>NC_030810.1:4537735-9537735 GCF_001704415.2 Capra hircus | reverse complement strand
AAATCAAACTCAAGTCTTATCTCTTGAGCTCATGTTCTTCACCACAAATCTCTATGATTTGCAGCTGCAACTCAACATCAGCCATGGCAAAGGTAGGAAGGAACAGGAAAGCTTCTGCAAGGCTGGACTAAAAATCATAGAGTCGTGACTGAGGCTACTTAGTGGAGGGTCCTGGGGAATGGCCACTGTCACGAGAGAATTCACTAGAAGGGAGGGAGGAGGAGCAGTTACGGGCGTCATAATCGGGATGTTGCAAGGGGGTGGGGAGAAGTGCGTGGGAGTTAGGTTATCAGGTACACGTGGGGCGTGCAGGCAGAGTGAGGCCACACGTAGAAGTGCTGATCTGGAGTTTGCTACGCCTTATAGAGGTGCCAAATATAAAGATCTCAGTGGCATCTCAGTTATGATCGAGCTAGTGATAAAGGTGTTATTCCCTGGGAGAGTCCATCATGAGATGGGATGGGCATACGTGTGACTGTAGCCTTCCAAGTCAGACAGGCAGAGAGCTCCTCCTCCAGAGGGGGCATTACCCGGCCCCTGCCTGAAGGGTGAAGGAGGATGCCAGATCCAAGCACTTGGTAAGGGAGCAAGCAGGCAAGGGCTGGGTGAGGTGTCAGGGCCTCAGCCATGTTTGTGGGGCTGGGAACAGGGCTCTGGTGGCAAGGAAACCAGCGCTGATCAGCAAACCAAGGCTAAACCCAGGTACTTGGACCAAATTCCCTCTGCAGGGCCTGGGGAGGCTGTGACTCACTTGGCAAGGCAGATGCACGGGGCTTTTCTCACCCCACCAGACTCCTCGAGTACCCAGCCAAGTTCAGCAGCAAGCTCAGCCTGCAAGGAAGGGGCAGAAGCTGAGGTTTCTCATGGGTTCCTAGCTGTGCTCAAGACCAACTCAGAAGAGTCTGCTGTAAACAAGTAGACAGGGAGAGGGTGGGCAGGTACCAGGCTGGCAGCAGAGTCCCCTCAGTGGGAACTCCTGGGTGTGACCATTCAGGAAGGTCCAGGATGCTGCTCCTCAAACTGTGCTCCCCAGATGGGCAGTCTCAACATCACCTGGAAATTTGTCAACAAATGTAAATCCTCAGGCCCCACCCACACTTACTGGATCAGACACTCTGGAGCAGCAGCCCAGCAATCTGTGGTTTAACACACCCTCCAGATGACGCTGATCCATGCAGAAGGTTACCAACAACTGGCCTAGGCCACCAACTGGGACATCAGTGGTTCTCCTAGGAAGACGGGGGTCATAACCCAATCCTATGCATTTTCTTCTCTTCCCACCCCCATCTCATGCTGCACAAGCGGCAGATTTTCCAAAGATGTTCACAGCTGTATCCAAAGCAATCCGCTGAGTGAAAGGAGCCTTTTTCCCCTCCTTTCAGGGATGTGAGTTCCTATCAGCAGATGAGTATCTCCTTTTACTGGGGCTTTTGAATTATACAGACTGTGGGAGGAGTTCAGGGGATCAGATATTAACTAGACCTTGAAATATATTTTTTCCAAGTGGATGTGTAGTCTTTATTTAAATAGAAAGCATTTCTGGCTAAATTTGGTGGCTCATTTGTAGGAAAACCAGCAAAAAATCTGACTTCTGGAAGTCTTGATGATTTAAGCCATGTTAATATTAGCAACAGTTTGAATCACAGGGAGAAAATCGACAGATTCATTCTCTTGGGGGCAGGGAGGAGAGGGAGCTCCCAGCTGAGCCAAGAATCTGCAAGTGCATGTCTGGCTGATTAATGGCATCAGACCTTGGCACCCTCTCTAGCAGTCCAGCCAGTGGCCTCAGGGAGCCCTGCAGCACTGGGTTTGTGTGAAGCAGCTCCAGAGGGTTGGGGACAGGATGTAGTGGGGTGGGGGAATCAGAGAGGAGAGTGAGGTGAAAAACCACCCCCGTGTTCCCCCCCCCAGCCCAGCAGCTAGCGTGCAGCTCTGTGCCATGAAAAAATGATGACTTGACTTCATTAAAGCCTTGTCATCTTTCCCCTACTGACAGCTTGAAAAGAGTGCCTTGCCTGAGCAGAATGGGATTCCAGAGCCCACTGTTTCTGAAAGTTTCAGAAAGAAAAATCTTTCTGCTCTTGTTAAGCAAATGCTGATTATGAAAATGAAGGGGCAGCTGAAAATTTCCTCCGAGTTTAGGCAGTTCTGGGGTCCATATAACAGCTACAGTGGGCTTACGTAGGTCCAGCCCAAGGGAATGCCTTGCCGTCAGGCCCCTCCTCTGCCCTAGACAATCAGTGGAGGGCCCCTGGGCATGGTCACTGTCGTAACGCCCAAGAACCCTCCACTATGTCATGACCAGTAGATGCTCGACCTCTGGCTGTCTTGGCATCTCAGCTTTCTGAAACCCGACCCTGTCCAGCCTGTTTTGATCTGATTTCCCTCCAGTCCATGTGGTTCAAGCCATTGATATCCAATGAGCACCTAAAAGACCCCGGGGTGGGCACACTCCACATGTGATCCCTTGATGCCCTGTTTGAAGATGGTATCACTAGCTCTGTTTTGCAGAAGCAGGGGCGGGGAGAGGAAGTGAGGTCATTTGTTTAAGGTGACCCACTGATGGGGCTGAGGGTAGAGTCCAGACAAGAGTCCCATGGGCCTGTGGGTCATTGAGACAGGAAAGCTCAGAGAGTTCTGCCTTGAACTTAACCCTAGAGAGATCTAGTGCCTTGCTGATGACCAGTTGGTGATTAGCAGGGGAGCTGAAACAGAACCCAAACCTCCATGTGCATAACCTGGTAATCTTCCCATTCATTCATTCATTTAAAAATACTTATCTCAGTTTCTAAAAAAGTTAATAATATATGTATGTGGTTAAAAACAATCAAATAATAACAAAAGGCTTATAAAGAATAAGAGCAGTCCTTGACTGGTATACCCCACAATCTCCCTAAAGGAGATAATTTTAAACTATTTTAGGTTTTTCTTTTTTTGGTATTGACTTTAATTCTGTACCTCTACATATATGTCTATACTCTATTTCTTGATTTGTTTCTTGATTTGTGAAATGGGAGAATGTAGTTTTCTTACAACAGCCCTCCCCATCTGGCTGCACCTCACCCCATCATCCCATTTAGTCCTATTTCATTTTTACTTCAATATGTAACTATACTGAAGTAAAAATATACTTTAATATATTAAAATATATTTAAATATATTTTATATTAAATATAAAATATTTTATATTAAAATATTTTATATTACTTATAAAAATATAATTAATAAAATTATAATTAATTTTATGTTAATTTACTTTTAATATATTAAAATACACTTCAAATATAATTGCATTTCCCTTCTTGAACAGACTTTGTTTTTCCTTAGAGTTAATACATGCCTAGTTATTTCACTTGCATGTTTTTCTACATACATGTCTTTAAAGTTTTTCTTGAATCAAGTAGTTCTATCATTATTCTAACATTAGTTTTGCAAAAACTCCACCATATCTTACATTTTATCATTTCCCCCTCTTTTTGCTCTGGGAGACCTCCAGTGCGAATTCTTTCCTCTCACTTCTGATTTTCCTGGTTAATCTACGGACTTCCTGAACAGCTCTTTGCAGGGACTCTTTTGCCCCAGTCCTGAAGTGGATCCGCTGCTTCTTGATCCTTTGCCATCCTCTGTCTTGGATTACTCTCTAGTTTTGCTGGAGCACATCTTCTAGTAGCTTTTGAAAGAAGAATACATAGAAGTCATTTTCTCTGAGTTCTTCTGTTTGAAAATATTTTAATTTTATCCCCGTACAATTTCCATTTTGGCTGAATATAAATTTCAGGGCTGTAAATACGATTTTATTTGGAAATGTCACAGCACTCATTGCTTCATTGTCATCTAGCTTCCAGTTCTGTTCCTGGGAAGTTAAATGCCATTCTGATTATTTTTCTTTTGCACATAACATTATTTTTCTCCGGGGAATCTTTTAAGATCTCTTCTTTATCCCTGATGCTCTGAAAGCTTATACAAGTTCTGAAGTAGAAGATGAAGTCTTATTCCAGAAAATATCCTTAAATCTGTTCTCTGACTTTCCTTCCTCTCTTTTCTGCTCTGTTATTTTTTTTTCCTATTTGTTGGACTTTGGATTTCTCAGTGGGTTATCTAAGATTGTGGGATTTTCTTCCATATTTTCCACCTCTAGCTTTCTGTCTGCTTCCTAGGTCACTTTCACTGTCATGCATTGGAGAAGGAAATGGCAACCCACTCCAGTGTTCTTGCCTGGAGAATCCCAGGGATGGGGGAGCCTGGTGGGCTGCCGTCTATGGGGTCGCACAGAGTCGGACACGACTGAAGTGACTTAGCAGCAGCGGCAGCAGCAGCAGCAGATTTCATTATCTTCATCCTCCAAATATTTTATTCTATTGTTTTATTTTTTCTCTCTTATTCTTATTTTCTAATATTCCTGGTTTTCTTGTTTTCTGATGAAGCATTCTTTGTTAATGGAAGCATTATCTTCTCTTACAACTTTGAGTGGATTCATTCAATGTTATTTTCAGGTTTTCTTCTTAATCCTGTGTTATCCTTTATGTTTTTTTAGTTCTTGTTCTTCCTGTTTTGATATTGGTATTTTATTTTGTTTATTTTGTTCTTTCTATGTTCTGTTTGAGTTTTTTTTTTTTCTCAAAATCTAGTGACCCTTTGTTGCCCATTCATGAATTAGGCACTAGTAGATGATTGAAATTCCTGTATTGGAGGCTGGGGCAGTAGGTTTTGCTTTAGGGTGATCAGATGCCAAATGGACTATGTCATTTGAAGGGTTTCAAGTAACCATGTGTGGCATCTTCTCTTTGGGGCCATTCTGTTCACCCAGAAAAGAACTTATCAATCTCTTGCCTGGCTGGCATAATCCTGGCTTCTAAAAAGTTGAACATTGGGCATGGGAGGGAGCCAGGGACTATCACCTTTCCATAGGCAGCTTTAAAAAGTATTTCCTATTAGAGGTATAATTTATGCATAGTAAAATGTAAAAGAATTTTAGATTAAGTGAATTTTTATATTTCCACCACCTTGAAAATTTCTTCATGCCTCATTCTTATGCAGACAGTTAATTCCTACTTCTGGTCTTCTACTTGGTTCCCAGCTTCTCCTATACCTGATGGTCCTGAATCCTGATCCTCTACCATTTTCCTTCTCCAAAGGATAATCCTTGTGCCCTCCAGGGGATAGCTGTAATTGACAGAGCCTTGAATTTTAGTGGTTTAAGTTGATGCTTTTGTACTGTATTGTTGGAGAAGACTCTTGATTGAGAGTCCCTTGGACTGCAAGAGGATCCAACCAGTTCATCCTAAAGGAGATCAGTCCTGGGTGTTCATTGGAAGGAATGATGCTGAAGTTGAGACTCCAATACTTTGGCCACCTCATGTGAAGAGGTGACTCATTGAAAAAGACCCTGATGCTGGGAGGGATTGGGGGCAGGAGGAGAAGGGGATGACAGAGGATGAGATGGCTGGATGGCGTCACCAACTCGATGGACATGAGTTTGGGTAAACTTGGGAGTTGATGACGGACAGGGAGGCCTGGTGTGCTGCGATTCATGTGGTCACAAAGAGTTGGACACGACTGAGCGACTGAAATGAACTGAACTGAACTAAACTGAAGCAACAATATGAACCCAACTCTTTGGTTCATAAAGAGTTCAGAGACTCTGCTCTGCTCTTTTCATCGCATAATTCAAATAAACTGGTTTTCTTCACAACCACAGAATTATGCCAATAGGAATGAAGCTACACCTTTACTACTCAAAGTGTGGTCCTTGGACCAGCAGCATCAGTGTCACCTAAAAGCTTGTCATAAATGCAGAATCCCAAGCCCTATCCCGGACCTACTGATTAGAATCTGCATTTTAATCAGAGCCCCCTCCCAAGAGAGTCACATGCACATGAAAATTTGAAGAGCACCAGGTTACATACACTTCCAGATCCATATTCAGCTGAGAAAAGAGAGAGAAAATCCCTCTTGTATTTTTCTTCTCCCTGATTGGATCAACTTGGGCCATGAGCCCCTTAGTCTAGAGTCCACATGAACTGTTGCATACTTGCTTGATCTGGGGTCTTCCCCTAAGCACATACGATGTAGAGGAGGGGTTCACACTCTAATAAGACAGTGTTCTTCTAGGACGGAGGGAGACGGACAGTCTGCACAATCCACTAGAGAGCTTGGTCACCCAGTTTATCGACCTGAATCTCGGCAGTCCTGAGCTACATGCCTGCATGCCACAGAATATAGTGCCTTCTGGTTCTGAACGCTCAAGGGGCTCTGAAGCTTAGAAAGTCTTTCTCCTCCCTCATCTCATCAGTATCCATTCTGGAAGGTGTAATATTCTCCTCCTTGATAAAATACTTACCACACTTCCCCTCCTGCTTTGCATCTTCTGAAAACTGTTGAGAATTCTTGTCTGTGACTGTTTTTCTCCCTGTTTTCTTTGTCCTTGAAAAAAAAAAAGCCTCTTTATTCTTATTTTAGTGGAGCCAGGGGAAGTAGAAGAGATACACTTGGTGGTCAAGTCACTGTCTTCAGCTGAAAGAATTCAACATGCATGTTGTTGAAAGAGATACCATGATACACCACATTTTCCTCATTAAACTAAAACAAGGGTGTATATTGGAGGTGGGGTGGTGAGGATAGGGTGGAGAAAGCATGGAAAGAGACAGAGAAAGAAAGAGAAAGAGAGAACCAGGAGAACAGGAGAAGGTCTGAAGCTTACTTTGTAGGAAGTATGGAGTATTCCATGAGCAGAAGAGATGATATCCTTAAAGCTGGCAAACAGTCAGGGATGTCAGGTGCAGCTGGCATGTGCTGATCTCCCCACTGTAAGAAGGAACCAGGCAGAGTTTGGCATACTACCTAGCCATAGACCAGCAGATCAGAATCAGAGTGAGGAAGGGGCTTGGTTGCAAGTGGGGACCTGAGTACCCGGGCAGGACTCTGTTCAGTTCAGTTCAGTCACTTGGTCATGTCCAACTCTGTGCGACCCCATGAACTGCAGCACACCAGACTTCCCTGTCCATCATGAAATCCCATAGTTTACTCAAACTTGTGTCCATTGAGTCAGTAATGCCATCCAACCATCTCATCCTCTGTCGTCCCCTTCTCTTCCCGCCTTCTATCTTTCCCAGCATCAGGGTCTTTTCAAATGAGTCAGTTCTTCACATCAGGTGGCCAAAGTATTGGGGTTTCAGCTTCAGCATCAGTACTCCCAATGAATATTCAGGACTAATTTCCTTTAGGATGGACTGGTTGGGTCTCTTTGCAGTCCAAGGGACTCTCAAGAGTCTTCTCCAACACCACAGTTCAAAAGCATCAATTCTTCAGTGCTCAGCTTTCTTTATAGTCCAACTCTCACATCCATACATGACTGCTGGAAAAACCATAGCTTTGACTAGACAGATATTTGTTGGCAAAGTAATGTCTCTGCTTTTTAATATGCTGCCTAATTTGGTCATAACTTTTCTTCCAAGAAACAAGCGTCTCTTAATTTCATGGCTGCAGTCACCAACTGCAGTGATTTTGGACCCCCCAAAATAAAGTCTCTCACTGTTTCCATTGTTTCCCGATCTATTTGCCATGAAGTGATGGGACTGGATGCCATGATCTTAGTTTTCTGAATGTTGAGTTTTAAGTCAACTTTTTCACTCTCCTCTTTCACTTTTAAGAAGTTCGTTAGCTCTTCTTTGCTTTCTGCCATAAGGGTGGTGTCATCTGCATCAGTTCAGTTCAGTTCAGTTCAGTCGCTCAGTCGTGTCCGACTCTTTGCGACCCCATGAATCGCAGCACGCCAGGCCTCCCTGTCCATCACCAACTCCCGGAATTCACTCAGACTCACGTCCATCGAGTCCGTGATGCCATCTAGCCATCTCATCCTCGGTCATCCCCTTCTCCTCCTGTCCCCAATCCCTCCCAGCATCAGAGTCTTTTCCAATGAGTCACCTCTTCACATGAGGTGGCCAAAGTACTGGAGCTTCAGCTTTAGCATCATCCTTCCAAAGAAATCCCAGGGCTGATCTCCTTCAGAATGGACTGGTTGGATCTCCTTGCAGTCCAAGGGACTCTCAAGAGTCTTCTCCAACACCACAGTTCAAACGCATTAATTCTTTGGTGCTCAGCTTGCTTCACAGTCCAACTCTCACATCCACACATGACCACAGGAAAAATCATAGCCTTGACTAGACAGACCTTAGTTGGCAAAGTAATGCCTCTGCTTTTGAATATGCTATCTAGGTTGGTCATAACTTTTCCTCCAAGGAGTAAGCATCTTTTAATTTCATGGCTGCAGTCACCATCTGCAGTGATTTTGGAGCCCCCCAAAATAAAGTCTGACACTGTTTCTACTGTTTCCCCATCTATTTCCCATGAAGTGATGGGACCAGATGCCATTATCTTCATTTTCTGAATGTTGAGCTTTAAGCCAACTTTTTCACTCTCCTCTTTCACTTTCATCAAGAGGCTTTTTAGTTCCTCTTCACTTTCTGCCATAAGGGTGGTGTTATCTGCATATCTGAGGTTATTGATATTTCTCCCGGCAATCTTGATTCCAGCTTGTGTTTCTTCCCATCCAGCATTTCTCATGATGTACTCTGCATATAAGTTAAATAAGCAGGGTGACAATATACAGCCTTGACGTACTCCTTTTCCTATTTGGAACTAGTCTGTTGTTCCATGTCCAGTTCTAACTGTTGCTTCTTGACCTGCATACAGATTTCTCAAGAGGCAGGTGAGGTGGTCTGGTATTCCCATCTCTTTCAGAATTTTCCACAGTTGATTGTGATCCACACAGTCAAAGGCTTTGGCATAGTCAATAAAGCAGAAATAGGTGTTTTTCTGGAACTCTCTTGCTTTTCCCATGATCCAGCAGATGTTGGCAATTTGATCTCTGGTTCCTCTGCCTTTTCTAAAACCAGCTTGAACATCAGGGAGTTCACGGTTCACGTATTGCTGAAGTCTGGCTTGGAGAATTTTGAGCATTACTTTACTAGCATGTGAGATGAGTGCAATCGTGCGGTAGTTTGAGCATTCTTTGGCATTGCCTTTCTTTGGGATTGGAATGAAAACTGACCCTTTCCAGTCCTGTGGCCACTGCTGAGTTTTCCAAACTTGCTGGCATATTGAGTGCAGCACTTTCACAGCATCATCTTTCAGGATTTGAAACAGCTCAACTGGAATTCCATCACCTCCACTAGCTTTGTTCGTAGTGATGCTTTCTAAGGCCCACTTGACTTCACATTCCAAGATGTCTGGCTCTAGATGAGTGATCACATCATCATGATTATCTGGGTCATGAAGATCTTTTTTGTATAGTTCTTCTGTGTATTCTTGCCACCTCTTCTTAATATCTTCTGCTTCTGTTAGGTCCAGACCATTTCTGTCCTTTATTGAGCCCATCTTTGCATGAAATGTTCCCTTGGTATCTCTAATTTTCTTGAAGAGATCTCTAGTCTTTCCCATTCTGTTGTTTTCCTCTGTTTCTTTGCATTGATCTCTGAAGAAGGCTTTCTTATCTCTTCTTGCTATTCTTTGGAACTCTGCATTCAGATGCTTATATCTTTGCTTTTCTCCTTTGCTTTTCGCCTCTCTTCTTTTCACAGCTATTTGTAAGGCCTCCCCAGACAGCCATTTTGCTTATTTGCATTTCTTTTGCATGGGGATGGTCTTGATCCCTGTCTCCTGTACAATGTCACTAACCTCAGTCCATAGTTCATCAGGCACTCTAGCTATCAGAATTAGACCCTTAAATCTATCTCTCGCTTCCACTGTATAATCATAAGGGATTTGATTTAGGTCATACCTGAATGGTCTAGTGGTTTTCCCTACTTTCTTTAATTTAAGTCTGAATTTGGCAATAAGGAGTTCATGATCTGAGCCACAGTCAGCTCCCAGTCTTGTTTTTGTTGACTGTATACAGGTTCTCCATCTTTGGCTGCAAAGAATATAATCAGTCTGATTTCGGTGTTGACCATCTGGTGATGTCTATGTGTAGAGTCTTCTCTTGTGTTGTTGGAAGGGGGTGTTTGCTATGACCAGTGCATTTTCTTGGCAAAACTCTATTAGTCTTTGCCCTGCTTCAGTCATCTGCATATCTGAGGTTATTGATATTTCTCCCGGCAATCTTGATTCCAGCTTGTGCTTCTTCCAGTCCAGCATTTCTCATGATGTACTCTGCATATAAGTTAAATAAGCAGGGTGACAATATACAGCCTTGATGTACTCCTTTCCTATTTGGAACCAGTCTGTTGTTCCATGTCCAGTTCTAACTGTTGCTTCTTGACCAGCACACAGATTTCTCAGGAGGCACATCAGGTGGTCTGGTATTCCCCTCTGGATGAATTTTCCACAGTTTGTTTTGATCCACACAGTCAAAGGCATTGGTGTAGTCAATAAAACAGAAGTAGATATTTTTCTGGAACTCTCTTGCTCTTTTGATGATCCATCAATGTTGACAATTTGATCTCTGGTTCCTCTGCCTTTTCTAAATCCAGCTTGAACATCTGGAAGTTCACGGTTCACATTTTGGGCATTACTTTGCTAGTGTGTGAGATGAGTACAATTGTGGGGTAGTTTGAACATTTTTTGGTATTGCCTTCTTTTGGGATTGGAATGAAAACTGACCTTTTCCAATCCTGTGGCCACTGATGAGTTTTCCAAATTTGCTGGCATATTGAGTGTAGCACTTTCACAGCATCATCTTTTCGGATTTGAAATAACTCAACTGGAATTCCATCACCTCCACTAGCTTTGTTCATAGTGATGTTTCCTAAGGCCCACTTGAGTTTGCATTCCAGGACGTCTGGCTCTAGGTGAGTGATCACACCATCGTGGTTATCTGGGTCATGAAGATCTGTTTTGTATAGTTCTTCTGTGTGTTCTTGCCACCTCTTCCTAATATCTTAATATTGTCTGCTTCTCTTAGGTCCATACCATTTCTGTCCTTTATTGTGTCTCTGAGACCAAGCCAAATGGGCGCTGACCAGGAGCCCTAAAATTACTGCATTTCAAGGCTGTGGCTCACCTTTCTCTACCTCGCTTATCACAAAACCACTCTCCTTTCGAGTTGAGTCACCAAAAGGGAATGTATAAATAAATTATGTTATACTGTGTGAAGAGGAATATGTTTCATCTATTCAAGTGACAGTGTCCATCTCTACTGATATAGAAAGAGACACACAATATATTATTGAGGTAGTGATGGGGAAGCAGACTTCAAAACGGCAGATGGAGCACATTTCTGCTTTTGTCAAATGTCTATTTGTAACCAGGATATCTCAGATGTCACCAGCCTGTGAGAACATATTTCAATGAATATCATAAATTACAAAGGCTCTGTATCTTGGTGCTGCTTGAGTATAGGAACAAAGCCTCTCTCAGAGGGTAGTCTGGTCATTTCTGAGAGTCCTCCAGGGCACTGTCTGCTCTGATTATCCTGCTTCCACTCCCAAGCAAATGTCAGGATACAGACTCTGTGGCCCATGATGCTCCAGAACCAGTGACCTTCTGCCAGCTGGAACGGGCACCTCCAGGTTAGCTTTAATGCTCTCCTCTTCACCATCCTAATGTAAACGCCAAAGAGGATCTTCACTTGGGTACTTGGGTACTAGTACTGCCTTGTCACTAGATTTGAGGACAAATGAAGGAAAGTACCACCTAGAACAAAACTGACAAATCCCACCTGAAAGGACTGCTTTTGGAATCTCCAATCCCAGGCCCAGTCCAGGGGCTCACCTGGACTCATTACCTTGACGGCATCTCTATTGAGCTGGAGGCCAACTTTTCACCAGAAATCTTCAGAGATGTCTGGGCCTTTGAGGTCTGATCCAGATGCCACAGGACTTGGTGAGTGACAGGAATTTCTTTTCCCTCCCTCAGGCTCCCCTGCCCTGGCCTTGCTTGCTTTCCTGGGATCATCCTTTTTTCCCAGCCATGGCCAACAGCATGCATGAACTGGGGGTGGGGGGGCCCTACCTAAAGGCTTCCAAGTGGACAACAGCACCTAGAACAGTTGTTCAATATCCCCCCAGAGCTGCAGAAGGGAGGTATTTGCTTAACGGTTTGTAACAAAAAGTCCATTCAAAGAGTTTTCACAAAATTAACAATCTATTCCTAAGGTCGATGCTTGTCTCTGTCATTCTCAGGGCAAAATTCTTTACATCAGAGCTTTAACCATCCAGGTTAAAAAAAAGAAAAACAACCCTTAGGTCCAGAGTTTTGGCTAGACATTTATTTATATCTGTTTGTCTAGATATAAAAAGTTGACATAAAAATGTTAAAAAGAGTGATTATTTCAGAATGGGATGGAGAGTAATTTTTCTTAATTTTCCCTTGACCTGTCTGCTTTTTCTATAATAAACATGTATTATTTGTGAAAATTTAAAAAAGTTTTTAAAAAGATGATGAACCACACTGCTCACATTCCTTCAACCAGATCCTTAATAAAGATGCTAAATGCAGGTGGCATGGGTTGGCCATGTGCCCTTAGGAGAATCCATCACCCTTTACATCTCCCCAACAGCCAACTTTGCAGCTAATTTCAGTCCATTATCATGTTCCAGCAAATGTGAATGTGTTTGCAGAGAAGACTAGCGTCAGCAGGCATGTATTCATGAGTAGGAGGACTGCTAAACTGGAAGCAGCACTCTGTAACAGTGCCCCAGGTTTGCCCCCCTGCCTCCCTGCTGCCACGGTCCTGGGAAGAGCTGCTTTGGGTGGCCCAAGTCCTAAGGAGAGGATCAACCCCAGGGAAGCCCAACTCAGGTAGGCTCAGGGCTGTGATAACTTGGGAGGTGAAATAGAGGGGACTTATATGCCAGGAATAAAGTTGGACCTTGTCAAGTGTGACTCACTCACAGGAGGAAGTGGCCGGTGCTGCCAAATGACTCACGGGACCCAAGGCATCACAGATAAAGCCCAGGTGGACTTCGTGTAGTTGGGGGTTTTAGTCATGGGATCAGAGGATGAAGCTGGTGCTCAGAGGCTCATGCTGGGCCCCCCTCTCCTAGCTCCTTGGGGTGGGCACCCCAGGAAGGCATATCCTGCCCTTACCACTGGTGCCTCAGGACCTTGACCCCTTGAGGACTCACCTCTGCAAGGAGGACAGCTTCCTAAGGCTCAGTGCTGACTTCCAGAGAGCTGTGAATGATTTCTGCCTGACAGGCTGCCCCAGCTACCCTGGGCCCTATGAGGTGGGCAGAGCCGGGTGACATGGGATTGGCTTAGGACTGGGTCAGCCAGCATCCTCACCATGGGCTTTCCACACCATCCAGGCCTGTTTTTGCCAAGTCATAGATTGCTGATCTCTCTCCCATCCTGCTTGTGCGCTCGAGGTTTGGGGCCGAAGTATAAAACTAGTGAATCCATGTTAATCATTCTTGCACTAAATTCAGTTAATCTATGTTCATCTATTCCTTTTGGATCTCCTGAAAGTGGGACCAGCGTGGGTGATATGAATAAATGAGATGGCCACTACTGCATGATACTGAATGTCGATGGGTGTGATCTCCTTGGAGCAGGATTCAGGGTCCACCTTGCAGTGGAGGGCCTGGCAGAGCTCAGGGTTCTGTCAGTTGGGTTGTGGGTAGGACTTCAGGGCAAGGCCCTGGCCTCAGGGGAAAGGTATAAACTCTGGGAAGGATAGCAAGCTGGAAGCTGATCCTGAAGCCTGCCCACTGGAGTGGTGTTAAGGGAGGGAAAGTGATCAGGAGATGTTCAGTAGGTGAGGCCCTTTCAAAGGCTTGACATTTGTCCAGCTCAGCGAGGCAGGAGTCTCCAGGGATTCTTATGATCCAGGGTCAAGGGGTTAAGGGTGATTCCAGTCTCGACATCATGGGTGGGGATGGGCTTCTGATATATTCTCAACCTTGGCCCAGACAGAGCTGAATTTATTGAACACTATTATGTGCCAGACAGTGTTCTAAGTGTTTTCACATATACTAACTCATGGAATCCCACACCAGCCTCATAGCATGTCTAATTCTCTTACTATTATTTAACAAATGAGAAATGTGTTCAGAGATGATGAACTTCCTGCCCAAAGGGACAGATAGTCCTACCTTGGTCTTCATAGTACCCCCCTCTCTCTTCACTTCCCCAGACCTGGAACTAATGAGGCTGGAATGGAACACGCTGGGTAGCAGACACAGCTGAAGCCCTATCTCATCCCCGGGCAGTCACCATTTTCTTTCGTGATAAAGGCAGTGTCTTCCATTGTAAGCCCCTGCTCGCTCCATCCAAAGGTGTTCTCTAGTTGGAGGATGCTTAGCCAGAGGGCAGGACTGCCCAGGAGTTACCACCCCTCCTTCAACCAGCCCTCATCCAGCCACTGGAAAGGACTGGCAGATACATCCTCAGCTGTTGGTCCTTAGGTGTGACAACTCAGAGCCTTTTTCTGCACAGTCTCCTAGAGGTCCCCTGCAGGGTGGAGGCCTGGTTGCTCACGAGGGAAAACACACTGCCTCCTTTTCCATTCCCGTGTGATTCCCTGCTCTTTTGTCTGCCATCAGCTCTCATGCAAACTCCTTGCTCTCAAATTCTTGTCTCAGGGTCTGGTTCTGGGGGGAACCCAGCCCCATCCATCTGCGCTCGTTCAGGCTGCCCATCAGGACTTCTCAGGTCACCCATTGGGGCTGGCCTTTTTCTCTCCTGGCAAGTTCTTGGGAATGCGGAAGGATGGAGGACCTGTCAGCTCCGTTCCTGGGTTGAAAGGGACCATGGGACACTGTGCTGTCAGAGAGGGAAGCCACTTTACTCCGCAAAGGACAGATGCAAACATGCTCCCCGTTACCCTTGTCTCAGAAATTCTAGTTCACCTCTGATTGAGGTGGTCCATGAAAGATGTGCAAAGATGAGGGTGAAAGAGTTTGAGCAGTTTGAGAACACTGTGCCAGCCTCCACTGTACTTCTTCCCGACCCAGGGATCAAACCCAGGTCTCCCGCATTGCAGGTGGATTCTTTACCAGCTGAGCCACCAGGGAAGCCCCCACTGTACTTAGTGTCAACTTTGAAAGCATATTCACAACCTAACAGTTGAGAATTATGTTTTATTTGGAAATTGTTAGGGCTTAAGCCTGGGAGGCAACATCTCAAGTAGCTCTGAGAGAACTACTCAAAGGAAGTGAGGGGAGGAGTCGGGGGATATAGACATTTTGCAACAAAGAGCATCAGAAGATCACTGTTAATTAAAGAAAACCAGATACCCTATGTTAAGGAATTTAGCTGTTTTTATGTATGGAAAAATGCAGGAGTCTGTTCTCACTGAAATCATTCCTTTCATATGCACCCCAGCTATCTGGGGACCAGTATCCTGTGTTTTTCACATCCTGAGCCTCCTTGGGGCTCTCCACAGGGAGTGGCTGCAGTCTGACAGCTACTGGATGGCAGGTATTCTTTTCCTTCCTGGGTGTCCTTATAGCTCACCAGCTCACATTGGAGAGCTGCAATCACTGAGGACTGTGACATCCTTCTTTATTGATAGAGCAGGAAGTATTCCAATTCTCATTAGTTTGGGAGGTCAGAATGACAGAGCCTGTGGGAACTGGGGTCAGTCTTCCTCTTCTGATTTTAATGGGAGCCCTGGAGCCATAGATCTGGAGTTGGGACAGAAATCAGATTTGCTCAGTTACTCCAAGCCTGTTTTCTCATCCTAAACATGGGATAATGGCCCTCGGTAGAACCTGAAGTCTTGTATACATCAAAGCCCCCTTCCTTTATGGTGTCCTTACACCCTGCCCAACCCTTTATAAACTCTCCTCACTCACCCAGGTGGAGCGTGGCACCTATTACCTGCTGGGACCCCAACTGGTATACAGAATCCAGATATTTTGACTGATTGACAGTCTCAGTCACGGGACACAATCTTGAGTCCCAGGGAGGACACTGTTTCTTCCAGAAGATTCTTTATAAAAAGGTCACTGCTCCTGTGCCTCCAGTGGCTGAGATGGTAAGAAAATTTGATCCTGACTACAGCACCAGGTGGCTCAGTGGTAAAGAATCCACCTATCAGTGCAAAAGATACAGGAGATGCTGGTTCAATCCCTGGGTTGGGAAGATCCCCGGAGGAGGAAATGGCAACCTGCCCCAGCCTGGAAAACTCTATGGACAGAGGAACCTGGTGGGCTACAATCCATGGGGTCGCAAGAGTCAGACATGGCTGAGCACGCACACACACAGCTTTCATGTGGTTACATCTTTGTCATTTCACGATCATTCAGTTCATAATCAATGTTCATTTTTTTTTGTTTATTTGTGCTTTTCTCTTTATAGATGTCAGTTTTCTGAGAAGCGAATGTCCTAAGCCCTAGAACCTAGGAATAAGGATGAACTTTTGGGCATTTTTATAACACTTAACAAGATTAATGACTCTCTGTTAGTATTTTCCATTGATTTTATTTACTTTCTTGTATGTCTGTATGAAAAGCCTCTTCTTTCAAGATTTTTCTTCTTTCTTTAAACCAGAATTGCTGTGAGCTATCCCAAGGGCCCAGAATCTGGCTGGAGATTGCTTGTGAAATTGATATTTTTCTTTTTTAAATGTAACTTTAAAAAAATCAATAAGCCCATTGTGGTACCTTTCCTAGAGATTAGATCGGTTTTCCCTTAATAAATATTATCTTTTATCTCAGGATACCTCAGAGTGATATTTCAACCTTGTGAGGGACTTGGGCCTTGACGTACCTTGTTCTGAGGGTCTCAAAGAGTGCTGTTGGGTTTCTTGCTTTGTGGATGGACTGACTTAGAGCAGTGGGTCCTCGCTGCCCTCTGTAGATCCTTGTGGGGCTGGAATGACGTCTCCATGGCAGCAGTAGGTGACTTACACTTTTCTGATACACTCCTGACTGTTCTGGATTGGCTGATCTGGGCTCCAAGAGACGCTTCCCTGAGTGTAAACTGGGAGAGCCCCTTCCTGCAGCCCTCATGAGACCATATGCAGCAGTCCCCATCTCCTCCAAGGGGACGGCAGGAGCCTCTGTTTCCCCATTTCCATGTCAGGGCTCATATTTTCACTTCACAGACTGTATTTTAAGGAGGTAGATTTTGAAAATTTCCAAGCATGTCAGTCTTTAGTTAATACTCATGAAATATTTTCTATCATTACTCTTGTCCCTGTGTTTTGAATGTAGAGCCTCAAGCAGACACATTCCTAACACGAAAAAAAATTGCCTTGTGATATCATAAAACAAAATTCTACATTGTCATTTTTCAAAAGCATTGAAAGCCCAATTTTGAGGGGGGTGGTGGTGAGGAATATGTTAATCTAAATTTGCCAGCTGTTTGTTCTTACAAAAAACTGTATTTACTCCAATAATAGCTCCTCCTAGTTTTGCTGTTAAAATGCCCTGTTTACAGTTTTATCCGTCAACAGCCCCGGGGTGATGGGAATGATACCTTCATTCTCAGTGTGGGAAAACTGGCGCTGAGAGAGACTGAGTCACCAGGAGCTCTGGGTTAGTGCCCGGGTCTGTCTCCAAAGCTCCTTCTTCCCAAGGAGCTGGGTGCCTCCCAGTGGTCACCGCTAGGGGCGCACTCTGCCTTCTAGACGCATTTCCCTGGTGAGTATGGACAGGTTGGCCTAAGGAGCTGAACGGCATTAGGTACTTTTTACTCTAGAGCTGTTGCATCAGCAGAAGCCATAGGCCTTAAGAAGAAGCATATAATCCATCCTTTAAACCAGTCTCAGGAAGCACAATGAGAATGATGGGAAAAACTCCTGGCTCCAACCACAGATCTGTCACAGACAGCTGGATGACCTTGAGGCCGTCACTTACCCTCCTCATCTTTACTCTGCCCATAATATCATCCCTGGCAGAGCTTTTACAACTGTCCGTAAAATGACATATGTGGAAGCACTGAGCTCATTGCCTGGCAAATATAGTTGCTCAATAAATGTTAGCTGAATTGCGATCTGAAATTTTGAGGCAGAGGCAGTGAGCCTAATTCCTGAGCCTGGAGACCTCATTTGGCTCATTGATTTGCCTTTAAGCGATTGATTTCATATGCCAGGGCACACGTCAGGATAGTGGAGGGAACCCAGTTTAGCAAGCTGGTTTTAACTGTTGCAGATGTGATCTGCGACTGAAATAAGGAGGGTTCCACATTTGAAAGCTCTGTGAATGGATGGCTCAGAGTTCACACCTGTGGACTGTGTATATCTCAGTGCCATCTTCAGTGGCCCTTGAGTGTCACGTGCCCCTCCCCCCCTTCCTTGGAGAATCAAGTACCTTCTCATCTCTGCTGCCTCCGTCAGGTTTAAGATGACAGTTTGATGCCCTTGCTGAACAGGGAGCTCAGTCAGTACCTCCAAAGACATTCTTATTTGGGTCAAGGAGCAGAAGCAGCTCCCTCCCCCCAGAGATTTTCTTTGATGTCAGTGAGGATGATGGTGGTCAGTCTGTGGGACTCCCAGCCATGGCAGTGGACTTCATTGTCTTGACGCAAAAAACAGATGGGATTATCACTTATCAGGCTCATTAAGGAGTGGGTCAAGGGATAATTTCTTTGAAAAGAAGGCTGTGCTCTTTCCCAATGGGGAAGTAGAGAGAAAACAGACCCAGCCATACAGTCCTTCAGGCCAAGGTGAGGAGGAGCTTTGGAGCTGGGGATAAGTGCCAGGAAGGTGTCCCTGAAAGAAAGGGCCAAGGTTAGAGACGGATGTCCACATGAGTCAGCAGGCAAGTGTGCTGAAGGTGGCTGTCAAGAGCAGAGGTGAGAAATGGAGTATTTCTTGCCATATCAGTAAACAAGGATTTCACAGTCATTAGTGATTCTGGCCCTTCATATGTGAATTCCTGAGGCCCAAGGGCACTCAGGAAGAAGAAGAGTACAGGGGCATCCATCAGGCTGCAGCCCCTCCTTATGGTGAGCACGGAGGAACTCAGGGGGTGAAAAATGCAGGATACTGGCCCCAGAGAGCAGAGATGCGTATGAAAGGAATGATTTCAGTGAGCCCAGACTCTTGCAGCTTCCCATACATAGAAAAGTGCTAAATTCCCTAACTTGGGATATCTAGTTTTCTTTAATTCATAAAATACGTTAGATGTTCAGACCACCTGGCCTTTGTTGCAAAACTTCTATATAATCTGACTCCTCCCCCCAGCTCCTTGGGTTACTTGAGATGCTGTCTCCCAGGCTTGAAGTCCTAAAAATTCCCACCAAATACAACATAACTCTCAACTTTTAGGTGGTGACTATTTTTTAAGTCAACAGAGGGAAGGAGCTGAAATAAGAAAGAGTGGGTGAGGGTACCAGAGGGGCGGCTTGAGGGCTCTGCACCCAAGCGTGGGCCTCATGCCACGTGTGCGTTCCCAGCTCCTGCGGATGGCGCCCAGCTGCTCGGGCACCAGGCGAGGCAAAGGCCTGGCCACCGATCTGGATGCAGGTCAGAGAGGGCATGATGGGGACCCAGGCTGGAGGGGAGGCCCCTGACCTCCTGGGCCAAGGCCCGTCGACTCCTCCTGACGGAAATCAGGATGCTGTGTGGAGGTCAGGCTTCTCTCGGGGCCCTAGCCAAGGGGATGGCAGGGAGGTTAAGATATGACAGGTCAACATGCACAGCATGGGCTGAGGTCCCAAGAGTCATGGGCCTGGTGCAGACATGGTGATGTAAAGAAGCTCAGAAAAAGCAAGAGAATTCCAGAAAAACATCTACTTCTGCTTCACTGACTATACTAAAGCCTTTGACTGTGTGGATCACAACAAACTGTGGACAATTCTTAATGAGATGGGAATACCAGACCACCTG
The DNA here is from genome assembly GCF_001704415.2 of Capra hircus. NCBI lineage: Eukaryota > Metazoa > Chordata > Mammalia > Artiodactyla > Bovidae > Capra > Capra hircus. Next base: position 9,518,018 of record NC_030810.1, on the reverse strand, counting down.
AGCTGCCTCCTGAGAAACCTGTATGCAAGTCAAGAAGCAACAGTTAGAACTGGACATGGAACAATGGACTGGTTCTAAATTGGGAAAGGAGTATGTCAAGGCTGTATATTGTCACCCTGCTTATTTAACTTATATGCGGAGTACATCATGTGAAATGCTGGGGTGGATGAAGCACAAGCTGGAATCAAGATTGCTGGGAGAAACATCAATAACTTCGGATATGCAGACAACATCACCATTATGGCATAAAGCAAAGAGGGACTAAAGAGCCTCTTGATGAGGGTGAAAGAGGAGAGTGAAAAAGCTGGCTTAAAACTCAACATTCAAAAAACTAAGATCATGGCATCTGGTCCCGTCACTTCATGGCAAATTAGATGGGGAAATAATAGAAACAGTGACAGATTTTATTTTCTTGGACTCCAAAATCACTGCAGATGGTGGCTGCAGCCTTAAAATTAAAAGATGCTTGCTCCTTGGAAGAAAAGCTATGACCAACCTAGACTGCATATTAAAAAGCAGAGACAGTACTTTGCTGACAAGGGTCCACATAGTCAAAGCTATGGCTTTTCCAGTAGTCATGCATGGATGTGAGAATTGGACCCTAAAGAAGGCTGAATGCTGAAGAATTGATGCTTTTGAACTGTGGTGTTGGAGAAGACGCTTGAGAGTCCCTTGGACTGCAAGGAGATCAAACCAGTCAATCCTGAAGGAAATGAGTCCTGAATATTCATTGGAAAGATTGATGCTGAAGCTGAAACTCCAATACTTTGGCCACCTGATGCAAAGAGCCAACTCATTGGAAAAGACCATGATGCTGGGAAAGATTGAAGGCACAAAGAGAAGGGGACAACAGAGAATGAGAAGGTTGGATGGCATCACCGACTCAATAGACATAAGTTTGAGCAAGCTCCAGGAGATGGTGAAGGACAGGGAAGACTGGTGTGCTGCAGTCAATGGGGTCGCAGAGTCAGACTCAACTGAATGACTGAACAACAACAAGGAATCTCAGCGCTCACTCTCTGGGCCTGGCTGGCAGCCATGGGTTCACGTTCCTGGGTGGCCTCCTCCTCAGCACACCTCTCACCTTCCAGTCTCAACTCATGAACCCAAATGCTTGAATCTCATGCTGGCTGGCATCCGGCAGTGTGTCTGGATAGACTCTGACTCCGACATGGCAGTTTGCAGAAAGTCTAAGGCAAGAAACGTGGAAGACTCATTCTCTGTTTGTTGATTGCAGTGTGACAAGATCAGATCCCCTCCCCTGGAGAACCCAGCAGGAGGCCCCCTCCTCACCCAGCCTGGAGCAATTACCCAGATTATTCAGGCAAAAATCCTGCAATACAGCTACTGAAGTGGAGAAAATGCACTGTTCCATGAAAAATTCTACCTTCTCCATTTCAGTTGCCTTAAAAAAAACAAACACCAAACCTATTGTGTTAAAGTTACTCTTGATGTTGACTCAGTTGGGATCTCACTGTGCTCCCCTCAGGATTCCAGCCTTCCTGCCCCTCCCAGGATGATTGCAGCATTGAGTGGAAATTGAACAGATTAGTAAATAGAGTCACATCTTTGTGGTACACAGTAAACACAGGAAACGATTACTGGATAAAAAACCTAACCAATCCTACCAGAGGGGAAGGAGTTGCCAGCATGACAAGTGTCAGCAACCAACTGGGAGAGAGGAGTGACTGGAGCCCCTGAAGTCCCAACTGGGAGCTGTTGGTCACCCTTCCACGAGCAGAGGTTCCTGTTGGTTCCTGCTCCTCGCTTTTCTGACCAGCAGCAGGCTCTGATGACCTGTTCCCAGCAATGTGCACACTGACTTTGAGCCCATGCTGACCCATCCTGATTCTGAATCCCACAGAAACTGAGCAGGACCCTGTGGGGCTCCTGGGTACGCGTGCCTCTTCGTGCATTTCATTTCATGTTTGTGGGGAACAAATTCCAGTCTCCATGACCTTCCCTGAGTTCCGAAGGGGGTTCTGGGATTCAAAATCCACCCTAGGCACTGAGGGGTCCTTGGGCTGATGGCAGAGTGACTAGCCGTGGATCCACCTGCTTGTGGGGTTTTTACCCAGGCTGGGTTGGGCCAGGGTGGGCTCTGCTGAGGGCCTGAATGGGCGAAGCCTGCAGGATTCTGAGTCAAAGATAAGATGGCGGGCAGGAGGGGCCAGACCAGAGGCAGCAGACCCGCCTGCTGATGATTCCAGTGTGACCCTGTGGGTTTAGCAGGCGTCAGCAACCCCTCCCATCCTGGCCTGTGCCAACACTTACCTCATGTCGTATCCTCATGACACGAGGGAGTCATCCCAGACTCTTTCCTGCTTAGAACTCGCCAGACTGCGTTGGTTGAATTTATTCCCAGTCATCTTTTTGTCTTCTAATTCTGGAGGTGTCCATTTTCTGGTACAAAAATACAAATCCTTTTACTAGTGTGATCAAATTTAACTCAATATGACAATCAGCAGCCCAGTGCAAGCATTTCATCTCTCTAACACACGAGGTCTCATAAGTCATTGATGTGAAAGTGTGTCCTGTCCAAATTTGGAGTCAGATGCTCAGCTGGAGCACGTCCACTGAACTCCCAGGAGACTCCCCCTCAACAGGCATGGTGGGCAGTGGACAAACAGGGAGGAGGATGCCTTGTCGGTGGCAACAAGAGGACCCTGGGCCGGCAGGAGCCCCTCCCCTGGTGCCCTCAGACTTGTGATCACAGATCCCGGCCCCTGGCTGCCAGCACTCACACCTGTTTGAGCCCTGAAGTTGGTGGCTCCTCCCATCTCCCTGTTTGTGTTTCAGAATTCAGCTTTTGCTTTGTTCAAGGCTTTGCACAGTCTTTCAGTTTTAACCTTATTATTATTATTTTCAATTTGTTTAGTAGCACGGGATCTTACTTGTGGTACATGGCACTTCTGTGCCGCTACAGTAGCAGAAAGAGCCTAGATCTGGGAGCTGAATGAGCTTGACCCTGAAGCAAGGCTATGCCTCCTTACTGCCTTAGGGACCAGGCCCAGCACTCTGCCTCCTGCGGGTACTTGAGGAATGCCGCGCCTACACGGTAACCCCACTGTCTTGCTGTCCAGCACTCACCTCAGTGGGCAACGGGACTGAGAAGGACGGATCCTTGGCTTTCTTTACCTGACATAATGGAATCCATTGTGTTTCTCTACTTAGCATTCCTTTCCTTCTTTTGATATCCAAATCTGCTTCTTTTCACTTATTAATTGCTGTATAACAAATCCTTCCGAAACTTGGGGGCTTCACATTTCCATTTTATGTTATTGCTCATGATTCTATGGATTGACTGGGTTCCACTAAGCCTTTCTTCTATTCCTCTTGGTATTCGCTGGCTGTGGTCATCTGAGGCTTGATTAGGCTGCTGTGTCCAAGTGCTTGCTCGTATGGTGGTTGGTTCTGGCCAGCTCTTGGGACTCACTGGAGCTGTTGAACTGAGCACCTCTGTTTTCCTCCACAGGCCTGTCTGTGTGGCTTAGGTTTTTCCCAGTAGGGTGGCTGGGTTCTAGGAGTGAGCATTCCAAGCACATGAAAACAGAAATTGTAGCTTGCTTAAGTCCCTTGGTAGTCAAATAGCACCACACTGACTATATTCTATTAGTCTAAGAAAGTCACCAACCAGCCCAGATTCAAGGGGAGAAGACATACTCTTCGCCTTTCAGTGGGAGGTATGCCAAAGGAGTTTTGATCCTTTGAGTCTATCATACCTTCCTTTGGAAAGAAAGTGGGCTGCCAATTGGAGCACTATCCCCCTAGCCACAGAGATGGACAACTGACCCAGGCGTGGACAAAGTTCCTTTTTAATACTGGCATACCCACCTGCCCTGCCGTGACAGTTGGCCCGAGACGGGGAGTCACCTAGACTCCTTCCTTGGGATCTGGTGCACGGGAAACAGAAGAGACAAGTTTCCCCTTTACTGTGGAGTGGGGTAGCTGGGATGGTGTAAGCCTAAGACTGCTTACAACCAGAGTGAGGCTGCAAGCCGCCATCACGGAGACTCATCTGCCTAAGACAATAGTGAAGCAAGTGTTCAGAAAGCAGCAGCAGAGAGAGAGAGAGAGAGAGAGAGAGAGAGAGAGGGCAGGGAGGCGGGAGAGAATGAGGATGATAAAGGCAGAGAATGGCACTGATGATGACAATGTCATTTGCTGGGACCTGGAGTTTCCAGACTTCCAGTTACATGAAGCCAACACATTCTCTCTTATGTTAAAGCTAGTTTGGATTAGTTTCTATCACCTTTGATCAAACAAAAGGGTCCTGACTAGCAGGAAGTCATTCATTAAGTCTGGTTTGATGGGCTTCCCAAGTGGTGCTAGTGGTAAAGAACCAACCTGCCAATGCAGGAGACATTAGGAGATGCGGGTTCAATCCCTGGGCCAAGAAGATCTCCTGCAGGAGGGCGTGTAAACCCACTCCAGTATTCCTGCCTGGAGACTCTCATGGACAGAGGAGCCTGGTGGGCTACTTCCATAAGGTCACAAAGAGTTGGACACAACTGAAGCAACTTAGCTCGCAAGTGTGTAGCTAGAATACACTGAGCTCCTATTCCCTAGTGGCTCAGACGGTATAGCGTCTGCCTGCAATGCAGGACACCTGGGTTCGATCCCCAGGTCAGTAAGATCCCCTGGAGAAGGAAATGGCAATCCACTCCAGTACTCTTCCCTGGAAAATTCCATGGACGGAGGAGCCTTGTGGGCTACAGTCCACGGGGTCGCAAAGAATCAGACACGACTGAGCGACTTCATTTTCTTTTCTTTCTTTCTTCCTATTACAGACCAGGCAGCTCTGATTGCAGAGTGTGTGTGTTACGTACTTGTCTTCGTTTAACTCCCACAGGAAACTTGGAGGCTCTCTTTAAAGTGAGTGCCACTGTACTCATTTTACGGAGAAGGGCATGAAGCTTAGAGTGGTCCGGTCCCATTTAACCAGGAAATGGTGTAGCCACGCTTCTGGTTGTTTAGAACAACCAAACCTGTTTATTCTTCACCCACTACCCTGCACTGCCCAGGTGTGGTATGCAGACCAGCCACAGAAGGCCTGGTTAAAGGTAGGTTGGCATGACTTTTAAATGAGTGTGCTAACAATGCAAGGCCATTATGAGAAAAAGGGGTCCCTGAGTCCCTCTATGTTCTCCTTCTTTGGGATATCTTCCTGGAATCACCAACTTATGGTCAACAGCAAGCAGAATCAAATCATAGGTAATTTTTTTCTTTTTTAAAAAAGAAAAGAATTTATTTATTTACATGTGGCTACATTAGGTTTTACTTTTGGGGTGCAGGATCTTTCACTGTGGCAAGAGGGCTTAGTTGCACCAAGGCATGTGGGATCTTAGTTCCCTGACCAGGGGTCAAACCCACATGCCCTGCCCTGGAAGGCAGATTATCAACCACTGGACTACCAGGGAAGTCCCAGGCCATGTGTAATTCTAACATCAGGAGAAAGGAGTATTTCCCAAAGACATCTCAGATGGAGCTTCTGGTCTTAACACACTCCAGTTCTAAGGAAGAGGAGAGGAAATCAGTGGCATGTGAGGTCCCCTTCCCTGACTACAGGGGCCACTCCCAAGGTTCTGTCCAAACCCCCTGAATCTCCTGCTCTGCATTCTCAGCCTTCCTATGAGAGTTAGTTCCCATCTGTTGTTTACACGTCACTCGATGGTAGTCAACCTGATGGGTGTCTAACAAGGAAACAGTCATAGCACAGCAGATTAGGGCAGTTTGGGGATTGGACTGTTTGTCAAATGTTAAAACAACTTCTTCATCTCCATCCTAAGCACTTCTTTCAATACCCGTTATCCAGAGGGTCAGCTCAAGGCCAAGATGCCGGAGCTGGCAGATGTCTGGGTGAGAGGGAGAGTCATGCACTTTGCTGATATTTGCTGAAAATCTGTAAAACACCAAACCTGACCAAGAGTGCACCTTCGATGCCACTTCTGGTGTCAGGGATTTATTCAAAACCTCCTCCCTAGGCTGCCTGCCTCTCTGGCCCTACGTAAGAATTCTGCAGAATTCCATTTGCTTCCTGATAGAAATGGACTTGAGGCCCTAGTGAAATGACGAGATCAGCACACATCAAAGCATGGAACCTACCTTCTCCTGGCACTCTCTGCTCTGCCTGGGCAGCCAAAGGCCGCAAGAACTGAGGTGCCTTTTAAAATGACATGTGCCCATTCTGAGATCTGTAAAACCTCTCTGGCAAGGCAAACTCTGGGCACTGGGAATGATGGTCTTTCCATAAATATTGCACCCACCATCCCGCATTTTATAGCCTGGGTCTGCCTATAAAGTCACTGCCCTTCAGCATTGAGTTTGAGCTCCATCCGCTGGAACTTGGGAAAACTCTTATATGCCAAGATGTCAAAATCTTGTTCACATGATTCATCAGAAGTAACTGACCACGTGTCCTCTCCCCTTTCAGGCAATAAGAGTGGGGATTGGTCTTCTCTTAAGAGCAGACAGAGGAAAAGGCCCCTGAGGAGCAATTTGGGAAAGGAGTTTTCAGACCTCCTCTGCCCACACATCTAGGGGCTATGGATGACCATGCTGCTGCCCCAGCCCCTGCTGCCTGCCAGAGCCAGACACAGTCCTGTTCAGCCCACCTAAGAGGGTAGCTGAGGCTTCGTTCCCTCTAGCAAGCAAGCTCTGGAATATCTAAGTGCCTGTGGTTGGGCCCATTTGCTGTTAAGTCTTAGCCTCTTAGAGTAGTTATGAGATGCCCATTGGGCTTTCCGCCTCCCATAGGAATGGGCCCCTGCACTCCCCTGTTCCCTGTCTTACCCAATGCAAACTGGGATGCTCACCATCTTCCAGATCCTGGTGGCCCCTCTGTTGGAGCTGGAATCTGCTTTCAGGACTTTTCAGTATCTCCCAGGACACACTTAGCAAAGTGGAGGAGGCCTCCTACCCTACAATGAGCCCAAGCTTTGCTCAGAACTCTAGAGGCCACTCAACATCCCTTTTCATCTCATGCCCCTTGGACCAGAATTCTTAAAGCCAAGGCTGAACTTGAGCTTGCTCCATGTCATGAACATGTGATTAGAAGGAGCTCAGCCATCTTCACTCTACTGACTCAGAAGGTTTCCCTGAGCCTGGAGCAGCTGTGTAAGACCCCTCTCTATTCCTAAGCCACTCCACACCCCTCACCCAACCCACACCTACTCTAACCGAGGGCTGGGTCACCTGTGCTAGTTATTGTTGTTCAGTCACTAAGTCATGTTTGACTCTTTGCAGTCCCATGAACTGCAGAATGCCAGGCTTCCCTGTCTTTCCCTATCTCCCTCAGCTTGCTCAAACTCATGTTCATTGAGTCAGGGATGCCATCCAACCATCTCATCCTCTGTCATCCCCTTCTCCTCTTGTCCTCAGTCTTTCCCAATATTAGGGTCTTTTCCAATGAGTTGGCTCTTCGCATCAGGTGGCCAAAGTATTGGAGCTTCACCTTCAGCACCAGTCCTTCCAATGAGTATTCAGGATTGACCTTCTTTAGGATTGACTGGTTTGATCTCCTTGCACTCCAGGAGCTCTCAAGAGTCTTCTCCAGCACCACAATTTGAAAGCATTAATTCTTTGGCTATCAGCCATCTTTATGGCCAACTCTCAAATCCATACTAGATTACTGGAAAAACCATAACTTTGGTTATACTAACCTTTTTGGCAAAGTGATGTCTCTGCCTTTTAATACATTGTCTAGGTTTGAAGGTGCATCAAACCTCAGGAGCATTGTTTCCTATCTGCCAAATCATCTCTGGCACTTCCACTCGGGAGCCCCTGCACTACTTGGGTAGAGAGAGGGACAGGCCGGGAACTGAGGACATGAAGGTAAGGGGGGCAGAGCCTGGAGTAGGCGGAGAGGATGTGCCAAATGAACTCTCAGTGTGGGTTTCTTGAGCCCAGGTGGGAAGAAGGTCAAGCAGAGGTTGAGAGCAGCTATGGTGGGGCCGCATGCTGAGTTGGGGCGGCTTCCTGTGGTGAGGGCAGCAGCCGTGGAGGAGAGGTACAGCAGGGAGCTGAGCGGGGCTTGCTCTGGTCTGGATATTGGGCAGCTTTCTCAAGCAAACAGCCATGCTGGGGTGCAGGGCCCTGGGAAGTGTTAATGCTGAAACACCGCCCTGATCACAAGTCTCTTGACCTAAGTTCTCACAAGTACCAGGGGGAGACACCCCTATAGGCTTATAAGAGGGTTTTTTTTTTTCTCCTGCATCCAGGACCACCAGTATGTAGCTGTCCTGAGATGTCCCCTCCATGGCCCTGCCCTCCTACTGGCCTGCTTCTGCCCTGTATGGGTCCAGAACTCCCTGGAGAACCGTGAGGCCTTTCCTGACCTGCCTGCTGCCTCCCACCCCCTCCCTGTTTTGTCACCTGAGCTTTCTCTCCACTCTGCTGTTTCATTCATTCTTCATTCACTCAACAAATGCAGCATATAGATTCTAACTACCTACTGGGGCTACAATAGGTCAAATAAGGTCCCTGCCTTTACATGGCTTATTACTGATTTGCAGCAGACAAGTAAACCAGTAAAAACATAAAGTGTATATACTCTGATGAGAAAGTGAAGGGTGCTCTGTGAGTGCCTAGCTGGGCCTGCTTTCATTTCCTGGGGCTGCTGTAACACATAACCACCATTTGGTGGGTTAAAACAACAGAAGTTAATTCTCTTGTAGTTTTGGAGGCCAGAAGTCCAGCATCAACGTGATGGCAGGGTCATGCTCCCTGGCAAGGCTCTAAGGGAGGATCCTTCCTTGCGTTTTGGTTCATGCTAGTTGCTGGGGATCCCTGGTGTTCCTTGCATCTCTCCGTCCATGGTCACACGGCATCCTCCCTGTGTGTCTGCGTCCAAATCTCCCCCTTCTGATGACCGTATCCTGCTTTGGGTTAGAAGTCATGACTTCTTCTCAACTTGTTAACATCTACAAAGACTGTATTTCCAAATAAGATCGCATTCAGGACTTCCCTGGTGGTCCAGTGGTTAAGAATCCACCTGCCAATGCAGGGGACACAGGTTCGATCCCTGGTCCAGGAAGATCCCACAGGCCACTGACTGACTCGGCCTGTGGGCCGCAACTGTTGAGCCAGCACCATAGATCCTGTACTCTGCAGCAAGAGAAGCTACTGCAGTGAGACGCCCGCACATGGCAACCGAGAGTAGCCCCCACTCGCCACAACTAGAGAAAGCCTCTGCGTAGCAGTGAAGATCCAGTCCAGCCAAAAATAAAGAAGAAAAAGATTGCATTCATAGATACTGGGAATTTTAGGACATATCTTTTTGGGGGATACAATTCAACTCAACAAGACCATTAACATGGACTTGGATCATCAGGGCAGGTTTCTCAGAGGAAATGAAATTAACTTTTGAAAGCAAGTAGGAATTAGTCAGGAAGAGAAGGAGGAGGGACCAATATGTATGAGGTCTGGGCAGAGGAGAGAGCTAGAAACATCTCAGGCAGTAAAGGTCGTGCAGTCTGGCTAGCACATTGATTAACATTAGGAGTGACATGATGGGATTGGATGGGGGCTGGATGGTGCAGAGCCCTGCGTTACCTGTTAAGGGTTTGGTTCTGTTCTCAGGGTAATGGGAAGACGCTGAAAACCTTTCTGGAAGAGACTGACATAGCTGTGTTTATATTATAGAAACATCATTCTTGCTACGTGGAGAACTGATGGGACAGCAGCCGCCTGAGGCCCAGGAGAGGAGAGAGGCAGCTGTTGTCATGGTCCAAGGTAAGGATGTTGACTTAGGAAATGGAGAGAGGTGTGTAGAATGAGGAGATATTTATGAATTGGAATGATGCAGCTGTATGATAGAAGGGATATGGGGATGAAGGAGAGGGGCAAACAAAGATTTGAGGCAGGCCTTTGACCCATGAGATTTCCAGAGAGGATAGACCATGCCTCCCAGGGGAGCTTATGCCAAGAAGGAGGGTCTCCCACATAAGGAATGTACAAAGGTGTTTCAGGCTTTGATGTAAAACGCACAGAGCATTTACACGGTGTGGAGTGAAATGCCCAGAGGGCAAGGGTTCTGTCTTTCTTCAAAGAAAACTGTAGTCGGGTTTTCCTGCAACATGGGGGGAAAAAAAAACACACAAATTGTGACATTATTTGAAAGAAAGTGAAAGTGAAGTCACTCAGTCATGTCCGACTCTTTGCGACCCTATAGACTGTAGCCTACCAGGCTCCTCTGTCCATGGGATTTTCCAGGCAATAGTACTGGAGTGGACTGCCATTTCCTTCTCCATTATTTGAAAGAAGGAAGCTTAAAAGGGAGGTAGCCCAGTGCAGGTGCCTTTAAGACTGGGGCTAGGGGCCTCTGCATGGGCAGGTAGAGATGGAGAGGGTTGTGGCAAGGGATAAGAAGAAGGGGCTCTGGGTCTCCATCTCACCTGATCTTCCTTGGCTCTCTTGAGCATGTGACATCTTCCCATCCCCCAACCCCAACCCCCTCCTTGCCAATGCTCTGGTGGGTGTTCTCTGTGCCCTTGTCCCCAGTTGACCTCACATGTCTGCTTCTGGACAGAAGCTTCCAGATCTGTCTAGAGCCTCCAGTTCCTGGGATGCTTCCACCAAGCCCCCAAACCTGGTCATGGGCATTCCTTCCCATCCCACTAGAGACCCTGGGAGCTGTTGGTCCAGCAGCACCCCCAGCTGAAAGCGGTTGGCCCAGAGATATGGGAATGAAGCTACATTTTAGATTCTGAGAGGTAGTGGGATTTGGGGACCTTGGGTGAAAAACCTAAGAGAGTAAGAGTTGCTATTTATGAAGCCAGGTGCTGTGCTAATAACCTCGAAAGTATCATCTTGTTTGATTTCCACCATCCGGGTATCATTATCTCCATTTTACAGATGAGGTGGTTTGGGGAATCAAGTGGCCTGTTGATCAAGGTTGCACAAGTAGTGTGTGACAAAGCCAAGACTGAGACCCAGGTCTGTCTGATGTAAAAGCCTGTGCTGAAGACCCCTCCATTCCCTGCCCTCACACACTTGAGTGTGACTATCTCCCCCAGAGATCTTCATGGCACCTTGTCCCCTTATGACCCCAATGGTCAGAGATGAGTTGGTCCTACTTCCAAGCAGCGCCATAGCAGGCTCACTTGAAATGAAATAAAAATAAAACAACCAGATCTCAGACACAGAAATTACGTTAATCAGAGTCTTCATGTCTTGCTCATTACCTGTCTGCTGAAGGCCTTCAAGGCCTTCCGTTGTTTTATGGGCTTTCCCCACTGAATCCTGCATCCTCAGTCTTCACTTCTGCTCCATTCTTCCTCTAGCTATTCGCTTCAGTGTGTTTGATATATGGCCTCCCATACTCATGGATCCTTATTAAAATCTGATGTTGTTTTGTGGTGTGTATGTGTTTTTAATTTACACTAATGGTATTGTGCTATAAATCTTGTTCTGTTTCTTACCTTTTTTTCCCACCCTGCATTCTGTTTTTAAGATCTATTCCTGCTGGTCTTTACATAGCTAGCTCATTGCTGAAGATGCATCCGCTGCCTTTTTGTTATCCATGACACCAGGCTTCAGCTAACCAGAAAGAGCACCAGAGTGATCATTCTGGTACACGGGCCTCTTGAATCTGTTCAGGAGTGTTTCAGGCTCTACACCCAGCGAAGGCTTGTGGATTGCTAGGTTATAGGTTTTAACAAACTGAGTTTCATTAAATATTTCCATTACATGTTGCAAAATGCCTCCACCAATTAGAAGGGGTTCCCATCTCTCTCTGCTTTTTTCTCCAACACTTTGTTCCTTCCATTGTTTAATGGTGGAGCTCTCTTGAAATGGCTTGCTATCCAAGGGAGGGAATTACAAGACCACAGGGCTGAGCCAGTCTCCTACTTCAGGATGGCAGCTCCTCCTTTGCTGCTGGCCTTAAGACATAGCCAAGCTCTGGCCTTGCCCCTCCCTTCCCTGTGGCACCTGTGAATTTCCCCCATTCTCTGTCTGTCTTGACTTATCTAACCTTGATTGAGCAAACTCACCCATCAGCACTGAGTAGGGCCCAGAGGGAGGGGTGCTGTTCTTGTGTTGGCTGACGTGCCCGCCATATCAGTCTTCCTCTTGGCCCTCTCTAAGTTTCCTCCAAATGTAGCTCCTGCCTTCTTTACAGTGTTGTCCCTCAGGGCCAGAGCTATAGTGGTCTCATCTTCCCTAGTTCTCTTCATTCCAGCTGCTACCCCGTTCCACCCCTACATCAGCCTACTAAGGTAGAAGTCCCAGCATGCTCCCCTCCCTACAACAGACAATTATTTCCATGAATAGCAGAGTAACCTGTTGAGAACTTGCTTTGGGTTTTTCACTGCTGTACAAGACATTTCCTTAAATTTCCCCAGGGGTGAGGTGGACTCATAGGAAGAGACAGCGCTCCCTCACTCTCCACCCTACTCCCTGGCAAGCATGGACCATGCCTTTATGTCTCTGAGGTTGTCTTTCTTCCTGATGGGCCATCAAGCTCCACCATGGAGTAAAGAGGTGGAATAAGTCCTCTGTGTCTCAGAATCTGAAAAGGATGGTCTGATGTTGATAGCAGATTCTTGAGAACCAGTGATGAGGGAACCAATGATGAGAGGAAGAGAAAGTGAAAAAGCTGATCTTTAGGGGAAAAAAATTAGAAGCAGCAGAAGAGCAGAGGAAACCAAAGGTGAGAGAACATGAGGAATCTGAAAGCAGAAACAGAGATGGGGAGAACCACCACTCGGCAGCTGGACTATTGTCTCAAATTGCTACCAAATCTCAGTGTCAGACGACAAGTATTCATTTCGCCTGCGACTCTTTTGATCAGTGGGGATCGGCTGATCTACGCTGGGTGGTGGCTCAGTTCTACTTGGCTCTCGTTTTCCTCCAGGGACAAACGGGCAACCCAGACATGTTTTCTCATGGCGATGGGGAAGCACAAGACAAGCCCAGTGCAAAGCTGTGAGCACAAGACGCTTGTTGTCATTTCATGGGTCAAAGCAAGTCAGATGGCAAAGGGCCTGGAAATAAAGCAGCAGTGAAGATTTGGGGTCGTTAATGCACTCTACTGTTGAAACTTTCCATTTTTCTGAGACTCAGTGGTACGCTCTTTACTCCCTTTATTTTAGTTTATTTAAATAGGTTTTTCTCCCCTTATGATGAAATAATTCCTGTCAAGATAAGACTTTAAAATATAGGTTTGGTGACTAACATAACTTCTTCTTTGCATCTTCTTTCTTGTGGCAGAAAACCTGGGGCCAGAAGACAGCCTAGACTCTTCATTTTAAAAAATTATTTTTTTTACTTAATTTTTTCAAAAACTTTAAGCTTTTTGTTTTGTTTTGGGGTATAGCCAGTTAACAATGTTGTGGTAGTTTCAGATGAATGGAGAAGGAACTCAGCCATATATATATGTGTGTGTGTGTGTGTGTGTGTGTGTGTGTGTGTGTGTGTGTATCCATTCTCCCCCCCACCCCCCCACAACCCCACTCCCATCCAGCCTGGCCCATAATTTGAGTAGAGTTCCATATGGTGTATAGTAGGACCTTGTTGCTTATCCATTTTGAATATAACAGTTGTGTGCATGACCTTCCCAAACTCCCTATCCCCCCACCCCCCCAACTCTGGCAACCCTAATTTCATTTTCTAAGTCTGTGAGTCTGCTATTGTTTAATAAGTAAGTTCATTTGTATCATTTCTTTTTCGATTCCACATGTAAGGGATGTCATACGATATTTCTCCTTCTCAAGACAGCCTAGACTCTTGATAAGGAGAAAGTGATTCATTTGGCCAAGGAAGGTGGGACTGTCCCTGGCAACTTGTCCAAATCACCACATTCAAGGGAATCTGCAGACTCTCTACCCCTCCCATCTAGAGCTGCCTTCAGTGAGGTTGTCTGCAGAGCTGGGGTATGGTGGGCACAGCATTAGGGCTTCTGGGTGTGGTACTTCTCAGCATCAATTACATTGCCAGACCGGGAGTCTACAGGGGCCAATGTGAAGGATGCTGAAAGGATCTTTGTCTCAAGGAAGGAGGAGGGACTGTTGTGAAGCAGACCAGGAGTCGAATCCAGCAGATCAAATTGGGGGCCAGCTTCAGGCCCCAGTACAACAGACAGCTGGCACAGGAGCTAAGCACCAGGTCCGTGCCAAAGGGCAGTCACAGCAGCGGAAGTAGTAGCAGGAGAGGCTCTAGTTCCAAGCCCCGTAAGGATCTGATGCTTTGCTCACCCAGGCTTAAGAAATGGGACAGGACATGATTCCCAGTCCTGGAGCAGCCCCTGATTTCCTTCCAGACCTTGCTCCCACTGGCCCAGGACCCTGGGGTGGAGCTTACATGTGTGTGTTTATTTTGATCATCATGCTTTAGTGAGCCTAGGACAGGTAGGTATTACAAAAGCAAGCATCAGGAGGTCTGGATATCCAGGAGAGAGCTTCTTCTTACTTCCTCCCCTCCTCCTACGTCCTAGGAGGATGGAAGCAGGCTGGGCTGCCTCTGCTGTCTGCTAATGCTGCTGCAGAGTTATTGGTGGTCCCAAGGGTCCTATCCCTCACTTACAACAACTGCTCAGAAGCCAGATCCTTGGGACTTTTATGGGTGATGAGGATGTATGAACCAGAACAAGTTTGACTCCCTGACCCCCCATTGAACTGGCAACAGGAGAAGTGAAATCAATTCTGGTAACCTGAGCAGCAGGAGAAAGCCAGCAAGAGTAACGGGAAACTGTCAAGGTCATTTTCTCACCTGCACAACAGGGAAGAGAAGAAAAAAACGAGCCAATAACAACACAATGATTGTGTATTGATGCCTGCTACGTGGCAGGCTCTGGGCTGCATAATGGGATGTGAAAGCACGTGAGATGTGGTTTCTGAACGAGTCCTGGTCTAGTTGAGGTTGAAAGGGCACATGGAAGCATATAAACAAAATACACAATGAGGAGTGCTGTTGGAATCTGGAGAGGTGAGACCAACCAGCGTGGTCAGGGAGTGTGTGTCTGCTAGCACTAGTTAGGTTATGCAGCAGCAGCAAGCAACCCTTCTCTCTATGTATTTTTAATTACCGAAGTATAGTTGATTTATAATGTGCTAATTTCTGCTGTATAGCAAAGAGATTCAGTGATGCATCTGTGTCTTCTTTTTCATATTCTTCTCCATTATGGTTTATCTCAGGATATTGAACTTAGTTCTCTGTGCTATACAGTAAGACCTTGGTGTTTATCCATCCTATACATAATAGTTTACATCTGCTAATCCCAACTCCCAATACTTCCTGCCCTCCTTGACCCTCCTCCTCCTTGGCAACCATAAAACTGTTTTCTATGTCAGTGAGTCTGCTGCTGTTTCATATATAAGTTCTTTTGTGTAATATTTTAGATTCCACACATGAGTGCTGGTATTTGTCTTCGGTCTGTCATGTGGTATTCGTCTTTTTCTTTCTTCTTTGCTTAGTAGGATAGTCTCTAGGTTCATCCAGGTTTATGCACATGGCATTATTTCATTATTTTTGATGGCTGAGTAATATTCCATTGCACATATACACAACATCTTCTTTACCAATTCATCTGCTCATGGACGTTTAGTTTGTTCCCATGTCGGGGCTACTGTGAATAGTGCTGCTATGAGCATAGGGATGCATGAATCTTTTCAAATTATAGTTTTGTCTGGATGTATGCCCAGGAGTGGGGTTGCTGGATCATATGGCAGCTCTATTTTTTGTTTTTAAGAAACCTCCATACTGTTTTCTGCAGTGACTGCCCCACTTTACATTCCCACCGACAATATAGGAAGGTTCCTTTTTCTCCACACCCTCTCCAGCATTTGTTATTTGTAGACATTTTAATGATCACCATTCTGATCGGTTTGAGGCAGTACCTCACGGTAGTTTTGATTTGCATTTCTCTAATAATTAGTGATCATAAGCATCTTTTCATATGCCTATTGGCCATCTGTATGTTAGATAAATGTCTATTTCAGTCACCTGCTCATTTTTCAATTGGGTAAGCAACTCCTATGTCGTAGTGGTTTAAAACTAAGGTTTCCTTCTCCATTGTAGGTTAGCAGGACTGTAATTACCATTCTTATTCTGGGATCCAGGTTATCAGAGCAGCCGCCATCTGATATGATGCTGGTTGCCATGCCACAGAGAGAGGAAGATGCAGGATGGCCTCACATGGTGGGCAGATGCTCAGGCCAGGATGGACACATGTCATACCTAATTATGACCCCTTGGCCAGAACTAGTCACATGGCCTCAAACAAAAGAGGTCCTGAAATGAGACCCTATCGTGTGCCCTGAGTGTGGAAAAATGAAACATCTGATGAATAGCACTCGTGACTGCCACAGAATGTTGGAAATACTTTGCAGAGGAGGAAAATCTTGAGATGGGACTTGAAGAAAAAGTAAGCAATGAGGCGGAGAAGAGAGAAGGCTGTTCCAGGCTCACTGGCTTCCTGGAGACCTATAGATGTCAGGCACGCTCTAGGAACCCCTGAGTCGGAGCCCAGGATGGTGAATGGCAGAGGGAGCCGAGAGCGAGGAGGCCGCCCTGGGAAGCTTCTTGTGAGGCTTGCTTGGGAATTAGGAGTTTATCCTTCAGCATTGTGCAGGCAGCCGGCCTCTCTCAGCTGCACAGCACCGGGGATGCTCAAAACGGAAATCCTTGGGGGGGTTTGGGGAGAGCTATATTGGGCACTCGGCTTCCCAGGCAAAGGCCTGCCGTCAGCTGGCCTCAGCCCTCGTTATCTTTGTTTCCCTCGATAATGCTTTTTATAACTCTGTAATACCCAGGCCTGGATTTATTTTAAAGATTTTAAAAGCCTGCTGTTGTGACGGGGGTGCAGTTAGACAGTCTGAGCTGGGCTTCTTAAGGTAAATGAAACGGTGATTTTGTTGGACTTTGGCGGCCACGTATATGAACGATACGGTTGATGCCAAGAGTTTGGGGGATCCAAATGGATTGGAGGTCGTTCTCAGGGCCTCTGTTAGGGTTGTAATCACAAGTCACGACGGGGCGATGTGACTTGACAATGAAACTTCTGAGGACAAATGTCTCTGAAAAAAAAAAGCATGTACAACTGCATTTTCAAGTTGCCATCTCCCAACTCCCTAGATAATTCCTGTCGACATAACGGGAGGACGTTGGGCGGGTGGGAACTGTGAGAGAGTACAGAGTTTGGAAGCGTTCCACCTGCGGCACCTTTGTCAACGTGGAGTCCCTAGGAGTTTGCACTGGGACGAAGGTGTGTTCACAGATGGCAGCCCCTACCGGGGGAGCCTTAACCAGCCCGCCTGTGTTCTGCTCCCACTGAGGAGGGAGGGCCTTAATTCCTGGATCCCAAGCTGGGTGAGTGTCGGAGCAAGCACTCACTCTCGGTTTCCCTTTGCCCCACATCACCGTGCCCCCTCTGGGAACTGTGTCCTTTCTGTCTGTGACTTTGACACCTGCTGGCCATGCTGACCAGGGAGCAGGGCCGCTGCCTCACGCAGCAGTGCTGATCTCGCTCTCATCCCATAATGTTACACACTCACGGCCTGCCCCAAAGAGAAGTGTGAAGAACCAGGGCCTCCTCTGATCCTCCTACATGCTGTCAGCTCAGCACAGCAGGTCTATCCCTCAAGGAATGCCATTTCCCTTCTGGAGCCAGGGGAAGAAGTCAGACGGGTTCTACGATGGGGACCTGGCTATTTTCAACTCACAGGTTGCAGAGCTGCCTGTTTCATTGTGACCTCAGGTCCAAGCCGTCTTCTTCAATGCCATTGCTATCAGAAAGCCCCAGATAAAGCTGACGATTGGTTCTCGGGGCAATTTGTGTCCCTTTCCTAGAATTTAGAGGGAGGAAGGTGAGCGAACAGTGGTTTTAATCACCAGCAACCCACTCCAGTGTTCCTGCCTGGAGAACCCCAGGGACGGGGGAGCCTGGTGGGCTGCCGTCTATGGGGTCGTAGAGCCTGACATGACTGGAGTGACTTAGCAGCAGCAGCAGCAGCTTAACAAGTTTCCTGAGGCCTGTAAGCCACAGGATTCAGTCTTTTCTACATGGGCCCTGGCGACCCTGATCATGACTATGGTAAGAGGGTCTCAGGATTGAAGACAAGAAGCATCAGATCTGTGTTTTAGAATGGGTCCCCTGGAAGGGTGTGAAGGATGCAAGTCTGAAAGCTGCTGAGCTGAGTGCAGGGAAGAACCGGCTAAGCTTGCGGGCCCAGGGTGAAGCCGCTGCCCTCAGGCAGATTTTCTTCTTCCTCAGGGAAGCCTTGCCTGCTCTTAGGCCTTTCACTGAGTGAGCCAGGCTCACCCAAATTATCTGGGGTAATCTTTTTGCTCTTGTTGTTCAGTCACTAAGTCGCGTCTGAGTCTTCATGACCCCTGGACCGCAGCACGCCAGGCTTCCCTGTCCTTCACGTCCCAGAGCTTGCTCAAACTCATGTCTGTTGAGTTGATGATGCCATCCAACCATCTCATCTTCTGTCGCCCCCGTCTCCTCCTGCCCTCAATCTTTCCCAGCATCAGGATCTTTTCCAGTGAGTCAGCTCTTCACATCAGGTGGCCAGAGTACTGGAGTTTCAGCTTCAGCACCAGTCCTTCCAGTGAATAATCAAGGTTGATCTCTTACTTCTAGTCAACTGATTATGGGCTTGAGTGACATCTGTGAAATATCAACACCTTGGGTGTTTGATGGAATAACTGGAGACTGTAGTCTAGTTAAATTGACATGTAAAATTGGCCATCCCAAAGGGCTTTTTCTATTTGCTTATTCCAGAGACTCTGATATTTCAGAAGACTCGCTAGAGAACAGAGCTTGCAGAAGCCTTTGGCTTTGCCTTGTTTGTGGCCACAATACGGAACAAGCTCCAGAACTGGCTTTTTATCAACTGCCACCTGAGTTAAGGAAGAGCCCAACTGAGGAAGCACAGATGGTTGCTACGAATCTTCCCAGAAGTTTCAATAGAAGGATTTATGTAGCCTCCAGGCAGAAGCCCCAAAGAACTGAGCTCTGTGGCGCCTCCAGTGTAACATGGGGATCCTAATACTTAACTTCAGAGGGTGTTTTTGAGGATTAAATGAGCTGGCAATGACCTGTAAGCTGTAATGCTCTGTACAGATGTATCAGAGTTTTTTTTCTCATAAAGATTATGAATCAGTTTATAAGCACCAGCCTCCAGTTCTAAATGTCTTCACTGACAAGACTGGTGCTCCTCACATATTGCCAGTCATCTGTAGTTGTATTAAGATGACAGATTCTACTAAAAAGAAATGATACAGATGAACGTATTTACAAAACAGAAACAGACTCACTGACTTAGAGAAGGAACCTTTGGTTGCCAGGTGGGAAGGAAGGGGGAAGGAACAGTTAGGGAGTTTAGGATCCACATGTATACACTGCTGTATTTAAAATGGATAACCCACAAGGACCCACTGTATAACACAGAGAACTCTGCTCAATGTTATACGGCAGGCTGGATGGGACGGGGATTTGGGGGAGAATGGGTACATGCATATTTATGGCTGAGTCCCTTCACGATCCACCTGAAACCATCACAACATTGTTGATCGGCTATACTCCAATATAAAATAAAAAGTTCAAGCAACGTGATAACAGATCTGAACTTTGAAAGGGATAACACAGCATTTTAGAAAGATAGGTGAAACTACTTAAAGACATGCGGGAGAAGTGACATTGATGTGAATTGTTTTCTACATAATTTTGGAAAACACCTACTTACCTTCTCACATCTAAATGAAATGTCACCTCCTGGGTGAGGGCTGCTCTGATCTCCCTGGGCCTGATTTTGTGTTTCATCTGAGGATGACCACTGATGAGTGATGTTCAAACACGGGCATTTGCTGCCTGCCTAAGCCTCCCCTCACCTACCTTTCCCCGCCAGCCTTCAGGCTCATCAGACAACAAATACCTGCTTGTCTGGAGCCCCACACCCTCCAGTGAAGGGGTTTGGGAACCTGTTCCCATCGTGCCTCCTGTCTGTTGTCCCTGAGGAACCGAGCTCCTAATATCCACAACAGCATCAAGCTGCGCCTCCGTCCCCACTATGGGTGGCCTCCCCTGCTGTAGGTTCTGTGCTGAGTGCTTGGCATAGATTATTTCAGTTAATTTTTAATACAATTCTAATAGCAACTGATGTGCTATTTACCTATGACCTTTTATTTTTCAGGCACTTTCTAAAAAATTTGGCATATATTAATTTATGCTATCCTTATAAAAAGTCTAAGAATAAAAAAGTGAATGAAACCAAAAAAAAAAAGTCTAAGAAGAGGCACTAGTATCATCACCACGCTATAGATGGCAAAATTGAGTTTAAAGGACTTGCCGAAAGTCATACAAATCGGTGAGTCACGGTTAAGTTCATCTAACTCCACAGCTGGTGCCCTTTACCACTACCCTGTATTAACTCCATGAAAACAGCCTACAAGTTCCTGTTTCTCTTTCTATTTTTTGCCACCTCCATTTCCCCAAACACACACACACACACACACACACACACAATACCAGACACACATTCAGATCCTTGTGTGTGTGCATGCTAAGTTACTTCAGTCGTGTCCAACTCTTTGCGACCCTATAGCCTGTAGCTCTCCAGGCCCTTCCAGGCTCCTCTGTCCCTGGGACTCTCCAGGCAAGAATACTGGAGTGGGTTGCCATGCCCTACTCCAGAGGATCTTCCTGGGCCAGAGATTGAACCCGAGTCTTACGTCTCCTGCATTGGCAGGTGAGTTCCTGACCTCTAGCACCACCTTGGAAGCCCCTTCAGATCTCTAATATATAGTTATTACTGTCAGTTTGGAGTTTGTGGTAACTCTAAGTTTGCAGCTGGGATCCGGAGCCTCTCAACTAACCTGGCAACCTCCTTATCCTCTGCTGCCATCCTAGTTCCCCTCCCCACCCCATCAGAGCCCCCAGGAACCACAGAATCCCAGTGACTCCCACAGCCAAGTCCACAGGCCCGGCAACAAGCCATCCAGGCTTCTTTCACTCCTTTATTCTGCTGCACGGTCTTTATCTGATTGTGTCTCTGTCTCTTCCTGGGTCTGTGAACTCCTCTAGGGCAGAGATTGCATCTTATACAACTTCCTCTCCTCAGATCCTGATTCAAAGGGAGTAATGAAAAAGTGTGGGGATCTGTCGCCTTTGTTGGAAAACCCCTTCTTTGGATCAGGGTGGAAATAGAATTAGAGGGGGGCTGGATGAGCCCCCATATGGACTGAACAGGGAGCAGCAGTTGAGTTTCCACTGAAAGCCAGAGGTACTTAAGGGACTGAAGAGTCATATTAGGACTCTGGCTTTGCCCGGAGCCAGGGGAGTGATGAAATAGCTCTGCCTGGCCCACCCCCTGCTTCTGTCCAAGTATTACTGTCCAGATTTCGCTATCATTTGCATTTATTGAAATTCACTGTTCTTTCCAAGGAAAGAATGACAAAAATACAAACAGCACCACTTGAAATAAGTTGGAGGAAGAAAGCGAGGGAAGGAGAATGAAAGGGAGGAGGGAGAGGGGCAAAAGGAAAGGCAGAAGAAGGTCGGGAAGCAGCTCACCAGGGAGGAGACGATATTTCTGGGCTGAATGTCCATGGTGCAGCCCTTCAAACCAACAATCACAGGAGAGTGGGTTCTAATCCTGTCTCCACCATCTGCTTCCAGAGTCTCAGTTTTGCCTTCTGTAAAATGGGCAGCAGCAAACTCTTCCCCAACCCTCTCTCTGCACTTCCCCACGAAGGACTTAGGTATAATCGCAAGAATGTGATCATTCCACGAGACCTCCTTTCCTTCCCAAGAATGTCATGGATCTTGTGAGTTGCCAGATTGAAGACCTTTGCACTGAGGTAGAGAAACTCCCCGCACTTCCAGTGGGCTGTGAAAGGCAGATCAGCCTCACGCTGCTCTTGGTTTGGGAGGTAACTGGAGCAGAGCTCTCTTGACCCCATCTCCCCAGAGGCTGAGTAGAAGGGTGAAGGCCTCTTGGCAGGAATAGCAGCTCTGAAAGAAAGCAGGGCTTGAGGGGAAACCCCAGAGCATTTTGGTCTCTTGAAAATTATTGTGGAGCCCAAAGAACCTTTGTCTACGTGAGTTAGATTTACTGATATTGACTATGTCAGAAATTCAAAGTTAGAACATTTTAAGACACCGGAAGACACAAGCACACCCTCCATCAACCCTCAGAAGGGTGACATCATCAGACATTATGTAGACGCTGGAGAACTTCTCTGTACGCTGCAGACGGAGTGTCAGGGGAAGGCAAATGATGTCCTAGTGTGGTTATACCCTGAAAGGATTTCAGAAATCCCACGGGTCCCTAGACCACACTTGCAGAACCTCTGAACGAGGGACATAGAATGTAGTTTGCAATGGAACTCCTGAAGTAACTCCTCAGGCCCTCAGACAAGGCCTTGAACGATGCAATCACAACTGTGATCCAGTTTCTTGAGACACGTGTATCAGTTGGTGTGCAGACAAGTCAGAATGGTTCACCTGGCCGGAGGAGCAAAACCTAGGAAGAAGCATGGTCGAGAAATTGCAGAAATTACAGGAAGGGCCCTGAGTCCATATAGAAGCTGTGAAATTTGAAGGTTTGGATCCTCTTTGTGTAAATCTGCCAGAAGTAGAAAGGCCCCGTATATCATCTGGGTTCAAGAATTTAACTTCAGTCAAAGACCCTGAATCCTAAGGCAGCACCTGTGTCCCCTGCTGTGAGGTCAGAGTCTGCCCTCAAATGTCCACCCCCTCCACTTTCCCAGTGCTCCAGGAGACAGGAAGTTGCTGCAACCAAAATGAAATATCCAATTTTTTTTTTTAACCCAAGGAATTGCTGTAATTTGCAAGAAGAAGACAGAATGCAATGAGCATACAGTTGTCAGGGCAAGAGAAGATTTTGTGAGCCCTGTGTTGCTTCAGTTTTAATACTGGGCTGATTTGTGCAATTCCATTGGCTTTCTGTCCCATCAAGGACCAGACCAGTACAATAAACAGTAAGTCAGTGGAGAGCATTTGTGAGCAGCATGGCCCGGCCCTTGAGCATCTGTGTCCAGCGAGGGAGAGAGAAGAATTGAATGTCTGCACGCCTTTTTCCTCAGAACAAGGTAACTGAGTGTCCCATCCCAGGATCCCTCAGTCCCCTGGTCTAGAAGCACTTGATGAAAACTCTGTTTTCACGGGTCACAGTGCTTTGTGACAGAAGCAAGACAATCAGGACAGATGGCAAATAATAACGGTGTTGGCTTTGTTGTCTGGTGGAAGTCCTGGGGGGAGAAGGGAGATTATAGTTCCATGGAGGTTCCAGGATGGCCTTTAAAGTGTTTCTGCTGGGGCTGCTGTTCTCGGTGACGTGACACTTTTCTGCCCCTGCCCAGCCTTGGGGTTGACATTAGGGGCTGCCATTAGCGGCTGCCCCTAAACCCACTGCTTCTCTGGTTCCTGCTGCGGCCTCTTCCCAGGGGCTCTGCAGATCCTTGGGTCAGGCCACATTCTCTGGCAGGGGCTGGGGGCAGGGACTGTCTGCCTCCCAGGGCCTCATGTACGTCCACAGTCCTTCCGGATCCCCCTTCCTGGGCTCCATTAAGAGGCATGGAAATGGTGTATTGAGCGAGCAAGACGCACGGATACGACTGAAGTATAGTTTTATTTTTGCTCCCATTCGCCCTTTAAAATTTATTCAGTGAGGACCATTCCTCCCTTGCCTGAGGATGAAATCTCTGTCTCAGGCAGGCCCCATAATTTTCTCCTGGCTTTTCGGTAATAAAAAGATCTCTGGTCACTTTACACTACAAACGCAGTCTCAATGCAGTAATTAAAGTGGTCTAGTCCTAGATAATAAAAATTCTCTGAACTGGTTTCACTGTCAGCTTCCTCTCCCTCCATGTCACAATGTGTCCCAAGAAAGAGGCCCTCTACCTCTGGAGAAGGGGTAGGGTCTTTGTCCAGTGTCTGACCCAGAATTCTCCTCCTCTTCCACCTGAACTGGAAATTTCTGAGGTTTCCAATCCCTTTGGCTCAAGAGGGTGGTGGGATTGAGGGGAGGGAATGGTTTTTCAGGGTGAAGGGAGTTTACCCAGCCTCATGTAGAACCCCTAGCATCTGGTTTTGTGACCATATAGCATCAGCTCATTGGGGCCCCTTTGCTTGGGTCTAGATGGTCCCTTGGCAGTATCTGGACAGCTCCAGGCTAGCACGCTCTGCTTGAGGAATGGGGCATGGACATTTGGGGAAGTCAACCTACTTCTGAATATTCATTGGAAGGACTGATGCTGACGCTCCAATACTTTGGTCACCTGACACGAAGAGCCGACTCATTGGAAAAAACCCTGATGCTGGGAATGATTGAGGGCGGGAAGAGAAGGGGGTGACAGAGAATGGGATGGTTGGATGGCATCACCGACTCACTGAACATGAGTTTGCGCAGACTCAGGGAGGTAGTGAAGGACAGGGAAGCCTAGCATGCTGCAGTCCCTGGGGTTGCAAAGAGCTGGACATGACTTAGTGGCTGAACCACAATCCTAACTCTCTCCTTAGTCATGTGTCTTAACTTCATTCCAGCTCCACGGTAGATACTCTGGGCTTCACTTAATCAGCCTCTTCTGTCCTTTCCACCACAGGGACTGGCTCAGCTACAGACACATAAACAATCAGAGCAGGGAGGGGAGAGGAGACACACACTGCTTATTCTGCTCTGAGAAATGTGGTCTCTGTTCTGTGATAATGGCCAGAGAAACCACCTTTCTCCATCTGTACAGTGGGGTATGAGGCTGAAAGGGCTGGAGCTGGGACAGCCAGTTTGCGACCACAAGGTGATGGTGTAGGTCTGCTGGGGACCATAACGTGAGCCATGAGGATGAAGCTGAGACTAGAGAAAGTATGTGCCTTGATCGTGAGAGACCAGGTCTGGTGACATCATCTGAGTCACAAGGTCAGCTTTCTCTAAGGCAGTTGTTCTCAGTGAGGAGGTGAGGGTGGCAATCCCCACCCCACCCAGGGGATATTTGGCTGTGTCTGGAGGCATTTCTAGTTGTCACAGTTTGGAGTTTACTACTGGCATCTGGGGTAGAGGCCAGGGGTGCTGAGAAACATCCTGCCGGGCACAGGACAGCCCCTTCACAACAAAGAATTACTTGGCTCAAAAGTTCAGTAGGGCTTGTAGATAATCAGCTGAAAAACCCAACTATATCTGAACTTTTCAATTACTTGAGCCTATGTATTTCTTTCATTTTTTTTGAGTCAGTTTGAGCTGGGTTTCTTGTGATTTGAGATGGAAAGAATCTTGACTGACAGTTTTCAAAAGCAGTGCCAACCCTTCTTTCCTCTCCCAAGCCCTCCTCAGCCTAGCAGATTTCCTCTTCAGTATATTGACAAACCTACTCTTCTGCCTCCTTCTAGCGCTTTTTAGAAATAGGGTCCTGCCCATTCCTGCACCCCTGTCAAGAATCCCTTCTCAAGTGTTAAAGGTACTTGGATGAAATTGTTTATGATTTTGCTTAAAAATTTCAAGATCATCATTTACAATTTTTATTATGAAATACTTCAGACCTACAAAATGAGTGATCTAATGAGCATCTTCATGTACATTCCACTTAATAAATAGGTCTCTTCCCCAAACAGAATCTTCCTCTCTTCCCCAAGAGAAACTAGTACCCTCAACTTACCTTCTTATGCATCATTTTTCATAGTGTCACCCAAATATGTATTCCTAAGTAATATATTGGCAAAGTAATGTCTCTGCTTTTCAATATGTGATCTAGGTCGGTCATAACTTTTCTTCCAAGGAGTAAGCGTCTTTTAATTTCATGGCTGCAATCACCATCTGCAGTGATCTTGGAGCCCCCCAAAATAAAGTCTGACACTGTTTCCCCATCTATTTCCCATGAAGTGATGGGACCAGATGCCATGATCTTCGTTTTCTGAATGTTGAACTTTAAGCCAACCTTTTCGCTCTCCACTTTCACTTTCATCAAGAGGCTTTTTAGTTCCTCTTCACTTTTTGCCATAAGAGCGGTGTCATCTGCATATCTGACGTTATTGATATTTCTCTCGGCAATCTTGATTCCAGTTTGTGCTTAGGAATGATGCTAAAGCTGAAACTCCAGTACTCTGGCCACCTCATGTGAAGAGTTGACTCATTGGAAAAGACTCTGATGTTGGGAGGGATTGGGGGCAGGAGGAGAAGGGGACAACAGAGGATGAGATGGCTGGATGGCATCACAGACTCGATGGACGTGAGTCTGAGTGAACTCTGGGAGTTGGTGATGGAGAGGGAGGCCTGGAGTGCTGCGATTCATGGGGTCACAAAGAGTCGGACATGACTGAGCGACTGAACTGAACTGAAGTAATCTGTAATTTTTTGCATTTTATGTGTACGTGTAGATGATATTGTATGTTTTCTCTTGTGACTTGCTTTCTTTGTTATGTGTCTCAGAATCCTCCAGGCTCTTTTAGGTAGCTTTGGATCTTTCAGCTCCATGTGGTGTTCCATTGTGGGAATTTCTAAACTCATTTTCATGGAGAAACACACTGTAATTCTCCACAAGTAGAAAGAATGCTCCTCTGAAGATCAATGAGCCAGTGTCCCAGAGCACAAAACTTCTGGTGGATTCCCCTAAGAGTGTGGAATGGAGTTGTAGGGTGCGTACACCCTCAATTCTGCTAGCTGTTGGTCTCAAAGTTGGATTTTACCTATGCTGAATACATCGTGTAAATGTGTTGGAGGACACAAATATTGTTCTTGGCATTCATCCACCTTGATTACTCCCGAGATTCATGGATTTTTTTGTGTATAAAGACTAGATAAATAAGTGTGGTAGAAAGATTAATGACCCCTCTAAGACATCCACTTCCTAATTTCTGGAACCCGTGAATATGTTACCTTACTCAACAAAAGGGACTTTGCAGATGTGATTAATGATTCTGAGATGCAAACATTATCTGGAATTACCTGGGTGGGCCTGATGTAATCACAAAGGTCCTTATAAGAAAGAGGCAGAAGGGCCAGTCAGAGAAGACAGCTGGAGTGAGGGAAGGGCTATTAGCTAGGGAATGCAGGAGGCCTGTAAAGTTGAAGAAGGCAAAGAAACCTTCTTCCCTAGAACTTTCAGAGGGAAAAGAGCCCTGCTGTTTTAGACTTTTGATCTTTAGAACTGTGAGATAATAATAATGTTGTTTTAAGTCACCAAGTTTGTGTTAATTTGTTATAGCAGCAATAGGAACTAACAAACAAAACCAAATTAGAAAAAATTGAGAGGGCAAAGCTCCAGTGACCCCACATACTTGAGACAGTGCCTGATTTATAGTAGACATTTTTTTAAATTTTGATTTTTTAATTTAATTTTTAATTGGGGTGTAGTTGCTTTACAATGTTATGTTAGTTTCTGCTGTACAGTGAAATGAATATGTTATATGTATACATACATGCCCTCTTCTTCGGATTTCCTTCCCATGCAGGTCACTACAGAGCATTAAGCAGAGTTCTCTGTGCTACAGAGCAGGTTTTCATTAGTTAGCTATTGTATGTCTGTGTGTGTGTGTGGTGGTGGGTGGCTTTGGACTTCCCAGGTGGCCCTAGTGGTAAAGAACCCACCTGCTAATGCAAGAGACATAAGAGGTGTGGGTTCTATCCCTGGGTCAGGAAGATCCCCGGGAGAAGGAAATGGCAACCCATTCCAGTATCCTTGACTGGGAAATCTTATGGACAGAGAAGACTGGGGGGCCACAGCACACAGGGTCACAAAAAAGAGCCTGACATGACTTAACTAAACAAATGAGTGTATACACGTCAAGTCCAGTTTCCCAGTGCATCCCGCCGTCCCTTTCCCCTCTTAGAGTCCACACGTTTAGACATTTAACAAATGTCTTTCCTTTACTCTTCCCCGTCTCACAATTTTCAGTCTATCCCCTGCTGACCCCTCGGTTTTTTCTTTAGGTTCTGTCAAAGGAGAAACTTCCTAATATAGGTTCTAATGTGAGAAAGTCTAATAGATCCCTTCTGTGGCTCCCTAACCACAGAAAATAACATTTTTAACATGTTAGGCACTGCCTACGGTGCTTTCACATGGTAACTCATTTAAGCTTCCCACCGCAGAGGGAAGTAATAATAATAACTACTTATTATTACTGAGACCTTATTTTTGGTTCTAGACTCCATTCAAAGAATCGGTTTAACCATATACCCAGGTATGGTTGTCTTCTTTTTTGCTGAGGAGGAAATTGAGAAAGGCTAAATGATTTGTCTTGGAGCAACAGTTTCTATCCCAGAACCATGTGATCTGAAAAAAAATAATCTCTGCTTCTTTTATGACAACTTCCTGAGAACATGGCCACAAAGTGTTTCCTTTCATAGCACTCATCTCTATTCCTTCTCACTCCAATCAGTGCCACATGCCCCCATGAATCCCATCCCCTCACATCCAAGAGATACCTGCGTTCTGTTTATCTGTTGTCATTGCTGAAAGAGGAACATGCACTTGGTGTTATTGATGCATATTGATAGCATATCCCCAGGCAAACACAATTGTGCCTGAAGAAGATGGAAGACCTCTTCCCCAACTCCATCCACTGCTGCTGACTTTCTGGCGTGCTTCCTCTCCTATGAGGGGGCAACTCTCAGAGGGTCCCTATAAGCAGATTCTGAGGGCTTGCGATCAGCATGTTCCTAAATACTTGTGTCTGGTGTATATGTGTGGTGTGAGTGTGCTTGTGCACGCACATATGTGAGAGCTTGATTCCTTTGTGAGCCCACATCTGGTGGCTGAGTTTGACCTAAAGTGTCAAGCATGGAGCTCTCTGAAGGTCTTTGGTCTATTGATGAAGCTGAGGGATAGGAGTAGGGCTGTGTATGAATGAAGAGACTTTAGTGGGTATTAAACTTTCCTGGCAGTGGCAGCTTTCAGGGCCAGGAAAATATCCCATTCCTGATCAGGAAGGAAATGATCTTAAATGGCAACTTAGGTTCCCCCAAAGATGTGGATTATTAGCTGTATCCCCTAAATCTGTTGTCCTCTCCCTGAAAACTTCATTGCCCCTCCCCCAAATTCATTCACTCCTTCCTGAACACAAATGCACTCAGAGGCTAGCTCCCCAACCTCTTCTGCAGGTAGATATGACCGCATGGCCAAGTATAGGGCAGTGGAATGTGAGCAGAAGTGATATGTGTAGCTCCAGGGTCATCTCTAGCTGAAGGCAAGCTGCCTTTCCTGGCTGTGGCTCTGTATTTCCCCTCCAGAAACCTGGAATGCTGGTGTTTCAGAGAACCTGGCTTCAACAGTACAAATCAGGGGAATATCCAGGGAAATAGGAGAGCAACAAGATGGAAAGGGCACGGGCTCCTGACTGACTTCATGGAGCAGAGCTGCCCATCAGGCTAGATTGTCTGGACTGTCATGAGAGTGGGAAATAAGTTTCTTCATTACTTAAGCCACTCTGTCTCCAGGTGTTTTTACTGAGGAAGCTGCATAGTTTTACCTTAATTAATACAACTATGCTCACAACAAGAGGGTGATTACTCAGTTTTATGCTTGCAAAAGGATTAATGTTATTTCAGGGAATGACTCTTAATTTTTAACTGCATGGATTACAAACTGGATTATTCTCCCATCCCTGTTTCACTCTTGATTATAGAGTGAAATTGCATCTTAAGTTGGGGTTAATTTCTTAGGTTAAGCTTTAAGGTAAAAATGGTTAATATTCAGAACACATTTTAATACTCTCAATAAGTCCAATGCAGTAGTGTTTTCTTTCAGCATTGAACATTGACTGCATCTCTGGTTGAACTCTTGGTGAGAACTGATATTTAATAACTTTATTTTGAAAAGCATGTTTTGATATATGCTTAATTTTTCCTCTCCCACTCCAACATTTTGTTTCTGGTAACTTGTGGATAGAATTGAATTCACCCAAGTTTAACGTGTGTATGAAGCAATTTAGTATAAACCGTGATGGCCAATAGTGTGGCTGCCAGGAAGGAAGTGAATTTTGAACGCTGGAGGCCAGAGAACTCCCAATCCATCTGGTCTGCTTCAGGTGCAGTCTTGCCTTGGGTTAGGGAGCTGGACACAGTGCTTTAATGAGATTGCTTTGAGCAAAGACAGACAACCCCCAGAGTAACAGAGGAAGCAATTGCTTGCATTGGTAACTTTTTCCATCTCTCTCCACCCTCTCCAACATCTATACTTGAAATTCCACAATTAAACATCTCCTTATGCTGACTTATTGCTTTAATAGATGCTTCAACACAAATCCTTACAGTATTTTTTAGTTTCATCATTTACATACCATTTTTTGCAGTCCCAGAGTATTTATTGAATATTCACTGTGGGCAATTGGTAAAGAAAAAAATATTACCACATTCCCATCACTTTGCCCCAACACCTATCTTCATTTCAGTGCAGTCCCTTTTAGTCTTGGCCCAAATGGATACATTTTCCCTTATTTGTAACTATACCAAGTATACTATTTGATATCTGGCCTTTTAATTTAAAATTTATTTTCAGAATCTTTCTATATAGTTATATCTTTGTAATCATAATTTTAAGATATTCACAAAAGCCTATTGAGTTTATAAACTATATTTTACTTCACAGCTGTCACAACCCATAGTGGAAAGAATATCCACTTCTCAGAGTTGTTAGGAGAGTTATATGTACATGGAGTGCTTAGCCCAGTGTCTAGCATATCACAGGACTGGTGGAGAGCATTATTTTTGGATTCAGACTTCTTGCCCTGGAATCCCATTTTAGCTATTTAACCCTTGAGAAGTTACACCCTCTGTGCTACCTATAAAACGGGGATGATAGTAATCTTAGCTCATAGGTTTGTCATGAGAATTAAATAAGTACTACATGTGTTAGCAATCTATGTTTTATTATCATCTTAATTCTTCTGCAGTACACTTTATCTTGACCAAAATCTGAGAATAAATCTTTTCATGTAATTCAATTTCACGTCTTATTGCTTTATCTAAAACTCCCACAACAATGACAAGTGATTAAAAGAGTATCTGGCAAAATTGTTTTGTTGCTTATCTTAAAGTTGTATTTTTAGAATTATCATTAAATGTTCAGTTGGGTTTTATATACAATGAATATTAATTTTATACAAAAGCGTATGTTTCTGTCCTTTTCTTTAACGTTTTTAACATCAAATGTTTTGTACACCAATTGTATACACCAACTGTATCACCCATTGAAATGACTGTGTTGTTTCTTGCTTAACTTCTGAAGTGTTAAGCATTTGTTCTTACTAAGATCTGTTAGGTTAAGCTTCCTTATCTTACCATTTAATTGTTATTCTCTTCCTTTGGGTTTTTATTCTTGTCATTTCCTATCTCTACCTGTAGCCTCCATACATACATTAAAGGGTAGGGAAGTTTAGATGATGTTCCTCTGGGTACTCCAACCAGTGAATGAACAAGGGCCAAGTGATGATTTGAAATCACTCTTACTAGTTTTAAAACATTGACATGGACAGACTGGCAACAGATGAGTATTTAAAAGAATTTAATGTATTTAAATGTTTACTTACATAATATTTGAAAATTAATTATCTGCTGGATCATTGAAAAAGCAAGAGAGTTCCAGAAAAAAAAAACAACCATCTATTTCTGCTTTATTGACTATGCCAAAGCCTTTGACTGTGTGGATCACAAAAAGCCTTTGACTGTGTGGATCACAATAAACTGGAAAATTCTGAAAGAGATGGGAATACCAGACCACCTCACCTGCCTCTTGAGAAACCTATATGCAGGTCAGGAAGCAACAATTAGAACTGGACATGGAACAACAGACTGGTTCCAAATAGGAAAAGGAGTGTGTCAAGTCTGTATATTGTCACCCTGCTCATTTAACTTCTATGCAGAGGACATCATGAGAAATGCTGGGCTGGAAGAAGCACAAGCTGGAATCAAAATTGCCGGGAGAAATATCAATAACCTCAGATCTGCAGATGACACCACCCTTATGGCAGAAAGTGAAGAGGAGCTAAAAAGCCTCTTGATGAAAGTGAAAGCAGAGAGTGAAAAAGTTGACTTAGAGCTCAACATTCAGAAAACGAAAATCATGGCATCTGGTCCCATCACTTCATGGGAAATAGATGGGGAAACAGTGGAAACAGTGTCAGACTTTATTTTTTGGGGCTCCAAAATCACTGCAGATGGTGACTGCAGCCATGAAATTAAAAGATGCTTACTTTTTGGAAGGAAAGTTATGACCAACTTAGACAGCATATTAAAAAGCAGAGACATTACTTTGTCAACAAAGTTACGTCTAAGTCAAGGCTATGGTTTTTCCAGTAGTCACGTATGGATGTGAGAGTTGGACTGTGAAGAAAGCTGAGTGCCGAAGAATTGATGCGTTTGAACTGTGGTGTTGGAGAAGACTCTTGAGAGTCCCTTGGACTGCAAGGAGATCCCACCAGTCCATCCTAAAGGAGATCAGTCCTAGGTATTCATTGGAAGGACTGACGTTGAAGCTGAAACTCCAGCACTTTGGCCACCTCATGCGAAGAGCTGACTCATTGGAAAAGACCCTGATGCTGGGAGGGATTGGAGGCAGGAGGAGAAGGGGACGACCGAGGATGAGATGGTTGGATGCATCATGACTCGATGGACATGAGTTTGGGTGAACTCTGGGAGTTGGTGATGGACAGGGAGGCTTGACGTGCTGGGATTCATGGAGTCACAAAGAGCTGGACACAACTGAGCGACTGAACTGTACTGAAAATTAATTTAGCACTTCAGTAAGGTGTAATGTTAAATATTTCACCTATTTTAAATTAAAAGACGCTTACTCCTTGGAAGAAAAGTTATGACCAACCTAGATAGTATATTCAAAAGCAGAGACATTACTTTGCCAACTAAGTTCCGCCTAGCCAAGGCTAGGGTTTTTCCAGTGGTCATGTACTGATGTGAGAGTTGGACTGTGAAGAAGGCTGAGCGCTGAAGAATTGATGCGTTTGAACTGTGGTGTTGGAGAAGACTCTTGAGAGTCCCTTGGACTGCAAAGAGATCCAACCAGTCCATCCTAATGAGATCAACCCTGGGATTTCTTTGGAAGGAATGATGCTAAAGCTGAAGCTCCAGTACTTTGGACAACTCATGCGAAGAGTTGACTCATTGGAAAAGACCCTGATCCTGGAAGGGATTGGGGGCAAGAGGAGAAGGGGAGGACAGAGGATGAGATGGCTGGATGGCATCACGGACTCGATGGACGTGAGTCTGAGTGAACTCCGAGAGATGGTGATGGACAGGGAGGCCTGGCGTGCTGCGATTCATGGGGTCGCAAAGAGTCGGACACAACTGAGCGACTGAACTGAACTGAACTGAAACTTAAAAGGATTTCTTGTGTGTGGTTCTGTGCCTGTTACAAGGATGGGCTTTTGACAGAATCACCTTGTAGTGTTGGAAACCTGTGTTTAGTCACAGGCGACACTGCATGACTCTCTGGAGAGGTTTCTCCGGGACTCATGAAATGTATATAATATGGCTTCCCAGGTGGCACTAATGGTAAAGAAACCACCTGCCGATGCAGGAGATATGAGAGACGCAGGTTCAATGCCTGGGTCAGGAAGATCCCCTGGAGAAGGAAATGGCAACCCACTCTAGTATTCTTGCCTAGAGAACTCCACAGACAGAGGAGCCTGGCAGGCAGATACGACTGAAGTAACGGAGCATGCATGCACTAGAAATATGGTTGTTAATTTCATTTACAGTATAATATGTGCATAATTAATAAAACAGCAACATTTTCTTAATTGGAGTATAGCTGTTTTACAATGTTGTGATAGTTTCTGCTGTACAATGAAGTAAATCAGCTATATATATATATATATATATATATATGTACGTATGTACATATACCCTTTCCCTCTTGGACCTCCTTCCCACCATGCTCCCCCCATTGCACCCGTCTAGGTCATCACAGAGCACCAAGCTGGGCTCCCTGCACTATACTGCAGGATCCCACTGGATTACACATGGTAGTTATAAATCTCAATCTCATTCTCCCAATTCATCTTGCCCCTTCCCCTCACCATGTTTACACATTTGTTCTTTACATCTGAGTCTATTCTTTCATTGCAAATAGGTTCATCTGTATCATTTTTCTAGATTCCACATATACGCGTTAATGTATAATATTTGGTTTTCTCTTTCTGACTTACCTTCACTCTGTATGACAGTCTCTAGGTCCATTCACATCTCTACAAATGACCCAATTTTGTCCCTTTTTAAGGCTGAGTATATTAAGGAGTATACGTATATTCCATTACATATATGTACCAGAAAGTGAAAAGTGAAGGTCAATTCACTCAGTTGTGTCCGACTCTTTGCGACCCCATGGACTGTAGTCCACAAGGTCCCTCCATCCTTGGGATTTTCCAGGAAAAAATACTGGAGTGGGTTGCCATTTCCTTCGCCAGGAAATCTTCCCGACCCAGGGATTGAACCCAGGTTTCCTGCATGGTAGGCAGATGCTTTACCGTCTGAGCCACCATATATGAACCGGCACTATTTACAGTAACCAGAATATGGAAGCCAAGCTAAATGTTCTTTGACAGATGAATGGATAAAATAGGCAATATTAATAACTACTAAGATCTTCTAAATCAGCACATGTTATGCCAAGTATGGTTGATATGAATACATTTCCTCATTTTGGTGGAATGAATCAGACATGATTATCTGCAGTTTTTTCCTTGTTTATTCCTTCTTGTTTTCTTTAAACAATGAGAGGGCATTATTTTATAATCAGATAAATGCAATCATATGATACTAAAAAATAAAGAATTAATTTTTTATCAGTCTGACCGTGTACTAGGGAGGTTTTTATATATAGTGTTTTTATTTTTATTTTCTGCATTTATTATTAGTTGATCTAAAGGCCATTTTGGGAAGGATTTGTTCATTTATAAGCTTTAAAAACGTTTTGACTGTTTTAACTTATATTATTGAAAGAGCATTATTTACCTGACCACCAGATCTGGAGGAAATTGGATCATTAACACTTGTTACCACCAACTCTGCATCTGCTCTCTTTACTGGTTCTGACTTGTCTTTCCCTGGCACTGGTAGTATATAAATGGTTGATGTAGATACATTTGTTCATTTCATTGTTTTCAACCATTATTTATGTGGGGCTTACAGCATGCCTGGCGATGGGTCTGAGGATTCAGAAATGGATAAGACACATAAAACCCATTTTCATGGAGCTTATTCTAATGGGGGAGACAAGCACATAAATCTGAGTATAACATACAAAAATAAGAGCACCCAGAAAAAAAAATTGCTTAACTGGAATATAACAGAGCTTGGGTTTTCAGGAAGGTAACTTCTTAGTGACCATATTTATAATAAGGTCTGAAAATATAGGGAAATCACCCCAGGCAGCAAGGGCACTGGTGTGAAGATTCTAATGCAGAATGAGCTCAGACATTTGAATAAGATAAAGGTCAGCTTGGCTGAATGGGCAAGAACAGTGGTAAAAGATGAATCCAGAGAAGTGGACATGAGACAGTTCAGGAAGGTGCAAACCAGTGAAAAAAGTGTGGATTTTGGCTTATGTTGGATGTGAAACCACTGGAACATTTTAAGCAAGAAAGTGACATGATTTGTTATGTATTAAAAAGAGCTCCAGGACTTCTGCTCTGGGCAGATGGAGTGCGTATACTTTTCCAATTCTTTCCACCAAGTACAACTGAAAACTCTAGACATTACATATAAAACAAGTCTAAGAAACCTCTAAAATGTGAAGAGGAGTGAGGCTGGCTAGGGAAGGCTCAGGACCTGAGGTATGACACAATGCTGAGTTCATTGTCTTTAATTTTCTAAAGTTTTAGCTCATAGATCCCTGAATTGGAGCTGAAGAAGACAAGCAACTCATAAATAGTTCTGACAAAAGACCATGAGAAGGTCATGCTAGCAAGACTTTTAAACAATATCCACTATATTCTTGTCAAACACCACAGAAAAAGGGGTGGTCCCAACCAGCACATAACAGCAAAGACCTATGAGATGTCTAGACTTTTCCACCTTTTTCTGGCTGTAACAGGTACTTCTACCCTTCTTGGTCAGGAAGGTATTAGCCAGGTGGAGAGCCAAGACACCAACCCCTCCTGGCAACAATGAAGAACATATCTCTCAGGTGTTAATAGAGGCCCAGTTTGGAATCTGGACTTTTATCCTTACCTGATGATAGTGAGTTTGCCCCATTCCCCTTCCTCTGGAAGAACAGTTTCAGAAGACGCCAGCTAAAACAGAAAATTTAAATAAGATCCATCATGTAAAACCCAGAATGTACAGGTTTCTATAGAAAATTACTTGTCATACCAAGACCCAAGAAAAGCTCAAACTGAATGAAAAAAGACAATCAATAGATGATCACACTGACAGAGATTAGAATCATCTGATGAAAACTGTAAAGCAACTATCATAAAAAAATGCTTCAATGTGAAATTATGAACACACTTCAAACAAGTGAGAAACAGAAAATTTCAGCAAAGAGATGGGTGATATATCAAACGGAAACTTTAGAACCATAAAACACAGTAACCAAAATTAAAAACTCATGATGGGCTCAACAGAAAAATGGAAGTGACAGAGGAAAGAATCAGTGGCATGAAAGATAAAACACTGGAAATTACCCAGTCTGAACAACAGAGAAAAAGTGAGTTAAAAATGAGTGAGCGAGTGGAGCCGTAGGGACCTGTGGGATTATAGTATTCATATCAGCAAAGTCCTGGAAGAAGTAGAGCAAGAGGGCAGTACTAAAAATCACCCAAAGAAACAATGGCTGAAATCTTCCCAAATTTGACAGAAGACATAAACATAAGAAGTCAATCAAATTCCAAACAAGATATATCCAAGATATCAGAGTTAAAGTTCTAGAAAGTAAGAAAAAGTTGAAAACACTGAGAAATAAATAATCTCTTATATATAAGGGAAAAAATTCAAATGACATTGGATTTCTCAGTAGAAACCAGGGAGCCAAAAAAGAACTGGCATAGTACTTTTTCAGGTGCTGAAGAAAAGAAGCATTAACCCAGAATATCCAGTGAAACTATCTTTCAGAAATGAATGAGAAATCAAGACATACTCAAATGAAGGAAAAATATGAGGGTTTGTTATGAGCAGACATACCCTAAAAAATGTCTAAAGGAGGTTTTTGAAATAGAAAATTAATAAAAGAAGGAGCTCTGAAATATCTAGAAGAAAAAAAATCAGCAAAATATATGGGTCAATACAATAGGCTTTCTTCTCCTCTTGAATTTCCAAAATAATATTTGACAGTTGGAGGAAAAAATTTAAACATTTCTTATATGATTCAAAATTTATATAGAGGAAATACTTAAGATACTTTGTTTTATACATTAGAGAAAGTAAAGGGATATAGAGAGTGGTAAGACTTCAATACCTCATTTGAACTGGTAAAATGATACCAGTAGAATATATTATGTAAATACAATGTAATGCCTATAACAACAACTAAAAAGTCTATACAAAGGCATACACTTGAAAAAACATAAATAAATGAAGATAGAATCCTAGAAAAATGTCCAAATAATCAACAGAAGATAGAAAAAATAAAAATAGATTAATAAAAAGAATAGAGGTAAACACAAAACAAAACAAAAAACAATAAAATGGCAGATCTAAGCCCTAGAAGATCAATAATTATATTAAACATAAATAGTCTAAATGTGATAATTAAAAAGGAGATATTGGCATGATGTATTAAAAAGTATGACCCAGTTACATGCTTCTATAAGAAACTTTGGACTTCCTTGGTGGCTCAGACAGTAAAGCGTCTATCTACAATGTGGGAGACCTGGGTTCGATCCCTTGGTTCAGGAAGATCCCCTGGAGAAGGAAATGGCAACCCACTCCAGTACTCTTGCCTAGAAAATCCCATGGACGGAGGAACCTGGCGTCGATGGGGTCGCAAAGAGTGGGACGCGACTGAGCGACTTCACTCACTCACTCACTCACTCATAAGAAACTTCAAATATAATAACATAGGAAAGTTAGAAGTAAAAGAGTACATATCTTGCAAATTAACTAAAGGAAAATAGAAGTAGCTATATTTATATCAGATGAAATATATTTAGAACAAAGAAAATTACCCGAGACAAAGAAGGACCTTATATAATGATGAAACAAGTCTTGATCCACTAAGAAGACACAACCAATTTGTAATGTGTATGCACAGAACAACAGAACCATGAAATATGTGAAGCAAAAATGAATATAACTGGGAGGAGAAATAGACAAATCCACAATTATAGCTGGCTTTTAACATTCCTCTCTCAATAACTGATACAATAACTAGACAGAAAACCAGCAAGAATATAGAGCTCAGCAATACTACCAAATACTAATTAACATTAATGGAGCAACCATCCAACAAGTACAGAATATCCATTCTTTTCAAGTGCCCACAGAACCACACCAAGATAGCCCATATCCTGGCCCATAAAACAAACCTCAAAATTTTAAAATAATTGAAATCGTGCATAGTGTATTCTCTGACCACAGCTGAATTAAACTAGAAATCATTAACAGAAAGACAAAAGGAAGAGCTGCAAACACTGGAAACTTCAAATAATTCATGAATCAAAGAGAAAAGCTCAAGAAGAAATTTTTAAAATACTAACCTAAATGAAAATACAGCATACCAAAATTTGAGTGGTCACAAAGCAATGGGAGAGGAAAATTTATAACATTAAATGTACATGTTAGAAAAAGAGGAAACTTTCAAATTCATAATCTAAACTTTTTTCCCACCAAATGGAAAAAAGGAGCAAAGCTAACCCCAATCAAACAGAACAAAGGAAGTAATAAAGAACAGAAATCAATCAAATAAAAAAGAAAAAGAATGGTGAAAATAATGGAAGAAAAAAGCTACTTCTTTGAAAATGTCAATAAAATTGACAAATCTCTAGCAAGACTGATAAATTTAAACACAGCAAAGCCACACAGTCCTAATATCAGGAATGAAACAGAGGATATCACTACAGACCCAATAGACATCAAGAGGATAATAAAAGAATACTTACGAACACTTCTGTGAATACTGTGAACAAAATTTTGACTATGTATATGAAATGGACAAGTTCCTTTAGAAACAGAAACTACCACTACTCACCCAAAATGAAAAATACCTTGAATAGGCCTATTGCTTCCAAGGAAATTGACTTCTTAATTTTGAAACTTCCCCCCAAAGAGATCTTCAGGCCCAGCCAATTTCACTGGAGGCTCCCACCAAGCATTTAAAGAATAGCTAACAGTCCTAACAATCTCTTCCAGAAAACGGAAGAAGGAAGGACACTTCTCATCTCCTTTATGAAGCTAGCTGATAACCAGAGAAAAACAGTATTAAACAAATAGGTCAATATCCCTTGTGAATAGAAGCACAAATAACTTTAACAAAAGATTAGGAAATAGAATTTAGCAATGTGTAGACAGAACTATATACACTATGACTAGGTGAAGTTTATGATACAAAGCTAACCAGGGATTCAAAAATAAATCAAGGTGATCTACCCAGCAATAGCATCAAATACACAACGTATCTGTAATGAGAGTCCCAGAAGATGCGGAGAGAGAGAAAAGGGCGTTATGTGAAGAAATAGTGATTAAAAAAAAAACCAAACACACCATGTGTAACATCAATAACAACAAAAACACAACATATTAATCTACAAAGTTAGGAGCTCAACAAATCCCAGGTAGAATTTATCAATATATCAATATAAATACAAAGACATAATATAATATATAAAATCTGTCAAAAGGTAAATACAAAGAAATCCACAACAAATCTCTTTTTTTTCAAGATTTTTTGAGAGCAGTAAGAGAAAAATGATTCATCACGTCCAGTGGAATAACAGTAAGATTAACAACTGGATTCTTATCTGAAACAATGAAGACCAGAAGGTAGTAGAATGATATATTCAAAGTTCTGAAAGAAAAAAAAAATCAGTCAAGAATTCTATATCCCACAAAACCATTCTTCCAAAATGAAAGTGAAATAAAGATACTCCTATATAAGCAAAGAATGAGAGCAGTATTATAAAATATAGTAAAGAAAAACCTTCAGACTGAAAGAAAATGACTGCAGATGGCAAAACACAAAGATTTGGAGAGCACCAGAAATGAGAAATATGTAATTTAACATATAAAGTCTATAAATATGTTCTCATTATACTTAATTTCTTAAAATAAATGACTGTAAAAAGAAATAATTATAACATGGAATTGTGGGGTTATGTCATCAGTTCAGTTCAGTTGCTCAGTTGTGTCCAACTCTTTGCGACCCCATGAATCGCAGCACGCCAGGCCTCCCTGTCCATCACCAACTCCCGGAGTTCACTCAGACTCACGTCCATCGAGCCTGTGATGCCATCCAGCCATCTCATCCTCTGTCGTCCCCTTCTCCTCCTGCCCCTGATCCCTCCCAGCATCAGAGTCTTTTCCAATGAGTCAACTCTTCACATGAGGTGGCCAAAATACTGGAGTTTCAGCTTCAGCATCATTCCTTCCAAAGAAATCCCAGGGCTGATCTCCTTCAGAATGGACTGGTTGGCTCTCCTTGCAGTCCAAGGGACTCTCAAGAGTCTTCTCCAACACCACAGTTCAAACGCATCAATTCTTCAGTGCTCAGCCTTCTTCATAGTCCGACTCTCACATCCACACATGACCACAGGAAAAACCATAGCCTTGACTAGACGGACCTTAGTCGGCAAAGTAATGTCTCTGCTTTTGAATATGCTATCTAGGTTGGTCATAACTTTCCTTCCAAGGAGTAAGCGTCTTTTAATTTCA
Source organism: Capra hircus (assembly GCF_001704415.2). Classification (NCBI taxonomy): domain Eukaryota; kingdom Metazoa; phylum Chordata; class Mammalia; order Artiodactyla; family Bovidae; genus Capra; species Capra hircus. Next base: position 9,477,249 of record NC_030810.1, on the reverse strand, counting down.
TGGCTGCAGTCACCATCTGCAGTGATTTTGGAGCCCCCCAAATACGCATGCAATATGTGTGGCAATGACGGCACAAAGAAAGGGGCCGAGAATGGAGCCTTATTGGAGCAAAGTTTCTATATTATACCTGAATTAGACTGGTATTAATCTGAAATAGACTATGATAAATTAAAATGTTGCTGAGTTTTAAGAATTCTTTGTATATTCTGAATAATGGTCCTTTATCAGGGTCATGTTTTGTAAATGTTTTACCCCAGTCTATGATTTATCTTTTCAGAGCAAAAGTTTTAAATTTTAATGAAGTTTAATTTATCAAAATTTTTTTCATGGGTTGTGCTTTTGATGTTTTATCTAAAAACCCATTTCCAAGCCCGAGACCACCTAGATTTTCTCTTGTGTTATCTTTTAAAAGGTTTTATTGTTTTGTGTTTTACATTTAGGCCTATGATTCATTTTTAACTAATTTTTATGAAAGGTGTAAAGCCTATGTCTATATTCTTTTTTTTTTTCATTTAGATGCCTAGTTGTTCCAGAAACATATTTTTTAAAATTCATTTATTTTTAATTGAAGGGTAATAGCTTTACAGAATTTTTCTGTTTTCTGTCAAACCTTAACATGGATCAGCCATAGGTATACATATATCCCCTCCCCTTTGAGCCTCTCTTCCATCTCCCTCCCCATCCCATCCCTCTAGGTTGATACAGAGCCCCTCTTTGAATTTCCTGAGACATACGGTAAATTCCCATTGGCTCTCTATTTTACATATGGTAGTGTAAGTTTCCATGTTACTCTCTCCCTGCATCTTACCCTCTCCTCCCCTCTTCCCATGTCCAAAGTCTATTTATGTCTGTTTGTCCATTGCTGCCCTATAAATTCCAGAAACACATTTTGAAATTCTTATTCTTTTCTCTACCGTCAGAGATAAGTTACATATATTTGTGTGAGCTCTCTTTTGAGCTCTCTATTCTGTTAAATTGATCTATTAGTCTATTTTTTCCCCAATACCACACTATCTACTTTTACTTAACTCATATGCAGAGTTGAACTTAGAAGCTGAAGTTGAACAGTTCTATGAAAAGCTACAAGACCTTCTAGAACTAACACCCCAAACACATGTCCTTTTCATTATAGGGGACTGGAATTCAAAAGTAGGAAGTCAAGAGATACTAGGAGTAACAGGAAAATTTGGCTTTGGAGTACAAAACAAAGCAGGGCAGAGGATAACAGAGTTTTGCCAAGAGAATGGACGGGTCATACCAAACACCCTCTTCCAACAACACAAGAGACGACTCTACACATAGACATCACCAGATGGTCAATACTGAAATCACATTGATTATATTCTTTGCAGCCAAAGATGGAGAAGCTCTATACAGTCAGCAAAATCAAGACTGGGAGCTGACAGTGGCTCAGATCATGAACTTCTTATTGCCAAATTCAGACTTAGATTGAAGAAAGTAGGGAAAACCACTAGACCACTCAGGTATGACCTAAATCAAATCCCTTACATTTATACAATGGAAGTAACAGATAGATTCAAGGGATTAGATCTGATAGACAGAGTACCTGAATAACTATGGACAGAAGTTCATGACATTGTACAGGAGGTGGTTATCAAAATCATCCTTGATAAAAAGAAATGCAAAAAGGCAAAAGAGTTGTCTGAGGAGGTCTTACAAATAGCTCAGAAAAGAAAAGATGTGAAAGGCAAAGGAGGAAAGGAAAGATATACCCATTTGAATGCAGAGTTCCAAAGAATAACCAGGAGAGATAAGAAAGCCTTTCTCAGTGATCAATGCAAAGAAATAGAGGAAAACAATAGAATAGGAAAGACTAGAGATGTCTTCAAGAAAATTAGATATAACACAGGAACATTTCACGCAGAGATGGGCACAATAAAGAACAGAAATGGTATGGACCTAACAGAAGCAGACAATATTAAGAAGAGGTGGCAAGAATACACAGAACTATACAACTATACAAAAAAAAAACTTAATGACCTGGATAAACATCATGGTGTGATCATTCTTCTAGAGCTAGACATCCTGGAGTCGAAATCAAGTGGCCCTTAGGAAGCATCAATACAAACAAATCTAGTGGAGGTGATGGAATTCCAGCTGAGCTATTTCAAATCCTAAAAGATGATGCTGTGAAAGTGCTGTACTCAATATGCCAGCAAATTTGGAAAACTCAGCAGTGGCCACAGGATTGGAAAAGGTCAGTTTTCATTCCAATCCCAAAGAAAAGCAATGCCAAAGAATGCTCAAACTACCGCACATTTGCACTCATCTCACATTGTAACAATGTAATGCTCAAAATTCTCCAAGCCAGGCTTCAACAGTTTGTGAACTGTGGACTTCCATACGTTCATGCTGAATTTAGGAAAGGCAGAGGAACCAGAGCTCAAATTGCCAACATCTGTTGAATCATTGAGAAAGCAAGAGAGTTCTAGAAAAAACATCTACTTCTGCTTTATTGACTGTGCCAAAGCCTTTGGCTGTGTGGATCACAACAAACTGTGGAAAATTCTGAAAGAGATGGTAATACCAGACCACCTGGCCTGCTTCCTGAGAAATCTGTATGCAGGTCAGGAAGCAACAGTTAGAACTGGACATGGAACAACAGACTAGTTCCAAATCAAGAAAGCAGTACATCAAGGCTGTATATTGTCACTCTGTTTATCTAACTTATATGCAGAATACATCATGAGAAACGCTGGGCTGGATGAAGCACAAGCTGGAATCAAGATTGCCGGGAGAAATATCAATAACCTCAGATCTGCAGATGACACCACCCTTATGGTAGAAAGTGAAGAAGAACTAAAGAGCCTCTTGATGAAAGTGAAAGAGGAGAGTGAACAAGTTGGCTTAAAACTCAACATTCAGAAAACTAAGATCATGGCATCTGGTCCCATCACTTCATGGCAAATAGATGGGGAAACAATGGAAAAAATGACAGACTATATTTTGGGGGGGCTCCAAAATCACTGCAGATGGTGACTGCAGCCATGAAATTAAAAGATGGTTACTCCTTGGAAGAAATATTATGACCAACCTAGACAGCATATTCAAAAGCAGAGACATTACTTTGCCAACAACGGTCCATCTAGTCAAAGCTATGGTCTTTCCAGTAGTCACATAGATGGGAGAGTTGGACCATAAAGAAGGCTGAGCCATGAGGAATTGATGCTTTCCAACTGTGCTGGAAAAGGCTCTTGAGAGTCACTTGGATGGCAAGGAGATCAAGCCAGTCCATCCTAAAGGAAGTCAACCCTAAATATTTATTGGAAGGATTGTTGTTGAAGCTGAAGCTCCAATACTTTAACCACCTGGTGCAGAGTCAACTCACTGGAAAAGACCCTGTGCTGGAAAAGATTAAAGGCAAAAGGAGAAGGGTGTGGCAGAGGATGAGACAGTCAGACAGCATCACCAACTCGATGGACATGGATTTGAGTGAACTCTGGGAGACAGTGTAGGACAGAGGAGCCTGGTGTGCTGCAATCTGTGGGGTCACAAAGAGTTGGACACGACTTAGTGACTGAACAACATTTCATTTTGGGAAGGTACTGATGTAAGTTGTATTGCATTTTAGATGTCAAATTCTAGTTGTTCATTGCTTACATATATGAAAGCTGTTGACTTAGGTATGTTAGCCTTGTATTCTTGAGGCTTTTCTATAATTACTTGAGCTCTAGTTCTTGTTGAGTCTTTGGGATTTTCTACATAGGCAATCATGTCATCTATAAACAATGGAAATTTTATGTCTTCTTTCTCAATCTGCATACATTTTTACTTCCTTTTATTGTTTTAGTTCATATTTATTGCTTGTAATTCCTAGCTAATGATATTGAATAGCAGTAGGTGAGAGGAGGTAGAAGGTGAAGAGGAACTAAAAAGCCTCTTGATGAAAGTGAAAGAGGAGAGTGAAAAAGTTGGCTTAAAGCTCAACATTCAGAAAACGAAGATCATGGCCTCTGGTCCCATCACTTCATGGGAAATAGATGGGGAAACAGTGTTAAACTTTAGTTTTGGGGGCTCCAAAATCACTGCAGATGGTGACTGCAGCCATGAAATTGAAAGATGCTTACTCCTTGGAAGGAAAGTTATGACCAACCTAGATAGCATATTGAAAAGCAGAGACATTACTTTGCCAACAAAGGTCTGTCTAGTCAAAGCTATGGTTTTTCCAGTGGTCATGTACAGATGTGAGAGTTGGACTGTGAAGAAAGCTGAGTGCTGAAGAATTGATGCTTTTGAAGTGTGGTGTTGGAGAAGACTCTTGAGAGTCCCTTGGACTGCAAGGAGATCCAACCAGTCCATTCTGAAGGAGATCAGCCCTGGGATTTCTTTGGAAGGAATGATGTTAAAGCTGAAACTCCAGTACTTTGGCCACCTCATGCGAAGAGTTGACTCATTGGAAAAGACTCTGATGCTGGGAGGGATCAGGGGCAGGAGGAGAAGGGGAAGACAGAGGATGAGATGGCTGGGTGGCATCACTGACTCAATGGACGTGAGTCTGAGTGAACTCTGGGAGTTGTTGATGGACAGGGAGGCCTGGCGTGCTGCGATTCATGGGGTCGCAAAGAGTCGGACACGACTGAGCGACTGAACTGAACTGAACTGAACTGAAGGTTTATGTTGTTACTCTAGTTTTCTAGAGTGAAAACTTAGATGATTGATTTTAGATATTTATTATTGGATAATGTGCATACAATGCTTTAAATATCTAAGCATGAATTTTACTGTATTCCACAAATTATGGTGCTATATTTTCAGTTTAATTCATTCATATTAAACTTTTTTTATATAAACAATCCAATGACTTACAAATTCACCATGTTTTCACCTGATCAAATTGTCACAGTTAATAAATCTAACAATGTCGCTTAAAAGAAGGGAAAGATACAATAACTAAAGAAAAGTTGTCACAGTGTTCCTGTCCAATTAAGTAGAAAGAAATGAAGTGTCTCATCTAAATAAAATCAACTCAGTATCAATTCAGTTCAGTTCCTCATTTGTATCTGACTCTTTGCCACCCCCATGGACTGCAGCACACCAGGCCTGCCTGTCCATCACCAGCTCTTGGAGCTTACTCAAATTTATGTCCATTGAGTTGGTGATGCCATCCAATCATCTGTGGTTCCCTTCTCCTCCTGTCCTCAATCTTTCCCAGCATCAGGGTCTTTCCCAATGAATCAGTTTTTTGCATCAGGTGGCCAAAGTATTGGAGTTTCAGCATCAGTCCTTCCAATGAATATTCAGGACTCAATGGGAAATTACTCTCATCTTCGTGTATACCTGTGGTGGATTCATGTTGATGTATGGCAAAACCAATACAATATTGTAAAGTAATTAACCTCCAATTAAAATAAATAAATTTATATTAAAAAAACAAATCAGTTTCTGAACACCATTAAATTTAATGAAAATCATCCCTAAAATCCTTGAATTTTAAGGTCATAAAAGCAATAATTCGTGAATGTTAGACAAATGCGACATGAACTAGATTTTTCATAATTAACAGGGATTTGCATGAGGAGCAGTTTTTCTCTTGAGATTTCTTTTCTGATCCATATGTTATTTAAAATTGTATTGCTTCGTATCCAAATACTTCGGAATTTTCTAGCTATCTTTCTGGTATATATTTTGCTTTGGGAGCATACTTTGTGTGATTTGTGTTATTTTAAATTTGTTGAGATAGGTTTTATGGACCAGAATGTTGTCTATCCTTATGAGTATTCACGTGAGTTTGAGAAGAATATGTGTTCTGGTGTTGTTTGATGAAATATTCTATAAATATTAATTAAAGATAGTTGATTGATAGTTCTATTCAGTTCAGCTATTTTTAACTGATTTTTCTCCCTGCAAGATCTGTCAATTGCTGTTAGAGGTAGGTTGAAGTCTCCAACTATAACAGTGTCTTTGTCTATTTCTTTTTGCACTCACATCAGTTTCTGCATTATGTATTTTGATACTCTGTTGTTAGGGCATGCACATTAAATATTGTTGTGTCTTCGTTGAGAATTAACCTCTTTGTCATTAAGTAATGTCACCTTCTTTATCCCTGATAATTTTCCTTGTTCTGAAGTCTTCTTGCCTGAAATTAACGCAGCTTTTTTGACTTTCACTTTTGATTAACATGGCATATCTTTCTCTATCACTTTACATTTTCCCCTTGGCTTCTTTCAAGATTTTCACTTTGCCTTTGGTTGTTTTTTTTTTTTTTTTCAGTTTGAATATGATATGCCTCTGTGTGCGTGTGTGTGTGTGTGTATGTGTGTGTGTGTGTATGTGTGTGTGTGTGTTATATTTGGTGTTTATCCTATATGGTATTCTCTGAGCCTCCTGGATCTGTGGTTTGATGCCTGTCATTAATCTTGGAAAATTCTCAGTTATTGCTTCAAACATTTCTTCTGTTCCTTTCTCTCTTTCTTCTCCTTCTTAGATTTACATCACCTATATATTTCACCTATTGTTATTGTCCCACAGTTATTGGTATTCTGTTAAATCTATTTCATTCTTTTTCTTCTTTACATTTCAGTCTTGGGAGTTTATATTAGCCTCTCTTAAAGTTTACCAATTCTTTTCTCAGGTATGTCTTATCTATTGCTGAGACAATTAAAAGCATTTAAAAATTTCTTGTAATAGAAACACCGTAATGTGTTTTTTATTTTTGGCATTACTTTTCGAGTCTTAGAATTTCTGTTTACCTTCTAATATTAACCATCTGTTCTTACATAATATACACTTTTCCCATAAGAGTCGTTAGCATGTTAATCTTAGTTATTTAAAATTCCTGGTCTGATGATTCAAAAATCTCTGTCATACCTGATTCTAATTTTGATGCTTGCTTTATTCTCTTTGGACTGTTTGTTTCCCCTTGTCTTTTATTTTCATTTCATGCTTTCTGAGAGAACAAGTTATTTATTTATTTAAAAATAATTTTAAAATTTATTTGTTTTTGGCTGTGCTGGGTCTTTGTTGCTGTGCAGACTTTTCTCTAGGCACAAAGAGCGGGGGCTCCTCTCTAGTCGCAGGGCGCAGGCTTCTCATTGCAGTGGTTTCCCCTGTTGTGGAGCGCGGGCTTAGGGCATGCAGGCATGCGGTCACACATGGCATATGTGACTCAGTACTTGTGGCTCCCCAGCTCTGCAGCGCAGGCTCAGTAGGTGTGGCACGTGGGCTTAGTTGCTCTGTGACATATTGTATCTCCCTGGATCAGGGATCAAATCCACGTCTCCGGCATTGGCAGGTGGATTCTTCACCACTGAGCCACCACAGAAACCCCTTTTTCTTGCCTTTTACCGTGACTTAATTTTTTGCTGAAAGCTGGTTATACCCATACAGGCGGGTAACAGGAACGGAGGTAAATAAACTTCTAGTGTGGGAGTTTATTTTATCAAGTTGTACTGTGTTTAATATTTGCTGTAATTGTGGGAGTTAAGCCTTCAGTTTCTCTAGTCCTTGCTTTTGTCTCCACCGTTGTCTTTGTGTTTTAAATGGGGTTTGAAGCTTGCAGTGTTTCTTCTGTAATTCTCTATTGTTATACAGGAACTCTATCGTGGTGATGATGTGCAGGGGAAAGAGAAGCATAATCCTATGATTAGGTCACAGTGCCTTAGGGGCCTGTGTCCCAGGACTGTGACCTTCACAAGTGCTTCTCCATACCCTCTCCACTCTTACGCAAGACAAAGAGTGTATGTACAGTGGCTGAAGGTGGGTGTTTTCCTTCCTCCAGGTAACCATGGTTGTTTGTTGTCCAGTCACTCAGTCGTGTCTGACTCTTTTCACTGCCACAGACTGCAGCACACCAGGCTTCCCCGTCCTTCACTATCTCCCAGAGTTTGCTCAGACTCATGTCCATGGAGTCGACAATGCCATCCAACCATCTTATCCTTTTCAACCCCTTCTCCTCCTGCCCTCAATTTTTCCCAGGAACAAGGTCATTTCCAATGAGTTGGCTCTTCATTTTAGATGGTTACAAGGCAGCTGAGGCTCTATTAAGGTAGTTTCCCTTGAGGGCAGGTGAAAAAAAAAATTCTAGGCATATTTCAAAATAATTACTTCCCCTCCCACCTGCTAGAAGCAGAGGGAATTTTTTCTATGATCTTCAGAATGAAAACCTGGTGGGGCTCTTGGATTGAAAACACAAATGTGTGGGAGCTCCATAAGACTGGGCTCCCAGGAGTTTTAACTCTCAAACTAGACCCCACTAAGCTTTACTTTGCCAACAAAGGTCGGTTTAGTCAAGGCTATGGTTTTTCCAGTAGTCATGTATGGATGTGAGAGTTAGACTGTGAAGAAAGCTGAGCACTGAAGAATTGATACTTTCGAATTGTGGTGTTGGAGAAGACTCTTGAGAGTCCCTTGGACTGCAAGGAGATCCAACCAGTCCATTCTGAAGGAGATCATCCCTGGGATTTCTTTGGAAGGAATGATGCTAAAGCTGAAACTCCAGTACTTTGGCCACCTCATGCAAAGAGTTGATTCATTGGAAAAGACTCTGATGCTGGGAGGGATTGGAGGCAGGAGGAGAAGGGGAAGACAGAGGATGAGATGGCTGGATGGCATCACTGACTCGATGGACGTGAGTCTGAGTGAACTCCAGGAGTTGGTGATGGACAGGGAGGGCTGGTGTGCTGCGATTCATGGGATCGCAAACAGTCGGACACGACTAAGAGACTGAACTGAACTGAACTGAAGCTTCAAGCAGTGTATCCATCACAGAATTGTTTTTCCCCTACTTTTCCTTGGCTCCCACAATTTCCACTGCCAGTAAGCTGTGATTCTTTTATTCCCTTGTCTCTCCAGATTTGAAGGGGGATCATTTTGCTTGTGATCATAATTTTTTGATCTAAGAAGAGTTGTTGACTTCAGTTTTGTTAGCTTTTTTCTTGTTGTGAGATGAGTGCAATCTCCAAGCTCTTAATGTGTTGGAGTGGAAAACAGACGTCCCTGAGTTGGTTTTTAACGTTATGCCTGAATGATTAAAAAGTATATAGTATACAATGTTTAAATGTATATAGTCCATGAAAATCGAAAGAAAAAAAATTTAAATAGATAAAAATAGTTCTGGTTCATTCATTTAGTCAACAAGTATTTACTGAGTGTCTACTAGGTTCCAGACAATTCTAGGTACTGGTGTGAGTTCTCAGTTGTCCATGGGATTTTTCAGGCAAGAATATTGGAGTGGGTTGCCATTTCTTCCTCCAGGGGATCTTTCTGATCCAGGGATCAAACCCATGTCTCCTGCGTTGTAGGCAGAGTCTTTACTGCTGAGCCACCAGGGAAGCCCAGGTACTGGTGAGAAAATGATAAATTAAAAATCACATTTATCCTCAAGGAACTAAAATTTAAATGGGAGAGGTGCATGATGAACCAAAGTATATTTATTTAAATTATGATTCCAGATGTTGCTAAGTGCCCTAAAGCAGGATAAGAGGAAACAGAGAGAGAGAGAGAGGGTGGGTGGGTGCTAAGTCACTTCAGTCCTGTCTGACTGTGCAACCCTATGGACCATAGCCCGACAGGTTCCTCTGTCCATGGGAAAATCCAGACAAGGATACTGGAGTGTGTTGCCATGCCCTCCTCCAGGGGATCTTCCGGATCCAGGATTGAACCCGCATCTCTTATGTCTCCTACATTTGCAGGCAGGTGGGCTTTCCTTGTGGCTCAGCTGGTAAAGAATCTTCCTGCAATGCCGGAGACCTGGGTTTGATCCTTGGGTTGGGAAGAGCCCCTGGAGAAGGGAAAGCCTACCCACTCCAGTATTCTGGCCTGGAGAACTCCATGGACTATACAGTCCATGGGGTTGCAAAGAGTCAGACACAACTGAGCGACTTTCACTTTCACTTTCCTTTACTGCTAGGGCCACCTGGGAAGCCCGTCAGGGCTGGCGGTCAGGAGTCGGTGATGAGGAGCAAAGATGGTAGGATTTTGATTTCTTCCTCTTGCGTTGTTTCAAAGACAGTCATAAACTGGCGTAGTAATTGAGTCAGGCGGTTTGGTGGCTCTGCGGCCTGCTTTCTGATATGTAACTACAAGGGGAAGGGTGTTGTAAGCATAATCGCCAGAGAGGGGATAGCACAGAGTCAAAGGCAAAATGTGAATTATAGCTCCCGCAGAGTTAGGAGACAGAATAGCAAACTTAGTCACAGACAGGCGGAGTTGAGAGAAGTTAATCTGCCTCACTGTCGGTAGATTCAGTTTGGGGGCTTCCCAGGTGGCGCTAGTGGTAAAGAACCTTTCTGCCAATGCAGGAGACGTAGGAGATGTGAGTATGATCCCTGAGTTGAGAAGATCCCCTGGAGGAGGAAATGGCAACCCACTGCAGTATTCTTGCCTGGAGAATCCCATGGACAGAGGAGCCTGGAGGGCTACAGTCCATGGGGCAGCAAAGAGTGGGACGAGACTGAAGGGACTTAGCACTCAAAGTGAAAAAAACTAGGGAACTTCAGACCTGCTCTCTATTCTCTTCATCCTCCTCATTCTTAGGAAAGAAAAAGGGAAACACTCATTCCTTTTTTTTTTTTTCCTCTTCACTGCAATCTTTGGAAACCTGAGCCAATTGGAAAAATACAAAAGAAGAAAAAAATTTAACTCAGGGAACTTAAACTGGGGCTTTGTAACAACCTAGAGGGTGGAATGGCACCCCACTCCAGTACTCTTGCCTGGAAAATCCCATGGATGGAGGAGCCTGGTAGGCTGCAGTCCATGGAGTTGCTAAGTCGGGCACTACTGAGCGACTTCACTTTCACTTTTCACTTTCATGCATTGGAGAAGGAAATGGCAGCCCACTCCAGTATTCTTGCCTGGAGAATCCCAGGGACAGGGGAGCCTGGTGGGCTGCCGTCTATGGGGTCACACAGAGTTGGACACGACTGAAGTAACTTAGCAGAGAGTTGAAAAAGGTGGGAGGTGGGAGGGAGGTTCAACAGGGAGGGGACACATGTACACCTGTGGCTGATTCATATTGATGTATAGCAGAAACCAAACCAAAATTGTAAAGCAACCATCTTTCAATTAAAAATAAATAAATTTAAAAACAAGAAGAAAAATTTTAAATACTTCTAATCTCTTCTTCCAGAAGGTCTATCTTGGTTTTTTTATATGTGTTTTAATATTTTATTTGCTGCTTTATTATATATTAAAAATATTTTCCCCAAAATAAATTCTATTGTAAAACAGAATTTTAATAAATACATAATTTTGGTTATGGAATGCATCGGAATTACTTCTCCCATTCTTTATTGTTAGACTTTTAAATTATTTTCCATTTTTCACTGTTTTAGAAACACCTACTGTATATGTTTATTCTGTTAGCCAAGCACACACTTTCTTATTTCTTTACCATACTTTCCTAGATTCAGGTAAAGGGTTTGCATGTTCTAAAGGATTTTAATATGCACTTATGAATCATTCTCCAAATTACCCTCCCTCCAGCAGTTTATGAATACCCTTTCCACAGCACTCTTATTAAACATTATCTATCTACTTACCATGGAGCATTATCTTTGCATTTAATCTTTGCCAGGTTTCCAGGCAAACAGTGTTGTCTCATTGTTTTAATTGGCTATTCTTTGATGATAAGTGAGGTTGAACATTTCCTTGACTGCATTGAGTGACTCTTCCCAAGTCATTACAGTGGCCACAGTTCACCTGTGCTGGCATGAAGGCTATACTAGTCAGGGTGTGGGGCATTTATATTGCAAGTGACAAACAACCCATCTCACATAATTGAAAAGTCCAGGGGAAGAAAAGTCATATTCAGGTGTAATTGGATTCAAGGCCCAGAGGATGTTTTCTGGGCTTCGTGTCTCACTGTCATCCTTAATTCCGCTTCGTCCTGGGTTGTGTGTTTGATCTCAAGCTCCTATTGATAACTTCGTAGCGGCAGCCACTCCAGAGCTCACTCCTTTCAGCGTCAGGTGCAGCTGACAAATACACCCTGCCCTGCCCAGAAATCACACCAGAAGCCCATTGGTTCTGTGATCTGAGCCAGGCCTCAGGAGTGTAGGGCTCTTGTTGGCCTGGCTTTGAGTCACACAGTCTGTCCCTGGGACTAGGGCTAGGGTCAGCCTCTTTTGAAATGAACTGAGGAGAAGGAAAGCAGGGAGCTTCAGCTGAACATTGAGATACCATTATCACACTGGTGCAAAAATGGGAAACTTCCACTGCTGCTGCTAAGTCACTTCCAGTCATGTCCGACTCTGTGCGACCCCATAGACGGCAGCCCGCCAGGCTCCCCCATCCCTGGGATTCTCCAGGCAAGAACACTGGAGTGGGTTGCCATTTCCTTCTCCAATGCATGAAAGTGAAACGTGAAAGGGAAGTCGCTCAGTCGTGTCCGACTCTTAGCGACCCCATGGACTGCAGCCTACCAGGCTCCTCCATCCATGGGATTTTCCAGGCAAAAGTACTGGAGTGGGGTGCCATTGCCTCCTCTGAAACTTTCACCACTAAAGAAATAAATAAATAACCCTTCTTTCTCTCACCCTCTCTGGTTCACTGAATTCATCAAGGACTGTTTTTCTAATACCTATGGTCCTTGGCTGGGCAGAGCAGAGAGTGGCTAGCCAGCCTCATTTCCATATAACACCATGTGGTACATATTTATTGATTATGTACATTAGACAAAGAAAGAGCAATGGTGCTTGAGAGGAAAGGGAAGCCATCAAGAGGGTTTAGATGTGGTCTCACCCTTGAGTGAGTTTTCACTGAAAGAGACAGAAACAAACAACCATAATTGAGAGCAAAACTGAAGCCAGGGCTAAATGCAGGTGAAATGACCTGAGGAGAGCAGGTAAACTGGGGTGGAGGAGCGCACGCTAGGGAGGCTCTGCAGACCCGGCACTTGAGCTGAGCCCTCGAGACTGGGCTCATTTTCCACAGGTAGAGAGAGTGATGGGGATGCCCCAGAGCCCACAGCATACACTGTATTATTTCCACCCCTTTCTTGCAGAGCTCTGTGCAAATGATGACTTGTAAATTACAGGGAATTAATTGCATCATTTATATTCCCTACAGATTCAAGGCAGATCTGGTCTCAGCCTCTTTAAAGCAAACAGGAGCGGCCACATCTCTCCCTTACGGCAGATGCTGCTTCCTTCAATTATTTAAGCTCATTTGGACCCAATGATGAGGTCCAGCTGCCCAGACAAGTACTCAGGCCCATGCCTCAGGTCACCAGGGGCGACGGGAAGGCAGGTCAGGCAGCACCAGGCTGGCCCCAGCTGTGTTCAGTCTGATTCTTATTGGGAAAGACTTGTTAGTAAACAACCTCCCTAAAAGTTACCATTTTTAATTTCATTGGCAGGAGAAGGCCCTGTGGAAGAAAAATGAACCTTGAGAAATTATTCACTGACACAAGGTGCAGTCATGCTCACAGCCAAGCCAGGTTGCTTGAGCAAGGGCTGCTCTATCCGTTCCCTCTCCCAAATTCCCATCAATAACCCGCTAACAATAACAAATTGCTACATGACACCCTCACTGTGCTGTTGGGACTAAGCACCTGATGAGGTGTTTGCAATAAATTCTGCTCTTCTCCTTTCCTTTACTGTTCATAATTCAGAGTCCACAAATATTTATGGAGTGTCCACCTTGTGCCAGGCATACAGTGAACGAGACTGGGAGGGGCCCTCTCTGTGTGACACTCATATTCTGTGGAGGGACACAGACACAAACAAAGGAAAACAAATTTACCATTGCAGACAATGGGAAGTGCTGTGAAGGAAACAAAGTGGGCTCGTGGGATAGAAGGTGATGGGGGCAGGAGATTATATCCTATTGAGCAGTCAAGCATGGCCTCTCTGGGGAGGTGACTTTTGAGTCATAACTTGAATGATGAACAGGAAACAGCTATATGAAAAAATCAGGGAAAGAACATTCCAGAAAGAAGTGACAAGCCAAGATTGTGGAGGATGAAAGGAGGCTTGTGGGGTTAGGTTGTCATGAGCTGGGGGAAGGATGGAAGCACCTAAAAACATGTGTCTCCCTCTCTGCTCTGTCCTTCTCTCTACGCCCCTCCTTCTCCCTGATCCCCTCCCCGTCAGCTCAGTTTCTGTCAGCTCCTCGGTCTATACCTTCCAAACTCACAGACTTCTGGGAGTCCAGGATATTGTGTTTTTTTGAAAGTTTGGCTCTTGGCAAAGAGCCAGTTCTATTTCCATCTTGTGTGGAAAATATAGAATTACCGTGAATTATATTGAAAAATTAGATTCATTCACTGCTGTGATAATTTATCTCCCAATCTGTCTCAGAGAGTTAGCAGCTGGTGAGAAAATAAAATGTAATTTAGGCAAAAAAAAAAAAATCACTTTTAATCTATGTCTGGCAGGGAGAGAGCCTATTAAGTGAGTTTACTCTTTGCCAATCAGGTGGTTTTCTTTAGCGCACCCCCAAATGAAATGTTGTGATGGAGATTAATGGGCAGCTTGCACTCCTTGGATGGGCCCTGCTAAACTGTGGGTGAGAAGTCAGACCCCACTTAAAATTCAAAGCTTCCTAACCCCGGGCTCCTCCCAGGGCACCTCTCCCTCAGAGGCCCTTGGACATATTCCTGCTAAAAGAAGGATAGGCTTTACAGCCCTGGGGTTTTCCATGACAGTTTCTGCCTTGAGAAAGGAGGAGAAACAGCCCCCAATTTTAAGCCTTGTCGATTTAAGGTGTTTGAAATATTCCTTCCCGACTGGTAATGATGGCCATTTTTCTTCTCCAGAGGGCCTGATTATGTGCCCTGGAATTGTCCTGACATCATTGCATGAGTCAGAACTGAGCTAATCACACTCTGCCCAGAGTCAAGTCCAGAGCTCCCCGCCTCTGTGAGTCAGCCCCTCACATCAGCAGACCTGGGTGAGGCTTTAGGCTACACCTGTTTCGATGCTGACCAATGCCCTCCCTCCGGCCTTCTGCAGTGTCCTAGCAGGCTTCTCCCCCTTCTTGCAAAGGGACCTGGCCTCCCTGAGCAGAGGAGGACAGAGTTAGTGCAGCCTGTCTGCTTCCTGGGGGATGAACTCTGGGATGGCAAGTCTCGAGGTACAGGGTCACAGACACTTGCTGCTTTCCATTCTCCCTAGTTTGGAATCATGCACTTTTGGGGAATCTGAGGCACAGGGGAGTGAGAATGTTCTGGATTGCAATCAGGAAACTAGGGATGAAGTGGGAGTTCGGCCAGTTGCTTATCTTATGAGCCTGGGAGCAAATTTCTTCCTTTTTTGGCTGGAACTGCCTCATCTATAAAGTGAGGAGTCTAGGTAAGATGGTTATGTTTCCTCCAGCTCAGAGTTTATTAATCTATGAACTTGGGATTCAGCTTTCATCCACGCATGCCCAGCTCTGCTCTGCGCATGCTGGGCAGAGCAGAGACCTTGCATCTGTACTCAGGCCTCCCTGGAGTCCTTGTTCAGAAAATGGTGTGTCAGGTTTCTCCAGGTAGGGAGGGTACTGAATAGGGGGGTGCATCAACTTCTCACTGATGGCTTACAGAACAGGCACATCCAAAGGGATGCCCTGCCGTGCAATGAGAGTTGATTTCCTCAAAGTGACCCGGAGACTCTCTGCAGCAGCTGATGGAACCCTCCTTGCTGGGAACAGTGGTAGGGAGCCCGGGTGTGAAGGCCCCTCCAAGAAGTCACCTGGTCCACTAGGTGTCGGTCCAGGCAGAACTGTGCCTCATCCAGTTCCCCAAAGATCTCACTGACTTCTTGAACATGACCTCTGAGGTCAGGCAAAGAGGGAGAGGATTTGATTTAGATTCAGTTTGAACTTGCAGGAGAGCCAGAGCTCTCGTTGGAGATTCCACCTACCCCCACCTCCCTCCTTCCACCCCTGGTCAGGTTAAAATCACCAGTGGAATATAAACATAGGAAGAGCATGCACTGGCCCTGTAAAGCAGGCAGCAAGATGGGGATGTAAGGGGATATTTGAGAGAGAGAAGGCAGACTGGCCCAGATGGAAGAAGAGCTGCCTCTTCCTGCAAAGCAATGGCTTACAATCCATTCATGCGTTTAAAAAGTGCCAAGCATCACTCTAGGTATTGGGAACATGGAGGAGAGAACCTGAAACGCACACTCCTTGTTCTCACGGGAGGCTGAAACCTAATAAACATAGATAGAAACCAGGTATTTCAGGATAAGAACTGCTGTGAGACACCATGGAGGGTGTCCATGTGTGGGTGGGGGCAGCAAGTTATCTCCACAGGGGTCAGGAAAGCCTTTCAGGGGAGGCAAGCTCAGAGCTAAGACCTGAATGATAAGAAGGAGCCAGCTGTGGGAGGGCTCACAAGGAGATCCCCACCAGGTTCTGGAATGGAAGCAGCCTGGCATGCTGGAAGAACAGGAAGGAGGGCAGAGTGGCTGGGGTGTGCACAGAGAGTGCTGGAATAGTGTGAAAGGAGGCCAGGAAGGCAAAAAGGGCAAATCACGAAGGCCCTGCAGGCTATGGGAAGGAGTCTGGATTTTACGTGATGAGTGGCGGGGACATATTGAAGGGTTCATGTAAAATAACATGAACTGGTTTATGTTATCATTGCTCAGTCACCAAGTCATGTCCGATTCTTTGTGGTCCCATAGACTGAAGCATGCTAGTCCTCCCTGTCCTTCACTACCTCCCAGAGTTTGCCCAGACTTCATGTCCATTGAATCAGTGATGCTATCTAAACATCCCATCCTCTGTCACCCTCTTCTCCTCCTGCCCTCAGTCTTTCCCAGCGTCACAGTTTTTTTTCCAATGAGATGGCCCTTCACCAATTTGGCTCTTTTATCAGGTGACCAAAGCATTGGAGCTTCAGCAACAGTCCTTCCAATAAATATTTAGGGTTGATTTCCTTTAGGATTGGCTGGTTTTGATCTCTCAGTCCAAGGGACTCTCAAGAGTCTTATCCAGCACCATAGTTCAAAAGCATCAGTTCTTCAGTGCTCAGCCTTTTTTATGGACCAAGCTGGTTTACACTTTTTATGAAATACCCAGTCTCTGAAGAACAGACTTCAGGGCCCTCCTAAGCTAAGAAAGAGATCCTAGCAGAGCTCCATTCTTATCAGCTCCTTCCCCTCATCTCAAACGGAAGGCCTGGTGGTGAGCATGGACTATGGGCATTTCAGGGGCATGTATGGATTCAACCAGGGCTTGGAGAAGCATGCCAGGGACACGTGTTTCATCAGTGACATCAGATTGGGCCACGGAAACTAGAGCCAGTGTCCCACTGCTTCAGGGCCCCCCACCAGAAACAGCCAGGTTACCTCTTTGTGTTTAGGCCCAACGTCCTGAAGCTCCTGACTCCCTCTCTCCATCCTCCCCTCAAAGTGCTTGATCTCTGATCATATGGCATATTTATAATAAACCTGATCACTCTTCTCCCTTTTGTTGAACCTGACAGATAAGAATAGGGGCCCATCCTGACCATCTCAGCCAGAACTAATTTCAACTTTCAATACTGAGTGAACCAACCTTGGCCCTGGGAGGATGAAGGGACAGAAAATCACAAGACACCGGAAAAAAAGTTAAAGTTCAAAAGAAGAGGTCCATCTTTGACATTGGAGAATATGTCTTCCTAAATAGGAAAATTATGGAAAGGAGCAGGAGATAATTTTAGACAACTTTTAATATTCCTCTCGATGAGATTCAAAATGTCATTGCATCTATGAATCTAAATCAGAAAGGCAGCCCTGAAAATACGAAGGGAGGACAAATTAGGACAAACTAGACTGGAAGAGTATAAGGGTGAGGACGAGAAGACTTGGCTAAATATTGGCTCCACACTTGCTGGTACTGCGATCCTGGGCAAATCCTAGAGCTCATCAATTTCTTATAAAAGGGGAATTTAAAAGAGTGCTTCTTCCAAGAAGGTTGCATGGCTTAAACAAGATACCAGTGTATGATTAATACTTAGCACTATGCCAGGCACTCAAGAAGTACCCAACATACATTGTTCTTCTTGAGAAAGTGAGTGAAAATGGAATGTGACTGCCTAATTTAAAGATTGCAATGAAAGCAACGAACAGCAGGTTAGATTCTTCAGGAAATGCGAGAGACAGTGGAAATCAAGTTGGGGAAAGTCTCCTTGATTTCAAAAGAAAAGAAATAAGAAGTGAAAATAACAAGGCTTTAAAAAATAGAGAGGCATATATTACCGGGGCAATACATTCAAGGCAGGAAGTGAGGTAGGTGACATTAGAGCAAATGTGATTGGATTAATTATTTTTTAAAACATAGGAAGTCATTTTCTAGTTTTTCTGCAAATCGGAAGGACGGACTGAGCTACGGGAAAGGAAAACACCACCCACAACTAGAAACAGCTTCGTGAGAATTTCGAATCACAGGGATAAGGAAAATGATTTGACAGATGCAAGAGAAAACAAACATCCATTCCAAAGGAAGAACATCAGGTTACCTTTGGATCTTTCCACGAAACCAACACCAGACGAGAAGGAGCAGTAGGACAGGGAAAGCATGATGGCAAATTCTGATTGTCATTCTCGACTATTTAACATTCCTTTCAGGGCAGCAGAAAGGTTTTCTTTTACACAAAAGGGCTCAGAAGTACACTTCCCATGGGGCCATGAGGGTGATGAAAAAAAAATCACTTGAAGATACGGCCTACTGCTTAAGAAATGAGTTCAGTTCAGATTTAGAGAACTAAGATGAAGCTAAAGCCAAATGATTATTTTTAATGAAGTTTTACTATGTGCAAAAATAAAAAAACACCTTGAAGTAAGTTAATACAAACCCAGATCCAATAACATGCATTTCTTTTTAAAAATATTTTTATTGAAGTATGAGTGACATGTAATATTAAATTAGTTTCAAGTGTACAAAATAATGGTTTGATATTTGTATACATTAGGAAATAATCACAATGAGTCTAGTTAACATCTGTCACCAGACATAATCACAAAATTTTTTTTCTTGTGATGAGAATTTTTAAGACCTGTTTTCTTGGCAGCTTTCAAATATACAGTACAGTATTATTAACTAGAATCCTTATGTTGTATATACCCTTCCCATGACTAATTTATTTTATAACTGAAACTCTGTACCTTTTGATCCCCTTCACCTGCTTCTCCTACTCCCAATCAATCCCACCTTCACAACTGCCAATCATTTCTCCATATCTATGAGCTTGTGTGTGTATTTTTTCCCCTTAGATTCCACATTTAAGTGAGGTCCTGAGTCTTTCTCTGTCTGACTTCTTTCACATAGCATAATGCCTTTGAGGTCTATTCGTGTTGTCACAAATGACAATATTTCATTCTTATTTATGGCTAAATTTAATATATATACATATATATATTACACACATTTTCTTTACCCATTCATCTGCTAATGGACATTTAGGTTGCTTCCAAGTCTTGGCTATTGTAAATAATGCTGCATGGGGGTGCATATATCTTTCCAAGTTAGCATTTTTATTTTCTTTGGATAAATACTCAGAAGCAGGATTGCTGGATCATATGGCAGTTCCGATTTTAGATTTTTAAAAACCTTATTCGTTAAACTTTATTTATTCTTTTCTCTTTAATTATTTCTTATCTACTTCTGGCTGCATTGGGTCTTCATCGCTCCCCCCAGGCTTGCTCTAGTTGCAGCAAGCGGCGGTTACTCTCTGGTTGCAGTGTATAGGTTCCTTGTTGTGGTGGCCTCCTTGGTTGCAGAGCAAGGACTCTAGGCGTGGGGTCTCAGTAGTGGTGGCTTGTGGGCTCTGGAACTTGGGCTCAGTAATTGTGGTGCATGGACTTTGTTGCTCTGTGGCAAATGCAATTATCCCTAAGCAAGCTTCGAACCCATGTCCTCTCTGAATTGGCAGGTGGATTCTTAACCACTGGACCACCAGGGAAGTCTCTAATTTTAATTTTTTGAGGAACTTCCATACTGTTTTCATAGTGGTTCCACCAATTTACATCCCCACCAACAGAGCACAGATGTTCCCCTTTCTTCACATCCGGGCCAACATTCGTTATTTTTTGTCTTATTGATAATAGTCATTCTAATATGCTCTATTTTTTCTAGAACTGGACATGGAACAACAGACTGCTTCCAAATAGGAAAAGGAGTACGTCAAGGCTGTATATTGTCACCCTGTTTATTTAACTTCTACATAGAGTACATCATGAGAAACACTGGGCTGGAAGAAGCACAAGCTGGAATCAAGATTGCTGGGAGAAATATCAATAACCTCAGATCTGCAGATGACACCACCCTTATGGCAGAAAGTGAAGAGGAACTAAAAAGCCTCTTGATGAAAGTGAAAGAGGAGAGTGAAAAAGTTGTCTTAAAGCTCAACATTCAGAAAACGAAGATCATGGCATCTGGTCCCATCACTTCATGGGAGATAGATGGGGAAACAGTGGAAACAGTGTCAGACTTTATTTTGGGGGGCTCCAAAATCACTGCAGATGGTGACTGCAGCCATGAAATTGAAAGATGCTTACTCCTTGGAAAGAAAGTTATGACCAACCTAGATAGTATATTCAAAAGCAGAGACATTACTTTGCCAACAAAGGTCCATCTAGTCAAGGCTATGGTTTTTCCAGTGGTCATGTATGGATGTGAGAGTTGGACTGTGAAGAAAGCTGAGTGCTGAAGAATTGATGCTTTTGAAGTGTGGTGTTGGAGAAGACTCTTGAGAGTCCCTTGGACTGCAAGGAGATCCAACCAGTCCATCCTAATGGAGATCAGCCCTGGGTGTTTGGAAAGAATGATGCTAAAGCTTAAACTCTCAGTACTCTCATGCGAGGAGTTGACTCATTGGAAAAGACTCTGATGCTGGGAGGGATTGGGGGCAGGAGGAGAAGGGGACGACCCAGGATGAGATGGCTGGATGGCATCATTGACTCGATGGACATGAGTCTGAGTGAACTCTGGGAGTTGGTGATGGACAAGGAGGCCTGGCGTGCTGCGACTCATGGGGTCACAAAGAGTCAGACACGACTAAGCGACTGAACTGAACTGAACTGATTTTTTCTTTAATTGAGAAATGGGGATGATGGTAGTGAATTTAAAATGTATTAGTTTCTCCTCTTTCACAAAGAAGTATTGATAATAGGTCCTTTTTCTGACTTGAAGGAGAGTCATTTTTTACATTTAAAAACAATATTTTAGAAAAAATAACAGGATATTAAAGTTCAATTTCATCAGACAAGAACAGAGAAAATTCATTTCTAGGCAGCAACAACAACAAAGGAGGAACAAAGAAGATAACAAGTAAGCATAAAAACAAAAACTTAACAGAAATAAAACTGCCTAGAGTTCATTGTTAAAACAGATGTGAATGAGCTAAGCTTCCTCGTTAACATTAAAAGACTCTAAATAAATTATGACTTGAAATCCATCAAGTTTATATCACAGGAAAGTTAAAACTCTACAACATGAAAGAAAGTGAATTACATGGTCAAAATACACCATGTTCCTTGATAAGAAGTTTCAACATTTTAAAGGTTTAATTTATTTCTAATTGACTCTTAAATACAATACAATTCTAATAAATTTTTTAAAAGTTAGCAAGATGATTTTTAAGTTATTCTGAGAGAGTAAACATAGGAGAATCGAAACAGAAATTGAAGCAGTGGAATAAAAAAGGCTCTTAATTTTAGACATTAAAATATATTTTAAAGGTACATTAATAGAAGGAGTCTGGTATGGATATAAAATACCATAGTAAATCCTAGATATCACCAGAATCAGTTCAGTTCAGTTCAGTCGCTCAGTCGTGTCTGACTCTTTGCAACCCCATGAATCACAGCACGCCAGACCTCCCTGTCCATCACCATCTCCCGGAGTTCACTCAGACTCACGTCCATCGAGTCAGTGATGCCATCCAGCCATCTCATCCTGGGTCGTCCCCTTCTCCTCCTGCCCCCAATCCCTTCCAGTATCAAAGTCTTTTCCAATGAGTCGACTCTTCGCATGAGGTGGCCAAAATACTGGAGTTTCAGCTTTAGCATCATTCCCTCCAAAGAAATCCCAGGGCTGATCTCCATTAGGATGGACTGGTTGGATCTCCTTGCAGTCCAAGGGACTCTCAAGAGTCTTCTCCAACATCACACTTCAAAAGCATCAATTCTTCAGCACTCAGCCTTCTTCACAGTCCGACTCTCACATCCATACATGACTACTGGAAAAACCATAGCCTTGACTAGATGGACCTTTGTCTGCAAAGTAATGTCTCTGCTTTTGAATATGCTATCTAGGTTGGTCATAACTTTTCTTCCAAGGAGTAAGTGTCTTTTAATTTCATGGCTGCAGTGATTCTGGAACCCCCAAAATAAAGTCTGACACTGTTTCCACTGTTTCCACTGTTTCCCCATCTATTTCCCATGAAGTGATGGGACCAGATGCCATGATCTTCGTTTTCTGAATGTTGAGCTTTAAGACAACTTTTTCACTCTCCTCTTTCACTTTCATCAAGAGGCTTTTTAGTTCCTCTTCACTTTCTGCCATAAGGGTGGTGTCATCTGCAGATCTGAGGTTATTGATATTTCTCCCAGCAATCTTGATTCCAGCTTGTGCTTCTTCCAGCCCAGCGTTTCTCATGATGTACTCTACACAGAAGTTAAATAAGCAGGGTGACAATATACAGCCTTGATGTACTCCTTTTCCTATTTGGAACCAGTCTGTGGTTCCATGTTCAATTCTAACTGTTGCTTCCTGACCTGCATACAGATTTCTCAAGAGGCAGGTTAGGTGGTCTGGTATTTCCATCTCTTTCAGAATTTTCCACAGTTTATTGTGATCCACACAGTCAAAGGCTTTGGCATAGTCAATAAAGCAGAAATAGATGTTTTTCTGGAACTCTCTTGCTTTTTCCATGATCCAGCGGATGTTGGCAATCACCAGAATAGACCTACATAAATAAGGCAACGTTTCATGCTACTGGGTAAAAAATAGATTGTTCAATATTTGTGGTGAGTAAACTTTCTAAGTATTGGAAATTAATAAAATTATATCACTATATCATAGCATATACCTAAATGAAGACCAACTTAATTAAAATGTTAAACATAAAAGATAAAATAGTAAAACAACTGAAATAAAATAAAGATAAAATAAGGCCAAATATTTGCTTGATTTCTGGGTGGAGAGGGATTTCTAGATCAAAATGCAAAAGGATAAAAAAACACAACAGCATAAAATGTAGGGTTTGACTACATAAATGTTAAAATAATAATAACTCCTTTTTTTTTTCAAAAAGTGCATAAATCAAATTTAAAGGAGGATGAGCAAAAGTAGAAACTGATTTCTCTCTCTCTCTGTCTCTCTCTCTCACACACACACAAGGTTAATGTCCTGATTATATAGAGATTAATATCGATTAGGAAAAAAAAAAAAACCTAACTGGGAAAACTGGGCAAAATGCACAAATTGATGAATTTCAACGAAGAAACCCAAGTAACCAATCAACATATAAAAAATGTTCAAATCATAAGTTGAAAAAAGACATTAAAATTCAATAAACATGACTGTCAAATTGAAATAAATAACATATGCACAATCACTGGGTGCTGGAAAGGGCGCAGGAAGCAAACACTCTTACACACCTATGGGTGGAGATGTTATCAATATACATAAAAATCCTGAAAACTGTTCATAATCGTTATAGTGTATAAATCCCATTCCCAGGAATTTATGCTAAGGAAACATGTACTAAGTGCATGCAGGAAGTGAAACATCCTTACCTGTAAGGATGAATTTTATAGCATTTTAAAAGTAGGTCAAAACCGATGATAATAAATCTAAATTTGTGCATTATTTCATCTTATCTTCAGACAGCCATGTGAGGTCTATCCTGTTATTATCTCTGCTTTAATGGATAAAGAGATAGAAGATCAAAACAACTCAAATGCCCAGCAAAAAAGGATGGCTACACATGTCGTAGAACAGAAATAATATGAATGTAGTAGAGTCATGGAAAAGTATGTTTCTCAGAGAATATTGTTGACTTAAAAAAATTCACCATCTAAAAGTTGAGAGTTCCTAAAAGTGGGAATTTTTAGGACTTCAAGCATCTCAAGTGACCCAGAGAGAACTGTTCCAAGGAAGTAAGGGGAGGAGCCAGGTTACATGTAAGCTTTGCAACAAAGACAAGCAGTATAAATGTCAAAAGCTTTTTTTGCAAATTAAAGAAAACCAGATACCCCAAGTTAAGGAATTTAATGCTTTTCTAAATATGAGAAGATGCAACAGTCTGGGCTCACTGAAATCATTCCTTTGATAGGCACCTTGGCTGTATGGGGCCGGTTTCCTGTGTTTTCACTTCCTGAGTTTCCTTTCCTCAGGACTCATCATAAGGAGTGGCTGCGGTCTGATGACTGCTAGATGGCAGGTATTCTTCTCTTTCCTGAGTTCCCTTAGGGCTCACCAGCTCACATTGGAGGGCAGTAATCACTGATGACTGTGACATCCTTGTTTACTGATATGGCAGGAAATATTTGCTCACAGTAATTTGTAAGCATAAGCGTGAGCAGGGTACCAAATATGTGGCCACATGACTTCATGAAAAAAACATATAGAACATATGTTTCTCCTATGAAAACAAGGATAGATGATGAAAGAAAGAAGCAGAGTAGGGGGATGGGGAGGGTGGAGGTGTGGAAGAGAGAAAGAAGTCTGTAAACAGTGGTTTTGCTATCTAGGTTAGAGAATGGTGATAATTCTCTTCTTCTTATCCTTTGCCTTCAAATTTTCTTCAATAAACACACAATTTAAGAATAAAATAGAATGTTATTTAAGGGAGGGGGACAATAATCAATGTCATTTCAAAGGTCTTCTTTTGAATAGGGAAGAAGGATTTTTTTTCAGATTTACAGATGAGCCCTAATAGTCTATCCAAGTTGCTGGGGTCACTAAAGTTCACAAAGCTACCTGACCCTGGAAGAATAGGACTGATTTGTTTACCTTGGAATAATTCCACTTTTTGCTCCAGGGAGATTCTGGCTTAAAAGACACTACTTAGATCACTAAGTCCTCCCTCTGGCTAAGGGTTTTGTTCTGAGGGTGAAGTTTCTGTTCATTTTCCAGCTAAATATATATGTACTGATGTTCATGCTTGCATACTGATATGTCTGCAAGCTTTCAGCTCCATACTGGCCCAGATGAAGTGACAAATTATCCTGCATTGTCATCTGAATTTCTGCAAACTAAGCTTTTCACTGACTGGAAAACAGAAATCCTCAGAGTTCCTGATCAAGTCACTGCAGCAAGATGATGTGGACTACAGAGCAAGGGCTGAAGTGTGGAAGGACTGTTAGGGTGTCTGTCAAGTCTGGCTGGTTTTAGGACTGCAGCCACCTCGATGACCACAGATAGATGGGTCACAGCTTTGCCCAAGGCCTATGGGCAGGAGGGTTCCTTCCAGAAGGGCAGAGCTTCAGGAAACATAGGATGTGGGTTTTCGAGTTAGGAAAATGAGAGACAGCCTCAGATGACAAAATATAGAAAATCCTAAAGTATCCACCCAAAAAACTATTAGAACTAGTAAATGAATTCAGTAAAGTTGCAGGATACAAGATTAACATACAGAAATCTGTGGCTTTTCTACATACTAATAATGAACTATCAGAAAGAACAAGCAAAAAAAAAAAAAAAAAAACAAACCTGATCCCATTTAAAATTACATCAAAAGGAATAAAATTAACCAAGGAGATGAAAGACCTATACTCTGAAAACTATGAAGCACTTATGAAGGAAATCAAACATGATACAAATAAATGGACTGTGCTCTTAGACTGGAAGAACTAAGTGACTCCATCTCTTACTAGCTGTGTGACCCCAGGCAATTATTTAACCTCTCTGTGCCTCAGTCCCTTCAGCTATGAAAGAGGTGATAATAAAAGTACTGACTTCATATGATTGGAATGGCAATCTTCAAAGTTAATATACATAAACTGCTTAGAAGAGGATCAAGCGCATAGGAAGCCTTATAGATATATTAGCTGTTATTACTATTACGGCTGCTTATTGTTCTTATCGCCATCATCTTTGATGGGTTGCCCAGTGTGGACTCTGTGAGACCGCAGGTAGATGAGTAGTCAGACTGGAGATCACAAAGAGAAACTGGAGCCAGATCGGGAATGGCAGGCCCAGCTAAGCTTTCAACCCTTCTCTCCTTGGGTGAATTTTCGTAAACAGACCTGCCGCTCAGTTAAGGGATGGCTTACATATGCCGGTGCCCTGGACCTGTGGAATGGAAGCTCTCTCAGAGCCTCAGCCTCAGGTTTAGTCCCTGCTTTGGCCATCTCTAGCAGGCTCGGCCTGCCCTCCAGAGATGAGGAATCAGCCTCACGTGCCCTCATCTTGATCACTAAGGCTGAAGGAAAAGGCACAGATGGCTTCAGGACTGGAATGGGAGTGGCCACACAGCAGGACGAATTCCAGACTGTGGACCTGAATCCTAAGGTGGCATTGACAAGTAGTGGCCTGGATGCCAGGGCCCCAGCCAGGTGGAACTCAACATGGGCTCGGTTGGTGGGGAAAAGTTGCCGGCCAAAATCGTGGCTTTTTCTGCCCACGGAAGCTGAATGAAAAATACGGAGACAGAGTTTGGAGGTAATAGAAAGGTGACTTTAATTCTCAGCGGGTGGAGAGGGGAATACAGTAGTCTTCTGCCTCAAGAACTGTGCCCCCTACTCCATAAGGAGTCTAGGGGCTGATATAAGATGAGGGCTCACAACCAGGAGTCAGGGATGAGGGACAAATGTGTTCGGATCTTGATTTGTTCCTCTTGCATTGTTTCAAAGACAGTCACAGGCTGGCATCAGGAACCCAGCAAGTCCCTGAGTCTGGAAACTCGGTGTCTCTGTGGCCTCTTTGTGACATGCAACTACAAGGGGAAGGGTGCTGTAAGAGTAAATCACCAGATACAGGACGGATGTAGTATAGAGGAAGAGGAAGACAGGTGCAAAGTGTGGCTCCCGCAGAGTTAGGGGGCAGAAAAGCGAACTTAGTTTCAGACATGCAAAGTTAGGAGCAGTTAAAGTGAAAAAGAAAAAAAGAAAACTAGAAATAGTCAGGCCTGCTCACTGTTCTCTTTATCTTCTTTGTTCTCTGGAAAGGGAAAGAAAAAAACTCATTTCTCTTCTTTTCCTTTTCACCGAAACAGAAGTGGAGTACTTAGCTGCTGCTGAACGAGCAGGACCCCAGCAAAAGCAGAAAACAACTGCTTTCTCACACTTGTCCTTTCCCACCTCTGGGGTGATCGCCTAGTCAGGACTGGCCACTCTTTTATAATAGAGTTCTCTTTGGCAATTAAACTCCCAAGTCCTGTACAATCATTAAAATGCAAAGCTTCTTCCCTTTCCCCAGGCTGGGCTTCAGCACAGGAGGGGCAAAAGCAAGAGCTTGTCTCTTCTTCTCTTTTCCTCTCTCTGCACTTTTCTTCCACCTCATCCACCCCACCAAGTTGTCTTTGGCTCCTCTGGGGATAAAGCAGGAAGGAAGAGAGAAGGTTGGGGCAGGCAAGGTCTTGCTGGACTTACTGTGATTGTTTTGAGCTTGACTGATGACATTCAGAGTAACACAGAAACCCTTCCTGGGGATATTCCTTTCGAAGAAGGCTCCAGATCAGTTCTTTCCCTGGGTCCTCTTGGCTCATGGGAACCCTGGCCATCCCTTCACTCTGCCTGGTTGGTAGGTATGTAGTGAGGCTCAGTGCAGCCTGGCCTTTCCCTTTCTCCTTCACCTCATCAGCCAAGCCTTGATCTCTTGCTTTACATTTCTCAGATGTGTGTCAGACAGCAGATCATTGTCTTCCTCTATTTCCAAGGGACACATACTAAGCTTTCTAAGAGATCCCCTCAAAGCCCCTTACTCTACTTGGCTTAAGGTAAGGGGGATGTTCTCCTCCCCTTGGGCTGTGATGGACACACAGTGACTGCCTTCTCCAATAAATTGCTCCAGCTCTCACCCTACAACACTTCAAATTGAATTCTTTATATCTTTGACCTGGATGATAAACTAACATTCTCAAAACTGGTTTCGGCCTTGCCTTCCTGTTTATACGCCCCGTATGGGTGCTCAAGCATCTGCCTCCTTTCCAAACCGAGAGCTCCTGAGGACAGGGATTGTGTCTTTTAACAACTGTGAACAACTCAGCTCCTCAAGCTGCATTTACCATTTAATTGGTCTTGTAGGCAGAATAACTAAAAAGGAGAGTGAAAAAGCCGGCTTGAAACTCCACATTAAAAAACTAAGATCATGGCCTCTGGTCCCATCACTTCATGGCAAATAGAAGGGGGAAAAGTGAAAGTAGTGACAGATTTTATTTTCTTGGGCTCCAAAATCCCTGCAGATGGTGACTGCAGCCGTGAAATTAAAAGATGCTTGCTCCTTGGAAGGAAAGCTATGACAAACCTTGACAGTGTATTAAAAAGCAGAGACATTACTCGGCAGACAAAGGTCTGTGTAGTCAAAGCTATAGTTTTTCCAATAGTCTTGTACGGATGTAAGATGGACCATAATAGAAGACTGGGAGCCAAAGAATTTATGCTTTCAACTTGTGATGCTAGAGAAGACTCTTGAGAGTCCCTTGGACTGCAAGGAGATCAAACCAGTCAATCCTGAAGGAGATCAACCCTGAATATGCCACTGGAAGGACTGATACGGAAGCTCCAATACTTCGGCCACCTGATGTGAAGAGCCAACTCATTGGAAAAGACCCTGATTTGGGGAAAGACTGAGGGCAGGAGAAGAGGGCAACAGAGGATGAGATGGTTGGATGACATTACCGACTCAATGGACATGAATTTGAGCAAACTCTGTGAAATAGTGAAGGACAGATGAGCCTGGTGTGCTGCAGCCCATGGGGTGACAAAGAGCTGAACATGACTTCGTGAATGAACAACAAGGCAGAATAATGTCCCCTCCCCCACCCCCCACCAGATATGCACGTCCTAATACTTGGAAACCATGAATATGTTAGGTTTCAAGGCAAGGAGCAATGAAAGTTGCAGGTACAATTAAGGTGGCTAATTTCTTATCAGCTCACTTTGAGAAGGGGAGATTATCTGGATTTTGTAATCCACATGTAATTACAAGAGTCCTTAAAAGTAGAAGAGGAGACCAGAATCAGAAAGAGATTTGAAGATGCAGCTGACTTTAAAGATGGAAAGAGACCACAGATCAAGGAATAAGGGTGGTCTCTAGAAGCTGGAAAAGGCAAGACAATTCTCCTCTAGAACTTCCAGAAAGAAACACAGCCCTGCTGACACCTTGATTTTAGCCCAGTGGGACCCACTGAGGACTTCTCTTCTGAACTTCTGTAAAATAATAAATTTCCATTGTTTTAAGCCACAAGGTTTGTGTTGGTTGTCATAGCACCAGCAAGAGACTAAGACAAACAACACTTGCATACCGGTTGAATCATGAGATTATACTGAATTGGAAGGTTGCTTTACAAGTGTGGAAGGAAAGACAAGAGTCCAGAGGGCTATTGCTGGCAGTCTGTTGAACTATCCTGAACCCTGCCTCTGCCCACCTCTGTAGTGATGAGTACTCAGGCCTGCCCCTTTTCATGGCGCCCCCATGGACAGTGCCAGGTTAACAAAGCTAATTCCTTGTTTGCAAACATCTCCTTTCACGTCTGCACGCAGACTATTCTCTTCTGAAATTTTGTTGTTGTTTCTCAGAATTATAAATTAATCAATGCTCTTACTCAATATTTTTCTTGCAATCCGGATGAGTGTTAGAACATGAAAATAGAACTCCCTCCCCCACCGACTCCCAACCCCTCACTTCTGATCTTCTCCTGTTATATCTGTGGATCTTTTCAGAATGTGCATAATGGTCCATGCAAACATTCAAAAAGAACAAAATATATTCATGTGTATCAGTAGGAGAAGAGGACCAAGATATATATTTGTACAGAAACAAAGTAAGCTATATCACAATATCTATAGTACAATTAATTTTGTGTTAAAATATTTGTGTATGTACACAAATATGTAACTGTATAGCAGCTTATGTGTAGAAAATTCTGAAAAAATCTACTGAAATAACAATAATTTATCTCTGAAGATCAGAAATGAGGGGTTGGAAGTTGATGGGGGAGGGAGTGTAGTCAATAGGGCTTCCAGATGGCCCTAGTGGTAAAAAATCCACCAGAGGTGGGGGTTCAATCCCTGGATTGGGAAGATCCCTTGGAGTAGAAAATGGCAACCTGCTCCAGTATTCTTGCCTGGAAGATTCCATGGACAGAGGAGCCTGGTGGGCTACAGTCTATGGAGTTGCAAAGAGTTGGACACGACTAAATGTGCACACACACACACACACACACACACACACACAGTAGTCCATAATTTTACCATCAGTTCAGTTCAGTCGCTCAGTCATGTCCGACTGTTTGCGACCCCATGGACTGAATTTCTATAATAATACACCATAATATTTACCACAATTTCTATAACCTCTTCCATAATGGCAGTTAGATATCTTAGTGTATAACAGATTCTTTAATAGTTAATCATTTCTCCCAAGGCCACACACTGACAGGCATTTTATTATTTTCATAGGCCTGTGAAACTCATTTTTGGAATGTATACCTGACATCATCATCAAACATATGTAAGTACACCCACATTCCATATCATATACATTTTTATTGTAAAAAGTTAAGAGGATTTTTAAAATAATTTTGCTTTATAAATTATTTGGCTCTGGCTAATTTAATTTGTGATTGACTATAATTTCTCAGCAGTCATCATGCAAAGTCAGGAATTCTCACAAAGTGGGACAATTAAACAGGCAAAAAGTATGTAAATGTAATGACTTTTTAGAAAAGGACTTTATTT
The DNA here is from genome assembly GCF_001704415.2 of Capra hircus. Classification (NCBI taxonomy): domain Eukaryota; kingdom Metazoa; phylum Chordata; class Mammalia; order Artiodactyla; family Bovidae; genus Capra; species Capra hircus. The sequence goes on along the minus strand of NC_030810.1, from coordinate 9,446,476 downwards.
TACATTGAAGTATAGCAGATCAATCTGGTGATAGTTTCAAGTGCACAGCAGAGTGACTCAGCAATACATATACATGCATCCATCCTCTCCCAAACTCTTCGTCCACCTGGGCTGCCATATAACATTGAGCAGAGTTCCCTGTGCTACAGAGTAGGTTCTTGTTGGTTACCCATTTTAAACATAGTAGAGTGTACATGTTGATCCCAAACTCCTTAACTATCTCTCCCCCAGCAATGAAAATTTGTTCTCTGAGTTTATGTGCCTGTTACTGTTATGTAAATAAGTACATTTGTATCATTTATTTTTAGATTCCACATATTAACGTTGTCATATGATATTTTCATTTCTCTGTCTGACTTACTTCGTTCAGCATGACAATCTCTAGGCCCACCCATGTTGCTTCAAATGGCATTGTTTCATTTTTTTTGATGGCTGTGTGATATTCCATTGTATATTCCATTGTATATATGTACCAGTTCAGTTCAGTTCAGTCGTTCAGTTGTGTCTGACTCTTTGTGACCCCATGAACTGCAGCACGCCAGGCCTTCCTGTCCATCACCAACTCCTGGAGATCACCCAAACCCATGTCCATTGTGTCAGTGATGCCATCCAGCCATCTCATCCTCTGTCATCCCCTTCTCCTCCTGCCCTCAATCTTTCCCAGCATCAGGATCTTTTCCAATGAGTCAGCTCTTTGCATGAGGTGGCCAAATATTGGAATTTCAGCTTCAGCATCAGTCCTTCCAGTGAACACCGAGGACTGATCTCCTTTAGGATGGACTGATTGGATCTCCTTGCAGTCCAAGGGACTCTCAAGAGTCTTCTCCAAAACCACAGTTCAAAAGCATCAGTTCTTCAGCACTCAGCTCTCTTTATAGTCCATCTCTCACATCCATACATGACCACTGGAAAAACCATAGCCTTGACTAGATGGACCTTTGTTGGCTAAGTGATGTCTCTGCTTTTTAATATGCTGTCTAGGTTGGTCATAACTTTCCTTCCAAGGAGTAAGAGTCTTTTGATTTCATGGCTGCAATCACCATCTGCAGTGATTTTGGAGCCCAGAAAAATAAAGTCAGCCACTGTTTCCACTGTTTCCCCATCTATTTCCCATGAAGTGGTGGGACCAGACACCATGATCTTCATTTTCTGAAAGTTGAGCTTTAAGCCAACTTTTTCACTCTCCTCTTTCACTTTTATCAAGAGGCCCTTTAGTTCTTCTTCACTTTCTGCCATAAGGGTGCTGTCATCTGCTATCTGAGGTTATTGATATTTCTCCTGGCAATCTTGATTCCAGCTTGTGCTTCTTCCAGCCCAGCATTTCTTATGATGTACTCTGCATATAAGTTAAATAAGCAGGGTGACAATATACAGCCTTGATGTACTCCTTTTCTTATTTGGAACCAGTCCATTGTTCCATGTCCAGTTTTAACTGTTGTTTCCTGACCTGCATACAGGTTTCTCAAGAGGCAAGTCAGGTGGTCTGGTATTTCCATCTCTTTCAGAATTGTCCACAGTTTATTGTGATCCACACAAAGGCTTTGACATAGTCAATAAAGTAGAAATAGTTGTTTTTCTGGAACTCTCTTGCTTTTTCCATCATCCAGTGGATGTTGGCAATTTGAGCTCTGGTTCCTCTGCCTTTTCTAAAACCAGCTTGAACATCTGGAAGCTCACAGTTCACGTATTGCTGAAGACTGGCTTGGAGAATTTTGAGCATTACTTTACTAGGGTGTGGGATGGGTGCAATTGTGCAGTAGTTTGAGCATTCTTTGGCATTGCCTTTCTTTGGGATTAGAATGAAAACTGACGGTTTCCAGTCCTGTAGCCACTGTTGAGTTTTTAATCTTCTTTATTGATTCTTCTGTTGAGGGACATTAATTTGCTTCCATGTCTTGGCTACTGTAAATGGTGCTGAAATGGAGAGTGGGGTGCATGTATCCTTTCAGACCATGTTTTTCTCTGGGGGAATGTCCAGGAATGAGATTGTGGGGTCATATGGTAGTTCTATTTTTAGTTTTTTAAGGAACTTCATATCTGTTCTCCATAGTAGCAATATCAATTTAGTAATGACATTTTTATGAATATGAAATTTGACAATTAATGAATGTGAACTAATGCTGCACCTCACAAACATTTAAGCAAACACCTATTAATTTTTATTTTGTTTCTTTATTTTTGTGTATTGAGGCCAATAATTGTCTTTTTTGGATCACATAAATTTTGTAGGGCTTTGAGGAGTTTGCAGTTCCTACTATAGATGATGACTTGAGCGTGTAAGGGGTAGAATAGCCAGTACCCAGTACTCCCTGCTGGATGCTTATATTCACTCTCGAGGTGATTGGTGGGAGAGTTGGAGTCTGCCTGGCCACCAGGTTCAACACAATCCCCAAGATGGGCATTTCCCAAGGTAGTCTGATGCAGGATACTGGGGCATGGAGTTGGAATGGGTCATAAAGAGGGACCCAAGGTCACAGCTAAGAAGACAAGGGTCATAGTCCAGGGCTGGCCTTTTATAAAGGCAGCAAAACTGGTCAAAAATTGTTGTTTAGTTGCAAACTCATGTCTGACTCTTTTGTAACCTTATAAACTGTAGCCTGCCAGTGGCCCTATGGACTGTAGCCCACCAGCTCCTCTGCCCGTGGGATTATTCAGGCAAAAACACTGGAGCGGTTTGCAATTTCCTTCTTCAGGTAATCTTCCCGAGCCAGAGACTGAACCTGCATCTCCTGCATTGTAGGCGATTCTTCACCACTAAGCCACCAAGGAAGCAATCTTTGGTCAGGAACTCAGTTCAATTCAGTTCAGTTGCTCAGTCGTGTCTGACTCTTTGTGACCCCACAGACTGCCGCATACCAGGCTTCCCTGTCATTCACCATCTCCTGGAGCTTTCTCAAACTCATCTCCATTGAATTGTTGATGCCATCCAACCATCTTGTCCTCTGTTTTCCCCTTCTCTTGCCTTCAATCTTTCCCAGCATCAGGATCTTTTCCAATGAGCTGGCTCTTTGCATCAGGTGGCAAAGTATCAGAGCTTCAGCTTCAGCATCGATTCTTCCAGTGGATACTCTGGGCTGATTTCCTTTAGGATTGACTAGTTTGATCTCCTTGCAGTCCAAGGGACTCTCAAGAGTCTTTCCCAGTACCACAGTTAAAAAGCATCAATTCTTCAAAGGTTTATGGTCCAAGTCTCACATCCATATGTGACTATTGGAAAAGCCATAGCTTTGACTAGATGGACCTTTGTTGACAGCAGAATGTCTCTGCTTTTTAATATGCTGTCTAGGTTGGTCATAGCTTTTCTTCCAAGCAGCAAGTATCTTTCAATTTCATGGCTGCAGTCACCTCTGCAATGATTTTGGAGCTCAAGGAAATAAAATCTCCCACTGTTTCCATTGTTTCCCTATCTATTTGTCATGAAGTGATGGGACCAGATGCCATGATCTTAGTTTTCTGAATGTTGAGTTTAAAGCCAAATTTAAGTCCCTTGGACTGCACGATCAAACCAGTGAATCCTAAAGGAAATCAGTCCTGAATATTCACTGGAGGACTGATGCTGAAGCTGAGACTCCAATACGTTGGCTACCAGGTATGAAGAACTGACTCATTGGAAAAGACCCTGATGCTGGGAAAGATTGAAGGTGGGAGAAGGGGATGACAGAAGATGAGATGGTTGGATGGCATCACCGACTCAATGGACATGAGTATGAGCAAGCTCTGTGAGTTGGTGAGGGACAAGAAAGCCTGGAGTGCTGCAGTCCCTGGGGTGGCAGAGTCGGATACAACTGAGCAATGGAACTGAACTGAAGCCAGTTTTTTCACTCTTCCTCTTTCACCTTCATCAAGAGGCTCTTTAGTTCCTCTTTGCTTTCTGCCATAAGGGTGATGTCATCTGCATGTCTGAGGTCATTGATACTTCTCGCTGCAATCTCGATTTCAGCGTTTGCTTCATCCAGCCCGGCATTTTGAATGATGTGCTCTGCATATAAGTTAAATAAGCAGGGTGACAATATACAGCCTTGATGTACTCCATTCCCAATTTGGAACCAGTCTGTCATTTCATGTCTGATTCTAATTGTTGCTTGTTAACCTATGTACAGATTTCTCAGGAGACAGATAAGGTAGTCTGGTATCCCCATCTCTTGAAGAATTTTCCACAGTTTGTTGTGATCCACTCAAAGACTTTGGCATAGTCAATCAAGCAGAAGTAGATGTTTTTCTGGTTCTCTTGCTTTTTCAATAATCCAGCAGATGTTGGCAATTTGATCTCTGGTTCCTCTGCCTTCTCTAAATCCACCTTGAACATCTAGAAATTGTCAGTTCATGTACTATTGAAGCCTGACTTGGAGAAATTTGAGCATTACTTTCTAGTGCATGAGATGAAGGCAATTGTGCAGTAGTTTGAACATTCTTTGGCATTGCCTTTCTTTGAGATTGAAATGAAAACTGACTTTTTCCAGTCCTGTGACCACTACTGAGTTTTCCAAATTTGCTGGCATATTGAGTGCAGCACTTTCACAGCATCATCTTTTAAGATTTGAAATAGCTCAGCTGGAGTTCCATCACCTCCACTAGATTTGTTTGTAGTGATGCTTTCTAAGGCCCACTTGACTTCGATTCCAGGATGTCTAGCTCTAGGAGAATGATCATATCATCATGGTTATCCAGGTCATTAAGATTTTTTTTTTTATAGTTGTATAGTTCTGTGTATTCTTTCCACCTCGTCTTAATATTGTCTGCTTCTGTTAGGTCCATACCATTTCTGTTCTTTATTGTGCCCATCTTTCCGTGAAATATTCCTTTGTTATCTCTAATTTTCTTGAAGACATCTCTAGTCTTTCCTATTCTGTTGTTTTCCTCTATTTCTTTGCATTGATCACTTAGGAAGGCTTTCTTATCTCTCCTTGCTGTTCTTTGGAACTCTGCATTCAGATGGATATATCTTTTCTTTTCTCCTTTGCCTTTTGCTTTTCTTCTTTTCTGAGCTATTTGTAAGGCCTCCTCAGACAACCATTTTGCCTTTTTGCATTTCTTTTTCTTAGGGATGGATTAGATCACTGCCTCCTGTATAGTGTCATGAACCTCCATTCATAGTTATTCAGGCTCTATCAGATCTAATTCCTTGAATCTATTTGTTACTTCCACTGTATAATCATAAAGGATTTGATTTAGGTCATACCTGAATCATCTAGTGGTTTTCCCTCCTCTTAAATTTAACTCTGAATTTTGCAATATGAGGTTCATGACCTGAGCCACAGTCGGCTCCTGGTCTTGTTTTCGCTGCCTGTATAGAGCATCTCCATCTTCAGCTGCAAAGAATATAATTAATATGATTTTTGTATTGACCATCTGGTGATGTCTATGTGTAAAGTCGTCTCTTGTGTTGTTGGAAGAGGGTGTTTACTATGAACAGTGCATTCTCTAAGCAAAACTCTGTTAGCCTTTGCCCTGCTGCATTTTGTATTCCAAGGCCAAACTTGCCTGTTACTCCAGGTATCTCTTGACTTCCTACTTTTTCATTCCAGTCACCTATGATGAAAAGGACATTTTTAAAAAAATGTTAGTTGTAGCAGGTCTTGTAGGTTATTATAGAACTGTTAAACTTCAACTTCTTTGGCAATAGTGGTTGGGGCATAGACTCGGATTGCTGTGATATTGAGTGATTTGCCTTGGAAATGAACAGAGGTCATTCTGTTATTTTTGAGACTGCACCTAAGTACTGCATTTTGGACTCTTTTATTGACTGTGATAGCTACTCCATTTTTTCTAAGGGATTCTTGCCCACAGTAGTAGATATAATGGTCATCTGAATTAAATTCGCCCATTCCCATCCATTTTAGTTCACTGCTTCCTGAAATGTTGATGTTCACTCTTGCCATCTCCCATTTGACCACTTTCAGTTTGCTTTGATACATGAACCTAACATTCCAGTTTCCTATGCGATATTGTTCTTTACAGAAGCACTGGACTTTCCCTCCATCACCAGCCACATCCACGACTGCACGTCATTTTTGCTTTGGCTCAGCCTCTTCGTTCTTTTTGGAACTACTTCTCCACTCTTCTCCAGTCGCACCTTGGGCACCTACCAACCTGGGGAGTTCATCTTTCAGTGTCCTATCTTGGTGCCTTTTCAAACTGTTCATGGGGTTTCCAAGGCAAGAATACTGAAGTGCTTTGCCATTCCCTCCTCCAGTGGACTATGTTTCGTCAGAACTCTCCACCATGACTCATCCATCTTGGGTGGCCCTACATGGCATGGCTCATAGTTTCAATTAGACAAGGCTGTGGTCCATGTGATCAGTTTGACTAGTTTTCTGCAATTGTGGTTTTCATTCTGTCTGCCCTCTGATTAATAAGGATAAGAGGCTTGTGGAAGCTTCCTGATGGGAGGGACTGTCTGTGGGGGAATCTGGGTCTTGCTCTGACAGGCAGGGACAGGTTCAGTATATCTTTAATCCAATTTTCTGTTGATGGGTGGGGCTATGTTTCCTCCCTGGTAGGGGTAATGGTGGTAATGATGGCCTCCTTCAAAAGGACTTATGCCAGCATGCCACAGTTCCCAGGACTGTTGCATTTAATACCCTTAACCCCGTGGCAGGGCACTGTTGACCCAAGCCTCCGCCAGAGACTCCTGGACACCCACAGGCAAGTCTGGCTCAGTCTTTTGTGGGGTCATGCTGCTTTCTCCTGGTTTCTGGTGGGCACAAGGTTTTGCTTGTTCCCTCCAAGAGTCTGTTTCCCCAGTCCTGTGGAAGCTCTGTAATCGAATCCCACTGGTCTTCAAAGTCAAGTTCCCTGGAGGTTCTCAGTCCCTTTGCCAGATTCTCAGGTTGGGAAATCTGTTGTGGGCCCTAGAACTTTTGCAACAGTATGAGAGCTTCTTTTGTAGAATTAATTGTTCTCCAGTTTGTGGGTCATCTGCTCAGTGGCTTTATGGTGGGGCAGATGGCAACCTCTCCCAAGAGGACTTATGCCACACACCTTGGCTCCCAGGTCTGTGCAGCCAGAGCCCCTGTCCCTGTGGTGGGCCACTGCTGACTTGTGCCTCTGCAGGAGACACGCAAACACTCAAAGGCAGGTCTGGCTCAGTTTCTTGTGGGGTCCCTGGGTCCTGGTGCACACGAGGTTTTGTTTGAGCCCTTCAAACATCTCTGGCTGGTACGGGGTTTGATTCTAAATGTGACTTTGCCCCTCTTACTGTCTTATTGGGGCTTCTCCTTTGTTCGTGGATGTGGGGTATCTTTTTTTGGTGGGATCCAACATTCTCCTCTCGATGGTTGTTCAGCGGTTAGTTGCAATTTTGGAGTTCTTTCAGGAGAATATGAGCACACGCCCTTCTACTCCACCATCTTAAGGAAGACATATCAAGAATTGGGTGTCCCCAATCTCCTCATTCACATATTCCAACACTGTCTCTCAAAGGTTTGATTTTATTGTGGGGAGAGTTCTCTTACACCTCTTCCAAAGAATGGGCAAACCTTCAGTCTGGGAGTCACTGCCTCTATGCTCCACCTACTGTAAAGCCAGAACAGGTAATGGCTGCTTAAACGGAGCTGATGAATGGGCAAATGAGGGGTCTCCATCAGGAGGTAAATTTTCCCATCTGCATTGCTATATGTGAAAATATGATACTGATCAGAGCAGTAAGTGCTCAGGAGGGAAGGGCAACATGATGACAGAGACAGTTTGGCATCTCATTTGATTCCCTCACAAAAAAATTAACATTTTTGAAAAGATTGACTTTCTCCATGGAAATTCCTCTCCAATGTAAGCACTTGCTCGATGATGGGCTATTACACATGCTTATGATCATGAGGATGAGATTTCTATAGCATCAGATGCTGTTATTACTTTGAATGAAATCACCGTGAAGACAATTTCAGGTCCCACAAGCAGCTCTTATCTTTAAGAAATCCCTGTGGATCAGAATACAATTTCCATAGCTTGGTTACCCAGGCAGCCAGGAAGCAGGGGCAAAGCCATTTGACACAGAGGGAGACCAAGGGCATGGGATGCCATGTGACCAAGAAAAGCATTAATAGGGCAAGGCAAAGGCTTGTATCCTTTGTCTCTTGGGCTATCTCACCAGGAATAGGGAAGAGCTCACAGTTTCAGGCCCATGCAGTTTTTCCAAAGTTTGGACTTCATAGACTTTATGGGACTCCCTGGTGGTCTCCTGTCATGGTCCATGTGTGCCCCAGATATTCTTTTTTTGGCAGCAATCAAAGTTCATCATCTTCCTCCTATCCATGTAGGTCACTGTGGAAATGACTTCTGTCACCAACAACAGCAAAGTTCATACGGGGAAGGATGCTGAGGACACCAACATTGCAACAGTTACCAGGATGGCTGCCAATTCAAGATCATAGTGGATGCTGCCCAGCATCAGTGGTATCTACACTGGTGTTTTTTCCTTATGGAAGAGGATGACTGTGGACTCCAATACCAATTACATATATTTTTTCTAAGTAAAAAAAACTCTTTTAGCTAGACATATTTTCACTTAGCAGGAAAACTGTATCTCCCAACTCCTTGCAGCTACATGTAACTGTGAAATTAAGTTCTGACCAATGAAGTTTAACCTGAAATACTCTGGGAGACTTCAGAGACTTCCTTTACAATGATGAAGGTTTGAAGGTACTTCCCTTCCCCTTCCTTCTTTTTTGGCCCAGAATGGAGCTGATGTAATGGTTGGAGCTCCAGCAGCCTAGATCATGAGATGGCCTTAGAATAGAAGCCACAGGTTGAGGATGATGGAGACTTGCTCCCTAAAGGGCCCATGGAGCCACTGTATCAGCTTGTTTATACCACTTTTACTTTAAGTCTTTGTTTTTGTTTTTTTAATAGAAGCCAAGCTAATTTCCTTCATATTTATTAAATAAGTTCTTAGAAAATGCAAATAGCTATTGTCTCCTATAATGTGAAACATCATCTTCATGTTTTTAAAGAGAGATATGATTGACATGTAACACTCCGCTAGTTTCGGATGTACAGCATAATGATTTGATATATGTATATATTGTGAAACAGTAAGTTTTGGTTAAAATTCATCACCACATCTAGTTACAATTTCTCGTGATGGGAACTTTTAAGATCTATTCTCTTAGCAAGTATACAACAACAGCATTGTATTAGAGTCACCAGGCTGTATATCACATCTCCAGAACTTATTTATCTTATAACTGAAAATTATACCTTTTGAGCCCATTTTCCCCATTCTCAACCCCTGCCTCTGGCAAGCACAAATCTGTTCTCTCTATCTATGAGTTTGGCTTTGGTTTTTATTTTTTATGTTCTAAACATAAATGAGAGCATACAGTATTTGTTTTTCTTGTCTAACTTATTTCATTGGATCTTTATGTTATAAGCAGTCAAACCTATGGTGATACATACCAGTTGCTCTGGGAACCCTGGTTCCAAAGCTTCTGGAAACTATACAGCAACAGGTCTCTGAGGTTTTCTCACTGTCCATGGAGATCCCTTTGTCCTGTGCTCAGATGGAAGCTCATGGAAGCTGAGTGATGTCGCATAACGGATGAAGCACTCTGCTAGGCTCTCCTTTTCCTGTTCTTTCCCCCTGAACTCTCTCCACATCATGCACCTTGACCCAGTCTTTCCTGTGGGGACTCACTTCCCTATCGGCTCCTCTGCCTCCCATCAGAAGAGGCCCCCAGTGAACCAGCCCCAAGCTCAATACTAGGATGAAGACCATTCATGATCGAGTCATGATTTCTAACCTCCTCTTTTCCCTGTAAAATGCGTATGATCTATACCCCATTTCTGGTCTTCCTTTGAGATGGCCCCTTAAAAAGACTGAGAAGTAGGTAGACTTCTTGCAGTTAGGTGAATCTCCCCCAGCTGGACTCTCATGGGGCACTGAGGAGCAGGACCGTGTGTGGTAATTTTCTCTGTGCTCAACAGATGAACTTGTCCTTGGGTCACACTTGTGCTCCTCGGTGGTAACTATGAAACTGAAGTGTTAGCCACTCAGTCATGTCTGACTTTTTGTGAGCCTCTCGACTGTAGCCTGCCAAGCTCCTCTGTCTGCGGAATTCTCCAGGCAAGAATAATGGAGTGAGTAACCATTCCCTTCTTTAAGGCATCTTCCTGATCGAGGGATCAAACCCAGGTCTCCTGCATTGCAGGCAGATTCTTTAGTGTCTGCGAGGAAAGTTACCAGGGAAGCCCCAGGAACTATGAGAACTTAGAGACTTAAATATTTGTTCCGCAGGTAATTTCTCCTTGCTACCTCCACTGAAATGAAAGGATTATAGTCCCCTACCCTGTTGATGTTAAAGTTAGTCATGTGACTTGCTTTGACCAACGGAATGTGGGCAGAAGTGACACTGTGTGCAGTTTGTGTCTTAGGATGAGAGGTCTTAACAGGTATCCCACACTCTGCTCACCTCTGTGGGAATATCCAACTTATACCAAGAACATTCTGGGTACAATGAGACACATGGAGGAGGGCTTCTCCAGTCAACAAGCAGAGCCCCTCCTGGCTAACCTATAGAACTGTAGGCTTGAAAATAAGGGAGTCCCATTTTAAGCTATTAGATTTGGGGACTGATTTTAATGTATTTCAATTAACACCAATACCCCCAAAACACCACTTGTGCCTTACAGCATCTCTTAAGTCCTTGGTGGAAAAATCAAATCTACTGGACAAGAACTCAGGCCTATGAATAGGGACAGTGGGGACCCAGCCTCTCCTCTGGGAGGCTCTGACTCTTGAAGCCTCTTTTTCCTGAAAGATAAAAGGAGTGGGCTCGGCACCTGCCTGGATGTGCCTCCTCCATCTGACCTGCGGGCCAGCTCCTTCCAGGACCTGCAGCTTCTGTGTTCTCTCACCAGCAAAAATTCTTTTCAAACTACTCTCTAAAAGGGAGCCAGAGCTGTCGTTCTAGCTGTTCTTCAGAACATCTTAACTGACCATGTCAGCCTCATGCATACAAGCCTTCAGCGCTCTCTGTAAGTATTGAGCGCAAGTTCCCCTCTCTTAGCTGAATCCACAAGGCCTTTCTTGATCTGGCTTCTGCTGCGCCTGCCAGCTTCCGCTCCCCACGCCTCTGCCCCTGACTCTAGAGAGCACCTGGAGCTCCCTAAGTCATCCTGCTGCCACTCACTAATGCTCCTGCTGTATATCCCTTGTGCGCTCTCCCCTGCTCCCTGGGATGTGATGGTCAAGGTGACAGTGATATGATTGACGAGAAGAATTTAACAGTCGCAGAAAGAGGAAATTAATTTCTTTAATATAAAGTAAAGGATACAACTAACCACACAGAGAGGAGATACGGCAGCAGGCCCAGTCCAAAGGGGCATTATTTAGAATCTAGCTTAAACCTGGTGGCTCAGACGGTAAAGAGTCTGCCTGCACTTTGGGAGACCTGGGTTCGATCCCTGGGTCAGGAAGATCCCCTGGAGAAGGAAATGGCAATCCACTCCAGCACTCTTGCCTGGAAAATCCCATGGACGTAAGAGCCTGGTAGGCTACAGTCCATGGGGTCGCAAAGAGTCAGACACGACTGAGCGACTTCACTTTCACTTTTCACTTTAACTGCAGTCACAGAAAGACCCAAATTCCTGATGCATCCTTTAAAACCCAACTCAAGCCTCACCTCCTCCAGCCTTCCTTGGTCTTCTTTGCCACCTGCTGTTCAAAACCTGGGCCCTCAAGGAACTTAGTGCACTCTGGCATCACTGGACTGTCCAGGTCTAAGAACCCAGTTTGGGAGGCAGGAGGAGGCCAGGTAACCTGTCATGTAATTTTCATTCCCCAGATAGCACCTGGTACATTGTAGGTGTCCAATGCCTATTTAATGGGCACCCAGGCGTTTGGGGTTGGGAATGGGAAAGGCAGCAACACACCTGGTTGATATGTGCTCCTTGAGTGACAGGGGTTTGCCAAGGACTTGAAAGTGTGTCTTCGAAGCTTCCTTCCTGCCTCTGAACTCGATTTGTAATGCAGCCAACACAATTCTCTATGGCACAGAGCTGGCCACATCACTCCCCTTTTAAAAACCTTCCAAGAGCCCCCATTGTGCTGAGGTTGAAGCCTAAATCCTTCCAAGTGGCCTCCAAAGGAGGATTGCCATATTTAACAACTAAAAATACAGAACTCCCAGTAAAATGTGAATTTCCAATAAACAACAAATACTTTCCTAGTGTAAGTGTGTCCTGGGAAATATTTGAGACATACTAAAATCAAACTACCACACAATTGCACTCATCTCACACGCTAGTAAAGTAATGTTCAAAATTCTCCAAGACAGTCTTCAGCAATATGTGAACTGTGAACTTCCAGATGTTCAAGCTGGTTTTAGAAAAGGCACAGGAACCAGAGATCAAATTGCCAACATCTGCAGGATCATGGAAAAAGCAAGAGAGTTCCAGAAAAACGTCTATTTCTGCTTTATTGACTATGCCAAAGCCTTTGACTATGTGGATCACAGTAAACTGTGGAAAATTCTGAAAGAGATGGGAATACCAGACTACCTGACCTGCCTCTTGAGAAACCTGTATTCAGGTCAGGAAGCGACAGTTAGAATTGGACATAGAACAACAGACTGGTTCCAAGTAGGAAAAGGAGTACATCAAGGCTGTATATTGTCACTCTGCTTATTTAACTTCTATGCAGGGTACATCATGAGAAACGCCAGGCTGGAAGAAGCACACGCTGGAATCAAGATTGCCGGGAGAAATATCAATAACCTCAGATATGCAGATGACAGCACCCTTATGGCAGAAAGTGAAGAGGAACTAAAAGACCTCTTGATGAAAGTGAAAGTGGAGAGTGAAAAAGTTGGCTTAAAGCTCAACATTCGGAAAATGAAGATCATGGCATCTGGTCCCATCACTTCATGGGAAACAGATGGGGAAAGTTATGACCAACCTAGATAGCATATTCAAAAGCAGATACATTACTTTGTCAACAAAGGTCCGTCTAGTCAAGGCTATGGTTTTTCCAGTGGTCATGTATGGATGTGAAAGTTGGACTGTGAAGAAAGCTGAGCACCAAAGAATTGATGCTTTTGAAATGTGGTGTTGGAGAAGACTCTTGAGAGTCCCTTGGACTGCAAGGAGATCCAACCAGTCCATTCTGAAGGAGATCAACCCTGGGATTTCTTTGGAAGGAATGATGCTAAAGCTGAAACTCCAATACTTTGGCCACCTCATGAGAAGAGTTGACTCATTGGAAAAGACTCTGATGCTGGGAGGGACTGTGGGCAGGAGAAGAAGGGGACGACAGAGGATGAGATGGCTGGATGGCATCACGGACTTGATGGACGTGAGTCTGAGTGAACTCCGGGAGTTGGTGATGGACAGGGAGGCCTGGCATGCTGCGATTCATGGGTTCGCAAAGAGTCGGTCACGACTAAGCAACTGAACTGAAACTGAACTGAAAATCAAAATTTATTTATCTGAAATTCAAACTGGGTGTCCTGAACTGTTTCTGCCTGCTCTGTTTACACAGGCTTCTACCCCAGCCCCACCTTCCTCTGCAGCCCCCACTCTCACTAAGCCTCTGCCCCAGGTCCAATGAACCCCTTCCATCCCTCCCTTTCTTCTGCAGTACTTGCTCCTGCAAAGAGTAAATGAATTAACACACAAAAGGTGCTTCGAAAACAGTCTCTGCCCTAAGGGACTGACACGGTCCTTGGCAGGAGATGTTGGAGTTTCAATGTTATTCCTGGACAAGATTGGGGGCAGAATTAACTCCGGCAATGTCACAAGGTGCTCCAGAGTAGAGAAGCACTCAGAAAATGCTAGTTTTCTTCTCTTCCCTCCTAGAAGGCTCTCAAGGATTCTTTCTTTTAGACAGAATAAAAAGTTTGATAGCACGGGACAGATACCTGGTCAGTTGGCATAAAGCAATGTACTTTGGTTTCAGATCAGAACCAGGAAACCCCACACTTTAAAGATAAGAAGGAGGAAATATGTGGAAGTGAGAGAGAGGCCACGTCCACGGACTTGAGAGAGAGAAAAAAGGGGCTGGAAGCAGTGGATCAATCATCAAGGTGAAAACTTAAAAGACGATTGATTTTCCTCCTTGATGTCCACGTTTGAAGGGCCTTGTTGGATTCCTCCTGGGAAATCAACTTTGAGGCTCGTTTCTGCTGCAGAAAAGTCATTTCCCCTGCGCTCCTGTTTCCAGTGGTTCCCCGGCCTCCTGGCAGGGAGCAAACCAATGTCCTTGGAGATGAGCAGCCTGACCTTGCTCTTTCCCCAGAGCCGAGTGGTGTCCGAAGAGCTGAGCCTGGAGTGGCTGTACCTGGGCTCAACCTGCTACACTGGCTATGTGGCCTTGAGTGAGCTTCGTTCACCTGTGTGACGATCGTAGCCACTGTCCAGGAGGTACCAATGTGGGTTCTTGAAGGTCAGGGGTAAGTGGACAGGATGGGTGAGCCTGATGATGTGTCCGTGGGACCTGGAGTCAGAGTGCGAGAGCCAGCGTTTCCCAGGGCAGAGTTCAAGGAGTAAGCAGGGAAAGAGGGGTGGAGGCAGGTACAGAGTGAGAAAGGCAGGGGACCAGGTGAAGAGTTCTGTGCTTGCTGGAGCCGGGGAGGACACGTGGAAGAGCGTCTGACATGCCCAAGATCCAAGTTTATCTGTACCTGGCTGAAGCGGGAAAATCTGGTTTAAAAGCCCGGGGTCAAGGTTGACTGCTGTGACTCTAATCCTGCAAAGATGGCATAAGGATTACATGGGGTAATGGATGAAAAGCCCTGTCTCAGAGGGCTTGATAAATGGGCTGAGTCAGAAGAATATGAATCAGGCAAAGGACAGAAGAATCAAATTGCAATGACTCTCTTTTGCCTCAGTGATCTGAGCCCTCAACTGGACTCCTGGCCATTTCAGGTCTCCCACAACGTGTGGCCAAAATTGATCTTCCCTAGGCAGCAACCCAACCAAAAGCCTTCTCCATCAGCAGCCCCTTCAGCAGATGCTCTTCCTCTGGTTTCCTAAGGCAGATAAGACCCGCAGACCAAATCTGGCCCATTGTCTATTTTTGTCAATAAAGTTTTATTGACGCAGAGCCATGCTCATCCACTTTCATGCAGTCTGTAGCTGCTTTCACGACACAACTGCAGAGTTGAGTCATGGCAACAAAGACTGCATGACCCACAAGGCCAAAAATATTTTCTATCTGGCCTTCCACAAGAAAATGTTTGCCAGTCCCTGGATTAGGTGCATAGATGTTTATGGGTGAAGCCAGACTTGAGTCTTTCTTTACAACTCAAGTAACACCATCTTTTCCCAGAAGCTTGCAGGAAACTGCAGCCTAGACTTTGTTGTTCAAATGAGAGGAATAAGGAAAGAAGGAGAATTTCAGGGCTGGAAAGAGGGACATGTAGAAGAGATAGAATAATAAATGCTGGTCTGACAGAGACTTTCTAGCCTGCTCCCCAAGTAAGGAGCATCTGGGAAAAGAGGCAAATAGCACATATAAGTTAAGAGCAGGCTGACTCAAGTTTAATTCAGTTCTGTTTCCTCTTTGCTTTGTGACCCTGGGCAAGTTACTTAACCTCTCAGAGCCTCCATTTTACTTCTCATAGAATAAAAGAGTAAAGGGCAAGATTAATAATTCCCACAGGGAAAAAAATCTAGAGAGGTCACACTTGTAAAGTATTGGTCATGCAGTCGAGTATACGGGGAGGATTTATAAAATGTCATTATTCTCATTATTATAAATAAGACTTAGGATGGAGAGAGGGACCTATGTCCCCTTTGTTCCCAAGCTCCCAGAAAGATATAGCTTTTAAGTGTCTGGAACATAATGAAAATTGTCCTGAGTATAGTAAACCTGCTGCAGAAATTGCAAAGCAGAGATTATCATTCTATAGATTCTGCAATAGTGTAATTATTAATGACTGTCCACCCTATGCCAAAATAAAAGTTGCTGTCCATTTTATTGGTGTTACTTCCTCCCCCCATTAAAAAATTGACATATGATATTACTCAGCCAAGTTCTCTCATCTTTCTGATGAGCACCAACCTAGCTCCTTCAGCATCTCCTCCAGCTCCAGGTGGAAGGCAAAGCTTGGTCCTGAACACCCCATCTGTACCAGAGTCTGGTTGCTGCTGAAAGCTCTTCCCAGGCCTCTTTCCTCTCTCCCCCGACCCCCACAGGCCTTGTTCTCTGGGTGCAGGCTGGCTCTAGGGCCTCTGAATATGAGTGGAGGAGGCTCGGCCTCTGAGAAGATCAGTCTGGGGTCAGTCTCTCTCTTTTACTCCCCAGTGGTATGTTGGCTATCCAGCTCTCTGAGGAAAAGAACTCTGAGTAGTAATATTTGCTGATTTTGGTTGTATAAATACTTCCACCTTGGCCATTTCAAGCTGCCAATGGCTTGAAAAATTCCTGAGCCAGTATGAGCTGGCTCCAGCACACCAGTGCCTCCTCCATGCTGTGCCTACCCTACCCATCCTGGTTTCCAGATATCCTGTTGGAGGGCACCCCTTAGCTCAACCTCTGCCAGACTCCCATCTAGACCTGGGGTCCGCAGTGAGTTCTCCCAGGCTCTGCTCCTTCCAGCACCTCTGCCCCTGAATCTACAGGTTCATACCCTTCCTTACCCAGAGCTAGCATTCTCTCTGTGACCCACTGGGTGTGGCACCAGCTCATAAGCCAGTCTCTTCCTTAAAGGCTCAGCTGCCGCGCCCCATCTCCAAATTGTGACCTTCGTTTGAGCTTTACCATTTATTCTTAGACTTGGCTGCAGCCTCCTCAGTGGTTTCCCAGGCCTCAGACCTTCTCTCTCCACTCCATTCTCCATATAGCCATCTGAACAATTTTTCTAAAACGTAAATAAAATTGTATTACTCTGATCCCATCACTTAGTGGCAAATAGATGGGGAAACAGTGGAAACAGTGGCTGACTTTATTTTTCTGGCCTCCAAAATCACTGCAGATGGTAATTGCAGCCATGAAATTAAAAGATGCTTACTCCTTGGAAGCAAAGTTATGACCAACCTAGACAGCATATTAAAAAGCAGAGACATCGCTTTGTCAACAAAGGTCTCTCTAGTCAAGGCTATGGTTTTTCCAGTGGTCGTGTATGGATGTGAGAGTTGGACTATAAAGAAAGCTGAGTGCAGAAGAATTGATGCTTTTGAACTGTGGTGTTGGAGAAGACTGTTGAGAGTCCCTTGGACTTCAAGGAGAGCTGATCAGTCCATCCTAAAGGATATCAGTCCTGGGTGTTCTTTGGAAGGACTGATGCTGAAGCTGAAACTCCAGTACTTTGGCCACCTCATGCGAAGAGTTGACTCATTTGAAAAGACCCTGATGCTGGGAAAGATTGAGGGCAGGAGGAGAAGGGGACAACAGAAGATGAGATGGTTGGATGGCATCACCAACTCAATGGACATGGGTTTGGGTAGACTCTGGGAGTTGGTGATGGACAAGGAGGCCTGGCGTGCTACGGTTCACGGGGTTGCAAAGAGTCGGACATGACTGAGCGACTGAACTGAACTGAACTGAACTCTCCTGCTTAAAAAGAACAAGAGCAAAACAAAACAATTTCCCTATTACCTACAGGGTAAAGCAAGGAATGCTTTTTGTTGTGAATGTGGGTTTTTTGCTTTGTTTTGCTTGGGGGTCATTTTCGGATCTCAGGTACAAAGGGTCAGGCTATCACACTCCTTGTTCTGAAAGATGCTCGTGTCATGATCTGTACAAGACCCCCTCGGATTTCAGTTATGTATGTGCAGTCTCCTTTCTCACTATTCCTCTTATTATGACAGCCACACAAGTGTACTTCATTAAAATGTATATTCTTTCACTTGTATGTATCCTTGGGCAGTAAGGACGGTTTTAATCGCCATTAAACAGATCGGAGCTCAGGACCTGCCCTGTTTCTTCTCTCCTTACTCAGCACTGTGTTAACTCTTGCCCACTCTGTTGTGCCTGTGCCTGGTTCCATTGCTTCCATTGCTCCCTCTCCACACATCATACCACCATGAGTACTCCTGGCATATCCTTGTGGACTGGTGTGAGAATTTTTCTGCAGAATTGTGGAGTCGTGGGGCATCTGCTTCCTCAGTTGATGAAGTCCTGCCATGTTGCTCTCCAGTGTGGCTGCACTGTCCATATTCCAGCTTCCCATTCAACCCCACCCCACCTATCCAATCCTACCTCCTGCCTTGCCCCCCATCCTAAGTTTCTGCCACCTGATATACTCTTACTAATTCACTGAAGGTGAATGCTTGGACACAAGCTCCCTAGTTTTACAGATTGGGACACTCAGATCCAGAGAGGAGACATTAATGACTCGTGTTCACATACCATAGAATGGCTTAACTAGGAGAGTCCGAGTCACTTGATTCAAGACAGTTTCACTTAACTCCAAGGTCAAAATTTTCACCCATTTTGCAGAGGGGGAAAAGGGAATCCCAGAATTATGAAGTCACAAACTTCAGGTTACATGGAAAGTTAGAAGAAGAGGAAAAAATCATGGTTCTTTTGTTTGTGAAATCCCACCTACCTACAAAATAAGCAAGCACTGGACACTCGTGTCAAAGTAGCCCAGGGGGCTGTGCTGGACTTCCTCCCGGTCATGCAAAGCAGCAATAGCCAGGGATCAGATGGCCCTCCCCACTGTGCTCACTTGTCATCTGGCACCAGCCTCTGAGGCCTGGATGATCGAATGGGTCTTTTATCAGCCTCGTCTTCCTGAGGCTTCCACCAGGGACAGTGCAATTAGAGTGAAGTTTGTTTCCATGTAATTGTCAATTATTCCAATGGATCAAAGTTGGTTTGGGAAACCCGAGGCTAAATTTAAAAGTCAGTTTAAGCTTATGAGATAGTTTGGGGACAATAATAATGTAAACAAGCAGGCTCTTTAATACATTTTAAATGAATTCATTTCATTGTTCATGGTTTTTTTTTTCCTTCTTCTTTTTATCTCTGGTCCCCCCTCCACCTTCATGGCTTCATTCCTAAACTGAGCAAAGGTTTAGAAGGGAAAGGATGAAGCTGGGAACAAAGTGATGCTATGTCTGGGGTCCCGAGGGTTCTCCTTTACTTAGACCAGTCCACAGGTTGTCTTTAGAGAGTGGTTCCCACACTGAGATAGGAAGGGGCCCTCCCATCTTGCAGGGTCACTAGATGCCCATGGTCTGCAAGTCCAGACTGTATCACTCCCCAGATTCTGCAGCAAAAACCAGGAAAATGGTCTCCTTTAGTGCCTATTCTTTATGCAAGCACAGCTCCATCCCGCCTCCACACCTCTGCCTCCCCTTGACTCCCCAAATCCACCCACAAGTTGCAGGCAGTTTAACAGGCAGATTTAATCTCACCAAAATTTTAAAGCCATCCAGTCAACACACCCTAATTCTGCTTTTCTTTGCCTGTCCTTCTCCTCCTCCCAAGCTGCATCACAGCAGAGACCTGTTAGAGGGATCCAAGGCTCTCCCACATTTGGCTCTGGCACCTTCCACTGGAACTCATAATGGAGGAATGCAAAGTCTTCAGGGTTTCTGATATATTGCATAGTATGGCTAAGAGCATGGGCTCTGAAGGTTGGAAACCTGGATTTTATGCTGTGTGAACCCGAGCAAGTTGCTTAACCTCTCTGTGCCTATGTTCCTAAGTGTAGCAAAACAGAAGTACTAATAAGTACCTACCTATTATAGGACCTACTCCATAGGCTTGTTGGTGAGTTAAAATGTGTCAATAACCTTGTTAATATGCTAAGAACAATGCCTGGCTTACAGTAAGTACAGTGTAAGTGTTTGCTATCATGAGACTGATGGATGATGGCGATGATGGTGATGTGGGCAGCTTCAGGGAGGGAAGTGAGATGGGCATTGGTTGAACTGATTACTTCTGGATCATCTTCCCTTCACTGTCCTTGGAGCTGTGATTCTATGTCTATGCAAAGGAGGCTCCAGGGAACTAGCATTAAGCTGACTGGAATGAAATCATTCCCTGGATTGAGATCAGTGATAGGAAGAAATTCTGGACATCCAGGAGGGTGGGGCTCACCAGTAGATGGTTACCGATACAGGCTGCTGCCGAGATGGCTCACATTTATCTTTTTACGAAAGAGAACGAGCATCCTGTCACACGAGGCATTTGTAGTTTCTAGTTACTCAAAGCATGGTCCCGGGAGGAACAGCATGAGCTTCAGCCCTGATGTTTATCAGATATGCAGAATCCCAGGTCTGTCCCAAATGTACTATATCAGAATCTGTATTTTAATAAGACCCCCAGGTGATTTCTATGTACATTACAGTTTGAGAAGCACTCTTGTTATCTAAAGCTTCCCTGGCAGCTCAGCTGGTAAAGAATCCGTTTGCAATGCAGGAGATCCGGGTTCGAACCCTGGGTTGGGAAGCTCCCCTGAAGAAGGGAAATGGCAACCCACTCCAGTATTCTTGCCTGGAGAATCCCATGGACAGAGGAAATTGGGAGGCTACAGTCCATGGGGTAACAAAGAGTTGGACACAACTGAGAGATTTTCACTTCACCTCACTTGTTATCTAAATGCCGGTGCAGGGGGCAGTTCCACAACCTTCCCCTGAGGCCTCACTGGACTGTATGTGCCATGCAGGCAGGGACTGTGCCTGTTTTATTCTCTACTGTATCCTTAGCTCTTGGCATCCTGCCTCCCACATAGTGAGCACTCGTAAATAATCAGCAGAGAGATGCATGAATGAGTAACTGAGTGTGTGAATGAGTGAATGGATGACTGCTGATCTTCGAACTCCGTCTTGTTTGGGGACCTCAGTGAATAGGGCTAGGATATCCCAGCAGGAGACAAACAGGTGATCCAGACAGACGCCTCTGCAGCACCTAAGTCATTGCCCAGATCAAGTGAGCTTGGCTTGAGGGACTTGAGACTTGCCGTTTTGTGCAACTGGGCAGAGCTGGGGCCCTACAGGGCCTGACCTCGTGTCTACCACTCTGCTCTCAGAGTGATCTCAGTGGGTCCCTGCCCTCACTCTCGAGTGTCCTGACAGAGGCAGAAACCAGGTCAGTCTGACACGACCTGTTCTAGATGTGCCTGTGCAGCCAGAGAGTGCACCTGAGTCCACATCTGGGCATTCAGCGTCCAGCCCCTTCAGACCCTGGGTGCTTTCCTGGGTGCAGACAATGGCTTCAGAGACTTATTCTCTCCAAGGCTTTGAAAATATAAATGACTCTTGCCTGTTTCCGAGTTGCAGTCCCAACCAGACTTGCACAATCCCTCAAGGGTCAACAAATTGTGGTTGGGCAATTGCCTTTGCAAGTGTTTTTAAATACCCTAGCACGTCATTCGTCTGGGCCAAGAGGCAAGCGACAAGCATAGTAATTCGGTGTTGGATTGTAGTGACCTCTTCCTCTTCTTTCGGAAGTCTTTTATCCCTACTAATATTTGCTCTAACCTTTACAAGTCTAAAGACTATGCTAAAGATCTGTCCAAAGGACTGGGGGCCGTGTGTGATAGCCCTAAGGCCTTTGAAGATCTGTGGGCAGCTCACAGAGAACCCCGCTGTGGAGGGCCTTCTTTATCTCATTTCCAGCCAGCCCCTTCTTCTGCCATCACTTAACTAGAGGAGAATCTTTAAGAACAGAGGCAGACGGGAATGCATTCAGTGTTTGATGTGGAACAGACCAGGCCTTGGATCCCAGCTAGAGAGGGGGATGGGAGAGCTCTGGGAACAACGGGATTACAGCTCACTGGGCACGAGGGCATCGAGGTGCCCACACACCTGTGAAGTGTGAGGCTCATCCCCTCCTCTTACCTGTCCCCCACCATGCCGTGTTCCTCTCCCCTGCACTGCCTCGAAGCAAAACATCCCTATTCCCTATTTGCCTGATGAGCTGGTTAAATGTGGCAGGCATCGTGGTTGCCCACTCCCAACCTCCATTCCCTCCCCAGACTTTCCCCTTCCCAGAGGAGCCCTATTTTGTTGGCTATTAACTTTTCTCCTCTTGCCCTGAGCCTTGGGAGGAGTGGATACAGCCTTCAGGTGCCTCCTGAGTCTAAACCATTCTTGGTTATTCCAATTTGCACCACGGAAAACTGGACCTCAAGCCTGCAGGGGAGTTTCTGAGAGGGATTAACTTGCTCCTGAAAACAGACCCTTGGTAAAGAAGGTATTGTCTTTTTCTCATTGTGTTGATGTGGTGCTGGAAATGGTCATAGCTATGGGAAGAACCAGACTTAAGACAAAGCTAAGATGTTTTAGGTGTCAGGGAAAATATAAAAGGAGGCTGAATCCTTGATGACATCTATGGACCACTGAATTAATCAACCCGGGAGCTGCCCTACCTCTGGACTGGTTGTAACATGAGCTAATAAATCTTCCCATTGTCTGGAGATGTTGAGTTGCATTTGCTGCAGCCAAAAAGGAAAAAGCAAAATGCATGAATAGATGTAGACATCTCAGGAGGGGCTGTGGGGCTCCTGTCTCCTTTATGGTGATTGATCTAAAGAGAAATCCGGGCCTCAGTGTCAAGTGCTATGCCTCCTGTAAACACACACACACACCCATGTGCTTCACACCACTCACACAGACACATGTCAACATCAGCCAAGAAATGAAGGTAATTATGTGAATATTCCTACAAGAAGAACCTAGTTATGCTTAAAGTCCAAGAACAAGGGCCCAGTTTTGCTCAGATCAGGGAAATGAAGCACCACCAGGTGGGATTGGGTGAAACAAGCCAATTAAATTGTGGCATTTGTTAGTATCTTGTCCTTGAGCTTAGGGACTAATTGGTGCAAGTTTTCTACAAGAGGGCTTTGGCAACCATAATTCTGCTGCTAAAACTGAAACTCGTAATTTTAATGCTAAATGGTCCTTCTGTTCAAAGCTCATTTTGTAATTCAAGAGATACAACATATCTGACGTATAAAGTTCTTATGAGGAAGATGGTGCCAAGCCTGCTGAATTGAGCCCTGCCCATGCCAGCCTGCTGGGGTCTCAGGAGTCACCTTTGCATCTATCCATCATTTCCAGGAAAGCAGAAGCTAGAGTCTTGCATCTTTCTCCAGAGAGAGAGATTTGCATACAAGAAATTAGTTGTCCCAGAGTGGGGTAAGGTGGGGGCAGGGAGGGGGGCTCTCAGGGGCCCCTGAAAGGGAATGAATGAAAGAGACAGGGTCAAGCAGAGAGAGACTGAGCTGAGATGTAGTACTTTTGACAGCTCTTAGCAGATCCCACAGGGAGCTCTGGAACTGGGGCGGCCCTTCAGAGTTGCCCTGAATTAAAATAAGGTGACTGGGCCTTTGAACTTACTCATAGACTAGGGATGTGGACTGTCCCTTGGGAAGGCATATAACTTGGCAGGGCAGCAGCCTCTGAAGGAAGGAGGGCAACTCCCAGGGAGGTAACCTGGGGCTGTCAGCAGCAACATCCTGGACCGCCTGGGGAGTAAATGCCTTTGTCCTGCAGGAGAGCTCTGTGTGGCACACCACAGCGTTCACTGCACATCTGATGTGGGTACTGGAAGGTGCTGAGCAGAAATGCTGTCTTACTCCTATTCCCAGCAGCTCCCAGATTGCACATTGTTGGCACTTTGTAAATATTGCTGGCTAAATGATGACGGACATGCAGGACCAACTGGGGGCAACAATGAAAACATCATGCTTTATCCTCTTTTTTAAACTACTTCCCCATTCAGAGAGATCACTGTTACCTCCAAAGCTGTCGGACCTGGTTTAAATGGCACAGATGGCTTCAAATCAGGGAAGCCACCATGCTGGCTGGGATTGTTTGTCAACTTTTGGGGGCTGGGGGCGGGAGGCAGTTAAAGCATTATTGCATAGCATACAACAAAATAAAATTCAGCTGGTTCAAGCATTAGATATAAAGGAATTAAAATCATAAAAACATTAGAGGAGCATTCTAGAAGAATGCTTATATAAACTTGGGGTTGGTTAGGCCTTAGATAGGTATTACTAAGTGTCACTAAGCATTCAAACATTTCTAAGCAAAAACAGTAAAGAAAAAGATTGATGAATTTGATTACTTAAAAAGAAAATTTTCACTGCACCTAAAAAACCACCATAAGCAAAACTGAAAGGCAAGGGACACACTGGGGGAAATATAATAAACATATATTATAAACAAAAGGTTAATGTATATGAAGAGCTTTCAGAAGTCAAAAAGAAAAGGATAACCACCCCCCTAAAAATGGGCAATTGACATAAGTAGGCAATTCACTAAAGAAAAATTACAAGTAGACAATAAACATATGAGAAAACATTCAGCCTCACTGGAAACAAAAGATATGCAAATTAAATCAACAATGAGTGTGGGGAATTGGGCATTCTTAGACCCTGCTGGAGGGCGTGCAAATTGGTGCAACCTTTTTAGAGGGCAATTTGGCAATATTTATCAAAAGTCTTAAAAACATTGCATGCAGATCTTTGACTCAGCAGTTTTATTTCTAGGAATTTAAATGATCGAAGCAAATATATGTGCAACTATTTATATGTGGATCAGTATATTCCATAAAGAATTATTTATGTTGGTGAAACCTGGAAATAATCTGCATATCCATAAGCAGTTGGTTAAATTATGGAATATCCATACTGTGGGAAGCTACGGAACCATTAAAATGAAGTTACAGATTATTTGCTGACATGTTTGTAATATATTAGTAAGTGGAAAAAACAGGCTATAGAATAATATAGATAACACCATAACTGTGTGTGTGTTTGTGTGTGCGTGTACCTAGAAACATTTATTTTCTAAATATCTACTTTTCACTTGGCAGCAGATTACCAGTCTCATTTCCCTTGTGTTTCTCTGCGAGCTGTCTCTATTAGTAAAGAACTACTTTTGCATTTAGGAAATAAAATGTCAACAACAAAATAATTGAATTTGGTTAAATTAGTAAAAATAATGTAATTGATAGTTTTATGAGTATCAGGAATGGACCCCTGACGCCAAGGTGGATTAGACCTGGACCTGTCTCACTTTTGAAGCTGAGGACCGACAGCCAGAGGGAAGCTCACCTGAATCCCACGAAAGAGGCCCAGTGTGAAGTTATTGATGGTATAAGACCATAGGCGGCTTGATTGCAAGGATGATTCCTGAGCATCTCTGTGACCAGAACAGGCGATGAGCTGAGAGAAGGCACTAATGACTGGCACAGTGAGTAAGCCTGCCTTCTCCTCCTCCTCTCTCGTTTACTGCATAAGAAAGCTTGTTCCTTGCTCCTGTGGGAAACAGTGTTCTTTTCACCAAGATATCCCGATTTTGAGCAGAGGTTGAGACCAGATGGAGGCCACTTTCCACACCAGTTCTGTTCCCCATGCCTGTTCCCCCCTCCCCACTCTTGTCTAATTCTGCGTCTTTCACTGTAGAGACAGTTGGCTGTTCTACACAAAGAGGTTTTGTATTAACCTTGGACCCCACGTACAGATGCATGAAATGCCTGAGGGCCCCCAGTACACATTGGATGACTCAGCTTTACTACTGGAATAGATGGTGAAACCGTAGCTAAGCTTGGGTGCTGGGCAGGTGGATGGACGAACAAATGGATGGATGGATATCAGGTCACACTTAGCTAAAAGCGGGGAGTAGAGAAGGTAGAAGCTGGGAAGTAGGGTAAGGCTGGGAGTGACTGGGAACATTGACAAATGCGGACTGAGCTGCCCTCCATTCTGTCTTACCTTCCCGGAGGTCCTCTGCTAGCCCTCCCTCTTTCTTCAGGAAGGACTGACCTCCACCCCGACCACAGTGCCTGGAGCTCTCACTGCCGTCTTTTGTATCCACAGAGAAGCTGCCATTGTGTGTCCTGTATATGTGCTTATCTGCCTCCCATTCTAGACAAGGAATCCTCTGAGGACAGTGATTTTTGATTCAGTCGGTTATCTTTCGGGGGCAGGTTAGAGAAAGCCCAATCCAAACTGGATTGAGCACAAGAGAATTTATGTCTCTTATAACTGTTATGAACCAGAGGATAGGACTGGTTTCAGGTGTAGTTTGGTTCAGGGGTTCAGGCAATTTCACCAAGGAAGACCTGGTTTCTCTCTCCATGTCTGTGCTTCTTTCTCTCAGGTTGGCTCTGTTCTCAGACAGACAGTTCCCTTGTGCAGCCAAAGAGCTGCACCAGCTCCAGCAATCACATCCTCTCTGCTCTAAGCTCAGACAAGGAGACATTCTAGAATCAGCTCTCCCTCCCCTCACCGCCTGAGCCTTATTTCATCCTCAGCTTCTGATAGGACCTTGTGCTTATTCCTGAGCCAATCACTGTGGCCAGATGAAGGCAGAGCTTTCCGACTGGCTTACTAGACTGGGAGAGAGGTCTTTGCCCAGAGAGAGGCTGGGTATCTTAGAAGAAGGGTGAGGATGCTGATTTGCACAAGGGACAGATGCCCATGGCAGACCATGTCTTCTTCACCACCTGGCACATAGTTGTCATCAGTAATTGCTACTTCCAGGACCCCACCCCGACAGAGCACACAGTGTGAGCTTGTCATGGAAGCCCTCCAAGACTTCAGCAGCCCAGCAGGGGCTCTGTGTCCCTGAGTTTCATCTACCAGCCCCTCCCCTAGATTCCCTGTGCCTCCTTTCATGCAGTCCTGGCAGCTGTCAGCAAGTCAGCCCACTCCTCCTCATTCCAGAGCTCTGGGCCACACATATCTGAAATTGATGCAAACCTAGAAAACTGCGATTTGGGTTTTCTCCTCTTCTTCCCAGCATGGATTTTGCTCAGCCAGCCAGAACTGGCGGTCACTGACACTACTGCCCAGATCTGTGCAGTAATAACGATCCCACTAACAACAATAACAGTCGCTATGAAACCAACTTCCACTTTAAAGGTCTACAATGCACCAAACCCTTTAACTGAATCACCACATGTCTGCACAGTAGCTTTGCAGTATAGTGTAATTGAGCTCACCACAGTCTTTGCCCGCCTCTATATCCAAATGGGATCACTTTACTAACAACCACTCAGATTTCACAGACTTGTTGCCCGCAAATTCTGGGGCATAATCTTCCACCCCCTGAAAATGTATCTGTGGGTTCCCATCTAATATGGGCTCACAGGCTCTGCCAAGATTTCCATGGTCTCCATCCTGTTGCACCCAGGTCCTCGCCACTGAGCCATGAGGCGCTGTGTTTCTTGCCACTGCGTGGTGGCACATTTGGGGACATCGCCTCGCTCCTCCTCTCTGCTCTGCCATGTACTGTTAGTGGGGCCCTAGAGCAGGTCTGTTTGTGCCCTGATATGCAATACAGCAGGCTTCCCAGGTGGCGCTAGTGGTAAAGAACCCGCCTGCCAATGCAGGAGACATAAGAGAAGTTGGTTTGACCCCAGGGTCGGGAAGATCCCCTGGGGGAGGGCATGGCAACCCACTGCAGTATTCTTGCCTGGAGAATCCCATGGACAGAGGAGCCTGGCAGGCTACAATTCACAGGGCTGCAGAGAGTCAGACATGACTGAAGCGACTTGGCATGTGTGCACAGATACAATACAGAGACTGAATTGTATACCCCATCACACACACCTTAACCACTGTGTGCTGGTTTGAAACCAGTGGGAACTAGGCTGGGAAAAAGGCACAAGCGACAGAAACCACGCTGAGCTCAAGAAGCACACCTCCCTGCCCTCTCTCTTTTTCTCTTTCTCCTTCTTCCCTCTACTCCATAAACTCAACCCAAAGACTGTTTCACAGGGACAAGTCCTGTATGTCTGATTCTCCTTTCTCAGGACTTTCTCCTAACTGGCTGAGAGTGGGCCTTCAATAAATACCTGTTAAATGATTGGTTAGTTAAACGGATAAAATACTGAATCAGTTCTTATGCCGAATAGTTTCTGGCGAGCCCCCTCCACATATATCCGGATTTCATAGACTCAAGTCTGCATCCTTATTAGTTAGACTGGTATGATTCTCCTTCATTTTACAGATTTAAGAAAATGAGGCCCAGAGAAGTTAAGTCACTTGTTCAAAGTCACACAGCTAACAAGGGGCAGAGCTGGGATTTAAATCCAGGACTAACTGATGCTCAAATCCTTTCCTTTTCCCACTCCACTATCTCCACAGAAAGACACTGGGCCTGTGGTTAACGAGGTGGCTGATTCTACCTTGTGCTGGAACTACCTCCGTGGTGCCTGCTGCGGGGTAGGGCCTCCCAGACGATGCTCACACAGCCTACTTCTCTATTGTACCCTTAGATATAACCAATCCAGGCTAACGGTCCCCGAGGATGGTCCCCCACAGTGTCTGGCTTGCCTGCCTGTCCTGGGAGAGGACAGCTCTGTCATCTGAGCCTGGTTTTTCCTGCTCACCCACCACTCACACAGCTACATCTGAGCGGTCAGTGCTGTCCTGCGAGTCCTCCTGACCTCACCAACTGCCACATCCTTTCCCAGCTCTCTCTGATTTGGGGGCACAGCAGTCTTGAACAATGTCTCCAGGGCTTCTGGAGAAGATGGGTCGGCCTTTTGGCTTCAGTGCCACTGGTGGAGCAGGACCTTTTGGGATCAGTTTCCTGGCCCGCTAGCAAGAGAGTCATGCCCGCCACATGAGCTGAGACGGGTCCTGTAAGTCTCACAGCACAGTCTCCCTATTCTGGATATGTGCCCTGCCCTACTGACAGCTTCTGACCCAGTCCCTGGTTTTCCCCTTCAGTTCTAAACTCCTGAATTATAGCAGCTTGTTTTGACTGGGGCCTTGCCTCTCATCTGCTAAGATTCCTCCATGCCTCGCTCGAGACTGGCCTTGATACTTCCGCCTGCAGGCTCCTACAGTATATTCTCAGCCTGAGATAATCAGGGCCACCTATGGTTGCCTTTTTCCTGCTTCTGAGAGCAACACTTTAGGTATCGATCTTGGCCAAGATCAGACAAAGTTCACTGGTTGAACTTTGGAATTTAGACTGCTGGACCCTCTCTCAAGCCTGAGTAGCCTTGGCCCTAAATCACTGCCTGGCAGAGGCCTCATCTGGACTTCTACGTGGACAGAGCTGAAAGCTGTGCAATTGATTTCCAGTGGGATAGTTTGGAGGTGTCCTGTTACAATGGCAGAAGTGGGGCCTCCGTAAATTTACAGACCCAGTTCTGAAGACTGGAGCCAGAAAATGCACAATAGCAATGCCAGGATAGCATCTGGACTCCACCCTGCAAGAATCACTAAACAAGGATTGGAGATTCCTTTCACGAGATTGTATGCATATGTGTGTGCCTGTGTGCATTTTAATAGAGGCATTTCTATGACTTTTATTAATTATAGCAAACATTTACTCAAACTTATTGTGTACCAGACACTGTTCTAATCACTGATGCATTTGCATATATTAACTGTTTTAATCCTTATCACTATAGGTGATAATCCTACAAGACAGGCACTATTGTTAACTTCATTTTATTCATGAAGAAACTAAAGCATTGAGAGATTGAGTAGTATAACTCAAGATCACACAGCCAGCAAGACGTGGAACTGGTGTTTAAAGCCAGATCTTTGTGAATCTCAAAACTTCACGTTTGATTATTAAAGTCTCAAAGACACTTATGACCCAACAAAGACTATAAAATTTCACCAAAGAAGAAGCACCCCCCCCACCCAAAAAAAAAAAGGAAAATAGCTTTATTGGGTCAAAGTACAGGTAAAGGAGCATTAGGAAAAATGGCATCTACTGGGGCTCAACAGCACTTGCTCTCAGGACTCAGCATATGTTTTTCGTTTCCTCGTCATGAGAAATGTGTGGAGTAGCCTCAAAATCCCCATTTTACAGCTGAGTAAAGTGTGGCTCAGTGAGGCTCCATCATTTGTCTGTAGACACTGACATACTAGCACATAGGGGCTTGAGATGCAAACCCAGGCCTGTTTGAATCTCAAACTGGTCTTGTGTGAGGGATGACTTCCTATCACGTTGGTACCATGGTCAGCGGCAGTGGTGTGAGAAGCAACGGTGTGCTTCTCCTCCATCTCATCCTCCCTGTTTCCTCTCCTCTGCCGCCTCATCCACCACACCTGTCCCTCTTCACTTGCTGCGGACTAAGTTAGGAAAACAACAGCGAAATGAGCGGGGCTTTGCCACTCCATCCCTGGAGACGCCAACGTACACGGGTCTGACGCTGTTGATGATGTTCTATCGATTTCCCCTCTAATTGCTGCAGCTAGATCTATATTCATTTTCTGTCTCAAACTTCCCTTTTGTTGGTTCAATCAGCTAAGTGAAGGGCCCATTTCTCACTGCTCCTGTCCTGAAAAGCCAAAGAATTTTCAGATGAAGATCTCTCTTCATAAGTCAATGAGGTCAGCGGATCAGAGACAAAAGAGGGTCAGAACTGGATGACCTCTTTTGAAGACCTGGCAAAGAACATGACTGGAAACAGAAGGCCTAGGAGACAGATCCACCTGGCAAGAAGCAGAAATGTTCCACCTTGAGTTCACAAATCAGGCATCTGTCATTCATTCATCACCTTTATTGAAGATCCCATTGTGGAATCTAGAAATATTCAGGACATGGGCCCTGGTTTGGTGGAGTTAAATGTGAGTTCAATAGATATTAACCAAATAGCCTCCTAGAGAAAAAATTTTTACTGTGAAGAATGTCAACTGTAAGGACCAAGAAATGAATCTCAGGGCAGAAATCAGAATTGGATCAAGCAAGACTCAGCTTTCCTTTGCTAACTCAGCAAGTTTTTCTGATCCACCCAACTCAAGATGTACAATGAAGAGAGCAAAGCACTGAGGGAACCTCCAATCAGGACAAGAGGTGGGGCCTTTCTCTCAGAAGCTCACTACAAATGGAAAAGCCAGTTACTATAGCAATTGCATCTGCTTGCATAGGACCTTACGTGGGGGAATGGGATGTATGAAAAATCAACTCTCATCCTTGGTGATCTGCCTATGATTTTGGCTTTTGGGTAAACCTGGCACTCACCCTTGGTGTTCACTCTCAAATATCCTTTCCTTCTTCAGGAGGCATTTGAGGCTGCTTAGTCTCCATTCTTGGAATCTGACTACACCCTATCTTTCCATCTCAGCCCAGTTACTGATTTTCACCAGACAATTCTTCCCCCAACCCTCTGGTCATCATCCCAGGTGAGTTCTATAAGGCATTCTGAGGCACCAGTCAGGATAGATTAGATTATGCTGCAATAACAAATAACCCCCTAATATCAGTGACTTTAGGGTTTCCATGGTAGCTCATCTGATGAAGAATCCACCTGCAATGCAGGAGACCCTGGTTCGATTCCTGGGTCAGGAAGATCCCCTGGAGAATGGGGCTAACCACTCCAGTATTCGTGAGCTTCCCTAGTGGCTCAGATGGTGAGGAATCCACCTGCAAAGCAGGAGAACTGGGTTTGATCTCTGGTTTGCAAAGATCCCTCAGAGGAGGGCATAGAAACTCACTCTAGTGGTCTTGTCTGGAGAATCCCCTTAGCAGAGGTGCCTGGTGGCCTACAGTCTATGGGGTCACAGAAGAGTTGGACACGACTCAGCAACTAAGTGCATGCACGCACGCACACACGCACACACACACACACACACACACACACACACACACACACCTCATTTCAGTTCAGTTGCTCAGTTGTGTCTGACTCTTTGTGACCCCAGGGACTGCAGTGCACCAGGCTTCCCTGTCCATCACCAACACCCAGAGTTTACTCAAACTCATGTCCATCATGTCGGTAATGCCATCCAACCATCTCATCCTCTATCATCCCCTTCTCCTCCTGCCTTCAGTCTTTCCCAGAATCAGGGTCTTTTCCAATGAGTCGGTTCTTCACATCAGGTGGCCAAAGTATTGGGGTTTCAGCTTCAGCATCAGTCCTTCCAATGAATATTCAAGACTGATTTCTCTTAGGCTTGACTAGTTGCATCTCCTTGCAGTCCAAGGGACTCTAAAGAGTCTTCTCCAACACCACAGTTCAAAAGCATCAATTTTTCAGTGCTCAGCTTTCTTTATAGTCCAACTCTCACATCTGTACATGACTACTGGAAAAAACATAGCTTTGACTAGATGGACCTTTGTTGGCAAAGTAATGTCTCTGCTTTTGAATATGCTGTCTAGGTTGGTCACAGCTTTTCTTCCAAGGATCAAGCGTCTTTTAATTTCATGGCTGTAGTCACCATCTGCAGTGATTTTGGAGCCCCCGAAATAAAGTCCGTCACTGTTTCCATTGTTTCCCCATCTATTTGCAATGAAGTGGTGGGACTGGATGCCATGATCTTAGTTTTCTGAATGTTGAGCTTTAAGCCAACTTTTTCACTTTCCTCTTTCACTTTCATCAAGAGACTCTTTAGTTCCTCTTCACTTTCTGCATAAGGATGGTATCAGCTGTATGCCTGAGGTTATTGTTATTTCTCCTGGCAATCTTGATTTCAGCTTGTGCTTCATCCAGCCCAGCATTTCTATGATATACTCTGCATATAAGTTAAATAAGCAGGGTGACAATATACAGCCTTGACGTATTCCTTTCTTGATTTGGAACCAGTCAGTTGTTCCATGTCCAGTTCTAACTGTTGGTTCTTGACCTGCACACAGATTTCTCAGGAGGTAGGTCAGGTGGTCTGGTATTCCCATCTCTTTCAGAATTTTCCACAGTTTCTTGTGATCCACAGTCAAAGGCTTTGGTGTAATCAATCAAGCAGAAATAGATGTTTTTCTGGAACTCTCTCACTTTTTTGATAATCCAGCAGATGTTGGCAATTTAATCTCTGGTTCCTCTGCCTTTTCTAAAACCAGCTTGAACATCTGGAAGTTCACGGTTCATGTACTGTTGAAGCCTGGCTTGCAGAATTTTGAGCATTACTTTGCTAGCGTGTGAGATGAGTGAAATTGTGAGGTACTTTGAACATTCTTTGGCATTGCCTTTCTTTGGGATTGGAATGAAAACTGACCTTTTCCAGTCTTGTGGCCACTGCTGAGTTTTCCAAATTTGCTGGCACACTAAGTGTAGCACTTTCACAGCATCCTCTTTTAGGATTTGAAACAGCTCCACTGGAATTCCATCACCTCCACTAACTTTGTTCATAGGGATGCTTCCTAAGGCCCACTTGATTTTGCACTCCAGGGTGTCTGGCTGTAGGTGAGTGATCACACCATTGTGGTTACCTGGGTCATGAAGATATTTTTTGTATAGTTCTTCTATGTATTCTTACCACCTCTTCATGTCAGACTCTTCTGCAGCCCCATAGACTGTAGCCCACCAGGCTCCTCTCTCCATGGGATTTTCCCAGGCAAGAATACTGGAGCATATTGCCATTTCTTTCTCCAGGGGATCTTCCTAACCCCGAGATTGAACCTGTATCTCCTGCCTTAGCAGGTGGATTCTTTACCAGTGAGTCACTTAATACAAGAAAGATTTGCTTCTTATTTGTGCAAAGTCTGAAGCAGGTTCAGTGGCTCTTCCAGGCAGTTCCCTTCTAAGCAGTGATTTAGGGATTTGGTGAGCTTCCATCTTGTGACCCTAGTCTCTTAACACTTGTTTGCTGTGGTAGGGGAGAGTGGTGGAGAGCATTTAGGACCTTTCTAACGTATTGATCCCCCAAATGCTATACATTATTTCTGCTCACAGTCTTGGCCAGAATTCACATTGTACCACCTAACTTGGGCTTCTCTGGTAGCTCAGATAGCAAAGAATCTGCCTCTAGTAAGGGAGATCTTGATGAAAGAGAAAGAGGAGAATGAAAAAATTGGCTTAAAGCTCAACATTCAGAAAACAAAGATCATGGCATCTGGTCCCATCACTTCATGGGAGATAGATGGGGAAACAGTGGAAACAGTGTCAGACTTTAATTTTTGGGGCTCTAAAATCACTGCAGATGTTGATTGCAGCCATGAAATTAAACGACGCTTACTCCTTGGAAGAAAAGTTATGACCAACCTAGATAGCATATTCAAAAGCACAGACATTACTTTGCCGACTAAGATCTGTCTAGTCAAGGCTAAAGTTTTTCCAGTGGTCATGTATGGATGTGAGACTTGGACTCTGAAGAAGGCTGAGCACCAAAGAATTGATGCTTTTGAACTGTGGTGTTGGAGGAGACTCTTGGGAGTCCCTTGGACGGCAAGGAGATCCAACCAGTCCATTCTGAAGGAGATCAACCCTGGGATTTCTTTGGAAGGAATGATGCTGAAGCTGAAACTCCAATACTTTGGCCACCTCATGCAAAGAGTTGACTCATTGGAAAAGACCCTGATGCTGGGAGGGATTGGGGGCAGGAGGATAACAGGACAACAGAGGATGAGATGGCTGGATGGCATCACTGACTCGATGGACGTGAGTCTGAGTGAACTCCAGGAGTTGGTGATGGACAGGGAGGCCTGGTGTGCTGCGATTCATGGGGTCGCAAAGAGTTGGACACAACTGAGCGACTGAACTGAACTAAACTGAAGGGAGATGCAGGTTTGATCTCTGGATTGAGACGATCCCCTGGAGAAGGAAATGAAAACCCACTCAAGTAATGTTGCCTAGAATCCCATGGAAAGAGGAGCTTGGTGGGCTATGGTCCACAGGGTTGCTAAGAGTTGGACACAACTGAGTGGCTAACATTTTCACTTCGTTTTTCACCACCCAGCTTAAAAAATACCCCGTAAGAAAAAAAGAACCAGATATTTATAAGTTCTAGTAATGTCTGTCACAATGCTTGAGCCTCTGAACAGGGGAGTTATTTATAAACATTCTTACCTGGGGCCCCAAAGTTTCAACTCGTCATAGCCCATCTTCTTATATCTCATCTTTATTCCTTTAATGCAACCTTAATTCACAATCTACCCCTCTGTCTTCACTAGACATATTTCTCAGCCAGTAACTTGAAAACTCTGATTCAGGCCCATGAAAGTGAAAGTTGCTCAGTCAAGTCTGACTCTTTGCAACCCATGGACTGTACCCTGCCAGGCTCTTCTATTCAAGGAATTCTCCAGGCAAGAATACTGGAGTGGGTAACCATTCCCTTCTCCAGGAGATCTTCCCAACCCAGGGATTAAGCCGAGGTCTCCCGCATTACAGGCAGATTCTTTACCTTCTGAGCCATGGGAAGCCCAAGAATACTGGAGTGAGTAGCCTATCCTTTCCTTCTCCAGAGGATCTTCCAAGTCCATGACTATTTCCAAAAGGAAAACTCACATCTTTTCCTGAATATTAGACTACCTCCATGGAGACATCCATGTCCTCCATGCATGTCTACTCTTGTTGGGGCAGCAATATTGAGACATACATTAAGGTAGAATGGTTCAACCGCAATAGGAAAGAGCTTAGTTTATAAAGCGAGGCGCATAAAAATTCAACAGTTGACTCTGCCATTTTTTTAAATTCTGGCGACCTTAATTAAATGACATAACCTCTAATTTGCACATCTGTGAAATGGGAATTGTAATAGTAACAACTCAGAGTAGTTATGGTGTCAAATGCACTAATGTGGTAAAGGCTCAATCAACAGTAACACTGTTAGTACTACTACTGGTTTCTAGAAGTCAATATCTTGATTGATAATCAAGAGTTTGATAGTGTGTTTCAGACTCAGTGCTAGAGATGCTAGGAGAGGAAGGAGGGGAAGCAGAAGCATTTTGAGACCTTGATTTTCTCCAGGCTCCAAATAAGTTGCTGGGCAATTAAGCTGCCAAGAAAATCAGAATAGTGAGAATATTTCAGGCATGCACCTCAAGAGTAATGGGGCCTGGAGGTAAGGGTGGATACACCTCTGAATATGAGGAAGGGGCTGGGGGTATGCAGATGTAACCTACTTATTCTGCAACCTTGAACTTGGGCTGACTTCTACATTGCTTGAATTAAATACCACTGTGCTTTTAAAATGCAAAACACAGTCCTAGGTCTATAGTTAATGCTCAATAAATAATAATAATTATGATGGTGATGATTACGATGATTATTCTACCCCAATAAGTTGGCACATTGATGTGGGGGACCATAACAAGCAATTATCTCAAAAGAGACTTATTCTATGAATTGTTTATCTTCACCTGCAGCTTATTAGGGACCCTATTCAGAAGCAAAATCTCCTTTAAATAAATAATTCAAAACTAAAAAAACATTTTTCCAGATCTTAAGGAGCTTATAGTCTAGAAAGGGAATTGGATATGGTGCAAGTGTGTGATAAAGTGTGTGGAGCAACTTATCCTATACTGTGCACACCACTTAGCATTATCTCCAGACTTCACAGTAGCCAAACAAGGTAGATCTTAGTCTCCCCATCTTACAGATGAAGAGTGTTGGGCCTCCATTTCTCTAGCCTTAAAATGGGTGTAATAAGAAACTTCACTGACTTGCTATGAAGACTAAACCCAGCTACTAAGCAAGGCTTGGGATAATTCCAGGCACATCGATGTTATGGAAGATGATAGAGAAGTCTCCAGAAAACAACCCAAATGTGTCTATTTATTTGCTGCCAGTACTAGGAAGGTATTTGGGAGGGGTGGGTGGTGACCCAGTAGTTTGACAGTTGGAATATGGGATAGAAGAGGTGTGACCAGTGAATTCGTAGGCATTGGAGGAGTATGGGTAAGTAAGTGAGGGAGAGGGTGAGTGACAGGGTGGGAAGGAGGTGATATGAAACACGCCAGCTTATCCCCAGGGAGATGAATCTCAGATTCTGTAAGGCTGTGAGTTGAAGCTGCTGCAGGGCTAGGACCTAACAGGATATGGGACAGCTTTCCCTGTACCATACTGCCACCACTTCCAACCATGATCAAGAGAGTACAAAGTTTATGTCCACTTCCTATCCTGAGATATAAGGACAGTCTGCAACTTAATCTTCTGATGTTTCCCCTAAGTCTTCTTTGTAACCAACCAGATCCATAAGTCACTGTGGCAGAGATAAGCCTTAGGTGGGACAACTCCAAGTCTCCCCACAACCTACTACTTCCTCCCCTTGTATCATTTAGTCCTGTAAGACTAGGATCCTGTCTATTATTCCCATGAGCAGCACTCTGGAACAGAACACACTGAGTGTGATCCAGTACGAACAGCTTCTCTGCACAGATTCTGCACAAGTACACATCTCCTTCCTCTCTGCTCCTGAATATTTGACTCAAGCTGACATGGGCCCACAGAAAGACCTTTGTAAGGATAACAGGAACACATATCTCTCAGGGTTAACTGGAGACAACCACCTGCAGGATGAACTTTTAGGAAGCCCCTTCAGTCCAAAATACTTCCTTTTGTCTATTAAAGGTCTACAAATTCCACCATCAAAGATATTTTAATTTGAATTAAGAATCCTTTAAAGTGCAAATGTTTCTAATAAATAAGGATAATACATTATCAGAGCTGAGGCAAACTTTAAAGGGGGAAGTTTCTGGGTGAGGTTGCCTGTGGCAAAGCCAATAGTCAGAACACAGAGGGTTGGAGAGAGCAAAGTTTGAATTCTTAAGTCCAGGACCACGGAGAGCTCCATCCCACGTTGTAGTACTTTCAGGGAGCATTCCAGATCAGCTCCGTTTCCTGCAGGACCATTGCCTTCAGGCCATCAGCCTCTCTGGAGAACAGTTCTCTAACAGAGAAATTACACATCGAGGTCTTCATTCCTGATAAAATGCAAAGGTGTTTCTTCTCCATAGAGTTAACGGTTGGCTTGGAGTTCGTGCTCAAGAGATCAGATTGGTCCATGAGGACATAGAGCCCTTCCCTGGACTTATCTTGATGATGATGATGTTGATGGTAGTGATGGAGATGGTAATAATTATGATAGCTAACATTCATTGCATATTTACAATGTACCAGGTACAGTTTTATG
The DNA here is from genome assembly GCF_001704415.2 of Capra hircus. Lineage (NCBI taxonomy): Eukaryota > Metazoa > Chordata > Mammalia > Artiodactyla > Bovidae > Capra > Capra hircus. The sequence continues at coordinate 9,408,818 of NC_030810.1, read as the reverse complement.
GATTAATTCACCAAATGCCCAGAATAAATGTAAGAGGTGGGGACTGTTATTATCCTTATCTTACAGATGGGGAAGCTGAAACCTCAGAGGTTCAGGGCTTTGCTGTGCCACATAACACAACTCCAAGGATGCCTGTCATTCTCACTTGGTCTATGCACATGGTGCCCCCTGGAGGTATACAGGGCACAAACTGTACAGTCACCCTGTGCTGTGCTTAACCGCTCACTTCCGTCTGATTTCATGTGTGACCACATGGACTATAGCCCACCAGGCTCCTCTGCCCGTGGGAATTCCCCAGGCAAGAATACTGAAGTGGGTTGCCATGCCCTCCTCCAAGGGATCTTCCCAACCCAGGGATCAAGTCCAGGTCCCCCACATTGCAGGCAGATTCTTTACTGCCTGAACCACCAGCGAAGCCCATATAGTCAGCCTGCAGAGACGTTAAGTAACTTACCCAAGGTTGCAACCCTTATAACCAAGGAAATGTAGTTCTAGAGCCTCTGTTCTTTACCCCTGTACTTGATGGGACTCTATCAGAGATTTCTCCTCAGTCAGAGTGTGGTGTTACGATGGATCAAGTGGTATTTTAAAATTTAATTTTAGTCTTTATTTGTTACTAAAAGATGAGATATACTCTAGTAGCAAATTCAAACACTGCCAAAGTTTTCTCCTAACCTCCCCCATCTTTATATTCATCCTTATGGGTGTCTCTGCCCCACATGCTTCCATGAGTGCCCTACTGACAAGAAATAGGAGGGGAGGTGACAATACCAGACTGACTTGCTTATTATTTGGGGGGGGGGTTGCTGTTGTTATAGGAAGAGAAGACAATAAAGCTTGAATTTCATTACAGTTTTTTGGCACTCAGAATTGTTATCCTCCCCCTGGATCTCTCCTGTCTGGAAGAATGAGATGGGGACTCCACTGTATACACAACTTCACAGTGTATTTAAAAGAGTTTTAAGCATGGGGCTTTCAGAGCCATTAAATATCACTATGACCTGGTAAACCCCTGCCAGGAGGACAAAGCAATCATCAGCATATTGTATCAAGAACATAATGTTTCTTAGTCTCATTTTATGGGCTTTGAAGATTGTGTGGCCCTTCTGAGAACTTCCATAACCATAACCACAACTGTAGCAGCAACTGCAAGGACATCTCTATCTAAGGCTCATTCAGCCTGGGACAATCTTCCTAATCTTATAAAAATATGTGTTTTTTTCTTTATTAGGATTAGATGATATTATATGTGTCCACAAGCAACTTTTCTGCTGGACATTGTTACATATCATGTGCAAATCTCCCCATGTCACTACAAAAAATTCTACCGCTTCCTTCTAGGAGGAGTGTAGTGGCCCACTGTGCAGCTGCTCTATAATTTTCTGTCAGATTCCTGTTGATGGATATTTAGATTACTTCCAGTTTCTATTGTTTTTTTTTATTGTTGCAAGCAATGCCATTACAAGTGTTCTTGCATATATCTTTTCACTTCACACTAATATTTTTGTATAAAGAGAAATTGCTGTGTCAAAGGATATGCAATTGGTCGATTTAAATGATATTGCCAGATGGCATGAGAAACAAAGATGTATTTTAATATGAGGGTGGAGGCATAATGACTTGAGAAGTGGTCATGAGGAGCAAGGAGAATGCTGACCTTTTGTACCTTGGCAGAATGAGCAGCCTGGGCTTGAGAAAATCTCAGGGACAGCAGTGTCCTCTGGGGAGTGGTGGTGGGGGTGGAAGAATCTCATTCTCACTTAAGGCAGGAGTGAAAGGAGTGTTCTGAGAATAGTCTGAGCATATAGGCAAATCTGTTTGGGAATCTGGTTGGGAAGGACTGGAAAATATGAGGCTGGATCAGGATTGAGGGAGCAGAGAGCAGCCTGGGAAACAGAGGGCAGCAGAAAACAGAGACAGGAGGTGAGAGAGAGTCTTTCATCCGAAAGGTGAACAGTCATACATGACAAGGCTGCAAAGATGGGGAATTGCCTGGCTACACAGTTCAAATGGATCTCAGGCAATAGTCCCTGAATGGTACCCAAGGTTTAATGACATTTTCAAAAATTGGTTGCAGTACAGGGTTTGTCTGAGGTCTGATTCCTTAGAAACAGAGTCTGAGGAATTGGATCCATGTGGATTGTTGAGGGAGGGCTCTTGACGAAAACCTATAAAGGAAGGAGGGAAGCAGAATAAGAAAGGGGAGAGTCAAGCAAGGCTGTGGCCTCAGGTGGAACCTAGTGTTGTCTCACCCAAGGGATGCTCCAGGGTGTAAGTCATGCTGTAGAGTGGCCCCTTAGTGAGACAAAGGGGCAGGTGATCGTTCCTTCATGTCAGCAGGCATTGGATGCTCTTGGGGGAGGGAATGCAACTTCCTTGGCTTCTCAGGCTTGGGGCGGTGTTCCTAGTAGCCAGCTCTCCACAGAAGGTCACAGCCGTAAGTCATCAATTAGCCACAAGGCTTGCAGCAGCTCAGGGAGAAATAAAGGGATCCGGGAGATCTGAACTGGCTACAAGTCAGGAAGGAGCTCTCCATGGTCCTGGTCTTTCGTAGTCAAAACTGACTTTTCTCTCAAGAGATGCTTGGAGTAACCTAATGAGGATGCCTCTAGAGGCATGCAAGTTAGACAGACAGGAAGCAATGGGGATGGGGGAGGGGTGGGGTGGGGGAGAAGAATTCTCTCATTCCCATAAACATTGCTCTACAGCAGAACCTCAAGAATGATGGTAGGTAGAAAAACTCAGATTTCTTCAGGTGAACAGCTTGCCAAGGCCTGGCTTGGGCAAATATTAGATAAACATTTGTTTTGTGGAGGAGTGGAGTGTCTGTTCTAAGAACCAAAAGGCTTATACTGATATAGAGTATCCAGACAGACTATCACCTGGACAGGTCACTGCTTCAGGGCTGTTGAGGAAGAGCCAAGAGCCCTACAGAGCTTGGAGAGTGTGCAGTGAACTGCAGACAGTACTGGGTTAGGCATCCCCTTTCCTGCCCTACCCATGTTTTACCTCACACCTACTGGTGGCCTGTTTCAGTGAGGTTAAATCCGTGGGCACTGGACTTTGGCAGTCTGGGCATGCATTCAGACTCTGCCCCTTTCTAATTGATCAACCTTAGGTGAATGACTTACCTCTCTAAGCCTCATTACTCTCATCTGAAACATGGATACAACAGTAATCATATCATTGAGTAGTTGTGCAAAGATGACAAGTAAGAAGCATAACTTGCTCCTTGGAACAAAAGCTATGACCAACCTAGACAGCATATTAAAAAACAGAGACATTACTTTGCTGACAAAGGTCTGTCTACTCAAAGCTATGGTTTCTTTAACAGTCATGTACGGATGTGAGATGACATCTTCACATCCATAAAGAAAGTTGAGCTCTGAAGAATTGATGCTTTTGAACTGTGGTGTTGGAGGAGACTCTTGAGAGTCCCTTGGATTGCAAGGAGATCAAGCGAGTCAATCCTAAAGGAAATCAGTCCTGAATATTCTGATGCTGATGCTGAGGACGGATGCTGAAGCGGAAGCTTCAATACTTTGGCCACATGATGCGAATAACTGGCTCACTGGAAAAGACCCTGATGCTGGGCAAGACTGAAGGCAGAAGGATAAGGGGACGACAGAGGATGAGATGGTTGGATGGGATCACTGACTCAATGAACATGGGTTTGAGCAAGCTCCAGGTGTTGGTGATGGACAGGGAAGCTGGCGTGCTGCAGTCCATGGGGTCACAGAGTCGGACATGACTGAGCGACTGAACTGAACTGATGAAGCATCAAGCATATAGTGGATGCTCAATAAATGCCAGTGGCATTTACAGTTGTATTTTTATATCAGTATTACTATCATGCCTAAAAGTGTCTGTGCTGGTTCTCTCTTTGCCTATGGGCTTAAAAACAAACACCCCATAAAAAGGTTTCTCTCACTATTCCTCTGGGAACCTTCCCAAGCTCTGCTTCCTGATTCTGCTGGTCCAACTTGCCTGTTCCTTATGTATGATTGATCACAAGAGATTTGCATTTTTATGATCCACCCGGAGTTGGAAGGAGACAAGACCAGATGGGACCAGGACTGAGCAGGTGGCTGTACTCTGGGGCTGGCCTCCCAGAGAGGTTGCCATCCATCCTGTATGTAGTGTTCATAGGGGCATGGAGAGGTCAGACTGGACTCCCATAGGCTTCTGTATTGCTTAGGAATATATTCAGCTTCAATTAACAGGAAAATTGGCTAAAAGTGGTTTAAACAAAGATGGAATTGTTTTTCTCATACCGCAAGGAGCCTAGAGGCAAGAGGCTTCTGGAAATGCCTCAGCAACTGAACGATGCCAGAGTTGGCATCTCTGAGATGCATTTGGCCTTTGACATGCTCTTGGACTTTATCTTTGCATTTTGCTTCTTGGTCACAAGATGATTGCTAACAGCTCTGGACATGGCACACATGCTCAAGGCAGGAAAAAGCAGGAATAGGGGAAATGGAGAGCCTGCTCCAACCCTGCCTTTCTCCCCTTTTAATCAAGGTAGTAGAGCCTTCCCAGAACCATTCAGAAGACTTCCATGCAGGTGCAATTGGCCGATGTATATGAAAAATGAGCTCAGAGTGCCTGATGAACTATGGAATAGGGTTCATGACATTGTACAGGAGACAGGGATCAAGACCATCCCCATGGAAAAGAAATGCAAAAAAGCAAAATGGCTGTCTGGGGAGGCCTTACAAATAGCTGTGAAAAGAAGAGAAGTGAAAAGCAAAGGAGAAAAGGAAAGATATAAGCATCTGAATGCAGATTCCAGAGAATAGCAAGAAGAGATAAGAAAGCCTTCTTCAGCAATCAATGCAAAGAAAAGGAGGAAAACAACAGAATGGGAAAGACTAGAGATCTCTTATGAAAATTAGAGATACCAAGGGAACATTTCATGCAAAGATGGGCTTGATAAAGGACAGAAATGGTATGGACCTAACAGAAGCAGAAGATATTAAGAAGAGGTGGCAAGAATACTCAGAAAACTGTACAAAAAGATCTCCATGACCCAGATAATCATGATGGTATGATCACTAATCTAGAGCCAGACATCCTGGAATGTGAAGTCAAGTGGGCCTTAGAAAGCATCACTATGAACAAAGCTAGTGGAGGTGATGGAATTTCAGTTGAGCTATTTCAAATCCTAAAAGAGGATGCTGTGAAAGTGCTGCACTCAATATGCCAGCAAATTTGGAAAACTCAGCAGTGGCCACAGGACTGGAAGAGGTCAGTTTTCATTCCAATCCCAAAGAAAGGCAATGCCAAAAAAGCTCAAACTACCGCACAATTGCACTCATCTCACATGCTAGTAAAGTAATGCTCAAAATTCTCCAAGCCAGGCTTCAGCAATACGTGAACCGTGAACTTCCAGATGTTCAAGCTGGTTTTAGAAAGGGCAGAGGAACCAGAGATCAAATTGCCAACATCCGCAGGATCATGGAAAAAGCAAGAGAGTTCCAGAAAAACATCTATTTCTGCTTTATTGATTATGCCAAAGCTTTTGACTGTGTGGATCACAATAAACTGTGGAAAATTCTGAAAGAGATGGGAGTACCAGACCATCTGACCTGCCTCTTGAGAAATCTGTATGCAGGTCAGTAAGCAACAGTTAGAACTGGACATGGAACAACAGACTGGTTCCAAATAGGAAAAGAAGTATGTCAAGGCTGTATCTTGTCACCCTGCTTATTTAACTTATATGCAGAGTACCTCATGAGAAATGCTGGGCTGGAAGAAACACAAGCTGGAATGAAGATTGCTGGGAGAAATATCAATAACCTCAGATATGCAGATGACACCACCCTTATGGCAGAAAGTGAAGAGGAACTAAAAAGCCTCTTGATGAAAGTGAAAGAGGAGAGTGAAAAAGTTGGCTTAAAGCTCAACATTCAGAAAACGAAGATCACGGCATCTGGTCCCATCAGTTCATGGGAAATAGATGGGGAAACAGTGGAAACAGTGTCAGACTTTATTTTGGGGGGCTCCAAAATCACTGCAGATGGTGACTGCAGCCATGAAATTAAAAGACGCTTACTCCTTGGAGGAAAAGTTATGACCAACCTAGATAGCATATTCAAAAGCAGAAACATTACTTTGCCGACTAAGGTCCATCTAGCCAAAGCTATGGTTTTTCCAGTGGTCATGTATGGACGTGAGAGTTGGACTGTGGAGAAGGCTGAGTGCCAAAGAATTGATGCTTTTGAAGTGTGGTGTTGGAGAAGACTCTTGAGCGTCCCTTGGACTGCAAGGAGATCCAACCAGTCCATTCTGAAGGAGATCAGCTCTGGGATTTCTTTGGAAGGAATGATGCTAAAGCTGAAACTCCAATACTTTGGCCACCTCATGTGAAGAGTTGACTCATTGGAAAAGACTCTGATGCTGGGAGGGATTGAGGGCAGGAGGAGAAGGGGACAACAGAGGATGAGATGGCTGGATGGCATCACTGACTCAATGGACGTGAGTCTGGGTGAACTCTGGGAGTTGTTGATGGACAGGGAGGCCTGGCGTGCTGCGATTCATGGGGTTGCAAAGAGTCGGACACGACTGAGCGACTGAACTGAGCTGAACTAGCACACATCACCCACCTATGGTCATCAAATGTACCCACCCCCATACATTAAGCAATTCTCCAACACCAGCCTTGTGTCTAATAATTTAACTCAGTTCTGCCTCTATCCACATGAAGATAGCACCATATCCCACAGGTTCAGTGCCCAGTCCCACAAGGCTGTCCTCCTCCACTTCAGATGCTGATCACAAGCCCTAGGTTGTCATCTGTACTTCTAACCAACTATAAATCAGGCTTCCCTGATTTAGGGGTGCCTTAGGTTTGATAAGTCACTAAAATGATTCACAGAACTCAGGGAAATGCTTATTCCTATTTACTGATTTATCTAATAAAGAATATGATAAAGGATACAGATGAACAAATATGCTGGGTGAAGTCTGGAAGTATCCTGAATGCAGGAGCTTCTGTCTACTTGGATTTGAGGCACCTCACTCTTCCAGCACATGAATGTGTTCTCCAAACCCCATACTTTTTATGAAGACTCCGTCTCATAGACATGATCAATCATTTGCTTAATCTCCAGGTGCTCTGCCCATCCTAGAAGAGGAGAGTCTTTCTGGTGACCAGCCCCCATCCTGAAGCTATCCAGGGGTCCACCAAGATTCACCTCATGAAAACAAAAGACACTTTTATCACCCAGGAAATTCCAAGGAATTTAGAAACTCTATCACAGGAAATGGGGGTATATATATATATATATATATATATATATATATATATATGTAATTTCATAGCCCCCAAATGTCAAAAGTTTAGCTTTATTGTCAGAAAATCAAGGGCTATTGTTGTTAAGTTCAGGTTAAAAATTAATCACGGCTCATCTCCAAAGGCTGGGCACATTGTTGAAATGAACAAAATCAGGGATCAGTGGGCAAGGAGGAAGGAGGGAATGGATGTTGAGTAGGCAATAAACAGTCTGCCCACCTTCAAATCCAAGAAAGTTAACCATCGGGAGCGTGGATACACTCTTCTCTGGATGTATGGATGGCCAATGAGGGGCTACACCCCAAACCCAGCATGCAAGACCCATGCCATCACAGTTCTGCCTCACATTTGATGACCATAGGTGGGTGACGTGTGCTAGTTCAGCTCAGTTCAGTCACTTAGTCGTGTCCGACTCTTTGCAACCCCATGAATTGCAGCACACCAGGCCTCCCTGTCCATCACCTTAACTCATTTTGTGCACCCAGCTTCCAGCTTTCACTCCTTCCATGGATCCTGTGTCCCTTTGTTGGAGGGTGGCCATGGGCTACAGGAGCTCACTTTGCCTGTGCTCACAGAGAGCCAGGGGCCTCCTTTGCCTCTGATAGGAACCACTCTGAAGTGTGACTTGGATTGTCTTCAAAGCTCCCTAATGGAATTAAGGCCAAGTTACCCTATGTGGGATTTAGCTTGAGAGCACACCTTGCCTGGCTTCTTCCATCATTTGTCCCACTCCCCCACTCCCCCACTGAAAACCGCTCAAAATGAATCACTTTCATAGTAATATTTGGTATCTTCTTCTGGAGGGTGCAACCTCCCATCCTGTAGTGTGATTCAAGTATTCTGTTCAGAGAAGCATATAAGAAAAGGTGAAGGCTGGGTCATACAAATGCCTGAGCAGTACCTTGAGGCCCCACCAAGTAGGCTGGGATTTAGGACAAGGCTCTGGCACAGAGGTAGCTGTGGAGGAAAGAAGTAAATGGAGGCAAAAGCTCGAGGAGAGGAATAGGGACAGTACTGGAGGCACCAATGTTCTCTTGGGCCACTGTGGGAGTGGGATGGTTCCCATGGGGTCTGCAGCTCTCCAGAAAGAAAACCAATTCCAGGCCATGCCTCCTGGTGGCTGAGGTGCCCAGAGCCTCTGCAGCCTGGGTCAGGGCATGCAGGGCTGTGCAGTGCTAAGTCTGTGATAGCAGGTACCTGCCCCAGAGCTCTTGCCAAGCAGTGTGCACAGGCAGACTGGCACGTGTACACGCCACCTCGGCTTCCCTCACGTCAGAGGGCATCCAAGCCAGGAGGATTTCAGTGGTCTCTTGGGCAAGTGTTTCTCACAATGCAATCCTGAGCCCCTCTTCAGCCAGAGTCCCCGGGCTCTCAGCACCGAGTTTCCATATGAGATCATGTTTGGACAGCATGTCCTGCTCATTAAGAATAAAGGTTGAAAATCTCCAGACAAGGCCATTTTCTCTAATAGTCTCAAATTACCCCTGCACCTGTGTTCCCAACATTTGCCAATCTGATAAATGAAAGTCAAGGTAATAATACTTCAAGACATGGCTCAAAGAGTCGTAAGTTCAGAGAGGAGACTGTTATGCAGAAGGGAGTAATCTTAGGTAACTGGGGTGGGATAGCTGAGCAGTGAAGAGTGTGGGCTCTGGTTCAAGTCCCCAGTTCACTACTCACTAGTTGTTCTACTAAGGGACAAGGAAACAGCCTCTCTGAATCTCTGTTTCCTCATCTATGAAATGGGAATCAATAAAACTCACAAAAATAAGGTCCATACCTAATAAAGGTTTAATGAAATCTGTAAAGATTTGATGATGTACAGATGATGAGATTTGTACAGAAATGATGTCTGTAAAGCACTGGGCAGAGTGCCTTATACATAGTAAGCACAGACGAGATCCAACATATTTACCAGCTGATAAGTCCTGGGTGTTCATTGGATAGACTGATGTTGAAGCTGAAACTCCAATACTTTGGCCACCTGATGTGAAGAGCTGACTCATATGAAAAGACCCTGATGTTGGGAAAGATTGAGGGCAGGAGGAGAAGGGGACAACAGAGGATGAGATGGCTGGATGGCATCCCCGACTCAATGGACATGAGTGTGGGTAAACTCAGGGAGTTGGTGATGGACAGGGAGGCCTGGCGTGCTGTGGTTCATGGGGTCGCAAAGAGTCAGACACTACTGAGCGACTGAATTGAACTGAAGACACTCATGCCCTGGAGGAGTGCGTGGTAACCCACTCCAGTATGCTTGTATGGAGAGTCCCATGGACAGAGGAGCCTGGTGGGCTATGGTCCACAGGGTTGCAAAGAGCTGGACACAACTGAAGCAACTTAGCTAGCACACATGCACACATGGCATTCCTGCCAACCAGTCAGCGCGTTGCATTGGCCAATCACAGCAGATACATGTTGCATTGGCCAATCACAGCAGATGTACTGACCCATCAGAACAGAGCCCCGTCCAATAAGAATGGAAGACTGCCCAAACAGACCTACAAAGCAACACCCTTGGGTTCTCCCGATAACTCTCACAGTGGTTTAATAAGCAGCGACTGGCTAGCATGAACTCCTAAACAATTTTCCTTTGCCCCTTTCTCTGAAAACTCTAAAATGTTCCAGTTAATTTCTTTACCATAGTCAGTAAGAACAGACACCTGCTTTGCTGAGTGAGGGTGATTTTCTGCCTCCCTCTTTCCCTAATATAGGCTCCCAATAAAGACGGAGACGGGGGATCTGAACATGGAGTCCCAGTCTCAGGCCTGCCCTTGGCTGAACCAGGGCAGAGAGAGGAAGACTGGCCACAGCCACATTTCCCCTGGGTCTCTTCTCAGTTTCTCTGCTGGATCACTGACATCTGGACTCAACATCTCACCAAGAACAGTGTGTTCTATCTTGTGCCCTTGTTCATGATTCAAAGTTCAGGGAGACAAGAGTCTGAAGAAGTAAGTTTTATTCACAGGTTTACTTTTGACTGCACCAAAGCCCTGAGGGGAAAGATCCACTAGAAGGAGATAATACTTAAAAAAAAAAAATTGAGAATGTGTTAGAAAAGGGTGATGAATGCTAGGCAAGGAAGAGAGGGGGGTGGGGAGGTGTCATATACAGAGGAGATATATGACTCACTCTTTCATGTTCATCCTCTAAGTCGTGACAAAACCTCAATTTGCCAGCTCACCAGAAGCCTTATCACATACACTGTGCACTGTTCAACTTTATTCATCCCAGCAGAGGTGATCAGAGGAAGGCGGGGAGGTGTCTACCACTAAGATTTCCTAGAGGTGTCCAGATCAGTTCAGTTCAGTTCAGTTCAGTCACTCAGTCATGTCTGACTCTTTGTGACCCCATGAATTGCAGCACGCCAGGCCTCCCTGTCCATCATCAACTCCGGAGTCCACCCAAACTCATGTCCATCGAGTCGGTGATGCCATCCAGCCATCTCATCCTCTGTTGTCCCCTTCTCCTCCTGCCCCCAATCCCTCCCAGCATTGGAGTCTTTTCCAATGAGTCAACTCTTTGCATGAGGTGGCCAAAGTATTGGAGTTTCAGCTATAGCATCAGTCCTACCAATGAACACCCAGGACTGACCTCCTTTAGGATGGAGTGGTCAGCTCTCCTTGCAGTCCAAGGGACTCTCAAGAGTCTTCTCCAACACCACAGTTCAAAAACATCACTTCTTCTGCGCTCAGCTTTTTTCACAGTCCAACTCTCACATCCATACATGACCACTGGAAAAACCACAGCCTTGACTAGATGGACCTTTGTTGACAAAGTAATGTCTCTGCTTTTCAATATGCTGTCTAGGATGGTCATAACTTTCCTTCCAAGGAGTAAGCGTCTTTTAATTTCATGGCTGTAATCACCATCTGCAGTGATTTTGGAGCCCCCCAAAATAAAGGCAGCCACTGTTCCACTGTTTCCCCATCTATTTCACATGAAGTGTTGGGGCTGGATGCCATGATCTTCATTTTCTGAATGTTGAGCTTTAAGCCAATTTTTTTCACTCTCCTCTTTCACTTTCATCAGGAGGCTTTTTAGTTCCTCTTCACTTTCTGCCATAAGGGTAGTGTCATCTACATATCTGAGGTTATTGATATTTCTCCCAGCAATCTTGATTCCAGCTTGTGTTTCTTCCAGTCCAGCATTTCTCATGAGGTACTCTGCATATAAGTTAAATAAGCAGGGTGACAATATACAGCCTTGATGTACTCCTTTTCCTATTTGGAACCAGTCTGCTGTTCCATGTCCAGTTCTAACTGTTGCTTCCTGAGCTGCATATAGGTTTCTCAAGAGGCAGGTCAGGTGGTCTGGTATTCCCATCTCTTACAGAATTGCCCACAGTTTATTGTGATCCACACAGTCAAAGGCTTTGGCATAATCAATAAAACAGAAATAGATGTTTTTCTGGAACTCTCTTGCTTTTTAGATGATCCAGCAGATGTTGGCAATTTGATCTCTGGTTCCTGTGCCTTTTCTAAAACCAGCTTGAACATCTGGAAGTTCACGGTTCACGTATTGCTGAAGCCTGGCTTGGAGAATTTTGAGCATTACTTTACTAGTGTGTGAGATGAGTGCAATTGTGTGGTAGTTTGAGCGTTCTTTGGCATTGCCTTTCTTTGGGATTGGAATGAAAACTGACCTTTTCCATTCCTGCGGCCACTGCTGAGTTTTCCAAATTTGCTGGCATATTGAGTGCAGCACTTTCACAGCATCATCTTTCTGGATTTGAAATAGCTCCACTGGAATTCCATAACCTCCACTAGCTTTGTTAGTGGTGATGCTTTCAAAGGCCCACTTGACTTCACATTCCAGGATGTCTGATTGTAGGTGAATGATCACACCATCGTAATTATCTGGGTCATGAAGATCTTTTTTGTACAGTTCTTCCGTGTATTCTTGCCATCTCTTCTTAATATATTCTGCTTCTGTTAGGTACAAACCATTTCTGTCATTTATCAAGCCCATCTTTGCATGAAATGTTCCCTTGGTATCTCTAATTTTCTTGAAGAGTTCTCTATTCTTTCCCATTCTGTAGTTTTCCTCTATTTCTTTGCATTGACCACTGAGGAAGGCTTTCTTATCTCTCCTTGCTATTCTTTGGAACTCTGCATTCAGATGCTTATATCTTTCCTTTTCTCCTTTGCTTTTCGCTTCTCTTCTTTTCACAGCTATTTGTAAGGCCTCCCCAGACAGCCATTTTGCTTATTTGCATTTCTTTTGCATGGGGATGGTCTTGATCCCTGTCTCCTATACAATGTCACGAACCTCTGTCCATAGTTCATCAGGCACTCTGTCTATCAGATCTAGTCCCTTGAATCTATTTCTCACTTCCACTGTATAATCATAAGGGATTTGATTTAGGTCATACCGGAATGGTCTAGTGGTTTTTCCCTACTTTCTTCAATTTGAGTCTGAATTTAGTAATAAAGAGTTCATGATTTCAGCCACAGTCAGCTCCCAGTCTTGTTTTTGCTGACTGTGTAGAGCTTCTCCATCTTTGGCTGCAAAGAGGTGTCCAGATGCTGCTAATTTCAACTGTGGCTTTTTTCCCCGATCCCTTTCCTTTCCATTTGCAACCCATTTACCCCTAATAGGTTTCTAATAAATGCCCTTTTAAGTTAGCCCACAAACTTTAGTTGAAAGGATTGTAAATAGCAGGTTCCTTTTGTGCATACAAATTGTGATATGATCAATGGATATTCCGTGCACATGTCATGTCACAGAGACGGCACAAAGAAATAACAACAAGGTCACTGTTTTGCCACAATCATGCCATATACCCTTTTACCTCCATGCTTGAATGAGTTTGCAGACACTGCCCTCTCGAAGCAAATGTTCTCTCTCCTTGATAATGCCATCTCCAGGGGTGGACATTAAGCCCATATGATGACCCCTTCTTGGGAAGTGCCTTGGATTCAATGTTTGGTTCTGAACTATGAGAACTCAGGTTTCAGGTTCAGGTAAATAAACCAAGAATCAAGCTGTGACTCAAGCTGGGCCAATCAGGTTCTTCTAAGAATCGGGAATTTTGGACTAAGATGCCAAGAGGCTGGGAGCTGATGGAGGAGAGTTATGTTTGGACACACTCTTCTAGAAAGGTAGATCATATATTCTTGCTGCCAGGGTCTCCCAAGCTTCTGGGTTCTTGCCATTCTTGACATTTACTTGCTCCTCTCTCCCTTGGATTCTTTGAAAAAATCAGGACTCGTTCAATAACCCACTTTTATTTTAACTAACTAGTTCATTTTTGTTACTTGCAACCAAAATAACCTGATTCAACAATTTCCTGATTTTCTGTCCTTCTCTTCAAGTTGGCTGTGTCCCTTTTTCCATGAAGATGTATCTGACTCGCTCTCCTCTGGCAGGAAAAAAATGTGTCCCCTTTCTCTTAAGTGTTCTCATCATACTTAAAACTCACTCTCACTGCAGCATTTTGTATACTATTATGTAATCTGTTGTGTATTTAGACTATGGATTCCTCAAGGAAAGTAGCAGCCTTACTTATATGCATGTTCTTAATGCTGATCTTAGTACTTGCCAACATAATACAAGTTAATCAAATTCTTCCTGAGCTAAATTACAGAGTCTCCATGAAGGGCTAAACCTTACTGGTTTGAGTGTGTGTGTGTGTGTGTGTAGGAGAATTCTGTAGACAATGTCAGTAGCAAATGAGCTCTCTTCGGCTTGGAGCCTCACTGCAATGAACTCCACAAGCTGTCAGAATCCCTTGTCCTGTTGGAACGGCTGTTTGTTGCCTGTTGCTTAGAATGAAAGGCCATTAGATAGGGGGCTAGAGATTCCCTTGGTTGTACAGAGACTTCTTGTTTCCAGAGAGCCTGACCTAGCAGAATTTCTGGCAATCCTATGGAACCCTGTCTGTCTGAAGCTAGCCCTCAAGGAGCAGGGGAGAGTGCCTGGGGAAGAGGGCCAATGGGCAGCATCAGAGAGCCTGGCCACACTCTTCTCATTCACAAAGGTTTGAATCTGATGGGCTTCAGAGACAATACTGGCTCTGACTCTGAGTGGAAATTTCAACACAGTTGCAGCACAGATGAACATGAAATTCCTGGCAAAGTCAGGATTTCTAGAATGGCCAATCCAGTGAATGTAACTCTGACCCAAGCTGCACAAAGCCAATGCAATTATGGAAAAGCAGGGCAGGAGTAGCTGGATGAATCTTATGTTGATCAAAGTTCAAGCACTCAGGGCACATGCTACCTGAAAAGTAAGGTCACAAAGCTAGAGCTTAGATTTCAACTGAGCAGCAGCATCCGTAAGAAAAATGCAATCTGCCTCAGGGAGCTGTAGTTACGCCATTTGGGCACTGGATTAGAAAGGTAGAAACTGCCTGGGAGGAATAGTTCTCTGAACCAAGGATCCAGACAAAGAATGGCTGTTAATTATGATAAAATATTGGGTTTCCAAGGAGGCGCCAGTGGTAAAGAGTTTGCCTGCCAATGCAGGAGACTCAAGAGACATTTGATCCCTGGTTTGGGAAGATCCCCTGGAGTAGGAAATGGCATCCCACTCTAGTAGTCTTGCCTGGAAAGGTCCATGGGCAGAGGAGCCTTGTGGGCTTACAGTTCATGAGGCCACAAAGAGTCGGACATGACTGAGCACACACACACACACACACACACACACACACACACACACACACACACACTGGTGATATAATAACTATAATGAGAGCTGACATGCCAGACACCTCCCTAAGTGCTCTAGCTGTGCTATCTCATTCACTTCTCCTAATATGCTTACGAGATCAATGCCACTATTATCCTAGTTTACAAAAATGAAAACAGTCCTGGATATCATATAACCCATCTAAGCTCACTCAGCTAACTGAGTGCTAGACTCCAGGGTCGACTGATACAGGAGCCCTCACAGAGAAGGTCTTCAGCCACCCTCCAGGCCCTTGGATATGTTGTTGCTTCTGCCTAGTTCAGTTCAGCTCAGTCACTCAGTCGTGTCCAACTCTTTGTGACCCTATGAACCACAGCACTCCAGGCCTCCCTGTCCATCACTAACTCCCGGAGTTCACTCAGACTAACCTCCATCGAGTCAGTGATGCCATCCAGCCATCTCATCCTCTGTTGCCCCCTTTTCCTCCTGCTCCCAATCCCTCCCAACATCACGGTCTTTTCCACTGAGTCAACTCTTCACATGAGGTAGCCAAAGTACTGAAGTTTCAGCTTCAACATCAGTCCTACCAATGAACACCCAGGACTGACCTCCTTTAGGATGGACTGGTCGGCTCTCCTTGAAGTCCAAGGGGCTCTCAAGAGTCTTCTCCAACACCACAGTTCAAAAGCATTAATTCTTCAGTGCTCAGCTTTTTTCACACTCCAACTCTCACATCCATACATGACCAGTGGAAAAACCATAGCCTTGCCTAGATGGACCTTTGTTGGCAAAGTAATATCTCTGCTTTTCAATATGCTGTCTAGGTTGGTCATAACCTTCCTTCCAAGGAGTAAGTGCCTTTTAATTTCATGGCTGCAATCACCATCTGGAGTGATTTTGGAGCCCAGAAAAATAAAGGCAGCCACTGTTCCCACTGTTTTCCCATCTATTTGCCATGAAGTGATGAGACCAGATGCCATGATCTTAGTTTTCTGAATATTGAGCTTTAAGCCAACTTTTACACTCTCCTCTTTCACTTTTATCAAGAGGCTCTTTAGTTTTCCTTCACTTTCTGCCATAAAGGTGGTGTCATCTGCATATCTGAGGTTATTGATATTTCTCCCGGCAATCTTGATTCCAGCTTGTGCTTCTCCAGCCCAGCAGTGGCCACAGGACTGGAAAAGGTCAGTTTTCATTTCAATCCCAAAGAAAGGCAATGCCAAAGAATGCTCAAACTACTGCACAATTGCACTCATCTCACACACTAGTAGTGTAACGCTCAAAATTCTCTAAGCCAGATTTCAGTGATACGTGAACCGTGAATTTCCAGATGTTCAGGCTGGTTTTAAAAAAGGCAGAGGAACCAGAGATCAAATTGCCAACACCTGCTGGAGCATCAAGAAAGCAAGAGAGTTCCAGAAAAACATCTATTTCTGCTTTATTGACTATGCCAAAGCCTTTGACTGTGTGGATCACAGTAAACTGTGGAAAATTCTGAAAGAGATGGGAATACCAGACCACCTGACCTGCCTCTTGAGAAACCTGTATGCAGGTCAGGAAGCAACAGTTAGAACTGGACATGTAACAACAGACTGATTCCAAATAGAAAAAGGAGTACGTCAAGGCTGTATATTGTCACCCTGCTTATTTAACTTCTATGCAGAGCACATCATGAGAAACGCTGGGCTGGAGGAAGCTTCTGCGTAAGACACTCTCAGTAACAAGATGTCACAAGATGGAGAAGGTAGTGACACCCCACTCCAGTACTCTTGCCTGGAAAATCCCATGGATGGAGGAGCCTGGAAGGCTGCAGTCCATGGGGTCGCTGAGGGTTGGACATGACTGAGCGACTTCACTTTCACTTTTTACTTTCATGCATTGGAGAAGGAAATGGCACCCCACTCCAGTACTCTTGCCTGGAAAACCCCATGGATGGAGGAGCCTAGAAGGCTGCAGTCCGTGGGATCGCACAGAGTCAGACACAACTGAAGCGACTTAGCAGTAGCAGCAGCAGCAGTGTCACAGATGGACGTTTCTTCCATGCACCAGATCTCAGATATCAGCTTGGGTTGTGAACTAGGCCAGCCAGAAGAAACTTAAAAACTGAAAAACAGCCAAGTAGTGGTCAAATAAATAATACTCTTTACCCTCATGGAAGGTATAGGATTAGGAGAAAAGGGAATGGGGGAAGAGGACATTTTGGAGAGAGAAAAGTGAACCGTAGTGATTTTAACTAGCCAAGGTTATCCAAGAAACAGAATTTGTCAGTATGTGGCCTGGGGCAGGCTAATGTTGACCTTCAATCTTCCTTTTGTGGCAGTGACTAAACTGCTACTCATCAAAACCATTTCCTTGCTCTCTAGGCCACACGGATAGAGAGTCTCTCCCAGCTTCCCTTGGAGCTAGATGTGATCTAAGTTGTGGACAATGGAATGAGCGTGAGTATGTTCACATGTCTAAGCCTGACTCACACACTCCTCCCATTCTTGATGTTCTCTTTCCCTGCCTGACAGCAGAGGGTCTAACAGAGGACCCCTAGACCCTAAAAGGTGGTGCAACCACAAGATATACAGATCTGGGTCACAGAATTCCTTCATGGAAGGCCACTGTCTAAACACTTGATTGGACTATTCATGGGTGAAAAATAAGCTTTATTTTTTTAAAGCCACTGAAATTTTGGGGTGATACTGACACATCTCTGCTGGGACAAGAACATAGGTAAGCAGGCTCACCATAATTGCAAAGGGCAATCAGTTAGTTAAAGGGCTAGTTGCAGAGTCAGATGGTAAACCCCGTGACAGAACATCTCTCAGCCTTTCATAGATCCTACATTTTACAGCAATCATTTTTCAATAATCCTTTACTATATGCCCAATTCATGTTATAACCCTTGGGTTCAGGGGAGGACAACACAAAGAGGAATCATCTCTCCCTGCCCACGAGGAGTTTCTAAGGGACACGTAACATGCCCACAGACTGACATTCCATGGTGGTCTGGAGACCTGTAGCAAATGCTTGGTACATACACCATTCACGGATCCTCTCTGATCTCAGCCATGATGGCCCAGGAGTTGTGTAAATCAAGACAGGAATGTTGGAATGGTAGAACCTTGGAAGACTTGGTTGTCTCCATACCCTGGGCCAAAGTGTACCCTGTGAAAGAGGTTGTCATAAATAAGGTACAAGCTAGAAAATTGTATCCACCTCCCAGCTCCTTCCCATGGACCCTATCATGCCTCCAGCCTAACACTAACTTCTGGACACCCATGACAAGGGGTTGGAGGGTAGGTTCATTTATTCATCCATTGAGCAAAAATTCACTGAGAATGACTAAGGGTGCTGGGTTCTGGGGCTATCTCAATGAACAAAACAGACTAGAAGCCTTGGTGTTGAAGAAGTAATGTGGAGAGTGGTGATGAGAACAGGGGTGGAGAGGTCAGAGAAATTCTCTCTGGGGAGACGACATTTGCACAGAGACTTGAGTGAAGCCAATCATGGACATCCAGAGAAAGAAAGCTCTTCCTCTGGTTCCTCTGGTTCCAGGAGAGGGAGAAGAACAAGTAAGTGCAAAAGTTCTGAGCGTCCTTGTGGACTCTTGCTTGCTGGGTGCCCTTGAGGAACAGCAAAGAGGGCAGAATGGAGAGAATAGTCCATGATTCTGGGTCTCTTTCACAGGTAGGTTTATTTGTGTCATATTTTAGGTTCTACACATAAGTGATATCATATGATACTTATGTTTCCGGCTTCCTGCACTTAGTATGACAATCTCTAGGTGCATTCATGTTACTGGAATCTATAATACGACGCAAATGAATCTGTCTGTGAAACAGAAACAGAATCGTGGACATAGAACAGAATGCGGTTGCCAAGGAGAAAGAGGTTGGGGGAGGGATGGAGTGTGAGGTTGGGATTAGCGGATGAAAACTGGTATATATAGGATGGATAAACAACAAGGTCGACTGCAAAGCACAGGCAACTATATTCAATATCCTATGATGGACCATAATGGAAAAGAATATTTCAAAAATGTATCTATCTATATATGTGTAACTGGATCACATTGCTGTGCAGCAAAATTTAGCACAACATTGTAAGTCAACTTTAAGAGAAAAAGAATAGTCAATGCTGACAAAAGTCACAGGAGCTGAAGTCTGAAAGACAGTGGAAACATTTGGTCCTTATAGGCCATTGCAAGGCCTTTGGCCTTTTCTCCAGGTGAAATAGAAGTTAAGGGAGAGTTTGTAGCCGAGAAGTAATGTGGTCTGATGTACATTTTTAAAGGATCAAAAATCTACTGAGCTGCTATGTTGAGAATACGTGTAGGAGTGTGATGATAGAAACCGGAGGACTGATGAAAAGGCTACTATGACAAAAAAATAAATAAATAAATAAATAAAACCCATAAACTCGATGGCTTATAAACAACAAACATTTATTTATTATCTAGAGGCTGGGAAGCCCAAGGTCAAGACACTGAGAGATTCAGTGCCTGGTGAGGGCCCATTTACTTGTTTATAGACAACTATCTTCTCACTGTGTCCTAACAAGAGGGAAGAAGCCTCTTATGAGGGCACTAATCCCATTCATGAAGACTCCACCCTTATGACCTAATCACCTCCCAGAGGCCCCTTGTCCTACTACGATCACTTTGGGCGTTTGGTTTTGTTAACACAAGTTTGCAAGTTCATACGCCCAATGCACAGTGGGGCCTAACAAACTGAAGCATTGTAGTTTGGAGCAGAGAAAGGTTCATTGCAAGACCATTCAAGGAGACAGGTGGTTCAAGCCCTACTAAAAAGCCTCTGAAACTCCCTAAAGGGTTTCAGTAAAGCTCTTTTAAAAGCCAAGTGAAGAGGGGGCAGGTCCCAGGGTCTGTGGTCAGCTTGCACACAATTGTCTGATTGGCTAATGGTGAGGGAGCAGGGTGGTATCACAGGGATGAACATTATCTGTCCTTAGGCTCCAGGAGGCCTGGGGCTACGTGCTCATGGTCATCAAGTAGTTAACATCTTGCATTTGTTGGAGGGGGGAGGTTTTCTAACATCTGCAAAACAACTCAGGAAATGTGCATCAAATACTATTGTCTAGATACTTTCCAGCTGCTCAAGTGGTAAAGATTCTGCCTGCAATTCAGGAGACTCAGGAGAAGTGGGTTCAATACCTGGATTGGGAAGATCCCCTGGAGGAGGAAATGGTAACCCACCCCAGTATTCTCGCCTGGAAAATCCCACGGGCAGAGGAGCCTGACAGGTTATAGTCCATGGGGTCACCAAGTGTCGGACACGATTGAGCATGCACACAAGGCACCCTTTGGAGCTAAAGTGGAGGATATGGGGAAAGACCTTCTCCGCTGACTCCGCCAAGGGCCCCACGCAGTCTTCCTGCTGTTACAGTTTCACGCATTGCAGGAACATATATCCAGTCTATAGAAAAGGCTATTGAAAGAGTCCAGGTAAGAGATGATAAAGTCTTTTGCCAGGGTAAAAGCATCACTGGTGGTAGAAGTTTTGAAAGAATGGACTGACAAACTGAATACAGAAGGTAGAGAGAGAGAGGTGGGGATGGTTTTAAGATTTGGGGCTTGTACAGCTGGAAGAATATCGTTGCCATTTTCTTAGACAGGAAAGACCTCAAGAGAAGCTGGTGTGGGGTTAGCTATCAAGAGCTCAGGTTTTGGTTACTTTAGGTTGGAGATGTCTATTAGATATTCAAGCAGAGATGGTCAATTCAAAGTCACAGGACATGATAAGACAGCCTAGTTCAGAGAAGAGAGAAAGTCTGAGATTGAGTTAAACTATATTTCCACATTGAAAGGCAAGAGAGCTGAGAATGAGCCAGCAAAGGAGGATGAGAAGACTTCTTGCCCAAGAAGGCAAGAGAAGAATCAGAACCGGAGAGCAGAGAGTATTTCAGGAAGGAGGGAACGATCAGCTGAGCCAATGATTGCTGAGAAGCCAAGAAGGGTGAGGTCTGACACCTCACCTAGGATCAGTCAGCATGAAGCCGCTGGTGCCCACGACAAGAGCTGTTTGGTGGAGCCATAGGAACACCAAATTCAAGTGGGTTCAAGGAGAACAGAAGGAAAGGCCATGGGTACAGCCAGAACTGGCAAGGCTTCTGAAAAGCTACGCTGACCTAGGAGGGTGGAGGAATGGGGCGGTATCTAGGCCCATGCACTTGTAATCAAGAGGGTTTTTTTTTTTTTAAGTCAATATTTGGATGCTTATGAGAACGATCCAAAAGAAAAAGGAAATTGATATGAGGAAAACAGAGGAGATATTTTCACATTGACAGACATTCTTCAGAGGCAAGAAGGGGATGAGACTCAGTACACGGGTGGTGGGAGGGTGGCTGGAAACAGAAGCATGGGCAGGTCAGCAGGAGGACAGGTAGCTCTCATGGGCAGACACAGGTATCAATCTAGCTGTCAGCTGAGCTGCTGGAAACCTGTGAGTTATTCTCCGAGTGTTTCCATTTTCTGAAGGAACTAGGAAGCGAGATTACTAGGAAGCGAAGCCAAGGTTGCAGAGGAGGGAGGCAGCGTGAATCAGAAACAGTTTTCTAGAAGCGGGGGAAGGGACTGAGCCTGGAGCATGCAGGATAATTACCAGGTTGCACAAAAGGCTTGTCTGGGGTTGGGGGCAGACCCTGAGAGAGGGAGCAGTCAGGATGGTGTGGGGCTTTTCTCCAGACTCACCCAGCTGTAAGGGTAGAGCCATGAAACTGGGCAGAGATTGGGTTTCGCCTGAGCTGGTTAGGGTGGACGCTTGTGGCAGGGCGGCCACCTTGCCTGAGAAAGAGCTCACTGATGCCACTTTTGCCTTGCGTTGATTGAAAGGTCTCCAGAATGCCTCTGCACTCTTGGAATTTTATGAACTTTAATTGTAGCAGTAGAGCTTGTTAACGTTTGCCTCTCTGCCAGATGGCATCCTAAGCACTCAACACGGATGATCTTATTAAACTTTGCGACAACCTTATGAAGCAGGTGCTCTTATTATTCCCATTTTGCTGATGAAAATACTGAGACACACAGAGAGATTTAAAACCCTTGTCCAAGATGAGGTAGGTAATAAATGGCAGGGCGGGAAGTGGCATCTCGGCAGCTACTATGAACCCCAGAGTTTCTATCACTCCTCTATGCCACCCCAAAACGTAAACACCACAGGGCTTTGTTGTAGATCCTGGTGTCTCACGCTACATCGCAGATTTCCTACGTCTGGGTACCAGATGGGGAAACATACTCCAATTTATTGCCTAATTTATAAAGGGCTCTAACTTAGCTCAAGTTCTGGAGGCATGCTTGTTTCACATAGGCGTTCTAACCCAATTACGGGAGTTGGAAACGGAAAGAATGATGGCTGGTAATTCACAGCCAGCCTGCCTTAATTGTCAGCAAATGGGGGTGGGAGAAAGTTTGCCTCAGTTCCTAAACTTCCTCATAATTAACAATATTGTGACTCAGCAGCACATCCACACACGCCCACAAACGTCTGCATTTTGGCACTCCAAGGGTGGATGCCACATCCACCAGGCTTCCTGGTGACTAACCAGGGAAATGACATCTTGATCTACCCAGAGATTTTCAGGAAGTGCCTTAGCTAAGTGTTCTAAATGTCAGTATATTCTTGCCCTAAAGCCTGTTCTCTTTGATCATCTTAATCCCCTCATTCCCATGCCCCTCGAGCCCCCAGTCATTTTGCCATTTCAGCAGCTGTTTAGCCTTTCTCGGCTGCCAGAACCGAGCCACAGCTGCTCCATCAAGGTAATCCACCGTTTACCGGTGCGTGCGTGTTCCCCACGTGACAAATAGCTTTATGGTAAAAAGCATCCGGTTTTCTTTTGTAGCAGTGGTCGGAATTGTTGGTTTTGCTTTCAGCAAACTCGAAAGAGGACAAACTGACCTACAAGGCTCTTCCAGGAGAAGCGAGGTCTCTTGGTAAAAGAAAGACCTAAGGGGGATGCTTCGGGGCCCAGGAGAGTGCACAGAACCGTGGCGCAGAGTCAGCAGGGGATGTAGGTGAGACTGGGAGAGAGTGGACCATTGCCAGGGAGGACCACTCATTTCCCCAAGGGCCTGAGGGCTCTCCTGATGAAATGGTGGCTAATGGACATCTTGATTTGTAAATAGCTCAGCCCTTCTCCGCACAGTGGCAGGTGCTGTCTCCCCCTTCCTTTCAGACCTGTAGGGTGGGTAGTGCTGCTCTTAATCGGCCATGAAGGCAGGGCAGGGAGCTGGCGGCTTCCACCCGTATGTCCTAAGCCCTCCATCTCCCATCCACCACCATGGCCTGGGCTGCAAACTTGGGCAGCTGAGTGCAGCCCTCCTCCTTCTAGTCCCAGGCTGCTTGGGTCGGGAAGGGGCAGCCCCTGAGGAAAGCCACAGCATCTCTCCCCCAACACTGACTTCACAGGTACTGTGAAGCTGCAAGGAGCAAAAAGAAGAATTAGCATCTGAAGGCGCCCTCAGAAAAAGCCCCACAGGGAGGGTCAGGCGTGAACTGCTGTGGCCCTTGAGGAGCTCCTGGCGAACACACCTTAGAGCCTCACAGAGCCACCAGCTTCATCCTTCCAGGCCCCCAGCACAGGGCCTGACAGCAACAGGCCCAGAAACCCCCAGTGTCAAGTTCAAAGCCTGGCACGTGGCTGTGGTTCTACAGCCTGCCTTCATGGTGACCCAGAGTGGCTCTCCTGCTGTAGTTTTTTTTTTTTTTCACAAGTTTAGTGAAGTAACACATTTCATTACAGAGCAATTAGAAAAACTAGGGTTAAAAGGGAAAAAACAACCTATATTCCCACTCCCATCAGAGAGACACATTAACACTTTTACCTTTTCACCAAGATTTCCATGTGTTTATCTTCACACAAATATATTTTACAAAGATGGGTTTGTGCTACGTGTAGTATTTTGTGACCTTCTTTTCCACTTGATGATACTTCGTGTTCAGCTTTCAATGTCAGCACACCCAGCTCTACACCATTTTTAATGACTACATCGCAATCCTTTGGGTCAATATTCTAAAATTCATTTAACCAAGCCCCTGTTGTTGGCTATTCATGCTGCTTTCAAATCTATTCCTGTTATAACAAAGCTACAGTGAATATTTTTGTGCACACCATCCGCACCCTTGAGGAACTCACAGTACAAGAAACTGGGACAGAGATACCATCACTTTCATGTATGGCAGGGGAAAAAATGATGCCAGTTGTTTTTAATGAAAATACTGATAATAAGAGCCACTTACATTAAGCATATGCTTTGTGCCCGGCACTGTGCTAAGGGCTTTACACACTAGTTCTGTGAGATATCCTCACACCAGTGTTCTTGCCGGAGAAGCCCCATGGACAGAGGAGCCTGGAGGGCTACAGTCTGTAGGGTTCAGAGAAGCTGACATGACTTAGTGACTAACAACAATTATTTTGCTGAGAAGGGAATGGAAGCTCAAAAAGAGCACATGTGACTTGCTCAAGGTCACACTGTAGGTATGTGCAGACAGAATTCAAACAGCCACCTAAAGACTCCCCCAAACAAGGTCTAGGCTAAACATTAGATGTTCTCTTGAAAGTTACACCAGCTTCATGTTCCAGGATTTCAACCTCAGACCTTATCAGGGTCAACTTGAAACAATGGAACAGTAGTAATAGACCGCTGATGGCAGATTCTACTCTCCTCCCTAATATGCACACCTCTGTGTGATGGGGATTCGAAACTCTTCCCTTTGAGAGTAGAATGGGTTTCCCTGACCCTGGAATCAGCACTGGCCATCGTGGTTTGCTTTAACCATTACGATGGGGCAGAAGGCATGTGGCACCGGTTCCACCCCTAGGTCTTGAGAGGTCCCTCATCTGGGAACCTTGCTTATGTGAACAAGCTCAGGTTAGCCCCCTGGAGGATGCGCGATATTGGATAGTGGCCCCATCCCCAGCCCACAGAACCTAACTGCCTGGCAAGTGACCAAAAATACAGGAGCCCATCATAAGCACCCACCCAGCTGTGAGCTCACGACGCCTAGCGTTTTCAGCCCACGGGTTGCGGGCTGGCTGTTACACAGCAAAGACTAATGGGTGCCTGAATGGGTTCTGTGCAGGCGATGCAGTCTGGGGTGGGGGTGGGGGGGCTCCAGTCAGCACTGTGAGCCACGTGGCTGGGAAGACTTCACAGAAGAGGTGACAGCTCGTGTGTCGTGGGGTGTGCAATAAAGAGCAAGAGACTCCTGAAGCAGAGCATGAAGGTGGGCCTGCGTGTGCAATTAGATAAACCTCCCCGCCGGGCTGCAGGATGCCGGAGCCGTCTCTCTGGAGTCTGAATTAAGTAGAAGCCGCCCTCTGGCCGAAAAGGCAGCGAGACGTCATTTATACACTGTTGAGGGAAAAAAAAGCACCTGGCAGGTTCCCTGACTGCCTCTGGTGGGTCTACCCTGAGGGCTGGAGTGGGAAGACATTGGATGTTGGTCTCTCAAATGGTAGAGCAGGAATCCCCATCTGGGGCTGTGGGAAAATGTTGCTGTTTCTCCAGCTTCACCTCTCCCTGACTGGGATGGCTCTGAAGCATCCTGTGCCCTGGGAAGTCTAGAAGGAACAATCTTGCAGGAAGTGCAAAGTGCTTGCCAGCAACTCTCACACATGGGACCCAGCAGGGCTGAATAATCCGCCCAGATGGACAAGCCAAGTCATTCATTCACTCACTCACTCCACAAATATCCCCCATGGTTCTAAGATGCCCTGGAGAAGTTCAGAGCCTTGTGTGAAGGGCAGACACAAGCAGAAGCCTGGGGTCCACAAAACCCTACCTTTTCTAACCACCTCTTTCTTCTTTGCTTTCCCTTGTTGCTCAATAAAAACATCTCTTTGTTTCCCTTTTATTAAGGTAATGGTGATAATAGAATAAGATAGTACAAGATAATTAATATATTTTAAAATAGATACAAGGGGATGCTTGAGGTTGAATGACTTCCTTGTATTTCTTCTCCCAAAGCTTACTTAAGATTTAATCAGGGTTGTGTTACTCCAGCCTCCTTTCGACCAAGACTTCTCATGACAAGTGATTATGCCCAGTCATGTCTGACTCTTTGAGGCCCCATGGACTATAGCTCGCTAGGCTCCTCTGTCCATGGAACTTTCCAGGCAAGAATACTGGAGTGGGTCCTCCAGGGGATCTTCCCGACTCAGGGGTCAAAACTGTGTCTCTGGATCTTCTCGCATGAAGTGCAAAGTGCTTTCCAGTGGCCCTCCCACCAGGGATCAGCAGGGCTGCCCTTAGCAGGGTCCTGATAAGAGCACTGAGCCAAATAACCTGCGAAGGTGGGCAACCCTTAGCAGGTGGACTCTTTACCACTAGCACCACCTAGGACTTAAGTTTCCCTGGTTACTCAGACAGAAAAGAATCTGCCTCCAATGTGGGAGACTCAGGTTCAATCCCTGGGTCAAGAAGATCCCCTAGAGGAGGAAGTGGCAACCCACTCTGATATACTTGCCTGGAGAATTCCATGGACAGAGGAGCCTGGTGAGCTACAGTCCATGGGGTTGCAAAGAGACAGATTCAACTGATCAATTAACTCTCATTAGTTTTAAATGCATCTCTCTCTCTTTTTATTTTTATTTCTTTGGCTGCATCAAGTGGCATATTAGCTCTTAGTTCCCTGGCCAGGGATCGAACACATGCACCCTGCAGTGGAAGCGTGGAGTCCTAACCGCTGGACCACCACGGAATTCTCTTAAACACCTCTCTTGCAAATACTGTTTCCTGTTTTAACTAAACCTAGTGAGAAAGCAAGAGGTCCTAAAGGTGGACCCTGCCTGTCCTGGGTTGGTAATGGAAGCAGCAAACTCTTCTCCAGGACTGAAAAGAGCCTGGGGGACTGGGATAGTGGGAAGAGAAAGACAGATGAAAAGATGAAGTGAGGATGTTTCTGGATGCTGAGACCCACGCATTTCTGGGGTTTGGTGTTACCTAGGAAGAGCAGATAGACACAGTCAGTGTTGCCGAGGCTGCTGTGTTCTGGTAGGAAGCCAAGGTGTTAGGCTGAAGTCCTGAGGTCATTGTTACTTGTATTCTGCCAGCATAATAACAGGTTTTCACACCGAAAAGTACTTTTTAACACTTGCTTGTTAATGCCTTATTGTACTGGCCTTGTGGGAGGTGTGGGGGAGCTGACGAGGATCCTGTCTCCAGGAACACAAGGGCTGTTGGGACAGATAGAGCTGCAGAGAAATTGTTGCATTCCAAGGCAACCACACTGTGGGAACAGGCCCAGGATGTGCAGAGAGCAGAGGTGAGGGCCCTGGGTGGGAGGGCTTCATATATGGGTTGGATGAGTAGGAGTTTTCCGGGAATGATGAGGCATTTCAGGAGGACTAAGGAGTGAGTACACCACAATGTTGCAGGATGAGAAAGCAGAGAATACTCCAGCATCCCTGAGTATAGGACGAACAGGGTTCAGTGAGAAGCAAGCTGAAGCGAAGCAGTTGGGAGCCAGACCATGCAGGGATTTATGGGCCTGCTGGGGGAGCCTGGACTCCATCCAGCGGAGAAAGGGGGAGTCCTTGAAAGGCTCTGGCCAAGTGTGATGTGATCAGAACTGTCTTTTGGAAAGAGTTCTTTGGTAGCTATGTGGGGCTGGTTTACAGATGGGGAAGACCAGAGCAGTTACACCACCTAAGAGATGCTGCAGGGACCTTGGCGAGATAATGGCAGGTATGGCGGGAGAGCATTAGTGCAGTGGTTACGTGCAAAGGCTCCGGAGTCAACCTCCAGGACTCAAAGCCTGCCTAGGTTCCTTACCAGCTGTGTGATCCTGGACAAGTTACTTACTTCTCTGCACCTGACTTTCCTCATCCGTAAACTAAGGATAATAAAAGCAATTACCTCATTGTAGTTGTTCTATGAATGAAATGAGTTCATTCATGTAAAGCACTTGAACCACCGCTGGTACATTGCAAATGCTCTGTAATTACTGATTCTTCTCATTTAATCCATTAGACCTGTGATGATTGCAGGTGGACAGTGAGCTAGAAGTTGAGTCTCAACTCGCTTCTACAGAGCTGGCTAGCAAGCTGCCATTCCCAGGGGCAAGAAGTTTGAGAATCCTCCAAAAAGTCTACTCCCCTCTAGGAAAATGGAAGTGGTACCCAGTGCACAGAATTAAGCATCTCTCTGAGGACTCCTGCAGATTCTGTCTTAGTTTCCTGTAAGCAGACTAGCTTCCTGCCTGAGACTAACAGCAATAATGGGCATCAGCAGAGACTGTCATACTCGCTTCTTTTTTGCAAGCCTCACAATAAGCTTGCAGTACTGGCAAGACAGGCATGCTATTGTCTCCATTTTTACAGATGAAGAAACGGAAGTTCGGCGTCATTGCCAAGGAGAGATGGATAAAAGAGGAAAGACTCTCAAAGACAGTAGCTCTTCCCATGACCCCAAGGTGCTCCCATCCATTTCCTTTCTCATGCCCTTCCCAAAGTCCATGTCCAAACGCTGATCTTCCTGTCCCCCCAGGGGAAGAGGGCTCTCTGAGTGCCTCAGAAAGGATGGAGCAGGAGAGTGCTCCCAGCTTAGCTTGAGTTTCTATAGAAAGAATTCAGCCCCTCGAAGCCCTTGCCACAAGCCTGCAGTTTTCTGGCAAGAGTGAGAGAAGAGAGTGAGAGGTATCATACTTGGCTGAGCTTTAGAGAGTGGCCCAGGAAGAGTGGAGAGGCGGGGTGAGAAATATTATTCTTCCCTAAGCTCTGTGTTCCAGGTGCTAGACGTTCATCATCTCATTGACTGCTCACATCCGCCATGAGGTCATCAATATCATTTTCATCCCCTATCTGAGGAGACTGAGAGCCAGAGAAGTTGGGTACCCAAATTCTCAATCATTCGGTTAAGACAATCCTGTGTTCAGGAGATGAAATAAGGAGGTGGGACCCTGTGCCAAGACCCTTCCTCACTCTAGGTGTTTTTTTTTTTAACCACTTGGGGAAGATGCTATACTTTTAATCACTGCTTTTGTGAGGACAACCAGGTGAATTAAGTACTGTTCGAGAGGCTCCATGGAGTAGTAAGAGTGGGGAGGGGGGCTTGTTTTTTCCACCAGGCACAATGGGTATCTGTCTCTAGCCTGGAGGAATATTTAAATGAAGCATATCAAATGCCAAGAAATGTGACAAGTATATACATTATTTCATTTAACACTTCAAGCACCCTTTATGAATCAGATTCTATCATCATCCCACTTTCTTTTTATTCTTTAATTGAAGTATAAGTTAATTTACAATGTTCTGTTAGTTTCAAGGGTACAGCAAAGGGATTCAGATATATGATTTATCAGATTCTTTTCCAATATAGGTGATTAGAAAATATTGAATATGGCTCCCTGTGCTATACACTAGGCCCTTGTTGTTTACTAATCTTATGTATGCTGCTGCTGCGAAGTCGCTTCCATCGTGTCCGACTCTGTGCGACCCCATAGACGCCTGCCCACCAGGCTCCCCCGTCCCTGGGATTCTCCAGGTAAGAACACTGGAGTGGGTTGCCATTGCCTTCTCCAGTGCATGAAAGTGAGAAGTGAAAGTGAAGTCGCTCAGTCGTGTCCGACTCTTAGCGACCCCATGGACTGCAGCCCACCAGGCTCCTCCTCTGTGGGATTTTCCAGGCAAGAGCACTGGAGTGGGCTGCCATCGCCTTCTCAATCTGGTGTAAGCAGTGTGCATACGTTCATCCCATCTCTTCGTCCCCGCTCCCTCCGCTCTCACTTTTGGTAACCCTAAGTGTGTTTCTATGTCTGTGAGTCTACTTCTGTTTTGTAAATAAGTTCATTCGTATCACGTTTTAAAAGTTTGCATAAATAAGTGATATCATGTGACGTTTGTCTTTCTCCGTCTGACTTACTGCACTCAGTTTGATAATCTGTAGGCCCATTCATGTTGCTGCAGATGTCACTATTTCATCCCGTTTTATGGCTGAGTAATATATATACATCTTCTTTATCCAGTCATCTGTCAATGGGCATTTAGGTTGCTTCCATGTCTTGACTATGAAACAGTGCTGTTATGAACATTGGGGTACATGTATCTTTTTAATTAGAGTTCTCTCTGGATATATGCCCAGAAGTGGGATTACTAGATCATATGGTAACTCTATTTTTAGTTTTTTTAAGGACCTCCATACTGTTCTCCATAGTGGTTGCAATTTACATTCCCATGAACAGTGTAAAAGAGTTCCCTTTCTCCAAATCCTGCTTAGCATTTGTTATTTTTAGACTTTTTAATGACAGCCATTCTGATTGGTGAGAAGTGATACTTCTCACTCATATAGTTTTGATCTGCCTTTCCCTAATAATTAACAGTACCGCCATCCCACTTTCTGGCTGAGAAACCTGTCTCAGAGAGATGGGGAAAGGTTCGTTCCAGGGTCATACAGCAATTAATGGCAGAACCCAGTCCATTTTCTTAGCTGTTTTAGCAGTTCATGCTGCCTTCTGAAAGGAGAAGAGAACAGCTTTGCTAGTTACAGGAGAGGTTAGGTATAGTACATAGACCATCCACGGCATGTGGGTCCACTTTGGGGGCCAGAGGGCAATCACCAAAGTTAATATTCAATATGAGCTCCGAACAGGAGCTCTTAGCCTTGGAATCCATCCCTGAATGGGTCCACAAGTTAGGAAACTTGGTAAGCATCCTTATAACCAGGTTGCACAGATATTGCTTAATAGAAGGACAATGATACCACACAGGTTAACCGCACAGGCCAAGTGGTGTGATAGACCCAAGATTCCATCCCTTGTCAATTCTTTGACCTTGATTTCAGACTCCTCAACTGTAGATCAGGGCCATACCAATATCTGTTGATTTGATTACTGTTGGTTTGTAACAAACTATCCCAAGTGTATCAGTTTAAAACAATCACTTTTGAATTTGTGGGAAAGCAAGGTTGAGCAGATCTGTCTGGAGGCTCTCCTTTGATCACAGCCAGATGTCATCCGGGGCCACTGAATTCTCAACAGAGCTGGACATCCATGATGCTCACCCTGTAGCTGGTAGTCAGTGCTGGCTGTTGGCTACAGACACAGAGGGACTGCTCCTTGGAGTGCTTACAATGGCTTCTCCAGCTGGGCAGTCTCGTGGCTGGACTTCTTCATTGCAATTCAGAGCTTCAAAACAGAGTGTCAGCTAAAAAGAAAAAGCTACACCCCTTTCTAGGGTAGAGGCTCAGAAATCATTGTCACTTCCACTGCATTCTATTGATTACAAATGAGTCACAGCACTGCCAGGTTCAAGGGCAGAGAACTAAACTCTGCCTCCAAGTAGGGGAGTGGGAACAATCTAGAATATACTGTAGGAACCAGGCAGGAAGAGGTGAACATGCCCAGAACTGAATAAGGTTGAGGTAGGGCAGAGCAGCACATTCTGCGCTATCAGTGCATGAGAAGAGTAGAAGTCTTAGGAGAGAAAAGGAGCCCACCAGGCCTGGAAGGGGAACCACATGCAGTTCACGGTTGTGGAGGATGGTCCATGAAGGCTGGATCCTGTGGACCTGTGTCTGGGAGGCCCAGAGGAGAAGGAAGTTGACCTGCAAAGCTGTTCACTTAGGGGACAAGAGATGGACTGGAGGTGTTTCCCTCTTGGTTTCCTACAGCATTTCTTAACCCAGGAATTCCCAACAGGAGATGAAGGTGAACATATCTGAATTTCCTAAGATCTGAGAAAACACTTCATTTTTTTTACTAAACTATTGTTCTTACAATAAAATCCAACTTCACGACATAGCCTACTAGATGTGTACAATTTGACCTCTGCCGTCTCTACACTCTTCCTGAGCTTCTCTCTTCTACTCACTAGACTTCAGTTCCACTGAACTACGTTCAGGTGCTTGAGCACCACAGCTTGTCTTGCCTCAGGACCTTTGCACCTGCTGCTTCCTCTGCTTAGAAAGGTCCTCTCCCCCTCCCTTTACATCGCTGGACCCTTTTCATTATCTAGCTCTCAGCTGCAGCATCGCCTCTTCAAAGAGGGCTTTCCCAATCACCCGATCCAAACTGAGTGTCCCTTCTTATTTTCTCCTGCTGTTTCACTTCGTATTACTTATTGCAATTTTGCATATTCATTTATTTGTTGGAACATTTTCTTGCTTATTGTCTACTTTCCTACTATACCATGAGAAATTTAAGGGCAGGTGCCATGACTGTTATTTTTACTCTATATACCCATCACCTAGACAAGTGCCTGGTACTCAACCCATCACCTAGACAAGTGCCTGGTACTCAAGTGGCTATTTGGTAGATATTGAGTGTGCTCAGACACTGAGTCCTGTCTGAGCCTTTGGGGCCCTATGGACTACGGCCTGCCAGTCTCATCTGTCCATGGAATTTTCCAGGCAAGAATACTGGAGTGGGTTGCAATTTCTTACTCCAAGGGATCTTCCCAACCCAAGATTCGAACCCATATCTCCTGCGTCTTCTGATTGGCAGGTGGGTTCTTTACAACTGAGCCACCTGGAAGCCCCTCAAGATGTTAGCTGTGGGAAAGCTTGTAACCTCAGTGTCATTGAGCTAAAGGACATGAACTTTGTCCATCCTAAGGCCATAAAGCTAGAATAAATTATAACTTACTGGAATGTTGAGAGAGGTGGTAGCCATGATCCCTCAGAACCTGTGGGATAGGGCTGAAAGGGTTTTATTCCTGAGGGTCAAGACTCTTGAAAGTGGCTGCATATGAAGTGATCTTCCTTCCCTAGTGTGTTTGAGAAGGTTTTCTGGTTTTGAGGAAGTGCACACGTGTGTGTGTGTGTGTGTGTGTGTACTGCCAGTAACCTCTTTTATTCTTGCCTCAACCATTTCCACCATCCTGAATTGAGTGTTTTCTGGTGTCACAAAATGAAAACTGTATCACCCAGTGTGCTGTTGCTACCAGAAACAAAGTCTGATTTATGGTCTGACACTTGAGATGGGCTCCGCTGGGGGCCTGCCATCATCTGCTCACTCAGTTTAGGCTGCTCTCCTTGGTCCTGAAATGAACTGTCTTTGTAATGTGTCCTTGCAGAAGGCTGCATCTCAAAAGCCCCCAAAGAACACAAATTCACATGTACATGCACAGACACTGCCCTAGAGACACATATACATCATAAACTCATCCACACATACTTTCATGAATAGAGAGGTGGCAAAATATGTGTGCATTAAACTCCTGCAATATTTATGCCAAGAACTAGGATGGTTTAGGTCCTTTTTTGGAAAGAAAAGGCAATCATATCTCCTGGGGTAGGCTGTTTGAAAATCCACAATAATTTTCTTTCTTGTGTCCTTGCCTATTGAAATGTGAGTTTGCACTTTTCCCATCTAGAAGTAGAGCCTCTTTCCTCATCCCAGGAATCTGGGCTGGTCTTATGAATTGCTTTAGCCCACAGAATGGGATGAAAGTGAAAAAGTACCAGTTCCAAGCCTACATCTCAGGAAGACTTGAACACTCCCATTCTTTTTCTTAAAAACTTGCCCAAAGCAAAATAAAGTAAAAATAAAAATTAAAAAAAAAACTTGCCCAGCATCAAGAAAGCTCAGGTTTTCTTGATGAAGAATAAAAGACCACAGAGGGCAGAGATGAGCCATGCTAGCTGAGCCCCTTCTAGACAAGTCAGTTCCCACCAGACAGCAGATACATCAGGGAATCCTGCAGCAAGTGGCCTGACCCAGCCCAGGTCAGAAGAGTTGTCTAGCCAATTAATGGGCTTGTGAATAATAACAAATGATTGCTGTTTAAAGTCACTAAGTTTAAGGTACCTTTTTTTACCTTAAAGTAGCTAACAGATGTACTTCTTATGAAGGACTAAATTTGAACTTCTACTGAAAGCAATATGTCCTTAGAAGTCAGATGTCATGCAGGACCCTGAAGAAATTCTCAGTTCAGTTCAGTTGCTCAGTCGTATCCAACTCTTTGTGACCCCGCGGACTGCAGCACTCCAGGCTTCTCTGTCCATCACCAACTCCCGAAGCTTGCTCAAACTCATGTCCATCAAGTCAGTGGTGCCATCCAACCATCTCATCCTCTGTCGTCCCCCTTCTCCTCCTGCCTTCAATTCTACTGCTAATTATAAAGCACACAGAGGGATATGACCAAGTGAAAGTGAAAATCACTCAGTCACGTCCGACACTTTGTGACCCCATGGACTATACAGTCCGTGCAATTCTTCATGCCAGAATACTGGAGTAGGTAGCCTTTCCCTTCTTCAGGGGATCTTCCCAGCCCAGGGATCAAACCCAGATCTCTTACGTTGCAGGTGGATTCTTTACCAGCTTAGCCACAGGGAAGCCCAAGAATACTGGAGTGGGTAGCCTGTCTCTTCTCTAGTGCATCTTCCTGACCCTGGAATTGAATCAGGGTCTCCTGCATTGCAGGTGGATTCTTTACCAACTGAGCTATGAGGGAAGCCCATGACCGAAAGAGCATTGCTTTGGGAGCAAATCTTCATCCTGACTCTGTCACCAACTGACAGTGTGGCTGTGGGCAAGTCACTTGACATCTCTGGACCTTGGTTCCTTAATCTGTATATTGAAAAAGCAAGCTTAGCTAATTTTAGGCCCTTCAGGCTCTGACATGTACTATACTCTCATGATTTTCAGCCTCCGCTACTTTCATCTATAAAGCAAGAAATTTGTCACGGTTCTTTCTGTCTCACAGGATAATCCAAAAGGATGAAGTGCTAGTTCCTCAGTGGCACCTCTGCTTCCAGATACTTTTAAGAACCTGAGAGTCTATGCAGCAGGAACAGACACCATGAGATGCTGGCTTTGTGATAATTCATTGAGTTTTATCAGCATATGTGAACATACAGATTTTCAGCTAATATTAGAAGTTGAGACGGAACTAATGAAAGTGACTCCCAGGCAATCCCCATCACATCTCTTAAACAAAGTCCAAGCATCCTATTGGAACATGCACCCTGGTCCTCTCTTCTTTCCTCTTGGGTCCTTCTGGAAAAAGTTGCTTGGAGTTGTTTGCCTCCTCTGACCACACAGAAATCAGTATAAGTGTTGAATGGAGTGAAACTATTCCTGTGCATAGTTCTGAAAGAATTTTAATAATCTGAATGAAATTTGTTCCAGAAAAGGAATGTAGGCTCTACCAGGTTAGAAACCAAAATCTGGAGTATGGCTTAAGATAGTGTCGGTAACCCAGGAGACAGCATTGTGGGTGGACTGTGGGACTGTGGAATTAATACCAGGCATTTCCACAAAAGGACACCAAAATCGAGCCCATCAAAGGACTATAAATTTAAAGTCAATGGGAAAATCAGAGTCAAGGACCACGCACCCATGGGCAGCACCAAAGCTAGCACACGACAGAGAATAAAGCCAGCAGGAGCCCTTTTTCTGAAGATGTTTAAAAACAATGTGAATGGTGTGTTCAGGATTTTGAGGGTTGCAAATCACAGAAAATCCCCTTCTAGCATGCGTTAATCTGAAAGGGAATTTAGTGGATCACGAAACTGGAAATTCATGGAGTAGGATTAAGGCATGGCTTTATGCAGCGGCAATGTCACCAGGACCCAGTTTGCTCTGAGTCTCAGTTCAGCCTTGCGCTCCTTGATGTTGTCATTGACAGATTTCTCCTTCCAGGCATGAGAAGCTACAATTGCATCAGATCTTTCATCTGCTGCAATGTAAACCTGGAAGGAAGAGAGAGCTTCTCTTTCAACAGTGTATACGAACTCCAGGGTCTGATTCCTTTTGGTCCAGTTAGGCCATTTGATCATATTTGATCAGTCCCAGTGCCTGAAATTATACAATACACTGATTGGTTTAAACTGATTAGAGCTTACCCTGAGAGCTGGTAAGGCTCAGCTCCTCCCAAACTCTTAGAATTTAGTGGAGAAAAAGTAACTCCCTGAAGGAAACCCAAGATTCTTTTGTTTAATCAGAAGATGAGCCAATAGATACTGCATGCTAAATTGCTTCAGTCATGTCCAACTCTTTGCGACTGTAGCACACCAGGACCCTCTGTCCATGGGAATCTCCAGGCAAGAATACTGGTGTACCATTTCCTCCTCCAGGGGCTCATCCTGACCCAAGGATCAAACCCACATCCCTTATGTCTTCTGCATGAGCAGGTGGGTTCTTTACCACTAGCGCCACATGGGAAGCCCCTGTAGATATTAAGAGGCGGAGCCCAGAGATGTTCACTACAGGCAGCTGTGGGTAGAAACATGGAACAAGAATCAGAATCCTTCCAGCCTACAAGTTGAAGATTTTCTGAAAACAAAGAGTAAAAGTTGTTGCAAGCAGACAAGGGTCTAGATGATTAATTTTGTGAAATCAGCCAAATTACGAGTAGACTTTTTGGAGAACTCCTTGTGGATTGCAAGGGCTCTGGAGTATAGGAGTTCAGGTCTTCTGAACATGGGATTCAGGAAAGGGATCTTCTTGACAGTTGGATACTTCTGGCTGATACATCAGAAACTGTGAAACCAGCCAAATGGAACTAAGGTTTCTAGGGCTATAGGTGGAAAAGGACACGGCAACCCATTCCAGGATTCTTACCTGGACAATCCTGTGGACAGAGGAGCCTGTTGAGCTGCCATCTACAGGGTCACACAGAGTCGGACACTACTGAAGCAACTTAGCAGCAGCAGCAGCAGCAGCAGCAGCAGCAGGGACTATAGAACTCAGAAAGATGAGTTGCTCTGAAGGGAAACAGGTTGGATTTCTTTTTTTAGTCTAGACATATTTTAAGGCATATCAAACAGAGCTCTGGTTCTTTTGTGCATTGTATATGCCTCAGACGCAGACTGCAGATGCAAAGGAGGTCACTCTTAATGCTTGAATTACCGCAACGCCAAGCTCCCACCTGCTGGATTACAACATTTATAAAACATGACCATAGTCTTCTTTACAACTCTGTCACACTCTGTCTCCTGGGCCCAAAGCAGTTCTGCTTGTTCCTCGAGTCCACGATATCTCTCAACAAAACAACTCAATCAGCTTTTGGCTTTAGCCCTTTAACCAGTGAGGCTTAAACTTAGCATCTGGAGCTAGGGAAGAGTAGATATCATGGCGTCTCTTCTCTCAGTTTTTTTTTTCATCTCTATTCTGCACCTGGAGTCCAATGCACTGCCATCCTCCCCATAGCTTCTCCATAGATATACATAAATATAAGTGGGGGTAATTCATTCACCAAACTAATATTTATTGAATATATAATAAACTAAGTGCTCAAGTCTACAGTTTGTTGGAGATAACAGAGAACAAAAAAAATGAACACGAAAGTGTACGTGTTCAACTAGTGATAAATTCTATTAAAAACTATCTGTAATATATGTATATATGTATAATTGAGTCACACACACGCAGAAAGAATTCTACTCTTTGAAATTTGGTAGTGTTCATCTTTTTGCCAGTTTTTTAAATGTCTTATGGATGTCTAATAACAATGTATGAAATACAAGCTTTTAAATAGACTTATGTATGGAGAAGGCAATGACACCCCACTCCAGTACTCTTACCTGGAAAATCCCATGGATGGAGGAGCCTGGTGGGTTGCAGTCCATGAGGTCGCCAAGAGTTGGACACGACTGAGTGACTTCACTTTCACTTTTCACTTTCATGCATTGGAGAAGGAAATGGCAATCCACTCCGGTGTTCTTGTCTGGAGAATCCCAGGGACAGGGGAGCCTGGTGGGCTGCCGTCTATGGGGTCGCACAGAGTCGGACATGACTGAAGTGACTTAGCAGTAGCAGCAGCAGGATATGATTAATGTAAATTAATTATAAATCTATTA
Organism: Capra hircus; assembly: GCF_001704415.2. Classification (NCBI taxonomy): domain Eukaryota; kingdom Metazoa; phylum Chordata; class Mammalia; order Artiodactyla; family Bovidae; genus Capra; species Capra hircus. Next base: position 9,371,148 of record NC_030810.1, on the reverse strand, counting down.
TATTAAATTATGAGTGACATCATTCAAGATGCTCCTATTATTTTTTCTACACTTGATAAAATATTCTCAGAGAAATGCTAATATGTCTCACTAAGATTGTACATTTTTTCCCTTTATATTCCTTCTGATTTTTGCTTTATGTATCTTTGTAAGTTAAGGTATCTAATGGTTTATGATGTCTATCTTCTTTGTGGATCATACATTTCATCATTAAAAATACTCATCTTTGTTTCATTTAAGATAAATAAATTAAACAACTGTCAGGATGAAAATTAATTGATGTTATTTATCCCTGGTGGCTCAGACAGTAAAATGTCTGCCTGCAGTGCAGGAGAGCCAGGTTCGATCCCTGGGTTGGGAAGATCCCTGGAGAAGGAAATGGCAACCCACTCCAGTATCCTTGCCTGGAGAATCCCATGGATGGAGGCGCCTGGTAGGCTACAGTCCACGGGGGTCGCAAAGAGTCGGACACGACTGAGCTACTTCACTTTCACGTTCATCACAGCAACAGGCTAAAGAATAATAATCATATGATCATATCAATAGATGCTGAAAAGGACTTCCCTCGTGGTCCAGTGGCTAAGCATCCACCTGCCAGTGTAGGGGACCCAGTTCAATCCCTGCTCTGGGATGACTTCAGTGCCTCAGGATAACAAAGCCCACGCGCTACAACTACTGAGCCCACGGACCCCAGGGCCCACGCTCCACAACAAGGAAAGCCGCTGCAGCAAGAAGCCTGCAAAACCCATCTGGGGAAAGTCCGTGTGCAGCAACGAAGACCCAGACCAGCCCAAAATGAACAAGCTATTTAAAAAGATTAAAAGTTTTAAAAAAAGTAGATGCAGTTAAAACATTTGACAAAATCCCAAATCCATTCACAACACATACTCTTAAAAAGCTATAAACACAGGGAAACTCTCTCCACTGGATAAAGAAGGTTTACAAAAACCTACAGTTAATGGTGAGAAACTGGATCCTTTTCTGCTAACATCAGGAACAAAGAAAGAATTCCCCCTCTTGCTCCTCATTTTCAACATCATACTGGAAGTCCTATCAAAAAATGTATACACACTGGGAAGGAAGGTTAAAAAACCGTGTTTGTTCACAGATGATATGGTTTTTTTATGTAGATAAAATCAGATGTTCAAGCTGGTTTTAGAAAAGGCAAAGGAACCAGAGATCAAATTACCAACACCCGCTGGATCATCAAAAAAGCAAGATTGTTCCAGAAAAACATCTATTTCTGCTCTACTGACTATGCCAAAGCCCTTGACTGTGTGGATCACAACAAACTGTGGAAAATTCTGAAAGAGATGGGAATACCAGACCACCTGACCTGCCTCTTGAGAAACCTGTATGAAGATCAGGAAGCAACAGTTAGAATTGGACATGGAAAAGCAGACTGGTTCCAAGTAGGAAAAGGAGTACGTCAAGGCTGTATATTGTCACCCTGCTTATTTAACTTCTATGCAGAGTACATCATGAGAAACACTGGACTGGAGGAAGCACAAGCTGGAATCAAGATTGCTGGGAGAAATATCAATAACCTCAGATATGCAGATGACACCACCCTTATGGCAGAAAGTCGAGAGGAACTCAAAAGCCTCTTGATGAAAGTGAAAGAGGAGAGTGAAAAAGCTGACTTAAAGCTCAACATTCAGAAAACTAAGATCATGGCATCCAGTTCCATCACTTCATGGAAAATAGATGGGGAAACAGTGTCAGACTTCATTTTTTGGGCTCCAAAATCACTGCAGATGGTGATTGCAGCCATGAAATTAAAAGACGCTTACTCCTTGGAAGGAAAATCATGACCAATTTAGACAGCATATTAAAAAGCAGAGACATTACTTTGCCAACAAAGGTCCATCTAGTCAAGGCTATGGTTTTTCCAGTGATCATGTATGGATGTGAGAGTTGGACTGTGAAGAAAGCTGAGCGCTGAAGACTTGATGCTTTTGAACTGTGGTGTTGGAGAAGACTCCTGAGAGTCCCTTGGACTGCAAGGAGATCCAACCAGTCCATCCTAAAGGAGATCATAGGTATTCATTGGAAGGACTGATGTTGAAGCTGAAACTCTAATACTTTGGCCACCTGATGTGAAGAGTTGACTCATTGGAAAAGACCCTGATGCTGGGAGGGATTGGAGGCAGGAGGAGAAGGGGATGACAGAGGATGAGATGGTTGGATGTCATCACTGACGTGATGGACATGGGTTTGGCTAAACTCCAGGAGTTGGGGATGGACAGGGAGGCCTGGCATACTGTGATTCATGGGGTTGCAAAGAGTCGGAGACGACTGAACAAGTGAACTGACTGACTGACTGACTGACTGAAAATCAGAGAACTAACAACAAAAATGCCTGTAACCTATCAGTAATTATAGCAAAGTTTCAGGTTACAAGGTTAACATACAAAAGTTAATTGCTTTTATAAACACAAGCAATGAAAATTGTAATATGAAATTTAAAACTGGTATCATTTACAGTATCACCAGTGAATATGTTAGTGGCTGTCATGTCCGTATCTTTGCAAGCCCATGGACTGTAGCCTGTCAGACTCCTCTGTTCATGGAATTCTCCAGGCAGGAATACTGGAGTTGCTAACCATTCCCTTCTCCGGGGATCTACCTGACCCAGGGATCAAACCTGTGTCTCCTGCACTGCAGGCAGATTCTTTACCATCTGAGCCGGCTGGGAAGCCCCCCAAAGTGAAATACTTTAATGTAAATCTAACAAAATATGTATCAGATACACAAGAGGAAAATGATAAAACTATAGTAAAGAAATAAAAGGAGATCTAAGTAAGTGGAGAGATATTCACATACCGGAAAAGGAAAACTCAATATTGTCAAAATGTCAGTTCTTCTCAACTTGATGTATAGATTCAGTGCCATGCCAATCAAAATCACATCAAATTATTTTATGTATGTAGAGAAAGGGATTCTAAATCTGCTGTGGAGAGGCAAAAGACCTAGAATAGATAAGACAAAAAAAGCATAGGAGAAAATCTTAGGAATAGGGGGCAGGCAAAGAAGTCTGAACACTTGACACCAAAAGCATGATTTCTAAAAGGAAAAACCTGATGAATTGAATCTCATCAAAATTTAAACCTTTTGTTCTGTGAGAGGTCAGATGAAAAATATGAAAATACAAGACTGAAAAAAATATTTGCAAAACACACACCAAGCAAAAGACTAGTATTTGGAGGAATTAAGTAGAGCAATTCCATAAGGTTGTTTTGAACTTCTGGGCTCACCCTCAAGCTGCACATGTACGATTTCAATCTTAATCAACATATCAAAGAAGTTGAGAATTAAACTAACAGATAGCTCAACATCCAAACCCAAGCCTATTCTCTAGGTAGCACACACGTGGGAAAGGTTAAAATTGCACTGAGAATCTTTTGAAAGTTGAACCCTCATTGCAACCACAATCCACAGAAGGGCTGACCTTGAATCCTGTTGCTAACCTGGTTGGTTGCCTGTTAAAACAACAATATCAACATCTGCATAATATTTAAACAAGACTCAAAGTCTCATAACATAATATTCAAAATGTCCAGAATACAATTCAGAAATCATTCACCATACAATGAAGCAGGAAAAGCTCAACTTCTATCCCTCAGTCAACAGATGCCAAAATCAGGATGGCACAGATGTTCAGATTATGACAAGACTAAAAGTAGCTCTTATTAAAATGCCCCAACAAGCAGTGTAAACACTCCTGAAACAAATGGCAAAATGAAAATTCTCAGCAAAAAAAACTGAGCTGAAAAACACAGTACCCGAAACAAAAAGCTTCAATGGAAGGGCTCAACAGCAAAATGGAGACAACAGAGGGAAAAAGAAATTTGAGGATAGATCAATAAAGAAATGATTTAATCCAAACAACAGAAGGAAAGGAGTTTAAAAATAACGGATAGTGCCTTGGAAACCTGTAGGACAATAACAAAATGTCTAACATCTGATACATGCAACAACATCCTCATCAGAACAGTAAAAATTCAAAAGATTGACAACAAAGTATCACCAAGGATGAGGAGAAACCAGAACTCTCTTATATTACTCATAGGGGTACCCCATAGCACATCTACTCTGGGATACATTCTGGTGGTTTTTATAAAGTTAAGCCTACAGCTACCCCGTGACTCACTAATTACAGTACTAGGTGTTTACCCAAGAGAAATAAACGCAAATGTCCAATCACAAAAATTGTCCATGGCAGTTTTAGTCCTAAAGCCAAAACCAAAAGCAACTAAATGTATATCAGTATGAGAATCAGTTCAGTTCAGTTCAGTTGCTCAGTCGTGTCCGACTCTTCACGACCCCATGAATCGCAGCACGCCAGGCCTCCCTGTCCATCACCATTTCCTGGAGTTCACTCAGACTCACGTCCATCGAGTCAGTGATGCCATCCAGCCATCTCATCCTCGGTCGTCCCCTTCTCCTCCTGCCCCCAATCCCTTCCAGCATCAAAGTCTTTTCCAATGAGTCACCTCTTCGCATGAGGTGGCCAAAGTACTGGAGTTTCAGCTTTAGCATCATTCCTTCCAAAGAAATCCCAGGGTTGATCTCCTTCAGAATGGACTGGTTGGATCTCCTTGCAGTCCAAGGGACTCTCAAGAGTCTTCTCCAACACCATAGTTCAAAAGCATCAATTCTTCAGCGCTCAGCCTTCTTCACAGTCCAACTCTCACATCCATACATGACTACTGGAAAAATCATAGCCTTAACTAGGCGGACCTTAGTCGGCAAAGTAATGTCTCTGCTTTTGAATATGCTATCTAGGTTGGTCATAACTTTTCTTCCAAGGAGTAAGTGTCTTTTAATTACATGGCTGCAGTTTAATTTCACCATCTGCAGTGATTTCGGAGCCCCAAAATAAAGTCTGACACTGTTTCTACTGTTTCCCCATCTATTTCCCATGAAGTGATGGGACCAGATGCCATGATCTTAGTTTTCTGAATGTTGAGCTTTAAGCCAACTTTTTCACTCTCCTCTTTCACTTTCATCAAGAGGCTTTTTAGTTCCTCTTGACTTTCTGCCATAAGGGTAGTGTCATCTGCATATCTGAGGTTATTGATGTTTCTCCTGGCTATCTTGATTCCAGCTTGTGTTTCTTCCAGTCCAGTGTTTCTCATGATGTACTCTGCATATAAGTTAAATAAGCAGGGTGACAATATACAGCCTTGACGTACTCCTTTTCCTACTTGGAACCAGTCTGTTGTTCCATGTCCAGTTCTAACTGTTGCTTCCTGACCTTCATACAGGTTTCTCAAGAGGCAGGTTAGGTGGTCTGGTATTCCCATCTCTTTCAGAATTTTCCACAGTTTATTGTGATCCACACAGTCAAAGGCTTTGGCATAGTCAATAAAGCAGAAATAGATGTTCTTCTGGAACTCTCTTGCTTTTTCCATAATCTAGCAGATGTTGGCAAGTTGATCTCTGGTTTCTCCACCTTTTCTAAAACCAGCCTGAACATCAGGGAGTTCACGGTTCACGTATTGCTGAAGTCTGGCTTGGAGAATTTAGAACATTACTTTACTAGCATGTGAGATGAGTGCAATTGTGCAGTAGTTTGAGCATTCTTTGGCATTGCCTTTCTTTGGAATTGGAATGAAAACTGACCTTTTCCAGTCCTGTGGCCACTGCTGGGTTTCCAAACTTGCTGGCATATTGAGTGCAGCACTTTCACAGCATCATCTTTCAGGATTTGAAACAGCTCAACTGAAATTCCATCACCTCCACTAGTATGAGAATGGGCTTCTAAAATTATGATATATTAATACAATGGAATATTGATCAGCAATAAAAAAAGATGTGTCATTGATTCACACCACATGGTTAAATATCACAGATATTATATTGAGCAAAAGAAGCCAGACACAAAAATTTTCATATTATATTGTTACACACAACCAATGGTGAAAAAAGGTTTGCCTTTGGGTTGTGGATGTGAATTGACTTGGAGAAGACATGAAGGAATTTTTTGATGGAGATGCGGATAGCAAAGATGTATCAAAGATGTACCTGTTTGTCAAAACTACACAGTTTACTATAGGACCCCTTGCAATCCCACTTCTGGGCATACATCCAGAGAAAAACATGATCGGAAAGGATACAGGCATCCTGATGTTCACTGCAGTACTGTTTACATAGCCAAGACATGAGAGCAACCTAGATGTCCATCGACAGAGGAATGGACAAAGATATGGTTCATATATACCATAGAGTGTTCCTAAACCTTTCAAAAGGAATGAAATAATGCCATTTGCAGCAACACGGACAGACCTAGAGATTGCCATACAGAGTGAAGTAAGTCAGAGAAGGAGAACTATTACAGGACATCCCTTTTATGTGGAATCTAAAAGAGAAATGATACAAATGAGCTTATTTAGAAACAGAAACAGGCTCACACACTTAGAGAATGAACTTTTGGTTGCCATGGGAAGGATGGGGGAAGAGATTGTCCAGGGATAGTACAGGGATGGACATGTACACACTGATGTAGTTAAAATGGATAACCAACAAGGACCTAGTGCACAGCACATGGAACTCTGCTCAGTGTTATGTGGCAGCCTGGATGAGAGGGGAGTTTAGGGGAGAATGGACACTTGCATATGCTTAGCTGAGTCCCTTTGCTGTTTATATCACAATACTGTTAATCAGCTGTCCTCCAATGCAAAATGAAAAGTTAAAAAAAAGTATACAGTTTTTATTTATTTTAACATATATATGAATGTTATTTTTAAAATAAACTATTTTTAAAAATATAAATAAAATATAAAATAAGAAGGAACCAGCCATGTGTAGAGAGGGAAAGTCAAAGACAAACATTACAGCATCCGTAAATCTTGATTCTAACAAAATGCTTGTTCTGTTTGAGATGGTAAAAGGTCGACAGGACCAGAAAAGCTGATAAGCATGGAATGAGAAAGCCATTGAGCTAGATGTGGTCCAGATCATGCAGGCCCAGCTAAGCCAGAATGAGCGTACATTTTATTTAAAGTGTCTGTTCAGTTCAGTCGCTCAGTCGTGTCCGAAACTTTACGACCCCAGGAACCGCAGCACTCTAGGCCTCCCTGTCTATCACCAGCTCCCGGAGTCCACCCAAACTCATGTCCATCGAGTCAGTGATGCCATCCAACCATCTCATCCTCTGTCATCCCCTTCTCCTCCTGCCCTCAATCTTTCCCAGCATCAGGGTCTTTTCAAATGAGTCAGTTCTTCGCATCAGGTGGCCAAAGTATTGGAGTTTCAGCTTCAGCATCAGTCCTTCCAATGAACACCCAGGACTGATCTCCTTTAGGATGGACTGGTTGGATCTTCTTGCAGTCCAAGGGACTCTCAAGAGTTTTCTCCAACACCACAGTTCAAAAGCATCAATTCTTCAGCGCTCAGCTTTCTTTATAGTCCAACTCTTACATCCGTACATGACCACTGGAAAAACCATAGCCTTGACTAGATGGACCTTTGTTGGCAAAGTGATGTCTCTGCTTTTTAATATGCTGTCTAGGTTGGTCATAACTTTCCCTCCAAGGAGTAAGCGTCTTTGAATTTCATGGCTGCAATCACCATTTACAGTGAGTTTGAAGCCCCCCAAAATAAAATCTGACGCAGTTTCCACTGTTTCCCCATCTATTTGCCATGAAGTGATGAGACCAGATGCCATGATCTTAGTTTTCTGAATGTTGAGCTTTAAGCCAACTTTTTCACTCTCCTCTTTCACTTTTATCAAGAGGCTTTTTAGTTCCTCTGGACTTTCTGCCATAAGGGTGGTGTCATCTGCATATCTGAGGTTATTGATATTTCTGCCAGCAATCTTGATTCCAGCTTGTGCTTCCTCCAGCCCAGTGTTTCTCATGATGTACTCTGCATAGAAGTTAAATAAGCAGGGTGACGATACGTACTTGGAGCATACAGGGAGCCTTGACGTACTCCTTTTCCTATTTGGAACCAGTCTGTTGTTCCATGTCCAGTTCTGACTGTTGGTTCCTGACCTGCATACAGGTTTCTTAAGAGGCAGGTCAGGTGGTTTGGTATTCCCATCTCTTTCAGAATTTTCCACAGTTTATTGTGATCCACACAGTCAAAGGCTTTGGCATATTCAAGAAAGCAGAAATAGATGTTTTTCTGGAACTCTGTTGCTTTTTTGATGATCCAGCGTATGTTTGCAATTTGATCTCTGGTTCCTCTGCCTTTTCTAAAACCAGCTTGAACATCTGGAATTTCGCAGTTCACATATTGCTGAAGCCTGGCTTGGAGAATTTTAAGCATTACTTTACTAACATTTGAGATGAGTGCAATGGTGTGGTAGTTTGAGCCTTCTTTGGCATTGCCTTTCTTTGGGATTGGAATGAAAACTGACCTTTTCCAGTCCTGTGGCCACTGCTGAGTTTTCCAAATTTGCTGGCATATTAAATGTGTAATGGAAAGCTATTGGGGTTTTAAGCAGGGAAACATTTTGATCCAGTGTTTACTCTTGCCATCATGTGGGGAATAAATTGGAGCAGCCAAGAGCCAAACCAGGGAAACTAGAAGAGGCCAGTGCAGTCATCTTGGCAAGAAATGAAAGTTAGTGGGACTTGGAGTTAGCAATAGTAGAGAGAGGAAAGTATCTTGTTTCAAGCTATAGGAGATGGAAATAATTGAACCTGAGATGGATTGAATATGGAGGAAGGGATTAAGGGGTGGGGAGAAACAAGTATGGCATCCAGGTTTCTGACTTGAGAAATTGAGTAGAAGGTGGTGCCATTCACAAAGGTGGGAAAGATTAGGAGAAGTTCCTGTGTGGGGAGAGAGAGGAGCCTGAGGACATCTGGACACGTTAAATCTGAGAATCAAATGGAGAGGTCAATGACATGCTGTGTAATAGTCAGAAGAGAGTTTCATCTGGGGATATGGATTCAGGAGTCATCAACCTGTGACGCCACTCAAGGTTCTGGAAGTGAATGAGGGCGAAGAGAGAGCGAAAGTCCCCAGGAGTCCTGGAGGAACATAGAGAAGCCCACAGAGGAGTCCAGCGCAGAGCTACTGGACGCAGGAGAGGGCACTGTGGGGAGCCAAGTAGCCAGAGGACCGGGAGCAACAGGAGACAGGGGTGCCAGGCAGTGCTTGGAGGAGAGGCCTACCTGTGTCCAAAGAGTTGCATCAACTCTGTTGAAAGAAGCTGAGAGATCATGTAAGAGTAAAGTGAGGCAGTAAAGGGCTTCCCTGATAGCTCAGCTGGTAAAGAATCCATCCCCATTGCAGGAGACTCTGGTTCAATTCCTGGCTCAGGAAGATCCATTGGAGAAGGGATAGGCTACTCACTCAAGTATTCTTGGGCTCCCCTTGTGGCTCAGCTGGTAAAGAATCCACCTGCAATGCAGGAGACCTGGGTTGGGAAGTGCCCCTGGAGAAGGGAAAGGCTGCACACTTCAGTATTCTGGCCTAGAGAATTCCATGGATGGTATTGTCCATAGGGTCACAAAGAGTCAGACACGACTGAGCGACTTTCACTTTCGCTTTTGACAAATCATTTACAGATTGAGTGTGCATGCTTGCTAAGTCGTTTCAGTTGTGTCTGACTCTTTGTGACCCCATGGACTGTAGCCTGCCAGGCTTCTCTATCCATGGGGTTCTCCAGGCAAAAATACCGGAGTGGCTTGCCATGGCTTCCTGCAGAGGGTCTTCCTGACCCAGAGATCTAGCCTGTGTCTCTTACATCTGCTTTGGCAGGTGGACTCTTTACCACTAGTGCCACCTGGAAGTTTGAGCAGTGGAAGCTAAGGCCAGACTGCACTGAATAAAATCAAACCTGGAAGCCGAGCAAGGATAGTGTAGATGTGGCCCTCCCATTCTAGAATATTTACTATGAAGGGACTCAAGAGAATTGGTCTGCAGAAGAAGGTTTTTGAGAGGGAAAGCATGATGGAAGAGGGATTGCTGGCCAGTGATGAGGGTCCTCCTGCAGACAGCTAATTTCCATGTGCATTCAGTATGAGATTTCTTAGCGTAGGTCTTGGTGAAGAAAGGAGTTAAATTAAAAAGTGACACAAAGAGAAGCTGATCTGCTTGGATATGTGGTGTATTTAACCTGCTTGGATGCAAGCATGGAGGAGACAAATGACTGAGTCTATCCACAGCTGGAGTTTTTCAGAAGAACTGATAAATGAAGAGATCAGCAAGGGGGCTGAGGCTCTTTACAAGGCAGTGGTTATAGCAATGTACCCCAGAATCTCACTGATAAAAGAAGGGAATTGATGACAAAGGGGAGCTGATGAGGGTGGGAAAGTATATGTGCTGGGGGAGATGAGAATCAATTTTGTATTATATCTCAAAATACAATGTGGGTGTACTTGAAAAAGTGAATGATGGATAAGTTGTAGTCAGAGGGCAAGGTGCTGGAATTACAATTTTGGAGCTAGCAGTACCATTTGGGGTGATATTTTAGAGTCCAGAGGAAAGCCTTGGGCATCATTTTTGAGTGGAAGAAAAGTGTCCTTGGAGATGCGGAGGTACAAAAACCTAAAAGATGGTGGTATTACAGCAAAGGGGAAAAAAAGATAAACACATTCAGTCATTTTGACAATATTTGAAATTAAAGTCCTTGGTTTTTAGTTCTGTAAGTCTATTATATTGCTTTAAGTAGAATGGTTTTAAATGTGTGTAATGAACAAGATCAAATGACTTCCATTTGTTTTTGGGCTGCTAATGAGAATAAATTGTATCTAAGATACGGAAAAAAGGGGGGATGTATTAGTTTTCTTGGGCTGCCATAACAAAGTACCATAGATTGGGTTACTTGGCAGAAATTTATTTTCTCAGCATTCTGGAGGCCAGAAGTCCAAAACTTTAATGGCTTGGTTTCATTTTGTCTAAGCTCTCTCTTTTTGGTGTTTAGGTGGCTGTCCTCCCACTGTGTGCTCAGGGGATGGTCCCTCCCTCTTCTGTGTACCCTAATCTCTTCTCTTTGTCCTTGGATACCAGTCATATTGGATTAGGGCCCACCCACATGTAATCATTTTACCTTGATTACCTCATTAAAGGCACTAACTTGGCAAAGATTCTCTCTTTGCCCAAACTCTAGCCAGGATCCTCTGAACTCTCTTCTTAAATAGGTCCTGACTTTGGCTTTTAATGCATCACTCAGTTTTAGTAAGAATCCTGCTAAGTCATTTTAACCAAAATCTCCTCGATATCTAATCAGATTCCTCATCCTTCCGCATGCCCCAGCTGATGTCTGATCACCTTGACCTGCCTTAAGCAAGAATCTCATTACGTCCCTGATGCTTCACCTTAGTAATATTCTATCCATCAGCCTCCTGCCTGGCTCCTTGACTATAGAAACCCCCACTTTTCCTTATCATATCTGGAGTGGAGCCCAGTCTCTCCTCTATCGCAAAACTCCAGCTGGGGAGTCCCTGGACCTATTGCAATAGTCTGCTGAACAGTCTGCCTTTGTGTTCTTCAACAAGTGTCATAAATACGTTCTTAACAGTCTTCAAGTACAGCCCTGTTCTTTTTGTTTGCTGGTTTTGTTTTTGATCTGCTTACAGTCATATTCTGAGGTCCTAGAGGTGAGCACTTCAACAAGTGAGCTGGAGGGGCACAGCTCACCCGGTGGCAATGGGGAATTGTTTGTGGACTTGAGGGTACTCAGCAACTCAGACCTAAAGGAAGCCGGAGACCAGGGCCTAAGCGGTCAGTGAATGGAGGCCTGACCAGGCCGGAGGCGACAGCAATGGAGGGGGGTGTGTGAGGGGAGCTGCGTCTCAGAAGGACAGCGGCTTCTGAAAAGAGTGAGGTCTTTAGGAAGCGGCCATGAGGAGTAAGAACAACCAGGCCTCCATCCCTGGTCCAGAGGCATTTGGAAATACAAACCTGAAGATGCAATTTTCTCCTGAGAGGCTGTCTGAGCCGTGGTAGTGTCAGGGGCCAGCCAGGTTTCCACAAGGGCAGGAGGTAGACGGGATATTGGGAGAAGAAGCTGAGGATTCTGGGGAGTTTGCCCACCAGAGCAGAAGTCTACACGAGCGGTATCTGGGCCCCATCCCTACGGCATCTCTGCATGTGTGTATGCCCGCGTGCAAGTTCCATCTCTATCAAAGCCACTATTCAGGCGTCCCCATCACCAAAGCAATACTTCTCATTGTCTACTATCCTTGTGAGACCTTTTCACCACTTTAAATTGGTGGTTGGAAGAACCACAGTTACTCAGTGGTAAGACTGGGCCACTTATGAAATGGCAGGTGACTTTTCGATTGAAATTTCAAATCCGTGTGTCAATTTGTTCCTGGTGAGAAGTACCCCCAAGAGCACACATAACCCACTTTCTCTCCATTATTCCAAAGACAGCCTGAAGCTGAAGAATCATATCCTGGGATTTGGCGTCTCTGTTGGTCTTTCTCATCAAAAAGATCCAATTAAAGTGCCAAAGGCTGAAATGCCTTTTTATTTCATTCACGTGAGGTCAGGTGATTGCTCCCTTCAGATTTGTACTTTAATGTTCAAAATAAAAAGTCAGCTTGTACCGTGGCTTAAACTAATTCCACAAGATACATTTGGCCAAATAAGCACGTGCAGATGCAGACATTTGAGTTTTGAGCTGGAACATCTAAAGGACAGGCTGTGCCTGCACATTTAGTACATTTTACTCCGTGGAATGAGCCAGGCACTTTAGTAAGATGATGCACTGCTGAAGACTGTCGAAAACCAAGAAGGAACCTGAACCAGGGCAGGCTCCCTCAGCTTAAATAGACAGGAATCCCAGAACGAGGACCTAAAGGAGGTGGGTTGAATTGGAATGATCTTAATCACCAGGAGGAAAGAAATCAAGACTTAAAGAAAGAAAGAAACATAATATAGGAGAATATCTGGGCAGCTCATTTTAAATAATGATAAAATCGTTATGGAGATAATTCTATTTTCATTTATTTAACTATAATTTTCAAAAACCTATTTTGTCTCATGTCTAACGCTAGTTCCTGGGAACTTAAGAAAGACAGGACTCCTCTCCCTAAGGATCTCCCAGTTAAGGGGGAAGACAGACAGTCAAAGATGGCATCAATGCCCATTAGAACACGGTCTAGACTAGATTCTGATTCCCAACCTGCAGACTTAGGAGCCTGGGGCAGAGGGCATTCAGAAAGGCAAAGTTTTATTGTGCTAGGCATTTTCTACAAAAAGTCATCTCACATATGTATGTGCTATTTTAAAGGAGAGTGGATAAAATTATGACCAACAGAAAGAAAGCTCATTTAAAAGATTTTCTGAACTCACGTAGCTTCCTGTCATTATGTATTTTCCCCATCAACGGATATTAAAAGTATAGCTGCATTTGGGAATCCAGGAAGTATTTTGAAGTTCAAAAAGAGCTTAAAATAAGGAAGAGCTGGTGATCACAGGTGTAGTCATCGCATCATTGTTTCCCAGTGCGATCCCAGCTCACTGCAAGTGGACTCTGGTCCAGAGCTAACCCTTCACCTGGGTTCTAGATTCCACACCCCCCCTCCTTCTTGGGGACCTCACCCCACCACTTACCTCTCCTCTTTGATATTTTACTCTTTCCCTGTCTACCAGATCTTTCCCTTTAGTCCATATAATGCTCAGGTCTCTTTCATCTTGACAGGAATATTCTCCATCATGTCATCTCCACAGACATTTACTTGGCTTCTGTATAACCTTGCCTGGCATGTCAGGAAAAGACCCGCTGAGAATGTGGAAGCTGACCTCAGAACAATGAGTGGGCTCTGAGGAGCAGATGCAGGAACAAGGCATAGGATGGGGTTCCCAGACTTTCATTTTTCCTCCTAAACTATCTCTCAAAGACATTTGCTTTTCTCCATCTCCAACACCCGCTGCTCCAAGCTGCCATCAGCTCCTGCCCGGATATTGTAATGTCCTCATAACTGGTCTAGCTGTGCTCATTCTTGCCTCCTATCTGTCTGGTCTCCACACTGCAGACTGAATAGCTTTTTCAGACTGTGACTCCTCCTCCAGCTTCTTGCTACCACCACCTCCACAGCTCCAGGGTTCCAGCCTCTAACTCTCCTGCCTCATGGAGTATCCCTCATTTTCTGATACCTTCCTCTCTCACCTACATTGGCCTCACAGTACCCTGTATTACTCGCTCATCATGAGAAATTTTCACATGATTCCTTGGCCTAAATTCACTAGAAAGGAATTTGATTTCATTTTAAGAGCAATGGGAAATCACTGAAGGATTCTTAGGCATGAAAGTGACTGCATATGATCTGAAACATTCCTAAAATGGCACCCTGGCTACTAGTGAATAGTAAATAGATGAGGGCAATGGGTGAAGCAGAGACCATTGTGGGAAGGAGATTTCTGAGATTCGGGTAAGAAACAATGGTGACTTGGACCCACGTTATGGCACTATAGATGGAAAGAAATAGACATGTAGAGATACAGCGGGGGCTGGAACCAATAGGATTTGGTCATGGATTCAGTGACAGAGAGTGAGAGAAATGAAGGAATTGAGAATGACCCCTAAGATTCTGACTTGAGCAATTTGAGTGGGTGCTGCCTTCATTTACTGAAAGCCTGTGGAAGGCTCAGGTATGGAGGCATATTGTCCCATCTTTACTGATCACCTGCCCTTCCAGCTATTCGTGGGATGTGAGTTGCTAAAGTAATTGGGGTGTAGAGTGCTTGATCAGGAGCAAACTGAAAGATGCCAAAGTATAGAGAAGATTGAGGGGCATGGCCTATAGAAAGCATTGTAAAAATCACCCCTTGGAGATGAATCTGAAGTGTTAAGCCTTGCTGGACCATAACACGAGCATCACTCCTCTCTGCAGACCAGCCCCTCTTCCTTTCCTTCCTTCCCTACCCAGCATAGATACTATTTCTTATCATGCTCTTGCCAATACCCGTGCCCCAGTGTTCCCCCAGTGGAACTTCTGGCAAAGCATCAACTTTGGATGAATCCAATTATCACTCATCTCTGGTTGCTAAGCACTGCTGGAAATCCATACCGATCGGTGTTGCTATAAATCATTGATGCCGCTCTGAATTTATGGTCTTCGACTTCACATGGACCCTCAACGCTGCCTGGCAACCCTTCTCTGTTTCCCTTGCCAGCTCGCCTTCTCCACAGTGGCCACTGCAGATGTTAACCCTCTCTCAGACGCCACATTCCCTTCTCTCTGAGCAGCTTAATTCACGACTGCCTCCCAGAGAATATACAAGCTGTCAAAAAGGAGAGCTACCTCGGCCTTCTAGCAGCCTCACTTAAGTTTAGGACTATTCTCTCTTACCGCTCTCTGGTTACAAATCTCTTCTTCTGTGTAAAAGTAATGCTTCCACTCGGATCTCATTCCCTTTTATTTTCAGAAATCTTTCTTTATCCCCTCTATTCCCCATATTATTTGCCCATTCCTTTACCAGCTCCTTCCCAACTGCACTGAAATTTGTCAGGTCACCCTCCCCCCATCTTTAAAATTCTTTAAAGAACCTTCTCTTCTTCCCCTAACTAGTGACTGCCAGATCTCTCTGCCTTTTTTTTTTCAAGTTTTTTTTTTTTTTTAATGTGGACCATTTTTAAACTCTTTATTGAATTTGTTACAATATCTCTTCTGTTTTATGTTTTGGGTTTTGGGCCATGAGGCATGTGAGATCTTAAGTCCCCAACCAGACCCACACCCCCTGCGCTGGAAGACAGCATCTTAGCCACTGGGCCACCAGCAAAGTCCCCTTCTCCTTTTTTCTTATTAAAACTTTCTGAAAATACTGCCAGCACTGTATGTGTCACCAGTTGTCACTGAGCACTGTCTCATAAACTGCCACAGTCTTGCTTTCACGGTGAGCCTGCCCTCATCATTGGTCCCTGCTTGAAATGACCTCCATTCAAAGTCCTGGCTGTCATCTTTCAATCACTATGCACCTTGGATCCTTGGCAACCTGACGCTGTCAGCCACTCCTTCCTCCTGGAAACCCTCTCCTCCCCTCGGCACGCTCTCCTGGTCTTCATATGAATACTTAGGATATCACTTAGTCTTCCCCTTCTTGACCTTGGATGACAGAGTTCTGTGCTGGGCTTTCTTCTCTTTTCCCTGTGTACTTGAATCTTGGATGCATTCTGTGTATCCAAGGGTATTTGCAAAATGATCCCAATTTTCTACCCCTCCCTGTATCTATGTTGTTTTTAATGTAACTTTGCAACTCCTCCTTTCAAGAGGTAGAATTTGTTTTTTTTAACCTCTTGAGTCTGGACTGGCCTTGACTTACTTTGGCCCATACAAGATGGCAAAGCAAAACTGTACCAGATTCTAGCCTGGGCTAGCCACCTGGATGATGAGAGTCTATGGCTTAGTCACCTCGGCCAATTACCAATCAAGTAGCTGGTAAGTGAGGCTGTCTGAGACCAGCCTCAGCCAACCCACCAGCTGACCGTGGACACGTGGACAAGCCCGTCTGAGGTCAGTCAAGTCTGGCCAAGATGATATAACTTACAAACTCATGGAAATCACTACACTCAGGGATAATTTGCAATAAGCAAAAGTTAACTGATAGAGTTCCACTTCCTCCTCATGTCGCAATGGTCATCTCTGTGTTGGTCATTTGCTAGATGCTATCGCTAGCATAGATACACCATCTGAAGGCCAGACTCACAACTATACTTGCCTAGAGTCCCATGGACAGAGGAGTCTGGTGGGCTAGAGTGCAGGGGGTCACAAGGAGTCAGACACGACTGAGCAGGCACACTATGCTACTAGACCACAGCATTTATCCTGCTTCTTGTGTGGTCCAGGTGCCACACATATCTCTCTCTTTATTCTCTCAACCACCCTATTTGGTGGATTTTTCCATTACCCCATCTTACAAGTGAGAAAACCTAGACAAGAGAAGTTAGTGACATGCCCATAGTCACAGAGCAGGGAT
This sequence comes from Capra hircus, assembly GCF_001704415.2. NCBI lineage: Eukaryota > Metazoa > Chordata > Mammalia > Artiodactyla > Bovidae > Capra > Capra hircus. Next base: position 9,354,261 of record NC_030810.1, on the reverse strand, counting down.
TGGTAGATGAAGGGTTTGCGTCCACCACTCGGGTGCCTTTCCTCCCTGCTTGCTGTTCCAAGTACGTCTACACTCTCATGTCTCTAACTTTACTGACGTTGACTCTTCTTCCTTACACATTGCCTCCCTGGGCTCTTCTTGGCTAACTCCTACCTATCCTTTAGAAGCCTGATTGGATAGTACCTCCTCAGGAAGTTTCTCTGACTTTCCCTTCTTCCCCCAGAATGGACTAGATGGCCCTCCTCTCTGCTGCCGCAGTATCCCCTGCAAACTGTATCTACTCCCACCTCACTGTATTGAAACTGTGTCCCTCCACAGACTGTAAACTCCTGCAGACAGGAACTCTGGCCCCAGGAATGGGGTCATTGGGTGCAAGGTTCAGCTCACCCAGCCAGGCACCAAAGCTGATATACACCAAAAAGATATCACCATGGCACTACCCAATGTGAGGCAAGTAGAACCGGAATGCCTAAAACTGATTGAAATGCCAGCTATTCATCCAGAAATGGAAATTTCAGTCCATTTGGCAATTTCCAAGGCAATGGGTCCTAAAAATGAACTTTTCACAGTCAGGGAATTTGCAAAGTCACTCACCCCAACCTCTAATATGTGGGCTTGAAGAGAAACTGCAAGAGATTACAGGGTTTGTGCTCTTTCTTCTTTATTTCATTGCTTGACACTTTTTCAGGAAAACAGACTCTAAAAGGTGCTGGAAATGAGAGATTTAAGGAATGGAATCCATCTCTCTGGCCATATCTCAGGCAATGCAAAATTCAAATGGCCCCAAAAGGGCACTTCGCTTTTGACAGTGAAAGCAAACCCTCTCTGGATGGGCAGGGCTTCCCCAGAGCCCCATTTCAGAGGCTGCCATCATCCTGCTGGGCAAGGGGAGGCATCATACGGTGCAGGGCCATCAACTCCACTCCAGCCAACTTTGATGTGATGAGACAGTGGTGAAAAATGCTGCCTTCAGGAAAGGAGAGTCTTTTGAGAACAAAATCCTGGGTTCTAGTATGTGTCCCAAGCAATTAAAAAAACCATTTGGAAGTGTGCAGGGTGCGAACGGTGATAAGGTGCTATAACAGGTCTAGAACAGTTTACAAACTTTCTCAGAGAAACACTTAGGAATCTTCTGCCACCTACCTTTTTACTGCCTCCTCCTAAAAATCTTTGATTCTAAACTTCAGTGCAGAGCTTCCCCTGGTGGCTCGGTGGTAAAGAATCTGCCTACCAATGCAGGAGACATAGGTTTGATCCCTGGTCAGGGAAGAGTCCACGTGATGCAGAGCAACCTGAGCCTGTGCTCTTGAGCCTGGGGGACATCCCTGGTGGCCCAGATGATAAAGAACCCATCTGCAATACAGGAGACCCAGATTTGATCCCTGGGTTGGGAAGATCCCCTGGAGAAGAGAATGACTACCCACTCCAGTATTCTGGCCTGGAGAATTCTATGGACAGAGGAACCTGGTGGGCTACAATCCATGGGGTCCCAAAGAGTCGGACACAACTGAGCGACTAACACTTTCCCTTTCTAGAGCCCAGGAGCCACAACTATTGAAGCCCACACACTAGAAACTGTGCCTTGCAACAAGAGAAGGCCCGACAATGAGAGGCCCACACACCACAGCTCCAGAGTAGCCCCCACTCCCCGCAACAAGAGATAAGTGCACACAGCAACAAAGACATGGCACAGCCAAGATAAATACAAAAGCGAAATCATTCAAAAATGAACTGAAATGAAGTGCACATCAGTAAGGGACTGTGGAGCCAGTGTAATCATGTGGGCTGTGGGTTAGTTTGTCCTTGAGTTAGCGGTGTGGGCATTTTAATAATGGCTTGGTATTATTTTGGAATGTAGATACCGTTGTACGTAGGCACACAGTTTCTCACCGCAACCGCATGGTTTCCTCTCCTCTTGGATACTCAGAGAGACTACATTTTACAGTCTCCCTCTGAGTTAGGAGTGGCGTCCTCTGTTGGCTCATAGAAAGAGCAACAGAGTTTCAGAAAAACTGCTTCATTGACTATGCTAAAGCCTTTGTGTGGATCGCAACAAACTGGAAAATTCTTCAAGAGATGGGAATTCCAGACCACATGACCTGCCTCCTGAGAAACCTGTTTTCAAGTCAAGAAGCAACAGTTAGAGCTGAACATGGAACAACGGACTGGTTCCAAATCGGGAAAGGAGTACGTCGAGGCTGTATATTACCTCCTTGCTTATTCAACTTATATGCAGAGTACACCATGAGAAATGCTGGGCTGGAAGAAGCACAAGCTGGAATCAAGATTGCCAGGAGAAATATCAATAACCTCAGATATGCAGATGACACCACCCTTATGGCAGAAAGGGAAGAGGAACTAAAAAGCCTCTTGATGAAAGTGAAAGAGGAGAGTGAAAAAGCTGACTTATTAGCTCAACATTCAAAAAACTAAGATCATGGCATCCGGTCCCATCACTTCATGGCAAATAGATGGGAAAACAACGGAAGCAGTGACAGACTTGATTTTTTGGGCTCCAAAATCACAGCAAATGGTGACTGCAGCCATGAAATTAAAAGATACATGCTCCTTGGAAGAAAACTATGATCAACCTAGACAGTATATTAAAAAGTAGAGACATTACTTTACCAACAAAGGTCCGTCTAGTCAAAGCTATGGTTTTCCAGTAGTCATATATGGATGTGAGAATTGGACTGTGAAGAAAGCTGAGTGCCAAAGAATTGATGCTTTTGAACTGCAGTATTGGAGAAGACTCTTGAGAGTCCCTTGGACTACAAGGAGATTCAACCAGTCCATCCTAAAGGAAATCAGTCCTGAATATTCATTGGAAGGACTGATGCTGAAGCTGAAACTCCAATACTTTGGCCGCCTGATGCAAAGAACTGACTCATTGGAAAAGACCCAATGCTGGGAAAGATTGCAGGCGGGAGGAGAAGAGGATGACAGAGGATAAGATGGTTGGATGGCATCACTGACTTGATGGACATGAGTTTGAGCAAGCTCTGGGAGTTGGTGATGGACAGGGAAGTCTGGTGTGCTGCAATCCATGGGGTCACAAGGAGTCAGACTTGACTGAGCGACTGAATTGAACTGAACTGATGAGACCACATCAGAGAAGGCAATGGCACCCTACTCCAGTACTCTTGCCTGGAAAATCCCATGGACAGAGGAGCCTGGTGGGCTGCAGTCCATGGGGTCGCTGAGGGTCGGACATGACTGAGTGACTTCAATTTCACTTTTCACTTTCATGTATTGGAGAAGGAAATAGCAACCCACTCCAGTGTTCTTGCCTGGAGAATCCCAGGGACGGGGGACCCTGATGGGCTGCCGTCTCTGGGGTAGCACAGAGTCGGACACGACTGAAGCGACTTAGCAGCAGCAGCATCAGATGAGACCACATACTAGCCCTTGAAATAGGAGAGGAGATGATGTGCACTACTTCCAGGCCTGGCTCTTTAAAATTCTTGTCCATCAGTTTTGCAAAATGAAGCATCCCTAGAGATGGGTGGTGGTGATGGGCACACAAAAATGTGAGTGTATGAATGCCACTGAATTATATACTTATAATGATTAAAGTAGTAGACTTCCTAAATTTACTTTTTATTGGACTATAGTTGCCTTACAATGTTGTATTAGTTTCAGGTGTACAGCAAAGTGATCCAAGTGTACACATACAAACATACATATATATTCTTTTTCAGATTCTTTTCCTATATAAATTATTGCAGAATAACAAACACTCTACCCATACTTCCTGCCTATTCCTGGAAGTAGAGGCAGAAACGCCCAATTTCAAGTTTTTTAGAGCTGAATAGATGAGTGATGACATTTCAAAGAGGCCTGAGTTCACCTGGCATGATTCACAGCAGCATCATGACCACAGCTGACCAGATCCAAGGCCAAACGGTGAATTGGTTCCTCCTAGCTGCCAGATGCTCCCTTTTCCTTCCCCCAGTGACTAAAAACCATGACAGTAGAACCTTCCCCACAGCAGCGGCTCTTCCACCACGTTCTCCAAAGGGTCTGACTAGATCCTGATACTTGAGCAAGGTGGAGAAGACCACCCGGGTCTATCTTTCACAAACCCTGTACTGAGGAGGGGCTGGCCAGGCAGCTGTCAGATGCAAAGATCCTCGCTACGTGTATAGCCCTACTTAATTGCTCATCTGGCTGAGATCCATTCCTCTCCAGATGTTGCATCAGAGCACGGCCGGAATTGCTGCTTTCAGCCTCCTCTCATCACTCTAATTAAGCCAACGTAATAAGGCAACATGTGAGACACGATGATCAAGTTTTAATTAGACTTTGATAAACCCAATGTGAATTTGATCTCATCAGGTGCAACATTTCTGACAGCAGTGAGACCGCGAATCATGAGGTGGCTTGGGTATAAATAGCAGTGATAGTCTCTGTCTCATCTGCATGGAGGAAGGTCGGGGCTTGGGTGTGTATGTGACCCTCGGAACCCCTTTACTCTTGAGGAAGACTTTACAGTTTGTGAAGTCCTTTCAGCCCCCTGTTACAAGACTGTGAGCTGAGACTCACTTGGCAACAAGACACTTGGGCCCAGATGGGGAGAAGGAGGCAGAAGCTCACGTTCAGTCAATTTCTAAGACATGCCAGAGACAGCGCTAGGAGCAGCATATACGGAATAGAAGTCAATGTCTCACCCAAAGTCGCAGGACTTCAGAAGTGTCAGAGCAGAACTCCCACCCAGGTCTGTTCATTTCCTTTATAGAACTCTCTTCACCACTTCATGCAAATAAGCTTCCAAAGCCATCCTGAAAGGCAAGTGAATGAGAGCTGTAAGTGTCCTCAGAGATAGATCCAAACCCCTTCATGGTACAGGTATGGAAACTGGGGCTCAGGAAGCAAAAGGCGTGCCCCTTTGTTAGACAATAATTCGGTGGCAGAACCAGACAAGAACTTAAATCTGACATGGCCCCTCTGTCTAATTCACTAAATTCAGTTTGATTCAACAAATATTTGTTGAGCATATATTATGCTGTGCCAAGCACAGTTTTAGGGATGTATCAATGAATTCAAAGAGATGAATAGCCATGCTCTAGTGGATTTCCATTCTAAGAAGTGGGAAAAGATAGTGAATAATGAATAAGCAAAGTATATAGTATGTTAAGAGTGAATAAGTGCTATGGATAAATACAAACAAAATGATAACGTAGGATTAGGGGGCTGGAGAACTGCATGGATGGCTGAGCTGAAGTTTAAAACAGAATGGTTAAAGGAGGTCTCACTGAGACTGAGAAAGCTTCCTAAAGGCAAAGGTTTCCACTTCTCAAGATGCCATTGAGAAATTACTGACCACTTACAGTGTCCACTCTTTTGATAGAAGTGGGAAGCCAGCCATCTCTCTCAAGGATCCCAAGAGCACCACCGTGGTCTGAGCGATTTTCCCCTAACAAATGGCATTCCCCAAGCTCATAAGCAGTTAAGTGGCTGCAACGCTACTGACCACTTCCACATGGCACTTCCATCTAGACACAGCATGAAAAGTGTGATACTCAGACAGTGGTCGATCATTGAATTGATAAGGTGTCCCCTGGTCGTGCTGGGGTATAGGCCGTTTATCTGCAGGAGTCTTTCTCCCCTCCCAGTAACTCACCACACGCAGCACCCCTACAAGTCTCTCACTCTGGAAAATACCCCACCTAACTTTTACCACCTTCATCATTTCCCTGGACTAGAGCTAAGCCTATGACCAAAGCCCTGTGTGAAACTCCCAGGCGTCAGTTAGTCACCCGTGTAAGCCAAATGAAACTGTGGACTCCTGTGTCTGTCCCAGTCTTCTAATTAGAGTCTACTGACCCCGGACCATTCATCTTCTCCCTCCCTCTAATTTGTTGAAGTAGCATTCTAGAATGAGAGGTCTCTGCTGAGGGCCTTCATATTGCATTATATGGGAGCAGTGATACTGTGTGTTTGGATAGAATTTTTCAGTTGACAAGGGCACTCACATCCATCATGTCGTTTGAGTTCCATAAAAGTGCTGGATCATTATCCACACACATACCCTCCCCCCCTTTCTTCAGGTTAGGAAGACTGTGCTCTTAGGAGTGAAATATCTGTCCAACGTCACACAGCATTTGAAACACAACCAAATGCCCTGGGCTCTTTCTAAAACTCCAGGCTGGCTGGCCCTATGGGTAACGTCTAGTGGCAGGCCAGAGAGATGAAGTAAGGTGACCCTTTCTGATTCACCCTCAAGAGAATCAGAAAGATAATAGAGATATAAGCCAGAGATCCAGGAGCAGTATAGTATTTCCCAGACTTCAGCACCTACAAAGATCATCTGAGGAGCTTGTAAAAAGGCAGATTCTGGTCTGTAGGTCTGGGGCAGAGCCTGAAATTCTGCACTTCTGTAAAACTCCTAGGTGATGCCAATACACCTGGTCCTTGGGGTGCACTCTGAATAGCAAGAGGACAGTGCAAATCGACACACCAAGCTGACTGAATGGAAGGCTCCCAGGTCACAGTTCGGCCCTTTAGCAGCTGTGTGACTTCATGCCAATCCTCACAGAGCTCAAATTCAGGGTGGTGGTTACTTTTTTCTTTTCAAACTTAACAACAGAGAGATGCCATTGTGGACGCTCACATTTATGCCTAACACGGGGGTGGGTGTCACCTGAGATCTGGTCTGAGCTGCACTCACTATGTAACTATGTAAGTGCCCCCTGCCCAAGGCTACATCCAGCTAGAGGAAGGGACATCATTTCTCTCATTTACACCAGGGCATCACATGGGCCCACAGAGGTCTTGAACTTCCCACCATCCTGGACAGCTGCTCTTGGGCTAATCCATCTGCCTTGACAGGACTCCAAAGAATTGATGCTTTTGAACTGTAGTGTTGGAGAAGACTCTTGAGGGTCCCCTGGACTGCAAGGAGATCCAACCAGTCCATCCTAAAGGAAATCAGTCCTGAATATTCATTGGAAGGACTGATGCTGAAGCTGAAACTCCAATACTTTGGCCACCTGATGCAAAGAGCTGACTCATTGGAAAAGACCCTGATGCTGAGAAAGGTTGAAGGCGGGAGGAGAAGGGGATGACAGAGGATGAGATGGTTGGATGGCATCACCGACTTGATGGACATGAGTTTGAGTAAGCTCTGGAAGTTGGTGATGGACAGGGAAGCCTGGCGTGCTGCAGTCCACAGGGGTCGCAAAGAGTTGGCCACAACTGAGCGACTGAACTGAACTGAACTGAACACATGCAATGGGGAAATTCAGGCAGGAGGTGAAGTCTGAGCTGAGACCTGAAGGAGGTGCAGGAGTGAGCCTTGTGGTTAACGGAGAAGTGCAATGTGGGTATAGGAACGGCCTCTGTAGCAGGTTTTGGAGCAGTGGTATGCTCGGTGTGGTCAAGGAAGACTCAAGAAGACCTGTGCCACCGGAGTGGAGTGCACCGAGGAGAGTATCTAGGTCACGTGGAGGCCTCTGGGTTTTGTTCCAAAGGTGATGGGATAGCGCTGGCGCGCTTTGTGCCGTAGCCACTGCTGCTGCTGCTGCAGCTGCGCCTCTGCGTAGTCTCCGTTTAAATGTTTTAAGGGAGTTGGGGCAGGACTAATTCATTCAACAAACTCAGCATGCATATCTCGAGTGCCTACCATGTGCCAGGCACTATTCTAGGCTTCAGTCTAGGTTCTGGGAATGTTGTTGTTGTTCAGTCACCAAGTCATGTCCAGTTCTTTGCAACCCCATGGACTACAGCACACCAAGCTCCTTTGTCCTCCACTATCTCCCGGAGTTTGCTCAAATCCATGTCCATTGAGTCGGTGATGCTATCTAACCATCTCATCTTCTGCCGCCCTCTTCTCCTTTGGCCTTCAGTATTTCCCAGCATCAGAGAAAGGAGATCAAACTGGTCAATCCTAAAGGAAATCAACCCTGAACAGTTATTGGAAGGACTGGGGTTGAAGCTGAAGCTCCAATATTTGGCCACCTTATACAAAGAGCTGACTCATTGGAAAAAAAAACCCGATGCTGGGAATATTAGCAGTGAGCAGAAAAGGCCAACTCCCCACCCTTGTGAGGCGTGCATTTCTGTCAACTGGAAGATGAATCTCAGCTGTCTCACTGAGATCCGCTGAGGATGAGACAGTGATGGCACTCCTACCTCTCTTTGGATGTGCAAGTTGGGCTGGAGGTTGAATAAGCCAGAAATGTCTGAGGGACCCACTGCTACCTGCACGCAGATGCTTTGTGTTGGTGCTGTTGCTGCTGCTGCTAAGTCGCTTCAGTCGTGTCTGACTCTGTGCGACCCCATAGATGGCAGCCCACCAGGGTCCCCCGTCCCTGGGATTCTCCAGGTAAGATAACTCTTGTGGAAATTGAGAGCAAGAGGTTGATGCCATGTTGGGGTCAATGTGAAGCAGAGAGAAAGCAGAGCCACAGGTAGGAAAAGCCCGCGGGGCTGAGTTTCCTGAGGGAGCAGGAACTGACCTTGAGAGTGAACATAACCCTTGAGAATGCACACAAATTCTGGGGAAGAAAGGAAATGAGATGAGAGGCTTGACCTTGCTCATATTTTACAGGCATGGACATAAGTATTCTGCCCAAATTGTACTTGCCCTTCAAAATCCAGCTTAAACAGCAGCTCTTTTATAGGACCATCCCTAATACCTTCATCACTTCTGCCTTTTAACAGATGTCTTGCCTCTCACCTAGCTGGGTACTTCTGGAGCCTGTCACAGAACCTGGCTCTGAGCAGGCCCTCAACAAATACTTGCTGGGTGAGTAAATAGATGGGAGGGTGGGTGCCGGGATGGACGGATATACAGATGGATGATATGATACCCTAGCTTGTTGAAAGGTATTTCATGTGGCAGTAAGGGATCCCAAAGGAAAGATCTGAAATTTCTTAATTAATCTCTTTTTTCCTTCTATGCTGCCTAGACTGTGTGGCCTTGTACATAACGAGAGACCAACAAACATGTTCAGAATGAAAGAAGATAAGCTTCGGCCAGAAATACGAGTCCAAGGGTTCAGTTTTTCCCATGAAACTTTAATGCTGAAAAGGATTTCTGCATGTGAAATTCACCTTTCTCTGCTCACCTTTACATAATTTAAGCAGCATGTGGCTCCTTGGGGACTTCTTTGGACATTAAGTTCTCTCGCAACAGTCCAAGGATTGAACAGCTGCACTTAAGCAATTACCATCGATTCGTCATTATGAGGGGAGGATGGGAGGAAGGGCGTGGAGCCAAGAGACAGAGGTGCAGAAGAGCCCAGGGACAGAGCAACCCAAGCACCAAGGAGTACAGGGGCTGCCTCTGTGGAGGCAGGCTGCCTGGAGACGTCAGTGTCCCTGAAGAACAGGAATGCCGCGCAAGGCCATTAACACATCCCACAGGCACAGAAGCCTTTAAACGGCTTCCTGGCACGTTTGTTTCTCTCCCCCGAACAGGATCTGGCTCACGCTCCTCAACGTCAGCTTGACAAGCACATCTCAACACGGCAAGTCAGAATAAGGAAGAGGTCAGAGAGGTAGTCTTTGCTTTGCAGTGAAAACCCAGGAGACGGGAAGAAAAGCCTTGAGGGGCTCTTTGAAGATGGGAGTCTCCTGGGAGCTGTCAGAGAAGTGGGAAATGGCTCAGGCAGGGTCTGCTGGCTCCCCCACCCTCAGCTCCAGAAACATCTGTGCTGATGACTTGATAAGGAGCGATGTCTTGATAAGAAGAAATGTCTTGTTGAGAGATGTCTTGATAAGGCTAAGTCCAGGTTGGAGATAACCAGCACTGCATAGGAGCAGCTGGCAGGGACCCCCTGGGAGGAAAGATAATAAATGACTCCTGTAGGGACTCAGAATTCAGAAAGGGGAAGCTCTGAGAAAAAGAGGAGGAGTAGTTTTCCTCCCCCTGACTCCTCATTTAAAAGGAAAATTCCCTCCAATGGAGGTGGGTGGGTTAAGAAACTCCACGGCCCCTCCTGCTTCATTGTAAATTAGTCGTGTTCAACTCTCGAACCCAACATTCAAAAAATGAAGATCATGGTATCCTGTCCCATCACTTCATGGCAAATAGATGGGGAAACAATGGAAACAGTGACAGACTTGATTTTCTTGGGCTCCAAAATCACTGCAGATGGTGACTGCCATGAAATTGAAAAGACACATGCTTCTTGGAAGAAAAGCTGTGACCTACCTAGACAGCTTATTAAAAAGCAGAGACATTACTTTGCCAACAAAGGTCTGCCTAGTCAAAGCTATGGTTTTTCCAGTGGTCATGTATGGATGTGAGAGTTGGACTCTAAAGAAAGTGCCAGAGAATTGATGTTTTTGAACTGTGGTGTTAGAGAAGACTTTTGAGAGTCACTTGGATTGCAAGGGGATCTAACCAGTCAATCCTAAAGGAAATCAATCCTGAATATTCACTGGAAGGACTGATGCTAAAGCTGAAACTCTAATACTTTGGCCACCTGATGTGAAGAACTGACTCATTGGAAAAGACCCTGATGCTGGGAAAGACTGAAGGCAGGAGGAGAAGGGGATGACAGAGGATGAGATGGTTGAATGGCATCACTGGCTCGATGGACATGAGTTTGAGCAAGCTCCAGGAGTTAGTGATGGACAGGGAGGCCTGGTGTGCTGTAGTCCATGGGGTCTCAAAGAGCTGGACATGACTGAGTGACTGAACTGAACTGAACTGAACCCTCTTGAGGACAGAGACACTTGAAAATGGAGAAGTGAGGAGCAAACTAGCACCATCATCCAGCCCACTCTGAGGCAGGCAGCTTCTCAGACCCTGTCTTGTCAAACCACGAAAACAATTCTCTAAGACAAGTTCTCGGATTCCCATCTGTGGTGGGTTAAATTGCGGTCCCCCATCAGGTATGTCTTAGGAACTGTCACTGTGATCTTATTTGGGGGAAAAAGGGGTTTTTGCAGGTTTAACTGAGGTAAGGGTCTTGAGATGAGGTCTTCTTGAATTATGAGACGGGTCCTAAATTGAATGCCAAGTGTCCTTATAAGAGACAGGAGAGAAGCTGACTCAGTGGAGAAGGCCATGTGATGATGAAGGCAGAGACTGGAGTGATGTTGCCACAGTTAAGGAATTCTGGGAGCCACTAGAAACTGAAAGAGGGGATGGAGGATCCACCCCTAGAAACTCCAGAGGAGGAATAGCCCTGCTGACACCTAGATTTCACTCTCTGGCCTCGTCAAACTATGAGAGAATAAGTTACTGCTGTTTTAAACCACTGACTTTGCAGCAACTTTTTAATTGGAGTTTATTCACAGTGTTGTGTTATTTTCACATCAAAGTGAATCAGTTGTGTGTGTACATATACCCACTGTTTGTCACCGTAGAGCATTTGAGCAGAGTTCCCTGTGCGACACAGTAGGTTCTCTTTAGTTACCCTGTTTTATACATATCAGTGCATAGATGTCAATTCTAATCTCCCAGCTCATCCCACCTCCCCTTCTGCCCTTGGTATCCATAAGTTTGTTCTCTATGTCTGTGTCTCTGTTTCTCCTTTGCAGACAGGTTCATCTGTACCATTTTTCTACATTTCACATATATGCATTAATATACAATATTTACTTTTCTCTCTATTACACTATTTTGTACATGAGAAAAAGGAGGCTCGGAGAAGGTGAACAACTTCTCTAAGGACATCTGGCTCGGATGAGACAGATCTGGGTTATAGATCCTGAGAAGCAAAAGGTTAGGATTTTCCAAAGAGCACCTGCCAAGACACATCCAGAAAGGCCCACCAAATAGAATCCCATAGTCAAAAAGCTGGGGCCCTGCTTTGAAGGTCCTCTCTGCCGGCATATGTGGTAAAGCTCAGTGAAACCCACTTAACCTTCACTTCCTCAGCAAGACCTGTGCTCACTCTCAGCCCAGCTGTTCCTTCTCATTGTACCTTCCCTACTTCCCTCCTTCACACTTAAAATCTCAAGCCCCAGTAAATGTGTGTTTGGAGTTTTTTTTTAAACTTTTATTTTATATTGGAGTATAGTTGACGTACAATATTGTATTAGTTGCTGCTATACAGCAAAGTGAATCACTTATATGTATACATAGATCTATTCTTCTTCAGACTACTTTTTCATGTAGGTTATTACAGAATATTGAGTAGAGTTTCCTATGCTATCCAGTAGGTTTTTGTTGATTATCTATTTTCAATATAGTAATGTGTATGTTGTTAATCCCAAACTCCTGATTTATCCCTCCTCCCCCTGGCACCTTTCCTTTTCTCAAACCCAAAAACATAAATTTGTTTTCTGTGTCTGTGAATCTGTTTTGTAAACAAGTTCCTCTTGTATCATTTTTCTGGATTCCATATATGAGTGATGTCATATGTTTGTCTTTCACTGACTTGCTTCACTTACCATGATAATCTCTAGGTCCACCCTTGTTCCTGCAAATGGCATTTCATTCTTTTTCATGGCTGAGTAATATTCCTTTGCATATAGGTACACCACATCTTCTGTATCCATCCAAAGGACATTTACATTGCTTCCATGTCTTGACTATTATAAACAGCTGCAATGAATGTTGGAGTTTGTTTTTTGTTCAATGTCTTTTCCCTCAACTAGACCATAGCTCCATGACAGGTAGGATGTGTCCAATTTCTTCCCCGTGGCATTCTGAGCTCTGGGCCCGCACTTGGTACATGGCAAGTATCCATTAATATCTGCTAAATGGATGATTAAGAAAAAACTGTTTAACTTTATTCAATCCAAGCTTTTCCAAATTTATTTAGCTGTTTTTTTAATATGTTTTAAAATTTTTATTGCAGTATATTTGGTTAACAGTGCTGTGTTAGCTTCACTTCAGTTCAGTTCAGCTCGGTCGCTCAGTCGTGTCTGATTTTTGCAACCACATGAATCGCAGCACACCAGGCCTCCCTGTCCATCACCAACTCCCGGAGTTCACTCCGACTCCTGTCCATTGAGTCGATGATGCCATCCAGCCATCTCATCCTCTGTCGTCCCCTTCTCCTCCTGCCCCAGATCCCTCCCAACATCAGAGTCTTTTCCAATGAGTCAACTCGTAGCATGAGGTGGACAAAGTACTGGAGTTTCAGCTTTAGCATCAGTCCTTCCAGTGAACACCCAGGACTGATCTCCTCTAGAATGGACTGGTTGGATCTCCTTGCAGTCCAAGGGACTCTTAAGAGTCTTCTCCAACACCACACTTCAAAAGCATCAATTCTTTGGTGCTCCTTCTTCACAGTCCAACTCTCACATCCATACATGACCACAGGAAAAACCACAGACTTGACTAGACGGAATTTTGTTGGCAAAGTAATGTCTCTGCCTTTGAATATGCTGTCTAGGTTGGTCATAACTTTCCTTCCAAAAAGTAAGCATCTTTTAATTTCATGGCTGCAGTCACCATCTGCAGTGATTTTGGAGCTCAATAAAATAAAGTATGACACTGTTTCCACTGTTTCCCCATCTATTTCCCATGAAGTGATGAGACCAGATGCCATGATCTTCGTTTTCTGAATGTTGAGCTTTAAGCCAATGTTTTCACTCTCCTCTTTCACTTTCATCAAGAGGCTTTTTAGTTCCTCTTCACTTTCTGCCATAAGGGTAGTGTCATCTGCATATCTGAGGTTATTGATATTTCTCCCAGCAATCTTGATTCCAGCTTGTGCTTCTTCCAGCCCAGCGTTTCTCATGATGTACTCTGCATATAAGTTAAATAAGCAGGGTAACAATATACAGCCTTGACATACTCCTTTTTCTATTTGGAACCAGTCTGTTGTTCCATGTCCAGTTCTAACTGTTGCTTCCTGACCTGCATATAGGTTTCTCAAGAGGCAGGTTAGGTGGTCTGGTATTCCCATCTCTTTCAGAATTTTCCACAGTTCATTGTGATCCACACAGTCAAAGGCTTTGGCATAGTCAATAAAGCAGAAATAGATGTATTCTGGAACTCTCTTGCATTTTCCATGATCCAGTGGATGTCGGCAATTTGATCTCTGGTTCCTCTGCCTTTTCTAAAACCAGCTTGAACATCTGGAAGTTCACAGTTCACGTATTGCTGAAGCCTGGCCTGGAGAATTTTGAGCATTACTTTACTAGCATGTGAGATGAGTGCAATTGTTTGGTAGTTTGAGCATTCTTTGGCATTGCCTTTCTTTGGGATTGGAATGAAAACTGACCTTTTCCAGTCCTGTGGCCACTGCTGGGTTTCCAAATTTGCTGGTATATTGAGTGCAGCACTTTCACAGCATCATCTTTCAGGATTTGAAATAGTTCAACTGGAATTCCATCACCTCCACTAGTTTTGTTCGTAGTGTTGCTTCCTAAGGCCCACTTGACTTCACATTCCAGGATGTCTGGCTCTAGATGAGTGATCACACCATCATGATTATCTGGGTCGTGAAGATCTTTTTTGTACTGTTATTCTGTGTATTCTTGCCACCTCTTCTTAATATCTTCTGCTTCTGTTAGGTCCATACCATTTCTGTCCTTTATCGAGCCCATCTTTGCATGAAATGTTCCCTTGGTATCTCTAATTTTCTTGAAGAGATCTCTAGTCTGTCCCATTCTGTTCTTTTCTATTTCTTTGCATTGATTGCTGAAGAAGGCTTTCTTATCTCTCCTTGCTATTCGTTGGAACTCTGTATTCAAATGGGTATATCTTTCCTTTTCTCCTTTGCTTTTTGCTTCTCTTCTTTTCTCAGCTATTTGTAAGGCCTCCCCAGACAGCCATTTTGCTTTTTTGCATTTCTTTTCCATGGGGATGGTCTTGATCCCTGTCTCCTGTACAATGTCATGAACCTCTGTCCATAGTTCATCAGGCATTCTATCTATCAGATCTAGTCCCTTAAATCTATTTCTCACTTCCCCTCTATAATCATAAGGGATTTGATTTAGGTCATACCTGAATGGTCTAGTGGTTTTCCCTACTTTCTTCAATTTCAGTCTGAATTTGGCAATAAGGAGTTCATGATCTGAGCCACAGTCAGCTCTCAGTCTTATTTTTGCTGATTGTATAGAGCTTCTCCATCTTTGGCTGCAAAGAATATAATCAATCTGATTTCGGTGTTCACCATCTGGTGATGTCCATGTGTAGAGTCTTCTCTTGTGTTGTTGGAATAGGGTGTTTGCTATGACCAGTGCATTCTCTTGGCAAAACTCTATTAGCCTTTGCCCTGCTTCATTCCATATTCCAAGGCCAAATTTGCCAGTTACCCAAAGGTGTTTCTTGACTTCCTACTTTTGCATTCCAGTCCCCTATAATGAAAAGGACATCTTTTGGGGGTGTTAGTTCTAAAAGATCTTGGAGGTCTTCATAGAACCATTCAACTTCAGCTTCTTCAGCATTAGTTGTAGGGGCATAGACTTGGATTACTGTGATATTGAATGGTTTGCCTTGGAAATGAACACAGATCATTCTGTGGTTTTTGAGACTGCATCCAATACTACATTTCGGACTCTTTGGTTAACCATGATGTGTCAGCTTCAGATGTACAGCAAGTGAGTCACTTATACATATATCCACTTTTTTTTAAAGATTCTTTTCCTGTATAGGCCATTACAGAGTACTGATAGAGTTCCCTGTGCTATAGAGCAGATTCTTATTAGTAATCTATTTCATACATAGTAGTATGTGTGTGTTAATGCCCTATCTCCTAATTTTGTCCTTCCCCCTCCCTTATCCCTGGTCAACCTTGTTTAATTGTTAAACCTTCCCCTATAGCACCTGAGAACATTAGATCTGGGGAAAATTGGGGGTCTCTGCCAACGAGCTGGACTGATGACACTGGTTTCCCTGAGGCTGGCTTGAGTCAGACCTTCCCCCTCCTCCTTGGCCCAAAGAGTTTTCTCTCTCTTTGGGAGAGGGAGATACTCATGAGGCAATGTAAATCCAGTGAATATATATGTGAGACCTGGAGAGAGAGGAGGAACAGAGGAACTGATTTAAAGTTAACCTGGAGAAATAAATGTGTGATACTGGTGAGAAAGATTCTGAAATTTAGAAAACAGAACCAAAGAAAATGACAAACTTTATAAGATATTAAAAATAATAAAAAAGTTAATATTTAAAAATGTTTGAGAGTGAGATAAACCAGTCAAATAAAGGAAGATAAAATCCAGATAAAAATCCAAAATCACACAGGAATTTTGTACATAATAAATATGGCATTTCAAATCAGTTAGGCAAAAAAGGATTATTCAACAAGGGGTGTTGAAAATACTAGCTTGCCATCTGGGAAAAAAAGTAAAATTGGATCTTGTCTTCACTTTTCACATCCAAACAAATTCCAGATGGAACAAGGATTTCTACAGAAAAAATAAACTCATAAAAAATACTAGAAAGGAATGCGGAAGACATTTTATGACTATGGAGTGGAGACAGCCTTTCTCAGCAAGACACCAGCTCTGAAGAGAAAAAGTAAAGAATGGGTTCATTTGAATAGAAAAATCAAATTTTCAGAACTTCAAAAAATATTGTAAATAACCTCAAAAGTCTTCAAACAGACTGGGAAAAAATATCTGTAACTTATATGACAAAGGCCTGGCTGACTTAATATATCAAAAGTTCCTGTAGATCAATAAGAAAACAACAACCCAATGGGGGGGGGGCGGGAAAATGTGTGCAAGACGCAAACCCAAACCCAAAGCAGACAACACAGAAAAAGAGACCCACAGGCCACTGATAATCTTCTTTAAAGGTGTCTATGGCATCTTTCATGATGAAAGAAATGCACATTTTAAACTGGTTTTCACTTTTCAATGGGCAAAATTCAGAACTTTGATGAGACCGTGGTAGCAGGGGGTGGGGAAAGAGACACTCTCATTCCTGTTGGGAAAAACTAAATTGGTTCAGGCTTCTGCTGGGGAATTTGGCGACATCTATCAAAATGAAAATCATGGATCAGAGGTTCAGTCAATGCAGATTGCTAGTTCAGCAATGGTTGAGCTAATCCCTGGCCAGTCCCTCAGGTCCCCAAGGCCACCTCTCCTCAGCCACCTGCCAGGACCTCACATCCCCCTGAATGACCATGAGCACTGGGAGACCTCCTTCCACCCTAGACCAACCTGGAGCTCTGCACTTCCTGCCTTTACTGTCCCTGGTTTACCAGATGGACGAGGATGAAGTGGCTTTAGGGAACTCTGCCAAAGGGTTTCTTCTCAAATCCCATTATGGGAGGGAACATGCTTTGAAGCCAAAAACCCTGAGGGAGCTACAATGTGGCCATCCTCCTTCAGAAAGCAGCCCGCGGCAAATGAGAGTGGGGTGGAATGCAAGGAAGTGTGCATTTCACTTGAACAAGACTGTGACTCTGCTTTTAAAAGGAATTGCACAGGCAGACTGTTAACCCAAATGATCCTGAGGATTCACAAATTCTGAGGTCCATTACTTGATGGGTCCTCATTATCCATCAAAGAACAGGGCGAACATGGAACTAATCTCTCCATCGTGTGTAAGCTGTACCAAACATCCACCATATTTTCTTTGAATATTTCCACTAGTCTTTACATAGGGAATCTTATAGCATTCCCCAAAGAAATATGCATTTTAAGCCAGCATCCTATCCTAGGAATTTATCTTTTAGATATGCTCACATATGTGCTAAAGACATGCATGAGGATAAGACTGATGGCACTAGCAAAAGACAGAAATATTTTAAATATCAGTAGATAGAGAACTAGGTGGATTATAGGTCATCATGCCATGGACAATCAGGCAGTAATGAAAACGACTGAGGCAGCTGATATAGATGCCTCCAAAATATATCAATTTTTTAGAGTAAGATACTGAATGTCTCAACATTGATGCAAAAAATCTATATATGCATAGAATATATCTAGAAGAAAAATTGCCAGGACCAAAAGTACACAGTAAAAAGGATCATTCTGATCCCCTGCAGGCCAACCCTACCTAGAGAATGGAAGGTCTAGTTGTCATCCAAAATCTGCTTGACCAACCAGGTCCACAGCAAGGATGGATGCAAGGAGCTGCATGGGGCAGGTGCAGTGATCCTAACTCACAGCCTTGAGGCAGAAACCCATTCCCAGGATACGTGTCTCCATTGCCAATTGCTCTGATATGTGGAGTGCAGTCTGCGTGGAATACCCAGCACAGCTCTTAGAGTCCTAAGTAATACCTCCTGCATGAAAGCTTCCCCCTTGGAATATTTGCAGCTGCGTCTGGAATGCCAGACACTGCTTCCTGGAGTTTTGGACTCTGCGCTCAAGTGAGCTAGGTACCAGCTTCCAGATTCATCAGCCCCAGCAGATGTCTGCCATTCCCAGTGCCGTGTCTAGGGGTCCTGAGTTCTCTGCCTGGACTGCTGATGGCCCTCTGTCTGGATCACAGACCACTGCTTGCCTGAAGTTCAGGATGCTTCAGCAAGTCCTAAGCACTTGCTGCTGAGAAGCTGAGCAGGGCTCCCAAGGGCTGAGAACTACATGCATGGACCTCAGGGTCAAGTGTGCTGAAGGTTTTGAGCACTGTCTCTTAGAGATGTGATCACTGTGTCTGGAAACTGGGAGGGATGCCCACCACCACCCCTACCACCTCATCATGAGCCACTACTGCTTCAGACCAGATTGTGTTTCTTCCTGCCCTATGACTTCCTGTTAAGCATCTTCCCCAGGGTACCTCTACCCTGCAACTGCAGTAACATATTTATTGAACACCTACTATGTGCAGGGCACGGTGGTAACTTGGTACTGACTGTGTGCTAAGTACGGTGGAAACCTTACAGGATTAGCAGCAACGGCAAAGGACAGGATCCGCTTTCTTGACTAGATCTCACCTAAATGTGTACAAGGTGGTCTGGCAGCTTTCTGAGCTGCTCAGAGTGAGTTTAACAACCAGGATATAGATCTTGGTTGGCCAAGCTCCCAGAAAGCTGAGGTTAGAAAGATGGATTGACTTCATTTCAGGAGAAGCCAGCAGATCTGAGATTGGTTGTGAATGCTGATAGATTGGAGCCCAAGACATGGGAAATTGGTTCCAGTGTGGGTCAAAGAAACCCTTGAGTGTCCTATAGGCCACAGAGTGGGGAGTCTAGGCTTAGTCATAATATCCAAGACCTTGTCTTTCCCCCCACCTTGGCCCCTGCACTGTCCACCCCTTCCTCCAACAATTTAGGTCACAGCTATAATTAAACTGTTCCAAAGATTTTTCCAGGTGCACCCTAGGAGATGGCATCAGCAGCTGGTTTGCCCCGGGGTTGCCAACCTAGGCACATGGTCAATGCTTAGTACACAGTAAATTTAGTAGTCATTCTCTGCCAGGGATCATTTTCTCTCCCACTCCTTCCCCATGCTAATCTGTATACCAATGCTGACCCAGGCTTTCTGGAGAAAGATGGCTCCAGGTAGACTCAGGCCTGAATGGGATACATCACAAATTATAACACCAAGTGGAAAGTTCTGTAGCCACAGCTGTTGTGTGTGGTGCTCCCACCCCATGGAGTTTAGGGGTAACTCAGTGGGTGAGTACCAAAGCCAGAGCACCTGGCTGGAAACCTCACTCACAAATGAGTTGCTTTAATTCTCCATGACTTAGTTTTTTTCCACTGGCAAAAGAGGATAAAACTCGTATTATTTCATAGGGTTGTTGGGAAGATTAAATGAATTAATCTATCTAAGAGCACTTAAAATGGTGCCTGGCACACTCTAAGTGCTCAATAAATATTAGCCAATATCACTACTAACAACCATCTACTGATTATCAAACACTGTCCTCCGCATGTGGCACTTGATTCTCATCCAGTGCTCAGAGGCATGGCCACCCCCCTCTGCAGATACGAAAACTGAGGAAAAAGAAGCAAAGCAACCTGGCCAGGGTCTGATGTCTCTAAAGTGGTGGGGCTGAAACCCAGGCAGCGGGGTCAGAGCCGTTTCTGGCTCTAAACCCCACACTCCACTGCCTAGCGAAGCAGCCTCCTCAGGAGGGTTTGCTAGAAGCAACACTGCAAACCAGTTCCTTAGAGACAGGCAACACTGCGGAGCTCCACTTCAAATATGCTTGGAGCCATTCTTGGTGGCACAGAAGGGGGTCCCTGTAAGATCAGTCCTTTGTACAGGTAAACTGGCTCCAGCGAATGCAGGGAAATCAGGACTCACGAGCTAGCCCGTAGCCAGTGCTGAGTTAAACCCTTCTTCCTCATTTATGTGCCAAATGGCCCTATGAGTGAAAATTTACCCCATTTTATAGATGAGGTGCAGGCACATCAAACAATTTGCCCAAGATCACAAAGCTAGGAAGGACCAGGTGACAGAATCAGGATAAACCCCAGAAAGTCTGGTTCCAGAGGCTATGTCTTTTTTAAAAGTCTTCATTGAATTTGGTAAAACATTGCTTCTGTTTTATGTTTCAGTTTTTTGATTGCAAGACATGTGGGATCTTTGCTCCCTGACCAGGGATCAAACCCACAGCCCCTGCACTGGAAGATGAAGTCTTAATCACTGGACCACCAGGGATGTCCCCTGAGACTGTGTCGTAAACACTACTCAGAACTGTATCTGAAGTTGGCAGCCATGAATACATCCACAAACAACTGAAGATTAACCCCCAAGACCTTCCTCACTTCAGTAAAGCGAGAAGGTGTCCCGACTCTGGGAGATCCAGGAAAATTCGGCAGTCCAGTAGGAACGTATATTTGGAACCAATCAGAAAGCGCAAGGCTCTGGTCACTCCTGTGTGTTGCAGGAAGGAGGCTGCAGAGCTCGGAAAGAGGAACACAGGGCTGGGAGCCAGGGGAACTGGCCCTGGTTCCAGACACGTGAGCCACAGGACATCATTTCCCTTCTGGTGACATCAGTCTTCTTGTCTGTATATTAAGGTGATTAGTTGATATGAGCTCAAAAGCTCTCCTTTGTTCTGACACTCTTTGTTGTATCAAGAGAATTATGTTCCATCTGGGAACAGAGACTTGTCATGGATTGATCTGTCTGAGGCTGACACCTCCCAGAGGGTGGAAACTATCCCTCTGCTTGTTTGGGAGGGGACTGGTTGGGTACAGCAAACATCAGTCACATCCATTGGCAGAGGCTGAGAAGGTGACGCCTACACTTCTGATGTAATGGTCCTTTAAAGGGCCCCAAAGGTGGAGTGAATCCTGGGCAGCCTCTCAGGCCAAAGCATGAGCCGAGAGGAAAAGTTGAAGAAGGACAGAACCCAGCTCTGTAGAGGAAAAGCAATGGAGAGCGTTAACTTGGAAAAGAGGGAGCTCCCTGTAACTGGAAGCATCTTTGCAGAAATGTACGTTGATCTAGAGGTGCCCTGGAAAGGAAGCTCCTTCTTTCTCCAAGGGGTTCAGGATGTACCACATCTTAGTCCATTCATTCACTGACCATTGATTTTATGAGGACCTGCTGTGTGTCAGACACTGAACTAGGAACAACTGAGGCAAAGATGAATAAGACACTGTCCTCCCCTTGACAGGTGCATTGTGACATCAGGGGTACTCAGAAGAACTCTTATTCACTGAGTTTTAACTTCTTAGGGAGTCAGGTACCACTCAAACAAACCTTTGGTTATGCACACTGGCACAAAATTTTATATCCAAATCTGAAGTCCACAGAGGAGTGAGAGATGGTGTCCTAGGGTCCATGCTTCCAACCTCTTAGCTCCCAGGCCCACTCAGCTGAGCAGGGATTGGCCAGCTGCTGGCCAGGCTGGGAAGATGGCAGACACATCCGGGGACAAGAATACAGAGGTAGCAGGTATGCAGAGCAACTGCGGACTGAACTGGTGACCAGGGAAGCCTGCCAGGGCAACAGAATCCAAGAGCTAGGAGGGCCTGAGCAGCCCTGCTCCAGCAGATCAGGGCCCAAGAGGGAGAGGGAGAAGCAGAGTCGAGACTTTCTCGGGATTCCAGAAGTAAAACCAGGCTCATTATGGCAGAGGGGAAAGGTGAGGATGCAAGCAGAGAGCAGAGCACCCTCAGTCACCCACCAGTGCTTTGGAGGATTACATGAAGGGGGTAGAAAAATCTATAGGATCTGGTCAGAGAAGAGCCAGGCAGCGACTCCAGTCTCCCACAGGGATTTCTCTGTCTTTGCTCTGCCAAGAGCAGTCAAAACTATTTCTAACTCGCTGCTGTTTTCAGGACAAAATCTCCTGCTGTTTGGGCACCATGGGAGGTCAGGGCTGGCCATGGCTCCAGAGGGGTGCAACTTGAATGGGTGATGCTGCCTGGAACCCTCAGAAATGCCACCAGCATCCAAGCTCCAGGGTCAGTCCAGGCCATGGCGGGGAAAAGAGGGCTGGGACCCTGCAGAACAAAGGGGCTGAGACCCTCCCTGAGGAGACCATGGAGGCGGCAGAAAACTAGATGAGAAGTTGAGATTAGAGGGTCTGCCTCCAACGTGAAGCTGACCACTGATTCATCTTCCATAAAGAAGGGGTTCAAAGCACTTCTCCCTGGGTGACGTTGTTCCAGCACTGGTCTTTCATCATGAAAGCCAGGGGTGGCTGTTCTCACTGGCAGAAAGGCCCATAGGATGGAGACAAGCTGCCTCCATCCACCTCTCCATCAGCTTCAAAAAGACAGAGCCCAGAGTGTCCCTTCTGCTAAATGCCAGATGCTTCTGACCACTTTGCACACACTTCTCCCATGATCCTTGGCTATCATCATCTTTTTGAGCCAGGGGAAGGGTTTCAGTCATCATCTGAGACCACAAGTGAATCGCGGTAGAGCTGGGATTCAGGCCCAGTCAGTCTTGGAGCTGCACCGCTGGGCACCCCTGCCCCCTATCACTAGTCCTGGCCTGGCCCTTCCATCGATGCCCTAGGGGCATGTTGTTTCACAGTCTTTCATACTCTGGCATTTGGATAAATACAGCAACCACACTCTTTATGAGGATTTGGACTCCGCCTCTGGATGGTCAGGTCTCTGGCTTTCTCCCTCAGATGGCAGCGGTAGCTCCAGGCAGCTGGCACCCCTGCATTTCCACTCCTGCTCTGGCTTCTTCCACCTGGCAACTGGCACCTCCATGCTGCGGACCCTTAATGCAAACGCTCCTCTTTCAATTTTTTCCAAACTTCACAGCAGCGCTACTGCTCTGCCTAATCCTCACTTGAGTATCAGCCCACCCACAGCCCTGCCCGCTGAGACACAACAGGCAGGCTGGCTGGCCCTGATCCCATTTCACTGTGTGTCCCCTTCATTGTGATCCCTCCATAAATATCATCTGATGATGTCAGAGGCATAAGCCAGCGCTTCACCCACATTTAGTTCAGCTTTCTCTGCCGTAGAAAATCATCTTTCTCCAAAACTCTTATCTGGCAGCTGAGATTCTGTGTCTCCGAATGGTCTAGACCAAGATGTCCAGAAATCTGTCACTGAGTTAACTGAGGCCTGCTCTGCTGCATCTCAGCTCAGGATAGATCTGGACACTCAGCAGATTGGCCATTGTGGTCAACAGGAGAAGCTGGACCAGCTGCTCCATCTGGCGCATCTCTGAACAAGCCCAGGCATTCAGCTGATACCATCATGAGAGGTGACTTCACTGCTTGTCTTCTCTGTCCAACTAGACTGTAGTGTCTTAAGGCTGGTCTCAGACTATGTCTTCAAAATAACAAGTTGAATCAATGATTGGAGGAATAGGAGAGGGAAATTCTGTCTTACTGGACATCAAGTTTGAGAAAGGCACTAAAGGACTTCCATGGACTGAATAGGGTCCCCTTTCAAATTCACATGTTGAAGCCCTAAACCCCAATGTGATGGTATTTGTGGATGAAACCTTGGAGAGGTAATTAGGGTTAGATGAGGTCATGAGGCCCCACCTCCATTAATATAATGGCATTAGTGCCCTTATATTAATGCAAAGAGACACCAGGGAGCGCTCTCTCTCTTTCTCTCTCTCTCCCTGTGTATATATACACACAAAGAAAAACATCTTGTGAGCACACAACAAGCTGGTAGCTGCTTACCGCTCAAGACGAGAAACTTACCTTGCTGGCACTTTGACCTTGGACTTACCAAAATTCCAACACCATGAGCAATAAGTGTCTGCTTTCCACTCACCCAGTCTGGGGCGCCTTGTTCTGGCAGAGAGCAGACCGCAACAGGGTCATTCTGCTTTCTGACTCTCTAATAACCCCGTGAGATAGGAAGGCAGGCACACCAAGCCATTCCCCACTTCATCCTTCGCTTATAGGACCCTTATTTGGCCTCTGTATTTGGCAAGCCTAATGTGCTCAGGGAAGTGGTTTCCTTCTCCATTCCAGCATCGCAGCTTTCACCAGTCAGAGTCTAAGACTGAACAATTGGGCAAGACCTTCACTCAACCCCAGTGACAGAGCCTGAGCTCTATAGATAAACTCCCTAGGTTTAAATCTCACCTCTGACAATTATCTGCTGAATAGCTTTGGGCAAGATTTTTAAACCTCTCTGTATCTTAGAAATAGCCCCTATTTCTTGGGATTATTTTCCTAAGTAAGCTAACCCATAGGGTCGCAAAGAGGGACATGACTGAGCGACTAATGCTTTTACTTTCAAGTTAACCCATGCAAGTATTTAGAAGATGCCCGAGTGCTCCATCAATGTAACTATTGTTATGATGCTTATTATTGTTGCGGTTGCCATGAGCTACAACAGGGAAGTCTCCTGGGAGTTTCTATGCAAGACTATGCTCCTTGATGAAAAGGGAGGTGACAAGGAAAGCAGCTGCCTTTTTTCTGCTTTGAATTGGATTGTGATAAGATTTGATACCTGGACCTGCCATGTTGGGTTTTTTTTTCTAGATTTTTAAAATATGGACTTAAAAAAAAATCTTTATTTTTAAAGTCTATATTGTTGCTCAGTCACTAAGTCATGTCTGACTCTTTGCCATACCATGGACAGCAGCACGCCAGGCATCCCCGTCTTTCACTGTCTCCTGGAGTTTGCTCAAACTCATGTCCGTTGAGTCGGTGATGCCATCCAATTATCTCATCCTCTGTCACCCCTTCTCCTGCCCTCAATCTTTCCCAGCATCAGGTTTTTTGGTTTTTTTGTTTTTTTTCCAAAGAGTCAGCTGTTCGCAATAGGTGCCCAGAGTATTGGTACTTCCGTTTCAGCATCAATCCTTCCAATGAATATTCAGAGTTGGTTTCTTTTAGGATTGACTGATTTGAGTTAAAGCCTCTGTTTGTTACGGTAGTGCCTCTGTTGTTTATGTTCTGGATTTTTTGGCCTCTAGGCAAGCGGGATCTTAGCCCCTCAACCAGGAATTGAACCTGAGTCCCCTGCATTGGAAGGCAAAGCCTTAACTACTGGACCACCTGGGAAGTTCCATTGGAATTTTGAAACAGTGACCTAAGGACAAAAGCACACATGTGCTGGTACAGCTGCGGGATAGAAACTTAGAACAGCCTAGTTCCAAACGTCTCTTTACATGATTTAGTAAAGTGCTGGTCACTTGGTCGTGTCCGACTATTTGCGACCCCGTGGACTGTAGCCCACCAGGCTCCTCCATCCATGGGATTCTCTAGGCAAGAATACTGGAGTGGGTTTCCATCTCCTTCTCCATCCGATCTTTCCGACCCAGGGATTGAAGCCAGGCCTCCCGCATTGCAGCAGACTCTTTACCATCTGAGCCACTAGGATCAGGAAACTAGGCATTTGAGATAAGGACTAGCCATTCTATGCTATAATTAACTCATTGTGCCAGCAAGAAAACTGAGGCCAGGCGAGGGGTGTGTGTGTGTATGCTCAGCCGCTTTAGCTGTGAACGACTCTTTTGAGACCCCATGGACTGGGGCCTGCCAGGCTCCTCTGTGCATTGCATTCTCCAGGCAAGAATACTGGAGCGGGTTGCCATGGGAATTTCCCGACTCAGGGATCAAACCCCAGTCTCTTGAGCTTCCTGCATTAGCAGGAGGATTCTTTACCACTAGCGCCGCCTGGGAAGCCCCAGAGGGGGAGTGAGGAGTGGTTAAATCATCTGCTCAGTATCACATTTTGCTAGAGGGCAGATCTAGGATTCAAACCCAAAGCCCAGGCTCTTCCCTGGGAACCAAGAGGCCCGGAGGCTAGGGGAGAAGAGTTCAAGCCTTGGAGAGGAGGTGAGGGAGGGTGCTCCGCCTGACTCCATGCTTCCTCTGGAAGAGGTGTGTTAGAGCAGGTGCCTGCCTGCCTCCAGCGCCTTGGCTGTCAATAAAACCCCCAGCCTGGCTGTGGCAAGCTGCAGATTCATGCAAATTCAGGGCCTATATTTAGCAGTAATTTAGCTGTCATCAGTCAGAGGGAGAAGAAAAAGCCCTCCCCGATGTAATGGTTATTCATATCGACTACCTACTCCTCCGGTGCCTTATAAATCCAAAGGAATCTGACTCAAAGCAGTGGTGGTGCACAGGGGGCTGGTTGGCTTGGATGATTCGACCCCAGACCCCTCCCCTAGGCAGAGATGATGGGGCAGTAGCTTGCGCACAACAGGGAGGAAGGTTCATTTTTTCATGGAGGGCGATGATAAGGGAGAGAGATGGAAAAAGATGAGTCAGTTGGAGAAATCTAATAAAAAACCCGAAACAAGAAGGATGCCAATGAGTCAGAGGATGCCGGAGCTGGGAGGGCCCTGGGAAATCAAGCAGTCCAACCCTGAGGAAACTGAGGCCAGGGAGAGAGTAATCATTTTAACAGCTCTTATAATTACCGTTAATTGAAAGCTTGTGCTCCATGCCAGACGCTGCTCTGAGCACTCCACAGTGGGTAGGCATTTGCTTCTCCCCGTATCCCACGCGATCGGAGTTACTGGCCCCACCATGCAGACCAGGGACCAGAGAAACAGAGAGATTCAGTCACTGCCCCAGGCCCCAAAACGACAGAGCCGGAGTTTGAGCCTAGGTCTGATGCCGCAGTCACTGCTTGTAATCGTATTGTGGGATTTGTTGTTAGTATCATGGTTGATAAATGTCAGAGCTGGACCAGACCTTGGCTTGATCAACTACCCATTTTTCCTCTCCTGAGTCTTCCAAGTAGAAAAGAGTGATGACAAGAGGATGGAAGAATGAAAAAGGGAGCATGAGAGGTGAAAGGCAGAGTGGGTTTATGCTTGAGGTGGTGAGAATTTGGGAGGGAAAATGTACTACTGTTTTCTCCCTCTAGTGATAGATGCTTTGGACTTATTTGAGGGTATTATGAGGTCTCTGGAAGACAGTCAGGAGAGGCTGCTTTGGGAAGGGTTGTGGGAGGGATGTCTGGGGAGGCAAGATGATAGGGCCTTGGGGCATCCTGAGGGCACCCAGAGGAGGAGGGATGGGACGCAGAAAGAGGAGATAATGGGGTAACTTTGCCTGCTCACACAGAAGCTCCGGACTCTTGCCTAAGCTACACCAGGAACCACGTGACAGGAGGAAACTTCAGGAAAAGAAGCAACCTTTGAAAGGAGTGAAATTCAGCCTGCACACTTGATTTAATAGTGGCATGGCCAGAAAGGAGCCGGGTTCTTTCTCCCAGTCCACAGAAACTGACCATATTTCAAATGGAACTCACAGTGGACATCACTACAGGTGCTGGAATCCCTCTCAAGCAGCCACTCCAGGACAAAGAACCGGGACTCTGGGACCAAGTCCGTATTAGCTGTGACCTTGAGCAAATCAGTTCATCTCCCTGAGCTTCACTTTCTTCATTTATACAGTAGGAACCATAAGAGTCGCTACCTTCTTAGGGTTGATGTGAGGATGAAACGAGTGAACCTACCGAAGGCGCTCAGCGTAGCCCCTGGCACAGAGACAGTGCTGTGTAAGTGTAGCTATTACTATTGCTTTCGCCATTGTTCATTTGGAGACGCTTCTGTCTGCCAAAGCAGCGGGCTTGTAGGACTGAGCGTCTTCCCTCTGTAAACTGAGGATGATTTAAGTTATCCCTTAGCTATGCCACAGAATGTACACACTCATCACTCTAATAAAATGCAGAAATGACATATATCCATCCCTATCTTTGCTCCACTATTTCCCCACATTTTAGCCCCTACCCCCAAGACATGCTCTCACACCACTTTCTCACAACTATCTGGAGAGTGATAGAGAAATAAATTCCCTGCTCTATCCTCAAATTGCCCAGGTATCTTAAGGCCAGCTAATCTGGGAGTATTTTTGCCTCAGAGTGGCTCTGCCCAGGTTCCTCTTCTGCCTGCAGTACTCCCACACACACCCCCCTGATCAGGGGCTACAACTACATCCTGTTTTTCCCCCTCTGCCTCGTGCCACTCTGGTCCCCTGGGTCAGAGACCATCCTATCCCTCCTTTCCATCCTGGAAGCTTCATCCAGCAAGTGTGGCTTCACAGTCAGCATTTTATATCCCAGGCAGCCAGGAAGAGGAATTGCTGCAAATAACTGTGCTAATGGAGGTAATGGAAGGAGGGAGACTGATGTCTCTAGTTCACAAGAGGGCTGGTGGTTCAGGCTGGCTGAGCCAAGTGGGCTGAGCTCTTCAGCCAGCTGCTAGTTTCTAAAAGAAAAAAGCAGTGGACCAGGCTGCCTGTCGTGACAGCATCTCAGGAAAGAGTCCCACAGTCCTCGGGTCTGGGGTAGATGCAGAGGACATTCTGTCCGTTTTTCCTGCTTCCAAAAGGCCTGCCCCCATTTTCCCTTTCAAAGCCCTTCACAGGAGAGAAATGCACAGAGAGCAAATGGTATCATCCATCAATGCCTGTCAGTGAGTGGACCCTGGACCAGCAACATCAGCATTCCCCGGGAACTTGTTAGAAATCAAACTCCCAGGCTCCACCTCATATCTACTAAACACTGAATCAGAAATTCTGGAGGTGGGTCCCTGCAATCTGGGTTTTAATAAGCCCTCTGGGGAATTCTGCAGCATGTTCAAGTTTGAGAACCACTGGTCCAGTCAACAGTTCTCAAACTTCACTGAATATTAGAATCACCTGGGGAGCTTTTAAAAATCCCAATGGCCAGGCCACATTCCAGGCCAATTAAATCAGAATGTCTCCAGGGGAGGAACAGGCATTAGGTTTTTAAGTTCATCCAGGTGATTCTGATAGAAGTTGAGGTTTCTGAACCACTGATCTAAATATTTAATAAACAAATCCACAAACATCCTCTTTCCAGCATGAATGTGCTTAGCAAAAGCCACGAAGATATTTTGTCTCTGTGCAGCAGAAAGGAAGTCAGGCTCATTGCATCTATTAATATTAGATGCCAACATGTTACTGTGTCTGTTTTACCGAGGATTCAATGAAGGCATATCTTTGTTAAGCAGCTTGTTCAAAGTCAGAAGCAAATTTTTCACCCACCGCAAGGCAGACTCTAAGAGCAGGTCATAACCCGGGGCCTCAGGCCAGACCCTGTGTCTGGGCTAGATGACGGCAACACATGCCCTGTAATATGTGCACGTCAGGGATCTTCCTGGTGGTCCAGCTGTTAAGAACCCATTTTGAAATGAGGGGGCATGTGTTCAATCCCTAGTCAGGGAACTAAGATCCCATATGCTGCAGAGCAACTAAGCCTGCATGTCACAGCTAGAGAGCCCGTGTCCCACAGCTAGAGAGCCCACACAACGCAATGAAGAGCCTACGGGCCACGACCAATATCCAGTGCAGAAAATAAGGATATGCTTCCTTTTTAAGTGTACACATCACTCTTGTTTCCACGAAAGAAGTTCTTTAAACTCAGGTCTTGTGAATGACATCACCGGCTGGCAGACCTCAAGTACATTCAACCAATAAGAATACAGCAAGGGCGAGCTCACCCTCAGTGAGATACACAAAGCCGCCTGCACACACTAGCATCACAGGACAGAAATTAAACTAGAGCTGTAGAGAGGGCGGCACGCTATACAGAACGGAAAGAGTTCATTAGCTCTGGCTATTACCGAAGGCTATAAATTAGACAATTTTACACACGAACAGGAGACATTATGTTAAGGGTAAAAAATCTAAGTCAGATTATGCAATGAAACCGAAGCAGTGGTTTAGTTCCCACTGATTTCACATACCTTCTGGTGTTGGTTCCCTGTATGGTTAAGTTTTAGAGCCAGAATTTGACTTCTCCTCTGCCTGACCCCAAAGCTTAGTCATTTAATACTACTTTTGATGATTCATTCTTAGGTAACTATTCAGTAGGAGCAAAGAACTTCTGCGTTTAAGGATAGTCATCAAAATACTACCTGTTATTGCAAAGAAAGTTGACAAGCACAGCAACAGTTACGAAAGTGCTCCCTTTGCTCCTAGGACACGGTGCTGAGAACTTTACATGTATGTTTCCATTTTAATTATATGCTGTGGAAATAAGCATAATAACATATAATCCCACAGTCATTTGTTGGGGAAATTATCAAATGCTTCTAGTTTCCTCCCTTTCAAACAAGGTAAGATTATCATTCTGATCCTTTTTGTCGGTAGGTTCAGTTCAGTTCAGTCGCTCAGTAGTGTCTGATTCTTGGCGACCCCATGAATCGCAGCACGCCAGGCCTCCCTGTCCATCACCAACTCCCAGAGTTCACTCAGACTCACGTCCATCGAGTCCGTGATGCCATCCAGCCATCTCATCCTGGGTCGTCCCCTTCTCCTCCTGCCCCCAGTCCCTCCCAGCATCAGAGTCTTTTCCAATGTTGGTAGGTGGTGCCGTATAATTCTGTGGAGAGAGTTATAAACAGCAGACACGTGGTTACCCCACCATTCTGAGTCCTGCAGTGACTGCAATGAGCAGAACCACACCACCACCAGCCCCTCCCATCACCAATTAACCTGAAGAAGAAATACACTTTTTTTTTTTAAGATTTTTTATGTGGACCACTTTTAAAGTCTTTATTTGAACGTTGATTCTGTTTTACAGTTTGTTTCTTAGGCCACGAGGCATGTAAGGTCTTAGCTCACCGACCAGGGATGGAAGGTGCACCTCCTGCATTGGAAGCACAGAGTCTTAACCACTAGACCATCAGGCAAGTCCCAAACCTTTGTTTTTTAAACCACTGAGACCTGGGGTTGTTTGTTAACACAACATTCAGCTTATGCTGACTGATACTAATACACACACATCATCTCATTTTAACCCTGAAAATGTCCTTCGAAGATTAATGTTGATTTCACATTACAGATGTAAAAATTGAGGCTCAGGGAGGTTAAATTGCTTATTTTCCCAAGATCCCAGAGCACGGTTTTGAATGAAGCAGGCTAACCCAAAGACCATTAATCATTACACTAAGGAAATGGTATATCTACTCCAAAGGACTATTATGAAGTCAAGAGCAACAATTTCACGGATAATGTGAAAACAGGGGGTGAGAATATAAATGATGAAATAATGAAGGAAAGAAGCAGATCACCAAACAGTGGGACCATTGTATTTGCAATTATTTCTGCACACATCTGAGATGAACCAAACCGGAAAGAAATGTGCAGAAGTGGAAATGGTGGTTGTGTTAGAACAGTGGGATTAGGCGTGGCTTGTCAAAACTTTCCCCTGTGTTATTTCATCACTTTTTCATTAATAAAGCAAATCAATCTTCTTTCTCAAATGCCTACATCTGCACCATGTCAAACGTGGGTAGAAGGTAAAAACGTGCCATCCATCAGAGGTATGCATCTCTTGCCCAATATCAGACATCTGGAAAGTCTGAATGAGCCAAATGACTGAATTTTACATGCTTCACTGAAGACTTTGAGGAACGGGGAGTTCAGATTTCTCTGAATAGCTTGTGAGCTTTGTGGAGAAGCTGACTTGGGTAGAAAGTCTGTGGGAAAGAATGAGAGAAATGCCCTACTGAGGAAAGGTATGAGAGGGAGTGAAAAGAGGCTCCCAAGCAAGTCAGATGAAAGATGTTGCCCTGGCCCATCACCTCTGCATCTACCTCAGGTCCCCGTGAGAACCATCGCTCCTGGGAGCAGATAGTTTACTGGTGATGGATGTTGGGTTTATGGGGCAGGTATACTGTCCAGCCAGGTCCTATGGACCCCTACCTCTGAACAAGGGAAGCTCTGAGGACTGTTCCAATCCACCTGAAAGACACAATACCTATGTCAATATTCCTCAAAATACAGAGCAGATGCAGTCTCCAAACAGGCAGTCCCATTAGCCCATGACTCTGGATTCTTTCTACAAAAATTGTCATGCTGGTATTATGCAACCGTGCTTACCCAACCCTGACAGATGCCAGCATAGGCGAGCACCTAAGCCAAGGGGTAGATGAGCTAGCCTCTGACTTGGTTTAGCCAGAAAGCTCTACTCAAAGGAAAATGTCATCTTGCAAGTCAAACTCCACTCTCTGTAGTGGGGGGAGTAAAACAAGGCAGAGATTAGACAGTGGGTAGCAACGGCGGAAGCAGGAGGACACGCAGGGAGAGCTGAGATGAGAGTGTGTCCTGTCACCGTTACGGTGAAGCACTGGACACACTCTTTTTCTGAGGACACACGGGTAAGACTAAAATGATTGGTGGTTAAGCAGGACTGGGGGCTTCCCAGGGGGTGCTAGTGGTAAAGAACCCACTTGCCAACACAGGAGATGTAAGAGACACGGGTTTGATCCCTGGGTTGGGAAGATCCCCTAGAGGAGGTCAGAGCAACCCACTCCAGTATTTTTGTCTGGAAAATCCTATGGACAAAGAATCCTGGTGGACTGCAGTCCATAAGGTCACAATGAGTTGGACATGACTGAAGTGACTTAGCATACAGCACGCACATAAGCAGTGTTGGATCCTAGAGGATCTTCCAACCCCCAAGTTATTGTCCAGTCTAGAAGCTGTGAGGCCATATGGCTGGTCCTAGGGTACCTTGTCTGGAGGTGTTTCCTAGGGTCGTTCCTATAACCTAGGGTCTGCTGGAAGGACAAGAAGCTTTGCCCAGGGAGCTGCTCTAGGACAGGGATGCCAAAGATGCAGAGGAGGGCAAGTCGCTTAGTCGTGTCTGCCTCATTGCAACTCCATGGACTATACAGTCCTTGGAATACTCCAGGCCAGAACACTGGAGTGGGTAGCCGTTCCCTTCTTTAGGGGATCTTCCCAACCCAGGGACTGAACCCAGGTCTCCCACATTGCAGGTGGATTCTTTACCAGCTGAGCCACCAGGGAAGCCTGCAGAGGAGGGAAGTGAGCGCCAAGTTCTACAGATACGCTTCCCGGTCTAATCAGCTGGGCCAGGAGCCGACAAATGTTCTTTATGAAGGGCCACATAGCAAATATTTGCAGCTGTGAGGGCCAAACAGTCTGTCACAATGATTCAGCTTAAAATCAGTCATAGGCAATGTGTGAACGCATGGATATGACCGTGAGCTGACAAAACGCCACTCGTAACAATAGGCACAGGCTGGATGGGGCCCATGGGCTATAGTCTGCTGACCTCTGGGTTGGGACATCAGGTCCCTTAACCAGATGGTGACTTGCCCATAGGCAGCTCAAGGATAGTGTGCCCGAAGCTCACTGAATGCCTTTCCTGCACGCAAGCAGCTGAAGACGGTGGTGGAGGGGTCAGCTGGGGAGAGTCGGGGCATTAGGCTCTAGCTAATGTTGCTTTCTTCATCTGCTTTGCAGTCTCTAAGTCTTTTGCAGCTCTGGGGATCCCAGGGACAGCCTGGTAATGAGGGATTCAGGGATGATAAGGGGCCTGGGTCCAGAGCCTTGCCTCTCGTAACAGCTCCTCTGCCTTTGGGGAAAAAAACCCAGCTTCCAAAGGTGAGGGGAGATGGTGACAATTCAAGAAAAAAAAAAAAAAAACCACTATCTGTGAGAATAAGAAACCTACTTCTGACTCTACCCATCCTGAAATAAATCCTTTCCCCCAAGGAAAGGTAGATTTCTAACAATGCCCAACCACTTCGATATTGAGCATCTCTCCCAGACACACCACAGGGTCTGGTCAAAGCCTTTGGCCTCAGCTTTGGCCTCAGCTTTGGACACATAGCTGATTGTCTGCAAGTGGGTGTTCAGTCAGCATCTCTTGATTTCCACTCCCCATGGGTCCTCGCTCTGTTCTGCCCCCAGTTTTCCACGGCATTGAAACATCACCTTCAATTACTCAATGGCTCAGACCTAAATCTGAGGAATCCTTGTCCTCCCTTACCTCGTATATCCAATCCAGGGGCAAGTCTGATCAGTTCCACCTCCAAAATGTATCTCAGGTCTTTTCTCCTGCCTCCCTCCCCAATCCCACTTCCAGAGCTCAAGTCTGACCATTGTCCCTTGCAATAGCTTCCAAAGTATTCTCTTCAGTTCTCCTCCCCCTTACAGCCCACTCTCCATTCATCAGCCAGAGTGATATTTTTTTAAAAGAGGAAGATGGGCTCATGATTTATCCCTCAGCCCTCTGCTCAAATCCTCCCTTAGCTTCCTATAGCTCTTCGCATAAAGCCCAGAGTGCTGATGGAACACACAGGCCTGGAATAACCTGACTCCAGCTCACTTCTCCAGCCCAATCCTGCAACACTCTCCTTGCTCACAAGGCTCCTTTCCATGCTTTGCCCCTTTCTTTTCTTTGAATACAATGGGCCTCCCCAACCCCTAGAGGCTACACTTGCTGTTCCCTCCGCCTGGAATGTTCTTGCCTGGATTCTTTGTTCTTTGCATGACTGATTTATTCTTACCCCTCAGGTCTCAGTCCAAGTGCATCTGCTCACAGAGGCCACCGTGTCTACAAGCCAGCCCCAGTTACAGCCTACCGCCCTGTTTCCTTCTGGGCCCTTATCTTAGTCTGAACTCATATTTTTGGATGTTTGTTTACTTGCTCGTTGTTGCCTTTCTCACTAGGATCTAATTTCCAGGGAAACAGGAATTTTGTTGGTGTGCTCTGCCGTTGCTTTGTACCTGGCACAGAGTCTGTGTTCAATAGTTACTGACTGATTGAATAAGTAACAACATATGAGGGGAGAGGCCAGTGGCCCTCCTCTTCATTACCTTCTCCCCACTCACTCAAGACTCTGGGTCTTAATTACTTGGCTCACATTTCCAGCTCACAGGATAATAGAAAGTATTCTTTTGTGTGTCTGTGTGTATGTGGTGAAGTGAAAGTTGCTCAGTCATGTCTGACTCTTTGCAACTGCAAGGACTATACAGTCCATGGAATTTTCCAGGCCAGAATACTGGAATGGGTAGCCTTTCCCTTCTCCAGGGGATCTTCCCAAGCCAGGGATCAAACCCAGGTCTCCCGCATTGCAGGTGGATTCTTTACCAGCTGAGCCACAAGGGAAGCCCTATGAGCCACAAGGGAAGTGTATGTCATAAGAACAAGTAGGAGGAGGTCTACCTGCTTAACGCATCTTTATTGTACAGGACAGTATTGTTAACTGTAAGTTAACAATATTGTACAGCAGCTGTCTAGAACCTACTCATCTTGTAAAACCAAGACTTCATGCCCTTTGAACAGCAATTCCCCTTCCCTCTCAGCCCTTGCAGCCACCATTCCACTTGTTGGATCTTGAGTTTGACTATTGTCGATATCTCACATAAGTAGAATCACACAGTCTTTATTCCTCTGTGACTGTTGTATTTACTTAGCATAATGTTCTCAAAGTTCACCCATACTGTCCCATTTATGAAGGGACTTTTTGGAGTGTGCTGGGACCCATGTAGACTTTACTTCACAGCCAAGAGCAGCAGGAGTTAGAAAAGTAAGGATTCCAGCAATCCCACTCCTGGGAAAATACCTAGAGAAAATTCTAATTTGAAAAGATACATCCATCTCAGTATTTATAGAAACATTGCTTACAATAGTCAAGCATGGAAGCAACCTGAGTGTCCATCGACAGATGAATGGATAAAGATGATGTGGTTATATAGACAGTGGAATATTACTCAGCCATGAAAAAAGGATGACATAATGCCATTTGCAGCTTCATGGATGGACCTAGAGATTATCATTCTAAGTGAAGAAAGTCAGAGAAAGACAAATATAGTATTACTTATATGTGGAATCTTTAAAAAAAAGATACAAATGAACTTATTTAGAAAAATAGAAACACTCACAGACATAGAAAACAAACTTACGGTTACCAAAGGGAAAAGTTCGAGAGGGATAAATCAGAAGTTCGGGATTAACATATACACACAACTGTATATAAAACAGGCAAACAACAGGGGTTACTGTACAGCATAGGGGACTATTCAATATCTTGTAATAAACTATAATGGAAAAGAAAACAAACAGTGAGGATGTGTGACAGGCACAAGAGCTCAGAGCAGCAACGGTCCCCACACCCTTTTATATCCTTTACTCCAAGGAAATTCCTTGACCTTGAGTCTTGCTGATCTTGATCTGAGATGGGATCAGTAACTGCCACCTTGCAGAGGTATTGTCGGGATCAAATGAGAGAACATTCTTGAAGCTGACTTGGTACGGAGAAACTCTACAGTCTTGGAGCAGGGACAGAGTTTCCAGATGCTGTCTTGGTGGGCATGTTGACTGATGTCACTTCAAAGGACAAAGACTGTCTAGAAGGGTGCAAGCTCCGTGGAGCTGACACTTGGTCTTATCCTTGCTGTCTGCCCAGTGCCTGGAACGGTGACTGGCACAGCGTAGGCACTCAAAACCCAGGTGAAGTAGCCAGTGAAACCCAAGTGTTGTTGCTTGTTATTAGCCAAAAATGAGAGAGAGAAAACAAAGCAGTCTGGGTTAATACTGCTGAAATCCTTTGCCCTCAGTTATAACAAAAGAAAAAAAGAAAAAGGTGTAACTGAGTATAGTCAGGACTGTAATGAAATAGCTTGAACTTGTTTGGAGCTAATACAGGATTTAGCACTTAGGAACCTTGTTCTTCTGGACGGTTATTTCGCCCCTCTCTCATCTCTCTCCCGTTTGGACTCAATATATTTCCCAGCAGCAAGCCTTCCATGTTACTTTTCTACCATGCTTCACTTCCCTCAGACAGACTCTGGGATTAACTTGGGCAATCCGTTCTGTTCAGATGAGGGAACTCTTCATTTGGGCTGATGAATGTGGAAACACAAGTAAATTATTCACTCAGAATCAGTCACTCTTTGTCACCGTGGTGAGAATGCAACAGCCTCTCCCCCTCCCGCCCTGGTGCCTGGCGCCTAGTAGAGGGGCCACTCCAAAATTGTTCAGTCCTGAGAACTGCCACTCTGCTTCTCAGCCAGTTCCCAAAGTGAAGTGATTCATGTTTCACAGGAGCCATCTCCAGGTCTGGACATAGCCCCAGGTACAAACCAGGGACCACACTGACTTGGGAGGCAAGTCTGCATTTTCTCAGTGAGGTTCACATATGAAGCCACAAACTTCTGCCTATGATGTTTCTTCTGCAAGAAAAACTTCCCCAACCCTTCTTCTCCCCTGCCCCCACCCCACCCCCCACCTTTGGCTTATCTGTTCCTCAAGATTTTGCATGGTTACCTGATTTCACAGAGTCAGGGATCCTTCCCCTAACTCTCATGCTGGCCCCTTCTACAGCCCTTAACTCACTATCTTCCACTCTACACTGAGCTCCCCCATCACGGGGCTTGTCTTATTCCTCTTTGATCTCCTGGGTCTAAAACAAGACTGATCACACAAGCATCAGTGAATTGCGTGGGGGGGAGGGGGCCGTGGGGTTGAAAAAAGGAAGCAACTTTCTGGTAATCACACATCTGAGAAGTGATAGAGCCAGGTATATGAGTTAACTTGGAAGTATAACAAACTCCCTATCTCCAGGATAAAACAACATCCATTTACTTTACAATCACGTTGCATGTCAGCAGCTGCAAGACAGCTGTGTGTCTGCTCTGTGGATCCACTTATTCTGGGACCCAAGTGAAAGAAGCCTCCTCTGTGTGGGCCACACTCATTCTCAGTGCAGAAGTGATGAGCAAGAGGTTAACACGAACCACACACTTATAGCTTTTGCTCAGGCGTATTATATGTCAAGTTTGCTTATATTACATTGGCCAAAACAATGGCAAAGCCCAGAGTAGGTGGATGGGGGACATATCCAGCTCTCCTTCAGGGAATCTTGAAGTGGAATGAAATGGTCTACCACACCAGGGCTATATGACTCCTAAGTGACCTGTCTTTGCTTTGCACCTGCCTTCTACCTTAGAAGACCCTTCCCTAGGCTTAACCCTTAGAAAATAAGGAAAAGTGAGGGATCCAGATATAGAGAGGGAAATGTATAAAAGAATCCTCATGACATTTTTCTGAAAAAGCTATTTTTGTTCTCCATCTTGATGAAAAATTGGCGATATTTACACCATCATGGCCCAAGTAGAATCAAAACTTCATAACTGAGTTCACTTTTGCAATCCTCTCATGTTTCATGGAATCATACATTATCTTACTCTTCTGAGAATCATGTCCTTAAAACACAGTGCTTCTAGAAATAATGGGAAACACAGGCAACATAAGCTCATCTATTCCCAAGTCTACATTTATGAGCCTCAAATCTAAAGCAATATTAGAAAAAGCTGTACTGAGTGAGCACCTACAATTCAAGCCAAGATTATGAAACTATTTCCCAACTGAGAGAAGACACATCTCAGGAATATGGGCCTGATTTTCCCTCTTCTCTCAATGTCCTGCTTGTTCATATCCCCTGTGGTATCTGGGTGCCTTTCTGATTTCCCAAGGAACTGGGGAAAAGAAGAAAGTGACAGAAGGACTAATGCTTGTTTGCAAACTGGACTCTGATTAGTGATCAGTTCAGTTCAGTCACTCAGTTGTGTCTGACTCCTTGTGACCCTATGGACTGCAGCACACCATTCTTCTCTGCCCATCACCAACTCCCAGAGCTTATTCAAACTCATGTCCGTAGAGTCGGTGATGCCATTCAACCATCTCATCCTCGGTAATCCCCTTCTTCTCCTGTCTTCAATCTTGCCCAGCATCAGGGTCTTTTCTAGAACTAATACCCCCAAAAGATGTCCTTTTCATTATAGGGGACTGGAATGCAAAGGTAGGAAGTCAAGAAACACCTGGAGCAACAAGCAAATTTGACCTTGGAGTACAGAATGAAGCAGGGCAAAGGCTATTAGAGTTTTGCCAAGAGAATGCACTGGTCAGAGCAAACACCCTCTTCCAATAACACAAAAGAAGACTCTACACATGGACATCACCAGATGGTCAATACCAAAATCAGATTGATTATATTCTTTGCAGCCAAAGATGAAGAAGCTCTATACAGTCAGCAAAAACAAGACTGGGAGCTGACTATGGCTCAGATTATAAACTCCTTATTGCCAAATTCAGACTGAAATTGAAGAAAGTAGGGAAAACCACTAGACCATTCAGGTAAGACCGAAATCAAATCCCTTACAATTATGCAGTAGAAGTGACAAATAGATTCAAGGAACTAGATCTGATAGACAGAGTGCTGGATGAACTATGGATGGAGGTTCGTGACATTGTACAGGAGACAGGGATCAAGACCATCCCCAAGAAAAAGAATTGCAAACAAGCCAAATGGCTGTCTGAGGAGGCCTTACAAATAGCTGAGAAAAGAAGAGAAGTGAAAAGCAAAGGAGAAAAGGAAAGATATACCCATTTGAATGCAGAGTTCCAAAGAATAGCAAGGAGAGATAAGAAAGCCTTCCTCAGTGATAAATGAAAAGAAATAGAGGAAAACAATAGAATGGGAAAGACTGCAGATCTTCTCAAGAAAATTAGAGATACCAAGGGAAAATTTCATGCAAAGATGGGCTCAATAAAGGACAGAAATGGTACGGACCTAACAGAAGGAGAAAATATTAAGAAGAGGTGGCAAGAAGAACTATACAAAAATGATCTTCATGACCCAGATAATCATGATGATATGATCACTCACCTAGAGCCAGACATCCTAGATGCGAAGTCAAGTGGGCTTTAGGAAGCATCCCTATGAACAAAGGTAGGTGATGCAAATCCGGTTGAGTTATTTCAAATCCTAAAAGATGATGCTGTGAAAATGCTGCACTCAATATGCCAGCAAATTTGGAAAACTCAGCAGTGGCCACAAGGTTGGAAAAGGTCAGTTTTCATTGCAATTCCAAAGAAAGGCAATGCCAAAGAATGCTCAAACTACTGCACAATTGCACTCATCTCACATGCTAGTAAAGTAATGCTCAAAATTCTCCAAGCCAGGCTTTAGCAATACTTGAACCGTGAACTTCCAGATGTTCAAGCTGGTTTTAGAAAAGACAGAGGAACCAGAGATCAAACTGCCAACATATGCTGGATCATCGAAAAAGCAAGAGAGTTCTAGAAAAACATCTACTTCTGCTTTACTGACTATGCCAAAAACTTTGACTGTGTGGATCATAACAAACTGTAGAAAATTCTGAAAGAGATGGAATACCAGACCATCTGAACTGCCTCTTGAGAAACCTATATGCAGGTCAGGAAGCAACAGTTAGAACTGGACATGGAACAACAGACTGATTCCAAATAAGGAAAGGAGTCCATCAAGTCTGTATATTGTCACCCTGCTTATTTAACTTATATGCAGAGTACATCATGAGAAACACTGGGCTGGATGAAGCACAAGCTGGAATCAAGATTTCCAGGAGAAATATCAACAACTTCAGATATGCAGATGACACCACCCTTATCGCAGAAAGTGAAGAAGAACTAAAGAGACTCTTGATGAAAGTGAAAGAGGAGAGTGAAAACGTTGGCTTAAAGCTCAACATTCAGAAAACTAAAATCATGGCATCTGGTCCCATCACTTCTTGGGAAATAGATGGGCAAACAGTGAAAACAGTGACAGACTTTATTTTGGGGGCTCCAAAGTCACTGCAGATAGTGATTGCAGCCATGAAATTAAAAGATCCTTACTTCGTGGAGATGTGAGTGTTGGACTATAAAGAAAGCTGAGCACCAAAGAATTGATGGTTTTTAACTGTGGTGTTGGAGAAGACTCTTGAGAGTCACTTGGACTGCAAGAAGATCCAAACAGTCCATCCTAAAGGAAATCAGTCCTGAATATTCTTTGGGAGGACTGATGTTGAAGCTGGAACTCCAATAATTTGGCCATCTGATGTGAAGAACTGACTCATTTGAAAAGACCCTGATGCTGGGAAAGATTGAACGCGGGATGAGAAGGGGATGACAGAGGATGAGATGGTTGGATGACATCACCAACTCGAATGAGTTTGAGTAAATTCTTGGAGTTGGTGATGGACAGGGAGGTCTGGCATGCTGCAGTCCATGGGGTTGCAAATAGTCAGACACAACAGAGCGATTGAACTGAACTGAACTGAACTGAACTGAATGGACCTAACATTCCATGTTCCTATGCAATATTGCTCTTTACAGCATCGGACTTTGCTTCCATTACCAGTCATATCCACAACTGGGTGTTGTTTTTTCTTTGGCTCCATCTCTTCATTCTTTCTGGAGTTGTTTCTCCACTGATCTCCAGTAGCATATTGGGCACCTACCGACCTGGGGAATTCATCTTTCAGTGACCTATCTTTTTGGCCTTTTCATACTGTTCATGGGGTTCTCAAGGCCATGTTTTGTCAGAACTCTCCACCATGACCCGTCTGTCTTGGGTGGCCCTACATCACATGGCTCATTGTTTCAGTGAGTTAGACAAGGCTGTCATCCATGTGATCAGATTCATTAGTTTTCTGTGATTGTGGTTTTCATTCTGTCTGCCCTCTGATGGAGAAGGATAAGAGGCTTATGGAAGCTTCTTGATAGGAGATACTGACTGAGGAGGAAACTGGGTCTTGTTCTGATGGTCAAGACCGTGCTCAGTAAATCTTTAACCCAATTTTCTGTTGATGGGCAAGGCTGTGTTCACTTCCTGTTGTTTGACCTGAGGCCAAACTATGGTGGAGGTAATGAAGATAATGTCGACCTTTTTCAAAAGGGCCCATGCATGCCCCAAGCCTGCAGTAGGCCAGGGCCGACCCGTGCTTCTGCCAGAGACTCCTGACCACTCCCTGGCAAGTCTGGGTCAGTCTCTTGTGGGGTCACTGCTCTTTTCTCCTGGGTCTTGGTGCACACAAGGTTTTATTTGTGCCCTCCAGAGGCCTGTTTTCCTAGTCCCGTGTAAGTTCTTGTGGCTCTATGGTGGGGTTGATGGCAACCTCCCCCAAGAGAGCTTATGCCATATCCCTAGTATGATAGGCAAAAATTAAAAAAAACTGGCGATGTAACTCAAATTTCCGGATGTCTGGAGCCTACAAAGATTGGAAGATGAAGCAAAGTTAGCCTGCTTTTTCACTTGGCAATGGTTCGATAGCACTGAGTAATTGTGCAGCTGAGTGATGGCTGCCCTTGTTAACTGGGACATAAGCTGTGTTCTCCAGATGGACAGAGCAACCCCCCCAGCATCTGAGTGTGTACCTACTACACATTCCAGCCTGCTTCACTCATATGCATATGGCATCTATGGGTTCCTGTAGTTCCCAACACACCAGGCTCCTCTGTCCATGGGACTCTCCATGCAAGAATACTGGAGTAATTAGCCTCCAATTAAAACAAATAAATCTAAAAAAAAAAAAAAGAATACTGGAGTGAGTTGCCATGCCCTCTTCTGGGGAATCTTCCCAACCCAGGGATCGAACAGGCATCTCTTATGTCTCCTGCATTGGCAATTGGGTTCTTTACCACTAGAGCCACCTGGGAAGCTCCTGTTTATTATTAATAAGTGTCTACTGTGAATGAACTTCCCTGGTGGCTCAGACGGTAAAGAGTCTGCCTACAATGCGGGAGACCCGGGTTCAATCCCTGGATTGGGACGATCTCCTGGAGAAGGAAATGGCAACCCACTCCAGTGTTCTTGCCTGGAAAATCCCGTGGACTGAGGAGCCTGTTTACAGTCTACAGACTACAGTCCATGGGGTCGCAAAGAGTCGGACACAGATGAGCGACTTCACTTTCACTTTCACTTACTGTGAATGAAGGACTGTTATAAAAACTGTTCCCCTTGTTCGTTGACTTTCCTCATGAACAATGCAAAAGAGTGACCCTTCTTTTCCAAATTTCCAATTCAGTAGTGAGAGGGTCACATAAAGATTTTGGGACCAGGGTGACTGGTATCCCTAAAGTCCAGTGAACAGTTTTGTTCAGGCCATTGATCTAATTGACCTGGACTCAAATTCTAGCTAAAAGTCATACAATTCTCTGGGCCTGTTTCCTCACTTATAAAATGGGTATATTAATTTGATCTTGATAGGTTGCTATGAGGATGGAATAGATTAGATCATGTATGTAAAAAAGCAGGCCAGGCATTATAAAATATTCAGTAAGTTTTAACTTCCTTTCAAAGTCCTATCTACTTTATGGTCTCACAGAACATGAATACTGGGTGCATGTAATAATTATACAGAGAGACGATTAGCTAACAGATATGAGTGGCGGTAGTCTCTCAAAGAGATAATGGACAACTAGTTAGGTCCCTCTGTTTTAGGGAAGGGATGTACTGTTGCCATGGCCACCAAGCCCTGTGACGTGGCTTCCTGTGGACAGTCTAGTCCTGCTTGGGCTGTGAATGTTTTCTTAGTTATTGTTTGTGTTTTTACTTCTCACCATTGTACTTTGTTTCATGCAGTTGGCTAGGCAGATGCTGTCCCATTTTACAGATACAGGAAGGTAAGGCTCAGGTGTTTTCTAGTTCTAGGACTCTTGGTTCAAAAAGCCAAAAACCACTCAAGCTAGCTCTGGTTGGACAAGCGAGTGGACTGGAGAGTCCTGGCCCCAGAGTTCAGCTCATCCTTGCAGGGACAGAAACTGGCCAGTTGGAGACCAAGCTTGCTCTTTCTCTCGGCAGTCTCATAGTCCCTCTCGTGTCTTTTTCTCTCTGAGCATTCAGCTTCCAGTCAGCCCAAAATGACCACCACCCTCACCCTACCGCTAGTCCTTTGAACTTCCCAGCTCCTATAGGCCAAGGCTGAGCCTCTCTCCTGGAGTGTGAGGTTCTTTCCTGCCTATGGGGATAGAATGCCAGGGAGAAGACCCTACAGTATATACTGCACCTGTTCTATGGGTTTTCTGCCTCTGGCCCTTTTTCATAGCAGAATTGAAGAGTGGCAATATGCAAAGTAATAGTAATTTAGAATTTCCCAGAATTATAAAGAAACATATTAACATGTGGGTAAACCCAAGTAAATATTGGCTGTACAAATCGTTATAATAAAGTCTAATTTGGGGTGTTAGAAAACACTGAATAACAGTAGCTTTTAGTTAGGAGATTAATTATAGTTAAAACGAAATGTTGTTAAAAATTTTGAATCATTTTGGTGGAAAGCATATATTTAATTTAGTCCATTAAAGATGCAAAATATAATTTCTAACATAACATTAAAAGAACAAAAATAATATGTGTAAACTCCATATTTCATCGTTCAGTCACTAAGTCGTGTCTGACTCTTTGTGATTCCATGGACTACAGCATGCCAGGCTTCCCCGTCCTTCACTATTCGAATAACTTTCAATCCAAAAGAAGGCAAAAGAGCAAAACTGAGTGGGAGAAGACAAAAGGACAAGACCAATGTAAAGTACAAAATGGCAAAATAAGTCCAACTCTACCTGTGATCCAAACATAAAATGACTGAATCTTCCAGTTAAAATTAAAAAGTTACCAGAATTTTTAAAATGTTACCAGAGTAATAAAAGCTTACCAGAAAAAATAATGTCTTATATACTGTAATTAAGACAAAAAGTATATAGAGGCAAACAAAGATTAAAGCGTAAAGATGGGAAAAGGTACATCATTTAAATACTAAATAAAAGAATGCTCATGCTCTATTAGTATTATCTAATTAAACAGACTTTAAAGTAAAAAGTATTACTAGAGATCATAGGAGTCACTGCTGCTGCTGCTGCTGCTGCTGCTGCTAAGTCACTTCAGTCGTGTGCAACTCTGTGCGACCCCACAGACGGCAGCCCACCAGGCTCCCCTGTCCCTGGGATTCTCCAGGCAAGAACACTGGAGTGGGTTGCCATTTCCTTCTCCGATGCATGAAAGTGAAAAGTGAAAGTGAAGTCGCTCAGTTGTGTCCGACTCTTGG
The DNA here is from genome assembly GCF_001704415.2 of Capra hircus. Lineage (NCBI taxonomy): Eukaryota > Metazoa > Chordata > Mammalia > Artiodactyla > Bovidae > Capra > Capra hircus. The sequence goes on along the minus strand of NC_030810.1, from coordinate 9,309,464 downwards.
CGACCCCATGGACTGCAGCCCGTCAGGCTCCTCTGTCCATGGGATTTTCCAGGCAAGAGTACTGGAGTGGGCTGCCATTGCCTTCTCCGATAGGAGTCACTACATATTGGTAAAAATTCAATTCAATAGGGAGATTTAACTATTTTAAACTTGCATGTAATATAATGATATTACTTCAAAATAAATGAAACAAGAACCCGTGGAACCACAAGGAGAGCTGATAAATGTCTTCATAATGGAATATTTTAAAATATTCTTGTATTGTATTAACAAACGTTCAAAGCAAGAAAAAATTCAGTAAGGAATTAGAAGATATAAATGTGAAATCTAAAAGTTTGGTATAATTGAAATCTATATCAACTGTTGGAGAATAATAATCTTCCCTTATAAATAAAGAACACTAAAAAAAACTGAATGAATTTCAAACAATTTGTATTGCATAGACTATGTTTAGTGACCAAAATGCAATTAAGTTAGATAACAATAACAAATGCATAACTAGAAAAATCCATTTGAATACCAAAAATCACATGTCTAAATAACCCATATATCAAAAGTAGAACATAATGGGAATTAGAAAATACTCAGAACTGAATAATATTGAAAATATAACATATAAAAACTTGTGGAATGCAGCAAAAATGGTACTTATAGGAAAATCTATAGTAAAATGCTTATATTCATAAAGGTTGAAAATTATGAACTATGCTTTCTCCAACTTTGTTAATTAGAATAAACTGAAAGACAGTAAAAAGGAGGAGATACTGAGAAGAACAAAGTTACTAAAATTAGAAATATGTGCACTAGAGATAATCAGGAGAGTCCAAAGAAAATGCTTAAAAAAGACTAAAATAACTAAAATGATCTGCTAGGGTTCTTCAGCTCACCTCAGTGGCTCAGTCGAGTCCGAGTCTTTGTAACCCCACAGATCACAGCGCACCAAGCCTCCCTGTCCATCACCAACTCCCAGAGTTCACTCAAACTCATGTCCATCAAGTCGGTGATGCCATCCAGCCATCTCATCCTCTGCAGAGGAATATTCAGTTCAGTTCAGTTCAGTTCAGTTCACTCCAGTCGCTCAGTCATGTCTCCCATGAACCCAAGCGTACCAGGCCTCCTTGTCCATCACCAACTCCTGGACTTTGCCCAAACTCATGTCCATTGCGTCGGTGATGGCATCCAGCCATCACATCCTCTGCAGAGGAATATTCAGTTCAGTTCAGTTCATTTGCTCAGTCGTATCCAACTCTTTGCGACCCCATGAATCACAGCATGCCAAGCCTCCCTGTCCATCACCAAATCCTGGAGTTTAGCCAAACTCATGTCCATCTACTCAGTGATGCCATCCAACAATCTCACACTCTGTCGTCCCCTTCTCTTCCTGCCCCCAATCCCTCCCAGCAACAGGGTCTTTTCCAATGAGTCAACTCTTCGCATGAGGTGGCCAAAGTATTGGAGTTTCAGCTTTAGCATCATTCCTTCCAAAGAAATCCCAGAGCTGATCTCCTTTAGAATGGACTGGTTGGATCTCGTTGCAGTCCAACAAAAGCATCAGTTCTTCGGCGCTCAGCTTTCATCACAGTCCAACTCTCCTGAACACTGGAAAAACCATAGCCGTGACTAGATGGACTTTTGTTGGCAAAGTAAATCTCTGTTTTTCAATATGCTGTCTAGGTCATAACTTTCCTTCCAAGGAGTAAGCGTCTTTTAATTTCATGGCTGCAATCACCATCTGCAATGATTTTGGAGCCCCCAAAATAAAGTCTGACACTGTTTCCACTGTTTGCCCATCTATTTCCCATGAAGTGATGGGACCAGATGCCATGATCTTCGTTTTCTGAATGTTGAGCTTTAAGCCTACTTTTTCACTCTCCACTTTCACTTTCATCAAGAGGCTCTTTAGTTCCTCTTCACTTTCTGCCATCAAGGTGGTATTATCTGCATATCTCAGGTTATTGATATTTCTCCTGGAAATCTCGATTCCAGCTTGTGCTTCATCCAGCCCAGTGTTTCTCATGATGTACTCTGCATATAAGTTAAATAAGCAGGGTGACAATATACAGCCTTGATGTACTCCTTTTCCTATTTGGAACCGGTGTTGTTCCATGTCCAGTTCTAACTGTTGCTTCCTGAGCTGCATATAGGTTTCTCAAGAGACAGGTCAGGTGGTCTGGTATTCCCATCTCTTTAAGAATTTTCCACAGTTTCTTGTGATCCACACAGTCAAAGGCTTTGGTATAGTCAATAAAGCAGAAATAGATGTTTTTTTTGGAACTCTCTTGCTTTTTCGATGATCCAGTGGATGTTGGCAATTTGATCTCTGGTTCCTCTGTCTTTCCTAAAACCAGCTTGAACATCTGGAAGTTCACAGTTCACGTACTGCTAAAGCCTGACTTGCAGAATTTTGAGCATTACTTTACTAGCGTGTGAGATGACTGCAATTGTGCAGTAGTTTGAGCCTTCTTTGGGATTGCCTTTCTTTGGGATTGGAATGAAAACTGACCTTTTCCAGTCCTGTGGCCACTGCTGAGTTGTCCAAATTTGCTGGCATATTGAGTGCAGCACTTTCACAGAATCATCTTTTAAGAGTTATTTCAACTGGAGTTATTTCAGTTATTTTAGTTGAAATAGCTCAACTGGAATTTCATCACCTCCACTAGCTTTGTTCATAGTGATGCTTCCTAAGGCTCAGTTGACTTCACATTCCAGGGTGTCTGGCTCTAGGTGAGTGATCACACCATCATGATCATCTTGGTCGTGATGATCTTTTTTGCACAGTTCTGTGTGTTCTTGCCACCTCTTCTTAATATCTTAGGCTTCTATTAGGTTCATATCATTTCTGTCCTTTATTGAGCACATCTTTGCATGAAATGTTCCCTTGGTATCTCTAATTTTCTTGAAGAAATCTGTAGTATTTTCCATTCTATTGTTTTCCTCTATTTGTTTGCACTGATCACTGAGGAAGGCTTTCGTATCTCTCCTTGCTATTCTTTGGAACTCTGCATTCAAATGGGTATATCTTTCCTTTTCTCCTTTGCTTTTCACTTCTCTTCTTTTCTCAGCTATTTGTAAGGCCTCCTAAGTCAGCCATTTTGCTTGTTTGCATTTCTTTTCCTTGGGGATGGTCTTGATGCCTGCCTCCTATACAGTGTCATGAATCTCCATCCATAGTTCATCAGGGATTCTGTCAGATCTAGCCCCTTAAATATATTTCTCACTCCCACTATATAGTCAAGGGACTTGATTTAGGTCATACCTGCATGGTCTAGTGGTTTTCCCTACTTTCTTCAATTTCAGTCTGGATTTGGCAATAAGAAGTTCATGATCTGAGCCAGTCAGCTCCCAGTCTTGTTTTTGCTGACTGTATAGAGCTTCTCCATCTTTGGCTGCAAAGAATATAATCAATCTGATTTTGGTGTTGGCTCTCTGGTGATGTCCATGTGTAGAGTCTTCTTTTGTGTTGTTGGAAGAGGGTGTTTCCTATGACCAGCGTGTTCTCTCAGCAAAACTCTATTCGCCTTTGCCCTGCTTTGTTCTGTTCTCCAAGGCCAAATTGGCCTGTTATTCCAGGTGTTTCTTGACTTCGTACTTTTGCGTTCCAGTCCACTATAATGAAAAGGACATCTTTTTTTTGGATGTTAGTTCTAAAGGGTCTTCATAGAACCATTCAACTTCAGTTTCTTCAGCGTTACTGGTCAGGGCATAGACTTGGATTACTGTGATATTGAATGGTTTGCCTTGGAAACGAACAGAGATCTGTCTGTTGTTTTTGAGTTGACATACAGGTACTGCATTTTGGACTCTTTCGTTGACCATGATGGCTACTCCATTTCTTCTAAGGGATTCTTGCCCACAGTAGTAAATACAATGGTCATCTGAGTTAAATTCACTCATTCCAGTCCATTTTAGGTCGCTGATTCCTAGAATGTTGACGTTCACTCTTGCCGTCTCCTGTTTGACCACTTCCAGTTTGCCTTGATTCATGGACCTGACATTCCAGGTTCCTATGCAACATTGCTCTTTACAGTATCAGATCTTGCTTCTATCACCAGTCACATCCACAGCTGGGTGTTGTTTTTGCTTTGGCTCTGTCTCTTCATTCTTTCTGGAGTTATTTCTCCACTGATCTCCAGTAGCATATTGGGCACCAACCAACCTGGGGAGTTCACCTTTCAGTGTCCTATCTTTTTGCCTTTTCATACTGTTCATGGGGTTCTCAAGGTAAGAATACTGAAGTGGTTTGCCATTCTCTTCTCCAGTGGACCACATTGTGTCAGAACTTTTCACCATGACCCGTCCATCTTGGGTGCCCCTACATGGCATGGCTTAATTTCACTGAGCTAGACAAGGCTGTGGTCCATGTGATTAGATTGGTTAGTTTTCTACGATTGTTGTTTCAGTCTGTCTGCCCTCTGATGCCCTCTCCTAGCACTTACCATCTTACTGGGGCTTCTCTTACCCTGGATGTGGGGTATCTCCTCTCGGCCACTTGCTGCTCCATGGCATAGCCACCACTCAAATTCTCCAAGCCAGGCTTCATCAGTACATGAACCATGTACTTCCAGATGTTCAAGCTGGTTTTAGAAAAGGCAGAGGAACCAGAGATCAAACTGCCAACATCAGCTGGATTGTCAAAAAAAAAAGAGAGTTCCAGAAAAACATCTACTTCTGCTCTATTGACTATGTCAAATCCTTTGACTGTGTGGATCACAATAAACTGTGGAAAATTCTGGAAGAGATGGGAATACGAGACCACCTGACCTGCCTCTTGAGAAATTTGTATGCAGGTCAGGAAGCAACAGTTAGAACTGGACATGGAACCACAGACTGGTTCAAAATAGGGAAAAGAGTATGTCAAAGCTGTATATTGTCATTCTGCTTATCTAATTTATATGCAGAGTACATCATGTGAAACGCTGGGCTGGATGAAGCACAAGCTGGAATCAAGATTGCTGGGAGAAATATCAATAACCTCGGATATGCAGATGACACCACATTTATGGCAGAAAGTGAAGAAGTAAAGAGCCTCTTGATGAAAGTGAAAGAAGAGAGTGAAAAAGTTGGCTTAAAACTCTACATTCAGAAAACTAAGATCATGGCATCCGGTCCCATCACTTCGTGGCAAATAGATGAGGTAACAGTGTCAGACTTTATTTTTGGGGGGCTTCAAAATCGCTGCAGATGGTGACTGCAGCCATGAAATTAAAAGACACTTACTCCTTGGAAGGAAAGCTATGGCCAACCTAGACAGCATATTAAAAAGCAGAGACACTACTCTGTCAACAAAGGTCCATCTAGTCAAACCTATGGTTTTTCCAGTAGTCATGTATGGATGTGATGCTTGGACTATAAAGAAAGCTGAGCGCCGAAGAATTGATGCTTTTGAACTGTGATGTTGGAAAAGACTCTTGAGAGTCCTTTGAACTGCAAGGAGATCCAACAAGTCCATCCTAAAGGAAATAAGTCCTGAGTGTTCATTGGAAGGACGGATGTTGAAGCTGAAACTCCAATACTTTGGCCACCTGATGCGAAGAGCTGGCTCATTTGAAAAGACCCCGATGCTGGGAAAGATTGAAGGCAGGAGGAGAAGGGGACAACAGAGGATGAGGTGATTGGATGACATCACCGACTCAATGGACATGAGTTTGGGTAAACTCTGGGAGTTGGTGATGGACAGGGAAGCCTGGCATGCTGCAGTCCATGGGGTTGCAAAGAGTCGGACATGACTGAGTCACTGAACTGAACTGAGCACATGCAAAATTCATTCACCCCATCTCCAAAAGTTTTGTCCCACTCCACAATCTAACTCTAAACTCTCATTTAATATCATCTAAATCAGTTGTGGGTGAAACAAGATTTAATTCATCCTGGTACACAATTCCTCTCCATCTGTGGACCTACCTGTTACTGCTGCCGTTTGATCCTTCAGTTGTGTCCAAGCATCTGGTTCCAAACTACAATGGGGGCACAAACGTCAGCTAGATATTTTCATTCCAAAAGGGTAAAATTGAAAGGAAAAACGTAGGGTCATGGGTCCCAATCAAGTCTGAACACCAGTAGGGAAAATTCCATTAAATTTCGTGACTTGAGACTAGTCAACAGTCCTGTTTGGCCTGGTGCTTTGCCCTTCAGACCCAACCTCAGTCCTGCGTGGCAGCTCTGTTCAGCCTTGAGCCTTAGATGAGAACAGTGGCAACCTCACCAGTCTCAGCATGTGTGGCTCTTCCCTTAAAATAAATCTTGCATTTCATCCCATCACTTGTCCCATTCAGACCAGGCTGGCAGTGTTTCTATTGATGTAAAATTCTCAGAACTTGTGTTGGTCTCACATGAAATCCATGAATGATCAAATCATTAGACTAATGGACTTCACATATCCTTCCTGAATAACTGCATTCCTGGATTCTGATGGGATGAAAGATTTGATCCATGAGTCACATGTCTAGTCTCTTTTGCCAATGGTTGTCTAGCCACACCCTTGTCTTCATTTCCAGAGCATGCTATCTGGATAGGCTGAGATTCTTCCCAACTGTCCAGTGCTGGTTCATTGTTGCCTGTAAGTTATTTATTCAGTGTATTTCTCTCCTCGAATAGCAAGGAGACATCCTGCTGCACCTTTTGCACTTGGCTTAGAAATCACCTCAGCTAACTATCCAGGTTTATCACCTAGAAGTGCTTTGTTCCATCCAACAAAGCATAGTTTAGCCAAATCCTTTTCCTTTCCTCTAATTTTCAACAATATGACCCTCATTTCTGTTTTAGGCTTCACCCAAAGCATCTTTAACATTCATATTTCTAGCAAAATTCTATTTATGATGCTTTATGTACTCTTTAAGACAATAGATTGTTTCTCTTCAGCTTTCCTGTTTTCTTTCTGAGCTCTCAGGAAAATCTATCTGTCTATCTATACAGTCTTCTTAAGTCAATCAGCCCACGAGGTCTTGTGCTATGTACTACTTGAATCAGATGTAATAAGTTGAAGAAGTAAATTGCAAATGCCAGGGCATCCACTAAAAAATAAATAAAAACATAGATGTATAGTTAATAAGTCAAAGTGGAACAGTTTTCTAAAAACTCAATATAAAAGAACATAGGAAAAAGTGAGAAAGAAATAAACAACAGATGGGACAAACAAAACAAATTGCAAGAAGGTAAATTGAAATACCACTATACCAATAATTAAATTAAGTGTGAATAGTCTAGTCACTCCAATTATAAGACAGAAAGTGTCAGACTGGATTTAGAAAGCAAATTCTAGAGTGACATCAGGAAGATGGAGGAGTAGGAGGTCCCAGCCCTTGTCTCGCTACAGAAATGCCAATTTAATTAGCCATCCACAGGTGAAAATACCTTTATGAGAGCTCTGGAATCGAGATGAGAGATTATAGCACCCCTGTGAAACACAGAATGAGAAAAGATGATTGAAAGGGGTAAAAATGATTTTAGTTCATCCACATCACCTCTCCCCCAACATCGTATAGAGAAGCACCAAGAAAGATCCCCTTGACTCAAGAGTCCTCCCATGGGGAAAACAGATAGCAAGTCACATGTGGAGCCCTGTGCCTGTCCTACCTACCTATACACCCCATTTATGGGCCCACCTTCCCTATGGGCTCTGTCACCTGGCCCACCCAGAATCTCTGGCTATTCTGACTGCTGAACAGCTTTCCCTGCTGACACCATTGTGTAAAGACTGAAAGAGACTGCTGCCTCTTCAAATGTGCAAAATCCAACAGAAGACACAGGAATCATGAAAATCATGGAACCATGACGCCACCAAAGGGGAAAAGTAAAGCATCAGTAATTGACCCTAAAGAAATGGATATCTATCACTGACCGATAATGAATTCAAAGTAATTATCTTGAAGCTCAATGAACTACAGGAAACACAGACAACTAAGTAAAACTAGGAGAGCAATACATGCACAAAATGAGAAGTTAAAGGAGATCGAAATCACTAAAGAAATGAAACAGAAATTTTGATATCTGAATAATATAATATAATGACTAAACTGAAGTTCAGTCAAGAGTTTCAACAATATACTTAATCAAGTAGAAGGAAGAATCAGTGAATTTCAAGACAAGCCATTTGAAATTATCCAGTGAGAAGAAAAGCCTATGAGGACACCATCAAGAAAACCATTATATGCACTGTGGAAGTCCCAGAAGGAAAAGAGAAAAAGAGAGGGTCAGTGGCAGATTCATGCCAATGTATGACAAAACCAATACAATATTGTAAAGTAAAAAAAGAAAAAGAAAAAAAAAAGATGAAACTTTCAAAAAAAAAAAAAAAGCTTATTTAGAGAAACAGTGGCTGAAAGCCCCCCAAATCTGGGGAGGGAAATGGACATCCAGGCCCATGAAACCTAACGACTCCAAATAGGTTGAACCTAAAGAAGTCTACACTGAGATGTACTGTAATTGAAACGTCAACAGTCAAAATTAAAGGGAGAACTTTGAATGCAGCAAGAGAAAAGCAACTAATCATGTACAGAGGGCTCCCCTCCATAAGACAATTGGCATATTTCTCAGAAGAAACCTTCCAGATCAGAAAAAAATAGGATGATGTATTGTGTTAAAAGAAAAATTTGCAAAATCAGAAGGCTCACATCAGCAAAACTGTCTTTTTTTTTTTTTTTTTTCTCACAGGGTGGAAAAGGTATTGTGTTAATACACATTCTTCTCAAGAGCATATGGAATATTCTACAGGATCGATTACATGCTATGTCACAAAAGAAGGCTTAACAAATTTAGGAAGATTGAGAGCATTCTAAACATCTTTCATAACCACAATGGTATAAAACTAGAAATCAGTAACAAAAAAAAAAAAAAGAAAGAAAAAACTCACAGATACATGAAAAGTAAACAATAAACTATTGAGCAACCATTGTGCTAATGAGAAGTCAGAAAGAAAATTAGAAAAATATGTTGAGACAAAAGAAAATGAAAGCACAACATACCAAAACTTGTAGGTTACAAAAAAGGAATGCTAAGAATATTTATAGTAATAAAAACCTATATTCACAAAGAAGAAAGATCTCAAATAAGCAGTCTAACTTTATACTGCAAGGAACTATAAAAATAAAAACAAAGTAAGTCCAAAATAACACAAGAAGGAAATAATTAAGATTAGTGCAGAAATAAATGAAATATTAAATAGAAAAACAATAGGAAAATTGACAAAACTGAGAGCTGTGTTTTGAAAAGATAAAATCAACAAACCTAAGAAAGAAAGAGCACTCAAATAGATGAAATCAGAAATGAAAGCAAAACTTAAACTGACACTACAGAAATACAAAGGTTTAAGGAGGTAAAAACCTGTACTTCAAAAACAAACCTCATAGAAACGGAGATTGGATTTGTGGTACTGAAGGCAGGGGATGGGACAAGGGAGAATTAGATAAAGGCAGTTTAAAGGTACAAACTTCCAGCTATAAGATAATAAGTATGAGATATGTAATGTCAATATGATAAATATAATTAACACTGCTGTATGCTATATATGAAAATTGTAAAGAGAGTATATCCTAAGAGTTCTCATCATAAGGAAAATTTTTCTTTTATTTCTTTAATTTTGTATCTATATGAGATGATGGTTGCTCACTAAACTTATTGTGATAATCATTACATGATGTATAAAAGTCACATGACTACGCTATACACCTTAAATGTATACAGTGCTGTATGTGAATTATGTCTCAATAAAACTGGAAGAAACTAAAACTAATGAAAGAGATTAAAACAGACCCAAATAAATGGAAAGAAGTTCTACCGTGTTCATGAATTAATATTGTTAAAGTATTTGTACTGTCTGAACTGATCAACATATTCACTGAAATCTCTATCAAAATCTCATTGGCACTTTTTACAGGAATAGAAAAAACAATCCTAAAACTCATATAGAACCACAAAAGACCCTGAATAGCCAAAGCAATTTTGAGGGAGAACAGAGTTGGGACCACTGCATTCCCTGATGTCAAAATATTACAAACTTACAGTAATCAAAACACTATGGTACTGGCGGTAAAACAGACGTGGATATGAACAAACACAGCAGCAAGCCCAGAAACAAACCCATGCATGTACAACTGATCTTTGACAAGGGTATCACGAATACGCAATGGGGAAAGAATAGTCTTTACGATAAATAGTGTTAGGAAAACTGGATGTCCACAAGCAAAAGAATGAAACATGATCCTTATCTTACACCAAACACAAAAATTAATTCAAAATGGATTAAATACTTAATTGTAAAACTGAAACCATAAGATTTATAGAAGAAAACAGGAAAAAGCTTCTTGATATTGGTCTTGTCAATGATTTCTTGGTAATTATGCTAACAGTATAGGCAACAAAGGCAAAAATAGATAAATGGGACTATATCAAATTAAAATGCTTCTGTACAGCAATGGAAACAATCAAAAAAATGAAAAGGCAAGCTGTGAAATGGGAGAAAATATTTGCAAACTATATATCTGATAAAGAGTTAAATTTCAAAATATATAAGGAATGTATACAACTAAATAGAAAAACTAAGTAGAACTGGACATCGAACAACAGACTGGTTCCAAACAGGAAAAGGAGTACGTCAAGGCTGTATATTGTCACCCTGCTTATTTAACTTCTATGCAGAGTACATCATGAGAAACGCTGGACTGGAAGAAACACAAGCTGGAATCAAGATTCTTGGGAGAAATATCGATAACCTCAGATATGAAGATGACACCATCCTTATGGCAGAAAGTGAAGAGGAACTAAAAAGCCTCTTGATGAAAGTGAAAGAGGAGAGTGAAAAAGTTGGCTTAAAGCTCAACATTCAGAAAATGAAGATCATGGCCTCTGGTCCCATCACTTCATGGGAAATAGATGGGAAACAGTAGAGACAGCGTCAGACTTCATTTTTGGGGGGCTCCAAAATCACTTCAGATGGTGACTGCAGCCATGAAATTAAAAGACACTTACTCCTTGGAAGAAAAGTTATGACCAACCTAGATAGCATATTCAAAAGCAGAGACATTACTTTGCCAACTAAGTTCCGTCTAGTCAAGGCTATGGTTTTTCCTGTGGTCATGTATGGATGTGAGAGTTGAACTGTGAAGAAGGCTGAGCGCCAAAGAATTGATGCATTTGAACTGTGGTGTTGGAGAAGACTCTTGAGAGTCCCTTGGACTGCAAGGAGATCCAACCAGTCCATTCTAAAGGAGATCAACCCTGGGATTTCTTTGGAAGGAATGATGCTGAAGCTGAAGCTCCAGTACTTTGGCCACCTAATACGAAGAGTTGACTCATTGGAAAAGACTCTGATGCTGGGAGAGATTGGGGGCAGGAGGAGAAAGGGATGACCCAGGATGAGATGGCTGGATGGCATCATGGACTCAATGGACGTGAGTCTGAGTGAACTCCGGGAGTTGGTGATGGACAGGGAGGCCTGGCGTGCTGCTATTCATGGGGTCGCAAAGAGTTGGACACTACTGAGCGACTGAACTGAACTGAACTGAACTGAAATAGAAAAAAAACAAATAACCCAATTTTAAAATCAGCAAAGGAACTAAAGAGACATTTCTTGAAAGGAGACAGATACATGTGAAAATATGCTAAAAATCACTAATCATCAAGGAAATACAAATGAAAACTACACTGAGGTATCATCTTATACCATGTATGGTTAGGATGGCTATTATATTAAAAAAGGATAAGTATTAAATGCAGTTGAATTGTAAAGTAAAATTAAAAAGAGAGAGAGAAAAAAGACAAAAAAACAAAACCAGATTAAAAATACCTGTATATTAAAACAGTTGGACATAAATAAAAAACAATAATAATAAAAATAAATGCAGTTGATAAGATACAAATTGGTGCAACCACCATGGCAAACAGTATGGACACTTTTCAAAAAAGTAAAAATAGAAATACCATATGATCTAACAAGCCCACATATGGGTATTTTTCCAAAAGGATATATATAAAATGGAATATTACTTAGTCATTAAATAGAAGGAAATAATGTCATTTACAGCAACATGGATGGACATGGAGATTACCATACTAAGTGAAGTATGTCAGGTAAAGACAAATATCATATAATATTGCTTATATGTACAGTCTTAAAAAAATACAAATGAACTTATTTACAAAACAGAAACAAACCCACTGTCTTAGTGAATGAACTTATGGCTACCATGAGGAAAAGGTGGAGGAGAGGGAAAGATTGAGATTTGTGGACTGACATGTACACACTGCTATATTTAAAGTTGACAACCAGCAAAGACCTGCTGTATATCACAGGGAACTCTGCTCAATATACTGTAATGACCTAAATGGGAAAATAGTTCGAAAAAGAATAGATTCATAGCTATGTATAACTGAATCACTTTGTTACACACCTGAAAGTACCACAACATTGTAAATCACTACCAGTTCAGTTCAGTGCTCAGTAGTGTCCGACTCTTTGTGACCCCATGAATCGCAGCACACCAGGCCTCCTTGTCCATCACCAACTCCTGGAGTTCACCCAAACTCTCATGTCCATCGAGTCAGTGATGCCATCCAGCCATCTCATCCTGGGTCATCCCCTTCTCCTGCCCCCAATCCCTTCCAGCATCAGAGTCTTTTCCAATGAGTCAGCACTTCGCATGAGGTGGCCAAAGTATTGGAGTTTCAGCTTTAGCATCATTCCTTCCAAAGAACACCCAGGACTGATCTCCTCTAGAATGGACTGGTTAGATCTCCTTGCAGTCAAGGGACTCTCAAGAGTCTTCTCCAACACCACAGTTCAAAAGCATCAGTTCTTCGGTGCTCAGCCTTCTTCACAGTCCAACTCTCACAGCCATACATGACCACAGGTAAAACCATAGCCTTGACTAGACGGACCTTTGTTGGCAAAGTGATGTCTCTGCTTTTGAATATGCTATAACTTTCCTTCCAAGGAGTAAACGTCTTTTAATTTCATGGCTGCAATCACCATCTGCAGTGGTTTTGGAGCCCCAAAAATAAAGTCTGTCACTGTTTCCACTGTTTCCCCATTTATTTGCCATGAAGTGATGGGACCAGATGCCATGATCTTAGTTTTCTGAATGTTGAGCGTTAAGCCAGCTTTTTCACTCTCCTCTTTCATTTCACTATACTCCAATATAACATTAAAAAATAAAATAAAAATTAAAAAGTTTTTAATAAACCAAAAGAAAAGAAATTGGAATCAAGGTGTGAAAGAGCTCTCTCTTCACTCCCATGTTCTTTGCAGCATTATTCACAATAGTCAAGATGTAAAAGCAATCTAAATGTTTGCTGACAGACAAATGGAAAGAATAATGATGTATACCTATAATGGAATATCACTCAGCCTTTAGAAAAGAAGAAAATTATGCCATTTGCAACATGGATGAAGGACATTATGCCAAGTGAAATAAGTCAGATATAGAAGTATAAATACTACATGATGCCACTTGTATGAGAACTCTAAAATCGTCAAACGCAGAAGCAGAACATAGAATGGTGAATGTCAGGGCTGCAAACAAGGGAAACGGGGCAGGGATATACTAGTCAGAGGGTGTGGTTTCAATTATGCAAGAAAAATAAGTCCTAGAAATCTACCATACAGCATACAGCCTAGAGTTAACAATAATGTGTAAACACTCAGAATTTTGAGTGTAAGCTAAATGTTCTTTTATCACTAAAAGAAAATAATAGCAATAACAAAGAGAAAACTTCTGGAGGTGATGGATATGTTTACAGCATAGATTGTAAAGATGGTTTTATAAATATACTTACTTTCAAACTCATCAAGTTACATTTATTAAACATGTATGGCATTTTGAATATCAATTGTTCTTTGACAAAGTGGTGTTTAGAAGTGGAAAATTATTAAAAATAAAGAGCACAGTCATATGCTGTCTATAAGAAAAATTATTTATTTATTTTTGAAAGGTAGTAGCATTTTAGTGTTGTAGGAAATTTTAGATTATTTCTTAAAAACAAAAGCAAAGAAATTCAAAATTTCCAAAGTTTCAAGGCGGGAGGTAAGAATGCTATAATCCAAAAATGCTAGGTGAGCTTTCAGCCAGAGGAAGGAAGATGTCAAGTCAGTAGCCCACACAATAGATACTGAGGAACCGCAGGGTTGAGATTGGTGTAGAAACTGGGAGTTAAGCTCTCCGCCTGCCTAAGGCAACAGATCCTTCAGCCTTGAGAGGCCATTCGAGAGTAAATAGGTCGAAAAGAGAAGGGGCCTGGGGAGGGAAGATGTTGACTAATTGAACGTCAAGTTGCCTCTGGCCTTCAGTCTGGCGAGTGGTGGACCCTCCTCCCTCTGTGCGCTTCAGAAACCCTGCTGTCAGCAGAGCTGGAGACCATGCACGTGTGCCACTCACACAACTTAAATATAAAAATAGGTTAAAAATAAAATGACAGAAAAAGGTACACCATGTAAATACTATCAGACCAAGTAGGCATGGCACAAAAAATATCACCAAAAATAAAAAGGATCATTTCATAAAGGTAAAGGGAGCATTAAATAAGGAGCCATAGCATCTCCAGTGTGCCTGCGCACAATACTAGTTTCAGAATACGCGAGACAAGAGCTGAGAGAACAGAGAAGAGAGGCAGACAGATGCACGATACAAATCGGCAATGGAGCGAGCACCAGTTACTTTCTTAGTAACTGACAGACTGACAGAACAAATGGAAAAGCAGAAAGGATATGGAATACTTGACGAATGCTATCACAAAGCTGGAACTAACGTTTATTAAAGAGAGAACACTCTTTCCAACAACAGCAGACCACACGTTCTTTCAAGTATACGTGGATCTTTCACCAAGTCTAAGCCATGTGTTAGACCATAAAGTAAATTTTAACAAATTTAAAATAATTGAAATCATATAAAGGATATCCTCTGAATATAAGGGAATTAAACATGTTAGTAAAATATACCTGGAAAATTAATAGATATGTGAAAATTGAAGCAACATTTCTTAATAATCCGTATCAAAGAGGAGACCATAAGAGGAATCAGAAAATATTTTGAGTTGGATGAAAACAAAAACAAAACATATCAAAATCTGTGAAATGAAACTAAAAGAGCTCTTCAAGAAAAAATGTATAATTTATATGCTTACATTAGAAAAGGAGAAAATTCTAAAATCAGTTACCTAAGCTTTCATCTTAAGAAGATACAAAAAGAATAATATATTAAGAACAAAGCAAGTAGAAGGAAAGAAACAATTAAGATGAGAACAGAAAATGGTAAAATAGGAAACAGATGGAAAATTGAGAAAATAGTACAATGAATGGCAAACCACTTCAGTATTCTTGCCTTGAAAACCCCATGAACAGTATGGAAAGGCTATATATATATATATATATATATATATATATATATATAATTGTTGATAAAACCATAGTGAGATTGATCAGGAAACACAGAAGATTATCAAAATCAGGAATAAAAGAGGGACCATCACTATATATCATGTAGGGAATATTGCTAACAACTTTATGCTAACAAACCCTTTATGAACTTAAACACAAAATCCCTAACAAACATTAGCAAATTTAATCCTGCAGTATATAAAAAGATAATTGCAGTTGTGTTAGTCAGTCAGTCATGCCTGATCCTTTGTGACCCCATGGACTGTAGCCCACCAGGCTCCTCTGTCCAGGGAATTCTCCAGGCAAGAATATGCGAGTGGGTAGCCATTCCCTTCTCCAGCAAAAGAAAAAAAAAAATACATCTTGACTAATTGGGGTTCATTCCAGGAAGGCATTACTGGTTAACATTAAAAAAAGATTTTAAAATTTAAAAAAAATAAAAAAAATAAATAAATAAATAAAAAGAAAAAAAATCAATCAATGTAATTGAGCATATTAACAGAATAAAAGAAAAACTTTATTATCACCTCAACAGAAAAAAAGCATTTGAAATCTTCAAGACCCATTCAATCTCTCAGCAAACTAGGACTAAAAAGGAATTTTCTCAACCTGAAAAAGGACATCTGCAAAAAACTCTACAGGACAAACACTCCCTACATCAAACTTAGTAGAGAAAGACTAAATGCTTTAGCTTCTAAATCGGGAAAAAGACGAAGATGTCTACTATCACCGTTTCTATTCACCATTGTACTGGCAGTCCTAGGCAGTACAAAATGACAGGAAGATTTTAAAAGGCTCTAGGTAGAAAATTCTAAGCAATGTACCCAAAAAAGTCACCAGTACTATTAAGCAAGTTTAGCAAGGTCAACATGCAAATTATATTGTACTTCTTTCCAGTGGTCATGTATGGATGTGAGAGTTGGACTGTAAAGAAAGTTAAGGGCTGAAGAATTGATGCTTTTGAACTGTGGTGTTGGAGAAGACGCTTGAGAGTCCCTTGGACTGCAAGGAGATCCAACCAGTGCATTCTGAAGGAGACCAGCCCTGGGATTTCTTTGGAAGGACTGATGCTAAGGCTGAAACTCCAGTACTTTGGCCACCTCATGTGAAGAGTTGACTCATTGGAAAAGACTCTGATGCTGGGAGGGATTGGGGGCAGGAGGAGAAGGGGACGACAGAGGATGAGATGGCTGGATGGCATCACAGACTCGATGGACGTGAGTCTGAGTGAACTCCGGGAGTTGGTGATGGGCAGAGAGGCCTGGCGTGCTGCAATTCATGAGGTTGGAAAGAGTCGGACCTAACTGAGCGACTGAAGTGAACTGAACTGATACTCAACTCAGTTCAGTCACTCAGTTGTGTCCCACTCTGGGACCCCGTGGACTGCAGCACACCAGGCTTCCCTGTCCATCACCAACTCCTAGAGCTTGCTCCAACTCATGTCTATCAGGTCGGTGATGCCATCCAATCATCTAATCTTCTGTTGTCCCCTTCTCCTCTGGCTTTCAATCTTTCCCAGCATCGGGGTCTTTTCCAGTGAGTCAGTTCTTCGCATCAGGAGGCCAAAGTATTGGAGCTTCAGCTTCAGCATCAGTCCTTCCAATGAATATTCAGGATCAATTTCCTTTAGAACTGACCGATTTGATCTCCTTGCAGTCCAAGGGACTCTCAAGAGTCTTCTCCAACACCACAGTTCAAAACCATCAATTCTTCAGCCCTTAACTTTCTTTATAGTCCAACTCTCACATCCATACATGACTACTGGAAAAAACCATAGCTTTGACTAGACAGACCCTTGTCGGCAAAGTAATGTCTCTGCTTTTTAATATGCTGTCTTGGTTGGTCATAGCTTTTCTTCCAAGGAGCAAGAGTCTTTTAATTTCATGGCTGCATTCACCATCTGCAGTGATTCTGGAGCCCCCCAAAATCAAGTCTGTCACTGTTTCCATTGTTTCTCCATCTATTTGCTGTGAAGTGTTGGGACCAGATGCCATGATCTTAGTTTTTTGAATGTTGAGTTTTAATCCAAACTTTTCACTCTCCTCTTTCACTTTCACTGCAAGCATTCAACTGGAATTTGGAATAAGTAAATCATGCCATTTACAGTCATATCACAAAACATGAAGTACTTAGGGATAAATTTAATAAAACGTATTCAGACCTATACACTGAAAACTTCAAAACCAAGACAGAAAGTGGAGAAGACTAAATAATGAAAATATATCATGTTCACAAAATCAGTTTTTAAAATTGTTATGACATTTGTCAGTTTTCCCCAAACTGGTCTCTAGTTTCAGTGCAATCCCAATAAAAAACTCTAGTATGCTTTTATACAGAAAGTGAACAGGGGATTCTAAAGTATATATGAAAATGCAAAGGAATTGGAGTACCAAAGACTATATTTTTAAGACATACTATCTGATTTCAAGATTTTCTATAAAGTTGAATATAAAGGTACCGTAAGCAAGGCAGAGAGATGTATTGATCAGTGGAATAGTATGGCAATAAACCTACATATATGGTCAACTAACGGTGCTATATTAATTTTTCATTGCTGCTACAACAATAGCACCACTAACTTAGCGACTCAAAACAATACAAATTTATTATTTTACCGTTGTATAAATTAGCAGTCTAGCACAGGTCTCACTGGGCAAAAGTCACAGTGTCAGCAAGGCTATGTTCCTTCTAGAGGGTCTAGAGGAGAATGTTTCCTTGCCTTTTCCAGCTACTAAAGGCTGTCCTCAATCCTTCGCTTGTGATGTCTTCCTCTGTCTTCAAACTCAGCAGTGGTTGTTCAAGTACTTTTCACATTGCATGACTAACTTTTATTCTGCTTCCTTCTTCTGTTTTTAAGGACCTCTGTGATTACACTGAGTCAACCCAAGCAATCTGGGATAATCTTCCTATATTGTTGTTGTTCAGTAGCTAAGTCATGTCTGACTCTTCATGACCCCATGGACTGCAACACACCAGGCCTCCCTGTCCTTCACTATCTCCTAGAGTTTGCCCAAGCTTATGTCCACTGGGTCAGTGATGCTATCCAACCATTTCATCCTCTGCTGCCCTCTGCCTCCCTATTTTAAGGTCACTCTATTAGCAAATATAATGGCATCTATAACCTTAATTTCTCTTTGCTTTGTCACCTAACATATTCATGTGTTAGGTTAGGATATGAACTTCTTTTATGGGGAGGGGCATTATTATTTCATAGATGCTAAGGTAATTATATGGGGGAAAGGTAGTCTTTTCAACATATGATGCTGGTACAATTGGATATCCATAAAGAAAAAAGAACCTTGACCATTACCTTATTTCACCCACAAATATTATCTTGAAAAAGATCATATGTCTAAAAATTAAAATCATAACTATAAAAAATTTAGAGGAAAGTCTTTATGATCTAAAGGGTGGCAAAGATTTCCTAGGACACAAAAGATTCAAAGTATTAAAAAAACAAGTGGGTCTGTATCAATATTAAAAATCTCTGATCTTCCAAAGATGCTATTGAAAAATTAAAATCAAGTATCAGACTAGAAGTAAATATTCACATTTTTGTATCTGACAGAAGGTTTGTGTACAGAGTATATAAATTATTCTTACAACTCAATAACATAAAGAGAAAAAATTCAGTTTAAAAAATAGGCAAATGGTTTGAATAGACACTTCTCCAAATAAGATATATGAATGAAAAATAGATGCATAAAAATATGTTGATCATTAGTCATTAGGAAAATAAAATTAGCATCATAACCTCTAGACAGCAATTTTAAAATGGCTAAAACTAACAAGACTGATAATGCTAAGTGTTGACAAGGAAAACCAGCAACGGAACCCTTGAAGATTCCTGGTAGGAATGTAAAATGGTACAGCTATTGTGGAAAACAGTTTGGAAGATTCTTATAATGTTAAACCTACCTACCTTTTTCATAAACTTAGCAATTCCACTTCTATGTATTTATCTAAGAGACATGAACACATCTGTGTGCACAAAGGCTGATACTTAAAAGTTCATAGCGGCTTTATTCACGTGCGTGCGTGTGCCTGCTAAGTCACTTCAGTCATGTGTAATTCTTTGTGACCCTGCAGACCATAGGCAGCCAGGCTCCTGTGTCCATGGGACTGGAGTGGATTGCCATTTCCTCCACCAGGGGATCTTCCTGACCCGGGATCAAACCTGCATCTCTTATGCCTCCTGCATTGGCGAGCTCTTTACTATTAGCACCACCTGGGAAGGCCCCCAATAGCCCTAGTTAGGAACATCCCAAAGACCCAACTTCAGGAAGATTGTAGTATATTCATACATCAGTATGAATGAATAACTATTAAAGGCATCAACATAAATGAATAACATCAACTGGGGGGAAAAAGGGGACAGGGACTTCCCTAGTGGTCCAGTGGCCAAGACTCCACACTCCCAATGCAGGGGACCCGGGTTCAATCCCTGGTCAGGGAACTAGATCCCACATGCCTCAACTAAAGATCCCACGTGCCTCAACTGAAGATCCCATACGCCTCAACTAAGATTAAAGATTTCATGTGCCACAAGTAAGACTTGCTGCAGTCAAATAAAAAAGAAAATTTAAGGCACAGATTAAAGTCCACGTATAAAGTGCACAAACATATCTATCATCTACATGCTTATTAATGTAGGAGAACTATAAGGAAGAGCAAGAGAATGATAAACGCAAAATTCAATAGACTGATTACCTTTGGGAGGGTTAGGGAGGAATATGGGTTTACAGCGAGGCACGAAGCAACAGTCAGTGATGCTGGCAATATTTTATCTCTTATGCTGAATGGTGGTAGCATAGATTTTTCTTCCTCTTCTTTAGACATATTGTGACTATTCTTTAGGGTTTCCCTGATAGCTCAGTTGGTAAAGAATCTACTTCTATGAATGAGACCCCAGTTTGATTCTTGGGTCTGGAAGATCCGCTGGAGAAGGGATAGGCTACCCACTCCAGTAACTGTGGGCTTCCCTTGTGGCTCAGCTGGTAAAGAATCTGCCTGAACTATTCTTTTGTACAAATATATTTATGAATATAAAATTTTTAAATCACATAGCCTTTCCTTGGCAGAACTGGGACTTGAACCTAAACCTCTGACTCTACGGACACTGAGCAGAGTAGATTTTATCATCCTGCTTCTAGGTTGAAGTTGAATTTGGGGGGAGGCAAGCAGTGCAGTGATGGCTGGGGAAACTGATTCCCCCTTGTTATTCCCAGCATCCATGGATATTGTTAATATCATCTGCCTCTTCTCTCCATCAAATATCTCCTCTGACATTAGAAAATAGATTAGATCCTACACAGGTTAAATCCCTGATGCGTGGGGATTTTTCTCCTTCCTAGTGAAAGTATTGGACAGTGAAGCTGCTGGGTACCAGCACTTCAAAATGTTCATTTTATCCTAAGGCAGCCTGGATCTCAGGTGCAAGCTCTCCAAGAGATGAGGAGCTGACCACTGGGATCCCTCCCTTCAGTAGCCACAGTCAGAAAATCACTTCTGATAAAAGAGAAGGCTCATGATTGTCTCTGGAAAAGACTGTTTCCTTGGGCCACCTACCCTCCTAGTTGGCATGAGAGACCCATTATCTGTTACTCCTGTAGGACTGTATCAGAATGCATACCCTTTACCTTGGACAGCCTGTTTGGCTCTCTTCCATTAGCACATCTGCTCCGATGAAATCAAATCTCTTTAGAGACTCTTCCTCCCTCCACTCATTATTAGCCCAACATTTATTAAGCACCTACCAATTGTAGGAGCTGCGGCAGTGGATGAGGTGCAAGGATGAAGAGACAGACGGGATTTTCTCATGAAAAGTTTATAAGGAGAGAAAAACATTTATCAACATGTGATTCCAACACACTAAGCTTGATGCTAATTGAGTTTTGTACAGAGGAAAAAGTAGCAAACTCCTGGGCTCACTGAAGAACATGACATTTTAGGTGGACATAACATTTAAATCCCATTTAAAGGGGTTGGGATTTGCCAGCGAGAAAGGGTGGGCACAGAGGCCCTTTGAGAAAGTGTGGAAGGTTGTGGGGTATGCTGAAGAAATGAGATTCCCACAGCTGGAGCTTGACTGTACATGGGAAGGTAGTGTACATAGCAGACTTTAAGGAGAGCAGGAGGGAAAAAGAGTTTAGAGTTTAAGTTTCCTGTGAGCTGCCAGAGAATTTTAGGGGGCCATAAATTTATGTGGAAGGAATGATTAAATTCTTATGCACACCAGACATTGCGTGTTGAATATATGGAGTAAATACATATCCTCTCGATACTATTTTTAAATGTAAATGAATATCGCCATAATATTTAAAATTCGTATGCACTTAATAGTCAAAGTATGTTTGAGCATTATGCATCTTCCCATTTGACAGTAACTAGAAGTACAACCTCTGTCATGGGTTGGGGTGCTAGGAGGTGTCTAGAGACATTTTCAGTATGAAAGATCCTCCTCATTGAAATCTCTATCCTCTGAGGCAACGAGGAGAAATGAGACAGTTTTAAGTCGGCTAGGGACAGAGTCGAGTCTCTGTTTTGGAAAGGTCACGTTGACCACCAAGGAGGCAGGACGGATTACAGAGCGGAAGCCCCACTGGAAACAGGGCCATCCATTTGGGGACTCTCGCAGTGACGCAGTGAGAGACACAGGTGGACGGTGTTGAAGATGGCAGAGAGAGGCATAAGCAAGAGGGTTTAAAATGTCAGATGAGTTGGAGGAGGGGTGAACAGGTGGAGAGCACCACCGAGGATTTTTAGGATAATAGAAATACTCTGCATGACACCATAGTGATGGATATATGTTATTCAATACCCGCCCAAACCCATGAATGTACACCCAGAAGACTGGATCCTAATGTAAACTATGAGCTTCTGGTGATTATAATTTGTCGATACAGGTTCATCAATTGTAACAAATGTACCACTCTAGTGGGAGACAGTAATGACGAGTGGGCAGAGGAGAGATGGGAAATCTTTGTATTTTCCTCTCAATTTTGCTGTGAACTGAAAACTGCTCTTGAAAATTATCTTCAAAATTTGCAAATGTTTAAAAGTCAGAATTGATGGAGGGACTTTTCTAGTGGGTCCAGTGATCAAGACTTCACCTTCCAGTGAAGGGGATGCAGACTTGATCCCTGGCTGGGAAGGTAAAATCCCACATGACTCATGGCCAAAGAGCCAAAATATTAAGAAACAGAGGCAATATTGTAATAAATTCAATACAGATTTTTTTAAAAATCCATATCAAAAAAAAGCTACATTAAAAAAGAGAGTCGAGGGAACTTGGTGACTGGATGGATGTCAGAGGTGAAGGAGGAGCCCTGAATGACTCCAGGTTTGAAGCTCTCATAGCTGCTGAGGCCGTATCTCCAGGCTACCTGCGATGTCTCTGGTGATCTTATGATTAACCTCATTGTTAAGACAGCCTGGGCTCTGCATTTGCAAATCACTGAACTCTGCTTTGGAAAAAAAAAAAAAAAAGCACGAAAACTTGACCAAACGTCGGAGGCAAAAGGAGCAAAGTGAACTAATGAATTCTTCAGGGAGAGAAGAGACCGAATGACACATTACTAAATACAGGTGTGGTCATTATCTGAGTCATTGACCCAACCAAAAGAAAACATTCTGGGCCTAGAGAACAAGACTTGTCTGTTAACCACTTCTGTTTGCTCATGGGAGTGAAAGGCTTGTTTGCAGGGCTGCAGGGGAACAAGTAGGGAAGTATTGACTCTGAGACTTAGATTAAACCACGTTCATGAGTTTTCCCAGCTGGCACGGAGAGGATTCAAATACTAGTATCTAACACGCATGAAACACTTCAGTTCAGTTCAGTTCAGTCGCTCAGTCATGTCTGACACTCTGTGACCCCATGAATTGCAGCACGCCAAGCCTCCCTGTCCATCACCAACTCCCAGAGTTCACTCAAAATCATGTCCATCGAGTCAGTGATGCCATCCAGCCATCTCATCCTCTGTCATCCCCTTCTCCTCCTGCCCCCAATCCCTCCCAGCATCAGAGTCTTTTCAAATAAGTCAACTCTTCACAAAGTACTGGAGTTTCAGCTTCAGCATCAGTCCTTCCAAAGAACACCCAGGACTGATCTCCTTTAGAATGGACTGGTTGGATCTCCTTGCAGTCCTGTCAAAAACTGTTCTCTATTCACAACACATATGAATTCTTTGTGTAAATAACCCCTTAGCTCCTTGAGGTAGGTAATATTTTATCTCCATTATACAGATGAGAAAACTGAGGCCCACAGAAGTTAGATAACCTATCCAAGAGAGCACACATGGTCAGTGGGGGAAGCTATGAATTAGACCCTGCAACTTGACACCAAAACTTGCTCTGTTGGCCACTACTCAAGACTCCAGGTCTATCCAACTCCAGACACTGATTGACATATTGTGCTTAACTACTCATACTGTCCCGACATGGGAGGGCGCACAGGTGTCAGGAAGATAGTGATGCTAGTCCAAGTTCCAGGCAGTCAGAGGCCAGGAGGGGTGGGATGGCACAGGGGAGGTGCTTTTGCTCAGTGAGGTAGGCCTGGTGGACCCCTGGACTCAGGGGGCCTGGGATCGGGAGGGTACAGAAGCAGGATCGATGGCCCCAGCCTGGTCTGGACAAAGGCAGGTGAGGGATGGAGAGGCTGCAAATTTCCACAGGGGCTGGAGCAAAGGTGCCGTTTTGGGAGGGTTTCAGAGACTGGAGATGCCTAAGCTTGTTGAGATTCCACGAGGACACTTCACAAGAACCAGGCTTTCTGGGTCTTGTGAAATTGATTTTATTTTTATGTCTTAAGTTTGTGCCAGGATGTTATTTCTCAGTTGAATTCCTTTGACTACTTCTGTCTCCAAATTACACTCTCATCTTCCTCCTGTAGCTGTGGCTTCATTCCCACATGCAGACAGGGACGGCAAGCCAACAAGCCTTGCTTCCTGCAGGCCAAACGTGTTGTCCGCCTGTTGGCCGTGACCCAGAAAAGGAGCGCTCCTGAGTCTAGTAACCTGTGTTTAAGTCAGACCTCCTCTCTTAACCATCAGTCACTGGGTTTCCTTCCTCTTACTTTCTTTTTTTAACTTCCTATTTGCCTCATTAACTCTTCACTCCATGCTCCCACTTTTTCACTGTAGAAACTCAGTGACTACAAAGGTTTAAAAGTACCCAGAGCACACGACTTTGCTTTCCGCCTTTGGCCTCATCTAACGGGCTCCATCTAAACGTCAGTGCCCTTGGGCGAGGCTACGTCCTACTTAAGACTCCGCTTTCCCTGGAGGCTCTTTCTTAAAGAAGCAGCCTCAGGAACAAGCAGAGGGCAAAAGAGGTAGAGACGAACATTTACTGAGCCCCAGTTCTGTACCTGCTGCAAATACTGGGCATTCTCCAATTTAATATTCACAGTTACTAGGTGCTCGATTCCATGCTAAATGCTGTACAAAAACCACAGCAGTTTTTAAACAAACAAATCTAGGTCTGCCGCCCTCTTACAGAAAAACAGTCGAGGGTTTCCCATTGCTCTTAGTGTGTGAGTGTGTGTGTGTGTGTGTGTGTTCAGTCATGTCTGACTCTTTGAGACCCCCACGAACTGTATGTAGCCTGCAAGATTCCTTAGTCCATGGAATTTTCCAGGCAAGAATACTGGAGCAGGTTGCTGTTTCTTTCTCTAGGGGATTTTCCCAACCTAGGGATGGAATCCATGTCCCGTCTGTTTCCTGCAATGGCAGGTGGATTCTTTACCACTGTGCCACCTGGGAAAGTCTCCATTGCTCTTAGGATAGAGTTCAAAATGGGGTTCTTCCCCAAGTCTGCAAGGCATCTGCAATCTGGTCCTGAGAACATCTGTAGCCTCATCACATTGTTCCCTCCTGCCTTGTCTGCTGTCTTAATTCTGTTACTCATCCTTCAGTTCTCAGTTCAAAAGGCACAGTATGTGGGAAAGAGGGCGAGTGCAGTGGTTTGGGTCATGGTCCCTGTGCCAAACTGTCTGGGTTCAAGTCCCAGCTCTGGGCCTGATTGGCCTGATTTGATCAGGTGTCCATCAATAAGCCAATCACTGGCCCAAGTGATGGAACACCCAGCGCTGCCCCCCTGGGACCCAGGAGTAAGATCAGCTTTACAGAGAGCATGGTGGTCTGAGAGCAGGGGAGAGATGATTCACCAAAGTAAATCAGGAAATGTTGCCCCAAGTCAGAAAAGCAGATGCAAGAATAACAAACATCCATTTCACTGTCATGCTCTGTTTTCCAGACTTTGATCACTGTGCTCCTGGGTGACACTTGCCATTTCCATGCATCACGTGCACTATGACTTAACTTGCATTATCACCACTCCCTTTTTGTACTCACACCCTTATTTTTAAATAAATGTATTTATATCACTGCCGCAAATGGAAAATCAATATTACTTGCCATAAATAGGAGGTAATCTCAAACTTTTTTGACAGTGAAAAACAAAACAATGTTATTAAATTCCAGAAAGAGACTGCGGCCTGCTAAAATGCTTTGAGATTGCGGTCTTGTTCTCTTTGTTAAAAAGAGAGATTATCAAGTGTTAGAGAGGTGTAAAGACATACGAACACCAAACTGAGCCTTTCTCCCTGATGTAATCAAAAAGCCTAAGAAAGAATTGAAAAGGAAATTACTTTCTCACCCTCTGATTCAATGTGATGGCTTGCCATATCCATAGAGCACTGAAAAGTCATTCTCCATGCCAGTTGCAACCTTCTGGTAAACCCCTACAGCTCCTGGCCTGACACTTTGAGGACTACTGTTTTGGAGCATTTGAACCTGGTCAAAATTGTCGAGTGGATGGCCAAAGAGAGAGATTGAGGACTAGTTGGCTAGTGAGGGAATTGGGAGGAAAAACAGGCAGCGCATTTTATCAACAGAAAATTACCTCTCTGTCTGATGAAACATAAAAGGAATTAGCTCAAGTCATTTTGTTTCTCTCCTTGCTTCCTGCAGCGCTGCCCTTCCTGTGTCGACACTGTCCTTCTGGGCTGGTGCTTACACCATCCTTTCAGTGAATGATCCCTCTTTCTGCCAGCCTCCATCCTTGACACGTCTTTTCCACTCATCCCTTTCACCATGTCAGTTTCCCCAGCATATTCAGTCATTTCCATCTCTTGAAGGTTTTCTCAAATCTGTCCATTTCTGTTCCTCCCACTCCAATCACCATAGTTCACACCATCATTATCTCCATTCTGGATTGCTATAGCTGCCTCTTGGCTATCACTCTGTTTCTCCTTTTGCCCTAATTTCCCCAACCCACTTTCTTTAAAAAAAAAAAAATTATTTGTTTATTTGGTTGTGCCAGATCTTAGTTGCAGTCCATGTGATTTTTTTTTTTTTTTTTTTAGGTGCAGCATGTGGAATTTTTAGTTGCAGTATGTGAGATCTCATTCTCTGACCAGGGATCAAACCCGGGCCCTTGCATTGGGAGTGCAAAGTCTTAGCCTTGGACCAGCAGGAAAGTGTTCCTCAACTCACTTTCTATGTATTATCTAGAGGGATCTTTTTAGAAAGTGAATTGGAACACTCCCCTGTATTAAGACTTGAATGCCTTACTGAGGTTTGACCAAAAGATATTGCAAAGCTTACCTGACTGTCATCTGGACCTGAGTCCACCTCACTGCTCATCTCATTCTCCGCACCTCCTCCATCCCTGATTTGGAGATTCCTTCTTTTTCTTAGGGTCCTGAATGAAGTGGCTCCCTGTCCCTTGAGGCCTCGTCCCCATTCTCTGCCCCGATCTCTCCTCTGGCTGGTTCTTTCAAATCCTTCAGGAATGCCTTCTCTGGCCCCCAGCACAAACTGTATCCCCTCATCATAGAATTCCATTCTTTGCCCCTATAGCACTTTTCACCTTTTTAACCATGAATACATATTCGCATGTGTGTTTCCTTAATGTCATTTTCCTCCATCAGACTAAAAGCTCCCCAAGAGGAGGGAGCAGGTCTATCCTTCTTATTCACTGATACACTCCCCACAATTAGCCCAGAGCCTGGCGCTCATTCATGTTTGTTAAAAAGCATAAATAAATACTTCTCATAAAGCAAATAAAGCAAATAATGTCCTTAATGTCTAAAATTGGCTAAGAGGGAAATGCATTGCATTAGAAGAAGAGATTTTGTAGGTTATGCATTAAGTGTACTGAATACATTTGGTAAGAGGTTTGGTAGTGGAGAAGGCATAATTATGTGGCTAAAATGTTTAGGATTAATTGTGTTTTGTGTTTTGCTGGTGGAAAATTTTAAAATCTGTTAAGACGGGGAATTCAAGAAAACATGAAGAGTTCGCCAAGGCCATGGACAAATCAGGCAGGATAATTCAGAGGATGCTGTGTTTGCCTCCTCGAGGCCACAGGAGTGAAGTGAGCCATGGACATGGCTGGATTCCAAATAAGCAGAACGGAGGACCTTAAAGCAAAGGTTCTGTAGTGTGGCCGCTTGCCCTGCTCCGCTTGCTATTTACATCAGAATGGGAAAAATCCTTCAAATGGTTCAACAAGAAGTCAAGTTTTTAGCTCCACTCCAAAGAGGAATTTGCATGGAAATAAGAGGGGTTGAGAGTGAGAATAAAACATAACATAATATGGGGATGACTGAGGTTCTTGTTGTTGTTGCTTAGTTGCTAGTCCTGTCTGACTCTTGGTGACGCCATAGACTGCAGCACACTAGGCTTCCTTTCCCAGAGTTTGCTCAGACTCATGTCCCTTGAGTCGGTGAGGCCATCCAACCATCTCTTCCTGTTGCCTGCTTCTCCTCCTACCATCAATCTTTCCCAGCATCGGAATATTTTCCAATGCTCTTCACATCAGATGACACTGAGGCATGATGAATAAAAGAATAGATTGAGCATGTATGCTTGAGATTGTCTTGAGGAGGTCAGTTCAGCTCAGTTGCTCAGTCGTGTCCGACTTTTTGTGACCCCATGGACTGCACATGCCAAGCTTCCCTATCCTTCACCAACTCCTGGAGTTTACTCAAACTCATGTCCATACAGTCAGTGATGCCATCCAACCATCTCATCCTCTGTCGTCCCCTTCTCCTCCTGCCTTCAATCTTTCCCAGCATCTGGTTCTCTTCAAATGAGTTAATTCTTTGCATCAGGTGGCCAAAGTATTGGAGCTTTAGCTTCAGCATCAGTCCTTCCAGTGAATATTCAGGACTGATTTCCTTTAGGATGAACTGGTTGGATCTCCTTGTAGTCCAAGGGACTCTTAAGAGTCTTCTCCAACACCACACTTCAAAAGCATCAATTCTTCGGCACTCAGCTTTCTTTATAGTCCAACTCTCACATCCATACATGACTACTGGAAAAACCATAGCTTTGACTAGATGGACCTTTGTTGGCACAGTAATGTCTCTGCTTTTTAATATACTGTCTAGGTTGGTCATAGCTTTTCTTCCAAGGATCAAGCGTCTTCTAATTTCATGGCTGCAGTCACCATCTGCAGTGATTTTGGAGCCTCCCAAAATAAAGTCTCTCACTGTTTCCATATCTGTTTGCCATGAAGTGATGGGACCAGATGCCATGATCTTAGTTTTCTGAATGTTGAGTTTTAAGCCAGGTTTTTCACTCTCCTTTTTCACCTTCATCAAGAGGTTCTTTAGTTCTTCTTTGCTTTCTGCCATAAGGGTGGTGTCATCTGTGTATCTGAGGTTATTGATATTTCTCCCAACAATCTTGATTCCAGCTTGTGCTTCATCCAGTCCAGCATTTCACATGATGTACTCTGCATATAAGGTAAATAAGCAGGGTGACGATATACAACCTTGATGTACTCCTTTCCCAATTTGGAACCAGACTGTTGTCCCATGTCCAGTTCTAACTCTTGCTTCTTGACCTGCACACAAATTTCTCAGGAGGTAGGTGAGATGGTCTGGTATTCCCATCTCTTGAAGAATTTTCCACTGTTTGTTGTGATCCACACAGTCAAAGGCTTTGGCATAGTCAATAAAGCAGAAGAAGATGTTTTTCTGGAACTCTCTTGGCTTTTTAATGATCCAGCGGATTTTGGCAGTTTAATCTCTGGGTCCTCTGCCTTTTCTAAATCCAGCTCACGGTTCATGTACGGTTGAAGCCTGGCTTGGAGAATTTTGAGCATTACTTTGCTAGATTGTGAGATGAGTGAAATTGTGTGGTGGTTTGAGCATTCTTTGGCATTGCCTTTCTTTGGGATTGGAATGAAATTGACCTTTTCCAGTCCTGTGGCCACTGCCGAGTTTTCCAAATTTGCTGGCATATTGAGTGCAGCACTTTCACAGCATTATCTTTTAGGATTTTAAATAGCTCCACTGGAATTCCATCACCTCCACTAGCTTTGTTCATAGTGACACTTCCTAAGGCCCACTTGATTTCACATTCCAGGTTATCTGGCTCTAGGGTCTGGCTGTCTAGCCAGGATGGCCTGCCTGGCCTCTCTATGCGGGATGTCTGGCTCTTGAGGAGGTATTTTCTTGCATGTTTCCCCTGCAAGCATGAGGCAGCCAGTGTTTGCCTATTAAGGATTTGTGAAGTCACATTTCCTCCTCTGTCCCACTCATCATTACTGCTACCTAGAAGAGAATCCCCCAGGAAGCAGGGCAAGGAAATGCCAATAGTCTCCACCAGATTTTTTCCCATTGATCTGATCAATCCTAAAGGAAATCAATGCTGAATATTCATTGGAAGGACTGGTGCTGAAACAAGCTCCAACAGTTTGGCCACCTGATTCCAAGAGCCAACTCATTGGAAAAGACCCTGATGCTGGGAAAAATTGAAGGCCAAAGGAGAAGAGGGCAACAGAAGATGAGATGGTTAGATAGCATCCCCAACTCAGTGGGCATGAGCAAACTCTGGGAGACAGTGGAGGCCTGGCATGCTGCGGTCTACGGGGTCGCAAAGGTCAGACACAACCTAACGACTGAATAACAACAAAATCATTTTCCCTATTATGCTAATAAGAGCAACAGGGCCGGCAGACATGAAATGAAGACAAGATGATTTCCTACGGGATCCCTATATTCACACTGTGTGTGCACAGTCAGTGTATGATCCCCAGAACTCAGATGTAAGGTAACTCTTTATGAGTGTATCTGTTTAAAGTGTTAACTAGAGAGTAAGCTTGACTGTCAGCACACGGCGCTAACTAGGTAAAGCAGAGGTGTGCTAGCACCAATATACCAGCTTTCGAGAGTCAATTTTTAAATTTTCTGGAATTTTGTAAACCAGTTGATAAGCATTGACATTGTTTAAAATCCAATCTCTAAACTACAATTAAATGCATTTTTTTACTAAAAGCAAAGATAAAAATACTCAGAACTCATACTTCCCCATTATTTTGCATTTTGCTATCATCTATTCTCTTGGAATTACTTATTTCTATTACACCTGTATGGTGGAAATACCATATAAAGATGTGTGACAACCATCTCTTCCTAACTCAGTGTTCAGGGACATCACACTGGTGGTTTACATCTGCCACGGTGGGAGTATTTACACCAAGGGAATCAGAAGGCGCTACACGTCAGGACTCCATGTATTGTTCTGTTGATTGTCTATACTTAAGAAAGCGATGAAGAAAATGTTAACAATGCAGATTAAATTTAAAAGCCTGTCCTATCTGCAAATGTTGCGTTGCTAATGGCACAAAAATTGAGAAAATATTCTTCCATTACTTGAAAACAATTATCTGGTTCAACAAAGCAGATACATCATTGACAAACGAATGGCATTCCAGCATGCCTTTCTGGTTTCACTTTCATCTCACTTGTTAATATAAAAGAAAATAGCAGTCAACATTCATGTCAGAACTACACCACCCACCAATGCTTCTTTAGGCTGGCTGTATATACAAGTGTTCAGCAAAAACCAGTGAAAGCATCCTATGAGGATCAGTTGGCTATATGGGAGTCATGATAATTAATGTTGTATGTTAAACTGTCTGCAAATCGTGTGAAACATCCTTTATATCAGTAGAATATTAAAAATATATACATGTACATATGCATTGGATATGCATTTTTTTTTGAGAGCTGGTTGTTAAACATTGAGCAGCCCACCACTTAATACCTTCTAGGCCAAAGCAAGGGACTGAGAAAAGAGCAAAAGAGGGCACTGGGTTCTAATTAGTGACATTGATCGTATTGGGAGAAAGGTCGATGGAAGGAAGCTGAACTTCACAAAGTCCTGAGAGGATCCAGAAAAGGGGAATTTCACTGTTTATCTAATCTTGAGCAAGTGAGAGGACACGGGCATTAGAATAACAAGCATTAGAGAACTGTTTTCTGAGTGAAGAGCAAAGGGTTCATCAGATCTCACCATTGTCTAATCATGGTTTCTCGACCTTAGCACTGTTTTGAACCAGATAGTCTTAGTTGGGGGAGGGAGGCTTTTTTGTGCA
Source organism: Capra hircus (assembly GCF_001704415.2). Classification (NCBI taxonomy): domain Eukaryota; kingdom Metazoa; phylum Chordata; class Mammalia; order Artiodactyla; family Bovidae; genus Capra; species Capra hircus. Next base: position 9,277,708 of record NC_030810.1, on the reverse strand, counting down.
TGGCGAGATGTTTAGCAGCATCGCTGACCTCTTCCCACTAGATGCCAGCAGGACCTCCCTAGTTGTGGCAAAGAAAAATGTCTGGAGACATTGCCCCTGGTAGGTAAATTTGCTCCTGGATGAAAGCCACTGGCTGAGATGAAATATCACTTCAATTTCATTCAACTCAATGAAGGGTTATTATCACCCACTATGTGCAAGGCACAGTTCTAGGCCCTGGGTTGCCTGAGTGAATAAAACCTCTGTGAGAGTTGCCAGTCATCATGCCTCTGATGCTCCACTGAGATTATTTCTCCACCAGACCATGAGCACCGTGACAGCACCATTGTGTGTTATTTGTCTCTGGGTCTCCAGTCTTTCTCAGCCAAGACCTGACACTGAGCTCCTCAGTAAACGTGGACCCGGAGTCACGTGAACACCTGGGCTGTCTTCCTCTACAGCCCACTCCTGTTCCACCACTGCGCTTTGACTGTGCTGAGCTATTTCCTGTCCCCAGGGGTCCCATGCTCTCCTTCTCCTTGGGATCTTCCTTACCTTTGTTTCCTAGGGGGGCTGATGTTCTATCAGGGCATCACAAGTTACCATACACGTGGCAACTTAAGGTGACATCTGTTTATCATCTCCTGATTTCCGTAGGTCAGAAGTCCAGGCACACAGTGCCTGGGCTTGCTGCTCAAGTTCTCATGGATCTGAAATCCGGTGTCAGTGGGCTGCATTCTCATCAGTGGTCTGGGGTGTTCTTCCAAGCTCATTCAGATGGTTATCAGAGCTCAGTTCCTTGCTGACTATGCACCCAGGGTGTCACGCTCAGGTCCAAGAGGCCACTCTCCTGTCCTTGTCACAAGGGCAGCTCCATCTTCAAAGTCAGCAATGGAGAACTTCTCACACAGCAATCCCCCTCCTGCTTCAAATCTCTCCAACTTTGATCCTTTTCTCCGGGAAGGAACTTGTCCCTTCGAAGGGCTCTTGTGATGAGGTCAAGCTCCATGAGGATAATCTCATGTTCTCAGTCAACTGTGCCAGGTGACATAACCTAATCACAGAAGCAATATCCCATCCTCTCCACAGGTTCCTCCCACTTCACGATAGAGGGGATTATACAAGGATGGGGCTCTTTGGAGATCATATTAAAATTCTACCCACCATAGTCAGACTTCCCCCACTCCCCTTCCACTTCACCACACGAGCCCTCTTGCCTTTTAGATCGATTACGTTAGACGTCACTATCTAACAACAATAGTAGTTTCTTTTACGGATCATTTCTAAAGTCGGTGCACTACCCTTTATGAGGCTTCCCAGGTGGCACAGTGGTACTCCAGTATTCTTGCCTGGAAAATCCTGTGGACAGCAGAGCCTGGTAGGCTCCATGGGGCAGCAAAGAGCAGCACGCGGCTGAGCCCTGAGCACCATCCTGTACATGTAGCTCCGTACTGCACAGCAGCCATATGAAGGATATATTGCTTTTATTCTCTGCACTTAGAGTTCCCTCTGCCTGACACGCGACCAGATAAACTTCATTCTTTACTTCTTCCTGACCTCCATTCAAGCATCACCTCCTCAGAGATGCCTTCCCTGATGACTCTACCTAAAAATAGTTCATGGTAGGGTACCAACTAATAAATAGAGAAGTAATGATGGACTTAGAAAATCACCATTTGGCAACCATCATATTAGTAATTGATGAAGGCAAGAATCATCAGTAGAGCTAAAATCAGTGAGCAAAATTCTGATGAAGAACAGCATAGCTAATACAAGCTCAAAGTATCCCCCCACAAAATACTTATTAATGACAGAGGAAAAACTGGAGCCCTTGTGAAGGAGAAAGCTTGTAAACACCATTTTAACTAATGATCAGAGTTAGTATCACCAGTAAAGGGATAAAGCTACTTCATGTGCCTCCTAGGATGATGCGCTAAGAAGGCCATGTTATTTCTATGATTTTCCTGTCTTACATGAAAGGCCCAAATTTCAGGATCACTAGCCTGGACTCCTCAAAAATGTCAAGACAAAGAAAAAGCTGAGGAGCTATTCCTGATTAAGGGAGATTAAAGAGAAATGACAACCAAATGGAATATGTCATCTTGGATCAGATTCTGGACCAGAAAAAAGAGCTTTTTTTAAATATATAGTATAAGGGACATGATTGGTACAACTGCTAAAAATGTAATAAGGTCTGCAGAATAGATAATAGTATTAAGTTAATTTCCTGATTTTGGTAGTTGTGAATGTGTGGAGAAAATGTGCTTGCTCTTACAAAATATACGCTGAAGTATTTAGGGGAAAGGGGGGCTTTGTATCCACAATTTATTGTCAAATGGTTCTGAAAATAAATAATACAATAAAATTGTAAAGTGTTCACAGTTAGTAACACTGCAGGACAAGTATACTGAAGTTCCTTGTCAACTAATCTTGCAACTTTTGCATATTTGAAATAATTTTAAAATAAAATTTGCCAAAAGCAAAGAAAACAGAATAAGAATAGATTACTTACCCGCTTTCCATCCCTTCCTCTGTTTTACTTTTCTGCATGACCCCTTAGTCAGGTCCATTCCTTCCTTCACTGGACTGCAGACTCCATCAGAGCAGGGACTTGGTTCCATTCACTACCCATCCTCGTATCTTTCAACAGGACTTGGCACATGGTAGGTATTCTATAAACACGTGTTGAATAAAGTACGTCCATTTTGGAGAACAGTCTTAGGAAAAGACGGTAAGTTTTGAATCCAGGCTTTAAATTTAGGCCAAATGATTCTAGAACTGCTTCTAATGCTCTGCTTTCTGGCTTCGTTGTTTCAGGAACCCCCTGGCCTTTGTGTACTCCCCTCCTCTTGAGTGGGGGCTCAACCTCGTAACTCACTTCTAATGAATAGAATATGGCAAAAATATGGGATGCCACTTCCGTGATTGGGCTTCCCTGGTAGCTCAGCTGGTAAAGAATCCCTCTGCCATGCAGGAGGCCCTGGTTCAATTCCTGGGTCAGGAAGATCTGCTGGAGAATGGATAGGCTATCTTCTCCAGTATTCTTGGGTTTCCCTGGTGGCTCAGATAGTAAAGAATCTGTCTGCGATGTGGGAGACTTGGGCTGAATCCTTGGATTGGGAAGATCCCCTGAAGAAGAAAATAGCTACCCACTCTAGCCTGGAGAATTCCATGGACAGAGGAGCCTGACAGGCTATAGCCCATGGGGTCGCAAAGAGCTGGACACGACTGAGTGACTTTCACTCACTACTTCCATGATTAGGTTAGTTACAGGATGGCTGTGACTTCCATCTTGCTGGTGGACCCTTGCTGGCACTCTTTCTTGCCTTCTTGCTTGCTTCCTGCCTTTGTGAAATGCTGTATGCAAAGGTCCACGTGGAAAGAAACCAAGGGAGGCCCCTGTAAGGAACTGAACGTTGCCGACAAACACATGCCTACTCGCTTTGGGAATGGATCCTTCCCAGTTAAGCCTTCTGGTGAGACTGCAGCCATGGCAGACACTTGGGTTGCAGCCTGTAGGAGATGCTGAAGCGAAGACTCAGCTAAGCCATGCCCAAGTTCCTGACCCACAGAAACTGTGAGATCATATGTGTTTTTGCTTGGTTGTTTTTTAATTCATATTGGAATATAGTTGATTTACAATATTGTATTAACTTCTGGTGTACAACAAAGTGAATCCGTTCTACCCGTAGATAGCCGCTCTTTTTTAGATTCTTTTCCTATATACGTTATTACAGAATATTGGGTAGAGTTCCCTGCGCTATACAGCAGTCCTTATTAGTTATCTATTTTATATACAGGAGTGTGTACAGTACTCTTGCCTGGAAAATCCCATGGACGGAGGAGCCTGGTTGGCTGCAGTCCACAGGGTCACTAGGAGTCGGACACGACTGAGCGACTTCACTTTCACTTTTCACTTTCATGCATTGGAGAAGGAAATGGCAACCCACTCCAGTGTTCTTGCCTGGAGAATCCCAGGGACGGGGGAGCCTGGTGGGCTGCCATCTATGGGGTGGCACAGAGTCGGACACGACTGAGGCGACTTAACAGCAGCAGCAGCAGCAGCAGCAGCAGCAGCAGCAGCAGCAGCAGCAGCAGCAGCAGCAGCAGCAGCAGCAGTGTGTTTATGAGGAGGGCATGGTAACCCACTCCAGCAATCCTGGCCTTCCCTGGTGGCTCAAATGGTAAAGAATCTGCCTGCGATGTGGGAGACTTGGTTGAATCCCTGGGTTGGGAAGATCCCCTGAAGAAGAAAATAGCTACCCACTCCAGTATTCTAGCCTGGAGAATCCCCATGGACAGAGGAGCCTGGTGGGCTACAGTCCATGGTATTGCAAAGAGTCGGACACGACTGAGTAACTAAGCCCAGCACAATGCAGTGTGTATATGTCAGTTCCAACTTCCTAATTTATCCCTCTCATCTCTCACCCGCTGAGAGCCATAAGCTTGTTTTCTACATCTGTATTTCCGTTTTATAGGTTAGTTCATTTGTGCTTTTTTTTTTTAAGATTCCACAAATAAGCAATATCATATGATATTTGTCTTTCTCTGTCTGACTTACTTCACTCAGTATGACAATCTCTAGGTTGTTTTAAGTCACGTGTTGGAATGATTTGTTACAGGAACATTACCATAGGAAAGGAATACTATAACCCTCTGTATTAGTTAGTTTATATATGTATATATTTATATAATATATTTATATAATATAATGTATATAATTAGTTTACCATTTTATCTAGGCTTCATAGCATGGTGGAGCTCAGTGTGTGATTGTCAAAAATTTACCTCATTAGAAATAAATTGTAGTTGAGTTTATACATCAACCTAGAACTTTGGTCATATCTAAGAGCCCTGATAATGTTCTTGAATTTTCAAGCTCAGAAACAAGAGTCTCAACTGTGGGCTGTTCATTCACCATAGCTCTGCCCCCCATGAGGTCCCATCTGGGTGGCCAGCTGGTCCCCTAGATGGCAATTTCATCTCAACTCCTTTAACATCGTAATTCTTGAAACTAGTGTTTGTATCACTAAACCACATGAGAGGACAAAGTGACCTGCCCATCCACCTGTTCTAATTAATATACTTTTAAGCTTCTCAGGAAAAACCATTTCTCCTCCTTCCTTTACACCAAACAAAGATTTAGCTATAAAATTTCAGCTTAGAGTAATCACATCCTGAATCAATGGCTTATTTTTTAAGTAAAAAAAAAAAAGATCCCTCTAACATGTTCATTTTAATTTCAAAAATGCTATTTTAAATGGTAGGGAGCCTTTTAATTCTCCACTCTGGGTTATAAAAAAATAATAGATAGGCAGAAATGTGTTATTAAAGCTATTTTTCTTGGCGTTCTGGTAATTTAATAAACTGCTGAAGCTAAGCCTTGAGACTTTATGAAGCAGAAAGAAGACGACTTGGCTGTTGATTAATAGTTTCTGATCGTCCCCCAACCACCTCCCCGTGCTTCCTGGGGGTGATTCCTGAAGGACAATGGGGGAAGTTCTGAAGAATGAAGATTTGGAGAAACATTGTAAAAATATCTTGTCCTGGGAAGCTTAATTTCCATGAAGACCCACACACTCACTCTTCTTGAAGTTCTGGAAAATTGATTGAGGTGAGTTTCAGAAAATAACTCTTATATGTGGTCACTTCCATATTTGACTTTAGAGCACCTCACCAACCTTGAAAAGCTTCTACACCAAGGTCATTGTGGAATGTCTTATTCTGCTAGGGCTTCCATAACAACAACAACAAAAAAAAAAAAACCAAAACATAAACTATATGACTTAAACAGCAGGAATTTATTTCTCTTAGTTCTAGAGTCAAGAACATCCAAGATCAAGGTGCCAGCCAGATAGGTTTCATTTTGAGGCCTTTTCTCCCATCTTGTAGGGGTGTGAGAGGTGGATCCTAAAGAAGGCCAAGCACTAAAGAACTGATGCTTTCAAACTGTGATGCTGGAGAAAATTTTGAGAGTCCTTTGGACAGCAAGGAGATCAAAGCAGTCAACCTTAAAGGAAATCAACCCTGAATACTCAATGGAAGGACTGATACTGAAGCTGAAGCTCCAGTATTTGGGGCAATTGATACGAAGAACTGACTCAGTGGAAAAGACCCTGATACTGGGAAAGACTGAGGGCAGGAGGAAAAAGGGAAGACAGAGGATGAGATGGTTGGATGGCATCACCAATGCAAGGTACATGAACTTGGACAAACTTCGGGAGATGGTGAGGGACAGGGAGGCCTGGCGTGCTGCAGTCCATGGGGTCGCAGAGAGTTGGACACGACTAGGTGACTGAACAACAGCAGGTGACTTAAACAACGGAAACGTGTTTCTTTTAGTTCTAGAGTCAAGAATGTCCAAGGTCAAGGTGCCAGCCAGATAGGTTTCATTCTGAGGCCTCTTCTCCTGGCTTGTAGGGGGCCACCATCTGGCCATATGCTCACATTACCTCACCTTTGGGTGCTTGTGGAGGGGAAGAGCAAGCTCTCTGATGTCGCTTCTTTTAAGGGCATTGATCCCATCATGAGAGCCCCATTCTCTTGATCTCACCTAACCCTAATTACCTCCCAAAGGCTTCATCTCCGGATACCTTCATATTGAGGACTAGGGATTCAACATACGGATGTGGTGGTTACATGGACATTCAGGCCATAGTGGGGCTTGAAAAAGTGTTAGTGGCTGAGTCATGTCAGACTGTTTGCCATCCCATGGACTGTAGCCTGCCAGGCTCCTCTGTCCCTGGAATTCTCCAAGAAAGAATTACTGGAGTGTAGCCATGCACCAGTTATTAGGATTTCATCGCCTGATAATCCTAAACCTTGCAAACCACATTTCCACTTTGTCTGCTGGATCTGTTAGGCTCTGTGAAGCAGGGGCCCTCGCGAGAGACCCCAGGCTAGAAGAGGACGAAGGGACTTGTTCATTCCTGTTTGGCTCCTATTCTGATCAGCATCACTCTAACAATGACAACTTTGCTCAGTAGTAGCATTTGCAGTCAGCTTACTATTTTTCCAATACTTGCAGAACCAGTCTCACTGAGGCATCTTAGAATATTAACACCAGTAATCTGATGCCTCCTCCTTAAAGATATGGGTTCCTATTCCCAGGGAGCCTTTTCTGAGTCCAGAGACACTAGCACCACCCAGATATTTTCTGCTCCCCAGATTCACATGTCTGAGCTTCAGCTCCTCACGTCTTCTCCGCTGCTGCTGCTGCTGCTAAGTCGCTTCAGTTGTGTCCGACTCTGTGTGACCCCATAGACGGCAGCCCACCAATCTCTGCCATCCTTGGGATTCTCCAGGCAAGAACACTGGAGTGGGTGGCCATTTCCTTCTCCAATGCATGAAAGTGAAAAGTGAAAGTGGAGTAGCTCAGTCGAGTCTGACTCTTAGTGACCCCATGGACTGCAGCCCACCAGGCTCCTCCATCCATGGGATTTTCCAGGCAAGAGCCCTGGAGTGGGGTGCCATTGCCTTCTCCGCTCCTCCTCTAGGCTTCTACATATGGATAAGTCTGCCTTCTCTTTGGATGGCAGCCTTTTTGCAGTTGCTACTTCTGTGTCATCCTTGGAATTTTTTTTCTTTTCAGGTTTTCAATGTAGAGTTAAAAATTATTTATTTATATTAATATTTTTTCTGTTAAAATAACTAACATGGTTCTGTCTTCTAGTGACTGAGAATGGGGACTTGACAGAAAGATGCAATCTCCCCAAATATAAATAGGCCACTCTCACTTTCTCTAGGCCTGTTTCTCTCCCTGTAAAGAGAAGCAAAGGGTAAATGTTTTATGGGTGAGACCGATCCCACTAAGCTAATATTTCCCTTTTCTTTCAGTGGCAGCTGGGAAGTATGGTTGTGACAAGCAAAACCTTCCTTGTTCCAAAGTTTTTCTTTGTTACACAGTTAGCTCTGTGAAGGCAGAGAATAAGATTATCCAATTATGTAGCTCAGGACTTAACCCAATGTCTGGTGCAATGGGGGGCATTCAATAAATGTCTACTAAGTGATGAATAAATTGAAAGATGGATGGATAAATGGATTGGCAGATGGAAAGATGATGTTATCTTGAGAATATCTAGTAGTAGAAAGAAGTCTTTTTGAAAGAATGGAGTTATTTCATTTTTGAGCATGTCACATAGGATTAGCTTTGGTTATGTGTGAAAGAAGTGCTTCAGGTGGCTCAGTGGGTAAAGAATCTGCCTGCAATGCAGAAGACACAGGTTCAATCTCTGGATCAGGAAGATCCCCTGGAGGAGGGCATGGCAACCCACTCCAGTATTCTTGCCTGGAGAATCCATGGACAGAGGAGCCTGGTGAGCTAGAGTCCACAGGGTTGCAAAGAGTTGGACACGAGTGAACAGACAGAGCACGTATGCACGCGTGTGACAGAAACTCAAAATAGCAGTGGCTTTTCAAAAGTGTTTGTTTTCTTTTCACGTAAGCAAAGTCCAGGGACAGGCACTTTCGTGCTGGCCTGGCACCACCACAGTCTTTGGAGACTCACTCTTCTCTCTTGTTGCTCCATCAACTTCATAATATATCTCCGATTTCTAGAAATCGCACATAACACTTCTGCCTACATTTCATCTCATCCACCAGAACTAAGTCACATTTTCTGGGTGGTCATGTGCCAATTTGAAAAGGGGAGTTCTGTTACAAAGCGGAGAAGGGGAAAATATATATTTGATGCCAATTGGAAATTCCTGTCTTAGGGAGGGATGGATAACACAGACCTGAGGATGCCCTCCCGAAGGAAGGAGACAAGAGAACTTGAAGCAGCCAGGAGGAGCTGCTCCGGATGAACTCCCTTCCCTTTCTGTAGAGCTGCTTACCCTGAGTCTTCAGGCCCTGCCTCCCACTTCTCCCTCCACGGTTTCATCCTGGAAAATGACCTAGAGGTCTTAGCCGCCTGAAAACTTAACAGTCATTAACCATGTGATATCTGTGCCAACAAAGTTCATTCACTCTGGGCCATGTTACTAGAAACAGGGAAGTGATAGGAAAAGTGGGTAAGAATATTGATTTTGAGTCACTTACCACGTGACCTTAAACAAGACCCTTAATCACACTGAACCTTAATTTCTACAGTTGTAACAGCTCTATTTACCACAGGTTATTGTGAGTGTACATTTGATAATAAATGTGATGTATCCAGCATTGTGCCTGTTCCAGCATAAGCGCTAAATGATTAGCTATTGTTGTTGTTCAGTTCCTAAGTCGTGTATAACTCTTTGCAACCCCATAGACTGCAGCACACCAGGCTTCCCTGTCCTTCACTATCTCCCAGAGTTTGCTCAAGCTCATGTCCATTGAGTCGGTGATGCCATCCAACCATTTCATCCTCTGTCGTCCCCTTCTCCTCCTGCCCTCAATCTTCCCCAATATCAGGGTCTTTTCCAATGAGTCAGCTCTCTGAATCAGGTGGCCAAAGTATTGGAGCATCAGCTTCAGCATCAGTCCTTCCAGTGAATATTCAGAGTTTATTTCCTTTAGGATGGACTGGTTTGATTTCCCTGCTGTCCAAGGGACTCTCAAGAGTCGTCTCCACCACCACAGTTCGAAACATCAGTTCTTTGGTGCTCAGCCTTCTTTATGGCCAACTCGCCCATCCGTACATGACTACTGGAAAAACCATAGCTTTGACTGTATGGATTTTTGTCTGCAGAGTGATGTCTCTGCTTTTGAATATGCTGTCTAGGTTTGTCATAGCTTTATTTCCAAGGAGCAAGTGCCTTTTGTTTTTATTTTATTAAATATTTCAGGAACCCACAATTTTGCTACTCCTCACTTAAACCACACATGGACTATCATTCATTTTAAATTTTGCAAATAAAGAATGTTCTGAGGAAAGAGTCTAAGGGGGTGGTGACTTGAAAATGTATCAGATGAGCATTAGTTGCAGAGTCCAGGAATGTAAAATGTCACATGTCACTTATCTGATATTCTGAACTGAGGTGCTATCTTGCTCTCATATATCCTGTTAATAAACCTTTCATTGTAACTATGAGTTAATGTCTAAGTGCAAAATGCATGGGAGAGGTGCTATGTCTGTCTTCCTCACTGATGATCATCTTAACCTTAAGATACATCTGAAGATGTATCCTTAAGAATAAGGTTCAGTGATTGTATGCTGAATAGAGGGGAGAGTTGGTTGGAAGGAACGCGGAGGACATGGGGATCTTCAATCCCTTCCCAGACTTCAGGATCCCAACTCTTGAGTCCCAGCTCCCATCAGTCTGCATCCGTTTCTGGATTTCTCTGAGAGGTGAGCAGAGTCAGGGAGTACAACGTGTTGGAAAGACTTTGGGCTTTGGCTCCAGCCCTTCCTTAAGTTTCCTCCTAAAGAGTTTCTTAGGGAAAAAAAAAAAATCCGTAGAGGCTTCTGAGAATCTGATTCCTAGACATGCCAGGATGGGGACTGGAGCCCTGTATTGAGTTGCAGCTCAACACAACTTCACAAGTGTGTTTGATAACCATTGTGTGCCAGGCACCACACCAGATGTTGTTCTGCATGCATTTTTTTTCTTTTTTAAAAACGAATACTTATTTTTATTAAAGTTAAACACACACATTTTAAAAGCCAAACAATGCTATTCACAACAGCCGAAACATGGAAGCAACCTAAATGCGCAGCGGCACGTGAGTGGGCAAAGAAGACGGGGTGCATGCGCACAGAGGCGTATCCGTCACAAGAAAGATCGAGATAATGCCCTTTGCATCTACCTGGATGCAGCTAGAGATTATCACACTAAGTGAAGCAAGTCAGAAAGAGAAAGACAAATACTAGACGATATCATTTACGTGTGGAGCCTGAAGTATGGCACAAATGAACCTATCTAGGAAGCAGAAACAGACTCACAGACAGAAATCAGACTTGTGGTTGCCGGGAGAGGGGGTAGGTGGGGGAAGAGAGTATTGCAAGTTTGGGATTAGCAGACAAAAGCTATTATGCATAGGATGGATAAACAGCAAGGCCCTACTGAATAACACAGAAAACTATGTTCAATATCCTCTGATAAACCCTAATGGGAAAGAATATTAAAACCAGAATGTCTAAATGTGTATCACTGAGTCACTTTGCTGTACTACAGAGATGGGCACAGCATTGCAGACCAACTATGTGTTAGTTGCTCAATCGTGTCCATCTCTGTGACCCCATAGATTATAGCCTACTACGCTCCTCTGTCCATAGAATTCTGCAGGCAAGAATACTGGGGTAGGTAGCCATTCTCTTCTCCAGGGGATCCTCCTGACCCAGGGATCAAAATGGGGTCTTCCACATTGCAGGCAGATTCTTTACTGTCTGAGCCACCAGGGAATCGCCCCAACTATACTTCAATACAAAAAAATAAATAAGTAAAAAGCCAAATAGTGTTCAAAGAATCATAAACAAGGCCGTGACCCCCACACCATCATCCCTTACAAACCCATTCATAGGTAACTGCTGCTCATAGGTAACTCAGTGCTCCTGGAGCTTTCTTTATTCTGGAGTTTACCTCCAGATTTCCAGAGAATTATGGGAATTCCACTCTCTCTCAAATCATCCGTTTTGGATATTACCTACTGATTTCATATGATGACAAAAAGATTTCAGCTCTTTTCACACCCCTTTCTTCACCTCCATCCTCCCGCTATAGTTATCACACTAATTTTGGTTAAATTCCTATATGGGTTTTTTTTTTATTATGATGATCACGTAAATATTGTTCACTGCTGAGTTAATAACAATTGTTTCATTTCTTATTTGAATATATAGCTAAATCTTCCCTCCCCTACAAACCGCTATAAAACAATTCTCAATACAATTTTCCACACAGTCAACTCTGTCAGAATGATCAGTCATTTTCTTCTCCTCCAGCCCCTCGCAGCACCCACCCCTACCACCACCACCCACACATCTCTTATCTGAGGCCTCCAATTTCCTGCCCTAATCTGGGCTGGCAATGGTGTGGCTTTCCAGGTTTTGCTTCATGGTTCTAAGATCTTCTTTCATCATCCCAGGAGTTTCCTCAGCCTCCCTCCCACTGAGGGTACCTGTTTTCTCGATTCCACGTCTTCTGCCCTGGTTTACCCACTTGTCTAATGGGGCACATGGCTTCCTGACGAAGGTTCAAGGAGGGAAATTTTTGAGGCTCTGCACATCTGAAGACACCGTCATTCTACCTCCACGGGTGAGAGTCTAGTTTTCCATTAGAAGTCGTTTCCATGTGAGAGTGGACGTGTGGACACGGAGGGGGAGAAGCAGAGGGTGGAGCGCACTGAGAGAGCAGCGTTGGCGTGTATACACCATGTGTGCACAACAGCGAGTGGGAAGCTGCTGTGTAACACAGGGCGCTCAGCCTGGCGCTCTGCGATGACCCAGAGGGCTGGGGCTTGGTGCGGTGAGTAGGAGGGAGGCCTAAAGGGAGGGGATAGATGTATACCTATAGCCGATTCACTTTGTTGTACAGCCGAAACTGATACATTGTGAAGTAATTCTACTCCAATATTTTTTAAAGTGTAAAATTCAGTGACAAAAAAAAAAAAAAAGAAAGAAAATCAAAGTGGTGACAGCTTTGTTCCAGGCTCTTCTAGGTTCCAATGTTACTGCTGAGAAATATGAGGCCATTCTCATTTATGAACATTTGTATGTGAGTAGGATTTTCTGAAAACCTTAGGATTTTGTCTTTATCCTTGATATGCTGAAATTTCACAATGATGTGGCTTGATGTAGATCTTTTTCATTCATTTTGCTGAGCACAAGTCTGGGCCATTCAATCTGGGGAATTTCTTTTGTATTCCTATTGGTACTTTCCTCCCCTCTCTTTACATTGGTCTGCCTAGAACGCCTGTTAACCAGGTACTTGGTCTCCTGGACTGGGCTTCTCATTTTCTTACCTTTTATCTCCTATAATCCGTCACTGTATGTTTTAAAAATTCTCCTTTCTGGAAGATCTCTTTGATGCTAGCTTCCAATCCTTTCTACTGAAAAAATTAAATCAGCTATCACTGTTTTAATTTCAGAAGCGCTTTCTTGTTCCGATTTTTAAAAATAATCATATGGCATATTGTCTTATTTTTAAAATATACTGTCTTCTCTTCTCTCCCTGAGAGTGCTATGCTTTTTCCTCTTAGTTCTTCTTACATTTTTTGGTGAGGGGTGGCTTGTGGGGTCTCAGTCCCCTGACCAGGGACCGAACCTGGACCATGGCAGTGACATCCCAGAATTCTAACCACTAGGCAACCAGGGAACTCCCTTACCTTTGTCTTTCTTGGTGGAGATTATTCGTTCCTATTAAGCATGAAGACCTTAAACGATGATTGGAAGCTCTTTGTGAAAGAGCATAATCACGGGGTAATTTTCATTGGTACCTCCAAGTGCCTATGGGGCATTTCAGTTTCTTCAGAGAACTCTCCAAACCCCTGCCTCTTGGGTAAAGTCCAGCTGCTGGCTTTGGCTGTGGCTATTTCACCTAATGCCCATTTTCTATCTGCACCCTCATCTCCACAATCCTTATGCATGCTCTGTATGTTTCTCCAGAAAAAGTGCATCCTGTCGCCTATGAAACTGTCTGTGGCCCCTGGCTTTTTGGGGCCAGGATAGGAGATACCTCTTATTATATATCAGCCCCTTGCTTTCATCTCTATTCAGGCTCAGCAGGAGGAAATGGTTTGCTTCTTGTTGATTGGCAGGCATTTCAACTTGATCTTTCGCTCCTCTGCTAAGGCGTTCGCCATTACTCTATCCTACTTCTGCCTTTGAACATAGCAGATAAAATCGCTGGCTTCTCTTAGTTTCATTGAGAATGGAGTTGGTATAAATGTTCTTAGTCTCCTTGTTATTACTGTTATTTAGTCACTGAGTGGTGCCTGGAAAAGAAATTGACTTCCAGGGACCCAGGAAGAAAGGTCAGCTGTGTCACACAGTGAAGGCAAGAGAAATGCTCTTGCGAATCCTGGACTTAAGCCCATCCTGAGACACTGGGGACTTGCATATCCCTAGCCTCTCACTGCAATCAGGACTGGGCTCCTAACGTCTCCCAGACCTGGCCCTCACTGACCTCAGTCAAGGTGAGGCCAAGCTCTCGGGTGAGTATTAGGACTGGTAATAGGGCAATTTAGAACTGACAGTGTTGGTCCATCTGCATGTACATGGATCAATTTTTTAACCCAAGAGGTGGAGGTCCTTAGATTAACCTTCTGTTTAATTTCATCTTATGATGGTTTGCCAAAAAATAGTTCATTTCATAGACCATCCCTGATTAGTGATGGCTGCCTGGACCACCACAGGGAGAATGGTCCTGTGGCTTTGTCCAGGCTCAGAGGAACAGCCTAATGGTACCTGCCAAGGGTATCGAATAGGAGAGTTAAAATATATGCGTCTCACTGACTCAGGACCCCTCCTCTTCTCAGATTTGTGCCTTCCATCCATGTGATCCATATGCTTTCAGCATCCCTATCCAAGTTGCTGACAACAGCTGATTGAGAATGATCCAGGGACATTGCCATGAGGGGCAGTTCTGAGACTGACCTCTAGTTCAGCATTGATCTCCAATCATCAGATATCATCTTGTCTATCATGATATTCAGGATTACTTTTAGAACTGATTTTCAGGACACATTTTCCCATCTCATATCCAAGAAAGCCTTTTCTGTAAGTGGTCACCTGGACAGGGCACAGCAGGATGCCCTTCTTCTTCATCCATTCCTGAGATGCTTAATTTGGGCTCTTGAGAAGTGAGTGGATCACACACAAAAGAATAGGTAAGCCCTCAAGTGTACGATCCCTGGGGTCCCTCATTTACAGAGAAGCACTTGGAGGATGGTAGCCCATGTCCTCAGTAAACTTTGAGTCTCCCGGGGCGGGAGGCGGGGGAAGGAGCAGTGATGATTACAGAAAATAAACAGGCACACTCTATGTCAAGCAGCTCATACTTTTATCGGAAAATACAAACTTTCTAAAATTAAGTGTCTTACTTCTATTTTACCAATAACAACAAAAACAAAAATCACTCATGTTAGCTAAATACAGATGCATATGTGGATGAGCAAGTGCATATGAATCCAAGGGGGGAGTGTGTGGTCTGCACTTTGCCTGAGGGCGGACTGTGTGCGTGTATGAGTGTTGGTCCATAGATGCCTCTGGCCTTGCTGTTTTCTGTCTGTGACCTGGTCGGAACCTTGGCTTTCCAAACTTCATACCAAGCTGCTGCAGAATCCAGAATTCCAGAGCCCTTAGCCCTGCTCCAGGGGCTAAGGTGGGAGGAGGGATCTAAGAAGGAGATCTAAAAATTTATGCCATTCCCACTGGAGGAAAAGTAGGGGCTGTTCATCAGGGGCCCACTGGACGTTGAGCCGAACCTGGAGGAGAAAGAAAAGGACGTTGTGATGGGACTTCCCTGGTGGTCCAGTGGTTAAGACACCACCCTCCCCAAAGAAGGGGCCCAGGTTCAACCCCTGGCCAAGGAACCAGATCACACGGGGCACAACTAAGTTCGCATGCCGCAACTAAAGAGCCTACGTGTGGTAATGAAGATTCTGCCTGCGTGTCGCAACTAAGACCCAGTGCAGCCAAATACATTTTTTAAAAATTAAAAGAGAAAAAAGGCATTGTGACGGAATTCCTGATGTTGGTAGTGATATTAGGGAAAGTAATATGTTAATGTGGGGGCTGTCAAAGACTGGGAAGATCATGAGAGGCTTAGAAACTGAAAGCTTTAGCAGTAATACAGAGAGCTTTGGCTCTGAGAAAACAAAATATTGAAATGATATTATTGGAAGACAACAAAGAGTTTCTTCTGCCACTCCCTTAGGTCAGGAAGGCCCTGGCAGCCTGTAGGGACTCTGTCCAGCCTATGCTTTCTCCATATCCGGGACCACAGCCTAGGAAGCCTCTCTGGATCGGAGCACCTTACCTGTGGGCCTATAGCCCCTATACTCGCCTTAGAGGATCTTGTGTGCCCCTCAAGAAATTTCACATCAGAGAGCTCAGACCCACGTCCTAGGGTGAGATTTCAGAATCCACCCACCCCAGGGCTCCTGATCCCCTTCTCAGCACCACGTTCAATCAGGCCCTGCATTTCAACCCCAATCTGGCAAGGAAGCCCGGAGGCACCCCTGACTGCCCGCAGCTTTGCTAGACCCCCAGGGAAGGAAGAGCCGAGAAGACCTGAGCCTCAACCTCCAAGAACAGAAATACACACTCTTCTGCCTTTTCTCCCTGGCTAGTCATACTTCGAAAGAGAGTTCGAAAGCCATCTTCTGTGTGAAGACTTCGTTGACCTCTCCAGATGGAATCATTTACTCACACTTCTGGTATCCTATTGCAATTTCTTTGCCCATCTGCTAGGATACTTTGAATGAATGGAACAGAGCTCAAGACAAATCACAGCAGAGCAAATGGCTAGATTTAGTCTAATCCAGGGATTCTCGGTCGCTTTTCAGCTGGGCAGATGCATATTACAGAAGATGCTCACGTTCGTGGCGCCCTCCCATGAATTGATGAAACAGAAAAGGAGCAGGGGCAGAGGAGGGGAGAAGCAATGGGACGAACCAGCGCATTAATTTGTAATGCCTCAGCTGGTGTCGGTATCCGTCGCTCACAGCGAGCAGCCGTGGACAACTGAGGATTTGGGTGGTCCGCATCTCTTCTCACTACAATAAATTTTCTGAGAACAGGGACACTGTCTGGACTGTTTATCATTCTACACTCAGCACCCAGTCCAGGACCTGGCACGAGGTAGGGTGCTGGATAAGCAATTCATGTCAGTGGTAACCTTGTTTCTTTTTCTCTTTTTCAAAAATCATATTGGAAAAGAAATTATTGGAAGCGATGCTACTATAAGGATACTCTGAATTCCACTCTGGTTTGTAAAATAAAGGCCATAACACATACTTCAGTACTTAACAATTACCAGCAATAAATTAGTTATAACACATCTCATATCTGTTGTTACACCCCATGCATCTGAGCCCTTCCAGCTGAAAAGTTCTGATGGGGTCAGCTGCCAAGGGTATGCTCTGGACAGGATGTACCCTAGAGAGCCAGGAAGAGGGCTAATCCATGTGGACTATAGTTATCCCAGAGTGCTTCCTGGAGGAAGAGGAGGAGCTTGAACTGCTTCTTGAGCACCGAGCACCGTTGGAAGGTCTTGGTTTGCCTGGGACAGTTTTTCCACTGGCATTCACCGTGCAATTATTATTTGCCTTCTTTTGACTCTTAAGCTTATTACTGCTTGAAAGATACATTGTATGGTGATCCTGGACTTAGCAGAGGTCAGAGAGGGCTCCCTCCTCCTTCCCTGAGAACACCGAGGCCACCTG
The DNA here is from genome assembly GCF_001704415.2 of Capra hircus. Lineage (NCBI taxonomy): Eukaryota > Metazoa > Chordata > Mammalia > Artiodactyla > Bovidae > Capra > Capra hircus. The sequence continues at coordinate 9,260,425 of NC_030810.1, read as the reverse complement.
CTCCTTCCTCTCCCACCACATATAGTTTGGTCTCTTGGTTCTCGTCTTTGTTCCTGAGCCAGAGGAAACACTGACCCTCCTTGTCTCCCAAACTAAACTCTCTCCACCTAGGCCCTTGTACCCCTCCCTGCCCATGACAGGGTCTTCCAGACCTTATTCCGTCCAGCATGACAAGTAACCGCCAACACTGCCCCTGAGCCCAGGGCTCCCTACCCGCACCCTGTGGTGCCCAGGTTTTCTTGCCATACTGCCATCCCTCCGTCTCTTCCTCTGGCTCCCTCCGCTCCACACTCTCCTGTTCTCCCATCTCTTAGATCCTTTGCTTACGCCTCTCCATCCCCACAACCCCTCTACATGTTGGGAGGCCCAGGGCTCGGTCCTTGGGCCTCTCTTCTTCCCTCTGTACATGTGCTCCCAGGCGATCTTGTCCCACGTTATGCTTCTAAACATTGTCTGTATGCTAATGATCCCCAAATTTATATTATCAGCCACCACTTCTCCCCTGAGCTTCGGATGCAGACACCCACCTGCCCATCGACAGCTCCACTCCTGTATCTAACGGGCATCTCAAATTTCACATAAGCAGAGCTTCCCTGGTGGTTCCGGGGAGCCACTGGCTGTGAGCTACTGAAGCCCGTGCACCTAGGGCCTGTGCTGTGCAATGAGAGAAGCTCCCCCAGTGAGAAACCTTGTGTCACAGCTAGACAGGAGCCCTGCTCACCACAGCCAGAGAAGAAGCCCACGCAGCAGTGAAGACCCAGCACAGCCGAAAATACATACATACATACATAAAATTATATGCAAAAACCAAATTCCTGATCATCCGGACTTTGGTACTGCCACTTATCCAGACACGCAAGTCAAAATCCTACACATCAATGCTACTTGCTCACTATCATGTGTAAAAGAAATAGTGAGAAGTTGCTAAATAACAAAGGGAGCCCAGCCTGGAGCTCTGTGATGACCTAGAGGGGTGAGATGAGGGGAAGAGAGGGAAGAGAGGGAGGGAAGGGATGTAGATATATGTATGTATGTAGACATATGTGTGTATATATATATATATGACTGATTCATGTTGTTGTACAGCAGAAACCAACACAAAATTGCAAAGCAATTTTCCACCAATTAAAAATAAATAAAATAGCTCAGTTAAACAAACAAAACTAGGAATCACACTTGACTCCTCTCTTTTCCTTATCCCGTATCCAACCTTCAAGTCCCATCAATTCTACAAAGAAGATAAACGTTTCAGATTTTTCTCGCCTCCTTTCCAGGGTTACTGCCTCGTCTATGCCTCCAGCACTTCTTGCTTGGGCAACTATAAAGGTGCCCAGCCTGGTCCCCTCCATCAGCTCTTACTCCACAGCCCTCTCTTTGTACACTGGCCCACGTCGTCTTCTTACCCAGAGAACTAGAACATTCGCAGCCGCCCACGTCTCTCTCCTGCCTGGCCCCGCAGACCCTCTCTAGCCTGGGCCTGCCACTTCCCTGATTTCCAATCCGCCCCTCCCCCACCAATAGTGCTCCGGCTGCTTTTCCCACCTCATGGCCACTACGCTTTCTGTCCTTTCTGCCCAGAGTGCTCATCGACTGCACGTACACACGGCTCCTTCTCTCGTTGCATTCAGATATCCCTGCTTTCCCTGCACCTGACATGCATGATGCTTGTTTATTTCTGCAGTGTCTATCGATCCTCCTGGAATGACAGAAGGAAACACGCTTGTCTTGCTCACTCCCCTGACCCATGCCTAGAGCCAGCCAGGCACACGCAGGAGGCCACAGATGGTTTTTTGAATAAATGAACCATCCCTTTGAGGGATGCAGGCCTGCACTCCTCGCTTCACCTTTCTGACCCCACTTTCTTTCCAGCCAGCCTCTCAGGCCACCCCTGCAGCCTGCTGACCGCTGCACCTCCGTTTTCTCTCCTTTGCCCACAGTGTCCCCAGCTGGCCCCCGGCTCCCGCCCGCTTCTAAGGCCGCTCCTTCCTCAGTCTCCTCCCCTTCCTGTCTCTCTGAAGACAGCTCAAGACCAGGGCTCCACCAGCCCTCTTTCTGCTCCCCACCAGTGCTTCCCAAGAGCTGGCCAGCGAGAATAGGAGCACACCCCTCTGCGTGGCCGGTTCTGGGCGAGTCTCTCTTCCCCCGAGCCCAGAGTTACAGCGTGGAAGGGGCATCTGCTGGCCAGCAGGTGGGCTGCCCGCCCTCTGCACTCTCATCTGCTCTCACCTCTCTTACAGACCCTGCAGTCATCTCTCTTCCCCCATCTCTCTCCCCTCTGGCCCATCAGTTCATTCCAGCATTCACAGCTCTGCATCGGACCCCCAGGCCCACCAGTCAGAGCTTTTAATAATCCAAGTCTGGCCTTCCCTTTCCTATTTTCTATCTCATTCAAGGAGTAAATCTCATACCTCAGCCAGGTGCCTTTATTCCCCAGTTCTCTAGTCTGCCATGCAACCTCCCACCCAAGGGCCTGATTCCCCAGGTTGCTGCCCCCTCCCCATCCTGTCCATCTAGTCAAGGCTATGGTTTTTCCAGTGGTCATGTATGGATGTGAGAGTTGGACTGTGAAGAAAGCTGAGCACTGAAGAATTGATGCTTTTGAACTGTGGTGTTGGAGAAGACTCTTGAGAGTCCCTTGGACTGCAAGGAGATCCAACCAGTGCATTCTGAAGGAGATCAGTCCTGGGATTTCTTTGGAGGGAATGATGCTGAGGCTGAAACTCCAGTACTTTGGCCACCTCATGCAAAGAGTTGACTCATTGGAAAAGCCTCTGATGCTGGGAGGGATTGGGGACAGGAGGAGAAGGGGACGACAGAGGATGAGATGGCTGGATGGCATCACGGACTCGATGGACGTGAGTCTGAGTGAACTCTGGGAGTTGGTGATGGACAGGGAGGCCTGGCGTGCTGCGACTCATGGGGTCGCAAAGGGTCGGACACGACTGAGCGACCGAACTGACACCATTCTGTAGCCCTCACTGCCCACCCAGCAGGGACCTTCCCTCTGTCCCTGGGCCACTTTGATGGCACTTTGTCACGGCTCTAACATCACTGCGCCCCCTCCTCGTCCACTCTCATCTCTGAAGGGACGAGCCGTGTCCTACTCATTGGCGGGGCCCCACAGGCTAAGTTCATCGTCACTACGAGCGTCAACAGACACAGCGCTTCCCGGGTGTGTTGGTGGAACACACTGCGCTGTGAGGAAAGGGGAGGAGAAAAAGGGTGGGGAGGAAGGGAGAGACAGAGGAAGGGAGGGACAGAGGAAAGGAGGCTGGAGGGGAGGCGAGGGCGGGAGGGGAAGAATAAGGAGAAAGAAGAAAGAAGAGGCCACGGCCATGGGCTTTACGTTCAGTTGGCACTACTGACCATCACCCTGTTGAATGTTCCCCATGCGCCCTGGTAAGTTAAGTGATCTGTGAATTCCAACAGTTGAGAAACCTTTTTATCTTTGTTTCTACTTTTCTTATCCCAAACAGATCTGACTGTGGACACCTCTTTCCAGGATTCACCCTCTACAACAAGAGTTCAGGGGGAACGCCGACTGAAAGCCGTCAGAGTCCAGGAAACACCCGTTGACATGACAGGGAGGGGCCATGAGGGGGAGGAAGGGAATCCTTGTTGGGCTGGGGAGTCTGGCCCTGACTCTGTAAAGGGAGGCTCTCACAGTGGGGCACACATTCCCTAGGCACTGAGACACACGTTCCCCGGGGGGTGCCCAGGACTGGGGTCTCAGGACTGACCCGGCCCCTGCTGCCTCATGGAAGTGAAGGTTTGGTGAGCGGAAATGAGCAGCTGTGTTGTGTTAAAACAACAAACACAAATTTCTTACTGACCGGCGTGTAAAGTTTGTGTGGAATTGTCAGTGAAAAAGGTTGAGTTTGCGTTGGCTCTTGGCTGCTAAGCCCCTCTCCTCTGCTGTTTGGGGTAGTTTGTGGGGGAAAGTGTGAGCAGTGCGATAAGCTGTGAGAGAAGCTTCAGCAGGGCCACTTGCGAACTCACGGGGCTGCTGGAGAGATGAGCCTGGCAAGGAGCTCGGGACGCGGTGAGTGGGGGAAAGAGCTGCAAGGAGATTACCTGGCCGTAGCCTGCTGGACACCAGGCAAATGGGGAAAGGCATATGCGTCCAGTTCCAGCGCCTGCTGCCTGCTGCAGGCAGTATGTCCCTCTGCTGCTGACACACAGCTGCCTTTCTGCACCAGACTGAGGACTCCAGCCCCGAACTTGGCCCTGAAGGGGGCCCACCAGGCTTACCTCCACACCTGCTCTGTCCAGCACACACACAGCCTCTGAACACAGGCCCGGGGTCTCCCCTCCTCCCCACCAGGGAACATACGTAACAAGGAAGCATGAGTGGGGCCCAGAGCGCCCACCTCCCCTCTCCAGCAGCTTTCAGGAAGGCAGATGGGCTTCCGGCACGGGCTGAAGACTCACCCGTATGCCGGGGGGAAGAGGTACTGCGGCCCATCTCCTGCCATGGGGGAAGGGTCTCGGGGATTGCTGGCCAGCTTCTGAGGTGTCCTCTGAGGGTACGGATAGTTGGGCTGGACGAAGGGGATGTAGCTCATCAGGGGGGTGTAGGAAGAGCGGAAAATCTGTTGTCCCATCTGCTGGGGGTTGTATGGTGTCACCTGCAGGGCAGAGAGGAGAGAGGCGCTGAGTCCAGCAGAGCCTGCTGCCTCTAAACACCACAGTCCCCCAGCCCTGACCCAAACCCCAGGTCCCACCCTTCAGCCCCTCTGGCCCCTCACAGAAGACAATGTGTTAGACTGGGAAAAGCACAGGGCTCAGCTTATTTATGGGAGACCAGCAAGGTATTTAATTTATCTGAGCCTCAGTTTCCTGATCCATAAAATGGGCAAACACTATGTTCGTTAGTATGGGGACTGAGCCAATTGGTATAAGTAGAGAGACTGGCACATAACAAATGAATATTATTTCCATTATTGTTTCTCTTCCCTGTCCCCTAACTTTCCCTCAGTCAATAACATCTCAAAAGCCCCTGGTTCATTGTCATTTACAATCTCAGTCAAGGCTGTGGAGATATGCACATCCCTGGCTTCTAGCTCAGGATCTCAACAGAACCCCAAGTCTGAGACAGCCCTGCCCAGTGGAAATTCTCATGATGAATGATGGAAATCTTCTGGGTCTCCACTGGATACCACCCAAAATGGTACCCACCAGACATAAATGTGGCTACTGAGCACTTGAAATGGGCTAGTGGGACTGAATTTTAAATTTTACTTAATTTTAGTTGGTTTCAATGTAAAGAACCACACATGGCTGCTGGTTACATTACTGGACAATGTGAGTGCAAGAGAAAGGCCAAAAAGGGAAAATGGGATTCAGCTCAAACCCTAGAGACAAGTAGGAATCCACTGGGTTTCTGAGACCACCTGGATCAGACTCGCCAAGAAGCAGGGCTCCCACTGCCATCTTGGCAAGGCAGGGGCCCCATCTGTCTTATTTACTGACTTATCCTCAGCCCTGAGACTGTGCCCATCACACAGCAGCTGCTCAATAAACATGTGTCAAGCGAATAAGTAAAAAAAAGTAAAGAAAGAAAGAGGCGGTGGATGGAGGAAAGAAAAGACCAATGTCCACCTGAATACCTAAAATGATGGGGAGCTCTTTACACTGTGAGCACTGTATTCTACCACTGACAGCTCCAAATGTCTTATGTGGAGCTGATATCCATCTTCCTGTGTGTTTTGGTCAAACCTAGGGAAATTCTTGGATTTCCACTTTCACAGCAAGAGTGGGGTCCAAGCTGCTCAGCTGTTCAGCATACTGACTGCCCACTCTCACCCTGCACACCCTTATCTAGTTTAAAAAGATGATAAAGCCTAGTGATAATAAGGGTGTGCCAGGCCCTCCATGCGGATTCTCTCATTTAAACTCCGAACAGCCCCCGTGAGGTAGGACCATTAGGATGCCCATTTTAGGTACGAGGAAACCGAAGCTCAGGGAAGTTAAGGAACTTGCCTAGCAAGTGTTTCAAGTGTCCGAGTTTTGTCAGAGTCCCCGCGTCCCATGACTCCACCACTGTGCTCGCTCCTTCTGGAAGTCTGGGCCCATCCCTCCTGGCCCTCCCCATCCTTCCCCCAGTGGACAGACAGGATCCGGTGATGCTGGATGTGGCTGCCAAACCCCCAAGAGGATGAGCTGAAGGTCATAAAGTGCCAAGAGCTCACAGAGAGAATCCAGGAAGGGACCTCCCAGGACAGACACCCAAGGGTCAGCATGGCAGAAAAAAAAAAAAAAAAACCTGGTTTTTCCATTGTAGGGGGTGGGAGTCCCAGACCCGGGACTTGAGAGGAAACAGACATGAAAAAGAAGACGTAGGTCTTAGAGCTGACACAAGCTTCACTCAAAACTGTACCCTAGCTACATGTCACTGATAAAAACCATAAACCAGAGCTGTGTAGAGGGCTCTGGAACCATCTCCAAGACATCTTTTGTCATCTCTTTGCTGACAACAGCAATGATAGAGCAGTGTGCCCAGAATGCCACATTCGCACAAAAACGCCTGTATAGACAGATATCACCAGGAGGACACCTAAGAAACCAGCCACAGTGATCGCCTCTAAGGTGTTTAAAATCTGATACCAGGTTTTTAATGTTACAGGTTCAAATATATGCACATACACAACTTCGTCTAAAAGCATTTGCTGAGGAGCTAGGTGGACAGAATCACCGCTCGTGGCGTGGAAGGGACAAGACTGGGATTCTGTGAGCCTGACTGCCTCCCCTCGCGACTTCATCTCAGGATGCAAAGCTGCTACTGCTGAAAAGAGCAGCCCTGGCCCACATGATAAAGTGACCCATACTTATAGTCCCTTCTCTATCTTCTAGAACATTCTAACATCCTTCAGGGCAGAGGTGCAGCTTGAAGAGAAAGGGTAGGGCTACCTGGGGAGAGAGGAGAGGCCGAGGAGTCCGTGGCTTTGAGGGTGGGCTCTGTTCACCTGGGTGTGTGCGCTGCAGGGGGCAGTGTGCAAGGCCAGACTGGGAATGTAGGCTGTTCTCAGCTCTTCTCCTCACAGCCCACCCCTCATGCAAGACACTCAGACCCTCTGGAAGTGCTGTTTCGTGTTGCCTGTGTGTGCTCAGGCCCACACAACATCCAGTCCAGTGGGATGTATGGAAACACATCTTTATTTGTGTCTGAGTGTGTGTTTGTATTTTCATCTCTGATGCTTGATTTTTTTTAAAAGATCTTTTCGATGTGGGCCATTTTTAAAGTCTTTATTTTGTTACAATATTGTGTCTGTTTGTGTTTTGTTTCTCGTTGGCCACAAGGCATGTGAAATCTTAGCTCCCAGATGGGGAATCGAACCCACATCCCCTGCACTGGAAGGTGAAGAATCAACCACGGGACTGCCAGGGAAGTCCCTCTGCTGCTTTACTTTGATACTATATTTTTGTGAGTCTGCATACAAGAGGCAGTAAGCCATAGTTACTGGGGACATGGGCCCTGAAGCCAGCCGGCTCAAGGTCAAACCCCAACCTGCCACTGCGTTACTGTCAAGCAGATGTCGACCCCCGACCTACCCATGGGAGTAGGGGGTACAGATTTAGCTAACAAAAATAGGTAACACCCAGATAAATTTGAATTTAAGATAACAGTAAAAAATTTTTTTAGTTTAAGTATGGTCCATGCAGTATTTGGGACATAGCTCTACTAAAATTTTACTCACCATTTACCTAGATTTAAGTTTAACTAAACCGCTAGACCATTCAGATATGACCTAAATCAAATCCCTTATGATTATACAGTGGAAGTGAAAAATAGATTTAAGGGACTAGATTTGATAGAATGCCTGATGAACTATGAACAGAGGTTCGTGACATTGTACAGGAGACAGGGATCAAGAACATCCCCAAGAAAAAGAAATGCAGAAAAGCTAAAAGGCTGTCTGAGGAGGCCTTACAGATAGCTATGAAAAAGAAGAGAAGTGAAACGCAAAGGAGAAAAGGAAAGATAGAAGCATCTGAATGCAGAGTTCCAAAGAATAGCAAGAAGAGATAAGAAAGCCTTCCTTAGCAATCAATGCAAAGAAATAGAGGAAAACAACAGAATGGGAAAGACTAGAGGTCTCTTCAAGAAAATTAGAGATACCAAGGGAACATTTCATGCAAAGATGGGATCGATAAAGGACAGAAATGGTATGGACCTAACAGAAGCAGAAGATATTAAGAAGAGGTGGCAAGAATACATGGAAGAACTGTACAAAAAAGATCTTCATGACCCAGATAATCATGATGGTGTGATCACTCACCTAGAGCCAGACATCCTGGAATGTGAAGTCAAGTGGACCTTAGAAAGCATCACTATGAACAAAGCTAGTGGAGGTGATGGAATTCCAGTTGAGCTATTTCAAATCCTGAAAGATGATGCTGTGAAAGTGCTGCACTCAATATGCCAGCAAATTTGGAAAACTCAGCAGTGGCCATAGGGCTGGAAGAGGTCAGTTTTCATTCCAATCCCAAAGAAAAGCAATTTCAAAGAATGCTCAAACTACCACACAATTGCACTCATCTCACACACTAGTAAAGTAATGCTCAAAATTTTCCAAGCCAGGCTTCAGCAACACATGAACCATGACCTTCCAGATGTTCAAGCTGGTTTTAGAAAAGGTGGAGGAACCAGAGATCAAATTGCCAACATCCGCTGGATCATGGAAAAAGGAAGAGAGTTCCAGAAAAACATCTATTTCTGCTTTATTGACTATGCCAAAGCCTTTGACTGTGCGGATCACACTAAACTGTGGAAAATTCTTCAAGAGATGGGAATACCAGACCACCTGACCTGCCTCTTGAGAAACCTATATGCAGGTCAGGAAGTAACAGTTAGAACTGGACATAGAACAACAGACCGGTTCCAAATAGGAAAAGGAGTACGTCAAGGCTGTATATTGTTACCCTGCTTATTTAACTTCTATGCAGAGTACATCATGAGAAACGCTGGGCTGGAAGAAGCACAAGCTGGAATCAAGATTGCTGGGAGAAATATCAATAACGTCAGACATGCAGATGATACTATGCCTATGGCAGAAAATGAAGAGAAACTAAAAAGCCTCTTGGTGAAAGTGAAAGTGGTGAGTGAAAAAGTTGGCTTAAAACTCAACATTCAGAAAACTAAGATCATGGCATCTGGTCCCATCACTTCATGGGAAATAAATGGGGAAACAGTGAAAACAGTGTCAGACTTTATTTTTGGGGGCCTCCAAACTCACTCGATGACCTGCTACCTGGAGCAGATAGATGGTGATTGCAGCCATGAAATTAAAAGACGCTTACTCCTTGGAAGGAAAGTTATGACCAACCTAGATAGCATATTCAAAAGCAGAGACATTACTTTGTGCCAACAAAGGTCCATCTAGTCAAGGCTATGGTTTTTCCAGTGGTCATGTATGGATGTGAGAGTTGGACTGTGAAGAAAGCTGAGCGCTGAAGAATTAATGCTTTTGAACTGTGTTGTTGGAGAAAACTCTTGAGAGCCCTTGGACTGCAAGGAGATCCAACCAGTCCATCCTAAAGGAGATCAGCCCTGCGTGTTCTTTGGAGGGAATGATGCTGAAGCTGAAACTCCAGTACTTTGGCCACCTCATGTGAAGAGTTGATTCACTGGAAAGACCCTGATGCTGGGAAAGATTGCGGGCAGGAGGGGAAGGGGACACCAAAGGATGAGATGGCTGGATGGCATCACCGACTCGATGGATGTGAGTTTGAGTGAACTCCAGGGGTTGGTGATGGACAGGGAGGCCTGGCGTGCTGCAATTCATGGGGTCTCAGAGAGTCAGACATGACTGAGTGACTGAACTGGACTGAGGTGTCTTGTATTTTAGCTGAGGAGACCATGGGAGGGCTGTGATTCCCAGCCCAAGCGATGCAGGGCCAGGCCGTGTGATCAGCTTGGGCCGGGGGAAGGTGGGCGAACACAGCCCCGTCCCAGCTCTGAGCCCTCCCACACTCCCCCCATCCAGCATGGCAGGCACAAAAGCGATCTTCCGCCTGGGCCCAGAAGGCGGACACTTAAAAAGGCTTGATCCCAACCCCAGTGCAGCTCAGTCAACCTGTAGACCTTTGGGTAAAAATTAAACATCGTATTGCTTAAAGCCTCTGAGACATTGAGGCTGTTTGTTGCCACAGCAAAAGCTAACTCAGGCAAATTATTTCATCTCTCTGTGCCTCCGTTTCCTCATCTTGACTCTACCTCGTAGTGTGGTTCTGAGGAATAAACGGATGCAGGTAAGGCCCTGGCGCACAGTAACGGCTCTGTAAGCACCAGCCAGCATTGTCTCCTGGGGACACTGCTTTGTGGCCACATGCATTTTGGTGCTTGCATCTGTACCTTGGGGTCAAATGTGGGCCAGAAAGCATGGGTGGTGACCAGCTGGACAAAGACAAGGGGGCAGACATCCTTCTGACCTGAAGGCCTTCATGAGCTGGGACAGGGGTGAGGAGGTCATCAACTCACCTGTCTGGAGTAACACCCCACCTGGGGGTGCAGGGTCTGCTGGTAGGGCATCCTGGCTGCCCGCTGAGGATACAGGCCCTGGGGAGAGAAAGGAGGGACTCAGTGCCATGGGGTGATAGGCTTCCTGCCAGAGAATGGCAGCCACTCAACTCAGCTTCCAGCTCCCTTGCCTGGATCTCCAGACACAGCAGAGTCCAGCCCACCACCCATGACCCCCAGTTGCTTAGTCCAGCTGGAATCAGGTTGAGCGGGCATGCCTCGCACCACACAGGAAGCCCCTGGTTAGCAGGATTCACAGCCTTTTGATTGAATACGTAAGACATGAGCTTTAGGGACCTGCTGTCTTTTGAAATCCAGATCTGCTCCTTAGGCTGTGTGACCTTGAGCAAATCATTTCACCTCTCTGAGCCTCTGTTCCCTTGTGTCTGAATGTGTGTTTAAGCCTGCAAAGCCTGTGAAGGTAGCCAGATTATCTCTGTTGGTGTCTATGCCCTTTTCTAAGTGCCCTTCGCCAAAGCCCATTCCTGGCCCAAGGCAGGAGGTGCTGAGGCTGTCTGTGTCGTGTGTGCTAGGTTCCCTCATGTTTATTTAAACACACTGGCCTGTGGGCTTCCATCTGTGTCTGCGGCCATGTGTTTCTGTGTACAAACGTGCGACTGTGAACCCAGGTGTGTTAGTCTGGGTCTCTGTTGCTGGGTGTCTATCTGCCCACAAGTATACCTGTGTCTGTACCTGATGATAAAGACTGTCGTGAAGCTACATGAGCTAATCTGTCTAAAGGGCCCAGAATAGTACCCAGCATGTAGTAAGGATTCTGCCAGTGCTAGGTACTTCTACCATCTCTCACTGTCTGCCCCCTATCCCCACTGCTCCCGCCACTTGAAGAAGCTGCCTGGCAGCTCAGCCCAACCGTAAGTAGAAATTTTATTCACAACTCTGTCCAGAGTGACCTTTGGTGTCCCTGTGCATACACACACACACACACACACACACACACACACACACACAGCAGAACTGTTGCTGTGTGGTGGGGTCGGCTCATGACTCGTCCAGGCCCAGGCTGCCCCTACCTGCCAATCCAGAGTTAATCCATAAGATGCGGCTCAAACCCAAGGCACCCCTCAGACCAGAATATGTCTTTCCAGAAGATTCCACACCAGAGATGCTGCCTCCATCATGCACTCAGCAGAGACAGTCATCAAAGCGCTGATGGCTGAGCTGCCCTTGATGACTTCCTCAGGGCCCCTGGACTGCTCGTAAAAGGCTCCAAATCCCTGATGTGGGGTTCCGGGGAAGGCCTCCCAGCTCTCCTAGGGCGCAAATCCTCTCGGGGCCTTCCTTGCTCTCTGCTTCCATGCAACTGCACTTGACCGTGGCCGGGCCTCCCCCACATCCACCAACCCCTCCATCGCTTGAATCCAGTGCACGAGCTTGCCTTTTCTTCAAGCTCTAAGGCCCAGGGCAGCCCCACTTACCCCCACAACCAGCCTGTGAGCCCGGGCATGGTCTGAACTGGGGCAAGGAAGTCAGCTAATGGGGCTGCCCTGCCCGTGCCCAGGCCTCAGTGGGCTCCAAGGCCACGTTCTAAGTGCCCCTCTTCTGTTTCACCACCTCCGCGCCAGCGCTCAGCCCTGCTTTCCACAGCCAACTCCCCTTGGCCACCGTCCTCCCCATGCCTGCCTGCGTGAGGCGACCCTTAGGATATGTGAGCCACTCATCCCTGCTCCATCATGGGGTGGGTTTTCAGGAGACGACGCCGTATTCATCAGTACGAGCCACCCTCAGTGACTTGAAGGGGATTTCTAGTTGTTCAAATTGCAATTCTATGAAATCACAAGCAAAGGGAAATACGCATCCATTCCTCTTTGCTTGAGGCTGTGACCTCTTTGCATGTGTCCGCCCTCCTTAATTGGGAGCAGAATTCCTTTGTGCCAAGCAGCTGGGATTCTCTTTGGAGCTCCTGGGTGCTGGGGAGTTAGTCTTCCACGGCTCTTCATCCGTCCACTGCAAAGCTCTGGACTGGATTTGAGACCTCATCTTTATTCCTAACGTCAAGCAGGAGAGACTGGGATGGACTGTTCCCTGTTTCTCCTGTGTGCCTTCTCAAGGTCTGCAGACCTCCCTGACCCCGTGTCCCAGGAAGACCAGGGCTGAACAACAATAAGAACCAACATCTGTATCATACTTGAGATTTTACAAAGCCCTTTCCCATCCATGGACTCAATTAACCTTACAACTGACTCAAGTATTTGCTGCCGCTGTAATTATTATGAGGCCATTTCATAGGTGAGGAGACCAGGGCTCAGAACATTTGGCTAACTTGCCCAAGGCCACACAGCTCGAAAGTAGCACAATTCCCTTAAATCCAATTCTGATGATTCTAAAACCTACCTTCTTTTTATCATATCAGACCCTTTGATCAGCTGTCTTGAAGCTGGTTGGTATCATGAAATCATGAGAAGCTGGGAAAAGGTAAGTCACGCTGTCTGTTGTTACCCCTTGGGAGGGTCAGCGTGTACAAGTGACTTCGGCTGGGCTCAGTCAGTGTCTAAACTGCTGCACAGAAGCAAGGGGCCCTACCAGCCAGGGCCTTTCTGCCCAGAGGCCCAGGAAGCTCAGAGTCAGCCCTGTGATGCAAACACCAGCATCTCTGAAGACAAAGGACCTTCTTGCTAGAAGAATACTTCCAAATCTCACCCATGCCAAAAGTCAAGTCAGAAGAAGTTAACATAGCAGAGAGACTGTCGCCTCTTTACAAAACAAACCACTGCAAATTAGCTTTACATGTGAGCCCCCTTGAGTGAGTGCATTTGAGAGTGAATCAATTTACACTAAATAAAATTATGCAGTTGTTTCTCTCTCAGAGGTGAGGGGCACACCGTGCTGGCCTTGGATTTGTCCCTGACTCATACTGGACTCCAAGCTTCCTAGTCACCTTGGAATCCCCAGCCTGCAGTCAGTGTGAAGCAAGGAGTTTTGTTTTTTTTTTTTTAATTGTTTAAATGAGAAAATAAATACATACAAATGAGTACATCAGGGATAAATGACTCAATAACAAATGTGCAAGGGTGGAGGAACTTCAGTGAAGGAGCTGGTGAACCAATGAGGATGTGAACAGGGTATTTCTCCAGGAGAGCATATGGTAGATTCAGGATGGATGCACCTGGGGTTTTCCCATGTATCACGCTTCCTTACACCGTCTCACCTTAAAGGTGGGGCTTGAGAAAGAGGGTGGCCACTGGCTGTCTTTAGCAAACCTAAAGAAGACTTGAAACCAAAACTTTGGAGAGAAAGAGACCATGCTAAACCCCTTTATTTCAGTTCCTGTTTTAAGAATCAGGGGCTAAGTCCAGTGGGCCAGCTCAGAGGGGCTTCACATGGAGTAGAGAAGACCCACCTCTCATGCAGGATGCTAAGCCTGCTGCAGTCGAGGAGGAGGAAATACCACTGGGAGCCCAGGGGCAGTGGAAGGGGGAGGGGCACAGCGGCAGGAGGAGAAGATCTGCAGGTTGGATCTCCTTCTCTCTTTGCCCTCCCTGGGCTCGGCCAGGCTGGGCTGGGGCAGCAGGCTCCCAGGGGCCTGCCCCTTCTGTACACCTGCATGCCATTCTGGCAAGCAGCCAGGGAGGGGAGAGAAGACTGAGAAATCTTAGGCGCTGAGCACCTGTCCTGGAGCAACGGAACACTACCTGGAGGGACTATTTAAGCTCTTGGTTCGGACTATGGTTTAAATCAGAATGGACATTTATTTGATTTTTTTCCATCTCTCTACCCAGTGGGTGGCAGCTCTTACAGGAGATTAAGTTAAACAGACGAACGAACGGAACTACATTTTCCCGGAGTAAATAAGTTGCGTGAGTAAAACCGCCAGCCTTGCAAGCGTTTCCCCCGCCCCTTTGTGCCTGACGCCTCTTAGCTCTGAGTCCAAGACCAAGACTGTGTGCAAGCCACCTCAGCCGGTAGAAGCTAAGATTGCTAGGTTGTAGTTGAAATAAAACGGCCACATAATTTGTCATCTGCAGCGGGACACTTGAGAGTGAAAGGGGGTACAATGAATAATTATGCTGGGACAAAAGACCAAAACAGGGACTGTCCCAAGTAATCCAGGACACGTGTCATCCGACTACAAAGCAAGCCCCAGGAGGCGGTGGGAAACAAGGACTGTGCCATGGGTCAGGCTTCCCTGGGAGCCCAGGTACTTCACAGCCCAGGATTAGCCAAGCGGCTCTGAAAGACACAGCACAGAGTGAGCCAGAATCCAGACAAAGGAAAATGAGAAACAGGCACACGTGTGTGTGTGTGTGTGTGTGTGTGCGTGTGTGTGTGTGTGAGATGCATGCGCACGCGTATCTAGCAGTCGGTCTGATGGGACCCCTATGAAGAAAGTAACTAATGAGTCCACGGCTGTTTGTGAATGAGGCTCCTGGTGAGCCACAGGCCTCCCTGGACGGCCACCACCGGATACCTGGGCCCGGACCTGCTCACTCACCTGGTACTGGGGGAAGGTGGAGGGGTTTGTGAACACGGGCGGAGGTGCGTAGTTCAGGTTGAGCCAGAGGGGCTGGTTCAGGGTTGCTGAGGTCAAAGTGGTGGCAAAGCGTGGGGTGAACACATTCCCCGTGTACTTGAGGTTGTTCTTGTCGGCCCCGGTCACAGGTGGGTTAACTGTAAGTCACAGGAGAGGTAGGGCATTTCGTGATTGAGGAAGGGAGAGGCCAGCCTGCCCCGGCTCCATGACTGCCCCCAGGGTTAGTGTTCTCACAGATCAGGTATTTTAAGGCTCCCAGAGCGTTCTTCAAAGCTCAAGGAAAACACTGTTAGTTCACACCTTGCCAACGTGGAAGGGGTGAGAGGCCCAGCATGGTCTGCCATGGAGCATCTCCTTCATGACTCACAAGTAAGAAGGCAGTTTAGCAAGAGATACAATCAACCAGCTTGTCTCACCTACGTGCAAAACTATATTCCTTCAAGTGCTTCGGAAAAATCCAGTTTGATACAAACAATTGCTACGCTGTGGGAAGCCATTCTTATCAAATTATTAAAGCACCCCACTGGGGACATGTGCTTGGCAACAGCGAGGACCCTGTGTAGGTGTTGCATCTATGCCAGAGTCAGTTTTTTAAAATATTTGAAAATATTATATAATCCCCTTTGGTAAGACCCCAAATTAGTCTGAATGAATATTTGATGGAGTTGTTTCAGGATATGAATCCTGGATTCTTTCCTTCTATAATATGTCCTGTGGGCTTAAGAGTTAGAGATGGCGTATCAGTGTCCCCTTTTTAGCACCTTTTGTTGAGGGGAGAATGTTTTACTAAAACAGTTTTAGATGTACAAGGGAGAGAAAGCTGAGACGTGAATAATCGAAATGTAGAAATAATCTTTTTTCTTTTTTTTCGAAATGTAGAAATAATCTTAAAGCACGGGATTTTCTTTGGCTCAGGCAACTTGAGGGGACATAAGACATGCTGAGTCAGGGCTATATTCAAATTAACCACCAATAAGGCCCATGTGACCCCTGAAAGTCAGCTAGATTTCTTGAGCTCTTCCCTGTAGGGGTGACACAGGAAGAAAGCTATTTCCCCATTTTACAGGACTAGGGAAAGACAGTGACCTGCCCATGGATGACAGCCGTTTGAGGACAGAGCTACTCCAGGGGCCTATGAGGGTTTCTGAAATCCCTTCCTTCATAGACTCTCTTCCTGCATAGAGAGATGTGGGCAGGGTCAGCTTACGTTTCAGCTCCAGCCTGTCCACCTCCACTTTGCCACGAAGTTTCAGCTGCCCGCTTGGGTTCTTGGTGGCCCCAAGGAACTCATAAAGCAGGTTCTTCTCGGCCTGCCAGGCAGGCTTCTTGGCCGGCAGAGCCATGGACATGGAACCCATGGGGTCACTGCCACCCTCCTCACCACAGGTGTCCTTCCGGCTCGGGGACCACTGGCTGAGAAAGAGGCTCTCTCGGCCCCTGGTCAGCTCCTTGGCACCTGGGTTCCGTTCTAGAGCAGGAGAGAAGCTGAGTCAGTGACTCTGGAAGACCACATGCTGGATGGGGGGAGCATGGTCTTGTGGACAGTCATGGATCCTCCTCAGCACACCTGAGACTCCCACCACTCTGGGCTCTCTCTCAACCAAGTTCAGTCCAAGTCCAGTCCCTGAAGCCCTCCCTGACCAGCGCCCATGACGGTCTCACACCCTTGCATGCATGAATGCATTCATCCATTCTTGTCTTCTTCCGTCTGTCCACCCATCCATCCATCCTTTTATCCACCCATCTATCCATTCTTTTATCCACCCATCCATCTTTTCTTCCTTCCATCCACTCATCATCCTCCCTTCCCTAATCCCATTCTCTCCTCCTTAAAAAACTTCCTCCCTTCTAGTTCCCTCTCTCTTCTCACCTTCTTTTCTTTCTTTCCTTTCTCCCTCTTTTCTCCCCCCTTCCTTCCCGCTAACCATTTGTAGGTTGGATCACAAAGGTTCCGGATAGTTCCTGTCTTCAGGGAGCACACTTGGCTTAGTGGCGGTGGGCGGTGGCGGGGGGGTGGTTGGCGCACACACATTCCCACACAACACGCAGCTGGTCCCTCGTCACAGACTCTCTTCTTGCTAAGTCGTCGTGGCGATTCAGCACACTCATCAGTGCCAGGCTCTGACCTGAGTCCTGGGGACACTTGGATGAGTCAGAGCCAGACTTGGCCCGGCAGGAACTCACAACACGGAGGAAGAGAGAGACAGACCCAGAAATAGCTCTGGGACAAGGCAGATGGGGACCTTGAGGTGACGGAGGGACACAGCGGGGGAAGAGGGCGGCTGAGACAGCTTCTGTCTGAGGACCAGAGGGATTCCAGGAGGAGGAGGTCTGCAGCGAGGCCCTACACCCAGAGCCATGGGTGACCACAGGCAAAGGCACAGAGGCACGAGTGAGCCACTGGCTGCTGTCGGTGCCAGGCTCAGCTCTCTCTCTCCAAACAGACCAAGTTTCCCTTGTGCAAGGACACTGCATGGACCACCAAGGATCCCCCTACAACAGTGGTTTTTCACCCAATTTTCCTTTTGAGCAATGGAACTCTTTCTTCCAACAAAACTCTTTCTTCCAACAAAACTCTTTCTTCCAACAAAGTATGGTGGGGGGATGCATCATACTGCAAGCGTAAATACATGGTTCGTGTATGCTCAGTTACATCCAACTCTTTGTGACCCTATGGACTGTAGCCTGCCAGGCTCCTCTGTCCATAGGATTTTCCCAGCAAGAATACTGGAGTGGGTTGCCATGCCCTCCTTCAGGGGATCTTCCCGATCCAGGGACTGAACCCAAATTATCTGGGTCTCCTGTATTGCAGGCCAATTCTTTACTGCTGAGCCACCAGAGAAGCGTATAATATATATACATATATATATATATATATATATATATATATGTGTGTGTGTGTATTTTAAGGCACTGCTTGGCTGAAGCAGAGAAGAGGGCCTTGCTCTCAGCACCTTCATGTTTCTCCCAGCTTGGAGGTCCTGGTCTCCATTGAGCTTGGCTGTGAAATGGCACTGGACACATGACAGGCACAGTGGATCATGCTGGTAGCAATAGGATCAGAGGGCTTGTGCCCAGAATCGCCTGTTGGGAGTGGACACGATCCCACCAACTCTTAGTCCCACTAGCCCATGGCCTTGGGGCTGAGTCTGGACAGGTTGGGGCCTGCCCGCTTACTGCCATCCCAGCAAAGGAGAAAGCTGCTCTAGCCTGAGCCAGAAGAAAATGAGTTTTTAGCAAAACATGCCCCTGGTGTCTTTTCCTAGAGCTTGTCTGGTTGCAGAGTGTGGCCCCCAGCCAGTGCTGAGATAACAGTACCTACTAATAATAGCCCTCTCCCCAGAGGCCCACACACCTGCCATCACACCCCACCCCAGCCACCCGAAACACACTTGCCACTCACTCATCTCCAAAGCTCCCTCTTCCAAAGGCTATATACACAGACACACACACACACACACACACACACACACACACACACACATCCCTTCCTGCCATTCCCTTCGCGTGCTCACACACATACACAGCTATACACACAGAAGGGTTACACTCAGATGTGCCCAGACTGCATTTCCATCTGCAAAGTTCCTCTCAGCACACCTTCACGCACACACCTGTACACACACACGCAAATGGTGGGAAGGTGTGTGGGACAGAACTGTCTCCAAACCAGCAGCCCTGTCTGACAGAGGAGAGAAGGAGGTGGGAGGCACGTCTCCTCCCCCGGGTATGCCCCATCATCTCACATACACAGCTTATCATCCCCAGAGCCCCTGGACCCCTGGAGGCCTGCCCAGGACCCAGAGTCCAGCATGCCATTTACAGTTTGGAGTCCTTGGGTTCTTAAAATGCTCCTACAGAATGTTCTCTAGGGTGACTGTGTCCCTGTTTTCTTAGGAAGATGGATCTGGGCCCTCCCAATACAGGCATCTCTCCTTTACCCATCTGTCACAACCTGGGGGGAGTTTTTCTTCCAGCTTCCTCCCAGTGACTGCTGATGGCAAGCGTCACTGCCGCCAGTCTTCCTTCTTGGAACTATCCAGGCTGAGTAGCTGGATCAGAACAGACACAAAATGCAGAATCCTGGAATTTGGGGAGGCAATCCGGGAAGGGTGCGGACTCCTCAATTTAGGAGTGGGAATGCACTTTGCCAAAGCCCTGGAGTCCCTGGGAACAAACCCCAGGGCCAGCAGTCTGCCTGCACCCGGAGAGTTTACACATTCACCCCCTATCCCCGGGAGAGGGGACCAGGCATCATGGTCAGGACAGGAGCCTCCATCAGAAGCCAGTTAAATTCCCTCCTATTCAGCTCAGAGTCCCCTGGCTGCACTTTCACCCTGGATCCAGCAAGGGTAAATGCTTCGTTCAATGTCCTCGGGTGCCTATGGATTTAAAAACCCAGTCAGTTACAAAACAGGCCTCTCCCTCTTCCCAAAGTGTATTGGATTCAGGGCCACCATGTCTGGTTACATGAGTCGTGCCCTGTATATGAGCATTCAGCAGAGGAGGGCTGTGGGGGCTGAAAACAGCCTGCACCCTGGGACCACGCTCATCAGCCAGGCTACCTCGCCCTACTTTGCACAGCCCACGTGCTAAGTTTCTCCTCCTAGCAAGCATGCCTCCTAGCCCTGCTCCCAGCCCCACTCACCCATCAATTGGTACCCCTCCACGATGGGGTCAGCCTCGGGCTTGGAGCAGATCTTGGCGAACACTGGAAGCTGCTTCTTCTGAGCAGGGAGCTCGGGGAGTTTGTTGGGAGTCACAGGCGGAGGCGGGGGAGGCAGCAGAAGGAACGGGCCCAGCCCTGCGGGCTCTCTGGGTCCAGGGCCACTGAACATGCTGCTCTGCAGGAAGTCCTTGATGACCCTGGTCTCCTCCAACACCATCTTGCTGTCGGGGGCCTTGGACGTTTCTGTGGACTTCAGTGGGAATTGAGCCAGGAGCTTGCTGATCTCCGAGCTGGAGGCCCCCACGCTGCGGCTCCTGTCCTCTGTCCCCTTGGCACTCTTGACCTTGGCAGCACGCAGGATGCCCGTGACCGTAGATGTGGCAGAATCACAGTCTGGCTGGCTGCCAACAACTGACACGGCCACCTTCGGCTCCAGGAGCTTCTCACCAGCCATGATGGAGGCTCCTGGGTGCTCACTGCTGCTGGCCACCAGCGAAGGCATGAGAAGGCAGGGGGCTGGCTGTCTGGGCCCCTCAGTGTTGCTTCTGGGTGCCTCCAGCTCCCCCGAGCTCTTGGGGACCAGGAGGAGGTGCTCTTTGGTGAGGCTCAGGAACTCCTGCTCCACCAACAAGGAGATCTCGTCTTTGCCACTGGTGAGCTCCAGAGCCCTGCAAACAGGTTAGAAAGAGAGATGGCTTTAGGGCCGCTCCCTGAGAGTGGCTCTGCAGTGCGGCACAGACCC
Organism: Capra hircus; assembly: GCF_001704415.2. NCBI lineage: Eukaryota > Metazoa > Chordata > Mammalia > Artiodactyla > Bovidae > Capra > Capra hircus. The sequence goes on along the minus strand of NC_030810.1, from coordinate 9,240,006 downwards.
CAGGAAAAGGGGCTAGAGAAAACATGTTTGCCAAGGTGAGAAGCCTATTGCTCTCCACGAGAGAAACTGGGCCATACGTGGACCCACAGGGTTTTTATACCATGCCAACAGGCAATGGGCTGGATGAAGCACAACCTGGAATCAAGGTTGCCGGGAGAAATATCGATAACCTCAGATATGCAGATGACACCACCCTTATGGCAGAAAGTGAAGAGGAACTCAAAAGCCTCTTGATGAAAGTGAAAGAGGAGAGTGAAAAAGTTGGCTTAAAGCTCAACATTCAGAAAATGAAGATCATGGCATCTGGTCTCATCACTTCATGGGAAATAGATGGGGAAACAGTGGAAACAGTGTCAGACTTTATTTTTTTGGGCTCCAAAATCACTGCAGATGGTGACTGCAGCCATGAAATTAAAAGACGCTTACTCCTTGGAAGGAAAGTTATGACCAACTTAGACAGCATATTAAAAAGCAGAGACATTACTTTGTCAACAAAGTTACGTCTAAGTCAAGGCTATGGTTTTTGCAGTGGTCATGTATGGATGTGAGAGTTGGACTGTGAAGAAAGCTGAGCGCTGAAGAATTGATGCTTTTGAACTGTGTTGTTGGAGAAGACTCTTGAGAGTTCCTTGGACTTCAAGGAGATTCAACCAGTCCATTCTGAAGGAGATCAGTCCTGGGTGTTCTTTGGAAGGAATGATGCTAAAGCTGAAACTCCAGTACTTTGGCCACCTCATGCGAAGAGTTGACTCACTGGAAAAGACCCTGATGCTGGGAGGGATTGGGGTCAGGGAGAAAAGGGGATGACGGAGGATGAGATGGCTGGATGGCATCACCGACTCAATGGACGTGAGTTTGAGTGAACTCCTGGAGTTAGTGATGGACAGGGAGGCCTGGCGTGCTGCAATTCATGGGGTCGCAAAGAGTTGGACACGACTGAGCGACTGAACTAAACTGAACTGAACAGGAATAGTCCTAAGAGCTTGGTTCTGGGAATCGGGACCCCTGGGTCCTCTCCCAGTGCTCCATCTTGCTGAGTGGGCCGAGTCTTGATTTCTGTCCATTGCTCCCTGTTTGGTGGTGCTCAGGACCCAAAGCACTAAAAGACCAGCAGCAAAGGGGACAGGACTGAGTCAACAGCTCTGGACGTGGCGTCCAGGGTCCCGGGGCCCCAGGCACTGCAGGATGGTCTGAGTCAGAGCAGGGACAGCAAGGTGGCAGCTGGAGCTCACAGTCTGGCTCAGTCACTTCCCAGCTATGTGATCCTGGGTCCCTTGCTCAGCATCATGGTACCGTTATCTTCCTTCCTGGTGAAGCAGAGTGTCACAGAGACACTTCAGACCGTGTCTCGCACAGTAAAGGCAATTAAAGGGACAGCCAGTCTATATACACCTCTGTCAGCCAGGCTGGGCCTCTGGATCCTGAAATCTGCACAGTGGCTCCATAGATACCCGTGTCCACCTTGGCTGGCATGGACTTCTGACCAGATAACAGATTGGGCTGCCTGGGAGCACCAGCAATTGCTTGATCCCTGCACTGATTCACAATAATCTTCCTGTATATAAACACTGGCCTCTACCTACACCTGAGACCTGGGACCTCCAACTACACCCTTGGTGGCCAGTACCATTCTAATGTGGCCTAATGGTCCCATGGACTCTAAGCTCCTAGATGCTGGCTGTCTCCAGGCGTGGGAGAGGGTAGCAATCCTGCCGGACTGGTTTGGGCCCACACTGCCCCACCAGCATCCTTGGTAAGGGGGGACCTTCCTCCCTGGTACTCCCAGGAGGACTGTGGCAGCCCACCCTGCTCTCCCTCCTGGGTGGGTTCCCGGGAAGGGTGGATAAGTTGGCCTACATAGAGCATTCCAGAGACTGCTCAGAGTTCTACCGCTGGTGAAAATGGTGAAAAAAGAGGCAGAGGGGAAAATTAAAGCATGCTGTGAATAGATCTTTGGGCAGGCTCAGAGTATATTCCTGCCCTGACAGCCCATTCTGTGGATGCAGTGAGCCCTCAAAACAATGACTAGCAAATGCTCCCAGCAAGGATGTTCCTTCCTGGTAATGCTCTGTATGTGAACACATGCACACAGATGCACACACACACACACACACACACACACGTGCAAAATGACTCACAGTCATCACACATAAAACCAGGGGATGGTCTCTGTATCTGACAACCAGTCAGAATGAGCACAGGCTACAGTCCCAGGCACTCCTACTGTGCTGGCATTAATCCCATAGCTGATGGTTACTGGTGAGTCCCAAGGGGTCCTGGTAAAGGTCGCGGCTGGCCAGGGCACTTGGGAGGCCTAGGGAAGAGTTTAAAACATGGGAGCTTGTCACTATTCTAATGACGGTGACAGCCACCACCTCCTGAACACCAGCCCTGCATGTGGTCTCCCCAGGCCTGGAGGCTGGGAGCTGTGCCAGGAAAAAGCAGGCTCCAGTCAAACAGACTGAGATCAGAATCGGGCCCTACTGCTCACTTCCTGCCACATCCTGGAACCCTGGGGACTCCCCTGTGACAAAGTACGACACCTATGGCACTACAAGCACCCAGCCCCTGGGTGGGATGAGCACTTGGTGCAGTGACCCCTGTGCAGGCTTGGAACAGACACACACACAGGAGCACTGGGCACGCGGTGGCTGGCAGCGGGAGCGGGCTGGTGTGGATGCTGGCCATTGGCGCCATGGAAGGGACAAGGCCATTCACTCAGTTCTTCCCCTCCTCCCGGCTCTCTCTCCTTACTCCCATCTTTCCTCCTCCCCACATCTAGACTCAGTCTATCAACTGGATGCCTCTGCTGCTGTGTCCCTGGGAACATGCTTGCAATGCAGGAGACCCACGCTCAATCCCTGGGTCAGGAAGATCCCCTAGAGAAAGGAATGGCTACCTACTCCAGTATTCTTGCCTGGAGAATATTCCATGGACAGAGGAGCCTCATGGGCTACAGTCTATGGGGTCACAAAGAGTCCAACACAGCTTAGCGACTAACACTTTTATTTCACTTCACTTTCCTGCTGTGTCCCTGGGAACACTTGGAATAAAGAGGCTGCCAATCCATGGTCCCAAGATATTGATCCCCCATATTCTTCATCATCACCCTCAAAGGGAACAGGGGAATCTCTAGTCACAGAAACCAGACATTAGAAGGACCAGTTTTTGCCTCTCTGTTCAAGCTGGCTTTAGAAAAGGCAGAGGAAACAGAGATCAAATTGCCAACATCCGCTGGATCGTGGAAAAAGCAAGAGAATTCCAGAAGAACATCCATTTCTGCTTTATTGACTATGCCAAAGCCTTTGACTGTGTGGATCACACTAAACTGTGGAAAATTCTGAAAGAGATGGGAATACCAGACCACCTGATCTGCCTCTTGAGAAATCTGTATGCAGGTCAGGAAGCAACAGTTAGAACTGGACATGGAACAACAGACTGGTTCCAAATAGGAAAAGGAGTACGTCAAGGTTGTATATTATCACCCTGCTTATTTAACTTCTATGCAGAGTACATCATGAGAAACGCTGGGTTGGAAGAAACACAAGCTGGAATCAAGATTGTCGGGAGAAATATCGATAACCTCAGATATGCAGATGACACCACCCTTATGGCAGAAAGTGAAGAGGAACTCAAAAGCCTCTTGATGAAAGTGAAAGAGGAGAGTGAAAAAGTTGGCTTAAAGCTCAACATTCAGAAAACGAAGATCATGGCCAGTCCCAACACTTCATGGGAAATAGATGGGGAAACAGTGGAAACAGTGGCAGACTTATCCAAAATCACTGCAGATGGAGATTGCAGCCATGAAATTAAAAGACGCTTACTCCTTGGAAGGAAAGTTATGACCAACCTAGATAGTATATTCAAAAGCAGAGACATTACTTTGCTGACTAAGGTCCATCTAGTCAAGGCTACGGTTTTTCCTGTGGTCATGTATGGATGTGAGAGTTGGACTGTGAAGAAGGCTGAGCGCCTAAGAATTGATTCTTTTGAACTGTGTTGTTGGAGAAGACTCTTGAGAGTCCCTTGGACTGCAAGGAGATCCAATCAGTCCATTCTGAAGGAGATCAACCCTGGGGTTTCTTTGGAAGGAATGATGCTAAAGCTGAAACTCCAGTAGTTTGGCCACCTCATGCGAAGAGTTGACTCATTGGAAAACACTCTGATGCTGGGAGGCATTGGGGGCAGGAGGAGAAGGAGACGACAGAGGATGAGATGGCTGGATGGCATCACGGACTCGATGGACGTGAGTCTGAGTGAACTCTGGGAGATGGTGATGAACAGGGAGGGCTGGCGTGCCAGGGGTCGCAAAGAGTCGGACACGACTGAGCGACTGACCTGAATTGAACTGTCCCCCTCCAAAACTTGCAAAGCAAGCTATATACAAATAGATCTTCTGAATTAGGAAGACATCACAATTATGTTAATTTTTAAAAGTCAGAATAATGGTATTGCGGTTATACTTAAACAATAAAAGCGTTATCTCTTAGAGATACATGCTAAAGTCTTTACAGATAACATTACATCTGGGGTTAGCTTTAAACTTAATCTAGCAGGGGGAGGGAAAAGATAGGGGTTGGGGAGTAGATAAAGCAAGACTGGCCTTATGTTGACCGGGTCTAAGGCTTAGTGAGAGGTACATGGGTCCACCAAGTACTATTAGCTCTATTTTTGTCTGTTTGGCTTCTCATTTTTTTTTTTTTCTGAAAATAAAAAAGTGCTATAATAGACAGACACACAAGTCTCGCCACGGTATCCTTCAAAGCACCAGCTCCAAGGAGAAGTCAAAGCAGCTTTTAAAAGACTCACGAGGCCTGAGGTCTCTGTACCAAATCCACCCTGCAGGTGGTCCCTCCTCAGCACCTGAGAGGACACTCCTACCCCTCCCACACCCCAGAGCCAGGTTGATGGAGAGGACCCAGAAGGAGCTGAGTGTAAACTCCTCCTCATATTCCTCGGCCATTCTTTTCTGGAACATCATGGGGATCAATGGGCCTCTTAAGCAGCTTGCATTCCCAGAAGAGTCTGTGCCAAGAACAGAGGGGCTCACCTGGGCTTCAGGTCCCCTGCATCCCTCTGAAAGACTGGTCCAGGGCACCCAACCCTCCCTGGGACAGTCTCTACAAACTCCTATTTCCTTTGCATCTGCCATGAATCTGGAAGGCCAGACTGGAAGCCAGGCATCCACATATATGCTTCTGTTTAATCTTCTCCATGCCTCTGGGCAATTGACAAAATCATTCTCTCTTTACAGATGAGAAAAGTGAACTGCTAAGAGGCTAAGGACTCTGTCACCAAGGAAGTGAAGAGGCTATTGTGGGGATGCTCCTGGGTCCAGCTGACTTTCTGACCTCTTCCTGCCCCACCCCAGCTTCCTTTTCAGGGAAAGTTCTCCAGCGAGGTCTCCCTGCTCCAAGGCTGGGCTTCGTTCCCCAGTCTGAATGTAATCAAGGATATTGCTGGGCTCATCCCATCACTCCAGCCTGTGGAGGATCATCATGGTGAGTCCTGAGCCTGTCATCCGTGGCCTTAGCTGTCCCTGACAGCTCTGTGTCAGCTCTATGTCTGATGAGTCTGCCTTCTGGGTCCCCCGCCAATTTACGGATAGGAATGTTGAAGGTGAGAGAGTCCAGAGTCCAGAGCCTTAGGGACATTGCTGGAAACCCTCCCCACCCCCCCACCCCGAGCCTGACAGTAATCCTGGATCAACACTTTGGGGGAATAAATCAATCCAGTCACTATCACTCCATCTCCATTTCTCCTAGACAGCCTCTATCAAACACCTGCTGCAATCAAGATTCAGCACACAGGTACAAGTCCCTAAGCAAGGGTCTCCCCTTCCTGCCCTTTCCACCCCCAAGAAAACATGATTCATTTGTTCCTTAGAAAACTGCATGCCGGCCGAGGAAAGACATCCTCAGAACTTAGATCACACCATTCCCCCACTTAAATCCTTATGTGGGTTCTTACTGCACACAATAAAAATCCAGACCCCTTTCTGACCCCCAGGGCACCCCGCTAAGTGGCCCAGTTATGCCTTCCTGCTTTGAGATTCCTCTTCTTCCAGCCCCTCTGGTCTTAGAAATATTCCTTTGCATATCGAGTTCACTCTAACCCGGGGTCTTTGCACCTCCTGGATGCTAGTCCATCCCTGGACTAACTCTTACGAAGCACTCTCTGCTCCGTCAACCTGTTTATTTCCTTCCTAGTGTTCGTCACCCTCGCAAAGTAGATTTTTTTAATGTCTTTATTTCCGACAATAACACATCTTCCCTGAGGGCAGGAATTGTATCTTGTCCACCACGGAAGCCTCAAGACCTTGAGCTGTGCTGGGCACCACCTCCAAGCTAAATAGGTATTTACTGAATAAATAAATGAACTTGCTCATGAATTTATCTTTATCCTCGTCCATTTCTTGGAACTCTGGAAATCAAAAGCTGTGTTGCCAAAGACCACCCAGCTCCTTTTACTGGTTGCAGACTCCCTGGTTTTGATTCCATTTTTCTGGCCTTCCGTCTCATGTCCTTACTGCGGGCCTGGCACCCCTGTGAGCTGAAGGGATGACAATGACCAGCCTGTTTGACCTCGTCCTAAGAACTCCCAACCCCGGTAAGGCAGTCCCACCGCAGACCCCACAAAGATCCTGCCCACCTCTTAGAGCCCACCGTGGGGCTCCCAGAAAGAATTTTCCCTCTCCCACGACGGTGCTAGGTCCCACACCAAGCCTGCCTGCCTGCATCTATCTTTCTTCCTCTCTCTTTAAGTTTTGCCGAGGCTGGCATCTCTCAGGTGCTATTTGCTTTCTCCTTTGAGTGGGTAAAAACCATAAAATCTGCCACAGACTCTATCACAGTGAATCACTCAGGGTGGTTAACCCAGCTCCTGGGCGCTGACAGAGGAAGCCAGTCAGAATTGGTGCCTGGCCTCAATGGTGGCCACCACCTCCGCTCCGCCCGCCTCCAGAAATGATAGGTGTCTGATGGTGACTCTGTACGCGGGCGCGGCGTGACATTTCAGCATTTGCAGTGTACAGAGTCATATAAAAATAAAGGCTATTGACTGGCTGGCACCCCTTCCCAGAATAATGACTAAGCAAGCATGCTGTTAGCTCCCCGACAGCAGTTCTGTGTACATGATAACACAGAGCAAAGATGAAAACTGCTATTCATCTGAGCCAAACAACAGAAAAATGCAAGCAGAAAATTGTTAGTGCTGGAAGAGGACACCAAAACAAATATTTTCTTCCCACCATGGCATTTCAGATCGATGACAAAACATGGTACCCAGGCCTGGTGCCCGGGGAACATGGCTGACTGAAGATGGAAGCAAGTGAAGGGCTCAGGCTCCATCCAGAGACTGACCAGCCTCGTGGTGGCAGGTGAGACCGACTCCTCTGTGTGTCTGCGTGGGCAGAGCAGCAGAGTGGCTAAGAGCTCGCTGCCTGGAAGGAGGCAGGAGCTGAGTTCAAATTCCACGGCTGCATGGAGGCCAGACCTCCATCAAGCTGTCGAATATGTCTAAGCCTCTGGTTCCAGTTCACAAAATCGGAAGAGTGAGTATTTATGGAGGATGAACTAACCAGCAAGGCACAGCGCTAAACACGTTCCGTGAAAAACTCTTATCTGAATCCTCACAACAACTGCAATGGGGTGGTGTGAAGACCGGCTATAGCTTTGACCCTATGGTAGCGCCTGCTTGGTTGGTTCAACAAAGAAGCAGAGATGTGGCAAGCGCTTGGGCATTAGGGCTTAACCTCTGGTTTCTTGGGGGTTTTGGCGACCTCCCCATGAACAAGCCCAGGAGGATAACACATCCCGTGGAGGAAAACCCCAAGATCCTCAGCTGACTAGCCAGGCCTGGATGACCACAGACATGTGGGTAAGGATGAGCCACGTCCTGCCATGCATGCCCAGCCCCACCCAGAAGAACCAACTGGCAGAACCCAGCCTACTAGATTGCTCAGCTGGGGAGAGCTGAGTAGGAAGCTGTGGTTTAGAGCCACTAAAGTTTGAGGTAGCTTGTTACACAGTTGGCCCTCCACAGTCACAGGTTCCGCATCTGTGGCTTCAACCAACTACAGATGAAAAATACTTGAAAAAAAATTCCAGAAAATTCCAGAAAGCAAAACTTGAATTTGCTGCACACTGGCAACTACTTGCATAGCTTTTCTGTTGTACTTTACGATTACTTACACAGCATTTGCATTGTACTAGGTGTTGTGAGTGATCAAGAGGTGATCTAAAGTGCACGTGGAAGCACGGAAGGCGCACGTAGATTATGTGCAGATACAAGGCCGTTTTATACGAGGGGGAGGGGGAACGGCTGCTCATCAAAAGCCCACGGAGACACAATTATCCCAGTTCCTAAACGAAGAGGCCAAGGGCCCCACTCCCCGTCTGGCCCCCACCCTCACTTGACCAAGGCTCTCGGACACTCTGGGTCTTCTCGTCTGCCTGGGGAGCAAGGACCCATCTTCTTTTCTCCTGGAGCCTACATCACAGCACCAAAGGCAGCCTCTGTCCAGTGTGGACAAAGGCTCTGTCAAGAGCGACCTGTGTCCTCATCTCTCCTCTCCCCAGACCTAGGAGTCACCAATCTGCCCTGAGTCCCCCCTCCCACACACACACCACACCATGCACACACACACACACCAACCTATGCGTGTCCACACAGCATTACATATGTGCACACGCACGTTTCCCAAGCCATACGTGCAAACACACATGCCACCACCCCCTCCACACACATCTATGCCCACACCCACACACCACAGTCATACTTACATACATACTAACCCATACGTACACACACAAAGCATAACCATGTACACGCACCCACCCAGGCACACAGATATGCTACAACCACACCCAGCTGTGTGCACACAGACAACCATGCACACCACAGCCGTGCACACACACACATGCTACCACCATGCACACACACACACCACAGATGGACACATACCTACACAGGTAAACATAGCACAGACCTGTACACATACTTCACAACTGTGCACACACACCCATGTACACACGTAGACACACCCACGTGCATGTGCACACAACACGGCCATAGCTCATAGAAACCCAGGAGGAAGAAAGGGGGAAGGAGGGTGGGCTCCCCCCTTGCAAGCCGAGAGGACTGGGCCGATTTTTCCAGGTTGCGGGGTGAAGAGGGGAGTGGAGAGAAGCTACAGACTCCATTGCCACCCAGGGCCCATGCTCCTGAATCCCAAAGGTACCTGGGAACCCAGAGCTGCATCTCCGGGGCCCTCCCTAGTGAGGGGGCAGAGTGGGCCGCAGGCTTGCAGAAACTCTGACTCCCACCCCTCCTCCACTCTCCGGGCTGCCCGAGGATTAAGTGAGATGATGAATGTGAAAGCACTGGGTAAACTGTGACGGGCGCTATGCAAATGTTAGCGGCTCAGACCTCTAGACCTGCAGTGCGGGGAGCGGCCTGCTGACCCTTCACAGCCCAGGGTCCAGGCTGGCTGGGGGTAGGAGGTCACAGAAATCTTGGTCATCTGTCCCGAGGGGATGGTGACACCACCCGGGGTGAAGGGAGGTGGCACTGTGGAATCCCTCAGCTGCCCGAGCCTGGACTCCATGTTTATCTCATTTCTCAACAAAGGTCTTCACACAGGGTGGAGTGCCTTTTCTACCGTATCCCTGGCATCTGCTTAGAAGGCAAAAAGAGTCAATCTCCTTCCTTCAAGCTTTTCTTTGGAATACCTCTTTCTCAAAGCTGTGTCCCTTTGAAGCCTGAGGTTCCCTCAAAGTATCAGAGAACTTTCTACAGCTATGCACAGGAGTCCCCTGGGGTGCTTGTTTCAAATGCAGATTTCTGGGCACCTTTGTGGAAATGGCAGTTCAGTTGGTCCAGAATGGGACCCAGGCATCTGCATTCTGAGCCAGGATTCCCTCCTTCCACCCTCTGCCTCCAGGCCTCGGTTTGGATGCAGATGGATCATAGAAAGAACAAGAGAATTCCAGAAAAACATCTAGTTCTGCTTCATTGACTATGCTAAAGCCTTTGACTATGTGGATCACAACAAACTAGAAATTTCTTCAAGAGATGGGAATACCACACCGCCTTACCTGCCTCCTGTGAAACCTGTATGCAAGTCAAGAAGCAACAGTTAGAACCAGACATGGAATGACAGGCTGGTTCAGATTAGGAAAGGAGTACGTCAAGGCTGTATACTGCCACTCTGCTTATTTAACTTACATGCAGAGGACATCATGAGAAATGCCAAACTGGATGAAGCACAAGCTGGAATCAAGATTGCTGGAAGAAATATCAATAACCTCAGATGTGCAGATGACACCAGCCTTATGGCAGAAAGCAAAGAGGAACTAAAGAGCTGCTGGATAAATGTGAGAGGAGAGTGAAAAAGCTGGCTTAAAACTCAACATTAAAAAAACTAAGATCATGGCATCCAGTCCCATCAGTTCAGTGCAGTTCAGTTCAGTCACTCAGTCGTGTCCAACTCTTTGCGACCCCACGAACCACAGCACGCCAGGCCTCCCTGTCCATCACCAATTCCTGGAGTCCATCCAAACCCATGTCCACTGAGTCGGTGATGCCATTCAACCATCTCATCCTCTGTCGTCCCCTTCTCCTTCTGCCCTCAATCTTTCCCAGCATCAGGGTGTTTTCCAATGAGTCAATTCTTCCCATCAGGTGGCCAAAGTATTGGAGTTTCAGCTTCAACATCAGTCCTTCCAATGAACACCTAGGACTGATCTCCTTTAGGATGGACTGGTTGGATCTCCTTGCAGTCCAAGGGACGCTCAAGAGTCTTCTCCAACAACACAATTCAAAAGCATCAATTCTTCGGCACTCAGCTTTCTTTATAGTCCAACTCTCACATCCATACATGACCACTGGAAAAACCATAGCTTTGACTAGATGGACTTTTGTTGACAAAGTAATGTCTCTGCTTTTGAATATACTATCTAGATTGGTCATAACTTTCCTTCCAAGGAGTAAGCGTCTTTTAATTTCATGGTTGCAATCTCCATTTGCAGTGATTTTGGAGCCCAGAAAAATAAAGTCAGCCACTGTTTCCCTATCTATTTGCCATGAAGTGATGGTACTGGATGCCATGATCTTTGTTTTCTGAATGTTGAGCTTTAAGCCAACTTTTTCACTTTCCTCTTTCACTTTCATCAACAGTCCCATCACTATATGGCAAATAGATGGAGAAAAATGGAAACAGTGACAGACTTTATTCTCTTGGGCTCCAAAATCACTGCAAATGGTGACTGCAGCCACAGAATTGAAAGATGCTTGCTCCTTGGAAGAAAAGCTATGACCAACCTAGACAGCATATTAAATAGCAGAGACATTACTTTGCCAACAAAGGTCCACCTAATCAAAGTTATGGTTTTTCCAGGAGTCATGTATGAATGGGAGAGTTGGACGATAAAGAAAGCTGAGAGCCGAAGAATTGCTGTTTTTGAACTGTGGTGTTGGAGAAGACTCTTGCGAGTCCCTTGGACTGCAAGGAGATCCAACCAGTCCATCCTAAAGGAGATCAGTCCTGAATATTCATTGGAAGGACCCATGCTGAAGCTGAAACGCCAATACTTTGGCCACCTGATAGGAAGAATTGACTCATTGGAAAACACCCTGATGCTGGGAAAGATTGAGGGCAGGAGGAGAAGGGGATGACAGAGGATGAGATGGTTGGATGGCATCACTGACTCGATGGACATGAGTCTGAGCAAGCTCCGGAAGTTGGTGATGGACAGGGAGGACTCTGCACCCTCCCCGTTTCCCTCAGGGCAGGTGTGACAGTCTTAGAAAGCAGATTGGCTGGTATAAGTGAGACCTCCCACTCTGCCCTCAACCTGACCCGCCATGCCCTGGAGGTGAAAGAAGGGAGTAGAGAGGAAGAGACTAGCGGGCAGAAGTCAGGTCTTGGACAGGAAGGGTGAGGGTGTGTGGCGGGGTGGGGAATGACGGATTCAGTGAGCTGGGGAATGAGACAAGAAATACTGGGGAATAAATACAGCAATAAAGGAACTTCGGCTGGGAGCTACAGAGTGATTCTTATTGTTCAAATTATCTTTAAAACTTTTCATTTGAATCTGTTTAATAAGAGGAGGCTTACCCTAAGGAAGAGGTTTTTTTTTTAATGTGACTTGGGAGCTGAATTGGAAAGAACGTTGCAACAAAGATATTAAAAAGGGGATTAAACCAAACCACTGGTGGCCCATCTCTGCAGGCTCCCAGAACCTGCGACACGGCTCCTGAAACCATAAAATTAAATTAAAAAGGGGGACACGGGACGTGGGATGTTAATCATGATTCGTCTTGGCCTTCATCGTTCACGGCTCCCGGTACTAAGCAGACATGCAAGGGCTATTCTGAAGGGCCCCTGGTGCCAGGAATCAGCTCTGGCCTTGAAGCTTCACCAGGTTCCTATCCCTGTTCTGGTCCCTGCGAGCTGGATGACTCTGGGCAAGTTGCCTAACTTCTCTGAGCCCTGGCTTCCACACCTGTAAAACGGGAATAATATTAACCATCGAATAATATTAACCATCGACGGAGAAGGGTTGCTAAGACAATGAGATAAACAGAAAATGGAAACAACAGAGCTTGGCACGTATCAGTTGCTCACGAAAACGTCAGTTCCCTTCTTAGGCTTAAGGCAGAAGGAAGAAAAGAGCTCGAAATGTCTTGGCTTCCTGACATCCTGTCCCTACATCACTTAAAGTTTCCTCTGATGACTGTGACCTCTCACTTGGACCCTGGCCACCTCTGGGCCTCATTCTCCTTGCAGTGGCATTTTTATGGCTCATCCGTCATTCACTTACTCATTCATTCATACACATTGCATTGCCACCGAGTGCCAGGAACTCGGCTGGGCGCTGGGGAGACAATGATGAGTAAGACACAGCCCTTGCCCTTAAGGAGCCATGGTCAAGTGGGGGATGGGAGACTGTTGCCACCGGCAGAGTACAGTACTTGCCAGAGGGCCGCCTCGTCAGAAACCCTGCTCCAGAATGAGCCTGATGCATCTCACTGCAGCTCTGTGTCCTCCCCTCTGGCCATCAGTCAGCCCAAGAGCTGGTTTTAAACTGACTCTTCTGTCCCATCACCCTCATCTAAAGACCTCTGCCATTTGGTCCTCAGAGCTAAGGAAGCACTTGTCCGTCCTGCTTTCTCCTATGAGATGCTATGAGTTACAGAAACCAACTGTTATATTCCCACTTTTGGCTCCACCTGCCTAGAGTCTCAGACCAACATGCTGGCCTCCACTGAGCACTTTCCCTGGGCTTAGGTTTTCTGGTATATAAGTCTCCTCCTCCCACACTATTGTTGATTATTTAACCCCTGTCACTTTATCCTTGATACTCATGATAGCAGAGTGACAACGAAGATGGTGAATTTGGAATCACTATTTTCTGCCAGGTGCTGTGCAAACTTTGCATACATTCTTTCATTAACCTTCACAACAGTCCTTTAGGTGGTCACTATGACTTTTTCCACCTTTCAGATGAGGAAAATGGGGCATAGAAATTGTGAGCAACTTGGCAACAGCTGGGAAGTATACTGGGATTCTAAATCCACCTGTCTCCTCATTTTATTGTTATCTGAGCCACCTTTAAACTCTTAGGAAAGAGAGGGGATATAATCGCTTATTTAAATTTTTTTAAAAAGGAACATAGAAGAGGGAGAAAGGAAAAATGTTAAATGGGGTCAGAAGTGAGAATTTTAGAGGATGATATGCTAATTCCAGGTCTTTAAGGATGGGTAAGATTTCAGTAGACATAGGGAAGAAAGGCATTCCTGGTAGAGGAATAATTTGAGTGACGGCAGGGGAGTTGTATGCCTGCTCATGGCACATCCTGGTTTACAGGGAGTTTGGAGAAGAGCACTCAGGGCTACACCTAGAGAAGTAGGCAGGGCCAACTAGAGAGACACTTCAAGACCAGGTCAGGCAGTTCAGAAGACGAGGAGGAATACATGGGGATGCCTGAGTAGTGCTGTTAATGTGTTCCAGGAAGATGAAGTTGGCAAAGGGTGAAGGACATCCAAGAGGGAAAGGAACCAGGAACAGTAAGACAAGATGGTCTGAAAATGGGGGAAGAGAAGCCTGCAGGGAGGCAAGGAATCAAAAACCATCACGAAGGCGACCAACAGTTGCGTAAGGAGGTTGGAGGAGGGAAGGGCTGAGGCCCTTAAACCTCTGTCGGCAGCACCGGATGTGCACTAATTCACCTGACAACCAGGCTGGAGGATGCATCGGTGTCAGTGGGATGGGGATCACAGCAGTGGCTGAGACAAAGCCCTGGGAAGCTTAAGGGAGGGGACACTCAAGTGTCCATGAGAAAAGGATTCCAACTTTGGGAGCGGGGGTTCTCTCACCTTCCAAAATGTCAAGGGATGTGAGGATGTGTTTCAGGCCAAATGGTGTATGGCAGCTTCCTCAGATTTTCAAAGAGGACTTTGACCTCTTCAAGGGAAGAGGATGGTACCCAGGAGCAGAACTGGCTTTAGGGCAACGGTCTGAGTTCTCATGTGCAAGTCTCCTCATCACTCCCATCACTAGTTTTCAAGCTTTTTTTTTTTTTTTAAGAAAATTAATAAATAAAAGTGGGGATATATTCCAAACAACTGTTACAGAAAAGTAAGATTCATCCCATTTTTTCCTGAGCTGGGTCTTGAGAAGAAAGTGTCCAGAAAGAGTCCTGTAAATGCAGGGAAAGATGGGGAGTTCCCTCGGGGTGATGGGAAATTGTGTGGGAATGGGAGTGGAAAGGTGGGTGTCTTACTGTTTAAATAACAGAAGCAACAAGCCACGGGGTCTCCCGATGGTTCAGCGGTAAAGAATCTGTCTGCAATGTAGGAGACACAGGAAACGTGCGTTCGATCTCTGAGTTGAGAAGATTCCCCAGGAGGAGGAAATGGCAAGCCTCTCCAGTATTCTTGCTGGGAAAATCCCACGAACAGAGGAGCCTGGCAGGCTACAGTCCATAGGGAGGCAAACAGTAGGACATGACTGAGCTGCTGAGCATGCAGGCAGCGACAAAGGACTGGTTTATTGAGAGAGCAGCTCAAAGGAGGCAGTGCCTTGGGTTCCAAGTCCCAGCGGCTCTCCCACCTGGAGGTCTGGCCGATGGGTGCAAACAGTGAAGATTTACTAGAGCAAGTGCAAAACAGCCCTATTTCTTCTTGCAACAGATACCTCTGAAGTCTGCCAACCAGGAAATCATTTGTCTTTTAGATGCTTAAATGGATTTCCTTTCTTTCTGTAGACTTATCCTTCCAGCTCATCTCCCCCAGCCTCCTCCAGGAAGCCTTCCCCGAACCCCAAGTCTGGGTCACCCATGGAATTGGCACTTCACCAGAACCTTTAACCTATTATGTTGTGATCTGCCTTTCTCAAGACACTGAAGATCCCTATGGGAGTTCGTAGATTCTCCCCATCTTTTTCGCCATTGTATTTCTTTCCCACTTTTGTCAGGCAAGCAGTAAATGAAGTGAAAGTCACTCAGTCGTGTCCGACTCTTTGCGACCCCAGGGACTATACAGTCCATGGAGTTCTCCAGGCCAGAATACTGGAGTATTCCAGCAGCCTTTCCTTTCTCCAGGGGATCTCCCCAACCCAGGAATCGAACCCAGGTCTCCTGCATTGCAGGTGGATTCTTTACCAGCTGAGCCACCAGGGAAGCAGTAGACGCACAAGTATCTGTTGAATGTCCTTGCTGCCACGGGGACCTGTGTCCATCCCACCCCCTGGACTGGCAGCTCTCAGAGAGATGGCCTTCTGTCCTAGTCATCTGTGTATCCCAGGGACCCAGCACAGGGCCTGGCACCCAGAAGGCGACTACGAGTGTTTGTTGACTGACTCCATAAATGAAGGCATGAGCAAACGCCATTTCACGGGCCAGCCAATGGAGTCAACAGCAAACCCCAGACCCCCATCCCGAGACTGTGCAGTGTTAGTAACAGGGAAACTGAATGAATAGGGAATCCTAGAATATGAGTCAGTAAGTGACTTGCCACAATTCTTTCGGCCCAAATTTAAAACTAATTAAAAGATGACTGAATGAGATTCTGGAGTTAAACTGACATTAGACAGAGCTACACATTTCTCCCTCACAGCCCATTTCTCTCCATTTCTTCCTCAATAAATTGTCCAACCAGTGCTCAAGCCAAAAACCTCAATTCAGCCTTGATGTCTCTGTCTGTGTGCAGGCTCCTTTGGTCCCCCTTGAAATATGTGCCAAATCCCCCTCTGTCCACTGAAACTGCCCTCACTCTGGACCAGTCGCCATCACCACTGTGTTCCCTGGGCTACTGAACGTCTTTCCAGAGGCCTCCCAGCTTGCTCTCTCACCCGCCCCATTTCCACACAGCAGCTAGTGGCATCCTTAAAAACCAGTCCATGCTATCATGTTACACCCACTTCCTAAAATCCTCCAAAGGTGTCCCATAACTCATATCATGAAGAATCGAATCTGAACTCCCCACTAGGTCCTCCAGGCCCCTGAGACCTTGCCCGCCTGTCTCTGATATCACCTCGAGCCACATTGCATCACTCACCACACCCCAGCCCTGTTGTCCCTCTCCAAGCCCACTCACACCTCAGAGTCTGCGGTTTCTTTCCTTTCTACCTGGACATCCTTCCTTAGATTTTCACCTGGCTGACTCCTTCTTGGCACCCAGGTCTTGGCTCAAAGGACTACCTCTCCTCAGAGAGTTCTTCCCTGACCACTCCATCTAAAGAAAGTCCCCTTAGTACTTTAGTCAGTTTTGTTTCCATAAGCTCATTCCTCCCTAGCTGAAATTATTGGTTTAACTTTAATGTGCTTACGATTGGTTTCTTCCAACTAGAACACCAGTCCTTTTTCCATCCTAAAGTTATATTCTTTTATTTACTTGCTTTGTGTTTCTCTCCCTTACTTGAACGCAAGCTCTAGGAAAGGAGGGCCTTGTCTGGTTTACAGTTCTATTTCACTAGCTCTCAGCACAGTGCCAGGCACACAGTAGATGGCTTAATAAGTATGTGTTGAATGAAGAATTGGATGAGTGAACTCGAAGTGTGTTCATAGGCTGAAGTCAGCTTGGGGAGAAAAATGAATGTGGTGTTAATTGCCATGAACAGGAATATAGGCTATAGAAGAGGAGAACCCAGTCTGCTCAGACTGGATCATACCTGGATTGTCGTACTTGGTTCTGGTTGCTGCACTGCCCTAAGAACCAGCAGCGTGGGCAGGAAACTGACCAAACATGAAGGGAAGCTCAGGAAAACAAAGACACTCAGCTTACAAAGACAAGAAATCCTAGGGAAGATGTTGTTACCATCTTTCAAGAACTAAAAGGGCTACTGAGAGGAAGGGGGGATAGGTTCGGTTTGGAGCCCTAAGGGCAGAATCTAGGTCAATGGGTTTGATAGAGACAGATTTCAGCACTAAAAGAAGATGATTTTTTGATAGAGATCATATCGAGGGAAGGAGCTACCTTAGGAAGTAGTGAGCTTCTCATCTAAGAGAGTGGATAACCATCTAGCAAGGATGTCAAGGAAAGGATTCAAGCAACAGAAAACAGCCTCCAAGTTCTCTTTCAAACTTGAGATGTCTGGGTTTCCACGATAAATGGGGACCAAAAAAAAAAAAAAAAATTCTGGCTAATAAGAGTTCTAGAACTTACTTGTCTAGCTGCCTTGATAGCAATTAACATTACCAAAACCCAAACTGGGTTTACAAATGAAACACTAGACAGATTAGCTGAGAGGGTGAGAGGTTATCTTGTGGGCCTGAAGCCATCTGACAAATATGCTGGACAGCTCCCTGGATATGAACTCTGTTAGCTATGTTTGCTCACCCAGAACATGAGACTGCCAAGTATTTTGACTTTCCAAAAAGATGTCTCAGTTCCTGGAGCCAACACCAGCGCATAGTGGGTAAGATGGTCCTAGGCTTGTTTTCTGAAACTCCACCACTTCCTAACTGTAGGACCTCAGGCCTACAGAAGAAGAAATGAAGCCCTCCAAACCAGTTATTTAATCTGTAAAAAGGATTTGATTGAAAAATAGGGGAGGAAGAATTGAAACAAGAATGGACCAAAGTTAATAATTAATGAAGTTGATTGACAGACATTCACTACACCATTCTCTTTTACATGTTTGAACATTTGCATAACAAAAAGTTCAAAAGAAGGGGAGTTTAAAAATAGTCCCCAGTTCATGTAATAATTGTAGGGCTTAAAGAAATCACCATCATCATTATAAGGAATTTTTACAAATCCTAGTTATTACTGGGAATGTTTAAATATCCCATTTAATCATCCCAACAACCCCATGAAATGCATAGTAATCATCTCCATTTGGCAGATGAGGAAACTGAAGCTCACATAAATTAAACGAATCCCGCAGCTGGCACAGGGCTGAAATGAGATCTGAAACCAGAGCTATCGGACTCCACCATCGCAGCTGCCTTTATTTCAAGAATAGCTCATTGTGTTCTACTTGGTTGAGATCTGCGCAATTATGATATCGTTTATTCAGCTACGGCAATGGTTTCCCAGCTCTTTTCTTATGGCAGAATCTTCTATTTCAGTGCAGCCTTTACTTTACTTTTTTTAATGATTTTTTTTTTAATTGGAGGCTAACTACTTTACAATATTGTAGTGGTTTTGGCGTACACTGACATGAATCAGCCATGGGTGTACATGTGTTCCCCATCCTGCAGCCCCATCCCATCCCTCTGGGTCATCCCAGTGCAGCCCTGAGCACCCTCTCTCATGCATCGGACCTGGACTGGCGACTTTACTTCTGAACTCCAGTGAGCAAAAGCCATAAAAGCTGAACAGTTCTGGCTGAGGTGGGGATTGGGACCCAGAAATCAGGCCACTCAACTTGAAGGTGGCCTCCGAAGTACTCTAGCATTTATCAGCATCATGTGAAAACCCCAGATCACAAAAAACAAAACAAAACAAAACAAAACAAAAAACAACCCACACCTCCAAGCCCTGAGAACTGCATTTAGGGACAGCCTCACTGGGATAATGCAGCTGATTGTTTCCTGTCCCCATCACATTTGATCCTCATTATCAACTCGATGTGGACAGGGCAGGGCATATCAGCCTCCATTTGCGGATGAGAAAATCAAGGCCAAACGGACCGGCCAAAGGTTTGCCAGGTTCACTTTCCAGCCAAGTGCAGACTGGAAGTAGAGTCTGTTTCCACTAAGTCCGTGAGTCCTGGCAGAGAGGGTGCCAGCTACTGGAAACTGCCACTGACCCTTGGTTCACAAAGGGGACAATCAGCTCTTTGGCCATTGAGAGCTGAGCACAGCCCCACAGGCCCCCTGCCCAGTCCTTGTCCCAGAGCAGATGGCAGTGGGTCTCAGTGCCACCGGAGGGCCAGATAGCAGGAATCTGGCTGTAGACAGGCCATTCCCATCCCAGCCATGTCCTGCTGAGCAGGGGCAGAGAGGCAGCAATAGCCAAAGTGCCTTCTTCCCTTATGTGTAGTAACTGAATGAGCCCCAAAAGGACCAGACTTCAGGGAGTGTGAACTGGGAAGCAGTTACACTTTGCCTTTCCTAGCTCTTGCGTAGAAATCCCTGAAACCAGAAACAGTTGATAATTGCCTGAAGGGTCCCCCCACTTCAGAGCATCTCTGAGCTGAGCTGGAGCATGTGTTGGAACAGGCAACACTTAGTTATCACCTAGTCTTTAATGATCACTTAATTATTAACACTTAATCCATCTGTAAAATGGGGACACGAATACCTGCCTTATTGGGACTCTGGGAGGATTAATTAATGTTTGCAGCCCTCTTTGAAGATGCAAAGCAGTGAACACGTGCTCAAAGGTGACATTAATAACTCAGATTTATTCGCTTTTCCTAACAAGGTCCTTTCTTCCTCTCTGCTCCTCCCTCTCCTTTCTAAAATATCCATCCCCAACAATATCTGCCCAAATTTGCCCTGGTGGAGAAACATTTAGCTCTGTGTTTCCCAGATACAGGATTTCCCATCCAGGAAACGGGCTATTTACAGCCATCTTCCCGCACTTTAATTTTCTATTATGTCCTCTGAATATGTCAATGCCTTCCCAGTAAATATTTTGATGTGCGCTCTTGCAGCGGCTTCTGTGGAGGCTGAATGGGACAGCTGCTCCCTGTATTAGGGAATTCCAGATGTGGTTTAAAACCACCAAATTCATCTGTGCCAATGCCTAGCTTTACAGGGCGGGAGGGGAGAAGCATATTCTAGTTGCCTCTGGGGAAAGCCACAGACATCTAATCTTCTCCCTGGCTAGGGTGGTTTTTCAAGGTCTTCGGATCTACCTTGGTATTGTCTATGCCTCTGCACAAGAAATGTCCTCGAAGTGGGCTGGTACAGGAACAGAAATATAGTTCTGTTCTGGCCCCTCACCCAGGTAACTTCAGGACCCCAATCATTTTGTTCCTGTAAAGACTGTCAAAGGGTCGTGGTGGGTGGGGGAAAACACACAGCCTTTAGGGTTTAGCCAGGCAGAACAACAGGTCAAAACACTCCCCCCGGACCCCGAAAGTCAGCCCTCATCTCCTCCCTCCTCCCTTGCGTGAAGTAAGGGCACACTCACTCTTCTTGGAAGCTGAGCCCGTCTCTCGGAGTGCCAGCCACGGGGGCAGAGAGCTGCTCCTTGGAGGTCCTGGGCTGCAGGGCCTCTGGCAGGCCCTGAACTCTCTTCCAGATTTCATGGCAAGTCTTGTCTAAGCTGTCCTGGGGTGTGTCCTGGTGGATCCAGATGTATCTGGGGAATGGGCCTAGGGCGGAGGGGCGCTTGGCCACCAGGGCCGAGGACGAAGCCAGCCCATTGCCACTGGCCATCCTCTTCCTCTCTTTCCAGAAGCCCCTTTGTCCACCCAGGGCTCGAAGACAGGGTGACCATCCACCACCACCCCTCATTCACCAGGAAGGGCAGTGAGGATGGGGAGGAAGGAGGTCAGTTCTGCCTGACCACTGGTCCAGAAAGGTGACTGCGTTCAGAGGCCCTTGGTTTGTGTTTGAAAGGTGAATGGACAGCTTTCTTGCGGGGAGGGGGAGCTTATTTTGATCTGTTTTTAGTTGCTCTTTCCTGACTTTTGCCCCCCTCCCCCTCTCCCGTAGAAGAAAATATTTAAAAGTCAACAAAAACCAGTAGCTTAGTAACCGTGGAATCCCCCTGAGCTCAGGAACCAGGCGCCTGGGCGGGCAGAATGACATCTGGGAACAGCTGGAGGGGGAGGGCTGGCTCTCCCCACAGTCCCTGGCCCTCACCCGTTGCCACGCGGCCCTAGGCTCAGTCCATCAGTGCCCGCTAAGCCTGGGGGTGCGGGGGTGAGGGCCTGGCATCGTGCGAGGCACCGGGGGCTGGGAGCCCGCCATCGGGTTCTCCCGAGAGGGTCTTCCCAGGCCCCCCGCCCGGCTGAGCCCCGCTTTGCTCGCCCCACCAGCCCCTCTGGTCTCCCTCTCCCTGCCGCTCAGCTGCCCGCCCGCAGGAACAGTCCCCCAGTGCCCAGCGCCCGCCCGCTGTCCCCAGCAGACACCAGCTACGACCCCCCTCCCCGCCTCGCCAGGCTTTGGGATTGTCGGGGAAGGGTCCCTAAGCCTTAAACGGGCGCTTTCTCCGCGGGGCGGCTGGGCCAAATTGCCTGCTTGTGGCTCCCTGCCTGTGGACGCTTCCCGTCCAGCGCTGGGATTCCTTGGTGGGTTTCAAACGCAACGGCCAGGTGCGCGGGACGCTCAGGGTTCGGTCGGTGCCCCAGGCCCTCCGGGGGTGAGGGGGTGGGGGCGGGGCCCGGAGGACTCCAGGGCGCTGCCCCCGTTAGAAGTCCAGCACATCGCGCCCCCGCCTGGCCCGCCGCTCCTCCGCACCCACCTGGGCGCTGCCCCTGAGTCGCTGATTTCACCCCTCATTGCCATTTGATCGGGGGCTTACCATGTGCCTGGCGCTGGACTTTTTCTGTGTCCTATTCACTCCGAACAACCTCATGAAGTTAGTACCATCATGTCCTCTCCTTCTACATTTGAGGAAACCGAGTCTCTAAGGAGTGTATCCAAGGCCCACCCAGAAGTGGGGAACTGGGGTTCAAACCCAGGCACCCCAGGCTACTGAGAAAGACTAGTTCCCCTAGCGGTGGGATCAGTGGTCCCCGGGGTGGGCGGAGGTGCAGAGAGGAGCTAAACCGTTTGCGGCTCGGTGGGCTCCTCCCCTCCCTGGAGGAGCTCCCTTAAGCAACCTACAGGGCTCTCTGGCCCCAGGAGTCTATAATTGTTCCTCCGGGTGTTTCCCCAGTAAAGGATGATCAAGAGCCCTCAAAAGAAGAAAGAGGCATGGGCTTGAATTGAGATGGCAGCCAAAAGCGTAGAGGGTTGGGTCCTGACACTGCGCCTTCCTAGCTGTGTGACCCTAACAACTTCCTCCACGTCTGCCCTCCTTCATTCATTCCCCAGATATTCCTGGAGCCCTCCCCTCTGCTGGTGAGTTGCTGGACACTGGGGAAGGATGAAGATGAAAAAAACTGGCGCGTTCCTCGCTTTCAGGAAGCCTGTATTCTAGCGGAGGGGGAGAGATCACCATCTAGCAGAGCAAGTAAATAAGTCATAATTGTAGATGAAATAGGGGCTCCGATGGAAACTAGCCAACCAAGTGAAGTGCTGGGGAGAAGAGGGGTGGCAGCCTCAGATGCCAGTCTAGGCAGGCCTCTTTGAATAGGTAAGGTAACACTGGAGATGAAACGGATGGAGAAAGGGTCCTTTTTTTTTTTGTAAAATGGTGTTAAAAAATAATTAGGGAGATCACATTTCTGCTACACTGTAGGTACTTCATAAATATGTGTTGGATGAAGTTATGGGATACTATATGAAGTGCCTGGCATACAGTAGGTGCCCAATACACAGCCTTGCTCTTTACAGAGGGCCTGAGTTCCTGGAAATGTTGACTCTAAATTTTGAAATCCAAGCTTGATTCCCCTTTGATTTTCATTATAAAATTGAAGATGTGTTCCTTTGGGGAAAATTCCGAGGACCTAGACTGAATAAAATTATAGTTAAGAATGTAGAAAACCTTTTAGGACAGTGTATTTAAAGGAAAAGTGATCATTTCTGATGAAATATTAATAGTTCTGAAAATGTCATTCAGTGTTTGTGCTGCTTGGCATTTGGTTGGCTAACACCTATGCTTAGAGCAGAACACTGTCAACTCTGCACTGCCCAGGCTGCAGGATTCTGGAAAGTTAGCCAGTTTACTCATTCTTTCTATTCTGTCTCCTTTTCAGCAGGAGACCAGGCAGCAGGGGCCAAGGATTGCAAAAACAACAACAAAAAAAAAAGCCAAAAAACAAAAGCAATACAACAGTGATAGGGAACAAAGACAGGGGCTTGTTTCTTGAAACAGACAGCTGAGGTGCCTAGTTCAGTTCAGTTCAGTCGCTCAGTCATGTCCGACTCTTTGTGACCCCATGAATCGCAGCACGCCAGGCCTCCCTGTCCATCACCAACTCCCGGAGTTCACTCAGACTCATGTCCATCGAGTCAGTGATGCCATCCAGCCATCTCATCCTCTGTCGTCCCCTTCTCCTCCTGGCCCCAATCCCTCCCAGCATCAGAGTCTTTTCCAATGAGTCAACTCTTTGCATGAGGTGGCCAAAGTACTAGAGTTTCAGCTTTAGCATCATTCCTTCCAAAGAACACCCAGGGCTGATCTCCTTCAGAATGGACTGGTTGGATCTCCTTGCAGTCCAAGGGACTCTCAAGAGTCTTCTCCAACACCACAGTTCAAAAGCATCAGTTCTTTGGTGCTCAGCTTTCTTCACAGTCCAACTCTCACATCCATACATGACCACAGGAAAAACCATAGCCTTGACTAGACGGACCTTTGTTGGCAGAGGAGTCTGCAAAAAACTTAAGTAGCAACCAGGATGGCGGTTTCTCAAAAAACTAAAAACGGAACTACCATATGACTGAACAATTCCATTCCTGGGTATACATCCAAAAAATACCCAAAACACTAATTCAGAAAGATACATGTACCCTCAGTGTTCATAGCAGCATTATTTATAATTGCCAAGGTATGAAGTCACCTAAGCGTCCATCAGTGGATGGATGGATAAAGAGGACTGGAGACACATACACAGCGTACACATGTCTACAATGGAATGCTCAGCCATAAAAAAAGAACGAAATTTTGCCACTTGCAGCAGGCATTATGCTAAGTGAAATAAGTCAGAAAGAGAAAGAAAAAGACTGCATGATAGCTCTTACATTTGGAATCTGAAAAATACAAATACAACAAACTAGTGAATATACGAAAAAAGAAGCAGACTCACAGATGCAGAGGACAAACTAGTTGTCACTGGTGAGGAGAGGCAAGCCAGGAGGCGCCATAAAGGAGCAGGTGATTAAGAGAAACAAACGGGTAGGTATAAAATAAGCTCCCAGGATGTATTATACAACATGGGGAGCAGAGCAAACATTTTATAGTAACTATAAATGGAGTATTTAAAGCGATGGGAATATCAGACCATCTTACCTGTCTCCTGAGAAACCTGTATGAGGCTCAAGAAGCAACAGTCAGAACCCTGTACAGAACAGGATTGAGAAAGGAGTACGACAAGGCTGTTTGTTATGGCCCTCTTTATTTAACTTATATGCTGAGCACATCATGAGACATAAGAAATGCCAGGCTGGATGAGTTACAAGCTGGAATCAAGATTGGTGGGAGAAACCTCAACAACCTCAGATATGTGGATGATACCACTCTAATGCAGAAAGTGAAGAGGAACTAAAGAATCTCTTGATGAAGGTGAAGGAGGAGAGTGAAAAAGCCAGCTTAAAACTGAATATTAAAAAAACTAAGAGCATGGCATCCGGCCCCATCACTTCATGGCAAAGCTAAGGGGAAAATTGGAAGCAGCGACAGATTCCCTCTTCTTGGGCTCTAAAGTCACTGCAGATGGTGACTGCAGCCACGAGATAAGACCAACTGCTTCTTGGCAGGAAAGCTATGACAAAGCTACAAAGTGTGTTGAGAAGCAAAGACAGCACTTTGCCAACGTAGGTCCGTATAGTCAACGTTATGGTTTTCCCAGTGGTCACGTAAGGTTGTGAGAGCTGGACCGTAAAGAAGGCAGAGTGCCAAAGAATTGATGCCCTTGAACTGTGGTGCTGGAGAAGACTCTTGAGAGTCCCCTGGACAGCAAGGAGATCAAACCAGTCAATCTTAAAGGAAATCAACCCTGAATACTCACTGGAAGAATTGATGTTGAAGCTGAAGCTCCAGTATTTTGGTCACCTGATGCAGAGAGCTGACTCACTGGAAAAGACCCTGATGCTGGGAAAGATTGAGGGCAGAAGGAGAAGAGGGCATCAGAGGATAAGATGTTTGGGTGGCATCACTGATGCAATGGACATGTACTTGGGCAAACTTTGGGAGATGGTGAGGGACAGGGAGGCCTGGCATGCTGCTGCCCATGGGGTTGTGAAGAGTCAGACTAAGTGACTTAACAACAATAAATAACAACAACAATAAATAGAGTAGGGGCTTTAAAAATTATGAATCACTATATTGTACCCATGTAACTTATACAATATTGTACATCAGTTGTACTTCAATTAAAAAAAAAACTTAAGTGGAATACTTAGAGCCAGTGAAAAGAAAGCTATGTCCAGTCTGCTGGTCACTAGCCACTTGTGGCTATTTCAATTTTGTTGCTGTTGCTCGGTCACTAAGTCATGTCTGGCTCTTTGTGATCCCAAGGGCTGCAGTGCACTAGGCTTCCCTGTCCTCCACTTTCTTTTTTTAGAGTTTGCTCAAACTCATGTCCATTGAGTCAGTGATGCCATCCAACCATCTCATCCTCTGTCATCCCCTTCTCCTTCTGCCCTCAATCTTTCCCAACATCAGGGTCTTTTCCAATGAGTCAGTTCTTTGCATCAGGTGTCCAAAGCATTGGAGTTTCAGCTTCAGCATCAGTCCTTCTAATGAACATCTGGGACTGATCTCCTTTAGGATGGACTGGTTGGATCTCCTTGCAGTCCAAGGGACTCTCAAGAGTCTTCTCCAACACCACAGTTCAAAGCCTCCATTCTTCTGTGCTCAGCTTCCTTTGTAGCCTACTTGGATTCAAATTACGAGTTCACGCTTTCTGGAAATGTATCTGTAGGACTCTGTGCCTTGGTGTATTCACTTGCTAGGGCTGCCACAACAAAGTATCACGCACTGGGTGGCTTAGAAAACAGAAATGTATTTCCCCATAGTTCTGGAGGCTAGAAGTCCAGGATCAAGGTGTGGACAGAGTTGGTCCCTCCTGATGCTCTCTCGTCACCTCACATACAGTTGTCCTCGTCCCATGTTTTCATGTGGTCTCCCTTCTGTGTCTATGTCCTAATCTCCTCCTCTTATAGGAACACCAGCCACGTGGGGTTAGGACTCACCCTAAAGACTTGATTTTACCTTATCCACTCTTCAAACTTCCTATCTCCAAATAACACCCCACATTCTGAGGGTCTAGGGGTTAAGACTTCAACTCTTGAATTTGGAGGGACACCATTCAGCTCATAACACTTGATCTCTTCATCTGTAAAATAGGATGACAGTAAAGAACACCTATTTTGTAGAACCACTGTACACGTTCTATTACTAAGTAATTCCTTAACACACGGAAGTCCCTAAAACAATGCCTGGCACATAAGAGACACATAGCAGCGCTGCGTATCACTTTCCTTGTAGATTACATTGACGTGCATGACACTGGAGTTTGTCAGTAACAGCTTCTGTGCTACGTGTAAAGAGGGAGAGCTTTAGAAGTGCTGGGGAGATTGCTTTGTGATGGAGGAATGGACTCGAATCATCAACTAAGTTTTCTTGATTGTGCAAGGTACAGGGCTGGGCTAGGAGAGGAATACAACCTCTAAGTCTACACATTGTCACAGGCTGATGAAGGGAGCAAAGCCTTCCAGAAGTGCCTGCTACACAGCACGTGTGGGGGAAACTTGATAAATATCTATGTGCCCAGCACGTGAAATGGTGTCCAAGACCACTGACTGCTTCACTTCAAGCTCTAAAATAGGCGGGCACTAGGCTTCACTGGGCTTACCAGGTGGCACTGGTGGTACAGGAGGTGTAAGAGATGTGAGTTCAATCCCTGGGTTGGAAAGATCCCTTGGAGGAGGGCATGGCAACCCACTCACGTATTTTTGCCTGGAGAATGCCATGGACAGAGGAGACCGGCAGACTGCAGTCCGTAGAGCTGCAGAGTTGGACACGACTGAAGTGACTCAGCACGCACACACACGGGCTTCACTACTGCATCTTCAGTACCTTGAACAGTGGGTTTAATTTGTGAGAAAGGGTACCCATTACTACCCCTATTAGCCCGAGCAAGTTGTTTCACCTCTTGATGCCTCAGTTTGCTCATCTGTGAAATAGGGATAATAAGATACTGACCTCCTAGAGTTGCTTTGTGGCAACTGAGATATTACAAGAGCTGTGCTTATAATGGTGAGTCTGGCACATGCTATGTACCCAAGGAATGTTAGCTATTATAATTTACAATTCTGGGATGTTGGTTTTTCTATTTGAAACCAGGAAATCCTCAGGAGGAGGCAACTCTCCTTACCTATTCTCAAGCCAAATCCTGCCCTCGCCTGCTTCTATCACAGACACAAACATGGCCAGGATGGAGAACTCGGAAAGGTGGGCCCAGCCTATGTTCTTTCTCAATTCATAGCTTCCTCATGGAGGCCCTATTCCTCTGCTAGCATATTTTCAACACACCCACCTCTCACCATAAATAGAACTTTTTGGCTGTACAAGAAAATTGAAAGATTTTTTTTTTTTTTGTCATTTTGCTTTTGCAAATTTTTGGCCATGAGTAATTTATTTAATTTACGGTTGGCTATGATTTCTCACCAATCTTGGTGCCTACTTGGGAGATCTTGTGCAGTGAGAAAACTCCAACCTACAGACTGTTATCAGATGTAATGAAATTTTTATGACTACTAAATTCAACAGTTAATGAAGTTGACATAATGGTGCATTTTACATTTATATTCAATATTTACTGATTTCAGTGTTGTGGTTTTCTTCTTTGTATCATGGAGCTAATAACACTTCCAGGCCTAAAACTTTTTGCAGGACCCTGAAAACTGCGGAGGCGTGATGCCAACAGCAGATTATGCCTAAAGGGTCAAACTGCCCAGAGGGGGAGCCCAAGCTTAGAGAGACTGCAGGCAGGCTTCTTAAGCGACAAACCTTCAGAACAGGATTGAGTGGAGGGTGCAGCTGTTTGTCGGGTGAATGGCCCTCCCCTGGATGTTTTTTCCCAACTGAACCTGACTTCAGAGGATCCAACCCTGGGAAATTCCCTGGTGGACCAGTGTTTTGGATCCTGGGCTTTCACTATCAGAGCTCAGGTTCAATCCATGGTCGGGAAACTAATATCCCCACAAGTTGCATGGCCAAAAAAGAAAAACAAACAAAAGACAGAGTAGCTCGCCCTTTCCACGACTTTGTAAAGGACACTGGAGGGTTCTAGAAGCAAAGCTGTGACTCAGGGGCTCCTCTCTCCTGGCAGTACCATCAGCAATCCCTGCCTACCACTTCCCTGGGTGTTTCATTCCTTATTATTGCCTCCAACTCTTGCCCATTTGTGAGGAGACTGGTAACAGCTTGGACGGTGGCAGCAGACACAACTTGAATTTGAATTCTTGCTCTGCTACTTACTGAAGGGTGGCTTTGCACACGCTCAACTTTTCTGGCATTTCATCATCTGCAAATGGATGGAAACACTTTGAAGGGGGAGAAATTCAAACAGGGACATCCATGAATGTTCTCAGCACAGTGCCTGGCACATGGTTGCAACCTCCATAAAATATACCTTGCTAAGTTGTGTTTGACTCTTTGTGACCCCATCGGTTGCAGCATGCCAGACTCCTCTGTCCTCCACTATCTCCCAGAGTTTGCTCAAATCATGTCCATTGAATTTGATGCTTTCTAACCATCTTATCCTCTGTCATCCCCTTCTCCTACTGCCTTCAATCTTTCCCAGCATCAGGGTCTTTTCCAGTGAGTTGGCCCTTCACATCAGGTGGCCAAAGGATTGGGGTTTCAGCTTCAGCAACAGTCCTTCCAATGAATAGGACTGATTGCTTGATTTCCTTTAGGACTGACTGCTTTGATCTCCTTGCAGTCCAAAGGACTCTCAAGAGTCTTTTCAGCACCACAATTCAAAGCATCAATTCTTCAACGCTCAACCTTCTTTTTGGACCAACTCACCTCATTAAGAGGTTTTTTTAGTTCCTCTTCATTTTCTGCCATGGGAGTGATATCATCTATTATTGTTGTTATTAGCTATTAATGTAAAAATGGCAGCCAATGAGATCTCCATTTAAAGTGAGGGGAGGAAGGCCATAGTTGGTGGAGCAAAAGAATATATCTTGTCAGCAGTGGCCCATAAAATGAAAACAGACAGGATCAGCATACAATTGGCCTCTCACTTCTGCTTTGGCCTGCTTGCTAGACTCCTGTCCTGACAGGATCCCTAAGAAT
The DNA here is from genome assembly GCF_001704415.2 of Capra hircus. NCBI lineage: Eukaryota > Metazoa > Chordata > Mammalia > Artiodactyla > Bovidae > Capra > Capra hircus. The sequence goes on along the minus strand of NC_030810.1, from coordinate 9,210,468 downwards.
CCCCGGCGAGGCCCTGTATGGGCTCCTTCTCAACGAGAAGCTTGGGGTTCTGCCCTGCCTCCCCTAACTTCCAGGCCTGGACACTGACCAGTATGCATTCATTTAAGATTCATACTAGTTTACTGCTGAGATGATTCGAGGCAGTGTTCAGATTAAAAAGTAAAAATCACAGCATCAAAGAATAAAACGAGGACTGACTTCATCTAAAGAAAGCAGAAAAGAGTTGCCGCTTTCGGGTCCCTGAACTGGCCAGAATGCATGGAGCTAACAAGGTAATAAAACTGGTGTCCCTATTTGTCAGCTAAAGCGAAAATGGAAACACGTCGGAAGGCAGAGTTTTTATTTTCTGACAGCAGAAAATACACATCTTCATCTGCAGAGACAAAGTGTTTCCTGGAAATAACCCCAAGCATGAATTTATCATGAGTCCTTGTATAAAGGACACTGAGTGACAGAGTGGGCGATATATTCAATTCTGTTTTCATAAAGACAGAAATGCCATTAAGTTGGTCAGTTTCTCACATCAGGGTTCTCTGAAGACAGAGAGCATAACATTAAATCATAAGTCAGAGAAGGCATTGCTTTAAGGAATTCACATAATGGAGTCTAGAGAGATACCTTTGGGTCCATTCCATAAACATTACTGAGCACCTACTCATCCATCCATCCATCCATCCATCCAAGATCTACTGAATGCCCACCATGTACCAAGCACTCTGAAGGGCATTGGTAAAGATTGCTTGTAAGAGCTGACGCCTGGAGTGAGTTTTGAAGGACAAATAGGGGAATGCCAGACATAGAAGGCAGAGGGAGCAGGGTGCATAAAGGCCTAGAGGGAAGGGAGAGAGAAAGTGTCACTCATTGCAGGACTGCAAGGGCCTCAGAATGGCTGGAGCGAGTGTGGTGGGTGCAGAGCAGGAAGACAGGAGGCACAGGATGAGGGCAGGCAGGGGCAGGTAGGGAAGGTCTGGCAGAGAGCTTGGGTTTCACTCTGCAGGCCCTGGAGAAACATCCGGGGAAGGCAGGAAAGCTGTGAAATCAGGTTAGTGTTTTAAAAGATAACCAATGGAAAAGAGGAAGGTATGTTAAGTGGGACAAGAGAGGAGTTGGAGGCACCTGTTAGGAGGCTGCTCTAAGAAATCTGGAAGAGAGAAGGTGGGGGCCTGGCTAGGACCTGGGAGACTTTAAGGAGGCAGAATTTAGAGGCCTTGGGAGCTGTCTGGACGTGGGGCCTGAGTGAGAGAGGAGTCCAGCATGATCCCCTGGGTGTCTGGCTCAGGAACTGGGTGGATGTCGAAGCCGGGAGCGAGCAGAGGGGCAGGGTGTGGGGTGGGGTTAAAAGTGGGTGAGTTCGGTTGTGAGCAGGCTGAGGCAGAGCCTCCTGCAGAGAAGACCAGACACTCCATGGGCACTAAGACTCAGGAGACCTCCAGGAGAAGATTTCTGCCAAAAGGAACTCCTCGTCCACTGCTGCTGCTGCTGCTGCTGCTGCTGCTAAGTCGCTTCAGTTGTGCCCGACTCTGTGCGACCCCAGAGACGGCAGCCCACCAGGCTCCCCCATCCCTGGGATCCTCCAGGCAAGAACACTGGAGTGGGTTGCCATTTCCTTCTCCAATGCATGAGAGTGAAAAGCAAAAGCGAAGTCTCTCAGTCGTGCCCGACTCTTAGCGACCCCATGGACTGCAGCCCACCAGGCTCCTCCACCCATGGGATTTTCCAGGCAAGAGTACTGGAGTGGGGTACCACTGCCTTCACTAGGGTGTGGCAAATGAGAAAGTCATCAAGCCATCAAGTACAGAGAGACTGGGGGGTTGCAGGACAGAGGTCTCCTCCCACCCTCTCCCCAACACCCTGGATGGCTGTGAGCAAGCAGATTCTTCACACGACACATCTTCCTCCCCACAACTGCCCACACTGCTTTCTTTCTGGAAGGTGCCACTTCTCACCCTCTCCCCAGGCTGAGCTAGAAGCCCTTCTCTTTTCTGTAACATCCTGCAGTTCTCCCAGAGTCATTATGCTTTCTGTTTAACTCTTTTCTTAATAAACTATCCATCCCTTGAGGGCAAGGACCACTGGTGATGTCTTATCCTCCTTTATTTTTGTTTACTCCACACCTAGCACTGGGGCCCGGCATGCAGATTAACGTCTGTGGCTGGCACAAATGAAGGGAAGAGTGAGAAGTAAGCAAATGATTGCAGATGATACTACAGCAAAAACATGGTGGAGTGTATGAGGTTGTTGCTAGCTGCTGTAATACACTGCAAGATTTTGTTGGCTTTTTGCTGTTCAAGGTCAGCTCCCACCTAACAGTCCAATTCAGATGTCCCGAAATGGTGGATGACTTTCCTCTACATGGTTTGGGATCCAGATTTCCCCCATCTCATGGTTCTGCCATCCCCTAGATACCTCCAGATGCCCCGTGTCCAGCCAGCAAATGGAATAAGGGTTGGAGGATTTTATGGGATAAGCCTTGCAGTCACACACACACACACACACACACACACACACACACACACACACACACACACACACACAACTTCTGCTTAAATTCCTTGGACTAGAACCTTGTCTTACGACTGCACTCAACTGCAAAGCGGACTAGAAAATGTAGTCCTGGCTGAGCAGCCACTTTTCAGTGATAATTCAGCACTACTGCCATTTTTGGCCAGATGATCCTTTGGGGTGGAGGGAAGCATTCCCGGGTGGTGGATGTTTAGCATCATCTCTACGCCCTAGAGGCCATCATCTCTACCCTGTAGCATCCTCCAGTGGTAACAACCAAAAATGTCTGCAGACACTGTCCAGTGACCCCTGAGGGCCAAATCACCCTGCTGAGTGGAGAACCAGGGTGATTGCTCTATATCATGGAACGGGAGGCATTCTGTTTGGATGTTCTGCTAGCTGGCCATGTAGCAAGGGTCTTCTAAGTAAGCAGAGGGTGTGTGTTTGTTGGTGGGGGTGGGTGCTAGTTAGGAGAAGCTACCTGAAGGAGGTGACACTTGAGCTGAGTGACTGGGAATCGTCTACTCTGCACAGTGAGACAAGGAACGGTATTGCAGTCAGGAAGCAGCTTGAGTGAAAGTCTGGGGGCTATGATAAGGTAGCTGATGGGAGGGACTTCAAGTAGAGATGAGAGCCTAGCATGGCTCCTCTCCTGTGGATTATAGCCTCTGACAAGCGGAGGGAACTTGGACTTCTTTTGCCACTAACTCAAGTTCTGTCGCTTTCTTTGTTTCACTGTGGATTTTCTGCGAGAAATGCCAAAATTCGGTGGCCCCAGCATTTGCTAGAACTGGAGGAATGGCCCAGACTATGAGCCCTTTTCACATTTCCTTTCTAGTTGCAAGGGGTCCACAGCCTCCCCCAAGTTTGTTCTGGGCTCTTTCTTCCTGAATGCTGTCACCTCTCCTTGGGAAGCTGTCATCTCTACGGTGACAGCTTTACTCTTGGGAAATACTAGCTTCTGTGTGAGTGTGCCACTCACTGAAAAATTCCCACCCTCCACTCAGACCTCAAACATTTCCTCTGAGCTGGTCTTGGCTCTGCAGCCCATCTCTGCCATCCTGCCTCCCCCTCAGCCTCCGTTTCTGCCTTCATTACTACGACATCCATTTGCCTGCTCGTTTTCTGTCTTTTGGCTTTAGAAGGGTCTTTTATCTTCTTCTTGGGTCAGAATGAAACTTGCAGGGCATCACGGGTGCAGCCCCTATACTTGAGTCAGGCTGAGTTCTCCAGAGCTGGGCCTTGTTTTCTTTCTGAAACAAACTCTGATCTTATCCGGGAACGAGACTTATCTTGATGAGTCACCACACACATTGGGCTTTTTTTTGTGCTACCTGATGTTGTGGAGAGACTCTGACCCATGGCTGCCTCTGGCTCCTGGAGACTGGAAGGGGTGGGCAGGGAGCCAGCCCTAGGGGCTGGGCTGAGTCACATTCTCTTAGGCTAGAAGGAGTTAGCTCTTGGACCCCACCTCTTATCATCTCTTGGACCCCTGCCTCTCCCTTGGACTGCAAATGTTACCAGGGTCCCCATCTTTGGTCTTCAGAGGCATCCACCTTTGCAGACTCCTTCTTGATAAAGCAGTCCATGCAACCTAATGGACCTCTCTTTAAATATATTTTCTGACTGTTTTGCATTCCTTATCTCTCTTTCCTCCACCTGAACAGTCCTCCCCTCCTGTGATGTGCTGAACTGTGTCCCTTCCTACATCGAAACTGTAACCCCCAGGACCTCAGAATGTGACTCCATTTGGAGACAGGGCTTTAAAGAGGTAATTAAGTTAAAACTAAATCTATAAGGGGGGGCCTAACCCAGTATGACTGCTTTCCTTGTAAGAAGAAGAAATTTGGACACAGACATGTACAGAGGGCTTTCCAGGTGGCTTCCTTGAGGCTAGTGGTAAAGAATCTGCCTGCCAATGCAGGAGACATAAGAAATATGGGTTCGATCCCTAGGTCAGGAAGATCCCCTGAAAGAGGGCATGGCAACCCACTCCAGTATTCTTGCCTGGAAACTCCCATGGAGGAGCCTTGCGGGCACCAGTTCATGGAGTCATACAGAGTCAGACACGACTGAAGCGACTTAGCACGCACACATGTACAGTGGGAAGACAATATAAAGATGTAGGGGAAAGACAGCCGTCTACGAGTTGAGGAGAGAGGACTCAGAAGCAGCCAACCTTGTCAACACCTTGATCTCTGACTTCTAGCCTCCAGAACTTTGAGACAATACATTTCTGTTGTTTTGGCCACACTGTGCGCAGTCCTTTATGATGGCAGCAGCCCTAGCAAGCGAATTCACCTTGTGCTTCCCCCTGCCTAAGACAGAACTCCAGTCTCCTCACCATCCCCTGCGACACGCTGTAGGGTCTGGTTCTGGCTTCATCCTCCCCTCACCTCTGTGAATAACAGGTGTCCCTGCTCTTCACCTTGACCCAGACCCAGCCTCCTTCCCCGGTTCCCCTCCCTGTTCAGGGCCTTGCCCTTCCATTTCCCAACTCTTTGCATGGCTATTTGCCTAATTTCCAAAGCCATCTTGAAGGTCACCACCTCAGAGAGGCCTTCCCAGACCACCTACCTATTAAGGTATACCCTGAGTATTCTTTTTCACAGCAACTATGACCTTTTTAAAAATAGCATCCTTAATTAGTAACTTTGTATATAATTGTTTATTTATCACCTGTCTTCATCAAGCCTGGGATAGTTTACTCCGGTGTATACAGCACAGTCTGGCATGGAATGACACGCAATTAATATCTGTTGAGGAAATCAATCTTTACCTTGTCCAAGTCTCTATCCAGGCTTCGGGGTTCAGCCCAAATCCTACTTCCCTCCTTAAATTAGCCTTATGATCCCTTAAGTCCAAGAAAAGCTTATTGTCTTGATGTGCCTTTGTTACTATCTGTAACCTGGAACGTGACTTTTCCATCCTGGCAATCAACACTGCCCCCACTGTATGGGCTGGTGGGGGGTTTCCATCTCTGCCCCACATCTTCCCAGGCAGGACCACACACTGTGCATCTCTGCATTGCCCACAGTACAGGCTGGCACAGGGCCCAGAGCTCAGGAGGCCTCAGGAAATGTGTGTGGACGCAGATAGATCAGAGAGAGGGAGGAATGGCAGAGGAAGTCGGGAGCCAGGCCGGTGTCAGGGATTAAAAGGGTGCTCCTGCCCCCAGCGAGGAGGATGGCAAGTGTCCCGTTGCCAAGGAGGCTTCTGGGGTAAACATCAGCTGTGGGTTGCAGCAGAGTTCTGGGGCTGAAAAGGGGGTGGGGGAAGCCTACTGGCCTGGAGCCCCAGAATTGTAGAACAGCCCAGACTCTTTCCTGACCAGCTGTGGGATGCCGGGTGGATTCTGCCAGCCCCTATATTTTTTTGGAAGCGGACTCCTCCCGCAGGGGAGGAGAAGGCCCAAGTTTAGGAACCAGGGCTCCCCCCCTTCCCCACCGCACCCCAGGGAAGAGGCCACCAGCAGAACCCCCACTTAGGGCCCAGCCAGTCCCTCCCTTCTCTCCAGCGCTGGCGCAGGCTGGAAGGCCAAAGCTTGGCTGGTTGAGCTGAGCCCTCTCTTTGGGGGGCTGGGCCTGGACAATGGGAAGCGACAAGCCCCCCCGCCCCGCCGCTCCCGGGACATAAAGCAGGCCTTTCACTGTGGAGTTCGGTCGGTTCTTGGCACCCAGCGAGGCGGCGTCGGGAGGGGCGAGAAAGCCAGCGCGTTTAGGGGGTGGGGAAGGGGCCCGGCGATTCTGAGGACGCTCACCGGACCTGGGCCCTTGGGGCTGGCTCCCCAGCTGCGGGATGAGCTCATACTGGAAGCCGGAACGACGCAGGGTGGAGGAGGGAGCCGAGCATCGAGGGAGCTGGGAGGTCGTGGCTCTGGGGAGCAAGTTTTGCGTGGGGGACAAGGGCCAGCATCCACTCCTCCGGCCCTGCCGGCCGCTTTCCCTACTCGGCTCGTCAGCCCCGAAGCCCTTTCCACGTTCTTTCCCGGGGAATTCCCACCGACCGCGGGCCACGGACGCCCGGGCTCGCAGATGCTAGAGCTCAGGCTAGCCACCCCTTAGAGCTAGCGCAGCCTCTCCCGGGGGCCTCGGGCAAAGCAGGTGGGTGCCCAGCAGCTAGTGCCTTTTCACCGGGCCCGCCGGCGGGGGCCTCGTCCCCAGGCTCTGCCCTCCCTGGTCCCCCGCCCCCACCCCCCACTCCCAAGCCACCAGCGTCTGTTCCCTTTCGCTGAGAGTTTGGCGTAGACAGCAAAGGAGCCATCGTGACTGACGGAGGAGCCTCGGAGAGACGAGGCGGAGACGGCGACGGAGTGGGGGTGGGGGATGGGGTGGGGACCGGCGCTGAGCCCTTGGGGCCTGGCGGCCGCGGCGGCGGAGAGGACGTGGGGAGGGGCTCACGCCATTGGGAGAAACTCGTCTGGTCTGGGGCCAAGGCTGGGAGGGGGAGGGTAAGAACGAGAAGAAACCGGGTCCTGTTATTTAATTTGAGGATAAATTGTACAAGTTACTCTTGCACCGTCTTTCTACCAAGCTCACCTGCAACACCCCACCCCCACCCCAGCAGACAAACTCAGTCTTCCCTCCAGCCCGAGATTTTTGCCTTAGGGTAAGGGAAGGACCGTAGGGAGCGGAACCCGCGGGTTCGCCCACCCCCGCCCCCGCCCCATCTGCCCCCCAATTCTTAATCCTGGGTCTATGTACACACACCCTTCTCCTGGGATGGGTAGCAGGCTGCTGCCAATGGGGCTGCTAAGCATCGCCCCCCGCCCCAGATTTCAAGTTCAAAGCCGCCACCCAAGATCAGCTCGTGAGAGCTGTGACTTGGGGAACTGCATCCTTCTTTGGTTACCTTTTCCCAGACAGTATTCTAATTTCCAAACGTGAAAGAGGCGTGTGTGTGTGTGTGTGTGTGTGTGTGTGCGCGCGCGCTCGCGCCAGTGTGTGAGTGCCTGTGTGTCAGTATCACCGTGTGTGTGCTCGCGTGTGTGTATGGCGGGGGGGTGTATTAATGGGTGATCTTATAAATGGAGACGAAAGAACTGAACTTAAAAGAAACTGGTCAATTGTAAAACAAACAGGAATAAACAACCCTTTAGATGTGATTTGCGGTTTGTCTGGAGGTGGAGGTGGCGCTGAAGAGGAACACCCACCCCCCAATATTTTCTTATTTGCTGCGCCTCCACCCCCAGCATTTGGAGCGGCGGAGAAGCGGCTCCGGAGTGATTAATCCGGGGATAATTCACCCCCACCCCCCCGCCCCCCGGCGCGAACCCCGCGAAGCGCGATTGGAGCGAGTCATTTCCGAGAGCGCAGCGCGCCTCTCCCCGGCCGGGCGGACACTTGGTTCATTCCAGCCGCAGAAGCTCAGGGCTCCCTCGTACCGGGATTTTTTCCGAGCAGAAAAAAAAAGCTCCAGAGCTCTCCTGACCTCCTTTCTCCTCGGCGGCGAGCGGAGCCTCTCCCTCGGCGCTGCCGGCCGCGCCATGCCGCGCTCGCGGGGACGAGAGCTGGGGCGCTGCGGCTGCCCCGCGGGGAGGGCTCGCGCCGAAGCCGAGATTTCGGCGCTCGTGCCGGGCGCCGGGAGCCGCTGGGGCCGCCAGCCGCCGCCGCCGCCGCTGCTGACGCCGCCGCCTCTGCTGCTGCTGCTGGGCTGGGGGCTGCTCAGCGCCTCGGCCGCCGCGGGTAAGTCCGGCCACCCGAGCACCCCACCCGAGCCCTGAGCCCACCCATCCCCGACCCGGTCCCTGTCCCTTCCTCCGCCCTCTCCTTAACCTCCCGCCCCCCTCAACGCCCAACCTCCTGCTCAGCCTCGCCTCGGTCGCCCCCCGTTCACCCCCATCCTCATCGGTCCTCCGCGCTACCGTCACCCTCCCTGCTATCCCCAAGCCCAGCCGCAACTTGACCGGATCCGGCCGGTGTGGGGGGCCTTGGGAGACAGACATCCCCGCCCGGCGTTGCGGGGCACCCGGACCGTGGCTTCAGTTTCTTCAGCCTCCCAGCCCCCAAGGCGCCAGGCTTTTCCCCGATAAACTTTCCTGGAGCCCTCCCCGCCTCCCAATCCTGGTTGGCACACCCGTCCTGGGGGGCTGGAGAGGAACGGCGCGCCCCCTCCCCGTTCGCGCGTCTGCAGGGTCTGCCCTTCCCTGCCCCCGCCCATTTTCTCGCCTCGGAAGCCCGCGCCCCCGCCGAAGCCGCCCGGAGACTGCGGCCGCCTCCCCCCTTCCCCAAGTGTCCCCCTTCCTCGGCGCTCTGCGCTGGGAGCGGGGGGTCAGGTGGGCGGGGGTCCCGAGCTCGCCGAGCCGGAGGACTCAGGTGGGGGCTAGAGGGTGCTGAGAGACGGGCCAGCGGGGGCGGGGGCTGTGCCCGGGGGCGGGGGAGGGAGTGTCGCCGCCAGGCTCCGCGCCGCCACCTTCCCCGCGGTTCCCACTCCGCGCCAAAGTGCCCTTTCCCGCGCCCTGCTGCAGCCCAGTGCCGGGGCTGCGGCAGCGGCGGCGCGGGCGGCGGGACCTGCTCCTGGCGACCGAGTCGGGGAGGGGGACCGACCTGGCGGGCGCGGCGAGTCCCGGAACTTCGCCGATATCTGGCTGAGGCTTGCGGACCGGGAAGGCAAGCGGACCTTCGAGAGAACCCAGTCCCCAGTGAGGATCACTAGCCTCAACTAATGCCATCCCACTTTTCCCCCCTGCTCCCCTCTGAGGCTCAGCTCTAGCCACAGCCTAGAAAGTTCTGCGTCCCCGGGTGGGGACGGGTCCAATCGGCGATGCCTGGGACCGCATTTTCATTTAGCCAGGAGGCTGACACCCAGTGTGTGTGTGTGTGGCGGGCGGGGAGGGGTGTGTGGGGGGGGACCCGTAACACCTGCTGCCCAGGCTTTGACTGAGGGCCCCTACGGCCTGGAGCCGTGTTGGTTTTCTATTTATTTATTTTTTAAACCACCGATTGAACCTTTGAAAGCTTGGCTTCGGCCATCCGAACCTCCAGATTCTTCTCCCCTTTTGGAAAGTGCGACCCTTCCCCGGGGAGCTCTCTGGTCCACGCTGGGCTCCAGCATCTGGTGAGCCGGTCTCCGCAGACCGTGTCGCCAGCTCCTTAGCACGGAATGATAGGGTTGTTGGTGAGGAAGGGCGCCCGGAGCCAGCCCTAGCTCTCCCATCCCTACTTGACCGGACTTTGTCAGTTCCTCCAAAGAGTCATAGCCGCCGACACCCAGAGAGGGGCGCCCGCGGCGCGCGCGCCTAGGAGCTCAGCCCTCGTGCACACCCACACCCACTGGGTGGCTGCGCGGTTCACAACGACGCCGCTGGTCACCCAGACTTGCCACATGAGCGGTGGGGCTATGGCTGGGCTGCTACCTGGCTGTGAGGCCTCTCAGAAGTGTGAGCAGGTGCAGCCCCGGCTCTGGCTTGGCAGACCTGAGACGACCCTTCATACGATCCAGCTGTTTTTCCAGCTAGATTTGTCCCTGCCTTTTGGGCATGCCATGCCCCCAGGGAAAGAAAAAGGCCAACTCACCGGAGCTTGCACCCTTGGGCTGTGCTGGAGAACTGTTGGCGTGCAGCTCTTGGGTCGCCAGAGAAGTTGGGGTGGGGGTGTTGAGTGGCTTTGGGGAGGGGATGCTTGCTCTCTGGCCTGCCTGCTCTGGCTTCCCCTGCTTCAAATGCATTTCTTTTTAAACCCTTCCCGCATTTAGATGTGCTGCTGGCCTTGCGAGCAGCAGAGATTTGGAAACGGACTCGGTGACAAATGATGGCAGGATTTGGCACATTAGAGGGAAGCACATTTATTTTGTGTTCTCTTCACACTGTTGACTTTAAAAGACGCTCAGGACTGGGCTCTCTCCCTTCCTTGGCCCAGTGATGACTGGATAAAATGAGTATGGGATTTGAAAGGGGGAACCTCCTTATCTGCCTTTAACTGCCCTGACCCTTTCAGCCATGCCGCCACACTTAGCCCACCCCCAGCCTCCCTAGAGACCCTCCAACCCTTGTCCTCTCTCTCCCTATAATAGATCAGTCACTCTCCTGCCTTCTGTTTCCCCTGAACAATTTAACTGAAAACAGGCCAACCTGGCTTCTTGGTCCTGTTGACCTTTCAGCTCCTGTCCCATCTTTCTGATTTACAAGTCAACTCTCTTAGAATTGGTCTTGAGCTCACTTTCTGTGCCACTGTTCACTCCCTGCTGTCTGGCGTCTGTCCCCAGGACTGGATTTCTCTAGGAAAGATCACTGCCGACCACTCTAATTGCCAAACCCATCAACTTTTCCTTTCTCTTCCTTTACCTCTCTGTGACTGTGAACTCTGGATTACTCCTTTGAAAATTTCCCTTCCTTGGGCTTCTGGGACACCGTGCTTGGCTGGTTTTCCTCCTACCTCTTGGCTGTTCCTTCCCAGTTTCTAATAGTAGCACTTATGCCCCTCCTGAAAATCTGGCTTCCTGCGGTGTTCCATTTCTTATGCTTTTCCTCATTTCCTCTCACTCCTCCCTGGGTGAGCTCATGCAGGCCCATTTCTTCCTCTGCCACACTCTGAAGCTTCCAGACAGATTTGCCCTGCCAAGATGCTTCTCCCGATATATGTCTGTTGGCTTCCGAGCCCACGGAAGCTCTGGATCTAGACAGCCTGCATATCCGGCTGACTCTTGGACATCTTCACCTGGATGTTTCTCTTCCAAAGGAAACTCATTAGCTCTGCACCCAAACTCCAGTATCCCCCATGGAGGCTGCTGGTACCTTTAGCCTCCCAGTTACCCAGCCAGGAACCTTAGGATCATCCTCAAATCCATCCTTATCCATCACTTTCTGTCAGTTTCATTTCTCTCAATTGTTCTCAAACCCAGCTACTTTTCTCTGGATTAAGCAGCTCTGAGCACTGAAAAGGCTGTTATGCTTCCCATTTCCTTAATAAGTAATTTAAAATAAAGGCAATGTTAAACTGTAAATATGAGACATGCCTACAAAGTTCTGATTTTTCCCGTGCTAACCACTTCATTGCTTTGAAAGAAATCAAACATCGTTATAAAAAAAAAAAAAAGAATTTTCCCTGCTTTGCCTCTTAAAAACTGGAGCGCTGGCCATCCCCATGGAATCATATTCAAAGTAGTTATTCCTCTGCCTCTTGTGGGGAACTGTGAGCTCCCTGAGGGCAGGGCCAGTGCTTTATTTCTCCTGGCATCGCCAGCACCCAGCTCAGGACCTGGCATAGAACTGGTGCTTGATAGATGGTTGTTAAATTGGCTGATGATTTTTAAAAATATTTCTTTTGTGCACAGTTTTCTAGGGTCTGATAAGGCTAAATCAAGAGTTTTAGGGATCAAAGAAGCCAGCTGGTTTGCAGAGGTGATGAGATGACAAAGACCTGTTCTGCAGTTGCTTTCCCTCCAGAACCAATGTCAGAGATTGATAAGATGGCTCCTTAGGTTCTAGAACCAACACAAGGACATGCCCTGAGCATACACCCTGCCCACCCTGCCCAGGAAAGGCAGTGATGTATAGGTTTGAAATTCCATGTGTGATAAAGCTGTGGGTTTATGGTTTTAAAAAATAAGCTGACCATAGCAGAGAGAGTTGACCGTATCTTGGGCTGGTGACAGTGTCGTTTTGTTCAAGGTGAGCATTGTTTAAGGAGATGTGGAATGGCATTAGAGAACTGGATTGCCAGAGCTTGGACACTGCAAGGTTTGGGTGTGTCTAGAAGAGTCCAGCAGGTGGCTTCAGAGACATCATCTCGCCTCAGGCATCTCACCTGCCTCTGTTTTATCATCGTTGTCATACCATCAGGATTAAGGGACGCTGAGGGCTCAGCAGAGCCAGCTGTTCCTTGCTAGAGAAGTAGCTGATCTTCAGACCTCCCCAAGGTTCAGGCTGCCCACCTGCGAAAGGGCCAAGTTACCACTGCATTGTGGAAGGGATTAGAAAAACCAGAGATGAAACAGACTCAGCATATACATACCCATTGTGCCCATGGTGTGGAAGATGGGCCTGGAACAAGAACACCGAGGACAAAAGACTCTGCTAGGAAGTCTGTATTCTCCTCCACTCACCCTGCTCAGAAAACTGTCTGGGTACCCAGGGGAGTGACGCTAACAGCCAGGGTCCGCTGAGTCCTGATGGCAATCCAAGCACTTGCGTGTATTAACTCGACCCTCACAGCAACCCAGTGAGGCTGGCAATATCATTCTCCCTCTGTTATCCATGAAGAAATAGGTTCAGAGAGGACACATAACTTACGCACATAACCAGTCAACCAGGGATTGAACACAGGTCTGCCTGATCCAGAATCCTTCACTGGCATCCACGCTGTTATCTGGGGTCTAAGGAGAAATGCTACAGCCCGGGAAGCCTTCCACACAGGTGGCCTGTCTCTGTCCTGCCTCTCCGTCTGGGCTTGTGCATCAGTGATGCTCTGCTGCTTTGGCACTTGAGGCCCGGATCCCAAACTTCCAGCCTCTCAAGCAGCTGTGGTCCGTCCGTCTCCCTCACAGCTCCGTGGGGATGACTGCAAAGTCATCCTTGATTTGCTTCTAGTCCCAGAGTTCAGTTCCTTTCAATTGAACTCTGCTGTGAGCTCTCACAGCTCCCCAGGTTGTAAAACCCTTTGTATCGTAAAACTCATCAGGACATATTGGAATTTCCTGTTTAATGAGACAATGTCCGCCTTTATTCCCTAAGGCTCTGTGAACACACAGCACAGATCAGACACTCAGTCAACACTTGTTGAAAGGATCAGAGGCAGGCTCTCTAGAGCCCAAGTTTCTCTCGTTCTCTCTGACTGCACTCCTGGACTTTTCCAAGGCAAGGGGCTTGGAGGAGTGGGAAGCATTGAAGGTGTATCCCTGTGTGGGAGACAGCGCTAGGTCCTTCTGCATATTACTAATAATAACTCTCTTTTACTGAGTGCTGGCTAAGTGCTTTACAGACATTACTATTCAATTCTCACAACAATTTAGGTGCTATAATATCATGTTTGAAGAGGCTGAGACTCAGAAATTAAGCAGTTTGGCCAAGGTTATAGAGCAGATAGGAGAGGAAGCAAGACTGAACCTCAGAGCCACCTTGACTCTAGGACTCATCCTTTTAATTCGTGGAAAGATCTGTCACAGTGCGGGACCTGTGGTTAGCACTCGGTGTTTTATATGTTAGATGCTGCCACTACTGCTGCTGCTGCTACTACTGTCTTTTGGCTTTCTGCACCAGCCTCTTAGAATTGTGAGAAACAGGTCTGATTCTGTACCACTCTAAGATGCCGTTAGATGCATCAGCAAGAGTCTTTCTTCTTGTTCCTCCCACTGAAAGCACGCTCATTAGAACCTGGCCTTCTCGTCCGTCCATCAGCCCAGGTCATCATATCTCTTCCTGTGCCGTATTGTGCTTAGTCGCTCAGTGGTGTCTGACTCTTTGCCACCCCTAGAGGGCTGAATGGAGAAGGCAGTGGCACCCCACTCCAGTACTTTTGCCTGGAAAATCCCATGGACTGAGAAGCCTGGTAGGCTGCAGTCCATGGGGTTGTAAGAGTCGGACACGACTTGACTTTCACTTTCACTTTTCACTTTCATGCATTGGAGAAGGAAATGGCAACCCACTCCAGTGTTCTTGCCTGGAGAATCCCAGGGACAGGGGAGCCTGGTGGGCTGCCGTCTATGGGGTCGCACAGAGTCGGACACGACTGAAGCGACAGCAGCAGCAGCTGAGGGCTGAAAAGGGAAGGCTCTCTAGCGCCTCCTAGAGGTTGGAGAGCATCACTGACATTGCCTTCCTTTGGTTTCCCTCTTCGTGGCGTGCATGCTGTCTCGCTTCAGTCCTATCCGACTCTGTGACCCTATGGACTGTAGCCCATCAGGCTCCTGTGTCCATGGGGATTCTCCAGGCAACAGTACTGAAGTGGGTCGCCAGGCTCTCCTCCAGGGCATCTTCCCACCCAGGAATGAACCCATGTCTCTTAATATCTCCAGCATTGGCAGGCGGTTTCTTTACAACTGTGGAAAATTCTGAAAGAGATGGGAATACCAGATCACCTAACCTGCCTCTTGAGAAATCTGTATGCAGGTCAGGAAGTAACAGTTAGAACTGGACATGGAACAACAAACTGGTTCCAAATAGGAAAAGGAGCACGTCAAGGCTGTATATTGTCACCCTGCTTATTTAACTTATATGCAGGGTACATCATGAGAAACGCTGGACTGGAAGAAGCACAGGCTGGAATCAAGATTGCCAGGAGAAATATCAATAACCTCAGATATGCAGATGACACCACCCTTATGGCAGAAAGTGAAGAGGAGCTAAAAAGCCTCTTGATGAAAGTGAAAGAGGAGAGTGAAAAAGTTGGCTTAAATCTCAACATTCAGAAAACGAAGATCATGGCATCTGGTCCCATCACTTCATGGGAAATAGATGGGGAAACAGTAGAAACAGTGGCAGACTTTATTTTTTGGGGCTCCAAAATGACTGCAGATGGTGACTGCAGCCATGAAATTAAAAGACGCTTACTCCTTGGAAGAAAAGTTATGACCAACCTAGATAGTATATTCAAAAGCAGAGACATTACTTTGCCGACTAAGGTCCGCCTAGTCAAGGCTATGGTTTTTGCAGTGGTCATGTATGGATGTGAGAGTTGGACTGTGAAGAAAGCTGAGCGCTGAAGAATTGATGCTTTTGAACTGTGGTGTTGGAGAAGACTCTTGAGAGTCCCTTGGACTGCAAGGAGATCCAACCAGTCCATTCTGAAGGAGATCAACCCTGGGTGTTCTTTGGAAGGAATGATGCTGAAGCTGAAGCTCCAGTACTTTGGCCACCTCATGTGAAGAGTTGACTCATTGGAAAAGATTCTGATGCTGGGAGAGATTGGGGGCAGGAGGAGAAGGGGACAACCGAGGATGAGATGGCTGGATGGCATCACGGACTCAATGGACGTGAGTCTGAGTGAACTCCAGGAGATGGTGATGGACAGGGAGGCCTGCCGTGCTGCGATTCATGGGGTTGCAAAGAGTCGGACACGACTGAGCGACTGAACTGAATTGAACTGAGTGCCCCCTGGGATATGGCTTCCCAATCTCTCTTCTCTACCTGCTACAGATTTTCCATGACAACAGGGGAACATCTGGGTGAACCTGCAAATGCAGGGTTATCTCAGAGTTTTCCGCCTTACAGAGACACTGTCTCAAGATTCAGTGACTTTAAACAGAATTTGGCTTCCCCTTGGGCCCAAAGAAAGCAAACGGTAGGCTCTACAGTGTGGGGAATTCTCAACTAGAAAACGATGGTGTGTTTCTTAAGGCTCTTCCCTAGTTCTTTTAAGGTAAAGGAAACATGAAGCTCATACTTATTTCCTTTCTGGGCTCGGGAGCTCAACTCCCCTTTCATACCCCATCTTTAAAGATGAGATACTTTCTTTTTTTTTGCCTGTACAAATTCAAGACATAATAAGAATTACATATTCTTTTTAGAGCATGCTTTTGATTCCCTATTGATAGAGTAGGCATTTTAGAAGTTTGAAAAAAATAAGGATAAGATTCTATATCTTTTTCCCCTCCTCTATCCCAATATACACTCAACTTTTAGATCTCCAGGGTCCTTTGGCTTTTCTCATGTAGTTTCATGTGACATGAAGAATGGTCATACCCTGTGTGCGTTAAGAAATGAGAACTTTGGCCAAGCGGGAGATGGGAAGGGAGTAGATGGAATGGAATATCATGGAGGTGGGACTGAAGAAACAGGAGGATTTGAGATGGACTGAGGTAAAGTAGGAAGGAGTGAGTTGTGGTAGGATCAAGAGTAAACTGGGATGTGTTGGGATGGGATAGAGCGAAAGAATTGGGATGGACTGGGATGGGTGGTGGAATGAAACGGAATAAGACTGAGTAAAATATGATGGTTTGAAGTGGGATTGAGTGGGTGAGATATAGAGTGTTCAGGAAATTGACTGGGGTAGGATAGAGTGAAGTGGGAAAGACTGACTCAGAGGGGACCAGGATGGGATGGGATAAGATGGGATGGTGGGTTGGGTTGGGGTGTAGTGGGACAGTCAGAATGTGGTAGGGTGGAGTGACTGTGTTGTGGTGGGATGGGGTGGGATGGGGGAGTTAGGATGTATTGGAGTGGCTTGGGTTGGGTGAATTGGAAGGAAGGACTGCGAGATGTGACGGGAGTATCCAGTTGGGTGGGTGTTGTGAGGAAATGGGAAATCAAGGAGGGGACCAGAAACAACCTAACCTGCCTCCCGTTATTGTAGCATCTTCATCTTCCTTCCCAGAACCCCTCAGTGCCTCATGTGCCTGAACCCTGAAATTCTAGCAGATAGAAAGTCCCCATTAGCCCTTGGTTCCACCTTGGTGTAGATCCTAAAGGGGTGCTTACCCCACTGTCTACTGTTGGGGGTCAATCTTAAGGGAGAAAGTGGGGTTCCTGCATAGCCACCACCATGAACTCTATCAGAGAAATGTGCTAGCACATGGCAGGAGCCCCAGTGCAGCTCACGTCAAAGCCAGCATCAGAGAAAGGTACTGTGCTCACCACAGAGCTGGCGGGGTGGCTATACCCACAGAAAGCAAAATTCTGGGTGCCGTAGGGGGTCACCTCTCTGATGTCCTCTTTTGGGAGGCCCCCTCTCCGGAAACTGCCTTTCACTTTCTCCCTATTTGTTTCTTATTGTTGGAAAATTTTTAAACTGAATTGATCTCTTAGGGGATGTCAATTTTATCCTTGAAAATCATCATTATAAGGAACTCTTATGATGCTAAAAATAATGTATGTATAGTTAAATTACTGACAGCACCAGAAACTTATTTGAGAATCTTCTGTGTGGTCTGGAGCAGAAAATAAGGGTTCATATTACGGCACAAATAGCCTTGCTCCCTGCCCATGTCTCATTTATACTCAATTAAGTGCAATTATAATCTAGAAACCTCAAAAAATTATGTGTCCCTCTTATTGGCTTTCAAATAGGAAATAGAATAAGGTCCATTATTAAGTAGCTACATCTATTTATTGATTGAAAGAAAGCAAGTGTGACAGTTGTAACTTGAAAGAGAGAAAGCAGAGACTTTGAAAGTTAGACCATTTGAGATACAAATGAATTATCAGAGGATGTGCAGGCATTTTGTGTGGAGTGATTGATGGTCCTTTCTGAGATGAGCTAGTGTGGTAGAGTCGACTCAGGGCCCAGGAGGTTTGTATGTGAGTTGCTGCCTGACTCTCCATTCCAGCTGGAGTCTTACCACCTCCTGGCCCTCAGTGTTCCTCCACTGCCGTGTCGGGGGTGGGAGCCCAGGGTGGAGAGAGGCTCAGAGATTGGCTGAGGGTGGTGATGGTGTGTGGGCTCTGGCACGTTGTGCGTCCGCTTGCTCAGTCGTGTCTGACTCCTTGTGACCCCATGGGCTGTAGCCCGCCAGGCTCCTCTGTCCAGGAAATTCTCCAGGCAAGAATACTGGAGTGGGTTGTCATTTCCACCTCCAGGGGATCTTCCTGACCCAGAGATTGAACCCGCGTCCTCTGCATCTCCTGCATTGGCAGGCGGATTTATTTATTTATTTTTTAAACCATTGAGCCACCTGGGAATCATTACTCAGCAACAAAAAGGAGGTGAAAGTTTAATGATTTATTTTCAATCCCTGACCAACAAGGACCTACTGTATAGCCCAGGGAACTATGCTCAGTATTCTATAATAACCTAAATGGGAAAAGAACTTGGAAAAGAATAGATACATGTCTGTGGATAACTGAGTCCCTTTGCTGTACACCTGTAACTAACACAACCTTGTTAATCAACTCTACTCCAATATAAAATAAAAAATTTAAAAAGAAAATAGAATGTTCCTAGCATGAAAACTGCCACCTCAAGGGTGGCCTCCCTCCTCCTGGGGACCTGTGTGGCCCTGTCTTCCTGGCCTGGTCGTTTGTGAAGTGCTGACCTATGGGAGGCTCACAGCTGGAAGGAAGATGTTCTGGTATATTAATATTTGATATGCTTCTTGAAATTTGGCCTAAGAGTCAGGAAACTAGTTTTTCAGCTTTGGGTATTCCTCTACATATCACTTCTCCTTCTCAGGCCTGATTTCCTTGTCTGTAAAAGGAGGATATTAATACCCACCATGTCTATGTAATACTGGACTTGGAAGTTGTTTAATCAACAAAACAAGAAAGGTTCCAGAGGTTTTTGAACAGGTCACTAGTGTACCCCTCGCCCAGTGGGAGACCCTGCTGAGGGGCCAGGTTGGCTCGGCATCCCAGGGATGTGCGTCTCCCTGTCTCTGCAGGTGGCCTGCCTGGCTGTGCGGCAGCGGGTGGGGGCAGGGGGTGAAGAAGGGCAGACTCGCTCAGCTTCCCGGCCCTGATCCTGAGAAACTGGAAGAGAAGACGCAGGACTTCCCGTCCACTGCTCCTCAGACAATCTACTGCGGTCTCCTCCCGACCTACCCACCCACCTTGGGGCAGCTTTCCTGAGCTCAATCTGGGAGAGGTGACTGCTCGGGCTTCATTTTCACTAACACATCCATCCAAGGGACAAGATTTACCCCGAGGCCTTCTAATTCTAGCAAGAAAAATTCCCTGTGTTCGACAACCACTGGGGCTCACGTCTCCTGTGACACTTTGTTCCTAGAAACATGGAAAGAGGAAGAGTGCTTGCAAGGATAGTTTTCCTGCTCATGTGGAAGGAACAGCTGGGGGGTTTTCTGCTTCCTGCTTTTTTCCTTTTTTTTTTGAGCATAACATGGAATTGACCTACCCTCAGATCATGACACTTTATGATCATCGGTCTATGAGAGGCTCCTGTCTGGTTTTATTTTTAAAAAATTTTTCCTTCCTTTATCCCTGATCCCAAGGCTATTGTTGCCTTCCTCCATCAGTAACAACTCTTAATATATTTTGTGAAAGTAAAAGTCGCTCAGTCATGTCTGACTCTTTGCGACCCCATGGACTTCTCCAGGAATTCTCCAGGCCACAATAGTAGAGTGGGTAGCCTTTCCCTTCTCCAGGGGCTCTTCCCAACCCAGGGATTGAACGCAGATCTCCTGCATTGCAGGCGGATTCTTTACCAGCTGAGCCGCAAGAAAAGCCCAATATGTTTTATACATATCTTGAAATATGCATGGATCCTTATAAAATATGTAGGATTGTTTTGTGTGCCTATGTAAATTTATACAAATATAGTGAACTGTAAATTTCATTCGGTTTCTTGATTTATTTACTTAGTACTATAATTTTACAGATCTAGCCCTGCTCCTCGTATGTGTCTAGTCCTGACTGTGTTATGAATTGTGCACCCATCACGTTTCCTGTATCAGCTCCCCTGGGAACAGACCCTTGGCTTGCCTGTAGCTGCTCCTGGCTACACTTGCAGTTCTGAAGAGCATCCTCGTACATGCTCTCCTGGAACCCTGCATGAGAATAACTCTGGGCAATACAAAGGGGAGAATTGGGATCCCTAAGTTAGCATGTTAATTTTCTCTGTTCTGTCATAATGTTTTACAGAATGGCTGAGCTAGGGCTCACTTCCACCAAGAGTGCACAAGAGTTTCTATCTTCCCATATCATCACCAATACTTAATACTGTCCACATTTCTAATTTTTGCCATTCTGATGAGTTTAAAGTGCCATCTCACTGTTTGATTTTGCATTTCCCTTATGACAAATGTGAATATCTCTTATATGCTTGTTGTTTGAGCTTCTTTTTTTGTGAATTGCCTAGTCATATCCTTTGCCTATTCTTTTAATTAGACTTCCTATCTTAATTTAAAGAAAAACCTGGGTTTGATTTGTAGAAGTTTCTTTTATATTCCAGATATTGCCCTTTGTCAGTTTTATAGATTCCAAATAACTTCTCCGAATCTTCCATCTGTCTGTTTTGTTTATGATGTTTTTCTTTGGACAGAGATGGTTTGTTTTGAGGTAGTCAGATCCATCAGTGTTTTGTGGAAGGCAGAAGTTGGGACATATGGGGGCCCTGATGAGCCAAGTGTCTGGGTGGGCTTGCAGGCCCACCTGGTCCATCCTCCTAGCGGGCTGGTGCTCTGTATGGAGGGCTTGAGGAATCCTTGAATCTTCCTGTACACACTGGGCTCTCAAATCCTATGAGAGGTCTTTCTCTTGGCTCAAGGCCCTGTGTTTTGGAAGGTGCCAGTTAAAGTACACTTTAATTACTTGATGTGTACCACACTTAGACAATGTGAAGCTTCACTCAGTCCTTCAGGGGGTGTTTTTGAAGCATGTGTGCCGGGCCTCAGCTTTTGAATGCACTGGGGGCTATGGACAAGTTTCAAAGATAAGGGAACATAAGAGAGATAACTATCCAGTGTTCATAGCAGCAATGCTCATGATATCCAAAAGGTAGAGATAACCCGTATCTATTAATGGATGAATGGGTAAACAAAATGTGGCATCTACATACAGTGGAATATTATTCAGCCTTAAGAGAAGAGACTCTATATTCTACAACTTGGATGAGCCTTGAAGATATTATGTTAAGTGAAATTGTGCTTAGTCCCTCAGTCATATCCGACTCTTTGCAACTGCATGGACTATAGCCCGCCAGGCTCCTCTGTCCATAGAGATTCTCTAGGCAAGAATACTGGAGTGGGTTGCCATGCACTCCTCCAAGGAATCTTCCCGACCCAGGGATGGAACCCAGGTCTCCCGCATTGCAGGTGGATTCTTTACCAGCTGAGCCACCAAGGAATTATCCAGCCACAAAAGAATAAAACCTGTATGAGTCCAGTTAATATGAAGTATCCAGAGAAGTCACATCCATAGAGACAGAAGGTAGAATGGTGGTCACTGGAACTAAGGGTTGAGGGATTGAGGGGAATGGGGGCGGTTATTGTTTAATGAACAGAGCTTCAGTTTTGCAAGATGAGAAGAATTCTGGAGATGGATGGTGGTGATGGTCACACACAATGGGAATGCCCTTGACACTCCTGAACTGTACACTTAAAAATGGCTAATATGGTCACTTTTATATTATATGTATTTTGCCCCCCACACAGAAGAGAAACAACCATCCAGACTCAAGGGGTAAGGGAAGCTCCTAGAATAAGCGATGTTTAGGCTGAGACTTGCGGGACAGAGAGCAGAGAGCAAACGAAGAGAAGGGGAAAGGATTCCAGCATGGAAACGCACCAGCACGAGCTCTTGGTTGGGTGGCAGTGAGGCATGTTCACGGTCTGGAAGAAGCTCAGTGTGACATGGAGGTCGGCTAACCGGATGGAGTCTGGAGCAGGAGCGTGGCACTGTCAGCTAGGTGGGCTGACGCAGGTGATGACAAGGGCGGGTATGGTACCAGGGCACTGCTGGGGAAGGCAGGTCTTGGTGCCCCACAGGGAGAGGTCAGCAAGGAGGAGATGAGGGCATCCTCTGCCTTCCTCATTTTTTCTACCCTGTTCCCCGCCTTCCCAGAGAGGGTAAAACATTTGCTAGAACTGTCCAAAGTCCACGAAGCTCGTGTAATAAATTGTGGATTGTGAATCACAGTTCTGTTGATCCTGCCCCAGTGAGAACATCCCACAGCTTTCTTCAAGAAAGAAAATAAGAATAGTTCGTCCACCTGCTTGGGGATGGCATCGCAGGCCATTTCAACATTCTCATCTCCTGGAGACACCTGCTGAATTCCGCCTTGTCCAAGTCGTGTGTGCCCCGTGCATTTTCGCCATTCTGCCTCCTCTGTTCCCTCCTGACTCCTCTTCCAAACTCCAGTTTTCTCCTGCCCGTTTCCTTTCCTGCTCCCTCCTTTTTTCCCAGCCCTGTTACTTTCCTGACACCGAGACTCTTCACTCTCATTGTAGAGTCATCCTCCTCCATACTCCCAGCCTCACAATCAGTTTGAGCCTCCTCATGACCTTTGACCTTGTTGCCTCTACCCCCTCAAAGGGTAGACCTTTGACCTCTACCCTCTCCCCACCTAGAACCTGCCATCTCCATGGCCTTTCCTTTAGCCAGACTTTGGCCCAGCATCTCCGTCAACAAGGAGGATTTTCAAGGCCTTTAGCTGCTCCCGTCTGCTTAGGACCTGCGGACTGGGTCACTGGAACATTCACTGGGCCCTTAGTGTAGTGGCCCTGGCCCAGGGGTCAGGGATACAAATAGCATTTACAACCAAGTGCCTTTCCCAAGGACAAGGACATGTTCCCAAAGGCCCAGGGAACTCAAAGAGAATATAGGAGGGGGACGGGCGGCAGGACAGGCTTCACCCGGGAGAATAAGCAGGCTCTCCAACAGTAAGCAGACGTCCCACTTTCACTTTCTTTCCATATGAGGGTAGGGGGTCCTAGGCAGAGGGAGTAGCCTGCACTAAGGCTCGAGGCAGAAAGCTGTGACTGGGAGATGTCGAGTTTGCATCGTCATCCTGTCCATCAGCACCACCTTCCTGGAAGCTGGAAGTGGTCCTTTAAGGAGCACTCGGGAGATGCTGAGCGCAGCACGCTCCCCTCCCTAAACCTCCTGGCCCTTCAAAGAAAGCACTCATTTTGCAGCTGAGAAAACAGATTTAAGGAGATCAAGTTACTTGCCCAAGATCGTATAGCTAGGAAGGAAGAAAGCCTGCACATGAAGTCTGTCTGCTGCTGCTGCTAAGTCGCTTCAGTCGTGTCTGACTCTGTGCGACCCCAGAGACGGCAGCCCACCAGACTCCCCCGTCCCTGGGATTCTCCAGGCAAGAACACTGGAGTGGGTTGCCATTTCCTTCTCCAGTGCATGAAAGTGAAAAGTGAAAGAGAAGCCGCTCAGTCGTGTCTGAGTCCTAGCAACTCCTACGAACCTCTAAAACATGTAGCTCCCCAGCTTGAAGGTGGAACCCCGAGGAGATGGGCCTTCAACCATCCACTCCTCTGCAATGATCCTGACCTTGACCTCGCCCAAGAATCAACAGAGGAAGGGCTTCCTGCTCCCCATCCCGACTCCTTTCCTCTCAGCTGAGCCCTGATGGAGCAGGGACCCCAGACGTGACCAGATTAGTGCTGCTGTGCTTCAGCAGACCCCCTGGGGGACTGGGAAAGCATCCTAGCCCCACAGGCCTGCATTCCACTTCTGAACTGCTTAGTGCACGTGACAGAAGGCCCGCTGGTCAGGATGGGCCTGGCAGCTCTGAGCTCCTGAGTCACCGTGTCCTTCTGCCAGTCCCTGATCTGTTAGGTGAGAAAGCAGGACACTCAGGGGAGTCTTATCCTTGACTTCCTTCTGTACTAACTCCTATTATTCCTGATTTGAAGAGCGGACACAAAACACCTAAATGCCTTTGTCCTGGGGCCTGTTGGTGGAAGGCAGCTTCAATTTAGGACAGAGGCAGGGCAGGTAGGCTAAGGCAGGCAGCCAGGTGCGGTCAGGATCAGGGTCAGGGCACACTGGAGAGGAAGCTCCCAAGGGTGGGGCCAAGGTGTTCAGGTTTGTTTCTGGCTGGAGGAGACCCAGCTGCCAGGGGGAGGGGCCTTAACCCAGTGGAGGGGCATTTAGGAAGTCTGTGGGTCCCTGTGAGCTGTCAGGGACTCTGCAGGGAAACCAAGGCAGAGGGCCAGTTATGCAAACAGGGATGCTAAGACAGGAAGTTCTCTGGGAGGTGGGGAAGCATCATTCATTTAGCCAGGCGTTTCTTGAGTTTCAGGAAGTGGGAGAAAAAGACTTCATAATCAGATAAGTTTGGGAAATATGAGGTCCATGATTTCCAATGTGTGGCCCAAGGCTTTGCCAGGAAGCTTCCTAGAATTGCAGCTTCACTGTCCTGCCTGCAAAGGTCTATGATGGCCCAGCTCTCAGCATGCAGCTTTCCTGCCTTGTGTCCACATAAAGCTGTGCCCCACTGACAAGTGTTGGGTTCCTTTATTCACCGCTGGGTCCCCAGCACCTAGGACAGTGCCTGGAGCCTGGTAGATGCTCAGTCAGTACTGACTGAATGAGTGAATGCTCACCAGGTGGTGGCCAGGTCTAGCTGAACCCCGCTGGAAGCCGCTTTCTCAGCAGCAGAGACACGGTGTAGGTTTCCTTCCTGTTTGCGGTTGCTGCGCCAGACACAGCGCGTTTCCCGGGTGAAGCACTGCTGAGAGGCTGGGCAGGGAGGTGGTGGGATTTCGATGCAGAGCAATGGAAGAGCTGCTCTGGGTCAGCTTGTGTTTCAGGAAGATCCTGGTGTTGCTGGAATCTTTGAGTTGGAAGGCATTGTTTAAAAATTCAGTATTTTGAGAACTGTTAGCCATTAACACCTTAGTAAAAAAAAAAAAGAAAGGAAAAAAAAGAACTGATCAGTCTGGAGAGATTAGGGTCATATGGGGTAGTAAAGGGTAAATTTGTGTGTATCTGGACCCACCCAAAGTCCCCAGGCCTCAGAGTTTGAACCTAGAAGTTTCTTTTTTTTTTTTTTTTTTGTAACTGAATTAGCTTGTTCTTGACTCACATTTCCTTTTTTTTTTAAGGCTGTAGCTAGTAGGTTTTATTTTTGGCTGCGCTGGGTCTGTTGCTGCGCATGGGCGTTCTCTGGTTGCGGTTAGCAGGGGCTGCTGTCTAGTGGTGGCTAGACATTGTGGTGGCTCCTCTTGTCGCAGAGCATGGACTGTAGGGCACGCAGGTTCAGGGCTTGTGGCATACGGGGTGTGCAGCTGCCCCGTGGCGTGTGGAATTCTCCCGTCCCCAAACCCATATCCCGTGCACCAGCAGGCAGTCTTAACCATCAGAGAAGTCCGGAACCTAGAAGGTAATCTGACCCAGCCTCGTTCCTCTCTTTCCTCTTGATCTGGTTCTTGTTGGCCTCTCCCACTCAGCTTAGTCCTGGCGTATCCTGCCTCCGGCTCCATGTCACTCTGAGCCACAGGCTCTGTCTCGGGACCGTTCTCGTCTCTGGGGCAGCTTCACCCACTTGTCCTCCCAAACACCCTTGTTTCCTACCTCACAGAACGTGGACACGAAAGGAAACAGCTGCGTGAACCTTGCTGCCGAATTCGGGGTGGAAAGCCCTGAGGGTGCCGTGACCTGCTGCCTGGGAACGTTGCTGCTGTGATGGGCTAATTGGAGACTCCGCTCCCCATTTCTCCAGCCCCTCCCTCTTCTGTTTCCTTTCTATCAGCCCAGAAACACACTTTGTTTTCATCTTAAAAACACAGCAAACAACACCCCTTCTTAACTCTGCACCCGCTTCTGGCTGTCACCCTGTCTCTCTCCTTCCCTGCTCTTGCTTCCTGGGAGAGTGTCTGCCAACGTATTTCTCAGCCCCTGTCATCTGCCTTCCACCCTCCCCACTCTGGGCAAATGCTCCAGCCCCGGGTGCCACATGACTTCCTATTTTCCAAAGCCAAGCCTCTCTTTTGGCTTCTAGACCTTTCTCAGACTGGCCACAGCCTGCCTCTCACCCTTCCATCTGCCTTCTCCCTTCCTCAGCATCTGACGCTGCTTATCACTCCCTCCCGCATAAAATTTCCTCCTATATTGGAGCGACTGCAATGAACTGAACTGAACTGAACTGAACTGGTGCTCCCAGGCCTTAGCTGAGCTCTCTTTATTCTACATTCATTTCTCCCTGCGGCTTTATGCTACTCTCCAAATGCTGGTAATCCCCTCATTCCATGTTTAGAGGAAGACCTTGCTTTTGAACTCCAAGGCCACACTCTGGTCCGTGGCCTCACCATCAGCAGGATATCTACCGAATTCTTCCTTTCTGTTGTTACCCGTGTCACACCCCTTACCCCCAGCAGTCTCACCATCCCATAATTTTTTGTGTCCCATCTCCATGCATCTTCCTGTGCCAGAAATCTAGGAACCATCCTTGAATTCCACCCCCACCCACACCCTTTCAGTCATCAGATCTAGTGGATTCTGCCTCCCAAATAACTCTCCAGCCTCCCCACATTCTCACTAGTATGGCTGAAGCTTAGGCTTTATTTACCCTTTGCTCCTGGACCCTTGGGACCTAGCATTCTGGCCTTGGCAGTGGCAACTGTGTGGCCTCTCACAGCCATTCTCGTCTTCCTGCAACTGATGGTTGCAAGGTTTGGTCAGAGAAATACAGGAGAGCGGCTTTCCTCTCAGGATGGAACAGGAAGGCAAGACAAAGGTCAGTGAGAAGTTGGCATTCCCTTGAAGCAGTGGCAGAGACTCTGAGGCTCTTGGATAAGAGGGAGGCTGGGGAGGAGTTGAAGCTGACGTGCCATGGATATCTGATCCTGTCACCCACTCCTTCTGGGGCTCGGATTCATGGGCTGGAAGAAAGAGAATGCCAGCTGAGAGGACGGGAAAGTTGCAATTCATTTAGGACAGACCGGGCGTGTGCCTGACACCCCCCAGGGCACAGGCTTTGGGTCTGTCGTGTTGAAGAGCGTGGCTCCAGCCTGAGCCCAGTGGTGCTGTCCACATGCCGCTGTGGGGGTTAGTCTTGAGAGCTGAGCACTTGGGACCATCTGCAGAATCGGGACTGGGCCTGGGTCTACAGAGTGCACTCTGTGCCCCATTTCCCAGCCGGCTCTCAGCGTGAGAACAGCAGACATACTCTACCCATGATTTTAGGAGGGATGGGGGGCACCTGGTGGGTACGCTTTGCCTTCAGTCCAGTGCCCCTGCCCACGGGTAAATCACGGTCCAGCAAGGGATGAGGAAGGAGCCGGCAGGTGGCAGAAGAAGGCAGGGAGGTCTCCCCTTCTCTGCGGGCTGAAGCTGAGTGGTGGAAGGCAGGGGAGGCTCCTAAATGTCTCCCTCCCCCAGCACAGCCCAACCATGTTATGACTGGGGACACTCCCATTCTCTGAGATCCTCCCAAGAAACTTGTATTTCAAGGTACAGTTTCCGCCCGTCTGCATTTGTCGAAAGGAGCATGGATTCGTTTTCCCATTTTTATTCCTGAAAGACATATGTAACTGGTGGCTGTTGGTCTGTTTCCTTGTTAAGTCGCCAAGTCGTGTCTGACTCTTTTTGACCCCCAGGCTTCCCTGTCCCTCACAATCTCTGAGAGTTTGCCCAAGTTCATGTCCATTGGATGGGTGATGCCATCCAACCATCTCATCTCAGGTCTATTGGCCCTGATCAGCTCTCTCCCCACATCTCACCTGCCTGGGAACAGTTATGGGGAGACTGTGCCAAGTGGTGAGAGAAAATTCACTCAAGATCCCAGTTCCCTTCAGATCTGCCCACGGACAAAGGCAGGCAAAGTCACTGCCGGTCTCTTGAGAGCCTCTCTTCCTTTCCCCAGGGCCCCATCCCCTTCCCACCTCCTCTGGCCTCAATCTTCCTTGTTTCTTATTCTCCGAGTGCAGGCCGTTCATTAAATATTCACTTTCCAGACTTGGGCTGTTCTGATCTTCCCCCCCTGGGAAAAGGCATCCTTTTGGGAACTCACTGTTACTCCTTTATGCAAGGTTGAGGTGCTTCCATTCATTCCCAAATGCACCTCATTGCATTTTCCCTTTCAAAGCAGCAGACAGCCCTGCCAAGGAGCTAATGTTTCTCATGCAGCAAGCAGAGGGGCTGGGAAAACCAACATCCCTTAATTGTCAAGCCTGTGGGGCCCCATGAGGGCCTCAGCTCCATCTCGCCAATCAGGATGGACAAAGGGCGCTGTGACCTCACTGAGTGGGAGTAGTTGCAGCCTCGGGCAGACACTTGGCATTTATTTGCCTGTGCATTTTGACTGTGGATGAGTGCAGTTCCTGTTAGGCCCTTTGAAGTATTGAAAATAGCTCACAAACTCATTAGTGCCTTTGAAGACTCGCAGGGGTCTGAGAACCCGGGACAGGGCCCTGATCTTGTCCAGTTCCCCCTCTGCATGCTCCTTGCCACACCTTTCTTTCCTTCTCAAGTTTGGAACCAATCGAGTGAAAAACACAAGAGGAGTCAAACAGAGAGATCAAAAATGTCAGCACATTACTGATGGAGCTGGTTGGAGGATGTGACTTCAGATAGCTGGCCAGATTGGCTTTTTCAAATGTCATTCTTGAGTGGGAGAAACTTACCTACCCATTCAGGAGCACAAGGGAACAACCTGGAGCCTCCCTCATTGGGGCCAGGCCTGTTGGACTAAATTTAGGGAGCTGCAGGGTTGGGAAGCCTGAGCTGGTCTTGCCAAGTTCTCCCTTCAAACTCACTGTTTAGACCAGTCATTCCCATCCTGCACGGGGAGAGGGTGAGGGGTCAGGGAGACCAGAGGAATGCACCTGCGTCTGCAGGTCTTTGTCCTCTGGGGCCTGGAGTGTGAATGCTCTCCCTTCTATGGAGATGGGGGTGGGGCCAGCCCATGTTCTCCCACCTGGCCGAGGTGGATCTGGGTCAGAGTGGGTCAGCATCACCTGCAGTTGAGGGGAGCAGGCATGACCTGTACCCTCTCTCAACCAGGGAGGGATGGTCAGAGCCCCACCCACCTCAGGTGCAGCTGTAGATGCCAGCCAACCCTGGAGATCTTTCAAAGCCCTTCCCCAGACCCAGAGGAGATGTTGACTAAGACATTGATCGTCTGGCCTGCTTATCTCTGTGACATATTAAATAAGAAATAAATTGTTCATTTTTCTTTTCCCTTCATTGTCCCCTGCAAGAGTAGATGGAGAATGTGCTTCATCCAAGAGAATTGTGAGGAAATAGGGCTGCTGTTTAAAATGCCGGTGCTCTGGAGTCAGACTTGATTCTCCTTGGTTAACTCCTTGATAGAAACTGATGTCAGATTAGGGCCGGGCACCATACATTTGCTTTGCAGATGAAGGACCACAATTGACTGGAATAGCAAGGTAGGGCAAGAAGAGCAGGTGGGGGATGATGGGACAGTTTCCTAGCCTAACAGTAGCAATGCCGAGACTTTTTCCTTTTTGCATGTCCCCTCCGTCCACCTTCCTTCCCTGCCTTCTTTCTTTTTTCCCTTTCCTTCCAGGTATCCAGCCATCTGTGCGTCCGCTCAGCCGTGTTGTGCTGAACTCCTGCCCTGTGCTGAATGGACTCTGTGTAGGAGTCTGGTACCTAGACGTGATGGCATGCAAGATATTTTCTCCCCAGTCCCACCCACTAAGCTTTCATTCTCTGTAATGCATCACCGCTGGGGTGGATACATGACTAAACATAACTTAAATGCAGCGTGACGTGCACCACGATAGAGCTTAGCATGGGACAGGGATGGGAGTTACGGGAGCACAGAGGAAGGGCGGAAATTCAGCCAGGGCCACCAGGAATGACTTCCTGGATAGATTTTGAAGGTAGAACCAATTGTGCCCGGTGGGGATCAGGGAAGACAGAGAAGTGTAACCCGTGGCTTCTTGAGCTGGTAGCTCTGCTGGTGATGGCCGGGAGGACACTTCTTGGGGTGCACGTGCATAGTCTGGGTAGGACCTCGTGTGATTCTGACTCTGTGTTGGGCACATCACTGCACCCAGTCACTGGGCCACAAGACCCCACTGAGCTAAGTCATATAGTTATTCCCATTTTGTAGAAATAGAGACTGAGGTTTGGAGGAATGAAATTGCTTGTCCAAAAATCACATAGCAGGTAGACTATGGGGCTGGGACTGTTGCTACTACATGTTACCACCCACACAGAGTCTCTTGACACTGTTTCAACAGCTGTTTCCACCGTGGCACACAACTTAGGATCCCTGGAGAGAGTCCAGATGGGCACTAATCACAAACAGTTTTTATAATAATAATGATGATGATATTATCTTTATGCCTTCAGTTTCTACTTTGAGCCACTGTGCCAGAGCTTCCCAGGTGGCGCTAGTGGTAAAGAACCTGCCTGCCAATGCAGGAGACATAAGACTTGGGTTCGATCCCTCCGTTGGGAAAATCCCCTGGAGAAGGAAATGGCAACTCACTCCAGTATTCTTGCCTGGAGAATTCCATGGACAGAGAAGCCTGGCGGGCTACAGTCCATGGAATTGCCAAGGGTCGGACACAACTGAAGCGACTGAGCACGCAGTGTGCCAACCACTTTATATTCACCATTGAATAGAAGTCTAACAACTGGCTTGTAAGATAGATGGCATGATTGCCCCCATTTTGCAGGTGGGCAAACTGAGGTTCAGAACTAGATGAAAATGTGAAACTGCAGGACCCCCGAGCTCATGGTGCTAAGCAGCTCATTATTCACTTCCTCCTCTATGATTTCACACAAGAATGCAGGGAAGGGGCTGTTCTTATCTTGTCCACCCCTGGCACATGCTCCTGCTTCTGTCTAAGCCTCAGTTTTCTCATCTGTCACTCCTGCCTGCCTTGAACAGAGATGGTGGCAGGTTCACCAGGGCCTTGTAAAGGCCAATATCACTGGACTCGTAAGACACTTGTAGCTGAAATGTAGGGCTCTCATCTCAGGGAGGCCTGGCGTGCTGCAGTCCGTGGGGTTGCAAAGAGTCAGACACGACTGAGTGAACTGAGCATCTCCCCAGGGCTGGGTGTCTGTCTGGGCAGAGACTGAGGGATTGGAGATGAGCCACTGTGGGCCTCGGCTCCAGGGATGAGTCGTCTGATTGATCTGTCTGATCTGATCATTCAGATGCATCGTTTCTCGGATGTGGACACCCGATGGGGGAGGATTAGAGCATCTTTGGAGGCAGACGGGGGAGGGGGAGGATTAGAGCATCTTTGGAGGCAGACGGGGGAGGTGGGACAGGATGACCCCTGGCTCTTCCCTAAAGGCCAGGGCAGCACCAGAAGGGGCAGAGAGGCTTCTTGGGGATGCTTCAGGGCTCACGCCAGTGGACCTGGCTCCGCTCAGTGTCACTGAGGTGACAGATGCTGTTCCTGCCTTGAGGAGCTCACATCGCCATGGGGAGGTGTGAATGGAACACATGCTTCCCTTTCTCCTTTCCTTCCCTCACCACTCTCAACCTTCAAAATGCATTCCAGATCCACCCCCTCTTACCACCTCCATCACCGCCTGGAGTTCGAGCCGGCATCTCCTTTGCCAGGGCTCCTGCAGACACCCCTCTGCGGGTTCCCTCCTCCCACTCTTGCCAGCCCAGCAGCTGGAGGGAGCCCTATGAGCAGCCATCAGATCATTCATTCCTCTGCACGGAACCGTCCAGTTGTGCCCATCACACTCACAAATAAGTCAAAGTTCTTTCCGCGTTCTTGCTCCTGGCTTCCTCGCTGACCTCATCTCCCCTGAGAACCGCCTGGCTTGCTTTACTTCGGCCAGCAGCTCCCCTGCTATTTGTTAGACAAACAGGCTGTAGGTCAGTGGTCTTGGGCTCAACATTCCCAGAATAGCCACAGGGCTCAGTTCATCACCTTCATCAGCTCCTGCTCAGATGTCGCCTCCTTGGAAAGGCCTCCCCGAATCCTTTATCCATAGGTACACCCTCCTTTGCTCATGCTGGCTTAGGGTTCTGCACAGTCCTTTCATTGCCTGATGTATTGTGTATACATTTCCCCCATTCACTGTCTGCCTCCTCAAGTAAGTTCCAGGAGATCAAGGAACTTGTTGGTTTTGCCCAGCTCTAGAGGAGTGTTTGGGGCCTCCCTGGTGGCTCAGTGGTAAAGAATCCACGTGCCAGTGCAGGAGATACGTGTTCAGTCCCGGAGTCTGGCAGATCCCCTGGAGAAGGAAATGGCAATCCACTCCAGTATTCCTGCCTGGGAAATCCCATGGACAGAGGCACCTGGTGGGCTACAGTCCATGGGGTCTGAAAAGAGCTGGGGATGACTTGGCGACTGAACAAGGAATAGTGTCTGAACATTGTCAGGACTCAGTGACTCTTTGGGCATGGAGTGAATGGATATATATAGAGAGAGAACCAAGGCTGATGGAAACCCAAAAGATGGAGCCAACAGCTCCATGTGTGGGTGGGTGAGTAGGGGGTCACTGGGTCGGGGGTAAGGGTCATTCGGTAAGGTGACATGGGAAGTGGGACACGCAGGAGGAGCAGGCAGTTTTCAGGGGAAGAAAGCGGGAATGTAGTCCCAGGAAGAGCGCCTAGACCGCCAGGGGCCCACTTTTGACGGCAGCAGAGGAGAAATTCTGTGCGGAGGGAGAGTGCCCTGTGCTGTGACTGGGGCCACTCATCCAGCTGGGAGCTGGGAGCTGGGAGCTGGGAGCTGGGAGCTGGGAGAGAAGCAGGTGGTGGTGGAGGGGAAGAGCGGGCCGCTCCCTGTGAAGTGATGACGAGCCTGGACTCTGGAGCCAGCCCAGCTGGGTTCACATCCCAGCCCTGATAGCAGACCTTGTAAGCCACCGTTTGAGGTGCTGTAAAACCATCACACGGGACCTCAGAGCACCGCGCGGGGGTGTTTCCAGAACACAAGTTGGTGCTCCAGAGAGACTCGGGCTTCAACCCTGGTCCTCCCAGGCCCCAGCCTGCATAAGACACTGGATGATCTCTTTTGGCCTCAGTTCCCATCCCTAAAATGAGAACAATAATCCCTAATTCACAATATCTTTGTAACTATGCGGTGAGACGATGTATGTTAAGCACCTACCTAGGTCTGGCTTGGTACTCCGTCATGGTTGTCAAGGCAACGAGCCTGCTGAATCCAGTGGCATCAGGAGTGTTGGGAGGGAACTTGCTCTTTAAGCTCTTGGCGGGCCGCAGGGGTTCTCCAGACATCTGCTGGCCTGCCAGGACCCCTCTGCTCAGAGACTCTTCCTCCAGCCGGCTCCTTCCTTTAGGTCCTTAGAGGGCCATGCCCCCTCCTGCCTCTGGGCCTTTGCACATATCGACTCCCCTGTCTGGACTATTCCTGCCTCTTTCACCTCATTAACTGAGACTCATCCTGGCTCAAGGTTCACTTCCTCCTTCTGGACCCTCCGTCTAGATCATTTTCAAAGAAGTGTGTTCCTTGACCTTGAATAGTTTATCTCATGAGTGTGTGCTTAGCTGCTCAGGCCTGTTTTACTCTTTGTGACCCCATGGACGGTAGCCCACCAGGCTCTTCTGTCCATGGGATTTTCCAGGCAGTAAATACTGGAGTGGGCTGCCATTTCCTCCAAGGGATCTTCCTGACCCAGGGATTGAACCCACATCTCCTGCATTGGGATCTCCTGCGTTGGCAGGCAGATTCTTTACCGCTGAGCCACCTGGGAAACCTTCGCTTATCTCAGGTAATGACTGTGCCTCAATCATAGTCATTAACGTATTATTATAGCTCTCCTTATAGATTGTAAGCTTCAGCAGGGTAGGGACTGTGTCTGCTTTGTCTCTGGACTGTAGACAGAGGGTAGGGACTGTGTCTGCTTTGTCTCTGGTGAATAGCAAGGTCTCCATTCATAGGATAAATGACTCAGTGAAGGTAGAGGAGACACACACCGCTGTAGTGACCTTGTCTCAGTCTTACCCTGTCTCTCCCCAAACAAGACTGGGAACACTGAGAGAGGCGCCTTAACTGTGACCCTCACAGCCTTAGGAGGGATGCCGGTTCTTTTTAAATTTACAGCAGCAACAGCAACAATAAATAACACATACTCAGTGCTCTAGTTGCTATGCTAAGTACTATGTAGACATTACTTCATTTAATTGAAACGTCATTATTATTGAGTGAGAAAAGCAAGAAGCCGAGAAATGTGTATAACCCAATCCAATTTAAAAAAGATAAACAATGTCAACCCCCCACTCTATATGTAAATGTGTATGTATGGGAGTGTGTAATTTTATGTTTACATATGGTTTATGAGCAAGAATAAAGATATGGAAAGATATAAACTAGATTGTTAATATGGGTTACCTAGGGGTGTGTGTTGGCTAGTGGGAAGTTTGGGTGGGTGAGGTGGTGAAGTGGGGGGAAGAAAGGCAAGTGAAAAGGGGGAAAGTAGAAAGTAAAATTGCACTTTAAAACTCGGCATGCATAATAAGACCGTACTTTACGTATTCATGCGAGATGGTGTATGAATGTGTATGTAAAAAGAAATTTAAAAGTTGTTCCAGAAAAAAGTACTAGATGCTGGCAAGGGTGCAGTGTGATGGGCACTTTTGTAAACTGCCGGTGGGAGTGTAAATTGTTACAAACTCTCTGGAAAGCAACTCGGCAATACATTATCAACAGCCTTAAAAATATTCATGTGTTTGGACTCGAGTACTCACTTCAAAGAATTTACCCTGAAGAAACAACCAGTTGCAGTCAACCATTTATGTATAAGATGCATAGCATTCTTGATAACAGAGGGAAAAACGGGAATAAACTAAATAGCCAACAATAAGAGAGAGGTGAAACAAAACATTATATCAGAAACTCAACTGCAGTCTCACGACAGTTCTGTAGACAGGATGACTCTTAGCATCTCCATTTTACAGACGGAGGAAGCAGAAGCTTAAAACGGGAAGCAGGGACTTCCCTGGTGGTCCGGTGGCTAAGGCTCCGCACAGTCAGTGCAGGGGCCTGAGTTCAGTCCGTGGTCAGGGAACTGTTACTAGATCCCACGTGCCACAACTAAGAGTCTGCATGCCACAACTAAAGATCCCGCATGCTGCAACTAAGACCCAAATAAAGAAATAAAATAAACAGATATTTTTTAAAAAAGAAGAGGAAGCAAGTTGGCCATAGTCACCTGACAAGTAAGTGGTGCAGCAGGTTTCCAACCCCTATGCACTCGCGAAAACGTGAGCGTTCCTGCCTTATGGGTATACTTGCCAACAGGGTGCATATCTGCTGTTCAAGTTCTCCTTCTGGAGAAAGTGGTACAGCGCATGCTCCAAACCCTTGACACCTTGAGTTGGGACCTGTTGGACCATAGCGAGTGGAGGAGCCCCTGAAAGATCATCACAATGATTTCACTTTCTTTTTAACAAAATAGTATACAGAAGCCTTAAGCCAGCACCAGATGGCACAGAGTTAGCACTCA
The DNA here is from genome assembly GCF_001704415.2 of Capra hircus. Classification (NCBI taxonomy): domain Eukaryota; kingdom Metazoa; phylum Chordata; class Mammalia; order Artiodactyla; family Bovidae; genus Capra; species Capra hircus. Next base: position 9,175,265 of record NC_030810.1, on the reverse strand, counting down.
CAATAAACTATAGATTGTAAGTCACATCACCGTTTTTCCTTGGTTAGAGAAGCAGTTAGAAAACTAGGTCTTTTTCTTCTTTGTGATTCCAATATCTTCTCTCTGGGTTACCTGGGAAACTGCCCTCTTAGTGGCAGCATATGGGAGCATAAAGAGCCAAAGCTTTGGAGACAGATCTGAGTGTGAATTCTGATATTGCCTCTCAGCAGCTGTGTGATTTCAGACCAATTATTACCCTCTCTCTGAGCCTCGGTTTCTCCTCTGAGCCTCTTTGCCTGAGTCGCAGATTTGCAGTGAAGCTGAAACTAGATGTCAGGTAATAAGTGCTGAACATAGTTCTTGTGTTGCAGAAGGTATTTATTAAGCGTTAGGGTGCTTGCCTTTCCAGTTGGAAGGTATATTCTTTAGTTGAAACCTTGCTGAATGGCACTATTTTGCGAGAGGTTTTAGGCCAGGTTGGACCAGGCCGTACCAAGCTGTAACCAGGGCTGGGGTGCAGACATCATGGCTGGGACTTCACCCCGGGTTAGAATTTAAAGTGCCGTGTGGGGTGGCCGGGAAAGCAGTGTGGGCCCGGGTTGGGCACGGAAGATTGCAGGCAGGCTTTGAGGCTGATGTTTTGCTTTTGGTGGTGCCTCGAGGCCATAGCTGATAAAAGACCAGTAAGAGAGTCTGGGCGTGAAAGATAAAAAGGAGAGACGTGAGGTTTGGATAAAGACTTGCTGTTAAGAGTGCTCAGATACATCCCAGGTGAAAGGAGCTTAGCAGGCCTTGAGGAAAGGAGCACGGTTTCAGTCACTTTTTGTCTTGTAAAGTCATTTGACCTTGGTTGCCCTAGTGTCTTTACTTCCAGAGGTATAACCAGGTCCAGGCTGTGGCGTGGGATGAAGAGATACAACTGATGAACGGATGAGAGGATGGATGAATAGGATAGTAGTGACGGTTGGTGGATGGGTGGGTGAGATGGAAAGCTAGATGGGCTGGGGAGGCATTTGGGATGGATGAACAGAGGGGTGGGCTACTACATGGAGGTGGTGGTGATTGCGCAGATGGCTAGAATAGAAAGATGGGGATTGGCTGCCAGATGGTAAAGTGGGAGGAGAGATGGGGCAGATAGGGTTGGTGAATGGATTAGATGAATAAATGGAAAGATGGTGGAATAAATGAAAGATGGTTGAATAAATGGAAGGACTGACTTGGTGGATTATACAGATGAAGTGTGATGGTTGGATGAAAAGACTGAGGGATTGGGTGATGAGGAGACTAGTGGGGTGGGTAGATTTAAGAGTGTTTGGAGAAGGAAATGGCAGCCCACTCCAGTATTCTTGCCTGGAGAATCCCATGGGCAGAGGAGCCTGGGGAGCTACAGTCCATGGGGTCGCAAGAGTTGGACACGACCTAGTGACTAAACCAAGAGTGTTTAGATAGATGAATGGATACAAGAAGGCACCCAGGGATGTATGGATAGAAGGATGATTAGATAATGGATGGATCAGGGCTTTGGTAATTTATTGTTCAAGCAAACCCATGTGGAGACTGTGTGGTCAGAAGTGGAGACACAGGCTGAATGGGGAGAATCAAATATCTTGGCTTCTTAGAGGGAATGCCTGGGGATAGGAACCTGGTCTCCTCTGCATCATTCTCCTTGTCAATTCCCATGATGTCCTTTGCGAAAACTCTATATCAGGTCTAGACACCGATACAGACTCCTTCACATGCCTCTGTGTCTCTTCTAATGCGCACACGGAGTCTTTACTGCCTCTGACGTGCAAATGCGAGACATGTCCACACTGGCGTTGGCACTCCTTTGTAATTTGTAATGGAGATGGTGTGTCTGTTCTCTGCTGGAAACGGAATGAGATTCAGTGACTAACGGTCCACAGCACACCCGGCTGGGATGGACCAACAGAAAGGAAAATCAAGTGGCCCAGGGACCCTTGCCTTGTTCAATGAATGTGGGATTTTTACTCTTTATTAAATGAGTAAAATATTTTGAGGGGCACCAGTTCAGTGCAACAGGGCTTTTATTGTTCTTTATCAAAGCAACCTGGAGGGCTGAAGAAAAAACCCAGAAGATGCCTCCTGGGATCTCAGGTGGGGGACTGAATAGTCCCCAGGATACAGTTGCTTAGATGCTCTGCGTTTCCTCTTCTCTCAACCAGGCTGCTCACTTGCTCTGTTTGCTATAATTCAATTAGCTATAACTGCTTTCCGTTGCTATGAAAGTGGTATATCCTCAGGGCAGAAATTCAAACAACATAGAAGGGCATCTGGCGAAAAAGGTCTTCTGCTCACTGCAGGTCCCCAGTCCCGCTTATTCTAGAGATGTTCAAATTCGTAAGTAGAAATACGATGTAAATTCTTTACATCTCACACAAATGGGATTATTCTGTGTATCAAGTATACTATCCTACACTATGCTTTTTCTCTTGACAGTATCTCTTTATACAGCTTTCTAGGTTGGCATGTATTGATTCATCTCATTCTTATTATGATTGCATAGATTTTCACAAATTACCAGAAATGATTCCATCAGTCCCATATTATTTAGGCGTTTTCTAGCTTTTGGCTCCCCCAAATAACACCACGGTAAAGTAGTTGTGTGTGTGTGTGTGTGTGTGTGTGTGTGTGTGTGCAGGTGCAGGAGAGAAAGTGATTTCAAAATGAATGAACTAGTCTATATAGAATGGATTTGGTGCCTCAACAGATATATACATTTATGCTCATAAAAGTGCCAGATGACGTTAAATGCTACCAATAGAACTGGAGAGTTTTTGGGTTCTCTACATATTAGAGTGCACCAGAATCACCAAGAGGGCTTGCAAAAGTACAGATTTCTGGGTCCAAAAGTTTTCTGATTCAGTAGATCTGAAATGGAGTATGTCTGGTATAAGATAGAGAATTTGCATTTCTACCAAGTTCACAGGTGAGGCTGGTATGCTGGTCCAACAACTACTGCTCTATACCTTTTCAACAGCTTTTTAAAAATTGCCATTCTGATGTATATCAGGTATCTCATTAATGCATTACTTTAATCATAAATAAAATTGATCATTTTTCAGGCTTCTTAGTTACTTTATCTCTTGTCATTCAGATTGTCTGTTCATGAACTTTCCTCATCTTGCTTGTTTTTTAAGGCATTGTTTGTGTTTTTCTTTTTGATTTATAAGAACTTTTTGCATATAAAGGACATTGGCTCGTTATTTGTGGTCATATGCCAAACCTTTTTCTCCGTTCGGAGTTTGTCTTTAGGCTCTGTGATTCCTTCCTTCATCCGTCCCTCCTTCCCCATCCCTTCCTTCCTTCCTTTCTTTGCTTGTACATTCAGAGGTTCTATGTTTTAATGCAATCAGATTTGTCCATTTGTTTTGCCTTCTAATTCTCTGTTATACTTAGAGAAAGATCTTTACCACTTGAAATTATATAGACGTTAACAATGAATCTGTGTTAATGCTTGTTCTTTTTTTACTTCTAATCTAATATAGGGCAGCAAGTGTTACTATGGCAGTGTCGTAATCACTTAATTGAAAATGGAAATGTGAAGTCTTCACATTTCTGAATTAACCTGAAGGGATCTTTTCAGCCTCTATATCCCTCAGGTCTGTAAGAGGGAAAAGAAACTCTCCTTTGATGATTTCCTCCTCTTCAGGCTATTGCTATGATGAGTTGAGATTTAAAAAAAAAAAAAGTTTGAAGTTTGAGGGCAAAGTGTGTAGGCTGTTTTCAGACAAACAGATGCTTGCAAAGTGAGAGGGCACAGGCAGAACTGTAGAGGCCACAGGCATGAGGCACCAGAGCCAGCAAATCTCCCTCCCGAACTGGAGTCTGACGCCAGAGCCACCCAGGCTTCCCTGCACACTCGTGCCCCTGGACATGCCTTGTTCCACTGATCTGCTTCCCACTGGAAAAGAGGACTGGGAATGAGGAATACTGAAGCAGCCTTTTTATACAACCTGTAATAAAGTATGCGTCGATAAACGTGGGCTGACTGAATTAATGGAGCCATTATGATTTTGAAAGGCTTGCCTTTTCTATTATTCCACTTCATGCACAGGGTTTTGGAGGTCCTGGATGCTGAGACAGCATCCTTAAACCAGCCATTGTACCAGCTTCAGAGGAACTGCCAGTCTAGTGGACAGCTCGATATGGTCATGAGTGGTACATGTTTAAGGGAGAGAGGAGCTAAAGGAAGATGCTAGGTTGTACAAGAGCAAGGTCCACGTCATCTCTATCATTCTGTTCCAGCACCTAGCACACAGAACCTGACATGTAGGGGCTCAACCAATGTCTGATGATTGACTGAGTGAATTTGAGGGAGAAGAGGAGGGAGCAAGTACTGGGGCTCAGGGAGGCAAAAGAGGAAGAGATATTTGAGTCTTAACAGAAAGAAGTATTACAGAAAAAAAGTGGGCAATAAGCAAGGCGAGTCTCTGTGGGTGTCACCCACTGCTCACTGGGGCTCAGGATGAATCCCGTAATGTCACTTGGCAGGGGTGAAGGCGTAGACTGTATTGGGGAAAGAGAACAAATCAGGGTCAGCAAGAGGGGCCGTGTCTAATTTTGGTGCTGTGTCTGACATCAGTGGGGGTCTGTATTCCAGAAGTGGGGCACCCCTGTCTGTTGCTCTTCTTTCTTACAGGCCAAGCACACGAGCTGCCTTTTCAGTGAAGGGACAAGCTGCTTGGGAGTGGGCTGTCTATAAGATTTGTCTGGGAAGGTCAACTGTCCCATACCTGGGGAATTTGCAGCCCATGGGAAGTTGGAGTGTCCCTTGGCCCTTGGGAAGCCGAGCTTGAGTGCTTCTGGTTCCTGCTAGCTCATGGTTCAGAGGACCTTGAATGAGCACCCAGAGCTATTGTCAGAAAATCCTGAAGCATCCATGTGTGCTGAGCCTCTTCAGTCATGTCCTACTTTTTGTGGCCAGGCTCCTCTGTCCACGGGACTCTCCAGGCAAGAACACTGGAGTGGGTTGCAGTGCCCTCCTCCAGGGGATCTTCCCGACCCAGGGATTGAACCCACATCTCTTACATCTCTTGCATTGGCAGGCGGGTTCTGTACCACTAGCTGCACCTGGGAAGCCACGAAAATCCTGATGCTTGTGTCATATTGGGGAAGGGTACTATAGACTGAGAGCTGAGCTTGTGCGAAGACTGAGAGGTGCACCCTGGCCCATCTAAAACTCAGAAGGACGTTTTAGGCCTGGAAGGGAATGAGCAGCTTGGTGACGGTGGGCTCCCTGGGCACACCTTTCCCCACTCTGGGCTCACTCCCAAGGAGGCCTGGGCTGGGCAGCTATGAGTAGGAGCAGGGTGAGTCTGCCATTCCAACCTGCTCTTCACTTTCTGCCATTCCTGGAGGTGGGCAGCTGGATGCTGGGATGGAGTCGAGGGAGAAGGTTCAGGATGCTGAGGCTCTGTCTAGTCTGTACCTAGTTTCGAAGAAGAAAGGATAGAGACAACCCCAGGCCAGGCTGGCCTGTGTAAATACCTTGCAAGGTATATGCACCCATTCGTTTATCTGAAAGTTTAAGACATGCTCTCCACCACTTCCCTGCCCACCCTGTCCCCACCAGTGCCCCACTGGAGCAGGCAGAGCTGTGACTCCAGGTCAAGTACAGCTGTGGGCTTCCTCCCCCGGTGGCTCAGTGGTGAAGAAAATGCCTGCAGTGCAGGAGACACAGGAGACAGGGGTTCTATCCCTGGGTCAGGAAGATCCCCTGGAAGAGGGCAAGGCAACCCACTCCAGTAATTCTTGCCTGGAGAACCCATGGATAGAGGAGCCTGAAGGGCTACAGTACATGGGTCACAAAGAGTCAGACACGACTGAAGTAGCTGAACACACGTGCAAGTACCACTTGGCTCTCATCCGGTACTGCCACTAGCCGGCTGTGCCACCTGGGGCAAGTTACTGACTTTCTGCATCTCAGTTTCCTCATCTATAAAGTGGGGTTATAACAGCCCCTCTGTCACAAGATGGTCAGGAAGGTGAAATGAGGACATGTACTTGGAAAGACTTAGCACATTCAAGTGCTTAAAATGTTTGCTAACATGAAGCATCCATTGGTGATGTCAGAGGTAGGGAGACACTGGGGAACGGGTGCAAAACTCTGGGCAGAAAAGGACAGGTGCCATCTCGCAGGTATACATGATGGAACACCTATGTGCTGTATCTAGTGGGTAGGTACATAACGGAGAATCAAACCACACTGGTTCTTGCGTCTTAGGTAGGATGCTTTGTCCTTTAAACCAGGAGTCTAGAGCTGTGGATTCACAGAGGTGCGGCCAGGGAGGGTCTCCTGGGGCACTGGCCTTTGAAAACATTGCTTACAAAGAGTTGAAACGTGGCCTCTGTAGTCTGGAGTCACAGAGAAGGCTTCTTGAGAGAGGATCCCATGGATGGGTGGGGGGTAGGAGGTAGGTAGTCAGCAGAGAGGGCTTTAGAATAGAGGTGGAGCAGGGTGAGTCCCTATAACCCTCTTTGCCTCTCCTTGGTGCAGACAGCTCCCTGGTTGCTCTGCCGACTTCTCCCCTGTGCTCACCAGCATGGCTTCTTCACGCAGCACTCAGAGAGAGAGCCGGAAATATGCAGATCCGATCAGACGAGGTCACCCCTCCCCCCACGCGCACACAGTTCAAACCATCCCGATTTAATCTGGTAGACGAGATCTACCCCATCTCGTCTCCCACCACTCTGGCTGGCTTCTCTCCACCAGGAGTGCTGGCCTTCTTGCTGTTACCTTGAAAAACAACAAGCTTGTTCCTGGCTCCAGGCATTTCTGCCTGTTCTTCTCCCTGCCTGGAATGCGCTCCCCCGCGATGTGCCATGGCTGACTCTTACTCCCCGATTCGGTCTCTGCTCCGGTGTGATGCCCTCGGAGGTGGAGCACCCCAGATGAAGCTCTGCCCCACCACCTTCTTTCTCACTCTTATCACACTCCCTCCATCCTTTGCTTACCGTTTACTTGTCTCCATCTGTCCCAGCACTAGAGAACGAGCTGTGTGAGGATGTCACAGGCGATTTGCACCGCCAGTGCCTACAGCAGACTTGCCACACAGTGCTTAGTAAATACTTAGCCACTGCATGAATGAAAGGCACAAGGGTGAGTGGAAGGGAAAGAGTGAGTGGTAATCAATGCTTATTGAGTCCCTTGTGCCTGGTGTACGTCCATAATCTCATTTAACCTTCCCAGCAGGCCTGTGAGGGAGCTATTATTATCCTTCCTTACAGATGAGGGAGCTGAGGCTCAGAGAGGGTGAGCAAAGTGCCCAGTGTCCCACAGCCAGCAAGTGGCAGAGTGAGGTAGTGAATTCAGGTGTTTTTGACTTCCTAGGCTGAGCTTGTCCTATGCTGGGAGCAGGGAGTAGGTCTGAGTGGCCCTGGAAAGTGTGTGTCTGCAGTGGTCGGCGTAGGGCAGTGCAAATTAGATCGTAGCTCTCATTGTTGCTCTGTGACTAAGTTGCATCCGACTCTTTGGGACCTCTCGAACTATAGCACTCCAGGCTTCCCTGTCCTTCTCTGTCTCCTGGAGTCCACCCAAACTCCTGTCCTTTGAGTTGTGTCGCCATCCACCATCTCCTCCTCTGTCACCCCTCTTTTCCTCCTGCCCTCAATCTTTCCCGGCATCAGGGCCTTTGCCAATGAGTCAGCTTTTTGTAGCTCTCGTGGGCTCTTCTAAGTTCCCCCATACTTCCATGCATCCTTCTGTGGATTCTCAGCTCTGTGTGTAAGCAGAGTTTCACCAGACACACACAATAGTCTGCCACTTACAAACATCACACCAGGTGGAAGAGACACTCAGAACCTTGCACTGATTCTTTCAGGAGACTGCGAGGGCCTTGGTGGAGGGAGGGGGTCCACTGAGCCCTCCATCGGGATGGCGGAGGGACAGCCTGGGAGTGTGGGGCACGCACCCCTGTACCAAAGAGCTCTGCATGTGGTAGAGCCATGTGAGCAAGTGTGTGTATGGGTGAGGGAATGTGCGTGTGTATGTAGTGGACATGGACATTTGTGTCTGGAGATGCCAGTTGTGCCAGGGAATTCTGTGTGCAGAGGGTCTTGCACAGCTTGGGTCCCAGCTCCCAGCTCTCAATTCTAGCAATGGACCAAGCGTTGACCTTGAAGTTGCCCTCCCAGACACACCTGAGGGCTTTTGTCCCACCTCCAGCTAGCTATTCAGTGACCCAGGATGAGAGTCTGTGTGCGGCAACCATGCCTGGCAATGGCCAGGGCCCAACCAGGCCAGCTGCTGTGCAGAGCCCACTGGGCTGCCTGGGTACTTCGGAACAGTGGGGGCCTGGTGCACCGAGCTCAGCAGAACCGGGTCTATGTGCCTCTGCTTGAGCTTCAGCCCTCCTGGAACATACGACCTCTCTTTCAGTGGTGGGGGTGGTTGTTCAGTTGCTAAGTTGTATCTGATTCTTTGTGACCCCATGGACTGCAGGACGCCAGGCTTCCATGTCCTTCACTATCTCCCAGAATTTGCTCAAACTCATGTCCATTGAGTCGTTGATGCTATCCAACCATCTCATCCTCTATCACCACCTTCTCCTCCTGCCTTCAATCTTTCCCAGAGTCAGGGCCTTTTCCGGTGAGTCGGCTCTTCACATCAGGTGGCCAGAGAATTGGAGCTTCAGTTCAGCATCAGTCCTTCCAATGAATATTCAGGACTGACTTCCTTTAGGACTGACTGATGTGATCTCCTTGCAATCCAAGGGACTCTTAAGAGTCTTCTCCAACACTTCAGTTAAAAGCATCAATTCTATGCCACTCAGCCTTCTTTATGGTCCAGTTCTCACATCTATACGTGACTACTGGAAACACCAGAGCTTTGGCTTTTCGGTGGAGCCCCTGCCTAACCTGCTGGCTTGGAGCCCACACTGTGGGTGCTTTCTGGGGGAGGAGAGGGCAGGGGATACCCTCAGACCCCTGCAAAGCAGCCCTGCCTGTGGGTCCAGGCTTCAGAGGACATGATGCCCTAGTTTCCATGAGTTTCAAAAGCTTTTCAGGCCTCAGATTCTTTACTCTCAGAAGCTTCCAGAACTTCTGGGAGGGGTCTGCTGCCTGGACTTTATTTCTGCCTCTGAGTTATCAATGCTGAATCTCGAGCAGAGAAGCCCTTGAGCCGGTCTAGACTGAGCTCCAAGTCCAAAGAGAACTCGGGAGAAAGGTTGTCCATGCCCTGGTGTGGAGCAAACGTGGAGCCAGGCAGCAGCTGAGGAGGTGGTGGGACATGCTGTTTCTCCAGAGAGACAAACCAAGAACGCAGCCAAGGGCAAGCTGAGGTCATGGCTGGTGAGTGCAGGCAGAGGAGAGCCTGGGAACCAGAAGGTGGAGGAGGCTGATGATGGAGCAGTAGCAATGCCCAGCTGGGCAAGTCCTCTTTAGAAACTGGAGACTTCCCGTTCCAGCAGCCGCTTCCTCTGGGTCCACCCCTTGAATGAGTGTCCCCTGGGACCCTCCATCTTTAGTCCTTTGCTGCCCCAGCTCCCCACAGTCGGCCCAGGGCGAGCTGCCCCTTCCTTTCTTGGGCTGTAAATCCTGCGGCCACTGCGTCCTATGGCCTGCCCAGCTTGCTATCCTTTCGACTGCCAGGTCAGCCCCTGACTTCATCCTGAGAGTGGCCATTCCAAGACACAGATTCCCAGGTGTGTCACATGGATGACCCGACCGGAACCCCACTGAGAACATCCAGATGCCAAGAGTGGGCTTCTCCCAAGTCCTGCGTCCCTTCCTGCCTGTCACCTGCCTCGGTGGCCACTCCTCCCCTCCCCCTGCTCCCTGGGGGAGCAGACAGGGGTCACTCCAGGGGTCCCCAGTTCCCAGGCCTCTGATCCTGCCCTGCCTCTCTCTCTGTCACCCATGGGGTCGGTTCTCTCCCCTCCGTTGCTCCCATGTTATTTCTCTTCTCCACTGACTACTCTTTAAACGGTGTTCCGAATAAAAAAGGGGCTCTCTGTGGGCCAGGAACTCCTCTGGCTCCTGTCCTCTCCTTCTTCCGTTTAAGTCTGAGCTGCTCCCAATAGCCACACTCAGTCCCCACTTCTTCCCAGTTAACCCGCGCGGGGCCTGAGTGACCAGTGGCACTGACAGCCTTCGTCACGAGGCTGGGGACGCGCGGCTCTTCTAGGCTCCCAGGCCACGTCCCTCTTTTTACTGGTGCCTCTCCTGCCCCTGAGCTGGTCTCGGTCTGCGTGTCTGCCTCTGTCCCTGCCGCCCCTTTTTCTCTCTTTCCCTCTCCTCTTCTGTCTGCCTCTTTCTTGAGCTCTCTCACCGGGACTACCTCTGCGTGTGTGTTTCTATCTGCCCGTCTCTCTTCTGCCCATTTTCCCTTTGAGTCTCTGGTTTTCTCTTTGTCTTTCTGCCTTTCTACCTTCCCCTGGGGTATCGGGCCATACATGGTGTGATGCCGAGGGGCCCAGTGGGTCCCGAGATGCCCCCCTTGAGAGCCTCTCCTGGGGTCTGGACGGGAGCAGCGTAGGTCTGGCTGTTCCGGGACCTGGCACGGTGTCCCCCGCTCCCGCCGGAGGCAGTGCCCTCCAGGCATCAGTGGGGCCGGGAGAAAGTCCATCTCCGTGTGGCTCTATGGAGGTGTGCAAACGGCAGGGGCCTGGAGCGCCTCCAGTTAGTGTAATTACATTCTCCCTGCTGACAGTTCCCACCATGGTCTCAATTGCATGTGACATTCTTATTAAATAACTTCACCCGTAACTAGTAATAATAACACAGTCCTTACTTCCTGACCTAAATTGCTCGATGCTATTTTGGTGAGCAGTAGCGGTGCGGCAGGGCTTCTGCAGCACGGCCTGCCAGATCGCCACCATCACATGTACACACACACGCACACACACACGTGCATGGCTGGGGGCTGATGGGAAGGATGTGTGCACTGCCTGTGCACAGCCTATATGCATGAGCCTGGGAGCGGCCGGGAGGGCTGCCCCCACTCGCCAAAGCAGGGCGCCCTGGATGCCTGATGGCCCAGCATCCCCGGCAGGAGTGACTTTACCTAGCCTCGTCACAGAGCGGAGATTCAGCTTCCAAAGGACTGCCTGGTTCTCTGTCCATTTCTCTATGTTGTTCCAGCCTCTGTGCCTTCACTGCTTCCTTCCCCTGCCCCTGGAGTCTCCTTCCCTCCCTTTTCCTCCAGGTGGAATTGGTGGAACTGTATTCATCTCTTAAGGCTCAGTGTTGATGTTACCTCTTTCAAGACGCCATCTCTGATTCTAGCATAGCGCCATTCATCACCCGCTGAGTTGTTCTGCTTCGTTCTGGTCTGGCACTATGTTCTAATTTTGTTAGCTGGAGATGGGACTGTCTTTTGAGCAGCTGTTGTCTAGTTGCTAAGCCATGTCTGACTCATTTGTGATCCCGTGCACTGTACCCACCAGGCTTCTCTGTCCGTGGGATTTCCCAGGCAAGAATAGTGGAGTAGGTTGCCATTTCCTTCCCCAGGGGATCTTCCCGACCCAGGGATCGAGCCTGCATCTCCTGTATTGGCAGGTGGATTCTTTACCACTGAGCCACCAGGAAAGCCCATTTATCTAAAGGCAAGGACTCACTCATAGCCATTTCTGATGATGGACCCATCCACTCCCATAACAAGGCCCCCCGAGTGTTTACTGAATGGAAGTAGACTTGGGTGTATGGGGAGGGGGCTGGGGCTGGGGACTGAGAGCTGGGGATGGTAGGCTTTTCCACAAAGATGGAACACTTGCTGGGCTCCTAGTCTTTGTTTTTATTTTCCATCTTGACAAAAAAATGTGAGGTGTTCACTCTCGCAGAACAAATAGAACTGTGACTTCGGTTTCACAATTTATGGGGCTGATTTTGTCTGCTTTTGACAGTTCTGTCGTGTTCCTGACAGTTACGATTTGGTTTCTCTGTGGGACCTCAGGATGATAAGTTGGGATGCCAAGCCTGCATTGATCCATGGGGGGAACGTACAGCACCTTTGGATTTCTCCCTCTGGTGTGCTTATGAATTTGGAATCCTGAGCAAGCCAGGGGAGGAAGGATGGGGAGGCCATGTGACCATGTGAGCATGTGTGGATGACTGTGCTGGGAGAGGGGTGTCACCTGGATCGTCTGACCCAGGTGGCATCAGAGGACAGAAGCAGTGCCCACCTAGACGTCCCCACACTTCCTCCCTACAGCTGCCTAGTCTTCTAGAGGACTCCCCTGCCCTTCTGTGTCCTCTCCACCCTCCCCAGTCCACCCATGAGTCTGCAGCACGTCTTCCAAGCTTGATGTGAGCTTTCGAACCGAGGGATCATTGCTGATTTCTCCCTGGATCCTTAACATGCAACCTGTGACCTCAAGAAGCGTCAGCGCATGTGTGCCGAGCGCGTGATGATCGGGTGAATGAATGAACGGTTCTGTCTTCTGTAGCCTCTTGTTTTCTCCCCTGACCTCAGCATGGACTGTTGAGTCTATCTTAGATTTGAATCCTAGGTCCCCCACTCACTAGCTGAGTGATTTTCGAAGGTTCTTTTGAAAAACTAGTTTCCATCTATAATATCAAGAACAGAATCCAAGCCTGCCTGCATTGTTGTTGAGGTGAAATGCACGAGGGGTCATATAGTATGGAGTGTTAAACGCATGGACTCTGGACTCAAACTGCCTGGGTTCACATTCTTACTTGACTACTTCCTAGCTGTGTGACTTTGGGCTACTTAGTCTCTGTATATCAGTCTACGTACATGGAGTGAGAGTGGTGCCTACTTCTCAGGGCTGTTGGGAGGATTATATGAGACAAAGTATTTAAAGCAGGAACGGGCATATAGCGGGTGCCCAGGTCATGTGTGACAGAGCGTCTTGGCTGAATCATAGCTGAGATTCAGACATAAAAGTATTTAGGAGCCAGGCTACACCCTTTCTGATAGGGCGTTCTGTCCCCTGCTCAGATGTCTCCTTACATCTCATGAAGTTTTGGGGGTTACTCGCCACATCCTGGTTTGCACGGGGTTTAGTAATTTCATGAGGAAGAACTTGAATCCTGAGCACAGATGGGGTTTATATATATGTAGACCCCAGTCCAGTGGGTGGGGGGACCTTCATGAGTATTAAAGTGCTGGGTGAGATAAAGTGGCACCAGAGAGAAAATTTACCTTGAATGAGTAAGGGGCCAGACAGGGCTCCGTAGCTTGAGAGTTAAGAGAAAGCAGGGGTTTTGAATCAGGGACTATCAAATACATATCCAGACTTTGTCAATGTCTCCTGGGAGGCAAAATCTCCCACAGCTGAGAACCATCGTTCTACTAGACCTGGAGAGGATGACAGCTCTCTCCCAGTTGGAAAGAGAAGTGAGAAGGGAAGTCAGGAGGTGGGGAAACACAGGAAGGTTCCTTCCAGCTGTCTAGGAGTGTTCACGCTCTCGCACGTGCCAGAGCAGGGTGGGCCAGTGTCAACACGAGGCTCTCAGCAGACTCTCGGCAGCAGTAGTGAAGTTTCAGTGGCCCGGAGGCAGTCAAGGGAGGGCACAGCGGCTGCGTGAGAGCAGTGGCTCTGCTTCCACGTGAGTTAGCAGCCTTGGAGAGTCCTTGGAGCCCTGATTCTCAGCCTGGGCTGAACCACTGCTGGGGTCCCACTTCCAGAGTTCTGATTTACATGGTCTGGGTTGCGGGGGGTGGGGTGGGTCTGGGCATTGACTGGAAGTCCACAAAGCTTCTCAAGTACCATGAAGTTGAGAACCAGCCACCGTAATCTAGGCTTTGCATCAATATCACCTGGCAGCTTGTTAGAAATGAAGATTCTCAGGCCACACACAGCCCTTGTGGTTGCCCAAGTGGTTTGCACATAGCTGAAAGTCTGAGAAGGAGTGATGTAGGCTATGAAAAGTGGGAGAACTGACAACTTTTCAGTCTGGCCGGTAGAGTCTGTTGATTCAGCACCCTTTAGGAAAAGCAGTTCAACCAAACTGGCAAGAGCTAGTGGACATAGTCTCCATTCTCTCACAAACCGGAAGGGACCAGGGCCGAGGCCCTCTAGGGGATGGGTCTTCCCGATCCCTCATGCACTGCCCGCTGCTCTGGTTGTCCCCACAAGCCTAACCAAACACCTTCTGGTCATCCTAGGCTGTTCTTGTCTTCCTTCTTCTCCTCTTCTCTCTTTACCAAGAAGACTGGCAGATGCAGGGTAGATGCCCCAGGCTCCAGATGCCCCGTCTCTGGGGCCCCCGTCTCCATAGTCATTCATCCATTCATCCGCCAAGTATCCGTTGTGCACCTGTGGACCACACACTCTTGTAGACTGAAGATCCAGTGATAAACAAGAAAGAAAAAAAATTCCTGCCCACAGGTACCTTGCATGCCTGGTTATTTGCAGGCAATAAACAGGTAAGTTAAATAAATGTATACCATCATGTTGGGTAGGGATAAGCTCTCTGAAGAAAGATAAAGTATTAAATTGAGTCAGTGGATCACTTTGAGTAGTGTGGCCATTTTAATAATATTGAGTCTTCTAATTCATGAAAATAGGATATCTTTCTGTTCATTGTGTTTAATTTCTGTTAGCAATGTTTTCTAGTTTTCAGTGTGTAATTTTTTTTTTTTTTTCCTCTTTGGAGTGCATTCCTAAGTATTTTATTCTTTTTGGTCCTATTATAAATGAGATTGTTTTCTTAATTTCTTTTTTTTTTGGATTGTAATTGTTAATGTATAGAAACAATTTTTGTATGTTGATTCTGTATCCTGCAACTCTGCTGAGTTTGTTTATTTGCTGTAACAGGTGTGTGTGTGTGTGTGTGTGTGTGTGTGTGTGTATCTGTGTGTGTATGTGTTGGTAGTCTCTGGCCTTTGGTATGTAAAAGGCTATGTCATCTGTGAACAGAGATAATTTTGCTTCTTCCCTTTCAGTTTGGATGCCTTTTATTTACTAATTTCGCTGGCTAGGAATTTCAGTACCATGTTGAACAGAAGTGGTGAGAGAGGGCATTCTTGCCTTGTTCCTGATCTTGGAGGGAAAGCTTTCATTTTTCCTCCATTGAATATAATCTTACTGTCAAGTTTTGCACATGCTTTTTATTATGTTGATGTAATTTCCTTATATTCCTAGGTAACTGTGTGTTTTTCTTATGAAATTTTGAATTTTGGCAATGATTTTTCTGCAGTAACTTAGATTATCAGCTTTTTTAAACCTTTGTTCTGTTGATGTGGGGTATTACGTGGTCATTTTTCGTATGTTTGTGCAGTGATCATTTTTTGTATGAGCCATCTTTGTGCTCTAGGAATAAATCCCACTTGGTCATGGAATATGATCATTTTAATGTCTCGTTCACTCAGCTTGCTAGTATTTTTTTTGAGCATTTTTTGCATCAATACTTAGCAAGAAGATTGGTCTTGTTGTCCTGTAGTATGTTTATCTGATTTTGACATCAAATCAAAATCATAGTGGGTCCTCATAAAATGAGTTTGTAGGAGTTCCTTCTTCAGTTTTTTGTAAGAATTGGAGTAGGATTAATGTTACTTCTTATTTAAATGTTTGGTAGAATTCTCCAGGGAAGCTGCTGGGTTGTGGGTTCTCTTTGATGAGACATCTGCTGATTACTGATTCAACCTCCTTACTAGTTATAGGTCTGTTTAGACTTTTTAATTTATGATTCAATCTTGATAGCTGTATGTTTCTAGAAATTATTCTTCTTTTCTAAGCTATCCAATTTGCTGACATAATTATTAATAGAAGTCTCTTTAATCCTTTTTATTTCAGTTGTGATGTCTCCTCTTTCATTTTGGATTTTTATATGAGTCTTCTCCCTATTTTCTTAGTCTGGCTAAGGTTCTGACAACTTTGCTGACCTTTTCAATAGGCCAATTTTTAGTTTTGTCAATTTCTTCTACTGTTTTTCTCTTCTCTATTTTTTAAAAATTACCTTTTAATCTTCATTATTTCCTCCTTCTGCTAACCTTGGGTTTAACATGTTCTTCTTTTTCTATTGCCTTCTGGTATAAAGTTATGCTGTTGATTTGAAATCTTCTTTTTCACTGTAGGCATTTACTCCTGAAAACTTCCCGCTTAGCACTGCTTTTGCCGCCTCCCACAGGTTTGTGTGTTGTGTTTTCATTCTCCTTTATTTCAGGATGCTTTATAATTTCCCTTGTGATGCTTGTTTGACCTGTTGGTTGTTCAGTGGTGTATTATTTAATTTCCACACATTTGTTAATTTTTCAGTTTCCATTTGCCATTGATTTCTAATTTCATTTCCCTGTGGTCAGAAAAGATACTCAGTATGATTTCAATTTTCTTTAATTTGTTAAGACTTGCTTTGTGCCCAACATGTGATCTATCCTGGAAAGTGATCTGTGTGTGCTTGTGAAGAATATTTATTCTGCTTTTGTTGGGTAGGGTGTTCTATATATGTTTCCCAGGCTTAATTCACCTATAGTGTTGTAATTAAGTACTTTCTTTATTGGACATTGTTCTGGTTGGTCTATCCATTGTTGAAAGTGAGTATTGAAATCTCCTACTATTACTGTATTATTGTCTGTTTCTCTCTTCAGTTCTTTCAGTGTTTGCTTCATATATTTGAGTGCTCTGCTGGTAGGTACAGAGTATGTATATATTTAATTATTCTATCTTCCTGGTGAATTGACCCTTTTGTTATTACATAATGTCATTTGTGTGTGTGCGTCTTGCGAGAGTCTTTGACTTGAGGTTTATTCTGTCTGTATAAGTACGGTCATCCTTGATCTTCTTGGTTACCATTTGCATAGAATCTATTTTTCCATACTTTTAGCATATGTATGTCCTTGTATCTGAAGTGAGTCTCCTAGACAGCATATAGTTGGATATTGTTGTTTTTCCTATTCAGCCACTTCCGGTCTTTCAGCTAGGAAATGCAATCCATTTACATTTGAAGTAATTGCTGGTGAGAGAATGGCTTGCTCTCACCGTTTTTTACATTGCTTCCTATGTGTGCTGCCAGTTACTTTGCCCTTTTCTCACCGTCGTCCTTGTTTTCCATTGATTTGTTTGCAGTGACATATTTTCATTCCTTCCTCATTTCATTTTGTTAATCTTCTGTAGTTACAGTAGGGATAACAAAATATCTTATAGTTAACACAATCTATTTTAAATTGATAAACCTCAAGCACACACGAAACTCTGCTCCTTTACATCTCTCCTCCCCACTTCGTCATCAGTGTCTCAAATTATAGTTATTTATATTTTGCATCCATTAACTCATTTTTATAGTCCTAGTTATTTTTATGTTTATCTTTTAAATTCTATATGAGAATTAAAACTGATTTTTTTAAACTGCCATTATGGTAATGCAAGATTCTTTATTTTCTGTAAATTACAGTATTCTTTATTTTGTATATATTTATCTTTACTTGGGAGCTTTATGGAGAAGGCAATGGCACCCTACTCCAGTACTCTTGCCTGGAAAATCCCATGGATGGAGGAGCCTGGTGGGCTGCAGTCCATGGGGTCGCTAAGAGTCAGACACGACTGAGCGACTTCACTTTCACCTTTCACTTTCATGCATTGGAGAAGGAAATGGCAACCCACTCCAGTGTTCTTGCCTGGAGAATCCCAGGGACGGGGGAGCCTGGTGGGCTGCTGTCTATGGGGTCGCACAGAGTCGGACACGACTGAAGCGACTTAGCAGCAGCAGCAGCAGCAGGGAGGTTTCTAATTTTGTACTTCTGTGTAGCATTGCTTTGTACTGTCCTTTTGCATGTGTGTGTGTGGAGTGCCTTTTCGTTTCAATTTTAAGGGCTCCCTTTAGCAATTCTTAGAAAGCTGCGATGACGATCTCTTTCAGCCTTTGTTTTATCTGGGAAGGTTCTTATTTCTCTTCCATTTTTGAAGGACAGTTCTGCCAGAAATGTCTTGGTTGGCAAGTTTTTTTCTTTTAGCACTGTCAATTATATCCTTGCATTCCCTTCTGGCCTGCAGCATTTCGGCTGAGAAATCTGCTGATAACCTTATGAACTCCACTGTGCATAACAAGTTGATTCTTGTGTTGTTGCTTTCAAGATTGTTTCCTTCTTTGACTTTTGACAGTTTGATCATCATCTTAGTGTGGGCTTTTTTGGGTTCATTCTAGCTGGAATCTTTTGAGCTTCTTGAATTTAGGTGTCCATCTCCTTCCTCAGATTTGGGAACTTTTGGTCATTATTTCTTAAGATAAGCTGTCTGCCCCCTTTCTCTCTTCTCCTTCTGGGACTCCTATGATGTATATATTGGTCCAGTTGATAATGTCCCCTAAGTCCCCTAGGTTTTCTTCATTTTATTCTTTTTTCTTTTTTGTTCCTCTGACTTGATAATTTCAAATGGCTTATCTTTTAAGTTCACTGGTTATTTCTTCTGCTTGATCAAGTCTGATGCTGGACCCCTCTAGTGAATTTTTTAAATTGATTTATTGTAGCCTTTAGCTTTTTACAACAAAAATTTTATTTAATACTTTCTGTGCCAACGTTAGGATGTTATTCATTCATTGTTTTCCGGAGTTCATTTAGTTGTCTGTGTTCTCTTGTAGTGCACTGAACTTCTTTACCATGATTATTTTGAATTCTCTGTTAGTAGAAAATGGATCTCCGTTTCTTTAAGTTCAGTTTTTGGAGATTTATTTTGACCCTTGATTGAACCGTATTTCCCTATTTCTCCATGTACCTGTTTATTTTTTGCTATGATTTGTTCATTTGAAAAAAATAGCTACTCCTTCTCATCTTTATGGACTGGTTTCATATAGGGGAAGACCATCAGTTAGTCTGGCTATAGCACTCAAACCTTTTCCAAGGACATGTCTCCTCTGGGCTTGTGCATATCCTTTCTTAGAGAAGTTTGCCATTTCCTTTTCCAAGAGCTTATAGTTTCTTGCGCCCTCTGGTGTCTGTCTGTGTCACTGCAGGTTCCCTGGTACTTCAGCAAGCACTGAGCTCTCTTTTGCTCTCTGTGGCTCTGAGGCATCTAAAGTGTACTGATTCCCTGCTTGCACTTCAGATTCAATAAGATAGAAACCAGTTTCTTGGGCAGGTCTCTGAAAGTCTGGAAGCCTGGACTTATGCTCCCTTCTTCTCTTTCCTCCCAAGAGAGAAGCTGCTAGTTGGGCTATTCTTCTTAGTCTTGCTGAGGTTTGCTGGGTTGGAGCTATTGTGGTTGGTGTGAAATGGCTTTCCTCACCTGTTTCAATGTGACTGTTCTTGAGTTTGAACTTGCCCGGGCTACTGTGACTTCATAGTAGGTTCCTGGAGTTCTCATAAAGACTTTTGGGGCTATATATTGTTAACTTGGCATCTCTATGGGGAAATGAAGTCCAGAGCTTCTTATTTTGCCATCTGGCTAATGTCATTCCTCAAGCCTTTTCTTAAGGGCACCTCGTCCAGGCAACCTTCCCCACTGCCCCTCAGCAGAGGCTACTGGACTATAAAGCATTTGGCGACACCACTTTCCCTGCAAAGGGGAAAAGTCTTTGCTGAGCTGCAGTAAACAGTCTCCCATCCAGCCGTTGACCACGAGGCGTGTTGAATATGAGTGTATTTCTGCTTTGTCTGATCGAGTGCGCTCTGCTTAGTCTTCATGCTGCAAGTGAACGTGTGCTCTTAGCCATTTCAGGCACAGATGTGTTTTGAGAGGATGCTGTATTTGTGGGGTCTGTCTGGAGTCAGAGGTCCTGGGCATCAGCTCTGCCTCCCGCGGTACAAGTGACACTTCTGGATTCTCTCTAGTCACGCATGATCAGACCCACACTTCCCTCTTGGGAGGCACAAGGAGATGCATACCTCTAGATCCCAAGAATCCACATGGGAAGTGGCACCAGGAGGGCATAGCCAGCAAGGACAAAGCAGGTTCCCAACCTATGCGAAGAGACTGGAGTGAAGGGGTGGCCCTGCCAGAGCAGAGCTTAGCTCACAGCAGTAAGGATGAAGCTGACTCCTGCCTTGCCCTCCACATCCCTCTCTTTCTCCTTTCTGTAAAGTCTCTGTCTTTCCCTGTTAAACGTCTGCTTGTCAGCTTCTGCTCAGCCAAGAGTGTTGTCAAGGAAGGATCAGACTGCCTTGTAGAAGGCCCTAGTAAATATCCACTGAATTGGGCTTGAATTCTGTTCTTTCCATAGCCTCCAGCCAGTGTGTTTCCTCCCACATATCCCCAGCACTGGGGCCAAGTAGATTTGCGAGACCCCTACTAGACTTTCCATTTATTCAACATATACTTTGATTTTCTCAAGGCCACTAAGCAGATGGCCCTGGGAATTCCTAACACTATTTTAGTGTGCCTATAGGAGAAGGGAGCCACACTGGCAGCATTTCTGGACGCCCTACTGTGTTTCCAGGATTCTCGTCCATAAAACTCTGCAGAGAAGTCCTCTGGGAAGCCTTTGAGAGACCCTGGGTGCTGAGTGTTTGTGGGTGGGGTGCTCTCTGGAGCACAGGTGCTCCTGGGACAGCAGGCAGGTGTATAGGCCAGGGCTGTGGGTGACCAGGTTGGAGGAGGCCCAGAGTGAGTGAAGACCGCTAAGGTCAGCACTGGGCATCTGGGAGAACAGCTATAGGGATGTCTTCCAAGCAGAAGTCTGAGATCACCAAGCCCAGCCTCATCATGCTGTTCATCGTTGCTTGCATATGTATGGATGAGGAGCAACAATGTAGCTGTGACTTCCTTTTATAGAGACTCGAAGAGGAAGTACATTTCTCTGTTACTCCCTAACACAGTTTTTAGATTATCTGTCTCCCACTAAGATATACTTACCCCTCAGTTTATTCAAGTTCAGAGAGACAAAAAGAGAGAGGATATAAAAGAATTAAAATGAAGTCTCTTCTAGGACAGGTGTATCATCTCTGTTTTCTCTGGGTATGGAGACGGGGGACAGGGCTGTAGTGGAGTCATGTCCAGCCAAGACGGAAAGTTCCTTAGCTCTGGTCAGCTCTTTTAGACCTCCTTGCTACACCTGGCATATGGCCTGTCCACATCTTTCCTTCTTTCTCCTTCTATCCCTCTCTCCCTTCCTCATTCTCTCTCTTCTCTCTTTATTTTCCCCCCTCCCACTTTTTCATCCCAGTACAGTGGCAGAACATATACTTTCAGATCTTAACCCTCAGGAGTCAGACAAGCCTGTGTTTGACAATCTCCTTTGCCATCTATTACTGTATGTGTGAACTTGGGTGAGTTACTTGGTCTAAACCTCATTTGTTAAACAGGGTTAAAAACATAATACCTACCTCTTTGGTCTATGTTGAGGTTTGTAAGAAGTAATGTGAGTAAGGAGCTCAGTATTGTGTGGGCTGCATAGTCAGTGCTTGATCAGTGATGACTGAAATTCCTTCAGCCTTGCGGTTACTAACATTTACTTCCTTGGCAGCTCTGGGCTGGGTCTTCAAGGATGTACTGGTGAAAAAGGCAGACTATGTTCTCAGCCCTCAAGCAGCTCAGTCAGGTGGGGAGGTGGCCTGGAAGCAGCGGGCAGTGGCCCCTGGGGGAGTCCTTGGGGGCAACGGCGTTCCCTCCCCAGTTCTAATTCCACCTTGGGCTGGATCTTCAGGCTCCTTCATCCCAGACTGCTTTAAGACAGAGCCACACCAGCTGGTCCGACTTCCTGAGCCTTTAGGCGAATGGGGTTTGTATGAGCTGTGCATTTGTGAGTGTCCTGGAAGGTCCTCGATTCATTCACTGAGCATTTATTGCCCTACTTTGTGCCAGGCATTGTTCCAGGTACTTAGGACCATCAGTGAATAAAACAGGGACTTTGCTCTTGTGATGTGATGAATGTTCTAGCAGGAAGAAGTAGACAATAAACACAGCATATAAGTAAACTCGTAGGATGCTGTGGAGTGATGCACGCTACTGGAGGAAGGCAGTACGAACAGATGAGGGAGCTTGGAGGTGCGGGGGGTGGAGGTGGGGAAGTGGGATGTGATCTTCTAAAAAGCAGTCAGGGTAGACTCGTTGAGAAGGGAATGTCGAACAAAGACTTAAAGGAAGAGAAGAGGTTTGCCTTATCTGGGGTAAAGAACTCTGCAAGGAACAGTAAATGCAAAGGTCATGACGTGAGGGCATGCCAGCTTGTGGGAGGAATAGGAGGGAGGCAGACACGGCTGGGGAGGGATGAACCAGACAGGGAAGCTCTATGAGAACAGAGACGTTGTCTACCCTGTGTCCGGCAGGTGGTACAAGTACAGTGAGTATTGGTTGAATGAATTATTACTGGCACCTAGGCTGATCTGAGCTTGGCCAGGCCACAACTAACCCAACACTCTTTTTTTTTTGAACAAAGAGAGCTGACTTAAACTCTCTGATAGGAATAATTTTCAGATCACCAACAGAGCTCATATAAAATTCAAATGTGCAGTTGGGGGCATCAAAGCACAATGGCCTTTCCGTAGTGTGTATAAAGAACAGCACATCTGCTGAAGAGTGGGGAAAACAGAATGAAATTACAGATGACCTTTGAGTGCCTAATTTAAAGAAAATTCTGGAATGAACTTTCCCTGTCACTGCTGTGAAAATCTCCATGAAGGAGCGTTTTGGATCCCTGACAGATGTCTGGTCTGAAGCTGCTGGAGGAATGAGGAGGGTGGGCCATCTACGGAGGAGGAAGAAGAGCCTGCACTCAGCTGCCGGTGACCACACAGCACATCTTCCCATACGCTGGCTTTTGTCTGGTCTGAGTTTCTTTCTTGCTCTGTAGCTCAAGCCTTCCTGCCCTTCATCTCCAGAGAGCTACTTATCCTATTCCTTATTGGTTGCTGAGGATTCAGTGTTAGGAACATCTCAGGAATACACTCCTAAGGGACCACCCCACCTCACCCCAGGCAACCTGTAGCAGACCATCTCTAGTGTGGCATCTAGCTCTCTCTGGCTTAAGGCTGGAGGATGTTGTCAGGCACTTGGGACTTGAGTGGCGCTCCAGGGCTCTCTGCCCTCACCTCTGTGCCATCAGCCCCTTACCCCAGCTCTTCCTCTCTCCCTCTGGTTCTCCACTTTGCCAACTCCCTTCTTCATTTCTCACCTTGAGCTGAAACCCCGCGAGAGGCTGGACAGGCACCTCAGTGGTCCAGAGTCAGGAGAAACAACAGTTTACAGTTTCTGAGAGCAGTAATGGTTCAGGACCATGGATAGGGCTCATTTGCACCAATCATTCACTTGGGTCAGCTGACTCAGGATATCTACATGAAAGTGACCTTGAGGCCCCTCTTATAAGGAGGGGTGGGGAACCTTAGTGACTGAGGGGGCTTGACCATATTCTTTGCTATGAAGTGACAGAGCAAAACTAAGAACCTCGGCTTTCAGATTCTTTCCATTGCACCATGTTAGTCCCCCGCCAACGCCACTTTTAATTAATTTTCAAATATGTGTTACTTGAGACCAAAGGATTTGAAGTTGCCTCTCCCTTGGAGATGAGGCCAGTTCTACCATGAGTATGAGTAGTAGAAAAAGAATAGCAGCCGTGAGCTTTTGATGGATAAAGAAACGAGTGAAAAGCAAGACAAAACAAAGAAGCACAAACGACAACTGGACATGTTAATCTGTTTACTCGATGAGTATTAACTGAGTGTCTGTGAAATGCCGAATGCCGTGCTGGGGATTTAATAGTAAATCAGATGTGGTCCTTGCCATCAGGAGGCACTCAGGCAGGTGGGAGAGACAGAGATGTAACCTTGGTTTTACAGTTTCTCAAAACAAGCTGAGTTTTGACCATCACTCCCATTTTTCAAGCTATTTTTTTTTTTCCTACTGGGAAGCCCAGTGTATGAAGAATTCCGCATGTGACCTCCCTTCTGATGCTACACAGAGACTCAGCATAGTGGTGCCTCCAAAAGGCAGGCAATAGGGCAAAAACCTAGGCGTTTGAGCTGAGATGATTGACACTTAGGAAAGGAGCACCCCAAGACAACGTTCTCTGTCTATCAGAGTGCCCTAGAAAGAGATATGGCTTACTACATTGGCCAAAATAGATATCCAGTCACCCCCTGACCCCCAATCCATCGACCCATCCATGGAGTAGTGGTTAAGAAGATAGGATTTGTCACCAAATGGCCTGGAGCTGAATCTTGTTTCTACCATTTATCAGCTGTCTGACCTTGGGCAGCTTTTAATACTTAACCTTCCTGAGCCTCAGTTTCCTTGCCTGTGAAAAGGAATTATAATAGTACTTATCTAATACAGTTGTAAGGATAGAATGAGTTATTAGATGCAGGTGCATAAAACAGCCCTTTGCATGGAAAAATGTTTAGTGATATTATAAGCTCCATGAGGGCCAGGATAGTGTCTGGGACAGTGAGTGCTCAATACCATTTGTTTGTTTGTTTCATTTTGGCTTTGCTTTATTTTTAATTTCTTTCTTTATTTTTGGCTGTGCTGGGTCTTTGTCGCTGCCTGTGAGCTTCCTGTGGTTGCAGCGAGCGGGGCCTGTTCTTCATTGCAGTGCGCAGGCTGTTCACTGCAGTGGCCTTTCTTGTTGCAGGGCCCAGGTTCCAGGTGTTCGGACTTCAGTAGTTGCGTCTCTTGGGGTCTAGAGCGTGAGCTTAATAGCTGCGGCGTATGGGCTTAGTTGCTCTGCAGTATGGGGGATCTTCCCGGACCAGGGGTGTGAATGTCCCCTGCATTAGTAGGTGGATTCTCCACCACTGGCCCACCAGGGGAGTCCCTCAGTCCTGTTTTCTAAGTAAGTAAATGAATGAATTTGCTAAGACCTGTACTTCTGTGTGTTAGCCCCTGTGCTCAGGCACCATCTCTTGATCCAAAGCCACAGCTCAAGGGTGTTCTCAGCTGAGAGGACTCAGTGGTAGCTCCCTGTGTTTGCTCTGAGACACCCAGGAGGAGTAGTACTAGCCCAGAATAGGTGTCTGTCCCCAGCTCCACCGGGTTGTTTCTCTTGGTGATGATCTGGGAACGTAGCACATCCTGAGAATGAAAAGCTCTGCGTCAGCAATGCAGAGGTACGTCTGCCGGTCCAGGATTCTCTGTCAACATAACAAACAACCCCTGGCTGGCATTGCCTGAAAATGATGACAAACGAGCTACATCTGTATCACCAGGCAGGGAAAATCATATTTGGTCCACTGTGGTGGCTTCTGTGTTCAGCATGTCCTGGAGAATCAGAGAGCCTGGAGTGAGAATTAGGAAGCTGAGCGGCATGGGATTATTCCCACAGAGCGGTTGGATGTGGTCCAGAGCCAGGCTTGCTGCCTGACCCCGTCTGCTGTGCCTTGCTCCGGGCCTTCGCTGCATGCCTCCCCAGCTTGAGAGGAAGAAGGAGACCCTGCTTTGTTTCCATGTCCCTGCGGCACAGCAACCGCACTAAGCTCTTTTCAATAAATCCCAGGCTTTGCCGCGAGAGCTGGGGGCAGAGTGGAAACAGGACCGGTGCTTTGGAAGTGTGTCTCCAGATGCTGTGTGAATCTTTGCAGCCTGACAGAGGGAGGGGCCTGAACTTTGCTTTCACACAGATCTGGGTGTGAACCCCGGTCCTTCCACTGCTACCTGTTTGACCTTGAGCATGTTCTTAAGCCTTGAGGAAACTCGGTTCTTCTCCTGTAAAGTGGTGAGGGTCGGGGCACGACAGCCATCTTCAGAGTCATTGCTGATGTTAGGGAGATCATCTTAGGGGAAGCACGCGGATAATGTTAGTGCCCTTCTTTGCACACATGCATGCTCAGTCAGTCAGTCGTGTCCAACTCTTTGCTTAGACCTGTGCAAAAGCACCCCCACAAAAGTGTTTCAGGGTGTGTTTATGTGTGCGCTCTGCTATTCCCCTGGGATTCGACAGTCAAGTGAAGACATGGTTAGTAAGATGGATCTGTCCTTCTATACTCCCATGTGAACTCCTTGAGGGCATGGATCATATTATACACGATCTATCCCTCCCATTTCCCCACCGCCACCCCCGGAGACTCCCATGCACTCACCCCCACACACATGTACAGCCTGGCCTCCCCAGACTTGCTGAATGAAAGCTTGAACTTGGCGTGGGCCTTTGGGGTTCTGGATAGAATCCAGGGCATTTCTAACTTGGATGGAGAAAGTTGTATCTTTATTTTCATTAGTTTCCCACTGAAACCCAGCATTTCTATTGATCATGAATGTAGGCAACAAAGGACAGCAGTATTAGCAGTACCTGTGAATTTGTCACTGATAAGATCACAAGTATTTTCATAAGAACATTACAGCAGTTGCAGCTATCTAGAAAGAACATTTGTGCTTTGAACTGTAGTATTTCTCAGGCCCACTGCTGGATCTTGTTAATAATACGCTAACGAAGGAACACTTAACATGACAAATGTTTGAAATATTTTGAAAACTATATTTCAATATAATTTCTCTCATAATTCTATGGATTTTGTTGTATGCATTTATAAAGATCATTTGAGACAGCTTCACCAGGCTGCCAGAGGGGGACACGGTGTGGGAAAGGTGAAGAAACTGTGGTCTATGAAGTCCATGGATGGGCTTCTTTGGCCTGAAAATCCCTTAAAAGAAAGAAAAAAAGTGGGAGGCTAGGTTCTTATATATATGTGACTTTCCTTCCTAGCGGACTTTTGGCAATGGCTGGAGACAGTTTGGGGCTTCCCTGGCGGCTCAAGCAGTAAAGAATCAGCATGCAGTGCAAGAGACCTGGGTTTGATCCCTGGGTCAGGAAGATCCCCTGGAGAAGGAAATGGCAATGCACTCTAGTACTCTTGCCTGGAGAATTCCCTGGACAGAGGAGCCTGGCGGGCTATGCAGTCCATGGGGTCACCCAGTTTTGGTTGTCACAACTGGGAGATGCGGCTTCACATCCAGAGGGTAGAGGCCTAGGATGCTCCTAAACATCCTTCATCCATAGCAAAGCCCTCCCAACAGAGAACTGTCCTTCCCCAAATGTCAACAGTACTGAGGTTGAGAAACCTTGGACTGGATGAGCACGCATTAATGGAGATAGCTCAGATTGTTAAGACTTCTAGGGAAAGAAATCAATGCACAACTTCATCAGAAAGATCTGGGATAATTCTCTGTTCCAACATCGAATGTGCATCCGCGGTATATACCAGGCATCGGGCACTAAGGTTACAGGGAGGAGTACGACCCTGGAAAAGCTCCAGATCTGCTGTTCAGTAGGACGTGTGACCCAGGAGAGCTGAGTGCGAGGTGCAGCTATTAAGCAGATCTCTGCGGGGCACCTGTTGTTCAGGCACCGTGCTGGGTGCTACGGATCTGTGTGAATGTGACCGATCACAGCCCCTTCTCTATGGAATCCACACGTCTCAGGGAACACAGGCGCTAAACGGTGCCGTGACGTGTGCTGGGAGTGATGACAGAGATGCAGGGGACAGGCAGCGGGACGTGTGCTGGGGCATGTGTTGGGTGTGGGGGTCACACCTTAGTGCAGTGGTAAGTAAGGTCTCCTGGGGGTGCTGAAGTTTCATCTGAGGCCTGAAAGAGGAATAGGAGTTGGCCAGACCAGAGAAAGTGGGAAGAATGCTTCAATCAGAGAGAGCAGCAAGTTTGAAGACAGAGGGAAAAAGAACGCAGAGCATCAGAGGAACCAAGCAGAGAGAGCCTGGCGCGCCGCTTAAGGGGAAGAATGGCAAGAGGAGAAGCTGGGGGCGAGCAGCGCTGGCTCAGGGCGCATCTTGTGCGCCATGTTCAGGATTGGGGGCTTTTCCCAGAGGAGCCATTGGAGGATTTTAAGCAAAAGTGGCATACCAAGTTTTTGTTGTTGTTTCGTTTTGTCTTTTTGAAAGGGATAGTTTGGGAGGGACGAGGCATGGGATTTGGTGGATGGCTGTTGCTGTGTGTGTGTGTGTGTGTGTGTGTGGAAGAGAGAGGTGTGTGTGTGTGTGTGTGGGTGTGTGTGTGAGACAGGAACCTTACTAACTGCCCAGGAATCCAGGGGAGGCTCTTCAGAGGAGGTGCTGTATGAGCTGAATTTGGAACAGTGAGTAAGGTTTGCTAGGTCGAGGAGGTAGGGGAAAGGCATTCCAGGCAATGGGCCAAGCATCGCACAGGCCTCAGAGATCCTGCGGTGTTTGTAGATGATGAGCTATTTAGTGTGACAAGCATAAAATGTGCAGGGAAGAGGGACTAAGGTGAGGCCCAGTGCCAGCATCTCTATGACCCTGGCCTCTTGTTTGCAACTAAAGGATGATTGAAGAGGCCAGAGATACTGTTTGGCCCCTGCTCCTCCCATCTGTCCAGACAAGGTGGTCCTGCAGAAGGCAGGCACAGAGATGGTCCAGGGTCCCATCGTAGATGTGAGGTGTACAGTGCACTCCCCATGTGCAGGTGAGACGTCTTCAGTGGACATGATTTAGCGGCATCGGCAATGCTCCTCTGTTTTTCCTCTGTGGGCAGTCTCATTAATTGCATGGCTTCCACAAATCCGTATCTCCAGCCCAGATTGCACTCCTAGATTCCAGTCTACTGCCCTAATTGCCTTCTGGCCGTCTCTGGATGTCCCACTGGCTTCTGCAACTAAATTTGTCCAAAATTGACCTTATCAGCCAATAAATATTTGCAGAATTCAATTGAATTTCCCTGCCAAACTTCTCAAAAGAGTTATCTCCTCAAAATTATCATTATTTGTAGA
Organism: Capra hircus; assembly: GCF_001704415.2. Taxonomy (NCBI): domain Eukaryota; kingdom Metazoa; phylum Chordata; class Mammalia; order Artiodactyla; family Bovidae; genus Capra; species Capra hircus. Next base: position 9,146,762 of record NC_030810.1, on the reverse strand, counting down.
CAACATGATTGTGTACCTAAAACACCCAAGGGAATCAACTGAGAAATCTTTAGAATTAATAAGAGTTCAAAAACCCAGTTGGATACCAGATGAATATATAAAAATCAATAGGTTTTCTGTTTATCAGTAATAACCAGCTAGAAAAAAATAACAGGAAAAAATGTCATTTACTAAAGCAAGAAAAAGTGCATTGAATGTCTAGGAATAACCTTATGATGCGACCAAGACCTATACAGAGAACACTAGAACCCTTTACTGAAAGATTAGCTGATATCTTTTGATCACTTATAGTGTGTCAGGTATTGTACTGAGTATTTAGCAAGTTAGCAGATATTATCGCATTAATCTATGCAGCCATCCTAGAAGCAGGTATTTATTTTAAAGATGTCAAAATGAGGGTTTAAAGAGTCTACATAAACTGCCACTTAAGTATTAAGTGACAATTAAGTATTAATACAAAGTATTAAGTGACGAAACTGAAATTTGAACCCCAGGCTTTTTGTTTCCAAAACCCAAGCTTTTAACCTTTTCATGAAGCCACCTTCAGAATACACCATGCATCACAAATGGTAGGTTGGTAGGTGTTGTCTGGGTGTTACAAAAGGTTAATCCGTTTTACTCGTCCATTCATTCAGAAAAAGATATGAAGGACTACGAGGGACAAGTATTGAGCCAAGTCCTAGAGATAAAAGTGTGAATGAGACCTTGAGGAGTCTATGGCTGGAGAAGCCACATTTACGTACCGTTCTATCACCATTAGAGAAGGCAGTGATATTCACTAATTCAGGGATCCCCAGCACCCAGGTCACAGACTGGTACAGGGCTGTGGCCTCTTAGGAACTGGGCTGCACAGCAGGAGGTGAGCAGCAGGCGAGGGAAGGACGCTTTCTCTGTGTTTACAGCAGCTCCCTTCTCTCGCATCACCACCTGAGCTCCCCCTCTTGTCAGGGCAGTGGCGGCATAATAAATGAAATGCACCTGAGATGGCTCGAAACCATCCCCCACCCTGGTCTGTGGAAAAATTATCTTCCGTGAAACCAGCCCCTGATGCCAAAAAGGTCGGACACTGTTGTTCTAATTCACTCACTAAGGATAAGCAACCAAAGGAAGAATGCTTGCCATTATCTTGAGAGGTCCAAGAGGGCCTCCTGGAGGAGGTAATGAGTCTTAAAGTGCTTGGAGTCAGCTGGATGGGAGAACTAGACAGAGAGCATTCCAAGCACAGAGAGCTGGGTGGACAATTAATTTGCACGAATTGGTAATTCAACACCAGCTCTTCTTTGAGCATCAGCTGTGTGCCAGGTACAGGTCTGGGAGCCCGAGAGAGACAGTAGGAACAAAGTCGCTCCACTCCCTAATAAAGGTGGTGTTTTGTTGGGGTGAGAGGTTACTGAAAACAAACAGGAAATTAGATGCCAGACGATGCTCAGTGCTATGGGAAAAAATAAAGCAGGAACCCGGAGCACTCATTTGAGAGGAGGGGTGGGTTCTGGGAGGTAACACTTGACTCAGGAAGTGAGCGAGTGGGTCACACGGCTCTTGGGGAAAAGCTTCCTGGGTCAAAGGTTGAGCAGATGCAGGGTCCCAGGGTGGCATGACATGGGCTTAAGCAGCATGGCTGATCACTAGCATAAAGGGGTGAGACACAGGAGGGAAGGTCAAGGGGTAATGAGGTGGCCCTTCAGGTAGGGCTTTTGAGTTGTGGCTAGGAATTTGGCTTTTATGCTGCGTAGAATGAGAAGCCAGAGAGAAATCTTTCTAAATGTCAATAAAGAGAAACACATTACCAAGGAAAAGACAGATAAATGTGACTGCTCATAGAAACCAAACATTTTATTCTACGTGAAAAATCTAAACGAAGCAGAAAAGCACGCCACAGGTGCTTTAATTCCTCAAGGGAGGAACTAAATTTACTGGGGAAAGTTGAAAAGATGTTGAAGCTGAATGATAAGGAGACAGATGCTAAGTAGGACGAGAGAGCATCTTTTGGCACCTATCAAGTAGGCAAAAACTTTTCGATAAGATAATACACAGTGTTGGTAAACATGCATTAAGATAGGCATGCCTAGACATGGCTGTTAAAAGCATCATTGGTAGGGGCTTTCTTGGCAGCCCAGCGGGTGTCTCCGTGCCTCCAGTGCGGGGGACGAGGGTTGGATCCTTGGCCTGGGAACTAATCCCACGTGCTGTGTGTGTGTGTGTTTGAGTGGTCAGTCGTGTTTGACTCTTTGCGGCCCCATGGACTGTAGCCTGCCATGCTCCTCTATTTGTGGAATTTCCCAGGCAAGAATATGGGAGTGGGTTGCCATTTCCTTCTCCAGGGGATCTTTCAGACCCAGGGATTGAAGCTGCATCTCTTGGGTCTCCTGCGTTGACAGGCAGATTCTTTACCACTAGCACCACCTGGGAAGCCCCCACATGCTGTCTAGTGTGGCCAAAAATAAGTAAAATAAAAATGAAAGGGTTGAATTTAACAGAGCTTGTTATTTGTGATAATATGAATAAATACTTTAATTAAAAAAACAAAACATAATTGGCGGGTGCTTTCTCGAAAGTATTTGTGTGATCCAGAGCTAAAGCAGCAGAAATATTCCTACCCTTTGACCCGGGAACCTGCACTTTTGGCAGTCTCTGCATCTATCTAGGGAAGTTGTCCAAAAACAAATGCATGTTCTCCAGGACTGTTCTTGAAGCCCAAGCAGGTCTTGGCTATGTCTGGTAGCTTCATTGACTAGAAGGAGGTAGGGGTGAGAGAAGGCAACCCACGCTTCTTCCTGAGAAAGAGAAGCATGATTTCCTTGGATGAAAGTCGATAGCAGTGGTCCTGTCTCTAGAGCAGGTCCCTGGAAGTGAAGAACAGGTAGTCCATTCCTTGGGGGAAATTCAGCACCTTCTAGACGTGAAGGAACATTGGGCCCTTTTGCCATGCCCTCCCACTCTACTAGCCTATCAATCTGGAGTGGCCACTGTGGGTTATAACTTTGTCAACTCACTAACCAACATTTAACTCCAGGGAAACTTCCAAATGAGTCCGGCTTCCAGCCCTGTCTAATGAGCTCCAACAGCACCTGCCACAGAAGTCAGCCAGTCTCCTATGGATGGTGACCACCACCCCCCCGCCCCCGCCGCCCCCGAAACCTAAGCTGAACGCACTCACCGCCTAAGTGAACATTCGTTCTGGGACTCTGGCCATGGAAAAGCATTTTCCACTGCACTGACCAGCATGCTGTCACCAGATTTCACTAAGAGGCCAGGTCTTATTTATAACAGAAAAAATTATCCAGAAACAATTTCAGTGTTTGAGAATAGGAGAATGGTTGAGTAAATTCTAGTATAACCATATACTGGAATGTGGCACATCCATTTAAAATGCTGTTGGTGAACAGATTCAATATCTTGGCGGAAAAGCTCATGTTATAATGCTTACTGAATTGTTGCAAAAGAAAACCAAGAAATGACCTGAACGCCCATCAGCAGGGGAGTGGTTGAATACATTGAGATACATCCAGGCTGTGGAATATTACACATTTATATAAAAAATCAGTTAGATATGGATCTACTGACCTGGAAGGTGTCCCCAATGTATTGTTAAATGAGAAAGCAGGTTGTGGAGAATTGAACACAACTGCGATTTCATTTTTAAAACAAAATAATAAAAATTCTCTCGGAATGTGTCCATTTGTTTGCATGAGGGATGAGAAGGTTGTACAGGAGAGAGTTACCTGCTTGTTAACTTTGGTAGCTTTGGGGTGGGTAGAAAGGAGAGAGACTGGGGGCCTTTTTGTCTTCATACGTCTTGCTGTTGCATTTATGCATAGCCGTGCATATTAGAAGTGACACTGCCTTTTGTAACTAAAGACTGAAGAATAATTTACTGAAAAAAAGAGCCCACAAAATTAAATATACAGTGCTATCTCAATGATGTGACATATGTATGGAAAAACCTAGCAAAAAAAAAAAAAAAGAAAAGAAAATATTAACAACAGTTGCCTCTGAGAGGAAGGTGAAATGGTGATGTTTCCTCCTTTTAAATTCCTGTCTGTATTTTCCAAGTTTTCTATAATGAGCAAAAGGTATGGAGCTTCCCTGGTGGCTCAGACAGTAAAGAATCTGCCTGCAGTGCAGGAGACCTGGGTTCGATCCCTGGGCGGGGAAGATGTTCTGGAGAAGGGAATGGCTCCCCACTCCAATGTTCTTGCCTGGAGAATTCTATGGACAGAGGAGTCTGGTGGGCTATGGTCTATGGGGTTGCAAAGAGTCAGAGATGACTGAGCGACTAACAGGTACACACATTATTTTACAGTATTGTTTAAAATATAATGGCCTCTACCTTCTCACCAGCCCGTCTTGCCTTTACTTATGACAGTCTGGCCTCTGTCTCTGTGCCACCTGCCACCTGTCTTTGCTGAAATTCATGTATCCATTCAGCAAATTCTTATTGAATTCTAGGCACTGTGGGTGCGGCAGAAACCAGGACAGAGCGCCCACTCTCAGCATCCTCACTTCCGGAGGGACCATTTAGACATCAAACCGAGTGAGCTCCTCCCAGACCCTCACCTCAGTTTCTCTGTGACGCTCAGTGCGCTGAGTCACCTCCTATTTAGGCCTGCCCTCCGGTTCTCCTCCACTGTTCTGCCTTCCTCCCCGCCTCCTACTGTATCACCTCTCACGTCCCCATGCATGGAAAGTGTTCCCACGGGCTCTGTTCTGAACCTCCTCCCCCAACCCCCAATTTCTTTCTCTGCAACAGGACGTACTGTTCATACACAAATTCTGAGCTAGAAACTGTAGACCCACACAGGTCTGAGTGGGATGCTGGCGATAGTTGTGAAGGATGGTTTCAGTGGATGTCTGGGACATGAGTGAGGGTGGTCCTCAACGTGTAACCCCTGTGGGGTCTATACTCGAGGATTGTTCCGTGCACCCTTGTGGCACAGTACTGCCACGTGAAAGCATTTGCTTATGTTTGGTCTGTGATCCAGGTCCCAAGACCCATCACAGGGTCTAAATGAATGAATAAGTGATGTGGTGCAATGACAAGACAGGTTTTAGAGGGGTGAGCTGAGTAGATCTGGTGCCCGAGGGGTGAGCTGAGTAGATCTGGTGCCCGAGGGGTGAGCTGAGTAGAGCTGGTGCCCGAGGGGTGAGCTGAGTAGATCTGGTGCCCGAGGGGTGAGCTGAGTAGATCTGGTGCCCGAGGGGGGGGGGGGGGGGGTGAGCTGAGTAGAGCTGGTGCCCGAGGGGTGAGCTGAGTAGAGCTGGTGCCCGAGGGGTGAGCTGCCCGAGGGGTGAGCTGAGTAGAGCTGGTGCCCGAGGGGTGAGCTGAGTAGATCTGGTGCCCGAGGGGTGAGCTGAGTAGATCTGGTGCCCGAGGGGTGAGCTGAGTAGATCTGGTGCCCGAGGGGTGAGCTGAGTAGATCTGGTGGGCTGGTGCCGAGGGGTGAGCTGAGTAGATCTGGTGCCCGAGGGGTGAGCTGAGTAGAGCTGGTGCCCGAGGGGTGAGCTGAGTAGAGCTGGTGCCCGAGGGGTGAGCTGAGTAGAGCTGGTGCCCGAGGGGTGAGCTGAGTAGAGCTGGTGCCCGAGGGGTGAGCTGAGTAGAGCTGGTGCCCGAGGGGTGAGCTGAGTAGAGCTGGTGCCCGAGGGGTGAGCTGAGTAGAGCTGGTGCCCGAGGGGTGAGCTGAGTAGATCTGGTGCCCGAGGGGTGAGCTGAGTAGATCTGGTGCCCGAGGGGTGAGCTGAGTAGAGCTGGTGCCCGAGGGGTGAGCTGAGTAGAGCTGGTGCCCGAGGGGTGAGCTGAGTAGAGCTGGTGCCCGAGGGGTGAGCTGAGTAGAGCTGGTGCCCGAGGGGTGAGCTGAGTAGAGCTGGTGCCCGAGGGGTGAGCTGAGTAGAGCTGGTGCCCGAGGGGTGAGCTGAGTAGAGCTGGTGCCGAGGGGTGAGCTGAGTAGAGCTGGTGCCCGAGGGGTGAGCTGAGTAGAGCTGGTGCCCGAGGGGTGAGCTGAGTAGATCTGGTGCCCGAGGGGTGAGCTGAGTAGATCTGGTGCCCGAGGGGTGAGCTGAGTAGATCTGGTGCCCGAGGGGTGAGCTGAGTAGAGCTGGTGCCCGAGGGGTGAGCTGAGTAGAGCTGGTGCTCGTGGGGTGAAATTCAGGAAGGTGAATCAAGGGAAAGCTGTGGAGCTAGGAGCTTTATTTCATTATTATTGGAGCTGAATACTTTTCTGGTTTCTGGGCCGCTTATGTCTTCCTTGCGAACTAACTTATTCAAGACCCTATCCAGCTTTTCAACTATGGTGCTTGCTGTTTTCCTGCTGGTTAGTAATAGTTCTTTCTGTATTACATATATTACTTTTCTATCTTTTTCTGTGGCTTTTGCTTTTGTTTCTATTTTTGACCTACACATGCTTTTTGTATAAACTGTTGATCTTGTAGTATCTTCCACAGCTTTACATTCAGAAAAATCAGGCAGATAATTATTTGTGCATGTTTTCTTCTAATTATTTTTTGACTTTTTTTTTTTAAGACTTAGTTTGCTATATGGTGTGAATTGAGATAAAACTTAATTCTTTTCTCAGTTAATTAGTTGACCTTATAAAATGATTTTCTTTTCTCGTTGATTTTTAATGCTATCTTATACATATTTTAATTTTTATGTCTGTTTAAGGCTGTTCCTATAATGCTGTTTCATGTTCTGCCTGTCCACTCTTGGGCCACCTTCACGCTATTTTCATAAGCACCATTTGGTGATTCTGTTTAGTATCTTGTAGAATAAGAATACTACTTTTTAATACCTTTTCAAAAAGTATCCATTGTCTGTGACTGTCAATTTCTTCCAGTTAAACTTAGGTATCCGTTTTACTAAATTTAAAGCAGGTCATTGGGCTTTTGATCAGAATTGCATTAAGCTTACAAATTAACTTTTCAATAACTTTTCAAAAGGTTAATATTCCAAATTAACCTTTCGGAAGTTAGTCTTCCACTCAAGATTACATATGTCTCTCCAATTATTCAAATTTTTTTATCCTTCTCTAAAAGTTATTTTTGTACAGTAACTGCCTATTTAAGTTTATTTCCATTCATTATATGCGTTTTGTAGTGATCATAAATAAGGCCTTGTTTCTTTATTTTTTTAATCTGTCACTGACATACGGAAATGTCATTGATTTCGTTTACTTGTGTTCGGCTACCTTATTGAAATATTTTATTAGTTCTGATAGCTTTCTAGCTGAGTCTCCTGGGTTTTCTGGGTATATTAGCACCTCACCTGCAAGCCACAGTTTTGCTTGCTCTTTTTGCATTTCTTTTTCTTGCCTCATATGGATTAGCTCTTCTAACAAGAAATGAAATCTCAGAGGTGGTAGTAGCATTTGTATCTCATTCCTGGTCTTAATCAGATGCTTCACTGTGAGTAGGAGGTAGGTTATTATTTTAAAATGGATGCTCTGTCATGCTGAAGAAGCAGTCTTTCTCCTGCTTCCAAATGCTTACTTGAATCAGGGTTAAATGTCTAATTTTATTAAATGTTCATTTAGCATTTATTCAGAAGACTTTAGCTTTTTTTCCCCTTTTAAAATGGGATACTTTGTGTTATCCCTCTTTTGTATTAAAAGAGATTTTTCAATATTAAAGTCATTTTAGAGATTAACTGCCCTTTGTTAGTTAATCCCTAAAGTGGGCTTTAAAAAAATTAGTGTTGAGTCAATATTTCAGCATTATATTGGATTGGCCAAAAAGTTTGTTTGTGTTTTTCATATTATAGAAAAACCCGAATGAACTTCCTCATCAACTCGGTATTTGAGACAGTGGACCTGAAGTGGACTGCTGACATTTAAATCCCATCTCTGGGTAATGGCGTGACTTGGGCTCCCTTCCTTCGTTTCTCTTTGCTTTAGTTCTTCATCTGTAAAATAGAGATGGTAAGCACAGTACCTCCCTTCTAGGGCTGTTGTGAGGGTCAAACAAGTTAACATATGCAAAGTTCTTAGAGGAGTGTCTAACCAAACACTCACTAAATACAAGCACCGTATTAAACTATTGAGAACTTACCGTGTGTCTGGTACTGAGCTTGGGGTATGGATTCAAATATGGGAAAACTCAAGTATGGTCTGTCTTATGAAGCTTTCAGCCTGGCAAGAAGACAGATACTTAAGACTGTGTCACCTAGAAGCATGGACATTTGCTTCTATGATAAGTGCTGCCAAGGAGAGGTGATGGTTTCAGGAAAGCATATAACAAAGGGTTTGAACTAGTCAAGGAAAGACCCTTGACTGGGAGCTGAAACAAAATATGCCAGGAAGGAGGGGAAGCGTATTCGAGGAAGAGAGAACAGCATGTGCAAAGGTCCTGTGGCTGAGCAGCGAGAGCGTGATCAGTACAAAGGACTGAGAAGGGTGGGGTGTTTGTTTTCCCCCAGATGTGTCGAGAATATAATTGACACATACCACCGTGCAAACGTAAGGCATATAGCATGATGATTCGATTGAGGTATGTTGTGAAGTGATTACCACATAAGTTCAGCTACTGTCCGTTTTCTCATACAGAAACAATAAGAAGAGGAGAAAAGAAGAAAGGGAAAATAAAAAGCTGTTCTCTTTGTGATGAGAACCCTTAGGATCTACTCTCTTAACAATTTACCTGTATATCATACAGCAATGTAGCAATAGTCACCCTGTTGTACATTACATCCCCTGTAGTTATTTATTTTATAAGCAGAAGTTTGTACCTTTTGACGACCTTCCTACAATTCCCCTTTCCTGCTCCCTGCCTCTGATAGCCACAAGTCTAATATGTTTTTCTATGAATTTGTTTTTGGGGAGGTTTGTTTGTTTAGATTCCACATATAAGTAATAGCATACAGTATTTATTTTTTTCTCTCTGACTTGTTTCATTTAGCATAATGCCTTCAAGGTCCATTCATGTTGTTGCAAATGTTAGCATTTCCTTATTTTAATGACTGAGTAATATTCCTCTTGAAAGTGAAAGAGGAGAGTGAAAAAGTTGGCTTAAAGCTCAACATTCAGAAAACTAAGATCATGGCATCTGGTCCCATCACTTCATGGCAAATAGATGGGGAAACAGTGGAAACAGTGTCAGACTTTATTTGGGGGGGCTCCAAAATCACTGCATATGGTGATTGTAGCCATGAAATTAAAAGATGTTTACTCTTTGGAAGGAAAGTTAAGACCAACCCAGATAGCATATTAAAAAGCAGAGACATAACTTTGCCAACAAAGGCCTGTCTAGTCAAGGCTATGGTTTTTCCAGTGGTCATGTATAGATATGAGAGTTGGACTGCGAAGAAAGCTGAGCGCCGAAGAACTGATGCTTTTGAACTGTGGTGTTGGAGAAGATTCTTGAGAGTCCCTTGGACTCCAAGAAGATCCAATCAGTCCATCCTAAAGGAGATCAGTCCTGGATGTTCACTGGAAGGACTGATGCTGAAGCTGAAACTCCAGTACTTTGGCCACCTCATGAGAAGAGTTGACTCATTGGAAAAGACCCTGATGCTGGGAGGGATTGGGGGCAGGAGGAGAAGGGGACGACCGAGGATGAGATGGCTGGATGGCATCACCGACTCAATGCACATGAGTTTGGGTGAACTCCAGGAGTTGGTGATGGACAGGGAGGCCTGGCATGCTGTGTTTCATGGGGTCACAAAGAGTCGGACACGACTGAGCGACTGAACTGAACTGAACTGAATATTCCTCTGCAGAGGATGAGATGGTTGGATGGCATCACCGACTCGATGCACATGAGTTTGGGTGGAGTCTGGGAGTTGGTAATGGACAGGGAGGCCTGGCGTGCTGCGGTTCATGGGGGACACAACTGAGCGACTAGACTGAACTGAACTGAACTGAATATTCCTCTGTGTATATCTCGCAAGTAATTTATCCACTCATGCATCGATGGACATTTAGATTGTTTCCACGTCTGTTTTATTGTAAGTAATGCTTCTACGAACATGGAGGGGCAGATGTCTTCTCGAGTTAGTGCTTTTGTTACATTTGGGTGTATTCCTGGAAGTGGAATTGCTGCATCGTGTGGTAGTTCTAACCTTAATTTTTTGAGGGCCCTTCGTACTGTTTTCTGTAGTGGCTGTACCAGTTTACATACCCACCAACAGTGCACACAGGTTTCCTTGTCTCTATGTCCCTGCCAGTATGTCATCTCTTATCTTTTTGAGGATGGTCATTCTAACAGGTATGAAGTGATACCTCCTTGTGGTTTCAATTTGCATTTCCTTAATGACTGGCTGGTGATGTTGAGCATCTTTTCAAGTACCTGTTGGTCTTCTCTTTGCATATCTTCTTTGGAGAAATATCTATTCAAGCTCATTAGAGGTATGGGGTTTGGGTGGAAAGCTAGTGGACTCAAGGCTAAGAGGTCATTAAGGGTCAAACCATGCAGAGACCCTCATAGGTCTACAAGTAATTTTTCCTTACTGAAGACCAGTGATGAGCTATGGGAGATTTGATGTTGGTGAGGGGAAGGGGAGGTGACCTGATTTTATTTCTCTTTTGAAAAGACATCCCCGGCTGCAGTGTAAATGTAATACATGTGGTTGACCAGTTGCTGCTGCTGCTGCTGCTGCTGCTGCTGCTGCTGCTGCTGCTGCTGCTGCTAAGTCACTTCAGTCGTGTCCGACTCTATGCAACCCTGTAGATGGCAGCCCACCAGGCTCCCCTGTCCCTGGGATTCTCCAGGCAAGAACACTGGAGTGGGTTGCCATTTTCTTCTCCAATGCAGGGAAGTGAAAAGTGAAAGTGAAGTCGCTCAGTCGTTTCCGACTCTTAGCAACCCCATGGACTGCAGCCTACCAGGCTCCTCTGTCCATGGGATTTTCCAGGCAAGAGTACTGGAGTGGGTTGCCATTGCTTTCTCTGGTTGACCAGTTAGGAGGTGGTTATTACGGTGGTCTAGGGGAGAGATGCTGTGGGGTCAAGGGAAGTGGAGATAGAGACAGGGTGATAAGTTGTCCATGGGGCTGTGAAGAAGAGGAAAGCGTCAGGAAGGGGTAGGTGGAGGACACTGGGAGCCTGCATCTTCCAAAGGAGAGGTCAGGTCTGGAGCTCAGAGGGAGGTCTGACATGGAGTGTATGAGTCATCAGTGCACAAGTGAGAAAATCCTCTAGAATAGACAGAAAGGAGGAGAGACCCCAACACGGACCCTGGAAAGGAGCCGGAGAAAGCTCAGTGGGAGGAAAGATGGAAAGTGAGTGATGTGGGCGGAAGCTGGAGACCACGCTGTTCAAAGCATCATTGCATCGCCAGGGCTCCAGGTAGATGAGTTCCCCACCCGGGTGCTGTTCCTCCGCATCCACATGAGCCAGGCCCCCAGGCGGTGCTCATGCTCAGTGTAGTCTGAGATGCTTTGCTCTGAGAGGGGCATTTCCAGATGGGAGGGGTGAGCAACAGCGTTAGAGGCCGCTGAGAGAGAGGTCTGTTGAAATGAGGACTAAACAGTATCCACTGGACCCATCGGTGACCTTAGTGGATCTGCTCTGGTGGATCGATAGGATCAGAAGATAGGAAGGAAATGGAGACGGAAAGAATAGGCAGATGGTGTTTTCTGAAAATTAGGCTGTGAAGGAGAAGAGAGAGACAAAGCTGGAGGGAAAAGAGGAGTGGAATGCGGAGTTGCTTCCTTAGTCATAGATTCTCGAGCACATTTAAAACAGGGAAGTTCCGATGGAGAGGAAACAGCTGAACACGTGTAATATAGTTGAGAGAGAAACATGCATAAGGTTCGTGAAGATTAGGGAGGATTAGGAGGCAATGGGCACAGGGGAGAAATGTCTTTAGATGGAAGGAGGGCTGGTTCATCTGCAGGAGGCAGAAAGACCAAGTGGGGTGGGCTGGACGGGTGGGGTGGAATTGGGAAGACAACAGGGTCCCCGCTGATGGCTTTTATTTTCTGTGGAGATGGGAAGAGAGGGTGGGAGCAGAGCGGAGGAACTAGAGGGTCAAGGGGCCATGGAAAATGGAGAGCAATTGAAAACAGCATTCTGGCATTTAGTGTTGTAAAGAGGAAGTTCTGCTGGTCTGCTGGCTTTTAGTTCAGGCTCTCTGAGGCTTGTTTCCTACCTCACAGAATCATTCTGGGGCTTGAGTCCAACAATGCTCATTTTATCAGCTGGACAGGGCACAGCACAAGCTAGCTTGCACTCGGGGTCAGTCACTGCACTCCCCTCCCTCTGCAGCGAGAGGGAGCATCTGGAAAAGGGGCTTCATGATCATTTAACACATTGCGCCCATCCCTCTGGCAGAGTCTCAGAGTACTGCTGGCCATACTGAATGGCTCCCTTTCTCTCTCCCAGGTCAGAACTGCACCTTCCAACTGCAGGGTCCCAATGGCACCGTTGAGAGCCCGGGATTCCCCTATGGCTACCCCAATTACGCCAACTGCACGTGGACCATCACCGCAGAGGACCAGCACCGGATCCAGCTTGTGTTCCAGTCCTTTGCCCTGGAGGAGGACTTCGACGTCCTGTCGGTGTTTGATGGACCACCCCAGCCAGAGAACCTGCGAACCAGGTACCACCCCCTCCTGCCCGTGGCCAATAGCTGGGCCTGAGCCAAGCTGACTGGGAGGAAGAACAAGGCAGGGTGAATGGTAGTCAACAAAGCCCTCTGTTTTTATGAGGCCTGCCCTCAATTGCTCTTTCTTTATAAAGCTCTTTATGAAGCTCTTTCTCCCACTTAGAGGTTCCCAATAGGCAGGATGGATGAGTAGGGCATTTGGGAAGACTAGATAGAAAACATAGAGAGCAAGTCAAGTCTTTCTGTTGAAACTGACTTTGCATGCATACGCAGGACATACCTCCCTGGGACCCAGCAGATATGAGCTGAAGGCCAGTAGCGACTGTGTCTTGCATCCTGTGTTTGAAAACCATCAATACTTTGTTGGAAACGGCCTTGCATTTGCGTGGCTTTGGCTCTGAGCATAGAATTGAGAATTTAAGAAGTTCCCAGTGTTTTAGACCCCATCACAGATGATGGAAGAGAAAACCTTGGAGAGGATGAGACTGCTTTCTGGTACTCCTGACCCGGTTCCCGAGGGGAGAGTTCACATCAAGGAGGAAGACAGGGAGGGAGGGTACCACCTCTGCAGAAAGAGCAGACTTTGGTGGGTCAAGGTCAAGGCCCCAGAGTTACAGCTTTCCAGGTTTTGTTGACCTGATGGCCTGCTGTGCTGCCTCGAAAGACTCCTCCTGGTTCTGCCCAAAGGACCGTGGGCTCCCAGGGAGAAAGAGAATCAATGGCACGTCAGCTAATCCCTGGGGAGGTCAGAATGCTAATTGGAAGTGCGCTGATGAGAGGTTCCCTGCCAAGTCCTTAACCTCAAGGCATTGTTTAAGATGCTCTTGGAGAGGAGTCACAGACAGCACCCCCAGGACAGTGCCAGCCCTCTTGCTCACTCCCAGCCCTCTCAGGGCAGTGCAGAGGCGAGGCCACCACACCTGCCACAGGGGTGGGCCTCTGGGGCTCCCCTGACTCTGTCCTTCCTGACGAGACCAGGCTTGTCCATCCGCCCTTGACATTCCACAGGGATTAGCACACAGTAGGTGTTCACTGAACTTGGGTGAAGAGACTGGAGTCCTCTCCGTCCATTCATTCCACAGATATTTCATGAGCATCGACTATGTTCCAGACACTGGCCCGAGTGCTGGGGACACAGCTGTGGACAAAACAAAGCCACTGTCTTTGTGGAGGTTACATGCTGGTCACAGGGGTGAGGGGCACAGGGTAGGTAGGCCTGGACTTGAATATGTGAGTTTAGAGTTCAAGGACATCGGGTGGGGCTAGAGATACAGAATTAGGAGACTGGGACTGGGCAGAGCCGAAAACCAGAAGCCTGGACTGTCGGATGTTGAGCTCAGGTGATCCCATCGGTGGGACACCCACATAGACTCTCGGGGAAGGTTTGCAAGATGGTCAGATTGGGAACTTCCCTGGCGGTTCAGTGGCTAAGACTCTGCCCTCCCGACGCAGGAGATCTGGGTTTGATCCCTGGTTGGGGACCAAGATCCCACATGCTACAACGGGAGATCCTGCCTGCTGCAATTAAGACCCAGTGCAGCCAAACAAATAAATGAAAACAAATAATTATTTAAAAAAAAAAAGAAGAAGAAAATCAGATCAGGCCAGTGGAGTGGCTGGTTGGGGTGCAGATGGCTGGAGGCAGATTCTGCATCCTGAAGTTCTTCCATCTTTCTTTACTCTTAAAGCAGGATGCACACGCGGGTGATCAAAGCTCTGTTTCCTGACATTTGGGTTCTCTGGCTCTGCGAGCGAAGTGTAGAAGACCCCCAGAGGTGGGGATGACTCTGGCAGGGAAGGGTGGGGGTTTCCAGGGCCTAGGGAGGCAGTCCTGGCAAGGGGGGCGGCGCCCTGGATGTGTTCACTCTGACCAAGCAGCGTGATTGAGGAGGAGGCTCCTGGGGTTGGTACCTTCAGGAGGTCCTCCCTGCCCTGGCTCCTCATCCCTGTGGTCCTCCTGTGCTCGCTTTGGTTCACCTTCACTGCCTGTAGTTTTCGTAGACAGCTTCTCTACCTCCGCACTCTATGGGATCACACCCCCTTTCTTGCTTCTGGCTTGTGCAGTTGCATTTTCTTCTTTTTATACTCAGTCCTGCCAGAATTTTGCCCATTTCATTGGTCTTTTTAAAGCTCCAACTCTAGGGCTATCAATTTCATTCCTTTCCTGTTGCCTAACTTATTGATTTCTGCTTCTATCTTTCCTCATCTTTCTCTCCCACTTACCTTAGGCTGGTGTTGCTCTTTTGCTGTTTTCACGGATTGAATTAGTTCCATTACTGCTTGTCTGATATGAAAAACGTTAAGAGACATTTTTCCCTAAGCACAGCTTTGACCATATGCCATAAATTTTGATGGATAGTTGTTACTTTAGAAATAGTCTCTAATTGCAGTTTCGTTTCTTCCTTGACTCTCAAGTTCTTTTTTTCCATCAAAATTTCCAAGTAATATTTTTATACTTGAGTTATTATCAAATTGTACTGCTTTATGTTCAGATTATGATTTCTATTTTACAGAATTTTTGACTTTTTTCTCTCAGTATAAGATCATTTTTGGTAAACATTCTGAGTATTTGAAAGAAACATATATTCTATGGTGGAAGGCTGAAGAAATTCATGTTATTAATATTGCTTAATTTTTCTGATTTCTTATTTGTTGCCTAAGTGCAAGTGATTGTCTTCACATTTTCACTATTTTTTTTAAATCAATTTCTCCTTTTATTTCTAAGTTTTTACTTTATATATTTTGATGTATACTCTTTAGCATGTCAGTATTTTTAAGTAGCAGATATTGAGTCAATTCTAATTTTCCCAATATAAAAGTTATATTTATGCCCCCCTTTTTGCCTTAAATTCTCCTGTGATACAAGTATTGTTACTTGTTTTATTTTAGGTTTGCGTTTATCAACCATCTGCCAATTCCTCTATTTTAATATTTCTATATCATTGTTTCATGTATCTCTTAGATTTTTGTTTTTAAAATCTTTCATAAGAATTTTTATTCTGTAACAGAAAAGTTTCATTCACTCACACTCTTTGTTGGTAACTGTTTATTTGTTCTTGTATAATAGCTACTACTTTCTGTTTTTAAGCTTCCTTACTATTTTTTCCATTTCTCCATCCTTAAGCACAAGTTTTCCTTGCCTCGTCTCTGATTTTTATTCTACTGACGGTTAAAGGTGCTTCTTGAGAACACCTTTTAAGCTGTGTTTCCCCATCACCGTCTTGTCTAGTGGGCTCGTGAGCCTTTTCTTAGTCAGGTCTCATCGGCACTACATCTTGTAGAAATTCCTTAGAGCCTGTAGCATGTAGGTGTCTATCTCTTTTTCCTCGTTTCCACGTGGATGTATATAGTCTTTCTTTTCCTATACCTTGGACTATCTCCTTGACAATTTAGGAGGTCAGATTGAAGAAGAGTTTAACATATTGTCTTGGCTCTCCATCTTGAACTGGAAATCTCTAAGATTTTTATTCTTTTTGATTTGCTGTTGTGAATAGAATTATTTTATTTTTGGATGATTCATTGTTTATATATAGAAATACAATTGATGTTTGTATATTGATCTCGTATCCCATGACCTTGCTGATAGTTCTTTTCTTTGTTAATAATTGTGGATAAAAACAGCTTTAGTTCTTCCTTTTCAATCTGGATGCTATTTATTTATTTATGCTTAATTGCATTGGATAGAATGTTGAACATATCCAATATTCAATACAATATTGCATAGATGTGGTGAGGGTGGACATCCCTATTTTGTTCTTGGTCTTAAAATAGTCTACCTTTCACGTTTTAAGTGTGATATTGGCTGTAGGTATTTGGTAGATGCCCTTCAAATGAAGGTCTTTACGTGGAGGATTTTGGCATGGTTTGGCTTCAGTGTGGAAAATGCATTGGTTTGGGGGCCAGACTGGTGACATCCAGGTCGGGCAAGAGACAATGGTGACCTGAGCTAGAATAATGAATAGAAAAGAAGGCACGGGTTTGTATGATGCTGCGGGAAAGTGTGGTCCTCGGCGTTAAGGGTGGGTTTGTAGGGATTGTATGGTGGGAGTATGAAAAAGGAAGGGGTAGAGGATATGTGTGCAGTGTCTGGTTCGGACGCAGAAAGCAAGCCAGATCAGCCTAATGCGAAATCCAGGCTCCAGGAAAATGTGTTCTGTGGCGTCCTGGGAGAGGTGAGGGTTTTGTGCACGTTGTCTGTCTTCATTTGTCCGGCAGAGCAGTCAGGCCACCTCTCTCACTGCATTTTCCTGGGAGACAGAGCCCAGATTTATGCCAGCTGGCCTCTGCATTTATTTGTGCCGTGCCTTGTGCCAGGTCTGGCTTCTCTGAGCCTCACGTACACAATGGTGGTGACGCTGACTCGCCTCCCAGGGCGCTGTGCCCGAGTCGCCTGCGGTAGGGCCCTTAGTGCCCACACGCATTATTCGCATCCTTCTCTTAGGAACTCAGACTGCACGAGGGCGCTTTGGTGCCTGTGGCCCACCATTAGGCTGTTTACACTGGGGGGCTGCAGACGTGGAGGACGGGCACTGAAGGAGAGACTGGGCTGAAGGGAAGTCACTCGTTGCGGGCGGCATTGCTGATCCCACGGTGGCCCGGCAGTGGGCCTGGGGGACTGGCAAGAAGCCTGCTGCATGGTTCTCTCTGCACTGCTTGGGGTTTTCTGTCTCAGATTTGACAGGCATAAGTTTCATAATTCTGCCCTTTGTGCATTTTAATGCATTTCTCTTTTCTTCCCTTACTTTCTCTCAATCCTTTTCACTCTGTTTATGGATGCATTCGAGCAAAAGACTGGAGTCACCTTCCCACCCCAATTCTGAATCTCTTTATACACATCTTTCTCGAGCTGCTAGCTCATGGGTTGTGTCGTGAGCAGCGAACTTCCTTCCTGCTTAGAGTCAAGTTCTCGGAGGCTGGGAATCAAGCCTCCCACCACGTTTGGCTGTGGCCGAGCCACGCACGTGCAAGAAGTGAATTCCAGCTCCTTGCTAGCTGCTTGGCATAGACAGGTCACTTTGACTGTTATCCTCAGTATTCTCATCCATGAAGTGAGTGTATCATTTTCTACTTCGTAGGTTGGTTGATAAGGATTTCATTAAATAATGTGTGTAAACTGTTTTAAATTGTGATGAGATGTAAACAAAAGAAATACTTGTATGTTGGTAGAAAAAAATTAGAAAATACAACTAAGCAAACACACACACATGAACCCAATAAATGTACAAGACGCGAGGTAGAATAGTGATTCTCACCTGAAGGCGATTTGGACCCCAAGGGAACATTTGGCAATGTCTGGACACATCTTGGGTTGTCACAGCTGGAGAGGGGCCATCTAGTGGGTCAAGGCCAGCGATGCTGTTAAGTGCTACCATGCACAAGACAGCCACAAATGCCAGTGGTGTTGAGGCTGAGAAATCCCAAGGTAGGCGTTTAAGGTGGAGTTTAGACTTTTAGCATCAGCTGTACGTGGGTGCGAATCCTCTTTCTGTGTCAGTGATGTTGGGCAAGTAAGTCAACCCATCTGAGCCTCAGTTTCCTCCTCTGCAAAATGGGGACCTCTAAAGTGATGCTCTGTACTGACAGCTGCACCTAGCATCGCTAATGAAGAGGTGCCGGTAGGCACACTGCACACAGCTTGTTCTATATGCAGATGTCTTTCTTCTCCCAACCACTCCCCTTCTCCACCAGGAGTTCACAGCCATCTTCTTGAAAGCATCTCACATTTCATCTAGAGCTATTCACAAGCAGCATCCCAGGGTGCCAGAAGGCAGCGTCTGGCTGCTGGAAATTAAATTGACAATAGAAGCTCATCAGATTCTTCTCATAAAGGATCAGGGTGGGAAATGGGAGTAGGAACTGGTCCTGAAGTCTGAGGAGCCTGTAGGAGTTTAGAAATTAGCCAGGAAAGAACCAAAAGCCGCCTAGACGATGCAGTGTCAGCCCTGCCTGGATGAATTACTGAAACAGTCCCCACGTCTCTGCTTTTGCACAATTAGATGGCCTTTCTGTGCTGGCAGACATCCTGTTGCATTGCATTTTAATGTGGGATGAAGTTTTCTAATGGAACATGAGCGAACATAATCTATGGAGCTGCTGCTAATAAACTACATCACTGTGTATTGGAGGGTTTATAGGGCGCTGGTGATGAGTGCACCAGTTAAGCACAGCTAAGCATCCCTTAATTTAGAGATTTGGGCTCCAGTTATGGGAAACACTGCAACTGGTTTCCTCCGTTGCTGGCAATACACATTCTGTCATCCGCCTAAGGTGCAATGCAGTTTTAGTCATTTGGGGCTTATTGCAGATTTCACTCAACTGGCATTAGACACCTGTTTGGAAGTTGTAAAAAATCCAGAAATTTGCCAGATTTACTGTCTCCTTATGACTGTGTATTGCAGCAGAGGCCCGCTAAAGGACCTGCCTACTGGATTTCTTAACAGTGTGCCTACACACCAATACGGTTGTCCTTGGAGGATTGTATCCCTAGAATGCCTTGAGAATGTGTTCTTGTGGTCAGGAGGTGGCTGGGAGGACCCATGGGGATGAGGGGAGCATTCCTGTTTAAGATTAAAGCAGAGGAAGGATACTGGAAAAGAGAAAGGAGAAGCGATGACGCCGCGCACCTCTTGTGGGCCAGCAACCATGCTAGACACGCTCATTCACTTGTCATTTCTTCAACGTTATTGAATGCCCACCAGGAATACCAGGTGTCAGAGATACAACAGTTAACAAGACAGCTTCTGCTTTCAAGCAACTTACAGTCTCTGAGGAAACAGATAAATAAGCAGGTGAAGGTAGTCCGGGAGGCCGTGGCTGGGGAACCTGATGTACGTAGTCGTGGGGAGATACTTGCACAGATACTGATCTGTGGGCCTGGGATGCCAGCCCTGCTTCTACCCCTTTGCTGAGTCAACGCTCACTCATTTTTCCTATCTCAACTCATTTGTCACTTTCTCACCTGGCAAATCCTCTGTGACACCCCTCCTTCTCAATCCGGTCCAAGCCTCCTGTGATATCCCTCAGATTGCTGTGTGTCTGTCCTTCACGGCTTCATATGTGCGTGCTCTGTGATTCTTAGATTTCTGCCCATTTCCCTCGCAAGATTGTGGGCTCCTTGACTAGAGCTGCTGCTGCTAAGTCACTTCAGTCGTGTCCGACTCTGTGTGACCTCATAGACGGCAGCCCACCAGGCTCCCCCGTCCCTGGGATTCTCCAGGCAAGAACACTGGAGTGGGTTGCCATTTCCTTCTCCAATGCAGGAAAGTGAAAGGTGAAAGTGAAGTCGCTCAGTCGTGTCCGACTCTTAGCAACCCCAGGGACTGCAGCCTACCAGGCTCCTCCGTCCATGGGATTTTCCAGGCAAGAGTACTGGAGTGGGGTGCCATTGCCTTCTCCACTTGACTAGAGAGACTTGTCTTATTCTCCCCTGCATCTCCAGGGCCTGACCCATAGGAGGCGTTCAACAAATATTTATGGGGTGAATGAGTGAATGGCCTTTGGAGAAAGGGATCCCCTAATAGGGCATCGAAGGAGGAATGGGGAGACTGTTTGAAGTCGAGAGAATAATATGTGCTCAAGTCAAGGCGAAATCAAGAGAAAGGCAAGGTGCAGAGAATTCACTAGGGGTGGAGTGTTGTGGGAGGTTGGGGTGTGGCCAGGTCGGATCACCAGGGGCCCCGTGTGCATGCTGGGGAGCTCACAGGATGGAAATGGGGACACGCCTAAAGGTCCTAAGCAGTCATTACACATTATATGTAAAAATTCAACAATACCCCCAGGAGAGGAGGAGTATTCATTTTCTTTGCCGAGGTGAAGTAAGTGTATGTGGCTAAGGTCTCTTAGATACGGAGTGGCTAGTGGAGGAAAGGGCCACAAGTCTCCTGGTAGAAGCCAGGCTTGCTTTTCCATGTCCAAATGCCTTCTGACTGCTTGGGACTCATTTGCATTCACTCCACTTCCCTTTAAAAAATTCATTCTGTTTTCTTTTTTTAAGCAGTTTCTTTAAAATAGTGAAAGTAACAGGAACTCAGTACTTAAAAAGAAAAAAATTTAAAAAGTCGAGCTGTACAGCAGTGTATAGAATGAAAAAACATAAGTGCCTCCTTTCCCAGGCCCTGTCCCAACCTTGCTCCCTGGAGGTCACTGCTGTTAGCAGTTTGGTGTGTGTCCAATTTCTTTTTAAATAAAGATTCATTAAACTGCCCATGAGGCTTATTGGGACATCCATCAGCCCCTTAAAAATTGTTCTGATGAATTAAGTGTAAACTAATTAGAAACATGGATTCAATTACCCTCGAAACACACAAGGGTTTAATAATTAATAGGAAGAGGGCTTGAGGCCAAAGGCATTATGGATTTTATCAAACCCATAACATCTGAAAAGTAAATATGTCTGATTCATCCTAAATGCGGGCAAATTTGCCATCCAGAGGCAAACCTGTTGGTAGGAGCTTCACATTTAATCGAAGAAGTTATCTCTGATTAACATGGAGTCAGCTGAAGTGTGCAGAGGCCAAGGCCTCCAAATGCCACTGGATGGGGCTGCCTGGAACAGGGCAGCTGCCTGTCTTTCTGGGTCACCACAGTCGGTTTGGTACATGGCCTTTCCCCAGGCCAGCTTTGGGGGAGGACCTGCTAAGGCCCCCAGTGAAACCACTGACCCCTCTTATGGGCCCAGACAGCTGGGGAACAATTCTGGCCCAAGAAACACCGTAGAACATTGGAGAAAGCATTCTGTTTATCTCCCTGGACGATGAGCTCTGATGACTTAGATGGACACAGAGGAGGATCAGAGTGGTTGGAACATTTACTTGTTGTGTGCCGAGTGCTTGAAGTCCCACAGCTCATCCAGTCTTCACAATTTTCCCATAGGTAAGAATTATTACTTCTATTTTTATCCATTTTTCCATTTTTTCTTATCCATTTTTTTTTTCCATTTTAAGGAAGCCGAGTCTCAAAGAGGCTATGTGCCTTGGGGAGGATGTATTCAAAAGCTCATATTATCTATAGAGATGCTATGCATAAAATAGACAACTAACGAGAACCTACTGTAGCTCAGGGGACTCACTACTCTGTGGTGATCTAGATGGGAAGGGTATCCAAAGGAGAGGGGACTTGTGTATACGTATAGCTGGTTCACTTTGCTGTATAGCAGAAACTAACACAACCTTGTAAAGCAATTACACTTCAATTAAAACAAAAATCTTTTTAAAGCACATATTCACACAGGTCTGTACAACCACACCAAGGCTGAAGGGGGCTGCAGAAAGGAGCGAGCAGGGTCTGCAACTGCGGTGGCCCGTGGGCAGCCGTGTGCTCCATCACCTAATGCCAGAGGGTGGGTTTGGGCAGACGTGGTGGGGGAGGGGTTGGCAGCAGGAGATATACAAAGCCAGGTGGGCAGCAGTGTCGGGGTCCTGAGCAATCTCTCCCTACACAGTAGGGCCCTGTGGTTCAAGGTCAAAGTGAATTTTTGTGGCAAAGCCTTGCCTTGCTCATTCGCCAAGTCTGCTGTTTAATAGCAGCCAGAATATGAGGCCCCCTGCAGCCCGAGTTTTGGACCAAAAGACTGTGTTGCCTGCCTCCCTCGCCGTGATCAGTCCTGCCCACAGCGTCACCAAGCGTTGTCGAAGATGTGAGTTTACCCAGAATGGAGTCGGTTTCCCTTTGACCCTCCTTTGCCTGTTTCTTGCAAGTGGTGGCCAATAGGGGTATTGCTGAGATAGGAGTGTATCCCCTTCTGTATCCTCAGCTCATTCCCTGAAACTTTGGGACAGCAGAAATCAAGGAACAAGGCTCCCTGGTAACCCTGGGATGTTGTCTTCAGGGGGAGGCAGGTCTGGTAATTTTAGCATTTACTCCATTGGTGAGCAGAAATGGTACCCAAGTAAGCATCTCCCAAGCACTGCGCGCCTCATTCACGTAAAGTAAACATAAAAGAAAACCAATTCTTGGTCTCTTAAGTGAACAGAGAGCCACTATTAGTGAGAACTGGGGCAAGGAGACAGGGGGTCTGGCCCGGCACAGCCACTGGTGTGCTTGTGACCTTCACCAAGTCCCGTCCTTTCTCAGGACCAGCTGCGTTTTCCTGACTTATAAATTGAAGACTTAAGTCCAAGAGAACTCTGAAGCTTCTCCCAGTGCTGAAGCTGTATGATTGAGTGATACTAGAGATGTATGTGGAAGGGCTATAAAATACTCCTGATCTTCTTGGATTATTTCTGCCATATTCAGGTACTGCTCTTGGCTTTTTCAACAATTTCACCATTTGTCTTTGGCATAAGGGTTTATTTTCCAGTGGCCTGTTAAGCAGGGTGGCAGAGAAGGCTAACTGTCTGCCATCATTCTTGCTTCTCTTCCACAGGGCAGTGCTCTCTGTGGGAAACAGATGCCAGACTGTGTCAATATTTCTCAGCCTCTTTGCATCAAGGTGGAGCTGTACACCTTAGTGGCCAGTAGAAAGTGGATGAAGTAATGGTACCCCCCTCACCCCTGGCATGGCCCAGAGAAGCTCCCTTGTAATCTGCTCTGTCTCTTTCCCTGGAGACAGGTGTAGGAAGCCTGGATACCTGGTGGATCCTAGGAAGTAGGACCCACCCCCTCCCTTGACTGCTGATTGACTGGATTGTACCAAAGTGAGACATAAACTTGTGTACACACTTGGACCTCCCAGAGTCCAGGGTTTATCTGTCACTGTAGCCAGTGCTTCCTTAGCCATTGCAAATTCTGTCTTGGCATTTTGGAATTTATTTTAGAACCTAGAGGTAGGTGAGGAGTCTAAATAGCACTGTCCACTAGCTTTCCAGAATTGACACTTGCTTTCAGGGAAATGAAGCTCCTGGTGGCCTGGCCTTTGTGCCTAAAAGTTAGGTCACTGATGGATAAAATACAGTATTTTTTAAACAACTTTATTTGTGCTCTTGAATTTTGGTGGACTCTTCTTGGCACCAAATGTGGTTCTGGTTGTCGTCCTCTCTCTCCTATTGCCTGTAGCCCCAGCTGAGCATGCACGTGTGGGATGGTGGTTAGGAAAGGGGCTTTGGAGCAGGCCGGCCTGGGTTCGAGTCCCAGTTCTGCCTCTTAATGGTGGTGAGATGCCGAGGAAGTCACTTCTCTCTCAGTCTCAGTTTCTATATCAACAAAGTTGGGATTAAAGTAGTACCTACCCTTAGGGAAGTTGTGAAGATTCAACTACCCTATAGGCATAAAGTGTGCAGAAGATGCTGGACACATAGTAAGCATTGGGTCCACAGCCCATCCCTTCCAGCTCCCTCCACTGCCACCACAGTGATCCAGGCTACCATCATCTTTTGCCTTGATTGTCACAACAGCCTGCTTCCCAGTCTCCCTGCTCTTTGAAGTTGTTGTTCAGTTGCTCAGTCATGTCTGACTCTTTACAGCTCCATGGACTGCAGCACACCAGGCTTCCCTGTCCTTCACCATCTCCTGGAGTTTGCTCAAACTCGCGTCCATTGAGTTGGTGATGCCATCTCATTTTCTGTCGCCTCCTTCTCCTCCCACCTTCAGTGTTGCCCAGTATCAGGGTCTTTTCCAATAAGTTAGTTCTTTGCATCAGGTGGCCAAAGTATTGGAGCTTCAGCTCTGGCATCAGGCCTTCCAATGAATATTCAGGGTTGATTTCCTTTAGGACTGACTAGTTTGATTTCCTTGCAGTCCAAGGGACTCTCAAGAGTCTTCTCCAACACCATAGTTCAGAAGCATCAGTTCTTAGGTGCTCAGCTTTCTTTATGGTCCAAGTCTCACATCCATACATGACTGCTGGAAAAAACATAGCTATGACAAGACGGACCTCTGTTGATAAAGTAATGTCTCTGCTTTTTAAAATACTATCTAGGTTGGTCATAGCTTTTCTTCCAAGGAGCAAGAGTCTTTTAATTTCATGGCTGCAGTCACCATCTGCAGGGATTTTGGAGCCCAAGAAAGTAAAGGCTGTCACTGTTTCCATTGTTTCCTCATCTATTTGCCATGAAGTGATGGGACCGGATGCCATGATCTTAGTTTTTTGAATAGAGTTTTAGACCAGCTTTTTCACTTTCCTCTTTCACTTTCATCAAGAGGCTGTTTAGTTCCTCTTTGCTTTCTGCTGTAAGGGTGGTGTCATCTGCATATCTCAGGTTATTGATATTTCTCCCTGCAGTCTTGATTCCAGCTTGCTTCATCCAGTCCAGCATTTCACATTTTGCACTCTGTATATAAGTTAAATAAGTAGGGTGGCAGTATACAGCCTTGACATACCCCTTCCCCAATTTGGAACCAGTCCGTTGTTCCATGTCTGGTTCTAACTGTTGCTTCTTGACCTGCATACAGGTTTCTCAGGAGTCTCTGTCTAAATAATAAGGGAATCTGAGTGAAGGGTGTGTTAGTCACTCAGTCGTGTCCAACTCTGTACGACCCCATGGACTGTTGCCCACCAGGCTCCTCTGTCCATGGGATTCTCCAACAAGAATATTGGAATGGGTTGTCATTCCCTTCTCCAGGGGATCTTCCCTACCCAGGGATCACTTCCCTGGTTACTCAGATGGTAATCTGCCTGCAATGCAAAAGACTCGGGTTTGATCCCTGGGTCAGGAAGAGCCCCTGGAGAAGGGAATGGCAACCCACTCCAGTATTCTTGCTTGGAGAATCCCATGGACAGAGAGGCCTGCTGTGCTACAGTCTATGGGGTCACAAAGAGTCAGACACGACTGAGCAATTAATGCTTTAGCTTTACTAGTGTTTAAGCTAACGTTTTTGTTCTGTTCTAGGATGGCATCCAGGGAAACCACGTAATGTTTAGTCTTTGCATCTCCTTAGGTTTTCTTGGCCATGACAGTTTTGCCCCCTTTCCTTGTTTTTGATGATCGACAGCTTTGAGGAATACTGATCAGGTGCTGTGTAGAATGTCCTTCGGTTGGGATTTGTCTGATGTTCTCATGATTAGACTGGAGGAATGTGTTGTTGGCAGGAGGGCTCCCTTTTCTTCACATCATCTCAAGAATACATACCGTCAGCATGGCTCACCTACGTTGATGTTGGCCTTGACCACCTGGCTGAGTTCAGGTTGTCAGTCTTCTCCACTGTGGAGTGCTGTCCTCTTTGGAAGGAAGTCCCTGTGTGCAGCCCACGCTGACAGAGCTGAGAGCCAGCTTCATCTTGAGGGCAGAGTAGCTGCATACATTATTTGGAATTCTTCTGCAGGAAAAATCTATTTTCCTACACTTCTTAATTTATTTATATCAGATGGATGCATGGATATTTACTTTTTACATTGGGTTATGATCCAATACTAGTTTATTTATTTTGTTTGCTCAAACTGGAAAGTTTTTGGCCACGGGGGGACTCTTTCAGTTGACGCCTCTTGTTTTCTTTGGCATTGCCCCATCATTGTGAGCTTTCCCATTGATGTTGTTGTTGCTGTTATTGTTTCACTGAAGCTCTCTGAAGAAATGAGCTTTGCATCCTTGGTGTTAGAAACCAAGATCTGGTGCTAGATGTGCTCATTACTATTGAGGTATCATTGCTTCTAGGCCCTCTCAGCTGACAGAGCAAGGAAATATGTGTATGCGTCCTAAGTCATGTTATGCACATATCTATAAATATTTTTATGTATATCATCGCTAAATGAGAGTTCATACTGAAGTCTCCAACTCTCGTCTAGTACCACATGGATCATTCTAGCCTCCTCCGTTTGCTTATCTGGAACCTTCCACTCCAGCAGTGAGACACGTGGTTCCCACCATCCACCATCCATTGACTGAACAGTTCAATTCTAGCATGTAGAGTGATATCAGAATTGTTGACTTGTATTCCATGGGAAGCAATGTTGCAGCTAGAGTACAGTAATCGCATGCAGCTGCTTCTACCTTTAGCCTTAGGGATTCCACTCATCTGGAAAGTTACTTAGATGAGCACACGAAGGAAACGCACATCAGAGAAAACACGTGAAGTGCAAGTGGTGAGATTTTAACGGGGTGGCCAAGGGGGCTGCTGCACTAAGAAGGAGACTTTTGGTGCAAACCCGAGATGAGCTTGGTGTCCCCACCTGTCGTTAGGTGGCTCCGTGGTACCTGCTGTGTTGCTCTGTGTCTCTTAACATGTGTCTCCGTTCTCAGGGCCTAGCAGATTCTATTATGGAAATTCGAGGGAGAGGAAACATATTCATTGGTAGCTTCAAGTGACATGTTAGACACATAGGCACATGTTTGTGGCACCTGTCCCCCAGAGCTGCACTGACCCAGGCTCCCAGGATAACACAATGAAGGCAGCGAGGTCAATTGTAGACTGTTTCTGGCTGGTGAAGTCATAGGCCCTCATGTTGTCCTTGAGCATCTTGGAGACTGGCAGGGCAGTGTCTTAAATCCTGCCCATCAGTTTATATCAGCATTCTCCTCTGCACCTTGGGAGGTCTTCCCTGTCCCCTCCTGATTTAGTCTTCCCTATCACCATGGCAACTCTCATCCCTTAACGAGCAGTGGCAGTCTTATTAAACAATCTAATCAAGGAAGAAAGTGTATACCTTTGACTCCACCTTTCCAATTTGATTATTTTGTCTCAAAGCACTCTTGATGAGTGGTCTGGGGGCTTCATGATCCCCTGGTCAGTTGATAGAGGCACATTCAACTTCCCTCTTTTCCAAAGCCCTGAAGCAACACATCACAGCCAAGTGTATCTCAGGCTTACATAACCCCTACCCAGCAAAGGGGAAAGGTGACAGGTCCTGGCTCCAGGAGTCTAGCTCTATTTCAGTCATAACGAGAATTCATCACTGTCCACAGATAATTGCAGAAAGCAAGAAGGCTGTCAAGGCCCTTGGTAGGTGGAGGAATAAATGCCAGAGGAATTATTGCAAACTAAGGCAAGGTTTGGAATCATCCACTTTGAGTGATGAGTGTTGCTCCTCCTAGTTCTGGTTGTTTAAGCTTCCCAGACGCATTGTGTTAATCTGCTTCTCTCAACAATCCCCAAAGTGTCTTTTTTTTGGCCTCATTTTACAGAGGAGAAAACTGAGGTTCCAGGTGGCAAATAAGTACTGTGTTAACAAGAGGTGGCCCCAGAGGTAGCCAAGTTCCCAGCTTTTTATCCCTGCGCTTTTTCAGCGTCCTTCAGCTGCCTAGGTGACTAGTGCAGTGGGGGATGGGAGAAAGGCAGCCTGAACGCAGAGCCATCCGTCCTCAAGGGCCTCGGTGGATGAGAGAGAAATGACCAGAGATGTGACTGATTCCTCTCCCATAGCTCCCACCCCCCACTGATATTAGAATTTACCTGAACTTGGGCCAAAAAAACAGGAGGGTGGAATGACTGTCTTTTCTCTGCTGTGGTCTTCCTCCAACATAAACTAGGTGAAGACTTTGACATGGTGAATTATTTGTAACCTCAAAGGAGTGAGTTCCTTCTATTTTGGAGTATGCAGAAGTGTAAAGATTTTCTTTAATTAGATAGTGCCGGATAGATTTAATTAAAGCTTCAAACCTGCAATTTTCTTTGTTTGATTGATCAGTTGGTGCTGATTGCCTAGAGTAATTATGAAGGGGGAAGTAGAAGTTTCAGTCTGGTGGCGATAAGCAGCAGACTGAGTCGACCCCTGGATACTCGGTTGTCAAAGTGGATTGTGAAAAGGTTTAAATTGCACAAATGTTTGCTAGCTGGTTGGCTGAAAAATAAGGTCCCTAAATTACACTTTCGTCTAAATCGTGCTGCTGGCTGATGTGGTTCTGTAGAAAAGTTCCCTTTCCCCTCCTTTCTAAAAATGTAATCACATCCCCAAGATCAGACGATATTCTGTTTTGTGAAATAATTGAAGCACACGATTGGAGTGGCTTATAATGGCCTTATGAGACTCCAGGAACCCATGGAGGGTCAGGAGCGAACGACAGCCTCTCGGTGTGAATTTAGGGAACTCAGAAGGAGTTTTGAAGTCAGACAGTCCCTGGGTTTGAATCTAGCCTGTGATTGTGGCTAAGCACCATTTTTTCCCCTCATCTGTAAAACGGGACAGTTGTTGATGACAGATGAGCCGATGAACGCGTATCTAGTGCCCGGCTGCAGTGGGTTTGCACCAAATGTCAGTTCTTCTCTCTTCCTGCGCTCTGTCACCTCTTTGAGGTACCACCACGGAAGCTCCGCGAAGTCGAGACCAGAACCATCTTGCTCCCCACTGCAAAATAGCCCCTGGTGCACTGCATGTATATGGGTGGTCTCAACAAATGCTTGTTCAGTGGACAAATGAATGAATGAATACCCTATGCATTTAGGTCCCCCCTCCCCTGCCTACTCCCCACCCCCCCACCCCCCGCCAAATAGGGGACACTGGGACAGAGTAGCAGAGAGGCTCCATTCTTGAAACTTTGAAGGGACTTGGTCACCCACTGGACACAGTATAAAGCGTGAGGTTGGGGCTGCCATTGGAATCATCGGTGGGAGAAACTGTCCTCCTTTCTTCTTTAATTTTTAATTTATTTTTTATTGGCGGATAATTGCTTTACAGAATTTTGCTGTTTTCTGTCAAACCTCAACATGAGTCAGCCATAGGTATACATATATCCCCTCCTTTCTGACACTTCCTCCCACCTCCCTCCCCATCCTACCCCTCTACGTTGATACAGCACCCCTGTTTGAGTGATTCCTCCTTCCTTTTGAACTAGCCAAGCCAGGCTGGGAGACTGAGTTTACTTCTCCATTACAGCCTGGAAGGGGATGCTAAGGATTATCTGTGGTCATCTGTTACAGCATTTAAAAATATTGGCTTTAAAAAAGCAAGGCAGGCTATAGCATTGCCTGTACATTATAAATACCACTATTTAAGAAGATATACACAGGTAAAAGCAATTGGAGGAAAACAAACCAGCATGCTAATAATATAGGTGTTAGTATGACTTGCTTATAGATTGTTTTTAATCTTTAAATTTTTTAGTAATATAGTGATGTTATTTTTATAATAAGAATACATTTTCATTTAATACAAAGTTCAGCATAGAAGAAAAGGAAACACTTAATTCTATTACTATGCATGTGTACCCACAGAGGGATATTGACAAACCAAAGTGGGTTCAAAGGGGAATGACCAGGATGAAGAGGGATGTTGTTCATGTTGCAGGATGGAAGTTGAAGGACTCAGGGGTGTTTACTTGGAGGAAGGAGACCTTTAGGGGAAATGATGGCAGTGGTCACAGGCCTGGGGAAAGGACTCCAAAGCTGACATTAGATGATGGCACTCAGGTTGTGACATGGAAGGGGCTCCCAGCCCCAAGAGGCACTGAACTTCTAGCTTCTGGAAGAATCCCTGCAGAATTTGGTGCTTCTAGCGCTGCCTCTCTCAGAGCCACAGTTGCCGCCACTCCGGTACTGAAGGGGCTGTTGCTCTGCATGTGGATCAGTGATGCTCCACGTGGCAATGTGCCTTCCCCAGCCCTGACCCTTGGATGGCGGGGAGTGGTTACTGCATCTGATGTTCCAGAAAAGAGCCGCAGGGGAGGTATACATGCAACTTAAAAGCATCTTTTGAGTAACCAGTCCTTTGATTTATTTGTATTCACTTTATTTTGAAATTTTAAACCACATGAAAAAGGAAGTGATCATTTTATGTGGATCACCAGGGGCCCCAGGGTGTCAGAAGATTGACATACTGTGGTATAGATGGGTGCTTCACAAACTTTAATGTGCATGCAAGTCACCTGGGTTTTTGAGAAAAGTGCCAGTTCAGATTCTGCAGGTCTGGGGGCAGGGCAGGGCAAGACTCTGCCTCTCCCAGTGAGGATCCAGGTGATAAACCAGTGCTGCTGGCTCGTGGTCTGTTCAGGAGGGTCTCTGAACCCTTCCCAGCAGCTCCAGGGGCCCTGGCTCCCTAGAACAGCAACATGTTGGTTGCTTATGTATGAGTCCTTGGTCCATCCTTTATAGAGTCTGTTAAATGGAGAGGAGCCAAATAAGAATGAAGACCCAGGCGCGAATGAATCTGGGCGGGACATAAGAAATGTGTTCTAGTGGCAATAGAACTAGGCATTCATTGCTTAGATTTACATCTTCAGCACATGTTTATGTCTGTGCCCATGGTTGCTGATCATTTGCAAATAATGCTCTGTTGTCTTAATCCTGCTTTTATGGCTAATGATGTGTGTTTCATTCTGATCCAGTGTAGAATTTGAGTAAACATATATTTCTCAATATCTTCCCCTCTAATCGCTACCCGGGGCTGTGAGTCATTGGAAGAAATTGTGTGTGAGGGAACGAGATGCTTTCTGGAGACCATCCCCTTGTGCCAGCCTCCATTGGCTGCCCACCAGGACCCCGTAGGGGCGAGCCTGCTCATCGTCCAGAGTGCCTTTGCTGCTGGCAGACACAGTCAGTGTGGCTTCCTCCATGAATCCAGCCGGGCTTGATAGGCCTGCCAATAGCATCGATCTCTGGTCCCTCAGAGCAGAATCATTGCACTCTGTTTCCAGGAATTTGTGATGTTTCTAATTTGGTTATTTAGTATCATTGTCTGCTGTCCTCATGCCTGCTCAGCTGCAGACAGTGCTGGTGCCCACACCCCAACCCATCCTGCCCAGTCTGACTGTGGAAAGGCCTCCATCCTTCCTGGCGGGTGCCTTAATGCTGAGTATCCTGGACACTCTGGTACCTGCTGGGCTGTGGTGCCTCAAGCCCCCTGGCTGGTCCCCTACCTGCTGGGCCTCAATCTGCCCTGAGCCCTGGCTCCATAAGCCAGGGGCTCGACTCCACTTGACAGTTGCTAACCCACTTCTCCCAGAGGCTGGACTCTGGTCCTGACTCCTGATTCCATGTAGGACAGGTTCCCCAGGGCCCTGCCTGCACCCAGGCCTCCAGCCACCCTTCCTGCCCCTTCCCCCCAGGCTGGTTGCTGATCCTCAAGGTTTGATTCCATCCCCCCGCCTCCATCTTCTGCCCCTTCCCAATGCCAATTTAGGGGGTATTCTTTTATGCCAACAAGCAGGGAATGCAGAGGGAGAAGCAATTCCAAGGTAAAGAGTGGGGTGAAGGAGGAAACAGGTGAGGAAGAGGGTAGGAAATCAAAAGCAGGCATAGCAAAAATCAACAGAGCCAAAAGCTGGTTTTTTGAGAAGATAAATAAAACTGACAAACCATTAGCCAGACTCATCAAGAAATAAAAGGAGAAGAATCAAATCAACAAAATTAGAAATGAAAATAGAGAGATTGATCATAACAGACAACACAGAAATACAAAGGCTCATAAGAGACTACTATTAGCAACTATGCCAATGAAATGGACAACTTGGAAGAAATGGACAAATTCTTAGAAAAGTACAGCTTTCCAAAACTGAACCAGGAAGAAATAGAAAATCTTAACAGGCTCATCACAAGCAAGGAAATTGAAACTGTAATCAGAAATCTTCCAGCAAACAAAAGCTCAAGACCAGACGGCTTCACAGCTGAATTCTACAATAAATTTATAGAAGAGCTAACACCTATCCTACTCAAACTCTTCCAGAAAATTGCAGAGGAAGGTAAACTTCCAAACTTAGTCTATGAGGCCACCATCACTCTAATACTAAAACCAGACAAAGATGCCACAAAAAGAGAAAACCACAGGCCAATGTTACTGATGAACATAGATGCAAAAATCCTTAACAAAATTCTAGCAGACAGAATCCAACAACATATTAAAAAGATCATACATCATGACCAAGTGGGCTTTATCCAAGGGATGCAAGAATTCTTCAGTATCTACAAATCAATCAACATAATACATCACATTAACAAATTGAAAGATAAAAACCATATGATTATCTCAATAGATGCAGAGAAAGTCTTTGACAAAATTCAACATCGATTTATGGTAAAAACCCTCCAGAAAGCAGGAATAGAAGGAACATACCTCAACATAATAAAAGCTATATATGACAAACCTACAGCAAACATTATCCTCAATTGTGAAAAAATGAAAGCATTTCCCCTAAAGTCAGGAACAAGACAAGGGTGTCCAATCTCACCACTACTATTTACATAGTTTTGGAAGTTCTGGCCACAGCAATCAGCAGAAAAAGAAATAAAAGGAATCCAGATTGGAAAAGAAGAAGTAAAACTCTCACTGTTTGCAGATGACATGATCCTCTACATAGAAAACCCTAAACACTACACCAGAAAATTACTAGAGCTAATCAATGAATATAGTAAAGTTGCAGGATATAAAATTAACACACAGAAATCCTTTGCATTCCTATACACCACAATGAGAAAACAGAAAGAGAAATTAAGGAAACATGCCCATTCACCATTGCAACAAAAAGAATAAAATACTTAGGAATAAATCTACCTAAAGAACAAAAGACCTATATGTAGAAAACTATAAAACACTGATGAAAGAAATCAAAGAGGACACAAATAGATGGAGAAATATACCATGTTCATGGATTGGAAAAGTCAATATAGTGAAAATGACTATACTACCCAAAGCAATCTATAGATTCAATGCAATCCCTATCAAGCTACCAATGGTATTTTTCACAGAACTAGAACAAATAATTTCACAATTTGTATGGAAATACAAAAAACCTCGAATAGCCAAAGCCATCTTGAGAAAGAAGAATGGAACTGGAGAAATCAACCTGCCTGACTTCAGTCTCTACTACAAAGCCACAGTCATCAAGACAGTATGGTACTGGCACAAAGACAGAAATATAGATCAATGGAACAAAATAGAAAGCCCAGAGATAAATCCACACACCTATGGACACCTTATCTTTGACAAAGAAGGCAAGAATATACAATGGAGAAAAGACAATCTCTTTAACAAGTGGTGCTGGGAAAACTGGTTAACCACTTGTAAAAGAATGAAACTAGAACACTTTCTAACACCATACACAAAAATAAACTCAAAATGGATTAAAGATCTAAACGTAAGACCAGAAACTATAAAACTCCTAGAGGAAAACATAGGCAAAACACTCTCCGACATAAATCACAGCAGGATCCTCTATGACCCACCTCCCAGAGTATTGGAAAGAAAAGCAAAAATAAACAAATGGGACCTAATTAAAATTAAAAGCTTTTGCACAACAAAGGAAAATATAAGCAAGGTGAAAAGACAGCCTTCAGAATGGGAGAAAATAATAGCAAATGAAGCAACTGACAAAGAATTGATCTCAAAAATATATAAGCAACTCCTGCAGCTCAATTTCAGAAAAATAAACGACCCAATCAAAAAATGGGCCAAAGAACTAAACAGACATTTCTCCAAAGAAGACATACAGATGACTAACAAACACATGAAAATATGCTTAACATCACTCATTATCTGAGAAATGCAAGTCAAAACCGCAATGAGGTACCATTTCACGCCAGTCAGAATGGCTGCGATCCAAAACTCTACAAGCAATAAATGCTGGAGAGGGTGAGGAGAAAAGGGAACCCTCTTACACTGTTGGTAGGAATGCAAACTAGTACAGCCACTATGGAGAACAGTGTGGAGATTCCTTAAAAAACTGGAACTAGAACTGCTATATGACCCACCAATCACACCTCTGGGCATACACACCAAGGAAACCAGAATTGAAAGAGACACGTGTACTCCAATGTTCATCGCAGCACTGTTTATGATAGCCAGGACATGGAAGCAACCTAGATGTCCATCAACAGATGAATGGATAGGAAAGCTGTGGTACATATACACAATGGAGTATTACTCAGCCATTAAAAAGAATGCATTTGAATCAGCTCTAATGAGGTGGATGAAACTGGAGCCTATTATACAGAGTGAAGTAAGTCAGAAAGAAAAGCACCAATACAGTATATTAATGCATATATATGGAATTTAGAAAGATCGTAATGATAACCCTATATGTGAGACAGCAAAAGAGAAACAGATATATAGAACAGTCTTTTGGACTCTGTAGGAGAGGGTGAGGGAGGGATGATTTGGGAGAATGGCATTGAAACATGTATATTATCATATGTGAAATGAATCACCAGTCCAGGTTTGATACACGATACAGGGTGCTCAGGGCTGGTGCACTGGGATGACCCAGAGGGATGGGATGGGGAGGGGGGTGGGAGGGGGGTTCAGGATGGGGAACACATGTACACCCGTGGCGGATTCATGTCAATGTATGGCAAAACCACTAAAATATTGTAAAGTAATTTGCCTCCAATTAAAATAAATAAATTTATATTTTAAAAAAAGGCATTGGGACAGTGCTTTCTGATAATAAAAAAATAGCAATAAAATTATATATGTATAATTTTGTATCAACTGCACACACATATCACAGACATAATGTACCTGGCATTCTTCCAAGCTTGACATGCAGCATGTCATTTGGTGCTCTCAACAGCCCCTCGAGGGAGGAATTATTATTACTATCCTGTATTATGGATGGAGACTGGAATGAGCAGTATTGGAGTAGGTTGTGTAGCTCGTAAGTGGCAGAGCCAGGATTTGGACCCAGGTGATCAACTTTAGAGCTCAGAGTCTTCACTGGTATGCAATCACTTCAGTCCTGTTCAGTCGCTCACTCATGTCTGACTCTTTGCGACCCCATCTACTGCAGCACACCAGGCTTCCCTGTCCTTCACCAACTCCCCGAGTTTACTCAAACTCATGTTCATTGAGTTGGTGATGCCATCCAACCATCTCATCCTCTGTCGTCCCCTTCTCCTCCTGCCTTCAATCTTGCCCAGCATCAGGGGCTTTTCAAATGAGTCAGCTCTTCACATTAGGTGGCCAAAGTATAGAACGTTCAGCTTCAACATCAATCCTTCCAATGAATATTCAGGAATGATTTATTTTAGGATGGACTGGCTGGATGTCCTTGCAGTCCAAGGGACTCTCGAGTCTTCTCCAGCACCACGGTTTAAAAGCATCCATTCTTTGGCTCTTAGCTTTCCTTATAGTCCAACTCTCACATCCATACATGACCACTGCAAAAACCATAGCTTTGAGAAGATGGACCTTTGTTGGCAAAATAATGTTTCTGCTTTTTAATGTGCTGTCTAGTTTGGTCATATCTTTTCTTCCAAGGAGCAAGCATCTTTTAATTTCATGGCTACAGTCACCATCTGCAGTCATTTTGGAGCCCCCAAAAATAAAGTCAGCCACTGTTTCCACTGATTCCCCATCTATTTGCCATGAAGTGATGGGACTGGATGCCATGATCTTAGTTTTCTGAATGTTGAGATTTAAGCCAACTTCTTCACTCTCCTCTTTCACTTTCATCAAGAGGCTTTTTAGCTCCTCTTCACTTTCTGCCATAAGGGTGGTGTCATCTGCATATGTCAGGTTATTGATATTTCTCCTGGCAATCTTGATTCCAGCTTGTGCTTCAACCAGCCCAGCGTTTCTCATGATGTTAAATAAGCAGGGTGACAATATACAGCCTTGACGTACTCCTTTCCTTATTTGGAACCAGTCTGTTGTTTCATGTCCAGTTCTAACTGTTGCTTCCTGACCTGCATACAGATTTCTCAAAAGGCAGGTCAGGTGGTCTGATATTCCCATCTCTTTAAGAATTTC
The DNA here is from genome assembly GCF_001704415.2 of Capra hircus. Taxonomy (NCBI): domain Eukaryota; kingdom Metazoa; phylum Chordata; class Mammalia; order Artiodactyla; family Bovidae; genus Capra; species Capra hircus. The sequence continues at coordinate 9,110,743 of NC_030810.1, read as the reverse complement.
CCACAGTTTGTTGTGATCCACACAGTCAAAGGCTTTGTCATAATCAATAAAACAGAAGTAGATGTTTTTCTGGAACTCTCTTGCTTTCTCGATGATCCAGTTGCTGCTGCTGCTGCTAAGTCACTTCAGTTGTGTCCGACTCTTAGCGACCCCCTGGACTGCAGCCCACCAGGCTGCTCTGTCCATGGGATTTTCCAGGCAAGAGTACCGGAGTGGGGTGCCACTGCCTTCTCCACGACGATGCAGTAGATGTTGGCAATTTGATCTCTGGTTCCTCTGCCTTTTCTAAATCCAGCTTGAACATCTGGAAGTCCATGGTTCACATACTGTTGAAGCTTGACTTGGAGAATTTTGAGCATTACTTTACTAGCATGTGAGATGAGTGCAATTGTGCGGTAGTTTGAGCATTCTTTGGCATTGCCTTTCTTTGGGATTGGAATGAAAATGGACTTTTTCCAGCCCTGTAGCTACTGCCTAGTTTTCCAAATTTGCTGACATATTGAGTGCAGCACTTTCACAGCATCATCTTTTTGGATTTGAAATAGCTCAACTAGAATTCCATCACCTCCCACTAGCTTTGTTGGTAGTGATGCTTCCTAAGGCCCACTTGACTTCACATTCCAGGATGTCTGGCTCTAGGTGAGTGATCATACCACTGTCATTATCTGGGCTGTGAAGATCTTTTTTGTATAGTTCTTCTATGTATTGTTGCCACCTCTTCTTAATATCTTCTGCTTCTGTTAGTTCCATACCATTTCTGTCCTTTATTGTGCCCACCTTTGCATGAAATGTTCCCTTGGTATCTCTAATTTTTTGAAGAGATTTCTAGTCTTTCTGTTTCTATTGTTTACCTCTATTTCTTTTCATTGATCACTGAGGAAGGCTTTCTTATCTCTCCTTGCTATTCCTTGGAACTCTACATTCAAATCTTTCCTTTTCTCCTTTCCCTTTTGCTTCTCTTCTTTTCACAGCTATTTTTAAGCCTTCCTCAGACAACCAATTTGTTTTTTTGCATTTCTTTTTCTTGGGGATGGTCTTGATCACTGCCTCCTGCACAGTGTCATGAACCTCAGTCCATAGTTCTTCAGGCACTCTGTCTATCAGATCTAAATCCCTTGAATCTGTTTATCACTTCCACTGTATAATCGTAAGGGATTTGATTTAGGTCATACCTGAATGGTTTAGTGGTTTTCCCTACTTTCTTCAATTTAAGTCTGGATTTGGCAATAAGGAGTTCGTGATCTGAGTCACAGTCAGCTCCTGGTCTTGTTTTTGCTGACTGTATAGAGCTTCTCCATCTTTGGCTGCAAAGAATATAATCAATCTGATTTCAGTGTTGACCATCTGGTGATGTCCATGTATAGAGTCTTCTCTTGTGTTGTTGGAAGAGGGTGTTTGCTATGACCAGTGCATTTTCTTGGCAAAACTCTGTTAGCCTTTGCTCTGCTTCATTCTGAACTCCAAGGCCAAATTTGCCTGTTGCTCCAGGTGTTTCTTGACTTCCTACTTTTGCATTCCAGTCCCCTATAATGAAAAGGACATCTTTCGGGGGTGTTAATTCTAGAAGGTCTTATAGGTCTTCATAGAACCATTCAACTTCAGCTTCTTCAGCGTTAGTTGTTGGGGCATAGACTTGGATTACTGAGATTTTGAATGGTTTGCCTTGGAAACAAATAGAGATCATTCTGTCATTTTTGAGATTGCTTCCAAGTACTGCATTTCAGACTCTTTTGTTGACTATGATGGCTACTCCATTTCTTCTAAGGGATCCTTGCCCACAGTAGTAGATATAATGGTCATCTGAGTTAAATTTAACCTTTCCAGTCCATTTTAGTTTGCTGATTCCTAGAATGTTGACGTTCACTCTTGCCATCTCCTGTTTGACCACTTCCAATTTGCCTTGATTCATGGACCTGACATTCCAGGTTCTTATGCAATATTGCTCTTTATAGCATTGGACCTTGCTTCCATCACCAGTCATATCCACAACTGGGCATTGTTTTTGCTTTGGTTCCATCTCTCATGTAGCAGTGCCTGCATGGGACCTTTTGAAGGAGGTTGCCATTATCTTCATTATCTCCTCCCCAGGTAAATAACAGGAGGGCACACAGCCCCACCCATCAACAGAAAATTGGATTAAAGACTTACTGAGCATGGCCTCGCCCATCAGGACAAGACCCAGTTTCCCCTCAGTCAGTCTCTCCCATCAGGAATCTTCCACAAGCCTCATCCTTCTCCACCAGAGGACAGACGGACTGTAAACCACAATCACAGAAGACTAATCAATCTGATCCCATGGACCACAGCCTTGTCCAGCTCAGTGACACTCTGAGGCATGCCCTGTGGGGCCACCCAAGACGGACGGGTCATGGTGGAGAGTTCTGACAAAATGTCCACTGGAGAAGGGAATGACAAACCACTTCAGCATTCTTACCTTGAGAACCCCATGAACAGTATGAAAAGGCACAAAGATTGGACACTGAAAGATGAACTCCCCAGGTCGGTAGGTGCCCAATATGCGACTGGAGATCAGTGGAAAAATAACTCCAGAAAGAATGAAGCGACGGAGCCAAAGCTGCTATGCCATGCTGTGCGATACTGTCCCAAGTTCCTAGTGTGGCAGGATGGGGATCATGGACCCCTCTGAACTCCTGATGGTAGTTATGAACTCTACTCTCCTGCTAGATGTGCCCGCATGATCATTTAACCATGTGCATTTAATTTCATGTATGGACACAAACCCCTTAGGCCCCATCTTTGAGCCCTGGGTTCACAACTCTTGCTATAAGAAGCTGTGCACATGAATGGGAGTAGTAACAGAAATGGATACTTTGTGAGCATTTACTATGTTTTGGGCACAGTGCTAAGGGTTTCTGGGAATGCTCTCCTTTACTCTCCATAGTAATTCCGGAAGGAACTATCACCCCTATTATGCAGGAAAGAAACTGAGATTTAGAGAGATCAAGTCACCACCCTAAGCTCTAGCAGCTGGTAAGCCCCAGAGATGGACTTAAACCCAGGTCTATTGACTGGGGCCCATGTGCCCTGCAGGCACCTTGTAGGGCACTGGGCCATGTCCTTGTACCCCAGCTGACCTAGACCTGCAGGAGAGACATGGAGGTTTGGAGGGATGATCTCTAACAGATGATCCTCGAATATTTTGACCCCAACCCAGGCCTGATGGGCCCTGTGGGTTCTGCACATATCCTGCAGAATTCACTGCATCCTTGAGAGCAGGAATATGGCAGGAGGAAAAGACGGCAAGGATTGGGAGACCCCAAGACAGAACTGGGCCTGGGAGAGAGGAGGAAGGTTTGTTCCAGGAAATCAAGAGGGCACTGTCAGAAGACAGACCATCAGGAAGGAGGGGGGCCGTGGGCAAGGGAAGGGTTTTGTGTGCTCGCAGGGCAGGGCTGGGGCATTGGTTTCTGCTTCCAGCTTTCTTCTCCAGTGACTGAATTGTGGAGTCAGAGAAGGGTCTTAAAAGCCAGCAGAAGCGAGAGTGGGGCTGGGGACCATGAGGGAGGACAGGCCAGTGGGGCAAGGTTCTAAGGCAGAAGTTTGGAGGTTGCCCTTGGCTGCCGCCCTAACCTCGGCACGGGTCCTGATTCTCTGTTCTCGTGCTCATGGTCGTGCTCCCACCACCCCCTCCCTCTGCTTTCTTGTCCATCTTCCCAGTGTTCTGCATCCCCTGTCTTCCACGTGGCTAGCTCAGGCCAGCTCAGATGTGGATCCTGAAACACGGCCCCAGCAGGACTTCCTGGTGTGGCCATTTTAAAGCATCCACAGTAAAGTGACATTGACGGAAAGTACAGGCCACTCTTTTGTAGCCAGGCATGTGTGCCATAGACACCCTTGGTAGATGCCAATGACAGTCATTACTTGGTAATAAAAATAACTGAAAGTTTTAAGGTGTATTTTTAGGCTGAGTCTAAATGTCAATGCCTGAAAATGCCACTGCAGAGTCTCGGAGGGCCTGGTGGATGTTTTCTGGGTCAGGTCCTGAGCCGTGGCCAGCTCCTAGGTCCTGGTGAAGGTCAGACGGCATGCTAGAAGGTGCTCTGGTTGATTTCAGATTCATCAAGATCAGGAGTTGAAGGTCCTAAGAGCTGCATATTTCCTGGTGGACTCCCCACTGGAATTGTGTGTGTGCATGCTCAACCACCAGTCATGTCTGACTCACTGCGACCCTATGGACTGTAGCTTACCAGGCCCCTCTGTCCATGGAATTTTCCAGGCAAGAATACTGGAGTGGGTTGCCATTTTCTCCTCCAGGGCATCTCCCCGACCCAGGGATTGAACTTGTGTCTCTTACATCTCCTGCATTGGCAGGCGGGTTCTTTATCCCTAGCGCCACCTGGGAAGCCCCTCCACTGGAGGGGAGGCCAGCAGATTTTCCAGAAATGGGTCTTGTCTCATCCTGGCCCCTGATCCCTGCTGTAGAGATCCCACAGCCAGACATGGAGAGGCTGGGAGAAGCCCCCTCACCCAACCAAGCCAACCATCTCCTACCGGCAAAATAAGGGTAATACTTGGGCTGTGCATATGGGCAGCAATCATAGTAACAGGCTGCAAGGCCGCAGAGAGGCCTGTGGGAAGCAGAGCCAGAGTGTCTGTCACTGTGTGTGTGTGGTGGGGATGCTCTGGGGTCATGGTGAGCGGTGGCGCCTCGTGATCAGTTTCACTCACCTGAGTTACACCAGTGGCTACTCTTGACTGAGCACGTGCTGGGTGCCAGGCACGGCTGTAAACACTCCGCTTGTATTAACTCTGTGTCTTACAACAACTCTGTGAAGTAGGCATCCTCACTTTACAGACGAGGGAGCTGGGCCCAAAGACATTAAGTGACTTGTAAGGCGTGGTGCTGGACACTGAATTCGGGCATCCCCTGAGCCCCATGCTTTCCAGCGAGTTGGTGCAGAAGCCATGACTAGAGGCCATTGGTAACCAGGCGAGGCCAGGGCCTTGTCTTCCGCTGTGAGAGCCTTGATGAGTGTCTGAAAAACCCAAGAATGGGCAGAGATAGAGGCCTTGCTGCCAGGATGAGAAGGTGCACATTGAAAGGACCTGTCTGGAGCCTTTCTCCATGGGGTCACCACTGTCGTTTGAGACTGGGTAATTCTTCATTGTGTGTGTGTGGGGGGGGTGCTGTCCTCCACGTGTTAGGATATTTAGCCATCCCAGTCCTGCCAGTAGCACCCTTTTCCCCATTAGATAAGACAATATACAGGGGCTTCCTTGGTAGCTCAGCTAGTAAGTAGGAGTAGGAGACCCCATTTCGATTCCTGGATTGGGAAGATCATCTGGAGAAGGGATAGGCTACCCACTCCAGTATTCATGGGCTTCCCTGTTGGCTCAGATGGTAAAGAATCTGCCTGCAATGTGGGAGACCTGGGTTTGATCCCTGGGTTGGGAAGATCCCCTGCAGGAGGGCATGGCAACCCACTCCAGTGTTCTTGCCTAGAGAATCCCTATGGACAGAGGAGCCTGGTGGGCTACAGTCCATGGGGTCATAAAGAGTCGGACACGACTGAGCGACTAAGCCAGAGGCGCAAAGGAAGCCCTGTCAGTAGCACCCTTTTCCCCATTCAGTTCAGTTCAGTCGCTCAGTCGTGTCCGACTTTTTGCGAGCCCATGAGCCATAGCACGCCAGGCCTCCCTGTCCATCACCAACTGCCAGAGTCCACCAAACCCATGTCCGCTGAGTCGGTAATGCCATCCAACCATCTCATCCTCTGTCGTCCCCTTCTCCTTCTGCCTTCAATCATTCCCAGCATCAGGGTCTTTTCAAATGAGTCAGCCTTCGCATCAGGTGGTCAAAGTATTAGAGTTTCAGCTTCAACATCAGTCCTTCCAATGAACACCCAGGACTGATCTCCTTTAGGATGGACTGGTTGGATCTCCTTGCAGTCCAAGGGACTCTCAAGAGTCTTCTCCAACACCACAGTTCAAAAGCATCAATTCTTCGGCATTCAGCTTTCTTTATAGTCCAACTCTCACATCCATACATGACTACTGGAAAAACCATACCCTTGACTAGACGGACCTTTGTTGACAAAGTAGTCTCTGCTTTTCAATATGCTGTCTAGGTTGGTCATAACTTTCCTTCCAAGGAGTAAGCGTCTTTTAATTTCATGGGTGCAGTCACCATCTGCAGTGATTTTGGAGCTCCCCAAAATAAAGTCAGCCACTGTTTCCACTGTTTCCCCATCTATTTGCCACGAAGTGATGGGACCAGATGCCATGATCTTTGTTTTCTGAATGTTGAGCTTTAAGCCAACCTTTTCACTCTCTTTCACTTTCATCAAGAGGTTTTTTAGTTCCTCTTCACTTTCTGCCATAAGGGTGGTATCATCTGCATATCTCAGGTTATTGATATTTCTCTTGGCAATCTTGATTCCAGCTTGTGCTTCTTCCAGCCCAGTGTTTCTCATGATGTGCTCTGCATGTAAGTTAAATAAGCAGGGTGACAATATAGAGCCTTGACGTACTCCTTTTCCTATTTGGAACCAGTCTGTTGTTCCATGTCTAGTTCTAACTGTTGCTTCCTGACCTGCATATAGGTTTCTCAAGAGGCAGGTCAGGTGGTCTGTTATTCCCATCTCCTTCAGAATTTTCCACAGTTTATTATTTTCCCCATTAGACAAGACTACATATTATATATATATATATATATATATATATATATATATATCCAAAATATATCCAACTTGACATTGCCAAATTCCTTTGAGGAGGGCAAAATTACCCCTGAATGAGGCCCACCAGTCTAGGGGTCAGAGAGAATAAGTCCTCTTTCTGTCTCAAGGTCTCTTCTATACCTGTGGGTTATGGTCTCTCAGGAAGGAAATGGCACCCTACTCCAGCATCTTGCCTGGAAAATCCCATGGACGGAGGAGCCTGGTGGGCTGCAGTCCATGGGGTCGCAGAGAGTCGGACACGACTGAGCGACTTCACTTTCACTGTCTATGGTCTCTCATGCAACTGACTGCTTGCAACTGTGGCCAGAAGCCGGCTTCTCTGGTCCCTGGGATGCAGGTGGGGAGTGCCTCTGTGGATCCCAGCTTTGAGGCAGAAGTGCATTAAGGGCACGGAGGTGAAGCCTGGCTGCGATGGGCACTAGGCAGTGACTGCCTCCCTCTATTAGCCAGATGCATGGCACTTCTGTTACTCCATTTCTGTAAAGAATCGATTGAAACGATAAAAAATATGGCATCTGGTGAGCCTAAAATTAGATTCTTACAAAATACGAAGTGGAAGAGAGAGGAAAAAAAATAAAAACAGGGAGCCCCCTGACTTGCACAAACCCTGCTTTTGTTGCCTGGGAGCTGAGCAGCGTGGCATCCCACGAGAAGGAATTCCGAGCCGCCCAGGGGCTGGCTCTGTACACCAGGAGCAGGGGGCAGGCTCCGCCCTTCAGAGCTCCCTCCAGGCCTCCCCACCTTCCCTTCTCCAGGGCCTTTCCACCCTCTGCCTCCTCATCCTTCTCCTTCTCTTCCTTTGATACATAGGCTTTCATTATATAAATATATTCTAATTATAGAAAACTTGGGAAATACAGATTATTATAAAGGAGAACTTTTAAAAAGTCAGCTGTAATGTTGCCACCCCCAAAAGAACCACTAATACCACCCCCATATGCTTTGGCATTGAGTTTACCTAAATTAGATCATACTGTATATCCTATTTTATAACAGCTTGCTTTTTTCCCCATTTAATTTGTCCTAGACCAATGGGAGGAATCCAGCCTTTCTGGAGTCCCCCTGCCGTTCATCCCATCAAACAGGAACTCCCTGGCGCTCAGTGTTGTGGGGGCAGACATGAGTGAGGACCGGAGCCCCCCAGCCCCACCCTAACTCCCTGGAGCCCTCCCAGGCTGGGGAGGGATACAGGACCACTGATGGCCTGAATGTTGCCACAGACGGCGTCTTATCTTTGAAGACTTCCTGGAGGGACCCAGGCTTGAATGACTGATGGATTGATTCTTTGAAGAATCACTCAGATTTGGCTGGAAGGATGCGACAGGGGAGGGCCTGCCAAGGAGCGGGCGTGGTGCGAGCAATGACTGGGCTGGGGGCAGCCCAGGTAGGTTTGCAGGGATCTTGAGAAGTAAGTAAGATACAGAGCTTCCATAAAACAAGCCCTCTGTCCTGCCGACCACAATGAAGATGAACAGTTCCTGGATAATTCCCACCATCTGCTTTCCACATCCTTGGAGCTGCAGCCACCGCCCGGGCATCTCCATTTCAGTCTTGTACTGGCTACCTGTGTCCTCCCTGTGGTCTAGACTGCCTGGGTTATCTCATCCTGCATCCAGGATCACGTATCTTAGCTGGCCTCTCAAAGCCTCTTCTGGCCTCCTGACACCCTCTACCCTTCTCATCTTGGTGCACAGCCAGTGCCCACTTCATGGTGGGTGATCTGGGTGGTCACATGGACTCCTGAGCTTGGAAAGAACCCACACTTGGTTGATGTTGTCACTGTCTTGAAATTCCTAAGAATTTTTGCATCAGGGCCTGCATTTTCATTTTGCTTGGGGCCCCATGCATTATGTGGCTGGTCCTTCACTCAGCAGAAGGCCTCACTTCTCATTTTATGAAGATTGTCTTAGAGGCCCCGTTGCCTCGGAGACCCACCAGGTTCCCATCTGTCCCTCTTGCTCTGAGGCCACCCTTCTCCCAAGTGGTCAGGCCCACTTGGACTGCTTCCACTGACTGTCTCTTTCTGTGCTCTCATTCACCCTCTTCTTGTTCCTTTATTTTCTACACAGAGGCTAGGTTATTGCCATTCTTCAAAGGCAAATTAAAAAATCCATTTCTTGCATAGCTACCGCCCTTTCCATCCCCGATGCCCTCTTTCTCTTCTCCCTCCACTTCTAAACAGTCCCCTAGGAAATCTCTGTTCTCTTTGTCCTTGTCAGTGTCATCTCCTGAAGTCTTTTTTCTGAGCCCCGCACCCTCCCCCCATCTGCACATCCTCTTTGCAGACATTCAAGCCCCTGACGCAGGGGTCTTTTCTTAGCCCACGCTTCCTGCCCTCTGAGGCATCACGTCTGTTGAGCCTTCCTGCTGGTCCTCATCCTCAGCTCCTGGCACCCCTCTCCGCCTTTCCTTGCTCCTTCCCTTCCATTTCACAGATGTGGCGAAACCCAAGGGGTCTATTCCAGCCATGCCTGTGGCTTCACCCAGGGGTGAAGATGAAAAGATGCTTGATGGTCCAGCATGGTGAGGGGCTGGAAGGCTGGATGTGTGAACTGACGCAGAAGAGGTGGGACCAGCCAGGTGAGAGTCCCAAGAGTGGTGGTTCATGAGGAGTTGCACCGCAGGACTGTGGGGTAGGGGGATTGGGAAAGCAAGAGCCACCCCATCCCCGCCAAAGACCAGGGGTGAGCTGCCGTAACCATGGTAGTGGCTTCCACTGCCTGTCTTCTCTCATCCATTCATCCACTCCCCAGTCATGAAGCACCTATCAGGGCCAGGCACCAGGGGCGCCATGTAATGTGTTAATTACGCTGGCCATGTGGTCACCCTGCAGGGGTGAGCAAGGCACTGGGAAAACAGTGGGGGCACAAAGCACACAGATTCCCATCTTGCCCAGATTTAGCCTGTGGCTGGAGAGATTATTAAGCAAACGAAGAGACAAATAACAAAGCGATCACAGCTTTTAGTAAGCTTTCTGATGGACAAAAGTAGGGTGCTAGCAGAGAGAGTACGGGGCAGGGGAGGGACAATGTGGTTGTGATTTTCCCAGAAGGGATCTGAAGGGTAGGGTGGGCAGAGCAGAGGGGAGAGGGTCCCAGGCAGAGACACATGTGGCAAAAGGCCCAGAAGGAAGGCCCCTCTTGCCCCAGCCTTTGGGGCATAGCCATCGTGGTTGCTGAAATCACCTTGGCTCCTGGTGATATTGATAGCTTCATCCTTTGACATGCGTAGCAGCGACCTGACTGGGTGTCCACACTGTTTCTGAGCACTTAAGCCACGCAGTACTCTGGTGGTCACTCATTTCTTTGTGTCATGCCTGACCTCCATGGGAGGAGCCAGGAGCCCAGTCTCGGGATGTGCGGGGACCTCAAATATGGGACCAGGGAAGCTGGGGTGGAGAGTTGGGTATCATTGCCTGGGATGTTCACTTTTAGAACAGACAGTTCTAAAGCTGGTTCAGGCTGGGGTCCCCCCACCCTAAGGTTCAAAACAAGTTGGGATCTAAGGGCATAGCATCCTGTTTGTAAGATGTTTCCCATCTGGCAGAGGGTGGAATAAGAATCCCGTTCAGGGCTGGGGTTTGGGGAGCAGAGTCCCATCTTTCAGGGGAAGAGGGCTGATCAGAGCTTAGTGAGGCCGGATGAGCAGGACTGAAAGTCAGGTTTGTGCCTAGGGAACCAGGGCAGGGTGGTCCATGGGCGTGTGAGGCAGGCCCCCAGACAGCAAACCTAGGCAGCAGTTACGGCTCTAAACCCGGCCTCTCCCTGTCCCATCGGCCTTGGTGAGCACAGCGTCCCTCTGCTCCTCTGGGCCCTTCGCATATTTCCATCTTGATCCACAGCCTTGCAGACTGTGGCCTGACAGCTAATTCCTTCTCTTTCCTGAGAGTACGTCTTGGTTTATTTTTCTCCATAAATTGTGTTCTATGGCTGTAGGAATGTAGAGGATTTGTTTTTATATCATTATCATCGTCATATCGACCACTTACTCGCTGCCAGCATCGTGCTAAGCACCTTCCCTATATTAACTCACTGAGTCATCACAAAGCTCTTCCGAGGAGGGCTCCATCATTCTTTCTGTTCTGCGGGTGAGGAAATGAGGATCAGAGAGGGGAGGCGACCTGCGTCGGGTCACACAGGGAGTAAATGACAGAGCCGGGGTCTGATTCAAGTGTGCGAGTGCTGGGCTTGGACCAGCTCCTGCGGGATGGAGGGTCCTGGGGAGGGGGCCTTTCTGCCCTCAGCACAAAGGCCATCCATCCTTTGCAAAGGGGCCTCTGGGAATTCTCACCTCCTACTCTTTTGCTGTGCCCACCTCTGCCCCTGATCAAGTGGCTCTGCCTGGCTTCCCCCCACCCCCGCACCCCCACACTGGGTCCTCCTCTGCTTTCAGGCCAGGAGAAGCTTGGTCTGCCAGATAGTCGAGATTAAAGGAGGAAGACCAAAGCTGCTCCAGCCAGTCACTGCCAGTCTAGAGCACTGCTCCCCTCCTCTCCCCAGCCCCCAGCTTGCCTGCCAGTGCTCAGATGTGTGACGCTATAAAAAGCCAAGTAGTAATATGCAAATCACCCTGATTATTTATGGCCAGGTTAGTAAATAAGCCAGAGAGACAAGGTGGGTTGTTGTTTTTACGATCTCTGCAGTCCTCGTAGGAAAATCTACGGTAAGCAGAGTGCGGGTGATCAGAGCCAGAGCCCATGGTTTAATAAACACAGCCTAATTAGCAGGCACCAGGGACAAACAAGAGAGGGGGCTGTGGAAGGGAGTCGCAGGAAGCCAGCAGCCAGACAGGAGGTGGTGGAGGGGGCGGAGGGCAGGAGTGGGCAGCTGGATCCCTTCTCAGCCCACCTCTCTCAGGCCCAGCCTCTGAGCCACCTGCTGGGAGGGTGGGGACCTGGCCACAAATCACCATAATGGGCTGTATCTGTTGCTATGGGTCCTGCCAGAGTGCCAGGAGCTGCTGCTACTAAAGCTGCAGGAAAAAAAAAAAAGTCAGAATGAGGCTGGCGAGGGAAGCCCAGGGATGCGGGGTTCAGGAGAGGGAGAAGCGGTGTTTTCTGCTAGTCGTCAGCCTGGTGCTGAGGATGGCCTGGCTTGCTGGGCGGTTAACCTGATCGTTTCCAGTGCTGTTGCGTATCTGCAGTGGCAGCCCTTGGGAAGGTGTAAGCAGTATGGAATCAAGGGGAGAGATGGGCAGGGGGCCAGCGGCACCCCACAGACCAGAGCAGAGCAGGAAGGCAGGCGGCCAGGGGCACAATCGGAAGTCCTGTTGGGCATTTGACCCCCACCCTCCACACAGAGCCAGCGCTTAAGTGTCCAGTGGGAGTGGAGGAGATGCAGCAGGCCCAGTGGACCCCTGACCACAGCTCACTGATTAGAGCCCGGGTCCCCAGGAGCAACCAGCAACCAGCAAAGAAGGGGGTTGGTCAGTCCCCAGCGTCCTCTCCCGGCAAGTGTGACTACTTGACACTGCCTGTTCCATACCTGCAGCGGGATCCCCCAGCGGGATTCACCGTGGCACCTTGTGTGACTAGGACCCCTTTAGGGGGTGCATTTCCTTTCCAACTCATGTCCCTTCTCCTTCACTGTGCTTCCTGGGATCAACTCACTTGCACTTGAACCCTTAAGGCAGGTCTTGCTTTTATGGAAATCCACCTTGGGTGATTATAGCTACCAGGTGCTAAAAACTTTGATAGAAATGATTATAGTAATAGCTATCAAGCACTTTTGAACTCTAGTGTTGGAGAAGACTCTTGAGAGTCCCTTGGACAGCAAGGAGATCCAACCAGTCCATCCTAAAGGAAATCAGTCCTGAATATTCATTGGAAGGACTGATGCTGAAGCTGAAACTCCAATACGAAGAACTGACTCATTTGAAAAGACCCTGATGCTGGGAAAGATTGAAGGCAGGAGGAGAAGGGGACAAGAGGATGAGAAGGTTGGATGGCATCACCGACTCAATGGACATGAGTTTGAGTGAACTGCGGGAGTTGGTGATGGACAGGGAGGCCTGGCGTGCAGGGGTCCATGGGGTCGCAAAGAGTCGGACATGACTGAGCGACTGAACGGAACTGATTGAGCGCTTACAATGTGCCAAGCACCATTCTAAACATTTTACCTGTATTAACTCATTGAGTCATCTCAGCAGTCTATGAGTGTGATTTCATTGAGTCATCTCAACACTCTATAGGGGTGATACCATTATTAATCCTTATTTGACGAAGGGGAAAAAGAGACATAGAGATGTTAAGGAACCCAACGATGGTCACACAGCTGGGAAGCAGCAGAGCCAAGAGCATTGCTTACTTTAGAGACTAGTCTCTTAATCATGCATGTGTGCCAAGTCACTTCAGTTGTGTCCGACTCTTTAAGACCCTAGGGACTATAGCCTGCCAGCCTCCTCTGTCCGTGGGCTTGTCCAGGCAAGAATACTGGAGTGGGTCGCCATGCCCTCCTCCAGGGGATCCTGACCCAGAGATCGAACCCTCATCTCCTGCAGCTCCTGCTTTGCAGGTAGATTCTTTACCACTGAACCGCTGGGGAAGCCCCAGTTTAATCATCACACTGAATTGCAGGCCTTTCGGATATTCCCCGAGTACCTCTTTATTTCAGGCCTTGTGTTTGTATGTTGGGATCTAGAGGTGAATTAGGCAAGGGCTCTAACCTTGCGGAGGTCAAAATAGAAACATACAAGAAATAGACAAGTCAATGCAGTTTTGAGAGGTGTGTCCAGAGCAGGGAGAGTTTAGAGGCAGAGCACCTAGAGGAATCAGGAAGGCGCGACTAAGGAGGTGCCACTTGAGTCTGATCTTAAAGGAGAAGTTGGAACTGGAAGATGGCAGGGGATGAATGTGTGGGAAGAGACCGGGTAGAGGAAACAGTGGGTTTAAAGGGACCAGTGTCCACCATGGTTGTATTCTATATGGCTGGAGTGCGGGAGTGAGTTGGTTTTTTTGCTTGTTTGTTTATTGTGATTATTGTTCAAGGTGGGTACTGGTGACTGATGGGAGAAGAGGCAGAAATTAGATTATGGAGGGTCCTTTTGCCATGCTACGGGGAGAGAAAGCTCCCCGGGGCTCTGACTGTTTGTCATGCTTCATTTCTTTTGTGGGTGTTGAACACAAGGCTGCTCATTATATTATATTCTTCTCTGGCCTTTCTTATATTACTGAAAGATTCCTACTTTAAAAAAGTGATTTAGAAGGGAGGTGATATATGTATAATTATGGCTGATTTGCATTGTTGTATGGCAGAAACCTGGAGAAGGCGATGGCACCCCACTCCAGCACTCTTGCCTGGAAAATCCCACGGACGGAGGAGCCTGGTGGGCTGCAGTCCATGGGGTCGTGAAGAGTCAGACACGACTGAAGCGACTTAGCAGCAGCAGCAGCAGCATGGCAGAAACCAACACAACAATGTAAAAAATAAATTAAAAAAAATAAAAGAACTAAAAAAATTTTTACTCTAACATGTTACTCTTCTTATCACTTTATAATTTGATACATCATTGTTCTTTATATGTAAAATGGAGGTACTAATATTCCCTCCTGGAAATATTCTTGTAATAAAATTTTTAAAAATAAAGGGGTACGTGAAGACAGTTTAGAAACAAAATGTTTCTACTATAAATTGGAAGATTAGAAGATTTTCATTGTAGAACTTGAAGCAATCACCCAGGAACTGGATTAGCAATTTATAAAGCTTTATTTTTAACAGATATTGTTAGTAAATTTCCCCTTTTAACTGGGAGTCTTGAGGTTGGAATTTAGATTTCCTGCTTAGAGAGCTACGGTTCAGACACAGGTCTTAGTTCTCATATGTTATGCATATGACTGCAGCAAAGAGACGTGTCACATAGCATCAAAGTATGGAACCAGTTTGAGTACTGAAAGTCACACCCAGTTTGGGAGAAAAATTTCTGAAAAATCCCTTATTTGGAGCAACATAGGAGCTAATTCCCATGAAGACTCAGGAATCTGCATCTAAATAAATATTTTGGATGTTCAGTGGTCTAGGGCATAAGACAATATTTTGCAGACAGTTCTAAAATCTCAGATTCCATTAGATACAACTCTAATGGTAGAAAATGAAGCGGAACTAAAACACCTCTCAATGAGGGTGAAAGAGGAGCGTGAAAAAGCTGGCTTAAAACTCAGCATTCAGAAAACTAAGATCATGGCATCTAGTCCCATCACTTCATGAAAAATAGATTGGGAAAAGTGGAAACAGTGGCAGACTTATTTTCCTGGGCTCCAAAATCACTGCAGACGGTGACTGCAGCCATGAAATTAAAAGATGCTTGTTCCTTGGAAGAAAAGCTGTGACAAACCTAGACAGCATATTAAAAAGTAGAGACATCACTTTACCAACAAAGGTCTGTCTAGTCATTGGACTATGGTTTTTTCCAATAGTCATGTATGGATGTGAGAGTCAGACCATAAAGAAGTCTGAGTGCCAGGAATTGATGCTTTTGAATTGTGGTGCTGGAAAAGACTCTTGAGAGTCCCTTGGAAAACAGAGAGACCAAACCAGTCAATCCTAAAGGAAATCAACCCTGAATATCATTGTAAGACTTGATGCTAAAGCTGAAGCTCCAATACTTTGGCCACCTGATGCAAAGAGCTGACTCATTGGAAAAGACCCTGATGCTGGAAAAGATTGTGGCTGGCAAGGTACATTATATTTGATTCTGTGACTTTAAAACAACCTGAAACTTCCATCTTTCAGTAGGATCACTGTTGGGAGAGAATTCTCCAAGAGTCTTTTGGATTTCTTCACATCTTGTAAGCAAGGCATGGATGATCATTTAAAGGATAATCTTTTAAAAGATTTTGTATAGCAGAAAATGTTGGAAGTTAGAGATAATGTCTCTCTCTTACATATATCTTATATTAACTTTAAATATCCCTTTTGTTATTTATTAATTTTCAGGATTATATATGTTCAGTCAAGCTTGTTAATTCCATTGTCCTTATAGATTTTTTTTGTCTGCTTGACCTATCAACTACTGAGATAGGTATATTAGAACTGTCCATTCTGATGGAAAAAAAAATAAAAAGGATTTAAAAACATAAAAGCAATTAGGAAGTAAACAACCCACCTGGATAGACCAGAATCTTTGCTCTCGTCCCACAGACACTCTAGCCCTGCAAAAGTATCCCAAAGTCTCATAAGCTTTCCTGGCACCAGGACACACAATCAGAGTCAACCTTGAACTCTAGGAATGTTTGGCAACTACTTTTACAGTTTGGGTCTGGACCCAAGGACAAAAATTTACCCATCTTCAAGTCCCCTAAATTAAGCCTGAAGGGACCTTTTGGATTTGGGTCTCCATCATACCAGTCATAAACTGACCAGGGTACCATCTATGTTCCCATCCAGGAAATTAAAAACGATGGTACTAAGGACTTCCCTGGTGGCCCAGTGGTTAAGATTCCGCCTTGCGATGCAGGTTACTCAGGTTCAACCCCTGTGTTGGGGAACTAAAACCCTACATGCTGCAGGGCAGCTAAGGCCTATGCCACAGCTACTGAGCCCACGGGCTCTGGAGTCCAGATGCCACAACTAGAGAGGCCGGGCACTGCAAGGAGAGGCCCCGCGTGACACGGCGAAGACTGTGCCACGACTAAGGCCCAACACAGCCAAATAATAGGTAGTTTTTGAAAATGATGGTGCTAAGTGCAGTGTAGTGTCATCAGCTGGGTCTTGGAACAGAAGAAGTGGAAACACTGGCGAAATTTGGAGTGAAATGCCATTGTTCAGCTCTTCATTTTGGCCAGTTCCGTGGATATGGACAACGTCAGCACTAGAAGATACCGGATGAAAGGTGTGCAAGAACCCTCTGTGCTATCTCTGCAACTTTTCCATAAACCTCAAATTATTCCAAAACAATGTCTTTATTTAAAAGTCATGGTGGACGTTACAGGACCGAGGCTTGGGCTCTAAGGTAAAGCCCTATTCCCAATTGACATCTGCGCACGGTCGTTGAGCCGGTATTGTGGTTCTGTCTAGCCCACCTTTCCTCTTCTCGTGCGTTTATACCTTATTGAAACCTGGGTACTCCATACCTGTCACATTTTCCTGATTTTCCCAACTGGTAACTCTTTCGAGACGGGAATGAAGGTAATGAGGGTGCTCTTGGAGAGAGAAAACCACTGGATCAAAAAGTTCATCAGAGGTTGCCTTGAAGTGGCATGCTGTCTTGCCACATTTTTAGAAGTTAATCTATGAAAGATTTATCTTTCATTGATCTTTTCAGAAATCTCTAGAACAGAGCAGACCTGTTTTCCCCAAGGAAGAAAGACAGGAAGAGGATTTCAAGGATGGCAGAGCCCAGCAATGAAAGGGACCCATTGTGAGCCTCTGTGTACCTTCCTTGGTGATTTCTTGTTTCTGCTTTGCTCGGAGGGACCCAGGTAGGTAGAGTAATGAGGAGTTAGTCACCCATGGAGGTGTCCCATTCTGACCTAGAGATAGTGGGGGCCTTTCCATCTTTCCTAGGCGGGCGACATGGCAACTCGTCTTCCCTTACTTTGTTCTAATTGTCCCTGCTGATTAATGAGGTCACTTAAGGTATCAATTATTATCCTGCCAAGAGAATGACTATTAGACTGAAACAAAGGCCCATGAACTTGCTTATTCTATTAAAAAATAAAGTAATGAGAGATGATTAATGGTGTGTGTCCTGAGAGGAGCCACAGGAAGGGATGGGCAGGAGAGGAAGGTAGAAATGAGCATCTTCTGATTAGGGGGTAAAAAAAAAAAGGATCATCTTTAAAAATAGCTTTCTTCCTTTCAGTCCCTCTTCTTGAGACAACCGCCTAGTCTCAGTGCCTCCACTTCCTTGCTAGTGATGGCTTCCCCACTGTAACCCAGTTTCAGTCTGACCGCTCCACCATACTGCTCTGGGAAAAGCCCCCACGGCACTACTTGCCATGGACCCTCTGACCCTCCCTCACCAGACCCGTCAAAAGTGTTTGCTGCCATTCACCTCCTTGTCCTGAGACACTTGCTTTTTCTAGCTTCTCTGACACCAGCAACTCCTCACCTGTTTGTTCCATTTCGTGTTTACTGAGCATCTGCTGTGTGCCAGGCACCGTGCTGGGCCCTGAACACATAAAGTTAACCAAGATGGACAAAGTCCTACTCCAACTTACATTCAAGCAGAGGAAGATGGGCAGTCAGCAAATAAATGCATATCAAGAAGCCGTTGAGGCGTATGAGAAAATACGTTGAGTGACAGATGAAGGATGATGACAAGGTGGGGTCAAATGGGAGGTGAGGCCAACGGGAGCCTCTCTGGACATGGTACCTCCATCACTTTCACACGTCAGTCCCTTACATCCTGCCACTGTCTCCAGGTTCCCACCTCTTCCCGTGTATCATCTCACTCTCCATAGACTTGGGCAGGGTCTTGGGGACTAAGGGATTTCTCTGGATCAGTCTCCACTTTGCAAAGTGTGGCACCAAAGATGACCAAAAAGATGGCATCCAGGGGGGTAAAACCTAGTTCCAAATTCAAGCTGCCAGTTGACCTAGTCTAATGCTCTAGATAAGAAGACAGAATTCAGGGTTAAGGAGGCAGTTCTGAGTCCAGAGCTGGAGCGCCATATGAATGGCACCCCTAGGAGCTGTGCCCCAGGGTGGCCCTGGAAAGCAGATAGAGTTAGAGAATCATACAGACACTGGCAGAGCCCCAAACCCCCTGCAAAAAAATCCAGGGTGACCAAGCTCACTGCCCCTGCGGCTCCTTCCTCTTGGGTCTCCCCAGGTGAGGACACAGGGAGGGACGTTTTACTATCAACCACGATCTCGCTCTGGCGTGGATGTGATAATTCAGGTTGATCCGCCGCCGTTCACTGCTCCATCACCCGTCACCTGTGGCCTGGTCCTCAGTGCTGTGCTTCACGTTGGACAGCTGTGGGCCCTGCTTGCCTTGTTTCCACAGTCCAGCCTGGCCTGGGGACCCAGCCTGAGCAGAGGCCCTGTTACTTCTTTGCTCAGAAGGGAGTCTGTGCACTGCCTGTCAAAGGCCATGGTTCTGGAGGCGTCTGTGCACCTGGTTACCTGAACCATGGGAAAACAGCAGATGTGGCCCTGTGGCCTGGGCCTTGCCCTGCCTTCCACTGTGTCCAAGGGGCCTCAGTGCCCAGGTCAGTCGCAGGGATGGAGAGGGTCTGAGCTCCTCGGCTTCTTACCTGTCACCTGCTGGAGGCGGGTGTGCAGCAGCTGGTGATGATCACAGTGGTCCTTCCTGGCACAGTGCGGCATCCTGGAAGTTCTGTCTCTAATATGGAGTCCCGACCCTGCAGACCAGATGCCAGGCGCAGAGCCAGCTCTGGGGGCCAACAGGAAGAGCATGGTGGTGCAGGAGCAGGTCAGGCGGGCCACCCCATTCTCAGTGCAGTCTCCCCGCCCTCTTGCAGATACTTTCAGCATCTCAACGCACCCAGAGCTCACAAAGACCTTGCCTGCTTTCTTCCCAAGGTAGCCTCAGCACCCACCAGAGGCTAGGCAGGCACAAGCCCCCAGGATGGAGAATCTCCAGGGAGAGACACTTGGGCTGGTCACTTGTATTTGAATAGCCATTGTTTTTGTCTCCTTGGTGTGCAAGGAGCAGGAAATGCATAGCGCTTCTGGATAATGCCTGTTCTCAGACGGCACTATCTCAGGCCCTAGGTAGATCCTAGTTGCTCCATGGAGCCCCTTGAGGGCGTTCAGACTTGGAGGGCAGCCTTGATGGAAGTCCCTGGCCCGATTTGGGGGAGGTAGCTACAGAGGCAGCAGTCTTCTGGAACACGATGGCCCCTCTTGCTCAAAGCCCCCTTCCCCATGTCCATCCCACCACGCCCTCCTGACCTGCCTCCTGAAGTTGGATGTTTCAACCTCTGCCATGGAGGATCAGGCTGGGCCAGGGTTTTCTAGCATCCCATAGAAGCAAATAAAGTCTGTGCCTGAGCAGCCTCCAGAAAAACCCCCTCTCTCGGGGAGACTGGTAATTAAGCAGTCATGGCAAAGAAGTGAAGGAGGAGCAGCTGGTTGTCTCTGTTTGTTCTGGCACTGGTTGGAGAACAATTTCATAAATTACGCATGAAGTTGGGTGTTATCTTTTCCTCCGCGCATGCCGTCCTCTTTGCTTCCACTGACCTTCCTGTCCTCTCACTACCATCCATATCCTTTGCATGACTGGCTAATAATTTATCTTTTTCATCGGCTCAGGCTGGTGGTGTCAAAATCCCCTGGCGCATCTCTATCGCTGCGCTTACTGTGTTGCATTATCATTGTGTCTTCGGCAATAATAAACTTAGTTATTAACTCCTATTGAGTACATGGCGCTGTTCTCTAATGCTGGGTATAGTCCAGGGAATCCGATGAATACAAATCCCTGCCATCAGGGAATTCACATGCTGTTGTGGAGAGATGGATTTGATAAACAAGGATTCATCAAATATGTGTCAGATGGTGATTTGCGTTATGGAGAGAAAATGCAGGACAGAGATCAGAAACCAGGAAGTGGTGGTGGGGAGGGTTGCAATTTTAAATGGCATTTTCATTGCAAACCTCAGTGTAAAAGTGAACGAAAACCTGAAAAAGATGAGGGAACCAGCCTTGCACATGTTGGGGGGAGAGATGGGATAGCTGGAGAAAGTTACAGGAGCAACATGTGCAAAGGCCCTGAGGCAGAAACTTTGCCAAGGGTGTTTGAGAAACAGTAAGGACCCATTAGGCTGGAATGACTTAGCAGAGGGAGACGAGTTGGAGATAGAGAAGTAATGGGGTGGGAGTGGGTAGTGGTAGCAGAGGACTGCCCAGGGCTTTTAGGTTGTTGTGAAACTGGGACACTTCTAGAATTCTAAGCAGAGAAGGGACACGGTTGGATTTAATCATGCTGGCTGCTCTGTTGAGAATGACCTGTAGGAGGACGAGGGGGAAATGAGGAGACCAGTTAGGAGGTTCTTGCAATAATGGGGCAAGAGGCATATGTGTCTATCCATACACATGGACTGTGATGAAGGTGATGAGAGTGGCTGAGTTTCCAGATAAAGTAATGTGAATGCTTGAGGGCCAAGTCCAGG
This sequence comes from Capra hircus, assembly GCF_001704415.2. NCBI lineage: Eukaryota > Metazoa > Chordata > Mammalia > Artiodactyla > Bovidae > Capra > Capra hircus. The sequence goes on along the minus strand of NC_030810.1, from coordinate 9,089,968 downwards.
TCTTATAAATATCTATCCTCAGAACCAAGCATAGTACGTGATATGTAATAGGGCACACACTGGATGTTTGTTAACTGAATGATTGAGGAGAAATACTTTTTCAATGTTAATGGTGGGAATAAGTCAAATTCTGGTCTCTCTTTTGAACTTATAGAATCATAATCTCAGGTAATATCCACCTAGATTTCCTAAGCTAATGTTGTAAAGAAGGCCATTCATGGGTGTGCTAGACTGAGAAGTGTGGGGCACCAACTCTGCTTTTCTTCCTGCAGGACTTCTCAGAGCCTTCAATACCGTAATGCTCAGGATCCCAACACTTCTTAGTTTGAGGAGCCATTAAATGCTTCAGTAAGTTTTCCATTGTGCGCCATGGCTAGAAGAAATACCTAATGGCTCCATCTGTTAAGAAGCAAGGTCTGACTAGCTGAATAAGTACTTACACCCTAACAACTCTGTAGCTCTTTGAAAAATAATCAATATAAATTGAAAGAAAAAATTATACTTTTATTTCATCCTTTAAAAACTGCAAGTAATTAATGGAATGTGCACTTGTTGGGCTCTACAGAACTTCTCAGTTGGACACTCTCAGGACTTCTCTGGTGGTCCAGTGGTTAATACTCTGTGCTCCACTGCAGGGGACCCAGGTTCGATCCCTGGTCAGGGAACTAGATCCCACGTGCTACAACTAAGACCTGGTGCAGCCAAATAAATTAAGGAAAAAAAAGGTTGGACACTAGCTCACCTTATTCCATACTGCTTGTCACACGGCACCTACTTTCTATCACAGCAACCATCAAACACCCATCTGCAAAGAAATGATATCATTTCATGGAATGTCGCTTCATATTGAAACTGTAACTACTTTCAGCTAATCCTTTGTGTTTCCAACAGATACTGACTATCACAGTGTCCCTGGGAAATTTTAAATATCCCTCAGTGTGCTCTTGCCTGGAGAATCCCATGGATGGAGGGCCCGGTGGGCCGCAGTCCATGGGGTCGCTAAGAGTCGGACACGACTGAGCGACTTCACTTTCACTTTTCACTTCCATGCATTGGAGAAGGAAATGGCAACCCACTCCAGTGTTCTTGCCTGGAGAATCCCAGGGATGGGGGAGCCTGGTGGGCTGCTGTCTGTGGGGTCACACAGAGTCGGACACGACTGAAGTGACTTAGCCGCAGGCAAAGCTATTAATATAACACCGGATAGTATTCCATGGATTGCTCTGGGGAACTGTTGGGAGAGAGCTGGAAGAGAATACCCAGAATTCCCTGCTGCAGAACCAGAAGCTACAATCCTATGGGAAATGCTCCTGGGTGTTGACCGAGTATTTGTATTGAGAGGATTTGCATTTCCAATATAGCGTGGGGCTAGCCTAATTTTAGACCTCAGCAGGAGGGTCTGTTAAGACTCCAGACCTTGCTTCTACAGCTTGCATGCCTCCTAGAAAGTATATATGAAGACGTAGAAGCCTAGCATTGTTCCCACCCAGCCATGTACTTAAGACAGATATTCTGGCCTCCGAAAAGAAATGGACTTGGGCAGCTGAAAACAGAGGTTTATACAGCCCATGGATGTTCTCTGGAGAGACGGAATCACTTGAGAGAAGAGCCTTTGGACTTAAGCTAGGCTTTTTCAACAGCTATCTGACTACTGCTGGGTCACTCCCAGAAATGGAAGTTTATTACAAAGATCCCCAGATCTTGGCAGCGCAAGAACCATCTCTGCAGAATTTTGGTTACTGTGGGTGTCAGGACTTCTGAGACCAGGAGGGTCAGTGCTCTTATATCCAGTGTAGCAGCAACATGACCTCTATGACCTGCTGCTCTGGGCATTTCATATCCCAGAAGGCTTCATGGAATCCCAACCTACAGGATACTCTGAGGAAAAAATGTGTGTTTGTATATACATATATACATATACTGGAGAAGGCAATGGCAACCCACTCCAGTACTCTTGTCTGGAAAATCCCATGGACGGAGGAGCCTGGTGGGCTGCAGTCCATGGGGTTGCTAAGAGTCGGACACGACTAAGCAACTTCACTTTCACTTTTCACTTTCATGCATTGGAGAAGGAAATGGCAACCCACTCCAGTGTTCTTGCCTGGAGAATCCTAGGGACAGAGGAGCCTAGTGGGCTGCCATCTATGGGGTTGCACAGAGTCAGACACGACTGAAGTGACTTAGCAGCAGCATATACACATAGTGGTAAAGAACCTGCCAGCCAGTGCAGGAGACATAAGAGACAGCTTTGATCCCTGGGTTGGGAAGATTCCCTGGAGGAGGGCACAGCAGCCCACTTCAGTATTCTTGCCTGGAGAATCCCATGGACAGAGGAGCTTGGAGGGCTACAGACCATAGGGTCCCCAAAGAGTTGGAAATGACTGAAGCGACTTAGCACACACATATAACATATACTTAAAAGCAGAGAAGGCCCAATTTTCCCAAGTTTCCTAGTTTTAGGAGCTCTTGATGAAATGCAAATAGAAGGTATCAGTGAGAACATGTTTCAGTAGGGGTGTCTGTGTGTGTCTGTGTATTAAGTGTGATTATGACTAATGTCCATCAATTACCTGAAAATTACTGGATGATGCCTGTAATGATAGTTCTGTTTTTAGCTTAATGGTTTATGTTATCTAACTAGTGGCTGCTGTCTATAGGGCTGCTGGCAAATCAAAACACTGTTTGCCAAGCCTGTCAGTGTGACAAATGTTGCTTACATTTACTCTTTTATTCCCAAGGTCAATTGCCATGTCTCTTTTTTAATATCATTGTTTGGCGTGCTAAGTGCCTTAAATGAGAGCCACTTAATAAAGGCCCAATTTGCTCCTTTACTGTCTATTCCCCAATAATTCTGTATTAGTTGGGCTCTCTAAGACTGCAAGGAAGAGACGTGCATGGATCACCCGCACAATTACTGAGCCTGTGTGGAACAACGAGAGAGTCCACACGTGGCATCAGAAAGATCCCGCGTGAAGCAAATGCAATCCTGCATGCTGCAACTAAGACCCGAGGCAGCTAAATTAATTGTAAAAAGAATTCAAATTAATTCTTTTTTCTTTTTTTAAATATAAATTTATTTATTTTAATTGGAGATTAATTACAATATTGTATTGAAAAAAGAATGAAAGGGTTTATGATTGAATGTATTGGGCAACTGTTATATAATCTGTTCCTGCCTTGGAAGTTTGCTATTAGCTTATTAAAAGCCCCCATAAACCTTTTTTTTTTTCTATTTTCTGAAAAATTCTTGCTTCACCTTGTTTAACCCTGCATTTCCCATTTCTTTTTAACCACTAAACACCTGGAATATCCTTTGGAAAAGAATCTAGTATCTGTACTTTGCAGGAGAATTGAGCTGCGTTCGTTCAGCACTCCCTGTGTTGCGCGGCCCCAAGACTACTTCTTTTAGCTTAGGTCCAATGCTTGACTAGGATGGCTCAGAGGACTCAGCATATAGTCACACTCCTGACTATGATTTATTGCAGTGAAAGGATACAGCGCAAAACAGCAAAGGAAAACTGTTCATGGGATGAAGGTTGGGGGCAGAAACCAGGTACAATCTTCCAAGAGTCCTCTCCCAGTGGGAACACACAGACTGAAGCTCAGCTGGAGACTCGGTGCCCAGAGTTTTTTACTGGGGGCAGATTGCATGGGCACCCTCTGCCTGGCATGTGTCGAAGTTCCAGGTTTGGAGGGAAAACAGGTGTTCAGGAGAAACCACTGTGTTTGTACAGATAGTTTAGGACGCTCTTAACAGTTCTGGGAAAGATGGGGACCCTCCTGAAGTCTGTCTTCCCAGACCCCAGCCAAGGGCCAGCCTTGTAGATTGGCCTTTCACAGGATAATAGTCAAGCCTTTTCTGTCTACTCTCTGATGGTTGTTCGTTCATTCATTTACATATTTGTCTTAATCACCTCAGGTTGCTAGAACAAAAACACCTTAGACTGGGTGGCTTATAAACAACAGAGATTCATTTCCCATGCTTGGGTGCTGCCAGCACAACGAAGATCTGGTGTTGCAGATCCTCCAATGAGTAACCCTCTTCTGGGTTGTGCCACCTTCTCATCGTATCCTCACGTGGTGGATAGAGAGCAGAGAGAGGAGACAAGTTTTCTTGTGACTCCCATAAGAGCACTAATTCCATTCAAGAGGAGTCCACCCTCCCAACCTCCTTGATTCCTTAATTAGGAATCAAAGGCCCCACAGACTAATACCATCGTGTTACCTGCAGGTATTTAGGTTTCAACATATGAATTTGGGAGGGGCATAGTTCGCCTCATTTGTGCTAGCAATGCGGAGAAATTAGGAAGGGATTTCCTATCAAGAAGGAAAGACAGATACATCTCAAGCAATTCAATAAGAAAATCAATTCATTATGATTGGAATGCATATTATAAACAAATACTCTGTTCTTGGAGAAGATTTATCAGAGGTTCCAAAACTCTTTCCTAGAGAAACTAGCATTCAAACAGAGACCCCCAGAAGTTAGTGGGAGATGGATAGGTCAGGTGGTGGCTGCCTGGGTGGCTCAGGGGGACAGCAGTGCTCACAGCCCTAGGGGCAGTACATGCAAAGGCCCTGGGGCACATTCAAGGGAAGTGTGAAGGCCAGTGTCGATGCAGACCAAGTACTACAGAGGCAAAGCCTTGAGCTCCATCACCCAAGGGATGGTCTGTCTCTGTCACTCCCAGTCATCATGCCCTGGGAGGTGACCAGATCTCTGGTTTCACTTGAGGTTTAGAGGTCCAGCCACAGCAATATGCATCAGGGGCAACTCCTTGTATTGTCCCCTATCCTCAGAAGGCCACCGTGTGCTTGGAAGACATTTGCGCAAATCCTTACTCTTCCATCTCTCCCATCCTCCTGTCTCTCTTGACATTCAGTTGCTAAGTCATTTCCCAATTCTTTGTGACTCCATGGACTGCAGCACACCAGGCTTCCCTGTCCTTCACTATCTCCCAGAGTTTGCTCAGACTCATGTCCATTGAGCTGATGATGCCATCCTACCATCTCATCCTCTGTTGCCCCCTTCTCTTCTTGTCTTCAATGTCTCCCAGCATCAGGGTCTTTTTCAGTGAGTCAGCTCTTTGCATCTGGTGGCCAAAATATTGGAGCTTCAGCTTTAGCAACAGACCTTCTAATGAGTATTCAGGGTTGATTTCCTTTAGGAGTGACCTGTTTCTCTAGACATTGGGGATCAGGATTTACACATATGCCAGTAATGGAGTCACTTCTCTGTAATAATGGATTCCAAGGCTTTAGCCTGGAGTTTGTAAAGATAAGAATTCCATTCTGATCTTCCCCATGGGTCCTCTGACCAGTAGAAGCAAAGCCATGTCCTGGTGAGCTTGGCCTACGGCTCTGGCCTGCCTCTGACGTTCAGCATCTGAGACCCATTGGCACTCAGTAAGTAACTGAGAAATTAAAATTGGATTGACCTTGAGAGGCAGCCCATTCCTTCCCCAAGCATGTGTGATTGCCCACGTTCTTCTGTTTGTGGACCCAAGTCGCCCCCACCCCCGAGCCTCTGTCCTGGTGGTTCTGGTTCTGGCTCATCATTTCATGAGGACGTGATGTGTCGGGCATGGTCTTTCCAGGATTTGAAGACTATTCTCATTCTGACCAGTTCTCTTTCACTTTTCATGCCCACTTCCTTCAACTGTTGCTCACCTGACAGGGTTCCCTTCATGGTCTTATTCCAACCTTTGCATTTCAGAGCCCAGAGGCTCTAGCCTAAGTAGTGGGTAGTCAGTTAACTAAGAGCCTTCTCAAACACAGGTACCACCTTCTGGAGTTATAAGACTATTTTATTTATTTTTACAGAAAGGAATATGCAAATGCTTCCCTTGGGTGAAAGAAGTATCATATCATTGCATTAAAAAAAAATCGACCTAGAGTCCCCACTCAGGAAGGTGAAAAGGTCCGTTTAAGCCCATGTTGGGGTTACCACAAAGTCATGCACAGATCCTAATATTCCACAAGAGCCCCCCAGTCTTCAGGCCATACTGGCCACTGCTGATCTGCTCAAAGCTTCAGAGCTTCTTGCAGGTGGACAGCACCCTTCAGCTGAATCCGTGCTGACCTGCGTAGGGGAGTACCAGCCCTTTGGTGGGCAGTCCAGCCTTGCTTGGTACCCCACGGAGCCATTCCCTTCTCAGGGTCTACCCCTTCCTCAGCCTTCACAGAGTGCAGAGGGTGTGGGTCCAAGTGGGGGGCAGTCTCACCTCGCTTCCTCTCCACCATCCCCGTAACTTCCTTTGTCCCCTCTTACTGACAGCCCCTGTAAAAGCCTCTCTGCTTCCTGAAGATATTCAGAACCGGCTGGTTTTCCCTTGTGTCTCACTCCAGTTTGTGGGTATGTAGGGAGGTCACCAAAGTCAGTAAGTGTTTCTTAACTAAGTCCTATTCTCTCCCCGTCCTGTTGCCCATCCTGGCAGCGGCAGGATGAACTGTGACACCGTGCAGCTGCCCCTGGAAGTGACAGATAACCCTCCATTCACTCACTCAAAAATAAATATGCAGGGGCTTGGACATGGATGGGCAAAGCAAACATAGCCACTGTCTTCTTGGAGATCTGAACAGAATAATCAAACACAAAAAATAAGAGACGTCTCCCTTGATAAACATCTGCTTAGAAACTGCTTTTTAATAACAGCACTGTGCTGGGTGCGGTGCGTGTGCTCACTTGTGTCTGACTCTTTGTGACCCCATGGACTGTAGCCCACCAGGCCCTTCTCTCCATGGAATTTTCCAGGCATGAATACCGGATGGGTTGCCATTTCCTAATCCAGGGTATCTTCCTGACCCATGGATCGAACCCATGTCTCTTGCATCTCCTGCAACGGCAGGTGGATTCTTTACTAACTACACCACCTGGGAAATCCTGGAACTGTGATGAATGCTAGCAAAGAAAATAAAAAAGGTAACAGTCAGGATGGACCATGTATGGCTATGTGTATTAATCACACAAATAATACAAATACTTTTTATATTTTTGATGCTTTGACAATTTGGGGCTTTGCTGACCCAAGAGGGGTGGCGCCTCCTCAGTTCAGTTCAGTTCATTTCAGTCACACAGTCGTGTCCGACTCTTTGAGACCCCACAAATCACAGCACGCCAGGCCTCCCTGTCCATCACCATCTCCCGGAGTTCACTCAGACTCACGTCCATTGAGTCCGTGATGCCATCCAACCATCTCATCCTCTGTCGTCCCCTTCTCCTCCTGCCCACAATCCCTCCCAGCATCAGAGTCTTTTCCAATGAGTCAACTCTTTGCATGAGGTGGCCAAAGTACTGGAGTTTCAGCTGTAGCATCATTACTTCCAAAGAAATCTCAGGGCTGATCTCCTTCAGAATGGACTGGTTGGATCTCCTTGCAGTCCAAGGGACTCTCAAGAGGCTTCTCCAACACCATAGTTCAAAAGCATCAATTCTTCCGCGCTCAGCCTTCTTCACAGTCCAACTCTCACATCCATACATGACTACTGGAAAAACCATAGCCTTGACTAGACGGACCTTAGTCGGCAAAGTAATGTCTCTGCTTTTCAATATGCTATCTAGGTTGGTCATAACTTTTCTTCCAAGGAGTAAGCGTCTTTTAATTTCATGGCTGCAGTCACCATCTGCAGTGATTTTGGAGCCCCCCAAAATAAAGTCTGACACTGTTTCCACTGTTTCCCCATCTATTTCCCATCAAGTGATGGGACCAGATGCCATGATCTTCGTTTTCTGAATGTTGAGCTTTAAGCCAACTTTTTCGCTCTCCTCTTTTACTTTCATCAAGAGGCTTTTAGCGCTTTCTGCCATAAGGGTGGTGTCATCTGCATATCTGAGGTTATTGATATTTCTCCCGGCAATCTTGATTCCAGCCTGTGCTTCTTCCATTCCAGCGTTTCTCATGATGTACTCTGCATAGAAGTTAAATAAGCAGGGTGACAATATAGAGCCTTGAGGTACTCCTTTTCCTATTTGGAACCAGTCTGATGTAGAGAACTATTCTTCTGGGAGTGAGCCTTTTATATGCAAATCAACCAATCCATAGCTCACCCAGGTGCTCTACTAGGCTCTCACCCTTTCAGTAGCTGTCCCCTGTGCTAATCACCCCAGAGTCAGGCAACTAAGGGCGGCCACCCACCTGCTCGCCGCCCTCCTCACCCATTCCTTCCCCCATGAAAACCTCAGTCAGCCCTTGCTCACGATTGGCTCCTGTCCCTTCTACATCCCCACCTACCCTGGCACTTCCTGGCTTGGCCCTGTGTTGCAAAAGGCATGCTTCCTCCCCCAACTTTGGGAACTGTAACAAACTAATTTTCCAGTGACAATTGCCTCCTCATGTGTTGGTATCTGAAGAGTAATAAAACTCTACATTTTGAAACATTGAGGGTAACAAACAACCCTGAAATCTCAAATCTCACTAAAAGTTTCTTTCTTGCTCTTCTATTGGGTTGGCCAAAAAGTTCATTCCTTCCACAAGCTTTTATGGCAAAATTGGAACGAACTTTTTGGCCAACCCAATGCACACAAAAAATATTTGCAGGGGCTCCCTGCTTGGGGAGTCACTCAGAGACCCTGGCTGACTGGGACCCAAGTTCACTGCAGCAGGGGAAAAAGGAAGGGGAACTGGGCCAAAGGAACCCAGGTTCCTCGAGACTCCTTCCATGAAACAGCACACTCCGCTGCTACCCGCGCATCTTTGGCAACTCCAGTGCCGGGGCCAATCATGAGCTCAGCAGCGGTGGGGAGGGCCATTGTACTAGTGTCTGGAAGGAAAGCTGGAGATATATGAAGCCCAGCAGTGACCTGCATGGGGACCTTCAAGAATGCAAAATAGATAGACTAGTTTGGGAGATAAAGAGTGTACCTTTCTGAAAATAATGTTGACATTTGAGATGAGATTCAAATAATGAGAAGGGGTTAATTAGACAAATAGGTGGAGAGGATGTGAGAAAGTGTTCTAAAAAGGAAATAATGTGTGCAAAGGCCTAAAGATGATGGGTTGGCCAATATGATGGGATGGAAGCTGGCAGTGTATCAGGCAGAGAGGTGTGGAAAAGGATCTTACCACTGGCACGGGAGTGCGGACTCATGGGATCATACATGGGCTTTTCAAGTCTGTTTTATTGCTGTTTTCAAGTTCTCAGCAGGAAATGTACCCCTTATTGCCTGCCCTCTGTGTACGGCTGCCCCTTCCCTTGACCAAAGTAGACTGGAGCCAGGCAGGATATAGGGCAGAGTGGGCAGGGGCTGAGTGGGACAGGCCTTGTGGACCTCCTTATGGAAGTCTTAGTCGTAAGGACAGTTGGAAGCCACTGATGGATTCTGAATTGTGACAGTGAGAAATTTGCGGTCATGACATCACCAGTCTCCAAGACTCTGGGTTCCTCTGAGCAGGGAGAAAAAAGCCCAGAGAAGGTTCATGAAGAAGTGGGAAAGACAAGAAGCCTTGGTAAAGTGAAAGAAGAGTATTAGTTTACATCTGTGGCCATGCCACCTGTTTGCAAAAGCTGTTCTCTGCACATTCGATAGTCAACAAGATGATAGTAGTAGCCTGTTGCCAGAGAAGGCAATGGCACCCTACTCCAGTACTCTTGCCTGGAGAATTCCAGGGACGGGGGAGCCTGGTGGGCTGCCGTCTATGGGGTCGCACAGAGTCAGACACGACTGAAGCGACTTAGCAGCAGCAGCAGCAGCGGCAGCAGGAACCTGTTGCCCTTCTTGCCATCATTGTACCCCGTTTCTCTAATAAGTCTGGATTGCACTAGTGAACAATACCTCACTCCTTTCAATATAGTATTTAGACTTGTCAGATAAAAGATGTGCAAGTCTGAAAGTTTTATTTGCTTATTCCGACATGCAACGTGATAACTCCTCCTGACTTAGGGGGTCGTCAGCTCGTCTGAAATCGATTCAATGGTAAGAAGCAGGTGAGGGAGAAGCAGGCAGTGGGGCAGAAGCATGATGAGTCAGGTCTCCAGGTGGGGAGACTTGAGTTCCCACCCCCTCCAGCTTTCGTGCCACTGAGGAACTCTCCATCTTAGAATTTATCTCCCAAGCCTGGGAAAGAGCAGAACAGTGGTAAATATCTGATTAGAGAAAATGCCTAGAAAGCTGCAATTCCATATATTGTAAGTGATAAAACTGTAATTGTTTGTTGACAGTGTACATTAACTCTCCACAGCTTGTGTCAATATAATACTAAGAAACTAGGGTCTAGGAATCTTTAACGGCAGCTCAAAAACATGGAACGAGCTAGGGGAATAAAATCAACATGTTCTGCTCGGTGGGGAGGATGCCGTTTCCAGAGACGACTTCAGGGGAGAAGCCGTGGTGAGGTGTGAGACTTCTCCGTGAAGCCGAGTGTCGTCGAGGGTCTGGGAAGAGCGCCTGAGGCATAATTCTGGTGCACGTGATGGGAGGCAAGTTGCAGGTGCTCTGAACTGGGCCCACATGGAGGCAGAGATAAAGAAGGCCAGCTGAGATGAGGACTGAGGGTCAGATCCAGAGAGAGGTCTGACCTCTAGCGGGATGTTCTGGTGTTTTGATAGAAGGGTCCTTTGGGAGCAGCAGTCTGGCAACATCATATACGAACATCTGGGGGTGGAGAAGGTGCGTGGGCAAGTCCGTGAGAAGTCAGTGAATAAGACAGTGGCGGCCTGGGGGCCGGGGGATGGGCTGTGTGTGGTCAGCCCATTTCTAGCGAGGACCCAGCCAGGGGTGCAGGTGTGTGTGTTTGCTGGTGGTTGGGGGCGGGCAGGGACAATGTAGGGGTTGGAATGAACAGGAGGTAGCTGAAGGGAGGATCCCACCGAGGACCAAGTAGCAGGCCAAGGTTCAAACTAAGTAGACTGGCCAATAAAAATATAATGTGAGCTACATATCCAATTTTTAAAAACTTTTAATTTTGAGGTAATTATAGATTCACAGGAAGTTGTAAAGGTGATACAGAGATGTTCCACGGACCCTTCACTCAGGTTCTCCCAACAGGTGCATCTAGAGTGTGGGTGGTACAGTCTCAAAACTGGGAAACAGATGTTGGTGCAATGTGTGTGCGTACTTGTGTGTCATTTTATCCTGCTTGTCACCATCAGTGCAATCATGATGCAGAATTGTTGCCACAAAGATCTCCCTCGTGCTGCTCCTTTATAACCACCCCGCTCCCCATCCCCAAGCCCTGGCAACCACTCATCCGTTTTCCATATCTTTAATGTTGTCATTTCCAAAATGTTATGTTGATATAAATGGAATCATCTGCTACATCATCTTTTGAGATAAGCGTTTTCTTCACTAAGCATCGTGCCCCAGAGATCCATCCCAGTCATATGTATCAATAGCCCATTTGCTTTTATCAGTGAGTAGTATACCATGGTTTCATGGCATCACTGATTCAGTGGACATGAACTTGGGCAAACTCCAGGAGATAGTGAGGGACAGGGAAGCCTGGCGTGCTGCAGTCCCTGGGGTCCCATGGACATGACTGAGCGCGGATGTACTGCAGTTGGTTTAATTATTCACCTATTATAGGACATTTTGGGGCTTCCCTGGTGGCTCAGATGGTAAAGTCTACCTGCAGTACAGGAGACCTGGGTTCAATCCCTGGGTTGGGACGATTCCCTGGAGAAGGAAATGGCAACCCACTCCAGTATTCTTGCCTGGAAAATCCCATGGATGGAAGAGCCTGGCAGACTACAGTCCATGGGGTTGCAGAGTTGGACACACCTGAATGACTTCACTTTCACTTTATGGGACATATTTGGTTGTTTTCTGTTGGGCGCTATTACAAAAACAAACAAGCAAAGCTGCTCTGAAGAATCATTTGCAGGTTTTCATGTGGATACCAGTTTTCATTTCTCTGGGATAAATGCCCATGGTTGTGATTGCTGAATTGTATGACTAGTAATATGTGTAGTATTTTTAAAACAGAAATTGTCTGTTTTCCAGAATATTAGCACCGTCTTACATTCTGCCAGCAACGTATGAAAGATCCGGCTGCTCTGCCTCCTGGTTAACCTTCAGTGTTGTCGCTGTCCTTATTTTTACCTGTTCTAATGGTGTATAGTAATATCTCATCGTGGGCTTAATTTCCCTTTCCCTAATGGCTAATGATGTTGAACATTTTTCATGTGCTTATTTCCCATCCATGTATCCTCTCTTAGTGAAATGTCTTTTCATGTCTTTTGCCAGGTTTCCAATTGGATTGTTAGATCCTTGCCTGGTTCTCAGTCTTAGGAGAAAAACGTTCAGTCTTTCACCATTAAGTGTGATGTTAGCTATAGGGTTTTTGGAGATGCTCTTTATCAAGTCAGAAAGTTTCGTTCTATCCTTAGTTTTATGAAAGTTTCTTTTTAAAAAATTTTTATATTGGAGTGACTATGCCAAAGCCTTTGACTGTGTGGATCACCACAAACTGTGGAAAATTCTGAAAGAGATGGGAATACCAGACCACCTGACCTGCCTCTTGAGAAACCTGTATGCAGGTCAGGAAGCAACAGTTAGAACTGGACATGGAACAACAGACTGGTTCCAAATAGGAAAAGGAGTATGTCAAGGTGTATACTGTCACCCTGCTTATTTAACTTATATGCAGAGTACATCATGAGAAATGCTGGGCTGGAAGAAGCACAAGCTGGAATCAAGATTGCCAGGAGAAATATCAATAACTTCAGATATGCAGATGACACCACCCTTATGGCAGAAAGTAAAGAACTAAAGAGCCTCTTGATGAAAGTGAAAGAGGAAAGTAAAAAAATTGGCTTAAAGCTCAACATTCAGAAAACTAAGATCATGGCATTTGGTCCCATCACTTCATGGCAAATAGATGGGTAAACAGTGACAGACTTTATATTTTGGGGGGCTCCAAAATGACTGCAGATGGTGACTGCAGCCAGGAAATTAAAAGACGCTTGGTCCTTGAAGGATAAGTTATGACCAACCTAGACAGCACATTTAAAAACGGAGACATTACTTTGCCAACAAAGGTCTAGTCAAGACTATGATTTTTCCAGTAGTCATTTATGGATGTGAGAGTTGGACTGTACAGAAAGCTGAGTGTCAAAGAATTGATGGTTTTAAACTGTGGTATTGGAAAAGACTCTTGAGAGTCACTTGGACTGCAAGGAGATCCAACCAGTCCATCCTAAAGGAAATCAGTCCTGAATATTCATTGGAAGGACTGACGTTGAAGCTGAAACTCCAATACTTTGACCACCTGATGCAAAGAACTGACTCATTAGAAAAGATCCTGAAGCTGGGAGTGATTAAAGGCGGGAGGAGAAGGGGACAACAGAGGATGAGATGGTTGGATGGCATCACAACTCAATGGACCAGTTTGAGTAAACTCCGGGAGTTGGTGATGGACAGGGAGGCCTGGCGTGCTGTGATTCATGGGGTCGCAAGGGGTTGGGCGTGACTGAGCGACTGAACTGAACTGGATAATTGATTCGCAGTGTTGTGTTAGTTTCAGGTGTGCAGGGAGTGAGTTAGTTATACATGCCTACGTATCTGGGGGCTTCCCTTACGGCTCAGTGGTAAAGAGTCTGTAATGCAGGAGACCTGGGTTCAGTCATTGGGCTGGGAAGATTCTCTGGAGAAGGAAGTGGCAACTCACTCCAGTATTCTTGTCTATGAAATCCCATGGACAGAGGTGCCTAGTAGACTGCAGTCCATGTGATCTCAAAAGTCCGACACCACTTAGGGACTAAACCACCTCCGCCGTTCATGTGTCTATTCTTTCTCAAATTCTTTTCCCATACAGGTTAGTACAGGGCATGGAGTGGGGTTCTGTGTGCTATACACTAGGTCCCTGCTGATTTTCTATTTTACATATAGTAGTGTGTATGTTAACCTCAACCTCTGAATTTATACCTTCTCCCCTTGGCAACCGCATGACTGCACTCTGTGAGTCTATAACATATTTTTTTTTTTTAACTATGGATGAGTGTTGAATTTTGCCAAGTGCTTTCTCTTCATTGTTGATATGATCATGTGATTTTTCTACTTTTGGCCTGTTAATATAGTGAATTGCTTTGGTTTTCAGAAATTGAACCAGCCTTGTGTCCTCGGAATTAAACCCCACTTGGTTACGGTGTATAATTATTTCCTGTGTTGCTGAATTCGCTTTGCTAATATTTTGTTAAGTCATTTTGTGTTTATATTCTGTGGGGTATTAGTCCTGAGCCTTTTTTATTTGTACTACCTTTGGTTTCGGTATTGGGGGGTAATATTTGCCTCATAAAATGAGTTTGGAAGTGCTCCTTCTTTCTTTTTTCTGGAAGACATTGTATAAAATTGGTGTTTAAGTTCTTTATGCATTTGGTAGAATTCTCTGTTGGAACCTTCTGGGTCTGGGTATTTCCTTTGGGGGAATTTTAAAATGACTAATTCAATTTCCTTTATAGCCATAGGGCTATTGAAATGATTTATTTCATGTTGAAAAGTTGTGGTAGTTTGTGCTTTTAAGGAACTGGTCCATTTCATCCAATTTGTCAATTGTATGTGTGTAATTTGTGGTATTTTCTTATTATCATTTTGATAACTATAGGCTCTGTTTTCCTCAACGTTTGCTAATGTGATAGATGAAAAATGAGGCTTTGGGACTGAGTTTCCTATTTTTTATATTATTTAGGTGGAGCATCTTTCTGTTTCTGTGTATATCCTTTGCTCTTTTTTTCCTTTCCTGTTTCTTTTTCATATTGATTTGTTAGTATTCTTTATAGATTATGAATACTAAACTAATTCCTGTCATATATATTATATGTAGTCTTCCAAATTTGCACTTCTTATGTTTTTTTTTACAGGTTTTGTTTTTGTTTTTGTTTTTTGCTTCACATGCATGCTTTGAATTTTCATGTAATTAAATCAATCAGTATTTTCCTTTAACACATATGAGGTTTCATGCTATATCCAGCAGTATTCAATCAATTTCAAGAGATAGAACCCAAATCAAACTAACTTGAACAAAAAAAAAAAAAAAAGAAGAAGAAGAAAGGAAAAGAAAAAAAGGGGAAAGAAAAGGAAGGAATAAAGAATGCTGGCTCGGGTAGAAGTGGGTCACTCTGCATGGCTGCGGGAAGTGTCTCCACGAGGCATCACAGGACTCTGTCCCTCTCCTCACTGGTCAGCTTCGTCTCCATCTGCATGAGACATCATTTTCTCTACAGCAGATAGTGTCTGTGTAATGACACACAGGACTGATGACAGTCTAATGATTTAGAACCCCCAGATAAAAGACACTTGAAGGCTGTATATCACATCCCATGGAAGGACTCAGAACGACTCTGCTTGGATTAGGTGTCCTCCTCCTCCTTCCCTATGCCTTGAGCCACTCCATAAAGATGAAGGGTTTGCTGTGATTGGTCATTTGCCCAGTTCTGTGGCTAGTGAGTGGGTAGGGTACCTGTCGGAACCCAGTGCAGTGACAGCTCTCTCAAAGAATGATGGGTGGGTGGAAGCCAAAGCAGCCCTCTAACCATACTCAGAAAGACCTTCCTCAGTAAGTAGATTAAACAGTAGTTTGTTTTCTTCTAATGTGTATGGCTTCATTATTTGACATATGAATATTTTGCCCTTATGAGAAAATGGGGGAGATAGAGACAGAAAGACAGGGGCAGGGATAGGGAGAGAATATGGGATGATGGAGAGCCTCTTTGCTGGGTGTTTGTATACCTGCAAAGAAGATGACCTTGAAACGTATTTGGCCTCCCATTTTAGTTTGGTGACTTTGCCTTCTCTTTTCCTTCAATGTATTGTGTTAACCTGAATCCTATAAGATTAGGATGGTGGGAAAGACAAGGGCTTCACCCTGCACAGGGCTTTTCACGGTGCGTGTTACAAACATCTGACTTAATTTGGTTGAACCCAATACCCATGCCCTTCAGGGGACATCTGGGTGTCCAGATAGTATAGCAATGGGAGGAACGGAGGTGAACCAGGGGGCACCACAAGCATCCCTTACTGCTTGAAAATGGAGGTAAAGCTGTACCTTGAATTCCTCCGTGAGTGTGTGCAGATGAGCCTGAGACAGGGAATAGAAGACAGAGGTGGACAGGAGCCTGGCCACCCCACCACCACCTTTGTGCACAATCTCATTGCCTGTGGGGGCCAACCTGTGTGGATGTCTGGAAGCAGACTTCTTTCCTAAAATGTGTCCTCAAGTGTTCAGTGAAGGCTCCATTGTTTTATCTTTTTAACGTTAAAAGACTCTTTCAAAGATGACTCTCTCATGCTGAAAGCATGTTATTTCAGATTCAACAATTCCTTTTGTTTCACCCCTGTTTCTTTTTCTTCACTTAACTAGTGGGGGGGAAATTACGCATTTTAATTTTAAAAGCATGTACAATATGATCCCATTTGTATGAAATTATTTCATTGAATATGATCTGAACTAAGGATCCTTCCATCTCTTTGTGTGTCAACTGTCAAGAATGATTATTTCTAGATTGCATTGGGCTTTTATTTTTTGCTTTCATCTTTTAAAAATAATAAGCACTTATCATTTCTATAAAAGCAGTAGACCTATTCCTTTTAAAGGATAAAGTCTATGGTAAGAAGGATCCACATTCTGCTACTTAGAGTTGGATATATTTTCCTCTGTATGTGAATAAATAAGTACTGTCTGTTGGTGATCATTCATTGTAAATTTGTGGCAAAGTCTACCCAGAGCCTCAGAGGACCCCAGCCAGGAAGGGAAGAGTCAGCGTCACTGAAGCAAACTTGGGTCTGGTGCCCACATGTAGTAATGCCGCTGACACCAGACTGTGGTTTATTGTAAGACACCAAGCAAGGAGCCCAGGCTGCTAGTGCTTAAAAAGCCCCAAACCCCCAAAGGCTTTCAGCAAAAGGCTTTTAAAGACAGGGTGATGGAGACGGGTTGTGAGTAAGTGATCAGTGAACATTCTTCTGATTGGTTGGTGGTGAGATCACTGGGAGTCAGCATCATCAAGCTTCTGTTTGCAATCAGTCTGGGGATCTATGTGCTGGGTAGGCTGCATACAGTTAACTTCTTCCACCTGGCGGGTGTTTCAGTATCTGCTAAAGAGCTCGAAGGACATGGCTCAGAATATTATTTTGGAGAAGGAAATGGCAACCCACTCCAGTATTCTTTCCTGGAGAATCCCAGGGACAGAGGGGCCTGGTGGGCTGCCGTCTCTGGGGTCGCACAGAGTCAGACACGACTGATGTGACTTAGCAGCAGCAGCAGAATATTCTTTATAGCCCTTGAGGAGGAACTGAAGGGCCTTGACTTTGTCTAATGGCTAAACTTTTGTTATTTTGTCTTGCTTGACTGTTTTCCTTTCTTTCTGCATTTTCTCGCTTCTCTAACTGAATTTACCCTTTGGAACTTTGGGAAGGCCTAGGAGGCTGCAGTTTATCTACAGATAAGATGCAGGCGGAGGGCATGGGTGGAGGGAGTCTGTTCTAGGAAGGCTACATAGGATCCTGTTTGGGTACATCAGGAGAAGAAACTGGAAGAGGAGAAAGAGAAGGGGCACAAATGAGGCAGACCTGCAGATTAGGGGTGGCCCATGGCTTGGGAGAGTAGGCCTCCATATTTCTGTGACTGGTCTCCAGCACTCTTGCTGGGAATTACTTTATCTTGGAACACCTTGCGTGTGCCTGGTGTTCAGCTTTCATATCCTTCCCTGTGCCTAGATCGGCATCATGCATCCAGCATGTACTCAATAAATGCGTCAGGGAAGTGCGGTTCCCGGGGGTTCATCCTCCCTCCAGCTCACCTCTTTGTCTTTCAGGCTCACAGGCTTTCAGCTGCCAGCCACCATCGTCAGTGCGGCCACCACGCTCTCTCTGCGCCTCATCAGTGACTATGCGGTCAGCGCACAGGGATTCCGCGCCAGCTATGAGGGTAGGTGTCTCGGCCTGGCCTATGGGAGCCTGGGGAGTGAGGTTCGAATAGCCACAGGCAGGGTTGCATGGTTCTCACCTGCCGAGAAGGGCTTCTTCAGATTCAAAGCTTGTGCCTGTCCTAAGGAGGCTGCTTACTAACCGGTAACTCAGTTACTTAAATTGCTCCTGCCGTGTTTCTAGGAAGCTGAGACTTGAAATCAGACCTGAGCTGCAATAGTTTATCTTGAGGGTCTGGTAACATCTGCTCTCTCCCCTTAACTGGGTTTTGTTGTGTTTCTAATTTTTTTAATTCTGTTTTCTCCTGGGCTTCACTGTATTACCAAATACCTCAACTTGGTTTTAGAAAGAAGGGAGATATAAACCCTAAGTAGAAAACATAAAAGAAGTAGCTTGAATTTTTTTTTTTTTTTGGCTCACTAGCTCTATATCATTCAGGGGAGAACAATCAATTTTTCTTTAATAGCAGAGATTAGGGTTTCTTGGTTTGAGTTATGCAAATAATTTCCATTTCTCTCAGCCTGTTTAACTATGGTGTTAGCATTCAAATTAACACTAATATCCTCAGATTATACACTATTATTATTATTAACTTTATTATATTAGTTCAGAAGGTGGTACATCGAGATCGCTGTCATTTCCCTGTGAAATTTACATCTCATTAATAGGTAATTATGCTGCTCTTGGCTAAGACCCACACTGCTATTTTGTGTTGAGATCATTAATAGGCATATTTTAAGACTGTTAATGATAATTAATAACAGTCATGACATAACACCCTAGTAAAGCATGCCGGTTATGCGAAGGCTTTCTTCCTCTTGCCTCTAAGAACTTAATAAGTGATGCTTTCTTGAATGGAATTATAGGAATATAGAAATAGATACCACCTTTGTCTTGGCTAGGAATACACGTCAGAAAGAGGGCAAATCCTACCTCCCTTGGCAAAATTCATGCCTGATGGTATTGGGTGGAGGGGACACCGTATGGTGCTTTAACTTAAGTGATTTAGAGCTGCTGAGAAGGAACCTGAGGAGGGGTATCAGTTATTTTTAACTAATGATACTAAAAAGGCTCCAGAGGAAGTTTCACATGCCTTTAACTGAGGGCTTCTGACATAACTCCAGATTGCTTTAACTGAGAGCTCCTGAAAAGACCTACCTGTCTTTAAAGTGAAGTGTCCTGGGATATCCCAATTTCTTTGAAACAAACACTCAGTTCCTCCCCAAAGCAAGACTGTGATCTTTGTTATCCTGGTTGTGTCCTCAGCCGGATCCTCTGGCCATTAACCCAAACTAAGTCTCTGTGAGTCTCAGTTATAACCTCTTGATGAAGAGAGACGTCTTCAGAAGCTTCGTCCACAGTCTTTCAGCTATGGGGAGGCTGGCGGGGCCTGAGGATGGTGCAGGGAAAGAGTCATGGACACTAGGGCTGGTTGCTGCAGGGATCCCAGGAGGGGCTGACGCATGAGGTGACCTGTGCGAGGCATCCTCCTTCAGCAGTGTTTGTGGATCTATGACGCCTGGACTTTCATGAGGTTTTAGGCAGAAAGGGTCCTATTGATCCCTGACCATACTACCTGCTCTGGGAAACAATGCCAAGAGCTTCTCCACCAGCCAGAGCCCTTTAAAAATCAGAGGTTCTATCCAGAAATTCATGGGAAGGTCTACAGGGGCATCAAAGGTGTGAAAACCCCTTATAATTAGAAGCCACATTCTGAAAATATAAGGGTATGTGCATTTTTTTTTTCTTAAAAGTGTCCGGAAGAGGGATCAGTAAACTATGGCCCACCTGGCTAAATCCAGCTTCTGGCTTGTCTTTGTAAAAAAAGTTTTATTAGAACTCAGCCAAGCCCTTTTGCTCTTGTTGTGTATGACTGTCTGTATGTACTACAACTCCAAACTTGAGTTATTGCCACAAAGACCACATGGCTTGGGAAATTGAAAATATTTACTATCTGGCCCTTTACAGAAAATGTTTGATGACCCCTAGTGTATGGGGTCATGCAGAGTCGGACACGACTGAAGCGACTTAGCAGCAGCAGTCTAGAACTGTGCTATCCTGTACAGTAGCCTTTAACCACATGCCACTTTCATATTTACACTGACAAAATTAAATAAAATTTAAAATTCCTTTTATCAGTTGCACCACCGTCCTCTCAAGTGTTGGGTAGCCATGTGTGGCTGTGGCTCCCATATTGGGCAATACAAGAACATTTGTATCACTGCAGAGAATGCTTCTGGATTCCTAGACAGGGCGAGCTGGACTTCCATCAGATTCACAAAGTGTCTGTGATTCAATGAGATTACACTTTAAGATAAAGTGGAGGCCAGCAGGTCCCTCCTCCCACCTGCCTGGCCTGGTGGGTAGCAGCCCAGACACATAAAGGATAAATGGTACAGAAGGAAGGGCCTGCCCTATCTCAGCTGCATAATGGTACTGTGTTATGCTGTGCTAGGTCACTTCAGCTGTGTCCAGCTCTTTGCGGTCCCATGAACTGTATGTACCCTGCCAGGCTCCTCTATCCATGGGGATTCTCCAGGCAAGGATGCTAGAGTGGGTTGCCATGCCCTCCTCCAGGGGATCTTCTGAACCCCAGGATTGAACCCTTATCTCCTGTGGCTCCTGCATTGCAGGCAGATTCTTAACCACTGAGCCAGCAGGGAAGCCCTTGCATAATGATACCAGATCGCTAAGTCACCGGCATTGAGAAGACAAAGCTTCCAGGTGAGGCCCGGGCAGACCCTGGACGATGCAAACAGGTTGCTGTGGTTGAGCGACTCTGCAGTCACCTGGGCAGGGTTTCCGCCAACTCCACGGTCTGTGTGGCTCTGTCTTTGTGCCCAGCAGAGTGACTTGCATGCAGGCGTCTGTGCTAACAGGAGAGGCAAGAGCAGGGAAGCCGAGGCTGTGGCTTGATCTCACTGATCTGGCTCGGGACTGACTGGACCACGGGGCAATTTGTGCATCCGGGAAGGTGTGAGTTGTGCTGAGTTTTGAGATATCCAAAGTGGAGGGGTCAGGAGGGCAGGTGGCAGAGACCAGCAGTGACAGCCACAGCTGGGGATGAACCACGTGACATGTTAAATCCACAGTGGTCAGAGGTCCACTCTATCACTGGACTTCTCAGCAAGACATAAGACAACCCCCTGTTTAGAGATTTGCTGATTAATACTAGCTGCTTGGCTCTGGAAGTGAGTAACTGGGTGATGCTGGGCAGATTTTTAAACTCTCTGAGCCTCGTTGGAGGGAGGGGGTGATCCAATGATCCAAAAGACATTGAAGATTTGGCTCTCTGGGGAAGAAGTGAGCCCTCCCTGCCACGCAGAGCCCCCTTAGTCATTTGTGCTAGACAACATGCAGGCAGACAGACTGGCTCTAGAGACCCCCTCGCCTCCCCAACATCAGCCCAGGCTGCCCCCAGCCCGGGCAGCCTCCTCACTTGCGCTCTTTTGGACATCGCTGGCCCTTTCTAAATGCCATCAGGGCCCCACTCTCGGTAGCTACCCTGGCTGACATCCCCGAAAGTCAGCTATCAAAAGCAGTCTCATCCTCCTCCACCCTCCTCGGGAGAGTGAAAAGTACAGATAAGGAACTGAACTGTTGCTAGGGATTTGGGAGAAAGGTGAAGTCAGGTGAAGGGTGTCAGCTCAGAGCTGCTGCCGCTTCAAAGAAAAGATCCAAAAGGCCAATCGTCAAAGCCCGAGATGACAGGAGATGCTTGATTCGTAATCCCCGGGGGCAAGAGTGTGGGCTGTGGCCGCGGACAGGAGGGGAGGGGATCAACTTGTGTTAAGCGCTGACTGTATGCCAGGCACTTTACATACATTATCTCATTTAATCCCCAAGACAGCCCCGTGGACAGACCTCACTATCTCCATCTTACAGATGTTGGAGCTGGGACTCGGGAGTTTTGTGTTCCGCTTAAGGCTACTTGATGACCAGGAGTTTTAAAGTAACTTCTCTGGCTCTAAAGACTATGCTCATCTCCTACACTGTACTCCCCACAAAACCCCTGAAGGAAAGCAGAGATGGGTGACTCTCTCTCATGGGCAGGTGGATTGGAACTAAGTCAGAAGCAGGGTGGACACAGGAAGCCTGCCTTGGATTCAGCTTCCTGCTGTCTGGCTTGGGTCATCTCAGAGAGGCAATAAAAGATATGTCCAGACTCAGCTAAAGTTTCAGATAAATTACAAGATGCCCAATTAATCTGTATTTTATATTATTCAAATTTTTTAAATTTTAAAAAACATTTCTTTAGCATAAGTATATCCCAGGTATTTCATGGGACATACTTTTTTTAAATTGGAGGATAATTGCTTTACAATATTGTGTTAATTTCTGCCGTACACCAACGTGAATCAACCATACGTATACATATTAATATGTCCCCTCCCTCTTGAATGTCCCTGCCACCTCCCATCCCATTCCACCCCTCTAAGCTGTCACAGAGCACCAGGTCATGGAACACAGTTATACTAAAAAAGCTACCTATTCTTTGTCTAAAATTCAAATTTAATAGAGTGTCCTGTATTAAAAAAAAATTTTTTTTGGCTGCATGGGGCCTTAGTTGTGGGCTGTGGTATCTTTTATTGTGGCGCTCGGGCTCGGGATCCTAGTTTCCTGACTGGGGATTGACCCCATGTCCCTCGCACTGCAAAAGTGAAGTCACTCAGTCGTGTCCGACTCTTTGTGACCCCGTGGACTGTAGCCTACCAGGCGCCTCCCTCCATGGGATTCTCCAGGCAAAAGTACTGGAGTGGGTTGCCATTTCCTTCTTCAGGGGATCTTCCCGATGAAGGGATCTCCCGCATTGCGGACAGACGCTCTAACCTCTGCGCCACGAGGGAACTCGGGTCTCCCGCCTTGCAGGCAGACACTCTAACCCCTGGGACACCAGGGAAGTCCCAGTGTCCGGTATTTTTATCTGCTGTCTGGCAGCCTCATTCCCAGCACTGACCCCCAGGAGTTCTAACCCCACTCATCTCCTCCCCCTCCCTCCTCTTCCTGCCCAGACCTGCCCACGTCCCCGTCTGCCCAGCACGGCTGCCCCATTGCTGCAGAGGATGTAGCTTCCCTTCCTCCCTTGTGAGTGAGCATTTGACAGCTCTCTGCACCTCCACGCGTGTGTGCACAGATGCGGATCCGTGTGCACTTGGGGTTACACTGTGTGTGTAGTTCTGTAGTCTGGTTAATGAGGCTGACACTTTTCTGCGTTAATAAAATAGCCCTGCTTTGTTCTTTCTAATGAATATCAGTGAAGGAGCCATTGTGGTTTGCCTATACCCCAGGTATTTAACCAGTCATCTTCTGGGGACATTTAAGTGAAGAACATCCTTGTACATACAACTTAAACCCTCATCTAATTACCTTAGGATAAATTCTTCAAAGTGCAGTTGCCGGGTCAAAGAGTGTGTCGATCTTCTGTTTTAATGCATAATCCCATGGTATCTGTAGGAAGATCTTACCAGGATGTAAGAGGGCCCATCCCTGCTCTTTACCTACGTTGCACGTTGGGGAGTTTTAAGTTAGTTCCATTGATTAAAATAGGTGTGATGAGATCACATTTGTGGTTATAATTTGCGCCTCTCTGATGATAGGGAAGGTTGAGCACCTGTCATCACTTTCCGGCCTTTTGTAGATCATTTTGTAAATTGCCTGTCCCTGTCTCTGCCTACTTTTCTATTCGGGTGTTAGTATTTTTTTCTTCTCCTTTTTGTAAGTGGTTTTGCATATTAAGACTATGAGTTTTATGAGTTTCCTTTTGATGGGCAGCAGTTTTAATTTTTATGTCACCAATTTTTAAATGTTTAATTTCTCTTTGATGCTCTACCTTTGGTGTTCTGCTTAGAAAGGCCCTTTCCATGCCAACAGCAGCTGAATCGTCATTTAGACATTCCTCCAATTCTCTCAGCATTTAATTTTTCCATTTTACTTCTAAGTCCCTCTGGAATTCAGCTGTGTTTTTCTTGGCTTCAGGGAGTCTGTCTCTGATTCTCCAATGTTCTCTGTGTCCTTCTGTCTGCCTTTCAACGTGTGGAAGCCTCTTGCTTCCCTGGTGTGCCTCCCTCCTGCCCAGTCCCCGGGGTGTCTCTCCCTGACACTTCTAGTCTTACTGCCCTTTAGACGTTGCTTCTCCCAGCTGAGCCCGTGGAATTCACACCTTTCCCACATATGACTCTCAGAGATGTAGGGGATTGCTTCTGTCTCTCACAGGCTGATCAACAGACAGACAAGAGTTATAAGCAGATCAAAATGTCAATTAGAGTCTCTGCAGGTTTTGATGCTTAATCCTGATGGCGCCTTTGGCATTTTAGCAGCATCATTCATAAGCAGTCACTCTGACACTTTGGTGCAAGACGGCCCATCTCTGACCACTGGTTCCCAGTCTGTTAGATCAATTTAATCATCTGCATCTAAAAAGAGGTATTTCTGTTTTGTTAAATCTATCATCTTGGGTTCTCCCTCTCAAAAATACAAGAGGCTTCCTTAAAAATCAAAATCACTTATTATCCTCACATGGAATCTAGGAGGAAGAGGAACACTTATTTTTGCAAATTCCCTGGTTGCCATAAGGGAGAGGCTGAATAATACAGTGATTAAGACTTCAGGTTCTGAGTTCCAGCGTTATCTGGAATCAAACCCCATGTCAGCCACTCACTTGTTGTGTGACCTTGGGCAAGTTATTTCATTTATTTGAGCTCATTGCCTCTGTAAAATCAGCATAAAGAGATTACTTCATAAAGTGGTGAAGATTAAAAAGAAAATACACAAATCACATAATGTGCTCAGCACAGGGACTGGCAGATTGTCAGTGTTTGATAAATATCAGCTACTGAGTGAAGCCACCCTCTCCCTAACCTCACTGGACTGAGATTGTTTTGGGAGATGCTCACTCTATAGGTCACAGTCCCAGCCCCACCCCAGTGCCCTGACCCTGTGTTTGCATAAAATCCTCAACCCAGTTGTTCATGGTGTGCCTGGGCTGAGGAACAGACCTTGGCTTCTGTGGGGAGGAGCAGAGATGCCTCCGTATCCGTGAGTTCCAGCGCTGCTGGAGAAACCGCCCACCTCACAGGGGTGAGGTTGCGGGCCCTGTCCCCTGGAGAATTGGAGCTCACAGGGCCAATGCCAGCAACCTAGTCTTTCCATGGCCTCTTCTCCTGGTGTCAGAGATGTTGGCTTTAGGGCTCATGATGCTAATGACTCATCCACCAGACCTGAGACTTTGGGGAGCATGGACCTGAAAGTTGTGACTGTCTCCAAACACACACACACACACACACACACAAAACACTTTCCCATATATTTTTCATATAATTCAGATGCCCTGAAGCCCATCTGTGAACCATTGGTTCACTTGAAAAACAGCCCAGAGAGGCTGGCATAACACATGAAGTGGATGGTAGAGATTCTTTCATTCTGCTGATGCATACTGAGCTGATGCATATTGAGCTGATGCATATCGAGCTGACGCATATAGAGTGGTGCTGTGTGCGATGCCCAGTGTTTCAGCTAAGCACCATCCTCACTGTCACGATTCACCCCTGCCACCCCTACCCACCCGCACAAAGGGAAGCGAACAGGGAGGAGCTCAATTTAGTGCCGCTTCTTGGTGAGTTTTGCTCCCAGGGCAAGCCTGTTATGTCACCTCTGCCTGCCTTGCAGGCAGATTCTTTGCCATATGAGTCACCAAGGAAGGCCCATAAGGACCACAGCATCATGGAACAGGGTCAAACAGACACATCCGCGAGGGACAGATGGATAGAAATGGAGCGCCCTGTTGTTGCGCTACCAAGAGAGGCAGGTTGGGACAGAGTGTGCTTTCCTGGCTTTTGGAGGGGGAGTGGAGTGGAGGTGATCATGTCACTTTGCACACCAGGAAATTGAGGTCCAGAAAAAAGGACCCTTCCTGGTTTTATACACTCCTGTAATTAGACCTGCTGATTCCCCTCTCCTGGCCTTTCCGACAATTTCCTCATTTTGAAAGAGTTCCCCAATTTGGGGGCATTCTGCAGGCATCTCAAAATTGGGCTAATGGAAGCTATTTGACCATATACATACATACACTGAATATGCAATTTGTACCATTTGGGCCATCGGTTGAGGGGAGGTGGTGAATATCCATTTCCTCTGCCCGGGAGGGGATGGTGTGTGTGCTTCCTGAGTGAATTTGCTCCATTTCCAAGGGCTCTGCCTTGGGAGTTGGAGAACATTCCTTTTAATCAATACAGTGGAGTAGCAAATTAATACACAGAGATGTGACATTTGAGACAAATTGGGCAGCACTTCTCCGTAAGTGGGGAGTCAGGATGAATTTCATATCACGTCCTCAATAATCCCACAAACAGTTCATCATGCACAGTGATATTTTACCCCTTTGGGGAAGGATATTAACATGGCTTGAAGATGACATCATACCAGATTCTAGTGCCCTGACCCTTCTTGTGTCAAGGTGTCGGAAGACAGGTTGATGAAGGAGAAGATGGTTTTCAGGTGGCCGGATGGCTCGCGGGGGACAGATGCGCCCACTTTACTTCCCTGGCCCTGTCCACTCATTCATTCTTTCAACAAATGTTTCCTGTTCACTTGCTCTCTGCCAGGTTTTAAAGTAGACTTTGAGGAATATGGGTGAATAATAAGTGGCCCTCATCTTCAAGGAGCTCTGAGACCTACAGTGAGTAAGAGCAGAGGAAGGGAATCCAGGAAGAGGTAGCTTCAACCCTGGCCAGCTCCGACACCTGTGCATCTCCCAACCTCCCTGAGCTGGTTTCTGGCAAAAGAGAAATTGCAGCATCCACTTCAGTGATTTGTAATGAGGGCCAAAGGAGTTGTAAGTCAATAGGAGAAAAACAAATATTGTATATTAATGTATAAATGTGGAATCTAGAAAAATGGTAGAGATGAACTTGTTTGAAAGACAGAAATAAAGATGCAGATGTAGAGATCAAGCATATGGACACTAAGGGGAGAAAGAAAGGGTGGAATGAGTTGGGAGGCTGGGATCGATATATGTGTGTGTGTGTGTGCGCGTGTGTGTGTGTAGATATACACAGGTATGTGTATGTATGTATACAGACACTAATATGCATGTGTCTGTGCTCCGTCATGCAGCAGTGTTTGACTCTTTGTGACCCCATGGACTGTACTCCAGCAGGCTCCTCTGTCTAGGAAATTTTCCCGGGCAGGAATACTGGAGTGGGTTGCCACTGTCTACTCCAGAGGATCTTCCTGACCCAGGGATTGAACCTGCATCTCCTGCATTGGCAGGTGGATTCTTTACCACTGAGTCACCTGAGAAGCTCATACACTTATATATGTATATAAATAACTAATGAGAACCTGATGTATAGTACAGGGAACTCTCCTTAACGCTCTGTAGTGACCTAAATGGTAAGGAAATACAAAAAAGCGGGGCTGTATATATACACATAGCTGACTCACTTTGCTGTGCAGCAGAAACTAACACAACATTATGAAGCAACCATACCCTGGGAAAAGGAAAGCTTAATGGCTGGAAAGTGTTCAGTACCGTCTCTAGTCAAGAAACATGCATTCCTTGACCAAGTGGAGAACACTGCTCTCACGCCTGGTTGGCTGTTTGGGTCTCAAGTCTGCGTCCTGCTGTGTCCCTGTTGTGTGACCTTGGATGAGGTCTGAGCCCCTCAGCTCCCCCCTATGGGACATGGGATCATTCTCTCTTCCTTTCAAGGAGGGAGTGAACATTTGTGGTAAGGTACAGAAAGTACCCAGCATGACATTTGGCACACAGTAGGTGCTGCATCAAAGGACTCTCTTATAATAGGGCCTGATGTGTTTCGTAGGGATGAAAAAAAAATTATTTCCTGTGACAAAATCTTTTGTCAAGCTTTGTGGATCTCCAAGAGCAAGGAATGTCTCCTATTTCTTTTTTATTTCTTCTGTCACTGCAAAGCCTTAGTCTGGGGCTTGGCACGCAGTAGGGATGCTGCAATACTAGCCACTGCTTGCCTGTCCTAACCTGAGTTTCTGTGAGTCCATATCAGGCTTTTGTGCAAACTAGCACAACTGGCCACCCTGAGGGGTCATCTGCGTGTACAGCTTAGTGGGTGGACTAGAGGCTGAGTTTCAGTTCCCATCGCCCCTCTGCCTGGGCACCCTTTGGCAGTACTCAACCTGAGTAGTTGCACATGGCGCCCTTACTCCAAGGCTCTCCTCTTAGGAGTCTACAGTTACCTGCTGTGCAACAGCAGATTCAAAGAGTCATTAGAGGCAGGGTTCAAGGATCTCAGGGAGCTTTCACTTAAAATGCTCTAATTACTTCCCAGATGGAGTGCAAACTCCTTACCTGGCCCTTAAAACCTGGCATCAGCTGCACCTCCATCCCCTTCCTCCTCCAGCCACACTAGCTTTGTTGGTCTTCAGATACACCATGCTCCGTCTCCCCACCCATCCTCCAGACATGCTGAGTCCCTCTACTGAGCCTTCCCCACCCACCCAGCCACTGTTCTCTGCCTCTTTGTTTCCTTCTAGTCTGTTTAAACCAAATCCAGAGACTGCCCCTGGTGCATAATACTCCCTTACTTTCCTTCCTAGCTCCCATGCATCTCCTCCAATCACCAGTGTCCTTGTGTATTTCCTTTCCCGTGTGTGCCTTCTTCCCTCTGGTGTATGTTCCTTGACAGTAGAGAGAACTGAGACAAAAGCTCAGGGTCTAGAGGAAATATCCACTCTCGGCTCAGCCAGTTAGGAGCTAGTGTGGGGCTTTGAGCAGGTCACTTAACCTCCTCTGACCTCCACTGTCATAGGGATAATAATAATAGTAATCCCTACTCTGTTGGATCATTGCCCGGAACAAATGAGACAACACATGTCAAGGGTTCCTAACGGTGCCTGGTGTGGGATAAACACTGAGAAGGCAGACGTGTGATCACTGTTCACAGCTGCACCTAGCCCAGGATTTGACGTCTGGTAGATGCTCAGTAAATAATGATGGAATAAATGAGTGGATAGGGGTCATTTCACCCAATGTAACAGAAGGAGATTTGCTTAAGGTACCCTGGACTGTCAGGAAGATCCCCTGAGGTAGGAAATGGCAACCCACTCCAGTATTCTTGCCTGGAAAATTCCATGGACAGAGGAGCCTGGCAGGCTACAGTCCACGGGGTCGGAAAGAGTTGAGCATGACTGAACATTCACACCATCCATCCATTCACCTGGGACTGTGTTCCATCGAATTCAAGATGTCTTCAGTAAAAGATTCCGTGTTGTTGTATGTACCACTCAAAAAGAAAAAAAAATGCTCCCGACTGAAGTATGACATGCCATTGATTTTAAGATACATCCTAATTTAAAAGATATTAAAACATGGAAAATTGTGCTCCCTGGAATTGATGAAGGATGATAATGGCTTAATTGCTTTTGACCACCCTTCACCCCATTTGGGGTGGACTCATCACTCTGACCTCTGCTCTGACCCACAGTTCTCCAACCATCAGGCTCCTCCTTTTCAGCATTCAGGTGATGGCTCTCGCTGGACATGTGATCACCTCTTAATTCATTCTCTCAGCTCCAAGTCTCATTACTTCTCAATTTTCTGCATTGAACTCTATTTAACACCTATTAGCACAGGTCTTGAGCTGATAAATGACCTTCTTGTGGGAGGCAGTGGGATGCCCCAGTCTTGATCCTGTTTTTTGTATCTGTGCTGAAGACAGGGGAACCCACATAACCCAAACATGGGTGCCTCAGGACCACCGCCAGCCCCCTGCCAGCCCCTCCCATAGTGGCTCCCAAGGCACCAGGAATACCACTGGATGGGGACCAGAACCTGATTGCTCCCTCTTGGATGGGAGATGAGAGTGTCAGCCTTCAGCTGCTCCTCTGGCCGTGACTGTAGCTGGATATCCTCACCTGTCTCCTTCCTGTGGACTTAGGTCAGGTGGCCCTATCAGAGCTTCCTCCACTGACCTCTGTCCTGGAGGCCAGGGGACACATGTCCTTCTACTGTCTCTTGCTTGTGGAAACCTGTCTCCCACTCGTGAGTCAGTCATCAGCAGGGAGAGAACACTTCCAAATAGAAGTATCAGGACTGAATATTCCCATCCCATGGCTTTCTATTAATTGATAATTTGGGTGTGATTAGCCACTGATTTGACTTATTCTTTCCAGCCTTACTCTTCATTAGTGTGGATAATTGAGGTTTAGACCCATTGCCATTTCACTGAGCAGCAAGAGAGAAAAGCACTTAGGGCTCTGATCTGGAGATTTGGTGGTGGACAGATGACCTCTCTCCTTCCCCTTTCCACTCTGTGGAATGATGAGTGTTGTTTCCTTGTACATGCTCTGGATTTCTGAGCCCAGGCTCAACCGTGGAGATGAAGAAAACAAAGGGACCAGCTCTTGAGCGCCCTCGACATGACAGGTCCAGATATGCAGTGGGAGCTTCGAAGACATTGCTACACCACTGGCAAGCAAGACCTTAGGAATTCCCACTGTATACAGAGCGAAGAAGGTCCAGAGAGGTTAGTTACCTTGCCTGAGGTTATACAGCACCTGAAGGTCATGCTGCATTGAAGGCGGGAGGAGAAGGGGGCAACAGAGGATGAGATGGTTGGATGGCATCAGCGACACAATGGACATGAGTTTGAGTAGGCTCTGGGAGTTGGTCATGGACAGGGAAGCCTGGCGTGCTGCAGTTCATGGGGTCGCAAAGAGTCGGACACAACTGAGCGACTGAACTGAACTGGACTGAAAAGTCATGCACAGTTTGAAAATCGGTTTGTTTCCAAAGCCCACCTCTTTCTACTTGATGCTGCCTCCCCAGATAAGCCCCATATACAGCAGGGGTCCCCAGCCCCCTGTTAGGAACCAGGCTGCACAGCAGGAGGTGAGCAGCTTCATCTCTATTTACAGCTGATCCCAATCACCTGCGTTACCATCTGAGCTCTGCCTCCTGCCAAATTGGCAGCAGAATTAGATTCTCACAGGAGCTTGAGCCCTAACCCCAAAGTCAAGGTGGAATATCTTGAGACCCTGGTGGCTCAGATGGTAAAGAATCCACCTGCAGTGCAGGAGACCTGGGTTCAATCCCAGGTAGGGAAGATCCCCTGGAGAATAGAATGGCTATCCACTCCTGTATTCTTGCCTGGAGAATCCCCATGGATAGAGGAGCCTGACAGGCTACAGTCCATGGTATCACAGAGTCGGACACAACTGAGCAGCTAAGCACAGCACAAATGTAATTGCTTGAGTCATCTCAAAGCCATCCCCTCCTCCCTGGTCCATGAACCAGGTCCCTGGAGCCAAACAGATTGGGGGCCGCTGCCATACGGTTCTCTGAGTCTATCCCACCCATGTCTCCGGACCCCAGAGAAAGGAGGGGCCATAGAGAGGCGGGGGGCGGGGACAGGTAGCCCCTGACGCTGAAGCACCTCCAGGGCCGACTCTCCTCTGCCAGGCCTTGCTGAGGACCCTGCTGCTACCAAGGGACCCTGTCCTGTGGGGCATGGCTTCACTTCCATGCTCTTCGCCTCCCTTCCAGTTCTTTACGTCCCGCCCCTCCCACAAGACTTGCATCCAGCCCCAGACTAGGAGTGATGCAGATCAGGCTTGATCATGTGATAAATTACCAGGAGCTGGCCTTGTGATGTGAAGGGGTGCAGAGGGATGGCAAGCCAAGCACTCTCCAGCCTCAGGGCCTCCGTACACTCTGTTTCCTTTGCCTGTACTGCCCCACGCCAGTGACCTCATGGCTCTGCCTGTCCTCATGCTCAATTCTCTGGTCAAACATCCCATATCAAAGAGGCCTTTCCTGATGACACTGTATAACACAGCTGCCCCCACTCCACCACTCCTTGTCACCCGCGCCTCGACATATAATACAGTTATCTGCCTATGTGCTTACTGTCTGTCTCTGCTACCAGAATGTGAGTTCCCTGGGGCCAGGGTCTGTGTCTCTTCTGCATTGCCGTTGCTGGTCTTTGATGAACCTTCAGTGCCTAGAACAGGTTCTGATGCATATTAGGTGCTTAATAAATATTTGGCGAATGAATGAAATCAAAGGCCAGAAGAAAGAAAGAATGTGAGTATTTGATTTCCTGCAAGAAATCCTAATGGGTGGAAAGGTATTAATAAAGGATGAGAAGCTAGGGAAGCAGCTGGATGTGGGTCAGGGTTCAGTTCATGCAGGAGCTGGGAGGTGCCGGAAGGAGTTTGGGCTTAATTCACAGAGACAGCCAGCCCTTCACCAAAGTGTTTTCTATTTCTGGCTGTGCTGGGTCTTCAATGTTGCATGAAGGCTTTCAGGGGCTGCTCTTTGTTGCGGGACATGGGCTTCTCACTGCAGGGGCCTCTCTTGTGGAACATGGGCTCTAGAGGGCGCGGGCTCAGTAGTTGTCCTGAGGCATGTGGAATCTTCCTGGACTAGGGATCAAACCCATGTCCCCTGAGTTGGCAGGCAAATTCTTAACCACTGGACCACCAGGGAAGTCCCCACCAAAGAGTTTTAGGCAGGGAGGTGATGTCGTGAGATACCTGCTTTAGAGATGGTGAGGAGGGTGGGGGGACGACTGGAGGCAAGGAAGCCAGTCACAGGCGGGGGGCTTTGTCCTGCACAGAATATGCCTGGACCTTTGTCAGCCCCGGAGAGGCTACCAGGACAGAGAGGGAGCCAGCAGGGCTCACATCACACTGCCCACATTCCCTGTGGGTGGGCATCTAAGCTGGCTGGAGCAGAAGGAATGGCCCACAGATGGAGCAGTTTGGCTTCCCCAGTAGCTTAAACAAAAACATTTATATTCTTGTCTGTTCTGCAGGCATTCTTGATGTGCCTGTAGCTCACTGAACAAGCTCACCTTAAGAGTCCCAGTGAAGAGATGAATGTTCAAGGGTGGGGGTTTCTAGTGATGAGTGATGTGGATGAAGCCCTTAAGATCATACTTGGAAATTTGGCAGACGATTCCAAGCCAATGCACTGGACAATGAGGACTGTAAGGATGACAACGAAAGCTAACATTGCTTCAGCTCCTACCAGGTGCCAGACACTCTCATAAGTGCCTTACATTTTAGCATTTAATCCTTACAACAATCCTATGAGGTATGCACCATTATTATCCCCATTTTGCTGAGGCACAGAAAATTTAAGTAACTTGCTTGAGGTCACACAGCTACTTAAGAGGTAGAACGTGGGCTTGACCCCAGGCATTTGGCCATCAGCCTGCAAAAAAGAGTAAGATAGTTTCACACAGTTGAGATTATTGAATCAAAGTAAAATATTCCACTACTGTAGAGAGCAGTGCCAAGATTTGTACTTTAGTGTGTGTGTGTTTATTCACATCCAACTTTTTGCAACCCCATGGGCTGTAGCCCGCCAGGCTCCTCTGTCCATGGGATTTTCCAGGCAAGAATACTGGAGTGGGTTGCCACTTCCTTCTCCAGGAGATCTTCCCAACCCAGGGATCAAACCCATGTCTCCTGCAGCTCCTACATTCGCAGATGGGTTCTTTACCACTAAGCCACCTGGGAAGCCCTTGTACTTTAGAGAACCTAACAACAAAAAGAAAATGATGCGCTAATTTGGCTATATTCAAATGTTAAAAGTTCTGTACAATAAAAAGTGTATCTATATGAATAGGGACTTCCCTAGTGGTCCAAGTGGTTAAGAATCTACCTGCCAATGAAGGAGACCCAGGCTCGATCCCTGATCTTGAAAGATGCCGTGTGCAGCCAGGCAACTAAGCCTGTGTGCTGCCAGGCAACTAAGCCTGTGTGCCGCCAAGACTGGGCCCGAGCTCTGCAACATGAGCAGTCGCCGTGGTGAGAAACCCGGACCCACAACTAGACTGAAGCCCACACTCCAAAGCAGAGAAAGCCTGCATGTGGCAACAAAGACCCAGTGCAGCCAAAAAAAAAAAAATCTAACAATGGAAAGAGACACAGTTGACTGTTGAATATTATGCCAGCTAGGGCAAGAAAGGGTTAATCTCGATATTATGTAACCAGCCTGTCCAGAGTGGTAAGACAGATATGTGGAGTTCATCTCAGAGGAAATCAAGCCAGCAACTCAATACACAGGAAAGCGATTTTGTCTCTCTAGTAACGAAAGTCATGTCAAACTTGTTAAAACAAATGAAGCAACACCTAGAAGAAAGTGAAAGTGAAAGTCTCTCAGTCATGTCCCACTCTTTGCGACCCCATGGACTATACAGTCCATGAAATTCCCCAGGCCAGAATACTGGAATGGGTAGCCTTTCCCTTCTCCAAGGGATCTTCCTGACCCAGGGATCAAACCCAGGTCTCCCACATTGCAGACGGAGTCTTTACCAGCTGAGCCACAAGGGAAGCCTTTATCCCTGGTCAATTAGCTCAAAAAGCCTTGCGAGGACATGATACAGTGCTGGGGTGTTTGCAGAGAAGCGGGCATGCTCACACATTGCTGGTGGCGATGGAAACGAGTCCTCTGGGGATCCAACTTGACAACATGTGTCAACAGTCATAAAGTACTCATGTCGTTTGACCCAGTAATTCTCCTCCTGGGATTATATCCTACAGAAATAATTCAGCAGCAGAAGAAAGTTATATGCATGAAAGTGTTGATTTCAGCATTATTTATAATGATGAAAAATTGGAAACTGTAAAAACGTCCAACAATAGGGGAACGACCCAGAAAATGATGGTATATCTACCTAATGGATTTATGCAGCCATTTACAATTACAATAGCATTATTTAGTAATCTAGAAAGATGTTTATGATATTATTTTTCCGTGAAAAAAGCAGAATGCAAAAATGTTTCCCCATATTTATTACAACTGTGGAAAGTAGGTCTTGTGTGGACAGAAACTAGATGGAAGTTAAAAAGGAAAGAACTGATATGGGAGGGCAGTGAGATTGTGGGTGAGTTTTTTAAAAGTCACCTCTTTGTGGCTGCTCTAGTGTGATTGTGTGATAAAGAACAAATGGGAGAAAATCCAAAATCAAAGAGTAAACCAAAATTCACAGCAGTGAAGTCCTGGTTTATGTGAAAACGACATATAGGTTTTAGCTGGCTGTGAATAAGGCGAGCCAAATATCACATGGCTGGATGGATAGAGATACGGACTCCCCACATAATAAAGCGGTGATCAGGATGAGGTGTTTTTGAGGGTCTGGGACCGTAAGTCCCATAATACCCAGCACACAGTAGGTGTTTCGGAGGAATGAATGAGCGGAGTAGTGATGATCCCACAAAGAATGATTAAAGAGAAGGCCTGGTTGTGACTTGGGAACTAGCCACAGAAAAAGCAATTTTTTTTTTTTTTTCTGGATTGCTCCGAAGAGCCAAGCAATGCCCAATGCATAGATGTTAGAGGTAAGTGAATTTCAGCCAAGAATCAAGAAGAAATTTTACATTGCCTTAATTATCATAATCTTGATTAGGCTGCCTTGTGAGAGAATGAGTTCCTCATCTCTGGAGGTAATCAAACAAGGGTTTGATTTATCAAGATCTGCCAGAGGTGCTATTAGCATACTTCTCAAAGTAGAGTGTGCATTGGACTTCATCTTAATATCCCATCAGTGGTAAGATACACTATTATTTTATGTACCACTGAGAAACAAAAAATACCCTTACGCCTATGCATTCACACACACAAGGGGGGCAGAGTGAGTCAAATGCAAATGGATGTTTTTAAAAAACAGGAAACTTCAGAGGCAGGTCCTGCTGGTGACCTACACACTAGCTAGCTTCAGCACCTAGTCCCAGATGCATGCACACATGTTCGTTTCCTAATGGAGATTTTTTGGTGTGAGCAGCTTGGCTGAATTGCCTAGTGTGTTTCCCTGAATGCCTTCTAAAACTCTTGACAAATCTAAGAGTCGCTCATTCAGTGGCTCTGTGGTTCTGTAACTCACTACTTTAAATCAGCAATTCACCATCTATTAATTCAATTGACTTTGATTGCAAAGCATTTTCTAATTTCTGGTATTGGCCTGGCCCCTGCCAATCAAGTCCCATTGACTCTGAGGTGGCAGTGATACAGGCACGTGCCTGGCACCCCCATCCCACAGCCCTCTCCTGACCCACATTCCAGCACCCGTGGAAGTGTGGCAGCCTTGTGTGATCTCAGAGGCTGCAAAGGGCTTGGGAAGGCAAGGCAGGGCGACCTCGCCTGGAGCATCAGCCTTGTGCAGGCACAGGCAAGCCTAGACCCCGTGCCTTTCACTTTGCCAGTTTCCCACCCTCTTCTGGAGACAGAGGAAAGCAGAAAACTGCCAGGACAGGAGAATGAGCTTGCATTTTGCAACCAAAGAGTTCTTGGGTCAACCTGCCATGCACCGCATGTCATCTAGGGAATGCTTGATAATATCTCAGAGACTCAGTTTTCTAATCTGTAGAATGGAGTTAACATATGAATGCAGTGAGAGAATGTCTGTGCTCATCCGTAGCTAAGCTCAAATGCGGTAAAGTGTGCTCCTTCTCCAGGGCCCATTCTTGCTCTGGGACCCCATGACCACATGCAAGTCTTCTAAGGCTTCCTTGTCCATCTCAAATGGAGGATGAGGTGTGGGACGATTCACTTCCTGCCTTGGGAGATATGTCTGGGAGGCTGTGGTTGCAGCAGTTCCACCCTTTGAGAACTGGGGAGAGCATTCTCTTTTCTATGCAGCATACTCAGCTGTCTTGGAGATCAGCATGGACTCTGCTGTGAGGCAGCACGTGAACTGATTGGCTTCTGCCTGAGGCTTCTTGGGACACAGAGTAGATTTCTTGGTATCTCACTGTCTAGTCGAGTACAAACAGAAGAAAATGTCCCAAATGGTGTAGTTATGGTTCATCCATCTATCCATCCATCCAACCGTAGTTCAGCTCAGTTCAGTCGCTCAGTTGTGTCCAGCTATTTGAGACCCCATGAAATACACCACGCCAGGCCTCCCTGTCCATCACCAACTCCCTGAGTTTACCCAAACTCATGTCCATTGAGTCGGTGATGCCATCCAACCATGTTATCCTGTGTCATTCCCTTCTCCTCCTGCCTTCAATCTTTCCCAGCATCAGGGTCTTTTCACATGAGTCAGTTCTTCACATCAGGTGGCCAAAGTATTGGAGTTTCAGCTTCAACATCAGCCTTCCAATGAATATTCAGAACTGATTTCCTTTAGGATGGACTGGTTCAATCTCCTTGCAGTCCAAGGAAGTCTCAAGCGTCTTCTCCAACACCACAGTTCAAAATCATCAGTTCTTCTGTGCTCAGCTTTCTTTATAGTCCAACTCTCACATCCATACATGACCACTGGAAAAACCATAGCCTTGACTAGACGGACCTTTGTTGGCAAAGTAGTGTCTCTGCTTATTAATATGCTGTCTAGGTTGGTCATAACTTTTCTTCCAAGGAGTAAGGATCTTTTAATTTCATGGCTGCAGTCACCATCTGCAGTCATTTTGGAGCCCCTCAAAATGTAAAGTCTGACACTGTTTCCCCATCTATTTGCCATGAAGTGATGGGACCAGATGCCATGATCTTTGTTTTCTGAATGTTGAGTTTTAAGCCAACTTTTTCACTCTCCTCTTTCACTTTCATCAAGAGGCTCTTCAGTTCTTCACTTTCTGCCATAAGGGTGGTGTCATCTGCATATCTGAAGTTATTGATATTTCTTCCGGCAACCTTGATTCCAGCATGTGCTTCTTCCAGCCCAGCGTTACTCATGATGTCCTCTGCATATAAGTTAAATAAGCAGGGTGACAATATACAGCCTTGATGTACTCTTTTTCCTATTTGGAACCAGTCCATTGTTCCATGTCCAGTTCTAATTGTTGCTTCCTGACCTGCATATAGGTTTCTCAAGAGGCAGGTCAGATGGTCTGGTATTCCCATCTCTTTAAGAATTTTCCACGGTTTATTGTGATCCACACAGTCAAAGGCTTTGGCATAGTCAATAAAGCAGAAGTAGATGTTTTTCTGGAACGCTCTGGCTTTTTTGATGATCCAACAGATGTTGGCAATTTGATCTCTGGTTCCTCTGCCTTTTCTAAAACCAGCTTGAGCATCTGAAATTTCACAGTTCACATATTGATGAAGCCTGGCTTGGAAAATGTTGAGCATTACTTTCCTGGCATGTGAGATGAGTGTAATTGTGCAATAGTTTGAACACTGTTTGGCATTGCCTTTCTTAGGGATTGCAGGGAAAACTGACCTTTT
This sequence comes from Capra hircus, assembly GCF_001704415.2. Classification (NCBI taxonomy): domain Eukaryota; kingdom Metazoa; phylum Chordata; class Mammalia; order Artiodactyla; family Bovidae; genus Capra; species Capra hircus. The sequence goes on along the minus strand of NC_030810.1, from coordinate 9,051,959 downwards.
CCAGTCCTGTGGCCACTACTGAGTTTCCCAAATTTGCTGGTATATTGAGTGCAGCACTTTCACAGCATCTTATTTCAGGATTCGAAATAGCTCCACTGGAATTCCATCACCTCCACTAGCTTTGTTCATAGTGATGCTTCCTAAGGCCCACTTGACTTCACATTCCAGGATGTCTGGCTCTAGGTGAGTGATCACACCATCGTGATTATCTGGGTTCATTCTATACTCCAAGGCCAAATTTATCCAACCAGAAACGTGCCTTGAATACCTACTCTGAATGGGGCCTGGGAAAACACAAGTGGACAAGACCCAATCCTTGACCTTGGACAACCATGATCTAGTTGGGGATACAGATAAGAAATCAAACAGCTGTGATGCAGTGTGATGCGATCACTGCCTGAGAATTGAGGGCCTGGGGCACGGTGGTTGCTTGCTTAGGTTCTCAGCAGGTTCCATACCACCTTGTGCTTGTGCTTAGTCGCTCAGTCATGTCTGGCTCTTTGCAACCCTGTGGACTATAGCCCCCACAGGCTCCTCTGTCCATGGAATTCTCCAGGACAAGAGAATTCTCGAGATACTACTATCAGTCCCTTCTCCAAGGGATCTTTCCAACCCAGGGATCAAACCCAGGTCTCCTGCATTACAGGCGGATTCTTTACTGTCTGAGCCACCAGGGACCTACTGGCCGACCACCAGGCTGAGTCACCAGCACCCTCCATTCGTGAACCCCAAGGCGAGAGTTTGCCTGGTTCACTTGAAGAACACAGATAAGGCCATGTGTCCAGAGTAGAGCGGGTGGTGGGGAGAAGTAAGAGTTAGTGAAGTCAGGGAGAAGAAGGGGCCAGATCAGGCATGGGTTCTGCATGATGGGAAAGACTCAGCTTTTACTCTGAGCGTGATGGGGCTCCCTGGCAGGTTCTGAGCTGAGGATGGCCTGATCTGACCTACAAATGAGGGCAAGGGTGTGGGCAAGGAGACTGGTAGGAGTTGGCTGCAGCGATGCAGATGACAGATGAGGGGCCCTAGACAACTGTAGTAGCAGTGAAGGGCATGACGAGGGGGCCAGTTCCAGGTAGATTTTGCAGGTGGAGCCCGCAGAGTTGGCTGGTGGATTGGATGTGGGTGTTAGAGAGAAATCAAGGTAGCTCTGGGGTTTTGGCCAGATCAGCTGGCAAGTGTGGAGCTGCCCTTAACTGCCCTTAACCCTAACCCTAACCCCTAACCCTAACCCTAACCCTAACCCTAACCCTAACCCTAACCCTTTTTTTTCCCTGAGACAGGGAACCTGTGGGTGACAGGCTTGGGGTGCAGAGATGGGGAGCTCTGTTGGAACTATTAGGTAGGAGATGCTTGTGTGGCATCAGGAAGACCTGGTGTTTAGGCAGGTGAATGGAGAGAGCCTGTCTGTGGGTATAAGTTGGAGCTTCTGCCCACATAAAGCTATGAGGTAGATGAGATGACTTTGAGAAGGGGTAGAGAGAGAAAAGAGAGATTTGTTTTACTCCCCAAACTGCATTTGTCCAGGATACTTAGAGAGGGCCCATCACCCCTTTTCCCCAGGCATGCCTGTGGGACCCAGTTATGTCTGTTTCCTGGTTCTCTCAGTGGCTGTTGCTTCAGTTCCTCCCAGAAATCTGGGAGAGGGCAGGGCAGCTTGCAGAGGGCTGTGGACCAAAGGTGGTGTTGGCCTTGGCAGAGGACAGCTGGTCTCCACCCTGAGGGCTTACCAGCTGCCTCCGTCTCTTCTGGAGGCAGTGCCCAGCATCCAGCAGGTGCTCAGGAAATGCTGGCTGAGCAGAGGGATACAGGATCTTGGGAGAGTGGGAGAGCTGGTGGGTTCTGCCTCCAGGTCCAGAGAGGAAGCCCGTGGTGCTGAGAAGACACCCCTCAGAGCAGCAAGGCAGGCTGTGTGGGTGCTGGGGGGCTGGGGCAGTGCAGACAGAGGATCGCCTGCAGCGCAGGGAGCCAAAGCTCTTCTCTGCCTGGCAGGCACCTGCTGCCCAGGGAACTTTGGATTGAAAAATCCATCACGGGTGTGACAGTGAGTGATAATACTTGAAAGGAAATCCGCGACACCGGCTTTCAAAGCCACAGTCCCCGGAATGCCAATCTGAGCCTGGCTTCTAGAGCTGTGCCTTTGGAGATGTCCCCAAATGCTCAGCCGGCTTGCTGGTGTGAGCCTGCCGAGAACAATTAATGAAACTGGGGCTGGGGCTGGGCGTTGGACTTTTTCTCAAGGCTAAACATTGGTTTGCAGAAGTGAGGCCTTGGGGACACCTCACAGGTCTGGCCCCAGGAAAGTGATGGCTGGCCGTGGTTACAGAGAAACGCACATGAGCTCGGGAGAGGCAGATGCGTCACCCTTATTCCAGAAGCCTGACAGCTGTGATGAAAAAGCCGTTTGGGATTCGGCGATGATTTGCTGGCTTCATTGATGGGACTGTGCATTTTTGACAGAGAATCACTTATTCATTCAACAAATACACACTGAGGACCTACTCTGTGCCAGGCACCATCTGAAATTTTGGTCTTAAAGCAAATTTTGGTCTTTGAGCAAAAGAAGTGCCCTTATGGAGCTTACATTTTAGAATATGGAACAAATAATGGGCAAAATAAATGAGTAAGATATATAGAATTATATAGATGATGATGAGTGCAAAGCAAACTAAAAAGGGAAAGAGGGCAAGACAGGTTCAGGGTGGGAAGGTTCTAGTCTTAGACTGGATAGCTCAGGAAGCCTCTGGAGAAGGTGATCACTGCGGAAAAATCTGAAAGAGGGGAAAGAGGAAGCAAGGGGAATGTCTGGGCAGAGTGTTCCAGGCAGCAGGAATATCAAGTGCAAAGGCCCTGGGGTGGGCCTGAGATGTTCAGGGAACAGCAGGGGGTGTGAGCGGACATGAGATGAATAGGAGGCAGAATCAGAGAGGCCATGGATGACACAGACCCCGATAGAGTGTTTTACAACTAGAAGAAAACTTTGAGCCATTCCACCTAAATTCCCAGTTTTTCAGATGAGGAAACTGACCCCAACCAGGCAAAGTGGTTTGTCCATAGTTTCACTTTAAGGAGCTGATCTGATTCTCACACTCAGGTTCCCTGACATCCAGATTATTCCTTTTCATTCAACTCACTTCAGCATTTAGAAAACATTTAGAGACATTTCATTCACGAGCAGAAATGAACAACATGCAGAACTGATGGAGAGACCCAGAAAACAAGGGTAGGGAAAGGATGGACTCTCACGAGAGGGTGCTCATTGACTGTTTATCCGTCCCATCCTGAGGAAAGCATTGAAAAACATTACCCCACAGCAAATGGAAATGGGGACTTCTGATGTCCCATTTCCCAGACTGATTCCTGGACTCTTGACAGTTTTGACTCAAGTTTACCTCTACCCACCTTTATATCTAGAAGTTATTAGATGGAGTTATTAACTAGGGCTCAGCCTCCAGTGGGACAACAAGTAAAGCCTGTAGTAATTTGATTAGGAATCGCCGGCATAGTGCAAGGCAGTAGGAATTCACCGGTAACCCAAAGCAGCCTTTGCCTGAACCTCATATTGCTCAGGGATGGACCAGTCATTACACAGTGACCAGGGCTGTGTGGTATCCATTTAAACCACCAGAGCCTGCCACATGGCTCTTATTGACTTGTTTACAAGCCTCCCTCTACCTTGGGAAGGCTTGATATTGTCCGTCTTCTTACCCTTTGGGTCTCTGCTTCCTGTGGGAGACCTTCTCTAACATACCCACCTTAAATCTGGCTCACAGTGGGTACACAGTCAGAGTTCTCCAAAGAAACTGAACCAATAGGAGACAGATGTATGTTTCTTATGAGAAACTGGCCCATGTGATTTTGGAGACTGAGAACCCCAGAACCTGCCATCTGTAAGCTGGAGACCCAGGAAAGACTGTGGCGTGATGCAATCTTGAGTCCGAAGGCCTGAGAAACAGGGGAGCTGATGATGTCAGTGCCAGTCTGAGATGTCATGTTCCAGCTCAAACAGTGAGGCAAGAAAAAGCTTGCCTTCCTTCTTCCTCTATATTTTTGGCGTAGTCAGGCCTCCCACACTGGGGAGGGCAATCAGCTTTACTGAGCCCTCTAACACAAATGCTAATCTCCTCCAGAAGTACCCTCAGGAACACACCCAGAAATAATGTTTAATCTGGGCACCTCTGTGGCCAAATTGACGCATAAAGTTAATCATCATGACGTGGTAGCCAGCATCATGAAAGAGTGTGAGGTCGCCTGGGGGAGGCAGTCACAGTGGGGAGGGCAGGAGGCAGAGCTGGGAGCTTGGGAGGTAGCCTGGGTGTGCAGAGGAGAGTTTTACATGGAAGGACCATCACTGAGGTCCTGGGAGAGCTGAGAGGCAGGTGCATGGATTCCAGGGGTCAGGGCCTTCCAGGAGAAGGGGGAGCAGTAGTGGTTAGTACAGCCAGGAATCCAGGAAGATCGAGATTACCCAGTGTCTGCTGGACTTGGCTCTGGGGACACTCCTCCAGGCTGAGTGGAGTTAGCTGTGCAGGACTCCCTCACCCCCAAAGCAGAGAGCTGCGACGAGAAGAGGCGGTGAGGAAGGAGAGACAAGAGGGTCTTGGCACCTCTTTAGAGATGTTTGAATGATAAGGCGAGATGTCAGGCCAAGCAAGGTTCTGGGTTTGCTTGTCTCTGTTTTTACTATAGGAGAGACATGAGTGGGCTTGAAAACTGAGACTTGCTGGAAAGGAGAGAGAGGGATGACAAAATCCTGGTGGTTAGTTGAGAAAGATTTTGGTTTTTTGGTACCTAATAAACCTATTGTTCTACTTAGCTCTCCCGTTCAACAGATCTGCCACCAGGCCTGGCGGCACCGAAGACTGCCTTCAGATGGATGAAAGTCAGCTGACTAAACCCTAGATCAATTTCCTAGTCCTGAGGTGTGATATTTCTCCGTCTTTCCTCGCAGCAACGTCTGGCCATCCTGTGTTCCAGATGCTAAGAGGCATCCGCTCAGCTGAGTCTGGGAGCTGGAGGCAGGAAGCCTGGGTTAAAGCCCCAGCCTGGCTCCTTGCTAGAGTGACTTGTCTGAATGAGACAGTTAACCTTGCGGGACCTGAATTTCCTCCTCTATAAAGATGGGGTTAGGGCTAATACCTACCATGACTTTTTTTTTTTCTGCCATGACTTTTTCATACAGTATTGGGGAAGATTAAATGGAGAACCTGTCGGACGATACCTGGTAAAACATCAAGCTGTGGGTTTTATTTCTCTCCTGTGCCCTCTTGGAGTCTGAGCCACTGACTAAGTTAAGTGCAGAGAACTGCCTGCACACTTCAGGGCCCTGATTTGGTTTTGTAGGTTTTATAAAGCATGAGCATTTGTTAGTTTAAGCGAGATCTCTAAGCTTTTTCAAAGAGTCAGACAATTTATACTCAAACTACAGCTTGACAGCCAGATTTGGAGATGCTCGTCTTTTTTGCAAGAGCACATGTCTTGCTTCTACAGATTATAGAACTATTATATGTTCATGGGAGAAGATGGGAGAATGCGCAAAAAAGCACAAAGAAAATTACAGGCAACTATATGATCTGATGCTTGAGATAGGACCATAATTAATATGTTGGTGTTTATTCTTCCAGGCATTGTGTGTATATGGAGTACAAAATTAGAATTTTTATATATATATATATATATATGTATAATTATTTAACTAATCCCCTGTGTTTAAAAGTTAATTTGTTTCCACTTTTCTCCCATGATAGATAATGCCGCAGTGAAAAATGTTTATACATAAATCATTGGGTGCATCTGATTATCTTCTCAGAATAAATCCATAAGGGCATGGCCATCTCAAAGACTTTTGGTAGACGGTTTCAAATTGCTTTCCAGAAAGATTTATATTCTTGCCAGCAGTGTATACCCGTTTCCTCACACCCTCCCTGACACTCGAGTATTAACATGTTTAAACAGTGATTTGCCAGTCTGACAGGTAGAAGATGGTTCACCAACAGGAGGTCAGAAGAGGCCAGTCCTGAGGGGTCGCCTGTAATCCAGCAGCTGCAGGAATCACAGAGGAGCCCCTGAGCTTGTAGTTTTGTGGCCACTGCCTGGACCTCTGGGCCCGCCACTCATTCACTGAGGACCAAGCCAGTGTATCTCTGCATTTGGCCCAGAGTGGGACACTCTAGAGAGGCTGAGGTCAGGCCTGACAGGGTCACAGGGCTCAGGGGTGTCTGAGTCCTGGAGTGGGGAGAGAAAGAGGCAGAGCGAGAGAGAGCATGCCAGGAGGGAGAGGGGCGATGCCCTGCGTATCTTCTTGAATGCGCTTCTGGACTCGCATGCTATGATGGTCGTGCGGCTCCACCCACACTTTCCAGACTAGAAGCAGACATTCTGGAGGCAGCGAGCTTCCAGGGCGTTCAGAGTGCCTCTGCTGGAGAGAGTCTGGCCGGCTCGTTCCCTGGAGGATGCTCACCCTCCTCCTCCTGAGTGCTTTCTTGTTATTCCTTGGGGGCTTCCACTCTCCCACAGCTGGGGCAGTGCCCTGCTGCACTTACTAATGGTCATGGATCCACCCTGGATGTGGCTGGAGGCCCAAGGGAGAAGCAGAGGCAGAGAATGGAAACTTCTTGAATTGGTACCCTCGAATGAACTGGGGAGCATTCATTTATCCATCACTCAAGCTGAGAGTAGGAGAAAAATGAAGATTTTTCTTTGAAGGATTTTCAAAGGCCAGGTCCTTTGGTGCCCCTAGGAGCTCACAACCAAGACAGACAGACAAGTCCATAGCCAGCAATAAGAAACATGGGCATGAATGGTGAGCCCAGAGCCCAAAACCTCCTGAGGTTCTGGAGGCTCAGCTACCCTCCTATCTTTTTCACCTGCTATTTGCACTTTAGGAAATAGCATTCCTCTGGAAGCCAGTGTGGGATGGTGAACCAGAGTCAGGTAATGAGGACTGGAGTGGGATGGGTCAGGTATGAGCAATTGGCCTGTTGGCAACCCTTGGTCGAAGCTCCTGGAATTTAAGAGATGTCTGAGTAGGGCCTGGAGGCCACAGAATTCCCCAGGTGTGGTGTGGAAGGCTTCCCTCCTAGGAGGCAGGGTATTAGCCTCTGAGTGAGGGACTGAGGGCATCAGGTGCAGGTGACCTGGGACAACTGCCCCTACGTGTCTGATTTGCCTGGGAATCAGGATGGGCTTAGTGATGAACCGAGATGAGTGGGAGCCTAAAAGACAGAGGGCCACATATGGGCTGATAGAAGAGTCTGGCAGAGAGGGCAGATGGGTCTCACCTTGAATGGCAGTATCAATCAGTTGGTGGTGGCTGCCAGGGACCATGTGTTGGGGCCACATCTGGATTCACTGAGAAGAGTGTGGAGATCAACTAGTGATGTCTGAATGGGGATGGATGGGAGGAATAGTGGCGTGTATGCTATTTTTGTCATCCCTGATCTCAGGCATCCACGGAAGCTATTTCTGGATGGCAAAGAGAACAGTGTCATGATTTCCATTAGTTCCTGGGGAGGAGCTTGCATTGGCTCCACAGACATACCAATCAGAGGTGGCAGAGGAGCAGGAGCCGTCCATGGAAGAAAGACTGTCCAAGTTTAGCAGAGCATCAGGGTCCCGGGCTTGGTGATCAGATTCAGATAAGGTTCCAGTCTTAAAGGAGCTGAAACAACAGGGAAACTGAGACAGGAGCCCAGTCATATGCGCCAGGCCAATCTGGTGAGGGCAGGGAAGGCTCCAGTCAGTAGGCTTCCCTTGGCTTATGATGGTGGGCCTGTGGACTCTACCTTCTCAGGATCTCCCTGCCCTGTTCAGGGCCAAATCAGGACTTGGGCGAGACTGAGCCCACTGGGGCTGCATGGATTTCATCTTATCACAGGCATGTCATGGATCAGCCATATTTGGGGGAATTAGAAGTAGTTCTGGCAAGTAAGGTTTGAGGAGCATTTAAAAGTCTGCTTTTCAACAGAGCCATTCTGGACACAGTGGAGGAAGAAGAGGGTGGGATGATAGCGAGAGAATAGCCTTGAAACATGTACATTACCATATGTAAAATATAGATACACAGTAGGAGTTCAGTGTATGGCTATGACGCAGGGAACCCAAAGGCTCTCTGACAACCTAGAGGGGTGGGATGGGAGAGAGGTGGGAGGGGGGTTCAAGAGGGAGTGGGCTTGTATACTCAATGCTGATTCATATTGATATGTGGCAAAAGCCATCACAATATTGTAAAGTAATTATCCTCTAATTTAAAAGAAAATAGCAGAATATTTTTTTAAAAAGAAGAAAACAATGTCTCCTTTTCTTCCCCAAGGAAACCCTCTCCTGTATCCCAAGCTCCACCTACATTTCCACCATCAGAGGCGGTCGCATAGAATGTCCACACCAGAAATGAGCACGTGACCTATCTCTGTCCAAGAAGCAGCTCTCTCCCTCTCCCTCTGCCCCTTGGCCATTGAGAGAGGTCACCCCGAGCCAGAAAGTGCTTCTGTCTGAGCATGTCTGATCATGTTGTATTTCTCCGGGAAGATTTCTCCATCTCAGAACTGATTAGCTTCCCTGTTGAGAGATCATTTTCCCTAAATGGGGATTCGGCTCGTGGGTTGCCCATGTCAGTGGGAAGAGCCACGGAGGGAAAGTGGAAGGAGATCGTGTTCCCTCGGCAGCCTCACCGTGTGCCCTGTTTTCATGGTAATTGGTGAATGACCAATAGCAGCAGGACCTGGGCAGCCCTGCCTTGCCCGGAAAGGATGGAAGCAGACGTGTCTGCTGTCGAAGAGGGAGGGAGTGAGGATTAGTGAATCAGACAGGGAACCCACCTCGGAATGATGCCACGCTCCCAGGTCTAGGAGAGAGTTGGAAATAATGGAATCGAATGGAATTAAGATGGTGCTTGCCTAGGTCACAGGACTACCTGGAGTCTACCTTAGACCACCCCTTCCTCAAAAATCCTCTAGGAAATCTTTCTCTCTCCTTGATCCTAAGATGTACCTCTTCCCCATCTACATTCCACCCAACAGTTTAATCCTTCTGAAATCGAAACAAAACTTGAAACAGTCAACACATGCAGCTCATGTTGTATTTTTCTTTTTTTAAAAAAGCTATAATTCAATTGACAGCACATGTCATTACTGATGGCAGGCTTGAATCAAGGAACTACGGTATATATACAAAGAATGAAGCTGGCAAACGAACCCTTGGTTCCAAATGCTCTTGTGAACTGACTGGATTCCAGTGAAGCTGTCTTTAGCTTATTTCCATGATTCTTTTGGTGGTCCATGAGAGAAAGCCAAGTTGGAGAAACTTGAACGTAGAAGAGAATCTATTGGGTTGGGTTCCAAAGAAGTTTGAAGGATGAATGATTTCAGGAAGAGCTGGATCCAGTTACTGGGACCCTGTTGATCTTTCAGCTCTGCTTTATGTCTTTTATGTGGCAACAGAATGGCTTCTGGGAGCTTTGGTCTTAAAAGATACTGGAGAAAGACAGAAATCCCATTTCTCCCAACATCCATATAGAATCTATACAGAAAAACAGTTGCTGGCCGTGCCTGGATCATTACCACCTTCAAGAGAAATCACAATAGAATGGAGATGAGATGCAATACTGGTGAGCCACATGTGGCCAGAAGTCAGGCAGGGTATTGTGGTTTGACTGACGGTCTGCAGAAAGCCACCTGGGATGGAAGCAGATCTCTTGCTCAAAGGGAAGAGACAGATGCTGGACGAGAGAGAGAAAAGGTACAGCTGTCCACTCTTGGGTCAGCCTGAGGGTCTAGAACCAGAATTCTCCCACCCAAGTTTCATCTGAGACTTGACTCTTAGCACCTCTGGTCAAGGAAAGTCCTGGCTGGCATAGCCCATCAGAGTGACAGAGGATGCAGAGAGGAGGAAGCAGAGGGTGGCATTGCTTTGGTGTCCTCCCAGGTCACAGCTCCCACTGGGCGTGTCCCCACAGAGGGGACATGAGTGTCTATCAGTTCAGTCGCTCAGTCATGTCTGACTCTTTGCGACCCCATGGACTGTAACACCTCAGGCTTCCCTGTCCGTTGCCAGCTCCTGGAGCTTGCTCAAACTCATGTCCATCAAGTCAATGATGCCATCCAACCATCTCATCCTCTGTCGTCCCCTTCTCCTCCTGCCTTCAATCTTTCCCAGCATGAGGGTCTTTTCCAATGAGTCAGTTCTCATCAGGTGGCCCAGATATTGCTGATTCAGCTTCAGCATCAGTCCTTCCAATGAATATTCAGGACTGATTTCCTTTAGGATTGACTGGTTTGATCTCCTTGCAGTCCAAGGGACTCTCAAGAGTCTTCTCCAACACCGCAGTTCAAAAGCATTAATTCTTCAGTGTACAGCTTTCTTTATTGTTCAACTCTCACATCCATACATGACTACTGGAAAAACCATAGCTTTGACTAGATGGACGTTTTTAATGTCTCTGGTTTTTAATATGCTGTCTAGGTTGGTCATCACTTTTCTTCCAAGGAGCACACGTCTTAATTTCATGGCTGCAGTCACCATCTGCAATGATTTTGGAGCCCAAGAAAAGTGTCTATAGGGAGTGTCTATTGAGAAGCCAAATAGCTGGAGAGGCTTACGGCAGCTTAAGCTGAGTCTATAGGAAGGAAGAGGCAGAGGGGAGACTGCATCTTCCATGAAGATAATGCATGGGGATGCTTAGTCCAGTGCCTGGCACCCAACGCCCAATCAATAAATGGCAGCTATTACTATTACCCATTAGAGACCATCCCTCAGCGCCTGCAGCCTGGGCCTGATGGATGCAGGCTGGGTTTGTGTAATGGGGATTATTTGTTAGTCACCTTATAAAAAGCAATGACAGAAAAGCACAAAACTATGTTACCACAGAGGGATCTTACCTCATGGGAATCAACAGCTGCTGTTTCTTCCGCTAGGAAGCAAGAGCCCTCTCAGAGGTTAAATCCAAGTCCTCTGTTAAGACCTCCAGGGGAAGGAGGGGATATAATTCCCACAGATCTCATTGCTGCTTTTAGGATAATTCTCCTCCAGCCCCTAGGTACCTGGGAGCATGTGTGTATGCATGTGTGTGTGTGTGTGTGTGTGTGTGTGTGTGTGTGTGTGTGTGTGTTGGAGGCTGCAGATTGGAGAGAATGGAAGTTGGAGAATCAAGAGGGCATCGGTGTGCAGAGGCAGAAGTGTCCCCTTGGAGACCGCTTAGGACTTGACTCTGACTTTTCTGCCTTTACGGACTCGAGGCAAAGACCAGACCTGATGTGCATGGGAATCCATTCCTTTTGATTTAGGAAGGCCAAACCACCCTGCCCACTCCTCTTCCTTTTCCTCCCCTCCCTAGCCACCCCTGCCTTCAGCTACCTCACTTGGCCCCCTTTAGACTGATGACTTGGGACCTATTTGACAAAATCGTGGCCCATTACCCATTGCCATCTAGCAACATACACTGTCTTAGAACTATTTAAAACAATTTTGTAAATCATTATATTTTCAGTTAACAGAGCTGGCAAGAACACATTGTGTGGCAGTACCCACATAGCAATTCCAAGTGGCTCCAAAGTCCCCACGCGTCAGATTAGGTCCTTTGCTAATTATTTGCTTAATAACAGCTCTGCCAAACAACAGTTGAAGACCAAAAGACAGCCGCTGCTCCCCATAGAACATAGGGACATTTTAAATTTATGTGGAGAATAGAAGGAAGCATACAAATCACCTCTTATTAGCATACAAGGGAGACTGTGGGGCTGCTGTGAATAGAACATTTATTAATATTAAGTGCTTACATTGCCTGATGCTTTATGATCATTATCTTACTGGCCTCTCCAAACTACAGACCATTATTGTCTACGTGCTAGACACTATTAGTGTCCCCATTTTGCTGATGAAGAAACTGAGGCACCAAGAGATTAATAGATCGGCAGAGTGTTGAAACCAGATAGTCTGACTTCAGAGCTGGTGCCCGCCACTGTCCTAAAGTGGGAACAGGTGTGGAGACACCTCATCAGCCTGTAACAAGGAACCATGATTTTATTCCTTTTAAATGATTCATGCCTCTTATGAGCAGCCAAGAGATACAGCAGCTTTATAAACACGTATCAACCGTGCGTTTTGTAATTGCACAAAATTCTGACAATCCAAAAGTACAGCATTGTTAACGTTTTGAGGGCATCATCCTGAACATCCAGCCACCTGGGGGGTGAAAACCAGCTAATGAGACTGCTGGAAAGAAAGAATTTTACAGAAAAATAAAATTGCTGCCATTTTATTTTTACTCCATTTTATTTTTACTTTTTGAAAAATTTACTGGAATTTAACAGATGAGAAAAAATTAAAACTGAAAGGAATTGTTAAATTTCAGATAAATAGACATTAGTTTCTAAAATAGACTGCTAAAGAACAGAGACTAAAGGACACGCTGAGATGTGCAGTCATTGTTACTGTTATTTTTTATTATTATTCTTTTTAAATTAATTTTTGCTGGAGTGTTATTGCTTTACAATGTTGTGTTCATTTCTACCATGCAGCGAAGTGAATTGTTTATATGTATAGATATATCCCCTCTTTTTTGGGTCTCCTTCCCATTTAGGGAAGGAGCAGTGAGTCGAGTTCTCTGAGCTATTCAGTTGTTCTCATTAGTCATCTATGTCAGACCTAGTGTCAATGGTGTATACATGTCAATCCCAATCTTGTCCCACCTCCCCCTCTTTCCCCAGTTGGTGTCCATACATTTGTCCCCTTGTCTGTGTCTCTATTCCTATTGTGCAAATAAGGTCGTCTTTATCATTTTTCCAGATTCCACTTTTATGTGTTAATATACAGTATTTGTTTTTCTCTTTCTGACTTCACTCTGTACGACAGACTCGAGGTCCATCCACATCTCTCATCCACAAATGACCCAATTGCATTCCTTTTTATGAGTCATGTCATTTTATATACGGACCGCATCTTTATCCATTCATCCGTCGATGGACACTCAGGTCGTTTCCATGTCCTGGCTGTTGTAAGTAGTGGCAAGTGAACACTGGGAAGCATGTATCTTTTCAGAGTAGAGTTTTCTTCAGACATACGCCCAGGAGCAGGTCATATGGCAACACTATTTTTAGTTTTCTTAAGGAAACTCCGTCCTGTTTTCCATAGTGGCTGCGCCAATTTGTGTGCCCACCAGCAGTGTGGGAGGGCGCCCCCTCTCCGCACCCTCTCCAGCGTTTATTGTTTGTCTGATTATTCTTTTGCGATATTTGCTAACCTCCTGCCTTGAAAGATAAGGAGGCTAGCGCATTTGCTCTTGTTCTTGTTCCCTCAGGCTCTTGGGTAGGTTTTCTGTAAAAATTACTTTACCTGGCAAGGTCTGTAACATTTATATTCGTTTCTGTACAGTCTCTCTCAGAAGTGCGTTATCTTAAACAAAACCTTCATTAAAAGTCTGTATTTATAAATGCGTTTAACACTCACCACCGACCTTCTGACCTCCTATTATAGATCCCGGAGCTCTGTGCTCTGATGGGTGGCTTGGTTTGCTGAAGTCCCCTAACACATTCCTTTTTCAAGAAGGGCTCCAGGGTGCTGTAGTCTCTGAATTCCTACACGCTCAAGAAGGTCTGCCTGTTGCCTAAATGCTTAGATGATAACGTCGCCCTGTATACAATTCTTAAGCCATCATTCTCCTTCGAATTCAATTATAAATTGCTGTAAGGCTAACCAGACTTCCTTTTCTATTGTTTGGCTTGCTTTTTAGCTTGGATGTCCATTTGATTCAAGCTTCCCATGTAGCACTAATGGTTAAAAAAAAAAAAAAAAAAAAGCTGCCTGCAAATGCAGGAGGCTTAAGAGATGCGGTTTTGATCCCTGAGTCGGGAAGATCCCCTGGAGGAGGGCATGGCAAGTTACTCCAGTATTCGTGCCTGAAGAATCCCATGGACAGAGGAGCCTGGCAGGCAACAGTCCATGGGGTCACACGGAGTCAGACACGACTGAGCAACTTAGTGCAACATGACACAGTCCTTATGATTCACACTTTTTCCCTTGAAATTGACCATATCAGATGATTGCTATCTATAGGAGTCTTGGACACATCATGTACCCTTTGATCTTCCGATTCAGCTCTTTCTATTTTAGGATGTTTTCACTGATTGTATCTTTGGATATTTCCCCTATGGATATGTTGGATCAGTTATTTCATATCTGTGATCTGTATAATCATGTTAACATGGTGGATTTTTTTTACCGTTTACTTATTTAAATACAGTTGATTTCCAAGGTGTTATTTCTGCTGCGCAATAAAGTGTTGCAGTTATGTATACATAGATACAGTCTTTTAAATATTCTTTTCCATTATGGCTTATCTCAGGATATTGATTACAGTTCCCTATACTATACAGTAAGAACTTGTTGTTTATCCACTCTGTATGTAATAGCTTGCACCTGCTAACCCCAGTCTCCCAGGACATTCCTACCCCGCCTCCCCCCTTCGCAACCACAAGCTTTTTCTCTATGTCTGTGAGCTTCCTTCATTTCACGATGGTTCATTTGTGTGACATTTTAGATTTCATATGTAAGTATGCTGTGCTGTGCGGAGTCGCTCAGTCATGTCCGACTGTTAGTGACCCCATGGGCTTTAGTTCACCAGGCCCCTCTGTCCGTGGGGATTCTCCAGGCAAGAGTACTGGAGTGGGTTGCCATTCCCTCCTCCAGGGAATCTTCCCAACCCAGGGATCAAACCCAGTTCCCCTGCATTGCAGGCAGATCCTTTACCATCTGAGCCAGCAGGGAAGCCCAAGAATACTCGGGTGGGTAGCGTATCCCTCCTCCAGGGGAATCTTCCTGACCCAGGAACTGAACCGGGGTCTGCTGCATTATAGGCGGATTCTTTCCCAGCTGAGCTGCCAGGGAAGCCCCTATAAAAGTATATCTGGTGGTATTTGTCTTTCTCTTTCAGACTTACTCACTTAGTATGATAACCTCTAGTTCCATCCATGTTTCTGAAAATGGCATTATTTTGTGGATTTTTTTTTAATGGCTGACTAGTGTTACACTGGACATATATACTACATATTCTTTATCCATTCACTTGTTGATGGGCATTTAGACTATTTCCACACCTTGGCTATTGTGAGTAGTGCCGCTGTGAACGTTGGAGTGCATATGTCTTGTCAAATTAGCATTTTCTCCAGATTTATGCCCAGGAGTAGGATTACAGGATTATATAGCAACTTCTATTTTTTGAGGAAATCTCCGTATTGTTTTCCATAGTGGCTGTTCCAATTTATATTCCTACCAACAGCATAGGAGGGTTCTCTTTCCTCCTCCAGCATTTGTGATTTGTAGACTTTTTAATGATGACCATTCTGACTGGTGTAAGGTGGTACCTCATTGTAGTTTTGACTTGCATTTATCTAAGAATTAGACATGATGAGCAACTTCTCATGTGCTTCTTGGCCATCTGTATGCCTTTTTTGGAGAAACATCTATTTAGGTTTTCTGCACATTTTTTGATTGAATTGTTTGTTTGTTTTTGTTGTTGAGTTGTATGAGCTGTTTGTATATTTTGGAAATAGTCCCTTGTTGACCACATCATTTGCAAATATTTTTTGCCATTCTGTAATCTGTCTTTTGGTTTTGTTTATGGTTTCCTTTGCTGTCATTTATTTATTTACTTTTCTCAGACTTGTCTGCCAAGTTTGTGGTTTGGGTTTCCAGACATGCTTGATTCACTCTTCTTCCCTCCCTCCTTCCCTTCAGGTTCCTTCTCCTTCTCCCTCCCCCCCGCCTTCTATTGTTTTCATTGCAATCTTTCACTCTCTTTACCCCATTTTGAAAGTGAAGGAGGAGAGTGAAAAAGTTGGCTTAAAACTCAACATTCAGGAAACTAAAATCATGGCATCTGGTCCCATCACTTCCTGGGAAATAGATGGGGAAACAGTGGAAACAGTGTCAGACTTTATATTTTTGGCCTCCAAAATCACTGCAGATGGTGACTGCAGCCATGAAATTAAAAGACGCTTACTCCTTGGAAGGAAAGTTATGACCAACCTAGACAGCATATTCAAAAGCAGAGACATTACTTTGCCAACAAAGGTCCGTCTAGTCAAGGCTATGGTTTTTCCAGTGGTCATGTATGGATGTGAGAGTTGGACTGTGAAGAAAGCTGAGTGCCGAAAAATTGATGCTTTTGAACTGTGGTGTTGGAGAAGACTCTTGAGAGTCCCTTGGACTGCAAGGAGATCCAACCAGTCCATCCTAAAGGAGATCAGTCCTGGGTGTTCTTTGGAAGGACTGATGTTGAAGCTAAAACTCCAATACTTTGGCCACTTCATGCCAAGAGTTGACTCATTGGAAAAGCTCTGATTTGGGGATTGGGGACAGGAGGAGAAGGGGATGACAGAGGATGAGATGGCTGAATGGCATCACGGACTCGATGGACATGGGTTTGGGTGGACTCCGAGAGTTGGTGATGGAAGGCCTGGCGTGCTGCGATTCATGGAGTCGCAAAGAGTCGGACACGACTGAACGACTGAGCTGAACTGAACTGAACTGACCTGACTGACAAGCTCACTTCCCTGTCTTTTGGTCATCTTATAATTTCCCTTTCAGATTCTTAAAACTCTTCTTTGAATCTATTTTTTTTTTAATCTGTAATTTCTCTGAGACTACAGAACCCTGGTTTTCTGAGCCCATATTGTTTCTTTTGGCAATTCCTACTGAAGTATATGTTTTCCATAACATTTCCCTCCATTAATTCCTTCCTTCCTTATTTTGTTCATTTTTAAAAAAATTTCTACTTGTACTCCTCAGGCTGGTCTGCTACTAATTATCTCTGTTTTTTGAATAGGATCAGATATTTGCTGAAGAATAGTGTGCTGAACTCTGGGGCTGGGGAAAAAAGGAGGGATTGTGAACTGATCGCTTCTGCATTGCAGGTCAGGCTTTGTGGCTCAGATATCCTCTCAGTATTTCTGCTGACTTTGAGGCAAAGCTTCTCTGTGTGATGGTCTAGAGATGGATGCCTTGTTCATTTGCTGACTTACTCTGTAGCTTCTCTAAGACAGCGGTGGGGCTCTGGGTTGTTGAGAAAGGCAGCAGGGTCTAGTTCTCAGTTTCCTCACCTCCTTTCCTGCCTCATATATTGATGGGGTCTCTGCAGGACACTCCCTGTCCGGTTCATATTCCAACACCTTGTCATTCTCATCAAAAGTTCATTGAAGCTTTTAGGGGGCTGAGATGTGTGACTTTAGGGAAATCTGCATTTGGCTGAAGGTCTGAGGATGCTGTCAACATTCCCGCCTCATTTAGATCCAAATTCTGCAGTATTTGGCCAATATGCTAATAGCTTGTGCTGAGACCATTTCTTTGCTGAAGATGCAGGTTTTATTCTCCTCTAGTTTTGTTCTTTCTGTTGTCAGTGGATTTCGAGAGAAATAAAAAGTGTAAGTGCCTTTGCTTGACATCTTTAAAAAGAAATCTTCTGTGGCATCATTGAATGGTTGCATAGAATTCCACTCTGCCAATTAGCAACATGTAATTTACTAAAAGTCTTGGTTGGAGACCATTTATAACGCCTTTTCATCTTGTTTCTTTGATATAAACAAAGTCACAATGAATATCCTTGGATAGCTGTCTACTTGCCTCATCCCATTGTAAAGAACTGTGGGGACACCTCAGAGAGGCTAGCAGGTTCACCCAAGATCAAATATCTAGTTCCTAGTGGGACCTGCGAATGTAAGCCCAGCTGGGAGAACCCATTTGAAGCTGTCCACCCACCACAAGTCCGCATCTCTGTTCATCCAGCAAAGACCCTTCCCACTGCCCGCCCTCTCACATTTCACTGTCTCCTCCTCTGGCTCCACATTCTTGTAGACTTAACCCCTGTTCTCAGAGGGATTAACTGTAAGAGGATTTCTGTGCAGCTTTTCTCCTGGATTCACACAAAAGGACTTAGATAAGTCTTGGCTTATGGGGCCTTAATGGGCCTTTAGGGGAGACTGGAGAATCTGGGGCCAACTCTAACCAGAGGGAGGAGTCAGGGAGGCTGGGACTCACCTGGGAAGGGCCTTCCATAGCCTCTTCTTCAATCTCCTCTTTAAAGACCAGATGTCAGGAGTCTAGGCTAATTTGTGTGATCCTCATATTTGGACTTTCTTAAACTGAGGATGGGTTTCCCTGGTGGCTCAGACAGAAGAGAATCTGCCTCCAAGGCGGGAGACCCAGGTTTAATCCCTGGGTCAGGAAGATCCCTTGGAGAAGGAATGGCTACCCACTCCACTATTCTTGCCCAGAGAATTCCGTGGACAGAAGAGCCTGGAGGGCTACAGTCCACAGGGTCACAGAGAGTCAGACATGACTGAACAACTAACACTTTTACTTTCAAACTGAGGATAAACTCTTTAGTGGGCATTCACACATGGATGGCAAGTAATTGAGTACCTAACAGGTACCCAGGGTCAGCCTCACAGGCATACCACCTGTCCAATGCAGCAGGCACTGCCCTTAGAAAGGTCCTAGCCTGGTTGAATACTCTGCTATTGCCTGCTTGAAATTATTAATCATGTTTGAACAAGGGACCCTATATTTTCACTTTGCACTGGACACTGATCTGTAGTTGGTCATTCATGTGCCAGATACTATACTGAGCTCTTGCACCTGGGTAGGCTGTTGTAGAAAGTAGAAAGCAGTGGAGACCTGAATCTGAGAGCTGCTGGGCTGGGAGTCCTCAAATCCTGCAGGCGCGGTCCAGGTGAGCTGGTATTGAGAGCAGTAGGGAGGCTAACATTCAGAAGACTAAGATCATGGCATCTGGTCCCATCACTTCATGGGAAATAGATGGGGAAACAGTGTCAGACTTTATTTTTTTGGGCTCCAAAATCACTGCAGATGGTGATTGCAGCCATGAAATTGAAAGACACTCACTCCTTGGAAGGAAAGTTATGACCAACCTAGATAGCATATTCAAAAGCAGAAACATTACTTTGCTAGCAAAGGTCCATTTAGTCAAGGCTATGGTTTTTCCAGTGGTCATGTATGGATGTGAAAGTTGGACTGTGAAGAAAGCTGAGTGCCGAAAAATTGATGCTTTTGAACTGTGGTGTTGAAGAAGACTCTTGAGAGTCCCTTGGACTGCAAGGAGATCCAACCAGTCCATCCTAAAGGAGATCAGTCCTGGGTGTTCTTTGGAAGGACTGACGCTGAAGCTGAAACTCCAATACTTTGGCCACCTCATGCAAAGAGTTGACTCATTGGAAAAGACTCTGATGCTGGGAGGGATTGGGAGCAGGAGGAGTAGAGGATGACAGAGGATGAGATGGCTGGATGGCATCACCGACTTGATGGACGTGAGTTTGGGTGAACTCCAGGAGTTGGTAATGGACAGGGAGGCCTGGCATGCTGCAATTCATGGGGTCGCAAAGAGTTGGACACGACTGAGCGACTGAACTGAACTGAACTGAAGGGAGGCTAATACAGCTGTGCAGATGGAGGAACACCTGGGCAAGGGGAGCATCCTCTGGCCCAGTAGCCACCATTGGTCATATTGTGAAGAGCACCGCTGGGGTGGGGGTATCTCAGGGCTGCACCAGCAGGGCAGACGAGATGCCTATTCTGCCTGCCAGGACTGCAGCCTGCTGAAGGAGGCTACTAGGAGAGAAGTTTTTCGTTGGGTTTTCCCTCACTTTTCTCCCATCACCAGTAGCATCACCAAAGCAAAGGAGCCAGTTTTAATAATTGTGCAGATAGATCCCAGCATTCCTACCTAACAGGCTAGAAGACAGCCTCCCTCTCGCTCCCTGTCCAAGTCTCTCCCCTTCTCTCTTTTCTTTCCTCTGTTTTATTAGCTGCACAGAAAAAAAAAAAAAAGATTTTTATTACTCAAATGAGCTCTCAGCACGTCTGCTAATACACTCCTAATGGGTTTTAAGACTTAAAAGCAACAGCAAGGATCACCATTTGCCTGCTCAGCAAGAATTTGCCTGGTGGGAGGGTGGGAGGAGGGAAGGGAGGAAGGCAGGGAACAGGAGATACCTCTGTTGGCCAGACCCACCATGCAAATGAGCTGGGATGCAGTCCCAACATATTAAATGGATCAGAGCAGTTTCTCGTTCACATGTGCAAATTAGATTAATCAGACTAGACTCAGAAAGAGGAGAATAAGAATGCCGTTACTAAGGACACAGGGGCACCCGCAGGGAGGCACAGGAGCTGGACTTGGACTGGAAATCATCTCTGGGCAATGGGTCATGACCCAGCCATTCAGCCGGGTCCAAATCCATCAACTGATCCCTGCTTTGCCTTTCCACTGAGCCTGGCCTGCTCAGGCAGTTTCCAAGCCACCAATGAGCAGGAAATCCAACTCTGATTTCTTCACCGTCTCCTTGATACTTAGGGCTCAGTGCTGCACACAGGCCAAGCTTCAGAGAGATGCAGGGTGATCTGGGATGATCCAGAGCACAAGACCCAGAGTCTGATAAGCTGATGCTCTCCCAGGCCCACTGCATGACCTTGGGAGAGTGACTCGATTGCTTTGAACTTCAGTTTCTGCAGGGGTTAAGGATAATGTCTTCCAAAGGTGGTTCTGTGGATTAAATGAAATAATACATGCAAAGCATAGTGTCAGATGCAGTAAATATTAGCTATGATTTCCTTCCTTCCTTTTTCTTTCCTGATTCATGGAATCGATTTCTAAGTTGATTCATAAAAATGACTGCATGATTTCTCTAATTTGATCATCCAGAGGAGGTGCACAAATCGATCCTACTCAGAGAAGGTGCCTTTCAGAGACTGCCTGCCCGGAACCGCCCCGAGGGTGGCACCCCTTTTACGAACACCCTTTGCAAGCTTCTCTGTCCCCTTTCTCGTGGAGGCGTGTGTGCTTGGCTCAGCCCTCTTGTCCACCCAGCTCTCAGTAACGGCAGGACCCTGAGGCCCCACTGCCAAGACGTTCTGTTTACTCCCCGCGTTTTGTGCCCTGACAGCTGATACGTACAGAACCCTCACGCCTGTGCCAGGATCTGCGGGCAAAGAGATTGTTGTGGAAAAGCTACCAACTAGGAGAGAGGGACTCAAAGCTTGACAGAACGTAGCTTCTCGTTATCGGTAGACATATTTTCGTCCTCTGTGCCTCGTTTCGTTTCAGAGAACAGTATGTGTCTGGTTCGGGGTGGGAGGGGAGGGAGGTCATCTAGCCAGAGGATATGGTCCTTACATGCTGCTCTGATTTCACTGATCCTGAGCATCTGTCTGTGCTGACTGGCCACTTGTAATACATTTCCTGTGAATTTTCTGTGCATTTCCTTTGCCTGCTTTCTTGGGTCATTTGAATTTCTTTTCCCTTTTCAGTCATTTGCAGGAGCTCTTAATAATATTCCCGCATTCATTCTTTTTTGTTACGTACATCGTGCATATTTTTTTTCCAGCTGGCTGCTCATCCTGACTTGGTCAGTTGTGTTTTTAACCACACACTTCACTCCAAGGATCTCAGTAAGGCATGCACTAGCCCCAGGGTGGATACAGATGCACCTTTGAACAGCTGGGGTCACATGTGGGAATAAGAACTGTCAGGTGTACATCAACAGGAAAATCTAAATTAACTGCCGTTCCAAATGACCGAATAGGAACTTTGGAATTTTTATTTTTCACTGATTTCTCTTTGGAGTATAGTTGCTTTCCAATGATACGTGGAATTTCTAAAGCACTGATTTTCCTGTTTGGAAAAAAATTGGTTTCTTTCCCAGGTGTCAGGGGAGTAGAGACATAGTGAGCTCTCTCGATCCTGTTGTGATTGAGAACCAGGTGGAAACAAAATCACTAGAAAATAATCGAGGCAGGGGGTATTGGCGAGAGAGCTACCACATTTTCCTACTTCCTGAAAGCCAAGCTTCACATCTGGTTTTTGGGGACACAAAGATTCTGCATGGGTCTGCGATCTTGATCAAGAGGCTGACTGCAGAAGCAAAATCCCACAGCAGGAGGTGGTCAGTGGTTTCTGGTCCTAGATTGCTGGGTTAGTAAGGAGTGACATTCAAAAGGACCAGGGATGATGTCCTGGAGCCCAGCCCTGAGGCCCCCAGCTCTGCCTGAATCAGCTACTTGGCAGCCTCTGATGGTGGCCGCATAGCAGTCCTGAAGATGTGAGCTCAAGGAGCGTGACTCCAGCCTTGGTAACGTCAAGGCCACCCCCAGCCCTGCTGTGTGTATACGGCTCAGAGCCCTGGTTCTGTGAATTTTGAAGGAGTCTACCTGAATCCGTGATGAGCTTGCCACACCAGAGAATTTTTCATCTCTTTCTTTTCATCGTCAGGAAATACATTTATCAGTTCAGAACTGATGGGAGCTGTGGGAGGTATATCTTAAGGGCTTAAACCAGCTGTTTGGGGTATCGGGTCCATAAGGTGAGATTCCTGGTGGCATCAGTGTGTGAGACATGAATGTGGTTTGAGGAAGAAGTTACAGGATAAAGAGAGCGTGAACCAGCCGCTGACTAAATTCATTTCTTTTAATGACTCTTTATGGAATATCTACCATGTGTTGGCTGTTGGGGGCTTCCCTGGTGGCTCAGATGGTAGAGCATCTGCCTGCAATGTGGTAGACCCGGGTTTGACCCCTGGGTCAGGAAGATCCCTTGGAGGAAGGAAATGCCAACCCATCCCAGTACTCTTGCCTGGAAAATTCCACGGATGGAGGAGCCTGGTGGGTTGGTGCCTGGGTTGGGTTCTGGAGATATAATGAAAGACAAAAAGAGGTGCCGTCCTTCTCTGGGTGGATCTTACAGCAGAAATTACACAAGGACTCACAAACACACGTCCATGACAACTGTGGAAAGGACACACAGGCAGAGCCCAGGGGCTTAGAGCAGGAGGCCAGTGGAACTGTCCTGGTGGGAGGTGGGGATGGCTGAGCCCACAGCTGGAGGGACGTGGGGTTCAGCCAGGGCAGGTAGGCATTCCCAGCTCCATGATGACACCCTCCCATCACACATCCCCCCTTCCTCCTCCTCACCTCCTCACTCTCTTAACCCAAAGCAGACCTGCTGTATCTAGTTGGCACACGTCATGCTTATTCTGCCTCCCAACAGTCCCTCCAACCTAACTCCCTTTTCATCTGCTCCCTCCACGGTATAGTCATCTTTATACCTCGCCTCCAATTTCTTCTAAGGATGCCTTCCTTGACGTACTGCCCTCCAGCATCTCCCTTCATTCATTCACACATCCTAGAAGCAGGGATTTGCCTCCCTTTATTGTCAAAAGCCTTCTTTGCAGAAGACATTTGTTATTCAGTTGCCTGTTGAGAGGTGGTTATGAACCAGACACTGAGGAGACCATGGGACTTACTAGGGAGAAGGGGCTGGGTTTCCTGGCTGTCAGTGGTGGCTGGAGGAGGCCACTGAGGACAAAGAGTGATGTTAAACACTGCTGAGTGGCTCCGGGAGCATGGAGCTCGAGAGAAGGCAACTTTGGGAAATGTTCAGAGCAGTGTTTCCTTCTTTGGCAGGAATACAAACTAGATCCCGTGCGACTGGGAGTCAAGGGGAGGGAGTCCTCTTTCAGAGGTCTGATCTGAAAGAGGAGCAAGCCAGGCGGCAGCTGGATGAAGCAGAAGCAGTGAGGGAAGGAAGTGGTGGGGGGTTGCTAAGGATGCATGAGTCTGCTAGGGAAGGGCTCAGAAGAAGCAGAAGGGACAGAGGTGGCCAAGATGGGCTGCAGGCCCCAAGGCCAGTGTTTCACCCTCGATAGTGAGGCTTTTTCTGAGACAGGAGATGAGCAGAAGCCAGCCACATACGGGACAGAGGGAGGGAGAGACAACCCTGCCCAATTCTGCAAGCCAAGCTCTTAAATGATCCGTGTAAATATGTGGATATAATATCTTGCTGTAAATTTTTCAAACAGTGCAGAAGTCTCCCCCTTTACCAACTCTCCCCCATTTGCCTCTCAACGATTTTCTCAGTTTGATCTGCAGTCTTGTACGTCTTCTCTAAACACTTATGCCATTGTACAGATACCTAGATGAAGATCTGTACACCCACATAGGTGCAGATACATAGACACAGATATAGTGCTTTTTTGTGTAAGTGGGGTGTTTCAAAATGTACTCTGCTGAAACTTTGCCATGTTTTTCAGAGGTCATATGTCTTTAGACCTCTTTCTATATTCATATTCATTCTTCGTGGTGGCTCTAAGGATTTCTGTGCCATGAGTTATCTATTTTATTGATGGACATCGAGGTTGCTGCAGTGGCGTCTGTGAGAAGCAATGCTGCAGGGCGGGCTGTTGCCCACGTGGATTTGTGTGCATTTGTAAGAATGTCTATTGGATGCACAGCTAGAAGTGGAATTGCCTGGTCAAAGAGTAGGCAGCCTATCACTTTTATATCTCTAATTGTCTTCCCCAGAGCCATTCTAATTTACATTCCCACCAGTGACCTCAGTTGATTTCTCTACCCTTTCCCCACGCTAGATTTTATCAGGCTTTTTCATTTCTGCCCATCTGATTGTCAAATAGTGCTATCTCATTGTAGTTTTGATTTGCATTTTCCTGGTTATTAATCAGGTGCCTCTTTTCATATGCTTGTCCTCCATTTGTACTTTTTCCCCAGTAAATTACCTGCTTGTATCTCCTGCCCATTTTTTTTCATGTTGGGACATTTGCTTTTTTCTTATCTTGTGGAGCTCTTGCTATATTCTGGGCAAAACTATTTTGTCCTTTATACACATTGTGACTTGTTTCTGCTACTTTTCTATGACTTGTATTTTAACGTTTTTTGTCCCATTTTATTTTATTTATTTTTTAGATTTCTACTTTTATTTATTTTTTTGACAGTGCCATGCAGCTTATGGGGTTTTAGTTCCCCAACAAGGGCTTGAACCTGGGCCCTCAACAGGGAGAGTGTAGAGAACTAACCA
This sequence comes from Capra hircus, assembly GCF_001704415.2. Classification (NCBI taxonomy): domain Eukaryota; kingdom Metazoa; phylum Chordata; class Mammalia; order Artiodactyla; family Bovidae; genus Capra; species Capra hircus. Next base: position 9,027,091 of record NC_030810.1, on the reverse strand, counting down.
CTGGACCACCAGGGAATTCCCAAAGCCCATTTTAGAGATGAAGAAATTGAGTCAGAGAGAGACATTTTAAGTGACTTACCCAGACCTGTTCGGATTCCCAGCATTTGTTCCACCAGATCCAGAACCCCTCTGCAGATGGCAAGGCTGTGTCCTCCTGGCCCCCGTTTGGGGAGGTGTGTAAAGTTGAACACACAGTGTTATCGAGCTGCAGAACTGGGTGAGGCAGGGAGACCCATGCTGGTGGCCCCTGCTCAGATCCACTCCACCTCCTCCATCTCCCTTCTAAATTCAATGGAAAAATTTCAAAGATTTACCAACCCACAGCTCCTGTTGGCTTGGGACCTGCTGGAGCCCAACAGGCTCGAGGTTAGTGTATCAGTGCCACCTGGAATAGGGCCGCCAGAGTTTACAAATAAAAGTAACAATTCATCTGATATATGAATTTCAGATACACAGCATGGTTTTTTTTAAAATTATAAGTCCCATCCCATGTGATATCCTTGTATTTGTAATGCCCCATGCAATGTTTACGTATACCGTAAGTCCTTTCACTTTTGATCTGAAATTGCACTTACCTGGGACATGTGTTTTCTGTGGCAAACCTCACCTGGAAGAGGTGGGTAAGGTCAGGCACCTGAGGAGGCTCAGGATCCCTTCTCTAAGCCCCAGGCTCAAGCAGTGAGTGGCATCTTCCCATTGTATTTCATTACAGGATACTGAATATAGTTCCCCGTGCTCCACAGTAGGACCTTGTTGTCTCCATTCTGTATGCAATGGTTTACTAGTCCCAAATCCTAATCCATCCCTCCCCTACCCAACTACCCCTTGGCAAATACCACTCTTCGTTTTCTATGTCTGTGAGTCTGTTTGTTTCATAGGAGAGTTCATCTGTGTTATATATTAGATTCCACATTTAAGTGATATCATATGGTATTTGTCTTTCCCTTTCTGACTTACTTCGCTTAGTATGATAATCACTAGGTCCATCCTTGTAGCTGCAGATGGCATTATTTCATTCTTTTATGGGTGAGTAACAATTCTTTATTAATATTCATCTCCCTTGAACTGCAATGAGATTCAACCAGTCCATCCTAAAGGAAAGCAGTCCTGAATATTCATTGGAAGGACTGACGCTGAAGCTGAATCTCCAGTACTTTGGCCACCTGATAGGAAGAACTGACTCATTAGAAAAGACCCTGATGCTGGGAAAGATTGAAGGCAGGAGGAGAAGGGAATGACAGAGGATGAGATGGTTGGATGGCATCACCAACTCGATGGACATGAGTTTGAGCAAGTTCTGGGAGCTGGTGTTGGACAGGGAATCCTGGTATGCTTCAGTCCATGGGGTGGCAAAGAATCGGACATGAGTGAGCAACTGAACTGAACTGACTAAATATTCTCCATATCACATCTTCTTTATCCACTCATCTGTGGATGGACATTTAGGTTGCATCCATATCTTGGCTATTATAAACAATGCTGCTATGAACATAAGGGTGCATGTATCTTTTCAATGATAGTTTTCTCTGGACATATGCCTATGACTGGTGTTGCTGGATGATATTGCAACTGTATTTTTAGTTTTTGGGGGGAATCTCAATATTTTTTTTTGCATAGTGGCTGCACCTATTTACCTTCCTACCAACAATGTAGAAGGGTTCCCTTTCTCCACATTCTCTCCAGCATTTGTTTTTTGTAAACTTTTTAATGATGGCCATTCTAATCAGTGTGAGGTGGTTTGTAGTTTTGATTTGCATTTCTCTAATAATTAGCTACGTGGAGCCTATTTCATGTGCCTATTGGCCATCTGTATGTTTTCTTTGGAGAAACGTCTGTTTAGGTCTTCTGCCCATTTTTGGATTGCATTTTTTATTACTAAGTTGTGTGAGCTGTTTGTATATTTTGGAAATTAATCCCGTGTGGGTAGCATCACTTGCAAATATTTTCTCCCATTCTATAGGTTGTCTTTTCATTTTGGTTATGGTGTCCTTTGCTGTGCAAAAGCTTCTAAGTTTGATTAGGTCCCGTTTGTTGATTTTTTTCGGTTGTTACTATTGCCTTGGGACCCTGAACTAAGAAAACATGGGTACAATTATGTCAGAGAATATTTTGCAAAAGGTGACACTTTAAATGCCTTCGACTTTTAGATTTAGAAATTTAAGGTACAAAGAAATCAAATAACATGGCAGAGCTGAGATTTTGATCAGATGTTTCTGAGACAAGAGCCCAGGACTTTTCCCATGTGCACTGAATTGGGGGAGTGCAAGTCCCCTTTTAATGGCCTCTCACCATGCAGGACAAGAGAAGGTCCAGGAGCAGCAAAAGATGTGAGGAGACAGAGTAGTTATAATGCAGAGGGGACTGATAGAGAGAGAGTAATGTGTGTTTTCTTCAAGACTCTTATCACCTTAAATGGAGTGAATCTGCATTAATTCAAATTAAGTAAGTATTTAATTGACTCTGACTCCATTTCCAGGAGTGAGTTCACAGCCCATGTATGCATCTCTGGGCCTCTGAATTTTATTTATTTTCCACTCTTTTAAATATACTTTTTCTAAATTTTTTTGAAACCACCTTTGTGCTCAGACGTTCGGTCATGTCTGAATCTTTGTAAGCCCACAGCCTGTAGCCCACCAGGCCCCTCTGTCCATGTGACTTCTCAGGCAAGAATACTGGAGTGGGTTTCTGTTTCCTCCTCCAAGGGATCTTTCCCACCCAGGGATGGAACCTGAATCTCTTATGTCTCCTGCATTGGCAGGTGGATTCTTTATCACTAGCACCATCTGAGAAGCCCCAAATTACCTTTACTGAGGTATAATTAACATACAGTGAAATGCACTGATCTTCAGTGTACAGTTGGACAAGTTCGGACAAGTTTGTTTATCTGCCTCACTGACCACTACGGTCAGGACACAAATGCCTCCATCACCAGGAGAAGGTCCTCTGTGTCCCTTCTTCAGTCACTCTCCTCCCTCTCCCAACCCAGTTTTCTGACTTCAGATCAGATTTGTCTTAATGGAGTCTCATGTAATATAATGAGATAGTATAGTCATACAACAGATGTACTCCTGGTTTCTTTCAGTGTAGCGATTTTGAAATTAATTCCTGTTGCTACCTGTACAGTAGTACACTCATTTTTACTGCCAAATAATATTCTGTTGTGTTATCATACTACAATTTGTTTATCCATTCACCTGTTCATGGAAATTTGGTTTATTCCAAGTTTTGAGCCTTCATAAATAACTATGGATGAACATTGTATAGAAGTCTTTGCATATTTTCATTTCTCTTGGGGAGATACCTAGGAATGAAATTGCCAGGTCACATGAGAGGAGTATGTTTAGCTTTATTAAAAAATTGCTCAGGGTCTTCCCTGGCAGTCTAACGGTTACAACTCTGCACTCTCAATGTAGGGGGTACAGTTTCCACCCCTGGTTAGGGAACAAAGATACTGCATGCCCAGCAGTGCGACCAAAAAGAAAAAAATTGTTCAATGATTTCCCAAAGCAGTTTTACTATATTACATTCCCATCAGCCACCTGTGGACACAGCCTTGCTAAAACTTGGTATTCTCTGTCTGCAACTTTTAACCATTCTAATAAGTGTGGGTCTCACTGAGGCTTTGATTTGCACTTCCCCAGTGGCCAGTGCTGGCAAACATCCTCTCATGTGCTTATTGGCCATTTGAATATCGTCTGTTCAAGTCTTCTGTCTTCTGCTCATGTTTTAATTGACTTGTTGAGTTGTTTGTCTTATGAATGAGTTATAAAACTTTTACACATATTCATAATACATATAAAATATATGTATGTGTATATATAAGTATCTAATAAATACACATAATATGTAATAAATATATATATATAATTTTTCTAGCACCATTGGTTGAAAAGACTGTTTTAAATCATGTTTTTATTAAGATGCAACATAATTAATTCCCTATGTGCATTTCCAGTTGCTTCAGTTATGTCCGACTCTGCACAGCCCTATCGACTGTAGCCCCCCAGGCTCCTCTGTCCATGGGATTCTCAAGGCAAGAATACTGGAGTGGGTTGTCATGCTCTCCTCCAGGGAATCTTCCCGATCCAGGGATGGAAACTGTGTCTCCTACGTTGCAGGTAGATTCTTTACCCACTGAGCTACCTGGGAGGCCCAGATTAAATCCTTACTAGCCCTTTAATTTTTCACCTTTTTTTTTCCAATCAACAAACCTCTGTTGAGTTTCTGTTACATATCTTACATTGTTCTAAGTGCTGAACATCAGTGGTAAACAAGATGGGAAAAGACCCTGATCTCATGGAAATCTTAGTCTAGAGGAAGGAGTCAGATAATCAACAATTTAACCAACAATAATTATAGTGAGCCAAGTACTAGAAAGAAAAAGCAAACAGGGTCCAGGAACAGAAAGGAGCAGGACATGCTGGAGTGAGAGGGGTGGAAGGAGCAGGGCCGGGGCTCTCTGCAGATGGGCACTTAAGAGAAAAGGACTTCCCTGGTGGTCCAGTGGCCAAGATGCACACTCCCGTTGCAGGGGACCTGGGTTTGTTGCCTGGTCGGGAAAAATAGATCCCACGTGCTGCCAACTAAGAGTTTGCACGACGCAACTAAGACCAAGCACAGCGAAATAAATAAGTATTTAAAAAGAGTGAGAGAGAAAAAAGTCTCATTCCAAACACCACTCCCCCGCTAGTGCCCGCTCAGCCACTTCTCACAAAGCGGCATCTTAAAGCGGCATCTTAAAGCGGCATCTTAAAGCGGCATCTTAAAGCGGCATCTTAAAGCGGCATCTTAAAGCGGCATCTTAAAGCGGTGACTTTGCTGCCCAGTTTTCTGGGAATGACCTCAACAGCTTGCACTCCTTCATGCATTTCTGTAACCAAAGGCCAAGTCTGAAGCACACTAAGCGAGCTGGTCACTGTGCTCGGTGCTGGGGAGACAGAGATGAATGGATAAAGGGCAGAAGGCTGGAGAAGGGGCCCAAGTCACAGCTTCAGCAAGAGCCAACTGAACAAGAGTCTTAAACGTGTGGACGTTGGGTCTGTCCCCTGGAGGCAGGGGAGCTCCATGAAATGGCTGAGGCCATGACTGCTCTTGCTGCTGTGCGGCTATCAGATTTGGGGTTTGGGGAGGTGGAGGGAATGGGGAACGAGTAGGGCTGAGCCTGGGAGGTGTTGCCATAGGCCAGGTGGGCCAGGCTGCAGGTATGAACTAAAGCAGTGGAGGTGGGGAGGAGGGGAGAAAGTCTCCAGGTTTCTCACGTGAATGGAGGGGGCTGATGGTACCAGAGATGGGTTAGGCAACACAGGAGGAAGACTGGGTTTGGAATGGGTGGCTGGGGTGAGGAGGAACTCATTTAGAGGCGCTCGTTTCGGGGCTGCTGTAAGGCACATCAGGTAGAAATGTCCAGAGCGTTGCTGCACTTGAAGGTCTAACGCTCAAGATGGACGTTTGGGCTGGAGGTCAAGTCTTTCGAGCCATCCACATGGAGATCATGGTTGATGCCAGAGGCGGATGAGATCATTCCAGGAGGAATCTATATAGTTACTTACTCTGTGTCAGCCTCAGCATCCAGCACATTACTAAATGTATAGAGGTTAACACATCTGGTTCTGACACTCAACTCCTTTTGTTCATACCTCAGCCTTTCCAAACACCACCAACTCCCTTCCCCTCTCTACACCTCTGCTTCTTGTCTACAAAAGAGTAGTAATAATAAATATACACCGTGGGAGTATTTCAGTTCAGTTCAGCCACTCAGTCGTGTCTGATTCTTTGCGACCCCATGGACTGCAGCACACCAGGCTTCCCTGTCCATCACCAACTCCTGAAACTTGCTCAAACTCATGTTTATCGAGTCTGTGATGCCATCCAACCATCTCATCCTCTGTTTTCCCCTTGTACTCCTGCCTTCAATCTTTCCCAGCATCAGGGTCTTTTCAAATGAGTCAGTTCTTCACATCAGGTGGCCCAAGTATTGGTGTTTCATTTTCAGAGTCAGTCCTTCTACTGAATATTCAGGACTGATCTCCTTTAGGATGGACTGGTTGGATCTCCTTGCAGTCCAAGGGACTCTCAAGAGTCTTCTCCAACACCACAGTTCAAAAGCATCAATTCTTTTGCACTCAACTTTCTTTATAGCCCAACTCTCACATCCATACATGACCACTGCAAAAACCATAGCCTTGACTAGACGGACCTTTGTTGGCAAAGTGATATCTCTGCTTTCTAATATGCTGTCTAGCTTGGTCATAGCTTTTCTTCCAAGGAGCAAGTGTCTTTTAATTACCCTGCTACAGTCACAATTTGCAGTTATTTTGGAGCTGAAAAAAATAAAGTCTGACACTGTTTCCACTGTTTCCCCATCTATTTGCCATGAAGTAATGGGACCAGATGCCATGATCTTAGTTTTCTGAATGTTGAGTTTTAAGCCAAGTTTTTCACTCTCCTCTTTCATTTTCATCAAGAGGCTCTTTAGTTCCTCTTCACTTTCTTCCATAAGGGTGGTGTCATCTGCATATCTGAGGTTATTTCTCCCGGCAATCTTGATTCCAGCTTGTGCTTCTTCCAGCCCAGCACTTCTCATGATGTACTCTGCATATAAGTTAAATAAGCAGGGTGACAATATACAGCCTTGACATACTCCTTTTCCTATTTGGAACCAGTCTGTTGTTCCATGTCCAGTTCTAATTGTTGCTTCTTGACCTGCATACAGGTTTCTCAAAAGGCAGATCAGGTGGTCTGGTGTTCCCATCTCTTTAAGAATTTCCCGCAGTTTGTTGTGATCCATACAGTCAAAGGCTTTGGCATAGTCAATAAAGCAGAAGTAGATGTTTTTCTGGAATTCTCTTGCTTTCTTGATGATCCAACGGATGTTGGCAATTTGATCTCTGGTTCCTCTGCCTATTCTAAACCCAGCTTGATCATCTGGAAGTTGATCACAGTTCACATATTGCTGAAGCCTGGGCTGGAGAAGTTTGAGCATTACTCTGCTAGCGTGTGAGATGAGTGCAAGTGTGCAGTAGTTTGAGCATTCTTTGGCATTGCCTTTCTTTGGGATTGGGATGAAAACTGACCTTTTCCAGTCCTGTGGCCACTGCTGAGTTTTCCAAATTTGCTGGCATATTGAGTGCAGCACTTTCACAGCATCATCTTTCAGGATTTGAAATACCTCCACTGGAATTCCATCACCTCCACTAGCTTTGTTCATAGTGATGCTTCCTAAGGCCCATTTGACTTCACATTCCAGGATGTCTGGCTCTAGATGAGTGATCACACCATCGTGATTATCTGGGCCATGAAGATCTTTTTTGTATAGTTCTTCTGTGTATTCTTGCCACCTCTTCTTAATATCTTCTGCTTCTGTTAGGTCCATACTATTTCTGTCCTTTATCGAGCCCATCTTTGCATGAAATGTTCCCTTGGTATCTCTAATTTCCTTGAAGAGATCTCTAGTCTTTCCCATTCTGTTGTTTTCCTCTATTTCTTTGCATTGATCACTGAGGAAGGCTTTCTTATTTCTTCTTGCTATTCTTTGAAACTCTGCATGAAATGTTCCCTTGGTATCTCTAATGCTAAGTTGCTTCAGTCGAGTCCAACTCTTTGTGACCCCATGGACTATAGCCCGACAGGCTCCTCTGTCCATGGGATACTCCAGGCAAGAATACTGCAGTGGGTTGCCTTTTCCTTCTCCATAATGCCCTTTAATTCTCACAAGACACCTATTAAATAGGACTTATCATTCCCTCGTTACAGATAGGGGGATCCAGGGTCTGACAAGTTCATGCCCAAGGTCATAGAATCAGGAAGTGAAACCAGGATATGAAATCAGGTCTGCATGGCTCTAGAGTCTACCATGCAAACGTAACTCCCATGATGGACCAAGGCCTGGGCGTTCCTTGACTTTTTGAATAACTCAGCCCCTCTGGGCAGAGGGGCGCTTCCTAGTTGGCTCAGTGGTAAAGAATCTGCCTGCCAATGCAGGAGACACTGGTGGTGTGGGTTCAATCCCTGGGTCAGGAAGATCCCCAGAGAAGGGACTGGCTAACCACTCCAGTATTCTTGCCTGTAGAATCCCATGGACAGAGGAACCTGGTGGGCTACAGTCCATAGGGTCACAAAGAGTCGGATACGACTGAACAGGAGTGCGACAATCTGGGCAGAGGATTTCTGACACTTGGCTGAGCCCTCAGCCCCACTGTGCCACCAGCTTCTTCCCGCCCCCAGCCTAGAGCCAGCCCACCCAGCAGACCAGTCTGCAGGCCTTCTGCCCACATGAGTAGGACTGTCTTTTCTGCCTCCTTCAGTTGCCCTTACTCTTGAGAATCCAGATCCCCCCACCATCTCCAGGAAGCCTGCCCTGGCCACTGCAGTTCCCAGGAGCACCCCTCCTGTAGGCAGCCTTGCTCTGGCAGCCCAGCCCACTCCCCAGGGGCTTGTGTGCACGTGGCCAACCTTTGACACTCCAGGGCATGGTGCTCCTCTTGTACCTGGTGCGGTGTCCGAGTCAGGTGCTGCGTGTCCCCGCCCTCAGTCTCAGGATGGAGGGACGGAGGAGCCTCTGTGCCAGTGCCGCAGAAAGTCTGTTCTCCATGCCCAGTGGCCAGCCTTCTGTTCCGGGTGCCCATCTGGAGAAGAGAGCTTGTCAGGGGCCCTGACTGAGAGAGTGTGGCAGCCTGGGGCTGCAGCCAGAGAGCAGACTTGGGAGGACTTGGAGCTATTAGCAAATAAAGCTCAAATAGAGGCCAGGGGTTCTGACAAGAGCTGGTGTTAAGGAGCCGGCTGAGTTACGGCCCAGTGGGGAACAGGAGGACAGCCAGCCCTTACAGGCTCTGTCACAGGATGCCTGACCTCTCTGAGCCTCAGTTTCCTCAACTGTAAAACAGGTATGACTCTGGTACAGCCCTCCCAGGGTTGCTGTGAGAACTCTGTGCAGTGCCATGGGAGGTCCTGGTAGGTTTCCCTTCCCTCACCCCTGCCTCTCCAGGGAAGGGAGACATCCTGGGGAGGGCAAGCCTTCAGCAGTATTTTGAAGACAAGGAAGCTTGTGAGTTGGGAGAGCAGAGTGAAGACAGTATTGTTTATGGTGTGGGCCTTGCAGCCCTGGGCATTAGCAGTGTAAAGGGTGCTGTGATTGAAGGGGTTAATAGCCATCCACACATAAAGAGGGAAGGAACCAGCTACTGCCAGCTTATAAATCCTCACTGATGCCAGCTGTAGACTTGGCCTGGGGCTGGACTTGAGTGGCGCCACGGTGAATGAGGTGCCACCTCTGCCCTCAAGGAGCTTCCTGGTGATAAGACGAAGTAATGGGGCATTTCCAACCAAGGTGTTAGGTAATGAGCAGGGGTTGGGCCAGGGCCACAGAGCTCAGGAGAAAGCAGACTGGTTCTGTCCGGTGCTTCCATCAATGTGTTGCTTGCTGTGGCCTGGCCACCTGCAGGAGGACTGAGACCCCTGTGCTCTCCTAAGGGTCAGGGGTTCGATGCCGAGAAGAGAGCATGCGTGGGTTTGTGCCAGCAGGACTGAGCTGGGTGGCGACCTGAGAACCTTGACCTCCACCTGGGGAAACATAAGATCCCAAGATCTATGGGGAGCAGAGTCTTTCACAAACATTATCCCCCCTGCCCTGAATGTACAGAGGATCCCTTAACATATCCCTTTTTTATCCAAAGCCCAGAGAGGTCAAGTAATTTGCCTAGAGCTATGCAGAAAGCAAGTGGCACCGCCAAGCTTCCCACTGGGGCCCTTCCGGCTCCACCAACCTAATCTTTCCCACATGCCCCCTCTGCCAGCCTCGTGTCTTCCCAACAGATGGGCCACTCCCACGCCGCTGCCAAGCCTGAAGAGGAGGCTGCGTCGTCCTGCCTTCCACCAGAGGATGACGGGCAGCTGCAGGGGCTGGCCCATCCCAGTCCTTCCTGTCCTCCCCAGCTGCCAAACCACTCATTAGTGGGCCTGGCATCACAGACTCCAATGTGTGCTCACGATGGTTCTTGCAGCTTACCTCCAATCACACCTCCCCGAGAAAGCCTGGCCACTGCAGGCTATATTTAGCAGCGGCTACTTGGCAGGGAGGGGTGGGCCGGCTAGAGAGGAGGGAAGGCAAAGTCTGAAGCCTTGAGTCCCCACACTGAGAGGGAGTGCCAGGCCAGCCTCCCCTCCATCACCCGCAGGTGCAGTCTCAATGCCGTGGCTCTGGGACTGCTGCACATACTTGGGTCGAATATGATGGATGATGAGCTCTGTGTAAAACAGCAGTTGAAATCTTCAACAGCAGACTTCTGTCTTCATCCAAACTGCCTCGTTTGCACTGACAGCTTTTGTTATAAGCAAGCTTCACGCATTTGTATGTGTATGGTACTTTGATATTAATGTCATCTGTTTCATATATTGAAATTCCGTGCAAGGTTTTCTTTGAGTGGGGTTTGTTCCCTGAAAAGAAAAAAGCTGGGGAATCAGAAGCTTCAGCCTTGGTACTCAGGGTGTGGTGCATGGACCTCACCTGGGAGCTTGTTAAAATGCAGAATTTCGGGCACCATCCCAGACCGAGCAGATCAGAATCTGTGCTTTAGAAAGCCCATAGGCGAGTTCTCTGCTATTAGAAGCACTGCCTTAGCATACCCCGCAAACTGGGGGAGCCTGCAAAAGGCAGACTCATGAGACGACTGCCTTTGTGAAAGGCCTGGCTCCATGAGATTGTAATTCAGAAGCAGGGCAAGGCCCGAGCAATCTAGGTGTTTCAGAGCATTCCAGCCACGGTCCAGGCCCTCTGTCTGCTCCCAGAGATAGTACTGTTCACACTCCGCTAAGTGCATCAGGAAGGCAGGCTGGTGGGTGAGCAAGTACAGAGAAACAAGCTTTCCTTTGAAACTCCTTTCTTTCCTCCCTTGAGGTCCTTGACCCCTGGGGAATGGGTGACAGCCTCTTCAAGCTTAGCCTGGGGAAAAACTCACCCGCGACCCACAGCTTCTCATGTGTTCCCCTTTGGCCTTGACCGTGGAGACGTTCTTTAGCGGCAGAGAAAGAAGGACTGACGGTGGACACTCTGGGGACCAGGCCTGTCCCCAAGAGAAGCAGCTGTGGTCTCGGACCAGATCCACAGACTCTTCTGAATCACATCCTCCATAACCCACTCGCCAAGGTTCTTCACTGCTCTTCCTGTTCTGTTCCCATCTTCCCATAGGGAAAAGTGCTCCTAAGGAGAGAGATGATGTCCCAGCGGAGGTGGGAGGGAAGGGAGAGACAGGTGATCAGACAAACTGGATTAGCCACATCCTGGAGGGTGAAGCCCTGAACGATGGTGAGGGGCAGGGAAGCCTGGTGGGCTACCGTTCATGGGGTCGTGAAGAGCTGGACACGACTTGGCAACTGAACAGCAACAGAAGTGCACAAAAACTCTAATGAATATTGAAAAGCCCTGGATGTTTGTAGAAGACTCCTAATGAGCCCTCACCCCCTCTCTCCTGCTTTAATGCATCTTTCCTCAAGCCCCCAGCCCTGCCACTCCCTGCTCCGAGTCCTCTGGGGCTCCCCGGAACTCTCACGATCAATTCAGATGCCTCTGCAGGACTTGCCTAGGACCTGCCTGCTTCCCCAGCCTGAGTCTGCCTGTCCCCCAGGTGTCTTAGGCTCCACTAGAAGACTTTCTGTCTCCCGCTCTGAGTTCACCATGCCCCTCCGTGTGTCTCTGCCTGTGCACTTGCTCTTCCTTCTTCCAGTGATATCCTTTCCCCCACCCACCGGCAGGTCTCCTAAACCAACTCACCCCAGGACCCACCTCGTTGCCCTGTTATTCATTCAGTTATTCAGCAGGAAATCAGTGAGTTCCTACCGTGTGCCGTGCACCAAGCTAGAGTCTGGGGTGTAAATGGCAACAACTGAAGCATCCACAGACCAGTAGGCTTCGGGATAACCTCTCCTCACCCACCCCCTGCATGTCACTGATGAGGAAGCAGTGGCAGACTGGTCCGAGGACCTGCTCGGGATAAACAACTACAGGCGGGAAGTCTGGGGTTGGAATGCAGAGTCTGACTTGGAGCCCAGGTATAGGCGCCTGCCACTGGGCAGCCCTGTTGCCAGGGCCTCTTCTTAACGGCATGAAGCTCCTCATCCCCTGTTCTCCTGCGGCCCCTTCCCCTGCCCTGGTCCTCTTCCCTACTCCCAGCACAGAGGAGCAAACCGCTGGGCATCCAGTAGCCCAGATAGGAAAGCTGGAAGCTGTCTCTTGACCTCTGCCCTCCCCATCACCCGGCCCTGCCCGTCACCTCCTAAAATCTCTCTCCAGTCCCTGCTGCCTCCTTGTCTAAGGCTGCCTCGTCTCCCACCTGGACTATTGCTTCTCTCAGTCTTGAGCCCTACACGTCATTCGTTACCGAGAGCAACCAGTTCACAGCCAGTCTCACTCCAGGTCACTGCAGCGGGGCTCCCATCAGCCTCGCGTGCCGCCCTCACTGCCTGTGCTCCCGCCACCGGCCCATCTGTCAGCCCTGCCCCTGGGCATCTGCACGTGTGGCCCCGTCTGCCTGGCGGCTCTGCTCATCCCTCATCCCCCCTCCACCCTAGCTGCGTCTCATCTAATTGCGCCCATTCTTCAGCTCCCAGTTCAAGATTCATCACCCAGAGAACTTCTTCGGATCGCCTGTTCAGCTCCAATACCTCTGCTTCCCACTGGAACCGTCTCACTTTGTGATTATGCACTTATGAGTGTTATTACTTTATTAACACCTGTCTCCTTCATGAGACTTAAAGCTCCTGGAAGACAGCGTCCTTGCTAGTTCTGCTCTTCACTGTGTACCTAGCACCAGGCAGTGCCCAGTGTTTAGCAGACATGCCAGAAATATTCAGAAGTATTCCATGAGTGAATGACAGGGTTGCTGTGAGATCAGACTGGAGAAAGCATGTAAAAGCACATGGTACTCTCCCTTGCGTAAAACAGGCGCTCAATTGTTAGCTGATAGTAACTGCTGTTGTTAGAACTCATCTTGAGCAAGCCTTACCTGATGCCCAAAGCCGGGGGTGAGGGGGACGGCGTGTGGCGTGAAAATTGCAGATCCCTGGGGTGTCGGCTGTGAACAGCTGGAGAGGGATTCCTAGCCAAGAGTTGTGGGTGGTAGCTGCAAACAGCTGGGAAGGTGACTGAACAGCTGGGGTAGTGACTGCAACTGTCTAAGGGTGCTGGCTGTGAACAGCTGGGGTGGTAATTGCACACCCCTGAGGATACGGTCTGCAAATAAGCGGGTAGCGACTGCAAACAGCTAGAGTGTTGAATTGCAAACACCTGGGAGCAAGGGCTGCAAACAAACGGACGGGAGGCTGCAGATAACTGGGGAATAGAACGGCAGGTGGACAGGTGCGCCTGCAAGTGTGTGTCGGGGGTGGGCTGCTCTCCCGCACCAGCCACAGACTCCTTCTGCCAGTAGCCAGCCCCCACACACACACGCGTGCGTGCACACACACACGCACATCCTCCTCCCTCCATGCAGAGTGGGTTGAGACCCCACAGGCGTCCCTTTTGAGGACACAGACAAGTCCGGTGCACATCTGATCACCTGAGTGACTTCTTTCTTCCCACCCTTCTTGTGTCCCAGGCAAGCTGTCCACTCTCAGTCACTCGGCGGGTGCCGGTCCCTCCCCTGGAGGCACCCAGCCCATCCTTCAGATCCAAGTTCCAGCATCACTTTATCAGAAGGACGAGATTGGGCTCTCCTCCTGTGTCTTCCCCTCTTCTTCCTCCACAGTGAGAATTGTAATTACCCTTCCTTCATCTGCATAGACTTGTGAGCTCCCCTAATTCATGCCCATCTCCCTTGCTGGGCCGTAAGCCTTTCAAGAGAACATGACTGTGTTCACCACCCAGCCCTGGAACCTGGCACACAGTAGGTGCTCTTAACTCTGAGATGGATACAGGGATGGATGGAGGGACTGAAGTGGTGGCTGAGAAGGAACAGAGAATTCCATGAAGTTGGGGGCAAAAAATATATAGCTACGTATGCCTGGGGTATACCTGGCTCTGGCAGAAGTTGTCCCCTTCTCGTTAGTGGGGAAGATGCTTGCGTCTTTCTTCCAGGAGGCAGAAGCCCTTGATCCCCACCCTGACTCAGCCACTGCTTCACTGAAGACCTGGCCTGGTAGGAAATCTGCTGGGAAAGAACAAAATAGGTCCACAACCCTCTGCACTGACCACCCTTCACCCTTCTTCAGACACAACAAGGAAGGAACCCAGGACCCCGTGCCTCAGTTTCCCATCATTAAGAGAGGGATTTGGACTCCTGGGTGATCCCTGAGGACGATGCCAGCTGTGATAGTCTGAACTGGGGACTGATTTCTCTGAGAGCTCCCTGCACGTTCATCCTAGAACCAGCCGGGTCTTCCCAGGAGTCTGGCCATCAATGCCCATGACCTCAGCCTGGAAAGGGTCTGCCGTGAAAGCTCTCCTGGCTTCAGGCCATAGGTTCTAGGCATTGAGTTGCTTGCAAGAATCCCACAGATCTACGAATCAGGTACAGAGCCCAGATTCAGGGACATAAGACCCTAAATAATTGTGCTTTGTTGTTGTTCCATCACTCAGTCATGTTTGACTCTTTGCGACCCCATGGACCGGAGCTCACCAGGCTTCCCTGTCCTTCACCACCTCCTGGAGTTTACTCAAACTCAAGTCCATCGAGTCGGTGATGCCATCCAATCATCTCATCCTCTGTTGTCCCCTTCTCCTTTTGCCTTCAATTTTTCCCAGCATCAGGGTCTTTTCTAATGAGTTAGCTCTTCTCATCAGGTGGCCAAAGTATTGGAGTTTCAGCTTCAGCATCAGTCCTTCCAATGAATATTCAGGACTGATTTCCTTTAAGACTGACTGGTTGGATCTCCTTGCAGTCCCAGGGACTCTCAAGAGTCTTCTCCAACACCACAGTTCAAAAGCATCAATTCTTTGGCTCTCAGCCTTATTTATGGTCCAACTCTCACATCCATACAGGACTACTGGAAAAATAATTACAGTACTCAACTGGTAAAACACTAGCAAGTTGCTCTCATTGGAAGCTCAGAGAGGCTATGGAACTTGCTCAAGGTCACACAGCTGTAAGTAACAGGGCTGGGCTTTGGACTGAGGCAGGTGAGCTCCAGAGCCCTTCCTCCTGATCCCTGCATCATAGTCTGAGACACCCAGACACACCCACTGCCAGATACAAGTGACAAGTGAGGTCGCTCAGTCATGTCCGACTCTTTGTGACCCCGTGGACTGTAGCCCACCAGGCTCCTCCGTCCATGGGATTCTCTAGGCAAGAATTCTGGAGTATTGCCACTTCCTTCTCCAGGGGATCTTCCCGACCCAGGGATTGAACCGAGGTCTCCTGCATTGTAGGCAGACACTTTAACCTCTGAGCCACCAGGGGAAAGCACACACACGCACGCACGCACGCACACACACACACACACACAGGGTTTTTCAGGGAAACCAACAAAATGGCTCCCGCCTGCTTCCTGTCTCCTCTCCTGAAGCATACTGGGGCTCTGCTGGCTGGCAGCTCTGCACAAAGCCAGAAAGGGACCCTCATTACCAGGAGGCTCCTATCTCAGATGGATTGGCTTCCCCAGTGTCTCTGCCAGCCAGGTTGGAAGTGAGGCTCGGAAAGCACCGAGGCTGCAGTTCCCTTGGATACAGGTACCCACGGTGGGGGAGGGGAAGGGGCAGAGCTATTTCTCAGCCAGTCCCTGGCCTGGCTTGACTGCTGCTTTGGGTAATAGCCAAAATGCCTCCTTTATCTCTGTCCCATTAATTCAAAGATGCCTAGGAAACCTGTTAGGAAGAAAACACAATAGGTCTTCTGGCTCTCTGCACCGCCCACCACCTCTTCCTCTACCCTGCATCAGACCCAGCAAGGCAGGAAGCCAGGGGGCTGGGAGATGCATGCTTCTTGCCAGGCAAAGCGTCTGACCTGCAGGGCCTGGCAGGGGGTTCAGGGGGAACCTGAGCAGGACTGAGAAGGGGCAGAGCAAACCAGAGGAAGGGATGGGAGCATGGCAGACAGGTGCACAGAGTGATGGGAATGTGAGGATGAGGGCTAGGTGCTTCTAGAGCAGGGCACATACCTGTCACAAGGGTGCAGCCGGTGAAGACTGAAGGGAGGGTGGGGAGACTGCTGTGGATCCTGCCTCCTCTACTGATTGGCCGTTTGGCTTTGGGCGACTTACTTAACTCTGTGCATTAGTTCCCTCTCTTGTGACATAGAGGTGGCCATAGTCCTCACCCCTAAGGGTTGTGGAGAGGATTTAATGCGATCATCTTGCAAAGAGCTTAAATGGCATGTCCTCAGCAAGCAATGGATGTTAGCTCCTATTATGGTAATATGAGTGATGATGGGGATGCAGCTGGGAAAAGAGAGATGGAAGCAGGGATAGATGCAGTTTGCAGGGAAAGAGGGATAGATGCAGGATGCAGGGAAAGAGTGATAGAAGGTACTGTGTCCAGGCAAGGCTGGCTCTGAGCATCCCTGTATCACTCCAGCCACCCCGAGTTCCTGCACTTTCTTAAATGACCTGCTGCCCTCTCTTGGCCTTTGCATGTGCTATTCCCTCCACCTAAGCACTCTTCCCTGGTTCTTCTCCAGATTCGTTCCTACAGTGAGTGCTAAAGGAGTATATTGGGACTGCATGGAAGAACCACTCAAGTCAGATCTTGTCCCATCAAACCTGAGTGCTCTCAAAGACCAAACTGGCACGTCTCTTAGCATCTTGAAGACACACTGAGATGCCGAGCGTGACGTGGTCAAGAGCAGAGGCTGTGGACTCCAATTTGTCCTTCCTTTAGAAGCCGAGTGACCTTGGGAAAGTCACGGAACCTTTCTCTTCCTCAAGTTCCTTATCCACAGACCATTAATAAGAAGACTTGTTGGCAAGATGAACAAACCAGTCTACTAAAATTACTTAGAATGGGGCTGGCCCAGAATGAGCTCTGAGTAAGCTCAGAGTTAGTCATCTTGGACACGTTGCACTCAACACCCCCAGCCTACATGGGGAACCAAGCCCATGTGGGGAATCGTGTCTTCCCCATGTGGGCCCCTTTCCCTCTTTTGTTGACTGTTTTAGTAGGTTGTGGAAGCTGCTACGGTTTTCCTAATTCAATGTTGGTATCCTTTTATGTCCAAACCAAAAGCAAACAAGAAAATGTATAAGGTTCAAAAAAGAGATGAAAGCCACGTTGGTTAAAGCAGGCAGGATCTTAAATTTGAGCCCTGGACACTAGTGTTAAAGCACCTGCCTGCCAATGCAGGAGACACAAGAGACGCAGGTTCGATCCTCAGGATCAGGAAGATCCCCTGGAGCAGGAAATGGCAACCCTTCCAGTATTCTTGCCTGGAGAATCCTATGGACAGAGGAGCCTGGTGGGCGACAGTCCATAGGGTCGCACAGAGTCAAACACGACTGAATCAACTTAGCACAGCACGTGGGACAAAGCTTGCTGGGCCCCATCTGGGTGGCTGGGCTTGCTGCTTCTGATGAGGTCCAGTCCCCAGCCCCCCAGGGCCCAAGACAGCCCCATTCAGGCATCTCAGGCTGGCTAAGAAGGCCCAAGGCTACCAGGCTGTGGACTGGCCAGGCTGTCCTCAGCTGGATGCCTTGTGAACAAATGCTGGCTTCTGTGTGTCTTGGAAGGAGGGGTGAGCCATGCCATCGCTTTTCCTGCCTCCTGCCGCCACCCCCAACCCCCACACCATGTGACTTCAGTCTTTATTCCTGGACTTCCTGATTCAGCTGGTTTCTGGCTGAGGCTGTCTCCTCCAAACTTTAGCTTGCTTGTCTGGGTCCCAGTAGCTCTCACCAGCCCCTTCCTCTGGTCTGGATCTTTTCTCCATTCCTTCAGCTGCTATCGTAGCCTCCTCTGGCATAAATCTGGCAACCTTTCCGCCCCACACTGCCCCCAAATCTGGCATGAATGCCTCCCCAGGTCAGATCTGGAAGCAGCACCAGCTCCCATGAAGGGCCAGACCTGCCTGAAAGCCACACCCATCAAGGTTAGAACTCAGAATCAAGCCGACATGGCTGTCAAGGTCCCAGAGACCTAGGGTCTGCTCTCAGTGCTCAGCCCCCACTCCTGACTTGCTCCCTTTGCTCTCTGTGTCCCAGCCACACTGACCTTCAGTAAGCTTCTGGAAGGCCCCCTTTCCTCCTCAGGGCCTTGGCAGTGCTGCTCCCTCCTCCTGGAATGCTGTCTCTGCCACCCCTCCCCTTTCATCTCCTCTTATCCTGCTGCAAGCTCAAAGGTCACATCCTCAGAGACACCTTCAAAACCCCCAAGACTAGATACAGTTTCCCTGATGCCCATTCCCATGGTTCCCAGAATCTGTTCTCCATCAGCTTTACCATTGCTTACAATTATTAACTGGGGCCTCCATGGCCGCTCAGGTGGTGAAGAATCTGCCTGCAGTGCAGGAGACCCAGGTTTGATCCCTGGGTTGGGAAGACCCCCTGGAGAAGGGAAAGGCTGCCCACTGCAGTATTCTTGCCAGGAGAACTCCATAGACAGAGGAGCCAGGCAGGCCATTAATCAATTAGCATTTTTATTTGATTGCCATATCTATCCACTGGACTTCATGGGAATCCCCCTGAGGGAAAGGCCTGATCTGCTTACTCATCCCAGAGCCCAGCCAGTGCTCATCATCAACACACTTTCCTTGCGCCCCTGCTAGAAACTACTAGGCATGGAGCTGGTTGTGGTGGATTCAATGGTGAGTGAGATATGGGATTAATGGCAGGTGATTGGGGTACCGGGGAAGCAGAGCAGAGGAAACAGCAGAGAAGGCCACGGGGAGGAAGGAGTATCTGAGCTGAGACTTCCAGGCCCACAATAATAGGTTCTGTTTCTTGAACTCTTCTTCCATAGGGTCAGCAAGTTGGAGGATTGGGTTGGGGAAGGGATTTTTAGGCACAAGAGCCAGCAGAGGGTTAGAACCTTGAGTCTGGGAAGTGTGTGAGTAGGATGTGCAGCTCAGTGGTCCTGTTGCTGCCAGGGGAGCAGGAGGAGGGGCTGAGAGGTGGATGGGGCCCCAGCAGAGTGGATTACAGCGGGTCATGGTGGGGGTTGGGAATGCCATAGGAAGGCAGCAGTGTACCACGGAAGACTAAGCAGGGAGGTCCTGGCGATCACCCTGAGGAGGGGGTGACCCCGGGGTGGTCTCTGAGCAGCCCGGTCGCGTCTCCTGCTTCCCTAGTCACCACCCCCTGCCCCACACTAGCCCAGCCTGTCTGCTGCTTGGCAACGCCCTGCCCAGCCCTCTTAACAGACACGTAGTTCTTTTTCTGAGGGGAGTGGTCATGAGGCCCACCTGTGGGGGCCCTGATTTCTATTTTTTGGAATTTAAACTTTTTGTTTTTTGTTCAGGTATAGCCGATTAACATTGTTACGGTAGTTACGGTTGAACTGCGAAGTGAATATACATGTATCCATTCTGCCCCAAACCGCCCTCCCATCCTGGCTGGCACATAACGTTGAGCAGAGTTCTGTGTGCTATACAATAGGTCCTTGTTCGTTATCCATTTTGAATATAGCAGTGTGTATATGCCCTCCCCAACGTCTCTAACTATTCCTTCCACTCCGGCAACCATAAGTTCCTTTTCTAAGTCTGTGAGTCTCCTTCTGATTTGTAAGTAAGTTCATCTGTATCATTTCTTTTTAGATTCCACACATGAGGGATGTCATACCATGTCTCTCCTTCTCTGACTCACTTCACCCAGTGTGACACTCTCTAGGTCCATCCATGTTGCAGCAAATGGCAAGATTTCGTTCCTTTTAGTGGCTGAGTAATATTCCACCATGCATATGTCCCACATCTTCTTTACCCATTCTTTTCTCGGCTGATGTTTAGGCTGCTTCTGTGTCTTGGCTACAGTAAACGGTGCTGCTGGGAACACTGGGGTGCATGCGTGCTTTTGGACCATGCTTTTCTCCGGGTATTTGCCCAGGAGTGAAGTTGCAGGGTCACATGGTAGCTCTATTTTTAGTCTTTTAAGGAGCCCCCTACTGTTCTCCATAGTGGCTGCACCAATTTACATTCCCACCAACAGTGTAGGAGGGTTCCCTTCTCTCCATACCCTCTCCAGCACTCATGATACTATACATAGAAGATCCTAAAGATGCCACCAGAAAACTACTAGAACTCATCAATGAACTTGGCAAAGTTGCAGGTCACAAAATTAACATACCAAAATCTGTTGCATTCCTATACCGTAACAACAAACAATCAGAAAGAGAAATTCAAGAAGTAATTCCATTTACCATCACATCAAAAAGAATAAAATGAAGATAGGAATAAACCTACCTCAGGAGATAAATGACCTGTACTATGAAAACTACAAGATACTGATGAAAAAAATAGAAGAAAACATAAACAGATGGAAAGATATACCATGTTCCTGGATTGGGAGAATCAATATTGTCAAAATGACTATACTACTCAAGGCAATCTACAGATTCAATGCAATTCCTATCAAATTGAGGCTGGACATATACAACTCCTAGAGGAAAAACATGGGCAGAACACTCTCTGACATAAATCACAACAACATCTTTTTTGATCCATCTCCCAGAATAATGGAAATAAAAAGCAAAATGAACAAACGTGACCTATTTAAACTCAAAAACTTCTTCATAGCAAAGGAAACAATAAACAAAATTTAAAGACAACCCACAGATTGGAGAAAATGTTTGCAAATGATGTGGCTGATAAGGGATTAGTCTCCAAAATTCACAAACAGCTTATGCTTAACATCAAAATAAACAGCCCACTCCAGAAATGGGCAGGAGACCTGAACAGACATTTCTCCAGAGGACATGCATATGGCCAACAGGCACATGAAAAGATGTTCAACATCTCTAGTTATTAGAGAAATGCAAATCAAAACTACAATGAGATATCACCTCACACCAGTCAGATGGCTATCATCAAAAAATCCACTAACACCAGATAGATACTTCTAAGGGCAGGTCATTACTGCCTCTTTCCGTCAGCACCCTGGACAGAGCCTGGCCCAGAGGAAGTCAAGGTATTTCCTTCCTTCCTCTTTCCTTTTCTCTGACTTCCTAACTTCTTTCCTCCTAACTCACAACCTTACCATCCTTCTTCCCTTTTTACCTCTTTCCTTGATTAATGGCTTGGACTATGAACTTATTTCTCTCCTGTTTCCCCTCCCCGTCTCCTCTCATCCCATCTCCTGCCGCCTTTTTGTTGGAAAAGTTCTGAACCCAGACACACTTGAGGAAGGTAAAGAAGAGTGTGAAGAACCAACATCCATTTTATCTGCCAGGAACCACACTAGAAACTTCACATGGATTACTGCATTTAATTGTCCAATCAACTCAAGGAGGCAGATATTCATGTCTCCATCTTATCAGTGAGAGTCAGAGCAGTTCAGAACTGTCCAGTGTCTCGTTATGGCAGAACCAGAGGCTTCATCCAAAGAAAATGTCTATAGTGGTGGAACTTTGGGCTTCATAACGGGACAGTGGATAGAACTTTTGGAGCAGGGAGACCTTCCCAGATCACTCACAAGATCACGCCCAAGCTATGATGCCTCTCTTGCTGTTTCGGGTCAGGGAAGGCCTGGTCTGAGCCCGGCATAGACCATCAGCTCCCCTGGGTTAGAGGGTACCCCGGACAGAATGAACATTTGACTTAGGCAGAGCTGTGAAGGTGGTGTTGGAGCCAGAGTAGCAGTGAGGTCAGGGCCAGGACCCCAGAGATGCAGCATGGGCCTAAGGCTACACCTTTATGCCAGGGATGCCCTCCCTGACGGCTCCTGAGATCCCCTTGTAGCAAGCCCTCCATTTGGATCAATGTCACCCTGTCCTCAATCATCTCCTACCCTAGCTCCTATTTATGTCTCCACACCTCAGTCACAGCCCTTGATCATGTGCATGCATCCGTGCTAAGTCACTTCAGTCATGTCCAATTCTTTGCAACCCTATGGACTGTAGTATGCCTAGCCTCTCTGTCCATGGGATTCTTCAGGCAAGAATACTGGAGTGGGTTGCTATGCCCTCCTCCAGGGGATCTTCCCGACCCAAGGATGGAACCCACATCTCTCAAGTCTCCTGCATTGGCAGGTGGATTCTTTACTGCTGGTGCCCCCTGGGAAGCCCCCCTTGATCAGGACGGGTATGCTTTTGTTCTGCGCTTCACCGTGGCCAGCAGAAACCCTGGGCCATCCGCAGCCTGAGCTTCCTCTGAAAGTTAAATTAGTACCTTCTACTCAGGTGAGCAAGCGACCCTGCTCCCTTAGCTTGGCATCAAAGGACCCAGAATGATCAACAAGTTGTTTTTGGAAGAGTAGAGAAATGGAACATGTGAGGATATAACTTTTAACTTAAAATACTGTGCCCTCTGCATTTGGATGTCAGGCGGGATCTTGAGTGACATTTGCAGAGCTGCTGGGGTGAGCATGTGAGGTCAAGTGTACTCATTAGCCACGCTCAGAGGCAGCGGCAAGGCCAATGGAGAGTAAATGGGCTCCACCAGCTGCGTTTCTCCCTATGAGGAGAGAAGCAAAGCTCAGACTCATTTCAGCATCCACTAGGCAGGTCCATGGCTAGGCATGGAGAGAATGTCCCCGGGGGCCATGTGGAGCATCAGAAGGAGACCCACATGGCTTCACAATGTCCTTGTCCCACTGGGAGAGGAGGCCCCCAGCTGGCTTCTTTAAAGATGGCACCTGTGTGGCATTGTTTCTGCTTAGAGTAAATCAGATTTTGGCTGCCAGGAATTGTATCAGGGAGGAACCTAGATGACATTGTGGTGAATTCTGTAACCCATGGCCCTTAGATACTTATGCAGCTGTGTGTGTGTGTGTGTGTGTGTGTGTGTGTACTCTTGGGAGAGGGAGGATCCATAGATCAGTTGAATTTCTTCAAATTCTCAAAGGGGTTCATTCATTTTTTTTCATCACTTTTATTTCTCTTTTAATTGAAGCATAATTTTTATAATAGAATGGATAGGTCTTATGTGTTCAATTCAGTGAGTTTTTGACAATTCTATACATCCTTTTTAACCACCCCAGACAGTAATTTGGAAGGGGTCACATTAAATCTGTAGATTGATTTGGGTAGTATGGCTATTTTAACAATATTAATTCTTCCAGTCCAGGAGCATGGGCTATCTTTCTATTCCTTGTAATCACCTTCAGTTTCCTTTATCAGCATATAACTCTTTCATCATCTTGGTTTGGTTTCTTTCTAAGTGTTTTCCTTTTTTGATGCAATTTCAGAAGGGACTTTTTTCCCCCTCTTTCTGATATTTCATTGTTAGTGCAAAGAAATGCAACAGATTTCTGTATGTTAATCTTACATCCAACTACCTTGATGATTTCTTCATCAGCTCTTGTAGTTTTGGTGTGGGGTTTCCAAGGTTTCTCTCTATACAGTATCATGTCATCTGCATATGGGCTTACCAGGTGGCACTAGTGGTAAAGAACCTGCCCACCAGTGCACGAGACATAAGACATGTGGGTCAGGAAGATCCCTTGGAGGAGAGCATGGCAACCCACTCCAGTATTCTTGCCTGGAGAACCCCATGGGTAGAAGAGCCTTGCGGTCTATAGTCCATAGTGTCACAAAGAGTCAGACACGACTAAAGTGACTTAGCATGCATGCATGCAGGAAGCAACAGTTAGAACTGGACATGGAACAACAGACTGGTTCCAAATAGGAAAAAGAGTACGTCAAGGCTGTATATTGTCACCCTGCTTATTTAACTTATATGCAGAGTACATCATGAGAAACGCTGGGCTGGAGGAAGCACAAGCTGGAATCAAGATTTCCGGGAGAAATATCAATACCCTCAGATATGCAGATGATACCACCCTTATGGCAGAAAGTGAAGAACTAAACGCCTCTTGATGAAAATGAAAGAGGAGAGCGAAAGAGTTGGCTTAAAGCTCAACATTCAGAAAACAAAGATCATGGCATCTGGTCCCATTACTTCATGGCAAATAGTTGGGGAAACAGTGGAAACAGTGGCTGACTTTATTTTTCTGGGCTCCAAAATCACTGCAGATGGTGATTACAGCCATGAAATTAAAAGACACTTACTCCTTGGAAGGAAAGTTATGACCAACCTAGACAGCATATTCAAAAGCAGAGACATTACTTTGCCAACAAAGATCTGTCTAGTCAAGGCTATGGTTTTTCCAGTGGTCACGTATAGATGTGAGAGTTGGACTATAAAAAAAGCTGAGCACCAAAGAATTGATGCTTTTGAACTGTGGTGTTGGAGAAGCCTCTTGAGAGTCCCTTGACCTGCAAGGAGATCCAACCAGTCCATCTTAAGGGAGATCAGTGCTGGGTGTTCATTGGAAGGAATGATGCTGAAGCTGAAACTCCAATACTTTGGCCACCTGACGCGAAGAGCCGATTCATCAGAAAATACCCTGATGCTGGGAAAGATTGAGGGCAGGAGGAGAAGGGGATGACAGAGGATGAGATGGTTGGATGGCATCACCGACTCGATGGACATGGGTTTGGGTGGACTCCGGGAGTTGGTGATGGACAGGAAGGCCTGGTGTGCTGTGGTTCATGGGGTCACAAAGAGTCGACGTGACTGAACAACTGAACTGAACTGAGCTGATGCACACACATCTGCACATAATGACAGTTTAGCCTCCTCCCTTCCAGCCTGGAAAGTGTTCACTTCTTTTTCTTATCTAATTGACTTCCAATACTATATTGACGGGAAGTGGTTAGGAGAAGGTATCCTTGTCTTGTTCAAGATTTTATCAGGAAGGCTTTCAGCTTTTCACTGTTGAGTATTATGTTGACATGAGTTTGTCATAAATAGCTTTTATTATGTTGAGATCTGTTCCCTCTATACCCACTTTGGTAAGATTTTTTACCGTGAATGGATGTTGAATTTCATCTAATGCTTTTTCTGCAGCTATTGAGATGATCGTGTGGTTTTGTCTTTTGTTGATATCTTGTGTTTTCTTTTGTTGTCTTTCATTTACTTTGAAAAAATAATTGGAACCTGGCATTGTTGTAGGCAGTTAGAATATGGCAGTGAATAGTGTGTTGCTGTTCTAATCCAGGAGTATAAAACATAAATTTATATAAAATATAAATAAATCTGAGAGTATAGAACAAATACTTGCCAAGCACATCAGTACTGTATTTGATGGGTCTTTGTGTCATGAAGAATAGAGCTAGGTAAGGAAAATGGAGAGGGATTGATAATAGTGCTATTGGGTGAGTGACCCCAAACCATCAGAAGCCCTTGATGGAGACAAAGGCGATTCTAGCCCATGTGAAGTGCGTCCCTGGACCTACTGCTCCTTGCAGAACAGGGGCAGGTGTGAGCCAGTTGTCTTTGTAAGCCATGTCCTCTGGTGATGGGGGTGGACCTCTTAGAGCTTCCTTCCTGCACCTAGACTTGTGCCAGGCTCCTGAAGGGTGGGGTGAAGCTTACCCAGCGAGAGGCAGGCTGAGTGGAGCTCCGTACAGTGGAAAGCACCCCAGCTCAGAGCTCCCTGAGCTGAGTCAGTCCAGCCCCCTCCTCCCTGGAGAGGTGAGCTGGGTGGGCACATCAATCAGCTGATGTCGTATCTGGCTCACAATGGCTGCTTTATCCATAGAATGCATCCTCCTCTGGGGCACTCACAGACAGAAAGTGTGCAAACACCCAAGCACGCCGGTGTGCAAGGGGCCGGGAGACTGGTCCTAAGAAGGTCACTCCTTAGAGAAGCTCCTCTGCTCTCTGGGGTTTGGTGGCTTCACTGTGCAAGGTAGAAGTTAGATTCTAAGGTGGGCCTGTGTGCCCTTCTGGCTGTCTTGTTCATGCTCATACATTTGCCAGCATTTTCCTGAGAACTCCTTTATGCTGGGCCCTGTGCCATGACGAACAACCCTCAGCCCTGACCTTGAGATGCTCACAGTCCGATAGATGAAACATACAAGCAAAGCTGCTCTGCCACTGACCAGCCTTGTGACCTTGGGCAAGTTACTTAAACTGCCTTGGGGCTCAGTTTCCTCATCTGTAAAATGGGGAGAGTCAGAGTACCTTCCGGGGCTTTTGCAAGGGTTAGATGAGTTACAATATACAAAGCACTTGAAATAGCAGGCAAAACCACCTTCTCGGGGACAAGCAGCGTGACCTGGTGATGTCTGTGTCTCTTGCGCCCAGCCCAGTGCTTGGCCCCAGAGAAGTGTTTCCAAAAGAGAGGCAGAATGAACACACGTGGGAGGAATCTCTCCTGCAGGCCGGTTATCAGTTCCGGGAGCCACGTGAGATTTGGATGAGCCCACGTGACCCTCAGACGGCTCCTGTGGACTGCTGTAAAGCTCTCTCCAGCTCTTGTCCCCGTGAGCCTCCGCACTGTGTATTTGAGCCTTTGATATACGGGGAGATGTTTGCCAAGGGAGAGAAATGTTATTGGACAATTTTTGTGGTTGTAAAGATTACTTCTTGATGAAAACCCACACACAAAGAAAGACTTACAAGCCTCCCTTAAGGTAGGCAAATGAATGATGTGTGTTTACAGTGTCCCAGCCTGTGCTCAGGGCTGTCAGCTCTGCAGGGGGCGGGGCAGAGGAAGGGGACCAGAGGCCACGGCCAGCTAGGGGACAGTTCCTGCTAAAACTGCAGCAGCCCCTTCTAAGCCATCCCTTCTCTCTTTGCTCCTCTCGGCTGGTCTAAGTTTTTCTCCTATGAAAGACCCAGCCTTTTCCTTGAGGTCTGCCCCCTCCCTGAGCTAGAGAGGAACTTGCTCTGTGTGCCTCTGACTGGAGCATCTGCCCTGGGCTCCAGCATCCTGGGAGCCCAGGTTCTTCCAAAGCAGAAGTCCTGTCTCCCCAGCCAGGTCCCGAGGCCCCGAGGGCAGGGGGCATGGCCGTTCCTCTAGGGCCTGCCTCCAGCTCCCGGGAGCACAGTTAACTGCATGCAACAGCCGGCGGAGGGCAGAGGGAACTGTCCTCAGGCAGCCAAGCCTTTCCTCACTTCCTCACTGCCTTTCTCACAGCTGCCTCCCCTACTGACCTGGGAGCCCGGGGGCGGGAAGTTGTCTCATTCCACCTGACCCCACTCAGGGCCTGGGGCCGTTGTTGTTCCGTCTCTAAGCCCGACTCTTTGTGACCCCCTGGACTGCCGCACGCCAGGCTTCCCTGTCCTTCACTATCTCCCAGACTTGCTCAAACGCATGTCCATCGAGTCGGTGATGCCATCCAACCATCTCATCCTCTTTTGCCCCCTTCTCCTGCCTTCAGTCTCTCCCAGCATCAGGGTCTTTTCCAGTGAGCCGGCTCTTCACATCAGGTGGCCAAAGTATTGGAGCTTCAGCTACAGCATCAGTCCTTCCAGTGAATATTCAGGGTTGATTTCCCTTCGGATTGACTGGTTTGATCTCAGTTGGTGTTGGTGGGGTGCAAGACGGCCTGAATGAATGTGTGAATAATGAATCTCTTCTTCAGCCTCCTTGCTGACCCCTCGAAGCACTTCAGACCCCATCTCCTTTGCCCTGCAGCCCCCTTGGCCAGCCTCCCAGGGGGAAGGGACGCCCCCCTGCTGGCTGGCTTCTCTGCTCCCTCCTTTGGGTCTATTTCCTGCCTGGCTGGAGAGACCTTCCTGCAGCAGACACGTTGGTGCCATTGGCAGTGACGCCTGGGGCCACGCCAGAGGGCCAGGCAGCAGGCCCAGAGCATCCGGAGGCTGTCAGCGTGGCCAGAGTGGGGCCTGGCACGGCTGGAGTCTGGTTGAGGAGAGAGTTAGAAGCAGACAAGGCCTGGGTCAGGGTGGGTGCCTGGGAGCTAAGATGTGGAATCAGATGCCAAGATTGACTTAGAGCTGTGCAACCGTGGATGGATGGTTTGCCCTCTCTGTTCTGTGAGAGGTCTAATGGGGGGCAGTGAATGCTGGGCCACATTCCCCCATGTTTTCTCAAGCTGGGTCACTTCTCACTGCACAGTTTACCATTTGAAAGTCCCCAGGGAGTCCATCTCTGCATCCATGCTCCATCCATCCCCATTCTTCCCACCCCCCTCCCTGCCCCCACTCCCCCCCACCACCCCATCCCTGACTGGGGAAGCCACAAGCATTGCTAAACCATGAAAGTGACCCTCAGGAACTTTAAAATATTTTTTACCTCCTAAGCAGCATGTGCTTCTATACAGATCAGCTTCCCTAGGGAGTGTCAGTGATATAAATAGTATAAATATTTGTCTCCTGGGCTGATAGAAGTATCAAGTTCTGATTTTATTTGGCAAATTGTGCTGTCTGCCTCCAGTCCATCCAAATCCTCTGGAAAAGAGTCCTCAGCATCTCTGTGAACAGTAGACTCTCTTCTTTGGAGGATCTCCAGGAGCAGGTCTTAGCACCAGCCCTTGAGGGTTCCCCAGGGCCCAGAGGAGCTGGGCAGGAAAGTGAGGAGGGTTGGAGTTGAGATCCTGGAGACAGGCTTCCTCGCTCAGCCCCCAGAGTAAAGCCTAGCTATCCTGCTGAGGGCACGTGCACATCCCACTTGGCCCGCCCAAAGCTTCTGGAAAAGGCAAAGGAGCAATCAGTCTCCCCGCTTTCACACATTTCACACCAGCATCTCCCGGAGCTGCTGGAAGCTGGTGGCCCTGCTCCCACCCATGCACATGATAGAAAGGACGTCAGAAGTGTGGCATCACTCAAAAGCTGAAACGATCGGGTCAGGAGGAAAGCCCAAGACAGGCGCACTGCTTCCAGGGGTCTGCAGACCCACCTGTCCTGGAGCAGCCCCACTGAGGCAGGCTGGCTGGCCACCGCATCCACGGGGCTGGAGGAGTATCGGTCGTAAGTGTCCACGAGGCCACTGACACCAGCTCACCCACGGTCTCAGGGCCTGGGGGGACTCGGGAGGTCATGGCTGATGTGGCCCCAGCAGGGCCTCCAGGGAGGACGAACACTGTGCTCATCCCCTGCATGTTAATCTTGAGTCATGCTGTACAGAAAGGCATCCTTGGGCCACACCAGAAGCCTTGAAGGAGATCCTCTCAACTGCCAGTGGTGTCCCAGTGTGCCCGCAGACACCGGGGGAGGGGCTGCCAGAGTGACAGTGGTGATCCTGACGATGATAACTGCACTGGTTTCCAGAGTGTCTGTGCTATGCCAGGGCCTGTGCCGAGCTCCTTACATGCATTTTCCAGTGAATCCTCCCAGCAGCCCGATTATTACCATCCCGATTTACTGACGAGAAAACAGGCTTAGAGAAGTAAGCCACGGATGACGCACATGGGAGGCAGCACGGGTTGTGAAAAACATAACACACATTTTGCAGTTCAACAGATATAGATTAGAATCCAGAGTTTGCTACTCACCAGTTAAGGGATCTGGGAAGTCATTTCCTGGCTCTGGATTTCAGGGAGGCGGGAGAAAGTGGCTGGGCACGAACCAGTCCACCTCCCCGGGGGTTCAGCCCTGCACCCACATGTGTGAGGACCATCCCTGCCGGTTTACAGGAAGCTGCCTCCCTCCTGGGAAGGCCGGGGTTGGCAGGCATGGCTGCTCTGTGCAGTGGGCATCTGCTCTCCCCTGCCAGGCAGGGCAAGGAGTGGGAGTGTGTGCCACGGGAGCCTCTATAGAAATACCCTTTCCCAAGTGCCAGGCCTGAGCTCAATGTCAGATGCCATCCGACATCACCTTGTAGTTCTGCAAAGCTGGGCTCTCTTGATGGGAACAGAGGTTGGGTTGGGGGAGATCTGGAATTGTGGTCACATCAATGAATGCAGACACAGGGATTCCCCAGGGAGGCTGGCTGCATGGCAGTTTTACATGGGGGAGGTGGGAGGGAGGGAGCCTGGGGTGCCATGTCTGCAACAGGGCTTGCCTTTGCCTGCGGAGTCTGGTAGCAAGAGCTGGAATCACGCCACCTCTCATCGCCATCAGAAACATACACACTCATTCATTTACTCCTTCCCT
The DNA here is from genome assembly GCF_001704415.2 of Capra hircus. Lineage (NCBI taxonomy): Eukaryota > Metazoa > Chordata > Mammalia > Artiodactyla > Bovidae > Capra > Capra hircus. The sequence goes on along the minus strand of NC_030810.1, from coordinate 8,997,182 downwards.
CATTCATTTATCTAAGGAGTCAGCATAGTGGCTACCAGCAAGGGATTCTGAGTCCAGTAGACTTGATTTTGAACTTCTGTCTCTTGATGAACTTCTAGCGCGATATTGGGAAAGTCGCTTAAGTTCTCCAAACCTCAGCTTTCTTATTTGTAAAATAGAAATGATAGAGGGTTACCATGAGCATCAGATGACATAGTGTCATAAATCTTTAGCACAGCACCAAGCACCAGAAAATAATTCCAAAATATCTAGTGATAGATCTAATAGAAATACAATGTAAACCTCAGAAAGGGCCATATAAGTAATTTTAAATTTCTAACAGTAAAAAGAAACAGCTGAATTAAATCTAATCATGTATTTTATTTAAGCTAACACAATCAAAATATTACTCTTTAAGTAATCATTGTAAAAAATATTAATGGTATATTTCACATGGATGTGTTTTCATATTCCTTTCATACTAAGTCTTTAAGATTGGGCATGTATTTTATATTTATAACACATCTCAACTTGGATCAGTCACCTCTAAATGGGAACGTTCCCCAAGGTTTGGTCCTTGTTCTGTTCTTTCTTTTCCAGTTCTTTCTCATATGATCTCACTGATCCCCACAGTTTCATTTATCACCTCTAAGTGAAGGATGATGGGAGAGCCTTACGGAGCCTTCTCCAGGGAATAGACAGGATGTGCACAGAACTCTCCAAGAGGGGCATGCAACCAACAAGAGCGAGGGTTAGCAGAGGCCTAAGAATGTAGCCTCCAGAAGGTAAAGTCCCAACAGAAAATGAATGCAATAGTTATCATCACAATAATCAGTGATAACAAGTAGAGATTATCACAAGTATTATGTTGCCACAGCAGCCTAAAAGAACACACACTTATTATCTCACAGTTAATAATACTAACACAATTATATGGGTCAGGAGGCTGGGCATAGGTTAACGGAATCCTCTGCTCAGGGTCTTACAGGATGCAGTCAAGTCTTAGCTGGGCTGCATTCTCATCTGGAGGCTTGACTGAGGAGGAATCCCCTTCCAAGGTTGGAATCCCCTCATTCAGGTTGCTGGAAGACTTTGTGTCCTTGTAGCTCTATTACTGAGGAGTCCCAGCTTTCTGTCAGATTGCTGGGTACCGCACTGTGTTCCAGAGGAAGCCCTCGGTCCTAGTTCCTAGAGGTCACTTTAATTCCTTGTCACACGGGCTACTCCAGCAAGGCATTTTAGTTCATGAAACTGCAAGGGGAGTCTCTATATCCAGTCTTCTAATATGACATAATCATGAGAGTGACATCCTGTCGCCTTTTCCATGTTCTATTGTTAGAAACAAACCATAGGCTTCACCCACACTTCAGGGCATGGTATTACACAAAGGTAGGAACATCAGAAGGTGGGGAATTTGAGGATATCATCTTGGGGTCCATCTGCCACCTGGGATTTGTAAAACACTGTAGAGATGAGTAACAAGAGTTCAGGTGGCTTAAGACATTCCTCTTCCCATCTAAGTTTTAAGTCAAAGAAATAAATATTGCAAAGATCACTTGCCAAAACAGGAGTCAGAGAGCCAGCTTTATTAACTTCTTATTTGACAAGCTCCCCAAAGTGGGGGACTTGGGTAGGGCTAGACTGGGGAATAAGACAGAACTGCCCATCTTCCTCTCAAAGAAAAGATTGGCAGTCACAAGGGGCAAGGTTGACCAGATTTATCCACCCAGTCACACATGGAAAGGGTGGATGAGGACAGAATGGTGCTTTCTTCTAGAAGGCAGATTAAATCAGAGCAAAACACGAGAGTCAGTCCTTTTGCTCTTGAAAATATGGCCTGATAAATATTGGGCTGTGAAGTGATCAGTTGTGCTCCTCTTTTGTTGAAGAGGAAGAAATGAGAGAGCAGGGAAAGAACCCAGATATGTCCCCCCCTCTTTAGAAAAGAGATAAGGACCTGCCCTCAATAAACGTAAAAGGAATTGACAATTATTCTGAAGCAGCAAGTGCCATGCCCACTGCTACATAATAATAGAAAATAACCTCTCACATGTGCAGTGGAGTTTGTAGTCTCCTGAACACTCATGGCCACTGACGCACTGGATCTTGATAACAACAGTCAAGACAGGAACTAGCGTGCCCATTTTGGAAATGAGAAAGCTGAAGGTCTGAGCAGTCACGTGACTCTGCTGATTGTTGCATGACTGGCCCTTGAAGCCAGGTTTTCCACTTCTCCATCTAGTCCCCGACGCTGGCCACAGGATGAAGAGCAGGGCAGAGCAGCTCAGCCTTCCTCTCGTTTATATCTGCGGCTATTCCTTAAGTCCACCTAAGAGAAAGTTGAGTAGGCTGTTAACATCATAGCTGGAGAGCATCTAGGTGCTGAGCCAGCATGAGTGGACTCAGTATATGTCCCATGACATTTACCTTGCATGTGACAGTTGGTCAGGAGGTGGAACGATAGCAGGTGTGCACCAGTCCCAGGCTTTAGCATCCAGGGAGGCTCCCACGGAGTGGTCTCATGGTTTCTGACTTCCTTGCAGAACACTGTCCAAGGAACACTTGGTGTCCCCTGAGTTTCTGTCATCCTAGAGAATGGAGTCCTTCAAATCAGCCCTCTTCCCTCTGTCTCAAGAGTGTTCTGCTCCAAGGCTCTTTTTCACAGCTCAGAGGTCTGGAAATACAATAGGAACGAAGCAGAGTACGACCTAGGATTTTCTGAGACACCCACTGAATAAGGCATTTGATCAGGTTACTCTAAGCCAGTTGGCCCCAGTCTCCCTGGGCAGGCCCTTTGGGATGTTTCTTCCCAACATGGAAGCCTTGACTTCAGAGCTAGCACGTGTGTGTGTGTGTGTGTGTGTGTGTGTGTGTGTGGTGGGGGCAGGGGAGGGGTGGTCACAAGAGGTTCATGCTTTTTCCTTGTGATACCTCTGGAACACCTATTGAGTGGCTTTTATGTACCTTTGGCTAGGATCTGACCTGAGAAGTAGTGAGGGGAGGAAGTGGCATCACACAGAAAGAGAAAGAAGTCTGTGGAGATACCTGTGTGATGTAAGGGGAAAAGGGGTGTGCACACTTGAACCTGAGGTCCTCTGTGAGTGCGGATGTGCTCAGTCATTAAGCAAGAATATATATAGCTGGGTATGTTCAAGGGTTTCTCAGGTGGCTCCGTGTAAAGAATCCGCCTGCTAATGCAGGAGATGCAGATTCCATCCCCGGGATGGGAGGATTTCCTGGGAAAGGAAATGGCAACCCACTCCAGTATTCTTGCCTGAAAAATCCTGTGGACAGAGGAACCTGACAGGCTACAGTCCGTAGAGTCACAAGGGGCTGGACATGACTGAATGACTAAATGCCTACATGCCCACACACCGCCCAGATACGCTCCCACTAGGGTGGTTGATACGCTCCCACTAGGGTGGGCAAGCACCTCTCTGTTGGTAGATCCTTGAAATTCGGGTAGGGTATATTCTGAGAACTTGACATTCCCAAGTCCTCCAATAGCTTGGGACATTTCCTCCGGTAAATTAGCAGAGTTTGTACTTCTGAAAAAAGTATTTTGATGTCCTCTTCATATCTTTAATGATTCCATAACTAAAGACCAGAGCCATTTATAAAATATTAAAATTAATTCCCCACTAAAATAAACTTCCCTTTGCATTGCCTCATATCGTTCCTCGACCAGCATTCATGTGGAGCTTCAGCAAAGCTTCTGAGCAGAAATGGCATCATGATGGATGACAGTGCCACACCCCTATTAACTTCTGCAGCAAAGGGAAAAAACTCTGTAGAACACTGAAGACCCTCCTGTGCTCAGAGGTCAGCCGACTGCCGCAGAACTGCCTCCACCACCCAGCGCTTTTATGGAAATGTTGATGGGGCTCCCAGCTGTATTCCAAGAGCATTTTCTTGGAGAATTGTGGGTTCCCTGGGCAAATTCTTACAACACTCAACTGCCTTTTGAGCTGTCACCAAAGTATTCATTCCTACTCAATGAGCAATTTTTGCCCTGGCTGAAGCGCTTGCTGAAATGATTTCATAAATCATCTTTTCCTTGTTTTCAAACACTCGCGAATCAAAGCTACCATCAAATTCAACATCCATTCCTTAATTCACCCACGGCTCTATTTTCTAGCTAAAACCCATTACTTCCTTAGACTCCTCACTTACTTTTTATTTCCATTACCACCCCGGGCAGTTGGCTCTATTTTGGGAAATGCTTCTTCACAATAAAATAAAGATTTTCATCACTTCAAAGGAATCACTGCATAAACCCAAGAAGAGAACCCCAGAGAGCCAGAGATGTCCAGTGGTCACCTAGATTTGCTCACTAGCTGAGTGTCTCCCTTCCATACAATTCACATCTAAGCCTCAGCATCATTAGGAATGATGGCCCAAATCAAAGTTCACTTTATGGAGACTGAATCTTCGAGGATTTGCAGCCATAAGGACAGTCAGCTCCCATGATTGTGGTTGAGATGTGCAGGTGGGACCAAGGTTGGCCTGGAGTTGAGATCTAGAAGGTTTCATGGCTAGTGGACTGGCTGGAGCCTGGGGTCAAGACGAGAGATCCAAGGTGTAACTTCATGAACCAGGGAATCCCTGGGAGTTCAGGATCCCTCATAGGTTTCCTACCGTATAAAATCCAGATCTTGAATAATTTTTTCCTAGGAGTCATCCCTGACCTCTACACAGCAGGAAAGCTGCCTCCCATAAGTTCATTCCACTCGCATCATGCCTCTGCCATTGGGCTTGTAGCTCAGTGCTAGGCTTACCTACTGACTTCTCTCTGCATCTGCCATGAGACTGTGAACTCCTGAAGGTCAAGACTGTCTTCTCGTCCTCCTCAGCCTGACCTTCATCCTGCTGTTCCATGGCTCGTGGACAGGACGTGCCATTTTTTAGCCCCCTACATTTAGGACCACCCTCGGGGGTATAAGGCCTCTGCAGTCATGTAGGGCACCAGGGCCCCATGCCTGGTTTCATGCCCTCTTGCAATTCTTAACCACGTTTTGAAAAAAGGGCTCTGTATTTTGCACTGGGCTTTGCAAATTATACAGCTGTTTCTGCATGCGTAATACACTGATGACCAGGAAGTGATTTTGGAGGCTTAGACTAGACCTAGACATTAGATGAGAATCCCTCGGGTCGAGGGACCACAGTTATCCAGAACTTTCTGACAGCACCCAGCACTGGCCTAGGCACAGGGGCATCAGTACCATGGTCTTTACTCCCTGGCTTTGGCTGGGGCAAGTTGAAAATGAGGAGAGCGTTCCCTGCACCCAAGGAGACTCTATAATGGGAACCCTGGACCTGCTCCTAAGGATTGTTCATGGCACTAAGCAAGGAAGGCATTTCTTTTTGTGTGGGGGGAGGGGGAGGGGGATAAATGTATTTATTTATTGGGTTGCACCATGTCTTGTCAGGGCACGCAGCATCTTCGCTCTCCACTGTGGCATAGGAGATCGTCAGTTGTGGCATGTGGGATCCAGGGTTCGAACTTGGGCCCCTGCATTAGGAGCTTGGAGTCTTAGCCACCGGGCCACCAGGGAGGTCCTGGAAGGCATTTGTCCTCTGGCATCATTTCAAAGCCAGACGGTGGAAAGCCAGGGATGACAGGCTCTGATGAGGCCTCAAAAATCAGTTGGGACACCTCACCATAAGTCGGAGCTCCTTATCAGGCTTTGTCCCAAGAGGGCTCATGCGGGAAGTGGGGAGCGGGGCGCCTCAGCTCCAGGGTCAAGGGAAGAGGATAAGTGGGGAGAAGCATTCTGCCTCCATCCTGGGCCACTTTGATTCAAGTTCATGAGATTGACCAAGGGGATGCTCCCTGAATAGGGGTGAGCAAGGGGGCAGAGACAGCAGGTGTCCAGACCAAGCTGCCCTTCCCTTCTGCCTCTTGGAGGTTAAAGAATAATAGTGTCCTGAACTCTTTCCATGTGACACTTGTCACAGTGCTGAATGCTTATGTGGAAAGTACCAGTTTTGATTCGGCCCTCTGCAATCCTTTGGGGGAGGTGTTGGGAGTGTCATTGTTTTCTAAATGAGGAGACAGATCCCAGAGAGATCTGATGACCTGCACACAGTCACCCAGCTAGTTGGCGGCAGAACAAGGATGTAAACCAGACTCATCTGGTGCTGCAATTCAATGGCCCTCCCCCAGGGGCCAGGAAGCCCCTGCTGAGTCTCAGTGGCCTTGGGTCCAGAGGAGGACCTTTCATAGGAGGGGAATGGGTTGTGCATCAGTCAGTCTTCCTGGGCAGGACCCAAGGAGGGAGGAGATTTGGTTCCCCAGTCTCAGAAACATAAAAGCAGAAGTCTTGGTGGGATTGGGAGCAGTGAGACCCACAGTTACCTCAGAGGACCTCGAGAGCCTGGAACGTGAGCACCTGGAGGATTCTAGAAACTTTGCCATTGCCTCACTCCAGCTGCTTAATTGTCCATCCCGCAGACATTTCCAGAGAGCCCCACACGTGCTGGGCAAGTTTTACTCAGCACCAGAAGTGCAGAGATTAAAAGGTAATTGTAAATATTTGGAAGGTGCTGACCACACCCCAGGGCCTATTGTAAATACATTTTATGTACATCCTCACAGTAACTCTCTGAGTAAGCGCTGTTATTAATCATCCTTATTTTATAAATGAACGCATTGGGGCACAGAGAGGGTGAGTGTCAGAAGGGGTAAGTGGCAGAGCTGGGATTTGAACTCACGGGGATCTTACCCCAGAGCCTCTTCTCAATCCCCAGGAGTAAGTGGCAGAGCTGGGATTTGAACTCATGGGGATCTTACCCCAGAGCCTTTTCTCAATCCCCACATGGCAGCACTTCCATCTCAAAGAGCATTTTGATCTGTTTAGAGCCCCAGTTGTACATTAGCAGTACCTAGGGAATTTGGGGGCTTCCCCAGGGCCTCAGTGGGAGAGAATCCACCTGCAATGCAAGAGGTGCAGCAAGAGCCACCATTCAACCCCTAGGTTGGGAAGATCCCCTGGAGAAGCAAATGGCAACCCACTCCAGTATTCTTGCCTGGGGAATCCCACGGACAGAGGAGCCCAATGGGCTACAGTCCATGGGATCGCAAAGAGTCAGAAACAACTTAGGGACAAAACAGAAGCAGGAGCAGCAGGGAGTTTTAAAAAACCTCATGCACTCTAAGACTCTCCTACACTGTGGATGAGGACACAAAAATGGTTTAATCACTATGGGAAGAAGTTGGGAAATTTCCTTTTTATTTTCTTATTGGAGTACAATTGCTTTACAGTGTTGTTACTTCCGCTGTACATATATGCAATGGAATATTACTCAGCCATAAAAAAGAATGAAAGTGCATCATTCATAGTGATGTGCATAGGCCTAGAGTCTGTCATACAGAGTGAAGTAAGTCAGAAAGAGAAAAACAAATATCGTTTATTAACATATATATGTAACCTAGAAAAGGGGTACTGAGAAGCCATTTGCAGGCAATTTCTTAAAAGGTTAAGCATACATCTACCCTTGGACTCAGCCGTTTGACTCCCAGATGTTACCCCCTCAAAAAAATAAAACTTATATTTACACATAGACTTGTAGTCAAATGTTTAGCAGCCTTACTTGTAAGAACTGAAAACTGGAAATAATACAAATGTCCATCAACATGCCTGTTGGATACAATGACTAAACAACCTTTGGTATACCCATCCCATGGGACACTACTCAGCAGTAAGTAGTGAACTACGGAGAGACACAGGCTTCCCTAGTGGCTTAAGCAGTCAAGAATCTGCCTGCAGTGTGGAAGATGCAGGAGACACGGGTTCAACCTGGGTTGGGAAGATCTCCTGGAGTAAGAAATGGCACCCCACTCCAGTATTCTTGCTGTGATAATCCCTTGCACAGAGGAGCCTGGTGGGCTACAGTCCATGGGGTCGCAATGAGTCAGACATGACTGAGCATGCACGCACCCAATAAACAATCCAAGACAGAGAGACACAGCTTGTATGTATTGCAGATGAATTGTCCTGAGTGAAAGAAGTTGAGAAAAAAGAATGCAGTTTAGAAAGTGAAAAATCTGAGAGAGGGATGATGGTGAGGGTTGCACACAAATGTGAGTGTGCTTGGTGCCACTGAACTGTACCATTAGATATAGTGCAAAGAGTACGTTTTATGTTATGTGACTTTTGTCACAGTTAAAAAAGATTTTTTTTAAAGCAGTGTTTACCGTATGATTCCCTTTATATGGGATCATTAAATTCATTACATTAAATTCTAGAAATTATAAATCAATTTAGAGGGAGGGAAAGCAGATTCATGGTTGCCTGAAGGGAGGGGTGGATAGAGAATGGTGGGGAGTTGGGGAGTTCCAGGGAAACTGTCACAGGTTGTTGATATCTTCCTTATCCCAGCTGTGATGATTTAGCAGGTTACAGGTCTTAACCTGTAAGACAGGTTAAGATTGATCTAAGTGTGTGCTTCAAATATATGCCATTTATCGTGTGTCCATCATACCTCAGCAAAGCTGTAGAAAAGAACACAAAAACACACATGCTCAGACCTGATCTCAGAGCAAGTCAATCAGGCTCTTGCAGTAGAACCCAGACATGGGTGTTTTTAAAGTTCCCCAAAGACTCCAGTGGGCTGCCAAGCTACAGACGCACCCAATGCAATGGGTGCAGTCAGGGAAAATGTCTTAGCCAGGTGACAGCTGATCATGAATGAGGCAATGGCCTTTAGAAGCCTGAACAGGAGTTTTCAAGGGTAGGGTGGGTGGAGGAGGCCTGGTCCAGACAGAACGTGCAGCCCCAGGGTCAAAGGCACAGAGGATGGAGAGAACAGCCTTTGAGCAGGAACACCCATCCAGGTGGCTCATTGCCTACAACTTGGGTGTGTAAAGCAAAGAATGCAGGGAAGGCCACAGAGGCTGGGCACGGGCCCTGCAGAGGAGTTTGGCCTTTATCTTGAAGGTCTCCTTGATGGACGAGGGGAGAAGTGCATCCCAGACTTTGCTCTCTGTCTCCTGGGAAAGCTCGGGTGCAGCATGGATTATTGGGTGAGGGGTTCAATAAAGGACTTCAAGGAAGAGAGCCATATGGTCAGGGGTGCATTTGAGAGATCACTCTGGGAGCCGTGGTGAGGAAGGCTGGAGGGTGGGAGCCCTCACCGTGTGATGGCAGGATCTGGGCACGTGGTACCTGCCCTTTCTTCCTTCCATCACTTATTCATTCATTCAGCAGACGCCGATCACCAACTATGTGCCAGGCACCGTTCTAAGGACAGGAATGAACAAACCGGAAACCTCTGCCCCAAAGGAGCTCACATTCTAGAGAATATAAATGCCAAATTTAAATGACTACAGGATGTATTAGTTGGGAAGAGGTCAGATGAGGGGTGGGGCTTGCGATTTTGAACAGGATGTTCAGGAAAGATCTCACTGAGAAGTTGACCTTTGAAGAAACAGCTGATGGAGATGAGGGAGTGGACCGTCTCATCTTTGGAGGAAGATGGTTCCAGGCTGAGGGAACTGCAAGTGCGAAGGCCCTGAGGCTGGGGAGTGGGGGGAGGGGTAGAGGAGGGAGAGTTTGTCTGGGACGTTTGCAAGGACTCTGGCATTTACTCTGAGAGGGGAAGCTGTTGGAGTATTCAAGCAGAGGAGTGGCGATAAATGTATTCCTGCAGAGTTGTTTGGAAATCAGCTGAGTCCAGCTTCAAGTCCCCTATGAGAACCAAGCTGACCTAACGTTCCTTGCTTGCAGGTAGCTGGTTCCCACTGAACAGTTGCATTTACAGAGACCTGCTTTTACCAATTGAAATCTTTATGTCCCTGCCGATTCCCCTGAACGAGAAAACCAGCCCCTCAAATAGCAACACTGCCCACTTACAGCACCCGCTCTTTCCCCGGGACTGCTTCCAGGTGATTCTGCTTACTCTCATTAAAAGTGGATGAAGCCGGCAAAGAGGGGAGGAGAGATGCAAAGAAGATGGGAATGGTGAGCATGAGGCTCCTAGGCACTGTGGTCAGAGCTCCTAACAAAGGAGCCTGCATGTTCCCTCTCTAGCCCAGCCCACCTGCATTTGCTTAAAGTTTTCCATCTCAGCCTGAACAGCTACGTACCATTTCCCGAGCACTTACTAGGTACCAGGATCAGCGATTAGTGCATTATATGAACTCTCATTTAATTCTCTCAATACCTCTGAGTCTTAATAACTCCTCTTTCACATATGAGGCACCTGAGGATGAGAGAGGTGCAGTGGCTTTCTCAAAGTCACACAGCTCAACTGGAGCCTCGACTCCAGAACCCTGCCTAGGGTTCACATTGCCCCAGGGACATTGCCACCGTTTCCCAACTGCCACTGAAACATTGGCAGCCACTGTTTTCCAAACAGGAGAGGGCACGCCAGGCCAGGAGACCCCATTCTCAGTGAGCACAGCTGTCCATGGCATAACAGGACATGGGTGGCAAGCTGTGGGGAAGGGGTGAGTTTGGGGTCTAGGCTAAGCTTGAACTGGGGAAAGGGACCACAGTGCTGATCGTAATGAATGAAGGTGCCCAACGGCATCGCTGCAGAGCCCCAAAGCCTCCCTGTTCCATCTGCAGGGTCTGATACAGTGGGTGAGATCAGGCAGAGGAATGCCTCAAGCCAGGGAGTTCTGGGTACTGTCCTTTGAAAGTAGGGCTTCAGCTGGCCAGAGAGGGGTTGGCAGACAGTGATGCTCTCTGTCACGTTGGTAGACTGGATTTATTTCAAGGTCCAGTGCTCGCTGAGAATGGGAGAGAAGGACAGGAGATGGAGGTAGAAACCCTGACCCAGGGCTGTCTGAGCTAGCACAGAGATCAGAGAAAGGATGGGCGATACAGCCCCCTCCAGACCCTATTCCCAGTGGGTATGCACCTGGAGTGCTGCCTCGCAATACCTAACCAATCCCGGTGGATTCTTTACTGTCTGAGCCATCAGGAAAGCCCTTTACTAATTTCAGAGTCATCTTCAAATCAGATTTATTCCCAATGAGAGGGTGATTTCTAAACACCTATGCAGAGATTCTGCAAAACACCAGAAAAGGACTGCAAAACTCTCATCCTCCAGAGAGTGTTAGCTGGGAGGGGAAGTATCTGATTCTTGAGCTCACAACGGTGGGCAGATGAGTTTCCATTTCCATGGGAAGTGACTGTGGCCCCCAGTCACCCCCAGCACTGGGGGCAGGCTTATGCTCCAGTCCCTCTTTCCTCTTCCTCTAATTATTTGCTTATCCATCCGTCTCCCCCATGAGGCCATGAGCCCCTGGAAGGCAGGGTCTGAGTCTGAACCGTGGTCCTGTCTCCGATGCCTGGCACGGGCTTCTCCGTAGAGTTATGAAATGAATTTATGAATAATTAGGAAGAAGCGGCTGCCGGAGAGTACCAGGATTCCGAGCCAGTGGCCTGATAATGTTTCTGTGAGTGCAACAGGCTCCCACGGATTCTGCGTGTTGAATAATTGAGCAAGGGAGGCCAGAGGCAGAGCTGATGTGAGGTTTTGCAGACCTAACAAATAAAAGACAGTTTCAGTACAGAGGGGATGGGGGTGAGGTCAAGACTCTCCCTGGGGGGTTCTTCAGGAGGAAAGGGGAGGGGGAGGGGTTTCAGGTGGAGGAAGAGGGCAGGGTAGCCTGGCACTGGGAGCACCAGGGACCACAGAAGGGGGCAGGGGCAGGGCAGGTGGACCCTGAGGCCCAGAGGGCTGCTGTCTTACTGCGACCAGTGTTTGGAGGGGGGCCGGAAGTCCTATTAGAAGATAAGCCTTCATTCATTCGTTTGACATGCATGCTCGGCGCTAGGACCTAGCAGTGAGAAGATAGTGGTCTCCCTTATGGAGGTGGATTTCCAGTGTGGATGCAGGTCAACAGATTAATAATCGAATTTCAGATTGGGATAAGCAGCACACAGAAACAGGGTCAGGGAAAGAGCATGGCAAGTTGAATTATTGTGAACAGGCCAGTCTGAAAGGGCTTCTGCGAGGAGCTGGCCCTTGGGCAGACACCTGAAGGATGCCAACGCGTCTGCTTTTGTGGCTTCGAGTTGTACACGTTTGAGGAAATGCCAGAAGACTTGAACTGCCCAGGTCAGGGGCTCGGTGGGAAGAGAGGAGGCAGGGGACCCATTGGGCGGCTGTGTCCTGACCCCGCTTTCCCGGGACATGGGACTCGCTGTACTAAACCTGGGCCCAGGCAAACTGGGACCAAACTGGTCACCTCGAGGTGGGCAGAACAGAGAGGAGGACGGGACCGGAACACGTGGGGCCACCTCTGAAGCTGTACTGAGCGGTTTGGGCTTTATTCTATATTTGATGGGAACGGAAGAGAGCAACTCCCTGTTGACGTGCCAAGTGTCTCCGAGCGCCTCCTCTGCGACTGGAGCTGCACTGGCCGCGAGCAGGAGTGGCAGGCACGCAGTCTGCCTTCGTGGATTTTGAGCTCCTGTGGTCTCTTACGCCGGGAATGAAGCCACTGTCACCGTGCGTTTTCTCTTCAGCATTTCCAGCCAGGCTTGAGGTAAACAAAGGAAAAGGCTCGGCTGTAGCCAGCAGAATAGGCGTCCTCCTTTCCCATCCGGATCACCAGGACACGGTTTCCAGATATTTCGTCACGACAGGGAAGGGATGCTTGCTATCTGATCTCACGCTGCAGCCCAGATCACCTGAGAAATCGCACCCTGTTTCCCTTTGAACACCTGAGTTGGAAGGTCACAGGGCAGCCAGGAGACGGAGACAGGGGGACACCCAGGGCAGCCTGGTGAGGGCCGTGGTGGCAGTGTGGGCAGGGCGCTGTCACACCAGCAACGGGGAAGGTCTCTGAAGCATTCACTGTGCGTCCTTCCTGCTGCCACGCCACGCCACGCACCGCCATGCACATGGCTGCTTAGAACGCAGCCGGCGCCTCACAGCTCCCTGGGTCAGAAGGTCGGGCACGGCTCCACTGGGTTCCCTACTCAGGGTCTCACAAAGGTGTCAGCTGAGTCTGGCGTCTTCTCAGAGGCTCGGGGTCCTCTCGCAAGCCCACATGACTGAGGGAAGCGTTCACTTCCCTGCAGCCCAGAGCCACAGCTGCTTGCATCTTCCAGATCAATAGGAGAATCTCTGCAGCCTTCAGTCTCAGACCATCAAACCCTCAGGCTCCCCTGATCTGGTCAGGCCCACCCAGAAGAATTTCCTGTTTGCCTAACTCAAAGACAACTGAGTTGGACTTTAATTACATCTGCCAAATATATATATATTCCTCTACTTTTCCTCTCCAGATACCTAATCACAGATGTGACCCCCCACCATAGTCAGGGTCCTACCCACACCAAGGGAAGGGCATTATGAGGGTGGGGCTCTTAGAATTCTGCTTCCCACACTAGCCACCTGAGAAGTTTATGCACATCAGCTCACTTAATTCTCCAAGCAATCCTATGAGATGGATACTGCTATTGTCCCCAGTTTATAAGTAAACAAACTGAGGCCAAGAGAGGGTAAGAAGTCTGAGGTCTGCAACTAGGAAGAGCCGGTGCTTTAGCAAAGCACAGTCTCCCGGAGCCAGGGGCCTGTGGCAGTCAGGGGAGGAGGGGAAGGGAACCCGCCAAACTTCCCGTTGCTGTTTCATAAAGCATTGCCATGGAAACCCTGCATGAAGCATCATTTAAAGAGCTATTTGATTTTTTTTTCAGGGTGGCATCTGCAAGCACATAGGCAGCAGCACCAACACACACACACACACACACACACACTGTGGTTGAGTTCATGGGTCAAGCTCCAGGTACATGGGAGGAGTTCTGGAAGGTCAATTGATAAGGGAAGATGTTCACTGGCACAGTCGGGGCTGGTCAGTGCCTCTGCTGCAGGAAACTCAGATCCAGGGGTCTATTTGGGTTCTGTTAGCTTTCACTGACTACGGGCCCAGAGGGAACTGGCTCCCAGTTGCTCCCTTCTCTGCTTCTACCAGACCTCATTCCTGGCTCTATCCAGGCCACGCCCTTCCTGGGCCTTCTCATAGCAGCTGTCTTGCTGCCATAGGTCAACCAGAGGGAAAGTGAGGCCAGTGTAGCATTCATAGAATTCAAGCCCAAAGGACTCAGGAAGGTTCTAAACGTGCTGCTCACTAAGCCCCTGGGATGAGTTCAGCTCCCATCGAGATGCAGAAAGCCCTGGAAACTAACTTGTCTCTTCCCAAATCTTGAAGCAAGGGCTGTCCCCATAGATCTAGGAGACTGGAGGTCCAGGGTAGTAACTATGTTGACAGTGATATTCATAATGACTGCCATCTAGTGTGACTTCTCACCGGGCCATACGCAAAGTGGGTCTTTGTATCCATTGTGTCTAATTGCTCATTTGTCAATTCATTCAACAAATACTTACTGTGTGATGACTGTTCCAGGCTCTGGGTCTACATGTGTGAAGTGATTAGACATGGAGCTTATATTCTAGTCTGGGGAGACAGACAGTAAATGAAAGGGGAGAAATGACTCATTGTGGTAAGTGCCTCACAAAGAATTAAAATGGAACAGTTTTGGAAATTCCCTGGCTGTCCAGTGGTTAGGACTTGGCACTTCCACTGCGGGGGGCAGGGGTTTGATCCCTGGTTGGGGAACTAAATGTCTGCGCACTGTGCAGTGCAGCCTTAAATGAAATGAGATGAAAGGTTAAAAAATAAGTAACTAAATTAGAACAGTTGGAGGGAGGACCTGGGGGCTTCTTTCATTTGTGTGGTGAGTGGGGGCCTCTCTGAGGAGGTGGAAGTTAAGCAGACGTCAGAATACAAGGCTGTGCCAGGGAAAAGATACAGCTGGTGCCAAGGCCCTAGGGCAGGAGGAGCTGGCTTGGTGAGCCTGAGGAACAGAAGGAAAGGCCAGCGTGTCTGGAGGACAGCAAGTAAGGCAGAGAGGGCAGGAGTGGACGTTGACCAAGGAGACTGTAGGTTGGGTGGGGAGCATGGCTTTTATGTACCTCTTTCACTAAGGCAGGCGCATGCTCTCACTTGTGTTTTAAGAGATCCTTCTGGCTGCTCCATGAAGAATGGCTGGGCGGGGACAAGAGTGGAGTCAGGGGTCAGATTAGCAGACGTCTGTGGGGACCGGGGGAAGGATGCTGGTGGCCTGGGCCATGGAGGCAGCCCCGCAGCTGGAGGGAAGGGCATGCATTCAGGTGTCATTAGCAGGGATGGCTGATGATTGGGACATGGAGGTGGAGAAGAGGGTTCTGGAATATTCCTAGGAATTTGGACCGAGCAGCAGGGGAGATTCCATGCTTGTAAGAACTCTAAGGTGGCCTGTCAGCTGCATTTCATAAGTCACAAAAGCAGGCCCACGGTCACCTGACATCAGCCGCAGTGTGGATGGCCCATGAAGACTTTATGCTAAGTGATAACAAGTAGCCTTGTCATAGAAGGAGAGAGTGGCGGTTGCCAGGGGTGGGTAGTGCAGGGGATAAGGCAAGTGTTTAACGGTTATGGAGTCTTCATTTCACACGATGAAGAATGTGGTGGATGGATGCTGCTGAGGATAGTCCAACAACATGGACGTGCTGAACACTGCTGAACTGTGCCTTAGTAGGGGTAAAGACAGTGAATTTTATGCTATGCATGTTTTTTCACAATTTGTAAAAAAAAAAAAAAAAGGAAAGGAAAGCAGGCCAGGGATCACACTGTTAAAAAGAGGTCAAACCAGGTTTTGAACTGGGCCCAGCAAACTCCACATCTGGTGTGTTGAACTGCCTCCAGGAACACAGGGCCCCAGCCCGTGTGCAAGCTCACCTGCCTCCCCAGCGCCCAGGTGATAGTGGCCATACCTTGTGTGGGCACCAGGGGAGGACAGGAGCCCTGTGTGGGGATGGCTTGGTGCCTCTTGTGGACATTTGAGTGGAGAGGGCAACAGCAGAAAGCAGACTTCATTTTGTCTAATAGTGCGCTTGTGTTTGTGTTCCTATTTTTTTCCCAACGCAGCCCTTTAGGAATGATGCTACTCCAGGTGGCCGTGAGGGTGATGATGACAGAGACAAAGCGATGAAACGTCAGTTCCCGCACATGAACGCGTGTGTGCCACACCCACCCCGTGATCTAATGCACACTCTAGCATTATCCCCATTCCACAGATGGGAAGACTGGGGACAAACGGCATTCAGAGACTCACCCAAAGCCGCCTACCAGATGGCAGGAGTGAACTGTAAAGCATGGCCTGTCTGTCTCCAGATGCTGTTCTAGTAATAGCCCAGGTTAAATGAGGAGACTAATTAAGAAGGTTATATCCATGCTGCTTCTCAGAGTTCTATTTTTTGGGGCCAACTTGAAGAAACACAGAGTAATTATTTCCTGTAACGAGCATCTTCTGCCCAAACTCCAGGATCCTCCACACTCAGCCTCCCACATGGAAGCCAACACCGCCTTTGCTTGGCAACAAGTCACAACAGGGATGGGCGCACTCCCGCCCTGCCCTGCTCAGGCAGTACCTCACGGGAGAAACAAGATAAAACAAAATCATGCTGAGCTCCTAATTCGCATTCCATCTCCGGCAGCTCCTTGATGATAAATAGTTCTAGAATTGGAAATGAGGCAGGAGGGAGGCGCATGGTGATCTGAGCAGAGCGGCTCAGCAGACCGCTTCCACTTGGGATCACCCTCTCTTCTTCTTGGAGCAGCCAGGGAGTTGGTGTCCCTGGAGGGTGAGCAGGCATCTTTGCCTCCTCCTCTGAAAAATCACTTTTTTAAACTATGTTAACATAGACATAGCAAAGCGCTCCATTTTCAAGGGTGCATAGCAGGAGCATCAAGTGTATTCCCATTGTTCTCCAAGCATCGCTGAGTTCCATATCCAGAATTTATTCCTCTCCCCAACTGAAACTATATCCATAAAATCCTAATCCCCATTGCTCAGTCCTTCAACCTCTGGCAACTCCCCTTCCGCCTTCTTTCTCTGTGAATTTGACTTCTCTAGGGACCTCATGTCAGCAGAATGTGCACCATTCATCTTTTTGTTACCAGCTTATTTCACTTAGCATGATGTCCTCAAGGTTCATCCATGTTAGAGCATGTTATAGAGTTCCCTACCTTTTTAAGGCTGAATAGTATTCCATTGTATGGATATACCACCTTTGGTTTATCCATTCATCCACTGATGGACACTCACATTATATCCGCCTTCTGGCTGCTGGGAGAATCCTTCCGTGAACTTGCCTCCTGCTTCCCCACCCCAGTCTTGATCATAACTGTATATGTTCAGGGTACTGAGGTGACCAGGTTGCATCAGTGTCCCCCCCAGGAACTGCTACCCTGCACAGTGCCCCCACACCCCTCTCAGCTCTCCTCACCAGAGCTCACCCCAGGTGCTACAGGTTTCCATAGTGACCCTGTGTCAGTCATCTGTGAAAGGCAGTCAGCTGGAGTGACTTGAGTCTCGGCTTGTCCCTTACCAGGTTGGTGACCTCAGGCAAGTTCTTCATGTCTGTGATCTCAGTTTCTTCACCTGTAGAACTGGAAGCGTAGTAGTACCTGCCTCACAGCTAAGAGAAGGTGGTATTAGCCCCTTACGCTGTGCCAGGCATCGTGTTAGTGCTTTGCATGGATTATCTGCCCCCATAACTATGCTATGCAGCAGTTATCCCCTTAATTAAAGTTAGTATAACTTAATCTGCAAAGTTGTCTCCTTTCTAGATGAAGAAACTGAGTCTCAGAGAGGTGATGCCCTTGCCAGTAAGGGATGATGCTGGGATTTCTGAGCACTGGGCTTGCTGCTGCTGCTGCTGCTGCTGCTAAGTCGCTTCAGTCGTGTCTGACTCTGTGCGACCCCACAGATGGCAGCCCACCAGGCTCCCCTGTCCTTGGGATTCTCCAGGCAAGAACACTGGAGTGGGTTGCCA
This sequence comes from Capra hircus, assembly GCF_001704415.2. NCBI lineage: Eukaryota > Metazoa > Chordata > Mammalia > Artiodactyla > Bovidae > Capra > Capra hircus. The sequence continues at coordinate 8,979,368 of NC_030810.1, read as the reverse complement.
TTTCCTTCTCCGATGCATAAAAGTGAAAAGGGAAAGTGAAGTCGCTCAGTTATGTCTGACTTTTAGCGACCCTATGGACTGCAGCCTACCAGGCTCCTCCATCCATGGGATTTTCCAGGCAAGAGTACTGGGCTTGCACTCTTGTCTAATACCTTACCCTGCCCCTTCTACATGGAAGGCCTCTAGCACAGGGTCTAGTCCACAGGAAGTGGCCAGCAAACGAGGTCCAGTCTGGCAAATCATGGACACAGCCATGACTGGCTCCTGGTTTGATGGAATCAACTCATCTCCTCTAGGCAGCAGAGTTGGCTTTATCGGGCAAGACTGTTGTTTGGTTTGAACATTTTGAACTTGAACTCAGGCTGACAGGTCTGCCATGCTGAGCAAAAGCCCTGGAGATCTATCCCTGATCTCAGGGACCTGTGAGTCCTGTGATCCTGGGAAGGGGAGGACCCATGTGTTTCATCATTTCTCAAAAGGTTCCTGATTCCAGAGTGGTGGAGATCCCCTTGGGTTCTCAGCCCATGGATCCCAGAGGTGATGTTATGCGGAAAGCTCAGAGAGGGGGAAAGCTCCTGGGTCAGCCAGGCTGCAGTCGTCATGGAAACACGGGCAGTCAGCACAGGTCATGGATACAGGACAGACAGAACTAGTCAGGACTCAGGTCATGTGGGAGAAGCTAGTCCTGACTATAAGGATGACCAGGTCAGGGCTCTGAGGGTGGTAGAGGAAACCATGGTACTTAGGAGACACTCAGATTTCCATGGCCAGCAAATAGAGAAGCTCATTTCTTATCCCGATTATCAGTCCTGGGTAGGTGTTCAGTTTGGTGGGGTAGCTTCTTTCATGTGGTAATTAAAGGATGAAGCCTCCTTCTGTTTGGAGAAGGCTCCCCAGTGTGGTCTGGTCACCCACATCCAACCGATGTGCAAGAGCCTAGAGGAGGCAGTGGAGGTTTTTATGGGCCAAGCCTGGGAGTGGTATATATCACGTTTGCCCACATTCCACCAGAGAGAACCCCACTGCAGGGAAGTCTGGGAAGTATCATACTTCCAGAGAAGGGACAATGAATTTTTGTGGACAGCTAGCTTTTTTTTTTTAAGTCACAGGCAGCCAATTTGATAAGCGTTTTCTGATGCCTGTTGCCTTAGGAAGTCTTTAAGGAACAGAAGCCCACTGGAGCAAGCTCAGTCAAAAGGGGTGCATGATAAGGGCACAGAAAACCGGGTACGTGGAGGTTGCCAACAATCCACTCATTTATTCATCCATTCATCCGTAGAGTCATTCATTCAAAGCAGGGTTTCTGAGTGTCTGCCCTGTCTTGGTCACTGTGCGGTGCGTGCTAGGATACAGAAGTGGAAAATGTCAGATAAGGTCCCAGTTCTTACAGAACTTCCATGAGGAAGTGGGGAGGAAAAATAACAACAGAAACAATTAAGATAAAATGCTTACACTTTGCGGTCAGTGCTCTGAAGGTCACACAGAGGGTGGTGAGACAGAGGATAATTGAGTTTAGGGGTCTGGGCAGGTCTCTCCAAGGAGGTGGCGTTTGAACTGAGATCTGACTGATGAGCATGGATAAGCCATGCAAAGAGCACCTATGGGCCAGGGAAAGCTGTGCAAAGGTCCTGGGGCAGCAAAGAGCTCTATGTACTTAAGAATCATCCAGTACCGCCTCGATCATGCTTATTCGGACCTCTGGCTCTACGCTCCGCTGCGACTCCTCTGCTGAATGCTTCTGCAACTGGGCCACCAAATTCAAGGGCTCTGTTCATTCTCCTTTCGCCTCGAGCTGTCAGTGGCACTTCATGCTTTGCTAGCCAAGATGATTCTCGAGATCCTCTAGGCACCACGGTCCCCTTGGCCCGCCCATCCCTATTTGCACAAATTTCTTGTCCTCTCTGCCTTTGCTGCTGTAGCTCCACGCCCTCCCCCCTCACCCCCACCCCCACCAGCTTCTTGTGCTGCGTGTCTTCACAGAGGTCAGTGCCAAGCTTGCAGGACTATCTGCCTACACAAAGGAGAAGGGGACATTTGAGAAGAAGACTTCTCAAGACTTTTAAGACTTCTAACGGAGTCTTTAAAGGCAGACTAGGATGTTGCCAGATAGAAAGGATGGAAGACACTGCAGAGGGCGGGGATGGCAAGTGCAGAGGCCAGGAGCATGAAGAGCCCCAAAGGCGCGGTCAGGGAAGGAGAGGTGACCATTCCAAAGGGATGGGGTGAGCGTGGCTGATGGCGGGGAAAGGATGGAATGCGTGGGAGCAAGGCCTAGACAGATGGCTGAGTCCTGATGAGGGACTGAATGTTTTGCTGAAAAGTTTGCCCCACCAGCCTCAAGGAGCCACGGAAAGCTTAAGGATGGTGCCTGGGAGCAGGTGATGGTAAAAGCAGTGTAGGGGGCTGGAGAGAGCTTGAGGGCGGCAGGGGACCTGCCGTGGAGGTTGGGTGGGTTGGCAGAGAACGCCTGGAATGAGAACCGTCCTTGGACGTCAGGTATGTCAAGCATAGCACAATGCCTGACTCAGAGCAGACCCTCACATGCCGTTGCCTCACCTCTTTGTAGGGCTGCAGCCTGGGGTGGGCTCTGGTAGTTTCTTAAATAGAAGTCCAGCATCTTCAGAGTGTAAGCATAATGAGGGCAGGAGGGTGCTCATCAGCAGGACCCCTAGCATGCCACCTGCAAGTGAAGACGTTGGTGGAATGAAAGAATGAAGAGCTCTTACTGTGAGCCAGTGGGCCTCCTGGGAGATGGCAGTGTGGAATCACAGTGGCCCTAGCCTTTAGACAGATTCTTGTCCCTTTGCTCTGCTGGGCAGATAACTAGCCCTGCTTCCAGAACTCTCCTCCAGCCCTCTCTGATTGGCTTAAGGGAAAGGGGGTGGGAAGGTCAGAAATCCTTCCCTACCAGGGCAAGTAGGAGTGACTGTGGGTCAAGTTCAGACAAAGGATAAAGGATAAGGAGTGATTGGAGTCCTCTGGTGTCTAGAAAATTCCTGGAGCCTCTGGGTGAAGCTGTGACCCCGGGCACTAGGAGGCTGAATCCAGAATTAGGAGCTTGTCCACCCTTGGGGAGCAGTCACAGCAGGCTCCCTGGGGACTCTGGCCTTCGTCCTCCCTGGATGGTACACAAGGACCCACCATCTGGCTCCATGGTCGTGCCCTGCGCCCCAGGCCAGGTCTGCAGGGCGCGCAGCTCTGCTGATTTCACGTGGGAAGGGTGGGGGCTGGGAAGTCCTCCCCTGAGGCCGTCAGTAGCCCATCTCTGCTGTCAGTGTCTAGTCTCGCCAGCTAGTTGTGCCAACCACTGGCTTCCTAACTCTGTCTTCCTTGGTCCCCATCCTCAACAGGCTCTTCCATATAAATACATGTAGACATATGCACATATACACGCATGTGCACACATGTACATAGGCACGTGTAACACCAACACAGTAGCTCGGCTGTAGTCACACATGCCTCGATTGACACACACACACACCACAGACAGTGTGCTGGAGGAAACCTGAGGAGTGCAGAGTTGTGGGAATGCAAGGTGTGAGGGGAGACAGTGGGACTAAGGATGGAGGCAGGGGCCCGGTCAGCTTGTGGAGGACTTGAGCGACATCCCAGGGATTTGAACTCCACCTGTAAGACACAGGAGTCACCACAGGGCCTTCAGAGAGAAGTGCCATGGTCCCAGGAGAATGGAGTGGACTGGGGCAAGTCTACAGACAGAACAGTGAGGAGGGGTCTGTCTCCAAGTCCCCGAGTAGGAGGTGAGATGGGAGGGGGGTGGCCCTGGGCATTAGCAACAGGGCTGGAGAGGGGGTCAGATAGGAGAGATGAAAGGATGCGGACTCAAGAGACCGAGTGGGACTGGATGGACCCCAGGCCAGTGCCGGGCTCCAGGCACCAGGGCACAGGAGGCTGGGGGTGAGACCGGGAGTTCAGGTGGGCTGCAGAAGGGTGGAGACGTGAGTCAGCCTTCCACGGGGAGCCCCCAGAGGCACAGAGACTTGGATCCGTGGTGTGGAGGAGAGTCCGGGCTGGGACTCTGACAGAGACAGATTTAGGAATCAGTCACATGAGGGACAAGAGCCTGAAACTCACATGGGGGCTGGTGCTCCTGGACCTGTGCCAGCCTCACTACCTGGAACACCCTCCTTTCCCTGCCAAGACCACCCCGAAGGCCTCTTCCAGGAAATGGCTCTGAGTTACTCCTTCCCATCATCCCTGAGGCTGGGTGCCGTGGGCGGGCAGGGCGGCACAGCATCCGGACGAGAGGGGCAGGGTCCTGGGCTGGCATCAGTCCACTCCTGGGCCTCTGTGTCATCTGCATCTCTCTCATTGCTTTGGGGCTGAGCAGGACCATTCACGAATTTTCTTTCTTGTTTCTAAAGTGGTTTTTGTTTGTTTGTTTGTTTGTTTGTTTTAATGTGGACCATTTTTAAAGTTTTTATTGAATTTTTTACAATATTGTTTCTGTTTTGCGTTTGGGATTTTTTTTGGCCACAAGTCATGTGGGATCTTAGCTCCCCCACTAGGAATCAAATCCGTGCCCCCTGCATCGGAAGGTGAAACCCCAACTAGTGGACCACCAGGGAAGTCCCCTGAAGTCTTCTTATTGGGATTAAAGGAGGCCTTTTGGACCGGAAGCAGCAGGCCCCTGCTTGGCTTCCCGGGTTCCGGCTCCTGGGGCTCTTCTGCTCTCTCCAGCCTTTTCTCTTTCTTATCGCCCTGGCGTCTTCCCCCAGAGAGCTCTAGGTATTTATATATTGTGTTATTCACTCAGTCGTGTCCGACTCCTTGCGACCCCATGGACTGCAGCATTCCAGGCACCTCTGTCCATGGGGTTTCACAGGCAAGAATACTGGAGTGGTAGCCATTCCCTTCTCTAGGGGATCTTCCCAACCCAGGAATCAAGCCCGGGTCTTCTGTGTGGCAGGCAGATTCTTTACCGTCTGAACCACTGCAGAAGTCCACGTATATATAATGACTTTCCCAAATGTATCCGACATGCGCTATGTGCAGACACTGAGGTAAGCCCTCTGCTGGTTGATCTTACTTCAGCCTCTCAACAGCTCTCTGAACTGGGTGCTGTTATGACCCCCATTCTAATGGTGAGGAAACTGAGGTGCAAGAGGTGAAGTGACTTGCTTGTGAGACAACAGAGCTGGGCTTGAACCCAGGCCATCTGTCTCCAGAGTCCCCTCTGCTAACCAGCACACCTTGCTATCTCCTGTAAACAACCTCTAAGCCCCTGCTAGGAGGGGCACAGGTGAGTCCAAACCCACGTCTGCAGGATGCCAGAGCCCTTCTCTGAGCCACGCCGCTCAGTGCCTCCCAGACCCTGACAGGCCCCCTCCCAGACCATGGCCTCAGCCAACAGCTGCCTGAAGCACCTGCAGGGTGAGATGGCACCCACCCCGCCCCCACATTCCATGCTGTGCCCAGGATGATGAGACCTTAAACAGGGGCCAGGCCGGCCCCTGAGTGGGAGGGAGGGTGACCCAGGCTTCCGAGAGGAGCTCTGGGTGTAGAAGGGGACATGGGAGAGAGAGGGTCTTTAGCCCAGAAGAGGCTAATCAGAAGGGGATCATTATTTTGCTATAGAAACAGAGGTTGTTCACTGGTGTGTGTGGGAGAAGGCGTTGTGTCTGTTGTCATACATGTGAACACAAGAGCTCAGACAAGCGCATTCTGGAGGTCTGGTTTTAGATGTGCATGTTTGTGTATGAGAATATGCTCTTGTGTGTACACGTGTGGATGTTTGTGTGGAAAGGCGAGTATCTGAATGGACGGATTTGTGCCCTTGGGCTGTGACGTCTGTTTCTATGTGAGAGAGTGTGGTGCCCCCCAAGTAAGGAGCTGCCCCCGGGAAGACCCTGTCCACCCTCCCGCCTCCTGACCCTGGAGGACCTGGACTGAGGGTCCTACCTGCACTGGGGCCTCCATGAAGCCTTTGGAGAAGTCGTTGGGCTTCAGAGATGAATAAGAACAAACAGACAAACAAGTCTTCCTTTCCCGCCCCATTCCTGGTTCTCAAGCTGCAAAATGTTCCCTAGGCACCTTACTTGGCCCCATTGATGAACCTGCAGGAAATGGAGCCTCGAAGCCAGTTTCTCAGTCTCAACAGCCCTTCCTCGGCCTCTTCGCTGGAATGCAGTAGCTAAGAAAGAAGGTGCATGAGTCAGTCCACTGGGCGGGCACTCCAGCCCCCCCAGTTCTAGTCGTGTGAATGGAGCGCCTTACCTCCTCTGAGCCTCATTTTGTCATCTGTAAAGTGGGGGTGGTACCCACTTCACAGTGTTGTAATGATGAGTGAATGAGACAGGGTTCAACATGGAGTTAGTCCATACAAGTGGTCAGTAAGTGATGGTGCTGCTGATGAAGATTTACAACGATCCCACTGGGACTCAGAGGCAGCTTTTACTCAGGGCCCTTGGTAGTCACCGACTCCCCCATCCTTTGCAGAAGGTACAAGAAATGGGTGAGAGTGGCTGGAAGCCTCACATCCCAGCTCCTCCTCAGGCCCCTCTGTCTAGTTCTTCTTAGAGAGTGGGAAGCTGAGGGGTCTGGAGCCTTTGGAATATTGTGCTTCTTCCTCTGGGGTGCAAGGTATGCGGGGGCTTCCTGGCCCTGGACAGGGCTCCAGGATTCTACAGGGCTGGAGTTGGCAGAGAGGATATCACCATGGGTGTCCCAAATGATGCATAGCACTTCCCTGCTGGCTGGTAGGATATAGGGGGCTAAGGCCCAGACTTGGAGGGAGCTGTAGAGTCTGGGGGCAGTTAAGGAGAAAGCAAAGCCAGTTATGGAGCCAGGGGCAGCCCTAGCCTGAGACGGGGTAACCTTTCGTATGGGCCGCCTCAACCAGGGTTAGAAGCCCCAGCGTCACCACAGGACCCCCAGATGAACTGGGTCACTGCATTCTCTACTAGACCCTTTGCTAGGATTGGTTCAGCATTCATGACTTCCCATCTGTAGTTGGGCACGGATGAAGACCAAACTTGGCTAGCCCTGGCCACAAACCTCCGGAAATCTGGTCTCAGCAGGTCAGGGGGCATTCTTCCCCAGCCAAGCAGGCCATGCCCTGCTATAAAAGTTATCAGATGAAAAGGAAGAACCTCTGCCTTTGCACTTCTGTAACATAGGCTGTGGACTTCCCAGGTGGCTCAGGGGTAAAGAATCTGCCTGCCCCACTACCGGAGACAATGGTTCGATCCCCCGGGTCGGGAAGATCCCTTGGAGAAGGAAATGGCAACCCACTCCAGTATGCTTGCTTGGAGAATCCCATGGACAGAGGAGCCTGACGGGCTACAGTCCATGGCATTGCAAGAGTCTGACACCACTTAGTCACTGAGCACGCACCCACGATCACAAGCTGCTCTCAACTGGAAGCGATGGTGGCTGCTTAGGTAAGAATTGATTCCAATCTCCAAAGCTAGGGACCATCCTAAACCACAGAAAACGTAAGTCTGGAGGTGTCAATGGGAGAATGTGTTTGTAAAAACTGTGCATGGTAACTGGGAAAGGGCTGCATAAATGTCACGTATCATTGCTGTTGTTCTGTGATGATAATGATGAATAAGGAAAACAAAGCAACTCAGATTTATCTTACCTAAGTTCAGTTCAGTTCAGTTCAGTCGCTCAGTCGTGTCCGACTCTTTGCGACCCCATGAATTGCAGCACGCCAGGCCTCCCTGTCTAACACCAACTCCCGGAGTTCACTCAAACTCACGTCCATCGAGTCGGTGATGCCATCCAGCCATCTCATCCTCTGTCGTCCCCTTCTCCTCCTGCCCCAGATCCCTCCCAGCATCAGAGTCTTTTCCAATGAGTAACTCTTTGCATGAGGTGGCCAAATTACTGGAGTTTCAGCTTCAGCATCATTCCTTCCAAAGAAATCCCAGGACTGATCTCCTTCAGAATGACTGGTTGGATCTCCTTGCAGTCCAAGGGACTCGCAAGAGTCTTCTCCAACACCACAGTTCAAATGCATCAATTCTTTGGTGCTCAGCTTTCTTTATAGTCCAACTCTCACATCCATACATGACCACTGGAAAAACCATAGCCTTGACTAGATGGACCTTTGTTGGCAAAGTAATGTCTCTGCTTTTGAATATGCTATCTAGGTTGGTCAAAACTTTCCTTCCAAGGAGTAAGTGTCTTTTCATTTCATGGCTGCAGTCAACATCTGCAGTGATTTTGGAGCCCCCCAAACTAAAGTCTGACACTGTTTCCCCATCTATTTGCCATGAAGTGATGGGACCAGATGCCATGATCTTCGTTTTCTGAATGTTGAGCTTTAAGCCAACTTTTTCAGTCTCCTCTTTCACTTTCATCAAGAGGCTTTTTAGTTCCTCTTCACTTTCTGCCCTAAGGGTGGTGTCATCTGCATATCTGGGGTTATTGATATTTCTCCTGGCAACTTGATTCCAGCTTGTGCTTCTTCCAGCCCAGCGTTTCTCATGATGTACTCTGCATAGAAGTTAAATAAGCAGGGTGACAATATACAGCCTTGACGTACTCCTTTTCCTATTTGGAACCACTCTGTTGTTCCATATCCAGTTCTACTGTTGCCTCCTGACATGCATATATGTTTCTCAAGAGGCAGGTCAGATGGTCTGGTATTCCCATCTCTTTCAGAATTTTCCACAGTTTATTGTGATCCACACAGTCAAAGGCTTTGGCATAGTCAATAAAGCAGAAATAGGTGTTTTTCTGGAACTCTCTTGCTTTTTCCATGATCCAGTGGATGCTGGCAATTTGATCTCTGGTTCCTCTGCCTTTTCTAAAACCAGCTTGAACATCTGGAAGTTCACTGTTCACGTATTGCTGAAGCCTGGCTTGGAGAATTTTGAGCATTACTTTACTAACATGTGAGATGAGTGTAATTGTGTGGTAGTTTGACCATTCTTTGGCATTGCCTTTCTTTGGGACTGGAATGAAAACTGACCTTTTCCAGTCCTGTGGCCACTGCTGAATTTTCCAAATTTGCTGGCATATTGAGTGCAGCACTTTCACAGCATCATCTTTCAGGATTTGAAATACCTCCACTGGAATTCCATCACCTCCACTAGCTTTGTTCATAGTGATGCTTTCTAAGGCCCACTTGACTTCACATTCCAGGATGTCTGGCTCTAGGAGAGTGACCGCACCATCATGATTGTCTTGGTCATGAAGATCTTTTTTGTATAGTTCTTCTGTGTATTCTTGCCACTTCTTCTTAATATCTTCTGCTTCTGTTAGGTCCATACCATTTCTGTCCTTTATCGAGCCCATCTTTGCATGAAATGTTCCCTTGGTATCTCTAATTTTCTTGAAGAGATCTCTAGTCTTTCCCATTCTGTTGTTTTCCTCTACTACTTTGCACTGATTGCTGAGGAAGGCTTTCTTATCTCTTCTTTCTGTTCTTTGGAACTCTGCATTCAGATGCTTATATCTTTCCTTTTCTCCTTTGCTTTTTGCTTCTCTTCTTTTCTCAGCTATTTGTAAGGCCTCCCCAGACAGCCATTTTGCTTTTTTGCATTTCTTTTCCATGGGAATGGTCTTGATCCCTGTCTCCTGTACAATGTCACGAACCTCCGTTCATAGTTCATCAGCCACTCTATTTATCAGATCTAGTCCCTTAAATCTATTTCTCACTTCCACTGTATAATCATAAGGGATTTGATTTAGGTTATACTTGAATGGTCTAGTGGTTTTCCCTACTTTCTTCACTGTAAGTCTGAATTTGGCAATAGGAAGTTCATGATGTGGGCCACAGTCAGCTTCCGGTCTTGCTTTTGCTGACTGTATAGAGCTTCTCCATCTTTGGCTGCAAAGAATATAATCAATCTGATTTTGGTGTTGACCATCTGGTGATGTCCATGTGTAGAGTCTTCTCTTATGTTGTTGGAAGAGGGTGTTTGCTAGTACCTAGAACCTAGCAATTCTCAAGGTGTATTCCACAGAACAGTTCAGAAGCTAATAGGTATTTCTGAGAGAAAAAGAAAAGGAAGAGAGGAGAGATTCTGTCGTCAAATTTGTGGAGATTCTGGTTAAAGCAAGGTTAAACAGGTTTCTCTCCTGCAGCACCTCTGAGATAAATGCATAAGCATTGGTTTCTTCCAGAGGAGAGAATTTCTGTAGCATTTTTCAAAGTTGAATGCTCTTCTCACGGAATTTATTTCTCAGCCTGTGTTTTATGGAATATACTTTGGGAAACATTTCTAGGCATCATTCTGCAATTAACCAAATTTGACCCCAGATTGCATAGTTGGCTATTATAAGCCTAACACAGTGGTATTTTGCCATCTTTCCCCATAGGGTACCACTGATGCTGCGTGCATTGCTCTGTCTAGACAAGGCGGAGCATCCCGGTGCTGGAGTGTGATGGGGCAGGGCGGGCTGAAGAGGGAACAAACAGAGGCTGCATCACAGGGGACCTTGTGCCAGCCTAAAGCTGTTCATCAGAGAGGCTAAGGCATGCCATAGGCTCCTGAAACAGGAGAGGGAGAATTGGGTACAGAATAAGACTCAGAACTTCTGTTAGAGAGTGATTAGGGGAAGGAGCAAAGCCGCACAGCTCACTCCTCCCTTGTAATCCTGCTGTACCTAAACCTCCACAGGTCCCACGCGGGGGGTCTCTGAGCTTGCCCCCTGAAACCCCTCTTCTGGTTCAGTATCGAGTTCCTTAAAGCCAGGCTGTCTCTCTCGTGTCCTCATCCCCTTTTCTGCACAGAAACCCCTAGTACCTTAAGAAGCTGAAGCCACTGATGGAGAGAAGATTCCCCTCTGGGGCAGAGTTGATAAAACTGGCACATTACAACCCAGGGTGCCCAGTTAAATTTGAATTTCAAATAGATTTTAGTATAAGTATATCCCACATGTTGCATGGGATATACTTATACTTTAAAAACATAACAGATTTGTGTGTTTCTCTAAAATTCAAATTTAACTTGGAGTCCTGGATTTTAACTGGCAGCTCTACTCTGGGGCCTAGGATGTAACCTTTTTGATATTGCTTCTAAAGAATCTCAGGTGAAACAGGAGGCCATGGGGCCCCATGGTTATGAAGCGTCATGGAGAATTCCCACTGACAGCCCCTCTGCACCCTCTGCTAGTGGGATGAGGGATGTCTGTGAAGCCCCAGGTAGTGATGGTGGGAGGGTAGGGCCGCTGAGGGGTCTGACTGGGTGCAGGTCAGGCTTGTTCTAGGCCTGGCAAGGAGAAGAACTGTGCAGGTGTCCAGAGCACTGCCTCCATGCTGGGAACGCAGTGAAACAAACACGGGTCTTGAAGGTCAAGGTTGCAGCCTGATTAAGACGCAGGTGCTGAGGCCAAGGACTTCCCAGGTGGCGCTAGTGGTGGAGGACCTGCCTGCCAATGCCAGTAGACGTAAGAGACACGGGTTCGATCCCTGGGTTGGGAAGGTCCCCCGGAGGAGGGCATGGCAACTCAGGCCAGTATGCTTGCCTGGAGAATCCCGAGGATAGAGGAGCATGACCGGCTACAGTCCATAGGATCACAAAGAGTCAGACACAACTGAAGTGACTTAGTACACACACACACACTGAGGTCAAAGGGCTCAAGTGTCAACCCCCTGCCCTGATGCCAACCAGCCACGTGACACTGAGTCAGAATAGCCCCATTGTTCCTCATTCCCCTGTCCCCCCAAAGGGAATAGTCAGAGCCCCTCACAACAGGTAAGATGAAACAGGAGAGCCAGGTAAAGTACTGAGCAGAGTGCCCAGCTCATATGAGAAACCCAAAAGGTGACTGTTATTATTGCAACTAGCTGCATGACCCTTCAGCTCTCTAAACTCAGCTCTTTAGGGTAAAACCAGGTTCATAATACCAACCTAAAGAGTAGCTCTGAGCACTAACATAAATTCTATTTTAATGGGAAAGAGTGGTGACTGAACACACACACACACAAGCCTTATCCCGTAGCCAGCACAATGCCCGCTTTGCCCAGTGCCACACTGATGGGAAATGGAAATGGGATTTTGGTCTCAGTCCTCAGGTACGAACTGCCTATTTTGTCTTCTCTCTGCCCTCTTCCTGCCAGTCACCTCTGTCAAGGTCTCTCACCTACAGCCTCCTCCCCTTAAAGCCCCTTCCCATCCTGGACTCCCAGCAAAACTGATCTTTGCTTAGTTTTCCTTCTCAGTTGTGGGAGATGAGAGGAGGTTCCTGAGACGGTAACTGAATAGTCACGAGTTCACGGGTACCAGACTGTGGCCCATGGGCTGGGGGCCTGTTGTATAAGTAAAGCTTGGTTGGATCAGGTACTGTGTACAGCTGCTTTTGTAGCACAGTGAAAAAAGCTGAATCATTGGGCCAGAGACCATTAGGCAAGGCCAGAAGTATTTCCTCCCTGGTTCTTTACAGAAAAAGTGTGCCAACCCTTTGCTTTGCTTTGTTGCTCCCTATATATAATGCTCATTTTATATGCTCATAGTATACATTACATATATATACACACATATATTCAACACATTCCATTAGGGTACTCCCTTCCTGCCAGGCATTAAATCAAACGCTAGATAAATAAAGAATGCGTCATTCCTGCCCCTCGGGGAAGTCCAGAGATGAAAATAGACACCTAAACAAACAATTACAGGCAGGCTTAGCTCCCGTTTGGAAGCCAGGGTGTTGTAAATTAATGAATGATTGAATTGTAATGTCGTATGACAAGTGCAGGAATTGAAGTGCAAGTAAAACCCCGACTTAATTCTGCAAGTGGGTCCAAAAAATCCAATCATGTAAAATGTGGGCCTGTGAGATTGCAAAATTAACCAAATGACCGGAACGAGCCTATGTAGTTAGTGGGCTGGGAGTTCCAGGATTCTGGGAGCTGGTTGCCAATGACATTAAACCTGAATTTATATTCTATCAGGATGTCTTTTCCTGGAGTTTCCCAGTTTAGACAAGATCCTAAGGGTATCAAGGAGGGCTTCACAGAGGAAGTGGAGGGGGGCAGGATTAGGGGAACAGAAGATAAGGTAGAAAAGGTCAGCAGGGGTCAGATTATAGAAGGAGGAGCTGCCTGAGCCTAAGATTTGATTTATTCTGACAGCAATAGGAGGGCTCTCGTGGTTTTCTTTTCTCTTTCCTTTTATTAATTTTGATGGTTTCAAATATTATTTATTCGTACATTTATCATGCAGAGGACTGAGGACCTGCGTTTGCCTGTGTCTCTCAGTGGTAGGGGACCCACCTTGGGCACGTGTGCTCCGAAAGGGAGGACAGGCCAGGGCCGTGGTGAACTTGCCATTCTAGAAAGCTTACTGCAGTGTGAGTGCAGACAGTGCACTGGAGGGGGCAGGGCTAGCGGCAGGGCCATCAGAGTTGGGGTGCAGAAGCCCAGGGGAGAGATGATGAGGGTCCTCAAGTGAGAAGGAGAGAGAGGGCAAGTGTGACTTATGGAGGACAGCGATGTCCCAGGGAGAAGCCAGGCTTGCTGCTCTCGGAAGTCAAAGCCCAGTAACAAGAAAGGCTCTGGAAATTGAACAGTTCACAGCTGAGAGAGATAACCCAACCAGGCTAATGGAATAACCGACATGAGTAAGTTACCGCGAGTGGTTCTCACTTTCAGCTGCGCTCTCCAGTCACCCAGAGGAGCTTGGGCTCTTCGTCTGAAATTCCAGTTCAATAGGTGCGGGGACAGGCCTAGGCGTTGGTATTTTTATAAAACTCCCCATGTGCTCCTGATGCCGAAGGTTGCAAAATTGCAAACATGAGCCAAGAGAAAGGCTCACGGGGGAGAGTTTATGCCAGATGCTGGGCAGGAAGAGGCTTGGCAGGACAGGGCTCTGTGGACGTGTGAGTGGCATACCCTGTCTGAGGTCCTGGCACCCCTGCGTTCGTTTGATTGACAGGTAGCAGGAAACATACAGGACCAGGCTCCCTGGTGGTTCAGATGGTAAAGGATCCACCTGCGGTGCAGGAGACCCAGTTTCGATCCCTGGACCGGAGGCTCCCCTGGAGAAGGGAACGGCCACCCACTCCACTATTCGTGCTTGGAGAATTCCATGGACAGGGGAGCCTGCATCCTTGGGGTCGCAAAAGAGTCAGACATGAATGAGTGCCTAACACTGAACTAGGGTTTGACTTGCCTGGTTTTCACCCCAAGTCATTCCCATGAGGAGAATGAGTGTGAGTCTCCTCTGAGGACGTTTCAAGGTACACCAGTTACCATGAGCTCGATGTGGAACCATCAGTGCAAGCACGGCCTAGCACAGGTCAAAGTACATGGGCTCAGCAGCCAGGCGTTGCTGCGGACCCCCGGCTCCACCCCCAGCGAGCTACAGGGTCTCGGGAAATGTGCTCCTGCCTCTCTGGGCATCATACTCATCTCAACAAGGCATAATAGCCCTTCCCTCAGTGGTTTATTGCGAGGATTCAATAAGATCATTAAGTCACTCAATAAACTTTCATCAAGGTGTCATTATACATCAGGCGCTGTTCAAGGAACTAGGATACAAAAGGGAATAAAACAGATTCAAAAGATGCCTGTATTCATGGAGCTTATATCGTAGCCGAGTGAGACAAACAATAAACAATGCATCAGGTACCTACTGTATCAGATGTAGATGGGAGGAGAGGAAGTGGAGACAAGTACAGATAATTCTTTGGGACGGAACGATATACGGAGCCCTTGACAGTGAGGATACCACATAGTAAGTGTGCAGTTGTGTTTACCAGGCCAAACAGCTGAAAGCAAGGGGGGTTGCAAATGTTAACTAAGATATAATGTGAGATGAAGAAGTGCCTAGCCTGGCATAGGCACTCAGAAGGTAATGGATCTTATTCTTTCCTGCCCTGTCCATGCCCACTGCCCCTCTCTGTCACACACACACACACACACACACACACACACACACCACCATCTCCCCTGTCCATGCTGAGGGCTGGGGAAGAAGCAATCCTTCCTGCATCCTTTCTCCCAGCCACCCTGTCAGTTTGTATCAACCGTATGGCCATGAAGATCAAACAAGCTACCTGATGGAAGATGAGGAATCAGACATATGGAGGATGCTTGTCCAGAGAGCATAAACGACTCTTCATTATAATATGGCAACTAAAGTCTCAGATTAAAAATAAAAGAAGGCATGATGTAGCTTTTGCTGCATTCCAACCACAAAGGAGATTCATTGTCATACAATCACTGAGAATATCATGTTGATTGGCAAGAGGCTGGCTTTGTAGAAGGGACAAGATTCCCCACAGCTAATCTACAATGGAATTGTTCAATGTCAGGCACAGCTTTAATAATACTGTTCTCGGCTGCCTTGGATGTAAATATCCCACTCTTCATTTTGTAAGCAATCAAAGGGAAGTTTTATAGACAGGAGAGCATGAACAGTTATAATATCTGTGCCAAAAAAAAACACACGGGCAAAATCCAAAAATCAAAGAACACTGTGCCTTAGAAAGTCTGGCTTTGTGGCTTATCTCCAATCTCTGTCTGTCCAGCAAGTTGTGCATCAGACACATTACAAAAGACCACACTTTAAATGCTGCCCTTGACATTATTAAAAAGTACAAGATCGGCAAATCAGACTGGAGAAAAAAGACAGACAATTAAATCTGGACAGTCAGGTAATCACCCTTCATTTTGTCTCAGGGTCTAGAATAATGAAGGGAGGAAGGGAACTCTTGGTCATTAAGCACCTACTGTGTACTGGATGCTGTCTCTGTCAGAAGCAGTATTGTATTCCACAATGAAGAGTGTTGAATGATGGAGCCAGAAAGACCTAGATTCACAGCCTAGCTCTGCCCGTTTCTAGCTCTGTGGCCTTCGGGGAAGTTGCTTAAACTCTCTGTGCCTCAGTTTGTTTTTGTTTTATTTTTTCATCTATAAAATAAGAATAATAAGTATCGCACATGATTGTTTTGAGGATTAAGTAAAATAAATTTATAGCCTTGGGCCCAAAACATACCAGGGACTCAGTGGTGGGTATTATAAATCTAGCTTTATTTCATCTGTTCATCAGCCCTGTCAGGAGACCCCAGTTCAATTCCTGGGTCGAGAAGATTCGCTGGAGAAGGGAAAGGCTACCCACTCCAGTATTCTGGCTGGAGAATTCCATGGACTGTGTAGTCCATGGGGTCACAAAGAGTCAGACACAACTGAGCGACTTTCACACTCACTTCAAAGAGATGCTGAAGACCTAACCCCAGGACCTGTGGATATGACCCTCTTTGGAGATAGAGCCTTTGCAGATGATGGAGTTGAGAGGAGGCCATTGGAGTGTGTCCTAATCCAATATGGTTGGTATCCTTTTAACAAGGTGGAATTTGGACACAGGGAAACAAAGGGAAAATGCCCAGTGAAGGTGAAGGGTTGGATGGAAGCTTGGACAAGTCAAGGAACAGTAAAGTTTTCTAGATGATGACCAGAAGCTAAGAGGATTCCCTTACAAGTTTCAGAGGGATCATGACCCTGCTGACACCTTGATTTTGGACTTCTAGCCTCTGTAGCTGTGAGACAGTATCTGTTGTTTTAAGCCACCCAGTTTGTGGCACTTTGTTGTAGCATCCCTGGGAAGCTAATACAATCCACCCCTTCACTCTAGAGGAAGAAAAAGAAAGTATCCTCAATTTCAGATGAATAACTGAATGATGAAGCCCAGAGAGGTATAGTTTATGGCTCAAGATCACTCAGCTAGAGGTGGATGAGCTGCGATTTGAATCCAGGCCTCTCTGGGACCAACATCTGCCCTCTCTCCATGCCCTGTGTGGCCTCTCGGGAGCAAAGCTCAAGTTAAAAAAGGAGGTGGGGTTGGAAATGAGCTCCCCACTCATCACACCCAAGTCCCAGTGGAGGTGCCAGGTCAGAGTGGTCTGATTATGAACAGCTCATTAAGTAAAGAGCAGTGAGCACTTGAGAGTGACTTTTTAAAAAGAATCGAATTTTATTTATAGTGATGTTTCAGTCATTAATTTCAAAGGAAGAAAGCCCAAAGCAGAAGTCGGTTCATTAAAAATTTGACATTAGTAATTTAATTAAATGGGGTTTTGGCGTCTCGTTGCGGAAAATGAAACGTTAGTTCTACACCAGTTCTTAGCCCATTTCCCCAGGTTGGCTCCCTCCCCTAATCTTAGCTTGCTTTCTTCTCCAAATGTTTACCTGACCCACCCACTTGCACCCCCAGTACTCACACTCACATCACAGTCTCTCCCTCCGCTGTAGCCAGCAGCTTGGGATTGTGGGAAATGCCAAGGAAGCCGGCAGCAAGGGATTATGGGAAATGCCAAGGAAGCCGGCAGCAAAGGATTATAGGAAATGCCAAGGAAGCCAGCATCATGGGATCATGGGAAATGCTAAGGTATCCAGCAGCCCAAAGACTACATTCTTAGCTAGGCTAATAGGGTGATGAGGTCAGTCATTTTGTCTGGGTCATCTCACTTGTCAAAGGTAAAAAATAGGCAGGGAAGAGCTCTTTAGCCCTTAAGAGAGTTCTCTCACAAAAACATAAGCCATTTAAGGGCAGAGACCCTGTTGTCCAGTTCACTGGTCTATTACCAGCTTAGAGTGCAGCAGGCCCACACATTTTCATTGCATGAAGGAATTAATGCATCAAAGAGGAATTTTTCCAAACAACTAATTAATGGGCACTCAAATATATCCCTACAAGTACCAGACATTGTGTTAGGCTCACAGGGACTGCATGGCCCTACCTCACAGTGGAAGGACAACATCTGCCATTTTTGAGCACCTACTCTGTGCTGGGCACTGTGCCAGCCATGCATCGGCCATGGTCAGTAACCTGTCCTTTTTCAGTTGAGGAAAGTAAGGCTCAGTGAGGTCACGTGACTCAAGGCCAGGGAATAAGACAGTGACAGCACCTGGCTTCAGACCAGATTAAGCTAGTACCAAAGTCTACCCTTTCCTTCTACAAGGAGGGAGGAGAGGAGAAGGCAGAGGGAAAGCCTCCTTTCTGAGGGCTCTGAGATCAGTGTGGATGGCTGAGATGGTCCTGAAAAATAGCAATATGGGCTGGAAGAGGGTACATCAAGGACCAGGGAAGCTTTCTAGAATCCAGGCTGGTTATCTCCATTTCCTTATTTCTCGTCATTGCCACCCTTCCCCTCTTACTCCAGGCTCCCTGAACTCTTAGGTTGTCTCTGGCCTCAGGGTCTTTCCACATGGTATTTCCTCTGCCTGGAACACTCTTTGACCTAGCTAATTCTTACTAATCTCGCAAGGTTCAGCATAGACATCTCCTCTTCCAGGGAGCTGGCTCTGACTAACCCCTGACAGGGTTTGGTCCCCTGCCTGGTTCCTATCTCATCATAAGGGACTTAGAATACCTTTAAACATACGCATGTCCCACTGGCCTGGGAACTCAGATTCTCTTGTGTGGTACTCTCTGTATCCAGGCTCTAAGCTCTTTATATACCTCCACTTATTTAATTGTCACAACAACTCCAGAGGAAGGTACTGTTGTGAATTGCCGAGGAAACTGAGGCCCAGAGAGGTGAAGAGACTTGCTCAGGGCCCCACAGGTAGTAAGCCACCAGGGTGGGATGTGAACCCAAGCACTGAGGCTGTTAGGCCTCTACTTTCCACTGTCTTACTCTATGGCCTCTCAAGGCTGGTGGCCATAAACCATCGTCAGATGAAGTAATGGAGAAGTACTTTTAAGGCAAGTTTTCCCAGGTGGTGCAGTGCTAAAGAATCCTCCTGCCAAGCAGGAGATGCAGGAGACGTGGGGTTGATCCTTGGGTCCGGAACATTCCCTGGAGGAGGAAATGGCAACCCACTCCAGTATTCTTGCCTGGAGAATCCCATGGATGGGGGAGCCTGGAGGGCTACACTCCATGGGGTTGCAGCGTTGGACATGGCTTAGCAACTGAGCAAGCATGTGTGCACTTGGATGGCGGTCTGGACGCAGCTGTGAACACTTGTCCTCACCTTGTGGGGAGGTGTGGAATGGTGAGAGGTGGGACCTTCTGGGCACAGGCAGTTCCACCTTGAGGAAGAAAGGCACAGAGTAGGGGGAGCTGAGTCAGGGTGAAGGTGTGACTCAGGCACACAGGTGATGCACGCTCCCTTTCTCCCTCCTGACTGGCAGTCACGATGCTCTAGCACCCTCAGCAAGACTATTTCCTCTGCATAATGAATGAACGTTGGCAGCTGGCCGTTGCTGCTCTGGCTCAGGTGTGGTATTCTCCGGCTCCCCATTTTCCCCTTGAAACGGATCAGTCTGATCAGAACTCAGGTTCTTGTCTCCCTACCTCACTGCCTCTTTCCAGCACTAATTACCCCTTCAACTCCCCTAAACCCACTGGGCCAAACTCCTCTTCTGGCTGCCGGGGCAGATACGCATGAGGAAAGGACGCCGGGCTGAATGAGCGCCTACTCCATGCCACTGTCTGTGTCCCTGCCACGGTGTTTAGTGGGAAGGACTGTGGAGTCTGAGATCAGAGCAATCAAACCCAAGAGATTAAAGTGATTTCCCTGGGGCATCTCAAGTGATGGGATATACGTGTTACTGAACCAGGTTCCTTTTGCCCAACGCACAGCAAGCCACAGGGCTGAGATGCCAAGGTTTGCAGCAGAGAGAGGATTTATTCACAAAGTATCCGAGCGAGGAGATGGGAGAACAAGTCTCGGATCTGCCTTCCCAACGGGAAGTTTGGTTCACTTCAGTTCAGTCGCTCAGCCATGTCCGACTCTTTGTGACCCCATGGACTGCAGTACGCCAGGCCTCCCTGTCCATCACCAACTTCCAGAGTTTACTCAAACTCATGTCCATTGAGTCGGTGATGCCATCCAACCATCTCATACTCTGTCATCCCCTTCTCCTCTTGCCTTCAATCTTTTCCAGCATCAGGGTCTTTTCAAATGAGTCAGCTCTTCACATCAGGTGGCCAAAGGATTGGAGTTTCAGCTTCAGCATCAGTCCTTTCAATGAATATTCAGGACTGATTTCCTTTAGGATGGACTGGTTGGATCTCCTTGCAGTCCAAGGGATTCTCAAGAGTCTTCTCCAACACCACAGTTCAGAAGCATCAATTCTTCGGCACTCAGCTTTCTTTATAGTCCAACTCACATCCATACATGACCACTGGAAAAACCAAAGCCTTGACTAGATGGACCTTTGTTGGCAAAGTAATGTCTCTGCTTTTTAATATGCTGTCTAGGTTGGTCATAACTTTTCTTCCAAGGAGTAAGCATCTTTTAATTCAAAGACAAGGGCCTCAGGATATTTGTGGGATAGAGACTAGAGAAGCAAGGTGGTCTGAGGCTTGGGGAGCATGGGTAAAGGTGCTTGGGTAAAGGTGCAGTGATCACCCTTCTGCACACATGTAGCTAAGCTACAGGCCTCTGCACATTTTGAGGGCACTTAGCACCTTCTGAGGGTGTAGTTTTTTAGCCCTCTGATATCAAATGGTCACTGAGTGTTCACTCACACATGCCCAGTGAGAAAGTGGGTGGTGTTATTTAGTCTTGATTAGCTCAACCAGACACAAATTCCTGGAAAACAGTTCAGGCAGGCGTTTGTGGTTTGGGGTCTGTGCTCCTTGGAGGAGGACATGCAAACCTTTTGTAGCAACAGATTAAATGAACCTGAGTGGCGAAGGCAGGATACAGCTGTGACTGATTGAACTGATCCACAGCTTCAAACATACTTCACACCCAGGGCTGCTCATGAGAAAGGGCAGGAAACCTGGATGTCCGGGAATAAATTGCACTTGGGGATCCTTTTGAGCACGTGACCCCTGTGAGTATTCAGGGCCCAGGCAGCTGGGAGGGCACAGTCCTATCCTAAGGAAGAGAGGAGGCTTGGGGAGGGGGGTCGCCCAGGGAGGTGGCGCTCGGAGGCAGGGGGTCAGGGCTGGAGCCCCGTTCACGGGCTGCATCTCTCTTTCTGCTCACAGTGCTCCCCAGCCACACATGTGGGAACCCCGGGCGGCTACCCAACGGCGTCCAGCAGGGCTCTACCTTCAACCTCGGTGACAAGGTCCGCTACAGCTGCAACCCCGGCTTCTTCCTGGAGGGCCACGCTGTGCTCACCTGCCACGCTGGCTCCGAGAACAGTGCCACGTGGGACTTCCCACTGCCCTCCTGCCGAGGTAGGTGGCCAGGGCGGGTCTCAGGGGTGGATGGCCCCTGGGAGGCCTGGTGGACCTTCCAGTGGGAGCTGGTCTCTGTCTGCTCCAGCGGGGCGTGGGGTCCCCACCATGGGGAGTATGTGTCTTGGAGCCACCCAGGGCCCTCAGGGGCCCCACGTATTCTGGGGGCTTTTAGGCTTCATCAGACCTCCTAGCCCTCAGATGTGTACTCTGTCAGCCTCCTTCCTCCACATCAGCAAATTTATTTCTAGCTGGTCTGCCCTCCGCTCATGCCCTCCTGTCTTAGAAGAGACATCGTTTCTCTTCCTGTTACCGACGTGTCTCCCATGAATGGCTCTCTCCCAGCTGCTTTCCCCCTGACCTCACCCTGGCAGTTCTTTTCTTTAAATTCAGCCCCTCTCTCTGTTTTATGGTGTCCTCCTCTCAGCCTTCAAATATGCTCAGAACCTCTTTACCCCAACACTGCCCCCCAGGAAGCCCCACCTCCCTTCAGCGCTACGTCGACCTCAGCCTCCCAGCTGGGATGACCAGCTTGTCCTGGTTTCCCCAGCACATTCCCAATTCTTAGCTCCCAGAGTCCTGCATCATGGACAGCCCCCTCAGTTCCAGACAAACAGAGACAGTTGATCACTCTTTTCCCAGCCTATTTCTCCGTCTCCCCACAATAATCAAGCTTATTTCTAAAATAATTTCTCATGCCTCTTATCTGATGACAAAAATAGCGCATGATCATTTTAAGTGATCTTAGCAAATACAGAAAAGACCAAAGAAACAAAATTTGCCTGTTTTCACCATGATTTTCAAATATTCCCTTCCCATATTCTTCCTGGTTTTTTTTTTTTCTTTTTCAAATGGAAGAATAGCTGATTTATAATGTTGTGTTAGGTTTAGGTATAAAGCAAAGTGATCCAGGCTTCCCTGACAGCTCAGTTGGTAAAGAATCAGCCTGCAGTGCAGGAGACCCCAGTTCGATTCCTGGGTCAGGAAGATCCACTGGAGAAGGGGTAGGCTATCCACTCCAGTATTCTGGCCCAGAGAATTCCATGGACTGTGTGGTCCATGGAGTCACAGTCAGACACGACTGAGCGACTTTCATTTTCAAAGTGATTCAGATGTACATATATCTATATGGATTCCTTTTCAGATTATTTTCTATTATAGGTTGTTACACGCTGTTGAACATATTAATAGTTCCCTGTGCTATAGAGTAAGACCTGGTTATTTGTCTATTTTATAAGTAATAGTGTATGCCCAGTAATCCTAAACTCTGAATTTATCCTCCCCCACCCCTGGCTTCCCCTTTGGTAACCCTAAATCTGTTTGCTTCACCTGTGAGTCTGTTTTTGTTTTGAAAATAAGTTCATTCATATCACTCTTCTTAGACTCTACCTATGTGTGTGTGTGCGCATGCTCAGTCATGGCCAACTCTTGGCTGGTCTTCCCGGGGATGGAGTGGGCTGGGGTGATGGTTCTCCCCAGTGCTCACATCACAGCAGTAGTTCATGGGTGTGCGGAGCCTTTAGGGGTCACTACTCTCCCCCAGCTCACTCCTGACTCCTGTTCAGCCTCTCAGATGATGATAATTCTTCCCCCCTTCCTTTTCCACTGGCTTTTCCCCCCATCTTCACCTTAAATGCCAGAGTCTAGCATGGCCTCTTCACTGGGCACTTCTGGCATCTCTTGGAGTTTCTCACCCACTTTGCTGTGGGTGCTTAGTCGCTCAGTCGTGTCTGACTCTTTGTGACCCCATGGACTATAGCCCACCAGGCCCCTCTGTCAGTGGGATTTCCTAGGCAGGAATACTGGAGTGAGTTGCCATTTCCTTCTTCAAGGGATCTTCCCAACCCAGGGATCAAACCTGCATCTCCCACTTCCTGCATTGCAGGTGGATTCTTTACCCACTGAGCCATTGGGAAAGCCCACTAGCGCTGTTGCTTGAAGTGACACTTTGATCTCCAACCCTCCCTCTGTCCTAAGCATCTGGCCCACAATTATATCAAACTCTCCTGAAGCCCTCCCTTCAAATGAGGCATGTCCAAACTTAACACTTTCTATTTTCCTGAACCTGCTCTTTTTGTTGCCCTCCCCAACTCGGTGATGCGTGTTACCATTCAAGGTGGCCAAATCAGACGTGCCAGGGGCATCTGACACTCCTCACCCTCTTTGCTCCCAGCATCCTTAGTCTCCATGTCCTGACAAATCCTTCTCTGCACTGACCTTCCCCTCCACACCTCTGCCGCTTTTCAGGGGACCACGCTGCTGATGGTCCAGGCTCTCTCAGCTCTCGCCGTCTCACTGCAGAGGATCTCCAGCCCTCCAGCCCTCTCACCGCACACATTCTCCACTGCAGGAGTGAACTTCCTAAGACACAGATCTGACAGCATCACTTCATGCTTAGATTCCTGCCAGTGGCTCTTTATCACTGACAGGGTCAAGTTCACATTCCTTAGCATGGAGCACAAGACCCTTCTGGAAGGAGTCCCAGACCGATCTTTCTAAGTCATTTCTAGGTAGCTTGCAGTTAGCCACATCAGAAATGCTCCCTTCCAGAACACACAGTCTAAGGAAGTCAGCCAAGCACGTGAAATCTTACTTTCAGGAGGGCTTCGAGCCTTAGAGATTCCTAAGGGCCCAAGGGGGCTGAGATAAGGCTCTGTTCAAAACTGGGGTGGGGGCCAAAGCACTGTCCCATTCTCGGAGCCCTCAGAGCCCCCCATTCCCTACACTTCAGGGTCCGTTATTCTTATTCACTACATGGTGCATGAAGAGCTAAGAAGCATTCCCAATAATGTCCATGATTTTCTGAAAGTGATTTTCCAAAATGCCCTTCCTTAGAAGGCCAAACCAAAAGGAACAGAGAAGGGTGTTCCTCGTGTGCACAGACTTGGGGAGGATTAAAGCCTTTTGGCCTTTCTTCCTTTCTCATAAAACTCTTGGGGGATGGCATCTGTGAGTGGGTTAACTTCATCCACTGGGCAGTGGTCCGTAAATACTTGCTGAGTGAATGGATGGCTGGATGGGTCTAATTCACCATCAGAATTATGTAGGCCTACGAGCCCAAAGGAGAAATTACTGGCCTGGGTTAGCCCACCTGCCCAGCAGCTTGGGGTGACACGAGCTCTTTGGGTCCAAGGCTTCACAGAGAGTGTTGAAGGGTGGTGTACCTCTGCCTCAAACAGTATATGCCACCCGCCTGGCTGAAAGGAAGACTTGGAGAAACAGCCCAGACCAAGAGGGAACAGGGACCATCCGGGGCCTGGGGGCAGAGCAGGTGTGAGTCTGGCCTCTCGGGAGGCCCATCCCGAGGCTACTAGTCCATCAAGGCTTGGCCCAGCTGGCAAAGGGAAGGAGGCAAGATTTCCCATCAGTTTATGTTATTTTGGGGCATCTTTTCAAAGGCAGATGTCCTTGGGAGCCCTAAACTTGTTGAACCTTTCTGATTCACAAGGAAGGCCATGTGGATTTCAGTAATGGGCCTCTGACTTGTGAGGTGCATTGCCCTGGATCAAAAAAGGCTGCATGGGGGAAAGAAAGGGGTTCATATGCTCTGGGGGCTGAGAGGCAGATGGTGGAAAGAAAGCAGTCTGAACAAGAAAGACTTGGTCTCTAAGGTCCAAGTCCAGGCTGCTCCTAAACCCAGGGAGATGGGCATTTGGTCTGCAGCAAGTTGGGTGGCTAGTGCTCAGCTGTATTCCAAATGTTCTGGATCCAGGGAGAGGAACCTGCAAAATATGAGACAGAAGCAGAACGTCAGGCATGGAGAGAGCGTGGATTCAAACCTTCATTCAACTCGAGCCATGCCAGCTCAGAGCTGTGGCTCACCGGCCTGCCACCAAGCCCGAATCTTAAAGTCAGGACATGAGTACTAGCCTTAAAGGGTGATTGTGTACACATTTATTCACTCAGCATTTAACAACTTTTTTAAAAGATTTTTTTTTTGACATGGACCTTTTTTAAGTCTTTATTGAATTTGCTATAATATTGCTTCTGTTTTATGTTTTGATTTTTTAGCCATGAGGCATGTGGAACCTTAGCTTCTCAATCAGACATTGAACCCACACTCTCTGTGTTAGAAGACAAAGTCTTAACCACTGGACCTCCAAGGAAGTCCCAGGAGTTAATTTAACAGCTTCTGATTGAGTACCTACTCTGTGCTAGCTAGTCACTGACTCAATCTTTATTTATTAAATTCTTGTAAAGTGCCAGATATTGTTCTAGATGCAGAGAACTGCAGTGATGAAGTCAGACCAAGTTCCATGAGCTCATAGAGTTTACCCTTTAGCATCTGGGAGGCAGAAACAGGCAAAAGTCAAAGAAACAATTTTCAGATTACCACTGGAACTATGAGGGAGATGAAATAGCTAGTGACAAGGGAGGGAGCTATCAGGAGAGGACTCTCAGGAGGTGACATTTGAGCTGCGTCCTGCGTGACAGGGCTTCCCAGGTGGCGCTAGTGGTAAAGAACCTGCCTGCCAGTGTGGGAGATATCAAGAGACGCGGGTTCAATCCCTAGGTTGGAAAGATCCCCTGGAGGAGGGTATGCCAACCCACTGCGGTATTCTTGCCTGGAGAATCCATGGACAGAGGAGCCTGGCAGGCTGTAGTCTATGTGGTTGCATAGAGTCGGACTTGGCTGAAGTGACTTAGCATGCCTGAATGACAAGAAGGAGCCTATTGTGTGGAGACCTGGGGAAAGGAACCTCAGATGCAAAGACCCTCAGGTGGGAGAGAGCTTGGCATGTTAGAAGAAGAGAAAACCAGTCCATGGGGCAGTGTAGAGTCAGGGGAGGAGATGAGGGGAGTAGATGGGGCTGTGGACAAGTTTGGGACAAGAAGTTTGGGTTTGATTCAAAGTTCAGGAGGTAGCCAGGGAAGAGCTTTATGCAGAGGAGTGGCACAATTGAACTGACTTTTTTAAAAAAAGTTTGGATGATATAAAGGAGAGGGATTTTAGTTGGCAAGAGGCAAAACTGGGAAGCCAGTCAGGAGGCAGCTGTTGCAGGTGTGCAGGCTGGAGCTGATGCATCTCAGTCAAGGGCGGCCATGGCAGAGATGGCGGGAAGGGGGCAGGTTGGGTTTAGAGCACAGCCAGCAGGCTTGTGATGAAATGAATGCAGGTGTTGGTGGAACAAAGGTCAAGGTTGACTCCTAGGCTCTTTCTGGAGTGCTGGCAGGGTGGGGATGCCAGTAACCAAAATGGGGGTGACTGGGGCAGGGAGCAGAAAGTGTGTATCTTAAAGACAGTCAAGAGAGCTCATTTTGTCTAGGTCAAGTTTGAAAAGCCTATGATATCTCCAAGCAGAGGGTATCAGTTCTATGGCTAGAGGCAGTTCAGAGCTAGAAAGATCAGGAGAGGGGTAAGAGAGCCAGCATGGTGATAGAGATAGCTTAGAGGGCCTGGGCGCTGCATGCTGGGCCCCTTGTGCTGAGCCAGTTATCCGACATACAGCAGGCACTGAATGCCACGGCCGGCAGCGTGGACACCGAGTGTTTCTGACCATGGGGCCTCAGCAGGGACCGTGGCTCCCAGAGAGCTTTTCTAACTACAGTGTCCCTCCACTGCCATTGGGACCGCTGGTCCTACTTCTGTTGTCTTTGCCATCCCTGGTGGCTCAGACAGTAAAGAATCTGCCTGCAATGCAGGAGACTTGGGCTCTATCCCTGGGTAGGGAAGATCCCATGGAGAAGGGAATGGCTACCCACTCCAATACTCTTGCCTGGAGAAGTCCATGGACAGAGGAGCCTGGAGGGCTACAGTCCATGGGGTCGCAAAGAGTCAGACACGACTGAGCGACTGACACGCTCACTTCACTTTATTGCCATCACTACTGTTGCTGTAGTGAAACCACACAGCACGTGGGCTCTGGAGTCCAGTCACCTGGATTCCAATCCTGTCTGAGTGACTTTGGGCTAGCTACTCAACTTCCTGGTCTTCTCACCTGTGGATGATAAGAAGAGCCATACTTAACTCCTAAGGCGAAGGGAGGCTCAAGTTGATAAACACTCCACATGGAGCGCAGGGCCTTGTTCACAGTAATGACTCAGTGACAGTTAGCTGTCATGATTCAGATAGCCATGGCTACCACTGGCCAGCATTTATCAAGCACGGACTGGGTGCCAGACCCCGTGTTATCTAATCCTCACGAAAAAAAACCTCAGGAGATTAAGATATTACAGTGAGGCAATGGAGGTTGAAGAGGTTGCTGGTGGTCACACAGCTAGAAGGTGATTCCACCCAAGTCTGTGTGCCAACCGGCCATGATCTTGGCCACCCCTGTCTACCGCAGATGAGGACAGGGGCTTATGACCCATGGCAGGAGACTCATGGGGGCATTGCTCCTTCCAGAGCTGCTGCAGCTTGGTCAGAGCCCAAGACCCTGGTCCCTGCTGAGGTACATCCCCTACACAGGTCAGCCAGGCCAGGGGCTGCCCTGTCTCCGCGGTTTCCCTTTGACCTTCCTCTTGAACTTGTCCCAGAAGCTCCTTAGGAGAAACCTCAGGGAAGCACCTGAGGTGGTTCTGCTGGGCATTGCTGCTTGAGGGTGGGGGCCTGGGTCTGAGGGACCAGGGTTTCCCATGAAGAAACCTGACCCAAGAACTCACCCAGCTCTACCTGAGCCTGGGTGGGGGGCCCTCCCTGCGGAGAGAGCGCACAGCCCCTGCCTCAGGCCCCTCAGGAGGAGAGAAGGAGAGCAGGAGGAGACCTCTCCCACCTGCAAAACCCGCCTCCGGGGTCTGGGGCTTCCAGGAGCCTGTGTCAGGACTGGCATCGCAGGGGCCGAGACCTGAGTGGCAGAGAAAGAGGTGGATAACGGCATGGAGTCTGAGCATCCTGGATTCTAATCCTGGACCCAACATTTAGTAGCCATGTGACTGTGGGCCAGTTTTAAAAACTCTCTGAGCCTCAGTTTTCTCCTCTGACTGTGTGGATCACAATAAACTATGGAAAATTCGGAAAGTGATGGGAATACCAGACCACCTGACCTGCCTCTTGAGAAACCTGTATGCAGGTCAGGAAGCAACAGTTAGAACTGGACATGGAACAACAGGCTGGTTCCAAATAGAAAAGGAGTGCGTCAAGGCTGTATATTGTCACCCTGCTTATTTAACTCACATGCAGAGTACATCATGAGAAATGCTGGGCTGGAAGAAGCACAAGCTGGAATCATGATTCCCGGGAGAAATATCAATAACCTCTGATATGCAGATGACACCACCCTTATGACAGATAGTGAAGAGGAACTAAAAAGCCTCTTGATGAAAGTGAAAGAGGAGAGTGAAAAAGTTGGCTTAAAGCTCAACATTCAGAAAACGAAGATCATGGCATCTGGTCCCATCACTTCATGGCAAATAGATGGGGAAACAGTGGAAACAGTGTCAGACTTTATTTTTTTGGCTCCAAAATCACTGCAGATGGTGACTGCAGCCATGAAATTAAAAGACGCTTACTCCTTGGAAGGACGGTTATGACCAACCTAGACAGCATATTGAAAAGCAGAGACATTACTTTGCCAACAAAGGTCCGTCTAGTCAAGGCTATGGTTTTTCCAGTGGTCATGAATGGATGTGAGAGTTGGACTGTGAAGAAAGCTGAGCACTGAAGAATTAATGCTTTTGAACTGTGGTGTTGGAGAAAACTCTGAGAGTCTCTTGGACTGCAAGGAGATCCAACCAGTCCATTCTAAAGGAGATCAGTCCTGGGATTTCTTTGGAAGGAATGATGCTGAAGCTGAAACTCCAGTACTTTGGCCACCTCATGTGAAGAGTTGACTCATTGGAAAAGACTCTGACACTGGGAGGGATTGGAGGCAGGAGGAGAAGGGGACGACAGAGGATGAGACGGCTGGATGGCATCACCGACTCGATGAACGTGAGTCTGAGTGAACTCCAGGAGTTGGTGATGGACAGGGAGGCCTGGTGTGCTGCGACTCATGGGGTCGCAAAGAGTCGGACACGACTGAGCAACTGGACTGAACTGAAGGTGTGGATGGCATAACACCTGTCTCTTTGAGCAGTTAGAGAATCAAATGGGAAAATGCAGATGCAGGAGAAGCATCTGGCCTGTAAAAAAAGTGCAGCAAAGAAGCGGCACCTCACTGAGTGCCGTGTCCCGTCTATGTCATCCTCTCAGAACGGCACCTCGGGGGCAGTGTCTATGGAAGGAGTCTGGGGGTGGCAGAAACAGCGATGCTCTTGGGCAATTGGAAGTTTCTTCATTTTAGAAAGAGGTGTCCTCGTGGGATGAATTGAGAGGGAAGCATCGACATAGGTCCACTACCGTGTATACAATGGCTGGTGGGAGGGCAGCTGCTGCACAGTGCAGGGAGCTCGACTCGGTGCTCCCCGCTGATCTAGAGGGGGCGGGCCGGGGCGGGGGGCGGCCAAGAGGGCAGCTGGTTCACACTGTTGTACAGCAGAAACTGACTCAACATTGTAAAGCAGTTATACTCCCGCTGAATAAAAAGAAGGGGTGTCCTTGATAAAGCCAAGGATAAAGGGGCACCTGATGTGAAGAGCTGACCCATTGGAAAAGGCCCTGATGCTGGCAAAGATTGAAGGCAAAAAGGAGAAGGGGGTGACAGAGGATGAGATGGTTGGATGGCATCACTGACTCAACGGACATGAATTTGAGCAAACTCCGGGAGATAGGGGAGAACATGGGAGCCTGGCGTGCTGCAGACCATGGGGTCACAAAGAGTCGGACATAACTGAGCCACTGGACAACAACAACAAAAAGGGCAGAATTTTGAGCCCCCAGAAGAGGGAACTGGTGAGGGACACTGAGCTTCACAGTAGAAGGAAAGAGGGGGGCGCTGCTGGTGGCTTTGGGGCTCTCATGCCCTGGCTCTCTCAGCCTTGCACTTGAGTTGTCAGATGGCGGCTCCTCTCCAAGAGGGGCCAATTGAGATTTTCCTTTTCTCAGAAGCTGAGTACCCCTGAGCAGGGAAGACATGGACAGAACCCCAGTGCAGAAGACCTCAGAGCTTCTAGGCATGCAAGAGAGTGCACTGGAGTTGGCTTCAGATGGTGGAGGGTGGGGACGGGCGCGATGCAAGTTCCTCCATCCCTACCTGAAATTTGTGAGTCACCAGAGAGTTAGCAGACATCAAAGGGGGCTGAGGGAGAGTTCTGTGAAATTATAGTTAATTGAGGAAATTTCGGTGGAATTTAAAGACGATCATAAATAAACTCATAAACTTGGAAAGGCAACTATCAGCATAACACACCTGCACCCTAGAATAGACATGACTTAATGGCGATGGAGAATGCCCATCGCCAGAGATGGAGGAGGTGTAAATTAATATTTTAGGAGTGTGGTGTCAGCTGAAGGTTATATTTTACGACTTGAGGTTGTAACCATGAAATATGATGCCTTGTTTAAAGTGTGAGAGAATCTCCAAACAACTTTTACAGCATCTTCAATCAAAACTGGGTGATGGCAGGAGCAAGAGTGTCAGAGGAGCCTAAGAGGCAAGGAAGACTCCAACAGCAGAGATGCCGTCATCAGAGCAGACTTGAGCCTCTACCCTCTAGAGGGTCTCAAACTCCCGAGTCCTCAGCTCGGCACAGTCTAGAAGTCATCGACTAAAACTGGGACATTTGGGAATGAATTTGAGGCAGTGGAAGTATGGTGGGTGAACCTAGAGCCTGTTACACAGAGTAGAAAGAGGAAAATATCCTATATTCATGCATGTATATGGAATCTAGAAAATTAGTATGGATGAACCTATTTACAGAGAAGAAATGAAGACACAGATGTAGACGTACTAATTTGTCTGCCTTAACTCTTCTCCTTTGTTTTTGGATTTTATCACTTTTCTCATTAAATTTACTCTTTGGAATTGGAGGAAAACCTAGGAGGCTAAGGAAATAAGAGGGAGGGGATACCGAGGGTGGGGCGGGGGAGGGTAGAGAGGAGGCTCTGTCTCTGAAAAGGGACCCCTGCAGGGTCCTGCTCAGTTTCAGGAGGTGTGATGTAGTGAAGTGAACTGAAGTGAAAGTCGCTCAGTCGTGTCCGACTCTTTGTGACCCCATGGACTGTATAGTCCATGGAATTCTCCAGGCCAGAATACTGGAGTGGGTAGCCTTTCCCTTCTCCAGGGGATCTTAACCCAGGGATTGAACCCAGGTCTCCCGCATTGCAGGCAGATTCCTTACCAGCTTCCCCAGTAGAGGAAACCATAGTCCGGGTACCAGAGAGACGCAGCTGGAATCCCAGCTTGGTCTCCTCCTGTATCATCTTCTGAAAGTTACTGAATCTTTCTGAGCTTCAGTTTCCTGTTTCATGTATTTGTTCAACAGGTATTTACTGGGTGTCTCCTATATACTAGGAAGTGTGGTAGATGCTGGGGACAGAACAGACATGGACCCTGCACTCACCGATCTTACTGTCTAGACATTAAATAAATTACTCAGTTGATCAGTTAATTATGGTAAAGTATGTGGTACTCTGAAAATGTATGATGGGGAGAGAGGGGGTATTCTGTATCTGGAAACATCCTTGAGGAAATGACTCTTAGATTGGGACCTAAAGACTAAGGAGGGGCCAACCAGGCCCAAGGAGGTAGGGAAGAAGGTTCCAGAAAGAGAGGACAGCATTTTCACAGCTTCTTGGGCAGGGAGATGCTTGGCGCAGAAGAGCTGGGAGGAGGCCAGTGTGGTTATGGGAAGTAGGTGGGGGAGCGGCTGGTATGAGGGGAGGCCCTGTGAGGTGCTTGTCAGCCCCCGGAGATTCTGCTTTCTCCTGAAGGACAGTGGAGTTGTCGAAGGTTCCTGTGGAGGGGCGCGGTGTCACCAGGTCTGTTCTTACTGGGATTACTAGAGAGTTGGACTGCGAAGAAAGCTGAGCACCAAAGAATTGAGGCTTTTGAACTATGGTGTTGGAGAAGACCCTTGAGAGTCCCTTGGACAACAAGGAGATCCAACCAGCCCATCCTAAAAGAAGTCAGTCCTGAATATTGGAAGGACTGATGCTGAAGCTGAAACTCCAATACTTTGGCCCCCTGATGTGAAGAATTGACTCATTGGAAAAGCCCTGATGCTGGGAAAGATTGAAGGCAGGAGGAGAAGGGGACGACAGAGGATGAGATGGTTGGATGGCATCACAAGTAAACTCCAGGAGTTGGTGATGGACAGGGAGACCTGGTATGCTGCAGTCCATGGGGTCGCAAAGAGTTGGGCACAACTGAGCTACTGAACTGAACTGGCCTCTGTGTGAGGAATGGGTGGGCAAGGGCAGGAGGGATGCTTGGAGACAGGAGGGAGGCTCGAGACCACACACCCCTGGGGCCAGCTCAAGGTCCCTGCACTCCTGCCCTGCTCCCTCACCTTTCCACCTGCAGGTTTCCCCTCTAACATCCACCCCATTGCTCCTTCTCTGCCTCCTTTCAGGAGTCCCTGCTTCTGTCTGCTGCCCATTAAATATTGCTTCCCTTCCCAGCCTTCTCCACTCCCATGGAGCCTGGCCCACTCCCAGCCTCTTGGGCTCCAGGCTCTGGGTCCTCTCCACGGTGCCGCCAGCCCGTGTGCATGGCCACTTCTCAGCCCCCTCTGCACTCACCCTCGGCGTGGGGCTGGGGAAGCGCCCTTCCCCCACCGTCCCCATCACTGCCATCATCAGCGCTGTTGGCCCCTACAGATCTCCGGGTCCGCTTTCCCTCCTCCCCTTTGCAGTCCACTCCGGGTGGAGGCCACATCCTCTTGTTTCTCCCCCAGACTCGCTCTTGAATCTCTTCTGCTCCTCCTCTTTCACATGGCCCAGAGTTCAGGCTCTGATGATGGGAATGGCCTCTTCACCGTTCTCCTCACTACTTCTCCCCGCCTGCCATCCTTGCCACCCCCCGAACCACAGCATCCATCCATCATGCAGGGACCAGAGTCACTTTCTAAAGCAGACCCAGCTTTCACTCCCTGCTGACAGTCCTGCAAGTCTCCCCAGCACCAGCAGGGCAGAATCTCTCCCTTTAGCAAGCCCTCCGAGGCCTTTCCGAGTGGACCTCCACCTCCCTTTCCACGTCCACCCCACCGTTCATCTCATGCATCCTACACCTTCACCTGGAGGGAAAGTGGCCCACTTCCCAAGCGCACCAAGCCCATTAGGGCCCCCCTCGCCCTCAAATGCCGTTTCCTCTGCGCGGAAGCCCTTTCTTTTCTCTCCCTCCACACTTGCCTATTCCTTTCTCAAGGTCCAGGCTAAGTGTCTCTTCTTTGACCGTGACTTTCCTAACCTTCAGTGGAGTCAAGATGAAGCTACTGTGGCTGAGTGTAGACACTTCCACCTGGGATAGACAGGGCCAGTGTGGGACTCTTGCAGCCCGCAGGCCCTGCGCTTGCTGGGAGCGATGCTGACAAATCTCCTGCTTGCTGACTGGCTCCTGGGGCTTATCTCCTTGGTACTGGTCACGGTGAAGTTAAGGAGACAAACTGCCTTGGATGTCAGACTTCACAGGCTTCTGCCAGAGAGATACCCAGGAAATGCTGTGCACCTGGATATGACAAACAGCTCCAGGAAAACTCAATTTAAAACTGAGCAAAGCAAATGTGTCTACCTTTCCTCCCACCCTGCTTTACGGGGGCAGGTCACCTGGATTGGAGGCAGCAGGAAGAAAAAAGGGAGGAAATGAGGAGAACAGAACTGCAGGCCTTCACATGGCATCCGAGGCCCTTCACCAGGCAGCCCCTCCTTCCCACCCACCCAGCTCTGCCATCTCTGTGTTGCCCTTTGAGTTCCGACAGTCCTGACTGTGCCTCTAAATGCCACACGTGCCCCTGCAGCCGCCTTGCTCCTGCCTTTGCTCTGCCTAGGACACGCTTTGGCCTGACCCTACCAGGCAGTCAGCCCTCCATCCCACCAGCTCAGCATTCAAAACGCAGCCAGACATTGACTCCATCTCCCCAGTACCGCCTGGCCCAAGCCAACAACATCTCTTTCCTGAATCACTGTAGTAGCCTCTACAAGCCCCTTGCTTCTGCCCTCTTCCTCTTTGGTCTGTTGTCTACACAGCAGCTCAAGGGATCCTGTTAACACACCAGTCAGATGAGGTCCTCTGCTCAGAACGTGCCGCTGACTTCTCATCTCATTCCGATAGAACCCCAAGACCTAGCAGTGGCCTCGAAGGTCGTCCATGGAGCCCCATCCCTGCCCTCTCCTCCTTACTCCCAGGGTGCCATCCCCTTGGGTTTCTTGATGCTCTTCAGCAGTGCCAGGCCTCTGCACACCCTGCTGTTTTCCATCTCGAATGCTGTTCCTCTAGATAATCGCCGCGCTTCCCCTCTGCCTCCCCCGGTCTTAGTAAATGTCAGCTTCTCAACGAGGCCTGCTCTGACCCTGTTTAGTGCGAGGTCCTCCCATCCCCTCCTGCACTGGTCAGCACTTCACTTACCATTCCTGGTTGCTTAGTCGCTCAGTCGTGTCCGACCCTTCTGCCATCCCACGGACTGTAGCCCACCAGGCTCCTCTGGGCTTTCCCAGGCAAGAATACTGGAGTGGGTTGCAATTTCCTTCTCCAGGGAAATCTTCTGACCCAGGGAGCAAACCCGTGGTTGAACCCTCATCTTCTGCATTGGCAGGTGGATTCTTTACTGCTGGGAAAGAAGTTTACTTAGGGAAGAAGTTTACTTATTTATCTTGAGTATTGTCTGTTTTCTTCTGACTGGAATGTCAGCTTCACAAGGGTAGGAATTTTATTTGCAGATGAGTCCTTTGTACCTAGAACAGTGCCTGACACATAAGAGATACTCAGTAAATGTTTGTTGAATGAATGAATGTATATCTCAACACAAATGTTGCCTCTTGCGTGAAGCCTTCTCAAGTCCCTTCAGCTGTCACTGTGCCTTGACCCCTTGGTTATAACAGTTCTGGGAGCCACTGCGTATTTGCCTGGCTACCCCCACTCAGAGAAACTCTCCGGGCAGGGATGAGATCATGCTTTTCGTGATGTAGTGCTGGGCCTGGCCCAGTGTCTAGCACACAGCAGCTGCTCACCTAGTGGGTGTGGGAGGGAAACTTTCCTGAGTACCTACTGAGTGAGATGCCTTCACTTCTGTGCTCATACATACCAAGGAGCTGAACATTTAAGAATGGGCTCATTCTTAGGACTTCCCTGGTGGTCCACACTTCCACTGCAGGGGGAACAGGTCTGATCCCTGGTCAGTGGATTAGAACCCCACATGCTGCATGGCACGGCCAAAAAAATAAAAAAAGAAAGAGGAAATGGGCTCATTGTCTTGAATAGACCTTACCCCTGTAGAATGACATTAGTAAGGATAGTTCAGGACCTCTGAATAAACCCACTTTTATCCCCATCCCACACTGCTTCTGTGTATCCAGCTGTCAGCTCCATCTCTCCACTGGGATGCCCCCTGCACGCACTCTGCCCCGTGGTGTCCCAAACTGCCTGCCTTCCACATCACAAGGCACCCCCCTCCTCCTGGCTCCCCGACACAGGAAGTGGCATCTTTTGTCCCTCCAGATGCTCGTGCCTGAAGCTTGGGGTTCATTCATGCCTCCCGACTGCTAGTCCTGTAGATTCTACTTCTTCACTAGCTGTCAAGCAGGTCCAACTCCCACCCTCCTCGGGTCCTTTGGCTCGGATCGCATCTGGCCTTACCTTGATTGTGGTGACTCTGTGCTACCGAGAGCATCCTGCCCACTGCCCCAGCTCAGACCTCGTCTATGGCACAGTGGTCTAAGATGCAGATATAATCCTGTTTCCTCACTGTCTTTGATCCTCAAGATGAAGTGGAAGGAAAGGGAGGATTTGCCTTTAGTTGGGCATCAGGCACACGCCTGTCCCTGGCTGATGCTCGGTACTGTCATGTTCATTATCCCATTCAGCTCTCACAAGAAACCGTTCTGCAGAGAAGCAGAATGAAGCTTAGAGGAATAAATCACCCAGGGTCCCATGGGCTGGAGAACTGAGGAACCCAAATTCAAGTCTAGACCTTCCTGACCCGAAAATCCAGTTTCTTTCCAATACAGCCCACTGCTTCCGATCTTCTGGAGCCCAGTGTCCTCTGTCGTCTGGCTCCTCCATCTCCAGCACCACCACCCATCACTCCTCTCTGCTCGCTCTGTTCTAGACAGACCATCTCGAACGACTTATCTTAGGTCTGCCTTGTGGTTTTGTGCTTCCGTGGTTATGACCTCTGGCTCTCTTTTCTTTTCGACGCCCTTCCATTTCTTCTCTATGTAGCAAACTCCGGTTCATTCTTCAAAACCCTGCCCTGACAGTACTGCCTCTGTTAAGCTTGCCCAAACTGACTCACCCAAGCAAAGTAACGTGCTACTTCATCTCTGTCCTCAAAGTGTGAATTGTACTCCTGCGAGATAAGGGAATGTTGGTTAAGAGCACTGGCCCTGAAATTAGACTGTTGAGCTTAAAAATCCCAGCTCCTTTAATTACCCATTTCCTTCCCCAGGGGATCTTCCCAACCCAGGGATCAAACCTGGGTCTCCCACATTTTAGGCAGACACTTTACCGTCTGAGCCACCAGGGAAGTTCACTATAAGCTGTACCTTTGGCAAATAACTGAAACTCTCTGTGCCTTGGTTTCTTTACCTGTAAAATGGGAATGATATTTCACAGAGTCATGAAATCTGTAGAGAGTTAGCATAGCACCTGGCGCCGTGTACGTGCTTAATAAATAGTAACTTTGGTTACTGTTACTCTGCTGCCTCTGCTGCCTTTGAATCCTGATATTACATTTTTCCTTCCTTTACAGTTTAGTCCACATCTGTGATATAGCTCTTGCTAAGTGGATTACTATCCCTTACTCTCACACAAGGTGCTTCCCTGGTGGCTCAATGGTGAAGAATCCGCCTGCAATACAGGAGATGCAGGTTTGATCCCTGGGTGGGGAAGACCCCTGGAGAAGGAAATGGCAACCCACT
Organism: Capra hircus; assembly: GCF_001704415.2. Lineage (NCBI taxonomy): Eukaryota > Metazoa > Chordata > Mammalia > Artiodactyla > Bovidae > Capra > Capra hircus. Next base: position 8,942,419 of record NC_030810.1, on the reverse strand, counting down.
CCAGTATTACTGCCTGGGAAATCCCATGGACAGAGGAACCTAGTGGGCTACAGTTCATGGGGTCCACGAGAGTTGGACACAACTTAGCGACTAAACCACCCCCACCACTTGGATACAAGCTCCAGGAGGGCAGGCTTAGGAAATCTGGATAACTTCCACTAAGCCACCCAGCTATAACCTGCAGGGGAGGGGTGCACACTGACGTGTGCAAAAATCGGAAAGCCAGTGTTCTTAACTATTATATATCAGAGCATGGTCTTGGGATCATTGTTTCTGCATATCAAGTCTCAGCTGGAATTTAGGCTGGAGCAGTGATTCCATCAGGATGTGCTGTGGGGATGAGGAAGACATGGTCCCTGCCCTTGGGATTTCCAGCAAGTTCAGAACCTAGAGTGGCAGACAGACATGTGACAGGTCGTTCACACAGTGCCAAGTACGATGTCTGAAGTCACATACTTTGCTGCAGGATCGCAGAGAAGGGAACAGTTATTAAAAGCATGGGGGAATGAGGCTTTACTGAGAAGTGGCGCTGGAGTTGGATCTCAAAGCATTGGAAGACTTCCTCTGGCCAAGGGGCATCCTAGACAGATGGTGCGGTGTGAGCAAAGCCCAGGAGGTGTGACCACGCCCAGCACTCGAACGGAGCTGACCTGGGCCCGAGGAGCAGGAGGGAAGATTGCAGAGGTCTGGCCAGGCTGTGAATGCCCTTTGAGTTTTGCCCTCAGGGAACTGTGATGAGCTTTCGTTTTGTTCCGTTGCATCCAAGAGCTTCCCTGGTAGCTCAGGCAGTAAAGAGTCTGCCTGAGATGCAGGAGACCCAAGTTCAATCCCTGGGTTGGAAAGATTCCCCTGGAGAAGGAAATGGCAACCCACCCCAGTATTCCTGCCTGGTTAATCCCATGGACTGAGCAGCCTGGCAGTCTACAGCCCATGGGGTCCCAAAGAGTCGGACGTGACTGAGCGACTAATGCTTTCACTTCCACATCCGAAGTTTCCTAGGGTCTGGTAGGAAACAAGGTCCTGGTCACCACAGTCATGACCGTGGGAATAAGTGTGATAACTGATTTCTCCTTTTTTCTTGGTCATTGCGCAACAGTGTGGTGTAGTAGCTAGAAACATGCTCAATAGGCAGAGCTCACCCAGCTCGTTGACCTAGCTCATTGGCTGTGGGACCTCAGGCAGGTTGCTTTACCTCCCTGTGCCTTGGTTTCCTCATCTGTTCAATGAGAAGAAGAAGAACTAAAATTCTCGGAACAGGGCCTGGGCATGATCAGGGCTCTGGAAGTCTGTAGCACATCGTCTCTGCAGGTCATGTCCCAGGGTCCTCTCTGCCTCTCATGCATGAAGTACACGATTAAGTACCAGGACCTGGACTCACATGAGCCTCTTGTCTCTGCCCACAGCGGACGATGCGTGCGGCGGGACCCTGCGGGGCCAGAGCGGCATCATCTCCAGCCCACACTTCCCCTCGGAGTACCACAACAACGCCGACTGCACCTGGACCATCCTGGCTGAGCTGGGGGACACCATAGCCCTGGTCTTTATTGACTTCCAGCTGGAGGACGGTTACGACTTCCTGGAAGTCACGGGGACCGAAGGCTCCTCCCTTTGGTAAGCACGCCTTCCCTCCCCTCCCCCTCCCCTGTCCCTGCAGCTGTGGCTTCCTGGGACGCGGTCCCCTCGGCGCCTAGACCTGCAGCCAGAGATCCCTTTGCCACCTGTTCTGCCCCCTGCTGGAGAGTTTCCTTTCCGCATAATGAGAAGTCAGTGTGTATTTTCAGAGCTGGGCTCAATTTTCACGGTGATTTTGGTACCTGATTTGAAGCATGTCCTCGCTGAAGAATATCAGGATGGGATTTGGTCAAGGAACTTGCATTACGACTAACAGTGGTATCAGGACATGGATAGGGTCTTAGTGAAATGATTTGAAATATTGTCCCATTTCTGGAAGCATCCAACAAAGGGCCTAGAACATTGCGTGGCAGTTGCTTTTCCCATGCCCAGGGTTCTGAGACGGGAGAGGCATTATCACGTCTTGGTTCCTGAGGGAAGGGCTAACCTACTTCCTGTTGTTTGGCTTCACCACAAAGCAGGGCTTTTGTGAGCTGTGTTCTGCTGCCATGGAGACTCTGGTGTCGGCAGGCTTGGGAGGAGATGGATGATGAAGGCTTACCGGCCTTGGTTGTTTGTGGTCTCCCAGGCTTGGACCCATGGGGTGGGCCCTAGCTGGGGCTGGCTTAGGGAGTGACGTGCTTTCTGATTGGGTGACAAGCCTCGAGAATGGTGGTGTGACATTCGTAATGTGCTCTTGTGTTCTGGTGGTTCTGTCATCAGGACGAGGGCAGCAGGGGGACCTGGGTCAGAACATCGGGAGCCAATAGAAGGATGCACTCAGGCGTGCTTCTTTGCAGTCTTGATTGCTGTGTGTTGCCGGGAAAGGTGGGGCTCGCTGCCTGGGACTGAGGAGGAGGAGGTGTCACTGAGGGGCCTGAGTGAAGCAGAAAGTGGCAGCTGCAAGCGTCAGGGATGGATAGTCCCTTGGGAAGACAGACATAGTGGTCAGCGGGCTAGAGACATGGGCGGGGAAGGGGAGGAAGGATGGGAGAGGAGGAAAAAGAGCGGCTGATGTTGAACATTTCTTTTATACCAGGTTTTGTTGTAGAAAGGCCCGTTGAGTAAGACATGGCCCTTTGACAGTGAGGAAAACAGACAAATCCACCACAGGCCCCAAACATGACTATTTGAGAGGGATAAAGTGGGAACAGACTCCTGCCAGATATGGACTTTGAGCTTCGGGGACCAGGAAACTCAAATTTCATGTAGTGGTAGAAGCTGTGCTAAGCCGGGGGTCAGAAGACCTTGGTGTCAAAAGCATGTCGCAAAAACTTGGCCAAGTCAGGTCATTTACTGCCCTGGATGGGGTATTGAGACAGGCAGACGTGAGCCGATGGCTGATTGCTGTGTGGAGGTTGGTCCAGGGGCAGTGACTGAACATTTGGTGCTTGGTGTTGGGATGAAAGTCTAGATGACCGTCCACCAAACCACACTCCCAGTGACCTGCCCAGTCTGAAGACCTTCTGCCTCCCTGCCCTCTTTTTGTAAAATACCTATGTTTCTGATCGTTTATGTCGTATATATGCTCCTTATAGAAAACTTGGGCAATGTTAAAAGGTATAGGGAAATGAATAACAAGTATTAACGTTGTTTGTACTTGGTTGCATTGGGTCTTAGTTGCAGAATTCGAGATCCTTCCTTATGGCTCGCAGGCTCTCTAGTTGTGGCACTCAGGGTCCAGAGCACTCAGGCTTCAGGAGTTGCAGCTTGTGGGCTTTGATGCCCAGCAACATCTGGGACCTTCGTTCTGCAATCAGGGATCAAACCCACGTCCCTCGCATTGCAAGGCAGATTCATGTTTTAAAAAACCTTTTTATTTTGTATTGGGGTATAGCCAATGAACAGTGTTGTGACAGTTTCAGGTGAACAGCAAAGAGGCTCAGCCATACATATGCATGTATCTATTCTCCTCCAGACTCCCCCCTCTTTTAGGCTGCAAGGCAGATTCTTCACCACTGGACCACCAGCGAAGTCCCACAAGGATTAACGTTTTGATGTATTCCCCTTTGGCCTTTTTGCTTTGCCTAGATCAAGCTAGCTGGCCATTTATATATATGTTTAATATTAAAAAATTAAGATCTGAAAAATGTCAGTAACTATATATTTTTAACTGAACATTATATCATGAAAATTTTTCCTATCTCATTACACATGTCTCCTAAATGTAATAGGTGTGAGAATAGAATTTATTTAGTAAATAAACAGTACTTATTGAGCTTTTATGTGGCAGGCTGATTCTAAGCTCTTGCAGCTGTATTTCATTTAGACTTCTATGAAGTAGGTGGCATAATCTTCCTCCTTTTACAGATGAGGAAAATGAGGCCCCGTGTGGTTGGGTCACTGGCTTGAAGTCACACAGGTAGTAAGGAGCAGAACTGGGATTCAACCCCAGGTTAGCTGGACTTGAAAGCCCATCTTCTTAGTCACGTCAGCACACTACGTCATGCAATGTTTGTGAAGGACTGTGATGGCTGTGTGCATTCCCTTGTGAGACTGCCACAATTCACTCCATCAGGTCTCTTGATGGATTGTATCCAAGTTTCCACTTCTGCAAACAGATACCAAGACAGATAGCCTTGCTGGTTCTCTCTCTTCCAGCCCCAAGGCCTCTGCGATGCACTTGTTTATCCGTAGGCCAAATAGCCTCCCACAGCCTCCACCCTCACCCCAAGGTGTGAATCTACGCGGTTGTCCAAACTTCTGGAGGGAAACAAAAGTGAAAGAGTATTCCTTTTCCTATTAAGTCACTCAGTGGGGAAGGAATTAAGCAGAGGAAATCGTTAAGGGAGTCATTCAGAACTCTGCTGTAAGATTAAATTATAATCATTTACGGGGTCTGTGTCACCCTTGCCAGGCAGGATGCATTTGTTGTTCTAATTTATACCTGCATAGCAGTTACGGATGAACAAAGCTGCAGGCTCAGGAAGCCTGTGCAAAGAACCCGCTCCCTCCCCAGCCCCTCTCCTTTATGGATCCCTGGACTCATGTGAAAATGGGGTGCTCCTGGTTTATGAGTGTATTGCTTTTATCAGCGGAAAAAAGCAATAGGATTTTAGGACGTTCTCTTGAGTCATTCCATGGACAGAGGAACCTGGTAGGCTGCAGTCCATGGGGTCTCAAAGAGTCGGACACGACTGAGCGACTTCACTTTCCCTTTTCACTTTCATGCATTGGAGAAGGAAATGGCAACCCACTCCAGTGTTCTCACCTGGAGAATCCCAGGGACGGGGGAGCCTGGTGGGCTGCCGTCTGTGGGGTCGCACAGAGTCAGACATGACTGAAGCGACTTAGCAGCAGCAGCGGCTTGAGTTCTTCACCAAGCAGAGAAAGACAACATCTGGAAAGATGAATTTGAACAGCTAGACATCCCTTCATCTATTGAGAAAACAAATACACCTTTTAGAGGGGAAAAAAAGAAAACTATCTCCTTTATCTGGAGAAGGGAATGACAACCCACGCCAGTGTTCTTGCCTGGAAAATCCAATGGACAGAGGAGCCTGATGGGCCCCTGTCCATGGGTTCGTAGCATCAAACCCGACTTAGCGACTAAATCACACCTCCTCTATCAGGTGGCAGATTTGTGATGATTCAGAAGAGGATGGTGGCATGGACTGTCCCTGACTCAGTTCCCACACTCTCCTCCCCCTCCAAGGAGAATGTAAGCAGGAGAGTTTAACTTAGGGTTTGGACTTCATGGACTTCAAGTTCCAAATGATTGGGAAAACATAGGCTTGATAATTTTTTATTTTGCCAAATAAGGATATTAGAGAACAACATAAAAAACCCTGCCAACTTTTCAGGACATGATTGCGTAAAACAAAGGACAATTCAAAGCCAAAAATGTGGCAGGATATAATCAATGGCACTGACATACTGAAAGACGGGGGTGGGAGGGGTACATAACAATGGTGTCTGCCCGTAACCGTAAAGTCCTGTGATGTATATACATTAATCGGTGGACTACCGCTTCCTGTTGTGCTTGTCCATCCCTGGCTTCTGAGAATCCGACCATACATGTTTTGAGTGGGAAAATGTTGTTACTGTAGTGAGCACTGAACCCTGCAACCCTGCCATGCTGAGGAGGTCCCAAGTGTCTTAGACTTGCTCTCCCTAAAGTTAATTGTCTTTTTGTGTGTGTGATTGACCAGGAGCCAAATTGGGCTTGAATTGACTTGAGAGTTACAATCCACATAGCAGATTTGGTATTACTCCCCTACCACACACACACACACACACACACACACACACACACTCTCTCTCTCTCTCTCTCTCTCTCCTCTCTCCTCTCTCTCTCTCTCTCTCTCTCTCACACACACACACACACACACACAGCCAAAGGACACACTCTCCTCCAAGTCATTGCCATATACACATCACCAAGTCAACCCCCCTGACACATACATACTTCTAGTTCACTGAACTCAATTTAGGGACCAATTTTTGCTCACTGATCCTTCTCAGGGGTGGATAGTGGTCTTTGTTCTGCTCTGACCCCATCTGTTGGCAGTGATCTTCAGGGAGCCCTATTCCTTCCTCTCCAATTCTATGAAAATACGCTCACCACGGCTCCAGTTCCTCATGAGGCCCCTGGATTTTTCGGAGGGCTGGGACTAAGGGATGCAGAAGAGTCTCTTAAAGCCCGGGCTTCTGGGTCCCTGGAGGGAATTAGGATCATGTTATCATAACGAGGAGAAGTAATTGCCAGGCCATTACAGAAGCGGCCTCTCCATCATGGAGAAAATCAGTGAGTTAAAATCCACCCAGAATCTCTCCCCTTTGCTTCATGCTGAACTCTGTCCCCTGGCATCTCAGCAGGAGCTTCCCCTGGGCTGTATGAGAGGAGAGAAAGCCAGACATCCCTCTGAGAACAGGGGCGAGGTCTGCGTAGTGTCTCCAACCTTAGGTGTTGAGCCTGCCCCTTGGCATCTAACTGAAGAGACGGCAGACTTGGGACTCAGACAGACATGAGCTCAAAACCCAGATCCACCTCTTCATCGCTGTGGAATCCTAGGATATTTACTAACCTTCCTGAACCTCAGTTTCCACATCTGAAGAATGGGGCTCATTATACCAACCTACAAGGCATGTTGGAAGGGATAAACATGTAAACTGCTGCCTGACTTAGTCCTGGGATGGGGACTAGAAGCAAAGTGCTCACTCTCTGAGGGAAAAAGGGTATGATGAGGCCACTCTGTGCTTCGCCCGATTCTTGGTGACCCCACCACAGCCACGGCCCAGCCTGCAAGCCCAGTGGCATCTCACCAGGCAGAGTGACACTTGCCTGATCCAGCTCTGGGGAATTAGCTGGGCACCAGGTAAGGGGAACTGGCAGAGAGCCCCTGAGTCAGACAGGAGGACACCCTTGCAGAGTCAGCAGGTGGGGGTGATTTGGTTGCAACTGTCTTCTCAGAGCTGCACGTTGTGAGCGCACTGTGAAAAGCAGCAACTTTTCTCTGCCTACACCCAGGCCCTGGGCTGGCCAGTTCAACTCATTCAGCTGCTGATGGCTGCTCTGAGCCGGCCTGGGGCAGGGGCGGTGCCCCGGCAGCCCTAAGGAGTCTGCAGGGTTGGGAAGAAGGGGCAGCGTGTGGAGAAGACATTCTGTAGAGACGGGGGAGGTGCAGCCCCTCTCACCGTCTCGGATTGATGAGGATGCAGAATCTGTTGGGCCTTCCTCCCTCTTTGGCTCCTCTCCCGCTGCCTCTTCCACCCCTGTGGCCGTTTCTTCCTGTGACGGGGAGGGCAGGCAAGGCCTGGCCTGCACTCAAGGTGGAAGCCACCCTTTCTCTGGGGCCAGCTGAAGTGCCAGCCACAGGGGTGTGTCACGGGGGTGTGTATGGTAGAGGGAGTTCAAAGCTCCTTCCTGCGTCCGCGATTTCTGTGTAGACTCAAGACTACTCTCCCGTCTTCTGTGGCTCCGCCTGTACCGGGAGTCGCAGCCCCTCGGCCTCTCTTCTTCGCCTCCTTCAGTCTACTTGGATTTCATGCTTCGTTTCACTGCGGTCATTTGGGATCTGCTGCCCATTGCCTCTGTGCCCTCAAGTCTAGCCCCCCACAGGCCTCTGTGTGACAACCTTGCCTCCACTGAACATGCAAAATAAGAAAAGGAAGGAGAACACGCTGCAGGGTTTTAGAGGAGGATGCTGTCCTGGGGCAGGAGACTGGGGCTGCCAGGCAGGGCCTGCATTCGAGCCGGGCCTTGAAGGTGGGTACCATTTTGATATGAGAGAGGGAGATGAGGGGCGGGAGGGCGTCATTCTAGGGCTGCTGCCTGGGTCTCCTGGCCAATGTAGGAGCACCCTTCCTGACCCCTGAGACACAGGCCCAGGAATTCTGGTCCCAGGGATTCTCTAGGGAGGATTCTCTCCAGCATGCACCCACCCTGGAGACTCTGCCATCCACATCTGAGCCTCAGTAGCCCCTTCCACCTGGGAAAAAAGAGGAGAAGGCTGACTCCAACGCCTAGTGTTCCCAGGTCCTGCCCCCAGGGCCGCCCAGTGGACTTCAGCTGTTTTGGTTTTTTTTGGTGGGGGGAGTTGTTTGTTTTTCGTTTATTGCTATACTCCAAGGCATGTGGGATCTTAATTCCCCAACCATACATCAGACCCGTGTCCCCTGTAATGGACGTGTGGAGTCTTAACCACTGCACCACCAGGAAAGTCCCTTCAGCTGTTTCTGAAGAGAGAATTTCTCTGGAAAGCAGGTTTAACCTACTCTCTGGATTCAGCTTTGAGGATTTTTCTTTACTTTGTTTCCCTTCATTGGTTTGCTTTTATTTTTATAGGTGGGGATACAAAAACTCCCATCTACTATACAGACATTCAGTTTGAAATTTTGCTAGTAACAATTTCTCCTTTTGAAACACTGAGTTTTAATTATTAAGCATTTTGCCCATGGAATTTGAGCCAACTAGAACCATTTGATCTCAGCGACTTTTAACTAGATATTTCATTCAAGAGTCATTAGATTCAGATATAATTAGTATGAAACAGCATGCCAATGGGGATTTGTTAATAACTATTCACTTATTTATTCATTCACATATATTTTGTCAAACCATTGGTTTAGATCATTTTCATTCTTTGTTACTTTTTCCCTATTTTTTTTTTCAGTAATCATTTATTGAGAGCCTTCTGTGAACTAGGCTCTGCTAGGTGCTAGGGAGACAGAAACACAGTCCCATCCCCAGGGAGATATTTATTTACTCCACTGATGTTTATGTAATAGGCATGCATTGTACAGGACCCTGGAGCTCACAATCAGGTCAGAGAGGCATATAATTAAGCATATAATTAAGTGCTTTACAATAGCATGTGTTAGGTACTTTTCTTAGAGGTATACAGAAGTTCCCCTGGGGCTAAAAAAGAAATGTAATAGCTACAATTCTTTTTTTTTTTTTCAAGATGTAGAAACTCATCTCCAGCTGATTCAAACTAGAAAGGGAATATGTTGTCTTCTATAACTGAGAAGTCCAACTGGCTTCAGGCACTGCTGGATCAAGGCGTGTAGATAAGGTCACCTGTATTTGCTTCTCCCCCTCACCCAGCTTTGTCTTCCTGGGTCTTGGCTTCACTCTCGGGCAAACTTTCCCCATGAGGTAGCAGAGCTGACCACCATCAGCTTCCCCCATCCTACTGATTTAGCAGTCCTAGCAGAAAGACAGTGTGTCTTTCCTAAAGGTTCCCACAAAAGCCCTCAGATGGTCCTTGATTGGACCAGAATTGAATCATGTGCTCTGCCTTCAACATCGATATATAGCTAGATGATATTCTTACTGGCCAGGCCCGGGTCACATAGCTATCTGTTCTACCCAAACCTCTGACTGGGAGTGGAAAAGAAGTGGTTCACCAAAGGAATACCAGGTCACTAGGAAGACAGAAGCCAAAAGCATCCTCCTGAAAGGACTGAGTCTTCCCTCACAATAGAGGGGCTCCTGGGAGGACCCAGATGAATGAGCCCCAGATGGGGTGACTTTGGAGTTGAACTGAGGGGTGAGCAAACGTTTATCACTGACGTGGAGCCAGAAAGAGCCCTGCTGTGTTTGCAGCATTGCAAGTGGGGTGCAGGGTGCAAGAGAGCAAGGGCAGGATGCAAGGTCTGAGACAAGCACAGGAAGAGCAAGGGTCGTGAAGAACCTTGTCCCCACGTTCATAAACGGGGAGAGGAGTCCGTAGACTAAAGAAAGCTATTGAAGTATTTTAGGCAGAGAAGGAACATGATCACCCTGAATCTTAATTGGATTCATAGAAGGTTCAGAAGCCAGCTGTAAAACTCGGTGACCACTCAGCCGAGAGATCATCCAGCCTTAAAGTATGGTAGTTGTAAAGGGATGGAGCAGAGACGGTGACCTCAGAAAACACCTCAGATACAGAGTCGGCTGCTTTGGGGGCTTCACTGGAAAGGAGGAATGAAGGCAGGGGAGGAGTCTGGGGTGAATCCTGTTTCCGGCTTGATGGCTGTGGTGGGGTCATTCAGCAGAGGAACACAGGGGAAGGAGCCGGGCCAGGGGGTGCTGGCCTCCCCAGCATGAAGTGGGCACAGAGAGGGAAGTTAAGGCCACAGCAAGGAAGAAGATACAGGGACAGGGTTATTGATATACACTGTTTGCGATGAGACGAGTGGAGATGGTCGTGGGACAGGAATGACTATGGCTGAAAAGTTTGGTGTTTAAGTATGTATTCTGGCAGGGCCTTGAGAAGTCATCCTCAGGGATCAGCACCAGCAGCATTATCAGCAGTGTCTCCTTTCAGCACCTCGGTCAGCCTTACCACCTCCATCTTCCCTGCCAACGTCTTTCTGTCATCATTCATTCATTCAAACTACTTAAGCCCTTCCATTGTCTGACACTGAGCCTGGCATCGGGGAATACAGTGGTGGAGAAAACAAATGAAGTCTGTTTTTGTGGGACTTCTGGTCTACTCCAGGGAGACGGCTATGGAAAAAAGAATCACAGAATATATGTAAAATACAGCTGTGATGAGTACCAAGGAAATGAACAGGATGGGGAATAATAGCTCTGGAGACCTTAAGTAAAGGGGGTTGGGCCGGCCTCTCTGAGGGGACGGGATCTAAGATTAAGGCGTGACTGTTGAGAAGGAGCCGCCGTGGGAGGCACTCAGGATCAGCATTTCAGGCAGAGGAAATTACACGTGTGAAGACCCATGTCACAATGCCCTATTTTCCTTTGAACTTCATACAGGCAAGTGATGTAAGGTCTATGCCTGTTCTCTGTGGTTTCAGTCTGTTTGAATATCAGGAGCAAGGCAGGGTCAAGGTCTTAGGCTGGCAGAGATGTTCATGAAACAGCTGAGATGGTGCATGACTGAGGCCGTTAAGCCCAGTGGCACCCGGACTGGCAAGGGGATGGGCCTGTTCCAGCCTAGACTCAGAACCTCCTGCCTCCCTGTGGGTCTGTGACAACCTCACTTCCCTCTCCTTTCCTGCCACATCACAATGCTTTAAACCAGCCTGAGAAGCTGTTCTCTTCTGATGGAGCCCATGAAATTACATCTGTTCTTTCCATCAGGAGCCAGGCCATAAATAACCAGCCCTTTAAAATCTCATCTCCCGTATCTCTCGGAGTTGGAAGTGGCATTACGGGCTCTGCAGCTGAGCAGTGGGAAAGGATTAGAGCCCTGGCATGCTGCTGGCAGCCCGGGCCTGGAGATCTGGAGCGCGAGGCTGGGGCTTCTGCACGCACCACATGACTTTCTTGTTTGCGTCGCTGAGAACTTGTTCTCAGAAAGAGAACACGAGCTGCAGCTGGACGGGGCAGGAAGCAAGCCGGGGTCGTCCGCTCTCGGCATAGCGTCTCCTCTAGAGCTGGCGACTTGGCCAAGTTCTATGTGTGGGAAGCTGAGGTCGGGCAGCTGGCCTGCGCCCCACGGGTCCGACTGCGTGCAACAGGTTGGTAATAAGCACGGCGTCTGCGTAGCAGCCCGTGCCAGGACCGTGAAGGGCACCAGACAGTGAGATGCTCTTGTCGACCTCTCTGGAGGAGCTGCCAGATGCCCGATGGAGCCGCGAAGATAGATGGAAGGTGCTGTTCTGGGCCCTTCCAGAGGCCCCTCACTCTGGCACCATCCGCCTTCCAGAACGATGTTCGAGGCCCCAGTCCTGGTCTCCTCCTTCCCACCTGGCCACGGATGTTTGTTCTGCGTGCTCTTGGCATCGCCTAGCCCATGTTTCACTCTGGTTTTTGCCTGTCCCTTGCTTTCACAACTTCTCCTGGCTCCCTAAGACTGACCTAGTTCTGTCCCTGAGCTTATACTTCTTGTAACCCCAGTTCCTCCTCATCCAGTCGCTGATGTGTGATACCCACAACCCGCCAGAGAAGCAAGATGCAAGCAGGAAGCTAGCATTTGATAATCTGATGAAGTGGCAAATGACATGGTTAGACTCAGTGGATTTTGTCATTTGGGAAGGGAGAAGGCAGGCTTGGTTTGAACACAATGGAGAGACTTCGTGGGATACTAGAACTCCAGCGTCTCTGGGAAATCTCATCGAAGTTCTTGGAAGAGCAGTCTGTCCCGGCTGCCTCTCAGGGTTCTGGCCCCAGTAACTTCTACCTACTTCACTGTGGCTTCTACCCCCAGCCTCGCCCTGAAACTATTCCCATTAAGATCATCATCAGAGAACCAGCCCCCAACCCCAAACACTACCACTTCCAATGCCAAAGCCGAAAGGTCATCTTCAGGTGTCGCCCTACTGGATACTTCTGCATTCTTTTACATTGTTGCTTACTGCTCCTTCCAGAACTTTCCTTTTCTCTTTTTTTCTTTCTGAGGCTGCTCGCTATGATTTTTCTTAACCTCTCTGACCATTCCTTCTCTGTCTTCTTCAATGACCACAAGATTCTGTTCTCACCTAACTGCGCTGCCCATTCCCCCATGTTCTTCCTGGGTTAGCTTATCTGCTCCCGCGGCTTCAGATAAGCCACCTGTCTGTTTACAGTTCTCAAATGTGGCTCCCTAGCCCGTCCTTCCCACTGGGTATCAGCCTTTGGAGCCAAGTACTTATTGGACAACTCTCCCTTCATGTCTCACCAATGCCTCCGACTCAACGGATCCCAACTTCATTCATAACTGATGACTAAAGTGGGCAGGGTTTGTTTCCTTTCTTGGTTTATGGCACTATCCTCTACCTAGTCAACCACAGCTCTGGGAATCGTCCTGTCTAATCCTCCTCTCTCACCAGTCACATTCAGTTAATTGGGACGTTCCCCCCAATGAACCCCCCGTGGCCTATCTTTACAGTCTTGACTACCACTCCCCCAGTTCAGCCCATCATCTTTTCTTCTTTGTGGGTTATAATAGCCTCCTTGCTGATCACTCAGCTTCTTGGCACTCTCCAATTCATCCTCCCCACTGCTACCAGAATGGTTTAATTAAAATGCAGATCTGACATGCTAAGCCCCAGGCAAAAGCTTTCAATCATCTTCCATTGTCTATAGAACAAAATTCCAGCCCTTGATAGGCCCTTCTTGATCCAGCCCTTACCTGCCACCCCAGCCTCTTCCCTTGCCACTTCCTTCTTTGAACTCCATTAACCCTCACACTCAGTAGTATCACACCGCAAAGGTTTATTTCCTGCTTATGCTGCACGTCTGTTCTGGGAGTCTCTCTAATCCACACAGTCATACCCAGGAGTATCCAGGATCTAGAATCTTGTAGTTCCACTAGCTGGAATATGTGGCCTTGTCCAATGGCATAGCAGGCAAAGAGAGTGGCGGATCTAACATGGGCTTTTCACGGCCGCAGCCCAGATACGATGCATATCACTCTCACTCACACTTCATTGGCCGTAAATAGTCATATGGAGTAAGTCAGACAGAGAAGGAGAAACACAGCGTGACATCCCTTTTCTTAAAAAAAAAAAGATACGAACGAACTTATTTATTATACAAAACAGAAACAGACTCACAGACTTGGTTGCCAGAGGGCAAGGAGGGGGGAAACGGATAGCTGGGGAGTTTGGGATGGGCGTGTACACACTGATATATTTTAAATGAATAACCACCAAGGTCCCACTGTATAGAACAGAAAACTGCTCTAGATCTTGTTTGGCAGCCTGCATGGGAGAGGAGTTTGGGGAAGAATGGATACATGTATATGTACGGCTGAGTCCTTTGCTGTCCACCTGAAACTGTCACAACATTTTTAATCAGTTATACTCCAATACAAAATAAAAAGTTAAAAAAAAAGAAATATTCACATGGTTCAACCTAACCATAAGGGAGCCTGGGAACGTGATAGCAGATGAAATGACTGGTGAGCGAGTCTCTCTGCCACACTTCAAATTTCAAGAGACAAATGCCGTAGCTCTTGTCAAAGAACAGCCTCTCCTTTATGCTGCAGATCTGTTCTTCTCCAAAGATTTCCCTGCTGGAATCATCTCCTGGTTTTTTTTTTGCACTCGTCATTTTTTTTTCTTTCCTATCAAACATTGTTTAATGTTTAAGAACATAGAGACGTGTTCTGTATCTACCATCTGAAGTCAAAACCAGCACGCCCCGAACTCCCCCATCACTCAGCTCCATCCTGCTACCACACCTGCTGAGACAGATCCCTTTCTCAGTATCTGCCCCAGCTGCCACTGAAGCTGGCCTTGGGAAGTGACCAGTGTCACTGCTCCGTCTTCATGTGACGTGGCTTCTTGGCAACATCCAACACGGGCCATCTGCCCTGAAACTAGTTCCTTCTCTTGGCTGCCTTCAACCCCGTAGCCAGCTGCTCTGTCACCTCTGCTGTCTTCTCCATGGTTCAACCTCTGTCCACCCTTTACACACGGACTGTGCAGGGGGTCCTGGGACCCTCTTCTTCTCCATTCACCCTCTTTCCCAGGTAATCTCAATGAATCACAGGTTGACTTTCAATATGACCTACACACCAATGACTCTCAGTGTAAATGTTCAGCCCTGAAGGACCTTTTTGGGATCCATATGTATGAATAGGAATCTCAAACTCTTAATGGAATCTCAAAATGAACATTTCAAAGCAGACTTTTTAAAACTGTGGTAAAATAACGTTAAATTGGCCATTTTAATCATGTTTAAGTGTACGATTCAGTGTCATGAAGCACATCCACATTGTTATATAATCAGCACCACTGTCCACCTACAGAACTTTTCTCACCTTCCCAAAGCCAAACTCAGAACCCATTAAATGTAACTCCCCATCCCCTCCCATTCTCTGGTAACCACCCTTCTACTTTCTATCTCTATGGATTCAGCTACTCTAGGCACTTCATACAAGAGGAATCATACAATATTTGTTCCTTTTGTGTTCAGTTCAGTTCAGTCACTCAGTCATGTCCGATTCTTTGTGACCCCATGAATTGCAGCACGCCAGGCCTCCCTGTCCATCACCAACTCCCGGAGTCCACCCAAACGTATGTCCATCGAGTCAGTGATGCCATCCAGCCATCTCATCCTCTGTCATCCCCTTCTCCTCCTGCCCTCAATCTTTCCCAGTATCACAGTCTTTTCAAGTGAGTCAGCTCTTCGCATCAGGTGGCCAAAGTATTGGAGTTTCAGCCTCAACATCAGTCCTTCCAATGAACACCCAGGACTGATCTCCTTTAGGATGGACTGGTTGGATCTCCTTGCAGTCCCAGGGACTCTCAAGAGTCTTCTCCAACACCACAGTTCAAAAGCATCGAATCTTCGCGCTCAGCTTTCTTTAGAGTCCAGCTCTCACATCCATACATTTTGTGTTAGCATAATGTTTTCAAGGCTCATCCCTATTATAGCGTGTATCAGAATTCCATTCCCTTTTAAGGCTGAATAATATTCCATGGTCTGTATGTGGCACATTTTATTTACTTACTCATCTGTCTATGGACGTAGGACATTTCCTCCCCACTCCCAATCTGTCCTCTCCCAGCCTTCTCCACCTCTGTTTAATCTCCAGAGGAAGCTGCTCTGCTTCTGTGCCACCAGCATCTGTCTGCTCAAGGGCTTTGTTTCCCAGCTTCTACCCCTTCTGTAATCCATTCTTCATACAGCAACTGGAGGAGCTGATGTTTACATATCACATTATCTCCCCCCTATTTAAGGCTTGCCACAGCTTTCCATCACACTTAGAACCAAATCCTACAAGATCTACACTATTGGGTTCCTGCCCACCTCTTTGACTTCCATCCAGTCACCCACGCCCACTCACTCTGCCCCAGATACACTCACCTTCTTCCTGTCCCTTGGATGGGCCAAGCAGATTCCCTCCTAGGGTCTCTGCACTAGCTATTTCCAGGGTTTGAGACCCTCTTTCTTCATAGTTAAAAGAACAAAAAAACACACACACACAAAGACCTCTGCAGTTTTGAAATGCAGAGTTCAATTTAAATTTCCCCTCCTTAAAATAAGACTTTCTCTCCCCATGCAACCTAAAGGAACCCCTCGCTCTATCGTGACATCTTGTTTTATTTTAGGTATTTCTGAAGCCCTGGTGTTTTCTGGCTTCTGTATTTGTCTCTTTTCTATCCTCTCCCTTCCCCGCCACTGCATACAGAACCTGGAAAGCTACAAAGGCAGGACTTGGCACTTAGTAGGTGTCCAGGAGTGGTTTGTTGGGAGGAGAAGCCTACTGGTGCCTCACCAGTAACAATGTCCTGTGGCTAATTACAAAGGTTAACATGGAGCCTCTCCACCAAGTATTTTAAGTAATAACCTTCCTGGGGGACATTTGCAAATTAGCCCTGACTCTTGCTGATTACTCATCCTAAACTCAGTCTGATTAATAATTAATCAGCAAACTGCTTGGCCAGAGCAGGCTGATCAGTGCTAGAAAGGATCTTAAATTATGCAAGTCACTTGGCCAGTCTTAAAAAAATAAAAAAGCTCAGCAGTCGGCGGACTTGGAGAGGTTTGATTGCAACGTGAGGTTAGGTTTCTCAGTTGTTGTTTTTCCTTTTCGTCTTTTTTTTTTTTTTCCCTTTTGACTAAGAAATCAATTAGGCTCAAACTTGCCACCTCAGAGAGACATTATGTAGCACAGAAATAGAAATGCGTTAAATATCACTCTCTTTTTTGTTCCTTCTCCCTTCAAAAGAGTTTTGGTCTGGGAGACAGAGGTTAAAATTAGCCAGTTTGTTAAGCAAATGCCTGTCTGGCGCCTGATGTCAGTTTCTGCAGCCACGTCAGTTTCAGCCTCCCCGTCCTTCCTCTGAGCAGCAGCACACTGGGCCTGGCAGGAAGAAGGCCGCGAGGTCTGATGAGTGCTGCTCACTCCACCTGCCCCAGGGTTGGGGCAGAATCAATTTGCCAGCGACCTATCCCACCAGGGGTCCTTCTAGTGCTCCTTGCCTCCTGCCTACCAACCCCAGGGAGACAGGGGAAAAGGCAATGGGGTGATGGACCGGCGCCCCACTGTAGGCATGAGCTCTGCGGCCTCCGGGACCCTCTTTTTAGTCCTCAGTCTGCAACCTCCATCCTCCAAGTCTGGTCCTCCGTATGGCTTCATCTTTCTCCTCCAGATCCCTCTTCTGGTCACTGGTGACATGGCCGAGGGGGAGATTCAGAGAAAGCAGAATGATCCGTCGATGTTGATCTCTGGGCCAGAGGGAAACCAGGGATATAAGATGAAGAGCAGTTAGTGCAACCCCGATGCCCGTTAGGACCAACACCCAGATCCGTTAAGTCAGAATGCCCAGAGGTGGGAGCCAGATGTCTGTAAAGCTCCCAGGGGGTCCCCATGTGCCCTAAAGTGGAGGACCACAAACTGGTGGAGAGTGGGTGGCTTTGGGGAAAGAGATGATGAAGGCCATCAGACAGTGAAGTGGGAAGCGGGCTTTTCAGAAGTTGACTGTCTTCCCCAGAAACTGAGGAACATCGGTCTTGTGATGGGCGTGGTGAGGGGGGAAGAGGTGGCCAGAATGGCAGCTTCCAGGAGCCCCTAAACCCCCGCTCTCTCTCACTTCTACCCCCAATTTAAAAAAATACCCTCTAGGGACTTCCCTCGTGGTCCAGTCGCTAAGACTCTGTGCTCCTTGCAAGGAGCCTGGGTTCAATCCTTGTCAGGGAACTAGATCCAACATGCAGCACAGAGTTTGCACTGTTGTAACTAAAGATCCCATGTGCTACAACTAGGACCTGGCGCAGCCTAATAAATGTTTTTAACAACTGAAAAGAACACCCTCTAGAATGCAGCCTTTGTTTCCCAAATTGTGATGCACCAACCAATTCCCTGAATCAAAAGACTTGCCTTGAAGGCAGTAAGGAATGCAGATTCAATCCTACCCTAGAGGACTAGCTCCAAAATTGCTGACGGTTGGGCCCAAATTCAGTGTTTGTAACTATTCTCTCAGGTGTTCTGAAATAGATGCAAGTTTGAGAGCCACCCTGGGCTTGAACAAAATTCCTGCCAGGGCAATAATAGGGAAGGGGTGGATTTTTGCCCGTTAAGAAATGCTCAATCTTCTTATGAATGGCTCCATTATTAGATTTCTTGGCACAGAAATTCCCAGATTATATTTCACTTACATGTTTAGTTTTAGTTTAGGCACAAGGCCGGACAAGCACATCTGTTTCCTAAAACAAAGCTCGCTGACTCCTAACGGACGTTATGAATTTATCGAGCAAGAGCTTTTTGCCTGCCTGCTCTGTGCCAGGTTCTTATCCTGCTCTGTGATATGCCCTGTGGTTACAATGATGAACTAGAAAGTCTCAACCCTGGGACTTTGAAGGCTAGCCTCACTCCTTGTCTCCTGGTGGAGGCCCACGCAAAGGCTGTCTCCTTTCTGGAACTGTGAGTTGTGGCAGCATCTCCGCCTCCCCTCCGCCAGCTCCCTGCACTGCCCCTCCACCGCCTGGGTCCTGCGGAGCTGGCACTTGCCATGGTTCTCTAGCATTCTTCTCCCAACATGAACGCTCGAAGAGCATCCACTGAATCCAGCATCCCCGAATCCTCAGGGCTCAGCCAAAGTCCTGGCAACAGGCAGGCATCAACGTTTGCTGACAGTTTGTTGAATACATGGAGCCTCTGACACCTTAGAGTCTCAGCACCCTCCTACCGCCCCATCTCACCACCACCAGAAAGGAAGTCAGGTAGCACTTCATCCCACCTCGCCTCGCCTCAGAGCCCTTTGGTAAGGGGGCAGGTATCAAGATAAATTAGCAGCCAAATATGTCTTGGTTGCCTCTGTGAGCCAGCTGCTTCCTGGGCTGAATGACATCACCTTTAGTTGTTTTAACTTACCATTATTTAGTTATAATGTTTTGGCTGTGCCGGGTCTACCCTGTTGCGGGAGCATTTCTCCCGTTGTGCCGAGCGGGGACTACTCTCTAGCTGTGGTGCGCGATTATCTCGTCGCAGTGGCTTCTCTTGTTTTGGAGAACAGGCTCTAGGGTGCCTGGGCTTTCGTAGTTGCGGCGCACAGGCTCTGGAAGCTGGGGCGCACCGGCTTAGTTGCTTCAGGGCATGTGGGATCTTCCCGGATCAGGGATGGAACCTGTGTCTCCTGCATTGCAGGCAAATTGAATGTCATTGCACTTACTACCTCACTGAATCTTCATCAGCATCTATGAGTGCAGAATCATGTCTTGTAGAAGACACTGAACCTCAGAGGCTCAGCATCCTCCCCACTGCACCCTCTCCTCTCCTCTGCATCTGGGTTCTGCCCGATCCATTCCCCCCAGGCCACCACTCCTGGGAGTGTTCCTTGCCTTTGGAGCAGGCTCTGGTGCGCTCTGCCTGGCCTCTTGGAGTCTCTGATTATCTTCTCCTTCCTGCCTGAATACACCTTCAGGGCTGCATGATCTTTATGTGCTAGGGGGTGTCAGGCACTGTGCCAAGGGTCTCACATGCATTATCTCATTCATTCCCTACAAAGCTCTTGTAAAGAATATACCATCATCCCTATTTTTTAGGTGGAAAAACTTAAGACTCCACGAGGTAAAGACACCTGTGAAAAGTCATACAGCTAGCAAGCATCTGAGCCAGGAATCGGACACTGTCCCCGCCAGACTCTGAGTTCTGGCCTACCCCTTCTCTTCTGCTCCTTGAGCTCTGATTCATTTTCTGCCCTGACTGCATTGTTCAAGTGGCTTTTTGGCTCGCTCTTCTTGAGTCTCAGGTCCTCTCTGTCCTCTCTCCAAGGGTCTGTAGAGACTCAGTCCTGTGTCCCAGCCAGCAGAGGGCGGCCCCTGCCCACTGTGCACCACTGATCCTCCAGGACTGCATTTCCCACGCCATTCTCATGTCCCAGGACAGTCCCCGTTGCAGCAAGTCCCCGGCTCTTGAACTAAGCATTCAGTTTTGCCTAGAATTATACTGGAGTCTGGCATCCTAGAAGAAGTCAGTCCTGAATATTCATTGGAAGGACTGATGCTGAAGCTGAAACTCCAATGTTTTGGCCACCTGATGCAAAGAACTGACTCATTTGAAAAGACCCTGATGCTGGGAAAGGTTGAAGGCAGGAGGAGAAGGGGATGACAGAGGATGAGATGGTTGGATGGCATCACTGACTCAATGGACATGGGTTTGAGTAAACTCCGGGAGTTGGTGATGGACAGGAAGGCCTGGCCTGCTGCAGCCCGTGGGGTCGCAAAGAGTCAGACACAACTAAGCGACTGAACTGAACTGAACTGGCTCTATTCCTTTCTTTTTTTTTTTTTTGGTTTAGTTGCTAAGTTGTGTCCAGCTCTTTCAACCCAGTGGACTGTAGCCTGCCAGGCTCCTCTGTCCATGGGATTTTTCCAGGCAAGAATACTGGAGTGGGTTGCCATTTCCTTCTCCAGGGGATTTTACCCACCCAGGGGCTCTTCCCCACCCAAGGGCTCGAACCAAAGTCTCCTGCACTGCAGGCAGATTCTTTACCAACTGAACTACCAGGGAATTCCAGGGCTCTGTTCCTGCAACAGTCTATTGAGGCTCACAGGCTGCTTCCTGTGTAGAGAGCTGGGGTAATGTGACTTCTGCCCCCACGTTTCTCCCTTCCCTCAGTTTTCCCTCCTGCGGTCTTTTCTGCCAGCTCCGTTATGATGTGAGACCTCCTTGAAGGACGTTTGTGCCAGGCGAACCTGGAGAATGTTTGTCCAAAGGGCATCTGGATTGCTAACTCCCAAGCTGGTGCTGAGCACCCCCAGCCCCGTGCTGGGTCCCTGGTAGGCTTGATTCTCCTACGTGAATGCTGCTGGCTGTTCCCCAAGAAGTCTCAGCTCCAGGTGTCCATGACCCAAGTCAGGAAGGAGGTAGCAAGGGCTCCAAACCCAGGTCTGCAGACCTTGCTGAGAGAGGGACCACACAGCAGGGTCTCCCCTTCATCATCCCGGGAAAGATCGCCAGGATTCCCTGCTCACCCCTGAACCTCAAGAAAGGCAGTGTTGAACAAGAGAAAGAGCATGGATTTAGAAGTCCATGTTGGATTCAGATATGAGCTCTGCTGCGAACTTGCTGGGTGACCTCAGTTAACTTACTCACCGTCTTGGGGCCTTGCAGAGAGTTGCAAGAAACATGTGGCAAGAAAGACTTTGAAGGGGACCAGCTTCCCAGCTGTTAGATCCTGCTTATGTCCTTCCTCTGACCTTGCATAGCTGAGCACCTGGAAGGGCCGCCTCCCTTCTCCCCCCGCCACACTCCCACTCCCGGAGCCTCCCAGCAGGTGCTCCACACGGACAGCTGCACACCTCCCTTCAGGAGCCTTGGGTCTCAGCCTCCGCAGCTGATCGGTCAGGCGGCAGCTGCAGACTGGCCCCCAGCGGGAGACCACAGCAGGAGGTTGTCATGACCCTCTGGGCCAGGCAGCTCTGAGGTCCCAAGGCCATTTGGCAGTAACCTCAAGGGCGCACGGAGACAGACAGGGATGAACAACAGGGTTTTGACCCTTCCTCTGAGCAGGGCGCTCAGCTTTCTGAACTTCAGCGGCCCCAGTTTTATCAGGCGGATGGTGAGTCTCCCCTCGCCCTCTCCCTCCCTGACCCCAGCCTTGCGCACAGACTTCCTAACTCTTCACATGTGAACACAGTACCACAGACTCCCTTCGAGCAGGAGCTGCCCATGGCGGTGATTTTTCTGGCATTGGGAGGGTTTGAAGAAAAGAGGAGCATTCTTGTTAGAGCATCAGCTACGTGCCAGGCGTCTCCACTCATTGCTTCCTATGCATCTTCAAGTCACTGTGAGAAATAGAGAGTGAGCAAGGTCACCAGGCCAGGGTCACAGAGCTGGCGAGCCGCAGGCCGAGCCAGCGCCCTTTCCTTCCAACCTCTTGGTCTTCGTGCCCCCCACCTGTGCCCTGGATTGGGGTGGGAATTCCAGCTGGAAGGAGACTGAAGGGGGCCCCTGAAGCTCCAGCCCTGGCTCCTACTCCTTCCCCTGGTGTGGCTCTTCTCCTTTGAGCTGTGCTCGGCAGAAGCTTCAGGCTGGCTTTCCAGAAGCTTCAGGCTGGCTTTCCAGCTTGCCCAGACCTTGACTGCCACGTGCAGCCAGCCCAGCAGATGCTCCGGGAGCACAGGACAGACTGCCCCCAGACTTCTCCTGCAAGAGAGTCCTGTCATCACAGACAAACGGCCCGTGTCACTCAGCCACATTCTCCCCGCCGCTGGTCTGTGGCCTGAGCTGTCCAGATAACCCTTTTCATTGGATGCTGGCTTGACGGATGCCACGAAGGCCCCCGGGCCATGACAGCTCAGCCATTGCCCCGGCCAAGAGGAGACGCAGACAGACCTGCTTCCTGACTTCCACGTGCTGCCCGTTCAGCCCTTACAGTTATCCGTATCTGTCAAGCTCTATCAAGTGATGTTTTCCGCATGAAGGCAAATGTCCCTTCGGCTGCGCTCGGAGCTAGAGGCGGCACCCCAGAAGCTGACATGGCCCCCATCCTTGCACCAGTGGGTTTCTTCACGGTTGTACGTCTTCTCCCAACCCTTGCCCCACGATGCCCTCTTAAGCTCCCCTACATCCCCCTCAATCCCTCTGCTTGTAGTTACCCTCCCCCAACCCCTCCCCCAGCTCCACCTCCCCCGGTGCCTTGGCAAGTAATTGCTTTCACAGGGAAGCTGACAAATCTCTGGCGACTTCCAGTCCGGCTGGGAAAGATTCATTATTCCGTATCTGGAAATAACCAGGCCCATCAGCTCAGGGCTGAGATAACACCAGTGTAAAAGTTCTCTATTCAGGGGAATTAATTAGGATTCCTTATTAAAGATCCAATTAGGCAAAAGGGCATTTTTATCTGTGATAGTCAGCTGCTCCTATTTTTCTAAAGCCATAACTCCAAGTTTTTTTTAAAGAAAACCAGGGGCTGTGTTTTCCTCTAGAACAATTCACTCAGTGTCAGTTATGTCTTCATCAGGATGTGAAAATAGATTTTCTCGTTCAATTTGCAATGCTTTATCTCTTCAGAGTCTGGTAATGACTCCACTGTATCCCTTTAGTAAGAACTACAGCCCCAGATGGATATTTGGGGAGTGGGACGTTTGGTTAGGAGGCTGCAAGAGAAACAGTGTTTTTCAGCATCCTGATTCATGGGCTGGCAGGAAAGGCCAGCTCTGCCATATTCTGTCCCTGTGACCTTGGGCCAGATGCTTAACCTCTCTGATCTTCAATCTCCTCCTCTCTAAATCTACCTCCCAGGGCCAGGGAGAGAATTAGGAGTCAATTGGTGCAATATAATAATGTGACTAAGCTTTTGACTGCGACGGCCTGACATCAACATAGACCAGCCAGAGTCCTTTGACCAGTTCACCTCTGAGCCCTGGTTTTCTCATCTGCAAAACAGGAGAGAATTCCCTCCTCCAAGGCACTGGGAAATGAGAGCAGGTGAAAGCACCGTGCTCAGGGAGGCCACTTAATATGTGTTTGTCAAACCGGAATCAACCCACTTTGTATTTCTCTCTCGAAGCCCCATGAGGATCCCTGGAGAGAGCTGTTCCTGCTCCCAACCCCCCACCCTGAGAAAAGGAAGTTCCATTTTGTCCTGAGTGGGGCATGGATGTTAAGTTCCCTGAGTGCTTCTAAAGTACACCGGGGCTGTTGCTCTGTGGCTCTCAAAGGAAGCAGTCCAGAAAGGGGAGGGGTCACCTCTCGACCTCAGAGGTCATCCTGCTCCCCACCCCCGCCCAGCTTGGGCCCCCATGCCCAAAGTCCACCCAACCATAGGATGTAGACACGCTCGGTGTAAGCCCCAAGACATTTTATTTGCATTGTTCAGGAGAACAGCCACAGCCCGTGGATCCCAGGGAAGAGCAGGCCAGGAAGAGCACCAGAATCTGAGGCTTCCAGAAAGCTCGGAAGAAGCATGCTGTTGCTCTCCTGCTTCATTCCGTGGGTAACGACCCCGAGCCCCAGCATCACTCAGCAGGCATGTGCCAGAGCCAGGATGGAGGCGGGCTCTCCAGGCCTGATGCAGCGCTGTTTCACCACCTCGGTATTTCCAGGCCCCCTGCCCCTGGACCAGCGTGTGCCAGCCTTCACGTGAGACAGTCACAGCAGCGTCATCTTCTGTAAGACGTGTGTCCACGCAAACCCCGTGTCACACCACGCTCCTCTGCCGACTGCCTGTCCTGACTCCCCCTTTTCTGTGTGGCACTCAGTGCCTCGGGTTACCCCAATAGAGGAGGCCCTTTATCTGCTGGGTCCTCGTCTCACCTTTCCTTAATATTCTTTTGATCTCAACACTCTGTTTTATTTTTTTAACTTTTAATTTTGTGTTGGAGTATAGCCGATTAACAATGTTGTGATAGTTTCAGATAGACAGTAAAGGAGACCAGCCATACATATTCATACATGTATCCATTTCTCTCCTAAACCCCTCTCCCATCCAGGCTGCCACATAATATCGAACAGAGTTCCCTGTGCTATCCAGTAGGACCCTGTTGGTTATCCATTTTAAATACAGCAGTGGGTACATGTGATCCCCAACTCCCTAGCTATCCCTTCCTCCCATTCTTCCCCTGATGGTAACCAGAAGTTCATTCTCTAAGTCTGTCCGTACCCCACTTTAATGTCCCTGCACCCTCTGACCCTACTCCCTTCCCCATGACCCCTCTGACCTTACCTCCCCATCTAGACCTGCAGCCACGCTGGCTTCCTTGCTGTTGCCTGGACACCAGGCGTGCCCCTCCCACCTCAGGACCTTTGCTCACACTGTCCTTCCCACCTGAACGCTCTTCCTCCCAGATGTCACCCCACTCCTCCATGCCTTTCAGGTGGCACCTTAAGGTCACATTCTCGGGGAGGACTTCCCGACCCCCTATTTAAAAACATGAGCGCTTCTTTCTACTCTTTAAAACGTCTGTATTTTTCTCAGCTGGATTCCCACGCCTAAAAGAGGCCTGGAATTTGGGGGTTTCAGTCCTTGGATCCATCTCTGGAAACAGACCCAGAGAGGCAGCAGACCTTACCCCAGGTCCCTGAGGGGGTTCGTGTCACAGAAGTGGCTGCGCCGGTCCCTTAAAGCAACTGTGCAGGGAGTTGTGTTCTCAGGGTTATTTGTGTCTGTCTACATACTTCGCCTGGGTCCTCAGGGTCTGACTTCAGTAGGCGATGCCCTTGAACCTCGCTGAGGCCTCCCAGAGGCAGCCCTGGTGAGGACACCCATCCTGGAAACAAGTGGTTCTGCTGCAGAAGTCTGTTTCTAGAAGACAACACAGTCTGGGCTGAGAACCAAGAAATCCTCGCCCCCTTGGCACTCCCCTCCTCGCTCTCCCAGCCCCCCTGCCGATTCCCCCATCAAATAATTCCTGATAATGAAGTTAGGATGATTCATTGGTTTTCTGATGAGCATGAATTCATCATCAAAATCTACATATTTCAATCCCCTGATATGTGCTCTCAGATTCCTAACCTGATTAATATGTAAAGTGCTTTATCCTGTGACTTAACAAGAGAAAATCCAGCTTGGTTTTGAGGGACCTGCGTGGCTCCCAGCCTCAGGGGTTCTGGAGAGTGCAGGAGATGCTGCGTCGCTCGTTGCAGATGAGTCAAGGTGCCAGGAGGCACCTCCACTGAGAGGGTGCTGGCTGCTCAGGGTCAGGCCCCGGGATGCATGGCACTTCAGCCTCCACCCTGCGGCCTCGTCAACCCTAAAGCCCTGGCTGCAAAGCTGTCCATTATTCACGACCCTACGACTCCCAGTGGCTGGGGAGAGTCTGCCTGCATGTCTGGGACCCTGTGGGAGACACAGCAGCCCCCTTCTGAGCCTTTCTGTAGAGCCTGTGTGTCCAGCCACCTCCCAGCCAGGGCCATCGAAGCCTGGTCCTTGCACCAAGTCCCCACGCCTCTGCAGAGGAGAGACTCAGACTCCCCCAGCAGCCTCGAGGCTCCCTTCCACAGCTCCGGTCCCCGGAGCCCGCCCTGCTGCAGTTCCTCTCTTGTCATTTCTGAGATGCCTTCCACTTAAGATCCTGCCCCCAGCCTGCTTGGCCCTGCTCACCATGCAATCTGTCCCTCCCCCTTCAGATTCTGCTGGGGACCCAGACTGTACCAATTTTGCTATGCTTCCTTGGACTCGGTCAGTGCCTCACACCCCCAGGGAGGGCTGGCCTGCCTCTCTCCACCCCCTTCATCCCTAACCCACAAACCCACAGGCGCACCCACACCCCATAGGGTCTCCTGCCAGGTACTGTGGCCTCGGACTTCAGGCCTAGAGGGCTCTAGAGTCAGAGGTGCATTCACACCTTAGCTCCAGGACTTGGGAAAGGGAGTTCACCTCTCTCAGCCTCTGATTCTTTAGTTTTAAAATAGGGCTGTCAGCAATAATCGTTGACACTGCTTAAGGCACTAAGAAGCAGGTCTGGCGTGCAGCTAGCACTCAGCTGGGCAGGAGCTGTTACTGCTGTTCATTCTCATAGCCACTGACTGAGGTGGACAGGCATGCCCACTTTCGTGATGGAGAAATGGAAAGCTCAAAGATGCTGTGGTTGGGATGCAGTTGAGGGGAGCAAGCCAGCACCTCTTCTCCACAGAAGTACCTTGAGCCTTGGGGAGAAAAGGATTTGGGACCCTGCAGAAAATGGGAGTTCCCAAGAGGAGACCTGCCTTGCAGCCGATGGCGACCCGGTCAATGACCTGGACCACCCAGCAAGATGGTGGTCCCTGCAGAGGAGGGCTGCTTCTTGGCACATCTGTGTCTGATGCTGGGATTCTGATGCCCCTGGTATGAGACTCTTGACCTAATTTGGTTTTTCCCAAAAGCAGACCTGAGACAGATGTTCAAGGGCAGGTGGTTTTCTGAGATGCAGGTAACACCAGTTGAGGAGGTGGACATAATACAGGAAGGGACAGTAGCCGGTAAAGGGCATATGATCACATCAGTCGTCACAGTAAGGACCTGGGGCATAACCCCACAGGAATACTCTGGGAAACTCAGATGTGTAGAACGCAGGTCTTAGAATTATCCCACCCAAAGAAAAGGGAGCCGGGGTATTTATACACCAGTTCCCAAAAGTCACTGAATGAGGGCTGCTCCTGGGGAATGAATAGTGCTTGGTCCTTCCAGCCTACTGTGCACATGGGCAGAGTGGCCTTCCATGGGGAAAATGCCCTTGGGCATAGGAGTACTGTTCAGCCAGTTGGCACTCAACTGGCCCACTCTGAAAGACCCAGGATAATTGGCCAGAGGGCAGCACCTGCTATTGGTTTAAAGGTATCCCAGGGTAATGTGGGGGTGAACTGAAAGAGCTGTAACACTTGAGGCTTAGGTAGCTTTGTGGTGGGACCCAGCTCACTGGGCATGACCTTGGGGAAGGAGCATCTTCCATTAAGCCATGAGAAACCACTGAGACTGGGCAAACACAGAGGAGTCTGCAGAGTCTCTGGTGAGCAGGTCCAGGGGACAGCAGGACCCCGTTGTTCAGGTGGTCCCACTTCTGTGACATCTGTCAGGCAACAGTGATGGAGACCTCTCAGGACAGGAGGAGGAGTAGACCCAATATCAGGGTCTGCCCTTTCTGCAGGCTGCAGCCAGCATGCAAGAAGACCCTTTTGGGGACCAGTACCAACCACCTGAGGGTCCTGGGAAAGGTTAGGCTGCCTGCTAGCTTGGCAGTTAGCCGTTGAGATTTGGAAAACTGGGGCCATGAAACCTGTTTTGTAGTTACAGAATTGTAAGTTCTGTGAATTTAGGTTACATCCACACACAGACATGTTGACACAAACCAATTATTCACTGGGATGCAAGAATCTCCTGTCAACATTCAAGTATTTTTGGAAAGTTTTGCTTTTCCTGGTTGTGCATTGAGTGAAGTTGTGCTCATTCCACAAGGTGGAGGCACTGGGGGTGAAGTCACAGAGAGCTCATGCATAGTTGAGCAGGGACACCCACATGGGGGCTTTATTTAGATGTGCCCCAGTGTTCACTGCATCATTTCTGGAACTAGCATGAGAAGTTTCAGAACTCAGCCTAGGGAGCAGGAAAAGGGCTCAGAGTTCAAACACATCCATGACCCGTGTGTTTACTCTTCTCTAGTCTGTGAGCAAAAGCTTCTTCCCACTTCACTGTTCCATCCATCCTCCCCTCCGACCCTCTGGCTGGGAGGCTGGTGGGCAGAGCCAGGACCTGGACTCAGTTAAACAGAGTTCTTCTGGGCAACTTTGGTTAGGACTAATCTCCCAGTGTTCCCTTCTGCAAAGTGGGTGTAAAACAGCCAAAAATGATGTTCAAGAGACAAGTGGAACGTGGTAGACGCTCAGTGAGTGCTACTTTTCACCCACTTCCTTCCTTAAAAGTAACTTGAGTTCTCTTTTTGCTTTCCTGTTCTTCCTACCTTGGCCAACCACCTTGTACCAGACAGAGACGTGATCCAGGTGTTTCTATTGATGTGGGGAGTGGCTGGCTGGATAGTGTGAGGGTCCATTCACATCATAATACAGACTCACTAACTTATTGCACACTGACTAGGGTACAAGGAACACTCCACTAATCATTTTTAAGGGGATGACATAAGCCCTCTGCCTATCGTGTTTGCTCTGATTCCTGTCTGCATTTGGTCATTCACCAAGTGTTCTCAAGCCCGTGCGTGGGGCCCAAGAATTCCAAATTCCCACTTTCTGGTCAGATCTCCTGACCAGCCTCAGTGGATAAGAGTGAAAACACACTTGTTTTACTGAACTGGTTTCCAGAAAAAGAAAAATGACTTCAAAAATTACAGAGCATTCATTTTTGTTTGTTTTCACTATAAGCATAATACAAAGTCATTAAAGAAAATTTAGAAAATTTTGATAAATTAACTTACATGTGAACATTTTGATGTATTTCCTTCTGTTTTTTCTAGGCTTGGCTTTGTTTTGTTTTTCACTTAAAGAGTCATGTTCTGGGAGTTTATATATCTATCCTTTTTTGTTATTTACCAAAGCAATTCATGCTCATTCTGGAAAATGCAAAACATACCCAAGGGTGCAAAATAAAACGTTCACATCTTGT
Organism: Capra hircus; assembly: GCF_001704415.2. Taxonomy (NCBI): domain Eukaryota; kingdom Metazoa; phylum Chordata; class Mammalia; order Artiodactyla; family Bovidae; genus Capra; species Capra hircus. Next base: position 8,913,451 of record NC_030810.1, on the reverse strand, counting down.
TTGTCAACCCCCTACCTGAAGTCTCCTCTCTTCCCCAGAGGCAAACACTGTTAACGAGTTCCGTAGCTTTGTAGACCTGTCTTTATGCGTTTACACACACACACACACACATGCACACAACACACACACATATGCACACAACACACACACACGCTCTGCACAGGGAGTTAAACACGTCATCCTACAGTTTGTTTCTATCCTCTTAAGGGCACTTATTAGACATTTTTCCATGTCAGTACCTATATCTGCCTCACTATTTTTTAAACAATTGCCTAATAGTTATCATTTTTCATCATTTCAAACAGTGCTGTGGGTATCACCTTCATGTATATATCTTGGTTCACATTTTGGAGCATTTATAGCATAACTTCCTTAAAGTAGAATTTCTGGGTCATATTGTATGTCTTTTTAATTTAGATTCTGCCTAAGTATACTCCCCCAAAAGCTGTGCCAATTTGACATTTCCATCAACCATGTATGAGACTGGATATTTCCCTCAGTTCAGTTCAGTTCAGTCGCTCAGTCGTGTCTGACTCTTTGCGACCCCATGAATCGCAGCACGCCAGGCCTCCCTGTCCATCACCATCTCCCAGAGTTCACTCAGACTCATGTCCATTGAGTCCGTGATGCCATCCAGCCATCTCATCCTGGGTCGTCCCCTTCTCCTCCTGCCCCCCATCTCTCCCAGCATCAGAGTCTTTTCCAATGAGTCAACTCTTTGCATGAGGTGTCCAAAGTACTGGAGCTTCAGCTTTAGCATCATTCCTTCCAAAGAAATCCCAGGGTTGATCTCCTCCAGAATGGACTGGTTGGATCTCCTTGCAGTCCAAGGAACTCTCAAGAGTCTTCTCCAACACCACAGTTCAAACGCATCAATTCTTCGGCACTCAGCCTTCTTCACAGTCCAACTCTCACATCCATACATGGCCACAGGAGAAACCATAGCCTTGACTAGACGGACCTTAGTCGGCAAAGTAATGTCTCTGCTCTTGAATATACTATCTAGGTTGGTCGTAACTTTTCTTCCAAGGAGTAAGCGTCTTTTAGTTTCATGGCTGCTGTCACCATCTGCAGTGATTTTGGAGCCCCCAAAAAGTAGAGTCTGACACTGTTTCCACTGTTTCCCCATCTATTTCCCATGAAGCGATGGGACCGGATGCCATGATCTTCGTTTTCTGAATGTTGAGCTTTAGGCCAACTTTTCGCTCTCCTCTTTCACTACATCTTCTCAGATTACAACTGTTATTTTTATACATCTTGATGGGTGAAAAATAACACTTCATTCTTCTTTTGATTTCTGTTCCTTCATTTATTAGTAGTTGATAATCTTTTCATTTTTACTTCTTTTCTGAATTATCTATTTTCTTTATCTGTTTTTCTATTGGCTTGTATGTGTTTTTCTGTTGATTCTTAGGAGCTCTTTGTATATTTTGGATATTAATACTATGTCTTAGCCTGTCCAGGCTACTATTACAAAAATACCACAGGCTGGTGACCTGTAAACAACAGGAATTTCTTTCTTACAGTTCTAGAGGCTGAGAAGTCCAAGGTTAAAGTGCCTGCAGACTTTGTGTCTGGTGAAAGCTTGCCTCCTGGTTCATGGCTGGCCATGTCCTTGCTGTGTCCTTACATCATGGAAGAGGCAAGGGAGCTCTCTAAGGCCTCTTTGATAACAGTATTGATCCCATTTGTGAAGGATCCACCCTCAGGACCTTATGAACCCTCAAAGACCCATCTCCAAACACCATCTCCCAATATTATTGGAGGTTAGGTTTCAATACATGAATCTGGGGAGACACAAACATATAGTCATACCAGTCTGTTCAACGTGTTATAAAACTTCTCTATCATTGCGTAGCTTGTCTTTCAGCTTTGTTTTGTTTTTCCTCAGAGTAGACATTTTACATTTCTATGATCAAATCAGTCCTTTTTCTTTGCGACTCCTGGGTTTTGTGTCTGGGCTGGGAGTACTTCCCCACTTGGAGATTACAAATAGAGCCTTCTGTATTTCTTCTAGAACTCTCAGAGTTTTATATTTTTCAGGTAACCCCTTAATCTGCCTGAATTATATATTTTGTGCCAGATGTGAGATATAGATATAACTTGAGTTTCAGAAGAATAATGAATTGTTCCCAAGCCTGTCCTTTCTGTTGTTAAATGGCCCTTTTATCATAGACTAAGTTCATATCTATTCATGGTTCTGTGTCTGGATTTTTTCCTTCTATTTCATCTATCTATTTTTCTATTTACGTGCCCAAATCACGTAGTTTCAATTGCCATAGTTATATAGTAATTTTGGTTTTCTAGTAGGAAAAATCCTTCCTTACTGTTAGTTTAAAAACGTTTTATTGGCAATTCGTGTGCATTTACTTTTCCACATAAATTTTAGAATGTTTTCAGTTTTCTCCTAAGAAATTCCATGGTCGTTTTGGTTAGAATTTCACTGAACTTTTAGGTGAATTTGAAAAGAACTGACATTTTTGCAACAGTGAATAATCCTGTACAGGACCATGGTATAACTTTCATTTTTCAGATCTTTGTTTACATTCATTAATAAAATTTTATAGTTTTCATCATTTAGGCCTAGTAAATTTCTTGTTAGGTTTATTCCAGGTAGTTTTATAGCTTTTATTGTTATAGTGTCATTTTTCCATTGCATTTTCTAATAGTTTATTGCTTGTAAATAAAAATCCCATTGATTTTTATACATTTCTTTTGTAATCGACCATCTTATTGAACTCTCACATTAGCCCTAATAGTTTTAAAGTTGATTATTTCAGATTTTCTAGGTTAGACAATCATATTAGCTGCAAGTAATGTGATTTTGCTTCTTCCTTTCCAATATGTTTGCTTTTTGTTCCCCTGGCTTCTTATATGCCCAGTGCCTCCAGAACTGTATTAAAGAAAAATGATAGAGTTGGCAGTCCCATGATTTCTCCACTGAGGAGGCTTAAAGGCAAGCATCAGTTCAGTTCAGTTCAGTTCAGTCGCTCAGTCGTGTCCGACTCTTTGCGACCCCATGAATTGCAGCACGCCAGGCCTCCCTGTCCATCACCAACTCCCAGAGTTCACTCAGACTCGTGTCCATCGAATCAGTGATGCCATCCAGCCATCTCATCCTCTGTCGTCCCCTTCTTCTTCTGCCCCCAATCCCTCCCAGCATTGGAGTCTTTTCCAATGAGTCAACTCTTCGCATGAGGTGGCCAAAGTACTGGAGTTTCAGCTTTAGCATCATTCCTTCCAAAGAAATCCCAGGGCTGATCTCCTTCAGAATGGACTGGTTGGATTTCCTTGCATTCCAGGGGACTCTCAAGAGTCTTCTCCAACACCACAGTTCAAAAGCATCAATTCTTCATCGCTCAGCCTTCTTCACAGTCCAACTCTCACATCCACACATGACTACTGGGAAAACCGTAGCCTTGACTAGACGGACATTAGTTGGCAAAGTAATGTCTCTGCTTTTGCATATGCTGTCTAGGTTGCTCATAACTTTTCTTCCAAGGAGTAAGCGTCTTTTAATTTCATGGCTGCAGTCACCATCTGCAGTGATTTTGGAGCCCAAAAAGAGAAAGTCTGACACTGTTTCCACTGTTTCCCCATCTATTTCCCATGAAATGATGGGACCGGATGCCATGATCTTTGTTTTCTGAATGTTGAGCTTTAAGCCAACTTTTTCACTCTCCTCTTTTACTTTCATCAAGAGGCTTTCTAGTTCCTCTTCACTTTCTGCCATAAGGGTGATGTCATCTGCATATCTGAGGTTATTGATATTTCTCTTGGCATTCTTGATTCCAGCTTGTGTTTCTTCCAGTCCAGCGTTTCTCATGATGTACTCTGCATGGCTAGTAAAGTAATGCTCAAAATTCTCCAAGCCAGGCTTCAGCAATATGTGAACCGTGAACTTCCTGATGTTCAAGCTGGTTTTAGAAAAGGCAGAGGAACCAGAGATCAAATTGCCAACATCCGGTGGATCATGGAAAAAGCAAGAGAGTTCCAGAAAAACATCTATTTTTGCTTTATTGACTATGCCAAAGACTTTGACTGTGGATCACAAGAAACTGTGGAAAATTCTGAAAGAGATGGGAATACCAGACCACCTGACCTGCCTCTTGAGAAATCTGTATGCAGGCCAGGAAGCAACAGTTAGAACTGGACATGGAACAACAGACTGGTTCCAAATAGAAAAAGGAGTACGTCAAGGCTGTATATTTAACCTGCTTATTTAACTTATATGCAGAAAAGGCAAGCATAGTTTTTTCTAAATTCTGAATTACAGATCAACACAAATAGCAAAATTTCTAAAGATGATTATATTTCCACTCTGCATAAGATTCATTGTGCAGAGTGGGACAATCATGCATTGTCCATGTCAAATAATGTTATTAATTTTTAAAATTTAGAGTGATTCAGAAGGGGCCAATGGAGATTGGAGGGGGAGGTGCCGATAATGGAGCCTCACATGGCTCTCTGGCACCATCATTAGATGACGGTGTGTGTAATTTTGCATCCTGGTTATTTTCCTATTGTAACATTGGTATTTTCCTTATTAATATAAACCCTAATACAGAAAGTGAAGTGAAGTCACTCGGTTGTGTCTGACTCTCTGCAACCCCATGGACTATAGCCTACCAGGCTCCTCCATCCATGGAATTTTCCAGGCAGGAGTACTAGAGTGGGTTGCCATTTCCTTCTCCAGGGGATCTTCCTGATCCAGGAATCAAACCTGGGCCTCCCACATTGCTTGTAGACGCTTTAATGTCTGAGCCACCAGCAACCGTAATATAAGCCCCCAAATATTCCGTTAAATGAATATATCAAATCTTACTTAACCATTCTTCCTTCCATGGATATTTAGATCATCTCCAGTTGTTCATGTTATAAATACTGCTGTGAAGAACATTGTAGGGTGTAAAGCTTTTTTTTTCCCCCCTCTGAATTTATGATGATTTCTTTAGGAGCAATTCCCAGAATGAATATTTAAAAAAAAAAAAAAAACTCTTGATTCTTATTGACAAATTGCTTTCTAAAAGCATTCGATCATTTTGCACTGCCACCGGCAGTACGTGAATGTCTGAAGAAATGGGACTTTTAAAATTAAAGATTATGAAATGTGTCATGGAGCAAATAGAATGGGCTGTGGAGTCAGAGAGCTGGGTTTGAATCCTAGTTCCTCCATTGACAAACTGGGTCAGAGTTTTTTTTCATATCCTTGCTACCTTTTTTGTTTTGATTAATGTTTTTTATTGAAGTATAGTTGATGTACAATATTATCAATATATAAATTACAGGTGTACAATATAAGAAAAGCCCTGTGAGCCTCAGTTTTCCTCCCTGTAAAATAGGCAGCTAATCCTTTCTGCAGCCGTGCTAGAGGCTGCATGAGAAGAAATCAGTGATGGTGCTTGCACAAAGTAGGTATAAACATGAGAGCATGCTCTTCCTTTTCTTTGGACCATTTTGAGAGGTTTTTCTTTTCCTTACCAGCTTTGGAGACATCCCCTGCCAAACGGGCTGCAATTAGAGTGACTTCTGCCCCTTCCCATCTGCCAAGAGGGCAGTCCTTTCCTGCTGCAGGCCTCTGGCCCCCACTGGAAATCGCAAGCCTCTTTTGTAAGAGGACTTCCTGTGGACGGCCCACCATGCCCCACTCTGTGAATGGGCCCCTCGTGATCCTGCAGATGAGAAAGGGCAACAAGGCCAGCATTCCCAGTGGGAACAGTGGCCAGGGGCTTCCAGGGAGGACGTTGCTTCTCCTCGAGTTACTAACCGGATCATCTCTTTCATGGGCAATGAACCCGCTCAGCAGCAGGGCAGCTGTCATCCGCTGACATCTCTTGGTGGCCAAGTCCTGCCAGTTCTACCTCCCAAATGTCTTTCCAGTTTGTCCCTTTCAGTGCAATACTGAGATCCCCACCTCGCTCAGGTGCTCTCACACCTGGAACACTGCTCCCACCAGTCGCCAGTATCTCCCTCTCCCCCCATCACCCTTTCTTCTGGCCAGTGTGGTCCTGTCTGGCCGCACCATCTCCCTGCTGCAAACCTTCAGGGGTTACTGTTCCCCATAGAGTATAGTTCCAACTCTGAGCATAGCATCCAAGGCCCTTCCAGCTGCCTCGCACTCCTGAGATGTGCATTCCATTCATGCATTTGCTTATTTAAGAGCCATTATTATGTATCAGGGACTAGGCCAGGCATTGGAATTATGATTTGTTTCAAGATATCTAGTCCAGAACAAGAATTGTGTGGGCTGACACTTTTTGTACTCTTTCCAGGCCCTTGGTGCTGTGCTAAGAAGCACTTGATATGAATCATCTCTCTTAACCCTTTCCATCTGTAAGACAGGTATTATTTTAATTCCCCTCTTACAGACGAGGAAACTGAGGCTCAGAAAGCTAAATAAGCTGCCCTAGGTGACTCCGCTAGGAAGTAATAGAGTCAAGTTCTCTGTCACTGGAGTCTTGCCCTCAAGCACTCATTAATCCCAATTTCTTTCATATGTATTATGCCTGAGACTTCCTATTAGACTAAACTGGTAGAATCTTCCCTACATTCAACACCCCAGGTCCCCTGTCCTCATGTAATGCCCCACGCCTCAAGTAGTTATGATTTCCCGAATGGAATCTCTGCCTTTCTCTCTGGGCCTTCCGTAGCCAGCCCTTACTGGGTGAATAGCGAGCACTCGATAACTGCACTGAATTAAATTGGATCGAATTGAACCAAATTGAATTCAGAAGCAGATATTCTCCAGCAGTGGCTGGGATTTAAGTTCATTGTTGTCCTAATCATCTTGCGGTAGATAACACTGCCTCCTCTGTAAGCCAGGCTAAGCACTTAGGTGTTCGAGGATAGTATATCTTAAGGGGTCTCTGTTCAGGCAGGGTAAATTTTTCCACACAGACCATGGGAAATGGATCTGAGCTGTGTCCTCTGATGCAGTTTCCTGATAAGGCTCAGGAGTCAGACACCCGGGGCTGCGGGATCATCCGCACCACTTGTACTGATGCACAACCTTGGGCAAGCTCCTTAACCTCTCTGAGCCTTGGTTCCTCGTGTGTCTCTGTCCCTTCAGCATATGGTGAGGATTACCACGAGAAACTGCGCGTCGAGCATTCACTATATCCGCAGTGCTGCACAGGAAGAGCTCACAGGTTTTGATAATTATAATAGCTGTTCTTCTCTCCCCATCTCTCCTGTGTGTGCTGCGCTGAATAGTGAGGTGGACTGAGGGCAGTGACTGCAAAGAAAGGGCAGCGCAGGTAATCAGAAGCCTAGTCTTCAGGGAGGACAGGTCAGCCTAGGAGCTCTGGGAGGAGGCGGGAGTTCCCAGGTTCCTGGAAATGCAGCTGAAGGATATGGAAAAAGGGAGAGAGGATGAGCCTAACGAGGCAGGTGGAAGCCAGATTATTTGTATGGTGTTCTGGGGCCAAAAAGGAGATACTGAAAGGTTCATAGCAGGCAAGTGACACGATCAGCGTTGCATTTTTGAAAGATCACTCTGGTTGCTGCTGGAGAGCAGGATGCAGGGAAGGATGCAGGCATGGATGGAGGGAAGGATGCAGGCGTGGATGCAGGCCCAGACTCAAGCTGCCCATTGGAGGTGCCGTAGCCCAGGAAAGAAATAGTGAGGTCTGAATGAACATGGATGGTAACAGCAGAAACTGAGTGGAGGGGTGGATTGTAGAGTCTGCAGGATGGTACACACAGCATCACTTGCTTAGTGATCCAGTGAACCTGAGGGACGGAGGAGGAGGAGGAGAGGTGCCCCCCACTCTTGCTTTGCATGGCTGGTGGATGACAAGAGGTGGCAAAGGGAGTGATGGCACGTGCCCTCAGTGGAGCGTCTTACCCAGGGGTCAGACAGACAGGCCTCTGAATGTGCACCCCTGGGCAACTTTGGAGAGTTCCCCTAGGTTCTAATCCTTCCAACTTCTCGGCATATGGATACTTCTCTGAACTAAAAAATACATTTCCAGAGAGCACTCTCACTGAATGTGACTCATAGATTAGGGCTATGACCCAGACATCTACATTTTAAATACCCACCCTTGGCCGTCTCGATGCAACAAGTCAGAGAGTGCCTTTGAGAAATACTGGCTTCGAAAGAGACAATTGTGAGGGGACTCAACACCTATCAACCACCCACCACTTGCCATACTATTGACATTTTATTAAGTCCCCACCAGTCTCCAGTGATCATCATTATTTTTGGTCCAGGAAATAATTTGAGACTGAGATGGTGTTCACCATCAGAGATGTTCAGCAATTTGCCCAAAGAAGAACAGCTGCTTACTAGAGTCAGAGGTGGAGCCCCAGGTCTGTCTGACTCCAAAGCCTAAAACACTTATGATTCAGCACCTCACTACGGCAGGGAAAATGGCACCTGGTTTCAGATAATTCAGTGTCCATCATATGGAAGAAAGTTTAGATCATCGACAGAAACTGAAACAGTGGGTAGATGCAAGAGTCAAACCTTGACTCTGCGTAAGACCTTGTAGTTAGCTGAGAACAGCTTCCTGCAGGAGGACTCTTGGAGTTAAGTGGATACTGGACAAACACTAGCTGGAGCTGTCCTAGTGGGGATTGATGGAGTCTGCTGCCATGCAACTCTGAATCCCTCTCAACTCTGTAATGTCTAACCTACGGTGCTTTGATGAGATGACTCTGAGTTTGGTCCTCATGTTCTGCCTAGAATTACGTTATTGCGTTTGTGGCCATGAAGGGAAAGAGTGGGAGGGAGTCGGGAAAGAAGTCAGCTAGGAGATCAAGATATGTGGATGGAAAGAGCCAGGACCTTGATTCTTTTATCCCTCATCTAGCCACTTAGTTATGTGACAACTGAGAAGATATACTGTGTCCCCAGCGAGATGGATGCCTCTGACTTCATTATGGTTGATGGAAGGATATACCTAGCATGGACTTGTTCAGTGAACTCAGGGCATGAATGAGGAATCCTCCTGGAATCACACTTCAGGTGACCAGGCAAGTTTTCGCACGTGCCACGCTCACTAAATCCAGCCGAGGGCTGAGTCTACAAAGACATAGCAGTCGAGAGAAAGGGAGATGTGTTTCATTTCTCTTTGGTCTGAACACTCTCAAATGGGAAGAGTCGTGACCTTGGCAGCTTTATACAGAGTATGAAATGGCAAGTGTTGTCCACTGAACAGCCTGCCCTTTTGAAGTTGTCTCATTAGACCATCCATCTTCACCCAAGTTAGCTTCAGTGCTCCAGACTCAGTTACCTCCGGCCACCCCATTCCCCATCTCCCACAAAAGTTCTGTCATAGCCCTGGGGATACCACTGCCCACATTTGACTTCCAGCCCTCCATTCCCCAGCTGTTTAATCTTAGGCAAGTCATGTAACCTCTTTGAGCCTCATGCCCTGTTGGTGGTTTTATAAATTGGCACAACCTTTTGGGAAGATAGTTTGACAGCATATAGTGATTAAAATGTAAAAAGTATGTGCCACTTTTAGGAATTTACCTTGAGGAAATAGCAAGAGGTCTTTGTTAAATGGGATACACAAGGATATTCCTTGAAGTAACATTTATTACAGTGGGGGAAAGGAAACTGTATATGTCCAGAATTACTGGTTCCATAAACTGTGTACATGTGGCTGATAAACCATGGAACAATTAACTTCAAAGGATGTTCACGGAAATGGGAAAATGCTTTAATATGATATGAAGTGAAAAAATCAACCTACAAAACTAAATATATATAGTATGAACTAAAATTTTTACATACATATATACATGCTGTGGCTGCTGCTGCTAAGTCTCTTCAGTCGTGTCCGACTTTGTGTGACCCCATAGACGGCAGCCCACCAGGATCCCCCATCCCTGGGAGTCTCCAGGCAAGAACACTGAAGTGGGTTGCCATTTCCTTCTCCAATGCATGAAAGTGAAAAGTGAAAGTGAAGTTGCTCAGTCGTATCCAACTCTAGCAAACCCATGGACTGCAGCCTACCAGGCTACTCCACCCATGGGATTTTCCAGGCAAGAGTGCTGGAGTGGGGTGTCATTGCCGTCTCCACATATATACATAGTAGTCATTAAAAGAAGACAGGAAAAAATATTAACACTATGAGCTTAGGATGGGATGCTAATATATTTTTTATGTTCTTTTGTATTCTCTTTAAGATTTATAACAAGCACATATTACTTCCTGGGTGCAGAAAAATCAATAAAAGTTAAAATGCCTTTTGATAGCTCCTACCACCTGCAGGATGAGGAGCAAACTTTTTACCAGAGGATTTTCATAATCTGACCGCATCCTTAATGCAGTAGCTTCATCTTCTGCCACCTCTCCCCACTGTCACCGGCTCCCCACACCATTCCCCTGTGCCTTGCTTGAGCCACTCCAGCTACTTGCCATTCTATAAATACATCGTAACCATGCATCCTGTCACGCCCTTATCCTTCCTGCGTTCTCCATCTGTAATGACCTTCTCCACATCTTTCAAGAATCAATTCAAGTATCTCCACCTCTTCCTTGACAGTTAATTATTTCCTGCTCTCTACTCCTGCAGAAATGTGTGAGTGCATTTTTTAAATACTTATACAGTGTCTGTCACTCCCACTTTCCCTTTATTCAAGATTTTTTGGGAACCCCAAGGAGGGAAGGCCAACTCTTTCTTGAAGAGGGAGGAAGGCATTCAGAGGAGAAGACATTTGATTTAGCTTCTTGAAGAATGAATAGGGGTTTGTCAACTAGACAAAGAACAGTGGACATCTCACGCGGTTCTAGAGCAAGCTCCCTGCTGGCAAGCTCTTATGCCTGTTTCCAGCATAACCCTTATCTCACTGCATAGTGCGCTGCCTCGGGGCATGTGTGTCTCCCCAGCCAGACAGTAGGTCCCTGAGCGTAGAAACTGCGCCTCGTTTCCCTTACAATGTCCCGCAGAGTGCCTGACACATACTGGGCATCACAAAAATATTTTTGTCCCAGAGTGAAGGTCTGAAAGTACAAATACCATAATTACCTTTCTCCTTATCTGAGTGCAAATGAGCAAAGATCATATTCTTGTCTCTTATCACTGGTTTCAAGTGTGGGCCCAGAGATGCTGAAAATACATACTCTATAAATTGTCTGCTGAATTGAACCAAATTGAAGAAGTTGCTCAGTTAGTAGGCATAAGAGGATCTTCTGAAACATTTGAGACTTCTGCAACATTCTGGACTTCATTTGAGTATAAAAACCCCAGCAATATGAGCTTTGATTCTCTTTTAGACAATATGCCACAGTTTCAGAATGAGGTCTTTGAAATAAATCCTGTTTGAGTAATGTTTCTCTTGGACTCATAAAATCTTTATGGCCATCTTTTCTCATCTGATAGACTGAAAAGGAAGAAGAAGCCAGAACCACTGAGCAAGAAGTGGGGAATGCAGTATTTTCTGATATGTGGGTCACACACTTATTGTAAATACTTTTTAAATGCAATACAATACTGACTGCACATTAGGTAAAAAATCCTGGCTCTGTCCAAAGTGCTGAACCTGTGAGTACTCTGATTAAAGAGTAGGTGGTATGGAAATTCTGTGTCCATTCAGATAGAAGGTTTGGATGTATTAAAACATAAATGAACAGCTTTCTGTCCCCCATTACAAAAATAAAAAAGACAGAAAAAGAAAAAATAAGTTGATAAAGGTGAGTTCTCAACCCAGTTGTGCAAAGGAGCACTGACTTGGGAGCCATGCATGAAGTCAACACACATGTTTTAAGCACCTACTATATACTAGGCAGGCTTCCCTGGTGCCTCAGTTGGTAAAGAATCTGCCTGCAATGCAGGAGACCCAGGTTCGATCCATGGGTGGGGAAGATGCCCAGGAAAAGGAAATGGCAACCCACTCTGGTAGCTTGCCCTGGAAAATCCCATGAACAGAGGAGGCTGGTGGGCTGCTCTTCACAGGGCTGCAAAGAGCTGGACACAACTTAGCAACTAAATCACCACATCACCACTACATACTAGGCGTTGCTGTTTAGTTGCTAAGTCTTTTGTGAGCCCATGAACTGTAGCCCTCCAGGGTCCCCTGTCCACAGGATTTCCCAGACAGGAATACTGGAGTGGGTTGCCATTTCCTTCTCCAGGGAACCTTCCCCACCCAGGATCAAACCCTTGTCTCCTGCACTGCAGGCAGATTCTTTACCACTGAGCCACCTGGGAAGCCCGCCAGGCGTTGTACTAGAACATCAAGTGAGATAAATCATAATCTTTGGTCTCCTCAAGATCACAATTGGTGCTTGCTCAGCCACTACCCAACTGTTGACCTTGGGAAATTTACTTAACCTTTTAAGCCTTAGATCTCTCATTTAAAGTTTTGGGAAAATAGGATCTCAAAAGATTACTGTGCAAATTAACTAAGGTAATGCTTGTAAAGCACTTTGCCAAGAATTTAACCTACTTTTGCCTAGAAAATCCCATGGACGGAGGAGCCTGGTAGGCTGCAGTCCATGGGGTCGCTAGAGTCAGGCACGACTGAACGACTTCACTTTCACTTTTCACTTTCATGTCTTGGAGAAGGAAATGGCAACCCACTCCAGTGTTCTTGCCTGGAGACTCCCAGGGACGGGGGAGCCTGGTGGGCTGCCGTCTATGGGGTCACACAGAGTCAGACACTACTGAAGTGACTTAGCAGTAGCAGCTTAGCAGCAAGCTCTCAATAAATGTTACATGTTAGTGTTATGTATGCTAAACTGTGCTAAGTTCTTTCTATCCATTATTTCATTTATGCTCTCATTTCCTCTGTACCAGTCGTGTGGAACAGGTTTTAACATCCACTTTACACAGGTGAGGAAAATGAGGCTCAGAAGAATGGAATCTGGTAACTTGCCCAAGTTGGTTAGTAGTGTGAACAGAATTCAGGGCCAGCTCTTTTCATTTGAGAGCCAACATTCATAACTGTGATGATGCCGCTTTAAAACAGGCGGATTATCCATCTTAACAACCAAGTGTGAGTGTGCTTAGTCCGTGAGTCGTGTCTGACTCTTTGCAACCCCTTGGACTGGGGCCCGCCAGGTTCCTCTGTCCATGGGATTTTTCAGGCAAGAATAGTGGAGTGGGTTGCCGTTTCCTCCTCCAGAGTTGATAATCAAGGGAAAAAGACAAATTCAGCCCCCACCTGGGCCTGAAGCTTTAGAAAGGCAAATTCTGAGAGTGGGGTGGCCATGTGGAGCAGGTGCCTGTGTGACTCAGGTCAGGAGCACTTGTGGGTGAGTGGAGAGGGGAAGGATGAATCCCAGCCCTCAGGAGAATGGGGCCAAACCCTAGAAGTGCCAGAACTATGAGGGAGTAGGGGTGAGAAGCAGAGACTAGAGCAGACCAGTCGGGCAGACGGCCCACAAGATGGTTGTACAAATATGAAGGCTGAAGGGCCCCAAGGGCTGAGTCCCACAGAGCCCGTGACATCTTGGGTTGGGGTGGTGGGGTGGTATGCGGGAGGGCAGCAGGCTCTTTCCAGAATCCACCTGACTTGAGGATGGGAGCTCAGGATGGATTTCTTCTAGAGACTCACTGGCACGGGGACAGGGCAGGTTGAAACTGACTCTGTGGCTGAGCAAAGGCTGGGCAAATGCTGGTGTCACAGGGGCCGCTGGTCCACACACTCAGAACCACCAGCTGGGATAAATCTCAGGTTTGCTTGTCGATGTCCTTTGGAGTGGGGGTGAATGATGGCATGGGGCTTCTGAATTAGTGACCACCCATTGTTTACCTTGGTAGTATTTGTGCTTTTTATGTTTGTTTTTTTGTTGTTTTTTAGTCCAAGTGCTTATGATTCAGTCCTATAGACTCCACATACATATATATTCTCTTTGCTTTTCTCCCTTTGGGAAGACTACATAGGGCTGCAAAGCACAACAACATCCCCCTTGGCCCACAAAACTGCCCAATAAACAATGGAAGCTATTTGGACTCTCTCGATTGAAATGGAAAGGTGTCTTTGGGGCTTGCTTTTCCCATTTGTGACAATACTGGACTGTCCTGGGGGCCTCCCTAAGGTGCCCTTCCAGCCCTGACCTTGCGTGAATGTCTTTTAAACACAGAGAGTCTGGCCCGTCATCGGGCGGGAACACGGATCAATGCCCCTCTCCATAGGACTGTGCTCCTGGGGCCTCCGTGTGTACTTCTTTCTGCCCCTGCTGCTGCTGTCAGATCAGTGAGGGGACCAGATGGCTGTGCTGTGTCATGACAATGGCTTCTTTGCAGGGACTTCTCGTATCCTTCTCTGTCAAGCTGTGGAGGTCAGGGTCAGCTGTGCCCCACACCCCAGCACTCCCGGGAGCCCCATGTTGGTTTCTGATAAGGATCAGCAGGGGTCTCTGGGATGGAGCCCAGTCTGGCCCCCACCCCTCTGTGTTGTCCCCACTGGGGAAGAAGTGTGGCTGCTCCATCTAATGTACCCACAGGACCTGGCCCCTTGTCCCGCTGAAGCTGAAGGGAAGGCATGAGCGTCACAGAAGCAGGGCAGGAGTCTCGGTTTGTTGCCAGTGCCTCCCCTTCGTGCAGTAACAGCCTCATGGGGGCGGCTCCTGGCTTAGGAATCCAGAGGGCTTATTGAATAAACACACGGGACAGACAGTGCTGGAGAGTCGGGCCTCGCGGCCTCCTCCCCTTCTCTCTGACTGTGAACCGGCCACCCCACTCCCTGAGTCTGCCTGACCTTCTAGCTATAGGAACCAACTGACTGGCTCCCAGTTTCTATATCTCTTGTCTTGAATTAGCACTAACAATGTTTTCAGAAATTCATCTGTGTACATACACATAAATGAATTATATATAATTCAAATTTATGTAACTTCCAGAATTACAGCTAGAAATTCTTTGGAATTAAGTTGTGTTTGTATTCCCAATCGCTCAGTCCTGTCCAGCTCTTTTCAACCCTTTGAACTATAACCCAGCAGACTCCTCTGTCCATGGGATTTTTCAGGCAAGAATACTGAGGTGGGTTGTCATTTCCTCCTCCAGGGGATCTTCCCAACCCAGGGATTACACCCCCATCTCCTGCATCTCCTGTATGGCAGGTGAATTCTTTTCCCCAATGCCACGAAAAGAAAAAGGGAATCTGGTTGGCTCAGCTCCTCAGTCGACGTTAGCTCTTTGTCCAGTCAGCTGCTACCAAGGAAAGAAGTGCTCAATTGGAACAACATAACTGCAAGAAGGAGCCCACCCCTCCCAAGGCGGGCAGGGGAAGGGGCAGGCGGGCGGGGGAGGGGGCAGGCGGGCAGGGGAGGGGACAGGCGGGCAGGGGAAGGGGCAGGCGGGCAGGGGAAGGGGCAGGCGGGCAGGGGAAGGGGCAGGCGGGCAGGGGAAGGGGCAGGCGGGCAGGGGAGGGTGCAGGCGGGCAGGGGAAGGGGCAGGCGGGCAGGGGAGGGTGCAGGCGGGCAGGGGAAGGGGCAGGCGGGCAGGGGAGGGTGCAGGCGGGCAGGGGAGGGTGCAGGCGGGCAGGGGAAGGGGCAGGCGGGCAGGGGAGGGGACAGGCGGGCAGGGGAGGGGGCAGGCGGGCAGGGGAGGGGGCGCAGGCTGAGCATGCAGCCCGAGGCCTGTCTTCTCCATGGGGCTCAACTTTCCATCTTCTCTTCCATCTCCTTCAAGGAGGAATGGAGGAAACTACTTTTCTCACGTCCCTCCTTGAGCAAAGTAAAATGAGACCAACTGAGGGCTTGGCACTCTGTGAAGAGAACTTGAGAGCAATTTCAGGGTGTCTTCACCACTACAGTGTTGTCTGTCTGGCTCTCACAGTCGACAAAAGGAAGCTCTGTAAATACCAGAGATTACTGTGATTATTGTGAATCCTCTAAGCAGCTAAATTTCCCCAATTCACACAGTTGTAATGCCCTGGGATTGAGAGATATAATTAAGAACAGATGAGCCTCAAGAAGGTTGATGACTATGATATGGGGTTGCATGAAACGGCAAAAGGAATGTTGATGGGAGTTCTAGGACTTCATCTCCCCCAAGTGGTGGCGGAACACTGCCTGGAGCGGGGTCAGTGGCAGGAAGGACCTTGGTTACTGGCATCACTGGGTCGAGGAGTCCTCGCCTCCAGTCTCCTAGAACCAACACGCAACCTCTACACCTACTCGAGCAGTTAGAGCTAACCAGCGCTGATGCGGCCTTGGTCCGTGATGCTGTGGCCGCTGAAGAGCTTCCTGCTGCTGTGGTATGGAAGGGCACCGCATGGTCACTTCTGACCCTTTTCCTCTCTGGCAGCCTCTGCCGCCCTTCAGCCTTGGCACAGGAGGGCTTTGGCTGCAGCACTGAGTTGTCCCTCCCACCCCACCTCCAGCCCTTTCCGTTTTTACTTGTTTCTCTGCCTTCAGGACTTACTGAAAGGTTCAGAAATACCAACAAGGCAATACTATGTTTTATTTGATCTATCCACTGCAGCGACCTGAATCTATATCATCTATCATGCTGAGAGTGTTTTGACCTTCTAAAAGGAAACAAGTGCTCTCCAAACCAGAGCCAAGCAAGCAGCTTGGACCCTTCCACAAGCAAACGTCTAGGACCCGGGGAGTTCCCGAGCATGCAGTCACCATCGAGATGTGACCAGACCTGTTGAGGCTGAAGTCCCTGCAGCAGGAAAGGGGTGTGTGTTTTAGTCGCTTATCCCATGCACTGTAGCCCGCTAGGCTCCTCTGTCCATGGGATTCTCCAGGCAAGAGCGCTGGAGTGGGTTGCCATTCCCTTCTCCAGAGGATCTTCCTGACCCAGGAACTGAACCCAGGTCTCCTGCACTGCAGGCAATTCTTTACCATCTGAGCCATAAGGGAAGCCCTAGGAAATGGGAGGAGCAGTGATCTAGCAGCCACGAGGAGGCAGAAAGGTGAAGGTGCTGGAGCCAGCTTGCCTGAGTTCTGTTCCTGGACGGCTGTGTGACCTCGGAGAAGTTGCTTAACCTCTCTGTGTCTCCATCATCTCTCCTGCAGACCAGGGACTCTAATAATAGAATCTGCCTCTAGGGGTTGCTGTATGAGATGAGTCAGTACAGGTGAGATACTCAGAACAGTGGCTGGCTGGCACACAGGAAGTGCTCAGAGGGGACTCTCCTGTTCCTGGAAGTTGCGTAGGTGCCTTATATGAGTCTGTTCATTTTTTTCTCACAATAATTGTGGGAAACAGATTTATGTATCCCCATTATGCAGAAGAAGAAATTGAATCTATGATGTTCAGTAAATTGCCCAAGGCTGAGTAGCTAGCAAGTGGCCGGGACAGATTTCTCAAGTGGAGAGCTCTCACTCCAAATCCTGTGTTCTCTCTGATTCACCATCATGGCCAGTCCCCTTCGTGGTCAGCCTGGCTTCCGTAATCTTACCCGTTGCACCCTTGTCCTCTGAATCTCTCGGCATCTACTCCAGTTCCAGTGATGGTAGACTCACAGCTCCACTTCTCAGCTCTGGCAGCTCTGAGTTGGCATTTCTCTGTTTCTGAAAGCTGCCACAAGAGCAGCCCCCTGAGAGCCAGAGACGGACTGAGTGGTGGGAGCTGGCCTGGCCCCCCAGCACCTAGACTTTGGCGTCCTCTTGTTAGAGCTCCGTGACCGCAATGCAGCAAGACAAAACAAGGCCACTTCATAATCACGTCTGAACTCAGACTCAAACGAGGATATTACCAAAAGACCATGACCCCACCTCCCCCTCCCTTTGCATCTTGGCTAACACGAGTGACAGCTGCTTCTTTTGTAAAAAATATTCTATTTATTTATTTGGCTGCGTCTGGTGTTCTTAGCGTCATGTGGGATCTTTTGTTGCAGTGTGAGGTCTCTCTAGTTGTGGCCCATGGGCTCAGTAGTTCTGGTGTAAGGGCCCAGTTCCCCTGTAGTATACAGGAATTCAGTTCCCTGACAGGGATGGATACTGCATTTCCTGCCTTACAAGGCGGATCCTTAACCGCTGGACCACCAGGGAACTCTCAACAGCTGCTTACTTACCAGTTACAACTTTAGTCTTGCTTCATTCCTCCCACCAGTACCCATTCACAGAAGTATATTCACTTCCTGATAGCAACCAGTCCACTGCTTGGAACCCTCCCCCACATCGCCTAACAGAAAGCCTAACTCCTAGTGAGTTCTTTACAACCCCAGGCTCCTCTGTTGGTGGGATTCTCCAGGCAAGAATACTGGAGTGGGTTGCCATGCCCTCCTCCAGGGAATCTTCCCGATGCAGGGATCGAACCCGGGTCTCTTGCATTGCAAGCAGATTTTTTACCATCTGAGCCACCAGAAAAGCCCTCCACTTACTGAGATGCCTGACAGTTCCCCGGGCTGTGCATTCTCCCTCATGGCCCAGAGCCAATAATCCCAACTTCGCTCAACTGCGGGTGGACTCCTGGTGCTCTCAGCTGTGCTTTGTGGCCGGGGGCAGTGGAGGGGTGAGGACTCGACGCTGCCTTCTGACGATGCCTGCAGAGCGCTGAGACCATAGCGTGCTGTGCTGTGCTTAGTCGCTCGGGCGTGTCCGACTCTTTGTGACCCCGTGGACTGTAGCCCACCAGGCTCCTCTGTCCATGGGGATTCTCCAGGCAAGAATACTGCAGTGGGTTGCCATGCCCTCCTCCATATTAGCATTATATTTATGGCCACAAATATATGTGGCCCCTATAGTATATGCACTAGACCACAGTCTATATGCTAGTTGTTAGCGTTATATTTATGACCATAAATGTCCTCCTTTGGACAGAACTGGTGTGCACCCGTATATCTCATCGACCAGCCCTGTCTTCGTGGAAATCTGCAGACAGCCCCTTAGGTTTGTTCCGGGCACTGCAGCACACCCCCTTTGCATCTTCTCACAGACCCCAATCCTGTGAAAACTTTTATCACCTGTAAAATCTGGGTGGAGGACCTCCTCTCGGGTATTTAGACAGCCTAGGAGGGATGGCAAGGGGCCAGGTTGGCAGTGGAGTCACCATCAGTCATCAGCAGCCCCTTTCTGCTTCCTGGCCAGGCAGACGCCATGCAAATGGAGGCTCCCTCACCCACTCACCAGAGCTGTGTGGGCCAGAGGAGCCAGGCTAGATCCTTCAGTACAAATGTACTCACAGCTGCATCCGCCAGGGGCAGCCCCAGGGACCACAGAGTTCTTTCATGCCCACTGCCACTAATTGCAGATAATGCATTAAAAATACAGAGCCGCATCTGTTCATTTCAACACGAGTATCGAGGAATTTACGTGGTTCATAATGACAGGGTGTGAGGGGAGGAACATGCTCATTCTGCCTGCGGGCCAGAGGCGCAGCTGTGAGCAGAGAGCTTGAAGGTGTGATTTCTGGTGCCCAACAAATTCTCTGGGTGAGAGCCAAGCCCTTCCGAGGAGGTGCCGAGGGAAAGATCCTGGTGTTTCTCTGGAAATGCCAAATTATGTAAGCAGTCAAGCAGAGGGTGTTGTCTCAGGAGGCCTCCTGGCCCAAGTCTGCTGTGTGTCCAGCTCCAAAAAGAGGAGGTGACTGACAGCAGGCCCGGGAAGGAGGAACCTTTCACGATTCCATTGCTTGTTTTCCAGCACTGAGCACCTCACCTAGAGCCTCAGTTCCTCATCTGCAAAATGGGGATGTTTAAAGTTTCTGCCTGATTGAGTTTATTATTAAGTAAGATTGTTACATATAAGGGTTTTCCAGGTGGCTCAGTGGGTAAAGAATTTGCCTACAGTGCAGGAGACACAGGAGACCTGGGTTCAATCCCAGGGTCGGAAAGATCCCCTGGAGAAGGGAACCCACCCCAGTATTCTTGCCTGGAGAATCCCATGGACAGAGGAACCTGGCGGGCTACAGTCCATGGGGTCACAATGAGTTGGACACAACTGAAGCGACTGAGCACACACTCACACATTACATGCAAATGACCTCAAACACTACCAGGCATGGTATGTACAGGTGCATAAATCAGTTTTATATTATTATTTTACTGCATGTGACGCACTGTGAGATTTTTAAGGGCACTAGGCTGAATAATGGAGACGGCAATGGCACCCCACTCCAGTACTCTTGCCTGCAAAATCCCATGGATGGAGGAGCCTGGTGGGCTGCAGTCCATGAGGTCGCTGAGGGTCGGACACGACTGAGCTACTTCACTTTCACTTTTCACTTTCCTGCATTGGAGAAGGAAATGGCAACCCACTCCAGTGTTCTTGCCTGGAGAATCCCAGGGACGGGGGAGCCTGGTGGGCTGCCATCTGTGGGGTCACACCGAGTCGGACATGACTGAAGCGACTCAGTAGCAGGCTGAATAAGGCAAGGCCCCCGCTCTCCTGCACAAGTTGAAACAAACACTAGATGTGATATGAACGAGATGAGGATGTGATATGGGAGCACTGAGTAGGGTGAAAGGGTCCAAGAGGGCTTCCTGGAGGAAGGGGCATTTGAGCTGAGTCTTGTCTGACAAGTGGAAATTTACCAGACCTCAAAGGTAGGAAGGAGTTCCGCCTGCAGCAGCATGTGCAAAGGTCCTGAGGAGAGTGTGAGAGTGTTTCTGGAGGAAGTGTTGTAGCACAGGACCTTGGGGTGGGGGCACTAAGTATCTATTTCCTGTGTAACGAATTACCCCAAAGCTTACCGCTTGAAGCCGTGTTTCTTATCTCCCCTTGTCTGTGTGGTAGGAGCCTGGGTGTGGTTCAGCCAGATTCTCACAACAGTGAGCCTTCCCAGGTGCTGATCATCTCAAAGCTCTGCTGGGGGAAAAGGTTTGCCCCAAGCTTATTGTCGGGGTGGTTTGAAGGACTTTGATGTCCCCAGTGCTGTTGACCAGAGAGTGCCTCAGTTCCTTTCCATAGAGCAGCTTTCAACACAGCTTTTGCCTTCATCAGAGGGAGTCCAAGACAGAGAAAGACAGAAATCGTGGTCATTTATAACCTAATCTCAGAATCAGCTGCCCATCACTTTTGCTGTATTCTACTTATGAGAAGCACTGAGCTCCTCCTTTGGAAAAAAACTGGTGTGTACCTGTACCTCTCATTGACCAGCCCTGTCTTCTCTGAAATCTACATAGACATAAGGGGAGAGGGTTATACAAGGGTGTGAAAGCCAGGAGACAAAAATCGTTTAGTCACTTCTAAAGAACTGGACATGGAACAACAGACTAGTTCCAAATAGGAAAAGGAGTACGTCAAGGCTGTATAATATCACACTGCTTATTTAACTTATATGCAGAGTACATGAGAAACTCTGGGCTGGAAGAAGCACAAGCTGGAATCAAGATTGCCGGGAGAAATATCAATAACCCCAGATATGCAGATGATACCACCCTTATGGCAGAAAGTGAAGAGGAACTAGAAAGCCTCTTGATGAAAGTGAAAGAGGAGAGTGAAAAAGTTGGCTTAAAGCTCAACCTTCAGAAAACAAAGATCATGGCATCTGATCCCATCGCTTCATGGGAAATGCATGGGGGAACAGTGGAAACACTGTCAGATTTTATCTTTTTGGGCTCCAAAATCACTGCAGATAGTGATTGCAGCCATGAAATTAAAAGACACTTACTCCTTGGAAGGAAAGTTATGATCAACCTAGATAGCATATTCAAAAGCAGAGACATTACTTTGCTAACAAAGGTCCGTCTAGTTAAGTCTATTGATTTTCTAGTAGCCATGTATAGATGTGAGAGTTGGACTGTGAAGAAAGCTGAGCGCCGAAGAATTGATGCTTTTGAGCTGTGGTGTTGGAGAAGACTCTTGAGAGTCCCTTGGACTGCGAAGAGATCCAACCAGTCCATTCTGAAGGAGATCAGCCCTGGGATTTCGTTGGAAGGAATGATGCTGAAGCTGAAACTCCAGTACTTTGGCCACCTGATGCGAAGAGTTGACTCATTGGAAAAAACTCTGATGCTGGGAGGGATTGGGGGCAGGAGGAGAAGGGGACGACAGAGGATGAGATGGCTGGATGGCGTCACAGATGTGATGGACATGAATTTGAGTGAACTCCAGGAGTTGGTGATGGACAGGGAGGCCTGGCATGCTGCAGTTCATGGGGTCGCAAAGAGTTGGACACGACTGAGCGACTGAACTGAACTGAAAGCTGCCTACCGTAAGCTGCCCCCATCCTGCAATGATTTCATGGCCTTTCCACATGCAACATACTGTTAATCCTTCCCAAGGCCCCCTCAAAAGCCTCATCCCATGAAAGCATTGGCTCAGTGTCCAGAATCGCACCATCTAAATCAAGTTCAGGTATGGATGGACGTGGTGTAGTTCCTTAAGTACAGGTCCTAGAATATTGTTACTCTGGAGCTATAGCTTTGCAAAACCAGATGGAGAAGTTCTCTGTCCCCACACACGGGACACACAGTGGTGGAACAAGCACAGGGCCATGGGTTTGGACATTCTTACTCACAAGAGGGGAAAGTGAGGCAGAGAAAAGTCCCTGGCCCATAACAATTCTGAAATCCACCAATGAACATATTGGAAGTTTCTTGATTAGTTTCAAAATCTGAGAGTATTCAGCTCTACCTTTGGTTTCTCCCTCTGAGTCGTCCTTCTGTTTTCTTCATGAAAGGAAATGTATGTTTGAAGCTTACTTTTCTTCAGCTGGCTTCCTGCTGAGAATCTGGGGAGCCCAATGACCTCTTTTTATTTTGCACCCTCTCTGTCCTTTCTGTTCCAATCTGACAGTGATACTTCTGATAACAGTGTTCTCCAAAATTTCGTGGGTCTTCTATAAATTTCATGGAGATTCACTCTATTATTACAACAAAAACCACAACTGCAAATTTCTTTGAACTGAAATTCTCTACCTTGGGTGTCCATTTGATGGCCAAGGGACAACGCTAATACTCTCCCCAGAGGCCCTACTGTTTGATCTTGAGAATCTGTAAAGCCCACCCTGATCTCTTTAAAGGGCCTTTGTGAGGCTGAATAATACTACAATCCTTTGATCTTCCTGAGATCTTAGCCACAGGTTGCACAGTCACACCCTTGGCTTTATCTCCAGACCACCTTTTCTTGACAGTGCTCAAAGCCATCTCTTAATTTTAGCATCCTTTGCTGTCTTGGGAGGATGAGAGCTTTCCAAACTATCAAATCTGGCTCCTTCCCCACCACCTTTCCCTCATTTTATCTCTCTTCTCACATTGCTGTTGTTCAGTTGCTCAGTCATGTCTGATTCTTTGCAACCCCATGGACTGCAGCACACCAGGCTTCTCTGTCCTTCACCGTCTCCTGGAGTTTGCTCAAACTCATGTCCGTTGATTTGATGATTCCATCTAACCATCTCATCTTCTATCACCCCTTTTCCTCTTGCCCTCAATCTTTCCCAGCATCAGGGTCTTTTTCAATGAGTCGGCTCTTCGCATCGGGTGGCCGAAGTATTAGATCTTCAGCATCAGTCCTTCCAGTGAGTGTTCAGGGTTGATTCCCTTTAGGATTGACTGATTTGATCTCCTTTCTGTCCAAGCATCTTCTCCAGAACCACAGTTTGAAAATTAATTCTTTAGTGCTCACCTTTCTTTATGGTCCAACTCTCATATCCATACACAACTACTGGAAAAGCCATAACTTTGACTAGACAGACCTTTGTTGGCAAAGTGATGTCTCTGCTTTTTGATATGCTGTCTAGGTTTGTCATAGCTTTTCTTCCAAGGAACAAAGATTTTTTTAATTTCATGACTGCGGTAACCATCCACAGTGATTTTGGAGCCCAAGAAAATAAAATCTGCCACTGTTTCCATAAGCAGCAAGAAGAAACCAGGTAGTACCTTCACCCCTTTGCTTAGCTATCTCTTTAGCCAGATCACAAAGTTGATGAGGCCCATGCCCTTCCATATCCCTGCAGATGACATTGTTGCCAAGGTTTCCTTCACTGCATAACAAGGGTCCCCTTTCTCCAGCTTCCAGTAAGATGTTCCTCACTTCCTTTGACCCTTTCCCAGCAGCATCCTCAAAGTTCTGGTTTCTCTAATAAGCTCCTCAGAATACTCCCAGCCTCTGCCCACCATCTGGTTCCAAAGCCATCTCACTTTCTGAGATATTTTTCATGACACTGCTTCTCTCTTAATACTAAAATCTGTGTTCATTGTCTATTTCAGTTTGTAATAATTTACTCCAAACCTTAGTGCCGTAAAACAACATGCATTATCTCAATTTCTATGGGTCAGGACCCTGGTACAGCTTAGCTGGGCCAATCATAAAGTTGCAATAAAGGTATCCATGGCAGCTGGGGAGTGATCCACTTCCAAGCTTAGTCAGTTACTGGCAGGATTCATGTCCTTGCAGGTTGTCTGATTGAGGGCCTCAGTTCCTTGCTGGGCACTGGCCAGAAGCCTCCCTGAATTCCTTGCCATGTGGACCTCTCTACAGGGTGGCTTTCAACATGTCAGTTGCTTCAAGTAAGCGAGAAAGAGAGAGAGAGGAGAGACCAGGATAGTCTTTTATAGTCTAGTCCCTTCTGAAGAAGTGACATCCTATCACTTTTTCCCTGTTCTGTTCATTAGAAGGGACTCACTCAGTCCAGCCCACACTCAAAGGGAGGAATCACACAAGGGTGTGAATGCGAGGAGGCAGGGCTCACCGGGAACCACTTCAGGAGCTGAATGTGGGCGAAAGTGCACTAACAAGGCGGCAGTGGCTGGATTATGCCACGTCAGCCTCCCGTCGGGACGCCCAGCCGCCGAAACCCCACCGCTGTCCAGCCACCGCTCAGCCAGCGGGGCAGTGCAGGAACTGGAGAGGGCAGCAGAGGAGCGGGGCTGGTACAAGGCAACCCTTATAAGCAGATGGCCTCCTGAGAGCGCTCACTGCATCGCTGCTGATCCACCCGAGGCCAAGGCCAGTTTGCAGGATCACATGACCCCCTTCTGGCCTTTAGCCAAGCTCTTTCTCTTGCCTGAGCTGCTCTTTTGTGTTTTGTTCTCTCCTTCTTTAAACCATTCATTAGAGACCAGGGCAGGCAACCCCATCCACTGGGCACTCATCACATACCAGGCTTCATTCACAGTGATGTCCCAGACATTTCATTTATTCTCCAGGTATCGTTTGTGGGTTTGTGACTAGAGGTGCAGGTGTTGTTTGTGGGTTTCTGATTGTTTGTGGGTTTGTGACTAGAGGTGCAGGTGTTGTTTGTGGGTTTGTGATTGTTTGCGGGTTTGTGACTAGAGGTGCAGGTGTGGTCTGTGGGTTTGTGATTGTGGGTTTGTGACTAGAGGTGCAGGTGTGGTCTGTGGGTTTGTGATTGTGGGTTTGTGACTAGAGGTGCAGGTGTTGTTTGTGGGTTTGTGATTGTTTGCGGGTTTGTGACTAGAGGTGCAGGTGTTGTTTGTGGGTTTGTGATTGTTTGCGGGTTTGTGACTAGAGGTGCAGGTGTTGTTTGTGGGTTTGTGATTGTTTGCGGGTTTGTGACTAGAGGTGCAGGTGTTGTTTGTGGGTTTGTGATTGGTTGCGGGTTTGTGACTAGAGGTGCAGGTGTTGTTTGTGGGTTTGTGACTAGAGGTGCAGGACAGGACAGAAGGGTGCCAGTGCTTTGTGACTTCACTCTGTGACCTCACCCTGGCCACAGACTTGATCCTCAGTCCGTCCCATAGGCCCAGAAACTGGACCTTTTGGTCCCCAAGCAGCTGATGCTTTAGTGAAGACTGAAGTTAATGCTAAGATCCCAATACTTCTGTGTGGCCCAGGGGCTAATCGATCATTGTTTGCAACTGGGATCAACTTCTCTGTTGTGGTTTGAGGGAAGCCCAATCTATATGTATGTATGTGTGTATATGTGTGCACGCACGTGTATGCATGCTAAGTCACTTTAGTCATGTCTGACTCTTTGCAACCCTATGGACTGTAGCCTGCCAGGCTCCTGTGCCCATGGAATTCTCTAGAAAAGCATACTAGAATGGATTGCCATGTCCTCCTCCAGGGGATCTTCCCGACCCAGGGATCAAATTCCTGTCTCCTGCAGCTTCTGCAGGGCAGGTGAATTCTTTACCGCTGCATCACCAGAGAAGCCCATACATTTGTGTACACATCGACGCCCATACATATTCTTTTGCCAATTTCAGAATCAGTTGGCAGATGAAGAAGACAGACAGATGAGGATTAGCCTCTCACCTTTGTTACTGATGAACCCGTTGAAGAGGAGACCTGAGTAAACTTTGCAGCCAGGGTTGAAGGAGGGGGACAGGGAGGTGGGGGAGAAGAGAGGAGAGCAGGTCAGCCCTTCCTCTAAGACTCACTTGGCAGATCAGTGATGCCTCCTCATCAGCGTAAATGCCAGGGCTGCATGAGAGAAAAGAACTCCGTGATCCTGGGACCAGCAGCATCCTATTACCGGGGAACTTACAGAAATGCACATGTTAGGCCCCACTCCCAGAAAAATGGACTCAAACTTTAGGGGTGGGACCCAGCATTCTGTGTCTGAATGAGGTCTGGGGTGATTCTGATGAAGGCTCAAAGCTGAGAACCACTGGTCTAGTCGGAGCTGCACCACCTGAAAATCTGAGCCCTAGGAATCAGTGTTCCCCTAGAATGTTTTGCCATCCTCGTCTGCCCTTCCTCCAATCTCTGAGAAAATGAATCATAGGAGAGAAGTTTCATAGCTTCCACATTTGGTTTTTAGCTGAGAACTCTCCCAGGAGGAGCAGGTGGAGGCTCCTGAAGGGAACGGCTACCCACTCCAGTGTTCTGGCCTGGAGAATTCCACAGACTGTAGAGTCCATGGGGTTGCAAAGAGCTGGACATGACTGAATGACTTTCACTTCATGAAAGGGAGGGGTGCCATGCATTTGGCATGTGCTGGCCTTGCCTCCTTCTCTTGCAGACCTTGGAGGGACCAGCATCCCCTTAGTGGGACTTGGTAAGCTCCAGAATGACTTAGCCAGAAGTGGAATGGAAGCAGGAAAGCCTCTTTGACTCCTCTTTGCACTGAGGTTTCACCATAGACTCCTTGCCAAGGCCTGTCCCTCTCCAACCGCATCTGCCCACTCACTCACCCCTCTGGTCATTCTAGCCTCCCTTCTGTCCAATATGCCAAGCCCATTCCTGCCTCAGGATCTTTGCACTTGCTGTCCTTCTACTTGAAGAGCTCTTCCCTAAGACCCTGGCAAGCCTGGCTCCTTCTTGTCCTTTATTTTTTAAATTTTTAATTAGGAGATAATTGCTTTGCATTGTTTTATTGGTTTCTGCTGGGCAGCAACACGAATCGGCCATAAGTGTGTGTGTGTGTGTGTGTGTGTGTGTGTAGATACATATATATCTCCTCTCTCAAACACAGATGTCATCTTCTCTGAACACCCATTTAAAGTGGCCGCAATCCCACTTGTCATGATTTATCTCATTACCCTAGGTTATTTTCTTCAGAGCATTTGACACTCTCAAAAAAAAATGACCTGGTGTGTTTATTTGTTGACTTGTTTACATATTTATGAGAGATCAGGGATGCTGCTGCCTCTAGCACTAGAATAGCTCCTGGTATGTCGCTGGCATAAGATTTATGTGAATATTTGCTGAATAAATGAACGAAAATGCTCTGGGAGAGAAGGTTCAGAGTGGAGTGATTCAGGCATCTAGACAGCCATGGGCCCAAAGATTTGGTCTCCTTCTTCCTGAGGGCAGAGGGCAGGGGCACACGAGTCCAGCCTTGAGGGTCTGAAGGGAATGCGGGCACCACACCAGGCTTTCCGCCTGCTTTTCCTCTCCCCCATAATCTTAGGCCCAGGCTCCCCCTCCTTCTCCCCCTCTACCCTCCCTCCCTACACTGTCATTCCATTCCAGTCATTAGAAGCGAGCAGATTCACACCCTCCTGCCGGCTTTTTCATAAAGGAATGTTAATAGAGTTAGTTTTCAGCAGGAGTACCGCAAGCCGTTGTCAAAACTCTGACTTGGCCACCCTCATTCGCATAATTAATCACACAGGAAAGCAGAACAGGGTGGCATGAAGGCTGGGGCCCAGCTCTGCAGGGGCCTTCTTCCCAGAGAAGACCGTGGTGGGCCGCACAGCCACTGCCCATCAAGAGTCCACAAACCAGGCTGGAAACGAGACAGCCTAACTGGAACCACGGCAGAGTGGTACAGGTCAGGATCTAATTAGCCCTGGGGGCCCCTCCTCCCCGTTCAAGAGTTTGGGAACAAAGGAAAAGAAATTAAACAAGTAGGGTGGAGTCTGGAAGGAGAAAGAAGGTTAAAGATGGCTCCTTTTAGAATGCAAGGAGGCTGTCATTTAATGAGTACTGTTAGTTATCTGCTGCTGTATAGCCAATTACCGCAAACTTGTTGCCTTAAAACATCCCACATTCATTATGCCATCATTTCTGTGGGTCAGAATCTCCTAATAGCTTAGCTGAGTCCACTGCTTGACATCTCACAAGGCCAAGCAAGTTCTCGAGGTGTCAGCCAGGGCTGAGTTCTCCTCTGGAGGCTCACCTGGGGAAGGATACACTTACTCTGTTCATGAGGTTGCTGCGCTAGTTTCTTGACTCTCGATTTTTTTGCTGGCTGCTGGTCTGTGGCACCTTCGGTTCCTAGAGATTCCCCACAGCCTGTTGCCACACCGGCTTTCCCAGCTTGGCCACTTACTTCATCTAGCCAGCAAAGAAGATCTTTAGAGCAAATCAACCCGCAGGATAGAATTTTACATACCATGGCATAATCTCAGAAGTCACATCCCATGTCCTCTGCCCTGGTTCTGTTGGTTGAAGGCAAGTCGCAGGTTCTGCCCACATTTCATGGGAAGGGGTCACACCAGGGTATGAACCCCAGGAGAGGGGAATCATGGAGTAGCCGTCACTCTGGAGGATCCGCCCGCAGAACCTATTGTGTGCTCAGGACCATGCCAAATGCTTTTACACGCATTACATCATTTAATCGCTAAAACCACCTGCAAGGCAGGCATCATCCCCTTTGTGCAGATGAGAAATCTGAGACAGACGGGGGAGAACTTACTGGCCCAAGGTCCTGCCAGTGATCGAAACCACTTGTGTCAGGACACTAAAGCTAGAGGCTAGAGTGTCAGCATCTTTACAATGAGGAGCAAGGGCCCGAGGGAGGGAAGGGAAGAGGCGAGCAAGAAGGTTCTTGCTATGAGGCTTAAGACCAGGAGAAACAATGGCTGTGGCTTTCAAGTTGAGAAAGAAGAAAACTGACAGTCTCAACTTTGCCAGTGAAGCAGAAAATGAGGGTGTCTCCTGAGACACTGGAGGTTGGGCTGGAGGGGGAGCAGAGCCAAGTTGGAACAGCAGCTTAGGGAATGGGAAGGGGGGATGGGAAAATTTGCCAGCCCGAGTACAAGTTTGCTGAGGAGGAGAAAGCTGCTTCCTCTGGGCAGACTTCAGCACTTGCCTTGGTAGTGGTCCTCAGTCCCGCCGCCCTTAGCTCTTTGTGCAGTCTATTGCAGGCCTGGGGTTTATGCCTGTGTCCAGCCTCCCGTGAAGGCAGGAACTCAACAGTAGACTGCATTGGGCCACCTGGTCCCCAGCACAGGGTCTGGCCCAGGGGAGCCCTTCATAAATAATTCGGCCTGATTCCAGACCCTGAATTTCTAAGTCACTCCACCATGTTACTTCTTACCCTCTAAAGGGTGAGAAATGACCCAGTTTGAAAAGACTATCCAAAATATGTATTTTTACTTTTGTTCCATGAGGAAAAGTTTAAACAACAGCAGGTTACAAAGATACAAATCCACCATGGAATAGGGGCTAGAGGTAGAATTAGGGAAGTCTGTTGCGTGCATGACCTGGCAACAAAAGCAGCAGTTTTGCGGTCTCTCTGCTATCAGAAGTCAAGGACCATTTCAAAACAACCCATATCAACTTAGATTGGCAGGAAACGTTGCCCACAGTGTATTGCCGCCTGGAAAATACAGTTAGACACAGTGCAATCCCATTTGTATTCAAGGACCAGTCTTGACTCATTTTAAGTGGCAGAAAACCTAACTCATACCATCTTAGATAAAAACTAAAACATGTGGGCTTATCTTCACTCAAAGAGAAGCCAAAGGGACTAACATTTTGGCCTAAGAATGAGGCAAATGACTGCCTACAGCCCCCAGGACAGCATCCTCCCCTAGGACTCCTTATACAAGTCCTGAGATCCACTCTGATTGGACCAACTTGGATCACGTGCCCACCAGTGAGCCAATCACTGTGTCCAGTCTTGATCAGGATGGAGGTGGTGTGCTGTGAGCAGGAGGAAAAGAAATGGGTTCTGAGTGATCATAAAGGCAACAAGTGTCCACCCTGTGAGTTATGCTTGCGTCCACAGAAGATTCACCCAGTAGATGCCCATGAAAATGTCGAGAAAAGGGTTTTCTTCAGCTCATAGTACTCAGGCAGAGTCAGATAAGCTATTTTTGTAAAATCAACCTCAAGCTTCACCCTAGTGAATAGAACGGGGACCACCCCTGAGGTCTCATCCTTGCCCACAAATAGTATCTAAGACTTCCTGGAGGACGAGTTCTGGAATCCCTGAAGACACTGACTCCCCTGAGGCCCACCTGTTAACTCCAGTTTCCCACCCTCTGCTGGGGCCTGAATTGGAAACCTGGCCTGGACATCAGGCCCTTTGCCCTCCTGGTGAGGAGGGCAGTAGGTCTGGATATTGGGCACTGCACTCTGTGAGCAAGGTCCTCCACCCCGGAGAACCGCTTGGGACCCAGATGCTCCTACCCCTAGGACTCCTAGCTTCTGTACACCTGGAGACCCCCAAACCCCACCCCACCTGCGCAAGCCAAGCGCAGCAAACACTGGCCACACACCTCTTCAGACACTGTAGCTGCTTCTCCCACACCCAGCCCCTCCCAGGGTCAGTTCCCAAACCCCGCTCTCGACTCCACCTTGCCACTCACTCGTTTCCCAAAGTGGCCGCCGTGGCCACTCTAACACCGAACACAAGACCAGAGACAGGCATACCACGGAATGGCCCTTTATTTCTAGTTGGATCCGTCGGTTGTGTCTGACTCAGCTTGCTCGAGCCCTCTGCACTGGTTCGTAGCTGACTCTTGCAAGCGCGTCTTCCGGGGCTTGAATTGATTACGGTAGACGCTGAGTTCCTCTCGGTACTTAGCTCTCAGGAGAGCTGCCCTTTGTTCGTAGGGCTGCTTGTCTACATCCGTCTTTGCAGACCACATCTTCCCCGAGGCCTTGGCCACCTGTACCACTGACCAGCTTGGGTTCTCACTCTTGAGCTGGGCGTAATGATCTTGGCAGAAGAGTAGGAAGGACGATGGAGGCCGTCTGGGTGCGTGGGGGTCCCGCTTTCTCCTTTTCTTCCTCCTGCCTAGGTAATTCATCATCTCTTCTTGGTATCGGGCTTTGTCGAGCTTGGCCAGGGCTTCATATTTGGCCTTTTCATGCTTTGAGATGGATCTCCATTTTTCCGAACACTTTCTAGAAAACTCTTTAAAGCCAAGGTAGGTATTGGGCTGCTGCTCCTTGAACTTGTTTCTGTAATTCAGCAAAAAGTGGATGTAAGAAGAGACATTTGCCTTAGGCTTTAGGTGATCTCTTTTTCCCATGTTCATAAATTCATTTTCTTTTCTGGACGCAATAATTTGAACAGCAGAGACCTTTGTCCCCCACACTCCAGAAGTACTTAGTAGCTGCTCTGCTGGCGGTGAAATTTTCTGTCTGTCTGAGCTGTGGGCAGGGGTCAGCCTTTTCAGTGGTGGTGGCATTGTTGGGTCAGAGGGGACTGTGACGTCACTCACAGGTCAGCCACTCCAGGCCAGTGCTGGTGGCATTTGCATACAGGTGCTCTTATTGGTTGGCTACTTGGAGGTCACATTCGCTTCCTGTGGAAGATGATGGGTTATCCAGGGAAGGCTCTAGAGCAACCGTACCCCCTGCAGTCTTTCTCCCTGGCTTCCTGGGGGCAGCGTGCTAGGCTCAGGTGGGGAGCTCTCCATCCTTTGGATGCAGTAACGAACCACAGGGTCTGCCTTCCTCGCCGTACAGTTGTCAAGATGCCTCCTCAACCTTTCCAAAGACAGCCTGGAAATAATGAACATGAGGAGGTGGATGGCTCCAGAGCTGTCATGATAAAATGTGAAGTTTTTCCGTTTGCCTTGAACAGGGGCAGCTCCTACCATACAAAGAGTTTAGTAGTAACTCTAAAAATAATCAGGTATGACAGCTGTGCCTCGGTTCCTGTCAGGACAAAGTTACCTAAAATAAAACCCAAGCACTTGGCCTCTAAGTCTGAACTCTTCCTTTCTCTGAAATGAATTGGGTGGGGATGGGGTTGGGGATTGGAGAAGAAGGGAGGAGAACCTTAAGGTTTTACTAATATTACACCAGAGCCCATGAAAATGAGATAGAAAATCCTTGGCCTAACAGGAGGCTCCCTGTTCTCATCCCAGGGGTCCCCGTTTCTTGGGGTTAGAGCGCAAAGCTCTAGCAGCTACACTCAACCTAGTCAGCTTCTGGCGTTTTGGAAAAAAGCTGCAAATGTTCCAGTAGTCTTCCAACTGGAGGGAAGAGAAAAGAAGAGTGCCATTTCTTGACCTTTGGACACTGCAGGGTACTTCCTTGAATGGTCATGGAGTTGCTATGATTCAGGGGTTGTTGATAGAACCGAGTTTACGGGGCTAGAACACTGAGCCTCATTAACATAAACATTAACATATTTAAGGTGGAACAGCCACTAACAGGCTGGAGTCTGGATCTGAACCGATTAGCCCAGCTCAAACCTGTGCTGCATCGCGCCTGCCCAGGTACTGCGGCCTTGGTGGCCGGGGTCTGGGTGCCTGGCCTCAGCAGCTGAGCCTGGCAAACTTGCCTCAGACTAGACCACCACATTTTTTAAAATTATTTTTATTTATTTATTTGACTGTGTCGGTCTTAGTTGCAGCGCGTGGGCTCTTTCTAGTTGTGGTGTGTGAGCTCAGTTGCCCCACAACATGTGGGATCTTAGTCCCCCGGCCAGGGATTGAACCTGAGTCCCCTGCATTAGAAGGCAGATTCTTAACCACTGGACCATTAGGGAGGTCCCTAGAGCACATTTTGGATTTTTGCCAAGACTTTTCCCAGGACTCCATGACTGACTGCAAGTTCCGTCTTATGTAAAATTGGCTAGAGTCTTCAAGCCTAATTCCTAGCCCCAAATTGCAACACGGTATAGTTGGGCTACTTCAGCCAGTCCCTTCCCAAGCCTGTGATGTCTCATCTGTGGGATCAGCAATGTGGAGTCAATGTGTTCTACTGGCCAGGCAGCATCATCCCAGTGACTTGCTGTAATTTTGTGGCTGGAGTGGGAGGGCTGTAGGATGCCAGATGCCAGCCCCAGCAATCCAGGCCAGCAGTGGGGGCAGAGAGGTCTGGCCTGTGGGAACAGGTTACTCTGGGGACACTTCTTAGTCTAGGGAGCTTTTTTCCCACTCTGGTTCTTTCTCCCAAGGCTAGAGGTTGGCTCATCTGTTTGCTGGACTTTAGTGGATGGGTTGTGAAGAAGAGCTTGTCTAATGTGCATACATGTTCCTCAGGTTCAGCTCAGATGCACCAAAGACCCCAGCAGCTTATCTCTGTCTCCGTTCACAACCTTCTACCCGTCACCATCAGGCTAAGATCTAGAAACATCAGCCCCATGATAACTGTCTGCCAGAGCCCAGCAGATCTAGGAAGAGAAGGGAGTGTGGCCTTTGGTGGTGGGGCCACACTCCCAACTTGGCTGTGTGAAGCGGGGGACTCCTTTGTCTGGTGGAGCCTCAGGAAGAATAAATGCACCTGACTTTCTCAACTGATGCCATGTGCACGGGTATCTGAGGTTTGTTCCTTTCCATCTTTCCTGCCTGCTGCTTGTCCTGGGAAGCTGACCCATATGGACCATATCAGTGGCTCCTGTGCCCTCCGGCTTCCATTTCAGTTTGGCCAATGGGACCCCGACAGGCAATCACGGAGGGAGGGATCTGGCTCCCTCCCTGCAGGGTTGCCTGGAGCTGGCACTTCATCCCTGGGCTGTAAGTCTTGACTCCTCTTAAGCATCCTCTCTAAATGACTCTCTCCTTGCAGCTTCCCTGTCCTGCCCCCTCCAGCTGAGGGGGTAAGAGCTCCACCTTTACTAGCCTCTGAGGCCTCTGCTCTCCCCTGTGGCTTTCCAACACCTTGCCCTTCCCTTGGTAAATAGCCGCTTTGTTAAACACTCCTCAAATTATCCTGATTTGAGTGGCCATCTGTTGCCTGCTGGGCCCCTGACCTGTATGCCATGCTTCTAACCTTCCACATGGACAGCAAACAGCCGTGGAGGTGGAGAAATAAAGCAAGCACGGGCATCCCTCCAAAGCAGAAGGGTGTGGAGCTCTGGAGGCCTGTGTGCTGGGCAGTACCACAGTGGAGAAGGGCCTGCAGGGGCTGCTGTGCCAGCCAGGAGCAGGCAGGACAAGGCCATGTGGCTTAGGAGGAAGTGTCTAATGTCCTTTGTATTATGAGATGACCTCCAGACAGGGGCGCTGCTCTGGAGGCCACGTGCAGGCTTTATGGGCCACACATTTTCTGTTGCAAGTTAGTTTTCAACTCTGCCGTCATAGCTCAAAAGGAGCCAGAGACCACACCCAAACGAATGAGTGGCTGTGCCCAAATAAAACATCACAAGCACAGGCGGTGTGGGCTGAGGGTCATAAGCCTGACCACTCCAGTCTAGAGATGTGAGTTCAGTATTTGCAGACTTTTGGATTGCAGTCTACAATAGGAAATGTATTCTATAAGTAAGTAAGCATCAGTTGCTCGGTCGTACGCGACTCTTTGCGACCCCATGAACTGCAGCCCACCAGGCTCCTCTGTCCATGAGATTTTCCAGGCATGAATACTGGAGTGGGTTGCCATTTCCTTCTCCAGGGGATCTTCCCAACCCAGGGATCGAACCTGGGCCTCCTGCACTACAGGCAGGTTCTTTACTGACTGAGCTACAAGGGAAGCCCGATGTATTCTATACCATGACCCATTCATGTACACGCAGACAGTGCCGCTAGTGGGTGCTTCTGTTCTAAGCACATCACCTGCATCGTCTCGTTTCATCCTTGTGACCACCCTGCGTGGGAGGTGGGGGTAGGGGTGCTATTTTTGCCCCCATTATAAAGTCTCTGAGCACATAAAGTTTTCAGGAAAAAAAAAAGTTTTATGAAAATAAACTAGTTACGTGTGTGATGTACTCTTTTCTTTTCCATTCTATACTCTTGTAACCTGCTCTACTTTCTTTTCTTTTCTAAAATGCACCCCTGGGACTTCCCTGGCCGTCAGGTAGCTAAGACACTATGCCTTCTGATGCAGGGCACACAGGTTTGATCCCTGGTCAGGAAATTAAGATCTTGCATGCTACGTGGCCTGGCCAAAAATAAATAAATAAAAATAAAATGCACCCCACAGTCTGATCTTGTGAATGGGTCACAATCCAGGGATAGATTTGAAAATCACTTGTGTAGGCAGGCTGGGATGGAGCCCCCACCTCAGAGGCTGTGAGAGCCTCTTCACTCAGCAGTGATAACATGAAGTGGAAAGAGCATGGCCTCTGGAGCCAGACAGACACCGAGCTCCAACGCAAGCCTTGCCACATAGCAGCTGGGGGACTTTTGGCAAGTCTGGGTTGTTAGAGTCTTGGCTGGATGTGGAGTGAAATGATCAAGGTGAGGATTAACTGAGAGGATGGGAGTAGCGTGTCTGACACGGCCCCTCCCCTGCAGTGTGGGCAGGACTTGGGACTGACTTCTAACCAGTAGTGTATGGACAGGGACAGGTGACATCTTTATAGTGGAGGAAGGGGGCAGATGCTCCAGTGACCAAGGATCCACCTGAAGGCTCTTGGTAATAGACCAACTGATTATTACACCCGCCTTCTACAATGTGATAAAAGCATCTCACCCAGTGGTATTCTTCCCCCAAATCCATAATCCTGGTGTAATCAGGAGGAAAATATCAAAACCCAAATTAAAGGTCAGTCTGCAAAATACTTGATCAGTACAAAAGTGTCAAAGTCTTGAGAAAACAAGGAAAGCTTGAGAAACTAACAGACTAGAGGAGATCCTGAGACAGTGACTCCGTGCCCAAGAAATACTGGACTGGATCCTAGAGCAAAAGGAGGCCTTGGTGGGAAACCTGGGGGAGATGAGGATGAAGTCTTCCACTGAACCAATAGCGCTGCACCAGTGTGGTTTTGCTACATGGCCCATGGTTTCATGTAAGATGCGAGTTTGGGGAGAAGCTGGGGGAGGGGTACACAGGACATTTCTGTACCGTCTTTGCTATTCGGTTTCATCTCCCCAGCTGATAGGAATGTGTGCCCAGGGTTGAGGCACCCTGCTCTTTTTTTTTTTTTTTTTTTTTTTTACTTCATTTTACTTTACAATACTGTATTGGTTTTGCCATACATTGACATGACTCCACCACGGGTGTACATGCGTTCCCAAACATGAACCCCCCTCCCACCTCCCTGCCCATAACATCTCTCTGGGTCATCACCGTGCACCAGCCCCAAGCATGCTGTATCCTGCGTCGGACATAGACTGGCGATTCGATTCTTACATGATAGTATACATGTTACAATGCCATTCTCCCAAATCATCCCACCCTCTCCCTCTCCCTCTGAGTCCAAAAGTCCATTATACACATCTGTGTCCTTTTTGCTGTCTTGCATACAGGGTCATCATTGCCATCTTTCTAAATTCCATATATATGTGTTAGTATACTGTATTGGTGTTTTTCTTTCTGGCTTACTTCACTCTGTATAATCGGCTCCAGTTTCATCCATCTCATCAGAACTGATTCAAATGTATTCTTTTTAAGGGCTGAG
The DNA here is from genome assembly GCF_001704415.2 of Capra hircus. Classification (NCBI taxonomy): domain Eukaryota; kingdom Metazoa; phylum Chordata; class Mammalia; order Artiodactyla; family Bovidae; genus Capra; species Capra hircus. The sequence continues at coordinate 8,876,777 of NC_030810.1, read as the reverse complement.
TAATACTCCATTGTGTATATGTACCACAGCTTTCTTATCCATTCATCTGCTGATGGACATCTAGGTTGTTTCCATGTCCTGGCTATTATAAACAGTGCTGCGATGAACACTGGGGTACATGTGTCTCTTTCAATTCTGGTTTCCTCGGTGGAGGCACCCTGTTCTTAATCCTTCTCCGGGAATCCTAGGAGCACCTTTTACCCTCACTTGCAGCAGTTGTATGCTCCTGGCAGATCTCATCACAGCGTTTCTCTAATTTGGGGGCAAGCATCAGCTTTGGGGAACTTTAAAAATCCCAGGTCACAACAGCAACCCAAAAAAGTAGTTGGCAGAGGCACGTGGTAACTGCCGTGATGCGCTCTCCTGCCTCCCCTGCCGCGGTTCCTCCTGGGGGGTGAGGATCCATGCTGCTCTTGCCCTCTGAGCAAGGCACTTGTGGCACGTGGAAAACTGGCTCCACAAAGAGGTCCATGTCCTAAGCCCCAAAGCCTGTGAATCTATTACCTCCCATGGCAAAGGGAACTTTGCAGATAGGATTATGTTAAGGGTTTGGGGATGGGAAGATTATCCTGGATTATCCGTGTGGGCCCGATGTAATCACATGGGTCCTTGTAAGAGGAAAGCAGGGGCTTCAGAGTTAGAGACCGAGATGCGATGACAGACGTAGAGGGTCAGAGAGACTTGGAGAGGCGGCACCGGTGGCTTTGAAGGTACGGAAAGAGACCACAGGAGGAGAAACGAAGGTGACTTTCTAGAAGCTGGCAAAGGCAAGCCAACAGATTTCACCTCGAAAGCCTCCGGAGAGAGTGCAGCCCCACAGACACCTTGACCTTGGCACAGCGATGCCCACTTTGACTTCCGGAATCGTCAGAAAATAAATCTGTGTTGCTTCAAGCCACTGAATCTGCAGTGATTTGTGAAAGCTGCACTAGAAAATGAACATGGTTATCTTTCGCACCCAGCTAGAGGTCCGTGACTATCCCGGTGCTATTCTAACCCCTGCTTGTGTTAATAAAGATGAGAAATTTATGCCACTGCTGATTGGATTAGTTGAGGGAGCAGGGAGCGTGATCTACTCAATTTTACACACTTCTTCACTCACTGGCTGACTCATTAAGTCACTAATTCACTCATTGGCTTACCAGTTAATTCACGCTTACAGCCTTTCAGTTCATTCACTCACCACTCATGTGCACACACGTGCACGCACACACACACACACGCACACACACACACACACACACCCTCAATCAGTGGCTGTGAGTTGCTGGAGCAGTGTGACTGCTGCTTTCATGGCGGTTAATGAGCAATGTTTGAGGGACGGATATGTTTCAGGAAGGAAGGTGGTGGTAGAGAGAAGCATCTGCCACTTCCTGGAAGCCAGATGGCGAAGGAGGCAGGGTCGTAGGTAGATCTAGGCTCTTTGGTGCTGACCTCATGCCAAGCAATGTTATTCAATCATATGTGACTGTGATAGTTCAATAAAAATGATGATAATGCTTTAGGTAGATCACCTCCAAAAGCCCAGAGAGAAAATTATGCCCATGCATACTTCATAATGTTGGTTTCTTAGGTTGATACATGAATCATAGTTATGTAAGATGCTCATATTAGGGGGAGCTGGGGGAGGGGTGTCCAGGAAATTTCTGTACTGTCTTGGCAACTATTCATATTTCACAGCAATGAGAGGAAGAGTCAGTTCTCACACTCAAGTTTGTTTGAAGTCTGTGTGTTTAGCCTCTGCTGGTGGTCTAGGAACTTCCTTGAGGCCAGGGAGAAGGCGGAGCTGGGAAGGAATAAGGCCAAGTATTACAGGAGGGGAGCAGGTGAAAAGAGAAGGTGTCAACATCTCAGCACTTACGGAGCTCAGGGAGACTTTTCCCGTCAGGTGGATCCTTATTGCAGACACATCTGGTGAGGTTATCTCCAGGTCATAAGATGCCCTGAGTCCAGCAGGTGGACTGACATAGATGGCTGAACCCTACCAGCATCTGCATGTACACACAGAGCCTGGGTCCATTTCCCGGGGCCGAGGCTGGCCAAAGCCAAGTACAGGGTCAGCATCCAGCCCAGTGGACTATGTGGACAGGAAATGGGACAGGTGATCAGGTGTAAGAATAGGGTCGGCGTGGTGGGGGCAGGCATCCCTGCTCACCTTTGGCTGGATGCAGCAAAGGGGGAGACGATGAGATCTAGAACAAGACCAAATTTGGGGAATTAATCCCCCAGCCAACTGTGGGTACCTCTCGCTGGCCTTGACAGAAGCCCTTCCTGACACCTGGAGTAAGAAGCCTGGCCCCTGTTTCCATCCAAGCCCCTGCCTCTTCCAGCCACAGTGCCTGGCTACCTTCTTTCAAGCACACTCCTTCTTTGGGAGAGTGGTCCCCAAAGTCAGTCCTGGGGGTTCCAGCAGGAGCCCATGCCCCAGACCCCAGGAGTGGACACATTCCCCAGCTAGACTACTCAGAGGCTCCCAGTAAGCTTGTTCTAACTGGACCCAAGGGAAGAGATTATCTCTCTGGAGGTGAAGTCAGGAGGGTAAATCAGGGAGCTGGTAATTGTGGCCGTAGTGCCAGCCTCTAGTCTGCCGTCTGCAAGAGTGGAAGAAGCCAGCAGACAGAGTACAGCAGAGATGGGCCCAGAAAGAGGGGCCCATGGCATCTGAGTCATTGGATCTGCCATCCCTGGAGCCAGCTATGGTGTGACGACAGCCCCCAGTAATTTCTTCCCTGCCCCAGTCTGATTTGGTCTGGACTTCGGCCACTTGAAACCATGAATATAAGGCATCAGCTTAGGTGTGATGGGGGTGAGTGATATAACCCAGGAACCCTTCCCTCCCCCATTTCCAAGGCTTCCTTCCTGTCTCCTTCCTCTCCCCTGTCTCCTTGTGTCTGCTCTACTGCCGGGGTCCAGCCCCAGTGGATCCAGGGAATTCGAAGGGTGGACAGCGTTGGCGTGAGAAAAACTTATTTATTGATTGATATAAGAAATATAAGATTAGATTAGGAAGAAATAGTGTAGTAGGAGAATTAAGTGGAGGAAGAGGGCTGAATAACTTGGATTATGCGGAAGACCAATAAAATTCCAGACAAGGAATTTGCACCATCTACGTTGGGCCACCGGCGCTCGCTTGAATATCTAAGGGTGCCTCACCTTAGGCTCCCTTTCGCGCAGGTCTTAACAGCCAGGGCAAGTAAGAAGACTTGGCGAGCCTCCGTGCCCCAGATGGGAATTCAGCCTGAAATTAGAGTGAAGAGGAGAGGAAAGAGAGAGAGACATGGGGGAAACCAGTCCAGCAACTAGCTCTGGCCCCTATTATTCAGAAGGCCTTTTATACTTTTGATAAAACATGGGGATCAATGGGTAACACAAAGTTGTGCAGCGTTAGCAGTCCAGACTCTTATCAAAACCAGGCTTCTCTCTCTGCATACCTAATTGTATACACAAGTCTTAGGTAATTTACATCATCTTCCAGCCAAAAGGGCCAATTAGCATTTTACAACCTTTTTTCTGATAAGGGTTTGTTAACTAGAAGACTTATTTGTTTTGATCTTCCCGAAGTCTGGTGCCACTCTCAGAAAGCACTAAATAAAGTTACATTCTTACACAGCAAAGATACAGCAACTTATAACAAATAGAGGGAGTACAGTGATTTACAGCAAAAGAGAAGCAATTAACTCAAAAGTCTAGTGTTGCTAACATCAAAACTACTATGTATCTTTTTCTGCATCCTGCTTACATTGAGTAGCATCCTTCCAGGTGCCTAAAAGATAAAGAATATGGAGGTCTGGCAGCAATCCTTGAGCCAACAGTGAAAACCCGTCACCAATATGATTTTTAACTCTTTAGAAAAGGCTCTGTATCTTTAAGATGCTTTTAAGCTTTGTGCCTGTCGCAGTTGGGGGCTGTAAGCAATTCACAGGCTGTAAGAAGTCTGGGGAACCTGTTAAGCAAGCTAGAGAGCTATCAGAGGGGGTTTTAACTGAAACATCCCTTTCAAATGCAGAAGACTAAAGCCCTGAGTTGACTTTTTCCAGAGAATATCAGAAGAGTGGAAAAGCAGAGTACAGAGGCCGGCAGATTCTCATTTTGGGGGGCGTGGATGCTCAGGAAAATTCCAGGGGGAAAACCATCAGAGCTCTTGTTGCATGACCTTGTCACGGGTAGAATTCCTCACACTGGCTCCTGGCACTCTACATCATGGCCGGGTCTCTGGTTTGCTGTTCAGAGAGTATATGGACAGCATTGGCACCTCTTGGCCCGTCCATCAGAGTGAATGTTTCTTGAGCATTTAATACGCACCACATCCTGTACTGAGAGCTTGTAAGCCCATTATCTCACGTAGACCACCTAGAGTTCTATGAGCAGGGTGCTGTTATCCATATTAAATACATGGGGAGACTGAGATGCAAAGCAGGTCAGTTACTAGCCCAGAGTTAGACAGCTGGGAAGTGTAGAGCTGAGACTTGAACCCAGATAAGTGCCTTCCAGGGCCCACATGCTTAACTCTGCCCCAAACTGTGCTGGATTCAGTAAATGTTAGTTCCCTTGCTGCACGGAGCTATGACCTGGCCACGAATGATGGTTGCTGTGTCTTGGAGGCTCAGCAGGAGTTTATGAGCGTCATCTTGAATCACCGCAGTCACACTGTAAGATGCACCCTGTGGAAAGAGAGGCTCAGAGAGGGAAAGCAACATCCTCTAGGTCACAGAGCCCATGCATGTGGTGGCAAAATGAGAATCCAGCTCATCTGACTCTAGGACAGCTTCCTTGCTGACCTTAGCATCGCAATCCCCAGGACAGTTTAGCCCACCCATTCTCCAGCCACCTGGGACACTCACTCCCTCAGCTATGGCTTCAGAGCTGCTGAACCATCAGGCGGGGCTGGCTAGCTGCCTCGTGGAGGAGGAGAAGGAGCGTTGAGGATGCTCAGACTCAGAATGGCAGTCGAGCGGCAGGCAAAGGCTGGCGTGGGAGTCTCCTCCATCAGCTATCTGCAAACATTGCCTCGGGATGAGAAGCATTATCCAAATGTAATCCCCAGAGGCCTCTAGAAGGCAGGCATTGCCTCCCTCCCTGGAATGAGGGCAGGTCCCTTCTCCCGAGTCCTGTCTGCAGTGACAGGCAGAAGCTGGGCAAGGCTGAGGAGGCAGAGCTGATGGAGGCCAGGCTGGGGCTGCCGGAGGTGGCGGGGGGAGGTGACCGCCAAGTGTCCTGGTGACACTGGGGGCCACAGAGTGGCCCTACACGTGCTATCACCAGAGTAAATGTGGGCATCCTTATTCCCCAGGGAGATGAGGCCAGGCTGTGCTGGGGTCTGCTTAGTCCCCCAGTGTTCTCTGGAGTGTCACGTTCAAGGCACTGACCCCATCTTCTCTCTTCTCAAATCTAAGCAAGGGAGTAAAATAGTTCCCATTTGCAAGACACCTACTGTGTGTCAGTAGTCCTGGACACATTATATGCAAGAGCACAGGTATCCCATTGCACAAATGGAGAAACTGAGGCTCAGAGAACTGCCAGCACATGCCTACATTTCACAGCTACTTAACTGTTGAGCCCAGATTCAAATACAGGGAGAGACGGAGACTGGAACCAGGAAGGAGAGAAGGTCTAGGTAGCATGTGAGCACGCCTTGGTCACCAAGCTCCTGAAGCCAGTGCCCTGTTCCTGGGCCAAGCCTGGCGGGAGCTGACTTTAGCATCTTCAGGTATGGGAGCCATCAGGTCTCCAGGCTGGATCTCAGGTCTATCTGCAGCAACAGAGACTTGAGCTGGGGGCAGGGAGTGGTCACCTTGGGGGCCAGGGCCCAGACCTCTCTTAGATTGTGTCCCAGTCAGACCAGAGCACATGCGGATGGAGGCGTCCAGACGTACGAGGCTTAGGACATCTTATAAGAGTGATGCAATGAGGTGGGAGAGGCAGCAACAGAGGTGGGAGAGATGACGCTGGAACACGCTTTTCCCCAGTCTCTACCAGGAGAGCCAAGCCTGTGGGGCCTTCTGTAACCAACATGCGTGTAGAGTCCCATCAGCTGATCGGTCCAGTGTGGGTCACATGGCCAACCCCAATCCATCCAGCTATGGCCCAGGGCCACACAGCTGCCCCTTCCAGGAGCTGTGGGTCGAGGGAAGGAGACTGATCGTCAAAGCTTCTACTCAGAAAAGAGTAGAGCTGCCCGATTTAGAGCTGGAGACAGAAAAAGAGAGTTGAGCATCCCCTGAGAAGCTGTGGGGGATTCACCACGAGCCCTCATGCCCAGATCTTGGTACCCAGCACAAGTTCCCATCTCCAGACCCAACCCCATTCTGTTCACGTTAGCCTCAAGGGCACAGCCTCTCCCCAGAGGCAGGAGAACCCTCACCAGGAAGCCATGCCCAATGGGGAGCTGAGCTAGGGGTAGAAGGAACTGACACCCCAAGCCAGTCCCCGGACGTTCTCAGTGTGCTCCTCGCTCATCCCACAGCCCATCGCGATGGCACTCTCATCCCAGCAGCAAACACAGCCAGGGGTCCTGTCCCCCAGCCCTCGGTGGCTCAGCCACATGCCTTCCAAGGACCGGAGCGTCTGGAGGAAGTGCATTTCCCTGCTGTAGTTTGTGTGGGTCGCTGGAGCTCACAGTCAGCTGAGCAGAGAAGAACCCTGGTAATTTGTCGAGTTTATTGAGTTGCTTTTGGGGAAGAGAGCACATTTGCCCACGTCGATTACCAGACTCCACTGTTGCTGCACCGGGGCCGTGTCACCACGAGAAAAGCTTCCCCAAAAGGTACCAGCAGCTGCCAGGAGCCTGCGGAGCACAGCGAGGTCTGAGGGGCTGAACAGGGAGCAGCACATCTCCATGGGGGACCAAGATGAAACCTGCCTGCCCCCGAGCCGCTCCCCAGTGTCCCCAGGCTTCCCTGCCCATCTGCCTTTTCCTCTGCTGTCCCCACCTGTGCCTGCTGCTTCCTCCAGCAGGACCTCATTCATTCTTTCAGTCATTGAGTCAAGCGTTCCTTTTTCCGGTGAGCAGCATTTCCTGAGCCCTTCCCGTGTGTCAGGCACTCACGAAGTACTGAGAGAACTAAGTGAGAAGGAAATAGCTCCTGTCTTCAGGGAGCTCGCAGCTTTGTGGGGAAGCAGATTCTTGTGTGATGTGTGATGAGACAAGCGCTCTGATGGAGAAAGTGCAAGGATTCTTTGCAAGAGAAAATGAGATACCCAGGAGAAGCCCACCAGGCTTCCTAGAGCCAGTGGCTATAAGATGGCCCCGGGGGGGTCGAAAGGAAGTAGCTAGAAAAACGATGGGGGTGCGTCAAAGTAGACAGGGAGAGTTTGGCCAGGAGGTGAGCTCTTGGTCTTTAGAAACACTAAGAACAGACCTTGACTGACCCTGTGTCCAGAATGCTGGAGCTGGAATTTGTGCCTTGCCAGGCAGCGGGCCTGGGAGGCCTCTGAAATTCTCCGAGTTCTGAGGCTAGCTGTTTCCGGGGAATTCCCTGGCTGTCCAGTGTTTAGGGCGCCACGCTTCCACTTCAGGAGGCCCAGGATCCATCCCTGGTCAGGGACGATCCCATCTGCCTCTCCATGTGGCCAAAAACAAACACAAAAGACTAGCTGACCCCATTCTCTTGATCACAAAGGGGACAGCATTCAAAAAGATGCCCCCGGACTTCCCTAGTGGTCCAGTGGCTAAGATTCCACACCCCCAATGCAGGGGACCTGGTCAGGGAACTAGAGCGTCTAAGAGTCTGCATGCCACAGCTAAGACCTGGTGCAGCCAAGTACATAAATAAAACAAGTATTTTTTAAAAAAGAAAAGATACTTCACTGTGGAAAGCAAGAGATTGCCATCTGCATGATCTCTCATTCATTCAATCATTCACAAAACTTGCGCCATAAGTGCTTGTACCCTCTCCCCCCAGGCAGCTCCCGGGGTTGCTGGCACTCTCAGGCTTGACAGACCTTCCTCCTCGAGGCCCCACGGCACTCCCAGCACCCGCTGCCTGAGGGCCGACTCCCACCCCCACCTCCAACGCCTGCGCACCCGACGCTCCCACCAGCTGAGCCTGGGATTTTCTGAGAATCGGATAGGTTCGTTGCCAGCTCTCTTGGTGCCAGTCATACTTGTTATTGTAATTATGTGACTTAAATTAAACATCACATAAACTGATGAAATATGAGTGTGAAAGGAAGTAGAGTTGCGCCTCTAGAAACTAAATTGAATGCTTTGGCATAGTTCCATGAAGGAGAAGCTCTGAAAAGAACTGCTTCCTAAATATTAGGTGTGAATGAGGGAGAGAACAGCATGCTGCTGAACCGATTCCATCAGGGTGGGGACCAGGCCTGTCTTGCCCGCTGCTGCATTCCCAGGGCTTAGCACAATGCCTGGCACATCGCAGGTGCCCCATAAATATGTGTAGACTGGATGAGCGGTGGCAAAATTGAAACTGGTGAGTGATGCCTTGTGGGTGGGGTTTATATAAGATAGAGGAGAAACCTCTGGTCAAACGAAAGACCTTGCTCTGGCATTACATGGACTGGCCGGAAAAAAAAAAAATGTACCTTGAAGTATCTTTATACTGTAATGAAAGGTTTAAGCTATGAAAGTATGCTTTTATTATCCCCCACTTCCCAGGTGGCACTAGTGGTAAAGAACCCAACTGTCATGCTGGAGACACAGGAGACGTGGGTTTGATCCCTGGGTCTGGAAGATCCCCTGGAGGAGGGCATGGCAACCCACTCCAGTGTTCTTGCCTGGAGAATCCCATGGACAGAGGAGCCTGATGGGCTACAGTCCACGGGGTCGCAAAGAATTGGACACGACTGAAGCGACTTAGTATGCACTTAGAAATGATTTCTTATAAACCAAATGCATCACTTGCAAGGCTTCTACAGTCAATGTCCATAAACTCTGTAAAGGGCAAGATAAATATTTTGGGCATTGCGGGTTCTAGTTGCTGTCACAACTCAGCACTGCCTTTGTAACATGAAAGCAGATGATATGTAAATGAACGAGCCCGCTTGTGACCCAGTGAAACTTCACTGACAAAAGAGACAGCTCAGGGTAGCTTATCAGCCCGGTTCTCGGGGACTGGTTTGTTCCGTGTGCTAGGCACTCTGCTGCGCTGCTAAACACACGGAGCAGACAGTTCTGCTCTGGTGCTTGTGGAGCTCGCCTCTGAGTGAGCGAGGTGGTCATCGAGTCAGAAGATGATTACTATTTGCTGTGCTCAGAACAACGGCGGGGCAAGTCCCAGGTGCAGAGGGAAACGCGCAGGGCACTGCTGCTCCCATGGGGGCAGCGAGAGGGGGAGGAGAGCACAGGAGGGATTTGGTTAGGTTTAGGAGATCAGTGATATTTTCCCAGGTAGTATGGGGCAGCAGGGAACAGCATTCTAGGCAGAGGGAACAGCAAATGCAAAGACATAGAGACTGGAAAGTGTCTGGAGCTCAAAGTAGGTGTCACAAAAGGAAGAAGGAAGACATAAAAAAGGTTAGGCTTTATCCTGGAGCCAGACAGTAAAGAATCTGCCCACAGTGCAGAAGAGCCGGGTTTGATCCCTAGATTGGGAAGACTCCCTGGAGAAGGACATGGCAGCCCACTTCAGTATTCTTGCCTGGAGAAATCTATGGACAGAGGAGCCTGGCAGGTCCACAGGATTGCAAAGAGTCGGACATGACTGAGAGACTGACCCTTGTCCTGGAGCCGGTGGACCTTGGGTTTCCCGTGAGGCAGTGACTTGAGCAGATGCCATCACAGAGGATGGAAGATGGATGGGGGCAGAGGACCCATCAGAAGGCTGTCTCTGTAGCGAGGGTGAGGAATGATACGGTCACAAGGGGGAAAAGACGTGGCCGCAGTTGGCCACGGGACTGAAGGAGTGGAAGGAGTCGGGATGGAGCCGGGGTGTGGTGGCTGGGAGTGCGGTGCAGACCACCGGGAGAGGAAACCCTGAGGAGCAGGAGTGATGGGGAGGGGAAGCTTTGGATTGTTCAGAGCACAGTAAACAACCCCCAGACATATAGTTAGGGAGCCAGGAGTTGAGTCTTCATAGGGTAGCTCAGGCGTCTCAGAACTGCCTGGGCACCCGCGGTGGGACAGGCGCTGCTGGGATCCAGAGCCTGGGGAAGCCAAGCGGCCCCTGTCCAAAGACAAGTCTAGAGGCTGGGGGACTCCAGCAGCCAAAGGGACGTGTACTCACCCCAGGCATTCACCCAGTTCCTGGAAAATAAGTAACATCGTGGATTTGTCTTGGGAAAAGGTTTTTTTCTCAATACAGCAAGAGTCCTAGGCTTTTGGCTAAAGAAAAACCAATGTGGAAATCATTTGTGATGAGACTGGATGTCAGGGCTGAGTCAATAAAGGCTTGCTTCAAAGGTGAGAGGGAGCTCGGGCGGGGGAGTGGGAAGCAGCCTCCAAGGAGGGCCTTGGTGCCCTTTGCCGTCGCCAGGACGTTCCCACAAGGGTTCCCTGGTTGCATCATGGTGTTCTTGCCATCCCCCAGGGAGGGGAGCAGACAGCGGGTGGGAAGGGTAGAGGGCTTGGGAGTGCGGTGGCGAGCACATCCCATATGTCACATTCTCCCCGCTCAGCCTGAGCAGTAGAAGGGTGGTTTATGCGTGGCCTGGAAAGATTCTTCAAGCCTGAATCAGATCCAGGCTGTGCATGTAGCTTGGGTAAGAGATAAAGCCCATAGAAGGTGTGCTGGGAGCACAGAAGCCAGAGACTATTGACCGAGGAAGAGAGGCTGCACAGAGAAGGAGACGGTGAAGCCAAACCTTGTAGATAGTCGGCTTTGCAGGAACTTCTGTATCTAGGGAACCGTGGTACAAGTGGTACCTCCGGCAAGCACAGTGCCTTGTACTCAGTATGTGCTTGGTGAGTAAATGAATGAATGGATGTTCCCCTGAAGCTGTCCGTGTTCAGGGATGCTGAGATTTAAACCAAGACCTCCTCATCTTCCTCCCTCTCAGTTTAAAATTAGGCAGCAATTCCTTGCAGATTACTGTTGTCATCTTGTGGGGCGCGTCTCTCAGCACCCCACATGCGGACTGTATGAGAAGCTTCTTAAGAAGAAATGTTTTCCACGCAGTTTGCTCTGAGCTCTATTACCAGAAGCACAACCTAGAGCTTTCTGCTGAGGAACTCAAAGCCACTTTTTCCATAATCAACTACATACATTAGAGGGAGTGATTCTTTTTTTTATTCTCTCCAAGCAAGATTCCATTAATGAAGCCCCATTTAACGGAAGTCAATTTACCAAAAAGAAAAAAAATTGAGCATAATTGCTTAAATACATTTTATGTTGTACTATGGTAGCAATTTACTGGGTGAACTTGGAATTCCCCAAGCCCCCCATGGTGAAGTTAATGTGGACAGAAAGATTTGAAGTGGGGGATCTCTCTTTGTGTGTTCTCTCCTTTAATTATGATTCTAACAGGGAGCAAAATTAAAGAGGATCCTGGGCGGGGAGGAGGGAGGGAAAGTAAAGGAACAGAATGGAATTCAGCTTCAACAATTCCACTGCCTTCCCTGAATACAGAGGCTCTATCTGAGATGAGTTTGAATCCCACTTCTGCTACTTACTAGCTGTGTGAACTTGTGCCAGTTTCTTAACGGCTCTGTGCAGCCAGGCGGTGCAGCGGGAAAGGGCACAGACAGCAGCAGGTACAAAGGCTTGCGTAGATGCGTGCACACTCAGTTGTGTCCAGCTCTTTGCAAGCCCATGGACTATAGCCCATCAGGCTCCTCTGTCCCGAATTTTCCAGGCAAGAATACTGGAGTGGGTTACCATTTCCTTCTCCAGAGGATCTTCCTGACCCAGGGATCAAGCCCACATCTCCTGCTTTGGCGGGTGGATTCTCTACCACTGTGCCGCCTGTACAAAGGCAGAGAGGCCCCAAAAAAGCAGTGCACATAAGGTCTTCTGTTTGGGTGCACAGTGATGTGTGTGTGTGTCTATGTGTGTGTGTGTGTCTACATCTGTCTGTGTGACGTACTCAGAGAAGGAAGGCAGGCCAAGAAGACTTCACTGGGAAGGTGACATTTGATACAAGACTTTGAGGAAGTGAGAGGGTGAACCAGATGGCAGTCTGGGAGAAGAGCCAGTCAGCGGGCAGAGAAACGATCCCATGCAAAGGCCCGGAGGCAGGAGTGGGTGTGGCCGGTTTTGAGCAGCCTGGAGGCCTTTGTGGCTAGAGTATAAACAATAAGGAAAAGAGGAGACACGCTGGCTTTTATGAGGAATAAGGAACAAGGAAAGGAGAGGTGAAGACACGCTGGCTTTTTAAGACTTGGAGACTCTGGTGAAGCCTTTGGCTGTAAGAATTAGAGCCATTGAAGGTTTGATTTTAATTAACTCTGAAAGTGAAAGTGTGAGTTGCTCAGTCATGTACAACTCTTTGTGACCCCATGGACTTGACTGTAGCCCACAAGGCTCCTCTGTCCATGGAATTCTCCAGGCAAGAATACTGGAGTGGGTAGCCATTTCTTTCTCCAGGGGATCTTCCTGACTCAGGGAAAGAACCCACGTCTTTTATACCTCCTACATTGGCAGGCAGGTTCTTTACCATCTGAGCTACCAGGGAAGCCCTAATTAACTCTATTAGTGCATAATTTAATGCATGCATAGGGAAGCCTGGCGTGCTGCAATCCATGGGGTTGCGATGGGTTGGACACAAGTTGGCTATCGAAGAACAACAAAAAATGTATACTTTTTATTAAAAATTGTTGTCCAGTCACTCAGTTATGTCTGACTCTTTACAACCCCATGGACTGTAGCACACCAAGCTACCCCATCCAGCACCATCTCCTGGAGCTTGCTCAGACTCATGTCCATTGAGTCAATGATACCATCCAACCATCTTATCCTCTGTCATTCCCTTCCCCTCCTGCCTTCAATCTTTCCCAGCGTCAGGGTCTTTTCTAATGAGTTAGCTCTTCACATCAGGTGATCAAATACTAGAGTTTCAGCTTCAGCATCAGTCCTTCCAATGAACACCTAGGACTGATCTCCTTTAGGATTGATTGGTTTGATCTTCTTGCAGTCCAAGGGACTCTCAAGAGTCTTCTCCAACACCACAGTCCAAAAACATCAATTCTTTGATGTGCAGCCTTCTTTATGGTCCAACTCTCACATCCATACATGACTCCTGGAAAAATCATAGCTTTGACTTTATGAACCTTTCTTGGCGTGATAACATCTCTATTTTTCAATATACTGTCTAGGTTAGTCATAACTTTTCTTCCAAGGAGCAAGTGTCTTTTAATTTCATGGCTGTAGTCACCATCTGTAGTAATTTTGGAGCCCAAGAAAATAAAGTCTGACACTGTTTCCATTGTTTCCCCATCTGTTTGCCATGAAGTGATGGGACGGATGCCAAGATCTTCATTTTTTGAATGTTGAGTTTTAAGTTAGCTTTTTCACTCTCCATTTTCACCTTCTTCAAGAGGCTCTTTAGCTCCTCTTTGCTTTCTGCCATGAGGATGGTGTCATCTGCATATCTAAATTTATTGATATTTCTCCCAGCAATCTTGATTCCAGCTTGTGCTTCATCCTCCAGCCTGGCATTTCTCATGATGTACTCTGCATAGAAGTTAAATGAACAGGGTGACAATATACAGCCTTGACGTACTCCTTTCCCAATTTGGAACCAATCCATTGTTCCATGTCCGGTTCTAACGTCTACTTCTTGACCTGCAGACAGGTTTTGCAGGAAGCAATTTAAAAATGACCCATCTTAAATGTACTGTTCTGGGGGCTTTGACAAATCTGTGCATGCCGTATATCCACCATCTTATAATATAAGGTAAGACCATGTCTTATCATACAAGATAGAACCATATCTTATTATGTAAGACAAGACCATCTTATATATAAGACCATTTCCAGCACCCTAGAATGTTCCCTGTATTCCTTCCCAGGCAATCCTCTCCCCCCCAACTCGGGCACCCACTGAGGTGCTTTCTCTCACTGTTGATTCGTCTTTTCCAGAGTCTCATATAAACAGACTCATACCTATATACTCTTCTCTCATTCAGCATAATGCTTTTGAGCATCTTTCATGTTGCAGGTGTTAGTAGTTCTTTTTTATTAGAGTTTTGAGTAAGGCATGACGCCATCGCGATGGCAAAGTTTAATGTGATAATTCCAACATTTAAGTCCCGAATTCTCTGATAGATACCAAGAAAACTCTCAAGTAAGCATATATGTCCTAGGAGGCAGGAGCAGAACAGAGTTAAGATGCACAGGGCCCCGAGTTGAAGCCTTGAGAATGAACAGCTGTAAGATTCCTGGGAGCAGGTGAAGGTGTGGGAGAAATCGGACGGAGTGATGTCCCTTCAGGCTCCTCTTGTCTGTACAGTTGGGGGTTAAAGCTGATCCCAGGGCTGGAGAAGAGTCGCTGACTTCCTGTATTCCAGTTACAACCCAGATCATTACTCTCATCCTGCTCTTGGAACCCCGGCACTCTCCCCTCATTCCATTTTGCAATAAACAGCCTTTGGTTCTGAATTATTCAGGTAAATTCTCCCTATTTCTACTTCCTTATGTAAATAGCCTCCAAGCTTTGTCATTGAGATAGAATTGAATTTGGCCTGGGGAAGGAAAAACCCACAATACTGTTTGTGGCTCCTTAGTAAACTTAAATGACTCTGCCTGTAATAAACTATTTTAAATGGGATCTGGTAAAATACAGTAATTGGTTTCTGTTATAGCTCTTACTATAGCAGTGTGGGTGATATTCCTGGAGTTTGGTGTGTGTCAGCATTTTCATTATAGTAAAAACTCAGTTTTTCAGGGTGAGAGGCTCCTTGGTTAGTTCCTTTGTTTAATACACATTTATGGAGACCCACTGCTGGATCTCTCTCCCTTTCACGCCTCCAGATCATCTCCCCTCCCTTTTCTACCCTGTTCCATGCTTAGGAAGACTTGTCAGACTACACCAGTAATCTTCCTTGCTCTCTGGCTTCCAATTGTGCTAGATCAACAGAAGCATCAGCAGTAGATGGGAGCAGGGGAGGCAGGAGAGTGAATTCCGGGTATTCATTCCTTGCTCCGTCCTGGGGGGAATCTGTGCAAAGGAGCTGTAGTCCCAGCTGGCCAAAGATCTGGGTCCTTTCTAAGCTTCAGGGCTCACCATTTCTGTCCAGGTCTGTGAGGGGTTAGCCATACCCTTGTTACCAGCCTCAGAATACTGCCCCATCCTTGATGGTGAAGAGAACATTCATTCACCCAGAATTATTCTCAGATGACCGAGCCACCTGTTTTCTGCTGAAATCCTGACACACCTGCTTGTGTCAGGCATCGTGTTAGGTGCTCAGTACAAAGATGAAGAACAAAGGTGATGGAGAATAAAACAGCAGCTGCCACTTACCGAGAGCTTTCTATTTGCTGGAGATGGTGCTAAAGTCTTTTTTGTGTATTATCTCATCCAGTCCTTGCAACCCTTTCAGGGAGGGATTATTATCCTCATTTTACAGATAAAGTCGCAGAGAATGTAAGTAATTTTCATAAGATAACACAGCCAATCCCTTCAGAGCCCCAGCTTCCCCCCGCTCCACCCACCCACCCACCTGTCTGCACTGCCCTCTTGGAGGCATCATCCTAGGGAGACACACACCTGGATGAGGAATTAGAATCTGAGTAACTTGCTGTGGCATCACGGAGGAGGGAAAAGGGGATTATGTTTATTGAGTTAATACGTGCCAAACACTGGGCTAGGTCCTGTGCCCGGAAGTCCCCTCACTTATTCCCGTGGACTCTCCAGGCTGGTGTTATCGTTCCATCTTCAGAAAGATGGAGTAACTGGTCACACTGATTGGACGTGGTGAAACCTGAATCTGGACCTAAATCTGTGTGGTATCAGAGCCCAGGAGAGTAGGAAAGACCTTCCTGGGTGGGGACGTGGTATTTGCGGGTGTCCCAGAGTCGTCTCGGGTGACACGGCTGGTGCAGGGGAGAGGGTTACTCGTGGGTATATTCCAGGCAGAAAAAGCAAAGGCGTGGGAATTCCCTGCTGGTCCAGTGACTAAGAATCCACCTTCCAGTGCAGGGGACGTGGGTTCCTCCTTGGTCAGGGAACTAAAATCCCACATGCCTCGGGGCAACTCTAAACCCACACATGCCACAAGGAAAGTTCCCATATGACTCAATGAAGGTCCCGCATGCTGCAGCTTAGACTCAACACAGCCAAATAAATAATAATAATGAAAGGGCAAAGACATGGGGAAGGAGAAAGCTTGGCATGCTTAGGTGTGATCAGGGTGTTCGCCAGGGTAGGAGGGATGGTACTGAAGGGGATGCGTCAGGAGGTTTGGTCCCTGATTCAGACACAGGGAGGAGGAGCAGGGAGACGCTGGTTCTTGGCTGCTGGAGGCTGTGGGGTCCAGGAGAGAAGGGGGTGCTCCCAGAGTGCAGGGCGGGCCGGGGGCAATGAGCAGAGAGAGGAGGGGCACTGGGGGCTTAACCTGAGTGTGGTGAGTGGGGAGCACCCTCCTGTGGTGAGCCTCTCCTTTTCAAGAAGGAGACAGGATAAGAAGTTTGGAAGGCCAGTTTTGTGTGGACAGTGGGGAACCACAGAAGGTTCTTGAGCTCTGAGCAACTCTAGAAGGAAAGACCTGACTGATGTGAAAGCTGGCCCAGGGTGCAGCTGGGCTGTGACTGGCAGCAGGGGGGCATATGCTGGTGTCGACCCACTGAGCCGGACTGGCTAGAACTTGGACGGGGCTACGTTAAGGGAGGAGAGGCAGCCTGGAAGCAGGAGGGGTAGTGAGGGGCAGGGGGGAGGCCTCTTGTGGAGGCAGCAGGGATGGGGCAGGAGGCAGAGGAGACCCAGGGCCTAGTGAGTGACCCCGAAATGGGCTCTCACACCTGGGAAGGGCGCGCTGCACACAGTGGCTGCCTGAGCCCTTTCGCCTGACTTCTCGGAGGCCCCGAGGGGCTTACTTGGGGAGGTTGAACCTCTGCCCCTGAGTACAGGGGGGATGGTGGGGGCACGGGCTGAACCTCTGCTGGAGAGCTGGGGCTGGTCCTCTGTCTGGGGCTGAATCTTTGTGGTGCATCTGGAGCTCTGCTGGAGGTGGGTGTGTGGGCGTCTACTGGGGGGACAGTGGGCCTCTGCTTGGAGGGCTGGGTCTCTCTCCGGGGTGGCCAGACCTCACTGGGAGAAATAGTCCTCTGCTCCTGGCCTGAAGCACGGCCCCCTCCTCTCAGCATCTCCCTGGTGGCTCAGGTGGTAAAGAATCTGCCTGCAATGCAGCGGACCGGATTTGATCCCTGGCTTGGGAAGATGCCCTGGAGAAGGGAATGGTTACCTGCTCCAGTATTCTTGCCTGGGAAATCCCAAGGACAGAGAGGCCTGGTGGGCTACAGTCCATGGGGTCCCAAAGAGTCAGACATGACTAAGCAACAAAGCACATGTGCCCAGCCTCTCAGCAGTGGAGAGAACCCCTGGAGGAGCCAGCTCAAGCCACCCAGGTCCCAGGCTCCTTGCTGCAGGGCGGCTGGGGCCTCGTGGCCCTCCCTTCTGCCAGGGCAGAGGCCCCAGCACATGTGGGCAGTGGAGAGACTCCCGGGTGCCCAGTCTCAGGCAGCTGTGGTCCCTCACCTCCCCCTCCCCCACTTCCTGTCCCCACAGGTTCACTGGAGCCAGCCTCCCAGCCCCCGTCATCAGCAGCAAGAACTGGCTACGGCTGCACTTCACATCGGATGGCAACCACCGCCAGCGCGGCTTCAGTGCCCAGTACCAAGGTAGGTAGGGCCGGGCGGCAGAGATGTCCCCAGACTGGGTGTACTTGCCTCTGTGGTCCTGCTCTTATTTGCAGACCCAGAGGTCTGCATTTCAGCATCTCTGCATCTGCTCTTGTGCTCTGTTGCCTAAGGGAGGACACTTCTCGAATTGTGTAGAATTGTGTGCCCTGAGCCGCCCCTCTTCAGACCAGTGGAATCTTGATAGTTTATATCAGAGGCCTCCTGAGAGCCAGGCACTGTGCTTGGCACTTGGCCAGCATCGTCTCACTTAATCTTTGTCATTACCCTGTGAAGCAAATACTGTCACCATCTCCATTTGATGGACAAGGGAGCCGAGGCTCAGAGAAATTAAACCAGTTTCCCAAGGCTATCTGAACTCCTGCTGCTCGAATCCAGAGCCCACCCTCCTACTGGCAGAGTTTAGCCTACCCCAGGGTGAAGTAGGAGAGCTGCCCATATCTTACCTCTCATTCATTTCATGTAGAACACAAATTTTTGACAAACGACAGGTGAACCTTTAGGGAGCTCTCCAGCTTAGATGCTCAAATCTGGGAAGAGCTTTCTGGGGGCAAGAGATCAGACCCAAAATGGCAGGTGGAAACTGCAGGTAAGCAGATTTCTGCTCCATCTGTGATGAATTTCCGAGCTCTGAGAGGAGAGTTGCCCATGAAAAGGAGTGCATTAATCCTAAGGCAGGGAGTCCTCCACACCTGCAGGAGATCGCAAAGTCCGGTGGATGGTAGGTGTAGATGACAACCTTCTTTTTCAACCTTGAGTTTGTCCAAAATACACAGAATTTATCCATGGAGATAAACCGTAAGGATTGGTTTCAAACTTGCTCATTAACCCATTGCTATCACCAGTTATGGGCTTCCCAGACTCAAGTTCGATCCCTGGGTCAGGAAGATCCCCTGGAGGAGGGCATGGCAACCCACTCCAGTATTCTTGCCTGGATAATCTCATGGACAGAGAAACCTGGAAGGCTACAGTCCATAGGGTCGCAAAGAGTGGGATACAACTGAAACAGCTTAGCATGCGTGCACACACTGGTGGCTCAGTGGTAAAGAATCTGCCTGCCAATATAGGAGACGCAGGTTCTATCCCTGGGTAGGGAAGAGCCCCTGAAGGGGGAAA
Organism: Capra hircus; assembly: GCF_001704415.2. Classification (NCBI taxonomy): domain Eukaryota; kingdom Metazoa; phylum Chordata; class Mammalia; order Artiodactyla; family Bovidae; genus Capra; species Capra hircus. The sequence continues at coordinate 8,857,914 of NC_030810.1, read as the reverse complement.
TGGCAACCCACTCCAGTATTCTTGCCTGGGAAATCCCATGGACAAAGGACCCTGGTGGGCTACAGTCCAAGGGGTCCCAAGAGAGTCAGACACAACGGAGTGACTAAACAACAAAAATCACCAATTAAAAACGGAAGCTGGTACTGATAGATTCAGTGTGAATTTGTCTTGCCCACCTGTTAAGTAGAGGCCCTGTAAGAGGCCCTGAGGAATAAAGAGTGGGCTATATTGGGAGTGAGAGAGTACGTGTTTCAATCAGTGTGCATAGGACACAGGCCTGACGAAGAGGGTGCTGTGATCAAGGCCACACCACCGTTAGGAGGGAGCCCCAACTCCTGGGGAGGAGCCGGGCAGCCTGTCTTTCCATGCCCCACCTCGGAGGCGCTGAGGCTTCGGCCTGAACACTGAGCACCCTGCCCACCCCGGACGTGGCACCGGCAGGGCACGGGCCCCCAGGGCCAGGCTTTCAGGCTGGGAACTGGGATAAAAGCAGCATTGGGAGCAGAAACATGACCTCTAGAATCTGAATCTTCTATGCACAGCCTCATCCTTAGCCTTGGGCAGCAGGACTCCCTTGCAATTATTTTTAAAAAACGAACAGGAAGCCAACTTTGACAAGCTTCACAACCCCTGGCTCCAAGAACTTTCTTCGAGACATTTTTGTTTGTTTGTTTTCTGCTGCACCGGAGGTCGGGCCTTTGTGGGACTGAAGCACCTCTTTGGCTCTTCCTGTCATGTTTTCCAAAACAGAGAAGCAGAAATGAACGCCGTTGTCTCATCTGATTAAAGAGGTTCCAGGTGTTTCTTATAGAAGTCAAGTTTCTGAGGGCCCATGTGCCGTGGTCATGGCTTAGGGTTTGCTGCCAGACAACAGGCAACGAGAACACCGACCAGGCAGTCTCGAGAAGGTCGGGAGCACGCATCCATTGCACGCCTGCCATGCACCAGGCCTGCACAGGCCCTGCACCAGGCCCTGCACCAGGCCCTGCACCAGGCCTACACCAGGCCAGCACAGGCCCTGCACCGGCCCTGCACCAGGCCCTGCATGCGTGTCCATCCTCCCCTCAGCACAGTGATGAATGTGTTTTTTAATTCCCGTATCTCAGAAGGAAGCTGAGGCTCAGAGAGCTTGTGTACCTCGCCAGACACACACAGATCACACAGACTATCAGCTGCTGTTGTTCAGTCGCTCAGTCGTGTCCGACTCTTTGTGACCCCATGGACTACAGCACGCCAGGCTTCCCTGTCCATCACCAACCCCCAGAGCCTACTCAAACTCATGGCCATTGAGTCAATGATGCCATCCAACCATCTCATCCTCTGTCGTCCCCTTCTCCTCCTGCCTTCAGTCTTTCCCAGCATCAGGGTCTTTTCCAATGAGTCAGTTCTTCGCATCAGGTGGCCAAAGTATTGGAGCTTCAGCTTCAGCATCAGTCCTTCCAGTGAATATTCAGGGTTGACTTCCTTTAGGATTGACTGGTTTGATCTCCTCGCTGTTCAAGGGATTCTCAAGAGTCTTCTCCAGCACCACAGTTCAAAAGCATCAGTTCTTGGGCACACGTCCTTCATTGATGGTCCAACTCTCTCATCCATACATGACTATTGAAAAAACCATAGCTTTGACTATGCAGACCTTTGTCGGCAAAGTGATGTCTCTGCTTTTTCAGCATATCAGTGATGAAGCTCAAATTCATTCACAGGCCTATGTGAGTTTTTCTGCAAAATCACAAGGCCTTCTCCTATGGGGCTATGGTTGCCTCACTTTTCTTATTTGACTGGTAGCTTTTAAACTTTGTTTTGTTAATCTCATCCTACCATAAAAAAAATACATCTTTTCTATTACAACCTGGACACACATATATATCTGTAGACCTAAAAGGAAAATGTCACCAGGTGCTATTTACCCTTAGTAAGTATGATGCACCCTGAAAATTCCTTTTCCAATTTTTAGTATTAGTTGTAACTTTTAAATCGATTTCACAAGTCTGTAGCAAGGAACAACCCACAGTCTGAAAAATGGTGTTAGTTACAAACTTCTCAAAAGTAGGCTCTTTCTTATCCTCTCTCTGTCCTCCCTTATCCTCCCACAGCATAGCCCAGAACAAGATTTGCACGTTGGTGTGCACCAGTGTACCAGTGTTCCAAGAACTTGGCATTTAATAAATATTAGTTTATTCAGTTCTAACAGCAGCTGTGTGAAGCAGGTACTACTATCAGCCTCATCTTACAGATGAGGACTGAGAGCTGCAGAGAAGGTTCCGTGGTGGCTCTGGGTCTCAGCCATGGAAAGTTGGAGCCCAGGTTTGAACGCCAGCCAAGCTCATCTGGATCTGGCATGCTAATACACTGTGGTGTGTGCCACCTGTATTAATACATGATTCTCCCCTGGGAAATTTCTCTAGTGTTTTCCAGACTGTGCGTACATAGTGCAAGGGTCTACAGCAATCATTTGGAAACTTAATTGACAACGTTGTAAAGCAGGGTTTCTCCGCCTCTGCACTGTTGACATTGTAGCCTGCATAATTCCCTCCGGTAGGGGGCTGCCTCAGGCACTGCAGGCAGTTTAGCAGCATCCCTGGCCTGTACCCACAAAATGCTAGATGCCAGCAGCACCCACACATGTGTGTGTACACACACACACACACACACACACACACAGAGTTAAGACAACCATAAATTCTCCAGACTTTGCCAAATGTCCCCCGAGCACAAAATCACCCCCAGTTGAGAACCACTGCTCTAAAGAAACGAAAACTTTGGGCCCGCTAAGGAACATTCTAAGTTTTGCTACTTGTAAATTCAGTCCCAAAGAATAGCAGAGGTAGGTTTCAGGCAGGGGTCTAGGAGGAGACGGGAGCGTACTTCCTGCGTGGCTGTAACTGAAGGTTTAGTGAACGGTCCAGCTACAAAGAGGAGGGTGAGATTAAAGGAACCCAGAGCAAGGATGAGGTGCCCAGGGAATAAATAGCCAAGCAGCCTTTACCACAGTAGGGGAGGGGTCAGGGGAGGGGGAGCAGGAGTTGGAGCCATTGAAGAGGGGCTGCCTGGCAGAACTGAGGAGGCTGACCATTGCCAACCTCCAGGGCAGGAGGGGGTGCTGGGAATCTGTAGCCAGTGCAGGAGTCACTAACCAGATCCTGCCCTTCTCTCCATCACATCTGCTATGCTTCCCACCTGCCAACCCAACAGGAAACCAGGAACAAGGGAACAGAGGGCCTGCCCTGGTCTACTCTGTACCCTAGGCAGCTGGCCACTTGGACTGGGAGGCTTCCTTGTTCTCTGGCTATCCACAGAGGTCCGGCTCTGGGGCACAGGACAGGGCGGAGAAGAATGGGTCTAGGGAGTCATCTGCATGGGACCAGCTTCACCCGTGCTCAGCTTTATGGCCTTGGAATCTCAAGGGATAGAGGGCACTTCAGAGACAGTAATTCCCAACTCCTGTTATCAGTGGAGGTTTTGTCCCAGAGAAACAGTAAGAAAGTTAAAATAAATAAATGTAACTGAAGAATTGATGCTTTTGAACTGTGGTGTTGGAGAAGACTCTTGAGAGTACCTTGGACTGCAAGGAGATCCAACCAGTCCATTCTAAAGGAGATCAGTCCTGGGTGTTCATTGGAAGGGCTGATGCTAAAGCTGAAACTCCAGTACTTTGGCCACCTCATGTGAAGAGTTGACTCATTGGAAAAGACTCCAATGCTGGGAGGGATTGGGGGCAGGAGGAGAAGGGGACAACAGAGGATGAGATGGCTGGATGGCATCACCGACTCGATGGACATGAGTTTGAGTGAACTCCGGGAGTTGGTGATGGACAAGGAGGCCTGCTGTGCTATGATTCATGGGGTTGCAAAAGAGCTGGACACGACTGAGCGACTGAACTGAACTGAACCTACAACACAACGCATTCCCTTCTTGTCTCAATCCCATCAGAATTTAGGGCTGTTCATGGCTGCACACAATTATAACCAAAACCACGTGGTAGCAGAGGATCTGAGTTCTAGGCTGGTGCTGCCTGGAGCTGACTGTCGGAAGGTGGGCAGTCGCATTTCATTTTTGAGAAATGTGTCCCTTGTGACATTACCGCATGATAGCACAGAAGGACCCACATGACCAGACCAATCTCTGCTCTCAAAGAGAGCAGGTTAAAGAGAGGGGCAGACATGAGTCTGTCGCTTCTGTGCTATATGAGAAGAGCTATAATCGAGGCCTGATGAAAGGTTCTGGGAGTGGATAAAGGAGCAATTCATGTTGTCAGAGACACTTAAGGAAAGCCAGACTTCAGTGTGAGTCTCAAAAAGAGGCCAGACAGACAATGGGAAAAAGCCTTCCAGGTAGAGCTCAAGCAAGACAACAGGAAAGTGCTAAGTCTACGGAACCACAAATACCTGAGTGTCTATAGCACAGGTCAGTGAACTACAGCCTGCAGGCCAGGCTCAGCTCTCTGCTTGTTTTCATGTGGTCTTCAAGATAAAAGTGGGTTTTACGCTTCTTTTTACTTTATTTTATTTTTTTTAATCTGGCCATACCACGTGGCACACAGGATCTTAGTTCCCTGACCCAGCGATCAAACCCACACTCCCTGTATTGGAAGCATGGAGCATGTACTGGAAGCATATATTGGAACCGCTGGACCACCAGGGGAGTTCTCACATTTTTAAATAGTTAAAGAAAAAAATAAATAGTTGAAGAACATTTCACAACACATGAAAATCATATGAAATTCAAATTTTAGTGTCCATAAATGAAAGGTGATTGGAACTCAGCTACGCTCATTAATAGACAAATTTTCTATGACTGCTTGAGTGCTGCCGGCGTTGGATAGTTTGCAACTGAGATGAGGCATTTTACAGGAAACATTTGCTGACCCAGAGTGAAGTCTGCGGTCCCGAACGGTGATGGGCAGCTAGAGTTATGAGGCTGGAAAGTGAGGTAGGCAGTCACATCAGGTCATAAAAAGCTGCTGTGAAGCTGGGCTCCATCCCAGAGTGGTGCTTGTGCTCATGCTCAGCGCTCAGTCATATCCAACCCTGTGTGACCCCGTGGACTGTAGCCTGCCAGGCCCCTCCATCCATGGGACTCTCCAGGCAGGAACACTGGAGTGGGTTGCCGTCTCCGTCTCCAGGGGATCCTCCCGGCCCAGGGATCGAGCCCATTTCTCTTGTATCTCTTGCACTAGCAGGCAGATTCTTTACCTCTATGGGGGAAGCCCCCCCATAGTGGCGAGAGGTTGATCAGAAGTTTTAACGAGAGCAGAGACATGATCACATTTTCATTTCTGAAAAATCTTTGCTCTAGAATGAAAATAATGGGAGACAGATACGCGTGTTTGCAGGATGAGAAGCTGACATGGACTTACCTGGTGGTCCAGTGGTGAAGACTCTGCACTCCCAACGCAGGGGAGACACGTTCAAACCCTGAAAGGGGAACTAAGATCCTGCATGCCTCATGGCATGGCTGAAAAAAAATCTTTTTAAATGATGACAGTGAAGATCCAGAGTTTAGGCAGAAGCAGTAGGAGATGGAGAAGGGGAGACAGACCAGAAGAGCTCCTTCTGTGATCAGCCACCCTGGACTCAGTATGTGTCAGGCTTGGGAGTGAGAGGGGATGGGGGAAAGAAGATGAATGAGTCAGAGATGAATCTTGGGTATTTAGCTTGAGTAAGTGAGTGAAATAAATGACAATATTAACCAAGATGGTCCCTGGCAGAGGCAGATGGGGACGGAGCGTGCTTGGGATGCATTGATTCTGAGGTAGTGTGGGATGCCAGGGTTTGGGAGACTATTTGATAGACAGTTGTCTCTTCTGTCAACCTGTAGCTCAGAGAAGAAGGGTCTTGGCTAGAGAAAAAGATGTAAAAGCTTTCAGGCAAAGTAGAGGCTGAGGTCACCAATCCCATCTTAAGGCATGAGTCCTCCCATGCATATAACAGGAGAGAAGTGGGTCAAAAGAATGGGCTTTCCAAGTGGGTTCCTTGGAGACCATGGGGTTCTCCCAGCAGCTGTTTTGCAAACGGCTGAGCAGGTGGAATTTCCACCCCAACTTCACCTAGAGCAGACCCTCTTTGATCTGTTTGTAGCAGGCATGTACCTAAGCAGGTTAGAATAAGTTCCTCTACCTAAAGTATTTGGCAAGCCCAAGAGTTGAGGTTCTATAAAATTCCTTCCTGTTCTGGAAGAGCACTGACATTGTGTCTTCAAACCCTCTGTCTCCAGGTGAGGAATATTTCCAGTCCTTCTCACTGTTTCCTTGGGTGTTTTGGTTTTGGTTTTCTTTTTTTAACCCTACAAGGAAGGACAGTGAGAAGAGCCTTTCTTAAATGCCCACAGTGGCCGCTGATCACAAGGGGTGAGGGGCTACCCTGGAGGGAAGGTTGACCCCCTTCACTGTTGCTTTCCTCATCTGAAGAGGGAATAGTCATTTTAACCCCACAAGGGGACTAGAAGTTAAAGGAGCTCCTGGTAAAATGCCTGACACTTGGCAGGCGCTCTTGAAATGGGAACTTGAAGCTTCCTACCCAATTCATCACCTTGACCCCTGTTCTATGGGAAACCCTCAAGCAGTGAGAGTGAGCTGATGGCTCTGGCTGCTTTCACGTGTCCCCCTTGCTGTTGCTCTGACCCGATACCTCCCTGCAGCCAGATCCTAGCCTGGCCACACAGTCCCTCCCGCTGCCTTTCTCAAGTCCACCCTAGTGACTGCGAGATTGGAAGGTTTTCTGCTCTCGAGAAGTCCCGTGCTGAGTCTCAATTGTCTGCCCAAGAAACATTTCCATTTGAGAACACCTGGCATTTACTGAGATGCTGGAGGCTTTTTATAGTAAACAAGCTGAAGCTTCTGATTTTCACATACACACATTGAGTTTTTGCTTGTGACTGATCCACAGTCCCGGGCCAGTGCCTCAGGCACCCCGTGGTCCATGGTCCGACTTATTTGCTCTATTCTTGTCGGCCTTCTGAACTGCTGCCAGACCCTTGGTGGCCTCATTTCCAAGTTTAGGCCTCTGGGGTCCTCAGCATGAATCTCAGGATCCCGGGGGCTGAGGACTCACAAAGCCAAGCTCCTGAGTTCAATCAATAGTGAGCCTAAAGTGAAAAGTGAGGGTGAACACACATGCGACACCCCCTCTCCTTACCAGGCTTCAAGTGTCACCCCTTTCTTTTTCCAGAAATGAATTCAAAGCACAAATTCTGTTAACCGTGGGTCATTCATCCGCTCAGTCATCAGACTCTTTGGAAACCTTCTATGTGCCTGGCTCTGTGTCTGCCCCACGATGCAGACATAGGAGCCCGTGCGCCAAACTGCTAGAACCAGATCTGATGGGGCCATGTAATGAGGGTTTCAGCAGAGGTCCAAGTGAAGCCTGGAGAAGGCACTGCCTTCTCCCTGAGACATAGAGACAGAGAGAAGATAACCTCTGAGCGAGATGGAGCCAGGACGAGAAGAGGAGAAAGGATATTCCAGGGAGAAACGACAGCATCACAAAGGCGACTAAAAGCAATAATCCATGGCCATAGTGATTCCCTGAAACATCCGTCTTCCGGTCATCTCCTCCAGCTGACTTCTGGGAAGTTACTCATGAAGATGGCTGCACAGCCCATTATTAATAGCCAAGCATTTATCTATTCTTTTTCAAGTTCTTTTCCCATTTATCTTATTCCAGAGTATTGAGCAGAGTTCCTTGTGCTACAAAATAGGGTAAGGGTTAGACACGTGTGTGTGTGTGACAGTCACTTTGCTGTGTACCTGAAACTAACATAACATTGTTAATTATACTCCAATATAAAATTAAAAATTTTTTTAAATAGCAAAGCACTCCCCTAGGAATTAGAACATGTCCCCTCTTACACTGTTACCCATAAACCATGGGCCACCCCTGATGCCGTCCCCCTTCTACTATGCCAGAGTCCTTCTCTACTTTAGAAGTTCCAGCAGCATGGTGAGTTTTGCGTGTTAACCAAGAAACTGAACCAGCAGCTCCCAACAGAGCACTACTTACAGTCTAAGTTGGGTTGATGATTCCTTTCCCACCATATTTTAAAAATCACCCAGCTTTGGAGGGAATCTGCAAAAATTTCTCAACTATCCATTATCCTTCAGCACCTGCATTCTTAGCAGTGGTCATTGCCAGAGTTTTGAGGGATCTTTTCATGATTTTGGTACGTTTTTTGCTCTTCATTTAGCTGGAGCAGTGAATCCAAGCCTGGAATGCACTGAAGCAAAGCACCCAGGTGATGCCTTTGTCAACAGCAGCTCTCGCAGCATTCAGAGCATCTGGGACTATTTTCATCCTCTTCCACGTCACTTGTTCCAGCAATCTTCGGCAGAGTTACTCCATCTGAAGTTTTGCCAGATGCTCACTTAGTTTTTCTTTTTCCTGGTCACTAATAGTAACATTCTAAATGCTCAGTGACTCTTTAAATATGTTTCTCAATTTGAATATTGCTACCCTTTCCTTGCAAGAATGTGGCATCACCTTTGGTCACAATAACCTCTCCACCTTTTCCTAGGTCATGAAGCAAAACATCTTAAAGACTGAGGGTTTGGCTTATTTTTCCAAACCCTGTACCATCAGTAGCAGCAGCTTTGTTGGGCTCATTCTATGACACCAAACCTTGGAGCTTCGGTTCAGTTCAATTCAGTTACTCAGTCATGTCCAACTCTTTGTGACCCCATGGACTGCAGCACGCCAGGCTACCCTGCTGCAACTGCTGCTGCTAAGTCGCTTTAGTCGTGTCTGATTCTGTGAGACCCCACCAGGCTCCCCTATCCCTGGGATTCTCCAGGCAAGAACACTGGAGTGGGTTGCCATTTCCTCTTCCAATGCATGAACGTGAAAAGTGAAAGTGAAGCCGCTCAGTCGTGTCCAACTCTTAGCGACCCCCCTATCCATCACTAACTTCTGGAGCTTGCTCAAACTCATGTCCATTGAGTCAATGATACCATCCAACCATCTCATCCTCTGTTTTCCCCCTGCCTTCAATCTTTCCCAGCATCAGGGTCTTTTCAAATGAGTCAGTTCTTTGCATCGGGTGGCCAAAGTATTGGAGCTTCTGCTTCAGCATCAGTCCTTCCAATGAATATTTAGGATGAATTCCTTAAGATTGACTGGTTTGATCTCCTTGTTATCCAAAGGACTCACAAGAGTCTTCTTCAACACCACATTTCAAAAGCATCAATTCTTCAGTGCTCAGCTTTCTTTATGGTCCAACTCTCACATCCATATATGGCTACTGGAAAAACCATAGCTTTGACTAGATGAATCTTTCGTTGGCAAAGTAATGTCTCTGCTTTTTAATATGCTGTCTATGTTGGTCATAGCTTTTCTTCCAAGAAGCAAGTGGCTTTTAATTTCACAGCTGCAGTCACCATCTGCAGTGATTTTGGAGCTCAAGAAAATGAAGTCTGTCACTGTTTCCACTGTTTCCTCATCTGTTTGCCATGAAGTGATGAGACCAGATGCCATGATCTTCATTACTTAAAAATGGAAATCTGGTTCTCCCCTGGTGGTCCAGAGCTAAGACTCTACACTCTCAGTGCAGAGGGCCTGGGTTCGATCCCTAGTCAGGGAACTAGATCCCACATGCACCAAATAAGAGTTCGCTTGCATCTTCACCAAATTTTGTATCTTTGGCATTAATTTTGGTGAGATGAGCCAGTGTGCCAGACCCTGGCTTGGTCTAGCAAAGGACAGTGTGTACTGAAAGCATTTCTGCAGGGCATTGATGGCCAGCCCAGCATGGAGCTTGGGCTGTTATAACCCCTAAGTCAACTTTCATCCTGTTTCAAATGAGTGTACGGAGAGCATTTTCAGTAATTACAACCAAAGACTCACTGGGCATTGGCAGTTTCCAAAGTGAACATGATGGACTGGACACTGGAAGCCACCAGTATCCTAGAATCCCCGCTTCTTAGCTTTTGATGTATTAGTCAAGGAAGGAGGTAGGTAATCTTAGTTCTTGTGCCTTCAATTCCTAATTCAGCATTCAGTGTTTTCCTGTCCTCTATTGTAAGCACGCCCTTTGAACCTCTGTGGTTACAGCAGAAATTCTGTTGCTGGTCTCTGTCTCCATTTGTAGAAATTGTGGCAAATGGAGCAGTCTCTCCAGGGTTTATCACAGGTTTGGGCTGCTTCTTTAGCTCAACACTTACAGTGTCCACACGCAGCATCACACCTTTCCTGATTTCCACCGGATTAGCACCTTTGCTAAGCTCAAAGCCTTCCATGGCAATCAAGAGTGCCAGTGCACTCTCATTGGTATTGCCATCCCAGCTTCTTCATTTGTGTGTTGGCAGCATCCCGATCACATCTGACGTGATAGTTTTATATCCTTTAAGTCAGTTGACCTGGCAACAGATACCTCATCTTTTGTTACTTCGAGGTGTCCCCAGCCCTGTTCTGTGATCGTTCTTCTTCCCACTCTTCTTCATAGTAAGGATTTCCCCATCTGCTAGAAGGTCTACACCTTGAGGCATTAGGCCTTAGGCATCTTCACCAAATTTTGTATCTCTGGCATGAATCTCCGTGAGATGAAGAGCTAGTGTGCCAGACCCTGGCTTGGTCTAGCAAAGGGCAGAGAGTACTGAGAGCATGTTTGCAGGGCGCTGGCGGCCAGGCAGCGAGGCAGGCCCTCCGTGAGGAGGGAGAGGTGGAACACAGCACGCACACCCAAGTTTCCAAAGTGGTGATCAAATTTCCATTAAAAAAAAAAAAATTATGGCCTCTCAGCAGGCCACATTTTTTTAAAATGTTGGTTTATTTATTTATTTGGCTCTGCTGGGTCTTCGTTGCAGCACCCAGGAGATTTAGCTGAAGCATAGGAACTCTTAGTTGTTGCATGTGGGTTCTGGTTCCCTGACTAGGAATCAAACCCAGGTCCCCTGCATTGAGAGCGCAAAGTCTTAGCCAGTGGACCACCAGGGGAGTCTCAGATTTCCATCTTTAAGTAACCTTTTTGAAGATGGGCTAGAGACAGTGACTCAGTGAACAAAAACCAAGCAGAAAAGGATGTGTTTAGGGCAGGAGTGGCGTAGAAGATAGAAGGCTACACACTGGAGAGATTTTCTGAGGTTGAATGGGCTCGATTTAGTGTGGATGAAGGGATGGGCCAGCCAGCAGGACAGCCAGGTGCTGGGGAAAGGCGAGTGGTCAGGTGAGTGCAGGGGCTCCCTGTTGTTCAGGGAAGTCTGAATGCGCTGGAATGAGGAGCCGTATATTCCATGTACTTCTGGGTTCCTAGAGCCGTGGTGGCAGATTAGGCCACCCTCCCCTGTCTCCTTCCCCAGCAGGTCCTTGTCTCCCCTAGTTCAGCCGATAACTGATGCTGCCGACTAGAGAGGCATTTGTATTGCCAGATTCTTCTAGCTAAATGTGTACCATGTGTCCCGCTAACCTTTACAACAGCGGGAAAAATGTCTAGTAATTAACCAGAATATAAAGGATGAATGGAGCAGCCTGGCAGTCTCCTGCAGTCATTATCATTCAGAGGAGACGAATGTACCTACCAAGATTTCCATCAACCAGTTAAAGCCAGCACTTTTCTCTTGGGAGTCCTGACTCTGTTCACAAACAGTGCAAACACAGGTAGAAGTGTGAATTATATTTGTATGTGAATGTTTGCAGCCACGCATACTCAGGAGCACAGAGGTGTTCTCGTGGGTACGCTGGTTGTAGACGGATATACATGGGTGTGTGGCATGCACGTGTGCACTGGGGCTGTGCGTTCAAGTGTTGCTGGGACCAAGGAGCCGGCCCCAGGCTCACTTTCTCTCCCTTTCACCAATGATGACAGAATCCTCTTGAGACCAGCGCTTCAGCGTAATGTCATAGGTGCTACGCTAGTGGGCGCTATAATGAATGAATGTTCAAACAAGACCAAAGGCACCCCAGAAATTCTCCAGGTCCTTGCTGTTTTGCCTTTGGGTTATGATTCGGTCTGTCTGCAGTGGAGACCTAGAGAGAAGGGCGCCCTTGTTCTCTTCTCCTTCACGCCAGGCCTGCCCTCGTCTGTCCAGCTAGCTCATTCAGGCAGCCACCACACACTTGGTCATGCTGAGACAGATTAGCTGTCCATAATCCAGGGTGCACCTGCTTCCCTTGGCTTGTCCCAAAACTGTGACCCCACCATATGGAGGCGGTTTCTGGAGGCTAAGATCCCTGGTGACGTGGTCGAGTGGTATCCCCCAGCCAGGTCACTTTCCTGACCCATTCTTCAGTTCTGGCGATGGCATGGGCCACCTGTAGGCGCCACCTCCCCAGAGGCTGGGCCAGGGCCAGCTGGGCCTGGACATACTTTTTCTGAGAGGTTGTATTATTGGTGTGAGGAGCCTCTGCCTACAGAGCTGCGGCCCCTGCATTTCCCAAGCTTACGTGGGAGGCCCACCGACTGTGGGAGTGACCCAGCCTCTCAGACCTGGCTCAGACGGGCAGAGGGTCCCAAAGTTTGTATAAGGAGCTCCCTCCAGCTTTTCAGATTCCTTCTTCACAGGTTCTTGCCATCACTTTAACAGATTCTAACCTGTGGCGAGTAGCAAGACACACAAGAGGAAGAGTGGAGTTAGTTCCTGGTGCAAGGCGTGATGGCGTCATCCAGTGACTATAAGCACTGATGTATCAGTTAGACAGTCTTTCTTGGAGAGGACCAGTGGACAGAATGGACATAGGTTGCCCTTTGGGGCCTGGAGGTGGGGAAGGGGCAGGAGCCTCTTTCTCAAAGCAACGTGGGGAAGAGAGGAAGAGGGCTCCCACTTTGACACCTCTCATGTCCACTGGCATCTCAAGGTCCCCCTTCAGCAGCTACAAGGAACTCAAGCAGTGTTTGCCCTGGGAAAGCCCCCATCCCGGGGCTCTGGCTTCCTTCTGCTCCGCCTCCTCCAGTGGACACTAGAACCTGAAACTAGGGGCATGGGAGGACTGGCTTGCCTCCTCCTCCTTCACCAGATGCCCTGAGCCATCTCTGCAGACCTGCCCTCAGACGGGCTGCCCTTTGTCGTAAAGACCCCTCTCCCCACCCCTGCCCAGTGCTGGGACCACTTCTGTTCTCCTGCGTGCATGCATGCTAAGTCACTTCGTGTCCAACTCTTTGTGACCTCATGGACTGTAGCCCACCAGGCTCCTCTGTCCATGGGATTCTCCAGGCAAGAATACTGGAGTGGGTTGCCATGCCCTCCTCCAGGGGATTCCCTACCAGGGATCAAACCTGCGCCTCCTACATCTCCTGTGTTGGCAGGCAGGTTCTTTACCACTAGCGCCACCTGGGGAGCCCCTCCTATTTTCTTAGGGATGCTGAATCAGAGGACATTTTTCCCTTGCTGCACCGTTATTAGCTAGGCTTGAATAATGCATGTTTCCCTGCTAATACACTCTTTGATAATGGACCTACGTTAGTGTTCATTGGAAATTTTCCTGCTGGATACACATGGAGAGCAATGCACATTTATAAAAAGAATTTGAATGCATGTTGAGAAGTGGTGACTCCGTGGTAGTGACTGAATTTTATCAGGCATTCAGCTTAGACAGCAGCTAGCTGGGATACCAACCTCTGGGGAGCTTTTTAATATATGCAGAGCAGGGATGAGCAGGGGGGTGGGGGCTGCAGGGAGATGGACCGCTTTGCACACCACACTGCGGGCTTCAGTTCCTGTACTGCCATGTTATCTCAGGTGCAGAGTGAATCCCTGAGTCTCCAAGGGCTGAGCTGGGGAGGGGGCAGATGCTGAAAGAGGTTGACCATGCCCTTGGGATAACTTTGGGAACATGTCACACGAGAAGATGCTGAGGTCCCACCAAGAGCAAAGCTGCCTCCTGGCTATGTGACCCACAGTAAGTCACTTAAACCGCTGTGCACCCCAATTTTATTATTGACCCAGTATATATAATAACTACCGGTTAGGGTTGTTAAACATGTAAGGACCAAATGAAATGATTATTGAGGGCCCAGTATGGACAAGGCGCTGTTCTAGGCATTGAGGACAAATGAACAAAACAGACAGAAATCTCTGCCTTCGTGGAGCTTACGTTGCAACGTAGAGTGACAAAAACCACTAAGAAAATGATATGTATGACCAAAAGTTAGGGATAAAGTCCCTATCTTTAGGGAAGGGGATAGGGAGAGATGGGTTTGGAGGTATAGTTTTAAGTGAGTGGTCAAAGAAGGCCTCGAGGAGAAAGTAGTGTTTGCTTCAGAGGCTTCAAGGAGAAGAGGGAGCAAGTTATGAAGATATCTGGGGAAGAGCCTTCCAGGGAACTGGCAGGCTGGAGCGAGCAGCTGTTGTATTATTGGAACATCAGAGGGGCGCTTGCAGCCGGAGAAGAGTGATGGAGGTGGAAGATGGGGTCAGAGAGGTCTCAGAGAGGGCCGATTAGTCCAGGCAGGCCCTTTAAAAGACTTTGGCTTTTACTGTAGAAGAGTTGGGTTGTCCCTGAAGAGTTTTGAGCAGAGATGTAATTTGGTCTGACTTCTGTTTTAACAAGATCCCTCTGGATCTCATGTTGAGACTAGATTAGACGGGGGCAAGCGTGGATGATGGAAGACCATGGCAACAAGAGGAAAAGTCTCAGAGATCTGAACCAGGGAGATAGATGTGCAGACTGCATTGGGGATGTATTTGGAAGTTTGCTGATAGATCATGTATGGGCGCAAGAGAAAGAGAGAGGTCAGTGATAGTGATTTAAGTTCTAAGGTCCTCAGTCCAGGGCCTGGTATGTAGGAAGTGACAGTCACAGTTGTTACCACTGCTGGTACCAGTCAGAGCAGAGCTGAGCTGTCTGGTGGGGGTTGTCTGGGATTCAGCAGAAAACCAAGCCATATAATCAGAGACAGGATGAAGCCTTGGGTAACCAGTAGAATGCCTTGGGTCCACAGGGATACTGAGACCCAAAGGAGACTGATGGATTCAGAGGAATGACCTTTGAAATTGTGGAGTTCTGGCTCTGGGGCTATTTGTGTCCTATTTGGCCAAGTCCTGATGAGCTATGGACTGGACTCAGTATTTGATCAAAACCAATTCAATCCATCAGGCTACCACCTGTGCCAGAAACCATCTAGTGACCTCCCAGGCTCAGCTGCTCCTGCCCACAAGGTTGGCTGCTATGGGCTGGGCTTGGCCAGGCAGGCTGGCTCTGCTCCTCATGTTCTCATGCTCCTGGGCCAGCCACGTCTCCTCCCAGTGATGGCTGAGATTCAAGCCGGCATGCCTAATCTGTCAGGCACCCTACAAGTCTTTGGACATGTCAAGGCCTCCATAATGACCAAACCCAAAGTCACGGGGTGATGAAATACACTCCACCTCTTTAGCAGGAAGGACTACCGTCACATTGCAGTGGGTGTGGATACAGCAAGGGTGACAACTTGGGGACCTAATCCAATGTAACACCTGGCCAGGGCTGGTTCAGAAATTGGTCAGACTGGATCAGGTGAACAGAGCTACAGAGGGCAGGCTGCAGGGCTTCCCATGTCGCTCACTACCAGTTTGCAGGTAGATCACCCTGGCTGCCTCCAGGGTGCTATAAAGTGCCAGCCTCTATAGCACCTCTTTCTCCATGTTTGAGACCCTGCTGCACTTGAACCCTACCCTTGGCATATCTCTGCACATAGAGGCTTCTGACTGTGACCCATCATGGAATTTCCCAAGCTAAGAGAGGGACCATTCTAGAGGGACCTACCCCCAGTCCCAGACGAAAACTTAACCTGATTTTTCTTTCCTTCACCTCTTTTCTAGTCAAGAAGCAAATTGAGTTGAAGTCTCGAGGCGTGAAGCTGATGCCCAGCAAAGACAACAGCCAGAAGACATCTGTGTGTAAGTGTCCGCCTTGCTGAGCCTCTTGCTTGAGGTCAGACCCGCCGGCGCTGCGACCGCGGGGAAGCCAGATGCTGCTGCAACCGGTGTCCTTTCAGCCCCGCTGCCCGCGGCCCGGGTCTGCGCATGCGCACACTGACCTCATGGCCAGTGAGCAGCCCCGGGGCCTGCCGTTTGTCTTCGCGAGTTCCTCCTTCACATCCCCTCCCGCCTCTTCTTCCTCCCTCCCTTCCCATTCTAACTACAGTCCAGGGAGTCATTACTGCTACATTTCTTTCTTTATTTTTCCTTTTGAATCACTTCCACCTGCTAAAACAATCCTTTTTCTGGCTCCTCGTCTAGGAGTCAGTGAATGCCAGCTGGGATACTGGAGGCTTCAGGGCCCTGATTCCAGCTCCCAAGGCAAGATTGGGAAGGGGAGAGAGAGGAATTCCTAGAACCTTCCACCATGGTCTGTGGACCTGGCTGGGCAAAGCGTGGACTAGAGGGTGGGGGTTTGGCGTCTTGAGCCCACGGGGCGGTGCTGGGGGGGCTCTCTGCTTAGACACCGGGTGGATTCTGTCCTTGAGCACATGCTCCTGCCGTTGGTATTTGAAAGATCAAAAGGGTGATGTCCAATGCTGGGGAATGGTCTGGAATGTCGTCACCCCAGAAGAACCTGATCAGAGCCTGTGCTAAGGGGGCTTTTGATCTAGAGCATAAGAAGGTTTTCTGGAAGATTCTGGGCCACTCCAGGAGGCTGGACTTGAAAGCAGAGCAGATTTTTCCAAGAAACACTCCTTTTTCATTCTGAAAGTGGAGATGAGGAGCCTCCCTTGTGCCTCGGAGCCTGGCCTTCTGGTCTGCCTCCTCCCTCCCTTTGCCTATTTGTCTCATGCCTTTCTCTCCCTCACTTTCCCCCTCCACTGTCCCTCTTCCTTCCACCTTCCTCTCCCTTCACCCAATCTGCTTTCCCCTCTCTTTCTCTCTACTCTGCTTCCTGCTGAACCCCTCCATTTCTCTTTCACCTCCACATGCTCACTTTTCCCATGATGCTAGAAGTGCTTGCTGGAGAGAGGTGAAGAGCAGGCGTGGGTGGTTCCAGAGCGCCGTGGTTTGGCGGCAGGGAGCAGGGAGAGAGGCAGTTTGGTCCCAATGTCCTGACAACACCGAGCCTGACTGTGACTTTTCTCTAGTCTTTCAAGTCCTCCAATTGGAGATGGGCACCACTCCTCACCCCTGGATATGAGTGTGTCTGGTCAGCCTGCCACAAGGGGACTGGGTGGCAGAGGGCAGCTGGGAGGCCCTGCTTCTGCATTTGACTAGGGGCCTGAGGGGTGGAGCAGAGGGTCAGATCAAGAGTTGGCAGAGAAGACTCGAGACACAGGCTGGGCCTGCATAAGCTCTTTCTGCAGCCACAGAGGACCAGAGGATCCAAGGCAGGCCTTGAGTCCACAGGCAGACTTTAAGGAAATTGATTTGGGGAGCAAGTTTTTATCCCAGTTGTATCCTTGGGTAACTGTGTTACCCCAGGTACTAAACTAGTGCCTTGGTTTCCACAGCTGTAAAATGGGGCGGCAAAACTTTACCCTCTTTCCCCCTAAGGATGGTGTTAGATCTGAGATGGGCGTTCCTGACCCAGGGCTTCAAGAGGTCTATGAACTCGCAAGGAAATCACGTATGATGTTGTGGGTGCATTTGGGGATGGCAGGGAAGGGTCTGTGGTTTTCATTAGTTCTCAGAGGAGCCCAAAACTCCCTCCAAAAGATGAAGAAATCCTATTTTAATAAAATAATGCAAAAGCTCTTTTAAAAAATTACCATTCTCAACAAAGTGCTGCTTTCCTTTCTGAGATTCTCACAGAGGGGGATGGGTGTGTGGCTTGAGCTGCCATGATCAGGTCCCCGAGTGTGTGGCCCTGGCCCTTTGTGTTCTGCCCAGATTCCCTGTGGACAGATGTTCTGAACTTCAGCGGAGGCGTGGGCCACACCTACATCTCCTAGCTCCTACTTACTGCCTTCATCGGAGAGTCTGTGGGCACCCTGAACCCCGGCCGCCGGTTCTCACCACCACGCATCTGCGCCTTCCTTCCCTTTTGGTGGGAGGCATTGTCTTTCTGAGTGTGTTGTGGCTTCTTCCTCGTCATAGAGACCGGGGCACAGACCACCTTCCCATCTTTTCTCTCTGTAGCCAACAACAAATTCATGCTACAAGCACTAGGGGCTGGTTTTCAGCAGGCGGGGGAGGCTGAAACTCAGGAAAGAGGGGGAAAGTTTTTGCCTCTGTAATTTGGACAGTAAACTGGTGGCTGGGATTTGGGTTTGCTTGTTTCTGGGGAGCCTTGAAGGCTCACGTAGGGATGCTGTCACCTGCTCAGTCCTCCCGGAAAGAGAGAGAGCACTGGTTGGGGGGGAGGGTGCAGTGGGAAGGAGGGGCCTGATCACAGCTGGGCTCACAACTTCCCGCATGGCACCTGAGCCTTATTTCGGGCTGGCTGATTAAAGGGGTTGCAATGGGGTTTCCTTCACATGTCAGGGGTTGTGGTGTGGTGGGTGGGTTTCACCGTGACCTCGGCTCTACCATCCAGCCACATCCTCATCTGTCAGCGTCAGCTCTGCTCGCTGAGTGGTGTCAGTACTGAACGAGAGGGCGAGAGAAGGAGGCAAGAACCCATAGTGCGTTTGGAATGTGCTGGAAGGTAGAGTGTGGTTCCTAGGCAGCAGGGACTTTGGGAGGAGAGTGACTGGTGTGCAGGGTGGGGGAGACAGGGCCTAAAGAATGTGGGCGCTTAGCTCAGAAGCCCTCAGGAGGGATGGATTGGTGGTGAGGCCAGCTTGCCAGCAGATGAACCAGCAAGTACCGCTCAGGGCTCCCCTCTCTCTCCTGCCCCCTGGGGATCCAAGATCCTTTCTCTTGCCTTTCTCCTAATTGCAAAACAGGAGACTCCAGGAGGCAGGGGCTCGCTCAGCTTTTGGAGATGACACTTCCATGGTATCAGCCCAGCCTGAAGGGTCCTGGTCCGAGGGGATGGTGATGCAGCTCAGCTGAGGATGTAAAAGCTTTGGAAGTAGAGGTTTGGTGGGGAACGGGATGGGAGCAGGGGACAAGCGTCCAGTGGGAGTGACTGGCTTTAACCTGGCAGTGTGGAACGCTGGGTAAAAGGAGGCTGCCCAGGAGGCCTTGTGCTCATCGCCCCACAACCAGGAGGGCGTCCGGTCTCTGGCTTGAGCACGCAGTCTGTCCAGTGGCCGAGGTTACCTTGGCCAGCCACGCCCTGGGCTACCTGGAGATTCGAACAGGTTTCTAACTGTAAAAATGAGCTTCAAAACCAGGCCTGAAATGAAACTAAATGAGTCAAAAGTGGAACTCCCCCTGCCCACTTCCATCACTCATGAGCATCCTCACAGGTTCCCAGGCCAGGACGGCCCCTGGCCCCTCTCCCCATGCCCTGCTCTGCCATGAGCCCTGGTAACTCTTTCTCTGCCACAGACGTTCCCATCACTTCATGTCTGTCCCCACTATCAGGTTCTTGCTGTCCTTTGCCTGAACAAACACAAAACTTCCTAATTCATTTTTCAGTATCTGCCCTCCTCCTGAGCAATCCAGAGCAATCCAGTTCTTACAATGCCCTTCTCCACTCAGGTCTCTTCCTATCTTCTTTAGGATCAGACTCAAGTTCCTTCAAAGTCTGACCTCTGTAACCTCACTTTCACTCTTCCAGGCCATTCACTACCCTCCCTCCTTTTCTGGCACAACTTGCAATTCTGTTTCCATGTCTCCACCTTGCTCCCCAGGCCCATCTGTTTGCCTGAAATGCCATTTCTTTGTTAGCATGTATCTAAATTCTACTATCTCAGAAGATCCGTGTTAAATGCCACCTCCTCCAGGCAGACTTCCATGCTTCTCTCAGGAATATGAGATAGGTCCTCTCTCTGAACTTCCTTGTAGCTGCATCTTTCATTACCTCCCCACTGTGGTTCCGTACTTTCTTTCCATAGTTCATATCTTCACTGGATTTGGAACTCCTTGAAGACAGTGAAGTGATCATATCTGATATCTGACATTGACATCTCCCACCATATCCAAGTAGGGTCTTGTATACAGTAGGAGCTCACTGAATGCATGTTGTGTACCATGTGTAGGAGTGAGTGGGTGAGTGAGTGATGGAGCACATTGCTCTTTTGATGGGATATTGAGTGGGTGGGAGGATAATGGACCAACTCAGAGAGCATTGCTCCAGACTCCCCATCAGCCTAGATGTGGTTGTGTTGATCGTGGGTTTGGTGAGGGTTCGATTGGAACTCCAGTTCCTGGTCATCGAAGGCCAGGACTCCAGAGGTGCGAGGGAGTTCTCATCTCACAGCATCTCAAGAACAGTGACTGCAGGGGCCCGAGAGTTTCTGCCTTCTCCACTGGAGACAGGAGAAAACTGAGTTTTGTATGCATCCGCCGCCTTTGACCAAGCTTCTCCTTTAGCCTAGAGGACGCACATGTGGCTTTTTAAAAACAGGACTCTGGTGTTGGCAACGTGAAGGCATCGCAGCGCCTGCCAGAACCGCCGCAGGTGCTACCTCAGTGCTCTGGGCCGGGAATGCTCTGGGCCGGGAATGCTCTGGTTACCACTTACTCTGTGTTGAGAACTGTCTGGTGGGAAGAGGTTTCTCAGCAGGTTTCTCTCCCGTGTTTTAGCTCAAGTCTCTGCTTCGAACTTCAGACTGCAGCTTTCTCTTACATTCTTTACCGTTTCTGACCACGCATCCACCTTTTATTTAACTTTCTTTGAGTCATTTATCCATTGGGGGCAAGGTTGGGGGACTCATCTCATCTAGAGTCGCCATCAGCAGATTGGAAGGATGGGGGAGGTCACCGGGGGCTGTGGACTGTCCACCTCTGGTCGCTGGTCTAGGGCAAAGGGATGGGGTGGTTGTTGGGTTGGGGTGCCTCTGAGCCCACATGCTCTTGATGAATTTCACTTGGACTTGGCTCCCAAAGGAATTTGTCAACAGCAGCTCCCCATCTGCACACTCAGGAAACCCGAGCCCTGTAGGTCCCAGCAGCCCCGCAGGCCTGAGCAGAGCCGGGCCTCCTGCTGTCTCTGCGTCCACCTCCCATCCTGAGACATGGCCCCAGCGGGTGCCTTCCCGTAATTACCCATCTCTGTATGTGCTGTTTTTTTGCCTTGTAGTAACTCAGGTTGGTGTGTCCCAAGGGCATAATATGTGTCCAGACCCTGGCATACCTGAAAGGGGCAAAAGACTAGGCTCGGATTTCAGGTAAGATCTGTTTGGAAACGTTCTAATTGTAGAAAGGGGGGAGGGCGGGTGGCCTGGCTCAGGGGTCAGACAGGAGCTGGCCTTCCTGGAGATGGACTAGCGGGGACCATGTGGATATGGGCTCACTTCCTGGAGAAGAGCTTTGACCTTTAACGTTCTCTCTTGTCCAATCCTGGGAATAGTGCCGCACCTTCAGGGAGAGGGGCGGGCTGTAGACTGCCAGTGTCACCCGGCAGACCTATACCCAGGGTACGAAGGGCCACCACGATCAGTAATGATGAGCCAGCAGGCAGCTCACACCGCCAATCATCTCAGAGACCCCAGGGCACTGAGATGGTACCTTTTGTAAAGTTTGTAACTAACAAGACATCTTCTCATAATCATCCAGTTTCGTGAAGATTTCTGGGTGTCATCCACCCATGCCTAGCTGTCCTAATTGATGCTTATCTCAGAGGACTGCTGTTTTGCTCACAAAGTCACCTTTAACTCAATCCTAAAAGCAAATGGTCCAAAAAAAAAAAAAAAGAGATGAAGAGCAGGTGTTCCTTCCAATGAAAGTTTTAACTGATAAACGGTGGAGCAGAGATCAAGGGCCAGGAGAGAAATTAAATTTGGCGTGGTGCTCTTCATGGAACTAGGAAGGATTCAGGGGTGGGCCTGGGAGGCCTAGGGGCGGGGCTCACAGACATGCCTTGTCTCCCAGGTTAGGATCCAGTGTCCAGTTCACCTGCAACGAGGGCTATGACCTGCAAGGGTCCAAGCGGATCACCTGTATGAAAGTCAGTGACATGTTTGCAGCCTGGAGCGACCACAGGCCAGTGTGCCGAGGTAAGCAGGTCCCTGGAAAGGGAGGCTGGCCAACAAACTGGGTGGGGCTTGAGGGATGGAGCCCAGCTCCCGATACCAGGGTCCTGGCTCTCATCTGGACTGGTTTACCTCCCTCTCGCTGCTGTCCAGGCCCCAGGTTCGACACCCATTGACCAATGAAATCAACACATTTATTTATCACTTCCTTTGTACCCCATAGGCCTATAGAGGAGCAGGGTATACAGAGATGGGGGAGAGAGGCATGGTTCCTACCTTGCCTGGACCTGACAGTCTAGTTGGCAGTCAGACGTGAGCAGGCTCCTGGCCCACTGTACCAAGACATTACAGCTACACCTAGATGCGAAGGGAAGTCAGCGTGTATCATGTCACCTGGAATCCCTCCCACAGAGCACATAGCCATCCTGAACCTCTCTTTCAGTGCCTTTGTTTCTTTTCATATACTCAGCAATAAGCAGACCTTTCACCTCTGAAAGAATCCTCTGATCTCTGCAGGAGTAACACGCACCAGGGCCTCACGCTACTCTCTGTGGGATTCTTCTAGCCCCACACCTGAACATCTTGTTCTCAAGGGCCTTGCCGTCCCAGGAATCACAAGCACCAAATCTGGGCTGGCTGAGTCCCCCTCCCCAACATGATCTTAAAATAGCAGACCTGGGTGTATTTCTTCTTTGGGGCAGGACAGCAGCTGCTGCTAGGGTAGAGAAGCCCCTGGCCTCTTTCCCCAGGGCTCTACTAGACAGCTTTTCTTATCCCACACTGCATGTATCTCTCTTCTTCCGTTGTTTTCACACATGACCAGGACTCAGGGGTTCTGGGTGCAAGTGGAAGGAATCATTCTAGAGTTTGTGAGCACGGACAACAGTTACTCCTTTGCGTACCCCCTTGGAAGAGAAAGTGTGCTGCCTGCTCAAACTGCGTTCCTAATCCTTCCAGTTTAAGGAGATCCTTTGCCTCTTTCCAGGCACATGCATGAAAATGAAATTCATGCAGGGCAAGATGGGGTCTGGGATGAGAACTTAGATCACTGCCACCCCTGAGCAGCGGGCAAGTTGGAGTTGAGACCCACTGTTTTTACTGTGTTGATAACAAGCTCTGGAAGCGGGTCATGGAAATCTCTCAAATAAACCTTAGATGTACTCGTGGCCACTCAGCTTTGGGGTGCCTGCAATCCACCGTTAATAGTGTGCCTTGCACCCTGACTGATTGTAGTTATTTCAAAAATTCCACTTAGCTGATTTTTTTCTAAAAACTCAAACAAAAGAAGAGTTCTTGGGTATTGCTCTCAGCTTTGCCACCAACTGGCCACAGGCAATTCAGCAAAGCCCCTATTTTCCCTGGGCTTTTTTTTTTTTTTACTTGTAAATGTAGCTCATGGCTCCTACCTAAGTAACCCATCTTGTACTAAGGTGAAGATCAAATGAAGTTGTGGATATGGAAACACTTTATGAATTGGGAAGTGCTGGACAAGAAAACAAACATCCTTGTGCTCGAGCAATGTCTCTGCAGATCAAGGACATCTGTACTGTTCACTGCCTAGAATAGGACTGGGCACATAGTAGGTGCTCAGTGGCATGTGTTGAATGATGACTGAATAAATATGAATAGCACAACACTCCGTTTCCAGGGAACCGAGACACCCGCTGAGTAGACAGGCACAGAATCATCAAGTCTGAGGATCAAGGGACGCTTTGCCAGTCGGTCATTTCCAAATTCCTTTTGAGGAGCCAGAACAGCAATGCCTTCAGGCGGTGGTGGGATCTGATCTCTCCCCAAAACCTTTTCATTGGAGGCAGGTTGTTCTCTTAGTAATGCTGGGTGTTTACACCCAGAAGCCCAGGGTTGGGGAGGGCTGGTGTTTCAGAAGAAAGTTCACAGTCAAGTAACATGCTCATCTTTTTCTCCAGATGTGTTGTGTGCCCCAGTCAAGCCCCTCCAGTGATTTTGACCCACTAGATTCTGCATTCTCTGCCGCGTTATTGACTAAGCATCAGGCTGAGATTTTGCACATCCATTCCCATCCCATCCTCTATCCCTGGGAAGTGGGGGAAAATCCCAGAAAACAGAGCCACACAGAACTGAGTGTAAATCTCCATTGTTTAACTGGGTGTCCTTGGGCCCATCTCTTCACCTCTCTGAATCTCTTTGCTTTGGCTAAAAGGCAGTGACCGATGGAAGCGCATACACTACCATATGTAAAATAGATAGCCAGTGGAAATTTGCTGTACGACTTGGGGAACTCAATCCAGGGCTCTGTAACAACCTGAAAGGGTGGGAAAGGGTGGGAGGGAAGTTCAAGAGGAAGGGGACATAAGTATACCTATGGCTAATTCATGTTGATGTGTGGCAGAAACCAAACCAATGTTGTAAAGCAATTATCCTTCAATTAAAAATAAAATTAAAAAAATAAATAAAAGGCAGTGACTATAGAGCACTGCTTTATAGCGTTACTGTGGCAGTGAACATGGAAGGCCTAATTTAGAGATGAGCCCAGCGGATCTGTGAGTCTGTGCGCATGCGTGTTCAGTTTTTGTTTGGGGATGTAGCTTCCCCACGTCTTGGAGTGCACCCACAGCCTCTCGTCGCTCCAGCTTTCTTATGGGTCCCAGATCTCTCACCGTCCTGTGCAGTCACACACCTTGGGAGGCAAGCAGACTTTGAAAGTGAAAGTGAAGGCGAAAGTCACTCAGTCCTGTCCAACTCTTTGTGACCCCATGGACTATTCAGTCCATGGAGTTCTCCAGACCAGAATACTGGAGTGGGTCACTGTTCCCTTCTCCAGGGGATTTTCCCAACCCAGGGATCTAATCCAGCTCTCCCGCATTGCAGGGGCATTCTTTACCATCTGAGCCACCAGGAAAGCCCACCTTGGCTTTGATCTTAGAGCCCTACTCTGCCACCTGTTAGCTTGCTGACTCTGGGCAGGTTTCTTCATGTTTTGAAGCCACAGGGCCCTCATTTGTGAACTGGGGAAACAAAACCTCCTTTGCCTAGTGCTTGCCAGATTTAAACAAGCCATTTTACAGAAAGTGACCAGCACCAGCTGTAGTGGAGAGGGGCTTCCAGAGCACGTTCAGCTTCCTGTCACTCTCTCCTTCTTTCTTTCTTTCCCAAGGTCATTGTGAGGGAGGAAGAAAGCAGCAGAGGTTCCTGAGTTTGGACTTGGATAATCTGTCCTGGTCCTCCCTGAAAACCAAAGGCTGAGATAGATCTTAAATTCAGAAGTCCTTTAATTTTGGCAGTTTTGAACATTTTCCTTTCAAAATCTCTTATTTTTTACTACTCAGAATTACTTTCACTCAGTTGGTGAAGAATCTGCCTGCAATGCAGGAGACCCCGGTTCAATTCCTGGGTCAGGAAGATCCGCTGGAAAAGGGATAGGCTACCCACTCCAGTATTCTTGGATTTCCCTTGTAGGATCGCAAAGAGTCAGACACGACTGAGCAACTTTGACTTTCACTATTCTACAAGTGTTGTGTTTTTTTTTTTTAATGGAGAGTTTAAGTTAAGCCCACTTTAAAAATAGACAGGGACAAGACTCAGAATTCCATGATAGTTCCACTAATAAGCAGGTTACCAAAAGACCACAGTCTGAAAAGGATTCACCACCACACATAGTGATGTTATTTTTTGTCTAATGCATTTAAAATATGATTTGATTTTAAACATTCATTTTCCACACAATTAATTCTACTAAAACATGGGGCTCAGCAAATGATAGGTTCTCAGCAAATGTTTGCGGACAACCTGAATGAATCAGTGATTGAAATGAATGAACAATGTGGAACTGTGCCCTCGTTTTGGAATTTGAAATTAAGAATTCACAGGCCTTATTTTTTTCTTGCCCTCTGACCAGAAGAAATAAGCTTCTCAGTTGACGACTAGAAAATTTTGATCATCCAAAGGAGATTGAGGACAACATGAAATGATGTTATAACATTATACTAATTCAGTTCAGGCCCAGAGACAGGTATTATAATATAGGGCTTGTCAAACTTATTTTACATAAGGAACCCAGTATTTTATTTATTTCTTTAACTTTTTACTTTATGTTGGAGTATAGCCAATTAGCAATGTTGTGATAGTTTCAGGTGGACAGTGAAGGGACTCAGCCATACATACACATGTATCCATTTTCCCCCAAACTCCCCTCCACTCCAGGCTGCCATGTAAGACTGAGCAGAGTTCCCTGTGCTTAGTAGGTCCTTGTTGGTTATCCATTGTAAATATAGCAGTATGCACACGTTGAATTAAATGCATGAAAATTACAGGTGATCGTCTTTCTCCTTGGATCAGCTTCCTGGGCTTCCCCTTTAAACGTTAATGTTGTTCAGAATTCTTTCTTCATCCCCCTCCCCTCCTCTCTCTTCCCCCCTTCCCTCTCCCCTCCTGCATGTCACCCCTCCTCTGTCATTATTCTCTGCTGGGTGATATACTGACTGCACCAGAATATATGTCCCATTATTCCCTGCGTCCCTGACCCATACATATATGCTAATGTTTAAAAATTCCATTTATTAAGCTATTTATACTTGTATGAAGCAGTATAATAAGCATTTTTCATAATTTATTTACAAGGAAAGAGGTAATATCCATATTTTATGTTCAGTTCAAGCTTGGAATGGTCTGCCAGCTTGCCCAAGGACACAAAGCTCATCTTTTGAACTGGAATTCCACTGCTGACCAAAGGCCCATACTTCTACTTGAAAAATTCACCTGAACACCAATTCAGAGTCAACACACTAGACAGAATCGCATAGAACAACTGCCCCTACACACACTTTCTGGTAACCTTTATTTTGATCTCAGAGACTTTCCTATAGCTCAAATGGAGCTGCTTGCCATGCAGGAGACCAGGGTTTGATCCCTGGATCAGGAAGATCTTCTGGATAAGGAAATGGCAATCCTCTCCAGTATTCTTGCCTGTAGAATCCTATGGACATAGAAGCCTGGCGGGCACAGTCTGTGGGGTCACAAAGAGTCAGACACAGCTGAGCAACTAAAACACATTTTGATCTCATTATGAACTCGCAAAAAATTGGCAAAAAACTATGCAAAATATTGTATATTCTTTGCACAGATTTAAACAACTACTTTTAGGTAGTTATTGGATAAGGGGAATCAGTCAGAGTACTGGAGAAGAGCCAGAGGCATCATGGGAGCCAATGAATGTAAGGTTCACAGAGACAGAAGAGTCAGTAGGGTCAGACACTTTAGAAAGGTCAAATACAACAAAAACCTGAAGGCAGCCCCCGGGGTTAAGTGGCTCCACTAAGTGGTGGGCGCTTGGAGTTGCCAGTAAGGAACAGTCAAGGAAGCAGAACAAAGACAAGGGAGAGGGCGGACTTGGACCAAAGCTTCCGATACGATGGCAGCTCATGAGTCTGTCTGCGAATCCACCGTTCTCCTGCAGCCCCGCGGCACCCAGGATCAGGGATAAAGACGGACAATAGAATTCATCCAAGGCAGACAGGAGAGTGTGGTGGGAGCTGCTGGAGAGGGTCTTGTGGTCCAGACTAAGCAGTGAGAGGAAGGGTCAGGAGAGGGTGGAGAGATGGGGAGAACTGAGGGAGCCAGGAGTCTGGAGAGACAAAGGGTTCAGGACACCAGGGGGTGCGTTGAGACCAAAGTTACTCTGCTGGATGAGGAAGCAGCCGGAGGAGGAACCAGGTGATGGGGTTTAAGATCTCACAGGTGGACTCTCCCGGGTCCCAGAACAGCAGGTTCCGGATATGGTAGGAACATGGTTGGTCTTCGGCAGGAGCACCTGATCTTAGGAGGAGGGGCTGACCTCTGAAAAGTGAAGGAACCATTCTTCCGTTGGAACCAAAAGGAAGAAGAAGAGAACATAAGCAGACGGGATTGCAGACTTGAGGGATGAGAGACAGGGCACGTCTGCCAAATGTCCTCTGGTTCACCCACAAAAACTGAAGCAAGGTCATCACTTGAGTGTAAGGGAGGTGAGGGAAGGGCGAGAGGTCAAAGGGACATGCAAGAGGCATGAAAGGGCTTTGAACAGAGTAGGGGAGTGAGCTAAATGGCAGACTTGCTGGACAATATCCACAACTCTCTGAGGTGAGCGATCATGAATTCATAGTGACATCCTCCTACTCAGGTGATTTTTCTCCAGCAAAGCTTGACCGCACTGGGGAAGGGCTGGAGGATGTAGGTGGAGAGCTTCATCCACAATTGATGTCTTCCAGGCAACCATTTAAAGGACTGCGGTGGATTTGCGAGAAAATGATCCTAACAGTGGACCATGAGATCCAAGTTGGGAAGAGAAGACAGGGAGCTGATGGTGGAAAGTTGGTGTCAGTGGAGTGAGATACAGATGAAGGTCAAAGAAAACGTCCTCCGGGGCGTTAGCAGTTGTTTGCGGAAGGGCACACCAGAGAGAGGAGGAAACCCTCCATTGCCGAGCGCTGCAGAGGAAGTGGTGGACCTGCAAGGGGAAGACGGGCTTCAGTCCAGGCAGAGTTAAAGCAGGCGGCCCCTAAAGACATTACAGCTACAACGCAGAGTTTGTTTGCCCTAGGACTGGTGGTCAGGAGGTGGTTCTAGAGAGAATGCTGTGGAAAGGATGAGGGGGAAGGTCGAGAGTAGGGGAAGGTAGTGAAGCCGGCATGGAGCAGGCTGGGAATAAGGTTTGGGGAGAAGATAAAAGACCAGAGGCACTTGCATCTAGAGCAGTTTTCTTTTTGGTACCAAGCTGTTTTGATGCCAGCAATGGCTGTGGGTCTAAATTATTCTTCCTAAAGTCCCCTGGAACACTGGCCCCTGCTCCATGGTATAGTGATGTTCAGAGAAACAATGGAATTGGCTACAGAGCTTGGGCTTGGAAGGTCCCAAAAAACCTCCTGAAAGTTATCCAGCAGGGCATTTATTTAGTGGGAAAAGGCAAATACAGAAACATAAGCTGGTGTCTATTCATTTATTCAGTCACTGTCTGAGCATCTACCATTTTGCCAGCCCGTGTAGGCTGCAGCAATGAACTATCCATCTGTTGGTGGGATCCCAGGGGCTGGCTGCTCAGAGGGAAGTCTGTCTGTCCGCAGACCTCCCGACCTTACCCAGACAGCAGAGGAGAAAAGAAGCTGATTCTTCATCCCGAATCTATTTTTAGGTGCTCCATGCTAACTAGCTGCCAAGTATAATATTTTAATTAAACCCCTCTAAGCCCTTAAAGTGGTAAATGGCTTTTTGACCTCTTCTCCCTAATTACCTTCACCACGTTTCAACAAAGTGCAAATACCATCTAATTTTTGGAAACAAGTGCAAGATGAATTAAGTCTGAAGCTGAGGGCTTTTGGCAGCAAAACCTGAATCTCCGGAAGAGGTGTAATGTGGTACCAGTAGAGGCTTGTAAGGATCCCCTGCAGGGCTAGCATTCTGACACCTCAGGCCCGCTTTGCAATGGTGGGCTAGCATTAGAGTTTTGATTTTGATTATCTTGTTCTAATTTGTTTAGTGATGATGTCAGTCTCAAATGTGGTCGTGGGGGGAAAAAAATCCTATAAAGAAACTTCACAAAAGGTAGAATAAAAGATCCTCGGCCTTGGGAAATCTTGGAGATTGTGAGACGGAATGAATATGGCATCTGAGTCCACCGTCCCAGCTTCCCTTTGTTAAATACTGACAGTGTCCCAGGTCCTGGGTGAGCCTTCATATCCAAGATCTCATAGAATTTCACCCTCATCATGCTTCAGTGGGTCAATATCACTAGTCCCATTTTACAGATGAAGAAGTAGAATCAGAGAGGTTTTCTAACTTACCAGGGCTTCTCTGATGACTCAGACGGTAAAAAATCTGTGCAATGCAGAAAACCTGGGTTTGATCCCTGGATCAGGAAGATCCCCTGGAGAAGGGAATGGCTCCCTACTACAGTGCTCTTGCTTGGAGAATTGCATGGGCAGAGGAACCTGGTAGGCTACGGTCCACGGGGTCGCGAAGAGTCAGCCATGACAGAGCGACTGACACTTAAACTTTCAGTTCAGACTTAACCAACAAAACCCGAAATGCCAAGCCCCAGATGCATAGCCTGCTATCTCCTCACCATGCCAATCTGACTTCAGGTGGAGTTGTATCAAGTCCAGCCAGTGAATGTCAGTGTTTCTCAGGACAGAATTACAAAGCAATCAGATGCACAGGGAGGAGTAGGGGAGGGGATTCCCCTAGAAATTGGTTCAAACTTGGTTCAAACAATATCTGAGCTCAGGATGAAGAGGAATACCCTTCAGGTTCAGGACTGGGATGAGTAACCAGAAGGACAGAAGGAACTTCCCCACTGGAGTGTGTGAGCTCATAGAACAGGAGGGGCAGTTCTGACCCAGGGTCTCTTGCAAGTAACCCCCTAACAACACTCATTCTGCTCAGTTGTAACTGTTTTCACATCTGTTCTCTCCGCTTGCTAGCAGCTCTTTAGAGAAGAGGGATTGTGCCTTAGACATTTTTCTCTTCCCGCACTCAGCCTGGCCTGTAATAGGCATTCAACGTATGTGGGAATGAATGAGCAGAGGAATGAGTGTGTGAGATGAGAAGAGATTAATTATGTCCAGGAACTGGGGAGCTTCCTTCCCAGGCCCTCCTAGGAAGGGTTTCCTGGGAAAGGTTTATCAGGGCCCTGTCTGCACACAGACAGCAGTTCTAGGATATGCTGTCCCATCAGAGGAAACCAGGTTTGACGCCACTTTCATTTTATATACTTAGGCTTGTTGAGTTTGCTCACTATTTCTTTACTGTTAGGCACTTTATCTACAATTAGGATAAATTGCCATGTGGGCAGCAACAGAACAGGCTCATAGAACTTTTTATTAAAATAGCTGAGTGCTAACATTGAAGAATGAAGTGGCTGGAACTAAAGAACGTGTTTTTAAAGAAGGCAAACACCTAGATACAATGTAGTACCTTAACTGGTATCAATCACTACTTAATCTAATTAGTTTAGAAGCTATTTTAAAGAGCTTAATTAAATTAAGCTGTGATTGATAACACTTTATATCTACTTGAGGAGAGCACTTCTTCTAATTCACCTTGAATCTTTATGCTTCCAGTCAAAAGCCTATTTCAGGCACATGCTAAGTGTGGGGAAGGGTTGGGAAAGTACTTCACTGTCCCTGAAATCATTCCGGGTGCCTAGCACCAGGCTAAGCCAGGGGCCTTGCAGAGTTCTTGGGCACAGACATTCTGATACCTAGTGGGGGTGGCCTTGACAAGGACACCCTGAGATTCTCCTTCAGCAGACCCGAGAGCACATGGGAAAATGCGGAAAGGTCAGCAGAGCAGAAGGAAAAAGCTTAGCAGGTGAGAAGGTGTCTGGGATCCGCTTAGCTTGAGGTCAAGGTGAGGAGTACTAGTCCACATCCTCTTGGAAGAGATGTGGTGCTGGGTCACAGTGGAGTCCGGACAAGGGGACTTGCTGAGCTGGACCATGTGAGTCCATCATTGCCTAGAGAGCAGCAGGCCAGGGCATGTGGGGTCTACCCCTGCCCCCAGTGCTCTGGGAACTGTGGCTACTTTTGAGCCCACTAGGAGCTATGGAGGAAGG
Organism: Capra hircus; assembly: GCF_001704415.2. Taxonomy (NCBI): domain Eukaryota; kingdom Metazoa; phylum Chordata; class Mammalia; order Artiodactyla; family Bovidae; genus Capra; species Capra hircus. The sequence goes on along the minus strand of NC_030810.1, from coordinate 8,826,500 downwards.
AAATAGGAAGTAGAAGGTTTTATCTGGGATACGACGTACAGACTTGAAGCTCTTCTGGGCCGGGGCTGGGAGGTGGGGATGGGAACTGGTCCTCGTCTAAACTACAGTGCTTGTCTTCCGTCTCCTCTCTGCAGCCCGCATGTGTGATGCCCACCTTCGAGGCCCCTCGGGCATCATCACCTCCCCCAATTTCCCCATTCAGTATGACAACAACGCACACTGTGTGTGGATCATCACGGCACTCAACCCCGCCAAGGTAAGGCTCGCGGGGAGGGCGGGTCGTGTCCTATGGGCAGGACTGGGTTGGAGACCGTTGTTCTACCGGGGATTTCAAACCCAGAACGTGGTCCTCATAGATTTTCTGAAGACAATTATTAAAAATTGTTTTTATTAAATATCAAGTTGATACAAAAGCATACTTGTAAAATATAATATAAAGGATGTCAATACAAGATACAACTGTGTAGCCATCTCCCAGCTCAAGGGGAGAAAGCTCAAGGGAAAACAGAAAGCCCCACAGATATCCTAGTGATCTGTCCCCCAGTAACCTCATTCCATTCCCTAAGCCTCAGGCCACCATTTACCTCAACTGTGTGCTTTATTATTCCTTTGCTTTTCTTTATAGTTAGCACATAATTATGTATCCCTCAAAATGCAATGTTTAGCTTCCCGGTACTTGAACTTCATGTAAACGTAATCATGTTGTATTGATATATAGTCTTAATTAGCTTTATTCAAAATTATGTCCTTAAAGTTTTTCTGTATTGCCATGTATCATTTTGTACTGCTCTGTACATTTTTTCCCATCTTTCTCATTTGGTACTTTTTCCTGTGAAGTACCCTTTGTTTGCTAATAAATTTGATAAGTATCTTGCCAAGATCCACAAAATAACCTGTTAGAATTTTTAATTATACAAAAAGTACAGATAAATTGAAGAAGAACTGGTACCTTTATGATTCCAAGTCTTCCTGTCTATTAATATGGTATATCTTTACTCAGTTAGGGCTTCTTTAGTAGCTTTCAATAAATTTGTATAATTTTTTCATTATAAATCTTGTACATTTCATAATACATTTATTTCTAGATATTTTTGTTATTGCTTTTATAAATCATATCTTTTAAAATTTAGTTTTCTACCTGTTTCTTGCATAGTGGTTAGATATGCAATTAATTTTTATATGTTCAGCTATCCCATAGTAATTTATCTGTGAATTTTTAGCATATTCTACATAAAACAATCATAATCTGCAAAGAATGATGGTTTTGTTTCTTCTTTTTCAATCTTATACCTTTTCATCAACCTTTTTTTTTTGCCCCAATGTTCTACCTAGAATCTCCAGTATAATGTCAAATCATTGTGATGATGGTAGGCACTTTTGCCTTTGTTCAATGTCAAACAGATTGTTTTACTTCTTCACCATTAAGTATGATGTTTGCTAAAGTTTTGTTTTAATTTACAGTTCCTTTCTAATCCTAGTTTACTAAAAGCTTGTATTGTGAATGGATGTTGACTTTTATTGAGCACCTTTCTACATCTGTTAATATAATCATAGGATTTTTTTCCCTTTATTCTCCTGTGTGGTGAATTCCACTTTGATTTTTCTGATGTTAAGCCAACCCTGTATTCCTGGGATAAACCCAATCTGGTCATTTAGTATTATCATTTTTAAAATATACCTATATTTGAATTGCTAGCATTTTATATAGTGATTTTGCTTCTGTTTTGTTATATATTACAGATTTAACAAAATAAAATATATTCTATGTACATTACACACACACACACACACACACACACACTTGCCAGATTTCTATATCAAGATATTGCTAAAGTGAAAGTGAAGTTGCTCAGTCATGTCCGACTCTTTGCGATCCCATGGACTGTAGCCTACCAGGCTTCTCTGTCCATGGGATTTTCCAGGCAAGAGTACTGGAGTGGGTTGCCATTTCCTTCTCGAGGGGATCTTCCTGACCCAGGGATTGAACCCAGGTCTCCTGCATTGCAGGCAGATGCTTTACCCTCTGAGCTACCAGGGAAGCCCAAGATATTGCTAGCCTCATAACATGACTCAGACTTTTTCATCTCTTTCTATCCTACTACTTGTTTTTAGTGTTTTACAGTTTGATCATCAGATGTCTTGTGGATATTTTGGTATTTATCCTACTTGATTTCATTAAACTTCTTGAATCTATGGATGACATCTTTCATCAGTTTGGAAAAATTTTTAGCTATTGCCATTTCAACTGTTGTCTCTCTTTATTCTCTTTTCTGCTTCTGGAAGTCTGACAAGGCATGTTAATGTGGCTCATTCTATCTTCTTTCCTTAACGTCTATCATTTTCTCTCATTCTGTTCAAGAATTCTCGATCAGTTATGTCTAACCTCTGTTGAATTCATTCTCTGAAGATTCATTTTAATTTCAAATCTTAGTATTTTGCATTTATGAAAGCCTATTTAGTGTTTTTGATTGCTTTTGAGTTTATTTTATAGTCTCTGGCTCCTTACATATATTTAAGTCATTTAAATATATTAAGGGCATTTATTTTATATTCTGTGTCTCTTAATCTCAGTATATGAAATCTTTGCAAGGTTCACTCTGTTGCCAGCTGTTTCTCACCTCTTGCCCTCAGAATCATGTTTCTTTCTTTGTTGTATAATTTTTGACTATGTGGTTAGAATCATAAACTGTGGGGGAATTCTTTGAGATTTGGGTAGAAACTGGTGTATTTGTTACTCTTCTGTGCTTGGGGCCATTAACAGTCAGAAACCTCTTCAGATTAAATTCTCAGTATGAAGGTTTCAAACCACCCGAGTAATCTGAAGGCTGCAAATCCATATGAAGACAGATTTATCATGAGAGAGTCTCAGAGGAAGTTTTCTATTTGCTTTCATTCAGTGTCAAAATCTGAAATAAACAATCAGCCTTCAGATCTACCCAGAGGTTAGCAGAGCTGTGTGAGAAGGAAGTAGGCCTATTTCTAGCTCAGCCTCACACTAAGGGTGCAACTTTAACCAGTTCAACCTTGTTCGGGGATGTCATCGGAAGTTCCCAACCTTGGGGGGCCCTGACCTTTGTCTCCTGCTCCCCCCTCTCCACAAGACCCTGAAAATCAAAGCTCTGCTTCACCAGGTTTTAAAAATGTGCTTCATGCTCCAAAGCACCCTTTGCATCTCTACGTTCACTGGGGTTTAGACTCTGAGAGTTCTTGCCATCCTAGTCTTCTTGGGCTTCCGTGACAAAATATAACAGATGGGGTGGCTCTAACAAGAGACATTCATTCTCTCACAGTTCTAGAGGCTAGAGGTCCATGATCAAGATGCCAGCAAACCTGGCGAGATCTACTGCCAGCTCATAGATGACCCCACAGAGGACCTCCTTCTCAGCATGTCTTTCTGTGTTCTCTGTGTACATGCAGAGAGAAACGTTCTGGTATCTTCTCCTCTGTTTTGAGGACACCAATCCCACTGGATTAGGGCCCCATCCTTTGACTTCATTTAACCTTAGTCACCTTCCTAAAGGTCCCATTTCTAAATATCGTCATATTGAGGGTTTGGGCTTCCACATATGAGTTTTAGGGCAGTATAATTCAGTTTATACCACTAATTAACTTGTAAAAAGCTTTCTTTTTCTTTTTAAGTTTTACTCAACATTTTAAAACTGTTTGCTCAAAAGTGCTTAGGACCACAATACTTGGAACACTGGAGACAGATTTCCTCTGCAAGTCATTTTGCAAATGAAGAATTGTATTTTATCAAACCATCTGAGGATGAACGTAGGCAGTGGAGAAGGATGCTTCGGCCACATAGGGGTGGAAATGGAGGCTAACCCGGAAGAAGGACCTTGAAGTTGTTAAGTTGCTGGCTAGAGGGCTATATCATGGGCATTGTTAAAGAAGTACAGATGCTTATCTATGTTTGCTTTTGAATCTGAAGATGGGGTAGAGGGTGAAGCATAGGAAAGTCCTGAACATTTTTTGAGAAACAGTCTGATTTGCCTTCAGAAGACCTAACCTTGGCTGGTGTGTGGAGGTCAATGGCCCCATGTTAGTCACCACCCCACAGGCCATGCAGGAGGTCACTCCAGCCTGGGTTTCTGAAGCCAGTCCCCCTGAAAGGCACTGCCTCAGAGTTAGGTTATACAGAAGGACATTTTTCATGGGATCTTCGTGCATTCTTGGTGGGCTTCAGATAGTGCTAGGGAAGCCCCAGGAAGACTGAAGGGGGTTCCTCACTGGCACAACCCAGGAGGAGAGCCAGGAAGCATACAGTGCAGAAAGGAGAGTATAAGTATAGAAACTCAAAGTCTGAGGCTGAAGGGTAGGAGCTGCCTTCCTGCAAACAGCAGAGAAAATGCATAGTGTATTCCTACTGCTGTTCAGCAGCCAACAGGAGAGATTTAGTGCATTCAAGGATTGCCTGTCTGGTCACCTTGGGGACCTCTCCTTCAGCAAAAATCACAGCCTTTCCACATTCACAGTATGTTTCATGAGCTTAGCATTTATTCATTCATTGATCGTTGGTATGATCTCTGCCCTTGAGGAACGTGCACTCAGGAAAGGAGGATGGGTAGAAACGTGAAGCTAGAGTTCAGACAAGTGCTAATGGAGTTGTGTCCAGAGTGTGACGGGAAATCTAGAAAAGAGACACTAATGGAAGGCCGGGGAACTTGGTACAAAGGCGGTGACATTTGAACGGGGTCTTGAAGGATGAAGATATCAGAGTAGACACCTGTGCCGAGGCACTGAGGTTTGGGTGCCAAGGCACTGAGGCTTGGGACAGTGTCTTAGAATAACTCAACATGCCTGTATCAAGGTGAGGCTGGAAAGTCCGCAAGATCCAGATCAGGGTGAGCCCACAGGCTTGACAGAGAGGCTTAGGTTTTATTCTGAAACAGATTTCTAAGAGTAGAAGTGTTAGGCTATTTGTGATAACAGTAATAGCTATCTCTTATTCTATGCCTGTTATATGCCAAGAACTGAGCAAGGCCTTCTGTATAAATGACTTTATTTCATTCTCTTCATAGCACAAATAATTAAGTTTTAAAATACCCATTTGGTGGATGAAAAACCTGAATCATGGGCAAGTCAAAGGTTAGGAAACTTGGTCACAGCACATAATCAGTATTAAGTGGCAGCACTGGGCTTTAAAGCCATGAACTTAAGTAGCTGTGCTGTGCTATTGGATGGAACATGGTCTCAGAGTCGATGGGAGGGGTTGGGACCCGGAGCAGTGGGATAAGCCTTGGGAAGGATGAGGGCCACTCTTTCTTCTGTACCAGAGCAATAGCAGAAAGAATTTTTGAAAGATTACTGTGGCAGCAGTGGAGATATTAGAGAGGGATATTGAAGGGAGTGAGACCAGTTAGGAGGCTGAAGCAGTTACCCAAGTAAGGAAAAGGGGGTCATTAGCCAAGGCTTAGGAAATATGGAGGGGAAGACAGATTTAAGAGAAATCTGGGGAATGAGGGCTTCCCCTGAGGCTCAACTGGTAAAGAATCTACCTGCAATGAGGGTTACCTGGGTTCAGTCCCTGGGTTGGAAAGATTCCCCTGGAGAAGGGAAAGGCTACCCACTCCAGTATTCTGGCCTAGAGAATTCCATGGACTATACAGTCCATGGGGTCACAAAGAGTCAGACATGACGGAGTGACTTTCACACTCATTAGGGAATGAGATGGGACTTGGTGGCTGATTGGATGTGTGAAGGAGGGAGAAGGAGAGGTATCATTCACCATTGTCCCCCAACTGACCACCATAGTGTCTGACATACAGTAGACACTCAGTAAACATTTGCTCAATGACCAAATACATGACAACTCCATGTTTTCTCACTTGGACTATTGGGAGGCTTTCAAAGGAAATGCAAGAGGAGGAACAAGCTTGGCAGCAGTCAAGAGGGAAACGTGCATCTGAAGTGCCTGTGTTTCATCCAATGACGTTTGGAATCACTGGTTGTAAAGTGAATAAATCAGGGTTCAGGAGAGAGATGTGGGTATCACTGCATTGACACGCAGTAGGGAACAAGCGTAAGGAATGAACGACGCTTCTTGGAAAGAGCAAAGAGATTGAAAAGATTCAGAATGGGTCTGGGAACACAATCCTTACAGATGACTGGGATCCAGTGAAAGAAGCAGAGAAAGAGCCACTGACAGGGGAATCGAGTTGCAAAAGCAAGAGGTTTCCAATCAGGATGTGTCTGACAGTGGTGATGCTGAAAGACATCTTGTTGGAAAAGGACTGGAAAAAGACTGTTGGCTTTAGCCTTGGAAGAAGATCTTTCAGTGGCGCTTTGTGGGGCAGCATATTAAAAAGCAGAGACATTACTTTGCCAACAAAGGTCCATGTAGTCAAAGCTATGGTTTTTCCAGTGGTCATGTATGGATGTGAGAGTTGGACTGTGAAGAAAGCTGAGCACCGAAGAATTGATGCTTTTGAACTGTGGTGTTGCAGAAGACTCGTGAGAGTCCCTTGGACTGCAAGGAGATCCAACCAGTCCATCCTAAAGGAGATCAGTCCTAAATATTCATTGGAAGGACTGATGCTGAGGCTGAGACTCCAATACTTTGGCCACCTGAGCAAAAGTGGATGGGGAGTGCGTGGATGGGGAGCAGGTTGCTATAGAGGTCAGGCATGTGGACAGCCCTTTGGACAACTTTGTGGTAAAGGGAGGGAAGTAGCAAGGGCACGTGAGGGAGGTTGGGAGCACAGAAAGCTCTGGGCTACTTACGATGTTTATTGTTTAGAAGATTGAAATTTTGAGTGTGGTTGTAGACTGAGGGCAAAGCAAGCGCAGAGGAAGAGACTGACGATGTAGGATTAGAGGATGGGGAGTGAAGGACCTGGAGTGAGTGACAGGCAAACTGGACTGAGAGTGCAGCAGCTCCTTTCACAAGGAGCAGGTGAGGAAAAATACCACCATGAAAAGGGGCTGAGAGTTTACCTGTAGAATATGTGTATGTAGGAAAGGGCATATGTCTCTTCTAAAAAAATTTTTTTTATTGTGGCAAAAGTCACACGATATAAAATATACTATTTTAATCATATTTGTTTTATTATTACTTAATCATATTGTACAGTTCAATGGCAGTAAATACATTCACATGGTTGTGCATCACTTAGTATCATCCATCTCCCAAATTTGTCACTTCCCCAAACTGAAACTCTGGCCCCATTAAACCCTACATTCCAACTCTCGCTCCTCACCCTCCACTCCCGGCCGCTGACATCTATCTACCCGAGTACTTTCTGATTCTATGAATTTGGCTATTGTAGGCACCCCACATAAATGGGATCAAGCAGTATTTTTCTGCACCTACTGTATATTGGGATGCATTTTTAAGGTTAACTTAGTGTGACACACGTCCCTTTGGTCTCCTGATAATCAGGGAATGATTACACATCCCTGGCACCTGTGTGTATGTGTGGACATTTCATCTCCTTTGAGCTTGAGAGGGAGCTGGGAACGTTCCAGTGACCAGGGCCTCCAAGGGTAAACAGAAGCTCCAAACAAGGTCCAGCAATGACCTGCCATGGCAATGGCCAAGAACCATGTCACGATGCCAGCCTCGACTGAGCGGGATGGGCTGAGCAGCTCTACCCTGTGGGAGCAAGAACTGACAGTCTCATTGCAGAGGCCGGTGAAGGGTATGTCTCTCCTCTGTGAACTAAGAATGAAACAACAAACACCACCCCGTCATCCTCCCAGAAGTTGGGCAGATTCAGGGAGAAGAGGAGCGGCAGCTCAGAGCAAGTGAGGCTGGCCCGCTCTGCTGGGCGCACAGCTCCACCGTCTCGCTTGGACTGGGATGGTCTGGAGAAACGGGAGTCCTGCCTCTGCCGGTTGCACTATCTTAGTATTTGCAGTCATTCTGCCCATAATAATATTTCCCAAATTTGGTCGATCATCAGAAATACCTGGAGAGAGTTTGAAGACATAAATTCCAAAATCCTTTCCTCAAAGGTCTGATTAGTGGAAGTGAGATGAGAACCTGGAACTCGCACTTTTAAAGAGCATCCCTGTGGTTCTGACCAGCTCAGCTTGTATGATAAAAAGCAACCCCTTTCTGTCCCAGCAAAGCACACAGGGCCCTGCTGCCCACCTCTCCCCAAGCAATCCTGGCTTCAGCCACACTGCGCTCCTGGATCACAGACACAGCTGGCCCTTTAAAACCTCTGTCCAGCACATCCTATCCCAGAGTATCTGCCCTTCTCCTCCATGCAAATTCCTATCCGCCCTTGAGACACAGTTCAGATTTCCGCTCTGCAGAGAAGCCTTCCAGACCCCACCAGGTCTTAGTGCTGCCTCTGTCCCTCCAGCGCTTCATCAACCTCTTCTGTTTGGTGCATGTGACGTTACACTGGGTTTAGAATCTCTTTCCCCCATAGCTCAGGAGAGGCCCCCCAAAGCAGGGGCGGTATCTGTTTTTCGCTCCTGCAGTTAGCACAGCACGCGGTACAGAGGAGGAGATCCGCAGGTGTCTGCATACATTACCAAGTGCTGGAGGAGATCTGTCCCTGGGTCAGGTAGCTCTTCAGGCACGGCCCCACCCACGCTGGGCCCCAGAGCCTCCTCCTGTTAGGACCTTTCAGCTTAGTCTCCAAAAGAACATGGCTGATGAAATTTTCATGGTCGGAACTGAAACCCAGGCCTGAGTCGGTGCCCCCTGCCTACATACATCTGCCTTCCTTTCACAGCTTCTCGGTATGAAATCAGGCCATGCGAGGCAATTTGCAAACGATCCTCACTGCATTTGACCAGGACATTAATTCACCTGTGCTAGAAAAGAAGTAAAAGGCAGGCAGGAGAGAACGAGCGAGGTGGGAGGAGAGGGAAAGGAAAGCGCATTTCATGAGCTTCGAAGCCGAAGAGAACAGTGTTTCGATTACTCACTCCTTGGGGATTAGCCGTGTCACTGTTCTGTTTGTAGACCTGGAGAACGGAGAAAGAACTCTCCAGGCAGCTGTCACTCTCTTGTGCAAATGTCAGGAACCCCTGTGCTGGCCCAATTGTTCACTCACTTATTCGTTCAGCAAACATTTACTCCTGTGTGTTCTGTGCTGGGCCCCATGAAGGATGCCAGCTGGTGATCAGAGAGGTTTTCCCTAAGCACCCCTAACTCATTCCTTGTGAGGGGGCGGCTCTAGAGGGACCCGTTCAGGTCCCTGCAGGTCCTCACCCGGATCCCTTTCCTTTCCACAGTTGTCCTCACTTCCCAGCATATCTCGGCATCCCCCTTCCCCTAGAGCTGGCTGCGGGTCCCCACGCGCCTTCCTCTGTGAAGACAAAGCCTGCTCCCTCCTCTCGATGGGACTTTGTGCCCCTCATGCCTGCCGCATCCCCAGCTGCCCTGACTTCAGCACCCACCACCCCGCACTGTGTTCCCCATGTACCCATGTGTCTCTTCTAGACTGTGAGGTCTTGGGTGGTATTCATATTTGTCTTGGCTCTGTTGCTTCTTCAAAGCCTAGCACTTGGCAAGGGCATATTAACAGCTGAATAAATCCATCGACCAACAAGTGAGTGAACGCATGAAAGGGCTTACTACTCTCAGAGCCACCAAAATTCAATTTGAGGTACTGACCAAAGTCCTACAACCTCTGAACCTTCTCAGTCTTTGCCCTTGAGCTTTCTTACCCAAACTCCTCAAAAGCATTTCTCAAAGATGCTGAAGACCTCTCTGCATGAGAGGTCTCTCTTGAGGGTTCAGGCCAGCCCTTCCACCGACCTCCCCTTCTCCCCCGCCAAGAACCAGTTCTCCAGCCCTTCCCTGGGCCCTCAGCAAGACCCCTGCAGAAGTCACCATGCAGTCCATGCCTGGGGAAGGGGAATTACCTTCCGTTCTTGGAGCTAAGAGTCGGGCTGCCCCACGGCATTAGGACCCCAAGGCAGAGGGTTGGGGAAGCCGAGGTCACCCCTCAGGAGCCGGTGCTCTGAGGAGGAATAGGGAAGCAGGCCCGGAGCAGAAGATTGCAGAGGGGCTCTGATGAGGTGGGAAGGGCCAAGAGCGGGTCATGAAAAGTCTAGAGTTTCCATGCAAGAAACTGAGCTTTATCCTGAGGGTCAAGAGCTGATTAATTTTTCTATGGTAACAATAGCCTTTCTTCAGAACCCACAGTCATTAGGTTGTGATTGGCTGTGAGTAGCAGAAAGCTCCGCAGAAGCTTACACAAAACACAGATTATTTTCCCCACGTCCCAGGGGTCCAAAAGTGAAGACTCCAGGGCTGGTTTAGCAGTTTTCTCAGTGTCTTGAGCACCTCCTAGTTTCCCCTCTGTCTTTCTTTGCTCTTATCCTCATGATCACAAGAAGGCTGCTCCGCCTCTGTCCTCACATCTGTATTCCAGGAAAGCAAGGAGAAAGGTGGGAAAATGCTCTGAGGACTCCTCAGCTCATGTCCTATGCCCCGAATCCTGTCACTTCCCTGTCCTTAGCTCTGCACTTAGCCAGGTCCATTGCTACATTTCAACAGCCAGCATTCTATTAAGAATGGTAAGCAGTGGGAGGGACAGTGAGTGAACCATTAGCTGTGTCTGTCACAGAATCCCAACCATGAACTAGATCCAAAGGAACTGCTCTGGTTGGAGCAAGATCCAGGCCATTCTGGTCTTTTCCCACCTTTGTTTGTGCCCCCTTTAGTATCTTTATGGATCCCTGGGGTTCCTGAGGACCCGGTTGGAAAACCACTGCTCTAGGTCAGAGGTCAGCAAACTTTCTGCAAAGAGTTAAATCATAAATATTTTAGACTTTGAGGACTATGTGAGGTTTTTGTTGCACATCCTTCTTTGTAGTGCTTTACTTATTTTTTAACCCTTTAAACATGTAAGAATACGTCTTAGCTCAAGGTGCCAAACAAAAACAAGCCTCAGGCCTGATTTGGCCCAAGAGCCATGGTTACCCAACCCTCACTCTAAAAGGGTCGTGGGGCACAGAGTCTGGGGTTCAGAGTGAAGGGTGGGCAGCAGACTGGAGATGGTTATAGAAATGCAGTCACTGGACAAAACAATCTCAGTCTAGATCTCTTGGCGCTTCCCAAAACATGCCTAAGAGTGGTCAGATCCTCAGCAGCTACGCAGAAACCTTGGGCACAGGCTGACAAGACTGGGATTCCTGTCTTTAGCTGGTCCTGGATGATGCTCAGGAAGCAAGGAATGTCCTCCGGGCCCAGGGTGGGCACCCTCCATGGTCCCACTCCCATCCGCCACAGGTCTTGGGAAAGGCAGCAAGGTCCTGAGGGGTGCAGTCTCCAGGACTCAACTCCCTCCACCACCCTGCAGTGATCACAGCTGGCTGTGTTCCCCGAAGCCCTCCTGCTGCTGCTGGACCCTGGACCAAAGCCCTCCTGCTGCTGCTGGACCCTGGACCAGCCTCCTGGCAGGGCTCTCTGCCCCTAGCCCCTCCCTCCATGCTGAGTGACAGCCTCCCACCATCTTCACCCTCAAGTCCAGGCTACCTGCTCTGGCCTGCCAGGCAAAAGCCAACTGCAGACTCAGCCAGGCTGCTGTCTCCTCCCCTCACCCCCCCCCAGCCGCCCTTGCTGGTCCTCGTTCCCCGAGCATCTCCAGGATGGAGCCCACACTCTTCTCTGCCTGCAGGGCCCAGCACGCCCACCTCCTCTGTGTGGCCGCCTTTCATCCTCTGCCATCCTCCAGCACTCTCCATCTGTACCATGCCCTTGGCATTTAGATTCTGCTCCACATCATCAGACAAGTGAGGTAACCTACAGGCTGCAGCTAGCTCGGTGCTCGGCACATGGCGGGCGCTCAGTGCTCAGTAATTACATCCTAGCGAAGGGTTCTTCTATTCATTTATCTAATGGGTGCAAATTGGGTGTCTGAGCTGTGCACACACGTGCCTCTTTAATCACGCCTGTTTCATGTGCTGTCACTCTGCTGCCTTAGAAAGACACTTTGCCAGCTTCACTCATCTGCATGTTAGTTAATGAATCATTACAGGATCGTATCTTTAAACAAAGGCCAGAGAGAAAGGGAAACAAATGAAAGCGCCAGCACATTGCGCACCGGGGGCCCATCCCAAGGCTTCAACATTGAGTGTTTTGTGCCGACTGCTCGGTGTAATCAGCTTCCACATTGGGGTCAGATGCTCTAAAATGCAGCTCACATCAATGGTGCTCTACTCGCTGATGTGAAACATTTTATGGCGCTGGGTTCTGGCCTGCAAGGCGATGTTTTCCCATCCTGGACGTAGTAATCACATACTCCCTTTTTTGGCACTGGCTTGGTGACCTGGGGCTTCCCGGAAGGGGTGATGGTGGCAAGAATGTACAGGCAGGACCCTGACTTCTCCCTGCGGAGGCCAGGCCCCTGGGTCTGCAGAAGGCACAGCTGGCGTTAGAGTATTTTATGAGCAAGTGTTGGCTGAGCTGCTGGGATCCAGAGAAGGAGCTTAGGGAAGGTTGAGTGGATAAGTCACGGCCCCATCGTATGGGCCTGAGGCCTCCCTGGGAGGCTATGAGACGGTAGAGTGGGATGGTAAGGGCCTGGCCTCTGCCTGATGAGTCCCAGGTCTACCACTTAGCTGTGTGATCTTAGGTGAGCTGCCTAACGTCTTTACGCCTGGCCTTTCCCATTTGTAAAATGGAGGTCTTCACAGTGCCCATGGCTGTCCTGAGTCTTTAGTAGGCTGATATTCGTAAAATATTCGGAACAGTCGAGCACATTATAGGTGTCAGCTCTCGCGCTAATGAAGTATCTCAAAAGAAGATGATCAAAAACTGTGATTAAGTATCTCAAAGAATCTCCTAGACCAGGGGTCTGCAAACTACCACCTTTGAGCCAAATCCAGTGTGTTGCTTATTTTCGTAAACTAAATTTTGTCGGGACACAGCCACGCTCGTTGGCATACACGTCAGTGTACGTGGACCGTGGCTGTGTATGCTGCCTGAACATATGCAGCCATGGCTGTGTCCACGCTACAGCAGCAAAGATGGGTCGTTGCGACAGACCTCATATAAGATGCTTAGGTGCAAATACTTATCACCTAGCCCTCAACAGGAACAGTCTGCCGACCTTTGTTCCAGATGGTGTCTCCTGTCAGAGACCCAAGAGCCTGGAGATCCATCCATGCTGGAGGCTGAGGGAAGGTTTGAAAAGTATTTTCCCATTCAGCATGGTCTGAGTGCCAGGCATGTGCCTGGCACGCTGACAGCTTCTGGCAGGTCAAAGGCCATGAGAACTGGCCCCTGCCCTCCAGGAAGTTCATGAAGTAGTTTCCCTAGGAGACCAGGTAAACAGCTCAGTCACAGTACAGCAGGTAAGTCCTGACATGAAGAGGAGAGGAAGGGCAATCGGGGAGCCCTTGGACGAGAGCTCAAGGATGTGGAGATATTGCTAGGAGAGCCGGGGGCAAGGGAGGGGACTGTGCAAGCCAGGGTCATGAATGGGCTGCTATGAGAGAATGCTACATAGGCAGTATGATGGGATGGCAGCAGGGAGCACGAGCCAAGGGTCCTTCCTTATGTACCAGGCTAGGAAATGGCAACATCATTCTGTGGGGCAGGATTAGGGACAGTAAGAGATAGGAAGCCGGTTCCATCCTGAGCAGACGATCCAATGATGATTGGTCATCAGGGAATATGGGAAATGAGCTTGCCTACTTGGTGGGAAAGCTACAGGGACTAAGGCTTCCCCCCGGGCTTCCCAGGTGGCTCAGTGGTAAAGAATCTGCCTGCCAATGCAGGAGACGCGGGTTTGCACCCTGGGTAGGGAAGATCCCATAGAGAAGGAAATGGCAACTCACTCCAGTATTCTTACCTGGAGAATCCCATGGATAGCGGAGCCTGGTGGGCTACCATCCATGGGATCACAGAAGAGTCAGACACAACTTAGGAACTAAACAACAATAACAAAGGCTACCCCACTCACTGTAGAGTGCTCCCTGGAATACATGTCCATATAGCCAACGAGGATTTTTATCAGGAAGGTCTAGTATTTTTGTTAAAACTATCTGAGAGTCCCAAGCAGGATCCCCTCCTTATGATACTTACCACCAGTGATTGGGGTGCTCACTACCTCTGAACACAGTCCTTTTCGTTGTGGGACAGTTCTGACAGTCACAGGGTTGGTTTTCAGTGCCTCTCGTCTCCACCTTCTGCCCTTGGACGGGGCCAGGCAGCGTTGGTGCTGCTGCTCCTGCCTCTGCCCTAGAGTCTCTCTTCTCCAGGCCAGGACCTCTAGTCGCTCCATCCCCTGTTTTCTAACAGCCCCCAACCACTGCAGGCCCACATCCTCCTTTACCCACACTTCTGTACAGCCCAGACATTGTCCACCAGCCCTCAATGCTGTTTCTCCTAAAACAAAAAGCTCACCCCACACCTTCACTTACATCTCTTACTGGAGGACAGAGCCCAGTTCTGTGATATGACAGGCAGCGCTTCCTCATCCGGCTCCTCCTGCGTGTCTCATGTCCCCACCCTCTGCTTCCCTCTCAGCCACACAACTCCAGATCCACCCGGAGTTTCTGGACAAGTCATGCACCCCACACCTCTGCGCCTGCTCCTCTCTCTGCTTGGATCACTTTCCCTTCCTTCTCCATTTATTGGACTCCTCCAGTCCACCTCCCAAACTCAGCCTGGGCTTCATGTCCTCCAGGAAGCCTCCTGTGGCCTCTTCCCAGCCAGCGTTACCCCTCCTCCCTGTCCTGTCGACAGCTCCTCACCATGGGTCCCAGGCCCGGTGCCGAGGGCCCTGCACAGGCAGTACCGGGCTCACACCCAAGCACAGCAGAGGTTTCCTTCCTGGGACCCTGAGAACACCCTGGGGTGAGGCTCTGCTGCGCTGTTTGATTTGGGCAGCAGAAGCCTGCACAGCCATAGGAAAATCTATCCACGGGAATTCTTTACTCCTTGAGTAGCAGAAGAGAATACAAAGCACTTTCAGCCTCCCTGCAGGGAGACTGAAGATCTTCGTCAGATTGAAACCAGACTGAAACAGACAGAAAGAGGACCAGCTGAGATGCTTAGGCAACATGACTCTGAGCATCCTGTCTTCGTGAATGGCACCACCACCCACCACCCCAGCCTCCCCAGCCGGGAATTTGCGGGTCATCCCAAACCACCCCTCCTTCAGTGCCCACATCCATCAGTCATAAAACCCTAGACACTCCAGGGCCTGACTCTCTCTTCCATCTGCATCACCCTCCTGCATCACTCACCTCACTGCCCCTGAAGCCTGGAACCACCCTCACCACCTGGGCTTCACCGCTGCTGTGTCAGTTTCCACACAAGCCACCAGACCAATGTTCTCCTCCAACACCTGAGTGTCCCCGTCACCCACTGTGGACCGCTCTCCTGCCGCTGCTCCCTCAAGATGAACGCAGCTCTCTGGGGCAGGGGAGGCTATGAGCACCTGGCCGCAGGCAGCCTTCTCAAGTTCTAGACGTTCCTGAGTCGCCTCCTTGCACTGAAGGCCCAATCACATTGTCCCCCAGAGTGAGGCAGCCAGCCACTATGTTCAGTTTGCAGACCTGCACTGATGGACACTGAGCGCTTGTTCTGGAATGTTCCATCTCAGCCACAGCTCAGGCCTTCTGCACCTGACCCCTGCCTCTCCCAGCATCCCCTTTTGACCTGACAGTCTTCCAGAGCTGTCAGAACTCTCAGGACCTACCCCATCCTCATCGCAAACAGCCTCCTCTCCTCCCCTCACCGCAGGCTGGGTGAGCTGCCGGCTTCAAGTAGCGTCTGTCACCTGGGGTTGTGATTATCGGTTTGTTTTTCTCTCTCCCTCCTCACCGAAAGCAGGGATCATGTCGTGCTGACCACTGAAACCCTGCCTCCTAGGCTGGCACGTGGTAGGTCTTTAGTACATACATGTGGCAGGCAGGACTAAACCAAGTAAGAGAGAAGAATCTTGTTGAAATGTCTTTCCTGGAGCATTCATTTATTCAACAAATACACAAAGTGCATGGAGAAAAGCGGGCACAGGAGAGGCTGAGAGAAACTTCTGCAGGTCCCCGGGGACCACATAGCTGAGATTCCACATGTGGCCTGAAAATTTGCCACCAATTCCACAGGGATTTCTGTGCATTAAAGCTTGGAGGCAGAGTTTAATCATCTCGCAGTTGGCCAGATGTGCCTGAGGTTGCCACGACAGCCCCCAGAATTGGCCAGATGTGCTGTGATCCACTTTGGAAAACATCAGGGAACCCCAGAGGCTGTGTGGCCCAGAAGAGAAAAAGTTCCCACTCTAAAAGGTGGCCCGCAAGTGCTCGGCGTGGATGGAGGGTTTCGTGGGGGGGGTATCACGGTGCTCTGAGCGTCGGGACATGGAGCTTCTAGCTGTCTTCAAGGCCGAGGAAGGCTCTCCCGGTGGCCCCTGCCTGCTGCCTAATCCCTGCTCCCTCCGCAGGTGATCAAGCTGGCCTTCGAGGAGTTTGACCTGGAGAGGGGTTACGACACCCTGACGGTCGGGGACGGCGGGCAGGACGGGGACCAGAAAACGGTGCTCTACATGTGAGTGGCGCGGAGCACGCGGTGGGCAAGGCAGGGGCACGTGTGCCTTGGCTGAGGGCAGGGGGATGGGCCCGCTGCGTCTTCCTGCCACACTCCCTGCCACCTTGCTTGGGCAGGACAGGTGGCCTGCGGCGCTGCTGGCTTCAGCAGCAGTCCGCCCATCTCTCTCTACGCCTACCAGGGAAAACAGAGCACTTCCCAGGAGGAAAGATCAGGGGAGGTGTGCACCCCGGCTCCTGGGGAGCCAGGGTGATAGGGGTTCGGCGTGTATGCCTGGCTTGCACTTGGCTGTGTGCGTCTGTGCAGACCCTGCTTCTGCCACCAGGAGTATTTCCTCAAGGCCATGTACATCTGTGGTGGCCCGACTGCAGACAGAGGTAGTGGAAGTGTTTTGCTAATTTCCCTGCATGCTCAGAACTGTCTGGGAGATGGATGGTTTCCGGGAATTGGGACCACGTGGACATAGTGACCGCATATTCTGAGCCCAGAAAGGTTAGAATGACATGGTCTAGTCAAGGTGGGGGATAGTGTCAGGCTGTCCTGGGTTTCATCACACCAGGACTCAGCTGTCGGGGGCCATTTGACTCCTCTGTCCACCATGATTAGCCTGGCTTAAAAGCGGGAGTATGCTCCTATTCAGTGTGTGTGACCCAGAGTCAGAGAGATAGACAGACCTGACCTCGTCCACCTCCCCTGCCAAGAAGGAGGGGAGATTTCACATACATTTGGTGCCTACTGTGTGCCCAGACACATCAGTTATCTCATTTAATTCCCACAGGAGCCCTGTGAGGAAGGTGCTATTATCCCATTTAACAGGTGGAGAAACTGAGGCCCAAAGGGTGCAAGGGTGGTTGGCGGCAGAACTAGCGCTTGAGTTTGTGTCTTTCAATTTTGGTCAAGGATAGCAACCCATGCTATTGCCATACACGCTCCTAGCCAACGCCCTCTGGTCATAATGCTGAGCAAAAAATGACCATTCTGTAATATCTGACTTGTCCAGAAGCTGTTCTGTCCTGGGTGCTTCTCATACCTTCTCCACATCTACCAGGAAAGATCCTATTAGGGCAGTTGAATGAGGTCCCCTGGCATGTTAGGTGACATGTTAGGTGATTTAGAATCTCTTGAGAGAAAGGAATGGGATGCCAGCCTGAAGGGCAACCTCCCCACGGCCTGCTTTCCACTGTAGTAATCAGGCTTCTCCAAAGAAATAGCCAACAGGATTCAGGCTTCTCCGAAGAAACAACCAATAGGATGTACATATGAAGAAAAGGATTTATTATATGATAATGGGAACTGACAAGTCCCAAGACCTGCAGGCTGAGTCAGCAAGCTGGAGACCCAGGAGAGCTGATGATGGAGTTCTAGAGCAAAGGCCAGCAGGCTCAAGACCCAGGAAAAGTTGAGGTTCAGTTCAAGTGCAGGGCGGGAACAGTGTCCTAGCTGAAAGGCAGGCAGGCAGGAAGCATTCTCTTTCACTTGGGAGAGAGTCCACCTTTTTGTTCTAGTCAGGTCTTCAACTGATTGGATGAGGCCCACCTTCATGGGGAGGGCAATCTGCTTTACTCAGTTCCACTTTAAATCCTAATCTCATCCAGAAACACCCTCATAGAAATACCCAGAATTGTGTTTGGCCTGATATCTGGGTTCTCTGTGGCCCCATCAGGTTGTCATATAGTTTACCCACCACACTCAACACCTCCCCTCTTCTCAGTGCGTCCCCACCACTCACCTGCCCTGGTGTGCTGACCTGTGTGATACATCAGCTCAGTGTACCCAAGAGGCCAGGATCCCACTCTGTCTCCTTCATGCCCCAGTGTGCTTTGTCATAGAGAAAACCTTAGAACAGCAGAGCTGAAAAGACTGGGGATCATACAGTTCAACCCCTCATTTATATGGAGTGAAAAAGCGCAGAGAGGCTCAGCCACTTGCCCGGGGTCCCACAGCAAACGAATGGCAGGTCCAGGGCTTGCACCCAGGTCTCTGGACCAGTCTAGCTTGAATGAGATCCCAACAAGTTCTGCAGCAGCCCAGAGACTCTCCCACCACCCTCAGATCTCTTTAGACCAGTGTCAAGTTCAAAACCTCAGGAACGGTGTGTGGCAGGGCCATCACAGTGTTGTGAAGTGATTGTCCTCTAATTAAAATAAATTTAAAAAAACTTCAGGGAAACGATGCAAAATGATTGCTCGTTGTCATCATAGGGTCACGCGGAAGGAAAGCAGAAGCCTGTCTTCTCCCTTACTCACCACTCTCCTAGGGTCATTCCTTACTCACTGCAGAATCTCAGGGTCCCCATCATTGCAGAATGTCAGGGTCCCCAGGCCAGGGATGGCACATGGGCCAGGCTAGTGTATCCCAGGCAGTCTACCCCTGCTTTATCCCATTCACGTTGTACCGATCATCTCTCTGCAATCAGCTCAGCACCCCCTCAAGCTTTGAGACCCTATGGTGGAGCAGAGATTAGAGCTCATTAATCTAACCACCCCTCCCCAGCCTCGCACACCCCATCTGTGCTGGAGATTTGTCTGGTCTCAGCAGAAAAAGGAAGTCAGGTTTCTTCTGAGTACCCCAGCCTACGCAGTGGACTCTGACCCTGCCACTCTCCAGCAGGCTGACCTTGGGAAAGCTACTGCCCATTTTGTGCCTCCATCTTCTCATCTGTACAATGGGGGTGACACAACCCCTACCTCGCTGGGCTGTGGGGACACTAGATGAGATAATGGAAGGGAAATGGTCTGGCTTGGGTAGGTGCCTGGTGAATGCGAGTTGAATCAGAATCCTCGCCATGTCTAAACTTGTTTTCTCGAAAGGAGTATTGCCCAAGGTGGGGGCTGCACTTAAAGCCTCGCTTTCTGATGCTGGAGTGGAAAGAGATGCTTCATTAAAAGGAGTGGCTGGGTTCCAACTGGGGAAATGGGTTTCTGTCTGTGTCTTCCCTGCAGTCCCGTTCACATGAAAGATGGGAGGTTGCGGGAATGTACACACCCCCTTGATTGTACCTGGCTCCAGCCATCCCTCCCTATGCAAGTGAGGACGCAGATATCTCCCCTGAGCCCAGGGGTCTGGGGAGGGGAGTCGCGGTGCAGAAGCAACTCGGCCTGTGCAGAGGGGAGCAGTCCTGAGTCTCCCAGCACGTGAGCCAGCAACACTGGGACCCAGGATTCACCCTAGTGACCCTGGCTCCTCGATGTTCCTTTAGATGCCGCCAGTCACACAGTCTTTCCGTTGAGGTTCCACAGTGGGTTCACACCTCTAAATCTCTCTCTCCTGACAGCCTGACAGGTACGTCAGTCCCAGATCTCATCGTCAGCACCAACCATCAAATGTGGCTCCTCTTCCAGACAGATGGCAGTGGCAGCTCCCTGGGCTTCAAGGCTTCTTATGAAGGTAACTGACTGCCCGGGGGGAGCCAATGAGTCAGACGCTTGGGGTCTCTTGGAGTCAGCAGACCCTGGGTTCGAATCCTGGCTCTGCCTTGTATTAGGTTCCTCTCCTTAGACATGTTATTCAACTTCTCTGAGCCCCAGCCTCCTCCTTGGTCCAGTGGGCCTCCTTGGCTGTTTTGAGGATTATCTGGGGCCAGTCACTTAAAGTGCTGGCTCACAGCACCAGGCACAACATCAGTTCCGCCCCTGATTCACACCTGGCCTGTGTAGACCTTTGCAAGTCCTCATAAACTTTCTGAGCCTTACTTTACTTTTTGAAATCTTTGGACTGGAGACAGTAGCTTCCCAAGCTACCCTGTTTGGCTGTCATGGTGATGAGTGACTGTATGCACAGGGCTAGGGCCAGACACACACCATTGGTGACCTGAGGAGGTGCAGACGAAGGTGACCTTCATCGCTTGGTGGGAATAGGCACTACGGGAACAGCAATCTGGGCTCCAAGAGATACTGTTGCCATCATTCATCTTTGTATACAGTCAAACCTCCTGATGGCAGATGACTGCCAACACAGATCCCCACAAAAAGATCCCCATCACAACACCCCCAAGTCTTTGAGAAGGCCTTGTTAGGTATCAGACCCTAGACTAGCACTCGGGGAGCAGATGCAGCAGATCGAGACCTTCCCCGTAAAGGACCTGACCTGCATGGTCAGAGGGAAAAACAAATGAGCTCCTTTACAGCGTTGTGTTAGTTTCTGCTATACAATGAAGTGGATCAGCCACACGCATACATATATCCCCTTCCCTCTTGGACCTCCCTCCCACCCCAGCCCCGTCCTACCCCCTAGGTCATCACAGAGCACGGAGCTGAGCTTCCTGTACAAATAAGCTATTATTAAAGCAAGATCATCATGGCCAACAGAGCCAGTGGGAGCACAGAGAAGGGGTGGTCATCCTTTCTGGGGTGTCAGGAAAGGCTTTATCAAGAAAGTGAGTTGTGAGTCTACAATGACAAGGTGGCTACCAGACAGGAGGCGGCTGCTGGGGAGGGGGGCACCCTTCCCCACCTCATTCAGAGACGGTGTCCTTCTCCAGCGGACCCTGTGAATGCTGCGTGTGTGCGTGCATGCTGAGTTGCTTCAGTCGTGTTCAATTCTTGGCCACCCCATGGACCATAGCCCACCAGGCTCCTTTGTCCTTGGGATTCTCCAGGCAAGAATACTGGAGTGGGTTGCCATGCCCTCCTCTAGGGGATCTTCCCAACCCAGGGATCAAACCCACATCCCCTGCATTGCAGGCAGATTCTTTACCCGCTGAGCCACCAGAGAAGCCCACACAGGACCCTGTAGGGGGAGCAACTCCAAAGGGCTCCCACTCCACCCAGGGTACCTCGCACCTCCTGTGGACCAAGGGCTCTTCCTGAGGACTGGACTCTGTGACCACACTTGGGACACAGGGAGCGTATTCATCCCCTAAGGGCTGCCCTAACAAACCACCGCCAGCTGGGTGGTTTCAACAACAAAAGTTTATTCCATCACAGTTCTCGAGGCTGGAAGTCTGAACTCAAGATGTCAGGAGGGCCATGCTCTCCGTGAGATTCTAGGTAGACCCCTTCCTTGCTTCTTCCTGGCTTCTGGTGGTAGCCGGCAATCCTTATCTTGTAGCTGCATCATTCTAATCTCTGCCCCTCATGTCGCAGATCCCCAAGAGTCTCTCTGCTCTTCCCATGGGACATCAGACATAATGGATTGAGGACTCACCATCTTAACTTGATTACTTCTGCAAAGACCCTATTTCCAAGGAAGGTCACATACACAGGGACCAGGGGGTAAGGATTCAACACATCTTTTCTGGAGAACACGATTCAACGCATAACAGGAGGCTAGTCCTTATTTCCTGCAGGAACACTGTCACACCTTGATGCCCACTGGGGTCAGGATGATAGAGGAACTGTCCTCAGCATAGGAAGCACACCTCTGAGTGAGATAGACCAGCAGACAGAGAACACCTACTGGGTGACCTGTGCTAAGTTCAAATCCTGATTCTGTCCCTTTCTAGCCTCTCCAGGGCTCTGTTTCTTCATCTGTGAAATGGAGATAATAACAGGCCATTGGGGACAGTGTTGCAAATTATAAGGTGGTTAGCGAGTAACTAGTGAGTGAGTACTGGAGAAGGCGATGGCACCCCACTCCAGTACTCTTGCCTGGAAAACCCCATGGACGGAGTAGCCTGGTGGGCTGCAGTCCATGAGGTTGCTGAGTCAGACACGACTGAGCAACCTCATTTTTACTTTTCACTTTCACACATTGGAGAAGGAAATGGCAACCCACTCCAGTGTTCTTGCCTGGAGAATCCCAGGGACGGGGGAGCCTGGTGGCCTGCCGTCTATGGCGTCGCACAGAGCTGGACACGACTGAAGCGACTAAGTGGCAGTAGCAGCAGCAGCAGTGAGTGAGTACAGAGGTAGTTAAAAGAATGTGCTCTTCTGGCACAGAAAGTTATATATATGCAGGAAAGAGTCCCAGACGAGAAATCAAGAGACCTTGATTCAGGCCCAAGCTCTGCCACTCACTTCTTTGGACATGAGAGTGGATTTAGACTCAAAGTTTCTAGGTTTCCCCATTTTGGAAGTTGTGTAGATGTTTAGCAGCTACCAAAAGTGAGGAGGAATGATTCTGCGCCATCCACCTTCCCAGATCTTTCCATCTTACTCCCAAATCTTTCCATATCTTATTCATGGCTTGAATAAGACCAAAGTCACAGGAGTTTGAGATGGATGATGGTCGCTACAGTCAGCAAACAGCATGCAGAAAGAGCTCAACAGGGTGGAGCAGTTGGCTAAAGTACCAGGATAAGATGAAATGGGGAGAAATATCAAGTCCTGTTTGACTGTTCAAAAATTGGCTACTAGAATTTATCCCAGGGAGTGAGTGATTCTTTATTCTAATCTGATCAGGCATCAGAGAAATGGGCAGAGATGTGGAGACCCCAGCTTGAGATGAATAAGGAGAGGACTTCAAGTCAAACCCCGTGAGAGAGGTTAACAGCCCCCTGAATGCTTATTCAGGGAAAAGTGAACTCAGGGGAGAGTTGAGAGCTGTGTCCAAATATCTGGAGGGTTGTTCTGTGGGAAAGGGGAATTGGGCTCATTTGGTGTGATTTCCTTTTAAAAGAAAGGGGCCCATCGTTTGTGGAGAGCCTGTGATGTACAGAAGCTGAACATTCACTGTCTCATTGAATGTTTGTTGAACAGTGTCAGGCAAAGACTTGAGATCCCTTGGGGGCCACTCACGTATGGGGATGGGGATGCCCAGCAGGGAGGCCTCTGACCCCGCCTCCATCTCCTCCTCTAAGCCCTCTTTTAAGAGGGGGTTTGTGGCTAAGCACTAGTTTGAAAAGTACCGCTTCATCTCATTCCATAATTGCAGCTCTGTGATGGTGGCTGCTCTTTTATAGAAGAGGAATCAGAGACTCAGAGGGTAAGTGACCTTCCCAGGGTCATACAGAAGTGTGGGACCTGGCAGAGTTGAGATTCGACCCCAGTCTCTCTGGCTTCAAAGCCCATGATTTTCCTCTTATACCAGGAGCCCTCCAAAGTTGCAAAAGTTCAATTCCTTACAAAATCTTTATGGAAACCAAAGTTTTGCCCTAATCAAGTGGGCCACAGATCGTGAGCCTCAGTCCCTTGTTACTAGAGATTGGATGAGGTCGTTTGTCCATTTCACACAGTATTAATTGATACATGACCTATATGAAGCTGGGTGCTGAGGTTACAATAGGGGCACGTAGACTTAACCTAAAAACGTAATGCTATGTGACTGCTGATCGCAAACTAAGTGTGGGCCGGAGGACTTCTCCTCAGAACCATGACAAAGTAGGAAGAGAGAAGAGAGTCTGGGCATCTAGAGGCCTCACTAACTCACAGGAGCTACCCAGGTTCTGGGCACAGAGGGAGTAGGTTCTGTGGAGAGAGAATGGACTCTGGACTTGGACCCGAGCTGGTGAATCCCAGCACAGCCCCAGATGTGCAACCTTAAAGTCGACCATATCACACTGTTGTGCAGTGTTATGAAATGAGATTACTAAAGGCTCCTGGCACATTGCCTGGAGCACAGAGGTGCCATGCCCCGGAGGCCGAGAAAGGCCCTGATGAGCACTGCCCTCCACTCGGGGGTACACCCTCCTCTGCAGGGACACAAGTCTTCCTGCCTGTCCCCCAGGGGTCCCGTGCTTCCTCAGATAGCCCTGGTCCTAGGTCCCTGCCTCCCCCTCACTCCCTAGGCTGGCTGGGAAAGGAAGTCGTTCATGGTGGCCACAGTGAAGCTTATGGAGGCAGAAGTGCAGAAGGCAGATCCTTGTCTCCAAGGGCCTCAATCAGGGTTTCAGAAAGAGTTGGCACTTGTCCAGCAGGCAGAAGAGCCCAGGAAGGATTACATGTTGGGATGGGCCTGCTTTTCCCTTCTTGTCCTTCCACCTTTGACCTTGTGTTTGAGGGTCTCACACCTTCACGATGAGTCAATGCCTTCTTTGTGGAAAGGGTGGGTGGCCACGTTCCCTGGAACCCTGGTGTGACTGGTCCCTCCATCTGCTCTGGGCTTCCCTCCCTGCAGCTTCCTGGGTCCTCTCCTTCTCCCTGGCTGCTCCCTCTCAGCTCCTGCATGGTTCCCTCAGGGCAGGCACTTCTCAGGCCCTCAGCTTTCATCCTGTTTCTAGAACCTTCCACCATTGATCACATCTACTCGCATGGCTTCAGCCTAGCCTGAACCCTGGGGACTTTCAGATCTGGTCCCCAGTAGACATCAGTCTACCTGTGACGCATCTTCCGCAGCTTCCCCCTCGGACATCTCAAGCCCAACACATCCAGCTTAGGCCTGTTCTGGCTGCCGTAACAAAACCCCGTAGACTGGGGAGCCTAAATAACAGCACTCTATTTTGTCACGATTCTGAAGGCTGGAAGTTCAAGGTCAGGGCACCAGCTGATGCAGGCTCTGGTCCGGGCTGGCTTCAGATGGCTGCAGATGTCTTTCTGGCTTGCAGGTGACTGCTCACTGTGTCCTCAGAAGGCCTCTCCTGGATATGTGCCTATGGAGAGGGAAGAAGAGTGCAAGTTCTCTGCTGTCTCTTCTCATAAGGACACTAATCCTGTCAGATCAGGGCCCCACCCTATGGCCTTGTTTAACCTATACTACGTCCTTAGAGGCCCCATCTCCAAATACAGCCTCATTGGGGGTTAGAACTTCAACATATGAATTTGGGGCGACACGAGCTTTCAGTCCAATAACACCATCCAAAGCCAAGCTCTCCATCTCCACCCCACGCCTACACCCCCTTCACCCCATCTCCACACCCAGCGCCATCATCCACGCCATCACGCAGCCTCATTTCCGCTTCCTCCTTCTCCCGTCTCTGACTCGGTCCCCAGATTCTGTCAGTTCTTCTGTAGCATCCTGGCTCCTCTGTCACGGATGTGACCGAGGCCTTCGTCACCTCTCCCTCCACCCCAGCCATCTGCCTCAGGCAGCTCAGTGATCTTCCTAGAATCCAAATCTGGCATGGTTCCTGCTACACACACACAAAAAGAAAAAACCCCTTTTTAAAAAAATTTTTATTTACCTATTTGACTCCATCGGGTCTTAGTTGCTGCGTACAGGATCTTCGTTGCATTATGCAGAATTTTTCGTTGCACTTTGAGGATTCTGCAGTTGTGGAACACAGGCTTAGGTGCTCCACAGCATGTAGGATCTTAGTTCCCTGACCGAGGGTCAGACCCATATCCCCTGCATTGCAAGACAGATTCTTAAACACTGGACCGCCTGGGAAGTCCCAGATGACAGCTTCTCACTGCTTTCAGGATAAAGAACACTCATTCACATGGCATCCAAGGCCCTCTGTGATGATAATTCCAAGCCAAATGCTGGCTTCTATAAAAGCCCATTCTAGGCAGATGACAGTTTATTCATGTATCCGGTCCTACAGGGCCTATCCCAGGGCCTGGCACAGTCAGGCACCCTTCCCCTACACCCTCTCAATTCCCTTTGGCCTGCTTTACCACCTCCCAGCACTCAGGTGCCAAGAGCCCACATTCTCCACTGTCCCCATAGGCTCTGGGGTCAGACAAACGCAGTTTACAATCGAGTTCTGCCACTGGCTGTGTGTGTGATCTTCAAGCAAATCCCTCAGCCTCCCTGAGCCTGAGCTTTCTCATCTGTGAAGAAGGACTGATAAGCATTCATCTCACAGGAGTCTTGAGAGAACTCCATAGAGTGATGCCCCCAGCATAGGGCCTGTGGTGTGTGTGTGTGTGTGTGTGTGTGTGTGTGCTTGCGCGCACGCGCGCGCGTGCTCAGTAGCCCACTCAGGTCTGATTCTTTGTGATCCCTTTGGACTGTAACCTGCCAGGCTCCTCTGCCCATGGAATTTTCCAGGCGAGAACACTGGAGTGGGTTGCCATTTCTCCAGGGGATCTTCCTGACACAGGGATCGAACCCTCGTCTTTTGCGCCTCCTGAAACGGCAGGCAGATTCTTTACCACTGCGCCACCAGCATAGGGCCTAGCATTTAGGAAACACTCAGCTTAAAAGCCTGCTCCCCTCCTCTGCCTCCCCAGTCCTGAAACTCTCCCTCCAACCTACACTCATGGCCCAAAGCTTCAGCATCACCTCCACCCCCATCTTAGCCTCCTTTTGTCCCAACTCTTGGGAAATTCCATACAGGACAAGACACCTTGGCTCAGGGATGGGAGGTTGGCAGGGATACAAATGTTCCCATTGGTGTCATGGGGCATTTGAGGGCAGAAACCTCCCCTAGGTATACCTGACCCCATCAGCATCAATACCCCTTGTGCCCCAGTTGAGATAGAGAGAAGCTTCCTTGGGGCAGGCAGGTGGTACCACAGTATCACCATCCCCACCCATTAAAAGTTCAAGCCCCTGGGTGGAAAAAGTTGAGGGATTTATTTCCCAGAAATTCTTCTTGTTCTGTGTGTCACAATCCCAGGTCGGGGTGAGGGAGGAGCCTCCAACTCCGTCAATATCCACATCCTTGGATCTTAGAAACTCAGGCCCCCTCCATGAGGGCAGCCAGCTGTAGGAAGCGCATTCACAGTTGCAAATGCTCTGCTTCCCAGCAGAACAAGAAATATTTAAGGAACAGGCAATTAGCACTTACCAGAAACATTATAAAATTACATACAACTTGCTAACAAGTTTTAGCATCAATCTGGGAGTCTCCTTGCCTCCTGACTTAGCCTAGAATCTGGTGGCCTCATGGGGAATCTAGGAGACTGGCCCAGAGGAGGAAGGAGCTGGGACCTTGACCCTAGAGATAAGGAGGATCAGGGCGGTAGCGATCATGTAGGAAGGATGCGAAATAGTCCAGGGGACTCACGTTGGAAATAAGGGCATCTGTGCATTGAGCATCATCTAGGCCCCTATTATGTTACAGGCACTGTTCAGACTGCAAGGGGATACAAGGGTAAAAAGACAAGCTGTGCCTTCACCCAAGTCACAGTCTGTCTTCACTCGAGTCAGAGGAAATGGGACATAGCAAGGAGGGGCCACCAACAATACTCGAGGGCATCAGGGAAGGCTCGCTGGAGGAGATGATGTCTGAAACTAAAACTTGCTTGTAGGATGGAAAGCAGTTGATCTGACATCCCCAAGGGAGAACAGGCTAACCTAGCAGACACATGCCTAGGGCTGAAGCGAAAACCTCCGCAGAATGAAGTCTGAGAGCAAGCAGGAGGAAGTGGGCAAGTCTAGCCCTCTGCAGGCGGTGCCTTCATCCCCTTCTCCAGAACTGAATGCTGGCGGGAGCATCAGGGGGCCCCTGCAAGAGATGGCGTTGGAGCTGAGCTTGAAAGGAGGCTGAGGGCGACAGCCCAGCATCTTGACTCCGCTCCTTTCTGGACCCCGCCTTTCCTTTTCAGAGTGCCAAGCACGTGGCCATTTTCAGCCCCAGGTCTGTAACTTTCGGGACCTCTCCCTCTTCTTGCTTTACCCCCATAATTTCAAAGGCCCAGACTTTCCAGGTTCAACAAGGAATGACATCAGGCATGGTCCCAAGATGCTCACTGAGTTTCCATGGCACCCTTAACACTTCCTCAGGGACCAGGACCCAGAGGTTTGCTAGGGGTGGTAAACAGCAGAGGGTATTGCCCCATTAAAACTTGGCAGGAAGTAATCTGCCAGCAGGGGCCTCCCTGGTGGCTTCCCTGTAAAGAATCCGCCTGCCAATGCAGGAGACGTGGGTTCTATGCCTGGGTCAGGAAGATCCCCTGGAGGAGGAAATGGCCACCACTCCAGTATTCTTCCCTGGGAAATCCCATAAACAGAGGAGCCTGGTGGGCTACAGTCCATGGGATCACAGAGAGTCAGAAATGACTTAGCAACTAAACTGCAACAGTCTGCCAATGAAATATATTCTTTGAATATATGGGGTTTTGCAGATGGCAAGCTCCAGTTTGGGGCTGATGCAAACAGTATGGGGCAACCTGGATATTCTTTATGTTTATCTTCGCCCGTATTCACCATATTCACCCGTTTCCCAGCGTCCTTCAGCCTGTGGACACACCCGTAACAGTGTGATGGAGGAGGGAGCTGGGAGGGACGAATGTCACGCACCCCATCCACCCACACCTCCATCCCATTTGTGACAACTGTGTGCAGAGAACGGTGCCTAGATTCCCAGAGACACACAGACAGGCGCACTCTGCCTCTTGCCTGACTGTGACCTTCCCATCATCAGGAGAAACGTGGAGCGGGACGTGGTTCCCAGGAAATCCATGGGATCCAGGCATGCCCAGAGGTCGTCTAAAGCACCCAAGGTGTCCTGGTCACCTGTCAGGAGACTATGCTGGTTGAACAACGGGTCTGGAGCCCTCAGGATGCATAAGGCACTGTGCTTGGTTCTGAAGATACAAAGAACAGAAGGGGTGGGATTTCTGGTTGTAAGGAGCCGATCTGGGCTCTTCATGGTCTCCTCAGTCCATCTCTCCAGGCTCATCTCTTTTCATCCTCACTTCCTGCCACACTGAACTTCTGTTCTTCAAAATAAAGAAATAAATAAATTGTCCAAGGGGGGCTGGGAGTGACAGAGAGAGAGAGCAAGAGGGCAAGCTAAGTCTGCCTGAATGATTCAAGGGCACATCCCCAAGTGGGAACCACTTGAGCTGACACTGAAAGAAGATTCTTTGTCTGACAGACAAGCAGGGGGTGTTCATTAAGGACGAGCAGACAGCAGGTACCAACTTAGGGCCTTGTGTGAGCCGGCTGGAGTCTGCTAGCAACAGACCAGTAATGACCTTGAGGAAACCCCTCCTGGCTACTGGTTACGTGCCACGTGCTGGACATTTTGACAGTTGTCTGATATACCTATACTCATTTAATCCTCAAAACAATGCTGCAAGGTGGCTGTTATTATTACCATTTCCATATTACAGGTGACAAACCTAGGGCTCAGGGAGAATAGGAAAGGTACTCAAGGCCTACTCCTTAGTGTCAGAGCCAGGATACAGACCCAGGACTTTCTGACTTCAGAGCCCTGCTTGTCATCCTGGTGTTATTTTGCCTCCCTGCAGGTGGCTCCTTTTTATGGTGTTTAAATCTCAAGGTCGAAGATGGACAAAGATGGAACCAGGGTGGGAGGAGTTAGCAAAGGTCCTGCCATGCCAAGAAGTTAGGGTTTTCATCTGTGGGTTATGGGAAACCATGGGAGAATCAATGAGCAGGGCACACTAATGATCAGATGTTTGTTACTAGCGATCTCGCACTGCTTTGCAGAGTACGGAGTCCAGGGGAGGGGCAGGGGAACAGTTTTTGCTTGATGACATGCCCAGGTGAGAAATTAGGAGAAGTGGGCTGAGGCAACGAGGGATGGGATGGAGAACAGACGGTGCAAAGAGGATCCACCAGGAAGTGGTCAGCAAGGGCTGATTCCCCTGTTTGCCTGGGAAACTTCCATAAAGTCTTTCCGCTTCTCCCAGCCCCAGGCTGAGTCGGAGCTGCCTTACTACACCTGCTTGGGTGGTGTGATAAGGTGCATCCCACGTGTACACTGTGACTATCTCTAGCCCCACCTGACTGTGAGTGGGCAGGGGCAGGGGGCCATGGGTCGGGCAGTTCTGCATCGTTAGCACTGAGCCTGGCATTTGGCACAGTTCCCGTGCAACACATATCAGCTGTGCTCACATACTGAGCAGCGTGCTCTGTGCTCCAGGCACTGTAGTAAGAGATCAACAATGCAGAAACCATGCCTGCCTCTGCAGGGCTTACGTTCCAGGGGGTGGGGAGAGGAGCAACAAGGAGGCCACCTGGCGGCCAGCGGGGCACCAAGGGGCTGTGGCGTGAATCTGCTTGTTCCTGATGCCCCACAGACAGTAGGCTCCAGGAAGGTGAAGGGGTTTGCTCTTTTCTTTCCCTGCTACATGTGCAGTGTCTGGAAAAGTAACTACTGAAGAGATACTTACAAATCAGTGCACAAAGGAAAGACCAGAGTGCAAAGACGGCAAAGGAAAAGGGAGGCATCTCGGGAGCCTGGTTAGGGAGAGAGCTCGGAGGAGGTGCCGTCCTAGGCATCTCGGGAGCCTGGTTAGGGAGAGAGCTCGGAGGAGGTGACGTCTTAGGCATCTCGGGAGCCTGGTTAGGGAGAGAGCTCGGAGGAGGTGCCGTCTTAGGCTGAAGTCTGTCACGTGAGCGGTGGGCCCTGGGACCTCAGGGAGGAGAGGACGCTGTAGCCCAGGCCGAGGGGACAGTGAGTCAGTGAAGGAAAGAATGGCGCCCCACCCCATTGGAAAGACCATGAATCCTAGCTCACACTCACCGCCCCTCTCCCTCCGTGTGGCGCTCCCTTCTTGGAGCTCATCAAATAGTGAATTTATAGAGACACAAGACGCAGCTCCTTTTCTACAGATGTTGTCATAAAAGAGGATTCCAGTTTGGTATTAGAAATGGGAAAACCTGGGGAGAAGATGGTACGGTTGATCACAGACGATAGGGATAAAACAGCAGAGAAGAGGGAAAGCGGATACGCAAGTGGAGATGGAATTCTGAGGGTCTTTGAAGCTCACATCTGGTATTCGCCAGCTCACTTCTGATCGGCAGAAGGAGGGAGGGAGACAGGTAAACACTTTTAAAATAGAATTCTGTTAAGCCAGATAACAGGAATCTGCATGCATGATCTTCTCCAAGTCAGAATTTGACTTAGGGATTCAGTTCTGGGCTCTGACCTCAGATTTGGTCAGCATCAGCCAGGAGGGTCAGGTTCACGTGCCTTTCCGGCAGAAGGGCAATGGGGACTTGGTTCCCGTGTGTTTCCAGCAGGGATTGACCCTGGGTTTGGAGGGAAGGTCTAGATCAAGACATGGGGTGCTGAGGGCCAGCCCCCAGGCCCTCAGTCCTCCAAAAGGCACTCTCGAGCCACCCCCTCT
Source organism: Capra hircus (assembly GCF_001704415.2). Classification (NCBI taxonomy): domain Eukaryota; kingdom Metazoa; phylum Chordata; class Mammalia; order Artiodactyla; family Bovidae; genus Capra; species Capra hircus. Next base: position 8,795,222 of record NC_030810.1, on the reverse strand, counting down.
GTTCTTCCTCTCTCCCCACCCAATCCTGATTCTGTAGCCTGCACTTCCCTCTCTCCAATGTCTTGGACCTCTTCACCAAATGCACCCTTAAACCTGACTTCCACCGAGGTCACCGTTCCTAGGAGCCCTCTCCAGAGCAGGCAGCTCCTGTCCACAGACCCCTGAGAGGCAGGCTCGTGTGCTTGCTCTCCCGTGCCTTCCACCTACATGCACACCCTTCTGCTTTGAATCGGTTGTCTCCACCTCTGCTGCTCACTCCCTCCTCGTCCAGGTCACCAGCCTCTTCCTCTCCATCCTGAGTCTCGCTGTCACTTGCTTTTCTGTTTCTCAGCCCTCTCACCTCCTGTGGGTGAGGACCTTACTCTCCGCACCTCGCCTTCTGCTCCTCCACCCGCTCCTCCACTCCCTCCTCCCTCTACTCTGTTCACGTCTTTCTCTTGGCTTCTCCATTCCCCATCCCCTCCCCCGCCTACTCTGTTCATGACCTTCCACCATCAGCCTCGGGCCCGAGCATCACCCATCAGCTGTGCTTCGATCAATAGCCTCACCTCCCTGCCCACTGCCCTTCCTTCTCTCCACGTGCATGTGAACCAGAATATGAGGGCTCTGGGGCAAGCCACACAGCCCTGCTCACAGGTGTCCCTGAAAACGAGCTGAGCCCCTCCGTGGACCCAGGGTCCATGGCCGTGCATCCTCTTCTCCAGGGGATTATGGCAGACATTCTGCTCAGCGCTGCCTCCTGTTCCCCACGCGCGGTCCCCCGCCTTCAGCAAACGTCATGACCCATCCTCCTCCTCCGCTTGTAATGTAGAGCCTGTGTCTTCACAAGAGCTCCTTCAGCCTCCTGCTCTCCTTCCTGAAAGGTCGCTGTGGTCACCTCTGCCCTCCCCGCATCACGAGGGAAGGGGCGCTTCCCGATCTCTAAGGCATGCACTGGTCCCAGGCCTCCTGCCTTCTCCAGAACCTCACGCTGTCACTGTCCATTTCAGCTGACCATTCAGTGTCTCTCATTCAGTCCATATTCTCCATCTCTGTCTCTCCCTCTCTCCCCTTCCCCATCATGTAATTACAGTCTGGTTCATTCAACCTTAAAAACCCTGCTCCACTGCCCCCTCAAGTTATTCAACCTTAAAAACCCTGCTCCACTGCCCCCTCAAGTCCACAGTCCTCGTAAGTTGCCACCTGACTTCTCTCTATTTGTTCTCTTTGAAGAAGCGCTTTCTTCTCGAGTCATCTCCTCTCTGGGGATCATCTTCCCCTTCTCCCACCCTGTGCCCGCCCCGTTGTCACACTCAGCCTCCTGCCAGTAACCGGCAAGCTCCTTCCACTCCCCTGCGGCCACTCCTTTCTAAACTTCCACACAGCCCCCAGAGATCAGGAGCCTCCCTCTAGAAAGGAAGCTCCAGGCAGCAGGACCTGTGTCTGCCATGTGCTCTGCACACCCTGCCCAGTGCAGAGGATCACCCTAAGTAGACGCTCCAATGCTTGTTGAGTGAGTGAGTGATCTCCCTGCCTCCAGAATCACTACCCCCAGATCATTCTCCAGGTAGCAGTCAGGGTGACCGTTTAAAATCCACATCATGAGATGCCTAGTGAAATGAAACCCCTTCTCGAGTCCCCACCCTCTGCCATTGCCTACACTCTGGAGTCCAGTCTCATCAGCCAGCCACACAGGCCCTTTTGTGGGTTGACCCTGCCTGCCTTTTCCCGTCTCACGTCTCATCACCTTGTGGAAAGTACTCGTGCTTATAGAAAGGCAATGTGGCGTGGTGGTGAAGAGCCCTGGAACTGTACAAACTGGGTTTGGACCTTAGATCCACCATTTCCAGGCTATATGACCTCGGGTAATTGCATGACCTCTCTGTGCCGCGGTTTCCTCACCTTTAAGATGGGAGTGGTAGTACCTAGCTTACAGCGGCACTGTAAGGATGAAAGGAGTCAACCATGTGTGAAGTGCTCCAAGCGGCCACCAGCACATCGTCAGAACTGCTGATCCGTTGTGATCACAGGGATGAGTTGCTGTCCCTGCTAGGGCTGCAGTCCTGCCAACAGCCTGACCTCTGTGCCTCTGCTCGGGCTCCTGCAGCACAGGAAAGGTCCTTCCTCTCCTCTCCCTCCCACTAATGCCTTTCTCTTTTTCCCAACTTTATTGAGATGTAATTAACACATAACATTGTGTCAATTTGAGGTGAACAACGTGTTGATTAAATATGTGCATATATTGTGAAATGAGTACCACAGGAAGGTTAGTTAATACACCCATCACGCATCACCTTACAACGTGTGTGTGTGTGTTGAAGACTTTTAAGATCCACTCTCTTAGTAACTTACAAGAACGCAACAACAGTGTCATTAACCAGAATCACCATGCTGTGCGGCACCTCCCCTGACTTGTTCATCTTATACTTGGAATTTTGTGTCTTTGAAACACCTGTACCCATTTCCCCACTTCCACACTTCCACCCCTCCACCCACAACCATCATTATCATTCTGCTGTTTCTGTGAGTTCTTTTTTTTTTTTTTTTAGATTCCACTTATAAGTGAGATCATCTGGCATGTGTCTTTCTCTGACTTATTCCACTTAGCATAACGCCCACAAGGTTCATCCATGTCACAAACGGCAGAATTTCCTTCTCTGTGGCTGAAAACATCCCAATGTGCATGTATGCCGAAGTTTCTTTATCCGTTCATCCATCAGTGGTCACATAGGTTGTTTCTAGGTCTTGGCTGTTGCGAATATTACTGGAACGAATCCCACTTGTTCTTTTTACCTGTTGGCTCCCGCACAGACTTCAGGCCTCAGCTTAGACGTCACCTCCTCCAAGAAGTCTCCCCTGATGCCTGGGCTAAGAAGAGAGAGGTGTGGGGGCACCAAAGAACTCAGCAATAAATAATGTTGGATTGGCCAAAAATTCATGTTAGGTTTTTCCATAACCTCTTATGGAGAAGTGTGAATAAAATTTTGGCCAGCTCAATATTTTACTGTTCTAGTCTTTAAAAACCAAGATGAATGCAAAATATCCAAAATTTTAAAAAAAAATGCAATAATGACTCTGATGCCCAGGACTAGGATGAGGCAAGCAAGGTGAGTGATCAAGTGCTGAGTCAGATCTGGTCTTTTTATTAAGTTCTAGTATCTCTCGTCCTGTTGGATTTGATTTATAGGCATCAATCTTGATTTTCTAAAAATCAAGACGCTGCACTAAGATCATGTTTGCCTAGATGACTGAGTGCCTGCTGCTCCCTGAAATTCTGCACCCATCCCCCACACCCCATCTCCAGCCCCACCTTCCCAGCGTGAGCTGTGTGCACCTGTGTCACGAATACTAGCTTCCTGGTCCAGACGGTTTAGTCTTTGGGACCAGAGCCCACGTCCAGGTCCCAAGTGTCTGGCACAGAGACTGGCACATAGTAGGTGCTCACCCTATGCTTCTGATCACACTGACAGCAGCCAGAATGGAATGGTTGTGGACGGGGCCAGGCCTTCAGAGTGGAGAGAGCAGAGTGACTTCCCTCCTCCCCCCAGGATGCTTGTTCTCTCAAGCTGATCACACCCCCAGACTAGCTGGTGTGGTCTGGGGCGCAGGCAGGCAGACCCACATTCACCTCTTCTGCAGCACACCGGGGCCTCTCCAGGATGCCTCACACCTGGGTCCCCTCCCAGACAGTGAGTTCCAGCTCTGTCTTCACACGTGGGTGACTTCCTCCAGCTCTCAGAGGGCCCACAGTGAAAGTCTTCGCCAAGGCCCCGTGTCCCTGAGACAGCATGCCTGGGGACAGCGCAGGGAGGAGGGGGGCCTCGCCACTCACTCCTCCAGGCTGGCTTGTCTCGGGGCCCCTGCTTCTGTTTCTTCAGGTCTCCTGGGGCTCCACGACCTGGAGCAGAGGGGCCACCTTCCCGGGAGCACCTCCATGGCCGCGCTCCCCCAAGCCTGGCAGGAGAGCTGGCTTCGGGGGAGGGCTGGCTTGTGCTTTCAAGCGTGTGCAGAGGGAGCCATCAGGGGCATGCCTGAGATGAGAGGAGGGCGAGCTGACCCGTACTGGAGTCCTCAGGCCTCATGCCTGGTCACGCAGACCCTCTTTTCCCTGAAACCAAGGACAGCAAGAGCTGTCTGACTTAGATCTATCTCTCACACACATACATGCACACACACACACACACACACACACACACACACAATGACTTTCTCTCTCATACACTCTCTCTTTCTCATATACACACTTTGATTCTAACACACACACATGCTCTCTCACACATACACACACACTCTGACTCTCTCTTGCACACACTTACACACACACTCACGCAATCCCAGCAAAAGAGCACCTTGTTCTGCCTGCTTGACGGTGGCAGTGTTCACGGCCACCGTCCAGATAAGGCAGCAGTGCCTGGGGCTCGCCTGATCTGCACGCAGGACCCAACAGCTGTGGTGAGAGAGTTTTTTGCAGAATCACCCCCGTCAGGCCATGCACAGCAACGCTGGGGACTGTGACTCCGACAGCCCATAGCGGTGCCCACGGAAAAGGCAGGGTCACATTGGCCTGACAGTCCTGGGAAGGTGACCAAACACTCCCACTACCCCAGGCCCCTGAATCACAGGACTCCTGCGGTCCTCGCCTCACCATCTGTCACTTCTTTCATGACTCGGGGTCCTTCCTGCGGGGTGCCCTCCTCCCTGGGATCCGAGCTCCTCCTCCCCACCGCCTCCCCTCCTCCGCTCCTGCTCTTCGTCTCTCACAGCACCAAGCTCAGAGAAGTGGGGGCTGACTCTGGAGGAAACTCCAGGGCCGTGGCCAGGACAGAGGACTTCCCCGGGGTGTCTCAGTCCTGACTGACTCTCCCGCCAGGCCGTCCACCCATCATGCCCCTGAGCCCAGACCTCCAGAGCTGTCTGGGGGCACCCACTGCCTGTGTGACTCACCACTGTTGGATCCCATGAACTTTAGAAGCATACCTGATGAGTCCTGTGTTTTTTCATTTTATCTGCTTCTGTCTCAAACAGAATTAAAAATATATCTTTGTGAAAGTGCTTCCAGGTCAGAAGGCAGTGGATATTGATTCTCACATCATCTCTGGGTGCACAAAGGCAGCCTCCCTCCCATTCTTGTTCTTTCCTTCACCGCTCAGGAAGGGACTGAGCCTGAAACCTACCAGGGAACAGGCGTAATCTGAATGCAGAGTCCAGTCAGGAAAGAAGGCTTCAAACCCTGTGAACCCGTGAATCCCTAGGACGGTGTCTCACAGGGAACGTACAACCACCTTCCCAGAATGAAAACAGCCAAGCACCTGGAGGGCTCCTCATGGGTGCGGAGTCCCGGAGCCAGAGGGCCCGTTCCTCCCAGGATGCTGTTTTAAACAGGACCTTGCAGGGCTTCTCATCAGACGCCCACGGGATCTGTCCGAGCCGAGCCCTCGTGGCGGAGGTGCAGCATGGCGCCCCAGCCTCAGGCGGTGTGGAGTCACCACGTGTGTCTGTTCTCTCCTCTCCTCTCTTGCAGAGATCGAGCAGGGCAGCTGCGGAGATCCCGGCGTACCTGCCTACGGCCGGCGGGAAGGCTCCCGGTTCCGCCACGGGGACACCCTCCAGTTTGAGTGCCAGCCTGCCTTTGAGCTGGTGGGGCAGAAGGCAATCACGTGCCAAAAGAATAACCAGTGGTCGGCTAAGAAGCCAGGCTGCGTGTGTAAGTGAGCAGGGAGGGGGGTCGCTTCTACTCAGAAGCCGGGGACCCATGTCCTAGCTTATCTGGGGGCCCTGTCCTTGGGAACCTCGTAGGGTTGTAACCACAGTTTCACTCTGGTTGGTTTCTTCTCTTTCTTGAAACGTCTCTGGCTGAGTCCTCATTTCTGGCAGTGACGTGGATGGTGTGGCACTGAGCATGACTGCTCTTGACACCTGGGGCTTCTTCGACACCGCCTTCCTCCTGGTGACCCTTGCAAGCACTGTCAAACCCAGACGTTTCCTCCTCACCGTTCTAGTTGTCGGTGACACCACACAGTCGAGTCAGGGTGGAAGGTGCTGGCAAAGTTCGTAAGACTCTAGACGCTCTGCCAGCCTCGGGGTACTGTGGGATACCATGGCCGTGCTGGGACATGCGGGTTTCATCCAATTGCTTCCTCTTGCATCAGATGTAGGGAGGGGTTGGGATCCAGCTGTCTTTGAATTGTTGATCTTTGGGAGAAGGGGTTGGAATTGAGTGCTCTGTTCTCTGGGGACAACAAGGATTCTTTTCTTCCCTCCTCTGGGATGGTCTGACTTTGCTTTCCGGCGCAAATAATACTTTAAGTCCTGGCTCCCAGGGAAATCAGCTAGCGTGAGCGGTCTGATTTGGTCTTTGTTCAGGCATCAAAGGTTCTCCCTCTCTGGGCTGTCGTCTCTTTTTCTCCCAACGCTCACCCCCGCCACCCTCCGTCTCTTACAATCTGCTTTCCCCAGGGAAGGGCTGGCAGCCTGACTTCTCTTCTCGCTTCTCAGTGGGTTTCTCAGGTGCTGCCTCACAGACAAGGTTGGCCCCTGGTGGCGGGGAGAGGAGTAACCTGGGAGACTATAAGGAATATCTGTGATGATGGAGAGTTTGGCTCGGGAATGGCTGAGCCGGGTCATACCACAGTGACTACTTCTCGAACAACGAAAAAATCACTTTGTGTAGTTGGCAAAGCATTTTTTATGACTTGTGAGTTTTATGTAAAGATTCTTGCAGAGGTTTTTAAAGATCAAATTGCTCTTAGATGTACATTAAGCAAATCAAATTATCAAAAAATATATTGTGTGGAATCAGTCACGGATCTCTGGCCTGATGTGGTTAGAATATAGTGGCTGACAACGTGCACCCTGGAAGCTGGGGGTGAGGCAGGGGGCAGGGGAGGTTAGCAGGGACCAGGGCTGGGCAGGTTCAGAGATGAGCCTAGGGCTGAATGGGCAGGTCGAACGGAGCCCTGCAGAGCCGGTCAGAGTCAAGTCCTCAGAAGGCAAAAGGTCTGGGCTGCAGGAGTCCCAGGGAGCATGGGGGCTCCATCTCTGAAATCCATCTGGGAGAAACAAAGCAGAGAGAACTGGAAAGGGTCAGACTTTAGGGCAGAGAGCTGGCAGGAGTGGAGTGTGCCTCAGAGCCAGCCAGTAACTCAGAACCAGGATAAAGCTCCCTACTCCACAAACTGAGAAACGCAGGCCTCCGGGAGAAATGCTGCCTCCGGGAGGCGAGGAGGTCTGTCACTCAAGCCCTCCAGGAATTTATTTGCCCTTTTGGCTCTTAGAAGTAGTTTCAGGAAATCTCTCTGAAAACTTCAGTCAGTGCTGCTCAGCAGGCTCTCTGCTTCCAGGAGGAAAGCTGACAGGATGTTGAGCACTGCTTACAATCAGCTGAGAAGAAGCAGAGGGCAGAGGAGTCCTGGCGGGTACGGGCCAGTGCTCCCTGTGGTTTAAAACAAGGAAGAGGAGCCTGAGGCTTATTGATGAGAACTGTGAAGCAGGCACTCTGGGGATGGGGGGAGGGGGGAGGATGGCACTTCTTCTTCCAGATGATTCTGGGAGATGGGGGGTGATATCCCCAAGGTACTGCCACCACTCAGGTTTTTCTAATTGTCTTGATGTAGCAGACACGGCTGGAGTCTCAGGAATGCTGGCTCTGGTGGAGGAGGCCAGAGAGGACGTGCTGGCCCCAGGCCTTTGCACCATGAGGAAGGTCACAAGTGAGTGCCATCTGTCAGCTTCTACTGAGACCCCAGCCCCTAATCTGACGCATCCCTGGGTCTCAGGCTTTGCCTTCAGGGAACTCCCGGTCTAACTCATGGTGAAAGACGGTACTAAGATGATCTGGGTGCGCTGAGAGAATTAGGGATTCAGCATCTGGAGACCTGTGTCAGTCTTGGCTCAGTTTCCTGGCTCTGGCCAGGGCAGCTTCTCTCGGAAGTTTGCTTTGCTGATCTATCTTACAGCGTTGTACTCCCCAATTCTAAGCCTTTGTGATCATATTTACAGAAAAAGACAACTATGACACGGACGGGCCTCACATTTTCCATCATGAACACTTGCAAACCACTTTCTAAAGTGGGTCATTTATACAGAGCTCATTCTTCGAGGGATGCAGTTAAAATGTGGCATTCTCCTCCTGACCCCAGATCAAATATATAATATAGTGTGTGATCCTATAATAGATGTGTGATCCTATAATAGTGTGTGGTCCGTAGAAAAAAGGACAATATCTGTAAGCATTTATAACAATATAGAATAGTCCAGTCAGTCTCTGCTTTATCATATGGTCATAAATGTATGCAGAAAAGCACCTCTAGCAAATGTCAGCTTCAGTGCCCTAATTTTCCATGTTAGTCACGGTAAATATTAACACAATATTTAGCAAACAATGTCGTTCTTTCCTTCTGAGGGTTTTGCAGAGGACTTGAAGCTGGGGGTGTTTTGAAGGCTCAGATTTCTTTGAGTGCTTGTCCAGAGAAGTGCACAGCTTTGCATTGTCCTTCTCTTGCAACATTTTCTTCAAAACTGTTACTGACTCAGGAATGGCCCTGCCGAGACGACACAAGTACACTCTCGCCTTCATGTCCCAAAACATTCTCTGCAGCGAGCAGGGACTTTGGAATCATGTTGGCTTGCGAGCTGCCTTCGCAGTCATAGATGGTCAGTAGATGGTCTTTTTTTTTCATCTCGGTTCCTTACCGTGAGAAGCATTCTGGAGGAAAAGATGGAACCGGTGTCTTTTCTCTTCCGCGCTCCTCCTCCTTGGCTGATTCACATCTCCAGGGATCGCTGCTCCAAAGCAGGCGGCAGCAGTAGCACTTCCCATCCATTCAACAGTATTCCCATTGCATGTCTGCCCTGTGCCGGGCTCCACCTGCAGGACTCAACCCGGGGTCCTGGTGAGAAAGCGCCCCCCGGGTTTCAAGCACCCTTCACCTTCCCAGAAACTCGGCCTGTTTCACTGGCTTCCTTACAAAAGCACCATGTGGGAGCCTCTCCCATATAACCCTGTCCCCTTCTTTCTCCACAACAAGAGATACAATAGAAGGAAGATACAAATAACTGATGGTGGGTTGCACAACACGTGATGCTTTGTTGACAGGCTAGCAGAACTCTTCACACCTCGTAAGGAAGCCAGGAAACCAATTATCGGTCCATTAGCAGCCACTTGCAGAAGCAGCTTCAAAACAGCCTTCGCCAGGAAAATGCCAAGACCTTGCAGATGCCAGCTTCCGTTGGCCATTTTGTAAGCCACCACGAGAAGGCGTGAATCCTAATTGCTCGGTTCCTAATGTATATGGCATAGGTGTGAAATGAGGATACACAGGGATGCATTCAGCGTGAGTTACAAATCAGCAAGCGGTCCTTGAGAGACCAGGGAAGGGAGACGTGGGTCCTCAGGGGCTCAAGGAAAGTGTCACAGAGGATACGGGGCTGGAGGGTTGGGAGGTAAAGGAGGGTGCTCCATACAGGGATGCTGCAGGATATGGCCCTCTCCTAGCACCCTCCCATCCTCTCTCCGCTGAGTTACTCCCCTCAACCACTCCCTCTGCACGCTCTGGACATGGACACACACACACACACACACACACACACACACTCAGATTTCTGGTCAGAAGAATGGACTAAGTCCTCAGATCATTGGGATTCTCAGCCTCAGCGCTACTGACATCTGGGGCCAGATAATTCTTTTATGAGGGGTGCTCTTGTGCATTTTAGGATGTTTTAGCTGCACCCCTCCCGTCTTCTACCCACTAGAAGCCAGAAGCACACACACCCCTTCCACTACTAACTGTGACAACCAGATACGTCTCCAGACATTGCCTGTATCCTCTGGGGGGGAAAGTCACCCAGGATGGAGAACCACCAGTATAGGGTAAGCTAGTCTTGTCAGATTCTAAATATGATGAAATCTGTGTATTTGCATTTTAAATTAGGTCATGATCAGAAACTGTTGAACCGTGACAGTGAGGAAGCATGGGGCAAAGGAAGATGCCAGTGTTTCTTACATGTTTTGTCATTGGGAAGATAGGACTCTTCCCTACAGCATCATGGAATAGTTACTGCCTTATTTTACAGATGAAAACAAAGCTCAACGAGGCTCAGAGGTTATAGAACCGTTAGATGATGGGTTGGAATTTGAAGTGTTAACTGACAGCATTGGCGTCTGTTCCAAATGTACGCTCTCTCTATTGCCCCAGATTTCCAGAATTCAAGAGGTCAGTAAGGACATGGAAGGCTTAGGACGGCAACATTAGTCCAGACTGAGAAACAAACAGTGGTCTGAGCCACTCCCATGAAGTAACAGAAACTGACAAGAGTGAAACAAATTCACAAGGGCTAGATCCGTGACCCGTGTTGGGACTACACCAGTATTTGCACTTGTTCAGTCACCAGGTCGTGTCTGACTCCTCGCGACCCCATGGGCTGCAGCTCGCCAGGCTTCCCTGTCCCTCACCGTTTCCCAGAGTTTGCCCGAGTTTATGTCCATTGAGTCAATGACTCCATCCAATCATCTCATCCTCTGTTGCCCTCTTCTCCTCCTGCCCTCAGTCTTTCCCAGCATCAGGGCCTTTTCCAGTGACTCAGATGGCCAAAGTATTAGAGCTTCAGTATCAATCCTTCCGAAGAGTATTCAGGTTGCAATATACCTTTGTTGAAGTCACTTTTTTCATCTTTACTTTTCCTTTACTTTTTTCATCTTTACTTTTACCTACCCATCCATTTATCCACCCATTTTGATGTATTGAGCACCTACTATGTACCAAATCAGCCGCGTGAGTAGGTGTGGCCAATCCTGGTAAAATTCTAAACTGGGGCTCCTCTGGGAATGATCCTGCTCAGGCTAAAGGGGAGAGATCTTAGTGGCATGTCCATACAAGGTACTGTAATTCTTTCAAGGAGTATCTTGAGTCCAAGGACCTCTACTCAGCACAGGCTTTTGGTATAGTCTAGTATTTTAAAAGTTTAAATAAATAAGATATTAATTTCACTTCCTTCAACCAAAGGCAATTTGGCCATTCCTTTTTGATTTTTACCCAGGCACACACATATTTCACATGGTTTTAATCAAAGTGAACATACCGCCTTGCATTCTGTCTTTTGAAGTTCATGTTATATTGCGTATCTTGTCATGTTACGACATGTCTTTCGTGCTTTACCAGTCTTAAAATCTATGGAACGTTCTGTCTAGTGAGTGGACCATGACTTAGCCAATTATCCTCTGGGGGAAATGCAATATAGCTCAAGTATTTTTTATAAGCTTTTAACACCCTCAAGCATGCGTGCTCACGTGTGCTCAAGCATGTCTGACTCTGTGATCGCAGGGACTATAACCCACCAGGCTCCTCTGTCATGGAATTTTCCAGGCAAGAACACAGGAGTGGGTTGCCACTTGTTCTCCAGGGAATCTTCCTGATCCAGAGATAGAACCTGCGTCCTTTGCATCTCCTGCATTAGCAGGCAGATTCTTTCCCAGCTGAGCCACCTGGAACCCCATCCTCAAGCATATGACCTTTTTATATCTTTTCTTGAATTCTGTCCTTGAGTAAATTTCCAGAAATGAGGTTGTTGGGCCAGAGTAGGAACATTTAAAAATACTCATATCATTCCCCCAAAATGTTCTGCCAGGTCATAATGTCAGTAACAAAAGCTTGAAGATTAAGACTAAGATTCGTATAACACATGTCCTTCCCATCCAGAAATATGGCATAGATTTCTCTGTGTGTTCATCTCCTTCCATTTTTCTAAATATTAACGACTTTATAGTTTTCTTCATATAGGTCACATGTATCTCTTGCAATCCTTACCAGCATCGCCAAATCTCAAGTATTTGTGTGGCCTTTTCAACTTGTCAACTTACACCCTTGTCAGCTTCCATGAAGTGCCAAATGTTATGATAAGTGCTGCGAATCTAGAGAGGAACTGGGCACAGCCCTTGACCTCAAAGAGCTCGCCTTCACATGAAGACAGACATAATTATGTAAATTAAAGTGGGCTCTTGTGGTTCAAAGTTTACTTTTCCATCTAGAAAGCATTGGTGAATCAGATGCGTTTAGAAACAGCCCCATGAAGGTTCATTCTTTTATTTGACACATATTCATTGAGGTCCAGTGATGTGGCAGGCATCACAGGAGGTGTGTGACAGGGGAACAACAACCCGTCTGTTCCTAGAGCATAGACTTTCATCAATGCTGTTAGAACAGTTGGGCCTCAAAGATGGGAGGACGGAGTGGGGGCCCTGCTGGGAAGAAAGCTACTCTAATGGCAGTACTGGGTTCTGAGAGAAGCCAGGGGGTCTGGGGCTCTGCAAAAGGAGGAGGTTCATTGGATACATAGACACACATATGCGCAAGTGTGCACACACACATGCGCAGTCTCTACGTACTTGGTGTGTAGTGGTTCCGAAAGGAGTTGGCTGCTCCCAAAGTGAGTGAAAGAAAGAAGGGAGGTAGGGTCCATGGAGGAGGATCTAGAGAGAGACTGCTGGGTATGTGTGGCTGGAAGCATGTCCCTGTTGGAGCACGAGGTGTCAGGATTTCATTACAGGACTCTGGTCCTGGCCTTTCTCCAGCTGGCCTGGGTGCAGCCCTGCCCCGCAGGGACTTGGAGCATTTGCTGTTTGCAGCCCTTGGGTAGCAACTGTCTGTCCTGACACGTGGCTATGAGAGTGTCGCGTTGGTGTTTTCCTTTTCAATTTGAAGGCTCTTTCCATTTGACATACATATTTTCCCCAGTCTCCAGCCTTCTTCTTCTTTCTTTCTGTTTTGCTAGTTTGCATTGTACAGTTGTTTTACATATTTATGCAGACACATCTCTCGATATTTGTGATTTCTTTTTAAAGCTGACAAAGTTATCATTCTGCCACCGATCTGAAAGAACAGTCTGTTCTATTTTTGGTTATTTGTCAGTAATTTGATTTTTTAAATATAATTTGTTAATCCATCTGGAGTTTATTTAGATGAATGTATGATATTGTCCAAACTATTACACAGTTTTCCAACACAATTTATTAAGTAATTCATTTCCCTTTTGATTTGAGGCAAATGAATTGTTCTATCACATTCTGAATCCTCTGATGTAGTTAAGTCTGTTTCTTGACTCACCGCTTTGTTCTGCTGCTCATTTCTATCTTAGCACCGGTATTGAATAATTTTAATTGTTGTTTTATAATATGTTCTAATATCTAGCAGAGCTGGAAACTACTCCTTCCTCCATTAATTATTTTCTCTTTCAGAATATTCATTGTTATTCTCATCTGTTTGCTGTTCAAGATTAATTTTAGAATCATTTTGTCATAGTAAAAAAAAAATCCTATTGGGATTTTGTATGTGTGCTCCTATTAAACTATAAATTAACTTCAGGAAAATAGGCATTTTTATAGTACGCAGGCTTCCCATCCTGAAACGCGATGCGTCACTCTTTTGTTCATCTACTTTCATTTTTCCAAATAGAACAGCTTTGTGGTTTTCTTCATATAGGTCACATCCTTCGCTTGCTAGCTGTATTTTTAAACAGGCAGCTGCTTTTTCACTCCCCTCCCACCTCAACCGCAATGCCCTGTTGACACGTGAGGCATGCCCAGTTTTGCTCTTCGTGGCTGAATCCTCACATTCCCCGTAAATATTTAACCCCAGGTTTTCTAGGACAAGTGTAGTTTCAAGCATCCTTTCCTTCATCCCAGAAAATATGATCACGATAACTAGAGTCCTTGGAAACTGCCTCTTTCAAATGTTCAGAGAGAACTGGAATCAGCTGGGGTTTGAAAGTGTCAGCGTCAGTATGACAGATGACATTCCTGGTAATTGCTTGTAATCAGGGTAGGGGTCACGATAAGGGTGGTGTGAGCTCCCTCTGCTGATATGACGTTCTTCTTACTTCTCTGGGCTTCCATAAAGGTCCCGTGAACCTTCATGTGCCCCTGGAAGAGTAACAGAGAACCTGGAGATTGCTTTGGTCCAACTTTGTCAATTTCAGGTCAATTCCTAGAAATTGAAACCAGATGGTTTCAGGCCCCCTTCCTCTGTTACCCGGTCCCCCAGCACATGGACACTGAAGACGTGTGCTAGCTTGTGGTGGAGCTGGGGGTGCCTGCTCTGTAGACGGTCTGCAGTAACTCAAAGGGTTCGTTTTCCAGAGCAGAAAGTCCTGGCAGTGACAGGAGGTGGGAACGGTCTGTATCTGCTCCTGCAATGGGGAATGGGCACTAAAGTCAGGGCTGTGAAGCCTGATGGGGCCACAGGGGCAGCCTGGGGAGAGAAACCTGGAGTTGAGGGAGACTGGGGCTGGGAGGACTGACCGTGGATGAACAGATGGCTCATAAAGAGGCCTGCCAGTATTTCCAATCAGAATATCCAAGGAAGTAGCTTTAACACTTGTCTCACCAGGCTAGATTGGGTCCTATATTGCTTGTTAACTGTTGTTCTTAAATAGGCAGATACTTGATGGGGGAAGGTGGCCTCTGGTCCTCACCAGGGGAAGAGCGTCTACCCAGGCAGACCATCCCAGCCCGGGCAAGAGGCTGCCTTTTCATTAAGAGCTTCTCTCACAGCAGGGACTGGAGAGGAAACCACGAATCAGGAAAGCAGCCCAGTCCGTGGGCTGGGGCACACATGGTAGGGCAGGGATGGCAGGTGGGGAGGGTCTGGAAGCTCTGTGCGCCTGTGGGTGTGCCAGGCTCCTCACAAGCCCACCAAATGCTGACTCTGGGGAGCCATACTCATATGTTTGAGGGGATGGGACTTCCTGTGACTGTCAGCCTTGGCTGGGCTTGGCTCAGGATCTGGCTGTAAGAACTGAGCCTGTAGAACCAAGGTATTCATTGTACTGGAGAGTTGGGGTGGAGGGTCTCATCAGGCAAAGACTGGATGGGCAGGGGTGGCTCACAAAGGAGGCACCCAGCACATCCAAGGAAGTAAAATCTACACTTTTCCCACCAGGCTAGTGTGGGTCACAAACATCACTTGTTACCTTTATTTTTAAATTGATACTTTATGGGGGAAGAAAGTATCTCTGGTGGCCCTGCCCAATATAAAATGAATCCCAACCCAGCTAATTATTAGAATCACTCATAGGCTTTTTAAAAATAGAGAATCTTGGTCTCATCTCCAGAAATTCTGATTCAGCAGGTCTGGGATGGGAGCCAGGAATTATTGTTCTAAAATTTTCCTAGATGATCTTTATCAGAATAGTAAACCCCCTAATAAGGAATACCCTCTGTGTGCTGATTGCTTGCAGGAGTGTTTGGGGTCATTCCTGAGGGGCTTGGTCCCCTGATAGGATGGCAGCCTCTTGGGGCATGGGTTTAGAATTTATGTGGTCATATGTTGTGGTCATACGTTGTTGCTATGAGGCTGGCATAATGTGGGTGGTTATGATGGTGTTGGCCTTCTGGGGTTCAAGGAATGTTGACCTCCATGTTGATATCCTGGTGGGGAATGGGGTGCAAAGTTCAGTATTGTGACATCACAACTCAGTGTTTCAATCACCTGCCTTTCATTTCTCTGAATGCAGCAAATGTGGAGGGGAGGTCCTGCTCCACACCTGACTCAGTGCTGCTCGACCCTAGGACAGGGATGGGAATAATTCTCATGTGGTCCTTGTCCTCCAGCACCTCATGATCTAGTGAGTGTGATAAGCACATTCTTTAATGTAAATCAATCTTTGAACCACTACAATTTAGAGATGTGGCCACAAAGTGCTGCCAGTATGTAAGGAAGAAAAATTCATTCCAACTGGAAGATTCTCAGAAGATTTCTTCTGAGCATCATGGGCAAAATTTCAGCCCAGTCAAACCCAGGAATCTATCCAGAACCAAACTGCAAAAACAGCTTAGAATAAGGCCCAGACCAAAGGCCATATTCCTACACCTAAGAGTCCTGGGCCAAGGTATCTGGGCACCACAGTCACCTGGGTGTACTGGGAAAACTGACTAAACTTTAGGGGTCTTATCCTGCATTGTGACCTCTCCTTGAGGGTTGGGGCCGGGGAAGTGGGTATATTTGCTTTTCTCACTTTGGCTTTCAGTTTGGGGATCAGAGCAAACAGGTTCTTTTCCCTTTATAAAATTTTTGAATTTCTGTGTACAACAAGTGCATTCCCCACGCAGCAGCACTGTGCCTTTTCCACGGTGCTCCGTGATGTCTGCTCAGAGAGCTATGGGAGAGACCCAGAGCCTCTCTAATCAGGGTCTGTTTCCACAGCTGCTGACTCAGGGGCTGGGGCCCGAAGCTCTCCCAATACCCTCCCCCATCTGTGAGCCTCTAGACGGACTTGCCGTCTCGCTTGGAAGCGCATCCCCATCAAGCTCTTGGTGCTGCGGATATTCTCAGGCTCTGAGGTTCCCGGGGAGACACTGCTCGCCTTTTGTAGGGACTGGACTTCAAGCAGAGCCTTGGGCTACCCTTCTTGGGGGAACAATGACCCTTCCTTCCTTCCTGGCAACAAAGGCAATCTTGGGGGTCTCCGGAGATGGGCTCGGTGACAGGACTACTCCCCTCGGCTACCTCGTTAACTCACATCTTACTCAGGGAAACAGGTCAAGCACGCGCCCCCACCTGCTCCGACCATGGTCTTGAAGGTAGCTCTCTCAGGCTAACTATAAACTCACCTGTATCACTGGATTCTCCTGGAAGAAGATCCGAGTGTACTTCCTTATGATCCAGGGACGTCCACTAAGTGTGATTTTCCACTTTGCAATGGCTGCTGGTCTGCAGTTAGGACTGGGCTTAGAGTGGCCAGGACCATGGATAGCTCTAGTCTCCCTGAGGGAAGATGCTCTGGAGAAGCTGGTGGGGCTCTCCAAGAGGGTCCCAGGAGCACCTTCTGAGCTGTTGGGAATGTAGATTATACCCTTTCTTGCATTCTCCTGAACTCATAGGAAGGCTTGGGTTCTGGGGCTGATCATGCCCACAGACTTCTTGCCAGCTCATAGCTATGTCTGGCTGATGACATTAATGAAGAATAGGTGAAGAACTACTGAGGATCAGAGTGCAAACCTTTTGGTCTGGAGCCTTCCTGGTTGAGGACTGGGCTATGCTGGGGAGAGGTGGGGAGACCCTGCTGTCACCCCCGCAGGCTGGTTGAGACTCAGAGGTACGCTGAGCAGAGGCCTTTGTGGAGTTGTGGTCTCCAACAGGAGCACTGGGACATGGCCCTTGTTTCCAATTCAGCGAAAATTGATGTGTCGTATAATACCCGGGTGCCCAGGCTCAGGACTGTACTCCTTGCCTTTCAGAAGCTTCATCGTAATGCATCTTCACAACCAAGGTGTGATTTCAGAGTGGTTAGTTGAATTTTGCTACATGTGGAAGTAGAAAGTGAGGTACAGAAACTTCCTCCCCTAAACAACACCAGACAAACCCAAATTTGGGGGCCCAGGGGCTTGATCTGTCTACATATACTTTCCTAAGAATTTATGGTCTTTCTTCTGGGTAAAAGCTGAGCCCCGGGGAGTGCAGAGTGAACTCCTTCCCAGGAGTACAGGGCAGGCGCCGTCCTCACACTTGAGATCATCAGGGACTAGAGCTGTCCTGCCTGCTGGTGATAGGAGATCCTCAGTCATCAGCTCAGGATGAGCCTCCAGCTCAGAGCCTGGCCTTGGCAGGGACCTCCGAGCAGGTCTAAAGAGGATCTAAGCCCCAGAATAAGCTCTAGGAGTGGTTTGAGTGGGCATTTTTCCATAGGTGTGGCTAAAGTCAATCACGACACAGGATAGTTTCAGGCAGCAGGGAATTCCCACAGGCTGGCCTGGTGCTGATGAGCAGTTACTTTATACCAAGAACCTAGCCAGTCTCTCAGGGGTCACAGTCAAGGTCCAATCGCAGGACACAGGAGTCTAGCCATTGTCAGAGCCCTCCCGGTGAGTTTTTGTTTAAGATTTTCTTCCAGAAGGGACTGGATTGTGAATGAGGAACTACTTGCTCAGGATAAAAGACGGTTTTGTGGAAGGAAAGTAAAAGGCCACGTGTGGGGATGACCATCCATCCATATTTGCCTGGGACCATCCCAGTTTACATCTTCCGTCCTAAGGCAATTATTGAGTGGTCCCATCTTTCGTTCTCAAAAGTGTCCCAGTTGGGGCATTATGTTCTGTGATCTCCCCAACCATGACCCGACAGACTCCACGCCAAGAAAGGCATGGAGCCTCAGCTGAGCACCCTGGATGCCGAAGGTGGTCTCTGAGCCACAGATCTACGAGGTGCAGAGATGGACTCTTTCCTCCTTCTCCCGTCATCCGTGCCCCCTCCCCTCTCTCACCATTCCCAGGTGCCCTGGCCCTCTTTCAGACCTCTGGGTACTCAGCTCTTTCCCACCTCAGTGCCTTTGACCTGAGGTTCACCGTGCTGGAATGCTCCTCAGGAAGCTGGATCCTTCTCATCACCACCATCACCTCCTCAGAGAGGCTTTCTCTGACTACCCCATCCAGAAGAGCCATCCTTCACTTTCCCATTTCTCCATCCCTTGTCCTAAGTGTATGAGTCAACTTTTGCTATGGCATCAACCGTGCAAAAATCTCAACGAATTACAACAAATATTTATTTCTCACTTGCATCCCACACGGATTTATTTCTCACCTGCATCCCATAAGGGCTGTAGGTCAGGTGCAGCTCCTCAGGGCTCAGGGGATCCCTACATAGCCTCTCATTCTGGAGGTGTCTGCTTGAACGTCCCTATGTCATGCCCTCTCGCCTTCCATGGGGCGAAGTCACCAGGCCAAAGTCGATGGAATAGGCAAGAGGGCTCTGCCTATAAGGCAGCAAGGAAGGGCAGGGAATATACTCGAGCACAGTAAGCAATGCTTTTTTACTTGTTGATTGCCTGTGCCCTCACGACACTGTAAATTTCCTAAAACAATATATGTCTTATTCACTATTGTATCTACAGTACCAATCAGATAGCAAATACTTGATAAGTACTGGTTTCCTGTTTTATTATAGTTATTACTAATCATGTTCGTGTCAGTTTTATTATAAAGACAAAGCCAAAATGGTAGGGATAAGAGAGGCTTTGGTTTGGAGGACACCTGGCCAGCCAGCGCCTCCTAACGTGGAGTTTCTACACCTCTCAGGCCAGTGGGGTAATGGTCAAGGTTGGCTTGGGTGCTGCCTTAGTGCTTTCAGGCTGCTATAATAAAATGTCACAGACTGGGTAGCTTATAAACCACAGAAACGTATTGCTCACAGCTCTGGAAGCTGGAATTCTGAGACCAGGGTGCCAGGGTCCTCCTCCTGGCCCTCCTGCTGGTCTCAGTCTTCTCCTTATATCCTTCCATGATGGACAGGGACCAGGGATCTCTCTGGGGCCTCTTTTACAAAGCATTGACCCTATCCATTCATGAGAGCACCATCCTCACTATTGAAGTAGTTCCCAAAGACCTTGCTGGCTACTACCATCACCCATGGGCATTAGGATTTCAGTGTACGAATCTGGGCGGGGGGAGACTCAAACATTCAGACCTCAGTGGGCGCTGAGCAGAATGATGCTGGCATACAGACTCTATGGCTGCAGCTAGCAAGCATAAATGGGGGGAGGGAGCCCACACCACTCTATGGAAAAGATGCTTAACAGAGTTTTCCAGATGGACAGGAGGAGAGAACACTCTAGAAAGAAAAAAATAGCCAGAGCAAGACCTAGCATTTGACTTGCACATTTGCAGGACTTCAGTGGTCCAATATGACTGGAATGTCATGGGCAGTGGGAGGTGGGAAAATAAAGATAAAAGAGGTTGGCAAGGGCCTTTGGTCTTTGGGGTCTTTTTGTGCCCTTTAGAGAAGTTCAGGCTTTATCCTCAGTGCAACAGGGAGTCTTTCAAGAGTTCCAAGCAAAGATGAAACATCATGAGAATTTGTGATTTACAAAAATCCATTCTGGAGCCAACATGTAGGATGGATTCAAAAAGAATGAGATTTAAAGACAGAAAACCAGTTGGCTATTGCAGTAGGAAGAAGACTTTCCCTTAATAGGGTGTGACGAGGATGTGGCGAGTTCAAGAGACAGTGAAGGGAGAGAATCAGCAGAAGCTAGTTACAGACTGGATTTGGAAGCAAGGGAAAGGAGTTGATATGTTTCCCTTAGGCAACTGGGCATTGTCATTCATGGTGATAGGGAATGAAGGAAGCTTAGGAAAACAGATAAAGAGATCAGTCCTGCACATGCATCCGAGGTGCTGGTGGGATCTGCAGTGGAGAAGCATGTCAGACAGTTACACACCAAGTCTGAACACGCAGGTGGGTCTGGGCTGCCAGTGTCGTTTAGGAGGCAAGAGCATGAGGAAGGTGCTGTGGAGTGAGATGGGGCCAAGGGAAAACCCATAACTGGGCAGGCCTGAGTCACTCCCTGATGCCAGGGAATGTTCCAAACGCAAGATTCTAGGAAAACCAGGCTGGGGAAAGAAGACTAGGAGCTCAGTTTGGGCCATATTTAGTTTAATTTGCTCTGATAAAATCCAGACCCCTCTTCCTGGGTCTAAAAGACCCGTCATTCTCTCCAGCTTGTCTGGTGCTCCTAGCTCCGTGGTTTACCCAGCTCCGCTCTGTTGGCCTCCCTTCTCTCCCGCACAGTCACCAAGTCTGTGCCCACCTCAGGACCTTTGGACTTGCAATCGCCTCCACCTGGAGCAATCTTCCCTTAGGCCAGCTGACTCTGTATCGTCAGGCCATATCTCAGAGGGTGCTTCCTCAGACGGGCCATCCCTGACCCCGCCTTGAAAGCAAGCTATCCCCCCTCCATTCACTCTTACCCCCATTCCACCGTGTGTTCTTTCTTACCGTTTAGAATGCAAACTTCATGAGGCCGATCTGTCTGGTTTGTAACCCACCCCCTCCCCCACCATGTCTAAATTAGTCTTTGTCACACAGCAGATGCCCAGTGAATATGCCAGCTTGGTAAGGACATTCCAAGGTCGTTCAAAGGGGCTGTCGGAGCTGGAGTGGAAAGCCTGGGGTGGGTGTGATCGGAGACAGAGGGGAAGCATTTCAAGAACAAGAGAGGGCTCAGCTCTGTCAAAGGCCCTACTCACATAGTGCAGGGGGCCAGTGCTCGTGCCTGCCTAGGAGGTGGGGATAGGAGAAAACAAAGAAATGCAAAAACTTAACGCAATTCATGGCTTTACATCAAATATTAACCGAAGGGGACATGGTCCATGCTCAGTAAATACGCGGGCAGCGTCATCCCTCTATGTCTGATGCTCCTTTTGGAAATGTGTGCGTATGAGTTTCTAAGGAGCTGACCAGGTGGCTCTAGGGGTAAAGTATCCACTTGCCATGCAGGTTCAGTCTCTGGGTCAGGAAGACCCCCTGGAGGAGGGCGTGGCAACCCACTCCAGTGTCCTTGCCTGGAGAATCCCATGGACAGAGGAGCCTGCTGGGCCACGGTCCATAGGGTCACAAAGAGTGAGACACGACTTAACTCGACACGCATACTCATGCATGCTCGTGTGAGTTTCTAGAAAGCATTCTCAGGATTCTTCTCAAGGAGAAAACCAAGCGCTAACTTCATCTTGTTTGCGATAAGGATGAGCCCAGATGGGTAGCCAGTTTCAGCCTTATGTGTGTGACCTTGAAGACCTCACCCAGCTTCCTAGGGCCAAAGAAAGTTAATAACTTTCACCAGCTCCAGTGCCAGAGATGTTAAAATGACTCCGATGAAAACTACCGTACCTTGAGCTTCCGAGGAGAAGGAAGTGAAAGGGATTCACTAGTGGGTTTGTAAAGCCCCTGCCGCCCACTCAGCTCTAGCATTCATCAGCAGGGATGCCTCAGTTTACTGGTCCAGAGATGCACAGTGAAGCAAGAACAATCTAATTGGGCCTCTACTGCTTGGGTGAGTTCTGCTGGAGAAAATCACCCAACCAGGCAAATTGGCACTGCTACACATTCACGGTCACTAGTCTCAATGAAGCCTGCACGGTGCCCAGCATCCATCTGTGTTCCTCAAGTCAGTCTGTTCTATTCTTCCCTGTGGAAGCTCTGCCAAGCCTTCTCCACCCTCCTCCATCCTGGGATCAGCCCACCTCCTCACCTTACCCTGGAGAATGATCATCTTGTCTTCTGCCTGGCAGGCAGCATGCTCAAAATCCAAATTTCAAAAGACACCAAGCCTGCAGCTCATCACCATCCATCCCCATCCTTCCTCTCACCTTCCCACGTCTTATACAGAGATGCTCGGCCCTCTCTACCATCAAAACCAATGTGCCTGTAGCTTATACTTCCCATTTAGGCTTTAGATCAGGGATCTAGATCAGGGATTCAAGCGCCTTTAAACTAACAGTAAGATGCAGTACAGAATACATTCACACACACACACACACACACACACACTGGACATAATTGAAACAGATTCACAAACAGTATTTACCTTTAACCCTGTAATGCACTCAGGTATTTTCCATTCTCTTCCTTTTGTTTTTTCCTTTTTCCTTTTATTTTAGCATCATGACCCACCATATCGCTTTCACGATGAGTCACTGTTTCAAAAATTTTGCTATTGATTCCCCCTCACCTCCTGCTTTCTCAGGAATCTATGCCTCTTGTAATCCATCCTCTTCTTTAAAAAATATATATATTTATTTCAGTTATTATTTATTTAACTGACCCAAGTCATAGTTGCAGTGTGTGAACCCTTTGGTTACAGCATGTGGGATCTAGTTCCCCAGCCAGGGATCGAACCTCAGTCCCCTGCATTGGGAGTGGGGAGCCTTAGCCACCCATCCTCTTTATTCCGTGTGGAAGAAGCCTCTCCCCTTCTGCCACATCCTTCCCATCAACATGTGAATTTCTTCAGGTCCCTCTCCTCTTACGGGTAAAGTTCTTTAACGCCTCCAGACCCTTTGACGGGGTGTCTTCCCTTTCTGTAGCCACACTTCACTTCCCAGTCCCTTCGTACCGCATACGTTCTGACCTCTGTGTCCACCACACCTGGGAACTGCTCTCACCCAGGTCACTAATGAGCCTCCTGTTGCTAAAACTCAATGGGTTTTACACAGAGGCTCCACTCTATTCAGAACAGCTAGCCTTTCCCTCCTTCTGGAAACCACTCTTGTGTTTTCCCTCCTACCTTCAACTGCTTTGTCTCCATCTGGCCTGCCCATAACTTTTCTCTGCTTTTGTCTTTATTAAGTTTATTCTCCCTTCTCTGCTTAATCTTATTTGGTTATTCTCTTTGTCATGTTTTTAGTTTAAATGCTCATGTCACGTATTTCTTTTTCATTTAATAACAAATAAGGCTATTAATTTTCCCTTAAATACAGCTTTGGCCTAGTATCGTTATCATTATTATAAGTAATCTATATGGACAGCTTTGCAATGTTCCATGCTGTCTGTTTTTTCTTTGCCAACTTGATAACCTTGTCCCTTAATTTCCTTAGCTTATAATTCTATTCTGAGCATTTATCTTTTCGTTGAATGTGTGAGTAGTTCTTCGTGTGTTAGGACGTCCCCGGTGGCTCAGATGGTAAAGTGTCCACCTCCAATGCGGGAGACTCAGGTTTGATCGCCGGCTCAAGAGGATCCCCTGGAGAAGGAAATGGCAACCCACTCCAGTGCTCTTGCCTGGAAAATTCCATGAATGGAGGAGCCTGGTAGGCTACAGTCCATGGAGTCACAAGGTGTTGGACACGACTGAGTGACTTCACTCACTCATATGTTAAACATAGTAAATATTTGATTATACTCACTTGCCAATATTTCCTTTTTTCTTATTTGTTTTATTTTATTAATTTATTTAAATTGGAGGCTAATTACTTTACTGTATTGTAGTGGTTTTTGCCATACATTGACATGAATTAGCCACATGTGTACATGTATTCCCCATCCTGAACCCCCCTCCCACCTCCCTCCCCATCCCATCCCTCAGGGTCATCCCAGTGCTCCGGCCCTGAGCGCTCTGTCTCATGCATCAAACCTGGACTGGCAATCTGTTTCACATATGGCAATATACATGTTTCAGCGCTATTCTCTCAAATCATCCCACCCTCGCCTTCTCTCACAGAGTCCAAAAGTCTGTTCTTTACATCTGTGTCTCTTTTGCTGTCTTGCATATAGGGTCATCGTCACCATCTTTCTAAATTCCATACATATGCATTAATATACTGTATTGGTGTTTTTCTTTCTGGCTTACTTCACTCTGTATAATAGGCTCCAGTCTCATCCACCTCATTAGAACTGATTCACATGCATTCTTTTTAATGGCTGAGTAATATTCCATTGTGTATATGTCCCACAGCTTTCTTATCCTTTCAACTGCTGATGGACATCTAGGTTGCTTCCATGTCCTGGCTATTATAAACAGTGCTGTGATGAACACTGGGGTACACGTGTCTCTTTCAATTCTGGTTTCCTCGGTGTGTATGCCCAGTAGTGGGATTGCTGGGTCATATGGCAGCTCTATTTCCAGTTTTTTAAGGAATCTCCACACTATTCTCCATAGTAGCTGTACTAATTTGCATTCCTACCAACACTGTAAGAAGGTTCCCTTTTCTCCACACCCTC
Organism: Capra hircus; assembly: GCF_001704415.2. Classification (NCBI taxonomy): domain Eukaryota; kingdom Metazoa; phylum Chordata; class Mammalia; order Artiodactyla; family Bovidae; genus Capra; species Capra hircus. The sequence goes on along the minus strand of NC_030810.1, from coordinate 8,770,764 downwards.
TCCAGCATTTATTGCTTGTAGACTTTTGGATAGCAGCCATTCTGACTGGCGTGAGATGGTACCTAATTGTGGTTTTGATTTGCATTTCTCTGATAATGAGTGACGTTGAGCATCTTTTCATGTGTTTGTTAGCCATCTGTGTGTCTTCTTTGGAGAAATGTCTGTTTAGTTCTTTGGCCCATTTTTTGATTGGGTCGTTTATTTTCCTGGAATTGAGCTGCAGGAGCTACTTGTATGTTTTTGAGATTAATTCTTTGTCAGTTGCTCCGTTTGCTATTATTTTCTCCCATTTCAAAGGCTGTCTTTTCACCTTGTTTATAGTTTCCTTCATTGTGCAAAAGCTTTTAAGTTTAATTATATCCCATTTGTTTATTTTTGCTTTTCTTTCCAATACTCTGGGAGGTGGGTCATAGAGGATCCTGCTGTGATTTATGTCGGAGAGTGTTTTGCCCGTTTTCCTCTAGGAGTTTAATAGTTCCTGGTCTTACATTTAGATCTTTAATCCATTTTGAGTTTATTTTTGCATATGGCATTAGAAAAAAGTGTTCTAGTTTCATTCTTTTACAAGTGGTTGACCAGTTTTCCCAGCACCACTTGTTAAAGAGATTGTCATTTGGTCCTCACTGTTAAACTTCTGTGAGTCCATGGACTGGCCCTCCAAACTGATTTATCCATGGAACTCTCCAGGCAAGAATACTGGAGTGAGGTGCCATCTCCTTCTCAGAGGGGATCTTCCCAACCCAGGGATTGAACTCATGTCTCCTGTGTCTCCTGCCTTGGCAGGCAGATTCTTTACCACTGTACCACCTGGAAAGCCTGGTGATTTTTGAAATCCAAAAAGGTTTCATTTCTGTAAGTTAAAATACTATTTCCTAACTTTAGTATAATGTTAAGCAACTCCTGCCCCACGTCTGAGATTATGCAAATATTCCTTATATTTTCTTCTGGTATTTCTGTTGTATGCTGAGTGAAATGTGGGTTTATTTTTTCGACAACTGGTTAGCCGTTTGTCCAAGACTCCCTTATTGATCAAGCAACATTTACCTTGCTAATTTAAAAAGTCTCCTTTATCATATACTACATTTTTGGATGTCTGTCCATTTCTGAACTTTCTTTTTTTTTTTTTGGTTCTTACCGATTTCTCTTTTGATAACAATACAGATGTTGTTATTACAGCTTTGTAGTATGTTTCAGTATCTGAGTTGACAAACCTCCCTGCCACTGGAAAAAATAGGTAATATGGTTGAAAGCTTGGGCTCTAGAACCAGCTTTCCTGGGTTTACAGCCTAGCTACATCACTTACATATCTTGTGACAGTGGGCAGGTTACTTGACCACCAGACTTGGCTTCTACCTCTGTAAAATGGGATAATATTAATGGGATAAAAAGTTAATGGGATAAAATGGGATAATAATAATAATATTCATCTTAGAGGGCCATTGTGAGGCTGGGTGGGTCAAGACATATGACATCTTGGAATGCCAGCTACCACCTCATATGCTGTTTTTTCCTTGTCTCTCTCAAGGAGTGACTGGATCCTTTTACCTATTTATTCCAACAGATCAATCACTCCAGAAAAAAAAATTAATGTGGATCTTGCCTGGAATTGCTTTAAATTTTGCCTGGAATTATGTCGCATTTGTACAATGATTTGAAGACAACTTTTATCTTAACATGGCTTCCCTGGTGGCTCAGATGGTAGAGTTTGCCTGCAGTGCAGGAGACCTGGATTCGATCCCTGGGTTGGGAAGATCCTCTGGAGAAGGGAATGGCAACCCACTCCAGTATTCTTGCTTGGAGAATCCCATTGGCAGAGGAGCCTGGCAGGCTACAGCCCATGGGCTCACAAAGAGTCGGGCACTACTGAGCAACTAACACTTTATCTTAACAATATGAACTCGTCACCCAGAAAAAAAGTTTATCTCATTTGTTAGTTTTCTTTTCTACCTATCAATAAAGGCTTGTTGATTATAGCTCATGTTTGTTTAGTGTTTTAGGGCTGAATTTGGTTTGATAGCACTTTACATATAGGATTATGTTTACACTGTGGATGTATCGATGTGTGAGTAGGTGAGTGTGATAGTATTCCCACATACTGTCTTGTGGGAATATTTGTATCAAGATTAATTAAATAGCGTGGCTGCTACAGCTTGGTTAACATTTAAAAGTTCTCGGCCTAAGACTACCTACTCCCTAAATATTTTTCGGTCTCCTCAATTTAAGATTTCCTTGGAAATTCTGCGTTTTGTGAATATTTCCATTTTATTAGTGTGTTGTACATACTATTCTTTTATAATTGGCATATCTCCTTAATTTTATTATCCAGTCTCTATGTATATATATCTTCTCGCTTTATTTCTTGAGGACCCCAGTGAGAAGTTTTTCTTTTACTGGTCTCTTTGGTTAACTTTTCTCTGCTTTTATCTTTATTAAGTTTATTCTCCCTTCTGTCCTTAATCTTGTTTGGCTATTCTCTTTGTCATGTTTTTAGTTTGAGCTCTCGTTTCACTTATTCCTTTTTTATTTAGTAATGAATAAGGCTATTAATTGTCCCTTAAACACAGCTTTGGCCTAGTATCATTATCATTATTGTAAATAATCTGTATTGATTGATAGCCTTTGTTTCCTCTTTGAACTCAAGAACTTACTTAGGAAAGGATTTCATACATTTTCAGCTGACTAGGAATTTTTCTTTACTCTTTTATTATTGATTTCTAGTTTATTTGCGCTGTGAATAGAAATGGGTCCTGGCAGTTTTTGCTTTGTAGAGGCATTTACAGAGAGTTCTTTCTGGCCCAGTATAGAGGCCATTTCTGTAATATTCCTTGGGCGCTTGTGAAGAAGGTTCTGTTCCTTGTTTGCAGGTCACAAAGTTTCATATAACATATACCCACTCATAGAATTCTAGAGAATTCTTTTTTATCTTTATTTACTTTTGCCATCAGGTTAGTATTTTTTATCCAACTCTTATGTTTTCTAAAATGGTTTATTTTGTCTGTTTCAGTGCTTTGGGCCAAATGTATCATAGCTGTCATATCTTCATTTTGGAATGTGCATATCACCCACTTTTTAAATGTCACCTTTGGATTTTGGCTTTTGTCTTGCCTCGCTGGGTCTCTAGTAATTGAATTATCATTTTAAAAGCACTGAAACTAGCAGTGACGACACCGAAAGAAAAGAGAGTAAAAGAGCATTTTTCAACAAAACTTATATTTCTTACTCAAGGTCCTATTAAATAATAATCCAATATTAAGCATAGAAATGATGCATCTACTTGGTAATGAGTTTCCCACCTTTATTAATTTTAGAAAGTCCAAACCTTTTAAAGGCTTATTCAAGGTCAAGATTCTTGAGCACAACCTGGTAACTGCTTCCAAAGGGAGAAGGTACTTCACGTCCCTCCTTTACCTGGGTGATTGACAGTGATGAGATCCAATCACCATGCACTTTTTTAATCCTCATTTGGCACACTGAGAAGAAAATTCTCCAAGAGAAACCTTCTGATGTAACATGTAAACCTAATTTTCCAGAGTGAGAGAGATTAGACGTTTGTTGAACTCTGCACACTCCTTTTTCCTGCATTTATTGCAACAAGTCTGAATTATCCCTTGGGATAGAAGGCTGAGCTTTTCAGGACCAAGTTTCTGTTCTATTTGTCACCTCTATCTGTCAGTTTATCGCCTCTGTCTCTCTAGGTGTGAAAGGAAATGTTTTGATAGCTGTTCAGGGGTCTCTTGGTCTGAAAAAAAACGGGGGGGGGGGAATCATTAAGAGCCTGTTATGATATGATAACACCCAAGGGTCTAATACTAGTATTAAAACTAATTTTTTATAGTTTGCATTTTCCTTCACCAGTAGTTCTCAAACCCCGGCTGCACCTTGGGGTTACCCAGGGAGCTTTGAGCACCTGTGTTGCACTGGGTGCCCATCACCAAATAAACAGGACCCCTTGGGGCCTGAGCACTGGTAGACTGAAACACTCTTCTAATCTGAAGTCTGAGCTATCTTGGCCCTTTTCCTTATTTTTGACTGTTCTGAGTCTCTTTAAAGTGTATCTTTCCCCAAAATGAGGGTTATATTTTTCTAAGATAGATTAACCTGTATACATTTATTATCATAAATGATGTTTTGCCTCTTCCCCCCCTTTTTAGCATCTTATTTTACATTTCTCCTCTTTATGATTCCTTGTTGTTTCCTTTGAATTCCATTTTTTTGCTAAATTGACTGCTTTGCTTTTTCCCCTTTGGCAATTTTGAAGATAAGCTACTTTATAGTCTATTACTAATTACACTTAACATCTTTAAAGACACGCTCTAACCTATATTTCTGTAATTAACCACAGAAACCATATAACAGAACTTCTTGCAAAATGAGAAAATTAGCATATCTCCTTGCTTCAAACTTTATACTTTACATCAGAATAATCTGCATTACTTTACCCTGGGGTTTGGGCAGGAATAATATCTTTTATGTTCTTTTCCAACAAATATTTGTTACACTTGCATTCTATTTTCTATGTTTATAGCAATTATTTAGATTATTTACTATATGCTCTATTTGCTTATTGCCAATTTTGTTTCATTTTTTATTAACCATAACGTTCCCATACTCGAGTTCTGTATTTTGATTCATCTCTTGGTTGGATAGAAAACATCTTCAAGTGTTTTCTTTTTTTTATATTATATGGATAATATATTTTTTCGAGGTCTTTGATACTGGAAGCAGTTTCTGTTGTCTTTGCTGTTTAACAATTTGGCTTGGTCATACCCTTTTCTATTCTAAACTATTCAGGAACAGATCTGCACTGTGTCTAACAGAAATGTGTTGAGGATCACGGTATAGTGTTTTTTCCTTGTTTCCAGAGCTGACACAGGTGTCCGCTTTACAGACTTTGGTCAGTTCTTTTGGTTGGGACTTGGAACAGGATCGGGATATGAGGCATATATACTCACATCACCATCTTTTCAGATGGTTTACTTGCTCAGTCATGTCTGACTCTTTTGCAACTCCATGGACTTGTAGCCCACCAGGCTCCTCTGTCAATAGAATTTCCCAGGCAAGAATACTGAAGTGGGTTGCCATTTTCTTCTCCAGGGGATTTTCCCAATGCGGGGATCAAACCTGCATCTCCTGCTTGGCAGGTGGATTCTTTACCACTGAGCCACCCTGGAAACCCATTTTTAGATGATATCAACCATTAAATACTCATTGATTCATTCAGCAAATATTGATTGAGCACAGATAATGTACCAGGCATTGTGGCAGCCCTGGGGATTCAGAGGAATCAAACAGACAAGATTTCTGCACTCATGGAGTACATATGTGTGTGTTGGGGAGAGGGAAGGACAAAACATCAAGAAACTAGTGAACAAGATCATTTTGAAGAGTGATAGGATAAGCTACCATATAGAGCTGCTGAAAGTGGTGCTCCTGGAGATTTACCACTTGGCAACTCTGGATAAAGGGTATAAGGAAAGTATGTGGTAGCGTGATGGAGTGGGGATGGGGACTCAGCAGGCATTAATTAAATCCTCTGCGGCAAATGCATGTGTGCTCATGCTTTCAGTTCCTCTGAAATTGTAGAGCTTTTCTTTGCTTTTGGTCTACCTTGATGTTGTTCTTCTAGTAGGCAAGCTGTGTGGTTTTTACCCTCTCTCTGTCTTCAGGTAGCGGGCTCCATTGGTTTCATATTCCTCATTATGTGTATTATGCTCCCAGCTGGACTGCCACAAAGCTATGGGTGGGATAGCTGTGTCGGGGGACATCTGTGTCCAGCCTAGAGCTTCTAGTTCAGGGCTGATATAATGCTTGGGGTCAACGGATCTTTAGCAGATTCTAAGAATACCCTCAAGGACTCATCTGTTAGACTTGTGAGCAATACTGTTCTCATACTGGGAGGCGGTGTTGCTGGGTGGCTAAGGGCTTGGCCCCTGGAGTCAGGTGGGTTTGAACTAGCAAGGGTTTGCATGGATTGGAACTTGCTGCTACCATCTACTCGCTGTGTGAGCCTGGCAAGTTACCTAATCTCTGTGAGCTGCAGTGTCTTTTATCTTTAAGTGAGGTTATGGCCTTCTCTCCCCTTGGCTCAAACTTTCCATACCTATAAATACAGAGATTACAGGAATGAGACTGAACGTGTCCTAGGGACCAGTTTCACTTTGCTAAATTTGATGGGAGGGCTTTGAGTAGCAGGTTGGAAAAGTAACACCCAGTGCAGAAAAGGGAAAGGTGGGTAGCCAGGGAAAGGAAGGAGAAACTCAACAGAAGGAATCGCCAGTTCCTTTGTTTTGTGTTATTTTTTATTTTGCAAACATGATTTTAATATTATTTTTCACTTTCACTTCATTATAATTAATAAGTCAAATATCATACTTTAATTTCAATATTATTAATATCCAACATCACTATAAATATTATAAAGGCATTTGAATTTTTGTCCATATTAGTTTTTACCTCCTTTACACTTTATATATTTAAAAATGTTTCGATGACCGTATATCATTTTTGTAATCAGAAATATCAAATATTGCTTTCACATTGAAAAATATCACCCCCAAACCTTTCATCCTAGTACAGTTTTTATTTGGGGGCTCATGTCCAGTCTTTACCCATATATATGTAAATATTTATTAGCTATAATCCAAAGTGTGCATATAATTTTATGATGTACTGTTTGACTTTAAAATGCTTAACATTGTTCCTTCTACAGGATCATATTTATCACTTTAATGATTGCATTCAAACCGCACCACATTATACGCTATAATTTACCTCACAGTATTGGGCTGACATGTAGGTTGCTCACATTTTTTCCTCTATAATAAAATTATGTCACTGTAAACATCTTTGTCCATGTGGCTCCTTTTCTTTTGAATTAAGTCCTGGAGATTATGGAGTCAGACTATTTGAATAGTTTTGTGGCTGTTGATAAGAGCTCATTCACTCCCTTCCAGAAGAGCTATATCAACCTTACTGTGCAGCTGGCAAGAAATACATATGAGTTTCCATGAAGCCTCAGCAATATGAGTTGTTCATTTTTCCCCCTAGGGAAATGGACTGCGTTTTCACATTAATTCTATTTTCTCTCATATGAATCCTCTGAGCATATTCTTTGCTCATCTTGGTGATGTTCTTGCATAAATTACAAAAGCTCTAATTCAGTATTGAGAGTTGCTCTTTGGCATATTTGTTGCAACAGTTTTTTCATGCTATTATTTTCCTTTTTAATATTGGTTTAGTGTTTATGTTTCCATTTATGACACTTTCTTTTGCCTCAGGCTTACTCTTAGAGTCTGTTAGTTACGGGCATGACAAGGGTTTAAAATCAAGATTTTTTAGAAGAGTCGATCCTTGGAAAGTAGGTGGGGCTTCAAGATAAGGTGCTGTTCCCTCTCTCTGCCAGTTTCCTCCAAAGCTCTGGTCTCTGAAAGATGGCGCCTACTGGGCACCTTCTTAGCATAGTTTTGTAGCTTCCCAGTTGCCAGAATCCCCAGGGCACAATCATTTCCCCACCGAGAATGTTTAAAGGACAGAAATGGAGTGGCACTATCTCTACCCTGGCTACCACTCAGGGGATCACCACCAGCTAAGAGGAACCAGGCACTGGGACTCCACTTCAGCTTAAATGGTGGTTTTTCCCCAACACGAGGGACTGAGAGCAGGCAGACACTCCTGGGATGGGCTCACCGCAAAGGCAGGAAGGCCAGGAGGAGAGCAACTCTGCCTTGCCCACAGTGTGCCAGAGGGACCCTTCCCAGCACCGCATGCAGCATGGAACCCAGCATGTCTGCTGCCTAGAGCTCAGAGCCCAGCCAGTCCAGCCCAACCCTCCGGTCACCTTTTCTCTCTATTGCTTTTAGACTAAGGACATCCCCCCTGCCTGCCCTCAGTGGCCCGGGCACAGCGCCAGGGATGCTCACTGACCTCCACGGCTCTTCTCTTGCAGTTTCCTGCTTCTTCAACTTCACCAGCCCCTCTGGGGTCGTCCTGTCGCCCAACTACCCGGAGGACTACGGCAACCACCTCCACTGTGTCTGGCTCATCCTCGCCCGGCCCGAGAGCCGCATTCACTTGGCCTTCAATGACATCGACGTAGAGCCTCAGTTTGACTTCCTGGTCATCAAGGATGGGGCCACAGCTGAGGCCCCTGTCCTGGGCACCTTCTCAGGAAACCAGCTCCCCTCCTCCATTACCAGCAGTGGCCACGTGGCCCGTCTCGAGTTCCAGACTGACCACTCCACGGGGAAGAGAGGCTTCAACATCACCTTCACCAGTGAGTCTGCCCTGTGGCCCTCACTGACCGTCCCTCTGAGGATGTCCAGTGCAGGGCATAGGCCAGTGGTGATGTGGGTGGACCAGTTCCAAGGACTGCAAAGCCAGGCATGGGGCTCCAGAATGACAGGAAAAACAGAAAGCACTCTTTTTTGTGGCTTCACTCACTTTTGAGCCTTTATTTCTAATAGATGTGCCACGTAATGTGAAAGGAGCCTGGGGCTCCATTTCTCCTCCCCACCCTCCCCCTCCTAGAAGGCCCAGCTAGAATCAGGAAGGGCCCCGCCATCTTCCCCTGGTTACTGACGCCTCTCTGCTGTCCTCCTCCAAGTCCTTGGACGCCTTCTTGCTGCCAACTTCACGTATTCCCCATGAGGCCGCTCACACTTTGCTTTGCCAATTCCTATCCCCACCATCAAATCAGAAACAAGGGCCTGGAACAGTGTTTCTGTTTGGCTCTGAGACTCATTTGAGCCCACTTTGGGGGCATTTCCTCCCAGACCCAGTCCCAAAGTTGTCGCCTCTGGTTTTAACCCTGGGCCCCTTCTCTAGAAGCAGATTGAAGCAGTGATTCTTGTCGTTTCTGTGTCTCAGAGGGTTAGGGGTGAAGGCAGAAGTTTGGACGCTGGAAACAGCAAGCTGCCAGAGGTAGCAAGAGGCACTGAGCGGGTAGAATCAGCTCCAGACCCGATGAACTTGGGCAATGGAAAATTGTCAGATGGGGGCTGAAGCTGGGTCCCCCTGAGCAATTAACCAGATCCTTTCCCAGAGGTTGCTTATGAAATGCAAGTCCCTAAGTCAAGCCCTGCCCCGGGTGCACAGCACACCCAGAGCTGGTCCCTTTGGCACTTCCTAATAGAACTTATCTCCACCCAGCCCTACTTGGCATAGAGGTCTTGCTTCCTTGCCCCACCTGTCCCCAGAGTCTAGCTGAGCTGAAGACCATAAGTGCCAAGGGGGGGTCTTTGGAGACCCCAGATTCCAAGGGACCACTGAAGCTAGAATGTGTCTCTGGTGTTTCCCTCAACACCTTCCTTGGGACACTGGACTGGATTAGAGACCGTCCATCTTCTCAGGGGCACCTCTCCCAGGGCACTCTTCTTCCCATCACCTGTGAGCAGGAGGAAACACAGCCCAGTCCTATCTTCCCCAGTCTTCACGGTCTAGCGCTGCAGCACTGGCTTCAGACAATCTGTCCTCATCCCCACTTTCCCATGAGATCCTGAGCTCTGGAAAGATAGGGATATGTATTACTTATCTCTCTCTCCCTTCTGCCCAGCATGGGGTCTGGTAGGTCATGAGGATCAGTAAATATTTATTGAGTGGAAAGATTCATGAACGGCTGAATGATCTTTCCTCCCCTTGGTGGGAGTGGGAAGATGAGTAAGAGCTGTCCCAGGGAAGCCTACTTATCCAGGATGGGGAGGACCAAGGACCCTACAGGCTCAAAGCAGTATGGGTACACTGATGGAGGACCTGGGCAGCGGGGGGAGGGGAAGAATCTCATAGTCTCCAAGGAAAACCAAATCCTAGTAGGTCCCCACTTTCCAAGAGAGAAGCAAATCCTGAGTTCTTGGGAGAAAGAGGCAGAAAACAGCAAACCTAACCTGAGGATCAAACTCTTATCCTGCATTCCTCTCTAATATTCCTCCACCATGTAAAAGTGATACACATCCAATATGTCAACAGTCAAAAACAGGCCAGTTCAAGGAAGAAGTGCTGACCTCCACCTCAGATCCCCCTCACCCAGAGATGAACACTGTTACAAACATCAGATAATTTTTTGTGCATTTACACAGACAGAGCTGGATTGTTGTTTTTCAGCCGCTGAGTCGTGTCTGACTCTTTGTGACCCCATGGACTTCCCTGTCTTTCACTGTTTCCCAGAGTTTGCTCAAACTCATGTCCATTGAGTCGGTGATGCCACCCAACCGTCTCACCCTGTCGTCCCCTTCTCCTCCTATCCTCAGGCTTTTGCAGCATGAGGGCATTTTTCCAGTGAGTAAGCTCTTCACATCAGGTGGCCAAAGTATTGGAGTTTCAGCTTCAACATCAGTCCTTTCAATGAATATTAAGGGTTGGTTTTGTTTAGGATGGACTGGTTAGATTTCCTTACTGTCTGAGGGACAAAATCTGGGCCCCATTCCAGCCCTGCTGAGTCAAAATGTCTAAGGAAGGAGGCCGTAGAATCTACATTTTTCACAGGCTTCTGAGATGATTCTGTTGCAGCTAGTGCAACCACAGTTGCGAGCAAGTGTTTATGAACTAGTGTTCTCCCCTGCAGCGTGTGCGTCTCCTTGGCCACGTCCCAACAACGATCATCAGAGTTGGAATGTGCCCAGTGTCAGGAAGCTTCCCACCCCCAGACAGCACTCTCCACAGCTGGAGAGCTCTCAGGGCCACCCTTCATGCTAACATGAAATCCTTGTCCCTGTAACAAGGCTCAGAGATCCCGCTTCCACCCCCGGAGCTCCTTAGAGTAAACTGACCCTTGTTCCACGTGGAGTGTTTTGAAAGCTGATGACAGTAACTGCTGTTTACTGAGCACCTACTCTGTGAGCAATCCTGCAGGCATCACACCCAGCCCCACGGCATCAGCTTCCTAGGTTAAGATCCATCCCCTTTCACCTGCCAGGAAGCTGAGATTGAAACAGGACGCAGGCAAAACTGGGCAGTACTTAAATCTTTGACGTAGAGCATTTGCTCCGAGACATTGGAGATAGCTCCATATCCCTGTGCAGTGTGAACACGTGTGTGTGTGTGTGTGTGTGTGTGTGACTGATAGGGTTCTGAGTAGACAAATGCCTGGACTATGGGCCCCACGCATCACTTTTCTCCCCAGCCCTTTTTTCTAAATGTCAGGGCAAGCTCATGGTCATAGTTCCTGATAAGCAAAGTTTGGGAGACAGAAGTCTAGGCTTACTTAAATTGCACTTCAGAGGGAAGGGGGACTGCATCGGGGCTCAGCAGGGATCTCATGGTCATCTCCATGTCAGATGCTCCTGCAGCCCAGCCTCTGTAGGAAGGATTGCCAGGTCTGCCTCCAGCTAGATGATCTGACAGCTTCCGTGGCTACTCCTGTTTCTGACTGTGCAGGTGTTTCAGTCACTAGGGAATCTCAGAGGGCTCCACACTGAGTTCTTTAAAACGGCCCATGCCCAGGCAGCTGTGGAGCCTGGTCTTCACTGGTAAGCCACTGTCCTTAAAACAGCCAGGATGCAAATAGGGTGTAGCCTCAGACTTGACTGTGAGAACTGGGCACCCCTGATGGAGGAAGGTGGGGAACAGGAAGAAAGAAGGGAACCCAGACTTAAGAGGACTCACCACCTGTCACGTGCTGCACCCAGCATTCTCCACTTGTGAATGCAAACCAACTTTCACGTTCCTGCTATCTCAGAATGACCCGACCAGTGAAGGATGATCTCTATTTTATAGGTCAGGAAACAGAAGCTCAGAAAGATGATATCAGTTGCCCGGAACCATGTAACTAATAAGAGGCAGAACTTGATTAACCCCACAAGCGTTCTCTTTCCTCTCCACCCGCCAACTGTATGATCAACCACGTGGGTGGAGTGAGAGGTGGCCTGAGGCAAGAAAGTGAAGGGAATGGCTTCAGACAGCGTTGACCCCAGGGCACGTGCTTTATGGTACTCGATATCTATTACTGTCACAGGATTTATAGTCCAGCTTACCTGCAACATAAGTGATCCCCTAACTGTCTGAAGTTAGGGACACATAGAATGGATTCAACATTGAGGACACAGATGTACTCCTTTACCATGTTGAGCCTCAGTTTCTTCATCTGTAAAATGGGGTAATAATACCTATTTCACGGAATCGATATTTGATATTGATGAACTGACAGGACAAACAGCCCGCTTCCTGACCTATAAGTGTGCTTTAGAATGAAGTTGGACTAGATGCTCAGGAAGGAAGGACATCAAGTTCAACAAGACCTGCTTTACGCCCAGTGTGGTCTAGGCAGACAGCTCTCCCCCCAGCATGCCAGTCTCTTGGGGAAGCGGGGCAAGTCTAGGGTTGACCTTCATAATGAAGCTTCTTTTGGTTGGGAGTCCATCTGCACACCAGCTCTGTCTAATCACATCCTTGACCTTCCTCCGCACAGCCTTCCGACACAATGAGTGCCCTGATCCTGGCGTCCCAGTGAATGGCAAGCGGTTCGGTGACAGCCTCCAGCTGGGCAGTTCCATCTCTTTCCTCTGCGATGAAGGCTTCCTCGGGACTCAGGGCTCGGAGACCATCACCTGTGTCCTGAAGGAGGGCAGTGTGGTCTGGAACAGCGCGGTGCTACGGTGCGAAGGTGCGTGCCTGCGGGCAGGAGGGGGGCAGGGGGCGGAGCTGGAGCCGGAGACGCTGACGGGGCGCGGGGGCGGGGGACCGAGCAACCCGAAACCCGGGGGTCCTCCTCTCCCGGGACTGGGGACCAACCTCTCACCCTCACCCTGGATTGGCCGAGTCTTTCTAGAACAACATTGCACCGAAAATTGAGTTATAACCAGAGATTAAACTGGAGAAACGCTGGATCTAGACTGTCAGGCATCAAAAAACACCTCTTCTTTCAACTGGGAATGCTCTCAATAGCACAGTGGTTAGGAGCCCTGCTCGCAGCTCCCGCCCAGGGAGCGCCACCAGCCTGAAGCAGCCTGGCAGTGCTGTGAGTCTGCGTGTCTTTCAAAATGCCTGCCACTCTTTCCGTCTCCACACGCTAGTTTCCCTCAATTCCCTAGGACGTCTCCCAGGCTTGGCCTTGGTGCCCCTGTTAAACACTGCCTTGACATCTTTGTAGTCAATCTCCAAGAGGCTAGGGGCAGGCCAGCCAGAAAAAAAAAAAAAAGAAAGAAAGAAAACACAGCTTGAAGCAGGCACAGGATTGTGGTGGTGTGTCCTCAGTCCTGCCTTGCCACGCAGACAGGTTTTGACTCCATTTCAGAGACCAGCCATCTGGTCTACCCAGCTTCAGTCATGGAACACATGAATAAAGCTTCTTGACTTGTGCACCAAGCACAATACCTGGCACAGAACAGGCCCTTGATAAATACTTGTGAACAGCGGATGAAAAGTGCGTCTCCCACAGAGTCCTTGAAGGCAGTGATGGTGTCCAAGGAGGAGGCAAGGGCTGTGGCCCCTTCCTTCTGGGAGCCAGAAAGCTGCCTCCTCTCATCTCACATGATGGACAGAGGGTGAGACCTAAGGGACCTCTCCATACCCAGTCCCCAGACCCAACTCTGAGCACCCCAGCCAGCAAGAGGGAAGGTCGGGAGCCCAAAGAATGGGGTGTGCCTTAAAGGGAGCATAGCCCCAGAGCTGACAGGCAGGGGGCAGGGAGACGCCCAAGAGCACAGAGCCTGTGACAGAGGGTCTGGCATCAAGGTGGGGCCTTCAGGTCAGAAGGACCTGCGCTGGAACCATGGCAAGCTGCCTTTTCCCTCTGAATCTCTGTTGTTTATTTTCAGCTGGAAAAAAAAGTGGGGAGATAGTAAGATGCACATGTAAAGTGTAGTTCCCAGCATAGGCTGAGCTGCTAGTGTAAGTGTTGGCCATGCTCCTGCTGGCTGGTAAGCTCCCTGAGGTTAGGGAACCTTCCTCGGCCTTGTAGCCCCACAGCTGGCTTATTATGGTCTGACACCCGCTAGGTGCTCAGTCAACACTGGCTGATGAATCACTGAATGAATGAATGACCTTTTAACTAGACTAGAGCCTCCCTAATGGCCTCCAGAGCCCTGACTCTCATCAGACTGCCTTGTATCTTCTCCCTGAAACTTACCCACTGAGTCACCCCGGGGGGCAAGTGACTTGACTTCTCCGTGCCTCAATTGCTCCATCTGTAAAGTGCAGTTAAGAAGGGGAGCCCCCTCCCAGGGTGGTCATGAGCGGAGAGGCAGTGCTCCGTCAGTGTTGGCAGCGAGCATGATTTTCACCTGATATTAACCATTTCTTCACCAGGCCCAGCAGAATAGCAGTCCACTTTGGGGAGCATGTGGTGGGTTCCTCCTTCCAGGTGCCTGTCCCGCTCATGATGCAGACAGGTGCCGTCCTGCCCTCACAGCCCCCCAGCCCCGTCCACAACGCCCCCTCTGCCATTTTACCCAGCGAGTGAGCTCTTTTGGAAACAGCATAAGCTTTGGTGTCAGAGAAGCATGAAACTCCTGTCTTCGCCCCCGCCCAGCTGTGGACCTGATGGGTTGGGTAACTCCCTCCCTGGCAGCAGGGGGATAAACCCAAGTGTCTGATGATGGTCTTTGGGAACAAGACAGAGTCCAGGGTCTGGGGGCTTGTTGGTCTGGGGTCTTGCCTTCCCTTTAGGCTAGGCTCCTCATTCTCCATTGTGCTCCTCAACCTCCTCTCTTGAATTTTCCTCCGGTCCGTCTCGCCCAGGACATCTTCCCTGCTGTCTCCTGTTCACCTGGTCTCTCTTCTCTCCTGGTTCCCTTGTTCCTCTTTAACCAGCGGCAGAGAACTCTATCAGACACTGGGCCTCACCATGGCTACATTTTCTTTACCGGTTCCCTGGGGCTTGGTCCTCTTTCCCCACCAAGACTGTGGGAGTTCTGGGGCAGAAGCCCAGACTCCAGTACCCCTGAGCCTGGGGGGGCTCAGTCCCAGTGGGGCTGACACCCCTGAGAGGCAGCCTTCTCTCCACCACTCACTCTCCTGAATCAGCTGCTCCTAGACCACAGTTGTGCCAGAGCAGTGAGCTACTCCAGACCATGGGTGAATGCCCAAGAGAACTCGGCCTTCATTCATGGACCTTGAAGCGGATTACTGTTTCACAGGCAGAGTCTTAATTTTGAAATTACAGTTGTCTTGTTCATTCTGTCCCTGGGGAGGGAAACGCTTAGGGTTGGGGACAGTGGGCAACCAGAAATAAGGGGCATTCTGGTGGAAAGAGGCTGACTTGGCACCAGGGAGAGTCTGCTCAGTCTTCCTAGAATTATGGGCATTTGATGCCACCATGGTTTCGGGGACCTGGGGAGCAGCAGATCAGAGGGCCAGGGTGAGAGCCGGACACCACCTAGGTTGGCCAGGTCTGGACTTGAAACCGTGGAGCACACCGGGTAAGAAGCCCCTGGAATCTGGCCCTCCTTGGCACTTTTCCCTCCTGTGCTGAGTCTTGGGAGAACCCTGCTTTGTAACCAGCATCTTTGTCTTTCCGTTTTTTCTAGCTTTGTTTTTGATTAAGTATCCCCACCTTGTGGACAATTAAACGTGGAAGCTAATGGTCTTTTTAAAAGTCTTTTAATATATGCCAAGAGCCTCTTAGCTTTCGAGAGGCTGTAATAGGACAAGGGAGAAAATGGCTTCTTCTCCTAAATTTAGAAAGAAGGATGATCATCTGGCTGATATAAAGCAGAAGTCAGTCGGCAAACTTTTTCTTAAAGGGCCAGCTAGGAAGTGTTTTCAGCTTTGAGGGCCCTAAGGTCTCAGCTCAACTCTGCCATCATTATGGGAAAGCAGCTTTGACAAAACAGAAGTGAAGGGGTCGGCTTTGGTCCCTGGGCTATAATTTGCTGACCCTTGATCTACAGAACAGAGGACATACGGGATCCGTGTGTTTAAAATCAGAAATTTCCTAGGAAAGACTTCCAAGTAGTGAAGCAGCCACAGAGAAACATCTGGTTCTCACCCGCACACTCATCTCTCCCTCTCTCTTTTAAGCAGGGACCGATTCTTACAGCACTATGATAGGTGTTTAGAGGTGTCACCTCATATTGGTCATGTACCAGTCTAGGAAGTAGGTGTTGTAATTGTCCCATTAAAGCACAAAGAAGCTAAGTCACTTGCCCAGGGTCCTTCCAGCTTGTAAGTGAGAGAACCAGAATCCAAATCCAGGTTCTTGGCTACCCCGTTACTGTATCTTTCTTGAATTATATGACTAGAGAGAATGTGATTTCAAACTTGTTTGTAAAAGACTTAAAAGCGTCTACAAACAGGATGAAAAGCAGCTTTTCTACTTTCCATATCCCAGTAGAAAATTAAAACAAAAGGAAACATATTGCCTATCGCAAAGACAAAGAAAGCAAGACACACGGAAGCGTTGTAAGCTGACAGCATAAAAGATGGCAGCAGCAGGACAAACCTATCCGTTACGATAATAAAGGCAATTAAACTCCCTATTAGAAGACGAAGACTCTCAAACTGGGTTTTCAAAAATATGCTGTTTAAAAGACATGCACGGGGGAAAAGGAGATAAATTATCTGCAGTAAGTATGTATTTTCGTGTTTAAACTCATACTTGATGGTTGTAAAAAATTTAAATGCTACACGAGTGCAATAAAGTTAAAGTGGAAATATTCATTTCCTAGGCCCACATCCCCGAGCAAAATGGCCTATTAGTTTTGTGTAGACACGTCTACGTTTTTTTTTTTCCTATCTGTATGTAAAATTCATGTGTTCATTTCATACTTTAAAAAAAATTTCTTATAAAAAAAAAGAAAAATCTGTTCTCCCCACTCCCACAAGAGGGAACTAAGTGATGGTGGTAAGTCATCTGGGCCTCTAAGGAAGGAGGGTAGTGACTGAGTTTCTAACAATGTTTCATTAAATCTTCTCACCACTCTTGTTGAGAAAGATTATCATTCTCTATGCATGAGGAATCTGCACAGCAGCAAGGTGAGCTGACTTGCCTGAGATCGCCCAGCTAGTAATAATTGAGCAGTTATTATGTGCTAAATACTAGGCCAGGTGTTCTACAAACACTGTTCTGTTACATCCTCCTGACAACCACGGGGGAGGCACTGTTAGGATCCTTACTTCACAACTGAGCAAACTGAAGCACAGAGTGGGCGCGGAACTTGCCCAAGGCCACACAGCTCAGTGAACGGGAGGATGGGAATCCCAGTCCAGATATTTTGATACCAGAGTGATGGCTTTGAACCACCAAATGCAGTCTGACTCCAGAGTTCGCTCTCCTTTTGTTTGACCACAGAATGGTGGAGGATGAGTGGTGAGGGATTCAGGGGCCATGGGGAGGCAGGGTTGGAGGGAATCGAGGAAAAGGCTTCCACGGCTTCCAGAGAGTCACACAGAGAGCCCTGTGAGGGCAGTGCTCAGGGTCGGCATTCTCGAGTCCGCCCTCAGTGGTTAGAAACGCGGGCTCTGGAGCCAGACTCAGTTCAGTTCAGTTCAGTTCAGCCGCTCAGTCATGTCCGACTCTTTGCGACCCCATGAATTGCAGCACGCCAGGCCTCCCTGTCCATCACCAACTCCTGGAGTTCACCCAAACTCATGTGCATTGAGTCGGTGATGCCATCCAGCCATCTCATCCTCTGTCATCCCCTTCTCCTCCTGCCCCCAATCCCTCCCAGCATAAGGGTCTTTTCCAATGAGTCAACTCTTCTCATGAGGTGGCCAAAGTATTGGAGTTTCAGCCTCAGCATCAGTCCTTCCAATGAACACCCAGGACTGGTCTCCTTTAGAATGGACTGGTCGGATCTCCTTGCGAGTCCAGCAAGGAGACCCAACCAGACTTCCCAAGTTTAAATCCTGGCTCTGCCACTATTCTGCTGTGTGTTTCTAGACTAACCTAAGCCCTCTGTTCCCATTTCCTCAACTTGGAAATGAGGCTGAGACCAGCACCCACCCTAAACTCTGCTGTGAGGGTGAACACCCAGGAAGAGCAGACCGCACATCGCTTGGCGGCTGGCGCCCTGTGAGGGCTCAGTGAGCCCGAGTTTCTGGGGTCCCTCTACTCCATCCCCGTCCCAGGTGCTCTTCTCCCCGGAGCATCTGAGGTCAGGAGAGGTGGGGCCTCCCTCCCAGGGGACCCCAGCCCCTCGTCGGAAGCCCAGCGTGTTAGCCATCTCGTGCTGCCATAGCAACATACCACAAGCCAGGTGATGTAAACAACAGAAATGTGCTTTCTCACGGTTCTGGCTGCTGGAAGTCCAAGACCAAGGTGCCAGCAGGGCTGGCCGCTCCCTCCCGGCTCCTCTCCCCTTAGCTGGCGGATGGCCGCCGTCGTGCTCTGTCCTCACGCGCCCTTTTTCTCTGTGTGCATGCACTCCTTCCCTTCTCCTTCTAAGGACAGCAGTCCTTTTGGATCAGGGCCCAGCCTTGTGCGCTCATTTCACCGTCATTGTGTCCTTCAAGTCCCATCTCCAAAACCGGTCACATGGGAGCTAAGATTTCAACCTGTGACTTTGCAGGGTCCTAATGCAGTATTTTATTCCTTCCATCAAGAATGTATTGAGCACCTACTCTGTACTGGGCACTGGGGTAAGGCACTGGGTCCCTCTTATTGCTGAATCCTTCTCCCTGTTCAAGGCGGAACCCTTTCCTCTTCTCTTTTTTTTGTCTTTTCCTTGTATGCATGTGTGTGTACCTGTGTGCGTATCTTTTCAGCCTAACATTTTGTTAAAAGGAAGAAGGGCTATCTTCTTTCTTTTTAAGTTTTATTTTATTTGTTTATTTGGCTGCGTTGAATCTTAGTTACAGCACGCAGGATCTTGGTTGCATCATACAGGATCTTTTCAATGAGGCACACAGACTCTCTGGTTGTGGTGCTCAGGCTTGGTGGCTACAGTGTCTGGGTTTCACTGCTATGTAACATGTGGGATCTTAGTTCCCCAGCCAGGGATCAAACCTATGTCCCCTCATTGCACAGAGGATTCCTTACCATTGGGAAATCAGGGAAGTCATCAGCCTAACATTTTTAATGGAAAATTTCAAACACAGAGAGTAATATAGTGAACCCCATGTGCCCATAACCCAGCTGCAGCAATTATAAACTCATGGCCTATTTCATTTCATTCATACCCCAGCGTTACCAGCATCTCTCTCCATTACCCTCCTCTGGGATTATTGTGAAGCAAATTTCAGGCATAATATGTAATCAACACTTTAGTGTGTATCTCTAATAGATGAAAATAACACTAAAACAGAACTTCAATACGATTATCTTTAACATTATGGAGCTAGTTATTTAATACAATCAAGTTTCCTTGATTCTGTAGCTAAACTTTCTTTCACAGCATTTTAAGTCAGAACCCTGGTGAGGTTTATGCGTTACCATTGGCTGATGTGCCTCGAGTCCTCTGTAGGGGGCAGCCCCACTCCCTTGTGGTATTTTTGTTGAGGAAGGCAGGTTGTTTACCCTGAGGAGTCTCCTGCAGTCTGAATTCTGGTGATTATGTCCCTAGGAGACTGTTTAACACGATCCTCTCTCTCTCTCTTACATTTCCTTTAGTTGGCAGTAAGATCTAGAAGCCTAATCAGATTCAGGTTCTGGTTTTTGGCCAAAATGTTTTATAAGCAGAGCTCTGCGCCTCCATCAGAGGCATGTAATGTCTAGTTGTTACTCTTTGGGTGATATTATTAATAGGAGACATCAACGATCATAGCCTAGAGATTACAAAATAGTAGCATTTTATCTCTTCTGTTATATGCAGAAACACTTACAGAAAACTTGCCCCCAACAACTATTTGGTTACCCTGAGGTATAGTTGATAAAGGAAAGACAGGAGAAATACTTAATTATTTTCCTTTATTTACCACTTTTCATCTTAATGGGTTGACTCTAGCATCTTCCTAAGTTGAAAAAAATTTAATATCATTGCAATCCAAAGGATTTAAATGTACTGTGTGCATTTAAATCCACTCTGCTCAACACTCAAATCGTCCCGTTGGCCAGAGGGAACATTTTGAAATTGGCCCATACTCATCTTGTACATTTTCTGTCCCTGACCTACAATCAGCTATTTCCCCAAGGAGCCCTGGTTAGAATCTGGGCACTGGCAGTGCTTATTACCATTGAGTAGGTCCTTGTTTCTAAGCCTTTTCAACAAACAGAGCTAAGAAATATTTTTTAAACACTAAAATGCATCATGGGTTCATTTCATTTCAAATGTAAGTGCATTTTTCTTTTTCATTGAACTTCCTTGATATCATAGCTGTGTCTACGTTCATTCTTGCTGGTAATCCAAGTTCCCAACACCAATATAGCTTCCCATCCCCTGATATACACCCGAGTCTCAGAATTGTGATACCAGTGCCGCAGACCGCTGTATGATTATTGAAAATTGTTTTTGTGCTTTTCCTTCCAATTCTTCTTGTCTCTACATCCTACTAGGGATAGACTATCAAATTACTGTGTTTTAAAAATCTCTTTAGTTTCTTTATGTATAATTATGCTACCAACTGATACAGTATTCTATTCATTCACTGTACACTGCTGTTAAGTTTTGACAAATTGCTTATCAAATTTAAATCTTTTTATTGTGGTATAGTTGCTTTCCAATGTTGTGTTAGTTCCTGCTGTACAAAGAAGTGAATCAGTTGTATGTATACATATCTATATCCCCTCCTTCTTGAGTCCTCCTCCTACCAACCCCCATCCCACCCACCTAGGTCACCACAGAGCCCCAAGCTGAGCTCTCTGCGCTATACTGCTGGTTCCCACTATTTTATACCTGATAGTGCATATATGTCAGTTTCTATCTCACAAATCATCCCCTCCCCTTCCTACCCCCCATCCACAATCTGTTCTCTACATCTGCATCTTTATTCTATCTGTCCTGCAAACAGGTTCATCGGTACCATTTGTCCAGATTCCACATATGTCGTCTTTTACTTATGTAAAATATTGACATAGTTCCAAAGCGAAACCTCTACAAGGAGGCATATTCTAAGAAAGTCCAGCTTCAATCCCTTTCCTTTCTACCCCAACCCCCTCCCTCCATCCATAGGTCATCTTTTGTCTTTGGGTTTTGCACTTTCATTGACCATTAATGTGAGTAAATGCGCGTGTGTCTCCTACCCTATTCTTAGGCCAATGGAATCATACTTTACCCTTGCTTTTACCACTGTATCTTGCTTTTATTCACTTAATAAAATATCCTGGGGCCTACTCCATGATGTTACATATAATATTCCTCATTCTTGTCTCATAACTGCATAAATAGTCCATTTTTGTTGATTACTCCAGTTCATTCAGTCAGCTCCCTATCACTGAACATTTGGGCTTGTTTCCATTCTTTGGCTGTTATAAATAGTGCTGCCTTACATAGCCTGGTGCATATATATGTCCTTTCATATTTTTGCCAGTGTATCTTTAGGATGGTTGGCTCAGACAGGAAAGAGTCTGCCTGTAATGTAGGAGACCCAGGTTCGATCCCTGAGTCGAGAAGATCCCCTAGAGAAGGAAATGGCAATCCACTCCAGTATTCTGGCCTGGAAAATCCCGTAGATGGAGGAGCCTGGCAGGCTACAATCCGTGGAGTCGCAAAGATTCAGACTTGACTGAGAAGCTAACACACACACACACATTTCTGAGATAGAGTTCTAGAAGTCGAGTTGCTAGGTGAGAGAATAAAAGACTGAATTTTGCTAGATGCTACCAAATTTCCCTGCCTATTTTGTGCTCTTTTGCGTGTCTAGCTGCAGAGCACTAGAATTCCTGCTTTCCCTCAGCTTCATGTGTTGTCAGACCTTGCCTTTTCCCTACTTGAGGGATGAGAAATAATTTCTCAGTGTAGTTTTGATTTGTATTTTCTTGGTAAGAGCGAGGTTTAAATCTTCTGAAATGTTAAAGAGACACTGTACTTAGGAATGCTCCCCTCCCTCTCCCTGCCTAGCAACTGCCACCTTGGGATATGAAGATGAACTAGAGAGAATGAAAGACGAATGAATGGAGAGATTGCTTGCCAAGCACCTAAAGCAGAGAAGAGAGGTCTTAGCCAAAGTAATAAAACAGTATAGCAGAGAAAGAGAACAAAATAGTGACCATCAAAGAAAAGGCTTGAGCTTCCCTCTCTGGCGAGTGGAGGTTGGGCTCTGATGATGTGTACCACTGAATCGAGAGTGGCCCTGGCAGGCAATAGTGGCTCTGTGATCTCTGGCCTCCCGCAAAGCAAGTGAGGACGTCACAGTCCAGCCACCAAAGAGGCTGGGCCTGTGATGAATGGAAGCCAAGAGGGAGTCCCCGCTCTCTCCTGAGACTCATTACCTGCCTGGGGACCCAGGCATATAGCAGGAGGCAGGCCCCTCCCCTCCTCCAAGGGGTCTCACAAGTCCATTGGGAAAGCAGAGGACAACACAGTCATTTCAGCAACATGAATGGATGGGTTTTGAAAACGGGTTACCCAGGAAATAATAATACCTATGGGCAATTTGTTCTTTCAGTGTTTGATAGAAGTGCTGTGTAATTTCTTGTTTTCTCCAAGCCTCAACTGCCTGGTAATGGGATAATAATCCCTGCCTATAAAATCAGGATAATAATGGTTTTATCTACCTTTTAGTGTTGCAGTTGTCAGGAGGATAATCCACATTAAGCCCAACACATAGTAAACTCAATTCCAGGGAGCTCATACCAGTTGGCTGTGGCTGTCGTGCTGTTGTGCGCTGCAGGGGAATTTGGAGACAGAAAATTTGAAGTTAACTGGTGGCTCAGTTGGTAAAGAATCTGCCTGCCATGTGGGAGACCTGGGTTCGATTCCTGGGTTGGGAAGATCCCCTGGAGAAGGAAACAGCTACCCACTTCAGTATTTCGGCCTGGAGAATTCCATGGACAAAGGAGCCTGGCAGGCTATAGTCCATGAGGTTGCAAAGAGTCGGACATGACTGCTGAGCGACTTTCACTTTCCTGCTGTAACTCTGTTAGCTCTTAATCTACTCTCTTAGCCTCAGTTTTTCCTCTGTAAAATGGGGGTGATTTCATGAATGGTGTGCACATTTAAATAAGATAATACACGTAAAAGCAGTTAGTATCCTAAATCAGCAGTGTGAGTTGTCTACTATTAACCTCATAATTCTTCTTCTTCTTTATCTTCTTTGTTAAGTGAACTTTCTACTGTAATTTACTATGAAGAATGCCTGATGGTTATTTTAAATTTCTCCGAAGGGTTCTAGAACTGAGAGAGGAAAGCTGTGGTACATTTGGCTATTATTTTATGAGTCTTGACTACTTGGGGAAATCTGCAAAAACTTGCAAAGATAGGAGTGTTGTGTAGCTCTTTATTCCCTTTCCTTTCCAGTCTTGTTCAGCACATTTTGGCAGCTGGTAGCACCATGGTAAGGGGAGCCTAAGAAAGCAGAGTTTCTTTTAAAATGAGGAGGTGGTTTAGGGTAAAGTCTCTGGATTTATGCTGTCTTCCTAGGTCTGAATCCAAGCTCTGCTACTTGCTAATCTTAGTTAGTTAGCAAAGCCTAGTTACTCAATCTCCTTAAGGCTCTGCTTTCTTTGCTGTAAGATAGAGAGAAGTGTTTGTGTTTGTGAAGAGTGGACATAGCCTGAAGCTCAGCGTGTAACACTCAGTCTGTGGCCACAATGGTGGCAGTGGGAGCGGCTTTGGGGCTGGTCATGACCAACACCCTCATCATCGGTCCCAGGGAGGGAGGTGTCTTATCAGGGTGGTTGATGTTAGACTGTGCTACCAGATAAACCCAGAATCTCAGTGGCTTAAAGACAGGCTACGCAGGCTACATGTGTAATGGGGTCATGGGGCTCTACTCCTCAAGGTCACTTCCGTCTAGACCCTCACTTTCACAGTCACCAGCTGCACATCCCACGCTGGCTCTTCATGTTCCCACATGGACATGACACACATCATTTCTGCCCTTGATTGATTGGTCAGGGCGGTCGCGTGACCTTGCCTAACCCAAAGGGTGGACCATGACGTCCAACCATGTGGCCTGAAGGTGGAGCCCTGGACTAGCTCTAATCACCATCTCAGGGCCAAGGGTCTGATGGCGGGAAAAGGCAGGAGTGATGGGAAAGGTGGGAGAGAGTGGGAAGACGGATGGAGAGAGACTGGGGGCTGAGATAACAGGTTTGCAAGCTCAGAGCCAGCTGTGACGTGTGCCTGGACCCTGTGGGCCTGTGGTTTACCTGCATGGTTTACATGCTCCTGGATGGAGCATGCTTCCATCCACTCATTTATTCATTCAAGCAGCGGTCACTCAGTGTTACACCCATCTTCCAAGCACGAGGCTAGGGGCTGGGGACTCCGAGTTGTTCAAGACAAATAACACGGCCCCCGCCCTTGGGGAACTCACGGTGGAGTGGACTGTGTGAGGCTCTGAGCTGAGCCTGGGACTCCGACCACGGTCCAGGGCCAGCGCTGTGTGTGCAGGGCGGGAGCCAGGCTCAGGCCTCTGTCAGAGGCCTGATAATTGAGTGAAGAACAAAGAAAGAACCAGTATGACCCAATATTAGCTGTACTTCAACCCTTCTAGAATGGCAGAGGACTTTGTTTAAAGGATTCTTTTCATTCCTCCCCTCCAGCCCTTCATAAAATTCCAAGTGATGTAACTGGACATTTCCATAAAAGTCCCAAAAGACAGAACTCACAGTTTAGATGGTTTATGTAATTCTCCATTAATGAAAAAAAAATACTTGCTGGCAGACACATTTTATAGAGAGACTTTTCTTTATTCCTTGTTCCCCCAAGAAAACCGCCTGTCTCCCTTCTTCCCCAGCTCCCTGCGGCGGTCATCTGACTTCACCCAGTGGCACCATCCTGTCTCCTGGCTGGCCTGGCTTCTACAAGGATGCCCTGAGCTGTGCCTGGGTGATCGAAGCCCAGCCAGGCTACCCCATCAAAATCACCTTCGACAGGTGCCTGTAACCACAGCCTGGGCGGTGGGGGTGAGGGGTGATAGCTCTGCTGTGGGGTGGCCAGGAAGCTGGGATGGGTGGGGGACCAGCACCGATGCTGCAAGGTCAACAAGGTCAGAGGGCACTGGAGCAGATGCTCTGGGCAGGGACAGGCTGCACTGGCTTTGCTCTTGGCCTTGGTTCAGAAGTGGGGTTTGTGCTGTTTAGGGGACTGTTAGCATCTGAGGACCATTACCCTGACATTTTCGGTGTGGGAAGGTGATCTTCCTCACCTCTGACCCAAATCCTGCTCATGTGGCCCACTTCTACTCCCAGCCTGGTTGTGTCCCTCTGGTGGGGAAAGCAGCCACCCAAGTATGAGTGTGAACTTCTTCTAGACAAAGCTTCCATGGCCCAGAAGAGCAGTTGCAAACTTTACTGTGAAGGGCCACACAGGAAATACTTTAGATTGTATGGGACACTTGCAGATATCTGTTGCATAGTCTTTGCTCTAAAAAAAAAAAAAAAAAAAAAAAAAGCCTTTATAAATGCAAAACCCATTCTTGGCCCTTAGGCCATACAAAAACAGACTCTAGACCAGATTTGGCCCTGGGGCTGTAGCTGGCTGACCCCTGGCCTGGAACATTCTGACTCCCTGAGCCAAGGCACTGTGCCTCTAGCTCTGAAGATGGGTCACTGCCCAGGCAGCAGAGAAGATTGGGAGAGCTGCGTCCAACCACAGGAGAAGAAGGAGGAAGGTTCAACACAGTAGGGAGGGTTCTCCCGCATCTCCAGTGAAAGTGTTCAGATTATATTAAGATAGCCCAACCTGCCAAAACCCAGTTGTTCTGATGCCCTGGGTCAAGCAGGGCCTCTTGTCATTTGCAAATTAATGAGCCTTGGGTTTCTGAAGAAGTCTTCGTCTCCATCTTCGGCAGATTTAAAACCGAGGTCAACTACGACACCCTGGAAGTGCGAGATGGAAGGACGTACTCGGCGCCCTTGATTGGGGTTTACCACGGCACCCAGGTCCCCCAGTTCCTCATCAGCACCAGCAACCACCTCTACCTCCTCTTCTCCACCGACAAGAGCCACTCGGACATCGGCTTCCAGCTCCGCTATGAGAGTGAGTCTCAGGGCGGCAGTGATGGGGCCAGCTGGGTGCTGGGGAGGACTCAGGGCTGAGCTCCGGCAGGAGGACCCACTCTGCCATGTCCCCAGGGCAGTTCTCAGTTAGGCTGTGCTCCTCAGGAGGTCCTCCTTGCTCTCAGCATCTCTCAGAGCTCAATGTCAGAAAGAATGAAAGGTCTCCTTCTGTGTGCAGATGACTGGGCACCAGCCTGCTGGGCACCCCGGGAACAGAGTGCTTGACGGATGGTGATGTTGAAGTGAGATGTCATCTCACTCTCCGTCACCCTCTCCCATCGCCTGCGTTCATCGCTGGTGCCTCAATTGAAAGATTTTTTTTTTTTTTTTGGTCAAGATAAAGCTGATATATCCACATTAATATCAGACAAAGTCAATTTTATTATATTTTTTAAAACTTTTTTCTTTTGCATGGGGATGTAGCCTATTAACAATGTTGCGATAGTCTCAGGTGAACAGCAAAGGGACTCAGCCATACATATACACATATCCATTCTGAAAGAGACTGTTGATTGAGTTCTTTGCAGACCACTGCAGAAAGTTATGGCCGAGAGCACCAGGAGGAGGGTTGTTTTCTTACCGGTGATCCTATCTGTAACCCTTAGCATGGTGTCCAAGCCATGTGTGTCTCTCCGCTGATGTTTACTGAATGGATGATGAGCAAATGAATCATTGCAGCCAACTGGTTGTCCCTGACAGATGGGTCTTCAGATACCCTCACCCAGTACCGACAGCCACATTTGCGGAGGGGGCGGATGACAGCTCCAGCCTTCTCTCAGCTAGGACTCTCTCCCTTCCTTTGTGAGTCACTGGGGTCCCCCTGTGGTTGCAGGGAACTGTCTGTTCCAGCCGTGGGCTCTCTTTTCCAGCTATCACACTGCAGTCAGACCACTGTCTGGACCCAGGGATCCCCGTCAACGGGCAACGTCATGGGAACGACTTCTACGTGGGTGCCCTGGTGACCTTCAGCTGCGACTCGGGCTACACACTGAGCGACGGCGAGCCCCTGGAGTGTGAGCCCAACTTCCAGTGGAGCCGGGCCCTGCCCAGCTGTGAAGGTGAGCCTCACCAGGAGGGGGCGCTAAAGTAGAGGCGCCTATTCTGCCGTGAAAACCCAGACACGGACTCCAAGACCCTCTGTCAGTGAGGAGTGGGAGGTTTGAACAAGAGGGGGGCTAGGATCCTAGGGGGATTCTGGGGGAAGCTCCCGGGGCCACCTCAGTCTTTCAGGGTCCTCTCTCCCTCCTCTCCAGCTCTCTGTGGTGGCTTCATTCAAGGCTCCAGTGGGACCATCTTGTCACCAGGGTTCCCGGACTTCTACCCCAACAACTTGAACTGCACCTGGATTATTGAAACATCACATGGCAAGGGTGAGTGTTTAGGCCCATGGCAGGCACTGGGATGCGACGTGGCCAGGGCCCTACGGTCCCCGCATCCGACGGCCTCCACGAGGCTCCCCCTCTGCAGTGACCTCTGGGCTTAGTCTGGATTTTTCTCACCAACCAGAAAACTCTCAGAACATTCCTATCTCTTCGAATCACAGAACTCATCCTCTAGCAAATATTTTTCAAACCTAAAAATCTCCATTCTGCAAGAGATCTTAGAGAATACCAGCTCTCAAAACCTACTTAATGAGGGAATCTTCTCTATATTACAAGATGGCAGCACACCTTCTGAGTAAACACCCCCGGTGGTAGAGAGGGGGTCAGCCCACTCAGCAGAGGGCTACCTGTTCTCGTTTTCTGATCGGCCTGACCCCTCCTGCTAACCTGAGACTGAGTTCTTTATACCGACTGCTGATGGAACGTAGGCTGCTTCTGCTCCCTGCCCCTCACACCCAATCTTCAGATACTGTCTGGAGCCATCTTCCTCTCACAGAACTCACAGTGTTCCTCAGATGAGTGTCTTTATGTATGTTTTTCACCAGTCAGGCCTCTTGCTCTACCTTCCCTGACATAAATGACCCTTGGGAACCCAAGTTCAAAGTAAGATGCTGGCTATAAATAAACATCAATTAATATACTCTTTTATTCAGCAAATATTTTTTGTTTTGGTTTTGCTGGGGGGAGGCAGGCTTAAAACAACAGAAATTTATTCTTTGCACAGTTCAGAAATCCAGAAATCCAAAATCAAGGAGCTGGTTCCTTCTGGAGCCTTTAAGTGAGAAACTGTCCCCTGCTTCTCTTCTAGTATCTGGTGACTGCCAGCAGTCCATAGTGTTCCTTGGCTGGGAGACACATTATGCCAGTCTCTATTCAGCAAATATTTATTGAATGCCCCCTGTGTAGTAGATGCTGGGGCTAGGAATATACACTAATCAGGCAGATATGACTTCTACCTGCAGAAGCTTCCTCTGAAGTTCATGAGCCAAGGTTCTCTGCAGTTTGGCAACTACTCCAATGTTAGACCCTACGCTAGAGGTTTAGATTTTCTACTTTGGAGGTGGAAACCAGGCAGGACACTTCACTGCTAACTGTGATACGTGCCCTTAAATAAGAACCTCTGATCTAGAAGAATTAAGTGTAGAAGAGTCAAGAAAAAACTTAAAAGGAAGAGTAACTGTTCCAGATATTAAAATGTTATTATGGGCTCAAATACTTTTAATGATGTAGTATAAATATAGGAACGGACACACAAATCAGTGGGGGAGAATAAAGATCCAGAATAGATTCCCCTGTGTTTGTGCATGTGTGTGTGAGAGAGTAAGTGTGTGCATGTGTGAATGTGTGTGTGTGAGAGAGAGACAGTTTTTAGTGTATGATTAATGTGTCATTTCCAATCCATTAAAGAGAGGATGGATTTTTTAATAAATGGTTTTGAAACCGTGGGCTTAACCATTTGGAAACAAGAAAAAACCAAATCATACTTCACACATTTAACCACAAATTCTAGTAACAGAAGGATATGAAAGTCTAACCTCAGGTGGGACATACTTGAAGAACAGCAGCAAGAGTAGACTCCTTAAAGGCATAGACTGTTATGTTTGATTAAATAATACTTTAAATGGATTTAGGGTTTTTTTTTTTAAAAAGATAAGTGTATAAATATTTAAAATATTCATATAAAATATTTAAATAGTTAATGAACAAAAATATTTGTAATCTATGCAATCATCTAAGGACCACTGCTACTGCTGCTGCTAAGTCGCTTCAGTCGTGTCCGACTCTGTGCGACCCCATAGACGGCAGCCCACAGGCTCCCCTGTCCCTGGGATTCTCCAGGCAAGAACACTGGAGTGGGTTGCCATTTCCTTCTCCAATGCATGAGAGTGAAAAGTGAAAGTGAAGTCACTCAGTTGTGTCCAACTCTTAGCGATCCCATGGACTGCAGCCTACCAGGCTCCTCCGTCCATGGGATTTTCCAGGCAAGAGTACTGGCATGGGGTGCCATTGCCTTCTCTGCTAGCCTGATATAAAAAGAGCCCTTAAAATTTTTAAGAAAGAAATACACCTGATCTACAGGTCTGGGTTGTTGTTGTTCAGTTGCTCAGTCATGTCCAACTCTTCGTGACGCCATGGACTGCAGCATGCTAGGCTTCCCTGTCCTTCACCATCTCCCAGAGTTTACTCAAGCTCATGTCCATTGAGTTGGTGATACCATGCAACCATCTCATCCTCTGTCATCCCTTTCTCCTCCTGCCCTCAATCTTTCCCAGCATCAGAGTCTTTTCAAATGAGTCAGCTCTTCGCATCAGGTGGCCAAAGTATTAGAGCTTCAGCTTAAGCATCAGTCCTTCCAGTGAATAGTCATGGTTGATTTCCTTTAGGATTGATTGGTTTCATCTCTTTGCTGTTCAAGGGACTCTCAAGAGTCTACTCCAACACCGCAGTTCAAAAGTATCAATTCTTTGGCTCTCAGCCTTCTTTATGGCCCAACTCTCACTTCCATACATGACTGCTGGAAAAACCATAAGTTTAACTATATGGACCTTTGTTGGCAAAGTGACGTCTCTGCTTTTTAATCTGCTGTCCAGGTTTGTCATAGCCTTTCTTCCAAGGAGCACGCATCTTATAATTCCATGGCTGCAGTTACCATACACAGCAATTTTGGAGCCCAAGAAAATAAAGTCTGTCACTGTTTCCATTGTTTCCCCATCTATTTGCCATGAAGTGATGGGACTGGATGCCTTCGTTTTTGGAATGTTGAGTTTTAAGCCAGCTTTTTCGCTCTCCTCTTTCACCTTCATCAAGAGGCTCTTTAGTCCCTCTTTGCTTTCTGCCATAAGGGTAGTGTCATCTGCCTATCTGAGGTTATTGATATAGCAAAGCTATCAACTAGCACTTCATAACAGAAGAAATACGAATGGAAAGACCTCAACCCCACTAACAATTTTAAAAGTGCATCTTCACCCAGTAACAAAATGCCATGTCTCTTTTCAAGTCAGCAGAGAATATCATAACAGTGTGGGGACCATGTGGAGACAGGCATGCTATTCTTTGATGCCGATGTTGTGTGAAACTATTCAAACTTCCCAGAGGATGATTAAGCAGTGAATCAAAAGCCTGAAGAATGTATGTGCTCTGGACCCAGCAGTTCTACTTCTTGGAATTTATCTCAAGAAAATAAATAAACTTTATATCAAGATTTAGCTACAAAGATGTCCCTGCTGCTGCTGCTGCTAAGTCGCTTCAGTCGTGTCTGACTCTGTGCGACCCCATAGACGGCAGCCCACCAGGCTCCCACGTCCCTGGGATTCTCCAGGCAAGAACACTGGAGTGGGTTGCCATTTCCTTCTTCAATGCATGAAAGTGAAAAGTGAAAGTGAAGTCACTCAGTCCTGTCAGACTCTTCGTGACCCTATGGACCACAGCCTACCAGGCTCCTCCATCCATGGGATTTTCCAGGCAAGAGGACTGGAGTGGGGTGCCATTGCCTTCTCCAAGATATCCCCTAAAATACTTTATTCATTTTAAAAAAAGAAAAAGAAAAACTAGCAACTACTCAGATATTCATCAGTAAGGACACATTAAGTCAGTGTATGGTATAGCCAAATAATGAAAACTTACCATGCAGCTAAAGGAATGGTGTGAAAGAATATTTAAAAATTTTTTACAAGTGGCTGTAATACATTATTGACTAAATAAAGAAGTTTGCCAAAATAATATATTTAGTTTTTAAAAATTACCAAGGATATGTACCGAGAAAAAATAGCCTGAAAAGCTATACCCCCAAAGGTTAATACTAGTTGACTCTTATTTTCATCTTTTGACCTTTTACTAATTTTGAACAATAAATATATATCCCATGTAAACTATACTATTGGTATTTAAAAAGAAAATTTTTTAAAAATAGTCACTAAGTATAAAAATGGTCCACATCAAAAAAAAAAAATCTTAAATAAAAGGGGAGGACTTCCTAGATAGTCTAATGGTTAAGATTTTGCCTTCCAATGCAGGGAGCATGAGTTCAATCCCTGGTAAGGAAGCTAAGATTCCACATGCCTGGTGGCCAAAAAGACCAAAGCATAGAACAGAAGCAACATTGTAGCAAATTAAGTGAATGTTAGAAAAATGGTGCACATCAAAAGAAAAATCTTTAAAAGAAAAGTCACATATAATCCCACCGGATCTATTTAACCACTTTGCTGCCTTACCTCAGTTGGTAAAGAATCCACCTGCAATGCAGGAGATCCCAGTTTGATTCCTGGGTCGGGAAGATCCCCCTGGAGAAGGGAAAGGCTGCCCACTCCAGTATTCTGGCCTGGAAAATTCCATGGACTGTATAGTGCTTGGGGTCGCAGAGAATCTGACATGACTGAGCAACTTTCACTTTGCTGACAGTAAAGTCTGCCTGCAGTGTGGGAGACTTGGGTTCAATCCCTGGGTCAGGAAGATTCCCTGGAGAAGCAAATGGCAAACCACTCCAGTATTCTTGCCTAGAAAATCCCATGGATGGAGGAGCCTAGCAGGCTACAGTCCATGGGGTCACAAATAGTCAGACACAACTGAGCAACTTCATTTTTCAGTAGGCCTAATGTAGCCAGGATTAAGATGGCCTGGGGCTTCTTGGCCAAGACAGGACCCCCCAGCAGTCAGGGCGAGATGGGGCTGGCCCCTTCTCTCCAGGGTGTTGTTCCCAAGGAGAAGAGGGATGGTGGAGGCAGTGTCCTTGTTCATCCTGCAGAGCTGTCTCCACCATGCCTGGGTCAGAATTAACCACTGTCAGAGCCAGAAGCTACTCTGAGGCATCGAGAGAGAGAATGGCAGTCCCCCCCGTGATCCCTAGAGGAGCGACCCCCTGTAGTCCTGATTCTCTCTGCATCTGATGTCTCTAGTTATAGGGGTATATGTTCCACTCCACCTTTCTTTTTTGTAACAATTATTTTTATTGGAATATAATTGCTTTACACTGTGTGTTAGTTTCTGCTGTACAATGAATTGAATCAATTATATGTGCACATACATTCCTGCCCTCTTAGATCTCCCTGGCGCTCCCCGACCCACCCCTCTAGGCCATCACAGAGCGCTGAGCTGAGCTCCCTGCGCTGTGCAGCAGCTTCCCACTAGCTCTCTGTTTTGCACGTGGTGGTGTATATGTGTCGATCCTAAGCTCCCAGTCCGTCCCACCTGCCCCGTCCCTCTCTGTGGCCACACGCCCATTCTCCACGTCTGCATCTCTAGTCCTGCCCTGGAAATAGGCCCATCAGTACCGTTTTTCTAGATACCACACATATGCATTAATTCACAATAATTGTTTTTCTTTTTCTGACTTACTTCACTCTGTGTGACAGACTCTAGGTCCATCCATGCCTCTGTGTGTGTTTTTGCTTAGAAGTCAACACAGTTCAACAAATTTTTAACGAATGCACTCACTGTGGGTCCTAGACAGACACAGTGGAGTGAGCCCTGTGGCATTGCCCACCTTGTGGTTTAGAGGCAGAGATCCAGCCTGAGAGACCTCTCAATAGATCGTGCCCAAAGCTGGCACAGAGCAGGCAGAGGTAGAAAAGCGTCGAGGCTCGCCCAGGGGTTAGGCAGGAGTCCTGAGTGGAGACTTAGGCCTGTCTCCAAGGGTGAACAGGAATTAGCTGGGATCATCAGGAGGTCGCTAGCGTATAACCAGGTCACTTCTTCCTTAGAACCATGGAAAGCATCACCAAGCCCTTAGCATTGAGCCCCAAATGGTGAAATAGCTAGTGTGCCCCTTATGGCCCTGGTTGTACCTTTCTCAGCCTCCTTGTGAGCCCTCTAAAGAGTTAAGATCTAGCTACATGGAACTTCCTTCAGTACCTAGGCTTTCATTGCCCTCTAGAACAGGGGTCCCCAAGCTCCAGGATCTAATGCCTGATGCTCTGAGGTGAAGCTGATAAAATAATAATAGAAATAAAATGTACAATAAATGTAATGCACTGGAAACAGCCTCAAACTATCCCTACACTGGTCTGTGGGAAAATTTTCTACCACAAAACCAGTTCCTGGTGCCAAAAAGATTGGGGGACGCCATTCTAGACTTTGCACAATGGGGCACTTTTCTTCTGTAACACTTCCTCTCCCCGCACCATCTCCAGCATTCCCCTCGTATGGCCAGCTCCTTCATCCTTCTCAGGAGCCTTCCAGACCCCCTGCCCTCAGCCCTGGGTCTGGGGGGGTGCTCCCTCCCACGGGCCACCACGTGATCCTTCCCTTTCCGTCAGTCTTCACTCCGCCTGTAGCGAACTCGCATCTCCATCATCCATCTCCCGGACTGACTCAGCTCTTCCAGAGACATGTCTGCCTTGTTTTCCCCACTGCTGGCTTGATGCTGGCCCAGAAGAAACTCAAGAAATAGCTCTATGAATCGAAGTAAACTGAACTTAGACCCTTCCCAGAGGGCAGGCACCCCTCAGGCTCTGCTTGTAACAGTATCTCCAGTTAACAGAACTGTGAGGCTGCTGACACTTGATTGCTCCCCACCAGTAAAAGTACAACTGGGGAACTCAAAACTCAGTGAAAGTCAGGATTGTTCAACTTGCCACATGCCCGGCCCAAAGGAAGAGCCAGTTCCGGAGTCCAGATAACATGTCCTCGCTAAGACCCCGGGACTGACAGCTTTAAGCCCACAAGACTATCTGGAAGTCAGATGAACTGAGCACAGAGGATGCCTCCTGTGTGCTGGGCACTGTGCTGCGGGCTTTGAACGTGCTGCCCCAAGGGCTCCTCTCTCCAGGGACTGAATGTCACGTAAAGGTACTGAGCGACTAAACTGAACTGCAGGTACAGAGCGATGTTGGCCCAGACCCTTCTTTTTTCAAATCTTCATTGTTGTTCAGTCACTAAATCATGTCTGGCTCTTCATGACTCCTTGGACTGCAGCATACCAGGCTTTGCTGTCCTTCACCATCTCCCAGAGTTGCTCAAGCCCATGTCCATTGAGTTGGTGATGCCATCCAACCATCTCATCCTCTGTTGCCCCTTCTCCTCCTGCCCTCAATCTTTCCCAGCAACAGGGTCTTTTCCAGTGAGTCAGCTGTTTGCATCAGGTGGCCAAGGTATTGGAGCTTCAGCTTCAGCATCAGTCCTTCCAATGAATATTCAGGGTTGATTTCCTTTAGCATCAACTGATTTGATGTCCTTGCTCTCCAAGGGACTCTCAAGAATCTTCTCCAGCACCACAGTTTGAAAGCATCAATTCTTTGGTATTCAGCCTTCTTCATGGTCCAACTCTCACATCTATACATGATTAGTGGAAAAACCATAGCTTTGTCTGCACCCTTTGTTGGCAAAGTGATGTCTCTGCTTTTTTATTATTATTGATAAATTAATTAGGATGACAAATCTTATAAATGAGGTCTAAAAATGAAGTCGCTCAGTCGTGTCCGACTCTTTGCGACCCCGTGGACTGCAGCCTACCAGGCTCCTCCGTCCATGGGATTCTCCGAGCAAGAATACTGGAGTGGGGTGCCGTTTCCTTCTCCAAAGGAAAAGTACAGAATATACTAAAAAGTACTGAGACTCCCTGTG
This sequence comes from Capra hircus, assembly GCF_001704415.2. Taxonomy (NCBI): domain Eukaryota; kingdom Metazoa; phylum Chordata; class Mammalia; order Artiodactyla; family Bovidae; genus Capra; species Capra hircus. The sequence goes on along the minus strand of NC_030810.1, from coordinate 8,735,856 downwards.
TATGTATATATACACATATCTTCAAATTGGAAAATTATAATTATCTCACACTTGCAAATTAGACTGCTTTTTAAAACATCAGGCTACATTAATCGGCACATATTTTTGCAGCCCAGACCTTTCCACCGGTAGATGAGCTCTGGGTCCGGGGCCGCCTTCCTCCAGACCCGCTCCTCTCCCAGCACCCTGCTCTCTCGGCTCCAGTGAGAGATTCACACGATTCTGCACGCTTCACTCCAGTGGAGTCCTCGTTTCACTCTGCATCTGTCACACCAAATCTGGAGTCAGACTCCAACACTGCCTCTCTATTTCTGTGACAATGTCTTCATTTTCACACAATGGCCGAAGGAGCCCCGAGCGGTCAACACAGCTGGGAAAGCCAGAGGTTTCATCTCCACTGTTTACTGATCCTTAGGATGCCTGCCAAGTGTTTCCTCCTTTGAGGGTGTTGTATTTGCACGCTCGAAAAACAGAAAGCACAGTGCTTAATTCAGCTCTGTTTCCGCCTGTTACTGTGTCTGACCTGGCCTCCACGCAGCCCTCTGTTCCAGCAAGCCTCTTGCCAAGCTCTGCAGAAGGAAAATGGTCTTCTCGTATGCACACGTGTTTACGTGTCAGGAGTATGGGATTCCTGAAGGCACACGTGCCCATGGGACTCCACGCGTGCTTACACCCCTCATGTCACAGATTGTGACCGCTGTGACACCTTCCCAACCCTGGGGGCACGGTCACCCACTCTCCCTCTGTGCCCCCCGCTCTGGATCTCACTACTGGTGTGTCAGTCTCCTCCACCAGGCTGGGGAATCTTTCTCAGTACCTAGCACAGATCTGGCACTTAGCAGGCACTCGAGATCTCTCTCTTTCTTTAAGATTGATTCATTTATTGGTGGTAATGGGTCTTCATTGCCGCATGCAGACTTTCTCTAGTTGTGGCAAGCGGGGGCTACTCTTCGTTACAGTCTGTGGGCTTCTCATTGCAGCGGCTTCTCTTGCTGTGGAGCCCGGCTCTAAGGGAGCACACTTCAGTAGTTGTAGGACGTGGACTCAGTAGTTGCAGCTCTCGGGCTCTGGAGCATTGGTTCAGTAGTTGCGGCACACGCGCTCAGGTGCTGTGTGGCGTGTGGGATCTTCCTGGACCAGGAATCAGATTATCCTCCCTTGCCTTACAAGGCAGATTCTTGACCCCTGGACCACCAGGGAAGCCCAGGCTCTATTTCTCTGAGTAAATAGATACATGGATGCATGTCAGCTGCCTGAGCACAGGACATTTACAAACTGCTTCCACCACCTCTGCGGGGTTCTGTTCTCCCAGCCCCCGCCCGTAGAAGCCCCAGTCCTCTGCATCGCCAGTTTCTATCAACAGAGAGGCAAAGTAGTGAAAACAGCTAAAATGCTTTAGCGTGAAGACCTTGCATCTAACCACCGTTTATCCTGAACACATCAGTGGTTATCTAGAGAAGTAGTCCTCACACTCGTATGTACCTCCACATCTCTTGGAGGATCTTGTTAGCATGCGAGTGCTGATTCAGGACATCTGAGGTGGAGGCCGAGATTCTGCATTCCCGACAAGCTCCCAGGCGATGCCCAGGCTGCCGAGGTCCATGGACTTTGAACAGCACGTGGGCACAGCATTCCTTGCCTCCCTGCATTCCCGCCCTGGCACATCCATGGGGTGTATTCCCTTAGGCACACTCGCTCGTGGGCGGACATGCATTGTACATCTGTCCACCCAAACTCAGCTGCCGTCTGGACAAATTGAAGCGTTGCTCTAGGTGCTAAGACCTTGCTGCTCTATGACCTTGCTCACCTCCTGGCCCCTCCCACCGCCTGCCCAGCCACCCACCCACCTTTGACTCTCTTTTCATCGCAGGAGAAGCTGCATCCTGGGGTGGTTTATTGCACAGCCTCTGCCACCAGATTGCCTCAGTTCAGAACCCAGCTTTCCCACTTACAGGTTGGGTGACCTTGGACAAATGATTTCATTGCTTTGTGCCTCGGTTTCCTCGGGTGTAACATGGAGATGAGAAGAATCGTACCCAGGTTGCAGGGTTAGTAGCAGGATGAAATGTTGTTGTATCTTCCCTTCCCATTGATAGGGGCCAACTACAGAGCAACTCAGAACAGTGACACACACATACTGAGGGCTGAAATTTACTCTCATTAGTGGGGGCTCTCAGCCCCTCCCCCTCAGTGGATGGCCCCTCCCCCTTCTCCCTTTCAGATAGCTGCCTGGCCCCTCTCTGACCGCTCCTCTTCCTCCCGTCTTCTGTGTGATGCCACCTCCCCCCAGGCTTCCAATCTACCCTTCTCTGATGACTGCCCTGCCCACCTCCCTTCCTCTTCGTGTTTGGGGGTTCAGCTAGCACCTGTTTGCCAGTGACCCCCAGATCTACTGCTGCAGTCCGACCTTAACCCTGAACTCCAATCTGCACGTCCAGTTCCCTCCTGCTAGCTGGTGCCTCTTGAATGCTGACCGTGCAGAGTGTTCAAAGCCAAAGTCATTACCCTGCCACCACTTGCTCCTCTTCCTATGTGTCCAGCCCCGGCTCACGAAAGACATCACTGTCCTTCAGGTCAGGACCCTCCCTGTCACCCCTTGGCTCCTCCGTTGCCTCTGTTGCCTCTGATCCGTGTCCACCTCGCCTCCCGTGTCGCACGTCCCTTTCCTGCTCTTGTCCGCTTGGCCGACCCCATCCACCCCCCTCAGTGCATGGCTGACATCCTTCTAACTGTTCTCTCTGCCTCCCCTCACTCCACTTCCTCCTTCTCAAAGCCACCAACATCTTGCTAATCTGAAATCTGGTACACTCTGGATAGGATAGGCCCTCAACAGCTCTCAAAAAATATCCAGTCTGGCCCCAGAGGGCCTACGTGTCCAGCTCTTCTTCTGGATATTCCCAGCTGAGTACGTCCAACAGCACGGCCCGGCTCACCAAGCTCTGGACTCCACAGCAGCTCTGTCCCCTGCCTGGGGCACCCTCTCCCCTCTTAGCCGGTTACTTCCCCTGCCTCCTTTTAAGACCCCAAACAAATACTCTTTAGTGAGGCCATCCTGCCTTTCCCTCTTTCCCTTCTGTCCCCCAGTGCAGTCTGGCCTATACTGATGACAGCGAAGGTCACTCTGCACGGTGGTTCTATCCCAATTGCACCCACCTAGCCCTGAGTCCTAGCCCAGGAAACACCCAACAATATACGAAAACCTGTTGACTGAATGAATGCCCTAACCATAAATCTCCCTTTCAAACTGGGACAAGCCTGAAGCAGAGTCCTCCTCCCTAAGTGAGCCTGTGGGCAAGAGGGTGTCCGGCTCACCTGGGCCCTTCGGTCAGTTTGGCCTGTGCGTGTTGCTGCTTAGACTTCTGCACACCGATAGATGTTTACAAACGGGGAATGCTCGGCAGACCCCCGCGTGCAGCTGGGCCCCCCTCACCGTTGCCCCCTGACCCTCTGGCTCCCGGCAGGTGTGTTCTTCACTTTCCACACCTTCCACCTGGAGAGCGGCCACGACTACCTCCTCATCACGGAGAACGGCAGCTTCACCCAGCCCCTGCGCCAGCTGACGGGCTCACGGCTGCCGGCCCCCATCAGCGCCGGTCTCTATGGCAACTTCACCGCCCAGGTCCGCTTCATTTCCGATTTCTCTATGTCCTACGAAGGCTTCAACATCACCTTCTCAGGTACAGCACTTGAGGGTCCCTCAGGCCAAGAGGGCACTCTGGGCCTCCACCCCACCCCCACTGTCAGCCAGCAGGTGGCGCTAGTCCGCTCCCCAGCCTCTAGGAGGGGAACCTCAGTGCTGTGGCAGAAGTAGTCTGTTTAGATACAAGGATGAACATTGCTTATAGTGGGTTGGAAGGAATTAGCAGATCTGTGGGGGGATCTCCTTCTGTGAAGGTGTTCAGGGTTCTCTCTGAATGTGACCGGCCCAACTGATGAACTAGTGAAGTGAAAGTGAAAGTGAAGTCACTCAGTCGTGTCCGACTCTTTGCAACCTGTGGACTGTAGCCCGCCAAGCTCCTCCGTCCATGGGATTCTCCAGGCAAGAATACTGGAGTGGGCTGCCATTTACCAAAGTCCCTTCCAGCCCTAGCAAGTCCAGATCCTTCTTTAATTCCACTTCCACTACTTAACAACCACAGCAATTTCCAAAAACAAAGAAAAAGAAGGGAGATGGAAATTAACACGTTGGAGTGTTTTGGTCTCATTCGGAGACTGCTTCCCAACGCTAATTTAGTAGTGATGGATAATTTTCACTGTGTTTAGGAATCCTGAAACGAAAGCTTTTCAGTTTGCATTCAGGGAGGAAAGAGGACCCTTTGCTCCTTTGTGGCTCGTTTCACTTGCTCCCAGAGCACCCTCCTTCCCATCCAGGAGCAGAGGTAGCTGGTAGATTTTCCTGGGATGTGCAAGAGATATCTGACCTCTAGGAAATGGGACGTGGCCCAGCTCAGCCCCGCAACGTCCCTCCAGCAGATGCCTTCTGCCATGCGCTGGCTGATGGGACATATCCAGCCGGCCCGCCTTGTGCCTGTGTGCATGCTAAGTCACTTCAGTCGTGTCCAACTCTTTGCAACCCTAAGGACTGCAGTCTGCAAGGCTTCTCTGTCCACAGGATTCTCCAAGCAAGAATGCTGGAGTGGGTTGCCATTTCCTCCTCCAGGGGATCTCCCCCATCCAGGGATAGAACCCACATCTCCTGTGGCCCCTGCATTGGCAGAAGGGTTCGTTACCTCTGAGGCACCCCCATCTGCCTTATCCCGTCTGTTTTTCCCAACCACACGGAGCCCTGGGGTACAGTGTCCCAGAAGGGCATTGCCCATGAGGACAAGGGGAGAAGTACTTCTGTGTCATCGCTAGAGACGTCAAGTCACTAGAGGCCGGTCCCTGGTCCAGCAATGCTGCTCCGTCACACTTGCCATCTGCCTCAAGTGTCAGTGCTCCTGAGGCACAGCTTTAACCAAATTCAGCTCTTAGGTTCTTTTTCCAAATGTAAATTGCCCTAGGCTGGGTCTTCCACTCTGACCCCTCTAGAACCAGGCTGAATTGAATTGAATTGGCTCGGTATCCAGGGAGAAAGAGGCAGGAAGGTCTGCAGGCCTGAAGCTGGGCTTCATGTGGAGATGAAGGTTAGAGGAGGGACAGGTCAGCCTCATAAATCCCCCTGGGAAGCCAGCCTCCAGAAACACAGTGCCCTCTCCCACTCCTCTGGGCTGGGAAGCGCTCAGACCGCCCGGAGCACAACCTGCCTGTTCTCCCCTGCCTCTGTCCCTCTCAAGTTCTCTCTCCTCTCCTTGCCTTTCCTGGATCCCTGCACATCCTGTGCCCCTGTCTGTCCTCCTCTCTCGCCCTCTTCTCCCTGGCGTCTTTGTCTGTGTGCCCCTCCTCTGTCTCTGACCCCGGCTCTCTTGCCTCCCTTCCAGAGTATGACCTGGAACCCTGCGAGGAGCCCGAGGTCCCAGCCTACAGCATCCGGAAGGGCTTGCAGTTTGGCGTAGGCGACACCTTGACCTTTTCCTGCTTCCCCGGGTACCGCCTGGAGGGCACGGCCCGCATCACGTGCCTGGGGGGCAGACGGCGCCTGTGGAGTTCGCCTCTGCCAAGGTGTGTTGGTAGGTGGTCACGTGCTTTCATTTTGCTTCACTAAGGGGGTTGGCCGAACTTCAGTCAATTGCTGTGAGGTAGTGGAACACACATGGGCCAAGAGGCCAATGGGACTGGGCTTGAGAAGTGTCTTAGCACACGGTGACCTGCAGTGGGACCTCGGTGGGTGGCCTACCGTCCTTCCGCTCCAGCCTCGTTACCTGTACAGGAGGGATGGCAGCCAACACCTGCTTCATGGGCTGTTTGGGAGCTTGAGCTGACCTTTGCAAAGTGAGTCCGCAGGAGGCACTCGGATGAAATCAACTTCCGTACCGTCAACTCCCACCCTTAACGCACGTTCCCATGGCTTCTGGATGCCTCTTGCAGGGAAATCTGGGTGGGGCGTGGGTGGACCTGTGGGAAGGAGGTATGACCTTTGCCCATGAAGAGTCCCCATATGGTGGAAGAGAGGGCTGATTTTACTAGTTCAGTGAGTGTGCTAGCTTTTGAGACTTTCCAGAAAGACTCCATCCTTTCAACTGGGGAGGACAGAGGGCAGAGGGAAGCAAGAGCTAAGTTCATTTCTAGAGCACCCATTGCAGGTCAGACATGCTTCTAGATGCTGGGAATATAAAACTGAACGTCATGGAGGAAGCCTTTCCACCCCTGCTCTCGCATTCTGGTGGAGGGAGATGGGCTACAAGCATGTGGATGTGTAGTGGCAGGCAGTGTTGAGGGTTAGAGAGAAAGAGTAAGTCAGCTTAGAAAGTGTGGGAAGTGTTTATAAAAAGTGATCAGGAAAGGCTTCTCGGATGGGTTAACAATATATAGTAGGGATCTGAAGGCATCCAAGGAGATACCAAGGCATTCATGGGAGACGAGGGGGCCAAGTGCCAAGGCCCTGAGCCACAAGGTGCTCACTGCTTCAGGAACGGCTTGCAGGCCAGTCTGGAGTGAGCGATGGAAAAACAGTAGATGATGAGGTCGAAGAGGTAGCTGAGAGAGCTGAGACCAGGAGCCCTATGACCCCAGGCCCTGCCGGGCTCCTTGCCAAGGAGCCGGAGAAGACTCTTCAGAGCCCCAGGCCCAGAGGGTGCAGAGAAATGGGGTGATACTCCAGGGAGCTGGGGCAGTTGCTGGCTGCCCCACGTGTATAAGGTTCATGCACTGATCGCTCGATACTGACACCATGGGGTAGATGGACACAGGCTGGCTCAGTGGAGTGCTTACCATGCTCACTGTTAGCCACTAGGAACGCATGTTCAATATTAAAGAAAACCCCAAAATACCAAACAGATCGAGACAGCACTGCACTGACTGAAGCAGCGGTTGGCACCTTGAGGGTCCATGAGGTCAGCCTTGCCTGGGACAATGCCACAGAGCCCTGGGGGCTCTGGAGGGGACAGTCATAAACAGGATGGCAAGATGCGCTGGGCTCGGGCCAGCCGATCACATGGGCCCAAGGTCAGTTCTCTGCTCTGCCATTTACCAGCCACTGGATCTTGGGCAGGCCACCCAATCCCATCGGCCCCAGCTTCTCTGTATTTATAAAGCAGAGATAGCAGTACCCAGCTCACAGGTTTTACTCCAGATTAGAAGGCATGGTTTACATCAAGCAGGAGGGCGCCATACGATTATCATCCTTTGACCAATAACATTTTAATCCTTATTTATCGATGACCAACAACCAACACCCTTGCACGATCTCAGAGGGGAAGCATTAAGACAAATAGATAAAGAATCCCATTTTTGATCAATTAAGTGATCTCAAATTTTATTCATCCTCCCCAGAGCAGCAGTCTGCAACCGTTTTGGCATCAGGGACCGGTTTTGCGGAAGACAGTTTCTCCACTGACCGACGTGCAGGAGATGGTTTCGGGATGATTTAAATGCATTACATTCGTTGTTCACTTTATTATTATTACATCAGCTCCACCTCAGCCCATCAGGCCTTAGATCCTGGAGGCTGGGGACCCCTGCCGTAGAGCATCCGGCCACCCTAACCTGTGCATACGTGCAGACACACATGTAGCTCCCACTGTGTAGGTTCAGTTTCAACCTGGCTGCTAGAAGCTCTTTTCTTCTCTGGAAAAATGTCTTCAGCTCAGTGGTTCTGAGGGGAGTTTTTCCTGAATGGGATTATCCAGGACCGCAGATGTGCTCACGCCCTTAGCTCTCACCTCATCGATCTCGTTCCATAAACTCATTCTGTAACTTATTATTCCAATTACTGTTTGTTCATGGCACCTCACAATATTTTCATTATTCCATTTGTCTTCTGTTTTGTATGTATTAATACTGCATAGCAATTATAATCACCTCTAATTACCGCCAGGCCCACAACAGAGCCTCAGGCTGGAGGTATCATGGGAATGCCCACTCGGGAGATGCTCCCGGTTGCCGTATGCACTGGAGGTGTAAATTGGATGACTTACCAGGAACATGCCCCCCTGAGAAGGAGATAAACATCTCTGGGCTCTAATTCATGGTGTGGCGGGCAACACAGCAGCCCCTGACCTCAGGGTCCCCTAAACTGGAGATAGAAGGGACAGCCCTGACCCCAGAGGACCCCATTCTGCAGAATGACCCTGTCCTTGGGAGCCCCGTGTGATGGAGCAGCCCTAACTCTCCACCTCGGGGGGTTCCCCGAGGGACTGAGGGACTGACATGCCCCTGCCCTTAATGAGACCTCTTCTGACGGGACGGCAGAAGTCGAAGATGCCTGAATCAGCCGCAGTACTTGCCAGCACAGATGACTGTGTTTCTCTGGAATGTTTATTTGTTTTCACTTATGCTTGTGTTTGACTTTTCAATGCATCTGCTCACCTCCCCTAATACTTCAGAAGCCCTCCCAGGAGCCAGCGCCATGTCCCTCTACCTCCTGGACACTCCCTGGTGCCCTGGAAAAAGGCCTTGGCAGAAGGGTCCATCTGAAGCTGTTGGCCCCCTTTCCCTCCTTATCGAGGAGTGGGGCATGTGGGACAGAGGAGAGAGCCATGCTGGGGCAGAAATGGCCTCTAGCTCTTGTGCAGCAAGCCAGGGGCAGGAATGAAGTGCCAAACTATACCAAGGCCCATGTGTAATGAAAACCAACTCTCAGGAACTAGGTGGTGAGCAAGAGGCATCAGGAACAGTGAGGGCGCTGTGAATGTCAGGCAACGAACACCTGCTTCCCAGGAAGCTTCATGGGCTACCTGACAGTCCCAGAGCCCGGGCAGTTAGGGCTCCAAATGAAAGTAGATAAGCTATGCAGATTCATTGGGTTAGATGGGAAGAGAAAGGAATAATACTTGTTGAGGGCCTATTAGGTGCTATGTTGGTTGCTAAGTCATGTCCAACTCTTTGCTCCCCCATGGACTGCAGCACACCAGGCTTCCCTGTCCTTCACTATCTTCTGGAGTTTGCTCAGACTCATGTCCATTGAGTTGATGATGCTACCTAATCATTTCATCCTCTTTCACCCCCTTCTCCTGCTGCCCTCAATCTTTCCTAGCATCAGGGTCTTTTCCAAAGACTTAACTCTTCGCCTCAGGTGGCCAAAGTATGGGTGCTTCAGCTTCGGCCTCAGTCCTTCCAATGAATTTTCAGGGTTGATTTCCTTTAGGACTCACTGGTTTGATCTTGCAGTCCAAGGGACTCTCAGACATCTTCTCCAGCAACCCAATTCGAAAGCATCAATTCTTTGGTGTTCAAGCTTCTTTATGGTCCAGCTCTCACATCCGTACATGACTGTTGGGAAAACCATAGCTTCGACTCTGAGGACCTTTGCTGGCAAAGTAACATCTCTGCTTTTCAATACATGGTCTAGGTTTGTCATAGCTTTCCTTCCAAGGAGCGCTTGCGTCTTCTAATTTCATGGCTGTGGTTACATTTGCAGCCAGGTGCAAACCACTTCCGATATACTCACCTGCTGCTGCTGCCAAGTCACTTCAGTTGTGTCCCACTCTTTGTGACCCTATGAATCATAGCCCGCCAGGGTCCTCTGACCATGAGATTCTCCAGGCAAGAATACCGGAGTGGATTGCCATGCCCTCCTTCAGGGGATCTTCCCAACCCAGGGATCGAACCCTTATCTCTTATGTCTTCTGCATTGACAGGCAGGTTCTTTACCACTAGCACCACCTAGGAAGCACACATATTCACCCTTTTCATCATGAAATTTCATAGCCGAATCCTCTCTAGCTTTATGTGGATGCTGTTATTGTCCAGCTGGAGGCAGATGAAGAGACAGTGGTTCAGAGAGTTGATATAACTGGTCTGTCTGTGTCTAAAGTCTGTGCTCATCCCAGTGTACCACATGCCATTCCCTAGACAGAAGGGAATACCGTGTGACCCCAGAGGTGATGGAGAGCTGCTTCAGAGGGCTGCCCACGTGATGGGACTGAGGAATAATACATGTCTAAACACGCACATCCTTCAGCACACCCTGCCCAAATACCCACCTTCATCGGAGGGCACCCAAAATATATCCACACGTTAGACATAATATCCACCTAAAGTATCAGCGGCCCCCAGGGTTCCTGTCTACCACCCCCACTTTAGTTTTATGCCCCAGCCTAAGACATTTATTACGCAGGTTCAAACGCTTTGCAAACAGGCTGAGTTGAAAGTCCTACAAAGTGAGATTTCTCCTCCAAGAGAGATGATGGCTCTCTTTTTCATTGTGAGCTGCTGTAAGAAAATACCAGCATGTGAGCGGCCTCAACGATGCACATTTCTTACTCCCAGATCCGGAAGCTAGCAAATTCCAGATGAGGGTGCCAGCAGGTTCAGTGTGAGGTGGAGGCCCTCCACTTGGCTGCCAGATAGCAGCCTTCTTGCTGCATTGTGGGCTCTGCTCAGTTCCTCTGCTGTTCCTCTTGCACTGACCCCACCCTGAGGGCTCTCACCTCATCATACTTGGGGATCTGGGCTTCAGCATAGGAATTTGTCAGGGAGACACAAACACACAGTCCACAGTAATGATTAAGGTAAAGTCTTAGGAAACTGAAGCTGGTCCTGAAATGAAAAGAACCCAGGGAGTAGGGCTGGATGAAAAAGTAGGGACTGGTGGGTGGAACATGATCATAAGGAGCAGACCTGGGGACAAGAGAACACACAAAGGTACAATTAAGCCCACAAGAGGCTCCACTCTGAGTTTTCTTGCATCACACGCTTCCTCCACACTGCTGTGGCCCAGGATACTCCAGGCATAGACAAGCAGAGTTGAATGTGTGGTCAGCAGCCCCTTGGTTGACCTCAGGGCCCTTCTAGCCAATGACTGTGCCTAGAACAGGGACACTGAGGAGTAGTTTGGAGGAAGCAGACTTGCTACCATCAACTTCAGAGATTTAAGCCTTGCTCCAGACTCCCTATATGTCCAGACAAATAATGGGCCTGCCATCTGGATGTGTATTTATGTCCTTCCAGAATCTAATTATTTTTAGAGCTGTCCATCCTCTGAGGTCAGCGTCCTCCATGTTTATTCATTCATTTATTTGGCAAATATTTATTTTACAGACAATCTGGGCCAAGCCTTGTAAATTCATGGATTCGTTAAGCATGACCCTGACCTTCAAGTAACTCGCTGTTTGGGTAGGGGGTACAGGCAAGTAACAAGCTATCAGGGTGCAGTCTGGTAGATGCTCTACCACGGGGAAGCCTAGGAAGTGGCTTCCTAATTATTGAAGCCCCTAGGGAGCGGACTGCAGAGTCTTTCAGCACACGCCTGCCCCGAGATACCTCCCCTTTCCTCGCTGCTGCCTGTCCTGCCCAGGCGCCAAGTGAACGGGTGGGTGCTGAGGGTGCAGAAATATGACCAAGTCCGGAAGCATCCACAGTGAAGTGGAGGAGAGAGAAATGTTAACAAACAAGTCAAGTACTAAAAATAAAGGTATGGGAACAATGGGGAAAGAATGACTAATTCTGGAGGAAGAGACAGATTTTGAGAGGAAGGTGTGAATTCATTAGCTGTTGCACGAAACAGGGTTTCCATGGGTCTGTGCCAAACCTTTCTCCAGAGCCTCGGAGGCCCTAAATTCTAGGATCAAGAGGGTTGAGTTGTCAGCCCCCTCCTCTTCTTGAGTTGAGAGACAATCTAAACTGCTAAGTACCAGAGTCTTTATATTTAAAACAGGAATGATAATCAGTTTGTGATTAATGGCTGAAACGTTTTTTGTAAAGCTTGGGAGATGCTAGTGATTATTATTCAAATGCGTCCCCTCTTGGTTGCTATCCTCTGATATGGAAAGGCTGCATCCCTCCTCACTTGGTGGCCCCCAGCTTCCCCTGATGCCCTCCTTGGTCATTTCTGTTGCTATGATACTATATGGGCAGATGGGAGAGTAGCTGCTTCATGACACTTTAAAAGTAAAGGGTGACTGGTGGGTTCATTTCTGTTCCTGAAGAAGAAAGACAGACAAACTGAAGGAGAGAAGTAAAGGGACCAAGCAGAAATACAGGTAGTCTGGGGTTAATTAAAAAAAAAAAAAACCACGTTGATTAGCAGTCCTATAGACAGGCAGACAAATGGGCAGGTGGGCAGGCGCGTCGGCAGGTAGAGAGGCAAGCGACTTGTCATCTTTTGAGGCTCCCCAGCGCTGTGCGTTGTGTCCCGGATGTAGCTGGCCAGCATTAATCTGCTATTATTGTGATTCCGTTTCCAGCTGAGTGTGGGAATTCGGTCACGGGCACTCAGGGCGCTCTGCTGTCCCCCAACTTTCCTGTGAACTACAGCAACAACCACGAATGCATCTACTCCATCCAGACCCAGCCAGGGAAGGGGATTCAGCTCAAAGCCAAGGCATTTGAACTCTCTGAAGGAGATGTGCTCAAGGTAACACTGAGAGATGTCGCCGTGCACACACATTACGGGCTGCAAAAGTGTGGTCACCATGCCCATTTATCTCTGTGCGAAGGACTTAGCTTCTCTTCTTCCCCTTTGAGTCCCAAGATATTGTCCTCACTCATCCGGGAGAAGTGAGAACCTAAGAGAGAAGGGTAGGATGCATGTATTCTAAAGAACGTGGATTTAGAGTTTGCTTAGGAGCCAACTGCTCTCAAACATGTATGTGACGGAGTAGCGGTAGCAGGTCAGCGATCAGGTTTTCCATTATGAACTCTGACCGTCAATGTGGATAGAAGAAATCATAAATACATATGTTTATATGTACATTTCTTGATGTGTGTGCATCTGTGTCTGTGTGTGTATTTGGTCTGAGGGATCTGCGTCTATGCATCTTTGTGTTTTGTGTGGGCGCATCTGTGTATGTTGTGAGTTTATGTTACAGTAGATGGTTTGGCTGTTTCAGCAGCTTCAGTGCACCATGGCGGCGGTCTACGGGTGGCAGTGGGGTTAAAGAAGGTGAGTTCAGGATCTCCATAAGAGAAAGAGGTGAAAGGACGTGGACTAAAGAAAGGCTTATAGAGGGGGCCTTGTTAAGACGCTGAACACACATATGACTTGCGTTTCTTTGTGTGCATGTGGTTAACTGTGTACTTCCAGTAATACATGATGTGTGTATGTGTGTAACCAAAGCCTTAACTCTGGAGAATTTATCAAAGAGACGCCTTATTAAAAGGGACTATAAGGAAAATCTCCATGGAGTAGGTTCATTTTCATCCTAGGCTAAGAACTTTTGTTTTTGTGCATGTTCTAGAATAGTTTCATTCCCTGTAACTAGAGAAGTCTAGACTTTAGAAAATCCAGAGAGAAACCATTAAGCAATCCCCACCCCTTAGGATTCTCTCTAGATATAATGAGTATACTGTGCTTTGTATATAGAGATGATACTCTTGACCCTCCCATCTGGGGCATGTGTTTGTGTGTGTGTGTCTGTGTGTTCGGAAGGTTTTTTCAATCTTATCTAATTATTCTTAAATCCAAGAGGCCGTACTGTGAGATGACCAGCTGGGACGAGATACGCCTGAAATAGAACAGAATATGGTAGTGGCCCAGGAGGGAATGGAGCCCTATCATTGGTCCCTTCAGCTCTGCTCTTCAACCTCTGAGCTCCCCAGACCACAGAAAAGCAGAGTGCCTCTCCCCATAAGTGAGCGATACCCAGGCCCTGTGCTTTCCAAGGGAGGTGTCTTCAGGCACCCCCTGACCTCAGTGTCCTCCGTCCGTTTCTTCATCACCTACAGCAGAGCCTCGGAGAACACACCCAGGGACAGCAAGGCCAGGGTGACCTCCTCGCTCTAGCACTCCAGATGGAATTGATGAAAGCTGGACAATACAGAGAAAATCTTAAAGAAAAGCTGTTGTTCACCATGCAGGAAAAGAAGGCCTTTTTGAGGCATAATGTAATTTTCAGGTTTTGAAGGGAATGTGAGCAGCAGTTTTGTGCATGTGGCCTGCGGGGATCAGCAGAGGGGTCCCTTCCTTGGTGGCTGGAGGTCATGTGGAGCCTGACCAGGGCCCGAGCATCCTCTCCAGGGGGTCTGGACTCAGAGGCGCACTTAAGACATGGTCAGCAGGCGTGCACACCCCACTGCACTGTCTGGATTCTGCCTGAGGGTCAAGTGGTGCAGCTTAATAGACCACAGGGAGACATTTGAATGCACTCAGGTCAAAAGGGAGGGACCTGGGGCATTATCCCCAGGCCAGAGGTCAGGGAGGGCTCAGGCAGGCATCAGGACCGCAGATGGTTCTTCAGGGCTATGGAGAGAAGGGCTGATTTTCTGTGCTTCTTGGAGAGATCTTCCCAAGACTTCAGATTTGGTCTCTGCAGCCGCCTATCCAGGGACCCTGCCACCAGCCTTCTAATACTGAGTTTGACCTTGTTGCTGAAGAGCCTCTTCCCCCATTTCTAGGCCTCTGTAGGGTCCTCCTCAGGAGACTGGACTGTGGCTCTGGACTAGTCACATGATCTTGTATCCACCAGAGCTTCCACAGAGAAGGGGGTCTGACGAAGGGAGAGGGCAGGGCCCCGGGAGGTCATGTGGTTTCCCATTCTAACTCTTCGCCTCAGAACCCTTGCCCTCCCAAAGGAGAGCCTGGGACACGAGCGGTGTGGGAGCAAAAGGAAACACACAGCGACAGTCTCCACCTGCAGCCGCCGTCAGCTGCATCGGCAGGGCCGTTTACCCTTGTCACTCTGATCTCCCTTGACGCAAAGGAAGCAGCACCTCAAGTCACCCCCAGAAGCATCCTGCCCTTGCCCTGTGTAATCTGCCAGAACATCGGTATATTTCCAGTCCCGAGGACACACCTGACCCTCCCAAGAAGCCCCAGCATGTACCTGGACTCCTTCCTGCCCAAGGAGACCCATCATCTCCCGAACACAGGCGTCTGATCAACCCTCTACACCTGTCATACACGCTCGTATTTCTAACCTGCGAAATGACTGTTTTCTGGCTCTTGTGACCCTCCCCTCTCCTGGTCTTTTCCTTACCTTTAATAACTGAATGTTTCTTAGGCCTCACCCTGCACATACTCCAGCTTGTCTCCCAGAACTTCCTGATTAATCCTATATAGGTTCCCACCAAAATCTTGACCTCTGATATCTGCAAGACAGGAAGGGCCTCTCGGTGCCATAGTGTGGAAAGACAACTCCCGGCTCAAGATGGCACAGGAAGCTCATGTGTATAACTACATGCAGGTTTCCATGAAAATGACTAAAGGGACATGAAACAGGGGAAATTAGGTAAGGGTGCCTTTCACATACAACTTAAAGGCATGTTTGCCAAATGGAATACCCGCCAAAGGGGGTCCAGATTGAGAAAGGGCCTGATCAAATTGTATTTCACCTAAGTGAAGTTTTTCCTGTGGATGCAGTGCTAGAAACCTCAAGGACGAAGGCCTCGAAGGCCGCATAGAGCAGCAGGGCCTGGAGCCAAGGACACACCAGGGGACAGTTGGCAGGAGCCAGGTCTCAATCCCACTAGTGCTTCTGGGAACTGCGCTTGGCCAGAGAGACCTCCAGAGCCAAGCTCCCTCCCAACACAACATGCTGAAGTTTATTTGGCTGTCCTTGGCAAGCAGGATAAAGCAGAGCACTGCCTTGGCTGGCACCTGACAAGAGTGGGCAGGCTTATTAGAGAAGAGGCTGCCGCAGTCACACACACACACACACACGCACGCGCACTCCTTCACACACACACACTTTAGCACCAGGAAAGGCTTCTGCTCTGTTACAGCCTCTTCTGGCTCAGCTCTTCTTCTCCCCCTTAGAGATGACTGAGTCTTCCCACTGCCCTTTCTTCTTCTCCCCCTGTGGTGATTTGCCAACAGGAAAATGAACCGGATATGTACAAACATTCAGTAGATCAGAAGACGGGACCTGTCTGAGGAGTCACACTTAATCGCCCCCTCTGTAAGCAACAAAGGAAAAAAAAATACTTTAAAAGCTCTTAATTTGTATTCTTAGCAGGATTTGAGAGGATATTATATTTATGACACAAAAATAAGCAATAATGAAAACAGGGCAATCTGAGATGAAGAAAGATTGAACAGAGATGAAAAACATGATCACCCAATTAAAAATGGAATGGAGGCAATGAACAGAAGATGGCAAACCACAGAAAAATGAAATCACTTTATTATAAGATAAATTTGAGAACGCTCATCTCATAATGAAATGAAAAAGAGAGTTCTTTTATATTAATAAAATGTACAATCAATCCACAGTAAAACTTTATGTGCCAAATAACATAGCATGAATAAATTAAATCAAAATTGCTAGAAATGTAAAAAATGTTAATAAAGTCACCGTCATTGTAGAAGATTTAATATACATCTGTTACTCTCTGGCATATCATCTAGATTAAAAATAAATAAGGATTTAGGTACTTGAATAATAGAATGAATCCAAAGAAAGTAGAAGAAAGATATGTTTAAAGATAAAAGGAAAAATGACTGAAAAAAGAAAACTAAAAAAAAAACCAGAATAGAATAGACAGAATTCTAGACAGAATATGCCAGACTGATCAAGGAATAAAGAAGCCACAAATGTATAATTTTAATAATGAAAAAGAAACATAGTCATAGATAAGGTACAGATTATGAAAACAATTAGAAAATGTTTCAGTTCAGTTCAGTTCAGTTCATTTCAGTTGCTCATCGTGTCCGACTCTTTGTGACCCCATGAATCGCAGCACGCCAGGCTTCCCTGTCCATCACCAACTCCCGGAGTTCACTCAAACTCACATCCATCGAGTCGGTGATGCCATCTAGCCATCTCATCCTCTGTCGTCCCCTTTTCCTCCTGCCCCCAATCCCTCCCAGCATCAGGGTCTTTTCTAATGAGTCAACTCTTCTCATGAGGTGGCCAAAGTACTGGAGTTTCAGCTTTAGCATCATTCCTTCCATAGAACACCCATGGCTGATCTCCTTTAGGATGGACTGGTTGGATCTCCTTGCAGTCCAAGGGACTCTCAAGAGTCTTCTCCAACACCACAGTTCAAAAGCATCAATTCTTCGGCACTCAGCTTTCTTGACAGTCCAACTCTCACATCCATACATGAACACTGGAAAAACCATAGCCTTGACTAGATGGACCTTTGTTGGCAAAGTAATGTCTCTGCTTTTGACTATGCTTAGGAAAAGCATAAGCCAAAAACTATGAAAGCTTAAATGGGATGGAAAATTTTAATAGATAATAAGTACTGATATCAGGAAAAAATACAAATTGGAATAAACCAATAGCCATTTAAAACATGGGAATTCTCCCATATTCTCTCTCAAAGTGCACAGGCCTAGACTGTCTTACAGATAAACTCAGAACACTTCATGGGACGATTAACCCCTACAATAATCAAACTGTCTCAAAAAGAGGAAAATTAGCACTCATATCTCCACCCATTTAAATGGGACAAATAAAAATACTTATATCAAACTGAATAAGGACAGTATAAAATATTAGGCCAGTTTCACTTATGATCATAGACCAGGAGTCCTAACAGAGTATCATGGCTCCTCTGTCCATGGGATTCTCCAGGCAAGAACACTGGAGTGAGTTGCCAGCCCTCCTCCAGAGAATCTTCCCAGCACCAGAGAGCAAACATGCATCTCTTATGCCTCCCACGTTGGCAGGCGGGTTCTTTACCGCTACCACCACCTGGGAAGCCCATAAACAGATTAGGAGAGAAAAATATAAGATCCTGCCAACGTATCCCAAAACATGTGATGAAAGTCAGTACTTGTTCATGACTTGTAAAAATATCTCATAAAGCTATGGACAGAACTTTCTCAATCAGATAAAAAAAAATTTCTACCAATACCTGTAGCAAACATTATACTTAATGACAAAACTTCCTAAGGATTACCGGTAAAGTCAGGAACAGGACCAGCTGTTCTGCTACCATCAATAGTATTCAGATCCAAGCCACTACAGTTATACAAAGAAAAGAACAAATAAGCCGTAACAATTAGAACGGAATATCCTAACTGTCTCTTATTTGGGAAATACAAAACAACCGACCAATAAATTGTCAGAACCAATAAGACAGCTTAGCAAAGCCACTGATGTTTCTACAACCAATTCAAACACGCAATAAGAGAGGAGGAAGGGTTCTCATAATAGAAACAAAAACTGTTCAGACACCTAGGAATAAGCCTAACAAATGCATATAACATTAACTGAGAAAATTATAAAACTTTATTCTGAAGGACATAAAACTAAAATAAATGCAGGGAGGTTTCATATTCAGGGCCGGCTAAAGTCTATGAACGGGCAATTCACAGAAGAGGAGTGTAGAATTGATAAACATGCAAAAAGATGTTCCACTTTGGTGATAATCAGGGACATAAAAATTAAAACAAGAAACCATTTCGCACTCATCATATTGGAAAATTTTAGAGTTCCTGGAAAGAGCAAGTGTTGGCCAAGATATAAAGTAATGAAAGCTGCCCTACGTTGCTGGTAGAGAGATTAAATTGGTGTACTCTTCGGAGAGCAGACTGACAGTATCTAACAAAGTTGAAGATGTACCTTCCCTGTGTGACCTGCTTCTCCATTCTAGTTCTACATGTACGCCAAAGAGAAACTTGAATAGGTGTGTAAGCAGATATGCATGCGGCGATGTTCGTAGGAATGTTACATTGTAACTGTGTGCTAAACACGATACACTTAACATATTTTGAAGGCAGCCATCTTGCTGACCTGTCTTATTAGATGTAGTGGTTTCATGCATATTAAAAATCAAGTTTATTTGTCAATTACACCTCAATAAAGCTGTATTAGATTGGAAGCATCTAATACAGAAAAAAGAAGGTTAGATGTACTGGCTGTGTACAGATTCTCTCAGATTTGTCAGGGATAAATCCATCACCTATATATAATGATGAACTGAACCATCAAAGCCATTTTCTTATGTACAAGCAATATTGTTAGGAAATAAATGCATGCAAAGACCCAAATGCCAAAATCAATAAAAAATATTAAAGTGCCCAGGAATAAGTACAGACTTTACTGAGATATAAAAGACAACTTTATTAAGTGGAATCAGATGTCATATATATGGATAGGAAGACTTAATATCATGCAGATATATGTTTTCTCTGTTATCAATCTGTATATTTAATGTTAATCAGTGAGAATTATAGAAATTATTTTGGGTCTTTTGAGGGGAGTACGGAGAGTTGTTGTTTTTCTTAATTTGAGAAAATTCTTGAGTTTATCTAAAAGAATAAATATGAGAGAAGAATTTCTTAAGTTAAAAGAAGACAAATGAGAAGGGACTTGCCCTACTAAATATTTAAATATATCACAAAGCTATCATAATTAAAACAGTATAGCTCATGTACATGCGTGTTAAGTCGCTTGAGTCATGTCTGACTGGGCTGTAGCCTGCCCGGCTCCTCTGTGCATGGGATTCTCCAGGCAAGAATACTAGAGTGGCTTGCCAGACCCTCATGCAGGGGATTTTCCTGACCCAGGGTTTGAACCTGTATCTCTTATGTCTCCTGAATTAGCAGGTAGGTTCTTTACCACTAGCACCACCTCAGAAGTCCAGCTCACATGCAGGAATAGACAAAGAAATAACTGTGGTAGCCTGGAAAGTTGACCCCAAAAATTTGTTGAACTATATATGTGATAAAGGTGGCTTTAAAGTTGATAATGGGCAAAATATTTACAGAGTTAATTAGTTAAAAATGGCTAATCAACAAGGAAGAAAATGTATCTTATCTTTTGTGCATGCTAAGTCGCTTTAGTTGTGTCCAACTCTTTGTGACCCTGTGGACTGTAGCCCACCAGGCTCCTCTGTCCATGGGATTCTCTAGGCAAGAATAATGGAATGGGTTGCCAAGCCATTCTCCAGGGGATCTTCCTGATCCAGGGATCACACCATGTCTCTTAGGTCTCCTGTACTGGCAGACAGGTTCTTTACCACTGGTGGCCCCTAGGGAGCCCATCTTATCTTTTACCATATGCCAAAATTCCAGGTGGATTTAAAGGCAAAATTACTAAAAGAAGCTATTGTGTTATTTATTTGAAATGGCAGCCCACTCTAGTATTATTCCCTGGGGAATCCCATGAACAGAGGAGCCTGGCTGGCTACAGTCCATGGGGTCACAAAGAGTTGGACACAACTGAGTGACATCAGAAGGTCTGATGTTGAAGCTGAAACTCCGGTCCTTTGGCCACCTGATGTGAAGAGCTGACTCATTTGAAAAGACCCTGATGCTGGGAAAGATTGAGGGCAGGAGGAGAAGGGGACAACAGAGGATGAGATGGTTGGATGACATCACCGGCTCGATGGACATGGGTTCGGGTGGACTCCAGGAGTTGGTGATGGACAGGGAGGCCTGGCGTGCTGCGGTTCATGGGATCGCAAAGAGTTGGACACGACTGAGCGACTGAACTGAACTGAACTGAGTGACTAACCCTTTCACTTCTTTCATACATTTATTAGGTGCTTCTTATGTACCAGGGAATTTTCCATATATTCTGGACAATGATATGCCAATAATTATATTTTTAAATATAATTCATAATTATATTTTAAAATTTTTTAATATTATCATAATAGTTTTAAAATTTGCACTTTATTTGAATCAGGATCCAAATAAAATCTACCCACTAGATTAGTTGCCTCAAGTATTTTTTGTGTGTTTAGGTTTCTACCTCCATCTCTTCTTTTTTTGTTGTTGTTCAGCCACTAAGTTATGTCCAACTCTTTTGTGCCCTGTGGACTGTAGCCTGCCAGGCTCCTCTGTCCATGGGATTTCCCAGGCAAGAATACTGGAGTGGGCTGCCATTTCCTCCTCCAGGGGATCTTCCTGACCCAGGAAGCTCAAACCCACATCTCCTGCATTGGCAGGCAGATTCTTTACCACTGAGCCACCTGGGAATAATTTACTTGTTATTTATTTGTGACTTGTTTGTTTATTTGTAATTTATTCATTTCATATGTTCCTCTGTCCTCCATATTTCCTATAACTTGGAAATTCGATACAGTAGCTTGATCTTAGGTTTAATTTTTCTTTTGACGAAATGACCCCATAGTTATTGGTGTCTTCCATTAAGAAACATATGGTGACTAGCTGTCTCTCTGATTGTGATGCTGGCAAATGTTGATGACTAATTCCTTGATCAGTCAATTAGAAAATATATGTGTTAATGGGTAAAAATATTTTTATAGCAATCTGGATGTAACAGTGAGCAAAACTCTTTGAATTGGTGTCATCTCTATATCTGTTGGCGCTCTGGAATTCGCCCAGTCTATCCATGACATAAAGCAATTGCATACAGGATCTGGAAACAGACTTTTGAGGCTCCCAGGGGCCTGAACAAATCTCTGTAATATAAAGCACTGTTAGCTTGAAGGATGACTTCTTTTAGAAAGCTTTGCTTCATAAATAGTAGGATGGAAATATTGTTCCAATTTGCTGGCAGCTGGCACCACATCCTGTGCCATGCACAAATATTCATCACCCACCCATAGATCCCATCTTTGATATTTACCAACGCACCAGGGGGTCCTTCACTCAATCACAACTTCTGTTGTTATTTGCACAATTGTCTGGAAAGGAGCGGCAACCTCGGAACCTGGGGAGCCAGTTCATTATTCTGATGACTGCTGTCTTTGCTGGTGCTCAGAAGTTCAGGGGACAGATGGGAGTCAGGGAAACCAGATGCCTGCATGATTCCACCCCTGGCTAGCCCAGCAGGCCCTGGCTGGAGCCCTCATTTTAGGAGGGAAGGGGCAGAGGCTGAGTTTGGGGAATGGGAAGATATGTGACATCTGACACCCTGGACATTTTAACTCCATCCTGCCGGATCCCAGGGCCCTGGTCCTGCAGAGTGTGAGACCGAGGCCGCTGCCGCAGTGGGGTGGAGGTAGTATGTGTGTGTGCTCAGCTGTGTCTGACTTTGATGCCCCATGGACTGTAGCCCACCAGGCTCTTCGGTCCACAGGATTTTTCAGGTAAGAATAATACTGGAGTGGGTTGTCATTTCCTACTCCAGGAGATCGAACTCCCATCTCTTGCGTTTCCTACCTTGGCAGGCAGATTCTTTACCACTGAGCTACCAGGGTGGGATTAGGGAGGAGGACAGCTATCTCATCTCCTGGGTGTCTCAGATCATGGAAGGACAAGATAGCATATCTTGCAGTGCAGAAATGCCAAATGCTTGCAGCCTCAGTTCAGTTCAGTTCAGTCGCTCAGTCGTGTCCGACTCTTGGCAACCCCATGAATTGCAGCATGCCAGGCCTCCCTGTCCATCATCAACTCCCGGAGTTCACTCAGACTCATGTCCATCAAGTCGGTGATGCCATCCAGCCATCTCATCCTCTGTCCTCCCCTTCTCCTCCTGCCCTCAGTCTCTCCCAGCATCAGAGTCTTTTCCAATGAGTCAACTCTTCACATGAGGTGGCCAAAGTATTGGAGTTTCAGCTTTAGCATCAGGCCTTCCAATGAACACCCAGGACTGATCTCCTTTAGGATGGACTGGTTGGATCTCCTTGCAGTCCAAGGGACTCTCAAGAGTCTTCTCCAACACCACAGTTCAAAAGCATCAATTCTTCAGCACTCAGCTTTCTTCACAGTCCAACTCTCACATCCATACATGACCACTGGAAAAACCATAGCCTTGACTAGACGGACCTTTGTTGGCAAAGTAATGTCTCCGCTTGCAGCCTATGTGTCTGCAGAAACAGTTGGCTTGGGCAGTCAGGCTGCCCCAACCTGGCCTCCCCCAGCTGCTGAAGAGTGCCATATGGGGGTTGGGGGAACTAGACCAGAACTCCCCTGGAAAGGTTAGAACAGCAACCAGTTCCTAGAGATCGGATTCACACCAAGATAGGGTGAGCACAAAACTGGTACCAAGTGAAGGTGAGACAGATTGATAACCACATGGTGGCCAACTCCACTCTGCTGTCTTCCTTGCATCCAGGGGCTCAGTGCCCTTCTAACAGTTGTTATCTGTGCTGAACTCTGGGAATGTGGGCTGTGGGTTCGGGAGCTCTTGTTCCAGATAAGGTCATGCTGATAACATGGGGTTGGGGTCTCTCCTGTGTCCAGGTCTACGATGGCAATAACAACTCTGCCCGTCTGCTCGGGGTGTTCAGCCGCACCGAGATGCTGGGGGTGACATTGAATAGTACGTCCAGCAGTTTGTGGCTTGATTTCATCACTGATGCTGAGAACACCAGCAAGGGCTTTGAGCTGCACTTTTCCAGTAAGTCTTTCTCACTTCTGAGTGGACCATGAAATCAGGCTCTCCCTGGTTCCGCACACTGGGAGGCTGGGCTCCGGGATGTCACCCGTCAATTAGTGGGTTTGATTTTTTCTAACTGGTGCACACTTAGCTGATTGTTTCCCCTAAGACCCTGTGCCCGTGATGTGGATAGGTTGCCACTTGGCATCCAGCTCCATGGTTACACCCGTGATTAGCTGAGCTCAGAGTTACAGCACAGCTTTTACTCACTCATCACCTTTAACTCACTAAAAATAATAAGCACGGAGTCTTTTAATTAAATCAACCAAAGATAGCCTCTCCTAATCATGACATTTATAAAATAATGTTCGGCTACAGTCAGATGTAAAAAATGCAAACACTGATGTATAATTATGTTCTTTTTTTACCACTCCCTGAAGAGTCAAGTGTTGATTCCCTTTTTTCCTGACTGTAACTCCCTCCCTTATTCCTGAGATTGCAAAAAGAAAAATCACCCGAGGTTTGTCCACAGCTACAGAATACTTGGGGTGGTATCTCCATTCTTTTGCTTCACAGCTATTTTATTCATTGATTTGAGCTTCTATTTGCCCAGTTGCTACAAAGAAATGTGCTTTTTATAGGCTACTTTAAAATCCAGTGAGTATCCATCAACTGATGAGTGGATATATCCATCCATACCATGGGGTATTATTTGGCCATAGAAAAGGATCCAGTTTGAGTCCATACTACAACATGATTGAACCTTGAAAACAGGATTTTAAGTGAAAGAAGCCCGTCATAGGACATGTAGACATATGTACTGCATGATCCATTTATATGAAGTGTCCAGAATAAACCAATCCACAGAGATAGGAGGAAAATTGTTAGTTGCCTGGGGATGAAGAAGTTGGGGAAAATTCATTTTCCGTTTGGGGTGATGCAAGTGTCTAAAAGTAGATTGTGCTGAGAGTCGCGTAACTCTGAATAGACGAAAAGACACTGCATTGTACACTGTAGATGGGCAAGTGTTTGGTATGTAAGTTATATCTCTATAAAAGTGCTAAAAAAACCCCACAATGAGTCTACCCAAAATGCCTCTTGCCTGGACATGGGGTCTGTGCATGTCACTGCAGGCACATCGATGGAAGAGAATTAAACAGAGTTGCCTTCCAATTCCATCTCTGTCACCTGAGATTGGGTGACTTTGAGGCAATTTGTGTGACCTTCCTCAGTCAATATTCTCAGCTGTGGAATGCATAGTCACTCGTCCCTAAAGGAATCCTGTGAATAAAACACAAGAGCTGATCCAGGTGACCACTGTGCCTGAGGAGCTCTGTGTAAGCTCACAGAGGTGTCCTTTTCCAGGCTCATTCAATAGAGTATATACTTCAGCAGGATGAAGCTGAGCTGTGAAACATATACACAAAGTGACTTTTCCGTATTTCCTATCAGAATGTCTCAGGGAGCAAAGTGGGAAAAGCAGCTCCTGCTAGCAAAATGCTATGGCTCAAAGAAACAAACCAGAAAAACCCAGAAAATCCAGACCCTACACCTGAAAACTATTAAAAGCTGTCCTGGAAGAAATAAGTGAAGTTGTTTATATACAGTGGCAGGCAAGGGGGGACACTCTGTAAACAGAGACCCTGACCTGAGCACAGTCATGTGGCCCCGAAGTAGTGCTCCGTAAGGCACGTGCCAGTGGCTTTCTTAAGGACCTGCACACTCTGGGATGGGGGGGATGGGCTGCAGGATGTGGTTTGTGCCAGGCATATCATGCTCACTCTTTTCTCTTTTCCCCAGGTTTTGAACTCATCAAATGTGAGGACCCAGGAACCCCCCAGTTTGGCTACAAGGTTCATGATGGAGGCCATTTCGCTGGGAGCTCCGTGTCCTTCAGCTGTGACCCCGGGTACAGCCTGCGGGGCAGTGAGGAGCTGCTGTGTCTGAGCGGGGAGCGCAGGGCCTGGGACCAGCCGCTGCCCACTTGTGTCGGTAGGAGGCCTCTTGCTCTGCAGGTGACCCCTCGTGCGTACTCAGCCACTTCCTTCGTGTCCGACTCTTTGCGACCCCATGGACTGCAGCCTGCCAGGCTCCTCTGTCCATGGGGATTCTCCAGGCAAGAACACTGGAGTGGGTTGCCATGCCCTCCTCCAGAGGATCTTCCCAACCCAGGGATCGAACTCACATCTTTTATGTCTCCTGCTTTGGCTGGTGGTTGTTTGTTTGTTTGTTTTTTACCACTTTGGTTGTGCCCTAATGCAGAGTTCCAAGCTCTGGGCTCACTAAGGGTCCCCCATTGGTCCCCACGTCCCAGGGCCTCGGGGCTGTCTGAACCCTCCTATTCATGGGGGCCATCTCTGGCCCTGCATCTGTGCCACCCACGCCCTGACTCTCAACCTCATCACACCCGCATGACAGTCACCAGGCGGTGTTTCGCCTCCATCACACACTTAGTGAGTGGCACCAGGGCCAAGTTATGCTCTCAGAGTCGTAGTGCTGGTAACAACAGAGAGGTGGCAGAGTCAATTAAGAGGAAGAAGAACTTTTTGCCTGGTTCCAAGGGTTCCTGCCACACCATGACTAAATAAATCTCCAGTTCACTCTGGGCCTCAGTTTCCCCATAGACAAAATGGGGTTCGTGCTCCCTTTTCTGGGGACATGCTGGAAGAGAAAGTAGGATGATGAATTAATATCTGTCTTGTCCTCAAGTTTCAGATCATGAGCTAGATGTATGTCATGCTTAAGAATGTGATGATGAACTAGCGCCTTCCTAACCCTGTGGTGCTTCCAGAATGTCAACACAGGCTGTTGGGAGGCTCCACCCACATGTCACAGGACAAGAGAAACCTGGTCCAAGGCAGAAGTGGAGAACAGTTCACGCTCGTCCTTTTGTCTGTCTGGCCCACCCGCCTCACAGCATGTATGACCCTCCCTGCTGAGCAGGAGTCCTACCATGCCGCTTGGTCCTGCATCCTCAGGCCTCTCCCTCATCCCTTCCCCTGTCCCATGGCCCACAACCTCAGCATGGCTGTGCAGCTCTGGCTGATCTTATAAAAGCAACCGGGAGGACGTGTAAGCACCTACCGAGTGCCAAGGGGCAGAATTGGTGCAGATGTATGTCTGGGTGTATGCAGAAGCAGAGAAATGAAAAAAAGAAAGAATAAAGCATTCTTTCTGCCTTTGGAGAGCCCACACCCCGGCAAGGAGAAGAGACCCAAAACAGATCATTGTACAAGATAAGCATTGTAACAAGAGTAGGTGCCAGAGGGTGGAGGGAATACAAGAAAGTTGTGCTTAGGAGGTGATATTTTAATTGAGACTTGAAAGGATGGGTAAGCATCACCCACCAGAGGGGAAGGGAGAAGAGTTGCCCATTCCAGCCTGAGCCAGTGTGAAGCTGGAGGTGTGAACCAGCATGGGGGGGAGGTGGTAAGGGTGATACTCTCCCCACCACCACCCAGACAACTGTATGTTAACAGGATCTTGACACTGTTACACAACAGAGGGTCTAAAGGCAAGGATTTTAAACCTGACTATGGACAAAACAGGACAGTGGCCTCTGGAGTCTTCCTCTCTCTTTGTGCTCAAGTGCAGGCACACCTTGTCCCTTTCTCCCTACATCCCTGTTTCTATCTCCTTCTTTCATTCGTGTGCCAGGCTCTCTGCCAGGCCCTGGGAATACAAGGAAAAGCAGGTCCCAGGCCAGAAAGGAAGACACAGGCATAAACAGACAACTGTCTGAGGCCATAGGCAAGCCAGAGCAAACAAAATGTGAAGGAGGTGATGATTCACACTGCAAAACAATTATTTGCTTTGCAGAAAGTCTCCCCCATAAAGTCCTTCTGAATATCTAATCTGCCAGTCGGATGGAACTTAAAGGATCTGCTCAAGCGGTGCTGGGAAAAATATTTATACTTTGAACCTCCAGCGGCCTGCCGCACTGAGACTCCCTCAGGCACCATGTAGGGGAGGGAGGCTGTGTGTTTGGAATTGTGTGTGTGTATTTTTGCATATGTCATATTGTGTGGACTTGATCGTGGCCTGTCAGAGATGACTGCTACAGCTGCAACACGCAGATGGTTTCTTGGTCCATGGTGGATGCTACAGCCCAAACGAAGCAGCTGGGGCTCTAGGATGGAGATCCGAGAGAAGATCAGAAAGACCAGAGTCTTGGGGTCTTGTTGCTAAATCTGCTTCCTGCTGGCCCCCAGGCTCAGCCCCTGCCCCCTTCCAGTCCCCAGATGAAGCGACCCCTGAGGAAAGAGGCAGTTGTGTCCATGAGGAAATGCTCCTGGTGCCGCTGCCTCCAAACATGTGGCTCTGGGATGCAGGAGGGGCTGCTCCATCAGGAATATGGAAGGAAGCTCCAGCCCAGAACATGGATAATGTCCTGCCCACCCTTTGAGCTACTTGTGAAGCTGAACAGGCTTCCTTTGAGCTCATCCTCCCACCCACACCTTACTCCCTGTTCCAGGCTTGTCAGCCCTGCATCTCTCAGTTGGGTTGGCACAACCCATCCCAACATCATCGCGAGGGTAGTGATGCTGAAAGAAAGGGTCCAGTCTCCTGAGCAGGCTCACTGCAGAAGGACCCCTCCCCTGCCCTGCCTTAGCGGGCTCGTGTTAAGCCATGGGGCCCAAGAGATGCTTCACGGGTCCTTTGTAGCAACAGATGAAAGTCAGTCTCCCATTTGTGGCCCTGACCCTATCTTTTCTTACCTCTTCTAAGGTCTTGCTTAATCAGATCTTTCCTAAGAAGTTTTGTGGCAAGTCTCCTCTTCATTTTAACTCATGCTCCTTTGATTCAGACCCTTCATAGTCATTTGCCTGGAAAGCAATAAGCTTCTGTCATTCATTTGATCTTCTATCTTCCCATGTATTCATTCAACAAACATTTGTTAAAGTATCTGTAAGATGCCAAGGGCTTCCCAGGTGGCACTGGTGGGAAAGAACCCACCTGGCAATGCAGGAGACACTGATTCAATTCCTGGGTTGGGAAGATCCCCTGGAGAAGGAAATGGCAATCCACTCCAGTATTCTTGCCTAGAAAATTCCATGGACAGAGAAGCCTGGCAGGCTACAGTCCATGGGGTCACAGAAAGAGTCAGACATGACTAAGCACCTGAGCACATAATGTGCCAAACACCATGCTGGGCACTTGATGTACAGAGATAAGTAATACAAGATCCCTACTGCCAGAGAGTGTATAGTCTTGTAAAGGAGATTGTTGTTCAGTTGCCAAGTTGTATCTATGACCCCATAGACTGCAGCACAGTAGGCTTCCCTGTCTTTCACTGTTTCCTGAAGTTTGCTCAGACTCATGTCTATTGAGTTGGTGATGCCATCCAAACTTCTCATCCTCTCTCACCCGCTTCTCCTCCTGCCCTCAATCTTCCCAGCATCAGGGTCTTTTCCAGTGAATGGGCTCTCTCATCAGGTGGCCAAAGTGATGTCTTTGTTTTTTAATATGCTATCTAGGTGTGCCATAGCTTTCCAAGGAGTAGGCATCTTTTCATTTCGTGGCTGCAGTCACCACCTGCAGTGATTTGGGGGCCCAAGGAAATAATATCTGTCACTGTTTCCACTGTTTCTCTATCTATTGCTATAAACTGATGGGACCTGATGCCATGACCTTAGTTTTCTGAATGTTGAGCTTTAAGCCAGCTTCTGCACTGTCCTCTTACACCTTCATCAAGAGGCTCTTTAGTTCCTCTTTGCTTTCTGCCATTAGAGTGGTATCATCTACATATCTGAGGTTGTTGTTATTTCTCCCGGCAGTCCTGATTCCAGCTTGTGACTCATCCAGCCTTGCATTTCATATTCTGTACTCATAGAAGTTAAATAAGCAGGGTGACAATATATAGGCTATGATAAGATCCTGCTCAGGTTATAATGGAGACACCAAAGAGGACAATGTCAGCTCCGCGTGGGGCGGGGAGAGTCTCATGCGGAAGATGCTGTCAAGCTGCGAGTCCGAGGAGAGGCCTGAAGAGGCTCAGTGTGCCTGGGCTTGTGGAGTTCATCATACTTGACTGGACCAAGAGGTGCCAGGAGAGGGCCAGGAAAGGCCAAAGGGAGCCCTCTGGGGGCTTAATGGGCTCCCCTAAGCAGTATGGACTTCACCCTGGGAAGGAGGGTTTAACCTAAGCAGGGATGTGGCCACTCTGTATTTTACAAGGATCCTTCTGGTGGCACTGCTGGGGGCTGGGGACTCTGTCCCCCCAGAGATGGTAAGGGACAGAACCGCCACTCTTAACAATGGGGGCAGGGGGTCAGGTGTGAAAAGGATCACAGAGGTTCAGGCCCAGGGGCTCGGAGGCGGGTTAGACGATGGGGAGGAAGGAGGCTGGGGGGTCCCCCGCTTCTGACCCAGGGGCTCGGAGGCGGGTTAGACGATGGGGAGGAAGGAGGCCAGGGGGTCCCCCGCTTCTGACCCAGCGGGCTGCTCTGATGGCAAGTGCGGACCTCTTCACTGGGTCCCCGCCTCCAGGTCCACCCCTCTGTGCTCCGGCACACTGCTCCCAGCGTGTTCTCTCTAATAGGCAAGTGTGTAAAAGTGATGACTCTACTCACGTGCATAAGCACTGTGGTTCTTCTAACACAGGAAGTAGGCAACAGCCGAGTGTGCAGTGCCCTTCCATGCAGGATGCTCGCCCAGCTCCTCAGCCCCATCTCCCCACCACGCCCCATCCCACATGCTGTCCCTCAAGCCGCCGTGCTGTCTCACAGCCCCAGGAGGTTTGCAGTGCTCTTCCCTGTCAGCAGTGTCCTCTTCCGGGGCCTCTCCATTCCACTCTTCCCACCCGCCCCACCTCTCCCGACCCTGCACTCGAGGAAACTGGTCACCTCCACCTCTGTGCTACCGCTTGCCATGAACATGGCCCGGTCGGGGCCCTGGGCATACACTGCGGCCATCTCCTCCTCTAGACCACAAGTTCTCTGGGAGGAAGAATGCAACGTCTTGTCAATGACCAGTTCTTGTCAATGACCAGATTTGAGTTCCTGCACATCCTCCAGGAAGCTTCAAGGAGTTTGCTCATAGAGTGGGCCATCAGCTGAACCCCCAGGGACCTTTTTAAAATAACTTTAATGAGAGAGACTTCACATACCATAGAGTTGGCCCATTTAGTTGCCTTTTAGTATATTCATGGGGTTGTACAGCCATCACCACAATCTGATTCCTGAATATCTTGTCTCCCCAGAAGAAACCCTAACCCATTAGCAATCCCTCCCCACTGCCTGCTCTTCTTCAGGCCTTGGCAACCACAAACGTACTCTCTGTCTCTGTAAATTTTTTGGTTCCAGATGTTTTATATAAATAGAAACACACAGTATGTGGCCTTTTGTGCCTGCCTTCTTTAACTTAGCTAATATTTTCAACATTCTGTTCATCCATGTTGTACTGTGTGGCAGTACCTCTTTATTTCTTAGGAACACATAATATTCTGTTTTATGGATATACCTTATTTGCTAATCCATTCATTAGTCGATGGACATTTGGGTTTTTTCCCTTTTTTTTTTTTTTGGATTTTATGAATGATGATACTATGGTCATTTGTGTACAAATTCTCATTTGAACTTACATTTTCATTTCTCATGGGTGTGTATGCAACAGCAGAACTGCTGGGGTCATTAGGTAGCTTTGGGGCTTTCCTGGTGGCTCAGATTGTAAAGAATCTGCCTGTACTGCAGGAGACCCAGGTTCAATCCCTGGGTCGGGAAGATACCCTGTGGAAGGAAATGGCAACCCACTCCAATATTCTTGCTGGAGAGTTCCATGGGCAGAAGAGCCTGGCGGGCTACAGTCCATGGGGTCGCAAAGAGTCAGACACGCCTGAGCAACTAACACTTTCACTTTCCCTTGGGTAGCTATGTCTAACATTTTGAGGAGGTATCTAGGAAACTGTTTTCCAAAGCAGCTGTAACGTTTTGTGTTCCCACCAGCTGGAAACTGGAAGCTGAGGGTTCCAGTGTCTCCACATCCTCACCTACACATTAGTTAGTCTGTCTTTTTGATTACAGCCATCCTAGAGACTGTGAGGTGGGGCCTCATTGTGGTTTTGATTGGCATTTCCCCAATGACTGTGATGTTACACATCTCATGTGCTCAGAGGCCATTTGTATACTTTCTGTGCAGAAATGTCTGTTCAAACGCTTTGCCCACTTTTTAACCAAGCTGTTTGTCTCTTCATTGTTGACTTATAGGGGCTTTTATAGATCCCAGATACAAGCCTCATCCAAGAGCCTTCCTCTATGCTGTGCTCAGCCACCTGGGATGAACAAGAGGGGCCCTGCACACAGGCAGGAGGAGCCAGGGGGTGCCCCTGTGCGCAGGTCGCCCCCTGAAACTCACTCTTCTGGGATTTCTTTCAGCCGAGTGTGGAGGGACAGTGAGAGGAGAGGTGTTGGGGCAGGTGCTGTCCCCTGGGTATCCAGCTCCCTACGAGCACAACCTCAACTGCGTCTGGACCATCGAGGCTGATGCCGGCTGCACCATTGGGTAAGTGTCAGGGCTGGCAAACTGACCACTGCCAGCCGTTCAAGGGACTCGTCACCAACATCCTTACCAGTCCGCTAGCCAGTGGCTGGCCCTGCCCACCTCACCTGAAGGCCCCTGTGATAAACAGTCATCGCTATGACCCCAGGCTCAGGCCAGAGCCTGTGGAAAACCAGAAAAGGCCAGCCTGAGCATCACAGGGCTGCAATCCAAGTTCACACGAGGCACTTGCCGAGGTGACACAGTGACCGCACAGTAGCTGAGGGCACAGGCTTGAATCCCAGCTCTGCCCTTTACCGTTTGCAGGACTTTGGGTAAGTCTCTCCTCCTTTCCTTCTGGGGTATATGGGCTATAATACTGGCTTCTTAGGACAGGAAACCCCAATTAGCCATTGTAGGCCATGTGCTCAGCACAGTGCTTGAAACACAGTAAATATTTAACCATGGTTCTATGATGGTAGTGAGAGTCTGCCTACTACTCCAGTCTCACCCCACATCACTTCCCTTTCTCAATCTGAGTTTTCACATCTGTAAAATGGCAACAAAAATGCTTGTGCTCTAGGACTGTGGAGGGAATAGTTACAAAAGTCCAGCATGCTGTCCGGCACTTTGTACATATTTCCTCAAAATATAGCATCCTTTCCGCATCCATGCCTAATAGGAATTGCGTATTGGAGTCCCAAAGAGGAGATGCTTGTGTATGTGGTGAGAGGTGGTAGAAGGAGTGGGCAGGGGATTGAACAGCAGGACGGGAGGCCAGAGTCTGGACATGGTCCCGTCCTGGAAATGGTGACACTGGAGTAAGTCATGCCGGGTGGAGAGGAGGTGGTCCTGTAGCCAAGGAGGAAGGCTGGCAGGACAGAAGGGCCTACTAGGCAGAAGAGGTGACCGGACGGTGGGCGGACTCAAGGGGCTGGGCATGGGTCCACATGGCCAGAGACTTGGGTGGAGGGGTGGGCTGCAGAGGGGAATGAAGCTGGCGGAGCAGACTGCACGTGGCCCGGTGTGGAGGTCCATGGGTGCTGTGGTCCGTGGTCCCATTCTGGCAGCCTATGGAAGAGAGGACAGATGGGGGCTGGGAGCCCAGTGAGGAGGAGGCTGGCTCTCTCCAGAGTGTCACTGGGGCGAGGAGGCCTGAACCCCGCCAGTGGCGATGGGGGAGAGGAAGGGATGAGTTCAGGGGACCTTCATCAAGGAGTTGCACCAGCCAGTCTCACTCTCCTCAAGAAACATGGAAATTGAGGCTTCTGTTTCCTCACTTTTGCTATGTAGCACACAATACATAAAATAGAAAAGTCGAAAGAACAGTTTGCTGAGCACCTCTGTCCCTGTCACTGGATTCAGCTGCTGTGAATATGCCACCAGATTTGCTCTTTTTTCTTTCCTTTCTGTCCTCATTTTTGCTTTTGCTGAATCACACAAAGGTAATTGTAGGCATCCTGATGCTTCTTAAGTACTGGGGCGTGCATCTCCTCCATGATACTGTAACCTGAGCATCCCCAGGACATGCATTGTTAGTTTCCAGGTATTAAGGTTTAGGAGGAGGCTGGAAGGAGAGCAGAGAGATCATGGAGTTTGGCAAGGAGAGCACCAGAAATCAGTGACGGGCTTTCTGGGCAGACATGAGAACTGTTGTCACTCAGAGGAATGGTGGGCGTGAGCTGGGCTGGGGGGAAGACCAGAGGATCCTCTCCTAGCTCTCCAAAAGAGAGAATCCAGATAAACAGGAAATAATCTCTCCAGAGACAGCAGGAACTCTAGAGGGGGCCTGCTGGGGTGGTGTGTGAGGACGCCAAGGTGGGGAATGGCTGGGAAAGGATAAATGTGACCTCAGTCCCCATTGGAAAGGCTCCCTGGTGCTTCACAGCCTCAAAGGAGAAGAGAAGAGAAGGGCTTCCTTCCCAGCTGCACTGAGAGCAGGTGAAAGATGGGGACGGAGCAACGGTCCCCTTTTCCCTTCCTCCTGCCGTTCCTTCGCCCAGCCTGCCGTCCCAGCCAGGCGTCTGCAGCATCCACCACGCCTGTCCCCCCGCCTGCTCTCAGTCCCTCGCCACCTCTCTCCTTCACTGACCCCCACACCTTGCCACCCCTCCCTGGAACCACCAGCAGCCAAGTTAAGGGAATTCATAGGCAGACCACCTTTAGACGGACACAAACAGCCCTTTCGGTGTTTGTGCCCTTACTCAGAGGAAGACTTCCTTATTATTACTATCTTTTAGGGGAGCTGTGCTGGGTGTTCATGTGGCACGTGGGCGTCTCTTGTTTTTGGTGCATGGGCTTTAGAGTGCGCAGGCTCAGCAGCTGTGGTGCGCTGGCTTAGCTGCGGTATCTGGAATCTTAGTTCGACCAGGAATTGAATGCCGTTCCCTGCTCTGGAAGGTGAATTCTTAACCACTGGACCACCAGGGAAGTCCCAAGGCTTCATCATTATTTTTTAAGTGAAAATATCTTTATAGAATGCTTATA
The DNA here is from genome assembly GCF_001704415.2 of Capra hircus. Lineage (NCBI taxonomy): Eukaryota > Metazoa > Chordata > Mammalia > Artiodactyla > Bovidae > Capra > Capra hircus. Next base: position 8,701,732 of record NC_030810.1, on the reverse strand, counting down.
TATTTAAAAAAGAGATACTTATTAAGATTTTTTATGTGGGCCACTCAGTAAAGTCTTTATTGAGTTTGTTACATTATTTCTGTTTTATGTTTTGGTTTTCTGGCCATGAGTCTTGTGGGATCTTAGCTCAACAACCAGGGATTGAACCTGAACCCCCTGCATTGGAAGGCAGAGTCTTAAGCACTGGACAGCTAGGGAAGTCCCCAAATACTCGTTTTAAAAAATTATAAAGTTTACAGAGTAGAAATCAAAAGTCCCCATCATCTTACTCCTTTCTCCGTACACCCTTCATAAGAGAGCCATTGAGACCCACTTGTTTGACTTCCCCTCTTAGGCATTTTGTATGCTGGCGTATACCGAGAGCAAAGGCAATAATCGTGCTTGCTAAAACAAGATCACCTCTTCGAGTGGCTCGGTAGCTTGCTTTTTGTTTTACCATTTACCCACATACCATCATCTTATTATGTCAATATATATAGATCGACCCCATCCTGGTTGATGGTTATAGGGAATTCTATTGTCTGTACAACCATAATTTATTTAACTACTTTGCTATTGATAAAGTGGATATTTTCACTTTTTCACTCCAGTAAGCACCCTTACACATGAATCTTTGAACAGTTGTCCAATTAGTTTCTTAGGATAGATTCTCAGAAGGCAAATGTTTATGCATGACCTCAAATTTCCCTCCAGCTATTACAGTAATGTATACATCTGCCAGAAGCCTGCTTCCCCGCTCTGTGTCTCTTGATGCTGTCGATCCTGACAGTGTTTACCTGTTTAATGGAGAAAATGGTACTTAATTGTTTTTGCTGCTTCAAGTTCTTTGTATATTTTTCTTTGAGGAAGTTTTTTTTTTTCCATATAGACTATTCATCTGGGTTTGTGTCTAGTCTATAATTTTAGTTTAGGTTTCTTTATAAGCTGAGTATTTAAGAATGTTTCAAAGTTATTAAGTTACACATTTTGTACGATTTTGTAAATCAATTCCACTTTCACTACACTGTGCCCTTGTTACTTTTTGAATTTTTTTCTTATTTGTGTTCTGTGTATATTTGAAGAAAGGGAAAAGAAAGAAACCCTTTAAAAGAAAGGATTTTATACATTTCTCTTACATCCTATGTATTATGCTTTCTTTCAAACAAAATATACAATGCTTTTTTTATTGTTTTATTTGTAACTCTTCCTATCGTTAGCTGATTTGATTTAATTGGCTCTGTTTCTCCTCTAGCGATTTGATAGATCTCTATCCCATTTTCATTCTGCCAGTGATCTTGTGTTTCCATTAATTCTGTTTTCAACAGTATTTATTCTGTTATTCCTGCCTCTTTCTTTTGGAAATCTTGTTTTTGTTTCCATCTTTATTTCAAGAAAACTGCGCTTTCTGTTTTCAGATTGCTCTTGACAGCCCACTTTTGTTTTTATCAGTGTATTGTCATCTTGCATCTCTCGGAGAACATTATTTATGTTTTGTTTTACAATGGCTCCTGTTTTTCCTACATCAGCTGCGTTCTGCAGTTGGGCCATCTGGGCTGATCATTCAGCTGCGTTCCTTGGAAGAGCTGATTATCTTTATGTCCCGGTTGTCCCCCCAGTTGTCTTGCATTTGGTATCGAGTTGCAGCAGAAAGCCAGAGTCGGCCACCAAACTACCTACCACTCTTTACTCGCGCTGTAGCTTGTGAAATCCTTTAAGTAGGCACCCTGTGCCTCAGTTCTCTTATCTGTAACTTGGCAATTAAAATAGCACCTACCATCTAAGGCTCCTCTGGGAATGAAGTGAGCTAATGTGTCTGAACACTTAGAATAGTGCCTGGGGCAAAATTCCCAAATATGGAGAAAATCCCCCTCCATAGGCTGGTGGGGGGGGTTGTGCTTTCGACCCAGGTGGCATCCCAGAGCGCAATAGGAGACAGGTCACCCCTGAGAGTCGCAGATGGCAGGTGCCATGCTATTGGTGGGGGTGGGTGTCACACAGGTTTTCCCTTGGGTATGCCAGCCCATGAGACTGTCCCTGGGGCTCAGACAGAGGCCTGAAGGTGCCTCTCCTCACCCTGCCCCTGCCTCAACCAAGTGCTGGAGGTGACCAGAGGAATCTATTGTCACCTTACCCCAGCAAGCTGGGCGAAGAGAGTCCCTTTCCGGGAGTGCCCAGGAGGAACTACACCCTGTAGGTGGCTGCAGGGATTCATGGTCAGGCTGACCCAAGCAGGAAAGTGGGCCCTTCCTGGATGTGCACAGGAGTGGGCTGGTGGTCATACCGGCCCCTGAGCACAGGATGGGGGAGGCATTTGACAGAATGTTTCTCCCTGAGAGCCAAGAACAGGAGAGGCTGGCTGACAAACTCTGTCCAGGCCTGGCCGCTGACAGCAGGAGAGCAGACCTGTGAGCTGCGGCCTGCATGTCACCCCTAAGTATGCCATCAGCACCTAGAGGGCGGAAAGCTCAGCCCACGTGGGTGGGGCCTCTTCTCAGATTGCAATGTTGGGTTCCAGCTTTCCTTTTTATAATCAGTGGACCAGCTCAGATGACAAGTGGAGAGGGAGGCAAAGCCTTTTTGCTCCTGATTCTCCCCTCTGCTTAATGTGTCTCCAGTCTCTATAGCACACCAGGTTCTGGATCAGCTATGATGGTCCCTGTTTTATAGATGGGATCACTGAGGCCCAGGAGTGACAAATGTCTCACGGTAACCCAGTGGTACAAGTTTCAAGCCCGTCCTGTCTGGCCCTGGTCTACCATTCTGACCCTGGATTGGTTCCATTTAGCACACCAGGACATTATGAACCTTCTCTGTGCCACAGACTGTGTGGTGCCGTGCAGTGGGAAACACAAAGACCAGACAACAGACAGTCCTTGTCTGCTGGGGGTTCACATTCTAGTGGGAAATCAGGCAAATAAACTGGTACCTCGAAGACAAGCCAGGTGCTGTAATTGACTGCAAGTCAAGTTCAGTAATGGAGAAAAGAAAGACAAGCAGAGCTTGCTTGGACGCGGAGAGGCAAACATTCCAATGGAGGGGAAGGGGAGTGACATTAGGGGATGTCCACAAAGGAGGAAAGGGCACTCGGCTGATGTGGATGGATGTGGGGAGATAAAGATGTGTGGGTAAAGAGGGCTCTGCAGGACCCTGAATGCCAAGACGAGAACTCTGAATGGCTTCCTCAGTATAATGAGGAGCCACTGGAATATTCTGAAGACAGTAACGACACTCAGTTCATTTAGAAGCTTGGAACATTTACTCAGTGCTGGGCATCCTGCCAGGTGCTGAGGGTATAAATATAAATAAGAAACAGTCTTTTCCCTTGAAGATCTCGATCTTACAGATAGAAAATTTCTCTATTAAGAATGGAAATAGAAAAACTGACTAAAGCTGGCTTCAGCAGATGGGGGTTCACTTTTCTCCTGGAAAAAGCATCTGATGGTCCCATCCAGACCTAGTACAGCTGCTAAGGATGCCATTGCTTTTCTTCTTGCCCTTGCATCCCTAGGCGATCATTCTCACAGTGACCTAGCCAGCCGCTGCAGCTCCAGGCATTGTGTCTGCGGCTGTTGTTCAGGCGTTCAGTCGTATCCGGTATCCGACTCTTGGCGACCCCATGGACTACAGCATGCCAGGCCTCCCTGTCCTTCACTATGTCCCAGAGTTTGCTCAGGTTCATGTCCATTGACGATGCTATTGTGTCTGCATTCCAGTCTAAAAGAAGAGAGAAGAGCAAAGGGAGCGAACTTTCTTCTGTGCAGGCGAGCGCGCGCATGCGTGCTCAGTCGTGTCTGACTCTGCGACCCCTTGGACTGTATGTAGCCCACGAGGCTCCTCTGTCCACGGCATTCCCCAGGCAAGAATACTGGAGTGGGTTGCCCTACCCCAGGGGATTTTCCCCACCCAGGAGTCAAACCCTCCTGCGCGGCTTCCGCTGCATCCGCAGGCAGATTCTTTACTTCTGCGCCACCTACAGGTGCCGTCCTACATTTCGTTAGTCTGAACTTGCCGTGCCTGGCTGAAATCTGTTTCGTTTGGCTTTTACAGTTTTAATAGTAAAGACAGATGAGAGGTTTGGAAATGGAATACATGTAAGCCTGCCTATAGTGCCTACTTAGATTCTTATATAATGAAATAAATGCTAATGTAGAAGTATGTGCAAGCGCAATAGAAAGCCTTTACAAGGTCAGTCCATAATTCCAGGCGGCAGCTTGGGGCAAGGTGTTACAGAGAGGAGGTGCTATTCTAGCCACACATTACAGAGCAGTAGTGGTTCGCCATGCAGCGTGGAAGTGAAGCGCTTCCAGGCATGTAAAAGAGAGGAAGGGGTGGGTGTGCACAGCTGCTTCTGAAAGAGCTCATCGTCTGCTGGTCATGATAGTCTCTCCACTTTGGCGGTTCAGTGGCAGCATTGCGGAGGATGCATTAGCTGGAGAACCAAGCAGGAATCGAGTGTAACTATCCGAGGCGTCCTGGTTACACTCAGGAGAACTGAGTATAAGTTGAGGCTGAGAGCTCTGTGTGGCTGGCTCTAAGAAGGGAAGGCACGCAGGGATAAGACACAGTCCTTTGCTGGTATGCTTTCCATAAGGAGATCTGGGGCACTTGGAGGGTGGAGGAACCCCTTGTTCCTGGAAGCTCTGATTTCCGCTCTTAATGCCCATTTAGTCATAAAGTTCTTATTTGGCTAATAGTCCTAGATTGTTGATTTTTAACTATGGATGTGCTTCTTGATGATTAATGCCAGGGCAACCTGGAAACTCTGTTCTTGGCTGTTGGTTATGAATCAGTGGGATTACTGAGAGAGGGGGCCATGGTTTTGATTACCCATTACTGCTGCCCAGTGGAGCTTGTCTTCCTGGGAGGATGCTGGACTAGACGAAACATCTGGCTGTGCCTGAAGCCCAGATGCCCCTGCTGCAGTTTCGTATCAATCAGAGAGCAGCAATCCCCCACTGTGGTCAGCGTGGCTTCCCTTTACCCAACAAGCGGGCAGCTGGCCCCAAGGAGGCAGAAGCACGAGAAGTCAAGCTTCTGTTCACAGCTTTTGCCAGGAATCGTGGCTGCTGGTTTAGCAGCTTCCAGAAGGTTTATTTTCATGTGGTGACAGTAAGTCAAACCTTAAACAGAGAAGGTCCATGTACTCACACTGCAAGAACTGACCTCCTGAAGGAACTGAACAGATAAGCACAAACACAATGGGGTATTGCTTTGTCAGATTTACGGTTTCAGCAAACCACAGAATAATCAAAAGGAGCTCAAAAGTGTTTGAAGGAGAGGATGTAGGTAACCTGGTAGGTATAAATATAGCTTTCAGAATGGTGATGCTCTCTGGCAATTTAGCTTCTCATAGGTTACCTCTGGAAAAAGAAATACAAACTACTTCAAATTATCCAAAGATGATAATCCAGCTGAGCTTCACTGAATAGTTGAATTGGCCAGAATACATCAATTTAACTGCCAGTTTAGAAGCCCAGAAATGAATTCCAGCATCTCTTAGGAAGAGAATAAACAGTTCAACCAAAGAAATGCAAATCTTGTTGGTGTGCCATGTTGGACCAGTATATATCTCTCCCTTTCAAGAAATAAATAAGCAAAAATTAAATTAAAAACTTGTGATGCCACTTAAAACATACCATTCTTTTAAAAAGAGAACCATTTTCCACTGAAAAGATTTTACCGTAGGAGGCAGAAGAAATTTTAAATGGGTGTATAGATAATGCTGTATTTGGCGGGGGGGTGGGGGTGGGGGGTGCTGTGCTGAGTCTTCGTTGCACTTTCCTGTAATTGCCGCACGCAGGGGCTTCCTTCTAGTTTTGGTCCCCGGGCTTCTCGTTGCCATGGCTTCTCTTATTGCAGAGCGGAGGCTCTAGGCACGTGGGCTCGGTAGTCGTGGCTCCCAGGCTCTAAAGCACAGGCTCAATCCTTGTAGTGCATGCGCTTAGTTGCTCCACGCCATGTGGGATCTTCCCTGATCAGGGATTGAACCCACATCTTCTGAACTGGCAGGTGGATTATTTACCACTGAGCCACCAGGAAAGTCCGAGATAATATTCTTGTTTAAGCATCAGAAGTAGGGAAGAGAAGTAGCAGAAAATGAATGGCAAAATGGAGGAGGAAAGCTCCTGAGCTGGAAAGACAGTGACAAAGACAAGTGAAGAATGAAAAGAAACGAAATACGCAATAAAAATTAAAATTTGTAGTCACAGTATTTGTCTTATAAGAAATAGAGGCGTTGAAATAGGCGACAAGCTGGCGAATCTCTCTGAAACTGCAGAGAAAATGGGTGAAGGTGAGGAAGGAATGAAAGAAAAGTTGCTCAATGTTGAAGACAGAGCACAGTCCAGGCAGCATAGATGAAGAGTAATCAACAAATGGAACTATTAACAGAAAGTTGCAATGAAACACAGCATGACAGCAAACTCCTCTTATCCTTGGTGAATCGAAAAGACTCACTGAGTTCCAGGCAAAATGAGTAAGATACAACTCGATGAAAAATTAAACACTTCTATTTTTCAAAAAAAATAAAAATAAATAGCTACAAGCATTTGACAAAACACAGCCACATAGGTATGCACGCAATCAGCCCTCATCCGATAAAGCAGCCATTTACAACAAACAGTCAAAACTATTCCAGCCCTCTCAAAGTTTCTTCTCTGTAACATCAAAGGCCAAAGCCTTTGAGGAATCACTGATTCAGCCAGGATATAATATGACCAAGAGCGACAGAAAATTGCCCACCCTAGTTGTTGAAAAAACTTGTGAAGACAAGGCAGCAGATCGCCAAAGTTAACAGTTCCTAAATCCTGGAGCCTATAAACGTTACGTCATTGGGAAAAAGGATCTGCGCAAGATGTAGTTAAATCAAGGGTTTTGAGATGAGGAGATTACCATGGGTTATCTGGATGGGCCCTCGATGCAATCATATACATCCTTATAAGAAGGGACCAGAGGAGATTTTATATGCACAGGGGAGAAGGTGATGTGAAGACAGACAGACACAGAGATTGGAATGATGCAGCCTCAGGCCAAGGAATGCTGACAGCCACCAGAAATGGAAAGAAGCAAAGAGCAGATTCTCCTCCAGAGACTGGAGGGAGTGCAACCCTGCTAACGCCTTGATCTCAGCATGTGTGCTAAGTCGCTTGATCATGACCCCATGGACTGCAGCCCGCCAGGCTCCTCTGTCCATGGGGATTCTCCAGGCAAGAATACTGGGGTGGGTTGCCATGCTTTACTCCAGGGGTCTTCCCAACGCAGGGATCGAACCTGCGTCTCATATCTCCTGCATGGGCAAGTGGTTCTTTACCACTGTCGCTGCCTGAGAAGCCTTTATTTCCGCATAGTGGTACTGGTTTCAGACCTCTGGCCTCCAGAACTGTGAAAGAACAGATTCTCATGAAGTCACCACATTTATGGTACTTTCTTACAGCAGCTGCAGGAGAAACTAAAGCAGATGTAATTTTTGGCCTGCACAGATGTGTAGGGGAAAACTAGACTCAGAATTGAAGACCATGAAAGACGATATTTAATTTGAGTCTCTAGTCCCTGCTTGTATTATTAGTGGTTTGATAGTGGAGGAAATCAGAGAGGAAAGTAAAGTCTTTTTAGCCTTTTTGTCTTACATAAAGGAGAATGAAATGTTGTATGATTTTTCTTCAATTTGATAATTAGAGAAAATGCCAGTTTAGGGATAGTTTTGAAAATGTTTAAAGATGCCTAAAGTAGAATTAAAAACAAAATGTATATTTTGCAAATCACTGAAGGAAGTGTGAAAACCAAGACATGTTACCAAGAAAAAAGGAAATAGCAAGAAAACATAATAAACAAAAAGCGTAAAATAGAATGATGGAAACAAACCTGTATTAGTCAGCAGTAATAGTTAGCTGATGTAACAAATAACCCCCAAATCTCAGTGTTGGACTGAGCTCCACCAGTCTTCTGTCCATGGAATTCTCCAGGCAAAAATACTGGAGTGGGTTACCATGCCCTTCTCCAGGGGATCTTCTAGACCCGAGGATTGAACCAGATCTCCCACATTGCAGGCAGATTCTTTACCATCTGAGTCACCACGGAAGCCCAATAATTAGTTGATGTAACAAACAACCCCCAGATCTCAGTGTTTTAACACAATTAGGGTTCATTTTTCACTCATTTCACAATCCCATGCAGGGAGCAGGGCCCTGGGCATGTGTGGGTGGGGATGCCTCCTCCACTGAGTAATTCAAGGGTCCAGGCTCTTTCCACATGAGAGCCTCACCATCCTCCAGTGCACCCTCAAATCTGGCCGACGGAGCAAGGGAAGAAAAAGCATTAGAGAGTGGAACAAATTTGTTTAAGAGTCAGCTCTTCCTCCATTTCCCATTAACCAGAAGACATTTCCCAGCTCACCTAATCATAAGAGAGGTGTGCCCAGCAGGAAGAAGAAGCATGAGTCGACGGACACATAACACCATCACTGCTTGAAGAGCAAGCGTATCAGTTCTGATAATGAGTCTAAATTCCCTTCTGTCTGACCACTGCACGGTGTGAGGTAGGAGAGATGGGAAGAGAAGAGGTGGTCCCTGGAGAGGCCAAGGCTGCAGGAGCTCAGGAATGTAGGGAGAGAGAGTGGGGAGCGATCGAAGGATCAGCCTAGAAGCAAGGTCGGGGGGAGAGCAGGGTGTGAGATTGAAATGCTGAGCTAAGAGTCTGCAGAAGGAGTGGGCAAACTGACGTGTGGGCGTCCCAGAGGCAGGCCCTGAGGGGAAGGTACCCAGGAAAAGGAAGCCGCTACAGTTACGTGGGGAGCATTTGCTGACCAGCCTGTGGGCAGGCAGGGAGCTGCAAGGAGCCATGAGCTGGTCCCACGAGTTAAACTTCCATGTTGTAAGAAAAAGATTCTCAAGTTACGTAAAGGAGAAAGATGCCGCTAAACAGAATAAACATAAAATACGTAAAATTTGAGGCAAAGGAATAGCCTGAAAACACCCATAAATAAAGAAGTTGCTATATAACACGGGGACCCCAGACAGGTGCTGCCTACATATAGGGCTTTCCTAGTAGCTCAGTGGTAAAGTATCTGTCTGCTAACGCAGGAGACACACGCGCGCGCGCGCACACACACACACACACACACAGAATAAAATATGATAAAATGCTTAGTCCACAATTATGCCAACAGTCATGGATCTTTATGCACCAAATAACCTAATAAGATGGAGAAAGAAATGGCAACCCACTCCAGTATTCTTGCCTGGAAAACCCCACAGACAGAGGAGCCTGGTGGGCTACAGGCCATGGGGTCGCAAAGAGTCGGACACTTCTGAGCGACTAATACTTTCGCTTAACCTAACAAGAAAACATAAAGCAAAATCTGTCAGAAAAACTGGAAGAAATTGACAATCATAGACTTTAATGCACCTCTCTTAGTGGCGTCCAATAAATAAATAGAACTAAACTGGAATTTGTTTTAGGTGATTTTACCATTTTTTGATTTTATGCTTATATCAGACAGTGCTAGGTACTTTATGATAATGTTACTGCCATTTTACAGAGGAGTAAACTAAGGCTCTGCCAGGTTACTCAATTAACTCTCAAGTACTAGTATTAACTCTCTGAACCCAAGTCTTTGACTCCATAGCCAGTTTGTTAGAGCCTCTTGAGAAAGCAGAGCTTCGTTTCATGGAAAACATTTCTTCCAAGAAGGACATAGACGCTCCAGCCCTCAAAGAATCCCTGATGCCTCCAGGGCAGGTTCTGGTTAACGATGGACAGTCGCAGAGCCTTCATTTACAGGGTGATGATGACGAGAGAACAAGTCCAAGTTTACTTGGCAAGTAAACACGAGGCAGTAGCTTAAGTGCGTTTGCACGCAGCCCTGACCTCCCAGAACACCAGTCACTGCAGCTTCTTCAGTGACCTAAACCCTGTTCCTTTTCACTTCGGAAAATAACAAAAGAAGAACCTTTGTGTCTGCTGAAGACCAGCTGGCAGCAGGAAAGGAGGGCCTCTGATTTCGCTCTAGACACCAATGCATGCTTTGGGCTTTGGTCCGTCTTCTCAGCCTTCGCTCTTTGGATGGCACAATGCTTTAATTATTATTGTCTGCTATTATCATCATGGTTTAATTGTTGGTTTGCAGTGCCATAGCTCAGAGGGGGGCATTTTGTAAAACAAGTATTATTTTCTTATTGTAATTTCCAGTGTCACTGAGGATAATTTAAGCTGCATTCTCATTTGGGGACAGGAGTGATTTCTGACCCCCCTTCCCCCTGCAGCAGCTGTTCTTTCTCATGCTGTTTTCCCCTGATAACCCGCTGTTATGACTGTTCTTGGTACAGCATCCACTGTGTTCACGCAGTGGTGATGACTTGAAAGCACCCGAAACCCTTTTTGTATTCTGGGGCTAGTTGGAAGGCAAGTGAAATCAACATAAAGATGCTGTGATTTTTTTTTTTTTTTAGTCTTTTCTCGTTTATGCATCTTTCTAATATGCGATGGATACAAATGATGGAGGTGGGAAGTCCCCAAGAAACGGCCACTGTTTGAAGTTTCCTTCAGAAACTGAGAGCTGAAGTTCAGACTCGAGTTTGCCTGCAGACAGCATCTGAGGAGTGTAGCCTCCTACAATGACAATTCGATGCTCTCCTAGCTTTTGAGATGAAAGTTCTGGCAGGGCTTGAAGCTGAGTGTCATGAGCCTTACCCACAAAGCCCAGGGGGAGTCTCAGTGGTAGACTGGTGGGCAGAGGTGAGGGAGTGGGGGTCAGGTGGGGACCCCCTCACCTGGGGACCTGCTGTCAGGACACTGTGGTGGAAAGTGGGACTCCGTAGGAAAAAAAACCCCAGAACGGAATTGGTCCTGCAGTCCTGGCAGCCTGGAGTTAGAAAGAGTGTCAGCCAATCGGAAATGAAGATCTAGCCCCAGAGAGAAAGCAAGCAGTTTCCAGGCAGCCCCCAGGGGAATGGGAAAGAGACTCGCGGGGTTGGTGAGCTGAGCTGGTGTACTTGGCGGCTTTCAGGATGGCCCAGGCTGCATGCCAAAGGCCCTCCTTTGTGGGAACGGGGCTCCCAGGTCCCTATCCCCAGCCCTACCCCAGCACCATGGAAACTCCTCTCTCCAGGACCCCAGGGGCCATGCCCGCCTTGCCTTCTTTCGCAGCTCAGACAGCATTGTCCTGCCCTGACACTGTCGCCTCTCCTGACTCCCTGGGATGTACCTTTTTCTGGTTTACCTTCTACCTCCTCCACTCCTCATTCTGGGTCACCTTCATGGGTTTCTCTTCTTCTGTTCATCCTTAACACCCTGCATCTCCAGGACGCCCTTCCCTGGGTGCTGCTCACACTGCCTACTCACTGGGTGGATTTGTCCTAACCCACAGCCTCAGGTCTCAGCCACCTGCACGCATGCTCTTGTCTTCCTGGAGAACTTGCAGTGTCCTGGGCGTGCCCATCTCCCCATCCCATCCAAGTCCTTGAGCAGCCTCTCTTCTCTGCTTGACCATTCCCTTTCCTGTCACAGTCCTTGACAACCCCTTCTCTGGACACATCCTGTTCATCTTGCAGGACTCAGCCTAGCTGTTCCCTCCTCCAGGGGCCTTGCCTCACCCCTCGGCCTGAGGTAGGGGCCTTCTCTTTGCCTATCTGTACCATAGTGCTCATCACACCACACTTAGGGGCAGAAACAAGCCATGTTCTTGCCTGTATCACCAGTGCCCGGCATGTATATGCACCCAGTAGCTGCGATCCGTTGACTAGAAGTGTGCGTATTGGTCAGAAGGCTTGTAGAGCTGCGCTTGGAGAGTGTGAGACCATGGCTGCAGCATCTGTGTGTCTCCTGGTTCTAAGCAAAGTCAGCTCTGGCCCAGGGTCCATGCAGTCGGTCCTGTCTCTTTGGTGGTGACAGGATGCCAAAGACGTAGCAGTGAGATTCCAGGGGCTGGATGTGGGTGGTAAAGGGCGATGTCGGAGCCTGTAATGAAAGAAGTATCTTCCTTAGCATGTCGGACTGAAGCTGCCACTCGTCAAGGGATACACACAGCAAGGGCTGTGGGTGAGGTGGCTGAACTGTGGGTGTCTCTGAATGCTGATGAGCCATTCATTCTTGAATTCATCAGTTCAACCAAACCAGAAGCTTAGTGTAGATGAGGCCTAGTCCTGGGTGCTAAGGATACAGACATGAAGGAGACACTAACACAGCAGGTAAGGAACTCAGCAAGACAGGTGAGTGAGACAGGCTGGCTCTGATACACAGGAGCACACGGAGGGAGCATCCCACCAGACTGGGGCCCCGGGGAGGATATGGAGAAGCCAGTGGAAAAGCTCCCTGGCTGGAGGTGGGGTTTCTACTAAGACACGTTAGTCAGATGGTGTATTAGTTCACTCGGGCTGCCGTAACAGACTAAACAACAACAGAAATTTATTTTCAAACACTTCTAGAGCCTAGAAGTCCAAAACCAAGGTGTGCATCGGGTCACACTGCCTCTGGTAGGTCTAGAAAAGGATCTGTGTCACTTCCCAGCTCCTGGTAGTTAGCTGCCAGCGATGCTTGGCCTTCCTCGGCATGTGGACACATCCCTCCGATCTCTGCCTCCATCTTCACATGGCGTCATCCCTGCGTCTCCTTGATGCCTCTGTTTCTAAATCTCCCTCTCCTTTCTCTTAGAAAGGCACTAGGCACTGGACTCAGGTCCCATCCTACTCCAGATCATAAGTTGATGACATTTACAAAGACCCTATTTCCAAATAAGGCTACATTAACAGGGACGGGGAATTGGGATTTGAACAGGTCTTTTGGTGGGAGACCATGCAAGCCACTACAGGTGGTGTGAGGGAACATGCAGGTGTTGGAAACATCTGGGCAGCAGGAAGTCCCCAGAGCCAGAGAAGGAAGAGAAATGCGTGAAGACTGAGAGGAAGGGGAGGAGGCAGTTACCCCCTAGGAAGCCTGCCTGTACTCTGTAGGCAAAGGCGAATGACTGGTCAGATACGCGGTCCAGAAAAACCAGCCGGCCCTGGTCGAAAAGGTGGACTGAAAGGGCAGCGAAGCATCTGGGTGCAGGAAGGCCAATTACTAGCTTGTCTGTGTCTGCCTCTGTGACACCGTTCTCTCTCGCTCTCCCGGTCATCTTCCTGTCTCACTCCCCCTGTGCTTTGCTTTTCTTTCTCCAAAACGGCTTCAAAGACATCTCCTCCTTGAAGTTTCCCTTGCCTCTCTCAATTAGAAGACAACGAAAGGCCTTTGGTGCCAGACAGATGTGGTTTGAATACCACCTCTGACCCTATGAGCTGTTTGATGCACCCCTGGCCCTCAGCAAGTCATCCCAGTTAACCCCTGGGGACTCTAGCTCCAGCCTCAGCAAGATGGCAAAAAAACGGGCTCCAGCGCACAGGCTTGCCATGAGCACATCAGACAATACGCACAAAGTACTTGGCACATAGATTTCCAGCACAGGATCAGCTCTCTTCTTCCTCCGGTTATTTCGATGGCACTTTATTTATCCCACGCACTTAGCACCTCCTGCACGTATTATTATATTGTGGGTGTCTCTTTCAATAAACAGCGGCAGCCTCCAGGGCAAAGACACAGCCTTCCACAGTTGGGCAGCTCTCAGCCCAGAGCGTGATGTGCACGCCCCTCCCTCTTCCGTGCCGGGTGTCGTGTCTGAGGCCCAAAGAAACAAGTGCACAAACGGGCAAGGCGTCAAGATGAAGGATCACCTTCCCACAGCTTGGTGGGCATGGGATCCCCAGACGATTTTCAGTACTGAAGAAGCCAGGAGACTGGATGGTCACCTGCAGGGGGACTGCTTAGGCAAACCCAAATGTCTGCTTGGGTCCAGAAGTACCCTTATCAACAACAACCTCTAATTAGCATTTTATTAGACTTGGGTTTCTATGGGATGAAAAATGTCTTCAATAAGAGTCTTAATACATGTGGTTGGCTTGGCCAAGCCCCTGACTAGCTTCAAGGATGTATCATGAAAGAGGTCACCAGCACCTGGAGTAGCCCCTGAGCTAATTTCCCTGCATCCGATGTTGCGCTTACCAGGCTGTTCTTACTCGGCCACAGGAGTAATCTTCAAATGTGAATGGGACCTTGGAAGGCCTCAGCTTAAAATCCTTCCATGACATTCCTTCATCCATTGAATAAAATCTAACACTTTCTCCAACCCACAGGCCCCAGCAGACCTGGCCTCTGCCTGCCTCTCCTGGGCCAGGGACAGCCTCGATGGCCTTTCTGCTGCTCTGATGCTCCGAGCTGCTTCCCTTTCGGAGCCTTTGCCTGTGCTGCCCTTTATCCACTGAAAGCGTCCTCCCGCCTCTTGCCCTGGCCAGCTCGTCACGTGGCTGCCTCCCTTTGAGCCTTTCCTCTTCCTTAAATGTCACTTCCTTGGAGAGGTCTTCCCGGCCAGCCTGTCTAACCCGATGACTCTAACTCAGTGCTCCGCTGCTTCCTCCATTTAGTGTGCCATCAGCCGTTCTGATGAGGCTGTGTGTGTGTGCTGGAGGACTGTCCATTTCCAGAGACAACTAGAAGAGGGCACCCTGTCTGTCCTCTTTGCCTTTATCTTCCAGCACCCAGCATCCAGGAGGTGTTTACATAAACAAAGGCAGCAAGAGGTCTGGAACTTCAGTTTCTCTCCTCTCCGTTGCCAAGCAGCGTGGCTTCTGCTTGCAAAGGACCCCAGGCCCCTCCTCCGCCTCGGGTCTCCTCCTCTCACCTCTGTTGACCTCATCAATGCCAAGCCTTTGACTTTGTCTGATTATCACACCAGTTAAGCTGAATGCAATGAACTGGCACTTTTAATTCCAGGTCTTGCATATCAGCCCCTTAACCTTATGTCTGGTTCACATGTAAACTATTGATCACCGACGGGGCCAGGCCTGGCTTTCGGCACAGCCTCTTCCTTCTGAAGGTGCAGGTGGTGTTGTCGGGGGAAAGAGAGCAAGTGCCAAGCTCTGACCTGGTCTGTAATTATAGAATGTGGTTCTGGCTTGCTCTCTGACCAGCCCTTGACCTTGAGTGAGTTATTTAATTTCTCAGAACCTCAGTATTTTCATTTTTAAAGAGGATGTGATGTTACCTACAAAGTAAAGATACCCGTGAGGACTAGATGGGATCAGCTGAAACTGCCTTGGACACGGCGGTTGTTGTATGAATACGTTTTCTTTCATTTCCGCTTAGTCTCCGTAGTCTCTCTTTTCACACGTCCCATCAGTCTGGCCCCCCTGAGGCTTCATTTATTGATTCTTCAGTTCACTCACTCATTCATTCCATTATTCACCCTCAGGGACCTCAGTCGGTCTCTAACCAGAGGATTAAACCCAAACTCTGCCAGCTAATCCTGGGGTCCCTCTCAGTCCAGCTCTGTCCCCATGACATCCTCACCCCGCCGGAAGTCCAGTGTGGGAGTCCCCGTTCTTCCCAGGCACCTTAACCTCCCCTCTGGGTCTTGTTTGCGTTACTGCATCCAAAGAAGACACCCTCCCTTTCACGCCACCCAGACTCCTAGCCTCATCTCCTCCTCCATCCCCTGACACGCCTGGTCCATGAGAACCTCCCTTCCCTGAGAGCATGCAGCAGTACCACAGGGCCAGCACACGGTCTGCCCCGGTGGGTGGTGTCGATTTCCCAGGGCATCACGGACCACGGAGGAAGCAGAGAAGCCACGGTCAGCTCAGCACAACAGGGAGGACACTTGTCTGCTCTGCCTGCTGGGGGGCTCCTTCTCCCTTTCAGTCAAGTGTTGGGCCCCAGTCTGCCAACCTGTTGCCCATGAAACACCGTGAAGAGAAGCCCCTCTGTCTTCACTCCGTCAGAAGCCCTTGGAGGGGAGGCCTGCCAGGGGGCCTAGAACATGGCCACTGAAGAAATCCCCACAGCTCTGGTACTGAGAAAGCTCCACTTGTACCTATGAAAGAGTTTATCTCAGAAATCCAGGAACTAGCTTGAATCCTGCTGGACTTACACGAGAAACACACACACATATCCAACAACAAATACGTAACTGGTAATTAGACTCTACTCCCAATGGAGCTGAAAACTGAAAAAATGAGTTTAAGAGGAAGAGTACAAAGGGGAAAACTGTGAAGCCTGACCAGAATACATAAACTAAGCCCTAAATAAGTGAGGGCGTCTACAGTGTTCTCGGCTGGGAAAATAAGTAAGGATAGCAATTCGCCCAAATCCATCAACAAATGTGTGTAGTTTCAACGATAGTATCCATGGGATTGGGAGAAACTTGAAAGGGTAAATTTGGGAAATTAGCTAAGAAATTTGAGTGGGGGAGGAAATATGAAGGGGAGCCTGCCTTGGAAGAATTATCAAAATTGAGACTGAAAACTGAGGTTAGCCAAGGAGCTGCGCTCCAGGTACCTCAAGTTGAATTCTGTTTTGGCTGAGAAGGGAGCCCAGGAATGGAGAAGAGTCTAGACTCAGACCACATGGTCCAGGTTTCAAACCCACTGAGAGAGCTAGCCCAGATACCCAGTCACAGGTGTTCTTCATTCAGGTACTCGTGAGCATCCTTGGAAGGGTCAGACCTAGCCCAGGTAGTGGGGCTACCATGGTGAACAGGACCCACACACGAAAGTCATGTTCTTGTTGGGGAGAGGGGTGGTGAACAAATCGACAAACTAAGGTTAGTTCAGCCCAGTTCAGTCGCTCAGTCGTGTCTGACTCTTTGCGACCTCATGAATCGCAGCACGCCAGGCCTCCCTGTCCATCACTAACTCCCGGAGTTTACTCAAACTCATGTCTATCAAGTCGGTGATGCCATCTAGCCATCTCATCCTCTGTCATCCCCTTCTCCTCCTGCCCCCAATCCCTCCCAGCATCAGGGTCTTTTCCCATTAATGAGTCAACTCTTCACATGAGGTGGCCAAAGTATTGGAGTTTCAGTTTTAGCATCAGGCCTTCCAATGAACCCCAGGACTGATCTCCTTTAGGATGGACTGGTTGGACCTCCTTGCAGTCCAAGGGACTCTCAAGAGTCTTCTCCAACACCACAGTTCAAAAGCATCAATTCTTCGGCGTTCACTTTCTCCACAATCCAACTCTTACGTCCATACATGACCACTGGAAAAACCATAGCCTTGACTAGACAGACCTTTGTTTGTAACAAATACTAAGAAGGAAGTAAGCTGAGCATTTAGATAGAATATGGAAGAGGTTACTTTGAGTAGGTAGCCCATTTGGGAAAATCATGAACCTATAACCCTTGAAAAATTGAACTATACAACTTCTGAGAAAATATTAAAGTTTTGCTTTTTAATCATTGGGAGAAGAAGAGGGTTTGCCCAAGCCTATCATGACATTTAGTATCCTTAAGGGAAAATATTAACATACTTGATTACATAGAATGAGTAACTCCTATACCATAAAGGACACCACAAGCAAAATTTAAAGGAAAAGGGGACACCAGATGCTAGGAAAAAATGTTAGCAACAAATATACAAAGAGGAATATATGAAAAAAAAAAGGAATATATGTGTATAAGGATAATAAATATTTTAAAATTATAATGTGTGAACAGAATTCATAAAGACAAATAACTCAAGATGGATAAGAGGTGTGAATATATACAAATGACCAATAACTATATGCAAAGAGATGCAACCTTACTAAATTATCTAAATTTAAAACTCTAGTGCAATTCCATTTCAGTTTAGCAGATGGGCAAGTATTTTAATATAGAATATATTTACATTGTAATATCTGATGTTTGTAAGGGGAAGTTTAGAGAGAAGAGTCGTATGATTTTGCAAGTTGACACAATTACTTAAGAGAATAATTTATCAGGTTTTTTATTAATCATTTTAAATATATACCCATTCACCCCCAAATTATTCCTACAATCCAACTGAAATCTTAACGTAAATGAAAAACACTGCATAAAGATGGGTATGTTCCTTGCAGTATTATACGAAATAGTGAAATATAGCCAAATACCTTTCTATGGGAAAAAAAATGAAGCAGATGTAGCTCTCTATTATATAGTATGACGTGAAGAAAGTTACACAAAACTGTGTAAAATATAGTCCCCATGGTGGGGGGATGTATCCACATTGAAAAAAATCTGGAAGAATGTGCCACAAACCTAAAATCACGTGGAAAGTTCTAGAGAACAGATTGGTTGATGTGAGACTTTTTAAAAATTCAGGACATCTGTATATTGTTAGCCTTTTTCTGCCTCAAGCATGTCTTATTTTTAGAATTTTAAAAGACATTTTTAAACAGATATAGTGATAAGTGGGGAGAATCTCTGGTGACTCGGCGGTAAAGAATCCATAAGCAAATGCAGGAGACCCAGGTTCAATCCCTGGGTTGGGAAGATCCTCTGGAAAAGGAAATAGCAACCCACTCCAGTGTTCTTGCCTGGGAAATCCCATGGACAGAGGAGCCTGGCAGGCTGCAGTCCCTGGGTCGCAAGAGTCAGACGCAACTTCGCAGCCAAACCGCCAACAGTGATGAGTGGATTGGCTCCTGGGTCAGAAGGACATCAGTGGCAGCGATGAAGTCCAGATTGAGCCTGGAGTTGCGATCACAGTAACGTACCTGTGTTGGTTTCTTAGTTGTGACAGTGTACACAGGAAAATGTAAGATGTTAACAGTGGCAGAGCTGGTGAGGGGTCTGTAAGAATTCTCTATGTTATCTTTGCAACTTTTTTGTAAGTCTAAAATTATTTCAAATTAAAAAAAAAATCATTAGGAGAGAGAAACAGAGAGACACGCTGGTATCCAAGTTTTATTCTGGGATACAAAGATGTAGGCTCACCCTTGCCCCCACTGCATCTGGACCAGCTTCCCAAAGATGCTAACGTTACCTATGACCTTTGCTCCCCACCACACACTTTTTTTTAAGACTTAGATTTTTAGAGCAGGTTTAGGTTTCCAGGCGGCTTGAGTGGTAAAGAATCTCCCTGCCAATGCAAGAGCCACAGGGGATGAGAGTTCAACCTCTGGGTCGGGAAGATCCCATGGAGAAGGAAGTGGCACTCACTCCAGTATTCTTGCTCAGAGAATCCCACGGACAGAAGAGCTTAGTAGGCTGCAGTCCACGGGGCCGCAGAGAGTCAGACACGACCGAGCAACTGAGCATGCAGAGGTTCACAGAAAAGCTGAGAGGAAGACACAGAGATTCCCCACTGACCCTCTGACACACACATGCGCAGCTTCTCCCGTTACCAGTATCCCCCATCAGAGCGGCGCATCTGTTACAACTGATGAGCCTACACTGGCCCATTATTATCACCCAAAGTCCATCGCTGACATTAGGGGTCACTCTTCATACCCATTATTCTAAACGTTTGAACACATGTGTAATGACATGTATCCACTATTATAGTATCATAAGAGTATTTCCACTGCTCTGAACATCCTCTGTGCTCACCAGTTCTTCCCCTCTCCCTGACCTAGCCTCCGGCAGTCCCTGATCTTTTTGCTATTTCCATAGTTTTGCCTTTTTCAGAGTATTCTATATTTGGAATCATACAATATGTAGCCCTTTCAGAATGGCTTCTTTCACTTAGTAATATGCATTTAAGGTTCCTCTATGTCTTTTCATGGATTCATAGCTCATATCTTTTTAGGGCTGAAAACTATGCTGTTGTCTGGATCGCCATAGTTTATTTACCCATTCACCTACTGAAGGACGTCCTGGTTGCTTCCAGGTTTTGGCAGTTATGAATAAAGCTGCTCCAACAACAGTGTGCATGGTTTTGTGTAGAAATCAATTTTCAACTCCTTTGGGTAAATACTGAGGGGCACAATGCAATCCAGAGATCATACGGTAAGAGTATGCTTAGTTTTGTAAGAAACTGCCGAACTATCTTCCCAAGAAGCTGTACCATTTTGTCTTGCCACCAGCAATGATGAGAGTCCCCACTGCCCCACTGCCTCATCAGCGTCTGTCAGTGTTCTGGATTCTAGACTTTCTAATAGGTGTGTAGTGGTATCTTACTGCTTCTGTCTTCATTTGCATTTTTCAATGACCTGTGACGTAGAGCATCTTTTCATGTGCTTATTTGCCATTTTTATTCATATATCTTTTTCGGTGAGGTATCTGGTAAGGTTTAGCCCATTTTTAATCATATTATTTGTTTTCTTACTGTTAAGTTTTATACATTTGACTCTCCATATCTACATATTCAAGATCCACAGATTCAACCAACCTCAAATGGAAAATATGGTAAAAAAAGAACAAAAAATAAAATCCAGAAAGCTCCAAAATGCAAACTTGAATTTGCCCTGCACAGGCAACTATTTACATGGCATTTACATTGTATTAAGTATTGCAAGTAATCTAAAAGTTTTCAAAGCACACAGGAGGATGTTCTATGCAAATACTAGGCCATTCTGTATGAAGAACTTGAGCATCCTCGGATTTTGGCATCTTGTTATCTTTTGCAGAACAGCAATGTTTAATTTTAATGGTCTATCTTATCACCTGCTTTCTTCATGGATCTTGTCTTTGGTGTTGTATCTAATATTATATCATTATAATCGAGGTCATCTGAGTTTTCTCCTATGTGATCTTCTCCGAGTTTTATAATTTTACATTTACATTTAGGTCTGGGATCTATTTGAGTTCATTTTTGTGGAGGGTATAAAGTCTGTGTGTAGATTTATTTCTACACGTGGATGTCCAATAGTTCCAGCACCATTTGTTGAAAAGGCGCTCTCTGCTCCATTGTATTGCCTTCGCTCCTTTGTTAAGGATCAGTTGACTATATTAATATGGGTCTATTTCTGGACTTTTGATCTATTTGTCTGTTATGTCACTGACATCACACTGTCTTGATTAATGTAGCTCGCTAATAAGTCTTGACGTCTGGGAGTGTCAGTTCCCCAGACCTGTTCTTCAATACTGTGTTGGCTCTCCCAGGCCTTTTGCCTCCCCATATAAACTTTAGAGTCAGTTTGTCAATATCCACAAATAACCTGCTGGGATTTTGACTGAGTATTTGTTTTTTCCCGGACTTTGCCTTCTCAGCATCCCTTTCCAGACTAGACTCAGGAGTGAGGTCTGGGGACTGCTGTGTAGAGTTGAGGAGATGGAAACAGGAGGCTCCATAATAAGAAACCAGATGCACAAAATCTAGCCTCCCTCGCTCTTGTCCCCGTTTCTAGTGACCCCCAGTGGGCAGAGCAGTCTAGATGGAAGCTGAGAGCATAACTGCCGGACACCGCTTCCTGTTCCTTCCTGCAAGTCTTTCTTCGGTGTATGACTTGCCCTGACGGGAAACCACTGGAAAGAAGGGGCTGAGCCCTGCGTGACCACCTTCCTCTTCTCTCCATGCAGGCTCCACTTCCTGGTGTTCGACACGGAGGAGGTCCACGACGTTCTGCGCATCTGGGATGGGCCGGTGGAGAGTGGGGTCCTGCTGAAGGAGCTCAGTGGCCCGGCCCTGCCCAAGGACCTGCACAGCACCTTCAACTCCGTCGTTCTGCAGTTCAGCACCGACTTCTTCACCAGCAAGCAGGGTTTCGCCATTCAGTTCTCAGGTCTGTGCCTGCCTTCCACCACCTGCCTCCATCAGTCCTGCCTCGGCTCCCCGTCCCCCTCCCTCAGGTCCCCTCTTTCCACCATCTCTCCGCTCGGGTAAAGATGTTTGTTGAGCATCTGCTCCGTGCCTGGTTTATGGGCATTGCTGGTACTAACATCCGTGCTGAGCCTACTCTAAAGGGAAGACAGGCAGGCGAATAGACACTGCCATGCCAATCGACGAGTATGTGGAGAGAGAAGTGTGAACTACAGTGGTCACCTTGGAACATCAAGGAAGTTGTTCCAGGAAAGGCAATGCTCAAGCTTTGGCCCAAATGATGAGTAAAAGTTACGGAAGAATAGACAGTATTTCAAGGAGAGTGTGGTCAGTTATGACGTGGGTGTAGAGTTGCTGTGGAGTTGGACTTGCAGGATTCCTGGGTCCTTATCAGATGAGTAAGAGAGAAAAGGGCATCTTGGGTGTGAAGGGCATGTGAAGAGGAGCAGAGACAGGATCGTGGGCTTCAGATGTCGAGGGTTGTCCTTGGCTGAAACCTGGAGTGTGTGGAGGGAGGCAGGGCAGGAACAAGCTGACAGTGGTTGGGGCGCAGTCACGGAAGAACTGACCTGACACACCCCACTCTCTGATTCTTAGTTTAGCGCAGGTCTCAGTAGGGACTGGGAGCCAAATACGAGTAATCTAAATTCAATTACTTACGTACTGCGGTAGCCAAGGATGGAGGAGCGTCACAGAGAGCTACCAAAAATGGGCAGTGCTCAGACATCCGAGTCCCGATAAGAGCTCGTGTCTGTGCTGGTCCTGCCTCTCCTGCGATGCATCATCTCGTATCCTCTGAAGCGCCTCTTCCATCACTCACCTGCCTGCACGGGTGACTCCGCCTCTGTCTACGCTTATGTTTAGTATACAGCAGCTGTCTCATTACCATCTCCTTACTCCACGGTGGGTGTGAGGGGGTGGTTTCCATGGTGATGGCCAGAGCAAGGCTGTGTGGCACCTGGGCCGTGGCTTTGCCTCCACTTTCTCACCTGGTAGATAGATCAGCTAAGGGTGGTTGGGTATATCTCTAGCACCAGTAAGACTGTAATGGCATTACAGAGCCTACTTCCAGCTCTTTTAGGCATCTGTCTTCCCCATGGAGACCAGCATTTAGCAGTGTGGGGTGGGGGGCTGGCACACATGAGGGTCTCCAGGACCATGTTTCTATGTACTCAGTAATTTGCCCACTTAACATTCACGCCGGCTGCCAGCCTCATGAGAAATAGCTCCTTGTGGGATTCATTGGGAGTCTTCTTACTGGAAAGCCCGCACCCACTTATCCAGGGAGAGGAGGGCCCCTGGTGATCACCTAGTAACACCAAACTGACCTAAGATTAGAGTCCCACTGTGGGGCCACAAGAGTCATTTTAGATAAGCATTTCCCGACATCTGTCCCCATGAGGTCCATGGACAGATCATTGGTATTGCAGAAAAAGGAAGTCTGCCTGATCAAATTATGTCAGGAAGGTGCTTAGGTTGAGGCAGACCTAAAGAGATTATCTGTAATTTGGAGCCTCCGAGAACATCTGTTCTGCTAATGCAGATGAACTCTGAAGGTGTTGGGCAAGCCACAGTTCTCAAACATATTTAATCGTGCGTGACTTTTTCTAAGGCTATCTCAAAAGACTAGCATTTCATGAAACAAACTTTTGGAGATTGCTGGCATACGCCATAGAAAGCTCTCCCAGTAGCAAGGCAAGTGGAATGCTAAAGAGACAGCTCAGTCCATTCACTGGGGAAAGGAGAATTAGGAATAATTAAGCCAGATATGTATTTTCTCTGTGTTGAAGCTGATGGGTACGGTTTTGCAAAAGGCCCATCACTGTACTGGCAGATTTCCCCCACGGATTTGCGATATCTGACCTCCAGCGTGTCTTCAGGCTTGCCACGTGGGCTGGAGTCCCTGGGCGCCGTGAGCCATGCCTTCACCCAGCAGCTCCAGCTACTTTCTCACGCACTGCTCAGCTCATAGACGCTCTCTTCCTCCTTCATGGTTCATCTCAGATGCCGCTTCTTCCTAAGCTCCCCATTCAGAATAGATTGCTGTCACTCCTGGACCCCCAGCACTTCTGTTTCTTCAGCACATTGCCAATTCTAAGCACTCGGCCTTGCTGGGGACCTGGCCACCTACTTGCCAGCCCACAGGAAGCTCTTAGGGGGTGGGGGCCGCCTTGTGCCCCTCATCAGACTCCTGCAGCAGGAGCCCACTCACTACTCAGTAGACCACTGGGTACATGAAGACATCAACAATGGATGGCTTTCTCTTAACACAGGGTTTCCCTAGGCAAGTCACCCTGAGTATCACTTAGGTCCACAAAGAGAGGAGTGGGCAGAACTACCTGGTCTAGGCTCCAGCAAGGCCATGCCAACCTGGCCTGGCGTGCTGGTATACCCGAGGTTTGGGAAAGGTCACCTTCCCTGTTGCTGTCATCACTTAGCAAATACCAGCACTGCTCTAGGGAAGAGGGAACGGCTAACCCCACGTTAACGTTATCGTGTGTGTTTGACAGGGGATTGTACAGAAATGCCAGGGATGATTAGTGCAGGCTTGGCTTTATTGAGTAAACACGACTGTGTAACATCGAACATCCTGTCTGCACCACATGGATCCAGCCTCTCCCTGGGGGCTTTGCTGAGCAGCTCACATTCAGGAGCATTAAAGGGAGAAAGTGAAAATGAATAAAAAGTGAGAGGGAGCCCTGAAGGAGAGGCACGCATAATCACGGCCATCTATAGAGCCAGCACCACCCTAAACTCTCTGCGACATTATCTCTTATAATTTTCACAAAACCCATAAAGCACGGGCATCATCATTAATCCATGTTGTTGCAGATGTGGGCTGTGGGGACCAGAGAGGTTTCTCATACAAGGTCATCTAGAGTTAATAAGTAGAAGAGCCTGGGTCAAATTCCCTGTGTCTGATTCTGAAACCTAGGCCCTTAATCATCGCACTCCATTGCCTCCCCTGTATGGTCAGAACAGTGAGCTATTTTTCTTCCAGAGAATCATTTACATGTATATGCTGTAAAGCTGGAGTTGAAAGCTAAGTCTGTTTTTAATTGGGAAGGGAGAAGATTGGTTCTTGTTTGGCTTTATAAATAAATTCAGTAAGTGTCTGATGGTGATGGTTTGTTCATTTATTTATTCACCCAAGAAATATTTACTGAACACCACTGTGTGCCGGGTACCACTCTAGGCCCTGGAGATACAGCTGGAAGCAAAACAGCCAAGGTCTCTGTTCCCATCGTAATGCACAATGAGCTACAATAAAGAGGAAAACATGTGAACTAGCAAGATGATTACAGGTTGTGCTATGAAGGGAACACAGCATGGTAATACGACAAATTTGATGGAAAGGGGTTAAAGGGTAAGCCCAGAAGAAGGTGATCAAAGAAGCCTGTCTGAGGAGAGGATGTTGGAGCTGAAAACTGAATGACAAGACAGAGCTGGCATAGAAAGACCTATGGCAAGAGCATTCCAGGCAGAAGGGGTGGCAGGTGCAAAGGCCCTGGGGGCGGGGATGTCGGAGAGAGAGAACACTGGGCTGGCTGTGCTGGAGGGAGATTTTACAACTGTGGCTGAAACACAGCGATAGCAGATCGTTGAGGGTGTTAATGATTAAAGCTGGATCAAAGCAAAGGACAGGTTTTAATATGTGCTTTTGAAAGAGGAGACTTTAAGGTACCATAAACCAGGAGTCGGCAAGCTTTTTCTGTATAAGTCCAGGTGGTACATGTTTCAGGCTTTGTGGACCACGTGATCTCTGTCTTAACAACTCAACTCTGGCATCAGAGCATGAAACCAGCCATAAACAACATGTTTACAATTGAGCACCCCTGTGTTTCAGTAAAACTTTGTTTGCAAGAACAGGCACGCAGCCAGATTTGGCTGTGGGCCTCAGTTTTTTGTGTACTGTCAGGCACTCCAGCTCCAGGACCTTCCCATGCAATCCTAGACCTTATAATTAATGATATCAGTGTGTACAGTTGCCCTGGGCTTTTGCACCGAGTAACAGAAGAGAGTGGATGCATGTCCCAAGAGATCTGGAGGATGTAGAAAGCATAAACTCTCTCTAAGTCCTCCTGGTTTGCTTAACAATTAATGTGGGAACTACCCTGGTGACCCAGTGGTTAGTTCAGACTTTGCCTACCAATACAGGGGGTGTGGGTTTGATCCCTGATCCAGGAGCTAAAACCCCACATGCCTCATGGCCAAAAAGCATAAAACAGAAGCGGCCTTGTGACAAATTCAATAAAGGCTTTAAAAAATGGTCCACATGTTTAAAATCTTCTTTAAAAAAAGAACTACTGTGAATTTTACATTTTATTCCATAATAAATTTGTTTGTTTTCATGTAAAAGTTATTTTTCCCAGAATTTCTGAGAAAAAATGACTCTCCAAGCCAATGACTGTATTGATCCTGTGTGCCCCAGAGTCCCCTATTCCCAGGGCCTGCCGAGTACAGTCTATGCACCGGGACACAGGCGGGGACCCTGGAAGAGCAGGGGCTGATGCGGCTGCCCCAGAACCCTCTCTCTGGGCTTCCTCTCATACTCTTTCCTTTGGTGTGTTTTCTCACCTGCATTTTGTCCATTTATTCCTTCAGTCGTGCTTTTATTCATTTGTTCCTCCTTTCCATCATTTATTTGATGTTTGCTTTTAAAATAAACGGGCTTCTCTATATTATGCTGTCTGATATTAGACTACAAATATCTCCCAAATTCCTAGGTCTATTGAATTTTTAAAACATTCCAGCTAGTAATGTTTATTTTGAACTCTACCATGCCACTTGCTGTAAACACCAGATTTCTCTCTGTTTCAGTCTGATGAGTGATGGGTTGGTTGCCATGCAAGGGAGAATATGACCTTCGTCTGACCTTAGTAACTCCAGCATCTTCTCAACCACGACTCAGCGTGCAGGCAGGCCAACTCCCAAACTCCCTCGCAGACCTTTCTGATTGCATTATTAGAGTTTATTCTTAATTACCTTGTCACTCCCTCATACGGACCATGTTAGCGACATTTTGCAGAATTGGAAAGCTCCCTGTAACAAGGCTTGTGTCGTTAAATCAAATTGAACTCAGTTCTACTGCCGTAGCAGGGCAGTTATGCTTAACTCGTAGCATAGTGTCTCATGACAGACGGACGACAGTGATGGTGAAGTTACGGGTAGAACAGGTGACGGGCAGGAGCAGTGGTGGAGGTGGCAGGAACGGGCGTGAGAACAGAGGTGGTGGCATTGCTGCTGCAGCTGCTGATACTGGCGGGAGGCGATGGAAACTCTGGCAGAGACCTTGGCGATGGAAATGTGGCATCAGTGAGCGTGGGGAGCTGGGAGCCTCGCTGTCTGGCAGACACCTAGGCAACTTTCTCCTCTGTTTTCTTCTCCCAGTGTCCACAGCAACATCCTGCAACGACCCTGGGATCCCCCAGAATGGGAGCCGCAGCGGCGACAGTTGGGAAGCCGGCGACTCCACGGTGTTCCAGTGTGACCCCGGCTACGCGCTGCAGGGAAGCGCGGAGATCAGCTGCGTGAAGATCGAGAACAGATTCTTCTGGCAGCCCAGCCCGCCGACCTGCATCGGTAGGGAGCAACTGCAGTGTGACCCCCGCTCTCTGGTCCCACCACTTGTATCCTCCAGGTCTCCCAGACCCTTAAGTGGCAGCTGCATTTGGAGTCTGTCCAGGAGAGTCAGAATAGCTGAAAGTAGCAGAAGCCTCCACATTTACTCTGCTTTGCCTGCATATGTACAGACACACACACACACACACTCACAGTCATACACTCACACCCTGTGTCTGTGCGTGTGCTGTGCGTACTAAGTCACTTCAGACGTGTCTAACTCCTTGTGACCTTATGGACTGCAGCCTGCCAGGCTCCTCTGCCCATGGCATTCTCCAGGCAAGAATGCTGGAATGGGTTGCCGTGCCCTCCTCCAGGGGATCTTCACCACCCAGGGATCAAACTTTATGTCTCTTCCATTTGCAGGTGGGTTCTTAACCACTAGCACCACGTGGGAAGCCTCACTCACACTCTACACACTACAAATTCTTTCCATTCCAAAATGGTCCCCAAATTTTCTGTTTGTCCCTTTTCTCCTGGCCCAATCCATATAGACTGGGAGGAGGACCATGGGTCACCTTGGGTAACAAGGGTCCCCAGGTTCTGAAATGACCCTTCTATTACCTGAAGCACTGGGAGGGCACTCACAGGCCTGGATGTAAAGGGAAGACCTTTGCTCTTCTTCACAAGGAAATGATTGCTTACGTGGCTTTTGGTTCTCCAGCTCTGTCCTTAACCCTTAGATTTTCCCACTCGACAGATAAAGAAGTGGAGGGTCTGCAGTGTGTCCAAGGTCACGTAGCTCGTGCAGGTTGGGGCCTGAGTAATCAGTCCCGCTCTCTGGCTCCTGAAGGGTGGGAGGAGGAAGGAACTTGAAAGGAGAGGAGGACAGGAAAGAAAGAGAAATCGATAGAAACAGACATTCCAGGGCCACATGGCTCTTTTCCTCAGGCAAAACACAGAGTGTAGCTCTGTACTGTGTCGCCAATGGATGGTAGGTGAGACCAGGAGTCCTGGGCTCCTTCCTGCATGCAGGCCCATACTGGACGTTTCCTCACCAACCTCACTTAGCTTTCCCTGCAGCTCTCTGTAGTGAGCACCATCCCCTCATCTTACAGTAGAGGAAACTGAAACTTGAGAACTTTGAATATCTTGTCTCAACTCAGAGCCAGGATACAGCAGTGCCAAGAGTCACCCCCACATCAGCCTGAACGCGACGCCTTTCACGCTGCTGACGCCCAGCCCAGAGTGGTTTCCAGGGACTTCCTGAGATGCTCCCCAGCAGTGCCCACCCCAGTGATGCCCAGCCCCCTCTTTGCATGCAGCCTCAGTGGGAGGTGCCGTCCAGGCAGCTGAGGACTGGCCTTTGCCGGCCGTGCCCTGCGGCCTGGCGTTGATGGCGAGCACTGGGTGCTGACCCTCGGTGGCAGCGAGGACTCACATGGGTGTGTGTGGCAGGAGCTCAGTGCAAGTGCCGTGGACAGGAAGGCGAGGCCTGGGTTTCAGAGCCCGCTCGCTTGTCAACTGCAGCTGCGATCCACCGAGAGAGAGCAGAGGATATTGAAGAAGACAGGTCGGGGGGGTTCGGGGCTTTGCTGTTTACTAGTTCAGTGGCTGCGGGGAAATTGCTTCAACTCTCTGACCCTCGGTCTCCTCATCTGTAAAGTGAAGGTAAACACGCTTCCCTCGTGGCGTTGTGGGTGGGGCAGCACTAACCCTGACCTCAAGAAATAGTCACTTCTCTCCTTCTGTCCTCTCTTCCTCCTTCTTCCTTCCGCTCTCCTTCCTTCCCTTCTTTGTTCTCTTCTTTCACGTTTCTTGGACTCCCTTCCCTTTCCCGAACCAGACTTCCATCCGGTGGAGGGAATTCTAATGAGGCGAGGGGGATGAGGGGGTCAGACGACCTCTGAGGCGCCGTCCAAATTCAGCCTTGTCTCAGGCTGGGATTCCTTCAGTTTGTCTTTCGGAAAAGAGGGTCCTGACACAAGGCTGCCCCGGCTGGAGCAGGGGGAGGCCCCGAGCTGAGCCAGCGAGAGCAGTGCATGTGTAGCCGGCAGGGCAGAGAGGTTAATTTGGCTTTCATTACCCATTCTCCTCTGCTTGGCGTGGGGAAATGTTCCTCGCAACTAAATGAGCGTCTGCCTCTTCTGGAAATGACAAGCCCCTCCTCATTTCCAGCTCCCTTGGCCGTCTGCCAGGATGGGTCTGGCTGGCCTTCATGCCCTTTCATTATAGGGAGGAAGCAAAGGAAGGTAACAAGCGTTTGTGAGCATCCTCCCCACCATAGGCTCTGGGCTGGATGTGGCTGCTGCTGCTGCTGCTGCTAAGTCACTTAAGTCGTGTCCGACTCTGTGCGACCCCATAGACAGCAGCCCACCAGGCTCCCCCATCCCTAGGATTCTCCAGGCAAGAACACTGGAGTGGGTTGCCATTTCCTTCTCCAATGCATGAAAGTGAAAAGTGAAAGCGAAGTCGCTCAGTCATGTCCGACTCTTCACGACCCCATGGACCGCAGCCCACCAGGCTCCTCCATCCATGTGATTTTCCAGGCAAAAGTACTGGAGTGGGGTGCCATCGCCTTCTCCATGGATGTGGCTACATTTTCATGAATGAAATCACTGTGCAGTGAGTTTAGAGCTTGGGTTCTGGATTCCAGCTGCCTGGTTCAAGTCAGCTTCACGAGGACAGGCTGTGTGGCCTTAGACATATCATACCATCTCCCTATGCCTCAGTTTCCTGCCCTGTAAAGCAGGGAATATAATAGTACCCAGCTCCTGGGGTTGTTTGGAGAATTGAATAAGCTAATGCTATAAAGCGCTTAGAGCCATGCCTGGTTCATAGTAAACACTATGTATGTCAGAGGCCTTTATAGACATTATTCTTTAAATTTTATTGTATAGATAAGAAAACAGGAGCTCAGGGAGGTGGGATAGCTTTGCCCAAAGTCACAACTAGGAGGAGGCCAGGTCAAAATTTGAACCCAGGACTGTATAATGTCAAGGTCAATGGTCTTTTCCACAGCTCTCACCCCTCGATACAGCTGGCCCACTTTTCAGCCACCTGGAGTGACCAGTGCCTGTCTCCCCGACTCACACCTGGCCATGGTGGTTCACAAGATCAAGCCTGGATCTGAGGGCAGAGCCTGTCTTCTGTCTCTAACTCATAGTGGGAAGTGGACAGGGCCAGAGTGAGGCTGTGCCCAGGGTTGGAAGGGAGACCTGGCTCCTGGGTCCAGCTTGGCATCCCAAGCCCAGCCCTGAGTACCGACTCGACAGGATGGGGTGCCCCTGGCTTGTCGCCAAGGCTTCATTTAATCTCCAGCAGCTCAGCTGTCCTCCTGGCCAATACCTGGGCCTAGAAGGGGAAGGCAGAGAAGGCAATGGCAACCCACTCCAGTACTCTTGCCTGGCAAATCCCATGGATGGAGGAGCCTGGTAGGCTGCAGTCCATGGGGTCGCTAGGAGTCAGACACGACTGAGCAACTTCACTTTCACTTTTCACTTTCATGCATTGGAGAAGGAAATGGCAACCCACTCCAGCGTTCTTGCCTAGAGAATCCCAGGGACGGGGGAGCCTGGTGGGCTGCCGTCTCTGGGGTCGCACAAAGTCGGACACGACTGAAGCGACTTAGCAGCAGCAGCAGCAGCAGCAGAAGGGGAAGGGGGACTTTGTGCCCCTCAACCAGCCCCACCCGAGCGGCAGGACCTGACCACCCTGCAGGTGCAGCATCCCAGGAGTCCAGCCACAGCCTTGAGAACAACTGGCCAAGAGCGACAAGGCCCACGCCGGGGTCCTGGGTGGGAAGCAGATGCCTGACTGCCTGATATTGGGGGGCCATCACGCAGGGAGCTGGGGCAGAGCAGGGCCTCAAACCCAAATAGACTGAGAGCATTTGGGGGGTTGGTGGAAAAATAGGGGGAGTGGTTTTGAAATATGCAGATTCACCTCATCTGTGCAAACTTACGGGAAGGAACCTCTGGGCTGTGAAGGACGGTGGAGCCTGGTAGCCCTTCCCCTAGCGGAGGGAGCACTGGGAAGATGCCCCAGGAGCTGGGACCACTGCCCCGAGCAGAGTTTTCTGCTCTTCCTGGCAGTACCACTGTGTTTCCACAGGTGTCCGCTGGAGTGTGTCTGGTACTCAAGTTGGGACTTGAGAAATACTTCCCACAAGAAAAAGCCCACACTACTCATGACCCCTCAGGTTTTCTGTTCAGCCACATTAGGGCTTTAATGGCCTCATCCGAAGACCTACCATTTTTTAAAGAGACCCCGTTGGGGATTGATCCAGCCCTTTAGGCTCACCCCTCGTAAAAGCTGCACTGAGGCAGCAAAGCTTAGTTCTGGGACAAGCAAATGGCTGCTCTGAAGTCCAGTCCTGGATGTACCCTCAGTTCCCACCTCCACATCCTGCCCTGGCCCTTCTGCAGGCTCACTGCTTGCCTACTCTACCGCCAACCTTGTGGTACCCTGAGGTTTTCAGACCAAGCCATGTCTGCAGTCTCAGCCATCTTTTCCTGTTAACATCCCCATACAACCTCCCAACCTTCACTGTATCAGACCCTCATGCTATGGTCCAATAACCCAGCCCTTTGGGGGAGAACCAGATTCAGGATCTGGGACTTGCCCCCAGCAAGGGCTCCAGATGAGCAGCTTGCTATATTCCCGGCCACCTTCCCACCACCACCCCCCCCCCACCTGCTGGAAAGGCCTGTCATCTCAGGGGAGGGGGACCACAGTGGACTAATTGGGGATTTGTAATATTTCCATACAACGGAGGAGCACATGCTCTCTTGGACAAAGGCCGCTGAGAAAATTGGAAGGTATCTGCAGCCCCACGCAGGTGCCAAGAGCGCTGGCAGCATAGGCGCCCAGGCACCCTTGGCAGACACACATGGTTGTTTTCTGCTCCTCCTGACACCGAGTGCACTGGGATTAGTGGTAAATAACCCATAAAGCTCAACCGGAAGTGGGATCTGCTGCCTTGAAAGGAGACCGAGTATTTCATACGTCTGAAAGCCTAGTAATGGCTTCATACATGGACGAGGTCCAGTATGCCACGTGCTTGCACAGACATCTCCCGAATCTTTACAACCGCTCCATGAAAGAGGTGTTACCTCTGCGAAAGAGGAGGGACACTGAGGTCTAGAGAGGTTAAATAAACTCCCTGAGGTCACACAGCCAGGAAGTGGCAGAGCCAGGTATTTTGACGTTGTTGTTTAATAGCTTAGCGAGGTGAATTCCCTATAACATAAAATTAACCATTAGAAAAGGACATCTCGGTGGCGTTTAGTGCTCTGACAATGTTGTGCGAGCCCCTCCTTTCTCCAGTTCCAAACAGCTCCATCACTTTAACGTGAGACCTCACCCCCATGGCACGCCACCCTCCCCTGAGCCCCTGGAACCAAGTTCTAACAGGCCGATCAGATGCAGTCCCTCCTCTTCCAGCGCTGGTGGAAAGGTGACCAGGTGCCAGGGACAGCCTCACCCTTGTCTTCCTCTCTCCTCAGCTCCCTGCGGGGGAGACCTGACAGGACCATCAGGAGTCATCCTATCACCAAATTACCCAGAACCCTACCCGCCGGGCAAGGAGTGTGACTGGAAGGTGACCGTCTCGCCAGACTATGTCATCGCCCTGGTATTTAACATGTATGTACCTTTCCCCCGGGTGGGAGACGGAGGGCTCAGCGTAGGTCGGGGTGCAGACCTGGGTCCAGGTGAGCGTACATCGGGCCTGTGTGAGCAGGACTCCATTCCAGGGGAAGTGAACGGGTCCAGAAGAGGAGAGACACCAGCATTCCCTGAACATCTCCTGTGTGCCGGGCACTGTGCGCTGTGGCTTCATACCTAGTATTCTCGTATACGATCCTTGTGCTCAGCCACTCAGTCGTGTCTGACTCTTTGCAACCCTTAGGACTGCAGTCCGCCAGGCTCCTATGTCCATGGGATTTCCCAGGCAAGAATACTGGAGGGGGTTACCATTTCCTCCTCCGGGGGATCTTCCCAACCCAGGGATCGAATCCACGTCTCCTGCATTACAGGCAGATTCTTTACCACTGAGCCAGCTGGGAAGCCCTATTTAATCCTTATGATAATTTATAAAGTAGCTATTATTCTTGATTTCTCTCTCTTTTTTTTTTAAACCTCTGAAGATGCCAAGATTCAGAAATGGGTCGTTTTGCCCCTGCTCTTCTGAATTCTCCCCCTCTGCTCTCACCAGCTTCTTCTACCACCCTCTCCAGTTTAGGAACAGCCCAGGAATCTCTTAGCCACTCCCCCACCAAGCTCCAACACTATCTCCTTGATTTCTTTTAGAAGCAAACTCTTCATAAGAATTGTCTCTGTTTTCCTCTCCTTTCCTCACCTCTTGTTCACTCTCAAATCGCTGACATCCGGTTTCTGACTCCCTGCTTCCACTGGCAACTCCTCTGCACTCCTGGCTGCCAAACCAAGCTGCACTTTCCACCCTTGTCCAACCACATCTCTTTATCACTCCCTGTATCCTTCTCCTGCTTTTGCCTTTGGCTTTGTGGACTTACCCCCTCTGGCTCTCCAGCTTCTTCTGCGAGTTTCTGGATTATTTCTCATGCCCCTCGCCCTGGGCCAGGCTCTGTCACAGGCCCCTCTGTCTGCCTGCCACACCTCCTCCCTGGACAAGCTCGTCCACTCCAACACTTCACTCACCTCTTGTAAACTGGAGACTCCAGTCTGCCGTCCACGCAGACTCTCTTGTGGGCTGCGGGCTCCATAGCCAGCTATTGAACGGTCTCTGTCTGATACCTGCAGGCTTCATGATCACAACACATACAGAACTAAGCCCCTTGCTTCTCCCCCAGCTGATCAATATTCTGAAAATTGGGGGCGACCACACTGTCCATTTTCACTGCTTCTTCTGCTAGTGGCCAAGGCATAGAGCCTCAGCTGTGCTAACCTTCGCTTTCCCCTCTTCTCTATCCTCCCAGCTACTGTCTTGGTTGATGCCCTTACTGCTTCCTGTCTAGATTACTGCCTCAGGCTCCTAACTGGTTCCTCTGCCCCATCTTGCCTTCTGTGCCAATCTCATCTCTAGCTCGGTGTCGGAGTGATGCTGTCACTGGAAAACGCTGAAATATGCACCTCATTTACCATTTTAACACACAATGATATACTACTCAGCAGTAAAAGGGAATGAGCTACTGACACGTGCAGCAACGTGGGTGAGTCTCAGAAATATCGCACTGAGCGACAGAAGACAGACACACATGAGTACATAAAGTATGATTCCACTTGAATGAAGTTTTAGAATCAGCAAAACCAATCTACAGTGATAAAAAGTCAGTTCAGTGGTATCTTCTGGGGGTGGGGAAGATTGATTGAGAAGGCACCCGCCCCCCGCCCGGGAACTTTGGGGGATGGTGAAAACCTTGGGTCTTGATAGACACATGTCAAAACTGAAGGAGTGGTATCCTTAAGAGCTGATCATTTCAGCATGTATAAAGTATACCTCGGTTTAAAAACAAAGATAGAAACAGATATATCCCTTGTTTTTTAATACTTCAAAGTCTTCCTCTTCTCTGTAAGAGGGAGACATTGTTTTCGGTTTTAATTTGGGGGTGGGGAGGAGTTGTTTGTTTGGGGTTTTTATTTTTGGTCCTGTCTTTTGAGTTTCATTCCAAACCATCTGGCCCCGGCCTGCCTTTCCCCTTAGTTCCTCAACCCGGTCCTAACCCTGAGCTCCAGCCAGACTGAGCTACTCACAGTTGCCAAGACTATTTCATACTTCGTGACTTTGCTTCTGCTCATCCCCTCACTGTGACTTCCTTTCTCCTCCTTGTCCAATCACCGAGGATCTTCTAAGGCCCCGGCACAAACTTCTCTCCCATCCTCCCTGATGAGCTCGGTGCTGTGTTCCCACTAGCCTGCACAGACTTTAGACTTTGTTGTCTTCACGTCCGTCACTGCCTTCAAATCCAGAACCATCTTGAAGAAGGGATGGTGTCTGACATGCCTGCGTCCTGGGCATCTTGTACAGTGGCCGGCATACTGGGGGTGCTCAGATAAAACCCCATGGTTGCAGAGACACGGGGGCAGATGGAGGGCTTTTGGAAATGAATCCAAACTGACTCACTCCCAAACCCTTCCTCAGTGACCTTTGAAAGAGCAGGTGGAGCAACTGAACTATGGGGGCGAGAAGGCCATACCACCCAGCCATGGGGGGTGACCCTGTAACTGACAGCCGTGTGAGAGGGCGCTGTGCAGGAGGGAGACCAGTGCGTGTGTGACTCCACGTCTAGCCCTCCCAGACCCCCGGTCTCTCTGCCAGCTCTGTCCCCACCTATGTCCTAGATAGTAAATGGCCTCCTGTCTCTGCCATGTCTTAAAGGGTAGAAGCACCATTTGGTTCTCAGTCCAGCCAAGTGGAGGATCTAAATATCCCAACCCTGGGCTGTGAACACGTTGGCATCAGACTGCTGTTCTCCACAAACCCATTTACTTCTGTGGTTTCCATCTTGGCATCTTGGTTGGCACCAGTCGCCTTTGCTGGGTGTATGCCTGAGAGTGGAGGTGCTGCACTGTAGGGCGGGCACAGGTTCTGGTCTAGCAGATACTGCAGGACGGTCTCCCCAAGCGGTTGAACCAATTCACACCCCCGCCGGCAGGAGGTGAGCGTTCCAGCGGCTCCACATTCTTGCCGGTCCTTGGTATTTCCCCTCATTTTCACTCAAGCCATTTCAGTAGGATAAATGACACTCAAGAACTCTAAGTTTCAATTTGCTAAGCTAAGAAGGTTTGTAAAATGGGTTGTTGTTTTTTTCTAGACCAGGGTCAGGATTGCTTAGAAAGAGACACACCTGGGGGAGCCAGGATTGGGGTGAGCTGAAAACTGGCTGGGGGATGGGGGGAATGAATGAAGCGAGGGTCCCTCATGAGAGCGAGCCCCTTCCTGCCAGTGAATGGCTCCCTGAGTGCCTCTCACCCCTCAGAAAAGTAGGTGCAGCTTAGGACAGTGTAAAGAATAATAGAGGCATATAAGAGGCCTGGCTTCTGGGTCTGTGGGTTCTGACCCCTCGATGTGTAGAGCTGATAACTGATTTTCCCTTCTGTGCACGGTGTAGTGAATATAGACAGCAACGTTGTGTTATAATCATCAAACTTGCTAATAGGCTAGATCTTAATTATTCCAACCACTAAAGAGAAGCGATAATTATATGATATGACAGAGGTGCTAATTATCGCTACAAAGGAAATCATATAACAATATATAAATGTAGTCAATCAGCATGTTGTACCCCTCAAATTTATATGCCATGTCAAATATAGTTCAATTTTTTAAAACACCTTTTTTAAAAAAAGAGGGTGTTAGGCTTTTGGCTCCAGCTTTCTGGACCCTGATGCTAGAATCTGGCGGCTCTGTCCAAGCCTGCCTTGTCCATCTTCTCTCTCATTGGGAGGTCAGGGCGGGGGGTTGGGGGTGGGGCAGGGTTCATCCTTCCATCCCTGCCAGGAGGTCTCTGGGATTGGGCACCAGGAGGCTGGAGGACTTGCTGTGGGGGGGGGGGCGGGGGCCGTCCTTTGGTTGAGCCCGAGGCTGGGTACCAGCCTTTATGTGACCTCAGCGGGGTGGGGTCGGGATGTGTTTGTTCCCCAGCTTTAACTTGGAGCCTGGCTATGACTTCCTCCATATCTACGACGGACGGGACTCTCTCAGCCCCCTCATAGGAAGCTTCTACGGCTCCCAGCTTCCCGGCCGCATCGAGAGCAGCAGCAACAGTCTCTTCCTTGCCTTCCGCAGCGATGCTTCAGTGAGCAACACCGGCTTTGTCATCGACTACACCGGTAAGGGGCCGGGGGAGGCAGAGACAACGTGGGCAGGGCCAACCACACCTGGCCAGGGATGGGGGCGGCGCAGTGTGGCGAGGAGAAGGTTGGACGGGGTCACGGGGAGCCTGCTGCCACCTGAAGAGCCCCTGCCTTTCTGTGGCCCTGGGGTGGGCCCTCACACCCAGCTGCCCCAGGCCCAGGAGGAAAGGGGCCTCGCTTTCCTCCTGCACCTGCTTTTGACATCACTACTCCCACTTACTCTCTTTTCTACGGGGTCAAGTCTAGATCTTCTTCAGTCTCATAACTTCAGCCCAAGCGGTCAGCTGGCATCTTCAAGGCCACGCCCCTGCTTTTGCTGAGGGTTCTGACGTGAGGCTCAGTCTCCCTCTCTACCCCAAAGCCTCCCACCCTCCTGGATAAACGCAGGGCCCACCCGAGTCCTGGGGTCACAGTGCCTGGATCTCTGTCCCAGGGCCGCTCCCTGGCCATCCTCTGGCACCGTGTCATAAACTGGACACTTTCTGACACTTTTTTTCATCCAATTTTTATTTTATATTGGAGTACAGTTGATTTACAGTGCTGTGTTAATATCAGGTGCACAGCAAAGTGATTCAGCCACCCATATATGTGGGTCCATTCCCTATCAGACTCTCCTCCCATGTAGGTCACTACGGAATGACACCTTTTGATCACATTTTCTGGTCCCTCCAGCTATCCCATCCTTTTGTTCTCATTCCGCTTTTGGATTAATGAAAGCAAGCTGAAGGGTATGGGGGTCGAGCCAAGGTCAGCAGATTTTTTTTTCTTGAATGGCCAGACAGTAAATAGTTCAGGTTTGTGAGCCATGCAGTCTATATCACAGTTCCTCCGTGCTACTGATGCCACTATAGCACAAAAGCAGCCAAAGATGGAACAGAAAGGAATGGGCAATGGCTGTGTTCGCATAAAAATCTGCTCACGGACACAGGCCTCGGTCCCTGCTCGGGCAAGAGCATTGACGTCAGATCAACCAGGTACAGGGCTCGTGTTTGCTCCTTAAGGACTCATTGACCAGAGACGCATGACTGTCCTTTGTTACCCAAGTGCCACTGACTGGACTGTTTCCATGTTCACCTCTTGTTGTTGTTGTCCTGTTGCTCAGGCGTTTCTGACCCTTTGCGACCCCATGAACTGCAGCCCGCCAGTCTTCCCTGCCCTTCACTGTCTCCCAGAGTTTGCTCAAACTCAAGTCCGCTGAGTTGATGATGCCATCCAGCCATCTCATCCTTTGTCACCCCATTCTCCTCCCGCCCTCAGTCCTTCCCGGCATTTACATGGCAAATCACCAGCCACAGGTGTTTGTTTCTGCAAAAATCCCCGGGTCAATAGTGTGTATGGCCTGGAGCAAGTTATTTAACCTCTCCAAAACTCTATTTCTGCATCGACAAATGATGATTCCTACCGCACAGAACCGTCCTTGACGAATCCGTGCATGAAAGCCCAGGTCTGGGGCCTGGCACCTTGCAAACATTCTGTAATATTCCAGTCGCAGCAGCAGCAGGAGACACATTCCAGGTTCTCGGGTACTTCACTTTCTTCTACTCCGTTATTCTCTTTTTGACCTTTTCTTTTTCTCTAATGATCCCAGGCCCCATTATCCAGATCCTAGCTCCATCTTGTGCTTGATTTGTGAACTTGGTTAGATATTCTCTCTCGGAACCCATTTCTCCAGCTATACAGTGGTGATCATAATAGTTATGTTGCAGAAGGTTAAATTAAAAGATATTTTATACATATAAATGAAATGTAGGAAGATAGTGCCCAGGATGGACTAAGTACTCGGTAGATACTCTAGAGATGATGGATTTTGTTATTGCTACTGTAACCCAAGTTGCACCAGACTCATCAGCCTATGTGTACAAATGGGGTCACAGTACCAGTTAAAAATTTAAAAAGTTCCTGGCTCACGTCCCCCACTTGTTTAATGTGGGACCTCAGCAACCTTTTAAAGTGTCCCTTCATTAAATATTTGTGGCAACTCCTGGGAATAGTTCACACGAGCTCACAAATAATCCTAATCATAATAGTGGGTAACTTGGTCGTCTGCCAACAGCCAGCAGTGTCCTGAGCAGTCCGCATCCACTGACTCACCGAAATCCTCGGAAGTCTCAGTCGCCTGCTATGTGACAGATACAATTCTCGAAGGTGCTTGGGGCACAGGTTAGAGAAAGTTTTGCCTGTGGTCGTCTTTCCTCGTGGGACTGGCCTGGATTCTCTGCCATCCTGTCTTCCTCTCGATAACCACCATTCGGTAAACCTCCTGCCCTCAGTCGCCACATGCCGATGTCAGAACGAACGCAGTCACAAGTTGTGGAGCGCTAGCCGGAGGCGTGTCTTAGGTTCAGCCGGGACCCCCGTTGCTCCGCCCACCACCGTCCTCCCTGCCGTGTCATCATCTCCACCCTTTATTATTCATCCCTTTAGTTACACTTTCATCAGTACCCTCGATCTTCCTGCTCCCTGATCCTCAGCTGCATAAACCTTGCACAGCTGCCCCTTCTGTTAAGCTCCCTGTCAAGTGGCTGAGCACAGCTAGACCTCACACAAATGTGGCGCTTGGAGCCACCCCAGCCAGGCCTTCGCAACAATCAGAGCGGCGTCTAGCTTGTCCCACCTGAGTCTTCTACGTGGCAGCGATTCTAAAATTTTACCCCAAGTGTCACCATTTTCAACCTTCTTGTAAGATGACTGCATTTCATCATCCCTGGGCTCAGTGGCTACAGGGTAGAAACTCCCTCAGCTTCCTCCCTGGTCCCCTTGTCATGACAACCTGGCTGTGGTCTCCTCTCCCCCAGGTCTTCTCTACAAATCTGTGTGCTAGAGCCACACTTCTAGGTCCTCGTTCCCAAAGAAGCCCCTTTCAGCTGTTGGCCTAAGACCATATCTGGAAGGGTCGTCAGATACAAAACAAAGCTCCAGGGCATAGGGCCTTCCAAGCTGCCACCCGAGCCTGCCAAGCAGCCAAAGGGGGCCAGTTACTGGGGAAGGGCAAGGGGGGAGACACAGCCCCCCATGCACCGTCTACCACCTTATGAGGATCCGAGGTGCAAGTGCCAAGCGAATGTGTCTACTTGGGGTGGGAGGTACCTGGTGAGACCTGGACCTTCCTTCCTTCCTTCTCAGATTCAGTTCAGTTCAGTTCAGTCGCTCAGTCATGTCCGACTCTTTGCAACCCCATGAATCACAGCACGCCAGGCCTCCCTGTCCATCACCAACTCCCAGAGTTCACTCAGACTCACTTCCATCGAGTCGGTGATGCCATCCAGCCATCTCATCCTCTGTCGTCCCCTTTTCCTTCTGCCCCCAATCCCTCCCAGCATCAGAGTCTTTTCTAATGAGTCAACTCTTCACATGAGGAAGCCAAAGTACTGGAGTTTCAGCTTCAGCATCAGTCCTTCAAATTTGGACACCTCTCTACTACGTCCCAGCCCTCTGCACAGGTAGCCCATTTGGTGGAACCCAGGGAGATCCCATGGTCTCCTTCTCCATATCCCTGGGTTCCTGGAATGGGTCTACTCTGCTACCGGATCCCAAGACCTTAATGATATCCCCTCACGTTCAATATCTATATAAGGGAGATCGCCATCACTTATCACCTATACGGCCTTAAACAAGTTACTTAACTTCTCTGAGAATCACTTCCTTGTCTGTCAGAGAGGGACAGTGGTACTCTATGAAGAGGTTGTTGTAAGGACTGGTCAATTGGCACAGCCCCTGGCAGTGGGCTCAATAGTAGTTGGCACACACTTTGATCTTTGCTCTTCCGTCCCATTGCCTTTCTCCTCCTGTGTGATAGATATTTCATTTGGTCTGCCTTTGTCTGGAAGGTAGAACCTTTGTTCATTGAACTAGCCTGGTAGAATGGGACATATATTTAAAATATATGAATATTTGTGATTTGTGGTATGCATGTGTCCTGTATACTTCTCCAGTCCTTGGCAAAGAATTTAGATACTCTACACTCTGAGAATCCGTAGAACACCCTAGGTTGAGTTGGTAGCCCACAGAGGACTTGCACGTTGAGGCAGGTGTGGATTCCTAGGAAAAGAATAGTTGGCTGCATCTATCTAGAAGCCATCTTCTGTCCAAAGGCAGAATCCTGTCTTTTAGAGAGATCCAGGGCTCCACTAATGCTAAGGATCTGGGTCTCCATGGAGCTGTGGTTTCAATGGTTCTGCTTTGGGAGGTGTGAGCATCCACCTCAAGAGAGGTTGCCAGACTCAGCTGGGCTTAGGGCAGTGAAAACCACTCTCTGACCCAAGTCAACCCCTCTTTGATCCAGGGTGAACAGACCAGGAGTCTTTCCTTATTTTCTGCCAACTTCCTAAGGGAAAAGCAAAAACAATTTGGTCCAATCTTAGTGAGGGATGATTTAGTTCCTATGAAGAAACTATTAAGAAGAAAAAGGAGTAATTTATTATAAAAAGGTGAAAAACAAAAACACTTAAACCAACTTGAGACAGAAAGACTTTATTATAAAAAGAAAACTAACAGCCAAGCTGATTTAAGCTAAAGAGTATTCTATATTTTAACAATATAGATGATAAAAACTCACTCTCACTTAGCATCAAAAACAGAATACATTTTTAAAATATAAGAGCCCCAAGGGCAGGAAGCGTGATGTCCCAAGGGGATTACCGTCAAGGTGGGAGCCTCGGAGGTTGAATGCGAGGATGGTCCTCCTCCATCTGCAGAACCACTCGGCCTGCTCCCTGCTCCTTTCTGAGTATTTGCTACTTCACTTTTCTTTGTAGGTTAGTTTTCTTTGCTTTTCCATTCTCCTAGGACAGCAGGGCTGCCTCCCTCTTGGCTTTGAATCACTTCCCAGTTTGTATCCCAAAGGAACCATCAGATTGACAAGTTTAAGTCAGAGGTCCCCTGAGTGGTGTCATAGGATTAAGCTTTTGCATAAAGGGCAAGGGACCATCAGGCATTTTGATTCATTTTCTCACTGAGTATTTTTTGAGCACCACCTATGTGCTAGACACTGCTGCAGAGGCTGAGAACAGAGCAAGGAACAAAACAAAGTCCAGGCCCCATGGAGTTCACATCCAGAGCTCGCAGGCATTTCTACTACAGTGGAATGTTGGAGGTCCACCTATATAAGGCGAAGATGGGTGGGTGGGCTGGGATTGTAGGTGTCTCTGTTCAGTTGCTCCCGGAAGGTGGCTGTGCTGTCTTAGTCATCTCTGGGCAGCCCTTTTAAGAGATGATTGTGAATGCAGTCGTGTCAGCTGTGGGTCTCTATTATCCCATGCTCTGGCGCACTTCCTATCTGAAGGCAGCCTCCTGGGTAGTTTTACCGTCTGCTTGAAGGGTGCAGAGGGAATGAGAATCCTGTCTTTTGAACACAGTTTTGAAAAACAAGCCCCAGGGAGGTTTCGTATCTTTCCAGACCAGAAAAACCAGTAAGGTGGTTGGGAGGGACCTTTATTCTCATCTTCCAGCAGGTGTGGTGGTTTCCTCTTGGGCCGGGACAGGCTAGGACATCCATGCACATGTCTAGAAAACTTCCTTCACTCAACAAATGTTTATTAAACTCCTGCTTCATGACACGCCCTGCGCTGTATGCAGAGGACACAGCGGTGAGCAAAAGGGTCACAGTCCCAACTTGAGGGGAACATGAAGGTGAAGAAACAGACAGTAAATGAGGAAGTGAACAAGAAGCGAGAAGCATAAGAAGTGAGGGAAGAACAAACTACCATAAGAAAGAGAAACGGGGAGAATGGTGACGGCCTCACCAAGCAGACGAAACTCGAAAAGAGGCTTAAAGGTTGAGAAGAAGCCCGCTGCGTAAGAGCGGGAGTGGAGAGGGTTCCAGACAGAGGGAAGAAGAGCTCAAAGCAAGGGTCAGAGAATCTGAAACAACTCAGGAAATGCCAGGATGAGTCAGCTTTTCCAAAATGTACTAAAAAGTACCTATTTTCTCTTTCAAGCCCTTAAAAGTAACGCTGTAAGCCTAGGTTTTCCTACCAGATTTCCGCATCTGCTCCCCCCACTCAGCTCTGCCCTGGTCTTTCCAAATTCAAGATCTCTTCATT
The DNA here is from genome assembly GCF_001704415.2 of Capra hircus. Classification (NCBI taxonomy): domain Eukaryota; kingdom Metazoa; phylum Chordata; class Mammalia; order Artiodactyla; family Bovidae; genus Capra; species Capra hircus. Next base: position 8,658,786 of record NC_030810.1, on the reverse strand, counting down.
TACGCTTACTTTCAACTTAACACATGTTTTTCTTCAGATTTTTCTAAGTGTAAACATTTTTCAAATAATGAATACAGTATTCCTTATAACTATTATAACACTGGATAGCAAGACAAATAGACTATTTAAAGGAGAAGACAGAAATTACTGACTTTGAAATCAGAGCTCAGTGATAATCTATCATATCATCATTAACTAATATTGATGTCTTTAATACGTTGAATATTTCTATACCTTTTCCAAGTCAGAAAGGAGAGGCCTCATGTGTACAATATGTTATCCTTCTAACTTTTTGATCCAGCAATGTCATATTTCTGGAAAATAAAATAATGTATGCTCTCTTTTAGAATCTTATTTGGAATAATCATTAAAATTAGGGTAATTATGTTTTCCAGAGATTCTGTCTGGATTATGTGCCCTTAATGCCATTTTATGACTAATAGAGGACACATTGAGGTATAGTTTTATGGTGGAAAGGATAATGAATTAAAACAATAAAAGTAAGATGCTCTACAAAAATAAATATAGAAGAAAAGTAGCATGTTTATTAGAAAAATTCAACTAATACAGAAGCATTTAAGATATGCTCTAAAAACTTAACATCTCCCAATACTACCATTCCCTAAAGTACCAGTATAAATGGCTTGTTATCTCATTCCAGATATTATATATATATAAGTAATATAAATTCTATACCAGAGGTCGGCAAACTTTTCTGTAAAGGACCAGAGAGTAAATATTTTAGGTTTAACAGGCCAGGTGGCCTCTGCTACTATCCGTTCTGCTGTTATAATGCTAAAATTGTCATAGACACTATGTAAACAAATGGGCTTGGCTGTGTTCCAATAAAACTTTATTTACAAAAACAGGCAGTAGCGAGTCAGTGGACTGCAGCTTACAGATCCCTGTCTATATGAATGGGGGTCACACTGTATATAATCTGTAATATGGATTGGCTTTTCTTTTTTGAGCTTTGTTTTGGGTTTTGCCCAACAATAGATCTTGGGCGCCTTTCCATATCAGTATTCAAAGACTTTTGCTATTCTTTCTACTTGATCTTAGCCAAAAGGCCAGGAAGTGATTGCTATTCTTTCCAAAGGTTGCTTACATTTCAGTGGATGGCTCTAATCCAACTTTGTCAAACCAGTTCCTTACTGTTTGGGTTGTCATTTTCAGCATTTTGCTGTTACTGCATTTGGAAACAGGCCTTATCTGTTAGGACAAAAAGAATCTGGTTCTTTTAATTTTCTCCTTTTGGAGGGCTTGGGGCTTATTTGTTATTATCATCATGATGTTTTAGTCATTTAGTTTTATCATTCACAGCTGAGCTCTGGTTTGGCAGCCTGAAGACCTGAGTTTGGTATTAACTCTTAATAGTTGAATGGCTTGGAAAACTCATTTAGCCTCTTGATCGCCACATTCCTCATCTATAACCGGAACAGAAGCATACCTGACCCTCGCTATTGCAGAGGGTATTGTGAGGTACAAGCAAGATAACAGATTGGAAAGTGCTTTGAAAATTACAAAACGATATTCCTGTGTAAAAGGCTATCATCATTATCGTTAGCCTTGTCATTATTATTAATGTGACAATGCTTGGAATGATGAGTTCTTCTTGCTCTGACATGTGAGCAGTGAGAGAAGAGAGTCTGTAGTTGGCTCATTGATGTTGATTTTCTGTCTGGAGGTGTTCAGCCAACCAACTCAGCATCCATTTATTAAGCTCCTATTATGTGCCAAATAGAGTCAGCCCTAGTGCCAAGTTCTGTGCTAGTTGCCAGGGTTATGAGAAGAATAGATGGTGGATCCCTATCCTTTAGGAGTTCAGAACCCACTGGAAAGAAATGCACTTACCCGACCTACCAAGATAATCAAGAAGAGAAAAATGAAATTCTGCCAGAAAGAAGGCAACATTCAGGACATTTGCTCAGGAGAGCATGGCGTTGAAAAGTGTAGGAATTTGCCACACACAGAAAGGAGGAAAGGACTCTCTGACATAGAGTAATGTTCTGAGCAGTCATATCCAGCTGGGGATGCTGGTGTGGCAGTTACCCAGAAGCACAGTTGTTTATATGAGGTAGAAGTCGATTTTTCTTATGTGAAAGAAATCTGAAGATTTGCACCCAAAGCTGTTGAAGTGTCTCCATCTAGGCTCCTTGCGTCTTTCTGCTGCATCGTGGCTACGTGGCTCCCATCCTCAAGGTTATCTCAGGATCCAAGGTGGCGACTGGAGGTCCATCCACCACATCTGAGTTCCAAACTGTGCAAAGGAGGAAAGGAAGAAAGAAGGGTCAATGAATATTCTCTTAGCTGAGTTGCCTTCCCTTCAGCAGTCTTTCCAGGAGTCCCACATGCATCCACTTTGTTGTTCAGTTGCTAAGTCGTGTCCAACTCTTTGCGACCCCATGGACTGCAGCACACCAGGCTTTCCTGTCCTTCACTATCTCCCAGAGCTGCTCAAACTCATGTGTCTTGAGTCAGTGATGCCATCCAACCATCTCATCCTCTGTCACCCCCTTCTCCTGCCCTCAGTCTTTCCCAGCATCAGGGTCTTTCCCAAAAAGTCAGCTGTTCACATCAGGTAGCCAAAGTATTGGAGCTTCAGCTTAGCATCAGTCCTTCCAATGAATATTCATGGTTGATTTCCTTTAGGATTGACTGATTTGATCTCCTTTCTGTCCAAGGGACTCTCAAGAGTTTTCTCCACTTAAATATTTATTGAGTGCCTATCATATGCCAGGCACTGGACAACAGCAGTGAACAAAACTGGAAAACTGCCTTCCTGGAACCTACATTCTAGTGGAGGGAGATAGAAAGAAATTAGGTAACTATATGGTGTATGAGATAGTATTGAGAATAAAGCAGAGAAGTGCAGAGAATAAAGCAGGGAAGAGTGATGGGGTGTGCTGGGGAGAGGAAATTCACATTTTAAAGAGTTGGCCAGGGGATTTCCTTGGCAGTGGTTAAGACTCTGTGCTTCCACTGCAAGGCATGTGGGTTCAAACCTCTATGTCATGTGGCGCAGCCAAAAATTGTTTAAACTTGTTTAAATTAAAAAGAAACAATAAGAGTTGGTCAGAGAAGTGTCACTGAGAAGGCAATATTGAGCTAAGTCATGCAAGAAGTGACAAGGGAGCCAGGAGGATGGGAGAATGCACCTAGAGACCAGTGTGATTGGAGCAAAGTTAACAAAGGGACGATAGGAATCAGGGTCACAGAGGGACGATTGGGGCAGGATGTGCAGGACCTTGGAGACTTGCAAGGATTGGGGCTTTTGCTCTGAGTGATTCTGGAGGCAGTGATCTGACCTGACTGTGTTTACTACTCTTTGACCAGATCTAGCTGCCTGGGAGCCTGGAAGGTATAGATCTTAGCTGGTGCCTTGATATTCTGGATAAACCCTGGGTTCCATTACTTGAAAGGATCAGGTGGGAGGAATGAATTTTGGGTGCCACAGCTTTTTCTGCCTCATATGAGCTGTGTGAACTTGGTTCCAGTTACTTAAGTTTTCTGGACTTTAAATAATATTTGACCCACTCTGAATTTATAAAAGAAAAGATGAAGTATAAGCCCTGGTGATGTTTCCCTGTATCTCTGCAATTCACAAATGGGTCACCCAGTAGTCAGTTGCATCCTGGCCAGAGACGCTAAGCTTTGGGGAAGGACAGATTTGATGTGGGGGCCAAGGAAATGCAACACAGGACACATGAGGAAGCCACTGAGGGGCCCTCTGTTAGGCAAGGGGCCATTTTCTGGATCCCACTTGAGTTTAAACTTAGCAGTGTGTCTGGAACTGCTCCACCCTAAGCCCTCGGCAGAGACAATGAGCAGGGCCATCCCATCATCAGGGCACAAATGCAAGCTTCTAGAAACCAGGAGGCTCCATGCAGAGGGTGAAGGCTCAAAGCTGAGCAAAGGGATGACCTTCACGACGGAGATATGAACCACGGCGTGTCAGTTCCCATCAGTCAGAGCAGCGTGTGCCTCCCCTGAGAGCAGTGAGTCAGGGGTGAGAGAGGGCCTCGAAATGGCGGCAGGAACTCCCTCCTTGGAGGGTTAGGGCAAGAAAGTGGAGAGAAGGGAGATTTCACTCTTCAAAAGGACTTCTAGCCCTACATTCTTTTTTTTAATTTTTAATTTACTTTTTATTTTATACTGGAATATAGTTGATTTATGGGCTTCCCAGGTGGTGCTAATGGTAAAGAACCCACCTGCCAATGCAGGAGACATAAGAGACGTGGGTTTGATCTCTGGGTCAGGAAGATCTCCTGGAGGTGAGTGCAGCAACCCACTCCAGTATTCTTGCCTGGAGAATCCCACGGACAGAGGAGACTGGTGGGCTACAATCCATAGGGATGCAAAGAATCGTACAGGACTGAAGTGACTGAGCATGCACACACTGTTGATTTCACAGTATGTCTTGGTTTCAGATGAACAGCAAGCTGATAGATATGCGTACACATACACCCGTTCTTTGCAGCTTCTTTTCCCTACAGGTGATTACAGAATATTGAGTGGAGTTTCCCGTGCTCTACAGTGTGCCTAGTGGCTCAGTCATTTCCGACTCTGCGACCCCATGGACTGCAGCCCGCCAGGCTCCTATGTCCATGCAGATTCTCCAGACAAGAACTGGAGTGGGTTGCCATCCCCTTGTTTTAGTTGTAGCGGTGGTATCTGTTAATCCCCAACTCCTAATGTATCCCTCCCCCATAACTCCTCCCCTTTGGTAACCATAAATTTGTTTTCAAAGTCTGTGGGTCTGTTTTGTAAACAAGTGTATTTGCATCCCTTCTTAGATTTGACATCTAAGTGATATGTGTGGTATTTATCTTTGTCTGAATTACTTTACTTAGTATGATCATCTCTAGGTCTATACGTGTTGCTGCAAATGGCATAATTTCACTCTCCAGTCCCAGTTTTTCACCAAATTTAGAGAGGTTTCCAGACCTGAACAGACCTGTCAGTCCCCAATCCCCATATCCTCCGTGGCTAATCAGGGTCAGGGTCTCCGCACAGGTGCTGTGCCCTGGAATTAGGCCACTGATGAGCCAGCTCTCTGTGTAAATGTGTTTATTTTTCTTTTTTCCAGAAAACCCACGAGAGTCGTGTTTCGATCCTGGTTCCATCAAGAACGGCACGCGAGTGGGGTCCGACCTGAAGCTGGGCTCCTCCATCACCTACTACTGCCATGGGGGCTACGAGGTGGAGGGCTCCTCAACCCTGAGCTGCATCCTGGGGCCTGATGGGAAGCCAGTGTGGAACCATCCCCGGCCAGTGTGCACAGGTGGAGGAACGTGGGGCTGGGGCAGAGGCAGCGAGGACGCACAGGGAGGCGGGAGGGGCTAGGGGAAGGGGCAGGCGGGACATGGTCCTCATAGGAGGGCTCCCTGGGCTCACTGTGAATGAGAGAGGCTGGAGATTCACCAGGTGTGCCAGTCCCTGTCAATGTGGCATCTCTCTCAGATCACACAGTGTCCTTGTGCTGTGCTGTGCCAGTTGCTCAGTCGTGTCCAAGTCTTTGCAAACCCATGGACTGTAGCCCACCAGGCTCCTCTATCCATAGGATTTCCCAGGCAAGAATAATGGAGTGGATTGCCATTTCCTTCTCCAGGGGATCTTCCCAAACCAGGGATCAAACCCAACTCTTCTGCATTGCAGGCAGATTCTTTACTGTCTGAGACACCAGGGAAAGGGAGTTTAAAAATGACCCGGAGATTGTTCCCCGTCCTAGGGAAAACCCCTGTGAGTTCATATGGTTAGAACTAAGGCCAGTGGGGTGGGCTAATTCCATGGGCATCTGGGTTAGCCATGGGACCCTGATGAGAGGGAGCAGATGGAGTGCCAGAATGATGGGGGCATGGCAGCCACTTAAATTGAAAAAGTAAGGAGGCCCCTTGCCCAGGTGAGAAGGGCTGGCTCTGCAGTCCACCCCTTGTGGGAGTGGGCACCATGGCTGGGTCACATGAGCTGTCTGTCCCCAGGTGTCTATTTCGGGGAAGCCTCCACTCCTTAGCCATGGAGACACTGACTGCCCAGGCCCAGACAGTGGGCAGCAAACCATGTCCGGGTCCCACTGGCAGCAGCAGAGGTTCCTAAAGAGCTCCCTAAGGCTGGGCCTCCAGGGACCATTGCCAGCATCACTGGTTAGAGGGCAAGGACTGGCAGGCACACAGGAGGGCCCTTGATAGCATCAGGGTGGGTTTCAGGCCATGTGCCAGGCCAGAGATGGATGTGCCTGGGCAGGACCAGGCAATGTTCCCAGAGCTCCCTCCCCCACATTAGTGGCTGTGGGCCACAGAGCATCCCCACCAGGCCAGAAGCTCAGGCTGGGAGTGAGCAGAACAGAGGGGGACAGCTGGTGAGAGGCCCCCCGAGGTCACCTGGCCTCTACCTGATTTCTCTTTCAGCCCCCTGTGGGGGACAGTATGTGGGTTCAGATGGAGTGGTCTTGTCCCCCAACTACCCTCAGAACTACACCAGTGGACAGATCTGCCTGTATTTTGTCACCGTGCCCAAGGACTATGGTATGGATTTGTTTTGTGTGTTTGTTTGTTTTCCAACTGCTTCCAATTCTCAAGCGCTTCCCAATTGCACCGCAATCCCACTCTCAGCTGCATGGCTCCTATTGGGAAATGAACGGAGCAGTCTGAAGGCTAGTGAGACCCACTGGAACCAAGGGATGGGGTGATTAGAGAGGAAGCAGCCAAGACAGAGAGAAGGAGGTACACCTGGGCCTCCCTAGCACAGCCTGGGTATGAATAGAGGTGCTGCAGACCCAGGCTGCCTGGAAACCCAGGAGAGAGTGGCAGTGGGGCAGGAAGAAAAGGAGTGGGATGGAGCTGGGCTTGAAAGTACAGGGGAGGAAGCTGGGTGCCACGTTATCCTGCTAGTCCATCTGCAAGCCAGAAGCTGGTCCGGCAGCAATTGGTAGGATGAGCAAGAAAAAAAAATGGAGGAGCGGGTCAGTGCCCTAGAAAGATAGAAGAGCCCCCAGATGCCAAGGCAGAAAGAAGCCAGGCTTGTCACCTGGTTGGCAGTGGGCTAGTTAGGAGTCCAACAGCCCTGGAGGATTCAGGAAGTTCTTGAGGGGCACAAGCTGGTTGTACCTGGGCAATCAGTGAGCAGCTGGACTGCTTTCTCCCTGAATCTGCTTGTCGGAAGAGGAACGACTGTTTCTAAACAGGGTTGGCATTGGTAAGGTAAAGGGCATCTGTGTGTCCTGCCCATCCTGCAGAGAACTGGCTGCTTACTCCCGAGAGACAGGATGGAGTAAGCATGGGGCAAGGCTGATCACTCGCTAAACACTAATTTAACACCTCCTAGCGGCCTCACGCTCTGCTGGGAACCAGAGCTGCAGAGCTGAGAGAGACGTGTTTTCCGCCCTCTGTAAACTCCCAGCCTCACCTACTCACAGCTCCCACCATCTGGCACCACCAGCTCCACGCCAGGACCTGCGCATTTGTGTGTACACACCCGCTCCCCAACACACTAGTGTGGCAGGAGCTTGTGACCTGCAAAATCAGAGCTAGAAAAGTACTGGCAGGTTCTCCAATCCCACCTGCCACCCAGTGCCTAGTCCTTGACAGGTGGGCATGCAGAGTATACTTGAATTTCTCCAGAAATAAAGAGCTCGTGCCCTTGTAGGCACCCAGCCCCAGGCTGAGCAGTCTCCCTGAGCTGAAACCTGTACCTGAAGAGCTGGTTCTAGGCGGGGTCATGACCTGTCCTGAGCATCTTCTCTTTGTTAGTGATGCTAAGCCCAGGGATGAAGTGCAGATTTTTCTCTTGGGCCTGAAGTATTTGTCCCAAGCCCGAGTCCTTCTTTGATCCCCTATCTAAAGTGGCTTGCCTTGGTCTGTCATTTTTTTCCCCATTTCCTCTAAAATTCAACGCTATCTGAAATTACCTTGTTTATCTATTTGCTTAAGAGTTGTTATTTTCATTTTTGACTGCCTCTTCCCACTAGAATGTACAGTGCGTGAACCTTGCCCATCCTGTTCACCTCCATAGGAGAGAGCATGGAAATGCTTCTGCCATCGCCCCTTGCTCAGTGTCCATTTTCAGGATGCTGAAACAGGCTTTCCCTCTTGCTCCTCTGCCCGTGAGTTGGGATCTCAGAGTCTCTAACACCGCTCACTGCTACACTCATCATTGAAAATGCCTTTTTTCCCCCCAGGAAGTCAATCCCATGGCCCAAGTCCCTCCCTGCCCCAACATGCGACACACCAAACACACCCATGCACACACACCCAACTTCCTACATGCTCAAGACTTGAACCAAAATAGAGAAGGACTCACCCTGGTACTTGCTCTCACATGCACCTGGCCAACTGGGAGATAAGTGCCAGCAGAATGTACCAGGGTCTGAAATGGAGCTGTGCCCCCTATGGCCCCAAAGTGTCAGCAACCCCAGCCCCTCTAGCAGTGACTGGCAGAGATTCGATAATTGAGGAAAGAGCCTGTAGTAGCCATCAAATGGCAGGGTCCTTAGGTCTTAACCTGAAAAGAGGCTCCTCAAGGCCACAGTCCACCAGCTTTTCAGCCCCCTCCCATGAGCTAGCTGAGTGGCCTTGTGGAACTCGTTTAACCTCTGAGATTTAGTTTCTTTGCTTAAAATTGGGTATCTGGAAGAGTCAGGATTCAAGAAGATCGTATGCATTACAAGCATGGTACCTGGCACACAGTAGGAGCTTCAGAAAAGTCACTTTGCTTCTTTGCTTGGATCTGCCAGAGGGAAATGAGGTAGAGAGGTTTGCCTAACCTATGACAATCGCTCTTTCCTCTTAACTGTGGGGGATCTTGTAGCCAGGGGATGCCCTCAGAGGCTAGATCTTTGAAGGAGAAATTAAGGAAAATATGGGGTCCTGAGATCAACCTGGAATACGGGGATATTACGGAGAGCTCTTCCGTGTCCTAGAGTAGCTGCTGCTGCAACCTGAGAAAGCAATAGCGTTTAGCCTGGCTGCTGGGTGTAGTCCACCATATCATCTTGACCCCTATGGGAGAGTTCTGGTTGGGCCTTTCCCAGCTCCCTGTGTCCCTGTGCCAGGTGTCTAATCAGCCAGTGGAAAGGCTCAGCAAGCAGTTAGCCCCCATGAACCAACAAGCTCCACTGAGGCGGCCCTGCCCCTGGTCCGCAGCCCCCAGCCCACCAGGGCTTCCCCCACCCCTGAGCACGGCCGCCCCGTCTTCCCCCCGAGATCTCCACACCATGTCTCTCTCTGCTCCACAGTGGTGTTTGGACAGTTTGCCTTCTTCCACACGGCCCTCAACGACGTGGTGGAGGTGCATGACGGCCACAACCAGCACTCGAGGCTCCTCAGCTCCCTCTCGGGCTCCCACACAGGTAACCCAGGGCTGGGCAGTCAGTGAGGGTGGGGCGGGGACATGGAGGGGAATGGGGCATGGCCACAGGGGGAACCACCCCTTTGTGTCTGTCGGCTGCTAATATCCCCACGTAGAAAGGAGCTTCAGTTACTCAGCTATTAAAAAGAATGCATTTGAATCAGTTCTAATGAGGTGGATGAAACTGGAGCCTATTATACAGAGCGAAGTAAGTCAGAAAGAAAAACACCAATACAGTATATTAACGCATATATATGGAATTTAGAAAGATGGTAACATGAACCTATATGCGAGACGGCAAAACAGACACAGATGTAAAGAACAGACTTTTGGACTCTGTGGGAGAAGGCAAAGGTGGGATGGTTTGAGAGAACAGCATTGAAACATGTATATTACCATATGTGAAATAGATCATCAGTCCAGGTTCGATGCATGAGACAGGGCGCTCAGGGCTGGTACACTGAGATGACCCTGAGGGGTGGGATGGGGAGGGAGGTGGGAGAGGGGTTCAGGATGGGGAACACATGTCCACCCATGGCTGATTCATGTCAATGTATGGCAAAAACCACCACAATATTGTAATTAGCCTCCAATTAAAATTTAAAAAAAGAAAGGCGCTTCAGAGGGTACCTTCACCCCAGGATGTGTTTACACCCCCTCCCCGACCCCCGCCAAGTGGTGTAGCATTCCCCTGTGGGTTGGCATTGAGACTCAACATGTTTTTCTAATTATAAACACGTTGCATTTTCATTGTGGAAAACTTATAGAGGCAAAATAATTGCATAAAGGATTAAAATAAAAACCACCCAGAAAGAACCACTGAGAAGATGGAGTGTATCTCCTTCCAGTCTTTATATCTACTTCATCTTTTACATTTTTACTGAACATAAAAATATACATACTTTTATTAAAATGTTCACTGTGAGCATTCCTCTTTATTTTCCTCTATAATAGGATTTTTAAATGCTGTATAATAGTCTATCATAGTTATGTAAAAATTATGTAATGAATTCTCTATTATTGAACATTTAGATTGTTTCTTATTTTTCACTCTCATGAATAGTAATTTAATATAGTATACATATATTTTTGTATACATCTGTTACCTTAGCATATCTAGAGATGGAATTGCTAAGTTAAAGGAAATATGTGATCTTTAAGGCTTTTTATAAAGATTGTTAAATATCGCTCTTGAAAGTTCTTGCCACTTTGTTCACCAACATATAAGGCATGTTTTATTCTCACAAAAACTAGGTAATTAAGAAAATGAAAACATCATTTTGAAAAGTAAAATTGGTATCTCATTTTTAATTTGCCCTTTTAAAATCACTAGTTAGGTTAACCTTTTATAAGGTAACTATTGGCCCATATGGTTTTTATTTGTGAATATACTTGTAAGTTATTGTTGATTTTTCTATTAGCATTTGTTTTTTTCAGTATTTATTTAGTAAAGTTCCATATTATTATAAGCTATATATATTACATGCCATATAAACCTCTTGTCGGAGAAGGCAATGGCACCCCACTCCAGTACTCTTGCCTGGAATATCCCATGGACGGAGGAGCCTGGTGGGCTGCAGTCCATAGGGTCGCGAAGAGTTGGACACGACTGAGCGACTTCACTTTCACTTTTCACTTGCATGCATTGGAGAAGGAAATGGCAACCCACTCCAGTGTTCTTGCCTGGAGAATCCCAGGGACGGGGGAGCCTGGTGGGCTGCCGTCTATGGGGTCGCACAGAGTCGGACACGACTGAAGCAACTTAGCAGCAGCAGCAGCAGCTATAGTATATGATACGAAAAACCTTCCCTTACAGTTTGTCATTTGCCATTTAATTTTCTTCAGGGTATGTTTAAATGTCAGAAAATCTAAATTTACCATGTAAATCTATCAATGATCAAAGATCAATCCATCTTTTATAAGTTTCTCCTTCACCTTTCTGATGACTAAATAAATATTCCTCTATGTTTTCTTTTACTTCTTTTTTAGTTTCATTATTTCTTTTAATACCTCTGGAATTTATTATTATTATTTGAAATGAGGAATATTTAACCAACATTCTTACAAATTTGATCAGTTTCCCTAATGGAATTTTCAAAGTGCCAGATTTACATATATTTTTATAAAGTTGAAGGTATGTTTCTAAACTTTGTATGTATTTCCACTATGTCTGTTTATTCTTCTATCAGTATCAAAAATCTTTAATTAGTATAAAATTATAATAATGCTTAACACTATGATAATTTTAAACATATGGTACTGTAAGTTCCTATTATCATTCTTGGTTTTGAATTTTTATTGGCTATTCTTACTTAATTTTGCCTCCAAATAACTTTTAGAAATATTGCATCAGAATTTTCATCATAATTCTAATAAACTTATAGATTAATTGGAGGAGAACTTACATCTTCATAATAGTAACTCTATTTCCCAACAAGAATATGGTATGTCTCTCTATTTATTATCTTCTGAAAGAAAAAAAAAAAAAACTCTGGAAAGGTGCTATCATTTTCATTTTGGCAGTATACATTTTTTGTTAACTTTATACCTAGAAATTTCATGGAAATATTTGTTGTTGCAACTATAAATGAGTCTTCCCCTTGCCCCCCGCTGTTATATTTTCTAACTGGTCTTTGCTGGTATATTAAAAGACTGGTATTTGGAGTATATTCATCTTGTAAAGTTATTGACCCTTCCATAATTATGCTAACACTGCCAAACGATTCTCCTGGGTCCTCTAGGCAAGAAGCAATACCATCTGCAAATGAATTTGTCTCGTTATTTTCTCTCTTCTAAGTGGTTTTTCTTTTCTTTTCTCCCATGATTATTGGTCTGATCAGGTATATTACCTTAACATCAACATTGATATTTCATGTTAGTAAAAATAAATCCATTTTATAATTATTTTAAATGTAACACCATAGCTTACATAACATCCTATGATAATGTTTAGTCTCCTTTGTATTAGTGGTTATACACAAGAACAAAATAACCTGAAGAAAAACAGGAGAGATATTATAAAACAAAAGCAGAGGATAATTAATTGGAAAATAATAACAAACTCCACAGACTGAATGCTAGATTCATTGTTGCCCTTTTTTTTTTCAACTGGACCAGAGGTTTTATAGTGTTTAGTTTGTTTTGTTTTATTTGCTTCATTTGATTTTTTATTGCTTCTATTAATACGTGCCAATTCTTCTGTAGACTTGTTTTCTAATTAATTGATCCCTGTTTCATAAAGTCTCTCCTTTTTTCTCTTCAGATTATTTTGTTCTTCTTGTTCTAACTCTCTGAATTGAGAGTTTTGTTTGTTATTTTCTCCATGTAATAAAGAAGCATGTTTACAGGATATCACTTCAGTTCAGTTCATTTCAGTCGTGTCTGACTCTTTGCAACTCCTTGGACTGCAGCATGCCAGGCTTCCCTGTCCAACTCCCAGAGCCTACTCAAACTCATGTCCATTGAATCAGTCATGCCATCAAACCATCTCATCCTCTGTCGTCCTCTTCTCCTCCCATCTTCAATCTTTCCCAACATCAGGGTCTTTTCAGATGAGTCAGTTCGTTGCATCAGGTGGCCAAAGTATTGGAGTTTCAGCTTCAGCATCAGTCCTTCCAGTGAATATTCAGGACTGATATCTGTTAGGATGGACTGGTTGGATCTCCTTGCAGTCCAAGGGACTCTCAAGAGTCTACTCCAACACCACAGTTCAAAAGCATCAATTCTTTGGTGCTCAGCTTTCTTTATAGTCCAACTCTCACATCCATACATGACTACTAGAAAAACTATAGCTTTGACTATACAGACCTTGGTTGGTGAAGGAATGTCTCTGGTTTTTAATATGCTGTCTAGGTTACAGCATATATATTCACATTTAGACATAGTTTTGGCTCCACACCATGAATTTTGATATGTACTGTTTTCATCATCATTACTCTCTAATAATCTGTGATCATGATTTATTCTTTCTGCACAAGAGTTATTTAACGATATCTCTTCTTTTCCCCCATGAACTTGAACATTATTGTTTTTACATTTAAACATTTGTGTTAATTTCTTTTTTTATTGCCAGCCTGTACCATATCTACTCTAGAGGTTGAAAGTGAAGTTGCTTAGTCGTGTCTGACTCTTTGCAACCCCATGGACTGTAGCCTACCAGGCTTCCCTGTCCATGGGATTTTCCAGGCAAGAATACTTGAATGGGCTGCCATTTCCTTCTCCAGGGGATCTTCCCAACCCAGGGATTGAACCCAGATCTCCCACATTGCAGGCAGACACTTTACCCTCTGAGCCACCAGGGAAGCCCTACTCTAGAGATTAAATGAGGTCATCTCAATAGCCAAAGGCATTCTTTTTAATTACCTAAGTATCTGAGAAGAATGTGTGTTCTTAGTCATGTAGAAAGTCCACAGAGAGGGACTGTTGTTGTTGTTGTTCAGTCCCTCAGTCCTGTCCCACTCTTTGAGACCCCATCAACTGAAGCACACCAGTCTTCCCTGTCCTTCACTATCACCCAGAGTTTGTTCAAATTCATGTCTGTTTAGTCGGTGATGCCATCCAACCATCTCATCCTCTGTCATCCCCTTCTCCTCCTGCCCTCAATCTTTCCCAGCATCAGGGTCTTTTCCAGTGAGTCGGCTCTTCGCATCAGGTGGCCAAAGTATTGGAGCTTCATCTTCAGCATCAGTCCTTCCAGTGAATGTTCAGGACTGATTTCCTTTAGGGTGGGCTGGTTTGGTCACACTTCCTGGTCTCTGCTCCCTGCTTTCCCACTTGCTTGGTCGGTGCCTGCGGTCATAGTGCTTGGCCACTCTGAGCATCAGTTTCCTCAAGTGTAAAGTGAAGAAAGCAAACATTCTACTCTTAGAGTTACTGTTCAGATTAAATAAGCTTTGTAGTAGCCATTAGATCAGTCTTACTCAGTTTTATTATTCAAACCCAATATATTAGTGGTTTTCAATGAGATGAAACAACCCCACACATACACACTCAACCAAGAAGGTAAATCGGGATTTTGGAGGGTAGGGATTTGGAAGGCAAATTGGGATTGCTTTCAGAATCTCATGATAGATTAAAGTATAACCATAGATAGAGAAGTATAGTATGCTGCTGCTGCTAAATTGCTTCAGCTGTATCCAACTCTGTGTGACCCCATAGATGCAGCCCACCAGGCTCCACAGTCCCTGGGATTCTCCAGGCAAGAACACTGGAGTGGGTTGCCATTTCCTTCTCCAATGCATGCAAGTAAAAAGTGAAAGTGAAGTCGCTCAGTCGTGTCCGACTCTTTGCAACCCCATGGACTGCAGCCTACCAGGCTCCTCCGTCCATGGGATTTTCCAGGCAAGAGTACTAGAGTGAGCTGTCATTGCCTTTTCCAGAAGTATAGTATAGGTACAGGTAGAAAGATAGGTATACATATGAAGCCTATAGATAAATATGGATATAGAAAGAGAGATGGATAGAGATGTAAATAACCAGTGGAAATAGAAATAGAGTTAGACATAGATGATTGATGGATGGATGGATGGATGGATAGATAGATAGATACATGATTAATAGAAGTATAGGACCTGTATACATTAATATCAATATCCTCAGATTGTCTCTTATGTAGAGAAAAACTGATGAGGAGCCATTGGTGATGATGGGAGTGAACTGTGTCCCTGTCCCTGAGGTTGTCAGGGAGGAAAAGAAAAGCTTGAGGATCGCTACTCAACAGTCTTCCTTTTGTTTTTCTACTTGATATGTCAATGAGAAGGGCTTCCCTGGTGGCTCAGAGGTTAAAGCATCTGCCTCCAATGCGGGAGACCTGGGTTCGATCCCTGGGTTGGGAAGATCCCCTGGAGAAGGAAATGGCAACCCACTCCAGTATTCTTGCCTGGAGAATCCCCTGGACGGAGGAGCCTGGTAGGCTACAGTCCATGGGGTCACAAAGAGTCGGACACGACTGAGTAACTTCACCTGCTATGTCAGTGAGAACAATTGTGCTATCTTCTTGTCTTCGTGTTTGTATATGTTTGCCTCATTTATCTTTCCTCGTTTTCTCTGCGAGTCTTTTTCTTTTAAAAGGAAGTTTCCTTGTTTTATCAGTGAAGCATGTGATAACCTTGTTTGGTTCATTCTGGGGTTTTGTTTGGTTTGTTTCGCTTTTGCTTCTTCACCCTTCCATTCATACCTGACCCACAGCTAATTCCCAAATTTTGTGGATATATTCGTGCCTTATCAATGTTGTTAGTAATTATGTTCCAATTATGGACTTCTTTCCCAGGAACAAGTTTCTCCACTTGCATTTAGTGCTGTTACCTTCCTAACAATAATTAATTGGGTTGAACTACATTTTGCTAGTTGTCTTTATCCCTGATGCCTTTTGGTTTCCCTACTTTTGTTCATTTTTTAAAAGTCAGGCTCCTGACTGCAGTACTTTCTGTCACCTTGCATGTATGAGAATGCCTTTCCTTTGATGTATCATATAAATGACAACTTGATTATAAATCAAATTATGGGTCACCAACTTATTTCAAAACCACAGTGGTTACTTTATTCCCATAGTTAATGTTATGGATGAGTTGATGTCCAGTCTAATTCTTTGTCCTTGTAAGCAATCCATGTTTTTCTCTTTTAAAAACCTTTCATATTTTTCTTTATTTTTAAAATTGAAAAGGCTACTAGGATGCGTTGTGGTGGAAATCGCTTTTCATTACTTAGATCCAGCACTTTGTGAACAGCTTCACTTAAAACCTCAAATCTTTCTTAAGCTTAGAATGTTGTCCTTCTTACATTGTTTGTTCTCCTTCAATTTCTCATCTTCTCTCTCTAGAATTCTTAATATATGCATATCGGATTTTTTTTCCCATATCCCTTCCATGTAACTTGTCGTTCTTCTCATTAGTTTAATCTCTCCATCCTTGTGGATTCTGGAAGAATTTCCCAACTTTAATCTCCACTTTTCTGTTTGATTTCTGCAGAATCTAGTTCTTTGTGCTGGTGCTTTCATCTCTTTGCGGGCTTTATTGATCTCAGATCTGACCTTTGACACATTTCCTCCTCTACTTTCAGAGATACAGTGCTAGAATTTCATCTTGTGACAACCGCGATTGAAAATCTTCTGAGATTTTTCACCTGTTCTTTGTTGTAGTTCACATAAAGATACTTGCTTTGACTTCTGTGAGTTCTCTTCCCTTAACACCTTTGGAGTCTTTTCTTATGTCCAGGGATTTTACTGTGTGTTTATCCCTGGAGATGGAGATTGCTATGTCTAGGACTGAAAGTTGAAACAGGATCTGGGAGAGATTATGAGGTCCTACGCCACATATACCAGGTGGCTCAGACAGTAAAGAATCCACCTGCCATGCAGGAGACCCGGGTTCAATCCCTGAGTCAGGAAGATCCTCGGGAGAAGGAAGTGGCTACCCACTCCAGTATTCTTGCCTGGAGAATTTCATAGACAGAGGAAACTTGTGGGCTACAGTCCAGAGGGTCACAAAGAGTTGAACATGACTGAAGACAACACTTTCATTCCACATATATCCAGCTGGGAGTATGGAAAAGTTGAGTTTGTTCTGCTCACATTTATTGAAAGGGGGACTTAGAGATGGTGGTGAAAATCAAGAAAAGCTTTTCTTCAAGTGTTTCTTTTTGCTTTGGCAGCCAGACGTTAGCTGGGGAAGTAACTCCTAGGCTCAGCCATCTGGGATCTCTGTAAATCTAAATGTGTTGTGAAAAAGGGTCTCTAATCCCCATAACCAAGAATATCACATGGGCTTTCTGGAAGCACTGCTGGCCCCAGATGTGCCTTCCAAAGCCTCCTTGGCTGGTTCCAAAGTCAGACCTCGCTGCAGTAGAGATATAGCCTGGCTTTCTGTTTACAGCCCTGCTTCCCTTCTGAGGGTGGGTCAGCAGACATTTCCAGGGGTCCCTAAGGTTGTGGAGGGGCAGCATGCAGAGTGGCCTTGCCATTGCCCATCACCCCACTTTCTCCAAGAGCTTCGACAGGAAGCGGATGGTAAGCAGGACTCCACCTCACAGATGCAGGTCCATCTGGACCACATCAAACAGAAGACACACCTTTTTCTTCTGATAGAGAGGCTGCTGGGCTTCCTTAGCTTCCTGTGCCTGGGCAGACTTTCCCCAGTTTCTGTGTTATCGGTTGGGTGACAATACACCCTGCTTTGCCTGGTATAGTCCCAGCTTTCATTCGGTTGTCTCAGAATAATAATTATTAATAACATGCCCTTTGACTCTCAGAAGTGCCCTAGTGTGAGCAATAAATTATATGATCTCTCTGGTTATCAGTCATTTCACAGGGCATCTGGGAAAAGCCTGGGATGCTCTCTGATGATCACATCACCCTCCTTCCCAGAACTTGGGGCCTTTTTGCTTGTTTGTTTTTATCAGATTGACATCAGTTTTCTAAGTAAACCACCAGTCACTTTGGTAATGGCCATTCTCCCCATCCCTGTGGGTCAACATGTCTTTAGAACTTTCTCCTTTCTAAACAGGTCATTTGATCTTTCTGAACTTTTCTTTCTTGATCTATAGACTGTGGGTACTGAGTGCTAACCTTGCATTGATATAGGTCAACATAAGACCATAGATGTGAAAGCTTTCTGTAAACTTTAAAGTACAGTATAAATGTGAGGTTTTATTTCAGGAAGACCTGGGAGGTGGAAGGGGTTGCTATGTGGGATGTGGGTAGCACTTCTGTCCTGGCCTGGATATTACCTACCAGGCCCGACTGACTGCTGGACTCACCATCTTCCTCTTCTCCTCACCCCTTATCTTGGCAGGAGAATCGCTGCCCTTGGCCACCTCCAATCAAGTCCTTGTTAAGTTCAGTGCCAAAGGCCAAGTACCAGCCAGAGGCTTCCACTTTGTTTACCAAGGTATGCAGGATGTGACGTGGGAGGTGTGAAGGCAATCTCCATCTTCGGGGATCAAGGAGAACAGGGACCTTTGACCCCCCCAGTCTGAGCCTCATTCTTACTGTGTTTGTGGGGCAATTCCCTGAAATACTGTTGAATTTTATACATCCAATATAGACAATTCTTGAACCCAACTCCATGTTGGATAAAGGGAGAAATCAGAGAAGGGAAGCTAATTTGTGCCCTCCCCCACTCCCCATTGTGTGGCACAGTCCTCATGGCATTGTGAGGATCAGCCCAGGCCTCTTACCTAGACCTTCTCCCATGGAGTACGGCTTTGCCTGCAAGGCCTATAAAGGTCCAGGAAAAACATGGGCTTCAGAGTGAGCTGGACATGGATTTGAACCCCAGCCCTGGCACTGTCTAACTGGGCATCAGCTACTCCCCTCTCAGAGCCCCAGTTTGCTCACCTATAAAATCAGGGTGACCATGTCACATCACAAAGTAGCTGGCACAAAGTGGGTAATCAGT
The DNA here is from genome assembly GCF_001704415.2 of Capra hircus. NCBI lineage: Eukaryota > Metazoa > Chordata > Mammalia > Artiodactyla > Bovidae > Capra > Capra hircus. Next base: position 8,640,049 of record NC_030810.1, on the reverse strand, counting down.
GTTCCCCTCCTTATGGCCCTGAAAGGCCAAGTCTCAGAGCAACCTAGCCTTCCCCTGCAGGCCTCAGCCTCTCTTTGCTGAGGATAGTGTCCGCTCTCCTGGGGCTCAGGTTCCAAGTGAGGTCCTGTATATTCCACTGCCCAGAACGACCTGCATTGCCCTGTGTAGGGGTAATCCTGCCCCAGAGACACCCTTCCTGGGCCTGGGGCGGTCCAAGTTCCTATCGCCCCCTTTAGGTGGGGAAGGGAAATTCAGGTCTGTGAGAGCAGGGCCCTGGGCAGGGTCTTAGGGGACATCGGACCCTACCGGGCAAGGGGCTTCATTGGGAAGGCGAAGAGCACAACTGGGCCTAAAGGCTGGGCCTGAGGCTGTTACTGCTTTCCATAGTTTCCAGAAGCTGTGCTACCTGGTGCGTCCAACTGTATTTCAGGAAGATGGGCCTCATCCTAGAAAGCCCCCTACCCCCGCCCTAAGGGAAAGCACCCAGAGCCTCAGAGTCCCACCCCGTTCCAGCCCTACGATGTGTCCATCCCCGGACCCGTTTCTAGAGGGGTGAGGCCTACCTCTCAGCACCCCTGTTCCCTGCAGCGGTGCCCCGAACCAGCGCCACGCAGTGCAGCTCAGTACCAGAACCCCGCTACGGCCGGAGGCTGGGCAGTGACTTCTCGGTGGGGGCTATCGTCCGCTTCGAATGCAACTCTGGCTATGCCCTGCAGGGCTCCCCAGAAATTGAGTGCCTCCCCGTTCCTGGGGCCTTGGCCCAGTGGAATGTCTCAGCACCAACGTGTGTGGGTGAGTCATGGACAACCAGGGCTTGGGGGAGAGGGTGGCCAGCAAATGCCCAGCAAGACACACGAGCTCTGTCTGCCAGGGTAACTTGAGAGAGCGGGTGGCCCCTTCCAGGTCAACCCGTGTCCTGTGAGTGGGTATGAAGGGGCAGTGGGAGCCGCTGATGGGGTTGGGAGGGGTGGGGGTGGCGGGCCAGAGTCCAGGTCCCTGAGGAAGGGTTGTAGGGGGACCACCCAGGGGAGGGAGGCGGGGCTGTGCACGTGGGCGGAGCCAGCAGGGGCGGAGTCACAGCGAGGCCGGAAGCCCTGGGCGGGGTCTGCTCCCCGCGGACCCACCCAGATGAAAGCTGCCTCTCTCCCAGTGCCTTGTGGCGGAAACCTCACGGAGCGCAGGGGCACCATCCTTTCCCCCGGCTTCCCCGAGCCCTACCTCAACAGCCTCAACTGTGTGTGGAAGATCATGGTCCCAGAAGGCGCTGGCATCCAGGTAGGAGCCAGGGGGAGACTTCACAGCCTGTCTCCAGCCCCTCGGGGCAGGGACGCAGTGGAGGCCCACAATCAGAAAAACACAACACCTCCCAACTCAGGAAAGATGAGGTGTGGGGGCTGGCTGGGCCGTCGGGGAAGCCGCCGAGAGGAGGAGGTGGGCCTGGAGGTGGAGTGTGAAGCCTGGGAGGAGTCACAGGAGGTGTTTTTCAGGTGACTTGAAGGGTACTGTTCTTAAGGTTTTGGGGGAGTTGGGAGAGGAGGCATTGCAGGTGAGGGGAAGGCGCAAACCGACAGGCACCCTCTCACACACATCGGGGGTGTTGCGCCCGCAGCCCAAGGCAGCAGCGGAATCGGGGTCAGACTGGTGGGTGCGGATGGAGCAGGTGGAGGACCCCCTGGACAGCTGCTGCTCCTGGGAGGAGGGGGCCAGGCCCCAAGGCCGGCGGAAACCACAGGGACTCCCGGTGGACAGGTCCACCCAGGGGTGGGTTACTGGCCCGCAGCTGCAGGATGTCTGGAGACAGGACAGTGAGGAAACTCAAGGAGTGCTGGAGAGGTGAGGAGAAGACCAGTCGCCCTGAAGTAGCCCTATGCCCTGGACTGTCCTTTCCCGCTTCTCTGCCTGACAGAGCACCCCACTGTCACGTAACCATCCCACCTCTCTCTCCCTCAATGAACTCCTTGGGAACAGGGTCTGCGTCTTCCTTTTATCAAAGTTCCCAGCACAGTGTGATCCAGACGAGGTGCTCAGTAACTGAAAGGAGGAGGGGGAAGGGAGTGGGGAAGAGAGGATTGCCTAACCAGCAGTTCACTCCCCCTGCCTTCCCAGATTCAAGTCATCAGTTTTGTCACAGAGCAGAACTGGGACTCCCTGGAAGTGTTTGACGGTGCAGACAACACTGTAACCATGCTGGGGAGTTTCTCAGGTGAGATGGGGGCTTCCAGGAACCTGGACTCGCAGGGCGGCGGTAGAATTATTATTATCATTATTGAAATGGGATTCATATGCCATAAAATTTACCATTTTTAAGCGTACAATTTAGTGGGTTTTAGTATATTCACAAGGTTCTACAACCATCACCACTATCCAATTCCAGAACATTTTCATCAGCCCCCAAAGAAACCAGGTACCCATCTGTACACACTCCCCATCGGCCTGCTCACCACCACCCCCTGGCAACCACTAACATACCTTCTGTCTCTATGGATTTGCTTGTTTCAGACATTTCATCTAAGTGGAGTCCTACAATATATGGCCTTCTGGGTCTGGCTTCTTTCATTCAGTGTAATGTTTTCAAGGGTCAACCCTTCACTGTGTGGATAGACCACATTTCATTCATCCATTCACCAGTTGAAGGACATTTGGTTGTTTCCAGTCATTGGCTAATTATGAATAATGTTGCTGTGGACATTCACATACAAGTTTCCACGGGAACATGTTTTCAAGTCTTTTAGGTATATGTATACCTAGGAGTGGAAATCCTGGGTCGTATGGAGATTCTGTATATAATTTTTTTGAAGGACTGCCGGCAGAGTGGCCACACCATTTTCCATTCCAGCAGTGGGCTTCTAAGTGTAGTGTATGATTTTGCCCAAAGGCCAGGGCAGTTTATCTGGGCCTCGTAGGCCCCAGAACTCCCTGTTGCCAAGATCTAGTAATCAGTCACATGCCCCAGATAGACTGTCTACAGTGCCTGGATGGGCCAGAGAATTATTCATGTCAGAATCGCTTTGAAGACACCTGGCAGGGACCACCTTATAGGCCCCCGAAGGAGGCCACCTGCTGCTGGCGTGTGGCGTGCTCACTGCTCTTTTGCCAGAAGTTGTTCAGAGTCTCTCCTCCTGTAGGTATTAGAAACCCAGCACTCTGAGGGGAGCTAACTTGTCATTCAGTGGGTTTGATAGCTGGGGACACATGGGGACCTTGGGATGAGAACCTCAACAGGTTGCAACAGGGGTGGTGCCCAGGGGTGGGAGAGGCTAAGCCTGATTGGTCCCTGTTTCCTTGCCCAGGAACAACCGTGCCTGCCCTACTGAACAGCACCTCCAACCAGCTCTACCTGCATTTCTACTCAGACATCAGTGTGTCTGCAGCCGGCTTCCACTTGGAGTACAAAAGTGAGAATCCAGAGTCTCAGAGTGTGCAGGGTTCAGGGTGGGAACCGACAGGGCCTGAGTTCCCCACGAGGAACCAGGGGTTGTTCTGGGGCTGTGTATTCTCTACGCTGCTGAAGCCTCACACAGACCTAAATGAGGATGCTCAAGCTCAGAGAAGGTCAGAAACAGCCAGGAAGCAGTGAAGCCAGGGTTCTTACCCAAGGGTCTGTTATGCAGAAACCTGTGTGCTCCCTCTGAGTCCCCACAGGAATGGGAAGGGGCCCGGGATATTATTTAGAGAATAATGGAGGTGTAAGGTGCTCCAGTCTAAAAACTGGCCTCTCTAAGCTCTGGTCAGTGATGCAGCTGTCCTTGAATGTCCTCTTCTCGTTGCAGACTTTACTCCCCTCCCATCAGATTTCTCCCTCCATCCTCAAAACCTTACGTCCTGGTTTCCAGCATCCCTAAGTGATCACAACTAAAAACCCTTGAAGAAAAGGGTTACAGGGAGAGAGAGAGGTGCAAACTACTGGGCATGAGATAGGCTCAAGGGTGTATTGTACAACGCGGGGAATAGAGCCAATATTTCATAATAATTGGAAGTGAAAAGTAACCTTTAAAATTGTATTAATTTTTTTAATTTTTAAAAACGAAAAAGGATTGCAGATGTGCCTTGTGGGGCAACAAAGACAGAGGTTGCTGGGGTGGCTGCTTTCATCCTGAGACTGGCTGCCCATCCCCTCTGCACGGGTGCAGGAATGGGTTGGCAGCAGGGTCTATCACCCATTCATTCAGCAAATACTTACTGAATATTTACAGTGTGCCAGGTGCAGTGCTGGTTTTGCTAGGATTGCGTAAGATCAAGAGAGAGGAGTCCTTTCTGAGTCCGTGGGAGAGAGGCAGGCATGTGGACAGAGAAGGGCATGAGAGCTGCAGGTCTCTCAGGGGTGTCCCCAGGAGGGGCAACAGTTCTCCCCGGAGCTGGAGGGGAGGTGACTGTCCTGAAGAAACACGGGACCCCTGCCAGGAGGCATGCCCTGTGGCAGGCGCCCACAGAACGAACGTGAACAAGCACAAAGCGCAGAGTCGAGGGGGAGAGGGACATGGAGACAGTCATTGTAGTGCAACCTGATAGGCTAAGAGAGTACAGAAGAGGGGCGCCGGCCCTGGCCAGGTGAGACTTTACGGAAGGAGCGCCTGACTCAGGTATGGGATGAGAAGTGAGAAAGAGGGGAAGGGGTATTTGACTGGACCCTCTGAACAAGATGGACAGATGGAAGCCCCACTTGCTGCTTCACCCAACTGGTGTCAGCATCACCCAGCTGGTATCAGAACAAATGCGTCTCATCCAGGTAGTGGAGAGGGGATTGGCTAGATCCTAGGATGCTCATCACCTGAAGGAACTGAAATGGTGAGCTGGTCAGAAAGTGCAGGGCAGCTTGAAGCCAAGACCCTGCAGGGTGGAGGACAGGACAGGGACCTCTGAGACCTTCCTCCCACGGACCTCTCAGACCTCAGTCACCTGGTGGGCTGAAGTATCCTAGGCTCTTGAATAATTTACATTTTTCCTTTCACCCTCTCTCCTCTTTTCTCTCCAGTTTTGTTTCTTTACCCAATATTTAAAATTGAATCCTTTAATGTTCCCTTGAATGTTCTCTTTTCTTTCTTGTTCCAAAGAGAGACTTCTTTCCTAAATCTCCTTTTTATTCTACTGCCTCATTCCCAGGAAAAATTCACCTCTTTGAAATTTTCTTTTTTCTTTTTCTGCTGTTGTTGTTCAAGACAACTGGTGGTTTCTCAGTAGCTGGTGTTTATCATGCACTGTCCTCTCACAGTGGAAGAAGCTAGGGGATATCAGAAGTCTCCGTTAGTATTTGGAGACTGAAATTCCTAGGAGCCAGGACCCTGTAGTTACGTTTCCATTTTGTAGATCATTTACAAAGAGAGTACAGAAAGGAAGAGTTAACTGCTATTGTAGAGGCAAAGGGTTTTGCAGGATACAAAATTCCTGTCTATTGCTATGACTCACATTTGATGTGTATTTAATTGAAATGGAAATGACCAGTCTGCTTTCAAAAGTAATAAATTTCTTACGATTTTTTTTTAAAAGTCTTCCTTTGTTGTAAACTTGGCTTAAATAAAATTCACCACTGCCATGTAAAGAAATTAGAATGGACTTTCAATTAAAGAAATTAGAATGGACCTTTCTCCGTGTCCTTCCATCTTTCTCTCTCTGTCTCGACCTTTCTCTCCATCCCATCTTTCTCCTACCACACTTTTTGCTCTTGCTTTCTCTTTTTCCCTCTGCCCCTCCTCCTCCTTCTGTCCACCACTTCCATTCCAGTAAGTAGGTCTTAGGTTACTATCTTGTGATCACCTCAGTAAATACTGAGTTGCCTTTTACTTGGAGGGTGGGAAAGAGTGGAGAAAAAAAGAGACAAGATGACAGCTGAGATGAAGCACTTCCAGTTCACTCTGATGATTGTTTTGATACTGTCCTTGAAATCTTTTGTCCCAGATGCTGAGATCTGTGGATTCAGGCCCAAGTGGCTTTCATTTCTAAGCATCACATCCACTTCTTAAAAGCCCACGGAGTTGCATGGGAAGAGACGAAGGAACTTCCTGGGGTGGCAGCAGGGTTGTATCATTTTGAGCCTGGAGGCACAGTCAGAGCCCCCAGATGACACCCACCTGCTCCAGGAGGCTTTCACCTGTTGGGCCTCTGTGCCATATACACATTCTGATTTTTCCCACGTGCTGGGAGGTGAAAGGCTTGGGAAACACGGGCCTAGAGGCTGGGAGGAGAGAAAGCAGAGAGGACACAGCTTGGAGGCAGCTTCTCCTCGCTGCCAGCACTGCCTGCAGCCTACTAGTGCGTCAGCCTGACGGACTTGTCTGTCCTCCTGTCGTCTGTCTCTGTCTGGTCTAGCGGTGGGCCTGAGCAGTTGTCCAGAACCTGCTGTGCCCAGCAATGGGGTGAAGACTGGTGAGCGCTACCTGGTGAATGACGTGGTCTCCTTCCAGTGTGAGCCGGGATATGCCCTCCAGGTACCTTCCGTTGACGCCCCCCCAGGACTGATCCCCTCCTTGAGCGGGGATCAGCCAGCCTTCTCCCAGCAGAGCTGCAGTCGCCGCAGAACAGAGAGAAGCTCCCCAGATCCCTCAGGGACTGTTGTCCCCTCCTGGAGCTGTTCATGCACGAGACAGAGTGCTGACTTTGGCTGTTTGGCACAAGCCAGCCTCACATGTGTTCCTGCAGTTTCGGTTTGATTAGACTCTAGGAAAACTTAATTCCTCTTTGAAGGCAATGAAAGAATCTAGTAATTAAAGGAGTCTCATGAGGAACCTTTAGTAATGAGATTTCTTTAGTAATGGCTGTTAATAAGTGTCCTTCCCCAGCTCTCTCCCTCTACCTCTCCCCCCAACCCCCGGTGGACCATGTATCTTGCTCCTTAGCCCAAAGCCTAAGAACAAGCCCCTCCTCCAGCCTGTACATGTCGCTGTGCCTGTGTGGGCAGCTGGCCCACCCTGTTCCTGATTCCTCTAGGGCCACGCCCACATCTCCTGCATGCCTGGGACCGTGCGGCGCTGGAACTACCCTCCGCCTCTCTGTATTGGTAAGAGAACACCTACTTCTCCAGTTCACTCAAATCCATTTCTGCCAGGGGTTTGAGTTCAGGGACATCCCACTGGGATTAAGTTCAAATCCAAAGGAAGTTTGGTATTGCAGGTCTGCTCGAAGGTGGGATCTTTAGACTGAGGGTTTTTGTAAGCTTTAACTCTCAGGCTTTTCACGACTTTTGGAAACCTTTGTCCACCAAATGAAATATTTGCAGTGGCTTGTCCATTCCAAAACCTGGTGATGACCATTCTGATTCCGTATAACCCCAAACCCCATATGGAACCTCTGGGCATTTGGGGGCTTCCCCCTGTGACTTTTCATGGGACAGACAGATGGAAAACACTGATGGAGAAAGGCTGAGCGTGCCCCGTGGAAGGAGGACTTGGTTTGGTTTGGTTTCTGTGCTGAGTACTGATGAAGAGTACTGGGTACAAGGAAAGACAGAGTCTCCATGCTCAGAAGCGTCTAGTCAGGTCGGGGCAAGGGGAATATCTGTTTATCAAGGGTCTGCCAAGTGCCAGACCCTGAGTTATATGTCTCCTTACTGTAGCTCTTCAGGGCAGGGGTCATCACCCTCAGTTTTGCAAAGAGGAAAACTAAGGTTTTTAGGATTCAAAAGAAAGTGACAGCGAGGAATGAGAATCCAGGATGCCCTGATGCCCGCCAACTGGCAGGTGCAAGGCTAAACTTGGAGTGGGAAGCAAGATGAGCCAAGGGCATGTCCTTGGAGCACATGGCCCTGCCCTTCTGTGCTCTCCCCAGGGTGCAGGGCCTGTTTGTCTGCAGAGCAGTCAGCAATGGGACTGGTCCACCCTTTTCCCCATCCTGTATGACGAAGGCCTTGCCCAGGGAACCACTCAGAGCCCCACAGCCACCCTGGGCTGAGGGTTTACTGTGCATGCCAGGCCCTGTCCCAAGTGAAGTGAAGTCCTGTCTGTTGTAACCTTATAACCACCCTGCGACACAAGTGCTGGGGAGGGGCAGGGAACCAGGTCTGGAGGTTTGGGGCGGGGGAACTTAGAGCCGGCCCCAATCACCCAGGAAGTGGGAGCGCTGGCACTGGGACCGGGGCTGGGGTGGGGGGACCAGTGCTGGAGCCCCCGCTTTGCGTGCAGCACTGTTCCCTTCAGATCTGTGTGCTCCAGCCACCCTCTCCCAAGAAGGGGTTCACATAGGCGCGGCACATCCTCCTCCCCTCGGCTCCTTCTTCTGGCCTTCCGTGATGGGCTAACCCCTTTCTGCACATACAGCCTTTCCTAATAAATTGAAAAGTGAAGTTGCTCAGTCGTGTCCGACTCTTTGCGACCCCATGGACTGTAGACTATGAGGCTTCTCCATCCATGGAATTTTCCAGAGCAGGTTGCCATTTCCTTCCCCAGGGGATCTTCCCAATGCAGGGATTGAACCCTGGTCTCCCAAAGTACAGGAAAACGCTTTACCATCTAAGCCAAAAAAAAAAAAGAATCCACATGAACTGGCCAGGCTGCAGTTGTGCCCCAGGCCTGCAACTTCAGGCGACTCTGGCCCTGAAGTCATTTTGATTGGAGATTCAGATGCCCCAGCCCCTTGTGGTTGGCTCACAGTCACTTTGGCTCAGGGCACATGTCAGCGTTCTAAGGGTGGGCTCATGGGGAGGCCCCTCTGCTGACAACCCAGCCCTGTGAAATAAGAGCCTGGGCTGATGCCGGCACAGAGCAGGGACTTAACATGTCGCTGTCTGTCCCCTTCCTTCCTCCTCTTTTCCAGTCCCAGAAGAGCTGATTGGACAATGAAAAGAGGGAGATTTGGGGAATCCTGTAGGAGACAGTCACACTTCTCTTGGGGCACACCATTTTTGCTGCAAACCTCACTAAGGAAACTGACCTTTGAAGGGCATGCTGAAGGTCAAGCATCCATAACTTGGGTTTGTAGACAGCAGGGCAGACATAGGGTATACTTCTTCCCTTCCTGGATGTAATACTCCGTTTTCTCTTGTGTGCAGTTTTTTAGGGAGGTGAATTAAAGGTTCCTTTGGGTTCTCAAAGGGAAATTAACTTAGGAAAGTCCAAATGCCATGTGGCCTTGTTCTTGCCTTGTTGCTGTGCTAACCCCCAGTCTGGTCTCACTGTCACAGCGCAGTGTGGGGGAACAGTGGATGACATGGAGGGGGTGATCTTGAGCCCCGGCTTCCCAGGGAACTACCCCAGCAACATGGACTGCTCCTGGAAAATAGCGCTGCCCGTGGGCTTTGGTAAGTCTTCACGCCCAGGCCTCTGGGCTTAAAGCAACTGTCTGCCGCCATCACTTAGCATAACCTTGGCCGAGTCAGTTCAGCTCTCTGCCTCTCTGCTTCCTCAGCTGTTGAGCTCCTGTGCAGTCCAGAGGATCAATTAGGAATGGTAGAGATGAACGTGCTTTGGGAACATAAAGTAGGGAAAAAACTTCAGGGATTACCATTATTATTTTTATCATTAGAGCAGTGAGCTAAAATCCAGGAATGTGGAATGAGAAATTGCTCAGGGATGGTTGAAAAAAGAAAAAGACAATCTATTTTACTGAGACTGGACTTCAACCTGGGCTTTTAACTCCAATATCCAATTTCTCATCCTAATTAAATTGAGCCAAGGTCAATGTGAAATTGAGTTTGCATTCTTTATACTCACATTCTGACTGGCCTTAGAGGTTGGGAAATGTCATGTGTGTGTGTGTGTGTGTGTGTGTGTGTGTGTGTGTGTGTAGACATGGAGGTTAGTGGGTGTAGAGGACACTGATCTGGGTACAAAATTTAATTACTGAAATTACTGAAGGTTCATGTGTTGTGCACTGGGAATATAATTTAACCCCTAATATTTCTGTTGAAGTGACAAAGAATTTGTGTTGACGTGGAAATTATAGGCTGTACACATAGGTCATCCAAGTCATTGCTCTGCGCCTAGGAATGAAATGTCCCAAGGGGATCACTCCTGCACAGGCCTGTGATCCCCCAGTCTGTGACCCCAGAAGTCAAGACCACCTCTTTTGTCCTTTTTTATTCATCCTAAAGTGGGTGTTCTGATGGAGAAGAGGCTTTCAAGAGAAAGCGACCTACTTGGATGTCTCTAAATCTTCCCTCAGTAGTTAGAGTTATATTAAGTACCATCTTCTGAAGGAAACCGGAGGTGTATGATCAGGCTGCAAAGTGATGATGACTTTGGCAGCCTTGGGAACTCCAGATTTTGAGATATTGAGGGAAGAGGAGCTGGGAGACCCTCTGACTCTGCATCAGACATGAACCAGAAGAACCTCAGATGATAGAAGGATGGAGGCAGGACCACAACCAAAGGAAAACAGAAGTTTAAGTGGGAGGCACATCACTTTCTCTGTAAGGCCTGATGTTCAGCCACCAGAGACCTCTATCTTTAAGTCCTCCAGGCAGTCAGCCTCCTGCAGGGACCAGTCGCAGAAGACCAGACCTCTTGCTTTCGAGTTACTGTTGGATTCCAAACAGTCCCTAATGCCCCCTGGTCTCAGTGTTTAAAAACCACCGCATTTACAAACGTCTGCCACTAGATGGCGGCAGTCAGACAGTGCAATTCAGAAATTTGGCATCCAGCTGAGCCACAAGGGAAGCCCGTCCTTAAAGAGCCCCTTCAATGGACCAGCAACCTCTGTGGGGATGACGCATGGGAGGTAGACTGTAGCTTCCGAGGATATGTACAGAGGTGCTCCGTGTCAAGTTATCTGTAATCTGGAAAATATCTACGTGTTGATAGAAGAATGAATAGTGTGGTTGGGTAATTCATTAAATGGAATTAATTAATATGTAGTTAAAAATCAATGAACTGTATCTTTGCATTGACAAGGGAAGACCTTGAAAAACACATGCTGAATTTAAGCTTGTAAAACTATATATATAATATAATAATAAATGCAGATGTTTAAAACAAATCAGATATACATTTAGGAATCTAAACACATGAACTGGAAGGATATCTTCTGCATTCAAGAGACCGACTGCCTCTGTAGGGAGAAGAGCAGTGGGAGAGGGCAGGAGATACGAAGGGTCTCTTCAACAGTATATGTCAAGTCTTAATTTAAATAATCAGATGCAAAAAATTCACTCCTATGCGCTTATTCTAAGCAAATTCGAAGGTATAGATGAGCAAATTATAAAAATCCCAATGTATCTGTAGCCCCACCATGCAGAGATCATCACTCACAGCTTAGACCTCACCATCATGAAGACGAGGGCCCTGTAAAGACCTTGTTCCCCCCTTTGTAACGCTCCCCTAGCACAGCCCTGGGGCATGGCAAATGCTCGATAAACATTGTTAGTGAGTCAGTGAACAGTCTTCCAGTCACTGTTAGAATTGTATGCGACACACTACTTTGCAGTCAGATTTTTACAGTTAACCTTGCGCACATTGTCCTATGCTCAGAAATATATTTCTTCAATATCGTTTTTAATAGTAATCTAATTTTGAGAAATCTTATCAATCAGCTGATATCAATAGTCTCCCACTTATTCTTCAAAGAATATATTTATATGTAAGTTAAGATCCTAATGAAGTCCATTTAACCTGTAGCGTTGTTAGATCTTCATTAATAAGACCCCAAAGTATAAACTTCACTTGGCATCTTAATAGGACCAATGGGATGATGTAGTGTTCTAATCTCTGAATTATTGTAAGTGTTCTAGAAAATACTAGTATTGAAGGTGATGTCTTTTGATCAGGTGTAGTTGTGTTTAAATGGTAGTATTTTCCAGTTAAAACATTATTTTATCAAAGCTGCCCTTATACTGATACTAGACATATGAATTCCAAATTAAGTCAGGTGTTAACCCTGAACTTCATTTTCCATGAAATAAAAGAGAGTGGGGGTGGAGCTCTGATATGACTGATGCCTTTCATTTTGAGTGAATAATAACAGTTTTAAGTTCAGTCCTGCCTGAAGATGAGAGACTGGGCTGACCAGCGATTCTCCATGTGTGTTCTGGACCCCTAACAGGGTGGGTAGTCGGTGGTGGGGACACGTGGGCTCTGGCAGGTGATGCTCTCAGGAGTCAGCACGTCGGATGCAGGACTCTATTGCTTGGGCACTGTCTGTCTTTGTCTTGCTCCCAGGAGCTCACATCCAGTTCCTGAACTTCTCCACTGAGCCCAACCACGACTTCATAGAAATCCGGAATGGCCCCTACGAGACCAGCCGCATGATGGGCAGATTCAGCGGGAGTGAGCTTCCCAGCGCCCTGCTCTCCACGTCACACGAGACCACCGTCTATTTCCACAGCGACCACTCCCAGAACCGGCCGGGATTCAAGCTGGAGTATCAGGGTGAGGACAGGAAGGGTCCATCCATCCCCACCTCTTAACCCACCATCACCTATCTTCCCAGCCTTCCATGTAGGGGAGGAGGGGACCCAGCAAAGGCCAAGTAGTGGAAGGCAGGCCTGACCGCTGTGACATGTCTTTCTGGCCCCACAGAGGCTATCAAACCCCCTGGACAAGAGCTTCCCAGGGCAGCAGCCCAAAGTGCCATCTCAGCTCCAGACCCAACAGTCAGCAGCTTCCTCAGAGCAAGTGACCCATCAGTTCCCCCTCCAACCACCCCCTCCCCCCTGCCCCAGGGCCTCCAAAGCCTCACTTCCTCCTCCAGGGCCTCCCCTGTGTGTCAGTTACACCCCGCAAAGCTCGTCCTGTGATACAATGGAGGTTTCCAGTAACGATTCTGGTAACAGTCCTGGAGCGCCCGCTGAGCCGTCGCAATGAGACAGGAGCAGGACCCTTTCCTCCCGCTGAGGGCTTCCCTGTGTGAGGCTGGACCACACTCCCCGCGGCTCCCCCGTCCTCAGCTGGAGTCCTGTGGTTAGCCCACTCCTCCTGGATCGAGCCCCATCCGCCCCAGCTCAGACTTCTCCTGTGCCTGTGTAGCTGTGCCCACCTGGGCAGCTGTACCCAGGGCCCTGGGGCAGCCCGACATCTCCTTCCTGGGACGCCTCAGGAGAAGGAGCTGGGCTCTTCACGCCAAGGGAGGAGCAGGGAGAAGCCCCAGCCTCTTTCCCAGTAAATGCCACTTCACTGGCGGTAATGCAACTGCGCCCCCCACCCCGGCGGGCTGTGGATGGGCTCGTGGCAGCGGTCAGCCTTACCTGGGCAAACCTGTGCCTAAGAAGGGTGCACAACCCCGGCGGGCAGTGAGGCCTGTCCAGTGGTCACCATACGTCCCAGGGCCACAGTCTATCCCAGGAGAGACTCAGGCCCACATGCGAGGCCAGGGTGCCTCTCAGGCTTCACGTGTACTGGGCTCCGAGGTCAGCTCTCTCAGTATACCGCAGACTGGGGCTTGAGGAGCAGAGTTACTCTCTCACAGTCTTGGAGCCTGGAAGCCCTGAGATCGGGGGTGGGCAGGGCTGGCTCCTTCCAAGGGCTGAGAGGAGGAGTATGTTCCCTGCTCTCCCCCGGCTTCTGGCGGTTTGCTGACCGTCGGCATTTCTCGGCTTGTGGAACCATCACCCCCATCTCTGGCTTCATCCTCATGTGGCGTTCTGCCTGGCTGTCTGAGGTCATTAGGGTGGGCCCTAATCCAATATCACCAGTGTTCTTGTGAAAACAGGAAATGTAGAGATGGTAAAGACTGCCTGCAAAGCAGAAGGCCTGGGCTCGATCCCTGGGTCTGGGAAGATGCCCTGGAGTAGGGAATGGCTACCCACTCCAGTATTCTTGCCTGGAGAATTCATGGACAGAGGAGGCTGGCAGAGTAGTCCATGGGGTCTCAAAGAGTCAGGCACGGCTAAGACTACCTAACTGAAGACCTCATTTTAATTTAGGCAAAGGTAGATGAGGATCCTGTCTCCAAATATGATCACGTCTGAGGAGTGGGGGAGGGGCAGGGGGTTAGAGCTTCTACATGAATTTGAGGTGAACACAGCTGGGCCCAAGGGCTCTCCCTGAGCTCCTCCTCTGGGATGAAGGCAGGGCCTGATGACGCCACCGTTGTGGTGGGGCCCGTGCTCTGGGGCCTCCCCGTGCACTGGCTTCAGCCCTGTAAGGGGCACAGCCCTGCCCAGGAGCTCAGGTGGTGAGAGCAGACACACTCCCTGCATTGCCGTGTGTTAAGCCCACTTTGTCCTCGTCAGAGCTGCCCCTCTGAGTCCTGCAGACTCCTCGGATGCCCTGCTTCCTTACAGAAGTAGTAGGTAGGGGCCTTGACCTCAGCCCCTCCCAGACTCACCAAACCTTCTTCTCTGAGGAGCTTCACCTGAGGCTCACGGGCTCCTCCCTGAGGCTTCCAGGCATGAGCCAGCACTCTGCGTTAACGTCACTCACACTGAGGCTCCACGTGTTCAGAGGCCAGGTTCTCTAAAGAACCTGAGGCAGGGGCGAAGGGTGGAAAGAGGAAGGAGGGGTCCCGAGCTCACCTTCAGAGGACCGGCACCTTGACCTGAGTTGCCCCAAGTGTATGAGAGCCCCAGCAATGCCCACTCTGTGGTGGGCCAGCTCCCCCGACTCACGCACATTTCTCCGCAGGACTTGCCCGGATGTTCCCCTTGGGTCACAGGCCCAGCTGCTTCCTCAGCACCTGCCCGCTGCCACAGTCCTGACAGGGCTTGTGGGGCCACCCTTGGTGTCAGGGTGGCCGCCCCCACTCAGACGTGGCCTCTGAAACTTGCCCTGTGGCTTCTCCTTCAAGATGGCCCATCCTCCGGACGAGGTGGTCTCCAGTTCCGGTGGCCCAGCTGCTCCCACTGAGGCCCCCGCCATGTGTCAGGCCCAAATAATTCTCCCTGCCCCCTAGACCCATGTTCTTGGCCCCGTGGAGTTTCACCTGACCACTCGCCCCAGGTTTTTCTTTTATGAAAAGACCTACATCTCCACTCAGGCCGTTTGTGTCCAGCAGTCCCAGCTCTTTGTGGTCCCCAGACTTTCTTTGGAAGAAATACAACTCCTTACTTTTCCTCAAAATCCCTCCTGTTAGACACTCTGGACTTCCTAACCTGGAGTTTTCTTTCTCCTTCTTCAGGTAAATATCCTCGTAGCGTCTTTAGTAGCAGCACAAGCTACTCCTGCCAGGTCTCCTAGCCTGATAGGCTTAATGTTTCCGTTAAAATTTCTCAGGAGATTGTGTTTCTAAGAATGTAGCAAAATGGCCTTGTTCCAGAATGTTAGGCCTCATCGTGGCTGATTTTTTAAATATGTGTGTTTGTTTGAAACTATCTGCTCGCATTGTAGCCTCCACTGCTCCTCTCCCCGCAGAACCCTTTTCTGGGGAAGTTAATGACTCCACTCCTCAGGGGTCTTGTCTTGCCTCAAGGCCCAACCTCTCCCTCTGAAGCTTCCTCTGGTGGAAGAGACTGAGACTCCTCTCCCTGTGAAAGTGGTCCCGGAGCCCTGACTTCAGTGTCTTTTTGTGAAAAGCCAGCTCCTTCCCCTGGAAACGATTCCTGTGAGAGAGACCCAGCCGCTCTCCTCCAGGCTGCTTGTGACCTCTCACCAGCCCTCGGTCTTCAGGCCCGCCCACATCGTTGGGTCCCTCTCTTCCCACTGAGACTTCTCCTTAAAGGCCCCACTCATCCTTCAGTCACCTCCCTACAGGCTCCTCACTTCTGCTAAGACTTGCTAAATCGCCCAAACCCGATTCTGCTGACAGAGCCATGGCCCTTTGGCCGCCCAGCCCACCCAGTCTCTCCGGAACTGCTCGATTTTTCAACGCACCCAACTATCTTGATGATTTCTTTAAAAAAAGAAAAGAAAACTTTTGCCTATTTTTTAAATTTTTGCTTGTTCATTTTTGGTTGCGGTGGGTCTTTGTGGCTCTGCGTGGGCCTTCTCTAGTTGCCTCGGGCGGGGGCCGCTCTGCATCTCATTGTGCGGGCTTCTCATTGCCACGGCTTCTCCTGTTGCAGAGCGCGGGCTTGAGGGCACGAGGGTTCAGTAGCGGTGGCATGCAGGCTCGGTGGTTGCGGTGCGCGGGCTTGGTTGCCTCCCCGGGATGTGCGTTCTTCCTGGGCCAGGGATCAAACCCAAGTCACCTGCATTGGCAGATGGGTTCTTAACCACTGGGCCCCCAGGGGAGTCCTACCTTCATGATTTCCCAGTGAAACCTGCCCAGTTCTGCCCACAGGGACCTCCCTGCGTGGCACTGAGAGGAAACACATCACGCGAAGGGGCTGCTCCGGGATCATCGTTCTTTACATTGTTATCGCACGTGATGAGGCACCGACTTGCATCGAGCATTCATTGGTCTCAACCACTCCCCCCGAGAATTCCCACTGTAGGAACGCTCCCTCTGCTGATTCCCTGCTGAGTGGGTCCAATTACTGTCCTGTGGATCCGATTATTAATAATTGAGGGCTCTGGCTGTCTGACGTGTGCTCGGCAAACCCCTCAGTGACTTCTCCCTGTTGGCTCAGCTGCTCCCATTAAGGCTTCTCCTTTCAAGGCAGGCACACCCATTCTCAGGGAAGCAACTTTCTTGTTCTTTGGAGGGACTCCCTTGTACGAATATCACACATTCCTATTATTTTATTGTTTTTTTTAAATGTGGACCATTTTTAAAGTCTCTTGTTGAATGTGTCATAACGTTGCTTCTGTCCTACGTTTTTTTGTTTGTTTGTTTTTGGCCACGAGGCATGTAGGATCCCAACTGCCTGACCAGGGATTGAATCCACAGGCCCTGCATTGGAAGGCAAACTCTTAACCACTGGACCACCCAGGGAGTCCCCACACATTCCTTTTAACCCAGCGATTCCCTCGGAAAGTTCCTCTCCTTGCCACAGGCTGGGCTTACTCCCGTGTTTCTTCCTTCTGAGAGGTTCTAACTGCTCAGAGTCAGAAGGACCCCACTCAAGTGCTCATCTGACTGCTTCCTGTGTTTGTGATCTTGGTGGTTATCGGGATTGAATGAAATAAGCAACAGAAAAGAGCCAAAGTCAATGCTGAGCCCCAACGAGGTGCTCAAGGAATGATGGTTCCATCTAACCTTGTCTTCCATGGGCCGCCCTTTCCCATGAAAGCAGCAATAACAGACAGCATGCTTATTGCATTCTTACCACGTGCCAGGACTGTGTGAAGAGCTGTGTGCATGTATCATCCTATCAGATTCTCACAGTAACTGTTTGCTAAGTAAGTAAACAAAGGCATACAGAACTGAAGTCACTTGGCCAGAGCCAACAACTAGAAAATGACAAAGGCCTGTCTGAGTCCCTGCCTCGGTTCTCCAGCACTCTGCTAACTCCCTGTGTGTCTCTGTGCTCAGTGGTATCTGACTCTTTGCAACCCCGTGGATGGTATCCTTCCAGGCTCCTCTGTCCATGGGATATTCCAGGCAAGAATACTGGAGTTGGTTGCCATTTCCTGTTCCAGGGCATCTTCCCAACTCAGGGATAAGAACTCACATCTCGTCTGTCTCCTGCACTGGCAGGCAGATTCTTTATCACTAGCGCTACCTGCCAGTTTCCTGGCACACCTAGATGGGGAGAAAATGCCCAGAGAGAATAAAAAAAAAACCTTCTCTCTTACTCTTTCCCAGCGTATGAACTCCAAGAATGTCCAGACCCAGAGCCCTTTGCCAACGGCATTGTTCGGGGAGCTGGCTACAATGTTGGACAGTCAGTGACCTTCGAATGCCTCCCAGGGTATCAGCTGATGGGCCACCCTGTCCTCACATGTCAACATGGCACCAACCGGAACTGGGACCACCCCCTGCCCAGGTGTGAAGGTATGTTCCTCAGTCAGTCCTGGTGATTCTTTCTCGGGACAGGGTTCACGCATGTGCCTGCTCCGTGGGATCACCCATGCTAGGAGATCCTAGCAAACGTTGTCCATCATGTTTTCATATGGATGGGACTGAGCTCTGGGCCAACACTAGGGAGGACCTGGAGGAGACACAGGTCAAAGCCAAAGGAATACATTCTCAGCCCTTGGGAACAGCCAACCTCATGGGCTAGATATCCCAGTCAGAAGTGAAGACACTGATATGCTGAGGGGTAGAGAGTCAATCATGGTGCTTTCCTAAAGGGAGAAGAGAAGAAAGCATCTTCCTAGAAAAGTTTTGTTCCTCTCTTCATACCCAACTTACTCCCCTTCTCCTGCAGGAACCTAGAGAGATCTGAGTTGAGGGTATCAGAGAGCTACAGGGGATACTTTCCTGGGCCTTCATTAACCAGAATCAGGGTGGAGGAGGACCAGGAGCTCATGCTGTCTCTATCCCTGTCTACACACCTCCGTCCCATTTTCCCTTCCTTTTCCTTGAGGAGAAGCTGAGATTTTTCTGGAAAGGGCAAGGTTTAGCAGGAGGACAGTATGATTCAGGAGAAAGTGCCCCGGCTCTGGAATCAGAGCTTTACCTCTGAACTGCTTCACCTCTCTGAGCTCCAGTTTCTTCCTTAGTATGATGGGGCTTCTCTTCATAAGAGCTGAGAGGATTCCAAGATGGCACATGTCAAGTGCCCAGCACAGTAACTGGTTCAAAATCCGTGAGTTGGAAAAGTATTAACTCTCCATAGATAAAGACACCTTGCTTGCACAACTGAACTATTCTGGTGTTAGAATATAAGATCGTAACCGCTAAAACTATTAAATTCCCAGTTAGATTTTCAAATTTTCAAAATCATCCCCATGCATAATCAGCCTACCATTCTGGAATTGTTGGCTGGCCACCCTCTCTATGACAAGCTTCATTGTGGACTTTTGTTTCCTTTTTGCTCCTTTTTATGGCGTCACAGGAGAGGGAAGAGCAGTTTCCCCCATCAGACATCTTTAGCCATGAACCTTTCTTCCTCCTAAGACAGCGCTCCCCTTAGCTTCGACGAGGACATCATTTTCTCTTGCATTTCCAATTATCTTTCTGCCTGTGCTAACTTTTAGGTCATCTTTTTCTTTGTCCCTTAAGTGTTTTTGTTCTTTGAAGTTATTTCCCACCCTCTCTTCTCTTCTTTCCCTCACATCTCCAAATGTTCTCTGTGTCTGCAACCTTTATCTCGTTGCCGATTCTTCACCTGTACATTCAGCTCCTTACTAAATATCTTCACTTATCCAGAAGCACCGAAATCCTAATGTATTTAAAATGGAAGCCATCCTCTTTCTGCCATTACGTTGAAATCCTCACTAGAGTGAAAGGCCCCTCTAGTCCCCTGGTTATTCGTTACTCAGTTTGGGTAGCCTGCCTCTCACTTATCCTGTCTAGTCACTGAGTCTTGCTAATTCTACATCCTAATTGCCCTTCAAATACATCCACTTGTCCGTATGCGTTGCCTCCACCCTAATCCAGGTCACTTAGATGAGGCCTATCACTGGGCTCCCAGCCTTCAGTCTTGTGTTCCTCAGTCCACTTTTCACAGTGTGGGGAGGGTGGTGAGCCGTTGAAGCTATTCATGTACAGTGGCGAACTTTCAAACATGCGAAAGTGCATCTAATTCCAGCAATGAGCCAGAACCTGTGCCATCGGCAGCCGGCAAGAGTGACACTGGGCTTGCCCTCCACCTCCTGTGGCTGACGATTCTTCAGCTCCACCATCTCCCACCTCCTCCCTTCCCTCCTCCCATCAGTAATTCTTCTTGCCTGTTCACACCAGCCCCTGTGTGCCAGCTATTGTACTGTACTATTTTGCTTTTCAAGGTACTAGACTGTAAGATTAAACATGTTCTCTTTATTTTTTGTATTTGTTTATTTTTAACATTTTAGTTAGTGTATTACGTGTGAAAAGTATTATAAGCCTATTAGAGAACAGTGCTATATAGCCGATTGTGTTAGTTGAGTACCCAGGCTAACTTTGTTGGACTTATGAACAAATTGGACTCACAAATGCTCACTCTGAATGGAACTCATCCATATGTAGGGGACTTACTGTACTCCAGACACGGCCCTGCTGAGAAGCTAGCAAGCTGTTCCCACCTCTCTTGGGGTAACTGTCCAGCCCCCTGGAGCCAGCGCACGCTGTGCCTCGGGACCTGGACCCCGCTGACCTCCCCGTGTTCTCCACTCTCACACTTCGCTCCAGCTCAGCTGAAATGCTTTCCATTTTTGCCCCTCTTGCCCCTGGTTCTGAGCGCATGCTGGTCCCTCCTCATAGAACGTTGCTCTCCTCTCCTGCCTTACCTGTGTAGCCCTTGCAATCCCTCAGGTCTGAGTCTAAAAGTGAATTCTGCCAGGACTCCCTCCCCCTCCCCAGGATCAGATAAGGGGCTCTCCCCAAAATGTTCCCTCGACACTCCATGTTGACAGCACGCTGCACCCTGGGCGGGAGACACCGGTACTCTCAACCGTGTCCCAGGAGATTGTGATGCCACACGGGTACACTCCACCATGTCCCGGGAGATTGTGATGCCACAGATCAGAATCACATGCCGTGGTATCCTTGCTGTCCTTTGTCTCCCCTGGCTGCATCTGGCAGCGAGTGGTGGTTTGGTCCATGGAGGAGGGATGGCGTGCCCACTTTCAGGATGTGCTCACATTCGCCGGAGCCCAGAGCCCTGGCCTCTGCTTGGAGGTGTTGAAACGCTTTCTTCTCAGGTCAGTCTGCCCCTATCCACAAGTCTGATTGATGACCCATACCAGCCAATACACTCATTGTTCTGGACCGGGAGGATTTTGCCCAGAATCTCTCGTTTTCCTCCAGGGTGACCAAGTCCAAATACCATGGAGAATTCCAGGACTCTTTATGTGCTTGTGTGCGTGCTTAGTTGCTCAGTCCTGTCCGACTCTTTGCAACCCCGTGGACTTCAGCCCGCCAGGCTCCTCTGTCCATGGGGATTCTCCAGGCAAGAATACTGGAGTGGGTTGCCATGCCCTCCTCCAGGGGATCTTCCCAACCCAGGGATCAAGCCCAGGTCTCCCACATTGCAGGCAGATTCTTTACCATCTGAGACACCAGGGAAGCCCAGCCTAAAGCCTAGATCAGACTGAGTCTAAGAGTGGGTGTTGCTCTGGGGAGACAGAAGATGGGGAGAGGCACATGTCTGTGTAGCAGAGGCCCTCTCTGTGAGCATCTCATGCCCTCACTGGCTGAGCATCTTATCTGCATGAGTTCATCTGATGGTCAACCACTATCCTGTGAAGAGGGGGTCTTAGTCCTATTTTTCAGGTGAAGATAGAGAGACTGCCTTACTAATCTAAAGCTATCTAGTCAAGTTAATGGTTGAGCCATGATTTGAATCCAACCTTAACCTCACTACAATTGCTTTTTTGATAGCTATTTATTTTGACTGTTCTGGGTCTTTGTTGCTGTGCACAGGCTTTCTCTAGTTGTGGTGAGCAGGGACGAGCCTCTAGTTGTGGTGCTCACACTTCTAACTGTGGTGGCTCCTCTTGTGGAGCACAGCCTCTAGTCCACAGACTTCAGTAGATACGGCACACGGGCTTGCTGCCCCGTGGCATGTGGGATCTTAATTCCCCCGCCAGGGATCAAACTTGTGTTCCTTGCATTGGAAGGCAGATTTTTAACCACTGGATCACCAGGAAAGTCGCAAGAATCCACAACTCTTAAGTCGAGGTCAAAAGTACCAATCCAAGAATCTCAGAATAATAAGATAAAGAGATAGCATCATAATTTTCTGCCCCTTCCCAGTAAGTGTAGTGAAGCCCTGACTCTAGCGTTCCTACAGAACAAGAGGCAGCAGCTCTGGTGTGTTCTTCCACCTGGACAGGTCTCTTTCATGAGAAAGAGAAAAGAGGGTTCGGGGCTGAGACAGGCCCACAGAGGCACCTGTGCTGAAGATCGGGGGCCTCTCGGGATGTGACGTGTTGGGAACAGCAGGAAAAGCCAGGCCCGGCCATCCTTGGCCCCGCCTCCTCTCCCCATCCCACCCAGCCTCCTGGAGCAGGAGGATTCATGCTGCAGGAAGCCACCTGAATTCCCACGGGGGAGGTGATCTGAGCACTCCTGTGTCTGTGTCCTCTCCCTGGCAGTCCCCTGCGGCGGGAACATCACCTCCTTCAATGGCACGGTGTACTCTCCGGGCTTCCCCAGTCCCTACTCCAGCTCCCAGGACTGCATCTGGCTGATCACCGTCCCCATCGGTCACGGCATCCGCCTCAACCTCAGCCTGCTGCAGGCAGAGCCCTCTGGAGACTTCATCACAGTCTGGTAGGGCCAGCTGCCGGGTCGGCAGGGAAAGGGGCTCAAGCTGGGCTCTCAGCTGGGTCACCCATCTGTTAGTCCAGAAAACCAAGGGCTGGATAGTTTTAAATGGCTGTCAGCCTCCTGGGTCTCAAACATAGTGGCATAAGAGCTCAGCTTCCATTAGCCTTTTTGACTCCTTGATGGGAAAGGACTAGCAGGGCAGTGAGGTTCCCCACCTGGAGTTCTGCTGGGGGTCAGTCAAAATACCAGTGGATGTGGGACTCTGGATCAATGAGTAGACTTTTCTCAGTATTTCCAGAGTCCAAACCAAAATTCTCCATTTACCGGATAAGCTACCCAGCCTAAGGCAAGAGCTGTGCAGTGGGATTTAATGAAGTCCTGCTGGCAACTCATGCTGAGCTGGTGCTGACCTCAGAACTGTCTGCAGTGATGGAAACGTTCCATATCTGGGTGGTCCAATATGATAGCCCCTCTCTACATGTGGCCCTCGAGCACTTGATTGTGACTAGAGTGGCTGAGGAGCTGATTTTTTAAATTGATTAAATTCTAAATAATTTAAATGTAAATAGTCACATGTTGCCTAGTGGTTACCAAGTTGGACGGCTCAGCGCTGAGTTTTACAGTTAGAGTTTCTTGTGTTAATTTTAAAACGTGGATGTGAATTGCTAGTCGGTTACCACAGTTTCCTCGACAGTTTTTTCCAAACCGCTGAATCTCTAAACAAAGATATCTTTTAAAAATTCCTTTGTTTGGAGTTTCTGGGAATCAGTAGGAGATAGTAGCATTCTGTTCTCAAAATTCCCAGAGATGGGTGACTGTCACCTGACTGCCCTGAATGGATTTCTCACTGAGTTTCCAGACAATGGCTGAGATCAGATGGAAGGGACTAGGTGAAATTCCAGGGAAGAAATCCTTGGGCCCAGGAAGGCAACATGGGTGTGTCTCTTTGCTCACTGAAGGCCACTGATGCACCAGCTAGAACAGGCAGGCATGGTGACGCATGGCATGCAGGGTCTTCTTTCCTCTTGCAGGGATGGGCCGCAGAAGACAGCCCCACAGCTTGGAGCCTTCAGCCGGAGCTTTGCCAAGAAGACAATGCACAGCTCCTCCAACCAGGCCCTGCTCAAGTTCCACCACGAGTCAGCCATGGGCGGGATCTTCGCCGTAGCTTTCTCTGGTCAGTATGAAAGCCTGGTCCGGGAAGGACAAGAGGGCCAGACTTTTCAGTCCAGGCTGGGCTTGCCTCCTGGCTCCTGCATTTGCCAGTTTGGGGTTTGGGGATGAGTGGCATAGCTTCTCCATCTCAGTATCCTCAGAAGAAAGAAAGAGTTATTTGCTCAGTCGTGTCTGACTCTTTGCTACTTCATAGACTGTAGCCTGCCAGGCTCCTCTGTCCATGGGATTCTCCAGGCTAGAATACTGGAGTGGGTAGCCATTCCCTTCTCCCAGGGAATCTTCCCAACCCACGGACTGAATCTGGGTCTCCTGCATTGCAGGCAGATTCTTTACCATCTGAGCCACCAGGAAAACCTACAGTGCCCCCAGGGTTATGAGAATTCAGCTGTAGCAATGTGAGAGCTCCCAGCACAGGGCTCCATAAATGTGAGTTTTCCTTCACTGCCACACTAGTAGGGTGGAGAAGCCCACAAGGCTGATCCTTGGTGCCAAGTTCAAGTTCAGAGGCAGCAGGGTGAGTCTTCTTATTCATCTTTCACATATCAGCTCCCTGGTTGTTTTATCCATTTACCTGTGCCCCACCTCATCCCTCAGCACATTCTAGAGAATGGTCTCACTCCAAAGGTATCTAGAGCCTCTGTTGACCCCCAGGAAGTACTGTGCACAAAAGAACTTGGGGAAAATTCAAGTATAGGAGCATGAACAGTGAAAGGTGTGTCTGTCCTTATCAACAGCCTATTTTCTCGTAAAAGTCCAAGATTATGGTCCCAGGTATTGCCTCATTTTTATTACAGTGGACACAGCTTAGGAAAACTTATAGGAAGTTCTCCTTGGCCCTGTGCCCAGCCGAGAAATAAGCCCCCATGTTTACGATTTGCAGAACGTTACATCTCTATGAACTGGAAATCAGGAAGGCTTGACTTTATTCCTGGCTCCACCTCAGACCAAGTGTCTGACCTGTGTAGGTCTCTCCCTAGCTCAGTTTCTTCACCTGCAGAACAAAGGGCTTGGAGTTCATGACCTCTAAGGATCCTGTGAGTTAGTGAGGCAGCTATTATTACCCCCACTTTATAAACGAGGAAATGAGGGCCAAGGAAGGCAGGAGGGCTTGCCCAGAACCACACGGCTAGAACTGGGAGGAGAACCCAGCCCTTGCAGCTCTGCACTGGCTGTTGGGGTGAGACCACGTGGTGCTAACACCTCACACGTGTATTTATCGAAATTTGAATGCATTCCGCCCCAAGTCCTCGGGAGAGGTAGTGAAATTGAGGCAGAAAGAGACTGCAACAACACTGTTGAGAGCACGGGCAGCTCCAGGCACCATTCCCAGGAGTGTTGGCCTGGGTGAGCATGACATGGTGGTGAGACCCTGCCCTCTCAGTCTGCCTTCATGCCCACACCCCCCTGGTTGGGCACACCTCTCACCCGATGAACAGAACCCAGGGTTTTGGGTTTTGTCTTATCTTCATTGCTGACTCAGTAGTTGTATGAACAGGCTTCATTGCTCCTCGGCATGTGGGATCTTCCCAGACCACAGATTGAACCCATATCCCCTGCATTGACAGGTGAATTCTCAACCACTAGACCACCAGGGAAGCCCCAGGACCCCAGCTTTGAAGGCTCTGGTATTTTGACTCTATGGAACTTGCCCACAGACTGATAGAGTGTGGACTCCAGCATCATAGACTTGGGTTCAGACCTCTGCCATATATTGGCTGCGTGACCATGAGGCTGTCATTTGACTTTTCTGAGCCTCAACTTCATTACCCACAGATGGGAATCTTATCAGTGCCTAAATGAGTTAAATGAACTCATGCAGGGGAATGCTTAGCTCTAGGCAGAGAGTATTAAAGATACTCAATAATGTGTAATGTTTGGGAATAGACTTTTCTTCACTCAATATAATCCTGGAGATTAATCCAAGTTATTACATGTACTAATTGTTGTTCAGTCACTCAGATGTGTCCAGTTCTACGACCCCATGGACTGTAGCATGCCAGGCTTCCCTATCCTTCATTATCTCTTGGAGTTTACACAGATTCATGTCCATTGAGTCAGTGATGCTATCTAACCATCTCGTGAGATGGTTACATGTAATAGGACTTTGTTCCTTTGTATTGTTAAATTTCATTCACTGTTGGCAATTTGATCTCTGGTGCGAATAGTTGACTCATTGGAAAAGACCCTGATGCTAGGAAAAATTGAAGGCAGAAGGAGAGAAGGGTGACAAAGGATGAGATGGTTGGATGGCATCACCAATTCAATGGACATGGACTTGGGCAAACTCTAGGAGATGGTGAAGGACAGAGAAGCCTGGCGTGCTGCAGTCCATGGGGTTTCAGCTCAACTTGGCAACTGAGCAGCACCATCATTCTGTGACTCTTGCACCATATATAATTTTGGACAACATTTTTGAAATTTGAAAAATTATATGAAAAGAGGACAGATTCGTCATTGCCATGGCTAAGGAGGGGTTAGGGATGGGAAGGAAGTAGATGTCTTTACTATAAAAGAGTGGCATGAGGGACCCTTCCAGTGATGGAAATGTTCTGCATCTTGATGGTATCAAGGTCAATACCCCAGCTGTGATATTATGCCATAGTTTTGCAAGAGGTTTTCTATTAGGAATCACTGGGTAAACAACACATGAGATCTCTTTGTATTATTTCTTACAATTGCATGTGAATCTACAATGATCTCAAAAAATTCAATTAAGAAATAAAATTTGTGTAAAAAGCAAAGTTACTCAACAAGTGGCAGTTTTAATCATCATCATTGTCATGATCATCATTCTTATTATATTTGGAGAGTAACAGGATCTGTATGGAGTCACCTCCTCCTAAAGCCAGGTTTCTTATCCCTGCTCCTGTCTCTTATCCCCACCTGGTCCAGGCACAGGTGAAGGAGGCCCAGCACTGCCCTGGGCTGTCCTTGTTCCCGAGTTCTCCTGAGTAAGTCTGCCCAGGACATCCCTTGCTCCTCTGTGTGTCCTGGCCACTGTGCCCCCGATGCCCTCAGATAAGACATGAGACCCTTCAGTGCCAGCTCAGACCAAGGCCTCACAGGCTAGAGGAGCAGGCAAGGGCCTGGGTGAGAGGATCAACACAGGCCAGCAGGTTCAGGTGGGAAATACTCTTTGCAAGGGATCAAGTGAACAAGAAGGCACCTTCCACCCACTCCTTGGGTTTTTGAAAACTTGTAGAATATTAGCAATATGTAAAAAGTGTGTAACATACATGTGTGTATTTAAAGAAGAAAAATAAGATGAACACCCACAGCTGAGCCTGCAAAAAAGATCACCAGTGCTCTTGAAGCCCCGTGCACCACCTCCAATACGCCCCCTGCCCAACCCCCCAGAGTTAATCAGGGTTATGAATTTTGCTAAATTTTCTGCTGATCTTTCATTGCTTTTCACTATGATTTTACTCCATAGGTGTTTGTCTCCAAAAATATATATTGTTTCATTTAGCATGGTTTTTCTGTTATGTAAGTAGAATTGTTCTGTAAGTGTTCTTCTGTGACCTGCTTTTTTTCATTCAAAATTAAGCTTTAGAAATTCATGCTGATGCATGTGACTAGATTAGGTTCACTTTTCAATGCTGTCTAGTATCCCATTGTGTGAAAATAGTGGTTTATCTAGTCTACTCTTAATAGGCATTTAAATTATTTTATTTCAAACAATATGAGCATTGTTGCACATTCCTTCTTACGAACAAGAGTTTCTCTAGGGTACATGCCTGTGTGGGATTGAGAGGCTGTAAGCATTCACATACTCAGTTTCACTAGCTAAGGCCAAATCCACCTCACAAAGTAGTTTTAACACCTCCCACTCTTCCTTGTCATGGAGATAGAGCTTCTGTAGCACTACATTCTTGCAAACACTGGGTTTTACTGGACTTTAAATTTTTGCCAGCCTGGTGAATAGCATTTCACTTTTCTGTTGATGATGAGGGTAAGCATTCTTTCTTATCATCGTTGACTATGCGTGCTTCCTGCTCTCCGAAATGTCTGTTCCTCGTACAGCTTTCTTTCCCCAAGGAGAGAGGGAATAAAAAAGTTTAGACAAAATCTTTGTGATTTGTAAAACATGCTATGAAAGAAACAGATAAGATAGCAAACAAAAGCATAGAGAATCTACTTCATGTAGAATAATTGAGGGAAACATGTCTTAAGAGGTGGTATTTGAGACAAGAACTAAAGAAAAGGAAGGAGCCAGACTTGCAAAGAGTAGAAACTGGGAATGGAGCAGGGGAAAGAATGTTTGCCCTTTTATAGGCAAACATTAGCCCTAAATAAATTTCTATTCATAGAAGAACCAAAAAGAAGAAAAGTACCTTAAGGAGACTTATGACAATATGCTACAGTATTTTCAAAAATGACAAAATCGGATTTGAATTGCAGAGAAAAATGCCCTTAGAAACATGCAGGTTGGGAAATAGACGCGAATTTTAGAAAGCATCTACTTCTAGCATAATAGTCTAGGTAATGTGGACTCCAAGTAAGAGTTATCTGGCTGAGAGATTAATAGAAGGGGAAATCATACCCACCTGTTAGGATACAGTGAAAAGAACCCATCACTTCCTTGTAAAGATGCACAACCTGAATCTAATCATGAGGAATCAGACCAGCCTAAACTGAGGATAATGTAATACAGTGTTACATACTAGGAGTTAGCTGGTGTATAATTTTCAAAAGTGTGAAAGTCAAGGAAGGTCAAGGCAAGACTTTAGAACTGCTTTGGTCTAAAGGAGACTAAGAAACATAACAACGAAATGCAATGCATGTTTCTGAACTGGATGCATTAGCTATTAAGGACTTTATTGAGACAAGTGGTAGAAATTGAATGGAATGTAAGGATTAGATGGCAGTAACGTATCAGTGTTAATTTCCTCCTTTGGTGCTTGTATTGTGATTGTGTGGGAGAATGTGCTTATTTATAGGAAATACCCACTGAACTATTCTGTGGTTATGGGATGTCATGTTGGCAACTTAAGTTTCAATTGGTTCATGGAGAAAGTTTTGTAACTATAATTCCAACTTTTCCTACACCTTTGTGATTGTTACAAATTAAAAGTTTTATTTATGAGGGGAGCCAGCTATAAAAAACAAAGGTTTTAAAGAAATGAAGTTGCACACTTTAAACTGGCATACGAACCAGCAAAGAGCAGAATTGACGCTATAGAAAAACAGTTCAGAGATGTGGAGGCCAAACCGGAAAAGCGCCATATGAAGAGAGAAAAGGACAAGGACTTGAAAATGAGAAAGGAGAAGATGGTAAATAAAGAGACCCAGTGGCCAAAGAACCAACATACTGACAAGAAGCATTTCTGAGAAGAACCTGATGGATGGGATAGAAATAATAAAATAAAACTCTTCTGAGATTAAGGAAAAATATGTGCATATAGGATAAAGAGTTCACTGTGTATCAGGAGAAATCAAAACCAGCCTGGCAAGTTTTCCAATTTATAAGGGTGAAGGGTAGAAGAAAGCTACTGGAACCCAGGCTGAGAAAACTACAAGAAGCCAAAATCAACAATTCTCAGATTAC
The DNA here is from genome assembly GCF_001704415.2 of Capra hircus. Lineage (NCBI taxonomy): Eukaryota > Metazoa > Chordata > Mammalia > Artiodactyla > Bovidae > Capra > Capra hircus. The sequence continues at coordinate 8,611,290 of NC_030810.1, read as the reverse complement.
GTGAAAATTCCAGAAATTTTCGATTCCAGAAAATGAAGGAGAGATATTTTTAGAGTTGTTCAAGAAAAAAAAATTGTTGGGAGCTTTGTATATGCAGCGAGAGATAGTCATCTGCAGATATCCAAGAACTTAAAATGAGATATACAAGAGCTTAAGATGAGTGTCAACCAAAGTCTCAGTTTGAATTGTTAACTTGAGGATGCAGCTACCCAACAAAGGATGAACAAAATACTCAATATAGAGATAACTATAAATAACTCTATAGAGAAACTGTATAAAAGAAAAGACAAAATGGGATGAATTGACTAATCACAGATTTAGGTCTAATAATAATTGAAAATATAGATTCAAAACAATCCAAATACAATTCCCAGAAGTTTAAAAGTAATCATTTCATATTAACAAATGCCAGATATTTTTAGAAGAGGGAGAAGAAAAAGTAAATGTCTTCATCTTCCATGGTAGAGGAATCAATAGATATTATTCAGTTATTGATTTTATAATTAGAAAAAGGATTCCAAGTATATATTTTAGCCATCAATAAATTAAAACTCAACTACAGTACTTCCAAATTGCTAAAAGAAAAAAAAAATGAAGCAAAGCATAATTCACAGATAAAAAGAAGAAAACAAAGGGAGCTGTGTAGAAACAAAGCTATAGAAAACACAGAATAAGCACAAGTTTAAAAAAGTTCAATTATTATGACAAATAAAAATTTATTAAAGCCCAACTCCCTATTAAAAACACAGAGACTCTTATATTAGGCTGAATACAATATAAGTAGACTTTATAATAGAGTTTTCCGTATCAGGAGTACAACTAAGACAGTGTGACAGCTTTAAAATCAAAGCTGGTGGTGATATATTTTATAACCACAATAATAACAGTCAAAGAAAAGAATTCAAAGCAAAAGCATTCGATAGAAAAAGTGGATTCTTTCATATTAAAGAATAATCTGTAATGACCCTTTAAAAATGATAATCCTATTGTGGAGGTTGCTGAGAGCAGCCCACTTAGTGGTGGGAAGTCTGAGAATACATTCCAAAAGATTAACACAACGTGATTAGCCACAGTCAAGGCATTTTCAGGTATCTCCACAGCTCATAATGCTCTCCTTAACTTCCCCACTCACGCGGGCATCTGTCGGCTGTATTTGTACATCATGACTCCCCTCCACATGCAGCCCCAACCCCAGGAACGGGAACTGAAACTAAAGGTGGGCACCTGCCCTGATTCCAGCAGAGAGAAACCAGATGCTCTCTCTCGGGAACTCGAGATTGAACCTGAGCGATTCTGTTTCTACCTGGGCTTGTCTGCTGAAGAGGGAGGGTATAAAGCCAAGTGCAGTGGATTGCCTGTCTTCTACCATTCATGGAGACTGAGAAATAGAAAACTCCTGCGTACAGAAGGAGACCCACTGCGACAGACACAGAGGAAAGTTTCCTGGACTCCTGGTGGGCCTACAGTTGCTTGTCCTCTACCTTTATGAAGTCAGCGTACAAAGCCACCCTTGGGTTCTCTTATCTCTTCTTCTACCCTGAGCTGATTTGTGTTACTTACACCCAGGGTTCCTAATTAACAATTATCTAGGACCCATCAATCCTAATTCTGAGAACTGTGCAAAATTTTGTGTATAAAGGTATTCCTTGAAGTGCTATTTGTAACAGGTAAATTAGAAACAATCCAAATGTGAAGTAATAGGAGATTGGGTGTACAGATTATGATACATACATGCAAATAGAGGAAAATACAGCCATTAAAAGTCATTCATGTGGAATACAATCACTGATTAAGGGAAATGTTTATTTTCTATTGTTGGATTAAAAAAGCATATGATTTTTGGTGGGGGGAAGGCTCAGATGATGGTCGGCTTGCCTGGTGGCTCAGGTGCTAAAGAATTTGCTTACAACGCAGGAGACCTGTGCTTCGATTCCTGGGTCAGGAAGATCCCCTGGAGAAGGAAGTGACAACCCACTCCAGTATTCTTGCCTGGAGAATCCCATGGACAGAAGAGCCTGGCGGACTACAGTTCATGGGGTTGCAAAGAATCAGACACAACTGAGCAGCTGACACTTTCCTAACATTTTCAGATGGTGGTATAGCCAAAGGATGCAATGATTATGGATCCCTAACAGATCACAGCCACCCCATCTTTGTGAGTTTCTTGAGAAAGAGATATATACAAGGAACAATGGCAAGGGAAGGCATTTTAATATCAGCTGGGCTTGGACCCCAAATCCAAGTGCAGAGCCCAGAGTCATCAGGTAAAATGAACTGAACCACGTGGACTATGTTTCTCTCTAAGCCAATTAGGCTTTAAAAGCTTCAGTGTGCATGCTCAGTTGCTCAGTCGTGTCCAGCTCCTTGTGACCCCATGGACTGTAGTCCAGCAGGCTCCTCTGTCCACGGAATTTTCCAGGCAAGAATACTGGAGTGGGTTGCCACTTCCTACTCCACAGGGTCTTCCCAACCCAGGAATCAAACCCAAGTCTCTTGGGTCTCCTGCATTGGCAGGCTGATTCTTTACCACTGAGCCACCTGGGAAACCCCAAAAAGTATCAGAGGTAAGGCCAATTCAGCCCAAGGAAGAATATATCAAGAGAATCAATGGGAAAGAATTCAATGTGCAGTGAATGACCCACTATGTCTACTGCTGGAGCTGAGGGCTCTGCTTACCTATTGGCATGTTAACATGTACTGGAGACTAATCCATGTCAGTGCCTCACCCCCCAGGGGAACAAGGGGATGCAGACAAAAGGAAACAGAGGAGTTTTGAATGTCCCCCTGCCCTCGAGGTCTGTAGTCATAACATGGCTGATCCAGTGTGTGTTTGTGGGGAGAGGAAAGTTGTCTGTAAAAGATCCAAAGTCATACACTAAAATGCTAGCAATGGTTATACCCAGGTAGTGGGACTTGGAGAATTATTGTTTTATTGTTTTTAAGTATTCCACCAGCTTTATGCATTGAGCAGAAATTTTTAATTTAAAAAAATTAATTTTTAAAATGTAATGAGAAATTGATCGTCTATCAAACCGTAACCACAAACTATAAAATACCCAGGCTGTGCTTAGGCAGAGATTTCTTTTAAAGATTTTTTTTTTTTTCTGGGAAAGCAAAGTGTGTCTTAGAAAGTTTTAGAAGGTATGTTTTAAAGGTAAGCATGAGGCTGAGAATGGAAGATATCAATTTTTAAAAAATTCTACAAAGGAAAACACTGAGAACTGGCTAAATAAAAATTGAATGCTTGTACACACCAGAAGAGTGCCATAAACAAATCAGGAGCAAATGAAAAATTGGGAAATATACTTAATAGGCAAAGATCAACCTGAATATACATAGAGTTTTTCAAATTTGTAGGAAAAATAGAAACAAAGGACATGAACAGAGAGTTAAAAATAAAAATGCAAATAGTCTATTAATATTGCCTAACTAGTTGTCAAATGCCAACTAAAAGAAAAGAAGTGGTTGTTGTCTGTCAAGTTGACGAGGATTGAAATTTATAGCTTTTGGGCAGGGTGGGTGCTGCACAGGGTCTTCATTGCTGTGCTCCGGCTTTCTCTAGTTTCCGTGAGCAGGGGCTACTGTTCGTTGAGGGGTGCGGGCTTCTCATTGTGGTGGCTGTCTCGTTGGAGAGCCCTGGGCTCTGGGACACCCAGGCGTCAGTATGCAGCCCTTAGCCTCAGTCATTAGCTGGTTTGCACTTACCTAGTTGCTCCGAAGCATGTGGAATCTTCCCAGACCAGGAATTGAACCCGTGTCCCCTGCACTGGGACCACCAAAACTTAGTGACTGTTTCCTCTGCTGGCTCTAAGTTCTGTGAGGCAAGGACTGTCCGCTTACTTTTGCATTGGCAGAATGTCAGAAGGCCCTGTGAGCATCTGGAACTCGTGTTTCAGGTGCCTCGGGCTCTGAGTGACGCCATCCTAGAGTGATATTCACCGTGAAGGGCACCCCGCCACCTAGCACTGTCCCCAGCACTTTCTGGCTGTATCTTTCATATTTAGCCCGTATTTCTGCCTAGGGTTTCAATCTCAAGTTGAAAAGTTTGCAACGTGCCTTTAATGTTTATGGTGCAGTATCAATCCCAGGGATAGAGGAGCTTGACAGTCCATGGGGTCGCAAAGAGTCGGACACAACCGAGTGACTGAGCACGCAAGTGGTGCCAGCAGTAAATTTCAAAAACAAACGAGAGTACTATTTTTCAAAACATAGCAGGAGTTGAAGTGATTCGGAGAGAATAACAGCTATAGTGGTGGCAACAGCAGCTAACCAACACACTCAGCGCTCGACTCTGTGCCAGATAATGAAAGGCAGCCTTGTTACAAGCCCACGCTGAACTTGGCCTCAGTGATACCCTCCATGCATAGGCCAGTCTCTGCCCAGAGGGAGATGCTTGTCGGCTTAGAAAATCCACTGAAGCCACAGCACTTGGCCCAAGGTCAAAAGGGAAATAAGCAGTCGTGCTGGCCCTCACCTAGACCACACACAACATTTAGGTGGTGACTAGTGGAAAGAACATGGGATATGAGAGCAGCCAGACCTGGGTTCAAACCCTGCCTGTGCCACTTACTTCCTGTGTGACCCTAGAGAAGTAATTGAACCTTTCTGAATCTCAGCTTCCTCATGAGTAGAGTGAGAACAGCTCACAGGGGAATCTGCTATTGTGAAAATTCAAGGTGGCAGAGCACGAATGTGCCTGAGATACAGTTGTTGTTCCGTCACTAAGTCGTGTCCAGCTCTTTGGGACTCCATGGACTGCAGCACGCCAGGCTTCCCTGTCCTTCACTATCTCCCGGAGTTTGCTCAGGTTCATATCCATGGAGCTGGTAACACTAGCTAACCATCTCATCCTCTGCCGCCCCCTTCTCCTCTTGCCCTCAGTTTTTCCCAGCATCAGGGTCTTTTTCAATGAGTCAGCTCTTCACATCAGGTGGCCAAAGTATTGGAGCTTCAGCATCAGTCCTTCTAGTGAATATTCAGGGTTGATTTCCTTTAGGATTGACTGGTTTAATCTCCTTGCAGTCCAAGGGACTCTCAAGAGTCTCCTCCAGCATCACAATTCAAAAGCATCAATTCTTCAGCACTCAGCCTTCTTTATGGTCCAACTCTCACATCCGTATATGACTGCTGGAAAGACTGCAGCTTTGACTATACAGATCTACAACATAGTGACATAGAGTAGGTGTTCAGCAATGCTTCTCTCCCCTCCCTTCAGCACTGGGCCCTGCCACCAACTTCTTATATCCTCTCTCCTTTATGATTAGTACTGATATTTTAGTTCCTGGTTTTTGCATCAAAAGCAAACAAACCAACAAAAAGATGGCAGCAGGTAAGCAAGATAGTACTCGGCTAACTTTCTCCTGTGTGCAGATAGATACTCGTTAACATCTGCTGTGTGGACAGATGAGGAGTGAAAACACGAGGCACTGAACTAATGAATGACCGTGTGTCCCAAGAGCGATGCTCTTACATCAACTTGTCTGCCTTTGTCTTTTCAGCTTATCCACTCACCAAATGCCCTCCTCCCACCATCCTCCCCAATGCCGAAGTTGTCACAGAGAATGAAGAATTCAACATAGGTAACATCTCCCGCGCCAGCAAGGACTGGGCTGTGGAGGAGGGACGGGGGTGGGGGGCAGCTCTGGCCGGTGGGGCTCATCTCTCTCTTCTGTCCATGAAGACAAACAATAGACTCAATGCAAAAGGGTTGACAGTCTGTCAACTGAGGTTCACTCAAAATACAATCACTCTTTCTTTTAGCCATACATAGCCAGAGGAGCTAGAAAAGAGATTTTCTTCCATGATTCAAGTCAGGATGTTTTTTGAAATAAGTCCATACAGGACACTATAAAAAGTTCCTGGAACGTGGACCATTCTTAGGCTCAGCAAGGCTGAGCTGCAAGAGGGGAGCCGTGGTCATCTGTGTCATTTGATTGGAGATGAGCTAGTTGCTCACTCAACAGAACACACCCTGCCGCTGATCATCTTGCCTGGAAGTGGGTTCAAATGGGTACAAAGGGGTGCCAGTCAGCCCTGCCCAGTCTTCTCCAGGAAATCCCCATATTGATCTTTCCTTGACAGGTGACATTGTACGCTATCGGTGCCTCCCTGGCTTTACCTTAGTGGGGAATGAGATCCTGACCTGCAAACTTGGAACGTACCTGCAGTTTGAAGGGCCGCCCCCGATATGTGAAGGTAATCGCAGTGAACCGTGCCTTGGAGTTTCTCCCAAACAGAGCCCCTGTTTGCCTTTCTCTGTATTCCCAGCCCCTGCCCGTGAAGTAAGAGGTCACTTGGCAAATGCTGGAACGAGTGAGTGAGTGTTCCAGGTAGGTTCTCTGCTCTGCTTCTAGATCCAGGCCTTTGAATTGGCCATAGAGGCCTCGTTTATTTCTGTCCTTTTTGCTTTTTTTTTTTTTTTTTTAAATTTTGGCCTTGCTGGAAGGTAGGTGGGATCTTAGTTCCCTGACAAGGAATTGAACCCACACCCCGCAGAATCTTAATCACTGGGCTGCCAGGGAAATTCCTTCCTTTTCTCTAACTGACTCTCCTTGGAAATGGAAGGAGGTCATGGGACCTCTGGTGGGAGTCGAGGCTCACACACCAGCCTTGCCTTACTGGAGTACAGGTGTGTCCAAAACCCTGTGTGCTGAGCTAGGCAACCAAGAGACCACGGTCGTCTTTATTCCAGTGGAGTGACTTGACTGAAGGGGGATGTGCTTCACCAAGTCACCCCAACTAACACCCCAAAACAATACCTTCCACTCACGAGGCGTCTGACCTGGGGCAAGACACCTAACTGTCCTGGGCCTAACTGGTAAAATAAGGATAAGGATATTACTAACGCCATGGCCTTGTTATGAGGATACATGAGTCAGCAGTGTAAAGCACTTTGGAACTATGCCTGGCACGCAGTAACTGCTCGGTGTGGGCCGTTACTGAGTCTCTAGTTCTGCTACTGCTTCCAGTGCTGTTGCCACCAACAGATAGTTAGTAGCCTATGGAGAAGCAGGTCGGCTTCTCCCCCATCTCTCAGAAAACAAGAGTAGGTAGAATCTGTAATATGGATTGTTAGCCAGGAAGAGAGGGACCACAAGCCCCAGAATTAGGCTGCTGATACACTGCGAAATTCAGGATCTATTTCGGTTGAGCTGACCCACCCACATACCAAATGACCAGCCCCCGATTACAGTGAACTTTAGTCTTCATCGTTGATTAGCTCCAGCCCTAGTTTCTCATCATCCCTGGCTCTGTTTCTGTGTCTACGTGGCTCCAGTCTTTCTGCTTTACTCCCCATTCTCAGCCTCATGCTTTCCTCTGGGACTTGGTGTCATGCTGGCTTCCCAAAGTATGACCCTTTGTAGTCTCTTTTTTGTAATAACAGCTTTGTCAGGGTATAACTCGTATGCCTTGCAGCTCATCCACTTTAAGTGTATGCATCAATGGTTTTTAGCACCTTCAGGGTTTTGCCACCATTGTCACAATCCATTTTAGAACATTTTAATCACCTCCCCCACCCCCCGCAAAAAGAACTCTTGCAGTCTGTTAAGTCAGTTCCCATTTCTTTCCAGCCCCCTCAGATCTAGGCAATCACCAAACCAGTTTCTATCTCTATGAATTTGCCTATTCTGGGTTAGTGTAAATGGATTCCTACAGTGTGTGGTCATTTGTGACTGACTTCTTTCATGTAGTATAATCTTCTAAAAGTTCATTCATGTTGCAGCATGTATCCACACTTCATTCCTATCTTTTGCCCAGTAATAGTCCACTGTGGGCTTCTTCCGTGATTCAGTGGTAAAGAATCTGCCTGCAGTGCAGGAGCCACAGGTTCAGTCCTTGGGTTGGGAAGATCCCCTGGAGGAGGGCATGACAACCCGCTGCAGTATTCTCGTCTGGAAAATCCCACGGACAGAGGAGCCTGGTGGGCTACAATCTATAGGGTCGCGAAGAGTCGGACACGACTGAAGTGACTTAGCACACACACATTCCATTGTACACGTACCACATTTTGTTTATACACTCACTGATGATGGGTATTTGAGTTGTTTCCACTTGCTGCTATGAGCATTCATGTACAAGTTATTGTGTGAAACCTACGTTTTCATTTCTCCTAGGTATGCATCTAGGAGTGGAATTGCTGAGTCATATGGTAACTGGTAACTCTATGTTTAAGCTTCTAAGGAACTGCCAGAGTATCCTCCACAGTGGCTGAACCATTTTCCATTCCCACCAGCAGTGTATGAGAATTTCAATCTTTCCGTGTCCTCTCTGTTGTTATCTGTCTTTTTAATTACAGCCATCCTAGTGAGTGTAGTGGGTATCTCATTATTGTTTTGATTTGTATATTCTGATGGCTAAGATGTTCAGCATTTTTTCATGTGCTTATTGTTCATTTGCGCAGAGAAAAGTCTGTTCGGATCCTTTGCCCATCTTTGATTGTTTTTTATCTGTTTACTTATTGAGTTGTAGGAGTTTTTATATATATTCTAGATTCAAGTCCTTTATCAGATGTGTGATTTTTTAAAAACATTTCCCATTTTGTGGGTTGTCTTTTTACTTTCTTGGTGGTGTTCTTAGAAGCACAGAGGTTTTTAATTTTGATGATGTCCAGTGTATGTATTTTTTCTTTTGGTGCTTGTCCTTTTTGTATCATATCTGAGAAGCTATTGCCTAATCCAAGGTCAAGATTGACGTCTATGTTTTCCTCTAAGAGTTTATAGTTTTAGCTCTAACATTTAGGACTTTATCTGTTTTGAGTTCATTTTTATATATAGTGTGAGGTAGGAGTCCAACTTCATGATTTTGCATATAGATATCTAATTGTCCTGACGTCACTTGCTGGAAAGATTATTCTTTCCCCATTGAATTGTCTTGGCACCCTGTCAAATTCAATTGACTATGAATTGGGGTTTTAAGACAATTTTTATTGGAGTATAGTTGATCCACCATGCCATGCTAGCCCCAGGGACACAGAAAAGTAAATTGAAAGTTTTATTTCCTGATCCTCAATTTTATTCTCTTGAATCTATCATTATGCAAGAACTACACCATCTTGATTCCTGTAGCTTGGTCACACGTTTTGAAATCCAAAAATGTGAGCTCTCCAACTTTGTTCTTCGTTTTCAAGATTATTTTGGATATTCTGAGTCTGCTGAATTTCCTGAATTTTAGGATCAACTTGTCAATATCTACAAAGAAATGAACTGAGATTTTTATAGAGACTGAGTTGAATCAATGGGCCAGTCTGGGTCTCACTGCCATCTTAACTATGTTATCTTCCATTCCCTCAACAGAGATGATTTTCCATTCATAACCACTTCATTGTACAACTTTCTTTTACCTTTCGGCTTATTCTTCTCTTTTCTGCCTCAGATAATGCCTTTCCAATGAAGTCCTACTCTCCTCTGACAAGGATCAGACATTTTTCTGTTATCTTGAAGGCTTGCTATGGCAACATAAAAAATTTGGTGAAATTCAAGCCTAAAACATCACAGTGTAATTATAGAATATCAAGGATAAAGAGAAAGCATTATATTTAAATATATATTTATCTTTTCATGGGTAAAAGCTAAATCAGACTCAGCACTATTGAATCAAAAATAATACCTACCAAAAGATAAAATGCAGCAGGAAATACAATTGTAAACTGAAATGATAAACCCAGTCAAGAGTGAGAATGAATTAATGAAATCTTCAGATACACAAGGACTAAGTTACTGCCCTACTAAAAGCAGAATTAAAGGATACACTTCAGTGCATTACTCAATGACAAGCAATCCCCACATCTCAGTGGCTTAACACAACAAAAGTTTATATCTTCTTCAAAAAATTTTCTGTGGTCCCAATAGCTTTATAGAGCTGCTGACTCCATGATCCAGGCTGCTTGAATCTTGTGCTGCTGTCTGAAAACTAGGCCCGCTCTTCCAACCTCCACTGCAGCAAAGGAAGACAGAAATGGACATTCCCATAAGGGCCTTTCACCGCCTCAGCCCCAAAGTGCCACGCGTGGTTCTACTCACATCTCATTGGCCAGAAATAGGCACGTGGAGGGAAAGTGAAGTTTTATGCTCAGGAAATAAAAGAAAACGTGATATTGGTAAACCCCAGAAATCTCTACCACATTTAGCAACTATCTGTTTAATTATTGAGTGGTAGGATTTATCTATATATTCTAAATACAAGTCCTTAATCACATGTGTGATTTTCAGAATTATTTCCTATTTTGTGGATTGTTTTTTCACTTTCTTAATGGGGTTCTTGAAGCACAGAAGTTTTTAATTTTGATGATTCTAATTTATACATTTTTTTCTTTTGGTGTTCAGCAAGAAAATGAATACAGGTAGAATGATTCAGATATAAAAATTAACAGTGAGCTAAGAAATCAGTGTTCCTGCATGGACTGCTTGCTGCAGTTCATGGGGTCACAAAGAGTCAGACACGACTGAGCAACTGAACAACAATAACAAGAAATCAGTAAAATATAGAAGTAAATATGTTTATGTAGACTGTAGAAAATAAAAACTCAGAAGACAACTGGACAAATAACTTACACTGGAGAACCTATTTAGAAGAAAGAAAAAATGAGTTAAGGACCCTTTCTTGCTAAGGAAAATCATAAATATTGATTAACCATGTACATTATTAAAAATATATACATTTAAATACAATGTTTAAATGCATACATAGTTTTCTTAAATTATGTATGCCCACAATATATATAAATTCTAAATCCATAATCAAAAATAATGAGAGTAAAGAAAATTTGATTAATACAATGCGTGCATCTCAGTAATTCAGTCATGTCCAACTCTTTGCAACCCTGTGGGCTACAGCCATCCAGGCTCCTCTGTCCATGGGATTGTCCCAGGCAAATACCAGAGTGGGCTGCCATTTCCTCCTCCAGGGAACCTTCCTGACCCAGGTATCGAACCTGCAACTCCTGTGGCTCCTGCATTGGTAGGCAGATTCTTTACCACCGAGCCACCTGGGAAGCCCTATGGTTAATCCAATAGGAAACATTAAAGGAGAAATTTTTTTAAAATCATGGTTAACAAAAATTGCAAAATGAAATTGCAAAACTAAGTGCAAATATATGGGCAACCATGATAAATACAATTGAATCAAACTGCTAATTAGGGATCAGAGATTTTTGGACTGGTAAAAATTTCAAAGTCTAGTTATAGGCTTTCGATGAACTTAGAATTGAACATCTTCATTTGCCTCTCTAGAGTATCACTCACCCCTGATCTGAAACGAAATATTTTTTAAAAATAGATAGCAAGTACTAACCTCTAAAATCTGGTGCAGCAAAACTAATCTTAGACAAAATGGAATTTAAGGCAGAAGCCATCAAAGGGAATAAAGGAATATTTCATGCTGATAACATAATTTATCAAGACTATGTAAGAGTCATAAATGTCTAGGTACCTAACAATGGTATTGAAATATATAAAGGAAAAATTCATGGAATTACAGGGAGAAAGAGACAAATTCACAGTTACGGTGGTAGACTTCAACATCTCTGTCAATGACCAAGAATAAGCGATTAACATATTATTTGCATAATACAGTTATATAAATGAATTTTTGTTGCAAAACACCATGCCAAAGTTTAGAGGCTTTAAAGTAATTATTTATTTGCTACAAAAGTTGCGCTTTAAATACCAGATAGATATGAAATATGAAAGAAGAGAAAAAGATATGTCATAAAAATGGTAAACATAAGAAACATAAAGAAATTTCAAAGAATACTGCAAGCAAGAAATATTACCAAAAATAGAGATATTTCAAAATGACAAATAGGCTAATTTCATTGAGAGATGTATAAGTATATATGCAGATGATAAAGCAAATTACAAACACATGAAGGAAAAGCCAAGAGGAATGAACGTGAAAAATAAAGACAAACTACAGAATAAGAGAAGATATTCAGAGTATGCATATTTTTTAAAAGGCCTTGAACGTAGACTATGTAAGGAACTTTTACAACTGAGTAATAAGACAATCCAATGAAAATATATACAAGAGACTTGAACAGACACTTTGTAAAATAAAATAATGAACGGCCAATAAATATATGAAAAGATGCTCAACATCATTAATCACAAGGAAAATGCAAATTAAACCATAATGAAATATTACTATGCACCCATCAGAATAGCTTAAATTTAAGACTAACAATACAAAGCGTTAGAAAAAATGTGGAGCAATTAGAATTTTCATATATTGCTAGTTGAGATATAAAATCTTATGGTCACTTTAGAAAACTGATAGAAGTTTCTTCTGAAGATAAACGCATCTACCCTATCACCGGGCAATTCTACTCCTAGTTATTTACTGAAGAGAAATGAAAACCCATATCCATAATAAGACTTTTATATTAATTTTGTAATAATCCAAAACTGGAAACAACCCCAATGTTCCTCAGTAGAATCCATAAGCAAATTGTCCTATGATTGCTAGAGAGCAATAAAAACAGAGGAAAGGTGATACATAGATCAGCATCAGTCGACTCCTACAAAAATTACATTTAGCAAAAGGAACCAGACAAAAAAACAATACATATATGATTCTATTCGCATGAAGCTCTGGTACAAGCAAAACTCCTCTATGTTTATAGAAATAGCACCATTGATTCCCTGGAGCATTGGGGAAGATCATACTGTTTGCAAAAGGACTCGAGAGAACTTTCCAGGGCAATGGGAATAATCTATATTCTGATTGTGGTAGTGGTTACACAGGTGTATACATTTACCTAAATGCAAATTGTGTGCCTAAAATCTGTGCATTTTCAGTTCAGTTCAGTCACTCAGTCATGTCCGACTCTTTGCGACCCCATGAATCACAACACGCAAGGCCTCCCTGTCCATCACCATCTCCCGGAGTTCACTCAGACTCACATCCATCGAGTCCATGATGCCATCCAGCCATCTCATCCTCGGTTGTCCCCTTCTCCTCCTGGCCCCAATCCCTCCCAGCATCAGAGTCTTTTCCAATGAGTCAACTCTTTGCATGAGGTGGCCAAAGTACTGGAGCTTCAGCTTTAGCATCATTCCTTCCAAAGAAATCCCAGGGCTGATCTCCTTCTGAAGGGACTGGTTGGATCTCCTTGCAGTCCAAGGGACTCTCAAGAGTCTTCTCCAACACCAGAGTTCAAAAGCACCAATTCTTCTGCGCTCAGCCTTCTTCACAGTCCAACTCTCACATCCATACATGACCACAGGAAAAACCATAGCCTTGACTAGACGGACCTTAGTCGGCAAAGTAATGTCTCTGCTTTTGAATATACTACCTAGGTTGGTCATAACTTTTCTTCCAAGGAGTAAACGTCTTTTCATTTCATGGCTGCAGTCACCATCTGCAGTGATTTTGGAGCCCCAAAAAATAAAGTCTGATACTGTTTCTACTGTTTCCCCATCTATTTCCCGTGAAGTGATGGGACCAGATGCCATGATCTTCATTTTCTGAATGTTGAGCTTTAAGCCAACTGTTTCACTCTCCTCTTTAACTTTCATCAAGAGACTTTTTAGCTCCTCTTCCCTTTCTGCCATAAGGGTGGTGTCATCTGCATATCTGAGGTTATTGATATTTTTCCTGGCAATCTTGATTCCAGCTTGTGCTTCTTCCAGCCCAGCGTTTCTCATGATGTTCTCTGCATAGAAGTTAAATAAGCAGGGTGACAATATACAGCCTTGACGTACTCCTTTTCCTATTTGGAACCAGTCTGTTGTTCCATGTCCAGTTCTAACTGTTGCTTCCTGACCTGCATATAGGTTTCTCAGGAGGCAGGTCAGGTGGTCTGGTATTCCCATCTCTTTCAGAATTTTCCACAGTTGATTGTGATCCACACAGTCAAAGGCTTTGGCATGGTCAATAAAGCAGAAATAGATGTTTTTCTGGAACTCTCTTGCTTTTTCAATGATCCAGCAGATGTTGGCAATTTGATCTCTGGTTCCTCTGCCTTTTCTAAAACCAGCTTGAACATCAGGGAGGTCATGGTTCACATATTGCTGAAGCCTGGCTTGGAGAATTTTGAGCGTTACTTTACTAGCATGTGAGATGAGTGCAATTGTGCGGTAGTTTGAGCATTCTTTGGCATTGCCTTTCTTTGGGATTGGAATGAAAACTGACCTTTTCCAGTCCTGTGGCCACTGCTGAGTTTTCCAAATTTGCTGACATATTGAGTGCAGCACTTTCACAGCATCATCTTTTAGGATTTGAAACAGCTCAACTGGAATTCCATCACCTCCACTAGCTTTGTTCGCATCACTGTGCGTTTTATTGTACGTAAATTATTCCTCTAAGAATCTGAATTTAAAAAGAAGTTCATGGGACTTCCCTGGTGGGCCAGTGTCTAAGACTCCACACTCCCAGTGAAGGGGCCCAGGTTCCATCCCTGGTCAGGGAACTAGATCCCGCATGCTAGGCTGTTTGCTTCTGTTCCTGGTATAATCACAGGCATCATTGCTACAGTTTATGGAGGCTATATGTTTCACGCTTTACATATATTATTTAGTTTAATACTATAATTTATAGTATATTATAATATAATCTTAATATATAATGAAATAACATAGTATCATATAATGTATACTATCATATAATGTATCATCTTAATATATAATTATATAACATAACATATATATGTATGTATATGACATTTGGTGTAATACAACAGCACTGTAAGGTACAGGTTCTCTTTCTGGGTTGGAAATGGAGAGGCATTTGCACAGAAAGGCAGTAATTTGTTCAAGATCACATAGGTAGTAATTGACAGAGGTGGAGTCTAAATCCAGGTGCTCAGTTCAGCTCAGTCGCTCAGTCGTGTCTGACTCTTTGTGACCCCATTGACTGCAGGATGCCAGGCCTCCCTGTCCATCACCAACTCCCAGAGTTTACTCAAACGCATGTCCATTAAGTCATTGATGCCATCCAACCATCTCATCCTCTGTCATCCCCTTCTCCTCGTGCCTTCAATCTTTCCCAGCATCAGAGTCTTTTCAAATGAGTCAGCTCTTTGCATCAGGTGGCCAAAGTATTGAAGCGTGAGCTTCACATCAGTCCTTCCAATGAACATTCAGGACTGATTTCCTTCGGGATGGACTGATTGGATCTCCTTGCTGTCTAAGGGACTCTCAAGAGTCTTCTCCAACACCACAGTTCAAAAGCATCAATTATTCAGTGCTCAGCTTTCTTTATAGTCCAACTCTCACATCCATACATGACTACTGGAACAACCATAGCCGTGACTAGACTTAAAATCCCATGTGCTCACCTCTGCCCTATACTCTGTACAGATCAAATCCAGTTAACTCTTGGGTTAGAGGCTGCCTTATTGTTGTCTGTATGCATGCATCATCCCCACATGTGAGTTAACAAGTGATTCCAGCCAGCTGGCCAAGCCTGAGTCTCAGCAGTGTAGCAGCACTGACACGGAATCAGAGACCAGCTCACACCACGGAGCAGTCTAATGAGGGCTGTCGGAATTTTGCTTGATGTGCTCAAATGCCGGCTGGCTTTCCAGGGGTTGTCCTCTACACCAGGGACGAGCCATTGTGTTGGCATTTGTTCCACCTTCATCCCACACACCTGGTATTTCTCTTTCTTTCTCCAAGTGCACTGCCCAACGAATGAGCTTCTGACGGATTCCACAGGCGTGATCCTGAGTCAGAGCTACCCTGGCAGCTATCCCCAATTCCAGGTCTGCTCTTGGCTGGTGAGAGTGGAGCCCGAATATAACATCTCCATCACGGTGGAGTACTTTCTCAGTGAGAAGCAGTATGATGAGTTTGAGATCTTTGATGGTAAGTAAATTAAATTGTTTCCCGCTGCACACAGTACCGACTGGCTTAAACCCTAGGAATCTATGACACAGCCTCCCAGTTAGGACTTTCCAGATGTTCCATGCAAGGTCTTTCTCTACCACAGAAACTCCAGTACCATAGAAGTTGAAGAGTTATATGATCCAAACAGTGGGGCTGCTGGTATTGCAGCCTGAACCTGCTATAACACCCTGCCTTAAATCTAGCCACCACGCAAAGCTGGCACCTTGAATGCTAGCCAGTAAATGGGTCATAGTGAAGAGTATGCAGCCTCCAAAACCCAAAGAAGTCTACCAAACACTGTGCTTCTTTCTTGGTGGTAGGAGGGTAAAGGTGCAATAACCTGCTCTTTAATTTGGAGGAAATGTCTCAGCATGCCCTGGGCCATAGGACCCTAAAAAGTTCACCTGATTCTTTATAGGATTTCTCTCTCACCCTCTGGAGTACCTGTCTTGCAAAGGCATCTATACTGGTGGTTCCTTCTGGCACATCAGATCCAGTTAATACAATGTCATCCACATAGTAAATCAATAAGCTGTATGCTGCAGGAAGTCCAGATGGTCCACATATCTTCCTACTACATTACGACAGAGCAGGAGAATTAACATAGCTCTGGGGCAAGACATGGATGTATACTGTTGTCTGTTTCATGTAAATGCAAATTGCTTACGATTCTCCTTCCTGGTGGGTATAGAAAAGAATTCCTTGCTAGATCAGTACCTGCATTCCATATAACCAAGGCAACGATAATCTACTCTAATGAGGCTACTATGTCTGGCATAGCTACTGCAGTTGAGGCTTCCATGGGGTTAAGCTGCGGAAACAAGACTCCATTTCTTACCAATCCTAGCCATATATACCCCCGTTGTAACAAAGGAGCCTTGAGAGTCCTTTGGGTTCTGGGTAGCAGCATCGAATTCACATGCTCTGTATACAGAAGTCTTCTAAATATCCAGACATTCCCTTTTCTCCAGTATTCAGTTATCTGAATTACTAGTGGTAGGTCTTTGGGGATTAAAGACTTGGGGAATCAGCACTATATACATTGGTGGTGTTTTGCAAGGACGTGTTTATCAGGACCCAGCCTCTCCTTCAGCCAAATTGTTCTGGCTCAAGTCTCCAAATTATTCCAGTGATTGGAACTTGCTATGCCCTTTTGGTTATATATTCATGATCTGTTTTGTTCAGATGTTCATTTGTTTTTGGCTGTCCATCTATCTTGCCCTGAGGAACATCACGTTCTGTGAGCCATCTCCATAAAGCCTATAGATCAGGCCCTCCTGGTTGCCCTCCCAACTTTGCAGCCTTTCTCCTGACTGTTCAGTGCTTCCACCTGGCTTCTGCATTTAGACTCCTCTCCTTCGCAGCAATACTGGGAAGCTCAGCCCTGTGACAGCATCTCCTCCCATCAGTTTCTGCCTACAGAGGATAGCTATTACTCAGGTTGTTGATGATGCTGGTCCTCACCCGCTCCACAGTGCATTTCTTATTGCTTTAGGAAACTATGTGTCCCCCAGATCCTTCTGAAGGTCACAGTCAGCTGATGGGTGTTCTGGTCTAAATCAGCAGACCTATCCCAGCATGCCATTTCTCTGAGCCCTTTGACCCTTTCCTTCAGAGCTGTCACAGCAGTTCTGATGACTTTCCTATATGTAATACGGTCCATTACTTTTCCCACGCTCCCAAGCGCTGTCTCAGCAGCATATGAGAACTATCACTCAGGGCTCTTTGCAGGATAATAAATCCTGTGTTTGGCATTATCCAGCTTTGTACTCTGCAGCCCTTGAATCGGCCCTCTTGGAATGCACTTCCAGGCATTTAAGGTGGAAAAAAACAAAGAAGAGGGAGGCACTTCTGGAAGAGCCCTGGGAAGCAATACTGGGGAGCTGTGTTATTTATGACACTGAGACCTGATGTTTCCTCTAGCTTTATTGCTATATGTTCATTCATATTTTTTTTCCTATCTGGCAGGCCCTGAGCTGTTTTTTAATAGGCACAAGTAAGATGGTAAGGTAGAAAAAGTTCCCAAGTTAAAAACCAGCTCTTCCATTAACCAGCCTCTTGACCTTGGGCAGGTCCCAGGATGGCAAATAGATGTCATCTCACCTGCCAACCACTCTGTGTTGGCAGGGACTTCTTCGATCCCTGCTTTAGGGTTCAGGAGGAAGATATCCTCCTGCAAGGCCTGTGGATGCGAGAGAGGAGTGGACAGACCAATGATGGTGCTGAGTTACGGTCTCGAATCTTCACGTCTTCTCTTGAGGATGGGGAAATGGAAGGCAGTTATGTTTAAGGCATCAAGGTTAGTATCTCTGGTAACCGCAATAGTCTGTGATCCCATGTCCGCCATCTTCCCGCAGGGCCCTCGGGACAGAGTCCTCTGCTGAAAGCCCTCAGTGGGAATTACTCGGCTCCCCTGGTTGTCACCAGCTCGAGCAACTCCGTCTACCTGCGCTGGTCGTCTGACCATGCCTACAACCGGAAGGGCTTTAAGATTCGGTATTCAGGTGAGTGAAACATAAGGACTCATGGGAAGGGCCGCAGCCCCTGAGCCCCTTAAGTTTCTCACCCAAAACAATAAGCCGTGGGCCACATTCTCGACTGCAGTGCAGCTTCTCCACGAGCCTGGAGACCGGCAGCCTTTCTCGTCCGCTGAGTCTCTCTCACCTGTAGCTGCAGAGCATCCTTGACATCCCACCTCCTCCCTCCCTACCTCCCCAGTTTTAACCTCTTCCTTCTTGCTGCTCCCACTGCCAACCTGTGGCTTTTAGATAAGTTTATCGTATATGAGTTGATAATGCCTGTAGGTGGTCCTGTCCCTAACACTGTTGAAATGTTAGGAAAAGTCCCTTAAAACTGAAAAATCCTAAAGATGTGGGTCTCCAACTGGCAGATATTAGACAAGCAGCAAACAGTGGGCCGTATTCCTAGTCCAGGAGCCTCCCTTGTGCTCTGTGAGCGCCGCCTCATAGGCAGAGTCAGATTGAGGGCCGCGCCAGCTAACTATCTGCCAGGACACAAAACTATCCTTAGAGAGGTAATAAGGCAGAGAAAATCAAGGCTAACAGCTCCCATCTGGGGTCTACTGTCTATCACTGGGAAGAAAACGTGAAAAACTACCTGCTGCCCATGTTGCAGGGTAGTGGATCCATTGAACTGCTGGCCGCTTCTGTGAGCTTGGGGGCAGAAATAAATGACCTAAGACCATAGCCAGTTCCAGCAGGGGCTGGTCCTCTCACAGCACTCTTTCCCTGGCTGCATATGGCCTGAAAAAAGTGAAAGTCGCTCAGTCATGTCCAACTCTTTGCGACCCCATGGATGGTAGCCCATCAGGCTCCTCTGTCCATGGGATTCTCCAGGCAGGAATACTGGAGTAGCTTGCCATGTCCTCTTCCTCCAGGGGATCTTCCCCACCCAGGGATCACACTGGGTCTCCCACATTGCAGGTAGATTCTTTACCATCTGAGCCACCGTGGAAACTGCATTTGGCCTGTGTTCCAAACAAATGTTGGGCAAATTTTCAAAGAATATTGATTAGGAGGGATGTCAAAACGTAGCCTGAGTTGCCTCTTATCTCAGTCCATCTCTGCACAGGCTGCCCACTTGGAAGACCAGCGCAAACTTAGCTGGTCTAGCTTTATTGCTATATAAAGCTAGAAATCTTAAGAAACTCTTGAGTAGGGATGGCTCCAGGTGAGGGCTAACCAGGAAAGCTGAAGGGAGCCTGGGAGGAGGAGGAGCTTTACTTTCTCAGAGTCCATTTCCTCTGCAAAGTAGACCCCAGTTGCTTTCCCCCCACATACACACAAGAGGGAGGGTGGCCCTTCACGCCCTCCAGCTAGTTGGGCTGCATCACCCGCTAGTTGAATGATGTTTAAGCAAGTCACTCAGCCTCTTCTGGTCTCAGTTCTTCTTGGTGGAAAAGAAACATTAAGGTAATGTCAGGGAGATTCAGGCTGATTTCCTAGCAGCTAGTAACACAAAAGAGAAATAAAGTAATTTAGTAGCATTTCACTGTGCCAATTGCTACCCCCTGAACTAGAAGTCATTAAGGAGTTGCCCTTGGCTTGATGTTTTTAAAGATTAATCACATGTTTGTGGGTAATGAGTCACTTATAATGCATATGCCGCTGCAGAAAGTGAATTAATTACATGGTGAAACAATGAGTCCTTAATGGAAACAGAGGAGAATCTTGTAATTTGCCCATGCCTCTATCACTAAGTTTATTTTATAACTGAGATTCTTGTTCGTGACTGAGGTAGACTTGTGGGTACCTCATAAACAGGACACAGCTGGCAAAGCAGAAGCAAAGGAGGGTGTCTGCCTCGGAAGGGGAGGTTTGAGAACATCAGTTTCACCAGCAGAGGGATGTAATCACGTAGGAGGCCAGCGGATACAGGAAGGGTCCTGGCACCTCTGTCCTGACTTAGCCCGCACCAGGGATGCTGAAAGCAGAAGGACAGGCTTGCCCTTTGCGCTCCTTTGGTCAGGCCTCTTTCCTGACCGCACAGAACTTCCCCCTGAGGCTCCCTGGCAGAGGTTTGTGTTGCAGTGTCTCTGAGGCTGGGCTCTTTGTCTCTTCTCTTCACTGTCATATTCCCAGCACTTAGAATAGCACTTGACATATAAGAGACACTTGATGTCTGTCTGTTGGATAAATGAATGAAATAAATTGAGATTGTATGTCAAGGGGAAATGAGGACTGTGGGTTTCACGTCCTGGATTGCCACAACTGCCTCTCCCCCTCCCGCCCCCTACACAACAGAAAGCAGGACTCGGACCATTTACTGAGCACAGAGTGCCCTGCACCAGGCTAGGGGCTTTACAGACAAGATCCCATTTAAATGATCCCAAAACCTATGAGGAAGGCATTGCCAGTCCCAACGTTCAGGTGAGGAAAGTGGGGCTAAAAGAGCCTGGGAGGTTTGTCTCACGTCACAGACCTGTGGAAAGTTGGGAAGTGGAACTCAAGCCCAGCCCTGACTCCAGAGGCCTCAGCCCTGCAGTCACATCTTTCTGAAACCAACCACATCAGGTTGTTTTCTGTGTCTCTTTGGGAGCTAGCAGGATTTGGGAGCGTGAACTTAGCTGCACAACCTGTGCTGCCTCCAGACCCAAAGGCGACCCAGTGCCTCACAGAACTTTCTTTTTTTCTCTCTTCTCTTGTCATCCCTCTCCTTTCCCCTCTTTCTCTTCCTTCTCTTCCCTTCTCTTTTCCTTTCTTTGGCTGTCCTAGACTGATTGCTTTTCTGTATCGACTTCCTAACTAGCAGTCCACCTGGCAGTGGTGAAGATGGGAAGGAGGGGGAGAAGCAAGGGGGAGGGGGTGGAGGGCGGGGGGCTGCATGAAGAAGGACCACCTCTGTCTTCCCGCTGCACGTGGTCCCTGACCCTCGTCTTGCCATGCAGCTTCCTACTGCAGCCTACCCAGGGCTCCCCTCCACGGCTTCCTTCTGGGCCAGACCACCACCCAGCCCGGAGGCTCCATCCACTTCGGCTGCAATGCCGGCTACCGCTTGGTGGGACACAGCATGGCCATTTGTACCCGGCACCCCCAGGGCTACCACCTGTGGAGTGAGGCCATTCCTCTCTGTCAAGGTAAGAAGCTGGTGGGAGAGAGGTGACAGGGTGCTTGGGTCCTACCCACAACTTGGGCTTGTCCCAGGACCAGTCACTTCCAAATGTGGAATTACTCATGGATGATTAATTCATTCTTTCCGCAAACGTGTTGAGGATCCGTAATGTCTGAAGCCCGAGAGATGATACATATGTGTGAAACAAAGCCTCGGTGTTTTCAGAGCAGAGAAGGAGATGGATTGTTGTTGTGCAGTTGATGTCATGTCCTCTTTGTGACGCCATGGACTACAGCATGCCAGGCTTCCCTGTTCTTCACTCTTTCCTGGGGTTTTCTCAGATTCATGCCAGTGAGTCAGTGATGCTGTCTAACCATCTCATCCTCTGTCGCCCCCTTCTCCTCCCACCTTCAATCTTTCCAAGCTTAGGGTCTTTTCCAGTGAGTCGGCTCTTGCCATCAGGTGGCCAGAGTATTGGAGCTGCAACTTCAGCATCCGTCCTTCCAATGAATATTCAGGACTGATGTCTTTAAGGAGACAGATATGTAGCACAGAAATGCAAGAAGGAAGGAAGTGCTGTATCAGGAGTGCAAACAGGGTTGGGGGAGTAAGAGGGGACCTACCTGCTCCTCGACAGCTAGGGAATTCCCACAAGAGGGGTCACTTGGGCTCATAGAACAAGAGAAGTCAAGAGCCAGGCACTGGCAAGGAAAGCTTTCTAGGCAACAGCAAGAGCATTTGCAAAACCGCAGACAACGAGAGAGATCACAAAATATGCCACACAACGGATGGTGTCTGAAAGAGCATGCCAGGTAGCAGAAGACGCGCGGCCAGGGGACCCAGAATGAACAGTGAGCATCACCTGCGAAATCGTCAGTGATCAAGCACCTCATACATAACCAGGCAGTTCACATGCATCGCTTTTGGTCATTTGTGGTATTTTTTTTTCTTAAAGAAATATACATTCAGACAAGAAATCTGAAGGAAAAAAAAACTATAGATAATGCAAAAGAAAAGTATAAAAGACCTATAACCCCGTCAATTGAAATCACCACTTTTAACATTTCCTTTGGTCTTTCATAAATTATTGATAAAAATGGTATTGTTGGTGTACAAAGCTCTTCATATTTTGTTAGCATTTATTACATGATTAAATACACTTTGTTATCAATATTTGTAATGATCTGTAGTCCTGTAGAAAAACTCACTTGTTCAAGTATCAACCTATTGTTGGTCATTTGAACTTCCGTACTTTTTGCTACTATAAACAGTGCGGCTGTTTAAATCCTTATAATTCCATCCTTGGGGACATCCATATTTATCTCTTTAAAGTAAATTCCCAGAAATGAAATTATTGAATCATACCTATATAAAGTCTACAGCTTTTGACACTCCTTGCTACCCAGAAAGTTTTTCTTCTCTTATAATTCCACTGTGGCATGTTGTCTCTCCTCCCACATTCTCAGCATTGTGTACTGCATTATAAAAAAGAAAGAAAAAAATTTACCAGTCACCTTCACAGTCCCATCACTTCATGGCAAATAGATGGGGAAAAGGTGGAAGTAGTGACATATTTTATTTTCCTGGGCTCCCAAATCACTGCAGACAGTGATTGCAACCATGAAATTAAAAGATGCTTGCTCCTTGGAAGGAAAGCTATGACAAACATAGATAGCATATGTTTGTCTCTAATTTTTTTCAAAAAACAGAGACATCACTTTACCAACAAAGGTCAGTAGAGCCAAAGCTATGGTTTTCCAAAGTACTCATGTGCGGGCATGAAAGTAGGACCATAAAGAAGGCTGAGCGCCGAAGAATTGGTGCCTCCGAATTGTGGTGTTAAAGACTCTTGAGAGTCCCTTGGACTGCAAGGAAATCAAACCAGTCAGTCCTAAAGAAAATCAACCCTGAATATTCATTGGAAGGAGTGATGCTGAAGCTGAAGCTCCAATACTTTGGCCACCTGATATGAAGAGCCAACTCATTAGGAAAGACAGTGATACTGGGAAAGATTGAAGGCAAAAGGAGAAGGGGGCAGCAGAGGATGAGATGATGAGACAGCATCACTGACTCAATGGACATGAATCTGAGCAAACTGCAGGAGATAATGAAGGACAAGGAAGCCTGGCGTGCTGCAGTCCATGGGCTGGCAAAAAGTAGGACACCATTTAGTGACTGAACAACAACAACTTGTTGATGCTAGGAGAATGTTGCTCTTTATTGAGCAATGGGGGAGGTTTCATTGATGCATAAGGCAGATCACTATGCACACTGATGGGGAGGGAGAGAGGAAGCCAGAGGGCTGAGAAAATTTTTACATTTTTCTTGTCATAAAATATGAATTTTATTTCACAACCTGAAAGTTGAGAATTATGTTTTATATGGCAGACTTAGGCTCAGAAGACAGCCTTTCAGATAGCTCTGAAGGACTGTTCTGAAGAGGCAAGGGAGGAGCCAGGAAATATATGAGTTTTTGCAATAAAAACCAGGTAGTCAGAACATCAAAAGATTACTGTTAATTAAAGAAAACCAAGCATCCCAGGTTAATAAGTTTAGCGTTCTTTTATGTACGTGCATGCTCAGTTGCATCTGACTCTTTGTGCCCCATGGACTGTAGCCTGCCAGACTCCTCTGTCCATGGAATTTTCCAAGCAAGAATACCAGAATGGGTTGCCATTTCCTATTCCAGCGTATCTTCCTGACCTAGGGATTGCACCTGCCTCTTGTGTCTCCTGCGTTGGCAGGTGGAGGAAGCCCTTCTATATATGGGAAGATGCAGAAGTCGGGGCTCATTGAAATCATTCCTTTGATATGCACCTTAGCTATCTAGGGCCAGCATCCTCTTCTTTCCCATCCTGAATCCCCTCAGGGTGCACTACTGGCGTGGCTGCAGGGGCAGAGGGGTCAGCCTATTTGTCTCCAACAGGAGTGTCCTCAGAGCCCACCCCTGGGGGTGACTGTAGTGGTGGAGGAGTGGATGACTTGATGGCAACATCCTGTGTTTCCAGATGTGCCAGGCAGCCATATCTTTGTCTTCACTTGCCACTCCTTTTTATTGCTTATTTTGTTGATGGTGTTTTTAACTTAAAAGGGCCCTTCCTTGCTTACTTTCAGCTTGTTCTCTTTTCAAAGCACTCTTCTCATGTTATTATATGTCACCTTGACTTTCTCAGTAGCTATCTAGGGCCAGCATCCTGTTCTTTCCCATCAGGGATCCCCTCATGGTGCACTGCTGGGGAGGCCTCAGTGGCTGAGGTGGCAGCCCATTGGTCTCCATCCTGAGCTCCCTCTAGAGCATCTGATCCTGCTAATCAGGGGTTTAAAGACTATAAGTCTGCTGTTACCTGAGTTAGCTTTTTCCTAAAGGAGACTTTTCTATTTTTAATCTTATCTTTGTTTGTCTCTTTCACGCTGCTGGTTTTCTTCATACGTATAGTGATCTTTGCTCATATTTTAAAGGCAAGGTTGATTTTTCCAGACAAAGATGTGAGTTACCTTTGTTATTATTATATACAGCCATCCTTGCCCACTAGGTCTCTCCCAGGAATAAGAAGTTGAATTTGAAACCACTAGGTAGTACTTTGGCCACATTGGAAAAGACTCTGATGCTGAGAGGGATTGAGGGCAGGAGGAGAAGGGGAAGACAGAGGATGAGATGGCTGGATGGCATCACTGACTCGATGGACGTGAGTCTGAGTGAACTCTGGGAGTTGGTGATGGACAGGGAGGCCTGGTGTACTGCGATTCATGGGGTCGCAAAGAGTCGGACACGACTGAGCGACTGAACTGAACTAAACTGAGGTGGCGTTTCATAGGGGCTCCAAGGAGCTCTGATTCTTCATGTCTCTGCAGAAAGAATTTGGCGAGAGGCAAAGTGATAGATAAGAAGTGGCTTATTAGAATAGCACACTTTTGAGGCTTACAAGCAGGCAGGTGAGAAGATGCCATGCCCCAAGAACTTAGTGGGCTACAGTTTTATAATGAAAGGGAAAGTGGGGAGGGCGAGAAGATCACCTTCTTCCTCATTCTTGAGTAGATGTCACGTTTCCATCATCAGCTCTTCCTCCATGGTGAGCAGGGGAGATTTTTCGTCCTTACATGGTCAAGCTGGGACTGTCATGGCACAATGGAAAGGAGCAAAAAGGCACTCATCTATACTAAAAATGGTAAATCATCTCAGGCTGTAGTATACTGCCACCTTTTCTTTATGTTTTTGTTTTAGTGTGCCCAGAGGAGCGTGGCCTTGGAATCATTAACTCACTGAGCTTACTGGGCAGGATGTGGGTCTCATGCCTCCAGTTTTATTGTTTGGGGGCATGCTTTACGCTCCTGTTGCATGGTTTTTTCGCTAAGTACGCCCACTTTTGTGGATAAGCAAACCTGCTTTCTCGAATGATCGCTAACTTACAGGAGCCTCCCATGTGTTTTTCTTTACTTACAGTCCTCTAGTGGGATTAACTGTTTAATCACCTACTTAGTCCCTTTTGCTGGTGGTGTTCCGTCGCTAAGTCATGTCTGACTCTTTGAAACCCCATGGACTGCAGCACGCCAGGCTTCCCTGTCCTTCACCATCTCCCGGAGTTTACTCAGTCTCGGGTCCATTCAGTTGGTGACACCATCCAACCATCTTATCCTCTGTTGCCCCCTTTTCCTTCTGCCCTCAATCATTCTCAGCCTCAGGGTCTTTACAGTAAGTTGGCTCTTCACATCAGGTGGCCAAAGTATAGGAGTTTCAGCTTAAGCATCAGTCCTTCCAATGAATATTCAGGGTTGATTTCCTTTAGGATTGCCTGGTTTAATCTCCTTGCAGTCCTAGGGACTCTCAAGAGTCTTCTCCAGTGCCACAATTTGAAAGTATCGAATCTTCTGTACGGAGCCTTTTTTATGGTCCAACTCACAATCCATACACAATACTGGAAAAACCATAGCTTTGACTATATGGACCTTTGTCAGCAAAGTGAGGTTTCTACTTTTCAATACTCTATGTCTGTCATAGCTTTTCTCCCAAGGAGCAATCATCTTTTAATTTCATGGCTACAATCACTGTCTGCAGAAAATAAAGAAACAAAATCTATCACTGCTTCCACTTTCCCCCCACCTATTTGCCATTGAGTTGATGGGACCAGATGCCATGATCTTAGTTTTTTGCACGTTGAGTTTTAAGCCTGTTTTTTCACTCTTCTCTTTCACCGTCATCAAGAGGCTTCTAGTTCCTCTTTGTTTTCTGTCATTAAAGTAGCGTCATCTGCATATCTGAGGTTGTTTATATTTCTCCCAGGAATCTTGATTCTAGCTTGTGAGTCATCCAGCCTAGCATTTCACATGATATACTCTGCACATAAGTTAATTAAGTAGGGTAACAATATACCTTGTCATAGGCCATATGAGCCTTGTCATATTCCTTTCCCAATTTTGAAACAGTCCATTGTTCCATGTCTGGTTCTAACTGTTGCTTCTTGACCCGCATGTAGATTTCTCAGGAGCAGGTGAGGCAGTCTGGTATTCCCATCTCTTTAAGAATTTTCCACAGTTTGTTGTGATCCACACAATCAAAGGCTTTAGCATAGTCAATGTCTCTTTACTCTGTCCCTATCAAACTGAGTATATGGCAGAGATACGCAGGCAGAGGGTCAGCCTTGAGGGTGGGAGCCTTTATATCTAAGAATTAAAAGAGCTTACTCGGATACCTGCTCCTACTTGAGCATCCCCGATTCTCTCAAGGGGGTTCTTTTCTTTTTTTTTCTTCCTTCCTTCCTTTCTTTTTTTCTTCTTAAGTCGGTTTAAAACCATCTCTATTTAGTTTGGAAGATGGCTGCCTGGCTGCCTCTCCACTGTATTTGTGTGAAGGGATGGAGAATTGGTCTCACCTCATAGCTCCCTCCTGTATAAATTTTGTGCTGCAGCTTCTCAACTCCGTTTAACCCAGTGACACATTTCTATCCGTATTTCATCTTCCAAAGTTTCTTTTTCCATCTCCTCTGCTGATGATCTTCCCATTTTCTTCTTTGTTATGAGGCTTTTCCCTTTTATTACTCTTTACTATCATTCTACTAGGGCCTCAAGGGAGAGGAAAAATAAAACTATGTTCTCAGAAACACCATCTTGAAGCAGACAGGCTCATGACATTTTTCTCCTCTGCCAGCTCTTTCCTGTGGGCTTCCTGAGGCCCCCAAGAATGGAATGGTGTTTGGCAAAGAGTACACAGTGGGGACCAAGGCTGTATACAGCTGCAGTGAAGGCTACCATCTTCAGGCAGGTGCTGAAGCCACAGCAGAGTGTCTGGAGACAGGCCTATGGAGCAATCGCAACATTCCCCCGCAGTGTGTCCGTGAGTGCTTGGGTAGGGGAGGCGGGTATGTGAGGGGCACTGGGTAAGCAGCTGAAAAGAGTCCTGCAAGGAGTGAGCGAAATAGGAAAAACATGCCCATAGAGGCTGGGACTCAGATCTGAGACAAATGGATATCTCCATCTACCAATTTGGGTTCCCGTTTGAAATTGCTTCAAAACATCGACAGACCACTGTTCCCTGAGATGTATCCATAAACCATCACAGAACCTCAGGATGACTGGTCCGCTTCCTTTTAGATCGAAAAAGTATTAGAAAATCGACGTGAATGTCCTTTGATCGCAAGACTCTAAAACAACAGAACAAGTGAGTGACAGTCACTCAGTCGTGTCTGACTCTTTGTGACCCCATGGACTGTAGCCTGCCAGACTCCTCTGTCCATGGACTTCTCCAGGCAAGAATATTGGAGTAGGTTGCCATTTCCTTCTCCAAAACAACAGAGGTATTTGAAGGCCAGTGGGCAGCCTAATGGGCTATCCAGTCTGATGATAGGAGGGTTTTGGTTTTGGTTTTGGTTTGGCTCTTTGGCCTGTGCAGTGCTTTATAAAAATATTTTGTAACATTATGGCCAATACATGTTGATGTATGGCGAAAACCATCACAATATTGCAATTACCCTGTGATTAAAAATAAAATTAATAGTTTGAATTTCTTTCTAACATTTCTAAATCAGAAGACTTTCACATAAAAATCCTATCTCTAGCTTCCTTTGGAAAAGGTAGATCTGACCACCTGGAATTTGGAGTCTCACATCCACAATCAAAACCAACAGAGTGCCAGCTCCCCCCTAGTTTTTTTTTAATTTGGCAGATCTGCCACCCCAGTTGCTTGCCACATTCCCCACCCAGCTCACTTCATTCTAGACCACATGTGCCTGGGGCCTGAAGGTTCTGAGAGTCACCATGACTGCGTTATGGTCCCCCAGTCCCCAACGCTGGGCTCTTGCCTGTGTCGTCCACAATTAATGAATGAATCTTCCTTTCCGTTTTGTACCTCCCCAGCTGTGACCTGTCCTGACATCAGCTCCGTCAGTGTGGAACACGGTCGATGGAGGCTCATCTTTGAGACGCAGTACCAGTTCCAGGCCCAGCTGATGCTCATCTGTGACCCTGGCTACTACTACACTGGCCAAAGGGTCATCCACTGCCAGGCCAATGGCAAATGGAGCCTTGACAACTCTATGCCCACCTGCCAAAGTAAGCCCAGGAGGAAAGGGTGGGCAAGTTTGGCACAGTGCCTCCAACTCGAACTGTCTCATAACGTGGGCTGAATTCGGGAGGGGGAAGAGTAGGGTATAGCCAGGGATTGCAGTGAACCTCTTTTTAAACACTCACCTAGAACCAGGAGCTGGGGAGAGGCCTACTCCTTTAAGGAAGCACTTCTCAGCCTCTTGCCGTCTTATTAAAAAGCTGCCTCTGTCCAGGTGAACATGCACTAACTCATTTATCCAACTTTCATGCCAGGTAGTATATGGTACCTGGTATAGAGGTATGAGGATAAAAGCTTGTGGTTCCTGCCCACCAGGAGTTTAGAGTCTACTGGAGAGGCAGACAAATAAAGAAGCAAGGATGCCAAAGTGTGATGAGACCTATAATGGAAGTGTGTGTGGGAGGAATGAATAGAGTGCAAGGGACAGGCCACCTAAGGGTGCCTGTTTCTCCTTCTCCACTGTGCATTGCTTTTCTTTGGTTCTTTGAGATAGTTTCAGAGGTCACGGTCTCTGGGAAGCGACTCTAAGGTGGAGATTTGTTAGGCAGTGCTCTTGGGATCACCTTCTGAGGAAGGGAGGGGGAGGGGAGGAGAAGGGGGAAGAGGAAAGGAATGGGAAGGGGAGGGGAGGGGAGGAAATAGGACTGGGAAGATGGAGAAGGTGGCCTCTGATGATGATGGTGATGCCTCAGCTGACCCAGCTAAGAGCTCTCAATCTGGGCAGCCCTTCAGAATTGCCACAAGTTAAGGCAGAGGGGCTTTATACCTCCACATTCACCGAACTCTGGGTTCTAGCTGCCCGAGGAAGAGAGCATGACCTTGGATGTGAGGACTCTTTAACCAAGGCCATCTGAAGAGGGCTCACACCAAAGGGATGTTTGCCAGCAGCTACAATCTGGAGAAAGAAGCCCTTCAGTCCTCAAGGGGGCTCTGAGTGGGTCAGCACAGCGCCCACCCATAGGGATATACTGATGCTGTTTACTCAGTCAGAAGGGTGTGTTAGAGGAAGTAAATGTTTGTGAAGGATCAGAAGGACATCATTTGTCAGTGCTCAAGGGCATCTTTGAGACTGGGTATGAGGAGTGGTATCTTCCCAACACCCATGATGCAAGACACTGGCCTTTGTCCCTCCAAGTGCAGACTCGGCGGTGTATTTGTGACCAAGTAGAGGTCACAGGCATGGGACAGCTTCATTACAAGCAGGGGCTTACGTCTCAGTGCAGCCAGTGGTGTCTGCAGCGCTCTGTGGAGCAAGACTGTGAGGCTGCTGCTCGGCTCAGCAGAGAGGACGGGGGAGTGCCCGCCGTCCGCCCTGGACACCGAGGAGCGCACCGCAGATCTGGACATTTTAAAAGCTCCTCGGGGGGTGCTTCTGGTGACAGCCCTGTTGAGAATCATGGGTGCAGTGTAATAGCGCGACAGTCACCATGGTGACCCGTATTCTGGTCATGAGTCCCATTAGAGTAGGTTGAACCCATCTTCCTTCTGTCACTATTCTTGCTAATGAGAAGCAGCACATGTCCCGTCTTTCGGGACTGGCTTCCTGACGTTCTGTGGTCTTTGCAGTCATCTCCTGTGGAGAGCTCCCCATCCCGCCCAATGGGCACCGCATCGGAACCCTGTCTGTCTATGGAGCGACGGCCATCTTCTCCTGCAACTCCGGGTACACGCTGGTGGGCTCCAGGGTGCGCGAGTGCATGGCCAATGGACTCTGGAGTGGCTCCGAAGTCCGCTGCCTGGGTAAGTGACCACCCCGGGGCCTCTCCTGTCCATTTTTCCCTTTCCAGGACAAGTTAGATCTTTCCAAAGCTGGATCCCAATCTTTGAACAGTACTATTTTACCTATGATTATAAAATGCTTAATCTAAACTCTAGCTGTTGGGTATTTCTGTTCAGTTCAGTCACTCAGTCATGTCCGACTCTTTGCAACCCCATGAACCACAGCACACCAGGCCTCCCTGTCCATCACCACCTCCCGGAGTCTACCCAAACTCATGTCCATTGAGTCGGTGATGCCATCCAACCATCTCATCCTCTTATCATCCCCTTCTTCTCCTGCCCTCAGTGTTTCCCAGCATCAGGGTCTTTTCAAATGAGTCAGATGCTATTTACCATAAGCAAAATGCTGAACTAGCTTCCCTTGGAGCATCCAAAAGAATGAGAAAACTTCAGGTCTGATGAGACAAACCTTTGTGGGGCTTTCATTCTGATCAAAAAAGATGCTCCCTTCTTCTTGGCTCTTGTATGATGGGTGAAGTTCCAGTCTTTACCTCCAGGGAAACTTACAGAGACACATCCCTGCAACACATCTAAAATAGCATTTATATTATATATTGGCAAATTTTTGGAGAAGGAAATAGCAACCCACTCCAGTATTTTTGCTGGGAGAATCCCACGGACAGAGGAGTCTGGCGGACTACAGTCCATGGGGTCACAAAGAGTCAGACGTGACTGAGCGACTACACACACAGCAAATTTTGCAGATATAAATATTTTATAAAAATACTATATTATATGTGCTACATTATATATTATAATATATAAATTTTTTTGCCATTAGCTTGTTTCATGACAAAAATATGTCAATGTAGGACAAAAGCATACTTACCCGGTTTACAAAAGTCAAAGTTGCCATTTCTCCCATGGGCAATCCATTCCCTGCCTAAACCTTAGATTCTAAAGTTGTCTCTTCTCTTACTCTTTTCTTGGATCCTGCAAAGCCAAAGGAGGGTCCCAGCTACACAGACCCAGCAACATAGATTGGATGGTCTGTTCTGAAGTGAACAGCTCTGTGTTAAGTGAACGCCCTCCCTCTGTCTCAGGCCTCTGTTAGAGACACAGCCGTGAGCTATGTCTACACAGAACCGAGCAAATGCTAGTGGAAACACTAGGAACATACTCCACCCAAATCCCATTTACTGAAAATAACTCACCTAGGTTTATATTGTCTGTGTTCCTTGCCACTCAAGGAGAAAGAAGGATGAATTTACCTGTCCTCACTTGGTCATTTTCAGCACAACCAAGCTTTGAGTGCCTTAGTGTAGGCCATAGTGCCCTCCGTATAGCAGACGCTCTAGAAATGCTGATGAGAAAAAGAGGGGTGATCCCAGAGGCAGGGCCATAAGAGCAATCATTTCTCACCCATGAACAGACCCAGTAACTAAAGTTCAAGATGGCTAGCTATTTGGAATGCAACCTTGGGATTTGTTTTTAACGTCCAGCTCTTTTCTGGGCTTTAAAAAAAAATTTAATTGAAGTATAACTGCTTTACAATACTGTCTTGGTCTCTGCTGTCCAACAGTGTGAATCAGCTGTATGCATACTTGGGATGTGGGATTCCCAAATCAGCTCAGTTGGTAAAGAATCTGCCTGCAATGCAGGAGACCCCAGTTCGATTCCTGGGGCAGGAAGATCCGCTGGAGAAGGGATAGGCTACCCACTCCAGTATTCTTAGGCTTCTCTTGTGGCTCAGCTGGTAAAGAATCCGCCTGCAGTGTGGAAGACCTGGGTTCGATTCCTGGGTTGGAAAGATCCCCTGGAGAAGAGAAAGGGAAAATACTCTCGTATTCTGGCCTGGAGAATGCCATGGACTGTATAGTCCACGGGGTCTCAAAGAGTTGGACACGAATGAGCAACTTTCACTTTCAATCTTCAACACTTTCTATCATGTCTAAGATTCCTGAAATCACTCCTGGATGCCACTGTCAGGGGAGGAGGGAAAAACAATGGGTGGTCCTTTTCCCCATCGTGCCTGTCTCCCCCTCCCCCTACCAAGCCTCACCTCATTTTCTGTATGCTCCCGTGCAATTTACCCTCTCTTCTCACATCTCACCAAAGCCGGACACTGCGGGACCCCTGAGCCCATCGTCAATGGGCACGTCAACGGGGAGAACTTCAGCTACCGGGGCAGTGTGGTGTACCAGTGCAATGCTGGCTTCCGCCTGATCGGCATGTCCGTGCGCATCTGCCAGCAGGATCATCACTGGTCGGGCAAGACCCCTTTCTGTGTGCGTAAGTATGGTGCCCACTCTCCCTAGTCACCAGCTCAAGTGCAAAATGGACTTCCCCTTGCATTGTCTTCATTAGGTTAACGGGACGATTTCCTGTATTTTGTTCATGACAATCATTAATGTCTATGTTTTCAGTTTTCTGCATCGTTATTACTTCCACCTCTATTATTTTCTTCCTTGCAATTAACTTTTTGGTTCACTTTTTTGCTTGTGAATTAGAAATCTCATTCATTTATTTTCAGTCTTTTATTTTTATTGACTATTATAGATATAAGTATGCAAGGCTATAAAATTTCTTCTGATCACTGCTCTAATTATATCACACAGATTATAAAAATTAGTGTTTTATTATGTATCAGAAATTCTGTCCTTTTGATATTAATTTCCCCTTTCACTTAGAAGTTTCTTTAAATGAAAGTGTGTGGTTTTTATTTCCAGATGGAAGGGAGTTTTGATTTTTACTTTGGTATTCATTTCTAATTTATTGCACCATAATCAGTATTTCTGCTTCATGGAATTTACTGATGCTTCCTTTATGACCTAATATTTGATCAGTTGTTATGACTCTTCCATGTGCATTTGAGAGAAAAGGGCATTAGTGTGTAAAGTTTTATATATAATCATAAGATATGCCTTATTGATTTTGTTGTTTATGTCTTAATGTTTGCTTACTTATTTTTTGTCTACCTGACCTGTTTTGTTCTGAGAGATGTGTTTTAAAGTTTCATATTATTCAGTCAGTTCAGTTGCTCAGTCGTGTCTGACTCTTTGTGACCCCATGGACTGCAGCACGCCAGGTTTCGCTGTCTATCACCAACTCCCAGAGCCTGGTCAAACTCATGCCCATCGCGTCGGGGATGCCATCCACCTATCTCATCGTCTATCATCCCCTTCTCCTCCCGCCTTCAATCTTTCCCAACATCAGGGTCTTTTCCAATGAGTGGCCAAAGTATTGGAGTTTCGGCTTCAGCATCAGTCCTTTCAGATGAATATTCAGGACTGATCTCCTTTAGGATGGACTGGTTGGATCTCCTTGCAGTCCAAGGGACTCTCAAGAGTCTTCTCCAATACCACAGTTCAAAACCATCAATTCTTCAGCACTCAGTTTTCTTTATGGTTCAGCTCTCATATCCATACATGACTACTGGAAAAACCGTAGCTCTGAAGATGGACCTTTGTTGGCAAAGTAATGTCTCTGCTTTTTAATATGCTATCTAGGTTAGTCATAGATTTTCTTCCTAGGAGCAAGCATCTTTTAGTTGCATGGCTGCAGTCACCATCTGCAGTGATTTTGGAGCCCCCCAAAAGAAGTCTGTCACTATTTCCATTGTTTCCCCATCTGTTTGCCATGGAATGATGGGACTTGGTGCCATGATCTTAGTTTTCTGAATATTGAGTTTTAAGCCAACTTTTTCACTCCCATCTTTCACTTTCATCAAGAGACTCTTTAGTTTTTCACTTTCTGCCGTAAGGGTGGTTGTCATCTGCATCTCTGAGGTTACTGATATTTCTCCCAGAAGTCTTGATCCTAGTTTGTGCTTCATCTAGCCCAGCGTTTCACAAGATGTACTCTGCATACAAGTTTAATAAGCAGGGTGACAATATCACATACTCCATGATGTATTCCTTTTCTGATTTGGAACCAGTCTGTTGTTCCATGTCTGGTTATAGCTGTTGCTTCTTGACCTGCATACAGATTTCTCAGGAGACAGTAAGGCGGTCTGGTATTCCCATCTCATTCAGAATTTTCCAGTTTGTTGTGATCCACAAGTAGCTTTGGCATAGTTAATAAAGCAGAAGTATATGTTTTTCTGGATGCTTTTTCGATGATCCAGCAGATGTTGGCAATTTGATCTCTGGTTCCTCTGTCTTTTCTAAATCCAGCTTAAACATCTGGAAGTTCACAGTTCACGTACTGTTGAAGCCACAGTTCACATACTGTTGAAGCCTGGCTTCATATTAGTGTTCTTCTATTTACTTTTCCTTGTATTTCCCATAGTTTGTGTTACATAAGGATAATTGCTGTGTTACTTGGCACATAGATATTCATAACTGTTATATCTACATTGAAAATTGTGGTTTTAGCCTTTAAAAATGTCTTCATTATCACTTTAATATTTTCTAGCTTGAACTGTACTGTACCTAATACCATTAGGCTTACACTCTCTACTTTCATCCTTCTCCCATTTGCCTGGTATGCCTTTAACCATCACTTTATTTTAGCCTTTCTGAATCATTCAAATTAGATGGGCCTCTCGTATATATCATAGAGTTGGACCTTGCCTTCTGAGTCCATTTGAAAATCTTTTCTCTTAATAGGTTAGTCAAATTCATTCACATATATTATTATTTATATGTTTAGTTTTAATTTTGTTTAGTTATTATGTATAAAATATAATACACAATGTTTTTTCTCTGTATGACATGTTTTCTTTGCTTTTTTTGCTTTGCTTTGCTCTTTTTTTCATTTCTTTTGGTATTGGTATTCAGAAAAGGTTGTAAACATTTATGTTCTTTCCTATAGTTGGTGCACTGACATACCAGGGTCATTTTTCAATATGTTCACCTTTAAGATGGGCTTTCTCTTTCTAGCAGTGACTCTGGATCAGTATTCCCCTGCTTCTCTCATCTCCTTTCCATACAGCCTTGCTCTCTGCTAAGCCTTGCAACAGAAGCATGAGAAATAGTTCTGCCCAGGTTTAGTGTTTGTTTTTCTACTTACATGTAATTTAAAGTTTATAGCATTTTCTGTCTTCTAGTTATGCTGCGGGCCTGGGCTCTCTACGGTTTTATTTCTTCTTATTAGTCTGCATTTTTGGATTTAGATGGCCACTGTTATTCTAATTAGCCTGCAAGTAATTTGGAAAAGTTTTCACTTTCTAAAGTTCCATAAAGTGAGCCTTTATGTAAAGTACAGTGTTTTGGTCTTAATTTTTGTAAGGCAGGCTTTTGTTTTTAATTCTTCTTCACTTGGCTTTCCCTATATGAGATGAAATAATGAAATAGTGAGACTTAATAAACAATGCATGAAAATTAGTCTTAATAGCTTCTTAAGTACTAGGTTTACAGAAAGCAAGACCTATCACATTTAGTCAGTCTTGTAGATGTCTCTAAACAAAATATATTTGGTTTTATCCAGGAAATGAAAATTCAAATGCCTTCAAGAAATTGGCACATTACACATGTGAAAAGGTTTGAGTTACAAGTAACAGAGAATGCTGGATTCTGAATTCATGGAAGATGTCTGCCGAACCTAAGATACTTAATTTTATGCCTGGTCCATACAGAAAGGCAGCAGAGTCAAGCAGGTGGACACTTGCACCCCAGACCTAGCTTGCCTGGGTTCCAGTTCCAGGTCTACCACGACATAGCCTGTTGCTGTGTGATGTTAGATGAGGTAGCTTACCTCTCTAGGTCTGTTTCCTAACTTATGAAAAGCAGGCACCTCAGAGACTACTGCGAGGATTAAATGAGAGAACGCATGTGAACTGATCAGATGCTGCTGTTGCTGTTGTGAAGAGGCCCGTGATGGTGGTGTGGTGGGCGATGTACCACCGCCCTGCTACATCACTGAATCCAAGATCTTTTGTACCAAGCTCCATTCTCTCCTGAGGCACAGAGATTTAAGAAGTACCTGGGGTAGGAAGGCAAGAATAACAGGACATTTACAAGCAATTGCTCGGTGGCAGGTACCATGTTAGATGCCATCACCTATGAATTCAAGCTTTACAATATCAGCTAGACTCAGAACTTTCCAGCTGCCTGTCTCCACTTCCTCAGTCAGCGACCTTGTCTATTGCCCACACAGCTGTTTCATAATCTCACCTACTTCCCGAAGACCCATAGTCTACCTACTCAGAGACACATTTGCTATATTTTCAGCAGATAGTTAAAACACGTAGTGAGGATGGCCTGAAAGTAGAGAAGCCAGGTTCAGAACTCAGATGGGTCACTTAGAAACTGTGCCCCTTGGACAAGTCCCCAGACCCCTCTGAACCTCTTTTTCCCTACAAAGATAATGATGGTGCCTATCTCACGGGGTTGTAAGGATTAAGCGCAATAAACCATATAGACCCCAATAATTCTTAGTTAATGATATAATCTCACTTTCTACTGTGCAGAGAGAACAGAAGCCATCAGACAATAACCCCTTCCGCTTCCTGCTTCCCCTCCCACATGTCCATCTGTCCTTCTCTACCTTCACCCTTGACCCTTACCTCCTATCAAGAAGTCTCTCCAAGCCCAAGGCTAATCACTCCATGAGTCTCTGGATCACCTTCCCTTCTGCCTTCTTCGTGAGCTTAGTCTGTTTTCAGTTCTCTCCTCTGAACTGCGCATCTTCCTTTTCTGTTAATTTACCTCGGCCTATAAGACCGAATCCAGCAAACCTTTCCTTAGCACCTACTTTGTGCCAGGTGCTTGTATGGTGTTGTGCATAAAGATGAGTTAAATGTACCACGATCTCGGCCCTCAGGAAATTTGGGTCTGCTGGCACATGTGTTCAAGGTCTAGTTGAGAGCCCCAGGCCAGCAGGACCCCTCCTCTCTTTCCCATCAGTGTATTCCCCTTCTCCCCTTGTGTCTGAGTCCATCAGAGCTCTCCAGAGAAACAGAGCTCCCTGGGACATCTGATAAGTCATGAACTGTCCCCATGGGCCTGTGACACTCCCACCTCCTGTGAATTTTGGTGACCACCCCTCTATGTCCTGTGCTGGCATTTCAGTCAATCTGCAGTTCAAAAGCTGTTACTACTCCCAAAGGTTTAGCCCTCAGCCCTCCCCTCTAACTTTATACAAAGTTGCTAAACACCTTTATACAAAGGTATTTTAGCCTTTGGGGAGGTGGATCGTGACCCTTTGTAAGTCTGGTGGGAACAATGCATCTTCTCCCAAGCTGATCAGAAACACCCCATATTTTGCACATAATTTCAGGGCATTCACAGGCCCTCTGAAGCTTCCCTCCACTCTCTCACCACTTCACTGACTTGGAAAATCCTGCTCAGCCTTGAGACCCAGCTAAGGGTATGCCACATTCTCTGGGGACCCTCCTTAACCACTCCCTCCCGGGTGGAGGGTAGGTGCCCATCCCGGAAGCCTGCTCCAGCACCAGCCACAGTGATGTGACAGTCTGCGCCCCTGCCTGCTCTCCTGATAGGCTGAGAAATGAGCTCCTGAGCTCCTCGCATTTCATCAGTGTGCACAGCAGTGTGCCTTGCACTTAGAAGGCATCCAGTAAGTATTTAATGAAGAGCAAAAGGATGGGTCTGTTTTCAAAGCAACCCTGTTCAATGCATATTGAAATTCTTACTTTACAGATACAGGAACTGAGGCTCAGAGCGAGGGGTCCAAAGTAAGGAGAGGACATAGCTGAGTTGTAAATCCAGTCTGCTGGCCTCCTCATCCATTCTCATCCCACCACGCCAGGCTGTCTGCTAGAGTCAAGGATACTTCTGTTGAGATCTATAAAAGAGAACTGGCCCAGAGAGACAGCAGAGGTGTCTACAGCCAAATCTGGATCCTACTTATTCTTGTTCCCCGACCTCCATCCATACCATTTGGGTTTGGGATGTTGTTGTTTAGTCTCAAAGCTGTGTCCAACTCTTTGCGACCCCAGGAACTATAGCCTGCCACGCTCCTCCATCCCTGGGGTTTTTCAGGCAAGAATACTGGAGTGGGTTGCCATTTCCTCCTCCAGGGGATCTTCCTGACCCAGGGATCAAACATACATCTTCTGCATCT
This sequence comes from Capra hircus, assembly GCF_001704415.2. Taxonomy (NCBI): domain Eukaryota; kingdom Metazoa; phylum Chordata; class Mammalia; order Artiodactyla; family Bovidae; genus Capra; species Capra hircus. Next base: position 8,572,593 of record NC_030810.1, on the reverse strand, counting down.
CCTGCATTAGCAGGATTCTTTACCACTAAGCCACCTGGGAAGCCCTGGGTTTGGAGTGAGGTCCTCATAAATCCATGTGTTAGGATAAGAAAGCATTCCTCACAGTTCCTCAGCCTCTCACAGCTGAAAAGCCAGAACCAAGGGAGAGGCCTCAAAAGCATCAAGTCAGATTCCCACCCAAAGAGACTAGGGACCAAGCAGATAGTAAATAGAACCAAGGACTCAGGAGCAGAGCAAAAGCCAGGCATCTGTCCGTTCATGACACTCATTTGTTAGTTCACTCTGCCATTTTTTTTTTTGTTTCACTTTGGAATTACTTATCAAGGTCTTCCTGTATGTCCCTGGTCGCTCAGCAGTAAAGAATCCACCTGCCAATGCGGGAGACGCAGGTTCGATCCCTGAGTCTGGAAGATCTCCTGGAGAATGAAATGGCAACCCGCTCCAATATTCTTGCCTGGGAAATCCCATGGACTTCTTGCAATATTCTTACGTGGGAAATCCCATGTAGTTGGAGCCTGGCCAACTACCGTCCATGGGTTCACGAAAGAGCTGGACACAACTTAGCAACTGAACAACAACTTCCTATATGTCAGGCACCGGTCCAGACACAGAAGATACAGCAAGGAGGGGGACAGAGTCCCTGCCCCAGAGAGCTTCTATTCAGGTGCAGAAAAACTAGCAATGAGTAAAGCAGTGTGCTCAGAGTGGGCGATCGCCGTATAGAAAAGCAAGCAGGGCAAGAAGGTTTGGCGGTGCTGGGTGGCCGTTTATCTGGTTGTAATGGCAGGCCTCACTGCTATGGTGGCATTTGAGGGGAGACTTGAGGATATGAGGGCAGAGGCCAAGGACTGTTTCAGCCAAGAGGAAGCTAGTCCAAAGGCTCTGGGGCAGGACCTTGTTTAGTACATTCAAGAAAAGTCGAAGAGACCAGTGCCGCTGGTGGAGTGAACTCCACTCCTGAGAGGAGGAGGTGAGCCTGAGCTCTGTAAGCACCAAGCGTTCTCCCCCTTCCCTGCCCAGGGCTGAACCAGTTACACAATGAAACAGAGTCATGTGTGGACACCAGAATACCACCCTCATTCCTGATAAAGTCTCAGCTGGAGCCGTAGCTTAAAGTGAAAGCCAGACGGAACTTGCTCAATAAACCCCAGGAGGGGTAGATTCTCACAGTCAGAGCAGCACTGCCCTGGGTTGGGCATGACTCCATTGTAGGGGAAGGGAAGGCAGGGGAGAACCTGCCTCTGCTGGAGGCTTGCGGGGAGCCTCGCTGCCTGCAGGCTGCCCATGTCAAGAGGAGGAAGGCAAGGCTGAGCCTTCGTCCTTCCCAAACTGCACAGAGGGGCCACTTCCGGTTACCCCAGGCAGGATAGAGAAGAGAGCACAGGGAAAGGCCAGGAAGTCTATGAGCTGAACTCCCTTCACATGGAAGAAGTAGGGGAGGGACTGTGCCCTCCGAAGAACTCCGATGCCCGCTGGTCTGTCGGGGTGACCAGTCCCTCCGCACAGGCGTGGTTTGTACTGACTCTGGCTCCATCAAGACTGGCCCAGGAACTTAGGCTAGTCTGACTCTTCGGAAGGGTAGTCACCAGGGTATCTGGCAAAGAATGGAGATGAGTAGCTGAAGGGATCGGGGAGAGGAACTGAGGCAGGACCAGCTGCCTGGGCGAAGGAGGAGGATGATACGCCCTAATGCCCTATGGTCCTCAAACAACTTCTCTCAAGCGGTCCACGCTGTGGACACACCTTCAAGGAAAAGGGACTGTCCCCATGCTGACGTCACGAAAACTGAGTTGTGTAGCAAAAGAAACTAAAGTGAGACCTAGGGCTGTGCTTCGCTGCTGGGCATGAGAGAGGTCAGGTGAGGACAGGAAAGACTGGGGATGGGGAACAACAGGAGGGCTGACCTCTCGTCTGTTTCGATTGCAGCAATTACCTGTGGACACCCAGGCAACCCGATCAACGGCCTCACCCAGGGCAACCAGTTCAACCTCAACGACGTGGTCAAGTTTGTTTGCAACCCGGGCTATGTGGCTGAGGGGGCTGCTCGATCCCAGTGCCTGGCCAGTGGGCAGTGGAGCGACGTGCTGCCCACCTGTCGAAGTGAGCCACCCTTCCTCCCCCCGAACCCCCCACCCCCAGTCCCGCTGCCACCTGTGTCTGTGACCCACGAGCGGAAGTCAGGGGACTCTTTCCTGGTGCTACATTGACTCAAATAGGGAAGACTTGGGGCAGAGAAGGGTCACAGATGGAGCATTTCTCTCCCCCAAGATAGAGCCATGTCAAAATTCTTCACTGGTTATAGAAAAAACAGAAATGGAAAGCAGTCTTTTGTTTACTTTTCATAGAACCGATGATTCATCATTATCATATAGAGCCCCATTCTTAATGAAAGAAAAAAAGGAAGGGTTGAAATGAGACATAAAAAGCAGAATCTAGGGGTTGGGATAAAGAGGAGGAGAAGAAAAGAAACTAAAGACTCAAGAGGCAGACCTGACATGGAGGGTATTCCAGTTCCACCCAGACTTTAGGAAATAGCTCCTGAAGCTTTTACAGGCTTCTCGCAGCAATGAAGGGCTTCCCAGGGGGCTCAGTGGTAAAGAATCTGCCTGCCAATGCAGGAGATGCAGGAAATGCGGGTTCGATCTTTGGGTCTGGAAGATTCCCTGGAGGAGGAAATGGCAACCCACTCCAGTATTCTTGTCTGGAGAATCCCATGGACAGAGGAGCCCAGTGGGCTGCAGTCCAGATTGGACACAATTTAGCAACAAAGCACACGTGCACACACCCAGCGACAAGGGACCCTGGGGCCGTCTGCCTCTGCCCACGAGTAGCCTGGTAAGCTCGCTGAGATTTGAGTGGAGGGTCATTCTGGCTGAACAGGAGCAACCCCTGCCCTAGTGTGGAGGCTGATCAAGTCTTCGCAGCTGTAAGGGGTGAGGGCTTAGACTCCCTAGGTTGATGGCTCCTCCTCCAGTGTTGACGGTGCATGGTGACTGGCTGTGCAATGTGTCACAGTTTATTTGTAGTTGATATTAAAGGACCAAATTTTTCAAATGATGCTTTAGAATCAATCAAGATACATTCACAGCTAACCTTAAAATAACATTCCGCTCAACACTTCAAGGTGCCATTGTGAATGAGAGGAGAATCCAGGGAGTGCAGGGGAAATTGCCATGACCTTGTGTTGTGCCCCGCTTCCATCACCTCTCCAGGGAGGAAGGCGTTGAGACTGATGCTTTGGGCTATGGTTATCCCATGATCCCCTCTCCTCAAGAACTGTGCTCTCTCTCCCAGACATGTTCTGTCCTGTAACTTCAGCTCCCCAAACCCCAGCCCCTTCCCAGGGTGCTGTGCTCAAGAGCCAGTCTTGGAAAACAGAAGACTGGGGTAAAATCTTAGAAATCGTGGCCCCTGGTCCTGCTCCCCACCCCAGCCCCAGCTCATTCTCCTGATGGAATGTCCTGCCTAAAACACAAATCTGATCAAGTCACTCCCTGTTTGAAACACCTCCTAAGACTTCTCACTGCCCTTAGGATAATAATAGTCTCCTTGGCTGGTTTATGGGCCCATGGGACCTGGCCCAGCTTCTGATCCAGTTCAGTTCAGTTCAGTCGCCCAGTCGTGTCCGCCTCTGATCCAGCCTCATTCTTCTCCACTTGCGTGGCCCCCAGCCTCACCTCTGCCTTGGGTCCCAGCCACACCGAGCCTCTTTTGTTTCCTCACAGGGGCCCTGTGCCTGGAAGCCCCTCAGGGCACCAGACACAGCTTCCTCAAATGCATTCTTCTCTGTCCCCTCCCACCATTTCTTTGTCCAGGTGACTTCTACCCAGTCATCAAGAGCCAGCCTGAAGGTTGCTCCTTCTGGGGAGACTTTCCTGCCCTGCCCCATGCACTGGGCTAGAGGCTCTGCTTTGTGCTTCCAGAACATTCTCTGCTGCCCCATCAGAGCACTTACCAAACAGTAGCATTGCTGGTTTGTCCCTTTCTCTCTAGACCAGCAGTTCTTAACTGGGTGTGATTTTCCTGCTCCCCTATTCCAACGGGGGACAGATGTCAAAAGACGTCTTTGGTTGCCACAACTGGAGAGTTCCTATTAGCATCTAGTGGGCAGAGGCCAGAGACACTGTTAAACATCCTACAATGCGCAGAGCTGCCCCCACCATAAATAATTGTCAGCCCAAAATATCCACAGTGCCAAGGCGGAGAAACCCCGCTCCAGACTGTAAATTCTGTCATGTCCTTACTGCCCAGCACGAGGCTTGACACTCAGTATATCACAGTAAATAGCATGAGTGAATAAACGCAGCTTACCTGTTTTGTGACTCCAACCTCTCTTAGCCTCAGAGAGGGTCATCAGAAGTTAAAAATAGCTCGCACTTTAAAAGCTTATCAAAGGTTTCAAGTACTGACCCTGCCTGCCTCATACAACTCATAGGAGGTTCAGGTTAACAAGAGATATGAAAGTGTTTCAAAAGTCCAAGTTCACATCATGGGTTATGAACAGTATTAGCATGACTCTCAAACCTCACTCTGATTTTGAGAAGCTGCTTTGGAACCATTTCAGCATTTAAAAGTCAAATTGATCCCTGAAAATTGATTTCCCCCTGAAATACTCATAAAAGTGATTAAAATAGTTTCTAGAGAAGCCCATCCCCTTTCCACAGCTCCACTGTGGAAGACACACTGTGCTGGGGATGGGTTCACAGACAGGGGTGCATTCCTGCCCTCAAGGGATTCATATCGATAGAAGTTTGACACACCATCAAGCAATAGAGGTTTATGCCAGGACGACCAAGGAGGGAGAGGTTAACCAGTCTGGGAGGAGGTGGGGAGGCTTCTGCAGGGGAGTGATGTCTAGCTGGACACAGAAGGATGAATCCCTTACCCAGGTGGCCAAGTTGAGGGGAATCTGCTTTGTGTAGCCTCTCTTGGTCTGGAAATTTTGCTCTACTGGGAATACATTCCTGTTTGGACTTCTGAATTCCCATTTAAAAGCATAAAAAAAAAAATCCTCACGTCTAGGTCTCTGCATCTAATCATCCTGTTCCATTGCAGTCATCAACTGTACGGATCCTGGGCACCAAGAAAACAGCGTTCGTCAGATCCACGCCAGCGGCCCACACAGGTTCAGCTACGGCACGACTGTGTCTTACCAGTGCACCCACGGATTCTACCTCCTAGGCACCCCGGTGCTCAGCTGCCAGGGAGATGGCACATGGGATCGCCCCCGCCCGCAGTGTCTCTGTAAGTAGACGTCATTTACTCACAGTGATCACCCGAGCACACTGACAGGATGGTCCATGTCAAAGGACAGCCCTCCTGTGTGTGTGTGTGTGTGTGTGTGTGTGTGTGTGGTCACGGAGACGGTCACTCAAACTGCTCTCTGGATGTCAGAGCCCATCTTGGGCTCCTTTTGGTTAGTTGTGTGTGTGTGTGTGTGTGTGTGTGTGTGTGTGTGTGTGTGTGTGTGTGTGCTCAGTCGTGTACAACTCTTCCCTTCCCTGGTCAATCAGACAGTGAAGAATCTGCCTGCAATGCAGGAGACCTGGGTTTGATCCCTGGGTCTGGCAGATCCCCTGGAGAAGAGAATGGCAACCCACTCCAGTATTCTTGCCTGGAGAATCCCATGGACAGAGAAGCCTGATGGGCTACAGTCCACGGGGTTGGACACGACTGAGCATCTAACACGTTGGGTTCGATGGCCCACCGGTTCTCACTTTCTCTCGTGGCCACAGGCTTACTCCCTTTCCTCTCTAATGCCGTGACTGACCCCTTCAGTCTCCAAGGCTCCCTTCCTTCAGGGGTCCTGGCTGCCTGGTGGAAACCTGTCTCCCGTTTTACTCCCTCCTTGATTTTCCAGAAAGACATCACGTGACCCCCTTTTTTAAAGGACTGAAGCAGGAATGCAGCAGACCCTGGAGGCAGACAGACCTGGATTTGAACTCTGGCTCTGCCCCTAAACAAGCCGTGTGATTTGAGAGCCTCCGTTTCTTTGTCTATATCAATGATGCTAATGCCTTAGAGAATTAAGTGAGAACACCCATTAAAAGTGCCTAGTTAGTCGCTGCTCAATAAACAATAACTGCTTTGGGAAAAAATACAGGGCCAACATGTGGGGGGGAAAAGGATGAGGGAGGCACTAAGAATCCTGACATCGGGTTGCTAGCCTCACATCCTGAAGGAAAAAACAGTTCCTTAGGCCCCTGCTCCCGCATCTTGTTGCTAACCATGAGCCCTGTGGGTTGCTCTGTCTCCTGTCTTCCTAATAGGAGAGGTGAGGATGCAGTCCAGAGGGGCTGATGGGCGTTGAGTTAGGCCATTCTGCAGTCCACCTATCTGTGGTGGCTCATGCATACTTTGGCCCCTCAGTCGGGATGACTCCATCTCCTTATGCCCCTGAGCCTCTAGGTATGGTAGGAGGCTGGTTCACCTACTCACCTGCCCATTTTTAATTTTAGCCTTTTTAATTTCTAACTTCCCTTCTCTGAGGACCCCACCCTGGCCATCCAGCCCCATTTATGACTGACGAATCATCTGGGCTTGGAAATGGACCACCACCTGTGTACAGCAGTGGCAGCTGAGATTCTTGTGTTTAGAGAATACAAATAAAAATAGCCTTTGGAAAAAAAGCTTTCACTCTTTCACCATTAAGCATGATGTTAGCTGTGGGATTTTTGCAGCTTTCCTTTATCAGATTGAGGAAATTCCCTTCTGCTCCTAATTTGTTGGACATTTTTCCCATGAAAGGGTGTTGGAATTTTTAAAATGATTTTTCTACATCTATTGAGATGATCATGTGGTGCTTTTTCCCCCTCATTCAATTAGGATGGTGTATTACATTGATTGATTTTCATGTGTTGAACAACGCTTGTGTTCTTAGAACAAATCACATTTGGTCACGGTAAAATTCATTTTAATGTGCTACTGGATTTGGTTTGCTAGTATTTTTGTTGAGGATTTTTGCAACTGAATTCATAAGGAATATTGGTCTGTAGGTTTCTTTCCTGATGATATCTTTGGCTTTGATATCAGGGCAATGCTGACCTCATGGAATGAGTTGGCAACTGTCCCTTTTCTTCTATTTTTGAGAATAGTTTCAGAAAGACTGGTATTATTTCTTCTTCAAAATTTTCATAGACTTCATCAGTAAAATCATCTGGCCCTGGATTTTCTTTGTTAAAAGTTTTTTTTATTATTGACTGATTCTATTTATTTGATATAATTCTTTTCAGATATTCCATTTCTTCTTGAGTTGGTTTCTGTAGTTTGTGTGTTTCTAGAAATTTTTCCATTTTGTTTAGTTTATCTAATTTATTGGTATATAACCGTTCACGTTCATCATATTCTCCTATAATGCGTTTTGCTTTTGTAAATTCAGGTGGCAGTAACATCTCCACTTTCATTCCTGGTTTTAGAATTTGATTCTTCTCCCATCCCTGTATCTCTCTCTCTCTCCCCCTCTCTCTGTCCCTCTCTTTCTCTCTCTCTCTCTTACACACACACATCAGACTAGACACATTTGTCAATTTTCTTGACCTTGTCAAAGGACCAACTTTTGATTTTGTTTATTTTCTCTATTGTTTCTCTATTTTGTTTATCGTTGCTTTAGCCTTTTTAATTTCTTTTCTTCTATTTGCTTTGGGTATATTTTGCTCTCTTTTTCTAGTTTATTAGAGGGGAAGTTTAGGTTGTTGACTTGAGATTTTTCTTCTTTTTAATGTAGGCATTTACAATTATAAATTTCCCTCCAAGCACTGTTTCACTGTATCTCTTAAGTTTGGGTATGCTATTTTTTCATTTTTTTTCACCTCAAAGTATTTTCTAATCACTCCCCTGATTTATTCTTTGACTTACTGATTATTTAGGAGAGTGTTGTTTAATTTCCATATATCCGTGAATTTTTCACATTTCCTTCTTTTGTTGATTTCTTGTTTCATTTGCATTTTGCTTACCAAACGCGCTTGATATGATTTCAGTCTTTTAAAGTTTATGGAGATTTATTTTATGGATTAACATATGGTCTACGCTAAATAGGTGAGGCTTCCCTCATAGCTCAGCTGGTAAAGAATCCACCTGTAATGCAGGAAACCTGGGTTCGATCCCTGGGTTGGGAAGATATCCTGGAGAAGGGAAAGGCTACCCATTCCAGGATTCTGGCCTGGAGAATACAGTCCATGGGATCTCAAAGAGTTGGACATGACTGAGTGACTTTCACTTTCACTTTATTCTAGATAACGTTTCATGTGCACTTGAGAAGAGTGTTTATTCTTCTCTTGTTGGGCAGAGTGCCCTACAGATGATTGTTAGGTCTAGTTGGTTTCTAGTATTGTTTATTATATTTCCTTGTTGATCTATCCATATTCTGGTGGTTCTAACCATGATTTAAAATGAGGTGTTGGGGACTCCTGCTCTTATTGCTGATTTGTCTGTTTCTCCCTTTAGTTCTGTTAGTTTCTGCTGCATATATTTTGGGGCTATGTTATTAGATGCATATATGTTTATAATTGTGTATCTTCTTGATAGAATGTCTTTTTATACTATGGAATGTTCTTCTTGTGCCTAGCCACAGTTTTTGTCTTCAAGGCAAAATATGTTAGATATTAGGATAACTCCAGCTATGTTTTGGTTATTATATCCATGATATATCTTTTTGCCACTTTTTTATTCTCAGTCTGTTTGTGTCATTGGCTCTGAAGTGTGTCATTTGTAGAGAGAATATACTTGAATCGTGTTTTTTATCCACTTTGCTAATATCTGCCTTTCACATGTTTAATTGACATTTAATGTGATGATTGATAAGGTAGGTTTTATATATTCCATTTTGCTATTTGTTTTCTATGTATCTTGTGTCTTTTTTGTTGGACCTCTCTTCTTTTCTTGCTGGCTTCTTTTGCATTAAATAGATATTTTTTAGTATGCCATTTTAAATGTTTGTTGTTTCTTTCACTGTGTATGTTTTTTAAATTATTTTCTTAATAGTTACTCTGGAAATTACAATTAACATCTTAACTTATAGCAGCATAGTTTGGATTAATACCAACTGAATTTCAATTGTATACAAAAACATTGTCCTTATATAGCTCCATTGCCTCTATATCCTTTCTATTGTTATTGTTACACAAATTACATCTTTATACATTGTATGCTTATCAACAAAGGTTTCTAATTATTGCTTAATGCAGTTTCTCAAGCAGGAAGAAAATAGAGTTACAGATAAAAAGTATGCTTATGCTATATCATGTATTTACTTATGTGGTTACCTTTTCCAGTGTTCTTTATTTCTTCACATGGCTTCAAGTTCTTTCATTTCAACCCTAAAAGACTTCCTTTAGAATTTCTTTATCATTTAAAATTTCTTTCTAGGTTTGCTGCTGACACAGTTTCTCAGTTTATGTTTTTCTGGAAATATTTTAAATTCCCTTTCATGTTTGAATGATAGCTTTGCTGGATATAGATTTCATGGTTGAAAGTCTTTGCTTTCATCACTGTAAATAGGTCAGATTATTGGTGTATGGGGGGTGGGGTGCTGAAACTCCAATACTTTGGCCATCTGATGTGAAGAACTGACTCATTTGAAAAGACTCTGATGCTGAGAAAGATTGAAGGTGGGAGGAGAAGGGGACAAGAGAGGATGAGGTAGTTGGATGGCATCACCGACTCAATGGACATGAGTTTGGGTAAACTCTGGGAGTTGGTGATGGACAGGAAGGCCTGGCGTGCTGCAGTCCATGGGGTCTCAAAGAGTCAGACACGACTGAGCGACCGAACTGAACTGAACTGATGAGTTTTAAATCTACCATCTTATTTTATGTTTTCTGTTTGTTCTGCCTATTAGTTTATTTTTACTTCTTTATTTTATTTTTAAAACCCACAATGTGTTGTTGTTGTTCTCTGCAGTTATTGTTCACTTAGATTTACTCACATATTTGTCACTTTCTTTGCTCGTCATTCCCCTTCTCATATCTTCACCTTCCATATGAGATTATTTTCCTGCAGTTTGAAGACCATCTTTTAGAATTTTATTTAGTGAAGATCTGCTGTTGGCAAACATTCTCAGTTTTTGTGATACATTTATTTCTCTCTCATTTTTTAAGATATTTTTGATATGTTTAGAAATTCAAGTTGGCAGTTAATTTTTTTAGCCCACTAAAGGAATCTAATTATCTTTTGACCTCTTTTGTTGCTGTTGAAAAACCAGCTGTCAGTCATTCACTCCTTTGTAAAGTCTTTCTCTCTCTTTGGTGTTTTGAATTTTTCCTAGTTATTAAATAATAAGTTTGCTGGATCAAAGGTCTAGGCTGACACATTTTCTTTTGGCACTATTGTTGACTTTCATTTTTCGTGATAAGTCTTCTGAAGTCTAAATTATTTTAGGTAGTCCATTTTTTTCTCCCTCACTGACTTCAAGCTTCTCTCTCCTTTGTTGGCATTCTGAATTTTCCTGCATTATGTTTAAATATTTTGTTTACCCTTCTTAAGATTCATTAGACTTCCTGGATTGTTCTGCTATCTGGGAAAATTCTTAGCTACTGTTTCAGTAGACATTGTCTCCCCCTTCATTCTCCTCCTTTACTATTTCTGAACCCCAGCATTAGATCTTCTTGTGATTTTCTCTTTGTCTTTGAAATTCTCATTCATATTTTCCATCTCTGATAAATTACTCAAGGTCTGTTTTTTACCATACAGTGATTATCTTTTTAGCTAGGTCTAAGCTGAGGTTTAACTGAGTTCCTGTTTCCAATTATTTATTTTGCGTTTGAGAAACAAATGCATTATTTGTTTTTTCACATTTGCTTACTTATCTCCATAGGGTATTGTTCCTATATTAACTTGTTCCTTTTTCATATTTAACATATTAAATGTACTTACTATTTATTCTATATCTGATACTTCCAATATCATTTTCTTTTCAAGTCTAATTCTGCTATTGTCCTCACTCTTGGTGATTTGTTTCTCATTGTTTTATTATGTTTACATTGTGATCTTTCCTCTTAATCTGTGGGAATCAGGAACCAGGGTCTCAGTCTGACAGAAACCAAAGTCTAAAAACCAGCTAGGCATTATCTCTCAAAAGAAAAATGGCTAATGCCCAGCAGTTGCTGATATATATATATATATATTTTATTACAGGAACCGAATGGTCACTTTTTTTTCTTGTTGGGATTTACAAGGTGCTAAACTGGCGCTAATGGTAAAGAACCTGCCTGTCAATGCAGGAGATGCAAGATGTGGGTTTAATCCCTGGGTCGGGAAGATCCCCTGGAGGAGGGCATGACAACCCACTCCAGTATTTTTGTCTGGAGAATCCCATGGACAGAGGAGCCTGGCAATCTACAGTCCATGGGGCCACAAAGAGTCGGAATGACTGAGGCAGCTTAGCATGCATAAATAGCAAGCAAACTCTACTTACACTAATTAGTAAGCCCGCCACATTATATTGTTATTAAGGACATGGAAACCAAGGGACAGACTGTTCTTTTTGGAGCAGGTGCAGGTTTTTCCAAGGAAGGCCCCATTCAAAGACAACCATGTTTATCATTTAGTCTAAATATGAATTTCAGCAAGATTCCCAGTAAAGGGATATACTAGCATCAGAACCTAGTTAGGCTATTCACTTGTTGATGAGAGGAAATCTAGACGTTTTCCCTGTGATTTGGTGCTGTTCAGTCTCTCAGGCATGTCTGACTCTTTGTGACCCCGTGGACTATAGCATGCCAGGCTTCCCTGTCCTTCACCATCTCCTGGAGCTTGCTGATTTTGTAAGACTATTTCAGAAACACGAGCCCTGAGGAACTTCCACCGACTGTAGGGCTCTAGATCCCAGGTGACTCTCAGTAAAACCGTTTTCACTGATGTCTCATGGTCATCATTGCCGGGGTCCAGCCCCGGTGGATCCAGGGAATTCGAAGAGTGGACGGCGTTGGCGTGGAAAGACTTGTTTATTTATTAATATAAGATTAGATTAAGAAACTATAGTGTAGTAAGAAGATTAAGTGGAGGAAGAGGGCTGAATAGCTTGGTTTACATGGAAGGCCAATAAAATTCCAGGCAAGGAATTTGCACCATCTACGTTGGGCCACCGGCGCCCGCTTGAATATCTAAGGGTGCCTCGCCTTAAGCTCCCTTTCACGCGGGTCTTAACAGCCAGGGCAAGTAAGTAGACCTGGCGAGACTCCGCGCCCCAGGTGGAAATTCAGCCTGAAATTAAAGTAAAGAGCAGAGAGAGGGAAAGAAGAGAAGAAAGAGAGAAAGACACGGGGGGAGCCAGATTCCCAAGAAACCAGGCCGAGAGACTAGTTCGAGAAACTGGTCCGAAAAGCTGGTCCCATCCTTTATTGTTCAGAAGGCCTTTTATACTTTTGATAAAATATGGAGATCAATGGGTAACAAAATTATGTAGCGTTTGCAACCCAGATTCTTTCCGTATATCATTTTATATACAAAAGGTCTCAGGTGATTTACATTATCTTCTGGCCAAGAGGCTTGTTAACACTTTTTGGCTCTCTTCCTTAATGAATGTTAATTTTGTTTCCCCTGAAGTGTTTTTCTTTAATCTGCATCTCCTTAAAGCATTAAAGTTACATCTCTATAGAACAAAGGTGCAGTGGGATATAACAAAGAAGGTACTTAACTCAAAGATCTAATGTTGCTAATACCAGGTCTACTACTTGCATTTCTATATACCAACTATATCTACAAATAAAGGATATGAAAATTTGGCAGCAAGTATTGACTCAACAAATGAAACTTTTAATCAGTCCTATTCTAAAGATTTTGACTCTTCGGAAGCCCCTACATTCCTAGGATGTTTTAAGCTTCCTGTGCCTCCTGCGGTCAGGAGGCCTCAAACAAGCACGTGCACAGCTGTACGAGTCCTGCAGGCAGGCTAGAAAGCCATCGGAGGGGTTTTTGGATTGAAACACTCTTTCAAATGCAGAAGACTAAAGCCCTGAATTGACTTTTTCCAGAAGATGTCAGAAGAGTGGAAAAGCAGAGCACAAAAGCCGGCAGATTTTTGTTGAGGTACATGCTTAGGAATTTCCAGAGGGGTCCCTGAAGTCTGAGCACGCCTTGTGTATGTCAGCTTCCTTCCTCATGACCTTGTCACGGGCGGGATTCCTCACACTGGCTTCCGGAACATCATAACATTTTTTAGTGGACTAATTGCACTTCTACTTCTGCTGCTGCTGCTGCTGAGTCGCTTCAGTCGTGTCCGACTCTGCGCAACCCCATCAACGGCAGCCCACCAGGCTCCCCCGTCCCTGGGATTCTCCAGGCAAGATCACTGGAGTGGGTTGCCATTTCCTTCTCCAATGCATGAAAGTGAAAAGTGAAAGTGGAGACGCTCAGTCGTATCCAACTCTTAGTGACCCCATGGACTGCAGCCCACCAGGCTCCTCCATCCATGGGATTTTCCAGGCAAGAATACTGGAGTGGGTTGCCATTGCCTTCTCCTAGAAGATCCAATTACCTGTGAATAGGGTTGTGGCAAACTATGGATGACTATACATATCCCCTAGTCAACCTGTTCGTTCCAGGTGACAGCAAACTGCTTTAATTGGTGTGGATATGCAGGTACCAAGGGAAATGCATGATCTGGGCCTATGCTATATGCTGTTTCCCTGATAAAATGCTTTAGAAAAAGTGGAAGCTCTGGAGGTGGCTAACCAATCATACAAATTTTATTCTTAGGATTTAAGAACCAGTGTGGGAGATCCTTTTCATTTTGCCATGGGATTCAGCATAGTCTACACCCAAGCATGAACTGCTGATTTGTACTATTGCTTTTTGCTTAATTACAATTTTATATTTTCTTAATCCCTTGTTATTCCGTGTAATGCAGGGAAATCTGCTATTATTAGGAGTAACAAATATCTATCTTGCCTATTTTTATATACACATTTAAGCTTAATACATAGTAAGCAGCTAAAGAGCCACTGCAGAAACTGGAATGATCCAAAGAGACCCCATTTGGACATGGCATGAATATTGAAAACATTAATTTTTTATATTGACAAACTGAGAAATGCAGCAATATCTATTCACCTTGTCTTTGTTCTTCACCTCTTAGGCTTTTATGCAAACATACCTTAAATGAAAGTCATTTCTCTTTATTGTTATATCATATGTCCTTTTCTTTTTTTTTTTTTTTTTCTTATCCACAGCAGCCAAATTGTACTGGCGGTAATTTTTCTTTTCTCCAAGCATTATTACTGTTCATTTCTTCCTCCTTTAAACAAACAAATCTTGGGAAAGGAATAAAACAATAGAGTATACTCTAGTTGCTAATTTTACAGACATTCAACTAGCCTAGATCAAGCCAGTAACAAAAGAAAAAATAATTTTAGGCACTGTATATGGTTTTTCAGAGATTATTCAATATTACCATAATTTGACACTATCCTCAAATTCAATATTACCATAATTTGACACTATCCTCAAATTCCCCAAAGAAACGTTTTAAAACCAAACAAGAACATCATAAAAAGCAATCAGTTGCTATTACAAAAATCATTATGGATAGCCAATATAAATGTGTACGTATGTACACCAATAGACATGAACAGAAATGTTCTTATCAGCATTATCCATAAGAGTACGAAACTAGAAATAACCCAAACATCCATCAATAGGAAATAGCTGGTAAAATGTGATATACATCTCCATAGTGCTGTGACAGTCAACCTTGAAAATGACCCCAATGACCCCCACCTCCGGGTATTTATACCTTTACGTAGAGTATTCCTAACTTATACTGGGGTTAGTCTGTGTGAGGTGGTGTGATTTACAAAGCTAGGTTATAAAATAAATGCCATCTCCACCAGGCTTTCCTGGATCAGCCGCTCTGGGGGAAGCCAGTCAGGCCTTCGGATTAATGGAGCCACAGTTGTCTCCCTGGCTACAGCCTCATGGGGGATTCTGAGTCAGGACCACCTGCTAAGCCACTCTCAAATTCCTGACCCACATCATCAAAATAAATGTTTATTGTCATCTAAGCTTTGGGGCAATTTGTTACACAGCAATAGATAACTAACGCAAGTGGTACTATATAGCAGAGGTCAGCAAATTTTGGCTCCTGGGACAAATCTAGCCTATGTCCTATTTTTGTATCCCCTTGAGCTTAGGAGGGTTTTAAAATATTTTTTTAAATATTGTACCAAAAAAACAGACAATCAAAAGAATATGCAACAGAGACCTAAAATGATTACTGTCTGGACCCTTAAAGGGTCCAAAGAAAATGTTTGCCAATTCCCGATACATAGCAATGATAATGAACTGTTGCTACAAAAGAGCACAAATATCACAGACATAATGTTAAGTGAAAAGAGCCAGTACAGCAGAATAGACACTAAAAGATTTCATTTAAATAAGATTCAAGAACAGGCAAACTAATTAATGATGTACAAAGTGAAGGGAGTAGTTTAATGTGAGGAGGGAAGAAAAGAGGCAGGGATAGGGACAGGGTGAGAGGGGCTTCTGAGGCACTGGTGGGGGCTTTTCTTAATCTTGGCAGTAGCTACATAAGTGTATTCACTTTGTGACACTTCATTAAGCTCTATACTCACAGTTATTGTGTTTTTGTATTTCCATTTAAAAAAGAATTTATTTAAAATGTCATTAGAGAGTTAAAATTGGGCAATTTCTAAAATCTAAACATTTCTAATAAAGTCATAGAATCATTTAAATTATAATCAGGGACTCCATTCCTTCCACAAGGAGAGAATTCACTGGTAGTCTCCAAACAGCACTGCGAAAGGAGTCAATTATAGTGCTTAAGAGTGTGGCCTCTGGAATCAACCTGCCAGGTTTTAAAAACTAATTCTACCGCTGATTAGGTTTAGGACCTTCAGTAAGTTACTTTGCCTTACTAGGCCTCATTTGTGTCATCAGGAAGTGGAGATTAAAAAAAAAAAAAAAAGGCACCTACTTCCTAAGGTTGTCTTAAGAAACGGATAGTATAAACCTCGAAACTCACTGAATCAGTTATCTATTGCTATGTAATAAGCCATCTCAAAGCTTATAATAGCATTTGTTTTTGTTGTCTCACAATTCTAAAGGTCAAGAATTTAGACGAGGCTTAGCAATCTCATTAGTCTGGGTTCTCCAGAGAAAAAGAACCAGTAACCAATAGGATATATGTATATATATATATATAAACATGTATTTTATAGATAGATGTGTAATAAGATCTATATCTATCATAGATATAGTTATATAAGATTTATATCTATATATCTGTGTCTAAGGAAACCATGAGCCATCTACATATCTATTTCTAAATATATATATGTAATATATATTTTAATCATATGAGCCAATTTCTTATAGACATAGATACAGATAGAAATATATAGTTATATGATAAGGAATTGGCTTGTACAAATTTGAAGGCTGTGAAACCCCCTGATCTGCCCTGGGCAAGCTGTGAATCCAGGAGAGCAGATGGCGTAGTTCCAGTCTGGCTTTGAAGGCTGAGAAGTATGTAGAGCCAAAGATGTCAATTCCCATCCAAGTCTGAGTCCAAAGGCAGGAGAATATTGACATCCCAGACTGAAGACAGAGGCAGAATTCTCTCTTTCTCCACCGTTTTGTTCTATTCAGGCATTCAAGAGACTGAACGAGGCCCACCCACATTGAGGAGGGCAATCTGCCTTATTCAGACTACCAGTTCAATGTTAGTCTCATTCAGAAACCTCACAGATACACCCAGCATAATGCTGGACCAAGTATCTGGGCATCCTGTGGCCTACTCAAGCTGACACATACAGTGGACCATCCCTGCAGAGCTGGCTCACCTGTGCCCCCCGTGGTTCAGTTAGGACTGGAGGGTCCAAAATGGCCCCACCAACCTGGCTCACTGGAAAAGACCCTGATGCTGGGAAAGACTGAGGGCAGGAGGAGAAGGGAGTGACAGAGGATCAGATGGTTGGACAGCATCACTGACTCAATGGACATGAGTTTGTGCAAACTCCAGGAGACAGTGAAGGACAGGGAAGGAAGCCTGGCGTGCTGTAGCCCATGGGGGTCCTGGCGTGCTGTCGCCCATGGGGGTCCTGGCGTGCTGTAGCCCATGGGGGTCCTGGCGTGCTGTAGCCCATGGGGGTCCTGGCGTGCTGTCGCCCATGGGGGTCCTGGCGTGCTGTAGCCCATGGGGTTGCAGAGAGTTGGACACAACTGAGCAGCTGAATGATAACAGCCTGTTAGAGGACTTGCTGCTGGCTCTTCTCCTCCAAGTGGCATCTCTCCAGCAGGCTGACTTGATCTTCTTTACTTGGAGGTTGAATTCCTAGAGAAAAAGAAGTTAAAAGATCTCTTAAGCCAGAGCTCAGAATTCCTAAAACCTCATGCCACTACATTCCATTGATGAGAGCAAGTCACAGGTCAGCCCAGATTCAAGGAGGAAGGAAATAAGAGACCCCGCCTCTGGGAGGGGGAGGAGTGGCAGGCCTGGGCCAGGATGCGGAGAGTTGAGGGGGGGCGTGTTCACAGGTGGTCAGCCCTTTGGCCACCACAGTACATATCCTTCCCCTTTACATACCAGACCCCAAGGTTTAGTCCGCCCAAATCACTACCATCTCTTCTTGAACTACTGCAACAGCCCCCTCTTTCTCACCCTGCCCTAGAATGTTCTCCACACAGTTGCCAGGATGATCTTGTTAAAATGTAAGTCAGATCATATCACTTCAGGAGGGGTCCCATCCTGCTGGTAATAAAACCCAATATATATGCCATGATCTGGCTCCGAGCAACCTCCCCACCCGTATCACTTCTGTTCTTTCCTTGTTTGTTCTGTTTCAGCCACCCTGGCTTTCCTGCTGTTCCTCAAACACCCCACGCTCATCCTCTGGGCTTTTCTACTAGAAGTCCCTTCCCTCAGAGCACTATTCCCCAGATCTCACATGGCTGGTCTTTTCACTCAGACCACTGCTCAAATATCACCTCCTCAGGGAGATCTTCCTTGACCACCCTACTCATAAACAGTCCCCCCCCCCCACCTCTGAGCATCCCTTTCCTGATGCAGCTTTATTTTCCTTGATAGCAACCCCTAGTATTTTCTTATTCCTGGTCTCTCTTCCCCACAGGGCTTCCCTGGTAGCTCAGACAGTAAAGAATCTGCCTGCATTGCAGGAGACCCAGGTTTAATCCCTAGCTCGGGAAGATCCCCTGGAAAACGGAATGGCTACCCACTCCAATATTTCTGCCTGGAGAATTCCATGGACAGAGGAGCCTGGTGGGCTGCAGTCTGTAGGGTCGCAAAGAGTCAGACACGACTGAGAAACTAACTCTTTCACTTCCCCGCTAGATATCAGCTCCACGAGCGCTTGGACTTTGTTCTCGCAGACGCATAAAGCAGCGCCTCGCAAATAACAGGCACAGTACGTATGTGCTGAGTCAGTGAAGGAGCCTGGGATCAGCCCATGGAAGAACAACAGGAAGGCAAACCCAGCAACACTGACAGCACTGTCCGCCCTGGCCCGTCCACCTCAGGGCTACACTCTGACCTCATAACCAGTTTCCAGTCATAGTTTGCTGTCTCAGAAAAGGGAGCTCGCAGCTAAAGAGGACAAGTTAGAGACACGGTCGTGGGCAGTTGTCAGATGCAGTTGGAAAGGACTATAACTGGCCCTTATTCTGGATCCTGTGGCCAGTCCCAACAGCCGCAGGATGAGAGATCGCCCATTTGCCCTTTTTTAAATTATTTTTTTTTATTGGAGTGTAGTTGATTACGTGTAGAGCAAAGTGAATCAGCCGTGTATATGTACGTGTATCCATTCTCTTCTAGACTCCATTTCCATATAGGTCATTACAGAGCACCAGAGAGAGTTCCCTGTGCTACTCAGTAGCTAGTTATCTGTTTTATATATAGTAATGTGTGTATGTCACTGCCAGTCTCCCCATTTATGCCCTCCCCCGATTTCCCCCCTGGTAACCATACATTTGTTGTCTACATCTGTGATGAAATTTCTGTTTTGTAAATAGGTTCCTTGATATCATTTTTCAGATTCCACATAAAAGCAGTGTGATATGCAATTTGTCTTTCTCGGTCTGACTATGTATAGGGCATATCCCACCTTTCTGCCAGAGACGTCTTAGTATGCACAAGAGGCAAGAAAGAGAAGAAATGGCTATTATTGCATCCCTACCACGTGCTGAGTGGCTTCGTTCCCATTATCTCACTCCACTCTTAAAACAACAGACGTTGCTCTTCAGTTCACAGATATGGAAAACTGGACAGGGAGGTGGGAAGTCAGTGTTTGCTGATACCGTGTGGGTGAGCCAGCAGGAGGTTTGCTTCGGTAGACACCCCAGCTTCTCCCTGTCGTCTTGAAAAGCCTAGCGTGCGTCCTGTGAGGATGATCCATCCCGGTGCAGAGTTGCTGAGATGTCTGCTCTTCCCCACAGTGGTGTCCTGTGGCCATCCGGGCTCCCCGCCGCATTCCCAGATGTCCGGGGACAGCTATACAGTGGGGGCAGTCGTGCGTTACAGCTGCACCAGCAAGCGGACCCTGGTGGGAAACGCCACCCGCATGTGCGGGCTGGATGGACACTGGACTGGCTCCCTCCCGCACTGCTCAGGTAAGGGGCTGGTGGGGGGGAGGGGTTCCAGTGGAACACTTGGCTGGTGGGAGAGGGGCAGCTCCGAGGTGGGAGTAAAACGGAGGGGTGGGAAGCAGAGCGTTTGGACCTTCATCCCATCCCTCCCAGGCAGAGAACACGGCTGAACTGAAATGAACTGAACCCATCCCTGCTAGTCAGGGAGCATGGCTCCCAGAGGTCCCAACGGGACTTCATCCCTTGATGGTCCAAGCCCAGCTTCATGCCCTTAGACTCTGGCCAAGCTGAGACAGCCAAGAGATTGCAGAACCAATGAAGATATGGTTTCTGAGGTCACCTATGGCCAGAATCCTCTCCAGACACTTATTACCATGAGGTCCCAGGAACAGTCCAAGCCTTCCTGTTGTTGGCTCAGATCCAAACCCACTCCGGTGCTCTCTCCTTCCTTGTGTGGGACTCCTGGACCCCAGCCTGCTTCCCTTTCTGGATCATCACTTCTTCTGTCTGTCCTGTCTCCTTCTTGGCCCAGTGAATACAGTTCTCCTCTTCAGCTTTAACACACCAGTCCCCAGACTTTTCCTGTGAATGAATTTATTTTCTTGTTAATTTCTGTGGGGATATGGAGAGAGGTAATCAGCACAGCAAATGTAGGGAATTGACAGAGCTCCCAAGTCCATATTTCCAGATACTCCTCCGTAATGTCATAAAAGAACAAAAATATTTGAAATTGAATTGTCCTACTAATGACAGAAGCCACCAAGGCAAAACAATTAGCACCCCACAGCTTTCGCTTCTTTGGGGTGAGCTTGCCTGGCCTTAAGAAGGGATCCCACATAGGATGTCACCCGAAGAGGGCAACTGTTCATGCGGCTTGATGCTTCTCAAGAAGCCCACTTTGGCATTGAAATTAACCCCTACCCCTTCCCATCACAGATGCCCTCGAGACATAAGGATCCTGTTGTTCAGTTGCTAAGTCATGTCCGATTGATTATGACCCAACGGACTGCAGCATGCCAGGCTTCTCTGTCCTTCACTATCTCCCGGAGTTTGCTTAAACTCATGTCCATTGAGTCGGTGATGCCATCCAACCATCTCATCCTCTGTCACCCCGTTCTCCTCCTGCCCTCAATCTTTCCCAGCATCAGAGTCTTTTCCAATGAGTCAGCTCTTTGCATTAGGTGGCCAAAGTATAGGAGCTTCATCTTCAGCATCAGAGCTTCCAGTGAATTTCAGGGTTGACTGGTGACCTTCTTCTAATATAGAAGGCTTCTCCTTGAAGTAGGACCTCACCCATAAGACATGCATCTGCTCCTGCAGTTTGAGATTCCCAGATGAGCCTGTCTTCCAAAATTGAGGGCACTGCCAGCATGTTGTTGTTGTTCAGTCGCTCAGTCGTGTCCGACTCTTTGCGACCCCCTGGACTGCAGCACGCCAGGCTTCCCTGTCCTTCACCACCTCCCGGAGCTTGCTCAAACTCATGTCCATTGACCATCCAACCATCTCGTCCTCTGTCATTCTCTTTTCCTCTTGCCCTCAATCTTTCCCAGCATCAGGGTCTTTTCTAATGAGTCAGCTCTTCACATCAGGTGGCCAAAGTATTAAAGCTTCAGCATCAGTCCTTCCAATGAATATTCAGGGTTGATTTCCTTTAGGATTGACTGGTTTGATCTCCTTGCAGTCCAAGGGGCTCTCAAGAGTCTTCTTCAGCACCACAGTTCAAAAGCAGCAATTCTTCTGCTTTTGGCCTTCTTTATGGTCCAACTCTCACATCCATACATGACTACTGAAAAAACCATGGTTTTGACTATATGGACCTTTGTTGGCAAAATAATGTCTCTACTTTTTAATATGCATTTCTTCCAAGGAGCAAGCACCTTTTAGTTTCATGGCTGCAGTCACCATCAGCAGTGATTTTGGAGCCCAAGAAATAAAGTCTGTCACTGTTTCCATTGTTTCCCCATCTATTTGCCATGAAGTGATGAGACCAGAATACCCACCAGATATTAGTTAAGTCTCCTAAGAAAGGAGAAATTCCTGAAGCACTGGGAATTTGTTTCAAAGGATTGTGGGCTGCCCAGGACAATCCCAGACACATCACTCTGTTACAACCCAAGACTTTGGCCTCTCACCCTTGTTAATCTCATTGATTGCCCAGTTCATGAACTGGCAAGACTGTGTACGAGCCACTGGGACTCCCTTAGCCAGTTAGCCAGGCCCCAGACTTCTGTGTGTTTGGACCTCTGTTGGAAGTGTCTTGGGAGGCTGGCATGGGGAAGTCAAGGATCATGTATATTGAGGCCTCCTAAGTTATCCACAGAGCAAATACCAGGAGGAAGAAATGCTCCAAAAAGGAAAGGCATGCATTTTGTATCCAAATACCATCCAAACATGCATTTGCCCCAGTCTCTTTGGTGTTTTGCATAAAGCTCCTCCCTCTAGACACTTTTACAGGACACAAGGCTAATGGTGTCCTTAGGGTCTATATTATCTATTTAGGGATCCTTGTTCTCCATGGGAAAAGGAAGTACGCGGTAGGGGAAGAAGAAACCAGAAAGCCTTCAGCATCTCCTACTTACTAGCATATGTAACTAACCACAGTTAAGTCTCCTGACCCAAAGCCCAGAATCCAAAGTCCTTTCTCCTAATTTGTAATTGTCCTTCTCTGAAGTTGTGTTTGCAAAGGCTGGGAAATGACCTTATAGAAATATAAAAATAATTCTTGTCAAAGCTACACCACTGAGCTTTAAAACCTCTGAAAAGCCTTGTCAGATTTCATAATTCTTTGACTTCCTAAGTCTTCATCCTGCATTTGGAAGAAGAGACTTTTCCTCGGCCACATCACAGGTCAAGGGGAGACTGGAAACAGGCTGACACTTGGGAACATGAAAAAGTAAGAAGCAAGAAAGGAACCTTCAGAAAACGCGAACCCCACTCATTGGAGAATGTGTTTCATGAAGCTGTTTGACCTCTGATCCTGAACATTCTGAAGAACAGTTTGCAGTCTCCATTTTCCCATGTCTTCCTCAAGGATGACAGACTTAGGAGACCAGAATCACAGGCAGACCTTTCCTGGAGACTTCTGAGGACAAGATTAGAAGTTATTCCATAAATACTGCAGCTGAGGAATGAATGAATCTTAACTACCTTAGATAAGAAAGTGAGAGATGACAAGACTAGGTGATGAGGAAGTAATGCTAGGTGTGCCCTAGTGAGCAGACTGCAGTTCTTCCACTCCTGAGACTCATAGATATCTTTTGCAGCAGCATCTCCTGTCAGTCCTAAACACACACACACACACACACACACACACACACACACACACACACACACACACACACACACATTCAGGAGTTCCAAGGCCAAATTTTTGAGCCTCATTCAGTGCAGTCAGTGCACCTGGATGATGCAAAACAGAAGTCATACGTCTCTGGGCCATCGAGGACTTGCCGAGATTTCTGGCATCTGAGACACACTGCAGGAAGTTAACTGCCCATCTCTGTAGCGTCGTCTTGCTGGCATACCTCTTCAGTAAAGAGTCAACAGTCGCCGCCTGCCCCCATAGTGCAGTATTCTATGCCAGACTTCCTTATATTGTTGAAACGAGGCTGAACACTTCAGTGGAGGCTGTTCTGTCAGATAATGCCCAGGACCAGAGAATCCACCCTTGGGCCTGTTGTACAATAGTGCTGCCTCCAGCTGAGGCCAGCTAGCCAGGGAGGGAATCAGAGCGATTCACCGTCAGGACTGCCTTCAAGCGGCCCCGGTACTGCCTGTTGTGTGAACTACATCTGGAAAATGTCAAAAGATAAGAAAACCTGGCCAAATATGAGGGGCTCTCTTTTCTCATATTTTTGAAAGGCTGAGTGAATCCCCCTTCCTTGGTAGGTAGTAGAATGGGGAACATGGGGTTATGCAGTATTCTTATATTCCGAAACTAGACTAGGAGAGGAAATAATCCCAAAACTGAGAGGCAGATACAGCAGCAGTAGATGACGAGGTGCATGGCTTAAGCGCTTATTTATACCGACTAACCAAATGCGTCTTGCGGTTGTTCTTTAGCCACTAAGTCATGTCTAACTCATTGCAGCCCTGTGGACTGTAACCCACCAGGCTCCTCTGGATTTCCCAGGCAAGAGTACTGGAATGGGTTGCCATGCTTTTCTCTAGGGGATCTTCCGACCCAGAAGTTGAACCCACGTCTCCTGCATTGACAAGCAGATTCTTTACCACTGAGCCACCAGGGGAGCCCCAAAATGTGGTCATTGAGACAGATGTTTCTATTGATGCCTACATACATGGATTCATGAGGAGATACATTCCACATCACTTGGAAACTATCTTCTCATGCAGTTACCATTTAGCCCTCAATTTTCTTTCTCCTTCCTCAAGCTCACCATGACCAAGTCTGATCTAGTGGTGTCTCCCATGAATTTCTGCATTCTGAGATGAGCTGGCTCCCACAGATAGTAGATAGCTTTATCTCCTGTTCTTTACCTTCCTTCACCTCTTGGGTCCTTAAAACTCTCTTGGGTGGGTTTGTACAAGATCACAAATCAGGTAAATGCATAAATGTGGCAGGAGTCAGAGGGCAAAGAAAGAATGAAATGAGATCAAAAATATTTAATCCAGAGCTTACCTGTATTGCATAATCTGTGAATAAGAAAGCCTCAGGTAAAGGCCCAGGATCAAAATTCAAGCTTGACTATTGAGCAACAACTCTGCTAGAAGTTTGAACTTTATTCTTTCAGCAGTGGGAGGCCAGAGGAGGTATTTCAGCAGGAGAGAACAAAAATCAAATAGTTGTGGTTGTTCATTGTTAAGATTTAAAGAGAAAGTGAGGATGGATTAGAGGGAGAGTTTAAGAGAAGGGCATATTCGTTACAGGGCTCTTGCAGTCAAGTTCAGGCAAGAGATGTTGAGCATCTGAGCTAAGACAGTGGAACGGGGAATGGAGAGGGTACCGGCTCAGCGGATGGTGGAGAAGAGGTGAAAGGGAGAAGGTCAGCTTGGACCACACTGGCATCAGCCAAGAACGGAGGCAGGACCTCTTGCACAAAGGCTTCCGTCTGCCTTCTTTCCTCCCTTGTGGTTCGGGCCCCAGGGCCTCACGCGTAACCTCAGATCTGTGTGTCATTTGGCCACTGAGTACTCAGACAGAAGCCTGTTCAGGTGACTCAGGCACACACACGGTCTCACTGCCCTCTTTCTTAGGGCCCCCTGCTTCCCCATAACAGAGCTCCAACGTCTTTCTTCCACTCTGCCACTCTTTCCTTCCCTGCTAAAAACAATGGGGTTTTTTGGTTCTGGTCCATAGGAACCAGCATAGGAGTCTGTGGTGACCCTGGCATCCCAGCCCACGGCATCCGTCTGGGGGACAGCTTTGCCCCGGGCAGCCTAATGCGTTTCAGCTGTGAAGCTGGCCATGTGCTCCGGGGGTCATCAGAGCGAACTTGTCAACCCAACGGCTCATGGAGCGGCGTGCAGCCTGAGTGTGGAGGTAATGTATGTGACCATTCTGCTTCTCCCCTTTGCCTGCCCCAAGGTCTTCCCCTGTTTTCCTACTCCCTAGCGCCTGCCCTCACCTGCACAGATAAAATCAAAGGCCCCATTTAAACCCTTGGCCAGGTGATGAGTGGACATCAACAGAGAGTTCACGTTCATCTCATTAGTCATCCAAAGGCAAACATAATCCCCACCCTAACCTCAGAAGGGAAGATACAGGATAAATTAAGTTTTGCATAGTTGCTCACTTGTTTCCATATAGCTTCATTCAACAACCATGTGCCAAATGATATAGTATATGCTAGAGACACAGTGGTGGCCAAGCCAGACACACTTTCCCCTCTGGAGCTTACAGTTTAAGATTAAACAAACGTCCAAAGTGCCAAAAAAAAATACAAAATCCAATTTTACAAAACACTTTAAAAGTAATATAAGCCCTTAATGATGGTTCCTGGGATGGCCTCAGTAGGGGAAGAGGAAAGACACAATATACAGTCATCATCTAGCTAGGGAGAAGTGGGAATGGAATAGAGAAACAGGGAAATATATAATTACCAGGCGGCAGCACCAAGGGTTCATTAAGGTAAGCGCCATTAACTTAAAGTGACAGTCAGCATTAGTCTGGGTTTTTGTTCAAGCACATTTTGTTACATAGTTTTGGACACAGGGTAGGTGAAGCATTATGTGTAGTTAGGGTTTTACTAGGTAACTAGTAATTAAGCATAGGTAACTAAGGCATAAAGAAAGTGGCAAGGGAGAGGAGGATATATACAAAGCAGTGATTTGTGACGGATGTTAGCGTCTAGGCTGGGGATGGAGGGAATAGGATCATCAGTGGAGTAAGAGGCTATGAAAAAGTGACAAGATCATTGGATTATAGGTCCCAATCACCAGGAAACAAATTCAGAGGGAGTGAGCTAAAGAAATAAATGGCAGTGGTTAGAGAACAGGCTGTATGGACTTGAGATTGCGGCATGGTCCTGGAGAGCAAGGGGAGATGCTCTGGCCCATGTTCGGGGACACCTGCCCAGGAAATGACACAGATGGGGTCAGTGCCCTCTCCCGCTTGTCTCTCCAAAGTCCTGCCTTTCTGGGGGTGCAAAGTTAGTTTTTATAGGATTTTGTAGGCATAGTAAGAGGCATAGTAAGCTTGTGGTAATGAGTGTATTGGCAAGGAAAGAATTTACTATATTCTCACATATCCGCTGTGACCAGGTTCCCTTTCTTGCCCCCCAGACCCCAGGATGGAATCAGTCACCATGTCAGGAGGGTTCAGGGAACAGAAAGTAGGTGGCTAAGAGTTTCAACCTGGAAGCAAGTATTTGTTGAATAAGGTTGTGTGTGTATGTAACATGTACACAACTCTTTGTGACTTCCCTTGACAAGCTCCCAGTTACCTTTCAAGGTTCTACTCAAATTCTTATCTCCAGCCCCAGTAAGCCACTCCCTTCTTAGTGCTTCTTTCCCTTCAAGTGTAGCACCTGCCACATCATATTTTAATTCATCTGTTTATAGGTAGGTTCTTAAGAGAGACTGGGCTCCTCCAAGGCAGGGGTCATGGCTTGGTGATCACTGCACTTCCAATACCTACGCAGCACAATACTTGTTGAGTCAATGGGTACTAGGGCTTATCTGCTTTGCAAAATGATTCTTATCATTTTGGGACTATGGGACCATGTAAATATCATACATACTTACAAAATAAAATTAAGTGAAAAATTAGAAACAAGTAATCTCTATCAACTATCAAAATGGAAACAAATGAACTTAACTATGTGTCAAGCTGGTGATTTAATAACCCAGAGAATTATTTCAGTTGACTTGAAAAAATGAAATTTGAATATGGTATATATATCCTAAGGACAAAGAACTGCAATGAAATCTTAAACTGGTTCTAAAACTGTATGGTTTTAGCAATCATATTGCTGGTAATCAAATTGGAGTGACAATTCTGAAACTGTTACATATATAATACCATACTCTATATAGATAAAGCAAGTTAAAATTATTTATTGTCATTAAGAACCAAGATTTTAAAATAAAAGATGAAAAAGTTAAGGAAAAACTCTTAATTCTAAACTTGGCTTTGTAATATCAGTATAAACTCATAATGTATTTTCAATCTGAAAAGTTATTTTCCCAATCTAAGTCTAGAATCAATGACCAGCTCCGTAGCAGGGAGTACCCTTAATGCCCAGACTGTAGGTTTTAAATCCATTGTCCATTAAAAGGAACCAGAGCTCTTTAGGGAAATGACTGATTCCAGGACTGGGGCAGGAAACACACAAAATTAACATGGAAAGTCTTGTCACTCCAGCAAGGAATCTACGAAACACAACTGGGTCATGTCAGAGGAACTCAGGAGCCAACTTGAAAGGGTTTCCATTCATCAGAGACGGAATAGTTTGAATGTGAATAAAAATAAAAGTGACAACAGAAGGCAACATAACAAAGAAACTTAAATCTGTGAATTCAAATGATTGTCCTTTGGAGCTTGCTAGGGAACCAACTAATTATTCTCATATATGATTTATTTTTTTTAATCAAGCATTAGTCCAACCTTCCTGTGTGAACTCTATTTCAGGGTAAGCAAATATTTGATGATGGGCAAGTTCTTTACTAAAGAACCCAAGCTAAAGCAGAAAGAATTGTGGCATTGATCAACAGGGATCTGCTGTCTAGCATAGGAAACTCTGCTCAATATTATATGGCAACCTAAGTGGAAAAAAACTTAAAAAAGAATAGATACATGTGTCTGAATAACTGAATTACTGTGCTTTACACCTGAAACTATCACAACATTGATAATCAACTATACTCCAATATAAAATAAAAAGTTAAACAAATAATTTAAAATTTTTTAATTTAAAAAGAATTATAGAATTAAAATGATGCCATTTCTATCCCCTAATGAATCTGGTCAACAATGTTTACTTTCTACTGAAACCATTAAATGGCAACTAATAGGAGCTTAATAATGCCAGATGAGGCAGGCAGACGTGACCCACTGAGCAGCCTCAACATCATTAACAAGGAGGCAGCCAGACATTCTGTGCCTCTAATGTGATGTGATAAGAAAAACACAAAACCACTTGCAAAGTACCTTTGTCAAGAAGTAGAACTTGACTGCGGTAATGACAGAGGAGCGTATTGAACAATGCCTCTTTCACCAAGTTAGTAAAATCCAGAAAGTGGGAAGTTCTACCAGTTAAATGCCCTGATTTCTGTGACAGATAAATTATAGGAGAGGGTAATCCAGTAACCTCTGGATTCAGAGAGTCTTAGAGACATGCCAATCAAATGTCGTATGTGGACCTTTATGATTCAAACAAATCAACTATTTAAAAAAAGAGATACAGACAGAGTCTTGAGGAAGCCTAAGCACTGCTTGGCTATTTGGTGATACGAAGGAATCGTTTAAAACTTTAGGTGTGATAACAAAACAGACATGGTCTTTAACTTTCAGAAATCTTTAAAAATCCCTCCAGGTCTCTCCTCCCCTTCTGAGGGTGAGATGATCAGACATGGGAGCATCCCAACAGGGATGCTTTCAATCCACAGGCTTCTGATGTAACCTGTGGCCTCCACTCTGGGCAGGACTTAGCCTAACCCCAGGGGATGCCTGCCGTTGTTCTGATGACTAATGTGTTCTTTCGGCTTCCTAGTGATCTCTTGCGGGAACCCTGGGACTCCAAGCAATGCCCGAGTCCTGTTCAGTGACGGCCTGGTTTTCTCCAGCTCCATCGTCTATGAGTGTCGGGAAGGCTACTATGCCACAGGCCTACTTAGCCGGCACTGCTCGGTCAATGGCACCTGGACGGGCAGTGATCCGGAGTGCACAGGTGAGAGCCTTTGGGCTCCATGGCAGTGGGGCTCCTCCACGCCAGAGGAGAGGGCCGTCTGCCAGAGACTGGGGAGACTGGCTGGCGCTAAGGGACGTGACCCAGATTGAGGATCATACCGATCGCCTCCGTTTACTGAGCACGTTCTGTGGGACTGCCCCTGAGCAAAGTGCTTTGTTTTCGGATCTTTTGATGCTCATCGCAATCCCCTGTGAAACTAGGAAAGTGAAACTCACTCCGTCGTGTCTGATTCTTTGTGCCCCCACGGACTACACAGTCCGTGGGATTCTCCAGGCCAGAATACTGGAGTGAGTAGCCTTTCCTTTCTCCAGGGGATCTTCCCAACCCAGGAATCGAACCCAGGTCTCCTGCGTTGCAAGGGGATTCTTTACCAGCTGAGCCACTATTAGCTCTGCTTTCCCAAATGAGACAAGTGAGGCTCAAGAGAGCTTCAGAATGTGCCATTGCTGTTCTCCAGGCTCTGGCCAGTTCCTGGGGCTTTCTTTTTCTCTTTCAGGGCAAACCCCCAGTGCTGAGGCTGATTCTCTTTCTACCTTAAAGCTGCTGCCATCTGTCATCCTTGTTAGCTCCATTTCTCCCTTCAGTCCATTCCCGCCCCAGCCTGGCTCCTCTTTCTTGCTTCTCCTAAGAGCAACTCCAGACCCTTTTCCTTGAAAAGCAAATCGCTGTGGGGCCCAGATGGAAGGAAGTGATTATAAAAGGGAATCTTATACAACATTCTCCCTTTCAGAGTCCTAGCTGCGCTTCCAGGCTCCATCTGAAATCCCCTGTCAGCTTTACTGTTGTTCTGAGGTCAGAGCTCACCAATCCTCACCCTCACTTGATACCATAACACAGAAATGACCACTGTGTCAGTCACAAGGCCCTGCTCCTAGTCTACCGGGCCCACGGAGGCCTCCTGGGCAGAAGAGCAGTCAGTAAGATGCCCTTCCCAGCAGACAAACTGTCTTATCAACACATCTTAGGTCCATCATGTGGTCCATCAACACATCTTAGGCTCTTCAACCTGGAAACGTCCCTCCCTCTGGTCCCCAGCCTCATTTATGCAGGGAGCCCTCTGAATACTTCCTCTTAGAGGAGTGGGCTTTACATGAACACGATGGGTTTCCCAGCCCAAGTTGCTGGGGTGTGTGAGGATGGTGTAGCAAGGACGGAGGTGTAGCACAGCCTTTTCAGGGAGACTTGGCTGCGAGGAGTTAGAATGAACGGCACCCCAGCTGGGAACCTAGGAGGAGACACGACATCCCTTCTCTGACAGTTTTCCTTCCCAAACATGTGGGGAGTGATCAGGATGGTGTTGGGATGCTAAGGAGGAAGGAGTCTGTGCTGGGAGTGAACGAGGCTCTGTCTCCACGTCCTAGTCATAAACTGCGGCGACCCTGGGGTTCCAGCCAACGGCCTCCGGCTGGGCAGTGACTTCAGGTACAACAAAACTGTCACCTACCAGTGCGTCCCTGGCTACATGATGGAGTCGCACAGGGTGTCTGTGCTGAGCTGCACCAAGGACCAGACGTGGAACGGCACCAAGCCAGTCTGCAAAGGTGTGTCTGGGGGATACAGATGTGTAGACGCAGGGATGGAGCAGGTACAAAAGCTTTGAACACCTGGAAGGGAGGGTGTGATGAAGCAGAGCCCTAACGTCTTATCTGGGGGTGTGCGAGGTGGGAGTGGTCCCTGAACATCTGCAGGGAGGCAGTGGGAAGGTCCTGGGCCTTGAACCTGGAGGACAGGGTGGTGCAGGGAAGAGCACGTGGTTGGAAGGTGCAACGAGACCAAGCTCCCAAGGGAAGAGGGGTGGCTCCTGATTGCTCTCACTTAGCCCGGGCTCCCGGAAGGCCAGTTGCCTCAGTGCCGACGGCAGCCCTGGTTCCCCAGGGCAGCCCCAGCACTCCGCCTACCTTGGTCTCCCCCAGCTATCATGTGCAAGCCGCCTCAGCTCATCCCCAACGGGAAAGTGGTGGGATCCGACTTCATGTGGGGCTCAAGCGTGACGTACACCTGCTTGGAGGGGTACCAGCTCTCCCTGCCCGCGGTGCTCACCTGCCAGGGGAACGGGTCCTGGACTGGAGAGCTGCCTCAGTGTTTCCGTAAGTCGCTCACAGGGGGCCTCCAGGGCACCCATTTGCTTGCTCCTCTCCTTCCCCGCTCAGAACTCTGCTGCTGGAAGGCCTAGAATGAGGCTCCCCTCTCCAAATCAGGGAGCTTTGTCAAAGATCACTATTAAGAAAGGAAGGGATCTTAAAGGAAGCATGTGAGAGTATCTTCATTGAGCCCTGGCTCCGGTCACTGGGTGGCATCACAGTGGAGGGAAATTAAACCAGATACGGGAGATGCTTCCTAACTGGAAAAGCTGTTAACTGGATGGGATAGAACCCAAAGATGGACTCAGAGGTGGGCAGGTGGGGCAGTGCTAGAGACATGCCTGACTTTAAGGATGAGACCCTGCCCGGGGACACTTGAGATTTTCCAGCGAGAGGATCGTTTCTTATCTACCTGCCCTGATTATGTCTTGAAGAGCCCCAAGTCCTTTCCAGGGCTCGTTTCTTACCACATCCCCCAGAGAAGGAGATTCCAGGTCACTTATTCATGTCTTACCCCATAATCGGGCTCTGGAAGGTTTTCTCCGTGCCCATGCTTTGGACAAATGGTAGGACCTATTTTTTCTTTCTGCTTGGCATTTATCTAATGCTGCAGAAAACTGTCGACATAACTCACGACACTGTTTGGGGGCCTCTGAAACTTTACTTCAATTTGGGAAATTTCAGCAGAGATGAAGGCCAGTAAAAGCTGACCCAGGACAGGCAGCATGAGTTTTATGGTTAAGCCTTTTGGCCTTGACATCCCTTCCAGGAAACATGAGGAGGATGGCAAGTCTCCGGGTTCAGTCTGGACACCTTGCATTTTCTTGGGAAATAGCTAAATTGCTTTTAAACAATGAATCATGGTTATCATTTCTAAACGTGTCCTATATCTGAAAATACAAAGAAGAATGAAATAATCATCCGAACCCTCACTTCCCAAAGATAACCAGTTAGGCTTGTCATTACACTTCCACACAATCACTAAGCATTTTTGCATGTGTAGCAGTATATACGCAATTTTCTATACATGGTATTGAATCATGCTGTTCACAACTTATGTTCATTGACAGGCCATCAGCTCCTTGCTCTGTCAATATGCACTAATCTATACATCATCCTTTTTAATGGTTTTAAAAAATTCCTCTATTATAGATGCCACGCCATTCTAATCTTCACCTACCAGTGATAAATTTGGATCTCTCCAGTTTAACCATGTTACGAACAGTTCTGCAATAAACAGCTTCAAAAGGAGCATTTCTTTACCCTTGTGGTAAAGTCCTGGGAGTGAGGATGCTGGGCCATGTAGCACACTATTCTTCTTGATACATGCTGCCAAAGTGTCTTCTAGAAAAAGTATTCCTATTTACACTCCCACCTGCAGTTGATGAGAATATTTCTTGACTCACACCCTCATAAACAATTGATTTGGCCAATATTATTCGGCCGATATTATTTACCAACCTGAGAAGTTTTAAAAGATGTCTAAGATTTTAAGATATCTAAGATTTTAATTCGGAGAAGGCAATGGCACCCCACTCCAGTACTCTTGCCTGGAAAACCCCATGGACGGAGGAGCCTGGTAGGCTGCAGTCCATGGGGTCGCTAAGCGTCGGACACGACTGAGCGACTTCACTTTTACTTTTCACTTTCATGCATTGGAGAAGGAAATGGCAACCCACTCCAGTGTTCTTGCCTGGAGAATCCCAGGGACGGGGGAGCCTGGTGGGCTGCCATGTATGGGATCGCACAGAGTCGGACACGACTGAAGCGACTTAGCAGCAGCAGCAAGATGTTAATTGGCATCACATTGCTTCTTAGCAGAACTGGGCTGCTCTTTCTTTGTCATCCAAGAGTTGCTGCTTCCTGAATGTGGGGACTTTTGATCAGCTCAGCCTTTCATGGACTTCTGATTGGTCCATCCAGGCTCTCCAGATTCCAGGACCAGGCTTCCATTTGATTTTTGCATCTGATTTCCAACCTCTTAACTCTGGGTACACACACACACAAACACACACACACACATACACACACACAAGCATAGCACAAAGAATGTTCCTCAGGCTTGAAGTGATGTCTTAGGGAACTCTGAATTCCATAGTCAGTTTTTTAAGATCCTCTCTGCTGATCCAAATGAAATGGACACTCTTAGACCCTGCTTACTGTAGGGTAAGTGCACAGTCTTTGGAAGGACATTCGGCGATACAGGTCAAAAGCTGCAAACACGCTCAAACCTTTAAAGATAATAAGTTCACTCCTAGAGAATTCTTCTAAGGAAATAATACAAGTTAAACAAAAGCCACATGTAACTTTGTAATAATAGAAAATGCCTAAGAAGAGGGTTGTGATCAGCTGTAATCATTTTGTACAGCATCTCACTGCAGATTTGTGTAGCCGGTAAGCGATAATAATGACATAAACACGGGACATGTTGACAGAATAGCAAGAGAACAAAGCAAAGTCAACAGCACCTGGACACTAGGTTTGCAGGCACACACGTGTTTCCACACAGCTGGACAAACGCTAGAAGGGAAGGAGCACAAAAATGCAAAACCTGTGGGTAGTCGGGTGAGTTTATTTTCACTCGATGGTCTGAACTTCCTGTAATGTTACTCCTTTAGGTGGATATGATGACTAATAAGCATTTGAATCTGGAAAGGAGAGGAAGCCACAGAGCGGCAGTGAGGCAGGTGCAGCGCTCAGGCAGGGCTTCTCCACAGCCAGAGTTCAAGGGGAGCCAGGAGGAGAGCAGTGCAAAGACCAGTGACTGGGTGGCGGTGAAGGGGGGCGAGCAGACTGAGCTCTGGACAGCGACTTGGACCTGCCTCTCTCCCTCTTCTCCCCAGCTGTGTTCTGCGGAGATCCTGGCGTCCCAGCCCGAGGCAGGAGAGAGGACCGAGGATTCTCCTACAGGTCGTCTGTCTCCTTCTCCTGCCAGCCCCCTCTGGTGCTGGTGGGCTCTCCACGGAGGTTCTGCCAGTCAGATGGGACATGGAGTGGTACTCAGCCCAGCTGCATAGGTGAGAGGTGACCGGGAGCAGGGTGTCCCTGCTGGTGGACATCCTTCTTTAGGGCCCAAGATGGTGAATTTTCTTCCCTGTCTCATCTGCAAAACGGAGCAAGTACTCCTCTGAGCTCCTTAAAACAAGATGTGAAGTAGCCAGCGTTCATATGCTGCTGGGAATCATAGCCAGCTAGGGGGTGACTCGAGGGGAGAGTCCAAAAGGCCGGGTCATCAGGACATGCCTCCATCCCCTTTCTCATGCCTGCTTCTCAGGGTGTGCAGGGACCACCAAAGTTTCTGTGACCATGGTCTGTTTCTTTGTTTTTGCAATCCAGACCCCACACTGACCACATGTGTGGACCCCGGCATGCCGCAGTTCGGGATACAGAACAGCTCCCAAGGCTACCAGGTAACGAGGTCCACCAAGCTCAGGTCTCTGTGCCTGCTGTCCCTTCCGGTCACTATCAGTCTCAGAGGACCCAGGGGCCTTCCTCAGGACAGCACTGGGGGTGGACGAGACATGGGAACCTGAAGAGAGAAGCAGCCTGTCTCTTTAAGCCATGCAGCATGGCAGCCCCTCTCCACCCCCCCACCCCCCGCCCACCCGCAGAAATGGGCAGGTGTTTCCACCAATCAGAGAAGCTGGTGTGGAAGAGCAGGATTCACGTGTAGCTCCATAGACACTGCTCAGTAGCCCCATGTGATGGGGACAGGGTGTTTACAGGAATACAGAAATGAGTGAGACAGGTAAACCTCCTGTCCCCAGGGAAGCCATACCCTATGGGGCCCACACCCGGTGGTCAGAGCAAGCAGGTGCCACATGGGAGGCTGGCCCATCCCAGCCAGATACAGGCTCCAGGGACACATCTCAGAGGGAGCTTCAAAAGGAAAGGATTTGGACCTGGATGGGCCCCTCTGAGTAGAAGGAAGCAGGAAAGGAGGGGGTATGTTCAAGGCAGGACAATGAACCGGAGCCCCCGATGTGCCCAGGGGAATATCAGGGACCACACCGGAGATGGCAGGTCAGGATCTAGCCAAGCAATGACATTTATTCACAAAGACCACGTTTGACAAATATTTACTGCTGTAAACTATTCTAGGCACTAGGAATACAGTGAGAACAAAACAAGCCAAGTGCCTCTAAGGGCTGGTGATGATAAATAAGCAAGATCATTTCTGCAACCAGCAAGCACTGCACGCGGCTCAGTACACAGGGGTGTGGCGGGGAAGTGGGGGTGCTGTTTTAGGAAGTATAGTGAGGGGAGAGGTTTCCTGAGCTTGGACTGTGGTGCCCTTGTGAGAAGGGCGGGCGTACCTGGCAGAGTCGGCCCCAGGGCAGGTTGTGGGACTAGAAAGCAGGCCTGCCAGCAGGTCCAGAGGATAACGAGAGAGGAGAAGGATGTGAAGCCCAAGTGCTAGCCTGGGTTTGAAAACCTCCTTCACTTCACTTGGCACTGCCCTATGAAGTTAAATATTCACACATCCTGTGACCCAGAGGCCCCAGTCATAGGAACCAACCCCGGAGACACTCTCATACATGTTACCAGGAAATGAGGAAAACCATGGCGTGGCCACAGGATGGTTCATCCCTCAGCAGTGAGAAGGAAGGAACCATATCACACAACACAGATGAATCTCAGAAACAGTGCTGAATGTCAAAGGATACTATTTCAAGGAATACTGAAACCAAGAAAAACTTACTCTCTTTAGATATATATGTTCACATGTGTGATAGTGGGCTTCCCAGACAGCGCTAGTGGTAAAGAACCCACCTGCCAATGCAGGAGAGGCAAGAGACACGGGTTCGATCCCTGGGTTGGAAAGATCCCCTGGAGGAAGACATGGCAACCCACTTCAGTCTTCTTGCCGGGAGAATCCCATGGAGAGAGGAGCCTGGTGGGCTGCGGTCCATGGGGTCGCAAAGTGTTGGACACGACTGAAGAGACTTAGCATGCACACACGCACGTATGTGATAGAATTACTTTCTAACAATGCAAGGAAATGAAAAACACAAAATTGAAGTGACTGGTTATCACTGAGGGAGCCAAGCAACATGACAGATAAGGAACACCTAGATAGTTACAACCTTACTGATGCTGTTCCAGCCCATAAGTTGAGTAGTGGGCTCCACTTAAAGTGTCCATTTTATTGTGATTATTCAGGTCTATATATTTGCCATATATTCTTCTTACACACCAAATATCACCTAATAAATTTTAAAAAGAGAGGGGCGTGAACTGGGTCAGGTCAGGCCTTGAGACCATGATAAGCATTTTGGATTTTATTCTCCATGTCATGGGAAACCATTTAAAAGGGACTTAATGTGACCCATCATTTGAACTATCATTCAGGACCCTGAGGTATTAGGGGTTAGGAATGGAAGAACTTAGAAAGGACAGTACTTCCGCATCTTGAGAGAACGATGAGAGTGAGACTGAGCTGAGCGGGGGCAGCAACAGTGGACGCAGAGTGGACATAGTGGACCTACAGAGATTCAAAGGGATCGGGGGAGATTCAAAGGGATCAGGTGGAGATTCAAAGGGATCAGGAGGTAGAGCCAAGAAGACTCAGTGATGGATTGGATGGAGGGGTGGAAGGAAAGGGAGGAAGCAACAATGACCTGAGGGTTTTTATTTGCCCAGCTGGGTGTAGAGAGGTGCCATTTGTTGAATAAAGTGATGAAATACAAAAGTGGGCATGGAGACAGGCCATGGAAGTTAAGTTTCACCTTGAGTTTGATTTGCTCCCAGGCATCATAGAGACATGTGAGGGTTTTGAGCTGGAAAGCAATGTGATCCGAGATGCACTTTAGGAAGCTGAGCTGGCAGCGTTGAGCCCCGTGGATTGGAAATGGAGAGATGGAGCTGGTGGTTGCAGGGAATACCAAGTCAGACAGTGAGGGGCTAGTGGAGGGTGAGGGTGGAGCAGGGGGAGAGATGACAGGGAGGGTGGCAATTCTGCTCATGAGATATTTACAAAGCGCAGCTCTAGATTCTACAGGGGACATGTCCTGAAAAGAATTTATATGTTCATGGAGGGAAGAGACATGCCCAGTAATATTCTACTTCCCACAGTTCCTCACATGTTAGAAAATGCTTCCAAACCCACCCCCACGTTTGTGCGTCACAACATTCCACTGTAGTTGTGGCGGGGCCGTTCATCCCAAGTCTGCACCAGAGGGGCTGAAATGTAGAGAGTTTCGTGCAGCCAGTGGACGCCAGAGCTCACAGCCAGGGTCTTCTGATTCTGAGTCAGGTACTCAGTCCATTGTACTGGACTGAGTTATATCCCGTAAGAGCGTTGACCTGGCCCAAGGAGCTGGGGGAAGCCTTGAGGAAGAGGCATAATGTTAGCTGCCTCAAGGGATAAGCAAGATGTAATCAGGCAGAGAAGCAGAAGGGTGGGTAGCAGTAGGGTGGTGGGGAAGCAAGCAGTCGAGGGATGGGTGTGAAGCATCGCTGGATGGAAGGTGATCCTGGGAACCTCCATCCCGGCCACAGGTTGGAAGCACCGTGCTCTTCCGTTGTCAGAAAGGTTACCTGCTCCAGGGCTCCACCTCCAGGACGTGTCTCCCCAACCTGACCTGGAGCGGAACGCCACCTGACTGTGTCCGTGAGTGCTCCCAGATTACTCCTCTCAGCAGCTCATAACCTCCCCGACCTGGGCCTCCAGGATGTGCTTGAATGCTCTGAGTGACAGGGAGCTCACAACTTTTTCTTGGGACTCTAGTGATCTCTTTGTAGTCCTTACCCCTTGGGGCTCCCACCCCCAGAAGATATTTCTGCACAAAAGCCTTTCTGGTATTCAGAGGCAATTCCTATGCCTTAGCAAAGAAAAAAAAAAAAAAAGAACTTTCCCATGGCTGCAGATACCAACAGTGACAAGGCCCACCCTCAGGATGGAAAATTTCAGGCTTTTGACTGTAATTACTCCCTCTCCCTCAGGAAAAGTGCCTGGGTTCCCTCAGGGTCAACTTAGTCATTATCCATATGACCTCTATCTTGACCACTTGCATAGACATCAAGGCTGGGGTGGGGTATGGGAGGGGATGCTGGCCATGAAAAGGCCCATAAGGGAAAGGATGGGGCTGTTCCATTGAGAAACAGGGGCATGGGGGAGAGGCCTCCTGGAGACCACAATCTCCCCCTACCCAGCAGTGTCTTCCCTCTCATCCAGCCCACCACTGCAAGCAGCCGGAGACACCAAGCCATGCCAACGTTGGGGCGCTGGACCTGCCCTCCATGGGCTATACGCTCATCTATTCCTGCCAGGAAGGCTTCTCCCTCAAGGGCGGCTCCGAGCACCGAACCTGCAAAGCAGATGGCAGCTGGACAGGCAAACCACCCATCTGCCTGGGTGCGTGTGCCCCCTCGGTGAACCTCTCCAGGGTGGGAGGCCAAAGGGGACAGCTGAGCTTGAGTGAGAGGGCCAAAGAAAAGAAAGAAGTGTTATTTCCAGAGGCTGGAAAATCTGCTTCTGATTTTCTGAGGTGCTGAGTCTAGGAGATGAAACCAGAGCAATCTAAAGAGCTCATAGTGAAGCCATCCCAAGTTTTATCTTTTTACCTGAGCTTGAACACTCCCCCCAGGTGTTAGGTATAGCTTCCCTTGTAGCTCAGTCGGTGACAAATCTGCCAGCAGTGCAGGGGATCTGGGTTCGATCCCTGGGTCTGGAAGATCCCCTGGAGAAGGAAATGGCAACCCACTCCAGTATCCTTGCCTGGAAAATCTCATGGACAGAAGAGCCTGGTGGGCCGCAGTCCATGGGGTTGCAAAGAGTCGGGCACAACTGGGCGACTAACACTTACTTACTTACTTAAGGGTTATACTTAATCATCAGACAGAGAAAAACTTTATGTTCCACTAAGCTGGAATAATGCATTATGCATATATGCATATCATAACCTTGATAAAACAGCACCCACTCACCTATCCCTCAGGGTCACCAAGAAGTCCCAGACCTCCCTCCTCCTGTTCTTCATTCATGTGGAATCTCGTTCCCCGACCAGGGATCAAACCCAGGCCTCCTACATTGGAAGCATGGACTCTTACCAATGGATACCAGGGAAATCCCTAACTCTTCGTATCATTCTGAGAGGGGTCCCTAGCATCATCAAAGTAGTCCACCACCTGGTCTGAGAGGATAAGTCCAAGATTTCAAAGACCCCATTGACCTAATGTCGGTGAGGTGGCCTTTATTTTTTCTAATAGAGCAGAGACTAGAGGCTGAACCTGTCTCCTTCCCTTCTCTTTCCCCAGCAGAGGTCCGGCCCAGTGGGAGACCCATCAACACTGCCCGGGAGCCTCCACTCACCCAAGCTTCTGGTATGTCTAGAGCTTTGGCTCAAGAAACTGGTGTAGCTTCCTTCATCTAGTTACCCAGGAACATGCACATGAGTTTCTGAGTACTCAGTGGAAAGGCATGGAAGCAGTCTACAGAGCCCAACAGAGTTCCCCGTCTACCTCCCAACCCCAGGCGGACCTCAGGAGGAAGTAAGCTTGCGGGAAACAGAAAACGCATCCAGAAGAAAGACCAAAGCCTTCTAGAAACATGTCCAGAGCTTCAAGCTCTGGAGCCACAGACTGCCCCAACCCCTCCTGGCACAGGTCCAGGCAGTGTGTGGCCATACAGACACAGGTCCTGCTGAGGGAGCTTGCTGGAAAGGGTTATGTTTTTAAGACAGGTATTGTGTCTTTCCAAGTGTGATGTCCAGAACGGGCTCGGAACTACAGGTGGGGCCTAATGCAAAATTATTCTAGACTTATCATATCCTTTTTTGAACCATTTTCTTTTATTTACCATATTAGTGTGTGTGTTATACAAAAAAAAGATTAGATTTGGCATCAAGCTCAATTCAAGTTCCGTTTTGGTCACTGACCAGCTGTGTCCTTGGACAAATAACCTTCACCTCTTGAGCTTCAGTTGACCTTTCATTAAAATAGGATTCATGATACTCTCCTTAGAAAATTACTATAAGGATAAATAGCAGTTTTAGTAGCTGTCATTCATTTTATGCGTTTATGTTTTAACAATCATTTAACCCCTGATGAGGTAAGTGGGATGGCCCCCATTTACAGAGCTACAGGTGTGGCCTGCACAGGTGAGGAAGTGGAGGCTCTTGCACGTGGTCAGACAACCGATAAGGGAGAGGCCAGGGTGAGAGTCCATATCTGCCTGACTGCCTTTGTCCATGTTCCTATCTACAGCTTAATACTAACGCTGGTTTTCTCTCCTCTCTTTTTCCCTTTCTCCATCTTTTCAACCCCTTCCCTCTTGTTTTTTCTCCTTCTCTCTTCTAGTTCATTCACTCCCTCCTTCTCTCTCTCCCTTCCTCTCTTTCTCTCTCTCAAACACACACTTTGATTTTTTCCCTTTTCTCCATCCACTTCCTCTCTGCCTCTCTTTCCCTCCACCCATCCACTCTGAGACACACAGCATCACAAGGAGATCAGAGCACTCCAGCCCCGCCCCACCCCGGCATGTTAGACGCTGGGGAAGACAGTCTAAGGGCGTGAACTGGGGTCAGTCATCAGGGGGCCTCAGTTCTGCCAGCACATGTGAAAGTCCCTCTCACATCTGTTTCTTAACTCCTGTAGTTCCTGGGGATGTTTTTGCCAAGAATTCCCTATGGAAAGGGGCCTATGAGTACCAGGGGAAGAAGCAGCCAGCCATGCTCAGGGTGACTGGTTTCCAGGCCATCAACAGCAAGGTCAATGCCACCATGATTGACCACAGCGGCGTGGAGCTGCACTTGTCTGGTAAGGTGCAGGCCACCTGCGGGAAACCTGCCAGATGGTGAGGGCGATGGGCACACGCTCAAACGTCACTTTCTTGCGCTGTCCTGCAAGGCTCAGATTGGTCTGGTAGGCAGGGAAGAGGAAATGTCCACTCATCTTTGTTTACATGGTAAAAGCACCACCGACTACAGGTAAATGGTTAGATGGCAAACATTAGTAAATTGAAAGTAGGAAAAAAAAAAAAAACTCTTACAAATAAAGAAAGATAGACAGATATCCCTAAAAACCGAACCTAAAATAGAGGCAAATAACTCCCAGAAGCCAAAGTACAGATAACAAACAAATGGAAAAATATTTTTAGCAATAATCAAAAGAAGCGGAAAATGTCACTTTCCGCTTATTCCACTTTGTTTAAGCCATAAATGTTGGTGCTAGTCCAGTGAAGGTAGTACTGGTCCAAGTATGAAAGCGTGTAGTTGAACAAAATAATTTGGCAGTTTGTATCAAGAGCCATGAAAATGAGTGGACCCATCAATTACAGTGCTAAGAATTTTTATCAGAAGAAATAGTTATAGAGGGAATCAAACATTTGTGAAAAAAGAATGGGCTAATTGTATAACATAACACCTGGGAATAGAAAATTGTCTCAGAAGAAATGGATATATTAATTATAGTATGTCTGCTGGATAAAATATTATGCCAATTTGGGAGAAAGTACACCCACTATAATGCATTTAAAATTTGACTCCAGTTTTTAAAGGGAAAAAAATATATTCGTAAGAAAGAAAATTGAAAGTAATTACACCTATGTGGTTAACAGTGGTTATTTCTCAGAAATGAGACCAGGAATGAATTTTCTTTCTTCATGCATCTCTGCATTTGCCAAAATTTCCCCAATTTTCAAATTTTATACAATCAGAAAAACTAAATGTCTTGGAAAGCAAGAGTTTATTGAATAAATGGGCAGATCGATAGAAGCATGAGTACATGTGGATACACAGCCCAGCATGCGTCACACTCATTCATGCGTGCACACGCAAACACAACTAGTGTTCACATTCACTCAGTTGCTCTAAAACGGAGTCCTAAACACATCCGCACGCTCTGGTACACGTGCCCTCCTGTATCCCCTGCACCCACTGAATTATAAGCACACCATGTGTTAACTGACCCTTACCATATACAAAACCCTATTCCCTTTACCCTCAAGCACGCATGTCTAAACAGGAACACAACCACAGACCAGTAATCCAGTTGTTTATTAGCACACATATGCACATTCTTGCATATCCTCACATTTCAGCCTACACAAACTCACAGGCCGCACTGCACTTACCTAACTCCAGTTATACGTGGATGTTTATAGCAATACCTACACATGAAATCCTGCTCGGGGGTGTCCCGTGGTAAAGAATCCACCTGCCAACACCGGAACACAGCTTTGATCCCTGCTCCACGAGGATCTCAAACGCCGCAGAGCAGTGAAGCCCATGTGCCACAACTCTTAAGCCTGTGCTCTCGA
The DNA here is from genome assembly GCF_001704415.2 of Capra hircus. Taxonomy (NCBI): domain Eukaryota; kingdom Metazoa; phylum Chordata; class Mammalia; order Artiodactyla; family Bovidae; genus Capra; species Capra hircus. The sequence goes on along the minus strand of NC_030810.1, from coordinate 8,530,330 downwards.
GCCTGGGAACCACAGCTCCTGAAGCCTGTGCACCAAGAATGCTCTGCTGCAAGAGAAGCCGCTGCAGTGAGAGGCCCATGCACAGCAACTAGAGAGTGGCCCCCACTCACAGCAGCTGGAGGAAAGCCCCAAAGGCAGCAGAAACCCAACACAGCCAAAAACAAATAAATTAATTAAAAAAAAATCCTGCTCAGACACTCACACCCACATACCCACAAACTTGCGTTTTGAAAATTTACCGGATCTTTCAAGTGTACCCTCTGAACTTTCTCTTCCCAGGAATTTATAAGAAAGAAGATTTCCATCTCTTCCTTCAAGTTTACCAGATTACAGGGCCTGTGGAGATCTTTGTGAATAAGTTCAAAGATGATCACTGGGCTTTAGATGGGCATGTAAGTTCACCAGAACCTCTCTCAGGCCTTGACTTCCCTGCCTCCTTGCCCTGTAACTGATTCCCATGTCCCTGGCCGGAAGGAGGGGGACGAAGTGGGTGGAAACTCTTAGGATCGACGTGGCAACTTGGGAGGAGGGCTTCTATGGGGCCAGGACTGGGACCAAGGGTGTCCCCATCTGCTAGTGAAGTGAAAAGACAAAAAGGGCCAGGAGGCTGAGTCTAGAGGTTGGTGTATCTGAGTGAGATAGATTCTTAAGTGTGAGCAGAAAACAGAATTATAAGCCACAAGGACCTACTGTCCAGCACAGGGAACTCTGCTCCATGCTCTGTGGCAGCCTGGATGGGAAGGAAGCTTGGGGGAGAATGGATACATGTGTATGTATGGCTGAGTCCCTTTGCTGTGCACCTGAAACAATCATAACGTTGTTAATCGGCTATGCCCCAATACGAAGTAAGAAGTTTAAAAACAAAACAAAAACAAAAAACGGGCCAAAGATGAAAAAAGAAAAGAACAGAAGAAATGGGAGGTTGGCAGCCCAAGAGTAAAGTCAGGCACGAGGTGGTGGTGGGAGCTGGGAGAAGGTGGTGAGTCCCAGGCACACACTGAGTGTCTTTGCACACTTAAGGATCTTCACACCCTTGAGGGTGATTCAGCACAGCTTGAGTCACCAGGACCTGGGGAAAGGAGGCGGCTCCTCAAATCCCCTTGTGGGAAAGACTTGTTCCTCGCACGGGCCTTCTTCAGGTGGAATCCAGGTCTCCGGGGATACTTCTCTGCCCAGACCTTTCAGTTTCACAGGCAGGGATGTGGAGCAGTCACCCATCACTCTGTCAGCTTCCCTGTCTTGGGTTACTGAGCTAGAAGGGGAGGGGCGGGAAGGAGGAGGAGGTCCTGAGGCCAGAGAAACAGAGAGCTGAGTCAGGGGGCACCCTCACGGCTAAGACCAGCTGGTAGAGGGCTGAGGGTTGAGTGACTTTGCTGATAAACACTAAAGGAGAAGCGAGTGGCTTCTCCAGGGGCTGGTGCATGGGGTTAGTTCCTGGGGATTCTCGAGAGTATTCTGTGGATGCCCTTGGGTATCCTTGTCCTGGCTGGCTTTAATAGTAGAAGTCCAGCTGCCGTGCCAAGACAAGAGACTCCCCCATACTGAGAGGAGGGCAGCCAGAGGCGAGAGAACAAGGGTCAAACTTGGGAGCTGGAGTGCAGGCCAGGGAATAGGTGTTAGGGGTGCTCTGGAGGGCCAGGAACCGCCAGAGCCGCTGCCTGGGATGACAGCCAACCATTGGACCCACTTCTGTGTCACCCAGAAGTGACAGGAGGGGAGGTCAGCCTGGAGCGCAGTGGACAGAGGGCTGCACCTGGGGATGGAGCGGGAGTCAGAAGGGACGCCAGTAGGACAAACATCCTCAGAGTTTGCATGTCTGTGTCCGGGACACAAGCCTCATAGAAGCCAAGTGCAGAGGGAGCCAGAAGCAGTTATGTCCCCAGCTACCCGCCTCCAAAATTAATAGCTTATTGGAATAGGGATGAATACCCCAAAGTATGTTCAGTCTGCGAAGTAAGTTTTCATCATGGTTTGGTTTGTTCCACTGTGTTCTAAAACTCATTTTTTTTTTTTGCACAATAAAATAGTTAACACATATCTAGAGCCTATTAAGTGTTCTAAGCATTTTATCTATATTTAGTTCAGTTCAGTTCAGTCGCTCAGTTGTGTCCGACTCTCTGCAACCCCATGAATCGCAGCACGCCAGGCCTCCCTATTCATCACCATCTCCCAGAGTTCACTCAGACTCACGTCCATCGAGTCCGTGATGCCATCCAGCCATCTCATCCTCGGTCATCCCCTTCTCTTCCTGCCTCCAATCCCTCCCAGCATCAGAGTCTTTTCCAATGAGTCAGTTCTTCGCATGAGGTGGCCAAAGTACTGGAGTTTCAGCTTTAGCATCATTCCTTCCAAAGAAATCCCAGGGCTGATCTCCTTCAGAATGGACTGGTTGGACCTTCTTGCAGTCCAAGGGACTCTCAAGAGCCTTCTCCAACACCACAGTTCAAACGCATCAATTCTTCGGCACTCAGCTCTCTTCACAGTCCAACTCTCACATCCATACATGATCACAGGAAAAACCACAGCCTTGACTAGACGGATCTTTGTTGGCAAAGTAATGTCTCTGCTTTTAAATATCTGTCTAGGTTGGTCATAAGTTTTCTTCCAAGGAGTAAGCATCTTTTAATTTCATGGCTGCAATCACCATCTGCAGTGATTTTGGAGCCCCAAAAAATAAAGTCTGAGACACTGTTTCCACTGTTTCCCCATCTATTTCCCGTGAAGTGATGGGACCAGATGCCATGATGGTCATTTTCTGAATGTTGAGGTTTAAGCCAGCTTTTTCACTCTCCTCTTTCACTTTCATCAAGAGGCTTTTTAGCTCCTCTTCACTTTCTGCCATAAGGGTGGTGTCATCTGCATATCTGAGGTGATTGATATTTTTCCTGGCAATCTTGATTCCAGCTTGTGTTTCTTCCAGCCCAGCATTTCTCATGATGTGCTCTGCATAGAAGTTAAATAAGCAGGGTGACAATATACAGCCTTGACATACTCCTTTTCCTATTTGGAACCAGTCTGTTGTTCCATGTCCAGTTCTAACTGTTGCTTCCTGACCTGCATATAGGTTTCTCAGGAGGCAGGTCAGGTGGTCTGGTATTCCCATCTCTTTCAGAATTTTCCACAGTTGATTGTGATCCACACAGTCAAAGGCTTTGGCATAGTCCATAAAGCAGAAATAGATGTTTTTCTGGAACTCTCTTGCTTTTTCGATGATCCAGCAGATGTTGGCAATTTGTTCTCTGGTTCCTCTGCCTTTTCTAAAACCAGCTTGAACATCAGGAAGTTCACGGTTCACATATTGCTGAAGCCTGGCTTGGAGAATTTTGAGCATTACTTTACTAGTGTGTGAGATGAGTGCAATTGTGCAGTAGTTTGAACATTCTTTGGCATTGCCTTTCTTTGGGATTGGAATGAAAACTGACCTTTTCCAGTCCTGTGGCCACTGCTGAGATTCCCAAATTTGCTGGCATATTGAGTGCAGCACTTTCCCAGCTTTATCTGTACTGACTCATATCAGTCTCGCAGCAACCCTATGACATAGGGACTGTTATTGTTCCCTTTTTAAAATGAGAAACTGAGGCACCAACAGATTCAGTGACTGGACCAGAAGAAGTAAAAATATCTCCCTCCCTCCTACAAGCAGTCGGAGCCCTGCCCCGTCCCCAGCGCCTCGCCCTCACCTGGGTGTGGGCAGAGAGCCGATGTCTGCGGGGGTGACAAGCGGCAGGTGTCACCAGCCAGCGTGTTTGGCAGCGGGCACCTGTGGGCATAGCTCCGGCCTGGCTGGCAAGACCTCTGGCTCCTTCTGGCACCCCTCCAGGGTTTGTGTAGGTGGAATGTGAGGAGCCACATGAATGTGCATATGTGTGTTAATAAACCAGATTACCCTCTCTGTGCCCACCCTCACAGGTCTCCTCAGAGTCCTCTGGAGGCACCTTCGTCTACCAAGGCTCTGTCAAGGGCCAAGGCTTCGGGCAGTTCGGCTTTCAAAGACTTGGTAACTAGCACATGTCCCTGGAGTGTGAGCTCGAGCGTGTGATGGGGAAATGTGTGTATCGGCGTGGACAGCAGGGGATGGGTGAAGTTTAACAGTCTGGGGGGGGGGGGCGGTTCTTAGCCTCTCTAGGGTCAGGGATATCTTTGAGATTTTGATAGAAGCTGTGACATACCTCCTCGGAAACAAGCACAGTACATGATACAGGCAACCACGGCCAAACCGTTTCCTGCTCAGCCCTGGAGTTGAGAGCCCCCAGCTTCAGGGACACTGGGCCTCAGATGTGCCCGTCCTCAACACTACCTGGCCAGCCCTGAAGCATTGCTAAGCCCACCCCAAGCATTATGACCACGTGGGGCTCACAGGGGCATCTCAGCCCTAGAAGGGTGGTTTCCCTGTCCCCATTTTACAGATGAGAATATTGAGTGTCAAGGAGGCATTCTTCCCTACTTCCTGCCCAGCATCTTTACCCTGCACCACACATCATCAGTGTCAAGCATCCTCACCCCTGAGATTGGCCTGGACCCAGAGCCTCGAATGGGGAGAGGGGTCCTGGCTTCTGGGAAGCAGTGCAGGAGGAGACAGGAGGCAGCCCCCAGTGCTTGAGGGTCAGCTCTGTACCCCCTCAGGATGCTGACACTCCAGTCTCCTGGGACCCCCATCTGCCAAGGCAGTGCTGTGTTTTCAGCTCTGATCTTCAGAGAGCTCCTCCTGGTCTTCAGTGGAAACCTGCTTCCCTGTGGCTCCCACTCCACCCCACTCCTCCCCTGGAGCTGTTCTCAGCTCTGCCCTCTTAGCTGCAGGAGTGAAAGCTCTCCCCCTTCTATACAGCAGCCTTGTGAAGACTTGAGGGTAGTCCCCTCATATGCTGGAGTGACCCAGGAGACCGAGTTCTCATTCTGACTGCACCACCGATGAAGCCAGAGAGACCCTGCCCCTCTCCGAGGGAGCCTCAGCCCCCTCATTCGGTGGGGCACTCTCACAGTGGTCTTCCTAGGCCTCCCAGTCAGAGAGGGGGAGCGGGGAGGAGGGGGAGGCCCTGAGCACCCTCTCCCCCATCTCCCACTCTCCAGAGCGGGCCCACCTTCATCTGCCTTATAGTTTGGCTTCCTTGGAAGGTTTCACGTGATAAAAGGCTTCTAGGGCCAAAAGAAGCTTGAAAACTTCCAAGGGGCTGCACTCTTTTAAGGCTCTGGGGCACAGTTTCAGATTCTCCAGCAGACTGGCTTCCGCAGGCCTGACCAGCACGTGCGGACTGACCACCCTTCTCCAGGGGATGGCCCAGTTTGGGGGGGGAGGCAGCCGGTGGGCCCTGGGCAGCACCCCGAGCCGCACCCCGCTTCCCAGCAGCGGCCACCGTGTCTGTGACCTGAGGTTTCTGCTCTGGGACTTTGCAGACCTCAGGCTGCTGGAGTCAGACCCGGAGTCCATCGGCCGCCACTTCGCTTCCAACAGCAGCTCAGTGGCAGCCGCCATCCTGGTGCCTTTCATCGCCCTCATCATTGCTGGCTTCGTGCTTTATCTCTACAAGCACAGGTACGGGGCAGGGACGAGAGGGCCCCACAGCGGGTGCCCCACCCCACCCCAGAGCCTCCCTCTCCCCCTTAGAGCCCTGAGTCTCTCTTGACAGCTTGTTCATGCTCTACCTCACTCCCAGGAGAAGACCCAAAGTTCCGTTCAATGGCTACGCTGGCCACGAGAACACGAACGTTCGGGCCACGTTTGAGAACCCGATGTACGACCGCAACATCCAGCCCACAGACATCATGGCCACCGAGGCGGAGTTCACAGTCAGCACGGTGTGTACAGCGGTATAGCCCCCAGGCCCGGCTGCCATCGCCGCCGCCACCGAGAGCCCCGCCTCCGGCAGCCGGTGAGCCCCGCACCCCTGTAGACTTGTCCAGCGCGAGGGGGATGGAGTGCCCGCTACTGCCCTGTGCCAGCCACTGAGGCTGGCACCTCCCTACGCCTGGGACAGGGACCCTTGTCACCCCCTTTACAGATGGGAAAACTGAGGCACAGAGAAAGGAATTAACTTGGCCAAGATCACATAGCTAGCAAGAAGTAGGATGGCAGGATCAGAATTCAGTCCCAGGCAGGGGGCTCCAAGACTGTGCTCTTAGCCACTGGGCTCAGCAAAATACCCAAGTAGGTGTATTAGTCAGAACTCTCCAGAGAGAGAGAGAGAGAGACATATATATATACAATATATGCATATGTATGTCCACATATATATATAAAGTCTCAAGATGTGTGTGTGTATATATATATACATATTATATTTATATTGTATACATAGATACAGATAAAGAAGGAGAAATTTATTTTCAGGAGTTGACTTACAGGATTGTGGGGCCAGTAAGTCTCAAGTCCACATGGCAGGTCGGTAGGCTGGCAATTGCATCAGGGGTTGAAGTTGTGATCTTGAGAAAGGCAGTCTAGAGGCAGAATTCCATCTTCTCAAAGGAGACCATAGTCTTTTCTCTTAAGGCCTTCAACTAATTGGTGAGGTCCACCTAGATTATGGAGGGTAATCTGTTTATCTAAAAAAAATTCCTTTAGTACAACAGCTAGACTGGTGTTTGACCAAGCAGCTGGACCCCAGAGCCTAGGCAGGTTGGCATAGATAATTAACCATCACCTAGAACATCATAGACAGATCAACACCATACTTGGCATTAAGCAAGACAGATGGGCCCCCGTTACACAGACAGAGGGGAAGACACACACGGAGGCTCCTAAGGGTCCACTGGACACTGTTTCACACTCACACACACACAGACGCCTGACCAGGAGGAGCTGATGAATCTGGAAGGTGTCCTCTTTCCCCGCTATGTCCCTTCTCACTGATATCCCTTCCTCTGGGGGCTGAGAACCTGCAGGAAGGGCCCCCACGAGGTGTGCTATGTCGTCTTCCGCAGACATTGCTTTCTGGGCGAGGCAGGGCCCTCTCTCAGGTGCCTCTGCAACCTTAGCACACCCAGCTCTGGAGAGAAGTGTCCCAGGGCTCCAGAGAGGTGGGGTTCCAACAGGGCACGGGAGTCATCAACCAGAGCCTCGCCCAGGGACAGCTCTCCCTTCCAGGCCCCCGTCTGTGTCAGCGTTTGTGATGGGCCATCCCTGGAGGGGTCAGGCGCTGTGGGCAAGGGTGAAACGTGTAGGCTGACAGGAATGGCAGGACTGGAAATGCCAGGGGAGCTAGACTAGTGAGAGGGATTGTGAAGTGTCCACCCAGCCCTGACTGCCTCCTCCCTGACGTGTGTCGCTTCCTTTCGTCCTCACACCAACTCCCTGAGGATTTTCACCACTTCAGCCAGAGTCCCAGCCCACACACACAGTCAGGGCTGCTGCCCTCAAACCTCCCTGCCTTAAGCTCTCTGCCAGCTGCCCTTGACCCTCCCCGCCCCGCTCTGGGTCCACTTTTTTCCTCTAGATCATTTCTGTTGCTTAAGCCTAAGCTTAAAAGTGTAGGTCTTAATATAATTTATACATAAAGAAATAAAAATTATTTTCAGAATATATAAGTGAAGTGAAAGTCATTCAGTCATGTCTAACTCTTTGCAAACTTATGGACTATACAGTCCATGGAATTCTCCAGGCCAGAATACTGGAGTGGGTAGCTGTTCCCTTCTCCAGGGGACCTTTCCAACCCAGGGATTGAACCCAGGTCTCCCACATTGCAGGTGGATTCTTTACCAGCTGAGCTTCCAGGGAAGCCCAAGCACACTGGAGTGAGTAGTCTATCCCTTCTCCAGTAGATCCTCCCAACCCAGGAATCGAACCGGGGTCTCCTGCATTGCAGGCGAATTCTTTACCAGCTGAGCTACCAGGGAATCCTCAGACTATATAAAGGCAACTATTAATACAAATAATTAATTTATTGAGTTTTTCTGCACCAAAACACATATGTAAAGAAGGAAGTTAATTCTTCCAGTGAGATCATTTTAAAACATCCAAGTTAGTCCTGAGTTTTCACCTTTCTGCTCCATCTTTACTTTTTCCTGCCTTTTCCCCCACTCATACAAATGTAAAGAAGAAAAAAGCAAAATCCCCTCTGATGACATAAATCAGGCCTTACAGATGTCAACTCAAAGAAAATGCACAACGTGAGAGTTGTGGGTTAGTTTTATTGGGGGCAAAATGAGGGCTGCAGCCTGGGAGAAAGCACCTCAGATAGCTCTGAGGAACTGCTCCAAAGAGGTGGTGGAGGAAGAACAGTATTCATGTGATCTTGGTGAAGCGGGGATACAAGCCATCAAGCACACATCTTTCCAGAGTGTTTCTACTAGTCTCAGGAAGCTTCTGCTAGTCGCAAGGAGCAAATGTCACCATGAAGGACTTCAGTGGTTCTCTAGATATGAGGAGATACAAGGATTGGGCTCATAACATCAGCTTCTGAAAATAGCTATCTGAAGACCTGTCCTGCCAGCTTTCCTCGAGTACAGAGGGCCTCATGTCCGCTCTCCACCCTGAACTCTTTTCTGGGAGTGCTGAAAATCAGCAGCTGCAGCAGCATGTGATTTCATCCTTGTAGAGGGAGACGGCAAGTCCCCATGGCGAGTGTCAGTGTGTAGTTTGACTCAGGTGATCCGTAGTGACTCTGAACCTTGAGTTGCAGAATTATTAAACAGAAAAGAAAAGAAACAAGAATATCCCAGCAACTATATAAAAAAAAGTGTTTACAATGAAAAACAAAAAGAAAGGTTATATTCACTGGTAGAGTTGTTGCAATTTGGGCAGGACCGTTTATGCTGATTTTTCCAACATTATAATTAATATCATCCCCTTCTGCTCTTGAAAGTGTCCTAACTTAGGTGGTAAATTGTATGGTCTCCCTCTTCACTGGGGACTAAAAAGACTATTGGCTTACTTCATTGAGGTTGCAAACTACATGGAAGCCCAGATTCCAAATATCTGTAACATATATTTCACCAAGCACATGAGAAATGATAGCCGGCTTCATTTCTGACCCCTTGATAAAATCCGTGAGACAGAAATACAAGTGTCCCAAGAAAAAACGTTGATGCCTTAGAATAAAAGAGAGAGAGAAAGGAACAAGGATGTCCGGTGACCCGTACACACCCTTGCCCTCGCCTTCTGCTTCACAGCTGGCGCTCTGCTGGGTCCCAGGTGCCCGCGTGCATGAGGTTTCGCCTCTGGGTCCTCTGGGGTTGGTGGCTCCAAGCCTAGGCAGCCCTCACGCTGCCCCTCGCTGGCACCCAGGGCCTCAGGCCACAGCTTCCCCCAAGGCCCCTTCATTCCCTCCTGGCCTACCTAGAGCTGGAACAGAGAAGGTGCTGCTTGGCTCAGGGAGGCGATTTGCCAAAAACCACTCTGAACAGGCACAGGTACACATACCCATCACCTGAGTGGCAAAGTGATAAATTCAAATGATGCCCAACAAGAACGGCTGCAATTAAATAACCCCACACAGGGAAGTCATCGAGGCCCATAGGTTCAGCAAGTAAGAACCAGAGGGCAGGGCCATGCTATCACTTTCAAGGACCCCTTCTTCTGCTTAAAAAAACATATTAAAAATGATACTTTACTATTATAAAGATGAATATAAACCAGGCTGAATTTATTATTGAGTGAGTGAAGTTGCTCAGTCGTGTCCAACTCTTTGCAATCCCATGGACTGTAGCCTACCAGGCTCCTCCATCCATGGAATTTTCCAGGCAAGAGTACTGGAGTGGGTTGCCATTCCCTTCTCCACCGGATCTTCCCAACTCAGGAATTGAACCCAGGTCTCCCGCATTGCAGGCAGACACTTTACCATCTGAACCACCAGGGAAGCCCATAAATTTATTATTACATGGCCATTATTATTATATTTACTTTTTTCCTTCTGATTTTGAAAGAAGTTAAAAACATCTTTCTGGGCCCCTAAAAGAGTAGCAGCTCCATAGGCACAGGACATCCTGTGGCTGACAGGTAAGTCGGCCCTGCCTGGGGAAAATGTGACATTAGGAAGATACACATTTTTCTGTGTACATTTCCTACCTGTATCCCCACCCTCAGTTCAGGAAGATTAAAAATCTTCAAAGGTAAAGATCAAGGCAACTAATTGTTTTCCTTCTTTCCCCTTTATTCCTTCTCTGCTTTGCCTCTCTCCTCCCACCTTTTTTCTGCTCCCATCCCCCACCCACTGCCCCTCTTGTTTTGCAAACTCTGGTGCCATGTGTTTGCACCCAGTTCTCCAGGGGACAGGAAGTAAGCTCCCCTGGCACAGTGCCCAGTGCCCATCTTCGTCTGTCTCTCCGCCCGTGTCTGCTACCACTGGGACTTGGGCCCTCGCCCTGCCGCCATCTGCCCCTGCCACCCTGGAGAGGAGGCCCACTCTGCCCTGACTGGGGGCCCTAAAAGAAGAGGGGCTGCCGCCGGAGGAAGGAAGTTGTGGATTGAAAAGAGCAAAGGATGTTGCGGGTGTGCACGTGTGTGTAGGTCCTGAACGCACACAAACAGACACCTCTCCTTTATGTGAGTCCTATGGAAGAGACCACAGAAGCTTCAAAAAGTGAAATGCGTGTGAAAGATGCCCCTGCTCCCCCCACAAACGCAGAGAAGAGGAAAGACGATGCAGTGGAGATGTTAGCATCCTCTGGCGGTCGGTACCCAGAGACCAACTGCAGAAAGACAGCAAGGATTACCCCCAGGGCAGGAAACGATCGGAAGAAATCGTTTGGAAATCAGTTTCTTTTATTTTTTTTCCTAAGATAATTTTATTGAGTTCTAAACCCAGTGAATTCAAAAGTCCTCCTAGGTCAAAGGCAACAGTGAAAAAGTAGGGCCTGTCACGGGGAGGTAAGAGCAGGAAGCCGGCCAGAAGCCCAAGGTCAAGTCTGGCTGGTAACTGACAAAGAGAAGAGAAACAAGCGTAGCCCAGACAGGGACAGCAAGTCTGCAGGCATCAGATTGGTGCTGGAAGGGACAGGAGAGCAAACCTAGCCCAGGGTTCAAAAATAATGGCTTCCAGGGACTGAGTTTTTCCTCTGCACCTGACACTTTATGCAGATCATTTCTAGACTATACAGCAATCAGGGAGGGTAAGAAATAGTATTCTGGATGGATGAGAAGGCAGAAAGTGAAGAAATGTAAGCCACATGGTTAGTAAGTGTGGGTCTGGTTCCAAAGTCCACTACACCAGCTGCCAGAAACCCAGGTCTCCAAGGGGGTAAGAGTGGGTGAATCTCCAAGCGGAACTGTGGCCAGGGCTGGTGGGCCAGACAGGGGCCCCATGTGTCCTCTCTGGATTCCATCCTCTCCATCTTGGCAGCATCAGGGCAAGGATGGTACGCCAGGCTTCCTGGAGCTGCCGCTGGCCCCTCAGCTCCCTGCAGCCCCTCATCATAGCAGACAGAAGCCCTAGAAGCTCCAAAATCAAAAGAATGGAGTGAATGAGGCACATCCTCTCCAGCTCCTTGCAAGCAGGTTTGATTTACTTCGCGTTTCATTGTGCTTGGGTCATTGATGAATTCTATTTAAGTATTGCTGAGAAGCTAATGAGTTTGGAAATCAAACTGCGGCACTTAAGAGTCAGTGTCTCTGTCCTCGGGAAAGACCCCGTGGGCTCAAGCCCCTGTGCATGTGTGACCTGCTGGCCTCAGAAGTTCAGATCACAGACCAAACCCAGGAATGACAGAAACATACAGGAGGGACGCCTGGCATGTAAGCAGATTCTGAGTCGGAACCCTGAGATCTGACTCACGTGTAAATGGACTGAAGATGTGACTACGACTGCCAATGGCAGGAGCCCAGATGCCCGCACCTGCTCTTGGATCACAGCATCCCTGGGCTTGGCCAGAGAGGTCCAGTTCAGACACACACCCCCATACGCTCATCTCTTTCTTTCTCTGGAAGCAAACGCAGGAAGCTCTTTGGCTGCTCCCTCCCCACTTCTTACAAGCCTGGGAAACCAACCAGTGGACTCCTCCTCCAGCCCTGCCTCCGCCCCTCCCCTTGTGAAGCCCCAGGAGATGCCCACAGAGCACATGCTGGTGGGGCGCCCAGCACTCTGCTCTGCATTCCCTTTTCCCACCTCTGGCATTTTCTCTCCACCTCCAGAGGCTTGGAAGCAACCAGGGCAGAATAGGCCCTTCGCCCGCCATTCACACCATGTACCCACCGCCATCCCATGAGGTTAAAAAAAAAAAAAAAGTAAAACAAAAACAAACAAAAAAAATCTTTTGTACAGAGATATATTTTTATTATACAAAGTTTGTACAGTACCAAAAAAGAAAGAAAAAAAAAGGTGTAAATTTTTTTTCATTATTGTAGGTAAATGGTAGTGGAAGACTTTTTTGTAAATGTAATAAAAATGTATAAATATGGTTTTCAGAAAACATCAAGTGCTGTAAATATGTAATCTACACACCTTCTTGGCTTGTCTGCAGTATATACACTTAATTTATCTGTCTCTGTATATGAGGCTTCCCCCTGGGGTCCTGCATTATGGTACTTTCCTGAATTTGAAAGCAATTTTAAATTTTTTGAATTCAAATAAAATATAAATTTTTGCATTGGTTTTCTTATTTTTTTATGGACTTTTTCATGGCTTAGGGGCAAGTGTTTGGGAAGGAGAGGAAAGACATATGTGAAACTAAAAGCCAAGAGGGAAAAATATGGAAATCTCTTTCTTAAATGACTTTGTGTTGCCTCTGGTATATGTTGGGAACACCCAGAAGAAGTGAGAGTGGAGGCACCATATGCAAAAATTAAATCAGAATGGATCAAATACCTAAATGTAAAACCTAAAACTATATGATATTTACAAGAAAACATGGGAAAGCTTTGTGACATTGGACTTGGCAATGATTTATTGGATCTGACACCAAAAGTACAGGCAACAAATAGTAAGGGAGTTCCCTGGTGGCCTAGTGATTAGGATACCAGGTTTTCACTGTTTTGGTCCAGGTTCAATCCCTGGTCTAGGAACTGAGATCCCACAAGCTGCAGAGTATGGCAAAAAAAAAAAAAAAAAAAACACCACAGGCAACAAACTAAAATAGATGAATTGGACTTCATAAAAATTTAAAACTTCTGAACATCAAAGGACAAACAGAATATAAAGGCAATTTATGGAGCAGGAGAAAGTATTCACAAATCATATATCTGATAAGGGATTAATATCCAGAATATATAAAGAGTTATGACTCAACAACAAAAACAAATAACCTGATTTGAAAGTGGACAAATGACTGGACAGGGGCTTCCCTGGTGGCTCAGGTGGTAAAGAATCTGCCTGCAATGCAGGAGACCTGGGTACAATCCCCTGGTTCAGGCAGATCTCCTAGAGAATAGAATGGCAACCCACTCCAGTATTCTTGCCTGGAGAATTTCATGAACAGAGGATCCCAGCGGGCTACCGTCCATGGGGTCACAAAGAGTTGGACACAACTGAATGACTAACACACAAATGACCCGACAGACATTTTTCCAAAGAAGATGTAAAATGGCCAATATGCACAGGAAAAGATGTTCAGCATCACTAATCGTTAGGGAAACGCATATCAGAACCACAGTGAGAGCCACCTCACATCCATTAGCATAACTACTATCAAAAGAAAAAAGAGAAAATAAGTGTTGGTAAGAATCTAGAGAAATTGGGATCCTTGTGCACTGTTGATGAGACGTAAAACGGTGCAGCCCCTATGGAAAACAGTGTGGAACTTCCTCAAAAAATTAAAAATAAAACTACCATATCATCCAGAAATTCCATTTCTATATGTCCAAAGAAAATGAAATCACTGTCTCAAAAAGATACCTTTACTCCCATGAGTTTCAGTATTATTCACAATAGCCAAGGTATGAAAATAAGAGCCCACTGATGGATCGATGGATGAATGGATAAAGAAAATGTGTATGTGTGTGTATATTTAAATATATACATATATATATCTCCTCACACCTCAAGGAGATGTGAGGAGATGGTGAGTTGTAGTAACTCTTTATATATTCTGGATATTAATCCCTTATCAGATATATGATTTGCAAATACTTTCTCCTGCTCCATAAACTGCCGTTTTATATATATATATATATATATATATACACACACACACACATATATATATATGTACATAAACAGTGACATAAATAATAACGTTTTTAATTATAGTGATGCCCAGGTCAGCTCAGGACAGGATCCTGGGGACAAAGAAGCTGCTCCCCTTCAGGGATGGGGCTTGGTCTGGACTGAGGAGGTCAGGGTCTAAGGACCACAGTCTAAATGGCAGGTGGCTTAGGCAGCAGGAATCTATAGCAGAGAAAGGCCAAATCAGGAGGGTCATCCAGGAGCAAAAGCCACCCAAAGAGACACAAGGAAGGAAAGTAAAGGCTAGTAAAAACTAGCATTCTCCTCTAAATGCATACAGTAAGTCCCCCACATATGGAACCTTCGTGTTTTGAACTTCGAAAGATACAAACATGCCCCTGTATGCCAGCAGTTGTACTGTATTGTAAGATTTAAAACGTTTGCTTTATTTTTGTGTTTGTTAGTTTTTATGTGTTATTTGTGTGAAAAGCATTATAAACGTATTACAGTACCATACTATATAGGTGATTGTTGGGTAGCTAGGCTAGCTTTGTTGGACGTAACAAACTGAATTTACAAACATGCTCTTAGAATGCACTAGTATGTAGTGGGTTTACTGTATTACACATCATCATTTTCATGGAAAATGCATCCAGACTACCTTCAGTTCCCGATGCCCACTGTCCTGGCTCCCTTCATCCCCCAATCACCTCAGCAACCTGACTTACATGAACTTTCCCAGTCTGAAAAATGGCATTTCATCTGGAATGTAATGCCTTGTTTTTATCTTCCGGCCACAGGGAACCAGCCCTCCCATCAGGGATGTCGGGTAGCTTGGCTGGGGTTCAGGGTCAGGAATTGGACTGTTGTAAAACACAGGTAACTGCTGGATTAGGAACTGGGCAAGCAAAGGAGCAAGTATTACATCCAAGTTTCAAGAACACATTCACCCAGCATAGAAACACTCTAAGATTAATTGCAGACAATTTCGAAACACCCTTTAGGATGAGGAACACTTCCAAACGCCATGCGTGGACGGGATTTCGTAAGCCTGAGTATGTAAAGGGACAATGCCTGTGAGACAAGCTGTGCTGTTCCTGTAAGATCACCTAACTCTGACCAAAGAGCATGCCATTGAACTAAGAACCCAAGTCACACCATCCCTCTCTCCAATAAGATCACCTGTTATTCCTGGTCTAAAAAAACCCTATATGCTAATTTTATCATGAACAGAAAAGGGACACCGAATGTATGTACAATGCTTCTATAAGAACAAAACAAAGTAAGTAGGAAAATATTTTAGTTCATGAAAATACTCCCCTGAAAAACAAAGAAGAATCTTCTTTAAAACACATTCCAGGGACTTCCCTGATGGTCGAATTGTTAAGACTCTGTCCGCCAATATGAGGGATACGAGTTCAGTCGCTGGTCCAGAAAGATTCCACGTGTCAAGGGGCAACTGAGCCGGTGTGCCGCAATTAGCCCACACTCTACGGCCTGTGAGTCCATGTGCTGTAACTGCTTGAGCACCCTGGAGACTGCTTCCCAACAAAATAAGCCACCTCAATAAGAAGCCCACACACCATAACGAAGACCCAGCAAAACCAAAAATAAATAATAAATAAATTTTTAAATTCCAGAATTCAGTTCAGTGCAGTCGCTCAGTCATGTCCCTCTTTGCCTCCCCATGGACTGCAGCACACCAGGCCTCCCTGTCCATCACCAACTCCAGGAGCTTGCTCAGACTCATGTCCATTGAGTCAGTGATGCCATCCAGCTATCTTATTCTCTGTCATCCCCTTCTCCTCCTGCTTTCAGTCTTTCCCAGCATAAAGGTCTTTTCCAGTGAGTCAGCTCTTCGCATCAGTTGGCCAAAGTACTGGAGTTTCAGCTTCAGCATCAGTCCTTCAAATGAATATTCTGGACTGATTTCCTTTAGGATGGACTGGTTGGATCTCATTGCAGTCCAAGGGACTCTCAAGTGTCTTCTCCAACACCATATCTCAAAAGCATCAGTTCTTCAGTTCTCAGCTTTATCATCCAACTCTTACATCCATACATGACTACTGGGAAAACCATAGCTTTGACTAGAAGTATCTTTGTTGGCAAAGTAATGTCTCTGGTTTTTAATACGCTGTCTAGGTTTGTCATAGCTTTTCTTCCAAGGAGCAAGTATCTTTAAATTTCATGGCTGCAGTCACCATCTGCAGTGATTTTGGAGCCCAAGAAAATAAAGTCTGTCACTATTTCCATTGTTTCCCCATCTATTTGCCATGAAGTGATGGGACCAGATGCCATGATCTTTGTTTTTTGAATGTTGAGTTTTAAGCCAGCTTTTTCACTCTCTTCTTTCACTTTCAACAAGAGGCTCTTTGGTTCCTCTTCACTTTCTGCCATAAGGGTGGTGTCATCTGCATATCTGAGGTTACTGATACTTCTCCCGGCAATCTTGATTCCAGCTTGTGCTTCATCCAGCCCAGCATTTTGTATGATGTACTCTGCAAATAAGTTAAATAAGCAAGGTGACAATACACAGCCTTGACATACTCCTTTTCCTATTTGGAACCAGTCTATTGTTCCATGTCCAGTTCTAACTGTTGCTTCTTGACCTGCATATAGATTTCTTAGGAGGCAGGTCAGGTGGTCTGGTATTCCCATCTCTTTAAGAATTTTCCATAGTTTGTTGTGATCCACACAAAGGCTTTGGCATGGTCAATAAAGCAGAAGTCGATGTTTTTCTGGAATTATCTTGTTTATTCTATGATCCAATAGATGTTGGCAATTTGGTTCCTCTGCCTTTTCTAAATCCAGCATGAAGATCTGAAAGTCCTCAGTTCATGTACTATTGAAGCCTCACTTGGAGAATTTTGAGCATTACTTTGCTAGCATGTGAGATGAGTACAATCGTGCAGTAGTTCGAGCATTCTTTGGCATTGCCTTTCTTTGGGATTGGAACAAAAACTGACCTTTTCCAACCTTGTGACCACTGCTGAGTTTTCCAAATTTGCTGGCATATTGAGTGCAGCACTTTCACTGCATCATCTTTTAGGACTTGAAATAGCTCATTTAGCATTTCATCACCTCCACTAACTTTGTTCGTAGTGATGCTTCCTAAGGCCCACTTGACTTTTCACTCTAGGATGTCTGGCTCTAGGTGAGTGATCACACCATCATGATTATCTGGGTCATGAAGATCTTTTTTGTACAGTTCTTCTGTGTATTCTTGCCACCTCTTCTTAATATCTTCTGCTTCTGTTAGGTCCATACTGTTTCTGTCCTTTATTGTGCCCATCTTTGCATGAGATGTTCCCTTGGTCTCTAATTTTCTTGAGGGGATCACTAGTCTTTCCCATCCTATTGTTTTCCTCTGTTTCTTTACACTGATAACTGAGGAAGGCTTTATCTTCCTTGCTATTCTTTGGAACTCTGCATTCAGATGGGCATAGCTTTCCTTTTCTCCTTTGCCTTGTGCTTCTCTTCTTTTCTCTGCTTCTCTCCTTTTCTCAGCTATTTGTAAGGCCTCCTCAGACAACCATTTTGCCTTTTCACATTTCTTTTTCCTGGGGATGGGTTCAATCACTGCCTCCAGTACAGTGTCACGAACCTCTGTCCATAGAGTTTCAGGCACTCTATCAGATCTAATCCCTTGAATCTATTTGTCGCTTCCACTGTATAATTGAAAGGGATTTGATTTAGGTCATAGATGAATGGTCTAATGGCTTTCCCTACTTTCTTCAATTTAAGTCTGAATTTTGTAGTAAAGAGTTCATGGTCTGAGCCACAGTCAGCTCCTGGTCTTGTTTTTGCTGACTGTATAGAGCTTCTCCATCTTTGGCTGCAAAGACTATAATCAATCTGATTTCAGTGTTGACCATCTGGTGATGTTCATGTGTAGAGCCATCTCTTGTGTTGTAGGAAGAAAACTCCAATATTAATTAAATATAATTAAACAGACAACTGCAAATATTACAGTGCAACACAAGTTCAAAAACGTGAAATACAAATGGACATGTAACAGAAAGAAAGAAAATGAGAAAAAGCCCATTAAGAAATTAAGCCCAGGTTGCAAAGTGTCAAGGGATGATAGACACAGAAGGACAGTATAATAAAGGCATACAGAAAGAAACTTAAAGCACTTCAGAAAATAAAAATCAAATAAGTAAAAAGGAGAAGGGATAAATTAGGAGTTTGGGGTTAACACATACACACTGCTATATATAAAATAGATAATCAACAGGGACCTACTTTATAGCACAGGAAATGCTCCTCGATATTTTTTAATCACCTTTATGGGAAAAGAATCTGAAAAGAATAGATATATGCATTTGCATAACTGATTCACTTTGCCATACACCCGAAACTAACACAACATTGTAAATCAACTATACTTCAATATAAAATAAAGATTAAATTTAAAACCTAAAATTAAAAAATAAAAGGATAAGTATGGAAGACAAACTAGTTTATGTGTACCGAATCCCTGAAGGAAGAAATATAAATAAATGGAACAGAAATGATATTTATAATTACACTCTAAGAAAATTTTCTAGAACTCAAAGTCTTTAACTTATAGAGAAAGGGAAGAAAAGGAGAATGTTCAATGAACTCATTGACTACAACATAGATAATAGGTGGGAGTCAAATGATGGTATATAAAGAAGGGTTTCTCAAACTCGGAAATACTGACATTTTAGGCAGAATGGTTTTTTGTTGTAGGACTTGGCTGTCCTTTGCAATATACAATGCCTAGCAACATCCCAGCTCTCTACCCACTAGATGCTTATAACTCCCCTCCCCAAGCTGTGAAACAACCAAAAATGTTTCCAGACATTGCCAGGTGTCCTCTGGGAAGCAAAACTGACACACACACACACTCTCTCTCATACACACACACACACACACACACACACACACACTCTTCCTCTACTGAGAACCACTGATACAAAGTTGATAAAATAGCAAAGATGGAAGAAGAGAAAAAGAGGGCTAAGGACATTGCATAAATACACTGGTATAAAGGAAATCAGCAAAAGTAAAATTTAGCAAAATAAAAACTATTTTGCTGAATAGTAATACAGGTATTTTTAAAGTACCCAAAATATCTCATTGTGAAGGAACCGGTAAATGTGACAAATACACAAAGTAAATACAACTTAAAACAATATGACAGATGCGAAAACAAACATAGCCCTTATATTATGAAACGTTTAATAGGTTTAATTTACCTGTAAAAGAAGACCTTCAGATCAGCTCACAAAGGAAAGCTCAGTGCTGGGCTGTCACCAGAAAGACACCCGCAGCAAGGTGACGCAAAATAGCTAAAAACAAAGGAAGAAGCATAGCTTCCGCGTGCTCCAAGGCATTTATACATTTAGTGGGGGAGGGGGAGCTCCGACACCCACACTCTGGAGCCAGATATGGGCACCCTGAGCTCAGGACACAGCATTACCTGAGGCATGGTTTGGGGCTAACGTAAGGAAACCTAGCTGCTACAGCTGTTAGTCTTTCAAAAGAGAGAATGACCATCTACAATTGTGCAAAAGAATGGGCGGAGGGACAACAAGCTGGTCCAAACAAGAAGCCGGGGATCACCATCTTGTATCTGCCAACTGAACTTAGGCCCGAAGGCGTTAAACAAGACAAAGGACACTTCATAATACCAAAGGACACAATTCCCAGTGAAGACATCACAGATATCAACTACTCACCAAATAAGAAGCAGCCACTGTGGTTTGTTGTTGTTGTTTTTCCCCAACAAAGCAGAAACTAAGACATGCGAAGAGAAATAGAAACACACCAACAATAGGAGCTCTAATTCATCACTCTCAGAACACAATAGATCAAGGTAACAAACAAGGAAGGTTGTAAAAGACCTAAACAAAATAACCATAAGGAAGGTTTTGTGGATATGAGACGGGCACCTGGGACATTTTACTGGAGTGTTGATACCCAAACAAAGTCTTCTTGAACAACAGAATAGAAAGACACTACAAAGGACTAAAAATCACTGCACACACGCTCAGCTGGGGCAATTTATGAAAAACAAGTACAAAACGAACCTACAAAACAGATACAAAAATGTCACAAACCAACCGCCGCTTCTGCGTGCTGGGAGCGAAAGCAGAGCACTCCCCGTGAGCCCCACACGCGGCGCCACCAAGGGCGCGGGAGGACCACTGAGCCCGCACCAGCCTGGCCCACCGACCCACGCCTCCCCAAGCGCATGCAAGGAGCCGGCCCACGCTGCTCAGGGGAAGGAACCTCCTACTTGTTTTCATTCCCTCCTACTGCAACATGAGTCCCAGTAAAGCCTTGCCTGGATTCCTAGTCTGCCCTCTTATCAAGTTCTACTGATTAAAGAGTCCAGGGACCCGAGTTAGTAATAAGCATGTGTCAAACTGTGCAACCCAAGATTAGAGAATATGGTTCTTTCTAAAGCAGGGGTGACACCCTCATGCACATATCCCTCATAACTGACAAAAAAAAAGACTAAAAGTACCATAAGCAAATAGTCAAAAATAGTGAAAAGAGAGATAAGCAAAGCTGTCAAATATATGAAAAGATGCTCAGTTTCACTCCTCAGAGATGTGGTTTCTCACCTATTAGATCTGCAAACCTCTGAAAGCTGCATAACACAGTATGCTTACAGAGATGTGCAGGAGCCCTCCAGCACATGGCGGGGCCAGCCCTGAGGGAAGAGCATTCGACTGCGTATAACAAAACTTCATAATAATGTGTCCTCTGACCCAGCAACCCCACCTGTAGGAATTTTTTTCTGAAGATATACCTCCTCAAAGATAAAACCACACATCCACAAGTTTGCTCACAGCAGCACTGTTTATAAAAGTGAAAGACTAGAAACAATTTCAGGGTTTATCAGCAGGACACAAGTGCGTGAACCAGGGTACATCCATGCAATGAAGTATTATACAACAGTGAAAACAATGAGGAAGCTGGTCAAGAGCTAACATGAAATGATTCCCAAGATAAAATATTACATGGAAAAGACTGAGGGCAGAAGAGTGTACAGTTTGGTACTCTTTGTATAGTAAGAAGAGGAGTTGAGGGCGTCCCTACTGGTTCAGTGAAAAGAATCCACCTGCCAATACAAGAGACATGGGTTTAATCTCTGATCCAGGAAGATCTCCCGCGTGCCACGTTGCCTGCGGAGCGACTAAGCCTGTGCACAGCAACTACCGAGCCTGTGCTCTAGAGCCTGGCAGCTGAACTACTGAAGCCCTCACTCCCTAGAGCCTGTGTTTCAAAACAAGACATCACCGTAGTGATAAGCCTGCGCACAGCAATTAGACAGAAGCCCATGTAGCAACGAAGACCCAGCAGAGTCAAAAAGAAACAAATACATAAAATTATAAAATATTAAGAAGGGGACTAAATTTACAAACTGAAAGCAAAATGAAATAAACACACCTAATTACAGAGTTGAAATGATCACCAGAGAGGAACTATTTCAGATGATTTTATAAATATAGTAAATTAACTCTACATCCCTAGCAGGATAGAACTAAAGACAAAAAGATCTGCAAAAAAATTAACTGTTTTCAGAAATCACATTGATGTTAATAGTGTTGGTATTTTATTTTGGTATAGTTTTGTGTATTATGGGGGAAGAAAGTATATGAATATTTTTGTTGGTGTTGCTGGAAACTGGGATTTTTCTCAGGGAAGAAAGGAGATTCATTTTTAAGATAGATGAGGGTAAGTAAAACCTATCAGTCCTGGATTGGAAATATCATGATGATCTCATGATGTATTTTATCTTTAAAATATATATGTGTGTGTAGGTATTCCTAGTTATAGCTACTGCAAAGGCCTATAAACAAGGGACAATCCAATTGTAATGAACATGCTAACCTCCAGATTATGGTCTCTAAATATTTTCTAGTAAAGGGAATAAAGTCTTTTTGGAGAAATAGCTGATTTCAGGTCTGCGGCAGAAAATGTACAAAATGAACATGGAAAATCTTATCCTCCCCAAAACAAGAAAGCTACCAAAGGCTACTTGTATCCCGTCAAGGGAATTCAAGAGTCAACTTCAAAAGCCTCCCCTGGACAAATTTGGGACGATCCGAACATCAATAATAATAACAATGATAATAGAACAATAAAGGCAATGAATGGGAACATAGTAAATGTATTTGAATCCATGAGTTCATAATAACATTTTTAAAAAACTTGTTGGTCACCTATGAAAAATACTAAAGGGCCAACTCATTATTTTAATAACCAGTAAATGCCAGGGGGAAAAATGTAAGCATTTATCCTGCTTTTCTTGTGTAAAATGTGTATCAGAGTAAACCCATAGTTAAGGAGGGGAAGTTTCTTTTTATAAAAAAAATGAAGAAATGTAGAAGTTAAGTATCACCATTTTGAAACCCCTATTAAAACAAACCCTGGCAATGATCATCAATAATAGCTAATATCACAAAAAGTAAGGCAATTAGACATTATCTGCCTTCTTAACTCCACTTGAGAAGTAGTCTTGCCTAGAAAATCACAAAAGTTAAATCTGAATCTGATCCAAACTCCAGATCTAAACACCAGTTTTCAGATGATGCAGATGACAGAGAAACATCCAGACTCTGTATACTGTTAGGCATCTCTAGGAAATGGCAACCCACTCCAGCATTCTTGCCTGGAGAATGCCAGGGACGGGAGAGCCCGGTGGGCTGCTGTCTGTGGGGTCACACAGAGTCGGACACGACTGAAGTGACTTAGCAGCAGCAGCAACAGCAATATATAGAGTCTGAAAAACTCCTCAGAAAAAGTGATCTAATCCTAAACCTAGTTGCAATATGCTGACCTTATCTAAATTCTGATTCTAACAAATTATTCTTAAAATTTTTGAGACAACATATGAAACGTGAACGCTAGCCGAATATGTTATGATATTAAAAATAATTTTTAAATTATAGCTGTGAAAAGAATATTGTGGATATGTTTATTGTCAAAGGCATTGTCATCTTTTGGAGCTGCATACAAAAATATTTATGAATGAAATGATATGCATGTAGGCTAAGTTGCTTCAGTCGTGTCTGACTCTTTGCAACCCTATGGACTGTAGCCCACCAGCTCCTCTGTCCATGGGATTCTCTAGGCAAGAATATTAGAGTGGGTTGTCGTGCCCTCCTCCAGGGGATCTTCCCAACCCACGGATCCTACCCACATCTCTTATGGCTCCTGCAGTGGCAAGCGAGGTCTTTACCACTAGCGCCACCTGGGAAGCCCGCAGTGTACGCAAAGCAAGATCAGTCATGAGTTTAGCATTACTGAAGCCGAATATTAACTGCATTTTCTGCTTTTGTATATACTTAATTTTCTCCATAGCAAAAAAGCCTTTTTTATAAAAGAAAGAGGGCAAATAATTTATATATACATTTGCTTTTCTTGCCAAAAAAGGCAAAAAGGATTAACCCGTATTACCTTATGGAGAATGGTGGGAGTGGAAAGAGAAGCCTTCTGTACATTGCCCTTTATAGAGTTTCAAAATTTTATACCAAGTAAACTTATAGCTCAAATATTCAAAAGTTTTAAAAATCCTTAAATTGAATACAAACAGCAACAAATGCCCTAAGAGTTTCTCAAAATGGTAACACAAGCACATAGAGAAAATAACTATTTTTAAAGTCACTTTTGAACACAGAACTCTGATGTAGTTGATATTTTTATTCTAAGCATAAGAAAGACTGCAAAGAATCTTAAAATGTTACTTTGTTTATTGTTAATAGTAATACTGACATTGGAATGTTGGAATAATTTTCTGTATTTTTATGATAAAGCAAATGATATGCTAATGTTAATTAATGCCAAGATGTTATGTGTAAAACAGATATAAATAGGTAATAAAATAGGTTAATAAAAATCGTATAGTACGACTTACCTGGTAGCACAGTGGATGGGAATCTGCTTGCCAATACAGGGCACATGGTTTCAATCCCTGGTCTGGGAGGATTCCGCATGCCGCGTAGCAGCTAAGCCCGAGAGCCGCAACTGCTGAGCCCACATGCTGCAAGGACGGAAGCCCATACACCCTAGAGCCTGTGCTCTGCAACAAAAGAAGCCACCGCAGTGAGAAGCCCAGCCCGCAGTGAGGAGCCCGCACACCGCAACAAACAGTAGCCCCTGCTCGCTGCAACTAGAGAAAGCTCGCACATAGCCACAAAGATCCAGTGCAACCAAAAAGTAAATATAAATAAATTTTAAATGTTTTTTTTAAATTGTATAATAAAAAATTTGAATTGGAAATATTAACATGAATTCATGAAATTGAAAATACGTGTATATTTCCTGGGCTTGCCAGGTGTCTCGATGGTAAAGACACCTGCCAATGTTGAAGACATAGAAGGGTTCAGTCCTTGGGTTAGGGAAGATCACCTGGAGAAGGAAATGGCTAGGAATCTGTTTCCTGTCTCTGTCCAAAAGCAACGACACTCAGGTAGCAATGAGCACGCTAAACATCAACCTCTTGATTTCTAAATACCATTCTCCACTCAAAGGAACCAGGGCTCCTTTGAGAAATTATTGATTCCACATCTGGGGCAAGTTAAGCACAAGCTAGGTCTGAGACATCTTATCATGACAGAAAGCAAGGAAACACTCAAATACTGTGGATTAAGTTAAACAATATCATTATTAGCACGTTAAATTAACTGTTAGAAACTATTCAAAAGAAAAAGTCAGGAGAAAAATATCAAGTCTACCCTATTTTACAAAGGAATTTCACCAAATCTTCAAAGAATATATAATCATAACCTTATATAAATCAGTCGTGTCCAACTCTTTGTAACCTCATGGACAGTCCATGGAATTCTCCAGGCCAGAATACTGGAGTGGGTAGCCTTTCCCTTCTCCAGGGAACTTCTCAACCCAGGGATCAAACCCAGGTCTCCCACATTGCAGGCAGATTCTTTACCAGCTGAGCCACAAGTGAAGCCCTAAATTATTCCAGAGAATAGAAAAGGAAGGAAATGCCCGCAAATTCATATTATGAAAAAATAAATTTCCTAAATTGAAAAACAGATGAAATAAATGAACTTAACAATATATAATATTGGTAAAGAACTATTTCAAATTAACTGTGGCAGTAAGTACCCGGTCTATACACCTCCAGTGGGAAGCAGTCTAAGAACAAAAACAAGTGTGCAGTGGACTTTAGAAGCCTGGCAAGGAGTCTAGATCGTCTTTGATCTTGATGATTAAAAACCTGTAAATAATTTTAAGTTCTATGACAAATTAACACTGAGTATTATATAAAAAACACAAAAGACTACCATAAAAATCTATTAATTCCAGCACCTGGAGATTACCATGGTAACATTGTTCTGTAGATCCTCCATCATGTTTCATGCCCACACTTTCGTAATATTACTCTTATCCGCTAACAATTTATTGCGGTCATATTTATATGTGTTGTGTATGCGTATTTTTCTTCACATTGTAAATGGCTGCTTGGTTTTCTGTTGCCTGCTTTTACTATAATGTGTATCACATTCCCCTTTACTGGATGTTTTGATTATAAAATGTTTTATCATCAAACTGCTGCCAAGAACAACCTCATAGCATGAGTGCTGAGCATTGTTTATGACCTAATTGACCATGAATCTATTACGGTACCTATCTTTCTTCTAACTTTTTTGTTTCTTCCAGCGAAAGTCAATGGCATGAACGCAGGTAATAAAGAAGTTGCATTAATGGATTCTTAGATAACTGAGGTGATGCCAGGCAGAGGCAACAAAAGACAGTAGGAAGAAATGCGAGGCTATGGGTAAGTTGAAATTCTAAACTTACAGCACATAAGCTGGGTAGAAAAGGATATGAAAACAAGAAGGAGGTGATGGATCAAGGAAAGAAAGTACTAGGGACCACAGGCCCTTTGGTGTATTTCTCTCAGTTGCAAGGAAGAGAAAACCCTGCTCAAGACTAACTTAACAAGAAAAACTATGGCTCTCATCACAAAGTCTGGTGGCTGAGTTGTAGTCGGCTTAGCCAGCCTGTGGATGTGACTGGTGATAGAAGCAAGGTCTGACGCTGTAAAGAGCAATATTGCATAGGAACCTGGAATGTCAGGTCCATGAATCAAGGCAAACTGGAAGTGGTCAAACAGGAGATGGCAAGAGTGAACGTCAACATTCTAGGAATCAGCAAACTAAAATGGACTGGAATCGGTGAATTTAACTCAGATGACCATTATATCTACTACTGCGGGCAGGAATCCCTCGGGAGAAATGGAGTAGCCATCATGGTCAACAAAAGAGTCTGAAATGCAGTACTTGGATGCAATCTCAAAAACAACAGAATGATCTCTGTTCGTTTCCAAGGCAAACCATTCAATATCACGGTAATCCAAGTCTATGTCCCAACCAGTAATGCTGAAGAAGCTGAAGTTGAATGGTTCTATGAAGACCTACAAGATCTTTTAGAACTAACACCCCCAAAAAGATGTCCTTTTCATTATAAGGGACTGGAATGCAAAAGTAGGAAGTCAAGAAACACCTGGAGTAACAGGCAAATTTGGCCTTGGAATGCAGAATGAAGCAGGGCAAAGACTAATAGAGTTTTGCTAAGAAAATGCACTGGTCATAGCAAACACCCTCTTCCAACAACACAAGAGAAGACTCTACACATGGACATCACCAGATGGTCAACACCGAAATCAGACTGATTATATTCTTTGCAGCTGAAGATGGAGAAGCTCTATACAGTCAACAAAAACAAGACCAGGAGCTCACTGAGGCTCAGATCATGAACTCCTTATTACCAAATTCAGGCTTAAATTGAAGAAAGTAGGGAAAACTGCTAGACCATTCAGGTATGACCTACATCAAATCCCTTATGATTATACAGTGGAAGTGAGAAATAGATTTAAGGGTCTAGATCTGATAGATAGAGTGCCTGATGAGGTTCGTGACATTGTACAGGAGACAGGGATCAAAACCATCACATGGAAAAGAAATGCAAAAAAGCAAAATGGCTGTCTGGGGAGGCCTTACAAATAGCTGTGAAAAGAAGAGAAGTGAAAAGCAAAGGAGAAAAGGAAAGATATAAGCATCTGAATGCAGAATTCCAAAGAATAGCAAGAAGAGATAAGAAAGCCTTCTTCAGCAATCAATGCAAAGAAATAGAGGAAAACCACAGAATGGGAAAGACTAGAGATCTCTTCAAGAAAATTAGAGATACCAAGTGAACATATCATGCAAAGATGGGCTCAATAAAGGACAGAAATGGCATGGACCTAACAGAAGCAGAAGATATTAAGAAGAGGTGGCGAGAATACACAGAAGAACTGTACAAAAAAGATCTTCATGACCCAGATAATCATGATGGTGTGATCACTCATCTAGAGCCAGACATCCTGGAATGTGAAGTCAAGTGGGCCTTAGGAAGCATCACTAGGAACAAAGCTAGTGGAGGTGATGGAATTCCAGTGGAGCTCTTTCAAATCCTGAAAGATGATGCTGTGAAAGTGCTGCACTCAATATGCCAGCAAATTTGGAAAACTCAGCAGTGGCCACAGGACTGGAAAAGGTCAGTTTTCATTCCAGTCCCAAAGAAAGGCAATGCCAAAGAATGCTCAAACTACCACACAATTGCACTCATCTCACACACTAGTAAAGTAATGCTCAAAATTCTCCAAGCCAGGCTTCAGAAATACATGAACCGTGAACTCCCTAATGTTCAAGCTGGTTTTAAAAAAGTCAGAGGAACCGGAGATCAAATTGCCAACATCCACTGGATCATGGAAAGAGCAAGAGAGTTCCAGAAAAACATCTATCTCTGCTTTATTGACTATGCCAAAGCCTTTGACTGTGTGGATCACAAGAAACTGTGGAAAATTCTGAGAGAGATGGGCATACCAGACCACCTGACCTGCCTCTTGAGAAATCTGTATGCAGGTCAGCAAGGAACAGTTAGAACTAGACATGGAACAACAGACTGGTTCCAAATAGGAAGAGGAGTACGTCAAGGCTGTATATTGTCACCCTGCTTATTTAACTTATATGCAGAGTACATCATGAGAAATGCTGGACTGGAAAAAACACAAGCTGGAATCAAGATTGCCAGGAGAAATATCAATAACCTCAGATATGCAGATGACACCACCCTTATGGCAGAAAGTGAAGAGGAGCTAAAAAGCCTCTTGATGAAAGTGAAAGAGGAGTGTGAAAAAGTGGCTTAAAGCTCAACGTTCAGAAAACGAAGATCATGGCATCTGGTCCCATCACTTCATGGGAAATAGATGGGGAAACAGTGGAAACAGTGTCAGACTTTATTTGGGAGGGCTCCAAAATCACTGCAGATGGTGACTGCAGCCATGAAATTAAAAGACGCTTACTCCTTGGGAGAAAAGTTATGACCAACCTAGATAGCATATTCAAAAGCAGAGACATTACTTTGCCGACTAAGGTCCGTCTAGTCAAAGCTATGGTTTTTCCAGTAGTCATGTATGGATGTGAGAGTTGGACTGTGAAGAAGGCTGAGCGCTGAAGAATTGATGCTTTTGAGCTGTGGTGTTGGAGAAGACTCTTGAGAGTCCCTTGGACTGCAAGGAGATCCAACCAGTCCATTCTGAAGGAGATCAGCCCTGGGATTTCTTTGGAGGGAATGATGCTAAAGCTGAAACTCCAGTACTTTGGCCACCTCGTGCGAAGAATTGACTCATTGGAAAAGACTCTGATGCTGGGAGGGATTGGGGGCAGGAGGAGAAGGGGACGACCGAGGATGAGATGGCTGGATGGCATCACTGACGTGATGGACGTGAGTCTGAGTGAACTCCAGGAGTTGGTGATGGACAGGGAGGCCTGGTGTGCTGCGATTCATGGGGTCGCAAAGAGTCAGACACGACTGAGCGACTGAACTGAACTGAACTGAACTAGCGAGCATCTGCAGCTCCATTTCTTTCGGGTTCCTTCAGCTAGGCTGTGTGTCTGGCTGCGTCTCTAGGTAGCCTGGACCCAAGGTAGTAAAGTTCAGAAATGAATTTTCTACCCACCCCCAGCAACCTGCTATTTCATCTCGCTGCCACAAATTGGATCATCCATTTCTGATCGTCCATTCATTCCCTGGCATCATGGGAATGTCATCACTGATTAGCTGATTGTGTTCCTTGATGGAGAACGGGATTACCTTTGGAGAGAGAAGGCTTGAGTCTGGAAGTGGGAGTAGGGGAAGCCTGGATGTATGTGGGCTTCGTGGGAGGCACGAGTTACCTAAACAAAAATTGCAGTACTTTCAGGAAGGGGAGGCAACCCACAGTGTCCACCACAGATGCTGAGAAATAAACATGTAACAACAGACTTGGATGAGGGTCATGAGGATCTTTGAGACCTGAAAGATGAGTGGGAATTAGAAATCACATGATGAATACAGGGAAAAGAAAACCAAGAAGTGGAGACTGCAGGGACACAGGTTGGAAAGGGCTTGCCTGTTGCAGGAACAGAAAGGAGGCCAAAGCGGCTAAGGTATGAGAAAGCAGGAGAACCACTGTGGGACAGAGGCTGCGTGCAAATCATGCACCTGTAATGGGAAGTGGGATCACGCGACCTGATTTACACTGTAAGGAAAAAACACGCAACTTCTGGAGCTTGCGTTGAACACTAAGAGCAGAAGACGGAATACCAGTTAGGAGGCAGCTGCCGTTGGCCAGGCCCGGGGGATGCTAGCTATGATGAGGGCAGTAGCAATGGGGTGGAGAGAAATGGGTGAATCCAGATCTCTTTTGGAGATTTATCCACAGGACCGAGGACTGAGGTTACACAGGCCAAGGAGAGGGAAGATTCAAGGGTGACTCTTAAGATGTCTGGCCTGAGCCACTGGACAGATGACAATACTCTTTCCTGGGACGAAAATGAAAAGAGTGGAAGGCTGGGGAGCAAGCTGGGGAAATTGGCCCAGAGGAGAGGCCAAGCAATGTGTTATGCATAACTGGAACTCAGGAGAGAGTTTAGTAAACTGATAGTCAGACTGATGACATCAGGGGTGGTGGGTTCAAGGACAAATGTGACTGAGCTGGAGTGGAGGAGGCACCCACGAAGTCAAGGCCCGCATGGCCTTCCTGGGGACGTCTGGGTCACCCAGGGCAATGGCAAGAGTTGGGGTGCAGAGGAAGATGTCAGCCAGGGGAAGGAGTCTTCAGTAATGCAGGAGCATGTCCAGGTGGTGGGGCTGGCACAGGCAGGGAGAGGCTACTGGATCATACAGACGAATGAGATTACAGGGCCTCAGGCTTAAGACCACAAGCCCATGCGACTTCCCTGGCAGTCCAGTGGTTAAGACTCCAGGCTGCCAAGGCAGACGGCATGGGTGCGATCCCTGGTGGGGCAACCAAGATCCCACCTGCCACAAGGTGAGGCCAAAAAACAAAGTGTTTTTGTTTGTTTGTTTATCTTATTTTAAAAGAGTGCAGGCTCTTGAGCCAAACTACTGGATTTAGACTCTGGGCTTTTCCACTTACTCAGTTTTGTGTGTGACCCAAGGCAAGTTGTGAATTTGGCACAATAACAACATGATCTCCTACATCATCCACCATCCTTAACCCAGTGCCTGGCCCTCAGCTACTTGCCGGGAGCCAGCGTGAGGAATCCCACCCGTGACAAGGCCATGCGGCAGAGATCTGATGGGCAAGGCGAGTCAGATCTCAGGCTTTCCCCCTGGTATTTCCTGAGCAGGTACCCCCCCCTCAAAAAAAAAAAATCTGCCAGCCTTTGTACTCTGCTTTTCCACTCTCCTGACACACTCTGGAAAAAGTCAACTCAGAGCTTTAGTCTTCTGCATTTGAAAGGGTGTTTCAATCCAAAAACCCCTCTGATGGCTTTCTAGGCTGCCTGCAGGACTCGTACAGCTGCGCACGTGCTTGTTTGAGGCCTCCCAACTGCGGGAGGCACAGGAAGCTTAAAACATGCTAGGAATGTAGGGGCTTCCGAGGAGTCAAAATCATTAGAATAGGGCTGATCAAAGGTTTCATTTGTTGAGCCAATATTTGCTGCCAAATTTTCATATCTTTTATTTGTAGAGATAGTTGGTATATAGAAAAACAGGTAGTAGACCTGGTATTAGCAACATTAGATCTTTGAGTTAAGTACTTTCTTTGTTATAACCCACTGCACCTTTGTTCTACAGGAATGTAACTTTATTTAGTACTTTGAGGGTGATGTAGAGAGTAAAGAAAAAACACTTCTACGGAAAAGGAGTTTTCTGGTTGATAGACAATTATCCAGGAAGAGAGCCATAAAAATGTTAACAGGCCTCTTGGCCAGAAGATAATGTATACCACCTGAGACCTTTTGTATACGGGAGGGTATGCAAAAAGAAAGCCTGGTCTCAATAAGGGTCAGGACTGCTGCCCCTGCATAACTCTGCATATTCCATTATTTCTTTATGTACAACTTGGGGTATATAAGCTGATTTTGAAAAATAAAGTTTTTGGAGTCTTGCACCGATGCTGGGCTTCCCCATGTTGTTCTTTTCTCCCCTTTTTCGGCTGAATTCCCATCTGGAGCAGGGAGGCTCACCACGTCTACTTACTTGCCCTGGCTGCTAAGATCCACGCGAAAGGGAGCGTAAGGCGGGGCACCCTTCGATATTTAAGTGGGCGCTGGTGGCCTAACGTAGATGGTGCAAACCTCTTGTCTCGAGGTTTTATTGGTTTTCCCTGTAAACCAAGTTATTCAGCCTCTTTTTCTCCACCTAAATTTCCTACTATACTATTTCTTCCTAATCTAATCTTATATCTCTAAATAAATAAGTTTTCCTCGCCTATCCGTCTCCCCTTCGAATCACCCTGGATCCACCGGGGCTGGACCCCGGCAGCTAAAAATCTGAGCTTTTATAGGTATTAGCTCTTAATGACTGGTCACATGCATAAGGGGAAAATGGTTATACGCACAAGGGCTTTCCAGGTTGCACTAGTAGTAGAGAATATGCCTGCCAGTGTAGGAGTTGCAAGAGACCTGGGTTCGATCCCTGGGTCAGGAAGATTCCTTGGAGAAAGGCATGGCAACCCACTCCAGTATTCGTGCCTGGTGAATCCCATGGACAGAGGAGCCTGGTGGGCTACAGTCCACGGGGCCGTAAAGAGTCGGACAGGACTGAGCACGGACTCCTCTCTATAAAGAAGGAACAGAAGCAATGATCTGGAGGCAGCAGCAAAGAGGACTGCAGCCCCCCGCCGAGAGGAACTGGGGCTGCGAGCAGGTGAGCAGCCTGTCTGAAAGGGCTGCGGAGGCAGAGTCCTCCATGAAAGGCAGGCTTCCACAAGGTCAGCGGTGCAGCAAGGGTTAGGTGAAGAGATGGAGGCTCTAGGCCAGTGCGGAGCAGGATTTCTAAAGGGCTAGATGGACAGCATCGGGGAAGGGCAGGAGTCTGAAGAGGCCCACTCAAGGAAGCAGCAGCCGCCCAGGGCATATGAGAGGTTGGTCAATAGAATCAGCGATGTGAGGTGGGCTAGGACAGACGGTCCTGACCCCAGCACTTCAGTCTCAGAGATTCAGCTATGGTTATTTCTTATTCCGTGGACAGCAAGAGGAGGTCCAGGAGCAGGTGAGGAGCAGTAGCCCCCTTGGAAGCCCATACAGCAGAGGCTGAAGAGCAAGAGAACTGAGTCAGGTTAGTCGGCGCTCTAGGATGGGCAGCATTGCGTGGCCTTTGGCTTCAGCTCAGTCTACAGGCCAGACAGGATGAGAACTCTGCCTGTGTGTCTTTGGTAGTCAGTGAAATCTACCCTCCACACTCTAGAATCCGGCAGAGACCAAGAGCCAATCAACATTGGAAAGTCCCTACTGGAAGTCCCGAGAGTCTTTATCCTCACTAGGACCAAGAGCACGGGAAAGGCATCCAGCAGTGCAGTCCCCTGAACTCCAGCCACCTGGCTGTTGGCTGCACTAAGGCAGGGTCAGGAAGCCTGCTTGAAACAGATCTAGTCTTGATCTTTATTCATTGGATCACGGACTTCTGGTCAAGTTCCCACTCTAAGCCTCAGTTTCCTTACCTGGAAAATGGGCATGACTTCCCTTGAACTCTTCACATGAGTAGGTTTCAATGGGATGAACTCTGAAAAGATTCTGCAGCCTGAGGTGTGACACATAGACTGAAACTGTGACTTTGACGTCTCTCCTTCAAACGATTCCAGTTTCAGAATCCCTGGTTCCCGGACTCAGCTGTGCTCAGTGACAACACACTGAGGAGGTCAGGCTTGCTTTCGGCCCGGGCATACAGTCCGTCATCCAGTGACCTTCCTGACTAGAGGAATAATGGGGCCAGTTAAGGCCCTGGGCTTGTAAAAGAGGTCGATGGGGGCTGGGGGGGGGGGCGGCAGGCAACAGGTACGCCGTGCATGCTTCTCACGTGACACCTGGGCTCCGCCTGTGCGCAGGCCTGGCTGTGTCTGACCAGCCTGACCTTCTGGAGAAGGCCCCGCAGTGACAGGGATCAGGGGACCCGGCTCCCGGTCCAAGGGCTGCTGCATTCGCCTGGCGACCGTGAACGAGCCTCGGGGCTTTAATCTCCTCACCTATCAGATGAAGCTTTCAGGGTTCTTTTCCTGTTCAAAGGGCCTATAACCATGCCACCTTAGAGGGGTGGGATGGGGTGGAAGGTGGGAAGGAGGTTCAAGAAGGAGGGAACATACCTAGGGCAATTTATGTTGATAGATGGCAGAAACCAACACAATATTGTAAATCAATTATGCTCCAATTAAAAAAAATTTTTTTTTTAAGAAAACCACCATGAGGGACTTCCCTGACAGTCCAGTGGTTAGGACACGGTGCTTTCACTGTTAGGGCATGAATTTGACCCCTGGCTGCAGAACTGAGATATTGCAAGCCAAGTGGCCAGCCACCAAGGAAAAAAAAAAACCTGCACAGGATGAGATGTCATTCAAAAATGACTTAAACTTTTTTTAAAAACACCACAATGTCAAGTACTGGTGAAGACATGGACAAAGCAGGGTGTCCACACTGTAATGATAGAAGTATAAATTGGAACAAGCATTTTGGAAAACTAACAGGCAGGATTTACTAAAGCTAAGTTAGTATATTTATGATCCAGCAGTTTCACTGTTGAATACACCCCCAGTAGAAATGATTGGCTTATGTCCACAAAAAGACATGTAAGAATGTTTACAGTGTAAGCCATAGTAGCCAAAATCTGGAAATAAATGTCCAACAACAGAATGAAAAAAAAAAGGGAAATATAATGCAAGCTGTGTGAGCATTTTCAATTTTTCTAGTAGCCATATTATTATAAAAGCAAAAAGAAACAGGTGAAATTAACTTTAATAATATATTTTATTTAACCCAGTATATCCTAAATATTATCAAGATGTAACCAAAATAAGAATTACTGATAGTTTTAATTTTTTTCATATAAGGACTCCAAATCTGGTGTATATATTACACATCCCAGTGCATCTCAGTTCAGACTAGCCACGTTTGGAGGACTCAACAGCACGTGTAGCTAGCTGTGGCTACCATAGCGGACAGTGCAGATAAGAACGCTTGATCTCAGTTACCATGGAGTCTGGGTCGCAGGAGGATGGAACACGGGAAGGATACAGCTTATTGACCCAAGCAGCCCAGCCCTCCATTTCTAACTTGGGAACCATGAAGAAGCTGCCTCCTGTTTCCCCACTTCCCTCCCCTTCCACCTGCTCTAACTCCTGCTCCCCCCTCTTCAGCTCTGCCTGCCCCCTCACTCACGGGCCACCCAGCCATTTCTACTCTTACCCTTCCTCTCCCCGATCTTGGCTGCTTCCTCCCCTGCCTGCCCCTTCGCTCCTTGTCCCTGTCTCTCTGCCCTCCCCAGGTACTCACCATTCTTCCCCATTTGCTCCCTCTCTGCTCTCAGTCCTGCCTTTAACCTTGAGCTCTCTGATCCCTGCAACCATCAGATCCAACATGCCCGCTCTTCAGACCTCAACCCGAAGGATGCCCAGACCTCACTTGGTGATTCCTATTGTCTAACTGGAGATGAGGTGCCCTGCCAGTCAGATTCCCGGTCCAGCCCAGACCTTTGGGCAACAGGAGTACCCAGCAGCCTGTAGATGCTGGGCCCACAGAGGGCCAGCCCAGTCCACAGGCATTCCCTCGGGTAGGGTTTCTCTTCAGGTATTACGTTCTCCGTCGTGCTGACCCTGGCCAGGGGTCAAGATAGATAGAGTTCCCATCCCTGCCTAGATTGGCTGGTCAGCATTAGGGACCCTGACATTTGTAACTGACCTCGAGGCCCTGCAAACAGCAAGGGAATGAGGAGGAGTGTCTGCAGTCTCTGTCCTGCCTCCAGGAAACCCGGCCTTGTGTCTCTGGCCACTGTTTGAGCAACTGCTCAAAGAAGTTCTGTGAAAACATGTAAATAAGAGCTGGACCTTCTCCTCCAGGGAGATCATGACTCACGTTCTCCCAGATCTCATCTTTGTCCCAAGAAGTACAGAATATCAGTGCATTCCAGCCACTACTAAACCCACACTTGAGATTCCGACTCCTGTAAGAAGAAACGGTTTCCTGTGGATTCTGATCAAAGTCGTGTCCAACTCTGAGCTATCACTCCTCCCCAATCTCTAATTCACAATCAGAATTCACGGATAACAGAGTCTAAAAGGCAAAGCATTGCCTATACCCCATCCAACCAGGATGAAAGAGTAAACGTTTATAGAGGAATCCCCAACCTTGAAATACGCCTTCTGAATGTGACCAGGGAGTGGGTGGAGGAAGGAGGGGGAAGAATCCCCGGAAAGACTCTCCAGCTCTCTCTTCCTTCTCAAGCGTGGAGCGTGTCAGCTCTGGTCCTGAGCTCAGAAACACATCAGAGGAGTCAGGTAAGATTCAGCCCTATGGGAACACCTTCCTTTCTCCTTATCCTTCATCAACCTTGTTATTATTTAGGTCCCCAATACATCAGATTCCCCAGCACAGAGACGCCGAGGACATAGCAAAGTAGACGTGTGAAGACCAGCAGACCAAGGAGCCATCTGTTACGGACAAAAGGCAACGACTCCTGGGTGGCTACAGCCACTCACGTCCGAAGAGCCACAGTGAACAGTGAAAGGAAGATGCCCGTCCAATACGAGGGATGTGAGCTCTCAGGCCCCAATCCCCCCTGACGAGCTCATTGGCTTTCCCCTCTCCTCCTTTGCTCCATCCTTTTGATGTAGCCAGGAAGATGCCAGAAAAACCCAAGACGAGTTTTTTTTTTTTTTATGTTTCATGGTTCAATTAACATAATTTATTAATTTATTGGGTCACTTCATCCTAAAATAGGATTTGACTAATTTTAAGAGATGTATGTAACAAGAAGAAAATAATAAAGGATCGAGAAGAGAAAACAAAGTCAAATAAAATGAAAACAGGGCTTGATGCACAAATGGAAAATTTTTTTTAATTTATTTATTTTAATTGGAGGCCAATTACTTTACAATATTGTAGCAAATGGAAAATTGAAAGAGCCTGTTCTGTCTTTAGATTTGGACCTTAATCTCTGAGCCTCCTAGTGGTCAAAATGTATCCCATTTTAATGCTACAGTCACACAGATGTCTAAGGAATTAGTTGTTCACGAAAGGTCCCTGAGATAACGTGTGTTTGCCCTTCCCCCGAGGATACCAGATGGGTTTAGCGTGACCTTCAGCTCAGGTCGCCTCACCTCCTCCCTCTATGTCCAGGCAACTTTAGGAGTGGGGTTGAGTTGGGGACTTTGCATGTGATCCTGAAACAGCCCTTTCTGGGTGCTGTCCATGGAGGGTGCTCCAACCTGGGCCCCTGCCTTGAGAGCTTCTCACCACCCTCTCCAGGGCACCCCCATGACCCAACTCCTGCTGGTCTCCGCCGCCTCTAAACACAAAGAAGTTACTCTGGTCTACGAATTCCCCAAAGCACTAAAGCCAAGCCATGTCCTGTGTAGGAGGAAGGAGAGGAGCCCTTCCTCCTTTGTCATACTGGGTGTGACACCAGGTACATACTGGTCACCCAGCACCAAAGGAGGGCTCCCTGAGCCCCAGACTCTCAAGAGGTCGGTGACCACAGCTCCATCCACCTCTGCCCGCAGCAACTCTCTTGCTGGAGCTCAGATGGTCTCCTACTGCTGGCCCAGAACCAGCCTAGAGGCAGACTGACTTTCTACACCTTCCCTCCCATGGCCCTTACCCTCTGGATGGCCAGATTATGAAGTATTTTCCTACGATGAAAATGTGCAAAATAAACATGACTTTAGAAAGAAGTTCAAGGTAATGGCAGACAGGATCAGAATCATCTTCACGTGCAAAGAGGACCACTAGCCATGGCTCGATGAGAAAATCGACATCTAGGTGGATCGCTATTCCAGTGAATTCACATAAAATGGTGTAACTGGATTCTGCCCTTGACTTAACCACAGGGCTCCTAGAACAAAGCAATTCTCAGCTTGACAAGTGGGAGCCTAAGCTCAGCTGAGAACAGGGGCTCTCATGCTCTGCCCTCTCCCCCGCCACCAGCGGCACAGGTGGGGGTCACTAGGGTTCCTAACTGGGATCTGGGGAGCAAGGCTCCAGGGGGCACTGAGGTCTTCATCCAGACTCAGGGTGGGCTGGGGGAAGCCCCGGAGAGATGAGAAACCCGAGCCCCTGAAAACCACATTTGGAGGTAATTCCAGACTCGCCTGAAACCAGAGGGAGAGGAAATGGTGCTAAAGGTAAGCTGGAGTTAATACTGATGCTGGGAGTGTGCAGAGAAGCAGCCATGGGCAGAAGATCTCAAGGCCCAACCCGAACCCAATCTCACCGGCAAAGCCTTCCTAACCTCCCACTACAGGCGGCACTAACCACTTGTGACAGATGGCAGCAGAGGCATAAGACGGGCACCTGCTGCTAAGAGGGGGAGGCGAAGGCATGTCCAGAAGGGAGGATGGGCTCAAAATTGAGGTCAGGGGATGTTCCACTTGATTCATTCTGAGCCTGTTCAGAGAAAGACTTCCCAGGCCACTGGGCAGACACAGCCCAACTGGAAAATGCCCTTAAAAGGGACAGCGTGCCTCTGGATGTGCACACCTCGCTGGCGGTGGACAGAGGCAGCTTACTGTGAGCCCGAGTGTGCATGTGATCGCCCATGCTGAGCGGTGGACCAAGAGGCCAGAAAAGGCAGCAGTGGGTGGACATGGGCCTCAGGGGCCCAGGATCGACTCAAGGAGGGCTGGTCACCAAGCAACCCG
Organism: Capra hircus; assembly: GCF_001704415.2. NCBI lineage: Eukaryota > Metazoa > Chordata > Mammalia > Artiodactyla > Bovidae > Capra > Capra hircus. The sequence continues at coordinate 8,492,119 of NC_030810.1, read as the reverse complement.
AGTTAGTATTTACACAGTGGTCAGCACACAGGTGGAATAGAGTGAATGGAGACGCAGGCCTGGGCCCCAAGGCTGGGCTAGAGACCCAAGGCAGCCTGGACGGGACCGTCTGCCACCCATACCCCTTCCAGATGCCACCGCATTCATACTTCAAAACCTTGTGGTCACAAAAGGCATTACTCTTCTCCACAGACTGACTAAAAAGCAAGTCTTTTCTGCAGCCTGAAGTGGAGAGCCATCTGCACTGTGGGCCCCAGAACAGGACCAGGCAGGGAGAACCCAGGGACCCAGGGGTCCCTGCTATTACATTCTCCAGCACAGGAGCACCCGAGTCGCTTTACACTCCTTCGGGCTGTAAGAAAGCTGTCTGCTGAGCAGGGGGTCTGTGGAACGAATGTCTAAGTGGTGCCTTTCAGTCACCTCTGAGGAGCCAACACCCTTCCTGGGGTGGAGGGTACGGAAATCAAGTTAGGAGATGCAGCTCACAGGAGACACTGTCCCAGGGAGACAGTCACCGCTTCCACTTCCCAGGACCAGGGTCTGACCTGCGGTCATGCAGGCTGATAAACCGCCCATTCCTCAGAGTCAATCTACTTCCCCAAGAGCAGATTTGAGGCTACAAGGCTCAGGGTGTATCAAACCAGCTGTTGGTTTCTATGAGCAGCCAAGACCTGCTGGAGGTTGCTAGGCACCCTGTAAGAGGCATGGGGTGGGCCCCAAATATGGGAGCCACCCCAATGAGAACTTCTTCCAGAGGCAGAGTCAGGGACAAGGAGAGGCGGTCTCCCTGGGCCACGTTCTCTCCCGGCCCACACTGCCCTCCCGTTTCACAGCTACAGTTCAGAGAGACGAGCCACAGGTCACGAACATCAAAACTGTCCTGAGAACATGAGACACCAGTATGCTTCCAAGAACAGGGGGACGAGGGGGAGAGGGCTACCATCTCACTTCTACAGAGCTCAGCCTGGCTTCCACAGGGAAGGTTCCAGAAATTCAGAACCACATTGATTCAGGTGTCAGCAGCAACTGAGGCAGCGTTTGCAAGGTGGCTGGAGCTTGCGAGGTGGTAGGGCTGGGGAGGGGTCTAGACCTCCTTTGAGGGGCATCTTCCTCTACACACAGTGCTCTTGAAGTTCTGTCTGTACCCAGCATTTCTCTGAATTGAACAAGAATGTAACCTCCCACACACACAGGTAACTCTCCAGTCCTAACCTCCCCCCACCTTCAGAGCTGCTGTGTTGGGCGTACCTTGGGTGTCCCTTAGGTGCAAGTTTAAATGCCCCAGTTTAACCTTCTGCTCTTCTGCCCTGTCTGCACCGCCTCCTGTGGTCCATCCTGAACAAGGGCAGGCTCCACAGTCACCCACGCATTCTAGCTTTCCACTGCTGCCCTCAACTCTGCCTGTGGAACCTCTCAAATCCAACCCCCTCCTCTTCAACATCACCACGGCTCTAGCTTAGCGCCTCACTTCTAACTGGAATATCGCGATAGTGTTCCAACAGTCTGTAGCACGTCCAAGCTCCGTCCAGCTATTAGGTTTCAACAATGCACATCTGACCAGGCACCCTCAGCCTGGTGTCCCAGCTCCACGAATCCACGAGGTCCTCCATGACCCTGCCCCCTGCATCCCTCCAACCGGAGCTCCTACCACTTCCCATCTCCCGTTTGAAGCCTCAATAGTACCTAAGAAGCTATGGTCCCACCCCACCTGAAGCCATGCTAGTTCATGCCACCAGGCCTCTCCCTGGACGTCCCTGCCCCTCCTCCAGGATCCTCTCTCTTGGCTCAGGGGGCATCTTACCCATCATCTTATTGTTGCAGTTACTGACATCTGCTGGTTCAAAGCCAGGGCTCACCCATGGGCCCTGCTCCTCAGAGGTAAGGTGAGGCAGGAAAGGTAAGCCAGGAAGAGGGGGACAGGTAGTGACTGAGGTGAGCTGGTTCTTGGGAAGCTGAGAAAGGGGCTAAGGAATGATCAGTGTCTCCCTGACTGCCTCACATGTGAACAGAATTCCATTCTCCGAGGGTCCCTCACATCTACTATCTAACTTACTAGCATTTCCCAGGTTCATGAACAGCCAGAGTATACGTGGCAGCAGAGTATCAATAGGTGGGTGTTAGGAGAAGGAACCTCCTTCAAAATCCTTTGCAAACCACAGTCCTTGGCTAACATTTAAAAACCCTCCTAAGGAGAAAGCCTGGAGGTCAAAGTGCTGAGAACTAAAAACCATCCTGTGTGAAGCTTTCTGACGGAGCCTGCTGCTGTGGGAGGCAGCTCTTTAAGGGCAACATTTAGAAAGTGCCGCACAGGCCTGGGATGAGGTGGCTCAGAGTGAAAGTGCACCACGAGCCTGGAATCAAGTTTCCAAAGTCCCTCCACGGTGCTCCACACCCACTGACGCCTGTTACTCTCCTCTGCCTCAGCCTTGCCACAAAGCTTCTTCCATGCCAAGAGGGAGGGAGCCAGGGGGCAAACACACAGGGGTGAGAAAGCACTGTCCAGGAAGCCCAGGTTTCTTATGGTTTAACCTACAATCGAGCCAAGTCTAATGGGAAGCAGGGCTGATCTCCTGAGAAAAAGGAAAGTTCTTAAAAACCCAATTTCCTTACCCCAAACAGTATCTCAGTGGAAGAGACGTCCCTTTGACTATATTACTTTTCCCAATCTCAACTCACCTCCATCTCTCACCCATATCACTGTGAAGATGGAAAGTCTTATCAAGTGCTTCAAGAAGAGCTCAGCCTTGCTCAAAGCACATTGCCAGTTCTGAACATCCCCAGTCCTTCGATTGGTTAGGATTCTCTATGTCCATATTTGTTAAAAACTGAATTTGTAGGGCATTTTAACTGAAAACGTGGTCTACAAAGTGCTTTGGCACCTGAGTTACCCGCCCCGACGGGAAAGGGGACTCGGTGTAGCAGTGAGAGCACCTTAGGCCCCGGAGGCAGATGTGGCCGAATCCTGTCTCTGCCATTTTCAGATGTGTGACCCAAGCAAGTCACTCTTCTCCAGGAAATGAGAGAAATATTAGTACCTCCTGGGGATGCTGTGAGTAGATGAGAAGATGTATATAAAGTGCTTAGCTCAGAGCCTGCTGAAAAGCTCAGGGAACACTGGCTACTTTTTTGCTACTAGTAATAATAATCTAGGAATGATGTCACAGTTGTTCCTACCCTTTGATAAGCTCACCCCCCTGCTCTAGGTCACTGATTCTCAATTATGTCCCCTCTCACTGGAAGGTCTCAAAATTCTCCCAGGCTGTTATGCCCCAGGGGAAAACTGCCATGGGTGAGAATTTGCCAATGTACACTGATGAGGCATGTGTGCCCAGGGACGGTGTGAAGGCACAGCAAGGTCTCGAATCACTGCTCAGGGCCACCAGTTTACCTCTAATCCCCTCAGTTACCAGTCTTGCTCCAAGACTGATAAAGCTCTCACATAACAGCGAATGTAAGGACACCCTGAGGATTATGTAGGGATTTTTTCTGCAGGAGAAAAACACATTATACTTAAAAGAAAGTGCCTTCAAATCTGGATCCTAAAGTGTTTGTAATTCACATCCAAATTACCTCGATGGTACCATGATAACCTCCCTGGGCACACACCAAGCTTAAAAATTGAGACAGTTTCTTTCTAGCATACATCTTAGGATCTTGGAAGATTTCAATATAGGTTTCTCTCTCTTTTGCTGTGGGGGGCAGTGTTTCCTATGACGCCTTCCCTCCTGCATGGGTTCTCCGGTGGGCACTGAAGTGGGAGCTGTTGTTGAAATCTTTGCCACACTCTGTACACTTGTAGGGTTTCTCCCCGGTGTGGATTCGCTGGTGAATAATGAGACTGGAGCTCTGGTTGAAGCATTTCCCACACTCTCTGCACTTGTAAGGCTTTTCTCCCGTGTGGATCCTCTGGTGGGTAATAAGGTTGGAACGGTCACGGAAGAACTTTCCACACTCGAGGCATTTGTAGGGCTTCTCTCCCGTGTGCACCCTCTGGTGTGTGATGAGCTTGGAACGCTCCCCAAAACATTTCCCACAGTCCATGCACTCGTACGGCTTCTCCCCACTGTGGGTCCGCTGGTGGTTGGCCAGCGTGGAGCTCTTACTGAAGCTTTTCCCACACTCAGCACACTCATATGGTTTCTCTCCTGTATGGATTCTTTGGTGACTGATGAGGGCAGAGCTTTTAGAGAAACTTCTTCCACATTCAGAACACTGATACAGTTTTTCCCCTGCATGGGTGCTTTGTGGTCCAGGAGAATTCGCATTCTTACTGGCACTGTGAGGTTGTTCAGGATTTGTCCCCTCGGTGGAGTTCCTCCAGTGAGTACTGAAAGATGGGCTCTGGCCAGAGTTTTCCCCAGGCTCACGACAGTGGTCAGGATTTCCTCCCAAGTGGATTCCCTGATGTTTCAGAAGGTCTGAGCTCTGAGTAAAGCTTTCCCAACATTCTTCACATTTATAGGGCTTTACTTTCGTGTGCATTCCCTGGTGGGCGATAAGATTGGAGAGGTCGCTGAAGCTTTTCCCACATTCAAGGCATTCGTAGGGCTTCTCTCCAGTGTGGATTCTCTGATGGGTGTTGAAGTTGGAGCGGTCACTAAAGCTTTTCCCGCACTCGAGGCATTTGTAGGGCTTCTCACCTGTGTGTATCCGCTGGTGGGTGGTTAACTGTGAATTCCGGCTGAAGGTTTTCACGCACATATCACACTTGTAGGGCTTCTCTGCGAGGTACAGGCCCTGGTGGTCGATGAGCTTTTCCAAGTCCTCTTCAGAAGAACACTCTTCCCGCTGCTCGTGGGATGGATCTCCCCACTGTCCTTTACTTTCATTTTCATTTTCACTGTCTTCCCCCCAATCGTGAGGGTAGCAATCATCCCCAGCAGTGCATTTTGATAAGGCTCCGGGAAAATCTTCAAAAAGGTCCTGCTCTGAAATCTGGTCTTCATCCTCACACCTCATCTCAAAACCTGGAGAACGGATAGAAATCCAATCATTAGTTACTGTCTATTTATACACCTGGATCTTGCACCTTGTGAATTTGGCTAACCTGAATTTGTACTTGTGTCTTACATCTCATGTCTTATAAATGTGACCAACATGAAACTGATCAGGTTTTGGTGCACACCTGCATTTCTGACTTGTTAAGCTTAGGAACAGAGTCTGAGATGTGGTTAACTCCACCCAGGGAACCACTGAGCCCAGCCCAAGCAGCCAGCTGTCAGTCTCCTTAGCCAACCACCCTATTCCACTGCTGAACAAGGAACACCTCCTGCTCCTGGTATATTCAGTCTGGCCTGCGTCACATGAGATTGAAAGAACTCTATAACTGCCCAGATGGATCCAAGTAAAACTCTAGACCAGCTGCTTTTTTCATCTGGGAAATTACAGTAAGCCAGAGACTGGATAATCTCAGGAAAACACAAATCCTTTTCTTACTCATTTCCACTCTCTTTTTCAGTTCAAAGAAAAGATAATGAGCCTGGCTCCCACAGTCTCCGTGCACTTGCAGATTTTGTGGACAATCTAATTACCAAAAACTTACCAGTGTCTGAGGTTTTAGGACTTGGGGTTGGAGGTCTGATGACATCTTCACCTGCCATCTTGTCCCAAGCCTCCTGGCTGACAACCTGGGTACTGCTCTGATCAGAAGTAGGGAGACCTGCTGCCTCCCTGCTGGTCCCCATGTCTCTAACTGCAGTCCTAGCCCTCATCAGCGAGTCCAGCTCCTCATAGAAGGGGCAGGTCCCAGGTGGGTGGCTGCTCTTGGCTTTTCGGTAGCTTCGAAGGAGGTTTTTGAATCTGTAGCGACACTGCTCCAGGGTCCTCAGGAAGCCCTGTGCACACAGCCGCTCTGCAATGGCCCGGTACACCTGGCTGTTCTGGTGACAGGTGTGAAGCTTCTCAGAGAATGGGGACTCACTGAGAATGGTCAGGAAGGCCTTGGTCTCCTCGTAGCCCCAGTGCACACCTGCTGTCAGGAGTGAAGAGTTCAGAATTGAGAGACTTGATGAGATTTGCCTAGGTCATCAGGGATCAGGGTCACCTGCTCTGCTGAACACCTAGAGCACGGGCACTCTGGAGACTACCCAGGTGCCCAGGGCACCAGCAAACAGTGCACCCCTGTTTCTCGAAAGGCTATGCCAGGGCTTCCCACCCACCTCCTCCTAAGAGAGTCTATTAATACTTAAGTGTCTTGGGACTTCCCCGGCAGTCCAGTAGTTAAGACTCTACACTTCCAACGCAGGGGGTGCAGGTTCAATCCCTGGTCAGGGAACTAAGATCCCACATGCCGTGGGGCATGGCCAGAAGTAAAAAATAAATAAATAATAAATACTTAAGAGTCTTGGCTAAAGGGGAGGACTTAAGGAGCTGTATTATACCAGGTGACCAGTCCCCTGGCTTCAGCTGACTATATCAAGGAAAGGCCTATAACCAAGATACAGGAGACTCTCTGTATTTCCACATCCATTCAATACATGTCCTCTACTTGCTTTATAAATTTCCTTTTTAACAAACAGAATCCCTTCAGATAATGTTGTAAGACAATCTGACTGAGGATGCCCCTTCCTCTTTGGTGGAAGAAGGAAAAGGAGGTGACCCATTTTCAGTGCCTCTGCAGGTAAAGGATGTGGCCAGGGAAGCAACATGGTGGAGGGAAACCCACCTAGGAGTGGAGGCGGGAGCCCTGAGCTCTGGTCCTTGTGTATCTTTAGAGATGACACTTCACAGCCTGGCCTTCTGGGTTTCCACTTTTGCAGTGACTGGGTGTTTTCTCAACATATGCTGTTCAAGTATACACAGTCATGATTTCTGCTACACCAATGAAATACTTCACTCAATATCCTTCTTTACCTAAATTTACTACTTGTGAAATCACAGGCTGATGCGTTCATGCACATAAAATTAAAAAGTTTACTCATGGTAACACTTATGATCATCCCCATACTACTATTAATACCCTCTGAGAAACACTGAATTAGCTCTTTAAGGTCCCTTAAGGTTTTAAGGCTTTGCTTCTTTTTTGCACAGTGAAGGAAACCATCAACAAAATGAAAAGACAACCTACTGAATGGGAGAAAATATCTGCAGACAATATGACCAATAAGGGATTAGTAGTGAAGTCGCTCAGTCGTATCCGACTCTTTGCAACTCCATGGACTGTAGCCTACCAGGCTCCTCAGTCCATGGAATTCTCCAGGCAAGAGTACTGGAGTGGGTTGCCATTTCCTTCTCCAGGGGATATTCCCGAGCCAGGGATCGAACCCAGGTCTCCCACATTCCAGGCAGACGCTTTAACCTCTGAGCCACCAGGGAAGACTAACGAAGGATTACTATCCAACATATACGAACACCTCGTACATCAATAAAAGCAAGTAACTCAGGTTAAAAAATGAGAAGAAGACTACTGAGCCCGCGTGCTGCAGCTACGAAAGCCCACGCACCCAGAGTTTGTGCTCTGAGACAAGAGGAGCCGTTGAAAAGAGAAGCCCGAGCACCGCAGCTAGAACAGAGCCCATCTACCACAACCAGAGAAGGCCCAGGCACAGCAAGGAAGCCCCAGCGCAGCCAAAGACGATAAATAAGAGAGCAAGAGAAGAGCTGGACAGGCGTTCTTCTAAAGAAGAAATGCAGATGACCAACACATGAAAAGACACTCAAATATTGCTCATCATCAGGGAAACACAAATCAAAGCAATAAGAGGTATCACCTCATACCTGTCAGAATGGCTGGTATCAAAACGTCTACAAATTACAAACGTTGGTGAGGATGTGAAAAAAAGAGACTCCTTGTACATTGTTAGTGGGAATAATAAACCGATGCAGCCACTGTGGAAAACAGCATGAAGGGGTCTCAGAGAACGAAAAACAGAGCTACCAAGTGACTCAGCGATCCCGCTGCTGGGTGTGTTTACCAAAAAACAAAAACACTAATTTGCAAAGATATGTGCACCCCAATGTTCATAACAACACTGTTTACAATTGTGAAGGCATGGAAATGACCTAAGTGTTCATCAACAGATGAACGGATAAAGAAGATGTGGTGTGTATATATATATATAGATAGATTTATATAGAATAGAATACTACTCAGCCATAAAAAAGAACAAAACTTTGCCATTTGCAGCAACGTGGATGGACTTGGAGGACATTATGATAGGTGAAATAAGTCAGACAGAGCAAGATAAATATTGTATAATATCACTTACATGTGGAACCTAAAAAATACAATAGACTAGTGACCATAACAAAAAAGCCAACTCACAGATATAGAGAACAAACTGGCAGTTACCCAGTGGAGAGGGGAAGGGGCAATATAGGGGTAAGAAGCGGGAGGCACGAACTACTGGCTGTAAGACAGGCTCAAACTCTTAGGAGCTGTACAACATGGTAACAGAGCCAACAGTTTTGCAATAACTGTAAATAGAAAGTAACCTTTAAAAACTGTATCCAAAAAAAAAAAAAGTTTTTAAGTGTTTGCTTCTCTAAGGAAACTCAGACAAGGAGAACTGACCACAGGAGAGAGAATCAGAGCTTGAGGTTGACCTTGCTCCGGCAGCATCGATCCAGACTGGCAGTCTGTGTCCTGAACTACAGCAGAGGTTTGGTTGGTAGGAGGGTTGGAATCTGAATCCAACTAAGCCCCAAAGTTCTTACCAATACGACTCTGGAGCAGAGCTGGGCCCCCTGGGATCCCGGGCCCCTGGATGGACTCGTTGGTGGCCAGGTCACCGTTACAGTCGTCTGCCGTTTCCTCCGGCTCCCAGCCCCCTTCCTGCTGCTCATCCACCTCCATGTCACTGTCCCCTAACTGCGGGAGAGCCACAGTCTCTCCTGGGCCGTCCGAGGCTCTGATGGCCGTCCGAGCTCTGACCAGGGCCTCCAGTTCCTCATAGAAGGGGCAGGTCCCCGGCGGGTGGCTGCTCTTGGCTTTCCGGTAATTCCGTAGGAGGTTTTTGACCCTGTAGCGACACTGCTCCAGCGTCCGTAGGAAGCCCCGTGCCCTCAGCCGTTCTGCAATGGCTCGGTACACCTGGCGGTTCTGGTGACAAGTCCGGAGCTTTTCAGAAAAAGGAGACTCACTCAAAATCGCCAGGAAAGTCTTGGTCTCCTCGTAGCTCCAGTGCACACCTGACACTTTCACATCCTCCACGGGCACCGGGCATCGTTCTTCCCAGGTCTTGCAGTCCCTCCAGGCCAATGCCTGAGCTGGTTTTGTTTGCTCAGGATCCAAGCTGTAATCTGCAGGGTTCTTTTTTCCGGAATTTACAAGTCTTGGACCCCAAAACTCTGGTCCCTGCTCTTGCTGGGCAATGATGGTTGGTTTTGAAACCGGAACTCCTATACAAAAGGAAGAAGATCCATGATTAAGTAGAAATGATCTGTTAAGCAAAGCATTTTGTCTAAAAAGTCGTTTACACATCATTTGACTCCAAGAAACTAATGAGAAATTTGCATGCTATTCCCTTAAAAGGACTGAAAGGAAATGGAGAGGTCACTAGAGGTAACCTCCCCAGAAATATACTGACTTGCCCGCTTTGTTTATTTGCTTTTTGGTTGGTGTGATAAAATACATCATACAAAAGAGGGGCTGTTACTGGTCCACAGATGGGCACATACTCTAAATTAAGACGAATCAAAATAAACTTCATGGCTGGAAGGAAGGCTGTGTGTGCACATGTGTGTCTGGTTTGAGTTTCTCTTAGCTTGAAACTTGAGGTCTCAAATGCCACTGGCACCTACCTTTTGCACCTACACAAAATAGCTTTAACACAAAGCTAAGACAAAGGCTGGCGAGGGAGAGAGAAAGAAAACACCCAGGTCTGCTGGGTGGTGTTGCCAAGCCAATCTGTACTGCGGCTGGAGCACGCCCTCCTCTGGACATCCAATACCGTGGATGTCAAAACACTTAGCCAGATTTAAAGGACAAGTGTCCCAAGAGCTCCTGACCCCAACAAATAGGAAGCCTTTAATTAAAATAAATATTTGAAGAAAACCAGATGAAAGAGTTTAGAGTGAAAGAGGCTTAAGGATTATCTAGTTCAGCATTTCCCAAAGGTTGTTCTTTGAAGACTATTTTCCCCAGAAATCACTGTAAAAAAAAAAAAAAAAAAAAAAAGGCATGCTTTTCATCATGTGTAAAAAGGACACGCTGCCCAGCAGTAGCCAACGGCTCTGAGTGTCTCACTTTACTGCCCAGAGTCAGACTTGGCACCAACTCTCTACCTGATTCCGCTCTCGTGTCTCACTCCCCTCTCACTGATCTTACACTCTACCGGGAAATGTTCATTATGGCTTGACTTCCCGTGAAGACGTGCCTACAGAGAAAGGGTCTGTGCTGGTCATAGGGGCTGCAAGGATTTTGAGCCCTGTGGTATTTCTTTGGCATTGTGATTTAAACGCATCAATCTCCTGGGCTTAGTTCACTTGACTCTGCTATGAGAGATGGACCCTGTTTGATGCTGAAAAGACTGGGTTTCTTCTTTTCTTTTTAATTTTTTATATTAAAAAAATAAAAAGCATGAATCTACCACGGGCGTACATGTGTTCCCCATCCTGAACCTTCCTTCCACCTCCCTCCCAATCCCATCTCTCTGGGTCATCCCAGTAGGGTTTCTTCTGGGCCGGCAGGCTGGGCGAAGCCCCAGGATGAGGGTGAGTACTGAGGATATGAGGATAATGAGCCCTGAGCAGGCAGGCTCTTGGCAGCCAGCCTGCCGGCCCAGAAATCCACTCCCCACACCCTTTCCCTGCAGCCACCATGCTGGCCACAAAGAGCATGTCTTTTCGCCTGGTCTGAAATTCCAGAGACTTCTCAGAGCTAAGAGCCTTAGGGAGTGAGGAAACGCGCCTTGGGAACTGACTACCCAAACCCAACCATATCTTATCCAGAGAGCACAATTTCCTTACCCAGGGACAAGCCGTTCCCACAGTTGTCTCCTGGGGGGTCCATGCAGAATTCCTTCTCGGCGTGTCTGTCGGGGCCCAGGGCTTCCTGTGGAACATACAACAGAGGACCTCAAATGTCACCGACCTTTGAAAACAGCCTGGGAATCCCGCCAGGCCCCAGGAAGGATAATGGACACAGCAATAGCCTGTGTGAGGCCAGTCAGCAACCTCAGCTCAACCCAAGAGAAGAGGCCCAATACACAGGGCAGGAGGGGCAGAGGACTAGCACCCTGCACCCGACAGCAGGCCACAAAGAAAGGAGAGGAGCTGGGGTCAGGGCACAGGAGAATCATGACGGGAAAGGAGGAGCAAAAGGTAGCTTACCTGAGACTCTGCAGTCACCTCCCAATCTCCGATGCTCCCCGTCTTTGGGAGAGCAGGGACTCGGGGAGTGAGGACAGCTGAGAAGGAGAAAGCATCTCTGAAACCCAAGTTCTGGTTCCCAAAAAAATCACCTCGCTGTCAGGTCTGGCTTTCCTAAAGCCCTGCTTGGATCACACTGAGACTTCCACTGTAGCTAACATGGATTCCTGCTTTCACTTTCCTTTGAGAGTTTCTGGCTGCTAAGCTGCCCCAGGAGAGATGTCAGCCCTGAACTCCTACGCTCACCAAACTGCCCCAGGCCCAGCCTGAGCCTGCTACAGGACTCAGCGACAGTGAGGCCTGCTAATACCAGTGGGAGTTTCATCTTCTTACTTCACAGGGTGTCCACTGGACACGATTCTATCCCTTGCACTGAATTCTGCACATCCCTCCTGAGGCATTCTACCTTACCCCCACCCCAAGCCCTCTTCTCTGATATTCCCTGACTCTTGGTACTCACCACTCTCCTTCAAAGGCTGTGGCACCATCTTGGTGTCTAGATACTTGGGAAGGTCAGGACACGAGTTCTTCACCCACTGCTTCTGGGACTGTCCCTCGGGCCCGCAGCTCTGAGATTCCTTCGTTGTCTTTAAGGACCTTGTATCTTCTGCACGCAGCTCCAGTTCCTACACAGAGATGGCCAAAATTCCCAGTCATAAGTTCAATAACTGGTAGGGTAGGGCATGTTCTTTACAGTTACAACTATGGTTCAGACGTTAACAGGCTCTTAAAAAAAAAAAAAGATGGCTTAAAGTATGACAAAGTCATCAGACTGACTTCAGTAAACAATCCAGCATTTATACCACCAAAGTGGGACTGTCTGCTCAACTTTTTCCATAGGTACTTTCAACACTCACATGGTTCAAAAACAAAACACACAGAGATATAATTAGTGAAAATACCCCAAACTCCACCTGTCTCCATTCCACCAGTCCAGTATCTTCCCCAACTCCTCGCCACAGGTAACCACTGTTTTTCTGCAGCCTTTCAGAGTTTCTTTATTTTTTCCCCATTTTGACATTAAAGATAGCAACTATTATTATACAATGCCTTGACCCTTATTTTTTTATCCAAGATAATATTCACCTTTATCAAACTTTATTAATGAGTTTGCCAAAAACTCACTCCAAAAAACCTTTCGGCCAATCTGAAAACTCAAATACACTCTCACAGAGAGGAATTTTATCTCTGAGAAAATATATTAGGATGGGTTGTAATCATCAAAAGCCATTTCCAATGAGGAGACCCACCAATGTTCTGTGACATTTTTAGACAGAAAACACCTGCTTGTCAATGTTTTAAGAAAATAGTAACTTTGTGTTCAAGAGAAAAATAACTCTGTTATAGTTACAATCTTATAATCCACAGAAGTACTAGGGACTGCTGCTGCTGCTGCTGCGTCACTTCAGTCATGTCTGGCTCTGTGCAACCCCATACACAGCAGCCCACCAGGCTCCCCCGTCCCTGGGATTCTCCAGGCAAGAACACTGGAGTGGGTTGCCATTTCCTTCTCCAATGTATGAAAGTGAAAAGTGAAAGTGAAGTCGCTCAGTCATGTCCGACTCTTAGCGACCCCATGGACTGCAGCCCACCAGGCTCCTCCGTCCATGGGATTTTCCAGGCAAAAGTACTGGAGTGGGGTGCCATTACCCAACAATAATTTTAGAAAGCAGCAGACTCAAGTGCCTATGGGGAGGCAAAAAATCAGGAGAATATTGATTGGGGTAAGGGTGAATTAAGAATTCATCAAATATGGGTCATAGATGCAATGGAATCCTACTCGGTCCTAAAAAAAAGAACAAAAGAATGCCATCTGCAGCAACATGGATGCACCCAGATATTATCACACTAAGTGAAGCTAAGCCAGAAAGGGAAAGCATATACCACACAGTATCACTTATGTGTGGAATCCAACACATGACACGAATAAACCTATTTGTAAAACAGAAAGATCCACAAAAACAAAGTTAGCGCAGCAAGGTTACTTGGAGATGAAGGTTTGGGTTGGCTGGCTCAGGCCACAGTGGCCTGAAGGACTCGTGCTACAAGCACCAGCTTCGAAGCAGGATTCAAAATTTGTGTCGTAGTAAAATGATCAATTATTTTCACGGGCTTTCAGAGTCTCTTGCAAATTGTTGAAACCGTGAATGTTAAATCCACAGTACTTTCACGTCCCTTATCTCAGCTCTACCCTTTCTATAAATCTGGACAGGTGACTTACCTGAGTCTGCTGAACTATTTGAAACTGGCCATGTCAGCAGTACCTACCTTATGGGGTACCTTACTGGGCAGCTGGGTTGATTAGATAAGGAATACACACAGGACGCTTAGAAGAGTGTCTGAGGCCCAGGGAATGCTCAATAAATGTCAGTTAATATTTCATTTGAGCCTCATGACTCAGAGGTATTTCAATTCCTGTGATTTGCAGGTACGGCATCTGCTATATAGTAGGAAAAACAATCAACTTGGAACCTCAGGACCTGGGTTCAGGCTCTGGTTCATACTGACTGAGCCTGTGAGCCTTGACTTCGGAGGCCTTGTTTAATCCATGAGATAAGGACAATGATGCTATTTCTGTCTACCTACATTCCTGCTGTAAACTAAAGAGATCACATACTTAAAAAAGATTCTAAGTATAAAACACAATACAAATTAATGTACTGTGACTATGGTGCTGGGAGGCAGCTTAGAGCAACGGTTACAGATGCTGAGTATGGAATCAGACTGCCTGAATTCAAATCCTGCCTCTCTAGAGGCCAGTGACCTTGATCCAATGACCTTTCTTCATTTTCCTCATGGGTAAAACTAGGATAAACAGTACTGGCATCATTTAACTGCTGAAGGATGAAATAAGCAGATACATGGAAAGCGCTGAGAACAGTGCCCGGGATATAGCAGCGTTCAGTACACATCAGATGACTGGTAACATTTTACTGTGGTTTTGGCCATTATCCACCTGGTAGCAGCCCCACTGCCTCCCAGGCCTGCTCCTTGGAGAGAAGGCTCTTTGACTCACCCGCTGCCCCGCAGCCTGGGCCTCTCGGTGCCAATCCTCCACAAGGGCCACTGCCTCCTCACCGCTCTCAGGGTGGCGGGCCTGGACCCAGGCCTGGACCTCCCGGGGCAAGATGGTCAAGAACTGCTCCAGCACCAGCAGCTCCAGGATCTGCTCTTTGAGGCGGATCTCCGGCCTCAGCCAATGACAACAGAGCGCCCAGAGCTGGCTGAAGGCCTCGTGGGGCCCTGCCGCCTCCCTGTACTGGAACTGCCTGAAGCGCTGGCGGGAAGCCTCGGGGCCGGGGACGGGATCGCGGTCCTTCTTGGGCTGCGAGACTGGCGTCCAGGAGTCCTCCTCCAGCTTCACAATCACAAGTTCTTCAGGCTCCTGTTGCGGGGAGGCCCGGGCTTCTAAGGCTACGGCCATGGTCTCTCCTGGACGTCTCCCCTCAGCTGGGCTCTCCATGTCCAGCGTCTTCCTGCATCTGTAGTGTGTCCTCGAGGGGCCCTCGGAAGAGGAAAGGCTCCCCCTGCTCTGAAGGCACAAAGACGAGGGACAGTATGAACAAGAGCATTAGGAGCCTCAGCTTCCCCACTCCCCACCTCCACAAAACCTTCCACTGCTTTGCATGGGGCGGGGCTTCTAAGAGATGCCCTCTCCCAAAGCAGGAAGAGGAGTCTGCCCACAGTCTGCCCCCAAAACCAGCAGCCAGCAACCTCAGAGGAAGACCACACAGTACAAAATCCTCTGGGACACCCTAAATGTCTTAGCTGGGCATCCAGGCTGGCATGCTTGGTCCCCGTTCAGCCTTCCTCCCGCCACACGTGTCCCAAGTCCAGCCTCACCTCCAGCTAGGTTCCAAATGTCACCCCCCTCCATAAGGTCTTTCTTCCTGGGCTATCAGCTTTCCTCTCTCGGTGCTCTCTTTGCAAAATCCCTCACTCTACACTCCCCCTTGGTCATCCCACGCATTTGCCATTTTTCACCACCTCTAAACTGATGACTCCCAAAACTCCAGCCAGAACCTGTCTCCAGACCCCAAAGTCCAACCACCTACAAGACATTTCCATCTGACTCTCATAAGCACCTCCAACTCAAATTTAGTCAAAAACTAAATTCATCATTTTCCCCTGCAAACCTGTTCCCTTCTGGAACTCTCTATCGAGCAAAGGCACCACCTTTCAATAAGGTGCCCATGCCAGAAACGTAGTTATCATCTTTTTCCAAGATCCCCCACATCCATTCATTACCAAGCTGGGTCTACTTGGCACTCTCAGCCCTTCCACACAGATAGTGAGTGGCTAGGAAGAGGACTCATGGCCACCTGGTAGCCTCCTGCTTGCCCTTCAGCTACAAGCTCAAAGTCCCCTCATCTGTTAAAAGAGTTTCTTGACACATTCTTGTCATGCCCAGCCCCCTTCCCTGCTCTCCAAAACTCAACTCCCCTCATCCTGGGTTCCCAAAGCACTTGGCAAGCACTTCTAACACAGGTGTTACCTGGCACTATTGTAGTTTCCTGTTCTTATGTCTGACAGTCCCATCTGACTGTATTTCTAGGGCCACTACTGCACCTTACCCATTTCTGTATCCACAGTGCCCAACCTAGCGTCTGATAAACAGGACCACTGGAAGCTTTGCCTTTTATGAAAACGGTAAATCAAGTACACCAAAAACCTAATGGGCTATGGAAGGTACATAATTTATATTGAGCTAAAGGATTAACCTTTCATGAAATTTCTATTTTTAAGCTTTTTTTTTAATATGGTCCATTTTTAGAGTCTTTTATTGAATTTGTTACTATATTGTTCCTGTTTTATGTTTTTGTTTTCTCGGTGTTTTTTTTTTTCTTTTTTTGGTTGTGAGGCATGTGGGATCTCAGCTCCCTGACCAGGGACTGAACTCGCAATCCCTGCATTGGAAGATGAAGTCCCAACCACCGGACCGCCAGGGAAGTCACTAAATTTCTTTTTAAACCACAGCCTTAAACATGCACTAGTCCAAAAGCATTTGCATCACTGTCTCACATGAAGCCTAACTCACTAAGTCGTATGTAGAGTCCCACTACAAACCTTGCACTATATTGAGTCACCAACCGTGACTATGACAGTCTCCATCTTCATCAAAGTTACTATCTACTGAGAGAGAGAGTTGATAAGCAAATAAAGCATACGCTCCTGCACAGAGCAAACATTAACAAAAACATGCACTCAGTAGTCCCACCAGACCTAGAGTCTGATAATACGTATTTTTCTTCTGGGAAGATTTGAAAGTTGCAAAGGCTAGTTTTGAACAAAATCTGAAAGATTTTTCTTCTACTCTCTTATCTGCTACTCTCTTAGATATGACATGGAGAAGGCAGTGGCACCCCACTCCAGTACTCTTGCCTGGAAAATCCCATGGACGGAGGAGCCTGGTAGGCTGGGGTCGCTAAGAGTCGGACACGGCTGAGTGACTTCACTTTCACAATTTTCACTTTCATGCATTGGAGAAGGAAATGGCAACCCACCCAGTGTTCTTGCCTGGAGAATCCCAGGGATGGGGGAGCCTGGTGGGAGGCCGTCTATGGGGTCACACAGAGTCCGACACAACTCAAGTGACTTAGCAGCAGCAGCAGCAGCAACTTAGATATGAAGAGCAGCCTAGCCACAGAGGGAGGTCAATACAGTCAGGAAAGCAGCCTTCCTGCAGAGTGAACAGAGGGAAAATGGACACGGGCCCTCCTCAGTCCTGAGACTACCAGAAATATTGGGGGCTCACAAGGGTCAGCGACCTCAAAGAGCATCCATTTTATGAGTGCCCTTGGGGTGCCAGGCTTGGTGCAAAGTGTTCTACATTCAAGATCTCCCTGAATCTTCCAGGCAAGCAGCTGAAGGGTCATTAATGTTGAGTTGCCTTATACTGATCTGTAAGTTACACACTTACAAACACCAGAAAGAGAATGAAAGAACATAATTTAAATCACGCAACCAGTTCCATTCACTATGTGTCTATTCCAGAGCACGTGGTGATGATCCTCATGACACTGCTGGTCCCCAGGGTGGTTGAGCTGCCCCAAGCTTCCCTCTCCACTGACAGTGAGCAGAATGTCTTTCATACAGTGTGGTCCCTAAACACAAGCTAACTCTTTCATCTAACATTCAACCAAGAAAACCTGGCTGTGATATTAGCTTACTGAGAAACAGCATGTTGGCTACGAAATGGCTTCCTGCCAAAAAGGATTTTCAAGTTGACTGTGATTTTTGGCTAAATATGATTTTCACCTTCTGTGCTGACTTTACTATATAATTATCCTTGTAACATATGATTTCACTACATCCCCAATTTACATATAAGGAACTGAGCTTCTGTGAAGATTTGTGTGAGGTTCCACAACCAGCAAGTGGCAGAGTTGAGATCTGAGCCCACGTTCATTTTCTCCAGTCACTTCTCCTAACCATTGCACAGCTCAGCCAGTCATCCAGACCCCTGAGAAGATGGTATGGAGAGTGGAGAGAGCATGAAGACAGGAGTGAGCAGGTCGGGGTACCAGCTCCACTCCTGCCTTTTACCAGCTGCGTGATGTGGGCAGGTCACATGGCCTTGGCAGCCACCTAGCCAGACTGCAGAAGCCAGACTCATCAGGTGCCCCAGGCTCCCCACCTAGTAAGAGGGTGCATAGCAAAGGACAGGAAGACTAGAACCACTGGCTGCAAATGTACATGGCACGGGGTCAGGCAATGCAAATGAGTACACGGATGGAGCAGGGACTCGGCCAGCAACAGAGCACCAGAACACAACTGGCCCCGTGTTCACAGGCCTTCCAGCTTTTCTCAGAGGAGCCAGAACTCTGGATTCCTAAATGCTGGCAACCAATTCAAAACTGTTTCAAACACTATGAGGATTAACTAGAGCGCGATGGTAGGCTTCATTCAGCATGGGCTGTTACCCTGCCACCTTTCATCTAAATGATCTCAAAGGTCTCTTCCAATAGCCAGGAAGATTTAGAAAGGGTACAGAGTCCCTCAGCAATGAAGGATGTGTCATCGGAGCCAGGCTCCCTTTATAAACCCAGGGGAGCAGGGAGGCATCCCAGCTCCCCAAGTGTGCACGCAGACATGGGGAGTGGCGTCATCCCAGTGAACGGCAGGCTGCAAGAGAAGATGTGCCCCTGTCTCTTGGGAAAGGTCAAGACTAGTCTGTGACCTCCAAAGAGAAAGAAACTGGGAGTTCCCGAAGTCTATCAAGCTCACTTGGCTGATTGTCCAGGCTACTGCTTAGAGCAGCCCGAGCTTACACGTAAGGACTTAAACCAGGGACAGCAAACAGGTTTCATTTAAAGCACCAACTACAGTCAACTGTGCTAAGGACTCTGCACCCCATGTGAACATGTCCTGTGACCAGTGAGTTGTGACAGCCAGATACAGGAGGTGGAGAAGGAACACATATTCCTTGCATTTGCCGCCTCTGGTTTAAAGTCCCACAGGCACTGAATCAGCTGCCAGCAAAGACAACCCCGACAGAAGACTGAAGCGCACAGCCCCTGGGAATTCACCAGAAGCAGCAGTCTTCAAGTCTGGTACAGCAGTGCTCACCCTGGACAATCTTTATTCACATACTCATCAAGCATTTACTGATTTGCTTGATTTACATTAAGTACTTACTACTCTGGGCTGGACAGTGGGGAAATGGAGGTGATGCAGAAACTGTTCCTGTCCTGAAGATACTCACAGTATAGTGGAAGCAACAACAGCAACAGAAAACTCACAGATAATTATTACCAAATGCGGTAAATGCAATAAAAGAGGTCTGTGGGAGCTGGCGTGAGGGGGTGACTTAAATGAAGAAAGTAACATTTGATTTGGTTCTAGGAAAAAAAAAAAAGACTGAGTCTCTGAGCAGAGATTGGGGGGAATGTGTATTCTGAGCAGAGAGAACAGCATGTATAATGGTGGAAGATCAAACAGCCTCCCCAAGATATGGTGATAACCACGCCAGCACGGAGACTAGGATGGAAAGGGAGTTCATGAAGGGTGTTGAACGTCAGGCTAAATTATCTGGACTTAATTCCATAGGTGATGGGAGTTAATGAAGGTTTTTAAGTAGAAAGCCTAATCTGATTTGTGGGTTCAACAGATCACAGCAGCTACAACATGTCTGTCCAACCTGTGACGGTGACAAAGTGTAGGTTTCAACGAAATCCCTGACAAGGAAATACTCAAGATACATTCAGGAAATTAAAAGATCTGAAGATCCCTGGATGTGGAAGAACGCAAGGGGAATCAGAGGGCACCTGGGTAAAGAGGATGCTGGTACATTCACTTCCATCAGGCAGAAGGAAAGCGGTGCAGGTTGAGCGCAGAGCACAAGAGCCATCCCCACCCTCTGGGTTCCAGAGGTCATGACCATCAGAGAAAGTGTATGGGGGTATCAAATGTTTAGATGAACAGGTAGAGGCTCGAACACTATCTTTAAGGTCAGGCTTCAAGCTCAGGCCCTTTTCCCTCACTTCTTGCCAGGGCCCCAGAACCCTCTCTTCTTCTCTATGAGGTCTCTAGATCCTTCCACCTTCAGAACCTCTCCCGACTCGTCACCTACAGAGCTTTCTAAGAATCTCCTCACTACCAGGGCCTTCTACCTCCCTCCTTATCCCCGACCCCTCTATGACCCTTTCCATCTCCGGACGCTTCATCCTCTGACCGCCCCTCACCCCCCACCCCACATAAAAGCTTCTTTCTCCCGTCTCACCTTTCCCCGACCCCCTGTGATAACCACCACGTCCTAAGTCTCCTCCAGCCCAGAGCCTCGAGTCTCAGCTGCCCCCGCCCAGCCACCCGGACTCACCCACCGAGACACCCACTTCACAACAGGGCGGAAGTGCTCCAGGGCTCGCGCAGGGAATGCTGGGACGCGGAGTCCGAACAGCGCCACCCCGAGAATGGCGCATCTGTGACTACAACTCCCAGAAGGAACCGCGCGAGCGCCAGCGTGTGGCCCCGCCCCCTCCTCACTTGCGGTCTTGCAGGTGTCTTCAGCCAATAGATGCACCAGCGGAAGAGATTATTACGCATGGGGGCGGGGCCTGTTGTGATCCCGGTCCTTTCTACAGGCTCTGGAATAACGGCACCGCCCAGGGGGCGGGCATTCAAGCCGAAGGGGCGGAGTCTATTGAAGCTCCGAGCAAGAGCCGGAGGCTGGGGGTATACCAAAGCAGAAACAATAAAAAATAAGGAGAAAAATAATAATAAGGAGAGAGGGTGACTAGAGGTGACCCACCTGGAGGGCGGGAGAAAGTTGGACAATGGTAGGTTCCATTTCCAGTTCTCAGTTAAGCTGCGTATCTTTGGATCAATTGTGAATCTCGCTTTCTTCACCTGTGAAGTGAAGATGGCAGCATCCGTGTCGCTGGGTTTTTGTGAGACTTACTGGGATAATACATGTAAAAAGGCTAACTCAGAACCGGGGTCTTAATAATACACACAGAATATTAGCTATTATCATGTAAATAGTAGGGAGCTTGGCACTTCCTGCGTGCTGGAAGAGTGTTAATTGTTATTAGAGTAATAATCACCAGAATAATTTTAATATAAATCCAGTTGCTTTGCTCCCTTATGAATACTTTGGAGTAAGAGCAATCTAACATGGGTTTGAGAATGTGGGTTTTGTAGTCAGATATGGATCCAAACCCCGGCCCAGTGACTTCACAGCTATGTGGCCTTGAACGAATGACTATGTCTCTTTTGGCTTCAGTTTTTTGGTAGGTAAAATGTAGGTGATAGAACCTACATTGCAGGGTATTGTGAAGATAGATGAAATAATGCAGGGAAAGCAAGGTCTCTGAAGTCAAACTTTTTGTGTCTGACATTTCTTACTTTCATATGCAGAATGTAGTTGGTTTCACTAGTTGTGAAACCTGGGGCAAAGTACTTAACCTCTTTATGCCTCAGTTTTCTTACCTGTGAAACTGGAATTACAATAATGTCTCTACCTGTCACATCTGGCAAAGTAGATTAATAATAACTGCACACGTGCTAAGTGACTTCAGTCGAGCCTGACTCTGCGACCCCATGGACTGTAGCCCCCCAGGCTCCTCTGTCCATGGAATTCTCCAGGCAAGAACACTGGAGTGGGTGGCCATGCCCTCTTCTGGGGGATCTTCCTGAGCCAGGGACTGAACCCGTATCTCTTACATCTCCTGCATTGGCAGGCAAGTTCTTTACCGCTAGTGCTGAGGTAGGAGATAGACAGTCTCCAGGTTGGACATTTACCATTAGCCAGCCTCCTCTTTGGATTTCCAGAGGTAAGAGATAGGTGGGCTCCAGTTGAGAAATTTACAAGCAGCCCCCCATTTGCTCTTGGAAATGGAAGTAACAGCAGAAACAGAACAGAAGCCTTCACTTTGAGATCCATCTTGGCTGATGGGTGCATCAGCTATAGAAAAAGAAACCAGATAACTGGCCTGAAGGAGGACAAGACCCGGAAGAACTGCCTTATATAAATGACTTACCCACCTCTTTAAGGCGCTCCTCACTAGCGGGAATGCCCACACGCTTACTCTCTGGGTGTGCATCTCTGCCTTGCTTCTATCTCAACTAAACAAATTGTTTCTCTATGTGCTTTCCCACTTGTTCTGCTATGTCTCTGATACTAAACTTTGTACCTGCGTTTACAGTTTCTGCCTCTGTGATAAATGCACTTTTCACTCGGGGCAAAAATCCAGGCAAAATTAGCTTCTAGCCTCTAGCCCTTGCTAGGCTAGGATTCCTAGTTTTCATCCAGGATACCCAGGTTCAATTCCTGGGCAGGGAATTAAGATCTCGCTTCATGCCCCTGTTCTCTGCTGCCTCACCGACATCAGTGCCACCTGGGAAGCCCTGATAATAATTAGCCATTATTATTTTTACTGATAGTTATGAGACAGGGGAAATCGACAGTACCTGGCATATGGTGCGTGCTCAACACATGTTAGCTGTTCTTAAGATTATGGAAAAAATCTATATTTTAATTTTAAGGACCCAGTTTAAAGCTCTTCTCTGTGAAATTTGTTCCAGCTCATTTGTAGTAATAATTCATGGGATTTTCCTCAGTGAATCTAACAGCAACCTACAAGCACTCCTTGTTGAAATCTCACCACAACCCTGAGAAGTGGGTTTTATTCCAATTTAAAAGGAGGAAATGAGGGCTTAGACAGATGATGGGATCTGCTCAAGATCACATAGCTAATATGAGCTGGGATTTGAACTTCAGGGCGTTTGACTCCAAAGGTTTCTTCTCGGCCCCACACTGCATAAGAAGAGTTGAGTGAGGAGAGAGACAGTGAAGCCGTGTGAGGGGCTAGGAGAGCTGAAGACATTTGACACAGACTGTGAGGCTCTGAAGCTGGAAAGGCGGCTTTGCAAGGGTCAGGTAAGGACATCCTCCTCAGGATCACCTCCCTTAAGAGGAGGAACGGAGGGGAGGCTGCAAAGAGAGAACACCATTAGGACACAAGAGGGCGCCCCTCACCCTAAACCCAGCCTGGAATTGTTCCTTGATTACCCCTTGCTGCTGCTGCTGCTGCTGCTAAGTCGCTCCAGTCGTGCGACCCCATAGACGGCAGCCCACCAGCCTCCCCCATCCCTGGGATTCTCCAGGCAAGAACACTGGAGTGGGTTGCCATTTCCTTCTCCAACGCATGAAAGTGAAAAGTGAAAGTGAAGTCACTCAGACGTGTCCGACTCTTAGTGACACCATGGACCGCAGCCCACCAGACTCCTCCATCCATGGGATTTTCCAGGCAAGAGTACTGGAGTGGGGTGCCATGATTACCCCTTAGCCTTTGTCTAATTAATGTCTGGCATTTTACAGGAGAGAAAAGCTAAGGCCCCAAGAGGACAAGTGCCCTGCCCAGTGTTGTATGGAAATAAACAACAGAGCCTGGACTAGGTCCCAGTTCTCTGCTTCAACATCCACCAACATTTTTTTCTGTCCACAATTATCTATCATGACCCTTTGTGTATGGGGCAATAACAAGGCTCTAAGGATGCAGAGATAAATTAGACCTAGTCCCTGTCCTCAGAGGCTGATCTCTAACTTGCCCAGTCGAGTGTTCTGTTAGGAAATTAGCAATGTTTCCTATTAGCAAAACATTTGTGAGCACACACTCCCAACATATGTGTATTTATCTACTTATAAGTGATACACATGTTATAAATATATAATTAAATGAAAAGCTTTTTATTGAACATTTACAATGCATTATTAGATCCTGCTCTCAGTGGTGCTTTATACATATAAGTCACTTGGCCTCTCAAAATCTTTTGAGGGAGGGTCTAATACTATACAATATTACTAAAGCCATATGGCTAAAATGCAGGCAGTCTAGCTTCAGAATAAAGTGAAATTTAAAAAAAGATAGATCCTACCATATAGTACATAGAACTCTGCTCAATGTTATGTTTGGATAGGAGGGGAGTTTGGGGGAGAATGAATGGATGTATGTGTATGTATGACTGAATCCCTTTGCTATCCACCTGAAACTATCACAGCATTGTTAACCAACTATATTTTTATAAAACAAAAAGGTTTTCTTTTTAAAAAGTCACAGTTAAGCTTGCTTCCTCCTGCTGCTCTCTGCTGTCTGACACAATAAGTCTTAAGACTGCTTCTGAAGTCTTCAACCTAGAAAAAGTTCAGTTCAGTCGCTCAGTTGTGTCCAATTCTTTGTGACCCCATGGACTGCAGCGCACCAGGAACTTAGAAGAAGGTGCTCACCAAATCCAACCATGCTGGCACCCTGATCTTGGTTCAACTTCCAGCCTCCAGAACTGTGAGAAATAAACTTCTGTTTATAGCCAAAAAATAAAACAGAAAGTTTTTATGATAATTATGATTATTTCTTCCCTTGTTGTAAAATGGTGATAATATTTTCTTCTTCTTTCTAGAATTCAGGTATGTGAGAATATAAAGTCAGGTTTATAATAGACATTAAATGTCCAATAATAAGGGGATAAATAAATAAAACATGGAACATTTATATGATGAAGACTGTAGAGTAATTAATTAGGCTTGACCTAAGTCTATATATATCTTGACATGTATAGATCAAAAAGAAATAGAAGTTTTAACACTTTCTTCCAAAGCTCCAGTGGCTCATCTTGTGCACCCTCCTTTCAAGACCACTCCTCCAGCGTTTCCCAGACCTGTGAGGGCAGTGTGATCAGTGCCTGGAGAAAAGGAAATGCAGGAAATTGTGGGAACCCAGAGGCAGCAGCTTATCTATGTTGGGAGATCAAGATGACTTCCAGTTACGGCTAAACTAAATTTTAAAGGATACTTATAGATTACTTTGGGGCTTCCCTGATGGTTCAGACAGTAAAGAATCTGCCTGCAATTATGGAGACCTGGGGTTCGATCCCAGGCTTGGGAAAATCCCCTGGAGAAGGGAATGACTATCCACCCCAGTATTCTTGCCTGGAGAATTCCATGGACTGAGGAGCCTGGGGGGTGTGGTCCACGGGGTTGCAAAGAGTCTGACTGGACTGAGCAACTAACACTTTTACTTTCCTCCCCAGAGGAAAGAAATTGGAGGAAAGGGTGTTCTTGAATGAAGGAACAGCATAACTACAAGCTGTTTAGCATGGCTGGAGCCCCTAGTGTCAAGCGGGCGGGCTCCCCTCCCAGTGTTGGTATGAGGCTCAGAGATGATAGAAATGACTCTGCCTTCGTGCTCGTGTGGAGGGAACAGGCCATCAGTCTTCTGCCTCTTGGGCAGCATCCTAGCCTTTTGGTTCTCAGCTGCCAATTCCTCTACAACCCAGATGGCAAAGGGGACCCGTTTGCCCCCTGAAGACTGAGTTGAACTTGGCCTGGACCCCACTCCACAGCTTATGAGTGCTCAGAGCCCTCCTTCCCATACTCTCCATCAATCCCCAGTGTTAGTTTCTCTCTCGGCTATGGTTTCCATGAATGTAGCCCCTTTGCTCTCTGCCTCATGTGGGTTTCCATCAAAAAGAAAACATCCAGTTAAGCCAAGAATTTCATGGATTTAATAGATTTACTGAGGATTTGGAGATGTCGAGATCATATCACATACAGCACCTGCCATCTGCCAAATCTCCTGATGGAGCCTTCTCAAAGCTTGTGTCCTCAAACCCACAGGTAGATCCTCCCTGCACACACAGCACCCTGGCCTCTCACCAGAGGTCAAGGTCAGTGTCAAGCACCCACACATATCTACAACCTCCTTGCGAGGCTGACTTGCTTTTCCTCTTCCCATCCTCCAACACACATGCTCCCACGCTAGCCCAGCCCGGGCTCCCCACACTGCTCCCCAGCCAAGCCCAGAGCTCATCCTTTCTTTCATCTGCCTCGGGCCACCGTGCAGCAGTCTCCTCTGTGGAGCAGCCAGGCCAGCCTACGGCCGCAGGGGAGCTAGTAGCAGGAGACAGATGGGCTCCGGGAAGACCAGCAGCAGCCCCAGGGGTTGGGGGCTGCCAGCAGGAGGGAGGCAGCCGGGAGGAGCTCCAGGCGGTAGCGTGGGTATGCAGGGCCTGGCAACTCATAGAATGTGACCTGGCTCCCTGCCATGCTCTCTGCCAACTTGTCAGCCACATCTCTGTCTGGCTCAAAATCCTCCCCCAGGGAGGCAGAAGCACAGCCCCCAGCCCAGCGGAGGGCAGCCCTCCAGGGTAAGCAGCAGGTCCCAATCACCTGGTTCTGGTCTTGCCTGCTGTGGGCACAAACACATCATAAAGGAGCCTCTTGCCCTCACCCCTCCAACTTCTCAGACCCTGAAGCCAGCCCCTGAACGAGGCCTAGAGATGGAGCTCCTGGTTTCCTGTAGGAAGGGCAAAGAGAGGAGCAGAAGCAGCAGACAGACCTGCCCAAAAAGGAGTTCCAAGTCCAAAGTCTCAGGGCAGTGACTCCAGAGAAAGGGGAAAACAGGATTCTTGGAGCAGCCCCAGCTTCTCACTGGTGTGGTACTGTGTGCATGTGTGTTTGGGCAGGCCACTCAGGCCAGGGCCCCAGGCATCGGCACAGCAGCAAGCCAAAGACACACTCAGAATACACATGTACTGGGCCACCTGGGGACTTTGCTCC
Source organism: Capra hircus (assembly GCF_001704415.2). NCBI lineage: Eukaryota > Metazoa > Chordata > Mammalia > Artiodactyla > Bovidae > Capra > Capra hircus. The sequence goes on along the minus strand of NC_030810.1, from coordinate 8,465,754 downwards.
TGGAGGCTGTCACCTGGCTCGAGGCCTGTCTCCCAGTCTAGCACTAAGACCTGGAGACTGCCCAAGCCCTGGACAGTGTCTCCAACGCGACTTTGACCAGAAGCAGCACCTTGAGCCTCACCCATCAGCTCCTCAAGCCACGCTGGGTGGGGCCTGCAGCTTCTGCTCCTGTAGGCTAGCCAGTCCTGAGATGCAGCAGGGCCTGGGGCTATGTCCATCCTCCCTTACCCTGGGAGAGCTGCCAGAGAAAATGACTGGGGGTGTCCTGGGACCAGAGGGCCTGAAGCTATCCCCAAGCAGGGAGAGTTGACAATGGGCAAAGACCTTGGTAACCATCCAGGCCCCCAGCTGCAGTCCCCGCCTGTTAGAGTCAAGATCTGACAAGACTGGAAAGATATTAGAAGCCAGCTTCCCAGTCTTTCTGCCTGAGACCTCGTGAAACTCCAAGCTAGTCAAGCTCATGGGCAGGGAAAACAGTACCCCAGAAGAGCCAGAGAGGGGCTGCCGGCTCAAGGCGTGCAGATGTGCTGGACCCTAGAAGCCCCAGGTGGGCTCAGCAACATTCAGATATTCAGCAGGTTTAAGGTAGTCAGTGTAGGCAGCAGAGCCAACCAGCCCTCACCAGAAAGTGTTAGTAGTTCAGTCATGTCCAACTCTTCATGACCCCATGGACCGTAGCTCACCAGGCTCCTCTGTCCACGGGATTCTCCAGGCAAGAACACTGGAGTGGGTTGCCAGGCCACTCCCTTCTCCAGGAGATCTTCCTGACCCAGGGATCGAACCCAGGTGTCCTGGGTTGCAGGCAGATTATTTACCCCGAGCCACCAGGGAAGACCTACCCAGGGCTACCAGTAAATTCTTGGCCAAGTTCAGCCTCCTTAAGCCTTGGAATGCCTGGCCCTCCAGACAAATTAGCTGTTTTCCCTTAAGCCTTGGAATGCCTGGCCCTTCAGACAAATTAGCTGGTTTCCCTGAAGTAGCTGGAGCAAATGGGAAAGGTGGCTGGGGATAGAAAATGCAGCCCTTGTTGGATGAGGCCAGGGCCCACAGTCCTGACACGGCCCTGCCTTGTTTGTGCCCAGCATGGCACTTGCTCAGGTTCAGCTTCTGAAGGATGGGCACAGCAGCCAAGACACCTGGCGACAGGTCAATCAGGCCACTGCTTGTCTGGCTCAGGCTCTAGGCCACAGCAGGAAGCCGGGGCCTCCAGTGCTGTGTGCCCCACCAGGGGGGCTGCCAAATTCAGCTCCTGCAGCTGCAAGGGGCAGCTCGGCCGTGTCAGTGCTGATCACAGACAGCGTGTCCAGGTTCTGCAGCCCCAGTCCTCTCCTGCAGCTACTTTCACCTTCATATGGTCCAGACGCAGAGTCCCCAGCTTGAGCCCCTGGAGGGCCCCAGGACTGGCCGTCTTCAGCCAACAGCTGAATGACAGCTCTGACATCACTGGGGGCCAGGCATCACCAAAGGAGGGGCCAAGCACTGAGTCTGGGAGTATGTCAACCAGCTTCCCCACACTCTGAAGGCAACTGGACTTGACCCTCAGCTGCCATAGACTGGGAGGCAACCAGAACCCCATGTTCCCATCCAGGCAGGGGCCCAAGAAAAAGAGGTGCTGGAGGAAGCTTGGTTGCCATCAGGGAGTAGGTAATCTGTATAGAGCCCTGTGAAGAAGAGCTATCCCAAGCCACTGAGAGCTCTGAGCAGAAGCTGAGGGGGATGTAGACTCAGGGCCAGGACCCTGAGCCCAGAGAAGTGGAAGACGGCATTCAGGCCCAGAACAGAAGTGGAACTGGCAAGACAGCTCCTCCATGCTCCGGGGCACAACCTCCAGAGCCCATGGCAGGTTGGTCACCGAGGAGCATGAGCAAGGAGGGGCAGGCTGGAGTCCCAACGGGGCAGATTAGGAAGAAGCAGGAGATCAGAGGCAACTAGAAGCCTTTAGTCACCAGGCAGTCAGAAGTCATCCAGCCTGCGGTCATAGAAAGGGGCAGGAGGAGACCAGGCAACAGCAAGTGCCACCCAGCTCAGCATGAAGCCTGGTCCACCAAGTAAACAGATTCAGAAACCTCCCATTTCTGCTCCCCTCCCATTTCCAGAGAGGAACCCAGAACCCATCTCCACCCTCTGCACACATACATACACAATACTCCTAACCCCCCACAGGATACATACCCCGCAGTGTACCCAGGAGGGCCTGGAAGCAAGGTCACAGGGCCACAGTGCTTCCAAGCTGAGGAACTGCTGCAAGGGTGGAGCCAGACTCAGAGGTGCTTAGAGTTGAGGACCCAAGGGTCAAGGAAAGACACCTCGTGAGAGGTGGGACCTAGGTCTCTCTTCCCTGTTGGGAGGAAACAGGTAGTGTTTGTGAGGACAAGGCATAGGGTCAGAGGTCCAGGGTCTCTCTCTGCTGTTGTCCTGGGCAGCGTACCCCTCACCCGGGCTTTAGTTTCCTTATCTGTAAGCCAAGTTGTTTAGCAACTGATCCTTAGACTCAATCAAATGCAGTCATGTAACTATTTTCAACTAATTTTTCTCTTCTTTCCTTCATGTTATCTAATAAATGTGTTGGGATGGTCAATTTTACAATTTACTGCTCAGATTATAGAATGTTGAGACAAAATAGCGGTTGTCAGAGGGGTGACCATTACCTACCCGGACTGTGGACGTGCAACTAAATACAGCTCAGTTCAGTTCAGTCGCTCAGTTGTGTCCTATTCTTTGCGACCCCATGAACTGCAGCACGCCAGGCCTCCCTGTCAATCACCAACTCCCGGAGTTCACCAAAACTCATGTCCATCGAGTCAGTGATGACATCCAACCATCTCATCTAAACATAGTTACTGATGAGAATTAGACTAAATCCTTTGAAGATGATTGGAATACATTGCCAATTTATTTTTAAATGATTGGTTGTGTTATAGTGGAAGCTTTATTGGAAGCTTCCTTTTGAAGTATAAGTATTGGGAAAAAGAGATGTCAATGGACAAGCAAAGAGGTAGATATTTGTGGGCGTTTATTATTCATCTTGCACCTGAATTCCATTCCCGGGCCTGTTTGGTAACCATGTCCACCTGGCCTTTAGTGCTCCTGCTTAGAGTCTGCCACCGTCGGATCCTGGTAGCCCTACTGAGATCAGGGAACCCACTTTAACACAGCATCCAGTGACTATCCTCGGCCTTACAGAGAATAGCCATGACAGTGTTTTTCAAAACTGACAGTGTTTCCCTCACTCATGTATTTCTCATGGCTTCCCTGATTGCCTGCAATGCAGGAGACCCCAGTTCGATTCCTGGGTCAGGAAGATCTGATGGAGAAGAGATAGGCTACCCATTCCAGTATTTGGGGGCTTCCCTAGTGGCTCAACTGGTAAAGAATCCACCTGCAATGCAGGAGACCTGGGTTCAATCCCTGGGTTGGGAAGATCCCCTGGAGAAGGGAAAGGCTACCCACTCCAGTATTCTGCCCTCGAACACTCTGGAATCATTTGAGAAATACAGTTCATGAATGGGGAAAATATTGAATATGAAAATGTCTTCAATATTCCAATCTCCCTTCTCCAAACTCTATTTTATGCCAACAAATTTATGACACCTTATCTTTGTTTAGTGGACACTCTTTGGTCCAAGACTCAGCCAACCAACCAAGCAAACAACTGGAACTCTTCTGGCTACTCAAAATAACCTCTTGAAATAAGGATCTCGGGTCAATGTCTCCTCTCTCAAGGTCTATTTCCACATGTGTTCTTCAGACTTTGCCAACACAGATCCACAAAGCTTTACGCTTATTTGCCTCTCCTCTTGGGTTTGACTTTGTAATTGCCTTCCAAGTTCACTGGAATCTGACAGTAGTTACACATCTCCAGACTGCAGGAAAAGATGGCTTCCCATTTGCATCATGTCTGAACATGTTCCTCAGATCCTTTCCTCTCCTTCCCCTCCTCTGTTCCATGTCACAGGTAAACTGTTAAAATGAAATTACAGTTTCTGACTTCTGTGTGAGTAAGAGGTTGGAGGGCAGGAGAAAGGGAGAAGCTGGGATGATTTTCCCCCCTCCTTCTCTGCTTTGATATCACCACCACCAGCAGCTGCAACTCTTCCGTGATTCCAGCTCCAACAGACCTGCTGTAGTTCTGGCTTCCCACTGTTTGACTTGGGGTGCTAGGCCCCAGGGAGACACCTCTTCCCCTAGTTCTGCCCCTGCAAAAAATGTGAGATTTTTCAATCACGGTCATTAAAAGTCCTTAGCTTTCAGGTGAACACTTGAGCCTAGTAATTAGTAAATGAGCTTGAAGTCTCTGCCCCTCATGCTGCTCTATAGAATGGCCATCAGCCAGCCTCTTAGAGCCTTGCTTTCAATAGGCACTCCGTTTTATGCAACTGGAAGTTTTCATTTAGCTGACTGTTTCACCAGCATATGTCTGATCTGTCAGAGTTTCATTGCTTAAAGCTGCATTTGCAGACTTACCTGGTGGTCCACTGGTTCAGAATCTGCCTGCCAATGCAGAGGACACGGGTTCGATCCCTGGTCTAGGAAAATTTCACACTGCAGCAGGGTAACTAAGCTCATGAGCTGCAACTACTGAAGCCCCCACACTCAAGAACGTGTCCGCTGCAACTAGAGGGTAGCCCCACTCGCTGCACTAGAGAAAGCCCACGCACAGCAACGAAGACCCAGTGCTGCCCAAAATTAACTAACTGATTTTTTTTTTAAAGCTGGATTTTCACTGCCCTTAATCCCAACAGGCCCAAATAATCAGTCCTTAGATTCTTCCTTTCCTGAGGGTCTGTTGTCTCCACCCACTCCTTTTATACCCCTCTACACCAGTCAGGCTTTAATTATATGCAGTAGAAACTGACTTTAATTGATTAAAGCAGAAAAGAAACTTATAGAAAGGATTTGGGGTAGTTCATGGACTCTTTAGAAGGGAGCTTGAAAACCAGACTCAGGCCACTCCCATTACCAAAAAGGCATTTTCCTCCATCCTTACTTTTTAATGTCCCTACCTTATGATTCCCTGGTGGCTCAGCTGGTAAAGAATCCACCTGCAATGCGGGAGAGCTGGGTTTGATCCCTGGGTTGGGAAGATCCCCTGGAGAAGGGAAAGGCTACCCACTCCAGTATTCTGGCCTGGAGAATTTCAAGGACTGTATAGTCCATGGGGTCACAAAAAGTTGGACACGACTGAGTGACTTTCACTTTCACCTTATGGTTTGAAATCAGATTTAGCTGATTGGTAATTCTAGTCCATGAGTCTACAGATCAAGGGAGACTGAGATGCAAGCCACTGGTATTTTTTGTCTTGCTAGTGAGAAGCAGGCCCTACCTCCCTGTGGATGAGTGAACTCTTACCCCTAAGAAGAAGCATAGAGGGACTTCCTTGGTGGTCCAGTGGTTAAGAATTCACCTTCCAATGCAGGGACATGGGTTCAACCCCTGGTCTGGGACTATTCCACATGACACAGGGCAACCAAGCCCGTGCACCCCGACTACGAGCCTGTGCTCTAGACCCCTTGCTCCCCCATAAGAGAAGCCACTGCAATGAGGAGCCTGTGCACCACAATGAAGAGTAGCCCCTGACCACTGCCACTAGAGAAGGCCCACGTGCAGCAACAAAGACCCAGGGCCACCATGAATAAAGAAACATAAAGAGGCGTGGGTCGTGCACAGCCAAAAACGTAAGTGTCCACTGCACTACATCAAACATACTGAGTTCATGATACCTGCTGAGAACTGTGTGCTTGGGGAGAATGCTCCTTACCCACACCTTCTTTCATATAAAGAAACCCATCAGTGAAGACTCTCGGGTCTTACCCCTCACACCTCCTGCAGGGAGAAAGTAGGACTTAAATTATTGGTGAGCTTGGGAGAGAACACGAGTGTGGAGCCCTGTGCCTTCCTCGCTCCCTCCCCTTTGAGGGTTCACAGTCACGTCTACTGCATGCACCGAGTTCTGTGAGAACAGGCCTCAGTGGGGATAGGCGCGTGTTCCTTTCACTGTCTGCAAAGAAAGAAAGTGAAGTCGCTCAGTCGTGTCCGACTCTTTGCAACTCCATGGACTGTCGCCTGCCGGGCTCCTCCATCCAAGGGATTTTCCAGGCAAGAATACCGGAGCAGGCTGCCATTTCCAACCGGATGAATGAAACTAGTGTTCGCTATTATGGCTGCACGTCTAAGACATAGTCTCCAACACCAGCTCTACAGTAGGAGAGATAAGAGTGTATTATTTGGCATACTTCTCAACTGATTCAAAAGTCAGGAATAGAAAGGAGGCCCCTCAACCACTAACATCTTTTGCTGTTTTGCATTCAAATGTAACACAGTCTCTGCCCCTGGAAGGCTCTTGGTCTAGTGAGTGAGAGAGACGTAACAGATCACTATAAAACACGTGGCCCCTGGGTCCACATCCAACTGTGTCACTCACTAGGACATATGGGCTTCCCAGGTGGCACTAGTGGTAAAGAACTCAGAGAACCCTGTTCGATCCCTGGGTCAGGAAGATCCCCTGGAGGAGGAAATGGCAACCCACCTCAATATTCTTGCCTGGAGAATTCCATGGACAGAGGAGCCTGGCGGGCTACACTCCACGGTGTCTCAGTAGGACACAACTGAAGCGACTTAACAGGCACACACATGACATTGAGAACTCAAAATTATAGGCTATATCCTTTTGTGGATTGCCCACCCGCCTTTTCCCTATTTAGAACATGAGAAGGGAACTTCCCTGGTGGTCCAGAGGTTAAGAATCTGCTTTCCAGTTCAGAGGAGTGGGTTTGATCCCTTATCGGGGAACTAAAGGTGCCACCCGCCGTGGGACAACGAAGCCGGCCCGCCACAACTGGAGAAGCCTGCACACTGCAACGAAGACCCAGCACAGACGAAATAAAGTGAGAAGAGTAACACTTGCAGTCAGGTAAAAAGGAGCTCTTATAACGGGGCTGCTTCAGTTTTCCTCTGTTGCAGTAACCAGATTAACTTCAGCTCAGTTCAGTTCAGTTGCTCAGTCGTGTCCAACTCTTTGTGACCCCATGAACCACAGCACGCCAGGCCTCCCTGTCCATCACTAACTCCCAGAGTTCACTCAAACTCATGTCCATCGAGTCGGTGATATCATCCAACCATCTCATCCTCGGTCATTCCCTCCTCCTCCTGCCCTCAATCCCTCCCAGCATCAGGATCTTTTCAAATGAGTCAGCTCTTCACATCAGGTGGCCAAAGTATTGGAGTTTCAGCTTCAACATCAGACCTTTCAATGAACACCCAGGACTGATCTCCTTTAGGATGGACTGGCTGGATCTCCCTGCAGTCCAAGGGACCCTCAAGAGTCTCCTCCAACACCACAGTTCAAAAGCATCAATTCTTCGGCACTCAGCTTTCTTTATAGTCCAACTCTAACATCCATACATGACTTTTTACCTTAATTCCCCAGGTGGTGGTTGGATCTGGGATTCCTGGCCCCAGTCTCTTATCCTAGTCATTTGGAAATCTCCAAGACTTACAGACCGACGGAGCTGGAGAGGCCCTCTGAGTTTACTCAATCCAATATCTCCCTTTTCAGATGGCAAAACCAAGACCCAGAGAGAAGGGGGGTTTTCCAGGGCCACGCAGAGGGTAGGTGGCAGAGCTGGGAACATATCCAGGTTCACGGTTGAGTCGAGTGGGGATGGAGTGTTAGTGACGACAAGCAGCCTTCACTCTGCATAGGAAGTGAAGTGAAGCTCTTGGAATCCAGAAGACCCCTCCCGCCATCCCCTGCACCTCTCACACAGTCAGGATGGGGATCTCACTACCCCTTCCCTGGGCTAGGATGTGAGGAGTTTATGGAAGGAGGCTGAAGTCAGACTGGTTCTCATCTTGCGGTCTGGCCAGAGCTGCCCAAGAAGTGCTCTAGGAAGAAAAGAGAATGGACAACCCAGCTTTGCAAGTGAACAAATGAAATGAGTTACTGTGACTTGACATAGAACAGGACAGGCTAGAATAGAAGAGGACAAAATACAATAGATGCCCTTGTTCTCATCAGGGGGCCACGAGGGGCTTTCTCCTCTCTCTCTCCATTCATCCATCGCTCCTGCTCCCATGCTCAGCAGACCCTCTCCCCGACCCTTTCCCTCCATCCTGTCTCCACTGCTTCCTTTTCTGTCCTTCTGGAAGATGGACTTCAGACAAACCCAAGCAATCAGCAAATATAACCTTTAATAAACAAATTTTTGATGGTTATGTTACATAAGCACATTCAGGGAACATCACTAGAATTCTAACCAAAAAGAAGAAAGACTTGACCCACAGCTCCACCATCCCCAAATCCAATGCCTTTGACTTGTTTGAGTTCACTTTGGTTCTTGTTCCAACATTAAACAGGTGACTACCATTTTTTACACCTTCCTCAAATAATATAAACCCAGAAGTATTTTATTTCCCAGAATCCCCCCCTTTTTTTTTGACTATTCAGAATCCCTTCAAATAATACCAGCAGCTAACATGTGTTGAGAACGTACTATGGCCCAGACGCTGCACCCTCTTTTCGTCCAGTGCCCCAGTCTGTGTGCTTTCCCACCCCCACCAACACGCCCCAGAGGAAGATCAGGCCCCTCCAAAGTCCCCAGGGTGGTTTAGTTTCTTCCTCTTTATATGGTGAGACTGCCCTATTACTTCCGCATTTGGGTTTCCAGGGGACAGCTGGGGCTTGGCTGTGACTTCCTTTGTTCTTCTTATTGCCTTTGTGGCTTTGGTGTTTCCAGGTGTGATTCCCAGACGGGCTTGAGCGAAGGATGGCCTTGTTTCCTGTTATCCCAAACATCACAAGGACAGACAGCAGGGTCTAAACAAGGGTCTCAAGATGAGGAGCTATCTTCACTGATACACAGAACAAACGGGCATCTGGCCAGGGGCAGCTGGACAGAACTTTCAGAGGAGAGCTCCCTGTGGTCTTGCTGTGGCACCAGCCCCCCTGGGAGAGGGGAGGAAGCCAGGCCAAGACTGGCCTGGGCTACTCCGTTATCTTCGTGGAGGTTCTCTCTGTGTTCAAGAACAGAAATCAACTCAGACGGCCCCAGGCATAATTTGCGGGGGGAGGTGGGGGTATCTCGTGGAACCCTAAACCAGCCGGGTCTGAGGAAGGCTTGAAGTCAGGAAGGGGAGCCATCAGAGACCTTTCAGAAGGTTCTCTCTCACCTCTACTTCAACTTTTCAAAACCTTTCTCCTAAACAGCACCCTCTGCTTCTATGCTCTCATGGCTGATGAGGCTGCCCCCTCCCAAGGGAACTCCAGGCTGAACTAACCCAAAGGCCGGCTTTGGAGAGGGTGGGAGCTCCATCCCTCCCTGCTCTGGTTGACCCCCACCCACTCCCTCCCACCGCCCACCCCATCTGCTGCAGGGCCCCTCCCACTCTTGGTGTGGATGCTTTCCGCACCCCTCCACCCCCTCCACCAGGATCTGAGGTGGGAGTTCAGAGGGAGGAGAAGCCAGCATCTTCCTCCCCTGGGGACTTCTGAGCAATCCCGCTGCGTATGTTCCCTGTCTGTGTTGTGAGACTGCAGGATGCTCCTCGGGGATGAACGGGTCTCTCCACCATTCTAGAGAGGGGTGCAAAAGTGTCCCTTTGCTCGGGAGGAGCAGCAAAGCACGCCTCTACTTCCTGCCCAAAGAGGGCTCGCAGGCTGGGCTGTAAGAGCCATCTGGTCCCAGCTGCTCAGTGTCCCTTTCCTGCTGGCATTCAGGTCTTGTTATTCAGATTGTCTCCTTTTAGGGTAGTTTGTACAAGGCCTGTTAGACGTTCATTCTATTCCCTCATTCACACCACAGCTGTTCTGAGGGGGCACAGGGTACAGAGGCAAAGGACGCAGGGCACCTACCCTTGGGAGGCTCATGGTAGGTGAGAGGGAAAGGCCCATGAAAAGAGGAATGACCCAGAGGTCCTCTTATTTCTCCCGCTGACAGGTTAAGGTCCTTTCAATACACAAGCAACGATAAACTGAACCCTGTTTGCAGGATTGCTGGAAAGCTGGTCTCTTACAGAGTTCCCTTTCCCAAGGATCTTGGAGAAATCTTATGTATTCCACCAATTCGTATGGTTGTCACCAGCTCCACGGTCTGCTCCACTGGACCCCCAGCCCTGGAAGACATGCCCTCCCCAGGCTCTTGTTTCTCATTCAAACTTGTCTAATGAGGGCTTGTTCCCAGAGGCCTCTGCTCTCTCGCCTCTCCTCTGTACTCTCTCCCTGCATGATTCCATCCATTCTCACCATTTAAAAATATCATTTATTTCCAGTGAGTTTACAAATCTACATCACCACTGCTGACTTCTGTCTCAAGCTCCAGACTTTCGTCTCCTATTGCCTATTTGTCATCTTCAACTAACTTATATGCAGAGTACATCATGAGAAACGCTGGGCTGGAATCAAGATTGGCGGGAGAAATACCAATAACCTCAGAAATGCAGAGGACACCACCCTTTTGGCAGAAAGCAAAAAACTAAAGAGTCTCTTGATGAAAGTGAAAGAGGAGAGAGTGAAAAAGTTGGCTTAAAACTCAACATTCAGAAAAGTAAGATCATGGCATCTGGCCCCATCACTTCATGGCAAATAGATGGGGAAACAGTGACAGACTTTGTGTTTTTGGCTCCAAAATCACTACAGATGGTCACTGAAGCCATGAAATTAAAAGATGGTTGCTCCTTGGAAGGAAAGTTATAACCAACCTAGACAGCATATTAAAAAGCAGAGACATTACTTTGTCAACAAAGGTCTGTCTAGTCAAAGCTATGGTTTTTCCAGTAGTCATGTATGGATGTGAGAACTGGACTATAAAGAAAGCTGAGCGCTGAAGAATTGATGCTTTTGAACTGTGGTGTTGGAGAAGACTCTTGAGAGTCCCTTGGACTGCAAGAAGATCCAACCAGTCCATCCTAAAGAAAATCAGTCCTGAGTATGTATTGGAAGGGCTGATGTTGAAGCTGAAACTCCAGTGTTTTGGCCAGCTGATGTGAACAGCTGACTCATTGGAAAAGACCCTGATGCTGGGAAAGACTGAAGGCGGGAGAAGGGGACGACAGAGGATGAGATGGTTGGATGGCATCACCGACTCATTGGACATGAGTTTGTGTAAACTCCGGGAGTTGGTGATGGACAGGGAGGCCTGGGGTGCTGCAGTCCATGGGGTCACAAAGAGTCGGACACAACTGAGCAACTGAACTGAACTGAACTAACTGTCTACCTCTGCAAAAGCTCTGCTTCCAAACCAGGTCACATTCTGAGGTCCTGGGAGTTAGGACATCAACACATCTTCTGGGGAACACAATCCAACCCTCAATAGAATGTGACTCATCCCAAATCACCCAGAGGTACAGGCAGAATCCCAAGGCCTGAGTTCTGAATCACAGCCAGAGCAGCCTGTCATCCGAAGAGCCTGGCTTCCACCTCTCCTGAGATGTCAATATGTCAGCAGCCAGCTCTTGCCCGCTTCTGTGTCCAGCCGGCCATGTTTGGCCAGCAGAGCCAGCATAGTTGTGGGTCCCACCCTCACGTCCTGGGACACTGCCCTCAAAGGTGGCCTGGTCAACCTTGGGTTAGTCACCCCCCAACCCAGCTGCCCTTTTGTCCACCCCCTGGCAGGGCCAGAAAGTCAGGGTGGTTTAGGGTGAGGGGAGGGGCAAGCACATCCATGGCCTGGAGGGGCCTGACGGGGGAGGCGTGGATGGTTCTAGCCCAGGGTGGCAAGTGCCTGGGTCTCTCCTCACCATTTCCAGAGGCCCATGGTCACCCTCCCATCCTCCTCTGAATACAAGAGAGGGCCTGGAGCCAGCAGGGAGGCTGCGGGGCTGGCCCAGCTCACCAGAGCCCACAAGGGCCTCCGGATCTGAGCCTGCTGGGGCTTTCCCGAGGTCAACTGAAAGGTCCAAGGTTGTCTCCCTCCCCTTCTGGAGGTGCGAGGCTGGGGCTGAGACTTTGCTCCTACCTGTGGGAGGGGTGAGGTGGAGCCGCTGTGACCTCAGAGGGCACGCCCGGCAGGAGGGTCAGCAGACAAGGCCGGCCCACCTCGCAGGCAGGAGCCTGTGGCCTGGAGAGGAGCCCGGGGAAGCTGGGGCCGCAGATGTCACTGACAGCCCCTCCTCATCCCACAGCCTGGACGGAGAACTTGCCCCCAGCCCCAGAAAAACCAGGAGGAGAAAAGGAAGGACAGGGGAGCAGGAGGTGAGGGGGAGACTCCAGCTCTGCCACCTGCTGGTTCAGAGAAAACTGTGGAACGTGCTGGTTCCCACCGACCCCCAACCCTGCCTTGCTCCACTGACCTGCACTCCAGGGGAGACCCGCACTTCAGAGAGGACAGACCAGGCAGAGTGAACGTGGGCCCGAGTGAAAGCGGGCAGCAGACCAGGCTGCACCCCGCTACAATGAAAGGCAGCCGATGGGGAAGAGCCCATAGGGGCCGGGGAACCTAGAGATCCTGGACGGCTTCGGACAGATTGAAGCTGATGTGCGGGTTCCTGGACCCAAAAGAGGTGCCAGCCCTCGTGTCTTCATCTGTTTAGCAAACACAGAGCGTCAGGCTCTGACCTAGGTGCTAGGACCATCCGGGACTGCGGTGGGTGGGCCAGAAGGAACACGCCCGCCCACGACACACGTGCGCACACGCGTGCACACACAGGTTAGACCACTGCACCCTCAGACGCAGGGAGAAGCTGAGGTTGTTTCAGTGTCCTCCTCCATCAGTGGGGGGAAGGCGGTCTGTGGGAGGGCTTCCCCGTATTTCAGAGGAGCAGGTTTTTTTCTTTTAACAAGGGAAACAGATCTGAGAGGTACAGGCTGTATTTCCTGTTCTCACCATCTACCCCTCCTGCCCGGGAGGCAGTGGGAGAGAGGGACCTGGGCTCTTGCCACCAGGGGGCGCACCGGAGCTTCAGGCTCCTGGTCCTTCAACTCAAACTTCTCCAGACTCCAAAGAAGAGCTGACTCCCTGCCACGCCCCGCCACGCCCCATATCATGCCAAGGTTTTGTGGAGAACTCAGAAATTCTTGACTGCGCTTTTTGAGGCAAAACTGCCCACAGTTGCTCTCAGGCAATGGTCTATGTGACCTCCTGGGTGAGTCTACTCACACTCCAGTTTATGCACTTTCCCCACCCATCTCCCAGGTCCCAGACCTACGGCACCAAGATCAATTTGCAGCTGAGCCAAGAAGACAGTCAGACCATCGAGTGAATTTTCATCGACCCTGAGGCCTTCACAGGTAATTCCATCCAAGGCTCCTCCTAGACCTGGCTGTGGGAGCGGGGCCAGACCGAGACCACGCCCCCTCTCGTGTCACTCAAGGTGAAAACGCCTGTAAACCATATGTCAACATTTATATCACTCATTCGTATCCCACTGTTTGCAACTCCATGCACTGTAGTCCAGCAGGCTCCTCTGCCCACGGGGATTCTCCAGGCAAGAATCCTGGTGTGGGTTGTCCTGCTCTCCTCCAGGGGATCTTCCCAACCCAGGGATCGAACCCGGATGGATTCTTTACCATCTGAGCCACCAGGGAAGCCAACAGTAACAGTAAGCCATAAAACGCATGTACTTCAAAGGCCCAGGAAAGCTGATCTTCCTCATTGATAATGACGCCGGTTTTGGCAGGAGGGGCATCGAGCATCCATCTCTGCAGAGTGGTACTCCTGTGGGTACAGGCTGGCTGCCCTGCAGCTGGGTCCCGTGGGCTACCCACCCCCAGTCCTGGTGCCCACCCCAGCCTGCTGCCTGCAGAAAACGGGGAGTGGGCGATCCCATCTTCCTCATGGCCCACTATAACCGAGTGTCCGCCCTGCCATTTCTTGGGGACCCCCTGCTCCTATCTGCCCTCCTCTGACTGAGCTGAAAGATCGCTGCTAGCCACGTGGAGTCTTATCAGCTGTATTCTGATGCTGAGGTCGAGTATATGCTTTGGGAAACACCCTTGGGGGCTATGTGAGGAAAGCTGGGGAAATAAAGAGACAGAGCTGGAACCTGGGAGTGGTCGGGGCTGGCATGTGGGCAGAGCGCACTAGTGTAATCAGCATGCACGAAGCACTGGCTTGCTCGTCCTGGCACTCCCCTGACTTCAGCAAAGTGTTGTCAACTCCCATCACTTCTGAAGCCCTAAGGACTCTGTTTCTTCTGTCCCCAGGTAGACAAGGCCCTAGCCCTCCAGGCCTGGGCCTCCCTTCCCTTTTACAAGTTCCCTGCAGCCTCTTGAAGGAGGGGAGTCAAGAGAGATGTGAAGAGTGGCGGCCAATGCTCTCTCTAAAGAAGGGAGGCAGCCCACTCCAGCTGGCATCTGCCTGCTTTCTGGGGGCTGTAGGCACCAAACATTTTATGAGTGTTACTCTCTTTTTTTCACTGTCAAGAGCTCCTCATAGCATCATGGATAAGCAAGAGTCACTATTCCCCTACGTATAGGTTGGGCAAATTGGGGCCTAGAGTAGGAGGGGCTTGCCAGAACAATGATGGATAAGTAAGGTTTAGAGTTCAGAATTCCCAACTCTGACCCAATCTTAGACATTCTAAGAAAGTTCTATGGCTTGGAAAATGACACCTCTTCCTTCTCTTCTCAAAGGCTGGAGAATCTGCACTGGCCTCAAGGGATGGTTAAGACAAGGAAGAGCAAGGGCGGGAAGTAGGGAAGCTGAGAGGAGACCCTGACCAGCCTCCCTGGCCTGTTAGGAAACAAGGTGGCTAGCTGGTCTTTGGGGCAGGGAGGCGGGGGAGGTGTCGGTAAGGCCATGCTTTGAGAGTATCGCTGGAGCCTGAGCCCTGAGTTCTACTGGTGACAAGACACAAGCACATTTGCGCTTCCTGAACCTGCGTCTTCATCTGCTACGGGCACAGATATCAGTTCCTATCTACCTTCATCACAGGATCAAAGGTGCTGGTGAAGATTTAAAATATGTTACAGTGTCACATAAACACCTGACAACGGGACATTGTGGGGGAAGAGACCCCGGAAATGGCCAGGGTTGCTGGCTTTCGGGATCGCTCATCAGCAGGTATACCGCATTTACTCCAGAGCGTGCGTGTGCGCGCTGCACGCACTGCTGTGCGTCTGGAGCAGCAGGTAATTCGATGATGGAGGGACCACCGCTGGTTCCTGTAACCGTCTTACAAGCTCAGCCACCTGGGGTGAGTGTCTCACCCTCTCTGACTGCCTCCGAAGGTGGAGAGGAGCTCTGTAGCTCCTGGCACAAGTAAGCAAAGATAAACAATCGCTACCATTTCTTGAGGGCTACTTCGTCTACAGCCTGACACCGATTATCTCGATCAATCCCCAAGGCAACTTGAAGATACGGGTACTACAGCATGGCATGGTCAGTACCAAGGAAACACCGTCAGGGAGGTTAGGAGAGAGTCCAGGATTGCGCAGCCCCACTGTGGGTGGAGTCGGGATTTCTACCAAGATCCTGCTCCCACAACGACTCGGAGCGGCCCTTCTCGGAGCTAGCCTCGGGAAACGGACAGGACGCACTTGGCTAAGCCGGGCGGGAGGCAGGCAGGAACAAGGACCGGGGCAGGAACAGAAACCCGATCTCACGCCGCGCAGCCGCCAAACCTGAGCGCCTCCGCGCGGGAGGAAGGCGTCCGGGATATCCGCCCCCTACCCGTCCGCTGTGCTCTGAGCAACCGGAAGTGGTCGGACCCAAGGCGGAGGGACCTGGCGGAGCCACTCCGTGAGGCGGTGACGCTGTTAGCAGGGAAAGGGTGAACAAGTTCGACGCGTGAGCGGCGCGTGGCCGCCCGCCGCCTCCCCCCGATCTGTTCTCTGCGCCCACCCGCGCACGCACTGCGGGCTGCGCAAGCGGAGGCGCGGGCCACGCTCTCTGACTCGGGCAGCGGGCTGGGCGGCCAGCCGGGATGAGGGGCTTGGGGACGAGGGATGCGGGGGTCTCGGGGACCCCAGGGTCGCACGGACCCAGGGCGAAGTGCGGTGTCCGGGGGTCAGGAGGTTGGCCGTGCGGCCCGGAAGGAGGTTTTCGGACGCCCCGCCCGCGTGCGGGTTACCGCGGCGTGGAGTGGCGGAGACCTCGGCGGTTTGGGTGTTTCCGCAGCCTGGCCGCCCTGCCCCTGAATCCAGCTTTTTTCACACACCCCTCTGGCTTAGGCAGGTCACGTCTCCTCTGAGTCTGTTTTCTCATTTGCAAACCGTAACAGAGCCTATGTCAGAGAGTTGCGAGAATGCAGTGATTTAATGTGACTGCCGCGTTTAGCCCAGCGGCTGCGCTGTTAGGAAATTTTCATCATCTTCCTGAGTATCCTTCCCCTCCTTTCCCCCTCTTCCAACACTCTCTCCCAGATCGCAGTTTCTTGCCCAACGGGTAAATCTTATCTATTGTTTGAGTCCTAGTTCCAGCATCAGTTTGCAGGTGCAGAGCATAATAGTTTTGCACATTTCCCTCCAGTGATTCTATCTGTAGGTAGATTTTCGTTCTTGGCTCTCTTCTAGTAGTCTAGCAGTAAATCTATCTTCTTTTCCAAAGACCTAGACTTCCAGTGTCAGACCCACCAGTTACCATTATTTGACAGCAGGAAATTTACCCAGTCTCTAAGGTTAACCCAAACCGAATTAGTGATTAGTGTCTTGCTGCTGCACTGGGTGTGGTAGGGATGAAATCGCATTCACCAGTGCTTAAAGGTACTTGGTAAATTGTTAAATAGTGAGATATACGTGTAAAGTGGAATTACTTTTAGTTTAGTTTGTGACCCACTGTTGCTGAGGGAAACTTGGAGTTTTTCCAGGTAAAACTGTAAAACAGTTAAGATGCTTTCTGCAGTCCCTGCTAGGTTGAACTTGGTTTTCAAATCCAGGTGCCAGATTTTATATTGTCCCTGTTCTCCCTTTGTTAGCTTTGGCCCATTCTTACCTAATATCTGAACCACTTCTTTGGCACTTATATTCTGCCTTGTATTGCCTTGATTTTAGAAATCCATGTGTTAAACATGTTTGTTTTCTGCTCGTGTTTCCTGACACTGGACATGTGAAGGTGAATTAGCCCAATTTCCTACCTGCAGTGAACTGTCTAATCAGAGTATGAGGACATACCTGGGCAGGAGCTTGGTGAGCTGATTAGGCACCACTCAGCATGGATAGCCTCAGATGCTCATTGCCTGCCTGAGCCTAAGGAGCACTGATATTTCCACCTGGATAGTATCTTTGCTCAAATCCAGCATCCAGCTGGGAAGAGCAGCCTCTGAAGATAGGATGCAAATGACTTGCCTTAAGTGTTGTCCTGGAGAGCCGAGAGATTGCTTAGCTCTACCCTCAAGAATTAATGTCATTAGATGAAGGTCCATTAGGGTTTCTAGTTGCTGTTTTAGAAGGGATTCAGGAGCTGGGGACCAGGGGTCACAATAGCATTCTTTCTTCTCTGACATAATTATTGTTGTTATTATTTTTCTGTTTCCCAGTAGTGGTTAGCAGCAAAAGCACTAAAAAGAAGGGAACTTACATGCTTTGCTTGGAGCTAGCAAAATGTGAGGTGCTAGAGCAACTGTGCTCTAGCACCTTTTTCAACCAAGGTTGAAAGGGAAAGGACCCCAAATGGTATGGTGGGAAGTTGAGGGCTGAGAAGAGAGAAATGGTTTGAATACCTGAGGGTATGCCCTAAAGAAGAGAATTAGGAGCTGTCTTGGACCTAAGCGGTAAAAAAAGAAAAAAAACTAGTGAAATATTTGTAATCAGGAGACAAAAAAACTGACAGAAGAGGACGAGTGCAAACATTGATATGGGATGTTTAGGAGACGGGGTCCCAACTCAGCCTAGAGAGAGATCAGGGAATATTTTCAAAAGAAAGTGGCCCTTAGTCTGGGTCCTAAAGGACAAGTTAAGTAGGGGAAGAGGAGCTCCTTGAGAGCCCAGGTGATGAGCGCAACGGAGGGGTGAGGCTGGGGACTGCAGGTGGGCTGGTACCACTGGATGAAAAGGAGGGAAAGGACTCTGTGTCAGGTATTCCATAGCATCTGATACACACAGTGTGCTTGTGAATGTTGTGGGACTTGGATGCTAGGACAGGCCCCTCTTCAAAAGGAAACCCTATGGACTGAAATTTCATAATGGGGAAGGAGTTATTGTAAGCACCATTAGGTCTCCCCGGCTTCCAGGGAAGCCAAAGAGAAGGCAGCGTCACGAAAAACCCCATTCTCCTCCCCACTCTGCTCATCTGCTCCATCCCCTTTGCCCCTCCTGGCCTTCTCGGCTTTTGCTAATTGTCTTTATTCCCTCATGGCTTACATGTGACTCATATGACTGACTGCCCCAGCTCCTGAATCTTGTAAGATCTTTCACAGCCTGGTTAAGAAGCTGAGGGAGGCGCCGAGGCACAGGTTGTTGGCCAGGCTGGGCTACCAGTACCCTTCATCGTCCTGCCTTGGCCAGGGAGGGGCTGGGGCTGGGGCTGGGTGTGGTGCAGTGCACGACCTCCGGAGTGTATCCTGCAGCCAGGGCTGTGAAATGGGCAGAGTGGGCACCCCAACACATATGCAGTTTGTCCACTTGAAGGTTTGAATTAAGATACGTGTTTTTTTTCAACATATTGCTAATTTCCTCTTAATAGACTACAGTGTAGTGTCAACATAACTTTTAAGTGCACTGAGAAAGCAAACAATCTGTGTGACTCCATTTCTTGTGATACTTGCTTTATTGCTGTGAAGTGGAATCAAACCCACAATAGCTCCGAGGTATTCCTGTGTCTGAATTACAGTTTGACCACTTCTGGTACCTGTCCTGAGGATTGCCAAATTCTGTGTGACTCGGTAGGGCCAGGGAAGTGATTTCAGAAAAGATCTGTAAGTTGATGGTCCGGCTCTAGACGAAACAGCATTCTTACTATCTTTGTGGATTCACCTTCTATTATCTTTTTGTCTGGATCCAGTGAATTTTAGGTTCACTAAGAGCCTTGATATTTTGTTTTGGAGGGTGACACTATATGCTCAGAGACAGATTTTCTTTGCCAGTAGTTTATTTAACACAGGTCCACTGTGTGAGTTACAGTAATTTCGTAAGCCAGTAGCACGCTGATGTCTTTTTAGCTAGTAGAGAAATAACGTAACATACTCCAAACCAGTGATGGATTACTCACAGTATTGTTCTAGGCATAGGGAGATGAAAGGAATAAAGTCCAAATTTAGTTCCAGGTGTACCTTTACATGAATTGGCACTGGGTGAGAGGGCTTTGCCAATTAGGAACTGAAGTCCAGCTGCCAGCTCAAAAATAAAAGTCAGCTGTTGCTAGAAAACTCCAGCACTGGTGGATGGGCAGGCTGATCTTTGCGGGTCCGCTAAACATTTTGTCACCACTGCTAAAGGAGTCAGCTTTACCACAGCAGAGCTAGTGTCCCTTCTCTTCAGAGACGGCTGCAGGGTTTAACACCACTGCCCACCAAAGAGTCGCCTTGGTCACTGCAGGAGCAAGAGGCTCAAGATCTTCAGAGAGCAAGATCAGCAAAAGACAGCTTTGTTCAGTTGGAAACTCGGATATTCCTCACACAACACTCAGTATTTGTAGTCTAAATATCCTCTCACCATGCTTCCTTCTTTATCTGTTTTATTGATGAGCACCCAGCAGGGGCCACTTGGCTAACTGAGCGGCTAGTGTTTATGAATGACTACACATACTATCCTGATATACTTCATTCATTCAAGCTGGATTTAGGAAAGGCAGAGGAACCAGAGATCAAATTGACAACATCTGTTGGATCATTGAAAAAGCAAGAGAGTTCCAGAAAAATATCTGCTTCTGCTTTATTGACTACAGTACAAAGCCTTTGACTTGTGATCACAACAAACCATGGAAAATTATTCAAGAGATGGGAATACCAGGCCACCTTAACCTGCCTCCTGAGAAACCTGTATGCAGGTCAAGAAGCAACAGTTAGAACCAGACATGGAACAACAGACTGGTTCCAAACAGAGAAAGGAGTACGTCAAGGCTGTGTATTGTCACCCTGCTTGTTTAACTTCTATGCAGAGTACATCCTGTGAAATGCTGGGCTGGGTGACATACAAGCTGGAATCAAAGATTGCCAGGAGAAATATCAATAACCTCATATATGCAGATGACACCACCCTTATGGAAGACAGTAAAAAACTAAAGAGCCTCTTGACGAAAGTGAAAGAGGAGAGTGTAAAAGCTGACTTAAAGCTCAACATTCGATAAACGAAGATTATGGCATTCAGTGTCGTGACAGAGAGATGGGGAACAATGGAAACAGTGACAGACTTTTATTTTCTTGGGCTCCAAAATCGCTGCAGATAGTGACTGTAGCCATTAAATTAAAAGATGTTTGCTGCTTGGAAGAAAAGTTATGACCAACCTAGACAGTGTATTACAAAACAGAGACCTTACTTTGCCAACAAAGGTCCATCTAGTCAAGGCTATAGTTTTTCCAGTAGTCATGTATGGATGTGAGAGTTGGACTACAAAGAAAGCTGAACACGGAAGAATTGATGCTTTTGAACTGTGGTGTTGGGAGAAAAGTCTTGAGAGTCCCTTGGGCTGCAAAGAGATCCAACCAGTCAATCCTGAATATTCATTGGAAGGACTGATGCTGAAGTTGAAGCTCCAATACTTTGGCCACCTGATGCGAAGAACTGACTCATTGGAAAAGACCCTGATGCTGGGAAAGATTGAAGGCAGGAAGAGAAGGGGATGACAGAGGATGAGATGGTTTGATGGCATCACCAAGTTGATGGACATGAGTTTGAGCAAGATCTGGGAGTTGATGATGGACAGGGAATCCTGGCATGCTGCAGTCCATGGGGTTGTAAAGAATTGGACGTGACTGAGCAACTGAACTGAACTGACACTTGATTCTTATCTCAAAACAACATCTTCATTTAAGTCAGAAATAAGTGAGTTTGAAGTCATAGCAAACCAGTACACAACACTGAGGGTAGTTTCACTGCTCCTGAAAGGGTAGCCCCTGATGTACTTTTGACTAAACTTACAAGGCAAGAAGACATTTCTTCCGTCCTTTGTTTTTGTTTTTGTTTTTTTTTTTTTTCATTTAACATCAATCCAGCATCTTGTCATTGTTGCTGAGGATACAAAGGTTAATAAGACACCAATCTAGGGCCCCCTCTATCTAGTAGAAGAAACAGATGTGGGAGGAATGGTGCCTTAGGCTGAGGGGTGTTGTTTGCACATAGCACAGATGTGGGAATCTGGGTTGCTCTGGGAGGTGGGGAGAGGGAAAGAGGAAGCCAGTTGACAGGAGTTGAGTTGTAGAGGATCTTACGTTTCCTTGTATTATGTCCTGCGTGGTGGGCAGGGAAGGGCACAGAACAGTGGAGATCTAAGCTTGGGAATTAAATGATTAGCACTAGCACTGGGGAACGGTAGGAAAGATGGTTAGAAGTGGCAGGATAGAAAAGGAAGTTTCTCAAGCTCATTTGAAATGAAACAGTTATATAATCCAGACATTCTCATTATCGGCTATTTTTTGGCATAGAAAACAGTCCCTTACACTGTTTGCCTCTTGCTTCTTTGTGTATTGCATGCTCTCTTTTCTCCCATTTTTTCCTTTCAGGGACAATTCAAGCTTTTGAAATACAGAAATCGCCTTGTGAGAGTACCCAAGCTGGCAGTAATCCTTTTCTGTATGTGCGTGTTTGTCTGACGCGGATGGGAGGCCTCCGGCTAGCCCCTCCGTCTGCTCAGCGAAGGGACGTCCCCGAGCCACGGGCTCCCCTTTTGCACTCATCCCTGGAGGACTGATTCCTCTAGACACCCTCCAGCATCACTAACTATAAAGCAGAATAAACGGAACACTTGGCTTTGTAATAGACTTTTTTTAACGGGGTTCTGTTGGGGGGGAGTTCAGCCTTTGGTCTTGCTGTGTGCTGTCCAGGTACCTCCCGGGCACTGTGTCGTGCTCGCCTCTGCTGTACGAAGGGCATCGTGACCACGTGTACAAGCCAGAGCTTGGACTGAGAGTGAGCAGTATTACAAATGTCTGTGCATCCAGGAAAAGCGTTTTGTTGGAGTCCCGCAATAGCTGTAAACGCTCTCTTCTAGATCTGCCATTAAATTATTGGGACGTTTTGTTTATCTCACACCCCTTGTCCCCCAAGACCACCCTTTCGGAACGTGTGTTACTGACTGTGTAGGCTCCTGCTTTACGCCCTCCAGTCTTCCCTCCTGTGGGACTCTTTCCTTTTAGGCACTGCTGCACTTAGAATTGTAACCAGTGGGCCACCCAGGTCTCACTGAGGCAGCTTAGAAGGTATGATTGTAAATTAAACTGCACCAAACTGCAGTTTGATGAGGAGCGAGGTTATACTAGAGGTTCCAAGGACAGGATTTGGAGCTGAGGGCTATTTCTGACCCAAGTTCCCAGACGGGTAGGACCTGTTGTGTCCAGCCTGTTGCTGTGGGTTCTTGCATCCCCCTCATGGAGGAGGGGAAGCAGAAGTTGGCTGCTGCCAGGTGTTAACATGGTCAGTTCTATGATCTCGAAACTGGGACATCTGGAGAAAAGGTGACCATGATGGACGGCTTTCTTTGCGTGGCTCTGCCTGTCTGCGGTGATGGTGAAACCTGCTGTCAGTCCTCATCACCTGGTAAACGTGTTAGCTGGTGTGTGCTCATCCAGGAAGCCCATCGCAGACCTTGTGGGCTGGCGCAAACAGGCTCTAAAAATGACCAGGCACACGCCAGAGAAGCTGGGTGATCTGACTCCAGAAGGACTGAAGTCAGGGAAGTCAGGGAGCACCCCGGGTTGGAATTAGTACCGAGGACCAGTCCTTGGCAGCCTCAGAGGA
This sequence comes from Capra hircus, assembly GCF_001704415.2. NCBI lineage: Eukaryota > Metazoa > Chordata > Mammalia > Artiodactyla > Bovidae > Capra > Capra hircus. Next base: position 8,442,992 of record NC_030810.1, on the reverse strand, counting down.
GCGCCATCTTACTTGGCTCTTGTGAGCACAGATTACAGTACCTTAAATTAAGGCCTCCCCTAAAACCTGTACTTGCAGGCCAGGGGCCTTGGCCACCTGCTCTCAGAAATCATAGAGTAACAGGCATTTCCTTCTGGTATCGATATTACTCTTCCTACTTTCTGACTTCTGAACACTGTCTCATTACCACTGACTTGGGGTGCTTATTCCTAAAATAACAGAGGCATATAGAGACCAAAAGGGAGGTGCTTCCATTGCAGGAGAAGTTAGATCAGAGAAGGTCTAGCAGCAATTTAAACTCCAGGAGTATGAAGAATAAACTCTAGTGCCCAGACAGTTGTGAAGGGCTCAGACAAGTACTGGAGCAGCACAGGGGACAAAGGCTGCCTCCTGAGTTTAGACCCAGGGAGGTCTTCACTTTTGCCTAAACTCAGATTTGCCATGAAAATTCCAAAGAGAGTGGACGTTTGGATTTGCCCTCTGGGCATCTACCTGACTGTTAGCGTGTGCGTGTGGGTGCGTATGTGTGTAACATGTTCGCGAGTGAAGGTTTTGTCGGGCCGAGTGCTTAGTTGTCCATATTTGTGGGTTTTATTTTGCGGGGGCCTTGTTTTGATTTCTTAGTCTCTTGTGTTTTCTAGAGCTGCTCATGTCACTCCCCGCCCCCCGCCTTCCTCTTTGTCTTTGCAGTATCTGAAAGTTATTTTTCCCCCATCAAAAATATGCTGGCTAGAACAAGAATTATTTCTGCTAGGCAGCATCTTACCCTAAAACTCTCCAGATCTTCTGCCTGACGGCTTTAAATCAGAGATCGAAGGGTCAGTTTCTCCAAACCACCTGTTTTCCACACTAGCCGGCGACATCTTTTCAATTCCTAATGACTCCACGGACCCCCGTGACACAGACAGGACACAGTTGCAGTTATGGTATCACCATTTCCACAGAAAAAGGAAGACAGGTGCACCAGGGTCAACCCACAGACGCGTGAGGCACGGCTGCTGCAGGTGGGACGTCCTCTGTGCCCAGGCGGGCTGCTCCCGGGACCCCCAGAAACTGGCCCCACGCCTCGCCAGCGCTCTTCTGTTACCCTCCCGTGTGTGTGTGTGTGTGTGTGTGTGTGTCTGTGTGTGTGTGTGTGTCTGTGTCTGTGTGTGTGTGTCTGTGTGTGTCTGTGTGTGTGTGTCTGTGTGTGTGTCTGTGTGTGTGTGTGTGTCTGTGTCTGTGTGTGTGTGTGTGTGTGTCTGTGTGTGTGTGTGTGTGTCTGTGTCTGTGTGTGTGTCTGTGTGTGTCTGTGTGTGTGTGTGTCTGTGTCTGTGTGTCTGTGTGTGTGTGTGTGTGTCTGTGTGTGCGCGCGCCCTGTGTCACTTGCAGTGACAACTTTCCACCCAGGGAGACGCTTGTGGTCCACGATGCCCCAAGGATGAATTTCCAGTGGAGGAGCAGAGGCTGTGACGAGTGATTTAGTGCTGCACTTTCAGAGCGATTGTCTACTGCAGTAATAAATGGAAAATACCAGCAAGAACCTGGTTGTGGACTCAAATACAATGGAAAATGGGGGCACTAGTAGTGTTCTGCTTCCTGCTTCTGCCCTTTAGCACGTGAGTCTTTAAGTGCGCTCCAGAACAAAGTATGTGGAGGAGTCTAGACACTGCCAGCATCATTTACATGAATGTAATGTCAGAAAACTGTTCTCTAATTGATATTGATCACTGCCAAAACAATTTACATTTTTAATACCCAAATAACTTAAATTCTGAATTTGGAATGAGGAATGTCAGAATTCAAAGATTTAGATTTGGAAGTGAGAAACCACCCCAGGTCTTAGCCTGGAATGTTTTATTTAGCCCGATGGTGGACATGTGGGGCATTCCACTGACCATTGCCCACGTGAAATACCAGGGGAGGATGAAACTTACTGTAGAGCCTTACAGAAGATTTGAAACAATGTAGGTTTGAGACTGCATTTCAATAGACAGAAATTCCCTTTCTGTCCATTGGTCACGGTCCAAGTGGAGACACAAACCAGGCAAGTTATCATAACAATACGATCGAATTGTTGACTCAGCCACTAACAAGGCCAAAGGATACAAAACCAAGGAGGCGCCTCGGGGTGGATGCCACTCACCTGGTGCTGGAGTCTGAGGGTGGACGGAAGCTGGCCTGAGCTTGTTCAGCTTCGGGAACACACTGCTACCGCTGAGATGAGGCCAGAGCTCGTCTCTTCTCCTCCAGCGCTCAACTGCACCCGGCTGGAGAAATCCAATGATCTGCCAGCTGCCTAAGTAGAAATCTGTGCTCAGGGAACTAAGATCCCACAAGCTGCAAGGTGCTGCCAGAAGAATAAGGAGGAGAAGAAAAGTAAAGACTCACTTCTCATGAGGGAATGTGTGGAAAATAAAAAATAGTAACTGTTGTGGAGAAGCCTGACAGAGACCCTCTTTGCCAAGTGAACCAGGTTCATGGCACCACTGGCTCACGTTGACGCCGTGTGTGCTGATACGTGTCGAGGACGCTTCAGCTCTGATGTCTTTCCCCCCAAATTCATAACCTGGCTGTCATGAGAAAACATCAGACAAATCCACACTGAGAGTCTGCAAAATACCAAAATACTTGACCAGTGCTATTCCCAAGGGTCAGCATCATGAAACAAAAGGAAAGATCCAGAAACTGTCAGATTGAGAGAGAGGAGGGAGATACGATGACTGATTAATGTGGAATCCTGGACAAGAAAAAAGAGGACACCAATGGAAAACGTGGGGAAATCTGAAGAAAGCCTGAAGTTTTGTAAAGAGTAATGTATCAGGGAGGGCTTCCCAGGTGGTATTAGTGGTAGAGCCCGCCTGCCAGTGCAAGAGAGGTAAGAGATGGGGGTTCGATCCCTGGGTCAGGAAGATCCCCTGGAAGAGGGCATGGCAGTGCACTCCAGTATTCTTGTCTGGAGAATCCCACGGACAGGAGAGCCTGGTGGGCTACAGTCCATAGGGTTGCAAAGAGTTAGACACAGCTGAAGCGGCTTAGCACACTCACAGTGTATCAGGGAATTCCCTGGGGGTCCAGTGGTTAGAACTCTGTGCGTCCACTGCAGGAGACACAGGTTCGAAGCCTGGTAGGGGAACTGAGATTCCACAGGCCACATGCACACCCCCCCCAAAAAAAGCAGTGTACTAATGCTCACTTCTTAGTTCTGATCAATGTACCCTGGTTATATTGGATGCTAATATTAGGGGAAGCCGGAAGAAGGGTATACGGGAACTTTATGTACTATTTCTGCAACTCTTGCATAAATCTAAATTTATTTCGAAATAAGAAGCCCAAGAAGTTTCTCGAGGGGCGATGCTTGATTTGAACGCCCAGACCTTGCTCTTTGGTGGTGCCTGGGTTCCTGCTCCCAGAGCAGGTTCCAGAAGTTCCATCAGTGCCAGCACCAAGGGGAATGCCCGCAGGCCTGTTACTCGGGGAAACTCTGCCTGTTTTCCACCCACCAGCCTCCACCTTCCCCAATGCCTGTCCTAAGTCAGCACCCAGCCTGCATTTGCTGTAGGTTTCCAGCCCGATGGTAAATCAACTTGAGCCCCACTTGACACAAGGGAAACATTTCCATGAGCCCAGATTTTAAGAAATGCTTATCAAGCTGAACAGGACCACCCCCAACCCTAACCACAGTGGGAGGGGAGAAGCAGGAAGACCCAAAGGAGCAGAGGGTAAAGAAAGGGGCCCTAGAGAGCAGGTGTGGCTCCTGAAGGGCCAGCAGAAAGACAAGGTGGGAGCCCCAGAAGTGGAAGGCAGAGCCCTTCCTGTCAAAGAGCCTCACAGATCCCCCCCACCAGCCCTGCACGGGTGCTGGGTGAGCCACACAAGGCAGGGGGCTGGAGGCCTAAAGGAAGGGGGCACCCCACCGGCTGATGGGCCAATGGTAAGACTGTCTTTTCCCAAGTTAAGGCTTGGTAAGGTGGTCACAGGTAAGCCATACCAAGGGAAAAGGCAGGAAAAGGGCTCCATACCAAGACCGGACCTCTAGAACAACCATCGGTAAGATGCAAGCCCCAAATGAGCGCGGGCCCGCCAACATCACGGGCAACAGAAAGGATCATTTAATTGGTGAAAGTGAAATTTGCTCAGTGGTGTCCGACTGTTTGTGACCGCATAGACTATACAGTCCATGGAATTCTCCAGGCCAGAACGCTGGAGTGGGTAGCCTTTCCCTTCTCCACGGGATCTGCCAAACCCAGGGATCTGAGCATAAACGGAATAAGGGCCAATTGGTGCAAGATGGTATTGTCAGAGGAAGATCGAACTGTCTCCTCTGCATGGAAAGGGTGGGCCCAGCAGCATGGGAGCAGACAAGAGCCCAGAAATCATGGATGCCCGGCCCTATGCCAGGCAGGAGATAGGAGGCGTGCTGACAGCCGGAGACAGAGAACCCTTATTCGGTTCTCTGGAAGAAGAGAGACTCTAGCTAACTACACACAGGCTTAATGCAGATGGTGGGTCTGGCAGGGAGGAGGGTGGCCACAGAAGTCCTCTAGTCTGGAGAGAGGAATGTTCATAGGTGAATGGCTCCAAATGGCTCACTGACTATGGAAAAGTGGCCTTGTGCCATGGAGCCAGGGCCTCTGGGTAGATAGAGACAGGCTTTCCGTTTCAGAAGAGCTTCCTGATAATTTGAGCTGTCTATAGATGGAGTGACTGGTGCAGGCAGTGCGGGTGAACGAGCAGAGGCCAGAAGATCATGTGTTTGGGGGATTTACCATGAAGATATAGCACACTCCAGGGTAGACCAGATGGCCTTTAAGGCCACAGTCATTCCTGGGATCTGACACTTTTGGAACTGAGGGGGCGATTCTCTGCCAGCTCCCACAGCCACCCTGCTTCTGGAGATGCAGTGGCATCAGGCTCTCAGCCTGTTGCTGGCTGGTGACTTACACCCCAGCCCCAGTGACAACCAGCAGCCTGCCAGTTTGGCCACAAAGGTGCTAAATGTCCAGACTCTGAGCCCCTGGCCTCCTGGGAAACTCTTACACATAATTATAAAATGATGGCTCAGTGGTGAGCTTTTCCAGGCTGCAGCTGCTAGGAAGGGGTAGGATGAGTGGTTTGAAACCCACCATAAGCTGGGCAGGAAATTCCTCAAGACACAGGTCAACAAGAAGCACCTGTCATGCCTCCACCCTCTCTCCCAGGACCCCGAGGCCCAGGGCGCCAGCGAAGCCCCTCCTCCGGGGCCCTTCCTTCTGCAGTCCCCTCTCCAGCCCAGGCAAGCTGGCGCCTGCCCCCTAGAATGCCCGGCTGCGCCCGCCCACAGCACTATCATATGGTGCCTCTGCCACACGGTCTCATTCTCCCTTGAATGTGCTTTATACCCCTTTCTAAGGAAGGGTTGTTTTTTTTTAAGTGCTCAATAGATGAACTGCTCCATCTATACAGAGGGATGTTATTAAGTAACATAAAAAGAAATGAACTATGGAGCTATGAAAAGACATGAAGGAAACTTACAATGCATATCACTAAATGAAAGAAGCCAGTCTGAAAAGGCTACGTACCATGTGTTTCCATGACATGCGGGAAAAGATAAAATTATGGAGACAGCAAAAAAAAAAAAAAAAAAATTAGTGGTTGCAGGGGAGAGGGGAGGATAACGGAGGCACACAGGATTTCTAGGATAGTGAAACTTCCGTATGATACTGTAAGGGTGGGTGAGAGTGGGTAAGTTTATGATACAACTGTCCAAGTCCATAGGGTGTGCCGCACCCAGAGTGAAGCCTAGTGTAAAGCATGGGCTTTAGTGTGATAATAGTGCACCAACACTGGCTTGTCGATTGTGACAAGTACATGACACTAACTAAGATGTGAAAAACACGGGAAGTTAGGGAGGGTGTAAAGGGGATCTGGCAACTCTAACTTTTGCTCAAATTTTCCTGCAAACCTAAAACTGCTCCGTTACAGGAAGTACAAAAAGGGGTGAGGTGATCTAGAAAAATCCATTCTCTCACTCAGAAAAACATTTTAACTACCAAGGTATGTGAAACCTTTACTATATACATACATACATGTTAGAGATTTCTAACAAACGGGATTATTCTGTTGTTGTTCAGTAGCTCAGACATATCCAACTCTTTGTGACCCCATGGACTGCAGCACACCCGGCTTCCCTGTCCTTCACCATTTCCTGGAGCTTGCTTAAACTCATGTCCATTGAGTTGGTGATGCCATCCAATCATCTTGTCCTCTGTCCTCCCCTTCTCCTCCTGCCCTCAGTCTTTCCCAGCATCAGGGTCTTTTCGAGTGAGTCAGCTCTTTGCATCAGGTAGCCAAAGTATTGGAGTTTCAGCTTCAATATCACTGTTTCCAATGAATATTCAGGGTTGATTTCCTTTAGGATTGACTGATTTGATTTCCTTGCAGTCCAAGGGACTCTCAAGAGTCTTCTCCAGTGCCACAATTGGAAAGCAACAATTCTTCGGCCTTCAGCTTTCTTTATGGTTCAACTGTCACATCCATACATGACAACTGGAAAAATCATAGCTTTGACTATATGCACCTCGGAGTCAAAGTAATGTCTCTGCTTTTCAATACGCTCTCCAGGTTTGTCATAGCTTTTCTTCCAGGAGCAAGCATTTTTCAGTTTCATGGCTGCAGTCATCACCTGGAGTGCATCTTTTTCTTGTTTTCACATTTTAAAATAATTATAGGCTTACAGGGCGTTGCAGAAATAGTAGAGAGAGGTCCCCAGTGCCCTTCCCCCAGCTTCCCCAGTGGTAACATTTTGCACAAAGATATCACAGGAACAAAACTAGGAAACTGACAATGTCACAATTGTGCTTTTTTGTCTTGTAATTGGCTCTGTTTGTTCAGCAATGAACTGTGAACATCTTCCAATGGTTACATTTCTGCAGCTGTGGACTTTGATGGCTACATAATACTTTGCTGTGTAAACTGCTGTAATGCACAAGATAGTCCCTGCAGTTGGATTTTAGTTTATTTCCAACATTTTTGCTGTCACCAAAGGCATTAACTTTATTTTTTGCACAAATTTTAATCACAGTTACATGTAAGTCTATTTACTCGGTGTGCTTCCCTGAAGTGGCTTCGTAGAACACACTTCCCTGGAACCTCCCTGGTAGTCCAGGGATTAAGACTCCATGCTTCAATAGCAGAAAGCAAGGTGGGTTTGATTCCTGCTCAGGGAATTAAGATCCTGAGTGCCTCACTGGTGTGGCCAATAAATAAATGAAATTCTATTTTAAAAACAAAACAATACTTCCCTCCCCTGTGTCACTTCCACACTCTCCTGCTGGTGTTGCCTGGAATCACTTTTCAAATAAGCCACTTACCCTGAATCCTTGCTCTAGGATAGCTTCTAAGAAAACCCAAACCAAAGGATAAGAGGAGATTCCCTGACACACAAAACCAGAATGTCCTGAGGTAGAGCAGGCTTCAGGGTTGCTGTGATTCGCTGCTCCCCCAACATCATCAAGGACCCAATCCTCTTCTCTCCAATCTGCCTGCCTCAAGACAGCTTGGCAACGCCCCTCATTGTGGCAAAGTGGCTGGAACACTTCCTGGGTTGTCAATGCACTCCATTTCTTCCTGAAAAGGATGGAGAGCACACATCTAGGAGCTCTGGCTAAAGAACAAGGAATTTTCCTTCCCAGTATTCCCAGCAAATCTCCCTTGAGTCTCTCTGGCTTGATTTGGACAAAGTGGCCCAACCAAACCAGACATTTGGCCACGGGACGTGGGTTACTTGGCCACTTGCTGTGGCAAGAGGTTGAATTTATCCCAGCTGGACTAAAATGACCCCTCTCCCCCAGTTTCTTCACAGTACAGGGCAGGGATGTCAGGGACACCGGGAATCACAGCATGGCCTACACACCTTTGAAAGGCTTTTGACATGTACCAGCAAACTGCCCCCCAGAAAAACCTATCTTTTACACATTCTCCTACTCTGGGTCTTACTATCATTTTTTAAAATCTTGGCAATTTGATAAGTAAGAAATTATATTATTCTATTTTTGACACTGTATTTGTTGGTTATTCATCTATTTTTTCTTTTGTACATTGCCTACTTATGCCAGTTTTTTTTTTCAGTTTTTCTACTAAAATAAACATTTTAATTGATTTCCGAAGAGCTCTTTAGAGATTAAATATACTATTCTCTTGTCATAGGTGTTGCAAATATTTCCCCCAGAATGTCATCTCTTTTGAATTTTATCGTATATTTAATTTTTTTTACCTGGTTAAGTTTATCAGTTTTTTCTTTTTGCTGTTAGCTTTTGCTTAGTTCTTCTATTTTAAAGTTTTGAATTTTTAACCAAGCGTATTTTCTTCCAGTAAAACTGCTGCTTTTTGTTTTGTTTTTTCTTTTGCATTTAAATCTCAGTAAATCTGGAATAAATTTGGTTTAGATATTAGATAGGCATTTAAGCATATTTTCAGTCTATGATGTTAGCCAGGTTTTCTTCAAAGTCTTAATTGGATTTATTAGCATCTTACTTCTGTTGTATTTTGCTTTGTTGGCATCAAGGCATGTGGGAACTTAGTCTTCTGACCAAAGATGGAACCTGCACTCCCAGAACTGGAAGGCAAAGTCTCAACCACTGGGCCACCATGAAGCCCCAGTAGCCAGGTTTGTTAAGGCCCCGTTTGTTAAACATTCTCCCCAAGACCGTGAACTGCTTCCCTTGGCACTTATTTTGCTGTTGTCCAGTTGTTCAGTCGTGTCCAACTCGTGACCCCATGGACTGCAGCTCGCCAGGCTTCCCTGTCCTTCACCATCCCCCGGAGCTTGCGCAAACTCATGTCCATTGAGTCGGTGACACCGTCCAACCATCTCACCCTCTGTAGTCCCCTTCTCCTCCTGCCCTCAATCTTTCCCAGTAACAGGGTCTTTTCCAGTAAGTCTGCTCTCAGCATCAAATGGCCAAGGTATTGGAGTTTCAGCTTCAGCATCAGTCCTTCCAATGAATATCAGGACGCATTTCCTTTAGGATGGACTGGTTTGATCTCCTTGAAGTCCAAGTGACACTCAAGAGTCTTCTCCAACACCACAGTTCAAAACACACATTTCATGGGCCCATTTATGGATTTTCTGTTAAGTTTCTTGGATATGAATGATTCATTTTTTTTTCCTTTTACCTTTAGAGACAATTTATTATTTTATTTACCTGTGATGCTGCATTTACAATATGCAAAAACACAAAGAAAACTACCCAAGGTGTTTTGTCACTGAATGGCTTTTTCTGTGCCTATAACACATGGTTTTAATACATTTTAGTAACTGTAAGAAAGTCTGCTATCACAATTATTCTCTTTCAAAAGTTTCTTGACTACTTTTGTACATGTATTAGAATTTATTTTTAATTAATTAAAAATAATTAAGGGAATTAAAATCTGAAAATTTTAATAACATACATTATTTTCAAGGCCATGGTGAATATTCTTCTCTAATCAATTCTGTTAAGTCTCTGCAAAGTTTCATTGTTTAGTTATATTTTTGTTTACTTTTAAATCTAGGTTCTATTCATATTTGTCAAAGTCATTAACATAATTCATACTTTATATCTTGCTGTTATTGTGAATTTTTTTTTTCATTATGTTTTAAACTGATAATACAGGGATGGGAAGAAGTATTGTTTTTGTAAATTTCTCTTTTATAACCACCTTTTATTGAAAACCAGCTTATTAGTTCTAAAGTTTCTTGAGTTTGTAGGGGGTGTGTGTGTGTATGCGTGTGTGTATGTATGCGTGTGTGTGTGTGTCTGTAGGGGGTGGTTGATTCTTTGGACTTTCCCAGCTAGATGTCTCATTTTCATCTCCAGCTTCCTATTTCCCACAGTTCCTCAAGACAGAGAACCCCTCTCTCAGCCTGCCTGGACTGGACTCAGAAACCGTGGCACCCTTCCTTGGACATGCTTCTCATAGCTGCCCTTCCCCTGGACACCCATACATTCTTGGGTGGTTATGCCCTTAATACATAATCTCATTCTGTCTGTCCAAGCTCTGATAGCCAGACAACTGAGGTCCCATTTTACAGATGAGAAAGTGGAGGCTCCAGGAAAGGAGGCAATTTACCAGACTGAGCATCTACTGATAATTGCAGAGCCTAGGAAGAGGTGGGGGGGAGGCACCAGGCACCCAGAAGTCCTCAGCAGACCTGCTCTCCAGAGTGTGTCCCAGCTCCCTGGATGTCTCACGGTCCTACCTTGGTCTCTCGCCCCATTTTCTTCCGCAGGAGAGTCAGGGACCCAAACGCTAAGCTGCAGCCCCCACTCCCCCGTCTCGGGGGCATGTTAAAGCCTTAGGGACCAAGTCCTCAAAACGATGACCCCAAAGTTCCCCACCCTCTTCTACCTCTTTTTTTGTCTATGACTCTTGAGCGTCTAGAAAAACACCTTCAACAAGGGAGTTTAATCCCTGGGAGAGCGAGTGCAGGGCAAGCGGCGAGGGAGGGTACCGCCTTTGGGGGTCAGGCCAGCTTCGCTGCTTACAAGCTGTGACCTCAGCCTCGGGTCCTCCTCTGGAAAGGTAGCGATTCCCTCCGCCTGAGGTTCCCTTAGCATCAAGTACACTAAAGTCCACAGGAGCCTGTGCAGTGCCTGGGACGTGGTGGGGACCGACGAATTGCCGCCATCACTACCAAGATAAGGTGGATGCCCGGGGAAGAACTTCGCTGGCCTGAAGGTCGAATGTGAGCGGCGTGGCGGCGCCCTCTGGCGGTCGCTCTCTGCTTTGCTGCATTTCTTCCCACGCCTGCTGCTGCTGCTGCTGCAGCTAAGTCGCTTCAGTCGTGTCCGACTCTGTGCGACCCCATAGACGGAAGCCCACGCCTGGTCCAAGAACAAAGGGAGCGCTGGTTGAGGACGAAAGAGAAGACAGCGACCCTTTATCTAGCGGCTCCCGACTCGGGGCAGCTGAGAGGAGACAGGCAGGGCGTGGACATACATGGCTGTCACCTAGGGTGGGGGTATCCAGGCTCTCGTCTCCTTCCCACCTTCCCGCTAGACACAGATACCACTGTCATTCCCAATTCAGCGGGCTTAAACCAAGCTATGGTTTTTCCAGTAGTCATGTATGGATGTGAGAGTTGGACTATAAAGAAAGCTGAGCGCCGAAGAATGGATGCTTTTGAACTGTGGTGTTGGAGAAGACTCTTGAGAGTCACTTGGACTGCAAGGAGATCAAACCAGTCTATCCTAAAGGAAATCAGTCCTGAATATTCACCGGAAGGACTGACGCTGAAGCTGAAGCTCCAGTACTTTGGCCACCTGATGTAAAGAACTGACTCACTGGAAAATACCCTGATGCTGGGAAAGATTGAAGCAGGAGGAGAAGGGGATGACAGAGAATGAGCTGGTTGGGTGGCATCACCAATTCAATGGACATGAGTTTGAGTAAACTCCGGGAGTTGGTGATGGACTGGGAGGCCTGGCATGCTGCAGTGCTTGGGGTCCCAAAGAGTTGGACACGACTGATGAACTGAAATGAACTGAACATAAACTGAGCCCATCCCCAACACGCTCTGCTCTGGACATCTGGCTCCCTCCTCCGTGACTACTCTTGGGCGGAGGAGACATCAGTTGACTGCAGGATAATTTCTTTCACTTTTCAATGATTCTTCAAGCAGCAGCCCCCCCAAAATGATCTTAACATACATATTAAAATCTAGTGTGTGACACAGCAGCATAGAAGGAATGGGAGACATGAGGCATGAGAACATCACTTCTGTTCACTATAGAAAAACTAATTCCACCAAGAAACACTCAGGCTGCTAAAATGAGTGGGTGAAAGGGGAGAGGGACAGGCCGTTCGTTACATGATCCCAAAATATCTCCCCCCAAAATATGCATTAAATACAAAAGGAAGGAAAGAAACTTCACATTGAAATTATCAGACACGTATTGCTTTCATCAAGTGGATCAAGCCATTACCGCCAGCTGTGTGACCGGGGGACGTCACGTGTCACCCACCAGATTGCAAGAGAGAGGGCATAGTGCACGTGACACACTCTAACCACAAGGAGACACTGGGCAGACCCAAATGGAGGTCCATTCCGTGAAATGACCAGCCTCTGCGCTTCAAAAAATACTTAGTCCTGAAAGTCAAAGAAAGACTGAGGGGCTGACTGGGATGGAAAGCGACTGGAGAGGCAAGAGAGCTGGCTGTGATGTGTGATACTGAACTGGAACCTTCTCCCTAAACAATGCTCCTGGGACATTTGGTGAATAGTCTCCAGCTGGAGGAGGTATAGAACCTCTTTGTTCCGATCCTGCAGCTTTTCTGTAACTTTGAAGCTGTTTTATGTTAAAATGTTGAAACAAGCTAGAGGATGGGACTGCCAGCCGTTGAAGAGTAGAATCTTCTGCTTCCTGCCCTGAGAGCATCAGACAGTCCTCCCCCAGTCCTCCCCCGCACTCCTGTCAGAAACAACTGGATAACTGGAGGAAATGCTCGAACGGCCTTGGGGAGCAGGCAGCAGGAGGACAGGGAGGAAATGAGGTGAGTTCTGCGGTGGCTCAGGTGGTAAAGAGTTGGCCTGCAATGCAGGAGACCTGGGTTAGTTCCCTGGCTGGGAGAAGGAAATAGCAATCCACTCCAGTATTCCCACCTGGAGAATTCCATGGACAAAGGAGCCTGGCGGGCTACAGTCCATGGGGTTGCAAACAACTGGACAGGATTGAGCAAATAACACTTTCTTTTCTTATTCTCTCTTTCTGCCAGGAAGGCAAAATCCAAACTGGCACAAAGAAGGGAAACCCAAGTAGAGCCCAGTAATCTCCCTGAGTTAGAGTCAGAGATAGAAACTTGCAGAGGTCAAGACAACAAGACCTGACAGGACAGAGCAAGCAGGCCGGGGGAAAGCAGATGAAGAGCTTTGCATGGGGTTCCCTGAGTCTTTGGCTAAATACAAATTGTACAGGCATGGAGGGAAATGCTGTGAGGCAGGTGGAAACACTGCCAGGGAAGGAGCGATCACTGCAGAGCTGAATGGTTCCCCAAACTCAGAAGCATGAGGAGTTGTATTTTATTCCCATCAGCCAAAGTGAAGAGATTTCATTGAATGCATAGGGTGTTGGGTAGAGTACAGACATGCCACACCTTACAAGTGGGTTAAATTGGTCATAGAGGAAAAGCTAGACCAACTTTGAAAGAGCTTCAAAACAAGTCTTAAAGGATCAAAGTGATCTGCAAGTAAACTACTAATAACCGCTTCCCATAAAAATTCCAACACTCTTTATTAGGTGTTCTTTAAAGCCCCTGCCATCCTGAAAGTCCATGGTTTTCTCTGCTGATCTTTTTTAGTTTTAGCTTTATTGAAGTATAACTGACATATATAAAGTGTACACTGTGTTGATTTGATATATGTATACATCGTGAGAACATTCCCCATCTTGTTAATTAACATATCCACCACCTCACATAATTATCTTTTTTCTTTCCGTTCTTTTTTGGTTAAAGGTCTACTCTCCTAGCAAATTTCTTGTAGCTGCGTAAGGATGCGGTAATTCTTCATTGCCACCACTGGGTGGCACTTACAGTTTTTAAATCCCCTGCCTGGCGGCAGATTTGAAATCCTCTTCTCTGTAGCTCCAGGAGTTGGTAACGGACAGGGAGGCCTGGCGTGCTACAGTCCATGGGGTTGCAAAGAGTCGGACACGACTAAGCGACTTTTTCGCTTTCAAATCCATGATCGAGTTTGTCTTGTATAGAAGAGAGTGCTACTGCTGCTAAGTCGCTTCAGTTGTGTCTGATCTGTGCCCACCAGGCTCCCCCATCCCTGGGATTCTCCAAGCAAGAACGCTGGAGTGGGTTGCCATTTCCTTCTCCAGTGCATGAAAGTGAAAAGTGAAAGTGAAGTCGCTCAGTCGTGTCTGACTCTTCATGATCCCATGGACTGCAGCCTACCAGACTCCTCCACCCATGGGATTTTCCAGGCAAGAGTACTGAAGTGGGGTGCCATTGCCTTCTCCATAGAAGAGAGTATTGGTAACTAAAAGCTTGTAAGATCTGGCTGTCTCCTGAAACCCTGGGATGTGGGAGGAAAAGTCTGAAGCGGACTCACCTGGAACATTAGTGAGGGGGGGTCCCCACACTGTCCCTCCTCCTAGGCTCCTGACTCACCTGCCTTCTCTCCTCTGAGGGGCGGGTCCAGTGAGGAGACCCATAGGGCTGGAGATACCCTGAGCAAGTTCCACGCAGCACAGACCCTCATCTTTCAAGTGAGGGTCACAAGATCCGCCTTCTTGGTATACTCCAAACGTGGGACACCCCAGAACATCTAATTTCTAAAATAGAAATCCCCAGGCTCCATCTCCAGGGATCCTGATTCTGGTTAGGGTGAAGGTATTTCCCAGGCTACTGCGAAGACTAAATAAGACTCCGCAGGATTTTGGGGAAATCCAGTGAGGCTGTATATGGAAAGTTCCTAGTGCCACGTGCAGCACAGAGCAAGTGCTGGCTGATCGGGAGCTTTAATTGTTTTTATGACCAGTGGTTAGCAGCCCAGGTGCCCATGACTCTGTCTGTATATAGTAGATACCAGTGTGTGAGTTTTCCAAACTTGCTGGCATATTGAGTGCAGCACTTTCACAGCATCACCTTTCAGGATTTGAAACAGCTCAACTGGAATTCCATCACCTCCACTAGCTTTGTTCGTCATGATGCTTTCTAAGGCCCACTTAACGTCACATTCCAGGATGTCTGGCTCTAGGTGAGTGATCACACCATCATGATTATCTTAGTTGTGAAGATCTTTTTTGTACAGTTCTTCTGTGTATTCTTGCCACCTCTTAATATCTTCTGCTTCTGTTAAGTCGATACCATTCCTGTCCTTTATCAAGCCCACCCTTGCATGAAATGTTCCCTTGGTATCTGTAATTTTCTTGAAGAGATCTCTAGTCTTTGCCCTTCTGTTGTTTTTCTCTATTTCTTTGCATTGATCGCCGAGGAAGGCTTTCTTATCTCTTCTTGCTATTCTTTGGAACTCTGCATTCAGATGCTTATATCTTTCCTTTTCTCCTTTGCGTTTTGCCTCTCTTCTTTTCACAGCTATTTGTAAGGCCTCCCCAGACAGCCATTTTGCTTTTTTGCATTTCTTTTCCATGGGATGGTCTTGATCCCTGTCTTCTGTACAATGTCACGAACCTCCGTCCATAGTTCATCAGGCACTCTATCTATCAGATCTAGGCCCTTAGATCTATTTCTCACTTCCACTGTATAATCATAGGGGATTTGATTTAGGTCACACCCGAATGGTCTAGTGGTTTTCCCTACTTTCTTCAATTTAAGCCTGAATTTGGCAATAAGGAGTTCATGATCTGAGCCACAGTCAGCTCCTGGTCTTGTTTTTGATGACTGTATAGAGCTTCTCCATCTTTGGCTGCAAAGAATATAATCAATCTGATTTCGGTGTTGACCATCTGGTGATGTCCATGTGTAGAGTCTTCTCTTGTGTTGTTGAAAGAGGGTGTTTGGTATGACCAGTGCGTTCTCTTGGCAAAACTCTATTAGCCTTTGCCCTGCTTCATTCTGTATTCCAAAGCCAAATTTGCCTGTTACTCCAGGTGTTTCTTGACTTCCTACTTTTTCATTCCAGTCCCCTATAATGAAAAGCACATCTTTTTTGGATGTTAGTTCTAAAAGATCTTGTAGGTCTTCATAGAATCATTCAACTTCAGCTTCTTCAGCGTTACTCGTTGGGGCATAGACTTGGATTACTATGATATTGAATGGTTTGCCCTGGAAACGAACAGAGATCATTCTGTCACTTTTGAGATTTCATCCAAGTACTGCATTTCAGACTCTTTTGTTGACCGTGATGGCCACTCCATTTCTTCTAAGGGATTCTTGCCCGCAGTAGTAGATATAATGGTCATCTGAGTTAAATTCACCCATTCCAGTCCATTTTAGTTCGCTGATTCCTAGAGTGTTGACTTTCACCCTTGCCATCTCCTGTTTGACCACTTCCAATTTGCCTTGATTCATGGACCTGACATTCCAGGTTCCTATGCAATATTGCTCTTTACAGCATCGGACCTTGCTTCTATCACCAGTCACATCCACAGCTGGGTATTGTTTTTGCTTTGGCTCCATCCCTTCATTCTTTCTGGAGTTATTTCTACACTGATCTCCAGTAGCATATTGGGCACCTACTGACCTGAGGAGTTCCTCTTTCAGTATCCTATCATTTTGCCTTTTCATACTGTTCATGGGGTTCTCAAGGCAAGAATACTGAAGTGGTTTGCCATTCCCTTCTCCAGTGGACCACATTCTGTCAGACCTCTCCACCATGACCCACCCATCTTGGGTGGCCCCACAGGGCATGGCTTAGTTTCATTGAGTTAGACAAGGTTGTGGTCCATGTGATTAGATTAACTAGTTTTCTGTGATTATAGTTTCAGTGTGTCTGCCCTCTGATGCCCTCTTGCAACACTTACCGTCTTACTTGGGTTTCTCTTACCTTGGACATGGGGTATCTCTTCACAGCTTTGGAAAACTCAGCAGTGGCCACAGGACTGGAAAAGGTCAGTTTTTATCCCAATCCCAAGAAAGGCAATGCCAAAGAATGCTCAAACTACTGCACAATTGCACTCATCTCACACACTAGTAAAGTAATGCTCAAAATTCTCCAAGCCAGGCTTCAGCAATATGTGAACCGTGAACTTCCTGATGTTCAAGCTGGTTTTAGAAAAGGCAGAGGAAACAGAGATCAAATTGCCAACAGAGTTCCAGAAAAACATCTATTTCTGCTTTATTGACTATGCCAAAGCCTTTGACTGTGTGGATCACAATCAATTGTGGAAAATTCTGAAAGAGATGGGAATACCAGACCACCTGACCTGACTCTTGAGAAACCCATATGCAGGTCAGGAAGCAACAGTTAGAACTGGACATGGAACAACAGACTGGTTCCAAATAGGAAAAGGAGTACATCAAGGCTGTATATTGTCACCCTGCTTATTTAACTTCTATGCAGAGTACATCATGAGAAACACTGGGCTGGAAGAAGCACAAGCTGGAATCAAGATTGCCAGGAAAAATATAAAAAAACTCAGATATGCAGATGACACCACCCTTATGGCAGAAAGTGAAGAGGAACTAAAAAGCCTCTTGATGAAAGTGAAAGAGGAGAGTTAAAAAGTTGGCTTAAAGCTCAACATTCAGAAAACGAAGATCATGGCATCTGGTCCCATGACTTCATGGGAAATGGATAGGGAAACAGTGAAAATAGTGTCAGACTTTATATTTTTGGCCTCCAAAATCACTGCAGATGGTGACTGCAGCCATGAAATTAAAAGACGCTTACTCCTTGGAAGGAAAGTTATGACCAACCTAGATAGTATATTCAAAAGCAGAGACATTACTTTGCCAACAAAGGTCCGTCTAGTCAAGGCTATGGTTTTTCCAGTTAGTCATGTATGGATGTGAGAGTTGGACTGTGAAGAAAGCTGAGCGCCAAAGAATTAATGCTTTTGAACTGTGGTGTTGGAGAAGACTCTTGAGAGTCCCTTGGACTGGAAGGAGATCCAACCAGTCCATTCTGAAGGAGATCAGCCCTGGGATTTCTTTGGAAGGAATGATGCTAAAGCTGAAACTCCAGTACTTTGGCCACCTCATGTGAAGAGTTGACTCATTGGAAAAGTCTCTGATGCTGGGAGGGATTGGGGGCAGGAGGAGAAGGGGACGACAGAGTGTGAGATGGCTGGATGGCATCACCGACTCGATGGCCGTGAGTCTGAGTGAACTCCGGGAGGTGGTGATGGGCAGGGAGGCCTGGCGTGCTGCGGTTCATGGGGTCGCAGAGAGTCGGACACGACTGAGCGCCTGGACTGAGCTGAAGTGAGCTGAGTGTGTGCCTGCGTGCTTATTTGCTCAGTCGTGTCCGACTCTTTGTGACCCAATAGACTGTAGCCGGCCAGGCTCCTCTGTCCATGGGATTTCCCAGGCAAGAATCCTGGAGTGAGCTACCCTTCCCTTCCCCAGGGGATATTCCCAACCCAGGGATCGAAGCTGGGTCTCCTGCATTGCAGGAAGCTTCTTTACCATCTGAGCCACCAAGGAATCCCAGATGCCCAGTAAATACTGTCAAATGAATGAAAAAAAACCTTCCAGGCAGACCATGGGGGTGGAGGCTCCAGAGCCCACCTGCAGGGATGAAGGAAACAGTATGGCCACCTGCTCCACCAGGACCCGTCTTCTGCCCACTGAGCCTCCAGTGACCCTGGATTGCACATGCATCCTGGAGATGTGAGGGGAGGCAGGATGAGGGGAGGGGTGGGGTGGGGGGATGGAGGGAGTCCGTCCTGAGAAGACAGCAGCCTAGGGGAGTCTACCCAGAACCCTAAAGCCAGGCCAGGACAAGGCTCTGCACCCTGCCCCCAGGGCTTCTTGGGAGAGTCTCTGCTCCCCGTGTGATATGTATCACATCTGTGACAAGGTCCTCTGTGAGCTTCCCCGATGGCTAGTGGGAAAGAATTTGCCTGCCATGCGGGAGACGGGAGATGAAGGTTTGATCCCTGGGTTGGGAAGATCCCCTGGAGAAGGAAATGGCAGCCCACTCCAGTATTCTTGCCTGGAGAATCCCATGGACAAAGGAGCCTGGTGAGCCACAGTCCATGGGCTCGCAGAGTCGGACATGACTGAGCGACTAAGCATGTCACGTGCCCTTCTATAACTACAGGGCTCCAGTTGCCTGGGCAATGAAGAAACCGCGGGCACGGCCCCGCAGCGGGCACCCTGGGCGGTCAGTTGGGATGCAGCAGCAGACACTCAGGGTGGCAGGTGGGCCAGCTGTGCTCCCAGCTGCTCACCGGCTGGTTGGAGCCGCTTCTGTGTCTGAATCTCCCTCCCTTGGGCAGAGCAGTTCTGTTTGTCCTCCTAAACCTCAGAGCTTCCAAGAACTAAATCTGAAACCCCTGAGGCACGAACTGTCCCAGCGATGTGCCAACAGGAAGCCTCTGCTGCCATCCAGAGAAGGGGCAAGTAGGAGGCCCACCCTCCCAGAGGGTTCCCACCAACCAGCTGGGTGACTCAGGGAACCATTTGCCATGTGGTTCCCCATGGCCTCCAGCAGGGGGCAGCCTGTCTGAGAAATTGGGGGGCATGCTCTCCCAACCCCGTGAGGCTTCCTTAGCTGTGCTTCCGGGTGTCAAAAAAGAAGGATACTGAAGGACAGGGAAGCCTGGCGTGCTGCAGTCCATGGCGTCGCAGAGTCGGACACGACTGAACCACAAGCATTGTTCCAGTCTTTGCTGTGATGTAACAAAACACCTGGAACTCAGTGGTGTTCATAAAGTCGCTCAGTCGGGTCAAGCTCTTTGCGACCCTGTGGACTATACAGTCCCTGGAATTCTCCAGGACAGAATACTGAAGTGGGTAGTCTTCACCCTTCTCCAGGGGATCTTCCCAACCCAGGGATTGAACCCAGGTCTCCCACATTGCAGGTGGATTCTTTACCAGCTGAGCCACAAGGGAAGCCCAAGAATACTGGAGTGGGTAGCCTATCCCTTCTCCAGCGGATCTTCCCGATGCACGAATCTTTTACCAACTGAGCTACCAGGGAAGCCCTGTTGTTTTTACCACAATTCCCAAAGACGCAGTGATGGGAAACGGCCACCACCAGTATACTGCATTCATGGACCCTCTGGGTCAGGAGCTGAGCACGGGGCGGTGGCCCTTCTCTGTTCCAGGTAACCTGGGACCTCCCCAGGGGCGACCCTGGTGACTGGGGCCGGAAGACCTGGGTCCCAGAGCCCACTCCCTAGATGACCTCTTTGCTCACATGTGTGGCACGTGGGATGGACTGGCTTCTCTGGGCCCACGGACGATATCCCCACCAGGGGCGTCTCTGACCTGGCAACCTCAGAGTAAGCAGGCGTCCTGCCCGGTGACTCAGGGTGGCAAGAATGAGTGTTCCAAGAAGGCAAGGAGGAAACAGAGAGGCCTTTCTTCATCTAGCCTCGGAAGCAATGTTGCATCACTTCCACCATATTCCCCCTCTTTTTGGCTGTGCTGGGTCTTCACTGCTGCTCTTGGGCTTTCTCTAGTTACAGCTCCCAGGCTGCAGAGCATGGGATCAGGGTGGTGGCACACAGGCTGAGTTGTCCTGAGGCATGTGGAACCGTCCCAGACCAGGGAAGGAATCTGTCCTCTGCACTGGTCCATCAGGGAAGCCCTTCCACACGGGCCCATCCAAGTTCAAGGGGTGGGGACACAGACCCTCTCAGTGGGAGGGATGTCAAATCATTTGTGGCCATGTTTCCAAACCACCACAGACGCAGATGCAAAAAATTACAAAACCTGAGTACCCATCATGAGGGTATTGCTTGATGAAATTTTCCAACATGAACCACTGGTATTGTTACCAGCAAGATCAGGAAATAAAACACTGTCTGAAGGCCCTCCTGTGTTCCCTCCCAGTCATTCCCCCCACCCTCATCCCCGATTTCTGACACTGCTTGACTTGAACTAAATTGTATACTTCAAAATGATTGATTGTGTGTTTTGTGAATTTTACCTTGCATGCATGCTAAGTAGCTTCAGTCGTGTCCGACACTTTGCGACCCTCTGGACTGCAGCCCACCAGGGCCCTCTGTCCCTGGGATTCTCCAGGCAAGAATATTGCAGTGGGAGGCCACGTCCTCCTCCAGGGGATCCTCCCCACCCAGGGATAGAACTCGTGTCTCTTACTTCTCCTGCACTGGCAGACAGGTTCTTTACTGCTAGTGCCACCTAGGAAGCTCAAATTTTACCTTAACTTTTTTTATAAAGGGCACACAGTCCAGATGTACCAGCCAGCATTATATTGGAAGGCTCTCACCTCAGATGTTGCTTATGCAAGTCTTCTTGTTATGCATAACTGGATCATCACTGAAACATGATTACTAATTAAGCTAATGATGTCAGAAATTTTAAAAAAAGCATCGGTGAATATAGCGGCTCATTGACTAAACTGAATAATGGTCAAATCAGGCTCTCATTGGTGAAATGAAAAGTACTGTTTTTTTAAGGTATGTGGGTTGCTTTAAAATAGTTTAACCCCCCCACCCACCTCCATACTGCAAAGGACATGAGATATCGCCAAAATTTCTAACCTGCCCCTAAGGCTTGATTTTTATTAGCCAGC
Source organism: Capra hircus (assembly GCF_001704415.2). NCBI lineage: Eukaryota > Metazoa > Chordata > Mammalia > Artiodactyla > Bovidae > Capra > Capra hircus. The sequence goes on along the minus strand of NC_030810.1, from coordinate 8,421,871 downwards.
TTTCAGCCACTGATGTAGGAGGGCTTCTGGTTGTTTGGTGATGGTCATAAGTAAGGCAAGGAATCTGGTTTCTAGAGTGTGTGCTGGCCTCTGGTGAAGGCTTTGGTTGGATTTTCTAAAACATGGTCAAGAGCTGGGACTTGAGACTTCATCAAATTTCTATGTTTGCTTGCTGGGGATGTTGGTTTAATAAATATCTTTTTTTTTTTTTGTACTTGCCTTGATGCTTAGGGGCTTCCCTTATAGCTCAGTTGGTAAAGAATCGCCTGCAATGCAGGAGACCCCAGTTTGATTCCTGTGCCGTGAAGAGCCACTGGAGAAGGGATAGGCTACCCACTCCAGTATTCTTGGCCTTCCCTTGTGGCTCAGCTGGTAAAGAATCCGCCTGCAGTGCGGGAGACCTGGGTATGATCCCTGGGTGGGGAAGATCCCCCTGGAGAAGGGAAAGGCTATCCATCCCAGTATTCTGGCCTAGAGAATTCCATAGCCTAGTCCATGGGGTCGCAAAGAGTTGGACACGACTGAGCAACTTTCACTTTGAAGTTTGAGGAATACTACTTCCCTGACCAGGGATCGAACCCTCTCCCTTGGCAGTGAAAGCACAGAATCCTACCCACTGGACTGCCAGGGAATTCCCATAATAAATAATTTTATGTTTAGCAGAATTTGGTCTGGGGCTGGCTTTCCTTATAATATGATAACAAGAATGTGGGGGAGTAAACACCCCCTCTAAACTTCTTTGACCGATACACTAACCAACCAAGTAAAGTCTGAGTTGTACTAGGTTAAACCGGCTTAGGTAAGTTTGCTCATACCCTTGCCCAAGTTCTCATCAGTTTGTTTTTCTTTTTAACCACTGCTCTGTAGGAGCGCCCAGTGAGGTTCTGGATACTTTGTTGCCTTTGTTGATATCTTCTTCCGGTTTACATGTTAAACCTTCCATTACTTTTCCTTGCAATGTTGTGCAGTCACTAAGTCTGTCCAGCTCTTTGCAACACCATGGACTGCAGCCTGCCAGGCTCCTCTGTCCTCCACTATCTCCTGAAATTTGCTCAGATTCGTGTCCTTTGAGTTAGTGATGCTATCTAACCATTTCATCCTCTGCTGCCCTTTTCTTTTGCTCTCAGTCTTTCCCAGCATCAGGGTCTTTTCCAAAGAGTTGACTTTTCTGACTTTTGTGATCCTATGGACTGTAGCCCACCAGGCTCCTCTGTCCATAGGATTTCCCAGGCAAGAATACTAGAGTGGGTTGTCATTTCCTCCTCCAGGGGATCTTCCTGATCCAGAGATCCAACTGGAGTCTCCCACCTTGTGGGTGGATTCTTTAGCACTGAGCCACTAGGGAAGCCTGTAACAGTACAAAGTAACATGCCTAACTCAAGGACCCATTACATGTGCAAGATAGAGTGATTATCATCCATACTCATACAGTAACAGATAATCTGGATGCTTTCATCTTCCATGTTGCAATTAAATTTCAGGAAACTATCACTTAGGAGTTTTGGTGTAGTAACAAAGAAAAATGATAACCACAATTATCTGAAAAGATGAAACAACCACTCTCCCCTTTTCCATTTATACATCCAACTACATTCCCAGCTATGGTTTGTCCAGTAGTGAAAGCTATGGTCAAAGCTGTGGTTTTTCCAGTAGTCATGTATGGAAATGAGAACTGAAGAAAGCTGAGTGCCGAAGAATTGGTGCTTTTGCACTGTGGTTTTGGAGAAGACTCTTGAGTGTCCCTTGGACTGCAAGCAAATCAAACCAGTCAATCCTAAAGGAAATTAGTCCTGAATATTCATTGGAAGGACTGCTGCTGAAGATGAAGGTCCAATACATTGGCCACCTGATGTGAAGAACCCAGTCACTGGAAAAGTCCCTGATGCTGGGAAAGATTGAAGGGAAAAGGAGAAGGGGACGACAGAGGACAAGATGGTTTGATGGCATCACCAACTCGATCGACATGAGTTTGAGCAAATTCCGGGAGATGGTGAAGGACAGAGAAGCCTGGCGTGCTGCAGTCCATGGGGTCGCAAAGAGTCGGACACGACTGAGCGACTGAACTGAACTGACATTCCCAGTGGTCTTTGGAAGCCTGGATTTTCTTCACAGATTTCAAAGAAAGCACAAATCACAGCAATCTAATGCAGAAACAGATGTGATATCCAAGTCTACTGTTAAGGCAGAGATGAAAGGTGTGTGTGTGTGTGTGTGTGTGAAAGACAAGCAGAAATGTAAAACAATATTGGACTTCTCGGTTATACTATTTATGTTAATAGGTAACGGCTTATTACTGTCATTTTAAAAAGAACAGATTTGTTGAGATATAATTCACATGCATAGACTTCACCCTTTTGCAGTGTACAACTCAATGGTTTGTATTATACTCATGGAGTTGTACAGTCATCATCACTGTCTAATTTTAGAATGTTTTCAGTGCATGAAGAGACTTAGGAAGAGCACACGACACTAACAGTTACTTCATTTGCGAAGGACAAAATCTTTTCCTCTAACACGAATCAAAGGCCTGAGGTTTTGTCTTGTTAAAGAGGTTGACAATGCCAAGATACACAGGACTGCATGCCTCCAGAGAGGGAAGCAGAGCCAGGTTTCTGCTCACTTGGAAGCGTTTTCCCCTTTCTGGACTTGGATTCATTCTGACTTCCTAGTAGCTTGCAGGCCCATGCTTCCCAGAGGGCTGAGAGACTGGTGCCAACCCATCTAGGCTGAAGGGCATACCTGTTCTTGTCTGAATGCCACAGAACCACGAGAGCCTCAAGCCTGCAGGGGTTTTCAGAGGGAGGACTGGCAAATTGTATTTTCCTAAGATGGTCACAGTAGAGGCTTCTTCCCTGGGGTCCAGCGGCTAAGACTCCCTGCTCCCAATGCGTGGGACCTAGGTTCGATCCCCAGTCAGCGGATCCCATATACTGCAACTAAACATCCCGAGGGCCACAGAAAAGATCAAAGACCCTGAGTGTCATGACTAAGACTCGGTGTAGCCAAATAAATAATTATTTTTTTATGAAAAGAGAACAAAATGAGCGATTTAAAAAAATCAATAGATTTTTCAAATGAAGACAGATGATCACAATGACATATCCCATCTCATACACTGTTTCTAGATGATTTTATCACACCTCCATTGAGAGGTGGAGATTCTTTATTTTTGGCTGTGCTGGGTCTTCGTTGCTGTGCTTTTCTTTAGTGGCGCGTAGGGGCTGTGCTCTAGCTGCGGTGCACGGACTTTCCTTTGCGGCTTTTCTTACTGCGAAGCAGGGGCTCGTGGGCTCGTGGGCTCCAGCAGCTGTGGCGCGTGAACTCAGTATTTGCGGCTCCCAGGCTCTAGAGCCAGGCTCAGCAGTTAAGGCACACGGGTTTCGTTGCTCTGCAGCATGTGGGATCTTCCCGGACCAGGGGTCGAACCTGTATGCTCTGCATTTGCAGGCGGATTCTTACCCACTGGACCACCATCCAGGGAAGCCCGAGGGGTGGAGATGTACGTCCTCTCTCCTTCATGACTGTTCTGACCAATAGAGTCGAGCTGTGTGATTTCTGATCCTATTCATAAGGCGATGAAGTTTCTACCTCCCTCTGTCTCTTTGCAAGCCCGCCCTGGGAACCCAGTGACCATGCTGGGAGGAAGCACAGGCCACACGTAGGTGTTCTAGCCAAGCATCAGCCAGCGTCAGTCCATACCTGGGAGGGAATAAATCTTCAGATGGATTCTCCCCTCCAGCCTCCGAGCTATCCCACCTTGCACCAGGTGGGTCAGAGGAGGGACTTCCCCATGAAGGTCTGTCCAAAGTGAAGATTTGTGAGCAAAGTAAATGTGTTGTTTGGGCCTTAGGTTTGGGGATGGTTTGTTACATAGTAACAGGGAACTGAAAAGAAATCCTGGAGGTAAAACACGTTTGATTTCCCCTGTGAAATGCAAAGGGGCTTCCCTGGTGGCTCAGATGGTAAAGAATCTGCCTGCAGTGCAGGAGACCCATGTTCAATCCCTGGGTCGGGAAGATGCCCTGGAGAAGGGAACGGCAACCCACTCCAGTATTTTTGCCTGGAGAATTCCATGGACAGAAGAAAGGTAAAATCTCCTGTAGCCATCCCCCAGGAATGTCAGTGAAAGAAACACATTCATGGGATGACACAGGCAAAATACTTCCAACTGCTCCACAGCTAACATCGCTCCCCTGTTCCGTTGCAAGCAATCATATTTGTTTTGTTATAGCAGTTCTGTGCGGTCATTGTAGAAAATTCAGAGAAGTGAGAATTAAAATAGTTGACGGAAATGGTTGGACTCCCAGTGTTTACAACAGTTAATAATGCGATCCTGGGCTTCTCTGGTGGCTCAGTGGTAAAGAATCCGCCTGCCAATGCAGGAGACATGGGTCCGACCCCTAGTCTGGGCTGATCCCGCATGCCGTGGAGCAACTAAGCCCGTGCACCACAGCTACTGAGCCTGTGCTCTAGAGCATGGTAGCTGAAACGGACTGAGTCCACAAGCCCTGGCACGCTATAGCCTGTGCTCCACAGCAAGAGACGCCACAGCCAGCGAGTGGCCGCCACTCGCCACAACTGGAGGAAAGCCCACGAGTTGACGAAGAGCGAGCACAGCCGATCAATGAATATAACTATTTTTTAAAATGATAATTTGGTCCCTTTCTCTTTTTTTTTTTCCTGTGCATAGAAATGTGTTTTACAAAATATAGGTCATATTTGCACAGTAGTATTGATGTGTGTGTGTTAGTAGCTTAGTCGTGTCTGGCTCTTTGTGACCCCATGGACTATAACCTACCAGGCTCCTCTGCCCATGAGGGTTCTCCAGGCAAGGATACTGGAGTGGGTTGCTATGCCCTCCTCCTCCAGGGGATCTTTGTGAACCAGGGATCACATCTGTGTCTCTTATGTCTCCTGCATTGGCAGAAAGGGTCTTTACCACTAGTGCCACCTGGGAAGCCCCAATAGGGATGTTTAAAAGATTTTATTTGATCACTTTATTTAAAAACTTAATTTTTCCCTAATTAAAAAAATATATATGTATGGGGCTTCCCAGTAGGGATGTTGAAAAGGTTCTATTTGATCACTTTATTTAAAAATTTAATATTTTCCCTAATTATATATATATTTCGGGAAGATCCCTGGAGGAGAGCATGGCAACTCACTTCAGTATTCTCACCTGGAGAATCCCCACAGCTAGAGGAGCCTGCTGGGCTACAGTCCATGGGGCGGCAAAGGGTCCTACAGGACTGAGGGAAAAAGCACACAGGCCTCTCCAGATGCTCAGAATCCCTGCCAGGACCCCCTTGGGCCCTACACACCCCAGTGCCAAAGGCTGGTCCTGGATCTCAGGTGCCCACAGCCCGCAGTGGGGACAGGCCCTGGGCAGCAGCCCCTAGGCAGTCAGAACAAAGTCAAGGCAGAGTCCTCAGGGGCAGAGCGGTGTTTACAAGATTTTTCTCAAGGCTTGGCTGACGTAACAGCCATCCACATCAGCCTTCCTTAGGGAGTGACTTTTTTTTTTAACCGTGGTGTTAAAATGCTGACTTATTTCTTTATTTTCAAGCTTCTTTTTTACTTTCTTGCGTTCCACAGGAAAAGTCAGAGTCTCCGAAGTGGCTCTGGTGTCTTACCACAAGAGAGCCAGGAGTTCGTCTCTGCCCGCTTGCTTTTTTTTTTTTTTCTGTTTGCTTATTTGTTTTTAGTATTTTTAGTGTGTTTTGGAAACATGTCTTTAGAGTGAGTATTTAAAAGTCAGCTCGCCCTTCCCCGCGCTCCCTGAGGGCGCCTCCCTCTCCCAGACCTCGAGACCAGTGGCGGCGAGGATGCCACCCGCAGTCCTGGGGGCGCGCGGGTGTCACTCGGGGGCGCTCGGCTCCCCCCACCCCCAGTCTGTCACCGGCCGCGAGCGCCGGCAGGCAGTCGGGGCACTTCTAGGGGACGAGAAAGGAACCGCCAGAACGGTAGTGAAACTTTCGCCCGCTGCCGTTCCCGGAGGACCCCAAGGTCCCCGGGCCCCCGGGAGCGGGCGGAAAGCTCAGGGTTGATCCGAGGGTCCGCGCCCCATCCCGGGAAGCGCTCGGCGGGTCGACATCCCCGGGACAGGCGGGCACCTGTGGCCTCCGGGGCGGGCGGTCCCCGAGCCACAGCTCCTCCTTAAAGCCGCGGCTCCGCCCCGCCTGCCCACGGTTCCACCCAACCGCCGGGTCCCCGCCGTCTCGGCAAAGTGTCGCAGAGTCGCCAGCCGCTGCCCGCCCAGTCCCTGAGTCTCCGGATCCACCGAGGCCATGGCCAGCGAGGAGCTGGCGAGCAAGCTGCAGCGGCGACTGCAGTGGGAGGAAGGGGACAGCGGGCTCCAGTCGGCGCCCGGAGCCGCCCCAGACGCCGAGCCCCAGCCGCAGCCGCCCGCCTGGGCGCCCACCGCCAGAGCCGACGCCGAGCTGAGCGCGCAGCTGAACCGACGGCTGGACATCAACGAGGGCGCGGCGCGGCCCCGCAGCTGCAGGGTCTTCCACCCCTACTCGGAGTTCCCGGAGTTCAGCCGCCGCCTCATCAAGGACCTGGAGAGCATGTTCAAACTGTGAGCGCTCGCGCCGTGCGTCCCCGGGGACCCGGAGCCCCGGAGGGAGGGGCGGGGGAGGTGGGGCGGTCTCTCAAAGTCCCGGGCCCCGTTTGGGGTAGGACGGAGGGGGCCAGTGCAGCGGTTTCTTTATCATTTAACCCTAACGCCCCCAAGATCCCGCACGCCCCGAGCGATCCCGGCGCGGTGGTGCTGGGTGATCCAGCCGGGCTGGGACACCGAGGGCAGGAGCTGCGGTTCTTCCTGACCTGGCTCACAAGTTCCGCTCGGGCAACCGAGCCCGAATCCTGGGCTCAGGGGTCCAGACGGCGGGTCCCGCCCGCTCCGCCGCCTGGCTCGAAGATTTTGCCCAGCACGCAACTTCTAGGAAACCGAGACGCGCTGCTCCTCACCTGCCAACTTTATCTCCCGAGGGAGAAATTAGCCTTCTTTGTCCTTTATCTTTTAAAAACAAAGGAGGAAACTTATCCTTGGCTGCTGCGCGGGGTTTGCTGTACCCGCGGAGACAGAGAACTGGGGGTTTGTTAAACTTCGCAGAAGATCAGTACGTTCCGGGAGCGAGCGCGTTTGGGGAGCCTCCTGGGGGCGTCGCCTTGGCCGTGTTCCCCCTTCTTGCCTCTTGGGCAGGAGGTGCCCGTAGGAACCGGACACGGCAGCTGGCAACTGGTCCGACGTGGGTTCATTCCGGTCGTGCCCCTCGGGGGAGCCCCAACCCCGGGCGATGGAGGCAGCGTTGCCTGGTGGCCTGTACTAGTAGTCGGCCTTGTAGCCTGGCAGCTCCCTGGGCCTCAGTTTCTTCATCTGGAGAGTGGGGAGAAAAAAATCATCCTGCCTTTTAAGGCCAGAAAGTATTTTGCACACCATAAGCTCCCAACTGAGCTATTAATATTTGTTGGAGAATTTCGCCAAGACCGGGAAATGCCTGGGGGTATCGGAGGCCGCCGGCCAGGTCCTGCTTGGGGCGTTTTAAAAAGCGCTTGGAATGTGTTTGTCCTACCCGCGGAGGTTCTATTTAAAGGCGCTGTGGCCGGCACTGTGTGGCGGGAGCCTGAGCCCCTTCCTGAGGCCGGACTGCGTCCAGCTCCAGCCTCGGCACCAAGGTCGGCAGATTGGTACCCGGAGCCACCGCGTCTCCTCGGCTTCCTCGACACCCTAATTTCCCGGTCCCTCGCTTCCAGGCTGTTCTCTGGAGTTAACACCTGCTACTAAGTTGCTTCAGTCGTGTCCGACTCTGTGCGACCCCATAGACGGCAGCCCACCAGGCTCCCCCGTCCCTGGGATTCTCCAGGCAAGAACACTGGAGTGGGTTGCCGTTTCCTTCGCCAATGCATGAAAGTGAAAAGTGAAAGTGAAGTCGCTCAGTCATGTCCGACTCTTAGCGACCCCATGGACTGCAGCGCACCAGGCTCCTCGGTCCATGGGATTTTCCAGGCAAAACTTCTGGAGTGGGTTGCGGTTTCCTTCTCCAGGAAAGAAGACATAAGAGATGCAGTCTGATCCTGATGGGGAAGATCTCTGGAGGAGGGCATGGCAACCCACTCCAGGATTCTTGCCAGGAGAATCCCATGGACAGAGAGGAGCCTGGCGGGCTTCGGACCCTAGGATCGCACAGAGTCAGAGATGACTGAAGCGACAGCCCAGCAAGGAAAGCTGAGTCGAGGCGGAAGACTGACTGGGGCAGAGACTGAAACGTGTGCGGTTTGTCAGCACCCCTTTGACTTATTTGGGGTTATGCCTTTCCTGGCCTACTCTTCCCCGACTGACGGCTCCCAGGGCCCAGCAGTTCCTCCCAGTCCAGGCGGCTTTAGAGAGGGCATCGCAGGGACTGTCATCTTCCTCTTGCTTTGGGGTCATTCAGATTTCTTTCATTTATTTATTTTTATTTTTATTATGTTTTTTCTGTAGAACAGCCTTGGAAAGGCTGTTTGTTTGTTGGCTGCCTAACAGTGATAAAGGGAGTCCACACAATCAGATGGCTGGATGGCATCACCAACTCAATGGACATGAGTTTGAGCAAACTCTGGGAGTTGGTGATGGCCAGGGAGGCCTGGCTTGCTGCAGTCCATGGGGTCGCAAAGAATTGGACTGAACTGAACACAATCAGGGGGGCTTGGGAGATCAAGCAAGATGGCACCGATGAGGAAACAGATGCTGAAAGAAGGTCAAGCTAAAGGACAGGCAGTGTGCGCTCTAGGGTCCTGAAGAACTGGCAGCCTAGTCAAGCGTGGGACTTCTTTCTCCAGAGCTACCGGGTCAGTCACAAGTCTAGCTGGGGTTTTCTGCCACTTGCAACCAAAACTGGCAGAAACAAAAAGGGCATTAATGGGCTCAAGAAGTTAAGAAAAAAGGGCTGGTGTCAGGTATGGTTGTATCTGGGAGCTCAAATGATGCCCTCAGAGGCTCATGTCTTTTTCTGAGCCAGCTTCCTCTCTGTGTGGTCCCCATTCTCAGGTGGCTTATCCCTGGGGGTGGCGGTGTGGCCACAGCAGCTCTAGTAAGTCCAGTGGGAAGGGTAACCATAGCAAAGGCCTTATTGTGTGTGTGTCTTTTGTAGCTTTACTATTGTTTCTGGTTGGCTCTGAATCTATTACTGTGGCCAGAGGAATTCATTGCTCTGATTGGCTGGGCCTGAGCCACGTGGCCCACCCCTGCGGTGACTGGCAGAGGGCTTGGCAGTGGGACTTTTACTGAGGAAGCCGGTGTGTGCACTGTGGTAAAATCACCAGCTTCCTGTGAGGGCTGGGTAGCTGCTGTGACTGCCAGGGGCAGGGACCATTGGGAGAATCATTCTTTCCCTGACGGTGGTTTGGAAAAACCCTTCCCTCCCCCCCAAATCTAATGCTATACTGTAAGTGCTTCAGTCGTGTCCGACTCTGCAACCCCATGGACTGTAGCCCTCCAGGCTCCTCTGTCTGTGGAATTCTCCAGGCAAGAATACTGGAGTGGGTTGCCATGCCCTTCTCCAGGGGAACTTCCCCACCCAGGGATTGAACCCAGGTCTCCAGCATTGGCAGGTGGGTTCTTTACCACTAGCATCATCTGGGAAACTCCCCTTAAATCTAGTATCAGGACCCAATTATCCATTTTGAGTTTGGAGAAGGTACAGACAGAGCCCCCCTCCCCCTCATTCCAGGGTCATTCGCTGTGATCGTGGGCAAGTGGCGTAACCACGTCTCGCTCTTCATCTGTAAAATGGGGGCAGCTGTTCCTTTCAAGTTTTTTTTTAACTGAATTTTTAAAGTTTATTTTTGGCTGTGCTGGGTCTTCGTCGCTGCACGGCTTTTCTCTAGTTGTGGGGCCTGGACTTTCCGCCGCCGTAGCTTCTCTTGTTGTGCAGCACTGGCTCTAGGGCATCGGGGCTTTAGTAGTTTCGGCACCCGGCTCCAGAGCACAGGCTTAGCAGTTCTGGCTCACCGGCTTAGTTGCCACATGTGGGATCTTCGCAGATCAGGGATAGAGCCCACGTCTCCTGCATTGGCAGGCAGATTCTTTCCCACTGAGCCCCCCCCCCCCCCGGAAAGCCCTCTTTCAAGGGTTTGGTGAGAACTGAGTGAGAGGAGTGGGTGACGAGCGCCAAGTCAGCCTGAGACATGAAACAGGGGCTTTCTGTTGAAAGCCGTTCCCCAGCTTTGGCTCCAAGCCCCATGTCCATGTCCAAAACCCTCCCCACGCTGCCACCCACATGGGCACAAACAGGGACTCCTTGGCCCTGGCCCCTGTGAGCGTCCACCTGAGCGTGATGGGGTCCCCCCCTCAGGGGTTCCTGCCCAGTTTTTCCCCTGGGAGGCAGCTGAACTCTTGCTCCCCCGACCCCACCAGGGTCAGGAGCTCCCAGCCAGGGAGAGTTTGTCACCTGGAACCCTCTGATTCAGCTCTGCCCTTCAGTCCTCATCCCCTTCGTACCCGCAAGGCTGCTGTGGGGCCTGGCATCTGGGGATTTGCCACCTGCTGGCCTGGCACTGCCACCTTCCTGTAGGTGCCCTTTGCAGTTGATGAGGTCCTTGATCCCAGCTTTGCTCACAGCTCAGCCCAGCTTTCCTGCTGGCCCTCTTTCATGTTTCCCTCTTCCTGCTGTCCTACATGACTTTAAAAAAAAAAAAACTGCATGACTTAAAAAAAAACACTACATCTAGGTAAGTCCTCTTGAAAACCTCACTGTTGCTCACAGCCCCCTTCACATCCAGTCACTCCTGCACTGAACCTCTTCTGCAGCTGCTTTCTGAGGGCTGGGCAAGGAAAGCACTTCGTGGGGGTCTTCCAGGTACCTATGCCTCCTAGGCATGCCCACCCCTCTCCCATCCTCTCCCTGCCCTGTGAGTGCGTTGCTATGGCGTCACCTTATCCAGCCAGCAGCTGGTGATTGCCACGTGTCTGCTCCACCTGAAGCGTACCTCGTTGTTGTTGTTTTTCAGCCACTAAGTCATGTCTGACTCTTTGTGACCGCAGGCACTGAAGCATGCTAGGCCTCCCTGTCCTCCACAATCTCCTGGAGCTTACTCAAACTCGTGTCCATTGAGTCAGTGATGCCATCCAACCATCTGATGCTCTGTCGTCCCCTTCTCCTCCCACCTTCAGTCTCGCCCAGCATCAGGGTATTCTCCAATGAGCCGGCTCTTTGCACCAGGTGGCCAAAGTACTGGAGCTTCAGCTTCAGCATCAGACCTTCCAATGAATATTCAGGATTGCTTTCCTTTAGGATTGACTGGTTTGAACTCCTTGCAGTCCAAGGGACTCTCAAGAGTCTTCTCTAGCACCACAATTCGAAAGCATCAGTTCTTTGGCGCGTAACCTTCTTTGTGGCCCAGTTCTCACATCCGTACGTGACTACTGGAAAAATACCTCTTCCTCCCTTTTTCTACTTCCGTTGCTTTTTATGCTTAAACTGAAAAAAAAATCGTGTGAAAAATCTCAAAGAACACATGACACATTAACTTGTTTTCCGTGCTTTCCATGCTTTATCCATTGCAGAAGCAGTGTTGTGAGCCTGTTAAGAACATGAACTTGGAACCAGGCTCCCTGGGTTCAAACCAACTCTACCACTTGCTACTTCTAAGGTTACTTTAGGCAGGTTGCCGGAAGGCTTTGTGCCTCAGTCTCCCTTTCTGTCAGGTGGGGATAGAATGGCACCTGGCTTGTGAGATTATTGTGGGAATTAAATGAATTCATGTGTGTGAAGCAGTTAGTGCAATGCTTGGCCCATGGTGAGGCCAGTAGATTTGCGGCACTAATTTTCACGGCTGTAATTTGGGTGGACATGCAGATTCTGTGTTGTGCGTTTTGTTAAACAGTTTGCGAACACTTTGCAATGGCTGCTTTATCCTTTGAAGCCGATTTCTCCTGCAGCTTGAGCTGTGGAGTGCGGACATGGACGTGGATGTGCATGGCCACTTGCTGGCTTATTGGCCCCTCTGGGACTGCACCCAGGGGGGTTGTTGAAGGGATTCACTCACTGCACTGCGGGGTAAGTGGATATGAGTCCTAAGGCTGCTGTAACAAGGACCACAAGCCGGTGCCTTAAAACAAGAGAGATGTGTTTTCTCACCATTCTGGCAGCTGGAAACTGAAGTCATGGCGTCAGCTGGGCCACGCTCCCTCTACAGGCTCTAGGGAAGAACGCTTTCATGCCTCTTCCAGCTTCTGGTGGTTGCCAACAATCCTTGGCATCCCGGGCTTATGGACACATCACTCCAGTCTCTGCCTTGAGAGCCGCATGGCCTTCTCCCCGTGTGTTGTCTTCGTGTGGCCTTCTTGTATAGACACCTGTCATTGGATTTAGGGCTCACCCGAATCCAGTGATTTCACCATCTAATTTTTTTTGGTTGTGCTGGTCTTTGTTGCTTTGGCCGGGCTTTCTCTCATTGTGGCGAGCAGTTCGCAGCCTCCTGATTGCCGTGGCTTTTCCTGGTGCAGAGCTCAGGCTCTAGGAACATGGGCTTCAGTAGTGCAGCACTCGGGCTGAGTAGTTGTGACTCCCAGGAGTTGTGGCCAGGCTCAGGGATGTGGGTGATCTTTGTCCCCCAATCAGGGACCAAACCCTTGCCCCTTGCAGTTGAAGTTCAGAGTCCTAACCATTGGACCGCCAGGGAATTCCACAGTATGGCTTCATCCTAACTCAATTTATCACGTCTGCAAAGATCCTACTAGCACAGAGGTCATGTTCTGCAGGTCTGGGTGGCTGTGAATTTCGAGGGGACCCCCTTCAGCTCATTACTGAGGGCGGGCAGAGGTGTCCAGTTGGTGTGCACCATGACTGTCCTGTCCTGGCCTCCTGGGAGAGTACAGTGGTGGGGAGGCCCTTCCAAGGAGCCCTCAGGTTTAGGAACGTCAGAGTCTTAACCACGTTCTGCCATTTAGGTGATTTAGGAATGTCTGAGAGGTAACCCAAGCCAGAATGATTCCTACCCCAACAGAAGGGGGATCAGATGGAGTTGCCGTCTAACTGCAAAAAAATGAACAAAACCAGCAGAAAACCCCTACTTGTGCCAGGAGTGCACTTACTTTCAGCAAGAATTTCGTTTCTAATCAGTCTCTAGATCCAGACTGTAATGTCGCCTTTGAGTTCACCCAGAACCTGACTTGACCGGATCAGAGTAGGCCCATTCTTTTTGTCTGGGCCTCTACTCACATAGACATTGCAAAACGTGCTTTGATCTCTTTAATACTATTTAGAAGTATTTTGCCTAGGGATTTCTTACATTTTCAAGATTTTAAGAACTCCTGGATTCTTGCCAGCCTGTGAACACAGTGGATCCTTGGAGTGGGGGTCATTTGTCTTTATATTGTTGGGACCTGGTGTGTTGTAGAAGAGAGAATTTTCTAATGAGTGCGGGAAGCCAGAGGCATCACCAGCCCGGCCAGAAAAAGTTCCCTTTCCATCTCCAAGCGTGTTACTGGATAGCCTGGGCCCAGAGAATAGTGGCCTGATTTTAAAACGAAGAGGAAGAGGGCCCCGAAGAAACTGACTCTACAGAGTGTGTCCAGGGCTGTAATAGGAGCTGGTGGAGCGGTCAAGGTTAGACAGGAAATTTTAATTACCCTACGCTTATCCAGAGGCCCCGTTCAAAGGGAGGTAATGAGGGGAACCACTTAAAGGCAGGACCTAAATACAGCATCTTAAAATGCAGCTGTGATGTTTTTGCAGCATACTAAAAGCTTGTGTTTCAATTCCCCACAGAGAGGGTGGGGAGAGGAGCGTTTGGCTATGGGAAAGTTGTCTTTTTATTCGGAATCCGAAACGATGATGTCATGGACGCCCTGCCAGCACCCGACTCCCTGTCACCACTGAACTCCGAAAAGGCGGGGCTGTCCTGGAATTCTTCATTTCTCGTCTCCCCCATCCCCAGTTGCTTTTTCTCCTCTCTAGATTTTTCTCTGAGGGAAGGAGGAAGAGATGTGGAGATGGAGGGCTGGAATTTGCCAAAAGGGGTGAAGGGAGCCGAGTTAAGGTTTGCTAGGGAAGAGGGAGGGGAGGCAGCCCACCCACTCTTATCTGTATCTTTCCAGTGAATTGCCTTCTACCCAGAGAAAGGTGGGTGGAAATAACCGGACATTAAGTGCTTCTTTTTCCTTCCGTAGAGAAAGGCAAGGGCTTCTGACTCTCCTGAGTGTGTCTTTGGTGCAGAGTGATCCACCTTAGAGTCGAAATTCCCTCACCTGCATGGGGATTATGCCTGTTTGAGTGTTTTGGTTGAAGGTGGGGCAGGAGAACTCAGGGCTTGTGTGAATTCCTGGTGAGTGGTCAGCCAGAACCCAGCCAGGTCGGCTTCTGTTTGAGGCCTTGGTCTCTGGAAGAAAGATGCTGTAACTGGGAAGTATTTCTTACAGGGGTTTAAGCACTGGTTTTCTTTGCCCTGGTTGTGTGATGTGGGAGGAGCTGGAAGGAGGTGGCACGATTTCTGGCGGTTTCATCTTTGCAGAGAGCTTCCTTCTTTTTATTCCTTGCTCCTCATCTCCTCTCAGGGACGTCTCCTCCACTCTCCTCGTTACAGAGCATCCTGTTTTGTGAGAATTTGAGTGACTTATTAAAATTCTACATGAGGCAAAAATAAAAAGTCTTTTTCCCATGCAAAATTAAGTGCCTGGTGTCAAAGCTTCAGGGCTTCCCCGACGGCTGAGCAGTAAAAGAATCTGCCTGCGATAAAGGAATCCGCCTGCCAGTGCAGGAGACTCGGGTTCGAGCTCTAGATCGGGAAGACGCCCTGGAGGAGGAAATGGCAACCCACTCCAGTAGTCTTGTCTGGGAAATCCCATGGAGAGAGAGGACCTGGTGGGCTACAGTCCGTAGGGTCACAAAGAGATACAACTGAGTGACGCTCAAAGCACGCTCAAAGCTTTAAGGTCCAGGGGCCTCTAACTGTATTTACACCCTTAGCCCTATAACACCTCCCTGCCCTAGTCTAACTAGTGAATAGAAGTACCTTCCTCCACTGGATTTGGGGAGTTTGGTGGACATGGGCTACGTCATGCGTGGTTTTACGGTACAGCTGACCCAGGGAATCTCTCAGGATGTGTTGCATGAATCAAATCTTTGGAGCTAGTGGATCCCAGGCCTGTCTTCTTGGGCAGAGATACTCAGTGGAGGAGCCCAGCCCTCACGCTGGATTTTTGCACAGCTCGCTATTAGCTGCCTGCTTCAAGGATAGCTGTGTATCATATGCACTCTAGCAGGCTCACCCGTGCCTAGAGGCATGCTCACTCACGCTCTCTCACACACAGCTTTGGCCTCATCATAGAGTCCTCCTGGAACAAACCTCTGCCTTCCCCCCTGCTTCTGTGTCCCCTGAGTGTTGATGACTGAAGGGCACCCCGGTGCTAAGTCAGATGCTCCTTGGAAGGCCTGTGTACAGGGGGACCTGAGTTACTGGAATGTGGACTGTGCCATTCTGCAGTCCCGACGTGTACTCAGTGGCCCCAAGACGCAGACCTGCGGCTCCCTGGTAAATCCTTCCTAGGTTCCCAGGCTGCCTGGACCTTCTGTGACCCTCCCTCAGTGCTCCCACCCCTGGGCTCCCGTGACCAGCACTGTCTGTGCGTTTGCTGATGCCTGCTCCTGTGGAGTGGTAATAATGGTGATAATGATTAATCTCCTTCTCACCTCCTGTCATGACCTATTCATTCATTCAGCTTTCTCATTCATTCAGCAAAGCACATGCCAGGTACTGGGGTTGTACAGATTGATCTGGATGGGTTTCTGCCCTTGAGACGCTCAACAAACTTTGAACAGTGGGATGGATTGACCACAATACTGCTTGACAGGGAAGGATTCAAATCCCAGGAAAGCTGTCCACCACTCATGTACAAGACATCCCGTGTAGCCTAGCAGACCCTGGGGGATGTTGCATTCAGGAGGGCGGTCGTGGTCTTTCTGGACACAGTCAGGGAGGAGCAGCCAGCCAGGACTGGGAAGGGATTCGGGCCCGTGATGGATCTAAAGGTTTCTTGGAGCCAGAGGATGGGGGCTGAGAGCTTGAAGTCTGGTGGGGACCTGCTCGACCTTAGGGGGCAGAAGGTGGGCAATGAAGCAGCAGTGAAAGACACAGTGTAGAGAAGAGAGAACTCTCGTGGTTGGAGCTGTGGAGCAATGGAAGGAATGATCTCAAAGGTGGTAAGCCCCTTGGTCGGGAGTTCCGATGGAAGGTGGGTGGTCTGTCTTCATGGAGTGAGAGGTTTGCAGTAGGGAAGGGTTGGAAAGTTCCTGGGAGGCTGGGGGGTGGGCTAGATGACCTTCAAGGTTCCTTCTGGGCCAGGGTTGGGCCAGCTTGGTCTATGAAGGGCCAGGTGGTAAATATATTTGACCTTGTGGGGTCCCTAGAGCCACTTGGCCGCTGTGATAGACAGTAGCAGCAGAGAGTGCGTCCAGGAACCTAAACTCAGCAGCATGGCCGCATCCAGAGAAAACTTGGTGAGCGGGGTTTGCCTGCAGGCCGTGGTGTGTAGGCCACTGTTGAAGGCAGTTGTTTTGGAAACTTCTGAATCCTGAGCCCTGTGAGTCTTTGGTGGTCTCGTTCATCCCCTCTTTCATTTCTTGGCCTTTCTCCCTGCCTGTGGCCTGGGGTTTCACTGGCTGGGGCAGACCTCAAGCCCCCAGGGGAAAAGGAGCCAGAAGTGGATGTGGACGGGAGAGTGAGCCTGGAACCTGGGACCCAGAGTCACTTCTGGAAGATTGTTGCTGGACCAGAAGCAACAGGTCTGTCTGCTTCTCTTGCCAACTTGGGGGACCGGGCAGCTGGGAGCCCCCAGAAGGGCTGCCTTGGTGTTCCTTCCTCTGAGAGGTGGCCCAAGGTGTGTTTGAGCCGGGCTGTGGTCGGGGAGGACTTAGGGACTTCCCTAGTGGTCCAGTGATTAGGACTCTGCACGTCCACTGCAGGTGGCACAGGTTCGATCCCTGGTCAGGGAACCAAGATCCCACAAGCTGAATGGTACAACTAAAAAAAGAGAGAGAGAGAGAGCGAGCTTAGAAACTCCAGATGAAAAGGAAAGTGCAAGCTAACTTGGTTGCACAAAGTTGCACCATGGGGCCTTGGGTGTCTGCCTCCTTGAGCCCCGTGGTTAGCGGAGGCATTCTTCATCTCAAGTTTTTAGACCAGCACCCCTCACCCCCTGCCATGCTCCTTTGTTATCTTTATCACCTCTGATTTCTTCTTCTTTTAGGAGGTCTCCAGGTGGAGAGGCGGGAGTGCTTGGGGCCAGCACCCTCTTTGGTGGGCGTCTCCTTACACTAATGGCTCTTGCGCCCTTTGAAAGTGTGGCTGTCTGATGTTGTCTTGCTGGTGGCCCTTCTTTGTGGGGAGGCCTTTGTGCAAGTCGTGGGTGGGTCGCTGTGTGTGTCTGAGGGTGTCCAGACCTGGTCTTGCTTTCTTTCAGTCTCAGCCTGGCGGCTCTGTATGTTGCTAAACGAAAGTCAGTTCTTTGATTTTTGGAAGCGAGGGCTGGGTGGTCTGTCCCCGCACAAGGCTGCCTCTAGTTGACAATACATCCTCGCACTCTGCCAGCTTGGGTCAGGTTTGCAGGAAGTTCAGGACTTAGAAACTCTCATGTGTCCAAGGCTGGCCCTGCCGCCCCTTCCTGGTCAGAATGGCAAGGGACCCCAGGGCTGTGATTGATCCCAGCCCTGGGGTATCAGCTCCCGGGGATCCCCTGGCCCCACCTGGCACTGCTCCCTGAACTCTGTGCCTGGGACGGTGGACCCCGGCCATCTGTCCTCTACCAACAAGGTCTGGCTGAGGACAAGCCCAACTCTGCACCCTCGGGGACCTGGTGAGCTCTGTCCCGGCCTTGGCGAGGTGCTGGCCCTGATCCTGTGCAGCTCTGTCTGTCTTGGCCTCGGTGACAGGGTCTCTGTCCCCTCCCTAAACGACTCGTGCTCCCCCACCCTTTCCTGCAAGAGCCAACTGTAGGAAATCTACACTCTGATTGATTCCTACCCATCAGAGCCACTGCTAGCAGAGCACCTGCTGTTCTGTGCAACACTGTTATTAGCGTTTATACATCGTCGGCACGAGGAGGTGGGTGCTTTCAGCATCCCTCAGTTTACAGATGGGGAAGCCAAGGCGCAGAGAAACTAGATGACTTGCCCAACGTGGCACTTTGCGTAAGTGGCGGAGCTGGGGTTTGAACCCAGGTGGCCCGTGTTCTTGTCCCCTGTGCCACCAAGTCTCAACCATCCTTTTTAAAAAAAAAAAATTGTTTTTGGCTGTTCTGGGTCTTCCTTGCTTCCCAGGCAGCCTTAGTGGTAAAGAATCTGCCTGCCAGTACAGGCAACACAGAGATGCGGGTTCAGTCCCAGGATCGGGAAGGTCCCCTGGAGAGAGGTCTTCCTTGCTCCGCTCGGGCTTTCTCTAGTGGTGGTGAGCAGGGGCTGCTCTTCGTTGCTGTGTGCAAGCTGCTCATTGCGGTGGCTTCTCTTGCTGCGGAGCACAGGCTCCAGACGTGAGGGCTTCAGTGGTTGTGCGGCACAGGCTTAGTGGCTCTTCAGCATGTGCGACCTCCCTGGACCAGGAACAGAAGCCTTGTCCCCTGCTTTGGCAGGTGGATTCTTTACCACTTTGGCAGCTTGAATTGGGGCTTCTCTGGTGGCTCAGCTGGTATAAAAAATCCACCTGCAATGTGGGAGACCTGGGTTCTATCCCTGGGTTGATAAGATCCCCTGGAGAAAGGAGAGGCTACCCACTTCAATATTCTGGCCTGGAGAATTCCATAGACTGTTATGGTCCACCGGGTGGCAAAGAGTTGGGCACGACTGAGCGACTTCCATGTCACTTCACTTCTATACCACTGGACCACCAGGGAAGCCCTCAGCCATCCTCGACACCCTCCCCTGCACAGCCAGGCGGGGCCCTGCATGGCAGGCCTCCTGACCTCGAGGTCTCGAGAGACCACCCACTCCCAGCCGGGGGCTGCTACCTCCTATGTGGCCGCCCCTGATCCATCCTACATGCCCGAGCCCAGATCTCATCTTGCTTCCCTCTTGAGAAGCCCTATGGGTTGGGGACAGCCTACAACATTTGGTGGCTCCCTATTTCCTGTGGAACACAGTCCAGACTTCTCACGATGACCCTTAAGGCCAGTCACAGCTGGCTACTGCATTCTTCTCTCTTGCTGGTTGCCCCAGCCGGACCCCCCTCCCGCTGGGCTGTTGGTCCCCAACCTTCCCCCACCCCCCATCCACCAACCCCCATCTCCAAGTCTGTTTCTGTTGATTCTTAGGAGGCTCCCCTCTCCCTCCATAGTGTTTATCCTGGTAAAGCAGGCTCTGCTCTTTTTTTTTTTAATATTTATTTTCAGCTCTTTGTTCCGGGGCATAGGCTCCTCTCTAGTTGAGGCTCACAGACTCAGTAGCTGCACAGCAGGTGGGATCTTAGTTCCTGTACCAGGAACCACCAGGGAAGTCCCCGGCCCTTCATGGCTGAGCATGGCTGACTTCTTTCTCCAGTCCCCAGGGCTGGACCCCAGGCCAGGTGGGTGGAGGGGGGAGCCTTGACCTCTGTAGAGAGATCTGAGCTCTGTTCTGGAGCTGTCCCTAGGCTCTAAATACGGCCGCAGGGGCGCTTCCCAGCCCCCAGGGATGTCAGGAGTGGGAGCCTTCCCTGTGGTGGTGCAGGGCCCTCTGGCAGTGCCACCAACCACAGGCCACATGGGCTCAGACGGGCCTGTAAGTGAGACGTGGAACAAGGAAAGTGACCACCTTCTCAGGTTGTCCCCGAGATCGTGTGACCACTCGGTGTGCAGTGGCAGCCTTAATTAGGTCACTCCTAGGTTGCAGCCCCAGGTTCTTTCCACTGAGGGAGCTGTAGGTCTGGGCCCCCAGCTGGGCTGCTGGATTTAGGGTGGTGCCAGCCCAGAGGGAGGGCCTGAGGGAGGAGCCGCTGCCTGGGAAGTGGTGGGTGGAGGCGGAGGCTCTGAGGACCCAGAGGTTGCCAGCCTGGGTGTCTTCCTTTCTGTTCGGAGGGACCGCTGAGTCGCCCACGGTCCACTTCCTCTAGGCCCGTGGTCCCTGGCCTCGCCCTCCCTCAGGGCCTCCCCCTGGCCAATGTCCCTCCCTGACTCAAGGGCTTGAGAGTCAAGGGGGTTTGCATTACTGCCAGGGCTGCCGCAGGCCTGACCGGGTCCGGATGTAGAAACCCCTAGGTTTGGGGTCACCCATCTCCCAAGATCCACAGGACTCCTGGGAATTCCCAGGACAACTAGGTTTCCAGGGGCCCCCTTGGGCCCAGTTTCCCAGCCCACCATGGCTTTTACGGGAGCTGTTGGGAGCCAAGGGCATCCCTGGTGGCTCAGCTGATAAAGAATCCACCTGCAATGTGGGAGACCTGGGTTCCATCCCTGGGTTGGGAAGATCCCCTGGAGAAGGGAAAGGCTGCCCACTCCAGTATTATGGCCTGAAGAATTCCATGGACTATATAATCCAAGGGGCCGCTCAGACACAACTGAGCGACTTTCAATTTTTTTCACTGTTTTGGGAACCAAGGGGAGGCGCCCCATTGTTACAGGAAAGAACCTACCCTACTCATTTCCACACCCCGCTGACCAGGAGTGTCCTTGTGGCCTCCACGGCCTCCATCAGGGAGTACCCACGACAGGTGTCCCCTGGGACACCCCTTCTTCTCACCCTCCTTTCTGGATGAATAGCCTGGTGGTTCTCAATTCCCAGGCCTACTTACTCTGTTCCTGTTCCCACACTGAGTCCCCAGCCGCCTGTACTTATCCAAACCCAGCAAAGGTGTTCCAATTTCAAAAGGACAAAAGGGAGACCCCAGAATTACGGTCTTTCTCTTAATGAGACATTTCTCTTAATGAGCTAAAACTTAAAAAATAAAAAGGAGAGGGGGTGCCCTTGCTGATGAGCTGAGAGCTTATCTGCCTTCTGTGATCTTCATGAGAAGGGAGTCACTCTGGGGCAAAACCCAGACAAAACCCAAACCAAGGACACATAGCCCAGAACATCACTGGGACCTTGAACCAGGGATGTCTGACACCAGAAACACTCCCATCTCCTGCCATTCTCCGCCTTCCTCAGGAGGAGCCCACTCGGGCTCCCGTGGGCCCAACTGTGCCCTGTTTCATTTGCCACGTCAGAAGCTTTCCAGGGCTCATCCCTCCCTACCCTGTCACTCGTGGCCAGAGGGTTCTTGGCACCTGGACCCTGCGTGTGGCTGAAGCACTTTGCAGTCCTGACCTGTTAACTGGTGTCACTGGCACGTTCCTCTCGGGGCTGAGGTGGGGGTAGTCACGGGGTGCCTGGCTTGGGGTGCTGGCATCAGTGAGAGAATTTGCGTGTAGCTAGAGCCTCCCAGTTTGAAGCCTTTTGCAGCCTGAGAGCACGGACTGGGGGAAGCCCAGCTCACCCTCGGTTCCCTCTCCTTCTGAATCCATGTTGAGGGTCCCTGGTGGGGAGAGTGCTCTCCCACTGCAGGCATTTGGGACAAAGCAGGTTTCCCTGCTTCTCTCAACACCCTAGGTAGCAGCAGCCTGATTCTGTATCCTCTCTGCTGTCTGGCGGGGCCCTGAGCTCACAGTGGGTGCTCTGTAGGGGTGGGGGTGGCGCCTCAGCTCTGCTCTGCCACCCTCCTTTTCATTATAAGCTTCCAGACACTGTGTATGGACCTACGGGGGGCTAGTCTCCTGCAGCCTGTCGAGGTGCGGCTGCTGTGGTTGTTAGTCACTTAGTCGTGTCTGACACTTTGCGACCCCACAGGACAGCAGCGTGCTGGGCTCCTCTGTCCTCCGCTATCTCCCGGAGTTTGCTCAAACTCATGTCCATCGAGCACTATCTAACCAGCTCCTCCAGTGGCAGAGGATGAGATGGTAAATGTGCTGGCCTCTTTCCAGAAGAAGCAGGGTATCAGCCAGAGGTGCATTCCCGCAGCACGGGCTGTGCACGGGACAGGGGAGGCTGGTGCTCACCTGACCCAGAGCCACTGCCACCCCACCTTCGCCCTCCCCACATCTCTCCATGATGGGTACTGTGTGCTCCCCCAGCCGCCTTAGTCTGCTCACTCCATGACCGGCCCCCTCCCCACCCCCACCTCCCCATCCATCCTGCACATCGAGCTGAGAGCTCTTTTCTGAAGCACCTATCTGATGTCGCCTCTCTGCTTCATACTCTTTGGGGGTTGCCCCCATTCCCCCTTAGGAAGACACAGCTTTCCCAGATTGCCTGTGGGGCCAGACCCCCTGCCCACTTCTGAGACATCCTATCCCCTGTGGACCTTGCTGGGAACTGGGGCTCCCTCCCAGGGCTCTGCAGCCTTGCTGCTGTCAGACCCAGCTCTGCCTAAGCTCCAGCCATATCACAGCTCAGCCGTCTGTACCTCTGCCTCCCCGCTGGGACCGGTCTCTGTGTTCTCTTTCATCTCTGGAGAGGCCCTGGGTAGACCCGAGCCAGGTGGTGACTGAGTGAATGGAGGCGGCCGGGGGCAGCCTGATTGGAAATCAGACTCTGGGCTCAGGCTTTTGTGCTTAATTCCTCAGAGTCCCCTTCCTCAGAGCCTGCGGACTCCTAGTTTGCCTGCAGTGGTAACACACTTGGAGACGGGCTTCTCAGTCTGCAGTGAATCAGGAGGGAGAGGAGGAAGGAGGGAGGAGGAAAGGGCAGATAATTTGAGAGCTGGGGGTACTACTGCACGAAAGACAGGAAACCAGGGCCTCAGAGAAGGGGCAGGCAAGGGAGGCCTGGAGGAGGAACCCAGCCCTGTGACCTGGGGGAACTGACTCCTTGGAAAAGACCCTGATGCTGGGAAAGACTGAAGGCAGGAGGAGAAGGGGACAACAGAGGCCGAGATGGTTGGATCGCATCACCAACTCGATGGACATGAGTTTAAGTAAATTCCGGGAGTTGGTGATGGACAGGGAGGCCTGGTGTGCTACAGTCCATGGGATTGCAAAGAGTCGGACGCTACTGAGTGAATGAAATGAACTGACCTGGGGGAGGGGGCTGAGCTCATCTGGGTAGACACTGTTGGGACACCCGCAGGCCCTGGGAAAGGCCATATGCTTCGGGCATGGTCTGGTACAGTGCCCTTCTCCTACCTGAAAGAGCCTGCCAGCAGGGGGAACCTTGTGAAAACGCAGGTTCTGATTTAGCAGGTCTGGGGAGGGACAGGAAATTCTGCGTCTTAGACAATCCTGGGCCACTGGTCCAGGGACCACACTTTGAGTGGCCAGAGCCTGCCTGTCTGAAGAGGCAGCGCGTGATTCCCGTACCAGGATTTTCTGGGGGAAAGCCAGGTGTTCCGAGCTCCTGGTGCCCTGAGGCCTAGGCACCCCTCCCCCAACATTAAGAGTAAGGCATTTTCTGGGGTGCTGCCATTTCCTGAGAACCCTCTACCCTCTGGGGATCCCCAGGGTGGTTTCTGATAGCCAAGCCCCAGGCAGACAAAAGGCTGGCCCGCTTCTTTCTTCCTTGATAGCAGGATTATTCTGGGGAGGTGAAACCCAAGAAAACCCAGGGGCTCTGCACAGTGGAGCCCAGAGAGCAAGCCATTCATGGACCAGCACTGGGTGGATGCTGGAAACTGGCCCTGCCCCCTTGCCTCTCTCCCTTACTGGCAGGGCCTTTGGCAGGGTGAGACTTAGGGCTCATTTAGGCCCCTTTGGCCAGGCTGGGGGCTTTCCCAGGTCATAGGCCCAGTTTGGGGACCTCAGACCATCCTGCTTCATTCCACCCCATTCCACCAGCCAGTGATGGCCCCAGTCAGAGTCAGGAAGCCTTCAAGTGAGGCCTTGGAGGGCAGATCTGATGCTGTCATCAGGACAGGCTGGGTGACAAGAGTTATTCTATAAGGGCTTCCTGGAAATTCAGCCCAAGGGGCCGCAGCAGGCTGTGGACTGCAGTTTCTTCCAGAATGCTAATGGTGTTGGATGCTGTTTGAGGCCAGTGAGTGTCGGTACCTCTTCAGCAGCAGCCCTGGAAGTTGTCTGCTTCCTCTTCATGGCTGCGGACAGGTCCTACTTTTAAATATAGCTCCCTCCCACCGCACGCTTACCAGGCACAGGGGCCAGAGCTGGTGGGTTATCTTTTTTGGCCCCTCGACAGCTCTGCAAGGCACAGACAGCTCAGTGATAGTCTGCAGTGGGCTTGCTAGCCCATCTCTCCCACATGAATGGCAAGGCTGGGACTGCACCCAGGCCTGTGTCTGCAGGGCCATGTGCACCTCTGACGGGACTGGAATGTCCCCCCTCAGAGATCCTGGAGAATAGCAAGAGGAAGGGAATGTGGACCTTTCAAAGCAAAAGCAAGAGAAAAAGCTCACCAATCCAGAAGAGGGCTAGAAAGAAGCCCCAGGAGACAAACAAGGTTGGGGTGGGGCAGGGGGTGTCTTGGGACCATGAGTGGCTTTTCTTTTTAATATCCTAGACTGCCTTTAAGAGGGAAAATGTGGGTTAAAATTTGAATTATAGGGGGAAAAAAACTGGTGAATGGAGCTAAGATGTTGGTAGAGGAGGAGCCAAGGACTTAAGGGGATGCCAATAGGACTCAGCAACGCTGCTCCTGTTATCTCTGCCAACGTCACCAGATACAAACTGTAAAACATCTAAGTCTCGCAGTTAACTCGTGGTCTGTTTGTTGGAATATCATGTATGCACTCCATCACCACCTGTCAAGGGGGGTGACTAATAACTGCCTCACAGCCCTGCTGAATTAAATAAGGTGACTTAGCACAGTGCCTGGCACTTAGGAAGTGCTCAATAAAGAGTAAACGCAGGCGTCTATTATTAATTCTTCATAGGAAAGTTGAAAGGGTTCCTGTATGAGACAATGTGTGTGAGCTGCAAAGCAGACCAGTGGTAGTTACTAGGTGCTTTGAACCCCATTGTCTGCGCCGACGGCAGACGGTCATCGGATGCTTTGAGAGGAGCAGATAAAACCGTGAGATGATGAGGGGCCACCTGGGAGGGTTTTTCTGCCTGCCTTGTAAATGCAGGCCCTGGAGGAGGTGGCTGTGGACCAACCCTGGGAGACGGTCACTTTAAAGGGAGAAGGGTGTGCTTCAGGATTACGAATCCCAGCTCCAAGGGGAGGGCGGGGACACCACTAATGTGGTCTCTTTCTAGTCTGGCCGGGACTTAACCATGGTGCTTGGCTGGTGCTTCAGGCAGGAACAAAGGGATGCAGTCTGGGAGTGGAGGCGCTGGCTGGCTCGTGACCCCTGTCTTCCCTGCCCCTCTTCCCTCGGAGACGTCCCCTCTCTGTCCACACACGGGCGTTATTCCTGGGCCAAACTGGCCCTCTGGCCGGATGGCGGGCCCTTTCCTCCTCCTGGGATTTGCCCCCCCCCCCCCGCCCCGAGGTGGTAGGCTTCTACACCCACTATGGTCAACCCCCAATTTCCTGCCTATTTAAAGAAATGTGAATTCCTTTCACCTGTTGCCCAGCCTTCACCAAGGCTGTTTCTCATACATTTGGCCTTTGTTCTTCGGCCTGGAAAGTGTTTCAGGCTTGAGGGCTTAAGAGAAGTTTTCCAACCCTTCATGGCCCTTCTGAGTCAGAACCCCGGAGAAATGCAGGGGTAAGGTCTCCGAGCCCCTCGCTGCCCACAGCCCCAGCCTGAAGGCACTTTGGGCTGGGGAGCCCGTGCTGGCTGCAGGCTCAGGTGATGGGGGGTGGCCCTGGTCCTCCCTGCCCCTGCTGGGCGAGGACAAACTCCTGCCTTGTTCCCTGACCTTTTCTTCTCTCGTCCCAGTTCATCTCCGGTTCCCGAGGCCCTTCTCCTCACCCTTGAGCGTTTCAGCTGTTCTTGTCTTCCCTTCATTTCCCTCCCTTTCTTCTCCGGGTTCGGACCCCAACCCTCAGCCTCTGCCCAGGAAGATCTGTATCTTGGATGCACCCCATCTTTGGCTTCTGTTTCCTCTGCAGACTTTGTTGGGACCGGCATCGTGTGCTGAGCAGAGGGCAGGGAACACCCGTCCACACTCTGGGCCTGGAGGGCAGAGCACAGGGGCCGTTCACCTGGCCGCCTTTCTGAGGTAGTGTTGCTCTGAGAAGCTGTTTCCCCAAGTGTTTTCCTTGGAATGATTCCTTAGAGGAGCCTCCCCCCAGTGGAAAGTCCCTGAACGCAGAGGACCGTGTGGCCCGAGCGCTGTTGCCCTCGGACACATGACCGTATGGAAGGCTTTGGAAAGTTCCATGCTAGAGAAGCCTGTTCACTTGGAGCAGGACTCCCTGTAACAGAGACCGTCCCTCCGGCCCGTTTGTAAGAGCTCTTCTCGCCTCCGGTCCTGTGTTAGCTGTTTTTGCCAGGAAGGTCTTCCTTGGTATTGTTCCGTCGCTAGGTCGCCTCCGACTCTTTGCGACCCCGTGGACTGCAGCTCGCAACGCTCAGAGCCGGCCTTCCCTGGGTCGGGAAGATCCCCTGGAGAAGGGCTTGGCAACCCACTCCAGCGTTCTGGGCTGGAGAATCCCACAGACAGAGGAGACTGGCGGGCTGCAGTCCGTAGAGTCTCAGAGTCATTCACAAGTGAAGGGAATTAGCATGCTAACTATGATAAACAGTAACTCCCCACTCCCCACTCTCTCCACCACCATTCTCCTTTCTGTCTGTGAATCTGACTATTCTCGGAATGTTAGACAGCTGGAATCATGCAGAATTTGTCCTTTCGCATCTGACTTACTTTCACTTAGCATAACGTCTTCAAGATCCGTTCACGCTGTGATGGGGCCCACTCTTCACTGTGGTGCGTGGGCTTAGTTGCTCCACAGCATGTGGGATCTTTTCCCAGATCAGGGGTTGAATGTGCGTCTCCTGCCTGGGCAGGCGGATTTGCCACTGATCCAGCTGGGAAGCCCTGCCCCAGCAAATTTGACAGTCAGCACTCTTCCTAGGTGGCCTACCTATACCTACCTAACAGGCCAGCCACTGAATTGCATGGGCATCTACCCCTGTTTATCTTTCCCTCCAGAAGCCTGATAGAGGGCCTTGCTGATTCTGATAGAGTCAGTCCTGGTGTTCTGGTGGACCCGCTTGACCATCTTGTTTCAAAAGCAAGTGACCCAGCAGTTCTGCTCTGGGTTATTGACCCAAGGGAAATGAAGGCATATGTCCATACAAAACTTGGACAGAAGTGTTCATAGCAGCATGATTCATCATAGCCACAAGTGGAAACAACTTACATGTCTCTCAGCTGAAGAATGGATAAACAAAATACGGTATATTTATACAATAGAATATTATTCAGCGATAAATAACAAGAATAAAATAGTGATTGATGTGTGCTACAACATGGTGGACCTTGAAAACATTACCCTAAGTGAAGGAAGCCAGACCCAAAAAGTCACATATAGAATGATTCCGTTTGTATGAAATGCCGAGAACAGGCAAACACATAGAGACAGAAAGCAAGCTGGTGGTTGCAGGAGACTGAGAAGAGGGGATGGGGAATGGCTGCAGGGCATGGAGCTCTTTTTGGGGGTGATGAAAATGTTGAGGAGTTATTACTAGGCAGTGACGGATAGTTCTACAACATTGTGAATATGCTAAAAATCACTGAGGTGTGCAATTTAAACTGCGCCACCATAGCTCAGTTGGTAAAGAATCCACCTGCAATGCAGGAGACCCCAGTTCGATTCCTGGGTTTGGAAGATCTGGTGGAGAAAGGATAGGCTACCCACTCCAGTATTCTTGGGCTTCCCTGATGACTCAACTGATGAAGAATCCGCCTGCAATGCGGAAGACCTGGGTTTGGAAGATTCCCTGGAGAAGGGAAAGGCTACCCACTCCAGAATTCTGGCCTGGAGAAATCCATGGACTGTATAGTCGACGGGATCACGAAGAGTCGGACGCGACTGAGCGACTTTCACTTCCACTTCAATTTAAAAGAGTGAATTTTGTGGTATATAAATTGTATCTCAATAAAGGTGCTATTTTCAATGTTCAAGTTCTTTTTAAAAATTTTTTATTTATTTATTTTTGACTACTCTGGGTCTTCATTGCTGTGCGTGGGCTTTCTCTAGTTGTGGCAAGCAGGGGCCGCAGGCACTCGGGCTTCAGGAGTTGTGGCACACGGGCTTAGCTTCTGCTCCAAGGCATGTGGGATCTTCCTGAACCAGGGACTGAAACTGTGTCTCCTCTACTGGCAGGCAGATTCTTAACCACTGGACCACCAGGGAAGAATCATAAAGCTATTATTATTATTATTATTTTAAGCTAAGAACCAAGAAAATATGGCCAATCCCTGAATCACTTTTAGGGAACCCCTGGCAATCACTGCTTCCTCTTTTAGGTGCTCACAAATCATGTTGATGATACTAGATCCTGAGCCAGTCCATCTGTGATTTATAAGCTCTGCCTGCTTCCTGGAAACGCTGGCACACCTGGAAACCGCCCTGGAACGCCTGTCTTGTCCTTCAGGGTTCTCAGAGCCCACCAAGAACTTCCAGGGGACTCATCTGTGAATTTTAGCACAGAACTTTTGCAACATGATCCTTCCAGCCAAGAAGGTGGTGGGAGTCCAGGGGGAGCACAGAGCTGCCTGGAGGAGGTGGCTTCTGTTGAATAACAGAGGGCAGACCGTGCTGTTGGAGATCAGAGGAAGTGGGGCAAGCTCCTTGGCTCCAGGGGACAGAAAAGGCCACCAAGGAGGGTGGGGTGGGAGTATGTTGTGGGTGGGATGAACGGCATGAGCTGGCCACTGTGGCTGGAACACAGCACCCTGGGGAGTACTAGGCTTCATCTCCAGCAAGACCACGTGGGCCTCAAAATACCACCAGCCCACATGGTTGGATTTCTGGATGCCCACAGGCTACGGGTGTGGTGTGCTCCCCAACAATGGTGGTTTCTTTTGTGGAGTTGAGGGTGGGCAGGACAGACAGTCAAGAAGTCTGTTTTTTTGTTTGTTGGTATTTAATTTTTTTTAACTGTAGTAAAATATACATAATGTTTGCCATCTTAACCATTTAAGTGTTGAGCTCACCATATACTCACATTCTTGTGTAACCATCACTACCTTCCATTTCCAGGACCTTTTCTTCATCCCAAATTGAAACTCTAAACCATGAAACAGTAACTCCCACCCTATCCCTCTTCCCCCTGGTCTCTAGTAGCTACTCTAGGAATTCTGGAAATCTCATATAAGTGGAATTATGCAGGTTTGTCTTTTTGTGTCTGGTTTATTTCAATCTTAGCATAATGTTCTCAAGTTTCATCTGTGTTGTAGCATGTATCCAATTCATTTGCTCAGTCATGTCTGACTCTTTTTGACCCCATGAACTGCAGCACACCAGGCTTCCCTGTCCATCACCAACTCCTGGAGCTTGCTCAAACTCATGTCCATTGAGTTGGTGATGCCATCCAACCGTCTCATCCTCTGTCGTCCCCTTCTCCTCCTGCCTTCGTTCTTTCCCAGCATCAGGGTCTTTTCAAATGAGTGAGCTCTTCGCATCAGGTGGCCAAACTATTGGAGTTTCAGCTTCAACATCAGTCCTTCCAATGAACACCCAGGACTGATCTCCTTAGGTTGGACTGGTTGGATCTCCTTGCAGTCCAAGGGACTCTCAAGAGTCTTCTCCAACACCACAATTCAAAAACATCGATTGTTCTGCGCTCAGCTTTCTTTATAGTCCAACTCTCACATCCATACATGACTACTGGAAAAACCGTGGCTTTGACTGTATGGACCTTTGTCAGCAAAGTATAGAATTTCATTTTTAAAATAATTTTATTTATTTATTTTTTACCTCGCTGGGTCTTCGTTGCTACAAGGGCTTTCTCTAGTTGCAGTGCGTGGGCTTCTCATCGCGGCGGCTTTCCTTGTTGCAGAGCACATGCTCTTCGGTGCCCAGGCTTTAGCAGTTGCTGCCCACGGGCTCAGTAGTTGTGACTCCTGGGCTTAACTACTCTGCATCGTCTGGGATCTTCCTGGACCAGGGATCAAACCCATGTTCCCTGCACTGGCATGTGGATTCTTATCCACCTCACCACCAAGGAAGACCAGAATTTCATTTTTTAAAATGGAGAATAATATGCTACTGCGTGAACATATAATGTCCCATTGTGTGGATATACCTCATTTTGCTTATCTGTTCATCCGTCAGGGGAGTCTGGGGTTGTTCCCACCTTTGGGCTGTTCTGAGTGGATTTGATTTTAACGCATGATTTTCATGCTGTAGTAACAAGGGATCTCTGGGCAGTGGGCTGTTCTGAGTGGATTTGATGTTCATGCTGCAGTAACAAGGGATCTCTGGGCAGTGGGGAACAGGATGGATTTGCTAGGAGAGCCAGGGAGTCTGCGAGAAGCTCCATAACAGCCCAAGAGTGTCGAGAAGGATGCTGGGGGTGGGGCTGGGTGGAGTGGCTGGGGGGAGAGCAGAGGCTGAGGAAGGGTCCCACAGGGCTGACCCAGGCACCTGGGAGCACAGGGCA
The DNA here is from genome assembly GCF_001704415.2 of Capra hircus. Lineage (NCBI taxonomy): Eukaryota > Metazoa > Chordata > Mammalia > Artiodactyla > Bovidae > Capra > Capra hircus. The sequence goes on along the minus strand of NC_030810.1, from coordinate 8,391,436 downwards.
GGGCCAGGATCCCTGCCGTGGGGAGGCTTGGGGGCTGGGGGCACCGTCAGCAGAGGTGCTGGCCCTGTGTCGAAACTTGGCCAAGAGTATTGTGCCAAGTCCCGGCTCATCTGTAACATCCGGGCGTGACCATTCAGACCTGGGGACTGGGTATCTGGGAGCTGGAGGGCTAAGCGTGAAACCAGAGTGCCAGGTCGGGAAAGCAGCTTCCAGAGACAGGAGACCTGCGGACGAGAGGAGAGGTAGATGGAAATGGGGTGATGGGGACCCAGGGACCGGTGACCGAAGGAAGCTTCCAGAACCATCAGTGTAATAGAGCGGGTGCATAGGGTGCCTTGTGGCAGCCCTCCCATTGTCCAGCGTTAGGAGTTCCGTGGATGTTTGTTGACTAAAACGGGGAAAAATATAGGTAAACAGGCATATTTTTCATCCTCAGGAAACTTACAGCCTAATTAAGGCATTAACAGATAGGAAAACACTCCTGGAGTCCAAGACCCACTTTGAGTTGGACCCTGCAGAGTCCAGAGGTGTTGAAGGAGAGGCCAGGGACCCTTCCAACACAGTGACCCTGGTGGCCACTGCAAGGCAGGAGTAGTTTGAGTCATTTTTCAGTAACTAAAGCCAAAAGCATTTCACGTCTGGTAGGTTAACAAGTGTCTTTTCTGGCCATGGCTATCCCTCACCAGCGCCCTGCGTTTTACCCCACAGGTATGATGCTGGAAGGGATGGCTTCATTGACCTGATGGAGCTGAAGCTGATGATGGAGAAGCTGGGGGCCCCCCAGACCCACCTGGGCCTGAAGAGCATGATCAAGGAGGTGGACGAGGACTTTGATGGCAAACTCAGCTTCCGTGAGGTACCTGCGTCCTGGCCGTGAGCCCCTGAAGGGTGAGGGTCCCTGAGAGGACCCGCTGATTTACCGTCCCCTGGACTACACAATGTCTTGGGCCCTTCTGGAGAGCTGCTTGGATATTTAACCTGCAGTTCTGCTTTTTAACATATCTTTAAGGAGCTAGTGAACCACAGTGCTGGCATGAGAAAATGCTCAGCAAGCAGTTTGAAAATCACTTTGGGGAGGATAGCCTCCTTTGGGTAAAATGGTGAGTATTGAGAAATCTGGAGGGATGTTCACTAAAACATTCATAGTGAATGTTTGTGGGTGCAAAGTTTCGGTGGTTTTTAGTTTCACACTTTAAAAATATATTTAAACTGTTAATTTTTATGTTGTTGTTTAGTCGCTAAGTCTTGTCCGACTCTTTGCAAACCCATGGATATAGCCCGCCAGGCTCCTCTGTCCATGGGATTTCCCAGGCAAGAATGCTGGAGTGAGTTGCCATTTCCTTCTGCAGGGGATCTTCCTTTTACAGGGATCGTACCCTTATCTCCTGCTTGCAGATGGATTCTTTACCACTGAACTACCTGGAAAGCCCATTAATTTTTAAAATAAGCATTTTAAAGTAGTTTTCTTTTAAAGCAATTAAACAAAGGGTCTTACTTTCTGCCCCTGAACCTTCTCCTCCAAACAAGTCCAGGATAGGTTTTTGTTCTTTGGACCCCTGGAATTGTGAGCAAAATTGTGTACATATAGATATATTCCTGGAAGAATACACATAGATCCACCTGATTTCCCAATGGGTGAAAACCTCAGCCATTTTTACTTTGGGGAATAAATCTCAAGGCCACTGGGTTTCTTCCATGGCAAGAATGTAGCTCCACAGGGAAGGGGATTGCATGTCTTGTGTGTTTGAGTTTTACTGAAAGGTTTTTAGATGTATCCATGACCTGGTATTAGAATAACTTTGGCAAGACCATCCAGGCTGAAGGTTTGGACATTAGCCCAGCTGCTGTGGTCTCGTTTTCAGTCGTGTCTCTTTTGGGACCCTTGGAAGCTGAAAGAAGAGAGGACAGTCCTTGTCTTCTGGTGTTTAACCCTGATTATTCCAGAAACAGTGGAGTTCTGGCATCCTGGTTTCTGAGGGTGAGAACTTTGGCCAAACACTGGTCTGTCCAGGCTAGATAGGGCCTTTGGCTGCGCTTCCTGGTTGCGGGGGCGGGGGGCCAGGGGCGGTTCTCTCTGAAGCTGAGTTTGCAGCCGTGAGCCCCTTCCCCAGCTGACCATGCCTCTCGCTGCTCACAGATCAACTTCAGAATCCCCCATCTCTTCCTTTCCTCAACTGGCTGATGTGGAGGTAGATCATGGAAAACCTGTGTTGGGCGTAACCCTCAGAATAATCTGCTGCCAGACTTCTCATTTCAGAGCCAAGGAGCTAGAAGACCGAGAAGGTCAGCACTTGCCTGAAATCAGATCCCGGCTCAGGGCTGGGCCTGGGAGACAGCCTGCCACCATCATTTACCACGTTCAACTTGGCGGCTGCCTCTCTGGTGCCCTTGCCTCTCATTTGTATTACTACAAATTATTAATCATAATAATAATATCAATCCTTTGTATTATTCATGCATCATGCTAGGCATTAGCTCTTTCTTTCCAATGTCTCAAGTGGTAAAGAACCAGCCTGAAATGCAGAAGACGTGGGTTCGATCCCTGGGTTGGGAAGATACCCTGGAGGAGGAAATGGCAACCCACTCCAGGATTCTTGCCTGGGGAATCCCATGGACAGAGGAGCCTGGCAGGCTACAGTTCATGGGGTCACCAAGAGCCGGACATGACTGAGCACACATAACAACAGCAATAATCTGGGTGCCCCTGCAATGTAGAAAGTAAAGGATTTCGCCTTGGTGAAGCTTTGGAGGCACTGCTGGGGAAAGAACTTCTGTGGCAAAGTTTTAACCTCAGGGGAATGGAAATCGAGGGTGCTTAGACATCTATGCAAGTCACCAACTGAAAATCCCTCCCCTCTGTTTGACCCAGGATCCTCCTGCATGTGCCCCTCTCTGTTTCCAAGATGCTCAGTTAGCTTTTGGTTAGCTGTTGGTTTGGCCATTTCGATCTGAGGCTTGGACATTTCCAAAGGGTTTTGTTGTGGGTACTCAACCCACCTACAGGTCTTCAGGGGTGTTCATGTTCAGTCCTTTGTCAATTCAGAGCCCCACTGTGGCCCCATCTCTAGGAGCTGTGCCCAGAGGTACAGAATTGGAACTCCTGCTCTTAGGATTTCACTCTGCCGGTATCCACCCATGTTGTAAGCCACCAGTGGGCTGATGCTGAGTTTGTGTAATGAAAAGAGGTGTACATTCCAGCCTCTATCTTCCACACAGAGCTGCGTAACTGGAACACATTATTTCTCAGCCTCAGTTTTTATGTCCTTAAAATAGGGCTGTTAACAGCTTTTGCTCGGGACTGTTTTGAGGACAAAGTTCTCTTTCTATGCCTCTATCAGTTAGAATGCTTGACTGTTAGTGATGGAAAGAGAATGCTAACTAATTTAAACAAGGAAAGAATAGGTGACTGTTGGTTCACATACCTAGGAGATGAAGTGAAAGTGTTTTAGACACAAGTAATCAGTAATTTCCTCTTGCTGTACCTTGACTGTGCTTTTTTCTACATCCTTTCTTTCCAAATAGGGTGTTGTCCCTGGTGCTTGCCATGATGGTTGCTGGCAGCTCCAGGCTTCATTGCCCCAGGGGATGGAGGGCTACTTCATCCCAGAATCCATAGCAGTCTCAGAAGAAGGCTTCTGATTGGCCCTCATAGGGGTACATGCCCACCTCCTGGACCAATCATTGCATCCAGGATACTGTGATTGGTTAGATTCAGGTCATGTGCCACAGGGCATCATAAAACCGCTCCACCACCATCATCATATGTGGCAGGAGCTGCCAGACAGACAAAATGTCTCATTTCTATAGTGCCTTCCTGACCTGATGCTTAGTGGGTGCTTGGTGAGTTCATATTCCCTTTCTTTTTTTTTTTTTTTTTTGGGTTAACTTGACTGAAGTGAGTTACATCTAAAGAAAAGCCCTTTGATACAGAAAATATGTTTCTATTAAGCACCAGTTTGCTACCTTCCCCCAACGTTCAAGGGAATTGATCTTTCTTTTAAACCATTTGTTTTCCAATTATGAAAATTATATGTGCACATTCGGGGTATTTAACAAAATGGCACACAAGGAGCCTTTAAAAATGATGATCTAGCACAGTGTTTGATGACCAGAGGACAAATGTTGACAGTGTGAGAAGCAGGAACAAAAGCATATTTCCAAACTGTGTGTAAAAGATAATTGTTTGCATTTATAGTTTATGTACATGTACAGACATGTAGGAGAAGTCACAGGATGCACTGGAGTTAGCAGTTCTATCTCTGTAGCTCTAGGGATCTAGAATCAGATTCTAGGCCTCCTCACCTCAGTCTCCTTTGGAGGCAGACAGAGAGACCTTAATATCTTCCTCCCTTTTTCTTGTAGTCCTTACTAACTCCATTACATCTGTCTCAAAGCAGAATTGCTCCAAGACCAGACATGTGGTGGTTTTGTACAAAGGCTGGATAAGGGGTTTACTATATCACCTGTCAGTCCTGGGAACTGGGTGACTTCCCAGGGGGTTCAGTGGTAAAGAATCCACCTACCAGTGCAGGAGACCCAGGAAGGAAGATTCCCCTGGAGGAGGAAATGGCAACCCACTCCAGAATTCTTGCCGGGAAAATCCCATGGACTGGGGAGGCTGGCAGGTTACAGTCCATAGGGTCTCAAAGAGTCAGGCACGAGTGAGCAAGCACACATGCACGCATAAGCACGCACTGGAAACGTAGGTCTTCTTTTCTCCTCCCACCCTACCTTCCCTAAGAGGGTCCCTGGCAGCCCTGGCTGTCCTGGGTTGCACCCCTGTCTGTTTATGGTTGATTGGACCGTGGATGGACCTGTGGCCAGATTAGGTCAATTGGATTCTGTATCTGGGAATTTGGGGCTGGAATTTGGCACACTGGCTCTGCAGGTGGCTGTTCCTGCAAGGATAATTCAGTGCGGATTGGCCATTTTCTGCCATGTGGTCCAGACATAAGAGCTTGAAAGAGAATGTGGCTTCTGGTCTTGAACACATTGGCTCTCCCCATTCCAATCTTCATCCAGACCACTGTATTTTGCCCTTGGCTTTTGAGATATCCTATTTGTATAATGAATACCTCCTTTTTGCTTAAGCCAACAAGTGTGTTTCTGTCACTCGCCACCTAAAAGCTCCAACTAATGTGGGCAAGTGTTTGTATCACCAGTCAGAGCCACAAAATTAAAAATTCCCTTAAATTCATCACAAGCATTTGCTAGCTCATGTCTGGAACTGCTTTTTAGCTTTGTGAGTTCTCTCTGTTTCTTTGTTTTCTGCTTCTCCTTCCCTCCCCCCTCTTTGCTCAGAGTCACAGCTAGGACACTTTCCAATTCTCTACAACATACCAGTCTTTGTGGACTATAAATAGGAAGACAAACAAGGCTGGGCAGTTGGAGAAATTGTCATTCAGGGGTTGGTGATTGTGATACATTAAATGGGAAAGTCTGGCATGCTCTAAGGAAAGCTGGAGATTTTCGAGTTGAGCTGGATCTTTTTTCTTTAACTGGCTGGGGCAGGGAGACCCCTAAGTTGTGACAGAGCTGCTGGTGGTTACCTGTGAGCCGGCAAAGTTGAGAGTGAGCACTTGTGGCTGGGATCCACTCAGGGGAAAGGACTGTTGAGGAATACTTTAAGCCCTTTTGTTGCTGGTGGTGTTAAGTCACTCAGTCGTGTCTGACTGTTTGTGATCCCATGGACTCTAGCCCACCAAGCTCCTCTGTCCATGGAACTTTTCAAGCAAGAATATTGGAGTGGGTTGCCATTTCTTCCTCCAGAGGATCTTCCCAAACCCTCCTGTAAACACCTACATTGTCATCTCTGCTGCAGAGTAAGAAAAATGAATTTTACAGAAGAGACTCCCCTGCCCCAGGTCACTAGGGTTGGTGCTAGGCTGGGGGCGGTGCTCCGTCTTTCCTAAGCTCCGGAGGGGCAACCTGTTTTGTGTCCTCCTTATAAAGACTTGGAAAGGAGGGTGGCTTCTGCTAAGTGCTTTAAGGATACATAGGGGACCGAGGCACGGTTGGGTGTTTTACTCTTTCCCTCTCTCTGAGGCTCACGTGTGCAGGGATCTTCAGTCTCTTCTATGAGAGCCCGCTCACCACCATCCCCCAGCCCCCTTGTCCCCCATCCTTTTCTTGGGGGAACCTCTCCTCCTTCAACAGGCTCGATTTCCAAGTCTTCTTTGGAGCCGGTGTTCTGGCTCTGAGAGTCTGCTGCAAACTGAGTCTTTGCCGGCCTCTAGTGAGAGAGTTTGAAGCTGCAGGTGGGTGACCGTGGCATTTCTGTCGAGCCAAGCTGACCACGGTGGCGGCCTCCTCCGTGAAGCTGAAAGTCCTGCAACATCTTGCTTCACCGGTTGCTTTATTTTTGGCGAAGTCCACAGCGGAGTTAGGACCCTCGAAGCGAGAATGACAAGGAAGGACTTGTCGGCAAGGCTTTTCGGGGGTGGTGATGGTGGAAGCTCAGACTTTCACTTAATGAGACACGCTTCCCTCTAGGCGTTAAGAGACATTCAAGTTGGAATTTGGAAAAAGTTCATTGAGCTTGTCTTACTCTCACTCTGCTTTAGAAAATGTTCTTTCCTCTTGGGGAAGACAATCTTTAGAGGAAAATTGAAATTTCCCTTTAGGCATACATATTGTGTGTGTGTGTGTTTGTGTGTGTATGCGCTCAGATGCTAAGTCATGTCTGACTCTTTGCAACCCCATGGACTGTAGCCCACCAGGCTCCTCTGTCCATGGATTCTTCCAGGCAAGAATACTGGAGTGGTTTGCCATTTCCTCCTCCAGGGCATCTTTCCCAACCCAGGGATAGAGCCCATGTCTCCTGCCTTGGGAGGGGGATTCTTTACCACTGAGCCACCTGAGAAGATCTATTCTTCTTAGATGGATAAATTATGGAAGTGGTATAGAAGCTGTTTGACAAATTCACAAAAAAATTTTAAAGAAGAGAAGTAAAAAAGCCATAAAACTGCCTTGGGGGTGATGGAAGGACATGCGAGGGGTGAGATAGAGCAAGGACTGCTCTTTCAGGTTGACTTATTTGTTTATTTTAAAATGTATCCTCCAGAGTCTTGTACGTATTGTATTCTCTTAGGATAGACTGACTTTAAAGACAGATTCATTCAGGTCACATTTTGAATCTTCAGGAAGATGATGGATTATTCAATAAGTGGTGTGGGGATTACTAACTAACCATGTGGAAGAAAATAAGGTTAATGATCACCTTTACATGACAGATCGGAATAAATTTCAGAGATTAAATAGTTACATGTGGTTTTTTTTTTTTTAAAGAGTCCTAAAAGTTGTAGACAAAAACACAGGTTTTTGATTGTTTCTGTAACCTTGGTGGCAAGGGAGGGTTTTCTAAGGATAACACTGGTGAGAGAAAAGCAAAGATTGATAGCTTTTGAAAAACATTTCCACCGTAAACAAAATTGAAAGGCAAGTGACAGAGGTAAAGTAGAAAACACCGAGAAAGGTAAATAGTTTAACAGCAAAATGGGACACAAATAGGAAGTAGGAATGGCTTCTTAAAATGTCAGAAATATTACGTTATTCAGTTTTAAAAGTAGCACCAATCTACTGGACTTTTTCTTTCATGGCTGTTAAGCAGGATGTTGCCAATTTCTTGCTTTTATGCATAGTGCTTCTTCTTAAACCATTTTATGTAATGTTTTTATGTGATTATAGCATTTATGTGCATGTTTTAAGGGATGGATTCCAAGCAGGGGAATTAATGATTAGAAGGGTGAAAGCATTTTATCTTTGGTAAATATTTCCAAAACGCCCTCCAAAAATTTTGATTCAGGTTACACTCTTATCAACATGAGGGTGCCCTTTCCCCTACATCCCTGTGGGAAGATAGGTCTTTTAAAAAAAAAAAAATTGTGTATTTGTTTGTTTATTGGCTGCGTGCCTCTTCATTGCTGCATGTGGGTTTTCTCTAATTGCGGCTAGCGGGGGCCCCTCTTTGTTGCTGTGCACAGGCTTCTCATTGTCGTGGCTTCCTTTGTTGCGAAACACGGGCTCTAGGGTGAGCAGGCTTCAGCAGTTGTAACCTCCAGGCTCTTAGAGCACAGGTTCAGTACTTGTGGTGCCCGGGCTTAGTTGCTCCTTGGCACGTGGCGTCTTCCCAGACCAGGATCGAGCCGGTGTCCCTTGCATTGCAAGGCAGAGGCTCAACCACTGGACCGCCAGGGAAGCACCTTGTTTTCTTGACTGTATCTCGAGGCATATGGGATCTCAGTTTCCCCTATCAGGGATCAAAGCCTCATCCCCTGCAGTGGAAGCATGGAGTCTTAACCGCTGGACTTCCAGGGAGTTTCCCCACGTTTCCAGTGTTGACGTAAATAGCTTGTCATGTGGACACCCTTTGCATACACCCTTTGTGATAGGCATGGCGGTAATGACTGTAGCTTGGGTCAGAGGGAACCGTAAATCTCCTGGTGACGTTGACTTTGACCCTTACCAACCTTCCCCCGCAGTTCCTGCTTATATTCCACAAGGCCGCTGCAGGAGAACTGCAGGAGGACAGCGGGCTGATGGCACTGGCGAAGCTTTCTGAGATCGATGTTGCCCTGGAGGGCGTCAGAGGTGCCAAGGACTTCTTTGAAGCCAAGGTAGGTGCCTCCTTCCTGCGTGGCACAGCCCCTCTGTTCCTGCACCCTGCCCAGCCGAGCTCCCAGCCGGCGACCAGCTCATCAGGACAAGGGAGACGGCACTCGATTGAGCACGTGAGATGGTAGGGAAAGGAGAGTGTGTGTCTGTGTGCCATCTGAAAATTAAAAACGAAATGGCCTGATGGCAAATGCTTTGGATCCTGGTTTCAGATTTATTTTTATTTTTGACTGTGCTGGGTCTCCATCGCTTCTCGGGCTTTTCTCTAGTTGTGGGGTGCAGGTTCTCACTGCAGTGGCTTCTCTCGTGAGGAGCACGGGCTCTAGGGCACTCGCGTTTCAGGAGCTGCAGCGTGGGGGCTCAGGAGTTGTGGCTCCCAGGTTTTCTAAAGCACAGGCTCAATAGTTGTGGTGCATGAGCTTAATTGCTCAGCAGCATGTGGGATCTTCCCAGACCAGGGATTGAACCCATGTCTCTTGCATCGACAGGGGGATTCTTTACCACTGAGCCATCAGGGAGGCTCCTGATATCAGATTCAAACAGGCTTGCTGGTGCAATGGTCCCAGATGACTCTGGAGTCAGACTTTCCTAGAGAATTCCTCTCTACCCCAAACCACATGAGTTACTTGAACAGCTACCTTCGTGTTTGCATCTTAGACACCTGTGTGTAAACAAGTGACCCGAGAAGGCTGCCTTGTTGGCTTGCCCTGGATCAGAATCGTTATGTGCAACGTTGACGACGCCAGGGAGCCGGGAAGGATCCTCCAGCATGTGGTCTTGGAGCCCTTCTGGGTGCTTCTGTTCATTCATGAGTTCATACGGTCATTGAACGTTTCTGGAGATTTTATCTCAGTCTGGGTGCTGTCATTTTCCTCTCCACAGAGCACGCTGGCAGAAAGAGAGATCAGGAAAACACTCCAAACGTCCTTCTGCAGTTGCGGGTGGGGGTCGGGGGTGGGATGGGGTAGCGGGTGGGGCTGGGGAGACGGGTGGAGGGGTGCAGTGGATAAGACCACCTGGGTTCACATTCTGCCTCCTCCACTTACCTGTCACCTGTCAGTGCCTCAGTTTCCTCATCTGTACCCTGGAGCTGATAATGAGATCACCACGAGGATGAGATGCTTTCTTTCGTCTGAAGCCTTTAGCAAGTGCCTGGCTCACTGAGCACACTCTGTACATGATATGAGCTATTTGGACTCCCTGCAGCTCCAGCCAGGGGCCAACCCCTTGTGCTGATTGTTTAGTCTTCCTGATCCAGGGACTGAACGCACATCTACTGCACTGGCACGCAGATTCTTTACCACTGAGCCACCGTGGAAGCCCCACCGCTCCTGGCTTATCCCAGGAGTTTCTTTGCCCAGAAACAGAGTGTCCTGGGTGACACAGCCCAGCCTGTTCAGGCCTCAAAGCAGCGTGCTCTCTCTGCAGCTCTATGATGCTGCATGGAGATAGGAGTCCAGCATCTTTCTTCCAGGCAGACCCCCTTTTTTTTTTTTTTTTAGTTTTTTATTTTTTTAATTTTAAAATCTTTAATTCTTACATGTGTTCCCAAACATGAACCCCCCTCGCACCTCCCTCCCCAGGCAGACCCTTATCCATCGCACCACCAGGGAAGTCCCTGCCTCGAGGATTTTATCCTTCAGAGACCCTCGTGCCAATGCACATATATGTATAGACAAAGCTTTTCATACAGTGAGGTTGGTAATAGAGGAGAACTGAGCGTAACGGAAATGTCTGTGACCCGGGAATTGAGTCCACTGTGGTTCACCCGCACATTTACACAGGCTACAGCTCTTAAAGAATGAGATGCAGCTGCATTTATGTTTGGCTGTTGTTCAGTTGCTCAGTCATGTCCGACTCTTTGCGACCCCATGGACTGCAGCACACCAGGCTTCCCTGCCCTTCACCATCTCCCGGAGTTGGCTCAAACTCATATCCATTGAGTCGGTGATGCCATCCAACCATCTTGTCCTCTGTCATCCCCTTATATGTGGACAGATGCCCAAAATGAATTAGGCAAAACAGTATGCTTGAAAGCCAATTTTGTGAAATAGTAAATACAACCTGGATAATTTTATACCAAGGTATTGGTAATAGTGATGTCAGAGGGACTGACTTTTTAAAATAGTTTTGTGAGGGTTTATGATGTGTGCATTATTTTTACAACGGGAGAAAAGATGAAAAGAATAACAATAAATTTTTCTGAACTTGTTCTGTTTATTCGTCTGCCTCCTCACCCGCAGACTCAAAGGCAGCCTAGGTGTGTCACCTGTGTAATTACAGTGCCTGGCTAATAATGGCCCTCAAGAAGTGCTGGCATGGATGACAAATGGAGGAAACCATCGCGCGAATTTGGGAGAAGGCCATAAAGGAGCTGACATTCGCGACAGATGTTAAGAGATGAATGGGGATTCACCTTGTAATCAGGGAGGAGAAGGCGTTCCTGCCGTGGGAACTGTGAGAGCAAAGGCTCTGAGGCATGGGGTGGGGAGGGGCAGGGAGGGCTTGGAGGCTGGCCCGTCTGTACTGGACGCAGCTGGACAGGAAGCTCTGGGTTCCCCTGAGGGTCAGGCTTTCCCCAGCCTGTGGATCACCAGAATTATCTGCTGACCAGCTTCCCAGGCCTCATCCAACTCTCCCTGGGCTCTGCGGGAGGATTCAGTGCATGGCCAATCTTGGAGAGCAGGGCCTTGCTCTGATCAGCCTTGGGTACAACGGGGACAGACTTGCCTGGGGAGAGACTGGACTCAGGGAGGCTCCGTAGACGCCTGGAGAAGAACTGTAGGTCCAGCGAGGAGTGTGACAGTGGGCTGGAGAGGAGGTGGCGATGAATCCCAAACCCCCTAGAGCTCTCAGTGTTGGGACTTCCCTGGTGGGCCTGTGGCTGAGACTCTGTGCTCCCAGTGCAGGGGGCATGGGTTTGATACCTGGTCAGGGAACTAAGATCCTGCACGTTGCACACTGCAGCAAAAAAAAAAAAAAACACAAACAAACCAGAACTCTGTGTTCATGACCATGTGATTGGAGGTGGAAAGTAAAAAGCAACAAAACTGTTGGAGCTGTGGGGCCAGGGGTTGGTGATACTAAGAAAAATCAAAACAGGACCCCTGTCCCTGAATGTGAATGATTTCGGGAGGAAAAGCGATAAGCTGGGTTTTACTGTTAAGTCCTAGGTGACTTCAGGCAAGGGAAAGACCTGCCCCTTTATCTGAAGGGCACACTGTTGTTTGCTCCTAGGTTCTGCTCAGCCCTATTGGACAGAACTTGGCCACACCCCGTTAAATGGGAGGCTACAGAATGCCGTTTTTTTCTTTCCTGGGCATCCATGTGCCCAGCTGCAATTCTGATACTAAGGAAGACAGGCATACTAGATACTGTAGTCATGGAATAATCTCTTCCATGCTTGTCCATTCCTGAACTGACTCCTGGCGAGGGCTGGAATATTGTTTCTCTGATTGGCTTCTCTCCTTGAGCCCAGGGGTGAAGCCAGTCTCCCCTAGGCCCTTGGGCCATGTGATAAGGAAGCATCTCATAGAAAGAAAGTGGGGGAGGATGGATGTTTCCTGGACAACCAGCCACACAGACTACAGGCGCTGTCTTCACGGGATATAGACTGAAACCTGGGAACTAAAGGAAACTGACCAAGGGCAGAACGTCATGGTGACTAGAGTGGGAATGGAAATAATCAGAGATACAAGGAAACTCTGGAGAAATGCTATATGGAGGACAAGAGCAATTTCAAGAAGAGATTGAATCAGATGAGGTTGGGGCAGAGGTGTTGGGTCCAGCAAGTGGGTCAGTGGAGACTCATTCTGAGAGATGAGGTTCACTATGGAGGGAGGGCAGCTTGTAACAGGGTAAGGGGTGGGTGGGAGCTGGGGGGAAAGAGCCCTGATAGCTGGCTTTTTTGTCTAGAAAGTTGGCAGAGGAGGCCTAGACAAAGTGGGGATGGTAGCTTAAGATCAGGAAAGAAACTTTTTTTTTTTAGCCTAGAGAAGATAGATGTTGGCATGTTTCTAGGTCACAAGGAAGTGATCCAGGGAGAAGAAAACATAAAGAGTGGAGTGATTGATGGACAAGTACTCAGAGATGATATAATCAAGAGGAGAGGTGGACTTTTATAGTGGAGGACAAGGACCCCAAGTAAAGTAATTGCACAGGTCCCCAGCTTTCCTCTGACCTGGCCAGGAATGGGTAGGTGGGGTGATTACCAAACATGTGAGTGTTGATGGTGACCCTCTGCTGACTGCTTCAGATTCAGGTTGTATCTAATCCTCATACAAGCTTTCTGCAGGTAGGCATTATTATCCCACTTTGCAGATGAGGAGACTGATGCTTAACAACTTGATCGATGTTTAACAACTGGCTCTCTGGACAAAGAGTGTGTGTGTGTATAATGTGTGTGTATATTTATATGGGCTTCCCTGATAGCTCAGTCGGTAAAGAATCCGCTTGCAATTCAGGAGACCTCAGTTTGATTCTTGGGTTGGGAAGATCTGCTGGAGAAGTGATAGGCTACCCACTCCAGTATTCTTGGGCCTCCCTTGTGGCTTAGCTGGTTAAGAATCTGCCTGCAATGTGGGAGACCTGAGTTCTATCCCTGGGTTGGGAAGATTCCCTGGAGAAGGGAACTTATATATTTAAGTTCTTATATATAAGAAGGCATATATATATATGTATGCCTAAGTTTATTATAGATTTTGCTGATAAAAAGGATACATAGCATACAATATACAAATAATAAATATACACTATTTTTATTGCAGATTTCATATAGTCTATTTTTTTTTAATGGCGATGGTTTAGCTGCTAAGTCGTGTCTGACTCTTGCGACCCCATGGACTGGGAACCTTCAAGGCTTCTCTGTCCATGGGATTCTCCAGGCAAGAATACTGGAGTAGGTTGCCATTTCCTTCTCTAGGGGATCTTCCCAACCCAGGAATCGAACACAGGTCTCCTGCATTGCAGGCAGATTCTTTACTGACTGAGCTACAAGGGAAGGCTGAAGAGCAAAGTATTTTAAAAATACTTATTTTTATTTATTGTGTTGTACCAGGTCTTCATTGTGGCATGCAAACTCTTAGTTACAGAATGTGGAATCTAGTTCCCTGACCAGCGATTGAACTCTGAGCATTGGGAGCTTGGAGACTTAGTCACTAGGCTATCAGGGATGTCCCCCTTATAGGCTATTGATTCTTAAAGAATAACTCCTTGATTTTTGCTGGACTCTTGTGTCTGTAGGCAGTCTATGATTGCAACTGACAAAGGAATGTAGTTCCAACATGCATGTTGGTTAGTATTTTGTATAATTTATAAGAAAAAAGTAAAAAGCCGTGTCAGAACTTCATTCATTCCTCAATGACATGAGCAACATCCCAGACGGTAAAAAGCATCTACCTACAGTGCGGGGGACCTGGGTGTGATCCCTGGGTTGGGAAGATCCCCTGGAGAAGGAAATGGCAGCCCACTCTAGTATTGTTGCCTGGAAAATCCCATGGACAGAGGAGCCCGGCAGGCTGCAGTCCATGGGGTCGCAAAGAGTTGGACACGACTGAGCGACTTCACTTTCACTTTTAAATATTGGAAGAACAGCCTTTCCATGTTGGAGCTATTTATAATGTGAAGGCTACAGACGCTACACATGTTTACCTTTAATCTGCATTTTTGACATTTTGCCATCACTTTCTTAAGAAAAGATTGTTTAGACAGTCACTGAAAGAAGAATCAAACCCGTGTTTGTAGCATTATTCTTCCAAGGTGCGAATCCCCCTCCTGGGATTGCTTTTGAAGCTACCCACAGGATGCCTTTGAACATGGAGCTGGGACAATTCATGGTACCAGGTCATCATACACGGTTTCCCCCTTAGAGACGTGACAGACGCAGATAACCTTGAGGACACAGATAGTAGTCAATGAAGCACAGTCACCAGAAATTGATGACTTGTAAGTGTGTGTTACCTTGGCTTGTAACATAATTTCATTGTGAACGTATATAAATCTAATTTTTAACAGTTGCTTGGACTTCCCTCATAGCTCAGTCGGTAAAGAATCTGCCTGCAATATAGGAGACCTGGGTTCGATTCCTGGGTTGGGAAGATCCCCTGGAGAAGGAAATGGCAATCCACTCCAGTACTCTTGCCTGGAAAATCCCATGGACAGAGGAGCCTGGTGAGCTACAGTCCATGGGGTCGCAAGAGTCGGACACGACTTAGCAACTAAACCACCACCAACCATATTTAGCAACCAGCTCATAAAATTCCTGCAGATCAAACAACTGGCTTGCAAGCAGGTAGCAGCTAGTGCGCCTCTGGTCCCCGAGATGTTCAATGATGCGCCCAGGGTCTGCTTCCTGCCCACCCTGAAGCACAGGGAAAAGGGGAGGGATGAAGAGGGTGGGCGAGGAGTCCAGAGTGGACAGACCGCATTCCTCTGTGTTGTCTAAACGAGGGAGGAGATGGCCTGCAGGGTGGCAGGGTCCCTGAGGATGCAGCCATCAGCTTGACCACTGTGGGCAAAGAGCTGGGAGGAGGGCAGAGCCTCAGTGAAGGACCAGCCCAAACTGGAAATCCTCACCCTAAGTGGGTCCTGGTGAGGCTTCTAAGAAAGACACATTCTCAGCCTGCAAGCAGGAGCAGACAACGTCCCTGGGCCAAAGGTGGGACTTGGGAGTAGGGGGCGGAGGTGGAGCATGTCCGGCAGAAGAGCAGGTCCTGGCAGTTGGAGGCTATGTGGCAGCTGCTGTTGTGAAGATTGTTCAGGCATCTGTTCTGGGTTAGAAAGTGAATAAAGGCGAGGCCAGCCCATTAGGGAATAGGAGCTTGAACCCAGGTTGTAGGATTCTACAACCACTAGGGATACTTGGGGGAGACGCTGGGTAGATGATGGTAAACTCCAACTTGGACATCTTGCCAAGATCAAGATAGAGCAGTCTCTGAGGACTCTGACATAGGGAGCCAGGGGTGAGAACTGCTGGGTCAGAGCAGGGCCCCAAGGGCCTGAGAAATACCTGGGTGGGGGAAGTTTGGAAAGCATAATTTCCTTGACCCTATCCCTAGGGATTCGGATTCAGAAAGAGTGAAAATATAATACATACTGCCTACTGATAATGTCATTGGTATCTTGTCTTCAAAAATGGACCCTTGTGAAGTACAGGGAGGATTTGAAAAGGATATTATGATTTTTCACTGAAATACGAGACTCAGCATTGGGCTACCGTGGATGTGGTTTTCCCCGGTGGCACAGCAGTAAAGAATCTGCCTGCCAGTGAAGGAGATGGGGATTCGATCCCTGGGTCGGGAAGATCCCCTGGAGAAAGAAATGGCAACTCACTCCAGTATTCTTGCCTGGGAAATTCCATGGATAGAAGAGCCTGGTGGGGCAACAGTCCACGGGGTTGCAAAGAGTTGGACACGACTTAGCAACTAAACAGCAGCAGCCATGGATGTAATGAGATGAACACAGAATGGACTAAATAAAAAGCATTGTAGGGAATGGTGAATCTGAGCTGCAGCACTGCAGAGAAGTGAGTGGACCAGGGATAGACTGATGCGACAGTGAGACAAGGAAGCTAGTGACAGAGGAATCAAGGAGATGATGCCCGCAGGTAGAAATAATGAGAGATGATGATACATCAGCCTAAAACCATTACAAGCTCCATAAAGAAACTCATGTATACAGAAAACAGATTTGGTAACCAGAAGGGAAGGAAGGTGGGGGACAGATGGGAGAAATGGATGAAGAGAGTCAACTACGGGGTGATGGATGGTAATGAGACTCATGGTGGTGATCACTTTGTGGGGTATTCAGATGTTGAACTGTAATGCTGTATACCTGAAACTTACACAAAAGGCTATATCACATTCATTCTCTAAAGCCATTATGACTCTGATTACAAAATCAGATGAAAATAACACCAAACAATTTATATATCCATCTAATAAGTATCGCTGTAAGAATCCTAAAACATTAAGAAATGGAATGCAATTAAAATATTTGAAATTTATGTTAAGATGGCAGGGATAATTTTTAAAATATACTCATATCATAGGTAGGTTAAATTAGAAAAATGTGACCATTGCAAGTAGATGTCTCAAAAACATTTGGTGAAGTTTAATACATATTCATAATCACACATTTGAAAATAAGAAAATACGCTTCTTCAACATAAGGAAAGGTTTACTCTCTTTATAAATATTAAGGCATTCTATAAGGCAGTAATATTAACTAATGTAGTACGGACACAGGAATAAACAAACCAGTTAGCGGGATGGGGTAGAAAATAATAAAAGCAGGTCTCCTTCATGTGGGAATTGAGTATATGGAAAAGATAATTTTCAAATCAGTGGGAAAATAATGGGCTATTCAGTAACAGGTGTTGAGACAATTGGGTATCCACTTAGGAAAACGAAGTAAAGCCCTCCATTAGGCTCCCTCACATAATAAATTGCAGGGGACTTAAAGAGCCAAATGGGAAAATGAAAACATACAAGTATGAGAAGAAATTACAGGAAAATGGGTTTAGAACCTGGGTGGTAGAGAAGAACTTCTTAAACATGATATAAAGTACCAACTTGGAAAGGAAATAAGTGGACTTTTTGATGACATCAAAACTTAAATGTATGACCCAAGATTCTTTGAAGTAAAAAAAAGACTGGAGGAAATTAGCTGAAAAATATATACCTAAATTATGTAAAGAATTAGTGCAAATTAAAGGAAAAATAAACACTAACTGAATAGAAAAAATAGGCAAAGAATATAAATGGATAGTTTATCAAGAAAAGAAAGAAAGTTAGTGAAGTCACTCAGTCGTGCCTGACTCTTTGCGACCCCATGGACTATAGCCTACGAGGCTCCTCCATCCATGGAATTTTCCAGGCAACAGTACTGGAGTGGGTTGCCATTTCCTTCTCCAGTTTATCAAAGAAGAAATAAAAGAAGGTGCCAATTTTTCTTCCACATCAGATTGGCAAACAGGAAAAAGGTTAATGATAAGTGTTGGTAAGGTTATGGGAAAATGAGCCTTGCATTTCATGATTGTGGGGTACAAATTGGAGCAGCTCTTTGGAGGGCGATCTAGCCGTTTTTATTAAAAAGAGCGTACACCCAAAGATAGGGTTTCCCTGGTGGCTCAAGGGTAAAGAAGCTGCCTACCAATGCAGGAGATAGGTATTTGATCCCTGGGTCGGGAAGATCTTTTGGAGAAGGAAATGGCAACCCATTCCAGTGTTCTTGGCTGGAAATCCCATGGACAAAGGAGCCTGGTGGGCTACATACAGTCCATGGAGTTACAAAGAGTTGGACACAACTTAGTGACCAAACACCACCACCTAAAAATATCCCTTTGCCTCAGGCAGATTGATGCAGTCCCAGTCAAAATGCCCACAGGGAGCTCATTTTGTTCTTGAC
The DNA here is from genome assembly GCF_001704415.2 of Capra hircus. Classification (NCBI taxonomy): domain Eukaryota; kingdom Metazoa; phylum Chordata; class Mammalia; order Artiodactyla; family Bovidae; genus Capra; species Capra hircus. Next base: position 8,373,418 of record NC_030810.1, on the reverse strand, counting down.
TTTCCCTAGAACTAAAGAATACCATTGTGAAATTAAAGGTGGAAAGTAAGTAGAAGTGGGCATGGATATGAACAGTATCCCGGGACTTCCTTGGTGGTCCATTGGCAAAGACTCCATGCTCCCAATGCAGGAGGCCCAGGTTTGAACCCAGGTCAGGGAATTAGATCCCACATGCTGCAACTAAAGACCCAGTACAGCCAAATAAATAAATATTAATTTAAAAAAAAGTGTCCTGAAAAAGAAGCTGAAAAAAAAGAAAAAGAAGCTCAGGTGGAATAGGCAACCCCAGCAGAATGGAAGGAGCATCTGTAACACAGAAGCACGTAAAATGCTGATATCCTCGCTGTTAGAAAGCAAACATCGGAAGACCAAGGGCAGGGCGCATTGGCTCAGGGGGCCTGCCTCCAGCGGGGCCGGGGTCCCAGGCCATGTGGCTGGAGACCACCGAGTTCTGTTTGGTGGGCTGCTCCTTCTCCAGACGTCTCTTTTGTCTCTCACTCTGTTGATCCGCCCCTCACTGTTTCTCTGCAGGTCCAAGCCTTGTCCTGTGCCAGTAAGTTTGAAGCGGAGCTAAAAGCAGAGCAAGATGAGCGGAAGCGGGAGGAAGAGAAGAGGAAGGTCCGCCAAGCAGCCTTCCGGGAGCTCAAGGCCGCTTTCAGTGCTTAGTGGGGCTGACCCTGACCTCTGACCACAGCTGTGCCTCACAGATGCTCCGGGGAGAGCTGGCCAGACACCCTCACCCCTGCTGACCCTTTGCCCCAGCCAACCTCCACACCCATCACCCAGTGCACACTCCTTGGCCTCGTGGGGTGGCAGGGGCAGCTCTCCCCATTTGGGAACCCCTCCCAGAAGGTCCCACTGCCCTCCTCGAGTCTCTCTCCTGCACCCTTCTCTGTAGCCAGAACGTGCCTCGACTTGGCAACCTCTGCTTGTTCCTGTCTCTTTTCCCCTCCACATCAAAGAGTGGTCTGCTGTGTTAATTCGTGCAGATACTTCTTTCCTTGGTGGTCCTCAGAGGAGAGAGCCGCAGGAGGCCAGCATCCATTTCCTTGGGTCATCCTTTTCTGTGTCTCTCCTTTCTTTCTCATCCAGCCTCCTTGTTCTCATTCTTCGCCTGATGCTGCCAGATGCTCCTGCATCGTCTGCCCTTTGGTGATGGTGAGGTTTAAGGCAGGCCAGGCTGGACCACAGCCTGGTCCCTCTCCACAGTGGGCCACAGCACGCTGCTGAGGTGACAGAAAAGAGTGAAGAGATGGGAGATTCTGGTCCTCCCCATCACCTTTCTCTTATCCTTAGCATTCCACTTAGGTCCCTCCCTTTTCCTTCCCCTTTGCACTTCTCAGCCATTTCCCCCTTCTCCTAAATACTGTGCTACTTAACCGTAGGAATGAAAGAATGATTACAAACATATTAATGAGTAGAACAATTCTTATTAACTCTGACTCGATGCAAATTATATTACAGTAGACCCTTGCCATCACCGAGTAACAAATCCAGAGTCTTTCAGAATCTGAAAAGCTATGACCATTTTCACCATCTAGCCAGTTTCCAACATCTGCTCTAAGGTGTTCAAAGTGAAGCTGTTCTTCAGCACAAATTTGTACATGTTATGAGTTCTTGGGATTGCTCCCAGATATCAGGGGTTTGTTGTACATGATAAAATAATTTCTAACGTCATATTTATTTCTTCCCTTTTTTAACTGCTGTCTTTTACAATGAAGAAAACATCTGCATTTTTACCTTACAGCTATTCTTTTTAAATAAACGGTGCAAGTGGGCTTAGCCATCACATCAGCGTGCTTCTTGTCTTCTTTGAATTGGAGGAGAGAGGAGGATGTTTTCTGTGTGGGCCACTTCCAGCCCAGGCTCCTGTTTGACACCGAGTCCCTGAAGTAGAGTTAGAAGTGGTCCCTGTGGGACTTCGCTGGTGGTTCAGAAGGAAAGAATCCGCCTGCCAAATGCAGGAGACATGGGTTCGATCCCTGATCCAGGAGGGAGCTAAGCTCCCTGGAGCATCTAAGCTCATGCGCCACAACAGTTGAGCGTGTGCTCTAGAGCCCAGGAGCCACAGCCTGAGAGTCTGTACTCTGCAACAAGAGAAACCACTGCAGCGAGGATCCCGTGCACCCCAGCGAGAGAGGAGCTCCCCGCTCAGTGCCACGAGAGGAAAGCCTGTGCAGCAACGAAGACCCAGCACAACCAAAAATCAATAAATTAAAAATCAATAAGTAAAATTATTTTTAAAAGTGAAGGCTAGAAGTTTGGTTTTCCCTCCAGGGCATTCTGAATAGGAAGATTGTCTGTCTCCTGCTCTTCCCTTTCCTATCACTAAGGATTCTTTCAGCTGCAGATGAACTCTGTAGCTTAATTTCTCTTGCTTCCTGCTACTGCTAAGTCACTTCAGTCGTGTCCGACTCTGTGCGACCCCATAGACGGCAGCCCACCAGGCTCCCCCATCCCTGGGATTCTCCAGGCAAGAATACTGGAGTGGGTTGCCATTTCCTTGCTTCCTAGACCCCCTGAAATTCTGATGAGGGCCAGTGACCCCTTGTTCCCATGTATAATTCCACAGTATATAGTGGACCTTAATATGGTAAGGATCCCTGGCCTTAAAGAACACTCCCCAGGGAGGACAATTTCTGTTTCTACACAAATTTAAGACCTACACTTCTATGGCATCATTTCTCCATGGAAGGTCACCCCACCACCTCCCTGCTGGAGGAAGTGGACATGGAAAAGAAAATGGAGAAAAAGGAACTGAGAGGAATGGGAAGACTCTTGCCATATAATCCAGCAATCATGCTTCTTGGTATTTATCCAAATGAGCTGAGATCTTTTGTCCATGCAAAAGCCTGCACATGAATGTTTATAGCAGCTTTATTCGTAGTTCAAAACTTAGAAGCAACCAAAGTGTTCTTCAATAGGTGAATCTTTAACACTGTGGTCGAGCCATACAATGGAGTATTAATTAAGCGGTAAAAAATGTTATTCAGTGTTAAAAAAGAAATGAGTTATCAAATTACAAAATGACATGGAGGAAACATAAGTGCATAGAGCTGAGTAAAGGAAGCCAATATGCAAAGATTACATTGTACATGGTTCCAGTTATGTGAAATTCTAGAAAAGGCAAACTTATGAAGACAGTGAAAAGATTAGGGTTATCGGGTTGGGGTGGGCAAGGAGGGATGAGTAGGGGATTTCTAGAGCAGTGAAACTTACTCTGCATGTTGCTACTGTCTTAGTTGCTAAATCATGTCCTACTCTTTTGCAACCCCATGAAATGTCGATGGCCAGGCTCCTCTGTCCGTGGGATTTTTCAGGCAAGAATGCTGCTGCTGTGCTGTGCTTAGTTGCTCAGTCATGTCCGACTCTGCGATCCCATGGACTACAGCCCGCCAGGTTTCTCTGTCCATGGGGATTCTCCAGGCAAGAATGCTGGAGTGGGTTGCTATTTCCTTCTCCAGGGAAACTTCATGACCCAGGGATTGAACCTGTGTCTCTTGCTTTAGCAGGCGGGTTCTTTACTACTGAACCACCAGGAAAGCCCACATGATGCTACAATGGTCATTATACATTTGTCAAAACCCATGTAGAATATACAACAAAGAGTGGGACCTAAGGTTACAAGGACTTTATTTAATAATAGTGTGTCAGTGGGAGCCCATCAGTTGTAACAAATGTACCACACTAATGCAAGATGTTAATAACAGGCAGAAAGGCAGTGGGAAGGAAGAGAGGGGTATGTGAAACTCAACTTTCCGCCAATGTTATCTGCAAACCTAAAACTGCTCCAAAAAATAAAGTCTATTAATAAAGCAAAGGGAAAAGAAGGAAGGAAGAAAGGGAGATGACAGTTTAAATACTTCAAATGCCCTTTTCCTTCCTTGGACTTCTAGTTCCATGTGAGAGCTAAGACCTCTTGTTTGCAAATGATAGAAAATGAAACACAAAAGGACTTATGAGGGAAACAAGGACGACTGTCGGGTTATGGGACTACGAAGACCAGGGACAGGTCTCCTCTGCCCCCTCTTCATCATCAAGTCCTGTAAACAGTGTTCCCTTCACGCCTGCCGTCCACAGCTCCCCTCGTCAGCAACATTGTCATGGCCTTCACTGATTTATTCCTGGGACTCGACAGTGGCCTCATAACTGGTTTCCCTGTCCTCATTTTGCCCTGAGTTAGAATCAACTTTCTAAACTGTAAAGTGTTTCTAGGCAGCTTTCCTTCAGTTTTTGGCTCCCCGCCTTTAGGATCTGGCCCCTGCTCAGTGATCCCTAGGAAGGGCCACTCATCCAGACCTTTCCAGTTCCCTCTGCCTGGTACACCCTCCTTTCCCCAGTGAGTTCTCACTGTCACTCAGCTCAGAGATGATCCTCAAGAAGCGTTTTGATGCTTCAAGGTACCCGGTCTCAAGAGTTCCCATTTTACCCTAAGTTTTTCTCCGCTGTAATCCTTATGACATCGTGCAGTTTTCTTTTCTTTACTTCTCTCCCTCCTTGTTTTAAAGATTAAATTTTTTTTTGAATATAGTTGCTTAATGTTGCTAGTTTCTACTGGACAGCAAAGTGCATCAGCTACACCTGTACCTATAACTCCTCTTTTTTTGGTTTCCTTCCATTTAGGTGACCACAAAGCACTGAGTAGAGCTCCCTGAGAAATACAGCAGGTTCCCATTAATGTATCTATTTTATACATATTATCAATAGTGTATCTATATCGATCCCAATCTCCCAATCTGCTAACCTCCCAATTCATCCCATCCCCCTCCTCCTTCCTCCTTCTTTGGACTGTGAACTCTTTGAAGGTCAGAAACTCTGCCTTACCCTTTGTTGCAAGCCTAACATGTTGCTTGGCATGTGAGAGCACGTCCCCCCGACCCCGCCCACCCACCCCATGCGTATTTGTTTCACAAGGACGTACCGGGTTCTTTGGAGCAGATGGATGAGACAGGGCCACTACCACTGACTCAGGGACCTTCTGGATGCCTGACATGGGAGCCTAGCCGGAGGGGACAGCTCTGAAAGTCAGGACAGCAGAGACTGTGCAGACGTCTGTCTCACGGAAAGGCGACAAGTCTACTCCCAAGGCTCTCCTTTGAGCGGTAGGGGACACCAGCAAACAAGTCAGCTCTGCCTCTGCCCTGGAGACTGTGCGATGTCATAAGAGCTGCAATCAGATACTAATTAGGCCGGAACTGTATCCTCGCTGAGTCTCTGTTTCCTCATCTGTAAAATGGGAACGTAATTGTCCACCTGGAAGATTCTATGTCTGGCATTTACTTAGTGCTCAGGACATACGGGTCCCCTCTCCAGCTTCTACCTTCCCCTGCTACAATTCTGTCTCCTCCTGAGCTCTGGGTCTTTAAGGTCACGTGCAAGAGACTCCAGGCTAGTTTGTATGTGCTCAGAAACTTAGTCGTATCCGACTCTTTGCAACCCCATGAACTGTAGCCCATCAGGCTCCTCTGTCCATGGGATTTTCCAGGCAAGAATCCTGGAGGGAGATGCCATCTCCTCCTCCAGGGAATCTTCCCAATCCAGGGATCGAATCCACATCCCTTCTGTCTCCTGCCTGGAAGTGCTCAGTCCTGGCTGTTGCCTTGGCCCCAAGCAGTTACTTACCCAGCTTCTCTATTTTCTTAAGTCCCCTTTCCCAAACAGCCTGGAGAGATTTCTGCCTATCTGCCCGCTCCCCTGCCACACCCCTGCAGCTGACACTTGCTGATCCCCCCTGGCCGGATCATGTGACTTGACAAGTGTGGCCTTGTCCCTGCTCAGATTTCTCCTTTCTTCCCCTGCTTGTACACCAGGCCAGACTCTGGCTACATCCCTGCCCACTAGCCTGACTGATGGGGGTGCTGTAGGGGACCAAACTTATAATTCCGCCCACTTAGGAAGGCACTGGGGAGGGGACATTATCCAGGGTCTCTGCTCCTTTCCTCTCCTTTCCAAAACCAATCACTTTTGGCACTCTGCCACATGGTATTGGTGGGTGTACACATTGCTGTGGTCCTTTTGAAGGGCAATCTGATAGACTGCTAAAATTTAGAATTGTGAGGACTTCCATGGTGGTCCAATGGCTGACTCCACACTTCCATGGCAGGGGGCCTGGGTTCGATCCCTAGTCAGGGAACTAGATCCCACATGCTACAATTAAAGAACTGATGCTGCAGCTAAGATTTGATGCAGTCAAGTAAATTAATTAATTGAGTTGTATGTGTGTCAGTCATTAATTTCTGCTTTAACAAATCATCCTATAACTTAGTGGCTGAAATCAACAATTAACATTTATTATGCTATACCCTTTCTGAGGGTCAGGAATTCAGAAGTGGTTTAGCTGGTTTCTAGCTCAGGGTCTCTTATAAACAGTCAAAATGTCACTTGAGGCTGCAGCCATCTGAAGGCTTGACTGGGGCTGGAAGACCCATCCCTAAGGTGACTCACTTGTGTGATTCACAAGTTGGTGCTGGCTGTTGGCCAGAGGCCTGTTTTCTTGCCAAGTGGACTTCTCCGCTGGACGGTCAGAGTGTCCTCACAGCATGGCAGTTGGTCTCTCTCAAAGCAAGTGATACTAGAGGTGTAAGCCACCCACAATGTCTTTTAAGACCTCACTTTGGAAATCATGCTCTGTCATTCCCACAGTATCTTACTGGTTACACAGTCCAGTCCAATTGGTAGGAAACGCCGGGAGCCATCGTGGAGGCTTACTACTACAGAATCAGTCTGGATTCTTAATTGCAAGTAACAGAATCTAAGCAGACTGATTTAAACAGAAGGAGAATTTCCTGAAAAGACATCGAGGGGCTCACAGAATCACTAGCTGGGTTGGGGGATTAGGCTTAGGAAATAAGCAGGAAGCCAGGTGTCTGGGGACCACAGCCAAAAGAGCTCCATGGAGACAAGCCAGGCCTGGTGCCACTGCCCTGGGTGATAAGATCTTTGGGATGCCCTGCTTCTGGGATGCAGGTGCTTAGTCCAGATTCAGAGTCTGAGGGGGAGCCCAGTCATGCCCACGTGTTAGGGGTGGGAAGGGACAGTATCTGGACCACCTGTCTTCTGTAAGGGGAGGTCTCCCACCAAGATTCTTATTTTCCCCAAACATGGAAAAGTATTTCAGATGCAGAACAGTTGTGAATGAAAGGCAGGTGTCTGCTGCAGAGATTGTTGTTCAGTTGCTCAGTCATGTCTGACTCTCTGTGACCCCACAGACTGTGGCACACCAGGCTTCCCTGTCCTTCATCATCTCCCGGAGCTTGCTCAAACTCATGTCCATTGAGTCGGTGATGCGATCCAACCATCTCATCCACTGTCACCCCCTTCCCCTCCTGCCTTCAATCTTTCCCAGCATCAGGGTCTTTTCTAATGAATCTGCTCTTCGCATCACGTAGATCAACTATTGAAACTTCAGCTTCAGCATCAGTCCTTCTGCTGAATATTCAGGATTGGTTTCCTTTAGGATTGATTGACTGGTTTGGTCTGCTTGCAGTCCAAGGGACTCTCAAGAGTCTTCTCCAACACCACTGTTAAAAAACATCAGTTCTTCGGGGCTCAGCCTTCTTGATGGTCCAACCCTTGCATATACACATGACTACTGGAAAAACCATAGCTTTGACTAGATGGACCTTTGTCGGCAGAGTAATGCCTGCTTTTTAATATGCTGTCTAGGTTGGTCATAGCTTTTCTTCCAAGGAGCAAGTGTCTTTTAATTTCACAGCTGCAATCACCATCTGCAGTGATTTTGGAGCCCAAGAAAATAAAGTCTGCTGCTGTCTCCACTGTTTCCCCATCTATTTGCCATGAAGTGATGGGACCAGATGCCATGATCTTCATTTTTTGAATGTTGAGTTTTAAGCCAGCTTTTTCACTCTCCTCTTTCACCTTAATCAGGAGGCTCTTTAGTTTCTCTTTGCTTTCTTCCATAAGGGTGGTGTCATCTGCATATCTGAGGTTATTGATATCTCTCCCGGCAATCTTAATTCCAGCTTGTGCTTCATCCAGCCCTATATTTTGCTTCAGAGATACTTAGGAGCGTTGACCTAGGGATTCTACCCCTGGGAGTTTATCCTATAGGTAAATATAAACATGAATAAGGGTATACTTAAAGGGAAATTTATTATTGCATTATTTGTTATAGCAAATATAATGGAAACAATCAGGGTGTCTGTCAGCAGAGGATCAGTTAAGTGTATTCTGATGTGTGCTGTGCTTAGTCGCTCAGTCGTGTCCGCCTCTTTGCAACCTCATGGACTGTAGCCTGCCAGGCTCCTCTGTCCATGGGATTCTCTAGGCAAGAATACTGGAGTGGGGTGCCATGCCATCCTCCATCCATGTAAATAATTGCTGCTAGGCAGACACTAAAAAGAATGTGGAGGACTCCAGGACATATTCTTGGAGAAAGGCCGGGAGCAGAGCAGTAAACACAGTACCACTCAGTTATTTTGTTCTGTTTTACATGAGAGATACAATGCCATGTCTCTGCCTACGTCAGCTAAGCTGCATGAGGTCAGCGCCAAGTAGATTTTGGGCAACTGCTTGTATCCTCAGCTCTCGGTGGTACTGAGAGTTAAGAAGCACATCATGCTTGTTTCCTTATACAACCAGAAAGCCACACAGGAAACTGTCATCAGTGGGTTACTTGAGAGGGGAAAGAACCTAAGGGTCCTGAGTTTCCTAGGGAAAGGATCTAGGTTTGAGAGGGTTTTAAATTTTTTCTGTTATATGTCTTTGAATTCTTAAAAGTATTAAACTGTAAACACATACTGCTTTACTGTTGCAACTGCTAATAACAGTTACTAAAAAAGAAAAGGGACTCTCTGACTGCAAAGAAAGTGAGAAGAGCAGTTGAACATGCATGTGGGAACTCTTCGGGACAGCAAAAATATGAAATCCTCAATATGCAAGACTCAGGAGAAAGCAAATACCATTTTGGGACACACTGTGGGGTGTTTACATGAAAGGATATGTTTATCGTATTCCAAGATCATTTTTATGATTTAATTTTCTTGGTACATCTGGAGGTTGGAAATTTTTAAAAAAAAGTTTAAATATGCTAGTACTTTTAGAATAAAAATGTTTTCAAACATAAAAATGGATCCGTTTCCATAGTTATCATCTGAGCAGTCTTTCCTTGCTGTTTGCTGTGCTCTCTTCCCGCACTCTCTTCCTTGTGTTTCCTCTTTGCTTTTCAGCTGTGTACCCAACGCTGTAAGTTAGGGTACCAATCTGAGTGGCACTGCCTTCTGCACTAATGAATCCATCCTCCTTTTTTTTTAATCTACTTCCAAATGTCTGCACCCTCCCTTCCTCATCACCTACTCTCTTCTAATCCTCTGTACTCTCTGCTCCACAGACACACCTCCAGTCCCCAGGCCCAGATGCCTTGATAATGCTACAGATTTGGCACTACCAGCCAATCTCTTCCTCCCTCTCTTCTGAGACTGGTTCCTGCTTCTCACCTGGTCCTCCCTGTAACTTCTCTCTGTCCACCAGCTACACTTTTTCTTCCTAAGAGCCTGCCTTAACTCCATGCTTTTCCTCTTTACAGTTGCTGGTTATGGGTAATTTCCCAAGTTTTCACAGATCTCCTCTCCATGGGTGACTCTCAGATTTTTAGTTCTGACTGCCTCTAAATCTCCTTCATTTCAAAGTGTCTCTTTAAAATTTTAGATGATTCCATAATGGCATCCCACTCTGATAGTCTTGCCTAGAGAATCCCATGGACAGAGGAGCCTGGTGGGCTACAGTCTGTGGGGTCGCAAAGCCTGGCGGGCTACAGTCCATGGGGTCTCAAAGAGTCGGACACCACTGAGCAACTAACACTGTTAGTTTGCTAGGGCTGCTGTAACAAAGTACCACCAACTGGGTGGCTTAGCAGAAATTCATTGTCTCACAGTGCTGGGTGATAGAAATTCAAGATCAAGGTGCTGACTGGTTCTTTCAGGGGGCTGAGGAAGAATGCTTGCTCCACGCCTCTCTCGCAGCCTCTGCTGGTTTGCTGGCAACCTTTGGTGTCTCTTGGGGTGTAGAAGTATCACCTGATTCCTACCTCATGTTCACGTGGAGTGCTCTGTCTATGTATTTCTGTGTCCAGATTTCCTCTTTTTAGCTCATTTTCTTTGTTATTTGTTTATTTGGCTGCGCGAGGTCTTAGTTACATCACATGGTATCTTTGTTGGGGACCTCGGGCTTCTCTCTAGCGGTAGAACTCAGGCTCCAGACTCCGTGGGCTCAGTGGCTGCATCTCTCCGGCTTAGTTGCCTAATGGCACGCGATTGAACCCACATCTCCTGCACTGGAAGGTGGATTCTTAACCACCAGACCACGAGGGATGTCCCCAGATGTCTTCTTTTTTACAAAACAAGCAAACCTAACGTTACTTATTTATGTTTGGCTGTGCTGGGTTTCCGTGGCTGCCTGGGTGTTCCTCCAGTTGCAGCGAGCGGGGACTACTCTCTAGTTGTGGCGGATGGGTTTCTCTCGTTGCGGGACACAGGCTCAAGGCACATGGGCTTCAGCAGTTGCAGCACGTGGGTTCGGTAGTTCCGGCGCGGGGGCTTAGTTGCTCCGAGGCATGTGGGATCTTCCCAGACCAGGGTTCGAACCTGCGTCTCCTGCATTGGCAGGCGGACTCTTTACCGCGGAGCTACCAGGGAAGTCCCCAGATTCCCTCTTTTTATAGGGACACTTGTCATCCTGAATTTTGGTCCACTCTAATGATTTCGTTTTAGCTTGATTACCTCAAAGACCCTGTCTCCAAATAAAGTCACTTTCTGGGGTACATTCTGAGGTTTGGAGGCCAACGTATCTTTTGGGGGGGGGACACAATTCATAAGGATATGCTCCAGTCACTATTGCTATGTAACAAATTATTCCAAAATTTGGTGGCTTCAAACAACCATTTTATTATGTTCATGGATCTAGTGGACCAGGAATTCAGACAAGGCACAGTGAGGATACCTGTCTCTGCTTTATGATGTCCTGGGCTTGGATTCCTGGGTACGACTTAGCTGGGGCCAGCATCATCTGGTGGCATTTCTCACTCAAATGTCTGGTTGTTGATACTGGGACTTTAGCTGGGGCTATAGATATGGACAGTAACTTGGGTCTCTCCTTACTGTCTGGACTTCCTCCCAGAATGGCAGCCTCAGGACATTTGGACTTATCATTTGTCAGCTCTTTTTAAAAATTATTATTATTATTATTTTACGTCAGCTCTTGCCTTAAAAGGGACTGTGAGCAAACAAGCTCCATCACCTTTATGATTTAGTATTGGAAGGCATCTTGTTTCACTTCCACCAGGGTTTACTGGTTATAAGGGATTGAGGAGAATTAAACTCTAGTTCCCCGGTGGCTCAGTGATAAAGAATCCGCCTGCACTGTAGGAGACATGGGTTCGATCTCTGTGTCGGGAAGATTCTCTGGTGAAGGAAACAGCAACCCACTCCAGTATTCTTGCTTGGACAATTCCATGGACAGAGGAGCCTGGCGGGCTACAATCCATGGGGTCCCAAAGAATCAGACAACAAACAGCAATATCTGCAGAGGGTAGTGGGTAGGTTCTAGAAGAGTATGTTGAACAGATGTATTTTCTTAAGAAAAATATAATCTATCACAGTTAATCAACCTGTGTTCATTTCAAATTAAATTCATTTTGAGCTAAGCTCCTTACTCCTCCTTCCCCACCAATGATCTATTATTTTCAACTTCTCTATCAATGATATAATAAACCTGAAACTTTGTTATTATACAATGACTAGGGCAGACATAATCATGAATATTCATTGGAAGGACTGGTGTTGAAGTGAAGCTGCAATACTTTGGCCACCTGATGTGAAGAGCCGACTCACTGGAAAAGACCCTGATGCTGGGAAAGATGGAGGGCAAAAGGAGAAGGGGCGGCAGAGGCTGAGATGGTTAGATAGCATCACTGACTCCATGGACATGAATTTGAGCAAACTCCAGGACACAGTGAAGGACAGGGAAGACCACATGGTCTTCATGGGGTCACAAGGAGCTGGGCACGACCTGGTGACTGAACAACAACAAGGCAGGCATGAGTCTACTGCTGTCATTTTAAAACTACTGTTGGAAGAAACATTGGAGAGACAGAGAGGATTAAAGAAATGTGCCTTTCCCGAGGAGTAGGTAATCAAGAATTTATTTGATTCTATAGGGATTGATATTTTTTGAGTGCTTACTGTGTGCCAGGACAATGCCAGCTGCTGAGGATGCAAAGTTGAACAATACAGTATGTATAATGGTTAAAAGCAGGGGACTTTTGTTAGCTTTCCTCATCACCATCATTATCATGCCTTAACTTTGTTTCTTGCTCTCTGAAAGCTTATACTGGGTTACAAATATGTCTAAGGCACTCTGAAAAATGATTTGGCAGTTTCTGATACAGTTAAACAAACATTTGCCATATAACCACCAATTTCATTCCTAGGTATTTACCCAAGTGAAATAAAACCCTTTGTTCACACAAATACCTGCATGTGAATATAGCTACTTTATTCATAACCTCTCCACATGGAAACAACCCAAATATCCAACTGAGGAATGGATGGACAGATATAGTGCATACATACAATGAGATACTACTCAGCAATGAAACAGAAGAAAGTACTGAAGCATGCAGTACTGTGACTGAATTTCAGGCTCTTCCGTCCATGAAATTTTCCAGGCAAGAATACTGGAGTGAGTGGGTTGCTACTTCCTGATCCATAGCTCCAGTGTCTTCTGCATTGGCAGGCAGGTTCTTTACCAGTAAGCCTCCTGGAAGCCCTAAGTGAAAGCAGCCAGTTTCAAAAGGCTATATGCTCTATGGCTTTATTCACATGACACCATAAGGCAAAATTATAAGGACAGAAAACAGAATAATGTTTTTAAGGGCTGAGAGTGGATGTTAGGGCTGAGTACAAAGGATCATTTGGGGAAATTTTGTGGGAGATAGGACTATTATGTACCTTGATTTTAGTAGTAATTGTACACACCTATATAAATTTTTAAAAGTTGCAAAACTGTTGCAAAAGTATACTAAAACTGTTACATTTTACTGTATGTAAATTATACCTTAAGTATATATATAAAACTGCATACTTAAAATGCTAAATTTACTGTATATAAATTATACCTTAAATATATATATATAATTTTGTGTATATATATTTTATACATATATAAAATTACAGGCACGGATGGCATAGTCTCAGAGATGTGGCAAGACAAGCCACGTCAGTAACACATGATTTTGGCTTTCAAAGATGAGCAGGAGTTTTCCCTGTTGGCAAAAAGTGGAGTAAGTATTGGGAATGGCATCATAACAAGAGGGAACAACATGTGCAAAGGCTAAAACAGACGGGCATATTTGAGGACTTTCATACATAGTCATATCTGGAGCATTACACTCAGGAGATAGAGGAAAGAAAGGGGGGCAATGTGGATGATAGAGATTCTAGAGTTCAGCAGATTGGGACTGTGAAGAACCTGTTCAAGATTCTGTGTTTCAACAAGTTCCCAAGTGATTCTGATACTGCTGGTCCATTGATCATATTTTGAGCAGTAAGAGCATAAAGGTGAAGGGAGAAAGTATTTCAGGAGGTAGGGAGTGGTCAATGACATTGAAAATGGGGAAGAGCCAAGTCAAGTTGTGTGTGTGTGTGTGTGTGTGTGTGTGTGTGTGCGCGCGCGCGCGCTCTCAGTTGCTTAGTCGTGTCTGACTCTTTGTGTTCCTCTGGACTGTGGCCTGCCAGGCTTCTCTGTCCATGGGATTTATCAGGCAAGAATACTGGAGTGGGTTGCCATTTTCTCCTCCAGAGGGTCTTCCTGACCACAACTCCTGTGTCTGCTGCATTGCGGGCAGATTCTTTACTGGCTGAGCCATTGAGGAAGCGCTTGAGTTAACATGAGGACTGAAAAAAAAAAAAAAAAAGATGAGGACTGAAAAACTCCGGCTATCAACTTGTAGGCTGAGCAAGCAATGGGTGAACAGTCAGGATGGAAGCCACATTAGAATGGCTGATAACTGCTTGCTAGGTACAGAAATCAGGAAAGTATGTAAAAACACCTCTTCCGTGTTTTTAACTTTTTAAAAAATTAAAGTATTTATTTAGCTGCGCTGCGTCTCAGTTGAGTCACATGGGGTCTTCAGTTGCAGCATGAAAATTCTCAGTTGCAGCATGCAGGATCTAATTACCCGACTAGAGATTGAACCTTGGCCCCCTACACTGGGAGTGTGAAGTTTTAGCCACTGGACCACCAGGAAAAGTCCCATGTCCTGTTTGGCTTTGAAAGGGAACGAAGGGGTGGAGAGGTTGTTGTAGGGGGAATTGGAGGTTTTAACATTCAACTGTAAGACGAAAGATACTTGAGTATTTTAAAAGGTAAAAGGAAGGATTCTGTAAGTAAGGGAGAGGATGAAGGCACAAGGAAATAATGGGATGACCTGAGAAGGGTAGGGTTGCCTTATGCACCAAATAAAAATACAGGGTACCCAGTTTAACGTAAACTTCAGATAAAGCAGTGAATAATTTCTTAGTGTATGTCCGTGATGCTGCCGGGTGGCCTGTATTTTAAAACCTGGCAATCCGCAAATAAAGAGATACTTAGGCGGAAGAGTTATATCCCGAGACGCACTAGGAGGGACTGGACCTCTAAAGTCCTCCCCAGCTGTCAGATTCCAAGACTCTAGAATGAATTCCCAGTTCTACCATAACCGTTAACAAGCAGACAAACTGCTTTGAATTTCAGCGTGTCACGTCCCCGTTTTTCTCTAGGATGGCTAATGAGCAAGGAAAACGCGGAACGAAAACCTGTGGAAAAGTTCTGGTGTGGAAAATCAGCTCCTAAACGATGCAGAGCTTTCTGAACTGCTAATTGGCTCTGGACTGGGCACACACGACGGTGAGTCACATGGCGCCTGGCCCAGATCCAACTATGCACACCAACTCCACTCAACTCAAGGGCAAGCGGGGAGAGGTCTGGCCCAGGGACTCGCAGGCGCCTGCGCTCTGCCGCGGCCCCGCCCTCCTCCCGCCTGACATCCGGGGCTCGGGCAGGGGCGTGTCCAGGGAAGACGGGAGGGAGGAGGGGGAAAGGAAGGACGTCGTGGGAGGCTGGAGGAGCGTGGAGGGAGGCGGGACGGGGCGGGGGCGGAGCGGGGGGCGTGGCGCAGCCAGCGCGCTGTCACGTGACGTGCGTGGCGACGTGTCGGCCATCTTGTGTTGTTGAGGCTGAGGACTGACGGGTTCCGAGAGTCTCCCCTGTCCCGGACCGCAGGTAACCAGCGACTCGGTCTCACTCCCTTTGCCCGGATCCGTTCTGCGGCCCAGGCTCCGCCAGCCTGCCTGGCTCTTCTGGGCCTGCCGCCCGCTCTGGCGTCCCCGCCGCTCCGGCCCGACCCGGCCCAGCCGCATGGATACCCCCAGGCCGCCCGGCAGCCGCCTCGGCCGGCTGGGGCGTCAAGCGAACGGACAGGTCAGGTGCGGGGCCGGAGGGAGCCGCCTCCCCGGCCGGGGACACGCCGGGCCTTGGCGCGTCTCTGCCGTCGAGCTGGGGAGTCCCCTCCTCCCGGGCCCGTTGGCATCGCAGGGGGAGCCGAGGAAGGGAGGAGGGTGATGGGTGGACAGTGTCAGGCCGGCTCGCTCAGGGCCAGAGGGCTCGCCTTTCCGCTACCTGCTCCTCCGGGCCAGCCGCCCGGCCAGCCTCGGGGTGCCCGGGGTAACAGCTGCTGCGGCCAGACAGCTGCTCCTGCTCGCGCTCCTCCCCACACCTGGCCTCGGGGAGATGCGCCCCTGCCTGCCTCACCGAGCATCTGCACTGGGGAGACTCCTTCCGCGGCGAGAGGACTGGGTCTGGACCAGGCCCGAAGCCAAGGTGGAGCCATGATCGGAACCTGGGACGGAGGTCGGGAAGAGTAGAACCCATGGCAGCTTTGGGACCCGAGCCTTCACATCAGGTTGAAATGGGCATTAGCCTTGAGTGACAGCAGTTCCCCACGAAAGCACTCAGATTTATTTCAGTTTTCTGGCTGAAACATAAACCAAGCGACCAGAGAAGAGGGTGTAGAGAAGCAGGTTGTCTGACCGTGTTCGGGAAGCAGTTACATTGCTTTGCATTTATCTAGCACTGTGGGTTTTTGTTTTTTAAAAAATTCTTTCTTTCCCTGAAAGAACACTTAAGCACATCTATTTTCTCTTTAAGTAAGCACATCTATTTTCTCTGTAAGAAAGGTAAGTATTTCAGTTTAACTTGCAAGAGATTGAGGAAGGGGCCGGAACCAGTGACCAGCTTCTTATCCAGTGTTGTGTACCTTGGATTATACTTACTCAGTGTTTTATACCTTGGATCACAGGCAGCTTTGGTTCCCTGTGTGTATGCATGGAAGATATTTTTCCCTTACATAGTATTTCCTTTTTAGAATCTAATGATTTTCTAGATTAAAAAAAATCGTCACCGTTTTTGAACACTAACTTTTATCCAAGTATTTGCAGCTCTGGCCTGTCAGGGTTTGTTGATTTCGAACACAAATATGTTGCCTCATTCCTTGATGTTTTTATACGTTTAACTAGTGTAGTGCTCAAAGTGGAACGTATACATTTCTGTCCCAACAAATGTTGGCTTCAATAGAAGACACTAGAAAAAGCTTTAAAAAGTGGGAAGTATCTGGAAAAATGTCACACAGTCCTTAGTGTCACACAGACATTTAACAATGGGAAATACACAGGTAATGGTCATGATTCACTAGAGAAGAAAAGGCTTTGGACCTTTTCTGTACTTGGCCTTTTCTGTACATTTTAGGATTTTGAGACTGAGGAGGGAGAAGGTACTGTGTGCTTCCATTCATTTCTTCTGTCATTTGTGCATTAATTTTTTTGAAAAATAGTGAGATCGTACTACATTGTTAGGGGCTGGGAGCAAAACAGACCAAAAATTCCTATTTCTGTGGACCTCATTCCTAGACAGGTAAATACATACTTTTGGGTAAGATATACTGTAGTGATAAGTGATGTGGGAAAAAATGAGACAGGGCAGTGGGATAACGGGGAGTTGAGGGAGGGGTTCATTTTAGGTGGAGTGCCCTGGGAAAGCCTTGTTGGGTAAAAACCAATATTTGAGGAAAGACTCGACACAGGTAAGGGAGCTAATCTCTGTATCTCCATGGAGGAGGAGTGCCCCAGGCTAGGAATCCAGGGCCAAGACCCTGTGGCAGAAGCTGAAGTGAGCTGGTCCAGTGTGGCTGGGAAGGTACCGAGGTGGTCTAGCCAGAGAGGCACGATCACAAGGAGCCTAGTAGAAAAAGTGTGCCAGCTCATCGGTCCTGATGAGTAGAGTTGTTCAGGTGTCCTGGAGTCTTTTTCCACACCTCTGTGACTCTTGGAAGTCAGAATCTGGAAATTTGAGCCATTGTGCCCACCCCTTTCCCCCCAGCAGGACACCCTTCTCTGCCCCAATTTGGAAAAATTGAGGGGGCTCATATATTTCAGGAAATTGTCATGAAATAGCTTTCTCAAAAGTTTTTGAATGAGATTGATGATGACCTGCCTAAAAGGATTTTTCAAAAGAAATTGCTTTCTAAAAAGAGGGTCTTTGAAATATTTCAGACTATTTGAAAATGTAGAGAAATGAATTTCCTTTGAAATTTAGACACAGATCATTAAGAAATATATCCTTGAAGAAGTGTTTTAATTCACATTTTTAATGGTAAAGAATTCCTCTTAGTGATTTCTGTGTTGTCCAGCCTAGTTTTAAATTCCTCAAGGATTGGTCCACTAATTTGTTTGTGTATCTTTTATAGCATCTTACATGTATAAAACTTTTTGTGCTGAGTTATTTGTTCATCAGCTTTGATCTTTCAGACTAGTTCTTCAGTAATTTTATGCTAGTAGACTTTTTTTTTGGAAATTTTTTTTTCCTGATTTTCTTTCAGCTTATCTCCATATTCTTATTACTGAGCTCTCACAAATGTCTTCTTTCATTTTAATTCACTTGAGGAATTTAATATTTTGATTTTGAAATGCCTTTGTTGGTGAGTTGCATATGTGTAAAATAATTTGTCTTAGCTTGCCTGAAAATCATGCCTGAAAATCATGAGTTGTTAGGAATTAGAGCGTCAGGGATAGTGATGCTCGAGGGGAGGTAGTGTTTTTACCAATTGCCTCTCTCTCTTTTGTTCCTTTGGTGAATTTTTGAAATGACAGTTCCAGATTATGTCTTTGATGTCATATGGGTTCATTTGCTCTCATGACTCTGCATTTTAATATTCCATATGTCTTTTTTTTTTTTTTTGACCTTCACATTAGAAGATGACACTATTGGTAGTGATTGCTATCTGGGGGAACCATTTTGGATGATGAGATTATTACTGTCTTATTTATCTTTGCTGTTGTGAAGGATCTTTGATCTGTGCCATTTTTGAAGACTGACTTCATTTGTAGTTCTCCGTTAGACTCCAATGACTAAATTTTTGGTACTTTTCTGTTTTATTCTATCTCTTATAGATTATAGTGGGACCAGTCTCATTAGGTTGACTCTCCAGCCTATGTTGGTGTTAATCCTGGTATATTAGAGGCAAGTTCAATGTCTGTTTTTCTTCAGCAGTTTGAATTGCCTTAACATTACTTGGCCATTGTTGTTAAAACTCTGAACCCAAGTGTTAGTTTTTTTTTTTTTCCCCTCCCCTTAACCCCCACTAGATTTTATGGTGATCAGGTCTTAGGATTTCCATTCACTTTTAATGCCCTGAAGAACTGCATGTCTTTAAAAATATAAGTAGACATACAACACATACAAGTTAGTTAGACTCCTATTATTTCTTGACCAGGATTGCATTTTTTAATTTGTTTATGCTCTCAGATGACTGAGAAATATACTAGATTAATTACACAGGAATACAAAAATGTTACCTTTCTTGAATTGCCCATAATTTTATTTGAGGTTGAGAGAGAAGAGGGCAGATTTGAAAAACAAAAGAATATTATGCTGTAGCCAAAATTAATTTTATAAAAATACTTTCAAAGTATGATATGCTTCCTCACCTCAAGCAATTAAGTAAGGAACACAATTTTATATTTTCTGGTTAACTACAGAGTTTCCTTAAAGTTGAGCTTTGTTTATACTTATACTGAAATAGGAGATACACTAGAGCTTGTTCTCTTGAGTTAGGCCTAGAGAAGAGCTTGTTACCTAGTTCTCCCCTCTTTTGCTTCTGCTTGCTCTTATAAAATGTAGAGTGCAGTGGATAAAGTTAAATGACCTTTTGGACACTGTAACATGGCTACTTTTTTTCAAAATTAAAGATGAAAGTGGCTTTCTCGAGTTGCTTTCTTGCTTGAGAGTAAAATTGTCAACTTTAATTTTTAATTATTATTTTTTGACTCTTTAGTAGCAGCCTTCAAGTCATTATTTGAATTTAGCTAAGAAATCTCTTGAAGCTATTGTTTCAGTTTGTCACTTGAAATATCACTGTCTTGTGGATGTTTAAGATATTGTCTCATCAGAGCGTTAAAAGAAGGTTTTGATTTTGCAGCTGAAAGCACTTCTGGAGCTTTGCTCCTTGAACATTTTGGCAGTGGTCATACATCTTGGGGCTCATTGATTATTTGCATAGGATACATATTGTATTGCCATCTTGCTAGCTCTCAGTTTTCTATCAGATATTTGGTAGTTTTGAGTGAAAATGCCAAGGAATAATTTCCTGAAACCCTGTAGTGGTGCTCATTTATTAGCTTCATCAGAATCACTTAGAACTTTGGTTTAAAAAATATATTTTTCAGTCGCATTCCAGAGCTACTGGGAGAGACTATTTAGAGTTTAGGACAGGGACCCTGGATGAAAAGCATGTCAGGTAATTATAATGTTTTAACCAGGTTTGGAATCCATTTCTTATAAAGCATATTCACAGTAAAAGTTGTATTTTTAAAGTTTCCTGAGAGATTGCTGGGTCATTTACTGTGATACTTTTATTATTTACAGTGTTAAAAGGACCTGAACAAAGTCTGCTCAAACTTCCTGCTGTGAACCAGCAGAACTTTTGAACAGGTGAGTTTTGAAGGAAAGCACAAAACTGAGGGCTTATGCAGAGAATTTTTGCTTTTAAGGCTCTGGTTATTTTTGTTCTTATTATTTCTCCTGAACTTACAGATAGTAAATAGAAGCAATTTCTCTGGTACCATTCATATCACTTATGAACCATAAATAAGAATAATCGTACCTTTTCTGCATTGATCTTGGTATGAATTTGTCTTAAAGTATCATCATGATTTTTCGATGACATAAGACAGGAAGAGGAGTCCTCTGAGGGGAGAGGTAAGAGGGTATATTAAGGAACCCAAGAGCACTTAACTTCATGAAGCACATGAACTAGGAACCGGGAAGCATTCAGGAGACAGAGTTAGTCCAGAGAGCACTTTTCTCCTTGCTGGCCAATAGGTATCATCTCATGTCTCTTTGTATCTTGCTTTGGTTGTCTTCCCACACTCTGGCCTTTTCTGCTTTAGCAAACACAGGAAAAAATTGCCACCTCATTCCTGGAGCCACGTGTATGTGTAAACTCAGGCTCTAGTGTCACCAGCCAAATGGTTACTAGCTCAGTGTCCCCTTTTCAGATTGCTGAGAGGGAAAATTTGATAGATTGAACTTGGTCCAAATTTCCATCATTGGTCTAGTTAGTATGGCCATGGGGTTAGGGTCTTAAAAGGTCCCACTGCTAGGAGTGGCAGCATGTCTCAGAGAAGGCGCAATGTTGCCTTTTCTGTGCAGAATCATACAGAAGCTTCTAGATGTTTTCCCTTTTCCTCGAAAAATTTTCCTGTATTTATCTCGGTGGTTTTAATTTACGTGTCTTGAAGAGTTAAAATACATGTGTATATTTTGGTGAATGAGGCCTAGTAGGTCTAACCAACCATTCTTGGAACAGTTGGTTCCAAGTACAGTGTTAACAAAATTTGTTGATTTTGTGGGTTCAGAGGATCATGTGTGATAAAGGTTTTATAAATAACTATAAGCAGATACGAGGCTTAGTTTGGAAAAATTAATTGGTTATTTAGTTTACATTGATTGCTTTTATAAATTTTAGTTTATGTGTACTTTTTACAGTATTAAGTAACACTTGGATATGAGGAAGTCCGTAGAGGATTTGAAGGGTAGGACTTCTGTATATGAATCTAAATTCACATTTGAGTGGTAGCAGGGATTTTCACTTTTGGGAAAGGATCAGGGAGACAGCATAAACTTGTATTATGTGTTTTTGTATACTAGAGTTGCTAAATATTGAAGCAAAACTTTTTTAGTGGAGCATTTAGAAGTACTGTTTATTTTTTTTGTAGCTTGCATGTACTTGGTGACATCTAATTGCTTAAGTCATTTTTTTATTACTCAGATCTTATTGTGTTAGTAAATTAATATATCAAGATTTTGATGAAAAGGATAGGGATTACTTTTATTTACTTTTATTAAAAGTGACCTGTTAGAGAATGATGTGTAGCGTGACAGACCGCAAATGTGACTTCCTATGATCCTTTTTTTCTTTTTCCAGGCAAGGTTTCTTTAGCAGATTGCAGCTAAATAAAATTTTTTTTTTTTTTTTTTAGAGTGCTACTTTATTTTTTGCTGTGCTGGGTCTTCATTGCTTTGTGTGGGCTTTCCCTAGGTGCAGAGAGCAGGGGCTGCTGTTCATTGTGGTGTTCCGGCTTCTCATTGTGCTGGCTTCTCTTGTTGGGGGAACATGGGCTCTAGGTGCTCCAGTTTCAGTAGTTGTGGCTCCTGGGCCCTAGATCGTGGCTCGGAAAATTTGGCACACAGGCTTAGTTGCTCTGTAGCATGTAGACTCTTCCCTGACTGGAGGTCAACCCCTGTGCCCTGCATTGGCAGGTGAATTCTTACCCTCTATGCCACCAAGAAGTTAGCTTCTTTATCTATAGTTACAGGTAGTAAGTGACAGAAAATTAAACCCACACTTCTATTTAATGCCCACAAGCTTTTTCTCTACATACTGACACAGTGTTCAATACTGCTAACTTAATTTTTAAGGTAGAAGAGTCGTTTCTCGTATTGTTCATTTTCTTTATAACATTGATGTTGAGGTAAAGCATGTTCAGGGCTTTGTGAGGCTTAAAAAGTGTAAAACTTTCACAGGCTCTGGGGAGCCCTCACTGGAAAAGATTGGCTTGTGGTGAGATTATCAAATAACATGGTCATGTTTATGGCATTGTAATTTTTCTTTTTCAGTTTATTAGTTGCTGATTTTATTCTCCTTTCCCCAAAAGGGGGAAAAAAGAAACATTTATATATTATTCAGAAGTATAAGGTGGGGAAAATGACAGTAACAGTAATAGCTTTTTGTGTGGTGATACTGTGCCTAGAGTGTTCTTTGGGAACAAGGCTCTTTTTATTCTAGTTGTTCTGATCCTCGAGGAAGTCTTGGGAGCTCTAGCCTCTTCAGTATTGGTCCTTTGGTTGTAGAGACTGACAGAATTGTCAGAGGTATTGTTTTGGTACTTAATGATTGGTAAATCTTGGCTCAGTCCTTGAAGAGATGGTTACATTCAGGGGATTTCATGGTTAGCCCCTTAGGAATTGAGATGGTTTTGCCCAAACCATGGCTAATTGAGTAACTGGATGAAGCCATCTTGTGAGAGTAGTAGGTCAGAGAGCCTTAATTCATGTTCTAGAATCTGACACTTTTTAATCTCTTATATTGGTTCTGCTATTGTTAATGAAAATTTTGATAGTGTGCTATGAGAATATGTATTCTTCCCCAGCCACAGGGTTTGGGGCTTCCCCAGTAGCTCAGTCAGTGGTAAAGCATCCTCCTGCCAGTGTAGGAGATGCAGGAGAAATGGGTTCAACCCCTGAGTTGGGAAGATCACCTGGGGAAGAAAATGGCAACCCACTCCAATATTCTTGCCTGGGAAATCCCATGGACAGAGGAGCTTGGCAGGCTACAGGATATGAGGTCTCAAAGAGTCCAACACGACTGCGCATGTATGCATTCCGCCAGAAGGCAGAGGGGCTCACTGTATTGCTTGAGTGACGAGAAGGAAGGATAGTGGAGGATAGTGAGAGTGGGACAGAGTGGGAGATTGGGGAAAGGAGAAAAAGCTACTTCCACAACTAAATTCCTCTGCAAATTGCAAGGACATGGGAGGAAGAAAGTAACTAAGCAGTATTGAACACCGTGTCAGTATGTAGAGAAAAAGCTTGTGGGCATTAAACAGAAGTGTGGGTTTAATTTTCTGTCACTTACTATCTGTAACTATAGATAAAGAAGCTAACTTCTTGGAACCTTGTTTTCCTTACTGGAAAATATATCCCGTAGTGATTTGGGAATTAAAAGTCTAAAATGCGCAATACACTGCCCGGCATGTGGTGTTGATAAATAGGCTTTCAGTGATTGTTAGCGGGTATAATTGTTATTACTATGCAGATAGATACATTTTGATTGTGAAGTGTCATCTTTTAATTTGAATAGAGACCTCAGTGGGTTCTGTTTTTAAGTCTTTTGTCTTATTTTATTTTCAATCCAACAAATTATTTGAATACCTGCTTTGTTCCAGGTGCTGGGCTAGCCATAGTGATGAGCAAAACACTCAAGGTCCTGTCTTGTGGGTCTTACAGCCTAGTGGTAGAGGCAATAAAGAAATCATATAAGTAAATTTCAGAATGTGAAAAGTTTCTCTGTCTATCGAAAAATATATTTTTAACCTGAGATACTTTTGAAGTGTCCATTTGGATTCTTGGTATTCTTGTCATCAGGGATGTTTTATGTCTCTTGATAGGCTTTCGAATGTATGTTTGTTTGTTTAAGTTAATTTATATATTTGTTGTATTATATTTTCCTCTTTCTCTGAGATAGATGCTGTCAACTTTTTGATTTTAGATCTCCTCTACCTTCGTAAGAATTAGAGGACCCAGAGAGCTTTTGGCTTTTCAGTTATATCTATCTATATCACATTAAGGAATTTAAAATGATTTAATGATTTAAAAATAGCAATAACTTCTTTACATGTTAACATAGTATATTTTTAATGAAAAATACCAGTTTTCTAAAACATTTTTTAAAAAATTTGCTGAGAAGAGTGACATTGTTTCCCCTTTTTAAAAATTGCTTTTTATGTCTTACTGTGGAGAAGGAAATGGCAATCCACTCCAGTACTATTGCCTGGAAAATCCCATGGACAGAGGAGCCTGGTAGGCTACAGTCCATGGGGTCGCAGAGTCGGACACGACTGAGTGACTTCACTCTCTCATGTAGAAGGCAGCGGGATTCTCATAGCTGCTTCTGCATCCAGTCCGTGGTTGTTTCTTACATTAGTTGAAGTATATGAAGGAAATTCATCCTCATGAAGCCATGCATGTAGTTGGAAAATGGAGGAATATATTAAGAGCTTTTTCAGATAATTGCAGATTTTCATTGATATTACACTAAAATTGGATAGCTAGTAGTTTTTAAAGGTTAGTTGCATTGTGAAATTTGAATTACTATATATCAGTGCACTTTTATATTCCATTACATTAAAATCTATTGGTCTATTTTGTCCATTAAATGGATATTTTATATTACACAGTATCAAACCTTCCACATTCATTAATATCAACACACATCAGAAAATCCTTTACTTATTGGAAAGTATAAGTACTAGAAAAATCTGTCAAACTCATGGTAGTGAATAGAAGTTTTCTAAAATCTTAACTTTTGCTTAAAAGCTTAAGTTTTGTAATGGGCAGCAAATAGTTGTTCTCTTTAAAGTGACAATCTCGCCTTGTTCATTTTTGAAAAAAGTGTCTGGTATATACCTAGGTCTGGATGATTTTATTTGTGTGTCAGCCCTTTCAGCTCAATATGATGTTTCATGAATGGAAGTAGGTAGTTGAGCTTGTAACTCAAAGGCACCTAAGTGCCTTTCTTAGAGACGGTGGCGTGCAGCAGAAGTGCTTCATGTGTGCTGCTCAGTTCATCACATCAGGACTACTAAAAAGATCTGTACACAGGATCCAAGACTAATTGGCAGCTTTTGCTGCCTTATTAAAGGCATTCTTAAGTAAACCCGGCTTTTTTCTTTCTCGGGAATATATGGCACTGGGCAGTGAAGAGCATGGTGAGTATTAGCACAGTTTGGTGCCATTACTTTGAATGGTGCTAAAGCTGTCAACAGTTTTACCCATGACTGGTGCAGTGCCAACATAGTGAAAAATGCAGAGAATATCTTAACAGATTTGACATCTTGGATACCTTGAAAGAGTTTCAGAGAATTGCACTCTGGGGAGTGAAACATTTTTCAGTGTTACGTTTATATATATTACATCGACTTTTTAAAAAGCGTTTTCAGAAAGTAACTGTTTGAATTAGAAACTGGAATAAACATATTGAGGCTGTTTAGGTTTCGATGAGGGCTGTTAATTCTGGGTAGATGTAGGTCTGTTTATAAGTTGTAGTCGTCTACACCAGCACCATCTAACCGAATTTTCTGCTGTGATAGAAATGTTCTATAACTCTCCACTGTCAAATACTGTAACCACTAGCCACATGGGACTGTCGAGCACTTGACACGTGGGTTAGTGTGACTGAGGGAACCTGCATTTTTTAAAATGCAGAAAACCTTTTTTATTACCACAACTCAGTAGGCTTTACTTTTTCAATTAAAAAAAATTTTTTTTTGGCTGTGCATCGTGCATGATCTTAGTTCCCTGACCAGGGATTGAACTTACTCCCCCTGCAATAGAAGTTCGGAGTCCTAACCACTGAACTGCCAGGGAATTCCCTTGGAGGCCTTATTTTTCAGAATAATTGTAAAGAGGGAGGAGATGATGTATACATATAGCTGATTTATGTTGTACAGCAGAAACTAAAACACAGCATTCTAAAGCAATTATATTCCAGTTAAAAAAGAACAGTTTTAGATTCACAGAGAAATTGAGAAGACAGTACAAGAGAGCTCCCACAGTATACCACACTCAGTTTTTGTATTGTTAACGTCTTACATTACTGTCGTGCATTTGTTATAACTAAGTAGCCAGTATTGCTTATTCGCTAAGTTTATTTCGATTTCCTTAGTTTTCCCTAGTCTGTTTTTCTGTTTTGGGACCCTGTCCAGGATATCACATTACATTTAGTCACGTATCCAATCCATAGGTTCCCCTTGGCTGTGTTAGTTTCTCATACTTCCCTGTTGTTAACAATCTTGACAGTTTTGAGGAGTACTGGTTAAGTATTTCGTAGAATGTTTCTTCCAGTTAGACATTGTAATTTGTCTAATGATTTTCTCCTGGTTATGGGTCATGGGTTTTTGGGAGGAAGACCACAGCAGTAAAGTGCCATTTTCATCCCATCATATCAAGAGCATATACTGTCAACATGATTTATTACTGTTAATACTGACTTTGATACTTGGTTGACTGTTATACTTTGTCAGGTTTGACTACTGTAAAATTACTCTCCTCTTGGAGGAACTAGATTTTAAATTTTAATTGATTTAGCCACATGTGGTTAATGAGTATTGTATAAGATGGCACAGTTCTGAACAGTGTTTCTCAGTTTTAAATATTATCTAAAACTTTATTTAACATCTATTTTAATAGATGTAAAGAAAGGCAGTTTAACACAAAAGAAATATAAAATGTTAGTCTTGTAATGCATTGCTTTCTGAGGAGGCAGTCTACTTTTAGTAAGCTTATTGTTTTTCAAAATTAACTTTTTGAGGTTTAATTTATATGCAGTAAAATGCCTTCGTTTTAAGTATACTCACGCTGAGTGTACATCTTGATAAGTTTTGAGAAGTGTATTTACTTCTGTAACCATAACGACAATCAAGATATGTAACATTTTCATCACCCCCAGAACTTTCCTCCTGCTTTCCTGCAGTCCTTTCCCTTCTCCCACCACTGGTTTATTTTCTGTGACTATAGGTAATTTTGCCTCTTCTGCCAGTTTTATGTAAATGGAATTATTGCATGTGTGTTCTTTTTGAATCTGACTTCTGCTTAGTGTAATATTTGTGATACGTCCATGTTGTTGCATGTGTCAGTAATTAGGTTTTTTTTTTTTTTAACTGATGAGACTATTCCAAGGTATGTTTATTATAGTATTTGTTTATCCATTTATCTTGCTTTGGAGCTGTTAGGAATAAAGCTGACCTTAGTTTCATGGCAGTGGGTAGTGATTCAGACCTTGTTGGATTGCAGTGTTCATTTCATGCTGTAAATTAAAATTTAAGTTCTTGAAGCCAATAGCATCTATAGTATTTTTGAAGACATGTCATAAAAAAGGATAATTAACATAGAATTAAATAATATTTTTGTGAAATTTCATACAATAATGTGTGATACAGAGAGATGTAGACAGTTTTGACTTATGATGATTTCCTAGGGAGTTGGGGAAGGAGTCCTTTGTTCTTTAGGATAAATGTTTAGTAGTAAAGCCTAATTTTGCTTCATGAATTTTTGTCATTAGTAGATGTGTTAACATCACATTTTAATAATTATTTTTTAAAGTTTGCATGTTTAAAAATGAAGAGAGTTGGTATTGTCATATAGGTGGGTGCAGAAGGAAAATGTGTTTTTTGCTCTAATAGGTGAATTTTTCCTTTTATTTTATTTTCCTTAAAGTTAATTTTTAAAAGGAGTTAATGTTGAAAAGAAAGAAACTTTCTTTGACATTTATGTTGAGACTGTAAAAGTGTTTCAGACAGGCAAGGCAGACACTTTGTGGGAGTTAAAATGTACTTTGCTGTAAAAATAATTGAAGAATATTGCTGCAAATCATGAAAACAGAAAAACAATTATTAATCCTACCTCATGAGCATGTCTTTATTTATTCTCTTTTTTAAGACAGTTGGCCCTCTGTATCCATAGGTTCCATGTTCTTGGATGTGGAGGGCAGAGTGTAGAGGATTTGTGCGTCCCTGAGTTTTGGTGTCAGATAGGGTCTTGGGACCAGTCCCCCTTGGTACTGAGGGATGACTGTGTATAGTTAGACTCTGTGTGCAAACGTTATTGTACCTGTATTATGTTGAGGGAATGTGCTGCTTTTTATGAGATTGTTTTCAGTCTTTTATAATTATAAGTGATGTGATAAGTGTGGTTCCTCTCTCATGTTTGAACCTTTTCATTTTTTTTAACTTGGCTTTTTTCTAAAGTTTGAAAAAATGAATTATTATAGCCTACTGCCTGAGTCTTGCTTCATTTGAATGTGGACTTGTTTACAGTCTTAAAAGTTGATATATTTATAGATTATGTTATCAAGATAGTGGTATAAGATCTTTTTAATTACAGAAATTTAAGTAGGGACTGAATTTAGTATTATCAGAAGATTTGCCTTTAAAATAGTTTTGCTTCATGTCCATTAAAATATTTTTACTTGTACTATTTTCCCCCCTTAGCTAAACTGTTTATGGTTTATTGTAACCTTTTTAAAATTGAGGTATAAAATATAATAAATATATGCACAAATCTGAAGTGTATAGTTGGAAAATTTTTTACGTAATGTATGAGTTCTGTAGTCAGCAGCTAAATCAAGATAGTGAGCATGTCTAGCACCCCAAAAGATTTCCTCTTCTCCTTTCCAGTAAGTAGTCCCTGCTTCCATGGTGAACAGAGTTCAGACATCTGTCAGAATTGATTATTTCACCTCTTGAACATCATAAAAAGAATGTTACAGTTTATATTCTTTTTTGCTGGACACAGTGACTGATATTCGTGCAATATGTTGCAGGTATCAATTAATTTCTTCTTTCTTGGTCAGTATTTTGTTGTGTAAATATATACAATTAAAAAATAACTTTTTTGAAGTAATTTCAAACGGAAGTGCAGAAAAGTGCAAAAAATTACTTAAACTTTCCATATGCCCTTCACCCAGTTTGGTCACCATTTTTAACATTTCCTGATAATAAAACTAAAATTCTTGTAGAGATGGGAATACCAAACTACCTTACCTGCCTCCTGAGAAACCTGTATGCAGGTCAAGAAGCAACAGTTAGAACCGGGCATGTAACAAAACTGGGAAGGGAGTACGTCAAGGCTGTGTATTGTCACTCTGCTTATTTAACTTATATGCGGAGTGTAGCATGAGAAATGCTGGGCTGAATGAATCGCAAGCTGGATCAGCAACCTCAGATGTGCAGATGATACCACCCTAATGGTAGAAAGCAAACGGGAACTAAAGAAAGAGCCTTCTGATGAAGGTGACAGAGGAGAGTGGAAAAGCTGGCTTAAAACTCAGCATTCAAAAAAACGAAGATCATGACAGGAAACAGTGACAGACTTTATTTTCTTGGGCTCCAGAATCGCTGCAGACCTTTACAACAGCCATGAAATTAAGAAATGCTTGCTCCTTGGAAGAAAAGCTGTGACAAACCTAGATAGCATATTAAAAAGCAAACATCACTTTGCCGACAAAATTCCGTCTAGTCAAGCTATAGTTATTCCATATGTACGGATGTGAGAGTTGGACTGTAAAGAAGTCTGAGCACCAAAGAATTGATGCTTTTGAACTGTGGTGCTGGAGAAGACTCTTGAGAGTCCCTTGGACAGCAAGGAGATCAAACCAGTCAACCGTGAAGGAAATCAACTCTGAATATTCATTGAAAGGACTGATGCTGAAGTTGAAGCTCCAATACTTTGGCCACCTGATGCGAAGAGCTGATTCATTGGAAAAGACCCTGATGCTGGGAAAGATTCAAAGCAGGAGGAGAAGGGGATGATAGGGGAAGAGATGGATGGATGGCATCACCAACTCGAAGGACATGAGTTTGAGCAAGCTCCCAGAGATGGTGAAGCACAGGGAAGCTTGGCATGCTGCACTCCATGGGGTCACAAGGAGTGGTACATAGGGACTGAACAGCATATTTGCTTTATCTCTAATTTTCTTTTTTTTCTCCATATATGCAGATATGTATATATAATTTTAATTTTTTTGTAGTTTTTTTCTGTTCCATTTGAGAGTCTGTTACAGACCTCATGCTCCTTTTCCTCCAGACATTTCAGTGTTGTTTTCTAAGAATGAGAACATTCCTCTACATAATCACAGTAAAAAATTCAAAATCTTAGAAAAGTAACATTGGTATAATACTGTTTTAATCCATATCTCCTATTCAGATTGTTCTAATTATCTCTTTATTGTGTCTTACAGCTTTTTTTTCTTCGCTGGTTCAGGATGGAATTATACACTCAGTTTTTATGTATCTTTAGTCTCCCTTAATCTGGGATGGTTCTTCAGCCTTTGTCTTTTGTGACATTGGTACTTTTGGTGACTTTGGTAGATTGATTTTGTGTTGTCAATTTGGACTTACCTGATTTTTTTCAAAATTAGTTTTAGTTGATGCATTTTTGTCAGGAATATAACGTTAGTGATACTGTGTCCTTGTTAGTGTATCTCATCAGGAGGCACATGGTGCCAGTTTGTCTCATTATTAGTGATGTTACCTAAGTCAGTAACAGCCGGATGGCAGGGATGCATAGGGCAAGGCGTGTGGGAAAGGGTGGATCAGAGTGCTTTGCGCCATCCTTTCCACATCTTCACCAACCTTGAAGCTCCCATATATTTGCTTATTCACTCACCTGTTGATGGACATTTGTGTTGGTAAACATGATAGCCACATGTCAGGTATGAATAAAGCTACTGTGCATATCTGATACTCATCCTCTAGGTAGAAATTTTCCTTGAGTGTATGCCTAGCAGTGGATTGTGGCGTCGTCAGATAGGTGTATTATTTAGATGTGATAGATAACTGATAAACTGTCTTTTGAAGTGGTTGAACTAATTCGCAGAAGTGGAGTTATTAATCTTGTGTTAATCCAGGTCTGGCTAAGATATGTGTGCTGGAATGGGCACACAACTAATTATTTCGTACATTTAAAGCATGCTAGGGGAGTAGTTCTTTTTTCTGCTTTTGGGAAAGTGAAGGTGGGGAAGATGGAGGCAGATTGAGGTTCTTGGTGTTTATTCTGTATTAGTCTTTTGACAGACTCTGCACAGTACTGGCTGGACTTCATCCCAGGTTTGCCATAGTTTTTTTCTGAGCAGTTTTTACATTGATACAGGAGATATGCAGTAGCAGATAATTTTTTAAAGAAAGATTCAGGGGGGTTTCAAAGGAGCGTGTGTTTTGATATGTTAGTAGCATAGTTAGTTAGTTCAGTCGCTCAGTCGTGTCCGACTCTTTGCAACCCCATGAATCGCAGCACACCAGGCCTCCCTGTCCATCACCATCTCCCGGAGTTCACTCAGACTCAACGTCCATCGAGTCCGTGGTGCCATCCAGCCATCTCATCCTCGGTCGTCCCTTTCTCCTCCTGCCCCCAATCCCTCCCAGCATCAGTCTTTTCCAGTGAGTCAGCTCTTCGCATGAGGTGGCTAAAGTACTGGAGCTTCAACTTTAGCATCATTCCTTCTAATCAATATATCAAGACTTCTCCTGGGAAGCAGTATTGGAGAACACTTTCAGAGTAGAACCTGAGCCGTTGTGCCAGGTTTTGATTGTGCTTTGGCTTCTGATTTGTCTTTGTCCAGATAGAACTTAGTATGTAGAACTGTAGCTTGCTCATGTTGATAGTGGTCGTGTGTGCCTAGAAGTCATCTGGCTCCTCGGCACTGTGCCAGGTTGTGAGAAAATGGTAAACTTAAGAGCTGAGAGGCCAGGGTCTCTCTTTTCTTTGTTGCAGACCCAACAATATAAAAGAGCTATGTTGATTTCTTCTCTTTTCACCATTGAGCATATATTTGCACTCACACACAGTGATAGATGAGGTCCCAAAAGAGGAGTTGAGGAAGTTCAGGAAAGCTAGAAAAATATATAGAAAAAAAGAAAAATAATTACATACTAGTAATCAGTGCTAGTGAGGGCTGATTTAGAGTCTTCAAGAAGTTGACAA
The DNA here is from genome assembly GCF_001704415.2 of Capra hircus. Taxonomy (NCBI): domain Eukaryota; kingdom Metazoa; phylum Chordata; class Mammalia; order Artiodactyla; family Bovidae; genus Capra; species Capra hircus. The sequence continues at coordinate 8,341,555 of NC_030810.1, read as the reverse complement.
AAAGGCTAGATTAAATGCATTGTCAGGCGTAGGATGTAGTATATCAAAGACTGTCAACTTTCTGGTATTAAGTGCAGAAGAAATATATTACTTGAATTCACTTATAAGGAATTTTGAATAATGGACAAGGTCTGAAATAGCGGTTATGTAGAAATATCCTCTCGGCTGTTTTTAAGTCAGCTCTGTTTAAAATTCAAGGGTAGCCCTTTCTCTGAGGTCCTTATCCCTAGAATTGGAGTAGTGAAAGGAGAGGAGGGGCCGGAGGGAGGGAGGCCCTGTTAGTTCTCCGTGTGTTAAACTGCTCACAGGATGTTTTTCAGTGTTATTAGGGTTACTGAGGCCCATCTTGCCCTGATAATTTGACATTATGCCTTCCCTTTATCCCTCTGAGGTTCTCTCCCTGCTGTTTTCCTGCCCAGTGGTAGGTGTATCAGCAGGCAGCATCAGGATCTTCATCCTCTTCCATTCACATGCCAGTTCTGTTTCTTTGGTCAGAGGACCATTAAGTCCAAAATGCTTCTGTTGTCTGTAGTTATTAATACCTTACACAGACATTTTCTGGTTTAGGTGGTAGATTATAATCACTTTAGTGATTGTTCCTCCTCCTCTGTGGAAAATCTCTTTTCCTCTGATGTTCATGCTGTCTGACAGTACAACTGTCTCTTCCCCTTAATTATCATCAGATCTGGACCCTGAGGCATCATCCTTCTCTCTGCCATTATCGTGAGGTTACTTCAGAGTCCCTGGGATGACCCATCCAGTCTAGCCAGGCTCCTGATTCCATGACTTACGTCCCACCTCTTATTCTTCTAGTGCTTTCATTTTTATTTCTACTGTACCTGCTGTTTGACGTTGCCAGCATCTCAGATTTGTAAACTCTTGTTTTTACTTTCTTCCTCCTTGTGCCTCGTCACTTTTGCCGTACCCTCCCTTTGCCTTCTTACTCGTCCATTTATTGTGGTGACAAAATCCTAACCCAGATTCAGTCATGTCGTCAGCTCTCTCTCAGGCTAGGCTGGAGAAGGAAGCCCACAACCATGCAGGTGGGTGCCATCTCCATCTTGACTGGGCCTTCAGAACTTCTGTAGGTAACTGCAGTGTGGTGTCCTGGATTAGGTGCTGGAACAGAACAAGGACATTGTTGGAAAAACTGGTTAAGTCTGAGTGTAGTGACTAGTGTTGTACCAATGTTGGTGTCTCATTCGTGACAGGGATACTGTGGTAACGTAAGTTGTTTGTTAGGGGAGGCTGATGAAATTATCTGTAATATCTTTGTAATGTTTTATAAATTCATGTGTACTAACTGTGTACTAAGTCGTTTCAGTTGTGTCCGCCTCTGTGTGACCCTGTGAACTGTATAGCCTGCTAGGCTTTTCTGTCCATGGAATTCTCCAGGCAGTAATACTGGAGTGGGTTGTTGTTTCCTTCTCCAGGGATAAATTAGTAATTATTCCTAAATTTTATTTTATAAAAAACAATACTATTGTAGATCACAGCAGCTACTATTTCTGCATTCTTCTCAAACCTTACCCTGTCACCTACTGGCATTTGCCTATTTATCTGAGAAAATTGAGGCCATCGAATGTGAATTTCCACAACTTGCTATTCCCCCACAAAAGCTTGCAGGTATCTTCAGTCACTCGAACATATTTTGCTCTTGTCACAAGTGATAGGCATAGCCCCCCCCCCCCATTTGTTCTTTGAAGCCCTGTCTAGCCTGCCTTCTCACAGCTGCACTTCATCATATTGTTGCTAAATTGTTTCCTCACTTTTTGATTGTACTAGTACTTTTCCTTTAGGATGTTTTCCTCTAAAGTGAAAGTGTAAATTTTCTCTCTACTCTGCTTCGTTTCTCTTCGCTTTCTCACAGCTAAGATTCTAGAAAAGGTGGACTGCATCTGTAGTCTTCCCTTCCTTACCTCCCAGCCTCTGAAACCTCACTCTGTCCTCACCATGCTTCTTTTAATTGCACTCTTCAAGTCACCAGTGACTTCATTATGGAAGCCAGTGAAGACTTGCCAGTCTTTCTATTTTTTGACTTCAATATTTGAAACTTCTGAATTCTTCCATTAATATATATATATATTTGGGGGGGGGGCAGTGTTATCTTTATTTTAAACACAAATTAGTAACTTACTAGGAAAAGAATTACTCATAATTTCACCATTCAGAAGTAAATATTACACCTGGGGGCATATGTAGATAACCACTAAGAATGAATTTTAAGAATTATTGATTGTAGTTATATCCTCTGTATCCTGTAACCTACCTGTCTTGAACACTTAATATATTGACATTTTTTTTCAAATCGGTGAGTATAGTTATTGTCACTTCTCTCTCTTCTCTCCTGGTATGTAGATCCATGCTAGCTGTTGGATTACTGATACCTCTCCTTTCTCTTAACTCTTGCTGGTTTATATCCTCCTGGCATCCTGAATGATCTTTCTAAAGTGTGAATTTCATCGTGGACACTTTCTGGCCCAAATCTTTTCATAGCCTTCCATTGCTCTTGAGACATAAAATACAAAGACTTCTGTGATAATGGCCATGCTTTTTCAAACTGCACTTTATTTTTAGCCTTATTGAGCTAATGGATGGATAATCAGATAATCTCCCTGAAGAACCTCGTTGTTTTTCCTTTCTGCTTTAGATACAGTGGGTGTGGAAGAAGCTAGAGTCAGCGACCTTTGACTTCAGGTGAAAGGTTAGGGCTCAGGATGCCCAGCTGCATGGTCTCTTCTCCTTCCTGTGTCCTAGTGCGTGGGGTTTGGTGAGACTCTGTCTTTTCCCTTCTAGACCTCTTCTTTGAAATAGTTTTATGGAATATTTGGATACAAGTCTATAGATTTGCTTCCTAATCTCTGTCTCATTATGACTCCACACTGGAGTTCAAGATGTGCATGTATATTAAGTTATTTAGGATGGCTCCTCACATTCGTTTTGTCTAAAATGGTGTGTCCTTCCTCCCGATTTCTTTTCTGTTTTTTCTTTCCTTTCAAGATTTTCTATTCAGTTTCCAAAAGCACACCATCCCCAGTATTGCATGCTATAGATTCCATTCCATTTTTGCATCCTTTGTTCAGATTTTCCTTCTTCTCCTTTGGGGAATATTTTATGGAGTGTTTATTTGAATGGATCCTTGGTTTTGTATAAGCCACTGTAAAGGAAGGAGGATGTGAGGGTGGGCCTTCTAGGGTAAGAGGGTGGCATGAGCATGAACCACAGAAGAAGGAGAATGCAATAGAGAGTTGAAAGTTAGCATTTGGCTTTGAGTTTGGAGGTGAAACAGTGGAAGGTTGGGTTGAGAATGTATAGATTGTCAGATTGATGGAAACCTGAAAATACGAGAAGTTTTGACCATATACAGAGGGTTTAGAAAGATTGATCTTGTTGGATGTAATCAGAGGCAGAGTCAGGAGAGCAGATCAGACATTTTATTGTAGTAATCCAGACATGGGTTAACAAAAGTTCAGCTATAATGTAAGAATGCAGGTGGAATCTTGAAGGGAAATTGACCAAATTTCAGGCAAAATGATTACATATGAGGGACAGGGAAGAGGAGGGAGTTTCAGATGATTCTAGGCTTTTGAGCCTGATTGACTAGTAAACTGAAAACAGTGGTATGTTAGTCACTCAGTTGTATCCAGCTCTTTGCAGCCCCATGGACTATAGTCTACCAGGGTCCTCTGTCCATGGTATTCTCCAGGCAAGAATACTGCTGTGGGTTGTCATGCCCTTGTCCAGCGAGTCTTCCTCACCCAGGGATCAAACCTGTGTTTTGGTCTCCTGTATTGGCAGGTGGGTTCTTTACCACTTGTGCCACCTGGAAAGCCCCAAAACAGTGATACCTTGATCAGTTGTTGATTAGATAATCTGTAATTCACAGCAGGGGTGGAATTTGTGGGAGAATTTTCATTGCTCTTGCTGTAACAACACCCTCACTTCTTGTATGTGCTATGTCAAGGTGAAAATGAAAATGTTAGTTGCTCAGTTGTGTCCAACTCTTTGTAACTCCATGGACTGTAGCCCACCAGGCTCCTCTGTCCTATTCTTCAGGGAAGAATACTCGCGTGGGTAGCCATTTCCTTCTCCAGGGATCTTCCTGACCCAGGGGTTGAACCCGGGCCTCCCACATTGTAGGCAGATTCTTTACTGTCTGAGCCCCGATTTTAAATTCCCCATGATTTAGTTGGCAGAGTTCTACCTGAAGTACTAGTGGAGAGCACCATTGTAAATAAGATTCAAGATATCTAAACGGCATTTATAGTTAAAGGATCTGTGGATGCACTGAGGGAAGTTAGGAGAGAAACTTGGGGAACGGTGACTAAATTGGAAAGGAGTAAAGATGGGGGAAATGTATCTGTAAAGGTCTGGTCATGGAGGACAAGGAAGGAAATAGGTTCGAGAATAAGGCTATCTAAAGAGGCAGAAGAGCATGGTGGGGGCACAGCCTACAGAGTCTGGTTCAGATCCCAGTTTGCTGTAAAAATCAACTGTTTCTAATGATCACAAGTCTCGTGGGGGGTTGAGTTGACAACATGTAGCTTAGTGGGATATAAATGGTGGCAAAGCTTATACTCGTTTTGATACTTTACTGCATACTTAGAAATAGCAGTTGAGAAATAAGTCCCACTTTCCATTCCAAATAATTTATAATTCAGAGATATCGTGTCAGACAATCCAGTACATAGAAATAAATCTATTAGAACTGGGCTCATTTAATTTGATTTGGAAGGAGCAGTCTGGGGTGGGGAATTCAGAATTAGAAGCTATAGTACCTTAAATTAGATTTCTTCAACAGTCATAATTTTTAGATTTCCTGCTGTAATTCATAAAGGAGAATGAGCAGAACACCATTCTGAGTAATGTAGGTCTCTTTAGTTGATAATTAAATTGCTTGGATTACTGTCTTAGGTTCATAAGAGTTCTCCAGAAGACTAGCATAGGGCATAATCTTACAGAAACCCACATTATAAATGGTAGTGAGGCTCACAGCCCAAGGCATTAAAGAAACTTCTGAGCTTTCAGTGTTTCTGCTGTATGGTATTTTGACTCTTCCTGAAAGTTTGTAGGTGGATTGAATGACAGAGGACAGGAAAAGGATTTCCTTGGTTGATGTTCTTCAGGTGTTTCGTGAATCCAGGGCTTCTGTAACTTAAGACCGCTGCCTGTACAGCACAGCCTCTAGGGGCTCCGTTTGCATCCTTTGTGGTAATGACACTCCTGGAGTTGGTATTTCCAGGACCTGTGTAGCCTTGTAGTAATTTAAAGGGTAAAAGCATATTAAATCTCTTAAGAATGATTTTAGTATTTTCACAAATAGCACAAATAATTCCGTTTTTTATTAAGATTCACTTGCTTTATAAATTCAGTCTGGTTCAAGTCTTGACTTGCTTTATTAATTCAGAGCTGTTTTCCAATGGTCAAAGTCCCATAGGGGTTTGAATATAAAACAGTTGACTAGATGGGGCTTAAAATGGTGATAAAAAAACACTCCTTCAGGATGTTCCATATTACAACAAAATCTTACAGTTGTAGTCTCTACAAGAGAATTTGTTAGCCAAGTAGGTCCAGGATCCCCTGGAGAAGAAAATGGCAACCCACTCCAGAATTCTTGCCTGGGAAATCCTGTGGATAGGAGCCTGGTGGGCTGCCATTCATGGGGTCACAAAGACTTGGACACAATTTAGTGACTAAACCACCCACCACTTGTTGTTCAGTTGCTCAGTCGTGTCCGATTCTGCGACCCAATGGACTGTTGCACACCAGGCTTCCCTGTCCTTCACCATCTCCTGGAGTTTACTCAAACTCATGTCCATGGAGTCGGTAATGCCATCCAGCCATCTCTTCCTCTGTGTTCCCTTCTGCTGCCACCTTCAGTCTTTCCCAACATCATGGTCTTTTTGAATGACTCAGTTCTTCGCATCAGATGGCCAGAGTATTGGAGTTTTGGCTTTAGCATCAGTCCTTCCAAAGAGATTTAGGGTTGATTTCCTTTAGGAATGACTGGTTTGATCTACTTGCAGTCCAAGGGACTCTCAAGAGTCCTCTCCAGCACCGCAGTTTGAAAGCATCAGTTCTTCGATGCTCATGCTTCTTTATGGTTCTGCTGTCACATCCATACATGACGACTGGTAAAACCATAGCTTTGACTAGATGGACTTTTTTTGGCAGAGTAATGTTTCTGCTTTTTAATACGCTGTCTAGGTTTGTCATAGCTTTCCTTGCAAGGAGCAAGTGTCTTAATTTCATGGTTGCAGTCATTGTCTGCAGTGATTTTGAAGCCCAAGAAAATAAAATCTTTGACGGCTTCTGCTTTTTCTGCTTCTGTTAGCTATGAAGTGATATGATCGGATGAAGTGATATTATCGGATGCTGTGATCTTCGTTTCTTGAATGTTGGATTTTAAGCCAGCTTATTCACTCTCTTTCAGTTTCATCAAGGGGATCTTCAGTTCCTTTTTGCTTTCTGCCATTAGAGTGGTAACATCTGAGGTGGTTGATATTTCTCCCAGCAGTTGTGATTCCAGCTTGTGATTCGTCCAGTCCGGCGTTCTGCGTGATGTACTCTGCATATAAGTTAAATAAGCAGGGTGACAATATATAATATGCCATCTTGCCGTACTGCTTTCTCAATTTGGAACCAATCTGTTGTTCCATGTCCAGTTCTAACTGTTGCTTCATGCCCTTCATATAGGTTTCTCAGGAGGCAGGTAAAGTGGTCTGGTATTTCTGTCTCTTTAAGGATTTTCCACAGTTTGTTGTGATCCACACAGTCAAAGGCTTTTGTATAGTCAGTGAAGCAAAAGTAGATGTTTTTCTAGAATTCCCTCGCTTTCTTTGTGATCCACTGGTTGTTGGCAATTTGTTCTCTGGTTGCTCTGCCTTTTGTAAGGAGGACACTTGTCTTAATTCACAGTGGGTACCTTACCTGAGGTCTGGTCGTGATCACTCCCTTGACAAGTGATTTCAGTAGGGATATACCATAATTTAATTGAGTCTAGTATGCATCACTTGTGAGATTCTCCATTTGTGTATTACTAAGAAGGAAATAATACTGCAGAGTAAACTGAGGGCATAGTTCTTTAATTACTTAGAATTTTTATTTTACAGTTTTTAAAAAATTCTTTTAAATTTATTTAGCAAATAAGTCTAACAAATTTTCATCAGGCAGTATATACTTTGTGCATACGTTAAAAGAAGTATAGAAGAAAAATAGAAGTTAATAGAAGTAAAATCAATTGTTAAGGTATTCTTCAGCTTCTAATTAGATATTCTCCAGCTTCTGCACATTTTATGACTTTCCTAAATCATGCGTAACTTAGAATTGTAGAAGTCTCCTTCCTCCTCACTCTCCCCACCTTTGTAGTGTCAGGTCATTAAGGGTATTGGTGATGAAACATTTCTTAAGAGAATGCTCCATTATTCTTTCATCTTTCTGAAATGCAGTGATTTGGTGCTTGTGTAGTTCTTGAAAGCATTCTAAGCTGTTTAATTTTTTTCCCCTTTAAATATTAATACTTCAGGGCTGCTGCATGTGGCCTTGTGGATTATGCAGTGTCAATCTCACTAACAAACCACAAGCTTATCTTTTTTATGTGGTTTTTTCCCTTTCTCAAGTTCCGTAAAACAGTTGCAGTCATTCCTCCAGTGATGGAGAGTTACTTTACTACTATCCCATGGCTTTATTTGCTTTCTTTTTTGATACACAACATGTTTCAATTTAGAATTATAGCATAATTTTTTTGAAGGCATTGTAAGCAGCCCTTAAAATCATCTACTAGGAACAACCCAATTAAGAAGATGACAGTAATGAGCAGCTCTGACCAGGCTTTATCTATCCTTGTGTACACAATGACAACTGTGATACAACTTCCATTGTGGGCCAGTAGCAGTTGTAGCATGGCACTCATTAAGGTGCATTCCAGTTTCAGAGAGTTTAAAGTTAAAAGCCATATGCCTTATGTTGTTTTGGAATCATCAGTTGCTTATGAGGTGGTGAGGGCAGTAAGTTGATCTCATTTGAGTCTGATGTGCACGCTTATCTGGCCAGGGAAAGGTAATCAGGATTAAGTAAGAAGGAACTCTGCCTGAAACCCACGTGGTTGACATTTGTTGTTGTTCATTTGCTAAGTCTTGTCCAACTCTTTGTAACCTCACGGACTGCAGTATGCCAGGCTTCCCTGTCCTTTGCTGTTTCCCGGAGTTTGCTCAAATTCATGTCCATTGAGTCCATGATGCCATCCAACCATCAGAAATACCTTCCAGGAAGAGGGCAGATAGAGAGTTGACTATGGATGTTAGCACGCTTCTGCTTTGCCCTTTCTGTGTTTTGATCGGTATGTAGTTTATTGGTTTTAGATCTTTTAAAGAACAGTCAGGGTGATGTGATAAATCTTGTAGATATTTATCATGTGTTTACAATATTTATAGTATTTTCTATTTTCTAAACTCATTCTTTTTTTCAGCTTTATTGAGATGTGAAATGACATAACATTGTCTTGGTTTAAGGTGTTCATGTGTTGACTTGATTAATTTTTCAATGTATATTGCAAAATGATTATCACCTAGCATACATCTCCTTCTCATCACATAATTACCTTTTCTTTTTTTGTGTGTGTGTGCGAATATTTAAGGCCTGCTCTTAGCAGCTTTCATATGCATAATACAGTATTATTAGCTGTAATAGCCATGCTGTACCCTGGATCCCCAGAGCTTGTTAATCTTAAAGCTGTAGTTTTTACCTTTGACCAGTTTCTTACCATGTCTCCCACCCTTCAGTCCCTGGTAACCACCACTTTACTGTGAGTTTGGCTTGTTAAAGATTCCACATATAAGTAATACACAATATTTGTCCTTCCCTGTCTGACATTTCACTTTAAGTTCTGATATCTTAAAATTGCTCTTGAAAGATGACTTGTGAAATTGATTAGTGGATTATTTTCACTTAATGGTCCAAGATAATTTTTTAAAGAATCACTAGAGTGTAAAGTGCTAAGGAGACAGTGGGGAGAGTTGTGGCAGAAGCCGTGAGCTAGATAAGGAGAGGTCTTTAAGAATCTTTGATGTACTTCATGGTGATGGGTGAGCCATTGCAAGCAAGTAATACAAGTTATTAATAAAATGTAAATCTGTTACCCCTCATTCCTTCCCCACTGCCTAAAGGCTGAAAAAAGGAAATCCTTCATTTGGTCTCCAGTGCCCTGCATGGTCTGCTTCCACCTGTCTCACCAGCATCTCTTGTACCCTGCCTCCTTTTCCTGTGTAAACATAAAAAGATGGTGGATTGGAATTAAGGGTGGATTTATTCATTTTACTTTGCCAGCTGTATTATAAATAGGCATTTAAAAAACCTCATGCTGGTGACTGGTTGAGAGGAGCATAAGCAAAACATGCTCCCTAGCTGTACTTTCTGGGCTGGAATTCTGATTCAGTCTTGACCAACTGTATGGAGATGTTTTCTCTTGAACAGGTTTCTCTGCATATAAAAATCTGTTGTAAACATACGGAAAAGAATGGCAGCGGAAACACAGACACTGAACTTCGGGCCTGAATGGTGAGTTTTCAAAACCTCATCCTGTTCAGAGTTGCATGACCAGTTCAGTAGTAAGGTATTTGTGCAGCTGTTGGGGGCTTATAAAATGTGCATGTTTTAGAGACTTCGCTTTATGTGCCTAGTTGAAAACAATATAACCAGTCAGGAATAATTTATATTTGGTTAGTGACTGCATTTGTCCTTTATTAAAAAGTCTTCCTGTTCTGGTTGTATAATGATACTGAATTTAAAAGTCCTCATAGTCCCACCACCCTAGCAAATTATTTACCTTGTGTTTGAACCCTTAGGTAGGTTGGAGTATAATTTTATATAATTGTAACATTTTATATTTATATGTTCTCTGCTACAGTGTTTTGTGAGTGCTATTCATACTTATTTGGAAAAAATAGTTTTTATTGAATTATTGTTTGAGTTTTATTTTATTGATGGGCTACATAGGTGATCCAGAATTATACTGGCTATAGCCCATCTAGAATCAGGTTAGCATTTGCTGTAATACCAATTAATCAACCTTTGAGTCTCTTACAGATATGTTTGGACCCTGAATATGGAATTCTCATGGGATTTTGAGATCCATCACATTGTAGTGTGACTCTTTCCCCCTCTTCTTCCTTTCCCCCCAAAGTTGGTGATTGAAGATCCTCGTCAGTGGCGTGAATAATGATAGTTGCTTTTCCCATTCAGACCTTTAATCAGAGGCAGTATATAAAGTAGATGATCGGAATAGTGTCGTACATGTCCTTGATTGTTTCAGTGGTGGTGCTTTGATAAATGTTCCAGACTTCCTATAGTAACTCCCTATTTGAAGACTCTTATTAACTTAAATTATTACATGCATTTCTTTTTATATGTAATTCTTTAATTTTCTTGGTCCTTGTAGCTAGCATTTGGAGACTGAGGAGAAATCATTCGAAGTTTTAAGAACCGATGCAAGTTATATGCTTTGAGAGTTTATTTTGGAATTGTTGACCTAAATCGCCTGTTCTAGTTCTTATTTTATATTTAAAAAATAACTTTATTACCAAATCAATGTATACTTCTAAAAAAATTAGCAATTACAAGTGATCTACAACAAGATATAATTACCGTAATTTCACTATCCATGGTAACTGCTGTAATAGGTTGGTATATCGTTCTAGGTAGCTTTATGTATGCTCATTTGTGTAAATGTACATTTATTTTCATAAAAATGGGATCATACTGTACATTCAGTTTTGTAACCTGTCTAAAAAAAAAACATCAAAAGTATCTTTTTTATCAATAAATATTTTCTGTTACCTTAAATGGTTGCACTTTATGGATGTACCATCATTTATTTAATTAGTCTTCTAGATGTAGCAAATATAGGCTGTTCTCAGTTTTTCGTTATTATAAAAATTTTTTTGATGAATATTCTTGTAGCTAAAACCTTATTCACGTCTTACCAGGTGGCTTTAAATCGTACAGCTCAGTGTGTAAACCATTTAGTGTGCGGTTTTTTGCCTTCATTTGTAACTGCTGCTCTTTTGCACTTACACACTCACATGTCTTTTCTATGTGAAAACAGGGTTAAAATCATCAGCTAACTTAAGGAAGTTTTTTTTTTTTCCAAGTCTCTCTCTGTTAAGAGCTAAGAGAGAGAGACAGTACCAGTAGTTTATCGAAAACGAAAGGAAAAGAACCACTCCTGCTGATGCTGTCTGTAGAGTCATTACACATTTAACATGATGCTAAATGGGTTGAAAGCTATGCCCATGGGACTGTAGAAGTTTTGTTGAAACACAGCCACACTCATTTGTTTCCATATTATCTGGCTGCTTTTCCACTGTCCATGGCATTCTCCAGGCAAGAATACTGGATCCCCTCCTCCAGGGGATCTTCCCCACCCAGGGATTGAGCCGGAGTCTCGTGCATTGTGGGCAGATTAGATTCCTTACCATTTGAGCCACCAGGCAAACTCCATATATAGACATAATATATCTCATGTATTAAGTTACTTAAGTAACTCAGGTAACCCTGATTTAGACTGCTGCAGTATGACTAGAGACTGTTGCTGTGTTTTTTCTGCATGTACCATTTCATTCATTTTGAAACTTGAGGTAAGGAACTGTGTCCAGAATAACTTGAGAATCATAGTTTAGGAGGATTACACTGAATCAGTGTGTAACTCTGAAACATACAGAAACATTTACTGATACTGTATTCTTTTTACTAACATTTTTATCATGATGTAAAACACTATGTTTGGTAAGAGTTGTGTGAAATGAAGAGATTGATTTGACAGTAGGGAAGATGAGAGAGCAAAGAAAATTGTGGTAGGGACAGACCATGGATGACCATAAGCATGGACTTTTTAAGATAGTAGAAAAGATTGAATAGAACCTTTAGGTCTTAGCTGGTAGAATCTGGTAGAATCATTAGGTCTTAGCTTATCTTTATATTTAGCATAAAGAAATGTATTCTATAATTACCAAAGCAGTTTTAAAAAGAGTATGATATACTTAATGGAGGAGTAAATCATTTTTATATATAAATCGAGTCATTTTAACTTCAAATGCTACCATCTTAGAGGTTTTCTGACCATCTATAACAACCCCCCCCATTCCCTACCTCCTTTCCCTGTTTAATTTTTTCTTTACAGTCTATATAAAAATATAACATGCCAATTATTTTACTGATTTTCTTTATTATTTATATGCCATCCTTCGGCCCCCACTAGACTGTGCGCTCCTTTGAGGGCAAGTACTTTGGTCTTGATTTTTGTACACTTTGCATTGCTGTAACGTCAGTGCCTGGCACATAGTAGATACTCAATAAATGTTTATTAAATGCATGAGTGAAGTGTTGGAAAGTAAAGTCGTTTTTAATATTTTGCTATTGTCAATATGTATACACATCCTTTAATAGTTCTGTTTGTGTTACTGTTGATTTCCTTTGGAATAATATCTTGGAAGTGGAATTTTAAAATCTGAAGTTTAATTTTTAAGGCTTTGGATGATATATGGACAGACTGACCACAAGAAGGATTGTATGAATTTAATTCCCATCTGTTGCCTGTTTGTTTACTCTCGACAAAACACAAAGTACTACCTTAAAGAAAAAAAACTTTTTTAGTTCTAAATCTGGTAGGTTTCTTCTTTTTAAAGAATTTTTTGTTAGTCCCAGTAATAAGATAATTCACACTCAACTCCAGAAAACCTTGGAGGAAGCAATAGTTTTATTGCTATAAAAAAGCAATATTTTTCCTTGAAAGGAAAAATAGATGTCAATTACCCTTAGTCCTGCCACCCAAAGAACCGTTGTTAATATTTTGGTTCCTATTCTTCTTTCTTTGCAAATGATTGTGTACTTCAAGACGTTCTAAAGGAGGAAAACAAATTCATTATAACCTGCTTTATTTTGGTATTTTATTTTTTTTATTTTGAGCATCCAAAATCTGTTCAGATAAATTGGATAATAAAGGAATTTATCATAAGGGAAAGAAATGATTCCAGACAGTTAGCTGGCTTTATGGAGAAGGAGCCAAGGAACTGGTTTGGGGTTTCTTCTGTCTCATCTCCATGGCCTTAAGGAAACGTACCCAGGTCTTCCCTTGCAAAGAATGAGGTACTTTTGTTTTTCCCAAAGCACTTTGTTTAGACCTGTGTTAAAGTGGTTATGACCTCGTACTGTGTCTGTTTATATCTGTTTAGTTTACTCAGAAAAGAGCTAGTTCCATTAAGAAAAGCACTGTATTTCTCAGTTTTGGTAAGTCCATTGTTTAGCTAGTGTGGGCACTTCATAAATGTTGAATGATTCAGGTCTTATGGTGGGGGACATAGGGCAAGAGAATTCAAAGCTGAGATTTTTAGATTACTGTTCATGATCTTTGTTGAGTTGTGAGGGAAATGAGAAACATTCTGGAGGATGGAATTTATTAATAGTCCCAGTTTTCAAAAAGAGTAAAATGATAACTGCCATCTGAAGGAATTTGTTGTTATCCTAGGGTGCATTTTAAAAGAGAACATTAAGAGTTGTTTAGAAACATTTTATGAAGGGCCTCATGGTTTACATCTTGGGTTAGGTAAGGAGATAAGGAGGCAGCAAGGATAAGGAACATGAGAAAGTGAAGGCGCTCAGTTGTGTCTGACTCTTTGCGACCGCGTGGACTGTAGTCTGCCAGACTCCTTTGTCCATGGATTTCTCCAGGCTAGAATACTGAAGTGGGTAGCCATTTCCTTCTCGAGGGGACCTTCCCAATCCAGGGATCAAACCCAGGTCTCCTGCATTGCAAGCGGATTCTTTACCGTCTGAGCCACCAGGAAAGCCAAAGGATATGGTATCTACTTTTGAATTATTTATTTAGTGGGGAAGCTGACACTAAGTAATTTCACTGTCAGTGTTATGAGGGGGAAGATCCCCAGAGGATGTAATGGCAACCCACTCCAGTATTCTTGCCTGGAGAGTCCCATGGACAGAGGAGTCTGGCCGGCTATGGTCTGTAGGGTTGCAGAGTCTAACAGGACTGGAGTGGCTTAGCATGCACACACGCACATTGTAAAAGGAGTATAACGCTCATACAGGATGTTCAGCTGCCCGTTCGATGCCTGCATCCATCCTTTATAGTTTTCCAAAACTGAGCTCATGAATTTTGCCCTTTTAAATTTCCTCTTCTATTTCATCTTAACATCACAGTGTGCCCGTTAGCTCAAACCAGACATCTTGGAGTTATCCAGATCATTTTCTTTTACTTCCATATCCCTGTGTCCAGTCCATCACAATGCTATGTCAGTTCTACCTCCAAAATACTTCTTGAACCTATTCGTTTCTCTCTCTCTTTATTACCTCCAGCCTAGTGTAAGCCACCATCATCTCTGATATAAACTAAAGGACAGGTCTTCTAATGTTTCCTGTCTCCTTTTCTTCTGTGTTGTCCCCACTGCAGCCAGAGTAATCTTAAAATGTAAATCGGATCAAATTGTCTCCAAAATCCTTCACAGTTTTCCATTTGTATGACTGTTTATTAGCTTTTCCTTCCATTAGCCAATTAGTTCTGTGAACATTCGTGGGTACTTGTGTGTAGCCAAATACCCAGGATCTAGATCTCTCTCCCTCCTACGGCCCTCTTGCCAAACCCCTGCTGCTGCTGCTAAGTCACTTCAGTCGTGTCCGACTCTGTGCGACCACATAGACGGCAGCCCACCAGGCTCCCCGGTCCCTAGGATTCTCCAGGCAAGAACACTGGAGTGGGTTGCCATTGCCTTCTCCAATGCATGAAAGTGAGAAGTGAAAGTGAAGTCCCTCAGTCGTGGCCCTACTCTTCGCTACCCCATGGACTGCAGCCTACCAGGCTCCTCCGTCCATGGGATTTTCCAGGCAAGAGTATTTGAGTGGGGTGCCATCGCCTTCTCTGTTCCAACCCCCTACCCTCCTCCTGCTTCTCATCTTTTCCTTTCTTTCTTTCCATTTAACCTCTCTACTTCCAGGCAGTTCCTATGGCATCCCAGGTGAAAACAATTAGAAAAAATACTCCAGACAACAGAAATCCTGTGTGAAGACAAGTGGACGGGAAACTATAGGTTTAAGTGGGAAATTCCAAGACCTTTTGCCTTGGCTATATTGTGAAGCGTGGGCGAGAAGAGCTTGCAGGCAGCCTTTCTATGTTAAGTTTTTTATTTTACCTGATCATTGCGTGCCAATGAACTGTTAATCGGGGAGCATTTTATTCAAATTTGCTTTTGAAAGAAATAACTGGTAGTAACGTGGAGGATGGACTTTGACTGGTTAGATCATTTAGGATGCTGTTGTAGCAGTTGAGGTAATGAGTGTGAACAATAGAAGGTTACTTGGCCAGAGGATGGTTTGAGAGATTTAGGATTTAAAACTGATTGTTTAGTTGCTAAGTCCTGTCTGACTCTCGTGGCTCCATCGCCTGTAGCCAGCCAGGCTCCTCTGTCCATGGGATTTCCCAGGCAAGAATACTGGAGTAGGTTGCCATTTCCTTCTCCAGGGGATCTTCCTGACCCAGGAATTGAACCCATTTCTCCTACATTAGCAGGTGGTTTCTTTACCACTGAGCCACCAGGGAAGCCCTTAAACCCTGGTAGGATGTGATAATTGGCTATGGGGGATGATTCCTAGACTGTTAACCATTTGCTCAGTAGATGGTGGTATCCTTACCTGCCTTTGGGAATACCAGTGATGAAGGAGGTTTTGAGGGAGGTTTGGGGTCTGTTAGACCTAAAGGGCTGTGAGTGGTTGAATAAGAAAGCCTTATTCTGTCGGGGAGAGTTCACACCTGGAACTGAGTCAGAAGTGCTTTTAGATTTGTACATCTTCACACATCTACGTGGACATTCTAAATTACTTTCGTAAGCTGAAGTTTGGATTTGAACAACAGTGAACAAGTGAGGATTGTGGGTGTTGGGGAGGGGTGGTTTTGGAAGGCCCAGCTGCTGTTACCTGTCAGTGACTACTAGTACTCCTGGGATTAGCACTGGACCTCCTGTGTTAAACAGATCTCCGTATGGCCAGGAAGATGAAGATGATCAGGAGAGGGAAATTGCGTTCTGGCCTAGTGTTGAGGTTGTTGAACTTTTCCAGAGCAGTGGAGTAGTGGGGAAAAGCCACGTTGTGCTGGGTTTTGAAGTGGTTGGGAAGTGAGGTGATGAAGATATCTCTGAAATGAAGTGGAAGATGACCAGTGCTGCATCGCCAGAGAGGGATGCTGCATTAGAGGACTTTTAAACAAGTCACTATTAGATGTATTGCGAGATGGGTGGAACGCTGATAGGGAAGGATGGAGTTTCTAGAAGAGAGGGCTGCATGGAGCACGATTCTAGAGGAGGCAAAGGTCACTGGTGGGTTTTTAGGGAAGGATGTTATCTAGATATGTTTCGGCTTTTGCAGATATCTGTGGGTGAAGGAGGACTTGGGAAAGGATTTGTTGATTACTAAGTGGAGCACAGCCATTCTCCTGGTTCAGGCTACCGTCTTCTCTAGGTTGCATTATGCTTAGCTTGCCTTCACAGTAGCTGGAGGACTCTCTTTAAGTATGCATTCCTGGTCATGTTACTCTTAGGTCTGGTAACTGTAAGAAGTGTTCTGTTCCTAGGCATGGAAAGCCCCTGGGGGTTGTTCAGTCGCTCAGTCATGTCTGACTCTTTGCAACCCCATGGACTTCAGAACACCAGGCTTCCCTGTCCTCACTATTTCCTGGAGTTATCAAATTCATGTCCATTGAGTCAGTGATGCCATCCAACTGTCTCATTCTCTGGGGATTGTTGGGTGGATTTGAAACCTTGTGAGGAGCAGATGAAGAAATTACGGGTGTTGGATGAGTGAGCTGGAAAGCCTCTAGTGAGACATAATAATTGCAGATACTGGAATGATTTTTCCATTAGAAAATGGAAGAGCGCTTAGATGTGCCCTCTAGTGGTAGTCACTCTTAGGGAACATATTAAGATATTTTAAACTGATTTTAATTATATAGATGTATATTTAAAAATTAATTTTTGGCAGACTGAACCATGACTATTTTAAAACTTTGAGATCTCACTGTTGGAAAGATTTTGATCTTTTTAGTCATAAAAACCTTTGTTTCTGACTCTTGGTTCTGCTGGCTGTGATTGTGGATAAATGGCTTAACTCCTTGGCTTTGTTTTCCCCATCTGTCATATTGTGGGTGGTTGTGAAACTTAAATGAGTATATGTAACCTTCCCACCTTCAGTTCTCAGTGGATATTAATGCCATGTTTTCAGGGAAGAGCCCAAATGTTCATGAATGTGATGTGAACCACTGTGCTGGCAGGTTCTTCAGCAGCGGTTGGTTGGGTCCTCCTTTGTGGGCATGTTGTTTTCTTACTGACTTGTTTAGCCTGTCTTACAGGGAAAGACTAGAGATCTCTTCAAGAAAATTAGAGATACCAAGGGAATACTTCATGCAAAGATGGGCTTGATAAAGGACAGAAATGGTATGGCCCTAACAGAAGCAGAAGATATTAAGAAGAGGTGGCAAGAATACACTGAAGAACTGTACAAAAAAGATCTTCATGACCCAGATAATCATGATGGTGTGATCACTCACCTAGAGCCAGACATCCTGGATTGTGAATTCAAGTGGGCCTTAGAAAGCATCACTACGAATAAAGCTAGTGGAGGTGATGGAATTCCAGTTGAGCTGTTTCAAGTCCTGAAAGACGATGCTGTGAAAGTGCTGCACTCAATATGCCAACAAATTTGGAAAACTCAGCAGTGGCCACAGGACTGGAAAAGGTCAGTTTTCATTCCAATCCCAAAGAAAGGCAGTGCCAAAGAATGCTCAAACTACTGCGCAGTTGCACTCATCTCACATGCTAGTGAAGTAATGCTTAAAATTCTCCAAGCCAGACTTCAGCAATACGTGAACCGTGAACTTCCACATGTTCAAGCTGGTTTTAGAAAAGGCAGAGGAACCAGAGATCAAATTGCCAACATCCGGTGGACCATCGAAACAGCAAGAGAGTTCCAGAAAAACATCTATTTCTGTTTTATTGACTATGCCAAAGCCTTTGAGTATGTGGATCACAATAAACTGTGGAAAATTCTGAAAGAGATGGGAAAACCATTACCACCTGACCTTCCTCTTGAGAAACCTATATGCAGGTCAGGAAGCAACAGTTAGAACTGGACATGGAACAACAGACTGGTTCCAAATAGGAAAAGGAGTACGTCAAGGCTGTATATTGTCACCCTGCTTATTTAACTTCTATGCAGATTACATCATGAGAAACGCTGGGCTGAAAGAAGCACAAGATGGAATCAAGATTGCCGGGAAAAATATCAATAACCTCAGATATGCAGATGACACCACCCTTATGGCAGAAAGTGAAGAGGAACTAAAAAGGCTCTTGTTGAAAGTAAATGAGGAGTGAAAAAGTTGGCTTAAAGCTCAACATTCAGAAAACTAAGATCATGGCATCCGGTCCCATCACTTCATGGGAAATAGATGGGGAAACAGTGGAAACAGTGTCAGACTTTATATTTTTGGGCTCCAAACTCACTGCAGATGGTGATTGCAGCTATGAAATTAAAAGACGTTTACTCCTTGGAAGGAAAGTTACGACCAACCTAGACAGCATATTGAAAAGCAGAGACATTATTTTGCCAACAAAGATCTGTCTAGTCAAGGCTATGGTTTTTCCAGTGTTCATGTATGGATGTGAGAGTTGGACTGTGGAGAAAGCTGAGCACCGAAGAATTGATGCTTTTGAACTGTGATGTTGGAGAAGACTCTTGAGAGTCCCTTGGACTGGAAGGAGATCCAACCAGTCCATTCTAAAGGAGATCAGTCCTGGGTGTTCATTGGAAGGACTGATGCTAAAGCTGAAACTCCAATACTTTGGCCACCTCATGCGAAGAGTTGACTCATTGGAAAAGACTCTGATGCTGGAAGGGATTGGGGGCAGGAAGAGAAGGGGCTGACAGAGGATGAGATGGCTGGATGGCATCACTGACTCAGTGGACGTGAGTTTGGGTAAACTCCAGGAGCTGGTGATGGACAGGGAGGCCTGGCATGCTGCGATTTATGGGGGTCACGAAGAGTCAGGACACGACTGAGCGACTGAACTGATAGGAGTTGGACTTGATGACCTCTAAGTCCGTGAATAATTGGAAAGAAAACAAAAAACCAGCCCAATAACAACGAACACTTTGAGCACCCAGACTGTAGTCTAAATCTGTTTTATTACCAAAGAGAATCAGGCTCCCTGGTGAAATTGTTATTCCACATCTGAGGCAAGAAATAAGCTGATTTTCGAACATTTGACATACCAGATAGAAATAAAGCTCTCAAAGACTACTAGGGTTGGGTCAGAAGGACTTGGGAGCTAACCTGAAGCCTCTCCCACTAGACAGAGATGAGAGAGTTTGAGTATTGTTAAGAAAAATTGCAGTGAAATATATATTAATGAAAATAATTTTACTGTTGGAGGATTGTTAGTGAACCAAGTCATTATGAAAACTAATAAATGAAAGAAGGAAAGCTGTTTTTTTTCTTATATGAGGTATATTCTATTAGGTTATACCAGATAGTATAAGAGGGAAGTTTCTCTTTGTAGAACTACTCTACCTAGTAAATAAAGAAGAAATGACAGAATAAAGTCAGTCTGTAATCTTAGTGAATTTGGGGATCTAAGCTTTGCTCTTGAAGGACTGCTTAGCCTTGCAAAACCAACCAGACAGTATATGCCTCCTGGTGGAGTAACATACCACCACATGGATGTAGTCTTGCCAAGTCTACATCCAGTCACCTGTTTACAGGAAATGCAGAGAGCAGAGAAATGTATTAAATTATATCACAGGGATAAAGTTAGCAAAATTCAGACTTAAAGAAAAATCGTTATCTTTTAGAGATAACATTTTGAAATATTTGCAGATGAAATGAGATAACTTTTCTTAAAAGAACTGTCTCCAAACTTGAAAATAATTTCCTTTAAAAATTTTGAAAGCAAGAGTTCCTTCAGAATAATATTAAAGGAGAGTTAGATAGGGCTGTAGAAGGAGTGGGATGGCCTGGGGACTGGGTTGATGGGTACAGGAGAGTTTCTTCTTGATCCTTTTATATATGTTCAAAATTGTCTGTAATATAACATTAAAAAAATAAGTAAAAAGAAACAGTGAAATAAATAAAACTTTATTAGTCTTACTGTACTAATGCATACTCCTTTTTCCCCCTTGTTATTGCTTTCTACATGCAGACGCATTCTGTGTATATACTGTGTACCTGCTGCTGCTTCTGCTGTTCTTGAATAATGTGCAAGCGTTTATTATTCTGCTGGACCTTCATACTTTCTGATGTACAAGTTGTAGACCGGTCCCTCTTTTTTTTTTTTTTGTCAATACAGCTTAGCAATTTGGGGATATATTTCAATGCTTCTGTTGAATTTTCTTTGGGCTAAACTGCTTACTTGCAGTACCTTGGTCCCTTTTACCCTTGTTATCTATTACTTTATAGAACTTTGGGCTACTCCTGATGGTAGTTTTCCCTGGAGGAAAACTTGCCATTTTTTGCTGAGATTCAACTCCTTTTTAAAATAAAATCTTATAAAATTAACTTGTTCCCCTTTTCCCAGTTTTCTTCCTTCGAGGTAATTTCTTTTATCAGCTTGAAGTATATTTTTACCTTTCTTTTTTTCCTTAGCAGTAAATATGGTTTTATTTTTTTTTCTCCTTGTATTTCACCTTTTTTTTCCCACAGTATTTTCAAATTCTCTACACTGATCATTAATTTCTTTTATTAAAAGTGAATTATGAAATGTTGGGGGCATATTTAAAAGTATCATTTTTATAAGTATCTGTATTTTGCATTTTCTTTTGGGGAGCAAAAATATTTTTTAAAGTATTTTGTTAAATATTAGAAAATCATTCTTTGAAGTCACTGTTTTAGTTTTTAACTCCACAAGTACTGCTTAAGAATTTGCGTCATTTTACATCCTTGCCAATAGCTGGTATTGTTAAGAGTTACTAGTTTTTATTAATCCAGTGTATGGAAGGTGATGTCTCACTTGTGTTTTAATTATATTTTACTTTTATAGTTTGGAAAAAGGTGTCTCCTCCTTACTCCCTAAGCCTCTCAGGGATATGGCACAATACTTCTTAAGTTAAGGAAGTTGTCTACTTATTTGTCAGTGAACTCAATGAACTATTTTCTTAGTGAGCTATTACAGCAGATTGCCTTAGAGCTAAAATCTTGGATACCTTGAGATAATGGCTTTTCCTTTCTGTTCTTTTGAAGAACTAAAATGAAAATCTTACATTATGTGGACATAAAAAGTCCTTACTGCCAGCACTTTTGACACTTTGTTTTTCTATTCTGTCTGTTGTTTTAGGCTCCGAGCTCTGTCCAGCGGTGGGAGTATTACATCCCCCCCTCTTTCGCCAGCATTGCCGAAGTATAAATTAGCAGACTATCGTTACGGGAGAGAAGAAATGTTAGCACTTTTCCTTAAAGACAACAAGGTAAGAAAGTAGGAAAGAGTTCAAATTGCAAATGCGGTTTCTGGGCATGTACAGTTAGGCATTGCTACGTGAAATAGCTATGGTCCTCTCTTTTCTTCCTGCGTGAAAACCTGCAGTAGTTCACAGAGGCTCTTGTAAATGATGCACACTCTGTGCTTTAGAGGAAACCTAAGATTTCATCACAGAAGTAGAAAGCCTCATGGAAGCAGGAGAGTGGGCAGGACTTAATGCTTTGTCTCACTGATTTCTTCACAACTTTTATTTTTATCCCATTGTGATGGCTGAGAAAGTTTTCCCTTCTCTTTATTGCATCTGGCATTTGTCTCTCCAATTAGATATTAGGAACCAGAAGGGCAGATGCTTCTCTTGTTCTTTGCTTTTGAGTTAAATGTAAAACTTTTAGTGGGGAGAAAATCTTAAAATATAGTACCTCATTTTTGTTACTTAAAAATGATCGAAACTCAAACAGTAAAAAGTATACTTCTGTTATGTAACTAGTGAGAAATAACATTTTCTACTTAAGTGTACTTTGCTTTTAATTTTATTAATGGATTAAGGATCAAATTTTAATGATCGTTGCTAAGAACAGATACAGTTGCTTGTAAAATTTTCCTTACCATCTGTGGTTTGAGTCAAATGTGCACTCTGGAGTATCAGGGTCAGTGCTATGTATCAAATCTGAGCATGGTAGTCAGATGGGAGGATGGGGTGAGTGACTGGGCTTTTTAAAAATGTTTGACCCTGTCAGAATATTAATTGTGACTGAATAAGCTTTTAATCCATATCTTTGATAATCAGCAGCAGATAAACCAAACAATATTTTCTTGTTTTGGCTCCGTAGAATTGCAGGGATAGCATTAATCTCATGGTCATGTGTTTGGTCAAACAGATCCCTTCAGACCTTCTGGATAAAGAATTTCTGCCTATCCTACAGGAGGAGCCCCTGCTGCCACTGGCTCTTGTGCCCTTCACGGAAGAAGAACAGGTGTGTGCGTAGCTTTGAGCCTCAGGTCCCACCCTTGTTTGCTCCCACTGAGGCATGAAAATAGGAAGTTCCTCCTTAGGCTCTAAGGGGTGTCCTCCTTCCCCAGGTCTGCTTCCTTCTACTCTTCTTGGCATATGGATGCCTCTCTTAGTTGACCAGCTTCTGATTGAGATTTGAGGCTGTTGAGTATTATGTAGAGATAAGGACGTGTGTTAGAATAGAGAGAAAAAGATATTTTTCTGGGGAGAGGGCCTTCTTTTCAGAAACTTGTCGTTTTTCAGAAGTAATCTGCTAAACCTGAATTCCCACCAGTTTTTACCACTAAAGGAAAATGTAAATAATCAGCTCACACAGTGTGCTTAAAACAGTGCTTTTCTGTCACAGATTTTTAAAAATCGTAATTGTGAGAAAGTTAGAGTTTTGGGCTGTAAAGTAACAGATTCTGTGTTACAGTGTACGATGTCCATAGATAAATAGTGGAGTTTCTGATTTCAATGAACTGTAGTGATTATTGGGCTTCCCTCATAGCTCAGTTGGTAAAGAATCTGCCTGCAATGCAGGAGACCTGGGTTCAATCCCTGGGATGGGAAGCTGCCCTGGAGAAGGAAATGGCAGCCCACTCCAGTATTCTTCCGTGGAGCATCCCATGGACAGAGGAGCCTGGTGGGCTACAATCCATGGGGTCGCAAGAGTTGGACACGACTTAGCGACTAAATCGCCACCACCGTGGTGATTATAGTAAAATGAAGAAAGAAAGAGCTTTTTTGGAATGCCACTTTAAATGAAGAATCATCATTACTTTTTAAGAAAACTGCTTTATTGAGACCTAAGTTACATGCCATAAAGTTAAACATTTTTGTAGTTTTTAGTAGATGCAGAGTTGTGTAAACCCATCACCACTATCTAATTGAGAACATTTTTCATTATATTTTTGGGACAGCTCTGGGTGTTCTCCCTGCACTCTTGCCATGCTGTGCATGGTGAAATCAGTCTATTAAGAGGGAAAAGCCTATTAAAAGAACTTAGTGAAATGTCCCTGGTGGTTCAGAACTGATGGGGAGCTAAGATCTCACAAGCCACGAGGCATGGCCAGATAAAAATTAGACTTCTGTTAACCTACGTTAAGTTTTAAGAAAGGTGTGATATTTATTTGGTGACTTTGAGCATCATCCTTCTGTAAGCAATTTCGTTTCATTTGCGGTTTCTCCTAAATCAGGCTGTGCGATGTGCTTAGTTGCTCAGTCGTGTTTGACTCTTTGCAACCCCATGGACTGTAGCCCACCAGGATCCTCTGTCTATGGGGATTCTCCGGGCAAGAATACTGGAGTGGGTTGTCATGCCCTCCTCCAGGGGATCTTCCCAACCCAGGATCGAACCCAGGTCTCCCGTTTTGTGGGCAGATCCTTTACCATCTGAGCCACCATGAGAGCCCAGGAATACTGGAGTAGGTGTCCTATCCCTTCTCCAGGGGATCTTCCCGACCCTGGAATCTAACCAGGCGGATTCTTTACCAGCTGAGCTACCAGGGAGGTCCAAAATCAGGCTAATAGTTCCTTCTTTATTCATGAAACCCAGTATCATCTAGGGTCATCAACAAATATTTTCATTGATCAAAAGTTGTTATAAAGAATTCATGGGAAAGGAAGGGTCCTGTCTCCAGTAATTGCTGAAAAGTTTCTTTTCAAAAATGGTAAATTTCCTTAAAAAAAATTAGACATCTGGTTATATTTTGTTTTAAATTTTTCTCAAAAATATTTTTATTATGAAGCATTTCAAATAGTACAGAGAATATTATTACAAAGACCTGAATATTTTCAACTCATATACATCTAATCTTAAAATAATTTGTGTATACCTTTAAGAAACAAAATTTCTCCTTTACCACAGTTGAGACTGCCTGGGGTGTGCCCCTCTCTGCATTTCCAGGGATTACTGTGAATCAGATTACTTCATCATTCATGTTTTGATATTGTCATTATATATTTGTGTGTCCGTATACCTATAAAAGTTTCCTTTTATAGGGTTATAAATTTTACATGGACTGTAGCCTGCCAGGCTCCTCAGTTCATGGAATTCTATAAGCAACAATGCTAGAGTGGGTAGCCATTTCCTTCCCCAGGGGATCGTCCTGACCCAGGGATTGAACCCAGGTCTCCAAATTGCAGGCAGATTCTTTACCATCTGAACCACCAGGGAAGCCTATATTGAAGATAGCATACTGTATATTATGGAGGAGGAAATGGCAACCCACTCCAGTACCTTTGCCTGGAGAATCTCATGGACAGAGGAGCCTGGCGGGCTACAATCCTTGGGGTCACAAGAGTCAGGCACGACTGAAGTGACAGCACTACTGTATAATTCTATTCTGCAGCTTGTTTTTTCTTTGAGTAATTTTTAGATTTCATTGTTTTTAGATTTCACATTCATACATATGGCATCAGTTTGTTCATCTCTGCTTTATAATATTTCATAAGTGAAAAAAAAATACTTTTTTGCTGTAAAAGATACTCATATTTGATTATAGAAAATACAGAAAGATATGAAGAGGTAAATCTTTCCTATAAAATCACCATGTGGAAATAATTACTTGTTAACATTTAGTATGTTTAGTTTATTTTTGTGTATCTTCAGTTGTCAGAATACACCGATAATGCAGACTGAATCCAACAGCGTATCAGAAGGATTATACACCATGGCCAAGTGGGGTTTATCCCCATAATTCCAGGGTGGTGCAACATAAAACCAATATAATATACCCCATTAATAGAATGAAGAAAAGAAAAGCACTTGATCACCTCAGTTTCCACAGAAAAAGCACACAATTCCAACACCCTTTTGTGAAAGCAAATGTAACGAACTGGGAATGAAAGTGAACTTAATTAAGGGCTTTTATGAAAAACCCACAACCAACATTATACTCAGTGATGAAAGACTAAAAGCTTTTCTTCTTGGATTGGGAACAAGATAGTATATCTACCTTCACTGCTGATATTGAACCTTGTGTTGGAAGTTTCAGATGAGCTCTTAGGCTAGAAAAGGAAATAAAAAGAATCCAGATTGGAAGGGAAGAAGTAAAATTATCTCTGTTTGAAGATGACATGATCCTACATATAGAAAATCCTAAAGAATCCACAGAATAACTGTTAACACCAGTAAGTGAATACAGCACAGTTGTATGCTACAGAATCAGTACACAAAAGTCAGTTGTGTTTCCATTACTGTGTACTTAGTTGCTCAGTCGTGTCCGACTCTTTGTAACCCCATGCCCTGTAGCCCGCCAGGCTCCTCTGTCCATGGGAATTCTCCAGGCAAGAATACTGGAGTGGGTCGCCATGCCCTCCTCCAGGGGATCTTCCCAACTCAGATATTGAAACCAGGTCTCCTGCATTGCAGGTGGATTCTTTCCTGACTGAGCCACCAGGGAAGTGTTTCCATATACTAGTAATGGACAGTTTGCAAAGGAAATGAAGAAAATTCTGTTTACAATAGTATTAAAACCAAAATACTTAGGAATAAATTTAACTAAGGAGTATGAAACTTTATACAGTAAAAAAAATGAAACACTATTGAAAGAAATTAAAGAAGATCTTAATAAATGGAAAGACGTTAGCATTTTATTAAGCATTGAAAGACTTAATATTATTAATGATTTGCTGCCAGTACAATACCCACCAAAATCCCAGTGGCTTTTTGGGTAGAAGCTGATCTTAAAATTTATATAGAATTGCAGAGGACCCTAAGTTGTCAAAACAGTTTTGCAAAGAAATAGGACCTGTACTTCCAGTTTCAGAACTTAACTGCAAAGCTACAGTAATCAAAACTGGTTTTAACTTCCCTGGTGGTCCAGTGCTTTTGTGCTTCCAATGTAGAGGGCGTGGGTTTGATTCCTGGACTAAGGGAACTAAGATCCTACATCCCTTGTGGCAAAAAAAAAAGTTTAAAAATTCCAAAACAAAAAAATACTGTGGCTTAAGGATAGATGCACATACCAGCTGATTATAATTGAAAGTTTGGAAATAAAACCAAATCACTCCATACTGCTGGATCACTTTGAAGAAACATTGTATGTGGGTTTGTATTACTTCTGTTCACTGCTGCCATACCTATGGTGTTTTACCCTTGCTTTTGCACTGTTACATGATTTCATTGTTTTTTCATGAGCAGTAAATCATGTGGAATTCTCCAGGCCAGAATACTGGAGTGGGTAGCCTTTCCCTTCTCTAGGGAATCTTCCCAACCCAGGGATTGAACCCAGGTCTCCCACATTGCAGACGGATTCTTTACCAGCTGAGCCACAAGGGAAACCCAAGAATACTAGAGTTAGGGAGCCTATTCCTTCTCCAGTGTATCTTCCCAGCCCAGGAATTGAACAGGGGTCTCCTGCATTGCAGGCAGATTTCTTTACCAACTGAGCTATCAGGGAAGCCCAAATCATATGGTTTAGAAATAAAAATTTATCTCTCTCCCATCCTTTCCACCAGCCGTCTGTCTCCTTTTCTGAAAGGCAGCCTGTATTTGCAGTTTCTTGTGTATTTTTCCAAGTAAATATTGAATATATTTCCCCCTTTTTGTGCAGGTGGTGGTGTATACTAAGCTTTGTTCTATATTTACATCATTTTTATTGAAAAATATTCTCTGCAAATTTGGAAAAAGTATTCTTTTAGTTTGCATTTCTTTCCCCAGTGCAGAGCTTCTCAGATATTTGCATTTATATTTCTTTCAATTTTTTGTTCTTTGCCATTTTTGTTGGGGGTGATAGTAATCTTTTTCTTGAGCTAGTCCTAATAACCTGTTAAATTTTCTTTTTTTGTGTGTGTGCAGTTTCTTTTTTATTGGAGTACAATTGCTTTACAGTGCTGTGTTAGTTTCTACCGTACAACGAAGTGAATCAGCTGTATGTGTACATGCGTCCCCTCTTGAACCTCCCTCCCACCCCTCATCCTACCCATCTACTAACTTGTTCATTTTTCTAAATTTAAAATTGCATTGGTTTTCGTTTATGATATTTTTTAATACAGAAGCTTGTTTTTATATAGCTCATTATACCAGTTTCAGTCTTTCGTGATTAGTTTTCCAATTGTTTATGAATATTTTTTAATAATTGTTTTTTATTTTTCGTTAAATGACTGCCTAGATTTCTTAGAGATGACATGAGTTAGAAAAACTTTTTAGTAAGTAGGCAGAAGGACTTGGTACTAGTTACTAACCTGATATACTTTAAGGGCTACACAGATTACTTGAGCAATCAAAAATTATTCAATAAATGATGCTGAAAACTGTTGGTTTTTTAAAAAGGAATAAAGTTAGATATGCAGTACACCTTCACATGAAAATTAGTTTTAGAATCACTAAGGAAGTAACTCTTCATTTTGTTTTTATGATGGAAAAGTTTATCTTAAGGTGTTAAGATTTGAATGCTGTAATTACTAGGGCTTAATGTAAAGATTGGCTTCCCTGATGGCTGAGACAGTAAAGAATCCGCTCACAATGTGGAGACCTGGAGTCTGATCCTTGGGTGGAGAACATCCCCTGGTGAAAGAAATGGCAACCCATTCCAGTAATCTTGCCTGGAGAATTCCACAGACAGAGGAGCCTGGCGTACTGCAATCCATGGGGTCGCAAAGAGTTGGACATGACTGAATGATTAAGCACAGCACAGCACAAAAATGCAAAATTTAGGAATTCTTGATACTTGCTAGCCTTTCTTTTTATAATATATGTTGGAATAGGACAGTACTTAGAGCTGGCAAAAGATTCATTAATATTTTGAAATTAACACCTTGGATGGTTACCTGTTCAGGAATTGTTTAGACCTTCCTAGGCTAGAGTTTTGCATACGTATTCACCCTGTTACTCCTATCTGGGAGGTAAATAATTTTAATAACCTAAAATAGCTTCTTGCTATATATCTTGTTTCCTGATGTTACCTAAAGAGGCTAGTTTATCTTTAAAATGCAAGTTAACCCTCCCCACCACATATACTCTTAAACATACATGTACACACATATGAATGCATGCATGTGTAAAATATAATTACGTAAATGGTTTTCTTTGAGCAGAGTCAATGCTCGAATAAGATCTTCTGGTTGCCCTTTGATTGGGCATTTCCCTGTATGTCTTTATCACGTTTAAAAAGCATTCAGTTCAATTGCTTAGCCGTGTCCGACTCTTTGTGACCC
This sequence comes from Capra hircus, assembly GCF_001704415.2. Classification (NCBI taxonomy): domain Eukaryota; kingdom Metazoa; phylum Chordata; class Mammalia; order Artiodactyla; family Bovidae; genus Capra; species Capra hircus. The sequence continues at coordinate 8,312,881 of NC_030810.1, read as the reverse complement.
CACGGACTGCAGCATGCCAGGCCTCCCTGTCCATCACCAACTCCCAGAGTTTACCCAAGCTCGTATGCATTAAGTCGGTGATGCCATCCAACCATCTCATCCTCTGTCATCCCCTTCTCCTCCTGCCTTCAATCTTTCCCAGTATAAGGGTCTTTTCCAATAAGTTAGTTCTTCTCATCAGGTGGCCAAAGTACTGGAGTTTCAGCTTCAACATCAGTCTTTCCAGTGAACACTCAGGACTGATCTCCTTTAGAATGGACTGGTTGGATCTCCTTGCAGTCCAAGGGACTCTCAAGAGTCTTCTTCAACACCACAGTTCAAAAGCATCAAGTCTTCGGCACTCAGCTTTCTTCCCAGTCCAACTCTCACATTCATACGTGACCACTGGAAAAACCATAGCCTTGACTTAAACGGACCTTTGTTGGCAAAGTAGTCTCTGCTTTTTAATATGCTGTCTAGGTTGGTCATAACTTTCCTTCCAAGGAGCAAGTGTCTTTTAATTTCATAGCTGCAGTCACCATCTGCAGTGATTTTGGAGCCCCCCAAAATAAAATCTGACACTTGTTTCCCCATCTCTTTGCCATGAAGTGATGGGACCAGATGCCATGATCTTCATTTTCTGAATGTTGAGCTTTAAGCCAACTTTTTCACACTCCTCCTTCACTTTCATCAAGAGGCTTTTTAGCTCCTCTTCACTTTCTGCCATAAGGGTGGTGTCATCTGCATATCTGAGGTGATTGATATTTCTCCCGGCAATCTTGATTCCAGCTTGTGCTTCTTCCAGTGCAGCGTTTCTCAGGATGTCCTCTGCATATAAGTTAAATAAGCAGAGTGATAATGTACAGCCTTGACATACTCCTTTTCCTATTTGGAATCAGTCTGTTGTTCCATGTCTAGTTCTAACTGTTGCTTCCTGACCTGCATACAGGTTTCTCAAAAGGTAGGTCAGGTGATCTGGTATTCCTATCTCTTTCAGAATTTTCCACAGTTTATTGTGATCCACACAGTCAGAGGCTTTGGCATAGTCAATAAAGCTCTGTATATTACGCTTGTAATTTAAGTAACTGCTACCAGATTGTTGTATTTTATTTATTTTATATGAAAGAAAGTCACTTCATTTATACATTTTTTATTAGATGATACATGTGTATACATGCAAAATTCACAAAGCATATACAGTGAAAAACAAGTCTATGAGTGACCTAGGCTTTTTTCTTCCTCAGAATTAACTGTTATTTTCATTTTCTTATGTTCCCTTTCTAGGGTATTTAATACAACTGCAGCTACTTTTGTGTTTATTCTTTAAAGCACACACACACGGCTGCTATTGTACAACTGGAGCTACTTTTGTATCTGTTCTTTAAAATGCACACACATGCACGCGCACGCCTGCTATGCATACAGTTCTACGCTGTTTTTACCTAAGCATCTATTTGGGAGATAGTAACAGATATTTATTCAACTTTTAAGATGTGTCACTGTTCTAACTACTTGTTGCCTGATGTGTTAAGTGCTTACAACAGCCCACGAAGTAGGTTCCTTTTCACGCTCTATGCATGAGGGAGACGAGGCACAGAATTGAGCAAAGGATCCACCGTTGACTCTCAGGCAGCCTAGCCTCTCTGTGCACTTCACTCCAGCTCTGCCTGTTAGGCTGACTGGATGAAACTGTGGGTTCTGGATCAGAAATGATTGAATATTAGCAGTTTTGTATGATGATGGTGGTGGTGCAGTTGCTAAGTCATGGCTGACTCTTGTGACCCCATGAACTGTAGCCTGGCAGGCTCCTCTGCCCATGGGATTTCCCAGGCAAGAGTACTAGAGTGAGTTGCCACCTCCTTCTCCAGGGGATCTTCCTGACTCAGCTTTCACCCGTCTCCTCTCTTGCATGCAGTCTCCTGCACTGTCGGTGGATTCTTTACTGAGTGAGCCACCGGGGAAGCCAATTTGTATGGCTAACCCTAATAAGTAAGAGCTGCCTTATATTTTTAAAAAATTGTGTAGAATTCCCTGTGTAGTTGGCCGTGAGTTTTAGATCAGCTCCTTTTGATTGATACTTAGCCAGTTGCCATTTTTGCTTTCACAAACAGTACTGCAGTTAAAATCTTTCTGCTTATGTTATTTTTCACATGTGTAAGAAGAGAAATTGTTATGTCAAAAGGTGTGGACATTAAAATATACTTTGACAAATATATCTGATAAGTATATATATTGCCTTTTAGAGATTATACCAACTTTCACTTTCAGCTGCAGTGTGTTAGGATGTGTGAAAGAAAGCATATGAGTTTCCCTGAACCCTGTAGATGGGTGCGTTTGAGTTTCATACATGTAATACTTTGGTTATGAGGTATTCAACAGTGTCAGATTCTGGCATGTACAGTACATTTAACACTGACTTCTATTTTTCCAGTATTAGAATACATGAATCTAGATTTTGGGATTTCACAGTCTTGCTTAATTGTGATCCCAGAAGAGTTATTCAGTAACACTGCTGTTTACTGTGTGCCCCGAGATAAATTAATGCATTTGTTTCAACTAGCTTTTCTTAAAAATAATTTTTATTAAAATACAGTTTGAAATAAGTATTGATTGTTTGGTATCTGCCTCTAGTTTTCCATTATTAATTACATCTTGGTCTTCACGTTGTGAAGTTAACTTGATTGTATCATTATATGCCTATAAAAGTCAAAGGAAAATATAAGTTTCTAAAGTTTGCCTGAACAAATTCTATTGAATATAGTTCTCATAAAGACAACTAGTGACAGGAGAAGAAAATCACCCATATATTAAAACAAGAAATTTAGTAATGAAGGTAGAAGTTTTTCAAACCAAAATTACATGTTGATTTCTTTAAAATAGGAATATTGTATTTCATTTGATTTTGAATCCAAACACAGTGGAAACAGTTTGAACTTAAAAGAAGTAGTTGAACTGCAGACTTTTATTTCCCCGAAAATCAGTTAGCTGCTACTGAATTTGTGTACTTTAAGCCTCACTTGTTGTCTCTCTGTCCAGAGGACCCTTGCTGCAGCCATGCTGAAGCTGTGTTTTCCACACTGTACCATACCACTGCATTTTTGCACAGATGTCTTTTAGGTTCTGTGCTGTGCTTAGCTGCTCAGTTGTGTCCGACTCTTTGCCTGTAGTCATGGAATTCTCCAGGCCAGAATACTGGAGTGGGTAGCCTTTCCCTTCAGGGCATCTTCCCGACCCAGGGATCGAAGTCAGGCCTCCTGCGTTGCAGGCGGATTCTTTACCAGCTGAGCCACAAAGGAAGCTCAAGAATGCTGGAGAGGGTAGCCTATCCCTTCTCCAGTGGATCGTCCCATCCCAGGAATCAAACTGGGGTCTCCTGCATTGCAGGGGGATTCTTTACCAACTGAGCTGTCAGAGAAGTCCAAGTGTATAGAAGGTATTCAGGTAAAGATGTATTCCAAGTTTTTGGGTTTAAAACTGTCTCATTAAATTGTTTTACATGCCTAGGATTTTTATATTTCATAGATCATTTTCCAGTATTTTTATAATTGCTTCCTGCTTTACCTTTTCCTAAGCCCTGTGTGTTCCATTTATCCAGAAGTATCGACTAAACTTATTTTTGAATCCCAGACCTCTTGCCTTCCTGTGTCCCCTCTTCATATTTGAAGGATTCCCACCCACTACTGTTCTTGTCATATTTGACCCTTTTCCACATTGACTGTGGGTACAAATGAAGGCTAATGACCAAGTGATTGGGATTTTGTTTATTCCTCAAGCATTCTCTTCCCCTACCCACTTCTTACTTTGCCTTTCCCCGTTCATCCCTGATACCTGTCATTCTATTAAACACTAGTTGGCTTTGCTAATTCACATTGTTGAGCAGAATGAGGCAAAATGATCAGTATTTTTTTCTTTATCCTGTAACTGTTGATTCAGACCTTTCGTGACGCCCGCTCATTTCCACCTTTCAGTAGTTAACCCTTTCAAACCAGATCTCTTTTACTGTGTATTCTCTGTTTATTATGATGATGCATACATATCTTGCCTCCTCCTGGGTACATACAGAACCTAACATGGTATAAGCATTGGTCGTTCAAGTTCGTTGATCTGAAATATTAGTTTAAAATTTCCAGCCAGAACCAGATTTTAGAATGTCTTAGTGTGCCACGTGGTGAATGTTTCTCATCGCTAGTAGTCATTAGATGCCGGTTTATAGATGCTGTGGGAGATGGTGAGGAACAACATGCAGTTTTATCTGTTTTATCCATTTTTTTTCTTTCTTTTCTTTTTTTGGCAGAGAAACTTTTCCATGTCCGTAAATAGTGCTGCTGTCCTGCGATTGACAGGACGAGGAGGAGGAGGAACAGTGGTGGGGGCTCCTAGAGGTCGAAGTTCTTCACGAGGGCGAGGTGAGCTTTCATGTGGGAAAAAGGTAATAACGGAATGGTGGAGAGAGAGAAGAGGGAAATAAATAAATCACTTTAAAAATATTTCGATATTTGATTTTCCAAAACTGTCCTTTGACATTAACTGCATAATGTCCTGAACGTTTGTTTTTGGAACCGTTTCTCAGTGTATCCACTCCACAACCCCTGGTTTGGAGTAGAAGAGGGTGATTTGAGCCTAGAGACTTGAGTGTGAATGATTCTAGATGGTCCTAATTCTCTTCGGCAAATATTTGTGATCATGTTCCTCACCCCCAGGGGACCTTACGCTGTGAGAGCCAGGGCTCCCTGAAATGCCTTGGCTGCTGGAGTGGCACCCAGGTCCCTGCAGGCCTCTTGTGACTCGGGTCTCCATATAAGGCCATGTGCCAGGAGTGTCCCCAGCCAGAGAGAGGCTTTCGTAAAAGCTGTCTCCTCAGTACGAGACCTTTTTAGGGTGCAGAAGAAAGAAAAAATTATGCAACAATCCTTTATATAATCTGTAGTTTTGTATTTTATAGATTTGTCTTTTCTTAGAAGAATAATTGGTATTACTTGTTCTTTGATATCTTCTCCCTACTTGCAGTTTGTTGAACTTCTGCTACTTAAGGGCATTCTTAATGTTTGTAATATAAATATTTATTTGAGCTTTTACTTCTAAGTTGGCTGAATCATAGCAGAAGTCTCAACATACCTTGCAGTTTTAAAAGGTGCTTTTGAAAGAATTGGATGTCTGCAAAAAGAAGAAGCCATTGCCTCCACACATTGCGCCATCCAGGGTGGCATGATCCTGAATGTGGAGTATCTAAATTCTTACAGTTATGCTTTATGAAAAGAGCGATTTATACCCACTCTTTATAGAGACTGTATTAAATTGTGCATTCCTGTAAAGGGGTTTCATCCAGAATGTGGGAAGGCAACTGTTCTGAATAATGAAGAGGTTGACTGAAACTCTGCTTGTAGATCAAGTGCTGTTACTAGGTTGTCCATGTGTTTTCCTTCTGAATTCGTCAGTCTCTAAAAGGTGGTTTTTAACCTGGAGAGTTGTTAGAATCAGCAGAATATACTGGGTGGTGAGATTTAAGCATGTGTGTTTCAGAAGGTCCACAGGCCATTTAGATTGCCAAACGCAGTTAGGTTCTGTTGGTCCAGAAATCGTCTGAGATCTGTGCTTCTTGGTGCTGTGATGATGGTGTTCTGAGGGTGACTGTGGCCTGCTCCTTGGATGTTGCCTGGGTTTTTCTGCAATGGGCTCGCACTGAAAAGAGGTTGCCCTTGGGGAGCTTTTCCTCTAGTGCTTTTCAGGGCATGACGGTGAGAGGTCTTATTAATTAAGAAGTGTGGCCCACAGCAGCTGTTTTTTTTGTTCCTCAAGTGACCACCAATGTTGTGTGTTGCAGATACCAACCAATGTCTAAATAGGTGTTAAAAAAAATTCAGGTCTAGAAACTGATGAAGCGTTGATTAATTTCTTCCTGCCTTCTGGTTTGAAGTGTATATTGTTATCACATAGGATAGAACTCTTACATTCAGAATTTAAATGGGACTTGTATGAAAGATAAATACTGTAATAAAAGCCGTGACTTAATTAACATTGATATGAGTGGATGACATGAAACTAGTTAAATGAATGAAGTGACTTAGTGAGAAATACTTCTGACACCATTGTCCCAGCTGTGATTCTTATTGGTTTCATGAGACCTTTAATCTGTGGTTTTGTTTTCTTCAGTTCCAGCTTAATTTTAACCTGTTGGTTAAATAAATAGTGATTAGTGTAGTTTTTTTTGGGGGGGGGACACGAGCAGTCCTTGACATCAGATGATTGCCCTGGCTCTTTCCAGCCTGAGAGAAGTTTGTTGTGAAAATCAACTGACTTTCATACTTCTAAATATCATAAAGCAGTAACAGTTAAATAAATGAACAGGGAAACAACTTGAATTTGTCATCTTTTTATTTTATCTGGTGAAGAGGTTTAAAAATAAAGCGTATCTATAGAATTGTCAGCCACTGTCTTCCTCATTATTAAAGGAGGTATTTTTAATCCCCCCAAAGAAGAGGGTGAAATCTCAGAGATTAGGGCAGTCATTTAAATTTAACTTTATGAAAGATTCTCCATGTTATAGTTACTTGCTTCTCCTCATATGGGAACTACTTTTATAGATGATTATGGGCCTTGCACTTTGAAGAGTGTTCCTTACGTTTTACAAGCCGGAAAGCTCTAGAATCAGATTCTTTTTTTGTGCCCACTTATAAAGCTTTGGGCTCATAAGGAGGACCAGTGCCAATGCTAGTCATAACTGGCAGGAAATATTTTGTGGTTTGCTTATTTTTCTGGCAGATTTTGAACACTGTTTTTCATATTCATGTTTCCAGAATAAAATACTTTTTCAGGGTGCTATGTACTTAATGGTTTTCTTGACAAAATTGTTCTCTAAAAGGACAGGGGACTTTTTTCTTTCTCCCTAAAAATATCTTTGTAAATATCACCACAGTGTTATTTAACAGTTTGTAGCAGACTGTTTTAAGATAGATCTTAGATAATACATCTATATTTCCTAAGGATAGAGGTACAAAACTGTACATTAAGTTGAAGTTAAGTTGATAACAACTGAAAGGTAACTTTAGGATTATTATAGTTCAACTCTAGTCCTCACTTCCATTTTACAGATGAAGATATTGATACTTAGACTAAAGAAGATATCATTGTTCTATGATTACGTACATAAAATTATGCATTATTCTTATATTCCATCATAAGATCATATAGAAGTATAATTGTATTCTGAGTCAATTCTTGGTAAGTGATGCTAGAAAGTAAAAACACTGTATGGGTATTTGAAACAGTTATCTAACTCAGTTGTATTTAGCTCTGGAATGCATTCATTCTTTCATTCAAGATTCATCATTTTTCCTTGGGTGGGTTTTTACTGTTGGAGAAGTGAGTTGGGGATAATGGAAGATTTTATCTAGGTATAAATACATGCCTAGGCACAATTTTTACCTGCCTCCCCCCAGTTTTCAACTTGTGTGTTGGTTACAAATGGCGCACATTAGTTGGGAAATCCTCACAGTGCACAGGCAATATAAAGCTGAAAGCGCATATTGCCTTCTGCCCCCAGATGCAGTATTTGGATTTATATCCTTCTTGATCCTAACTATGCAGTCATATCATTTATATATACGGTAATTTTTTTTAATGTATTGCTCTTTGGCCTGCTTTAGTCGTTCAACAGAATAATGTAGATTCCTTTTAATGACAATATTTTATCTTCTGTGGCTTCCTAGTATTCTACTGAACTGTTGGATCAAAGTTTACTTAGCCAGTCCTTTACTGATGTATGTTTCTGTTTTTCAAAAATTTGCAACAAAAATCTCCATATATATATATATATATATATTTGCATATTTGTGCAAGTCTTTCTATTAGGATAAATTCTAATTAGAAAGTTGAGTCAAATTTGATAAATGTAATCAGATTGCCTTCAGTACAGGCCAGTGTGCATTTGAGTCACTGGAGCCTCTGTAAATTCCTACATGCACACTTTGTTACCAGCTCTGTGGTTTGAATTTAGTGCTGCCTGATAGTTTTCTCCAAGATTTGCGCAGATGGGAAAGAGTGCCTTTGGTTGGTGTGGAATATTCTTTAAGAAGTTAGTTCACAAAATTGATAGTTTAGTTGACCCTATTAAATTATCCTTTCTATGGAGTTAAAGAAATTAACATTTATGCCTAGTTTGTTACTTTGTCTGCTGTCTTCTCAAACTCCTCACATTTTCCATTTTTATTGAAAATAATCCAATAGAAGGTTTGATTTGTCATAATGGTTTACTGATCTTAGAATTTCACTATTGAGTTTTCCGTTAAGGAGCTTGATGTTGATACTGTTTCTTGTTCAGGACTGGAACTGGTACTCTAACACAGTTCTGTTTTTTTTTTTATATCCTCCTCTGGTCTGGCTACTTCACTGCTGTCATTGCCGTTATTGGTCTCACTGGTAAAGATTCAGTGGGCCTTGCTAAATATTAAATGTAGATATCCTGCTTTGTATATAGACAGCACTTCAGAGTTGAATGTTTGGTGTTCAGCTTGTGCCAGATGTTGACATCTGACCATCATTTTCTCTGTGTTGTTGTTTCAGGCAGAGGCAGAGGCGAATGTGGTTTCTACCAAAGAAGCTTTGATGAAGTAGAGGGGGTGTTTGGCCGAGGAGGCGGCAGGGAAATGCACAGGTCACAGAGCTGGGAGGAAAGGTAACTGGAGGAGTCAAGTCTTGGGGTAAAGAGTTGGTGTAAAAGCATTTCTTCTCTGCTTTCTGCAGAGTGAGAATGTTCTTTGTATAGTTACAGAGTTGCACTTTTCAAAAAATGCTACTAATTAAATAAGAGTTATGTTAGAAGTGTTTAAATGATCTTTATTTAAAGGAAGAAGCATTCTAGATAAATACATTAATATTTTTGTCCCTGCATGGATATTTAATAGTTAATTAGATATGCTATTTGATTAGTACTCAGTGAGAGGCATTTTCATTTTATTGTTTGCTGCTGTTAATCAAAGCATCTTCTCTATATTGCTTGTGACTTTATATGAAGTCTTTCAAGATGAGCAAAGGCAGTTGCGCAGATAATATACAAAGATGTCCATGTGATAATATTTATAATATAGAACAATGGGAAATAAGCCAAACCACTTAATTTCAATGTGGTTTCTTATATAATGGCATACCCACACAGTAGTTATTTGGTCTCTAAGTCATGTCTGACTCTTTCCTGACCTGATGAACTGTAGCCCAACCAGCCTCTTTTGTCCATGGGAGTTCCCAGGCAAAAATACCAGAGTGGGTTGCCATTTTCTCCTCCAGGGGATCTTCCCAACCCAGGGATCAAACCCGTGTCTCCTGCATTGGCAGGTGGATTCTTCACCTCTGAGTCACCAAGGAAGCCTTGTCCATAAAAGTTAGGAAGAGTTTGAGAATATTTAATCATGTGTAAAAACACATTTTCTGAAAACAGTGTATAAAGCTCTGTACAGCAGATATCTAAAGTAAAACATGAATTTAATTAGAAATGTACCTAATAAAAAAAGTTTCTGGGTCTATAAAGGTAGCTTTTGGTAGGTGAGACATTGGACATTTTTGTTTTCATATTTGTGCTTTTCTGTGTTTTCCAAATGTTAGGCAAAACCCATATATTTGTTTTATAATTTGAAAAGGAAATGCTGTTAAAGATAGGAAAGTGGGTGTCATGGATGGGAAATCTTTGTATTACTCTCATGTATTTTTTGAAACTTAATTTTACCTTTTCTAGGGGTGACAGACGTTTTGACAAACCAGGACGAAAAGATGTAGGTAAGACTTTCTTACTGTTCCGAAGTATTTTTATATGGATTTCCATGGCATTAGTTCTTAACAAGGCTCACAAAGGATACCTTAATTAAAAATTGACTCAGTTACTTGCCTCTCTCCAGTAGATGGGGTTGTAACATTGCTTGCTTTTAGAGTTCCATGGTTATTTGAAGGCTGTATTGCATGAAACCAGGGATAATAAATACAACCATTAGGATTTACTTGGTTTAACTTTTTAAGTCTGTGTATTCTCTGCAAGACATATTCTTTATTAAGGCTACCTTATGAACTGAAATTTCAAGTTAGGAAGCAGCCTATTTACTCCTTTTCCAGTGCCTCTCACAGCTGAGAAGAAATAGAGAAAATGCTAGAAGGTTTGCTTTTGTATCTGAGAGCAAAGGCTAAAACTGTGACAGTTTTTACTTTAGTCATTTATTCACCTGGTCTTTTTGATAAATAACAGTCTTTCTTAAAGGGCAATATTCACATTAGGTCCATAAAATATTTTATAGTGGCTTTTATTGAATGTTTTTTAATAAGATGTTCACTTCTAATGATTCTGAACTTTTATAAGTAATCCACTTTTGTTGAAAATGTTGTAAATTAAAAAAGAAAATGTTGCTCCTGCTATGTCTTACATTCTACCAGAATAGCAGTACTTGACTAGTTTGTTGAGACACACTGACATACTGATCAGTTGTGAGATACCCTTTGACAGCAAATTAAGATAATTTAAATACTGAAAGTTCCAGAATGATTTGTTCTTTTTAAAATTAGAGACTGTTCTTATGTATTTGCTTCTTATGTGTGGAGAAATGGGTGGAATTAGAAACATGTGGGTAAGAATTGTGCATGACCTTTGTGAATACCCACAGGAGAATGTAGAGGCAGAAAAAGCCCTGTAATACTCAAATTATAATGTCTGTTCATTAGGAATCATCTCACAGTAATGATTCTGTGAGGATGGAATTAAAAGATCATTAAAGTAAAATCCAGGTGGTACAGAAAGGTTCGACTCAGTGCATTTTGAAATACTTTGAAGCAGGCATAGCACGTTTTGGCTGTTAGGTTGTTGCTAGCAGTTGGTAATAAGGGCTTGTACGTATATAAGGTGCTCCCCTGGTGGCTCAGATAGTAAAAAATCCACCTGCAATGCAGGATACCCAAGCTTGATCCCTGGGTCGGGAATGTCCCCTGTTGAAGGAAATGGCTTACCCATTCCACTGTTCTTGCCTTGAGAATTCCATTGACAGAGGAGCCTGGTGGGCTACAGTCCATGGGGTCAAAAGAGTAGGATGCAGCTGAGCAGCTAACATAGCAACCACACACATATAGAAGTGGGCTTTATGGTTTTTGGTATCTTCTTGTCTTCAGTTTATTGGGACTGTTACGCTATCTGTATTGGTTTCCACAAGCATTTTTAACATCATTTCATTGTGGTCTCCTGGAGCATGTATCCGAGACATTGTGGTCTCCTGGATCATGTATCTGAGATACTGTCACTAATTTCCCAGTTGGCTCAGGTAAGTGAGCAATAGAGCCAGGAGTTAGAGCTGCTGGTCCCACTTTCTAGTAAATTTCCCCTCTTTCAGTTTGCACTCCATTCACCTGAAAGGATAATGGGGCCTGTGCAGAAAACTTAATCCCCTTAACACAGAAGATGTGATTCTTTGAAGTGAAAGAATCATTCTCTCAGAAGCTTTCCATCTCCTAGACAGAAGTATTTGATCGCATTTTTTAGCTGTCATTAAATAGCCTTAGTATACCGACAGAGTTTTTTGGGGGGCTAGTGCGTATGTGTCTAGGGAAAGTCATATCTAATTTTCAGATGGAAAGTTTATGTATAAATAGTATGGTAGGAGATTCCTTTGGCTTGAATGGAGAAGGTCCTGCATCTGTATTGAAACTGAGAGCCCAGACAGGCCTGTCCACTTCCTAGTTATGCCACTTTGGGCATCCTCTCTGTGTGACCTGTGTAAGTGATGTGAGGCTCTTAGGAGAAAACATAACTTGTAAATCTTCAATACTACTTTATTTTCACAGGTTAGGTGAATTTTGTTACTTTATTATAGAAATAAGAAATCCTGTCTTATCTGTGTTACAGCAGTCTTGGGTTGGAAAATAAACTGTTGTTCTAGCTAGTATTTAAGAATGCCTAAGGTTTTTAAACCGCAAAAGTTCTCAATTAAGCTTCTGTGTCCTTGATATACCTTGCTATTATCAGTCTTAGACCACTTCAGAGTTCTTTATTTTTTTCTCCTTTCAGTCAAAGAATAGGAAAACGTGACTTGCTGCTGTGCCCTGCTTTTCACAACTGCTTGCCTCTTTCCCTTTGCCCGCATAGGACTGGATAAGGGAGATTTCAGAAGAGTAGCAACAAATCTGTTTGAAATCTGATAGGGTGACATTTTTGGGTCTTGTTTTGGTTGAGGACAGTTTGCTTTTTTTTTTTTAAATGGAAATGACAAGGATACAAAGATAGTCTTAAGTTAAACCAGAGGTAAGGGAAAGGGTTCATCCTTACACATGTAAAATTAAAATAGCAGAGAAAGCATAATTTTCATGGAGTATTAGATTTGGAAAGAAATAATAGAGTTCATCTAGTCCAACCTCCTACTGGTGAATAAACACTCATTTTGTGTTTATAGAAAAAACTATTTGAAGTTTGAAACAGGAATTTGGGTTTGAAAATGCTTCATTGCCTAATTATTTTTTGCTTTTTCTAGTGGAGGTTTTTTCCCTGAGTTAAATTATATGTAAACCTTTTTATCTACAAAAACATAAATATGTTTGCATCTATGAGGTTTTTATACCATTGAATGGATCCTAAGTAGAAAGGTAAAGTTTTTACTTTGGTCGGAAGTCATTCAGGTGAATAGTTGTAATTTTTAAATCACTGTTAGATTAATGTGCACAATAGCTTTAAAGTGGATAAAATTTTGCATCTCTTTGCCTGATACCACCCTGCAGTTTCCATCAGGTTAGTGCTTATTTTACTTGCTCTGATCACTTTCTGCCACAAATATATGAATATGTGAGTGTGTTTGAGTGTCATGCCCAAATGATTTTACAGTTATGGTTAAATCTATTTTTTGCTGTTTTCTTGTGAATATTTGTTCTTAGCTGTTAAAAATTAAGGGGGTAATACTTACCCCAGTTTGGTTTTATAAGGAACCAAAGGTATGATCTTTGTTGTCTTGAAAAAAGTAGCAGTTTTAAAAGGATGTTCACTAAATATTAGGAAATCATCATTCTACCCAGGGAGCTAGGTTTGAAACTAGACTGTTGCTCCAACTGGCAGATGAAAATGAAAAATTTATGACTGATTTACCTAGAGTTCAGCTGTGTAAAGTGTGTCCCTTTTACCTTCATTACTGGTATCATACCACATTCATACAAACTCACCAGCAGCATTTCTGTTGTTATACATAATTTGTTACCTTCACGTGCATTGATTTCAGCAGATAACCACAGAGAGAAACTTTATATAATGTTATATTTCCACAACATGTATTGTTAGCTCAGCCATTATTTTAATGGGTGGAGGCTTGATCACCATGATGTACTCAGAAAGATGTAATCAGCATTGGAAAAAGAAAACATGAGATACGATGAAGGAAAAATAGCTGCATAATTGGCTGAGTGTATTTAATACATTAGAAAATAGGGTGCTGAAATAGATACTTCTTACTCTATCAGTCCTGTTTCAGAGATCTGAAAATTGTCAGTGCTTTGTCCGTTGATGTGGATATCCAGGTCAGTCCTGTTTGGGCTCTTGGAGACCAGAGGAGTTTGAAATTCAGGAATAGTCTTGTCAAAATTCTCCATCTTGATTTGATACTCACCTTTGGAGCCTCGGGCCAACAGAGATGCAAAACAGTGATGTAACAGGATCTCGGAGGGCAGGTAGGATGTCCTCCTCTGACACGTTTCTCCAGTACCTTCCTGCATTGCTGAAAGGAATACAACTAATTCAAAGTGGGGAGGATTTTCATGCTGGAGCAGAGCAGCCAGAGGACTTGATGGTATAATAGAGTGGTAGTAGGTGAGTGGAAAGATAAAGAATGGACACTCCTCAGAACTGATGCCGTCAAGGTGAAAGTCCACGCTGGTCTGGTAGAGTTTGCCATTTTCTTGTTCCTGGTAGAGTACAGCTGAGACCCGAACATTGGTTAGAGGGCTAGGTCGAGTGTTGGCCACTTGGAAAATGAGATTAGGTTTGCCATCTATGTGAGCTACTACTGCTAAGTCAGTAAAGCGAATTGAGAAAGCTCGATTTTTAGGCCGGGCAATCTTCGCCACAAAGGCACCTAAATTAGAAACCATTGAATTTTTTTTTAGAACGAACGCTAGAAATGTCATTACCTTTTCTGAATGACAAGGATCTAGCAAATTGTTATACATTTCTTAGTGTCGTGCCTGCCAAATAATTCAGGAATTCAACTTACTGATAATTTCTCATTAGCCTGAAGAGTTTTTCAAAACAGTACATATATTCTTATTTTAAAACTGATTTCAAAATGGATAAGGAAGATTCATTTGTCACTTAGACATGTAAAACTTTAAGTTTGTTACGAGATCAGAGAGTGGTCATTGCCTATATTCCTACCCCTGCTTTAAATAAAAAAAGGTAACAGAAAATAAATGCAATTTAGTTGCCACCAGATTACTTCTAGTTGAAATAGAGATTAGATTCATATTAGAAGGATTTGGGGTAGGGAAGGGACCAGTAGAACAAGTGGTCCATTGAAGAACGTTTAACTTTGAAATTTATACAAAGCCTTTTTTCTTTTAAAAAGGCTCTGGTTCTCAGGTGATTTGAGTGTATGCTTCAAGTGCATCCTCCTCCCTACCCCCCCACCCCCACCCCCAACTGTAGATCAGGGTTTCTTAACTACTACTGTGCCTCAGATGTTGGCAGGCTGGTGAGGTCTATGTACCTCTTATCAAAATTATGCTTTAAATGCATTAAAATAAAATACATAAAAAGGAAACCAAATATATATATGTATTTTTTCTTTTCTTCTTGCTAAGGATGTGTATTTTTGTTCTTTATCATGCAGTACTGACTGTGGTACTCTCTGGGCTCACTAGTATTGAGTAAATGTTGAAAAGATGAATTCAGGAGAAAATTCTAGCCCAGTAAAGGTTAACCAAAAAAAAAAAAAAAAAAAATCAAATTCCTCTGTTAGGTAAAATGACTGTCATAATATGCATTGAACATATTTATTCACTTATTCAAGAAAATATTTAGCTCCTTTGAAAAATTCCTTTTAGATTTTTTTGTTCATATGTTTTTGGCTTCTGTTATAATGATCCCTTTTTTCTTAAGTTAGGTAAAATTTAAATATAGTCAAATTTTAAAAAATTTCTCCAGTTGTTTGACCCAAGACTCTTTTCTAGTCTCAGGCATTACTTGTCAATAATGCAAATAAATTATTCTGGAATATGATCACTTATAACTGACTATACCCATTCCAAAACGTACCTATGCTCTTTGAAAGAACAAAAACAATTACCTGTGATAAAAGCCTCTAGCATGAGGCCTAGGAGCATTTGTATGGCAAGGAGGGCGATTGCACTTGGACAGTCACCACTGGGGAACATGGTGCCGTAACCAATTGTGAGCTGTGTCTCCAGGGAGAAAGAGAATGCCGCTGTGAAACTGGTGATGTACTTGACGCAGATAGTGTGGTTTTCAGGTGGGGCGTCGTGATCTAGTCCCAGGTCGCCGTTCATCTCAGCGAGAACATACCAGAGCACTGCAAAGACAAGCCAGTGGATGACAAAAGAGGCAGAGAAGACCAGCATCATCCAGCGCCAGCGCATGTCCATTAGGGTTCCCCAGGCGTCTCGAAGATAGGCAAGGCCTGTGTGGGCGCCATCCATTTGAAGCGTGCTGTGACCATCCTTGGTGACCATCCTCCGGTGTCTCTGAGTCAGGAGAGGAGCAATAACTTTGCAGTGACTGCCATCCATCTCAGGCTGTAATGCTCTGAAATCGAGAGTGCATTAGTAAACCCTGAACTGTTTCATAGTTAATATTATTTAAATTTTGAGACTTAGTTTTATAATTTTTTTTTTTGGAATGCTTCCTCGACTCCCAGGCAGGCTTTCCCAGTCTGATAGCTCTTTCTGTTTTCACATAAGGGAGCATTTACTCGGTCATTTGTTTGATAGCTAATCATGGATTGCCTTGAGATATCTCTTACTGGTTCCTTCAAGGACTGTTAAAAGTATTGTTTGTCATTTTAAAAAATTTCTGAGGGCTGGGGTTACCATTCATGTCTTTTTTGACACTTTTGTATTTTTCTTGCATAAATCCAGGCTTCAAGTATGTATTGATTTGACTAAACATTATATGTAAATAACTTTTCATAATTAATTAATAGCTTATAACTGAATAATGAAAAGGAATGTTAAATATCTGTTACTTTTTAAAATAGAAATCATTCAGAAGTATAGTGTTTAGCTGACTAAAAATGTTTTGAAGCCAAACTTAGTGCTAGGATAAGATTAAGCTTTTAGAGATCTGTAGTTCTATTGTATGCTTTATAATTAGCCTATTGAAAGTTTTGTAATTAGATTTTGTTTGTTTTTGTTACTTTGTGGCCATTTTCATGGAGGCTTTCCTTCTGTGGTTGGTGGATTGCCACCCTTTTGAATATTCTAGATTCTGACTAGATAGTAAATAATTTTCTCTCTACCCAAAATAAAAAACTCCAGGTGGAGATTCCAAGGTAATATTAATTTTGGAAGTAAATGAACCAGTAGAAAAAGCTTCAAGTTCAGTGAACTAAAATAATCATTAAGGCATCAAATGGCAGTTTTTAAAACATATTAGTAAAACTAGCTTTTAGCTGTAGTCAGTTTTCAGCTGTGTTTATGTTTTCTCATGTGGTGCATGGAAATCTAACATGTGCTTTCCATGTGACCATCCTTGCATACAACAGAGGTGCAGAGGACTTAGGCAGAGGCAGCCAGGAACAGGACAGGAGATACGGCTTTGCTTCCCTGAGTGCTCCTTTCTTCTCTGCCTCAGTCCAGTACTTGGGGCTTATATGTGACTCTCTTTTTTGAGGCTTCTTCCTTCAGAAGTAGATGCCCTTGGAAGAGTTGCGTATCACCTTCCTCCCTTTTGAATGACTGTGATATTTAAGAAGGTGACTGGAGGTGTGTGGAGCCAGGCTATTGCTTTAGTTTGCTGGATGCTCCTCTGTTTAGGAACTTTGGGGTTTTGGAGACTGCCTTCCCATGTCGGAATTGGACCTTAGCAGCTGGGTAGATACTTTCCCTTTTGTCCTAAGGCTGATTTAATATTTATTGCTGATATTAGAGACATTCTCTTATATTTTCTTTAGATTTGAGTTGCTGATGGAACACTGGGTTGACTGTTAAATTTATTTAGATTAGATGGTCATTTCAGTTTCATATTATAAATTTTAAAAATCTTAGGGCCTTAATGTCTTATAATTTATTATCCTAACAAGTTTTCATTATCATTTTATTTAGTGTTTGTTTTTTTTGGCACACTATTTAATGACTCATTTTATTAGATTTTTTGATGTTTTAGAAGACCTGATCTCTACCCTTTTGTAAATTATAATAATAACAAAATATTCATAAATATTTCAGGTTACATTGTCTCTAATTCTTTGGAAACTCAGCAAGATAGATATTCCTATCCCATTTTTCAGGTGAGATCACTGAGGGTCAAAATTTTCACAGGCCATATGAATTATTTTCCAAGTCTGGCTAACTTTACGGTTGGCTTTTTGTTTTGTTTTGTTTTTAAAAATTCCAAGAAGCTGCCTGATTTAGAGAGTTTGGCAAGATAGAAGTCTTCTCAAGATAATTGATACTGTATTCACAAGACGGTCTTTGACAACCTGATTTTTAGCACCTTTAGTAGACGTTCTTCCTGTCCCCAGAAATGTCGCAAGTATCCATTTTAAACCATTGTTAGCTTTATGCATGATTTTTATGTCAATAACGATTAATTGAATTAGCTAATACAGATTGTTGATTATGTGCCCGGGATCATACCAAACACTTCACCTGTATTGACTCATGTGAAGCCAGTAGCTTCACAGAGTACCAGAGTAACTTCTCGGGGTATTTCTTGCTTTATTGGTATTAATATTGTTTCTTATGCCTGCATGTGTGCTTGGTCATGTCTGACACTTGGTGACCCCATGGACTGTTGCCCGCCAGGCTCCTCTGTCAATGGGATTCTTTAGGCAAAAATACTGGAATGGGTTACCATTTCCTCCTCCAGGGGATCTTCCTGACCCAGAGATCGAACCAGTGTCTCTTATGTCTCCTGCATTGGCAGGCAGATTCTTTACCACTGAGTCACCTGGGAAGCCCAATGTTTCTTAACTTTCATACTAATAAGTACCATTATTAATGACATTTTATAGGTAGTGAAGCTGAGGCACAGTACATTTCCTAAGATCATAAAAGTAGTAAGTGGTAGTGAATTTCTGCTCAGTCCGTAGACCAGATCAGAGTCAGTGCTATATTGCCTTGAAAATAGACATTTTGACCTAGTTATTAGCCTTTGTGAATAATACAGTCTTCCATTTGACTAGTTTGTCCAAGAACCCTACTGAGTATTCTTCAAAAATGCTTAGGCTAAGACCTGTGATTTATAGACAAGAAATATATTTTCAATTAAGGAAGACATCTTGCGTGGTTTGAAGATTAGTAAAATCAGAATTATTACAGTCTAGTCTTGGATTCTGCAGAACAGTAGAGCTAAAATGTGGAGAAAAGAGTTCTTACAAAACATTGCCAAATTTGTATGTTACCAGATGAGAAAATAATGTTAAAAATCACTACTTTCATCGTGATTGTATGAAAGAAAGGACATCCTGACATTCTGACACTTGAAGGATGTGGCCGTGAGTGGTACCTGGCTGCCTGCACCAAGCTGATGAGCTGCTCTGTAGCTGCGCATTGTCCGTGACCCTGACCTTTATTATTTCTTTCTGCCTATTTTGGCGAATGCCCATTGTGGACCTGCACACTAGTGCTGTTCCACTTACGGAATCACTGACTGTTTATTGTGTCACAGTAATTTGTGAGGGGGAAGGTCCGTGATTCTTCTTGATTTCAGCCTGCTTCATTAAGTTAAAAATTCATTACCTGAAGAGATAGCCTTTGTATACATACTATAGCTAATAAAATTGATTGTTCTAATTTGGGCCTTTTTTCAGGATTGTAACTTCTTCCTTACAAATTTCGTGGCACTCTTATTCTAGGTTTTTTCAATTTTTTCCTCTTGCAACTGAATAACTAAATACGAAGAAAAGCCTGTGAACAGAGGCTAATATCAAAACAGTGGAGCATTATCCTTTTTATATATAAAACCGTCCTGGATCTTGTTTAGATGGTGTTGGAAAGTAAAGTAGTTGAGAGAAGAAAGATTTTGATCCCCACTTAACAGATTACCCTGAATAATTCCGTTCTTTGTAGTCAGTGTGGTTTAGCATAACGAAGACAGGGTGGGAAATGTAGCTGACAGGGTTCTGGCTCTGTTGGTTACATAGCTGTGTCAGTTTGGGCAAGCCAGCCAATCCCCTTGGCCAGGTTTCCTTATATTAAAGAGAGAAAGAAAAGAGGGAATTAAATAACATGCCCCTTTAAAATCCTACATGTTTGTAAACTTACTACCATTTCCCTCAACTCTTACAGGTTTCTGGTATGATTGTTTTCTATATGATTTTACGTCTGCTCGTGTGACTTTTAAAGCATTAAATTATTGTTGCCTAATATGTGTAGATTTCCTTTCCATCAAATTTAAAAGTGTTTGATGGACAGACATTATGCTATTGTATTTCAAGGTAATTTTTATATCCCTACAGGCACACAAGTGCTTTTTGAATGTTTTTGTCTTGGTCTGTATTTATGTAATTCTTGTAAACTGGTCCCAGTAGAACGTAGAATAGAAGCTCAGTATGGTTTGCTTGTATTTCTCTGTGGGCCAAAATATATTTGCCCACATATAAATCATTTGATGGAAAAAAATTGTACTTTATAAAAATGATATTTTGGCTGCTTCATTGGTCGTCAAAATAATGAACTCATTCTACTCATTAGGTTGTAGCACTCAAAATTATGTCTTTTTATTGTCGTGTTTTAATGTAGTAGTGCAGCCCATATTAAACAATTAGATATAAGTAACTACAGTTGTTACATGATTTAAGTATTACCATATATTTGCTCACTTCTGGTGGAAACACTTTTAAGACTGTAGAGAGAGTCCTAATCATCTCTCCAGCCCTCCCATAATTGGGACAAACAGTGTGAGTTCTAATTCTGTTATATAAGCTCAGAGATTCTTTTATATTTTAATTTCTTATTTGTAAAAGTACATAATTTCAGCAATAATTTCATGCTTAAAAAGAAATTAGGACACTCGTTATTTTTCCTATGGGTTAAAAAGATAAAAACAAATTTTTTTTTGTCTTTTTTTTTTTAATCCTCATTTTTGGTTTCTTTAATCCTGTCCAGAAGAAAAAGATTTTTTTTTTTGAAAGCCACTGAATTTTTTTCTAGGATTTTTCTTTTCTCATTTCTGTATTATAACGCAGAATTAGTACACATTTAGTAAAACAAGAAAATTTTCAATAATGCTTTCAGTAAGACTGTTACTTTGTTTCTAAAATTTAAGGAAAAAGAATAAGGAATGTATGACCTTATAGGTAATGTCTTTGTTTTAAAACTATTGGCAATATCTAGTTCTGTCCCTATTTGTCAGGTTTTTTCTCTGTTTCCCTTAAGGAAAGAAATAGGATTGAATATTATCGCAGGTACTCACCAGTTCTTTTGCTGGGTCAGCCTATATACAGAGGCAGGTCTTGAGGAAACTTTCAGTCTGTCTTTTTGATAAGGTAATTTTAATCTACAAGTCCAGTTTGTAGGTTCTCTTCTTGGACTGGGTTTACAGTTCACATTCCTCTGTTTATAATGTCGTGGGGGCTGGTTTCAGCTGAAGCTGATGTGATTGGTCACTTAGTCTGCAGGGGGGCCAATTAGCTCTGATCATGTGGAAAAGAATGCTGGTTTGTTAGGAGGTCTTTCTTTACTCAATACAACTCTGGAGAAAGCCTCCAGAACTGACTTGGAGAAGGGGTGCATTTTTTCCCTCTAATCAGGACCGGGCTTTAGTAAGTTTGCATAATCTTACTTAAGAGTTTATTTAAAAGTTCAAAGGGATAAAATTCCCTGCAAGATTTCCTTTCAGCCGTCTTTCCTTATATAGCATGTTGAAGTGTGAGATGTTTCCTTTACTAATCTTTTTTTCCTCCATTTCTTTGGAGAACATTTCCTTGGATAAGGACTTTTAGGTATAAGTTAATGAATTGATTTTATTAGTATTCTTTTCATATCCCATCTCATCAGAATGACTACCATTAATTCTGGAACTAGTAATATAGGTTAATTCCGTTACCTGAAATCTTTTGGGGAGGGGTAAGGAGGCAGACTTTTTAGTTTTTTTATGGCTGTACAGAGAGCTTGAATAAGAATACATTTAATTGTTGGTTCCTTGCATTTATCTTTAAAAACACACTGGTGTAAAAGAACTGAAAAAGTTTCTTAAGTCATGCTTCAGTGATCACTGAAGCATGACTTAAGAAAAAGTATGATGACATGCAATAAATACAGTGTTCAGTATACAGAAAATTTAACTTAATGTCTAAATATGTTTAGCTGGGAAATGTCTGTGATCCAGCATTCAGCAACCTCCAAACGAGCTGTGGGATGGCTTTGTATAATGCCTTTCTGAGCAACACTTTTCTCCACCTCCGTTAGCTGCTCATTTTAAAACTTTGATCAAATGTCACATGTAAGGGGATCTGAGGTACAAAGGCTGCGATTGTTCAAAGTGAAGTCATGGATAGCCTGCTGGGGAGATTATTAATGTAGACCAATATAATGCTACTTAGAAGGTGAAATCCGCCTTTGTAGATTCCTCTTCCTTCCCCCAACCACAATTAAAAAAATATATTAATTCTGTCTTTGTTTTATTAATGCCAAGCATTTCAGCACAAGTTCAGACACAGCACTGGAAACTTTGACCTTCAGAACTAGAAAAGGTAAAAGCATCAAGGAGACACTTGTGATATGATGTACCTTCTCTGTATGTTCTGGTAGGAATTATGCTTTCTATCAATTGCCAGGTAACTGTTTGGGGTGGCAGAGGGAAACCAGAGCTAATACAGTGCAAGTCTGCCTTTCATAAAGAAAGAGGTACTGAAAGTGCATCTGCCATGTATCTTGAATAGATGTTATAATAAGCAAAATAATAAAGATTTTACCAAAATTAGAAGCCTCTTTCCGTAATATATTAAGACATGATTTATAAGATGATTGTCAAGAAAGAAACATCTCAAATGAAGAAGTATTCTGGTTTCTGCATTTTGCACTTTGAAAGTCGGCTGTGGTCTGTAAACAGTGATTCTTAGTTGCTAACTGAATGGAAGTCGTAGACCTGTTCAGGAGTGCTTCCTCAGGGGTTTCGCGCTCTCCTTATAGCAGTTAAATTCCTTGGTGTTTGCATTTAATAGCATCGAAACGAGGTTAGCTGAGTTGAAACTAATATTGATACTGATGTTCGACCAACTTCACCCTAAAGTAAGTGGGCCCTCCTGTTGAAACAGAACTGATGATTTAGATTGGAGATGGCGCTAAAACATTCTAGAAAGGAACATAAGTGCTGGGTGTCTATCACTGAATTTTTTTGCCTGCAAATTACAATGATTAAGATAGATACCAAAATCAGGTACATTATTCTTTATTAAATAAATTCAATTCTGTATCCCTAAAATGTTTCCTTTGCTTTCTGGCTAAACCATTCCAGTATATAATCCATATTTGTACCACATTGAACCTGCAAGCAACAAAATCTTTGGTTGGAGTGCAATGTCTTGCCTGTGTACCTGCGTCATTTCACAAGTTTAAAACTTTAGCCATGGTCCCCAGTGCTCTTTCTTCCATAGTGTACTTCGCTTTCTTTAGAAGAGGCCTGTTCTCTTTGCCGTTCTGCATTGACGCCCACTGCTGATCATCTTCCCCAGAGATTTCAGGCAGCGTCTGGGTATATACTAGCAGATGACTGAGCTCAAGGGTTATAGGACTGTGGGGCATATTCAGACCACATGAGGTCTTTTACAGAGTCTCATATACTGCAGCCCCTCCAGTCTCTCTCTTCCAGCTGGGAACTGCTGTGTTTACAGGATCGTGTTAACCACTGGAGCAGATGATGACCCTCCTCAGGGGTTCAGTTCAGTTCACTTCAGTCGCTCAGTTGTGTCCGACTCTTTGCGAACCCATGAATCGCAGCACGCCAGGCCTCCCTGTCCATCACCATCTCCTGGAGTTCACTCAAACTCCCGTCCATCAAGTCGGTGATGCCATCCAGCCATCTCATCTGTCGTCCCCTATTCCTCCTGCTCCCAATCCCGCCCAGCATCAGTCTTTTCCCTCAGGGGTTAGGATGGGAGAAAAATTGCAAATGTCTGGATATAGACTTTAAACTACTCCATCCTAGTTACCCTGAGCTTTGTTTACAATTGAGGGGGAAAAGAAAATATCAGTACCTGGATGGGATTCCCTTTCACTGTTTTTTTGGTATTAGGAAATATTTTTAGTGTTAATCAAAGAATCTGTATCTGAATAGAAGAATACAGAGTTACTTGTTAGAAAAATTTGCACATAAACAAGCTTCAAAGTCTGTCCCATAATTCCACTTTTGCTTTTGGAGTTTGGGCACTTGTAAGTTCCAAGTCTCACAGCTGTAGATTTTGTTGGCTGAGTGCCCTTTTGCTCCATCTGAAGTTTTCCATAAACACCATTTCTGGCTGCAAGTCAAACATGCACACAGGTGCCCTTTTACTGCTCTTTCTCCTTAGGAAGTCTACTCAATTAGACCAGACTAAAACCAATATTGCATTTTAATTTTATATTATTTTTAGAAGAGTCCTGTTTAGACTTAATACATTAAGGCAGAACCAACCAAGTGTCTACTGCGATTGGGGAGAGTATTTATATATGTAGTGCATTGTACTTCAGCACTTTCTGTGTATCCTGAAGATGAGTGAATATAAAATATTACAGTTTTTACAGGTAGTACAGTTTGCTCATAAAACTATCATGTTTGCCATATTGAATGCCACTGTATTTCTTTACCTTTTAGGGGTCATAGATACCTTTGAGACTCTGGCAGAAACATTAGACCCTTTTCCCTGAAAAAAAGGCTATGCCCTTCCAGTTTAAGGATTCACTACCCCCAAGCTCTCTTGTTGGCTCTGGTTAGGAATATTTGGTTCAGGCATCAATTTTTAAGTTATTTAATTATGTTTACTTTTACTCATCTTGTTTACAAGTTAATCCGTTAAGATTTTTTAAAAAGTCAGCTGAAACATTTGGTCACTCAGCTTTGTCATATTGCAGATGTTACAGAAGGAGAAAGACTTAAGTGCTGAGAAAGGCCGTGTGGGTGTCCCTCGTTCATTTTAGCCCTGGTCACTGTGGAGCCCTGTAATTTTTAGACCTTAAAGGAACTTTGGTAGATACTGTCTTTTGAGTTGCCCATGAACAACTTTATCATTTAATTGTATCAGTAATACGCAAATATGTATGTATTTAAACTCATTATAGAGTCGACGTTCTCTTTGGAACCCCCCCACTTCCCACCCAGATTTACAAAACTATAAATCTGCTGTAATCATTTAGGTTGTAAAGGATTTATTTTCATGTTTTAGAGCAATTCTTTGCATATGGGGTAGTTTTGGAAATGTGTATTTTATTAGATGGTACTTAAAGTCATTTTTTTCCCCTCAAGATACTTATTTCAAGTAAAATTGTTATATTGTTAATATATAAGTTGATCTTAACATTGCTTTAGGGGTATACATTTTGACATCATTTGTCTGCTGGAAGATTAACAAATTTAGTTCCCTTTAGGAATCTTGGCAGTCTGTAGCCCCAAGCTTTTCTGTGCATGATGTCTATTTTTTTTTTTTTAAGAGTACTTTACGCTTAGATCCTAGAACTTCCTCTTTCTGCTTTAGTTTTTGCAGCATTTCTGGCTGCTGCTGATGGGTTTAATTTGTGAGTAAACCCTGGATTAGGAGTTTGAACATCTATGTTCTCTTTCTGCTTTAGTCACTACTCAGCTGGGTGATGGGGTTCTCTGGTAGCTCAGATGATAACGAATCCACCTGCAATGGGGGAGACCTGGGTTCCATCCCTGGGTTGGGAAGATTCCCCTGGAGGAGGTCATGGCAGCCCACTTTAGTATTCTTGCCTGAAGAATCCCATGGACAGAGGAGCCTGGTGGGCTACAGTCCATGGGGTCTCAAAGAGTCAGACACGACTGAGTGACTAAGGACAACGTAGCACAGCTGTGTGACAGTGAGAGATCCCCCTAGGGGTATCCCTTTCCTCACAGGAATAATGGAAGTGATAAAGTTTGATTCAACCCTTGTGGTAACTATGAAGATCGTATGAGATATTTCAATACATTTTGTCAGTGTGTAAGCTATCAACTCATTTGTTCATATGTGTATCCCTGGGCAGTGGACCAGGAGAGTAAGTGTTGTGTCTTAAGTCTCTTCTTTATTTTAATCCTGTGTTTTTAATATCAATATTTGTCCCCGGAGAAAGCCCTCATCTTAATGTGCCAGAGGTTTGAGTAAACAAACAAAAAATGATAAAGTAGTACTTTTCTTTGGGAAAATACTCAGTAGTACTTAGCACTAAGTTGAATATACCTTATGGCCAGCAGTTTCACTCCTAGGTGAAGACCAACAGAAATGCAAACATATGCTTACCAAATTTCATATTTAAGAATGTTTGTCACAGCACAGTTTATAATAGCAAAAAAATAGAAACAACCAAAATCAGTAGTAGAGTAATATATTGTGATAATATGATGCTGAAGCTCAAACTCCAGTACTTTGGCCACCTCATGCGAAGAGGTGTCTTATTGGAAAAGACTCTGATGCTGGGAGGGATTGGGGGCAGGAGGAGAAGGGGCCGACAGAGGATGAGATGGCTGGATGGCATCACTGACTCGATGGATGTGAGTCTGAGTGAACTCCGGGAGTTGGTGATGGACAGGGAGGCCTGGCATGCTGCGATTCATGGGGTTGCAAAGAGTCGGACACAACGGAGTGACTGAACTGAACTGAATATATTGTAATATATTGTTCATACAATGAAATCCCATATCACAGTGCCAAAGAACAAGCCTCTGTTCTCTGTAATGATGTGGGTGAATTTCCTGTAATGTTCAGTGAAAGAAGCCAGATGCAGTACAGAATGAGAGAAAATATTTGCAAACAGTGTGACAAGGACTTAATTTCCAGAATATACAAACAGCTCATACAATCAGCAACAAAAACTGGACAACCTAAGTGATCTAAATAGACATTCTCCAAAGAAGAAATAGAAATGGCCAGTAGGACATGGAAGGATGCTAAATGTCTCTAATTATTAGAGAAATTCAAATAAAAACCACAATGAGGTACCCCCTCACTGTAATGGGCTAGTGTTTATGTAAATTCAGGCAGCTGAAAACAGCAGATAATAACGAAAAATCTTTGATTTGGAAACTCATATTTAAGCCACATTAGTATACTGTGTTACAACCGTTAACGTAGAAAAGCCTCAAAGAGGTAGCAGCACTTAGCTTTGATCATCTTAAGTGATCTGGTGGTTTTACCTACACCTTTTTTTTGAGAAGGAGAAAAAGGTATGTCACTGTATGAAATCTGTCATTTGACCTAGTAATTTTACTCTTTGAAGTTTTTTTCAGAAGAAGCAGTTCAGAAAAGCAAAACACATATCACACAGATATCTCTTCCTAAGTTATCTAGTTCTCAATAAATTAGTTATGAAGTAAGTGTCCAGTGGGGAATTACCTGGCAGTTTGCAACAGCAGCATGGTAAACCTAGTATATATCCATTCATATTAAGTTGGGCATGACCTAGCAACTGAACAACAAAGATACATGATCACAGAGAAATAGTTGCTGTTTAAATGAAAAGTAGGTTTTGAAATAGTGGGTATACTGATTGCAACTGTTTTAAAAATGTTATGTAAAAGCTAGCCATAAGTGTGTAAGTCTTATTTCTAAGCTAGAGGAATTGGTATTTTTATTTTTAGTATCTTTAAATTTTTTTTGCAACTTACCATCTGTTAGAAAAAATTATAATGACCAGTTTTTGATTGGTTAAGCATTTTACCGTCAGTTCAGTTCAGTCGCTCAGTCGTGTACGACTCTTTGCAACCCCATGAACCGCAGCATGCCAGGCCTCCCTGTCCATCACCAACTCCCGAACTCCACCCAAACCCATGTCCATTGTGTCAGTGATGCCATCCAACCATCTCATTCTCCATCATCCCCTTCTCTTCCTGCCCTCAATCTTTCCCAGCATCAGGGTCTTTTCAAATGAGTCAGCTCTTCACATCAGGTGGCCAAAATATTGCAGTTTCAGCTTCAACATCAGTCTTTCCAATGAACACCCAGGACTGATCTCCTTTAGGATGGACTGATTGGATCTCCTTGCAGTCCAAGGGACTCTCAAGAGTCTTCTCCAACACCACAGTACAAAAGCATTAATTCTTCTGTGCTCAGCTTTGTTTATAGTCCCAACTCTCAACATCCATATATGACCATTGGAAAAACCATAGCCTTGACTAGATGTACCTTTGTTGGCAAAGTAATGTCTCTGCTTTTTAATATGCTATCTAGGTTGGTCATAACTTTCCTTCCAAGGAGTAAGCGTCTTTTAATTTCATGGCTGTAGTCACCATCTTCAGTGATCTTGGAGCCCAGAAAAATGAAGTCTGACACTGTTTCCACTGTTTCCCCATCTATTTGCCGTGAAGTGATGGGACCAGATACCATGATCTTAGTTTTCTGAATGTTGAGCTTTAAGCCAACTCTTTTCACTCTTCCTCTTTCACTTTCATCAAGAGGCTCTTTAGTTCTTCTTCACTTTCTGCCATAAGGGTGGTATCATCTGCATATCTGAGGTTATTGATATTTCTCCTGGCAATCTTGATTCCAGCTTGTGCTCCTCCAGCCCAGCATTTCTCATGATGTACTCTGCATATAAGTTAAATAAGCAGGGTGACAATATACAGCCTTAACGTACTCTTTTTCCTATTTGGAAACAGTCTTTTGTTCCATGTCCAGTTTTAACTGTTGCTCCTGACCTGCGTACAGTTTTCTCAAGAGGCAGGTCAGGTGGTCTGGTATTCCCATCTCTTTCAGAATTTTCCGCAGTTATTGTAATCCACACAGTCAGAGGCTTTGGCACAGTCATTAGTGGGTGCTCTCAGCGGGGTAGAGGGGCGCGGCGCTTATTTTGCTGCCTTCATTACTTCTCAGAGCCTTAGCGTAAAGGTAGATGGAAATGAGTGTTTTGATCAGCTTGTCCATCAGGTATTTGTATTCCCACTGTGCCTGGCACGTATTACTTGCAACTGAAAGATTACATGTGTTAAAAGTTATTTCCTATTGCTTACCAGTTTATACACATTAGGGATTTCTTTGTTCTAAATTTTTCTTCTGTGTGTATAGCTGTATTTTTCATCAAGTCATATAATAGATGTGGGAATGTGGGCTTTGTAAAATGTCTCGTCCCTTCTTATTCTTAGCAGGAGAGCTTGAAACATCTAACCTTTCTAACCCAAGGGAAGGTGTGGAATGTACCTATAGTTGAACTCATAAAACTTGGTACTTGGTGTGCAATAAATATTTGTTAAATGAGTCAGAAGATTAACATGAGAATTGTAGTTACGTCATTTAAACAGTGGTATGTGATTTTGGACCGTTTCCACGGGTTATCTTTTTGATCCTCAATATTCTCAGCTGTAAAATTGGAAAAATAATTTCTAATACTGAGGATTGTTACAAAGATTAAATCTGTTAACTGAGTGTTTTTGTTAACTATGGCCGTGTAACAAGTTACTCCACAACTTGGTGGCTGAAAACAGCAAGCATTTATTCTCTCGGTCTCTGTGGGCCAGGAAGAAGCAGCTTGGCTCCGTCTCTTAGCTTAGGTCTGGCCTGGGTCTTCTGTGCAGCTTCAGTCATTTCAGGGCTCGACAGGGGTTGGATCCACTTCCACACCCACTCACGAGGCTGTTGGCAAGCCTCAGCGTGGGCTTCTCACATGGCTGCCTCACAGCAGGACTGCTGGATTCCCTGAGAGAGAGCATCCAGGATGGAAGTTCTTAGCTCAGTATCAGAAGTGACATCTCAATCAGGTCTACTGGATTCTGTGTGTCAGGATCAAGTCAGTAAGTCCGGCCCACACTTAAGATGAGGTAATTACACAAAGATCAGAAGACAGGGATTGTTGAGAAATTGTCCTGGAGGCTGCCTATAGTAATAAGATTTTGCCCAGCAAATAATTGTACCCCCCCATTCCAAGATATTTTATTGTGTAATAGAACAACCCAAATGAACTTTTTGGCCAGTAATAAGATTTTTCCCAGCAAATAATTGTACCCCTCCCATTCCAAGATATTTTGTCATGTAATAGAACAACCCAAACAAACTTTTTGGTCAACCCAATACTTGATAACAACCTAATAACTGTTTGGGTAAACAGGATAAGGACTCTTTAATACATGTGAAATGGAATATAAGAGGATGAGCAGAATTTCCTCATTTTCAAATATACAATTTTTTTTTCACTTTAATACGGTTTATTGAACATAATTGAGATTATCACTGAAAGAATATGTAACTTTTATAAACTGAGGATTCCAGTGTATGTTTTAGATTTTCAACCACATATTTTAATGTGAAATTTTCTATAGTTTGTTATGAATTACATATGTTAGCACGTGTGGAATAGTTACAGTGACTAACAAATTTGTATGGTTTATGTTTCTTTTGTCTTTTGAAAGTACCAATTTAGTTCTCTAGGTATAACAGTCTCTCTTTTACTGTTAATGTAACTCTTGAGTTGTATCCAGTTAGACATAACAGCTTTGAATTTTGTTCAGAAGCGATTTGTTGTATGCCTATAATGTCCTGGGTGCCAGAATAAATGACAAGTTGTAGCTTATACCTCCTATTTCTGAGTTTAGAATCTGTTTGGAATAAAAGAGAGGTTGACAGAATCACTGATAGAAGTTGATATTAAATACGTTGATTTACTAAATCAGATAGTTAAAAGTATTGTACGACTTAGGGAAGAAAAGGATATACTGGTAAGGAAGGATTGCCAGGTAGAAGTAGGAAGGGTACAAAGCAGTCCATGTAATAGTCTGAGGGTAGTGTGGGAATGTGAATGAAGAATCCGTATATACATACGTAACTATGAAGTGAAGTGAAGTAGTTCAGTCGTGTCCGACTCTTTGCGACCCTGTGGACTGTAGCCTACCAGGCTCCTCCCTCCATGGGATTCTTCTGGCGAGAATACTGGAGTGGGTTGCCATTTCCTTCTCCAGGGGATCTTCCCGACCCAGGGACTGAACCTGGGTCTCCCGCATTGCAGGCAGACGCTTTAACCTCTGAGCCACCAGGGTAGGCTATGCGTAAGTATAACCATGGTCAATTTTTGAAAGGCTTTATAAGAAGCTGTTGATGGTAGTTTTACTCTGAGGAATCTTGTGTAGGGGACGGTTGATTTACTTTTCACTGCATGACTTAAAAAAAGCACATATTAGTTGTGTTTGGAAAAATAATTGCTCAGTCTTTGAACATTCAGCTTTAAGAAATGTGTCTAATAATATACTCATATATCCACATATATTTTATTTCTACTGCCTGAACATTGAGAGGGACATATTTGCAGAAAAGCTTGATTCGAGCAGTTAAGTCTGTTTTTAAAATCCTTGCTGCCTGAGGCTTACGGTTACTCAATTTCTTTACAGGGAGACCAAATTTTGAGGAAGGCGGACCAGTGTCAGTGGGAAGAAAGCATGAATTTATACGATCAGAGAGTGAAAATTGGCGTATTTTCAGAGAGGAACAGAATGGAGAAGATGAAGATGGAGGCTGGCGACTAGCTGGATCGAGAAGGGATGGAGAAAGGTGGCGGCCCCACAGCCCCGGTGAGAACCCTGTTGAGCAGAAGCATGCGGGGACCCAAGGAAACAGGGATTTTGCAGGAATTCTTAAGAATAAAGTAGAAAACCTAAACCAGTAAAAAAGACATGTTTATGTTGTCACACTCAGTCTTGTTACCACATAAAACATTTAACATAAAAATTCCCCACACCTGTTCAGTTGATTAGAAAAAGTCACTTTTTTTTTTTCTGGGGCAGTGTGGTTTAATGGAAAGCACCTGCCCTTAACTGTGAAAATGAGAGAGGATTTCATTTGGTTTATCTAAGTCTCTGAATCTTTTTTCAGCATGCTTTTTAATGTGGTAATTTTATGCTTGCTTAGGAATACGTGCTCTCCCTGAAGTGAGTTTTTTTTTCTCTGCATAAGAAAGGATTTATTCTTTTTTTGTTCTGAAAATGTGATTTCTTATTTGAAGAATAAACTTTAAACCTCGGTCAGAAGCAAAAGCATAAGTTTATCCTTTTGTTCCTCTAACTTTAGAAAAAGGAGAGAGAATAGTCATGATTAGTGGTTTTGTGAGTTCTTCTGTTTGACTCTTAAGAAGCCTTCAAACTGTTCTTCCTGGCATTAGATATGCTGGTAATTGAAGACACTGGTGCTTTGTGTCAAAGTTCATTCCCTACCCAAGTGCTGATTCCATGCCTCATGATCGTCAGATGCCCCTGCAGTTTGAATCTTGGGTCATGCAGAACTGAAGCATACAAAGAGTGTGTACATGTCTTTTGAATTTCACATGCATAACATTATTTTATGTACTGACTGTATGCCAAGGAAGCTTACTTTAATAGAGGAAGATATGATAACATAATCCTGGAAAAGATTGAAGGCAGGAGGAGAAGGGGACGACAGAGGATGAGATGGGTTAGATGGCATCACCGACTCGATGGATGTGAGTCTGAGTAAGCTCCAGGAGTTGGTGCAGTCCATGGGGTCTCAGAGTCGGACACAACTGAGTGACTGAACTGAACTGATAATAATGTAAACTGTTTTCATTTACTTAAAAGAAGTTGATTAACAAATCATTGGCCTGAGTAAACATTATAACTGGTCTTTAGGGTCCTTTTTGGAGTTGTGGATAGGTGGAAACTTGGTGAAATTAATCATTGGATAGAGTCATAATCCTTTTACCTCAGCTCCTCACTGGCTACCTCTTGGGAGAGATTTCTGTCATTAGTGGGCATTGTTTTGCATCACAGTTATCTAGGCAGTTCTTATCAGTCTGTGTCCTGGGCAACCAGATCTTAGAGTTCTCTTCAGGGCATTATGGGATTTTGTGCTGAGCTTGCCTGTAAGCAGAGGGGCTTCTAGACTATGTTCCCAACAAACATTCAGTGAAAGAATGGACGGGATCTGGGCTGAGTGAGAAGAAAATTCCAGCTGATCAAAAACAAACAAGGTGAATGTTTTGGAAGATGAACAGTGTTTCTGAGCCCGAACGTCTAATGTTCATTCTATTAAAGTGAGTTAAAAGTAAAACATCAGTGTTATATTCTGCCACTTATCACCTCACCCAAGAGCTTAGATTTTGGATATATATTGCCTCTTTTTTTGTCTCCTATCTTTTGTAAATCTTTCTTTCCAGTGAAGTTTGACTTTCACATCAGTTTTGTCATCAACTTGGTAATTTTCCAGTTCTTTATTAAAAGAATGGATTACCAGTTATTTTAAAAAGACAGTTTGTGTGACAAAGATATATGGGGGCTGAACAGTATAAATATGCATTAAAAAAATCTACTTTTTTAACCCAGCGTATTAAAAGCAAGTCTGATTATATCAGTTGTTATTAGTTACTATCTTAATATTTTAATTAATCTTTTATTAGATTTGATTAAAATTTTAAATAGTGATTTTGACTTAAGAAAATAGTATCATAATTTAGTTCAGATTTAAGGTCTGTAAAGCAGTGGTCAGTCTTAATAAGCTATAGATGTGCCTTATCTGCTACATTTAGTTTCATGAATAAAATTTTATTAACTATTTAAGACAACAAAGCAATTATAGGGTGTAGTTTTATTAAAGTACATCTCACAGCTGGGAACGTATGGAATTGGGAGCATTAAGGACAGCAGAGCACCCGCTCTGGGAGGTGAGCTTAGGAAACTTAGAGGGAAACATGAGCCACATGCCTAGAAGGATAGATTCCTATCACAGTGCATACTTAGAAACGAGAGCAGCAGACAGCGCGCTCTGGAATTCAGCTTTTGATCATGAATACTTCTTTGGGATAATGGCTCTAGTTACGTTTAGACAATCTGGTTATAAAACTCCTTCATTTTCATAGGAGGCAATAAATTGTGTTTTGTTGTTATAAGTAAAGTGTGGGAAGTGGAAGAATAAAGTTTTCTTCCCTTTTTGTAAGTGACTTATGGGACTTCCTTGGTGGCTCAGACAGTAAAAAAAGAATCTGCCTGCAGTGCAGAAGACCTGGGTTCAGTCCCTGGTTGCAGAAAATCCCCTGGAGAAGGAAATGGCAACCCACTCTAGTATCCTTGCCTGGAGAATATCTTTAACAGAGGGACCTGGTGGGCTACAGTCCATGGGGTCACAAAGAGTTAGACATGCCTGAGTGAGTAACACTTCCACACTTTCACATTAAGAGTCTTATAAGATGCTACCTGTATTTGATATTTTAACATTTTGCCCTTTGGTTTTCAGTTTGATTTTTAGATCACAGGTTTTAGCAAATTGGGCCTCAAGAGTACAGTAACATTTAACTTTGACCTCCTTTTTTTTTTGCATATCTCCCTCGGAGAAAGCAGTCAAGGATATAAAATCATAATAGGATAAAATTTGCATCTCTTTTTAAGACTCTCTTAGATTCAGATTTGTCAGTATTAACAAGAGGACTCCACCTGTGTTTTGTTTGTTTGTTTGTTTGTTTGTTTTACTTAGATCTTTTCTTCTTGGGCAGTTGTTTTCTGTTGGAAAGTAGATGTTCTAAGTAATATGCAAGGGTGGATTTAGGAATGTCCCTGGGGGTATTCCACGGAAATTAAAACTCCCTAGAGAGAGTTAAGAGATGAGAGAAAAGGGAAAGGAAAGTAAGCCTGTTACTCTGGAAAGAGCAGTAGAGGATGCAGGATTGGATTCCAGTTCCTTTGTTATGCAGGTTACTTCTCCTGGCAGAGGTTTTGTTTCATAAACTATATAATTGGGATAGTGGGCCAGATATGACTGACATGTCAGTGCTATAATTTCATGACTGTTTTGGGAAGTGGGGAGGAATCAGAATTACCAGTGGGATCCTGAGGCTAGTGGGTGGACATGATGAGCCTGGCATTAAGAACTGACATAATAGCATCATGTCGTGGATATTGTTAAATTATCAAGGGGGCTGATCTTATCCGTAAAGAATGATATTTTCATCAGAAGAAAGAAAATGATTTAAGACTTAGCAAAGGGGGAGCGTGCATGGACTCAGGATGGAAGGATATCCAGTGCCTAAGTCTAGGCTAGGAGTGGGCCGCGTGAATGACTGATCAACAGTTCAGTCAGACGTTCAGTTCTAGAGCTTATTAAAAGTAGATACTTTGAAGAACTGTCCTTTAAAAGTGGTTTCCTCTAAGTTTATCTTTAAAAGCCTTAGAGTATGTTGTGATAGTAGTTTATGAAGATAGCTACTGTTGTCACTTACTGAGGGTACATAGAATATAATAGTGAACTTTAAGCTTCGTTTTATTTGCTTCATTTCCTACTTTTCTCTCTATAGGTTGATCCATTTGCATTAGCTGTCAGTTGTAATTTTCTCCTGTGTTTCCTGTCCGTGGTTTTCTCTTTCGAATACTGTCATAAAACTTCTCTAAGGTTTGTGTCCTCCTCCTCATCCCAGATGGCCCTCGTTCTGCAGGCTGGCGGGAACACATGGAACGTCGGCGAAGGTTTGAGTTTGATTTTCGAGATCGGGATGATGAACGGGGTTACCGAAGGGTGCGCTCCGGCAGTGGAAGCATAGATGATGACAGGGATAGCTTGCCTGAGTGGTGCTTGGAGGATGCTGAAGAGGAAATGGGCACATTTGACTCATCTGGTGCGTTCCTCTCTCTGAAGGTAAGAAATTTGTTTTAAATATTATCACAGGTACTGACCTTTTTCCAAATCCAAATATGCTGTTCATCTTTGGCTTTATTTTCTCCCTACAGAAAGTACAGAAAGAGCCTATTCCAGAAGAGCAAGAGATGGACTTCCGACCTGTAGAAGAAGGGGAGGAGTGCTCCGACTCTGAGGGCAGCCATAATGAAGAAGCCAAAGAACCCGATAAGACAAATAAGAAGGAGGCAGAGAAGACAGACAGAATAGGAGTTGGTAAGGCTCATTTTGCCCTTTATTTTTAATCAAACTAAGTTTCCTAAGTTGTTAATTTAAGATTGCTTCCTATTGCAGAAGCTAGTGAGGAAACACCCCAGACCTCCTCTTCATCTGCTAGACCAGGGTCTCCTTCAGACCAACCTCAGGAAGCACCACAGTTTGAGAGGAAAGAGGAATCCAAAACTGAGCAAATGGAAAAAGCTGAAGAAGAGAGTCGGACAGAAAATAGTCTATCAACCAAAGTGTCCAGCAGGGGGGATGGTATGTATTTATGAGAGTCAGCAAGCCAGACTTGGACGTTGCTGGGACTGGTGATTAAATGATATGATAGGCTTCGGTTTTGCCTCTTTGAACTGCTCCTAGTGGTGGATTATTGGAGTCGGTTCTTTTGCCTGTGTGTGTGTGCATGCTCAGTCCCTCGGTTGGGTCCAACTCTGTGAGACCCTATAGACTATAGCCTGCCAGGCTCCTTTGTCCATGGGATTCTCCAGGCAAGAATACTGGAGTGGGTTGTCATGCCATACTCCTGGGGATCTTCCTGACCCAGGGATCAAATGGGAATCTCCTGCTTTGCAGGCAGATTCTTTACCACTGAGTCACAGGGGAAGCCCATTTTACCAGTCAGCCTACTCAAACACTGCTTCCCCTGTGTATCTATCCCAGAATTCATCAAAACAATTAGAAGCAGCAAGGTACTATCACTTCCTAGGGATACAACCACCCTGGTATCAGTCAAGCAAACTGGATTTGGGATCCTCTGCAGTAGTTTGATTTCTGTATCAGATTCCTTTTATGTAATGGCTGTGTATGTGTCCAGATGACAGGCCATAATGCCATTGTTTCAAAGAGGCCAAGATAACTCTGTGGAAGACCCATCACCTTTGCTAGAGAATAAGCTTAAAGTATATCTCCTTTTCCAGTGTTACTGTATTGATTTTAAGTTGCTCATACACCTTAACAGGCAGTATTAATGTTCATTTCCATGTTTCTTTTTGTATGTACTAAAAAATGGCAGTGTAATGCCTGATATGGAAAGGTAATTGATTTATTCACAATGAAAATTAGGGCTTCCCTGATAGCTCAGTTGGTAAAGAATCTGCCTGCAAGGCAGGAGACCCTGGTTCAGTTCCTGGGTCGGGAAGATCCTCTGGAGATAGGATAGGCTACCCACTCCAGTATTCTTGGGCTTCCGTTGTGGCTCAGTTGGTAAAGAATCCACCTGCAAATGAGGGAGATCTGGGTTTGATTGCTAGTTCGGGAAGATCCCCTGGAGAAGGGAAAGGCTATCCACTCCAGTATTCTCGCCTGGAGAATTCCATGGACTGTATTGCAAAGGGTCAGATACGACCGAGCACCTTTCACTTTCACCATGAAAATTCATGCCTGTTAACTTGGCCTATGAGAACCTCTCGTGATCTAGCATCTGCCCTGCCTCTGCAGTTTCAGCACTAAACTCTCTGTGTACTTTGTACTCTATTCGTCAGCTTCACAACCTATTAGTCCTGAAATGTGCCTTGTTCTCTTGCCTTTGTGTCTTAGCATAGTGCCTTAGCATATGCTGTTTTCTGTGCCTGAAACTCTCCCACCCCAAAGTCCCAAGCTAGGTTAGGTGTCTTCTCCTTAAACAGCCAGCACTGTTTCTGAAAAACAACATTATGAAGAACTGTTTGTTCTTTCTCTTGCCCAGTAAATACTATTTTGAGAGCTTGAACCGAGGATTTTTTTTTTCCTTCCATTTTTTTAATGTTTGTAACAAAGCTAAATGAATGAATTCAGCAAGTATTTGAATCTCTACTGTATATATCAGGTACCATGGGACTTGCACGTTTTGAGACCTCTTTCATTTGTAGTAGTAATTTTTCAGCTATGCTGTGCCTCGAAATTATCTGTGGTTCATACTTCTAAGTGTACACATCTAGGGCCTTATTTTAGGAGGTTTTAGGGTGGGGTCTAGACATGTATCTTTTGGGAAAGCTGCATAAATGTGCATTGAGGATTGAAACTCTGGACTTAACAATTTATAGGGGAAATAAATCATGTGCATATCAGTAACCTAGGACCAAAATATGAATTCATGATTGGCACACTCC
This sequence comes from Capra hircus, assembly GCF_001704415.2. Classification (NCBI taxonomy): domain Eukaryota; kingdom Metazoa; phylum Chordata; class Mammalia; order Artiodactyla; family Bovidae; genus Capra; species Capra hircus. The sequence goes on along the minus strand of NC_030810.1, from coordinate 8,275,638 downwards.
TGGAATAATCAGGAAGCAAGTGTGTTTGAACTTGTCTTAAAATAATAAGTAGAATTTGGAGTTAGGTTTAGCAGGATGAATTAGGAGAGGGCATTCCAGTAGTAGGTTGCAGTGAAAGCTACAGTGAGGAAATGGGGCTGATCCAAGCATGGGCAGGAAATCAACTTCTGTTTTTATTTAGATGAAGTATGAGATGTGAAAAGGCGGCTGGTGGGAAACATGGTTGGAACATATATTTGAAAGCTGTTTGTGAGGGTAGATTGTGTTGACAGAGGGCTGCTCTGTGACCAGTTGGTGTCCTGAGCAGTGCACTTGTAAGGGGAGGAAGTGGCAGATGAGATTTCACAGTAGAAATTGACAGGACATAGTTACTGCTTGTTGTTTATTAGGGCAAGGAGGAAGGAAGAGTCAAAGATGAATGAGGTGTGTGAGAGGATTTCCGTTCAGTTCAGTCGCTCAGTTGTGTCCAACTCTTTGCGACCCCATGAATCGCAGCACGCCAGGCCTCCCTATCCATCACCAACTCCCGGAGTTCACTCAGATTCACGTCCATCAAGTCAGTGATGCCATCCAGCCATCTCATGCTCGGTCGTCCCCTTCTCCTCCTGCCCCCAATCCCTCCCAGAATCAAAGTCTTCTCCAGTGAGTCAACTCTTCGCATGAGGTGGCCAAAGTACTGGAGCTTCAGCTTTAGCATCATTCCTTTCAAAGAAATCCCAGGGCTGATCTCCTTCAGAATGGACTGGTTGGATCTCCTTCCAGTCCAAGGGACTCTCAAGAGTCTTCTCCAACACCACAGTTCAAAAGCATCAATTCTTCGGCGCTCAGCTTTCTTCACAGTCCAACTCTTAGATCCATACATGACTACTGGAAAAACCATAGCCTTGACTAGACGGACCTTAGTCGGCAAAGTAATGTCTCTGGTTTTGAATATGCTATCTAGGGTATCCTTAATAGAAAAAGAGTGGAAGTTTTGAGGAGCACATTTGGGAGGGGAGAGAACAAATTCAGGTTATGAACATGGAGTCTGAGGTGTTGGTGAGAAATTCAGTAGAGATGGCCAGATAGCAGTTGAGAGTGAGGGGACTACAGCTCAATGGGACAAGTTCTGGGCCACAGAGAGAATGAACATTTAAAAGATTACATGCACTGTTAGGAGTGAGAAGAAGTGGACTGAGAATAGTACCTGGGTAATCCCTATTTTTAGAGGGTAGATAGAGGAGCCAGAGAAAAATCTTGGCACGGCAAGAAGAAGAGTGCAGGAAAAGGAAGGAAGGAGAACATTCCAGTTTAGAATTGGGAAGATGATGTCAGACCTAAGGTTCAGTGATGGGGACTAGGAAAAACCATTGTGTTTGAACACTTTGGGTGAATGCTTATCTTTGGGAGAGAAACTTCGGGCTGTTGGGAGTGGAAGTTACCTTATAGTTGGTATGGGTGGTGGTGAAGTAGAGAAAGTTGTATAGACGTCACACTGTCCTTTTAAGAAGTCTGTCAAAGAATTTGGAGAAGCTTGTTGTAATTGAACAAACAAGATTTCAAAGAGGAAACTACTGTTGTATCTAATTACTTCCATCCCCCTTTCCTCCTCAAGAGCCTGAGTACTGAGAGGTTAGAAATAGGAACCAAGACAGAACCTCTTTTGTAGTCTTTACTCTTATTGTGAAGAACCTCCTGCTCTGTGCAGGTAGACCCAGTGAACTTTTTGTTACCCTGCAGAATGTGTTGAATTATGGTCATTATAAGTCAAAATAGGTAATTATTCAAAGTAATTGCAGATGTTTTTAATAAAGGTTTTTATGCTTCCCTTGTAGCTCAGCTGGTAAAGAACCCGCCTGCAATGTGGGAGACCTGGTTTCCATCCCTGGGTTGGGAAGATCCCCTAGAGAAGGGAAAGGCTCCACTCCAGTATTCTGGCCTGGAGAACTCTGTGGACTTGTATAGTCCAAGGAGTCATTAAGAATTGGACACGACTGAGCGACTTTCACTTTCACATGCTGAGATATGGTGTCTTTGAGGAGATTTGCAGTGCTGTTTACTGTCTTTACAGCTCAGAGACATGATGTAAAGAAGGGATTGGACTAATTCTGTTTGTTTTCAAGAGGTAGACCTGTAACTATTGGGTAGATACTCTAGTGACACAGTATGGCATTGCAGAAGCCCTTTCTGGGTACGTTTTAATCTTATTTGTTGTCACCCTGTGGAGGTAATTCATCATTCTGGGGAGGAATACACACTTCTCCATAAGAAGTAGCAGCAGTGTTCATGACATGGTTCACAAATCTGTTGAGCCCATTTAGCAAGCTGCTCAACTTGATGCTTGTTATTCTTTCTAAGAGTCTCTTTTAGAGGATTTTCATCTGTCTACATTTTTTTCTCTAGAAGTGGTTCCTGATGTCCAGCAGCCCCTGTCGCAGATTCCTGCAGATACAGCCTCTCCGCTCCTCATCCTCCCACCTCCTGTCCCCAGCCCTAGTCCTGCCCTCCGGCCAGTGGAGACGCCAGTTGTTGGTGCTCCTGGAATGGGCAGTGTTCCCACAGAGCCAGACGATGAAGAGGGTCTCAAACACTTGGAGCAGGTACAAGTCACATAATTCTTTCTTTCCTCGCGAACTGTCATAAAAATTGAAAAGCATTAAATGAATATTCAGAAATGGAACTTTTGTGCACTAGATTTTGTGTACTGAAAAACTTGTTTTTACATCTAGTATTTATTTGTATGAGTAATTGTCTTTCAAATCATTTCATGCTTTTAAGTTTCTGCTATGTAGTAGTCATTAAGTCAGGTTATTTTTTGCTCTTCTGAGGTTGCCCTGAGCTGTTTCCTTTTCTTTTTTCTTTTTGGAAATTAATGGAATGCCAGAAATGGCAAATACAAGCAGCTGTGGATAGGCACTGTATCGTCTATATTTTTCGCCTGAAGTGTAACAGGGAAAAGAGAAATACCATCATACTGATGTCTCTAGAGTTCCCTAACGTTTTTATATACTGCTGCTTATATGTAAGGTAAATGATAGCTTGCTTTCTACAGAGGAAATTCTCTTTCCTTCAGGGTACAGTAATTGGTGGCAGGAAGTATTGCAGAAAGGAATAAAAACTTGTAAATAAGATTTTATTTGTAATGTATTATAATTGAGCTTTTTGATCTATTAGCACATGTTTTTGCAGATTTAGTTTGTATAATTTAGGATTATTTGTTTAAATGGCACTCTTAAGTGTGTTGATAAGATGCTTAGATTTTGATCTGTTCCAGTTTTAGTCTCATTTGAGTTTTCTTGATAATTTTGAAACCTTAAGCAAGACTTGATCCCCCTGAACCTGCCTTAGTTCACAAAGTTTCCCCCTTTGTGAAATGAGGATCGTACCTATTTCATGGCATTATTGGATGGGTGAATTGTTGCCTGCTGTGTCCTTTGCACAGTGCCTCTCACAGATCAGGTAGTCCAAAAGAGACAGACAATTATGTGTACAAGTATTAATTTAGGATCATTTGTTTCCACAGTTCATTTTTTAATTTTTTCTCTTAGCAAGCTGAGAAAATGGTGGCTTATCTCCAAGACAGTGCACTAGATGATGAGAGACTGGCATCAAAGTTGCAAGAACACAGAGCTAAGGGACTCTCAATTCCACTGATGCATGAAGCAATGCAGAAGTGGTATTACAAAGATCCTCAGGGAGAGATTCAAGGTAGGTTGTTCCATTCTCCTCTAAGTAGAGAAGTATGCCATTACCTCCAGATTCTCTAAGATGGTGATTCAGTCGTTCCGTCACTCAGTCGTGTCCAACTCTTTGCGACCCTGTGGACTGCAGCATGCCAGGCTTCCCTGTCCATCACCAACTCCTGGAGCTTGCTCAAGCTCAAGTCCATTGAGTTGGTGATGCCATCCAGCCATCTCATCCTCTGTCATCCCCTTCTCCTCCTGCCTTCAGTCTTTCCCAGCATCAGTCCTTCCAGTGAATATTCAGGACTGATCTCCTTTAGGATGGACTGGTTGGATCTCCTTGCAGTCCAAGGGACTCTCAAGGGTCTTCTCCAACACCACAGTTCAAAAGCATGGTGATTATTTAACATTAATTTGTGTAATTGTAGAACAAAATTCAGCGCTACAGGCTTTCTTCTTTTGTATAGATGTTTCATTAATAGGTTCCCTCATTAGTACTTTACATTTCAATGATGGGAGGGAGTCCAGTGAAAATAATTTGAATACAAGGCAGATTGTGATCACTAATATGATGGGGCGGGGAATAGTCAGTATGCTTAAGACTCCCTCATTTCTGGCATGCCGGCTATTGACTGGGCAGTTGAGTTTCGTACATTCACTGTATTTTAGGCACCTTATTAAAAAAGAGGATGGCAATCATCTTGGAAAAGCTTGTTTGAATGTTTCACTGAAGTGGAGTTGATATCATAAATGACAAAAGAAATATTTAAAATATTTGAAAAGAGTACCATATTTTAAATTAATTGCTTAAAGTATGTGTATGGTGTGTAAGTTAGGTTAGAATGCGGAGAGTGTGTTGTGAAGAACATCTGCTGATTTTTCATTTTTGCATTTTGAAGTTTTTGCTTATAACCTGAATTTCGTTGTTGACTGTTACCTCTCTTTAACATCATAATTTCTTTTCTATCCTCAGTCCCCCTCCCCTGCTTTATTCTTCCTTATAGTATCTATCACTGCATGGCACTGTGTATATTTTTTGATTATCTGAATTTGCATGCCTGTAGAATGTTTTAATTAAAACATATACAGGTGTGTATTTTAATTATATTTATTTTGGGATAATTATAGCTTTACAAACAGTTGTGAGAAATAAAACAGGGAGTCTATGTACCATTTACCCAGTTTACCCCAGTGGTAACCTCTTGCAAAACTTTAACAATATCACACCCAGGATATTGACACTGATACAGTCAAGATTCAGAACAGGCTCTGAATAGTCTTTAACAGAACAAAAGTTTTAAATTTTGATGAAATGCAATTGATTATGAATACCTTTTTTTCTTTTATGGATTGTGCTTTGGTTTAATTAAGAACTCTTTGCTGAACACATCTCAAAGATTTTATCCCTTTCCCCCTCCCAACTTATAGCTTTATGTTTTGTACTTAAGTTGGTATTCCATTTTGAGTTAATTTTTATATAAGGTATGTGACGTAGGTCAAGATTTTAATTTTTTTTTGCGTGTGAATATCCAGCTGTACTGGTACCTTTTTCTCTGTCTTTTTTCTATCTGTCTTTCCTCCCTGAATTGTTCTTGTACTTCCTTCAAGATTTCGTTGAACATATTTATTTGTGTTGGTTTATTTCTGGGTTCTTTTTTCTTTTTCTCTTTTGGCCATGCTGCATGGATTATGGGATCTTTGTTTCCCAACTAGGGATTGAGCATCTGCCCCTGCAGCAGTAGCACAGAGCCCTAACCACTGGACTACCAGAAATTCCCTGGTTTCTTTATTCTTTATTTGATCTTTGTGTTTGTCCCTCCAGCCAATACTGTGTAGTCTTGATTATCATAGCTGTAAAGTGAGTCCTGAAATTGGGTATACTGGTTCCTCCTGACTTCTTTTTTTCTAATTTGCTTTTCCATATAAGTTTTTGAGTAATCCTATTTATATATACCAGAAATCTTGTTGAGATTTTAATAGTGCATATGTGTGTGCTAAGTTGCTTCAGTCGTGTCCAAGTCTTTTCAAACCTGTGGACTGTAACCCTCCAGGTTCCTCTGTCCATGGGATTCTCCAGGCAAGGATACTGGAATAGGTTGCCATATAGGGATTGTGTTAAACTTCTATCGTTTTGAAGAGAATTGACAATCTTTACCGTGTTCAGTCTTCCCATCCATGAACATGGTATGTCTCTCAGTTTTTTTAGATCTTTAATTTCTTTCATCAGCACTGTGTAATTTTCAGTATAGATTCTGTACATATTTTATTAAATTTTTACCTAAGTATATGACTTTTTGAGCAGTTGTAAATCTTGCTGTATTTCAGTGTTTATTGCTACTGTGTAGAATTGCATTTTAGAGGTTTGTGTATTCTGTGACCTTACTGAGCTCTTTTGTTAGTGCTAGGAGTTGTTTTGTTAGAGTCCATAGATTTTCTATGTAGACTGCTGTCATTTGCAGATAGGGATGGCTTTCTTTTTTCCTTTCCAGTCTGTAAGCCTCTTTCCTTTTGTTTCGTTACTGTATATTCCAAACTGTTAAGTAAGAGGGGTGAGAGCAGACAGACTTGCTTTGTTTATCCTACTTTTCTGTCTTAGGGGGAACTTTAATAATAATTAAGGGGTCATGGGTCATGTTAACTGTTGAGTTTTTAGGTGCTGTTTATCTGGTTAAGGAAGTGCACTTTATTTTGAGAGCTTTTTATCATGATTGGGTATTGGGTTTTGTCAAATGCTTTTTCTTTTACCCAGTTCAATATGGTAGATTACATTGACTGGTTTTTGAATCTTGAATCAGATTTTCACCCTTGGAATAAACTATTTGGTCATAGTATGTAATTATAATTGCTGGATCTTAGTGATAAATTGTTTGGGATTTATGTATCTCCATTCCTAAAGAATATTTTGTAGTGGTGGTGGTGTTGTTTTTTTTTAATCAAGATAATGCTAGCTTCATAAAATGAACTAGCAATTATTTCTTCCCCTTCTGTTTTATGGACAACATTGTTTGGAACTGGTGTTAATCCTTGGGGTGTGTGTGGTTTTTCCTTTGTTAGTTTGTACTTCTTAACCTCCTACTCTTCTTTGTTCCTTCCCCCCTTCCTTCTTCCCACTGGTAACCACTAATTTGTTCTTTCTGTCTATGAGTCTGTTTCTTTTTGGCTGTTTTTACTACTTAGTTGTATTTTTTAGATTCTACATATAAGTATCATATAGTATTTGTTTGTCTTTGATTTTACCAGTTCGTCTATGTTTTTGCAAATAGAAAAATTTCATTCTTTTTTTTTATGAGTGAGTAACATGCCATTATGGACTTCCCAGGTGGTGCTGTTGGCAGAGACCCCACCTGCCAATGCAGGTAGATGCAAGGGACATGGGTTCAGTCCCTGGGTCAGGAAGATCCCCTGGAGGAGGGCATGGCAACCCACTTCAGTTTTCTTGCCTGGAGAATCCCATGGACAGAGGAGCCTGGCAAGCCACAGTCCATTGGGTTGCACAGAGTTGAGCATGACTAAAGCAGCTTAGCACATAGCACACAGCAGAGCATGCCTTTGTGTATATATATACCACATCCTCCTTATACGTTTATCTGTTGACAGACACTTAGGTAGCTTCCATATCTTGGCAATTGTAAATAATGCTGCTGTAAACATTGGGATGCATATTTTTTTTGAATTAGTGTTTTTGTTTTATTTCAGACATGTTTACCCAAGAATGGAATTGCTGGATCATATGGTAGTTCTGTTCTTAGTTGGTTTTTTTTTTTTTTGAGAAACATCCATATGTTTGCCACAGGGTGTTAATTGTTTAAATGTTTGGTAAAATTTTCCATTTGGAATATAAAAATTACAAATTCAAAAATCTTGATAGTTACAGGACTGTTTATTAAGTTATCTATTCGATGCGAGTGAATTGTGATAGTTTGTTTTTTCGATCAATTGGTCCATATCATCTGAATTTATGCATGTAGAGTATTCTGTTCTTATTCCCGTATTAACCATTTTGGTAAGTGTTCTGTTACCTGTTTAATATCTTCAGGTTCTGTGGTAATCTCCAGTTTCATTCTTGAAGTTGATAACTTGTTCATTTCTGTTTTAATCTCTGTCAGTCTTGCTAAAGGCTTCTAGTCAGCCTCCTGCCTTGTCTCTACCTTACAGAGTCTTTGTTTGCTTATTTTATATCCAGTGTCCAGAGTTTTTAGTTGCATTTGGCAGGAGCAGGGGAAAGTATATCTCCTCCACCTTTCCAGATGTGGAAATTCCAGGGCTTTGTTTGTTTACTGCTATAGATTCCTGCCTGGACCTATATGATTCAGTTCAGTGCAGTCGGTCAGTCGTGTCCGACTCTTTGCAACCCCATGAATTGCAGCACGCCAGGCCTCCCTGTCCATCACTAACTCCCGGAGTTCACCCAAACTCATGTCTATTGAGTCGGCGATGCCATCCAGCCATCTCATCCTCTGTTGGCCCCTTCTCCTCCTGCCCCCAATCCCTCCCAGCATCAGAGTCTTTTCCAATGAGTCAACTCTTCACATGAGGTGGCCAAAGTATATGGACTGGTTGGATCTCCTTGTAGTCCAAGGGACTCTTCAAGAGTCTTCTCCAACACCACAGTTCAAAAGCATCAATTCTTCGGCACTCAGCTTTCTTCACAGTCCAGCTCTCACATCCATACGTGACCACTGGAAAAACCATAGCCTTGACTAGATGGCAAAGTAATGTCTCTGCTTTTGAATATGCTGTTTAGGTTGGTCATAACTTTCCTTCCAAGGAGTAAGCGTCTTTTAATTTCATGGCTGCAGTCACCATCTGCAGTGATTTTGGAGCCCAGAAAAATAGTCTGACCTATATGATTGGTGTTCAGTAAATATTTCCTGAGTTTGAAATTCAGTGCCTGGGTGCAGTCTCAAAAATGACAGTATGATCTTGGTTCATGTCCAAGGCAAACCATTCAACATCAGGGTAATCTGAGTCTGTGCCCCAGCCCCTGATGCAGAAGAAGCTGAAGTTGACTGGTTCTACAAAGACCTACAAGACCTTCTAGAACTAACAGCAAAAAAAAGATGTCCCTTTCATCACAGGGTATTAGAATACAAAAGCAGGAAGTCAAGAGATACCTGGAGTAGCAGGCAAGTTTGGCCCTGGAGTACAAAATGAAGTGGGGCAAAGGCTCACAGAGTTTTGTCAAGAGAACACACTGGTTATAGCAAACACCCTTTTCCAACAACACAAAGAGACAATTCTGCACATGGACATCATCAGATGGTCAATACTGAAATCAGATTATGTTCTTTGCAGCCGAAGGTGGAGAAGCTGTATACAGTCAGCAAAAACAAAATCTGGAGCTGACTGGCTCAGATCATGAGCTTCTTATTGCAAAATTCAGGCTTAAATTGAATAAACTAGGGAAAACCACTAGGCCATTCAGGTATGACTTAAATCAGATCCCTTATGATTTTACAGTACAAGTGGTGAATAGATTCAAGGGATTAGACCTGGTAGAATGCCAGAAGAACTATGGATGGCAGAGGATCATAACATTGTACGGGAAGCAGTGACCAAAACCATCCCAAAGAAGAAGAAATGCAGGAAGGTAAATGGTTGTTTGAGGAGGCTTTACAAATAATTAAGGAAAGGAGAGAAGCAGAAAGCAAGGGAAAAATGAAAAGATACACCCAGCTGAATGCAGGGTTCCAGAGAATAGCAGGGAGAGATAAGAAGGCCTTCTTCAATGAACAGTGCACAGAAGTAGAGGAAAACAATAGAATGGGAAAGACTAGAGATCTCTTTGAGGAAAATTGAAGATAACCAAGGGAACATTTCATGCAAGGATGGGCATAATAATGGACAGAAACGTTAAGGACCTAACAGAAAAGAGATTAAGACTAGGTGGCAAGAATATACAGAAGAACCATGCAAAAAAGGTCCTAATGACTGGGATAACCATGATGGAGTGGTCGCTCACTTAGAGCTAGACATCCTTAAGTGTGAAGTCAAGTGGGCCTTAGGAAGCATCACTACAAACAAAGCTAGTGGAGGTGATAAATTTCCAGCTGAGCTATTTCGAATCCTAAGAGATAATATGGTTAATGTGCTGCATTCAATATGCCAGCAAATTTGGAAAACTCAGCAGTGGCCACAGGACTGGAAAACATCAGTTTTCATTCTAATCCCAAAGAAAGGCAATGCCAAAGAATGTTCAAACCACTGTACAGTTGCACTCATTTTGCATGCTAGTAAGGTTATGCTCAAAATTCTTCAAGCTTTGATTCAGCAGTATGTGAACTGAGAACTTTCAGATGTACAAGCTGGGCTTAGAAAAGGCAGAGGAACCAGAGATCAAATTGTCAACATTCATTGGATTATAGAGAAGGCACAGAAATTCCAGAAAAACATCTACTTCTGCTCACTGACTATGCTAAAACCTTTGTGTGGATCACAGAATACTGGAAACTTCTTCAAAGAGATGGGACTATCAGACCACCTTACCTGTCTCCTAAGAAACCTGCATGCAAGCCAAGAAGCAACAGTTAGAACCTTACATGGAACAGCAGGTTGGTTCAAAATTGAGAAAGGAGTGCAACAGGGCTGTATATTGTCACTCTGTTTATTTAACTTCTTTGCAAAGTACATCCCTACCAGGCTGGATGATTCACAGGCTGTAATCAAGATTGTTGGGAGAAATAACAACCTCAGATAGGCAGATGATACCACTCTAATGGTAGAATGTAAAGAGGAACTAAAGAGCCTCTTGATGAAGGTGAAAGAGGAGAGTGAAAAAGCCAGCTTAAAACTCAACATTCAAAAAACGAAGATCATGGTATCCAGTCCCATCACTTCATGGCAAATAGAAGGAGAAAAAGTGGGAAGCAGTGACAGATTTTCTTTTCTTGGGCTCCAGAATCACTGGACAGTAACTGCATCCATGAAATTATAAGTTGCTGCTCCTTGGGAAGAAAGTTAAGACAAACCTACACAGCATATTAAAAAGCAGAGACATCACTTTGCTGACAAAGGTCTGTATAATCAAAAGTATGGTTTTTCCAGTAGTCATGTACATATGTGAGAGTTGGACCATAAAGTAGGCTGAGCACTGAAGAATGCTGTTTGTGAATTGTGGTGTTGGAGAAGACTCTTGAGATCCCTGGGATAGCAAAGAGATCAAACCAGTCAGTCCTAAAGGAAATCAACACTGAATATTCATTGGAAGCACTGATGCTGAAGCTCCAATACTTCGGCCAACTGATGTGAAGAACTGACTCATTGGAAAAGACCCTGATGCTGGGAACGATTGAGGGCAGGAGAAGAGGGCAGCAGAGGATGAGACAGATAGCATCACCGACTCACTGGATATGAATTTGATCAAACCCAGGGAGATAGTGAAGAATAGGGAATCCTGGCGTGCTGTAGTCCATGGGCTCGCAAAGAGTGGACATGACTTGGCAACTGAACAACAGCAACAAATACTTCCTGAATCACTAGTTACTGATCAGAGTGTATTCATTAATTTTATGTATAAAGTATTTGGTTATTTCTTATTGTAAAAGATCCAGAAAATGTTAGTTTTTTCCCTCTTACCAAGGCCCAATTTAGTCTTACCTCAGATAAATAATAAAAAATTGGTCATCTTTCTTAATTTAATTAATTATTGTTTATAGTTTGCCCAACTTCCAACAAGCTCTGACGGGAAATGAAAATTGGAGAAGAGCATATTCAGCCATGCATGTTTATATTCTCTATGCCTGTGTGATACCAGATCTAACAAATACTCACTCTTTCAGTGTGAATGCTTTTCTGAAATAAGCTTTAGAGACTGAGCAAGTTGGAGACAATTATGCTCTTTAAAATAGTTAAAACACTGCTGAGAAATTAGGATGTATATACATAAGGCTTATTTCTAAATTGTTTCTGTAGTATTTTATTAGTTTGAAGTCTGTTCACCACTTTTCCTGATAAATTACGATCAGGAGTCACCTGAAACAAGTTGTTACCTCTATCTGGGTGAGGATCAGACCCAGGAAATATTTTTTTTCTTTTTAGCTTGAAAGGATTTTTATTGCCCTTCTGTTTAATTATTGTTATTATAGGTCCCTTCAATAATCAGGAGATGGCAGAATGGTTTCAGGCTGGCTATTTCACTATGTCTTTGTTGGTAAAGAGAGCATGTGATGAAAGCTTCCAGCCTCTTGGTGATATCATGAAAATGTGGGGAAGGGTTCCTTTCTCTCCCGGACCAGCTCCCCCTCCGCATATGGTAAGTAACTTATGCCTCACTCGGAACACAGTAGACCCAGAAGCACTTGCTCTAGATGTTACGTCTCTTGAAGAAGAAACTGTAGTTCCTTGAAAGTAATTGACCAGATGACGATGAGAAGTCTGACTCAGCCTACATATGTAGCTATAATGATCTTTTAAAACTCAGATGTCTGTGCCTGTCCTCCTCTTCCTTTCTGTCTCTCTCTCAACACACTCACACATACCCCACACTCATTCTAAAAAAATAGAATCCTCCACTAGCTTTATCAGTTCAGTTCAGTCACTCAGTCGTGTCCGACTCTTTGTGACCCCAGGAATTGCAGCACGCCAGGCCTCCCTGTCCATCACCAACTCCTGGAGTTCACCCAAACTCATGTCCATCGAGTCAGTGATGCCATCCAGCCATCTCATCCTCTGTCGGCCCCTTCTCCTCCTGCCCCCAATCCCTCCCAGCATTAGAGTCTTTTCCAATGAGTCAACTCTTCACATGAGGTGGCCAAAGTGTTGGAGTGTCAGCTTTAGCATCAGTCCTTCCAATGAACACTCAGGACTGATCTCCTTTAGGATGTACTGGTTGGATCTCCTTGCAGTCCAAGGGACTCTCAAGAGTCTTCTCCAACACCACAGTTCAAAAGCATCAATTTTTCGGCACTCAGCTTTCTTCCCAGTCCAACTCAGGACCACTGGAAAAACCATAGCCTTGACTAGACAGACCTTTGTTGGCAAAGTAATGTCTCTGCTTTTGAATATGCTATTTAGATTGGTCATAACTTTCCTTCCAAGGAGTAAGCGTCTTTTAATTTCATGGCTGCAGTCACCATCTGCAGTGATTTTGGAGCCCCCCAAAATAAAGTCTGACACTGTTTCCACTGTTAGCATGTGCTAAAGGAAGAATATTTTGTCTTGGCCTCCCTACCAGTTCATGCATGTTTTGGCTCCTTACCTTTCCAGGTTCATTTCAGAGCTTTTACCTTTATCTACTGTGCTTCAACACAACTGACTTAGAGTTTCTCATTGCTTCTAGTTAGAAGGCCCATTCTCCTCTCCATTCATTTACCTTTTTAAAAAATACGTGCCTCTTTGCAACCCCATGGCCTGTAGCCCGCCATGCTCTGCTGTCCATGGGATTCTCCGTGGACAGAGTGGATTGAATACTGGAGTGGCTTGCCATTTCTTTCTGCAGGGGATCTTCACAACCCAGGGATCCAACCCCAGGGTCCTGCATTTTAGGCAGATTCTTTACCATCTAAGCCCCCAGGGAAGCCCTTTTAAAATATGTTACTGATATTTAACTAAAAATTGGATCATACGTAACCCTTTTAGTATGCTGACGCTGGAGACCTTTGAAGGGGAAGTCTTTTTTGCAGCTGCTGCTGGGCCTCTGCCTGTTGAGTTCCTTTGGATCTGTGCCTCACTTTTCCATTTTCCAGGTTGGAGTGTCTGATTGCTGGCCATAGTCTTAAGTGAACATAGTCAGAAATCTTTAGTCTGAACACTGGATTTCTACAGTAAGATCCATGGATTTATTCACCAATTATGTTAATTGAGGATCTGTGTCAGGGCTGTGTTAGGTTCTTATGAGATAAAGATGAGTGAGTCATTTGCAACATCTGTAGCCAAGAGAGTTCATAAGTGAGAACAGTGGCTGTCGCATTGTTTTGACCGTAGCAGATAGTGAAAACCAAAAGATTTTCATATTACTACTTCATATATTCATTAACTTGCGGATATATCTAAAGTAAGTTTCACGAAACATTTGGTGCCATGTACATATATTCTTTCTGTTTCTTCTTTTTTCCCCCCAGTATGTAAATATTTATCTTGACCCAGTAATTAATTTCACTGTCCACTGATGGGTTGAGACCTCCTATAGTTTGCAGAGCAATGAAGAGTCCTAGGGAATTACCCTGACATTTCTGTTGTAAATCCAGAAAAAATTCTTATATGATTGTATGTAAATTGTACTTTTACCATCTACTCAGAAATTGGGATGCGTTTTTATCTGGCACGTTTGAGAGCTGACAGCTGGCCTCTTGGATCTTGGCGTGCTAGCTCTAATCCATTTCCTAACTTCCAGTTATAGGGGATGAGCCTCAGTCAGACCCAACTAAGGGGAAAGACTGTGGGAAGCTCTGCTTCCTGTCAGGTATTGCCTTTGCCCTTAAGTTAATTGTCGACTAACCTACTGTAGCTTTTATCCATGAATAGTTAAATGAGAAAGAAAAATGTCCTTGAGTTTCAGGTGAACCTCACTCAAAGGAGTCATACATCAAATGTGTTTTTCTGGATTGTAATCAGTGTGCAGTAAAGATATAAACCATTCATTAATGATTTGTCTTAATTTTAGTCTATGTCACCCTTATGCTTTAATTTCTATCTTATATTTCACCTTTCATTTTTCCCCTACTTTTGTCTTCCACAATTTAAATTCCATCCATGTTATTTGATATATAAGCTAAAAAAGTTTTTTCTACCCCTTACTTTTAAACTTGTGATGTATTAAAAGCAATAGAAGCATCTCTAATTTTCGGATAGAGAGTTAAACAGTTGTGAAAGCTCTTTTATATTCCATTTAATTTTAAATGTCTCATCCTCTTTAAGAAGACATACGTTGGCTCCCTGTATTTGTTAGTGCTACTGTAAAATTCTTACCATAGCATTTAATTTTACTCCATTCTGTTTTGTCCTACTTCTCTAGTTTTTACATAATCTCCAAGTTTATAAATCACTTCTAAGATTCAGAGAAAAGATTTTTTTTTAAATTATTTGTTTGGCTGTGCCAGTCTTAGTTGTGGCACTCAGGATCTTCAGTTGCGGCATGTGGGATATAGTTCCCTAACCAGGGATCAAACGCTGGTCTCCTGCCTTGGAACGCGGAGTCTTAGCCACTGGACCACCAGGGAGGTCCCTGGTTACTTTTTAGTTATAGTGTGAACTCTGGATTACAGAAAAATGTTCAGCCTCAAGGGCTAGAGAGAAGAAAAGCTAAAATAGGGACCCTTTTCCCACCTCAGGGAATCTCTCAAAGTGCCAACACCACCTTCTTCCACTAGATGGCACTGCTTCGTTTCTAAAGGTGCCTGACTTTTTTTTTTTTTAATAGTTAAGTGGGGCAAAAGAAGTCTAGGAGTACTGAATGTAAGTACTAAATGGCTTTTAGGCTCTTCCAGTTTATTTACTGGTATTTCTTTCCTCCACCCCTTCGTTCCCAGGGAGAGCTGGACCAGGAACGACTGACCCGGCAGCAGGAACTCACAGCCTTGTACCAGATGCAGCACCTTCAGTATCAGCAGTTCCTCATACAGTAAGAGCAGTAATGTGGTAGGCTGCCCTGTAGCGCCAAAGGGCCTTCAGATGCAATATGCTCCCAAATTTCATCTTTCCAGCAGAAACCTAAGTGTATGGGATACTTCAGTCATCCAGCTAGTGGCATAGTGCCACTGTACATCCAAGTTTGGTCTTAGCTTGTTTCTTAAATATTGGAAGTTTGCAGAAGGTGACACGTAACTAATTTTGCAATGTATTTAACTGCTAAAGCAAGAATCAGTGATTTTAAAAATTAATTGCCCTCTGGATGGCTCAGCTTTGCCACAGAGAAAAAGCAGATGAGAAGGCAGAAAAGAAGTAAAAGTTTATGCTATTAGTAGTGGTATGGAATCACTTAGATTGTGAGTCCTTCTCGTGGAAGAAGTAAGATTTGTTATCATGTGGTGCAGAGGTTGGCAGACTGAATGGCTACCTGTTTTCCTAAGCAGAGTTTTACTGGAACTGAGTCATACCCATTTGTTTGTGTATTATCTATGACTGCTTTCGCACTACAGAGGTAGAATTGAGTAGTTGTGAATGGCCTGCAAAGCCAAAAATATTTACTGTCTGGCTCTTTACAGGAAAAAATTGTCCACCTCTGTTCTAATGAAAAAAATGTTAACCTAAAATTTTCCAAGCCGAAACGTATAAATTTGAGGATTTTTATACAAGTGGGATTTTATTTTGCAAAGAGTTCTTCATGTGGAAATAGCTATTATTTTGAACCTGTTTTATTTTCTGATAAAAGGTTATTAACATCCTAAAGGAGTTTTCCAGTTTTTTACATTCCTTTAAATTTTTTGTTTTCACTCAGCAGCATGTCATCTATTAGTTTAGTTCTTTCTAGAATAACATATAGAACTGTTGGTGTGACTATTGTGAAGTATTATAAAAATATATTTGATAGCTATTTCTAATGGGGTTTTCTTTTGTTGGTGTGGGGGCTGAACTTTGTCTTGTAATGTCTCTGTAAAGTGAACTAAATATGGATAGACAGGTTATACCATGTTTTACTTTTTGAAGACAACAGTATGCGCAAGTTCTGGCCCAGCAGCAGAAAGCAGCACTGTCTTCCCAGCAGCAGCAGCAGTTGGCGCTTCTTCTCCAGCAGTTCCAGGCTCTGAAGATGAGGTTGGTGCTTGTTTGTGTGATGTGCCATGTTGTGTGTGTTTAAAAGAAATAGAGAAAAGGAAATTTTTAATCCGAGAAGTTTAGTATCAAAATACCCACACAAAATGCCTATCTTTGTGTTGTGTGTAAGAACATAGTTTTAAAAAATAACTAATAAATAAAGCATTTATTTGGTCTTTTTAGTCAGAAGATAAAATTTGCATAATAACCAAAGAATACTAAGAACACTTGAAAAGCAGTGTAGTCTCATGGACTTAGTAAGAAAAAATTTTGTGGTCGAGAAATTTAATCTCATTTTACCTGTAGTATTTCAGGAATGATATTAACGGTGCCACACAGAGTTATACTTTTCCAGACCCAATAGCCATTAAAGTAGGATCTAAAGACATGGAAACTATGCTAAAAGGCTTAAATTCCTGCTGATTCAGATTGTCATTCAGGGTAGTATTTGTTTTATCTCCTGCAAAGGTGTTAGTCATCGCTCTTGAAAATTTTACTGTCTAATTTAACCAAAACCTTTTATATTTTTCCCTTGAGCCATAACCCATTCTGTAAGAGAGGCAGGTTAGATCATGTTAAGGTCTTAGTTTTAAAGATGGGCAAACTGGGACTCAGAGCAGCTGAAGGACTTAGTTGATGTAATACGCAGAAAACTTCAGAGACTGAACTGAAATGCACACCTTTTCACTTAACTGTGAGTTTTTTTTCATGATAAATGCTACCTCTGTGACTCTTACTGAATTTTTTAAAGACAGTAGGCATATCTATTATTTGGAAATCAAAATTTGCCAATACCTTGAGAAGTCCAGAAATGTGATTACTTTGCCTATATCTTTTTTTCTTTCCTAAATATTTTGGTTAAATATTTGGTTAAGTATTTTAGTTAAAACAGTGAAGTTTTTTGGCTAAGTACCCTTGAACTGTGGTGCTGGAGAAGACTCTTGCGAGTCCCTTGGACTGCAAGGAGATCCAACCAGTCCATCCTAAAGGAGACCAGTCCCTGAGTGTTCATTGGAAGGACTGATGCTAAAGCTGAAACTCCAATACTTTGGCCACCTCATGCGAAGAGTTGACTCATTTGAAAAGACCCTGATGCTGGAAGGGATTGGGGGCAGGAAGAGAAGGGGCCGACAGAGGATGAGATGGGTGGATGGCATCACCGATTCAATGGACATGAGTCCGAGTGAACTCTGGGAGTTGGTGATGGACAAGGAGGCCTGGTGTGCTGCAATTCCTGGGGTCACAAAGAGTCGGACACGACTGAGCAACTGAACTGAACCTTGAAAACCTACAGATAATCTGAAAATACTTCTTTATCTGTTTTTTTGAATGACAAGAACAAGTTAATTTTGTTAATTTTCTAATTTCCCTTTTGCAGAATATCTGATCAGAACATCATTCCCTCAGTAACTAGGTCTGTGTCAGTGCCAGATACTGGTTCTATCTGGGAACTCCAGCCAGCACCCTCACAGCCTACAGGTAAAAACTCAGATTGGCCTTTAGTATAGCTCCAAGGATTTAGATTCTAATAACTTTTATAATTCAATTTTTTGTTATTTTTTAAAAATCAATTTTGGGACCTGCTTTGTAGTGAATATTAATGAAAAGTGGTTTTGAAAGAAAAATTTTACCCCAGCAAAGGATTGAAAATAGCTATTAAGGAGTTGCTGGAAATTCTTTAGTAGATAGATTTCCTGAACTTGAGCCGCCTCTTTTTTTTTTTTTTGACATTGTCCTAATCCACGGTAGAAAAGTCTTTTAAATTGTCTTTAATATTTGAGAAAAAGCATAAATAAAAACATAAGTAATGATGACCTATTCTTTTGAGTCAAGAATTAATGTGTAACTTAGCACTGTGGGTACCCAGAAATTTCAGAAATAGGAAAGGCTGCTGCTACCTCATTTTCTCATCTTTTTGCCTGGTGCTTTCTTTCCTTCTGGATATGCTGATGGATATTGTTATAAACTAGAGCCTGCTGGTAGTTCAGTCTGTTTAGAAGCAGAGCAGACACTTGTGATGAAGCTCGCTCTGGGACGGGAGAGCAGCTTCTTTATGCTTCTGGATATTTAGCCATGTGTGTCAGCTCTCATACCACTCACCTCTGTTCCTTCCTGTCTTCCAGTTTGGGAAGGCGGTAGCGTATGGGATCTTCCCCTTGACCCCGCGACTCCAGGACCTGCCCTTGAACAGCTTCAGCAGATGGAGAAGGCCAAAGCTGCGAAGGTCTGCGTCTCATTCTGCCATAGCAGTGCCTGCTTTCCAGCTGCAGGACATAGACATTTGCGTATTGATATCTGTATCACTCTAGCTGCTCACACATTGTTCCTTTAAATTCACAGCTATGTAGCTGGTATAAGCACATTCACACTCTGTTTTTATTGTGCAGTCTTCTCTCCCAAAAGGCCTCAAAACAGTTAAAAGTAACAAGTTTAAATTAAATCAGTCAGTATGGGTTTGTTGACACATTAATGATCACGGTCATATATTACACCTTTCATGATAATTTCTTATTATAAGACCATAAGAAAATATCCACTACATTGCTTATTGGACCCTTGATCTGAGGCTTGAGTTCCCACATTGAATCTTTATAGTGGTATTTATTTGCACTCTAGAGTCCAAGACATACAGCTGAAAAGTGCAGCGTTAACATTACATTATGTGTTCCATTTGCATATTTTGCAGGAGCTAACAATCTTGAATTTTGGTTTTAATACTTGTCAGAGAGGTTGCCTGTCAACACCTAGTGTTATTCTAATGATTTCTGGGTTCTCATGCTTCGGAGAGAATCTTGTTTCTATTTTATATTTAGTGCATTCTTATCCCCTGAGGTAGTGATAGTGTCTTTAGAGTGTCCAGAATATGAAAAGAGTTCGTGGTCAAGATCTGTCTCCATATGAGTTGACAGACCAGAATTCCAATAGTCTTTGAGTCTGTTCTTGTTCCTTCCATGCTTTGTGCTTTGAACACGTAGCTGATGAAACCTTGCTTTCTTGTCTGTGTGCACATGTGTGTCAGGGATAGGGAGGATGCTGACACAGACAAGGAGCACAAGAAAGCACGTGGGTCAGCTACCTAGTAGCGGAGGTGGGGACCAGAAATTGGATGATACTTGAATAGACAGTGATTCCTAAGCTAACGTCACTTAAAGGATAGTAGGAGTTATTTCAGTTGCAGGATTTGGGGTTGACAGTAAAAGGAAGTGAAAATTAAACTGCAGTTGAAGGAAGCAAGACCTGTAAAGGCTAGGAGTATATGTGAACATTTTGGTACAGGAAACAGTTAAATAACTTGGTCTAGCCTAGAGCTGGTATGTCTGAAAAATAAATGATGAGAGAGATTAAAGAAAATGAGGCAGGCCAATAACTTGCTTGTGTCACATTAAAGACTTAGGATTTATTTTCGAGGTGAAGGGTGGTGGTAAATGTAAGCCTGGGAGAGTCAGATGTTGAGTTGGGGACCATGGGTAAAACTGGATGATGGGAAGCCAGGTGACAGACTCATAGAAATGTGCATGAGAAAGTAAAGGCCGAATTGTATGTGTGGCAAGAGAACTGGAGTCTCGGGGCTGGATTTGACCAGTACTCGGGAGCTCTATGGGATGGAGTTTGTAAAGTGGTTGGTCCTCAGATTTTTAAAGAATTCTGTAATTTTTCACACTAGCAGCTTTTGTGACATTTTAGGTGAAACCTCGTTAGACACACTGTTAGATCTTCAATCAGAAAATCCTTTGTAGGGATGAACAAAGAAATGCCAACCCAAGAGCTTCTGGTATTACTGTTAGCCACCTGCCCTCCCTGCAGGTGGGAGGTGTGGTGTAGTGGTGGTGTGGAGCAGAGGCGTGGTTGAGAGTGGAGGCGAGAGCACTCAGTGGGGAAGAGCGTGAAGCTCCACTGACTCCTGTGATCGCAGAGCTCGGAGCGCGCTCAGAGCTCTCTCATTCCCCGGCTGCTCCACACATAACTAGTGAATGGTCGTGTCTGCACGGACCAGCTCCTGACAGTACTGGTCATGATGTGGCGTTTTCCTGTGTTTGGCTTCAAGTTTCTAAGAGTACCTTTGTGTAACCTCAGCTGGAGCAGGAGAGGAGAGAGGCAGAAATGAGGGCGAAACGGGAAGAGGAAGAGCGAAAGAGGCAAGAAGAACTCCGGAGACAACAGGAGGAAATTCTTCGGAGACAGCAGGAGGAAGAAAGGAAAAGGCGGGAGGAAGAAGAGCTTGCCCGAAGGAAACAGGTGTGTCTCTGAGAACTCGGCCTGTAGAATCAGTGCAGAAAGGGCGGGCCTGCAGGATTCCTGCCCTGCTGTCATCTCACAGGTCCTACTTCCCCTGGAGGGGGCTCCCCTAAGGCATTGGGGAGCTCTCAGCAGGACGGGGGTTAGAATGTTAGGACACTTAGTTCCTTCAGGAGAAACGTCGGTTATCCATTAACACCTACAGGAGGGATGTTCGTCAGTTCTAGTAAATCATTAGAGTTGATGGCTTTTGCATAATCTCCTGGGGTTTTATAAACCAGTTAGATTTGAGAAATAATTAAATTTTAAAGTATTTGTAACCAGTGACACTAAATGTTTTTCATGTTTCACAACCATTTGTATTTCTTTTTGGGGAATTCTTTATTATGTGCCTTGGGCCATTTTCTCCTCAGGTTTTTAAAGATCCCATTTGAAAGAATCCACTGTGTAACAGCCCAGCATGTCTAGCCTTTACTACATATTTCCTTGTTTTTTGCCATAAGAACTGAAAAAGCATCCATGTCCTCCATGGAATTCTCCATGCCAAAATACTGGAATGGGTAGCCTTTCCTTTCTCCAGGGGATCTTCCCAACCCACGGGTCAAACCCAGGTCTGCCGCATTGCAGGTGGATTCTTTACCAGCTGAGCCACAAGGGAAGCCCATGCTGAGATTAGATTAGAACTGCTAATATTTCTTAGAGTCACACTCTACACTAGTGTGTAAGGAGTTTAAGAAGTGTTACAGTAAAAGCATCTGTTTCATTATGTTTGCTTAGGATTTCTTCCTGAGCTATTTTGACAGTGTGACTCTTTTCTGTATATTTAATATCCATAGGACTTCAGTTCTTGAGAACATGTTTTGCGACACGTGGCTTTACTCCATACTTCTGACTGGAGAACTTATCTCTACTCACCAGGTGTTTTTGCTGCTGACTTAGGTTCTCAGTTGATTAAATAAAATCAGATGATTGGTAGCAACAGAGAAACCGAAGCTTGAGACCTTACTAGCGTTAATCAGGAAATGATGGTGCTAACATTGAAACCAGGGTGGACTTAACACATGTAGTGCTGTTTAATGACTAATATTTTAAGTACAAATTATTTTGACTCTTAATATGCCTATTCCCCAGCTCACATAAACACTTTTTACCCTAGATGTTGGTTAGATATTTTTTATATTTACTGTTAACAGAATCTTAGCAGCACATAGCCTATTTCTTTTCAAATTATAATGTATTGATAACATATTAGTTGAGATGCACAGAGGGGTATGCACACACTCACACATACCCTCTTTCATTCAGGAAGAAGCTCTGCGACGCCAGAGGGAGCAAGAAATTGCATTAAGGCGGCAGCGAGAAGAGGAAGAGAGACAGCAGCAGGAAGAAGCTCTTAGGAGACTGGAGGAGAGAAGGCGAGAAGAGGAGGAGAGGAGGAAGCAAGAAGAATTGTTACGCAAGCAGGTGATCAGAGGGCTTGCTTTCCTCATTTCTTCTTTGAAGCTAGGAATTAGTGATTAAGAAAGTATTAGGATATTAGGAGAGCCCATCTAAAGCTTTTTCAGGTTGCTGAAAGTTACCAAAAGAAATCTGAGTGGCTCTTCAGTTCAGTTGCTCAGTCGTGTCCGATTCTTTGCGCCCCCATGAATTGCAGCACACCAGGCCTCCCTGTCTAACACCAACTCCCAGAGTTCACCCAAACTCATGTGCATCAAGTCGATGATGCCATCCAGCCATCTCATCCTTGGTCGTCCCCTTCTCCTCCTGACCCCAATCCCTCCTAGCATCAGAGTCTTTTCCAATGAGTCAACTCTTCGCAAGAGGTGGCCAAAGTATTGGAGTTTCAGCTTTAGCATCAGTCCTTCAGTGAACCACCCAGGACTGATCTCCTTTAGAATGGACTGGTTGGATCTCCTTGCAGTCCAGGGGACTCTCAAGAGTCTTCTCCAACACCACAGTTCAAAAGCATCAATTCTTCGGCGCTCAGCTTTCTTCACAGTCCTACTCTCACATCCATACATGACCACTGGAGAAACCATAGCCTTGACTAGACGGACCTTTGTTGGCAAAGTAATGTCTCTGCTTTTGAATATGCTATCTCGGTTGGTCATGACTTCCCTTCCAAGGGGTAAGCGTCTTTTAATTTCATGGCTGCAATCACCATCTGCAGTGATCAGTGGAGAAATAACTCCAGAAAGAATGAAGGGATGGAGCCAAAGCAAAAACAATACCCAGTTGTGGATGGGACTGGTGATAGAAGCAAGGTCTGATGCTGTAAAGAGCAGTATTGTGTAGGAACCTGGAATGTCAGGTCCATGAATCAAGAGAAATTGGAAGTAGTCAAATAGGAGATGGCAAGAGTGAACGTCAACATTCTAAGAATCAGCAAACTAAAATGGCCTGGAATGGGTGAATTTAACTCAGATGACCATTATATCTACTACTGCGGGCAGGAATCCCCTAGAAGAAATGGAGTAGCCATCATGGTCAACAAAAGAGTCCGAAATGCAGTACTTGGATGCAGTCTCAAAAACAACAGAATGATCTCTGTTCATTTCCAAGGCAAACCATTCAATATCACGGTAATCCAAGTCTGTGCCCCAACCAATAACGCTGAAGAAGCTGAAGTTGAACGGTTCTATGAAGACCTACAAGACCTTTTAGAACTAACACCCCCAAAAGATGTCCTTTTCATTATAGGGGACTGGAATGCAAAAGTAGGAAGCCAAAAAACACCTGGAGTAAGAGGCAAGTTTGGCTTTGGAATACGGAATGAAGCAGGGCAAAGTCTAATAGAGTTTTGCCAAAAGAACGCGCTGGTCATAGCAAACACCCTCTTCCAACAAGACAAGAGAAGACTACACATGGACATCACCAGATGGTCAACACTGAAATCAGATTGATTATATTCTTTGCAGCCAAAGATGGAGAAGAAGCTCTCTACAGTCAGCAAAAACAAGACCAGGAGCTGACTATGGCGCAGATCATGAACTCCTTATTGCCAAATTCAGGCTTAAATTGAAGAAAGTAGGGAAAACCACTAGACCAGGTATTACCTAAATCAAATTCCTTATGATTATACAGTGGAAGTGAGAAATAGATTTAAGGGCCTAGATCTGATAGATAGAGTGCCTGATGAACTATGGACGGAGGTTCATGACATTGTACAGCACACAGGGATCAAGACCATCCCATGGAAAAGAAATGCAAAAAAGCAAAATGGCTGTCTGGGGAGGCGTTACAAATAGCTGTGAAAAGAAGAGAAGTGAAAAGGAAAGATATAAGCATCTGAATGCAGAGTTCCAAAGAATAGCAAGGAGAGATAAGAAAGCCTTTCTTAGCGATCAGTGCAAAGAAATAGAGAAAAACAACAGAAGAGGAAAGACTAGAGATCTCTTCAAGAAAATTAGATATACCAAGGGAACATTTCATGAAAAGATGGGCTCAATAAAGGACAGAAATGCTGTGGACCTAATAGAAACAGAAGATAATAAGAAGAGGTGGCAAGAATACACAGAAGAACTGTACAAAAAAGATCTTCACGACCAAGGTAATCTCAATGGTGTGATCACTCACCTAGAGCCAGACATCCTGGAATGTGAAGTCAAGTAGGCCTTAGAAAGCATCACTAGGAAAAAGCTAGTGGAGGTGATGGAATTCCAGTTGAGCTGTTTCAAGTCCTGAAAGATGATGCTGTGAAAGTACTGCACTCAGTATGTCAACAAATTTGGAAAACTCAGCAGTGGCCGCAGGACTGGAAAAGGTCAGTTTTCGTTCCAATCCCAAAGAAGGGCAATGCCAAAGAGTGGCTCTTAATACTTTCGTAATAACCATCCCACATGTAATTATAAACGCTGAGCAAGATGTCAAGGAATCAAAACAAGCAAAAAATAGCACCAAAGGAATCGAAGAAGGACTGCCCTTAAGAATCCAAACGTGCAATGTGGAAGCTGATGCCTCGTTGCCTTAGGGTTCTCCCCCATCCACACCGTTAGAGTGTGTGGTTCTCTGTTGCTTAGTGTAGCTGTGAGATCACACAGCAGTGGCTGTTACCCAACTCCAGTGTAGCCAGGACCCCTGCAGCATTTTGCTTTAATGTTTAAGAACAGTAGTAGATTTTTTATTAGTGGATTCTGTTTTTAGAACAGTGTTAGATTTTCAGAAAAATTGGGATGGTTGTACAGTTTGCCATATTACTAGTTTACATTAATATGGTACATTAATTACGATAAACCAATGCTGACACGTTACTAAATCAATGTTGATGCATTTTTATTAACTAAAGGCTGTAGTTTATTAACATTTCTTCAGTTTTCCCCTCATGTCCCTTTTCTGTTTTAGGATTTCATTCAGAATATTGCATTTATTTGTCATGTCTCCTTAGCTTGTTCTTGGCCGTGACAGTTTCTCAGGATTTTTTTTAGTTAAACCACTCTTAAGTAATACTGGTCAGTATATTGTAGGGTAACCCTCTATCAGAGTTTTTTTGAAGTTTTTTTTTTTTTTCTTTTCATAATTAAACTGGCATTAAGGGTGTTTGGAGAAGATCACAGAGAGAAAGTACCGTTTTCGTCACATGCCAGGGGTATATATTAGCACCATGATGTGTGGTTATTAGTGGTGACATTGATCTCCTGGCTATAGTAGTGCTTATTGGGTTCTCCGCCATACTTTTCCCCTTTACTGTATTCTTTGGAAGGAAGTCACCATGTGCAGCAGTCCACACTTAGGAAGTAGGTTTTTGTTTGTTGGTTAGATTGACACAAAACTGACGATTACCTGCTTTTGCTTAAGTTCTTAATTGAAACTCTTTAGGGAAATCTAAATTCTTTAGAGGTAGATAATTTCCAGGTTAGAATGTATGTTAATGCATTATTTGGTTTATTTATTCAACAGTTAATATATTCTGATAATATACCATATGCTAGTTACTGTGATTGTTTCCTGCTCAAGTCCAAAACTTTCTGAGAAGTTGTTTCTGCCCTCAAGAAGCTCACAGATTATGTAGGTAATGATTTTACAAGAAATAAATGCCACATTGTGGATCTTTCAACTGAAAAATCAAAATATTGGCCTAAAATTGGCTAAAACAGCAGATAACATTATTGCCTCACCTATCAAGGTGTTCTGGAGATCAGGCAGCTGAACATGAACTTCAGTGACTCAGTGATGTGGTTGCGAGTCCAGGCGCTTCCCACGCTTCTCCCGTCATGTCCTGGAGTGTGGACTTCTTCCCTCGTGGTTCATGCTCTGCTCTACCATGTCTTGCTGTGCTGACTTTCAAGTTCATGTGTTTTACCGAATGGTTAGTAGTGTCATACCATGCACCCAGGAAGGGTGTGGCCCTTCTCTCGTGCTTCTTTCCTTTCCTCTGGGAGGAATATCTTTTCTAGAATCAGTCCTTTGGCCTACATGGGGTGTCCCAATTTACACCGGAAGCTTAAAAAGCAAAGCTTGGCATTTTAAACCTTGGATGTGACAGCAGGCTCTCTCTACAAAGAAGAAGACCGAAAGGAATGGTTGCTGGATAGGTAATAATAGTTGCTGTCACTGGTTGGCTAAGAGCATCCAGAGAGAGGAGAACAATGTATAGTTGAGTGTAAGCAAAAGACAGAGGGGACATCTACCTCCTGAAGGCAAAGAAAGTCCTCGTAGAGTAGCTGATGTCTACCCTGAGTTCTGGAGAATGGAGGGGCATGTGCTACCTGGATAAGATGGAGCATTGCAAGGGCTGTAAACAGCCTCTACGGAGGGAGGCCAGGAGAACTCCAGCGGGCACAATGGAATGGTTTTGAGGGAGAGATGCAGAAAGAAAATGATCCAGCGTACTCCTGAAAGTGAGGGGTAGAGGATGTGTGAAGGGGAGATCTCCCAGGGGCCTGTGAGCCACCAGGGGTGAGACACCCTCAGATGGAATTAAGTGGTTTTGTGAAGTCGCTTTGGGTCCGGCATTGGCTGAGGCTTTCCTGATAGTCAGTTTCCTTGCAGGTCCTGGCAGCTCTGCACCCAGCACCCTGAGGAGCTGGCTCTGCCTCAGGGTTGGAGCAGGTTCAAGGGATCTTGCCTGAGGTTGTGGTGATCTCTTAGAGATCAGTATTACCACAGATGTCCAAAGTGATGTTCCTTTTATGTAGAAATTAGCAAATAAATGAAGCATGATGTTATCCAGTAAGCACGCCTCTGACCGAAGCCTTGAAAAATGACTCAGATTTGTTTTAAAACATAATTCAATTTTATTATTTACTTTTCCTTCTGGGAAGGAAGAGGAGGCTGCGAAATGGGCCCGGGAAGAAAAGGAAGCCCAGCGTCGGTTAGAGGAGAATCGGCTACGGATGGAAGAGGAGGCAGCCAGGCTGCGGCACGAGGAGGAGGAGCGGAAGCGGAAAGAGCTGGAGCTCCAGCGGCAGAAGGAGTTGCTGCGCCAGAGGCAGCAGCAGCAGGAGGCTCTCCGGAGGCTGCAGCAGCAGCAGCAGCAGCAGCAGCTGGCGCAGATGAAGGTAATGCTGGGCGCTGACCAGGCCACCGGCCGGAGGAGCTGCTTGCCCGCATTTGTGGTTAGGTGGATACTGGCGGTGTGGTAGCATAAACGGTTCTTTATGTTAAATATTGAGACTTCGGTTTTTTGATCAGCAAAATATAACATGATGCATTGTACTCCTGTGTTAGGCATTTAGAGAAGGGAAGAATAAGTAAAAGAGACTAAGACGTGAGCAGCAACATAAGCAAAAACCAAGTGGGTCTGTGTGGCTCATAAATTTAAACATTAGCGCCTACTCTTACCAGTTCAGCAGTGCTAAGGCAAGGATAAACGAGACAAGGTGACTGTCCTCAAAGAGCCCATAGACTCATGAGTGCAGGAAACTCAAACGTTTGGGTGTGTAAGTGGGAACCATCATACAGGACTTGAAACATAGCTGACTGAGGGGGTTATTGAAAGGTGGACTGAGGTGATGTATGCAAAGTGTTGTTTTACAAGAATTCAAAGCCTCATTTGAAATAGTAGAAAGTGAGACTGGGAGACCAGTAAAGAGAGTGTGATGGTGGTGGTGAGAATGAATAGGGCCAAGATGAGAACTGGCTAACATTAATAAGCAAAATCTGGTGATGCTCTGAATCTGAGGGATGAGGGCAGAAGTTGGAATGGCTCTTAGATAGTAGGCCTTCCGTGACTGGGAAAGTAGTAGAACTGTTGATGAAATAGGAGTAATTGGAGAGGGAGGAGCAGATTTATGGTAGGGTCTACAAAACTTCTCATAGAGTGTATGGCTGGCCATGAGGCTTAGTATTCCCCACCTTCAAGAAGCTCGTAGGATAAAGACATAAACAGAACATTGGAATACGGTGGGGTAAGTGCAGTGAGTGAGGGAGCACGGAGCAGCAGTCCTCAGGGTGTGACCGCCCGGGAGTTTGTCGATGTTGTTCAGTTGCTCAGTTGTGTCTGACTCTGTGACCCCATGGACTGCAGCACGCCTGGCTTCCGTGTCCCTCACTATCTCCCACAGTTTGATCAAACTCATGTCCATTGAGTTGATGATGCCATTCAACTGTCTCATCCTCTGTCACCTCCACCTCCTCCTGCCCTCAGTCTTTCCCAGCATCAGAGTCTTCTCCAAGAGAGTCACCTCTTCGCATCAGGTGGCTGAAGTATGGGAGCTTCAGTTTCAGCATCAGTCCTTCCAGTGAATATTCATGGTTGATTTCCTTTAGGATTGACTAGTTTGATCTCCTTGCTGTCTAAGGGACTCTCAAGAGTCCTCTCCAGCACCGTGGTTCAAAAGCATCAATTGTTTGGCGTTCAGTCTTTTTTGTGATGGAACTCTTGAGCATCTATACACAACTACTGCAAAAACCACACGTTTGACTGTATGGACTTTGTCGGCAAAGTGATGTCTCTGCTTTTTAATATGCAGTCTAGGTTTGGTTTGTCATAGCTTTTCTAAGGAGCAAGTATCTAAATTTCATGGGTGTAGTCACTGTCTGCAGTGATTTTGGAGCCCAAGAAAATAAAGTCTCAGTATTTCTACTTTTTCCCCATCTGTTTGCCATGAAGTGATAGGACTGGATGCTATGATCTTAGTATTTTGAATGTTGAGCTTTAAGCCAGCTTTTTTACTCTCCTTTTTCATGCTAATCGAGCAGTTCTTTAGTTCCTCCTCACTTTCTGCCTTTAGAGTGATATCATCTGCACATTTTAAGGTGAAAAGTGTTAGTCATTCAGTCGTGTCCGACTCTTTGCAACCCCATGGACTGTAGTCCCTCAGGCTCCTCTGTCCATGGAATTCTGCAGACAAGACTACTGGAGAGGGTAGCCTTTCCCTTCTCTAGGGGATCTTCCTGACTCTGGAATTGAACTGGGGTCTCCTGGATTTCAGGCAGATTCTTTATCATGTGAGCCATACCACATATCTGAGGCTGTTGATATTTCTCCCAGCAATCTTGATCCCAGCTTGAATTTCATCTAGCCTGGCAAGCACATTCTTGGGTCCTACCCAGACTTACTGAACGAAATCCTCTTGGAAATGGAACCCAACAGTTGTGTTTGAATAAGCCCTCCAGGGCTTCTGATGCTCACTGATGTGTGAGACCCACTGCCCATCTGAGGAGTTCGGGAAGCTTTCCTGAAAGAAGATAACTTCCAAACTGAGCCAAGAAGGGAGTGAAAATTTAAATTTAGAGAAAAAAAATAAAGGTCAAACAGCCAGTTTGGAGAATTGGGGGGGGGGGGGGTTTGTGAGAGCAGAATGAAGTTGCTGGAGAATGAGCCATGAGGTTCCTATTTAGGCTTCATATCTAGCACTTGAATTGCTAGGTCTGTGATGCCAGTGTCTTTAATGGTTTAAGGAACTGCCAGATTGTTGTCTGAAATGGCTGCACCATTTTGTGTTTAGTGGTTGAGGGTTCAAGTTTCTTCACATCCTTATCAATCTGTATTATCTGACTTTCTGATTATAGCCATCCTAGTAGGTGTGAAGTGATAACTTGTAGTGATTTTGGTTTGAATTTCCCAGTGACTAATGATGTTGAGTATCTCTATGTGTTTATTGACCATTTGTAAATCTTCTTTGGAAAAATGTTTATGTAGGTCCTTTGCCTATTTTTAAATTGGGTTCTTTTTATTGAGTTTTTTAAGGGTTCTTTATATATTTTAGATATTTGAGTTCTATATCAGATGATTTAAAAATATTTTCTCTTACTTGGTTTTTTTCCCACTTGACAGGGCTTGACAGTGTCCTTTGATGCACAGAAGTTTTACATTGTGATGAAGCCCCGATTATCTGTTTGTTCTTCTGTCGCTTGTGCTTTTGTTACATCTAAGAATTACTAAATCTGAGGTCATAGTTTTACAGAATCCTATGTTTTCTTCTAAGACACTGTAGTTTTAGCTCCCTAATCTATTTTGAGTTAATTTTTGTAAATTATGTGAAGGTTTGACTTCATTCTTTTGCTTGTCACTTATCCGATTGTCTAGCACCATTTGTTGAAAAGTCTATTGTTTGTCCATTGAATGGCTGTGGCATTCTCCTTAAAAATTAGACATGTAGATTCGTTTCTGCACTCTCAATTCTGTTCAGGTGATCTGTATGATCACTGTGCCAGTAATACACTGTGTTGACATTACTATTGCTTTGGTGTTAACTTTGGAATCAGTGAGTCTTCCCAGTTTGTTCCTTTTTCTCATAATTTTTTGGCTCTTCTGTGTTTCTTTAAATTTCTTCTATGGATTTTAGAATGAGTTTTTCAGTTTCTGCAAAGAAGCCAACTGGGATTCTGATAGGAATTCCATTGACTCTGTAGATCAGTTTGAGGAGTTTTGTTATCTTAACAATACTTAGTCTTCTGATCTGTAAACATAAGATGTTTCTATGTTCATTTAGATCTTGAATTTCTTTCGCTGTTTTATAGTTTTTAAGAGTGTAGTTTGTGTATTTCTTTTGTTAAATTTATTTTTAAGTATCTTATCTTGCTTTCATTGTAAATGAAATTTTCAAAATTTCATGTTCAGGTTGTTCTTTGTAAGGGTATAGATGTACAATTGATTTTTGTATACTGAGCTTATATCCTGCCATCTTGCTGGACTGATTTATTAATAGTTTCTTAGTGATTTCATTAGGATTTTCTGTATCATGTTATCTGCAAATTCTGAGACCAAGAAGCGCCTACTGTTTAGCCTGTGTCTCCAGTGAACCTGCCAGTTGCCCCCTAACTGCCTTTTACCCCAGCATTCACTGATTTTGAAAGTTCCCTTAGGCTTCAGCTCCTCATTCTCCACACTCTGTTGCAAATGAAGTCAGTTTCCTTTGAGAAGAGATCTGGAGCTCTCCCTCTAATCTGTTCCTCCCACCTCATCCTGAAGGCCAGAGTTCCCCGAGTCACAGCTCTGGAGCTGGGAACAGTGGTGGTGGTGGTTTGGTCGCTACGTCATGTCCAACTCTTGTGACCCCATGGACTGTAGCCCACCAAGCTCCTCTGTCCATGGGATTCTCCAGACAGAAATACTGGGGTGGGTTGCCATTTCCTTCTTCGGGGATCTTCCCGACCCAGAAATCAAACCTGGGTCTCTGTTTGATTGTTGCAGCCAGACTCTTTACCTACTGAGCTAGGAGGGAATTGCTCTGGGAACAGTGACACCCACTTTTTCAGTTGAGCCCTTGGGGAGGGACCTGAGCTTCAGGTCTCCTTGGCTTACCTCTCCTGGTGGTGTGGAACCTCTGCCTTTCAAACTATAGGGCAGTGGCAGTCAGGGCCCTCATGGTCTCAGGAGACCCAGATTCAATCCCTGACTCTGAAAGATCCCCTGGAGAAGAAAATGGCAACCCACTCCAGTATTCTTACCTGAGAAATACCATGCGGTCCATGGGGTAGCAAATGAGTTAGACACAACTTGGCAACTAAACAACAGTCACAGTAGCTCTGTGCAGTTTCCATTCCATAAGTGGAGGCTAGACATAAGCGAGCTCCCGTCTCTCAGCAGTGCTTGTCTCTAACTTAGCCTCTGTAACAGGCAGCTGGAGCCAGGATAAGAATTGCTAACATCGTGCTCCTTCCGGGGAGTCAGCCCTCTGCCTGGCAGCTGAGGGGAGAGAGGGAGGCCTGTGTCCTTGGCTCCCCTCATCTGAAGTGCCAGCTGAGCTGGGGGTTGGGAGAGAGCAAGTCAGGGCACGAGTCCTCCAGACTCTCTGTTGTTACGTTTCTTAAGGATTGTTCTTAATACTTCTTAAAGAAATGTCACTTAAAAAATGGTGTTGAAAAAGTAAGGTAGCAGTATCAGAGCAGGGGGAAAATGTAAAATTTTTAAATATCAGTGAAGGATATTAGGCATTCAGGGCTCCGAAAATGTCCCAAATTCCCTCCTGTTTGCTTGTCACTTGGGAGAGAGTTGTTCTGAAAAGTGTGATTGTCTGGGCAGTACAGGATGTTGGTTGAACTGGAAAATGCCCTGAGGCAATGTTGATGGAGTGATGGGATAGCATTTCTTACATACAAATAAGACTTAAGGGAAATGATAGAGATCTGTCATGTGAAGGAGACTTAGATTTGTTCTGCATTACTCCAGAGAAGAGTCTTGTGAATCATGAGCAGAAAGCACAGTGAAGTATATTTTGGCACAAAATAAAGGAGGACTTCAGAGGTGCCTGTACGGAGAACAGGCCATTTCAGGAGGCAGTGAATCTGTTCTTGGTGCTGGCTGAGTTTCCACTGCAGAGGACTGGCGATTGGTTCCTGGGTATGCTGGGGTGATATAGCCACTGGGATTTTAGACAACAGTGGTTGCTGGCTGATTACATCAAAATTAACAAAAATATGCAAATTCTCTGGCTTGACCTTTGACTATTCATTGAATGCGGGGGGGGGGGGGTGGGGGGCAGGCGGGCAGGGCGGCTCCGTTTTTACAGGCCTTCCGAGTGATGCTTGCTGCAGGTTTGATTGACATTGACATTGAAGTCGCTCAGTTGTGTCCGACTCTTTGCGACCCCATGGACTGTAGCCTACCAGGCTCCTCCATCCATGGAATTTTCCAGGCAACCCAACTGGAGTGGGTTGCCATTTCCTTCTCCAGGAGATCTTCCCAACCCAGGGATCGAACCCGGGTCTCCCGCATTGTAGGCAGACACTTGACCGTCTGAGCCACCAGGGAAGTTTAGGACTTTCCAGATGTGTCATTTCCTGTGGAGAGGAAGAGTTCATTTGTGCCCTACTTCTCTTACTTGGTACCCCGTCTTTCTCTCTCAGCTCCGTTCTGTACCTCTCTCCTCCCGGAGCACAGGTGCGTGTAAGAGAGGCGCCCCTGCTGCCCACCACGGGGCAGAACATGTTGAGGGTTGCTCAGCATGTTGAGATGTTCTGTAGTGTTGAGGGCACTCGTTTGGAGAGTGTCCGGTAACATCAGTGACAGTTTAAGCTGCTTTTACCCTTATCCCATCAGTTCCAGTTTTAGAGATTAGTACTGAAGAACCTTTCTATTTTGGCATTTTGTTTTGATCCACACATGTACTGTTTTTATTATCTGGTTTAGGTTTGGTTTTTGTTGTTTTTGTTTTTAAGAGCCATAAGATGTGTGAAAATTGAGTGAATCTTTTTCTGGCCCAGAAAGACCAAGGGATTCCCTTAGAAATAATCAAACTTTTGAGAACACTAAAGTATAGAGGACTCATATTTACACTTTATTTTAGTCGATAATTTTAAGGGCTAGGGAAAAAAAAATATCGATTAAAACCAATGTAGTGCTCATGACTAGAAGCCACAGCCTGGTTAACTCCCTTCCATGAAAGACTGATTGAAAACTGTGCCTGGCGTCAGCTGCCCACCTCAGCTTTCCCTTCAGAACAGGGTATCGTGTCCTTATGACCTCCTTGGATTAAAAACTTAGTGATTCTTTTGTTTCATTTTCTCTCTTTTTGGCTGTATATTGGAGTGTATATCAGTGGCAGGTGTAACAAATTTGCAATTTTTTAAGAGTAAATCAGGTAAAGGTGTATTGATGTATTTTGGGCTTCCCTAGTGGCTCAGTGGTAAAGAGCTTGCCTGCCATTGCAGGAGATGTGGGTTCAATCCCTGGGTCAGGAAAAACCCCTGGAAGAGGACATGACAACCCACTCCAGTATTCTTGCCTGGGGAATCCCATGGATAAAGAAGCCTGGCGGGCTACAGTCTATGGGATTGCAAAAGAGTCGGACACCACTTAGGACTAAAACAACAATAATATTGGTGTGTTTTGAGTTGTTTTAAAATAATCTTGTGACAAGAGAAAATTAAGTAAAAGAAGCAAAACTGATTGGTAGAGTAGTCATGTAAAAGGATTGAAGAAGGAAGTTTGAACTGAATGTTACAAATGGAATGGAGGGAAGCGTGAAGGTTCTGTGCACAGTGCATCATTGCCCCTCCTGTCCACGTGTCCTCATGAACTCTTCTGCCTTCCTCTTTTGCTAGCTTCCCTCTTCTTCAACGTGGGGCCAGCAGTCCAATACGACAGCATGTCAGTCCCAGGCAACGCTATCATTGGCTGAAATCCAGAAACTAGAAGAGGAACGAGAACGGCAGCTTCGAGAGGAGGTAAATTTTAAATGTGATCTAGACAGTCGGTGATTCAGAATAGCCAGTGTGCATTCTGGATTGGTGTCTACTAAAGATAAACATTGTTGTCAGAGTTGCTGTGTATCCGAATTAGATATTTATTTTTCACCTCTTTAGCCTGTACGATGGTCACTAGCAAATATGAAGGATCTAGTAGAAATAACATTAAGATTGGGTACAGAAATGTTCGGTTACCTTTACCATAGCTCTTGAGAGAATAGCTCAGAAACAAAAGTACATGGGTGTTTCAGAATTGGGGGTGAGTTTTGTGCGGATAGCCTCTTAAAAATTTGATGCTTACAATGCAGAAATTTTTTTCTCTAAAGGGTACTGGGTTCTGACTAACCTAGAAAACCTTAAAATATGACAGAAATACCATCTCTCTGCTTGTTCGTCTACATCCTGTAGTTCCTCATTAGGATAGAGAGGATACAAAAGAGTGAAAAGGGTTGGGGGGCAGCAGAACGTAGTTCTTGACAGAAAGGAAAAAATGAGTGAGTGAGATGGTTTGGCTCAGCGTACCACTAGCTGAGTGCCATCTGTCCATCGTGTATTTGCTGCTCGTGTGGATATAGTTGCATCTAAGACAGACAAAATTCTCTCCCTCCATAAAGCTTACTTTTAGTTGAGGGGACAAGGATATGAAAAGACATACGGAGTTCTCGAAGGCAGTATGTGGCAGAAAGAAAAATAAAAGTGGAAAGGGGCGTAGGGAGGAGGTTGGGAGTTAGTGATAGCATTGGTGGTGGGCAGCAGTTGATCGTCTAGTTTTAGGTGTGCTGACTGGGAAGGCCTCTCTGAGAAGGTGGCATGAGGTAACTGAGTCTTAATGGAAGTACTGTACATGGGTATGATTTGAGGCAGAGCAGTCAATTTGTTCGAGAATGCAAGCCATCATTCTTTATCTGGGTGGTGTGGTTCACTAAAGGCCGTGAAAATCCTCTGTGCATGTTCACCGTGTAGTGTGCATGACATCACCCAGTAGGTTAAAAACTTACTTCGTCTTAAAATTTACCATATTTCCTACCCACCTTCAAAAGAAAAAAGGCTGAGCTTTCTCTGAAATCATCTCTTTTCTCAAAAGTTAACAGCTGGATGCAGAGCAGAGTGTAGCTTCCTCCTCCAAGGCTAGAAATTGTTCCAATAATTTTGGTCCCTGCTAAATAAAAAAAATAATAATGGTCATCAGAGTTGGAATAACAGGTCTTCTCTTGTTCATATTTTTGTCTGTTAGAAGTTAATAATTGCCTTGTGTTTTCATTTGATTTTCTTTGAACAGTTAAGTCTGTGCACGCTTCGAAATGTATAAAGGGCCACCCAGCAGATAGTATCCGACAGTTCTATTTCATTCTTTCCCTGGAGGTGTCCTTTCCAGGACCCTCTAACTTGTTCAAATCTGAACATGCTTGGCTTGCTGCACATGTGCTCTGTTTCTCAAAATTTTGTCATCTGTGTGTTGTCCCAGGTGGGTCTAATGGCAAAGAATCCACCTGCCAGCGCAGGAGACGGCTTCAGTCCCTGGGTTGGGAAGATTCCCTGGAGGAGGAAGTGTCAGCCCCCTCTGGGATTCTTGCTTGGGAGAATGCCATGGACAGAGAAGCCTGGTGGGCTGCAGTCCATGGGGTCACACAGTCAAACAGACTGAAGTGACTTAGCACGCACACGTATTTCTTTCCATCTTGTTCTCTGTTGTCTTTTGTGATGGAGTATTTTCTCAATCTTCTCTTTCAGTCCTTCTATTGAACTTTAAAGGTATGCTCTCTTATTTTAAAGTTCTGAGTCCATATATTGTTCCCTCTTAAGTATTTGTGTTTATAGTCTCTTTCTCTTGTTTTACTGAATACAACGTGTAACCTCTAAGAATAATGCTTACTGATCACTCCTATTTTCCCTTGCTTCTGTTCCAACAGAATCTTGTTTGTTTGATTTGGTCTTTGGCTTCCATCTCACAGGCTGGGCTGTGTTCTCATTTAGGAAGAAGGCATTGAGGAGCTGGTGGGGATTCGGGCGCACGCGGCACCTTGCTGGGCTTTGCTGTGATGGTGTCTGTAGTGGTCTCTTCTGTTCAGATCCTCCATCTGTTGGTATCTGTAGGTGTATTCTCTTGTGGTAGGTCAGCTTTCCTGTAGAAAAATCTACTTACCTGGTTCAGCCTCTTTAAAAAGGAAAGTTTTAATTTTCTGTTGGGGAGAGGTGAGGGATAGCTGCCAAGTGTGTTGGGTGGGGAATGTAGTCAGGGTCTTAATGTTGCTTTTTACAGACTTTCAGCCTGTCTTCCTTTGTTCGAGATACCCATGCCTATAATTCCCGAGCTTTTTGTATGAATTGACCTGTTTCTGAGCTTCCTTTTACTTCGCTTTCAACTTACTGGGTCTGTTGTATTGGCTGTCTTTATTTGCTTGCTTTCCAGCTTTAAAAAACTTTTCCGCTCTCTTTGTCCTTAAAGTTTATGTTTTAGAAAAAAATTATTTTTGTCATTTTGATAGGACTTTGGAAATAAACATATTACATTTTAATGCTTAACCAGAAGTCCTATTTAATTTTTAAGAAGTAATTCTTAATTTCTTCTTATTCTCCTCTTAGTACTTCTGACTGTTTACATCTTTATTTGCAGCAGAGTAGTTAACTGTTAGATGTTTAGTTGCTTCCCAGGTGGCACTAGTGATAAAGAACCCACCTGCCAACACAGGAGATGTAAGAGACATGGGTTTGATACCTGAGTTGGCAAGATCCCTTGGAGGAGGGCATGGCAACACCCTCCAGTATTCTTGCCTGGAGAATCCCATGGACAGAGGAGCCTGGAGGGTACAGTCCATAGGATCACAGAGTCAGGCACAACTGAAGCGTCTCAGCACACACACCATGTATTTATATTCCATTTAGCATACTGGACATTTATAACTTTTATTTTAAAAACTGGAATCCTGAGATAGCTTCTCTTGTGCCTGCAGCAGAGGCGCCAGCAGAGGGAATTGATGAAAGCTCTTCAGCAGCAACAGCAGCAGCAACAGCAGAAACTCTCAGGCTGGGGGAACGTCAGCAAACCTGCAGGCACTGCGAAGTCTCTTCTGGAGATCCAACAGGAAGAAGCCAGGCAGATGCAGAAGCAGCAGCAGCAGCAGCAGCAACACCAGCAGCCAAACAGAGCCCGGAATAATACGGTGGGTCCGTCTTCCTGAGCGGTTGTTGTATGGACTGGCGGTGTGAGTTATCTGTTTTGACTTTGGTGGGCTCTCTTTTTGTCTTTTTAATATTATTAACTGTGGTTATTTGTGTGTCTCTCTTCAACAGCATTCCAACCTGCACACCAGCATTGGGAATTCTGTTTGGGGCTCTATAAATACCGGTCCCCCTAACCAGTGGGCCTCTGACCTAGTCAGTAGTATCTGGAGCAATGCTGACACTAAAAACTCCAACATGGGATTCTGGGATGATGCAGTGAAAGAGGTGGGACCTAGGAACTCAACAAACAAAAATAAAAACGCCGGTCTCAGGTAGGGCTCAAAGCGATTGACCTGTGTTCCTTGGTGGATTGGGGGAGGAAGGGCATGTGAGGAGTATGATACTGGGTGGCCAGAGAAAGGTAGTTATTTAGTTTCTACTTACTTTCACCTATATCCTGGCATGTGAGGTGATAGTTTGATGATTGTTTTTCTTCCCTATGGAAACACATTGGTATTATTACTAGCGGCTCCTTTGGTTGCTGGACATGGAGTCTGTTGCCTGTCACGTGGTAAACACTTAATATTTTTTGTTACTGCTCTTGAATATTTATCTAAGGTAGTCTCTAGATTCTAGCATTTTCTCTAAAATTTTAAGTTAGAGTATTATAAACACTTAAACTGTTTTATTTTTATGATGAATTTGTTTCATCTTACATTCATCTTTCTTTTGTTGAACAAGCATGGGTTTTAATGTTAAGTCATGGACTCAGATCCCAGCACTAGGACTTACTAGCTGTGTGACCTTGGGCAGGAGGGAACCTCTTTGAGCCTCAGTTCCCTCATCTGTAAAATGAAGATAACAATAACAGCTTCATGGGTGTGGTTGTAAAGGTTAAGTGAATATGTGTGAAGTAGTTAGTAAAGTGCCTGGCACATAGTAACTACTTAATAAATGGTAGTGTTGTCAGAATATTTCTTCTCAATTCTGAGGGCTTAATGTGTGATGAATAGGACACTGAATAACATGTTGAGCATCTTTGCCAGGCACTGTGCTCTAGGCCTTTGCATATAATATTTTTATTCTTTTTAATAACCCAAAGAAGTATTAGTATCATTTTACAGATGAGGAAACTGAGGCTTAGCAAAATTTAAAATCTTACTGACAGACATGAGAAGAACTTAATAATTCCTCTGAAAAGAAGCCCTTATTCAGAAACTAGAATGTGTTAACTGAGGCTAGATTTTAATAGGTATTGAGTAAACTCCCCCACCTCCAACCCCAGTATTTCACTTTTTTGTTTTTGGGCTTTTGTTTGTTTGTCTGTTTGTTTTCATTTTGGGAGCCAAGAATTGGATTGCTGGACAGCCATCCAATGTTGCCAAGACATTATCTATGTATGGTGTTAGAGTATGATCATAATAGTAACAGTTCCTGGGAATATAATACCACCCTATTGTTTTGCTTTAGTAAATCTGTAGGTGTGTCTAACCGGCAGAATAAGAAAGTAGAAGAAGAAGAAAAATTGCTGAAGCTCTTTCAGGGAGTAAATAAAGCCCAAGATGGATTTACCCAGTGGTGTGAACAGATGCTTCATGCCCTTAATACGGCAAATAACTTGGATGGTAAGAACTGGGGAGGGAAACCCAGCATGTGGAATGGCAGAGCAGGCCCCACAAAGAGTTAGGAAATTGAAATGATGGGCTGGCCTTCAGGAGGTGAAGTCTGATGGAGGTCAAGTCCTGCACTTACTGTAAGAACTTGACTCTTTTACAGCATTACTTGTGAGAAAAGTTCTGTAATACTGTCCTGAACTAGGTTACCAGTGGACACCAAAGAGTAGCTGCTTTGCAGGCTGTCCTGTGATGGACAGGGCAGAAGAGATCATGGTTCTGTCCCGCTCACTTTTGGGGAGCATCACCAGATGAACGAAGGAGACTGACTGTCATCCCGGGGACATAGGTCAGCCTGCACGAGGGAAGACTGGGGTGATGTGAGCATCTCTCCCTTCCTGCCTTTGGGGGCAGGGGTGGGAGTTGTGGCAGAGCAGGTAGGCATGCTTTGTGTGGGATAAAGCTGAGACCTGTAATGTATGCAAATAAAAAGGTTTCGGCACAGTTTGAAGAAAAACTTGCTGCTTGTTGGTTGTTCACAAAGAGAATTGTCTGCCTGAGATGGAAGCAAGTACTTCCCTCACCTGCAAATGTTCGAACAGAGACCAGTCAGCTCGGTGTGGACGGGATTCCCATAACTCGTGAGCTTTGCTGAACTAGTCCATCTCTGAACTAGTCCATCTCTGAAGTCTTTTCTAAAGCCAGAAACCTTTTAAAAAAAAAAAAAAAAAGAGCAGGAAGAGAATTGAAGGGTTCCTTTGCAGCAGTGTGACAATAGCTGATGGTCAGGATGAGTCAGAGAAAGCAAGAGCGAAAAATAGTAATGGCTACCATCCATTAAGCACCTACCATGTACTAGGCACTTTCTGGGGGTTAATATGCGTTAATCCTAGTGATTTTAATTTTGGCCATAACTTACCTTTACAATGTCGGTGGTGTTATCCCCATTTTATAAATTAGGAAACGGAGGCTCAGGAAGGTTAAGTAGCTCATCAAGGTCACACAGTGAGCAAATTTCAGAGTCAAGTTTTAAACCCATGTCTGTCTAACTCTGATACTTGGACTTTTCTCCTGCACCACACTGCTTCATGTCGAATTTTTCTGTGTAAACAGAGGTTATCTCAGTGAAGCAAAAGGAGGCTGCAGCTTTATCTTCAGTATCTGTCATGGTGCCTGGCACACACCATGGCACTTAAAACATATTTGACTGAATTTAAAGAAGAGAAGAAAGGAATCCCCAGCTTACTCTAGTCTTAGACAAGCAGTCGTTTCCATCAACATAACTTAGTTTCTACCAAAATAACATTTAGTGAAACAAATATATGCATGATATCTTCATCTCTGTGATAGTTCAGACGATTTGGGGCATTACAATGAGAGTGGGGTTCCCCCCCCATGACTACAGAGTAGGTTAAAGAATTTAGCATATTTAGCATAATAGCTGCATGCCTTTCCAGTTTCCATCATTCATGTCCCTGTTAGGTGTTAAAATATACTGAAGACTGACCCTGACCTCTGCTGTGTGGTATTTCATTGTTACTCTTTATGTCTTCTTCCCTCATGTTACAGTGCCCACATTTGTTTCTTTCCTGAAGGAAGTAGAATCTCCATATGAGGTCCATGATTACATTAGGGCCTATTTAGGAGATACCTCTGAGGCCAAGGAGTTTGCCAAGCAGTTCCTCGAGCGCCGTGCCAAACAGAAAGCCAACCAGCGGCAGCAGCAGCAGCAACAGCAGCAGCAGCAGCAGCAACAGCAGCAGCAGCAGCAGCAGCAGCAGGTACGAGGCAGCAGAGTGAGTGCAATGCCCTGGTCGGTACTGGTGTCTTGAAAGTGGAGCCTCCAGAGAAATGAAATTTTAAAATACTACCACCATTTTTGTGCATCACATGACTGGAACCTTTTAATGCCAGGTAGACTTGACATTTTAAAATTACATGTCCTGAGACCTTTGTGAATTTCCCAAAAAGCAAGTATATAACCATTCATTCACTGTTAAGTCATACCAGCCCCATTTTTCTTGGTTCATATAGATGCCTCTGTCCAATTGCAAATGCCAGCTTGTCATAGATGCATAAATTTGGTTTTAGTAGTTAAAATTCACCAATGGTAACTCTCTGAAGCTCCAGATCATTTGTTCCCAGTACTGACAGTACTGTACCTGCCAAATATCTCATACACTGTTGATGAGAATGTAAAGGTTCTTGTTATTCTCGGGAGCTCTATTCTGTGAACTTGCTGCCAACACAGAATTAGCAAATGCTGAACCATTGCTCCTAGGGGGTTAGGTTTCTGTGGACCTGTGTTAGAGCATTTTGTCAGCTTGTAACTGTGGAATGCTGATAACCTTGTTCTGTGTGTGATTCTGTGTAAGGATGAGTTATTTAAATACATTGCTGCTTCCTTAATACTGAACTCAACAGCCAGTGCCACTGTAACTCGTGCCTGAAGAAAGCTTACCTAACACACACATTTTCTGAGGCACATCACAGCCTTTGGGCCCTTTAGAAACACTAGACAGCACTTGACCCTTGGGAACCATTTTAAACAATGGAATCACCAACAGCAGTGTGAAAACATGATCTGAAAGAGACCGAGAAAGATGCTCCTTTGCCGTGTTGAGAGCTGAGACGAGGAGGCAGGAAGTGTCTCCGAGTTCTGCCTCAGCTGGGAACGTGCATCTTGGGCAGCTCAGTTTTTCACTGCTCTGTAGACATGCATATTCAGAGTGAGGACAGAAACACCACAAGCACGCAAATTCGCAGATAATGGGATCCGTGAATGAGAAGGATTGTCTTTACAAGTTTCTGAAGAACAGTCTGTCAGGACTCTTGGAGAGGCTTAAGAATATTTTTAATCTTGTGGTTCTTCTACTAGAGATAATGTTTATCAGAGCTCACTTTTAGGAATGTGTAAGGTACAGAGACGTATAGGGCATTTAAAATCCGTTTGGATAAATGGGGCTAATGCATCAACTGAAGGAAAATGAAAGATGTGAACACAAACAGCCCCAGGAAAAACATGTTAAGGAATCAAGAGAAGACAGCGAGCAGCAGTACAGAGGCCTCACGTGTGAGAGGGCCGCCTATGCGCGCAGCCAGGCTTGCCCTCTGCCCGTTCCGCCGCCCAGCTCGGGAGCCTGATCCCAGTTCAGAATGTGTTGTTCTCACAGGAGCAGCACACGGTGTGAACGGCTGGTAGACCATTTCATAGTTTAGCCAGTTGGTATAAAGTATGTGAATAATATTTTGGGAACAGATCCCTTCCGGGATTGCTGCTAGGAATGAAGTGCATGACATGAACTTTGTCTTGCTTGGTACTGGGCTCTCAGCCGGTCTGTGGGCTCTCCTCTCTGTCCCGGGGCCCAGAGAGCAAAGGACCCTCCCACCTAGAGCAGGTGGGGGTGCAGATTGCCAGAGAGCAGATTCCTGGTGAATGGTGCAGACTCCATGTGTGTCTGGCGAGCTGTTTGGTTTTTTAAATTTTGTTTCATTTTTTGCTGTGCTGGGTTGTGGGCTCTTCTTTAGTTGCGGTGAGTGGGGGCCCCTCTCCATTGTGATGCACAGGCTTTCTCATTGCAGTGGCTTCTCTTAGGGAGCATGGGCTCTAGAGCGTGCAAGCTCAGCAGTTGTGGCTCCCAGGTTCCAGGGCACAGGCTCAGTCCTTCCACAGCTGGTGGGGCCTTCCCAGATCAGAGATTGGACCTGTGACCCTTGTATTGGCAGGCGGATTCTTTACCACTGAGCCACTAGGGAAGCCCCTGGAGAGGTTTTGACAACTGTGCTGTCGCAGCAGTGTGGACCCCTGGAGTCCCCAGGATGGGCCTTGTGGAGACGCACAGCCTAGGGTGTGGACCTCTGGAGTCCCCAGGCTGGGCCCTGTGGAGACGCACAGCCTAGGGTGTGGACCCCCGGAGTCCCCAGGCTGGGCCTTGTGGAGACGCACAGCCTAGGGTGTGGACCTCTGGAGTCCCCAGGCTGGGCCTTGTGGAGACGCACATAGGGTGTGGACCCCTGGAGTCCCCAGGCTGGGCCTTGTGGGGACACACAGCCTAGGGTGTGGACCCCTGGAGTCCCCAGGCTGGGCCTTGTGGGGACGCACAGCCTAGGGTGTGGACCCCTGGAGTCCCCAGGCTGGGCCTTGTGGAGACACACAGCCTAAGTGGGTTGTCTGAACCTCAGTGAAGGGAAGAAGGTGGCTCAGTGGACTGCCCTCAGTTTCATTGTTACCAGAATCCGTGATAGGCTTCTGTTTCTAAACTCCTCCTCGGTAATGAGGCCAGATGGGCCATTTTCTGAGGGGGGCCAAGCTTGCGTCCACTGTGTGGTCTCAGTGGTGCCGTCTTGTGTTACAGGACTCTGTGTGGGGAATGAACCACAGTGCGCTCCACTCGGTGTTTCAGGCCAGTCAGGCCAGCAGCCAGCAATCCAACTTTGAAGCCGTGCAAAGTGGCAAGAAGAAGAAAAAGCAGAAGATGGTTCGAGCAGACCCTAGTCTATTAGGTGAGCACAGGCCTCAAGTCTTAGCTGGGTGTTGAGGGTGAAGTATATGCGAGGCCCATGGTGGAGGGTTTTTCATGAAAGAAAATTTTTCTTACAAAAAAAAAAATTGTTTTAGCCAGTTCAAAATAAACAGTATTTATTGGGAATCTCTGCAAGAGCTACGCCTCATCTATTATAGGGAGCAAGAAAAAGAATATATTGTATGGTGCCTTAAATTTTAAAGACTTTTTCACATCTAACATGAATTTTCCTAAAACCCTTTCAGTTTAGTTAGAAAATAATGCTGATGAAGAACAGTAAATGTTGTTTAAAATGTAAAGTGCCGATTTGTGTGGAAGCAGACCACAATCGAATCAATACTCAGAAAAGAACAGATGTTAGTTGATATTCACTGTAGAATAGTCTCAGAGTTACCCTGCATCATGAGGTGATGTTCCAGCGTTAACAATAGTAAACCGAGGCCTAGAGGATTGAGAACGCTTCCCAGAGTCACTCAGCAGTCAGCAGCGCAGCTGGGGCTTCACAGCAGGTCCACTCTCTCTTCACTCTTCTGTGTTACTGTAGCTATTCTTTTTTTTCCCGTGACTGTCCTTACCCAATGTTAGGGACCAGTGTCGTCACACAAGTCAGCTCTGAGGAGAAGGTGACACCTGAATTGGGGCTTTGAAAAAGCAGGAAGGATAGGGTATGGTGTTCCTGGAATAACAGCATAGGCAAAGCTGATGGGCCACCTTTGTTTCTTAAACTGGTCTAACAGCCTCACCGACAAGGGTGAAATTAAAATTATTCTCTGTTCATGAATGTATTCATGAGCTGTTATAAAACTGTGTTGTCTGGAATAGAATGGTTGTATTGGCAAAGATGGCAGGTTGGGAAGTCAGGCAAACCCGTTGGAGGGTGCAGTATAGACCAGGTGAAAGATACTGGTGGCCTAGGGTAGGGCTTTGGTGGTGGAGATGGAGAGGAGTAGATGGATTTCAGAAAGTTAGGGATAGGCTTGGGCAAGGAGAAAGGAAAGGTTTAGGCAGCAGGATGGAAAGAGCTGCCCTTTGATCAAATGATGAGCACTGGAAGGTGGAGCAGGCTTTGGGGAAAGGACATGCTGTTCAGGTGTTGGTGGACCGAGCGTGACGTGACGGGGAGGCATCATACGGAGTGAAAGAGCTGACGGTACAGTGAGAGGTAGACTGCTCTGCCCTCGTGGGA
The DNA here is from genome assembly GCF_001704415.2 of Capra hircus. Lineage (NCBI taxonomy): Eukaryota > Metazoa > Chordata > Mammalia > Artiodactyla > Bovidae > Capra > Capra hircus. The sequence goes on along the minus strand of NC_030810.1, from coordinate 8,230,994 downwards.
TCCTACTTCAGAGGTTTCCTGCCCTGGAGAAATCAATATACCAGTAACAGACCCAGCTTTGAGCAGCGCCCCTTGGAACTGCGCTCTGCAGGCGGGCTTTGGAAACCTAGAGGTCTGGCGCCGTTTTGTTTTCTTCTGCCTGTCTTGGAAGGTTATGTTAAGGATGGATGGATCAGTCCAAAATTTTGTCCAGTTTTGACAGAAATAGATGAATGTAGATTTTAGAATGTTTTCAGTTCTGGTTGTGAGTTCTAGCTAAAAATCTCCCACTATTTAGCTGTGGTACTTGGCTAGGGCAGTAGGGGTAGGTTCTTCTGAAAATGAGGTGTAAATGTTTTTGGACTAAATATTTGATCTGACCCCATTGTTTATTATAGATGTAAGAAAGAAAGGGACTTAAAATCCCCCTTCAGGGAAATGAGAGGGAGGTCGTTCTAGGACTAGAGTTTTAAGGAGTATATATCTTGAAAGGGAAAGAGAAAAATATAGGGGAAGTAAAACTATTCAGAAAATCCTGAAGAAACTTACTCGGGTGAGCTCTTGCTTATATACCATTTAATGAGAATTTTTGCTCAAGTAAACATTCTTCTGGAAATTCCTCTGATAATTTCGGCCCCATACCTACTAACCATTTATTATTGTTTCTAATTGATATATGCCTTATTGACTTGCAGATTAAGAAAAATTAACAAATATACATCAGTCACAAGTTACCCATGAACATAATAGGAAAACAAATTCAATTTTGACCCCATTGTATCCATTGAGAAAGTGGTCACTGATCAAAATAGCGTTTTGCTGCTAAAACAAACCTTCAGAACAAGCCCGGCCTCATTTTAATGCTCTTGTCCTCCACTGTGCTTGTGTTTTCTCTAGCTTTTCAAGCTGGCAGGTGCCATTGTGAGCCAGCATCCTGTGCTTGGATATGAGAAATATACACACAAAGTACCATTGCTCACCAGTTACAGTTTTCTTACAGAAACAGTCCCCCAAACCTTAAAGTCATGTGAGTGAGAGTCTGTTGTTCTAAACCTCACAGTGTGTTGGTTAGAGCTGGGCATACTGGGCCTCAGTCCCTGTTTGTATTACTTGGGGTCTCATATGACACCCCAGAGCATCCCTTTTCTGTCAGGTGGGGAGGAGTGCCCTCCTCACTGGTTTTTTTGACAGGTAAATGAGACCACATCTGCTAAAGCCAGTCCAGTAATCATTCTGTTGTAGCAATGAAAACCATTTTGTGGCCCCAGGTTTCTTTTCCCAGTCCTGTCTCTGTATGACTGGGAAAACACAAATAGTTTGTGTTTTTTTTTGCATTCCCGGTTTTATTGCATGTAGCTCATTTTGTTTTTATCACATTTCATTTGTTCTCGAGATGCATGTGAAGTCAAAGAAAAACCTGCTTTAGAGCCGAGTAATAGTTCATTTCACAGACTGTTCTTTAGGGTTTACGTTTACCTAAATAACTGTTATTTTCAAGTATGAACACACTAAGCCTTTCATTATTTTGACGGGAAAAAAGTCCTGCAGGTTATGGGAACACAGTTGAGGGGTAGAACTCAGGTTGGGGTTTGGAATCCTAACCTCTTCCAATAGGAGGCCTTGGAAACAGCTTGTACCACAGCTTCCTTGATTAAAAAATAGGGATGTTTATGTTTTCAAATCAGGATATTTTGGAGTCAGTGTGATATAATTAAAGTATTTTTATTATGTAAGACATTTTTGTGTATTATTGGTACATTTAAAGTGTGTATTTGTTTGAAAACTTTAATGTTAAAGGGCGAAAAGGAGGGGGGAAAAGCTCAAAGTAATATTAACAGAGCTGCTTTTAGACTGGAGAGCTTCGCCTGTTTACTTTTTGATACTCAAACAGCAACTGAGACAGTTTGGGGTTTCATTTAGGGTGGTTGAACTAAAAGCATTTTGAGACTCACTCATTCCAGAGAGGCCCTGTTAATAGTAACTTTTATCAGTCTCTGATTATGTGGAGTTTATTGAAAACTCATACATGACTGATGGCATTAGGTTTTCAGACCTCAGTAGTGTTTGTAAGCTCAGCTGTGCTAGTATTGCCTTTTCTAAACCAGATAGTGTTTTGGTTCATCAGTATTGCTCAGTGAGATCCTTGCCTTTGGTGGTCTACTTACAGTAGGTTGAGCTGAATAAGGAAGTTTTTTCATTTCTGTGCTGTCTTCTGTGTGATAGGAAGAACAGCCGAGAGCTCTCAGGAGCTTGTAGCCTGCCTTCCCTGGAGCCTCCTACCCCTGGAGCAGAACCTCTCAACCAGAACTTCGGCAGTGTTTTGGACTGAAAGTGTTCCCAGTTAGTGAATGGGGCTGAAGTAGTGATTATTCTCACTCAGATGTCACAGTCATTTGGTCTAGTGGTTGTAAAGTACTTAGTGTGTCATTCTTGTCCTGCCCCTGCCCCATTCTTCTAAGGTAGCTACACCTTCTGAATGAACTTCTCTCCCTGGGCAGCCTGGCCTGGCTTTGACACACACACGTGCACACACACCCCAGGCCTGGATTGAGGACTCCCTAGGGCAGTGGTTTGCAGTTCTTTTTAAGCAGTGATGCTGGTGTGTGTGTTTCTTCCCTAATTAAATTATATCAGAACCTTAAGAAATAAAGCATATTAAAATAGAATCTCTCATTGGAAGGGCAAGAAAACCACTGCATTGACCTTTATCCTTTCTTCTTCCTCCTTTTAGTATCCCTGTTGGTGTACTCAAAAACAGGAGACTGAAATTCCAGCCCCCTGCCTGAGTTTGAGCCACAGGGTTGTCTGGGTGTGGTTGGTCACTCATTGCAGATTTTTCCCTGCAGGGTTTTCAGTCAACGCTTCCTCGGAGCGACTCAACATGGGTGAGATCGAAACTCTGGATGACTACTGAGCGCCTGCCAGACCAGACTGGCCTTCCCTCTCCTCTCTGCCGACCATGGATTCTCCAGCTCTGGACACAACACTTACTCACCATATACTCTCTGTCACTGCAACAAATCACAGAACCGATCATCTCAGGCTTTTTCTTCTAGCCCTTTGTGTCCAAGATTCTTTAAACCGTTTTTGTTGGTGCGCATCTCAGACTGTAGATGAGTGGACCGGACGCTGTGTCTCGGGGGTGGCAGTGGGGATTCCTCCCCAACAAGGCTGATTTTGGGCAGCACGTGTTTACTGTGCCGTGATTTCACCTCCTGTCTCCCAGAAAGTGTGTTGGGATCTGCCAATAGCAATTTACTTTCTCTTGTCATTTTTTTCCTTCTGTTTGATTTTTCTTTTTCTTCTTTTTCCCCGCCCCACCCCCCAAACGGGCAAGGGGTCTGACTGGTGCAATCATGAAGAGAGTTAATGGTAACAGACATTGGCCAGCAACAAAACGCCCATGGACTGTGACTTGAGCATCCGACAGAGACAGTCAGAGCTCTTCCAGTCTGCAGGTGGCATTGCCGCAGCTAACTTCGGGATTGCATCCAAGAGGCCCTGAGTGGGGTGGTATTTAGATTGATTGGTTTGATGTTGCACACCTCTCGCCCTCATTCTTTCTGAGGATCCTTTCAGAGAAAGGATTCTTGGTTTTTCTTCATTAGATAGTGACTTCCAAGCAAGCTGACTTCTCTCCTGGCATACTCCAACCTGATCGGACAAAGGAAGCCCTATGGCCTGGGAGAGGAACTTATTTTTAATTTTTCTTTCTTACAAAAACGGATTTTTTCCCATAAATATTTTTACTTCAGAGGACTAGGACCAGTTTGTTTTGGGCCTTTCTGCTGAAAATTTGTCTCGTTTTAAGAGGCAGTTAGGATCTTTACCATATGTATGAATTTGTATAATTTCATTTTGGATAGGGATAAACTGCTTCTGATAAAAGCCCGGAATTTCATCTGGTTCCTCAGAGCATTGCGTGTGTGTCTTGCTGTGGCCCCGAAAGGTTTTGTCTAAAGATTCTGGAGCGGCAAGTTGCTGGCTTGCCTTTTCTGAAAAGAGAACATGCAAAACCTGACCATCTTTTAAGACCTTCATCTGTGGAAACCACTAAACAGGAGAGTCCCGTGGGATGGAGGGGACGGGAGAGAGAAGCCTGTTCTGGCTTCGATCGTGGCCTCCTAATACCCCTTCACTGCAAATATAAATGTATCCAAGCCCTATTTATAAGCAAATACTCCTCCTGCCTCCGCCAACCCCCCACAGAACATCACCTGAAATTGCCAATCACACTTTGGTCTGCAGCCACCGGACCATCCGTCCCCGCGCAAGAAGTGCTGTGGTTTGGGCGGCTCCTGGTCGAGCGCCTTCCCTTTCTGACATCATGGCCCGAGGAAGGCTGGAGTTGCTCTGAGAGCAGTTTGGTTTGGGATGATTCTATTTGGTTTCTGTTTTTATTCTTTTGGATCAGCATTCTCCCTATCCCTTTTGGCCACCCTCCCTCCTAAACATGTACAATAACTATACAGAGACTGCTACAAACTTGTATATAGTTTTTGGATCAAACAGCATGAGGAGATGGGGAACCATTAAAAACTGGGGCTCCTGCTCTCCTTTGCTTTGTAAATTCACAAGTGGGGGTGGGGAAGAGGGACAGTTAAGATGTTTACAGAACTTTAAGCTCCCTCGGAACTTTTGCCAGTGTGGAGGAAAATAAAAAAGACCTTAAATAAAACCTCGTGGTATTCTGTCTGGGTACATCTCTTGTACTCACGCTTGTCGAGGTGAGTTTTGCGCTAAGCCATGTCCTTGACACCATGGAAAAGCTGCAGACACACAAGTGCCCTGGACGTGGAGGCAGCCATGGCTTTCTCTGGCAGGCTCGGAGACGCCGCCGGTTCTTTAGTTGAAGAGCGTAGAGGTCAAGGTAAACGGGGTAAGTTGATTCAGTGTCCATCCTCCTTGGCCTCTCTCTGCTGACATGTGGCTCGTCTCCTTCCCTCACCACACAGACACACACACACACACACACACACACACCAGCCCCTGAAGATCCCCTCCAGAACCTGCCCACACCTTCCAGATGAGACTCAATTCCACTTGTTTGGGGGAAAAGTTAAAAACACAAGTATTAGGGAGAAGGTCGGAAGATTTGGGGGAAGCAAAGTCATTTTAGTCATGGAACATTACACTTGCTTAACCAGCAGCACTGCTGCTACCTGAGGAGTTTCCCACGTCTTGGAAAGAAACCACTCTTTCCTAGGAATGTTTGTTTCTGTCGCAGTTCTATCAGTTTTTCAGTCTCGTTTACTCTTTCACTTCCAGCAACCATGTTCTTACCTCTTCCTGTTAATGTGAAGTGAAGTGAAAGTCGCGCAGTCATGTCCAACTCTTTGAGACCCCATGGACTATACAGTCCATGGAGTTCTCCAGGCGAGAATACTGGAGTGGGTAGCCTTTCCCATCTCCAGGGGATCTTCTCGACCCAGGGAGTGAACCCAGGTCTTCCAAATTGCAGGCGGGTTCTTTACCAGCTGAGCCACAAGGGAAGCCCAAGAATACTGGAGTGGGTAGCCTGTCCCTTCTCCAGCGGATCTTCCCGGCCCAGGAATTGAACCAGGATCTCCTGCACTGCAAGTGGATTCTTTAGCAACAACTATCAGGGTAGCCCCTTTCTGTGAATATACTGGCAAATTATCTAAGCTCTTCTTGAGTTTTAAAGTATTTGTTTTGTACACTGTTTGCTTCCAGTTGTCATAAGTCAGAATTTCAGACACACATACCCAGACAGGATCATTTGATTATGGACACTTTCCCCAAGGGCATTGGTGTCCTGGTTACTGTTGCTACATAATGCCCCCAAATTGGCTGACAACAACCCTTTCATTTTATTGGTAGTTTTATGAGTCAGGACCTCGTAGGAAGGGCTCACCTGCACAGTTCTTCCATGGTTCACTTTTGGTCTTGTTCATATGTCAGCAGGGGCTGCGATCTTGGGAAGGTTCTGTTGGGTTGGCCAACACAATGGCTCACTCTTGTAAATGGTGAGTGGTTGATGCTGGCAGTTGTCAGCTGGGCACTCTGCTGGGTTGATGGCTGGAGGAGCTGTCTGTGGTGGTGGCTGCAGGTAGATGGGCTGCTTGTTCGGCCGCTGACTCCCACCCCTGGGGCAGAGGCTGCCTCATCTCTTCTGACTTTCTCTGATAATTTATTCTGTCAAGGTAGTCACAAGCCATTCAGGTTCAGGGGTTTGGGAACTGGAATGAGTGGTCAGGTCATTCTAGACGAGCAGGCAAATGGGAATTATCTTCACAAGACGAGGTTCTGTGTATACACCAAGGAGCTTGAACTCTTCACTGGCTCTGTGTTGAAAGCTCTTTTCTTAATTTCAATATAATGGTCAGTTCAGTTGCCCAGTAGCGTCCAACCCTTTGCAACCCCGTGGATTGCAGCGTGCCAGGTTTCCCTGTCCATCACCAACTCCTGGAACTTGCTCAAACTCATGTCCATCTAGTCGGTGATGCCATCCAACCATCTCGTCCTCTGTCGTCCCCTTCTATCTTCAATCTTTCCCAGCATCAGGGTCTTTTCAAATGAGTCAGCTCTTCGTATCAGGTGGCCAAAGTATTGGAGTTTCAGCTTCAACATCAGTCCTTCCAATGAACACCCAATGATCTTTAGAATGGATTGGTTGGATCTTGCAGTCCAAGGGACTCTCAAGAGTCTTCTCCAATACCACAGTTCAAAAGCATCAATTCTTTGGTGCCCAGTCTTCTTTATGGTCCAACTCACATCCATACATGACCACTGGAAAAACCATAGCCTTTACTAGACGGACCTTTGTTGGCAAAGTAATGTCTCTGCTTTTTAATATGCTGTCTAGGCTGGTCATAGCTTTTCTTCCAAGGAGCAAGTGTCTTAATTTCATGGCTGCATTCACCATAGCAGTGATTTTGGAGCCCAAGAAAATAGTCTCTCACTGTTTCCACTGTTTCCCCATCTATTTGCCATGAAGTGATGGGACCAGACACTACGATCTTCATTTTTTGAACATTGAATTTTTAGCCAGCTTTTTCACTTTCCTCATACCTTCATCAAGAGGCTCTTTAGTTCCTCTTTGCTTTCTGTCATAAGGGTGGTGTCATCTGCATATCTGAGGTTATTGATATTTCTCCCAGCAATCTCAATTCCAGCTTGTGCTTCATCCAGCCCGGCATTTTGTATGATGTACTCTGCATATAAATTAAATAAAAGTGACAATATACAGCCTTTCCCAATTTGGACCAGTCCACTGTTCCATGTCTGGTTCTGTTGCTTCGTGACCTGCATACAGATTTCTCAGGAGGCAAGTCAAGTCAGATGGTCTGGTATTCCTGTCTCCTTAAGAATTTCCCACAGTTGTGATCCACACAGTCAAAGGCTTTGGTGTAGTCAGTAAGGCAGAAGTAGATGTTTTTCTGGAACTCTCTTGCTTTTTTGATGATCCAGCAAATGTTGGCAATTTGATCTCTGGTTCCTCTGCCTTTTCTAAAACCAGCTTGAACATCTGCAAGTTCTTGGTTCAGGCACTGTTGAAGCCTGGTTTAGAGAATTTTGCTAGCGTGTGAGACTAGTGCAGTTGTGCAGTAGTTTGAACATTCTTTGGTATTGCCTTTCTTAGGGATTGGGAGGAAAACTGACCTTTTCCAGTCCTGTGGCCACTGCTGAGTTTTCCAATTTTTCTGGCATATTGAGTGCAGCACTTTCACAGCGTCATCTTTCAGGATTTGGAACAGTTCAGCTGGAGCTCCGTCACCTCCACGAGGTTTGTTTGCAGTGATGCTTCCTGGGGCCCACTTCACACTCCAGGATGTCCGGCTCTCGGTGAGTGATCACACTATTGTGGTTATCTGGATCACGAAGATCTTTTTTGTTTGGTTCTTTTGTGTATTCTTGCCACCTCTTCTTAATATCTTCCGCTTCTGTTAGGTCCATACCATTTCTATCATTTATTGTGCCTGTCTTTGTAGGAAATGTTTCCTTGGTATCTCTAATTTTCTTGAAGAGATCTCTAGTCTTTCCCATTTTATTGTTTTCCTGTATTTCTTTGCACTGATCACTGAGGAAGGGCTTCCCTGGTAGCTCGGTTGGTAAAGAATCTACATGCAATGCAGGAGACCCCAGTTCAATTCCTGGGTTGGGAAGATCCCCTGGAGAAGGGAAAGGCTATCCACTCCAGTATTCTGGCCGAGAGAATTCCATGGACTGTATAGTCCATGGGGTCGCAAAGAGTCGGACACAACTGAGTGAAACACTGAGGAAAGCTTTCTTATTTCTCCTTGCTATTCTTTGGAACTCTGCATTCAGATGGATATATCTTTCCTTTCTCCTTTGCCTTAGCTTCTCTTCTTTTCTCAGCAATTTGTAAATCCTCCTCAGACAACCATTTTGACTTTTTGCATTTCTTTTTCTTGGGAGTGGTCTGTACAATGTCACAAACCTCCGTTCATAGTTCTTCAGGCACTCTATCAGATCTAATCCCTTGCATCTGTCACTTGCACTGTATAACCGTAAGGGATTTGATTTTTAGGTCATACCTGAATGGTCTGGTGATTTTCCCCACTTCAATTTAAGTCTGAGTTTTGCAGTAAGGAGTTCATGATCTGAGCCACAGTCAGCTCCTGGTCTTGCTGACTGTATAGAGCTTCTCCATCTTCTACTGCAAAGAATATAATCAGGTCTCGGTACTGACCCATCTGGTGATGTCCAAGTGTAGAGTCTTCTCTTGGGTTGTTGTAAGAGGGTGTTTGCTACGACCAGTGCATTCTCCTGGGAAAACTCTTGTTAGCCTTTGCTCTGCTTCATTTTGTTCTCCAGGCCAAACTTGCCTGTTACCCCAGGTATCTCTTGACTTCCTACTTTGCATTCCAGTCCCATATGATGAAAAGGACATTTTTTTTTTTGTTAGTTCCAGAAGATCTTGAGGTCGTCATCAGTTCGGTCGCTCAATCGTGTCTGACTCTTTGCGACCCCATGAATCGCAGCACGCCAGGCCTCCCTGTCCATCACCAACTCCCAGAGTTCACCCAAACTCAAGTGCATCAAGTCGGTGATGCCATCCAGCCATCTCACCCTCTGTCATCCCCTTCTCCTCCTGCCCCCAATCCCTCCCAGCATAACGGTCTTTTCCAATGGGTCGACTCTTCGCATGAGGTGGCCAAAGCATTGGAGTTTCAGCCTCAGCATCAGTCCTTCCAGTGAAGACCCAGGACTGGTCTCCTTTAGGATGGACTGGTTGGATCTCCTTGCAGTCCAACTCTCACATCTGTACATGACCACTGGAAAAACCATAGCCTTGACTAGATGGACCTTTGTTGGCAAAGTAATATCTCTACTTTTGAATATGCTATCTTGGTTGGTCATAACTTTCCTTCCAAGGAGTAAGCGTCTTTTAATTTCATGGCTGCAATCACCATCTGCAGTGATTTTGGAGCCCCCAAAAATAAAGTCTGACACTGTTTCCACTGTTACCCCATGTATTTCCCATGAAGTGATGGGATCCGATGCCATGATCTTTGTTTTCTGAATGTTGAGCTTTAAGCCAACTTTTTCACTCTCCTCTTTAGCACTTTCATCAAGAGTCTTTTTAGTTCCTCTTTCTGCCATAAGGGTGAGGTTATCATAGAACCATTCAATTTCAGTTTCTTTGGCACTAATGGTTGGGGCATAGGCTTGGATTACTGTGATACTGAATGGTTTGCCTAAAGGTTTTATCTAACTGTTTATTTCATATTGGAATGCATGCTGTTAACAATGTTGTGATAATTTCAGTGGACAGCAACAGAACTCAGCCCTTTGTATGTATGTATCCATTCTCCCCCAAACTCTCTTCCCATCCAGGCTAACTTTAGGCTTTATTTTTAACAATTATTTCTCTTGTGTGTGTGTGTGTTAGTTGCTCAGTTGTGTCTGACTCTTTGTGAGCTCATAGACTGTAGCCCATCAGGCTCCTCTGTCCTTGATGGCTTCTCTAGGCAGGAATACTGGAGTGGGTTGCCATTCCCTTCTCCAGGGAATCTTCCCAACCCAGGGATTGAACGCCAGCAGCTTATATTGCAGGTAGAATCTTTACCATCTGAGCCACCAGGGAAGCCCATTTCTCTTTTAGGGGAGCTATATATACAACACATGTGTACATGTATACACACACATGCATAGTGTGTGTGCCATTTTATACACACTGTCTTACATTGATCCGTTGAAGAATTTGGAGCGTATTTTTTACAAAATACCCGCTCTGCATTATATATTAAAAAGTCTGTACGGTCCTGCTGTGAGATGAAGCTGGTTCTCTTCTGTGCTTCCCGTGAGGTAAGTTGAGCTTCGTTAAAAGAGCAACAGGCATGCGCATTCTTAATCAAGTAGGCGCAGCTGAGAGCGCCTTCCAAATGGAAGCTGGCCTCAGAATGGATGGGTTTTTTGGGGAACGAAAAGAAGTTCAGCTCTAGAGTGTGACCCTGACCCTGCTTCAGTGCAGGCAGTTCCAGATGAAGGAGCCACAGTGCTTGCTGGGAGCGTGGAGAGCCTGGGAACCTTCAGGCAGCCAGGCGGGTGGTGGTAGTTTTGCAGATGTCGAACGCCCTGAGTGTGATGCACCCACACAGCTTTTGATGGTGGTGGTTCTGGACAGGGCACCTGGAGCCTCAGAGAATAGTTTCCCTCCAAGGATTCATTGGTGGCAATGTCTTGCAGCTAAAATAACAACGTTATGGGTTCAGTGTATGGGAGAAACAGCGCACAGATGTTGGGATGCGAGAGAAGCGGGCTCTTCCCTAACTGCAGCCTAACAGCTGCCCTCGCTTCCTGTTTCATTGGTGGCAAAGTGACGTCCCGGGGATGGGACACCACAGTTCTAATACTTAGTCCAGCTGGTCTTGAGCAGAGACCTCATTTCTTAAAGGTTGTTTACCTGTCCCTCTAAATCTACGAGTTAGTTTGCCTTGATAGGAGATTCGTTTTTCCTTTGAAGGGCCTCCTTTAACATGAAAAATAGCCCTAAAGGTCAGTAGGTCACCATTAAGTTTGGACCTATTGGAAAAGACCCTGATGCTAAGAAAGATTGAGGGCAGGAGAAGAAGGGGGAGACAGAGGATGAGATGGTTGGATGGCATCATCAACACAGTGGACACAAGTTTGAACAAACTCCCAGAGACGGTGAAGGACAGAGAAGCCTGGAGCGCTGCAGTCCATGGGGTTGAAGAGCTGGACACGACTTAGCGAATGAACAGCAGCCACAGCGTAACAAGGGCTTAAACGAGATGAGGTCTCGAGTGAAGTCTGGAGGTGGTCCTTCCAAGGCTGCTTTAGCTCAGGGGCCCAGGGTCTTTCTGGTTCACCATCCTGATTGTGGCTTCCTTTCTCAAGGTCACTCATGCTCCACGGTGGCCTCTGGAGCCCCACACCATCATGCCCACCTTGCAGGCAGGAGGGAGTGGGTGAGGCAGACGGGAGTGCACCTCCCTCCTCAGTCATCCCCCTTGAGGAGCTCTTTTGGGAACACTGCCAAGTCTTTGTCAACTGGAAGGAAGATGCCTAACTTTTGCCTGAGTTCAGCTTTTTTCTTTTTAATTGAAAAAGATGTAAGGAGACATTGATGTAGGCTCGTGCTTCGGTCTGGGCTGGGAAGCCCCACAAGCTTGGTGCTGACAGAGCCAGTGTCCACTAAGAATCATCCTCTTGGCTTACTGGGGGCCATCTTCTTGCTATGTCCTCACGTGGCAGAGAGAGATCCCATGTCTCTCTCTCTCTATCCCACCTTTCTATCTCTTAAAAATCATCTTTTTACCCCAACACGAGGATCCCACCTCCATGACCTAATCTAATCACCTCCCAAAGGCCCCACCTCTGAATTCCATCGCACTGGGATTAGGGCTTCCAGCATATAAATCTGAGAGGACACAAACATTGTCCTAACAACGAACGTAACAAACTCCTACCATTTTACCAATTATTTTTCAATCTCACGTTTTCTTTTCCCCTTAGAATATTTTAAAACAAATCCTGGCTATATTGAGTCACTCACAACATGTTTCAGTGCATATTGTAACGTACCTTTAAAAAAACTCATGCCGATACCACATTAATGGTGTGAGTAATTCTTAATATCTAAACACAGTCTGTGTATTATTTTCAGGTTATCTCAGAAGTGTCTTTTTATGAAAGTTTGAGTCAAAATCAAAATCAGGTTCATGGATCACATTTGATTGCTAAGTTTTAAGTCTCTTTTAGTCTAACCAGCTTCCCATCAAAAAAAATTTTGAAAAAAAAAAGATCCTTTACCCACAGAACCCCCATAATATGGATCCAGCAAGGAGCGTATTTATGGTGTCAATTTGTTTATCTTCCCCACAGTTTCTGTAAACTGGTAGGTCTAGAAACTTAGCTAGCTTCAGATTCTTCTCTCCCCCTCAAGAATAGTTAATTGGCATTCATCCTGTGGTATCACAGGCAGCATTGTCTGGTTGTCCCGTTTTTAGTTTTGTCAGATTTCATCAGTTAATCCTGTTGCTATGATCCATTATAAAAGTTCTATTGGTCTTTTGTGTAGCAGTTTTAACATTCCTTGATGATCATTGCCTAGGTCTATTATTTCATCAGTTGTTGAAATAAAGTGATTCTTTTTGAGGAGAAGGGGGAATTTTTATTTTGAATAATTTCAGGCTTAAAACTTGTAAGAACAGTAGAAAGAACTCCGACATATCTTTCATCCAGATTCTCCAGCTGCAACATTTACCCACACCTCTAGAGCTACCCCCTCAATAATGACTCTCGGTAACTGTATTTTATGAATCATTTGAAAGCAAGCTTGTAGACGTTATGTGCTTTACCCCTAAACATTTCAGACTGTGTTTCCTTGAAACAAGGACATTTTGTTACATAACCACAATGCAATGATTAAAATTAGAAAATAGAGTACTTGATACTGTTAATATCAAGAATTCCCTCATATTTCACCAATTGCTCCACTAATGTCTTCTGTAAGGAAAAATATGAAAAGGTCAGGATGCCATCGTGGTTGGGTTTTGTGTTTAGATGTCATATTTCTTCGTGGTGCTTTAGTAGCTAAGTCATGTGTGACTTGTGACCCCATGGACTGTAGCCCACCAGGCTCCTCTGTCCACGGGACTTCATTTCTTGAGTCTCCTCTAATCTGGAACAGTTTCTCTTTCATACCTTGGAATTTTTTAAGGGACAATTATTTTGTAGAATGCACTTAAATTTCATTTGGTACTTTCTCATGATTTAATTCATATTATGCAATTGGGCAGTATTACAACAGAAATGATATTATGTCTGTCCTTGATGTATCATATCAGGAGGTACCTGATGTCAGTAACTTTAATTACTTAAAGATGATGTCTGCCAGGTTTCTCCACTGTAATGACTTTTCTCTTTATGGGAGATACTTCGAGCCTAAATAGCCAGTTCTCATCAATCTTTGATCCACTAGTTTTAGCAGTCATTGGTGATTCTTGGCTTGAACAACTAGTGCTTGCCAGGCTTTCTTATACTTTGTTAGCATTGGACATGAATTTGAGTAAACTCCGGGAGTTGGTGATGGACAGGGAGGCCTGGTGTGCTGCAGTCCATGGGATTGCAAAGAGTTGGACATGACTGAGGGACTGAACTGATTAACATTCTACTATAAGGAAGAACTTTACACACACACACACACACACACACACACACACACACACACACATGCACACACTGTAGGGTATAATCTGACACTACTTCTTGTGCACAAGTTGCCCATTTGGAGCCCCTCCAAGTTGACTTTTGTGTCCTTCTGCCATATCCCTGTCATCTTTTGATCACTTTCTTACTTTGGCATGAGATATTCTAGGCTCCTCACTTAAAGTCTCTAGATTTGAAATTAGCCGTTTCTCTAAGGAGCCTGCTGCTCCTGTAGAGGAGGCCTGAGGACTTGTGGGTGGAAGATTCTCCAATCTGAGTCTATCCCAATGCCCCCATCCCAGATCTCAAGGGCTCACTCGTTCCCAATCAGTACCATGAATTTCACCTGAAAAAAACTGACACAGTTGTGGATTCAGATTGTGATACTGCAAGCCACACAAATTCAGGGCCTGGTCTGCTGCCAATTAAGCTCTGTATCTATAAGAAATAAGAGAGTTTTAAAAGATTGTCATAAAAGTGCTCCAGGTCTTTGATCATGCCTTGACCTTCAAATTGAAAGCCATGAGCTTTTCTTTAAGCACCCAAAGCAGTAAAAAGTAGCCAGTTCACTTCATTATCCTCTTGATCATCATCACTAAAGAGCATCTACCTGATCCTTCAAGCCTTGTCTTGAATAGGCGCTTCATGCTAAACAGCCCCAGGTCTTAATATAGGCTATGCCATGTGTTATCAGATCTCATTTTCCATTGTCAGTGAGCGCAAGCTCAAAGAGGGTGGCAAGTCCAATTGGGAAGCATATCTTTAAGGGTCAGTTTCTGGGGAACCATTTCAAGTGCCAAGCACTGCATTGGTCAGAGTCTGACTAGGACACAGAGTTCACTGTAGGTATTTCAAACAGAAGAGACTTAATGGAGGAATTTGTCGCAAAGATGTTGAAAGGACTGAAGAAATGAAAGAGGGAAGGTAAGGCAACCCAAATGAGTAACTCAGCTCAGAAACTGACACCCGCCTAGGCTGGAGGAGCAGAAAAACGATCACAGGCCAGAGCACTGTCCACCAAGGGCCTGAACGCAGCCGCCTGACAAGGATCCTGGAGCCGGCGCTTCCAGGCTTCCGAGGCTACCCCTGCAGTCCTCAGCACCTGTGTGTTACTGACGTTTCTGCAGCCAGTGCTGCTGCCGCCAGAGACGCTCTGAGAAATCGGAATCAGAAAGAGAGTCACTTCTCCGCTCCCATCTTTCATCTCCTACCGGTGCCTCCACTGGAGCTGCTCACAGGGAGTCAGCTGGCAAGAATCTCTCAGGAGTGTGACCTGCGGACCTGGCTCTGCTATAGGGCATAGAAAGGTGAGGACAGGAGACAGAGCAAATGAGCAGCACAAAAAAGTGAGTGAGCAAGTCAGACAGTGGTGGTGGTTTAGTCGCTAAGTCATGTCTGACTCTTGCGACCCCATGGACTGTAGCCCACCAGGGTCCTTTGTCCATGGGATTCTCCAGGCAAGAATACTGGAGTGGGTTGCCATTTCTTCCTCCAGGGGATCTCCCCAACCCAGGGATCAAACCAGTGTCTCCTATGTCTCCTGCATTGGCAGGCAGGTTCTTTACCACTAGCGCCACCTGGGAGCCTCACTAGGTTCTATTAGGTTGGTACAAAAGGAATTGCCGTTTCGGGTCCTGGATTTTAAATTATTATAACTAGGCTCACACTTTATTAATCAAAATAGGAACCATTACAATCAACATAGTTTGGCCAATGAGAAAATAAATTTGTTTACTCCTATAGTAAAAAAAAAATCCATGCTTCAGGATTCAGTGAACTCTTAGAAAGCATTTTCTATGTCCTGCTGGTTGTGGAAGCATTTTCCCTGCAAAAAGTTGTTGAGGTGCTGGAAGAAGTGGTAGTCAGTTGGTGAGAGGTCAGGTGAATATGGCAGATGAAGTTAAACTTTGTAGCCGGATTCATTCAGCTTTTGAAATGTTGGTTGTGTGACGTGCCGCCAGGCGTTGTCACAAAGAATTGGGCTCTTTCTGTTGATCAGTGCTGGCTGCAGGCGTTGCAGTTTTCGGTGCATCTCATCACTTTGCTGAGCATACTTCTCAGATGTAGTGGTTTCTCGGGGATTCAGAAAGCTATAGTGGATCAGACCAGCCGCAGGCCACCAACCAGTGACCCTGACCCTTTTTTTGATAAAAGTTTGGCTTTGGGAAGTGCTTTGGAGCCTCTTGGTCTGACCACTGAGCTGGTTGCCACTGCTTGTTGTATAAAATCATTGCACATCACAACCCAATCAAAAAATGGTTCATTGTTGTGTAGAAGATGACACTTCAAATGATTTTTTTGATTCGTGGTCGGCTTATGAGGCACCCATTTATTGAGCTTTTTCACCTTTCCAATTTGCTTCAAATGCTGAATATCCATAGAATGGTCAACGTTGAATTCTTCAGCAACTTCTCGTGAAGTTGTAAGAGGATCGGCTTCTGATGATTGCTCTCAGTTGGTGTCAACTTCTGATGGCCAGCTACTAGGCTGCTCATCTTCAAGGATCTCCTCTCCTTTGCAAAGCTTCTTGAACCACCACTGTACTGTACATGCATCAGCAGTTCCTGGGCCAAATGTGTTTCTGATGTTGTGAGTTGTCTCCGCTGCTTTGTGACCCATTTTGAATGAGAATAAGAAAATTGCTTGAATTTGCTTTTTGCCTAGCATCATTTCCATAGTCTAAACTACAAATAAAATAAACACGTAATAATTCATTAGCAAAAAAACATAAAGCAAGAAATTTGTATTAAAATGATGTATAACATAACCACATTTATTAAAGAATTATTCCCATATCAGATGGCAAAATTCAACAATGCAAAACTGCAATTACTTTTGCACCAGTGCATGTTCTAATCAGTCCTTGCTATCTGGGACTTAAGAGTCACAGAGTAGGGACAGACAGCCAGTGGACACTTCATTTAAAGGCACTATTACATATGTCTGACAAAGGAGTTTTATCTGGGTGCACACACACACACACAAAAAAAAACCAACCCTAAAAAATTCAAAGTGATAGGCCTCCCTAATAAAATATATCAACCCCCCCCAAAAAAATTGAACAGCTCTTCACAAAGGAATATATTCCTGCGGTCAATAAATATTAATATAAAAATGTATTCAATTTTATTAGTCATGAAAATGCAGCCACACTTGAGACACCACAACATACCTACCAGGAGGGCCGGAAATAAAGAGACCGGCAGTGCCAGGTACGGGTGAGGATGTCGGAACTGGGACTCAGACTGTCGATGAGTCTCAGGATGCGTTGCAAAGTGGCTCGGCAGCCTCTATAGAATCTAAGCATTGTACCCTAGCCTAGCAATTCTTTTTTTTTTTTCTTAATTGGAATATAATCCCTTTACAATGTTGCGTTAGTTTCTGCTGTACAGTGAAGTGAACCAGCCATACGCATACATATATTCCCTCGCTCTTGAACCTCCCTCCCACCCCGCTCACTCCCACCCCTCTGGGTCATCACAGAGCTCCGAGCTGAGCTCGGTCCCCACTAGCTGTCTAATTTACACATGGCAGTGTATATATGTCAAATCCAATCTTCCATCTTTGGATACATAACCAAGAAAAATGAGTGTACATGTTCTCCAAAGGTAGGTATGAGAATACCTATAGGAGCCATATTTGTAGAAGTCCAGTCCTGGAAATACCCCAAATTGATACTTTAAAAATGGGTAAAAGAATGGGTAATTCGTGGCAACTAAATTGCTCTGTTGCTCAGTCATGTCCGACTCTTTGCAACCCCAAGGACAGGCTTCCCTGTCCCTCACCATCTCCCAGAGCTCACGTCCATTGAGTCGGCAATGCCATATTCAGCAATGGGAAAGAATGAGTCACTGCTACATGCAACAATATGGATGAATCTCACAGAACACTGAACAAAAGCCAGACATAAGGGTTCACGCCATACGATTCCACTGACTGGAAAGCTAA
The DNA here is from genome assembly GCF_001704415.2 of Capra hircus. Lineage (NCBI taxonomy): Eukaryota > Metazoa > Chordata > Mammalia > Artiodactyla > Bovidae > Capra > Capra hircus. The sequence continues at coordinate 8,213,408 of NC_030810.1, read as the reverse complement.
TCTATGACAAGGGAAGACAGATCAGCACTTTGAGGGCACTGATAGGGAGGAGCAGGAGGAATCCTGCTCATTCTATATCTATCTGGGTGGTGTTTACACAGGTGTATATGTGTATGAAAGTCCATCAAGCTGTAAGCATAAAATTTGTGTACTTCACAATATTTAGGTCATTCCTCAAAAAATTGCTGTGGAGACACTGGGCTTCCCTGATAGCTCAGTTGGTAAAGAATCCACCTGCAACACAGGAGACCCTGGTTCAATTCCTGGGTCGGGAAGATCCCCTGGTGAAGGGAAAGGCTATCCACTCCAGTATTCTGGCCTGGAGAAATATAGTCCATGGGGTCGCAAAGCGTTGGACATGACTGAGCGACTTTCCCTTCACTTCAGAAAATTACCCGCCCCCAAAAGTAAGAGACAGCAAAGTTTCACATAAATATAAATGCTAAGAAGAAATTTAAAGAAGTGTGATGAGTGGGTGGGGAACTGACTGCTCAGAGCTGAGACCTGAGTGGGGATAAGGAGGTAGCTATGTCCTGAGCTGAGAAACTGCTTTCTGGGAGAGAGGACAGCAAGTGCAAAGGCCCTGGGGAAGAGTGGAGTTTGGTGTACTGGAGGAACTTTGTCAAGGCCATCAGACTGAACATAAGTCCTTAGTTTGACTTTTTATCCTACAAGTAGTGGGGAACCACGAGGGGTTTGCTGTAGGAGGGTGTACTTTCTGAGAGATTAGACGTGGGGAGTAAGTGGAAAAGACCGCTGATGAATTTTATATGGCTGGAACATCTGGAAGGTGGGGAGCTGGAATTTAACTGAGCAGGGATGGGGAGGCAGTGGCGTCAGGTTTGTTTTGGCAATGCTAAGTTGGAGACGCTCATTAGATGCCCTTGGGGCCTTCCGGGAGCCGGCGGGTGACGGGGCCAGACCCAGGCTGGACACGGATGTCATGAACACACGAGTGGTATTTCAAGTCCCAGATACCTGGGAGAACAGAAAGCGGGAAGAAGGGACCCAGGGCGTTTAATGCCGTGGGTTTTTCCGGAGAGAGGAGAGCTGCTAGAAGGCTGGCTGGAAACGGCTTTGGAAGCATGGCTACACCGAGCTCTGTTGAGCACCCGCTCCCTGCCAGGGGTCCAGAGCCCAGATGTGAGCAGAGCCTGGCCCTGCTCGGTGCTGCCAGCCCACGGTGGCAGTCGCTCAGGCCTGGGCCTTGAGCACTGAAATGCAGATTCCTGGGCTCACGCGCGACCCACTGGGAAAGAGCGCTAGAGCTGTTACATCTGTCAGTCACCCTGGGTGAGTCTTCTGCACGTGGAGGTTTGAGAATCTCAGTGGCCTAGGGGCATGCGTGTGTGTGTGCATATGCGTGTGTGAGAGAAAGAGACAGAGAGAGTGAAGGAGGAGAGAGGGAAAGAGCGATTTCCTCTTTCCCTCTCTGAGGGTGGGGCTGCTCCAGAGTTCAGGGAAGCAGTCAGCTCTGTGAGCTTGGCTGTGTGTGTGTGTGTGCGTTCATGTGTGGGGGGCGGGCACGGTGTCCCAGGAGGACAGAGTTTGCATTGATGAAAACCCTCCCCAGCCCTTTGATGCCTCGCTCCCTCTGCCCTGAAGTTGAGCAGCTCAGTCCTCGGTGCCTCCCGCCCGCTGGCCACGCGTGCCCCCCGGCCAGGATGGCGTCCTGTCTGGCCCTGCGCATGGTGCTGCTGCTCCTCTGCGGGGTCCTGGCGCCTGCGGTGCTCACAGGTAAGGGTGCTCCCAGCCACCAGCCTCCCGAGGCGAAGAAGCGCCTTAAGGCCCACCGGGCAAAGCCATTCACCGGGATGGGGTGACCATTTGGGGTGATTCCAGGAAGGGCTCCTCTGGGACACAGGCTGGCAGCTATGTGTTGGAGGCCTCTGGGACTTGTTCGTCACAGAGACTGTGACCTCTGAAGCAGGACGGTGACTTGGGGAGCAGGGCCAGGGACCTTAGCTGCCCAGGGGAGGTGGGGGCCACTCCAGCACCCTAAAATCTGAAGGAAGGCCTTGAGAATCTGGGTGGGAGTCAGGAGGGGACACCAGGCACAGGACAAGCAGCTGACGGGCAGAGGGCCCCAGATGTTAGGTCCACGGAGCTCTGCCATTTACGTTTTGAAGCCCTACAGACCCTTCCCCGCTGGTTTTCTCAAATGTCCTTTGAGAAGGTACTATTTCCATTCTAAGAAAAACATTTCAGTGGGGAGCACAGGACCAGAAACCCCTCTGTAAAACCAGGAGGATGCTGGCCTGACGCTCCCGCACTGAGGCTTGAAAGCAGCCCGAGTCTGGGGTCTGGCGAGAAGAGTCCCGCCAGCCTCGAAGTGGTGGGTTCCCGGGGATCCGAGCCCCGGTATGGACACAGCTGTGGGGCCCTGCGCCGGGAGGGGCTGGCCAGACTGGCTGCAAAGCCTGAGAGGCACAGGCTTCCAGGTGGTCTCTCTCCTGGAAGAAAGCCCTCTCCTGTGGCCGGGAGGGCAGGGTGTCAGGGCTCCTGTGGGGAGTCCTGGGGCTGGAGAAACCAGTGGTGGGGGGCTGGAGACCCTCTCTGCAGCGTGGGTTTTGGGGGGCGTCTGCAGATCTGGGCATCATGTGGATGTGTGCTGGGGAGAGCCGCGAGAGGAGGTGAGGCCTGGGGTGACTCCCGCAGCCAAGCACTCAGGCACAGACCCGGGAGAAAATGGGGTGGGGGGCAGTGAGGATCCCGTTGGCCCCCAGGCTCTCTCCAGAAGCCCTAGAAGCAGCTCGCAGGCTGGCTCTGCTTCTGGTTCTGTCCTCCTTGCTGTTCCTCAGGCACCCTGCACCTCTCCCCTTCCATGTTGCCGTGATAACCCCAGGACCTCTGCCTCCCGGGCAGGAGAGTCTCTGTAGGTCTCCCGGGCGCACAGGCTCGCGGGCCGGGCCAGGTGGCTGGTGGCCCTCAGTACAGGTTGGGAGAATGTGTGGAAACGTCCCCAGCCCCTCTGCTGGGTGCAGGGGAGTCTCGCGGCAGAACCCCCTCCTTGCCTCGCCTGCCTTTGGGTGGGCAAGCCAGGGGCCTGGCGCGGTGCCCGGGGCCCTGGGGAAGTGACCCAAAGTAGGGTGGCATTTTCCGTGGCTCCCGTGGGCCCCACCCACCCCCAGTAACACGGCTTCTCCCGCCCGGTGGTCAAAGCGGGTGGAGGTGAAGGTGCTGGCGCCCTGTCTGTCCCTGAGTCTGGGGCCCGTGTGGGCAGCTTCTGTCCCATTCCTGGGTGCCCATGCAGCCAAGCTCTTCCAGCTGAGGCTGCCGGCCAGAGGTGCCTGGTCGGACAGGGCGTACACAGCCTGGGTGGGTGGGTTTCCTCTGCCGCCACAGGAATGCCGGGCACGGCCTCGTGGTGGGCGGCATGCGGACCTCACCTGGCCTCACCTCCCGACTCCCCTGCTCAGGTCCTGCCCAGGGCCAGGCCAGCCAGCCCCACCCCAGCGCCTCTGGGCTCCGGCGGGGCTGCTGTTCCTCCTGCCGGTCGGGGCAGGAGTATGTCAGGGAGGCTCTTAGCTGCCCCCACCCCGGGCTAGAGGCCCAGAGCAGGTGTGCGCCTGGCCCGACAGGCCCCTGGCCTGCTTGCTGTCTGGGCTGGGGTCGGTCCCAAGCAGGGAGGCTGGGGTGGCCCCATGGCTGAGATCCAGGCCTGGCCTGCCACCCTCCCTGCCGGTCGCCTGTGGCCACAGCTACTGCGGCGGAGGGAGCAAGCCAGGTTGAACGGGCGGGAGGCCAGGGCCCCGATGAAAAGGCCCTTCATGGCCGCACAAAGGCTGTCTGTGAGCTCGGGCGCCTGGCCCCGGGGCCCAGTGGTCAGGGTGAGCGTTAAACAAACTTATTTACCGAAAGGCAGGGCGGCTGGGGGCAGTGGGGCTGGGGCTGGGGCAGGGAGGGGGAGCCCACAGTGCCCAGGCCTGTGGCAAGGTCACAAGGCCCCCACTTCTGGCTTCTCCGGCCAGAGCGGCGGAGTCACAGGATGTGCTCACACCAGTCCTTGTCCCCCCACCGTCTTCCATCCTTACGTCTCACCTCTGCCCGCCTTCCACACCTACCCCTCTGGGTCCCAGCCTCCACGCCTGCCCTCATGCCAGCCCCGCTGCCTGGCACGTCTGTCCCACCTTCCCCCCTCCTCAGATGGGGCCTGCAGTGGGGAGCCCCCTGGAGAAGTGCTCCTGTCCCCGGCTCCCCACAAGGGTAGGTTTGGGGGACAGAGCTGTCTCCCCATCACCCCAGCACACTGCACAGCCCGGAGGCAAGCAGATGGGGACCGGAAAACGGCTGCCCCCTCTCCCTGGCAGCTGTACCTCCTTGGTGGGAGGGCTGGGGACTTGAGTTCAGGCCGTGGTTCTGGCCCATGTGTGTGTGCCTTGGGGATGCCCACCTGGGCTGGCCGGGAGCCTGGGGCCCCGATGAGTTCCTGCAGCCCGGATCAGCCTTGCGGGGTGGGGGGTCTCCTGTGACGGTCAGCTGCGGCAGCCTCGGAGCCCACAGAGGGGCCAGGGCCATGCTGCCCAGGCCCTAAAGGCCTGGGGTGGGGGGGCAGAGGCAGCAGCTGACGATGGTCTTGACAGCATGGTCACCAACTTGGAGGGCTGGGAGAGGCACGGCCCAACCCCCGATTCACAGGTCGGGGAGGGCAGGCCGGTGGCGGAGCCAGCCTGCTGTGGTCCCGGGGTGATGGAGCCGGATTTGGACCCAGACCTCTGGTTTGGCTTCCCTGATGGCTCAGAGGGTAAAGCGTCTGGCTGCAATCCAGAAGACCTGGGTTCAATCCCTGGGTTGGGAAGATCCCCTGGGGAAAGGGAAAGGCTACCCACTCCAGTTTTCTGGCCTAGAGAATTCCATGCAGTCCATGGAGGTCGCAAAGAGTCGGACACGACTAACTGACTTTCACTTTCACTTCGCTCTAATTTGGCTCATAGCTCAGCTGGTGAAGAATCTGCCTGCAATACCGGAGACCCGGGTTTAATTCCTGGGTCGGGAAGATCCGCTGGAGAAGGGATAGGCTACCCACTCCAGTATTCTTGGGCTTCCCTTGTGGCTCAGCTGGTAAAGAATCTGCCTGCAATGCAAGAGACCTGGGTTTGATCCCTGGGTGGGGAAGATCCCTGGAGAAGGAAATGGCAACCCACTCCAGTACTCTTGCCTGGAAAACCCAATGGATGGAGAAGCCTGGTAGGCTACAGCCCATGGAACTGCAAAGAGTCGGACACGACTGAACGACTTCACTTTCTTTTCTTTCTCTGATTTGGAAGCCAGTGGGGCAGCCCCTCAAGCTTCAGAGCTGGCTGGGTTTTGGAGGGTGTGTGTGGGTGGGGGTGGTGGTGCGTGCATTACGCCTGGGCTGGTGTGTCTAACAGGAAGGGTCCAGGCTTTTGCAGGGGAGGGGCAGACAGGGAGAGGGGCTGGGTGGGCCTCCCAAGTACCTTGCTCAGAGGGCCCCCTTCTCCCCCAGAGATGGCCCCCACAGGCTCTGGCAGAGGGCAGAGAGTGACAGCCAGCTCTTGGGAGAGAGCCCCGGCTCTCCAGGCACTGAGGGGCCTGTCACCCCTCTCACTTAGCTAGGGGCTGGTTCCTCTGATGCCACCCATTTTGGCAGGGCCTGATGCCCAGTTGTGGAGGCTTCCCTGGGCCAGATGCCTGGCAGCTGGGGATGAGCTTTGGCTGGAGGTGGGACAGGGAGGTGCCTGGCTGCTGCTCTGGCTTGGGTGTGTGGTGAGCAAGCTGCAACCAGGGGGCCTGTCCGTTTATCTGGGAGACGCACAGTCTGTGAGCCTTAGACCCCAGGGCCTGCTCAGTTGCTCAGTCATGTCTGACTCTTTGCGACCCCACGGACTGCAGCATGCCAGACCTCCCTGTCCCTCACTGGCTTCCAGGGTTTGCCCAAAGTTCATGTCCATTAAATCGGCGATGCTATCCAACCTCAGACCCAGGCCTTTCTTTCTGTTCAGCCCTGGGGAGCCCGAGGCAAGCATGCCAAGGGCATGGAGCCCTCTGTAGGCAGCTGCCAGGTGGCAGACCTCAGCCCTTCCAGGCAGCGACAAGGGAGCCCTGAGAGTCACAGGAAAGTCACTGAAGTGGGTGCTGGAGCAGGGTGGCCCCCAGACCCCAGCACTGCAGCTCAGCTGGGGCCCTGGAGAGAGGAGCTTCCACCCACTGGGTGCAGGGACCTTCCACCCAGGAGGTCTCCTCGCCAGGGATGTTTCGGAAAAGGGGCCCAGGCCGGGGCAAGGCCTGGGAGCATATAGTGGTCCCTGCCTGCAAGCTGAGCCTCGCCACTGATCCAGCCGAGGCCTGAGAGAGGCAGGCAGGGACAGGGCCTGGGGAGCTGGGGACCCCGTAAGGTTGTATCATGAAAAGATCTTAAGTTTACAGGAAAGTTACAGGAATAATCCATTCCAGTAGACTCTTCTCCTGGATTCACCGACCACCAACTTTTTGCCATATTTTCTCGTCTGTCTTCCCGTTTCTGTCTACTCGCTCACCTAACTTGCTGAACCATCTGATGGTTAAGCTACAGACCCCGTGCCCGTTTGCCCCTAAATACTTCTGAGACAAGGGTATTCTCTTACACAGCAGAGTCAGTTACCCCAGTCAGGACGTGCACACGGCTGCAGTACTCTTCCCTGCCCTGCAGCCTGGCTCACGGTTCGCCAGTGGACCCCACAGGCCCCTCCAGGATCTCACGTTGCATTGTGTGGCCAGAACTCCTCAGTCTCTAATCTGGAACAGCCCCTCACTCTGTCTCTCGCGACCTTAATATTTTTGAAGACCTAGTTATTTGAGGACTGTCCTGGAATTTGGCTTTGGCTGTTCACTCATAATTTGCCTTAAGTGGAAACTGTTGGCAGAGACCCCTGCAAACACCTTTGTGTCTTCCCAGAGCACCCCCTCTCCAGGAGGTGCTGAGCCTGGAAGCAGGGTGTGGGTCTGGCTTGTCTGTGCCCAGGGCCCAGAGCGGTGGGGGGGGGGGGGCGCAGGTCTCGGGGGTGGAAGCCCCAAGAGTGAAAGGTGCCCCAGGAACTGGCAGGGAGACCAGCCAGGGCTTGTCTTGCTGCTGCTGCTGCTGCTGCTGCTAAGTGCTCAGTCGTGTCCGACTCTTTGGCAACCCCAAAGACTGTAGCCCACCAGGCTGCTCTGTCCATGGGATTCTCCAGGCAAGAATACTGGAGTGGGTTGCCATTTCCTTCACCAGAGGATCTTCCCAACCCAGGGACTGAACCCTGGTCTCTTGCATCTGCTACACTGGCAGCCGGATTGTTAACCACCAGCACCAGGGCTATATTGATTGAACCACAACTTCCAGGGAAGTTTCTGGGAAGGTACAACCTGTGACTGTGCTGTCCGAGGCTTCAGTCACCAGGAGCACTTAACTGCAACGCCCACCGAAGTTTACCCTTAGCCCCGGTCTCCTCGGAAGCAGGGACACACAGTTCCCTGCTGGTGTCACTGGGACGCTGCGTTGCGATGCCCACTCAGCCCACTCCAGCATCCCTGGATCACACCCAGATCACTCAGCAGCTGGGGTGGGAAGCCTGGAGCCTGGTCTTGAACTTGACTGGGGGTCTGAGAAGGCTGGATGGGCCCAGGGCTGGGGTGTTGCTGTGTAGCTCCTCAGGCTAGGATTCTTGAAGGGGGAGCAAGACTGGGGTGTCTGGGGCCACAGTGGGGGTGGGGGTGGGGGTGGGGCTGGAGTTCCCATGCCAGACTCTTGTCCTGCCCTCTGGGGGCCCCTGTGTACCCTGAACCTTTCGACCTACCAGCGAAGAAAGGGTCCTGCAAAAAAAACACTGCCCAGAGGCTGCCCTGCTGATCCAGGCCCTGCCAGGGTTGGGGTGAGGGTCTCCTGGAGCTTCCCGAACAAGCTCCGCAGACACTCCTGCCCAGCCCTCTGCCCCTGTCTGGTCTGGAGGGAGCAAAACCCGGGCATCACGGTTTCTCCTCCGGCTACAGAGGCTCTTGCGCTTTAAGCCTCAGACATTGTGGGGCATGTGGAGGCATGTGCGGGAGCGGGACCCCAGGCCCTGGGGCTATGGTCCGGGAGAAGCAGGGCTGGCTGCCCAGGGGTGGGGGGTGGGCCTTTCCTCTTCACCTCCCAGGATGGCTGCCCCTCACCACCCGGTGGGCAGAGTCCCTGGTCTCCGGACAGGACATTGCTTCCCTGTCCTGGCGCCCTCTCCAGAGTGAAGGCTGCTCTGTGTGGGGAGAGGACCCCTTAGAAGTGTCACTGCCCCAGGCCCACAGACCCCCAGCAGTTCAGCTGGGGTCCGCAGGCCCTGCTGGGGAGCATCGTGCCCCCCACTGTTGTTCCCCCACATGGTCCCTACTGCCCTGAAGCTCCCTGTGAGCCCCCAGTTCTCCCAGCTTTCTCCTGTGGGTGGCCCCCGCCAACATCAACCTGTCCCGTCCTGGGTAGGAGGCAGCCTGGCCCCAGTAGGGGGTCCAGGGCCACACGTGGGACCGCCCCCCCCACGGCCTCCGGCAAAGCACCGCGAGGCACCCCTTCCCAGTCGTTCAACGGCGGGATGTCTCGTCGGACCTACCGCCCGGGGGACCTACTACACCTGTCCTTGGCCTTGCAGCCGAGGGCCCGCAGGAGCCCGCGCCCACCCTGTGGAACGAGCCCGCGGAGCTGCCGTCAGGAGAAGACCCCGTGGAGAGCACCAGCCCCGCCTGGGAGCCGGCAGTCAGCGGCCCACCCGCGCACACCGCCACGCCGAGCCCCGAGGACAGCACCGCCCAGGAGCGCCTGGACCAGGGCGGGGGTACGGCGGGGGCGGGAGGTGGGGAAAGCGGGATGGAGGCGGGACACTGAGGGGTAAGGGGCGGGGGGCGCGGGCCGGGGGCACGGTGTGCGGGGGCGGGGGGGTGAGTGGAAAGGATGGGGGGCAGGAGGAAGGGGCAGTAGGGCGGGGCCGGGGGCAGGGGTGGGGGTGCGGAGGTGGGGGTGCGGAGGTGGAGGTGCGGAATGGGGGATGGGGACAGGAGTGGGGGGCGGCCCGGGAGGAAGGGGTAGGAGGGTGGGGCCGGGAACAGAGGCGGGGTGCGGGTGCGGGGTGCGAAGTCGGGGGCGGGCCAGGAGGAGGGGTGGGGGGGCGGGGGCGGGGGCGGGTGCCGAGGTGGGGGTGGGCGCAGGAATAGGGGTTGGGAGCAGGAATGGGGGGCGGGCCAGGAGGAGGGGTAGGGGGCGGGGCCGGGGACAGAGGCGGGGTGCGGGTGCGGGGTGCGAGGGCGGGTGCGAGGGTGCAGAGGTCGCGGGCGGGCCAGGAGGAGGGGTAGGGGGCGGGGTGGGAGGTCGGAGATGGGGAAACGGGTGGGGGCGGGCTTCTGGCTGACACCGGACGCGCGGGTGCGGGTCGCAGTGCGGGCGGGGGTGGGTGTGCAGGGGTTGGGGTCGGGCCGGAAGGAGAGGTGGGGGGAGGATGCGGGGCGGGCGGCGGGCCTCTGGCTGACCCGGCCCCCTCGCCCCGTCCTCCGCAGGCTCGCTGGGGCCCGGCGCCATCGCCGCCATCGTCATCGCCGCCCTGCTGGCCACCTGCGTGGTGCTGGCGCTCGTGGTGGTCGCGCTGAGAAAGTTTTCCGCCTCCTGAAGCGAATAAAGGGGCCGCGGTGCGGCTCGGCGGCACCCCAGGTGCGCGCCCCCCGAGTCTCCTTGTGTCCGCGCGTGAGTGTGTCGGCGAGCGGGGTGAGGGGTGCGGGGGTGTCGCCGTGCTCGCGGGGCGCGTGCGGGAGTGCACATGCGCCGGGTCCCCCGCGGGCGCGCGGGTGCGTGCGGGGGCCTTCCGGGTGCGGGAGCGGGCATGCGGCGCGCTCTGGCCCGAGTCCGGCGGGGACCCCTACTCGTCACCCCCACCGACCCCTCCGCAGGTCAGGGAGCGCTGCGAGGGAGCGCGGACCGGCGGGAGGCCCCCTGGGCTGGAGAGGGCAAAGGCCAGCCCAGTGCCCACCGCCCTGCTTCTCGAGGTCTCGCTGAGTCCCAGCGGGGTCCGCTGACTCACGGGCGTCCCGGCTTCCAATCAGATGATTGGTGATTTTGTTGGTGGGGGGCATCTTCAGACTCCGGCAGCCGGGGCGCTTGTCTATGGGGTCTGAGTCCCAGACCCGCACCCTCCGGATCCCTGGGGACTCCTCGACCCCCAGGAGCGAATGAGACACGCGGTGAAGCCTGGGTGCTATGGGCCCCTGTCCCCGCTCCCCAACGCAAGCCCCAGAGGGCCTCCCTCTCCTGGCCGGGTCGAGTTCCAGGGGACAGTGGCCGAGCCTCTGGCACAGTAGACAACCTGTGGTTAGGAAACAAAAAGGGCTTTCAAGCTCAACCCTCCTCATTTCAGCCCTGAAATCTTGGGGGCTAGACCCAGACGCTGCACCCTGTCCCCCAGCTTGGCCCTGGCACTGGCTCCCTGGACAGGCCCTCTGTCTCCCATACCTCCCAGGAAGCCTAACCTTTGTGATTTAGAGAGGCATTTGTAATAGTGGCTTACCTGCTCTGGATGCAGCAGCAAAGAAGCTAGAACTGAGTCTTGGAGTGAGGACGCTAAGGCCTGGGGTAGGGGGGTGCTGTCTGCAAACCCCGGGGATGGTTTAACACCGGGGCCACAAGAGGATTCTTCTGAGCGCTGGAGAGAGGAGCTATCCTTCTTTCCTTATTTTTTTCACCATTATCTCTAGCAACCACCTTGGCCTCGTTGGTTTGTCTGAGTCCCTGAGCACACTTGTTCCGGCGTTTTCTCCACCTGGATACTCAGATGACCGACCGTACGTGGTACCCATTCACACTACCCAAGACACGTCATGGCTTCAGAGTTTCGGCTTATAAAAGACTGTTGCATTGCTGACCGGTTTTCATGAAACTGTTTATAAATTATTACACGTAACCGCCAGCAGACAAAGCCTCCTTAGAGCAGATGACACAAGTCACTATGCTGTCTCCCAGCTCCAAAAACAAAAGCTGGATAAAGACTAGGACCAACGACCCCCCACCCCCACCCAAGAGCAGCATGGGGCTCAGAAATGGACCCTCTCCCCTTTTCCCAACTCCTAGGAAACTCAGGTGCAGGAAGACCCCCCTCCCCGCCCTGCCCCACTGGGTTTGCAGCAAGGAGGTACCAAGAGCATCAGCCCCTCACTGGCATCCGAGGGTCCCTCCCCAATTGGACCAGCATGTTGCACGGGTCTGAATCTTCCAGGGATTCATCCGGTTCTCAAAGGGTCTGAGGGCCCAAAAACCCCAACCATGTTGTGATTTCTGGGAAGATGCTCCGTCTAAATCCTGGGCTTCTGATCAGCATCCTGACAAGAAGGGCGTGGCCCCTGGCAGGGTTGGTTTCCAGGCCTTCCCCCATTCTCAGAACTGGGGGGAGGGAAGGGGCGTGGCCCCAGGACCCACTGCAACCTCCAGGTAACTGGCTACCGCCTCTGAAGGTGGAAAGAAGTGCCCTGGACCAGTGGCTGGCTGGATTGGAAGCCGAAGTCTCAAGCCTGGTGGTCAGATCCCCTATTGGACCACACCCCCCCCCCCCATACCTCTGTCCCACAGTGGTCTTCCAACCCTGCCTTCTCACTCCCACTGCAGGAGGATGTCCCCCATCACCTCAGACAGCTTATTCTGCTTGTGGAGTCCCTCACAAGTGGAGGTCCAGATCCACTTCCATCCTGAGGCCCCATCCTGGCTGCTTCCTCCTTGACGGGAAGCCTCCTCAGCCGTCTCCTTGGACAGGCCGCCTCCACGGCCGGGAGGGGGACTCTTCTGTCCCTGCCCAGACCCAAACACGGCATTCCCGTGTGCACCAGGGGAATAAAGAAAGGAGACCTTCCTCTATTTTATACATGATGCTTCTTTTAATGCAGCCAAAAATGATATTTGCTTTTCTCGGAACCATAACCCATACAGGATGCAGTGGCCAAGTCATTCCTTTGTGACACCAGGGCTCCTGAAGGGGCAGGTAACAAGTTATATCCAGCCGGTCAGGGAGCCAAAGGCGGCGTGGGCCCTCAGCCAAGCTCTGGCAGGCCTGCCGTGAGGCAGAGGCCAGCCGTGCAGCCAGAGGCGGGTGGAGGCTTGGGGGCAGAGGCGGCCAGATGGTCTCCTGGTCCTCTGAACTGGAGACCAAGGGCCGCTCATCAAGCGCATCAGGCCAGGGTGGTCCACGTGTGCGCCTGGCCGGGTCTAACAGCTTCGGGGGAGAGGACACGTGCAGGGAGTCATGATACCTTCGCCTTCCCACTTGCCCCAGGCCCGGGGCACCCCAGGGTCTGGGGCCTCTCAGTACCAGGGGCGGGCCCTGGAGCCTGCCCATCATCTGCCCTCCAAGAGACAGAAGAAGAGGTGGTGTAATACTGTTTAAAATACAATTTCTCATCTACAAATGCAGCAGAGGGATGTGGGCAGCACCCTCTCTCCAGTGGGTGATCGAGGGGCCAGGACACAAGAGCACGAACCGCGTGGCAGGGAGGGGGTGGGAGCGACTCCGGCAAAGACCGCCCCCACCGAGGTCAGGCCACACCCTGCTGCCTGGGGAGGCGGGGCCTTCCCCCAGAGTCCTTCCACTGTCCCCTGGGGTCTGCCTGCCAGGCCTTACTCCTGCCTACATCCCTCCACCAGGCGGGGGGTGGGTGTTTGTGTGTGGTGGGGGGGTGCGGTCAGGGGTCATTGCCGATTCCGGCTGCCCAGCTTCCTGCGGTCTTTATTCTGGCTGCGCTGAGGATCGTCCATCTTGTGGACACGGAAACACTCCTTGAGGTTCTGGGACCGGATCTTGGGGTTCAAGATCTCCTCGGTCATGTTGCTGGGGAACCAGCCTCGCTCCTGGTCATGCAGACGCTCGCCGAAGATCCAGCCTGGGAGGGAGGGGAGACAGAAGGTCACAAGCTCTCTCCAAGTGGCCTGGGCTGGGCCTCCCTCCGGTGTGTGGGGAGCAGGCGGAAGGGAGACTCGGGAGTCCGGCCAGCCTTCTCAGGGGCCCCCTGCCCTCACACCCACTGATGGAAATGCTCAGACCAGGTGTATACCCCAGAAGCTTCGGGGAGGGGTGCAGCCCTCCTGGGGAGCACGCTGCCCGTGCACAGGGAGGTGGAGGAACCGGCCGACCCTGCACCATCGTGGGTCCCATGGTATTGACTCCGGGACCCATTCCCAAGCCCTCAACAATCTCAGGCTGCCCCACCTGTGGCCAGGAGACCCCAAGGGCCACCCTCAAAAGCGAGAGGCATCAACGGGCTGGTGGGATGGCAGCTGGCCCAGGACACCACCATCACCCTCTCGTTGGGCAGCCCTTCCCTGAGCCTCAGGCTCCTGAGAGCTGGGTGGTCAGCTGACGGCGGCCAGGTCACGAACCGGCCAAGTGCCCTGACTCTCTACTCCACCCTACCCCCACATCACGGTGTCAGGGGGGCAGGCGGCGGCCCAAACTGCAGGTCCTGCTGGCAGGTCCTTGGGCAGGGCTGAGGCCTGAGGTCGGTGGGGCAGGGGCATGTCTTCTGCAGGCCACTAGGAGGGGTGTCAGGCTGTTTATATTCCGGGGATGGGGGTATAGGGCAGAAACCACAGCTCGCCCAGCGCTGGGTGAGCCCCTAGGATTTGCGGTTGTGGCCAGGGTCTTCCCCAGAGGTCACCAGCCTGTGACCTTCCAGCCAGGACCTCAGAAAAAGCGGAGGAACTGGGGTGGGGAGAGACGCTTTGTGCACTTTGGGGATTTAGATTAGGAACAATTGATGTAGAAATAAGGGGTTCGTTTTCCAGGTGGGGGGAGCCAACCTCTGGCGCTGGTGTCAACAGCAGGAGTGGGCAGGAGCCCCAGGGGGCAGCTTCCTGGCCTACATGGGACCACAGGCCTGGTGTTCACAGGCTCATCTGGAAGCTTGCTGCAAATACAGGTCTGGGTTGGGGTGTTCCTGGTCTTCATCCTTCCCACTGTAATGGGGAAGCTGATGCCAGGGCCAGACGAGGGGAAGCGGACCGCTGGGCACGGGGTAGGTGCAGGGAGCCCCTCGGGCAGAGGCGCCAGCACTGGGTCTCACCGTCCTCTGTCTTGTCCAGGATGTTGAGGATGTCGGCCAGCTCCAGCGTCAGCTCGTCCGGCTGCTGGGCCACGTACGGGTGCACACACTGGACCTGGGGGCAGTCTGAAGGGAGGAAGCGGTGGCCTGTCCTCATCACGCGGCACCCGCCCTGGCTGGGAACCCGCAGAACCCGGCCCCGCCCCCCAGAAGTTAACAGGGACACGCCCCACCCCCCACCCCCCACCCAACCCTTTCCAGGAGAAAGGGCAGACAGGCAGCCGCTGGGAAAGGGCTCCTTGGAGGGAGGGGTGGGCGTGGCTCCAAAGCAAAGCACGTCAAAACAGCTGGCAGTTCTGAACAAGTCAGCGCGTGCAAGGGGTGCTCTTATTTAGAGGCTCCTCGGTCCTGGGCTGGGCCCTGGGAGCGGCCTGGGGACGCTCAGGACTCGGTGAGCGTGGTCAGGATGGCTCTTGAGCCCTTTCCTATTTTGGAACGTTTTCAGACAATTGGCCACCCCAGAGAACACTGGGGTTTGCCCCCTGTGCCAAATCCCTTCTGGTTTCCTTGCGGCACCGGTCACTTAAGACACGGTGACTTTTACGTCTTCATTAACCGTGGAAACGCTTGCAGAGCTCAGGCACATCGTGTCCTCCTCCGTGGGGTACCGAGCTTGCATTGGGGTGCAAAGGACCTCCGGGCAGTCGAAGCAGCCTTGCAGCAGCCTCAAAGGCCCGTTAGGCAGAGTGCAGAGGGCCCCATCCGAGGATGACCTGCAGAGTCCTCCCTGACCATCACCTGTCCCACCCGGCAGGTGGCCCCTCCCCAGTGGGCTGCTTACCAAGCAGCCGGGACGTGAAGGAAACGAACTTGGCTCTTCGGTTAGGGGCCAGCGAGGTCATCCAGCGCTTCATCTCGCTCCTGGGTCAGGAAGAGGGCAGATGCCGCCAACACAGAGTGTCAGGTACCACCCCAGGGGAACTGCAGTGCCAGGCACCCAGCAGGCTGGCCCCGGGGTCCCGAGCTTGGCAGCAGGGAGCGGGCCAGGCGGAGCCCTGCAGAACCTCCCTGGGGGCACCTTTCAAGTCAGTGGGTGAGGGTGAGTGAGCCCAAGACACCCCCACGTTCACCCAGAAGTGAGCCCTGAGTGGCCAGCTGCCCTAAGCCACAATCGTGGACTCGGAGAGGCTGACGCCACCCCGTCCCCCCAAGGCAGTCAGAACTGGGCTTGATGTGCTGGGTGACACCTGAGTTCTGGGGTGCAGGGGGCTGGGTACTGGGCATCCCAGCTCGGGGGCCCACAGAGCATCACCCCGCATGGACCTGGCCATCCCTCTCAGAGCCCTGGGGGTGCAGGGGAGACGGCCTGGCTGCTCAGGGGTGGCAGATGGGCCTGAGGCTGCCCAGCAGCGGCAGTTCACTGGTCGGCCTGGCCCAAGGGCTTTACAACAGCTCATCAGAGTCTGAGGCCCAAGGGAACACACACACACACACACACACACACACACACACACACCCACCCAGCAACATGCTCACCCCCAACCCCGACACTAGCACGGGATGGAAACCCTCTGGACACGGCCTGGGGGAGGAAACAGGAGCTGGGCGGACAGCGAGCCCCAGGGAAGGGGACGGCAGCCTTGGGCACTCACTGAGAGGACGCCTTCAGCATGTAGGTGGCCTCCCGGTCATCCGAGTTCTCGAGCAGCCGCAGGATGAAGACGTTGGCCAGCGTCTGGCCCTGGTCCTCCAGCTCCTCCGCGCGCAGCAGGCCCCGTGGGGCCGAGTCAAACACCTGGTACTTGTCTCTGGGGACCCGGGTGGCAGGAGGGGCTTATTGGTCCCCAGGACACTCGGATTCCCAGGAGACCTCCCACCCCAGCCCTGGCCGGCAGGACTGGCCCCACTGCGGCCGCTCCTCACCACCTTCGGAAGCCCCCCATCTGAATGCCTGTCCCCCTCATCCCCAGCCCCCACCCGCCCTCACCCCTGGCGTGGACGATGGACAAGGGGCCTGCACCCCTGATACAGGAGCTGCTGGGCACACCCCAGGTGGTAGGCACTGAGCTGCAATACTTAGGAGAACCGCCGTCCAGCCGGCAGGAGGGAAAAACTCGGGTTTAAATAAACTTGCCGGAAGGCCCAGGACACCGCCCCCAGGCCCTGGTGACTCCCCACCCCTCCCACCTGCTGCTCACCCCGGAATCTGCCGGCAGATCACCAGCAGGTCGTTGAAGAGAAAGAGGTAAATCTCCCGGAAGAGTTTCTTGGTCCGCAGGGTCCGCGAGGTCTTGGGGCCAGACATCTGCTGCAGCTCGCCCTGCTTCAGCAGCCAGCGGGAGTGCGAGATGATGGGCACCGACTGGGGGGCAGGGGGGCGCCCGTGTCAGGAAAGGCTGTGCCCTGCGCACCCTGCCCCGGCTGGCTCCCCTGCTATCCCGACTGGAGCAGTCGCCGCGGTAATGGGTGCTGGGGACTGCACTGGGCCCAGGATATGGGCACTGGTGGGTGCTGGGCACATGCGGGAGGGGCGCGTGTGTCTTCCCGAGTGGGCAGGTGTGTATTTGTCTGCTGTTTGTGTGTCCTCGTGTGTGTCTGTGTATACACGCTTGTGTCCTGTATGCGTCTGTACTCACAGGGGTGTGTGTGCACACGTGGGTGCATATGTGTGCTATCATGCCTCACCAGGCTCAGCCTGAGTGATGTAGAATCAAAGGAGGGTTCAAGTTCCCAGGGGAGAGGGGAGAACTGGGTCCCCCAGGGCGAGGAGGCTGGGCCTGCACTCCCCCACTCCACAGCTCTGGGGCGGTTACTCGGCACCCAGCACTCAGCCAGCAAATGGAGCTATGTGAGGCCTCCCCACCATCCCGAGGTCTGTATCTTCAACTGAGGCTCGGCGCCCAAAGAGCCAGCGTGACCTCACAGACCCTCGGCGGGCACCGTGCCCTTGTGCCCACATCACCAGAAACCCTGGGAGCCCTTAGGGTCACTGGTGCCTGAAGCTTTACACAAAGTTGGGGAAGAAGGTGGGTAACTTCCACCCGATTTTCAAATCACCCAGGATTAAGAACCCCTGGACTGGTTCATGTCATATTCTTCTTTTGAGCTGACTGTTCAAGGTCATGCAGCCGGTAACTGAGAGCAGGCTGCTTTTGGGTCCCTGCACTGCCCTGCAAGAAAACAGTCTAGGCCAATGTGATGGCCTGGTGACTGGGGGCAGGGGAGGGCCCTCCGCTAGGGGTTCGGGGAGGGCTTCGGTGGGCGTGGCACCATGCTGAGACCCAAGTGTGGCCGTTCAGCGGGCAGGCCAGTGGCCTGCGCCCCAGGCTGGCGGGCGGGGCCGGGGACGCGTGGCTGACCTTGATCTTGAACTCCATCTTCTTCTGGATGCTGATCATCTGCTCTGTGCGGCTCATCTTCCTGACGCCCTCGTTGCACGCTTTCACCACCTGGAACAGAAAGGCAGACACGTCAGGCACCCGCAGCCGGCGGCCTCTGGCCACGTCCTTTGGGCACTCAGGCCGCAGCTGAGACACTGACTGGCCAGTCTCAGTGGGGTCTCAGTTCCAGTGGAGAAAGCCGGGGCCTTGTCCTTGGCGGGATGCGGACTCCAGAGAGAACAGAAAGCAACGCTGACCCCTCGCATCACCTAAGAGAACGGTTTTCAGCAAGATGTCCTGTCTCATCTGTCAGCCTGGAAATGCCCGAGGCCTGGGATTCGGGCTCTGTCACGTGCTGAAAGGGGAGCCTCCCAAGCTTCCTGGGAGGCCACCTGGGTACCAAAGGGCCAAATGAAAGCAGATTTTCTGCTACCTTGTTCCGAGGACATGATATCCGCTCAGAATCACGGGTGTAGAGAACAGGGCCTGGCACTCAGCACGCGGGAAGGAAGATAGCGCCCAGAGGTGCACATATGGGGTACCCCTGCAGTGGTGTTTGGAACGAGGAAAGCTGTCCTAAACCTAAATGTCTGCCAGTGGGGCAACTGGGATTGATTAGCGCTTGTAAAGCCACATAACCCTGTACTCTGAACTCATGAAAAAAAGCACTGACTTTACATACACTGAGAGAATGTGTTAGTCACTCAAGTCGTGTCCGACTCTTTGTGACTGCAAGGACTGTAGCCCACCAGGCTCCTCCATGGGATTCTCCAGGCAAGAATACTGGAGTGGGTAGCCATTCCCTTCTCCAGGGGATCTTCCCAACCCAGCGATCAAACCAGAGTCTCTTTCATTGGCCGGCAGATTCTTTACTGCTGAGCCACCAGGGATGCCCACGTGCGCTGAAACAGAGGGCAAAGCCAGCTTATAAACCACAAGCCCCTTCTGCAGGGAATACAACCATGTGTGCAGGCGTCCGTCTGGAAGGGTGGGCTCCAGCATGTTGGCAGTGGGGTGTGGGAGAACCGCGGATCTTTGCCACATTTCTGTTTATGAACAGTGTGTGAATCTGTATTCACCGTTTTTATAAATTAGGGGGAAAAAACCCCACCTTTATAAAAAGTGATAATGAGAAGCAAGAGCATACCTTTCATTACAAGGAAATAAAAAGGGAGAGGAAAGCAAAGAACAACTTGAAAACAGAGACCGCTGGCTGGTGCCCCGAGACCGCCGGGGCCAGTGGGAGCTGGGGTGGAGCTCCCGTCTGACCAGGCGCGTGTGTCCCGGGCGTGGCAGAGGCCCGGGCAGAGGCAGCCAGGCTGGCAGGCCACTGTCCCTCCCTGACCAGCCCGCTCAAGGCGCCAGCCTTTCCCCAACTAGGCTGGCAGGGGAGTGCTATTTTCCCCAGTATTCAAAGGGTATAGTCGCCAGAGGGGTTTCACAGCCACCTGGCCTGGAGTGAGCAACAGGAGGAGAGACCTGGGGAGAAATGACTGCCTTCAGCTACAAAGTCCTCATGGCTCAAAGCGAGAGCGTAACAGGCAGGGAGGCCAGGGGTCTCCAAACGGAGGAAACAGGCTACAAGAGTCAGACATTTTTTTATTTCTCCCTTAAGCTGCAGGAGGAAACAAACTGCAAGTGTCAGATTTTTTTCCTCCTCTGTACAAAACTAAAAGGAGGTTTCTCTTAAAGTTCTATGTTGCCACGACGACACCTGGTTCCACCAGAACTTAACTTCTCTCAAACTTTGAGCTAACCAATCTGGTTTTCTTATGGAAATGTTTTTCTTGAGCTATGTTAATAATAGGATACTGAAAGAGGAACTCCCCAGGTCAGAAAGAGGATAAGATAGCTGGATGGCATCACCCACTCGATGGCCATGAGTTTGAGTGAACTCCGGGAGATGGGGAAGGACAGGGAGGCCTGGCATGCTGCGATTCATGGGGTCGCAAAGAGTCGAACACGACTGAACGACTGACCTGAACAGACATAAAACAGTTTGCTAAAAACTAGCAAGAGGGTGTTTTTTCTGACATCCTTCTGATGTCTATGTCAGAAGCTTTGTCTATCTCTTTTGTACTTTAATAAAACTTTATCACACAAAAAGCTCTGAGTGATCAAGCCTCATCGCTGGCCCTGGATTGAATTCATCTCCTCCGGAGGCCAAGTTTCCCAGCGTGTTTCACGGCTCAGCAACAGCCTTTCAGAAGTGGCTCAGAACCACCACCCAACAGCTATGGAGGCTAGTCCTTTCACTAAGATGCCCTTTTACTAAGCTGCTGCCGCTGGTATGCTAAGCGGGAAAGAATTCTCAACACCATGCCCTGTTACGGGGTCACCAGCACAACAGTGGCCCCCCACACAGATGCCAAGAGTGGGCTCGCAGCTCCAGTGGACACCCAGAACCACACACACGTGACGGTGCTTTAAGACAAACATTTTAAGACAAATCTGCCGACCCCTCCCACCCAGCGTGTGCTCTGCTGACAGCTTCCAGGAGGAAGCTCTTCTGGCCAAGGATCAAGAGCAGAGATGGTTTCTCTCCACTCTGGGGCAGCAAAGGCCCAACTCGGTGGGGGCGGGCGCGTCTCCTGCAGCTGGGGAAAGGTGGGGTGGAGGGGACTGCAGTAGGAAGCCTAGGGCAGAGCTGCCCAGGGCCTAAGAAGAGCCAGAACTGTCCTCAGAATGTGGGCGGGGAGGGAGAAGCCGGAGCTTTTGACATTGGAAACAGGAAAGGATGAACGCGGGGCCTCCAAGGGCCATGATTGGGGCAGCAGTGTGGGGTTGGCGGGAGGGGTCCACAAACATGTCTGTGAGTAAAGGGCGCCTGCTGGGGGCCTGGTCCACCCCGCACGGTGGCAGCCTGGGGGGAGAAGGAAGCCCTCTGCCTGTGCAGGCCCCACCTGACTTATTTTTTGGACCCGGTGACTTTTCTGAATTGCCAGAGCAAATATGAAAGTGAATTTGCATCTTCCAGAGACAATACCAAGACAGGAGGGAGCAGGACAGGGAGGTGGGTCTAGAGGAGAAGACAGTTTACTGGGAAATGTGCAAAGAGGAAGCACGACTCACCAGCTCCAGTTCCTTGTGGGCGTCCAGGGCGGTGCCTTCACGCTCAGACCTTTCCTCCACCCTCTTCAGGATGTTCTGGGCACAGGAGAGTCCGCACTTGGTTTCTTCGTGGACGGCCGTTCCTCCAGCCCCACCCCATGTGTGGCGGCCTCCCCGCGGGTCCCAGCAGCCTCACATGGCTGTGACACCCCCACGAAGAGAGCGGACGTGGGGCAGGAGAAGCTGCCACCGACCCGGGGGCCAAGCGTTGCACACAAGCCTTGCCTGGCTCTAAGGTGAGTCGAGGTCTCCTCCAGGACTAACTACGAGGGCCATGTCAGAGCCCCAATCTCCTTACGGCAGAGACCGAAGCAAAGGGACTGACCACGCGGCAGCAGGGAGACGGGGAGGCAGGACCAGCAGCCCGGGGAGGGTCACCCAGGGTCGCCCGTCCCGAATCGAGCTCAACGTTTGCCAGTGGGCCTGTCATCTGAAGCTAAGTAGCAATGACCCGGAGGTTTTGTTCACTCTGGTTTTGTTGGAAAAAAAAAAAGTATTTTTTCCAGTAGTTGGGTTTTTTGGAATTTCGCCTATAAATGGCAATTTTTGCATTGCTCTTCACATTTTTCTTCACGGTTCCTGCCTCCCGGATCTCATCATGCCCATAGTTTGGACCTGTTCTCACCCCATAGGAGGGTTGGGCACATCTCAGCACAGTCCATCTCCCTCCTGCCCCATCCAGGCTGCCCCATGTGCTTCAGAACAAACATCTCCAGCTATCCCAAACAGTGGAGGATCACCCCTACCAGCTGGACACCAGAGTGATGGGCACGCTTTTCACTCTCTCCTGAGCTCCAGACCAGACCCACCTCTGGCCATCCCTCAGCTGCAGGCCCCTAGCCCGCTCTGTGTGGTCACCTGCCCGTCTCTGCCCAGCAACCAAGCCAGCGACACGCAGTCAGCTCTGACACCGCCTTACCCCTCCCTTACCAAGCTGGGGGTGGCGCTCAGCAAACCCCGCCTTTAACAGTCCCTAATCGCAAATCCATCTCCCAGCAGACAGTGTGGCTCAGGTCTACCTTGTCTCATTGGGATGAAACCTGGTTTAATGCCACCTGGGTGCCAAGAGCGCCCACCCTGACTTCTCCCTTTGACCCTAAACTTTTGTTCAGTGGCTCAAAGTCCTCCCAATGGTCCAACACCGAACCGCGACTTCCCCACCTCGGGAAACAGTCCAGCTGCTCAAACCAAAGATTCTCCTTCCTTCTTTCTCCACGGTAGCAAGTGCAGGGCTCAGTTCCCTGATGTCCCTCCAGGATGCCCCACCTCGATGCCCGCCAACCCACCTCTCTCTCTCGAGTTGCTCCCAAACTTTTGCTCCCATTTCCACTCTTGCCCTCCTGCCTGGCACTTTCCACGTGGCAGCTGCTTTGAGCTCTTAACCAACGTCCACTAAAAGGAGTGCCCCCCATCACAGGGGATAGACTCCAATGCCTCAGCTGGCCCTGCAGGCCCCTGACCAGCCTCTGCCCACATCTCCACACTCACTCCCATCACGTTCCCCAGCTCATGGCTGGCCGACCCATCTGTGGACCTTGCTGCCCCAGGACCTCTGCCTGAAAGCAGTTCCGTCAGATGAGTGGCTCGTCCCCATCAGTTAACTCTTTGCTTAAATGTCACTCATCTGAGAGCCCTTGCTGATCCCCACCCTGGGAGTGGGCCAGGCTATCACCCCTATCATGCCACCCCGATTCACCATCCTCAGCCATGACCACTTCCCGGCTGTGTGTGTGTGTGTCTCTCTCTCCACCAGGATCTGGCTCTCCAGCAGCAGGGGCTGAGTCTCCCACTGCTTGGCACACAGGAGGAGCTTAATTAGGATTTGTGGAGCACACGGACTTCTCAGAAAGCCAGCAGAGACCTGGACTGACCAAAGGAAACGGGCGGCAGCTGAAGTTGGCGGGGGCAGGGGGAGAGAGTTGGGTACCTGGACCAACAGCTTGAGGCGCGTGATCCTCTGGAAAGGCAGGATGAGGAAGGAGGAGAGGGGCAGCCCCCTGCACTTGGGGTCCAACTCCAGCTGTGCGATCAGCTCCCGGAAGGCTGCCTTCTCCTGGCTGGGCACACAGACGAGAGCGTCAGTGCTGAGCTGCCTCAGTCGTGTCCAACTCGATGCGAACCCATGGGCTGTAGCCCGCCAGGCTCCTCTGTCTCTGGGGATTCTCCAGGCAAGGACACTGGAGTGGGTTGCCATGCCCTCCTCCAGGGGACCTTCCTGACCCAGGGGTGGAACCCTCATCTCTTATGTCTCCTGCATTGGCAGCAGGTTCTTTACCACTAGCGCCACCTGGGAAGCCCTCTCTGGCTTGTAGGAGGCATGAGTTGGAGAGGCTTCCTCCCCATGCACAGCCTCGTAGGAACCAGACAGCCCATGGGCACAGAGGATGCGTCCATGCATCCATTCTTTCTCTCTTTTTTTTCTCTGCAAAACAAACCGTTCATGTACAAGTCAAATAACAATAGTGACTTCACATGCCCGGCCCATGAAAACTTAGCAAAATACGTTGTTGTGTGGGAAGGCAAGAATGCCTTGTATGGCCAAGACTATGAATCAGATGCATAATTCAATGATTTCCTCAGCAGGAAATGGTGGCAAGGTAAACCCACGTAGCAGGAGCAGGCAGCAGGCTGGAGACGGCTGCAGGGAGAACCTGGGCTGCTCCTGCCTGGCGGGGATGTCTCTTCTGCAGACGGGTTGGGCAGTGGAAACCAAGGCTGGAGGGCAGATGCGGGCCCGGGACTGCCTGTCATCAGGGACATGGCACTCAGCCCAGAGAGTCTGCTCTCATAGGTCACACCAGTGGACCCCGGGGTACTGCAGTATCCAGAGTCCTCGCTTCCTGTGTGACTGTCTTCTCAATGCTTGTCCTCAAAACTGGCATCCGGATTCCCTCAAATCCCCACTGCAAACCCCAAATGTCCAACACCTAAATCCCCGAGGCTCAACTTTTAAAACACCCCCAGTGAACTGCACTGATGGAAAGACCCAGCGAAGCATGAAGTCCAGAGTCACCACCCAGAGAGTCCTTTGGGGCCAGTTGAGTGTGCTAAGGACGTATCATCGTTTAAACTGTGGCTGAAACATGGCACAGAAATGTGAAGAACTCAAAAGAGGCAAGCTGATGAAAAACTTCTCTCAACGGAAACCCCAAGGAAGTTTACAAAGCGGGCAGTTTAGTAAAATTCAAGGGCTTTGGCTGGAGAGGGCTTCCCAGGTGGTGCAGTGGTACAGAATCCACCTGCCAATGCAGGAGACGCTGGTTTGATCCCTGGGTAGGGAAGATCCCCTGGAGAAGGGCATGGCAACCCACTCCAGTATACTTGCCTGGAGAATCCCATGAACAGAGGAGCCTGGCGGGCTACAGTCCATGGGGTCACACAGAGTCAGACACGATGGAGTACACACGCAATCCAGATGGAGAATCACCAAAAACACTCCCTCCCCAATCCTTGCCTTTGTCTCTGATTCAAACCACTCTCCTGCTGTCCTGGGCCTCGAGTGGTCCTCTTGGCCTCAAGCTCCCTTTTCTAAACCTCGCAGAGCCCTGCACGGCTGTCTGGACACAGGTCCAGTGGGCACCGTGGCCGACGGTCCCGGGGTCACCATTTCCCCGGTGGCACCAAAAGCTCCAGCACGTGCCAGGCTTGGATGCCGCCCCAGGAAAGCAGAGGCCTGGGGACCACAGCTCAGGGCCAGCGTAGGAGGAGGGGGCTGCCCGGGCCGCGCCTCTGCAATGACCCCGCCCCCGGCCACACTCACAGCAGCTGCTTGTAGGTCCGCTCCTGGTAGGTCTGGTTGCTGACATAGGTGATATAGACGGAGAAGTGGTCAGCAGCGTAGCGGTACACGATGTCACACACGTCCGAAATAACGATGTTTTCCTCCATCCGGCGCTCCAGCTCCAACAGAAACCTGGGGGGCAGCGGCTGGGTTAGGGGTGCAGGGGGGAGACTGAGGGCACGTCCTCACCAAACCAACATGACAGGAGGTGGTCCCAGCGAGGGGGCTGTTCTATCACATCAAGGAATTTCTTGTTCAGGTTTCCTGGTAGATGATAACATTAGGAACATGCTAAAGAGACCTCCTCCGTACATGCGTACTGATGTGTTTATGAAGTGAGATGACGATGGTAATTCACTTTGGAATGCTCCCGTGGGTGGTGGGGTTGGGGGGCGGATGGGGCCGTGGGTGAACCGAGATGCTGAAACGTGGGCTGTTCTGCTGTTTCTATTTCTGCATGTTTGGGATATTCCATAATAACATATAAACAGATATGTAAACAAATAGATACTCGTCCCCCAGCACGAGGGTGCAGTGGCAGAGGCTGAGGGGTCTCCAAGACGGCGCTGGTCTCAGTCAGCTCTCGCTTCCCTGAGCCCACCTGGCTGGGGGGACTGCTGCAGGATCTGGGGGCTGCAAACAGGAAGGCGGGGTGCCCGTGTGCAGGGGGACACTCAGGAGGGTCCACGGAGAGCCACATGGGGAGCAGGGGGCTGCTGCTGCCCAAGTGCTATTTCTCACTGGAACAGGGGTGGTCGGGCCCGCTGATAAAAGCTGAGTTTTAGCTGCAAACCTCCACAGAATAAGGTGCAAATGGTAAACGGATCTCTTATCCTAACAGAATAGCTGGAGCTCTTCATGATGACCAGTCAATAGATGTCTATTCCTCCTCCACTTAAGCACACCCCACCCTTCTTGAGGCAAAATATAAGCCCAGTTCCAGTCACCACTTCCACGCAACTGGAGAGGAAAGTGTAACTCCAGGACTGCGCTCTGACTTGCCCTCAGGGGACCTTGGGCCCTGCATGCGCCAAGCCAGGGCCTGGTGGCGTCAGGATAAAGAGCGTGTCACCTGGACACCGCTGTGTCCAGTCCAGGTGCAAGACACATGAGCATCTGCACTGATGGGAGGGACCTGCAGGCAGCAGTTCTGTCTGGGGGACGCACTGGCCTTGTTGCTGGGAGGGTGGCAGATCTCTGGGTTTATGTATTTAGGTTTATCTTTTGCCTTTTCATCTTTTCATGTAAGAGTTGGACCATAAAGAAGGCTGAGCACTGAAGAACAGACGCTTTCAAACTGCAGTGCTGGAGAAGACTCTTGAGAGTCCCTTGGACTGCAAGGAGATCCAACCAGTCCATCCTAAAGGAGATCAGTCCTGAATATTCATTGGAAGGACCGATACTGAAGCTGAAGCTCCAATGCTTTGGCCACCTGATGGGAAGAGCTACCTCACTGGAAAAGACCCTGATGCTGGGAAAGCTGAGGGCAAGAGGAGAAGGGGACGACAGAGGATGAGATGGTTGGATGGCATCACCGACTCGATGGACATGAGTTTGAGCAAGCTCCAGGAGATGGTGATGGACAGGGAAGCCTGGTGTGCTGCAGTCCATGGGGTTGCAAAGAGTCAGACACGACTTAGTGACTGAACAACAACAATTTAGTTATAGCTTATTACAGAAAACTCCAAACATTCAAAAGCAGAGAAGCCAGCGTAGCAGGCAGACACCACCAGCCCCAGCCGCACCCCGGGTGGGGAGGAGGGTCTGGAAGGCACCCCATGAGGACGGGGTGCTGGCTCACCGCTCGCTGACGGCCATGACGTCCAGTACGTTGGAGAAGAGGATGTGGGCCTCGGACGGGTGCAGGATCTTCTTCAGCCGCTCGTTCTCCATGAAGTGGGACACCAGCAGGTTCAGGCTTTTATAGTAGGAGGCCTCCGAAGTGATGAGCTCAAACATGGCCTGGGACACCGGGCAAAGAAGATGAGAGGAGGGCCAGCGGTCAGCACCCAGGGCTCACTTTTCCCCACTCTCAGACAGATGAAAGTGCAAGTCGCTCTATCATGTCCGACTCTTTGTGACCCCATGGACTACACAGTCAGCCCATGGAATTCTCCAGGCCAGGATACTGGAGTGGGTAGCCTTTCCCTTCTCCAGGGGATCTTGTCAACCCAGGGATGGAACCCAGGTCTCCCATATTGCAGGCAGATTCTTTACCAGCTGAGTCACCAGGGAAGCCCAAGAATACTGGAGTGGGTAGTCTATCCCTTCTTCAGAGGATCTTCCCGACCCAGGAATTGAACCAAGGTCTCCTGCATTGCAGGTGGATTCTTTACCAGCTGAGCTATCAGGGAGGCCCCTCAGGCAGATGCAAAGGTTTTATTTTATTTTTGTCCACAATGCACAACTTGCAGGATCTTAGTTCCCCAAGCAGGGATTGAGTCCTCACCCTCAGCAGTGAAAGCTCCAAGTCCTAACCACTGGACCACCAGGGAATTCTCCAGATGCAAAGGTGGCCAGCACCCTTTCAGAGACCTCTAGCCTGCTCACAGTAGTGAAGCTGAAGACGCCCTCGTGTCCAAGGTCAAACACAAGAGGTCATCCATTCATCAGAGCTCCGACAGCTGACTCAGCTGACTCAGCTGACTCAAGGGTGACTCAGGACTGCTTCCTGGTGAAGAATGGCTAGGAGACGCATCCATAGAGGGAGCGCCACTTCTACACACCCAGAAAAACATTTAGAAGGAACCAGGTCATGATGTCAACCACAGGTGTCAACAGGGGGTGGAATCTGAGGGTGATTTCACTCTTTTTTTTTAAAGTCTCTTTTTTTAGTTTTGGCTGCTACACGGGCTCTTCTCCAGGCGCATCGGGTGGGGGCTACTCTAGCGTGGTGCCCAGCCTTCTCACTGCCGTGGCTTCTCTTGCTTCAGAGCACAGGCGCTAGGCAGGCGGGCTTCCGCAGCTGTGGTTCCCGGGCTCTACTGAGCACAGGCTCAACAGTTGTGGCGCACGGGCTCACCTGCTCCACGGCACGTGGGATCTTCCCGGGCCGGGGATCGGGCTCATGCCTCCTGCATTGGCAGGCAAATTCTTTACCACTGAGCCACCAGGGAAGCCCTACTCTTTTCTTTTTACCCTTTCAACTGTCCGAGAACTGAAGAATGAGCACAGATTATTTCTTTCACGGTCTGATTTTATAATGTAATCAATCAAGCAATCTTCATTTTGAAGAAGAGAGAAAAAAAGCGAGAAATCCATAATCTGATAAGCTTTTTGGAGGCAGCTTCTTCTCTATCATGCTTATTATGCGATTGTTGAGCCTATGAAACAACAAACTCACTGGACCTCTGTTCCCTCACGTGTCGTCTGTGAAGCAGGGTGGGAATGCCAGCTCATCCTCCTGCTTCACTCACAAGCAAACTCTTGACTCTTCCTGAGGCCACCCTGGGGCCACCCTCACCTTCCTCCCCACCCCCATCTCCCTCTGCTGTTTATCAACCTAGCATGGGTTCAGGTTCTACTGCAGCCACCTGGCAGGGATGGTCAAGTGGGGTGAATTGTGACCGCCCTTCCAAAGCTGTGGGGTTTCCCCCGTGGCTCAGTGGTAAAGAATCCACCTGCCAATGCAGGAGACGTGGGTTTGATCCCTGGATCGGGAAGATGCCCTGGAGAAGGAAATGGCAGCCCACTCCAGTATTCTCGCCTGGGAAATCCCATGGACAGAGGAGCCTGGCAGGCTATACAGTGCATGGGTTTGCAGACTCAGACATGACTGAGCAACTAACAACTCCTCCATACCTGGGTCTACATCCCACCCTCTAGCACCTGCGAATGGGAACCTGTTTGGCAAAAGGGTCTTTGCACATTAAGTTATGGATGTCAAGGTGAGGAGACCATCCTGGATTGAGGTCTAAATCCAGTGACAGCTGTCCTTGTAGGAGAGATGCAGAGAGAGACACATAGGGAAGAAGGCCAGGTGAGGACCCAGGCAGAGACGGGAGCGATGCTACCTCAAGTTCAGGAACACCCAGAGCCACCAGAAGCTGAAGAGGCAGAAACTGCCAACAGCCGACTTCAGGCTCTGGGCTCTGCAACTGGGGGAGAATTAATTACCACCCAGTTTGTGGTCATTTGTTACAGCAGCCCCAGGGAAATAAACAGACAGACAGAGGAGGGCTGGAGCCAGGAGAGTGATGAACACTGGGGGCCCTGGTCCCCACCCAGTGTCCCGACCACCCCCCATGTCTCACACCTCCATCCTCCCCACTGGCTGGAACCCTGATCCAGGGTTTAAGACTCTGTCTACGAACACTAGCGCTCCCAGGGCCGGGAGGGACACTGGAAGGAAAGGAGGCAGGCAGGGAGAGGGAGGGAGGACTAGCATATTCTCCAGACACACAAGGCACTTTCCCAATTCATGGTCTCTGCACCTACCCAGCCACCCCCCCACCCCGCCCCGCCCCTAGGAAGGACACACAGAAGGTCCCATTTTATTAAAAGGAAACAGACGCAGAGGTTAAGTAATGCCCCCGAAGTTACCGCTGGAGGGTGCAAGACTCAACCCAAGGGTTTTCCAAGTTCTGGACTCTGCCCCCCACTACCCACCCCTGCTGCCTTAGACGCAGACAAGGCCGGGGATCCAGTGGGGTCTGCAGGCAGCCTGCTGGGCAGCTACTCTGCTGCCTCCTTGCAAAGCTCAGACAAACAGCTGACCTGGCAAAATGCTTTAAAATAAGCAACATATTTGCAAGTTGGGCATGCTTAACAGCATAAACGGGATCTGGCCATGGCACTAGTGGTAAAGAACCCACTTGCCAGTGCCAGGGACCTAAGAGACGAGGGTTCGATCCCTGGGTTGGGAAGATCCCCTGGAGGAGGGCATGGCAACCCACGCCAGTGCCTGGAGAATCCCATGAACAGAGGAGCCTGGTGGGCTATGATCCACAGGGTCGCAGAGTCAGACATGACTGAAGTGACTTAGCCCAGCATTGCAGAGCAACAGCCTAAACCTGCTCGGCACCAATGAGAAAGTTCACACATACACATCACTGCAGGGTGGCCCACCAGCAGAGGAGAACCCTGCCTCCCCCAACCCCAGCGTCTGTGCCTCATGCAACACAATGTGACAAGGCGTTGAAATGAGCCCCACCCTCTGCTCTGCCAGCGTCCACCAAGCCCTGCCCAGCAAGGCTGCACTGGGCAGGAAGTTCCCTGAAGCGCCTCTGTTACAGGGGCTGAAACAAATGACTTTTCCTGCTGCTAAATTTAAGTTTCTTAAGAAAACGTCAAGCCATTAGAGCTTGCTAATTCTAAGCAAACATAACCAAAAATAAAAAACACCCCAAACCAAGATGGATGAGTGCTGCAGATCCCAAGAGAGGAAAAGGACAGCAGTTCCAGGGTGAGCCCCTCAGTTAAGGTGTGTCTGCTGAACCCCATCTCCCCCAGTGACGCCTGAGGCACACCTGGGGTCACAGGTGGGAAAGGTCCCCAGCTTGCCGACAGCATCCTCATCCTGATCCCCTGGAGGACACGGGGCCGGAGGCCGCTGGGCAGAGGCAGGCAGGCCTCTCAGTCGCTGACATGCCGCGGGCGTTGGGCCTGAATCACCACTAATAGATACCGGCTGTGCCCATTCACTGCAAGCTCACCCCCTCCTTCTCCGTTTATGGGGCGATTAGTCATCTATGGGTTTTAGTTTTCCAGGGTGTTTGTCTTTATTTTCTATGTCAGATTACTTGCCACATCAATATGGTTGTCTTTTTCTCATCAATATTATTTTCCTCCTCAGTCATTCAAGCCTTTGAATGGGCGTTTGGAGTTGACAGGGATCCAGGCCCTGCTCATTTACTCATCCATCCACTCATTCACTCATTCATCCATCCACTCATCCACTCATTCATCCATCCACTCATCCACTCATTCATTCAATCATTCATCCGCTCATTCCTTCATTCACTCATTCATCCAGTCATTCATTCACTCATTCATTCATCCATTCACTCATCCATCCATCCACTCATCCACTCTTTCATTCATTCACTCATTCATCCACTCATCCACTCATCCATTCATTCACTCATTCAATCATTCATCCACTCATTCCTTCATTCACTCATTCATCCATCCACTCATTCATTCATTCACTCATCCATCCACTCATCCATCCACTCATCCACTCATTCATCCAGTCATCCACTCATTCATCCAATCATTCATCCACTCATTCCTTCACTCATTCATCCATCCACTCATTCATTCATCCATCAACTCACTCGTTTGTCCACGCATTCATTCATTCATCCAGCCACTCATCCATTCATTCATCCACTATTCAATCATTCATCCATTCACTCACCATTCACTCATTCAATCTTCCACTCATCTTCTCATCCATCCATCCATCCGTTCCCTCATTCGATCAATCATCATCCACTCATTCGTTTGTACATTCATTCATTCATCCATCCACTCATTCATTCACTCGTCCATGAACTGGTCCAGGCCCCCAGCACTCCTCCTCTGTGAACCCCACGGACTCCCCTGCTGCCTCGCACACTTCCTTAGGACCTCCCTGGTGGCCCAGTGGTTAAGACTCTGCCTTCCAATGCAGGGGACACGGGTTCCATCCCTGGTTGGGGAACTAAGATCCCACATGCCGCAGGGAAACAAAGCCCTCGGCAACCACTGAGCCTGTGTGCTCTAGAGCCCGCATGCCACAGCTGGAGAGAAGCCCGCACCACAGCTAGAGACGCCTGCACGCCAAGGAGATCCAAGTGCTGCAGCCAAGACCCGAAGCAGCCGAATAGCTTAAAAAAAAAAAATGCACTGGGGAGAAAAAGACTGAGTTGCAGGAACTGCTGACCACTCCCCGATGCCCCTTTGCCAGTTTGGGCATCACTTTCTGTCCAAACCCAGGAAACTCTTGGCCGTGTTTCTCTCTTAGTCATCACCGTCCTGTCTGAGCCACGTCAATGGGTGTGACACTTCACTGATAAACAGTGGCCATAAATGTCCTGTTCTCTCACCTTGTTTATGCAGCGTTGTCGGAGATAAAATGCCAGCAAGCAAAGGATAGTAACAGCTGCTGTCTGTCCAGCTCCTACCCTGCGCCTGGCGTCCTGCTGGGGACCTCCAACATGTCACCTCCCTCGGTCCTCACTACAACCCTGGAGATCCCCCAACAGTCCCCTCTGTGTGGATGAGGGTACCACAGAGCTTGTGAGTGGCAAAACCAAGGTTCACTCCTCATCCTTTGGATCTCAGGGCTCTGTGCCCGGACTGCCCTGCTAGGGACGGCCTTCTACACACATGCCCAGGCTTCCCCGAGAGCCCACAGGCCGGCGGTAGTACCGGGTCACTGCCCCCTCTCCTTGCAGGTCGACGTGATGTCCTCCTTCCCACCCTCGATTATCAGCTCCTTCCAGCTAATTGTCTTTTTAGCTTTACATGGTGCTTGCAAGTGGGCGCATGCATGTGCGTGCTAAGTCACTTCAGCTGTGTCCGACTCTGGGTGACCTATGGATTGTAGTCCGCCAGACTCCTCTGTCTGTGTAATTCTCCAGGCAAGGATACTGGAGTGGGTTGTCGTGGCCTCTTCCAGGGGATCTTCCTAACCTGGGGAGCAAACCTGGGTCTCTTGCCTTGCAAGCAGTCTCTTTACCGACTGAGCCACCAGGGAATCCCTTTCAAGTAGGTGCTTGAGACAGTTTAAGGGAAAACCTCTAAACCAGCTCTCACATGGGAACCAGGCCTGGCATCGAGTGATGGGTCTTACTCCTGTACTGCCCACGGCTCACAGCTTCCATCTGAAAGCTTGGCTCCCAGACCCCTCCTCCTCATGGCCGTGGGGCCTCTCTTCCCAAGGGTGCCATTAGCTGTTCATCCTCCTTTCCTGGCTCCAGCCGGACTGGATGCCCGATGGCCCGTCTCCTCTACCAGGTGGCTTCCTGCAAGGCCTGGCCCCGGTCAGCACACAGGAGACTGCATGCGTTTGCTGCGCACCTACTGGGAGCTGTGGGCCCTGGGGATCCCAAGAGGACCAAGACCTGCCCCCTGCCCCTGGGGGGTGGCCAGCTCAAGAGGCCACCCTGTTAGGGGGCTGGGGTCGGTGATGCCTTCTGCCCTCCCCAGCTCACTCGTTCCACAGACATGTGCCCAGAGCCCCCTCCAGGTAGAGGAAGGGCTCAGTGCTGGCGACACAGAGGAACACACACATTGGGCACAGCCACTGACAGCTCTGTAGGGATGTCCACAGTGACTGGGGGGCTTCACCTTGGCAGGCGAGGGGGGAGGCAGGCAGCCAGAGACAGCAGGCTTCCGGAAGGGGCTGTCAGAGTCAAAGAACCGAAAAGAGTTAGCGGTTCCCCCCTCTAAAAGGAGGGGGGACACATGTACCCCAATGTTCATCGCAGCACTGTTTACAATAGCCAGGACATGGAAGTAACCTAGATATCCATCAGCAGACGAATGGATAAGAGAGCTGTGGTACATATACACAATGGAATATTACTCAGCTATTAAAAAGAATGCATTTGAATCAGTTCTAACGAGGTGGATGAAACTGGAGCCTATTATACAGAGTGAAGTAAGTCAGAAAGAAAAACACCAATATAGTATACTAACGCATATATATGGAATTTAGAAAGATGGTAATGATGACCCTATATGTGAGATAGCAAAAGAGACATAGATGTAAAGAACAGAATTTTGGACTTTGTGGGAGAAGGTGAGGCTGGGATGATTTGAGAGAATAGCATTAAAACATGTATATTATCATATGCAAAATAGATCACCAGTCCAGGTTCGATGCATGAGGCAAAAAAAAAAAAGGGGGAGAAGTCCCACATATCTCAGCCTGACTCTGTGACCACGTTTGTGAAAATGCAGATTCCCAGGCGCCTTCCCAGAGCCACTCATAACCTGTCCTTCAAGAAGTTCCCCAGGTGGTTCTGAGGCGTGGCAGAGTCTGAGACCCTGATGTCAGGGCCGGGGTGTCCCCCAGCTCCAGAGCCTCCCCATGTACCTTTCTTTCTCACGTGTCACCTGAGTGCTAAGTGCTGGGCACCTGCCCGATACCTGACTTCCGTGCAGTGCTGCTTCCTGGAGAGTGGGGAGAGGTGGAGAGAAAGCTGTCTAAGGACAGCCCTGCCCTCTGCTTTGGGCCTTGAGTCCTGCTGCCGCCAGCTGCGGCCACCCTGGGTGGATTCGTGTCCTCTCTCTGCCAGGCCTTCCTTCCTGCATGATCCGACTGTTCAGGCACAAAGCTGTGCCCACTTCTGCAGCTAGAAGAGTAAAGCAAACCCCGCAGGCACTAGGTTGGACAGAAGTGACCGAAAAGGCTTGCAATTAAGAAGCGGCCCTTAGAGCATCGCTTTTCATCCTTCACTAATGACGATGAAGCTGGATTTCAGAGCCCATGCTGAGTCCTGTTGCAGCGTGGTCTCTAGTCCGCGCAGGAAATGCAAGGAGGGCCGCCATGGGGGCCATGGGGCCTCGGTGTCACCCTGGGTGCTGACAGCTACTCCCCTGCTCGCTATGGGACTAAAGGGTCACACGTTAAGTGCGAGTTAACCTGCAGGCCCTGGGGGGCCTGGTGCGCCCCCACACAAACCAGCTGCCCAAACCCAAGCCTTGGCAAGCTCACACACATCACAAGCCAATTGTTAGGTTTTTCTCAAGATGGCTTGGGAAATAGGGTAGCTTACAAAAAAGTACCAAAACAGATACAGATTTGAAAAGACACGTGCTAGAGAAGATGCTCAGCCCCACTCACAACAAGAGAAATGCAAAGTAAAACCACAACACGGCATCATTTATGTCCAGCTCACCGGTCAAGATGAACTCATCGGATGTTGTACCTTCCTAGTGAGAGGGAGCCAGCACCTTCACACACACCCGAAGTGTGAAGACAGCCTGGTGATGAGGTTTCAAAATTTCAAAAGTATATAACCTTTCATCCAACAGTTCCACTTAGCAATTCTTACAGTACGCCATTGTATAGATCTGCCTTTTATTATTATAATAACACTGTAAAGAACATCCTTGATACATAACATTTCTAGTTGCAAATGTCCATCAACAGGGGACTGGTTGAATCAATTATGGAATATCATAAGCAGTGGAGCTCCATAAAGCTTAAAAAAAAAAGAAAGAAAAGAAAAAAAAATAGGGACCTCTCTTTGGGCTGATCTGGAAATACTGTCAAAACATTTCGGCGCATTGGATAAGAATCTGCCTACCAATGCAGGGGACATGGGTTTGATCCCTGGTCTGGGAAGATTGGACACGTCACAGAGTCACTAAGCCCGTGTGCCACACGTGCTGAGC
The DNA here is from genome assembly GCF_001704415.2 of Capra hircus. Lineage (NCBI taxonomy): Eukaryota > Metazoa > Chordata > Mammalia > Artiodactyla > Bovidae > Capra > Capra hircus. The sequence goes on along the minus strand of NC_030810.1, from coordinate 8,178,797 downwards.
CGGTGTGCCCAGAGCTCGTGCTCTGCAACAGAGATGCCATCAGAGTGAGAAGCTCCAGCCTGGCAACTAGAGAGCAGACCCTGCCTGCTGCAACTGGAGAAAGCCCGTGAAGAGCAATGAAGACCCCAGGGCAACCAAATATAAATAAAATCAATAAATTAAAAAACCCATTTTGCTAAGTTAAAAAAATAAGCAAGACATAAACAATGTACATAGAGCTTATCATTTGTGTAACACACAGAGATATTGGCCCTGAGGGCCAGGGGTTAGAAGGGGAGGATTTTTTCACCATAATTCTGTTTGCTCTGTTTGAAATTTATGTCAAGTGCGTAAGTTATTTATCCAACAGATTTATTTTAAAAATGCTAAATGGTAACATCACTTTGTTAAAATAGGTATGTGAGTGCTCAGTCACTTCAGTCATGTCCAACTCTTTGCGACCCCATTGTAGCCCACTGGGCTCCTCTGTCCACGGATTCTCCAGGCAAGAATACTGGAGTGGGTTGCCATGCCCTCCTCCAGGGGATCTTCCCAACCCAGAAATTGAATCAGTGTTTCTTATGTTTCCTGCATTGCCAGGCAGGTTCTTTACCACTAGCACCACCTGGAAAGCCCAAAATAGGTATAAATGCTTGCAATATCTGATGTTTTGGGTGATGGCTACTGTCCATCTTAAAGCATGGGACAATTTGGGACTAATTTGCTGAACTGTTTGGGGTTTATCCTACGGAGACAAATATATGATTCAATGAAGGTTGGTAAATAAAACAACCACAACTTAATTTTCTGATAGAAGTATATCATTGAAAAACACGAGCAGTTTCCTAGTCAAATGGACAGTCTTCTTTGGGGGAAAAAAAAGATGAAAGTATTATTTAAGTTCTAAGTTATAAGAACAGGTTGAAAAGCAACAAAAACACAACTCTGATTTCAGAGGCTGAGCAGACCCAGACTGAGAGTCCTACCCAACTGGCTAGCTCCCTGGGAAGCCCCCTCCCACCTTGTTCCCAGGGGAATGGAGCTGGGAAACTGGTTCAGACTGGTATGGGCGGTGTCACCACAGTGCCAGCCTGGGCGTGTGTGTGCATCCTTGTTTCCATGGAGATGCTCGAAATATCATGCCCTGCTCAATTTTTTGAGCTCTGCACAACCAGTCCCCCAAGATCACCAGGACTTCGTCTTTATCTGGTCTGGGGACACAACCCACACCAGTGGCAGGGGCAACTTCTCCAGGGGATGGGGCTAGAGCAGGACCCCAGCTTCTCCTTCATTTCTCCTGACACTGGTGCCAGGTGTGGCAAAAGGCAAGCAACGCAGTGACCGTCCCTGCCACTCCCAGTTGAACACCCAACCCTTCCTCGGTGGCCTTCTTAAGTTTGTGATTTGAATATTTGTCTAGTTATTTTCTCAAACCATCACGTTCTCAATCAGTAATTGAGAAACCATTCCAAACAGGAGGGTGGGAACCAAGAGCTTCAGAGTTACATTAAAAAGCAAAAAGTAAATCCAGGAAATCCTACACGACATCTAAGAGAACATGTCCCAATGTCAGCTGCCTACTTTTTATACTTTAAAGAGGAGGAGGGGAAACTTACAATTTTATTCTTAAATCCCGATTCTTTCAGTGACCAGTTGAGACTCAGACCTACCAAAAGGCCACCATTGGGGGTATTTTCCTTGTGTGAATGGGAGTTCTCCAGGACCTGCTGCTTTTGTAGCTAAAGAAAGAGATGCTTCAACAACAGATTGAGTTGCCAGAACAAGTTGCCTGACTTGCTTTGATAAATGGAAAGATGACCTGATGCAGACGTCTCTGATTTGGAACATGAAATCTGAAGATCTCAGTGTTGTGTCCATTGCCAGATGTCAAATAGAAACTCACATTAAGCTCTTTAACATACATAAAAGTCAGTCCATAAAGACTCAGCGAAATGCACTGAAGCCCGCGTGCCTGTGTTATTCACTACTGCCTGGGACCACGGTTACTCTTAGGTCATCCTAACTTACTAAAATATTTTTGGTCCGAGCCATTGAAAATGACAAAAGTATCTTTATTTTCTATGTCCACTCTACTACACATGTCATGTTCGATCCTGCCTTTAAAAAATAGTATGTCATGAATATTCACCTATTCTCTGAAAACATGCTTTTTAATGCTTGTGTCTTTGCATAGCTGTACACTGTCTTTAAAATAAAAAGTGCCCTATCGGTGGGCATTAGGATTCTTCCTCCATCCCTCCCTAATTTTTGCTTGAAGGGACAGCCTAATAAATATTTGTGTGCCTTTCAGATTATTTTTCAAGATAAATTTCTAGTAACAGAAACACTAGACAGTATACAAACACGTTCTTGTAAGGAGACTGGTACAAATATTGCTCTCTCTCGTCCCATCAGCTGCGCTCGAGAGCACTCATTTAAAAATGCGCCCAACACGAGGTTTTCAACGTATTTATATTCAAAAGTCTCTGCTATTTTGAAATGCCCGGTGCCTCAGTGTTGCTTAATTGTACTTCTATCATTACCAGTGAGTTTTTTGTTGTTGTTTTTTTTTTTCCTGTTTTCATTTAATCACCAGCCACTTTTCTTAAGAGAATTGTTTAGCCTATTTTTCTTTAGAGTGCTCACTGCTTTCTTATCAACAGGGCTTTCTTACTGATGGAAAACCCGAGTTTTGTTAATGTACATAGAAAGAACCAATTTTCAGTTCTTTATATTTTCTGGACACATCTCACCACATTTGGGACCTCAGTACCCCGACCAGGGACCAAACCAATGCCATCTGCACTGAGAGGCAGGGTCTTAACCCCTGGACCACAGGGAAGTCCCCCAAACAAAAAACCTTCGCATGCTTATTTTATAACCCACCACCTCCCTGAACTGCCTTGTTAGACCCAGTATCTTTGACTCCCTCAGGGTCTTACGTAGGCAGCCATCCCTGACAGATAACTAAGGGCGAGTCTGACTTTCCTTCTCTACGGGCTTATGTCTCGTTTCTCTCCTCATTGCGTGCACTGGCCACAGCTTCCAGAACGACCGCAGGGGTTTCAAGCATCGTCGTCTTGCCTTTATTGCCACCAGCAATTCTTCATTACGCAGGATGCTTTTATAGATCTGAGATGCTCTTTACAAATTTCAGCAAGTATGCTTCTGAGTTTTGTTTAGATGGAAATTGAGGTACTATTTCCCTTTCGAGCCTTTTTGGAGCTTGGGGTATTTTTCTCCTCTGGCCTATTAGTATGATAAATTTTGGTTTCAAACATTATACCGTATTTGCAGTAATTTCTGTGCCCAATGTTATTCTTCTAAAGTATCTCCAGATTTGATTTTCTTATGCTGTATGTAAATGTCTGCCTTAATTCAGAGCCAGACAGATCACTGTTTTATTATATTTGGGGGGGGGGTGCAGAAAATACTTAACCTAAATGAGGACATCTCTTTTTACAATGTGTCAGTTTTTAAATGAACATACAATAAAATTAACTTTTTAGTATATACAGTTCTATGAATTTTGACCCTTGTATAGATTCTTGTCACCAGCATTACAACCAGGACACACAAGAGCTCCATCACTTCAAACACTCCTGTGCTCCCCACTTGAGTCACAGCCTCCCCCCACCCCTCACCCCTGGCAACCACTCACCTGTTCTCTATCCCTATAGCCTTGTCATGTTCAGAATGTCATATAAGTGGAATCACATACTATGGAAACTTTCTGACTTCTTTCACTCAGCAAAATGCCTCTGAGATTCATCTGAGTTGTGTCAACAGCTCATTTCTTTTTATTACTGAGTAGTGGTAAAGAACCTGCCTGCCAGATGTAAGCAATGTGAGTTCGATCCCTGGGTCGGGAAGATCCCCTGGAGAAGGAAATGGCAACCCACTCCAGTATTCTTGCCTGGAGAATCCCATGGACAGAGGAGCTTGGTGGGCTGCAGTCCATGGAGTCACAAAGTCGGACATGATTTAACGGCTAAACAACAACAATTTGTGTGAATGTTCCTGTGTCTATTTATCCATCCGTTAGAGGACATTTGAGTTGTTACCAGCTTTTGACAATTATGAACAGACTTAGTATCAACATTTGTGTACAGATTTCTGTATGAACGTAGATTTTTGTTTCTCTAGGGTAGTGGCTCTCAGCTACAAACTATTTTTGCTCCCTGGATGATACTCAGCGAGGTGGAGAGACATTTTGGGTTGTTATATGTCGGGACAGGGGTGCTACAGGCACCCTGCTGCCAGGGATGGTGCTAAACCTGCGAAGAACAGGAAGGAGCAAGCCCGGAAGAAGGAGGAAGCAGCCCGGAATTCAATAGCGTTGCTATGGAGACACTGCGCTAGGTAAACACCCAGGATTCGCCGGCTTGGAGGGAAGTGCATGTTTCATTTTATAAGGAGCTGTCACGGATTCTCCAGAGCAGATGTGCCATTTTGAAATCAGAAGTGTATGAGAGTTCCAGTTGCTCCACACCAGCACCGGGCATTGTGTTTTAAGTGTTTTTAGTCCGTGTTTACTATTTTTAAAAATATTTATTGATTTATTTGCCTGTGTTGAGTCTTAGCTGTGGCAGGCGGGCTTCTCTAGTTGTGACTCTCAGGCTTAGCAGCCCTGCAGCACGTGGGATCTTAGTTCCCAGACCAGGGACTGAACCTGCGGCGCCCGCATTGCAAGGCGGACTCTTAACCTCTGGACCACCAGGGAAGTCCTACTGTCCATTATTAGTTCTAAGAGGGTATTTGTGTGTGTGTGTGTGTGTTTTTTTTTGTAGACTCTTTGGGATTTTCTGTGACCACATCATACCATCTGTGAAGAAGGGTAGTTCCTTCATTTCTAACTTCCCTGGAGACTTCCTCTTTAACTCAGGGATTACATAGAAACGTGCTGCTTGATTTCCAAGCGCTAGGAGGTTTTCCTGCTCTCTTTACGTCGTTGATTTCTGTTTAATTCTATTATGGTGAGGTCACACTCTGTGTGATTTAAATTCTTTTAATTTGTTAAAATGCGGTGTGGTCTATCTTGGTGAATATTTCACATACTGGTGAAAAACAAAGTGTATTCTGCTACTGTTGAGTAGAGTGCCTTAGAAATGTTAATTCATTCCAATTGGTTTGAGGGCATTCAATCCTTCTTATACCCTTACTGATTTGTGTTCCCTAGTTCTCCTAATTACTGAGAGGAGTGCTGACATCTTTATAATTGTGGATTTTATTTTTAATGTCAATATGGGTGGCGCTAGTGGCAAAGAACCCCCCTGCCAGTGCAGGAGTCCTAAGCAACGTGGGTTTGATCCCTGGGTTGGGAAGATTCCCCCGGAGAAGGACATGGCAACCCAACATTTCTGACTTGAGGTTTTTACATTGTTTAAACTTATTTTCTTGTTTTGCTGCATTGTAGTGAGAGAGTAGGACCTATACAATTTTAATAAATATTTACTGAGCTTTTTCTTAAGGCTTAATATACAGCCACTTTTTGATTGTGTTTACGGACATTGAGAAATAAAATAGTGCCTCTTTTTTGAGCACTGTGTCCAATAGAAATATAATGTGGGTCTCATATACAATTTAAGGTTTTCTAGTAATCATATTTTTTAAAAGGTCAAAAGAAATTTTAATGTATTTTATTTAATCTAATATATCCAGGATATTAAGTCAACATGTAATACAAAAACGACTGATAAGATAGTTTGCTTCCTTTTTCTGTGTCTCAAGTCTGCAAGACTTGGTATTTGTTTTTACACTCAGCCTGTTTCAGTGAGGACTGGTCACATGTCAGGTTGTTGAAGAGCCACGTGTCACCACCGGGGGCTAACGAAGGGGGCAGTGCCGCTTCAGAGAGCACAGAGTTCAGTGAAAATATCTAAAGTCAGCCCCACTCCTGTCGTCAGGCCCCTTGTATCCCTGCTATGCCCCACTCTCCAGGAACAGTACGGTGGGCACGACAGCTTCCGTGCATGTCTCTGCCTGACTCTGCTCTACTTGGGCTTCCATTTCAAGACACTTTCTCACAGTTACCTATCCCTGTAAACTGTACCTCTTGGGAATGGCCTTCCTAATCATACAACACAACATCCAGGAGATTAGGTTTAAATGAGATTTTTAAGTAGAGAAAGATACGACTGAAGAAGGCTTGAGCACCGTCAGCCTGCTGCCAGCTCCTCATCTGTACTAACTCATTTGATCTTCACAACCCTGTGTATGAGCTCAGTTTTACAGGCAGGGAAGCAGAGGCACAGGGAAGTTACATAATTTTTCCAACTTCTGGGTTGGGAAGATCCCCTGGAGAAGGGATAGGCTATCCACGCCAATATTCATGGGCTTCCCTGGTGGCTCAGATGGTAAAGAATCTGCCTGCAAAGTAGGAGACCTGGGTTTGATCTCTGGGTTGGGAAGATCCGCTGGAAGAGGGCATGGCAACCCACTCCAGTATTCTTGCCTGGAAAATCCCCATGGACAGAGGAGCCTGGTGGGCTACAGTCCATGGGGTTGCAAACAGTCAGACACGACTGAGCAACTAAGCACAGCAGAGCACCCTGCTAAGAAGTAGCAGAACCGGGATTCAAACCCAGGCAGCTGGGCCCCAGCGCTTGTGTGCATAAACTCTGCGCTCCATCACCCACCCCCATGTTTTTACTGTGGGAGAAAATGTTTCAAACATATAAACAAATTATATCCAGAATATGTAAAAAGCTGCTCTCCATCAAGAAGACAAACAAAGATAACACTATAGGAAAAAAAGGGCAAAGAATAAGAACAGGTAATTCACAAAGAAAGGGAAACAGCCAGTGAGCATAAGAAAAGATGCCTGGGGACTTCCCTGGTGGTCCAGGGGTTACAAATCTGCCTTGCAGTGTAGGGATGAGGGCTTCACCCCTGGCTGGATCCCTGGTCGGGGAACTAAGATCCCACATGTCGTGAAGCAACTCAGCCCGTGCGCCATCACTCCTGAGCCTGTGTGACACAGCCAGGGAGTCTGTGCACTGCAATGAAAGCCCGTGCGCCACAGGGAGGACCCGGCACAGCCAATTAAATAAATACTAAGAAGAGCAGCTCACTTTATGTCATCAAGGACAGGCGGGTTAAAAACAACACACGGTTGTTTTCATCCTACAGATTAGGGCAAAAATCAAGAAGTTTGCTAACAAGGCTAGAGCGTGAATATATGCTTTCTTTGCTGTAGTTGTGTGAAATTTGAACTGCCTTTTGAATGGCGATTTGGTGTGTCAACTACAAATTGCCACTCGCCAAGAGCATTTGCCAGGGACTAAATAACAAGGGCTTCCCAGGTGGTAAAGAACTTGCCTGCCAACGCAGGAAATGTAAGAGACATGAGTCCGATCCCTAGTGGGGAAGATCCCCTGGAGGAGGGCATGGCAACCCACTCCAGTATTCTTGCCTAGAGAATCCCGCGGACAGAGGAGCCTGGCGGGCTACAGTCCGTGGTTGCAGAATCGGACACGACTGAAGTGACTTAGCATGCACGCACGCACACAAGGGCTTTTGCCATCTGCCTCTGCGGAGACTGAGCCCTGCGCTGCCGCAGCTGTTGACCTGCAACACCCCCGGAGGGAGTTCAGGGTGGAGAGTGAAGCACTCTGGGCTCCAGGGAATGTGGTGGAACGGGTCTTTAGATAGTCAGATATTTTCAGCAACTCATCTCATGACCCAATCCTTGCATCTCCTCCTATCTAGAAAAGCACTAAATCCCTTCATGATGATATCAGCTCCTCCTGACTAGCAGAAAGTCTTTGTAAAACGAATGCTTGATTGTACTGAACTCCCCCTTCACCAGAATCTTATATATTGACCTTGCCCCACTGCCTCTTTGGAGCAGGCTCTCAGAGCTATCTGAGGGGCTGTCTCCAAGGCTGCAGTCCTCATTTTGCCCCAAATGAAACAACTTGCAACTCTCACGTTGTGCATCTTTTTAGTCGACTGGGAGTATCCAGAAATCCCATGGACAGAGGAACCTGGCAGGCTACAGTCCATGGGGTCTCAAAGAGTCAGACACAACTTAACAACTAAACCACCACACCACCACCACCATCATCTAAAACGCACTTCACTTTCAACCCACAGTTCCATTTCCGGGCATCTATCGTACAGCTGAGGCTTCCCAGGTGGTACTAGTGGTAGAGAATCTGCCTCTCAATGCAGGAGATTCAATAGACGTGAGTTCGATCCTTGGGTCAGGAAGATCCCCTGGAGGAGGAAATGGCGACCCACTCCAGTATTCTTGCCTGGAAAAATTCCACGGACAGAGGAGCCTGGCGGGTTATAGTCCAAGGGGTCACAAAGAGTTGGACACGGCTGAGTGTCTGAGCACGGAGTGACGGATGGATCGGACAGCTGTGGTCTCCTGATCAGACAGCTGTGGTCTCCTGGGAGCATGAAGATGCAGGCCCACAGAAGTTCTCCTAACCAAGCCCTGAGTGACCAATGCGCCTGTGAGGATCCACTGCGGGCTGGTCACAGGCTGTCCCCCACTACCCCCTCCCCTGCCACATGAAGCTTCCCTCCCCACCTGTGAGCCCCTGTGCTTGTCCTTAAACTTATTCAAGCCAATCGCACTTGTTCTGCAATTATGTCCTTAAGTGACAAAAACTAAAGAATTTTCAGTGCAAAGGGAGTTGTTTTTATGAAAGTAACCTGGAAGCTCTCCGAGGTCAGTGAAAGTCAAGTTGCTAAAAAACCAAAACCAGAATCAAACTGCTCTTGAATAAAACGAGTGTAAAATATGGGGACAGCATCATAAGGATCGATAAGGATTTTGCACTTAAGAGTCTTCACAAGTGTCTTAAGTCCAAACTCACACAGCGTGTAATGACTATAATTTATCAGGAGAAAGTGAAAACGGTCCTCCAGCCAGGAGCCAAGAAAAGGCCTGCACACAGTTTGCATTTTGCAATGGAAATGAAACAATGAAATGAACAATGAAAATGTATTAATGAGTATCTTATTTAATTTTAAAACTTGCAAATAAAGCAATAATCTTTAACTGTACAAAATGACGTCACTGTTCCCTTTGGTAACTTTTCTTGCTCTGAATTCTAATTTGTGTGATAATATCATGGGTTTAGTTTTCTCATCAGTCGGATGATTTCTGGCTTTCAATGGAGGATTTAAGCAATTTACATATATGGTTACAACAATGATGTTTGCTATGAACTCTGCCACCTTATTTTATACCATTTGTGTTTTTATGCTGACCTTTTACTGTTTGCTTTCCTTTTCTTACAAGATCCCTGCTTTCTCTGCTTTTGGCTTGTTGTTGTAAGAGATTTATACCATGTTTTAAGTTCTACTGGGGTTTATCTCTAAGCTTTCCAAAGTAATTTAAATTTATTTATCTAATTATCAAGGTAAAAGGAAGAAAAAAGAATTCTCTCAAAAACTAGACACTTTTCCTTATTTTGAGGACTAGGAAAAAGGCCCATGGTGGTAATAGTGTGTGAAAAAAAAAGCCAAATGCAAAATCGCACTGTATAATTCCTTTCATATGAAAGTCAAACTTAGGGATGGTGCAAGGGGAACAAAAGCAAAAACAGACGCATGGGACCACATCAGACTAAAACCCTTTTGCCCAGTGAGGGAACCTATTAACAAATGAAAAGGCCACCAACTGAATGGGAGAAGATATTTACACACGATATATCTGATAAGGGATTAATATCCCAAGTATTCAATGGTCATACACTGACCATTAAAAAACAACTTGATTAAACAATGAGCAGAGGATCTGAAGAGATGTTCTTCCAGAGAAGACACACAGATGACCAAAGGCGTGAAAAGATGACCCACGTCACTGATTGCTGCTGCTGCTGCTGCTGAGTCGCTTCAGTCGTGTCCGACTCTGTGCGACCCCAGAGACGGCAGCCCACCAGGCTCCCCCGTCCCTGGGATTCTCCAGGCAAGAACACTGGAGTGGGTTGCCATTGTCTTAGGGAGACGCAAGTCAAAACCACAGGGGGCTGCCGCTTCACACGCGTTAAAATGGCTATTATCAAAAAGACGACAAACAACAAGTGTTGGTGAGGATGTGGAGAAAAGGGAACATTTGTGCATTGTTAGAGCGACTTCACTTTCCCTTTTCACTTTCATGCACTGGAGAAGGAAATGGCAACCCACTCCAGTGTTCTTGCCTGGAGAATCCCAGGGACGGGGGAGCCTGGTGGGCTGCCGTCTCTGGGGTCGCACAGAGTCGGACACGACTGAAGCGACTTAGCAGCAGCAGCAGTGGGACTGTAAATTGATTCAGCCACTATAGAAAACAGTATGGAGAGTACTCAAAAACTAATAATAGACTACCATATGATCCAGCAATTCTACTCCTGGGTATTGATCTGAAGAGAACAAAACCACTAATTCTAAAGATATCTGCACCTCTATGCTCACTCTAGTATTTACAGCAGCCAAGATACAGAAGCAACTTCAGTGTTCATCAATAGATGAACAGATAAAGAAGATATGTTATACACACACACACACACACACACACACAATGGAATAATTGCCATAAAAAAGAATGAAATCTTGCCATTTGAGACAACACGGACAGAACTAGAGAGTATTATGCTCAGTGAAATAAGTCAAAGACAAACACTGCAAGTGTCTCAGATTCACTTATGCGTGGAATCTAAAAAACAAATAAACAAACACAACACAATCGAAACGTACCGAAAATAGACGGAGTGGGTAAGGGTAGGGGAAGGAAAGAAACAGGTAAGGGAGAGGAAAAGGCAGGGATTTCCAGCTGAAAAATCAGTGAGTCACGGGTGTGAAATGTACAGTGTGGGGAACATAGTGAATAGTGAAAGGAGGTGAAGTTGCTCAGTCGTCCGACTCTTTGCGACCCCAGGGACTGTACAGGCTCCTCCATCCATGGGATTTTCCAGGCAAGAATCCTGGAGTGGGTTGTCATTTCCTTCTTCAGGGGATCTTCCCAACCCAGGGATCGAACCTGCGTCTCCTATATTGCAGGCAAACTCTACACTGTCTGAGCCCCCAGGGAATCAGAATATAGTGAATATCTATGCAATTCTTCTATATGGTGGCATGCTGTAACTAGACTAAGTCAAAACATTTTAGGTGACCATTTTGAAATGTATAGAAGAACCAAATCACTACGTTGCGTAACAGGAACTAATACACTGTTGTAGATAAATTACATATCAAAAACAAAACAACTTATAGAAAAAGAGATCAGACTATGGTTAACAAGCCCAGGGTGGGGTGGGGTGAAGTACAGGGATGGGGAAAGGGAATTGACTGAGGCAATCAAAAGGTACACACTTCCAGTAATGAGATGTAATGTATAATGTGATAAACATAATTAACACTACTGTTAATTACATGTTATATAGGAAAGTTAAGAGAGTGAATCCTGAGTTCTCATACGGAAATTTTTTTTATTTCTTTAATGTGGTATCTAATGAGATGACAGAGGATCACTAACCTTACTGTCCACTCTCTGACGATGAGAAGGGGCTTGTGCAAGTTTCCTGGTGGGAGGGACTCGCTGTGGGAAAACACTGGGTCATGCTCTGGTGCAGGGCTACGCTCAGCAAATCTTCAATCAAATGTTCTGCTGATGGTGGGGTTCGTGCTCCCTCGCTGTTATTTGTTTGGCCTGAGGCAGCCCAGTCTTGGAGTCTACAGACGCTACGGTAGAAAAGGCTGAGCCAAAGCAGAAACAACTCCCAGCTGTGGATGTGTCTGGTGGTGAAAGTCAAGTCTGATGTTGCAGAGAACACTACTGCATAGGAACCTGGAATGTTAGATCCATAAGTCAAGGTAAGTTGGACGTGGTTAAGCAGGGGATGGCAAGAGTGAACACAGACATCTTAGGGCAAGAGTGAACATTGACATCTTAGGGACGCAGTGAGCTAAAATGGATGGGGATGGGCAAATTTAATTCAGATGACCGTTATATCTACTACTGTGGACAAGAATCCCTTAGAAGAAATGGAGTAGCCCTCATAGTCAACAAAAGAGTCCAAAATGCAGCACTTGGGTGCAATCTCAAAAACGACAGAATGATCTCGTTTCCAAGGCAAACCATTCGATATCACAGTAATCCGAGTCTATGCCTCAAGGACTGATGCCAAAGAACCTGAAGTTGAACGGTTCTATGAAGACCTACAAGACCTTCTAGAATGAACACCAGAGAAAGATGTCCTTTTCATCATAGGGGACTGGAACGCAAAATTATGAATTCAAGAGATACCTGGAGTAACAGGCAAGTTTGGCCTTGGAGTACAAAATAAAGCAGGGCAAAGGCTAATAGAGTTTTGCCAAGAGAATGCACTGGTCATAGCAAACACCCTCTTCCAAAAACACAAAAGAAGACTCCACACATAGACATCACCAGATGGTCAACACCAAAATCAGACTGATTATCTTCTTTCCAGCCAGAGATTGAGAAGCTCTATACAGTCAGAAACAACAAGACCAGGAGCTGACTGTGGCCCAGATCATGAACTCCTTATTGCCAAATTCAGACTGAAATTGAAGAAAGTATGGAAAACCACTAGACCATTCAAGTATGACATAAATCAAATCCCTTATGATTATACAGTGGAAGTGACAAATAGATTCAAGGGATTAGATCTGATAGACAGAGTGCCTGAAGAACTATGGACAGAGGTTTGTAACACTGTACAGGAGGCAGTGACTAAAACAATCCCAAAGGAAAAAAAATTCAAGAAGGCAAAGTGGTTGTCTGAGGAGGCCATATAAATAGCTTAGAAAAGAAGTGAAGTGAAAGGCAAAGGAGAAAGGGAAAGATATACCCAACTGAAAGCAGAGTTCCAGAGAATAGCAAGGAAAAATAAGAAAGCCTTCTTAATTGAACAATATAAAGAAATAAAGGAAAACAATAGAGTGGGAAGGACTAGAGATCTCTTCAAGAAAATTGAAGATACCAAGGGAACATTTCATGCAAAGATGGGCACCATACAGGGAAGAAATGGTATGGACCTAACAGAAGCAGAAGAGATTAAGAAGAGGTGGCAAGAATACATGGAAGAACTGTATAGGAAAGGTCTTAATGACTTGGCTAACCATGATGGTGTGGTCACTCACCTAGAGCCAGACATCCTGGAGTGTGAAGGTAAGTGGGCCTTAGGAAGCATTACTATAAACAAAGCTAGTCGAGGTGATGGAATTCCAGCTGAGGTATTTCAAATCCTAAAAGATGATGCTGTTAAAGTGCTGCGTTCAATATGCCAGCAAATTTGGAAAACTTACCAAAATTTGGCCACAGGACTGGAAGAGGTCAGTTTTCATTTCAGTCCCAAAGAAAGGCAATGCCAAAGAATGTTCCAACTGCTGTATAATTGCACTCATCTCACATGATAGCAAAGTGATGCTCAAAATCCTTCAAGCTAGGCTCCAACAGTACAAGAACTAAGAACTTCCAGATGTACTAGCTGAATTTAGAAAAGACAGAGGAATCAGAGGTCAAATTGCCTACATTTCCTGGATCATACAAAAATCAAGAGAATTCCAGAAAAACTTCTGCTTCACTGACTACCCTAAAGCCTCTGACTGTGTGGATCGCAACAAAATGAGGAAAATTCTTAAGGATATGGGACTAACAGACCATCTTACCTGTCTCCTGAGAAACCTGTATGCAGGTCAAGAAGCAACAGTTAGGATCTGACATGGAACAACAGACTAGTTCACAATCGGGAAAGGAGTATGTCCAGGCAATATATCGTCACCCTGCTTATTTAGCTTATATGCAGAGCACATCATGTGAAATGCCGAGTTGAATGAATCACAAGCTAGAATCAAGATTGCCAGGAGAAATAACAACCTCAGATATACAGAAGACACCACCATTAAGGCATAAAGCAAAGAGGAACTAAAGGGCTTCTTGATGAAGGTGAAACAGGAGAGTGAAAAAGCTGGCTTAAAACTCAACATTCAAAAAATGAAGATCATGGCATCCATTCCTATCATTTCATAGCAAATAGATGGGGAAAAAGTGGAAACAGTGGCAGATTTTATTTTCTTAGGCTCCAAAATCACTGTGGACATACAGGCTTGCTCCTTGCAAGAAAAGGTATGACAAACCTAGACAGCATGTTAAAAATCAGAGCTATCACTTTGTATCCAAAGCCCATACAGAGTCAAAGCTGTGGTTTTCCAGCAGTCATGTACGGATGTGAGAGTTGGAACATAAAGAAGGCTGAGTGCTGAAGAAATGATGCTTTCGAACTGGGCTGGATAAGACTCTTGAGAGTCCCCTGGACAGCAGACAAATCAAATCAGTCAATTCTAAAGGGAATTTCCCAACCCTGAATATACGCTGGGAAGACTGATGCTGAAGCTGAAGCTCCAATACTTTGGCCACCTGATGCGAAGAGCCGACTAATTGGAATAGACCCTGATGCTGGGAAAGGTTGAAGGCAAAAGGAGAAGGGGACGACAGAGGATGAGATGGTTAGTTAGTGTCACAGACTCAATGGACATGAATATGAGCAAACTATGGGAGATGGTGAAGGACAAGGAAGGCTGGCGTGCTGTAGTCCACGGGGTCACAAAGAGTCAGAAACAGCTTGGTGATGAACAACAACTACTGTGGGTCATTATTTCATGATGCATGGAAGTCAAATCATACACCTTAAACTTATACAGTGAAGTGTGTCGATTATATCTCAGATAAAACTGGAAGGAAAAAAAGGTGAGTGATGGTGGCTCTGTCTGCAGATGGTGGAGCCCCTGGGTCTCTCTCAGGTAGGAGGGATGGCCACCTGCAGGGGGGCTTCTCCCTGGGTTCTAGAACCTTCCACATGGTTGCTCTGGGTGGCAAAGCCTGCTGGGATTTCCTCAGTCCAGCTCCACCTGCCTCGTGGAGATCTCCTGACCATGCATCTTCGCTTCGGGTGGGGCACGTGGTTCTTTATGTCATCTCACCAGTATCCTGTGAGAAGCTGGGAGGAGCGCCGTAGGATGACTACTGACATCAGTTTCATAAAAAAACAAAACAAAACAAAAACCAACAACTCCTGTGGCCCTGCTTACAAATGCTCATGAGTCACAAGCGGTGTCAGACGCTAAAACCATCTCTCCTGAGTCTGCTGGGTAGGACGCAGGGGACCCTGGGTGGCGCTTCAAAAATTGAGTGTCGTCAGGCTTCTCACCACCCGAGCAAAGGCATCACACCACCCGAGCCTGTGTTGATGAACCTGGTCGGGGGCTGGTCTCAGCCTTGGTCATTACGTGTGAACACAGTTTGCAGTTCTGCCTTTTAAATAAATGAGAAGAACGAACGTTTCTATAGAATCTCGCACAGGCGAGCCAAGAGCTAAAGAAAGTCAGGACTGCAACTAGGAACAAGCTCAAGGGCAGGCTTGAAGCAGCATGTGAGTGGGGAGACTGGGGAAACGGGGCATGAGAGGATAAGATGATGGAACTGGATTGAACAGGGACTTCCCTGGCAGTCCAGTGGTTAAGACTTTGCCTTCTAATGCAAAGGGTGCAGGTTCAACCCCTGGTGGAGCAGCTAAGAACCCACAGGCCTCATGGCCAAAACCCCAAAACATTAAATGGAAGCAGCATTGTAAGAAATTCACTAAAGACTTTAAAAACAGCCCACATTAAAAAAATCTTAAAAGAACTGCTCCAACTCTCTGTATATAAAGATATATATATATATATATATGACTATATATATATATCCAACACCTACATTTCTTAGCTTCTCACTTCTACTACTGTTCGTGTTTTATGGATTATTTCTCCCTGTTAGCCACAAACTATTAAGTGACTCTGTGATCCTGCCTCAGCCTAACTCACAGGCAGAGTCTGCCTGGACCATCGGATGAAGGCGCAAGAAGAGACATAATCCTAAATTTCCACACCATTTCAGGAGGGGTGGATATGCTGAGGGCTTTCTTTCAGAGCCCCACTCACTCAAGGTTCAAGCGAAAATGTGAAATAAAGACGCGCAAGTGAAAAGTAAAGCACAGATGAATAGAGCCAGTTTACGGTCACAATGAATTCAGCATCACCGACTGTATGGGTGCTCACACGTGCCGTGGAGATTCTCCACAATAACAAGTAAGGGTTTAGAGAATGCAATCTTCCTATCCACAGAAACGACAACGCGGAGAACACTCAACACTGGGGTTGAGCTATCCTAGGAGCTAACTAGGTGTTTTTTGCTGCCCATGCTTCCCCAGTGGCGCCAGCGGTAAAGAACCCGCCTGCCAATGTAGGAGACTTAAGAGATGTGGGTTCGATTCCTGGGAGAGGAAGATCCCCTGCAGGAGGAAACAGCAGCCCACTCCAGCATTCTTGCCTGGAGAACCTCGTGGACAGAGGAGCCCGGTGGGCTACCATCCATCGGGTCGTGCAGAGCTGGACACGACTGAAGTGACGTGGCACGCACCCACGCACGGGAAATAATGTGAATTTTCCTGCATGTTGGGGATAGAGGTGCCCTGCCAGTAACTCCTCTGGCAAACCAGACTCACCCCAGAGAGGAAGCCTCACCCACGCTGGTTAAAATACCCGTTTGTTCTGACCGGAAGCTCTCACCCCGGGCAGCCTGTTACCTCTTGCAGCCTGATCTCCTCCGGCTGGAGGATGTCCAGCACCCCGCTGCTCTGAATCTCCGGGAGATCCTGCCAGAGGTTGAATCTCGAGTGGGGGTTGCTGAGCAGGCAGATGTGGGGCAGGGCCTTCCTCTCGGGTGGGCTTGCTGGCTCCTCCTCCTCCTCCCCTTCATCTTCCTCCGGAGCCTCCTCGCTGGATGGGCACCCGTCAGCACCGCCTTGTATTTCTGCATCCTGTTGCCTCCTGGTCTCAATCTCTTGGAGAGTTGATTTATCTCGGTATTCCTGATACAGGAGCCCTGAAATAAAATCAAACTGTTTTGAAGACACGATAGAGATTTCAGATACGGAGCTTTCCGAATCATTAAGTCACAGCTTTCAACTCCTGAATGTGAGAAAGTCAAAGTGTCAGTCGCTCAGTCCTGTCTGACTCTTTGTGACCCTATGGACTGTAGCCTGCCAGGCTCTTCTGTCCATGGGATTCTCCAGGCAAGAATACTGGAGGGGTTTGCCAGTCCCTTTTCCAGGGGATCTTCCTGACCCAAGGATCGAACTCAGGTCTCCTGCGTGGCAGGCAGATACTTTACCATCTGAGCCACCAGGGATTAAGGGCAAATACTTTGCCTATGAAAACACAAAGAAAGCCAGGCCCCCACAGGTCTCAGGGAAGGGCCACTGAACGGACTGCCTCTGTCTTCATTTCTTGGGAAGGATCTGCACGCATAAGTTTATTTTTTCTTTCTGTATAAAGAAATCCCTGAATAGAATCAAAATCCAGTTGCACAAATAAATGCTTTTCACATACATAACCAGCAAACAACAAGGATCTAGAACTTGTCATGTTAATAACCAATGTGTGCAGAGTCGATGGAAACGGCCCGATTATGTTTCAGCATCCCAGCAGGATGCTTCTCAAAGCCTTAAATGCTTCAGTATTAAAACTCAGGTCTCTTTATCGGTGAAATGGGAGTCGTTGTAAATTCTCATTATGAAGGAAAAAAAAACAATATTTCATCAACCTTATGATTCAAAAGGGAAACATTTCTTTTTTTTTTTCTTTTGTACTTTCAGATTTACTTTCCTGATCTGAAATAAGTGCCTTCTGAGTCTCCAAGGAAATTTGGGGGTACAGAGGAGTCAGTAAAAATGCAGCATCTCCATGGGGCAAAATTCCTTTTTGGATGTCCTGGCCACAGGGTGGTGGATGGTCTCCCCACAGAGGAGCAGCAGAAAGGTTCAGGGGCAAGAAGGCTCCCGGCCCAGGGAGAGGGGAGGCAGGGCTGCCCTGTTGGTGATGAGGCTGGGCAGAGAAGAGGGTCACCCCAAGGGTCTTATCTATCCTGCTGGCAAAAGGCAAGCCCCAGGGGAAGCCCCTCGGGCAAGCAGCTCTGGTCTACATCGTAGGAGGCCCACAGATGGGAAGAAAGAGGCCATGCCCATTCTCCAGGGGAGCGGTGATGCACGCCCGCACACCGTGGTGGGGGAAGGATGGGGCCGTGTGCCTGATTCAGGGATAGTTACAAGGCGTAAGACAGGGCCTGGTGCCGGGCGACGAGTGATATTTGGGTGATCAGTTGGCAGGGGCGGTCTGATGGCCCTATTCAGGAGATGGGGAACATGGGAGGAGGGTCTGACTGGGGATAGGGTGGTGGAGAGATGTAGGTCCACCTGATGGCTACGCAGGCAGAGAGAACTGGTGGGCAGCTGGACTGGTCTGGAGCCTGGGGGAACACTGGGGCCCTTAATATTTCTATCTATAAAAACAAAGATGGGGACCTCCCTGGTGGTCCAGTGGCTAAGACTCTATGCTCTCAATCAGGGGGCCCGGGTTCAATTCCTGGACAGGGAACTAGATCCCACGTGCTGCAACAAATATCAAAGATCCTGTGTGCCACAGCTAAGACCTAGCACAAACTGCCCCCCCCCCAAAAAAAGATGATTTTCCTGGGAAAGTTCTAACGGAAATAAGTGTACTACTTGTAAACCACTTTCTCACGCAATGAGTATAAATATTACCTACTATTCCTTCTTTGCTAAATACATCTAACCTGAAGGAAAAAGGAAGGGAAAAACAGACCCTCTTCTAAATCCTCAAAAATGGCTGGATAAATAAGATTCATAGTTTATAAATAACAGGAACCCAATAAATTACGTGTGGGTTAAATTACTTGGCTTCTTATGCTCCATAATGCTAAATCATAAATCCTTTATGATTAGTATAGCTTTACTTTAAAAAAATGATGTGATTTTACTTTAGAATCTAGCAGATTACAACATGGAATTAATTTGACAAAGGAATGAAAAAGAAAATCTAAATCTATGCTAAATGCAACCCAGACTGAACTGTAATGGCAGAGGTTTAAAGTCACTACACAAACCGGTTCAGTGATGAGCATAAGATCTGACTATTGTTGGCAACACTGTATCAGTTAATCTTCTGTGATTTCAATACTATTTTTATGGAGGTTTAAAAGAAAGGACTCTGATGCTGGGAGGGATTGGGGGCAAGAGGAGAAGGGGGCAATGGAGGATGAGATGGCCGGATGGCATCACTGACTCGATGGACATGAGTTTGAGTGAACTCCAGGAGTTGGTGATGGACAGGGAGGCCTGGCATGCTGCAGTCCATGGGGTCACAGAGAGTCGGACACGACTGAGCGACTGAACAGAAGTGAACTGAAAGAAACCAGGGGAACTTCCCTGGTGGTCCAGTGGTTAAGAATTTGCCTGCCAATACAGAGGACATGGGTTTGACCCCTGGACAAGCTGCTTTTATTTATTTATTGGTTTTTATATGTGGCTGCTTGAGGATGTGAGGCGTGGAGCTGTGGCAGCCACCCGGTGACATGAAGCCCAAAAGCTAAGACTGGAGGAGGGAAGGGCTAGGTGACTGTTTGACTTGAACCAACTCCAGAACTTTCTTCCTCATTCCTGGACCCATTAAAACAGAATACTTTCATTCTTTCATGTCATTATTTTTTTAAGCTGGATATTCTATTACACTCAGCCAAAGACTCCCAACACAAGTAATTTTAGCATTTTCTTAAAACTTCATACTTCTTTTTGAAGCCTTCAGCGTATGAATTTAAATACCAGTTTTCTTGGTGTTACTGCGATTACAAAGGATTATCTTGACACACTGTGTAACCATTTTTTTGGGTAATATGTTTATTAGCCTTAAAATTCAGATTACAATAGAAACAAAGTAGATGTAACTGAGGAGCTAGATTAGCTGATCAAGTTTCGTATTTGAGATATACTGATGATGCATCATGTTTTTCAGTTTTGTACATTCATTAAGCAAAATTAACTTTACCTGTAAAAGCCTGCACCTGGTGTTATATCCAAGCAGAATTAGAAGGCTTAGTTCTCATCTCTCCTAATTAAAATGATCTATATCAGGCTGGCCATGCTGCCCTGCAGAAGGAGGATAAGCAAGGCTCCTGGAGTCCTTCAAAATCTTACTTTTCGAAGAGAATCTTTTTTTTTCTTTGAATTCTTCAGATAGAAACTTCCAAAGGGCAGGGAATTTTAATTTTTAGTGAGGACCTCCTAGGCACCAAGCATTTGCTAGGTGCCAGAGACAACCACAGGACACATACGCACGTGTGCACATGCAAACACACACATGCACAATCACAGGGCCTTGAGGTCTATGATCTTCAGGGCCACCAGCAATGACGACAACTGTATACCACGCCACACACAGTCTTGACATCATTCTGTCCTGGCCTGAGTGGGAGCCGCTGCAGTCCAACACAGTGGTGCATAAATGCCCAGTGTCTTCCCACTTTCCTTCCCTCTTAACTCTGCGTCTTTAGGAACGTGTTGTTCTCTCCTGATACCTGGCAAAGAATCCCCTTCATTCACTGAGCTAAGTGGGAGCAGCTGGCCTCTTGTAGGAATCTGCTTGGCATAGGCCTCGAGTCGAGGATGAAGGATGTGAGAAGGAGGCAGCCTTGGCCCTGCGTGTTTAGCACATCTGTTGAGCACTTACCCGGGACCCAGCCCAGAAGCCAGAAACATATTCACCATGACACCAGGCCATGGTGGGAGAAACGCCTGGGGATGTCAGTCTCCACTGCTCACCACAGCAGGAAACCCAGGGCCAGGAGGAGCGCAGTACCCCGGTTCAGGGCTTCCAACTCCCAGCCTTGAGCTGATGCCACTGGCTCTCCAGGAAGGAGGTCTCCGCACGCCCACGCTGCAGAAGGGAGCCTCTCTCCGTGATTCGAGGCACGGATCTCCCCACCCCCACCCCGATTTCCTTCCTAGTTCTGACGTTGATCCCAGCCAGAGATATCCCTTTCTGGAGGGTGGAAGTCAAGGCTCCCAGTGTATGCTGAGGCCGCGGTGGCCCTCTTCGCTATAAAGGGCAACGTGACCGAGGTAGGACAAAAGGATTTTTGTGGGTGCCTTTCCTCAGAACAGCCCCTCTCCATTTGCCCCAGCAAACAAAGCGAAAAGCCGCCACCACCCAGCCCCACATGCAGGGGGCTGGGAACAAAATCCCTGGAGTCTGGCAAGGCTTAACTGTGTAGCGCTCCACCCTCAGCTTTGCAGGGGCTCAGTTCCTCCCAGGGTTCAGTCCAGAAAAGCCCCAGCCAGGGGAGGAGGGAACTTGCCTGAAAAGTCTCCTAAACGCCGGTATCCCAGGGCAAAGGAAGCCCCCTTCTACCAGAGACACTTTGTGTCTGCCTGAGTGTTTGGCATGAGGGACAATGATGATCAATTTAGGGAAAGACATTTTCAAGTCAAAATTTTAATTCCAATGATAAACTCTGCTCTGACAACACCAAAGAGCAGAAAGATCTCGAGGCCGTCCCATTCCCCACGTTACCTATTCACGGCCCCCTCTGGTGAGGACGATGAGAACTAGTTTGTGTCATCAACAGTTCTTGACTTTTAAATGCAACTGCTCGGGTTCTTGGGATGCCTTCTCACTCCACCATCTGCTTTCACAGAGTCTCAGCTGCAGCTGTGCGGCAGCTGGACAGGCAGGCTGTCCAGCCACACTCTGGGTAGGCAGGTGGAACCAGGCTTCTCTCCCTAACCCAGGGAGTGAGGAGGCCCCCACCTTCTCTCTACTGTATCTCTCCTCCCGGGAGCAAAGGTGGTCACTGCTTCTCCTTCCAGAATGGCTCCAGTCAGCCTGACTCTCTGCAGAGACCCGGGCCCCCTCCCCTCCTCGCCCCGCCCTGCCTCGCACACTCCTCTCCCTCTCCAGGTCTACCCCAGGCCCCTGGGATGGCGGGGGTGGCTCACCGAGCCCTCCCTCCTGCATGGCCCAGAAGCACTTCACCCCTGGACTTCCTGGCAGAAGAGATAAGAGGACAGAGAGCCCTCCTTGCCCAGGAAAGAGCTGGGCAAGTTCACCTGTCCAAGGGAGCAGGAAAGGAACACATTTGCTCAAGGCCAGTTATACAGCTTACTAGTAACAGGCGGCAGTTTTGCATGGAACCATTAGCGCCAAATATATTAATAACCTTCCTTGTCAGGTGCGTTCTGCCCAGGTGAAACGCAACGGCATTCCAGGAGCAGGGAACCCTGAGCCCACCAGGAGCCCTCCGATTCCCCCCAGTGACGCCGCGCCGCCGCCGGAGGCACCCACCTATTTGCTCGATAAGGTTTCTCCAGGAGTCGGCGGGAATAGGGTGGATCATCTGCAAGGCCTCGGTGAGCGTGGTGGGGCTGTCGGCGAGGGCCGGGAACTCCTCGGGCGTGGCCCCATTTCCTGGGGTGGAGGACGACTCGCTGTAGGAGGGGCAGGGCGTGTTATTTTTAAGCAGCGACCCACCTCGGCCAGCCCGCGAGAGGCGTCCGCAAGGGCGGCCCTGGCCAGCTGGACTCTGCCCGGGATGTCCAGGCCGAGCGGCCGCAGCCGCCGCCGCCCCTCCCGGCCAAGCGAGCTCCACAGGCCCTTTTTGTCACCACACCAGGGCTCGACCGGGTGATTCATTCCCACCCCAGCCCGCCCAGACCTTCATGTTTTCGGAGCTCGCGGGCAGGCGTCGGAAACTTGGCGCGCCCTGCCCTCTCCGCGGCGCCGAGCGGCCGCCCCGACGGGTCCCGCGGCCAGGAGCCCTGCGCGCACTGCGCACCCCGCGCCGCGCGCGGTCACACGGCCCCCTGTGCCCTCCGGGGAGCGACCGCCCCAGGGCCACGCGGCGCGGAGACTGGGAGCCCAACGGGACGCGCGCGCCCAGGGCGCCCGGGAGAGGGCGCGGGAGGCGGCCGGGACGGGGCCCAGGGTGTCCGGCTGGGGTGCACCCCCGACCCCAGGCGGCGTGCCGGCACGACGGGGGGCCGCGGGGGGCAGTGAGGGGCGGCGGGGTCCGCGGGGAGGGGTGCGGGGGACACGCCGTTCGGGTAGGCGTCCCTGGCCGGAGACGCGAGTTGGGGCCACAGACGCGCAGCAGCGGCGCTCGGGGGTCGGCACGGCCGCTCGTCCTCACCTGCCGGGCAGGTGTCCCGCCGCTGAGTCGCGCGCGTCGCTTTCCGAGGTGGAGCTGTCGTGGTCCACGGCGCAGGCGGCGTTGAAGGCTGCGGCCAGCAGCTCCATGAGGGCCGGCAGCCAGGCCGGCTCTGGGGCCGGGTCGGGAGCCGCGCTGGGGGCCCCGAGCCGGGCCGGGGACGACGAATGGGCTCCGGAGCGGGGTCACCGCGCGCTCGGCTCGAGCCGGAGCTGCCGCCGCCGCCGCCGCCGCCGCCGCCGCCGCCGAGCGCTCCAGCAGGCGGGCGGGCGGGCGCGCGCCTGGAGGCTCCCGGGGTTGCCACGGCAACGGGGGAGGCGGGAGGGGCGCGCGCGGCGGGGGCGAGGCCGGGCGGCAGCCGGGCGGGGGAGCCTGGACCCGTCGCGACCCGGGCCCACAGGGCGCCGACTGCGGCCCGGGACCTTCCCGCCGGATCCGCGCCTCCCTCCTCGGCCGCGGGCCTTGCCCCGCCAGAGGAGACTTGGAGGGCAGGATGCGTGGGGGCCGGCGCGCTGCGATCTTGGTCTTCTCGGCCCTTCCTCGACATCTAGCCAGACCTCGCCAGAGAGCGAGGCGAGCTTGGAAGGTAGGGGCGAGGTGACCCTCTGCCCGGTTCGCCCTCGAACCCCTGCCTTGCCCACGCCGCACATCCTCTGCGGTCCCTCACAGGGACCAGCCAGGAGACCCCCGCCTCTGCCGCGCCGGGTCCAGCCCCGAGAGGGACCCTCGAGGGCGTCTGCTGCTGACCAGACTATGGAGAGGGGGCCAGCGCCGAGGCCTCTCACGGAGGAGTCTGGCTGCCCCCAGGTACCCCGAGGCCTTGGCGGCCCGAGATGGGTACAGGGGAGCGAGAGGAGGCGGAGCAAAGTGTCCTCAGCCCTCCAGTCAGTTCCCCTGCCCACTCACACTGACTTTCGGAAGGGCTTCCGTGGTGGCTGGCTCAGTGGTAAAGAAAACTGCCCACCAAGCAAGAGATGTGGGTTCGATCCCTGGCCATGGAAGATCCCCTGGAGGAGGAAATGGCAACCCATTCCAGTATTCTTGCCTGGAAAATCCCATGGACAGAGAAATCTGGCAGGCTACAGGCCACGGGGTCGCAAAGAGTCAGCCACGTTTAGCAACTGAACAACAACAGCCTCCGTGTTAGCTAGTTCAGCTGGCTTAGGGATACCGAGAGCAAACACGGGGACCTGGAGTGGAGGGGAGTGGGAGCGGTAGGGTGTGAAGCAGAAATCTAGAGGGAAGACTCCAAAACCCGACTCCAAGTCCAGCAAGACAAGTGGCTGCAATCTCCGGAGTCCTTTTCTGCGCGCAGCCCTCCCCCCTCGCCGCTCCCCTGGGCGGTGTGGATGCCCAACAGCCGTCTCTGTGGGCCAAGACCAACCCAGCTCTCCGGAGGGTACCTGGGGGCAGGTCAGTACAATGTAGACCAGAGTGGGAAATCTCCCCACCTTCCCCTGCACGGTCCTCCCACGGGGCATTTGTTTAAATTAACAAATTTCCTGTTTTTTGATGCAAATACTCCTGGTGGGAGGGGTTCACTGACTAGCTAGCCATTTGGTATTAATACATCCTTAGCCAGCTGCCTAGAGCTTGCAGCAAAGGTGAGAAAGCATTTTGGGAAGGGGCCTTCTTGCCTCAGTTCAGTTCAGTCGCATAGTCGTGTCCCACTCTTTGCGACCCCAAGGACTGCAGCAGGCCAGGCTTCCCTGTCCCTCACCAACTCCCGGGGTCTACTCAAGCTCATGTCCATTGAGTTGCTGATGCCATCCAATCATCTCATCCTCTGTCGTCCCCTTTTCCTGCCTTCAATCTTTCCCAGCATCAAGGTCTTTTCAAACGAGTCAGTTCTTTTTGCCTGGAGGGAACTAACTCCCCTACACAGAATACAGCGGGTGCCCCTGGCAATCCGGGCACATTCCATTCAACAATAGGTGTTTAGGCTGACACAAACCGGTTCCTATAGCTGCCTTGTAGCCCCATTCCCCTGCGAAGGGCCAGAATGAACAGGTCTGGTCTCTTCTTGCCCTTAAGGCCTCAGGATATTTGCACGACAACCATCTGGTCATCTTTTTTTCCAACCCTAGCCCCTCCCTCGATTCATTCTGAGTATCTCCAGACAGCCCTCTCTCGAGCTCTGCACTCTCATCTGTCAACTGGCCATCTCCACCGAATGTCTGCTAAATACTCCACCAGTGCGAACATTCGCCCTGCTGGATGCCTCCCCAGCCAACCAGGAGACCAGGCAGAACCCAGAGCCAGCCTCGAGTGCTCTTGTACGTCATGTCACCCCCTGGTCAATGCCTCACTGAGTCCCTTGAATCCCTAAAGGCTTTCAAAGCAGTCCCCTCTTTGGTATTTGGAACCCCCACTCCCCCACCCCCCGCCCTCTGTTCAGGCTTCCCTTGTGACTCAGCTGGTAAAGAATCTACCTGCAGTGAGGGAGACCTGGGTTCCATCCCTGGGTTAGGAAGATCCCCGGAGAAGGGAAAGGCTCCACTCCAGTATTCTGCCCTGGAGAACATCACGGACTCTATAGTCCACGGGGTCGCAAAGAGTCAGACACGACTGGGTCACTTTCACTCTTTCTGTCCAGCCTTCTCTCTGTCCCCCTTTTAACCTATGGGTCTGCTTTTGTCTATTCTCTGCTTACAAACCTCTGTTGGGGTCCCAACCCCTGTGGGTGAAGGCCACCTGCTGGCTCTGTAACAGGCTCTTTACCAGGTATGCCGCTCCTTGCCAACTTCCTCTGCTAAGACTCTGCCCACTCCACCCCCTAAGTCCTCACCCTTCCTGGTTGAGGCTCCCTAGGGCATCGCCCCTGGGCCTTTAGCTCCGTGTACCCGGCGGCACTGCCTGGCAGTGTATTTGAGGTGAATGGGGCCGTCCCTACACTGAGACAGGCACTGGTCTCCCTGGCGTCCTGGTGTCTTTCCTCAGGGTCCCAGGAGGTGCAGTGGGTGGGCAGTCACTGGGACGGGCTGCTTTGCGCAGTTTCAGCGCCCCTGAAACCCGGTATAAAACTAAACGGAACCTGGGAACACAGTGCTGCACCGAGGGGGAAAGATGCTTTATTTTAAAATCAGAAAATATTCAAGTGAAATTATGTATATTAAGATGAGTATAATAAAACCTTCCAATTGAAAAATAAGCTAAAAATATCCTTCTAATTATAAAATCAGTTTAGAAAGTCACTGAGTTCTGAAGGCATAGCACCTGAAGCTACATTCCATTCCCCATGTTCTATTTTCTATCACACTTGGTGCTTACTGGGCAGGCTATTATTAAAATCTCTAACTGACATTTTGTTCTGAATCATTCACAAAATAAAGTACAGGTAAATATTTCAAGTATTTATGCTGCATTAGTCCATAGTTGTTGCTCTGTAAATGTTTGTTAAGGAATTAATGATATGTTTCTTAAAAAATTTTTTTAATTTTTATGTATTTTATCTAAAGATTATTTATTACTTTGGGTTACAAAAGGTAAATATTAGAAACAAAGTGGATTCTTATGTATGTAGCAACCTCAGCCTTCAGGAGTTCTTATCTGTGTTTACAAAACATAACATTTCATGTTTATAAAATGTTAACTTTATTCTGAGGGAGAATGGTTAAAAGCAGAAGGAAGCTTAGAAATGATCTGCTCCAGATCTTATTTTGAAAAAGAAGAAGCAGAACCAGAGGGCTGAGATGACAAGCCCAAGATCCCAAGGCTGGCTAGTGGCCGATTTTGGAAGTCTGTGCTAGCGAGTCAAGACTGCACTGTGTGGGATAAGGAACTGCAAATTTCTGTTTTCTTATTCTAAGTATTTTTAGGGGGACTTCCCTGGTGGTTCAGTGGTTGAGAATCCGCCCTCTAGTGCAGGGGGCTCAGTTTGATCCCTTGTTGAGGAACTTGTTGCGATCCCACGTGCCTCCGGACAACTAAACCTGAATGGCACAGCTAGAGAGCCTGTGCGTGGAAAGGAAAGATCTCATGCAGCCAAGTAAAAGAAACGAATAAATAAATCCTTTTCAAGAATTTAGGGTCATATGGTATACCACCAGATTACTAAACGTTAAAATGCATCTGTATGCTTGAATCTAATTGGAAAGTGACTCTGTAGTGAGAAGATAATCCTCAAATATACACTTAAAATCTTCTAAAAACAGGTACTTGCTAACTCTTAATTAACTATATATTTTAAATCAATAAACACAATTTATTTTTGTCACTCTTAAGACTTATTCAGTTGCCTTGAAAATCAACACATTTAAACCAGAGAGGCAGTGCCAGCCGTCAATCCACAGAAGCTAAGTGGACCTCCCAAGTTAGGACAATTAGGAAAAGGACAAGACATAGTGTCTCTCACTGCAGCTCCAAGAGAAGCCATTCAGTTCAGTCCAGCTGCTTAGTAGTGGCTGACTCTTTGCAACCCCTTGGACTGCAGCATGCCAGGCTTCCCTGTCCATCACCAACTCCCAGAGCTTGCTCAAACTCATTCCAATGAGTTGGTGAGATAAGATGATTTCCCCCCAAGAAAACTCTTCTGAAAGTAGATTCTTCTGTTGCATAGTTGGAAGTATTTTACTGGTGATGTGGAGGTGGAGATTTTTCCTTGCTTTTTACCATGAGGCTCATTTGTAAATGTGGGATCGTCACATGTTATGGAAATGTTTCAAAGACAATGAGTTTATCCCTGTTTATTAATCTTACCTAAAGAGAGGTCTGGCCTTTTCCTTGGGCTCCTGGGAGGTGACCTAGTAAGCCATTGGAATTGGCTTAAAAGTGTCTTTGCTTACCCAGGGGCTGGGGCCACATCAGATAAGGTAGAGGCTTCGGGCTGTGTGACAACAGCTCAGCCTCCAGAGGGGCTGAGGATGGTGGTCAGCCGCCTGGGTTCTCAGTCAGTTCTAGCTGATGGAGCCCCAGTAAAAAACCCCGGGCGCCCAGGCCCAGAGGAGCTTCCTGGCTGGCAGTATTGTCAAATACTCTTCCCCAGGGACGCTGGCTCTGTCTGCAGTTTCACAGGGATAAGACAGCTGAAAGTTCCGACTGGAACTTTCTCGGATGCTGTCCTGTGCGTCTCTACCCTTGTCTGATTTAAAATTGTAGTTTTCACTGTAATAAACCATAATCGTAAGTAATAGCCCTGAGTCCTTCTCATGAATTTTGGAACTGATGAGGGTCTTGTGGGCTGTCCCCAACTTTGCAAACCTTGAACCCAGCTAGAGGACGGTGACTATGTTCCTCTTACAGCCTTCAGTTTTCTTCATCTGTTTTTCTCTCCCTCAGTCTGCCCCATACACAGCTGGCGGGTTAGTTTTCCTCAAACACATCTGTTTCCACCCATCTGCTGTCTTCAGTGACCTCCCCCACCCCAGTACCTTGCCAGCACTTCCTTGCTAATGGAGTTAAGGTGCAGCCTGGAGAGGCTTCTGTCTCCCAGAATGAGAGAAGATATTCACTATACCTATGATAAAGGTCTCCAAAATCGGCAAGGGAAAAACAAGCAGAAATACTCAATCAAATATTGGCAAGAGATCTGAACTGTCAGTTCTCAAAAGCAGATGTTCCAAAGGCCAAAATGGTGGGAAACGATTGGTGTTTTAACCTTCATTACTAGTCAAAAAAAATGAGATATCATGGCATCCATTCTGACCCAGGGAGCTGAGTCACCCCAAGAGCAACCACAGCTCTGTCTTTGCTCTGCTGTTATTACCCACTTTCATGGTTCCTCTTCCTAGGGACCTGAGGTGTGGGGATGGGGCAGCTCTGAAGATGTCATGTATCTCTGCATCTCCAGCATCCTGCCCATCCAGGAGGCATCGGGAAACAGTCAGGGAATCAAAAAATGTGGGGAAGTTGATAGCTGTTCTGTTGCCGTCTTCTGCAGTTGTTGAGTATAGCTAATATTAGCACGCCCTTGGTATTACATCTTGCCTTTCTTTGGTTAATGGAGATATTTCTTTAACTGACCTCTTTGGGAACTAGCAGGCTTCTGGGGTTTGATGCATCAAGTGTTGAGGCTGTAACAGACCTGCTGTGGTGAGTCAAAAAACCTATGAAAACCAGATTCACTGTTTTGGTGAAGTGAGGAGCGTTTTGTTTTTGTTCTTTTTTGACGTGGTTGCTAGGGTGGATGATTGTTATAGTTTTGCTTAAATAGGGAAAAATCTAGAGGGATGAAGAGATGCATGCAAATATTTGTCTGGTTTAGGGAGATACGTGAGTGTTGGACAGGTTTCAGTGATCACGGGAAGCAGGCATTGTGGTCTTAGGGCTTAGTTGCCGAAGATTTGACATTGCTCTGTTGAATACATCTTTGGAATAAAAAA
Source organism: Capra hircus (assembly GCF_001704415.2). Classification (NCBI taxonomy): domain Eukaryota; kingdom Metazoa; phylum Chordata; class Mammalia; order Artiodactyla; family Bovidae; genus Capra; species Capra hircus. The sequence continues at coordinate 8,149,442 of NC_030810.1, read as the reverse complement.
TGGGCAACCAAGCTTTGCTCCACTTCCAGGCATGAGAGAGGCCTGGATGATGTTACGTGGCTGGTGAAATGTCGGAATTTCCAAAGCACTTTGATGGTTCGCATGTCCCTAGTACTGTCCTTCAAAGGCTGAGACAAATAGTGGCCATATAGTCAATTATGAGATGCAGACAATTGTATGGCCTTGATGGAAATGTATTTCTCAAAACAGGCTCCCCAAAATAACTCATGGGTAAAACACTATAATGCTTTGTTTTATCTGAAACTGCAGAAAATGAGAGAGGTCCTGGAATATGGGTTTGTTTAGAACATTACTAACCAAGGAGCCAGAAACACATGGGGTCTGAGGATTCTGATTGTGGGTGATGTGATATACTTTGACCAATAGGAGCATTAATGTGGTCCACTGGAGAAGGGAATGGCAAACCACTTCAGTATTCTTGCCTTGAGAACCCCATGAACAGTATGAAAAGGCAAAATGATAGGATACTGAATGAGGAACTCCCCAGGTCGCTAGGTACCCAATATGCTACTGGAGATCAGTGGAGAAATAACTCCAGAAAGAATGAAGGGATGAACCCAAAGCAAAAACAATACCCAGCTGTGGATGTGACTGGTGATAGAAGCAAGGTCCGATGCTGTAAAGAGAAATATTGCATAGGAATCTGGAATGTCTGGCCCATGAATCAAGGCAAATTGGAAGAGGTCAAATGAGACGGCAAGAGTGAACGTCGACATTCTAGGAATCAGCGAACTAACATGGACTGGAATGTGTGAATTTAACTCAGATGACCATTATATCTACTACTGCAGGCAGGAATCCCTCAGAAGAAATGGAGTAGCCATCATGGTCAACCAGAGAGTCTGAAATGCAGTAATTGGATGCAATCTCAAAAACGACAGAATGATCTCTGTTCGTCTCCAAGGCAAACCATTCAATATCATGGTAATCCAAGTCTATACCCCAACCAGTAACGCTGAAGAAGCTGAAGTTGAACGGTTCTATGAAGACCTACAAGACCTTTTAGAACTAACACCTAAAAAAGATGTCCTTTTCATTATAGGGGACTGGAATGCAAAAGTAGGAAGTCAAGAAACACCTGGAGTAACAGGCAAATTTGGCCTTGGAATGCAGAATGAAGCAGGGCAAAGACTAATAGAGTTTTGCCAAGAAAATGCACTCGTCATAGCAAACACCCTCTTCCAACAACACAAGAGAAGACTCTACACATGGACATCACCAGATGGTCAACACCGAAATCAGATTGATTATATTCTTTGCAGCCAAAGACGGAGAAGCTCTATACAGTCAACAAAAACAAGACCAGGAGCTGACTGTGGCACAGATGATGAACTCCTTATTACCAAATTCAGACTTAAATTGAAGAAAGTAAGGAAAACTGCTAGACCATTCAGGTATGACCTAAATCAAATCCCTTATGATTATACAGTGGAAGTGAGAAATAGATTTAAGGGCCTAGATCTGATAGATAGAGTGCCTGATGAACTATGGAATGAGGTTCGTGACATTGTACAGGAGACAGGGATCAAGACCATCCCCATGGAAAAGAAATGCAAAAAAGCAAAATGGCTGTCTGGGGAGGCCTTACAAATAGCTGTGAAAAGAAGAGAGGCGAAAAGCAAAGGAGAAAAGGAAAGATATAAGCATCTGAATGCAGAGTTCCAAAGAATAGCAAGAAGAGATAAGAAAGCCTTCTTCAGTGATCAATGCAAAGAAATAGAGGAAAAGAACAGAATGGGAAAGACTAGAGATCTCTTCAAGAAAATGAGAGATACCAAGGGAATATTTCATGCAAAGATGGGCTCGATAAAGGACAGAAATGGTCTGGACCTAACAGAAGCAGAAGATATTAAGAAGAGGTGGCAAGAATACACGGAAAAACTGTACAAAAAAGATCTTCATGACCCGGATAATCACGATGGTGTGATCACTCATCTAGAGCCAGACATCCTGGAATGTAAAGTCAAGTGGGCCTTGGAAAGCATCACTATGAACAAAGCTAGTGGAGGTGATGGAATTCCAGTTGAGCTATTTCAAATCCTGAAAGATGATGCTGTGGAAGTGCTGCACTCAATCTGCCAGCAAATTAGGACAACTCAGCAGTGGCCACAGGACTGGAAAAGGTCAGTTTTCATTCCAATCCCAAAGAAAGGCAATGCCAAAGAATGCTCAAACTACCACACAATTGCACTCATCTCACCTTCTAGTAAAGTAATGCTCAAAATTCTCCAAGCCAGTCTTCAGCAATACGTGAACCCTGAACTTCCTGATGCTCAAGCTGATTTTAGAAAAGGCAGAGGAACCAGAGATCAAATTGCCAACATCCGCTGGATCATCAAAAAAGCAAGAGAGTTCCAGAAAAACATCTATTTCTGCTTTATTGACTATGCCAAAGCCTTTGACTGTGTGGATCACAATAAACTGTGGAAAATTCTGAGAGAGATGGGAATGCCAGACTACCTGACCTGCCTCTTGAGAAACCTATATGCAGTTCAGCAAGCAACAGTTAGAACTGGGCATGGGAAAACAGACTGGTTCCAAATAGGAAAAGGAGTACGTCAAGGCTGTATGCCTGCTTATTTAACTTCTATGCAGGGTACATCTTGAGAAACGCTGGACTGGAAGAAACACAAGTTGGAATCAAGATTGCCAGGAGAAATATCAATAACCTCAGATATGCAGGTGACCCCACCCTTATGGCAGAAAGTGAAGAGGAACTAAAGTGCCTCTTGATGAAAGTGAAAGAGGAGAGTGAAAAAGTTGGCTTAAAGCTCAACATTCAGAAAATGAAGATCATGGCATCCGGTCCCATCACTTCATGGGAAATAGATGGAGAAACAGTGGAAACAGTGTCAGACTTTATTTTTTTGGGCTTCAAAATCACTGCAGATGGTGATTGCAGCCATGAAATTAAAAGACGCTTATTCCTTGGAAGAAAAGTTATGACCAACCTAGATAGCATATTCAAAAGCAAAGACATTACTTTGCTGACCAAGGTCTGTCTAGTCAAGGCTATGGTTTTTCCTGTGGTCATGTATGGATGTGAGAGTTGGACTGTGAAGAAGGCTGAGCGCAGAAGAATTGATGCTTTTGAAGTGTGGTGTTGGAGAAGACTCTTGAGAGCCCCTTGGACTGCAAGGAGATCCAACCAGTCCATTCTGAAGGAGATTAACCCTGGGGTTTCTTTGGAAGGAATGATGCTGCAGCTGAAACTCCAGTACTTTGGCCACCTCATGTGAAGAGTTGACTCATTGGAAAAGACTCTGATGCTGGGAGGGATTGGGGGCAGGAGGAGAAGGGGACTGCCAAGGATGAGATGGCTGGATGGCATCACTGACTTGATGGACGTGAGTCTGAGTGAACTCCGGGAGTTGGTGATGGACAGGGAGGCCTGGCGTGCTGTGATTCATGGGTCGCAAATAGTCGGACATGACTGAGCGACTGAACTGAACTGAAGGGAAAATGTGGTTATTTCCAAAATATGTTGAGGATGAAATTTAGATAAAATGAGATTGTGAGTTGCCTCTGTACACATCAGTTACATGTTAGATTGTGGCCATTAGGATTTATACACTTTTAGTTGGAACTCAAACTGTGAAGGCATTAATACCCTAGTTCCTTCCATTTAGACATTTAATCATTTTAAATCACTTTACAAATAATATATTAGATCTAATTTAGTCCTATATTAATTAGACCATTTTGTAAACTATAGTATGCTATATACATAGAAAATGATATTATTATTATTATTTGGAAGTCTGCACTTATTGTTTGGAGAAGGAAATGGCAACCCACTCCAGTGTTCTTGCCTGGAGAATCCCAGGGACAGGGGAGCCTGGTGGGCTGCCGTCTATGGTGTCGCACAGAGTCGGACACGACTGAAGTGACTTAGCAGCAGCAGCAGCACTTATTGTAATGGAGAATGCATTGCCTTAACTATTAACCAAATGTAGTAAAATTATTTAAGGTATGACACCAGAAAGAAAAAGATGTCCATTCATAAATACAATAGGCTTGAAGGAAAAGCATGTGTTAATAGCTGACAAAATTAATAACTAGACATTGTTCATACATTGTTCCTTGAAAATTGCAAATAATTGGATTTTAGAGAAATGCTTTCTTTAGCAAGAAGTAAGTAGAGCAAAAACTTCTTATTTCCTACTGAAACAAACCACCTTGCCCTTAACATCTACTAGAAAGAATGTTCTATGTTGAGTCACCAGGACTAAACGTTCAAGAATTTAGAGTCTCATAAAAAGACCAAGAGGTCTTTGGTAGAGACTGGTCGCTTTACAGGAGCTATTACAGGCGTGGATGAGGTGCCCTACCAGACAGGGTGCCTGCTTCTAGGCCCTGACTGCCCATCACCATGTTGACAAAAATGCCTTTCATCCCAGGAATTCAAAGCTTTTGACTACTGTTGGGAGTATCTATTTGAAGGCTCTGAAATAAGGGAACTGGTGACCACAGTGTGCAATAAACAAAGGAATGTTATAATAAAGACGAAGCAAGACATTGCAAAATCATATCAGATACACAGAAGTCAAAGAATTAAAAAACCGATCAGCCAGTGTTAGCCAAGCCCTGTGAACTCTTGTTTGCTTCTGGAGGTGGGCGTGTGAGTTCATGCAACCTTTCTAGAGGGCATTCACTTCATAAATCTGCAAATGTTCATACTCTTTGGCACCTCTTTGCGACCCCTAGGACTGTAGCCCACCAGGCTCCTCCGTCCATGGGATTCTCCAGGCAAGAATACTGGAGTGGGTTGCCATTTCCTTCTCCAGGGGATCTTCCTGACCCAGGGATTGAACCCAGGTCTCCTTCATTGTAGGCAGACGCTTTAACCTCTGAGCCACCAGGGAAGCCCAAAGAGATTGTACTTCCAGGAATGTATCCTAATGAACTGTAGGAATCTATGTGAAAAGTTAGCGATAAGAATGTTTATTATGGTGTTATTTATCATAATGGAATAGTTGGAGTAGCCTAACTGTCCAATAATAGGAGATTGACCATTTAAATTTTGACATCTCTGTACACACTGCAATATTTAACATGGATAATCAACAAGGACCGATTGCACAGCACAGGGAACCCCGGCCATTGTTAGGTGGCTGCCTGGATGGGAGGGGAGTTTGGGGAGAATGGATACATATATATGTATGGCTGAGGCCCTTCAGTGTTCACCTGATACTATCACAACATTGTTAATTGGCTATATTCCTATATAAAATAAAAAAAAATTATGACATGTCTGTAAAATAAAATATCATTAAAGTGATATTTTTTTGTTGGAGCAGAGAACATACTTTTATTTATTCATTAAAAAAATATTCATTTATCTGGCTGCATCGTGTCTTAGCTGTGGCAGGCGAGTTCTTCGTTGCAGCACACAATGAGGTGTGCTTCAGTTGTTCCTTGGCAGGTGGGATCTTAGTTCCCCAGGCAGGGATCACACCTGTGTCCCCTGCATGCAAGGTGGATTCTTAACCCCTGGACCACCAGAGAAGTCCCTGAAATGATTTCTGAAAAATCTGGAAAGATGCCCAGAATATATTGACTAGGAAAGTAGATTCCCAACCTGGATGGTAGTACAATCTTATTTTGTTTATAGAGTTAGACTTTATAGACTTTTAAGCATACTTATATGTTTGAAAAGGACTGAAGAATATTTCCTAGTACTAGTAGTTGATCGGTCAGATTCTGAGGGAATTTTCATCTTTTAACTCATATGTGTTTAAAACAATTTTTTTTTTTTGCAATAAATGTGTCACTTATGTAATAAGGGGAAACAAATTACTTGAAAACATCAATCCCTTAGTGGGCATACCCTTAGAACATGAGTTTGAAGTGTTCATATGACCATAGGGAGTCCTGATGAAGTTGAAAAGAGGAGCTGAGTACAGTTCATTAGGGTACATTCTCTAGATGTACTTGGGGGAAAAACAACTCAATTCATTACATAAACCTATCTTTTAAAAAGCTCTTCAGTTTCCAAAGACTCACGAATTCAAGTTTTACAGTAGATTACTTCCTGGCATCTCTAAAATTAAAGCACTTACCTGATATTCTGATCTGCCTGGTTGTATAAATAGTCTTTTTCCCCCAGAAATCCCCCATTACCTTCCACAAACCCACGTGTACACTCCAAACCAGAATGCTGCTTTTTTTTCACTGAAGTCCTGGTCTCATTAAAGCAGTCATCAGAGAAATGACTGCCTCCAGTAAAAGGCAGTTCTCCTAACATCACAAGCCTTTCCCTGCCCTCCTGAATGGCTGTGTCCCAAGTGCGCTGGCTTAAACGCCACCTCCTCCATGAAGCCCACCCTGCATCCCATCCCATGGCTAAGGATCTCCTGTAGCACTTCACCAGGGCTGCTCTTGAGGTGTGATCATTTTCTTGGAGAATGAGTTCTCTGTCCTCTTGGACTGTGCATGGAGACAGGCCTCAGCCTGACTAATGCTTCCCTCCCCCACAACTATGTCAGCAGAGACCTTGTGCATCCTGGACATTCAAGACATCATCGCCAAATGGAGGTGACGTGGAGGAGGCTTGAAAGCACAGGCGTTCTTTTGGTCTCTTCTCCGTTTCTCAGTAAATTACAGTCAGAAAAATGTTCCCAAACCCTTTCCTCAACCTCTTCTCCTTGCTACTCCCTAAGCAAGTGAGTGTACTGGTAGCTGAAATACCATCATTTCCTGGGGGAAACAGCAGCTTACCAGCAGAGAAGTGAAATTTCATTCTTGTTTCTTTACCTATTTGTTTTCACCCCTCCCCTGAGCTGACCAGTTGATGCTTCTTTTCCTAATTTTAAACCCGTGTCTCATTTTTTCCACGTGGTAAAGATTGCATGCTAAATTATTGCTATTTCTAATGTGTTGCTCAGCCCTTGGAGTAGCTTTTATTTGTCACAGAGTCAGCGGGATCTTGAGGCCTGTTTCTTTGTTAGGCTCAGGGTAAGATGGTCCTTATTTGTCTCTCTTTTCTTCCTAACAATGAGGGTCTTTTGTAGGGAGTCTCAGAGGAGGGTCTTAAGCTCAGCATTCTCGCATTTGAAATTAGCATTTGTTCTTTAAAAAGAAGGAGACTCTAACCTGTCATCAGTTGAGTGTTTTCTGTAAGAAGTGATGGATTTTTACCAGGAGAGAGGAAAGCCTCGTTGACACTGTGAGTCAGAGAAATGACAGAATAGAACCGGAAAATTCCTTCCTGTTGAGAGCACCTGAGCATACACAGTGTCCCTTCTTAACCCAAGGCCTCCGTTTCCATCACAGACTGTTAATCTCCACTGACTGTGTGTGTCTTAAAGATGGAGTGCACTGAAATTTCTGTTATGACCAACATGAAAATCTTCAGGGGATAATACAGGCGCTTGTGCATTGCTGATGGGAGAGCAAAACTGTTCGACCTCATATGGAAGGGAACTAGCCCGTAACTAACAGAACCACAGAAGTTCAATGGACCAAGTGTGTGCGTGCGTGCTCAGTTGCTTCAGTTGTGTCTGACTCTGTGGCGACCCCCTGAACTGTAGCCCACTAGGCTCCTCTGTCCATGGGATTTTCCTGGCAAGAATACTGGAGTGGATTGCCATGCCCAACTCCAGGGGATCTTCCTGACCCAGGAATAAAAACCACATCTCCTGTGTCTCTTGCGTTGAAGGCAGATTTTTTTTTTTTTTTAAACTGCTGAGCCACCAGGGAAGGAGAAGGCAATGGCAACCCACTCCAGTATTCTTGCCTGGAAAATGCCATGGACGGAGGAGCCTGGTAGGCTGCAGTCCTTGGGGTCGCGAAGAGTCGGACACAACTGAGCGACTTCACTTTCCCTTTTCACTTTCATGCATTGAAAAAGGAAATGGCAACCCACTCCAGTGTTCTTGCCTGGAGAATCCCAGGGACAGAGGAGCCTGGGGGGCTGCCATCTATGGGGTCGCACAGAGTCGGACACGACTGAAGTGACTTGGCAGCAGCAGCAGCAGTAGCAGCGAAGCCCCAGACTGTTAGTGTCCTCCTACAGACCCATCCAAAGAAGATGGAGAAGCTGTATACAGTCAGCAAAAAACAAGACCTGGAGCCGACTGTGGCTCAGATCATCAGCTTCTCATAGCAAAAGACAGGCTTAAAGAAAGTGGGGAAAATGACTAGGCCAGCCAGGAATGACTTGAATCAAATCCCCTATGAATATGCAGTGGAGGTAATGAATAGATTCAGGGAATTAGATCTAGTTAACAGTGTGCCTGAAGAACTATGGATGGAGGTTTGTAATATTGTACAGGAGGCAGCGAACAAAACCATCCCAAAGAAAAGGAAAAGCAAGAAGGCAGAGTGGTCATCTAAGGAGGCCTTACAAATAGCTGAAGAAAGAAGAGCAGCGAAAAGCAGGGAGAAAGGACACGGTATAGCCAACTAAACATGGATTTCCAAAGAACAGCACGGAGAGACAAGAAGGCCTTCTTCAATGAACAGTGCATAAAACTAGAAGAAAGTAACAGAAGGGGAAAATCTAGAGATCTCTTCAGGAAAATCAGAAATATCAAGGGAGCATTTGACCCAAAGATGGGCACAATAAAGGACATAAATGGTAGAGAAACTAGTAGACACTGAAGAGATCAAGATAGATGGGAAAAATACATGAAAGAACTGTACAAAAAAGATCCAAATGAACTGGATTACTACGATGATGTGGTCAACCACCCAGAGCCAGACATGCTGGAGAGCAAAGTCAAGTGGGGATTAGGAAGCACTGCTGTTAGTAAAACTAGTGGATGCGAAGGAATTCCAGTAGAACTATTCAAAACCCTAAAGAATGATGCCATCAAGATGTTGCATTCAATATGTCAGCAAATCTGGAAGACCCAGCAGTGGCCACAGGACTGGAAAAGGTTAATCCTCATCCCAATTCCCGTGAAGGGTAGTGCTAAAGAATGTGCTAACTGTCGGACAGTTGCAATCATCTCCCATGCTAGTAAGGTCATGCTTAAAATCTTGCAAGCTAGGTTTCAGCATTATGTGAACCAAGAAAGTCCAGATGTCCAAGCCGGGTTTAGAAAAGCAAGAGGAACCAGAGATCAAATTGCCAACATTCACTGAATCATAGAGGAAGACAGGAAATTCCAGAAAAATACCAACCTCTGTTTCATTGACTATGCCAAAGCCTTTGACTGTGTGGGTAATAATAAACTGTGGAAAGTTATTAAAGAGGTGGGAATACCAGACCATCTTACCTGTCTCCTGAGAAACCTGTATGCAGGTTAAGAAGCAACAGTTAGAACCCTGTATGGAACAACTGATTGGTTCAAGATTGAGAAAGGATGGGCTGTCTGCTGCCACTCTGATGGTTTAACCTATGCCCTGAGCACATCATGAGAAATGCCAGGCTGAATGAGTTTGAAGCTGGAATCAAGACAGGCGGGAGAAACATCAACAGCGTCAGATATGCAGATGGTACCATGCTAATGGTAGAAAGTGAAAAGGAACTAAAGAGGCTCTTGATGAGGGTGAAGGAGGAGAGTGAAAGAACTGGCTTAAAACTAAATATTAAAAAAGCTAAGCTCATGGCATCCAGCCCCATTACTTCATGGCAAATAAGAGGGGAAAAGGTGGAAGTCGTAACAGATTTCCTCTTCTTGGGCTGTAAGATCACTGTGGATGATGACTGCAGCCATGAGGTCCTGCTTCTTGGCAGGAAATCTGTGACGACCTAGACAGTGCATTGAAAAGCAGAGTCATTACTCTGCTGACAAAGGTCCATATAGTCAAGGTTATGGTCTTCCCAGTGGTCATTTACAGTTGTAAGAGATGGATCATAAAGAAGGCAGAGCGCTGAAGAACTGATGCCTTTGAACTGCAGTGCTAGAGAAGACTCTTGACAGTCTCCTTGGAGATGCTGTTGATGTATCTCCTTGGAGAGCAAGGAGATCAAACCAGTCAATCTTAAGGGAAATCAACCCTGAATACACTTTGAAAGGACTGATGCTAAAGCTGAAACTCCAGTATTTTGGTCATCTGATGCAAACAGCTGACTCATGGAAAAGTTCCTGATACTGGGAAAGATTGAGGGCAGGAGGAGGAGAGGGCATCAGAGGATGAGATGGCTGTGTGGCATCACCGATGCAATGGGCATGAACTCGGGCAAACTTCAGGAGATGGTGAGGGACAGGGAGGCTTGGCGTACTGTAGTCCGTAGGGTTGCAGAGCTGGACACACTGGGCGACTGAACAGCAACAACAAATTCATATGCTGAAACCCTAACCCCTGGAGTGATGGAGGTGGGGCTTTTGGAGGGTGATCAGGTCATGAGGGTGGGGTCCTCATCAATGAGATTAGTGCCCTTATAAAAGAGACCCTAGAGAGATTCCTTGTCTTGGTCTTGGCTTTCCCAGCCTTGAGAACTGTGAGAAATAAATGTTTGCATCTTACAAACCACCCATTCTATGGTATTTTGTTAGAAGGGCCTGGTTGGATTAAAACAACAGGCATTATCCCCTTGACCCAGCGATTCTATTTCTCAGAATTACCCTGAAGACATGTCCTGAAATATGAAAGAAAAAGTGCACAAGGTCATTCTCCATGGCATTATTTTGATAGCAAAATATTGGAAACAACCTACATACCCATCCAAAGAAGGTTGGCTGAATACAACAGGGTATAGTCAAAGGATGAAGCAGAACTGAGAACGAGGACGGTGTTTCTGAATTGGCATGGAGTGATTTCCAGAGCTAGGTGAAAGAAGCAAGGTATGGAAGACCACATGCGATTTGTGAACTAAAGAAGAGGAAGTCATATAATTATACACCCCACTGCACCCCTGTCCCAAATAGGAAACACAGGAAGGGAAAAAGAGAAACTAGTAAAGATGGTTATTTCCAGAGTTAGGGTAGACAGTAAGATCTTTCTGAGTGTACTTTTTATGTAGTTTTGAATATATAACCATGTAGATGTTTTTACATATTCAAATCATTTTTGAAAAATTCAAAGTATGGGGGAGCATCAAATCCTAGTATTGAAAATGAGTTGAAACAAATGAACCCAAGTAATTATCAAATTGATAGCATAATGAGAGAAAAAAGTTCAAGCAATTTTTAAAATATGTTCTGTCTTTTGCTGTTACTGAGATCTATTCTAGGAATAAAAAGGAGAAAAGACATTTTAAACTTTACTTGGTAGGTGTTCTGGATTGAGTTGTATCCCCTGAAAAGATATATTGAGAGCCTAATGCCTGGTACCTTGAATGAGACTTGATTTGGAAGCAGGGTCTTTGCAGATGTCATGGCCTTAAGATGATGTCATACTGATGAGCCCTAATCCAGTAACTGGTGTCTTAAAAAGAGGGAAGTCTGGGCACAGAGACACAGACACATAGACAGGAGAGCACTGTGTGAAAATGCTGGCAGAGACTGAGAAGAAGCATCTGCAAGCCAAGGGTGGCCAGCACCCCAAGAACCTAGGGGACACGTTCTCCCCAGCAGCCTTCAGAGAGTGTGGCCCTGCTTCAGTTTGGACTTGTGGGCGCCAAGACTGTGATAGAACAAAGTTCTGCTGTTCTTAAGCCACCCTTTGTGGTGCTTTGTTGCAGCTGCGCTAGGAGGCTAATATGGGAGATTCGTTACTGGTTGTGGTACAGGTAGATAACTGTGAAATTCTTCTTTGTGTGTTCATAGAGTAGAGCATTATCCTATAGTAAATACACCGATGTTGAGAACCGAGGGCCTCATATGGAATAGGGAGGGAGGGGAGGAATGCTGGGTGTTGGACTGGAATTGGAGGTGTCCGTGTGAACTCACAGGTGTGCGTGTGTATACACACACAGGCACACATGTTTCATAGCTCTGTCGACTGTAGTAGCAATGACTTTCCTGTAGTAATGAGCACATAGAGCCCAAAGATCTTGGTTTCTAAATATTATTCTGCATTTTTAAAATCCTTTCGGGAACTTGGACTTCTTGGAGAGATGACTGACTCTAGGACTGGGATGTAGAAATTATATTAAGATCCTCCTGTGTCAGATAATGAAGAAGTGCTCAAGGACATGAAGAAATATATCAACGGGACATAAAAGCCAGCTTAAATGGCTTTTACTGGCTAAATTTGTGACAGTTTGAACATCAACGGGAATAAGACACTAATAGATTCAATGGATATATTGATTTAAACCACAAAAACAAATAATTACCAAGAATTCACAGTAAAACTTAAAAACAAAATAAAACAAAAAACAAAGAAGAGGACTTCTTCATTGAAGAATATTGGTTAATATAAGAAGGAAGAATAAAAGAACATGCCCATTTTGCAATTCCCAACGTAATGGTTGATTCAGGAAGGATCATTATGGATGTTAAAACCACTGAGTGAAGGAAAGAGGGTATATATATGGTCTCAAACTATCACTTTTACAGATAACTTATTAGTTGCAAAAGGAAAAAATTATAGCTTTACTTTGGAGCAATCTGGCAGCATCTGAATTAACCAAATGCTCAAATTTAGCATTAGGAATAGCAGGCCAGCTGACATTAATGCCTCTGGAGGGTACTGTTTAAAGTACACACCACCTGGATGCATTCTTGCTGAAAATGTTTAACATGAATCTAACCAAGTGTCTGGCTCTGACTCTCAGAGCTGGAGAATACAGGGAGTAAAGGAACAGGTTACAACTCTGCACAGGGATGTAGTCAGACAAGGACACAACGGAGGCCATTCTGCAGTTGATAAGCCTGGATTTTCACAGTCAGTCATGGGAAAAAATGGGGAGACTGTTGAGATTATAGGAATCTAAAGGGAGCATCTAACAAACGCCGTGCTCAAAATTTGATTAGACCTTGATTCACAGGTTTGGAAAAGACCCTGGTTCTGGGAAAGGTTGAGGGCAGGAGGAAAAGGGGGCAACAGAGGATGAGAGGGTTGGATGGCATCATCGATTCAATGGATGTGAGTTTGAGAAGACTCCAGGATTGTGAAGGACAGGGAAGCATGGGGTGCTGTAGTCCATGGGGTTGCAAAGAATCGGACACGACCGAGCACCTGAACAACAACAATGCAAACCCCAGCTGTAAAAGGGATTTTAGGGGAGAATTCCCTGGCAGTCCAGCGGTTAGGACTCAGTGCTTTCGCTTTGGTGGCCTGGGTTCAATCCTTGGTCAGGGAACTGATATCCTAAAGCCAAGAAAAAGAAAAGATATTTTGGAAAAATTGGAAGAAATTTGAATGTCAACTGGCTATTAGATAGATTATGGAATGACTGTGAATGTTCTTAGGTGTGAGAAGAGCATTGTGAATATGTAGAATAATAATCTTATTCCTAGAAGCTTTATGATGGATATTTATGGGAGAAGTGTTTGATGCCTGCAATTTACTTTCCCATTATTTAGTGGAAACAGAGGTGGGAGAAAGAGCATGCAAATACGCTGGGTGTTAATAGTTTAGAGGGTCTAGGTTAAGCGTACGTTGGAGTACATTGTACTTTTGTTTCCATTTTTCTGTATGTTAAATTTCTTTCTTTATTAAAAAAATTGGGGGAAAGGAAAAAAAGTACTTAGAGAAAGAGCACATTTGATTTAAAGAACTGTATTAACTATCAATTGTAAATGCATTCCAATGTAAGGTACAGGATATTGGGTTAGGTATGGTATAAAGGCCTTTGCTAGGTGAGGTGGCCATTAGGCGGCCCCAGGGAAAGGCAGAGCTTGTGGTCTTCTGTCCACTGCCGACCCCCTGGTACCTAGAGCAAAACCTGGATCCTAGTAGGTACTCAAGAAACATTCATCTGACATAATGAACTGTGAATAGCTCAGTGATAAACACCTTTATCTGATTTCTGATTTGTTTTTTCAGGAGAGACTCTTGGTCAAAGTTTAAGAGCATTTTTATTGCTTTTCACGTATTTCATGAAATTACAAAATGTCATGCCAATTTATACGCAACCAGAGTCTCTCTCTGTACCCTTTCCGGTATTCAGCATTTGAATTTTAAGCAATTTGCCAATGTGGTACATGAAAAATGATATCATGCTCTGTTTTGCTTTTTTTTTTCTTTACTAGTGAAGTTGGTTTCTTGTGTGTGTTTATGATGGCTTTGTATTTTCTTTTGTGGATAATCTTTTTGAAAGCATGGGGAATCAGTCAAATCCACGTCTCCTGCCTTTATGAATCAAGGTCATTTTAAGACTTGCATGTCTTCCAAACGGGATTTAGCCTAAACGATAAGATGTTTGCCTGAGTTGTTTTCCAGGAACTTGGAGTCAGCTGCGTCTAGTTACAGCTGGGTTGGTAAAGAGGGGCTAGGACCACTGACCCTCCAATTAGGCACCAGCAAGTGTTCACTCGGAGACCCTTTGACATCAGAGTGCCGAAAACTCCCCCCTCACATGGTGCCTAAAGCCTCCATTTTTGAACATGCGGAGGCCTGTAGCTTGGCTTCACCTGCACGGGAAGACAATGCCTGACTCTTTCCCCCAGTCTCCTCTCCCCAGCTCCCCAGGCTTCCCTCATGCCTTGTCCTGCCTTTTTCCTTTGTAAACCCTTTCCCTGCTGCAAACCTTGGCATCTCAGCATTTTGACTTGCTGCATGTGGGGCAAAGCCAACCTCGTTCAGTGATGTTTTTGGTATCTTTTGCTTGTTTTAATTTTTAAGATAATATGGCTTTCCAGTGGATCACCATGTTCAGTGAGCTGTTTTGTTTGTAAAAGTTTTTTTTTGAAGCATGACCTGGGAATTCCCTGGCAGTCCAGTGGTTAGGTCTCCATGCCCTCACTGTTGAGGGCCTGGGTTCAATCCCTGGTCAGGGAACTAAGATGCCACAAGCCACACAGCACTGCCAAAAAATTAAAAACACAGGCCATTTTGTAGGGAAAGATCATTTCTAAGATATATATGAGTGGAAGATCAGTGAGGGCTCTGTGTGCTGAGTCTTGGGCAGTGGGGTTGACTTTGCAGCCCCCCTCCCTCCTCCCCCCACCTCCTCCCCAGGATTCCTGACTCCACTTTCACACTGGAGGGTGGGGCAGGGTCTTAGGCCTGGAGGTGAGGGTCTTGGGAGGCAAAGAGGGGCCTCACAGGCTCTTTTGGTCCAGCCCCTGCCTCAGTCAGGCTAGAGAGCTGTATTCCAATTTTACCGAAAGGACAATCAAGAGGGCAAGACCTCTGTCCCTGGACTGGTGCTGTCCCAGGACCAAGTGGGCAAGGAGGGGCTCAGGGGGCCTCCTACTCCTGGCGGTTGCTGTGACCTCAGGTCACTTCCAGGAAGTCCCCTTGCTTCTGTCCTCCTGCCCTTGTCTGAGACAGTTTGTCCTGAAACGGTCACCATCAAAACCAGACTTTTGCCTTGTCTGTTGGTTCATTCTCTTTCTCACTAACCTATGATTGATGTCACTGCACGCTTCAGAAAAAAGGAAGAAGAGCTGACAGATGTGCACATGTGTGTGCGTGTGTTCAGTCGTGTCCAACTCCTGTGACCCCACGGACTGTAGCCCGCCAGGCTCTGCTGTCCTTGGGATCCTCCAGCCCACTGGAGTGGGCTGCTATGCCCTCCTTTGGGAGATCTTCCCGACCCAGGATCGAACTTGGGGCTTCTGCATTGCAGGCAGATTTTTAACCATCTGAGTCTCCAGGGAAGCCCCCTTAAGGAAGAGCTCCTAGGAAATATAAGGGAGGGAGGCAAGAAGCAAGGAGATGAAATGCCAGGCTCAAGGGTTTCAGCTTGAACCTCAGTCTCAGCTGCTTCCAGAGGGGCTCTGGGACATGAACTGCCCCTTGGTCACAAGAAAGCTGAAATTTTATATGTTGGTGTCATTTGCTACTTGAGGGCTGTGAGGATACACTGTGTGTATAGGTGTTTATGTACATACATTCCCCTGGATGGCAGGGGAACAGGAGAAAGGCAGATGGGGTCAGACGAATCTGATGCCAAGCATTCTGCCCAGCATATCATGTATATGGGTAGGATTTACTTTCTAGCCCAGTTTATAGAATGTTTTGAATGTGATAGTTACCTATCGTGTGTGTGTGTGTGTGAGAGAGAGAGAGTCAGCACATTAGTGTCCGACTCTTTTGTGACCCCATGGACTGTAGCCCACCAGGCTCCTCTGTGCATGGGATTCTCCAGGCAAAAGTACTGGAGTGGGT
Organism: Capra hircus; assembly: GCF_001704415.2. NCBI lineage: Eukaryota > Metazoa > Chordata > Mammalia > Artiodactyla > Bovidae > Capra > Capra hircus. The sequence goes on along the minus strand of NC_030810.1, from coordinate 8,133,305 downwards.
TGCCAGTTCCTTTTCCAGAGGATCTTCCAACCTGGTATCGAACCCAGGTCTCCCACATTGCAGGCAGATTCTTTACTGTCAGAGACAACAGGGAAGTTATCTGTTGCCACGTACCAAATGGCCCCGTGGCTTTGCAGCCTACAGCAGCACTTATCCTCTCAGGGAACTCCCTCAGTCCAGGAAGCACATGGTTTTAGGCTTCTTTCATAGGCTGAGGTCCAGCTGCTGCCCGTGGGCCTTGCATTGGGTTCCCTGGTGTCCCCATGACGTGGAAGATGGCTTCCCCAGAGCGAGTGATCCACGAGAGGGAGAGAATAACGCCTGCTGCCTTCTATGACCTTGACTCCAATTCACACGCCATTACACACATCGATCAGTTAGAAGCAGTCAAGTCCAGCCCACATTCAATGGGAGGCCGTGAGGCCTGGGCAGTGGAGTCACTGGGTGTCTTGAAGGTGGAGTACCCTGCATTCCTTCAGCTTTTGGCCAGAAAATTCTGAGGACAACCCGTGTTCCTGCTCTATTTTGCATCTGATATTCACCAAGGCAGGGGTTCTGAAGTGGACAAAGACACTTCCTGCCGAAGCCGCTGGCCCTTTAGCCCTGTTGGGGGGCTGGGAGTTACTTCAGGCAGCTTGGGGTTTTCCACCTGTGCCCTCTCCCAGGCCCTGCCTCTGGCCCTCTTTCCATGGAGCAGACTCTTGCGGTTAAATGCACTACCTGTGATTTGGTGTTCCGCCTTGAGCCCAGATCCAGCATGTCGCCTCTTTGGCTCACAACACGGGTTCTTAGCTCGCTCCCCAGGCCAGGCGGGTGGCCTTGTCTTGGCTGGCACGTGACTTTGCAACCTGGGAAGACCTGACTCCTGGCATACTAATTAAGGTTGGCCAAAATAGAGCAGGCGATTATGTTACAGTGCGGAGTCGAGATCTTAATTTAGAGGTTTTGCAGTTGCATGACTGGCGGTGTCAGGATTTGGGAGGCCGACAGTGCCAATTACCCACGTTAGAGAAAGAAAAGCCGGGTGGGGGGAGGCCTGACGCTCTCTCCAGGGCGCTGCGTGCTGCCGGCTCTTGGTGTCTCCAGGGTGCCAAGGGCCCTGTCACTCACTCTGTTCTCTCTGTAACCTACCCCTGCCCCATTCCCTTCAGTGCAGTAGAAATCCCAGTGCATTGTTTATGGGCAAAAGAAGTCCTCTCCCATGAATTAATTTTTTAAACATTAATTTTAATTTTTATTTGGCTACTCCATGCAGCATGTAGGATTTTAGTTCCTCAACCAGGGCTCAAACCCATGGCCCCTGCAGTGGAAGCTTAGAGTCAGAACCACTGGACCACCAAGAAGTCTCTTCCATGCATTCTTGTAAGAAAGATGACTTGCTTGACCGTATTGCTGTTGTCAGTGTGACAGGAAATTTTGAGTGGCAGTTTTTAAAAATTGAAGTATAGCTGATTGACAGTACTAGTTTTACTGGATTGGGTAGTCGTTCCCTTCTCCAAGGAATCTTCCCAACCCAAGGATCGAACCCTGCATTGCAGACAGATTCTTTACCATCTGAGCCACCAGGGAAGCCTGGTTTCAGATGAACAACATAGTGATTCAACATTTTTACAGATTATGTTCCATTGAACCCCGTTAAAGTTATTATAAATCATCGGCCATGTTCCCTGACCTGCACATGACGTCCTTGTGCCTTGCTTTTTTTATGCCCAGCAGTTTGTATCTCTATCCCCCTTCCCCATCTTGTCCCTCCCTCTCTTCCCACTGACAGCCACTACTTTGCTCTCTGTATCTGTAAGTCTGTTTCTGTTTTGTAGGTTTGTTTATTTTTTAGATGTCTCACGAGTGAAAGCATACAGCAAGTGTCTTTCGGTGGCTGACTTATCTTGTAAGTGAGCCAGAGGCAGGAGGCTGAGGAGGGGCTTAGGGGAGGCTCTGCTGCTAGAGTTGAAAGGTGAAGAAGGGAAACACGAAGCCTGTGAGGGCCTGGCACCCTCCACGGACAAAACCCAGGTTACCAGAGGATGAAACGGCCGCAAAACTTTCAGTGGCCTCCAGGAGGGCTCTGGAAGTTTCCCTGGAGAAGGGAATGACTACCCAATCCAGTAAAACTGGTATTGTCAATCAGCTATACTTCAAGAGATACCAAGAAAAAACTGCCACTCAAAATTTCCTGTCACACTGACAACAGCGATACGGTCAAGCAAGCCATCTTTCTTACAAGAATGCATGGGAGAGACTTCCTGGTGGTCCAGTGGTTCTGACTCTAAGCTTCCACTGCAGGGGCCATGGGTTTGAGCCCTGGTTGAGGAACTAAAATCCTGGGTGAGAGGCTGGGGCTCACGCCTCAGGCAAAGACCTGGACTACATGTGCTCTGCGTGGTGACTAAGGCAGATCTTTAAAAATAAGGCCAGAGTCAGGCTAGTGGAAACTGGAGATAGGAATATAAATCCAAGGACAATACATAAGAACCAGGTAATGCAAGAATTGTTAATATGTATAAGAATTACAGAGGAAATTCAAGCTGTTCAAGCTCTGACAGATATTTATCAAGGACCTACTATGTTGCAAGCACTGTTTTAAGTATTTCCCGTATGTTCTTTCATTGCTTTCTCGGGACTCTGTAGGGTAGGGTGTGTGTCAGCTTCTCTGTTGTGTCCGACTCTTTGCGACCCCATGGAATGTCACCTGCCAGGTTCCTCAGTCTATGGGATTCTCCAGGCAATAATACTGGAGTGCCTTGCCTTTCCCTTCTCCAGGGGATCTCCCCGACCCAGGGATCGAACCTCCATCTTTACATCTGTCTCCTGCATTGGCAAGTGTGTTCGTAACCACTCGCGCCACCTGGGAAGCCTGTAGAGCAGGGTAATACCTACTAAATTTCAGAAACTTCTGCTGCGTGGTATTTGCTTTTATTTCTATGTACCAGCCAACGTAAATTTCACTATAAATTCTAGGAGATGATCTCTCATTACATCTAGTAACTTTTTACTGATTACTGTGTTTTTTCATGGAGAAGGAAATGGCAACCCACTCCAGTACTCTTGCCTGGAAAATCCCATAGTAGATTAGTTAACTTCATATATCATTTTCTACAAGAAAATAGTACTATTCACAAAACAACATTTTGGGGGGTTGTATTTTCTAACTTTGCCATCTTTTTGCTGTGAAGTTTTGGCAATATAATCAATTGACTTTACCAACCTAGCTTTAAAAAGGGATTAGTGTATCCACCTCTCAATATTGGTGGTTTAAATCTGTGACTGCTATTCCTACACAGTCAACATACTCAAACGAATGAGTGAGAAACAGGCAGTAAGAGATCAGGCCAGAGGATCGTTGACATACATCCTTTTATGAGAATTAAGTGGCGCAAGCTTCTCAGTGATCTGCCAACAACGAGACTCTCCCCTGGAAGAGGTGTTGTGTGTTGCCTTCAGGTCATGTAGTCAAGCTCAGTTCTTTCCACAGAGCATGACCCGAGGTGATTGGGGTCTAGAAACCTTTCCAAGCATCTAGAAACCTTTCCAAGGAATGCATCAGAGCCACACAACGAAAGCCCAACAATAGCCTCCTGGACCGTAGGCTTTAGGGCACTGAGGTTTTCTGGGACATTTCCAGGGAAGTGGTTGCTAAATGTGTCCCTGAGGTACCAAAAACGGAGTTTTCTGATAAAAAGCGGCACTCGAAACAGTGGAGGTGCTTAATAAATATTCATTAAATGAATGAACATATAAATAATAGGATCCTCTGGCTTGCAGGGGTGAAGCGTCTGCCAAGAGTAATGATTTTTGTTTTAAAGCAGTTAACCATAAAAATGATTCATTCTTTGTACCAATATATGGATAAAAGAACAGATCGCCTATGAAGGCAACTGGTGATTTTGTGCTCAGGGCTGTCATGCACAGCAGCTCAGGTTGTGCACTGCCCAACACCAAGGTGTTCCATAGATGACAGTGTGAATGGCTCCTCAGACAGACGAAAGAAAGTTCATTCTCAAATCCATGACGGGGAGGCAAACATCCACTTCATTCATTTACCAACTATCTTAGGCCTAGGGATATGACCAGGAACAAAGTATCATCTGATAGAAATGATAAATCATCAGGAAATAAATGTGATGGGGATAGTACATGGTGCTACGTCAGCTTGAGAGGGAAGCTTCTAATGCAGCCTGTGGCAGGAAGTGTGAGGGAGGGACGGTGAGGGGGGCGGTCAGGGAAGGCTTTCTGGAAGAAGCTAAGTGAGACCGGAAGAATGAATAGAAAGTCTCCAGGCAACGCTGATGGTTGGGGGAGAAAGCAAAGGCCCTGAATTTAGAGCTCTTGTAAATCCTTGACGAGTAATAATGGGTATTGACCATCGTTACCAGCACTTTAGTTTTCTTCGGAACACCTCCGTTGCTATCATCCCCAGTTTAAAGATGCATGAACTGAGTCTAAGCAAGCCTGAATAACTTGCCTAAGGTCACATCTAATAAACGATGGAGACACATCTGTCCCAAGGCCAGGCCAGGAGGTAAAATTCATGAAATTAAGAATTCAAAGAATTAGAGAAAGTACAACTAATAAGATACAGGATTGGTACAACAAAAGAAACAGAATAACTCACGCTTAAGGGACGGAACCACTAAAATAATAATTTAAGATCAACATTAGGTTACTGAGAAGTTGTTATAAGTAGCCAAGCAAACAAAATAAAAGGACTTATAAAGGATTATATCAATAGCTTTAAAAGAAACAAGAAATAATAAGTTAAAACCTGCAAATCCTCAAAAGCTTAGGGATTTAAGTAGTAAGATACAAACAAAATGGGATCGGGGGAGGGAAGGAATTGATAGGAAAGCAAAGTCAGAAGCACTGAATTTTAATAATGGAAATAACCAGAAAGGTAAAATGCAAAAAGAAAACATTTAAAAGGTGATTCAAATAGAGGGAGAATAAGAAGGAAGATAGGAGGCCATGGCAATCTACTCCAGTGTTCTTGCCTGGAGTACCCCATGGACAGAGGAGCCTGGTGGGCTACACTTCCGTGGTGGTGCAGAGAGTCAGACAGGACTGAAGTGACCACACGTGCACCCAAGAAGGAAGGTAAAGTAAGGAAGCCTAAACATTTAAAGAATGATAGGTGAAACAAACTAGAATAACTAAATTAAGGCCTGCTGCTGCTGCTAAGTCGCTTCAGTCGTGTCCGACTCTGTGCGACCCCATAGATGGCAGCCCACCAGGCTCCCGTGTCCCTGGGATTCTCCAGGCAAGAACACTGGAGTGGGTTGCCATTTCCTTCTCCAAAATTAAGGCCAAATAACCCTAAAAGGACAATTTAACAAATGGGAAGATGTCAACAGTTTAATTGTTACTTTCAAACTGTGGTGCTGGAGAAGACTCTTGAGAGTCTCTTGGACTTCAAGGAGATCAAACCAGTCCATCCTAAAGGAAATCAGTCCTGAATACTGATTGGAAGGACTGATGCTAAAGCTGAAGCGCCTATATTTTGGCCACCTGATACGAGGAGCTGACTCATTGGAAAAGGCCCTGATGCTGGGAAAGATTGAAGACAGGAGGAGAAGGGGACGACAGAGGATGAGATGATTGGATGGCATCACTGACTCAATGGACATGAACTTGGGCAAACTCCGGGAGATGGTGAGGGACAGGGAATCCTGGTGTGGGGTTGCAAAGAGGAGGACACAACTTGGCGACTGAACAACAATAGTTAGAAACACCGAAGACATAATTACGTAGGTAAAACCCATGCATCAAGCTCAGGCCAATGCCTATGATTATTATTACTATTAATTCAAATGTTAAAGGAGTTAACAAGTCTAAGAGACTGTCCTTTTAACCCCTTAAGATCTGAGTCCTTGCAAGTTCTCGAGCCTGTGTCTAGTTTCCTCTAGGCTGAGCAGGAGTGGGGAGAGCTAGGGGTCACACCTGCCCCAAGGTCACCCTAAAAGAGCCACTGGCCCCGCAGCCCATGTCAAGGCCTGGTAGGGAGGTGAGAAATAAGCTCCTTCAACCTCCCAGAGAGAAAAAATGGTGCAAAAGGCTGAAAATAAGATAGAGCTGTCAGAAGTATATGAAATTAGCTGCCTAAACTGTGAAACATAAGTCACAGTTATATTTGTTCTGAGATAGTGTAAGAATAGAAACGATTTTGGAGATAGAACATCTAAACCTCTCCAGTCACCATGTCCAAGTGGCCTGAGATCCTTTCGAGTGTGTCGCTGTCCTCTGTTCATGTTGCACAGCTGATGTTCACACTCATGGTACTACCAGGGCTTAGCCAGTGCCCAGGTGGGGGGAGCGGGGGAGGGTGCTGGAGTGGAGGTCACCTGCCGATGCTCTGCTTGCATTTTTATTGCTGAGGGTCCTGGGTCTCCTGTTCTTCTGGGGGAGCTGGGAAAGTGAGTTATCTCCAAAAGGCGTCTGGGCAGGCAAACCCCTCCACATTAGAGCTGCTGTCTTCCCGCCGGGGCTGTATTGACCTATCCCGGCGATATCATGACCTGACTTTGTGAGAACCTTGGTTGCAGCAGTCCTGGGCCCCTCCTGCAGTAGTCTGCACAAGTGTGCCTTTAAGGCTTTGTCAAGTTCCCAGGCTGCAACCTCTACCCAGGGAGCCTCCCTGCCTCTGCAAATATTGAGTGCTTCTGGTGGTCAGCCATGTGCTAAGTGCTCAGGGGGAACAAAACTTGGCATGGTCCAGCTTTTGGGGAGCCTACGGTCAATGCCCCCTGCTGCTGCTGGTAAGTGCTCAGTTGTATCTGATGATCAACACCCCTCAGGCCACACTGATCAGTGGTGAGGGCTGATGATTCTGCCCAACCTCCTGGAGAGCGGGACAGAGGCAGGGGGATGGGAGTGGGGGCTGAAGGGTCTCTCTACATCCAGTGCAGCTCAGTTCAGTTGCTCAGTTGTGTCTGACTCTTTGTGACCCCATGGACTGCAGCACGCCAGGCCTCCCTGTCCATCACCAACTCTCGGAGCTTGCTCAAACTCAAGTCCATTGAGTCAGTGATGCCATCCAACCATCTCATCCTCTGTTGTCCCTTTCTCCTTCTGCCCTCAATCTTTCCCAGCATCAGGGTCTTTTCCAATGAGTCAGTCCTTCCCATGGCCAAAGCATTGGAGTTTCAGCTTCAGCATCAGTCCTTCCAATAAATATTCAGGGTTGATTTCCTTTAGGATTGATTGGTTTGATTTCCTTGCAGTCCAAGGGACTCTCAAGAGTCTTCTCCAACACCACAGTTGGGAAGCATCGGTTCTTTGGCGCTCAGCTTTCTTTATAGTCCAACTCTCACATCCATACATGACCATTGGAAAAAGCATAACTTTGACTACACAGACTTTTGTTGGCAAAGTAATGTCTCTGCTTTTTAATATGCTGTCTTGGTTGGTCATAGCTTTTCTTCCAAGGAGCAAGAGTCTTTTAATTTCATGGCTGCAATCACCATCTGCAGTGAATTTGGAGCCCCAAAAAACAAAGTCTGTCATTGTTTCCATTGTTTCCCCATCTATTTGCCATGAAGTGATGCCATGATCTTAGTTTTCTGAATGTTGAGTTTTAATCCAACCTTTTCACTCTCCCCTTTCACTTTCATCAAGAGGCTTTTTAGTTCTTCTTTGCTTTCTGCCATAAGGATAGGGTCATCTATGTATCCGAGGTTGTTGATATTTCTCCCTGCAATCTTGATTCTAGCTTGTGCTTCATCCAGCCTGGCATTTCACATGATGTATTCTGCATGTAAGTTAACTAAGCAAGGTGACAATATACAGCCTTGACGTACTTCTTTTCCGACTCAGAACCAGTTTGTTGGTCCATGTCCAGTTTTGACTTGCTTCTTAACCTGCATACAGATTTCTCAGGAGGCAAGTCAGGTGTTACCAGGCATGGTCTGGTGTTACCATCTCTTTAAGAATTTTCCACAGTTTGTTGTGATCCACAGAGTCAAAGGCTTTGCCATAGTCAATAAAGCTAAAGTAGATGTTTTTCTGGAACTCTTGCTTTTTTGATGAGCCAACGGATGTTGGCAATTTGATCTCTGGTTCCTCTGCCTTTTCTAAATCCAGCTTGAACATCTGGAAGCCCTTTTTATTTATTTATTTATTTTTAAAAAAATAAGCTCTCAAAAATACAATAAAAGCCAGCTTTTTATTATGGAAAATTTCTAACACATACTAAAGCAGACAGAAAAGTATAATGAACTCCCCTCACCAGCTCAGCAGTTGTTAAAGACTCATGGCTTATTTTCTTCCATCTTTATTCCTCCCCACGCCTTCTTGGGCCTGCATGATTTTGAAGCAAGTCCCAGATATCTTATCATTTCATCCAAAATCTTTCAGAGTGTATCTCTAAAAGAAAAGGACTTTAAAAATAGCCCTTGTATCTTTAACATGCCTTTAAAAATTTGCAATTTCTTAGCATCATCAAGGGGCTTTCCCCATGGCTCAGCAGGTAAAGAATCTGCCTATAATTCAGGAGACAGAGGAGACTCAGGTTCAGTCCCTGGGTGGGGAAGATCCCCTGGAGGAGGAAATGGCAACCCACTCCAGTGTTCTTGCCTGGAGAAATCCATGGACAGAGGAGCCTGGCGGGCTGCATTCCGTGGGGTGGCGAAGAGTCAGACATGCCTGAGTGACTGAGCGTGCAGCATCATCAAACATCCGATCTGAGTTCAAATTTCCCTGATTGTCTTTGAAACTTTCCCTCAAGAAAAGGGAAAAAGTGTTTGTTTGAAACAGAATTCAAGTAAGGTTTGCGCGTTGCAGTTGGTTGACGTTGCCTGAAAACCTTTGGATCGCTACCTCACTTTTGTTTTCTGCTTGTACTTGGTTGAGAAATTGGGTCATCCGCCCTGCCTGGATTCTGTTGATTGCGACTGCAGTGTGTTTCACTGGCGTCTCTTTCTCCTGTGTTTTTTCTAAATTGGTAGCACTGGAGGCTGATTCGAGTCAGGCTGCATTTCTTCAGCTCTGTGTTGTCACAAATGATTGACTGATGGCAAACCCTACAACAGCTTCTTTGAATCAAAGAGGCAGCCCCCCAACCTGCAATGACGCGGCATTTGTTTCTTGTGTTTACAGGTTGTAAAGACTGTGAGACTCTGCTAGTGACAACCTGAACTAGCATTTATGAACATCTGGCAAGCTGCCCCCAGGGCTACAATACATGGAACCTCTATATTTCCATGGAAATGTGTACAGTTCCCTATATGGAAACTGGTCCTTGTCTCATATCAGCATTCAAGACTCATGAGTCTTTTCTTTTTCTTTCCCTACTGATAAGAAATCTTATTTATTTATTTTTTAATTGGAGGGAAATTGCTTTACAATGTTGCTTTGGTTTCTGCCATAAAGTGAAAGTAAAGTGAAGTCGCTCAGTCGTGTCCGACTCTTTGTGACCTCGTGGACTGTAGCCCACCAGGCTCCTCCATCCATGGGATTCCCCAGGCAAGAATACTGGAGTGGGTTGCCATTTCCTTTTCCAGGGGATCTTCCCCACCCAGGGATCGAACCCGGGTCTCCCACATTGCAGGCAGACGCTTTAACCTCCGAGCCACCAGGGAAGCATCAACCATAAATATGCATACATCACCTCCCTCTTGAGCTTCCCTCCTCTTCCCCCAGCCCACCTTTCTAGGTCATCACAGAGCACCTTTCTGGGCTCCTTGTGTTACATAGCAACTTCCCACCAGCTAGCTATTTTACACGTGATAGTGTATACACATCAAGGCCACTTTCTCCATTCGTCCCACTCTCGCCTTCCCTCGTCCGTTCTCTACATCTGCATCTCCAGTCCTTCCCTGCAAATAGGTTCGTCCGCAACATTTTTCTAGATTCCATATACATGCGTTAGTCTACGAGATTTGTATTTCTCTTTATGATCTACTTCACTCTGTATAGCAGGCTCTAGGTTCATCCACCTCACTACAACTGACCCAAGTTCATTCTTTTTATGGCCGAATAATATTCCACTGTGTATATGTACCACAGCTTCTTTATCCACTCATCTGTTGATGGACGTCTGGGTTGCTTCCATGTCCTGGCTACTGTAAATAGTGCTGCAGTGAATGCTGGGGTACATGTGTCTTTTCATGCATGAGTCTTTAATGGCAGTGAGGGATTTCATGCAATGATCGTTCTGGAGCTGGATCCAGGGAACCTTGTCACAATATTTAATAATTAGGAAGGTTTGGCTGGACCGACTAGAGCAGAGCTGCTAACGCTTAGTGAGGATGTCCTTGGCTGCCCCCTAAGTATAAGCCCTGGGGTGAATCAAATGCTTAATGCAGGCTGACCATCCTTGGAACAATTAGAAGCTTCTGCAGTTCCCTCAGGTCATTGCCAGGAATAGACAAACATGTCTTCACTGGGAAGGTCAGTGGACAAATATTTTAAGAAGCATCAGCCTGCCCAGTTCATGCAGAAAAATTGCCCTATGTGAAATTGTATAATGTAGTTTAATTTTATACAGAAATGTCAATTCATAAAAAGCACATGTTGGCACTCTATCCTTTTCTCATATGTGTGTATCTATATTTATCAATTTGGTGATTTTGTGTATGAAGTGATTTCTGGGACATTGCATCCATAGTAAAGACCCAACTTATAACATCTTGACTTGAGAGGACTTCTAAGAGACCAATCTGGTGATGAACTGGGGGTACCTTAGGGCTTTGCCCACTGTGGGCATTTCAACAGTAACACCCTCCTTTGCACGGCCAAGTTTATCCTGCAATACCTCTATCGGGGCAGCCTGGGAGGGGTGGGAGAATGTGGGGTGTGGAGTCTAAGCCTCTGACTGATGGTCTGGCTGTCTTACTAGCTGTGCAACCTCAGGCTAGTTACTAACTTTGAGTCTTAGTTTTCTAATCTGTGAAATGGGAATAACATAAGAGACTTTAAAGTGATAGTACACATCAGTTCAGTTCAGTCGCTCAGTCGTGTCCAACTCTGCGATCCCATGAATCGCAGCACACCAGGCCTCCTTGTCCATCACCAACTCCAGGAGTTCAGCCAAACTCATGTGCATAAAAGCCCTCAATAGAGATGAGTTCCTTTCTGGTATTCCTGTTTCTAGCACGTCTATAGTAATTGTGTCCCCCTCCTGCTGCACTGCCCACCAATACCGCTGCTTGTGGTCGTATGGAAGAGGACTCACAGCACACCATTGGGTGAGCGGTGGACAATTCTAGAACCTCTGGGGACAGGCACTGACCACCAAGAAGAACATACTTCTAGCACATGGAGGACTGGTTCCTTGGCCATCTGAGTCCAGAAGACAATAGCCCTCTCATTAGCCTTCAGCCCCTACTGCTCTGATTTCCATTCTTCTACTTCTCACCTCAGCCAAGTCCCCTTGGGCAGTCCCTCGTGTGGGAGACCCAGACTGTAACTACATGTGACATGTTTGGGGTGCCTGGCTCTCCTTCACACACTTCTCAAAGATTCTCCCCAACACAGGTCCCTCTGAATTGGGAATGACCTCATTAATCCTGCCTCTCTTTTTTTTTTAGCTGATTGGCCCAGAGCTAAACACCTGGGCCCCAAGATGGCTAATCAGATTGTTTCCCTTTGAAATTCTTTCTTAGAGATCCAAAAGTCCCCACTGGCTGTGGAGAGCCAAGTTGAAAAGTCATATCAGCTATGGCTGCCATTTGGGGTCATACGCAAGGTGACAAGCAAGAGAAGATGGTCTGAGAAGAGAGCAGGAGAATAAAGCGGTCCACAGAGCAGGAAGCAGTCAGCCCCTGGGACCCTGAGGAAAGGAGGAAGTGGCTCTCCTGACGGCATTTCCATTCCGATACGGTTGGGTTTCACCTCTTTCACTTGGATTCTTTGAGCTTCCAGCATCCTTACCATGTGCCCCTTTCACTTGAACAAATTTGTGTGGCTCTAATCTTTGCAATCAAAGCAACTGTGTCCAAAGGATGAGACAAGGATTCCTGCTCCCACCACTTCTGTCAATACCACAGTGGAATTCCTCACAAGTGTCATAAGATGGGAAAAAACAAACAGAAGTCATGATGATTGGAAAGAAAGGATTAAAACTGTCTTTATTCACAGAAGGCAGGATTGAGTGCATGGAGAATCCAAAGGAGTATACAGTAGAGCTACAAGTGACCTTAATCAAGGTCACAGGATACTGAGTGGACACGCAGAGATTAATTGCATTTATGTTGCATTGGAGAAGGACATGGCAATCCACTCCAGTGTTCTTGCCTGGAGAATCCCAGGGACGGGGGAGCCTGGTGGGCTGCCGTCTATGGGGTCGCACAGAGTCGGACACGACTGAAGCGACTCAGCAGCAGCAGCAGCATACTACTAAAAGTGGAAGTGAAAGTCACTCAGTCGTGTCTGACTCTTTGTGATCCCATGGATTGTCCATGGAATTCTCCAGGCCAGAATACTGCAGTGGGGAGCCTTTCCCTTCTCCAAGGGATCTTCCCAACTCAGGGATCGAACCCAGGTCTCCCGCACTGCAGGCGGATTCTTTACCAGCTGAGCCACAAGGGAAGCCCCGTACTACTAAAACAATTGAAAAATTAAATGGCAAAACACAAGCATTTAAAATAGGATCAAAATTATTCAATACTTAGGAACAAATATAAATAAAAAATGCACAAATCTTCTACAGTAAACTATAAAGTCATTGCTGGAGTCACCTAAGGAGTACCTAAATAAATGGAAAATTAGGACATGGTCATTGATTGGTACCTTAAATTGTACCAATTGTACCTTAAATCTTCAGGTATCAATAACCTCCAAATTTATCTATAGAGATAATGTAATCTTAACCAAAATCCTAGCAGACTTTTTTCAGAAGATAAATTGACGAACTGATTCTAAAATTTATATGGAAATGTGAACAACTTAAAATAGCCAAGACAATCTTAAAAAAGAATAAAGTAGGAGGGTTTACTCTACCAGATTTTAAAACTTATCATAAAGCTACAGTATCTAAGACAGTGTAACATTGGCATAAGGAAAGACAATTAGATCAATGAAACAGAATAAAAGTCCAGAGAAGACCCATGTGTCTATGGTCAGTGGATTTTTGAAAAAGCAAAATCAAAACCAGAGAAAACACAACAGCAATTCATTGGGAGAGCCCAGGAGTTCTTTTTAATAAATGATGCCAGAGCAACTGGATATCCATATGGACCATAGACCTAAATGTTAAAAGTATAAAGCATCCATAAGAAAAGCATAGGAGAATATCTCTGAAATACTCAAATCTTTCTTAGAAGGGAAAAGGACAAACAGTAAAAGAAAAAAATGGTGTTAGTTGTCAAAATGTCTGCTCTTTAAAAAACAGGACAATTAAAAGACAAGCCACAGACTAGTAGAATGTATTTGCAATTCATTTATCTGATCAAGGGCTTGTGGTCAAGAAATAGAAAGTAGCCAACAAATTAAGAAATAATAATAAACGGGCCAAAGACTTGAACAAGAACTTCACATAAGAAGATACACGAATGGCCAACAAACATACAGCATCATGAGTCATCAGGGGAAATGAAACTTCAAGCCCCAGTGAGAAACCACAGTGTATTAGAGTAGATGCAGTTACGAAGACTGACCATCCCAAACACTGGTGAGGCTCTAGAGCAACCAGAACTTTGATATCTTGCTGATAGGAGTATAAAATAGGCAATCAATCATTTTGGACAATTGCTCGGCTGTCTCTAATAACATTACTACTAATGTTGTGTGCACACGTAGTCGCTCAGTCGTGTCTTATTCTTTTTGACCCCATGGATTGTAGCCCGCCCAGCTACTCTGCCCATGGGATTCTCCAGGCAATAATACTGAAGTGGGTAGCCATTCTAGTCTCTAGAGGATCTTCCTGACCCAGAGATCAAACCCAGGTCTCCTGCAGAGATTCCTGCAGGCAGATTCTTTACTGTCTGAGCCACCAACATTAATGGTAACACATATTAACACCTATCCTAAGACCCAACACTTCCACTTCTGGGGACACACTCTGGAGAAATGAATACATCCATCCGTAAAAAGACATTTCTAGGAACATTCATAGCAACTTTGTAATAGTCAAAAACTAGAAGCACTCCAAATATTCATTAACAGAAGGATGGATAAACAAACTGTGGTAATAATTCTCAGCAATAAAAGAACAGTCTTATACACACACACACACACACACACACACACACACATGAATATGAATCTCAGATATGTTGAGCCGAGTGAGAGAGAATCAGGATGACATACTGTATGATCCTATTTTTATGAAGTTCAGGAGCCAGCAAAATTAATCTAATGGTACTGGAAACCAGAAGATGTTTCTGACAAAGAAGGATGGTTATGAACAGGAAAAGGGTCTTAGCTTCATGCCTAATGTTCTAGATCTTGGCCTGGTTCATGGCCAACTGGGTGTATACATGTGTAAACATCCGTGGCTGTGGACTCAACTGTAATCCACCACCTCTGCCCTAAATTTTTATGTTGAAGCCTTGACTCCCAGTGTGATGGTATTTGGAGAGGGCGTCTTTGGGAAGGTGGGGCTCCCATGAAGGGGAAAAGACCAGAACTCACTTTCTCCCTCCCACGATGTGAGGACACAGCAAGAAGGCAGCTGTCTGCAAGCCAGGGAGAGAGTCCTCCAGGAACCCGACCATACTGGCACCCTGATCTAGGACTTCTGCTTCCAGAACTGTAAGAAACCAAGTTCTGTGGTCTCAGTACCCAACACATGGTATTTTGTTATGGCAGCCCGAGCTGATGCATTCATTAAGCTGTATACCCAAGATTTGTATATTTTGTTGTAATGTAAAATTTATTTTAATAAGTACTAGTAAAAATGCCTTTATGAAAGCATTTACTGTAATGGCAATTACAAAAAAGACAGCTAAAATATTTGGGGCCCAGCATGAGATAACATTCGAGTCCTTCTTCAGTTGCTTCCAGTCTTTGCACATTGTAGAGTTCTCTTTTTAAAAAAAAATTTTGAAGGGGTTCAAATTTAGATCAGAAGCTCGCATTTACATGCACAGATTACCAAAGAGTCAGAGATTATTTTTCTTTCTTAGAGCACAGAGGACCTTGGGATTTAGCAGGAATGGATGGTTAACAGCATTGGGAAAGTGACCATGGGCACTGAACGAGAGATGCTCAAGAGTCAACCACGGCACTCTATACGAAGGACGCGATGTACAAAGACAGGGACACAGAGAGACGGGGGATGGCAGAGACCAAATCACTTTACAGAAATAGAGATCTGAGCCTCGGAATGCCAAGGTGCTAGTGGAATGAAGAGCAAGCAGGAGAGGAGGAACAGCACACGGAACGGTACCCCAGACATCGCATGCCAAGCAAATATTGACGCGGCGGCTCATCAGCTGTTGAATGGTAGTGTTTCCCAGGAAAAATTCATATCTAGAACTTCACATAAAAGTGGCAACTCAGAGCTGTGGAAGCCCGACAGCCCATCAGGAACTTTTTGTCTAGAAAACTTTTCCATTACAGGTACATGATGACCTACCTGGCCATAGAAATCCAGCTCAGAAAACATAGTAGAAACAAGGGTCACAGAGGGCTTCTGAGACTGACCTGGATACACTCTCCAAAACGTCTGTCCTCATGAAGCCCAAGACAGAAGGAACACAGGTGACCTCTGTGGGCCAAGCTGGACTCACTGGGAGGCCGACAGGAAGGGTTCTCATCTCCCCCTTGACTCCCCACTTCAGCCTGCTCTGTGGGTTGGAAGTGCCTGCCCAGCCTTTGGTGAAATTTCAGGCAGGCCACGTGCAAAGCTTTTCTAGTCACTCTTGGCTTATGAACAAATGGCTTCTTTTGCTGGGTATAAAAAGTGCATCTGAAAACTCTCAGAACTCCAACTCCTTCCGCCCATCCAGGCCTCCTGTGAAACCCCTGCTTCATGCTGTCTTCTCTCCATCCCCCTAATTGCATTTTGGGTCTCCAAAGCTTTTGGGGGCTCCTCAGAAATGCCATGTTGGTGGGGAGGTGGTCTCTGACTGCAGTTCTTGGGCACGTACAAAGCTCACAAGCTGGTCACTCATGACTCTCCAAGTTTCTATAGCCACTTCCTGCCAAGATCCACCTGGACCCTACCAGACAGCCTTTTGGGTGAAGTCCTTTTCAAAGTGGTTCAGAGCTGGTTCCTTTCCTTGGGGTCCACACTTGATTCTAAGAAAACACACGCCTCTGCCCTGCCTTTGGTGTAAATAACCCCCTACCAGCCCTCTCTCCTCACCTCCCATGCAGGCTGCCAGCCAGCTCACCTCGAGATGTTTCACCCCTTGTATCTCCCACATTTGAGATTTCTAAGACCCCTCTCCCCCATAACCTCTTGAAGCTCCCCTCACCATGGTCAAAGTGAGAAGTGTGTCAGTTAATTTGGTGTATCAACTTTCCTGGGACATGATGCCTAGATATTTGGTCAAATGTTATTCTGGATGTTTCTGTGAAGGTGTTTTTTCAGTTCAGTTCAGTTCAGTCACTCAGTTGTGTCCGACTCTGCAACCCTATGGACTGCAGCATGCCCGGTTTCCCTGTCCATCACCAACTCCTGGAGCTTGCTGAAACTAATTTCCATAGAGTCATGGATGCCATCCAACCGTCTCATCCTCTGTCATCCCCTTCTCCTCCTGCCTTCAATCTTTCCCAGCATCAGGGTCTTATGAGTCAGTACTTCACATCAAGTGGCCAAGGAATTGGAGCTTTAGCCGCAGCATCAGTCCTTCCAATGAATATTCAGGACTCATTTCCTTTAGGGTTTACTGGTTTGACTCCTTGCAGTCCAAGGGACTCTCAAGAGTCTTCTCCAACATCACAGTTCAAAAGCATCAATTCTTTGGCACTCAGCTTTCTTTATGGTCCAACTTTCACATCCATACATGACTACTGGAAAAACCAAACTTTGACACTATGGACCTTTGTTGGCAAAGTAATGTCTCTGCTTTTTAATATGCTGTCTAGGTTTGTCAGAGCTTTTCTTCCAAGAAGGTGCTTTCAGGATGAGAGTAACACTTAAACTAGCAGACTTTGAGTTAAGCAGATGACCCTCCTTAATGTGAATGTGTCTCATCTCCCAAAGTGTTGAAGTTCTTAATAGAAAAAAGACTAACCTCACCCAAGCTGAAAGGAATTGTGCCAGCAGATGGACTATGGGCTCAAATCACAGCAGTAATCCCCAACTGCTGGCCCGCCTGCAGATTTTCGACTCAGCAAGCCTCCACAGTTGTGGGAGCCAGTTCCTTGAAATGAATCTCTCTCTCTCAAGCTCTCTCTTTCTGTCTCTCTCTCCATATCCTGTTGTTCTTTTTCTCTTTCTGACCTGGACAGACTCAAGGAGCACCCTCCCATAGGGACCAATGGACAATTGAGGGCACCCTGACAATTCCCTCCAAACAAAACCTGGCAGCTACTCTCATCTCTACCCTCTTTTTAAAAATTGAATGTTAAGACATGAAAACATTTATGTGATAATTGGGGAGGAGCCAGTGTCCCGAATCCTGCCTGTTGAGCCCTTGACATGGGCATTCTCATCGTCTCTTGGAGTGTCCTGTATAGGTGGTTGGACGCTGATGATGTTGTTCTTGGCTCCTGAGATTTATCAGAGACAACAGGAAGCAGTGGCTCCTAATATATAATTCTGTTCAGTTTGGTTGCTCAGTTGTGTCCGACTTTTTGCAGCCCTATGGACTGCAACACTCCAGGCCTCCCTGTCCATCAACAAATCCCAGAGCTTGCTCAAACTCATGTCCATCGAGTCAGTGATGCCATCCAACCATCTCATCCTCTGTCATCCCCTTCTCCTCCTGCCTTCAATCTTTCCCAGCATCAGGGTCTTTTCCAGTAAGTTAGTTCTTCGCATCAGGTGGCCAAAGTATTGGAGCTTCAGCTTCAGCATTAGTCCTTCCAGTGAATATTCAGGACTGATTTCCTTTAGGATTGACTGGGTGGATCTCCTTGCATTCCAAGGGCCTCTCAAGAGTCTTCTACAACACCACAGTTCAAAAGCATCAATTCTTCGGCTCTCAAATTTTCTTTATGGTTAAACTCTCACATCCATACATGACTACTGGAAAAATCATAGCTTTGACCAAATGAACCTTTGGTGACAAAGTAATGTCTCTGCTTTTTAATATGCTGTCTATGTTGGTCATAACTTTTCTTCCAAGGAGCAAGCGGCTGCAGTCACCATCTGCAGTGATTTTGGAGCCCAAGAAAATAAAGTCTGTCACTGTTTCCATTGTTTCTCTATCTATTTGACATGAAGTGATGGGACTGGATGTTATGATCTTCATTGTTTTTTGAATGCTGTGTTTTAAGCCAGCTTTTTCACTCTTCTTTTTCACTTTCATCAAGAGGCTCTTTATTTCTTCTTCACTTTCTGACATAAGTGTGGTGTCATCTGCATATCTGAGGTTAATGATATTTCTCCCGGCAATCTTGACTTCAGCTTGAGCTTCATCCAGCCTGGCATTTTGCATGACATACTCTGCATATAAGTTAAATAAGCAGGGTGACAATATACAGCCTTGATGTACTCCATTTCCTTTTGGAACCAGTCTGTTGTTCCATGTCCAGTTCTAACTGTTGCTTCCTGACCGGCATACAGATTTCTCAGGAACCAGGTCAGGTGGTCTGGTGGAATAGACCAGGTCTGGTCTATTCCTATCTCTTTAAGAATTTTCCACAGTTTGTTGTGATCCATAGAGTCAAAGGCTTTGGTGTAGTCAATAAAGCAGAAGTAGATGTTTTTCTGGAACTCTCTTGCTTTTTCTATGATCCAGTGGATGTTGACAAGTTGATCTCTGGTTCCCCTGCCTTTTCTAAATCCAGCTTGAACACCTGGAAGTTCTCAGTTCATGTACTGTTGAAGCCTGGCTTGGAGAGTTTTGAGCATTACTTTGCTAGTGTGTGGGGTTGCAAAGAGTCAAACACAACTGAGAGACTGAACTGAACTGAACTGAGATGAGTGCAATTGTGTGGTAGTTTGAACATTCTTTGGCATTGCCTTTCTTTGGGATTGGACGAAAACTGATGTTTTCCAGTCCTGTGGCCACTGCTGAGTTTTCCAAATTTGCTGGCGTATTGAGTGCAGCACTTTCATAGCATCATCTTTTAGCATTTGAAATCGCTCAGCTGGAATCTCGTCACCTCCACTAGCTTTGTTCCTAGTGATGCTTCGTAAGGCCCTCTTGACTTTTCATTCCAGGATGTCTGGCTCTACGTGAGTGATTACACCATTGTGGTTATCTGGGTCGTGCATATCTTTTTTGTATAGTTCTTCTGTGTATTCTTGCCACCTTTTTTAAATATCTTCTGCTTCTGTTAGATCCATACCATTTCTGTCCTTTATTGTGGCCATCTTTGCATGAAATATTCCCTTGGTATCTCTAATTTTCTTGAAGAGATCTCTAGACTTTCCCATTCTAACGTTTTCCTCTATTTCTTTGCACTGATCAGTTAGGAAGGCTTTCTTGCTATTCTTTGCTATTCTTTGGAACTCTGCATTCAAATGGGTATATCTTTCCTTTTCTCCCTTGCCTTTAGCTTCTCTTCTCAGCTATTTGTAAGGCCTCTTCCAATAACTTTTGTGCCTTTTTTCATTTCTTTCTCTTAGGAATTATATGTAATATATACTTGCTGCTGCTGCTGCTAAGTCGCTTCAGTTGTGTCCGACTCTGTGCGACCCCATAGATGGCAGCCCACCAGGCTCCGCCATCCCTGGGATTCTCCAGGCAAGAACACTGGAGTGGATTGCCATTGCCTTCTCCAATGCATGAAAGTGAAAAGTGAAAGTGAAGTCACTGAGTTGTGTCTAACTCTCAGCGACCCCATGGACTGCAGCCTACCAGGCTCCTCCATCCATGGGATTTTCCAGGCAAGAGTACTGGAGTGGGGTGCCATTGCCTTCTCCAAATATATACTTACATGTAAGTAAATTAGGTCCTTGTTACTATATCTCTATATAAATCGAGGCCCTGTGGGGAAAGTAACATTAGGAAGCAAAGGGAGCCTCACCACCTCCTGGTGGGACAGGTGGCTCAGTCCATGCTTCCCAAGGACAGATATGGAAACACAATTTCTCATAACCATCCAGGAATTTGTAGAGTGTGAAGTTTCCAGGAATGAACTTAATGAAATAATGAGGGATTGGCTTCAGGATTTTGTCACCATCATATTTATCGTAGTGTAGCTTACAAAATAGCAGAATGAGGGCCACCAGGACCTCCCTGGTGGTCCAGTGGCTAGGACTCTGTGCTTCCAATGCAGGGGGCTGGATTCGATCCCTGATTGGGGAACTAGGTCCCACTTACTGCGACTAAGAGTTCTCATGCCACAGCTAAAAGATCCACATGCCTCAGTGAAGATCACAGATCCTGTGTGCCTCAGCGAAGATCACAGATCCTGTGTGCCTCAGCTGAGACCTGGCACAGTCAAAGAAATAAGCAAATACACACACACACACATTTATATTTACGTAGCAAATACGTAAACCTCCTCCAGGTCAGAAATTGCTATTGCTTCCCTTGTGTCCATTCTCCTTTCTTCTTTCCTGTGGAACCAATTTACTGGGGACAGAAATAGACCTGATATGAAAACAACATACATTTTTCAGCTTCCTTGCAGGTGGAGGTGGCCAGATGACTGACTTTTTGACCCAGTTTGGCCACCAGTTGTTAAGTAAGCTTCAGGGAATCTCCTTAAAGGAGGGCAGACTCGGCTGGCAAGTGCCCGCCTATCCTCTGCTTTTCTCCTTTCCTCCATCTAAACTGTGGCTGTGACGGCTGGAGCTCTGGGAGTCGTTTTGACAGATGGTGGAGGAAAAGCTAGAAGGGACCTGGGTCCTTAATGGCTTGAGAAGCTGCTGTCACAACTTTCCAGACTTCTTTCACACAAGAGCGAAATAAACCTCTGCCTTGTTAGGCTGAGTTATTTGGGGTTTTTGGTTACAAGAAACTAAATTCAGTCCCAGCTGATATAATATCCAAATAGCCAAACAACAGGAACATGATTAATTAATCACAATCCAATCACACTATAGATTATTTTATAGCCTTTAAATCATGGTGTAGAAAAATATTTAGTAATATGATATACAGGCATACTTTGTTTTATTTCACTCGGCTTTATTGTGCGTCATAGATATTGGAAAGGCTTTTTTCTTTTACAGATTGAAGGTTTGTGGCAACCTTGTGTTGTGAGATGATGATTAGGATTTTTTAGCAATAAAGTATTTTCAAGTTGAAGTTCGTACAGTTTTTTAGACATACTACTATTGCACACCCAGTAGACTGCAGTGTAGTGTAAACATACTTTTATATGCATTGGGAAACCAAAACATTCATGTGGCTTGTTCTTCTACAAAATTCACTTTATTATGATGATCAAGAACCAAACCCTCAATATCTCAAAAGTGTGCCTATATTGTTAAGTCGGTTTCAAGATGCTGTGTATACAAGATCCCAATTTATGAAGAGAGAATATGCATAACACATAGGAAAAAAGACTTGAAACAGTTGCAACACACAAAAACTTCTGGGTGGTGGTGATGGGGTGAGTTTTCTTGTATTTAGTATCTAAAGTTTCCTAATTTTGTGATAGGAGAGCAACAGTGGAGCTTTTTTTTTTTTTAAAGGAAGTTGTAGAGTTTTAAAAAATATGAACAACTGAAACACTTGTGTTATTTTTTAAACACAAGACGCTCTTGTAGCTCTGCCAAGACTTTGCAGATCAAACCCTGTTACACTGTTTCATGAACCAGCCCCTCGGGATTTGCTGTCTCTTACCTTGTTCTCTTGGCTCCCGGGTCTGTCTGGGTTGGTATCCTCCAGAGATGCTTTCTGCTCTGCGGTAAATTCAAGGTCAGGGGTTCATTGACAGAGTTCTCATTTTCCAGTGGATCTGCGATGTGTGAGAAACGTAGGGAGTCAGAAACGTGTATCTCCCGTTTTCAGGCAATTCTAAGAGACTGTAGCAGCTGTCATCCTGAGAGGGGAAGGAAGTGGAGTGAAAAGGATGCCCTTCCCCTCAAGTCCCTGAAGAGGAAATTGCCACTCTTTGTGCTCTATTAAATGACCAGGAATGCCATCACTAACAAAAGTCATACTTACAGTACAAGACATTTCATAGCCATGCATATATCCATCCATCCATCCGTGCATGCACAGTCGAAAAAAAAAAATCATGAATGAACCTGAAAACTTGGATACAAACCTGGTTAATGTCTCAGAGGACAATAGAACCATAATCTGGTGTTATCCTTTCTACTGGACAAAATCCTTTGCAATTTACCGGTTGTTTAACGTCTAACTTTACAATGTCTGAGTCCTAATAGATGTTAAGTAATAAGTCACCTCCCCTAGCATGTCAGATCAGCTTAGGTGGGACTGTCAGTTAATGTTCTACTGTGACTTTGAATGGATCAGTTCAGTTCAGTTCAGTTCAGTCGCTCAGTCATGTCTGACTCTTTGTGACCCCATGAATCGCAGCACGCCAGGCCTCCCTGTCCATCACCAACTCCCAGAGTTCACTCAGACTCGCGTCCATCGAGTCAGTGATGCCATTCAGCCATCTCATCCTCTGTCGTCCCCTTCTTCTCCTGCCCAATGGATACCCCTCAGCAAATGAAATGGAGATTGTCCTCACCTTCCAGACCCAGATCACAAACCACTGACTCAGAGCACCAGCTCCTTTCCTTCTCAGGGGGTGGAAGGGAGAGACCTGGTGCTGGGTGGCCTGTTCTGTCTGCTCCTTGGCAGAAGAGTGTTTTCTCCTTGGACCCTGGATCAGGGGATGCTGGGCTGTCTTGAGAGTTAGCTTCAAGGAGGCAAAATGAGGGAGTCACTTTACAAATAAAACTGTAAGTCTAATGAGAGTATTTACAGTCTGAATGTAAGTGATGTCTTTGGTTGTGGGAGGGCGTGCTGTGGTCCCTACACTGGGGTCAGCAGCCTCCATTTGGCTTGGAGGCCACAAACTTAAGGCTCACACGTGCTAAGACCTTTCAGTTGTGTCCGAGTCTTTGTGACCCTATGGACTGTAGCCTGCCAGCCTCTTCTGTCCATGGGATTCTCTAGGCAAGAATACTGGAGTGAGTTGCCATGCCCTCCTCCAGGGGATCTTCCCAACCCAGGGATCGAACCCACATCTCTTACGTCTCCTGCATTTGCAGGTGGGTTCTCCCATTGTCAATCCCATTTCCCTTCCACCCTCATCTCAGACACAGTCCCACAGCCACCTTTTCTTCTGCTCAGGAAGACCCCCCACCCTGACCCTGGGCAGCTGTATCTGCTCTCTTCTGCTTGCCACACTCTAACTCTGTAAGCCCCCAGTGGGATAGCTGATAACTCCATGGACCATTACACACTTGAAATGTGGCTTGTGTGACTAAAGAAGTAAATTCTTCATTAAAAAAAAACTTAAGCTAATTTAAATTTATATGTAAAAAACAGAGTCAATTTCATTATTGGAAAACTTTTGAGGATATTTGGAGTAATTTGAGGATTGTCTCTACTTTAACTTCTGGCTGTACATTTAATAAATTTTCTGGCTGTAAACGACTCTTTAACTGTGCATTTTATGAAATCTAAATCCAGATCGAGAATTTCCGGTGAAAATTTAGTATGCAAATTGAGAGAGATTGTAAGAATAAAATACTCAACAGATTTTCACAACAGTGGAAAAAAGGAATATAAAATATCTCATTACTAATTTTTATATTGATTATTGACTACATGATAAAGTAATGGTATTTTGGACATATTGGGTTAAATAAAATGCATTGTTAAAACCAATTTTAGTAATTTCTTTACTTTTTAATATTACAGAAATTTAAATGACTTATGGGGCTTTCACTGTGTTTCTGTTGGACAGAGCTTCTCTAACCCTCTTCTCTGCCCAGGTTCTGGAACCAGAAGAAGGTGAACTCTGGCTCAAGCCATATTGTCACTAGCTGCACGATCTGGGATAAGTGACTCAATCTCTCTAGGTCTCAGTTATTATTTTTTTAATCAGTAATATGGGTATGGTAGGAACCACATTGAAATGCCTGCCTACCTCAGCCACTGAGTACCTACAAGTGCGCAAACAAGTTAGCTGCTGTTGTTTCTGGCCATGTCTTAATGCAACCCTCAAGGCTCCCCTAAAATATCGTCTTTGTGGGCAAGGGTCTAGTTCTTTGCCTTTGCCTCTCTTGTAGACGTTGACTCATTGCTTGCAATAAAATGACATCGTTACAGTACTGTGGTTTTTCTCAAAGGGCGGAGACTCCCACTTCTTTGTATGTGAGTATGTGCTTTTAATTATTTTAAAAATTTTATTTATTTCTGTGGCTGCCTGTGATCCTAGCTGCAGCACGCAGGGTCCTTGCTGCAGTTCCTGGATGCTCTGGCTGTGGCACACGGGCTCACTAGCTCCGTGGCACGTGCGATCTTTGTTCCCCAACTGTGGATCGAACCCACATCCCCTGCACTGCAAGGCAGATCCTTAACCACGGGACCGCCAGGGAAGTCCCTGCTTTTAACTCTAACGGAAATTTTCAAACATACAAAAGCTGAGAGAGTAGTGTAGTGTATCAGCCACCCTGCTCCCACGGCCACAGTCTTCCCATCCCCATATTGCTCTTGCTTGGCGGGGTACTCAGCACACGGTTCTGTTTGTGGTCGATGGCAGACCACCACGCTTCCTTTGCTGCTCCTTCCATCGAGCAGTCGAGTCAGTTTCTCCATCTGCTGTCTTCAGGACTGGCCTTGTGAGCTGCGGGGGCCATAGACTGTGGTGGAAGCGACTGTTGGGCTCTGGCCTGGGTCTCAAGACCTGGCGGCTTCTGCTCCTGCTCTCTGGGAACCTGCCACCTCGTGGACAAGCCGAGCTAGCCTGCTGGAGGGCCAGCGACCACGGGGAGCAGAGACAGACAGTCCCAGCTGAGGCCCTCTGGGACCAACCAGCTCCCTAGCGGCCCGAGAGGCTGTCCTTGACCTTCTAATCCCAGCTGAGCCGCCAGTCCACTGCAGAGGTCAGACAAAGTGGTCTGGAGCCAGGAGCCATCCAGTCAACCCCCAGAATCAAGAGAAATAATAAACATCCTCAATTCCATCTCTATGTTTTAAGGGTGGTTTGACATGTGGCAAAAGGCTACTCGACAGATTTTAGCGCAAGTTTTGGAACGAATTAAGGTCTCCCCAGGGCACGCAGGGCAGCGTGCTGTCTGTCCTCCAGAGGCTAAGAAACTGTCACCCTCTCTACAACCCCAGCACGCTGTCCACCCAGCCCCTAGGCCAGCCACTGGCAGAGGGGGCTCAGCTCTGACAAACCCCATTTGTAAGTGTTTCTGGACTTATTTCTGCTCAACAAATATGCTTTGAACAATATGCTCTCAAATATGCTTTGAATATGCTAGATAAAATGTGCCAGGAAGTGGTTTAAAAGATTAAGGGAAAGGGATTTCCCTGGGGGTCCAGTGGTTAAAACCCCATGCTTCCAAAGTAGGGGTCTCAGGTTGGATCCCTGCTCTGGGAACTCTTGGAACTAGGATCCCATTTGCCATGCAGCGAGGCCAAAAATTTTTTTAAAAATAAAGGGATCCTGCTGTAAAGCTATTCCCAAGGTATTGTTATTCAGCCACTGTCATGTCCAACTCTTTGTGACCCCAGGGATGGCAGCACACCAGGCTTCCCTGTCCTTCACTATCTCCTGGAGTTTGCTCAAACTCATGTCCACTGAGTTGGTGATGCCATCCAACCATCTCGTCCTCTGTTGCCACCTTCTTCTCCTGCCCTCAATCTTTCCCAGCATTAATCCCAAGGTATTAATCTCACACATATTCAGGGCAAAAGAAACTCTCTGAAACTGTCTGGCTATTGATAGAGAGAGAACAGGATAGACTCTCACCACCCAGGAAACTCATTTTCCAGACATCGTACACATAGACAGCACCAAGGCTCCCTCCTAGAAGGCATGGAATCCGGGGGTGTACTGAGCCCTGGAACAAGACATCTCTTTTAAATAGAAGCCAGTCTTATTGGATCATTTGGTCAACACTTCCTCCTGTAGTATCTGCATCATCTTATTGGGGGAATTTGAATTCTTTGGATAATGGCTTCAGAAAGTTCCACCTTATTGGACCTGTCCTTGATCATTCTCGATGCCTTTTATTCTCCTTTCATTTAATAGGGGTCTTTTAGCTCCACTGACTCCAGCTGGATATTAACCAGCAGCTGTGACCGCCATGCCCGGTACTGACCTGCTGGGTGGCCGGCGTTCCCCTCAGAAGCGTCTCTGGCTTTGCCTCTGCTTCGGAGTCTCATGGCACGATTGAAGATGGAGTTTCTCTGGACTGGCTTGGTATGGGATGCTTTGTCTTGCGCCTTCTGGTCGGCATGGGGCATTCTCGCTTTTGAGAGGACCTCAGGTCTCACACTGGCCGGCTCATCAACTGCCCTTGAACCACTCACTGATTTCTCCTGTGGCTTCTCCAAGTCCTCAGAGTCCCTGGTCTCCATTGCAATAAGTCTGATTGCTTCTCAGGATGACTAGAGATCAGTAACTCTTCTCCAACATCCCTGGTCTCGAGTGCTCTAGGAGATAAAGAGACCAGTTTTCCGTCAGGGTCATCAGGCTGAAGTTGCCATGCGGAACATGGAATTCCGCTCCCATTCAGTTGATGAAATTTGCAATAATCTGTGCATCCTGGCGAACCACATCTTTGTCGACGAAAATTAGCAGTTTAGCCACCGCAATTTAGATGCATTCATGTCTCATTTTATAATTGAGGTTTGTTCATTCTGCTCAGAAGCTGCACTTATGGGGAAAATGCTGAAAGTGGCTTGTGGAGCTAACTTGCAAGTAAACATTTGCTGAATAATTCAAGACAGTGTAGCCAAACCGGTGTGGGGAGGAAAGGAAGATGTATGGACCCAAAAAAGAGCGAGCTGTGGGAAGAATAGGAAGGGCTGTCAGCGAGTGACAGGTCCCGAGACAATAACTTTAGAGATGGGAAGTCTGAACCCTGCAAGGGCAAACCTCTTGCCGTCCACTGGGAGCCAAGTCTGGTTGGTGGCTTAGTGGCCTCTCTGATAAGATGAGGCTGTCCGGCAGCTGCAGGAAGCACAGGGCCTCCCTGATCCCACGGTTACCCCCTCAGCTGGAGTAATAGAACCGTTACCTCCTTCTAGGGTGACCACAGGCTTCCCAGGTGGCGCAGTGGTAAAGAGACCGCCTGCCAATGCAGGAAGTGCCAGAGACTCGGGTTTGACCCCTGGGTCGGGAAGATCCCCTGGAGGAGGGCATGGCAACCCACTCCAGTATTCTTGCCTGGAGAATCCCACGGACAGAGAAGCCTGGTGGGCCACAGTCCATGGGGTCACAAAGAGTTGAACACGACAGAGTGCGCGCGCAAACACACACACACACGCACACTTGAAGAATCAGCCCAGAGACCAGAGCACTATGGTGTTAAGATGGGATCCTGCCCTAAGGAAGCTCAGTTGGGGGCAGCGGGAGTTCCTTCACTGTCAAGGTCAGCTGTGCAGCCCCAGCAAGACCACCATGGTCCCAGCATCCAGGTCTCTGATCCATAAATGCCGCATGTGCACCATGGGAGCGGCTGGACAGCTGCTGTCCTGCTGGCTAAGCCCGGAGTTCCTTGGAGAATCCGGCTGCATTAAAAAAAAATTGTTTATTTTTGGCGGTGCCGGGTCTTGGTTCGTTGTGGCCTTTCTCTAGTTGTGGTGAGTGGGGGGTATTCTTCATTACGGTGCCAGGCTTCTCACTGCAGCGGCTTCTCTTGTGGTTGAGCACAGGCTCTAGAGCCAGGCTCAGCAGTTGCGGCTTTTGGGCTTAGTTGCTCTGGGATCTTTCCAGACCAGGGATCAAAGCCATGTCCCCTGCAGGAAGGTTATTTATCACTGAGCCACCAGGGAAGTCCCTGGCTGCAATTTCAGGTAGCCAGAGAGGAGATAGCAGTGGCTAAGAGGTCACATTTAGGTGCTGGCACGTGGGAGGGCATTGTTTATTACAGACACAGCAAGGAACCCACAGCTGGTGGGCAGGTTGGGCAATTTGCACTGAAAGCAGGTTTAACCCGAGTCAGCAAGGGTGGTTTAGTTGCTGAGTCATGTCTGACTCTCACGACCCCATGGACTGTATAGCCCACCAGGCTCCTCTGTCCATGAGATTCTCCAGGCAAGAATACTGGAAGAAGTTGCCATTTCCTTCTCCAGGGGATCTTCCCAACCCAGGAATCGAACCCAGGTCTCCCGCATTGCAGGCAGATTCTTTACAGACGGAGCTACGTGGGAGGCCCTCGAGTCAGCAAGATGTAACTACAAAGAAAGTTCAACTGTTCTGGGACAATGACATAGAAGGGGAGAGGATGGGATGGTTCTGTCCCAGCCAGGTGAGCGGGAACCCCTGCTCTCTGCTCTGGTGAGGACTTGCCCTCCACAAAGGGGCTGAGTGGTCGAGCAGAGGAGCCCCCTGAGGGACAAGGTCATTACAGTTAAGCCCTCTGAGGCCCGGGACAGGAGGAGCTGGAATGAGGATCACAGGCAAGGACAGAATTCAGCTGTGGATTTCAGAGCTGTCTGAAGGTGGCCATGAATTCTTGGGTCACTGGAGGAGTCCAGACAGAGACTGTTGGGACTTTAGGACTCAGTGACTCTGACCTATGCCCTCCAGGCCCAGGGCCTAGACACTTCCATCCTGAGGCTGTTCTTAGCTTAGAGTTGATCGGAGGCAGTAAGTGGGCAGGCATCCCCTGGACAGGTAATGCAGGAGTGAAGAATGTGCTGGGCCCAGTCTGAGGAGGTCTCTGAACTGGGTTTGTTAACTGTATGGTTCTGAGTTCTGACAAACACGGACAGTTCACGTAACCACAGTGGAGACACAGGACATTCAGTCACCCAGAAATCCACATGTGCCATGATAGTCAGCCCCTCCCCTGCCCCTGGCCCCCAGAGACCACTGACCTGTATCTCTTCCCCTAGTTGGCCTTTTCATGACTATTGTGTCGATGGAACTGCAGCCTTTGGTGTCTGGCTTCCTTTGGCTGGTGTGGTGCATACGCCACACAGCCCAGTTCTATCAGTAACGATCGCCAGTGTTAAGAATTCGTGGAAGCTAATACAATATATCGTGAAGGGCTCTCTGCTGGCAGTCAGGAAACTTAGGTTTGAATCTCCGTATCCTGCTGCTTGTAATCACCTACTTACACGGGGCAAGTCAGGGCCTCAGTTTCCTGTCCGGGAAACACGGGGTTGAGTGGGTGTTCTTGGGGTCTCTTTAGCCAAGCCTCAGGGTTTCCTTGGTGGCTCAGATAATTAAGAATCTGCCTGCAAAACAGGAGAACCAGGTTTGATCCCTGGGTTGGGAAGATCCCCTGGAGACAGGAATGGCAACCCACTCTAGTGTTCTGGCCTGAAGAATCCCAGAGGAGCCTAATGGACTATATAGTTCATGGGGTTGCAGAGAGTCAGACACAACTGAGTGCCTAACACTTTCACTGTAGCTAGATTTCAAATTCTGTGATCCGGGGAGACTCAGAGAGCCCTCAGAGAGAACCTCATGGTGACAGGAACCCTGGAGAATGTTCCCAAATGTCCCTATCATTATCTTTATAAGAGGGAGCTCTGAAAGCCTGAAAAAATGTGTTCCATCCTTAAGACACCATGGACACACATACACATGCAAACACATAATTTGTGAAACCTAGAAAAAACAGTTCTGAGTCCACCTCAATTACTGCCTACTTCAGGCAGATGTGTTCTAGCTTCGCAATGTTTTTATAATTGCTACACTTCTTCCTTATCCATTACATGCTGGAAAGCCCGACAGCCCTCCCCTGTCTTTGATTATTTTTCTTAAACTCCCAGTAGCTTTAAGGCCAATACCTTCCTGTTCCAGGTGGCTTCAGGGTGGAAGTGCAGGGGGTGGCTTTGTGATTGGAAGGGGGCCCTTATGGCAAAACCGCATAGCATCCATTCATTCATTAGCTCACTCCCTCGTGAGCATGAGTACCGTGTTGTCTACGTCTGGCACCTGCTGGTGCAGCGTCCACATATCTGTTCCATGTCAGCCCACACTCCCCCCTTAAGAAGCTCCAGACGGGCAGGACTCGGCCTGTTTTGCTCACTGCTGTTCCTGGTGTCTGGACACAACAGCACACTGTAAACACGTGCTGCTTGCAACAACAAACGAATGGTTGCGTTCCTTCTGTGAAGTGGCGGTGATCATTAGCATCATTTCATAGATAAGGAAGCTGCAGCTTTGGTCACTTGCCCAGGATTGCACAGCTGGTAAATGGTACAGCAAGGATCACAGCACATCTGTCTGACTTTGTTGGGGGAACCTGTGATGGGGTCAGAAGATGCTGTTGTAGGACTGGCTGGAGGTGGGTCCTCTCTTCTTGCTAGCTGTGTGGCTGCTGGTACATGAGCCAAGGGCGACCAATAGGCCTCCGAGCACTGGGCTGAGGGCCGGGGGGCCTGCTTGCATGAGTCAGTTGCCTGGGAGGTCAGGACTCATGGGAGTAGGTGATGAAGAGGGGTGTGGGTGAGCTGTCCACAAGCCCAGCTGTGATAATGCAAGACAGCTGCTGGAGGGGGGCTGGATGATGCCATGGTGGGCTCTAGGATATGTGTCTCCTAGACCGGGGCTTCTCAGGCCTTCATGTGCAGGGGCTCTAAAGACGCAGATTCTGACTCAGTAGGTCCAGGGCGGGACTCAGGATGCCAATGCTGTGAGTCTGAGGACCAGCCTTGAGCAAAACCACAGCATCCTCAACAGATGTGGGAGTGAGCGGGCCCCAAGCTGCCCTTCGCTTTGGGCAGGTCTGGGAGGCACTGCCGCTGGTAAGAAGTCCTGCTGGACAGCAGGGCTGGGATGGAAGAAGGGGAGAGGTCAGGGAGAGGACTGAAGCAGGTGCTGTCCCTTCAATGTCCCCTTCTGCCTCTTACAAAGGAAAGAAGTGCTGGGGTGGAGGGGTGGTGGAAAACAAGAGGATATGGAGAAAGTGTCCTCCAGGGGCCAGGGCGTGAAGCACGTGTGGGCTCTAGACGAGAGCCCTGGGAGCCTGCTCTGAACAGGCCTTCTAGGTGCTGGGGGGCCCAGTAAGACCTGGCTGTGCCTTCCTGTAGCTAATGGGGGCCACAGGAGGGAGTAAGGACTGTAGGGCAGGGAGGCAGTGATGGACAGGAGCAGTGTGAGGTGTTTTGCCGGGAAGGGTTGTGGTGAACAGGTCACAGGGAGACCTGAGTCAGGGAGCTTCATTCTCATGCCAATCAGAACATCCTGGAGGGTAGCTCAAGGTCAGGGTCTAGGGCCAGGGCCTTGGGCTTGGGCTCAGCCAAGCAGGAGTTAAGCAGGGGGAGACCCTGGTAGCTTCAGGCAGGAACACTTAGGGAAAAGGCTCAACAGGACCACACTGAAGACTGCCTTCATCTCCAGGGAGGCTCCAGGGCACTGCGACCCTAGGATATGATAGCTATCGGGGGGATTGTGACCTGAAAGGGGTGGGAGAATGAAGGCCCCTTAGCTGTGACTTGACATGACAGCAGATAGGGCCTGAATGCACTGGCTCAGGGGCAGGCAAGTTGAGGCCCTAAGGAGGAAGCAGGCTGGCTCAACCCAGCTCACCAGCATCATTTCATTCCTGTCCTAGAATTGAATTGGTGCCTAAGACTCCTCCCAGGTAAGCAGCAGTATTTGCCTTGAGCTATAAACGACAAAGACCTTTTTCTTTTCTTCTCTTTCTTTCTTCCTTCTTTCTTTCTTTCTCTCTTTCTCCCTTTCTTTCCTTTTCTCTCTCTCTCTTTCCTTCCCCTGGGGCAAAGAAGGAAAGCTAGTGAGGAAGATTCTGGGCACACCAGATGAAAAAGCATGAAGTTTCCGGCTTGGGAGGAAAGCCTCAGCATGGAGGAAAGTCGCCCCGGGAGCTGCTCTGCCGTCGGGATGACCTTCACTGTGAGAATCACAGGTGTAACACGTGACGGCTGCAGAAATTGTTGTAAAGCAGTTGACCACAGGGAAGACCGCTGCTGCCCCGGAGCCTGGAGGAGATGCCACTGGGAGTGTCTTGGTGTTCTCAGTGGGAACAAAGGAGAGGAAGGGAATGGGAGACCCAAGAGAACAGGAGCCTCAGAGAATCTGAAGCGGAAATTCAGAAAGTGGGGAACAGGTGGGGGGGGAGGGGCCAAATCAGAAAGGCAGCAGGAGAAGGGGAGTTGGGTAAGGTCCAGACACCCATGGGCTCTGCACATGGGGTGAAGCTCCGGCTGTGCTGTGGCCCTGCTGGGGGGCTGGCTTGGCTTTAGGAGGTGGCAGGGTCCTTGTAAGACCCAGACCAAGGTGAATTGGAAAGTTGAGTGTATAGAATACAAGGGAGCGGAGAGGGAGTGGGGAGGGGACAGGCACAGTGGGGCAGGAGGGCTCAGGTTCAGTTGGGGGGCCTCTCTAGAGCAAGTTTGTGCAGAGGCCTGGAGGAAGCTAGGGAGGAGCCTGGGGATGACGGGAGGCAGAGCTTCCAAACTGGATTTGTTGACTTGCCTTTGGCTCAAGAGGGAGAAAAGCAGAGATGAACCTTGGTTCTCCTTGCAGGTTGTTGAAGTGATACACTGGGAAAGAAAGCAGGACTTTGAAGGAGACATTAGGCCTGAAATCAAAGAGAAGACACATTTGGCAGGAAGCTGGACTTGGAAATGGTCCTTTGTGACTGTTGCTGAGCCTACCAGAGTACCCTGGAAGGCTGAATACGAATTACAGTGACAATTCCTTGAACAACGACTTAACAATAACAGTTTCTAATCCTAACTGTCTCTTTAGAAGTGAGAACAATAGAACACAGGAAGATTAGGGATGTTCTCAAGGCCATGAGGCTGCTGCGTTCTTCTGGGACTACATGCTTCCCGCTGAGCCTCCTTCAGCATTGCATCCTAGTAGCCCGGGACACACACACAAGACAGAAGTGGGTTAGACACAGGGACAAAATTTCTTTGCAGGATAAAATGGACGGTGATAGATCAAGTGTGCACAGCACTCCTTTTCCCAATAATGCAACAGAAATCAGTGGAATTAATTTTAAACCTGGGACCGAGACAGTGGTATAGAGAGGGTAAAGGCATTTCTTTTTCACAGGACAGTACTTAGATGCCAGAGAATGGTGGAACATCGATATGAATGCAACTCTATCCATCTATCGATCCATTACCTAGCTATCCACCATCTATCTATCCATCTATCCTTTCACCCACCTATCTATCCATCATCCATCCATCCACCGGCCTATCCATCCATCCATCTAGCTATCCATCCATTTATCCATCTGCCCATCTATCCAACTATCCATCTGTCTACCTATATAGATGGGCTGGCCAAAAAGTTCATTTAGGTTTTTCCATAAGATCGATCGATCTATCATCTATCCATCCATCCATCCATCCATCCATCCACCCATCCACATTACACATAACCTGCAACATGAGGGAGGAGAAAGTCAGAGGCTAAAAAACCAAACCAAATATTCTTGCTGGAAAAAAAATGGTTAGTGACAAACAAGGGAGAAGAGGTCAAAGCACCATGGAGCTGTGTCACTGTGGGCAAAGGAGGAAGGAAAAGGCCAGATGGAAGGATGTGGGTGTCTCCTGCAGGTTGTGGTAGGCACATAGGAGGGCAGAGAAACTTCAGGTAATGGAAGTTAAAAAAATTAAACCTTTTACTTTAGATTTATAGAAAAGTTGCAGACATTGGAATTTCTAAAGCAGCTCCTCAAGGAACTAAAGAGCTTTAAGTACAATAGTTAGGAGTTCAATATTTGGAGGTCCTCACACTTCAGTGGGGCTTCCCAGGTGGCGCTAGTGGTAAAGAACCCACCTGCCAATGCAGGAGACATAAGAGATGCAGGTTTGATCCTTGGGTTGGGAAGATCCTCTGGAGGAGGGTATAGCAACCTGCTCCAGTATTCTTGCCTGGAGAATCCCATGGACAGAGGAGTCCAGTGGGCTATGGTCCATAGGGTTGCAAAGAGCTGGACGTGACTGAGCAACTGAGCAGGTATGCGTGCATGCGTGTAGAGGAGAAGCATAAGACAAGCTGTAGGAAGCATCTCAAGGTGTAGAGCAGGATTTTCCCTCTTGCTCTGGGACTGCTGCTAAGGCCAAACAGGGCTTAGTTCTACTGAAATTTCTGCTGTAGCTTGCATCAGCCAGCCAGCCACCATGAGGGATTACTGAAGGAAGTATGCCTCCCCCCAGGAATCCTACCGTTATAGGACAAGAGGAAGGACTTCCCTGGTGGCACAGAGAATAAGAATCTACCTGCCAATGCAGGGAACACTGGTTTGATCCCTGGAAGGGATCCAGGAAGATCACTCATGCTGAGGGGCAACTAAACCCATGTGCCACAACTAATGAGCCAGAGCTCTAGAGCCTGTGAGCTGCAACTATTGAACCAGCATGCTGCAGCTACTGAAACCCATGCCCTAGAACCCTTGCTCTGCAACAAGAGAAGCCACCACAACAAGAGGGGGTTGCCCCTGCTCCCTCCTCCACCCCTAGGAAGGAAGGAGGATGTTGAGGTGGCTCTAGACCAGGTCTCCCACACCCCATCTCCCATCTCCCATCCCAACAGTCTAGCCTGTGCTAGAAGAAAGGCAAAGAAACTTTGAACAGTGTGAGTTTAAACTTTGGAAAACATGAACATGGTTGAAATGGGCAAAGGATATGAAGAGATAGCTCACAGAAAATATGAATCCTTAACAATCCATGAGAGATTTTCAACCCCATGCCTCATAAGAAGAGAGGAACTCCAAACCACACTGAGAATTTTTTTTTTTTTTTGCACCTATTACATTAGCAAAGAATCAAAACTTTGAAAAGTGATTGCTGAAGCTGAAGAACCAGAGGCATCTCCCTCCCGAATTGTCACTGGTAGGATTTTACCTTGATTCCATCCCAATGAAGGCAGTTTGGAACCCTCTATCAAGGTAAAAAGCATATATGTTTTAACCCAGCAATTCCATCTGCAGGAATTTGCTCTATGGATCTACTTGCAGATGTGGGAAGTGGCCTGTGTACTAGCGACTCAGTGTAGCTTTGTCTGGGAGAAACAGATTGAATTTGCTACAATTTTAATCAGGAACTGATCACACTGTTCAGTTTGGTTCGGTTCAGTTCAGTTGCTCAGTCGTGTTCAACTCTTTGCGACCCCATGAATCGCAGCACGCCAGGCCTCCCTGTCCATCACCAACTCCAGGAGTTTACACAAACTCATGTCCATCAAGTCAGTGATGCCATCCACCCACCTCATCCTCTGTTGTCCCCTTCTCCTCCTGTCCCCAGTCCCTCCCAGCATCAGGGACTTTTCCAATGAGTCAACACTTCACATGAAGTGGCCAAAGTATTGGAGTTTCAGCTTCAGCATCAGTCCTTCCAATGAACACCCAGGACTGATCTCCTTTAGGATGGACTGGTTGGATCTCCTTGCAGTCCAAGGGACTCTCAAGAGTCTTCTCCAACACCACAGTTCAAAAGCATCAATTCTTCGGTGCTCAGCTTCCTTTATAGTCCAACTCTCACATTCATACATGACCACTGGAAAAACCATAGCCTTGACTAGATGGACCTTTGTTGGCAAAGTAATGTCTCTGCTTTTTAATATGCTGTCTAGGTTGGTCATGGAGAAGGCGATGGCACCCCACTCCAGCACTCTTGCCTGGAAAATCCCATGGATGGAGGAGCCTGGTGGGCTGCAACCATGGGGTCCGGAAGAGTCGGACACAACTGAGTGACTTCACTTTCACTTTTCACTTTCATGCGTTGGAGAAGGCAATGGCAACCCACTCCAGTGTTCTTGCCTGGAGAATCACAGGGACACAGGAGCCTGGTGGGCTGCTGTCTATGGGGTCGCACAGAGTCGGACATGACTGAAGCGACTTAGCAGCAGCAACAGCAGGTTGGTCATAACTTTCCTTCCAAGGAATAAGTGTCTTTTAATTTCATGGCTACAATCACCATCTGCAGTGATTTTGGAGCCCCCAGAAATAAGGTCTGACACTGTTTCCACTGTTTCTCCATCTATTTGCCATGAAGTGATGGGACCAGATGCCATGATCTTCGTTTTCTGAATGTTGAGCTTTAAGCCAACTTTTTCACTCTCCTCTTTCACTTTCAACAAGAGGCTTTTTAGTTCCTCTTCACTCTCTGCCATAAGGGTGGTGTCATCTGCATATCTAAGGTTATTGATATTTCTCCGGTGATCTTGATTCCAGCCTGTGCTTCCTCCAGGCCAGCGTTTCTCATGATGTACTCTGCATAGAAGTTAAATAAGCAGGGTGACAATATACAGCCTTGACGTACTCCTTTTCCTATTTGGAACCAGTCTGTTGTTCCATGTCCAGTCCTAACTGTTGCTTCCTGACCTGCATATAGGTTTCTCAAGAGGCAGGTCAGGTGGTAATGGTATTCCCATCTCCTTCAGAATTTTCCACAGTTTATTGTGATCCACACAGTCAAAGGCTTTGGCATAGTCAATAAAGCAGAAATAGATGTTTTTCTGGAACTCTCTCGCTTTTTCTATGATCCAGCGGATGTTGGCAATTTGATCTCTGGTTCCTCTGCCTTTTCTAAAACCAGCTTGAACATCTGGAAGTTCACAGTTTACGTATTGCTGAGGCCTGGCTTGAAGAATTTTGAGCATTACTTTACTAGCGTGTGAGATGAGTGCAATTGTGCACTATTAGATATGGACCTAACAGAAGCAGAAGATATTAAGAAGATGTGGCAAGAATACACGGAAGAACTGTACAAAAAAGATCTTCACGACCCAGATAATCATGATGATGTGATCACTAATCTAGAGCCAGACATCGTGGAATGTGAAGTCAAGTGGGCCTTAGAAAGCATCACTATGAATAAAACTAGTGGAGGTGATGGAATTCCAGTTGAGCTGTTTCAAATCCTGAAAGATGATGCTGTGAAAGTGCTGCATTCAATATGCCAGCAAATTTGGAAAACTCAGCAGTGGCCACAGGACTGGAAAAGGTCAGTTTTCATTCCAATCCCAAAGAAAGGCAATGCCAAAGAAGGCTCAAACTATGGTACAATTGCACTCATCTCACATGCTAGTAAAGTAATGCTCAAAATTCTCCAAGCCAGTCTTCAGCAATACGTGAACCGTGAACTCCCTGATGTTCAAGCTGGTTTTAGAAAAGGCAGAGGAACCAGAGATCAAATTGCCAACGTCCGCTGG
The DNA here is from genome assembly GCF_001704415.2 of Capra hircus. Taxonomy (NCBI): domain Eukaryota; kingdom Metazoa; phylum Chordata; class Mammalia; order Artiodactyla; family Bovidae; genus Capra; species Capra hircus. Next base: position 8,096,066 of record NC_030810.1, on the reverse strand, counting down.
ATCATAGAAAAAGCAAGAGAGTTCCAGAAAAACATCTATTTCAGCTTTATTGACTATGCCAAAGACTTTGACTGTGTGGATCACCACAAACTGTGGAAAATTCTGAAACAGATGGGAATACCAGACCACCTGACCTGCCTCTTGAGAAATCTGTATGCAGGTCAGGAAGCAACAGTTAGAACTGGACATGGAACAACAGACTGGTTCCAAATAGGAAAAGGAGTACGTCAAGGCTGTATATTGTCACCCTGCTTATTTAACTTCTATGCAGAGTACATCATGAGAAACGCTGGACTGGAAGAAACACAAGCTGGAATCAAGATTGCCTGGAGAAATATCAATAACCTCAGATGTGAAGATGACACCACCCTTATGGCAGAAAGTGAAGAGGAACTAAAAAGCCTCTTGTTGAAAGTGAAAGAGGAGAGTGAAAAAGTTGGCTTAAAGCTCAACATTCAGAAAACAAAGATCATGGCATCCGGTCCCATCACTTCATGGGAAATAGGTGGGGAAACAGTGGAAACAGTGTTAGACTTTATTTTGGGGGGCTCCAAAATCACTGCAGATGGTGATTGCAGCCATGAAATTAAAAGACACTTACTCCTTGGAAGAAAAGTTATGAGCTACCTAGATAGCATATTCAAAAGCAGAGACATTACTTTGCCGACTAAGGTCCATCTAGTCAAGGCTATGGTTTTTCCTGAGGTCATGTATGGATGTGAGAGTTGGACTGTGAAGAAGGCTGAGTGCCAAAGAATTGATGCTTTTGAAGTGTGGTGTTGGAGAAGACTCTTGAGAGTCCCTTGGACTGCAAGGAGATCCAACCAGTCCGTTCTGAAGGAGATCAGCCCTGGGATTTCTTTGGAGGGAATGATGCTATAGCTGAAACTCCAATACTTTGGCCACCTATGCGAAGAGTTGACTCATTGGAAAAGACTCTGATGCTGGGAGGGATTGGGGGCAGGAGGAGAAGGGGACAACAGAGGATGAGATGGCTGGATGGCATCACTGACTCGATGGACGTGAGTCTGAGTGAACTCCAGGAGTTGGTGATGGACAGGGAGGCCTGGTGTGCTGTGATTCATGGGTTGCAAAGAGTCAGACACGACTGAGCGATTGAACTGAACTGAAACATTTCCATCAGTGGAATCAGATGCAGTTGTATTTATCAAGAAAGAATCCTAGGATATCTCAAGAAAACAAAAGGGTAGAAGAGTATCATGTTTTCCCCAGTGTAAAAGGGGAAAATAAATTTATGTTTATTTGGATGTGCCTGAAAACTTCTGGCAGGAGTTGGAAAAACTTAGTATCAATTGCTACATATACACATGTACTTTTATTAGAGGAGGGAACCTGGGCAGATGGAAAATAGGATTGGGAGGGAGGCAGATTTTACATACCATTTAATATTTTTTTATTTTTATAGGTTATGTCAATGTATTAACCTATTCAAAAATTAAGTAGATAAATCTTTTGAGAAAAAGCAAATGAGAAGGACAGAATCTTAGACGCAGAAATGTATTGATTCTAAAAACCAAAGGGTGGAGAAATTATGGCATCTGACAGGAAGCCACTGAGAGCCCTGCTCGACAGCAGGTGGGTGTGGACAGAAGACAGCCGGTGGCCATAACAGGGAAAAATGAAGCTGTCTTCTGTTTATACCTTCAAGAAACCAGTACAGAATAAGAATGAACTGTTAATGGGCTGTTTTAATCCCCTAATTAAAAGAGTCTCAGAGTAATTTAATAGAACAGAGGCAGTTTCATAATCAATAGGCGGTCTTAATACAATATAGTTTACCAGTGGGTTAGCAACACAATTATACACAAGTCTCCAGGAAAAAACCTTCAGAAATAAGACTAGAAGGAAAAGTCATCATGAAAAAGGGCACCAAGCAAGTCTCGAATGCAGCGGTGCTGAAAAGTCAAGGCAGGATGCCATGTTCATCTTTATTAACTTGTTTCTTGGGGGCTTAGCTAAAGTAATGAGACATAAAACAAATGTTGTCAGAAAGGAAGAGGAAATAAACTGCAATTTGCAGATGATATGAATGCCTAGAAAGCCCCACGAACCAATGGAAACTATTGGAATTATAAAGAATTCAGCCCAGGGCCAGAATAGGATAGATTGACTTCATGTCAACAACAGGAAAATAGTGAATTCCCAATCGCAGTAGAAACAAAATCAGAAAATGTAGGATAACTGCATAAATAAATATAAGCTATGTAAAGGAAAAATGTGGGAAATGGAAGAAACTGACATCTTTAGAAAAGCATGAGGTTTTTTTTTTTTTAAAGAAAAGTATTGGTTTTTCTTGGATGGGAAAATGGAAAATTAAAAACATGTTAATTCTCACCACGTTAATATAGAGTTTTAGTGCCATTCCACCTAACAAATTCCAATTTGAAAACTTTCATTGGAATATTTTCATAAAACGAAAATGAAGCTCATAGGCAAGATTGGCAGATAGGCGAGATTAGCTCAAATTTTGAGAAATATAGGTAATAGAGAGAGTCGCTTTTCCTAAATATCATAGAATGCCGCAATAATAAAAGGTGTGCTGTCCTAGAATAAGGGAGTCGTCAACGAAACAGAATGCCAGCTCAGAAATGAGTACTTATCTACTAAAGTGTTTTATAGAAGAGGTATCACAGATACAAAAAATGGAGGGATTATAAAACCAGACAAAAATGTCACAAGAAAGGAAAAATATACACCAATATCTCTTATTAATATAAATGAAAGAGACCTCAATGCAAGACTAGCAAACTGATACATAAAAACGATTATACACCATAACCAAGTAGAATTTATCCCAGAAATGCACAGTTGTTTTAACACAAAAAAATCTATTAATATAATGCACTATACCAATGAAACAAAGGACAAAACTACATGATATCTCCATTATTTGGCATCAGTTAGCACTTGACAAAATCCAGTAATCCTTCATGATAAAAATAGCCAACAAAACAGATAAAAGAAGAAAATTTCCTTTACTTGATAAAGGGCATCTATGAAAACCCCACATCTGATATCACACTTGTTACAGACTGGATGTTTTCTCATAAATCAGAAGAAAAGAATGCCCACTCCCTTCACTACTGTTCAACATTGCACTGGAGGTTTGAACCAGAGAAATCGGTCAATACAAATAAATAAAGGATGCTCAAATTGGAAAGGAAGGCATAAAACTCTATTTGCAGATGACATGATCATGGGCTTAGAAAATCCTTTTGAACGGTGGTGTTGGAGAGGACTCTTGAGAGTCCCTTGGACTGCAAGGAGATCCAACCAGTCCATCCTAATGGAGATCAGCCCTGGGATTTCTTTGGAGAGAATGATGCTAAAGCTGAAACTCCAGTACTTTGGCCACCTCATACGAAGAGTTGACTCATTGGAAAAGACTTTGATGTTGGGAGGGATTGGGGGCAGGAGGAGAAGGGGACGACCAAGGATGAGATGGCTGGATGGCATCACTGACTCGATGAACATGAATCTGAGTGAACTCCAGGAATTGGTGATGGACAGGGAGGCCTGGCGTGCTGCGATTCATGGGGTCGCAAAGAGCCAGACATGACTGAGCGACTGAACGGAACTGAACTGAAGGAATTCCCTAAGAAAACTTTTGGGAATAAGTTCAGCAAGATCTCATGATATAAGATCAACATACAAAAATACACTGTATTTTTACACAGTAGGAATGAACATACCAGAAATGAAAAATTTTAAAAAAGAATGTCATTTATAATATGATCAAAAATATTAAAAAATACAAATTTAACAAAGCAGTGAAAGATTTATATTCTGAAAACTATAAATATTGTTGAAAGAAATTAAGGAAGACTTAAATAAATGGAAAGACATTCTATTTTCATGGACGAGAAGATTCAATATTAAGGTGGTGTGTGTGAGCCTGCTAAATCGCTTCACTCGTGTCTGACTCTTGATGACGCTAGAGGCTGTTGTTCGGCAGGCTCTACTGTCCAGGGGATTTTCTAGGCAAGAATTCTGGAGTGAGTTGCCATTTTCTCCTCCAGGGCTTCCCTGGTGGCTGAGACAGTAAAGAATCTGTCTGCAATGTAGGAGATCCGGGTTCAGTCCCTGGGTTGGGAAGATCCTCTAGAGAGGCAACCCACTCCAGTATTCTTGCCTGGAGAATTCCAAGGACAGAGGAGCCTGGTGGGTCACGCTCCATGGGGTTGCAAAGAGCTGGACACGAATAAGCATCGAACACACACACACACACACACACACACACACAAACACCCCTCCAGGGGATCTTCCCAATTCACGATCGAACTAGTGTCTCTTATGTCTCCTGCCTTGGCGCCTCCTGGGAAGCCCCTATTAAGGCAGTACGGTTCCCCAAACTGATCTAGATATTCAACACATTCCAAATCAACATCCCAGCTGGCTTCTTTGTAGAAATTAATAAACTGATTTTAAAATTTATGTGGCAATTCAAGGACCCATGCCAAAACAATCTTGGAAAAGAATAAAGTTGGACTTACATGTTCCGATTTCAAAAGTTACTACAAAGCAACAGTAATCGAGATAGTGTATGGTACTAAAACAGGAAAGGGTCAGTGACTCATTCTCCTTCATTCAGGGATAAAAATCGACCTCAGGAGAAATTCTGAATACTAAGGGATTTCCCTCAAGGGTTTTTATGGTACCCTTTTTCACTTCTCACACTTGTTTCTGTATTTTGGGCTGTGCTGGGTCTTTGCGGCTGCACTCAGGCTTTCTCTAGTTGCAGCGAGCGGGGGCTGCTCTCTAGCCGCAGTGCAGGGGCTGCTCACCATGGTGGTTTCTCTTGTGGGGGAGCCCAGGCTCCAGGTGCAAGGGCTGCAGTAGCTGTGGCTCTTGGGCTGAGTTGCTCTGTGGCATGTGGAATCTTCCTGGGCCAGGAATCGAACCTGTGTCCTCTGCACTGGCAGGTAGATTCTTAACCACTGGGCCAGGAGGGAAGCCCTGGGGGAGACTTTAGTGGCCTTTCGGAAGGAGACTTGGACTGGCCCTCCTCCCTTTGATGGAATGTTTGGTAAACATTTGGAGGGATTATCTTGGGCTGGAGTAAATACCCAGAGGTGGTGCCTCCCGGTTGTCTGTTAGCTTCCCATGCAGAACAGGGGAGGGGGCTGGGGAGAGCTGACATCCTTAAAGGAAGCGGAGCGTCCCTCCTGGGCCCAGATTATCCTCATAAAGAACATTGTTCTGAATCTCCTCCAGCCCACAGGCAGACAGGCCACGGAGCCACATAGCTGCATTCTCTGGTTGTCCCCACCGTCCTGAAGCATCTCGCCTGGAAAATTCCTTGGCAGGTAAGCCAAGATTCTTCTGCTGGTTTCCAACCCGGCCCCCACCCCAACCCAGAGTCAAACATCCACAGAATGCCTCTCTTTGTGCCACCTGATTTCCTGGTGTCTCCTCCAAGATAAACTGCTTGTGAAGGTAACTGAATGAAGCAGCTTGTTCTCGGGAAATATTACCTATAAACCAGGGGCGAAACGGGAGCAGCTGCGTTGACCCAAGATGACAGTGTCAGTTTTAGGTGTGTGGACCTACGGCTCCTCTCTGGTTTTAATTAGTCAGCCCATCCTGTCTTCGTTGAGGCCACTTTTAGGTTGAAGTCATAAAACCTTATTGGCCGAGGATCAAAGAACCCTCAACGTTTTATTCTGTGTAACCCGGAGCGGAACCCTAGGTCATCCCGAAGTGAGTTCAACCAATTACTAGGCTATACAACGAAATGGGAGGCGATGCTTCTATTTTACCTTGTCATCTATTAAAAAAAATTATTTTTTAATCTAAGTATAGTAGAATACAGAAAGTGCCTGTATTCTAAGTATAGAGGCTAACTGCTTACCTCTGTAACCACACCCAGGCCTCTGAGACTCTCTCCCCAGTCCCCGAGGGGAGTCTCTGACTTCTAACAGCAAGGACTAGCTTTGCCAGTTTCGGTCCTTTGTGTGAATGGACTCGTTCACAGTGTTCTCTCTTGTCTGACTTCTTCCCGTGACACTGGGCCCTGATCGCGGGGACACTTGGCTCTCCGGGCTCTGTGGTTCTCACGATGCAGGGGCCTCAGAGTCACCTAGACAGTTAAATACAGATTCTGGGGGCTCCACCCCGGAGCTTCCGGGCGCCGGAGGTCAGGGGTGGGGCCCGAGAATCTGTGTTTCCAACAAGTTCTCAGCGTTTGCTGCGGCTGGTGTGGGGACCACACCTGGAGAACCACCCCTCCAGTTTGACAAGGCCCATTTTGCCCTGGAAAAGGACATCATTGTTGCGTCTGGAAGCCTAACCAGAGAGCCTGGGGAGGGACGGGAGAGCGTGGAGGCCAGAGCTGGCATCCTTAGGGGTCGCTGGTTGTTAGCCAGGGTGTGAGAGAGGATTAAGACCCCCTCCTGTCTGCTCCTGATGGGGACTGCTGTGGTTCATGACTCTGGATTTATGAGCTGGGCACACCCGAGCCAGGGCTTTCTGGCTCCTCAAGGCGTGGGTGGATACAGTGGAGATTTCCAGACCATAAGCTGGTCAGACACTGGCCGGAGGCCCCGGCCTCTGGCCACACACAGCACTGGTCAGCTCACTCCCTCGCCCACCCCTGCCACCGCTGACTGGACCCTGGCCGCCTCAGCCTCAGAGGGGCCTTAGGTGAGGGCTGTCCTTCTCCGTCTTCCCTCTAACATCTGGCCTCCTCCTCACTTGAGACATGAGTGGACGAGGGCCCGAGAGCACAGCCTCCCTCGCTGCTCACGGGTCAAGTCCACTCCCGTCCCGATGTCCTGCTCGTCCTTCTCTTCTCCTGCTGCCCCTCTCTCGGGATCTCATCTAATTCCAGGGTCTTCACTCCCAGAGGTGCTGGATCTGATAGCCCGAGGCTCCTCCTGGAATCACCGTGCTGCCCCCCACAGGTGGACCCCCGGCCGCAAGTCCTGCCGGGGTGGGGAAGGGCCACGCCTGCAGGGTAGGAGGAGACTCCTGGTCACTGAGGCCGCCCCATCCTGGTCTCTGAAGAGCTCAGGACTCAGGCTTGAAGTCTGAGGAGGATAGTGGTGACCTGGGTCAGGAAATACCGACCGAACTAAGACATCGACTCAGTGGGCATGAGTCTGAGTGAACTCCGGGAGATGGTGATGGACAGGAAGGCCTGGCATTCTGCAGTTCATGGGGTCACAAAGAGGTGGACACGACTGAGCGACTGACCGACAACAACTGAGACGCTTCTGGAGGGGAAATGCCCAGAGCTGCAGACAACGGGTCCTTGCTCTCAGAGGAGCTCAGGCATCATTTTGTTTCCAACACTTTCGCTTTGATTCATTTGCTTCTCCTACACAACCCTGGGGAGGGAGGGTACCATTGTTAGTCACATCTTGGAGCTTGGAGAAACTCGGTGACTTGTCCAAGGTCACGCAGCTGGGAAGTGACTGAGACAGGATTTGAACGCTGGTCTTGCTGGTCCCAGACCCCTTTTGCCTCTGGGAGGAGGGGGGTGAGCACAGGAGAGGGTGGAGAGGTGCCCTGGGAGGTGGAGCATGTGGGAAGTCAGAGAGGGCCAGGGAGAGAGCGCGGAGCAGGGCATGAGGCATGGGGTGTCTGGGGGGGCCAGGCCGGCAGGCTCCTTTAGGTACTCACGTCTTTTTAGCACCCCTCTCCTTCCATGTGGGGAGGCTTTACAGGGAGCCCTGGGCAGTTTGGGTGCAAAGATTCAAGCCACGTATGGGGGTGGCTTTCCCTAAGTGGCTGTGGCCCACAGTCGCCTATTTTCTGACTTCTCATGGTGGCCCCTTCCAGCTCACTTCTTCTACCCCAGCTAGTGTTGAGCAGTCTAAGGTTGAAGCTTCAGGGCCTCCGGAGTCCTGGCATGGCTCCAGGGATGGGCCCCTGACACATCCTTGACCCTCAACTCCCCATCTGGAGGGCAATGGTGCTCTCCAGGCTCCCATGGAGTGAAACTGGCCAGTGGCGTCCTGGGTGGGCTCCGTCCGCTCACACCTGTGTCTGCCCCATGCTGGGCTCCAGGCTGTGAGATAGCAGAGGCCCCTCAATCAGGGCCCCAGAGAGCTGGCAGGAAGGAACTGCCTAACATCCTCTGTCATCCCAAACACGAGCTCGCTTTTCCTCTGGCTTTGCTTTCCTTCTGGAAGCGTCTCTTATTTGTGCACTGAAAGTTGCAAGAATTAAATGGGATTATGGCTCCTGGCACGGCATCAACACCCAGAACGATACTCCCAGGCTGTGCTTTTTACTCTTTGCAAGCTAAATGAATGAGCCACTTGTTTAACTCGTTTTTACATTTGGGTGTTAAAAAGACTTCAAGATTATAAAATGGATATAATGGTTGACATAAAAAAACAGGTATGGACTTTGAAAACAAAACAGCTCTAGGGTCCCTGAGAGCCTTGTCTCTGTCCCAGTGAGCGGAATCTATGCCTCATCTCTGGGGACTGGCTGGTGGCAGCTCCCGGGAGTCCTGTCCCCTCCGGGCACCACGGGGACAGCAGCCCTTCTCAGCTGGTGGGGGAAGGACAGGGTGCAACCTACTTTCTCAAAGTGAAGGGAGAGCCAGCTACTGCAGGGTTGTCCTGTTGCTAAGAGAATTTTACCTACTCCGTGGACACTGACCTTCTGTCCCACACCCCCACCATTGGACAGGCTGTGAGCAATAGGAGAGAGTGAGTTGGGGACAGGGCCACTCCTTCTGGGGTGAGTGGCCTCTGTCGGCCACCGCCCTTGGCAAGCTCCCGCCTGCCTGTGGGCCAAGTTCTGGGGACCAGCCAGAGGGAGGCAGGCCAGGGCGGCCGAGCTCCCAGGCACAGTGCAAAATAGACTGTGTGAAAGTGGGCGATGGCATCTCAGTAACCAGACAGGGATCTTCATGTTCAGAAAGCTGCCCTCCCTACACTGGGACTCAGCTGGATTCTAGCAGTGGGGCCATTCTCACGGTGGAGCTGCTGTGAACTCATGTATCCACCCAAATCCTAGAAGAGTTATAAAAATGCCTGCCTGCTAAAAATGACAAGACCTGGTGATGTCTTAGTCAGCCTGGGCTGCCTTAACAAAATACCATAGACTCGAGGCTTGAACAACAGAAATTTATTTGCTACCGGTTCTGGAATCTGAAGTCCTATATCAAGATGGTCAGTTTCTGGGGTTTTGGTGAGGGCCCTCTTCCTGGCCAGCAGATGGCCACCTTCCTGACACATCCTCACATGGCCTTTCCTGGGTTGTGTATGAAGAAGGAGAGACAGAGAGAGAGAGAGAGAGGAAGAAGGGTGAGAGAAATGGTGGTGAGGGGGGAGAAGGAGAGAGAAAACTATATTCTTCCTCTTCTTATAAAGCTACTGACCCCATCAGACTGAGGCTGAAGCTGAAGCATCAATGCTTGGCTGCCTGATGTGAAGAACAGACTCATTAGAAAAGACCCTGATGCTGGGAAAGATTGAAGGCAGGAGGAGAAGGGGACGACAGAGGATGAGATGGCTGGATGGCATCACCAGCTCAATGAACATGAGTTTGAGCAAACTCCAGGAGATAGTGGAGGACAGAGTAGCCTGGCGTGCCGCAGTCCATGGGGTTGCAGAGTCAGACACCACTTAGCCACTGAACAACAACAACAACCCCATCAGAAGAGTCCCCTCCCCCATGACCTACTAACCCTAATACTTACCTAATATTAGGATTACTTATTAACCATAAATATTAACCCTAATAGTTCCCAAAGGCCTCATCTCCAAATGCCATTACATTGCAGGTTTGGGCTTTGACATATGAACCTTGGAAGGACATGAATACTCAGTTTATAGCACTTGGCAAGGGAATGAAGATGGTACTTGCATCTCTGGTTGGGAAAATCTCTATCTCAACCCGATTTCTCAAAATGGTTCTGGGGAGCAGGGATTTGTACAGAAGGCAGCCATCCTTCCTTCTTCCTGCTCCGGAGTCCTTTCGACAGTGTTTGCTTCATCCTCAGCCCTGGACGGGGAGGACCCTGAGTCCCACCACCCCTACCCCCCTGGCCATAGCTGACCAGAACAGGGTGGGCCTCTGACCCCAAAGAGTGGACCTCTGACCCAGAGGAATCAAGCCAGAGGCTGGGCTGAGCCAATCAGACTCCCTCTTCCAGAGACAAGGACTGAGATGGAGATCAGGCCAGTAGGCAGGGGCTCTGGGCTGGATGGCCATGGGGGTGGGGGAGGCATTTTGAATTAGCCATAATTGGCCATGTATGTAGTTAGCAGGGACAGATGGTGTGGAGGGACAGACAGATAGACACACACACACACTGAGGAAGGGAGAAATAACTTTCCCATTTCTCATTTCTGGTTAACAATCAGCAAGCTGGGACGTTTGTTTTGTTCATGTATTTTTCCCATAAAATCTCTTAAAACCTTTTCTTATCCCACCCTGAAGGGTTTCTTGTGTATTATTTCCCAGTTGTCCAAATTTGGCCTTTCCTGTGTGGGAAACCCGGGTTTAATCCCTGGGTCAGCAAGATCTCCTGGAGAAGGAAATGGTAACCCACTCCAGTACTCTTGCCTGGAAAATCCCATGGATGGAGAAGCCTGGTAGGCTACAGTCCATGGGGTCGCAGAGAGTCGGACACGACTGAGCGACTTCACTTTCGCTTTCATTTATGTAGATCTAGGTTTTCACACTGACTTTAGGATGAGAGTTAAACTGGTCAGCTGTGTCCTGAGCGGTTCTGTCTACTCACTCACCGGGCACGGCTGTGGCCCCCCGGTGCTCAGCCCTGGCTCTTGAGACAGACAGGGTCTCCTCACAGATGTGGGCCCCAGGGGGCCGGCAAGAGGGAATCTCCTGACATCCCTCATCAGCCCAAACTCTGCTCCTCCTCTGGCTTCTCTTTCTCTCTGGTACCTTCTGTCATTTCTGCGGTGCTGGTAGCATCCCAGGGCCTTCGCCTGCCTCCCAGCCTGGTCCCGGGATCTCCCCACAGCCCTGTGGGTAGCCGGGAGGTGAGGCAGGCCCTGAGGAAGGTTTACCCGGGAGGTTAGGTCAACTGCGGTACATGGAGGCATGGGCTGTTGGAATCGGGACCGGTAGAGTGTGCCTGAGCCTTGAAGGTGGGCCGAGAGGGACGTGGGGACAGCCAAAGAGAACAGGCTGCTGGAGGCGGTGAAACGCCACGAGACATGGGGGCAGACAAGCAGAGGGGCTGGGGTTTCTGTTTCCGCTGGGGTGACTAATTCAAGAAGGAGGTATTTTTAAAAGCAGACAACCCAGCAGAGTCATCAAGGGACTATGATTTCTTTGAATTGTCTCTCATTCAAAATATTCATGAGATTTGGGTGAATCTAGACAGTCCCTCCCTGCTGTTTACAGCTGCAGGAGATTTGAACCAGTTGCTGGTTCTAGGAGGTACAGCAGTCAAACATGCAAAAAAAGCAATAGTTTCATGTTCTATGTATCTTTAGGAGAAATCCAATTAGCACTTCAAAGCTGCAATTTCATAGGTATTAATGCTGAGGATGAAAATAGAGAATTCAATGTAAAGCCAGTCTGCAGACAGTATTAATGGCACAGATGGTACAAGGATATGTCAAGAATTTTACATGTGGAAAGTAAGTGATTGACATTCTGGAAACACTGAAGTGACTTGAATGAACCAGACATCACCTGGTTCCTTGCTCTTTGAACTGAGGCTTTCTTCCCTCACTCTAAGCCAGAGGTTCCCAAAACGTGGTCCACTCTGAGCAGCAGCTGCAGCGTCTGGGAGCTTTTAAGACATGCAGATTCCTGGCCCCACCCCAGACCTTCCAGAAGCCCGGGCAGGGAAGAAGGTGTCTTGGGGGAGGGGACAGCTGGGCTGTAACAAGCTCCCCCAGGGGTTCAGGTGAAGCCCTGTTCCACCTCAGCGAGTCTGGAAGTCGAGAATCGTGTGCAGCAGTGCATGTCTGTGGAGTCCACCCAAGTGGATGGTCTCCTCCAGGCAGACCAGGGCCCATAGGGCTGAGGACACAGGCTCAGACCTGCACTAGGCGGAAGAACTCCCAGGCCCTCTAGCCAAGACAGAAGTCACAGGCCCAGGCCGCAGACCTCTGACCGCAAATGAAGGTATGGGCAGTTGGTTACGGATAACGTTCTTTCCATTCACAGCCCATCACCTTCTCGGGGAGCTGGAAAGCGCTTCATCAGTTTCTCTCATTCTAAAGATGAGGAAGCCAAGACTCTTCCAGCAGAGCTGCTCAGGGGCACACAGATAAGGCTCAGCTTCTCCCCTGGCTTCCCAAGCGTCAGCCTGCATGCAAAGCCTCCTTTCCTGCAGGGAATGGTGGGTCAGGCGCACACGGACCACCTTTTCCTGTCCCTTTGACATGACAGACATTACTAATCAATCACAGCACTTTCCCCCTCTAAGCCAAGATTGGCCTTGTCTTCAGTAGATTCACTGCCGATGGTGACTGCAGCCATGAAATTAAAAGACACTTGCTCCTTGGAGGAAAAGTCATGACCAACATAGACAGCATATCAACAAGCAGAGACATCACTTTGCCAACAAAGGTCTGTCTAGTCAAGGCTATGGTTTTTCCAGTGGTCATGTATGGATATGAGAGCTGGACTATAAAGAAAGCTGAGCACTGAAGAACTGATGCTTTTGAACTGTGGTGTATCTAGGACCTGTGAATTTATTACCTTATATGGCAAAAGAGTCTTAGCAGATATGATTCAGAATCTTGAGATAAGAAGATTATCCTGTATTATCTAAGTGTGTTAGTTGCTCAGTTGTGTCCGACTCATTGCAACCCCATGGACTATAGCCCCCCAGGCTCCTCTGTCCACAGGATTCTCCAGGCATGAATACTGGAGTGGGTTGCTATGCCTTCTTCCAACCCAGGGATCCAACCACGTCTCTTATGTCTCCTGCATTGGCAGGCAGTTTCTTTATCACTGGTGCCAATGGGGCAAAGAGCCTTTGCTTGATAACAGTATTAGAAGTCCTAGCCACAGGAATGAGAAGACAAAAAGAAATAAAGGGAATCTAAATCTATAAAAGAAATCCAAAGAAGCAAAACTATTACGTTTGCAGATGACATGATGCTATACATAGAAAATCCTAAATACACCAGAAAAAACTACTAGAAGTCAGTGAACTCAGTTGAGTCACAGGATTCAAAATTGATACGCAGAAATCTGTTGCATTTCTATACACGGCAAACTATCAGAGAAATTAAGAAAATAATCCCATTTCTAATTGCATCAAAAAGAATAAAGTATCTAGGGATAAACCCAGATGGCAAAGAAGCTGCTTGCAATGCAGGAGACCTGGGTTTAATCCCTGGGTCAGGAAGATCTCCTGGAGAAGGCAGTGGTTACCCACTCCAGTATTCTTGCCTGGAGAACTCCATGGACAGAGGAACCTGCCAGGCTACAGTCCATGGGTCATAAATAGTTGGACATGACTGAGCAACTATCACCTTCACTTTTAAGGAGATAAAAGACCTGTACTTGGAAAACTATAGGATGTTGGTAAAATAAATTGAAGATGACACAAACAGATGGAATAATATACTGTGTTCATGGGTTAGAAGAATGAATATTGTTAAAATGACCATACTAACCAAGGCAAGCTACAGATTCAATGCAAAATGCCAATGACTTTTTTTTCATAGAACTAGAACAAATCTAAAATTAGTATGGAAACATGAAGACCCCAAATAATCAAAACAATCTTGAGAAGGAAGAACAAAGCAGGAGGTATCATGCTCCCTGATTTCAAAACCTGCTACAAAGCTGTGTTAATTAAAACAGTATAGTACTGGTGCAAAAACAGACACAGATGAGGGGAACAGAATAGAGAGCTCATAAATGAACCCACATTTGTATGGGCAATTAATCCACAATAAAAGAGACAAGAGTATACAATGGGGGAAAGAGAACGTCTTCAGTAAATGGTTTGGGGAAAACCAGACAGCTACATGCAAAGGAATCACACTGGACTTCTCTCTCATACCACACACATAAGTAAATTCCAAATGGATTACAGACTAAACTGTGAGGCCGGAAACTAGAAAACTTCCAGAAGAAATCACAGGCAGCCAGCCCTTTGGCATCAGGCTTAGTAATATTTCTTTGGATATGTCTCCTCTGGCAAGGGAAACAAAAGCAAAAATAAATAAATGGGACTACATCTTTTGCACATAGAAGGAAACTATTGACAAAATGAAAATGCCATCTACTGAATGGGAGAAGATATTTCCAAATGATATATCCTACAAGGGGTTAATATACAAACTGTACAAAGAATTCACACAACTCAACACCAAAAAAAAACCAAAACAAAACCCTGGTTAAAAAATGGGCAGATGATCTGAATAGACATCTGTCTGAAAAAGACAGATGACCAACAGACTCTTGCCAAGATGCTCAACATCACTAGCCACCATCAGTTTAGTTCAGTTCAGTTCAGTCGCTCAGTCGTGTCTGACTCTGCAACCCCATGGATCGCAGCACACCAGGCCTCCCTGTCCATCACCAACTCCTGGAGTTCACTCAAACTCATGTCCATCGAGTTGGTGATGCCATCCACCATCAGCAAAAGGCAAATCAAAACCACAATGCAATACTACCTGTCAAAATGTCTGTTATCAAAAAGACAACAAATGACAGCGATGGTGAGGATATGGAGAAGGAGAATCCTTGTGCACTGTTGGTGGAACTGCAAATTGGTGCGGCCACTGTGGAAAACATTAGGATGGTTCCCCAAAAAATTAAAAATGGAACTACTATACTATCCAACAATCCACTCCTGGGTGTTCACATGAAGGAAATAAAAACACTAATTCTAATATGCACCCCTATTTCATTGCAGCCAAGACATGGAAGCAACCTAAGTACCTATCAATAGATAAATGGATAAAGAATGTTTGGTACACACACACACATACACAATGGAATATTACTCAGCCACAAAGAAGAATGGAATCTTGCCATTTGCAACAACATGGATGGACTTAGAGGGTATTATTTTGCCAAGTGAAATAAGTCAGAAGAGAAAAAACAATAATGTATGATTCCATTACATGTGGGAGCTATGAAACAAAGCTAATGACCAAATGTAAAAAACAGAAACAGCATAAACACAGAAGACAATGGGGTGGTTGCCAGAGATGAGGAGAGTGAGGAAGGAGAGAAATAGCTGAGGGAGATTAAGAGATGCAAATCTCCAGTTGCAAAATACATGAATCACAGATTGAGAGGTACCATGTGGGGAATATAGCAATAACTATATAACACCTTTGTATGATGATGTATTTTAACTAGACTTCTCTTGATGATCATGTTGAAATGTATAGAAATATCCAACCATGTTGTGTAACAGGAATTAACATAGCACTGTAGATCACTTACATTTCAAAAGCGAATGAACAAGCAAACTCAGAGAAAAGGAGATCAGGTGTGTGGTTACCAGAGGTAAGGGGTGTGGAGAGGAGGAGTTGGATGAAGGCATTGAAAAGGTACAAACGTCCAGTTACAAGGTGCAAGGTTCAACAAGATAATATAACACTGCTGTGTGTCACCTATGAAAGTTGTTACAGAGCAAATCCTGAGTTCTCATCACAAGGAAAACTATTGTTTATTTCTTTAATGCTGTATCTATATGAGATGAGAGATCAGACTTACTGTGGTCATCATTTCATGATGTATCACTATGCTGTCCACCTTGAACTTCCACGGTGCTGCCTGTAAATTATATCTCAATAAAACTGGAAGGAAAACATTTTTGGAGCATTAGGTCTTTGCCAGAAACAATGCCTTTACTCACCAAGAAATGTTTACTGGAGGAAAATAATCCTTGGATCCAACATGCTGACACGTCAAGGGAGACTTTGCTGGTGTGTGGTCTTCCCAGCTGCCCCTGGCAGGTGTGAATGGTGTGGTCAAGGAAGGGAGATCCTCAAAGCTGGACAAGCTCAGAGCCTGTGAGGAAGATTGGGTCAAGTCTTCAAAGAAAGCCTGTTCTCTTCACATCTGAGGGCTCTCGGGTACACCCTCCTGTTTTGTTCTCAGTTCTCTAACTATTGTGAGCTGACAAATTCTCTTCCTTTTTTTTTTTTTTTTCCTGGCTGCTCTGCATGGTTTGCAAGAACTTGGTTCCCCAACCAGGGATTGAACCCAGGCCCTCAGCAGTGAGAGCACTGAGTCCTAACAACTGGACTGCCAGGGAACTCCCCCTCCCTGTTACTTAAAATCAACTTGCATTTTGGAAAAAAGCATTCATTTTCTTGCTCAAGGCTTATTGGGATAATAGTAGTGAGAACCACACTTATTACTCATTGAGCAGTTCATCATCGATTCACTCGTCATCTCATGGAACGCTCACAGTGAGCCCATATGATCATTACTGTCCGTGTCCCAAGTCCTCCATTTTCACAGGAGGGAACTCGGACGTTCAGAGAGGTTAACTGCCTCAGCCAAGGTCACACAGCCTGTACGTGGTGGAGGCAGCCTGGCTCTGGCAAGGTGGTTGAGAGTACCGTTTCTAAACTATTTCTCACTGCTTTTAATTTAGGACGTTCTCATTTAAAGCAAACAGCCTTTCCCGAGAAAACAGACATATGAGATTACAGAAAATTCAGAAAGAGATAAAAAGTAGGCATTGATCCAGCCTGGGCCCCAGTGGTCACACAAGTGTCACCTTGCCTTCCACGGCCTGTTAAAAGATGCTGCAGATCTACCCATACTTCTTTATTTTGGCAGTTTCTGTGCTATTTCGCCAGTGGATACACAAATCAGCTTTGATAATGTTTTTGCAAGCATAGCTTAGGTGGGTCTGTTTATCTTTGATTGAGCATCAAGATGGCTTCATTCTGACCCCTAGCTGGCATCTCTCCCTGTTTTACCCTTGACTTGTAACCCGTATTAGCCAACTGCGAGTGACTTTGATCTCGGCTCTGAACCAATTCCAAAGAAGCCAGAAAACTGTAGCAAGTTAGTGCCAGAAGACCGCTCTGATATTTCAGACACCAGGAAAAATTGTCAACGTGCCAGATGCCTTTTAAATCCAGAAATAAAGAACCCCAAAATCATTTTTAAAGTTCAAAGCTAACTTCCTAAAAAGGACCTCGGCAGAAAAGAGGGCTTTTCTCCAGCATTCAAGAATCCACACAGGAATGTTGTTGTCACTCAGACGAGAGCAAAATATCTTTATAGATGTCCTCACTTTTATGAGCAGATTTACATCTAGAGAGCATCATGAAAAACAAAGCCCATTATGCCAAGGCGTTATAAATTTAAAATACTTGGAAGCTTTTTGTCCCATTAGTGGAATTTAATGGGAATCTGCTTTGGCTCAAGAATGACAAATGAATCAGCTGTGAACAGGAAATTGGGTTTTCTTTATCTACTTATTTGGACCTCAGTAAAAGGGTGCGGGCAGCTGACAGGCCTGGAATGGAGGTGGGGAGCTTGGGAGAGGGGCAGGGGCTCTGATCATCTTATCACATCTTATTGCTGCTGGCCCAGGGCAATCGCGCAGCAAACACTGACCAGCTGAATGAGGGGTTCTCTGAGGAGTCAGTCCACAAGGAGCACACTGCTGGGGTGGTTTGAAACATGGAGATACGCAAGTCATACCGAGGGCTTCCCTGGCGGCTCACATGGCTCATAAAGAATCTGCCTTCAATGCAGGAGACCCAGGTTTGACCCCTGGGTCAGGAAGATTCCCTGGAGAAAGGAATGGTAACCCACTCCAGTTTTTTTGCCTGGAGAATTCCAAGGACAGAGGAGCCTGGCAGGCAACAGTCCATGGGGTCACAAAGAGTTGGATATGACTGAGAGACTAACACAAGCAGGTCATATAGACTAGCCTGTGGGATTGAGCAATGCTCCCCAAGTCAGCCACCCAGGACCGACCCTTGTCACTTCTGGACAGAGCCGAGGGGTCAAGGTCCTCAGGTCCAACTTGCCTGCTGGTTCCTCATCTCAGCTGTTCCCTGACCCAGTGGCTCCCAAGCTTATACACTGGAGGGCCCGGGTTTTGAAGGGTTTATTTCTGATAGGAAGTGAGTGAGAGAGTGAAGTCGTTCAGTCGTGTCCGACTTTTTGTGACCCCTCCTGGACCGTAGCCTACCAGGCTCCTCCATCCATGGGATCCTTCAGGCAAGAATACTGGAGTGGGTTGCCATTTCTTTCTCCAGGGGATCTTCCCGACCCAAGGATCGAACCTGGGTCTCTTGCATTGCAGGCAGACGCGTTGCCCTCTTAGCCACCAGGGAAGTTTCTGATAGAAAAGATAGTCATTAAATAATAATGAATCAATGTCCCATCTTAAGTTCCTCAAAGACCTGGGTAACTAATGGTCAGAACTCCTGGCTGTGGGAGGCACCAGCGCTGTTGCACAAACCTCCAGCCAAAAGTGAAGGCGATGGGGGCAAAAGCCAGCTAGTGCTGGAGTCCAGAAGTGAGGAGTGGGTGCCCCTGAGACGTGCTGGCCATATAGACCCCTGCTGTGATCTCTGGGAGAGCATCCAGGTCTGGGCTTCATGGGCTGGGGCCACCCCCCTCCACCTTCCTCTTGCGCTAGCAAACCTTTTCCATGAGGATCCTTTAAACAAAACTCCTGCTTCCCCAGGTCAGTGCCTCTGCCTCTGCCATTGTCAGGCCCTGCAGGGCTCCCATTTCACTTTGTTGAAACCCTGCTATTCCTTCCTTGGGAATGTGTTCTATGTAATAGAATGCTATTTAAAGAACTTGCAACATTCAATAAGGGTAAAGTGTGAAAAAATGACTACTTTATTTACTTAGAGATTTACATAGAGATTTACTTCATCATATACGAAACTATACTCATCAGCTCTTCTTCTCTTGTAGAATAACTAAGAAGGGATGTAAGGCTGTTTAATGATGCTCAGTTCGAAGGCCACCTCCTCCATGCAGGCCTCCCTGATAGCCCTCTGATAATTCCCACTACTTTCCCTTCTGAAGGTAAGGCCTATTAAGGTAGAAAGATTGAGAGATGGCTTAACCCAGACAGCCAGGTCATTAATCAGCCATCTGAGACATTCTCCCAAAGGAAACCCACTAAGTGATGCTCTAGACATATGCCCCCTCTTTAGTGCTCAAGGCTTTTGCCCAGACCCAGTTGGTCTCCCCGGGAGCTGTGCTTTAAGAACCTCTATTAGCCAAAGAAAGGAGTCAGGCTGACAGTTTTCTCTGGGTATGTCCTGAATATCCAGAGGCAGAGCCCAGCCCACTGAGCTCGACGGCTCCAAAGTTGGGGAAAGGGAGCCCAAGGTGCAAATTCCTCCTGCAGCCTGGCTGCTGTGCTCTGGCAGTGCCCCGAAGATGCCAAGAGGGGTGTTCTGGAAAGAAACAGCCCACAGGCTCAGAGATGTAACTCCCTGCTTGGTCGGTCAAAACACCTCTCAGCCCCACGACCCCACACCCATCCTTGTGTTTGGGGGTGGGGCGCTCTGTGCCCCCTTCGTGTAGGAGGAGCCTCTGTCCTGGTTCTCCTCTGCCAGCCTGAGGGCAGCACTGGTGCCGTGTGTGCCCCCAGCTCCTCTCTAAAGTCTCACCTGCCCCAGGTGCTTGGCAATGATTTGATGAAAGGACAAAGGAAGGGCTTCCGCCTTCCTAGGGTGATGCTGGTAACTTTAGAGCGCCAGTGCTGACCCCTACTTAGGGAGGCGATGGGCTCTCGGACGTGGGGAAAGGACTCGCCCTAGGAGTTGTGCTGTCTGATGTGGGGCTGGTGGGTCGCCAGCCGCTGAGACAAACAGTGGCTGCAGTGTAGATGGTGGAACCAGCAGGCACAGCGACTAGACCCGGCCTCCTTCCCTGGGCTGGTTTGTCCACCGGTGTAAGTTTCCTGGGCTGCTTTTACAGAGGCCAGAGACATCTCCCATGGGCAAGTTCTGAAAGCAATGATCTTCCTCCTTCAGTGATCTCTGATCACATGACCTCCTGCCTTTCCTGTAGGGAGCCCCTTCCAGGGAGGGTTTTCAAGACAATGTGGACCCCACGAAGGGGTAGAGTTGAGGATGGGGTCAAGGAAGATGGTCTATTGAGTGTTTTCACAGACCAGAAAGCCTACGACACCTCCCGGGTACCCTGATTTTGACTGCTGCAAGGCTAAGCAGAGACAAGGCAGCCAGGATAGGAGCAGAAAGGGAAGAGGAAATCTGAGGGCAAGAGCCAAGAGGGAGAAGGTATGGGAAGCCAAAGGCGCAGCCGGGGCAGGCACGTTGGGACATTCCCACCACAGGCATTTTTCCAGCCACCATGGGCAGAACTCGGCAGAACTGTCACAAGTCCCAGTCTGGTTTAGCCAGGGACTGTGAACATCCCGGATTTTATTTAATTGGCATGTTCGATTCTGTGCAACCCTACGGACTGTAGCCCACCAGGCTCCTCTGTCCATGGAATTCTCCAGACAAGAACACTGGGGTGGGTTGCCATTCCTTTCTCCAGGGGATCTTCCTGACCCAAGGATCGAACCCCTGTCTCCTGCATTGCAGGCAGATTCTTTACCCACTGAGCCACCAGGCCTCTTTTTAATTTATGTTTCGGGGTTTTTATTTGCTAGTGTAATTGATAAGTTAGATCTTTTTTATTGTGGTATAGTTGATTTACAACGTTGTATTAGTTTCAGGTGTTCAGCAAAGTGATTCCACTATGCATAAATATATACCTATTGTTTTCAGCTTTTCCCCCTTAGAGGTTATTATAAAATATTGTCTCTGTGCTCTACAGTCTGTCCTTGTTGTTTACCTGTTTTATATGTAGCAGTGTGTGTCTATTAATCCCCAGTTCAGCCCTCCCCTTCCTTTCCCCTTTGGTATAACCACAAGTTTGTTTTCTGTTAATATGTCTGTGGGTCTATTTCTATTTTGTATATATGTTCATTTGTATCTTTTTTTTTTTAAAGATTTCATGCATAAGCAGTATCATATGATATTTGTCTCTCTGGGCTTACTTCATTTAGTATGATAACTTCATGATCCATCCATGTTGCTGCAAATGACCACCCAAAACTTTAAACCACGGTTGAGAAGAACAATCTCCCAAAGATTGCCGCATCCGAGAAGCCTGTGTCCCCAGACGTTTGAATTGCACCAGGACTGGCTGGATGCCTGCCAGGGGTGCAAGTTCAGCAGGTGGGAGACTGGGGCCTCTGAGATGGGACCCTGAGCAGCAGGTGCGGAGGCAGGGGAGCAGCCTTGCAGACAGCACTCCCCTCACCGCTGTGACTTCCGTCCCCCGCATGTGCTCCCTGACCCTGAGACTCGAGCCACGGGCACGTAGTCATCTCAGTTTGTTTAGCCCTTCACGGTTTACATGTACATTTATTTTTAGGGCTGGAGCCACGGGCGTGTGACCCATGCAGTCACAGGAGACCGTGGCCGTAGAAGGACCCCTCACTTAGTTTAACGCTCTGCAATTGCAGTTCTTAATCATGTTAACATGCTTAATTCTCGGAATTCTTAGTAATGCTTGATCAAAGTGAAAGCAAAAGTCGCTCAGTCATGCCCAACTCTTTTTGACCCCATGGACTATAGTCCATGGAATTCTCCAGGCCGGAATACTGGAGCGGATAGCCTTTCCCTTCTCCAGGGGATCTTCCCCACCCAGGGATCGAACCCAGGCCAAGGGGCTCCCTTAATCATTTCTCACGGGGCCCCGCAACTTCTGCGGCCCGTCATGTTCATTATCTCACTTGTTCCTGAAGCCTTCACAGGAGAGGAGCCTGGAAGGAGTTATTACCCCAATTCCCAGGTGGTGAAACTGAGTCCCAGAGGGGAGGATGGTGAAGCCAAGGTGAGTGAGAGACCCAGGGCTGGGCTGTTTTCTCTTGAAGATCCTTCTCAGTGAGGGGTTAAGTGGGCTTGCCTTTCCCTTCACTCACCTGCCTGGGGTCTTGCCTATGCTGCCCTGGCTGCAGCCCGCTTTCCTTCCCATTTCATCTCATTTCATTACCAAAAAAACAAAACAAAACACTCAGACCATGTGCTTACCTGCCAGGGAGGAGCTCCTGGGGTTAGAGCCCCCTGGACGGCTCTAGCTCTCCTGCCCTGTGTCCTGTTGGGGTTTCAGAGTAGGGGGTGTTCTTGGACTCCTCCGCTCCCTGAGAACCTGCAGCCGGAGACTCTGACCTCTACTGGAAAGGGCTCCCCGGGAAGCATTCCTGACCTTCAGACTCGCCTGGCCGCGCGCTGGCCCCATGCCCGTGACAATCACTTCCTGCCTGGGTGTTTACCTTCCTGCGCCCGTGGGCCCAGCCAGGGTGGCGGCCCCACACCTGAACCAGAGGCCGTGCAGGAGGGAAGGTGCTACCCACGGTGAAGACCAGGAGCAGCTGGTGCTGCAACCGGGCGCAAGGTAAGCCTGGTGGTCCCGTGACACCTGGTCCCCCAGCCCACGGTCTTGGCCAGGCAGCCCCACAGGCAGCTCCATCTAAGCCTTGCAAAAGGTTGCACATGACGTCATGACTCAGCTCAATCCCTTCCAGGCAGGGACGCTCGCTGCCTCACGCCAGACCTTCCTCTGTTGCTGTCACTATCGCTGTTGTTGTCGCTAATAGCTACCTTCTATTCGCTGAGAGTCCCTTGGACTGCAAGGCGATCAAACCAGTCAATCCTAAAGGAAATCAGTCCTGAATATTCCTTGGAAGGACTGATACTGAAGCTGAAGCTCCAATACTTTGGCCACCTGATGGGACGAGCCAACTCGGGAAAGACCCTGATCCTGGGAAATATTGAAGGCAAAAGGAGAAGGGGACGACAGAGGATGAGATGGTTGGATGACATCACCGACTCGATGGACATGAGTTTGAGCAAGCTCCGGCAGTTGGTGATGGACAGGGAAGCTTGGCGTGCTGCAGTCCATGGGGTCGCAAAGAGTCAGACATGGCTGAGCGACTGAACAACAACCTTCTATTCAGTGATAGGTCCTGGGCTAAGTACTTTTCTTTTTTGCTGCCCTGGGTTTTAACTTCAGCCCGTAGGATCTTCATTGCCATGTGTGGGATTTTAATTGTGGTGTGTGGGATCTAGTTCCCTGACCAGGGGTTGAACTTGGGCCCCCTGCTTTGAGAGTGCAGAGCCTTAACCACCTGGGAAGTCCCTGGGCTAAATACTTTACACAACTGTTTTATGTAATCCTTGTGCTAGCCCTGTGAGCAGAGAATTATGCCCATTTTAAAGACACAGAAACAAAGGTCCAGAGAAGCTGATCATCTGGTCCACAGCCATACAGCTAGTAAGGTGGGAATACAGGATTCAAACCCCATCTAATCAGTACCAAAAGCTGGGCTCTGAACCATTGCCATCATCTGTCAAGTTTAATTGCCATCATGTCCATTTTTAATTTAAACTCAAATCAGCTGCTGTATTAGCTGTCTGTTTGCTGGCAACAAACTAACCTAAGATGCAGTGGCTTAAAGCAGTACGCATTTGCTGTGTCACGGTTTCTGTGAACCAGGAGTCAACACCGCTTGGATGGGTTCTCTGCTCAGGGTCCCTCACAGGCTGCAGTCCATGTGCTGGTGGGCTGGGGACCGAATCTCAAAGCTCCCATGGGTAGGCTCTCCCTTCACGTTCATGAGCTTGCTGGCAGCATTCAGTTCCTGCCAGCTCTTGAACCTGAGGGTCTCAGCTCCTCACTGACTGTGGGCCCGAAGCCCCCACAAAGGCCCCTCCTCCGTGGCAGCTTATCTCCGGGGTGGGTAACAGAGTCCAAGAAGACAGAAGTCATAGGCTTTGTAGCCTACTCACACCAGTAACATCCCTTCACTGTCATGACATGCTACTCACTGGGAGGAAGTCATCAGGTACAGCCTGCATTCAGAGGTAGGGGGTCACACAGAGGCATGAATCCCAAGATAAAGGAATCGCTGAGGGCTGTTATGCCCAGAGTCCGAGTCCCCAAAACTGAGAGAATAAGACGTCCACAGCAATGCAAAAGCATGAAAGGGTTTTATTTCTAGCTCGAGCTCGGGCTCCCGCCACATCCAACGCAGTGGAATGGAGCAAGGACCCCCGAGCCCAGATTTACAGCAGCATTTATAGGTTTTAGAACAGAGAGTTGGCAAGGGCTGATTGGCTGCAGGAGTTTCCTAGTATTTACTAATTGGCTAATCTTTATTGGCTGCAGGGGTTTCCTGGTATTTACTAATTGGCTATTGGCTGCAGGGGGATGTCTTTTACGTCCTGATAAACTCAAACCAGGTTATGGGGAGTATGCTGATTAGACAAGTCCTGGCATCCGCGGGGATGACCTCACTGGGCAATGACTCAGCCTTTCCTGTGAGTCCTACCTTAGTCCCTGAAGCCTATCATGGTGTTTGTTAGGTCCCAACTTTCCCCCCGTCCTTTGATCATGGAGAGGAATCCTCCTCTTCATTCTGAGACATTGCCTGATAGTGTTGTCTCAGCATCATCACTTGAACTGTACTGATATGTTCTTTTTACAAAGGTCCAAGGTCAAAGAATAAATCTGGCCACCAGGTATTGGGGGGATTCCAGTAGTCGAATTGAGTACCTCATGGGTTAGTCCATTACGAAGCGTCCAGCTGATCTTAGCAGGTTGATGTGGGTTAGCACCAGCAGTTCCGGAGTGGAGAAGGAGGGCCACCAACAGGAGAGTCAGGGGGATTTGTCTGGGGCCAGCTGGCGGACGAGCTTCATTTTTAAGGGGTTGGTGGGATGCGGCGTTGCCTTCCATTCTTTTTGGGCCTTTTCTTGTTCCTCTGGGGTGGCACGATGCACGTGGTTGCAGTGCACCCAGGGTCCAATTCTGGCCACCTTTAGGGCAGTGAGGGTGGTAAGGAGAACAACATAGGGGCCCTTCCATCTTGGCTCTAAGGTTTTTGACTGGTGTCTCTTAACCCAGACCCAATCTCCCGGGCCCATATCATGGGACGGGATGGTTCCTTTACTCTGGCCCTCATGAACTTCTCGTCTCAGTGACCAGATACGTTTATGCACTTTACTTAAAGCCAGCATCTCTTGTTGGAACGTGCTAGCGAGAGAGATGGTTTAGTCTTTCCCTCAAACACTGAACAAATGGGGGGTGGACTTCCATATACAATTTCAAAGGGAGTCAAACCTAGTTTATAGGGGGTATTGTGTGCCCGAAAAAGCGCAAAGGGAAGGAGGGTTACCCAGTCCCCACCAGTCTCTATTGCCAGCTTTGTTAAAGTTTCCTTTAGGGTCCAATTCATTCTTTCTACTTGGCCTGAGCTCTGGGGACTGTACTCGCAGTGTAGCTTCCATTTGGTCCCCAGGGCTGAGACCAGACCTTTAACAATTTTGCTCACAAATGCAGGTCCATTATCAGAGCCAATAGATGCTGGCAGCCCAAACCTAGGTATTATCTCTTCTAGGAGCTTCTTAGCCACTATTATTGCTGTCTCCTTTTTAGTGGGGTAAGCTTCTACCCACGCAGAAAATGTATCAACCAAAACTAACAGGTAACGATAGCCATACTTGCCTGGCCTGACCTCTGTAAAATCTATCTCCCAATGCTGTCCCCACCTTTCCCCCAGTATCTTACACCTGTGTGCTGTCCTTTTCCCGGTCTCATCATCTGACAGGCCTTGCAGGTGCGGACATGTCCTGTATGGTTATCTTTTGTCGGGGAAACCACAGCTGCGCTGCTTGTAGAAGCGTCAAAGTCTTTTTCTCTCCCAAATGGGTGGTTTGATGTAAATGGGTACAGAGATGTCTGCCCAGGTCGGCAGGAAGCAACAGGTTGTCATCCTGGTCCCGATACCCTCCGTCCTTGCCCGCAGGGCGGTTGGTGTTATCCTGCATCCAGCTTAAATCAGAGGGGGAGTATATGGGGCTTGAGGGGAGAGTCCCCATCCCCGGCGGTGGTAATCCTACAGCCAGCACATGAGCTTGGCAGTATCCAGCGGCCACCTCATGGGCTGCTGCATCGGCAGCACGGTTGCCTCGGGCCCTGGCATCTTCTCCTTTCTGGTGTCCTGGGACATGTACTATGGATACTGCCCGGGGCAAGTGGACCGCTGCAAAGAGTCTGTATTTCAGGTAGGTTCTTAATCTCTTTTCCCTCTGCCATCAAGAACCCCTGCTCTTTATATATAGGGCCTTGAATATGCACGGTGCCGAATGCATACCGGCTGTCAGTGTAAATGGTGACCTTTTTTCCTTTCGCCCTCTCTAGTGCTTGTATCACAGCTATCAATTCTGCTTTTTGGGCGGATGTTCCAGGGGGCAAAGCCTCAGCCCAGACGACCCTCCCAGTGTCATCTACTATGGCTGGCCCTGCTTTTCTCTGCCCATCCTTTATATAACTGCTCCCATCTGTGAACCATATCAGCTCACTGTCCTTTAATGGTATGTCGCTGAGGTCTCTTCGTATGGCGGTTACCTCAGCCAATACTTCAACACGGTCATGGAGAGGCCCATCCTCCTCTGGGATGGGCAAGAGAGTAGCAGGATTTAGAAAACAAGGTGTCTGAAAGCGTATCCGGGGAGCATCTAACAGCAGGGCTTGGTCATGGGTTAAGCGAGCGTTAGAAATCCACTTACCCGGTGGCTGTTTGAGGATCCCCTCTATGGCATGGGGAGTGTAGACCAGGAGGCGCTGTCCATAAGTCAACTTGTCGGCGTCATGGACAAGGAGAGCAGCGGCCGCGATGATACGGAGACAGGGCGGCCATCCAGCAGCTACCGGGTCCAGCCGTTTAGAGAGGTATGCCACAGGCCGCCTCCAAGGTCCCCATTGCTGTGTCAGGACTCCCTTTCCCACTCCCTGCTTTTCATCCACAAACAGTTGAAATGGCTTAGCCGGGTCAGGGAGAGCTAGGGCTGGGGCTTCCAGTAACACCTGTCGAAGTTCCTGAAATGCCCGCCTCATTGGCTCAGTCCAAGTCCAGTTCTTATTTTCTCTACTTCCCGGTATAGAGGCCGGGCCTTTTCAGCAAACCCCAGGATCCATAGCCTGCAGTACCCAACAGTCAGTCCCTAAGAACTCCCTCACTTGCCAAGGAGTCGTTGGCTCGGGGATCTATAAAATAGTCTCTTTCATAGCCTGAGTCAACCATCTTTGCCCCTGTTTTATTTTGTACCCCAAGTAAACGACTTCCTGTTCAGCAATTTGGGCCTTCTTTACACTCGCCTGGTACCCCAATGTCCCCAGAGTCTGAAGGAGGTTGCCTGTGGCCTCTAGGCATGTCTCCTTGCTAGTAGCGGCCAGCATGGGGTCATCCACATATTGCAACAGGACAATGTGGGGGTGGCTAATCTGGTACTCCCAGAGGTCCTCACCTAGAGCCTCGTTGAACAACGCCGGCAAGTTTTTAAATCCCTATGGAAGGCGAGTCCAGGTCAGCTGTCCTACAGTTTGACTGTCTTCGTCAGTCCACTCGAATGCGAAGATCTCTTGGCTCTGGGGGGCCAGAGGCAAACTGAAAAAGGCATCTTTTAAGTCCAAGATTGTATACCAGATGTAGTCTGGAGGCAAGCCGCTCAGGAGGGTATATGGGTTAGGGACAGTGGAATGAATGTCACTCACCCGTTTGCTGACTTCCCGAAGATCTTGGACAGTCTAAAGTCTGTTCCCCTGGGCTTTTTCACAGGCAGCAGGGGAGTATTCCATGGGCACCGGCACTTTTTAAGAATCCCTATCTTCAGGAGGCGCTGTATGTGTGGCGTGATTCCTTGCCGGGCCTCCTGACTCAGGGGGTGCTGCTTTACCTTCACAGGGGTAGCATTTGCTTTTAAATCAACAATGATGGGAGGTCTTTGTTTTGCCGGTCCTACTCCTGCCGACTCGGCCCAGGCCAGAGGGTATTTTTGGATCCATTGTAGCATAGCCGGGTCCACAGCTGCAGGGGGGTTTGGTGAATATAGTCTGTATTCATCTCTCAGTGCCAGGAATAAAACATGAATTGGTTGTCCAAGCCCATCTGTGACTGATATCCCTCCAGAATCAAAGTGAATTTGTGCATTGACTTTGGAAAATATGTCTCTTCCTAATAAACGGGCCGGACATTCCGGGATCACCAGAAATGAGTGGGGCACCCGTTGGGCTCCCAAGTCCACTTTTAGTTTAGTAGTCCAGTAATATCATTTTGTCCCGGTGGCTCCCTGGACCAAGCTAGTCTTCTTGGACATCGGCCCGAATTTTTGATTGAAGACCAAGTATTGGGCTCCCGTATCCACCGTGAAGCCGACCAGTTTCCCCTCCACATTAATAGTTACCCAGGACTCAGGGAGGGGTGCCAGGCCCCGACCCCCCTAATCACTATCTCCTCCTGCATATAAGATGTGGGTATCCGAGGGAGACTCTTCTTTCCTTACAGTCCTTTTTTTCAGGTTTCTCTTGGGGCACTCATTTTTCCAGTGCCCTTGGTCTTTGCAATAGGCACATTGGTCTCTCTTTAGGGTCGGTCTGGCTGGTTTCTCCCTTCCTTTCGGCTGGGTGTCTTGAGTCTTCTGGGAATCAGGTCCCAGTCTCGTCCCTGCAAAGAAAATTTGAGCCAGCTCTTTCTGATTTCTTCAGTTTTCCTTAGCTCTAAATTCCCTTTCCTCCCGTCTAATTTGTTCCTCCCTTTCTCTCTGTTATTAAACACTTTCTCAGCTGCCCTCACCAGATCCTGTATTGACTGTTCTCCCAGCCTCTCTATCCTCTGTAACTTCCTCCTGATATCCGGAGCTGCCTGATTAACAAAGGCTAGCAAGACTGCTGCGCGTGACTCATCAGCCTGAGGGTCCATGGGCGTATACTGCCTGAAAGCCTCAATTAACCTCTCTAAAAAGGCTGCCGGGCTCTCATTTGGCTCCTGTCTTATCAAATTTACCTTAGACAAATTCGTTGGTTTCCTGGCGGCTGCCCAGAGGCCAGCCATCAGAGTCTGGCTGTACACTCGGAGACGCTCCCTACCTTCAGCGCGTTCAAAATCCCAGTTCGGTCGCATCAAAGGAAACCCCTCCTCGATTAGGTGGGGCTGCGTGGTGGGTCTTCCGTCCACTCCTGGAACATGTTTTCATGCTTCCGATAGAATTTGCTCCCATTCCTCCGTGGTGAAGAACACCTGCAACAGCTGATGACAATCATCCCAAGTAGGATTGTGAGTAAACAGGATAGAATCTAAGAGATCAATAAGACCTTAGGGTTTTTCGGAAAAAGAAGGGGTTTGAGTTTTCCAGTTATATAAATCACTCGTAGAAAACGGCCAGTACTGGTATGTTCGTTCCCCACTGGGATTTGCTGGCCCCACCCGGACAGGGAATGCCTGAACGGTGGATGAAGGAGCCTCCTGGCTTCCATCCTCAGACAAGTCTCCGCCCCTTCCAGTTCTTCCGCGAGTTCCTTGGGCCGGCCCCCCTTCCCATGGCGGAGCCGAGGGTTCTGGGTCCCTCCTTTGATCCACGGCGACACCTGCGGTAACTGCGGGGGCAAGGGTGGCTGCATATATGGGGGAGATGAGATTTCAGTGTATAAGTCAATCAGGCTAGGATATAAAGAGGATTCCTGGAGTATCAGCTTCTTCTTCTGACTCTCCCGATCTTCATGGTCAGTCATCACAGACAAAGGGGTGGAAGAGCTTTGACCCATAACGATGGAGCTCACAATGAACACACAAAAAAACGAAAGTGGTGTCGGCACACAAAGGCGACAGACAGAAGAGAAACAAATATCGGCCGAAAACACAGAACTAGGTCTATCCCGGGTTACTGCTGTCTTGCTTCCCAGTGTCATCTCACCGAAGGGCGTCCACTGCCCATCAGATTCGGAGTCGGGAGAGACGTTCCTTCCCACTCCCTCACAGAACCAGCTGCCTTCCAGCGTGAATGCTGGGCCCCGGTCTTATGCTGGCTGCCAGTTGCCTTCCAGCTCGCTCACTGGGCCTCGGTCTTACACTGGCTAGGACGGCTAATTCACCTCTGATTAGGCCTAACAAGAGCCAGCTGCCTTCCAGTGCGAATGCTGGGCCTCGGCCCTACGCTGGACTTAACCAGACTTAACACCGGTGTTCAGATATCTTTCCTCCTAGTGAGGAAACCCCTTCTACCGGGAAAGTGTTATTCTTCCCAGTTAAAGGGATCCCGGATGAGCCCCCAAATGTTATGCCCAGAGTCCGAGTCCCCAAAACTGAGAGAATAAGACATCCACAGCAATGCAAAAGCATGAAGGGGTTTTATTTCTAGCTCGAGCTAGGGCTCCCACCACATCCAATGCAGCGGAGTGGAGCAAGGAGCCCCGAGCCCAGACTTACAGCAGCATTTATAGGTTTTAGAACAGAGAGTTGGCAAGGGCTGATTGGCTGCAGGAGTTTCCTAGTATTTACTAATTGGCTAATCTTTATTGGCTGCAGGGGTTTCCTGGTATTTACTAATTGGCTATTGGCTGCAGGGGGATGTCTTTTACGTCCTGATAAACTCAAACCAGGTTATGGGGAGTATGCTGATTAGACAAGTCCTGGCATCCGAGGGGATGACCTCACTGGGCAATGACTCAGCTTTTCCCGTGAGTCCTACCTTAGTCCCTGAAGCCTATCATGGCGTTTGTTAGGTCCCAACAAGAGCCAGCTTTGAAAGCTGTCTATGACAGCCCTCTGATTACTGTGAGATTATGGTTTCAGTTTTTCCTCTGAAAGCTAAATAGACTTGGTCTTTTATCCATCCATCCATTAAGCCATCCACCCACCCACCCATCCATCCAATCACTCATCCATCCATCCATCCACCTATAGACCCACTTATCAATCCACCCACCCACCTACCCACCCATCCATCCATCCACACACCCTTTCATTCATTCAACAAACATTTGAGCAGGACACTATAAATCAAATCCCATATTAGGCCCAGCAGATACCAGAATGAATGAAATTATTCCTTCTGCCCCTCACTGTCCTCAATGACCAAAGGTTCCCAGTGGAGCTTTCACATGTGTGGGGTCTGGGGGAATGTCTGTTGTTCAGGAGGATCTGTTTTCTTTCCTTCATCCGCCACCCTCCTGAGAGTCCTCATCCTCCAGCTCTCTCTCCATCACCGTCTCATGCATTCAGAAGACCTATTTTAAGCTCCTCCTAAGTACACAGTGTTATGATGGCAGGGGCACGCATGCGCATGAGTGACAGTATACCTGTAGATCTGATTTTCTTGGCTGTCTTCTTCCCTTCTTTCTCATTGTTCTGTTTTCCTGTCTCCCCTTAGGTCCTGAGGGAGACCAGGCCCTCAGCGTTTTGGAGACACTTCTTCCTTGCCATGTAAATGCAGAGCCCAGCTCAGAGGTGCCTGCAGTCCTGCTGGTGGGGGGCCTGGTGGAGCAAGGGCGGTGGGGCAGGAATTGGCGCCACACTCCCAGGAGGGCAGGGCCAGAGGACGCAAGAGAAATGTGGGCCCTGGCTTCACCTGCCTGAGGACCCTGTCTCCTGCCCCTGCCTCCCAGGGTCCAGGGTTGGGTGAGCAAACTCCAAGAAGAGGGCCTACGGGATGCTGTCTGGAGTTGCCAAGCAGATGCCTAGAGGGGCTGGAGTTCTGAGTCTTCTATGCAGGAGACCATTCATTTCATACATTGATGAGCACCGAGGGGGTGAAGGTACTTGCCCTAGGCACTGGGGCTACTGCTGGAAGCCCCTCAAAAATGGATCCAGTTTCTTTTTTCCTTCTACACCACATCTCCTTGCTTCAGAATAGATGCCGTCAACTCTCACCTGTACCACTGCACATCCTTTAAACAGATCTCCTGGCTTCAGGCTCTCCCAGTTCCTCCCGATCCTCTCCACTGCATCTACTCAGCATGCCATGCGAGTCTGCAGATACAGTCCCGAACCTGTCACTTCCCTGCTCCAAAACATTTTATGTAACCTCAGCTCACAGTTTCTTGCAGAATCCTTCTAGAAATGTTCTCTTTACATACCATTTCCCTCTCTCTCTCTCTCACACACACACACACACACACACGCACACACACACCCCTATATCCTTTGTTTTACTTAGGCAGGACCACAGTATGCACATATTGCTCTGTATCTATTTCTTGGTAGTTTTCCAATTCAACACACTTTAAATTCTTCACTCTTTTTCTAATTGTCCACTGCTCTACTGTGGAAGTATTTGGGATAAAACTGAGTGTCATAGGTTGAATGTGTCTCCACCCCAGCTCGAATTCATATGTTGAAACAATTCCTCGATGAGATGATATAGAAGATGGGGTCTGTGGGAGGTGCTGAGGTTGTGAGGAACCCAAGTGTCCTTAAAAAGGGATCCCAGATAGCTCACTTGCCACTTCCACTAGGTGAGATACAGAGAGAAGATGTTCATCTATGAACCAGGAGGAGGGCTCTTGTGCATGTAAGTCACTTCCATCGTGTCTGACTCTTGCAACCTTATGGACTGTAGTCTGCCAAGCTCTTCTGTCCATGGGGATTCTCCAGGCAAGAATATTGGAGTGGGCTGCCATGCCCTCCTCCAGGAGATCTTCCTGACCCAGGGAAAAAACCTACATCTCGTTATGTTTCCTGCAATGGCAGGCGGGCTCTTTACCACTAGCGCCACCTGGGAAGCCCAAGAGAGTTCTCACCAGACATCAAACCTACCAGTATCTTGATCTTGAATGTCCCAGCCTCCAGAACAGCAAGAAATAAATTTCTGTCTCTTATAAGCATCTCAGTCTATGGTGTACAGAAAGCCTGAATGTACTGACACTGAGAAATCCCTTTCAAAAACTGGGATGCCCTTGACCAGAGCTTTTGTGGTATTTTCCAGGCAATCAGTTCAGTTCAGTCGTTCAGTGGTGTCCAACTCTTTGTGACCCCATGGACTGCAGCACACCGGGCTTCCCTGTCCATCACCAACACCTGGAGACTGCTCAAACTCATGTCTATCAAGTTGGTGATGCCATCCAACTATCTCATCCTCTGTCATCACCTTCTTCTCCTACCTTCAATCTTTCCAGCATCAGGGTCTTTTCCAATAATTCAGTTCTTTGAATCAGGTGGCCAAAGTTTTGGAGTCTCAGCTTCAGCATCAGTCCTTCCAATGAATATTCAGGACTGATTTCCTTTAGGATGGACTGGTTGGATCTCCTCACAGTTCAAGGAACTCTCAAGAGTCCTCTTCAACACCACAGTTCAAAAGCATCAATTCTTCGGCACTCAGCTTTCTTTATAGTTCAACTCTTACACCCACACATGACTACTGGAAACACCATAGCTTTGACTTGATGGACCTTTGTTGGTAAAGGAATGTCTCTGCTTTTTAATATGCTGTCTAGGTTGGTCACAGCTTTTATTCCAAGGAGCAAGCATCTTTTAATTTCATAGCTGCAGTCACCATCTGCACTGATTTTGAACCCCCCCCCCAAATAAAGTCTCCCACTATTTCCATTGTTTCCCCATCTGTTGGCCATGAAGTCATGGGACCGGATGTCATGATCTTAGTTTTCTGAATGTTGAGTGTTAAGTCAACTTTTCCACTCTCCTCTTTCTTTTTCATCAAGAGGCTTTTTAGTTCCTCTTCACTTTCTACCATAAGGGTGGTGTCATCTACATATCTGAGGTTACTGATATTTCTCCTGGCAATCTTGATTCCAGCTTGTGCTTCTTCCAGCCCAACGTTTCTCATGATGTACTCTGCATAGAAGTTAAATTAGCAGGGTGACAATATACAGCCTTGATGTACTCCTTTCTCGATTTGGAACCAGTCTGTTGTTCTACATCTGGTTCTAACTGTTGCTTCTTGACCTGCATATAGATTTCTCAGGAGGCAGGTCAGGTGGTCTGGTATTCCCATCTGTTTCAGAATTTTCCACAGATTGTTGTGATCCTCACAGTCAAAGGCTTTGGCATAGTCAATAAAGCCGATGTTTTTCTGGAACTCTCTTGCTTTTTCAATGATCCAGTGGATGGTGGCAATTTGATCTCTGGTTCCTCTGCCTTCTCTAAATGCAGCTTCATCATCTGGAAGTTCTTGGTTCATGTACCTTTGAAGCCTGGCTTGGAGAATTTTGAGCAATACTTTCCTAGCAGGTGAGATTAGTGTAATTGTGCAGTAGCATGAACATTCTTTGGCATTGCCTTTCTTTGGGATTGGAATGAAAACTGACCTTTTCCAGTCCTGTGGCCACTGCTGAGTTTTCCAAATTTGCTGGCATATTGAGTACAACACTTTCATAGCATCATCTTTTAGGATTTGAAAAAGCTCACCTGGAATTCCATCACCTCCACTAGCTTTGTTCATAGTGATGCTTCCTAAGGCCCATTTGACTTTGCACTCCAGGATGTCTGGTTCCAGGTGGGTGATCACACCATCGTGGTTATCTGGGTCATGAAGATTTTTTTTGTATAGTTCTTCTGTGTATTTTTGCCACCTCTTGTTGATATCTTCTGCTTCTGTTAGGTGCATACAATTTCTGCTCATCTTTGCATGATTTCTGGGCAACAATTTTTGGTAAATCATTCATGGATTTAATCATCATAAACCAATTATTTTAAAGTAGTTGTTATAATTGTTCATTAGCAGAAGTTGAATATTCAAGTGTAGTAAGTTTAATTCATTGTAAGAGGATTTCTTTTAAGATTAATAAGTTACTGTATTGAGTTTGCTGTGGGGGTGGGGAAGGGAGAGGCAGTTAAAAGATTGAGGTTAAAAAAAAATGTTGTGGTTATTTTAAAAAATATTTGAAGTATATAGAGGTGAGCATCCAGTTCTGGTCAAGAAAAAGAAATGAGCTGAAGCAGGAAATATTGCTATGATATTTATTGACCGCACCCAGGCCAGGTTTTGTTCTAAGCACCTTACATGAATTATCTTGTTTAGTCATCATTAAAGTCCTATGATGAGAAGGCCAGACATGTAGACATTAAATATTAGTAGCTTGTCCAAGATCACATGAAATTTCCTAGACACACAGAAATGCTGGAAAAAATATAAAATCATATATATGTGATATAAATATATATTTGGTCCCAAGAGCAAGAAAGATAAATAATCTTTCATGTCCAGTGCCTTAAATAAATAAGTTATTCTTAAGTCATTCTATATCTATCTCAGATGTATCATTTTTTAGGGACTGTTACTTGCATGGCCAGAGGGACTCTCACTTCCATGTTTGTCTTTTAATTTAACAGCTATGAGGGGATAAGAGTCAAAGCCTTTGGACCTGAACACAGCAAGAAGTTTAGAGAGAAATTATGGCTCAGAAATTTTTTAAAAATGTACAGGCCCTGAATAGAAATAAAATCCTCTAGAAACTGAGGATAATTTGGTTTTGCTCCTGTAGCCCAAACTTTCACCACTCATGGAGAACAGAAAGTCTAAGACAGAAACTGAGAGAGACAGTTGAGAAACAGTGAACCCTTGAGACTTACACAGGGACACCTAGGGAAGGCATTCACAATCCAGGGCACTAGTGGGAACAGCTCCACCACCACACCCAGAAAGGCGTCCCCACTGAGGGGGAGCTCACATACATACAATTATAAAATATCTGGGCAAGTCCGATATGAAGGAAAGTATCCCACAACAATAAGAGAGTTGACCCATGGGGAAATGGAAGTACTAGAATATAAAAGACTTAAAAAATAAGTATCCTTAGGTGCTTAAAGAAATAAAGGAATAAAATCTATAAAACAAGAATAAGAAATCATGTTTTTAAAGCTAAGATGTTACTTTCTAGATCAATTTTAGGTTCACAGCAAGATCCAGTGGAAAGTACAGAAAGTTCCCATATGCCTTTTGGCCCCCATTCACGCACAGCCTCCCCCATTATCAACCTTCCACCCCGCCAGAGCAGGGCCTTTGTTATCACTGATGAACCTGCACTGACATGTCATAATCACCCCCAAGTGCATAGTTTACTTTATAGTTCACTCTTGGTTTTGCATAGGCTTGGACAAATGAATAATGACATACGTCTATCATATGATATCATACAGAGTATTTTCACTGCCCTAAAAATCATCCATGCCTCTCCCATTCATTACCTACCCCTGTTTCCGTGAGACCTGGCAACCACTGGCCTTTTTACTGTCTCCCTAATCTGCCTTTTCCCAAATGTCATATAGTTGGAATTATACAGTATGTAGCCTTTTCAGACTGGCTGCTTTCACTTAGTAATATATATTTAAGGTCCCTCCATGTCTTTTCAAAGACTTGTTGGTTCATTTCTTTTTAGTGCCGAGGAAATTAATTTTTTTTTTTAAAAGTGAATTCAAAGAACTAAGTAGAAATCACAGAAATAAAAAAACATTGCATTTAAAAAAATCTTGGCTAGGCACGATTTTAGATTTAGTAATTTGGAAGGTATATCTGAGAAAATCACACAGAATAAAGCACCAGGAGGCAAAGAGATGAAAAATAAGTCAAAAGACATTTGGTGACTAAATCAAGAAAACTCAATTTGCATTTAATAGGCTGTTCTGAAGGATAGAAGAGAGGTTGGGAAAAAGGCAGCTTTCAAAGCATGAATGACTGAGGAATTTTTCAGAACTGAAGAAAGACACACGTTCTGAGTTTGAGAAAGTGTGCTGAGTCCTAGACGAGGTAAATAAATTCACGCCTGGACGAGCTGTACTGGGACTGCAGAACATGAAAGAGAGAGGAGAATCATGAAAGCCAGCAGAGAGGAAACGGACTACATTCAAAGCTCTGATGGCCCTGCCAAGCCGGGTGCCCCCCCGCACCCACCGTCTCCATACAGCTCGTCTCCGGGCATCCTCTCCCACCTTCTCCAGTGGAGGAGCCCGCTGGGTGCTCTGTGCTCGCCTGCTGAGGTCTTCCGGCTCTGCCGTGTGCATTTGGCTCCTCCCGGCCCAGGCTGGGCCCAGGAAGTCTCCAGGCCTCCTTCTGTCCTCGCCTCTCCCCTCACCCTTCATCACTGCCACCGTCACAGTCCGCCTGGCACCGCCGTACCCCCGTCGTTACTGGCCTCTGTTCCCTGTGGGCTCAGCTGGTTTCCCCACATAAATAAGAAGCGCTCGGAGCCCTGGGAGCATCTCTGCGGCCTCCCTCTCCATCTCCTGCCCAGGTGAGCGTGGCTACGTAAGATGTGTTGAACAAATACTTTTGAACCCTTCATCAGTCAGTCCTTTGGAGCCAAATGTAAGCTGAATTTGCATGCTGAGTCAAGTCCATTTTTACAGGTTCTTTAGGCCCTTTTGAAAGCCTATTTCCCTACTTGATGATCTGGCCAGAATGAAGTTAATAGGCATTATCCAGCCACATTTAAAGCCTTTCACTTTATATTTACCATTACTTTTAACCTAATAATAAAATCCATGTGTGCCTGAAACAGTACAAGGAAGTAAATAAACATCATTGGTCATTCTCCTGGTAAACATTAATTACTGAAAATATTTATTTATTCATTCTAAATTCAACAGACATTTACTAAATATCTATTTTATTCCAAGTACCATGCTAAGTTTTGGCACTGTAGCAATACATTTTTTTCATAGGGTTTTTGTTTATTTTTAATGTTAATTTTGAGTAGACAATATACTCATTTGCAAGAGTGGGATCCTGTCTTATATACTGTCATGTATCCTATTTTTTATACTTTACACCATCCCAGCATTTTCTCACACATTGTCTAGTCTTCAAAGCATGATTTTAGTTAATTGGTGCCTTGGGCTTCCCTGTTGGCTCAGTGGTAAAGAATCTACCTGCCCGTGCAAGAGACGAAGGTTTAATATCTGGGTTGGCAAGATCTCCCGGAGAAGGAAATGGCAACCCACTCCAGAATTCTTGCCTGGAGAATCCCATGGACAGAAGAGCCTGGCGGGCTACAGTCCACGAGGCAGCAAGAGTCAGACATGACTGGGTGACTAAACAGCAATACCCCATTTTATTGATATGTCACAGTTTCTGCAATGAGTCAGTACTCCTGCACTTAACCCACTTTAAAGAACCCCTTTCTGCAGCCCAGTGAATTAGCAGGAGAAAAACAAGAAGGTAAAGGCATCCACTTCAAGGGGATTCATGAACGTCCGGTGGAGAGTGAGTCAGAGCTGGAGGTGCGAGTTCACTGGACCTTCATGTGGGCTGGATTGTGGGTGGGGCTTTCAAAGATAAACTTTGAAGCCAGGTGACCTTGTCTTTGAGAACTAATGAGAGGCTAGACCAGAGCAGGGACAAGAGGGCCCAGAACCAGGAGCCGACCTCCCAGGAGAGAGGTGACAAGGTATGTCTGCACTTGACTCTGAGCTAAAGATGCTGAGAAAGGACTGTGTCCAGAGAAGGGAGGGGGACTCCCTCCTCTGTGTGTCCAGAGGCATTACAGAGACTGCCCTCACCCCGAGTCTAGACTGAGGCAAGAAAGCACTTTGACCTGAATGGGGCTGCCTTTTGACATTTCTAATTCCTGCAGCCTCCCCTATGATGGTTATGAACTGGGGTGATAAGGGTTATATCTTCTGGCTTGGGCCAGCAAATGACTCATCTTCACGGCCCATGGAGCCTTAGGCTTGGTTGCGGTGGGTACAGAAGGAAAGGGCTCCTTGCCTGGCACTAGCATCTAGCGGGTCCCTGCCATATGCCAGATGCTGGGCTAAGAGATGTGGATGACTTTTCACATGTAATCCTCACATCATTGGCTCTGCCTGGGAAGGCGGCACCAGCCATTCACTCGACTGACGAAAAGCACTGATGGCTCATCAGTGATGCATCAGAAATGCTCTTTGTCTAAAAATTCTTTTTCACTGGAGTCTGGTTTATTTACAGTGTTGTGTTAGTTTCAGGTGTGAAGCAAAGTGACTCAGTTATATATTTACATATATCCGTCATTTGTAGCTACTTTTCCCATATAGGTTATTACAGGGTATTCAGTAGAGTTCCCTGTGCTATACAGTAGGTCTTTATTACTTATCTATTTTATAAATTATATGCAGAGATGATGCTGTTAAAGTGCTGCACTCAATATGCCAGCAAATTTGGAAAACTCAGAAGTGGAGACAGGAATGGAAAAGGTCAGTTTTCATTCCATCCCAAGGAAAGGCA
Source organism: Capra hircus (assembly GCF_001704415.2). Classification (NCBI taxonomy): domain Eukaryota; kingdom Metazoa; phylum Chordata; class Mammalia; order Artiodactyla; family Bovidae; genus Capra; species Capra hircus. The sequence continues at coordinate 8,057,118 of NC_030810.1, read as the reverse complement.
ATGCCAAAGGGTGTTCAGAATACCGCACATTTGCACTCATCTCACACGCTAGCAAAGTAATGGCTCAAACTTCTCCAAGCCAGCCTTCAAAGGTACATGAACCAAGAACTTCCAGATGTTGAAGCTGGATATAGAGAAGGCAGAGGAACCAGACATCAAATTGCTAACATCCACTGGATCATCAAAAAAGCCAGAGAGTTCCAGAAAAACATATACTTCTGCTTTATTGACTATGCCAAAGCCTTTGACTATATGGATCACAACAAACTGTGGGAAATTCTTCAAGAGATGGGAATACCAGACCACCTGACCTGCCTCCTGAGAAATCTGTATGCAGGTCAAGAAGCAATAGTTAGAACTGGACATGGAACATCAGACTGGTTTTAAATTTTGAAAGGAGTACTGCAAGGCTGTATATTGTCACCCTGCTTATTTACTTATATACAGAATACATCAGGAGAAGCACTGGGCTGGATGAAGCACAAGCTGGAATCAGATTTCTGGGAGAAATATCAATAACCTCAGATATGCAGATGATACCACCTTATGACAGAAAGCAAAGAGGAACTAAAAAGCCTCCTGATGAAAATTAAAGAGTAGAGTGAAAAAGTTAGCTTAGAACTCAACATTCAGAAAACTAAGATCATGGCATCCAGTCCCATCACTTCATGGTAAATTCATGGGGAAACAGTGGAAACAGTGACAGACTTTATTGTTTGGGCTCCAAAATCACCGCAGATGGTGACTGCAGCCATGAAATTCAAAGACGCTTACTCCTTGGAAGAAAAGCTATGACCAACTTAGACAGCATATTAAAAAGCAGAGATATTACTTTGTCAACAAAGGTGTGTCTAGTCAAAGCTATGGTTTTTCCAGTTGTCGTCACAGATGTGAGAGTTAGACAATAAAGAAGGCTAAGCACTGAAGGACTGATGCTTTTGAACTGTGGTGTTGGAGAAGACTCTTGAGAGTTCCTTGGACTGTGAGGAGATCCAACCAGTCCATCCTAAAGGAAATCAGTCCTGAATATTCACTGGAAGGACTGATGCTGAAGCTGAAACTCCAATACTTTGGTCACCTGATGTGAAGAACTGACTCATTGGAAAAGACCCTGATGCTGGGGAAAATTGAAGGCAGGAGGAGAAGGGGACGACAGAGGAGGAGATAGTTGGATGGTGTCACCAACTCGATGGACATGAGTTTGAGTAAGCTCTGAGAGTTGGTGATGGACAGGGAGGCCTGGTGTGCTGCAGTCCATGAGGTCACAAACAGTTGGACATGACTGAACGACTGAACTGAACTGATTAATATATATTTGTATTTTTATATATTTTATATGAAGTTTATATATTATATCTATATATATCTATTTTTAAATGGCTTCCTAGGTGGCGCTAATGGTAAAGAACCCACCTGCCAATTCAGGAGACATGAGCTGTGACAGTCGCTCAGTCGTGTCCGACTCTTTGCGACCCCATGGGCTATTCAGTCCATGGAATTCTCCAGGCCAGAATACTGGAGTGGGTAGCCATTCCCTTCTCCAGGGTATCTTCCAAACCCACAGATCGAACCCAGGTCTCCCACATTGTAGGTGGATTCTTTACTGTCTGAGTCAACCAGGAAGCCCAAGAATACTGGAGTAGGTAGCCTATCCCTTCTCCAGCAGATCTGCCCGACCCAGGAATCAAATGGGTCTTCTGCATTCTTTACCAATGGTAGATTCTTTACCAACTGAGCTACCAAGGGCCAAGAGACATGGGTGCGATTGCTGGGTCTGGAAGATCCCCATGGACAGAGGAGCCTAGCAGGCTACGGTCCATGGAGTCAGACACAAGAGAAGCGACTTAATACACACATAGTTTATATACTTTATATTTTATATATAGTAGCATGTGTATGTCAATCCCAATCTCCCAATTTATCCCTCTCCACTCCCTTACACCCTGGAAATCATAAGTTTGTACTCTATGTTTGTAACTCTATTTTGTATTTGTTTTGTGGATAAGATCATTTGTACCCTTTTTAAAAAATATTTCACTTATAAGCAATATCATAGGATACTTGTCTCTCTCTGTCTGACTTCATGTGGTCTGATAATCTCTAGGTCCATCTAGAAACACTCTGGATTCTGGGTGGTAGTAGCCCACGAGGTGTCTGGTCTGCACTCATGCAGGCTCGGAGCCCACTGTGCTATTTTTGCTTTAATTTTTCAGAGGAGGAAACTGAGGTCCCAAGAGGTCAGGAAGTCCCACTCACCCAGCTGCAGAGCCTGAAGGGGAGCTGTGTCCTCCCAAGCTCCAACCCCTCCACTTCCCTATTGCTGCCCTTCCAGACCCTCCCGGGCCCTAGTTTCATTCAAGGGGCGAGCTTGGCTCAGGCTTCCTGTGGCTCATTCTGATTCAGCAAGACTGTGGAGCGAACTAGGCAGATTGCTTCCTGACTCATGAGAGACAACATCCTAACTAGGTCAAGGCTGGGCCTGCACACCGGGAGCAGGTGAGTGGGCGGAGAGGTCCCTGCCTCCTGTAGGTGTTTATAGGCACGAGCTCGACAGAGGCGGCCTTGAGGCTCCAGGTGAGGCTGGAGGATACGAGAGTTGCCCTGTTCTAGAAGCTAGGTCCCCACGGCCTCTGCTCACACCCCTGTCTTCCCACCCAGATCCTTGGGATCCAAATTGGAACACACTCCTCGAGGCACGACTTTCTCAACTAGTTGATCCACCTGTTTCTTTGTTGGCATAAGTCAGAGCTCTTCTGTACCAGGTAATCGTGGAGTGAGGGTGGGATTCTTGGGGATGCTGAAGGCCATGGTGATTTTAAAGATCCGGCTAGCTCATGGCCCCTCAACCCTTAGATAACAGCATCTGCTCTGTTCTCAGGGTGTCCAGAGGACATGTCAGATGGGGAACATGGGAAGAAGGCTCATCTCAGGAGAGCCCCTAATTCTGCCCATGATTTATCGATGGTCTGAACTTGCAGATCGATGCTCAGTGGCAGGGTGTGGAGAGATGTCCTCTCATTTTGGGTTGGGAATCCTGGCAAGCTGGACCTGAGCAAAAGTGTTGGGGTCCTCTGGAAGTGTGGTCTTTTTAGGAGAGGCTGCCCAAGCTTCAGGCTCCTGCCCCACTGCCTGGCTCTGCCAGTGTTGTTGGCAGATGAGGTGCCTACAGCTGCCTGTTTTGGAGAGAGGCATTATTTCAACATGGTAGCCAGGAGCAAATGTTCCACCCCAACCTGCCCCAAAGTCAAGGCTCTTCCTCTGGGAAGGCTGCAGGGTCCTCTCTCCTGCTCCTCAGATTTACTGGCTCTCATTGTTTTGGGCTCCCGGAGGGCAGGGACTAGGACCCATCTGTTCACCTGTTTCTTGGCACACAGAAGGGACACACAGGATTTATAAACTGTGAAAGCATCTTCTGAAAGTGGGCAAGTGAATGCTGGTGACGGGGCCCCTGGATCTGGATGGTGCCTGTGAGGTTGTGTTCCCAATGGGAGAGGGAGAGAGGCAGGCAGGGATCCTCTACTGCTGGCCTTTTTCTGAGCAAGGCTTTCAGGCCTCAGAGTCCCGGCTCTATGTCTTTTGCTGGGCAGTCCCAGTGGTTAGGGCTGCAGGTTCTGGAATCCAGCAGAGCCAGGCCAAATCCACCCGCTGCCTCCCTGCTCTACTTCTCAGCATCCCCGCTTCTGAGATGCCACGTGGAGACAAGTGAGTGTCAGTTATAAGATGTTTTTCTCTGGGCTCAGCACCCACAAGGCCACAAACTGCAGCAGCTGCTGTAGCTTCAGGTGGGACTTTCTGAATCGCTGCTATGCCTCTATTTTTGACCTCTGAAACGGCGGCTTCTTGAAGTTCAACCGTCGAACACTGCCCTCTCTCTGATTGCCTGATGCCATGGGTCAGACTGGGTTGTGCTGAAGACCTTCCCCTCCCCCAGGAGTCAGGTCCTTGTTCAGCCCCCTCCCTGGAGACAGCGGGACCACGAGACACCCCTACAGCTCCCTTCTTGCCAGGTGGGGAGAGTACCTAGGAAGGTGGATTTTTACCCAAAGATGCACATAGCTCAGTTGGTAAAGACTCTGCCTACAATGCAGGAAACCCTGGTTTGATTCCTGGGTTGGGAAGATCTGCTAGAGAAGGGTTAGGCTACCCATCCCAGTATTCTTGGGCTTCCCTTGTGGCTCAGCTGGTAAAGAATCCAGCTGTAATGAGGGAGACCTGGGTTCGAACCCTGGTTTGGGAAGATCCCCTGGAGAAGGGAAAGGCTACCCACTTCAGTACTCTGGCCTGGAACAGTCCATGGACAGTATAGTCCATGAGGTCTCAAAGAGTCAGACACAACTGAGCAACTTTCAATTTCACTGTTTTTCACACACCTCTTAGGAGTGGACCTACCACCAGATTCTGAGTTTTTGACTGCTGATTCAGTTCTCTTCCCACTAGGCCAGTTGGAGGTCGCTGCTAGTTTGGAGATAGAAGAGGGTCCAGTGGGCCAGCTAACTACGTGAGGCATCACTGGAAATGTCATGAGATGCAGGGAGATGGCATTTTCCAGAACTCCTCTTGGAGGCAGTATTGCACGGGGTTAGAAGTGTTTTTAGCTCCAGCTCAGACACTGGAGGGTTGAGTGAACTCGGTTTCCCCATCTGTACAATGGGATGATAATAGTGTCTATGTCATGGGGATGTCATGAGGATTAAATGAATGGATAGTTGTAATTTGTATTGTAAGCAATAGAGTCTGTAGATAAAATTTACAAAACATTTAAAAGTTATTGTAGGGTACTTAAAGAATGTCTAGCACTTTGGAAGAGCCACTGAAGTATTTGCTGTTATTATTACAAAGATGTTTGGGAGCTGGTGTTGCTGGTGGGTGTGTGTGTTTGGGCCCTCACTGAGTGGCTGAGGATGGAGAAGAATTCTTAAGCAGACGCTGGGGTTCCCCTTTTCCTCCCCACTCCCCTGTCCTGTGCCAGGGCATATACATGCTCAGTCTGACTCTTTGCAACCCCACAGACTATAGCCCTCTAGGTTCCTCTGTCCGTGGAGTTTTCCGGGCAAGAATACTGGAGTGAGTTGCCACTGCCTACTCCAGGGGGTCTTCCTAGCCCAGGGATCAAAGCCATCTCTTGCACTGACAGGTGGATTCTTTACCACTAGTGCCACCTGGGAAGCCCCATCCTGTGCCAGCTTTGGTTCTACGTACACACATGACACATGCTTACACCAGCAGCCCATAGGGGCTGGAGTGAGCATGTATCCACAGCCTTCCCACTCCACGTCAACATCTCTCACACAGGGGCGTCATCGTCAGCCTCACAGGTTTTACAGTACAAGGCATTTGTGGGCATTTGTGAGGTCACATAAGGCTATCCTTGTCAGGTCCTTGGACAGGTCTCAGCCCTAGTGATGACTGTTTGGTTTGGGGCAATAATAATAACCCACTCATCCCTGCTAGAACAGAAACTTCACAAGGCTGGGATCTCTGTTTCATCCACGAAGCATCCCAAGTTCCTGACACAAGGCAAGAACACAATACAGTTTTGCAATATGAATGAATCAATTGTCCCCGCCCTACAGGAGATTAGGGTCTGAAAGAGGAACCCAGAAAACAGTCACAGAGGCTGCGGAAATCAGTTCAGACTACTTTAAACTGGACATGCTCAACTCCTCCCCAATTTGACCAGATGGTCAGTACTGAAATCAGATTCATTATATTCTTTGCAACAGAAGCTCTATACAGTCAGCAAAAACAAGACTGGGAGCTGACTGTGGCTTAGATCATGAACTCCTTATTGAAAAATTCAGATTAAAATTGAAGAAAGTAGGGAAAACCACTAGACCATTCAGATATGACCTAAATCAAATCTCTCACAATTTATACAGTGGAAGTGACAAATAGATTCAAGGGATTAGATCTGATAGACAGAGTGCCTGAAGAACTATGGATGGAGGTTTGTAACATTGTACAGGAGGCTGTGATCAAAACCATTCCCAAGAAAAAGAAATGCAAAAAGGCAAAATGGTTGTCTGAAGAGGCCTTACAAATAGCTGAGAAAAGAAGAGAAGCAAAAGGCAAAGGGGAAAAGAAAAGATACATCCATCTGAATGCAGAGTTCCAAAGAATAGCAAGGAGAGATACGAAAACCTTCCTAACTGATCAGTGCAAAGAAACAGAGGAAAACATGGGAATGGGAAAGACTAGAGATACCAAGGGAACATTTCATGCAAAGAGGGGCACAATAAAGGGCAGAAATAGTGGGGACCTAACAGAAGCAGAAGATGTTAAGAAGAGGTGACAAGAATACACAGAAGAACTGTACAAAAAAGATCTGAATGACCCAGATAACCACAATGGTGTGTTCACCCACCTAGAGCCAGACATCCTGGAGTGCAAAGTCAAGCAGGCCTTAGGAAACATCACTAATAACAAAGCTAGTGGAGATGATGTAATTCCAGCTGAGCTATTTCAGATCCTAAAAGATGATGCTGTGAAAGTGCTGCACTCAATATGCCAGCAAATTTGGAAAACTCAGCAGTGGCCACAGGACTGAAAAAGGTCTGTTTTCATTTCAATCCCAAAGAAAGGCAATGCCAAAGAATGTTCAAACTACCGCACAATTGTGCTCATCTCACACACTAGTAAAGAAAGGTTCAAAATTTTCCAAGCCAGGCTTCAACAGTACATGCACTGAGAAATTTCCAGATGTTCAAGCTGGACTTAGAGAAGCAGAGGAACCAAAGATCAAATTGCCAACACCTGTTGGATCATAGAAAAGCAAGCAAGAGAATTCCGTAAAAACATCTGCTTCTGCTTCACTGACTAGGCTAAAGCCTTTGACTGTGTAGATCACAACAGACTGCAGAAAATTCTTAAAGAGATGGGAATACCAGACTGCTTTTACTTGCCTCCTGAGAAATCTGTATGCAGGTCAAGAAGTAACAGTTAGATCTGGACATGGAACAACATACTGGCTCAAAATTGGAAAAGGAGTACATCAAGGCTGTATATGGTTACCCTGCTAATTTAACTTATATACAGAGTACATCATGTAAAATGCTGGGCTGGATAAAGCACTAGCTGGAATCAAGATTTCTGGGAAAATATCAATAACCTCAGATAAGCAGATGATATCACCCTTATGGCAGAAAGCAAAGAGGAACTAAAGAGCTTCTTGATGAAAGTGAAAGAAGAGATTGAAAATTTTGGCTTAAAACTCAGCATTCAAAAAACAAAGATGATGGCATCTGGTCCCATCACTTCATGGCAGATAGATGAGGAAACAATGGAAACAGTGATGGACTTTATTTTGTGGGGATGCAAAATCACTGCAGATGGTGACTGCAGCCATGATATTAAAAGATGCTCGCTCCTTGGAAGAAAAGCTATGACCAACCTAAAGAGCATATTAACAAGCAGAGACATTCCTTTACCAAAAAAGGTCCATCTAGTCAAAGCTACGGTTTTTCCAGTAGTCGTATATGGATATGAGAGTTGGACAATAAAAAAAGCTGAGCGCTGAAGAATTGATGCTTTTAACTGTGGTGTTGGAAAGACTCTTGAGAGTCCCTTGGGCAGCAAGGAGATCAAAGCAATCAATCCTAAAGGAAATCAGTCACTGGAAGGACTGATGCTGAAGCTGAAGCTCCAATACTTTGGCCACCTGATGCGAAGAACTGAAAAACTGACTTAATGGTAAAGACTCTGATGCTGGGAAAGATTGAAGGCAGGAGGAGAAGGGGACGACAGAGGATGAGATGGTTGGATGGCATCACCAACTCAATGGACATGCATTTGAGCAAGCTCCAGGAGTTGGTGGTAGACAGAGAAGCCCAGCACGCTGCACTCTATGGGCTCACAAAGAGTCGGACATAACTGAGCAACTGAACTGAACTGTAAAGGGTGTGCAGAGGAGGCCATTTGACTCAGACCTCACCTTGCTTCCTACTTCCCTCCCCAGACTCACATCACAGGTGGGACTCCCCAGAAAGCAAGCTCTAATGCAGAATGTTTATAGGGGAACCTCCTGGGGTCAGTCCCATTGAAAGGAAGGGAGGATGGTGGGGCTTGTGCAGAGGGAGAAGCTGGGCTGAGAATCTGAAGGACGCTCTGGCTCAGCCCATGGGGAGCCCTGGAGCTGGGATGCTTTAGAGCATCAGTCAGGACAAGGGGATCAGGTCTGTAGATTCTGGGCAGGCCAGTCATCAGAATCAGTCCTTCCTGCAGTGTGACCAGGAGGAAGCTCTTTTCAGCCCCCTGAAGGGGCCCCAGGTGGCCCAGCACCAATGGAGTTCACGTCATTCGCGGTCACCAAGTTCCCTTTGGCCCTGGCCACCCTTTTCGTCTGTGTTAGTCACACAGGCAGGTCTGTAGCCATGGACTGTAGCCTATGGCCCATCCATGGAGTTCTCCAGGCAAGAATACTGGAGCGGGTTGCCATTGCCTCCTCTGGGGATCTTCCTGAGTCAGGGATTGAACCTGCGTCTTCTGCATTGCAGGCAGATTCTTTACCATCTGAGCCACCAGGGAAGCCACGCTTTTTAGCCAAATGCTTTTTTTTTTTTTAATTTTTTAAGATTTTTTTCAATGCAGCCATTTTTCAAGTCTTTATTGAACTTGTTACAATATTGGAGGCAGCTATTTAGTCCCTAGGTTGTGTCTGACTTTTGTGACCCCATGAACTGTAGCCCACCAGGCTCCTCTGTCCATGGGGATTCTCCAGGCAAGAATACTGGAGTGGGTTGCCATTTCCTTCTCCAGGGATCTTCCTGAATCCAGGGATTGAACCCAGGTCTCCTGCACTGCAGGCAGATTCTTTACCAACTGAGCCATAGGGAAGCCCATATTACAATATTGCCTCTGTATTTTTTTTTATGTGTTGGGTTTTTGGACATGAGGCATGTGGGATCTCAGCTCCCTGATCAGCAATTGAACTGCACTGTCTGTATTGGAAGGCAAAGTCGCAATCACGGGACCACCAGGAAACTTCCTAATATGTTTATTTGTTGACTTTTTATTTCCGCCTTCATGGCATGTGGGATCTTAGTTCCCTGGCCAGGGATCGAACCTGTGCCCCGTGCAGTGGAATCGTGGAATCTTAGCCACTAGACCACCAGGGAAGACCCCTGAAATGCTTCTTCTTAAGTTTCATTTTCTTGTCGCTATTGGAGGATCCCTTGAGCTTTTCCAAATAGCTGTTCCTAACACCTCATGGACAGAGGTGCTGCCAGATTCCATAGGAGGGAGATGAGGGTGAGGGAACAGGGGCTTGGCGAGTAATAATGGGGGATGAACCCTGTGTGGGAGGGGAACAGGCCCCCAGTGTGGTCGGCTGGCCCGAGGGGTGAGCTGCACCTGCCTGGGAGGGAGGCTCTGGCGCATCTCAGGAGGGGACTGCCAGGGACTCATCTTCGCTTCCTGTGTCCCCTTCCAGCGCCATGGTGTCCTGCCCTGTCCTGCAGAGGGAGAGGGTGTTCCAGTCGGGAGCCCTCGTCTACAGGATCCCAGCTCTGCTCTACCTGCCTCAGCAGAAGACCCTGCTGGCCTTTGCAGAAGAGCGGACGAGCAAGAAGGATGAGCATGCCAAGCTCATTGTCCTGCGCAGGGGAAGCTACGACACGTCCACCCGCCAGGTCCAGGTAAGGCCGGACAAGGGTACCGCCGCTCTGCTGGGCATATGGGGACCAGCCCACCCTTAGATGGCTGAGGTCTGGGGGCCAGAAGGCTCGAGGACCCACCAGCGATGGACAGAGAAGGTACCCCCCAGTGATTGCCTGGATCTCACACGGGTTCACCCAGAGCAAGTTTGGCTGGCCTGGTGGCATCTGCTTTGGTACAAGTCAGCGGGGGAAACTGGTTTTGGAAAGATTCCCCTACATCCTTGATTTGCTGAGGGAAGACCAGCTCAGCATCACCTACCTGGGAGGCAGTTCACCCTCCGAGCAAAATTAACCTGGGGTGGGTGGTTGGGGCAATTGCTTGGGTCCTGAAGTTCCAGCATGTAGATAAGTAATTCTGATGAAGACCCCCAAGGCTGGCTTATCACATATGAAGGATTTAATATTGTTATTATCTTAACTGTGCGGTCATTGTTCCCTTGTAGTTGCTTAGAGCATGGGTTTGAAGCAGAGGGACCTGGGTTCGTGTCCCGGTTCCACGGCTAACCAGAAGTACGGCCTTGGGAGGCTCATCTACCTTATCTCAGTACTATCTGTGCCCCAGGAGTTAGAGGTTAGGATTAAATAAGACCATGCATGGGTGTTACACCCTTAACACGTGTCTGCCCTTAGACTCACTCACTGGGGGATGGTTGTTGAGTAATAGGAGCTTCCGTGCTAGTGGTAAAGAACCCGCCTGCCAGTGCAGGAGACACAGGGATGCCGGTTTGATCCCTGGGTCAGGAAGATCCCCTGGAGGAGGGCATGGCTACCCACTCCACTGTTCTTGCTTTAATGAGCAGGGATAGACAGCAGAGTGGCAGCATCTATGACAGAGACTCAGGGACTATGGAAGCTCACTGAGTCCTAGGGTCATGGTGCTACCCCCTGGCAGACCGCATTAATCGAGTAATGTTATGCCCAGAGTCCGAGTCCCCAAAACTGAGAGAATAAGACGTCCACAGCAACGCAAAAGCATGAAAGGGTTTTATTTCTAGCTCGAGCTAGGGCTCCCGCCACATCCAACGCAGTGGAGTGGAGCAAGGAGCCCCGAGCCCAGATTTACAGCAGCATTTATAGGTTTTAGAACAGAGAGTTGGCAAGGGCTGATTGGCTGCAGGAGTTTCCTAGTATTTACTAATTGGCTAATCTTTATTGGCTGCAGGGGTTTCCTGGTATTTACTAATTGGCTATTGGCTGCAGGGGGATGTCTTTTACGTCCTGATAAACTCAAACCAGGTTACGGGGAGTATGCTGATTAGACAAGTCCTGGCATCCGCGGGGATGACCTCACTGGGCAATGACTCAGCCTTTCCCGTGAGTCCTACCTTAGTCCCTGAAGCCTATCATGGCGTTTGTTAGGTCCCAACAGTATGATGTATAAAAGATGGGAGGTGATTGTCACGCTCGGTCCCACCCTGGCAGACCGTTGGTTATTCCTAAGGCTTTGCTTTTCAAGAAGGGGAAGCTGGATGGAGCTGTTAAGTTGAAGGATCCAGGACAGAGCTGGGCAGGGCTGGTGCCCCAAGCATCTTTGTACTTGAGGTCTAGCACGTCATGGGTGCCCTGGATGGGTGCTAGAGGGATTGGGTGGGGTTGGGTCATCTTGCAGGCAGTGAGGTGGAGCCCTGGCTCCCGCTCTGGGAAGTGTTGTGAGGGTGAATGAACACTAGACCAAGAATTCTCCCCCACGACCCCTCATGCTAACTCACCTGCCCCCAGAGCGCCCCCCCTTGCCACGGTCACAGGCCCTCTTCAGGCTGTGCTTCTCCTCCTCTCCTCTCCCACAGTGGCACTCACAGGAGGCGGTTTCCCAAGCCCAGCTGGAGGGCCACCGGTCCATGAACCCAAGCCCCCTGTATGACGAGGCCACGGGCACCATTTTCCTCTTCTTCATCGCCATCCCCGGACAGATGTCGGAGCATCACCAGCTTCAGACCAGGGTCAATGCGACACGGCTGTGTCAGGTCACCAGCCCAGACCACGGCAGGTCCTGGAGCCCCCCTACCGACCTCACGGACTCTGTCATTGCCTCAGCCCACAAGGACTGGGCCACGTTCGCGGTAGGCCCTGGGCACTGCCTGCAGCTGAGCAATCCGACACGGAGCCTGGTGGTGCCAGCCTATGCTTACCGCAGCCACTGCTGCCTGAAGGCGCCTTCCCCCTCTGCCTTCTGCTTGGTCAGCCACAACCACGGGCGCACATGGGCGAGAGGGAGCTTTGTGGGCCAGGACACCCTGGAGTGCCAGGTGGCTGAAGTCAGAGATGGGCAACAGAGGGTGGTGTATCTGAACGCGAGGAGCCCCCACCGAGCCAGGGTCCAGGCCCAGAGCGCCAACAACGGCCTGGATTTCAAGGAGACTCAATGGGTGCAGAAGCTGGTGGAGCCCCCCCACGGCTGCCAAGGGAGCATCGTCAGCTTCCCCAGCCCCAACGTGGGCTCTGAACCCCCAGACTGGTGGCTGCTCTACACCCACCCGACTGACCCGCGGCAGAGATCCAACCTGGGCGTGTACCTCAACCGGTGGTCCCCTGCGCCTGCAACCTGGTCAGAGCCCACCCTGCTGGCCCCCGGCAGCTGTGCTTACTCAGACCTGCAGAGCATGGGCACCGGCCCTGATGGGTCCCCCCTGTTTGGGTGTTTGTATGAATCGGACGATTACATGGAGATCGTCTTTGTCATGTTCACCCTGCAACAAGCCTTCCCAGCTGAGTTTTTGCTGCAGTGAGTGGTGAGCCTGCTGGGTGCTGCCCACGAGGGCTTTGCCCACCAAGGGGCTGGGGGTTCTCTTCTGCCCAAGCCCCTCTGGACTGGGGAGGCCACCTCTTGCTTCCCTCTGTTGAACATGTGATCAAAAGGGTGCCTAGCGTGTGTCTGCCACTGGGCTCCTTTCCTCTGTTGTCTCAGCCTCCCTGTAGGATTCTATTTTCAGCCCAGCAACTGAAGGAACCTGGCTTCTTGGGGCCCCTGGGGTCAGCCTGGAGGTTTGCTGCAGGTCTCCATGAATTGTCTAGTCCCCCCATTTCTCCTTAGCTCATCACGTTCCTGGGCACAGGCTGGGACAAAGATGCAAATTAGCAGAGACGTGTGTGTACGTTTGTGTGTCTGTGTGCGTCTCTCTGTGTATTCTCAATGATTTAGAGCAGGGACCATGAACACGGCCTTGCAAGGAGGTAAGGCAGGGTCTGGGAAAAGTAAGCTGGCTTATATTTTTGTGTAAGTTTCCCAGGGCTGCTGTAAAAAAGTACCACCAACTTAGTGGCTTAAAAGAACAGAAAATTACTCTCTCACAGTTCCGGAGGCTAAAAGCCACAAATCAAGGTGTTCACAGGGCTGTGCTCCCCCCAAGGGAGCACGGGGCACATCCTTCCCTGCCTCGTCCAGGAGCCCAGGCCTCCCTTAGCTCGTGGCTGCATCACTTTCAGGTCTGCCTCCGTCTTCCCATAGCCCTCTCCTCCTTCCTCTCTGCTTTCTCTTCTGTATCTTTTAAGGACACTTAGGGCCCACCTGGACAATCCAGAATGACCCTTCATTTAACTACATCTGCAAGGACTGTTTTCCAAATAATGTCACATTCACAGCTATGGTTTTTCCAGTAGTCAGGTACGGATGTGAGAGCTGGACCATAAAGAAGGCTGAGCACTGAAGAACTGATGCTTTCAAATTGTGGTACTGGAGAAGACTCTTGAGAGTCCCTTGGACTGCAAGGAGATCAAACCAGTCAGTCCTAAAGGAAATCAACCCTGAATATTCATTGGAAGGACTGATGCTGAAGCTTTAATACTTTGGCCACCTGATGGGAAGAGCCAACTCGTTGGAAAAGACCCTGATACTGCAAAAGATTTAGGGCAAGAGGAGAAGGGAGTGGCAAAGGATGAGATGGTTGGATGGCATCATTGACTCAATGTACATGAGTTTGAGCAACTCTGGGTGATAGTGGAGGACAGAGAAGCCTGGCGTGCTGCAGTCCATGGAGTCACAAAGAGTTGGATACAACTTAGCGACTAAAGCCCCATCAATGAAAACAACAAAAACCCCAATACAAAAAGTTTAAGAAAAAATTGCTCTCTTAAACACTCTCCTTTCACAGAGGTCATGCAGTTGCATGCTAAGTGCTTTACTCGTGTCTGACATGAGTTTGAGCAAACTCCAGGAGATGGGGAAGGACAGGGGAGGCCTGGCGTGCTGCAGCTCATGGGGTTGCAAACAGTTGGAACCGACTCTGCGACTGATTGACAGCACAGCAGCAAAGAAGGAACAGCTACACACAGCAGCGCGGCTGATTTTCAGACACTGTGTGAGTGAAAGACTGACTCGAAAGAGTGCACTCTTTGTGATTTTATGAATATGAAATTCGAGAACAGACTAAACCAATCTTCCAAATGAATCAGGAGTGGCCAGCTCTGTGGAAGAGAGCTGTTCACTAAAAATGGGCTGCTGCTGCTGCTGCTAAGTCGCTTCAGTCGTGTCCGACTCTGTGCGACCCCATAGGCGGCAGCGCACCAGGCTCCTCTGTCCCTGGGACTCTCCAGGCAAGAACACTGGAGCGAGTTGCCATTTCCTTCTCCAATGCATGAAAGTGAAAAGTGAAAGTGAAGTTGCTCAGTCGTGTCCGACTCTTAGTGACCTCATGGACTGCAGCCTACCAGGCTCCTCCGTCCATGGGATTTTCCAGACAAGAGTACTGGAGTGGGGTGCCATGGGCTAGAAGGAGACTTCTGGGTGCTGGAGACCTTCTCTTGCTCGATCTAGTGCTGGTAAGGTGAGTGATTCCATGTGTTAAAAAGAGTGAGCTGTGAGCACAAGGCAAGGTTTGTGCACCTCACTCTGTATGTGTTATAGCTCAATAATAAAATAAACACTGAACTGGACAGTAGATTTGTTAGTTAAACCTCCACATCGATATATTGTGTAGGGTTGTAAAACTTTGGAAGTGAATATTTTTAATTAAAAAATTGGGGGCGGACTGAATATTATTAATGAACTTTTTGGGGGAATAATTTTAGATTTGCAGAAAAGTTACAAAGATAGAACAGTGTTCCCGAACACCCTACACCCAGTCTCCCCTAATATTGTCATCTTATGTAACTGGTACATTTGTCAAAACGAAGAGGCTTTGCTGGTACATTACTATTAACTAAACCTCTGGACTTCATTCAGATTTCTCTAGTTTTTTCACCGAAGTCCCTTTTCTGTTCTGGGATCCAATCCAGGATACATTCAGTGAAACTGAATTTTTACTGTAATTTGTGTCCTTAGACACACACACACACACACACACACGTGAATGTGTGCCTGCTAAGTCACTTCAGTAGTGTCCAACTCTTTGCGACGCTATGGGCTGTAGCCAGCCAGGCTCCTCTGTCCATGGGATTCTCCAGGCAAGAGTACTGGAGTGGGTTGCCATGCCCTCCTCCAGGGGATCTTCCTGACCCAGGGATCAAACCCACATCTCTTATGTCTCCTGCATTGGCAGGCAAGTTCTTTTCCCCTAGCACTACCTGGGAAGCCCGCACACAAACATACACACACACACACACACACACACACACACACGCAAATACTCCTTCCAGCAGGCCCCTTCCCTCCTCCGAACTTACCCTAAAAAATAAAAGTAGCTCAGTCGTGTCCGACTCTTTGCGACCCCATGGACGGCATAGTCCATGGAATTCTCCAGGCCAGAATACTGGAGTGGCTAGCCTTTCCCTTCTCCAGCAGATCTTCCCAACCCAGGAATCGAACTGGGGTCTCCTGCATCACAGGCAGATTCTTTACCAAGGGAGCTATCAGGAAAGCCCACTTGACAAGCAAATGAACAAACAAACCAGCGCAGAGAAGTGAGCTTCAGGCCTGGACGCCTGGGGTGGGAATGCTAGAAGCAGTTCAGACTCTGAAGCCTGGGGAAGGGGGCCCTTAATTCGATCACACAGCCACAAGGGGGGTGTGCCACATGGGGGTTATCCCACTAGCAGGGCCCAGATACGGCAGGGAGCGGGGAGCCTGGCCTCTCCCATACCTGCCTCAGCACAGGCAGGGAGACCTGGGACTCCAGGCTTGGGAGCCCCCTTGGCCCTGGGATCAACTCAGAGCTGCTACCACGCACCTCAGCTCTGTCTGTCCGCACGCCCCTTTTAACTGTCTGGTCGGGTGGACTTCCCTGGTGGCTCAGCTGGTAAAGAATCTGCCTGCAATGTGGGAGACCTGAGCTCGATCCCTGGGTTGGGAAGATCTCCTGGAGAAAGGAAAGGCTACCCAGTCCAGTCTTCTGACCTGCAGAATTCCATGGACTATATAATCCATGGGGTTGCAAAGAGTCAGACACGACTGAGCGACTTACACGTTCACTTTCACTTTCTGGTGTGACCTTTCCACCTGTGATGGTCATGGGAGCCTTTCCACATCTATGTCCTGGCTTCTAGCAACAGCAACCGAGGCCTGGACTCCTGGGGCCTGGGGACAAGCTCCTGGAAGCCACAGAAAATGGGATTCTGGAGCTGGGGAGTGGACATGGCTGCTGGCATACCTGCCCCTGGGGAGGGGGCACCAAGGCCCTGTGACAAGGCCGGTATGGTAGGCTGAATATTGACCCCTAAAAATGTCCACCTCCTTGTCCCTAGAACCTGTGATTGTGGCCTTACGTGGCTACAGGGACTTTGCAGATGGGGTTAAGTTGGGGATCTTGAGACAGGAAGGTCATCCTAGGTGAGCCGGGGGTTGGAGAATGTAGACGTGATGACCCGGGTCTGTAGCACCGGGAGGCAGGGGAAGGAGGGCTGACCTCAGACAGAGAGGATGTGATGCTGAAAGTCAACGCTGCACTGCTGGCTTCGAAGCTGCAAGGAGCCACAAGCCACGGAGGGCAAGCAGTGTAGCTCTGGGGGCTGGAGAAGCAAGGAAGGACCCTGGAGGGGGCGTGGCCATGCCCCTACCTTGACGTCAGCCTGCAAAACTGATTCCAGGCTTGTGCCCTTCATAACTGGAGGAGAACGGCTTGCATGCACTCTGTCGTGCCCAGCTCTTTGTGACCCCGTGGACTGTAGCCCACCAGGCTCCTCTGTCCATGGGATTCTCCAGGCAAGAATCCTGGAGAGGGCTGCCATTTCCTTTCCTGGGGGATCTTCCCGACCCGGGGATCGGACCCACGTCACTCAAGTCTCTTGCAGGCAGATTCTCTACCACCGAGCCGCCTGGGGATCCCAGAGGGGAATAAGCGCGTATAGTTTTAAGCCACCAAGTGGGTGGGGGTTTGTTACAGTGACAATAAGAAGCCAACTCGACTCTGCTCTTCTTGCCTCAGCAGCTGAGAAGGGAGACCAAGGGTGGTGAGGGGAGAGGTTGCTTCTGCACTCAACTCTGAGCGTGACAAGCACATCCCGGGACACCTCAAGGTCACAGTGCCCCCCAACATACAGAAAGTGAGAAGCTAGGAAAGGGATCATTTCTGTTGTGTTTGCTGGTGTTGTTCAGTCCCTAAGTCAGTCCTTGCGACCCCATGGACTGCAGCGCACCAGGCTTCCCTGTCCTTCACTATCTCCCGCAGTTTGCTCAAACTCATGTCTATTGAGTCAGTGATGCCATCCAACCATCTCATCCTCGGCCACATTTCTGTCATGTCCTCATGTAATTCCTCTCTTTGGCCCATCCTGATATCTGATGACTCAAGGGAGGAGAAAGGGGAGTGTTGACGCCTAACTTCCCTCTTGTCACAACCTTTCCTGCGACGCCAGAATCCCCCCATCCATCCTGGGGAACCCAGGCCTTCCTGATCTGAAAGGACTCCATCTTCCAAACCTCAGGAGAGGGTGGATAGACTATGCTACCATGGCAACCTTCTAGCCCCCCAGCCAGCCCTAAGGGACCTGGGCCATGTCCTAAGGGTTACGGTCTGTGGGCAAGGGGTTAGTGCCCAGGACCCTTCCTGACCTATTAAATGTGGAATTGGCTGTAGCCTTCCAGGCTCCTTTGTCCCTGGGATTCTCCAGGCAAGAATACTGGAGTGGGTTGCCATTTCCCTCTCCAGGGGAATCTTCCCGACCCAGGGATCGAACCCACATCGCTTATGTCTCCTGCGTTGGTAGGTAGGCTCTTTACCACTGGCACCACGTGGGAAGCCTATATTGAATGTACCAGTATCCTGAGAATCCTTAGCCCCACCTGGGTCCTTCTATTCTTGGTCAAATAGGATCGATGGAGCCCCACTGCACCCTGCACCATCTCTACAGCCCCTGCCTCTCTGATGGAGGCAGGCTTCCTGAGGACTGGGGACCTCCCTGAATGGGCAGAGCCCACCAGATACCTATTGTCCAGAGACCAGAGCTCAGAAACACAATCAGAGCCTAGAAGTCAGCACTCTTGTCACTATGAGAACCCCTGGGACAGGGTCATCATTTCCAAAATGTCCCCACTTATTTCCCCTCTTTGTTCTGGAAGTTCTGGAGTTTCTTTGGTGGCTTAGTCAGTAAAGAATCTGCCTGCAATGCGTTCGACCTGGGTTCAATTCCTAGGTTGGGAAAATCTCCTGTAGAAGGAAACAGCTACCCACTCCAGAACTCTTACCTGGAGAATTCCATGGACAGAAGAGCCTGGTGGGCAACACTCCATGAGGTCTGCAAGAGTCGGACACGATTGAGTGACTGAACTGTCTTTGTTCTGCCCAAACAGCTGATAGCTCACGGGAACTGATTGAAGAGCTGAAAACTACATGCGGTGGTCTCTCCTGTGACCACACGCACTGCTGACACTTTGCAGAATGGGTCCCCGAAGGACCCAGGAATGGATCATGGTCGGTGACGTGGCCAAGGCCCCCTTTCCCACACCACCCACTCCAGGTGCCAAGAGTTTGGTTTGCTTCCCTGGGATGGCTAAGGCCGCTGTTATACAGCGGAGTGTTTTTAGTGTCAGCCATGGAGTAGCTGATGTTCTGGGAGCTGGGGATTCCCTGTAACAAGACAGAGCCCCTGTCCTCAAGAAACCTAAACCTCATGGGAGCAAGTGGATGATAAACATGTAAGCAACTTAGAGCAAATTGTAACTCTGTTCAAGTTAGCGATAAAGAGATTGTAAATGTGGTCAGAGCTTCCCTGACGGCTCAGTGATAAAGAGCTTGCCAGCCAATGCAGGAGACGTGGGTTTAATCCCTGGGTCAGGAGGAGCAGCTGGAGATGGGAATGGCAACCCACTCAAGTGTTCTCGCCTGAGACGTCTCATGAACAGAGAGGCTTGGTGGGCTACTATCCATGAGGCCATAAAAAAGTCAGACATGACTTAGCAACTACATAACAAGAAGATAAGAGGAGGTGACACTTGAACGGAGGCCCTGGAGAAACAACAACACACTTTGTTCCCCTCAACGAAGAATAGCCGTGGACCCAGCACCTCACCAGCGTCCAACTGGCAGCTGGCCCCCAGGACCCCAGTCTCTCTGGCCTTCCCCTGGTGTTGCCTTTGGGGTCCACATCGTGGGTTTCCACCTGCCGTGTATATAGGGCAGAGGTTCCCATGGTATGGTCCTCAGAGAAAGAGCGTCACCTGTAGAGCCGTGAGAAATGCAAACCCTTAGGTCCTGCTGAATCCGATAGACCTTCTGAATCTGAAACTCTGGGGGCGGCCGGGAGCGCCCAGCAAGCTGGCTTTTAACAAGCCCTCCAGATGATTCAGACGTGTGCGGAAGTTTGACAACTTGAAGAAACCCTGGAATAGAACCCAACCTGTTCAGTACTTTGTTCAAGATGCAGGAAGATCCTCTAGGCTCTGCAATCTCCCTTGCCACCCTGGTGGTCTTCCTGATACAAACAGGCCTGGTGGGATTTAAGGCCTGGCCCCCAGATGAGGGTGGTTGATGAGGGTGGAAAGAAAGGTTGGCAAAGCTCCTCCTTACCCTGGCTTCCGCTCTGCTTTCAGAGGAGAAGGTATGGCCGGGCACACCTGTCTAACTTGGTCAGAGTGATCAGAAAAGGATGTTCTCTGGGCCTGGAAGGAAAGTCCATGGGGTCTCAATGAACCTTCCTTAGGGGCAGCAGGTGTGCAGCCCACTCATGTGCTGCCAGCCTCTTAAACTGTGCCCTCCTGTGTCAGCTGTGGTCCACCCCACCCTGGCTCAACTAACACCCTTCCTCTGTCGCAAATCCTGAGCTACACTTCTGGGTACTTTGCAGGTAAGTCTGGTCCATCCTTGGCCATTCTACAGCTTAGGTATACATTCCTACTTAACATAACCTAACAGAAAGGTTGACAGTGAATTTTTTGCTAGATTCTAAAGCCACGAAGCTACTTAGACAGCTCCTTCAGCTTTTGTGCACATAGGCTGTCCATCTGGGCAGCCCTCCTGCCCTTGACCAGTCTACCTCCGGCCTTTGTTCCTTTAACACACATGTGTGCCAGGTGCACAAGATCACGGGACATGAACGCAACGAAGTCAGCCACTGGACAGCCTGTCTCATGACAGTGGACGCTGTCTGAAATTTGTCAAGGCCAAAAATGAAAAGGCTGGGAGAGTCAGTCATCTTTTAGTGTGGTCTACCATGCCATGGCAGAATCTGCCTCCTCCCAAGAGTTTTAATCATGCCAAAGCCACACACACATGCAAACACACCTGTGCGTACACACATACACCCATGCATGCACAGTGCACCCACACACACATACCCATGCACACACACATGTACCCATGTATGCACACACATGTACCCATGCACACACACACATGCACCTGTGCACAGACACACCCATGCATGCACACATGCACGCACACCTGTGCATGCACACCCGCACCCATGCACACCCATGCACCCATGCATGGTCACACATACACACCCGTGCACAGACACACATGCACACACACGTACCCATGCATGGTCACACACATGCACCCGTGCACACACACATCCGTGCACACACGTGCCCTCGTGCACATGCACCCGTGCGCACACACCCCTGCACACATATACACACATGCACACACACACACACGCACCCATGCATGGTCGCGCACACACACCCATGCACAGGCACACATGCACACACACATGCACCCATGCATGGTCGCACACATGTACCCGTGCACACACACACATGCACATACACCCGTACACACACATGCACCTGTGCACACACATCCGTGCACACTCATGCACCTGTGCATGCACACATGCACACACACGTACCCATGCACACACACACATGCACATACTCATGCACCCATATGCAGACGCTCATGCAGTTTCCTCTCCTCTCCTCCCCCAGGGACCATGGTGACTTCCTCAAGACCACACAGCCAGCCACCTGGAGACAAGGCCAGCAGAGTAATTGGGTTTTCTGAGCCCAAAACAACGTTTGCACATCTGTTCCAAGTTGTCTCCTTCATCTCTTCCTGAACATCCAACAAGTTCAAAGAGATTCATGTGTGTGGATTTGGGGACATGGAGTTCTGCTTGGCCCATCTCCAGAACCTGTGTCCTTGACTCTGGGCACCGTGCTGCCTTCCGGGGCATTCCCTCCTAGCCTCACCAGAATGGGTGGAGAGGGAGCCAGATGTCAGCCCTGGTGTTCGGACTTGCCAGCCTGGTGTGCCTCAGAAAGTGGCGATTCATGCAGAGCTAGGAGGAGCTGGAGAGCTCAGAGTTCAAGGCTCCTGTGCCGCGTTGTAAGAGTTCAGGCCACACTGCCACCCGCGTCTCATCCCCACCTGCGTCTCATCCCCACCACGTGCAGACAAAAGGAAAGAATCCCACATTGCAATGTGATGCTTAAATCATGCTGCTCCAAGCAGAAGTGAGAAAGCTGACTGTACTTTTGGCAAGGTGTTGCTTTTTCGAGTTCCATTTCTGTACTCTTTTTAGGGGAGGGTTTCAGAGTAATAGGTGCCAAATATCTCGAAGTACAAAGAAGCAAAAGAAAAAAGAAAACACCCATAATCCCACTAACCAGAGGCACATTTTCTTCTGGGTTTTCATCTGCGAACTTTTCTTTCTTCCCCAAAATTGAGAATATGCTGCACAATGAATCATGCCTTTTCCCCCCACTTGAGCTTATATCATAAGCATTTCCTCCACACCATTTTCTTGCAAAAGATAAGACATCAAGAGATGCACCTCAAATTATTTAACTATCCCTTGAATATAAGAAATTGAAGTTACTTACATTTTTTTTCTGTTATAAATACACTGAGATGAAAACCTTTGTGAGTACCTTTTAGTCCTTATCTGCGGTTATTTCTGTAAATTGAATCCCCTGAAAAGAATTACTGAGTCAAAGATGAGCAGTTGAATTTTCTTGAAATGTGTAGTTTGTAAATGGAAGGCCCAGTTCCCCATTATGAGTTTAAAATGCCCTGAAATAGCTTTCTCCTTGCACACTTTAACACAGCTGAGCTCCAAGAAAAGATGATTATCATACATTTGTCCTTTAGTTCATAAATCATGGTCCCTGCTTTCTCTCTGATGTGGTTTCTAACCTGGTTAAAGACCAGAGGTGGACACCGGTGGTACAGCAGTTAAAAAAAGTCTGTGTGCAACACAGAAGACGCAGGGGACCTGGGCTTGATCCCTGGGTGGGGAAGATAGATCCCCTGGAGTAGGAAATGGCAACCCAGCCAGTATTCTTGCCTGGAAAATCCCACGGACAGAGGAGCACGGCAGGCTACAGTCCATGGGGTCGCAAAGAGTCAGACACGACTGAGGGAGCACTTAATACATCTAGAATCTTGTGGCTCAGCTGGTAAAGAATCCACTTGCAATGCGGGAGACCTGGGCTTGATCCTTGGGTGGGGAAGATCCCCTGGAGAAGGGAAAGGCTACCCACTCCAGTATTTCAGCCTGCAAAATTCCATGGACTGTACAGTCCATGGGGTGGCAAAGAGTTGTACATAACTGAGTCACTTTCACTTTTCTAGAATCAAAAAGTCAAAAGAACCCTGAATATTACCTGTTCGAACTTTGCTTACAATCTGACAAAATTAGAACAGAGATGTGGGGAGATGAGTGACTGCTCAGAGTGGTGCAGTCCAAGCCTGGACTGTGTCAGGCCCCTGCAGGTACCCCCACCCTCACTCCTGCCCTGGACCGGAAGTTCAAGGTTCCCAGCAAAAACACGTGGCCTCCTAACGACGGTCACCTCCTTTCCTTTTCCTCCATTCCATCAGACCCTCTCTTCCACCCAAGGAGGCTCTGGGTCAGAGGGCGCTCAGCTAACCCTTGTCATCTGACTCACATTCCATCCACGTGTGGAGCATTTTCCTTCTCTCTAGGCCTTTCAGGGTGACATTCTGAGTGAGGTTTTATAACTTCAGGGCCACCGATTTTCAGTGAGAACCTAACTTTCACGTGCTAAATGCTTTGCTTTTTTCTTTAATCCATCAAGATGACCATTGTGCATATTCATTGTGTGTTAAGCACTGAGCTGAGGGTGTAAAACAAAAGTGAACGTCTACTGGGGATTTCCCTGGTCGTTAAGCCTTTGCCTTCCAATGCAGGGGATGCGGCTTCAAATCCTGGTCAGGGAGCTCAGAGCCCACATGACTTGAGGCTAAAAAACCAAAACATAAAACAGAAGTGACACTGTAACAAATTCAATAAAGGCTTTATAACGGTACACCTCAAAAGAGTCTTTACAAAAGTGAATGCCTGTTGAGGCCTGACTGTGCAGCAGGCATCATCCCAGGCCCTTTGCAGGCATTCACTCATTCAGTCCTTCCAATCACACTATTGGGCAGGTCACTATTATCACCCCCACTTTACAGAGGAAGAAACTGAGGCAGAGCAGAACTAAGCCTCTTAACCATGATTTTATTACAAGCCGGGAAGAGGCCGAGCCAGGAGGTCAGATCTCTTAGTCTGCCCTTTTCCTGCCTGACTGGGGAGGAGTGAAGTGGTGGGCATGTCACAGAACAGCATAGGGTGGGAACTTCAGGGCGGCAGAGGCCTTGTGCCCTAGGGTCTGGGGCAGCATCTGGGCACAGGGCAGACTCTCAGTCAATGTCTGTTAAGTGAAAGATGAAGGGATGAATGGACACATGCGAAGATCCGATGTGGTCACAGCAGAGCTGGAGTGAGTGTGGGAGAGGGTCAAAAAGACCAGTAAAGGAGGGTGAGGTGTGGACCTTGAAGGGCTTGCTATAAGCTGCCAGGGAGCTTGAGTTCCATCCAACGTTAGAGGATCAGTGTAGGTCATGCTAGTAGTATAAGGAACCCGCCTCCCAGTGCAGGAGACATAAGAGATTGAGTTCGATCCCTGGGTCTGAAAGATCCCCTGGAGGAGGGCATGGCAGCCCACTCCAGTATTCTTGCCTGGAGGATCCCATGGACAGAGAAGCCTGGCGGACTGCAGTCCCTGGGTTTGCACAGAGTTAGACACAACTGAAGCGACTTAGCATGCACGATCAGGGAATTTCACCTGGAGGAAGGGCAGGCTCAGATTTGCATTTTAGAGAGCCCTGGTAGAAATCTGGAGGACAGAGCGAGAGGTGTGGGTGGGCTGGTAAGGAGCCTGAAGGAAGATGGGCTGGAGAAAGTCCTCCTGAAAATTCAGGGGACAAACCACACAAGAGTGGAGTGAAACCAGCTGCACAGAAGGGAGTGGACCCCAGAGGGCTCCATTAGTGCTCTAGCAGCTGTGGGTGGGGATGAAGATGCTATTCAGACTCCAGCTTGGGAGACTGCATAATCTAGATAGGTGATGCACGTGGAAGAGCAGGTTTATGATGCGCAGATGGAAAACTCAGACGAGGTGGGGCTCACGTGTCCATTGGATATGCACGAAGGCAGCTGGAAGTGTGGGTGGGAGCCCAGGAAGGAGGTCAGGGTGGGAAGTGCAGTTTTGGAAGCTGTTAAGTGGCGTAACGCCCTGAGCGCATGGGACAGACAGAGAGAAGTTCAAGAACACAAGCTGGAGAAATGCCAGGGTATTAGAGGGTGGAGATGAGATGGGATGGTCAGAGAGGAAGATGGGAAACTGGACAAGACACCCAAAGCACTGCAAGGAGGCAGGAGAGGCCTCCAGGGTCACGTGCTGTGACGAGGACTCAGGAGCAGGAAGTCCGTAGAGATCGGATGAGAAGCTTTCAATGGGAGGTGATGAAATGGGACAGTGAGGACGGATCATTCTCCAAAGTCATCAGTCAGCCAGTCAGTTCAGTCGCTCAGTCACTGCGACCCCATGGACTGCAGCACGCCAGGCTTCCCTCTCCATCACCCACTCCCGGAGCCTACTCAAACATGTCCATCGCGTCGGTGTTGCCATCCAACCATCTCATCCTCTGTTGTCCCCTTCTCCTCCTGCCTTCAATCTTTTCCAGCATCAGGGTCTTTTCAAATGAGTCGGTTCTTTGCATCAGGCAGGTGGCCAAAGTCATCAGGTAACGGGAAAAAGATAGAGCAGGCAAGGAGGAGGCAAGTGGGTGCCTGGTTCTTGGTCATGGCTGCCCATGGGCCAAGCCAGAGGATGTGTGCACCCCAGCAGAGACATGTCTATTCAATTGGCCTGGGATGGAGCCTTTCAAATACATAGTCAAGGCTGAGAACCACTAGCAGGGAAGAGTGCTGTGGTTTTTTAAAGATGGAAAAACACTGAACTAGCTTATGGGGGAGGGGAAGGAGTAAGATTGGGGGAGAGGAGAATATCCAGGAGGGTCAGGGTGCCTTGGGAGCTGTCCCAGCAGGCAACAAGGGAACGCTGGAAAGATACGAGAGGACCATGGGGCTAGAGGCTGACATGGATGCATTCGTGAGTGGTCTGGGATACCCAGACAGAAAAGTGAAGGGTTTTTTTTTTTTTTTTTTTTTTTTAATGAGCTGCTCTGAAGAGTGTGGAAAGGTGAAATAGGAAAGCAAGATGAACCAGAAAAGTACAGGTTTTGGGAGGCCAGCCAATAAGGAAGGCAGAACTGATGTCTGGAAAACACTGGCCACCATGCTGGTTGGAGCTGTGGGTTTGTTCAGTGGCAATGCCTGGTATGGGGACTTCTCTGATGAGGGTCAGTAACCCCGACAGGAGGTAGTCTGGCTGGAGGTTTTCAGGGAGGTATGGTAGAAGGAGGGGGGTGACGAGATGACTGAAAGCCCCAAGGAGAGGAGTCTAGGGTGTGGATGCTGTGTGTGGTAGGGGCTGAGTGTGTGGATGTGGGGAGGGGAAAAGGCAGAGTTGGGGCAAAGATTGGGGCTTACGAGAGATGGAAGGGAAGGAGAACTGGGTCTGAGGGGTGGAGCTAGGTCTAGAGGTCAAGTTTTGGGTTGCAAACAAACATTTCAAGGATGGCAGCTACAATGGGCAGTTCAGTCGTTCAGTCATGTCCGACTCTTTGTGACCCCATGAATCGCAGACCGCCAGGCCTCCCTCCATTACCAACTCCCGGAGTTCACCCAAACCCATGTCCATTGAGTCAGTGATGCCATCTAACCATCTCATCCTCTGTTGTCCCCTTCTCCTCCTGCCCTCAATCTTTCCCAGCATCAGGGTCTTTTCAAATGAGTCAGCTCTTCGCATCAGGTGGCCAAAGTATTGGAGTTTCAGCTTCAACATCAGTCTTTCCAATGAACACCCAGGACTGATCTCCTTAGGATGGACTGGTTGGATCTCCTTGCAGTCCAAAGGACTCTCAAGAGTCTTCTCCAACACCACAGTTCAAAAGCATCAATTCTTCGGTGCTCAGCCTTCTTTATAGTCCAACTCTCATATCCATACATGACTACCGGGAAAACCATAGCCTTGACTAGACAGTCCTTTGTTGACAAAGTAATGTCTCTGCTTTTTAATATGTTGTCTAGGTTGGTCATAACTTTCCTTCCAAGGAGTAAGTGTCTTTTAATTTCATGGCTGCAATCACCATGGGCAGTGATCTTGGAGCCCAGAAAAATAAAGTTAGCCACTATTTCCACTGTTTCCCCATCTATTTGCCATGAAGTGATGGGACCGGATGCCATGATCTTCGTTTTCTGAATGTTGAGCTTTAAGCCAACTTTTTCACTCTCCTCTTTCACTTTCATTCAGAGGCTCTTCACTTTCTGCCATAAGGGTGATGTCACCTGCATATCTGAGGTTATTGATATTTCTCCCGGCAATCTTGATTCCAGCTTGTGCTTCTTCCAACCCAGCGTTTCTCATAATGTACTCTGCTGCTGCTGCTAAGTCACTTCAGTTGTATCTGACTCTGTGCGACCCCATAGACAGCTGCCCACCAGGCTCCTCTGTCCCTGGGATTCTCCAGGCAAGAATATTGGAATGGGCTGCCATTTCCTTCTCCAATGCATTCATGCATGCTAAGTCACTTCAGTCGATGTACTCTGCATAGAAGTTAAATAAGCAGGGTGACAATATACAGCCTTGATGTACTCCTTTCCCGATTTGGAACTAGTCTGTTGTTCCATGTCTAGTTCTAACTGTTGCTTCCTGACCTGCATACAGGTTTCTCAAGAGGCAGGTCAGGTGGTCTGGTATTCCCATCTCCTTCAGAATTTTCCAGAGTTTATTGTGATCCACATAGTCAAAGGCTTTGGCATAGTCAATAAAGCAGAAATAGATGTTTTTCTGGAACTCTCTTGCTTTTTCCATGATCCAGCAGATGTTGACAATTTGATCTCTGGTTCCTCTGCCTTTTTTAAAACCAGCTTGAACATCTGGAAGTTCACAGTTCATGTATTGCTGAAGCCTGGCTTGGAGAATTTTGAGCATTACTTTACTAGCGTGCGAGATGAGTGTAATTGTGTGGTAGTCTGAGCATTCTTTGGCATTGCCTTTATTGGAGATTGGAATGAAAACTGACCTTTTCCAGTCCTGTGGCCACCGCTGAGTTTTCCAAATTTGTTGGCATATTGAGTGCAGCACTTTCACAGCATCATCTTTCAGGATTTGAAATAGCTCAACTGGAATTTCATCACCTCCACTAGCTTTGTTCATAGTGATGCTTCCTAAGGCCCACTTGACTTCACATTCCAGGATGTCTGCTTATACATCAGCTATACCTCAGTTTAAAATTTTTTTTAATTAAAAAAAAAGACTAAATGAGTCCATAAGGATGGGGTCCTAATCCTATTGGGTTGGTGACCTTATACGAGGAAGAGAGATACCTCTGTGTGTGTGTGAGTGTGTGTCTGTCTGTCTATCTGCCTATCTGTCTCTGTCTCTCTATATATATACAGGTACTGAAGGGAAGCCAAGTGAGGACGCAGTGAGAAGCAGCCATCTGTATCATGATCTCAGGCTTCCAGCCTCCAGAACTGTGAGAAAGTATTGACAAATGTCTAGTGTTGAAGGCCTCTGGGCTCTGATGTTTTGTTACAGCAGCTTGTGCTACGATACGTCTACCTGGCACTCTGGGCTGGATGCTGCAGCCCTGAGGGATCAATAAGACAAACTTGGCTTCTTGAGGAGGTGATAATTAAGGAGGGGACTCCCTGGGTCAGGAAGATTCCCTTGGAGCAGGAAATGGAAGCCCACTCTAGTATCCTCGCCTGGAGAACTCCATGGACAGAGGAGCCTCGCGGGCTATGGTCCCTAGGATCGCAGAGAGCTGGGCACAACTGAAGCGACTCAGCTCAGCACACAAGAGAGGTGCACACGAAACAGTGCCGGTGCGAGTCGTGATAAGAAGCGCTCTGGGGAAGAGCAGGCAAGGGCTGCGGTCTCGGGCTCCAAGAGAAGCGATGCTATTTAGCACAAGTGTCAGGAAAAAGCCTGTGCTTCCGGCAGCCTGGGAGTCTGGAGCATCAGGGAAAAAAAGGCGCCGTGGGGGGATGGTGGAAAAAGGGGCAGAGGGGCAATCCAGAGAGGACTTCCAGGCAGTTCTGGGAGCCTATTGATGGACAGGGATATAGTCAGGACACTCAGGGTTTCCTGAGACCCTGGGCAACCACACAGGAGGAGGAAGTGCATCTGAGGACACTGGGCAGAAGATTCTGATGGGAATAACGCTGGAATCTACTGGGTGTTTGGGTTTTGGCGCATCAGCTAAGAGAACTGTTGGCTGCCAGGGCCGAGAGGCAGAGGAACAGAATAGGAAGCTGGAAAGGGGCTGGCACGTAATCCCCACAGCCGTGGGCAGAAGACGCATTTAAGGGAGAACACGGCAACAGGTTTTGCCAAGGGAGAGTGATCACGACTCAGGCTTGGGAAGTGCCCGGTGCCAGGACAGAGGGTGCGGTGGCAAAGGGGCCCGGGGTGGCACGGCTGCCCGAGGACAGGTCAGTGGCAGTCGGGTGGCCAGGTGGGCCAGGCAGGTGTACCCAAGTCTGAGGGTTAGAGTTACTGTCTCCAGAGTTTGGCAAATCTGACCCTAGGAGTCAGGGAGCCTGCGGAGGGTGGCAGTTGTTCTGGCAATTCAGTTACCTTGGGCACTGACTGCCTGGCTTCACACACTCGGTGTGGGCTTCGTACAAGGAAGGTGCCTGCAAAGGAAAGTAAAGATGGAATCGGTATCACTAAAACGGAGCCAGGACGATCTCCTGGTGGCCTAGTGCTGAGGATTCCAGGCTTTCACTGCTGTGGCTGGGGAACTCTGTAATCATCTTGATCCTGTTCCTCTCTTACCTTTTTCTTCACTTGACTCGACATGTAATTCTGAGCTACTGAAACAGAAACTTGATGGGACTCTTCTTCCAGTATTTTCCCTGTCAACTATTCTATATGTATTATACCCTGGATATCTAGAAAACTGATAGCAGAAAGGATTTTTTAAAAATAAGAGGGTAAAAGTCACGCAAAAATCCTATTGCAGGGAACTCCCTGGCAGTCCAGTGGTTAGGGCTCAGCGCTGTCTCAGCTGTGGTCCAGGTTCAACCTCTGCTCAGGGAATTGAGATCCTGCAAGCTGGATGGCACAGTTGGTAAAATAAAATGGAAAGTGGTGCCAGGGGCCAACAGTTCAGTCGCTCAGTTATGTCTGACTCTTTGTGGCCCCATGGACTGCAGCACGACAGGCTTCCCTGTCCATCACCAACTCCCAGAGCTTACTCAAACTCATGTCCATCAAGTCGGTGATGCCATCCAACCATCTCATCCTGTGTCATCCCCTTCTCCTCCTGCCCTCAATCTTTCCCAGCATCAGGGTCTTTTCCAATGAGTTGGCTCTTCCCATCAGGTGGCCAAAGTATTGGTGCTTCAGCTTCAGCATCCATCCTTCCAATAAATGTTCAGGGTTGATTTCCTTTAGGATGACTGGTTGGATCTCTTTGCAGTCCAAGGGAGTCTCAAGAGTCTTCTCTAACACCACTGTTCAAAAGCATCAGTTCTTTGGTGCTCAGCTTCTTTAGAGTCCAACTCTCACATCCATACATGACTACTGAAAAAACCATAGCTTTGACTAGATGGACCTTTGTTGGCAAAGTAATGCCTCTGCTTTTTAATATGCTGTCTAGGTTGGTCAGAGCTTTTCTTCCGAAGAGCAAGTGTCTTAATTTCATGGCTGCAGTCACCATCTGCAGTGATTTTGAACCACTCTGCCAAAGTCTCTCACTGTTTCCATTGCTTCCCCATCTATTATTTGTCATGAAGTGATGGGACTGGATGCCATGATCTTAGTTTTCTGAATATTGAGTTTTAAGTCAACTTTTTCGCTCTCCTCTTTCACTTTTATCAAGATGCTCTTTAGTTCTTTGCTTTCTGCCATAAGGGTGGTGTCATCTGCATATCTGAGGTTATTGATATTTTGCCTGGCAATCTTGATTCCAATTTGTGCTTCATCCAGCCAAGCATTTCACATGATATACTCTACATATAAGTTAAATAAGCAGGGTATCAATACAGACTTGATGTAGTCCTTTCCCTATTTGGAACCAGTCTGTGGTTCCATGTTCAGTTCTAACTATTGCTTCTTAACCTGCAAAGTCAGGTCAGGTGGTCTGGTATTCCCATCTCTTTAAGAATTTCCCACACTTTGTTATGATCCACACTGTCAAAGACTTTGGCATAGTCAATAAAACAGAAGTAGATGGGTTTTTTTGGAGCTCTCTTGCTTTTTCTGTGATCCAGTGGATGTTGGCAATTTGATCTCTGGTTCCTCTGCCTTTTCTAAAACCAGCTTCAACATCTGGCAGTTTACAGTTCACGTACTGTTGGAGCCTGGCTTGAAGAATTTTGAGCATTGCTTTGCTATTGTGTGAGATGAGTGCAATTACATCTCAGTCTGGATGGAATCTGATGTGTTGACCTGATGAAATCATTCAGAACATCTGCAGAAACTCAAGCTACTTACTGGTGTGTGTGTGTGTGTGTGTGTGTGTGTGTGTGTGTGTGTGACTCCATGGACTGTAGTCCACCAGGTCCTCTGTCCATGGGATTCTCCAGGCAAGAATACTGGAGTGGGTTGCCAATTCCTTCTCCAAGGGATCTTCCCAACCCAGGAATCAGACCCCGCAGCTCCTACATCGAAAGGCAGCTTCTTTACCGCTGAGCCACTGGGTAATACTTACTGGCGCCTTACCCTAAAGTTGCTCTTAAGATTAGGGTGTGTATCTTGCAGATACCTGACTGCACAGAGCCCAAAGATGAATGGCCAGTGTGCAGGTTGTCATGTCGTTTGTGACAGCAATTGTTGTTAACAGTCTAAGTACCTGTCAACAGGCAACTGGTCCCATGCACTGGCTAGGCTATAGGAATAGTATGCTGGCTTTAAAAGGAACAGTATGGCAGATACAAAGAAAAGGCTCCATGAAATGTTCAGAAACATCACTACGTGAAAAAACAAGGCGTACAACAGGGTAAAGAAGAAAAGAGCTACAAAAATATGCTTGAGTATGTGCAGAAAGTTTTGCAAGAATACATAATATGCTGGCCCTGGGCCAGTGGGGGGAGTCCCCTGGTGGCTTAGATAGTAAAGAATCTACCTGTAATGCAGGAGACCACCTGCAGTGCAGGTAGACGTGGGTCCGATCCCTGGATCAGCAAGATCCCCTGGAGAAGGGAATGGCAACCCACTCCAGTATTCTTGCCTAGAGAATCCCAAGAACAGAGGAGACTACTGGACTACAGTTCATGGCGTCACACAGAGTCGGACACGACTGAGCGACTGATACTATACACGCTGTGACCGTGGGTGGGGTATGTGGGCGGGTCTGCCACGGCAGGAAAACTTGTTTTGCATCCTGCTGGCTGACTTCTTACTCTGTGGATGTATTACTTTTCAGTTAAAGAAAAAACGTCCATCTCTTCCTCACGAATCCCAGGGGAGGAGAGCTGGGGGAGGCGTCACCTGCAACGCCACCAGCCATCCACATAAAGCCAAGCTGCCCCGTGGGACTTCACACACACCATCCAGAACCAGCGCTGTCATTTTAATTTACTTAATCTTTATTCTCATAAAAGTAGTATGTGGTCATAAAGGATAAAGTGGAAAGAAGATTTGCCGCCCAAATCTGCGGTCTTCGTATTTGGTGATTTCTCAAGATAAAGCTTTTTCCATAGCTGGAATCAGCATCTCCAGTTTCCTGAGTTTTGTTCGTTTGTTTTTCTCTTGCTTTCTTTTTACTTAACATTGTATTATGAATATTTTCCGGTGTCCTTAACGGTCTTGGTGAAGGACTCTCATTGTTTTCGTGGCTGTGAGTGTCCGTCACCCAATTCTCCCCAAAGTCGAGCTTCATTCTTCCGGGTGGCAGTTCAAGTCCATTTGATTTTCTGGCCCGTTTCATCTTCAGCGGAAGGGGAGAGTGGCCCACTGCCAGGCCTGTGGTACTCCCGGGACGTCCTGGAGCAGAGTTCATGGACTCTGTGAGCCCTTGGACCCCTGGGGAAATTGCTTCCCTCTCTGCTGACCTCGTTAGTACAGGAAACTGTGAGCGGAGACTCTTGGAAAGTGACAAGCTGGGCCGCAGGTCACACACGACTCCTGGGCGGAGGGCGGAGTTCGAGGCTCCCCCTGGTGGCAGGGAATGACAAGGCTCAGAATCTGACCCCTTCAGGTTATTTCCAGAAATGACCAGGGTCTTTCAAACCAAGGTTGATAAACCAACAGGGAGCGTCACTGACGCCATCTGCCAACTGGAGCCCCCGTCCCTGCTCTGGCCCTCCAGACAGCAGTCAAGAGACTGCTGGCCAGGTTGACAGCACCCACCTCGCCAGGCACCTTACCTAACTCCACAGACCCCAGACATTTATGACCGAGTGAGGTTTGTGGCCCTGGTCTCCTCCTCTGTATGTAACTCAGGGCCTGGTTTGTGAGGGGATGGGGTGGTGGGGGTGCGGTGAAGGTGGGGGGCTGGGCGGTGCTGTGAGCCAGGTGTCATCCTCCTGCTCTTCAGGATGCCTGAGGCTTAGGGGCCTGGGAGAGGCCCAGCCAAGCGTTCTGAGGCCTGCTGGACCCAAAGGGAAGCCAGTTGGTGTCTTCAGGGGCCTGGGGAGAGGATGCGGAAAGGTCCCCTCAAAGATGCCAGCCACAGAAGTGGAGGAGTCAGCAGGCAGGGAGCCGGGGGTCCGACAGACCCCCAGAGCAAGTGGGGAGGGGAGCTGGGAGAGAGAGGGCTGAGCGGGGAGGAAGACTTCCTTCCCAGCAGAGGGTCGAGTGTATGATCCCTCCGTAACAGTAGTCTCTGGCCTTCGATTTGAGAGGGGCCCGTGGGGGGAGGTTGGAGAAGGAAATGGAAACCCACTCCGGTATCTTTGCCTGAAAAAAAAATCCCCTGAACAGAAGAGCCTGGAACGCTGCAGTCCCCAGGGTCGCCAAGAGTTGGACACGACTGAGTGATGAAACCAGCAAACAAGCATGGGGGAGGTGAGTTAATCAGGACAGGGGAGGGCATAACTCCTTCCCGAGGGGGGCTGACCCCCTTGACCTGGACCCCTGGCACCGAGAGGCTCGGGCCTCCTGGTCCTACCTGGTTCTCTGGGAGTGGCCACTCCACCCCCTTCTACAACTCCAAGATGCCTTTGTATCATGTCTGCTGCTGCTGCTGCTGCTGCTAAGTCACTTCAGTCATGTCTGACTCTGTGCGACCCCATAGATGGCAGGTCTGGGGTGAGGGAAATTCACTCCCGATTACACCAGCCGAGTGAGCAGCTTTCAAACTTCAAAGTCAAGTATTTCCTTCTGTATTTCCAGAGAAACAATGCCAGTTTAATGCGGGTACACAGAGAGATTTATTTTCAGGAATTGGCTCACATGATTGCAGAGGCTGGCAAGCCCCAGATCTGCAGAGTGGGGCTGCAGGCTGGGGACTCAGGGAGGAGCTGAGGCTGTGGTTTGAGTCTAAAGGCGGTTTGCTCACTGAATTCCCTCTTCTTTGGGGAATCTCCGTCTTTTTCTATTAGGGCCCTCCACTGATTGAATGAGGCCCACCCGTGCTATGGAGAGCAATCGACTCAGAGTCTACTGATTCAAATTCTAATCACTTCTATGAATATTTTCACAGAGACATCTAGAATAATGTTTGACCAAATATCTGGGTGCTTTGGCCCAGACACATTGACACATAAAACTATCTCAGCTCCCTTTGTTCTTGGTGACTCAGTAACCACTTTCACTCCCCCACTTCCTTCCCATAAGACTATGGTTGACACCAATTCTGCCAAGGCTGGTGGGGACTGAGGAGCCCTGGGGCACCGTAAAGAGCTTCAGTGAACAGAGGAGGAAAGGGAAACACGGTGATTAATACTTAGAAATATTGTCCACCGTGTGTGAAGTGATCTACATCTCTGTCTCCTCCTCCCCACCCCTCATCCTGACACCTGGGACTCTGTAATCCCTCTCCTCATCTGACCCCTTCTCAGGCCTTGAAACCCACTCTGCTTCCTGTCCATGGTGGAAAGACTCCTGGACAAGTAGCGTCATGGTCCCGTGGGATCATCGCACCTCTCTCTTGGCTCCCGTCTCTGTCACTTGCCACCTCCGGAAATTTCAGAAGCAGAGTCCCTCCTATGCCTTGGCACCTGCCATGGAAGTTCGTTCCTTCAACACTGAAGTTTTGTCTGTTTTTTCCAGAACTTCTAGAGATGCTCTACTCAGACGCTCTGTCCACCTTTAATTGAGTCGTTTGGCTTTTGGACGTTGAGCTGTATGAGTGCTTTGCGTATTTTGGACGTTAACTCCTTGTAGGATATATCATTTGCAAATATCTTCTCTCATTCAGTAGGTGGCCTTTTCATGTTGTTGATAGCTTCCTTCATTATGCAAATGCTTCTTAGTTTGATGTAGTCTCATTTGTTTATTTTTGGTTTTGTTTCCCTTGCCTGAGGATATAGTGCCAAAAAGTATTACAGGTACTGATGTTAGATGGCATCGTGCCTACATTTTCTTCCAGAAGTTTCATGGTTTCAGGTCTTACATTTAAGTCTTAAACCCAGCAAACGGTTTTTTGTTGTTGTTGTTGTGCATGATGTGAGAGAATAGTCCAGTTTGATTCTTTTGCACGTAGCTACCATTCACTGAAGAGGCTGTCTTTCTTCACTGTGAATACTTTGTGCCACTTGCTTCTGGCCTACACAGTTTCTGCTGAAAAGTCTGCTGATTGTCTAAGGGGAGTTCCCTTGTATCTAAATAGTTGCCTTTCTCTTGCTGCTTTTAAGATCATCTCTTTATCTTTCATCTTTTCCATTTAATTATGATGCATCTTAGCATGGATTTCTTCAGGTCCATCTTATTAGGGACTCCGGGTACTTCCTGAACCTGTTTCCTTCCCCAGGTTAGGGCTGTTTTCAGCTGTTATTTTTTCAAATATGTCCTCTGACTTTTTTCTCTCTTCTTCTTCTGAGGCTCTTATAGTGCAGCTGTTATTATGCTTGATGTTGTCCCAGAGGTCTCTTAAACTATCCTCATTTTTAAAATTCTTTTTTAAAATTTATTTGATGAATGTATTTGACTGTACTGGTCTTAGTTGTGGCATATGGGATCTTAGTTCCGTGACCAGGGATCAAACCCAATGCCGCCTCCATTGGGAGCGTGGACCTTAGCTGCTGGACCACCAGGGAAGTCCCAAACTATCTTTTTCTGTCTTCTGTTCAGCTTGTGTGCTTTCTGGTACTTTGTCTTTCTGATCACTGATCTGTCTCATTTAATATACTGCTGACCCTTCTTAGTGTGTTTTTGTTTCAGCTACTGTGTTCTAACTCTACTGAAATTCTGTGTTCATACACTCCTCTCACATCTTTATGATTGTTACCTTCTATGATCTTTACCTTGAACCTGTTATGGGATAGAGTGTTTATATCCCCTGCATTTAGTTCTTTTTCTAAGGTTATATCTTGTTCCTTCATTTGGCGCTTACTCCTCTGTCTCCTTATTTTCCCCAATTTTCTGTGTTTATTTCTGTGTGTTGGGTAGGTTGGTTACCTTTCCCAAACTTGGAGAAGTGGCTTTACATAGGAGATGTCCTGTGGGGCCCAACAGAGAACTCCCTTTTGGTCACCAGAGCTTAATGCTCTAGGCGTGGCCCCATATGGCTGTGTGTGCCCTTCTGCTGTGGTAAGGCCAGGTACTGAGGCCACGCTGGTGGATGAGGCTGGACACCAGCCCAGGTGACTGCAAGGCCATGCCTCATGCCGTCATATGGGCCCACTGGAGGACAGGGCAGGCTCATTCCATGGTTGGCTGTGCAGCCCGGAGGGGACTGGGGCTGCTGCTGGCCCTCTCACGAGTGGGGTTGGGTCCCTGCATGGTGGTCTGTGTGGCCCAGGGCAGGGTTAGCTGGGGCCTGGTGCTAGCTCACTGGTGGGTGGGTGGGTCCCCAACAGTGATGCGCTAGAGGGAAGACTCCAAAATGGACACTGCCTGTGTCCCTGTCCCCAAGGGGAGCCCCAGTTTCCTGCACCCTCTCTGGGAGCCTCTTCAAGGTCAGCAAATATGTTTGATCTAGCAGGGTCCTTTCAAACTGCCACCTCTGCACTGGGTCTCGGAATATGTAATATGTTATTGTTGCCTCATCTTATGTGTGTCTCTTAAGAGCAGAGTCTCTGGTTCCTAGAGCCCTCTGGCTGTCCTGAACATAAGCCCTGCTTGGCTTTCAAAACCAGACATGCTGGAGGCTTGTCATCCCAGTGCAGGACCCTTGGGATGGGGAGACTGATGTAAGGGTCAGACCCCTCACTCCCTGGGGAGGATCCCTGTGGTTGTGATAGTCATCCCATTTGGGGGTTGCCGACCTGCGGGGTGTGGATCTCAACTCTGCTGCGTCTCTACCGTTCCTGCTCATCTCATCGTGGTCCCTTCTTTACATCTTCAGCTGTGGGAAATCTGTCCTGCTACTCTTTAGATAGTTGCTCTGTAAGAAGGTGTAATTTTGGTGTGACCATGGGTGGAGGTGGGCTCAGGGTTCATGGGTGGAGGGAGGGAGGGGTGGGGTGAGGCAGGGGAGAAGGGAGGGAGGGAGGGGGAGGAAGGAAGGGAAGGGGAGAGAGATGATGAGGAAGGGAAGGAGAAAGAAAGAGACAGGGACACGCACAGAGTGTTAGAGAGAGACAGAGGCAGAGGCTTCCTACTCTGCCATCTTGCCTCCTTTCTTGTTAGCATTTTTTGGCATGCTCTAGGTAAGAGCTGAGGGTACCAAGCAACCAAAGGAACAACCTCAGAGGGGATCCCTGGAAGCCGCTATTCACAGGCGGCACAATGGATAAAGCAGTGCGACGAGTGGCGACATGAAGGAACAGGGTTAGAAAATGCAGAGGCAGGAGACTGATGCCTCAGAATGAACAGGTTCTGAATGCCACCGGACTCTGATAATAGCAGCCCTGCTCCCCTCCTCTTGCTGGATGGGATATAAAATCAGATGTGCTTGACAATAAAAAACAGCACCTGAGCAGGAAGAGAAAGACATCACAAAGACTCTTCTAGGTTGCCGACTGGACACAGAACATACATAATTATCTCCTCTCTGTCCATTATTCTAAACTGTCATTGAGATATCCCTTACCTTTCATGGCTCCCTGAATTTCAAAAGACAAGTTTTAATGAAATTGTTTATATGTAGACAGAGGCCCTGCAGAAGAAAATATTTACCGAGGCCCCATTCACCATAAGGGCATTTCTGATCTAGAAGCTGGGGTTTTCTGAACATCGGGGGCAGAAGGGCTGGGAGACAAGGAAGCTGACAGTGTCAGACAGTTTAGGTAATTGGGTTGGGAAGCAAGTGAAGATGGGATGTGTGGAGTCCTGCCCCAAGGCCACAGAAGCGGAGCCCAGAACCAAGATCCGCTCCAAAAATTGACTGAGTCCCTTTGCCAACGTTCCCAAAAGCCCCCCGATCATCACCAGCAGGCTTTCTGACTCCAAATTAGGCAAAAACACCCACCTCACTGATCACCATATAGTGCCCTAACCAATCATCTAATGCCAACCTTCCAGCAGGAATTTTCTTTGTCTCGAGGCTATAAAAATTGACTGCTAACCCACAAAAATTGTCAGCTCTCCCAGTGAACTGTCAAGAGGTTGGCCTGCTGCGCTTGTGCCCACATTGTCTCTGCTCTCTGTTCATAATAAACTCACTCCCTTCTGAAATGCTCTGTGTCTGGAAATTCTTTTCCAACCTGCCTTCAGACTGCCATGACAGGAACAGTTCAGTTCAGTTCAGTCACTCAGTCGTGTTCAACTCTTTGTGACCCCATGGACTGTAGCACGACAGGCTTCCCTGTCGGTCACCAATTCCTGGAGCTTACTCAAACTCATGTCCATCAAGTCAGTGATGCCATTCAATCATCTCATCCTCTGTCGTCCCCTTCTCCCGCCTTCATCTTTCCCAGC
Source organism: Capra hircus (assembly GCF_001704415.2). Lineage (NCBI taxonomy): Eukaryota > Metazoa > Chordata > Mammalia > Artiodactyla > Bovidae > Capra > Capra hircus. The sequence goes on along the minus strand of NC_030810.1, from coordinate 8,018,820 downwards.
ATTATGGTCTTTTCCAGTGAGTTGGTTCTTTGCATTCGGTGGCCAAAGATTGGAGCTTCAGCTTCAGCATAAGTCCTTCCAATAAATATTCAGGACTGATTTCCTTTAGGAGGGACTGGCTGGATCTCCTTACAATCCAAGGGACTCTCAAGAGTCTTCTCCGACACCACCGTTCAAAAGCATCAATTCTTCAGTGCTCAGCCTTCTTTATAGTCCAACTCTCACATCCATACGTGACCACTGGAAAAACCATAGCATTGCTAGACACACCTTTGTTGGCAAAGTAATGTCTCTCCTTTTGAATATGTTGTCTAGGTTGGTCAGAGCTTTTCTTCCAAGGAGGAAATGTCTTTTAATTTCAAGGCTGCAGTCACCATCTGCAGTGATTTTGAACCCCTCCGCCAAAAAGTCTCTCACTGTGTCCATTGTTTCCCCATCTATTTGCCATGAAGTGATGAGACCGGATGCCATGATCTTCGTTTTCTGAATGTTGAGCTTTAAGCCAACTTTTTCACTCTCCTCTTTCACTTTCATCAGGAGGCTCTTTAGTTCTTCTTCACTTTCTGCCATAAGAGTGGTGTCATCTGCATATCTGAGGTTATTGATATTTCTCCCGGCAATCCTGATTCCAGCTTGTGCTTCATCCAGCATGGCATTTCACATGATGTACCTTGAATATCAGTTAAATAAGCACGGTGATAATATACAGCCTTGATGTACTCCTTTCCCGATTTGGAACCAGTGTGTTGTTCCATGTCCAGTTCTAACTGTTGCCTCTTGACCTGCATACAGGTTTCTCAGGAGGACATGACAGGATGGACCTTAAAAATTCAGGAACATGGATGACATGTGTGTGTCTTATATGTTCTGTGTGTGTCTTGTATGTGTTGTGTGTGTCAAAGGGAAACCACACTGGACCAAATGGCAGGGACAGTCCCGCTGGCCACCCCGACCCTGCTGAACTATGGGACTCAGTGGGAACAGGGGTGGGAAGGAGTGTTGGGGGAGATCGATGTAAGTGGAAGGGTCTTGGATGGGCTAGAGGGTAGATAAGTGGATAAGCTGGTCAAGGTGCTACAGGGCCAGCACTGTGGGCAGATCCTCCTGAAGGACCCTGGAGGGACCCGGGGGCTTCGAGGGAGCAAGCTGGCGGAGCTCGGCAGGGGAACGGGGAGTGTATGGTGGGAGCATCCTAGGAGCAGGTCTCTTAGCTCCACCTCGGTGGCCCCATACCTAGCTCAGCCTTGATACGGGCTTTCTGAAGGCTTGGGAGTTTCTTCCTTAGGTTCAGACAGAGAAGCAAGGGAGGGGATATTGGTGGGGGGAGGGAGGGGGCAGTGGTAGGGAAGGGGAAGCTCAGAGCAGCTGGGGGAGGAGCTGGCTTTGAGGAGGTGAATGTGGGGACCAGGGAGTTCGCTGGGCTAGGTTTCCAAAAGGAACTGCCTTTAGAAGCCAAGAAGGCCTGCCAGAGCACGGCCACGCCTTGACCATGCCCATGCTGGAGAGGACCCCGGAGATGACCCCACAGGGGTAGCAGCCTACCTTCTGGGGCCCCTTTAATGGGCCCAATTTCCCCCGCCTCAGGCCTGAGTTGACCATCTCCTCCCCGCCCCCCGCCCCTCCCCTCTTCCCTCAGACGGGAGGCGGAGCCCAGGTCCAGAATTCAGGAATCAGAGCCCTTAGCTTTGCTTTTCAGAATCAGCTGTTGCGGGTGGCAGGCACTGGGGGCTCCCGGCACACGTGAGCTCCTCTGGGGCTGCTCTCCTTCAGGTGGAGAACAGGAAACCGAGACCAAGAGGGAGAAGGAACTGACCAGCTCCTGCACCTTGGATGCAGAGGACCCGATTCGAGTTGGGGCTTGCCTGGCCCTGGTGCCTGGATGCGGCTTCTGTTATGTCACGGGGCTGGCTGAGGGCTGAGACAGGACCGGGGGTCCTGTGCAATAGGTCGGCACCTGCCCCTTCACCCTGGGGCACTGACCCAAGCACTGAGGGCTCCCCGTCTGGGGTCCAAGCATGGTGCCCACTTCAGAGCCCTCAGAGCCTGCTGATCCTGGATGGTGGTCCCCACCTCCCCAAAGGCAGCCCTCACTTTGAGCTGTGGACCAAGGTAACCATGCCTGGCCACCTCTACCTCCAACTCCAACTCTACCTGAGATGTGGGACTCAGGAAGGAATGCCATCCTTGCCAGGTGGCCAACTTGCCCCAGGGATAGGGGGACATGCGTGAGTGTCCCAGAAAGTTCCAGAGGTGTCAACCTGCAAAAGGTCCATGTCCCGAGAGCCCTCCCAGCTCCCTCTGCGTGTCCCTAAGCTGGGCCACAGGGGTCAGGCACATGTGCTGCCCTGGAGAAGGGCTGCCACGGGCTCCCACATACCCGCCGGCCCCCACAATGGGTATAAAAGTGTTGCAGAGCTGGCCCCGGGGAGCTCCCAGGTGGTGTCGCCCAAGGTCTTCCCAGCTCCCAGGGCTGAAAGATGCCCAGGTGGCTGTGTGTGTCTCAGTATGAGTAGGGGGCTCAGCTGGTACCCACCTCGGCGGGGGTAGCGGGGCAGGCCTCAGCCCCAGTTGAGAAGCCCGGCCCTGTGAGCCTCTGACCTGTGGGCATGTCAGAGGGAGTGGACAGGGAGGTGGAAAGCTCAGGGGTAGGGCAGAGAGCTGGGGTGGACGTCCTTGGCGTGGCAGCCACACTTGGGGCATCGGGTCATGGGCCCCAGAATGGCCAACCCTTGGGCCTCACTCCTTCAGAGGCAGCCCTGAGCCTCCTGACGCCAGAGGAGCTGATAGATTCCCCTAGGAGGACTCGAGCTGATATTCGCCATGCCAGGGACCAAGACCCATTAAAGAAGGGAGCCAGGGGTGGGGGACACGGCAGGGTTGGGGGTGGTGGTGAGAGGGAGGGGCAGCAGGCCGTGAGGGGGGAGGTGGAGGACTGTCTTACTTGGGCTCTGCAATGAGGAAGTTCTCTGCAGCTCAGCTTCCTTTCCCTTGCCGAGTGCCTGAAACAGGAAGTCGGCCAGTGAGCGGTGGCGGCAGCAGCAGCAGCTGGGGCGACTGAGAGGGAACCCACGGGGGTCCAGCGCAGGAGCGCCCAGCTCCCCCGTCGGCGCGGCGTCCGGTCCAGTGGTGAGGCCACCGGGCCCGGCCCCGGGGAGACCCGCGCCCGCCATGGTCCCCTGCTGGAACCATGGCAACATCACCCGCTCCAAGGCAGAGGAGCTGCTCTCCAGGACGGGCAAGGATGGGAGCTTCCTCGTGCGCGCCAGCGAGTCCATCTCCCGGGCCTACGCACTCTGTGTGCTGTGAGTACCCGACCTGCCCACCCCGGCCCGGCCTGGCAGTGGAGGTGATGGAGGTGCCGCTTGTGCACAGGGCAAGCTGGCTCGGGGCACGTTGGGGCCCCTGCCCTGGGTTGGGGTTGTTTCTGTGTCCAGCGACCTTGCACTTCCCAAGTTTGTTAGTGAGTCCAGCTGAGGCCCCTCGGGGGACCAGCTTGGCCTTGGAGTTGGGGTTTTGAGAGCAGGAGCCCTCCAGGGCTAGCCTGGGGTCTGGGCCGCACACCCCAGCGACCAGCAAGCACCAGGGCCAGGGGCTTCCTAGAGGTTCCAGGGACCAAGGGGGTGGGGGTGGGGTTGTCCAGGGCCTGTGCGCCGGGCGGAAACTCAGGGCTCCATGGTGGTGGGACTGTTAGAAAGCAGCTGGGTCAGTTCAGGTGTTGGTCAAAGATGCCCAGTTGGGAAACCCTCCTGGAAGAACAGAAGTGGGAAGAGGGAACCCTTCCTGTGCCAGAGTATGGGCCTTTGGAGGAAGCTGTTGTCTGGCGAGCCGTGAACATGGGGAGTCGCTCAAGAGAGGATCAGAGGCTGTATCTGGGGCCCTGGGAACAGAACAAGTCATGTTACCTACAGCAGGAGCCACTTCTCACCCGTCCAAGGCCCTCAGCCGTGTCCCCGTCTTTTGAGGCCTCTCGGCCACCGTCGACTGCCCCCCCCGCCCCCAGCTCTGGGATGCTGCTGAATGCACCAGTTGTCCTAAAACTGGGGAACCGGCCACTTGCTGACGGTTCCTTTTTGTAACACCCTTCTCCCCCAATGTCTGAGAGAGGCCCTTGGCCCTGCCACTCTGCCACCCTGCGGTCTAACCATGCCCGCTGGGGCCTCGGGCATGATGGGGGAAGGGCACGTTCACCTGCACTGCTGAGGTAGCACCCCTGGGCTTGCGGAAGGGTCCCTCCGAGCAGGCAGACCCTACCACCATCCATGCAGGAGGGGAAATGGGTCATGGACCACAGACTGCATTTGGAGCTTGTTGAGTTTGAGCATTTGTCTGTGTATCAACCTATTTCAACCTCGCGAAAATCTGAAGTGCAGGTCCTTTTGTTGGCCGCTTTTGCAGATGAGGAAATTGAAGCTCAGACAGGTTAACCGAGCAATGACAAAGTCAACAATGTCCGTCCCCAGAGGCTGCACCCAGGCAGACAGATGGCTGCTGCCACCCCAGTCCTGTACCTGTCAAGCCGGTGTGAGCCTGGGTTCCAGTGGCAGCGAGAGAAGCCAGGGTGTTTACCAGGGTCAACTGGGAGTGTTTAGAAATTAACCCAGGCTTTTAGCTGGCCACTTGGCCCAAGGTCTGACTGCATCAGAGCCTCGCCCTCCCAAGGCCAGCTTCTTGAGCCCCCAGTTCTCACACCCGGGGTCGGGGGAAAGGGAAGCAGACCCAGTCTTCCCCACAGGCACAGCCCCTGTGTAGAGACAGGGCGTAGAGACAGTGGGGACATCCTGATCTGTCTCCCCTCAGCCCACGTGCAGCTCTCCCCTCCCCTCAGAGACCGTGGGAGCTTCCAGGCTCCAGCTCACTAACCTTCACAGCACCCCCTTGACCAGGGAGCTGTGGTCAGGCTCAGGCTATAGATTGGAACGTGGGTCTCTGACTCCAAACTGGGAGCCTTGTGCCAGCCAGAGGCAGAGCTAGGAGAAGCCATGAAACCTCTAGGCCCACCGCCCCTGACTCTGCAAGTGGGCAGACCTCAGAGAGCTTGAGGCCTCTGTCCACGCCGCCCTGCCCTGTGTGTGTGCGTTAGTTGCTCAGTGGTGTCCGACTCTTGGCGACCCCATGGACTATATACCTGTCAGGTTCCTCTGGGATTTCCCAGGCAAGAATACTGGAGTGGGCTGCCATTCCCTTCTCCAGGGGATCTTTCTGACCCAGGGATCGAACCCGGGTCTCCTGCTTTACAGGCGGATTCTTAAGCGTGGGGGCCGCCAGGGGAGCCCCCACGCTGCCGGGCTGGCTGGTGGCAAACTGGGACCCCAGAGGGTGTGCGGCACCCGTTCCTCTCTCTTGCGTCCCCTTCCCTCCCCTCCCTGGTGCTGAGTTACCCTTGGAGCCTTGGCGACTGTGCGGGGTCTGCCTCCTCGGGAGGGTATCCGTGGCCCACACCCCACCCCACATCCACCATCCTCTGAGTCCAGGGCTGGGTTTCTTGCCAGTCTCCCAGCCCCAAGACCCCTTTAGCTCCAGACAGCAGGCCTTGCAGCCCTCCCCAGGGAGCCCAGCCATGAGGCCAGGCGCTAACTCCAGGCCCGGGGCTCCCCTCTCCCCTTGGCTCTGTGAGGGGAAGTCAGCTTCCCACAGGGGCAGGAACCCCTGTAGGATGTGGGATACCACGAACCGCCAAACTTTCCAAAACCCTGGGAGACCTCCTTTTGCCACCACCTTTAATGTTGCCAATTAAAGAGATTTAAAAACGAAAACCTAGCTAAGTGATATCTAACTGCCACCTTTTAGCTGTTCATTTCATGAAAGTATCCTTTAACGGCACTGAAAAGGCAGGAAAAACGTGCTCTTAAAAAACAAAACAGAAAAAGTCAAAAGGCCAGTCCTTTAAATCATGGAGGTTTGGCTTCCTGAAAAACAGCCCCCCACTCTCCCACCTCATCCTTAGCTTTCTCTGTTCCTGGGACTGGTGAAAACCTTGTCCTCCCTGTCCTCGGCCAGCGAGGGGCACCCCAGTGGGATTCCACAAGCATGAGTCTCCCAGGCATCAGGCTCTACCCTCTGCTTCTCTCTGGGAGATGCTGAGAGAGCAGGACCCCAGGTAAGCCAACTATGGTGTCAAGGCCTTTTAATGACCCTGCTCCAAAGTGAGCAAGGAAGCCTCTAAGACTGGCCCTCCTACACTGGAAAAATCTATATGGGAAAAGACCTCAGGCACCCTGCTTGGACCCCAGTGGCTCGAGCATATTCCCGGCTCCTCCAGGTGAGAGAAGAGGGCGGCAGGAGGCTTCCCACACCTGATTTAGGCTGAGATGCTTGGAGCTCCAGGAACTGAGGGCAGCTTCCCCGGGAGTGGCCTGCTCGCTGGAGAAAGAGGACAGGATTTGCCTATTTAAATGGAACTAAGGAAGGGGTGAGGGAAACGCCAGCAGACAAGGCTGCGATTGAGAGTGGCCCACGTGACCCACGTATGCATGTTCGCCCCCGGGCCTAGCAAGCCTGCACTTCCTCTCAGGAGGTCAGCCCTACCACCTACCGTGGAGCAAGAAGACACAGGTCCCTCCTCCACGACTCAGAAAACCTTGCTTTAGGGGGACCCCAAGGCCCATCTCAGGGTGCAGAGAGCTGGAGGGAAGGACCCCAGGCAGCTGACTCCATGGATGGAGTCCCGCTCTGCTTTCTTGCAGCAAGGGGCTTGAGATCACGAGGGGCAGTGGGTCTTCTGGGTGTGGTCTATGTCACGCTCCCCTGGCTCCACTCGAACCCGCCAGCAGACTAGGGAGGTCATGGGACTCCCTGAGGGGGCCATCTGGCCCCATTTGTAAGGAGGATGCTAAGAGACTGTCAAGCTTGTGTCTTCCTCTCCTGCCAGGACTGCGCTTCCACGTGAGGCCAGCATACCTGCCAGGTGCTTTCTGCTGCAGGGAAGAGGTACACCTTTGGGGATTCAGGTCCATCAGCGTGCAGGGTCAGGGTCATGGGTCAGTTGGGGCCAGGCTCTCCTTGCCCTGGCTGGGCGGGTTGAACCAGAACAATGGCCCAGAGGAGTCAGAGATACACTGCCATCTCTGTAAGTGCAGCCCAGCCCCCAAGAGCGAGCCTATATATTCTGGGTCCATCAGCCACTATGCAGGATGGAGCTGCCTGGTCCAGTGGTGTTTCCACTAAACCACACAGGAGAGAGCTGGCTTCCCTCCCAGGGGCAGGGGCAGACAAGTGCTACCTGTGACTCCGAAACCGATGCCTGGCCTGGCCTGCTGTGGCAAGGACGTGGTTTTGGTTTCCCTCAGCACCTGGCCGACCACAAGCTGCCCAGGCAAAGCTACAGCCGCCTTCCCAGGGACAGTACAAGGCAGCCTGGACTTGACAGCCTTGTGAGCACGGCCAGAAAGACAAAGAGGCCCCAGAAGGACATTTTGTCAGCAAAAGTGCCCTTCACGAAGGCTTTCTACTTGTTAGAAAGTTATGGCCCCTTGAGGTTGGACAAGCCATACCATTGCAGCCTTGCTCTGTAAACCGAAGGTGGATACTGATGCATTCTGCCTAAAAATAACAGCAGAAGACAACCAGCATGTCAGATTCTGTTCTAAGCTCTTTGCACACACTGACTCACTCACTGTCCACACTGGCCTTTGGAGGAAGTGTGGCTATTATCCCCACTTTACAGATGCGGAAAACTGAGACCCAGAGAGGTTAGGTAACATGCTGTATGTTCATAGTACTAATGTCGGCAGGACCAGAACTTGAATTTACTGTTTCTGGGAGAGAGAAAGAGAGAGACGCCAGCAAGTCTGGGTGTGTGTAGAGTCAGAGGAGGCCTGGAGGGGAGACCCCTCGTGATGGAGCACAGAGAAGGGACTTGGCAGGGGAGTGGGCAGAAATGTCTTAGAGAGGTGTAAAGCCATTTACTAAGGTGTGAATGGGTCTGATGTAATCCTCCTTCCTCCAACCCCCTTTCAAAGTTTAGGAAAGTTTATACGGATCCCAGATGCTGGGAAAGACTGAGGGCAGGAGGAGAAGGGGGCGGCAGCGGGTGAGATGGTTGGATGGCATCACTGACTCCATGGACGTGAGTTTGAGCAGACTCCAGGAGATGGTGAAGGACGGGGAAGTCTGGTGTACTGCAGTTCATGCGGTCACAAAGAGTCAGACACAACTTAGCAACCAAACAACAACAACAACGACAAATACTGCTCACGAATTACTTTTGTGCACGTGCAAAGGGAAAGACTGTTTTTCCTGTCTGGTATTGACAAAGGGTGAGAGATGCTGGCGCAGACAGTAGTCAGAGCCAGAGGACCGCAGCTCCTAAAAGCTGGTTTGTGTAAGAAATTGCTCAGTTTGCTCTCTAGTTGTCCAGGGACCACTATGCTGAGCAGTCCTTCTGCATTCAGGACCAAGAGGGAGTGATGTGCCCGGGGAGGCCTCTCCATCTAACAGGTTCCTGGTACTTTCTTTGTGCAGCGACTCGTAAAACCCATAGTCGAGTGTCTCCAGGTTCTCTGTGCCCTAGCCTAGTGTCCTGGAGCAATTTTTCCAGAACCAGGGGAGGCTTGGCTTTGGTTTGTTTTTCCCTAGCGGCTCAGCAGTAAAGAATCAGCCTGCAGTGCAGGCGACCCAAGTTCGATCCCTGGGTCTGGAAGATCCCCTGGAGGAGTGCATGGCAACCCACTCCAGTATTCTTGCCTGGAGAATCCCATGGACAGAGCCTGGTGGGCTACAGTCTGTAGGGTCTCAAAGAGTCGGACACGACCAGAGACACTGAGCACCTGTCCACCTGACAGGTGAGAGTCACCTGCGCACAGGCTTCGGAGCTTCTTGGATGGGTGGTCCCATCTCCTGGACTGTGAACCCCAGTGTGGCCAGCCATGAGAGGCGGTGCTCTAGGCCTTCCTCCCTGCCCCAGCAATGGAGGCTCTTCCCTCGCTAATTCAGGTCATGTGATGAAGTCCTTAGGGGCAAGCCCTCTGTGGTTGGCTGGGCCTCATGTGAGTTCTAGCCTTTGTGAGATGCTAACCTCCCGGTACCCACCCAGCGTCCTCAGTGGGGAAATGCCCGCTCATTGGGTTAATTTTTTATTGCAGTAAACTCACATCCTGTAGAATCAGTGGTGTGTAGTGCATTCATAATGTAAAACCATCAGTTCAGTTCAGTTCAGTTCAGTTCACTCAGTCCTGTCCAACTCTTTGCAACCCCACGGACTGCAGCACGCCAGGCTTCCCTGTCCATCATCAACTCCTGGAACTTGCTCAAACTCATGTCCATCGAGTCGGTGATGCCATCCAATCATCTAACACCAGAGCATTTTCATCACCCTTCCCCTAAACCTGAACCTCTTAGGAGTCACTTCCCATTTCTGTCCCTCCCAAGCTTTGGCAACTACTGACTGACTTACTTTCTGTCTTTGACCATTTGCCTGTTCTGGGTAATTTCATATAATATGTGGCCTTTCGTATCTGACTTCTCACCTGGCATAATGCTTCCAAGGTTTATCCATGTTGTAGTATGAGTCATTCGTTTTCATGGATAAAGAGTAGCCCATTTTATCAAGGAGTCGCATTTTATTCAGCTGTTCATCACCTGACAGGCATTTGGGTTGCTCCCCTTTTGTGCTATTATGAATGATGCTGCTGTGGTCATTTAAGTTCAAGTTTTTATGCACATGTGTTTTCAGCTGTCTTGGGTGGAACTGCTGGGCCACGTGGTCATTCTGTGTTTTACTTTGTGTGGAACTGTCCATCTTTTCTACAGTAGCCGTGCTGTTTCATTCCCATCAGCAGGGTCTCGCCCACACTGGTTATTACCGTTTTGGTAATGGCCGTCCTAGTCGGTGTGAGGTCGCCTCTTATTGTGACTTGGGTTGGCATCTCTCTAATGGTGGATGTTGTTGAGCCTCTTCTCCTTTGCTCCTTGGCCATTTGTATACCTTCTTGGAAGAAATGTCTGTTCCTATCTTTCGCCCCTGTGAAAAATGGGGTGATGTGTCTTTCCGTTGCTGTCACTGGATTACTGAGAGGATAAAACGGGAGAATGTGGACGGTAAGCATACATAGTCAGCACGCGCTGAACCCTGGCTGTTCCTTTTTTTTTTTTTTGAATTGGAGGATAATATTTGTGCAACCCGTACGGCAACGCGAATGAGTCATAATTCGTCACATATATCCCCTTCCTCGGGAGCCGCCTCCCTCCCCTCCCCGCCCCTCTAGGTCGTGCAGAGTGCCCCGCGGCCTCCCTGTGGTGTGCAGCGGCCTCCCTGTGGTGTGCAGCGGCCTCCTGCCCGTTACCTGTTTTGCACACGATGGTGTACGCAGCGCTGCTCCTTTCTCAGTCTGCCCTGCCCTCTCCTCCCCCACGCCCTGGCCTCCAGCCCGGTCTCCACACCTGCGTCTCCATTTCTTCTCTGTCAGTAGGTTCATCCGCCCTGGTTTTCTAGATGCCAGCCATACGCCATTAACGTACTATAGCTTTCTTCCTCTGACCTAGCTTCGCTCTGCAGGACAGGCTCCTGGCCGTGAGTTTTTCCGAGCTGCCGAGTGAGGAGCGACATCTCCGAGGCAGAGGAGGGAAGGCCCGCGTGCTAGGAGCGCGGCGGCGGGAGGGGAGAGGAGGGCGGTGGCTGCGCGTCACTCCCGGGGCTTCCTGGAGGCCGGGGAGCCTCCGGGGACACTGCGCTGTCCCGTGCGGCCTCCTCAGAGGAAGTGCTCAGAGAGCCGAGGCAGGAAGAGGACGCGGCTGACGCAGGCGTGGTCGGCGGCTGTGGGGCGGGCGAGGTCTGAGAGAGAGAGGGGTCGGGGCTCAGGGGCCAGGAAGAAGCGCTGAATGAAGCTGGGAGAAGGAAGAGGAAGGCGAGACGCCGAGGCCATCTTAAGAGTGATTAGCCACCAGCACAGGACGGAGAGACTGAGGGATCTAGAGTCCGAAGGCTCCAAGGAAGGAAGCTCCAGGAAGGCTCCAGCGGCGGATGAGGCGGCCTCAGTGTCCACAGCCCCGCAGGCCAGGCCCCCCGGGCAGCTCTCTGGACCGGCTCCCTCCTCTCTCTCCTGCTGACTTCACAGTCCCTTTGTCCCATTATTGAGAAAAGTGTGTTTCCTAGTACCAGGACCCAGACTATTTGGGTTCGATTACTTACTGTAAATGACACCAAAGGGTCAGCTGGTCCAGCCCCTCCCTTGCCAACCAGAAACCTGCCCTCCAGAGGGGAGAGTCTTGCTGTGCATCCGGTGTGTCAGGGGCAGTGTAGAAATAGACCCTCTGATAAACAGGACAGTGTTTTGGTCAGTTCAGTTCAGTAGCTCAGTCGTGCCAGACTCTTTGAGACCCCATGGACCGCAGCACGCCAGGCCTCCCTGTCCCTTACCATCTCCCAGAGCTTGCTCAAACTCATGTCCATTGAGTCGGTGATACCATCCAACCATCTCATCCTCCATCGTCCCCTTCTTGCACGTTTTTTCAAGTAACCTTAAAAAATACAGTATTAAGTTAAACATATAGAGTTCAAGGTGTTAAGGAGGAAAATAATTACCCAATCACTGAGATGAGAGACTAACACAAATACTGTTAATTTGTTGCTGTATTTTCTCATTTATATTCTCTCTTTCTATGTATTTATATAGATAGATACGTGTGTTTATACATAGGTAGATATATACATACCTCTGTAAGTTTCATAAGCTCCATATTATATTAATATATGCCTGATACCATGTAATTTTAGTCTGCATTTTCTAGCAACATTAGCATTTTCTCATTTAGTTAACATTTCTTCCTAAATATCATATTTAATAGATGCACAAATTCTATTACACGATGCACCATAATTTATGGAATACTCTTCTATTGTCAGACTTTCAACTTACTAACAGTGTTTCATTATTTTAAATATGACAGTGATGAAGGTCTTTGTGCAAATAGGTGACATTTCTGATGATAGATTTCCAGGGGAGGAATTACTGGATCAAAGGATAACGTTTTTAAGACTCTTGATGGAAAATGACAAATTGCTTTCCAGAAATCTTGTTATAATTTATGTTCTGGTAAGCAGTGCCAAAGAGCACCCACCTCATTCCAGCCTCCATTTACTGAATATTTTCATTTTAAAAATATATTGAATTACGAGGTGAAAGGTAGCTAATTTCCGTTCATTTTGATTTGCATTGCTTGATTGCAGTCGTGGTAAACTTGTGTGGATTATTGACTTTCATCATTTCTGTCTTGTGGATGGTCTGCTTCATTCTCTTTGCCTTTTTTCGTTTGAAACTGTCGTTTTTCTGTTATCATCTCTTTGCATGAATTCCTTATATCACATTTGTCGCAAACATTTTTTCTGTGGTTGCTTTTAAACTATGACTTTCTCCCCCCACATTCAGAAACTGTAAATTTTTGTAAAGTCTATCAATCTTGCTCCTTTGTGACTTTTTTCCCTTTACTTTCCAATGTAGAGTCCTTCTGCACCCAGGAATTTTGTTTCTTTTGCTTCCTGTGGGGGAGCAGGGCCTTTAGAGCTAATAGGCTCAGGCTAAGAGGTCACTCTGCCTTTCTAAACTCTGGTAGATTGTCTAACGCTATGGGGCCTCAGTTTCCTCATCTGAAAACCAGGGATAAGAATACCCATGTAGTGCTGTTGGATGGACTGAAAAGTGTGTATCACATGCTTAGCACAGTATTTGGCAAAAGCAGATGGAGAAAATGTCGGTTTTTCTGTTTTGCTGTTACTGTTTTACCTGAACACTTTAATCTCTCTGGAATTAATGGATGATGTAAGACAAAGATTTACAGGTATTGTTCTCAAGTAACCATCTTTCTTGAAACCTCTCACTGAATGGCTTACCCCTCGCTCTTCGCGGCCTCTCTTACCGTGTGTTAAGTCTCCCAGGTCTCTTTCTTGCCTGTTTAGCCCAGTCCGTGTCTGTCTGCTTTTCTCACACCAAGTTCACACTGAATGCCTTTCCACCGTTTTGGATCCTATTTTACTTTAGGATTTGCATATCTATTCTTTTAAAGTATTCTTCCAGATAAGCCAGATAATAATTTTGACAAGTTGGAAAAAATACTAGTGGGGCTTTAAAAACATTTATTTTTGGCTGCTCAGAGAGCTTTGGTTGCTGCATGTGGGCTTTCTCTAGCTGCAGTGAGTGGGGGTACTCTCTAGCTGCGGTGTGCGGACTTCTCACTGCCTTCACTTGTTGAGGAGTGTGGGTTCTAGGGCATGTGAGCCCAGTAGTTGCCGCTTAGTTGCCCCATGACATGCGGAATCTTCCCAACCCAGGGATCGAACTCATGTGCCCTGCATTGGCAGACGGAGTCCTAACCGCTTCCCTGGTCCACCACGGAAGTCCGCTGTTGGCACTTTGATTGTAATTTCATGAAATCCATAACACAACTTGTACAAATGGACATTTTAGTATTTTTCAGTCTTAATAATAAATACAGCTATTACTATTATTTTTAACTTTGGTAATTTTCTTCACAGGTCCTACATATTTGTTCAGTTCAGTTCAGTTGCTCAGTCGTGTCCGACTCTTTGTGACCCTATGAATCACAGCACGCCAGGCCTCCCTGTCCATCACCAACTCCCGGAGTTCACTCAGATTCACGTCCATCAAGTCAGTGATGCCATCCAGCCATCTCATCCTCTGTTGTCCCCTTCTCCTCCTGCCCCCAATCCCTCCCAGCATCAGAGTCTTTTCCAATGAGTCAACTCTTCGCATGAGCTGGCCAAAGTACTGGAGCTTCAGCTTTAGCATCAGTCCTTCCAAAGAACACCCAGGGCTGATCTCCCTTAGAATGGACTGGTTGGATCTCCTTGCAGTCCACGGGACTCTCAAGAGTCTTCTGCAACACCACAGTTCAAAAGCATCAATTCTTCGGTGCTCAGCTTTCTTCACAGTCCAACTCTCACATCCATACATGACCAATGGAAAAACCGTAGCCTTGACTAGACAGACCTTTGTTGGCAAAGTAACGTCTCTGCTTTTTAATATGCTATCTAGGTTGGTCATAACTTTTCTTCCAAGGAGGAAGTGTCTTTTAATTTCGTGGCTGCAATCACCATCTGCAGTGATTTTGGAGTCCAGAAAAATAAAGTCTGACACTGTTTCCCCATCTATTTCCCATGAAGTGATGGGACCAGATGCCATGATCTTCGTTTTCCGAATGTTGAGCTTTAAGCCAACTTTTTCACTCTCCTCTTTCACTTTCATCAAGAGGCTTTTGAGTTCCTCTTCACTTTCTGCCATAATGGTGGTGTCATCTTCACATCTGAGGTTATTGATATTTCTCCCGGCAGTCTTGATTCCAGCTTGTGTTTCTTCCAGCCCAGCGTTTCTCATGATGTACTCTGCATAGAAATTAAATAAGCAGGGTGACACTATACAGCCTTGACGTACTCCTTTTCCTATTTGGAACCAGTCTGTTGCTCCATGTCCAGTTCTAACTGTTGCTTCCTGACCTGCATACAGATTTCTCAAGAGGCAGGTCAGGTGGTCTGGTACTCCCATCTCTTTCAGAATTTTCCTCAGTTTATTGTGATCCACACAGTCAAAGTCTTTGGCATAGTCAATAAAGCAGAAATAGATGTTTTTCTGGAACTCTTTTGCTTTTTCCATGATCCAGCAGATGTTGGCAATTTGATCTCTGGTTCCTCTGCCTTTTCTAAAACCAGCTTGAACATCAGGAAGTTCACGGTTCACATATTGCTGAAGTCTGGCTTGGAGAATTCTGAGCATTACTTTACTAGAAGGTGAGATGAGTGCAATTGTGTGGTAGGTTGAGCATTCTTTGGCATTTCCTTTCTTTGGGATTGGAATGAAAACTGCTGAGTTTTCCAAATTTGCTGGCAGATTGAGTGCAGCACTTTCACAGCATCATCTTTTAGGATTTGAAATCGCTCAACAGGGATTCTGTCACCTCCACTAGCTTTGTTCGTAGTGATGCTTTCTAAGGCCCACTTGACTTCACATTCCAGGATGTCTGGCTCTAGGTGAGTGGTCACACCATCATGATTGTCTGGGTCGTGAAGATCTTTTTTGTACAGTTCTTCTGTGTATTCTTGCCACCTCTTCTTAATATCTTCTGCTTCTGTTAGGTTCATACCATTTCTGTCCTTTATTGAACCCATCTTTGCATGAAATGTTCCCTTGGTATCTCTAATTTTCTTGAAGAGATCTGTAGTCTTTCCCATTCTGTTGTTTTCCTCTATTTCTTTGCACTGATTGCTGAGGAAGGCTTTCTTATCTCTTCTTGCTATTCTTTGGAACTCTGCATTCAGATGCTTATATCTTTCCTTTTCTCCTTTGCTTTTCACTTCTCTTCTTTTCACAGCTATTTGTAAGGCCCCCCTCAGACAGCCATTTTGCATTTCTTTTTCTTGGGGATGGTCTTGATCCCTGTCTCCTGTACAATGTCATGAACCTCCATCCATAGTTCATCAGGCTCTCTATCTATCAGATCTAGTCCCTTAAATCTATTTCTCACTTCTACTGTATACTCATAAGGGATTTGATTTAGGTCAAAGAATTGATGCTTTGGAACTGTGGTGCTGGAGAAGACTCTTGAGAATCCCTTGGACTGCAAGGAGATCCAATCAGTCCATTCTAAAGGAGATCAGTCCTGGGTGTTGTTTGGAAGGACTGATGCTAAAGCTGAAACTCCAATACTTTGGCCACCTCATGTGAAGAGTTGACTCACTGGAAAAGACTGATGCTGGGAGGGATTGGGGGCAGGAGGAGAAGGGGACAACAGAGGATGAGATGGCTGGATGGCATGACTGACTCGATGGACAAGAGTTTGGGTGAACTCCGGGAGTTGGTGATGGACAGGGAGGCCTGGCATGCTGCAATTCATGGGGTCGCAGAGTTGGACATGACTGAGCGACTGAACTGACTGACTGACTGAATGGTCTAGTGGTTTTCCCTACTTTCTTCAATTTAAGTCTGAATTTGGCAATAAGAAGTTCATGATCTGAGCCACAGTCAGTTCCCGGTCTTGTTTTTGCTGACTGTATAGAGCTTCTCCATCTTTGGCTGCAGAGAATATAATCAATCTGATTTCGGTGTTGACCATCTGGTGATGTCCATGTGTAGAGTTTTCTCTTGTGTTGTTGGAAGAGGGTGTTTGCTATGACCGATGTGTTCTCTTGGCAAAACTCTTATTAGCCTTTGCCCTGCTTCATTCTGTACTCCAAGGCCAAATTTGCCTGTTACTCCAAGTGTTTCTTGACTTCCTACTTTTGCATTCCAGTCCCCTATAATGAAAAGGATATCTTTTTGGGGTGTTAGTTCTAAAAGGTCTTGTAGGTCTTCATAGAACCGTTCAACTTCAGCTTCTTCAGCGTTACTGGTTGGGGCATAGACTTGGATTACCATGATATTGAATGGTTTGCCTTGGAAACAAACAGAGCATTCTGTCGTTTTTGAGACTGCATTCAAGTACTGCATTTCGGACTGTTTTTTGACCATGATGGCTACTCCGTTTCTCCTAAGGGATTCCTGCCCGCAGTAGTAGATATAATGGTCATCTGAGTTAAATTTACCCATTCCAGTCCATTTTAGTTCACTGATTCCTAGAATGTTGACGTTCACTCTTGCCATCTCCTGTTTGACCACTTCCAATTTGCCTTGATTCATGGACCTGACATTCCAGGTTCCTATGCAATATTGCTCTTTACAGCATCAGACCTTGCTTCTATATCACCAGTCCCATCCACAACTGGGTATTGTTTTTGCTTTGGCTCCATCCCTTCATTCTTTCTGGAGTTATTTCTACACTGATCTCCAGTAGCATATTGGGCACCTAGTGACCTGGGGAGTTCCTGTTTCAGTATCCTATCATTTTGCCTTTTCATACTGTTCATGGGGTTCTCAAGGCAAGAATACTGAAGTGGTTTGCCATTCCCTTCTCTAGTGGACCACATTGTGTCAGACCTCTCCACCATGACCCGTCCGTCTTGGGTGGCCCCACACAGCATGGCTTAGTTTCATTGAGCTAGACAAAGCTGTGATCCCTGTGATCAGATTGGCTAGGTTTCTGTGATTATGGTTTGTGTGTCTGCCCTCTGATGCCCTCTTGCAACACCTACCGTCTTACTTGGGTTTCTCTTACCTTGGACGTGGGGTGTCTCTTGACACCTGCTCCAGCAAAGCGCAGCCACTGCTCCTTACCTTGGACGAGGGGTATCTCCTCACGGCTGCCCCTCCTGACCTTGAACGTGGAGTAGCTCCTCTCAGCCCTCCTGTGCCCACGGAGCCGCTGCTCCTTGGACATATTTGTTAGTATGATTAATTCTGATGATATTTATTACTTTGCTGCTGTTGTGAATACCTTTTCTTCTGCAGTTACGCTTTTGGAGTAACTGATCACATACAAAGAAGCTGATTGTATAAATTCACATTTATTCTATCACTTTACTCCTCATTGTTGAAAATTATTTTCATTTGCTACTCTTGGATTTTTTTGGTAAAGAATCAAATCATACATGAATTATAATCATTTTGTGGCCTACTTTCCAAATACTTGTAACCCTTATTTGGAGTTCATATTTTATTGCATTGGCTGATATTTCTAAGATATTACAGTGGAGAATATGGAGAAAAGAAAATATTTACCTCAAACAGAAGTACTATGAGAATCAAACTTGGTACTACCTGGGAAGGACTTCATACAGTATCTGGCACGTAGTTAGCAGTTGATAATAGCTAGTTGTGGGGGTTTTTTTTTGTTTGTTTATTTGGCATGTCCAAAAAGAAGCTCTCTTCCTAGTTTTATGAAGAGTTTTGAAGAATGGATTATTAACTTTTATCAAATGCCTTTTTAATATCTATTGAGACGATTATGCTGTGTCTCATATTTCATTAACTGGTAAAGAGTTTGATTTTATAGATTTCCTAATAGGAACTTTTTTTTTTTTTGCATGATTAGAATCAACTGTTTTTGATTATGATGACTTTATTACACTCAGAACTTCATGTAAAATTTTTGCATCTTTGTTCATAAGTGAAATTGATTTTATATGATTTTGATCCCAGAAACATTTATGAAGCATCATCATTACCTGATTTTTTCAAATACAAAAAAAAAAAATTGGCAAAGGTGCTTTTCCTCAGAGACATTTATAGAGATAATTCAATTTCTTATTTTTTGGTATTGAATCTTTCTTGATTTCTATTTCTTCTCATGCTACTTATAAATGTACCTTGTTGAAGTATAGTTGATTTAAACATTGTGTTAATTTCTGTGGTATAGCAAAGTGATTCAGTTACACATATATGCATATTCTTTTTCATAGTCTTTTCCATTACAGTTTATCACAGGATATTGACTATGGTTCCCTATTCTATACAATTGGACCTTGTTGTTTTTGTGTTACTTCTGATAAGTTATATATGTTTTTTAGTAAAAAAATAATTTGTTGAGATTTTCAAATTTTCTGGCATACAATTATGCATGGTTTTCTGTCATTTTAAGGCTCCCATTTTATTGCTGTTACTATCCTCTGTTACTCACTACTGGTTTTGCTTATGAGTTGTGTTGGCCAGGATCCCAACAGGAAATAGGTGGCATAAGCAAAGGGGTGCCAAGCGTAGGGATGGTGGAGTAGCCTAGGCGGGCAACCCTGGGAAGACATTCCCACTGCTGGTCCTGAGGATCGGGGCCTCCGGTGGAGGAATTCAGCCACTGCTGGTCTGCTGCAGGTCGGGGGTGCAGTCAGGGGGACTGATGCCCCTATCTCACCATCCTCTCACCCTGCCAGCGCCTCCCATTCGCTTAACATTGGTGACGTTGCCCACGACAGCCAGCCTGCTGGACACAGGGCGGATGAAGGAGAGAGAGGGTCTACGGGGGAGAGAGGGGAGGGTGCAAGGACAATGTCCGGGTCATCTGTGTTGTTTTCTGTTTGTCAGACGGCTGGCCCGGGGCTTACCTGGCAGTGCAGAGGTTAAGACTTCTCCTCCCAAAGCAGGGGCATGTAGGTTCAATCCCTGTTCGGGTAGCTAAGATCCCACATATCTTGAGGCCAAAATACCAAAGCATAAACAGAAACAACATTGTCACAAATTCAATAAAAACTTAAACAATAGTTCACATTAAAAAATGCTTTAAAAAAAGAGGGTTGTCCATTGAATTTTCTGAATTTCAAGTCATATGTGCTTAGATTGACTTACCTGTTCTGCTTTTTCTTTTTATATTAGAAAACTTTAAAAAAATTTAAAAAAGAAAGCTAGCTGTGAGTTCAGGAACCTCTACTGTATTTATGTTGGAGGACAGAGCTGTGTCCTCTGTATTTCTCATCTTCCCTCTCCTCCTGTACTGACTGACTTTCTCAGATTTATCTTCTTCCTTGTTAAAGTTCTCCAGAACACAAAGCTGCTGTTCGCTGCCTCTCTCATAGCGTTTAATGCTGGCTGTAGAACTCTGGGTTTTTCACTTCTGACCAGTTTTTTCTCTTATCTGCTGTTCCTCAGTTTTCACAATGCATTTCTCCAGTTTCAGAGAAGCAATTGTCTCTTAAATCTTACTGAGCTCACAAGTCAGACTTCTCCAGAGTGTATTTTCTTTTTCATTTTTCCTTTTTGCAGCGCTTCTGTGTCACATGGAGACATCATCTTTGAGTTCTTAGAAAATTGGTACCCTCTTCTTTTCAGTGGTGCTGTTTTGAATAGATCTGGTGATTTTTCTTTTCCAGCAAAGAACTGTCGGGAAAAAGCTGGATCCAATTATTTTTTTAGACACTTGGTTGGGTTTCTGCCCAACTCTTCTTCCCAAAGATAAAGCATCAGCAGGGCTGGGAGAGGGAGCCCCCTGATCTGAGGTCCACCTGACTGGGTTGAGTAATGCAGGGGTGGTGTGGTGCATGGATAGGTGGGCTTCCTCCTGGGGGTCTCAGGCAAGGCCCCTCCCAGGATGCTGGGGGAGGACGCGCTGCAGGCCCGCAACTACACTCACCCCGCCTCTCACCTGGCCACCTGGGCTGCCTCCTCCTGCTTCCTCTCTTCTGAACCGATGGCCTCTTTTCCTCACTCTCTTTGACTGGGATTCTTTGAGGTTTGGGTGGCGGACAGTGAGCACCCTTGGTTCGTAGGGTCTACACACATTTTCTCTAATTTCTACATTGGACTCAAGTGGCTTTTTTGAATGTAGAGCTTCCAATCCTTGTTCTCCCATCCTCTCTCAGTCCAGATGTCTGCAACACTCAAGCAAGGAAAACACACACACACACACACACACACACACACACACACACACACACACACACACACACAATTAGCAATTAAAATTGAAGGATAATGAGTTACAAAGGAGTTTTTTAAACAACTCCGGAACATGCTAAGCTGATCGGCTGAGTGAGACAGACACTAATGAGGTTCTCGAATTTCAGAATTTGATTTCTCTCTCTCTCACCGTAGGAAAAGATGCTTCTGGGCATGTTCTCAGTGGTTATTTGGCTAGGAATAGTCACACAGAAATAGTAACATTAATCTGAAAGAATAAATAAAATGCCACGAAGTAATTTCTTTCTATTTCCATTTGCTTATCCTCTTACATTTGAGTTAAACTTCCCAAACCCATGATCTGAAAGTGCTTTCCAGGGGGAAGTATCTCCTGCTGAGAACAGTGTAGGCACCTGTAGTCACCCAATGGCTGTTGGGAGTCGCATGGAAAATTCGCTGTGAGTGCCACTGCCTCCGAGAATAAAGTGATCCCACATGTGGGAAGTTGGGCCAGCCCAGCGTCATCCCAGCCTGGGTCTCCAATGGGAATATTCCTAACACACCTGCTCTGAAATGTAGCCCAGACCCTGGAAAAAGTAGCAACTGAAGACCAGGGTTAGTGCCCTAAATTGTAACTACATCAGTCCTGGCACCCCTCATGTGCAAAGTGAGTGCTCTACCATTTGAGCTAACTCTCCCTTCCCCCAAATTGTTACTAAATCATTATCAAGAGGTGAGAAAGGGCTAAATAGGATCCATGGTCCCCAATGAGCACATTGTCTGGGTTATGTTCCAAGGCAGTGATTGTCAAAGGTGATTTGCTTGTGGAATTTTCACTGTAAACACTCTATATATAAGATTCTGGGGATGTAAATGTGTTTGTGTGGGCTTTCCCGGTGGCTCAGCAGTAAAGAATCTGCCTGCAGTGCAGGAGCTATAGGAGACTTGGGTTCAGTCCCTGGGTCGGGAAGATCCCCAGGAGGAGGACGTGGAAACCCACTCCAGTACTCTTGCCTGGAGAATCCTGTGGACGGAGGAGCCTGACAGGATCAGGCCACAGGGTAGCAAAGAGTCAGACACGACTGAAGCAATGTAGCACGCACGCACCCACCTAATGAAAAGAGCTGACTCATTGGAAAAGACCTTGGTGCTGGAAAAGATTGAGGGCAAAAGGAGAAAGGGGCAGCAGAGGACACGATGGTTAGAATAGCATTAATGGACATAAATTTGAGCAAACTCCAAGAGATAGTGAAGGACAGGGAAGCGTGGCGTGCTACAGTCCATAGGGTCGTAAAGAGTCAGAGACAACTTAGCCGCTGAACGACAACATATGTTTATTAATATGTTATGTATCTGTCTATGCGTGTGCACATGTATGTGTATGTACATGTCAAGTGTATGGGACCAGGGTGAAGGGCAGCTGCTGGTGAGTGTGGGAGGCTGAGGAGTGGCCCCCTCCACCTCTCTGCAGAGCCCCCAGCGGCAGCCAGTTTGAACCCACCGCTCTCCAAGGGGTGTGCGTGGCAGGGAGTGGTGGTGGTGGTGATGCTCACGCTTTTCCTTGAAGACCACTGATTCAGCCCCAGGGATGACGTGTGCTCTCCCCCACCCCCATGCATAGGAGATGCTGAATGTTAACGATCTAAGGGGAAAGCATCTTCTGCTATACTAGCTTTTGATTCTGATCCACCTGAGTAACACAGAACCTTATCAGTGTTTCTCGAGCACCTTTGAAAAAGCCACAGAGGCTTGTCTGCCACGCTCGATTCGATTCACGGAGGGGCCTTCCTGTTCGGCGAGCTTTATGTGTGCCCCTCCTGGTGACTCTGAGTTCTTTCTTTCTGTTTACAAGCTGATGTTTGGGCGCCTGTTCCACCTCTTCCGTAAATTAGCTGCCCTCAGCCAAATAAGAGACGATTCTCCGCCCTGGCCTTATTTGCATATCTACAGGAGGAAGTGTCATGAGAACAGGCTGTGAAAGATAAGACCAGAACAGTCTTCCAACTGTCTGGGGCGTGTGCCTGGCTGGCTCTACAAATGGGGCTGAGGCTGCAGTGGGTGGGCATGGCGGGGAGTGAGGTGGGGGTCTGGGACGGTTCCCTGTTTCCTCGTGGACATCTCTGGGAGGTGAGGTGATGCTGAATTAGAGCTTCATCCTGGCCATCTCTGAAATAAGCCAACTGTGGTGTCAGTTCAGGCTTTGGAGACAGGATGGGAATGGGAAAGACGGGAATTAAAGGGGTCAGAGGAAGAGAGGAAATTTTCCGATGCGAAATGAAGAGACACATGGAAGTGAAATCACCCAAAACATTCTCCAAAACTTTCTTTTAACATTCATTGTTTCAAAAGGCATTAAAAATTGTAAGATGGACCACAGAAAATTATAAAACCTCTATACAGCTAAGAAGAAAAACATCAATATACAGTGTTAAAAATAAATAACTCAAAAATATATTGTAGCATATATCAAAATCATGAATAAATAAGCAAAAGATGAATTTAAAAAAAAGTGAGCCAAAGACATGAAAAGGAATTCACAGAAAAAGAAATACAAATATGTGAAACTTATGAGAATACCTTCAACCTTGCTCATAAAGAAAGGCAAATTAAAGCCAGCCATCATCTCTCAAATTTGCAAAAGATTAAAATGTCTGATAACACCCAGTTGGCAGGGTATGGGGAAATATACACTTTCATAGTCAGTTAGTAAGAGACAGGTTAGTAGGAGACACAGTGTGACGACTTCATTGGAAGGCAATGTTAGTCTCTATCAAAACATGCAGTGCCTGCAACCTTTAGCCCAGCCGTCCTCCTTCTAGAGACGTATCCACCACCGCTCGCAAATGGCAGCACTTGTGGTGTTTGGTGTGTTTTGAGCACTAGTCTAAATGCTCAATTTACACAAAAAGTTGATGCTGTGTTATTATTCTCCCCTTTTTACTGAGGGAGAAACTAAAGGATTTTACTGAGGATTCACCCATGTACACAAGAGGTCAGAACAGAGATGTTCACTGCAGCACTATTTATAGTAGTGAAAAGCCCCAAATAACTACCTATCCAGGCTTCCTTGGTGGCTTAGCGAAGAATCTGCCTGCAACGTGGGAGCCCCAGGTCTGATCCCTGGGAAGGGGAAAATCCCCTAGAGAAGGGAGTGGCTCCCCACTCCAATATTCTTGCCATGGACAAGGATAATTCCATGGACAGAGGAGCCTGGTGGGCTATAGTCCATAGGGTCACAAGAATTGGACACGAGTGAGTGACTCACACACCACACACACACACACACACACACACACAAAACTACCTGTTCATCATCATGGTCTAGTCAAATAAATGATTAGCTGGTCATGTGATGGAACATGACTTGGACAGATTGCTAATATATATATATATATTGTTTTGGTGAAAAGCAGAAAATTCTAGAACAATATATGTAATATGATGTTATTTGCATTTAAAAGCTATGCGTCAATTTATGTGTATGTTTAAACGTTCTGGAATGATTTACAAAAGGAGTAGGAACTCCAAAGAATTCACAGGACTGGGGAAGGATACATTTTTTTTTTTTTCATTTTGTACCTTTCTGAGTGGTCTTAAATTTTGTTAACTAGTGAATAACTTCAAAATCTAGTTAAACAGTAACACATAAGTATTGAGTGCTGGGCACCTAGGAGAGGTTAAATGAATGACCGCTTTGTACTGAAGCATCACTTTGATCATCGAAACAACATGAGCCTCTATGAGCCGGAGTGTGGAGCTGCCTGGGGGTCTAGAGGGGTGGGCAAGTTTTCAGGGTCCGTGAGAATCCCATGTGGGGGAAGTGGGGATGGGAGATTATGGGTGAGAGGATAGAACAGTCATTTCAACTGAGAGTGTAAGACCCAAGTGGTGTCCCCCAAATTCCTTACCCCTGTGGCCTCAGTAGCCAAGCCAGGGGAACTCCGTGGCTGCCCGCTGCCACCAGGCTGTCTGCAGGCTGGCTGCCCCTGCTGGACCACCTATCCATGGGCCCCTCCCCCACACACTCAGACCTGACAGCCCCCCTTCCTCTCAAGGCTTTTAGGAAAGGAAAAAGTGGCTCTCCTTCCTTCCCACATCGGAGTCCTCTGGACCAGAGGAAGGCTGAGCCTCTAGAAAGAGAATCCAGGATTTCTTGCCCTTCTGTGTTAGAAGCTACCCTGAGGCTCACCCTAAGGCTTCTGGGAAAATCCAGCTTTCTGAAGGAATCGTGGCCAGCCTTCGGGAGAACAAGCCTGTGGGGTAAAGTCTCCGGGGGAAGCAGCCACAGAGGGTGGGGGACTTCCACCCAAAGCTGTGTGAGCCTCACCCTGGCCAGTGCGGCCCCTCTGTGGCTGTGCCCACCTCCCACTTGGCATGCTCCCACTGTGCTCAACTCCGCTAGGGTCTCGTTCCTTCTTCAAACACCCACTCTGGCTCCATTTTGCTTGGCCAACAGGACAGCCCAGAGGCTGAGGAAGCCCTTCCAAGTGGAGGACCCCTTTAGATCAACCCACAGAGCTGTCAAGCACCAAAGTGAACCATGCCCCAGGGACTCCACCACCTTCCTTTGAGGCTCCTTGAGTGCTGGGGGGGTGAGGTGGGAGGGGGCAAGTGGTGCCTCTGTCCCAGGCCCCTCGACGTCCAGAAAAAGGAATATATAGGTTCTAACTCAGCACTTGGTCTGTTTCAGGTACCGGAATTGTGTTTACACTTACAGGATTCTGCCCAATGAAGATGATAAATTCACTGTTCAGGTGAGTCTTTCAGGAACCTTGAAACGTGACCTTGACTGCAATGTATACTGGCAGCGAAAGAGGAAGGAGGGGAGAAACCGGGTGTTCCAGGCAGCCTAGACGTGGGGCTTGTCTGAGCCTGTCTTTCTCCTAGAGGACCCTGGCTGGGGTTGCTCAGCGGGCAGACTGTGACCCTGCAAATGGACCTGCTCCGGGGCGTGATGGAGCAGGCACCACAGACGCTGTCTGTGTTCGCGGGTGTGAAGGGGAAATAGCAGGAATAAGCACGCTCAGATGCAAAGGAAAAGTGACTGCGGTGGTTGATTCTTTTCTTCGGTGCGTTCAAATGCGTGAGAGTAAGTGGGCCATGAAGGAGAGAAGAGAGGGAGCTTGCAGGACAGCAGACTGTAGGTTTTGAGGGGCTAGAAGATCACCCTAAGGATGAGCAGGAAATAATACCTTTGAATTCATAGAGACCTGTTTTGTCAAAGGCATCATGACATCTGATTTCCCCATGGAAAGTCCGAACACGTAAAACCCTGATTATAAAGGTTAAAGAGGGAGTTCCCTACTGGTCCAGTGGTTGGGACTCGGCCCTTTCATTGCTGCGGACCCGGGTTCCGTACTTGGTCAAGGAACTAAAGATCCTGAAAACACAAGCTGTGCAACTTGGCCAAAAAAGAGAGAGAGAGAGAAGGAAGAAAAAGGTTACGGAAGGACACACCAGGTGTGCTGAGTCCAGGAAAACCACCCTCCATACGGTTTGTGTGACAAGACCCACGGGTGTGGTGTCATCACAATACACGACAACAGAGATGCTCTCACTAGTGGGGGCAGAGGAGTGACACTCAGCTCTCCGGCCCCTGGGGAGGGGCACCGCCCCCCACCCGCGTGCCTAGCAGAGTGGCCAGGATAGGCGAGGGTCAGGACACCACATCATGGAGGAGCCATGACAGGACCAGGGGTTTAGTTGAAAAGAAAGTAGAAGTGGAAGGGGTGAGGTGGCGTGCAATCATTGATTCCGGAGATAAATGGAATGATGCATTTTGTGCAGAACTAGGATGCAACAGGCTTCCCTGGTGGCTCAGACGGTAAAGAATCTGCCTGCAATGCAAGAAATCTGGGTTCAGTCCCTGGGTCGGGAGGATCCCCTGGAGAAGGGCATGGTAACCCGCTCCAGTATTCTTGTCTGGAGAATCCCCATGGACAGAGGAGCCTGGCGGGCTTCAGTCTATGGGATTGCACAGAGTCGGACACGGCTGAAGCGACTCAACACGCACTCAGGAGGCAGTGGGACAGACAAAACTGGACAATAGGCAGGTCCCTGGGGTACATGGGGCTGCGAAGAGTTGGACACAACTGAGTGTGCTCTCGTGCACACGCACACAGGTCAGGCTGAGCATAGCTTCTGGCTTCTTGGTCCTTTCCCACACATGCATCTGCAGTGGTATCTAAAGAACACCTGTTTGAATGTTTCTGGATCATCTGGGACGCTCCCATGTCTCAGCCTTGTCACCAGGAACACACGTTGGTACCCTAAGACTAGGCAGTCTTTTCAAGACTTGGCAGCCACCCACCACTGGGATGGTGGTCTTGTTGTGGGCTCCTCACCTGTCAGGGACAAGACTGCCCAAGGGGAGGCCTGCCTGGGGGGCTGGTGGGGCTCAATGGCCTTGAATTTTCCCCAAGTCTAGGACTGTGTGAACTTTCCCACAGAGGTTAGTGTCCTTGATTGGTGGTTTGCTGAAAGGAGTTTAAACTCTCGAGTTAAAAGTTAGTCGGGGCTTTTGATCTTTTTTCCCCTTGTGGTTTCTTTTATTCCTTCAAAGGGAAGAAGACTTTAAGTATGACTAGGTTGTAAACTGGAAAAGGCCCGACTGTGGCTTCTTGTACAGAGTCTGCACTCACGGCTTGTAACCGTCTTAAGTTGCACGCAGGTCTGGACCCTCTCGACGTCACTCCTTGCTGCCGTGACATCACGTTTTCCAGGGAATGGCTGCCAGTCCTGCAGCAGCTTCTGAACCTGGGGCCTCACTAGGCTTTGGGGGTCAAAAAGAACAGAGACTCAGTTTGGCTAACGTGTGCAAGGAGTGTGGGCAGCCCTGGGGGAGATGTACAGCGCAAGGAGGGAGAAGGCTGGGCCTGGACCGGAAGGACTTGGGGCCCTGCGGTCCAGGTGCTACCTGCCACGACTCAGCCCCTTTTGGGGGATCTGCCCTGCTCCCACCAACAGGCTCGCTACTGAGTTGCCAGTCCCGAGAGGGAAACTGATTGGCTTGGACTTCAACGGCTTTCTCTGCAAGGGGCCCCTTTCTTAGCCCGTCTTGGTGAGTCTGCCCTGCTCCCACCAACAGTCTCATTCCTGAGTTGCCAGTCCCGAGAGGGAACCTGGTCGGCTCAGCCATCAACGGCTTTCTCTGCAATCCTCTGTCTTGGAGCAGGGACCCACCCATGGCTCGGACAACAGGTAGAGTTGTGGGGTTGAGGCATCATTACCTGAGGCCTACACTCAGCCAGGCAGATCTCATAGAAAAGCTGGACCCTGCTGGACGCATCTTTCCCCAACCCGGGCACTGGGCCTGGGACCTCCTTTTGGCCAAGACCAGTAACCAGGGTATGGGGAGCTGGGGGTGCCAAGGCAGCCTGGGCCATTTGTACTCCTGCAAAGACACAACAGCGCACAAGATGGTCAGAGCAGCTGTGCACGAGGAGGTGGTTAAACCACGCGCATGGTCAGGCCAAGTCCCGGGGTTGTCGCAGCTTCAGTGCCTACTGATCGGGGCTCATTTTAACTCCAGTTCCTCTTTTCATGTTGAGGCAGAAACCTCATATTCTTTTCTGAGCTTAGCCACAGTTTCTAAATAACTCATTCCTTACACCTGAGTCTGTTGGGTACCCCCAGAATAGAAGGCTCCCCAAATAAGATCTGGCCTGAAACATTGCCAAGTGAAGCAGCAAAGACTTTCATCTTATTCTAATCGCCTTAGCTGTTCTCACCCGGGGCCTCCCGCTTTTTGTCAAAACCGAAGGAGACACTCTGTCTCTGTTGCTTGCCAACCTCGTGAAGTCAGTCAAGTGACGGTCCCCAGGTAGCTCAGGTGGAGGAGCGAGCCTGACCCTGGGGGACTCGATTCTCACTCCACCATCCCCAGACTTACGAAACATCAGAGATGGGTGGGAAGCGTGTAAGCCGTAACTTCACTCAACCCCTGTGCTTTAAAGCATGGAGGTCGCTGAGCCCCGCAGAAGTGGGGCATCACGCCCAGGCTCCAGACCTGCCTGACTAAGCCTTCTATTTTTCGACCTCAGAAGGTGTGTCCAAACCCAGCTGGGCATTGAATGCGTTAGAGAAGGACGGATTCTGTCCCAGGAAGGAGGACAGGGAGGCAGGGAGATGGAACCTCTCAGAGGGAGAGGCTACTTTTCCTTCCATGGTTGTAGATAATAAATGATCAGAGATGACATTTGGCCTTTGCAGTAAATCTGTTGAGGCACCTGGAAGGCAAGCCAACCACCCAGTTCCCAGCTGGGTCAAGTCAAGCTTGTGCCAGCTGTGTGGTCTCGGGCGTGAGTGTGACTCTGCTGTGAAGTGGGGCTCAAAATCAGGCCTCCGAGACTGCAGGTAAAATACGCAGCCAAGGGGAGTGGTCAGTGGCAGGGCTAGGCGCGAGGTGTGGAGAAGGGGGAGCCACCGGCATGGCTTTATTTATTTTTCTCTTTATTTATTTATATATATTTTTTGTTATTGATTCTATTGTATTTTTTTTTTTTGGCGGATTCATGTCAATGCATGGCAAAACCAATACAATACCCTAAAGTGAAAAACAAAAACAAAAACAAAAACGCTGGCATACCTTTAAAGTCTTGATTTGCTTTCAGAGAAACAGACCTCGAACAAGACGAGGACACCTGTGAACCAGCCTAAGTCAGTTCTACCTCGAGCTCAGATGAGGGAGGAGGGAAGAAGGGCAGGAAATGGGATGGAGAGAGAAGGAGAAAGGAAGAGAGAGGAAAGAAGGCACAGTGAAAGAGCAAAGAGGGAGGCAGGGAAAGAGAAAGGGAAGAGAGAGGAAGGGACGTCCCTGGTAGTGCAGTGGTTAGGACTCTGCTGCCAATGGAGGGGTCGTGGGTTCAATCCCTGGCTAGGGACAAGGGTCCCAGATGCTTGCCCAAAAAGGAAAAGAAAACAAAAAGTGAACGAGAGGGAGGAAGAAAAAGTGAAAGAAGAAAGAGGGAGGGGTAGAGATGAGTGCTGGGGGGCAGTTCTGATAGAAAAAAAAAAAAAGAGGGAACCAGGGGGGCACAGAGGCAGTGTAGAGGGGGAGGGGAAGGGAGACTGGAAGTTCTAGAAGGTTCTAGCAGTGCTCAGGGGTGGTGGGAAGGAGACCAGTTTGTGCCGATCAGGCACCCTCAGCTCGGCTCCTCAGGCTGAGAGTTTCCACGGTGTCCCCAGCAGCCCGGGGATTTAAGCCGTCATTCAATAGCTGCCCTTGAGCCTGGGAACCTTCCAGACTGGAGGTGGAGCTGCTGGTGCTGGGGGTGGGCAGGACTCTGAGGGCCGGCCCCTCAGTCCCATTTCCCACACCGAGAGTGGGTTTCTCGTAAGGCCCCGACTCCCGCCCCGACATGGAAAGGGAAGTGGCCCTCGGAGGAGGACTGCTGACTCCAGAGTGAGCTCTGGGGTTCCCGAGGCCTTTTGCAATGACTCTCCTCCCAGGGACGTCAAGGCAGGGCGAGCAGTCTTGATGGGTCAGCTGGAACGGGGAGGCCCCAAGGCTGGCACGTAAAAAACCCACTGCCACAGTCCAAGTGCATGGGGCCCTACAGCTCCATCCTGCGACCCTCCCACCCCTGCTGCTCCTCTGACATCCTTCCACACAGAAGAATAAAGGAGAAAATAAAAGCCTCTGCTGGTCCACCGTCACAGTGACGTTTGCTGCAAACTTCCTGTCTTTTCTTGTGGTTGAGATTCTGCCCTGGCTGGTGAGTGTCGAAGTCAAGACAGGAACACAGATTCAGGTTTTAAGGCAACTTTGGGTGAAGAGGGAATTTGAAACCATCTGCCTCATAGTCTCCAGGTATTCTTTCCCCATTTAGAAGAAAACCCCGGTGGCTTGAGCCGTTCAGGCGATAGACTCATGACTCAGTTCCTGGTCCCTGACAGTGGCCGTCACGTTGCTCTGGTCAGTGTGGCTTTTGCAGAGAGGAAAAAACAAAACAACTTTCTAAAAGCCGTTCCGTCACAACTGTCCGGGAGGGTTGACGGTTGAGCCATTGTTGTTTAGCTCAGGAAGAGGGTGGCAGCTGTTATTGTTCTGAGTGGTCACCAAGTGAAGTAAAAGATTCCGTCTGAACCGCTGGGTGAAGGATGTGGCTCGAACACAGACTTCCTGACATTGCGCAAGAGGAGCAGAAGATGCATGGGCAACATAAGCCTGCACGCGGGGCCGCCTTGCGGGACTCGGCGGCTGTGTGGTCCACAGTGGGGCCCACGATGTGGTCCACAGCAACCAAGCAGTCCCTTTAGGCTGTGACAGCCACATTCTAGAAGCCTGCATTTTAATGTAATTTTATTTCATTTCATTTTATTGTAATCTGCCATAGAACAAGGACAGATCTGTTTCCCAAGCTTCTGGGTATCTCAAAACATTTTCCAGTTGCCATCAGATTCAGAAGGAAATCTGATGAAGATGAAATTCTTGGGGACCAAATTTCCCTTCAAAATTCTACAGAGGCAGTGTTCTACTGTCTTCAGAAACCTAGTATACCTGATGTCCCTGGTATAGTGGTTAAGACTCCATATTTCCAAGGCAGGGTGT
This sequence comes from Capra hircus, assembly GCF_001704415.2. Lineage (NCBI taxonomy): Eukaryota > Metazoa > Chordata > Mammalia > Artiodactyla > Bovidae > Capra > Capra hircus. The sequence continues at coordinate 7,988,067 of NC_030810.1, read as the reverse complement.
GCAGTTTTGATCCCCAGTCAGGGAACTAAGATCCCACACGCAGCATGCCGTGGCCAAAAACTAAAAGAAAAAAAAAATTTAGGACACTCAGTATACAAAGTGTATTAAAATACAGTAATCCAAGGCCAAGCTGGTACCAGCCCCATTACAGGGAACCAGTATTTTTCATTTTCTGCTTTGAAGCTGGTGGGAATTCTTTACCACCCTTGTCATTTTCCTTGCATCAGTAGTTCCTGGAATGTATTCAGCCTGTTCACTTTGCAAAACCTGGGTCTGTCTTTGTCTCAGAAGACTTTTCTTCTGTTTGATCTTTAGTAAGTGTTGACTCCAGCTCTTCTGGCTTCTATCCACCCTCTCTACCTCCAAATGACTGTCTCTACCCTCTCCCCCTCCCCACTCTGCCCATCTTGTCGCTGCTTCTCATGCCGTAAGCCTTCCGGTCCACCTTGCCCCAGGTGGACCGTTTCTTATTTGTAGCCCAAAGCAGAGCCCACACGGGGGGCCAACACTAGCTGTGGCTGGTGGGCTTAAGCACAGGAATATTGCTGTTGTTGTTCAGTCGCTCATCATGTCCAGCTCTTTGCGACCCCATGGACTGCTGCGCTCCAGGCTTCCCTGTCCTTCACCACCTCCTGGAGCTTGCTCAAACTCATGTCCATTGACTAGCTGATGTCATTCAACTGTCTCATCCTCTGTCATCCGCTTCTCCTTCTGCCTTCAATCTTTCCTTTCCTAGAGTCTTTTCTAATAAGTCAGTTCTTTGTATCAGGTGGCCAAGGTATTGGAGCTTCAGCTTCAGCATCAGTCCTTCCAATGAATATTCAGGAATATTGTAATGTAATGTAACTGCCAGGAATATGATGCAATAGTAATCAATGAGATGTGATGGGAAATGTTCCAGAAGGCTTCTGGTAAAGGTTTATTTGTCTTAGAAGAAGACACAGGATGAAAAGATCCATTTTCGAAGTTTGAAAGCCGTTCATTGTAGGATGTGCTTGCTGGAGTTGCTGCTGCCATCTTGAAACCAAGAGGAGCAGTCACTGGAAAGTGAGGCCAGGCTGCAGAGGACAGACCAGAAGGATAAAATGAACCTGGGTCCTCAATGATGCCATTGAATTAACTGAGCAGGATTAAGCAGCCTGGTTATTGCCTGGCCTCTAGACTTCCTGTTTGTGAGACAGTTAATTCCTTTTTGTTCAAGTACAGTAGTTAAATTGGGTTTTCTGTTACGTGCAGCTAAAAGTACCTCAATATGCAAACGTTTGGACTATTCTGGGGGAATTTCAAAGGAGAGAAAGAGACATTGCAATTGAGCGTCAGGTTTCACTGCACCAGAAGCTCACAAATCATGGTCTGACACGTGTATCCCCGCTGACATGTGTATCTTCAGTTTTCAGCGCGGCCTATGCCATGTTGCTAGGACCACTGCTGCCCACCCAGATACTCGTGCCATTTGTCTCCATGCCCCACATAAAACCCTAAGGGGTTTGATATCCCTTTCTCTAATTCTAACCAGAAAAAGCACAAAAACCAATCAGTACTTTAGCAATTACTTGCTTCTTGCAGAATAGTTTAGTGTCTTCTCTAACTTCACTGTCAAGATCAGATTCTGAGTCCAACCTTAGTACATGTAAGAGGCTACTTAGAGCTGTCCTACAGAAAAGAGTCTTTCCTCTAAGAAAGTAATTGCTGATTACTCCATTGAAAGAGCCACCAGCCTTTTGCCCCCCACCTATGGCTCTCAAACCCCTTACCCTGCTTTGTCTTCTTGATGGCACTTGTGAGTATCTAACTTTATATATTTATTGCTTGATTTATTCATTATTTCTCTTAGAGCTGTTCCTGGCATGTAGTGGGCATTCAATAGATATTTGTAGTTGCTAAGTCATGTCTGACTCTTTTGCAACCCCATGGACCAGGCTCGTCTGTCCATGGGATTTCCCAGGCAAGAATACCGTTTGCCATTTTCTCCAGGGAATCTTCCTGACCCAGGGATTGAACCCGCATCTTCTGCATTTTTGGCAGATTCTTCATCGCTGAGCCACTGGGGGAGACCCCAGTAGATATTTACTGAATGAATTAATTCTGCTGCCACCCTTAAACATATAGAAAGCCTATGTGTTTCTTTTAAAATTAGGGCTTGTTTTGCCCTCGCTGCTGTTGTCATTTTTAATTGGGTCCACACTATCCACTGGAGAAGGCGATGGCACCCCACTCCAGTACTCTTGCCTGGAAAATCCCATGGGCAGAGGAGCCTGGTAGGCTGCAGTCCATGGGGTCGCAAAGAGTCGGACACGACTGAGCAACTTCACTTTCCCTTTTCACTTTCATGCCTTGGAGAAGGCAATGGCAACCCACTCCAGTGTTCTTGCCTGGAGAATCCCAGGGACGGGGGAGCCTGGTGGGCTGCCATCTCTCGGGTTGCACAGAGTCGGACACGACTGAAGCGGCTTTGCAGCAGCAGCACACTATCCACTGTATCTCCTGACTTGGCACTGATTTTTCATGCCTTGGTCGACTGCCTCTGCATCGTGGGCAGGTCGTCTGTTCCAGTGGGGCCCCCTGGCTGGAAGGTGAGCTCCAGATGAAATCTCAAGCTGCCGCCATGTCTACCCGCTTTTGTTTTCCCGACCACAGAAAGTTGGCCCCAGCTTTGGAAGGAGCTGTGAGTTGTGTACCGTTTGAGCCATTAACCTTCTTGAATGAGGTTCAAGATGACCCTGTTCTTAAGCTGAGTGGTCATGTTCCAGAATGCTTAGCTGAGACTCTGCACAGCCATTCGTTCAGCACATATTAGTTGGGCAAAGAAGGCCAACAGTCAGCCTCACAGACCCAGTCTCTGCCTGCACAGAACATTCAGTCTAGAGATCCAGGACTTAGCAAGATGACACCCTGAACCCCAGGTGTGTAGAGCTTAAAGTAGAGGTGTTTTGGGAACCTTCTACAGCAAAAGGAGCTCCCCTTAACCTGGAGGAAGGAAATGGCCCCGCCAATCCTTCCCCCAAATCACCTCCCTCTGTTCTACGTTCCCCTAGTACTTGCCGTCTTCCCACTACCACGCCCTTGCTGTGTGGGGTTGTACTCAGCCCTGTGGCGGTCTCCCACAGGGGACAGTGGGTGCCTAGGGGACAGTGGGTGCCTCGGGAACAGTGAGGGTCTCTCTCGTCTCTGTGTCTGCCCTGGAGCCCAGCCCAGGGCAGTCTTCATGACCACTGACCAAATGAAAGGCCCAGCTGCACCTGGCTTGAAAGATGGTGCCCCAATTTCCCTCTCGGTGCTCAAGAAAACTTTTGAGGTTAACCTTAACTCCCTCGCCTGGTTCTTAGCAGAGATGAGCCCCGTTTTGAGCAACCCCAAGAAATCCAAATTTCTCACCCCGCTCAATATTAAATTAATTAGTAGGTCATCACTTAGTCATTTTCTACAAAGGGATTTACCAGAAGAGGTTAAGTAAGAAGTTTCCAAAGTCCCTTCATTTCTTCTGCTCCTGACTGTCCAAGTAAAAAGAATTCCAAGAGGCTGATGGTGATCAGAGTGTTCCCCTGTCTTTCGATAATATTTGTGCTGCCTCATGATTTGGGGGGAAAGTTCTAAAGTCCTGGAGACGTGTGTTTCCCCAAATCCAATGACTGGCAAATGAGGCCTTAGCCCCTCATATTGGGACAAGGGAAAGATTCAGTTCCAGTCCTTAAAGAGGGAGACCAGGCATTTAAACGAACAGATCGAAATGTTCTCAGAAGTGTGCAAGAAAGACCAGTGGCTGCTCCGGAAACCAGATGACAAAATCACTCTCTCTCCTGGAAAGGCATTGAGCAGATAGTCAATCCTGTCAAAGCTCTTCCCTGCCCCAGGATCTTTGCACTTGCCCTGGCCTCTGCCTCAGACTCTGTCCCCTGACGTCACCCCATAGCTGACTGCCCCAGTGTTACTCCCAGGCCTCCTCATCTAAAGCCATGCCCTCATTATTTTGTTTTTCTTTATAACCCTTATCATTTTCTGCAACGGGATTAGTTCCTATTGCCGCTGTAACAAATTACCATAAATGTAGTGGTTTAAAAACATTACATGTATGATCTTACAGTTCTGAGGGTTGGAAGTCTGAAATGGGTCTCACTGGGCTACAGTCAAGGAATTAGCAGGGCTGTGATCCTTGACTCATGGCCCATTTCTCCACTGTCTAAGCCAGGGATGGCCAGTCACGCTTTGTCACCATGCCGCCTCTCTGGGTCTGACTCTCCAACCTCCCTCTTTACCTTATGAAGACCCTTGGGATTGGATTGGGCCACCTAAATAATTCAAGGTAACCTTAATTCTCTCTGCATCTTAATTCCCCAATACCACATAATAAAACACTCTCATAGGTTCCAGGCAGCATTGAGGCATGGGCATCTTTGAGGCGCTGTGGTTCTAGCTCCCTCAGTGACAGTCTTTGTGATTTATTGATCCACTCGCTTCTCATCTGTCTCCACCATAAAGATGAGCTAAGACCTTGTCTGTCTGGCTCACACCGGTATCTGTAGCCTCTGGGAGAGCACCTGGCACAGATTAGGGCTCAGGAGTGTTAGTCACTCAGTGGTGTCTGACTCTTCGAGACCCCATGGGCTGCAGCTCGCCAGGCTCCTCTGTCCATGGAATTCTCCAGGCCATAATACTGGAGTGGGTAGCCATTCCCTTCTCCAGGGGATCTGCCCAGCCCAGGGATGGAACCTGGGTCTCCTGCATTGCAGGCAGATTCTTTACCATCTGAGCCTCCTAAGTATTTGCTAAAAGCTTGAACAAGGCATAAATATATGAGTGAGAGAGGAATGTCTTCCATTTCCTCCCCTATAAAAGGAAGGGCATGGACTAGAGACCTCCAAGTGCCTGCGAGCTCAGAATTACGATTCCTCCTATAACAAGAACATCCACAGAGAGGAGTAGGGAGTGACGGGGGCTGCTGTTTCATAATCTGCTCTGCCTACATGCAGGGGTGCAGTGGGCACACCAGGACGGGTCTGGAAAGAACTAAAGGCAGCGGGGGAGTTTGGGGGCGGGCTGCAGAGTTAATCAGGAGCTGCCCCAGGCTTCATCTGCCCCGAGGCAGCTCCTCTGCAAGCTGACTCTCAGGCTAAGGACGCAGAGCTTGTCTGCCAGCTGTCATTTCTGTCTCCAGAGTACCTCGAGAGTTTCACACAAAGAAAAGCAAGCTGGAAAGGAGAGCATCTCGGGGATATGTAATTAAGGTTAAAAATATCCCTCCAAAGCTCCTGGCAATAGGGAAAAGGAGGATGCGCCTGTACCCAGGACCACTGGGACCATCACGGCTTTTGAAAGATAATGATTAGTCCATGTTCTTCGTGTATCGATGAGCTTGTACAGCTATAATTACAGCTGTATCCAAGCAGTGCCAAGAGATGAATGGCTCAGTTCTTGGAGGAGGGGAGTTTAAACAGGGCAGTCTCTTAAATACAGGACCTTTGCTGAGAGTGAGAGAAAAGGGGAAATGGAAACAGTGAAGAAGATGAGCTTCCTGCACTGTGTCTTTCAGAGGGAAATGGCTATTTTGAAGGTGAACTTTGCATACTGGAGGAGGGCTCAGACACCCATGGTGTCCCTTCTTTCCCCATCGCCCGCCCCCTCCTCCCTCTTGAGATGGACTGAGCCAATCACAGAGCCCCAGGCCTGGGACAGTCTCTGGCCCCCAGCTGGCCCAGGACACATCCCCACTGCATACCCAGCCCTCTGAACTCCTGAGCCCCACCCTGTGCTTTGCACTTCAGTGTTTATTCCTGCTGGTATAGGTGAACAGATTTGGCCCCCATGATGAAAATGGTTACACAGCAAGAAGCAGAAAAATAAATAAAGCGGCATGTCCTGAAAGAAATGGAGATATAAGTAGATTTCCAATGTGAGTGCAGCTTGAAGTCTGGGTGGTTTTCGCCCAGCCAGGCAGACACCACAAAATTACTCTCTGGACTAAATCGTCTTTTTTCTGTATTAAGGATTCCTGCAGATCAACATTAGTTGCCTCTGCTTTTTCTCTTAGGAAAGACATAAGAAGGGTAAGGAAGTTCAAACTGAAATATGAAACAGAAATAAAATCCCCTGACGTTGAAACATGGCCTTGCTTCTTCTGGGAAACTGTCACTGTAAATGCATTTCTCTGAAATTTAACTTTAGAAACTGTAATATATTTGGTATCTCAAAAATAGTTGTAAGGACCTTATGTGAAGAGCTTTGAGCACTCACTGAGGCAATCTTTAAATGTCAACGGTCCTATGATATTTGGGGGAGAAAAAAAATTTGCAAAAATTTGGCAGTAATAGTATCATGCCTGGTCAGCTAGAGTGAATGGTACACAATTTTAAGTGTGCTGTGAGTCTTAAAATGAAGGTAATCAAAAGATACAGACCTCCAGTTATAAGACAAATAAGGGGACTTCCCTGGTAGTCTAGTGGTTAAGAATCCACCTTCCATTGCAGGGGATGAAGGTTCAATCCCTGGTTGGGGGACTAAGATCCCACATGCTGTGGGGCAGCTAAGACCTGAGCCACAACACAGGGCCAGTGCAGTCAAACAGAAAAAGATACGTAAGTCCTGTGGATGTAATGTACACCATGGTGACTACGGTTAATAACTGTCTATTTGAAAGTCGCTGACAGAGTATATCTTAAAATAATGAATTGTATGTTTGAAAGTCGCTAAGAGAGTATATCAAAAGTTCATATGGCAAGAAAAGAAAACGTAACTTATGTGCAGCAATAGACATTACCCTGACATATCGTGGCAATCATTTTTCAATGTATACAATTGTGTACACCTGAAGCTAGTATAATATTATATGGCAATCCTGTCTCAATTTTTTTTAGCTTAAGAAAGTTATTGGGAGTGTTGCCTAGGAACAGATAGTAATGATAATAGTAATAATAGCCACATTGCTTTGAGTCCTGACGCCATCCAGAGCTCCCTCCTACTGCCCTCTCCTCTCAGGGCGATTTCGGGCCACACATCTTTGGCTGCTGAATCTGTTCTCACTCGTGCCTCCTGGTGCCCTTCTTTTGCCTCCCACCCTATTAGCCCTGAGCCACTCCTTGGGGTCTGAGAACCAGACACTGTTCCTCAGCCCCGTAGAGCCCAGGAGATTCTCTAGAACTGGGGAATGCGGCAGCCACTGGCCTCATGTGGCCGTTGAGCACGTGAAATGTGGCTGGTCCGAATTCAGATGGACAAAATGTAAAGTATACACCAGATTTCAAAGACTTAAAAAAATATATATGTAATACAGCTCATAGTAATTTTGCCCATCGAAATCCTCATATTTGGGATGTAGTGGGTTAAATAAAATCTAATCATCAAATTAGTTTCACCTGATCTTTTAAAATTCTTTTTAATAAGGCCACAAGAAAATTTGAAATCACATATAAGACTCATCTTTTTTTTTTAATTAGCTAACAATTGCTCTAGAACCTTGCTACTCAAAGTGTGGTCCTCAGACTAGCAACAACTGTTGATCATCCTAGAGCATGCTAGAAACGCAGAGAATCAGGTCCAGGCGTACTGGTTCAAAATCAGCATTTAAGCAAGATCTTCAAGTGATTCGTGAAGATCAGTGTTAAGGTCTGAACACCATGTGAGGTTGGGGAGATGGCAGGAAGTGTCGCATGGGATGAGAAAGAACGCATACCAGTGCTAACACCTTGGAGGGCAAGTTGTCACCATCCATGAACATCTGTGGCACCTGGTCCACATAAGGAATGACCCTCTCCCCATAGGAATGTGTCCAACAGGTCACGTGGGCAAAGACATTCTCTGCAGCATCACTTCAAAATGGGGACCAAGGAGAACCAGCAAGCCACATAACTGTGATGAGCAGGGAACCTTTACATGAAGCGAAATCTGACCAATTGCTTAAAAAGTTAAGGTAGACCTGTGTGTAATAGGTTGGAAATATCCCCAAAATTTAAAAGAAGAAGGTGCAAGGTGATATTATCGTTTGAGAGTTTGGGGTTTTGTTTGATAAGAGGTATAATATATACACAGTACTGCACAAACATCAGAGTTGGCAGAAGAGGTATCTGAAAAATGTTAACAAGAATAGGGGTTACCATTTGGGGTTACCAATGGGAGGAGGGCTTCTACTTTGCAATTGATAACTTTCGTACTATTTTGATTCTTTTTAACCATGGCCAAGACATAACTTTTATAGTAATACTTTTTAAAACTTTTCACTTCTTGTCTTTATTTTTTAAAAAAATGTATTACAGGAAACAGGATTGTCCCAGAAATCTTGGAGGGTAGGGTTGCTGTCATGTGCGGTCCCAAATAGGATTCCCAGTAGAGAAACCTGGGGGTGAAAAGGTTGAGATCAGGTTGATATGAAGGGTTTGAGCACTGGGCTGGGAGTTTAGAGTCAGTTCTGTAGATAACAGGGTGCCACAGGGGTGGGGAGGTGGTGGTTGCTTGTTTTTGTGGTTTTTTGTACTGATTGAGATGAAATTCACATAACACAAAATTAATCATTTTAACATGAAAGATTTCGCAGCACTTAGTACATTCACAATGTTTTGGAAAAAAAAAAAAAAAAACCTTTTTAAAAATTACCTTTTATTCCTTCAACCCCTCTAGGAAAAACATGTGTTGAATTTAAACCACTCGACGCATAAACTGGGTGGTGGGGTAATTTCTTGAAAAATGTGTCGCCGTTGTTCTGTAAAACTCTGCTAGAGATAGCCGGGGACTGAGCCCCCAAGGCAGGGCCCCCAAAGCCCCATGCTTGTTCTCAAGTAGAGCTCTTCCAGGTCAGGGGCAGGTGGAGAGACCCCAGCATCAAGACCCTTGTCTGAGGATGGCAGGCCTACCTATAACAGTTGCTGTTTTCTTTCTCTCTTTCTTTCTATATATATACTTTTTTTTTTGCTTTCGTTTTCAACTCAAGAGAAACATGAATATATCTTTTTACAAGCCTTCAAACAAAACAGAAGCACAGAGTAGAAAGTGAAAGCCTGCCCTCCCCCTCCCCTTCCCCACCTCCCCCCTCCTCTGCAAGGGGAACCACTGCCAGCAATTCAGCATTTGCCACTTTGGGTGCATTTACATAGAAGTTTGGGCCTGTACAAATGTATAGGGTTTTGGGGTTTTTTTTATAAATGAGATCATGATGTTCATATTGTACTGCAATTTGCTTGTTTCCCATAGCAATCTGTCTTTGAGATCCAGCCTAGATTTGTTCATATACCTTTGTGCTTCTCAATTGTCATACAATATACTTCGTCCTCCTCCTCTTAGACAATTTCTTTTCCTTTTTTTTTTTTTTGGTTATTACTACAAAAAAAACCCAATACTGCAATAAGCAGTAGGTTTTTCTGTGCTGTGCACGTGTGGAGGTTCCCTTTGGGATGAACTATTCCGAGGCTGAAGGAATGCATTCTACAATCTGTGTGTTGTAGATACAGCCAAAACAACCTGCCCAAACCTCTTCTGATGAATCATCTCACACCTGATACCACTCTGCACCCACCATGTCCCCTGTCTTCTCAGTACTGGACATTACCGCAATACTGGACATTATCAGTGTCTATTACTTTCATCAAACAGTGGGGAAAAATGCAATCTCAATATTTTATTTTGCATTTTCCTCTTTAGAAATGGGACCATCAGCCACTGATGGTCCAGTGGCTAAGACTCTGCACTCCCAGTGCCGGGAGCCTGGGGTTCAATCCCTTGTCAGGGAACTAGATTCCACAGGCTACAGCTAAGACTTCGAATCTGCAAAGATCCTGCATGCTACAACTTAGACCCAGTGCAGCCAAATAAATAAGTATAAATATAAAGAAATGAAGATAACTGTATTTTCACATATGCATTGGCTATGTGTATTTCTTTTCCTATGAATTGGCTATTTATATTCTTTGTCAGTTTTTTCCCTTTAAAAAATCTTTCTGACTATAAAAACTCTTCATATGTTTTGCATATTAATTTTTTTTTGTTCCAATGTAAATATTTTCTCCCAGCCTGTCATTTTTTAAAAAAACTTTGTTTATTCGTTTGTCATGTGGAAGTTCATAACTTTTTTGTAATCAAATGTTTTCGTTTATGGATTCTGGGTTTGTGAATCACTCCTCTCAATGTTATTTATCCAAGGAAAATATTATTTTCCCCTACACTTTTATAATAATCTTTTATGTTCAGCTCTTTATTTTTGCATTTGGTAAAAAAGTAGAGTCTATCGCCATCTTCTAGGGAAAGCCACACCACTGATTAAATAACCCGTCTTTTTCCCGTTGATTCACTATACCACTTATCACGTGCTAAATTCGCTTAGTCCTAATCTAGGGAATCTTCCTTCTTTCGCTGACTGATGAATCTAGTCTTGCTTCAGTTCTGTAATGTTTTTGTTGCTGTGACTTTCTTGTGTGCATCCCAGAGACCGAGCTCTATTTATTGTTTTCTTTATTCTTTGGTGGTTTCCATGCATTTTCTTCTCCAGATGAATTTTACAATCAGCTTTAAGGGGCCCTAAAAAAAATCCAATTTGAATTTTTATATAATTGCATTGAATTTATAGATTAATTAGAAGATAGCTCATATCCTTATACTGTCAAGTCCTGTCAGAGAATGGAGCATCTCTTCCATTTATTCAGATTTTCTTTTCTATCTCTCTTGTACTGTCTTTTTTATTTTCTCCATAGAGTTCTTACATCTTCACTGTTACTGGATGTGATGTTGTTTTAGCTACCTTGGCAAACAGAATCTGTCTTTTCCATGGCATTTTCTGGTTAGGTTTTGCTGGCGTCTGTGTTATGACTTTTGTAGGATGGGCGTGCATAATCTTTCTGAGTTACTGAATTCAGTAATTCAGCAATTCTGAATCAATGATTATGAGTTTTAATCACTTTTTGAATGCGTTCTTTTGACATCTCTGGGTACATGATCTTGTATACATGATACTGTCTCTTGTATACATGATTTGTCTCTTCTCAATACGAGTCATTTGCAGGGAGGGAAGTTGCTTTGGCTTGTTTCATGTCACCTGGGACCTACGGTGAAGTGATGTACATTAGTGGGAATGACATTCCCCGTTTGTCTTGCTTCTAATTTTGGAGGATGCTTCTGCTCTGGAAGGAGGATGCATAACAAAGACAAGGAAATTAAAATTCAATAAAGGGGGAAAAGGCCAAAAATGCCAGTGCCAAGAAGGGACCTACCAAACAATGCCCAAACTGGAATGGCAGAGTGGATGGGATACTGACAAGCATTGCCACGGTGTCAGTGCCCAGGAGGGTCTTCTCTGTACCCCAGCCCCTTGCTCTAGATCACTGAGCTCTGGTTTGACCTGGTTCTGTCTGTCATCCAGCATATTTGAGATGCCTCCTAGCTTGGTGGTAGCCTCACAGTAATAAATCTACTTCCTGGATCCTAATTGAAATTGCTGATGTAAATGAAAGGGAGACCTCAATAGCAGCAGAAACCTACATCCAGACTGACGCTGGTGTCTTCTCCGCTTAGCCAATATTCCTCCACGTGGTTCTTAACAAAAGATCACCAATGAAGATCACAAAATGCTTTATTGAAATCTATGTAGATTATACCAGAGACCACAAACTGGCAGCCCCTGCACTGGATTTGGTGCTCTCTTTGCCTGACATTCTTTTTTTAAATTATGATTTTTTTTTAATTCAGAGATTTTGGAAATTCCCTGGTGGTCTGGTGGTTAGGATTTAGCGCTTTCACTGCCAGGGCCTGGGTTCAATCCCTGGTTGGGGAACTAAGATCCCGAGAGTCACACAGCATGGGCAAAAAAAGTAAATAAATAAAAAACAATAAAAATAATTTTAAAATATGGAAATTCAGAGATTTTACATAATACTGAATTTTTAGCTTCCCTAGAAAATTTGGAAGCTGACAACCTGAGACCCACATGACCCTGTGTGATGTCCCTGGAGCCGAGTGGAAGCTCCCACCTTTCACAGAGGCATTTCACTCTAATATGTCACAGTCCCCACCTCCCTACTGTCTCACTCCCAGCCAGCTCCTCTCGTTTATATCGCCTGCCCTGCCTCTGTAGGCAACTGAGCCATAATCTCTGTCAGATGCAAGAAACGATCTAGTTCATCAGGCTAGCAAACATAAACTGACCTTCTACTATGTTAACAGTAGCCAGCTTGGTCTCTTCCCAGTGACCTCCTGCTGGCTCCAAGGGTTGCCCCTTGCTTTAGTGTGTCTTACAAACCATGCTGTCAGTAAGCTGATCTAGCATCTCACCTGGGGTGGATGCCAAGCTCACTCAACTGCAAACCACAAAAGAATCCATCCTGCCCATTGTGCGCATCACAGCTTCCGGTCCTTGCCTCTTCGTCCTTCCCCACCACTGAGCTCTCTCAGTGGACTTCTCTTCCTTCCCTGGAATGAGGCTTGGATTCTGTAGAAGCAGGCATTGTTGCATTCCCCCTTTCTGCCCGGGGCTTCAGTCTCACGGTGGAAGGGTGACTTTGTCAGTTCCTCAGAGCAGCAGGAGCCTGCAAACGGTGACTTTCGGTTCCTCTGCAGGGCAGATGTTTACCCCGAGCTGCCCATCCACTCCTGTCTGCCTGCCCTGAGCCGCTGTCCCCCAGAGGTCGAGGGTGAGCTCCGCTGGGGGCCTGGACGGCCCACACGTGTCACCGTGCCCTGCCAACCATGACACTTTGCTCTTCTTCCTTTTCAGCGTCTCGTAGCTTCAGGCGATCCCACCCCCCCACCCACCCCCAGCAAGGCAAGCTGAAAGCTTCCTGTTTTGATCTCTGCCTTTGCCATCTTCATTACAAAGTGTTTTTTTCCTCACTGAGCAGTAATCTCCTCTGCTTTCCCACCAAGAAACGTTAACCATCTGGTGTCGACGGTATTTCTTCCTGATCCAGCGTCGCTTCCAGAGATCGGGGCCACGCAGAGGGTGAGGCACGCACGTGTGCACGGGAAGCCAGTCCTCTAAGAACTGAGAGAATGATTTTGCTACTGATAAATGGCACGGGGCCCCCTGCATTGGCAGACGTTTGACAGCCGGCTCTCCAGGGAAGAAAGCAAAGCCCTGGTCTGCAGTGTTGGCCAGTTTCCGTGGCGTGAGTGCTCTCACCAGCGCCTCCACCATAGTGGAATCATTTAACAACAAGCTCTTGGGATTCCGGAAAAAAATTGGCTTTTGAGCCAGAACAAATAGGCACAGGTGGGCCTCAGCACATCCCTAGTCCGTGATAAACTCATGCTGGCTATTGCCCAGCGAGGTCTGCTGCCTCTGGGACCACAGATGTCTTTTTTTTTTTTTTTTTAAACTACACCAGGTCTTAGTTGCAACATGCAGGATCTTTAGTTGGGGCATCAGGATTTTCAGTTGTGGTGTGCAGGATCTAGTTCCCTGACCAAGGCTAGAACTCGGGCCCCCTGCATGGGGAGCACAGTCTTGACCACTGGACCACAAGGCAAGTCCCTGCGACCAAGCGGCACACTCAGTCTCTTAATCGCGTCTGACTCTTTGCGACCGTTTGGACTGTAGTCCACCAGGCTCCTCTGTCCTTGGGATTCTCCAGGCAAGAATATTGGAGTGGGTTGCCATTTCTTCCTGCAGGGGATCTTCCTGACCCAGGGTTCAATCCCACGTTTCCTGTGTCTTCTGCCTTGCAGGTGAATTCTTCACCCACAGAGCCACTGGGGAGGTTCCCCTGGAACCATAGATGTCTTAATTAGAGACTCCTGTAACTTATTAGGGCTCAGACAGATTAATAATCACTTCCACTTTACTTAGAGCCCATTTAATCCCCAGACCCTCATTTATACATTATTTCAATTCAGTTTTACTCATTCCTTTTCATCACATTTGGAGAAGATATTTTTTTCTACCTAACTCTTGTTAATTTTTCATTCCTCTGAGCTTCAGCTTACTCATCTGAAAAGCAGGAGTTGATACTGTATTAATTAGCATATTCAACACCGAGCAGATACTCCCTTGATGATAGTGGAGCCATGTTCTGGACTTATTATACAAGCCCATTTTAATACCTGGCTGAGTAGATCTGAGACTCCTCATTCATGAACCAGAAAACTGGCTCAGCCTTAGATAGCTGAATGCCATTCTCCAGGCCTTACAGCTACTGAATGTTGGAGCTAAGGTCTGAATTTGTGACTGTTGTGGTCTGTTTTTAAAAGATTAGCTGCAAGAATTAAAAATACGAGATTTCTATCAAAGAATCTATATTTTAATCTTTCCTTGAATGTTTTGAAATTTTGGCAACTCTTGGGAATATAACTGGAGCTCAGCAGAAGCTGGTCCCTTTCAGCGGACATTTCTCCCATGTGCCATAGTCCCCACCTCACCCTAGGGTCTCACACCCTGCCTACTTCACTCATACATCGGGCTTCAGATTTCATGCATTTTCTTTCGGGCCACACTGCTTTCTAACTGAATATTACTTCCTCTTGCCACTTTTCCCTTCCCATTTGACCAAGGAAGAAACTGAGACCCAGAAGATTTTGGTAATTAGTTCAGGTCAAATCAGAAAGGCCACAACAAAGTACCCAACTTTTGCAATCAGATTACATGATCAAAGCCACAGCGCCTTCTCACTATAAAGCCGAGTCTTCACAAACTGTTTTAATCCCTCCTAGCCCCACAGTGCGCTTGCATAACCCTCCCTTTAACAGGCAACCACTGAGTGGGTGTCTTTGTATCTGAATAGGTTCTTACAAAATACATACTGCTGTTGGGCATGCATGCACTGTCAATGTGCTGAGTGATACCCGAGTCCTCATTCTCTTTTCTACTCTCTCCACCAAAGGACCCTTGCATGTTGCTACATACACATCCAGTCTGCTCCTAGCTGCTGCATAACACCCCCTTGTACACCTTGGCCACACTCTGCCCATCCACTCTCCCCATGATGGGCACTCAGTTCCCCCAAGGTCTCTCCACCACAAAGAAACCTGTGATGACCATCCACGTAGGTGGCCCGAGGTAAGCCCTGGAAGCCCTGGAGAACAGGCCCAAGGGTCATGGGATATTCACGTATTTAATTTGTTGCAATTGTATCTGATTGCTCTCCAGAATGGCTGCACTGGTCTACGCTCCTGGAATTCCTTATACAACGCAAGATGTTGAGGGAGGAAGGAAGGGAGAGAGGCTTTTAATTATGTAATATCCATTAGTAAATAAGGTCCTTTGGGTGGAGTTAAAAGTAGGCTTCCTCATACCAAAGGTTTCAGAACACTGCCGGCTGAGACATTGGAGGACAACAGCCTTTCAGAGTCCAGGGGCACAGAACTGAGAGTAAGGGCCCTGAGCTGGGGTCCTGGTGCTGCTACTTACAAGTCATCTGGCCTTTCTGAGCCTCAGTTTCTTCATCTGTAAAATGGTAAGACTGACAGAAACTTAAGTCAGTTTGACTGGCTTCTCACAACAATATTCATCTCCTCATTCATTCTCAATGTGGAAGTTTCTCATGATTCATTTTGTCACCTCAATACCGAGTTTCCGAGCATATCCAGTCTCACTTGACACCGTATATTCCCTCTTGGCAACTTAGGGACTCACAGGATCAGAGGCCCCATCACAGAGTTAAGTTTTCAACTGGTCTGTGCAGAGTGAGGTAGGATATGAGCTGAGAGTCTGCTGAGCCCAGCAGGGAGAGAAGTAGGGAGCAGGGGGTGGTGGTCCTCATGGGCAGTCACATTTGGGGAAGGAAGAGGAAGCTAAGGACTTTAAGTCTGATCAAGTCTTCCATCAAGTGAGGGTCCAAATTCCTTGCTGTTGGTGAGGGGCTTGGGTTGAGGGTAAATCCTTGGATCAAGCTGTGGATGGAGGTTTTAAGACAGACAAGTCAAAGGACTGGTTTGGGGAGTTGACTGTCAAAAGTCAAGTTCTTTCAGAAGCAGACCCCTAGCTTGGGTATCAATGATTGATTAAAGAGAGGGTCCCCGGAGGATCAAGTGAGAGAGTGGGGGACACAAGATGGGTGAAGAAGAGAAGCCAAGCAAAGGTACAATTTCAGGTGAAGTCTCAAAGCCAGCCTGACCCTACAGGGAGCTCTGGAGTCAGAATTACACCTCTGGGTTTGTTCTGCATCAAAGCGAAGAGCTGGGCTGCATCCAGGTATGAGTTAGCTGGTTCGGGCACAGAGAATCAGACTGCCCGGCTTCTCCTGGATCTCCCATGAATGAGGTGGCTCCAGTTTGCAAGCAGAATCATTTAAGGTTGCAGGTTCAAGCCTTGAGCAGCAAAGCACAGAACCCCCAGGAGAGAGGGGGCAGGGGGCATAGATGGTAAAGGGATCTAGGGACTGGGTAAGACACCTACCACAGTCCATATAAGGACCTGAGTGTGATGAGAAACCGCACCTTTACATCAGCCCCAGTACTGTGCACGTGCCGCTCAGTGGCTCTACCTGCCGTGACGCCTCCTTCCTCCTTCCCTTCAGACTTGCCTTTGTCAGCATTTCCTCTCCTGGTCTTGTGACCTGGGCGATCACTGTCCAGCCTTTGCACTTCAGCTCAAGTGTTGTCTCTTTAAAGACACCAGGCTCGGTCCACTTACAGTACCCTCCCAAGGCACTGACTTCTTTCAGCCTCTGCAGCTTGTCATTGTTCACTTGTTTATTGTCTCACATCTTGCTTCCCTGCTAGGCTGTGGGCAGGGCCTGGGTCTGTGTTGATCCCTGTCGAATGCCCCTGGCCTAGCCCTGGGTGGGGCACGTGGTAAAAGGTTAGCACAGGTGGGTGGTCTGCCTGCTGGCTTGAAAAGCCACCAGCTCTGGTCTACTCCAGCCCCGCCTAGGTGCAGAGGTGGGCTGACAAGCTGATCCCAGAGAGTGGCTTTGAGAAGCAGGGCCTACAGATGTGTAGGGAGTGGAGGGAGACGTGGGGACAGGATCTCTGGTGCCACAGTGGCGTTCAGACTCATCAGAAAGATGACAGGGCCCCGAGAGGCCTGGAGGTCTACAGGAAGGATGAGAAAGCAGGACAGTGGCCTCTGGAGACCAGGTGTGCAGAGAATGTGGGTGTGTTCCTTGTGCCAGGTCCTGGGCATCATACAAGTTGTGTGACATTGAACATGTTACCTAACCTCTTAGAGCTTCAGCTTTCTCACGGGTAAATGGAGAAATTACGTCATGAATGTTTGATAAGAGAAGGTAGCATTTCAGGAAAAATTCATTCTTCTCTTTGAAATTGTATTTGTCAGCATTTTCTGTGGAACAAACACTCAAAAAAATCTCAGTGGTTTAGAGCAACATTTATTTTCCTCTCTTGGGGCTGTTCGTTGAGCTAGGCTGGGCTCTCCTGAACTCAGCTGGACTCTGGGTTTCCAGTTAGACCTGGGCCTGCTCCTGCTCCTCACATCTTAATTCTCGGCCCATGCTGGGGGACTGGAGGCTTACTGGGTCACCATCTCATCAGATCACAGAGGCCTGGGAGTGGCAAGCAGAGACCTACAATGTCCATTAAGCTCTGAGGTGGGAACGGACACTTTGGCCTACAATGCATTGATCAAAGCAAGCAGCATGGCCAAGCCCAACATCGATGGGACAAGGATGTAAGTTCTTTGTGCTCTGGTGCAGTGACAGCACCCTAGGTACCATGATGGAGGCTGTGGCTGCAAAATTCTATAGCAGGGCACCCCTCTTCATCCTCCCGGCGTCTGTTCATGTGAGTGCTTAGAGAAAGCAGAGAGACCTTTTCCATAGTTAGCTGACAACCTCTCTGTGATGCTGGGTGTGATCTGATTTCTAAGCTGTCAGCTGTGCCTGTCCTGACAAAGAGTCCATCCTCTCCCAGGGTCTTCATTGCGGGCCCCCAGATGAGGGTTCCACTGTTGAGGCACACAGACTGCGTGCTAGCAGGTAGCACTGTTGTCCTCTGCCCTCTTACTCTGACTGCGATGACACCAGCCTCAGACGATGCATCTGAGAGCTGTCATTTCAGTACCCGCCAGAGGTGTAAGCGTCTCAGTCCCCCTGGCTGCAGCTCCTTTGATGTGAGTGGTTCAGAGCACTTTATCAGCTGCTCAGTCTACAAGGAGAGTGCACGACTTACTCCCAGGGCTCAAATATCAGATAGTGAAAGGCAGAGATTTGGGGCTTTATTATGATCACAACCTTCCAGTGGGGATCTCACTCATGGACAAAAAAACTGAACGAGCCTACAGGACACCCATGACTAGGAGTTGACCTGGCACCCAGGGCTCCGCTGGTGGGAGGCTGCAGGAGGCAGGCCTGCCAGTCACTGGCTCTGTTGGGTGTGTGGCCAGTCAGGGGCAACCTGGGGAGGAATGGCTACAGAAAGCAAGTGGTGGGGGGCTGCAGGCCCAAGGAGGGTGCGTGGGTTGAGAAATGGGGATGTCAGCCCTAAAACTCAGGGAAGGATGTAGATGTGGAAGTGAGCGTGGAGACTGGCGGGCGAGCAGAGCCCATGCCAAGCGGTTCTGGGAAGTCTGCCCAAAAACAAGGCAAGAGCAAAGCTGAAGAACCCAGCCTCAGGCAACGGGGGCTGGCTGGAACAAGGTAGATGGGAGACCCCAGCCTGCTGGCTGGGCATGAGACACAGCCCACCCCCACCAGTGCCAGGACCTCTGGATCTGGGCAGAGAGGGGCCTGGGGGCTCCCCGCTGCGAACTTGGAGCAGTGATGTCCCTCTAGCTGCCACTGGTGAGTGGGGTTGGGCTGACCTGACAACCAGTTTCTCCGTTTCTTCCTTTAAGCTTCATGCCTCCTCCCAGAGTTGCCACATTCCTCCCTTCTGCCTGGAGAAGGCTCAGAACAAGACTGGTGTTGGTTCCTACCCTCTTCAAACCCCCAGACAAGTGGCTTTAGGACCCTGCCCAAGGGGCAGGTAGTAGAGACGGGACTGTGCCCGCAGACAGCAAGTGTCAGCCACTCCCCTCCTGATACCACCCACCACTGTGTGGAAGGGGCCCGCTGCCACCCTGTATAAGAGCTTCGCCCACATGCAAGCTTTCTCACCACCAGCTGCCCGCTGAGCTGCGGGAGGCTGGAGTCTGAGGGAAGATCTCCAGGCACCTGGTTGCTCCCCGAGTCAGCGGGGCCCCATGTCTGGTCCCTGCCCTCGTGTCTAGCTAGAAAGCCCACCCACCCACCACCTCCCATCCCCTTCCTCATCTCGAAATGTCCCCTCAGCACTGACTGCTCTTCTGACCATGTCTCTGACCGCCAGGCAAGCGGCTCCACCTCTCCAAGACTCAGTTTTCCCATCTGTAGGATGGGGCAGTGGCTCCCACGTGGGATACTAGAGAGACTCGGGGTTAGATAACACAGCTAACGCGCCTCGGCCCGTTCCAGCTTCTTCCTTTTGGGAAGTGGGACCCTCACCTGCAAAGGGCCAGAGAGGCTCCAGAAGACCCCTGAGAGGGCTCCCTCCCCTGCCCCTGACCCAGGACACACAGCAGAGAACTGGGTCCTTATCACTGTGACCATCTTCTTCCTGAGAGATTGATACCCAGCATTGTCCAGCTTAGGACCCCTCTCCCCGGGACCCGGACCCAGACCTGGAGAACTCCCCTTCTCCGTTCACCTCCTCCATCCTCCAGGTACCACCCACAGCCTTCCGGCACAAGGACCCACACCACCAGGCCTTTTCCGAGACAAGGCAGCTCCAGCCCCCTGCAGCTTGACTGCCAGAAAGTGGCCTCTTCCAGTTGTCCCATGACTAGTGCTGCCACGTTCCGGCCGGCCAGTGGTGGCTCCACACAGAGCATCCTCCCTGTCTCCTGCTCATGCGGGGCTGTGGCAGGCTAAACACGTGAAGAAGTTTCATGCTGCCCTGCGCAACTCAAGAGCACCAGCATCCTTGTCCCTCCCTGCCTGGGGCTCTGCGCTAAGCGCCAAGGCCCATCTGCCAGTCTGTCAGGTTCTGCCCCCCTAAAACCTGCCTTCAGTCTCCACCTCGCTCTTATTTTTCCTAGAAGCTGAACCAAGCCCATGGGGCCTAGGAGAAAAAGCAGCTATGTCAATACCTACCCCAGCCCCCTGCCTTCCTGTCCCGCCAAGCTCTCCCCACACTACCCCCCATCCCTGACTCCTGGTCACAAAGCAAAACTTGCCCTGCTCATCAATGGATTTCAGCCCCAGCCTGAAAAGTGTGTGTGACTGAGTGCTGCCCCTCCCCCGGGTCAACCAAGAGTGTGCACACCTACTGCACATTCATGCGTGCCAAGTCACTTCAGTCGTGTCTGATTCTTTGCAACCCCATGGACTGCAGCCTGCCAGGCTCCTCTGTCCATGGGATTCTTCAGGCAAGAATCCTGGAGCGGGTTGTCATTTCCTACTCCAGGGGGTCTTCCCGACCCAGGGATCAAACCCCCACTTGTCTTCGTCTACCTGCATTAGCAGGCAGGTTACCATTACCACTAGGGCCACCTGCTGTCTCACCTCCATGCTAAGCGGTTCAGTGATTGCCTTTCATTCTTCATATATCAGGATTATTACGATTATCTGAGCATCCAAGACGTTTCCAGGATGTAGTTTTTGTACAGAGACTTCCAGAATTATATAGACAGGAAAAGCTTTCTTGCAATTAAAATAAATAGACATTTTTAGACAAGATACATTTTTAACAAAATGAAGTATAGTTGATTTACCATACTGTGCTAATTTCAGGAGTAGAGCAGAGTGATTCAGCGTTTTTGCACATAATATATCATCAGAGGGTATAATTCCCAGTGCTCTATAGTACATCCTTATTGTTTATCTATTTTATACGTAGTAGTTTATATCTCTTAATCTCATGCTACTGATTTGTCCTTCACCTCTTGCTTCTCCCATTTGATAACAAGTATGATAACTATATCTGTGAGTCTGTTTCTGTTTTGTATATTCATTCATTTGTATTATTTTTTAGGTTTCACTTAAAAGTGATATCATATAGTATTTATCTTTCTCTGACTTATTTTACTAAGCATAAATATTCCCCAGATCCATGTTGCTTCAGATGACATCATTTCATTCTTTTTTATGGCTAATACTCCTTTCTATGGGTATAGATCTTTTTAATCCAGTCGTCTGTTGATGGGCATTTGGGTGGCTTCCATGTCTTGGCTATTGTAAATCATGCTGATATGAACATAGTGGGTGCAGGTATCATTTCGAATTAGTGTTTTCATTTTTTCTAGGGATAAACCCAGGAATCAAATTGCTGGATCATAATCTGGTTCTATTTTTAGTTTTTAAATGAACCTCCATATTGCTTTCCATAAGTGCCCGCACCAATTTATCTTCCCACCAACAATGTACAAGGATTCTTTGCTCTTCACAACCTCATCAACACTTGCTATTTGTAGACTTTTTAAGGATAGGCATTCTGAGAGGTGTGGATTCCTCACTGTGATTTTCATTTATGTTTCTCTGATAGTGATGTTGAGCATCTTTTCATGTGCTTGTTAGCCATCTGTATGTCTTCTTTGGAAAAATGTCTATTCAAATCTTCTGCCCATTTTTTATTGCATTTTTTATGGAACTGTATGGGCTGTTTATACATTAAATATTAACCTGGTTTTGGTCGCATAATTTGCAAATATTTTCTTCCATTCTGTAGGTTTTCTTGATCCATTTTGCTGATGGATTCCTTTTTTGTGTGCAAAGATTTTAAGTTTAATTAGGTCCCATTTGTCTATTTTTGTTTATATTTCTTTTGCCTTAGGAGACTGATCCAAGAACACACTGCTACAATTTATGTCAACAAGTGTTCCACCGATGCTCTGTTTAGTTTTATGGGTTTATGTCTTACATTTAGGTCTTGAAACCATTTTGAGTTTATTTTTGTATAAAGTGTGAGGGAGTGTTCTAGTCCAAGAGTGTCTGTCCCAGTTTCCCACCGCTACTTGTTGAAGGGGCTTCCCAGGTGGTGCTAGCGGTAAAGAAACCATCTGCCTAAGGAGGTGATATAAGACACTGTGAGTTTGACCCTTCAGTTGGGATGATTCCCGGGAGAAGGGAATGGCAACCCACTCCAGTGTTCTTGCCTGGAGAGTCCTGTGGACAGAGGAGCCTGAGTTGCAAAGAGTTGGACGTGACTGAAGGCACTTTCACTTTTCACTCTCATGCATTAGAGAAGGAAATGGCAACCCACTCCAGTGTCCTTGCCTGGAGAATCCCAGGGATGGGGGAGCCTGGTGGGCTGCCATCTATGGGGTCGCACAGAGTCGGACACGACTGAAGCAACTTAGCAGCAGCAGCAGCAGAAGTGACTTAGCGTGCACACACTTATTGAAGAGACTCTTTTCTCTATGTATATTTTACCCTTTTGTAACAGATTAATTGACAGTAGATACGTGGGTTTGCTTCTGGGTCACTATGTGGGTTACTATTCTGTTATATTGATCTGTGTGTCTGTTTTTGTGCCAATATCACACTGTTTTGATTACTGTAGCTTTGCAGTATGGTCTGAAGTCTGTGATGGTTATACCTCTAGTTTTGCTCTTTTTCCTCAGGATTGCTTTGGCAATTCTGGCTCTTTTGCAGTTCTGTATACATTTTGGAATTATTTGTCCTAGTTTTATGAAAAAATCTCCTGATTATTCTGACAGGAATTGGACAAAATCTTTTAAACCCCTCCCCCTTTGGGTGTATGTCCGTTCTTGTGTGAACGTTAATTAAATGAGTTAGGTTACACACTCTAATTTTTTAAAAACTTTTTATTATAATATATAGTTCAAAAGAGTGTTTCCATAGAACCACTATCCTGTTTAGGATATAGATCTTTTCCACCCTGGTTATATTCTTCACTTTTTATTTTGAAAATAACATCAGATTTATAGAAATTTCAAGAATAGTACAAAAATTTCTTGTATGCCCTTCATTCACTTTCCCCAGTCAACATTTTAGCATAATAAGTTTCTCATTCTCTTGCTCTCATACTACTATTATTTTTTTAATTATTGGAGAGTCAGTTGCTGACAATGACCCATCACTTCTAAATATTTCAATGTGTTTTTCCTAAACGATATGTACTCTCTCTTACATAACCATTGTTCAACCATCAAAATCAGGAAATTAACATAGACTCTTCAGATCCCATTCAAATTTCTCCAGTTGTCTTAATAATGTCCTTTATAGCAATATATAGGTATTATTTAATATTTATATTAAAAATAAATATTTGTTTATATGTTTTGCACATAAATATTTAAGGGCTTCCCTAGTAGCTCAGCTGGTAAAGAATTCACCTGCATCGGAGGAAGACCCTGGTTTGATTCCTGGATCAGGAAGATCCATGGGAGAAAGGATAGGCTATCCACTCCAGTATTCTTGGTTTCCTTAGTGGCTCAGCTGGTAAAGAATCTGCCTGCAATACAGGAGACCCCAGTTCAATTCCTGAGTTGGGAAGATGCCCTGGAGAAGGGAACAGCTACCCACTCCAGTATTCTGGCCTAAAGAATTCCATGGACTGGAATCACAAAGAGTCTGACACAAAAAAGTGACTTTCATTTTCACTGTACATATTTATAAAATATAAGATATATATATACTCATATATAAACAAATATTTATATATAAAAACAAATATGTATTTATTTACTTATACCTTCCCCTCTAGCCCAAAGTTTAATCCAGGATCCCTTGTGCTTGTAAATATCACATCCCTTGTCATTAGGGGCTTCCCTGGTGACTCGGTCAAGAATCTGCCTGCAATGCAGGAGACCCTGATTCCATCCCTGGGTTGGGAAGAACCCCTGGAGACGAGAATGGCAACCCACTCCAGTACTCTTGCCTGGAGAATTCCATGGACAGAGGAGCCTGGCAGGCAAGCTACAGTCCATGGGATCACAAAGAGTCAGACACGACTGAGTGACTAACACTTTCACTTTCTTATTCAGTTGCTCAGTCATGTCCGACTCTTTGCGACCCATGGACTGCAGCACACCAGGCTTCCCTGTCCTTCACCATCTCCCAGAGTTTGCTCAAACTCATGTCCATTGAGTCGATGATGTCGTCCAACCATCTCATCCTCTGCCGCCCCGCTCTCCTTTTGCCCTCAATCTTTCCCAGCACCAGGGTCTTTCCCAGTGAGTTGGCTCTTTGCATCAGGTGCCAAAGTATTGGAGCTTCAGCTTCAGCATCGGTTCAGGGTCGATTTCCTTTAGGATTGACTAGTTTGATGAAACTTGGCATTTTTGCAGAGAATGGGCTGGTAATTTTGTAGACTATCCCTCAGTGTAGGGTTTTTAGGTGTCTCCATGCAACTGGGCCCAGGGGCTGGATTTTGGCGGGTACTACAGAAACACTGCTGTGTCCTCCGTGTACCAGTCCCAGGAGAGCACCGTGTCATTTTGTCCCATTACTGGGGAAGTTAACTTTGCCACTTGGTTAAGGTGGGGTTAGCCAAGTTTCCTCTTTGAAAAGGTACTATCTTCCCTTTTTAAAGGATGCACTCTTTTGTGAGAAGACACGTTGGGACCATCTAGAGGGCCCACTCCTCCTGAAAGTCTCACCCCCTAGTCTTGGCATCTTCGGCATCTGTTGATTCTTTCCCGAATCCATCATTACTGTGATGGTTGCCAGACGGTGACTGTACCCATCATCCCTGTGACAGTTACTAGTTGGCATTCTACTGTGAAAAGAGCTTTCCTGGCTCATTTGTTTACATCTGTATAGACTCATGAACTCCTGTTTTATTCAATAAATGATCACTATTTTTAGTATTCATTTTGATGCTCAGATTGTGCCAGATGGTCCTTTCAACCATCCCTTCCATCGTCTCCTGACTCCTGTATCCTTTTGACAAATCTGCATCATTTTTTGACCATTTACTTTCTGGGGTAAAAGATGTGCCAGGCTCACGTTATACCTTTCCTGTTCCGACCCTAAGTTGAGCCATCCAAGGAGCTGCTTCCTCTTAGTGGAGGGTAGTACAGTAAGTCCCCTACATACAGACCTTCAAGTTGTGAACTTTCAAGGATGCGAACATGCATTCCATCAGCGTCAGGCATGAGCAACATTGCGGCTTGCCCTCCATCTCCCATTGCTGGTAATCCTTCAGCTGCACCTCCTCTCCCTCGTCCAGTGAGTAACTCTTCTTGCCTGTTCGCTTGATGCCAGCCCCTGTACACCAGCTGCTATACTGTACTACTGTGCTTTTCAAGGTGTCGTACTATAAGATTAAAAATGTTTTCTTCTTTGTTTGTTATATATTATTTGTGTGAGAAGTATTATGAACTTATTACATATAATACTGTATGACCAGTTGCGTCAATTGGGTACCTAGGCTAACTTTATTGGACTTACAGACAAACTGTATTTATGGACCCGTTCTCAGAATGGAACTCATTCATATGCAGGGAACTTACAGTGTTTACCCCCAGGGTTCCCAGGTGGTGCCAGTGGTAAAGAACCTGCCTGCCAATGTAGAAGACGCAGGGTTGGGAACATGCCCTAGAGAAGGAGATGGCAACCCACTGCAGTATTCTTGCCCTGAAAATCCCATGGACGAGGAGCCTGGTGGGTTACAGTCCATGGGGTCCCAGAGAGTCGGACACGACTGAGCGACTTAGCACTACAGTATGTAGGTAGGCTCGTTGCAACTGGGAAGTTATTGCTTCTGGATCCTCCTGGAAGACAGAACTAGGGAATGTGAGTGGACAAACATACCCACGCACACACCTGCATCAGTGTTTACTTGCATTCGTAAAAAATATTAACCTGTGCTCACACTGATGCTTCCCCTTCCAGCCCGATACTGCAGACAGAGTTCAGCCTATCCCCACTCCCTTCTCTGTCAGCAAGGAGCCCAGCTCCCATCTCTCCTTATCTTTCGTCGTTTGCCAGTCTCCTGCTTGGCTGCCCCGGGCCCCGGCCAGGCCCTGACCTTCCCTGCCCCACCTACATCCTCTGCCGGCTGACCACCTCCTCGGCCCTAGCCCCAAAGCCCCAGAGGCTCCGGCCACTTCAAAGGAAGAGCAAGGAAAGGAAGCAGACAGATCACACGTGTCTTCAAGAAAGGAGGGGACCTGCAGGGAAAGAGGAAGGGCTGATCGGCTTTTAAGGAGACACCTGGGGGGTCCATTCTGGGTCAGATACCATCCCCTCCCAGGTGTGTTAACAAGACTGCTCCAGATCCATCTCCACCCTGGCGCCCTCTCCCTCCACGGCACCTCCCCAGTTCAGAGTGGGGATGTTGGCGGGGGAGGGGCAGGAGCGGGGCAGTGCCTACTTACTCCACTCTTAGAACAAACCCCAAACTCTGCAGGGCCCAACAGAACCACGAGACCCGTGACCTGGTTCCTCTGCCTCTGCCTCCTTTCCCCAAGTTGGAGGTTTGGGGGGAGAGGAGGCAATTAAAGATTCAGACCAGTCCTGAGGGCAGAAGGAAGACCAAGGAAAGCCTTTGAGGGGCTGGCAGAGACGGGGAGGGCAGAGACAGGGCTGGAGGAGATGGCTTCCAGACCATGAGAGGTGGGCAGGACAGGGCGGAGCAGGAGTCCAGCCCCAGCAGGGCTGATCGCCGAGTGGAGGGAGCGATGCTGGGGGTGGAGGTGGGAGGGGGTGCTGGGCCCAGACAGCCAGATTCCACACTCCCCCTGGCTCTGCTCCATCAGGGCAGTTGCCTCTCTGGACGGGTGGGAGCCCCAAGTCTGGCGGCCCCGAGGTCTGGGCTGAATCCAGCTCTCCCCCACTACCGCCTCTGAGGCCTCCATCGCCCTCCCAGCCTCCTCGGGCCAAGTGTATCCGCACCAGGAAAACAGAAATGGTCATGACACCGGCCACCCACACCCCTCCCTGCCATTCTCCTCACAGCAGACAAATGGGGCTGTTTCCCCACTTTAGATCTTGCTAGAGACTCTCCTGGGCTTCCCAGGTGGCGCTAGTGGTAAAGAACCTGCCTGCCTAATGCCAGAAACTTAAGAGATGCCGGTTTGAGCCCTGGCTCGGGAAGATCCCCTGGAGGAAGGCACAGCAACCCACTCCAGGATTCTTGCCCGGAGATTCCCACAGACAAAGAGTCAGACAGGACTGAGCACAGCAGAGCACAGAGACTTTCCTACGGACTTAAAAGAAACACTTGGCTGCAGTGAGGTGATGAGCAAATCCCCTCCCTGACCCCACTTCTTAACACTCTCCCTTTATTTGTGAAATTTCCACAATGCTTTTATAGCCTTTCCATTTTAAAATGAAGGCAGCAGCCTCTTCCTGATCCCCTGGTCGGCTTCCTCCTGGGGTGGGGCGGGGGTTGGTGGGGCTCGCCTCCTTTCAGTTCCCCACTTAGGGGCGGCAGACAGTGTGAAGTTAAAATTATATTCTGGGAAAGTTCAGCCTGCCCAGCACTCTGGCCTCCCTGCCCTGCTCCCCTCCTTCTGGACCACGCCTGAAAGTCAGAGTGCAAGAATTGGTTCTGGGGACAAAGCCTTTCTCAGAGGCCACAGCCATGGGCCACCCACAGTCTGGACATCCACTGTCCTTTGTTTTAAAGACGCTGGTGGCCTGGGTGGTGGAGGGGATCCCCCATGCTGTATACCTCCCCAGAAGTATTGTATGTGGGTACGTACGGGTGCCAAGCCGTAGGGTGAAGGGACCTCTCCCGGCCAGGCCCAGCTCAGTAAGCCATACTTCTGTGTTTCCAGCTAGAGCTTTTCAACAGTGAGATTGGTTTTAGGTAAGGCACACATCTCCCTGAACAGGGCTAGGGCCTGTCATTACCCTTGCAAGGCACTTGGGTGACCATGTGAAGCTGAACCAAGCAGAGTCCCTCTCTTTCAAAAACTTATCAGCTTGTAGAGGGAGCAGGCCCGGCTGGGCTTGGTGAGTCACTGTCTGCTGATCTGGAACCGATCTTGCTGGAAATCACCTGGAAATTTCCATAGACCTGGAAAGGGGAGGCAAGAAATCAGTCAGGGGCTTTGTCTCAGGATCTGAACTAACCGTGTGTTTTTCTTTTCCCCTTCTGAATCACTTTTGGTGATGAACATGAAGTCATGTCCATTCAGTAGATCCCTGAGGGCTGCCTGCTTTTTGCCCCGCACATCGTGAATGAAAAGCCAACTTACCGTAGGAACTGCTGCCCTGGGCTTTTTCAGATCACGCTGTCTGCTCTGTGTGCTAGGCGTCTGCTCCAGAGAGAAGGCATTTGTATTTGTTCGTGGAGCGAGGGCTGGCACAGAGCAGAAATCCCCCATCTCTAACTGCATAGGGCAGCGTCCGCAGTGCTCGGCTAGCGTGGGCCTTCAGGGTTTCCTTCTCTGTTTCAAAATGACTTGGGGGATCTCTTCAGGAAGGCAGCGGCTGCAGAATGAGGAAGGCAGTCTGGCGGCTGTTAGGGACCCAGGGAGGCCCCTGCCCCAGCAGCCTGGCCGGTCCCCCTCCCCTGCGGGGGCTACCCTTGCCCGCAGGACTCAGGAACCCTGCCTTCCCGCCGTTTCCTGGGCGTCTTGTCACCCGGGCTCCTTGTGAGGCTGCTGGCCGCGTTCAAGCCCAGACGCCCTCCGAGTCTCCTGGTTTCCTGTTGGGTTGGGAAAATGCCATGCACAGCTGGGTGATGGAGGGTGGAGGACCTTCTGCCCCCATTCCCTCCCTGTAGGGCCTGGGGGTTGGCTTCATAGAGGCTTCAGCTTCTGCGCCAGCAGCCTCTTTGGGTCCCAAGTCCACCCTCTCCCGTGGTTGGTCCAGGGTGAACACCGACGCCCCACTTCACTGGCGGTGGAGGGCTGCACCCCCTCTTACTGGTATTTTACACCCCGTCCACTAAATTCTTCCCAAGCCCCCCAGCTGAATGTGGCATCTGTTTCCTGCCTGGCTCTGACGATACACGTGATGATACATTCGACAACCTCGCAGACAGACGTTTTACATTAAATTGTTGAAAAGGCATCACTTTGGGGGGATCAGTTTGGGGGAGCAGTGTAAAGGGAGGAAGTGCTCCCCTGCTACCTCCGCTCCCCTAGCCATTTCTCCATACCTCCTCCCAGGCCCACTGAGGGCCGTCTCTGCCCCTCTCTCTCCCCGAGTGTCCATCCTGACCCCAGTACTGCAAGTCCGTCCAAGCAGTAATCGCCAAGCATCCCTGTGCCGATAGTCCGGCCCTGCAGCTCCATTTGGGGACATGACAGCAAGCAGACCCCGCCCCCGACAATGGGCTGCACCACGGGCAGGCACATATGGACTTGACCAGGCGCCAGTTTCCCACGGTCAAGGCACTGTCCACCTGGAAGCCCCGACTCCCAATGTCGGCTTTGATTTGGCCGTCATCCTGCCTCGACGGAGGGCCTTTCTCAGCCCCGCGCAGGCGTGAGAAGGCCATGGCGGGGCTGCTCCTTCCTGGTTACATGGAGCCTCCGACCCCCATGTCCGGACCCCCCTGAATGAGTCTGGTCAGCTCAGGTGCTGCCACAACCCTGGGCACCCTAACCTTTCTCTCCTCCTGCTCCTCTTGAATGTGCTTTGAACCTCAGCTCTCAAGGAGTGTCTGCGAAGCCCTTCAAGTCTCAGTGCCAATGACAGAGACTTATGAGGACATTTTCTCAGGGACATCTCCCCCAGGGAGCCCTGTGGCCCCGCTGGCATCCTGCCTTCACCATTTCTTCTGCGTCTGTGTGTCTGGGTCCACCTGCTCAGACAGCCTGCTCCCTCCCCACTGACCCACGTGTGCACAGCAAGTCTGTGCTTTGGGGTCGTCTGCTGCTTGCAGGCTCATCCCTTAGGTGCCTGAGGCTTGTGCTTGCTGCTCCCCTCTCGGGAGCAGCGATACAACACGTGCAGGAAGGAGACCCTCCACAAGCTCCGCCTTCCTTGGAGACTGGACTCATTCTCTACCTTCCTGGGAACCTGGGCCACCTGGGCGGCCAGCAGCCCACGTTTGCCAGGCCCTGGCTCCCTGGCCTCTGTGGTCAGTCCGAGCACAAGCAGGGCCCCAGTGTCTCTCTCTCACCAACAGCACTCCCCACTCACTGGATCCATAGTGTTTAGATGAATTTTAGAGTCTTCTGTTCTTCTGCAGGCTCCCCTGGTGGCCGAAACAGTAAAGAATCTGTTTGCAATGTGGGAGACTGGGGTTTGATCTCTGGTTGGGAAGATCCCCTGGAGAAGGAAATGGCTACCCACTACAGTATATTTGCCTGGAAAATCGCATGGACAGAGGAGCCTAGCAGGTTATAGTCCATGGGGTTGCAAAGAGTCAGACAAGACTGAGCAACTAACACACACACACACACACACACACACACACACAACCATTCTTCTGCACACTTAGTATCCAGCATATTTCATCATTTCTAAGGTGCTTGAGACGTAAACATCTCTGAAGTCAGCTGTGCCCACAGAATGATGGTGTATCTTGTTTTATGCTTTAGCTGTTAGCAGTACATAAAATAATACATGTCTTAGCATCGGGGCATCTAATTCCCACAGTTCACGTACTGTCTCAGACACACATTCCCCAGACATCCTCCAGCTAAGAACCTTTTTCCAGACTCACACGTGAGTCATTTCACCTTGACTTTCTTTGATATTTCACATCCTTATTCCATACGCCTAATGGCTTGTCATCCATTAGCTGTAAATTCTTTAACAGGATGACACCTGCCAGGACTGCTCTAACTGAATCGAGTTCATTGACCCTATGTCATGTCAAATTATTTTTGTTATGCCTCTCATTTTGGGTTTTGAACCTATTTAGGTTACTTTTCAGGCAGCCTGGCTGCCACTGCTGAGATCTCTCTGGTTCGATGATGCTCAAAAGAAATTGCTTTAACGTGAGGCTGTGTGAAAGCAAAGGAATTTATTGAAAATAATCAAAACACCCTTTTGTTAAACTCTTTACTAATTTATTCAATAGCTAAAGCCACATACTCAAACACACAGATGTGCCCTCTATACATGTATAGATTTATGCATGTATGCATTGTACTACACACACAAATCCATGTGGAGAGAGACGGAGAGGCCAGTGTGGAGCCTGAGTAAAGGGGAGAGACAGAAGCGGAATCTCTGAAGGCAAACACATCCTCATCACGACTTGGCGTTACCACCAGGAGCAGGGCTCAAGGACAGGTCCTGGTCCATTTCCGGATGTCTTCCCTCCCTTACACTGTCCACTTTGCCCTCTGTGTGTTGGTGAGGGGAGGCAGTCTTCTGTGTTTTTGGCTGGGCCAGTGGGGAGACAGTGGTGCAAATTCCCTGGGATGGAACACCAAGGGGAAGTGGATCAGGGAACTGGACAGGGAGGATAGGCAGGACACTGGGGCATGCTGGGTTAGGAGCCATAGGGTACAGTATCCAGGAGACCCTAAATATCCTGCTTGCGTTCTTCATCGTGCCCTGCTGCCTGCCGACCTGGGGGCGGTAATCACAGAGGCACCTTCGTGTGGGCGGGGCCTCCTCAGGGGCAGGGCCTGGGTGGGAGACGCCGGCTGCAGCCGAACTTGAGTTTCCAGCTGGAGCCATTGAGCAAGAGATAAGGAGACCTGGCCCCAGGGCATTTGAACAAACCAGAATTACCCTCCATGGGCCCTGTCATTAGCAACAGAGATACAAATCAGGGAAGACTTTGGTGCTGCCTTGACCATTTTCTGAGTTTTGGTAAAACAGAATCATGTCAAATGAAAAACATAAAAATAAAACAATTGCTAGAATAGAATTTTCCCCGTATTTAAAAATTAATACTCTTGGGAGAGAAGGGTTAATAACTCCCCCTACCAAACACACACACACACACACACACACACACACACACACACCACACACACACACCACACACACACACAAATACACAACAGTACAGAAAAACTATTCTAAACTATTGAAAATATATCTCTTGGGGTTGTGGGACTACAGATGATTTTTTAAATTATGTATTTAAGATTTTTTTCCATAAAGAAAATGCATTATATCTGCAACATAATACTTTTTAAAAGAAAAGTGTTTTTTTAAACCAAAAGAAAAAAAAAATTTTTTTAAACTGTTCTATTTGCCCCTTTTGCAGACTGGCTGTTAGGGGCTACTGGATACAGGCTGTGAGGGTGTGGGCATGGTGGCCAGGCCCTGTGTGGGAGCCCAGAACTTTTTCTGGATTGCGGTCACTCCCTCGGGCTCGTTGATCTCCGCTGCAGGTGGCCTTTGTGGTTGGCTGGTGTTCCAGTCAGTTCAATGTGCTTCTGTTTGGGATTTGTCCTCAGGCGTCCGAAGGCGTCCCCATGAGATTCTTCACCAAGCTGGACCAGCTCATCGAGTTTTACAAGAAGGAAAACATGGGTTTGGTGACCCACCTGCAGTATCCCGTGCCCCTGGAGGAGGAGGACACGGGAGACGAGCCAGAAGAGGAGACAGGTAGGAAGGGATGGAGGGAACGTGCCCTGGGTCCCTGCCATCTGAGTCCTGTGCTTAAGTTCTGGGGTATCTCTCCAACTTCAGGTGCTTGTAGATTAGGTGGGTCTGGTTATCAGAGGGGGTTGACACGGTGGTTAAAGACCTGTTAGGAACACAGGCTCTGGGGTCAGACAGACCTAGGTCAAACTTCCTGCTCCCCATCTTCTTAGCTGTGTGACCTCGGATGAATTACTTAACCTCTCCTAACCACAGACTGCTCTTAAAGAGACACTAAAAATCGTGTCTACCTCTCGGTGTCATCAAATGAGTCAATGTAGATCCCAGAGCCTAGTACACAGTAAACACTCGATGCTGTTAAAATCATTGTCAAAATAATTAGCTGAATTTTGCTGTAAAGAGGAGGGAGGAAGAGATCATTGCACCAAACTGGAAGGATGAGAAAGGTGTTTCATGAGAGTATCATTAAAACAAAACAAAAAAAAAGGTACAGCCCCTGAAAGGTATCTGAGAGTCAGTCCTGCTGCTTTAGCGGTGGAGGGACAGACACACAGGCGAGAGTCGGACAGAGGCAGTGCAGCCAGGGAGCCACCCTTCTCTTCCCCTCAAATGTTCAGGTCCTAAAAGAAACCCCTGGGATACGTAACTGAGACTCTCAACCGGTCAGGGCTCCCTCTAAGTCCCAGGTCCCAGGGCCTGGAACCAGCAAGACCCCTGGGGGTCTCCCCACAAGGACAGATGAGACCAGAGGTGCCGAGGTCCCCTGCCTGGCTCCTCCTGTCCCTGGCTGCTCCCAGCCGTCCATTGGGCGTCCCTTCCCCCACCTCTGCGGGCCCCCTTTCCATTGCCTCCCTGGAGACTCACCTCGAGCAATTGCACAATGCCTCGGCGGCCTCACCAGAGGGCCAGCTCTGAACAGCCACCTGCTCCTGGAGGTGAGGCCCAGCCAGAGTGTGTTCAAAGGTGCTCAGGTCTGCAGGGGCTGAGGGGGACAGCTCACAGGCTGAGGCAGCTGTGTTCCTTCTCGCCTCCCCCGGCCCAGAAAGAGGTGCCCTCGGCTGTGACATAGCCAAAGATGACATGTCCACCGTGAGTCTGGGGCCAGGGCTGTGCCCAGGGCCGTGTGGTATCAACCAGCGGTACCCAGGAGTCCAGGCTGGGCCTTGACACTGAGATGCCATCCTGCTGAAATGCCCTCTGCATTCCCTCTCACACACCACCCAGTTTCTTCCCTTCTGGGCGTGGTGGTCTAGAAAAAGACCCCAACACTAGAAAAAGGCCTCCCTGAAAGAACTGGAAAAAGAAGCACAATCTCACGATGGCCGGCTCCCCTTCCCCAAGCAAGGCCCTATTGTAGGCTTAAAGTGGAGACTCCCCACACCCACCCAACCCTCCCCCTCCCCCACCCCACCCTGCCCCCGCCAGTCCAGTCCAAGGTGTCAGATTTGGCTCAGGTCTCCTCAAGGTGCTGCGTGCCCCCGTGGGGCTCTAAACAGACTCATGACCCTTGATAGAACCCAGGCCAGGTGAGGAAGTCAAGGGCTCATCCTCCCCCAAGGACTTCCCCGGGGGAGGTCTGTGGCCAGGCCCCTGAGGGTGGCCATTCTGTGTGGGGAGAGGCTGGGACAAGATGTCACAG
Source organism: Capra hircus (assembly GCF_001704415.2). Classification (NCBI taxonomy): domain Eukaryota; kingdom Metazoa; phylum Chordata; class Mammalia; order Artiodactyla; family Bovidae; genus Capra; species Capra hircus. The sequence goes on along the minus strand of NC_030810.1, from coordinate 7,954,170 downwards.
GCCCAGGGGCTCAGGACTCACCCCTCCCCCCAATGTCTGCTGCATGCAGGATGGAAGTTTTCCCCGGTGAGTGGGCAGGAGCCCCATCTCCCAAGCCGAGTCTGGTCACTTGGGTGGAGGGAGCCCCTCACTCTCTTCCATTGTCTCTGAGCGTCTAGAGGGATAGAGAAGGAAGGATGGAGACTGGAAAGTCCAGAGAAAAGGGAGCCTGGGTGGGAGTGTCGCGGGGCCCTGCCTGCTCCCTGCCCCACTCCTCCCGTGATGGGAACCCAGTGTCAGCCGGTCCAGGGCCCCTGCTCTGCCCCACAGCCGGCTGGCCTGCTGAGCCGCTGAGGCGGCTGATTCCACCCATCCAAGGCCAGCAGCCCTGCCCGGCACGGCCATCTTATCCCAGCAGGTGTTTGCAGAGCATCTCAATGGGACTCGCTCTGTGCTGGGCCCCGGGTCAAAGGCCACCAAGACCTGTCCTTGGTCAGCTCCCCCAGAGCTGGCAAGGGAGCAAGGACGGAAAGGGACGGAGTGGGCATAGGTGGGTCTGTGGCTGGGCGCCTGGCCTGGACCCCACATGACGGGACGGTGGAGAGATCACCAACAGAGGGCGTGGGAGGGTGGAGATGCTGAGGGAGGGTACACTCGGCCCAGACGGCTCTCCTGCTCTTGTCTTGGGTAGAAGGGGCCATGTCTCCACCCGAGCTGCCACCCAGAAACATCATCCCTTTATCTGTGGGGCCATGCGAGGCTAAGGAGGCCCCTGCTTCCATGGAGATCCCTCGAGCTGCCGAGGTCAGCCGGCCGAGCCTCTCAGAGACACTGTTCCAGCGACTGCAGGCCATGGACACCAGTGGGTGAGTCTCACCTGGCGGGCCCCACGACACCCAGGCAGCTCACCCTGTGCTTCCCTCCTGGGGGTGCCCCTTCCACCCCAGGACAGGGTATCATGGAGCCCACTGGCCTCCCAATGGTGGGTCTCTAGTTCTCAGGGTGGCTCTGACCGAGTGGGCACTGAATGGCCCTGCCCAGATGCTCCGTGTCCACCAGGCCCCAGGGCAGGAGCTGATTCTGGAGTGATGGATGATTCTCTGCTGCAAATGGCATGGGCCTGCTCCAGACTCCGGGGCCTAGGCTGTGATTCCCTGGCCGGGGCCTCCCATGAACTCACATGACATCTATTCCCATCCCAAACACCTCTCCCTGATTCAGATGGTCCCAGCAGCGGAGATGCCTGCACTGCAGCCTGGACCTGCTCTGGGCCTCGTGCAAAGGTGGCCACCATCCTTGTCACCAGGAGATGGGCCAGAGCAACAGTCCATGGGTGGTGTGAACTGTGAGGTCTGCACAGGGTACTGCTCCTTTCTTTGCGGTGGAAAGTGTTATGGAAAGTGGAAAGTGTTCAGTCATGTCCAACTCTTTGCGACCCCATAGACTGTAGCCCGCCAGGCTCCTCTGTCCATGGGATTCTCCAGGCAAGAATGCCAGAGTGGGTTGCCATGCCCTCCTCCAGGGGATCTTCCCGACCCAGGGATCAAATCCAGGTCTCCTGCATTGCAGGCAGATTCTTAACCATCTGAGCCACCAGGGAAGCCTGTGGAAGGTATGAGATGCAAGCCTTTCACCAGTTTGTTTCACTTGCCCTGATCCAGGGTTCTCAGGATCTGGCCCCATGGGTGGCACCAGACTCGTCCATGTCAGTTGAGGTCCCACAGCTCCTTTGCCCCCTTGGCAGGTTCAGGCTGGATGATGCGAGGTGGCAGTATTGCCTGGGAACGATGTTGGTTATTTTGCCAGTCAGAGGCCCTGACTTTAGCACAGGCCAAAGGATGGCTTCCGCAGGGAAGACTCTCTATGAGGGGAACTGTGTCCCCAACACCAAGTATGTCACCTGCTTCGAGTCAAAGCTCCTAGATCTGTGTTCAGTGAATGAATTAGCACACAGTCATTTCCACGCATTAATCATTTCAAAACATTTTTTTGTTTCCTTATGAGAAAAAGTCCCCCCAAATACTATGCTATTGGCAGGGCTCATGCAACATCTCCAACTTGAAAGCTTCATTTATGACACCCAGGGCTGCTCCCCTGCCATCTGATTTGGCAAAATACAAAGGGAAGGCCTGAAGGAACGCACAAGCCACTGGTTGCTAAGATACCTGGGGTTTTCCTATTTCCACCTTGACATATCCTCTAGTTCTCCAGGCCTACCAGGCTATAATCTCTGCACCCTCCTGGAATTCCTCGTTCTGTTTACCAAGAAGCTAAATATGCTCTAAATATGTTGATTCATTATCATGATCATCCTGATATGTGTTTCTGCATAACAAATACTTATTAAAAGAGTCCATGTAGAGCCCATTGTTTTAGTTTCCTTGAGGCTCTATTTCTTGGAGGTTTTAGGTGCCAAATGCAGTGCAGTCCCTGAGGAAATAGGCAAAGATGCTCAATGGTGCCCCTGCTGCCCAGCTCCTCCTGACTCTTCCATGCATTCTCTTAGCTGTATCTCCTTATCAGTTCCTCCTCTCTAGGGACATGTCTTCTTAAGGGACCCAGGGCCCAGTGGGGCAGGACGAAGTGTTCAGCCGAGCCTCCAGGCAGCTCCTGAGATGGGGCGGTGGGGCCAGCTGGGGGCTAGTGAGCCCAGGAGGTGGCCCTCTATGATGTGTTGTTGTTGCTTAGTTGCTAACTCATGTTCGACTCTTTTGTGACTCTTTTGGGATGGTCTGTGTGGGCTGTAGACCGTCAGGCTCCTCTGTCCTTGAGCTTTCCCAGGCGAAAATACTGGAGTGGGTTGCCATGTCCTTCTCCAGGGTATCCTCCCAGCTCAGGAATCGATCTAATGTCTCCTGCATTGCAGGCAGATTCTTTACCACAGAACCAGCTAGGAAGCCCTCTTTGGTATGGCTTCTCAGTTAACAGACAGCCTTGGAACTTGCCTAAAACTTCTGCTTAGAGATGGGCCTGTGCAGGTGGAACACACCGGAGGGACCATGGTGCCTGCCCTCAGTTCTCTTCTGGGCATGAAAAACTAAGATTCTGCCTCGTGGTTGCAAGTGAATCTATGTTGCTTGTGAAAAACCTTTGTACACAGAGGACTGCCTTTAGATTACTCTTAATTATAAGACAAACTGCACAGTCTTTTGTGCAAGCTAATTAGATCTAATCAGTTGGATCATAGTTAATACAAGGTTTGGTTTGTGGTTTAGTCACTAAGTCGTGTCCGACTCTTGTGACCCCATGGACTGTAGCCTGCCAGGCTTCTCTGTCCATGGGATTCTCCAGGCAAGAATACTGGAGTGCATTGCCATTTCCTTCTCCAGGGGATCTTCCCGACCCAGGAATCGAACCCAAGTCTCCTGCACTGCAGACAGATTCTTTACCAACTGAGCTATGAGGGAAGCCCGACTACTGAGTTAAAATCAACTTTCTCTGATAAACAGAGTCTACATCTTTATGTCAACACTTTTCGACAACATGTTTAACAGACATAACTTCCTAAAGCAAATACTGATGATCTCAAAGTTACAAGTCAACAGGCATGAAAACTGTTAAAGTCTTAATGCTATAGGAGAGATTTGTCCTTTTTAGTAAACCAGACTGAGGCAGAAACTGGCTTAAGACACAGAATGAGTATAGATTAAACTTAAATATTATGAAGACTGGTATGTGAATAGTTACTAACTTTAAATAAGTCAAAATGGCTAATCTACATCTTTTCAATCTTAAGAGCAACGACCTTTCGTTCTTTCCAGGATCCTACAGAAAAAAAAAAAACAAAAAACAAAAAACCATAACCTCTAGTCTCACCTTGATTGCATGTCAAGGCTGGAGCACAGCTATTTAAGGCCTGCATGAATTTTTTCACACATGTAAATCGACGTCCTTAAGCTCCTCCCCCACCCCACCCAATTTCCTTGTTTGTGGAATAGGAATAATAGTAATGTCTGCCTCATAACATTGATTTGAGGATTAAAGGAGAAGATGCGGGACTTCCCTGGTGTTCCAGTGGCTAAGACTATGTGCTACCAATGCAGAGGGCCCGGGTTCGATCCCTGGTCAGGGAGCTAGACCCCACATTCTGCACCTAAGAGCTCACACGCCAAACATGAAGATCCTGAGTGCTGCAACGAAGACCTGGCGTGGCCGGATAAACATATAAAGATTTTTTAAAAAAGGAAAATGAACATGAAATGGTTAACAGAGTACCAGTATGGTACGTTCAGAACATACTTGCTCTGATTACAATGTTCATTATTATAGGAACAAAAATTCAATGTTTAAAAATTATCCAGAAAAAAAACCGGTGCTGGGAGATGGTACGTAGAGGTGTGATCAGCCTCGGGGGTGGCCCTGGTGCGATGAGGCCTGGGCTCTGCCTCTGCTGGGCTGTCCTGTGCAAGGATAGGTCCTGACTCAGGCCCACGTGCTTCATCCAGAAGCTGAAAGGGACTGAACCCGACTGGGAGCAGGGGTTGGAGCCCAGCGCCTAGGCTATCACTACCATGCCCCCAGCCCCATCGCTCATCACAGAGACTTCCCCTTCAGAGCCTCAGATGACTGGGAACCCCCTCGACACAGAGCTCCAAGTGGCCTTTGGCCATGAACTTGGGAATTGGTCTGTGAGCTGGAGCTATTTGCCTTCTCTAGACTGGAGCATCCCTCAGCCCTTAGATTCTGTCTTTAGGAATAGATGAAGCAGGAAAGCAAGTCCTCTGTACATTTTCAGAGCTCTTCTGTCTCCTTGTCAAAGGATAAAGATTCCTATCCCCAGCCAGTAGAGTATGGCTCCCTTCCACGTGCCAGAAAAGCCTTTATGGGTGGGTTAAGAGGGAGCCTGCTGTATGGGCCCTTTATGTGTGTCTGACCTGTTCTCCATCCCTTCACTGAGACCCAGGGAGCCTGTCCAGGTTCAGGAAACGGTTCTCCTGGAGGCTGGTGTCTCAGCTGCAGGCTCTGAGAATATAGATTTCTTCTTCTACCTGTTACTGTTGGTGTCTATGGCTAAAGGAACTGAAAAAACCATGTTGTCATTTCTACTTTTATCCCCTCAGGATTCCAGAAGAGCATCTGAAAGCGATCCAAGATTATTTAAGCACTCAGCTCTCCCTGGACTCTGATTTCGTCAAGTCGGGCTCCAGCAGTCTCCCTCACCTGAAGAAACTGACCGCGCTCCTCTGCAAAGAACTCTATGGGTAATAGCTGCCCAGTGGGGGTGGGAGGGGGGCGGACAGCGGACCAGGAACCTGCTCATTAGGGTGAGCCCCGCACTTGGCCCAGCTGCCACTTGGGATAATTGAGCAGTCGGTAGGACTTAGAAATCTGTGGTTGCTGGAGGTTTTGTTTTCATGGTATTTGAACTTGGTGGTGGCTGCGTTTAAAAAAAATAGAAAGAAAGAAAGTTAATTTGAGGCCAGTTGCCATGGGAAGGGGTGGGCGGAAGTACACCGCCAGCCCTTCCACACTTGCTCAGGATGCAGTGGTTAAGGCTTTCGCTGCTTCTTGTCCTTCTTGCTGCAGCCAGCACATTTGATAAGCACATAAGGTCACCAAGGGGAGATAAATTAAAGTCAGCCCTTTATTGTGTGGGTGGTGATGGCCCAAGATTGCAGTGGTGGCAGGTTTTTAAAGTGAGCCGATTCACCAAAATGCCAGTGTTCTGCGAATGAATTCATTGAAGGACGGATTGGTAAAAATTCCAATTCCTTTCCTTGTTTTAATTTCATTACCATTAAAATTAACAGTGAAGGACAGGGAAGCCTGGCATGCTGCCATCCATGGGGGTTACAAAGAGTCAGACTCAATTAACAAAAACAAAAATATCTTAATTATTGGGAACAAAATTAAGACTGATATGCTATCTGAAGAATTGACAAAAAAATTACTTTAAATACTTGAAAAAATTGATAATAACATTTTAAAGCATCTGAAAGAAATTACAAAGACCCAAAACAATCCCATGGCAAATGAAAGGTCAGCATTTTTGTTGGAAAAATAGCATTTCATGGGGGTGAGGTTTTATCAGCCTCTACTCTGTGTTTTATTACATAAACATCAGTTTCAAAATTCTTTTGTCAGTTTCTCTGGTGCCCTATCTATCTTCACTTAGTTAATATGCAAAAAAGAATCTTTCATCATCAGTAATCAAATTGAACCTTCCTTTTAAAGGCTCTTAAAAGCACAATCAGTACATTTGGTACATTCAGCAAATAATTTCTTTGACAAATTGAGCACTCATCAAATTGCCCAGTCAGGTTTCATTTCAATGAATTGGCTTTCAACTAATGCAGTTTCAGCCTTTGGACCCAGAGCCATCATTTTTGTAGATTTCCACGGAAAGCTATTTCTCCATATGATGCTGTTGTTAAAAATTGTTAATTACTAGGAAACACACACACGGCACTTCCTTTTTAAGAAGCACGATTTCATGATGGCTGGTAGCAAGCTTAATATTTCTGCTCCAGTGGAGATCCTGTCCTTTGCTGCTTCCTTGTCCAGGAGGGGCCGTACCTTTCAGTGTCTCCATAAGCTTCATGTAGCCACTCAGCACCTCTGCCCAGCACTGCTGTGCTCGCCGGGCTTTCCCAGAATCTAGTCACCTCACCCTTGCGGTGCCAGCAGCTTCCTCAACTCGGCTAGTTCTCTAGGTTTCTACTCCTTTATTTACTGGAGAGTTAACTTCGAGTTAGAAGCAGAGACGCTGTGATGTTCTAAATCCTGTACCTCCACTTGTTTGTCTTCGCTTCATAGGCAAAGTGAGAGTCAGGCTTGGAGATGCAATTAGGGATGCAATTTTAGAAAATCTGAGGAACCAGATGGCACTATGGTAAGAATCCATCTGCCAGTGCAGGAGTTGCAAGAGATGCGGGTTCAACCCCTGGTTGGAGAATATCCCCTGGAGGAAGAAATAGCAACCCATTCTAGTACTCTTGCCTGGGAAATCCCATGGGCAGAGGAGCCTGGAGGGCTACAGTCCATGGGGTCGCAAAGAATCAGACACGACTGAGCGACTAAACAACAACCACCCGTGTGCTATCTGGCAACACTGGCAGGAATCACATCACGCAGGCCTCCCAAGGCCAGGTGGAGATTTTCAGCATGGCTCTGTAACCTGAGTCAGGGCTTTGGAGGCTGGATCTTAGGAGGCACACCAAAAGCAGCAGACAGCTGGGAGCTGCATGATGTAAGGCTGGCCCACAAGAAAGGAAGTCAGAGGAGGCAGGGATTTGCTTTGCATTCTGCTGAGTCCTGGGTTTGGACAGTGTCTGGCATACAGGAACAGCTGATAGATATTAGTTAAATGACCTGATGGTTGGGAGAATGTGGGCCCTGAGGGCTGGTGTGCCCTGGGCGGGAGTGGATTGGTGGAGCTGGCAGATGGATGCAGGGTCAGGGGAAGGTCAATCAAGGGTGATCCCTAGATTTTCAGTGCAAGAAGCTGAGTGGTGGGTGATGCCAGTTACTCAGATGGGGAAAGTCAAGGAGGAAAGGGTTGAGGAGGATCATCTTTGTCTGAACTGCCATTGGCTTGAAGTGCTATTAGATATCCTGTGGGCGGAGCCATCAATCAAGGATTTAGTTCCAGAAGTTAGATCCCAGGAGACCTCAGGGTTAAGGGTATATACATCTGGGAGTCATAGGCATGCAGTGGGCACTTGAAGCTGGGAGACACATGGGGTAGGTCCTCGCAGCGGGAGTGCACACGGAGGGGAAGAGGGCAGGGGCAGATACTGAGAGGTGGGTGGAGGAGAAGGACCTGGAACCGGGGGCTGAGGATGGAGCCGAAGGTAGCAGGTTTGTCTGCTCAGACCACCCGGCCCAACACAGACTCCGGGGTGAGGATGGGAAAGTCACAGAGAACCACGGAGTGAGAAACAGTGCAAGAGCCTCCCCCGCAAAAATGTCATAGCAACGTCATTGCCCGCAACTGAAAGAGCCTCAGCAACACAAAGGCTCTAGGGAGATTTATAACCCTAAGTTAGACCATCTAGAACCAGACAGAAACTTTTGCAGAGAAAGAGAACAAAAAGTTAAGTCTCCAGAGTCTGGAAATACTTGGTAACTCCTGAAATGGAGAAACAAGAGGAATTATAAGTAGGATTTTAAAATAACAGGTCAAAGTGTGGGAGAGGGTGTTTTATCAGTTAAGTAAGGATTTTAATAAAGAAACCAACCAACCAGACAAAAATACATCATCATTATAACTGCTTCTTTGGAGGCCATAAAATAAACCCACAGTTCTCAAAGCAAATTTATAAAACAAATCACAAAACACAGCAGTGTCAGGGAAGCATATATACACACACACACACATACACACACACACACACACACACACACACACACATATATATAACAAGGGAGGACTAGATAAGCACCTGCAAAGAATGTGTGGTTAAAAAAACAATAGTCTGGAAAGAGGGCATAGAGAGTCAACTTATAGCTGGTAGGGCAGGCTCTCCAAGAAGCAGGGAAAAAATGATGCTTATCTGATAACTAAATATATTTTTTAAAAAAAGTTTTCAGGCTTATAAAGGAGCTAAATCCAGGTATTGAGAAGCCTTATAATGATCCAGTCACAGAACAACCAAACAGGAGTACTGTAACCTCTTTTTACAATCTTCAAAGCCACAAGCAAAGATGAATTCAGAAAGTAATTACGAATAGCACCATTACTTTTCAAAATTATGATACTTAATATTATTCATACTCTTTGATGACATGATAAAAATGCTGAAGCAGCATCTCCAAGAAGACTACTGATTTCTCCTTGGGATTAACTGAACATAGATATCCTTCAAAAGCCTAAGGAGTCTTTGCCGATTTAAAAAAATTGGTAAAAATGTACTAATCACATGCCTTCCCTTCAAAAAGTTTCCAAGAATTTTTTTCCAGAAATGTTAGTGTGCTGGTGATCCTAAAAATAAGAACCCAGCAGCCTACTGAGCAGCTGGATATGAATACACCCAAAACAGAAGTGTCCATTCTGTGTTCCCAGAACGCAGAATGATGATGAAAATAGAGATAACAAAACTAGCCACAACCATCTGGGTGCTTTTAGACCATCTCCTAAATCACAGTGGAATTAAGGAAGGCACTTCATGCAATGATAGCCTGCCTGGGAGAGGTTTGGAAACCCAGAGGAATCAAGCCTCTGTATATCAGAGCTCCAGGTGATGCAGCCGAAACACTACTGGAGGAAAAGCCAAAGATTTAAATGCTCTGTTACAGAAACGGGGTGGGGTAGAATAATAAGTGAAACATACAAACTTAATCCAGGCTGTCAGTCTCCTGAAGGCATCATGGGCCATATCCTGATTGCACAGATATTGCCGCAGTCAAGCAAAGTACTGGAAGCAGTAATCTGTTCAATATTTGTGAATGAAGATTGAGTGTGTGCCAACTATGAGCCTGGGCTTCCCAGGTGGCGCTAGTGGTAAAGAACTCACCTGCCAATGCAGGAGACACAGAGACTTGGGTTCGATTCCTGGGTTGGTAAGATCCCCTGGAGGAGAGCATGGCAACCTACTGCAGGGCTCCTGCTTGGAGAATCCCATGGACAGAGGAGCCTGGCGGGCTATGGTCGATAGGGTTGCAAAGAGTCATATACGACCGAATTGACACACGCTACCAAGAGCCAGATACTGTTCCAGGGGCTAGAGATACAGTAGTGAACCAAACAAAGTCTTTGAGAAATCTCTGTTAAGTGAATGAATAGTAACAACAACTGGAAAGTAAAAGAGCAAGGGGGAAATAATTTTAAAAAATAATAAATTAGGAAAAAAGTCAAGGAAATTTTTAAAATTAGAAATGTGGGAGATCTAATAATTTGCATTAAACATTTACAAGTCATAAAGAATACAATTACGTAGTTGCAAATCTTCAAATTATAATTAAATGTAATAAATATTTAATGTGAAATATGAAACATAAAAATTACTGTGCATGCCCTACTTTGAACTTTAAACAAGGAAGAATAACCGTAATTTATACATTATTCAGGAATGACAAAAATCACCTAATTCAATATGCAAGAAAAGTACAATTCCAATCCAGAAACCTAATCAAGATAATAGCCTAAAATAATAAACTATATCCAGTTTCACTTATTAATGTAAGTATATAACATGTCAGTAATATTCTAGCAAATATAATTTAGTGGTATGAAAAATGTAGGTTTTATCTAAGAAATCATTCCAAAAGCGAGTCAACATAAAACACTGTAATTAGCAGTAGGTTCAGTTCAGTTCAGTTCAGTCGCTCAGTCGTTTCTGACTCTTTGTGACCCCATGAATCGCAGCACGCCAGGCCTCCCTGTCCATCACCAACTCCCTGAGTTCACCCAAACTCATGTGCATCGAGTCGGGGATGCCATCCAGCCACCTCATCCTCTGTCGTCCCCTTCTCCTCCTGCCCCTAATCCCTTCCAGCATCAGGGTCTTTTCCAATGAGTCAGCTCTTCACATGAGGTGGCCAAAGTATTGGAGTTTCAGCCTCAGCATCAGTCCTTCCAATGTAGTAGGTTAAAAATAAAGAAATTGTTTCTATAGATGTCCTAATAAACCTGATAAAAGTAATTTCTAATTTTTAAAAATCACTTTTTAAAAAGGAATAGAGGGATACCTCCTTAATAATGCAATATGTGTCAAATATAAAACCAGTTACACTTGACAGGCAAACATTAAAATCATTCCATTAAACATTTTAACAAAAGAAAAAGAAACTGCATGAGAAATTTTTGCTAAAGCAAAAAGAAGCTAAAATTTGGAAAAGAAAAAATTAAGAAAACAATGAAGGTTCAGAACATTCTTTCTGAGTCTGCATATCTGAACTGAGAGAATGTTGGATGTTCTAGCTGGAAACTGAATGGGAATCTTGGGGAAACTGACCATCTCTCTGAGACCAAGGGGGCTTCCCTGGTAGCTCAGGTGGTAAAGAATCCACCTGCAATGCAGGAGACCTGGGTTCAATCCCTGGGTTGGGAAGATCCCCTGGAGAAGGGAAAGGCTGCCCACTCCAACATTCTGGCCTGGAGGATTCTATGGACTGTATAGTCCTTGGGGTCTCAAAGAATCAGACGCAACTGAGTGACTTTCACTTTCAGAGACCAAAGTGGGCCCAATCTTTACTCCTTATCTTCCCTTGAGCTGGTGACCTGAAACAGACAAGCTGAGTCTCAGGGACCCTGCTGATGGTAACTTCCTTGGACAAATCCTTTCTGTATCGTAAGATCAGTGCTCAAGTCTTTCAGCTCAAGTCCTTCTGTGTCATTGGTCATTCTGGCCCTAACCAACATCTCCAGACATGTCTGAAAGCCAGATTTATCAAAATTTTACCCAAGTTGGAAATACAGAGAATAACAGCATTATTCTTAGAAAATTCTAAAGATTCAGTTTGTGTATATGTACTTGTGTGTTTTTAAAATGCCATTTTTAAAAAAGAGAGCAGTGAGGGAGATCTGTTTGATGTTAAAACATGTTCTGAATTAGTGCTTTAGAATTCTTTTTTTTTTTTTTTTTGGCCTAGAATTCTTTAATGAAGTGATAGTTTAAATGGAATACCACCATGTGACCTGAGCAGCTCTGGTGGAGGTGGGATAGAAACCAAGAACTCTGTCTGCCCAGCTCTTCCTACCTTTTCCCTGGGCGAGTTACCTCCCCCCACCCCATCCTTGGCTCCCAGAGGAGTCCCCAGGATTACCGATCAAAGTCAGTAGGCTGCAACACCATCCTTGCAACAGTGAGATGTGTCAGTGTGTGAACATGGCATTGCCTAGTACATGAGGAGCTCCAGAGTTTTTGTTGAATGAGTGATACAGATTCTGGCAAGAAATTCTATCATATCTGAGATGGGCTTGTGCAAGGAACTAGTTCAAAAGAACTCTGGGAAAAAAAGAGCAAGTGCAGTTGAGTGACACTGAATAGCAATATGGAAAAAGGTGAACTTATTTCCACCACATATTTAAAAAAAAATTTCAGTTGAAGTAAGGAATTAAAAAGATATGACAATAACCCTCCAAAACCTTGTTTATAACATAGCTTTTAAAAGAGTGGGAAACTGATTTAAATGAGCAACTAATTGCTCACAAATAAATACCGATGACAAATTTTTAACTAAGGTGAGCCAAAAACATTTTCAAAGAAAGATGAAAAATAGAGCAATACAAAACTATAAAGCATTTTATAATAAAATCTAGCCTACCTAGGGTGAAAACAACAGAATGAGGGGGAAAAATCCACAACACATAGATTAAATAAAAATCAAGGCAATAAGTAAAGAGTTTATGCCAATGTATAAAAATAACAACAAAATTCCCACCCGAAGACCGACAATGGACATGAAATTTCTAGGGAGAGAAATATAGTAAAAACCAACCACACAGAAAAACACTTAGGCATTAGAAGTTAAAGATGTGCAAATCAATCCATCAGTATTGAAATGCACCGTTAGATCCACTGAAAGAGTAAGGGTAGAGAACTACAGAATTCAAATAGCACAGATGATAAGCAGGCTGGAATAGTGCCCAAGGCCACCATCACTCAAGGGCTTAGCAATATCAATCCAGAGCCATCATCTCTGGTTGGCTTGAAACTGTACTTGAAAATAAGTAAAGAAGAAATAGCGAGGACATGGAAGCACCCTAGATGTTCATCGAGAGATGAATGGATAAAGACGTTTTGGTACATATACACAGTGGAATATTACTCAGCCACAAAAAGGAACCGCTTTGACTCAGGTCTAACGAGGTGGATAAACCCAGAGCCTATTGTACCGAGTGAAGTAAGTCAGAAAGAGAAAGACAAATATAACACGTGTGTATGGAATCTGGAAAGCTGGTATTGAGGAACCTATCTGCAGGGCAGCAGCGGAGACGCAGACGTGGAGAAGAGGCTTGTGGACACAATGAGGGAAGGAGGCGGGGGGCGAGTGGAGAGAGCATCAGGGAAGCATACGCATCACTGAATGTACAATTGGACAGCCCGTGAAAATTCGCTGTGTGCCACAGGGAGCTCAAATCCAGGGCTCTGTGCGAGGGGTGGGATGGGGTGGGAGGTGGGAGGGAGGTTCAAGAGGGAGGGGACATATACATACCGATGCCTGATCCATGTTGATATGTGGCAGAAACCAACACAATATTGTAAAGCAATTATCCTCCAATTAAAAATAATTTTTTAAGTTGAAAAATAAAATAAAGAAAAGTGATATGAACAAAGCTGTTCACAGCAGCCTTTACTTATAGTTACCAAAATCTCAAAATAACGCAAATATCTAGCAATTGATTTTGGCACATTTACTTGATAGAATATTTGGAAGCCACTAAGAATGTTAAATGTATAAAAAACATGAACAGTTTTTGATGAAATAATAGATGAAAAATAGAACTCAAAATTGTCTGCTCACCCCGTCCAAAGCAATGGGAAAATAGAAGATGAGATGAGAACAAAGAATCAATCAAGTCCTAGTATTGTCATTGAGTCAGACAAAGACAGACCTCCCTGGGGCGTCCACCTCAGCTGCTAGGAGGGGATTTGAACCAGAAAGCACAGACTGCCCCCACTGAAAGCCCTGGGGCGCAAAACGAAAATGCAGATTCCAGACCAAATCAGATTGGGGCCCAGACGTTTGCATTTTTAACACTCAGTGAGGGTGTGATTCTTATAAACACTCAAGTTGGGGACCATGGATTACTAAGTTATTTCTAAGTCATTTGGGTTGCTAGATTCAGAGTTTCTACAGGCTTACGCAGTCGAGTACAGCTAAACAGAGGTGAATCAGATTACCGCATCACGGCTCCCGTGTGGTCCTAGTGGGGCCCAGGCAGGAGTGGGGGGCTCTGGCAGGCCAGGATCTTTGCCTGGGCTTGTCCTCTGCCAGAGTGCATGTGAGCACACTGCGTGTCCAGCTGGAGCCTGTGTGCGTGATGCCGTGCTGGTCCTCACTAACGCTCAGCCTTCATCCTGTCTCCCGCCCCAGCGAAGTCATCCGGGCCCTCCCTACTCTGGAGTCTCTGCAGAGGCTGTTTGACCAGCAGCTGTCCCCTGGCCTGCGTCCACGGCCTCAGGTAAAGACGCTGGGAGCTGATGAAACATGTGCGGGAGGGGCTTGGGGGGTGGTTTGGGGGGAGGTGGGGAGAAGAGGAAACCAATGTCCCAGGGACTTTGCTGGACCCCCACCTCTAGGGCAAAGGAGCTTCAGGATCCTGCCCCTCAGTCAGGTTTATGCCTCCTGCCCCCACTGAATTTTGGTTTGAGGAACTGCCAGCAAAACTCCTTATTAGTGCTGAATAAATCATCAGAAACTGACAAAAACTGGAGGTGCCTAATGGTTTGGTCCCACCTCTTACCCCAGGAAGAGCAGGGGAAGGTGGGCCCCCTGAGACACACACACACACACTGGGAGCCAAGGCCTGCCAAGTTGTCTGTGTCACAGAAAGTGTCCCCAGCAAAGCTAAGAACAGAATTAACATGTTTAAAAGGCAAACCCTACCAGCCATGATTAAGTAAAAGCAACCAAAATGTTTAAATGGGGAGAGGATTTTTAAAAGGCTGTTTAACTGAAGAGGGACTGGGAATTGCCAGGATACCCTTGAAGAGATGTTAGTAACACCTCATTAGTAGCCAAAAATGAGCTGCAAAGCTCCGCTTGCCTCTCCGATGGGCAAATTTAATTGGTGAAGTCAGGACTTGGCTCCAACACAGAGGTCAGGACTCCTGGGTTCATCGCTCACAGTTGTGAGTGCAAATGGGTTTTTGAAATGCAGTTTAGCCGTTTGCATGAAAATGTTAAATGCTCAGCATCCTGCAAGCAAGCCAGTTACCTGTAGGCAGCTGCCTTAGGGTCTACACATTTGCACAGATGTTGGCAAAGGTGTTTATTGTAGCTTTGTCTCTAAAAGCAAGAAGTAGGATGCAGAATTCTGAACTAAGGTGGATGCATTGATGTAGAAAGATCTTCAAGGTATACTGTTGGGTGGAAAAAGCAAACGGTTGAGCAATGTATAAACTAGGGTGTAAGTCTGCACATGGAAACTGTACCAGGTGTGTTTATACCCAAAAGGTCACCACAAGGAGGGGATGGAATGGAGTCGAAGCGACCTGGGTCGCGTTTGCCCAGATGGTTTTTTGGAGTTTTTTTGCTGAGAAAATGTTTTTGTATTCTGTTTGTACAACTTAAAAATTCATCAGGGGGAATAAAGAAGGCAAGCAAATGTAATTTTGCTTTCCTCAAGTGAATGATGTGTTTGTTTCTGGGAAAGTAAAAGCGAATTTAGACAAAACAGGAGCCCTACCAGACAGTAAAATTTAAATAGTTTGACAATAAGAACACACTCCCAAACCTTTGAAGTCAATTAGAAGAGGGAGAAGCTTCCAGCCCCAGCGTGCTGCCCCGAGTGTCTCAGCCACCGTTTTTGTATTCGGTGGCAGGTCAGAGTAGCGACAGGATGGGGGTGACGTCAGGATGTAGAGAAAGGGTTCTGGTTACCACCCTCCTGCCTGAGGGTTCTGGTGACCACCCTCCTGACTTGAAAAACCAGAGACTGTGTTGATGCCTTCAGAAATTTCACAAATGGAAAAGGGAGTTCTGAGGCCGCCCGGGATATAGGAAAGAACCCTGAGCCATGCATCAGAAACATCCAAGTTCAACAGATGACTATGCCCCCACCCTTGCTTTCCTCGTCTGTGAAATGGGCATAGTTCCATCTGCCACTGCAGGGTTATGTGAGGGAGTAAGTGAGACTGCTTGGGTGGCACATCTGGAGGTGGCAGCCTCTTGCCAGCACAAGGCCCTGTCCGTCAGGTCAGCGAGACAGGATGGGGACCCCTGCGTGGAGTGCATCTGAGAAGCTGCTGGGAGGTGTAAAGTGCAGCATTAGCAGAATGTGAGGTCTGGGGAGAGCCCTGGGTCTGCCCTACGTGAGAATGGAGAGTTGTTAACCTTGGAGCCCACATCCTCTGAAGTTCAACTGAAAAGCTCAGTGAAATAACTGGGTCAGCTTCTGTAAAGCCACGGGTGGCACTCAGACCAGTTCACCCACATTGAGGCTGAGTTGTGAATTTTGACCTCAACCTCAACGCTAGTGACATTTGGGGCTGGGTCCTTTTCTGTCGTGGGGGACTGTTCTGTGCAGTATAGGATGTTAACACTTCCTGGCCTCTACCCAATAGATGTCCTTAGCATCCCCCAAATTTGACAACCCCAAAATGTTCCAGACCTTGTCAGTTGTCCCCAGAGGTCAAGAGCTCCACCAGTTGAGACCCAGTGACCCAAATCTCAGGTCAACACCAACAGTGTGGCTTTGGGCAACTGACTCACTGCTCTGACTCAATGTCCCCATCCGAAAACCAAGGACTGGAGGAGTCAGTAGATGAGGAGTGTAGATGAGCGCATACGCCTTAAACATGCCGGGCAGAGCACACCCACCATCTCACCGTCATGTGCATTCAGTTCAGTTCAGTTCATTTCAGGCGCTCAGTCATGTGCAACTCTTTGTGACCCCATGAACCATAGCACACCAGGCTTCCCTGTCTATCACCAACTCCTGGAGCTTGCTCAAACTCATGTCCATTGAGTCAGTGATGCTATTCAACCATCCTCTATTGTCCCCTTCTCCTGCCCTCAGTCTTTCCTAGCATCAGGATCTTTTCCAGTGAGTCAGTTCTTCACATCAGGTGGCCAAAGTATCGGAATTTCAGCTTCAACATCAGTCCCTCCAATGAATATTCAAGACTGATCTCCTTTAGGATGGACTGGTTGGATCTCCTTGCAGTCCAAGGGACTCTCAAGAGTCTTCTCCAACACCACAGTTCAAAACCATCAATTCTTTGGCACTCAGCTTTCTTGATAGTCCAACTCTCACATCCTTACATGACTACTGGAAAAACCATAGCTTTGACTAGACTGACCTTTGTTGGCAAAGTAATGTCTCTGCTTGATAATATGCTGTCTAGGTTGGTCATAACTTTTCTTCCAAGGAGTAAGCGTCTTTTAATTTCATGGCTGCAGTCACCATCTGCAGTGATTTTGGAGCCCCCCCCCCCAAAATAGGGTCTATCACTGTTTCCATTGTTTCCCCATCTATTTGCCATGAAGTGATGGGACCAGATGTCATAATCTTCGTTTTCTGAATGTTGTTTTAAGCCAACTTTTTCACTCTCCTCTTTTACTTTCATCAAGAGGCTCTTTCATTTTTCTGTTTCTGCCATAAGGGTGGTGTCATCTGCATATCTGAGATTATTGATATTTCTTCCAGCAATCTTGATTCCAGCCTGTGTTTCATCTAGCCCAGCACTTCGCATGATGTACTCTGCATGTAAGTTAAATAAGCAGGGTGACAATATACAGCCTTAAAGTACTCTTTTCCCTATTTGGAACCAGTCTGTTGGTCCATGTCCAGTTCTAACTGTTGCTTCTTGACCTGCATACAGATTTCTCAGGAGGCAGGTCAGGTGGTCTGGTATCCCCATCTCTTGAAGAATTTTCCAGTTTGTTGTGATCCACACAGTCAAAGGCTTTGGCATAGTCAATAAAGCAGAAGTAGATGTTTTTCTGGAACACTCTTGCTTTTTCAATGATCCAGTGGATGTTGGCAACTTGATCTCTGGTTCCTCTGCCTTTTCTAAATCCTGTTTAACATCTGGAAGTTCACGGTTCACAGACTGTTGTGCATTCTTCTACCTAAAAAGGTAGTACAGGCAAAACTCCAGCTTTCTTTAATACCTTTTGTTCCAAGAACTGACTCCACTTTATTGATAGCATCATTTCTACTTTGTACATCTTTGCCCCCAAAAGACACAGATTCCAAGAGAGTGGGGAAGACACCATCTTACCACCAGGTGATGATGACCAGGATGAAGATCCAGAGTGTCTAGGGGAGGAGGAGGGGGCTTGAATCTGCTTATCGTCTTGACTCTTTTTGAGAAAAACAAGAGATCCCCCTAAAACAAGGGATCCTGTACTGTCCCACCTGCTCTCCCGCTCCATCCTTACCTGCGTCTCAGCTCCACTCCAGCAAGCCCATCCCTTGATCAGTAATAACCGTCGCCTGATTGGGGGCTTTATCAAGGAGCCAAGGGCCAAACCAAAAAAATTACAGAGAGTTTTGACAAGTATCAACTGCCGTGATGATGGTGGTGATGGTTGTGGTGGGGGGTGGTTGTAGTGGTCGTGCTGCTGATGGTTAGAAACGATGGTGATCAGTGATGGCAGAAGGAATGTACTGAAGTCGCCGGTGGAGGACTTCCCTGGTAGTCCAGTGGCTAAGACTCTGCACTCCTATTCCCAACGTCAATCCCTGGTCAAGGAACTAGGTCCTGCCTGCCGCAACTAAGCGTTCTCATGCTGCAACTAAAATATCCCGCAGGCTGCAAGATCCCACATACCGCAACTAATACCTGGTGCAGCCAAATAAATAAATTAAAATAGTTTTAAAAGATAAGTGGTCAACGGAAAAAAGTGAAAGTGTTAGTTGCTCAGTCATGTCTTATTCTTTGTGACCCTAGGGACTGTAACCCGCCAGGCTCCTGTGTCCCTGGGCTTCTCCAGGCAAGAATACTGGAGTGGGTAGCCATTCCCTTCTCCAGGGGAAACTGAGGTCAGAAGTCTGTGTGACCTGGCTGACTTACTGGGGGGTGGGTGGTGGTAAAAGGCAGCACCTAGTTGGTGATCACCCTCGTTCTGCCCTGCTTAGTGTTTGGAATAGTCCAGTCTGGTTTTCTTGTCCTTCTGGAGGGTGGGGATGGTGTCCTTTCAGCTCTATACCTCCAGCACCTTGGCACCGTGTCTGGCACAGAATCGAGGCTTTGTAAAGATCTCTTCTGTGAGTAAATGCTTGAGACTGTGGACTTGGTGCCAAGAAGATATGGTTTCACATCCTGCCGTGCCTTTACCAGCTGTGTGACTTCGGACATGTAACGTCAGCTCTGTGAGCCTCACGCACGCATTGAACAACTTTACTGAGCATCTTCTCTGGCCAAGCCCCCAGGTCGCAGCACTGGACACAGTTCTCCTGGGCCAGCCCTCACGGAGGTTCCGTGCTAGCCGGAGAAGCAGACAACACACAAACAATCAACACGATGCTGATCTAGCGGAGATGTCTTTGGCGTGGGTGGTCAGGGAAGACCTCTTTGTGACTCTGAGACCTGAGTGGCAAGGAAGTGGCCTCCCCTGGTGACATTTATGTTTCTAGGATTCCTCAGCAAGTGTGGCTCCAGGCCATGGGCAGATCAGAAGGTCGGAGGGGTGTGGCTGGGGCTCAGGAGGGGGTCACACCAAATCCTTAAGGGTTTGGATCATTGTTTTCTCCTGGTGGCGGGTGAGGGGGTTTGGAGCAGGGCCTGGCTGTGTTTTGGAAGTCCAGCAGCGGTGCCAATAGATGCAGTACACGTAGGAGGGTGGAGATGTTGTGATCCAGGACAGGCCTTGAGTTTTGTTTCTGCAACTGAGTAGAGGCGGTGAGAAGCCCTGGGAGAGCAGCAGATTTCGAGGGAAGAGGGAAGGAAGGCGTGCTTTTAGGTCATGGTAATTCTGAGATGACTGCACATATCATATCCCTGATTTCCTTACATGCAAAGAAGGACGGTAATCCTGCTTGTGGGGTTGTTGGTGGGGAAACCAGGATGAAGCCTAAAATCCGAACCTAAAAGTAATTTCAAGCTAATCCTGTTTTTGTTTCCTGGTTCAACTCATTTTGGTGAAAGGTACCAAACGGTTGCTGCCTCTTTAACAAAAACATGCAGGCTCATCTGATAGTACCCGCTTCAGCAAGGATGTGCAGTCCAGCCACTTGGAAACACATTTGGCATCACCTCGTAACCTCTGACCCCAGAAGGTCCTCCTCTAGCTTGTCCCTTGGCCCAGAGATGCTCTGGAAGTATATTTTTAGGCTCAGCCTGACGCCTCTCACAGCTGGCCCTCAGCAGCCCGTCCTTACCTGCTCTTTTTCTCGCATCCCAGGTGCCTGGTGAGGCCAGTCCCATCAACATGGTGGCCAAGCTCAGCCAACTGACAAGTCTCCTGTCCTCTATTGAAGACAAGGTGTGTGGGGGGAGTCCTGCCGCTTCCCTGGGCTTCTCTGTGGTCCCCTCTTCCCTCGGAGAATGCCCAGGTGTCCCCGTGACCCTGTCCCAGCCCGGACTGGCTTCTCATCGCCTCCCAACCTGAAGCCTCACGCGTTCCCGCCCACAGGTCAAGGCCTTGCTGCACGAGGGTCCGGAGTCTCCCCACCGGCGCTCACTCATCCCTCCGGTCACCTTTGAGGTTCGTGTCCATGGACTTGTGCTCCACACGTGGGGGGTTGGCTGGCCTTCTGGTCCCAGTGGAAGGAGGGCTCTGGGCTCAGCAGGGAGCCCGATGGCTGAATGAGTTTGGAAGTCAGCAGAACCGACTCCCTGGAACAATGATGAAATGTTAGGATGGGTGCCCTGGTGACTCTGTGGAGCCTTCTTCATGGGGAGGATCCCATGGGAAGAGCTTCTCATTGACCCAAGACACCAAAACTTCATCCTTCTCCAAGTGAGGGCAGTGAGTGTCATCAAACAGGCAGCCCTCTGAATAGGCTGCAAAATAGTGCCTCGAGGTAGGGGTTAGGGGAGAGAAGGGATTCCTACGATTTTCCTGGAAGTGACTGAGTTAGACTCTCCAGGCCCAGAAATTTGCTTTTCTTGTATTCCCCCAACACTGTGGAGCGTCTCGGCCTGCACTGCTTCCACATTCAAAAACAGGATGGGATGCCCACCCCCATGTCCTTCTGAGCCCTGATGAAAATTCTATATTAAGATATATTGCCGGGACTTCCCTGGTGGTCCACTGGTTAAGATTCTGTGCTTATACTACAGGGGGTGAGGCTTCCACCTCTGGTTGGGGAGCTAAGATTCCCCATGTGTGTGTACGAATGTCTGCTTAGTGCTGTCAGACTCTTTGGGACCCCATAAGCCCTCCAGACTCCTCCATCCATGGGATTCTCCAGGCAAGAGTACTGAAGTAGGTTGCCATTCCCTTCTCCAGGGGATCTTCCCGACCCAGGGATTGAACCCAGGTCTCCTGCATTGCAGGCAGATTCTTTACTGTCTGAGCTACTAGGGAAGCCCAGATCCACATACCTCATGGTAAAAATAATAATAATAAAATAAGAACAAAATGTACAGAGCCAAGAGATACTGCTTATAGTTGAAAGGGAAAAAAGAAGATACATGTCCATATTCTGAGTGCCTAGACAATTGTCTTCTTCCTAATTGTTATCAGTAAAAGTTCATATATTGGTTGTAACAAGGCCTGGGAGCTTCAATCTATTACTAAAATCCTCTGTGGAAGAAGGTGACTCATCAGATTTCTGAGTGTTGTCCGATTAAACAGTGAATAAAGCATCTTCTAGTAGCTCATCCTTCTCCTCCACCAAACCTGTTAGCAGAACAGCTGATGTGCACACAGCAGAGAAGCTGGGCTCCTTCCACATTTTAGCGATCCTCAGGAGCTGCCAGCGAAAACTCCCTCTGGGGCAAAGGAGGCTCAGAAATAGAAACCAGAGGTCCCACACGGGAGGGACATACGGCCAAGGGCCTCCCGGTCACATGGACGAGGGGCTCAGGGACGGCGCTGAGAAAGCACTGAGAAGGGATGACCAGCGCCTTTCTCCCCCTTCCTTCCTCTTCCTTCTTTCCACAGGTGAAGGCAGAATCTCTGGGGATTCCTCAGAAACTGCAGCTCAAGGTCGATGTCGAGTCTGGGAAACTGATCATTAAGAAATCCAAGGACAGCTCTGAGGACAAGTTCTACACCCACAAGAAAAGTAAGGCCCTCGTGTCCGTAAAATCCTCGTTCTGCTGATAGCCTTACTGTGGCCGCCGGCTATGTGGAGCAGGCTGTCAGGAAAGCCAGTCTTGCCAGGAGCCTTCCACCCTCTGCTGGGGTACCTCCCAGCCCCCGCCCTGCCTGTGGTGCCCCTCCAGTTCTCAGGCTCCCCTCCTGTGCCCCTGCACCTTGAGGCCTGCCCCAGACGCTCCGCCTGCTTCCTCCCACTCTGGGGAAACGAGCTTACGCTTGGCCCTGGGTGGCGGTTCTGCATATGTACGTGCTCTCCCTGTTAGGAGGCGGGCTGATGTGTGTGGTCATCCTTGTGCTCGGTTCAGGCCTTGCTGATCAAATCAGGGTAGCATATCCCTAGGGTAGCACAGACACAGTTCAGCCTGGCATTAATGTCATGGGCTCTAAATTCAGACTGGACATTCCCAGCTCCACCACTTAGCACCTGTGTGACCTTGCACACGACCTTTAACCTTCCTGGGCCTCAGTTTCCTCATCTGTAACATGGGGATGATAAGGTCCCCGTGAACTAATCTACATGTAAGCCTCCTTAGGAAAGCCTAGCACATAGGAGTCAACTCTGGGCAACCAAGGCTTTGCATTTCAAATAGTCTCATCAGTAAAATGGAAAATATTCCCACACCAAAGGCTTATGGAGAAGCTGCTGTGGGCCAAGCACTGGGGATCCTGGGCAAGCAGGACAGTCAAAGACTGCCCATGTGGAATTTACATCCCATTGCACGGAGTGGCCAATAAGTATGTCAGTAGGATGATTTCAGCTATTACCAAATGCTGGAAGCCACAGGTGAGGGATGGAGAATAACTGAGGGTAGGAGGCAATTTGAGGGGCAGAATCTGGAGTTGGCAGCCTTGTCAGTGAGGATAGAAAGTGGGAGCCAGCAGTGTGGCAAGGTCAGGGAAAGAGAAAGGCTAGAGAGAGGTTCTTGGGGGTGGGACCCCTGAAGGGCAACTGAATTTTGGGGGGCAACAGAGCACAGTGGTGGAAAATGCTCTGATATGGCCCTGACATCATTGCCTGGGCTCAGCTCTGCCTGCTTGGGAGCGGGCAGCTCCAAGCCTCAGTTTCTCCATCTGTACAATGTGGGCAAGACCATGTATCATCATAGCCTGGTACTTTCTGAGCCCCATTTCCTTACTTGATATTGGTTTATCCTCACAAGGCTGACAGATTCCCCAAGACAGTCATAAAAGCCAGAGACTCATCCCTTAAATAAATTTCCACCATAACACAACAGTTTGTGTTCCAGTTCAGGTTTTCAAACCCCTGAAGACAAAGCCCCTCTGGTCCATAAACAGTGTTTTTTTATCCTTCAGGGATTCAAAATCTGTTTAGTAGCATATAACTAGGGATGCCAGATTTAGCAAATAAAAATACAGGATACCCAGTTAAACTTGAATTTCAGATAAACAATGAAAAATTTTAGTATAAGTATGTCCCATGCAATACTTGGAACATACTTATAAAGGTATGCTTTTTTCTGAAAAGGAAGCCCAGGCAATCCCAGGCACAATCAGCATCTTTTGTTGTTAATAAAGTGGTATGAGAAGACAAAGAACAGAGAAGAAAGCAGAAAACATCACATGAGTTTTGTAAAGAGTAATTGTGCTTAGTTGCTCGGTCATGTCCGACTCTTTGAGACCCGATGGGCTGTACCCCACCAGGCTCCTCTGCCCATGGGGATTCTCCAGGCAAAAATACTGGAGTGGGTTGCCATTTCCTTCTCCAGAGGATCTCCCCAACCCAGGGATCGAACCCTGGTCTCCCACATTGCGGGCGGATTCTTTACCGTCTGAGCCACCAGGGAAGCCCTTGCAAAGAGTAAAGGGAAATAGTTTTTCATTAAACTCGGGTTGTAGTTATACACATATGGACATACATATGGTCACTGTATACATGTGGTTACATGAAAACCCTTTTCTTGCTGTCTGGAAGTGGGGGATTCTTATCTGGTTCTGCTAGAGGCCTGGCTTGTGGGATAGATGGAATGTTCTGGAGACAGGTTCTAGTTGGAGACCATGACTGATGGCCAGAGTTGAGAAATTGGGGAAATCCCGCCTCACTAGCCTTGCAAAGCAGGTGCCTGTTGGGAGTGTGGGCTCCACGCTGTCTGACCTCTGCTATTTAACCCTGAACTGAAGTGACCTTGAGAGATTGTCCTGGGTCAGCACCACCTGCCCTGAAGCTCTTGCCAGCAAGGATGGCAGACAGGAGCATGTCACGGCATGTCCCACATGGGTCTCTAGGGGACACAAGCCACAGCCTCGCCCCACTGAGAACACTGGCCTGAGCTGAGCTTTCAGAGGGCACATATTTGGCCTGACAGCCAAGCCCTGCAGATTCTTCCCATTGCCCCCAAGAAACCCTAGAGCTGGACCTCCATGGGAGACTGTATGTTCAGCAAAAACTTGATGCCAGACGCTCTGCTGGGAACAGTAGGACAAAGGATAAGAATTGCATAGGCTCCGAGGCTAGACTGCCCAGGTTCAGATCTAGGCTCTGCCACTTCCTTGCTGTATCATGTTGGCCTAGTGGCTTAACCGCTCTGTGCCTCCATTTTCTCATCTGTGAGTTGGGAATAATAATAATGTTTCACAGGCTTGTCATGAGTAGACAAGCTAATGTGTGTGAGAGTACCTCCCTGTGCCTAACAGCAGCCCTGGCCCCACAGCAAAGTGTCCAGGCAGAGGCCAGGGGACTGCGGTTGCCCCGTATGCGTCTGCCCTGTCCTGCAACCTGCTCCTGAGTCCCACCTGGGCTGAGGCACCAAAGTCCAAGGGATGCTCTCAGGGCGGCAAGGGGACGGAAGTCTGGGGACCAGGCCTGTGCAGGAGGTGGGATACAGCCTGGAGAAGCAGGTAGATAGAGTAGAGAGGTGTCAGAAGCCCAGCCTGAAGTCTCAGGTCAGCTGCTTGTGAGCTTGATCTAGAGCCCTCTTAGCAAGGAATGTGCAGGTTATCTAGGACCAACCAGATTGGAACTATGAATAATGAGCTACTGCACAAATGGAGTGTGGAGGGCCCACCCCAAATCCTGATGGGGAGACAGCTGATTGAAATTGCCAAGAACTACAGTGTGCCCATGACTCTGTGATCATGGTAGAAGCTCCTCCTGGAGTAGAGACCGAGCAGTGTCCTCAGTTTACTATTCTGTCAAATGGGTATAGTCCTGTAGGGCAGCCATGAGTCTTAAGTAAACATCAAAGCACACAGTGCCTAGCGTCTAGCAGATGCTCAGTGAAATTGACTGTTACCACCAT
Organism: Capra hircus; assembly: GCF_001704415.2. NCBI lineage: Eukaryota > Metazoa > Chordata > Mammalia > Artiodactyla > Bovidae > Capra > Capra hircus. Next base: position 7,929,109 of record NC_030810.1, on the reverse strand, counting down.
GCCCTGGAGGAGAACATGGCAATCCACTCCGGTATTCTTGCCTGGAGAATCCCATGGACAGAGGAACCTGGCAGGTTACATACAGTGTATGGTGTTGAAAAGAGTCGGACATGACTGAAGCACCTGAGCACGAGCACCATCATCATGGTATAATTATCCCTCCAAGGCAGCTCTGAGGGAGGCAGTGAGCAGTGAGGAGGACACAGCAGGAAGGAAACCCCTAAACACTGGAGTGTGGCAGGCTGTCACACTCACAGAGCTGGGGTCACAGGGCAGGGGCGGGAGAACCAGGGACTTACTGAAGGCGTGAGCAGGGAGGACTCTTGAGAGATCAGCTTAGAACACTAAGTTCCTCTTCACTGTCTTGGAGACTGACTGACAACTGAAAGGGGTGGACCCAACTTTGATAAGAGGAAACGGAAGCCTCAGATGAGTAAGGAGAGTGTCAGAGAGTGCCCGCTTGCTTGAGGTTTCTGAATTGAAAGAAATGCCTGTCAGGATTCTGAGAAGCACTGGGAATTCTTGTCAGTTGATTCAATGGACATTTTTCTTTTGAACATCTCCTGTGGGCCAGCCCTGAGTTTAGCCCTCCCTCCAAGAATCTGTGGTTTAGGAGGGAAAGCTGACATGAGCAATGGATTACAACGTCTGTCAGATGTGAGCTTAGCCCTGGAGGAGGACTGATTAGCTCTGTTGTAAGGTGGTGCAGGGATGCCTCCCACCACAGAGGTGGCTCTGTCTGGGGCTTTGAAGGCTGAATAGGAGTTCAAGTATGTGGTAGGGGAGGGCACTTGGACTCAGAGGATGGCATGTGCAAGGAATGCAGCAGGATGTTAGGGAAATCAAATGTCACTTGTGGCCCTGGAGGGGAGAGCAGTGGGGCATGGGATCCCAGATGTGGGCAGGGCCTTGAATGCAGAGTGAGAGTTGGAGATGTTCTCCTGGGGGCTGGGGAGCATGGACGTGTTTACCATCTCGAGGGTGAGTGTACACTTTTGTGGGTTGTGGACACTGGGGAGGTGCCATGAGATCCTGGAGTGGGGATAGAGCCAAGCTGGAGATGAGCGGCCCTGAGAAAACCCAGCTGGAGTCCAGAATGAGCTGCTGTGGTGTGGGTCTGTGAGCCCTTAAAAGAGAAGCACAGATGCCCAGGGCCTGCCAGCCAGCTGTCTGCTGCCTCACCAGCCTGGCTCCTGTCTTTCCTCAGTGTCGACGGGGCCTGTCTCATCCTGTCATGGCACCTGTCATATCAGAACACGATTACCTGTTCACAAGTCCCCTCCCCCAAAGAGTGGGGTCTTCCCCTCACTCACCCTGCAACCCACAACTTCTCGCACAAGACCTGGTTTTCAGTAGGTGCATGCTCAGTGATTGCCAGTTGAGCCCTTGTAATGTCACTTATAAATTCCTGACCCTCTCCACCATGGGCCCAGGAGGGCAGGGTGGGTGGTCTTTGTCCACTGCTAAATTCCCAAAGTCTAGAACAGTGCTTGGCACAGAGTACGTGATCAATAAACACATACTGAGTGCATGAATGAATGAATGACTGTGAGGTCAGTGAAAGAACACAGTTCACATGGCTATGTGTTTAGGTGGCTTCTTTGCAGCAGGTACTGGCTAGGCATTGTGCCTCAGGGACAAAGGGCCTCTGGGTAAACCACATTCACGTCCACAGCCAATAATGGTATGACCCTGAGCGAGTGACTGAACTACTCCAAGCCTCCATGTTCACGTCTGTAAAATGGATTTTTATAGGGCTGCTGTGAGGGTCGGTGGGATGAGGCATGTCCTTAGCAGCCCTGACGCACAGTCAGATTCCAATCGTGGCTATTATTGTAAAGTGCTGCCCTCTTGGAGAAAATCTCTGACTGCAGGTGTTGGAGCTTCCTTGCCTTGTTCTGGTCACCACGTTCCTTAGTAGCTTTGGCATCAAGGTCTCCCACACGTAGGAAAGGCCAGCTGCCATGTAAGGAAATCATAATGTTCTCACTCACTGAGCAGCTACAACCTGCTGAGTGCTGGGGCTGTGTAGCTGAGCTAGCCCGGTGTGCTCTTAGCCCCAAGGGAGGTTACATCCAAGGAAGGGTCAAGGAGAGAAAGAAACGAGTACACAAACCAGGAAGGCACCAGGGAGTGGTAAACTCTCGTCTGGCAACTTGAATAGGAGGACATGCCAGTCATGGAGGAAATGACAAAATGCCGTTGGAGTTGACAGCTGAGCATCAAGAAGATACTGGCTATGCAAAAACCAGGGGCAGAGGCCCTTGGGCAGAGGTTTCAAGGAGTGAGCAAGTTCCAAGTGTGAGGAGGAGGGGAGGCTGGAGCACAGGTGCTGCAGAGATTGGGCACCAGTCACGGGGCCTTGGTGACCCAGGATGTTCTCTAAGTGCAGGGAGCCACCCGTGCTTAGTCACTCAGTCGTGTCCGACTCTTTGCAACCCCACGGAATGTAGCCTGACAGGCTCCTCTGTCCATGGGGAGTCTCAAGGCAAGAATAATGTAGTGGGTTGCCATGTCCTACTCCAGGGGATGTTTCTGACCCAGGGATCAAGCACAAGTCTCCCGCATTGCAGGCATTAAAGAAGTTTTAAGCAGGAGCATGGTGTGATCTGCCTTTACAATGAACTCTAGCTGCTGTGCTGAGGATAAGTGATGGCAGGAGGCAGGCAGACATGCAGAGACCAGTTAAAGGGCTGTGACAGCAGCCAGGCAGGAAGTGGTGGTGGCTGGAGATGGGGAAAAACAGACAGACTGGGAATGCTCTGGAGGTGTGCTCAGTCACTCAGCCGTGTCCACCCCGTGGACTGGGGCCTGCATCTGTCCATGGGATTCTCCAGGCAAGAATACTGGAGTGGGTAACCATTCCTTCTCCAGGGGATCTTCCCAACCCAGGGATTGAACCTGGGTCTTCTACATTGCAGGCCCATTCTTCACTGTCTGAGCTACCAGGGAAGCTTGTGATCTACAGGTTCTGGAGGTAGACTTGCCCATACCTACTAATAGATGAGATGGAGAGGGACAAGGGGAAGACCCAACAAGGTTCTCTTTAACTAGGTGTGGGAACAAGTGGGCCACTTACTGAACCTGCTAACATTCATGGTAGTATTAATAATACTAATCGGGACTTCCCTGATAGCTCAGCTGGTAAAGAATCTGTCTGCAATGCAGGAGACCCTGGTTTGATTCCTAGGTCAGGAAGATCTGTATTCTTAGGCTTCTCTTGTGGTTTAGCTGGTAAAGAATCCACCTGCAATCCAGGAGACCTGGGTTCAGTTCCTGGGTTGGGAAGATTCCCTGGAGAAGAGAAAGGCTACCCACTCCAGTATTCTGGCCTGGAGAATTCAGGAGAATACAATCCATGGGGTCACAAAGAGTTGGACACGACTGAGCAACTTTCACTTTGGTACTAATTCTGAGCCGGCAAGGCCTCACATCCCAGAGAAGCCACGCAGTCCTGCAGGTAGATGTGAAGGAAACCCATACGTTCAGAGGGAAGGAGACACAGCCTAACAGCAGCAGATTTGGAAGAGTCTTGGCATCCAGCTGCGGGTAAGACTCATGCCGTGGCACATTTACCGCTGCCGATGAGGCCGATGGGCTTTCTGAGAGCAGGGAACCCCCACGATTTCCCTTGAGTGAGACTTCAGCTCAAGAGGGTAGCTGAACACACACAGGATTGTCTTTCCCTTCCTAAAGGCAAAACTCAGAGGGACAAAGAAAACAGAAAAGAAAATGAGGGCAACACATTCTGAAAAGCGATGGATCATGATAACCACGCTATAGGAACCAAAATAGCTAAATTTTAAATGTATCATAGGAAAAGCTGAGACGCCTGACTCACACCACAGAACCACAAAGGGCAGAGGAATTGATAGTATCGGGGCGCCTGGAGTGAGGGTGAAGCTGCGGTAATAAACAGCAGGATTGGATAAAAATCTTTTTAAAGACTTAGACCCACCAGATCCCCGTCCATTCCACACAGCCAGTGGCTTCCCCTCACACGTTAGGCCGAAGACCTACAGTTTATTTTCAAGGAGGTAAAGGACTGGGAGACCCCGGGCATGATGAGGGCAGAGGAATCTACCAAATACAGAGGACTCGATAACAGGTATTTCTGAATGCTGAGATGCCAGCCTTCATCCTTGCCCAGCTTGGGATGCTGCCAGCCAGGCCCACTACCTGCAGGCAGGAAGATGACCAACCCGGGAACAAAAATCTAAAGACACTGCCATGAAGAGGTTCCCCATGAATCAGCCCATGAGACCACCCCGTGGAGAAGCCTTGCTGGGCAGTCCCCCACTGTCACTGCTGGGACCCAGGGACCCCCGTCATTGGAGGAAAGCCTGTAATAGGAGAAGATTCAAGGCAGAAAAAAGCAAAAAGGCAAACTTGGAGCAAATAAATTATGATGGTTTAAAAGAAACTGGGCCGTGAAACCAGAACAGAATGCTATTCAAGGAACATTCAGAGAACAAAATAAAAGTGAAGAAAAGGAGGAGGAGGAATGGAGCGGAAGGAGATGGGTAAGAAGAAATAAAACATTACAGCAGAATTTTTTTCAGAAATTTTTAAGATAAAAACTCAAAGGAAGGGTGGAAAGATAAAATTGAGGAAAACTCCCAGAAGGTAGAACAAAAGGATAAAAGGAAGAAAAACAGTAGAGAAGAGGTTTTTAAAAATTAGAAGACCAGTCCAGGAGATCCAGTACCCACATAATCAGAGTCAGTCAGAGAAAACACGGAAACGATGAGAAATTTCATTAAAGAAATAATTCAAGAAAAGTCCTCAGGACTGAACAACACCAGTTTCCAGACTAAAAACGGCCCACCATATTCCAACATAGCCTGAGGCATATGCAATGTTGAAAAGTCTCACAATGCTGGATTCTAAGAAAAGATCCCCAAAACTTCAAAGCAAAAGATAGATTACAGGTTGTGTCATGGGTCCCCAGTGCCTCCTGGGTGGCTCAGTGGTAAAGAACCCACTTGCCAATGCAGGAGACGTTAAAGGACTCAAGTTTGATCCCTGGGTTGGGAAGATCCCCTGGAGAAGGAAATGGCAACCCACTCCAGTATTCTTGCCTGGGAAATCCCATGGGCAGAGGAGCCTGGTGGGCTACAGTCCATGGGGTCGCAAAGGAATTGAACATGGCTTAGTGACTAAACAACAACATGGGTCCCCAAGATCATATCTAGGTTAACTGAGTCTCCGGGAAAATTCCCAGGACTCAGCATGAAGTCATATCACTGTGATTCACTGCAGTTGAAAGAACATAGAGTACAGTTAGCAAAAGGAAAGGATGCCTGGGAGGAAGTCCAGGAGAGCCCAGGCACAAGCTTCCAGGAGCCCCTCCCCTCGATGTCACACAGGACAAGCTGAACTCATCCCTCGCCGAGTTGTGACAACACGTGTGAAATGCCGCCTACCAGGGGTGCTTGTTAGAGACTCAGCATCCCAGGATTTCACTGGGGACTGGCCCCATAGGGTAATGAATAGATGGGGAAACAGTGGAAACAGTGGCAGACTTTATTTTGGGGGGCTCCAAAATCACTGCAGATGGTGACTGCAGTGAAATGAAAAGATGCGTACTCCTTGGAAGGAAACTTATGACCAACCTAGACAGCATATTAACAAGCAGAGACATTATTACTCTGCCAACAAAGGTCCGTCCAGTCGAGGATATGGTTTTTCCAGTAAGCATGTAAGGATGTGAGAGTTGGACTATGAAGAAAGTTGAGCACCGAAGAATTGATGCTTTTGAACTGTGGTGTTGGAGAAGGCTCTTGAGAGTCCCTTGGACTGCAAGGACATCCAACCAGTCCATCCTAAAGGAAATAAGTCCTGAATATTCGTTGGAAGGACTGATGTTGAAGCTGAAACTCCGATATTGTGGCCACTTGATGTGAAGAGCTGACTCACTTGAAAAGACCCTGATGTTGGGAAAGATTGAAGGCGGGAGGAGAAGGGGACAACAGAGGATGAGACGATTGGATGGCATCACTGACTCAATGGACATGAGTTTGAGTAAACTCCGGGAGTTGGTGATGGACAGGGAGGCCTGGCATGCTGCAGTCCATGGGGTCGCAAAGAGTCGGACACGACTGAGCGACTGAACTGAACTGAACTGGTCGCAGAGGCGCCTTCAGCCTGGTACACACCCAGAGTCCAGACTCTCAGGGGGAAACCCAGTTAGTGTTGGTCGCTCAGTCGTGTCTGACTCTTTGTGACCCCAAGGACTGTAGCCCAGGAGGAAAACTAGTATTCAGCATAAACCACACTGTTCATACAGCTAGCACAGGCATAGTGAGTTGCTCTTAGTTCCTGGCATGCTGGGGACCCTTCCCAAATCCAAAGTCCTGGATGCCAACCAAGGGCCACCTTCAAGCAAACTCTCCCAGGACAGCAGTCAGGCCTGCCTGTGGACTCTTCTGCACGTAGGCGGATCAGAATGACATGTTATGTCTCAGTAGCAATGCTGCGAACCAGAAATGAAGGAGCAGGGTCTCGAGAGCCCTGAGGAAAATCATTCCCAACTTAGAGCTGTGTCAGGGAAGTGTGAGTATAGGGTTTTCAGGTATTCGAAGCCTCCAAAAGTGTCTCGCCCCATCCCCTTTCTTGGAAAGCTGCTAGAGATGTTGCTCTACCAAAATGAAGGCGTAAACTGAGGAAGGTGAAGACGTGGGGTCCAATACAAGTGAGACAGAGGTGAATGGATTTCCTGGATGATGGAGAGGGCGGGCCCTAAGTCATGGCTCTGCATCAGACCTTGAGATCACCGATCTCACGGTGAGGAGAAGACCCAGAGAGGCCCTGGGAGAGAAACCCTCAGGGCAGTGAAACTGATGAGAGCTCTTGGCCTTGTGGAAAAGAGAATTAACAGAGGGAGAGAGTTTGGACCAATGAACAATATGGCAATTAACTCCAGGAAAAAAACAGAAAGTTGTGTAGGAAAAAGAAAGCAATCGAGGCTTGTCTGTTAAGAGCATTCCCATAACAAACACGGAATGCTTATCCGGCCAAAATGATGATGTAATTATTAGAGGGATGGTGGAAGCACTGAAATTATACACGGGCAGGGGGAGGGGAATGGTGAGGTGGGGAAAGAGGCTGTAAATGCTAAAGAGAGCTAAATCTTCATCCTCTATGGTGGGAAGTCCATATGTAATAGGAAGTACGTAAGACTGAAACACCAGGAAGTAGCAATATAAGCATCTTATTGAAAGACACGAAGTATTAATAACATTCACAACAAAAAAATCCATTCAGGGAATTGAAAGTGAGTGCCTCTAGGGAGCAGGACACTGGAGGGAGGTGGAGTTGGGAAGTACTATTGTTCATAATGACTTGAGCCTCTTTTAATCACTGACAGAAGTACAAATATTTAATTTTTTGTTTAGATATAACTTGCAAACAAGCACAAGAAGGAAGGGAGGAAGAGGGAGGAAGGAAAGGGAGAGGGAGGGAGGGAGCTGAAAAGATGGACAGGCACGCTGTCTCTGCCCTGGTCAGGCCGCCTCCTCCCGTTCCAGGCTCCACCTTTCCCAACCCTGAGCTCCTCCCTGGAAGAGCAGCAAGGAGCAAGAATCTGGGAGACCAGGCGCAGATTTGGTGCTCAGCCTGGGCCTGGAAATGTCAGACTGCTGAGGTCAAGTGCCAGAGTGCCAGAGTGGCCTGGAGACTCTGCACGTGTTGGAGGGTGATGAGAAGAGTAAACTTCCATCCCTCTTAAGTCCTGCAGCTCATCAAGTCTCAGAAATTTCTAAACAAGTTGGTGATCCTGGTGGAAACAGAGAAGGAGAAGACCCTGCGGAAGGAGTACGTTTTTGCTGACTCCAAAGTAAGTGACCACAAAGCCCTAGGACGAGCCAGGGGGGCAGTTAGGGAGGCACGGTTTCTGAGGCTTGCTGTGTGCCTGGAAGTGGGTACCGGGCACTATCAGCTCGCTCAGCTCTCACACCTGCTTCCCACCTGAAGCAAAGCCCAGGAAGGTGGGGGCGGTGCAGGCCAGCTAGTAGCCCCATCTGCAACCTCTGCCACCATGCCGGCCTGTGGAAGAGTGCCTCCTTTATCATCCATGTCTTACCAGCCCTGAGCCCCCTTGGGAGGCTTTGAGCTTCCCTGGGATGCACCCGGAGGCCCTCGGAGACACCCCAGATTTAAATCTGTCTCAACCAGCACCCCCTCCATTTCTACACTTGCACAGCCCCCAAGCAGAAGTGAGATTCTCTACCAGGTCTGGCAGCTAGAATAAGAGGTGGGTGGGCGGATGGAGAAACTGGGATCTGGGCATTGTAGGGGCATCTGTACAGACAGAGTCTCTGACCTGAGCCCTCACCTCACACGTGCCAACCAGGTGCAGAAACCCAGCCTTGCGGCCCTGCTGTTTATCCTGCAGCGTGCAGCTCCGCTGAGCCAGACACGGGCTCCCAGCACGTCACGGGTTGCTGACTGTGTCGGCCCCTCGGCGGAGGGACAGGGCTCCTGGCACAGGCCCACAGGGACCGCCCCATCGAGTGCTGGAACCAGGCCGTGTCTACCTGTGTGGCAGGGGAGAGCTGATAGGAGGCCGGTGGGGACTCTGTGGGTCCCAGAATTAGCTGAGAGGGTGAAAAGGACTGAGAGGAATGATAGAGAAGGAACTGGGGAGAAACAAGGAAGTGGGTTCCAAACAGGTGGGGGAGGCATCATGCTGGGCACGTGGACAGAGGTCCAAAACCCACTTCTGCTCATGGTCACATGCTCAGAAGATGAGGCACAAGGGTAAACCGAGGCACGTAGTTCTGAGCTGCCCCTAAACCCAGATTTCCCATAAAGACGGCCATCACAATTCTCAGTGAGCTGCTTTCTTCAGCCGCAACTTAGATTTGCAATTAAATTAGATTGAATGATAGGAGATTGCCATCTACAGAGGTCTGAGACAGTCAAACATGGCTGATTTCACATGGTGCAGCCGAAAACTCGGGCGCACCTGGTTCGCCCACCTCTGCTATTGAACGGTGAGCTACGAGAGGGCCGCATCCACTTTGTGCCCTGCTGTGTACCAGGACAACAAAGTGAAGACTACAGGGAAGGACAGACTTCATGGGGTCTTTCCTTTCTCATTAGTTTCTTTAGTTTAAATTTTCTTTCATTACATAAGTAATCTAATTCTTATTGGTGAAAAATAACTGATACAAATAAAAAGTTTAAAATAGAAACACTCATATACACTAGTAATCCTTGGATTCTATCCTTCAGGATGGTTTTTGTGTGTGTTTTGAAAAATGCAAATACAGTGGTGCTGTTCATAGCTTTCTGTCAATTGGCTTTTCATGCCAAACAATGTATCTCGACCATCCACCCTTGTTGATGAAGTGTTTTTGCACCCAAGTTTTTAAAATCTATGGTCTTCTAGCCTATGGATGACCCATAAAACAGTTAGCAATTCGCCTCCTAGGGCTGGACACGAAGGCCTCTAGGATTTTCTGTGTTGAAACACGTGCTGCTGTCCCCATGATGTGGTCGGGTCTTCTCGGGGTCCCTGGTTCTTTCCTTAGTCGGGTCCTTGCAGAGGAAGGGCGGGGTTAGAGAGAAGCCTCTCTCTTAAGACCTCGGGCACGTATTTCCAGATGGCTCTGCTGGAAGTCGGCACTGATCCGCTCTCCCTCCAGTTTTCTCGAAGCTGACCAGTCCTTTGAAAGTGTCATGTGCAGGGAGGCAGAGGCCTTTCTGAGTCTGTCTACCCTTCAATCCCTAGAAGAGAGAAGGTTTCTGCCAGCTCCTCCAGCAGATGAAGAACAAGCACTCGGAGCAGCCGGAGCCCGACATGATCACCATCTTTATCGGCACCTGGAACATGGGTGGGTCTGCCTCCCGGTCCTGCCCGCAGGCTCTGCTTTGCTGCCTCTGGCATCCTCGTCTGTCTGCCCCACCCCCAGCCCCTAGATGCGGGTACCCATCTTGAGACCAGAGGCAAAAGAAAGGAGCGCTGGGATTCTCAGCCGCCAAGTGCAGCTGAAAGGGGTTACATACATAGTGGCCAGAAATGGAAAGTTTTAGGTAAAGAGTTTGAATAAATAGGTGAAGGGGCCCTTGGCCACCTTCCAGCCTTAGGCAACTCGCCAAGGGGCTTCAGGCCTGGAGAAAGGAACCTCTTTGATTTGGGCTGCCAGATTTATTGAGCGAGAAAGAGAAAAAAAAGATGATGCCCAGCTGAATTTGAATTTCATGTAAACAACAAACAACTATATTTTTTAGTATAAGAATTTAGCTAGAAAGACATACCTGTGTGTGCTCAACTGCTCAGTCATGTTCAACTCTTTCGCTGTCCCATGGACTGTAGCCAACCAGGCTCTTCTGCCCATGGAACTTTCCAGGCAAGATGAGTGCTGGAGTGGGTTGCCATTTCCTTCTCCAGTGGATCTTCTCAACCTAGGGATTGAACCCGTGTCTCCTGCATTGGCAGGTGGATTCTACCACTGAGCCCCCTGGGAAGCAGAAATACATACTAAATATATATTAAGCTAGATATATATGCTATGTATATTTACATACTAATATATACCAAATATAATATCTTAAATACAATAACATACTATAGTAAGTATACTGAATATAATTACACTAAATAATTATTTCGTATAACAGTTCAGTTAGAAGTGCAAATATACACCAAATATCCATTGTGCTAAACATGCATAGTGTATACTCAGGTGCTAATACACATTTTTATACTAATATGAATTATACTAAGTAATTACTTAGTTTAAATATTCAGTTAGAAATTTTTAAAAATTGAGTAGATGCAGAAGTTCCAGTCAATTTGAATTTTAGATACTGCACGGGACATACTTATTCCAAAAAGTATCCATTGGTTATCTGAAATTTGAATTTAACTGGGCATGTCTCCCCCACTTTGGTCTGGAGCAGAATCAGGGCCACCACCCTCCCGATACAGTAGACCAGTCACCTGGGAGGAAGTGGCTGAGCAGAAGGAGTGGGAATCTGAATGAAAAAGCTACATGGGACCCCTGGCCTGTCGCTGGGTGGAAGATGGGCTGGACTCAGGGAACTCAGGAGAGCTGTCCCCATTCTGGTTGCACTAGCCTCAGCTTCCCCAGGTCTTCATGCCCAGAAACCTGAAGAGTCACAGCCACGCTGAAGTATTGGGTTGGTAAAAAATCTCATTTGGGTTTTACTGGAACAAACTTTTTGGCCAACCCAACAGAATGCTGGCCTAGTTCCTGTGTCCCTCACTCTCTGCCGTTGTTTCTTATTGGCCGCCTGAGTCCCTCCGCTCTCACACCTGGGGTTTCGTGCACACAGGCGCCTGGCCCTTTCTCCTCTTTCCTTCTGCAAGCTTGGAAGTCTTTGATTTGGCTGTGCACCGTCCAGGTGAACAGCTGCAGACATGCCCTTCACACGCCACGGAAGGAGCTGACTAGGGCAGATTGGGAGGGTCTCCCCGAGCAGAGACCACCAGGCCCCAGGGCTTATGTTCCCACCCTGAATCACAGTGGGAGCAGAGGTCAGGTCACTCCAGTTCTTGGCTTCTTGGCAGTCGTGAGCCAGGACGGTTTTCTCTCTGGGGGAAAAAATGTTGACTCAACCTCCAAGATTTGAGGGGAAATAAATCTTTATCATTGTTTCTTTATTGAGCTGTTTCAGCTCAGTTTTTGCAATGGCAGTGGAGGTGGGCAGTGGGTAGGGGCTCCAGGCTCTTCGGTTCCTCTGGCTGACTCCTGCATGGCCTCTCTCGGTGTTCGGCTGAGACCTGTCTTGTGCAATGAGGGCATTGCTGTCTCCTAACTGTGGGTTAGAAGGCTCCATCCTAAACCTGTCAGTTGACAGTGCTGTCTCAGTGGACACAATGGAGAGTAATCTCCTCAAGGCCTGTGTCCCAGTTACCACTATAGCCCTAACGACTAGGACACTGGCTGACATCTGTGCTATGAGTTCAAGTTGCTATGTGGAATCTTCGGGTGTTTCTAGCCTTTGAAACTTAATGCTGTCTTTCCAAAGCAATGTAACATCCTGGGACATGATAGTACCTAGCTCTGTATCTAAGGTATTCCATTGGGTTTCACTGAAAACTGACCGGTTTTCAGTGACTTTGTGACCCCCCCCCCCGCCCCACCCCTGACCATGTTTCCCCTACATCTGTTCTGACTTCTCCTGATGTACCTTTGACTCACTTGGTGTTGGGTTTTGCTGTTGAAGGTAACGCCCCCCCTCCCAAGAAGATCACGTCCTGGTTTCTCTCCAAGGGGCAGGGAAAGACGCGGGATGACTCAGCTGATTATATCCCCCATGACATCTATGTGATCGGGACCCAGGAGGACCCCCTGGGAGAGAAGGAGTGGCTGGAGATACTCAAACACTCCCTGCAAGAGATCACCAGCATGACCTTTAAAACAGTGAGTGGGGGCCATGGCCCCGGGTGGGACACCAGGGCAGTGGACCTGGCAAGTTGGGAGCATCTCGGGGGCAAGAGTGTGCTCAGTGGTCCCCCTGCCGTTCAGGGCCAGAGAAGGTCACCTGTATCCAATAATTAATGGCGTCCCTGGGCATTGCTGATCACTGGGGTGGTCCCTCTCCCTTGCCCGAGCTTGTAGGTAACCTTTACTTCCTTGAAATCTAGTCAGTGCTGGCCCTATCTTTAAGACACTTTGCATCACCTGTGAAGCATCCTTAGTATAGGGATGACCGGCAGGCCGCCCCACACCTGGGGGAGAGGGCTGGGTGTGAAACCCTTGCTCTGGGGTCAAGCAGTGTGTCCTGGCCCAGGGTCACAGCACTGTCCCCCCCTCCAGATTGCCATCCACACTCTCTGGAACATCCGCATCGTGGTGCTGGCCAAGCCGGAGCACGAGAACCGGATCAGCCACATCTGCACTGACAACGTGAAGACGGGCATCGCCAACACGCTGGGTGAGCTGGGGTGGGGGGGTGTGTTCTGCGTAAGCTCATTTCTGCCCACACTCGCGTGTCTATCCCTTCTGGGATGGGTGGTCCTCCCAGCCTCCACTTGCTCCAGATGGTCCTCCCAGACTACATGCACTCGGGGTCTACCCCAGTGCTTCTGAGGATCTGCCAGAATGTGGTTCTGACTCAGCACCTCTCAGGAGGAGCCAGACATTTTTGTGTTTCTGACGAACTCCCAGTGGTGTCAGGGCCGCTGGCTGACAGACCCCACCTTGAGTGTCAGGGATCAAGGACAGGGGTCAATAGCTGTGCTGTGAAGGGTCAGGTAGTAAATATGTTAGTCTTTTCAGGCTATGTGCAACTTCTCAGCCCCGCTGCCAGCACACGAGAGCAGCTGCAGATAGCGGGAACTTGGAAGAGCATGGCCATGTTCTAGAGAACTGTGTCTGCAGACGAGGCGGAGGCTTGATTCGGCCATGGGCTATAGGTTGTGACCTCTGGTCTAGATCGAGACAGACTCAGGTGGAGGTGGAAACGCTGCTATCAGCCTTGAGCCAGTGGGACCAGTCAGGCTGCTTCAGAGAACTGACACAGATGCGGAGGGCTGCATATGTATGTGTGTGTGTGTGTGTGTGTGTGTGTGTGTCTGAGTCTGTGTGTATCTGTGAGTCTGTGTGTGTAAGAGACTATGTGAGTCTGAATGTGAATGTGTGTGTGAGTTTTCTGTGTCTTTTCAGTCTGTCTGTGTGTATTTGTGAATCTGTCCATCAGTGAGTGTGTGTGTGAGTCTGTCTGTGTCAGTGTGTCTCTCAGTCTGTGTGCATGTGAGTCTGTCAGTCTGTGTCAGTCTGTCAGTTTGTGTGTGTCTGTGAGTGAGTCTGTCAGTCTGTGTGTGTGTGTGTGTGTGTGAATGTGAGTCTGTCAGTCTGTGTGTGTGTGTGTGTGTGTGAATGTGAGTCTGTCAGTCTGTGTGTGTGTGTGTGAGTGAGTCTGTCAGTCTGTGAGTGTCAGTCTCAGTCTGTGTGTGTGAGTGTGAGTCTGTCAGTCTGTGTGTCTGCGAATGTGAGTCTGTCAGTCTGTGTGTGTGTGTGTGTGAGTCTGTCAGTCTGTGAGTGTCAGTCTGTCGGTCTGTGTGTGAGTGTCAGTCTGTGTGTGTGTCTGTGAATGTGAGTCTGTCAGTGAGTGTCAGTCTGTCAGTTTGTATGTGTGAACATGAGTCTGTCTGTGTGTGTGTGTGTGAGTGAGTCTGTCAGTCTGTGAGTGTCAGTCTGTTAGTCTGTGTGTGTGAGTGTCTGTCTGTGTGTGTGTCTGTGAATGTGAGTCTGTCAGTCTGTGAGTGTCAGTCTGTCAGTCTGTATGTGTGAACATGAGTCTGTCAGTCTGTGTGTGTGTGTGTGTGTGAGTGAGTCTGTCAGTCTGTGAGTGTCAGTCTCAGTCTGTGTGTGTGAGTGTGAGTCTGTCAGTCTGTGTGTCTGTGAATGTGAGTCTCTCAGTCTGTGTGTGAGTGGCAGGGAGGGCATGGGGGCAGGTGCACACACATGGGGGCCATGGGTGGCGCTGAGGGTGAGGCCAACGATTTCTGGTGCTTGGCGTCAGGGACAGGACAGAGCCCCAGAGGTGACAGGAAATAGATCTGCCGCCACTGAACGTGAAAAGCTTCCTCAGCCTTTCTGCTGACAAACCGCAAGCTGCCCGCGTCCACACCCACTTGTCCGCCTTCCTTCCTGTGGCAGCAGCTGCTCTGCTCTGACGCCCACGCCCTCTGCTGCCCAGGAACCCGCTTCTAGCCCTCCGAGCCCCTCTGTGGGGCTGCCTGCCCCCTCCACCAGCTGCCGGCCACAGCCTGCTCAGACCTCCCGTTACAAGACAGGACCACCCTCAGCGGGACGGAGCTGACTGTGCCCCCACCCAACCCAGCACGGTGCTGGGCCCCCGAGGCGTCTGTCCACCGCACACAGGGCTGCTCCCACAGCTGGACAGACAGACTGACAGCAGGATGGTGGGGAGTGAGCATGCCGGCAAAGAGTGTGTGGCAGGGGGTGGGCGGCTCCAGGGGCTACTTGAGGTGGGTGGGGGTCTAGGGGCCTCTCCGAGACGTTAGAGGGCTGAGGAAATGGGAGGAGCATTCCACGTGGCAGGAGCAGCAAAGCAAAGCCCCTGTGGTCACTGGGCTCTGCCTTACAGGGTGATGGGACAAGGCCAGAGAGGGAGGCAGCAGGCCCGGGCAGTCTGAGTTCCATGGCTCTTGGAGAGCAGCTTGGAGGCGGGGGATTTCCCGTGCACCATTTCCCAGTCCCTGCTTCCCTCCCCTCCTCGTCTCCTCTGGGCCAATCTCCCCCCATTTCCCTCCCCTGAACTGGCTCCCAGCCATGGTTAGCACAGGGCAGGAGTTCACTGGGTGCTGGCTGACTGGTGGAGGAGCTGAGACCTCCGAGAGGGTGGACCCAGTGCCAGGCTGTGTGTGCTAAGTGCTTGCTGTGTATCATTTAATACAAACACCCTGTGGAGGCAGGGACTATTGTGAGCCCCACTCACAGACACGGCTCTGGAGGGTACAGTGATGTTCCCAAACCTGCCCAAGGTCCTGTGACAAGGACGCGGTGGGCAGGGCCTTAAACCTAGGCCCCAGGCTGGGGAGAAAGCTGACAGGAGGGGCCTCCTAGGGACAGGGGAGTCATCGCCAGGGCAGAGGGGAGAGAGCCTTGGGTCAGGAGGCCGGGCCTGGCTCGTCCTTGGGGCCATCTCGTTGTCCAGCCCAGACAGAATGTTAGCCAGCTGGGTGGTTTTACATTTTGAGTACCAAATTAAAGGAAAAGGAAACAAGGAAAGTCAATCTTCACAATATATCTTATCAAACCTCCTGGAAGTGTTAGTCATTCAGTTGTGTCCGACTCTTCATGACCCCATGAACTGTAGACCGACAAGCTCCTCTGTCCATGGGATTCTCCAGGCAAGAATACTGGAGTGGGTTGCCACGCCCTTCTCCAGGGGATCCTCCCGACCCAGGAATTGAACCTGGGTCTCCTGCTCTGCAGGCAGATTCTCTACCGTCCAAGCCCCCAGGGCTCATACATTCAAAATATTACCATTTCAATGGGTATTCAATTTAAAGGTTTATTAGCTATCTTACACTCTATTCTTCTACTAGGCTTACAATTCTGTTGTGTCTCTTATGCTCACAGCCCATCTCATTCAAGACCAGCACATCTCACAGCTGCCATGATGGGCAGAGAAGGTTCCCAGACTTTGGCATGTGTCAGAAGCACCTAGAGCAGGGCCGGCAGACTTGTTCTCTAAAAGGCTAGAGAGTAAATATTTCAGACTCTGCAGGTCATGCTGTCTGTGTCATAACTACTGGACTCTATCTAAGGGCATAGCTGTGTTCCAGTAAAATGTTTTAGACTCTGAATTTTATATCATTTTAATTTCATATCAATTTAATCAAAATATTATTTTGATTTTCCCCCAACTATTTGAAAATGTAAAAACCGCCCTTAGCTGGTGGTGGGACAGTGTTGGCTGAACTCCTGACCCAGAGGACTTGTTAGACAGGGATTGCTGACTCCCACTCTCAAAGTCAGTGGACATGGGGTCTGAGAAAACTCTGGGAGATGGTGATGGACAGGGAAGCCTGCACTGCTGTAGTCCATGGGGTCGCAAAGAGTCGGATATAACTTGGTGACTAAAGGGCTTCCCTGGTGGCTCAGTGGTAAAGAATCTACCTGCCAATGCAAGACATGTGGGTTTGATCCCTGAGTCGGGAACATGCCCTGGAGAAGGAAATGGCAATCCATTCTGATATTCTTGCCTGGGAAATCCCGTGGACAGAGGAGCCTGAAGGGCTACAGCCCAGCCCATGGGGTCGCAAGAGTCAGACAAGACTTTGCGACTGAACAACAGCAAGTCCCAAAGCTCTGATTCAGCAAATCCGGGGCGGGGCCTGCGATGCACACTTGCACCAAGTTCCCCGGTGGTGCTGATGCTGCTGGTCTGGGGAACGCACTCTGAGAACCACGGGTCTCAGTGCAGGTTTTGGCCTCTCCAGGAAGCTGGGGTTTGCTGGTGCAAGGTCAGCCCCACCCCAGCCACCGGCTCCTCCTTCTACCTCTTTTTCTCAAGGTTTCTGAGTATTTCTGATGGCCCTGCTTGGACCTGTGGGGAAACTCACACACACACACACACACACATCTGCTTAGAGCGTGATGCCAGGATGACTTAACACCAGCAGCATCCTCCCTCAGACCTGCCGAGAACCCCAAGGCTGCCAGCTGTTCACCCCGTTTTCTTGTTGTCCTAGAGGAATCTCACCCCCTGCCCTAGTCGCTATCCCCTGCCATCTGTCAACCTAGATGAAGCTGCTCTTTTGCTTCCGTGGCCTCCACTTTTCCCCACACCTGCTCTCTCCTGATGAGTGTCGTGGCCTCACCCTGATTTCCCACCACTTAGCAACATTGCCTGTCGGGTGTTTTGACTTCTCCCTTCTCCTCCTCCCTTTAGGGAACAAGGGAGCCGTGGGGGTGTCGTTCATGTTCAACGGAACCTCCTTGGGATTTGTTAACAGCCACCTGACTTCAGGAAGCGAAAAGAAACTCAGGTAATGGAGCTCACTCCCCGAGAGCAACTTTTGGGGTTATTTGCCCAGACAGACCTCAACACCTAAACCCCGTAAGCCTTTGGCCAAGACCCTGCCCTGTTGGCCTCTAAGGACTTTTCCTGTGATCTCATCAAAGGCAACTGCGGCACATGGGTGTGGGTGAATCTTGATGACTGAGTCTCTGCAGAGCAGATGCTCCTGGGGCCCCGCCCTGCATTCCCAGTTCAGCTCAGGGACGACATCAGATGGGTGGTTGCTGGAGACTTAAGTCTCTCACTTCCCCACATGTCCCCCTCTGACTTCCTGGCCCGTGGAGTAGGGAACCCATGAACCCGTGCTAAGCTGGCTGCTTTTTCATTTCATTAGGCGAAACCAAAACTATATGAATATTCTCCGGTTTCTGGCCCTGGGAGACAAGAAGCTGAGTTCCTTTAACATCACTCACCGCTTCACCCACCTCTTCTGGCTCGGGGATCTCAACTACCGTGTGGAGCTGCCCACCTGGGTGAGGGGCTCTCTGCCTGGGGCCGGGGGCTGCACAGGATAGAGGCTCTCTTGAGCTGGCTCAGGGTGGAGGTCGTGGAGACACACAGACCAAGCTGGTCCAGAGGGGCCACTCCTCTGGGACTCGACACTGTTCCAACTATGGAGCCACTGCCTTTCTTTACCATTCACCTCTGCTCAACCTGGGCTTCCCTGGTAGCTCAGCTGGTAAAGAATCTGCCTGCAATGCAGGAGACCCCGGTTCGATTCCTGGGCCAGGAAGATCTGCTGAAGAAGGGATAGGCTACCCACTCCAGTATTCTTGGGCTTCCCTGGTGGCTCAGCTGGTAAAGAATCTGCCTGCAATGTGGGAGACCTGGGATCAATCCCTGGGTTGGGAAAATCCGCTGGAGAAGGAACAGCTACCCACTCCAGTATTCTGGCCTGGAGAATTCTGTGGACTGTATAGTCCATGGGGTCACAAAGAGTCGGACACAACTGAGTGACTTTCACTTTCACTTTCTGCTCACACCTACTTCCCACACACCTGTTCTAGCCACCCCTCCCTACCATCTCTCTGCCCCTCCGGTGCCCTAGCTGACCAGCAGCAGCCTTTCAACTCACCAGTCCCAGATCCCAAGGAAAGGCTGAAGTCTGTGGGGACCAGCTCAATTTTTTTCCCGAATCATGGGTCACCAGGTAGCCTAAGGAAGACACTCCTGAATTTGGACACCCATCCAATGAGCAGCAGTCAGAGGGGGGCCCCGGCACAGACGGCCTTGCTCCCTTGGGAAAGGCAAAGGATTCTCTGGGAAGGGGGTGAATTGGCATGGCCCCTGGACATGATAAGAACGAGACACGGTCATTTTTGTGCTCCTGAAAGAGGGGGCAGGGGCCAGGGGCCAGGCCTGGGAGCAAAACCACGCCTGTCTGCTCCCTGGGTAACAGGGGTTCTTTGCACTGGTGTCTGTGCTGGGGGAGGGGACGGTGGAGACAGACCTGAGTTTACGGTTGAGAGCACAAGCGGCCTGAGAGGACGGCCTCAGGTCGCCACAGATCTCTGATGGTGGGATTGGACCTGGGCCTTGGGGCTCTGCTCCCGGACGCTTTCCCAGGTGTCCCACATCCTGCACCTCCTGGGCCTCCCTCTGCCTCAGTGGCTCTTGGCCCATCTGCACCTTCCTAACCCTCCCCAACCCCTCCCTCCCTCACAAGATGCTTCTCGAGAATTCCTTCTCTCCCTGCTGACTGAGCAGGCAGAGGGGATGGGGGGGACAGGGGCCCCACAGATCCTGACCCTTCCCAATTAGGGGCCATCCCAACCATTCACTCCCCAGAGGGTCGGCCCAGTGCGTCTGCCAGAGTGGATGTAACATAAGTCCTGGGAGAGAGGACACCTGGATCCCGAGGCTTGCACAGCCCACGAACGTCATGGTGACTCTCGGAGTCTGAGCCCAGATCACAGAGGCCTGATGCCCACAGATTCAGGGGCTAGGGTCTCAGATCCTTTCATGGCCTTATGAACAAGCTGTCTCACAGAGACAATGAGAGAGCAAGGGAGACATACCTACCAAGGGAGTCTTATAAAAAGGATGCCAGAAGTCCGTGTCCAAAAATAGTGTCCCTCTGCAAATTTAGAAGAGCCAGAAACTTCTGTGATTGAGTTGATACTTCACTATACTTGCAGGGTTTTCCTTATTAAATGATTGAGTGTGAATAAGCACCAACTTGACATCTCTAGAACCCGGGTCTGGGGCAGCTTTGGGAGCTCGGAGTCCCGGTATGGCAGGCATGTGGGTGATGTGCCGCTTGTCATGTGGTGAAGGGGTCGTCTCACCAGTGGCCCGGCCATATCTTTGCCCCAGGAGGCAGAAACCATCATTCAGAAGATCAAGCAGCAGCAGTACGCAGACCTCCTGTCCCATGACCAGCTGCTCATGGAGAGGAAGGAGCAGAAGGTTTTCCTGCACTTTGGTGAGAACCACCATCCTTTTCTCGTGGGCCCCCTCCCTCCATCGTTCTGTCTCCCTTTTTCCCAAACATCCTCACCGGGAGGGGAAGAGTGATACCTGGAAAAGAGGGAAACTTGCCCAGATGTGAAACATGGGGAGTCAAAACTGAAACCACCCTTTTGTTTGATTTCAGAGGAAGAAGAAATCACATTTGCACCCACCTACCGTTTTGAAAGAATGACTCGGGACAAATACGCCTACACTAAGCAGAAAGCCACGGGGGTGAGTCCTTTCCTGTCCTCTATCTCCACCCACCTTGCACATCTCACGCCTCCTTTGTCCATTCCATAAAGGCGAACAGGAAGTCAAGAGAACCCTCATCCACCAGGTGACAAGAAATGGCACTAGAAATCCTATGTTGATCGTGTCACAGAGAAAACCCTCCCCTAAGGAGAGGCTGGGCGAGCAGACATGGCCACTGCAAGGAGCTGGCTCACGATGCTGCTGTTCACGCGTGTGTGTGTGTGTGTGTGCACATGTGTGTGAGTGAGTGTGCATGTGTGTGTGCGTGTGTGTACCACGTCTTCTTTATCCGTCCATCTGTTGATGGGCATTTAGGTTGTCTCCACGTCTTGGCTCCTTTAAGTTGTGCTGCAATGAACATTGAAAGGCATGTAACTTTTTGAATTAAGAGTTTTCTCCAGATATATGCCCAGGAGTGGGATTGCAGGATAATATGGCAGCTCTATTTTTAGTTTTTTAAGGAAACTCCCTACTGTTCTCCATAGTGGTTGCACCGATTTACATTCCCACCGAGAGTGTAGGAGGATTCTTTTTTCTCCACAGTCTCTCCAGCATTTATTTGTAGACTTCAAAAAATAAAGATGCCCATTCTGACCAGTGTGAGGTGATACCTCGTTGTAATTTTGATTTGTGTTTCTCTAGTAATTAGCAATATTGAGCATCTTTTCATGTTTCTGTTGGGCATCTATATGTCTTCTTTGGTGTCTGCTTAGGTCTTCTGCTCATTTTTTGATTGGGTTATTTGGGTTTTTATATTAAGCTGTATGTGCTGTTAGCATACTTTCTGTCTCTTTAAGTCCTATAAATATATTTGCTAATCTGCCAAGTGAATCATCATTACACTAGCTTCTTTGCTTCAGGACGTATCAGCGCCTTTACAGGTTTATGAGCACTCGGTTCTCTGTGGGACAATTCATGTGCCAAATTCAATTGGTCGTGAAATATCAGGTAATATCTTATGAGACCACTTGTGTTCCATGGAACAGTGAGGAAACTGTTGTAAAGCATTCATTCCTTCTTGTTCAACAGGTATTTACCGATGACCTGTGATGGGTTAGGCACTGTCCTAAGTGGTGGGAGATCAAAGATGAGTTAGATGTCTATCCTCAAAGAGTTGATAGTAGGAAAGACTAATAAAGATACAACTAATCAGAAAGTGAAAGTGTTAGTCACTCAGTCGTGTCTGACTCTTTGTGATCCCGTGGACTGTAGCCCACCAGACTCCTCTGTCCACGGGGTTTTCCAGTCACGAATGCTGGAGTGGTAGCCATTCCCTTTTCCAGGACATCATCCTTCCTGCACCGCAGGCAGGTTCTTTACCATCTGAGCCACCAGAGGAGCCCTAAGCAGAGAGAGAATATAATGTGATGCCCAGTTCTATGAAGAGTACTCACAGAGGGAAGTAACCACCAGGGCAGGGAAGAATCCTGGAGGCTTCTTGAAGAGGGGCTTTGTGGTGCCTGAAGGGCACTTGGATTTCAACAGGCAGGACAAAGGTGGAGGGGGGCTGATCCACTTCAGCTTGAAAGGATTGCCGGAGCAGATGCTGAGGCAGGAAATTCTGGCACCCATCACCTTCTGGGAGCCGGTCCAGGGGGACCAGCCCTGTGCTGGGTCCTGGGGCCTAGGGGTGCTGCAGTGGGGAGCTTTCCTGGCCACTAGAGGCCTGGGGAAATGGAGAGAATTCTGGGCAACACCTGGGCTCAGGGGCAGGCAGAAGACTGGATGGCAGTGGAAGAGAAAGGCCAAGAGTCGGGGAGACGCCTGAACAAAGCAGGAGATAGAGAAGGGGAAAAAAGCAGAGAGGAGGAGAGCAGGCCCAGGACTGCTTCCACGAGGAGGCTGAGACCCGGGGCAGGCAGGACATATCGTGAGGTGCTCACTGGCTGCTGTGTGGCTGGACTCATCTGGCTTAAAGGCACCATTGGGGAAGGACCACGGCAGGTACTTTTGGAGGTGGTGAGGGGATGGTCTAGGTGGACTTGAGTATGAGGAGGAAGAGATGGGGGCCTGAGATGGCAGAGAGGAAGGTCCTTGATGCCAGGCGAAGCATTCTCACCCGTTAGATGAGTACCTGCTTTAGGAAGCCACTACAAGATCCCCTGAAGGGCTGGCAGCATCACGGTGATTCACAGAGAAGACTGGTCTGCATCAGTGTAAAGGATGAGGGTGAGGCAGGGGACCAACCAGGAGGCTCCCGCTGAGAAATAACTGGGCCTGAAGCGGGAGCGGAAGCAGTGAAAATAAAAGAAGAAAAGCAGGATTCATCGATCCATCTGACTGACGTTAACACAAACTGTGAGATCGGAAGGCAGAGCTGGCTCCGAGGGGGAAAATAGAGCTTGTTTTCAGACTCAGTGTGTAACGTGAGTGGAAAATCCCAAAGAAAACATCCAGAGGGCAGTTAAGAATACTAGATGGATGCTAAAGCAAGGTGCCAGGGCTGGGTCATAGGTCTGGTAGCTGTCTGCACAGAGAAGATGGTCAGATCCATGGGAATAGGTGAGGTCGCCAAAGAGTGCATGGATGATGACCGTAGAAGAGCTATGGGCAGATCTGGGGTCATCTCCATTCAGAGAGGGGAGGGAGAAGCAGAGATGACGAAGGAGACAGAAAAAGAGTGGATGTAGGTGGGTAGAGGACCAAGCAGACAGCTTGAAGCAGAAGCCAGGCCGAGGGTCGGTGGTCCGCAGCGTGGAGTGTGTGAGCCAAGGAGAACAGGTACATTCACAGGACCTCTGAGCAAGCAGCCAGACTTGGGTTCGGGGGTTTGGGTGGACACTAAAAGAACGGTTGCCATAGAGGTTGTTTTGTCTGTTGGCTGCGCTGGGGCTTCGTTGCTGCTGGTGGATGTTCTCTAGTTGGGGCACGTGGGGGCTCCTCTCTACTTGTGGTGTGCGGGCTTCCCGTTGTGGTGGCTTCTCTTGCTGTGGGTCACGAGCTCTAGAGTACAGGCTCAGTAGTTGTGGCACTCTGCCTTAGTTGCTGTGAGGTATGTGGAATCTTCTCAGACCAGGGATCAAACTCATGTCCCGTGCATTAGCAGGTGGATTCTTAACCACGGGACCCCCAGGGAAGTCCCTTGACTTAGAGTCTTGGGGGTGAGATCCAGACTGCAAGGGGGTCAGAGTGGCTCTTCACCCAGAATGTGCAGGTGAGTCACTAGTGAGTCTTTTTAGAAATGATGTCTCCACCTCCTCGCCAGAGGTTCTGATGCAACAGAGCAGAGGTGGGACCCTGCTCTCTGGGTCTTTGTAAAGCTTCACTGACAATTCTGCAGAGCAGCCAGTGCTGAGAACTGCCATGTTAAGAAGTAACTGTTTGGCAGCATCTCTGAAATCTGAACGTGCACCTACCCTGTTCAGCAGTTCTGCTTTGGTGTACACCCGAGAGAAAGCAGTGCATTTGTTCACCCAAAGACAGATACAGAGACGTTTACAGCACCTTTGTTTATAATGTCCAAAAACTGGGAGCAACTCTCTTCCCAGCAAGAGTAGAATAGATGAATGTGATTTATACATACAATGGAATACAACTGCAGCAATAAAATGGAAACAAACTTATACAAGAAATAGGGTGAAGACGGTGGAAAGAAGCCAGACACAAAAGAATATGTGCTGAATGAGCCCACTGACAGGTTCAAGAGTGGGCAAAATTAATCAGTGGAGAAACCTCAGTCACAGTCGTGTTTACCTCTCAGAGGCGGTAGTATTGACAAGGAAGGGACACAAACGGACCTTTTGGGATGATAGACAGTTTCTACAGCTTGATCTCAGTAGTGGTTAAATGGGCATTAAGTAGTAGTGGGTAAAAAAATCCTCAAGTTGTACAGTGTAGATTACCGCACTTTACTATTAAAAAACAAAACAAAACTGAAGTCGCTCAGTCGTGTCCGACTCTTTGGGACCCGATGAACTGTAGCCTACCAGGTTCTTCCGTCCGTGGGATTTTCCAGGCAAGAATACTGAAGTGGGTTGCCACTTTCTCCTCTAGGGGAATCTTCCCTTGCGTCTACTGCATTCGCAGGGAGATTCTTTATGGGCTGAGCTACCTGGGAAAATCAGGTTGTATATACCTCAAGTTAGGAGAGAGTAACGGGGAATCCAGAAATAGAGGCAGTGAAGAGAGAACATTTTTGAAAGAAAAGTGGCAGAAAAGAAAAAAAGTGATTGAAGGACGTGTCAGGGATAGGCTCTTTTAGGATGAGAAATATGATGTTTGCAGGCATGGCGCTAGTAGTAAAGAACCACCCTGCCAAGGCAGGAGATGTAAGAGACGTGGGTTTGATCCCTCAGTCAAGAAGATCCCCTGGAGAAGGGAATGGCAGCCCAGTCCAGTATTCTTGCCTGGAGAACCCCATGGACAGAGGAGCCTGGCGGGCTCTGGTACGTAGGGTCACCAAAAGTCGGACACACCTGGAGTGACTTAGCACGCAGAGGAGAAAGAGCTAGAACTTAAGAGGAAAGGGGAAGCTCATTAAGGAGGGTTGCTACTGCCAGTTTGCATTGTCTGACACACCCAACAGACATCCTGCTCACGGTGTGTCTTGGAGAGTGCTTGTCATAGGACAGATTGTTTGAATGATTAGATATGTAGGTGGATGGATGGCCGGATGGCTGGATGGATGGATGGATGGATAAGTAGGTGAGGGATGGATGTGTAAGTGGATGGGTAGGTTAGTGGATGGATGGATGGATGGATGGATGGATGGATGGGTAGGTTAGTAGATGGATGGATGGATGGATGGATGGATGGATAAGTGGATGGGTAGGTTAGTAGATGGATGGATGGATGGATGGATAAGTGGATGGGTAGGTTAGTAGATGGATGGCTGGCTGGATGGATGGATGGATGGATGGATAAGTAGGTGAGGGATGGATGTGTAAGTGGATGGGTAGGTTAGTGGATGGATGGATGGATGGATGGATGGATGGATGGGTAGGTTAGTAGATGGATGGATGGATGGATGGATGGATGGATGGATGGATGGATAAGTGGATGGGTAGGTTAGTAGATGGATGGATGGATGGATGGATAAGTGGATGGGTAGGTTAGTAGATGGATGGATGGATGGATGGATGGATGGATGGATGGATAAGTGGATGGGTAGGTTACTAGATGGATGGATGGATGGATAAGTGGATGGGTAGGTTAGTGGATGGATGGATGGATGGATGGATGGATGGATGGATGGATGGGTAAGTAGGTAAGGGAGTGTCTAAGTGGATGGGTAGGTAAGCGGATGGATGGATGTGCGAATGAGTGCCTGGATAGATGGTGAATGAATGAGTTCAGGGAGACGGATGGCTACAGTGTGTTATTAAAGTAAATTGTTGGAGAAAATAAGCAGAGATTGGATTGAAAATCAGGTAGAGGGGTTCATTTGAGTCCAAAAAAAGCAGGAGAATATAAAGCAACAAGACAGTGTGAAATAGTGAGGAGGATAGGTAAGGGAGCACGGCCAGGCGAACCTCATTAAAGGAGGGCTGTAGGTGTCTGAAACTGTGGGTCTTGACCATGGAGCCAGGACTTAAGGCAGGTAGAAAGAGTTGAAAACTACTTCTGGGGAAATTCTATACAGAACCAGCGGCAGATGAACCCAAGGATTACAGATACCATGAGTTAATCTCTTCTTTTATGATTTCTTTTAAAAGTAGCATGCATTTTTTTTTTTTTACAATAGTAACTTGGACAAGGAGCTTTAGGGGACATTACTATTTAATGAAATATTTAAATATTCATAGTCCATGGGTCACATTCTGGATTATAGCAGAGTCAACAAGATTCCTATTTTTCAAAAAGTTTCTAAATCACTTAATGGAAGCCAACTTGCAAGTAAATATAAATATAATCAAATGTTTGAGGTGCTGTGATAGCAGCAGGTGTGGAATAATTTTGGGGGCATAAAATAGAGATGGAAAATGGTTATGTCACTCATGATTCTAGAAGTGTTGCTATCTGCTCGCTCTTCTGAACCTTTGCTTTTGGGCCTGGTAATACTCACTATAAATAGGAAGAGCAGACATTCATGATTCATTCTTAATCTCAGAGTAAAAGCCTTAAATATTGTAAGGGGTAGTTTCGTTTTTGCTTTGTTTTGCAAATACTGTATCAGATTGAAGCAATTCCCTTCTATTCTTTAATATATATGCTTAATCTTGAATGGATATGAAATTTTGTCAGATTCATTTTCTTTATTTGTGGATGCAATATGATTTTCTTCCTTTACTCTGTTAATATAGTGAATTACATTGAATGCTTTTTCATATTAAAATACCTTTACAATTCTGGAATAAATCCAATTTGGTAATGGTATATTATCTTTTAAAATATATTGCTAGATTTGATTTGCGAATACTGTTAAGTATTTTGTATTTATGTTCATGAAAGGGATTGACCTGAATTTTTATATCTTATAGTATAATGGTCTTATCAATTTTTTTACCTCCAGGCTGTGCTAGCATTAAATCTATCTATCTATCTGTATCTGTATCTAGCTAGCTAGCTAACTAGCTATTAGATAGCATTTTACACAACCTTGACTTTGACTTGCAGATGAAGTACAATTTGCCCTCCTGGTGTGACCGAGTCCTCTGGAAGTCTTACCCCTTGGTGCACGTGGTGTGTCAGTCCTATGGTGAGTAGCAAGTTAAGAGGTCTCACTTTCCTAAGTTAAAGGGCTGCAGTCCATCCATCTGCCTAAACTTGACATTCAAAGCAAGCCTATCATGGGGGTCTTTAGAAAGGAGAGAGACTGGTCTGGAAGTGGCACAGATGAGCTGAGAAGACACAGCTGCCTCCCCCATCCCGCCCAGTGTCTGGGCTGCATTGGGAACGGGAGGAAAGCCAGGCCTCACCTAGGAGCTGCACGGTCTTCCTGGAAGGGCCAGGTTTGCACATGAAGGTGAAGAGGTCGAGCGTTTTGCTGACGATATTTCACGGCATGCTGAAGAGGGTTTAGAGAGTAGTAAGTGGGCAGGAAATCGGGAAAACAAAGGGGGTGAATGTCCCGACTCAGGAAGTGGGAGTAAACTTTGAGCTTGGGTCTCCTGATGGTAACATCAATAGTATGTATCAGTCATCTCTGGCTGCGCAACATCTATCTGAAAATCCACTCCCAGCCTGCAGGCTGGTTCAGGCTGCTGCTGCCTGGGTCCGGGGATTCCTGGCAGCCAGTCCCAGCTGTGGACGCGCTTGCCCAGTCTCTGCTTGCTTCACATTCACTAATGTCCTCTTGGCCCAAGGAAGTCACGTGGTCAAGCCCAGAATGACCGTGGGAGGCGGGACCCACAGGGCACAGTCACAGAGAGGCCACCTCCCAGGTTTCGAGCAGTTACTCTAGTGCTAATGCTGTCATGCTCAGTACACATCTAAAATATGTTTTAATATTTATTTATTTGTGCTGGGTCTTAGTTGCAACACACAGGCTCTCTGATGTGTTTGCTGTGTGCCGGACTTTTAGTTTCAGCCTGTGGGATCTAGTTCCCTGACCCGGGATCTAACCTGGGCCCCCAGCATTGGGAGCTTAGAGTCTTAGGCACTGAATCACCAGGGAAGTCCCCCATATCTAAAATATTTTAAAGAACAATTTTTAAAAAATCCCTGCTTGTCCACCCTTTAACTGCTCTTCTGTTTCCACTACAAATCTGTGGAATCTCCTGCTTCATACAACACAGGACCCTCACTGACTTCTTCCTGCCAATGGCCAAGCGTGTTTGAGATGGGGTCCCGCCTCCCTCTTCCGTTCTGTCTCAGTATAACGAGGTGCCCTCCTCCTGGCCTAGCTAAGCTTCTCACTTGAGCCCTTTGTTGCATGCCCTCCTTCTCCCCTAGTCCCAGCCTCCCCGCCATCTTGCTTCTCCTTGCTTCTCTTTCTCCATCCATCTCCTTGTCGTTTCAAGTTGTCTTTTTCAGAAAGAAAAATGATTTCTCTATTTATTTATTTCTAACATTTATATTTGGCTGTCCTGGGTCTTGGCTGCCATGCACGGGCTTTCTGTAGTTGCTGTGAGCAGAAGCTAGTCTTTGCTGCCATCCTGGGGCGTCTCATTCCAGTGGCTTCTCTTGCCCTGGAGCACTGGCTCTCGATGCACGGGCTTCAGGAGTTGTGGCACAGGGGCCCGGTAGCTGTGGCTCTTGGCCTTTAGTTGCCTGAAGCATGTGGCATCTTCCCGGACCAGGGATCGAACCCGTGTACCCTGCGTTGGCAGGTAGATGCCTATCCACTGTACCTCCAGGGAAGTTCTCAGAAGTTGTCTTTCTGATGGTTGTTTGCCAATGAGCTGTGTTTTTTTTTTCTTGTTTATTGGACACCTATTATATTTCTCTTGTGAATTTTCTGCCCGTTCGCTTTGGTTGTTGGAGGGGTGGGATGTTAATCTCTTTCTTTTCTTCCTTTTTGCTGATCTGTAAATGCTCCATTGAGAAGGGTATATCTCTCTTCATTGTCTTCCAGTCTCCTGTGCTGTGTGTCCTTCAGCCCAGGAATGCTGGCCTTGTCCCATCATTGGCCTGTCATCCTCATCTCTTCTCAGCCTTCATGTCTTCCCCCTGAAACTCAGACATCCTTGTGGCTTCTGCTACCACCTAACATCCTGACTCCAGAGCAGAAGATAAAATCTCCAGCCCTGAGTATTCAGCCAAACGTCTCCATGTAACTCTATCTATCACAAGCACTTAGAACTCTAGACTTCCAGACCCTCTGCTCTTTCTGTTATCCCCTCTAAACATGCTCCGCTGCCTTCCCTTCTTATCTGAGTACCAAGCTCCTTAAAAGAATCATCTATACTCTGTTTCTACACTTCCATCACCTCCACGCTCTCGAGAGGCACTGTGGGTTGGGAGACAGTAATGAGATCCCCATCCCACTCTAGGCCGTGAGCTCCTCATCAAGGCATCAAAGTGCTTAGACCAGAAAAAAAAAAAAAAAAACCCACAGTTCACACACACAACGATCTATATATTTTAAAACTCACAAGTCTTTAGGGGAAAAAAAAAAACTATTATGGGCAATATTTAGCCACGAAAGAGAGGGTCACAGGCTTTCACGGAGACTTTCAAGCATGGTTGTGGGAGGTAATGGAACAGCCATATGAAACCATCAAACTTGTGGAGGCTTCCATGCACGTCAGTTGATTTCTGCTGTGTGTTCGCCATCCTTGGCTCGACCAGGAGGATCTCTCTTCCCCTGCTCAGAAATTCCTTCCCTCCCCTGCAGGTAGCACCAGTGACATCATGACCAGTGACCACAGCCCTGTTTTTGCCACATTTGAGGCAGGAGTCACCTCCCAGTTTGTCTCCAAGAACGGTAAGTGGTGGGGGTGGGGTGGCGCTGTCTGTCCGTCTCTTCTCCGTGCAGACAGGAGGGCTGGGCGCTCGTCTCCTGGTGGCAGCAATCAGTTGTCTGCGTTAGATAAAGGTCCATTCTTCCGGCTAAGCCTGCAGTCCACACGTCGGGTCCCTTCACGTCCAAACTGCACCATGATTTCAGTCCAGAGCGTGTTCTTTCTCTCTTTGGCAAGGTGCCAGCTTCTTAAAGCCTCAGTTTTAATACAGTCTTTAAAATTGGGAAAAATAAGTGATTGCCAAGGTGCGGCATAGGTGTCATCAAAGACGATTCTGGATGGGGCACGGATGAACACTTATTAGTAACGCATTTATTTTAATATGCTTTAAATGTGACGCTTCTGTGTAAGGCTTGCAACACTGGTTTTCTATTCAGTCTTGTGATGCACTCATATATAAATACATTTATTTAAGGTTTTAAAGTGAGTCTATTTAAAGGAAATGTTAAGTCAATATTAGGACAGGTGCGTGGTAGGCAGTAAAAATTGTGAAGATGATAGCGTTTGAGGAAATACTGGAGTAAATAATACTCTATAGATCTGCAGGTAATTTTGCAGATAATCCAGCTTAGCTGTGGTTGCCGGGCCAGCCTCATCCGAGCAGAGGCCTGGACGTTGTCTGCAGCTTGTCCAGCCCTGGGCCTGGGTGACCAGAAAGCCGTGTTGTCACCTGCTCTGCCCCACTTCCACAATCAGCAGACAATGAGGGTTCGTTTAGGAGGGCTGAGTGCAAGGCCTAACACAGGTTGGAAAAGCCTGGTTTGCTCCTCGTCCTTCATGTCAGTGTGGCCGGAACCCTGTCTTCTGAGACATTCTTGCCTGTGGGCTGTTGATCTGACATCCACGGCCCCAGCAATGTGACCTCTGCTCTCCACACAAGCCTTGACCCACCATTCTGTCTCCTTCCTAGCTCTGGCCTCTGTGCCTTTCCAGAATCTTCCACCTCTTGCTGGCTCCCACCGCTCTCTCTGTTCTCTGAGTTCCTGCAGCATTGATAAAGCAGCCCATACATCACACGCTTGGTGAGGACCCTCATCCCACCCCCAGAGTCAGCCTTGCTCTCCGTCTACTGCAACTCAGCACACAGTAGATGTTCACAAACACCGATGACTGGGATTAACGTCTACCTAAGCGGAGCATGGCCTTGGTGCTGGTGTTTAAAAAAAAGAGGAAAGCTAAGTGAAATAAGACAGAGAAATGAGTCGAAGATATACTTATGGTATCAATTATATCTGGGGTCTTTATTAAAAAATGCCAGTTTCATATAGAGTACATTGGTGGTTGCCAGGAGTTAGTGAAGTTGATTGAGAGGGGAGGAGAGGTAAGTCAAAGGTGACAGATTTCCAGTTATAAGATGAAGTCCCAAGGCTCTAATATTCCACATGATGACTATAGATTATAATATTACAGCATAGTACACTTAAAATCTGCTGAGAGTAGGTCCTAAGTGTTCTTACCAAAACACGCGAACAAACAGTTAATGATGTGAGATGATGGATGTTATTACCTTGATCTTGGAAATCATTTCACAGTGTTTGGGTGTATCAGCTCAGCCTGTTGTTCACTTTAAGTATACACGATTATATTTGCCAGTTGGTCTTCAATCAAGGGGAGAAAGAAAGGAAAGCAGGAAGGAGGGGAAGCGTAGAGGGAGGAGGGGTGTGTGTCCTTGCTCTCAGGTGGCTCAGAGTTTGTACAGAAGGATGGGACACTGTTCACAGTCAGTCTCAGGACGCTCGCAGAAGCGTCATCTACAGGAGGACCGCACCCGCAAGTTACCTGGTGCCAGCGAGCGCAGGGAGCTCCAAGTAAGGAGCAGGAGGAGCCGTGCCTGGCAGGAAGAGCAGGCCTGCCTCGCTGTGTGAACTCAGAAACAAGAGAGGTGTGGGCATCTACCAGCCCTCTTTGCCGGACCCCCTGGGGAGGCCACAGCATTAAGCGCGTCACCCAGGGCCTGCACAGCTTTGGTGGCAAAGCTGAGCGTAGAAGTCTTCCCTCTGCCCTGCACCAGCTTGGACTCATCAGAGAGGCTGTTACCGGTGTGGGTGGTGGGATTTCAGGGAACACCCTCCCTCCGCTTAGACCTCGGATGAGAGGAGGGAGCTCGGTGTTGCAGGGGAGGAGGGGGGCTGGGTTGAAGCGCTCCGTCTCCGGACACACTGTGGAACCGAACCTCTGCTCTCCCTCATTCCAGGCCCTGGGACCACCGACAGCCAAGGGCAGATCGAGTTTCTCGGGTGCTACGCCACACTGAAGACCAAGTCCCAGACCAAATTCTACCTGGAGTTCCACTCCAGCTGCTTGGAGAGTATGTGCTCACTCAACTAACTGCCTTTTGGGGGAGCACGGGCAGGGCCCCTTCACCAGCACCTGGTCCTTGGTGGCGCTTCTCTTCTGTCTCTGGGAAGGCCTTCCTGATGGGCCTTGGTCGGGACGGGGTCAGGGAGTGGGGCTGCAGTGGACAGTACAAGAGGACACCCGGTTACTGCGGGGCCCCCAGTGGCCTGCGATGCTGCTGCTCCAGGGCCGGGGCGGTCCCTGGGGCACAGACGCACCAGGTGGGCAGCGGGGCAACTGGATCCTCTGCCTGCCCCTCTGGGTGGAGTTTGGCCCACTCGTGGGTCCCCCAAGCCGGGGCTCTGGCGCGACCAGAGAGTCCTGGGCAAAGGTCCAGAGCTCATGGAGGCCAGGGCCGGGATGGAGCAGCTGCTGGTCATCCCCTGCTCTTCCCCAGGGTCCCCTCCTCTTTCTTGCATCATAGACATCTTTCTCAGCTGGTCTGAGCATCTGAAAGTGAGCTAGAGATGGACAGCCTCCCGTCAGCCAGGAACGGTTCGCACACAGCTGGGTTTAGGAGACAGTCTTTCTAGGTGGCATTTCTAGGCATACTGTCTGAAGCTGCGCCACAGGGAAGCGGTCTGTGCAGCTTCTAGCTCTCCTCGTGGAGATGGCCCGGAGTGGGAAGTGGGGAGTCAGCCCCACAATAGCAGGTCCTGTGTCACAGGGTGACAGATGCTTCCAGAAACTGGGAACAAGACATGGGCCGCCTGCTGCAGTGCCGTCCCACCTCCCTTCCTCCGCAGACTCTGCCTGGGCTCCCCCCCTGGTGACAGATCCACCTTCTCCCTAAAGTCTCCCCAGTCCCAGTTCACAGAGCAAGGGCATAGCACTTCCAAAAATGACGAGGATTTTTGTGCGGGTGTTTTTAATAAACTATCGAGACATTTGCATACATTTCTATGGAAACAGCATGTTAGGAAGCTTAAATTAGCATTTCAAAAGGCTGTTATCTTGAGTGGCGTGGGACGAGCCAGAGCTGTCATCTTTCCTAATCTCCTCCTCGCCTATGATGTGATGATTCCTCCATTGCCTGGTTTGTGGCAAAGAGGAGCCGAGAGGGAGGGGAATCTCTGAATGTCCTAAAAATAATTAGACCGTGTTGGCAAATGACCATCCCCTGAACCAAAACAGAATCTCCAGCAAGCTCGGCTCCTCAACTATGCTGTGGCCCCAACAGAAAAAAGAGGAGGGTGGGTGTCCTCTCTGGTCCTGGTGAAGCGACCCCAGGAGTCTTCTCTGTCTGGTTCTTGTGCTGTTCTTCTGAAAACCTGCCTTCTTGTCCCCTCAACAGGTTTTGTCAAGAGTCAGGAAGGAGAAAATGAAGAAGGAAGCGAAGGGGAGTTGGTGGTGAAGTTTGGTGAGACCCTCCCGAAGGTAAATCAAGAACAGAGATGACTTTGTGTTCATCAGCCAGAGGTGCTGGCCAGTGGCAGAGCTCCAACCTGGCAGAAGCAGCTGCCTCTCTTTCGGGATGATTTATGACCCTCTTCCCAGCAGTGGCTAAACGTGGGCCTGCACCTTTTTTTGTTCAGTTGCTCAGTCGTGTCTGACTCTTTGCAACCCCATGAACTGCAGCACGCCAGGCCTCCCTGTCCTTCACTATCTCCCGGAGTTTGCTCAAACTCATGTCCATTGAGTCGGTGATGCCATCCAACCATCTCGTCCTCCGTCATCCCCTTCTCCTCCCGCCTTCAATCTTTTCCAGCATAAGGATCTTTTCTAATGACTCATCTCTTCATATCAGGTGGCCAAAGTATTGGAGCTTCAGCTTCAGCATCAGTCCTTCCAGTGAATACTCAGGACTGATTTCCTTTAGGATGGGCTGGTTGGATCTCCTTGCTGTCCAAGGGACTCTCAAGAGTCTTCTCTAGCGCCACAGTTCAAAAGCATCAATTCTGCGGTGCTCAGCCTCCTTTCTGGCCCAACTCTCATCGTACCTAGTGGCCCCACTATTCCTAGATGGATTTCAGTTCCCCTGATAGATCATGGAAGGGGTCTAAAGGCTGTGTCGTCTGACCATGTGCTTTTACAGAGAGAGGAAAGGAGGCAGGTCCAAGAGAGGCTTGTTCATGGCCACATGGCTGCAGTGACAGACCCAGGACCCATAATCCAAGGCCCCAGTTCCCCTGCAGTGTTCTTCTGTTCAGCCCTGACCCAGAGGATCACACGAAGGAGGAGACAAAGTGTGTTGACTCTGGATGCACAGAGAGCCTGACCTGTCCTTGGCCCCCAGCAAGCAGAGGGTAGAATTGCAGGCAACCTTTGTCTTTGTTACAGAAAACTGGGGCCTGGCACTGCCCTTGTGATGTTACGCTGATGATGGGCATGTCTGGGGTTCACTCCGGAGACACGTGGAACAGGGCCCTGCTTCTTTATCAGTTCATCAAGGGAGGGAGATGTAGAGGAAGGGTCCAGGGCTGGGCAGGTTTTTCACACATGGCAGGGGTCTCAGGCCGCCCTGGAAGATTCCCTGGAATGTGATGCCCCAAGTGAGTTTTAAAGGACGGTCTTAGGCTAGTGTGGGCAAGCAGGTCTCAGGGGCCTGGGCTCTCCGCACTGGCTTTAACTGTTGGTTGGAACCGACCTGTGGACCACACATGAAAAGACCTACGTCTGAGTCCTGAAGTCTTCTAGTCTGGGTAGACTTCAGATTGGGGCCCTCCAAGAGGCTGGGGCTTCCCAAGTGGCCCTAGTGGTAAAGAATCCACCAGCCAATGTAGGGGACGCAGGAGCCTGGGTTTGATCCCTGGGTCCAGAAGACCCCCTGGAGGAGGAAATGACAACCCACTCCAGCATTCTTGCCTGGAGAATCCCATGGACAGAGGAGCCTGGCGGGTTACAGTCCATGGGGTCGCAGAGAGTCAGACACCACCGAGCACACATGCCCGTCTCCCAGGGGGCTCCATCCTCCCTCCTGGCCGGGGGGTCTTTCTGGAGTGCCCATCTGCTCCTGGCCACCCTTCCTGCATCCGATGGGCTCCCTGACGTCAGCTCCTCTTCCTGGCTCCCGGCCTTCTCCTCGCTCTCAGTCTCTTCTGCTCCCCCAGCATCTCAGGGGCCCCCCTCTGTCACTCCCCGTCTCCTCACCCTCTGCAACCCCGCCGAGGCACCTGATGAGACTCCCCGCCCCCCACAAGGTGCCGTGTCCCTCGCAGACCTTCTGTGTTCAGATTCCACCTCCCGTTACCCCACTGCCCCTCTTCCTGCCTCAGCAGCACTCTGGCCCCACGGCTGACTTTGAGCCAGCAGTCTCTGCACATCAGTGAACCGAGTTCTGGGGGCAGCACTGGAGCCTCAAGAATGGCCCAGAACTCCCACTGCCATGTCCAGTCACCTGTTCTGGAGCTTTCTGAATAGAGTCCATCCCGTCAGTCGGCATGGACCCAG
Organism: Capra hircus; assembly: GCF_001704415.2. Taxonomy (NCBI): domain Eukaryota; kingdom Metazoa; phylum Chordata; class Mammalia; order Artiodactyla; family Bovidae; genus Capra; species Capra hircus. Next base: position 7,893,803 of record NC_030810.1, on the reverse strand, counting down.
AGGCCCGCACTAGGGGGTCTCTCTGTGTCTGTGGAGGGGAGGAAAGGGGGCAGCCTGTGAGCGTTTTATTAGGGCTTCTGTGTTGGGGTCCACACGAGGAATAGCCCTCAGCTGGGAGGAAGTCACAAGCAGTAGCTGGCACGCAGGAGCAGGCGGCCTTGCAAAGCCCGTCCCTGTGCCTGTGGACGGGCCCTGCCCCGTACCCCTGGCCCTGCCCCGTGCTCCCAGCCCTGCTGCATGCCCCCAGCCACACCAGCAGGGACTCAGGGACAGACTGGAGCTTGGGGTCTGTGCCTGCCACTTGCTGATCCACCCTCCAACAACTCACAGGACCCTGCAGGCCCACCCAGGAGGCTCTCCTGCAGGTGAACACAGGTTTCCTCCTTCCCAGATGGAAGGCAGACTCTGCGGTGCCCCCTTCAATGCAGCCTCCATCCCAGGATGGGGGCGGCAAGGGAAAGCCTGAGCTCTTGTTGGGAGTGGGGTGCGTTCAGGTGTCTGAATATCAGCCTGGCCCCGTCCCTTCCCTCCCTTGATTGTGGGGTGTGCAGGTGTGGGAGGAGTGGGGTGCGTTCAGGTGTCTGAATATCAGCCTGGCCCCGTCCCTTCCCCCCCTTGATTGTGGGGTGTGCAGGTGTGGGAAGGGAAGGGAGGTGATGCAGGGGAAGGCATGTTTGGGGTCAGGCTCTCTCCCCAGGGCCCTGGGTGCAGTGTGATGGGGGTGGGGGGTCGGAAAGGAAGTTAACCCCACCATACTGGGCAGGGTGGGCATACGGGTTCCTCCCTGCTCTCTTGGACAGGAAAAGCAGATATTTGAGTTTAAAAAGAACATCTGTGTCCCTTTCCCCACACATTCCCCCCTCTCTAGGCTGGCTCCCGCAAGCCTGTCCCCGACATGTCCGAGCTAACCCATGCCGTTCTCTCTGCAGCTGAAGCCCATCATCTCGGACCCCGAGTACCTGCTGGACCAGCATATCCTCATCAGCATCAAGTCCTCCGACAGTGACGAATCCTACGGTAAGGGTCCTGGGAGAGGTGCTGTAGGTCCCATACCTGCAATCGAGGCCACCCATGTCAGGGAGGGGAGTGATCGCCGTCACAAAAAAAACCCATCTGTTGCCCATCCTGGTCCTGCCAGAGGGATGGTTACCAGGAAGTCATCCTGCTGGCCCATCGGGCTCCCGAGAGGGACGCATAGCCCCTTTCATCCCTGGAGCCTCTCCCGTGTCGGATTCCACGCCAGGTGCTTGAAATATTACGACTGATCTTGACACGACCCTGTGAAGCAGACACTATCCTCTCCATTAGTCAATGAGCAAACTGAGGCTCAGAGAGGTAAAGTGAGGCACATGGGTGGTAACTGGCTGGGCCCTCATCTGAGCCCAGGTCCACCTGGCACTGCTCAATGCCCAGCCCAGACTGGTTTGAGAGGGCCTGTGGCCCCAACAACTGTCCTCCTAGAGAGACATCATCTTCTGTTAAGATCTTCAGCCTGCCCCTGGCTCCAGCGCGGCGTTAGCTTTACCCTTGAACTTGGTATGTATAGTGCAGCTAGAGCATGGAGTGAGGGGGCAGGTGGTCAGAGAGGCTGGAGGCAAGGAGCCAGATTGGCAGCTCCACACAAGCCAGGTTAGGGGTAAATACCACATCCTGGGGACAGCAGGAAGCCACTAAAGAGTCAAGTAAGATGATAACATGGTCAGCTTTGCAACTTAGAAATAGAGTTTGCAGTGATCAACATGATGGAAGTCAATCCTAAAGGAAATCAACCCTGAATATTCATTGGAAAGACTGATGCTGAAGCTGAAACTCCAATACTTTGGCCACCTGATGTGAAGAGCCGACTCATTGGAAAAGACCCCGATGCTGGGAAAGATTGAGGGCAGGAGGAGAAGGGGGTGACACAGGATGAGATGGTTGGATGGCATCACCGACTCGATGGACATGGGTTTGAGTAAGCTCTGGGAGATGGTGAAGGACAGGGAAGCCTAGTGAGCTGCAGTCCACAAGGTCGCAAAGAATCGGACACGACTGACCGACTGAACACCACCACCAGCACATGGTGGATGAGGGAGCCAGAATGAAAGTGGTGCCAGCAAAAAAAGAGAGTTTAAAACTGAGAGGTGCTGAGAAGGGCCACTGTTTGACCACGGGAATCTGGGGAAGAGGGGGAGGATGGCCCTGCACTCGTGGTTTCGGTAGCTGAGCAGATGTTTCCATTTCCTGAACTGGGTCAGCTGTGGGGAGAAGCAGGCGAAGCAGACTCAGCCAGAGAAGTGGGAGGAAAATGGAAGACTGGGGTCACGGACGCCATCAGAGCTGCTCGAGAGGAGCAGATGGTTATGACAGCAAACATGGCCTAGAGACCCGGCCAAGTAAAGACTTGCGTCCTGCAGACCAAGAACCCCTGGGATCATCTCTGGACTTGGGAGAACTGTGTGCAGTGAGGGAGTGAGTGGGGTGAGGAAGCGGAGGGCGTGAGGCCCACCAGCATGTGCAGTGGGGTCCAGGGCGGGCGTCTGCTTCCAATGGAAGGAATCTGCAGGTGGTTATTGCTGATCGGGGGAAGCTGGGAAGCAGAAAGAGGCTGCGGACAGGAATGGTGCCCTCGTGTGTCTGTTACCCACTCTGCAGGCTTTACCCAGAGCCCTGGGATCTAGGTGCCATCACCACCCTCGTTGCAGAGGTGAGGAAATGAAGTGACTCGTCCAGGGTCACCCAGCCACTGCTGCATGACCTTGGACTTGAACCCAGATAGCACAGCTCCAGAATTGTGCCCTCCACTCCCTCCCATCACAGCACTGGAAAAGAAGTCCCTGAGCCAGGGCAGGGGCAGATAGAGCCCAAGGAGTCTGGCGGAGCAAAGAAAAAGGATCCACATGGGGCCGGAGTGTGAGGAGGTTTGGGGCATGCGGGTCTGAGGCTCCATCTTCCTCAACACTGAGGTCCTCGTTTGTTTCTTTCTCTTGGTGTTCATGCTGACAAATAGCACATCATATGCTCAGTCATGTCCGACTCTTTGCAACCCCATGGACTGTAGCCCATCAGGCTTCTCCGTCCATGGGATTCTCCAGGCAAGAATACTGGTGTGGCTTGCCATCTCCCCCTCCAGGAGATCTGCCCCACCCAGGGTTCAAACCCATGTCTCTTAACGTCTCCTGCACTGGCAGGGGGATTCTGAACCACTAGCGCCACTTGGAAGACCCGTCATACTAATAACCAGGAAAAAATCATTCAACAGTCTCATATTTATTTGCTTTCACACTCCAGTGTTCATCCATAGGCACGTAGATTTCTACATGAATAATTACCACAGAGACACCCGTTATCGCCTGCTTTCCTCTCCTAGTATCAGATAAGACACATTTTCCATGATCCTCCAACCCAGACTTCATGATGTTTGCTTCTAATGGTTTCGTAATATTCCGTGAACTTACTATATCTTCATTTTTTGGTCATCTTTCAACCTTTTTATATCCTCATTGTTAAAACTATTCCTTACTACCACTGTTGAGGCTCAGCCAGTCATTTTTGTTAGCGTTATCAGTAATGCTCAAATGGAGCTCTTTGTGGACGTTTTCATTTTTTATTAAACTACAGTTGGTTTACAATGTGTTACTTTCTGGTGTGCAGCAAGTTGATGCAGATATATAGTATATATTGTGTCGTATTGTTTTCCATGATGATTTATCATAGGATATTGACTATATCTCCCTGTGTTGTACAGTAGGACTCTGCTATTTATTTTGTGTGTAGTGGTTTTCTCTGCTAGTCCCAGACTCCTAGTTTATCCCTCCACCGTGCTTCCTTTCCACTTGGGTAAGCCTGAGTTGGTTTTCTATGTCTGCAAGTCTGTTTCTGTTCTGTAAATATGCTGAACAATCCTTTAGATTCCATATGTAAGTGGTATCGTATGATATTTGTCTGTCTGACTTACTTCATTCAGTATGAGAAGCTCTAGGTCCATCCCTGTTGCCTCAAATGGCATTATTTCTTTTTCTTACAGCTAATATTCCATTGTGTATGTACACCACATTCATCTGTTAATGGACATTTAGGTTGCTTCTATGTCGTGGGTATTGTAAATAGTGCTACTATGAACACAGAGGTGAATGTATCTTTCTGAATTAGAGTTTTCTCCTTTTCTCCAGATACATAAGCAGGAATGAGATTGCTGGATCATACAGCAATTCTATTTTTAGTGTGTGTGTTTTTTTTTTTTTTGTAAGGAAATGCCATACTGTTTTCTTTAGTGGCTACACCTACTTACATTCCCATCAAGAGTGGACGAGGGTTGCCTTTTCTTCTTTGTGGACATTTTTCAATCTCCTTTGGCTACATTTATTCTTTTGGATCATCTCTTTAGGACAAGCTCCCATGTTTCCTGGCTAAAGCAATGTATACATGTGTTTGTGATTCTTGGCCCTCGTCATCAAACTGATAGCTGTGAAGGCTCCATCTTGTCTTGTTGACCTTCTCATGTCCAAGTGTACAGGTCTTCCCAGATCCTTACTGGCACTGTTCTTTGCCTCCTTATTTTGCTAGTTTCATGTCTGTGAGAGAGTCCCTTAAGTGCTGCCTTAATTTGCATTTTTGATGACTCAGAAGACTGAACTGGTTTCCATTTAGAGTAATGAAATTACCCAGCTACATTTCTCTTTTTGTAGAAAATGTTTGTGGGGTAGTCTGTCCATTACTCTGCTAGAGATTTGATTTTTGAGGCATTCAGATAAAATACCCTCTCTGAAGCTGGCTGCAGCAAATGGCCTCAGTCAGTCCTCTTCCCATTTTTAAAAAATTCCTCTATGCAGAAGTTTTAAACTTGTATATCCTCTTATCTGTCAGTCTTGTTTTGTCATTTCTCACACTGCTTCAAACCTTGGGAGGTTATCCTTCTCTCCAGCAACCAGATTAGTATTTAATTCTGGTTTTCTGCTGGGTTTTCTATGATTTAATTTCTTGCATCCACTAATCTGCGAGGAGTTAACTGAAGGTTTGAGCTGTTTTCCCCAAATTGGTGATGAGCTGTTCTGAAAGGTTAGTCCCATAATCCCTGCCTTGGCCACTGCAGCTCTGGGAGGGGGGCTAAGTCTCCAGGACAAATGCATGGTGTTTCTTCGGTGAAATGAGGGGGTCTTGACCTGACTACTGTTCCCCCAACCTCCCCAGGCGAGGGCTGCATTGCTCTACGGTTAGAAGCCACGGAAACTCAGCTCCCCATCTACACACCTCTCACCCACCACGGAGAGATGACCGGTCACTTCCGGGGGGACATTAAGCTGCAGACCTCCCAGGGCAAGATGAGGGAGAAGCTCTACGGTAAGTGGACACACCCCCGCCTCTGCTCCCTCCTCAGCGCTGCTGGGCGGGAAACAAGCATTGAATATTCTGTCTGCTGAGGCCTCAAGATGAAAATCCAGCCTTGGAGGGGGCCTCAGAGACAATCTGGCCCAACCCTCTGTAGGTTCAAGAATTTCCCTACAGAACCGCAACAGTCCACAGCCTCAGATCACCCTTCCCTGACCCCAGTCAACTCACATCTCTCAGGAGGTAATGAATGTGGGTTTCCTAGGTCCTCTGCTCTCCCGTGAGCCTTCTGGGCCTTGTCACTCCCTGTGAACACCTCCACCAGGAGGACCAGGGTTGCGCACAGACCTGCGGATTACTCACAGTCTCTTTCCTGGCTGAGGAGCGAGGGAGATTGAAACCACGGCTGCAGTTGAGATTAGAATTTCCCATGCGGTTCCTGTTCTTCCTCGTGGCCACGTGGTGCGCACTCATATATACACATATGCCCTCACACGTGTCTACAGCTTGCCCTCCTGGTACCCACCCTGGGCTTCTGCACCTCTGGTATCACCTCCACGCACCATATGCACCTGGAAGCCCCACCCTCATCCTGAGCACATTTCTCTGGCCCTTCCTGATCCTAGTCCCAGCCACCCTCCGTGGTCTTCTCTTGCCGGGCAGAGTCCCCTAGCACCTCTTTGAACTTGAACTCAATCTTTCTCTCCCCCTATTTGCCACTTGCTTACTTTGGCTGGCCATCCGCTGCTGCTAAGTCGCTTTAGCCTTGTCCGACTCTTAGCGACCCCATGGACTGCAGCCTACCAGGCTCCTCCGTCTGTGGGATTTTCCAGGCAAGAGTGCTGGAGTGGGTGCCGTTGCCTTCTCCGGGCTGGCCATCAGGAGCATGCATTTTTTGTGGCTCAGAAAGGACACCAGTGCAGACAAGCTTGGGACCAAATGCACATCATGGGTGTTTGCTCGCCCCATGTGAAATGCCAGCATCAGAGAATCATTCCCTACTGGTCCCCAAAGAAGACTCTGCTGATTTCCATTAGGCCAGGGGTCCCCAACATCTGGGACCTAATGCGTGATGATCTGAGGTGGAGCTGAGGTATTAATATTAAAATAAAGTGCACAGTAAGTGTACCTGATTCATCTCGAAACCACCACCCGCCCCCACTCCAGTCTGTAGAAAAACTATCTTCCATGAAACTGGTCCCTAGTGCCAAAAAGGCTGGGGGCTGCTGCATTAGGCAAATTCAGACGTTGCATCTCTGAGATGAGAACTGTCACAAATTCACTGTGAGACTATTGAAATGTGGTCAAGAGACCTAGTAACGTAAAGAGAACACAAGGAAGATGCGAATTTATAATTTTCTCTGAACCCTGCATACATATTTTGAAACCTGGAAATTAACATGTGTCCTTCTCAGTAGTATCCATCCCATTAAAACCTCCCTGCTTGAAATAATAAATGATTTGAGAGGCACACAGCTGCTCAAAATATGTTAAGTCTGTCTTCCTTCTCAGACAATGGATCATTTTTTTCCTTTTCCTCTTCGCTTTAATTCTTCCTCAGAAGTGCTCAAATAACAGTGTCTAAAATGAGTCAGGCTTTCATTTTATACCTGATGCATGAAACGATCATCTATTAAATGCCACCTCATTTCTCTGTCACAATAGCTCCGAGAGCCAGGTCTTGTCCTTGGTTGGTAGATAGGGAAACTAAGGCACAGAGAGGTTAAGTGATTGGCTGAAGGTCACAAACTGAGCCAAGTGGCTGGTCCAAGGTGAAAGTGCAGGTTCAGCCCCTGCTAAGCATCCGTTAAGTGTGTAAGCGGGATGGGGTCCTGCCGCTCACATGAACAGCGAGACAGCAGGACGCATGCATGAGCACAGCCTGGCAGCCCTTGGTCGTGGAAGGCTCTGAGCATCGAGGGTGCTGCCTCCCGTGCGTGTGCCTCCTGGCTCTGCCTTTGGGAGCTGCTTTCTCTTGCAGGATCTGGACCTGAGGGGGACCTGGTACCCCTGCAGCACAACCAGAGTCAGTTATGAAGGTGGGGGTCCCAGTTCCCCATTAAGCTTGTGAACAGGCTGGCTTTGGGCACTGAGTGCTCTTGCAGCGCTACCTTGTTGTATTTCTTTTATTCAGATTTGCCAAAAACTAGCTGCCTGCATTGTCCCTTGCTGACACCACCGAGTTGGAGATGTTGCAGGAAATGACAACTCTGGGTCATACGTGCCCACTCTCCCAGCCCTGGAGCTGTGCAGGCACACCGAACACACACGTCTCAGAATCTGCCCTCAGGCAGCCAGTGTTCACTCTCCAGCTTCAGCCTGCCAGTGGACACCTCTGAGCCATCCTGGCCCAAACCCTGCGGGCTGCCCCCTCACACAATCTTTCCTGGCCCCTTTCTTGCAGACTTCGTGAAGACGGAGCGGGATGAATCCAGTGGACCCAAGTCCCTGAAAAGCCTTACCAGCCATGACCCCATGAAGCAGTGGGAACCTGCCAACAGGTAGATTGGGGGCCCGGAGGGTGGGTAAGAGCCAGGACTTCACTGCAAAATAGCCTGGGTTTACAGACCCAGGACGGGGAGTGGGGAAGTGGAAGAGAGAGAAAGCAAGGACTCACAGGGAAAGAAAGCGCCAGCCACAAGAGGCCTGTCCTGCTTCCAGCTCCGAGGCTTCTGACCGCAAACCCCAGGCTTAGGGGAGGTTGGTGTAAATGCGACAAGGCCAGGGAGACTCTTCTGCATTGCAAGGTTCAGTTCAGCCAACACTGAGTACCTCCACATGTCAGGTTCTGGAGAAACCAGGGCACGTTAAGTGCAGTGCCTGCCTCGGCAAGGCACAGCCTACTAGAAAGACGCCCACTCCAGGAGGAAGCAGCTACAGAGATGATCTCATGGGATGAGTGTCATGTTTCCTGAGGACCAAGGACATTAGCAGATGTGGCTCCAGAGCTAAAGCCCCAGCCTGTTCTAAGGGGGAAAGTCACTGGGGTTGGGGAGAGCCTGAGGAGCCCCGAGGGACATCAAAGGACACTGTCCTCAGACCAGTGCTGCCCCGGAGGAGCCATGAGATGTGACTGTGTGTCCCTCCTTCCCCCACAGGGCCCCTCCATGCAGTGGCTCTGGCATCACAGAAATCATCAACCCCAGCTACATGGGGGTGGGGAACTTCGGGCACTTGAAGCAGACCCTGTCCCCCGACCAGCAGCCCACTGCCTGGAGCTACGACCCGCCACTCAAGGACTCCGCGCTGGGGCCTGGAAGGGGAGACAGCCCCCCGACGCCACCCTCCCAACCACCCATATCACCCAAGAAGTTTACATCGTCAACTGCAACCCGGGGACCCTGCCTCACTCAGTCAAGGTGAGTGTCCTTTTCACCATGACCTCGCCCTTCCCTGGCTTTTCACCACCAGGAAGCCTGGGCCTCGAACAGAAAGCCCACTTTGTGTGTCCCACTTTGGTCACTGACTCACGCTCAGGGCCTAGAACACAGAGGTTCTTGAGAAATGCAGGTGGAATCTCCAGTTGCTACCCTATTGGTGTAAATTGCAAAGGTTCCTTTTTTTAATATTCATTTATTTGGCTGTGCCAGGTCTTAGTTGCGGCACACTGGATCTTTGGTGGTGGCATGCAAACTTAGTGGGATCTATTTCCCTGACCTGGGATCGAACCTCAGCTCCCCATACTGGGAGTGTGGAGTCTTGGCCACTGGACTACCAGGGAAGTCCCTTGAAAGGTTTTTTTAAAACATGGAGAAAAAAAAATTTAAACATACTGCCAAAGAAACACACGGTCCTGTAAAAACAACCTTCATTGAAAAATACAGTTCTATAAGCAGTAAATGCCTGTCAAACTCCCACTCCCGGGAGGGCCCTGCAGAACAGAGATGGGAATCTCCATGTAGGAGTCCCTCCCCAGCTCCCAGTTCCTCGGCCTCCTCTCAGCCACGGTGGTTCCTGCTCTTAGGTGCCACTTTCCCTTCGGTCCTGTTGAGACCAAGTCGAACAAGAAGCAGCTGGGACGGGGAATTCCCAAGAGGAGGAGCGCAGTCAGCCCACAGAGGGAGGAGGGGGTTTGGCTGTGAAACTTCGGGAAAAACCCAGCGGTTAGAGAAGGCTGGCCTGCATCTAGAATTGATCCAGGCAGCACGTGCCCGGAGGCTGGGAGCCTGTGAGGAGCCCACACAGCCGCTGCCTTAACCAAGCAAACCCACACGTTTGCCAGGCTCCAGAGCCCTCCAGGTTTCCCATAACCACAGGGTGTCGGAAATTAAAAGTGCAGACCTTAATTAACGATGACTGAAGATGCGCAAAGTATCGTCAGCATAGGCTTTCTTTGGGGGCTGCTGGTACCGTTTATGATGGCTTCGGGGAGACCACTCTGGGTCTGTCTTCCCCTTTCTTGAGGTCCCATGTTCCTCTTGGCATTTTCTGTCGTGAATTGAGAGTCAGGGAAGAGCGTGCTATAGAAATAGAACATGCTTCCCCTCATCTCCTGCCACTCCCAACACTCTCACCGGGCCTGGCTGGAGTTTCCTCTGGCTTGAAGGGCAGTTTATAACTCTCTTAAGTTTTGTTCTCTTAAAAAAAAAACAAAAAACAGGCAGATGAATGGAAAGATGGAAGGGACAGAAGGAAGGAGGATGGGACCGGACAGAGCAGGCTCAGCCTTGTCTCTATACCTCTAGTTTTCAGACTTTGTTGATAACATCATGGACTCTGGTCTTTCCATAAGAAACCCAGAAGGAGAAGCAGCCTAGCTTCCTCTCTGGGAAAAATGAAAACAAATGTGGGTCCTGAGGTGCCTCTTTGGCAAAGGTCCTCTCTTTGGCAACCCCAGGAAATAGTTAGAAGCAACCACAGCGAACAGGGAGATTGTTCAAGTGAAATGTGTTAAGTTCCCGAAGCAAATGTCTCTTTGTGCTAACCTAAACACAGCACAAGTTCAAGTTCAAGCACCTGCTGGGAACATGGTGGCCAGCAGTTCCCTCCTGTTTTACAGGTGACAGCTTCAGAAAGGGGACATCGTAGATATAGGGTGGGGTGGGTGTTCAGCTTACTTCTCAGCAAAGAGGTGACTGGAGGCAAGAAGCTGGGGCCTCCCATGCCTGCCTGCAGTCCTCTGCTGCTCCTGAGCCCCCACTCGGCCTGAGAGAAGGTGACGGGAAAGGGGGTGTCCCAGTCCTGACACTGCACAACCAAGCAGAGTGACCAGATGTCCCAGTTTGCCCAACACTGTCCCCTTCTTTTGCACCAGGAATCCCACATCCCAGGAAACACCTTAAGTCCTGGGCAAACCAGGACGACTGGTCACCCTGGACCGAAGTCACCTGGTTAGAAAGGGGGCTCTCCTTGAGACTTACAGACTTAGAAAATGAACTTATGGTTGCCAGAGGGAAGGGACAGAGAATTTGAGATGGACATGAACACACTGCTACACTCAAAATGGATAACCAACAAGGACCTGCAGTAGAGCACAGGCAACTCTGCTCAATGTTATGTGGCAGCCTGGTTGGGAAAGGGGTTTCAGGGAGAATGGACACATATGTGTGTATAGCTAAGTCCCTTTGCTCTCCACCTGAAACTATCACAGCATTGTTCATCAGCTATATCCCATTACAAAATAAAAAGTTTAAGCAGAAAAAAAAAAGAAAAAATGAGAGAAAGAGAGCTCTTCTCAGACCTTGCTTGGTGCTTTGCTCCTTTAGAAAAGAACAAACTCTGGATCTGAGGAGTGAAGTCATTTAGCCCCGGGAACCCACTCTGTACCTGGGATGGGCTGGCTGATTCCACAGCGGTGGCTTCTATAGGAGCTGGTTCCTTGTGACTTCCCATCAAGGAAATGACTTTTTAAAAGCGGTCTTCCCCAGTCTCCCTGCCCCCACCAAACCTCCCCCTCTCTGACAGTGACAGAAGCCCCCTCCTTGAGGGAAGCTTGCCTTGCCTGCCCATCTTTGCAGTCCGCAAAATGCTTGCATCCAGGGTCGGCTTCCTGGCCCTGCCCCTAATTCTCTGCAAGCAGGATCCTTCCTATCTCACCACTGAGAGCGAGCTTCAGGTGGCAGGCCATGCACCTTTCTTTTCTCCTTCTGGCCTCTTCATCCGAAACTTCGGGTGAAGTTTCACCCAATGCTGCTTTCCCCTTCTGCCCCTTTCTCCCCGGGCTAACTCAGAGCAGAGGTCTTTGGGGGTCCAGAGCAGGTGCCGAGGATGGCCCAGAGGGGAGGGGCAGCCTTCTGTTTAGGCAACTGCTTCCAGGTCTTTCCAAAGAGTAATGAGCGACAGCCCAATTCTCTGTGTCCTGAAACCCCACATCTTGTTTCATTGGCCCCAGTGAGAGGATGGCATCTCGCCTCTGTCCTCTGCCCACTCCTCCTCCCTAAAGAGTCCATTAGCTGTGGCTGTTCAGAAACTTCTGAGCAGCATACGCTCCATCAGTATGAGGCGTCACGGCCTGACCAGTTCAGTGTGTTTTCCAAGGGGACCCACATTTTGTTCTCAACAGTTTCCTCATTTTTGAAGAACACAGAACACGCCCCTGGCCAGAAAGCAAAATGTGTCCCCATTCCTGGTTCTCCTAATTCGCTCAGCAGGAAACCACCTCCAGCAAGAGCAGAAGTAAATCAGGGAACACAAACAAAGGAAGCTCTTACCTACCCTGGGGACAGCGTGGACCTCCTTCTCGGTCCATAAATCAGATAGGCCTCTTTTCTCGCTACTGGCGCATCTCTAGGTGGCTTCTAATTTTCATCATGAACACCATTGTTTCCTTCTCACTCTGAATGAGGGCACAAAGGAAGCCACACTCACCAGGAGCTCTCCGGGGAGAGGGCTTTATGCAGAGGAAAGAACACTGTTAATAGGGACTGTGGGTCCCATGAGCACCGATTTCATCTGGTTTATGTCCACCGCCTGCACCAGGGGCAGCGTCTCAAGCTTGGGGGCCTTCCATGCTTCTGTTGAACCGAGCTTCTGAACTTGGGACCCTCCAGTAGCACAGGCTTCTGTTCCTCTGTGGCTCAGAGCAGAATTCACTAGTCCCCCTTGCTTAGTGATGCTCTGGTGTGGACAGTTTCTATGGTGGAAAATGTCCAAGGAAAGAGTGGAGGTTACCTGTGAGACCATCAGCATAAGAGTAACAGTTCCTTCTCCTATCTCTTTAATCACAGTGGAATTCACATAACATAAAATGAAGCCTAACATTTTTCCAATGAACAACTAGGTGGCATTGAGTGCCTTCACTGTGTTAAGGCAACCACCACCTCGATCTAGTTCGGAAGGTCTTTATCAGCCCGAAAGGAAACTCCGCAGGCATTCAGCAGTCATTCCCGATCTGTGTTTCTTCCCTGTGCGTCTTCTTTCTCACGCTCCAGGCCTAGCGATGTGGCGAAGAGTGTGGGGGAACCTTTGCCTCCCGAGGAGCCGCAGCTGACCAAGCCCGAGATGTTTGAGAACCCCCTGTATGGGTCTGTGAGCGCATTCCCGAAGCCGGCTCCCAGGAAAGAGCAGGAGTCCCCAAAGATGCTGAGGAAGGAGCCCCCGCCCTGCCCGGACCCGGGCATCATATCACCCAGCATCCTGCTCTCCAAAGTCCAGGAGGCAGAGGGCAGCAAGGGGACCGGCAAGCCGGCGCCCCCGCCCGCCCCCTTCCTCAGCCCCACGCCCCGGGTCCGCTCCTTCACCTGCTCCACCTCCGAGGGCCGCCCGCCGGGCGGGGACAAGAGCCAAGGGAAGCCCAAGGCCCCGGCCGGCTCTCAGGTCCCGGTGCCGGTGCCGGTCAAGAGGCCCATCAAGCCTTCCAGGTCGGAACTCAGCCAGCAGCCCCTGCCCGCCCAGGGGCAGCGGCCGCCCCTCCCGGTCAAGAGCCCGGCCGTCCTGCACCTGCAGCACTCCAAGGGCCGCGACTACCGCGACAACGCCGAGCTGCCTCACCACGCCAAGTACCGGCCGGAGGACGCACCGCTCAGCCGGACCGCCATGCAGGTGCGCTCCGGGCGCGTGGGCAGGCGGGTGCGCATGCGCGGGTGTGCGCTACAGGTGCGCGTGCGTGCGTGTGAGTGATACCCGGCCATGTCGGGAGTATGCTCAGTGCACCTGCGCGAGCAGTGCCTGCGTGGTCGGAGGGTGCCTGGGTGTGCATGCGTCTGCTACAACCCACCAGGCTAGGAACCGTGCTCCGGTGCATATGGGCTCTCATCCACGGCCTTGTATGTGATAGACCAACGCTATCCAGGAGTGGGTTCCGAGAAACCCTGCCCTGGGAACCGCAAAGGAGAAAGGAGGTGAAGACAGGATTCGAACCCAGCCTATACCCAAAAATCCCTGCTCCTACAGTTGAAGGGTTAAAGGAGGGGCTGTGGGTAAACTGAGTCCTCTATGTCAGGCCCATAAGAATCAGTTCAGTCGCTCAGTCCTGTCTGACTCTTTGCGACCCCTTGGACTGCAGCATGCCAGGCTTCCCTGTGCATCACCAACTCCTGGAGCTTGCTCAAATTCATCTCCATCGAGTTTATGATGCCATCGAACCATTTCACCCTCTGTCATTCCCTTCTCCTCCTGCCTTCAATCTTTCCCAGCATCACGGTCTTTTCCAGTGAGTCAGTTCTTTGCATCAGGTGGCCAAAGTATTGGAGTTTCAGCTTCAGCATCAGTCCTTCCAATGAATATTCGGCACTGATTTCCTGGATAGACTGGTTGGATCTCCTTGCAGTCCAAGGGACTCTCGAGTCTTCTCCAACACCACAGAAGAATAAGGCTTCATAAATATAAGAGCCCAGATCATTTCTATTTCATCATCATCCTTGGTGTTCTTTAAAATTTCCTAGCGTTTTAGGGACTTCATACTCAATGTCCCCTTCCTTCCTATAAAACAGATTTCTTTTTCAGCAAAAAAAAAAAAAAAATAGTAATGGTTAAGAGCAGATTCTGGAGCCAGACTATCCTGGGTTTGAATCCCAGCTCTCTCCCCTACCCCAGTCTCTGACTCTGGGCCTTGGGCCTCAGTGTGCTCATCAGTCAGTGGATGAGCAATCGGGGAACCTGCCTCATAGGTTTATAGGGAGGACTAAATTTTGTTATATATCATTATTGTATGTTATAATTTACATGTAAAGTATGTATTATCTATTACATATTATTTCATATATATTACATATTACTGTGTATGCATATAACATATATACATACATAATAGATTATGTGTAAGTTCTGAAAACAGTGTGCTAGCCCTCTTCAACACTGTCAGAGGAAGCCTACTCTAGCTTGGGGCATGCAAACACATGGGGACCTTGAGTTAGTTGTGGCCTGGCAATGACGCAGTGCTGAATCTTCTGTTCTTGTCCTGCAGTGAAGCCCCTGGTGAGCCGCCAGTGAGATAGGAGCCCAGAGGAGCAACACGAAGCCACTAGGACCCTCTCTCAGGACCGCTGTTCACTCCTCCTACCCAGTTTCCTGCACAGGGCTTCGTGTTTTTCCTGAGAGGGCCTAGCTTCTGTGTGGTCAGCAAGGGGCACTGGCTGTGAAACCTTACTGTCAGCGCTGAAGCTGGAAGCAGCAGCACACCAGATGGGCACCCAACAACCTGCACAGCGGGGCCCCCAGCTTGATCTTGGTACTTGGGACCCAGGAGCCTTGTTCCGGCTAGCATTTTGAAGAAAGGAACTAGAGTGCTGATTCCTGGGTGGAGATACAAGTAATAATAATATTAATAATAATAATGGTTACATGTGTGGAGCACTCAGCACCTGCCAGGTACTGTGCTAAGTGCTTTATGAACATTACAAGTTGAGTCTTCAGTCAACTAAAACCACATTCCCAGACCGCCCCACCCCCCTCCAGTTGAAAACAGTATGTCCTGAGTGGTTTGGAAAAAGCATTAAAAATTAAGGCTAGTGCCCTCCTGGAGTGAGGAAGGGCTTGGCCTTTAGGAAGCTCTGAGTGTGTGGTTAATCTAGGGTACAGTGAACCTGGCCTTGTCTAGCTTCAGTGATGCAAACTGCTATAGCGAAAGCCACTGGGATCCAGCTGAGCCTGTGTGAACAGGGATCTCTCTGGGTCACCTGAGTTCTTCAGTCAGAAGTAGAAGGAAAATCAATTCCTGCTCTCCAGTAAACAGACTTGGCTTCAGCCCAGACTGGCGATTCCAGGCTTGTACCAAGTCTCCTGTGCCCTCCTCCAGGTGGGCAGGCACCGCTAGGCCATGGAATGAGCCACGCCCTGAGCCTTATCTCATCGAGCTGATGGAAAAGTCTTTGCTGTTCCTTAGTTGCTGCAGAAAACCAGCTTTCCCACTTGGCTGCTGGGGAGGGCGGGCCTCTTGGTTCCTAGCCCTCAAAGCAGTCTTTTATTTCTGAACTCTATGGCTTTTGGCCCTGCTTCCTTGGTTACTAGGAGAATGGACTGGTGATGTTCTTGTGTGTCTGTTGCTTTTTGATGTAACAAAATTAATGTAGGAAACCAAATCCAGAAGTGTGTATGAGTTCAGGAGGATGGGTACGCGTCTCATATCCCCACGTGTGTCAGTCTGCGTGACCAATAAATTGTGCTTTTCTCAGCTCCCATCTGTGTGGGATTTTTTCCTGACGTTCAGCCACAGACGGGCTTCTAGGCTGTCGGAGCTGCTGAGCAGCTGCCCAGGGAGGGGTGGCTATGGAGGTTTGCAGTGGAGATGGGCCAGCATTGTCCTGACAGAGGGGACTCTGTAGAAAGGGTTTGAAGTTGGCCAAGGACCAGGAGGCTTCCCTGGTGGCTCAGTGGTTAAAAAAAAAAAAATCCACTTGCCAATGCAGGAGATGCAAGTTTAATCCCTGGGTTGGGAAGATCCCCTGGAGGAGGGCACAGCAATCCACTCCAGTATTCTTGCCTGGAGAATCCCATGGATAGAGGAGCCTGGCTGGCTACAGTCCATGGGGTCGCAAAGAGCTGGACATGACTGAGCGACCAAACAAGAAGGACCAGGATTCGCTGGAGATGGCACATGTCTTTGCGGAACTCCAGGGATGCCCTGCAGCCACCAGTTCCTCCTGGCTTTTGTAAGTGTTCATTGCTGAACTCCAGAGACAGTAAACACATGTAAACAATCTGCCAGGTCACAGGCTCCCACCTGCAGGAGCAGTTTGCGCCGTTCATGGGTCAGGGAGCAGTGCCCAGCTCAGAGGGCCAGCGTGGGTGCTGCCTGGACCCACCCTACCTGGAATGGACGTCCACCTCACCATTTCGGGGGCCTCCCAGAAGTGACTAGGAGCAGCTGTGGCCTGAGTTCCAGCACCCTGAGCAGGCTCAGTGTTGCCCCCACCACTGCCCCAAGCTCCAATACCAGTTGCCTCTGCACCAAACAGGACTTTGACTGTAAGCTGACAGACAGTGGGGCCCTCTCTGATGCCTGAAACTGGAAACTGTAAAGTTAAAGGCTTTCGCGCCTGTTCTTTCAGCTGCTCAGCCCTGTACCCACCCTTCAGGGTCCCTGAGCTCCTTTCTCCCAGGCTTGGGTCCACCACCATCTCTTGGGGCCAGATTTCCCCCCCATGTCTGCTTGCTTCCCACCCTGGGCCTCCCAGAGTCCCTGTTCAATAAACAGCAGGATGAGAGGGAAACCCAGAGATTCCCACCTCTTTATCACCTGAAGTGATGTACCTCTGTGGTTTTAGCTCTTCTTCACCAAGCTCCCTAACCAGGAGGTGGATTAAACAAGCTTTCCTCACAAAGGCATCCCCTGCCCCTACCGAGAATTCTGTGTTCCTGGGGTTACAGAAGCGGCCGCAGTCACTTTTTTTTTTTTTTTTAAGAAGCAATTTTTTGCTTCATTGCGTGACAGGAAAGCTCGTTGGAAGAGCGGATCTGAGGGCCACAGGAGGTGCTGGGAGCCTGAAGGCCTTTCTCCCTCAGCGGCGTGCCTGGCGTCTCCGCCCGCAATATGGCGGCCGTGCGGCCCAGTGTCGGGGTCGGCTGTGCCGCTCCTCCTCCCTGGGCTGCCCTTCTTTTTCCATGCCATTTTTTCCCCCCCACCCCATAGGAGGGAAATGAGTGAGTCATTCAGAAAAGCTCTCCCCCACAGCTAGCTTCTCTATCCCAGCCTACAGGGTCTCTCATCGCATGTCCTTAAAATAGCTTTTCTCTGGCGGACTAATTTCCATGGAGATCCAGCGATCTGGAGGCCTAGAAGCATTCTGCAAGGCAGCGAGCTGGGCTCAAAGCCTTCACTTCAGCAGAAGGAGACCCTTTGTGATGCCAATCTGTGGTCTCAGCCCACCACCACCACCACCACCACCTCAAACGCCACCCCCACCCCCCACCCTGCCAGCTTCTTTTCTGGGAAACCTGCACCGCGTGGGGAACAGCCGCGGCAGGTAGAGTCCGGGCACAGTCTCCTTTCCCCTCAGCTCCCAGCGTTCCACCATCACTGGGCTGGGCTGGAAGTGGTTCTACCCCAGGTGTGAAGGCTCACAGTCTTCCCTCAGCCGCACGTTAAGAACGTGTGCTGGGCCTTAGGCTCAACGCACTAATCACGGGGGACCACCTCAAGGGGAGCTGGTATGTTCTGTGGGCCGTGGAGTCGGAAGGAATGAGGTTTAAATATCTTTGTCTTTCGTTTCCTAAATATGTGATCTTGGACCAAAGATCACAGTCTCCTCATCTGTAGAATGGGCAGAAGGGAGCCTTGCGCGTGGTGTGGTTGTGCAGATTCAGTGAGCGTGCCTCTGCACCTGGCACGTCTGCACCTGGCACGTCATAGGTGTCCAGTGAGGTGAGCGCGTTAGTCCCTCTTCCTAGGAGACAGGATGGTGTGGGAGGCCTCTCGAGGGTTCTCCATGCAGAGCAGGAGGAAAAGGTTCAGACAGCGATGAGGAAGGCCGCTGAGCTGGGGACTGCAGGGCTGTCCCCAAAGGAGGTGGGTAGAGGCCTCCCCCGCGTGGGCAAGGATGTCACTAACAAAGAAGGTAGGGAACCAAGGGGCAGGGTGAGCCTGGGCCAGCCTAGAAGATAAGCAGCCTTGAGGCCAGATGGGCTAGCTGAGGCCAGGGGACTGGATGAGGCGGATGGACAAATTGAGGCCAAGGGGACCGGCTGGGTCACTTTGCCGACACAGACAGAGCAGACCTGGGGACAGGTGGGTCACCCCTGAGCTGGCGCTCGGCCAGACACCACAGCAGTGCTGGTCAGTGCCCCTGGCCATCATCTCGGTCATCCCTCAGCAGCTCTGCAACCTGCGCTGTCCCCTGTGAGACTCTGACACGCCTGCTCCTCCCTCCATCGGCTTCTTCCTGCTTCCCTCACTGCAGAGGAAATGACTCACAGCCAAAGCTTCACCCTGCAGGGGCTCAAGCAATGACAGGCGGCTGCTCACATGGGTAGGAAGGTCAAGGGTGAGGAGGTGCCTGCCTGAGAGGTCAGAGGGGGTCCCCTTCAGGGGCTCCCCTGAGCCTGCTCCACCTGAATCTCAGCACCCCAACGGGGACCTCAGCATCTCACATGCCTCACCTCTACCTGGTATGCAGAGCAGGGGGGCGCCAGGAGGAGTGAGCTGGGGACACGCTGGCGGGGCCCCTGAGAAGGAGGGGGGCAGGGCCAAGGCCAAGGCCATCCTCTGCACTGTGTGGAATCAGGCTTTAGTGCACGGGATGCAAGTTGAATTTTCATACTTCATGTTGAGCACATCCCCAGAAGTGGTTTGTCTCGCTTCAGTTATTAAGAGCATTCAGTGTATGTAGTGGCTGAGAGCAGACTCTGGGGCTGGACTGCCTCAATGTGCTGAAGCGTGTCAGGCTCCACTCGGGCCTGGAGGACCCGAGAGGAATAAGACGATAGCCCCAGCTTCCAGAAGAGGCAGATGCCCAAGCCAGAGCTTACATTGCCACGTGTGTGGACAAAAGGCCATGCGAGGATTTCCTGCAGGGATTGCCAGGAGAACCATTTAGGATTAAGTATTTAGAATGATCGCCCTTGTGGTGTGATCTTGGGTCTTGATCTTGGAGTCTGGGGCACCCCCAGCCCCACTGTCCACCCACTGTATGACCTTGTCTAAGTATTTAACCTGGTCTCCCTTCTCCATCTGTACAAATAAGACAGTAGTAACATCAACCTCATGGGGTCCTTGTGAAGATGAGAAGACCCACTTGAGATAAATCATTCTGGCTATGGGGACTTCCCTCGTGGTCCAGTGGTTAAGACTCCGAGCTTCCACTGCCAAGGACATTGGTTCAATCCATAGTCACGGGACTAAGATTCCAGATCTTACATGTCGAGTGCAGTGGAGCCAAAAAGATTTTTTACAAAAGGCGACTTCCCTGGAGCTTTTCCCAATGCAAGGGTCACGGGTTCAGTTCCTGGTCAGGGAACGAAGATTCCATGTGTCCCATGGCATAGCCAAAACAATTAAAGAGATGTCATCTTAAAAATAAAATTCACTCTGAAGATTAAATAAAATTTGTAACAAAAAAAGTCAATGACCCTGAAGGTAAAGAGAATCCTTAAATGGATTCTTTTAAAAAATTCTTATTAAAAAGATAAATAAATAACCCTGGCTGCATGTCTACCCTGAGCAAATGTCAGTTGTAATCAATCTGGTGATCTGACAAAACCACATAATTCTTCATGTTTCTGTCTTAGCCTCAGATGCTTCAAAGGTCACTGATGTAGAAGCTGCCGTGGGTGATTCCTTCACTCCTGGCTTTTAGGGCCAGGTCCTGTTTCCAGACAGATCACTTCCCTGGGTCACACTCATGACCCTTGGGATAGGACAGCCCAAGCCTTGGACCTGGCAGGTGTGGTCAGCCTCGGCCCCAACGTCTGGTGTCAGCAGGGCTCCATCAACAGCAGGGCTGGGTCTCCTCCGACTTCCTCCGGTCTTCCTGTGTTTTTTCCAGTTTGTCACCAGGAATCCATCCTGTCCAGCTGAGACCATTGGGTGTCGTTTCTGGGGGCTCCAAAGAGCTCTAATACAAACAGTTCTTTATGTCTCGGTGCAGAAGAGAATTCAGTGAGGGGCAAAGTGATAGATAAGTGATTTACTGGAACAAGATGCATGTGAGGTTTACAAGCAGGCAGGCGAGAAGTTCTGTGCCCCAAGAACTTACTGGGCTCCAGTTTTATAAACTAAGGAAAGTGGGGAGAGGGAGAAGACCTTTTCTGTCTTTCTTGAGTAGATGGTATGCTTTCATCATCAGCTCCTCCTGATGCAAAGGAGTTTTCTTGTTTCTACATGGTAAAGCTAGGCGCACAAATTCTCATTTTCTCTGTGTGCAGAGAGCATATCCTAGGGATCACTAACTTACTAAGCTCACTGGGCAAGACGTGGCTCTCATGCCACTGCTGTTTCACTGTTGGGGGCGCACCTTGTGCTTCTGCTGCATGGTTTTGGTGCTAAGCCAGCCTGCTTGGTTTTGTACTGAAGCAAACCTATTTTCTGGAGTAATCATCAACTTACAGGGTCTCCCATATTTTCTCTACTTACAATCCCCTAGTGGGATTAACTACTTAATCACCTACTTTGTCCTTTTACTCTGTCCCTGTCACAGCTGTGGATGGACTAGAACAAAGCAACAGCAGGCCTGGCACATACAAGCCTTCATTTGCAGGAGTTAGCCTGAGGAATTAACTCTTCTGCAACTAAAAATAGAGACAAGGGCTGCTCACCATGGGGTCAGGTTCTTGACCTTGGCACTGTCGACATCAGGGGCCAAATCACTCTTCGTGGGGGGCTGTCTGTGCACTGTAGGGTATCCAACAGTGCCCCTGGCCTCTGCCCACCAGATGCCAGCACACTCCCCACCAGACATAGCCAAATGTCCCCAAGGGAGGGGAGGGGCACGTCACCCTGGAAGTGAGTAACTTCCACACCACACTTCCCCTGAGACTTATTTTTTGGAGATAAAGACACTCAACATTCAGAAAACTAAGATCATGGCATCTGGTCCCATCACTTCATGGCAAATAGATGGAGAAACAATGGAAACAGTGACAGACTCTTTTGGGGGGCTCCAAAATCACTGCAGATGGTGACTGCAGCCATGAAATTAAAACACACTTGCTCCTTGGAAGAAAAGCTATGACAACCTAGACAGCATATTAAAAAGCAGATACATTACTTTGCCAACAAAGGTCCGTCTAGTCACAGCTGTGGTTTTTCCAGTAGTCGTGTATGGATGTGAGAGTTGGACTATAAAGAAAGCTGAGTGCTGAAGAATTGATGCTTTTGAACTGTGGTGTTGGAGAAGACTCTTGAGAGTCCCTTGGACTGCAAGGAGATCCAACTAGTCCATCCTAAAAGAAATCAGTCCTGAATATTCATTGGAAGGATTGAGGCTGAAGCTGAAACTCCAATACTTTGGCCACCTGATGCTAAGAACTGACTCATTAGAAAAGACCCTGATGCTGGGAAAGAGTGAATGAAGGCTGGAGGAGAAGGAGATGACAGAGGATGGGATGGTTGGATGGCCTCACCAACGCGATGGACATGAGTTTGAATAAACTCTGGGAGTTGGTGATGGACAGGGAAGCCTGGTGTGCTGCCATCCATGGGGTCACAGAGTCAGACACGACTGGGTGACTGAACTGAACTGAAAGGCACTCATTCTGACACCTAACCACAACTACTAAAAGCTGGATGTGGAGCCAGCGTGAGGAATTCCGCCTGTGGCAAAGGTCATGAGGAAGGAGACTCAGCATACGCAAAGGCAGGATCGAGCCTCAGGAGACCACCTGTTCCCAAGCATCTGCCCCCAAAACCAGAGTCTGCCTACTTTACTGCTTTATGCTCTCACCTACACCTCTGACTTTATGGGGGGCCGTCCCCCACCACCTCTCTCTGTAAAGGAGTTAACTTAGGACTCCAGATAATAAATCTCCTGGGTGTGACAAGGGTGTCTCAGGTCAAACCTCTCTGCTGGCAGACTAGCTTGTGTGACAGGATTATCCACACTCTTGCTACTACATACATGATTGTTTACTACCTCTCAACCATAAACAGCACAGAGAGTTTGGAGGATTTTGAAAGTCTCAATTAGCATAGGGCTTTTCTCATTGTTGAGTCAACGATTGCCACCAGGCCTCCATATCCTTAGGCACCTGGGAGTATGTTAATCAATGAAATTGGAATGTAGAAAAGGAAATATAGTAGTTTTGACGTTAGCAATACTAGACTTTTTGAGTTAATGAATTTTCTCTTTTGTTATACATCACTGTACTCCTCTTTCTTTGTTATAAATCACTGTGATCTTGCTATGTAAAAATGTAACTTTATCACTATCTTAAGACTAAATAGATCTTAAGGGGAACACATTTTCTGATCAATTAACCTTTATCAATAGAGAGAAAGGTGGGGCTGTAAAATGTTAATCAGTCTCCAGACCAGAAGATATCGTAAAACAAATGTAAGACCCTTGTAAGAACAAAGATATGCTGAGAACACATTTATCTCTGCTGCTGCTGAGTCGCTTCAGTCGTGTCCGACTCTGTGCGACCCCACAGACCGCAGCCCATCAGGCTCCCCCGTCCCTCGGATTCTCCAGGCAAGAACGCTGGAGTGGGTTGCCATTTCCTTCTCCAATGCAGGAAAGTGAAAAGTGAAAGTGAAGTCGCTCAGTCATGTCTGACCCTCAGCGACCCCATGGACTGCAGCCTACCAGGCTCCTCCATCCATGGGATTTTCCAGGCAAGAGTACTGGAGTGGGGTGCCATTGCATTTATCTCTAGGTATAACTAAAAGTATAAAAGTGGATTTGGAAAATAAAGAAACAGACTAGTATCTGGAAAGACTGGTTTCCCCCGTGTGGTCTTTTCTCGTTCTCTTCTTTTCTGGCTGAATTCCCATCTGGAGCGTGGAGGCTCGAAATGTCTACTTACTTGCCCTGGCTTCTAAGACCCATGCAAGAGAGCCCAAGGCGGGGCACCCTCCACTATTCAAGCGGGCACCGGTGGCCTACGTAGATAGTGCAAACTCCTTGTCTTGGAGTTTTATTGGTTTTCCACATAAACCAAGTTATTCAGCCTCTTTTTCTCCACTAATATTTCCTACTACACTACCCTTTTCTAATCTCCCTCCATATCTTTAATTAATCAATTAATTCCTAGGACGCCGACTCCGTCCCCGCTTCCAATTCCCTGGATGCACCAGGGCTAGACCCCGGCAGCTGGAGACTAGGAGAAAGGAGGCACTTCCCATGAATTCATAGACACATTGTCAGGCAGTTAGGCTCCTTCCGTTTCAAGAGACAGACCTGTGGAGGCCACCTCAGGGGCGGAGGTCTGTGACCAGAGCACATGGGAGGGGAGGAAGCTGCACAGTCTTGCCTCAGGGGATTGGGACAATAGCAGCCCCTGAGAGGGCAGGCTACAGAAGACTCTGTGAGCCCAGGGTCAGCCCTGGGCCCCTCTCCCATGCGTGTTCATCGCTCTGATGCTTGTTGCCTCTGCTGGGTCCACAGCCCTCACTTGGCATCTTTTGTTGTTTTTTAGTCACTTAGTCGTGTTT
Organism: Capra hircus; assembly: GCF_001704415.2. NCBI lineage: Eukaryota > Metazoa > Chordata > Mammalia > Artiodactyla > Bovidae > Capra > Capra hircus. The sequence continues at coordinate 7,870,033 of NC_030810.1, read as the reverse complement.
GACTCTTTGCAACCCCATGGACTATAGCCCACCAGGCTCCTCTGTCTGCGGGATTTCCCAGGCAAGAATACTGGAGTTGGTTGCCATTTCCTTCTCCAGGGGATCGTCCCCCAACCTTGAAATCAAACTCTTGTCTCTTACTTGGCAGGCAGATTTTTTACCACTGAGCCACCTGGGAAGCCTTGTATATCCAACATATAAAAGATTCAGGGAGGCCAATTTGGGGTCAGCTAACACAATAAACTGGAAAATTCTGAAAGAGAAGGGAATACCAGACCACCTGAGCTACCTCTTGAGAAATCTGTATGCAGGTCAGGAAGCAACAGTTAGAACTGGACATGGAACAATGGACTGGTTCCAAATAGGAAAAGGAGTATGTCAAGGCTGTATATTGTCACCCTGCTTATTTAGCTTCTATGCAGAGTACATCATGAGAAATGCTGGACTGGAAGAAACACAAGCTGGAATCAAGGTTGCTGGGAGAAATATCAATCACCTCAGATATGCAGATGACACCACCCTTATGGCAGAAAGTGAAGAGGAACTAAAAAGCCTCTTGATGAAAGTGAAAGAGGAGAGTGAAAAAGTTGGCTTAAAGCTCAACCCTCAGAAAACGAAGATCATGGCACCTAGTCCCATCACTTCATGGGAAATAGATGCGGAAACAGTGGAAACAGTGTCAGACTTTAGTTTTGAGGGCTCCAAAATCACTGCAGATGGTGATTGCAGCCATGAAATTAAAAGACACTTACTCCTTGGAAGAAAAGTTATGACCAACCTAGATAGCATATTGAAAAGCAGAGATATTACTTTGCCAACAAAGATCCATCTAGTCAAGGCTATGGTTTTTCCAGTGGTCATGTATGGATGTGACAGTTGGACTGTGAAGAAAGCTGAGTGCCAAAGAATTGATGCTTTTGAAGTGTGGTATTGGAGAAGACTCTTGAGAGTCCCTTGGGCTGCAAGGAGATACAACCAGTCCAGTGCTGGGGGGCTGATGTGATTCTAGAGGAGATCAGCCCTGGGTGTTCTTTGGAAGGAATGATGCTAAAGCTGAAACTCCAGTACTTTGGCCACCTCATGTGAAGAGTTGACTCATTGGAAAAGACTCTGATGCTAGGAGGGACTGAGGGCATGAGGAAAAGGGGATGACAGAGGATGAGATGGCTGGATAGCATTACCGACTCGATGGACATGAGTTTGAGTGAACTCCGGGAGTTGGTAATGGACAGGGAGGGCTGGCGTGCTGCAATTGATGGGGTCACAAGGAGTCGGACACGACTGAGCAACTGAACTGAACTGAACTGAATCTCCATTAGCTGTCTTATGAATTTGGGTTTCCCGGAAACAGACCCTGAGACAAAACTTCCAAGTGCAAGGGAAATATTTGGGAGTAACTCCAGGAAGCACTAGAAAGGGAGTAAGGGATTGAGACCAGGAAGGGAAGGAAGCCAGGAAAGAAGCTCTTGGAGCTGGTAGCCACTGTGGCCAAATGGGACTTAGTGTGCAGGCACCAGCATGGAATACGCCTGTGTCATGAGAGAGCTGGGTGCTTGCAACCCTGCTCTCAGGAGGCACGGTTAAGGGCTCCCCTGGGGTTGTTAATTCCTCAGCCAATTGTTGATGTCTTTTCACTGGAAGAGACCTTGATGTTGGGGAATATTGAAAGCAAAAGGAGAAGGGGGAGGCAGAGGATGAGATGGTTAGATATAGCATCACTGACTCAATAGACATGAATCCAAGCAAAATCCGGGACATAGTGAAGGACAGGAAAGCCTGGCATGCTGCAGTCCACGGGGTCACAGAGTCAGAGGCAACTCAGCGACAACAAAATGGGGATGGTGTTAATTCTCAGCTGATAACACAAGCCTCTACAGCAAAGCCAACTCTGATGGCCAGAGAGCACCCTCAGGCCTGAAGAGCCACACGTGGGTGGTGGGACTTGACAGGCGTGATATGGGTGGGCTCCCAACATGTCTGCTCTGCCACCAGACAGCATCAGTGCTACCAGAGTTCTAGAATCACGTCAGCCCCCCAGCACTGGCCTCTCCTGTTTCTCTTCTGTGCTGAGATTCCCAAGTGCTCAGAGAAACTTCTCTGAAGAGATATTTAGTGTCATTATGTCCCAAATAGTACAACGAGAGACTGAATATACACACAGACAGACAGTGGCCAGAGCATCTATAAAAATAGATCTCTGACCCACAACCTGCAGAAACCTGCCCAGGAAACCAAGCCCTCATCTCCAGTAACTGGCCCAGAAAGGCAGCATGCTCTAAGTCAGACTTGGAGGAAATGAGACCACTGTCTCTGCTGACAGTTCAGAAAGTCAAACAACAGCTCCTGGCCCCAAATGGCCACAATTTGATTAATAACGGACAGCTTCCCAAATGTTTGTCCCCATTTCCAACTTAGGAATGACCAGAGAAAGCCAAGTATGGACCCCAAACCAGCCACGTAGGACACCTCACTTGTTGGTGGTCACCTCCAGCTCCCCCAGGCCCATGGTCCCCTGTCAGCTCAGTTCAATTCAGTCACTCAGCCGCGTCTGACTCTTTGCAACCCCATGGACTGCAGCATACCAGGCCTCCCTGTCCATCACCAACTCCCGGAGCTTGCTCAAACTCATGTCCATCAAGTCGGTGATGCCATCCAACCATCTCATCCTCTGTTATCACCTTCTCCTCCTGCCTTCAATCTTTCCCAGCATCAGGGTCTTTTCTAATGAGTCAGTTCTTCAAATCAGGTGACTAAAGTATTGGAGCTTCAGCTTCAGCCTCAGTCCTTCCAATGAGTATTCAGGACTGATTTCTTTTAGGCTTGATTGATTTTATATCCTTGCTGTCTAAGAGACTCCCAAGAGTCTTCTCCAACACCATAGTTCAAAAGCATCAATTCTTCAGCACTCAGCTTTTTTTATGGTCCAACTCTCACATCCATACGTGACTACTGGTAAAACCATAGCTTTGACTAGACCTTTGTTGGTAAAGGAATGTCTCTGCTTTTTAATACGCTCTCTAGGTTTGTCATAGCTTTTCTTCCAAGGAGCAAGCATCTTTTCATTTCATGGCTGCAGTCACTATCTGTAGTGATTTTGGAGCCCAAGAAAAGAAAGTCTGTCACTGTTTCCATTGTTTCCCCATCTATTTGCCATGAAGTGATGGGACCGGATGCCCGCTCCCCATCGATCCTCCCTTTTTCTTCCAGAAAGCTTTCCCGCACCTCTGCCTGCCTGTGAGTTGCTCCTGAAACACAAGTGAAGATGGCTGACCCCTTTGCAGCTCTGAATAGATAGCCGTGACTTTTCTCACTTGACTGGTCTTTATTAATTTCTATAGTAAGTATGTCTCAAATATTTTACACTAAAAAGGTATAGGGTTTTATCTGACATTAAAATTTAACTGAGTGTCCTGAGTTTTATCTGGCATCCCTAACACTGCTTCGTTTATTGGCTATGAGGATCCAGGTCAAGGCTTTACTGCCTGAAGCCAAAGGACCACTGTGTTTCTACAGCTGGAAAGAAGCACTTTGGATCTATAAGACAGGGGTCCCCAACCCCGGGCCATGGACTGGTACCTATCAGTGGCCTGTTAGGAACTAGGTCACACAGCAGGAGGTGAGCAGCAGGTGAGTCGGGAAGTTTTATCCATATTTATGGCTGCTACTCATCACTCGTGGGCTTCTCAGGTGGCACAGTGGTAAAGAATCCATCTGCCAATGCAAGAGATGTGGACGGGTTCAATCCCTGGGTCAGGAAGATCCCACAGAGTAGGAAATGGCAACTTGCTCCAGTATTTCTTGCCTGGAAAATTCCCTGGACAGCAGAGCCTGGCAGGCTACACCCATAGGTCGCAAAGAGTCAGAAATGACTGAGCTCACATTACCTCCTGAGCACCCCCTCCTGTTGACCAGTGGCTGCCTTAGATTTTCACAGGAGCTCAAACCCTACAGTCAGCTCTGCATGCAAGGGGTCTAGGCTGCACACTCCTTATGAGAATCTAATGTCTGATGATCCAGTGTGGAGCTGAGGCGGTGGTGCTAACGCTGGGGAGCGGCTGCAAATACAGATTATCATTAGCAGAGAGGTCTGACTGCACAGAGACCATGATGAATCAGTTGCTTGGAGATGCATATGAAAACTCTCAGTGAGAAGCAAGTGATGGTGAGTTGTATAATTACTGCACTCTATCACAATGTAATAATAATAGAAATAAAGCACACAATAAATGTAATGCACTTGAATCATCCCTAAACCACCCCCCACCCCTGGTCTGCGGAAAAACTGTCTTCTACAAAATCCTGTCCCTGGTGCCAAAAAGGGCTGGGGACTGCTGCTGTAACGCACATGCCTGGAGCAAACAAAGAGCGAAGGGAGTAAATTCTACCAACGGCAGAGTTCCCATCAAAGAGAACCAAGTGGAAGCCAAGGGAGAGTGTGTTTAGGGCTGCATTTTAAAACACAAATGAAAACGAGAGAAGTAAATATTCCTTGTCAAGTCAGTTCAGTTCAGTCGCTCAGTCGTGTCTGACTCTTTGCGACCCCATGGACTACAGCACACCAGGCTTCCTTTATGTCCCTGGCTTCCTTGTCAAAGATGCATTTAACTCATAAGTTAGCTAATGTTTATTACGTATTAGCTGCCCGACTTCGGACAAGCCACTTAACATCTCAAGAGAGACAGGTTTTGCAATTTTGAGTGCAGCCACACTAACTACCTTTAAAAAACAAAATCAGTCAACATTCTTCAGAGGAACATAACAGAATCCTGAGGATCTGCAATTTATCATTCATGGTATCCAGGCTACAATATCATTCACCATATCCAGGATATAATCCAAAATTGTTTTATATAGAAAGAATCTGTAAAACGTGACCCATCTTAGAGTTAAGATAAGCAATAGAGATCAACCCCATTCCAGACACTGAAATTAGCAGATAAAGATGTTATAGCAGTTATTATGATTATACCCAGGGACATGAAGGAAAATATTCCTGGAGCAAAAGATAGAAAACCTCAGTAGAGAAAGACATTTTTAAAGATCTACCCAGAATTCTAGTCAGAGTAAAAATATCCTTCAAGAATAAACATGAAATCAAGACATTTTCAGATCAAAGAAAACAAAATTCATTGCTAACAGATCAACTACCAAAAAAAAAAAAAAGCAAAAGGAATTGTTTTAGGCTGATGGTATATGACAGTAGATAGAAACACGGTTCCTCAGGAAAGAATGATAAGCATTGAAAATGGTAAAATATGAAATAGAAAAGACTTTTTATCTTAATTTCTTAAAAATATGATTGTATAAGACAATAATTTATAACACTTTAATTACAGATTTTGTAGAGTATGTAAATGAAATACTTATGATAATTGTAACAAAAAAGATAGAGGAGGGTGGGAAGTGAAGTTACATGATTGTCAGGCTTAAACTTTTCACTAGAAATGGTGTGTGCATGCTAAGTTGCCTCAGTTGTGTCTGACTCTTGGCAACTCCATGGAGTGTAGCCTGCCAGGCTCCTCTGTCCATGGAATTCTCAGGCAAGAATACTGGAGTGGGTTGCCATTCCCTTCTCCAGGGGATCTTCCTGACCCAGAGATCAAACCCACGTCTCCTACCTTGCATGCAGTTTCTTTACTGGCTGAGCCACCAGGGGAGACTTGGGAAGCAGGAAGTGGTACAATATTAGTTCTAAATAAGCTGTGATGTGTTGAAGATATGTATTTTAATTTCCAGAGCAAGCATCAAAGAAGGGGATTCCTAAGGAGCTATGTGTCTTCCAGTGGCCTCCAGCTCCACTTCCATATTTCTTCCATATTTCTGGGTTTTGACCCCTTTCTGCCCCATTCTGGTCCATGAGTGAAAGCTCAAATGGAAGACAGACTTCACTGAAATCTGGGGTCAAGATTTGGTTGCCTCATCACAAAATATCACAGCCAACAGTTCACAAATAACTAGTAGATGTCTTTGTTCTGAAAACTCTAACATCACCTGGCCAGCAGAAATTTCTCTCTGAGCTACTTTCTCTGGGATGTCCTGCCCTCTGTGATGGCCCTCCCTCTGCTTAGATCTCTCCACAGCCTTCTTACTTTGTGCTATGGAACAACATGGTTCTCCACTGCATTCAAAGTCCATCCTTGCCATGTCTGGGGGTCGTCACTTTCCTATAGCCATTACCCTCCAAGGCAGTCTGCTGCAAGAAGATGGTATTCTCTCTGAAAAATTCCTACTAACTTTCCTAAAAAACTACTAACTTTTAGATGCATGTTTTCTTATGGCAGAAAGTGAAGAAGAACTAAAGAGCTTCTTGGTGAAAGTGGAAGAGGAGAGCTTAAAAATCAACATTCAGAAAACTAAGATCATGGCATCTGGTCCCATCACTTCAGGGCAAATAGATGGGGAAACAACAGAAATAGTGGCAGACTTTATTTTCTTGGGCTTCAAAATCACTGCAGATGGTGACTGCAGCCATGAAATTAAAAGATGCTTGCTCCTTGGAAGAAAAGCTATGACAAACTTAGAGAGCATATTAAAAAGCAGAGACATTACTTTGCTAACAAAGATCATCTAGTCAAAGCTATGGTTTTACCAGTAGTCATGTATGGATGTGAGAGTTGGACTATAAAGAAAGCTGAGTGCTTAAGAATTGATGCTTTTGAACTATGGGGTTGGAAAAGACTCTTGAGAGTCCCTTGAACTGCAAGGAGATCCAACCAGTCAATCCTAAAGGAAATCAGTCCTGAATATTCATTGGCAGGACTGATGCTGAAGCTGAAGCTGAAGCTCCAATACTTTGGCCACTTGATGTGAAGAGCTGACTCCTTGGAAAAGACCTTGATGCTGGGAAAGATTGAAGGAGAAGGGAGAAGAGGTCGACAGAGGATGAGATGGTTGGATGGCTTCACTAACTTGATGGATATGAGTTTTAGCAAACTCTGAGAGTTGGTGATGGACAAGGAGGCCTAGCATGCTGTAGTCCATGGGTCGCAGAGTCAGACATGACTGAGTGACTGAACTGAACTGAACTTTTCCTTCTTTTTATATATAGATGCATCATTGAGCTGTCTCCTGGCTCTCTTCTCTCTTATTGTTTAATATTTTTAGAAGTTTATTTGGCTGTGCTGGGTCTTAGTGGTGTGCGAGATCTTTAGTTGCAGCATGAGAGCTCTTAGTTTTAGCATTCAAGATCTTAGTTGTAGTATGTAGGACCTAGTTTCCTGACCAGAGATTGAACCTGGTTCCCCTGCATCGGGAGTGCAGGGTTTTAGCCACTGAACCTCTCTTCTCTATTAACTAGAACAAATGAGCTCCAACCCAAACTTGCGCCATCCACTTAGTCAGGTTCTGAGTCAAAGAAACTCACCCTCAGTAGCTATTGTACTGAAGCAACCTTCCAAGGGTCCTACTCCCCACCCGACATGGCTTACTTGCTCATCTAATATGTAAATGTATTAAGTACCTCCCATGTACTAGACATACAGAGCTTGTTTTAATATTAGGTATTTAACTCTCCCTAAGAAGCGTTTTTCAGGAGTCTCGTAAGAGTATAAAAAACCTTCTTTCCATATCATCTCCTTGTTTCTGACAAACACTAGTCCACCTTTAGGCCAACTGAAGAAACCCAAGTCTAACCATCCGAGTCATCCATTGTCATATAACTAACCACTCCACTCTTTTTGGTTCACACTTATTTGGCTCACAAATCTGCAATTCAGGCAGAGTTTTTAGGGGACAGCCTGTGCCAGCTCCATTCACTGTCAGACAGTGGGATCAAAGGCTAGGAGCTGGAACCATACGAACATTCGCTTGATGGCAGGTCTGGCCATCAGCTGGGACCTCAGCTGCAGCTGGAACACTGCTGGCCTAGCGTCTGCCTTCACACAGAACCACTCTAGTCAAAGTAAATCCATGTTCCAGGGCATAAGAAATAGATTCCACCTTTTCATGGGAGAAATGTCCAGGAACTCGTATGCTTCAAAACTCCCTCAGCCAAATATATAGATACCAAGGGGCAAAGGGGAGGGGTGGGAGGAATTGGGAGATTGGGATTGACAGATATACACTATTGATACCATTCCCTGGTGGCTCAGACGGTAAAGAATCTGCCTGCCAATGCAGGAGATGCAGGAGAACTTGCATTCGATCCCTGGGTGGGGAAGACGCCCTGGAGAAGGGCATGGCAACCCACTCCAGTATTCTTGCCTGGAGAATCCAATGGACAGAAGAACCTGGCTGGCTGCAGTCCATGGGGTCACAGAGTCAGACCTGACTTAGCGACTGAATGAAACAATAGCTGATTCAATTTGCTACGGACGAAACTAACACAACATTGTAAAGCAACTATACTTCAATAAGAATTAATTTAAAAAAACACAGCCTTGTAGAGAAATGTGCATCATAACTGAAAGTTTTCTTGCTGGGCAGCAAGGATTCTACTGTGTAATCGACAGAAAGCTGCTTTAAAATCCTCAAACCCATTCTCCCCTGTTCTCTCCACCTCCTGGCAGCCCACTCTCCTCTCTCTTCCCTCCTTCCTTCCCCTTCCACCACCCACCTCAACACCCATTCTTCAGTTTCCTCTCGCTGTCCTAGCTCATGCAATCCCTTTTTTATCAAGCCAAATTTAGACTCTCACATCTTTCCATTCCCCGAGGTGCATCTCTGTATTTCCTCAATGAACCAACACTCTTTCCTCCTTAGGAAGGTGGGAGGGTGTAGGTTATCACTCTTTAATATTTTCCACATATATATATATATATTTGAAAATAGACCCAATAATTTTAACTCAATAATTATATTTGCAAATTAATTCAGGAATTTGGGTAGACATCTTTGTATGCACATAACCCAAGACTGTAAGTAGATCCACCTGAATGTATAAGATACGGCACACTCAAGAGCGACATTAATGAGGAGGCTATTTTGGTGCAACAGCAGAAAGCCATTACTACCCAGAGATCTGAAGTGGTGTGATATTAACCCAGGCAGTGACAGCTGAAGACAGGAAGAGGGCCCCCACCCCTGCGAGAAGCTATAGCCATTAAAAAACAATAAGAGCAGTAGTGAAGTGCATGGGGTTAGGACACTTTGACTTCCCTCTTCTCCTGCCTTTTTATTTCCTGCTGGCCCTTCCCATTGGCCAAACTCAACCAGAGACCAGAGGGCAAGGGAGCTTACATGGCGATACTGCCCAACTGCCCACCAGGGCCAGACTCCAGACGAGGAACACACTGAGCAGGCCAGACAGTGGGTGAAGTGGGGGGTGGGCAAAGGGGCGGTGGGCAAACCCAGCACAACTTCTTACAAAAATGAGTAAGATCAGCTTTGGCTTTTTTGTTTTTTTTTTAAGATTATCTTTTGATGGCAACTCTTTCAAACTAGGCATACACTGGGAATAGAAGTTGGGGGGGGGGGGGGCACACGTCCAAGCAATTACGAAAACCAGTCATTGACAGCAATTGGCATGAGAGTCGTTCTTAATTACATGAGCTAACTAAGTGGGATTCCTGGCATGACTTACTCCAAAGTCATTTACATTTGGCTTGGAAAGCAGAATGGTTTTTATAACAGATTTTTCTAATTATGTTTTGCTTATGTTAATACGAGGATTTGATTCCTCAAGTAAATACCACCTGATCACAAAGCAAGATGACTCAAAAGCACACACCGAGCGCCAGGTGGAAACCGGGCTGGGATTTTGCAATTTGCTGCGGACGATGCAAAAGTAAATGGAAGATTTTGCTTTGGTTTCATGGCGGGCTGCTGTCTCCGACTGGCCTGTCTGGATGCCTCAAAGATAATGGTACTCAAAGCTCATTATGCATAAGAGTCACGAGAGGAACTTGTAAGGGTGCAGATTCCTGGGCCCACCAGAAGGAAGGACTCCCCTGGTCTCCATGGTGCCCAGGAATCTGAATTTGAACACCCATCCCAGAGCATTCTAATGCTGGTGCCGGGTCAGGGCAACCCATTTTGAGAAACACTGTTCCAAAGGCTGAACACATGATTCATATGCCAAGGAGACAAAGAGGTGTAATAGAAGAGGGGGAAGAATTTGAACCCAGAGCTAGGTTCAGATTCCTACTTCACCCTTGACTAGTTGAGGCTAGTTACCTTTTCTGTCATTTGCAAGAAGACTAAAAACTGAGTAAGCACATAAGAGACACAGGTTCGACCCCTGGGTTGGCAAGATCCCCTGGAGGAGGGCATGGCAACCCACTCCAGTATTCTTGCCCGGAGAATCCCATGGACAGTGGAGCCTGGTGGGCTACACTCCATAGGGTTGCAAAGGATCAGACAGACACAAATGAAGTGACTTGACACATGTGCACACTTGAAGGTAATAAATGAAAAGTGAAAATCATAATGAATACCAGGGGCACTCACTGTACCCAGAAGCTCCTCAAGTAAGGCTCCTCAAGATGATCAGGCTCTGGGGGGATCCCACCTCCAAAGACCCATGAGAACAGCACCTCTGACACCCAGCACTGTGTCCTTGAGCCCACTGAGTGGCATCCTGAGACACGGTAATTGATACAGAGCATAGACCTTTGAGGCTCACTCTTTCTTTGTTTCCACTCACGCAATTATTATTCATGCTGCAACATATGGGCAACAGGTTTTTTTTTACCCATTCTCTCTCATCATTGGCATATAACACCATTCAACAATGTGGTGTTATCAAAAACTATTAAAACTAGCGTCTTAAATTTTTGGTTCTAGTTCATAGTGTAGCAAAATGAAAAGGAAAATCTTTTGCACGGTCCCAGTGGTGCGGAAACATTTAGAAATGTTTCTAAATATAGACTTCCAGATGACAGAGGGGTTGTTTCATGTCATTCTGTTAATTTCTTTTTCACAGCATGTTCTATGCACGGGGATAAAGATTTTTAATGAAGTCAGAATGCTAAATTTAAGTGAACCTTTGCTCTCCGTTCATTGCAAATGCATTTTCTTGCCATTTAATTGGCTGTGCATCTTGGCATCAGACCCTCAAGCAGCAAAACAAAACTCAGGTCTCATGATGCAATGGTCTTGATGATGCCCGGGTTCTAAGACCACTGCCTGCGCCTGCATGCCGTGCCTCTGTGCAGTCCTATGGACTGCGGCCCGCCAGGCTCCTCGGTCCATGGGATTCTCCAGGCAAGAATACTGGAGCGGGTAGCCATGCCCTCCTCCAGGGGATCTTCCCCACCCAGGGATCGAACCTGGATCTCTTATGTCTTCTGCATTGGCAGGCGGGTTCTTTACCACTAGCACCACCTGGGAAGCCCCAAGGACCACTGTGGGTCTTTCCTCATCTTTGACTTAACTGACTTTCAGTGACATGTAAAAAAGGGTTTCCGTTGTTCCTATTAAATCGTTATAATTGCCTGGAGAATCCCACGGACAGAGGAGCCTGGTGGGCTACAGTCCACAGGGCTGCAGAGTTGAACATGACTGAAGTGACTTAGCATGTACATGTGATACTACATGGCTTGAGGAATATTGTACATAATGTCATTGCTAATCCTAGATGACATATAATAAGCTCCAAATTTTGTGGTCAATAAATAGCCTATGAATACTGCTTGTTATGGGGAACAAATTTAAGCTGCAAACTGCTCTAAGCAAGCCATTCAAAACATTTATTTGTCACTTAGGTGAAGAATCTACAGTAACCTGTTAATGACTGTAAAATCTGATGTAGTTCTACTGGACGCTCAAACTCAGGTGTGCATAAGAATCATCTGAGGTGCTGTTTAAAAATACAGATTCTGTTACGGTTGCAGGGGCTGTGGCGGGGTTGGGGGGAGGATGGATAAAAGGATAGTTAGGGAGTTTGGGATGGACATGTGCATACTGTTATATTTCAAATGGATAACCAACAAGGACCTCCTGTAGGGAACAGGGAACTCTGCTCAACGTTATGTGGCAGCCTGGAGGGGAGTGGGGTTTAGGGGAGAAGGGATACGTGGATATGTACGGCTGGGTCCATGTATCTGCTGGTCCATGTATTTGCTGTCCACCTGTAACTATCACAACATTATTAACTGGCTATACCCCAACACAAAATGAAAAAGTTTTTAAAAAATAAACATACAGGTTCTGGAGCCACCTACAGAGAAGTTGCCTCTGTAGGTCTGAGGACAGGGGAGAGGTAAGCCCAGGAATGTGCATTTAAAATATCTCTTGTCCAGCTAAGGCTGGTGTAGCTAGTTGGGAACTAAAGTAAAGTAAAGTAGTCGCTCAGTCATGTTCGACTCTTTGCAACCCCACGGACTGTAGCCTACCAGGCTCCTCTGTCCATGGGACTTCCCAGGCAAGAGGACTGGAACTAACTAGTCCATTTTTCCTAAAGACCCTCCTCCCTCCTCTGTTCCTGCCCAGGGCCACTCCCAACCCAGGTATCCTTTTCAGCACTGGCCTGGAGGCAGGTGTATATCTAGGATCATGGACTGTTCTTTCAGAGCTCCAACTCTTGGCTTGCCAGCATGACACTCTAATCACTAACAAGGTAAATTCACACAGATCCAGCAGGTTACCCACGGAGAATGCGCAAAGAAGTTCTAATACTGGATGCCTTCTGGCCAAAGAAAAAAAATGCAGTATCACATGCGTTCATTTTTTGATCCTCATTACTCTGCAGGGTGGGTCTTATTTGTACTTTACAGAGGAAGAAATTGAGGTTCAGAGAGGTTCAGGGTACTTGCCAAAGCTCACACAAGAAAAGTGGAGAATCATGAGCCATGCGGCAGGCTCCAAATTGGTGCTTACCTTGTCAAGAGCTTGGTTATGTTGCCAGGATATGTGGAGGTGGGTTAAGCACTTTACATCAAAAAATAAACCAATTACCTCTCAGAATTAATTTTCTGTACAAGAGGAGATTACTGTGTATTCACAGAACAGCAGCTACACAGGAAATTATTAAAATTCTAAGAAATGTCTCCCTCAGTCTCTAGCTTCAGACCTTTTACAATGCTTCCATCTTATGGTTAGGTGTGAAAATAGAAAATTAAGTCCTGGTTTGCCTCCCATTTGTAAACCCTCCATCAGTGGCCCAAGGACATCCTGGCTTGGGTGAGGGGCATTGCAGGAACTGTCTCCCAACAGGATCACAAAAGTGATCTTCACAAACCTAAGGCTGGAGTTTTCAAAGCTGATGTTTGTGGTGCTGATGGTTTTGCAGTTTGGATGGTCTGCTCAGACTCCATAACAAAATACCATATCATTTAGTTGCTGGTGAGAGACTCCTTCCTGGTTCACCTGGTTCACAGATGGCTATTTTCTCAGAGTCTTCACAGCAGAGAGAAAGAGAATTCTCTGTCCCTTCTTCTTATAAAGCCATTGATCTTATTGGATTAGGGCCCCACCCTTATGACCTCATCAAGCTTTATCTCCTGAAAGCTCTTTGTCCACCTTGAGTTTAGGGATTCAAAATATGAATTTTGTGGGGGATACCATTCAGTTCATAGCAGATGGATTCTGTAATCTTCTAGGAAAGCAACTTTGGAAAGATGCAAATAGGCAGCCTCTCCTAACTGAAGACAGAAAGTTCTGTCGGAGAAGGTACCCTTCCAAAACTTAGGTGAAGGAATGGATGGTATAAAGGGGCTTCCCCCGTGGCTCAGCAGGTGAAGAAGCCGTGTGTGATGCAGGAGACACAGGTTCAATCCCTGGGTTGGAAAGATCCCCTGGAGGAGGAAATGGCTACCCACTCCAGTGTTCTTGCCTGAGAAATCCCATGGACAGGGGAGCCTGGAGGGCTACAGTCTGAAGGGTCACAAAGAGTCGAACATGGCTGAGTGACTAAGCATGCATGCACAGACGGTGTATCAGGAAGTCAACCTGTGGGGCTACCAGCCCTCAGGCAGGAACCCTGAAAGATGCCTTGACTGCTGAATCCAGTTCCATAGTGTCCAAGGCAGAATTGTATGCAAATATGTTTGAATGTGTACATTCCTCCGGGAGGTGTGTTCTAGCCCCAGTGGCTTCCCTGCTGGTTTTTGGACATTTGAGACACGCTCTGGTCTTGGGGTGGTCTTAGGCCAGACTCCCTAGAAGCAGAGCGTGAGAGTGGGCTTCTTGTACCTGTAAATTTATCAACAAAATACTCTCACTCCAGGCAGCAGGACAGGCACTGAGGGAAGCAAGATAGATCAGGGGAAGAAGTTAGGCAGAATTTAGAGAAGCCTATCTTCAGTCTGTCCTTGGCGCGCTCCGGAACACACACTGCATCTCAGAGGCAAGGACGCCAGGCACCTGTGCCCGCTCCCATCGGCTAGTCACTGACCACCGCTCAGGCATCTCATGGAGGGGAGATGGCTCTGGTCAGCCAAGGGCAGCCCTCCAGGGACGGGGACAGCCTTCAGCTTAACAATCACTTCAACACAAGGCGGAGTGCACAGGCTGCTGCGGAGGACCAGGCGGGCTCCTGATGCGCCTGCTACCGAGCCTGCTCTAGCTGAGCCCTCTGCCTGGCTGCTCTTCCCCCAGATAACCTCTTACCTGATTCCCTCCCCTCTTTTGGGTCTTTACTAAAACCTCACCTTCTCGATGAAGTCCACCACGCTGGCCATCCTGGCCACTCTACTGATGGATAAACTGCACCCCACCCCTCACCATCGCCCACACTCTGCTCCACCCTCTCTTTTTGTCCACAGCTCTCATCACCCTCAGACATACATAACTTACTCCATTAATATGTTAAGTTTTCACATCTCCCATTAGAATGGAAGCTCTTTAAGGGCAGAAATTACTGCTCTAGCCTTAGTCCCGAGAGTAGTGTTTCACATACATGAGGAACTTAATAAGTGTTTGTTGAGTTCATTATTTAAGTCACAAAGGGACCCAGACCCAAAGAAGAAAAGAGATCAAGACTCTAAAGAAAAGATAGTCTAAAGAGCACACCAGCCAATCCAGTAGGTCCTACAGGAGAGGCACCACCACCTCCATCCTTGGGTCCAAATGAATCCAAAGCAGCCATCACCGTGTCCTCTGTGGACCGCTCAGAGCTGTCTGCCCAACACGGCTGCCACGGTGGAGGACTTACTCGACTACTGCATGTCCTTAAATAGATTTGTCTAATTCTCCCTCAAAAGACCACCTTGATAATAATACCTTAGCAGAAATTATCATCCAAAGATCCAGAAATGCTGTGCTGTGCTTAGTCACTCAGTCTTGTCCGACTCTTTGCAACCTCCTCTTGCCCATGGGGATTCTCCAGGCAAGAATACTCGAGTGGGTTGCCATGCCCTCCTCCAGGGGATCTTCCCAACCCAAGGATCAAACCCAGGTGTTTTGCATTACAGGAAGATTCTTTACCATCTGAGCCACCAGGGAAGCCCAAGAATACTGGAGTGGGTAGCCTATCCCTTCTCCAGGGGATCTTCCCGACTCAGGAATAGAACTGGGGTCTCCTGCATTGCAGGCGGATTCTTTACCAGCTGAGCTACCAGGGAGGCCCACAGAAATGCTAAGCTATGGAAACACTCAGATATGACAACACTTCAAAAAAATAAAATTCCAAGTGAGGAACTTTCACAACTTCCTCAGAAGATGTTTGTTAATGTGCACACTCTCATTGGTTCAGCAACCAGTTTGACCACATCCTATCTGCCTTATAAAGAAAGGATCTGGACAAATTGTGAAAAAAAAAATTATCTTATTGATCATGTCTTCCAGGCCTTCCCCCCAAGCAATTCACAGGAAATTGTCTATTTCTTGACTAGACAAAATGAGCAAAGGATTCAGATAGAGACTACCCCAAAGAGAATGAATGATGAATAAACTAATAGATGGGAAAATGTTCAGTTTTACCAAATTAAAGCGATAGTCAGGTACAATTGTCATCTGTCAAATAGCAAAGATTTTTTTTTTTGTTAATTGTACTACCAAAACTGGCAAAGAAGTGATTCTACACATGGATGGAAGTTTAAAGTGGTAAAAATGTTTGTAAAGTTACATGGCCAGATGTATTTAGACTTCTCTGTTTTTATAACCGACTTGAGTCAGAACCTTGGTGGAACCCAGTCCTACCAAAATGATCAGATATTCAGGGAGAGAAGAGCCTTTTAAAACCAGCCTTAGAGGGACCTCCCTGGTAGTCCAATGGTTAAGACTTTGCCTTCCAACGCAGGGGGTGTGGGTTTGACCCCTGGTCAGTGAGTTAAAATCCTACATACATCGAGGCCAAAAAAACTCAAAACATAAAGCAGAAGCATATTGCAACAAATTCAATAAAGACTTTAAAAATGGTTCACATCAAAAATCAATAAATAAACGAAACCAGCCATAAGTGTTTTCATCGGGACTAAAATACCAGCAAGAGAGAAGGCGAGAAGTAAAAAGTGCTGACAGATTCCTTCAACATTTCTCTTGGTTTTACTTTCCATCGCTAGGACACATGTTTCAAAAAACAAATCTGTCAATAAAAAGTGCTTCTGATCACAAGTGTGTTTCCAGGTCCCTAAGACATTTTATAAATCCCCAGATAATTGTGTGATGAAAGGTCATTTGCTCTGTCAAAAACAAATTCTATTAACTCAGGCTGAAATGTCACTTGTTTGCATTTTCTGCATTTAACTTGACTCTGCCCATGAGTTGGATAATGGATCTGAAGCCAGCATCAGAATATGCAAATCACTCCGCCTGGGATACAGATGTCAAATACGCAGAGACAGACTCCAGAAAACATCTCACGCATGTGTGTGTGCGTGTGTGTGTGCGCGCGCTCAAGGACAGCTTTTGGCACATCTACCCTGTGGCCCAGCAAGTACACCACTGATACTTAGTTTCAGAGTTGGATCGCTGCTCTTACATGCTCTTGACAGCTGCACATTTCCAACAGTCCCCAAAACCTCCCCTGTGAGGGACTCTTACTAACCTGGCGCCATGTTGACAACTTTTTTCAAAATTCAAAAATTCAGAATTCAAAACAGCCACTTAAAAAAATTCTGAATGTTCTCGATATTTTCTCTTTGAACCTCACTTACTAAATATCAGCCGAAATTATAGAGGTTTGTTTGTTTGTTTGTTTAATCTCAGCCAGAATAGACTCAACAACAATGGATATTTTATCTTTCGGTAAAGGAAGTCGTTTTTTGTTTTTTTTTTAAGTAGCATCAGCCCATAAAACAAGCGCTCACCCACAATGGGATTTAAGTTTTTGTTTCTTAATTTTTAGCAGAAAAGCTGCTTGAAAAGTTGCTAACAGGTCCCAGTTTCTGGAGGTGGAACCTCTGTAGCAGAGGCATTCCCTGATTTTTTTTCCTTTAAAAGATCTGCCCAGACTGCATTTACTTTGGAAGAACTCAGAGAAATGGGCTATTTAGTTATCCAGAGGTAAAGCAAATTCACATCCATGGATCTTAGAGATGCTGTGACTCCTGACAGACCAGAAGTGCAGGATTGCTGGGGAGGAGTGGAGAAGATACCATTCGCCCCCTCCTTGTCCTGCAGGGGACCTGCCTTCTTAGCCCTCATATGAGAGGTCACCCTGGGACCTGGCAGGCAGGGTAGCAGGACCCCCCGCAAGTGGTAGCATGAGGAGCTGTCACCTCCCCAATTATGAACTCGGACCTGGGAAAGGACTCCGTGAGGCCATCCTCCCCTGCTAGGAGCCCCCTACTCCAGACCCAGGAGCTGAAGCCGCACTTGGTTCATTTCCTCTGATCCTGGCAAAGGAAGGCCAGACAGGGAGGGAACTCCCTGCTTTGAGTCTCTGCCATAAAGCTATGTTTAAGGGGCTTTCCAGCTGTGAAGTTCTAGATTTCCATTTTAGTCAAGGCTCTCTGCTTACAAGGAAGAGAAATGAACTACAGGTGGAGATGTGGCAGCGAGAGGCGAGGAAGTGCTGACTCGCAGGCTCCAGCACGCGGCATGGAGAGCAGGGCTCCTCCCTGACCCTGGTCTTCCCTGGACTTCTCCTCTGCCAGCGTTCCTTGCTCTTGTTCACAGTCGGCTCCCCTCTCACTCCTGGTCTCTCTGGCTTTGCCCTGGCTCCACCTAGCTACTCCAACCCTAAAGTCCAGCTCCCCATGCCTGGATCCCTGGAGGAATCTGGCCCATCTTGGGTCAAGTGTCCATGGCTGCTCCAAAGAGCAATGGGTCAGAAAGGTCTAGTCCTGCCTGTGATGGAAACACAGGCCCCTAGACCCATGATGTTGTTAGAGGGAAAGAGAATGGACTTGGGAGGCACGACCCCCAAAATGTCTATAGCAGGGCTGGCAGCTCCTTCCTCTCCCATGGTACTTGGGTTTCATCACCATCTCCTCTGCTTCCCTGAGAAGCACATGTCAAGGCAGGATTAGATGCAACAGATTTGCACAGGGAGACGCCTGGGAGGAAAGCAGGGAGACGGGGGTCACCGGATGAGGCTGGGGGAGCTGTCAGACCACTTGCGGGCCAGAGGCCAGGAGGGAGAGAAGGAGGAATGGGAGTTACAGAGGAAGGCTCTCAGCCTGCACCGAGTTCTAGTGACGCTTCAGCCAGATGAACATCATGCGAACATCTAGCACTAAACACGGCCGGGGCGTCTGTCTTCATCAGCTCTGGCTGCTCTAAGAGGACACCACAGCCCGAGGGGTTAAAGATATTTATTTTTCACAGTCTGGAGGTCAGGAAGTCCAAGATACAGGTGCCAGAAGTTTTTACATCCAAAGAGTGCTCTCTTCCAGGTTTGCAAACAGCCCCGAAGAGAGAGGTCATCTGTCAGATGGTCTCTTCCTAGGGGGCACTAATCCCATGCAGGGCACTAATTCCATTCAGTGGGGCTCCACCCTCCTGATCTAATCACCTCCCAAAGGCCCCGCCTCCTTGGTTGAGCTTCCATCAGAAGCATATGTATGTATGTTAGTTGCTCAGTAATGTCCGATTCTTTGCAACCCCATGGACTATAACTTGCCAGGCTCCTCTGCCCATGGAATTCTCTAGGCAAGAATACTGGAATGGGTTGCCATTTCCTTCTCGAGGGGATCTTCCTGACCTAGGGATCAAACCCTGTCTCCTGTATCGCAGGCAGATTCTTTACCGTCTAAGCCACCAGGGAAGCCCAAGGAAGGGAAGCCCAGGGAAGGCTTATTGCCCATGGTGGAGTCAGAGAGAAGCATGAAGGGCTGTCAGTCAATTTGACTACCCAGTAGGAGATCTAAGGGACATAAGCTCAAGGCCAACACTCAGACCTTCTTTATTTTAAAAATGCAAAAACTCTCCTTAGTCTGAAGACTACACAAAAGCAAATGGACTGGATTTGAGCTATTGGCTGTATTTTGCTAACCCCTGGTTTAAATTACAAGTTAAAGATTTCTGTTTGCAGCTGAAATCCTCCTAACTTCCACAAGGGGTGAGTACTGCTAACATTAGGAATGCTGACTTCAGTCTGCTCGCCATTCTAATTCCCCTAGTAAATTAGTCCACCCACACTCAGACTTACCACATCTTACTTAAGTTCTTGCTTGAGTGAGACAATGAGTGGTTTTTCTTTTTCTCCTGTCCACTCCTCACACCTCTTGAAGCAGGAAATGTTTAAAGTTTCGGTAATGGGTGTGGGGTAGGTGCAGGGTTTCTGTAAACAGAAGTCAAGACCTGAGAAGAGAAAAATGATCTTAAGCTTTTTTTTTTTTTCCATTTTGGCCATGATGCCTGACACACAGGATCTTAGTTCTCTGAGCAGGGATCAAACCTGTGCCCCCTGCAGGGGTCCTAACCACTGGATTCCTAACCACTGGCCCACCAGGGAAGTCCCATTAAGCTTACAGTTTAATAAGGCACTAGAGAGCCACTAGCAGGAATCCAAGATCTGATTGTCTTCTAGATACATCCTACCACCCCCCCTTCCCAACCAGAGCAGCAAAGTCATTCACCCTTGCCTCCCTGGCTGGCCAGCTCCACTTCCCTTTCTCCTCGTCTTCTCTGCCGGTTTTTAAAACTAGCTACACACTAACATTCTGGGAATGAGAGGAACATTTTTTTTTTTAACATTTGGTAACTAAAATAGGCTATCAGTTCTATATTGTTAGTATTTCTTGAGGCATATATTTAATTTTCTTAAACTCCCTTTAAACTTAGTTTTGTTTTTATTTCTGGTTACAAACATTAATATCTGCAGCAGCAAGTTCTCAGTTTTGCCAGTTGTTTTACTCTCATGTAATCAACTAACATTGTCTATGGGTTTCAGTGTGAAGCATGCATTTTACTTTATGTGTGTTTAATCATGAAATTTAATTTTGCACACTTATTTGTAATTTTTTTTAAACAAAAGGGACTAATTTGGTTGGAAACAAACACACATACAAATACACACACACACACACACACACACACACACACACACCCCTAACTGGGATGAATAGCTCACAAACTTCCAGGTGGCAGTAGTGGTAAAGAACACACCCGCCAACGCAGGAGATGCAAAAGATGCAGGTTCCATCCCCGGGTGAGGAGGGTCCCCTGGAGGAGGCATGGCAGCCCACTTCAGCATTCTTGCCTGGAGAATCCCATGCAGAGGTGCCTGGCGGGCTACAAAATAGGGTTGCAAAGAGTCAGACATGACTGAAGCAACTGAGGCATCTGGATTTGTAGAGACAGTTCAACACATTGCTGCCTCCGTTGTTGGCCTTCTGAAAGACAAAATGTCAACTTGTTATCTTGACAAAGAACCCCATCTCCTGATAGGCAACATTTATGTAGTTTGTTGTTTAATCAAACACCTATTCCGAGGCTGGGTGCTTTCTATTAATCAGGATTCTTGGGTGGCAAGAGAAAATCAAAGCCCAGAGTAAAGAAGCCTTAGTGAAACACCGGGACATACCAGCTCGGGTAGCCAGACTGGGAAGATGGGGCTGGGCTGCCCTCAGGAATGGTGGAACCTGGGACTCTAATGCCGTCAGGGTCTTGGTTTCTCGTCTCCTCTTCTCCCCATGTGCTTACTCCATTTTTGCCGGGGTCCAGCCCCCGTGGATCCAGGGTGATTCGAAGGTGGGGGGACGGAGTCGGCGTCTTTGGAAAAATACATATTTAATCACAGATATAGAGAGATTAGAAATGGATAGTGTAGTAGCAAGATTAGTGGATAAAAAGAGACTGAATAACTTGGATTACGTGGAATAGCATCCATGCTCCAGATGGGAATTCAGCCAGAAAAACGGGAGTAAGAAAGAAGCGACATGGGGGAATCAGTCTTTCTGGAAACTGATCCGATTTCTTTATTTTTGGGTTTGCTTATATACCTTTTGTTACACATAGGGATGAATACAGAGTCATGCGGGGGTCAGCAGTCCTGACCTTTATCAAAATCAGGTGCTTCACATAAATGTATAAAAAAAAGGTCTTAGGGATATTACATCATCTTCTGGCCATGAGTGAGACCTGCTGACATTTTATGATCCTTTCTTTCTGATAACCAAAAAACTTATTTCTTTCAAGGGTGTTTTTTCTTAAACCAGGCACCACCCTCCAAATAAAGTTACATTCCTATAGGGTGAGGGTGTAGTGAATTACAATCAAGAAAGGAATTTATTTAACCCAAGGTTAACATGATTAGTCTCAAAGGTTAATACTTATTTCTCCTACATGTTTAAAGGTTAATACTTATTTCTTCCTATATGCTAGTTATATTCATTATAAGGGTAGGGAACATGGAGATTTAGCAGCAAACATCAACCCAACAAATGAAAATCCTTTCACCAATGCTCCCCTGAAGATCTATTTAGTCTTAAGATATGATAAAGTTACATTCTTACATAGCAAGGACACAGTGATTTATAACAAAGTACAGTGATCTATTACAAAAGAGAAAATCCATTAACTCAAAAAGTCTAGTATCGCTAACATCAAAAACTACTATATTTCCTTTGCTATATTCCAAATACATTGATTAATATATTCCCAGGTGCCTAAGGATATGGAGGCCTGGCGGCAATCATTGACTCAATAAGAAGAAAAAGTCCTATGCTAATTAAGACTCTCAAAATACTCCAAAACTCTGTGCTGTTTACGGTTGAGAGGTAGCAAACAATCATGTGCCTAGTGGCAGCAGTATGGATAATCCTGTCACACAAGCTAGTCTGTCAGCAGAGAGGTTTGACCTGAGACATCCTTGTCCCACCCAGAGCAGGGAATTAGCAGTAATTATTGACACAACAAATGAAAAACCCTTCACCAATATAATCCCTAACTAACCCACTATACTAATAATTTCCAACTCCCCAAAATAATTTGCCTTTAGTAAGTCTAAAACATCTCATGCCTCTCAGATTTGGAGGCTGTAAACAATCACATGTGGCCGGACAAACCTATACAGGTGGGCTAGATAACCTTCAGAGGAGTCCGTAAGCTGAAACACTCCTGTCAAGCTCAAGAATTTTTATTGCCTTGGAGCTGCACGTTTACTCCTTCTCCGAGAGAAACGGTTACTGGGGAGAGCCCCCCGTAAAGTCAGAGGTGTAGGTGAGAGCATAAAACAGACTCTGGTTTTGGGGTTAGATGCTCGGGAACAGGGGGTTTCCTGAGGCTTGATCACGCCTTTGCGTATGCCAAGCCTCCTTCCTCATGACCTTTGCCATGGGCGGAGTTCCTCACGCTGGCCCCCGGCACATTTTTTTCAGGCTAACCTTTCTATGAGATCTGGGAGGGGACATGGCCACTAGCAGGTCCCCAAGCATAGCCTCACTTCCTAACCAAAGGAGAAAAAGAGCTCTCTCACAGATCCAGTTTCAAACTTCCTGTGGAGGACAGTGACAGGCAAGGACTCCCGTGCTTACCCCTGGGACCAGTTTGTTGCTTGAAAGGTCAGGGGGAAAACAGGACTATAGCCAGGAGCCTGCGTGCATGCTCGGTCGTGTCTGACTCTTTGTGGCCCCATGGACTGTAGCCCGCCAGGCTTCTCTGTCCACAGGATTTTCCAGGTGTCATGGGAGTATGTCATTTCCTCGGTTCTGTCTCGTCACAACAAAAATTTGAAGGGACAGACCAACGTTAAAGCCCTTGGACAGACCATGTCACAGCTCTGGGACAGATCATTGTTATAACTCCGTGTTATAGCTCAGCTTTATTTAGAAAATAAAGGAAAATATACCCTTGAGGCATGAGGGCATGCCGACCCAAAAGATGTGAAGAGAAGCGAGAGAGAGAGAGAGAGAGAGAGAGAGAGAGAGAGAGAGAGAGAGAGAGAGAGAGAGAGAGAGAGAGAGCAAAAGAGAGAGAGCGAGGGCGAGCCCCGGCCCTTCGGCTCCTCTGTTTATGTTTTTTCACCCCCGGGCCTGCCCTATGGAAACCGGGCCAGCCAGGGGTGCCGTTTGTTCACTCCAGTCCTCAGACCTTCCTTTGTTCTATTTTCACGGGCTCTTCCCTTCCTTGTCTTTTAGCCACCGCCATTCTGGACTCCTTTTTCCTATTCTAAATACCGAACACAGGCAAGAATACTGGAGTGGGTTGCCATTTCTTTCTTCAGGGGATCTTTCGACCCAGGCATCGAAACTGCATTGGCAAATGGATTCTTTTATCTGCCCCCTGGGATGCCCGCAGCCAGGAGGGTGGATTGTTAATAAAAGAATGGGGGTGTGGAGCTGGGCAGTCTGAACAGTTGTGTCCTATACTTCCCTTCTCCTGGGAAATGTCCCTTCCCCGCCATCGGAGGGAAGACTGACCCTGCCTCTTTGCCACATGGATCGCTGGACAGGCACCTGCAAGTCCAGCAGCCTCTCCTCCCAGGAATTTAGACCTGGAACTCAGAGGTGCCAACTCGGTCTACTGCTTGCTTGTACTGTGGAGATGCTGGAGGCACCATTACCCCACCACCACGGAAACGAAAAGAGCTGGACCACAAGACGAAGGGTGCAGCAACTGACAGAGGGAGACAGAGGCAAGGAGGCAGGATCTGCATCCAGGCTCCAGTCCAGCCACATCCCCCTGCCAGCCTGATGCTACACCCACACTTTCCCTTAAGGGAGTGCGAATCACTTGTCTGCTGCCTGCGATCTGAAGCATTCTCACTGATTCTCTATCTCATCCTGAAAAACCCCAGCCGGAACCCTGACGCCGACACACAGCACAGACACGTATGGTTAAACGGCTGGGTTCTGGCAGAGAGCTTCCTCCACTGAATCCAAGCTCTGCCTCTTAACGATGTGACATCAGACAAGCTATTTGACCTCTGCATGTCAATTCCCTCACCTGTAAGAGGAAATACTGACAGTACCTACATGGTAGTGTTGTGAGCATCAGATAAGCTAATCCACGTACAACAAAGTGCCTGGCATGAAGTATCACTCAATTAGGTATTATTTACCTAATTTGCCAAACAATACTCAAGTTGGTATTATTTATACTGGGCTTCCCTGGTGGCTCAGATGGTACAGAATCTGCAACATGGGAGACCCAGGTTCAATCCAGTGGGAGAGGGCAGTAGTGTCTGGGAGAAATTTTATCATGTCTTCAAAGCGTAAAGAGGCAAACGAAGGGGGAAAATTCTCAGAGACACACACCCTTTCTAGCCGTTGTCCCAGCTGGTTAGATGTGCCATCTTGAATCCTCCAGCCACCATTCCAGACACTTGGCTGTTAATTTATGGAAGGGATAACAAGGACTTTCTCTTAAAAAGTTAAACTTTACTATAATGCTTGCATTGGGGTATAACAATACCACGTGTCAGATAACACCCATGTCAGATAGTCATTTTTAAAATATGAAATCTACATGTCAATATATATATGGAGTGGATGAGGAGAATGGCGTGGGGTTTAGTCCATGGGCACCCAGAGTCTTTATAATGAAAATGTCCTGTAGTATTTACTTGTATGTAAATGCAAACACAATAACAAACGCAATAACTCTAAGGAAAGGGAAACAAGGAAAAGCCAAGGGGCAAAAATGTTGAGCGACACATGCCTGAAAGGGAACATCATTATCATCCAAAAAGTGACATCTGGAGGAGTCATCAGCATGTCTGAACACCCATGTCAGCTGGAATCTTGGCTATCCTTGGTTCACTCTGGCAATCACTAGGTTTACTAGGCTACAATGGACAGTTAACACAGGAACATGGTTAACTTACCTTGTGTGTGAGCGTGCTAAGTTGCTTCAGCTGTGTCCAACTCTTTGCGATCCCATGGACAGTAGCCTGCCAGGCTCCTCTGTCCATGGGATTCTCCAGGCAGCAATCTTGGAGTGGGATGCCATTTCCTTCTCCATTACTTGGCTTACTTTTGAGAAGAGCTAAAAAGGAGTGGAAATAGAGAATAAAAATCAAGAGCCATAGTTTTTTAAAAACCAGGAAGTTATATTTTTAAAAAAGAATAAAAGAAAAAAAGAACAGAAGAGAATCAAAACCCCTGGTCACTGCCTTCCGGCTGGCTCTTTTTTTACTTTGTAAGTCCTTATATTTATAATCACATTCAGATTCTCCTTCTTGCACAGTGAGCTCCTTGAGGTAAGGATCCAAGCCTGGACCATCTTTATTTCCAGGCAGAGCTAAACCTATGCCTGACCCACGTTAGGACCCAACTGTTTGACCACTTGCTGACTGAAAGTTAAAGGAAAGCAAGAGGACGAAAAGGGAAAGGACTGGAGTCAATAGGCCCATCTTTGGAAGGTTGGACTTGAGTTCCTCAGAACCAGAGCATCATTTCACATTTATCGTACATCCATTCCAGACCGTCAGAATCCATTT
Source organism: Capra hircus (assembly GCF_001704415.2). Classification (NCBI taxonomy): domain Eukaryota; kingdom Metazoa; phylum Chordata; class Mammalia; order Artiodactyla; family Bovidae; genus Capra; species Capra hircus. The sequence continues at coordinate 7,844,388 of NC_030810.1, read as the reverse complement.
CATAGATATTGCTACTGCTAAGTCACGTCAGTCGTGTCTGACTCTGTGAGACCCCATAGAGGGCAGCCCACCAGTCTCCTCCGTCCCTGGGATTCTCCATGTAAGAGCACTGGAGTGGGTTGCCATTTCCTTCTCCAATGCATGAAAGTAGAAAGTGAAAGGGAAGTCGCTCAGTCGTGTCTGACTCCTAGCGACCCCATGGACTGCAGCCTACCAGGCTTCTCCGTCCATGGGATTTTCCAGGCAAGAGTACTGGATTGGGGTGCCACTGCCTTCTCCGCATGCTCTCCAAAAAGGCATGCTGAATCCTTTAGACACTATTTACCAGAAAAACAACACAAACCACTCTTAAGATCCATAATTTGTTTCTGGAATATTCAGACAAGCCACTTCCCCTCTCCCCTTCCTAATACTCATCCCCCTCCAGCCATTCCCCTCAGGGCCCTGGGAACACACCAGCTCCTCGCCAGGATACCCTCCCTTTTGGGCACTGATTTAAAATCATTTCAAATTATTCTTGGTTTTAAGTATTCTGGAGCCAAACTGCAATGTCATCTGACTCAGAGATTGCACAATGGAGTGCAGTAGTTTGGGCACAGAGGCTAAGGTCAAACTGCCTGCATTTGAACCCAGGTGTGCCCAGATCAGTGACTCAACTCCTGCATGCCTCAGACTCTTCATAGGTAAATAAGGCTAAAGATGCTAACAGTAGCCAATAACAACCTTACTGAGCATGATTGTTGAGAGAGTTAAAAGAATTACAATACATGAAAATTTCAGAAAAGTGCAAGGCCCATAATATTGTAGAAGGGTTCCTGCTTATTAGTTATCTCCCACAAAGCTGAAGAAATTATTTTATCAATAAATTTATGTTCATTTCTGATGCTAGGAAAGACCCTGATGCTGGGAAAGATTGAGGGCAACAAGGGAAGGGGGTGACAGAAGATGAGGTAGTTGGATGGCATCACCAACTCGATGAACATGAGCTTGAGGCAACTCCGGGAGATGGTGAAGGACAGGGAAGCCTGGCATGCTGCAGTCCATGGGGCCGCAAAGAGTGGGACATGACTTGGTGACTGAACAATTGCAACATTTGTTCCTATAACTTTTTCTTGCCTATTTAGTACATGTATGTTGTTCAGTCAATAAGTCATGTCCAACTCTTTGCAACCCCATGCAAAGGACAGGCGTCCCTGTCCTTCACTATCTCCCGGAGTTTGCTCAAGCTCATGTCCATTGAGTCAGTGATGCCACCCAACCATCTCATCCTCTGCCACCCCATGTACATGTATAATGCACAACAATTAGGAAATGCATATAAAATATAGAAAATACACACAACAAAACAACACCAGCAATGCTATTGCCCAAATATTTTTTTATATTCCACTCATTGTTTAAACATTTACTGAGCACTTAATATATGAAAGGCTTCAAGGGAATTCCCTGGCAGTCCAACGGTTAAGACTCTGTGCTTTCACTGCCAAGGGCCCCAGTTTGATCCTTGGTGGGGTAGTTAAGATGCCACAAGCCTTGCGGTTAAGATGCCGCAAGGCCAAGGTGGGAAAAATAAAGAAACGCTTCACACTCTCACTGAAGATAAAGTGATGAACAAGGACAGATGCAGCTCTTGCCGTGGAGGTTACAGTCTGGTGGGGGTGGGGAGACACGCCTAACCAAGTAATGAATGATAAAATACATGTAAAGCTGCAACTGTGTTAAGCGCTAGAATGGAGAGGCACATGTGTCATGGGGAGATCTGACCTAGATGTGAAGGTCTGTTTTTTGAAGGTTGTGAGGAAAAGACTACTGAGCTGAGAATTAACTCACAGGAATCAACTCAGAGAAGTCAGATGGGAAGAGTTTGCCCAACAGAGGCACAATAAATCCAAAGGTGATACAGCGAGAGGGAGCAGAAGAGAGGAGGCGTCGCCACTGAGCCTGCAGTGCGCACTAGACAGCTGGTTAGGGACAGGGCAGACCTGCAGAGCTTTATAACCTTAACTTAAACACTGTATTCTCTATTCATTCAACAGACGTTGCCTATGAGGATCCAGGGACATTTACATCAATTCGATTTATATCATACACCGTTAAGTCCCCTACGTACAGACAAGTTCCATTCCAAGAGTGGGTTTGCGCGTCCAATTTGGTCGTAAGTCCAACAAAGTTATAATAAGGCTATCAGCTATATAGTACTATACTGTAATAGCCTTATAATACACTTCACACAAACAGTACTTAAAAAACAAACACAAAAATAAAATATTTTTAATCTTACAGTAACATAAAAAGTACGGTAGTACAGTACAACAGCTGGCATACAGGGGCTGGCATCGAGTGACCAGGCAAGAAGAGTTACTGACTGGAGGAGGGAAGATGGTAGAACTGAAGGGTCACCAGCAACAGGAGGTGGAAGGCAAGCTGCAGCGTCACTCACGCCTGACGTTGACGGAACACACATTCGCATCTTTGAAAGTTCGAAATGTGGCGGTTTGTATGTAGGGAACTTATTAATGCTTTTATTATAAACTTTTTTTGAACAATAAATATACAGTAATTTTACTCTCATTGGTGGAAATTAGGACTTCCCTGGTGGCTCAGGTGGTAAAGCATCTGCCTACAATGTGGGAGACCTGGGTTTGATTCCTGGGTTGGGAAGATTCCCTGGAGAAGGAAATGGCAACCCACTCCAGTACTCCTGCCTGGAAAATCCTATGGATGGAGGAGCGTGGTAGGATATAGTCCACGGGGTCACAAAGAGTTGGACACAACTGAGCAACTTCACTTTCTTTCTTTCTTTCTGGTGGAAATACAGGTTTTCTTCCCCCCAACTTTCCATTCTTATTAACAATGCTGATGGCTTCCTCTTTGTGGTCATTTGTCCAAGCATCTGTTGGATACATTCCTGTAAGGGGAATTGCTGTTCCTGCAAATTTGTTAACCTGTTTTAATCACAATCTTGTGTGTTGGGGGGTGAGGGCGGGGTGGAAATCAGCATACTCAGCTGTCTAGAGCTGAGACTAGGCTCTTTTGAGATTGGTGCCACTGTTACACATAGAGGCATTTTTGGTGACTTTCAGAACCTGCTTCTTGATTTGCTTCAGTGTTAGGAAGTCCCTGCTATTTCTGATCCCCATGGGTTTTTCCCACTCAGTACTGGCTGCCAACGAAATATCTTTGTGGCTCTAGAACTTTAACTGCCCTACTCCTGAGCGCCACAGGAGATCAAAGGCTTTTTTATCTGCTTGTGAAGCATCTTCCTCTGAACTTTAGACAGAGAAAGAGAAGGCAGTTTCTGACATTGCTTTCCTCTCCGCTGCCTCCTACTTCGTCCAGTTCCAGTCCAGGCAAGAAATTCACTGACTTGCTAAAGGCGGATGGAGCTCAGGTTTCTACTACAGACTAGGTATTCCATTCTACTTAGCTGACACATACCATATTCTCCTGAGACTTCCATCTCCCATTTTTGTCTAAAGGCAAATCGTCTTTTGCCAGGAGCCAGTGTGAGGAATCCCGCCCGTGACAAGGTCATGAGGAAGGAAGCTGACATACGCAAGGCGTGCTCAGACTTCAGGGACCCCTCTGGAAATTCCTAAGCGTGTACCCCAACAAAAATCTGCCGGCTTTTGTGCTCTGCTTTTCCACTCTTCTGACATTTTCTGGAAAAAGTCAATTCACGGCTTTAGTCTTCTGCATTTGAAAGAGTGTTTCAATCCAAAAACCCTCTGATGGCTTTCTAGCCTGCCTGCAGGACTTGTACAGCTGCGCATGTGATTGTTTGAGGCCTCCTGACCGCAGGAGGCACAGGAAGCTTAAAACATCCTAGGAATGTAGGAGCTTCCGAGGAGTCAGAATCTTTAGAATAAGACTGAATAAAGTTTCATTTTTTGGGTCAATGCTTGCTGCCAAATTTTCATATCCTTTATTTTTAGATATAGTTGGTATATAGAAAAACAAGTAGTAGACCTGGTATTAGCAACATTAGATCTTTGAGTTAAGTACCTTTTTTGTTACAACCCACTGCACCTTTGTTCTATAGAGATGTAACTTTAATGCTTTAAGGAGATGCGGATTAAAGAAAAACACTTCAGGGGAAACAAAATTAACATTCTTTAAGGAAGAGAGCCAAAAAGTGTTAACAAGCCTCTTGGCCAGAAGATAATGTAAATCACCTGAGACCTTTTGTATACAAAATGATGTACAGAAAGAGTCTGGGCTGCGAACGCTACATAATTTTGTGTTACCCATTGATCTCCATGTTTTATCAAAAGTATAAAAGGCCTTCTGAACAATAAAGGATGGGGCCAGGGGCCGGGGGCCAGTTTCTCGGACCAGTTTCTCGAACTAGTCTCTCGGCCTGGTTTCTTGGGACTCTGGCTCCCCCCATGTCTTTCTCTCTCTTTCTTCTTCTCTCCCTTTCCCTCTCTCTGCTCTTTACTTTAACTTCAGGCTGAATCTCCACCTGGGGCGCGGAGGCTCGCCAGGTCTACTTACTTGCCCTGGCTGTTAAGACCCGCACGAAAGGGAGCTTAAGGCGAGGCACCCTTAGATATTCAAGCGGGCGCCGGTGGCCCAACGTAGATGGTGCAAATTCCTTGTCTGGAATTTTATTGGCCTTCCGCGTAAACCAAGCTATTCAGCCCTCTTCCTCCACTTAATCTTCTTACCACGCTATAGTTTCCTAATCTAATCTTATATTAATAAATAAACAAGTCTTTCCACGCCAACGCCGTCCACCCTTCGAATTCCCTGGATCCACCGGGGCTGGACCCCGGCAGTCTTTTTTTTTTTTTCTTTCAAAATCCTGCTTGTATCCCCACCCTTAAAATACCTTCTAACGACCCATTTACTTTTAGGTCGTAGACAATTTCTAGGCTTCTAACGATTATTCACATTTTCTTTACTTGTTCTTTGCAATCCGTTTCTTCATTGCAAAAAAAAAAGTCTTTTTCAAGACTAATGCGATGCTCTTGCTAAAGCAACCAAACTTTGATTAAGACTTAGAAAGAAACGGAGTATCTAGGTAAAGTTAAGCTTACCATGCACAGGCAGTGTGAACTGCATTATATCGGTGCTACTTTTAATCCTCACGGCAATCCTGTGAGGTAGGTATCATTCCTTCCCCGTTTAGGGGCCGTCCCCATTTCACCTGGGCTTCTCACGTGGCGCTAGTGGTAAAGAACCCGCCTGCCAATGCAGCAGATTTAAGAGATGCAGGTTTATCATGTAAGAATCGAATCGCCAGTCTATGTCTGACGCAGGATACAGCATGCTTGGGGCTGGTGCATGGGGATGACCCAGAGAGATGTTATGGGGAGGGAGGTGGGAGGGGGGTTCATGCTTGGGAACGCATGTAAGAATTAAAGATTTTAAAATTTAAAAAAAACTAAATAAATAAGAGATGCAGGTTTGATCCCTGGGTTGGGAAGATGCCCTGGAGGAGGAAATGGCAACCCACTCCAGTATTCTTGCCTGGAGAATCCCATGGACAGAGGAGCCTGGCGGGCCATAGTCCATAGGGTCGCCGAGACTGTAACACAACTGAAGAGCTTTAGAGCGCGCGCAATTTTACAGATTAGGAAGCTGAGGCTTAGGAAGGTTGTCAACTTATCCTTGATCACACAGTTACCATGTGGGGAGTTTATTTATGCTCAGTAAACTGACCTGAAGAAAACAGGAAAAGCAAGCAAAGGGGACAGCAGGTGGGCGGAAGCCGCCCTTTCACCGCTTCCTTCCCCAACCCCTGGACCAAACCTCCAAAGTGTCCCGCACGCCTCCCAGCGGCCACATCTCTGCCACAGGCACTTCCGGTATCGGGATGATGTCATCAGCCAGCGCCTCAAGTCGGCGCCGGACGCCGGCGTGCGCGTGGCGCGAGACGTCGGATGAGAAGGCGGGCTTTCCGGCTCGGTTCAAAGCTATTTCCGTCAGGAGCCGGAAGTCCGTCCCGGATGGCTTCGGGGGTGGCCTCTGCGTGGAGCTGATCGCAGGGGCCGCTGGCCTTGCCGCGCACGCTGGTTCCCTCATGGTGCGGGCCGCGGCCGCCAGTCTGCGTTCGGATCGGCGGCGCTGACGCGCCGGGGCAGCACGCGACATGTCGTCGGGCCTCCGCGCCGCCGTCTTCCCGCGTTGGAAGCGCCACATCTCGGAGGAGCTGAGGCGCCGGGACCGGCTGCAGAGGCAGGCGTTCGAGGAGATCATCCTGCAGTGTGAGCGGCGGGCGGGCCCGGAGGGCGGGCAGGCCCCGGGGGCGGGCGGGCGGACCCCGCCGAGGCACGCGGGGCCGCCAACAGGAACCCCAGGCCGAGCCCCGGCGCCTCTCGCGCGCCTCGCTGCCGCCCCGGGTTCCCAACACCTGGCACAGCCCCATGCCTTTTGTATCTTTTCCTCTTTTCCGTTTATCCTTGGGTGTGACTGTGGAGGGTTTCCCTGCAAGCTTTGGATTTTCTTCATGGGCAGGCGCCGTGCACGTTTGTATGTGTAAATCCCAGCTGCTCCGCACACAACGCTTGTGTAATTAAATAGGCAGCTTCCAGAAACGGGCTATTTCGGGCATCGTGTTACTGAAACGGGCACTGACTTGAAGTATTAGCGTAGTGTTCTGAGTATCACGAAGTGTTTGCCTTTCATTTCTCAAGACCTGTCCTCACACTCCGCCTTGGTGTTCTTTGTGACACATCCTGAGACTTAACTCACTTTTTAGTTGGACTTAGTAGGCTTTACTGTTACTGAAAACTTGGATATGAAAAAGGTGGCCCACACCCACCGCCGCCGCAGCAATTTGAGTACAAAAATGTTTGTGCCCTTCAGTTCAGCTCAGTCATGTCCTACTCTCTGTAACCCCATAGACTGCAGCTTCCCTGTCCATCACCATCTCCCGGAGCTTGCTCAAACTCATGTCCATTGAGTCAGCGATGCCATCCAACCATCTCATCCTCTCTTCTCCTTCTCCTCCTGCCTTCAATCTTCCCCAGCATCAGGGTCTTTTCCAGTGAGTCAGTTCTTTGCATCAGGTGGCCAAAGTGGAGTTTCAGCTTCAGCATCAGCACTTCTAATGAATATTCAGGACTGATTTCCTTTAGGATGGACTGGTTGTGCCCTTAGATGCCTTCTAATGAGCATTTGCTTACCTCGCCCCCCATTTTACCCTAACTGATGACAAACTTGGGGGGAGAAATGGGCACTCTTGGAACCTCTGGTTCCAGGTCTGCCCCTTGAAATATGCCTTTTAGGTCTCAAATTCTGTTGATGATGAGATTCATTGTAGTCGTAGTTAATATCCTTCATTGAGTTCTGATCATGCTGAATTTGTGGTTCCTACACGTACGTGCAGGTTAGAATCAGATGGGGATCTTTAGAAAAATTAGGAAGTCCAGGCCATACCCCAGACCAGCTAAACCACAGGAATGGGGTGGGACATAGGGGTCAGTAGTTCTTGGTGCTCCCCGAGTAATTCTGATGTATAGACAAGCTTGAGTGCTGCAGTATTTGGCGTGTGTTGTTTCACTTTCTTTCTGAAAATTCCCTGAAACAGGTCCTGTTGCCCTTTATGCAAATGAGGAATCTGAGACCGAGAGAGGTTAGGTAATTTCTCCGGGTAGCACGGCAGAGTAGATAGGGTCTGGATTAGGACCCAGACTTGATGACTCCTAACTTTTTTGCATTTTTTGCTTTTCTCACATGGTTCCCCAAGAAATAGTCCTAGCTGAGCTCATCCTCTTAACTAAAATGGAAGGAAAGGGAGATGATGGGTGTGCCACTGTTGCGCTAATTTATCCTTACACTCTTAAGAGACTGGCAGCCTGGTGCTATTTCAGAAAGCCAGAAGCACAGGAAACTCCTTAGTCAAACGTGACTCCTCACAGGTTACATAAATTCAAGTCGCCAGGTATTTCATCACATGCTTATTCTTTAAAAGCTGATACACACCAAAAGTCACATTGAGTTGGCGGTCTCACCACAGTCCCCTTGCCAGCCTCACCTACCTGCATCTATAAAATCGGGGTGAAGCTTGCCTTGCCTGCTTCATAAATGCAGTGCTGGGCGTATAAGTGCTTTGAAAGCCATCTACATAATTGCCTATAAATGGAAGGTGCTTGCTTGTCATCGCATTGACACAATTGAATGTTTTTCTGCACTTTGAAAATGGACATCTTGAAAGGGGGTGGAAGATGTCAAAGGCTAGTCAGAAAGACAGGTCAGTCCTGTCTTAAGAGGCAACAGGTCTTAAAACAGCCTAGTGAGGAGTATAAGCCCAGGGCGGGGGAGCGGTTGGAGAGGAGACCAGGGTGAGGAGCAATAGGACGCAGCTTCCCTGGCCTGTGCAGATCTCCAGTTTAGGCAGGGGTTGACATTTGGGAGATCACCACTGGTTTGACTATGAAACGGTCCCACTCTTCATTGCCCTGCTTCTCAAAGAGAGGGACAGAGTTTGCTGTCAGTCCTGCCTCTGGGCCTGAAGAGGAAGATGAGAAGAGGCTATGGGGACTGTGGGCGGCTGCCCTCCCTCTCCATCCTTCTCTTGAGTGAGAGGAGCTTTCAGGAAGGATCCCTCTTGAATACCTCCTGTCCTTTGAAAGACCCAATATCACCAGGCATCCCTCTATAACATTTTTTAAGATCTTTATCAGGGCCCTTTGACACGGGGGAACATTCAAGGTTGGAATCCCTTCCCTCTTTTGAGCTAATTTATTAAATTAATATCAATGAAAACAGTGTTTCTGTTTCTGCCCAGGCTTTCCATCTTCAGAGATCAAAAAAGTGGGGCTCAACTCTTTAAGAGGAAAGACAAGCGCTTCTAACAGGAATGGCCACTGGCGTTAATCCTGTGGCATTTTTGTCCTGAAGCAGCTGCCATCTCAGGCGTGTGGGGTCAGTGAAAGCCCACATTGCGTGTGGGTTTTCTGTAAGTTTCCCAGGGTCACTTTCTTGTTCTGCTTAGTGCACCCCCTTGCACTTCTGATCTCACTGGCCCCCTGCGTGCATGTCATTTCTAGCCTTGATTTGACTTTCGACTTCCTTTATTGTGCTCCCTATCACATTTATTATGGTTCGAGAACTCCCTTTTTTGAACTCTCTCCTCCTGTATTCTTCAGCATGTTAGGATCTTGCACCTAGTTGGTCAAGCAGGGAACCTCAGGATAACCTTTGATTTCTTACTGATTACTGTCTGTTAATGTCACTTGTTGAGTTGCTAAGTCATGTCCAACTCTTTGTGACCCACGGACTACAGCACGCCAGACTTCCCTGTCCTTCACTATCTCCTGGAGTTTGCTCAAGTTCATGTCCATTGAGTCGGTGATTCTAGCCAACCATCTCATCCTCTGCCGCTCCCTTCTCCTTTTGCCGTCAATCGTTGCCAGCATCAGGGGTCTTTTCCAATGAGTTGGCTCTTTGCATCAGGTGGCCAAAGGATTGGAGCTTCAGCATCAGTCCTTCCAGTTACCGCTTGCTTTTAAAATCTGTTGTTTCACCGTTGCCAGTAAGAAGAGGTCTGAATTTTCTCATCCTGCTCTCTCATGTGTTGGAGTGACTTTTATTTCTAGCCACCTGCTAGGTACCTCTAGACCTTCTGCCTGGACTGTCTGTCTTCTTCTCCTGTGAAACCATCTGAGAAAATGAGTAAAAACTCACTTTTTCTCTTCCTTTTTATACTTGACCTCCACCCCTCCCCCGCCCCCCATATACGTTTTAGCTCCTGGTGGTCAGGGACTCTGGTTTGTATTTGTATCCCTAGTGCCCTGATCTGAATTTAAGATAGAGTTCCCTCTTTCACTTAGTGGTGCATGGCACTTCATTTTCCCATTGTGTTTTGGTATGTCGTTTGTTTCTTCTTCCCCAGGTAGGAAGCTATAGGAGTAGAAAGAATGGAGAGGGGAATGTTTTTGGAGGGCGTTTTCAGATTCCTTTGTCAGGCTGTCGGTGCTTAGGCCAGGAAGCATCTAAGGAGTGTATGTTCCCGAAGTTTGGACGACTGCTACAGTTGGTGACAAAGTGCAGTATACCTAGTACTTTGATACCTCATAAAAGTGAAACCAGCCCCGTTATCTTCTGATTATTATTTTTTGGTCCAGATCTTTATAGGACATTAATTAGTAACTAAGTGTACATAAGTTACATTAACTTTTTTTTCTTTGATAGATAACAAGTTGCTGGAAAAGTCAGACCTTCATTCAGTGCTGGCCCATAAGCTACAAGCCGAAAAGCATGACGTACCAAACAGGCATGAGATAAGGTATTTGGAAACTATCCTCTGTTATTTATGTCCCCCTTTTAATTGAAATTTGTCTCAGTTCAATTGTCACTTCCCTAATTTTGAAGCAAACCGAGTCCTGTGTTTGTGCTCCAGTTTTGTTTGGGCCCCCTTGTCACTCAGCTGGTAAAGAATCCGCCTGCAGTGCGGGGAACCTGGGTTCCATCCCTGGGTTGGAAAGATTCCCTGGAGAAGGGAAAGGCTACCCACTCCAGTATCCTGGCCTGGAAAATTCCATGGACTGTATAGTCCATGCAGTCGCAAAGAGTCAGACACAACTGAGCAACTTTCAGTTTACAGTTTTTCGTTTTTGTCAGTTCCTTTCAAATCAAAGCTTCTGAAGCCACATAGCTAAAATCTTTTTTTTTTTTTTTTTTTGAAGGCATGTAGGTACTTCCCCACCTAGAAGGCTCATCATCAGTACGATGTGAGCTTGAGAAACTGCTTCAGACGAGCGGCCAGGCCAGCTTCTCCTCTAGCCTACGAAGCCTCACTTTTTCTAAATAATAAGGTATAAGTACTTTTGAACAGATTTACATAGATCTTGCTGGTACAGGATTGAAAGGCCTGTAAACATAAGCGATACAGGTCTGTTTAATCTTTTTTAGTTCAGTGTGTTGCAGTATATTTTAGTATATGATCATACTAGTGAGTTTCAAAAAGCTTTTTTTTTTTTTTTTTTTTTTTAAAGAAAGACTAGGGGGAAATCTGCATTTTAACAGGAAGGGTAAGTATTGCTTCGTTAAATGTGTGAGTGTATGTTCATGTTAGGGAGTTTGGTATGTTTACTTGGGTCATTCACTCTCTTTCTGAGGATCCTAAGTAGCTTAAATGGAATCATTCTAGAGTCTTACTGTCCTCCTTTTCCATTTGTTCATCATGTTCGCTCAATAGTTCAGTGGGTGAAGAATTCAGCTGCAGTGTAGGAAATGCAGATTGAATCCCTGGGTTGGGAAGATCCCCGGAGGAGGAAATGGCACCCACTTCTTGCCTAACCAGTGCCATGCACAGAGTAGCTTGTCAGGCTACAGTCCAAAGGGTTGCAAAGGGTCAGATATGACTATGCATGCATACAACTAAATGGTAACCATACCCATTCTTGCTCTAAAATCCACATGTTTTTTGGTATGTCAGTTACATTTTACCTATTGTTAAAGCAAAGTTGATGGTAACTTGGGGTTTTAGAAGAAAAACAGAAATGCTTGGTGTAGCTTATTTCCTTTATTCCGGTCACCATATCTGCTCAGTACCTGCCATCCATGTTTCCTCATCTGGCGAGATGGTCTCCGGACGGACTAGCGTGGAGAGAGGGACAGATGGCCCAGCCTCTGCTCCATTTCTACCTAAGAACAATTCAGGAGATGGTGCCTAAGCTGTGGCCCTGGGAGGCCTTCTCAGTATTTAAAATAGTAGTTGCTGTGTTCTGGTCAGTTTAGGTGTAGAGAAGCCACGTGACCTTTTTTCATCTAAATTCAGTCAGGTGAAATCCTGAAACATTTTATTGCTATTTTGGTTAGACTCTTGGTGGCCAAGGTAATGGAGCTTCAGCATTAGTCCTTCAAATGAATATTCAGGCCCCAATACTTGATGCAAAGATCCGACTCACTGAAAAAGACCCTGATGCTGGGGAAAATTGAAGGCAGGAGGAGAAGGGGGTGGCAGAGGATAAGATGGTTGGGTGGCATCACTGACTCAATGAACATGAGTTTGAACAAGCTCCGGGAGATAGTGAACAATAGGGAAGCCTGGTGTGCTGCAGTCCATGGGATCTAAAAGAGTCAGACACGACTGAGCGACTGAACAACAAGACTCTTGGCGACTACAGTCCTGCATCTTTTATCTATCAGCCAAACTCATTTGCTTGGAAAGGTACTATAAATAAATATACAACATTCTTTTAACTGAGTATCACTGGGCTGGTTGGGCTTCCCGGATAGCTCAGCTGGTAAAGAATCTGCCTTCAATGCAGGAGACCCCGGTTCGATTCCTGGGTCAGGATGTTCCCCTGGAGAAGAGATAGGCTACCCACTCCAGTATGCCTGTCTGGGAAATCCATGGACAGAGGAGCCTGGCGGGCTACAGTCCATGGGGTTGCAAAAGAGTCAGACACGACTGAGCGACTAAGCACAGCACTGGGGGGCAATGTAAATGGAGGTCCTCGCTTTCCTGCAAACCTGTGTTCCTAACCAGGCCTCCTCCTGACTGCCTCATTCCTATCCTTATTTTCCACAAGTCAGCTATGGTTCCTCTTTCCCTCAGTGTCCCGCCCCTCCCCCTCTGCAGTCGCCGGGCCAGTTGATCTTTGCCCACAGCATCCTTTGCGTCTGTCCCTTGGTTTGCACTTGTGTGCCGCCCCCTTCCTTGCTTACCTGTGCTTCCGTTCCTGGACTGTGGCAGGGGTCTCGTTCACTGAGACACCTTGTGGCTGCAGTGTGGGTCAGGCGCTGGGATATGAAGATGAACAAGCCAGAGTCCTTGTTCTCAGGGACCTGAGCCGAGTAGGGAAACCAGCTCAAAGAGGTGTGTGCTGGCAGGTGTTCCCATAGACGGGGTCTGATTGGTTGCGTTCTCTGTTTTCCCAGCTGTCCTTAAGTCCTGCCCTGCTCATCCCATTCTAGTTAATTCTAAAACACACTGTGCTTAGAAAGCTTTCTCTCATCAATTATCTGGCTCCCCTCTTCAGTGTTCTAATCCCTTTGCTAACAAAAGAGATTAAAGTGAAGCTCTTACCTGGGATGTAATTGACTCCAACCATTTTCTCAGTACGCTCCCTGGACTGCAGCCTCAGAAATTTGTTAGAAATGTGGAATGTTGGGCCTCATCCCAGACCTCCTGTTTGATAAGCTCTCGGGGTGGGGCCCAGTAGTCTTGTTTCAGTAAACCTTTTAGGTGATTCTGATGGCCTCTAACATTTAGGAACCACTGTCTCCGTGGCCACTCAGTCCTTGTGAACCATCTGAAGGTCCCGAGAGCGTGTTAGGGACACAGACTGTCAACGCAGGTTATCGGCCCTTTTCTTGGACCTGATGAGTCCATCTGGGATGAGGCCCAAGAATCTGTTAAAACCTGCTCTCTGGATGATTTCTTTTTCTCTGCCTAGTGGAGCCCTGGGCTTTTATGAGAAGTTTGACTGTTTTGGTGAGTAAAGTTGGAAGCGGTGAGAAGGCTTTGAACAGAGGAACGAGCACCCTGGGTCCTTGCCTTTGTCTCAGGGATCTTTTCTCTACAATACCGGCTTCTTGAAAGGAGAGACTAGTTTGATGCTTTGCATATTTCACTTTGCTTTGCGTTACAATGAGAATAAGACAGCAGTTATTTCTTATCTTCCTAATTCTCATACAGAGTCAGTTACCCAGGCCTGTGGCTTGTATTGCCTCGTTTAGGGTGGTTTCTTATAAGGCATGTGCCACTTTCTAGTTTCCAGACTTTGACCTCTTGGGCCAAGATTGAGGAAGCACTGTTGCTCAGAGAACGCAGCGTTAGGGTATCTTAGCACCTGTGATAAAAACACTTGTAGAGACGGAGGGAGCATCACTCTACTCCCCTTTCCCTCTTTATCTCTTACTAGTCACTGGGAGGAGATGGTCCCCCCATGCACCTTTCAGGTGGGGGTACCCTAGGTTGCCAGCCGTCTTTCCCCTGGGCGGTGGTTTCAGCTGCTCACTACTGTCTGATGGTTTTCATCTGTAGCTCCAGCCAAGACCCATTTCCTGAATCACCCATCCACAGTCTGGTCACCTACTTCTGGTTCTGAGGTAGTGTGCGCACACCTGCAGACTCTCCTAAACTCTCGAGGTGGCCTGAGCTCAGTCCATGGCTTCAGATGCATTTGTCTGCTGACAGCGTCTCTGTGTCAGCCTCCAGCTTGGACCTTTTTACTTGAAGTCAGGCTCTAATAAATGTGCCGTTTCCACTCGGCATGACCTCATAGGTGTCCGAGGTGACCTCGTTCTTCAGCCGCACTCCCCAGCCCCTACAGCCCTTCCTCCTGAGGTGGTGACGTCTGCCTGTGATCAGCCACTCGGGCCAAAAGCCTTGAAGTCATCCCCAACTTTCTGTTGTTCCCCACACCCAGTTCAGAGGCACGTCCTGCAGTCTCTGTCCGTAGTGGACCTAGCTGGGATCTGACCTCGTTTTACCACATCCCCTGCTGCGGCCCTGTCCTGATCTGCACTTCCTCGAGTCCAGACTGTAAAATAACCTGCTAACCGATCTCCCTGTTTCTGCCCTTGCCCCACTGCAGTCCGCTCTGCACCCAGCCGCTATAGCGATCCTTTGAAACGTAAGTCATTCCTCTGCTCAACACCCTCAGTGGCTTCCCGTCACGCAGAGGAAAAGCCACAGCGCTCGGGGGTCTGGGAGACTCTGCATGGCCTCCCTGCTCCTCCCTGACCCCCTGCACCCTTGCCCTGGGGGTGCAGGCACACTTAGCCCTGCGAAGCCCGCCTCCAGCCTCTGCGACACTTGCTGTTCCCTCCGCTCACACGGCCCCGTCCCCAGGCCGCACGGCTAGTTCTTCACTGCTGTCGCGTCTCCAGTCTTGCGTCACCTCTCGGGCTGCCTTTGGTTACTCCACGTGGCACAGGAGCCCTATCGTCCTGTTCCCCTTCTTTATTTACACTGCTAAGTTTTTCTTCACAGTACATCTGACCGCCAGCCTCCGTCCATCCTCTCACTTGTGGTCTATGCTCTTGGCCGATCGCAGTGTCACGCGGGCAGAGCTTCGTGTCCCTGCCTTCTGCCCACTCCCAGAACAGGCCCGGCTCAGAGCTGGCTCTCAGATACTTGTCGACTGAGGGCATTGCGTGGTCTCCTCCCCGTCCACCTGAACTTCATCCCAGAAGCCATCTTTTACTCCTGGCACGGCTGGTGGTTTGGGCTGTGACTGGTTGGTTTCACCTGTGTCTCAGGGGCCCTACCTCCTGCTTTGGGTTTGTGGTGACTTACGACCCCACTGGCCTGGAGAGCTGAACTGCTCTATTGGCTGTGTTGCCATGCACAGGCTTCAGGTTCCACAGTGACTATCCCAGTGTCTGATTGAAGGAGAATAAAGTCTGATTTTTTCTTTTTTTTCTTTTTCTCCCTCTTTTTTGCATGTTCTCCTCGTCTGCCTGGTTGGGGCATTTAGTCCCGGACATGATGGTTCGTGGAATGATAGTCAGCTGCAAGAAATGGCCCAGCTGAGAATTAAACACCAAGAAGAACTGACTGAATTGCACAAGAAACGTGGGGAGGTAAAGAAAGATAGCCCTTCTCATCTCTCCCTGAGGGTGGGGGCGGCGGGGGACAGGCACTTCCACTGGCATTTGCAGCCATCCAGGCTACGTACAGCATCGCCAGCTCTATCTGGGAATGGAACAACAGGAAAGGTGAGGGCCCCCACCCCCCCGCCCCGGCCCCACATCAGCAGCCCTCGAGATAACTCCCAGGTGTCATGGAAGGTACAAGTGGAGAAAATGTAGAAAGAACCCTGCTCCTCGGTCAACTGAATGTTTTACTGATAACCATCATGAAGTGTGAACCCTGCAGTTTCAGAAAAATTCATTAGGACAAAGCACCTTCTGGGCTCTGTTTGCCCTGGATGGTGGTCTAATGGCAAGTTATAAAGATCATCAGCTGCATTGATGGTTTCATCAGCTAAAGAATCCGGAAAGGTAGCCGGGGTGGAGGGGTAGACAGATGCTCTCAGCAGGAGCCCGGCAGGCAACCTGGAGCATCACGGGTCTGTCCCAGGCTGCCTGCAACAGGGGAGGCACACACTGAGCTCGCGAGCCTTCCCATCGGCCCTTCTCTCTTCCACCAGCTTGTTTCTTCTTCCTGCCTTGGCCCAACCCCACAAGCACAGGCACCTAGGTTTTTTTTTTTGTTTTGTTTCCTTTAAAATAAGTCACTATTACTAATTTCCAACTGAGGTCCTAAACTCTCTTGTTAATGATGAACATGTTCTTTATCCCCCTAGTTAGCCCAGTTGGTGATTGACCTGAATAACCAAATGCAGCAGAAGGACAAGGAGATGCAGATGAACGAAGCCAAGTGAGTAGAGACCAGGCCTCCTTCAGGACCGGGTGTGGGGTCACACTTGCTGTTCTGCCGCCCTCTTGTGCGTGGGGCCCGCAGCCCCCACACTGGACTCAGCGCCAGCTTCATTTCTGTACACTCGTAGCACCGGGTCCTTTTCTCCCCTCTGAGATGTGAAAGGCAAGAACATTGCCCCCAGGCCTCCGGCATCCCAGCACCCACACACCCCCCTGAGATGTAAGCCTGCCTCTGGGAAGCAAACACGAGGCAGTGCCAGCTCTCCCCACGGCCACTGCTGCCTGTGGGAGTGGCGTCTCCTGTGGTGGGCGCGGGACCGAAAAGGGGCTTGGGAACAGGGGTGCGCTTATGAACAGGTTATCCTGCATGTGGGAGAAGCCTGCCAGACGAAATAAACAGAGCCTCCAGATCTGGGACCTTCGAGCTGGAGGGAAGCCTGGGTTTCCTCTGGGCCTGTTCTCTGAGTCTGCTGCGAGGGCTCTCTGGAGGCTTAGAGAGAAAGGTGGGGAGCTTGCTCAGCCTCAGTGAGGGAGCACGGATCCCTGGCCTCCTGCTGAGCTCCCATCATCACTCTTGTTCAGCATCAGAAGTGCCTTAGCTTGTCATTCAGAGTCTGGTGAACTTTGCCCGAGGTGTTGCCTCTGCTAATGGGATTGCCCCTAAGCCACCAGGGCTGGGCTCGGCCGGGTGAGGCGCCCACGCTGGTGGCTGAGGTCACTGCAGGGCCCAGGCTCACGCAGCTCTGTGGTTTCGCTCCTCTCTTCCTGCTTTCAGAATTGCAGAATACCTGCAGACCATCTCTGACCTGGAGACCGAGTGTCAGGAGCTGCGCACTAAGCTTCAGGACCTTGAAAGAGCCAACCAGACCCTGAAGGATGAATACGACGCCCTGCAGATCACTTTCACTGCCCTCGAGGAGAAGCTGCGGAAAACTTCCGAGGAGAACCAGGAGCTGGTCACCCGGTGGATGGCCGAGAAAGCGCAGGAGGCCAACCGCCTAAACGCGGAGAATGAAAAGGACTCAAGGTGGGAGATGAACCCGCAGTCAGTGAGTCTCAGTGTTGGTACAGTAACCTAGCAAAACAAGGTACACCTGGCAGCTCTGACCACAGGGAGGGGGCGTCAGGGCACACCGACAGAAGGAGCGGGGGCGGTAGCAGGCATAAAAGAGACTTGCGTTTATGAGGACACTTTTATAGCTGAGCCAAGGATTACCTCCCTGAAGGGCTTTGGCACATTACTGTATTTGCCAGTGAATTCTTTCCATGTTTCAAAAAGAAAAGCTAATTCTTGAACATTATAAATTAAATCAGAATTAGAAAAAGATTAAAATACTCCCCCTCATTTTATAAAATTGATCCAACCAAAAATTCTGATCTTGCCAGCGTACAGAATGACTGTGGGCCAACGTCACTAGTAATAAGAGTCTAAAAGATTTAGAACATTTGATTTTAAATCCGCACGTCAATGGTTTAGAATTTGAAAAGATTATCATAGTTAAAATCTAAAAGAACAAATACACGGAATAGGAAAGAACCTTAATAACGATGAGCCCTAGTCCTACCAAATAGTATATGCAGAAAGATTTTGAAATCTGTGTGAAAACAGAAAGCAGAAGGTAGAAGGAAGAAATGTTATTCTCTGTTGTTTTGTGAAAAGTTCCTGTATAGGAGTATTGGAAGACTTTACAGACATGAAAGGTAATGGTAATAAAAAAGGAACTGTATAAAAATCGTAGGTTTCTTAACATTGAAGAACACTGTAAACCAACCGAGGGTATGCAGCTATAAAGTGTATGTCCTTAGTATAGTCTGTTAAGAAACAGGTGAGCGTTTAGACGGATGGATGTAAAGCATAGATGTAAAAGAAGCGGATGGGCTCCGTGAATTTGGTTAAAAGGGTTGTTGGGAGGAAGGAAGGTGGGACGTTTCTGATTTGGGGCAGGCTGTTTTTCCAACCCCCTGGAGGGCTCTGGAGATGGTGGGCGCCTGCAAAGCGTTCTCCTTGTTGGAATTTATCCTGAGTCATGAGACTGGCTCACAAATATGATTCCGTGATCATCCGTTTTTCACAGAAGTGAAAAGTCAGAAGTGGTCTCTACTTTGTGAGGAAAAGAAACTAATATTTTCGTACAGTGGGATTTTATGAAGTCATTTAAAAACAGACATACTTAAGTTAATATTAAGAAAAAGTGAGCTATCCTTTTCCTATTCTTTCTGTCTCAGGTTTACAAGTTAAATTGTGTGGCTTGTAAGGGCTTCCCTGGTAGCTCAGCTGGGAAAGAATCCTCCTGCAACGCAGGAGACCCTGGTGTGATTCCTGGGTCGGGAAGATCCGCTGGAGAAGGGAACAGCTGCCCCCTCCAGTGCTCTTGGGCTTCCCCGTGTGGCTCTTATGTGGAGCTCTTAGGCAGCTGGGGAGTGGAGAGGACGCGGGGGTTTCCCTGGACGTTGGTGCGCTGAGGGTGAGAACCTGCCTGGCAGAGAAGCCGGCGTGCGGCTGGAGCGTTGGGCGGACGAGAACAGCCCGGGCTTTCTGGTGACAGTGGGGCGTGAGGCGGGTGGCACACCAGCCCCAGGTGCACCCCGTGAAACGTTTTCCTGGGAGTGTGCCCTTGCGCGAATCACCCTCTGGCTGCGCCTGTGGGGCCTGGCCGTTCTTTTCATCACGTGACGCAGCTAGTTGCTCCTTCTCAGAAGCCTCTCCCCTCCCCCTGTTCCTACCAGTTTCCCAGATTATACCTAATAATATACCTTCCCCTTCTAGCAGTTTCTGTTTACCTGGGTCGCAGTGGCGCGCTCTTTTGAAATAGCTACTCGTCTCCCTTGCTCGTCTGGGTGTGTCCCTGCAGGCTGGCACAGTGGCCGCTGTGTGGGACGCTCCTAGGGAAGCCGGTCAGCTCTCAGAAGGTTTCCTGTTGGCCTTTCTGATGAAAGCCGGGCTGTGGCCATTTTCTTCTCCGCGTTCCTCAAGCTGTGTGCCATACCCGCCCCTGCCAGGCGGCTGCCTCTCCTATAAGGAAGCGTTACACACCCCACGCTGAGACTGCTTTTCCCTCAGAGATGGTTTAGGGGTCTCCTCTTAATTCCATCTATGAAAAATCTGTTGTGTTTTTTGTCACTTATCCTGTAAACTAAAACTGACTTTTCATATTCCAGGTCAGGCATGGGATTGAGAGTGTAAAGCATTTTCTTAAGCGATAGCCTTGTCCTGTCCCAAATTCTGCTGTGTTGTGTGCAGGACCTTGCCCTATTTGAAAGTTCCCACTATGGTAGAAGCATTTTAGAAAAACATTTCCCGCAGAGTTCTTGACCTGAGTTCAGGAGCAGAGCTGGAGTTGTAGGTTGGGGGGTCCCTCCACCTCAAAGGTAAAACCACAGATAGAAGTGAAATTGCCATGGAAATGCAAGGGAGGCCAAGGCTTAAAGGCTAAGAAGCTCCTGAATTTAGGGCTTGGGAAGGAAAGCCAAAAATGGTTCTGAGAGGCGGGAGAGAGTGGAAGCAACTGCGGACCATGTGAAACTTCTGCCGCAGCCCAGACTTGGGTGTTCAGCCCTAGTGAATTGAAGCTGCATACATTTTGACAGCTGAAGAATCTCACTCTACCTCAGCTTTCGCGTCTGTAAAATGAGAATCGTAGTATTCACCTTCAAAGCTTGTTATAAGTGTTAAATGAGTTAAAAACCTATAAAATAATAAAACCATGCCAGGGATACGTACATTTTTATGATTATCTGTGCTCTTGATAAGTTACTGTGAGACTGTTTACTGCAGAAAACTACGTCTCCGTCATGACTAACCCTGGATGAACCTGGTGCACGGTTCTGTCCTGAGAGGCCCTGGGTCCCGATGGACAGGCTTCTCTGCTGGTTCATTGCTTTCTCTAGTCACATAATCCCTCCTAGGGCTCTGTTCTGAAATCCATTATAATGGGGTCTTTTCTGTTGCTACCAAGTGTGGGTTTGGGCCTCTGGGTATGTTTGCCAAGGGCAGTAGTTACTTGAATATTCAGTGCACTTAAAATATATTATTAAAGCTAGTAGTTTTTTGAGAGCCAAAACCGCTTGTTTGCTTTAAGTAGACATAAATAGTGGGCCTTTTTTTTTTTTTTTTTTTTAATAGGAGGCGGCAAGCCCGGCTGCAGAAGGAGCTCGCAGAAGCCGCGAAGGAGCCTCTGCCAGTTGAGCAGTGAGTAGAGAAGTGCACATTAAAACTGTGCTCTTAGCCATTTGGTTTGCTCTTCTGAAATAGCTTTACAGTGTTTTATTTCTGTGAAACCATTTTATAGATTGTAGAAAGGAAAGTGAAAGACTTAGAGAAAATAAAAAACACTCGTTACTTTCCAGGAAGTTGCTGGCTTCCAGGAAGGGTGAGTTCTGACTCCCTTCGCCCTTAACCAGCGACAGCCTCGCTGTCTCCCTGTTGACACCCTGACCCATTTTCTACCTCTAGTTGGAGCCGCGGCAGTGTGACACTGGGCTCGGGTTGCGTCTCCTGCTCTCTGCTTGGTTTGTGACTTCATGTGGAGTTTGGGCAAACCTTTGAAGCCTGAGTAAAAACGGATCCCCTGGAACACAAGGAATTGAATCAAGATGGAGTTTTTCCTGATCTGGAGTCAGGTGGAGGCTCTTCCCTGAGATTTGAGGCTTTGTTTTGAGAGTGGTGGGTATTTTAGTGACTAAATTCCCTTTGCTCTGGTTCAGGATTTGTTTCCCACCCCCTGCCCATTGAAATAGATCGTGAAATACAGTATTATGGTTATGAGCCTTTCTTTTAAAATGTTGGTTGCGTCCTGATAAAGGGAGGGGAGTGGTTTCATTTCATCTAGGAGTCATCGGCCAGAGGTCTTGATCTATGAGATAAACCGCATGCCAAGCCTTTGCTTTTAGACGGAGCATGTGTGTCTGTCTTCTGCTTTCCCACACGGGGAAAGTGAATGTCAGGCATTTTTGCCGAGAGCTGCAAAGTAGATAGTTGATCTAGAAATGAGATTTGGTTCTCCTTAAAAGTAACAGCTGATGAAAGCATCATTTGTCTGGCCTGCTGTTGGCCAGTGTGAACAGGTGAGTAGGTGTAGAAAGGTCAAGCGTCCTGCCCCAAACACAGAGCAGGTGGCAGGGGCAGGCTGGAAGCCTCAGGGTGTCTGACTGTGAAGGCCTGTTCCTACTCTCCTGTGCTCCCCTAATTGTAGGGTTTCTTTCATCTTTGAAGGGTTTCCATAAGTTACCAGATGCTGGTATTTTCTCGTGGTTCTAGGTCTTTGTGCAGTTTCAAGCCTGCAGCTATACAGTTCTGTCTTAAACCATTTACGTAGGTTCAGCTCGTGTTTATCACTCTTGCCATCTCTGCTGTTCTGTTGTTACCCTGTGTGAACACAGATGACTCTCCCAAACCACCAGTGAGAGAAGAAAGCCCAGCCTGTTCTCTGTCTTCAGGCCCGCCTTTGTTCTCTTCTCAGCCCTGGCCAAGATGGGGGTCAGTTACACGGGATCCTGGAATCAGTAGCCAAGGAAAATAAATGTACTTGAACTTGGGTTTGACTTGCTTGGTAACAGGTTCTGAAGTATAGATTATATTTACATAATCCAGGTAATTAATCACAGGAGAATCTCTTCTAAGTTCCTGTGAATCCAAACATTTGATAATAAAGTCTCAGGTTATTAGCTTTTATCAGTTTACTTCTCCATGAAGATTGCAACTTAGTAGGAGGTCGTTAAGACCAAACTAATTACTTGCCTTTCCTCCAGCCAGGAAAATGGGGAGGAAGGGGAATTCCAGAGGGGCTTTGCATCCGGTGGGATAAACAGCAGAGGAGCACTTTTTTTTTTTTTTTTAATTTGGCCGTGTCAAGTTGCGGCATGCAAGATCTTTGTCCTTTGCTGTGGCCTGTGGGATCTTTAGTTGAGAAACTCTTAATTGTGGCACACGAGATCAAGTTCCCTGACCAGGGATCAAACCCAGGCTCCCAACATTGGGAGCACAGAGTTTTAGCCACTGACCCACCAGGGGAGGCCCCAGGAGCACATTCTTGTGACTTATTTCACATGTAATGTGATGAACTCACCAAATGTCAGAAAAACTAAGCACTTAAACATAAGCATCAAACAGCCAGAGTCAAAGATGACAAGTGTTTAGATCCCGCTTTCCTGTCTTTTATTCTTAAAGTGGTACTCAGAGCCGGGTTGATTGCACGCCCGTTGATCTCCCTGACCTTTTAGCAGTCCATTTTCTTACCGCCCTGGGCGGTCCCCTTGTCCTGGCCTTCTCCTGCTCACCGCAGCTGCCCCTCGCTGTCCTCCACGTGTTGCTGAGCCCTGGGAACTGTTTCTTGCTGAGTGCTGCAGTCCGGTGGTTGGCGTGCAGGAGATTTCTGAAGAGGAAAGTCATTCTTGCTCCTGGTTATGTGGTTAGGGGCTTTATAAGCCATTATTTCAGTATTTTTCAAGTGGGAGCTGTCTTTAGACTTGAAGAGATCCAAAGCTCCCTTCTCGGGTTATTTTCAGCTGGAGTTCTGGATCCGACTTAGATTGTTTCTTTTCATGTTGCTCTGAAGGCAGTTCCTTTTTCTCCAGAGAAGCTGAAACCGGCTCTGTCCCAGCCAAGACTCCTGGGCCGTGTGTGATTAGGAAGTGGTGTTGCCTGTTGGCGTTAGCAGAGCAGGCCCATCACAGAGCTTCTGTTCAGCAGAAGCAAAGACTCGGCCTCTCGCCCTTCTTTCCAGGGATGATGACATTGAAGTCCTCGCGGATGAAACCTCTGAGCACCCTGAGGAGACCTCTCCCGTGCGAGCCATCAGCAGAGCAGCCACGTAAGTAGACGGGTTGTGCCAGGAATGGGGCGCTTTGGGGGCACCCTGGCAGCCACCGTGGGCAGGACCAGAGAGCAGTGTGGGGCCCCCAGCTCAGCGTGCAGCCCCCCTCACTCGACCGTGGAGGGTATGGGCTCCAGAGCATCCCCATCTTTCTCCAGTTGCGCCTCCTTAACTAGGAGGGAGCCATCCTTCAGTGGTGCCTCCAGCCGTGAAGAGAAGCAGAAAGAAGTGGTAGCGACTTCTTGAAAGAGGGACCTTGTTAGGCTGGGTGATTGTTTAGAGCATACTGTTTAATTCTTACCAGGGCTCCAGAATTTTTTTTTTTTAACTTGCCAAAGCAGGACCAAAAGGATGGGGTTTGTCCTTAACCATACTAGAAGTTGTTAGGTCAGTTAGTTTATTGTCCAAAGCATTATTTCTAGGAAAGTTAATTTAAGGCTAGGGAATCTTACTCCTTTTGAGATTTCAAGGTTGGGTGTTCCCTTTTATCTTCCCTCTGTTTTCTGGTGGTTCAGTCCCTAGAGGGTTTTCTCTGCTGGAGTTTGGGCACTTGGTGGGAAACATACTCCCAGGAACTTACTTTTTTTGTAGACTGTTTTTGATTGATTGTTTGGGTAGAATGTTTCTAAGGTTTAAACCTATCCTCCCCTCCTCTTTAGTAAGCGACTCTCGCAGCCTGCTGGAGGCCTTCTGGATTCTATCACTAATATCTTTGGGTAGGTTAGAAAACCTTCACCTTTCCTTGTGTGTATATATATATGTGTGTATAAATATACCTAAGTACATGTACAGGATTTGTTAGTGTTTTTTAAACGTGCACCAGAATCTCAGTGCAGAGTATATGCAGATGCCTTAATTTCAGCTTTTCATTTAGCTTCTTCCTTTTTCCCCCAACTTCCTCTCTCTCAATCCCGCTGCGTGCTGACCTCTGGCCTTACCCTTTAGTCTGTCCGAGTCTCCCCTTTTGGGACATCACTCTTCTGATGCTGCCAGGTGAAAACATTATCCTCTCCTAGCCCAGCATGCAAGTGTGGGTCGCTGATAACCACATTCATCACCGCTTCACTGCCCCAGCCATCACGCCTCCGTGTGCCAGTAACTGGGACGCTTTTGCATGCGCCTAGGCACGCCGTCCACCCTCTGAGTGGGGCAGATAGGTTGAGCTCTTTGTACCGTTAACTCAAGCTCTGGCCACTCTTCCTTTTGGCATGTGTTCAGCTCCACCCTGACCACAAGTGTACCCTGAGGATGATGGTAACCAGGCATAGGATCATCTTGAAGTAGTTTTGTGAAAATACCCACGCGCCCCCTCAGAGCTCGTGGTCACTTTAAGCTGAGGATGTGTCTAGTGGTTTACTTGACGGGGGCAGCAGTTGTTCAGGCTTGCTTTTCAGTGTTGTGTTTTGGAGTACATGAGTTAGCGAGAAGCAGAGTGAAGGTAAGTGCTGTCTTCCCAGTTGTCACTGCGTCAGGGGGCTTCCGTTTCGGGGGGCTCATTCTTTGGTTTGGAGGGTCTTGAAGGGAAAAGAAGCTACTGATACAAGGCGTCTTTGAGTCCCTGCTGAGAGGTGGGCGGACAGTGAGCCCACACGGTCCTAATACTGTCCTTTATGTTACTTCTTAGGAGGCGCTCTGTCTCTTCCTTTCCAGTTCCCCAGGATAACGTGGATCCTCATCCCGGTACTGGTAGAGAAGTGCGAGTGCCGACGACTGCAGTGTCTGTCTTTGTAAGTGTGGTTTACTGTCCCCAAGCCTCACCAAGCTTCTCACAGAAGCAGAGCCTGACCATTGAAGGATCCTTTTTCCTGCTGCAGCTAAGCTTTCTAGTCTTGTTTTATTTACATGGAGCTTTTACACCTGTTGGTTCTCTGATAGAAAGGATTGATAATATTTTGATAAAGCAAGATTGCTTTGTTAAAATAAGCAAAATACATTAATTTTCCTCATCTTCCGAGGACAGAATTGATGTCCAGCCACCCTCTGTGATATATAGGACTGGCTGAGAGAAAGGATGGGATGGATGAGACACGGGAACGCTAACTTGGGACAGTGAAACTTGAGAGAATAACTCTTGTCATTTGTTGTCATCGGTTGGCTCCAGCGTAGAGTTTTTAGTCAGCGATCTGTTCTGAAGGTTGGTTGGGTGGCTCTTGGCTTCATTAATTATGCCCACGTCCGTATGACTTCTAACCAGGAGCACCTGGTTGGAAGCAGGAAACAGGCCTGGGCCCAGCTGCTGTGATGCCACGGCCGACACGGGTGTCCGAAGCTGGGTCCTAGAACTAAAGGCTGATCCAGGTCCCTGCTGGTGTGGCTGAGCAGGCGTGAGACTCGCCCAGGGAAACAGTCCCTGGCTCCGTGCCAGTAGACTGGCACGGGGATCGGGGGGGGGCAGAGCCCAGTTAGTCGGGCTGATGCTTGGATCGTACAGGGAGAGCCAGCCTTTGGGGAGAGAAAGACGTGCTGGTAAAATGGGATGGAGTCTACATGGCAGGAGCTTTCAGTTTCAGGCATAATGGGGAACTGGCTGAGTGGCCACCTTGGTCACTGTAAAGAGAGACCTGCTGTGGGGGAGGAGGTGGAGCGGGCACTATCACAGCCCCCTCCCACTCTGCTCCTGTGATTCTCTTACCGGGCCGGGCCCCTCGGAGGTCAGTGATGATTGGTAAAAGGTCTGATTGCACGTAAGGTCACAGTCCCTGCCCTGCCCTCAGCTCCCAGCAGCCCATTTTTTTCCCTCCCATCACATTTAAGTCATGTGTATGGGGTAATGGAGCAGCTGACAACATGGGATTCTGTCAGTGTGTGTTTCTGAAGAGTCAACAGTGCACAGCAGACCAGTATCCAACAAAACCAGCTACACAGGAGCTTGATGAGCGGCAGCCATGGGTGTGATGGTGCATGATCTCAAGTTTTCAATCTGAGACCTCCAAGGTGAAAGGGAGCACTGGAAAGAGAACGGAGTCGTATGGAGGTGGGAGTTGGAGCGCCTGTCAGATGGCTTTTCAGCACTGGGACTCGAGAGGATGGCGAGAAGGCAGAGTAGTCATAAGTGCTGTTTATATTCCAGTCAGCTTTACGAGTCACATTCTCAGCAGTTGAGGCACCTTTTTCAGTGCCAAGCAAAGGCGAAGATGAGATTTTGTGTTCCTAAAGTGACCTTTTTAGGCAAGTGATTGACCTGTTTAGTGATTTAATATTTATAATCCATGTGTTGCAGCCTTCCCCTCCCCCTGTCTTGTTATTATGAAAATTTTCAAATATAAGCAGAAATAGAGATTAAAAACTGCTGTTGGGCAGCTTCAGTTAGTCACATTAGCCAATCTTATGACCACACACATACACAAACATTTGCTGGAGTAATTAAAAGCAGATCTCATAGTGTTTTTACTCATGAATATTTTGAAATCCATAGTCTTTTCAGAGAGGAGATGATAGTGGCGTCCACTATTCTCTCACCCCATTCTAGGCTGGGGAGCTTCCTGTCTGGTTTCCCTTCTCAGCTTGAACACAGATGCCATCTTTTCAGACGTGTCCAGTGTGGGTGCCAGTCTCAAGACATGTCTCCTGTGAAGAATTAAGTTCTCCCAAAATAGCACCTGTTACTTTTATTGACAGCCTAGTCATGATCAGATGTAGCCTGAGCTTACAGGACCTGCAGAAGTCTTTATTTGATAGACGAGCAGCCTAAGGCTCCAGGAAGTTAAGAAGCTCGGCAGAGGTGCCGCTGCTGCCGACAGTGCACATCGGTGCCGTGCAGTCTGCAGCGTGAGCTCCGGAGCCCCTCTGACACTGGCTTGTCAGAGGGCAGGGCCGGCACCTGCTCTTGTTAGGACTCTGCGTGGTAGGGTGCACTTTCACTAGGACAACTGAAACGAAAGGCTTTTTTAAAAGGAAAAGGATTTTTTTCACTAATTTGATACATAGTTTCATACGTGTTATTAATGCAGTCTGGACCAGAAGAGAGGCAGTTAATCACAGACTGACTTTAAAGCTGTGACGATCATAGTATAGATTGACATTACTTTATTCTTAGAAGAAATAAAATTAACTCAAAGACAAACTTTAGGCAGTTAGTCTCTACAGGTTTTGAATGCTTTTTAAGAAGATTGCACAGTATTTAAATAAATGGAAAAAGAACTGTAAGAGTTTAATGATAATAGAATCTTTGGAGACTCTGGGCTAGGAACCCAAGATTATGACTTTAATGACCAGTGTTGAACGTGTGGTTAAGCGTCCAGAGTGTTCATCTGTATTAGCCCCGTTCTTGGGAGTGACAGTTAACCCAGGTTGAAACTGGGCGTTTGTCTTGCAGGACGCGCATGACGGGGAGGTCAACGCTGTGCAGTTCAGCCCAGGTTCCCGGCTCCTGGCCACAGGAGGCATGGATCGGAGGGTGAAGCTCTGGGAAGTGTTAGGAGGTAAGGTCTCGCCAGAGTGAGGAACAGAAAGAAGCGTGTTGGGGATGTCTGGTTGGCAGTCTGAACTGTTCATCTTCTTGAAACAGGCAGTATTTTGTGTCAGGAATAATCTGACCAAAGCATTGTTGCTCTCAGTTACCCTTTACGGCTGACACAGCCATGTCTGTTTTTGCTCTGGGTTTCCAAGTAGGGACCAGAGAATGCTCTAAATTCCAGATACTTAAGCGTTTGTGTTTTCTCAAGTGTATACCAATGAGAGCATCTTCTAAGATAGGGCAGGTTTTAGATTTGAAACAAAAAAGTCTTAGACATAGACTAGTAAAATTGCACATAAAAATAAATAATAAAATTACACATCAAGCTGTGTATTTAATGCCAATGGCCATCGCCTAGGAAAAAAATGACGTTTTATCTAAGCTTGAGACTAAAGAGACGAGTATGGGTTGTCCAGTGGTTAAAGATCTGGCCAGTGCAGGTGACATAGGTTCGATCCTTGGTCCAGGAAGATCCCATAGGCCGAGGAGCAACTAAGCCTGTGCGCTGCAGCTGCTGAAGCCTGCTCACCCTCGAGCCCGTGCTTGACAACTAGAGAAAGTCTGAGCACTGCAGCGAAGACCCAGCACAACCATTAATTAATTTAAAAGGAGGGTGTATCATCTTGCTGCTGTTGTTGTTCAGTGGCTAAGTCACGTCCGACTCTGCGACCCCATGGATTGCAGCACACCAGGCTCCTCTGTCCTTACTGTCTCCCAGATTTTGCTCAAGTTCACGTCTGCTGGAGTTGGTGATGCCATCCAACCATCTCAGCTTCTGCTGCCCTTTCTCCTTTTACCCCCGTCGGTGGTGGTTTAGTCGCTAAGTTGTGTCCAGCTCTTGCGACCCCATGGACTGTAGTCTGCCAGGCTCCTCTGTCGATGGGATTCTCCAGGCATGAAAACTGCAGTGGGTTGCCATTTCCTTCTCCAGCCTTCATCAGGGACATTTGCAAATGAGCAGGCTCTTTGCATCAAGTGGCCAAAGTATTGAAGCTTCAGCATCAGTCCTCTCAGTGAATATTCAGGGTTAATTTCCTTTAGGATGGACTGGTTTGGTCTCCTCGCTGTCCCAGGGACTCTCAGGAGTCTTTTCCAGCACCATAATTCAAAAGCATCAATTCTTCAGTGTTAGCCTTCTTTCTGATCCAGCTCTCACATCCGTATATGACTACTAGAAGAACCATAGTTTAGAGCAGACAGACCTTTGTCAGCAAAGTGATGTCTCTGCTTTTTAATGTACTGTCTAGGTTTGTCATAGTTTTCCTTCCAAGGAGCAAGTGTCTTTTAATTTCATGACTGCAGTCGCCATCCACAGTGATTTTGGAACCCAAGAAAATAAAATCTGTCACTGTTTCCACTTTTCCCCTCTTCTGTTTGCCATGAAGTGATGGGACTGGATGCCATGATCTTAGTTTTCTGAATGTTGATTTTTAAGCCATCCTCTTTCACCCTCATCAAGCGGCTCTTGTTCCTCTTCACCTTCTGCCATTAGAGTGGTATCATCTACATATCTGCGGTTGTTTATATTTCTCCTGGCAATCTTGATTTCAGCTTGTGATTCATCCAGCCCAGCATTTTGCATGATGTACTTACTCTGCATAGAAATTAAATAAGCAAAGTAACAATATACAGCCTTGTATTACTCCTTTCCCAGTTTTGAACCAGTCAGTTGTTCCATGTCTGGTTCTAACTATTGCTTCTTGGCCTGTATAAAGATTTCTCAGGAGGCATGTAAGTATTCCCGTCTCTTTAAAGGTCTTTAGTGGTCTGGTATTCCCCTCTCTTTAGAATTTTCCACAGTTTTTTGTGATCCACACAGAGACTTTCACGTAGTCGATGAAGCAGAAGTAGATGTTTTTCTGGAATTCCTTTGCCTTCTCTAGGATCCAGTAAATTGTCAATTTAATCTCTGGTTCCTCTGCCTTTTCTAAATCCAGCTTGTACATCTGGAAGTTCTCGGTTCACATACTGCTAAAACTTAGTTTGAAGGATTTTGAGCATTACCTTGCTAACGTGTGAGATGAGTGCAAATGTCTGGTAGTTTGAACATTCTTTGGCATTGTCCTTCTTTGGGACTGGAATGAAAACTGACCTTTTCCAATCCCCTGACACATTGAGTGCAGCACTTTGGTAGCATCATCTTTTAGGATTTGAAATAGCTCAGCTGAAATTCCATCACCTCCACTAGCTTTGTTTGTAGTAATGCTTCCTAAGGCCCACTGGACTTCACACTCCAGGGCTGTCTGGCTCTAGGTGAGTGACCCCACCATCATGGGTTTGGCCATTAGGACCTTCTTTGTATTCTTGCCACCTCTTCTTAATCTCTTCTGCTTCTCTTAGGTTGTTACTGTTTCTGTCCTTTATCGTGCCCATCCTCACACAAAACGTTCTCTTTATGTCTCCAGTTTTCTTGAAGAGATCTCTATCTTTCTCCTTCTGTGGTTTTCCTTTATTTCTTTGCAGTGTTTACTTAAGAAGGCCTCATGTCTTCTTGCTATTCTCTGGAACTTTACATTCATTTGTATATATCTTTCCTTTTCTCCCTTGCCTTTTGCTTCTCTTTTCTCAGCTATTTGTAAGGCCTCCTCAGACAATCACTGTGCCTTCTTGCATTTCTTTTTGGGATGATTTTGGTCATTGCCTCCTGTAGAGTGTTGCAAACCTCTGTCCATAGTTCTTCAGGCACTATGTCTACCAGATCTAATCCCTTGAATCTGTTCATCACCTCCACTGTAAATTCATAAGGAATTTGATTTAGGTCATATCTGAACGACCTAGTGGTTTTCCCTACTTTCTTCAATGTAAGCCTGAGTTTTGCAATGAGGAGTTCATGATCTGAGCCACAGTCAGGTCCCAGTCTTGTTTTTGCTGACTGTATAGAGATTGTCTATCTTTGGCTGCAGAGAATATAATCAGTCTGATTTCGGTATTGACCATCTGGTGATGTCCGCGTGTAGTCTTCTCTTATGTTGTTGGAAAGAGGGTGTTTGCTATGATCAGTGCATTCCCTTGGCAAAACCCTGTTAGCCTTTGTCCTGCTTCATTTTATACTCCAAGGTCATCTTGCCTGTTACTCCAGGTATCCTCTTGACTTCCTTCTTTTGCATCCTAGTCCCCTATGATGAAAAGAACATCTCTTTTTGGTGTTAGTTCTAGAAGGTCTTGGAGGTCTTTGTAGAACTGTTCAACTTCAGGTTCTTTGGCATACGGTTGGGAGATAGACTTGGATTACTGTGATACTGAATGGTTTGCCTTGGAAATGAACTTGAGTTCATTCTGTCGTTTTTGAGATTGCACCCAAGTACTGCATTTCAGACTCTTGTTGACTATCAGGCTATTGCATTTCTTCCAACATATTCTTGTCCACAGTAGTAGATATAATGGTCATCTGAATTAAATTCACCCATTCCCATCCATTTTAGTTCACTGATTCATAAAAATGTTGATGTTCACTCTTGCCATCTTCTGCTTGACGACTTCCAATTCACCTTGGTTCATTGACCTGACATTCCAGGTTCCTATGCAATGATGTTCTTTAGAACATCGGACTTTACTTTCACCACCAGACCCATCCAGAACTGAGCGTCATTTCCACTTTGGTCCAGCCACGTCATTCTTCCTGGAGCTATTGGTAATTGCCCTCTACTCTTCTGCAGTAGCATATTGGACACCTTCCTACCTGGGAGACTCATTCTTCTAAGATCAAGACTGAGTCTCTTTGATTACATTTTATTTTAGGAATGACCTCAGAGTACTCAAAATGGGATGGCATTGAAACAGGAGAGGGGAGTTAGTGAACCCTCTCCCAGATGTCTGAACTGAGGCATAGCCCACTCTCCACATTTTGATACTCAGTTCAGTATACATGTACTTTTAATAAGACATGGTCAGAGAACAGGCTGTAGGGCTCTGTAGGGAGCACGTTGCCAGGCTTCCTGAGTTGGGGCCCTGTGTGCTCGTTGTCCAGCAGAGGCAGCAGTGTCCCACCGTGTCTGCGTCATTTCCGCTGAGCTGTGCCACAGCCCTGTGCTGTTAGGCAGCCAGGCATCACCCCTGTTTGAGAGATGGAAACTCAAAGACGCTTCTTGATCTGTGTGGCTGATTTACGTGGACAGAGTGGTGATCTAGGACCTGAGCTTGGGTGAATTGCTGAAACTTAACAGTAAATGATAAGGATAGAGATTTGGTGATTTTTAAAAAGTATCTACACAGATACTCTATTTCGATTATACCTTGCAAATAAATACAAATAGCTCTAGAAATACTTTTGTTTTACTCCTTGGTCAGTAAAAATACCTATAAGAAAATTAGAAATACCAGCCACTAGTAGAAAGAAGTATTACCTCTTTGCTGTCAAAGAGGAAGTGAACACTAATCAGAATTAATACTGACATAATTTGTGCCGGAGCATAAATTGTGTTAGTAAAATGAAAAGTTTCTACTAAATCTACAGAAATAACAGAGTATCTGGCAGCATTTTTTTTTTTTTATAGTTTTCAGTAACAAATGTCAGTCATGTTCTAACTAATTATAAGACTTATCCTCCACAGATGGCTTACTTGGTGTATAATTTTCTCCCTCTTGGCTAATATTTACTGAATCTTGGAAGAGACCAAGTCCAAAACGCCTTTCATGAAATAAAGACGATCTTTGGTCTTTTGAGTTCCATCTCTTGTGTAGACTAGCACTTAGTGATCATTTCTGAGGTTTTGGCGCTTTGTCACCTGCCAGACAGAGCAATGTTTTAGGCATGAGCCACGGAGATGTTTTTTAGAATTTGCAGTAATATTTTTGTCTGTAAAGTTCTAATCTAAATAAAGTCTTTAATTAGTGGGTGTTGACCTTTTTTAGACTCGTGAAAATCTAATGAAAGCTAGGATCCAGGAAAAGGCATTAAATGTGCTATATTTTGCAAATTAATTCAGGGATTTACTCACCAGCTTAATAGTGCTGGCTCTAAATGTATTTGACAGCTCCAAATCCACATTTATATCATTTTTATTAGCATTCAGAAGTCCTGAAATAAAAGGCTGTCCATTGAAACGTATACTATTCTGTGCTCCTGTCTTACGAATTTGATTTGAATGGTTCCCTAACTATTTCCCTAACTTCTCTATCTAGGTTATCCTTCAGTTCAGTTCAGTTCAGTCGCTCAGTCGTGTCCAACTCTTTGCCACCCCACGAATTGCAGCACGCCAGGCCTCCCTGTCCATCACCAACTCCCGGAGTTCACTCAGACTCATATCCATCGAGTCGGTGATGCCATCCAGCCATCTCATCCTCGGTCGTCCCCTTCTCCTCCTGCCCCCAATCCCTCCCAGCATCAGAGTCTTTTCCAATGAGTCAACTCTTTGCATAAGGTGGCCAAAGTATTGGAGTTTCAGCTTTAGCATCATTCCTTCCAAAGAAATCCCAGGGACGATCGCCTTCAGAATGGACTGGTTGGATCTCCTTGCAGTCCACGGGACTCTCAAAAGTCTTCTCCAACACCATAGTTCAGAAGCATCAATTCTTCGGTGCTCAGCCTTCTTCACAGTCCAACTCTCACATCCATACATGACCACAGGACAAACCATAGCCTTGACTAGACGGACCTTAGTCGGCAAAGTAATATCTCTGCTTTTGAATATGCTATCTAGGTTGGTCATAACTTTTCTTCCAAGGAGTAAGTGTCTTTTAATTTCATGGCTGCATTCACCATCTGCAGTGATTTTGGAGCCCCCAAAATAAAGTCTGACACTGTTTCCACTGTTTCCGCATCTATTTCCCATGAAGTGATGGGACCAGATGCCATGATCTTCGTTTTCTGAATGTTGAGCTTTAAGCCAACTTTTTCACTCTCCTCTTTCACTTTCATCAAGAGGCTTTTTAGTTCCTCTTCACTTTCTGCCATAAGGGTGATGTCATCTGCATATCTGAGGTTATTGATCTTTCTCCTGGCAATCTTGATTCCAGCTTGTGTTTCTTCCAGTCCAGCGTTTCTCATGATGTACTCTGCATATAAGTTAAATAAGCAGGGTAACAATATACAGCCTTGACGTACTCCTTTTCCTATTTGGAACCAGTCTGTTCCATGTCCAGTTCTAACTGTTGCTTGCTGACCTGCATACAGATTTCTCAAGAGGCAGGTCAGGTGGTCTGGTATTCCCATCTCTTTCAGGATTTTCCAGTTTATTGTGATCCACACAGTCAAAGGCTTTGGCATAGTCAATAAAGCAGAAATAGATGTTTTTCTGGAACTCTCTTGCTTTTTCGATGATCCAGTGGATGTTGGCAATTTGATCTCTGGTTCCTCTGCCTTTTCTAAAACCAGCTTGAACATCAGGGAGTTCACGGTTCATGTATTGCTGAAGCCTGGCTTGGAGAATTTTGAGCATTACTTTACTAGCATGTGAGATGAGTGCAATTGTGTGGTAATTTGAGCCTTCTTTGGCATTGCCTTTCTCTGGGATTGGAATGAAAACTGACCTTTTCAAGTCCTGTGGCCACTAAGTTTTCCAAATTTCCTGACATATTGAGTGCAGCTCTTTCACAGCATCATCTTTCAGGATTTGAAATGGCTCAACTGAAATTCCGTCACCTCCACTAGCTTTGTTCGTAGTGATGCTTTCTAAGGCCCACTTGACTTCACATTCCAGGATGTCTGGCTCTAGATGAGTGATCACACCATCGTGATTATCTGGGTCATGAAGATTTTTTTGTACAGTTCTTCTGTACAGTTCCACTGGAGAAGGGAGTGGCAAACCACTTCAGTATTCTTGCCATGAGAACCCCATGAACAGTATAAAAAGGCGAAATGATAGGATACTGAAAGAGGAACTCCCCAGGTCAGTAGGTGCCCAGCACGCTACTGGAGATCAGTGGAGAAATAACTCCAGAAAGAATGAAGGGATGGAGCCAAAGCAAAAACAACACCCAGGTTATCCTTGAGATACCCTTTAAAGAAGGAATTTAATCACAGCATCATTGAGATTTATCCTTTTATCTGTAAAGTTGCCCTCAGGGTGGCCAGAGTCTGAAAGCACAGTCCAGGGATGAATGGCTGGTCCTGGGGTTGAGGTGGGCTTCAGGAGAGCACTGGCAGGCGATTGGTTCACCAGAACCTTAGCTTCACATAGGTAGAGTGGACAGATAAATTCCAGAAACTCCAAACTAGCTTTACTGGAAATCTAATGACTAGCCAGTTTACATAACTACAAGTAAAACTATTTTTCGTACTTGGGTTCTCAAATTTTAATGGTCGGTTTCCATGAAAGTGATAGTTAAGTTGACAGAGATGTGTTTATGTAAATTAAATAGCGAAATAAACTCTAGGTCAGTTGACATGTTTTTAAATCCCTGCACTTTTGTAAAGGGAATTGATGACACTAAATTTCTTAAAAAGAGCTGTGTAAGAGCCAACCGGAAAATGCTGGGCTCCGCACCCTCTTGTGGGTCTGTTGCTTTGGGAACTGGTCAGCTGAACATTCCGGTCTCATTATGCTGTTTGTCCTGCTACTTGATTCTGTAAAGATGCGGGGAAGTTGTTTTTGACCATATGATTAGCTTCCGTTGTGTTTCAAGTGCCTCGTTTTAATTGGTATGTTGGCATCTTTGTTTTTATGCAGACAAATGTGAATTCAAGGGCTCCCTGTCCGGCAGTAATGCAGGAATTACAAGCATTGAATTTGATAGTGCTGTAAGTACCTAATATCCATGGAAATGGGTGAGTTTAGAGGTGTTTAGAAACCATTTTTGACATCTGGTTCTTGAAATTTAAAAATAACCCACCTGGTTTCTCTGCTGTTTTTATCTTA
The DNA here is from genome assembly GCF_001704415.2 of Capra hircus. Classification (NCBI taxonomy): domain Eukaryota; kingdom Metazoa; phylum Chordata; class Mammalia; order Artiodactyla; family Bovidae; genus Capra; species Capra hircus. The sequence continues at coordinate 7,809,034 of NC_030810.1, read as the reverse complement.
ATGTTAGAGAACGGTGCCAATAGGTTAAAAATTCAGTGCTGATCATGAGTAGGTTGAAGATGGGTAGGGGAGACAGGTCTTGGTAACCTGGTTAGTCAGCATCTCTCCAGACTCAATAAGGCTCTGGTTTGGGCTGAGTCGGTGCAGGTGGAAAGGAGAGGGTCTACAGCTAGGGGACAGCTGGGAGGTGAGCCTGGGAAGTCTGTGCCTCTGGGCTCGTGGACTTGGGCGGGTGTAGAGAATTAGTACCAAAGTGGGGTGGAAGTGAGCACAGGGGGATGAGTTCCATTTTGAGCTGGAGGTGTAATATCTACCGCCTTCAGACGAGGTTGAGCAGGCTCAGGAAAGAGGTCTGAAGTTAATGGGGACTGATTAATTAACAGAATTCTGGTTATAACAGTATTCAGATCAAGTATATAGTTTTAGTCATCTAAACATTCTTGAGTTTGATATGAGGAAATTTATATCATGTGAACTGAAGTTCCCTGTTTTTCCTTCTTCCCTTCTTTCCTGTAGGGATCTTACCTCTTAGCAGCTTCTAATGATTTTGCAAGCCGCATCTGGACCGTGGATGACTACCGGTTACGGGTAAGACCCAGTTAAGAAAGCAAGTACAGCCTCCAGACTTCCTGTGGGTGGGTATCGGTCACAAATGTAGGTAATGGCAGGGTGACGCGTTAGGAGAATTGTGTGTTGTCCTGACCATCAGACTCCATTCCCCTGCCCTTTCCTCGTTAGGGAAATTGATGTTTCCACTTCACGTTCTTTGTCCAATATTCAGCTCTGAAATATTTGTGATAGCAAACCATCACATTTCCATGAAAGACTTTGGATACTCCTGTTCATAAGAGCTCAGGGTTTTAGGTAGGTGTCAGTGTTAGCTTAACTTCAGCTGTTTTAGCACCAAAGTGTAAGCTGTGTTTCTTAAGGACCCCAAGACTTAATCGCCTCACAAAGTAGAGCTGGAAAGTAGGCTATGGAGAAGTTGTTGAGGGTGCAGTTATGGTAGAGATAAAACATCTCCCACGAAGCCAGGAGACAGATGTACAGGAAAGCAAGAACTGTGGGTTCAGATGTTGAAGAAATCTGCAGTCTGAACCCACACTCACCAAGAAGTCTCTTGGATTCTAAGACAAAGACAAATTTAATGGTTGTATCACTTTTGTTCTAGTTAGAAGGCATAGATTAATTTAAAGACACGTTTTTCTCCTTAAGCTTGAAGCAACCTTCGCATGAGCTTATTAAATAAAGGCTACTGAAAGATGAGGTGGAGGATTTACTTGACACTAATAGGCATTTTACCCCCTGAAAGAAACTTGGCACAAATCTGTGTGTCAGCTCACAGGAAAAGCAGTGCGTGTGATGTGAAGATGCACTTTCTAGAGCGAATCTAGAGGGAGGTGGGGAGCTGTGGTAGAGTGGTCTGTGGGGTCGTTTCCAGTGGCCTGAGGCAGGTGCAGGGCCGGAGCCGGAAGAATGGCTAGAGGTGCACTGCTCGCTCACCCCCAGTCTTTCCACTTCCTTCAAGGAACTGTATGGAAGATAGCCATACAGTGTTAGGTGCTAGCTAGGAAGATCCCCTGGAGGAGGGCACGGCAACCCATTCCGGTATTCCTGCCTGGAGAATCCCCGTGGGCAGAGGAGCTTGGTGGACTACAGTCCACGGGGTCGCAAAGAGTCGGACATGACTGAGCAGCTAAAGCATGGCATAGCACAGGTGCTAGCCCACACATACAGGGTTGTAATTCCTGATTCTTAGTTGAGAGACGATCCACGTGCAAAGCATGAGATGTGAGGATGACAAAGATGGCTGTCTGATGGCAGCTGAAGGGCCTGTCCCTGTTCTTCCTGGAGGAACGGGGTTGGGGACTGCCAGACGCCTGTGGGCAGGGCTGGGCGCCTCTGAGGTCCCAGTGCACATCTGTTCAAAGGCTCAGACGTGTTTCCAGTTGAGGCCCGGCGGTCCCGCATCCTCAGCCAGGAAAGCTGGTCTAGCCTGTTCTGGCAATGTCACGGTCCGTCCTGGGGCATGCCTTCTCTAGGTAACCATCAGTTACTTGGTGGAAACATATGGTGGGGCTGGTTACTTCCGCAGGCACTAATTTGCCTGAAGGAGAGGGCATTTGCCTGGGTACCTTCTGTGTGTCAGACTCAGTAGTCAAGTGTGCTAGTGCATTGTTGTTATTGTTCCGTCGGCCAGTCGTGTCCGACTCTTTGCAACCCCATGGGCTGCAGCACGCCAGGCCTCCCTGTCCCTCATCACCTCCCAGAGTTTGCCCAAGTTCATGTTCATTTGATCGGTGATGCTGTCTAGCTATCTCATCCTCTGATGCCCTCTTCTCCTTCTGCCCTCAGTCTTTCCCAGCATCAGGGACTTTTCCAGTGAGTCATCTGTCTGCATCAGATGACCAAAATACTGGAGCTTCAGCTCCAGCATCAGTCCTTGCAGTGAATATTCAGGGTTGATCTCCCTTAAGATTGACTGGTTTGATCTCCTTGCTCTCCAAGGGACTCTCAGGAGTCTCCTCCAGCACCACAGTTTGAAGGCATCAATTCTCTGGTGTTCTGCCTTCTTTACAGTCCAGCTCTCAGTACCGTGCGTGACCACTGGGAAGACGATAGCCTTGACTGTACGGACCTTTGTCGATAGAGCAGCGTCTCTGCTTTTCAGCACACTGTCTAGGTTTGTCATCGCTTTCCTGCCAGGAGGCAGGCTTCGGATTTCATGGCTGCGGTCACAGTCCTCAGTGACTCTGGCGCCTGAGAAGAGGAAATCTGTCACTACCTTTTCCCCTTCTGTTTGTCATGCAGTAATGGGGCTGGATGCCATGATCTTAATTTTTTTAATATTTAGTCTTAAACCGGCTCCTTCACCCTGATCAAGAGGCTCTTTAGTTCCTCTTTGCTTTCTGCCATTAGAGTGCTATCATATACATATCTGAGGTTGATGTTTTTCCCGCCTGTCTTGATTCTGGCTTGTAACTCACCCAGCCCTGCATTTCTCGTGATGTGCTCAGCGTATAGGTTAAACAAACAGGGTGACAGCAAACAGCCCTGTCCCTACTCCTTTCTCGATCTTGAACCAGTCAGTTGTTCCATACAGGGTTCTAACAGCTGCTTCTTGACTCACGTACGGGTTTCTCGGGAGACAGGTAAGATGGTCTGGTATTCCCATCTCTCTGAGAGCTTTCTATAGTTTGTCATGATCTTCACAGTCAGAGGCTTTAGCGTAGTCAATGAAACAGATAGATGTTTTTCTGAAATTTCCTTGCTTTCTGTATAGTCCAGCGAATGTTGACAATTCGATCTCTAGTGCCTGTTCCTTTTCTGTACCCAGCTTGGACGTCTGGCTGAAGCCTAGCATGCAAAATTTTACTTACTAGCACGACCTTACTAGCGTGGGAGGTGAGTGCAGTTGTCCAGTGGTTAGCACATTCTTTGGTACTACCCTTCTTGGGAGTTGGGCTGAGGATTGACCTTCTCTAGTCCTGTGGCCGCTGCTGGGTCTTTGAGATTGGCTGACATAATGAGTGCAAAACCTGCTGGCATCATCCTTTAGGGATTTGAATAATTCTGCTGGAATTTCATTGCATCCACTAGCTGTATTATGTTACGTACGTTACTGCTTTTAATTCTCAGAAATCCAGGGGAGGTGGGTAGATGGGAAAACCGAGGCTCAGCTAAGCCCACAGAATTGCCTGGGGTCATGCAGTGAACAGATGGAAAGATGAGACTTGGGAATGAGGCCTGTGCTATTTCCTGTGTTCCATTGGCCTGAATCATTTTCAGCTGAGATACAGCAAAACTTGTCTAAAGAGTGCAAAGGGAGATAGAGTCTTCTTGTAGTTTAGGCCCTTAGATGAGTGAAGCAAGGAGTTGTGTGCAGGATGGTATTTGTAACTGGTAGAAGAGTTCTGAACAGGTAGGTGTCAGTTTTGGGGTCTGAAATTAGGAGGAGAGCTGGAGGTAGAGTGAGCTGGTTCGCAGAGGTGGGCAAGTCTTGCTGGAGGAGCTGCTGGAGCCTCAAGCTGGGTGCTGAGCTGGGGGCTGGTGCCAGGGCTTGTAGCAGCCTGTGTTGGACCAGGGCTCACAGCCGTGCCTGCTCACTTGGTAAATGTGTGACAGCGGTCAGGAGGCCTTTTTAGCAGGTTCCCATGCCCACAGAAACCACATGAAACCCTTACCAGGGTCCAGGAAGTGAGTAGGCTCCCTGTCCAGGAGGCTCTGGCTTCTTTAGTTCGCAGAGGATGTTAGCGGGCTTGAATGGGCATCCGTGTTCTGAAACACAAGATCCAAGCCCTGGTCAGTGTCTCCTCACCTCGTATGCTGAGGGGTGGTGTTGGGTGAGACCAGAAGGCCAGGGTGGCTGGGTGAGTGCTCCCTTTAAATCCCTTCAGGAAAGGTGGCCTAGAAACAGCCTGGCGCTGAAGGAGTCCCTTGGAGAGAACACCTTTCAAGGCGGGGTGTTTGCAACTGCCAAAAAAATCTTAAAGTGAAGTTGCTCAGTTGTGTCCGATTCTGCGACCCCATGGCCTGTAGCCCACCAGGCTCTTCCGTCCACGGGGATTCTCCTGGCAAGGATACTGGAGAGGGTTGCCAATTCCTACTCCAGGGGATCTTCCCAACCCAGGGATCGAACCTGGGTCTTCCACATCGCAGGCAAACGCTTTACCATCTGAGCCCCCAGGAAAGCCAGGAAAAAAAAAAAAACTCAAAGATGAGTGTGAAACTGAGGAACCGGGTTGAAGAAGCTGCCCTGCCGACTTCTCTAACGTTGATGTGGATAAAGGGCCTCAGTGTGGACTGACTCTCAGATGATGGTTTTTATTTCAGAAACCTCCTCATCAAGGTCTGCATTTCTCTGAGGTCACCTGTCTTGGTTGCCGCTGATGGTTACTGCCTGCATGGTGGGCAGCCCTGTAGCACGGGGCAGGCCCGTGCAGAGCCCGAGGGCAGAGAGCGCTCCGCTGGGAGACTCGGGCTGCTCTGACTTCAGAGCCCATGTTGGCTCTGAAAGAGGAAGATAAAACCTTGAAGTAGTGTTAGAAGTTAAATGTTAACTTTTTTTTTTTGGCAGTTCTGGGTCTTCATTGCTTTGCTCGTGCTTTCTCCAGTTGCAGCGAGCAAAGACAACTCTTCCTTGTGTGTGGGCTTCTCCTTGTGGTGAATTCTCTTGGTGCGGAGCACAGGCTCTAGGGCGTGTGGGCTCAATAGTTGGGGAGCACAGCCTTAGTTGCTCTGCACCATGTGGGATCTTCCTGGACCAAGGCTCGAACCCACGTCCCCTGCATTGGCAGGTGGAAAGTATCAAAAATACTGAATGGGTAAAAGAATTGGAAATAAATCTGATCCACTTAAATTAGCTTAATCACTTCAGTTCAGTTCCATCGCTCAGTTGTGTCTGACTCTGTGACCCCATAGACTTCAGCACACCAGGCCTCCCTGTCCATCACCAACTCCAGGAGTTTACTCAGACTCATGTCCATTGAGTCGGTGATCCCATCCAACCATCTCATTCTCTGTTGTTCCCTTCTCCTCCTGCCTTCAATCTTTCCCAGCATCAAGGTCTTTGCAAATGAGTCAGCTCTTCGCATCAAGTGGCCAAAGTATTGGAGTTTCAGCTTCAACATCAGTCCTTCTGATGAATATTCAGGACTGATTTCCTTTAGGATGGATTGGTTGGTTTTCTTTGCAGGAGCTACATTCCATACTATTGAGAGCATGGAGATGGAACTAGCTAGCTTCATTGAGGTTTTGTCCCACTGGACAAGAACAAGATAAGCAGGAATCCAGAGTTTTTAGAAGTAACACATGTGAAGAGCTAAGAAATAAGTCACAAGGAAGCCTTATATTCATAGATGTTCATTGCAGTATCATTTCTGACTGTGAAACGTTTAAAGGGATCTAGGTGTCTGCTGGCCAAGGAAGTTTCAATTAGATTATAATCTCATTACTTGAAGACGGTTTACCTATATTAATTACATCACAAAAATTCCAGAGGGTCAACTGTGCCATGTGCCTGGGTCACCCTTCTAAGCAGCATGAGGAAGAGATTAGTCTTTTTCAGACTTAGAGACCCGGAGTATTCTGGCCAAACAGTGGGACCCCCAAACTGTATATTTTCAGCTGTCACATGGAAAATTGCTTGTGCCGTGAAGTTAAAAGTGCATTCCCAGGCTACGCAGTTTTGAACGCCGTGGGTCACAAAACTAAAGCAACATTGTAAAGCAGTTACACTCCAGTGGAGGGAGAAAATGTACAGAAACAAACAAGAATGTAGTGGGTGAATATGTAGGGGTACTTCCGTACTGACATGCAGTCAGGGTCAGCCCAGTGAGTGCACTGGCATTGCCCACTGAACGAGCAGTGTCTTCTCCCTGTGTGTGTGAGAAGCGATTTTAAATTTTTGGTGAAATAGTTTTTTTACTAACAGCTTACATAGCATGAGAAGTACCTGCGCGAGTTTTTGGTCTTTCCCCAGGGTTTGTGCAGATTAGATGATTTCTATTGAGCGTTGCTCAGTAGAACAGGTTAAATATACTGTACTTAACATAAGCTTTGTTGCTAGAGCTTTCTTGATCTTTTCAGAAGGATCCGTAGGGAGTTGTCACACAGCCTCAGCATGGCTGCCACCTGGCTGGCTGCGATTGTAGGATGCTGTTCTAGCTTCAGAAAGGTTTCAACGTGAGAGGAAGAGGAAGGAGTCCGGGCAGACTTCCCTTTCTAAAAGGGGAAGTACGTGCAGCCCTGAGCTTTCTGTTCCTGTGATGTTGTAGAGTTGTTCTACTGGGCAGAGAGGGAAGGTTGGTATCTACAATGTTAACTCTCAACTTTGAGATCTGAGCTCAGGGATTTGGAGTGAAACCAAGGAAGGTAGCAGTTATAGTAAGTATATTAGGGTCTTTCAGAAGCTGCTTTTTGGGGTGGTGAGGATGGTATTCCCTGGCGAACCAGTGGTTACTATGCCACACTTTCACTGCCAAGGGCCCAGGTTCAGTTCCTGGTTGGGGAACTAAAATCCATCATCAAAAAAAAAAGCCCCTTTAAAAAAAATTATAAGAAACACTGGTGAATACTTGAATGCCTTCTGAGCCTCTGAGATTTCCACATGTAAATATGTTGATCCATGTTGAGAAATAGGACAGGGGCTGACCCTCCAAATCCTTTCCCTGCCGCCCCCAGCTGGCTCTCCCCTCGGGCTCCAGTAGTGCGGTCATGGGTGCAGGGCGGCGACCCTCAGTTACTACCCCGGGCTGCGTTCCTTGGCCACCCTGGGGAGACACCGTGGCTGGCACCCCACAGCTGGTCACAAAAAGATGGGATTGTTGGGAAAGCTGGACTCTGTGGCTGCGGTCTGATGTTTCAAGCTGAGACCTCTGAAAAACCCCTGGAAGTCTTAATTGTTTATCTAAAGAGTCCTGATGTTTCCTTTTATAAGTTATGCCTCCAGTGATCCTGCCTGGTCTGACTTTAAATAGGAAACTGACTTTTTATAATTCAGAGTTCCAGAAAATGGCAAGAATAGTACAGACAGGTATCTGTAATAGTGCTTATTTCAAGAAGGTGCTCATCCCCTCCCCCCTTTTTTAAGTTGTGTAATTAGCCTCGATAGAGGATACAGATTCAGGAAGTTTCTACGTGTGTTTTTTTTAACGCTTGGAAAACAAACGTTATTTTTCTGTAACACAAGATTAAAGAGGCAGCATAAATCTAATATTAAATAGATACCATTTGTATATGTATTGTTCTTTTCCATTTCATTGGCTACTAAGACTAAATGCAGAGATCCTAATTTTTATTTGCATTCTGTATGCTGTCTTTAGTAGAGCCTTTACTGAGTACTTCATCATACTTTTTTGATGCATCCTTTGTTTTTCAAATTGACCTACCACACTGTTAATCCCAGATGCACAAAATTGTGGTTCATTATTCCTATACATTGCCAAATTATCATCACCATACATCCAGCTATCATCTGTCAGCGAAGACATTGCAGTGTTATTAACTGTACTCCCCGGCTGCAAACCCCATCCCTGTGAACCCTTTTGTAACTAGGAGTTTGTACTTCTTAATCTCTCTCATCTTTTTTCTCATACCCCCAGCCCCCCCCCCCCCAACAACCATCAGTATGTTCTCTATATCTGAGTCTGTTTCTGTTTTGTGTGGTGTTAAATTTGGTTCTTAAATCCCACATATAAGTAAAATTGTATGGTATCCATCTCTGTCTGACTCATTTCCCTTAGCATAATACCATCTAGGTTCCTCCATGTTGTCACAGATGGCAAAATTTCATTCTTTTTTTATGACTTGATACTCCATTGTATATATTTTCCGTGTCTTTATTCATTTGTCTGCCATCGGGCACTTGACTTGCTTCCATATCTTAACTGTTGTGATTAATGCTGCAGTGAAAATAGGGGTGCATATATCTTTTCAAATTACTGGTTCTGTTTTCTTTGGGAAAAGTACCCAGAAATAGAATTGGTGGATCATACGGGGTTTCAGTTATTTAATTTTTAGAGGGCTTGTTCTTACAGTTTTCTTAGTGGCTACACCAGCTTACATTTCTCACGTATCTGTTGGCCATCTGTGTGTGTTTTTTTGAAAAAATGTCTGTTTGGGTCCTCTGTCTGCTCTTCCCTTATTCTGAGGATGTGGCCATGTGAAGTTCAAGTGGTGCTGGATTTTTCATTTTTCTTTTACCTTTTTTTTTTAACTTTTATTTATGATGGGAGATTTATCCTCCTCTTCTTGATACCTCACCCGTGGAAAGTACCCAGAGACAGGCTTTCTGGGTGTTTCCCTGAGCCGCTCATCCTTTTGCCTCAGTTCTCCTGACTGAACCTCAGGGTGTCTGGAGGCCCTGGCTCCCAGCGTTGCACCCAGCGCCTCACCCTGGCTGTGTTCTGTCTCCTAGCACACGCTCACCCTGGCTGTGTTCTGTCTCCTAGCACACGCTCACGGGACACAGCGGCAAAGTGCTGTCTGCCAAGTTCCTGCTGGACAACGCGCGTATTGTTTCTGGAAGTCACGACCGGACCCTCAAACTCTGGGATCTACGCAGCAAAGTCTGTGAGGAAATTCAGTCTCTGTCTGTGAACAATTCGATACTAACCGCGGAGCTGTTTGTTTCTGCGTTAAAGCCTGCAGCTAGTGTGATACACTTTGAATTTCAAGCCTGGTCTCATGTCGGGTGGTGATGATGTAGGGACTGTTTTTCGAGTTTTGGAGCTTCGTTTACATAAACGGTTCCAATGGCTTAAGTAAGGGTGAGGGGCAGTGGTGCGCGGCGCACCCTGGAAGGGCCTCTGCGTGACTGCTCGTGTTCGGCTTTCTTTCAGGCATAAAGACGGTATTTGCGGGATCCAGCTGCAATGACATCGTCTGCACAGAGCAGTGTGTGATGAGTGGGCATTTTGACAAGAAAATTCGTTTCTGGGACATCCGGTAAAACACCCGTGAGCCTGGAGGGAAGGCAGATGAGGGGGCAGTGGAACTGTGCTGGTGTCCCGTGTGTGGGCTGCGCTTCTGCCCTGGAAATGGCAGAGGCGGCTCCAGTCGGCGTAATCTTCCGTGTTGGATAGTCTCTGCCCTGGAGTAGAATGCCACAGTCGTCACCTCTGAGCGTGCCCTATGCCCTCACTAGTCGCTTTACTAGCTGCTAGGTCAACAGCTGAACAACTAGGTTGTCAGGTAGATTCAAGTGTAACTGGGGAGACCGACATACAAGTCTGCAGGGTGTGCTGAAGCGGGGCTGGGCACCAGTGTCCAAGGACGTTAAAGACTGTCTCTCAAGACAAGTCTAGAGAAGAGCCCCGGAGGGCAGCTGGCAGGGCGAGTCAGCCGAGGGCAGACGAGACTGACAGGGTAGGTGGGGTCAGATTGCCGCAGGCTTCGGACGCCGTTGATGAATGACTTGATCTTATAAGCTGCCGGGTGTTTAGCCAGAGATTCCTTCACGAGAGTCTGGTAGATTACACTGGCAGTTTTAGAGGGTGTCACCGGAGCCTTGAGGAGCTGAACTCAGGGCAGTAGAGGGCGCTGTGGAGCCGGAGCCGGTTCCTGGGAGAGTTTGGACAGCGCTCATAGCAAGCTGGATGTGGAGGGTGAGGAAGGGGAGAAAGAAGTAAAGCAAGATGGAGAATAAACGACACCTTTAGGGAGAGGATGCAGTGAACATATTCAGAAAAGGGCATTAACTGGCAGCTTCTGATAGAGTATTTGGGAAAACAGAATTTTTTGAGAAGTTGGATGGGAGAGAAATTGAGACATCCTCACAGGAGCACTTTGAGGACATGAGAGCTGATTTATTAGAGCTGGCGTGTGAAATGACAGGAGGGCAGCACCCAGGGAGCTGTCCTGAGGGCTGAGTGGCTGGAAATGGACAGAAAGCTGAGGTCTCGGAGGTGGGCCAGGTGTGAGGAGTGAAAGTGGAGGCGTCTAGTCAGGCTGAGACTGGGTTGGTTAGAAGTGGGTAACTGGTGGTTAGCTTCGGGTGTACTGGTTGGCTGACACTTGAACTGAAGTATGAAATTATAGAGCTAAACTGGATATTAGAAGGCTCCTGTTCCATCCCCTAAACCAGATGAAGACCCCAAGTCCCAGGAGATGGAGCGACCACAATAAAGTAAACTCTCTTACTTCGTTATGGTTTGGGATAGGAAATCTTTTCATTGAAAGTTTACAACAGAATGACCACAGAAGGGTTTGTAGCTCCTTTGGCTGTATCACCAACAGGGCCCAGTCCAGGATTGCTATTCACAGACCTGGCACAGACCACGGCCCAGAGGAGAACTGGGAGAAGAAAAGGAAGAAGAAGAGGTGGCCAGGTGTCCAGGCTCCGTGTCTAGAGTTTGCCAGGATGGGTTGGAAGGCCTGGGAGCTGAACTTTGTGCGGCAGGATTCCCGGGAGAGTCCACACTTGTCCATAGATAGAAGGCAGCCCAGACCCGCTAAAGCAGATTTACATCTCTTTGGATAAGCTGAAATGATAAAATTGAAGTAATACAAATTAAACAGTAGCCCTGCTTAGTTCATACTGATCAGAAGCTCTGATTGGCAATTACTATATTTCAGAAATGAGCAAGGAAATTAATTCTTACCAGTTTCAGAGTTCTGATACTCACAACTACTTAATAGAATCCGTTGATGGCAAAATAATTAAAGCCGAGGCTGAGGTGGTTTGTGTGGGGTTGGGAGCGCTTCTGCTGTCCTCGAAGAGTAGTGTGTTCTCATTGAATTGCCTGCTCTTCCCGCTCCATGGCATGCCACCCTGCTTGGAATGGGGAAGTTCTGACCTTTCTGTTACATTTTCGCAGATTTTCCATCTATTTTGTAGATCAGAGAGTATTGTCCGAGAGATGGAGCTCTTGGGAAAGATCACTGCCCTGGACTTAAACCCAGAAAGAACTGAACTCCTCAGCTGCTCTCGAGATGACCTGCTGAAAATTATAGACCTGCGAATAAATGCTGTCAGACAGACATTCAGGTAACTGAAGACACTTTGGTTGGGTCTCCAGAGGCCTGCCTGCACTTATGCCCTGAGTGGCGTGGACTCCGGGGTAACGGTGCCGTTGTCTGTTTCAGCGCACCAGGCTTCAAGTGCGGCTCCGACTGGACGAGAGCTGTGTTCAGGTTAGTGGGGAGGCGCGCCTCCTGCCCCAGCCCGCCCACCCCAGCCCGGCTCATCTCAGGTTAGAGCAGGGGCCTCCTCCCACTGGGAAATGAGCTGAATCTGTACAGCGTCTCCATGCGAGCAAGTGTCCGGGAGCAAACCTGCAAGTTCAGTCCTGGACGTTGCTGTCCCTCCCTCTTTCTGAAGGGTCCCTTCGGTGACTGAGAATGTGTGCCATCCCGGAAGGTGCGGTGATGGACTGGTTTGTTCTCTGTCTACTCATTACAGTAGAGCTCTGAGAGCTTTTTGGGAAGGGTGGGGAGTCTCCTGGAGCACAGTGGAATGGGCTCCCTCCCTTTCCTGTTCTCCTGTCTGAGCGTGGCCGTTCTCACACACTGCCAGGCTCAGGGCTAGCACTCTGGGGAAGTTCCTCCACAGTCCGCACATCGTTGCTTTTCTGTTTTCGCTGAACCGTGTGACCAGGCAGTCCACCAGCTCAGGGAAACCCTTCCCCACTTGGGGTTGCCCTTGACCTCCTTGTGTGCTCGACATGACTGGGGACTTGTGCCCCGCAGAAGTACTGCAGTGGCACCATTTCTCAGTAGCTGGTGAGGCCAGATAACGGTCTAGCAGCTTTCAGCCAAAATGGCTGTGAATAGCATCTCGGGGTTCCTGGGTACTCAAGAGTGGTCATGAGTTTGACTTGTAAGCGAAGAGCAAACCTTGATTTCCTGGGGAGAGGTCCTTGTGAGGATGCTGACTTGAGGGGTGACGGACGCCGTTTCTCTTGTGTCCTCCAGCCCTGACGGCAGTTATGTAGCAGCGGGCGCGGCCGAGGGCTCGCTGTACATCTGGAACGTGCTGTCCGGGAAAGTGGAGAAGATCCTCTCAAAGCATCACAGGTGAGACAGCAGCCCTTCTGAGGCACTGAGCAGGCCTGTGGCTCCATCCCAGGGGCTGATGCTCTCCCGGGCATGGGCCCAGGTCGACCCCACGAGGGCCACGTCTACTCAGGTGCTCTGCTGCGGGTGAGGTCAGTGGAGAGAAGCTGGGGCCGTTCTCACTGGACCGCAGACCGCTGGGTCCTGCTCATTTACGTTCCAGGACAAGTTAGGGCGGCCACTAGAGAAAGGCTTGCGTTCTGCCTCTTTGATCGTGTACACACCCCCGCTTCCTCCCGCCCCTTCACTACTCTCCTCCCCCTCTGCGGCCCTGTCTCCCTTCTAGTCCCTTTCCTCAGGAAATTGACTGCTTGTGACCACTGGTTTTCACATACTTTCCCCCAGGCGCCCTTCTCTTTCAGCTTCGGCCTGTCCCCACAAGCTCAGCTGCTGCTGAGAAGACAGGCCGCTCACTGCCCGCCCTGAGGTGCTCCTCTTAATTCTCTCAGAGCTACTCCCTGAGGGCAAACGTGATAAGGCCTGGCTCCCTTTCTTCCTAAACTGCCTCCTGGAATCACGGCGGGCTTCTTTTGCTCTGTGAGCGCCTGCCTGTGCATGGGGGGCCACACTGGCGTTAAACCAGGTGCTGGGACAGGCCTGACTGACTCCCTGCTGGTGAGAGCCTTGGAGGGAGCCTGGCACTCAGCTCACTGAGGTCTCACCCGTGTCCCCACCTCTCCCTTTGAAGCTCGTCTATCAACGCAGTGGCCTGGTCCCCCGCCGGCTCCCACGTGGTCACTGTGGACAAAGGAAGTAAGGCCGTGCTGTGGTCGGAGTATTGACAGCCCCTCGTCGGGAGAGAGCGGTCTGGAGCTGGAGGAGCAGGCGGGCCCCACAGCTCTGTCCTGGCAGGTGGCGTGTTGGGTTTGGCTTTGACCTCCCGAGAACAGCTCCAGCCGGGGCCCCGGGGCCTGCCTGCGAGCAGGGTTCCTGAGGGTCGTGGCTGAGGCCCCCCCCAGCCTGAAAGAGGTAACACTGAGAACACTGACGCTGCGGTCCCTCAGCCAGGGGCTCAGGGTCCTGCCCTGATTCGAGGGGGGAAGCGACGCTGCTGGCGCCCGTCTCGCGTACCTCAGTGTGGGGCGCGCGGGCGCCCGCGCTCTCCTGGGCGGCGGTGCCAAAGGCGCCCCCGCGCCGGGGCGTCGGTTCTCCCCCGTGCTGTCTCCCGTCCTCCAGGGTCGGTCCTGGCCTGATGCATGTCCTGTCCCCTTGGGTCGTTTTCCCAGGGAACCTGCTTTAATCATCGGATCAGCAGAAACCCGAACCGGAAGCCCCCGCCCCCCCGGCCCGTGGGGCTGCCCTGGCCTCTGAGGAGACGAGGGCCTGCGGTCCTCCCTGCTGCATTGTGTCTGTGTTAGAGGCTCTACTCTGGTCTCCTCTGATCCCTGTTGGAATCTCCCTAGCTCTCCCGAAGCGATCTTGGAAAGCAACTCTTCTTCAAAACTGCCTCTCCCCACCCCTGCTGCCAACAGGTCTACATATCTGTTTCTTGACTAAGAAATAAATCTGTTTCATTAAAAAAAAAAAAAAAAGTTGGGGGCGGGGGTAGCAGAGGAAGCGCAAAACACTTTCCAGAAGAGCGGGTGTGCTGTCAGTCAGCGAAGACTGATTTCCTGAATCACCTGGAACGTCCCAGCCGCCGGCCTGCCACCGTCTTCCCACCACGCTGGGGTGAGGGTGGCTGGTGGGTGGGATCGGAGGCCTCGGGTGTGTTATCCCCGAGCCAGCAGTTCCGGGTCGTGCCCCTTTGCCAGGCCTACGTGCAATACCCCATCGGTGCTTTAGTGCAGGAAGCCCATTCCAGGAAGCGTGGGAATGCCATCTTTAGATTTCAGGACGTGTGACAAGGCCAGGGAAAAACTGGCCTGTGCAGGTTTTTTTTTTTAAAAAAAAACAAAAACATGTATCTTTACCATCTTAGTTGTTTGTAAAATTTTAGTTTCTTGAGCGGCTGAAACACCATTATTTTTTATCACTTACTCATTGCACTTTATTTTTTTTTCCTTCCATACTTGTTCTCCAGACAGTTGTTGGGGGCGAGTGCTAGGGCAGGGCAAGTGGGGTGATTCACGTGCCCCATTTTCCCCTGCCCTCGCCTCCCTCATTTGCTGTCCAGAGGACTTGCGTTGAGAGGAGTTGAAGTTCACAGGCCAGGGCACATCTTTTATTTATTTAATTATGTTGCCCAACAGAACTTGATTGTAAATAAAAGAAGAAATCTGTTATATACTTTTCAAAACTCCATGCCTCTTGGTGGTTATTTTATTTTTCTTCATCCTAAGGGCAAAAAGCTGTTTCTTTCATTTATTTTCCTGGTACTCATTTGTTTGTAAATAACGGTTCATACTTTCCCCATGCCTTTCCTCGTGGTTCGTTGTTACTGCTACCTGTAAACGTCAGTGTTTCAGTTCCGCGTTACTTGCAGATCTTAACTGAATCTAGAAAAGGCTGTCTTCAGGATTTTGGTAGCTGTGTGGTATGCTCCACACCGTGGCCGTAGGAGCCCCGGTCCCCACACTGGAGATGCTATCCGTAGGACAGATCGTGAACTGTGAGTCTCCCAGCCTTCAGGCTTCTTCTGTGCTGACGGGGCATAAATTTCCTAACTGGGGAGCGATTTATTCAGAGCAGCTCAAGATATCTAGAAGCAGCCTTGTGCCAAAACAAATTAGAGTCTCCCTGGAGTATCCCCCCCACTCCCGAGGACCTCTGTCCAGCCCATCACCACACAGTCGCCCAGCGGCTCAAGTTGGGGTTCCATCAGGACCTGAAGTCTCAGGGGCTGCCAGACAGTGGAAAGAGGGGAGCCCATGGCAGTCACCTTCAAGGAGGTAAGTCATTCTTCAGAAAGGCTGAAAGCAAGCAGGCCAGCAGCCTGATGGTCCTGTTTTCCTTGACTGCAGGGGAGCACGTCTGCTCTCCAGCTCACCCAGCCGTCAAGGCTGGGGTACAGGGTGGGCTCCCACCGTGGTGGTGCTTCCCTCCACGTCATGGTCTGTTCTCTGTTGCTCAGGCCCTCTGGGCCCCTCCCCCAGTGCTCCTGGTTCCATTGGTCAGGGCAGGAGTGGGCACGGGAGTTTTCAAAATTGCCCTGAGCGAATCCTGGCTGGTTGGAGCTGGGGTGGGCTTTGATCCAGACATTAGCCTGTCTCAGGTTGACAGTTCAAGACTTAAAATTTATATTCCCAGGAAGTCCCTGTCCGGTGGTTAGGACTCAGCACTTCTCTGCAAGCGGTGTGGGTTCAGTCTGTGGTCGGGGAACCAGGATCCTATGTGCCACCTGACACATACAGACATAGAGTTTATGTTCCCGCAGCCCTCGCCCAGAGTCGTGTGAGGTATCGAGTTCTGTGTCTGTCTTGTAAGGCACCTGCTGTGGCACACTCTCCTTCATCTATGAATCTAGTAAAGTCCTGGTGTGTCTTCACATCGTGGCACACGGGAAGTTTCGTGAGGACCCTGGGCAACGGAGAGGCCCAACCCGGCCCCAGGAGCGCGTGTGCTGGGAAAGGCCACGGTTTGCAGGTGTGCCAAGCTACCTGTGTGCCTTCACACCTATGGCATGACCTCGGTCAACCGTGATTTTGGGGGACGAGACCATGGATTTGAAGCTCACGGCCTGGGCAGAGCCCTGAGTGAGGACGGGGCAGTGAGGAAAGCTGCTGCGAGTCGTGCCTGTTGTCATAAGGGGTCCTGGGTGGTAAGACAGAAGCTGCGGCTCTCGGTTCTGTCAGAGCTGAAGAGTCTCCTGTCACGACTGGGGGAGAGCTTCCCGGCTAAGCAAGAAGCTGTTCTGGAGTCCTGGCCCGCAGGCAGGCACTGGTGCCCGGGGACCTCCACCTCGCCCGCTCACAGTGTGCGGCGGCAGGAGGCACCTCTTAGAAATCCCGTTTTCAAGCCAGTTGACTTTGGAAACCTTGTGTAAAGTGAAGCGTGCCTGTATTCACATAGATTCTGTGGAAACACGTCAGATGTGTGGTGCGTGCCGGTAAGAGCAGACTTGGAGCCACAAGCTGATTCTTGCCTCCTGGAGCTCTGTTTTCCACCTGTGCCTCTGAACTTCCGTGCGTCCCCGCCAGATGCTCCTCCATTCTCTCAATGGTCTGGTCCACGGTGGGGCCTTCAGCTGCTCCCAGCTCTCCTTCATGGATCCTGCTGGGGGCCGAGCTGCCCTCTTCCATCCCTGAGCGGAGGGCATGATGGGAGCATCCACGTCTGGAGGATCCAGAGCCCACAAGAGCGGAGGAAACGCCAGTGTCAGAGCCCCCTTCCTGCCTCTCGGCAATTTTGCCAGAGTATTTTACAGCAAACCTCAAGTGTGACAGTTCTCCCATAGATTAGCATGCAACCTAATAAGGACACCATGCCATAATTACACCTCAGAATTAACAGAGTCCCAGTGTCATCCCTGGGTCAGGAAGATCCCCTGGAGAAGGAAATGACAACCCACTCCAGTATTGTTGCTTGGAAAGTCCCATGGACAGAGGAGCCTGGTGGGCCACAGTCCATGAGGTCACAAAAGAGTCGGACACGACTGAGTGAGTAAACAATAGTGCCATCCACGATCCAGTCCATGTTCGAATTCTGATGGTGCCAGTGCTGCTTATGACTGCCTGGCTGAAGTCAAGATCCAGTTAGTTTTTGCTGCATAACAAAGTGCCATGACGTAATGGTTCCAAATGAGCATCGTTTGTGTGAGCGGGCATAGCCAGCCGGGTTCAGGGAGACTGGTAGAGGGTGGCCCCCCACTTATCTGGCCGTTCATTTGCCATCAGCAGGGGAAACAGGGTGATGCAATAAGGCAGGCGTCTGTGGGATCACTTGCAGCTCTGCCTGGTCACCTTTGTTACCCACTGGCTGGAGCAGACAGCATGAGCAGCGCTGCCTGCCTCTGAGGGGCATTGCCCAGCAGCATGGGGACATGGAGGAGAATCTCCACAGCAGTTCTGGCACCTGAGGTCCCAGCTGGATTTGGTTGACTTTCCTCACATAAGTGATGTTTGTGTTCCACATGGGAACATTGTGGACTTCCCTGGTGGCTGTGGTAAAGAATCTGCCTACAGTGCAGGGGACCTGGGTTTGATCCCTGGGGCAGGAAGACCCCTGGAGGAGGAAATGGCAACCCACTCCAGTATTAGCTGGAAAATCTCATGGACAGAGGAGAGCCTCATGGGCTACACAGTCCATGAAGTCAAAAAGAATCGGACACGACTGCGCCCCTAAACCACCACCACCACCACCACAAGGAACATTCGCCCTGGAGGTTGCTGTGTGCCAGGCCCTGTGGTTTGCTCCCACCCTAGGACCTGGGGAAGAGAGCAGGGGAAGTCAGGCTTTGGGCTTCATTTCTCCAGAGAAACAGACTTAAACAGTAGATAGGTATGCTTGTGAGCCAGGCCCATAAGAAGATAGACTGTACACAGTCCAGTTTCTAACTAACCATACAAGGAACTTCCCTAGTGGTCCAGTGGCCAAGAGTCTGAGCTCCCAATACAAGGAGCCCAAGTTAGATCCCTGGTAGGGAACTAGATCCTGCAACTCAGTTCTCATGCCACAACTAAGGATCCTGCAGGCTGTAGCTAAGACCCAGCACAGCCAAACTGAAAGAAAGCCATAGGTTCTGCTACTCCCTGAAGGGGCAGCGGAGGGTCTAAGAGGTCACAAGCCAGAAGTCTCAGGATCAACCATATCTTTGGCTTTCAGGTAATGCTAAGCACAGAGTGGATACTCTATTTAAAAGTTTTTATTTAATAGAATTGAATCAGCAAAAAGAAAAGACAGGCTTCCCTGGAGGTCCAGTGGTTAAGAGTCTGCCTTGAAATGCAGGAGACATGGGTTCGATCCCTGGACTGTGAAAATCCCGCATGCCACGGAGCAGCTAAGCATGCATGCCTAGAGCCTGTGCTCCAGGAGGCTGCTGCAATGAGAAGCCCATACACCACAACTAGAGAAAGCCCTAGTGTGGCGATGAAGACCCAGCACAGCCGAAATAAGTAATTTCCTTAATGGCGACCCACTCCAGTGTTATTGCCTGGAAGATCCCATAGACAGGAGCTTGGCGGGCTACAGTCCATAGGCTTGCAAAGAGTCGGACACCTCTGCAGTGACTTAGCATGCAGACACGCACTGGGTCACGAGGTAAAAATAAATGAGTTTCTTTTTCTACTATTTTTAAATGTGTTAAGTTGAAATTAACATAAAATTAGTTGTTTTAAACTGAACAGTGGCTTGTAGTGCATTCACATGTATGAGCACCACGCCGAGTTTCAAGAAGAAAGGCTATTTCTTAAGCTCGATGAATGTCCTTTTTCTTTTTTCCTAAACTTCTGATCTCTCCGTAGAGAAGCGTGGGCCCTCGTCTTGCTCAGCTTGGGCTGCAAGGGTGAAGTTCTGCAGCCTGCGCGGCTTAAACAACAGAAGCATCTCACACCCGGAAACCGGAGTCCTGGCCGAAGATGCTGGCGGGGGTCCTTCATCCTGAGGCCTCGCTGCTGCTGAGCTGTGTGTTCACAGGACTGTGTGTGCAAGGAGAGCCGTGATCCTGTCAGATCAGGACCACGCTGATGATCTCGCTCAACGGCCCCACCTCTGAATACCATCACACGGAGGGCTAAACAGGCTACAACACGGGAGTCTGGGGAGACACGCTGTAACAGACTTCTCCAGAAGGCTCTGCCTAGTTTTGCTCAGCTACAGGAGTATGCATCTCAGTGTGGTGTTGTTGTTATTCAATTGTAAGTTGTGTCCGATTCTTTGAGACCCCATGGACTGCAGCACGCCAGGCTTCCCTGTCCTTTGCCATCTCCCAGAGTTTGCTCAAATTCATGTCCATTGAGTCAGTGATGTCATCCAACCATCTCATCCTCTGCCGCCCCCTTCTCCTCTTGCCCTCTTATCTTTTCCAGTGAGTCAGCTCTTTGTATATCAGGTGGCCAGAATATTGGAACTTCAGCTTCAGCTCAGTTTCAGGAGGAAGCACCTCAATGGTGTCAACTCCAAGCTCGTTAGCATTGAAGCCCACTCCAGCGTCAGGATCCACGTGGCAGGACCAGAAAGGAAGAAGCGCTCGCCTCAGGGTGAAGGAAAGTGGATCAGGAGCTTTTCAAGGTTTTCCCTGTACGTTTAATGCCTTTCCTTGAGTCCCTCTGCAGATGGAGCAGAGAATACAGTGAGACGGATCTAGTTTCTCAGGATCGGAGTGGACTCATCAGTGAGCCATGACCATCCAGGACTCTAGTCTGGGGCTGTTTGTACAACTTGCTTCCCGCACACAGAAACCTGGAGTGTTAGGCACCCTTGTCAGCGTGATGCCTCAGGAGGGATATTTGACATCTGTCTTGGGGGAGGACCCCAGTGGTGAGAGAGTTCCAGTGCCCATGAGGATTGAGCACCTATATTCTAACAACAACAAACATTCTAATCAGGAAAAACTGACGTGGAAGAGATTGGATTAACTTAGACCCATGCAGAGAGGTAGAAGGGAGGCTGATTACCATCCTTAGAGAAAATTTCCTCACACTTCCTGTTGTTTCAAAGAAAAGTGGTAGTGATTCCCCCGTCCCTGGAAGCATCCAACAGCTTCCTATGGATATTGTAGAGGAGCTCGACACAAGGGATGGCATGTAGACTAGATGTTTTTCAAGGATCTCTGCCCACGGGGTTCCACTTGGGATTTCAGACATTAGCCAGCCCAACCCATGACAACAGCCCTCTATTCTTATGGCCAGTTGACTAAGAGGTACATGTTGGAACTGAGGTAGTTCTGGTTCCCTGGCACTCTTCATAAATAACAGTAACCTCAGACTTGTCCAGTGCTCTCTGCTTCCGTAAAACTAAGGCAGTGAGGACACAGGCTTTCATTTTGCAGCTGATGGGTTAGCAGGCTGGACCAGTGTCCCTCATGCATGTGCCCTAATAACCACCTAAGATGATCACCTAGCCCCAAAGCCTCTAAGCTGCTTAGCTGCGCATCCCACCCTCCACCCCCTCGGGCTGGCACTGCGTTTGGTGTTGGGAAATGAAACGCGGGGCTTGTAGCTGCTTCTCACTGGATCTAACGCAAGAAACAAATAATGCATAGCCAGGGAGTGGTTCCTAGACTCTGAGAATTAATAGACCAGTAAATTTCCAGAACTGTAGCAAGAGTTGGAAAACTTCATTTTGGTCAAGTAAGGATTTTCTTTTTCCCTAAACTGCCATCTACGCTCATCTCTATTTTATAAAAGGAAGAACACTTTGTCCCCTATGCTTAGCAGCTACATTCTGAAATATTTATGGGTAAAGTGTGTGTCTGCTACTTTGAAATGGTTCAAAAGGAAAAAAGCAATAGAGAGATGAGCACATGCAGTGAAATGTTGAATCTCCGTGTTGACTATGGGGGTGTTTATTATTATACTATTCCGGCTTTTCACTGTTTAAATTCATAAATCAATTCTAGAAAATGCAAAACAAATGACTGAAGGCAAATCAGTGGTCACCTGGGATGGGGAGTCAACTGAAACGTATGCCAGGGAAACTTCAGGGGCAACGGAAATGTGTCTTCATCAAACTGCCCTGAAGATGGGTAGATTTGGTTGCATGTAAAGCATGTATCTAAAGATTAGGAGGAAGAAGAAGGAATTTATATGGAAGAAAAAAGAAAAATTTAGAACTCCGTAACCTTAGAATAAAGAACCACCCTTTATACTGAAAGCATTTGGGTCTGTGAAGAAACTGGCAACAGTGTCCTTGTTTTCCTCGACTCTTCACCAAGCGGAGAAAAATGCATTGCAGACCAGGGGCTGGGAGTGACTACCAGAGACTCCGATTTCCAGAAAGAGCGAGGTCTGACGTGCAGTGCACCCCAGATTCTCCTACCTGTCCCAGGGCTGGCTGGCCAGTGGCTGAGACCTCCACCCTGGGGACCTGGGGCTAACACAGCCACAGGAGGATGGGCATCCCGGGGGGCACCCACGGCTCAGGGCGGCCCATTTGATGGAGGCACTAGAAGGGCCCCAGTCATGTTTCTTCCTCTTCTTTTTTTTAAAAAAACTGCACCTCACAGCTTGTGGGATCTTAGTTTCCCAACAGGGATTGATCCTGGGCCCCTGGCAGTGAGAGCTCGGAGTCTTAACTACTGGACCAGCAGGAAATTCCCTTCTTTCTTTCTTTTTGTTTTTTTTAGGGAAAAGAGAAGATTTCTTAAAAACAAAGCCTAGCATTCCCTTCACACAGACCACCAATGTCAGCTCCTTGGTTCCTATCCCAGAGACTGCATATAATGGGTATGGAAACACACGTGTCCATATCTATCCACACATAGACTTGTGTGTTTGCAAAATGCCATCGTACTACACACACCTGTGACCTTTGCTCAGTCACGGTCTCTACCTTCCTCGCCCAGTAATTTCCATGCTACCTGTCTGAGGTCAAATAACAAACATATTCCAGGGGCTCTTCCCAACCCAGGGATTCAGATTCTTTACCGTCTGAGCCACTAGAGAAGCCCTAACGAACATATTACTGACACGTTATTAGATTATATTCAGATTTTCCCAGTGGGCCTAAAATGTCTCTACATCCTGTTTATTCAGTGGGGACCACACAGTACATCTGGATGTTGAGTCCCTTAACTGTCTTTTAATCCAATGCATCTCTTTTCTAGGACATTGACTTACAAAAGATACCAGCCACTTTCTACATTCATCTGGTAGCTTTCTTGTGGTCTCATCTAGCTGTTCTTTGTATGTCCTACAAATGAGAAGTGATGTCTAAAAGCTTGATGGATTCCAGCTGTCTTAAGATCATACATCACAGTGGTTGACACTTTGGAGATGCTAAGATTGACTTCAGACCACGCCTGGTCCCCCTGTTATGTGGTTGCAAAAGGCTTGCACCTTGTGAAGTCTTGATCCATATGGCATCACTTTGGTGTCATAGGAACAAACATTTCCCCTTCAACTCTTCACATAATGGTTTTGACACCAGTAAAGAATCCTCATCTGAGTCAATAATGTCATCAGTGTTTTACAATGTTAAGTTTTACTGTTATTCAGCTCTGGTGAGATCAGTGGCTCAGAAGACATTGTTATTGAAAAGATAGGTTATTACTTATAGTTCCTCAAAGTGGGGCAGGCCGCCCATGGAAGCACCAGGGGCCAGTTGGGCGGTAGAAGAAGGATCAAGGAGAAAACACGGGCAAGAGGTTTTCTGTGGTTTCCTAGAGAAAGAACTGGCGAGACAAGATAAGCGGACTTAACGTGGGCTCTGGGGTGCAGGGGCTGTCTCTAGTTGTCTGACACCGGGCCCCAGGATGAGTGACGGGGGCAAGGCAGTAATGGTTCAGAGTGTGAGACCCCCCAGCAAAGCAGGAAAGGAGGCCTTTGGTGTGTTCACATCCTGGGTGGGCTGATACAGATGTGAAAAACAGTCACTCTGGGAAAAAACTAGCCTGGGATGGCAGTCTCTTCAGGGTCAGCAAAGCCTCAGATGTCAAAGCATCAAAATTATAGAAAATAAAAAGGCACAATTAATACAGTCAGAGTTTGTCAAGTGGTGTTTTTCTAATTCTATCACTCTCTTTACATTTCTTAGCTGACATTCCTCCATTAAAGTTTTCAAAAGTTGGGACTTCCCTGGTGGTCCAAGGGTTAAGACTCCCTGCTCCCAGGCAATCCTGGTTTGAGCCCTGGTTAAGGAACTAGATCTGTTTATAGATCTAGATATATTTTTAAAATTTTATTCTCATAGAAATGAAATTTTTTCCCAACTTCAGCTGTTGCCAGCCAGCATACTGTTGCAATCCAGTGACTCATTGATTTTCTCCAAGCTTATTGAGGCCCCTATTCTAGACACTGGAGATGGGAGAGGAACTAAATAGTCAAGAATCTCTTCAGTCCTGGAACCTACAATTTAACAGTGGTCGGAGAGGGGACAGGCGATAAACAAGAAATGAATCAGTTGTCCTCTGTTAGATGGTGGCAGGTGCTACAGAGGAACGGAATGCTGAGGAGGAGGACAGAAGTGTTGGATGGGGTGGTACACCAGGATACAGATGGACAGGGTGACAGCGACGTCAAGACTCAAAGGAGTAAAGGGAACGAGCCGAGTGACTGTCTGTGGGAAAAGTGTTCCAGAAGAAGAAACAGTAGGTACAAAGGCCCTGAGGCAGGTTTGGAGAAAAGCAAAGAGGCCAGCTGACTGGAGCAAAGTGAGCAAGTCATGGAAAGGGGACCCAGATCATGCAGGGGTTAGGCAGGAAGCCACTGGGGTATCTCAGTAGATACTAACACCCCAAACATCAGAACTGGCTTTCTGCTTAGACTGGCTTCATTTCGAGACACCAGCTCAAGTCCAAAACACATGCATGTTAGTGACCACACCATCCCCTGCATTCATTCCCTGAATATTCTATTCCAGACACTGGAATATAAACAAGATAAACAAAACAGCGTGGGGTCCCTGACCTCGTGGAGCCTAGAGTCAAATATGAGATCAGTTCAGTTCAGTCGCTCAGTCGTGTCCGACTCTTTGCAACCCCATGAATCACAGCACGCCAGGCTTCCCTGTCCATCACCAACTCCCGGAGTACACTCAGACTCACGTCCATCGAGTCAGTGATGCCATGCAGCCATCTCATCCTCTGTCGTCCCCTCTTTTTCCTGCCCCTAATCCCTCCCAGCATCAGGGTCTTTTCCAATGAGTCAACTCTTCGCATGAGGTGGCCAAAGTACTGGAGCTTCAGCTTTAGCACCATTCCTTCCAAAGAACACCCAGGGCTGATCTCCTTTAGAATGGACTGGTTGGATCTCCTTGCAGTCCAAGGGTCTCTCAAGAGTCTTCTCCAACACCACAGTTCAAAAGCATCAATTCTTCGGCGCTCAGCCTTCTTCACAGTCCAATTCACATCCATACATGACCACTGGAAAAACCATAGCCTTGACTGAGATGAGAGACCATGAAATTATCTTGCAGACAAGCATCAGATGCAGAAGAGCCTCCAACCTAGTCTGGAGGTGGGGGAAGTCTCCCCTGAGGAAGTGACTCTTGAGCCAGAGTCTGAAGGGTGGAAAGAATCAAGGAGTGTGGGAGAAGAGGGTGGTTCCAGACAGAAGCAATGATGGGTGTGCATTGCAGGAAGATGGGGAAGGGTGGGCAGAGGCTGGAGTGCGTGACTTTAAAGTTCTGTGCCTAGGACTCCCGTGGGGGTCCAGTGACTAAGACTCCACCTCCCAATGCAGGGGCCCAGGTTTGATCCCTGGTCAGGGAACTAGATCCCATGTGCTGCAACTAAGGCTGAAGATCTCGCAACTAAGACCCAGTGCAGCCAAATAAACAAATAATTTTTTCAAAAATAAAGTTCTGTGCCTGTAGCTGAGAGCAAGGTGAGATGCTAAGCCGGAGGGTGGCTACTCAGGGCTTGGAAGGATGTACTTAGACAGCAGGAGACATTATAGTCTGGGAAAGCCAAGGGGCTGGTGTGGACCCTGCGGGGGCTGGAGGACTAGAAGGATTCAGAGGACGCCGGGGGCAAAACTGACAGGGCTCATGACCTAATGGATAGGACACGGGGAAGAGGAGAAGGACAGCACCCGTCTGGCTTGCGTAACACCAGGATTCATCTTGAGGTTGACATTTCTCCTTGACCTTTTTGTCTCTATCCCCACCCCCAAGGTTGCATTAGCTGCCTGCTGAGTTTAATCAAGTTGGTTGAGCTCTGGAAAATCCCTTCTCCTGGTGATAGCAGGAGGAAGGGATAATCAGTCTATTTCCAGAACCCAAAGTGGGTTAAGATAGAAAGTAGCTTTAGTCTACTAGCTGTCATCCCTCCCACCTACCCCCCCCCCCCCCGCCTCCCTTCCCCGCTCAAGCCAGTTGGCTCCTGCGAGCCCACCGTGAGCCCCTCTGGAGGGAGACCGAGAGGCCCTTGCCTAATGCTGAGAACTGCTGAAGCTACCATTTCGTCCGCCTCAGCACTAATCCAGTTACCACTCTGCTCCTTCAATGGGATTTGGCTTCTAGGCACTGAGATGTGGGTGTGGGGCACACTCTCCCAGTTCCCTACAAATCCCCCTGAGCGGTCAGCCAGGGCCCGTGTGAAGTTGTCTGGGTAGACGGAACAGGGGTTGGCCGTCTGCTCACCCCGGAGGGCACACACACCTTCTCCCCACCTCCTGGGCCCTCCCGGCTGGTCGCACAAGGTACGTGACCATCCTCCAGCAAAGCCTTCTCAGAACCTCGGGGCAGGCCAGGAAAGAGCCAGGACCGGGGAGACTGGCATCTTCGTGCAGTCAGTCTGACCCAGTTCCTTTCCATGGACATTACTTGTTAGGGAAACTCAGAAGGCGTTTTGAATTTCAGACAGCCTCTTTGTTGTGGGTAGAGCTGGGGATAGTGAGAGAGAACTCTGCTTAGTGTGAATTGCTGAGCAGGACTTTTAGGGGATTTAACGGATTTTTCAAATGATATTCATGAAGTGGTTAGGTTGTGGTTTGCAGGAACTTTTTCTACCTTAATTGCCATGATATATCATCAAGATAGAATTTTAAAATCAATCTGGCTTACTGTGACGATACCAAGGCTTAGTCTCAAAGTAAAACCTTCTCGTGGGAATCTATCCTGAAGTGAGGTTTACTAAGAAGTGAGGTTTGCTGGTGAGGCTTACTAAGAAGTGTTTGACGCTTATCAGGAAAAAATAAATACCTTAAAAAAAAAAAAAAAGCAGCTCACTGTAGTGAAATACAAACCAGACAAAGGCCTTTTTGAGTCAAATGTGGATATCGAGATAGAAGGAAATGTCTAATGGATGCACAGTATCTCATAAGTAGGTATAATTCCGAGAATGTTCTAGATGTTATATTTAGGATGGCTTTACCTTTCCGCAGCCCTGTAACACCTGACGTACACCCTAATGTGGAAGAAACCACCAGGGACCGTTAACACAGCAGCCAACATGCAGACCAATAAGCCTGCACCAAACCACGTTATCTACAAGAAGATATCCCGTGATAAATCGGTAAGTGGGGCACATGTGAGGGGCTTGAGTGACGATTTTTTTTAAGGAGATTTTCGAATAGATGGGATCAATATCAAAACCCTGTGAGGTCAGTGGAAGCAATGTGAGTGTCATCCACCTCTGTCTGCTGGGGTGATAGATGAGATATAAAGGGATGACTTGCCGAAATAGTACTTCCCTTCAATCTCAACAAGACTTCAGCCCCAGGACCTTTCGTTTTCTCCTGATCTCTCGGTGCCCAATCCCTCTCCTCCAATTTTACTTCTTTTTCTAGCCTTGAACCCCTGACTTACATTTCAGACGTTGCTTTGGTAACGCCTATAATTTACTTGGGCCTTTTTCCATCGTCTTGCCTACCTGCCTGGGGAGAGCGCTGATGCTGGGTCATGCAATTCTCTACCGTCTGGCACCCACCCCAGGCGCCAAGCTCAGGGCTTCCAGGACCACTGGATGAGGGCGCGTCTCCCGAGGCTCCACAGTGCTCACTGTGGCTGCACGGCCGATACCCTGGCACCCTGCATACCCGGCAGAGGTGATGCCACTGTTGGCTTCATCAGGGGGACGGTAGGTGGGCTAGACGTGCCTATGAACTTCCTGGCCTGGGAGACGCAATCAAGGGCCCGCCCCACAGCCTCTGTGGATGGGGAGACGCAATCAAGGGCCCGCCCCACAGCCTCTGTGGATGGTGTCTCCTTGCACGGCTTGACGGCTTCTCAGGGGCTGACAGTCTAGTTCTGTGCCATCCATTGCAAGCTGCACTTCTAATTTTAAAATTTTCTATTAGCCATGTTAAAATGGTAAGAAGAAACAGGGAATTCATTTTAATGCTACATTTTATTTAAGCCAATATAACAAAAAAACTATCATCTCAGCATGTAAATGGTATAAGAAACATTGCTAACACTTGTTTGTTGTTTGTTCAGTCACCAAGCCGTGTCTGACTCTTTGCAGCCCCATGGACTGCAGCATGCCAGGCTTCCCTGTCCTCCACTACCTCCCAGAGTTTGCTCAGTCCCATGTCCATTGAGTCAGTGATGCCATCCAACCATCTCATCCTCTGTCACCCCCTTTTCCTTTTGCACTCAATCTTTCCCAGCATCAGGGTCTTTACCAGTGAGTCGGCTCTTCGCATCAGGTGGCTGAAGTACTGGAGCTTCAGCTTCAGCATCAGTCCTTCCAATGAAGATCGATGACATATGCTAAATTTGTTTTCTGTTGTTGAGACCTGGTGTGCATTCTACATTCACAGCACATGGCGGTTTGGCGTGGCCATATTTCAAGTGTTGGTGGCCAGCAGTAGATAAACAGTGGAGGATGTGGACCTAGGTCATTCTTCTGGTTGACTCCTGAAGCCTACACTCGGCCTGAAAGAAACTCTCTGAAGCTTCTCATGCCTCACGGGCTCTGCACAGACCCTCTCCCCTTCCCCTCTCCTCTCCTCCCTGAAGATCTCCATACTTCCATCCAGTCCTCTGATTCTTCAGGGTGACAAGTCAGATACCCCGCAGTCTTTCACCCTCCCAGCTCTCTTCCAACTTGTGTCTCTCCAGTGAACTTTATCTTGACTTCCGGCAAAAGAAGAGAGAAACCGCTCCTGCTGGGCATTACCACTTTCTCACTTTTTCCTTACTCCCACCTAGCTAGACCTCCATTGACCTGGAAAATTTAGAATTCTTGTATTTAGGAGGAAAGTATAATTCATCCACGACTCTGTCCGTATTAGGATCATTCCCACTGCAAGTCTTTGTCTGGCCTCGGGCGTGTTGTGCCAGGGCCCTGGGCCAGTTTCTCTCCAAATCTCGCCACTCCTCCGTCTTCTGCCACCTTCACCCTCTGGCTGGTGGCAAGACGGCTGCCCCAGCTTCAGGGGACTCACCTTCACTTCCTTCCAGAAGGAAAAAGCTGTTGATTCCTGGGGTCTCTTAAGGGTGAGGAGGTATTTCTCCAGCAGACTCGTCTTTACCTCATTGGTCAAAACTGATTACATGCCCACCTTCAGCCCATCCTGAGCCAAAAGAATAGGAGCAGGCCATTCAAGAGTCATCCTTCATGATGAATGGTAACTAAATTTATTGTGGCTATTCAGTTCAGTTCAGTTCAGTCACTCAATCGTGTCCGACTCTTTGCGACCCTGTGGACTGCAGCACACCAGGGCTCCCTGTCCATCACCAACTCCCGGAGCTTGCTCAAACCCATGTCCATTGAGTCGGTGATGCCATCCAACCATCTCATCCTCTGTCGTCCCCTTCTCCTCTTGCCTTCAATCTTTCCCAGCATCAGGGTCTTTTCAAATGAGTCAGCTCTTCGCATCAGGTGGCCAAAGTATTGGAGTTTCAGTTTTGGCTTATAGCTTTGTGGCTATAGCTTTGTGATTTACACATACATCATTATATTGTACACCTTAAACTTAAACAATATGTCAATTATATCTCAGTAAAACTGGGGGGAAAAAAGAACGATCCTCTGGGGTGGCCTTCTTAACACAACCGCTTGGGGATGGTGGGCCCTGGATGCGATGATTGGTGACTGTTATCCAGGAAGATGGTGCGTGTGGCTGTCAGATGGGTAGGCAGCAGACGGGCTGGAGCCTTGCCTCGTCCACCCCACTTTCCCCACCTGCTCCTGTCTCTTCCCATCGCTTGCAGTTGCAGCAGAGGACGCGCTGTTGCTTCCACTGAGGTTCATGCTACTTACAGCCTGGGTCGTGGCCCACCACCTCCTCTGGGTCCTGTCCCAAAGCCTCCTCCCTCTGGGGATATCTCTCTTTCTCTACCAGTACCAGCTTAAGCATAACAACAAGGACCGACTTCATGCATCTTAAACACAAGAAAAAGAACAGCAAATGTCCCTTGACCCCGTCTCCTCTCTAGCTCTCCTTTCACAGCCAAAGCTTGAAAAAGAGGAAGACATTCTCTGTCCCCCTATCTTCTCCCTTCCTGCTCATTCCTCAGTTCGCCCTCCTCCCGACCACTTTCAGCTGCCTACCTGGCTTTCCTCTCGCCAACCCCTTCTCCACTTTGCTGCCAATGCAACCAGAGCCTCAGTGTTCTCCTCCATAAAACGGGCTTAATCCCTAGCTCATAAGGTAGTCATGAGGATTAAATGAAATAATGTGCCCCATGTACTTAGCTTGGCGCCTGGTACAGGACAAGCACCACATACCCCTTAATTGCAGGCCTTTCATCCTGTTTCAAATGCTTCTACATCCTCCTGGAATCTTTAGAGTCTGGTCCTGTAAGACTCTTTCTGGTTGTTTGCATCCCCATTTGGTGGCTACGCACCTGCAGGTGAAACCATAGGCAGTTCCAGAAGCATTTTCTTGGCTCTGGACTTTTTACACGCTGAGGTTTTTTTACCCAGAAAGCATCCTTTCACCATAACCCACCCCCAGCACTTGGTCAGGTGCTTCAACATCAATCACACAAATAACCTGGAAGCCACAGAGATACACTCCTGGATAACTGCTACAAGGGAGCAGATATAGGAGATGATTTAATGCCAACAGAAATTATTTTGAGTGTCCATGGAAAGAGACATACGAATTTCAGAGGCTTGGGGAAGAGGGAGCGAGCCAGGATCCATGCATTCACTCACTGATGCACTTAGCAAATGTTGATTAAATTCCTGCCTGTGCCAGACACTGCACTAGACACGGTGGTGGCTGAAAGATGCGTGAGAGAATTCTTACCACCATGGCCACAGTGCCACGGCTTAAGGCAGTGAGTGGCGGTGAATCCAACCGATGCTCTCCCACAAACGGGGGTGATAAAGGGACCTTTGCTGCCAGGGGCATTGAAACAGACAGGACGAGGACTGGGAGATAGTTATCCCTCCCCAGCCAGGATGCCTTCCCCGCTTCTTCAGGTGTATCTGTATAGATGCTCACCCGATAGGATTTCAGGGACGCCAGAACATCTGCCTCTTGCTGAGTCCAGAAATTCTTCTAACAAGGAGGAGAAACCTTTCGATCACAGCGAGAAATGAAAGGTTCAACATGCAAACAGCTGACAGGAGCCTCATGCACCTAAGCGTTACTTTCCACTAAAGTATCAGCCAGGAATCCACCAAGTTTGCCTGGTTGTCAGGAGACCTGAGCTTGGTGGGAAAAGGCGGGGAGAACAGGGTCTTCCCAAAGAGATGGGAAGAATTCCTTGGAGCCGTTTCGGAGGCTGAGAAAAGACCACACCTTTCCCGCAGTCCATCGTCTCTGCCTACAGCCTTGCCTACAGCCAAGCAGGGCGAGAGGAGGACAGGGAGGCCACAGGACAGGGAGGCCGAGCAGCAGCACCAGGCACCTCCTCTTCTCCAAATGAGAGCAAACGTTTCCATTGTTGCTGTTTTTCCTTCTTCGGTTGTTGCTGATTTTTAACGTGAATACCTTCGGGTATTTTGACCATTGAGAACCCATCTCTGTTCTCACAGGTGACCATCTACCTGGGGAAGAGAGACTACATAGACCACGTTGAACGAGTAGAGCCTGTGGGTAAGTCGAGTTTGGGGTGAGATTCCTTTTAATCTATTTGTTTATTTATCTTGCCTTCCCTGGGTCTTTGTTGCTTTGCACAGGCTTTCTCTCGTTGCTGCGAGCAGGACTCCCCTCTAGCTGCTTCTCATCTCGGTCCTTCTCTGGTTGTGGAGCACGGGCTCCAGGCACGCTGGCCTTGGTAGCTGCAGCCCTCGGGCTCAGTAGCTGTGGCACACAGGCTTCGGCTGCTCCCTGGAGTGCGGGAACCTTGCCAGACTGGGGACTGAATCAGGGTCCCCTGCGCTGGCAGGCAGATTCTCATCCACTGAACCACCAGGGAAGGTCTGGGGTGAGATTTTAATGCTGGTTTTCCTTTAAGTCACCAGACACCTACTAGTTTTGTGTTTTTTTAAAAAATCTGACTTTGTTAATAATCTAATCAAAGAAATGTAAATTAAAACATCATCCAGGCGCCACTGGCTGATTGGGGACAATTTTAAAGAGTGTGAGAGAGACAAAGGACGCATCTCTGGAGTATATAAAGAAAGCTCAAAACTCACCAGTTTAAAGAGAAAACAAGATCCATTTAGGAAACAGACAAAAGGAAAAGACATTTCATTGAAGAAAATATGAGTGGCACTGAGCACACAGAAAAATATTCAACAACAGAAAAAGAAACATGTTCAACAGCATTAGTCGTTAGGGAAATACAAATTAAAACCACAATGAAATATCATTATACGCCTGTCAGGATGGCTAAAATCGGAAACAGTGACAAAGCCAAATGCTGGCGAGAATGTGGAGACGCTGGATCACTCAGGCATTGCTGGTGGGGACGTAAAATGGGACAGCCACTCTGGAAAACAGGTTGGCAGCTACTTTAAAAGCTAAACATATACTTATTATATGACCCAGCAATTTGCATTCCTGCACATTTATCTTGGAGAAATGAAAGATTATGTTCACACAAAAACTTGTATGTGATTGTTCACAGCAGCTTTACTTGTCACGGCTCCAAACTAGAAAGAGCCCAAATGTCTCTCAATAGGGGAACGAGGTTAAACACGCTGGGGCGCGTCCGTGTCTTGGGATACCGCTCGACAGTGGAAAAGAGCGAACTCCAGGGACTTCCCTGGCGGTCCAGTGGCTAAAACTCCGGGCTTCCACCGCAGGCAGCATGGTTTCCATCCCTGCTCAGAGAGTTAAGATCTCACGTGCAGCAATACACCGTCAAATTTTTTTTTTTCAATTTTTAACTCAATTTTAAGTTAAAATTAAGTTAAATACCAAGTTAAGTTTTAATACCAACCCATGCTACAGCTCGTAAGTGTCAAGTGTGCTATGATGAGTGGAAAGCCATCTCAAGAGCCCATATGCTTTACGATTCCATTTATATAACATCTTAGAGACGACAACACTATAGAAAAGGAAAACTGAACAGCGGTTTCAGGGGGCTAAGGTTGGTGGGGGGAGGTAGTTGGGTGTGACTACAAAGGCTCAGCCCAGGAGGGAGATCATTATGCTGAGAGGACAGTTCTGTGTCCGGACTGCCGTGGTGCTAACACAAAATCTCCATTTGATAAAACGACTTAGAGCTATACACACAGTGTATCCATGTTGACTTCCTGGTTTTGAGATTGTATGCAATTATCTAAGGTAACCATTGGAAGAAACTGGATAAGGGATACATGGGGACCTCTCTGTGCTATCTTTGCAGCTTCCTGGGAATCTATAATTACTTCAACTCAAATTGTTCTTTTTTTCTTTTTTTTTTTTTTAATGTGTAAAAGACTGGCAATTTAGGCAGTAAGTTGAGCATGTCCTTCAGCAATGTCCTTTCTAGAAGGTCATTTGGCAGTTATATTATCAAAAGCCACATTCAATGCTACCATGGATAGAGATTTATCTATAAGGATGTTCATTGCGATTTAATTATAATGGGGAAAATCAGAAACATCCTAAATGCCCTAACAAGAGAAGGTTGATTAAATAATTTATAATACATCTGTTCATTGGAGCAAATGTGTGGCCATTTGTTCCAGTTTAAGTGATTAATACATACTATGTGAGTGTGTATGTATGTGTGTGTACAGATGTTTGCAATATACAGTTGAGTGAGGAAAGCCATGAACTGAACAGTATAGTAGGATCTCATTTTTTTTTTTAGTGAAAACTTTTCCATAAATGCATCTAATCTGGAGAAATCGTTCTGGATCAGTATCTCAACAACGGGTGTCTCTGGGTAGTGGAAACGGGGTGACTTTTTTCCCTTTGTTTACTTCCGTTTCTAAGGTTCCCGTAATGAATATGGATTCCGTGTGGTATGCACACACACACACACACACACACACACACACACACACACACACTTCAGGAAGCCTCCAGCCTCCTCCACGTCCTCCACCCTCACTGTTCTCTCTCTCTTCATTTAGATGGAGTCGTGCTGGTGGATCCTGAGCTCGTGAAGGGCAAGAGAGGTGAGGGTGCTCCTCCATCCTCCAGGCAGTGGGGTCTGGTCTCGGCTCGCTGCCGGAAGGGGATGTGTGTGTGTGTGTGTGTGTGTGTGCGCGCACGCGCGCACGCGCGCGCAGGGAGAGGTGGGGAAGCCCTTGCACACCCATTCTCGCTGCCAGGGCCTCGGGCCTCTCATCCACACTCCCTCGTATGATCCTTGGGACACGGGCTCTGTCCACAGCAGAGCCCGCTGTCCACATCTCCCAGAAGGAGGTGGAAACTCAGGGAAGCCACTTGCTCGAGCCGACCGGATAAGGGACGGCAGACGGAGCCCAGAGCCCAGGGCTGCCCCTCCGCAGACTGCATGCTCACGCCCCTCTCCACCATGTCCTGTGGTTCCATGTCCAGGCAGACTCAGGAGGGCTCCTTTCTGAGTTTACCTGAAAAGTGAGGAATGGAGGCTGCTGGAAGGCAGAGTTTTTTTTAAGCTGACTCGGGTGGTTCTTGGCTTCCCAGGTGGCACTCGTGGTGAAGAACCCGCCTGCCATTGCAGGAGATGTCAGAGACCTGGGTTCCCTCCCTGGGTCGGGAAGATCCTCTGGAGGAGGGCGTGGCAACCCACTCCAGTACCCTTGCCTGGAGAGTCCCTGTGGACAGAGGAGCCTGGGGGGCTGCAGTCCATGGGGTTGCAAGGAGTGACAGCACACGCTGGTGGCTGTGGGCCATGGCAGCGCAGCACGCTCAGTGATCTCTGGATGCTGTGAAGTGTGTGGCGAGCAATTAGATGCTGATAACAGTTGTGTAAATTAAATGAGAGCCCATCTGAGTTATCACTCGGTTCCATTCAAAGCATGCCTCTTAGAGTCGTTGCTATCGGCAGCCTGCAAGGATTGCTCCTACCCCTGGATGTGCTCTGGAGTATGTCAGTTGTAGGGCCCTCGGCACCCCGGGGACAGGGCAGAAACAGGCTGACAACTGCCCACCTCTACTGTCTCTGGCTCTCTCTGGAGCGCCCTGCTCCTCTCTTACACCAGGAGGAGCCCAGTTCCAGCCCTGAAAGCCCACGCCCTTGGCCAGGAAAGCATTTCCCGGAGAGGCAGGCATAAATCCAGGTCATCTCTGGGCACCTTGTTCCTACAAATGTCGGCTGAAGGATAAGCAAGTGATCAGTGACTCTTCTGAGCTTAGTGCCGAGGGGCACTTATCCTTGAGGCAGACACAGACAAAATCCTCAGCCCACGGCTCCTGAGGACGTGGGTGGACGTGCTTTCCGTTCAAGCACAGGGCACCTCGTGTGGTTTTATTTACCACATTAACGACAGCTGTAAACAGTCCATCCTCAAAACACATGTCGTTGTTCAGTCGCCAAGTCATGTCTGACTCTGAGACCCCATGGACTGCAGCATGCCAGATAGCCCCTCACTATCTCCTGGGGTTTGCTCAAGTTCATGTTCACTGAATCACTGATGCCATCCAGCCATCTCATCCTCTGTCGCCCTCTTCTCCTCCTACACAAGACGTGTAGTCTCATATAATTTCTCTGGTCCGCCGGGGGCCCCAGGGACAGGGGAGCCTGGTGGGCTGCCGTCTATGGGGTCGCACAGAGTCGGACACGACTGAAGCGATGTAGCAGCAGCAGCAGCAGCAACCACAGTGAATTTTCATAAGTGCCGATGATTTAGAGAAAGCTCAATGAAGTTTCCGAGCCATTTGAAAAGACGGATTTCATCTGGGACTTGGTTTCACCTCTCCACCTGGTCCCTGAGCACCGGCTCACTCCCCTCGTGGCCACGTCCAGATCAGGCAGTCCTTAGCTTTGAGTTCTACTCCCTAAAGCTGTTTCCCCTCTGCTTCTCACCTTTGCTCTCAACTCTAGACAGACCTCCCGCCCTCAGACCCCGAGTGACCTCACCCTGTTGAAAAGCCTCCTGAGGCCCCTGAGCTGGTGGATCAAGAGGGAAAGTGGGGAGGCTGTGGAAAACAGTGGAGTCAGGAGACAAAACCTGGCCCCTCCAAGGGGCCTCCCCGCCCTCCGAACCAGCCCTTTGGAGTAATTAACGCAAGCCAGAGGGAGGGAAGGGCCAGCTGGGTGGTGAGGTACCCAGGTCCCATCCCCTCGGGATGCTGAAGGTTGAATGCCGAGACCCGTAGGCAGGCGGTGTCAGCCCAGGCAGGGGCGCCAGGCTGACCGACTGGCCAAGCCCACCCTTCTTGTCTCTCTCCCAGTGTACGTGTCTCTGACGTGTGCCTTCCGCTACGGCCAGGAAGACATCGACGTGATCGGCCTGAGCTTCCGCAGGGACCTCTACTTCTCCCAGATCCAAGTGTTCCCTCCCGTGGGGGCCTCGGGCGCCACCACGAAGCTGCAGGAGAGCCTGATCAAGAAGCTGGGGGCCAACACCTACCCCTTCCTGCTCACGGTGGGTGACGTCGCGCCCCGCCCCCACCGCTGCACAGGTTCCTTCCACCCCCAGCGCCTTGTGACGTGACCGGTGGCCAAGGAATGGGGCCAGAGTAATGGCTTCACCAGCACGGGCCTTCAAATTGCACCCTTCTAGCACGGAGGAAATTCTAGATTGCCTGGGCTGTCATTGTCTTTTTTTTTAAGTCCTTGAAAATAGCCTTCTAGGCTTTGAAGGCACTGTTTCAACCTACAGTTTAAATATTTAAACTGCATCCGACCACCTAATTATACGTGCGTGTCACGCCTTCACTTGCTCATCTATAAAAAGAAAGAAGTGCCCCTCAGTTGGCCCTGAGGAGTTTCTAAGCAGGCAAGAGTTCCCCGTGAGCCAGGAGATCTTAGTGAAATGAGATCCTGTCTGTAGCCTTGAGCACAGCCTGAGGGGTCACAGAAGAGAGATCCCTGGTGGAACAGAGGGACCCTGGGGCCAGAGTGCCCGCCTCTGATGACTCCACCCTGGACTTGCTGCGGGGGTGGCTACCCTCTTCACTAGCATGTTTATGGGTCTTAAGATTACATATTCCTCCAAAGTTATACGGTTCAGGCTTAAAACGGCCGGAGATTCTGACACAAGCTACAGCGAGAAAGAACCTTAACAACGTGATGCTAGGTGAACGAAACCAGTTGCCTAAGGACAAATGCTGTGTGATTCCACTTGCACGAGGGATCTGGAGGAGTTAAATTCGTGGAGACAGAAAGTAGAGGGGTGGTCTCCAGGGCATGGGGGAGGAGGGAATCCAGGAATTGATGTTTAATGGGTACAGAGCTTCTGCTTGGGATGATGGAAAAGTTCTCGAAATGGATGGTGGGGACCATTGCAGGACAATGTGAATGTCCTTAATGCTGCTGAACTGTATGCTTAAAATAGTAAGGTTTATGTTCTGTGTATATATATATACACATTAATATATAATACACACACATATATATGTATATATGGGCTTCCTAGGTGGCACTAGTGGTGAAGAATCTGCCTGCCAATGCAGGAGACACAGGAGACCCAAGTTCAAGCCCAGGCTCAAGAAGGTCCCCTGGAGGAGGAAATGGCAACCCACTCCAGGATTCTTGCCTGGAGAATCCCTTCTTCAGAAGAGCCCGGTGGTGCTGTCCACGGGGTCACAAAGAGTCGGACACGACTGAGCGTGCTCGCATGGTGGAAAACGCGTGGAATAACGTGCTCTGAAAGAAATGATCTGTTGTTTCTTTCCACAGTTTCCTGACTACTTGCCCTGTTCGGTGATGCTGCAGCCAGCTCCGCAAGATGTGGGCAAGGTTGGTTCCAGAATGAATCCCAGGGACTCATTCATTCCTTCGAAGGACTTTTTAAAATAGCCTTTCTCTCTCTCTCTCTCTCTTTTTTTTTTTTAAAAAGAGGCTTTTTAAAATAGCCTCTCTCTTTTTTTAAACAATCTGTTTTATTTATTTATTCTTTAATTTTAAACGTTTTATTTTGTATTGAGCTATAGCCAATTAACAAGCAAGGTTGTAATACTGTAGCTTTTTGTTGTGGAAGAGTTCAGACATACCCAAAAGTAGAGAGAACGTATAATGAATGAACCTATCACTTGCCTTGGGCATTTCCTAACCATGAGCAGCCCTGTGAGTGAAATAGACGGTCTCTCTCCTCCCTGAGAAGGCTTGTGAGCTGGTCTAGGAGCACACATAGGAGCTGGTCAATGTGAATAGAGACAGAGAAGCACTAAGCGTTTCACAAGGAGGGAACAGCACGTGCCCCAGGTGGACAGGTGGGAGAGCTCGGCTTGGGCGGGAAGCGGCATGGGGTGGGCGTGGAGCGGCGCAACGAGAACACAGGGCTAAGAACTCCAAGTGCTGGTGGGTACAGATGCGCATTTATTTTCAAGCCAGGTTTTAGTGTTGTTGAGATTCCACAGTTTCACAAGACCAGTAGGACTGTGACTGATGTGCTAGCTGGTGGAGGGCCCATCCCCACGCTGGTGCCCCCATGCCCACCCCGTCATGTTAACACAAGAAAGGAGGTTAACGCACGGTGGGGGATCATGCTGGGGACAGGTAGGGGGCAGGCAGGGGGCAGGCAGAGGGGCCGGCAGATGCATCTGTTCCACCCGTGCAAGATTTTTTAATTTCGTTGATTTAAAATTCAGGAGCCTTCGCTCCAAGTTCCATTTCCAGCTTCTCTTCAGAAGTTGGGAGAGCTGCCAGCGGCAGGTCCCCTGGCAGCCTGGCCACGTTTGGCTGCAGCCACAGTGCAGCTGCCCGCCGGGGTCGGGCGTTGGAGCCCCAGCACGGGTGTCCGTGGGCCCCCGCGGGGCTGCAGGCAGTGGACCGTCAGCAACAGACACGCACGGCCACTTCCGAGGACAGCTGACCGAGAGTGGGCTGGACGCCATGAGAGGCGGAGGGAGGCAAGGACCAGTCAGGACGCCTGACTCACCCTCTGCAGCTGCTGGTGGGGCACGTCCTGCAGGCTGGTGGCCTTTGCTGGGGCCTCGGGGCCCATGGCATTCTCCTTGCACTAATGCCATTATTTCATCATGAGCACACTTCCAGATCTAGTCTTTATTTTTTAAGGTGTTTTTTTTTTAATGTGGGCCATTTTTAAACTCTTTATTAAATCTGTTACAATAGTTGTAAATTTTTTATTTTATTTTTCGGCTGTGCTGGGTCTTCATTATGGCCTGTGGGCTTACTTGCCCCGTGGCATGTGGGATCCTAGCTCCCCGCTCAGGGATTGAACCCTTACCCCCTGCAATGGAAGGCGAAGTCTTAACCACTGGACCACCAGGGATGTCTCCAGATCTAGTCTTACTGGTGCGGCTCTGAAAAGCAGATGGCTGATGTAGAAAAAGAAAGTGCCATGAAACCTCCCCCAAGTGAGCTGTGACCCCATCCAGCTCTGGAAGGGAGGTACAGACCGAAGCTCTGTCTCATCTCTTGCCCCCTTGCAGAGCTGTGGGGTCGACTTCGAGATCAAAGCATTCGCCACGCACAGCGCAGATGTGGAAGAGGACAAAATTCCCAAGAAGTAAGAGTGTGGCTGTGGGAATAGGTGAGGGGTCTGTGGTTAAGGGGTGGGGTAAGAAACCACCCCTCACTTTATGTCTGCGAGATGGACTCCTCCCCCTAGGCTGGTATAGTGGGTCATGGAGCCTCCCCAGGTCAGGACCATCAGGAGGGACCATCTACACATAGGGTGGGCGTCCGTGGCTGACCATCTAGGGGGAATGCAGCAGAAAATGACAGGAGCGTAACCAACCTCAAGGGTTCGTGTAAGCTCCTGAAAGCCTCCACAGTCCCTTGAGTTTCCTTCTTCTTTTGCATTTTGTTGTGGTAGTGGTAAAATACACATAACACGAAGCTGACCATTTTAACCATTTTCAAGGGTACAGCTCAGTGACATTAAACATAGTCATTACCTTGTAAAACCACTTATACACTGTCTGCTACCTATATATAGCATTTGAGATATAGATGATAATACATATGGGATATATATATATATGATATATCTATCCTGAATGCTATATAAATGATGATAGCATTTCTGAAATACCCCCAAACTATCTGTATCCCAAATGCTATCATCACCCCAAACAGAAACTCTGCCCACTAAGCAGTGACTCCTGTCCTCCCGGGCCCTGATGCTCATTTCTCTTGTTCCTGAATGAGGTTTCCAACAGTGCCCTCAACGCTTGCACCCTCATACTCAGAGGATGTCTGTGCCAAATGGCAATGACAAGGCATCAGATTTGTAGAGAGTTCTGAAACGTAATGTAGGCACACATTCTTACCGCAGCTTCACCCCAGAGGAGCCTGAGCCAGTGTCCTCACAGAGGGTGAGAGGGCCCCTCGGAGGGCGGACGGGTCCACACCACCCGCCAGGCGCCGGCCCCCAGACCTGACCCGGCTACCAGTCCTGCATCCATCGGGAGCATCCCTGAGGGATCCCAATCTGGGGATGAGGCAGGGGGCAGGGGGGTGACCTGGTGGGCTGTCCCGAGGAGGCCCAGGTGCTGATCCCGGGACTGTCCATGATGTCTCATCCGCAGGAGCTCCGTGCGTTTGTTGATCCGGAAGGTACAGCATGCACCGCGCGAGATGGGTCCCCAGCCCCGAGCCGAGGCCTCCTGGCAGTTTTTCATGTCGGACAAGCCCCTGCGCCTCACCGTCTCACTCAGCAAAGAGGTGACTGTGGAGCCAGCCTGCGGGGAGCCCGCCCAGGCCCTCAGCTGGGGGTGGGCTGCGGGCAGTCTTGGGTGTAGTGGTAAACACCAACCTATGAGGTCAGTGAAGGTGACCCTGAGACTAGGGCCAAACTGGCTTGCATTCTACTCATCATGGGTCCCAGCAACCTGGGGGAGGTTTGCCCCCCCACCCCCCATCTCTGCCTCAGGGAGCCTCTTAGTGCGGCGTCAGTGGGTGTTACAAATTGTTTGCTTCCCTCAAACTGACGTTGGGCAGTAACGGCGAGGGGGTGGCTGTGTCACGTGAGAATGTCATGGCCGAGAGGTGAAGAACTGCTGGCCAGGGCTGTCTCTGGTCCCTCTGGTCAACAAGGGTCACGCACACATTGACACAGCCTAGCAGACCGTATGTGTGCATGTGTGTGTGTGTGTACATGCGTGTGTGTCTATGTGTGCATGAGTGTGCATACGCTCGCTTGTGTGTGCATGGATGTCTGCACATGCATGCGTGTGTGTGCATGCACGTCTGTGTGTGTGCAACAACATGCCCGTCTAGTATAACACGGAGTCACCACGGGACAAGCTCTACCTCTGCCCCCTCACCACATTCTCCTCTCTTTTCACTCATTCTGCCCCAAATAACTTCCTGATCCCGCTCAAGCGCCCTGGGGCCAGCTCTGCGTGACACTCAGGACTCGGGCGTTCTGGCTGGAGCCCACGCCGTTGCCTCGGCCTCCCACACACGGGGCAGAGCCTGCTCCAGACACATCCCCATAGGAGCCACGATGCCCTCACCTTGCCTTCCTCACAAGCGTGGGAATTCAGCCACTTTGCCTCCAGTTAAAGGCCTGGGATGAGTTCAGAACGACATGACCAGGCTCTCTTACCCTTTTCTGTCCCATCTGCTAACTTCTTCAGATCTATTACCACGGGGAACCCATTCCTGTGACCGTGGCCGTGACCAACAGCACAGAGAAGACAGTGAAGAAGATTAAAGTGCTAGGTAGGACCTCCCGCTCCAGGCTGGACGGCAGAGACTCCCAAACCCCAGTGGCCGTGTTTCCTGGGCCTCTCCTCTGGTCTCTCGGGACCTCTGGGTCCTTGGAACCTCCCGTTCATCTCTGTTGTCAGGGCAGCAGGACCTTAGAGGAGGAGGTCCCTTAAGTGTCCTCTCTGTAGCCTCCTGCCCAGCTTAGAGCCGTCTTCCATCCTAGGACAACATCCCTAACAGCACGTCTTCCCCGTCCTTCCTTGTCCCGCCTTCCTGGAGGGTCCAGGTCTGGGGGGGAGGGAGGAGGGTGAGGGGTTTCCTTTCTGCACAGAGTAGTGGGAGGGACCTGGCCTTCCCCTGCGGCTCGTGCTGTGCACATCCTCTCAGAATCTAGCGGGCAGTCACAGCAGGGCTTCCTGGTCTACCTTCCCGGGTTTCATGATCTGTTGATTGAGCGCACTGGACATGCTTTGTAAATGGTCATCCCCACTGTCACTGCTGCTGTTGTGTCGCCATGTAATGGCCCGGCCTCCCATATATTTGGGAGAGGGGCCTCTGACTTACTGGTCCACTGGTCCAGCACACTTTCTCAGGTCAAAGGGCGTCACAGTGAGGGGGGATGCTCTGCGATCTCAGCCTCATGTGGGCGAAGTAAAAAGACGTTATAGAATGACCTGGAAGGGAAAACTGTCCATCCACTTCTTCCTCAGGCCCTTGATGACTGAGATAGAGTCAGGGTAACCACCTGTCCTGGTTCAAGGATCAAGGACTTCCAGTGCTAAAACGGGCCAGTCCAAGGCAGACTGGGACAGCTGATCACCTAAGTGTCATCCACTACATTCTTCTCTCCCTCTTATCCATCATAGATAAGGCTCAGGAATCGGATGCACTCATACTGAAATATTCTAGATTTTTCTTAATGCTAATATACATGTTTACATTAAAGCTTTGTTTTTATGTGAGTTTAGTTTCTATGCCTTTAAGTCTCTGTAGGACCTGGCATGATTATTTAGCATGTTGTATGTAGTGTCCTGGAGAAGGTAATGCCAACCCACTCCAGTACTCTTGCCTGGAAAATCCCATGGATGGAGGAGCCTGGTAGGCTGCAGTCCATGGGATCGCTAAGAGTTGGACATGACTGAGCAACTTCACCTTCACTTTTCACTTTCCTGCATTGGAGAAGGAAATGGCAACCCACTCCAGTATTCTTGCCTAGAGAATCCCAGGGATTGGGGAGCCTCGTGGGCTGCTGTCTGTGGGGTCACACAGAGTCGGACACCACTGAAGCGACTTAGCATGTAGTGTTCCATATGGTATTTCATAAAGCAGCAGGACGGAGAAAGTACCATTTGATAATTATTTTTTAAGTTGTTTCTCGAAATTTTATGAATACTAACATCTGAACCCCTAATGTTTGAAAGAAGCTGTTGAATTTCTGAAGCCAGATATTGAGAACTTTGTATAGGCCTAGCACTGTGTTGATCAGTTCACACAAATTATTTCTTTTGATTCTCAAATTTTATTTTCATGGAAATTAAAAACCATCTCTTTGAGGGCGTCCCTGGTGGTCCAGGAAGCTCCATGCTTCCACTGCAGGAGGTGTGGGTTCAGTCCCTGGTTGGAGAAATTATTCATGCTACAGGTGGGGCCAAAAAAAAAAAAATTAAAAATCACCTTTGTAATCATCACAACAACTATAGAAGTTAGATGCAATTATCACCCTCATTTTGCTGATGGGGAAATTGAGGCTCAGGGAAGCTCAGTAACTACCCCAGCGCTGATGGCTAGGCGGGGACTTGAGCCCAGGTAGTCTGGCCCCAGAGCCCACCTTCCTATCCACTCACCACACCCACAAACAATCGTGTGCTGCCCGATTCTCCAGGCAAGAATACTGGAGTGGGTTGCCCTGCTCTCCTCCAGGGGACCTTCCTGACCCAGAGATGGAACCCGCCTCTCGTATGTCTCCTGCGTTGGCAGGCAGGGTCTTTACCACTAGCGTTGCCTGGGAAGCCTGGCCTAGGCCAGGACAGGAATCTCAGCCTTCAAGCTGAGCCTGAGAGGTGCACTCAGACGGCCATTAGAGAGGGAAGGCCAACCAGGTCCCCGGAAGGCAGCACGCAGGACCTCACCCCGAGCCTCCCTGCGCTGTCTTCCCTTTGCAGTGGAACAAGTGGCCAACGTGGTTCTCTACTCGAGCGATTATTACATCAAGCCGGTGGCTGCGGAGGAAACACAGTGAGTAGCGGCTTGGGTTTCTATTTCCTGGGCGGTTCCGGCTTCTTTGTCAAGTTCCCCTTTTCGGTCATTGCTGAAGAAGGAAGTAGAGCGGTCAGCCAGCTCCCCAGCTTGCCACGTCCTTCCCCTTTCCTCACTTCAAGGGCTGCAGAGTCACAAGAGTTCTGAGAGCTGGGTCGAGCTAGCAAATGATGGGGAGCAGAAAAATGAAGCCTGAATCGTCACAAGTGGGAAGGGCTAGAGCTTTCTATTGATCCTTAAATAAGTGGGTAGGAATCTGATACTGTTTCTGTCCCCCAGAGCAGGTCATCAAATAACCTGTCAGCCCACATGAGGGGTCTCTATCTTTTGATCTCCACAATTTGAAAATCTGGTACCCATGACGAGGAGATTAGAATGCTATCTCAGTACTCCACCACTAGTCATGAGTGACTTTTCTCCCTCCATTGGAATAAAAATCAAATGGAAAACAAACAATAAAACCCAAGTGAGAATCCTGCGATGGCTTCTTCGTGGTGCAGCAGGAGACCTGGCCGGTTTTGCTTTGTGCTAGGCACTCAGGTTCATTTAACACACAGCTTTCGGGGGGTCACCACCCCCCCACCCAGGAAGGGTCATTTGGGAAGGTGTTTTCCTGTTTTCCAAGCCCCATTGTATGACAAAAATACTCTCATCGTTGGAGGAAGGTAGTGGGGTGAGGAAAGACAGCAGATTCAGCAAGAAAACATTACATAATACTTAAAAGGCCACTTCGGGATAAAGTGTTACTTAAAGCAGAACCTGGCCTGAGTTTACATCTCAGGGGAGAGAGGCAGGAAATGAGCCGCTGACTGCCGCTGCCGGGCCAGGCCCAGGGTCAGTTCCACTCTCAGATGGCATCCTTGCCCACACCGGTGCCTGGGAGTCTTCCCGGCTCACCTGTTGGCA
Organism: Capra hircus; assembly: GCF_001704415.2. Classification (NCBI taxonomy): domain Eukaryota; kingdom Metazoa; phylum Chordata; class Mammalia; order Artiodactyla; family Bovidae; genus Capra; species Capra hircus. The sequence goes on along the minus strand of NC_030810.1, from coordinate 7,764,787 downwards.
TGTGCCCAACAGCAATAGGAGGAAATGGTCCCCAGCTGAGGTTTCCCCTAATATACCCCATTATCTGGTCCTCCTTTCAGCTCATTTTGCATCAAAGAGTCCCAGAAAACTGGACAGCATCCTCGGTACCCTCGAAAATGTGGGAGTGAAAGTGAGGCTTTGGGGGCTCTGGTGGGTGGGCCACCTGGGAACCAGGTCAGCCCTGATGCCCAAGCTGTTACCTAGCATCCAGTCCCAGATCCCAAAGGTGCTGGGAAGTGGCCAGGTGGAGCTTTGGTCCAGGGTCTTGGCAGAGGCCGTCGGCCAGGGTGCAGCAGGACAGGTAATGGTCCAAGCGCAGCCCGGGGGCCTCTTTCTACTGTAGTTATCTTGACAAGGTAATTTCTGCTTCTGTCATTCTGCTGCCCAAACCAAGCTTATTAAGAGAAGATTCCCCGTGGTCCCAAATGCAAGGATGTGGGCCACCTTGTCTCAAGCAGGATTCTGTAAAGGGTGTGCCCAGGAGCCTCTTGTGTGCACTTGGAGGCTGGAGAAGCCACAGCCGCCTTCAGCTCTCCAGGGAGACTGAGGAGGCTGGCCGTGGGGCTGCCGTCTGTCTGGAGGCAGGCTGAGGAAAGGGCCCGAGGCTGGCTCCTGGGCAGGGCTTCCGGGGCCCTGCCTTCTCCTGGCCGGGCACAAAGATGAAGGTTATGCCAGGAACATGGCTAGGGCCCGCCTGGGCTCTGCGATTGGAGAGCCCGAGAGGCTGTGCGGTGGCTGTTGGCACAGGGCTGGGGGCAGCCTGTGGACGAGCGGCAGAGCTGACTCTCCAGCCTCCGATGCTGCTCTGAGCCGGGGATGCTGCCTGACCTGGGGTAACCACGCTGCGGTGCCCTCCGCTGCACCCAGGCCCATGGTTTGGCAGGGGGTCCCTGTGTCTATCAGATGCTGGGGAACGCCCTGCCCGGCTGTTGATGGAGGCGATCTGGGGGAGAAAGAGCCTGTGCTGCTATGAACTCCAAACCTCCCAGTCTGTCCAGCTCACGTGGGAGACTCCCGGGCACTCCCGTCCCCCTCCTGGCTGGGACGACGCCCAACCCGGGCTCTCTGCTGGCACTGACCAATCACCCTGCAGCCCATCAAGTGCTTCATGCAGTCTCAGGAGGAAACTGGGTGTGGTCCCTGACCCTTGGGCCAGTCAGTCCCACTTCACCTCACAGAACATTCCAGAAATTCAGTCCTGGGAGCAGGCTGAGAAACGCTCCAAGGTTGCTGCCAGCCTGTTGTGAGACATCGCTCATGCTCTCCTCCTCCTCATAAGACATGCACGGCCCCTCCGGGCTGCCTTTCCCACGAGTCGTGGGGAATGTGGATTCTGGGAACTGCATGAGCGTAGACAAGGCCTCCTGGGGGTCCTGGTGGCCTTAAGCCTGTGACAGCAACTGGCTAAATCCACCGTGTTTCTTCCTGCAGGGAAAGAGTGCCACCAAACAGCTCGCTGACCAAGACGCTGACGCTGGTGCCCTTGCTGGCCAACAACCGTGAGAGAAGGGGCATCGCCCTGGACGGGAAGATCAAGCATGAGGACACGAACCTGGCCTCCAGCACCATGTGAGCCCCCGAGACTCGGTGCTGGGGGAGGTGGGGGGAAGGGGTCTGTGCCCCTTCTCATCCCAGTCCTGGGCTCACGGCTGGCGCGTGGTGTGGTGGCCGGTGGTGCAAACCCAGCGCTCAGTGGCCCAAGTAGGGATCCCTCGCCTGTGCCTGCTATGACGTAGCAACTACAGCTCTGGGCTCTGGAGACAGCCTTGGCCGAAGCCCTGCTCCCTTGCTGACTGTCTGGGCCACCCCATCAGCTGTCTGAGCGAGGATCTCAGTTTTCCCATCGGTAGGGTATGAGAGCTGACATGGATTACAGGAGAAAGGCCACATCCAATGTGGGGCCCAGCACACAGTGAGTGCTCCAGAAAAGTCAGCTAGTACCTCTAAGAAATAGCATCAGCTAGCATTGAACTGAGTGCCTCACGAAGGATGGAAACATCATTTATTCATTTCCATCTGGAAAGGTAAGGAACAGGGGGTCCTGAGGGCTATGGACGTCAGCTCAATTTAAATGAAACTAAGCACTGATCTAAGCGCAGAATGTTGGGCTGAATTGAGCCAGCGGATCCAGTAGAAACTAGATCAAAGCTTCTAAGTCAAATACCCCTGTCACTCCTCACCGCCCTCTGGGGCTTCCGCTCCTGGCAGCGTGTGTGCGGATGAGCCTGAGGATTGGGGGTAGGAGCTGTGACCAGGCTCGGGGCTCACTGCTAGCTCCCCATACCACCCCCACCCCCATCCTGTGTGGCCCACGGCCCCAGAGATCACCTCCAGGTGATGCTGTCAGGAAAAGCTCTGAGATGAACAGTTGGGGCAGTGAACATCAGGCAAAAAGCAGGATCATGGGAGTCAAAGGGTTTCTGAGGACGATTTTCCAGCTGGCGTGTTAGATTCTAAGCATGTCTGTGATGCTCTGGGAGATAGGCAAACAGGGAGCCAACACCCTAGATCCAGGAACTCAAGGGTGAGGAATCACAAAGTTCAAAATGACATGTGTGTTTGTAAAGATCTTCTGAGATTCGTGGAGTGTTATATAAACACACCCGTCTCTCCATGCTTTCTTTGGTAAGAAAGGTGAATTTCTACTCATTTCATGGATGAGGAAATTGAGGTTTCACCAGATGAGAGGCTCAGCCAAGGACACTGGGTCAGTCAGTGGTAGAGCAAAGCCCACCCCTAGTCCCCAGCCATGAGTTGATGCTTTCAAATTGTGGTGCTGTGGAGAAGATTCTTGAGAGCCCCTTGGACAGCAAAGAGATCCAACCAGTCCATCCTGAAGCAAATCAGTCCTGAATATTCATTGGAAGGACTGATGCTGAAGCTCCAATACTTTGGCCACCTGATGAGAAGAGCTGACTGATTGGAAAAGATTCTGATGCTGGGAGAGCCTGAGGGCAGCGGGAGAAGAGGGCGACAGACGATGAAATGTTTGGATGGTGTCACCGACTCAACTGACATGAATGTGAAAGTCGCTCAGTCGTGTCTGATTCTTTGTGACCCCATTGACTATACTGTCCATGGAATTCTCCAGGCCAGAATACTGGAGTGGGTAGCCTTTCCCTTCTCCAAGGAACTTTCCAACCCAGGGATCAAACCCAGGTCCCCTGTATTGCAGATGGATGGATTCTTTACCAGCTGAGCCACCAAGGGATCCAAAGAATACTGGAGTGGGTAGCCTATCCATTCTTCAGCAGATCTTCTCGACCTGGGAATTGAACAGGGTCTCCTGCATTGCAGGTGGATTCTTTACCAACTGAGCTACCTGGGAAGCCCATGAGTTTGAGCAAACTCCAGGAGATAGCGAAGGACAGGGAAGCCTAGCATGCTGCAGTCCATGGGGTTGCAAAGCGTCGGATACAAAACAACTTAGTGAGTGAATGATGATAAATCCAGAGCCCCCGATCCATCCAGTGTCAGGGCTGCCTTCCAGCTCCACAGTGAGGACACAGCAGAACGTGAATGATCTGGTCTCTTGGAGAGGGTGGTCCCCCACCTGGGGAGCCTAGGGAGAAGGGTTGATCCATCGGGTCTCTGCTTCCTACTGCTTCTCTGCATTCTTCCATTTTTCTTTTCTGTTTCAACAGCATAAAGGAGGGAATAGACAAGACCGTCATGGGGATCCTGGTGTCTTACCAGATCAAGGTGAAGCTCACGGTGTCAGGGTGAGTGTCCACGCCCCAACATGCCACCTGCTCTGTCTGGCCATCAGCCATCTGAATGGTTTTGTTCCCCAGCGATTGGGAGACAGAAAGCAAGAAAGGTCCACAAATTCTACCCATTACATGGTAGGGTTTGAGAAAGATTCTATTTGTCTAGTTTCGCAACTCTGCCTGATGTAACATTACAGAGAAAAAGATAGAAAAGCAGACTGCAAATCACATACACTACGGGTACCTCCTTGCAGTCCAAGCGACTCTCAAGAGTCTTCTCCAATACCACAAAAGCATCAATTTTTTAGTGCTCAGCCTTCTTTATAGTCCAACTCTCACATCCATACACACCACTGGAAAAACCATAGCCTTGACTAGATGGACCTTTGTTTGCAAAGTAATGTCTCTGCTTTTTAATATGTTGTCTAGTTTGGTCATAGCTTTTCTTCCAAGGAGTGTCTTTTAATTTCATGACTGCAGTCACCATTTGCAGTGATTTTGGAGCCCAAGAAAATAAAGTCTGTCACTGTTCCCATTGTTTCCCCTTCTATTTGCCATGGAGTGATGGATCAGATGCCATGATCTTAGTTTCTTGAATGTTGAGTGTTAAGCCAGCTTTTTCACTCTCCTCTTTCACTTTCATCCAGAGTCTCTTTAGTTCTTCTTTGCTTTCTGTCATAAGGGTGGTGTCATCTGCATATCTGAGGTTATTGATATTTCTCCCAGCAATCTTGATTCCAGCTTGTGCTTCATCCAGCCCAGCATTTCGCCTGACGTACTCTGCATATAAGTTAAATAAGCAGGGTGACAATCTACAGCCTTCATGTACTCCTTTCCCAATTTGGAACAAGTCTGCTGTTCCATGTCCAGTTCTGACTTGCTTCTTGACCTGCATACAGATTTCTCAGGAGTCAGGTAAGGTGGTCTGGTATTCCCAACTCTTGAAGAATTTTCCAGTTTGTTGTGATCTCCCCAGTCAAAGGGTTTGACGTTATCAATAAAGCAGAAGTAGATGTCTTTCTGGAACTCTTGCTTTTACTATGATCCAACAGATGTTGGCAATTTGCTCTCTGGTTCCTCTGCCTTTTCTAAATCCAACTTGAATATCTGGAAGTTCATGGTTCACGTACTGTCAAAGCCTGGCTTGGAGAATTTTGAGCATTACTTTGCTAGCGTGTGAGATGAGTGCAATTGTGTGGTAGTTTGAGCATTCTTTGGCATTGCCCTTCTTTGGAATTGGAGTGAAAAGTGACCTTTTCCAGTCCTTTGGCCACTGCTGAGTTTTCCAAATTTGCTGGCATATTGACTTCAGCACTTTCACAGCATTATCTTTTAGGATTTAAAATAGCTCAACTGGAGTTCCATCACCTCCACTAGCTTTGTTCATAGTGATGCTTCCTGAGGCCCACTTAACTTTGCATTTCTGGATGTCTGGCTCTAGGTGAGTGATCACACCATCATGCTTATCTGGGTCATGAAGATCTTTTTTGTACAGTTCTTCTGTGTATTCTTGTCACCTCTTCTTAATATCTTCTGTTTCTGTTGGGTCCCTGCCATTTCTGTCCTTTATTGAGACCATGCATGAAATGTTCCCTTGGCATCTCTAATTTCCTTGAAGAGTTCTCTAGTTCTCTTCAGAAAAGCATGGCAGCTGGGAAATGAGGTCACAGTGCGTCTCAGGAGGCTCCATCCATGATGGGGGGCCTTCTCGCCCCCCAAGTCATTACAGGACTGGGGAGTCTCCTTCTCACACTAGAACACAGATATCTCATAGTTCTGAGGAAATGGTTTTCCATCTTTTTTTGAATTCAATTTCTTTCAATTTAAAAATCTCATCAAGGGACTTCCCTGGCAGTCCTGTGATTAAAATTGTGTGCTTCCAGCTCAATGGGTGTGGTTCAATTCCTAGTTGGAGAACTAAGATCCCACATACCACGTGGCATGGTCTAAAAAAAAGAAAGAAAGAAAGAAAGAAATCTCATCAAAAGGGAAAAACTCAACTTCTCATTTTCCTTTCCAAATTCCATTGCCAAAGGCTCTGGCCTTTTACCTTAATGAGTCCTGGGTAGTTCAGCCGTCAAGGCAAATCTATGTGTTTATTCTATGAGTCTCAGTGGACAAAGAGTTCCCCAAGTTTTGGTTGGGACCACAAAGTAGAACATGGGTTGATTTTGCGGATTTTGTTAACACAACATTGTAGTTGTCCTGTTTTACAAAGCGTATAGTGTTGAGACTTCCTGGCAGTCCAGTGGTTAAGACTCTGTGTTTCCAACACCAGGGACACAGGTTCGATTCCTGGCTATGGAATTAAGATCCAAAATGCCCTGCAGCAAGGACAAGATATATATGAAATGATAAATATGTATATATGATATAGTATCTATATCTATAAAGTATATAGTGCTTTCTTTCACTTTCTCTGAGAGGCTCTAAAACAGAGGCGAATGTAGCAGTCAAGCTAACCGTTTAGCAGGTATTTCATGGTGACCTTTGTGGCCATGAGAGAAATTCTGGCCTGGGGTTTATTCTTGAACTTTAGGGCTTAAACCTAAGTGCTTCCTCTTTTTAACTAATCCGCTTGAGAAAGACATGAAGTCACAAGCAGAGAGGAATAGCGGAGTGCACCGTGAGGAGCACAAAGATCCTGAAAGTTGTGGGTGATGAAGGGCCGGAGGGGGATGCATCCATTTCTGAATAGCGGCAAGGAGGGCCGTGTTAACACCGTGGACAGTCTCCATAGCACTGTTTGTGTTTTTGTTTCCTAGCCTTCTGGGAGAGCTCACTTCCAGGTAAGCCTCGTCACTGTCCTTCTCTGCTTGATTCCAGGGTCTGAAGGGGACAAACCTGGCGTTTAAAACAGGACAGTGAAATCCGGTTTCCCAGTGCCATGCTCAGCGACGTAGGGAAACTTGCCCGCTCACACTGTGCAAACCTTGGCTGACAGGTGTGAGGCTGGGACGTTTCGTGGAGGCTATAGCTGGGTCTGCCCCTGGATGAAGACACACACATAGATTAGACACACTCTCAGAAAACAGGCACAATCCATGCAGTTGCCCCTGTGTGTACGCACGTGTGTTCAGGGGTGAAATATACATAACCATTTTAACCTTTTAAACCCGTGCAGTTCAGGAACTTCCCTGGTGGTCCACTGGTTAAGATTTTGTGCTTCCAATGCAGGGGGCACAGGTTCAATCCCTGGTTGGGAAACTAAGACTCACACGCTGGTTGGTGCAACCAAAACAGAAAAAACACCAAACGACAGAGTTCAGTGGCATCAAGGACACTCGCAGAGCTGCATGACTGTCACGATTCTCCAGTTCTTGTACCCTCTGCCTGTCCGAAAAGGACACCCCGTGCCTCTGGAGCCATCTCTCCCACTCACCCCACTCACTGCTCGGCAACTGCTAATCTGCCTTCACTGTAGACTCGCCTCATTTGGACATTTCACGTGAACGGGATCAGGCAACACCTGTCCCCGCGGGACCAGCTTCCGCTCGGCGCGTTTGCAGTGCCCCTGTCTTCAGTGCTTCTCTCCCGTTTGTGGCTGAGATTCAGTCCACGGTGCGAGTGGGCCGCATTGTGCTCATCCATTCATTGTGGGTGGACCCTTGGCTTGTCTCCACCTTTGGGCCTTTGTGAATAGCGACGGCGGGCTTCTAAATCAGGCACACAGAGGCAGCAGGCAGACGCGTCTGAGGCAGGCGCTGGCCTTACATGCTCCGTCACTGACTCCTGTGGCCCCCCCTCCCGTGGAGCCAGGGCAACCTCTCTCCGAGGCCCCGGCCACACGGGCACCCACCAGGGCACCTTAGCAACAGATGAGATTTGACCAAAGCAGTGACCCCAGGGTGGGAGGCGGTGGGTCCTGGGTGAAACAGGGAGTAACCCTTGTCCCCTCCCCGACCCCCCGACCCCTTTCCATTCTTCCTGTGTCCAGATTTTCCTTCTGTCCCTTCCTGACTCCCTGCCCTCCTTTTTCTGTATAAATTCCAAGCTACCTCAAAGTCCTGTAGCTTCTGGAATTGGCTGGACTCTGCTCATCACAAGGGACTGCTCTCCACAAGACCCAGGTCTCCAGCATTGCAGGCAGATTCTTTACCTTCTGAGCCACGAGGGGAGCCCAGGTGGCACTAGTGGTAAAGAGATCGTCTGCCAATGCAAGAGACGTACGTTTGATCCCCGAGTTGGGAAGATCCCCTGGAGAAGGGCATGGCAACCCACTCCAGTATTCTTGCCTGGAGAATCCCATGGACAGAGGAGCCTGGGGAGGCTACAGTCCACAGGGTCTCAAAGAGTCAGACATAACTGAATTGACTTAGCATACACTATGTCCCTGGACGTCCCACTACTTAGCATGTCCCTGAAACTAATAACCAGGAGGAAGGGGGACCCCAAAATCCTGGCCGCCTCAGCCTCGTGCAAGTGGAGTTTCCGGACCACATTCCAGGGAATACATTTAAAAATCCCTTCCTGACCACTTCCTGATTTCTGGTTTGTTTTGTTTTGGATCTTGCTGAGTCCTCCTTCAGCTGAGGCCTGGGGATCTTTCTTGAAGCTCTGCAACCACAGCTCTCAGCTGTGCATTTACAACCATGTGCATTCTGACCGCTCTGCCTCCTTTGTTTCTAGTGAAGTGGCCACTGAGGTGCCGTTCCGCCTCATGCATCCTCAGCCAGAGGACCCAGGTCAGTCACGCCTTGTCTTGGCTTTCTCTAGTCCTTCGCCACCCGTGGATTTCTTACTTAGCCTCTGCTAGTTCTTCCTTGACCACATCTCTGGGCATGCGAGGTTGCTGGCCACATTCAAGTGCCCTGGGCCCTCCCAGAAACCAGGGCTCAGCGACTATGTCAGGGCGCTCGTCCAGTGGTCCAGGCGGTTTGTCCAGCTGCAGTGAGTGCCTGGAGGATGTAGCATCCTTGCTTGGATGCGGGCTATCTCGTTAGGTTTTGTTAGGAATGATTTAAAAGCAGACGCTTTGCTGTAAATAGGCTTGGGTTGAGACTTAAAGAAAATTCGGGCAAAAGATAAATTTGACAGCCTGAAGCTTTTGTGTTTCATTTGGGAGCATTAACAGGAATTTAGAAAGTGAGTGTTTTTGAGAGTGGCAGTTGTGATGAGAATACAGAAGTTACTAGAAACGAGGATCAGGCTGGTATCCTAATGCCTGGGCTCCTTTGAATGTCAATCCATTGGTTCTTGCATGGATGTTAAAACCAAATGAAGCCGTGGTTGTGCAGCTCTGTGAGCAAGCTAAAAGCCAGAGGGCTTTAGCTTGTAAAGCTGTGCATGTAAATAGGTGAATTGTATGGTACGTGGGTTGGACTTCTCCAGTGGCTCAGATGGTAGGGAATCTGCCTGGGATGCAGGAGACCCAAGTTTGATCCTTGGGTCGGGACGGTCCCTTGGAGAAGGAAATGGCAACCCACTCCAGTATTCTTGCCTGGAGAATCCCAGGGACAGAGGAGCCTGGCAGGCTGCAGTCCACGGGGTCACAAAGAGCGACTAAGCACAGCGCAGCACAGCTCTTTCGAAAGAGATAAGTGAACCAGCAAAATTAATATCGATGCAATCTCAGAAATTCTGAGGAAGAATTATCCACTGTGTGTTAAGGTGGCTTAGTTGGCAGGAAAGAAAATTGGACCTGTCTGGATGAGAACCCTCCAGAGTTATAGTAATTAAGAACATTTTAAGTAAAAGTGGTGTGAACAAGTGGGGTTTATTTTTCTTATATTTTATAAAAAGCCTTTCTACACTGATAGTGAGACGGCATTTAAACATCAGAATGAGCCCCCATAATCATTTTGGCTTTGTCTCAAAACTATTTTGTCTCAAAGTATGTCTTCCAAATATTTTGGATTCAAATACTCAATGTGCTTTGCCAAAAACTTCCCTTGGGGGAAAAACACACAGCCTAACCATATTTATTATTATTATTCATTTATGCTTGTGTCATTAAAGCACTATTTTAAACTCTGTGAGATTGAGATGCATTCTGGTCCCTTTCAAGGACATTTTAAAAGGCCGTTTTAAAACTATGACTGGAGGAGATGTCATCGCTGGTGTCAGATCCTTTTCTGGCCCTGTGAACAGACTTTAGGACTTCTCTTGGGGGAAGTGGGGTTATTCCTTTCCTGGGTATGACGTCTTCATGTTCCAGTCATTATGGCCCTTACAATGAGCATATTACAACATCAAGGCTAAGACAATGATCTTTCATACTGTCAGATTTCAGGGAGAAAGAACAAATTACCCCCACGGACTAGGGGTTCTGATTCCCTGAGGTTTATGCGTCCCAAGTTTGATTTGCAGATGCACGCTCATCTCTCTCTCACTAGCCTGGTCCCCGACTCCCTGAGTCTAGACGAGGAGATGCTAAATAGAGCAAGCATAAACTAGAGTTAAGAAGGCCTGCCAGGGCTAGAGGCCAAGTGATCTGTGTGCACTAAGTGCTAGAGAAATGCTACTGAGTTTTTACTGTCCTCTGTTTAGAGCATTCTTACAGAATTCAGGTGTTGACTCTCTTCAAGGCTGATGGTCGCACTTAGTATAATTTTATGCTCAGCACCGAAGGGGGGCATCCAGGATGGTTCTTGCCCAGTGTTGCTTTGACGCATCAGCCTCTTGGTAGGTCCCCTCACCCTCCAACAGCCACTGGGGTGCAGGTTCGCTGTCAAGTCCCAGGACTCACCCCTAGAGAGCAGGATGTGGAAGGTGGCCCCGGTGTACTTCCACATGGGAAGTGGGCTGTTAACAGCTCCCGGGGGCTCTGACCTGGACAGGGTCCAAAGGACATGTCGTAGGGAGAAAGGCTTTGAAAAGAGAAGCCCAGCCTCGGAGAGGGTGAGGTTAAGCAGGGAGAGGGTCTAGAGGTGAGGTTGTGGCTGTTCCGTCTGGGGAGGTGCAGGTTGCGGGGGCAACTTTTGGAGGAAACGATGGTTAAAAATGCAGGGAGAGGGATGTCCCTGGTGGCCCAGGGGCTAAGACTCTGTGTTCCCAATGCAGGGGGCCCAGGTTCGATCCCTGGTCAGGGAACCAGATCCCACATGCTGCAACTAAGACTCTGAGCAGCCAAATCAATAAATGACTATTTTAACAAAAACAACAAAAATGCAGGGAGAAAGGCCCTCTGAGGGGGACCTGGCCAAGAAGCAGGAATGACATGCACTTTCTATGAAATGCGTTTCTGGACCTTTTATTGCTCCACCTGTAAAGTGACCTATTGAAGGAAGAAGAGTTCTGCTAGACAGGACAGATGCTAACAGATGTCTCTCCTCTCTTCCACGCTCACAGATAGCGCCATGGAAAGGTGAGCACTGCCCGGCATTATCCCCGTTCTATGACCTCCTCTTCTGCAACCCTAGAGTGAGCCTTCACACTTGCATGTGTTTCTTCTTCTTCTTTTTTTGAAATGCAAGTGCCTGACTTAGGCTTTGATTGCCGAGGCATCCACTTCAAAGAGGCATCCACTCCAGCGACGGCTGTCTTGAATAGACACATTGCCAGCCCCAGGACTAGATCCCAGCCAGGCTGGCTCTCCCCACTGAGGCGCCTCTGTTGTAGAGATTTTGGTTGATTTCAGTAGCAGATCCTCCGAGCCACTTGTTCTTTTGTCTTGGTACGCTTTAAATTCCCCTCTCTTCTGTTTTAAAACTCACCAATAAAGAGTGAGCCCTCGAAACTCTAGAGCCCCCCTGCCTCAACCCCAATAAAGGCAGAACACCCCAGGCCCGTGTCCCTGAGCTCTCTTTATCCATGACTTTGCTGTGTGGTCCCAGGTGTGCTGTGTACCTTCCAGGTCCTGTAAGTAATAAACCTTTATTTTCTCAAAGTTTCCGGATGGTTATTGCTGAAGGGCGTCTTGCAATCCTAACAGGAACCACGAGGGCCGGGCCAGCCACAATAGTGGTTATTGATAGGCTAAGACCTGCACAAAAACACACCCCTTTGGCGGGGGGGGCGGGGGGGGGTTCTTTCTGTAGACGCCCCACCCTCTCAACACTGGTGCACGCCCTGGCTTTCCTTTTGCTCCCTACTATCCGGGCATGCACACATGTGGACACACGCACACATGTGCACGCACGCACACACACAGTTATCCCAAGCATGTATGTGTGCTGTGTGGGTTCCTTCACTGTTTCATATTTTTGTTTGCTAAAGCGATTTTACACGGAAAGCTAGGAGGAGGATGGCCTTGTCCCCCGTCGCATCAGTGGGAGAATCTTGATGGGTTCCTCTTGCAAAAGGAAGATCAAGAACCTTGTTTTTCCTCCAGATTTCATCACAAGCTCCAAAGAACATGCCTTGATCAAAATGTTCTTTGTTTTTATTTTAGTTTTCAGGATGAAAATTTTGTTTTTGAGGAGTTTGCTCGCCAAAATCTGAAAGATGCAGGAGAATATAAGGAAGAGAAGACAGACCAGGAGGCGGCTATGGATGAGTGAAGAGGCCGGCTCAGGACGTGGGATGCGGGGTTGCTAGCCACATGGTAGCTAGGGCTCCAAGTTAGCCCTTTAGTGACGCTAAATTCCAAAGTGTGGGTCTTTTTCACAGAAATAAAGTTTGTTCTGCCCTGGCTGTGAGTCAAGCTGACTTGTTGGGGAGGCTGAGTGAGTTAGTAACGCGCAAGGGGCAGCCTGGAGCCTGGGGGTGCGGGGGCATGGGAGAGTGGGTTGGGGGAGAAGAATCCGTTAAGGTTAGAAGGCACCCTGAAACCATGTGCTCACCCCACGGGGGGCTGGTGTGTCCCAGGCTTTCTCTAGGGCCTCTGGGGTAGGCTGTTTCCCTGGAAACTTGGGGAAGGGGGCGGTGCGGGGCAGTGTGTCTAGTGACCTGTGCTATCCTAGCTCCAGGGCACCCACGGAGCCTCCCCAGAGAAACAGGGCAGTGGACAAATGTGGGCAAAACTACTCTTCATCTCTGATTCAACTTTGGTGAAGAATCCACCTGCAATGAGGGAGACCTGGGTTCGATCCCTGGGTAGGGAAGATCCCCTGGAGAAGGGAAAGGCTACCCACTCCAGTATTCTGGCCTGGAGAGTTCCATGGTCTATACAGTCCATGGAGTCGCAAAGAGTCGGACACGACTGGGCACCTTTTTCACTTTCACTTTCACTTCACTTTGGATCCAAGTCCTGCTTGAGCTCTGGGTTGTTGGGTGTTTCTATTGAATGCAAGCAATGAAATTCGAGTTGACTGGTATAAAGGGGAAAAAAGGAATGCATTGGAAGGACTCAGAGTGGCTCAGAGAACTGACTTAAAGGAAAAGTCTGAGCTGCCACATCTGGGGTGGGTGGAAATCAGAGAAGCCCCAGGGGTCATGGCCCAGGAGCTCCGGGTCCTGCCCTCTGGGTTGGCCATTCACCCCTGGTGGCCTAGCACCAAATGCTCCTAGTCTCTGAGTCTCTGGTTCCGGTGTGCTATTCCTGGGAAGGAGACTCTGGCCCGACTTCGGCCAGGGGATCAATACCTCGGGGCCAGCGATGGCAGAGCCCAGCCCTGGGAATGGGTTGTCCTAGAAGAGGGGGTTCTCCGTGAGTCCCATGGGCTTCTTGGTTAGACTGCCTTCACTGGGTTTGGGCATTGAAGGGGTCAGGGAAAGGAAAGCTTGTGTCCAGGAGGAAAGTGAAGCTGAAGAAGAAGATGTAACAGAGGTGATGCCGGGGCCCTGTCTTTCCAGAGTCCTCTTCTTGGCCCGTGGTACCCCAGCCTTGGGGTCTGCTGCTGATGGCAGAGAGACTGAATGGCTCTCTTGGTGCCCACGGAGGGCCTGGGGGATGTGTGGACCCCCTGGTCCATGCCTCAAGGGAATAGGATGAAAGGGGATTGGAGCGTTCTACACAGTTTAACCCATTCACAGGAAGGGTGAGGGTGGACAGGAGGGGGCCATTGTGGGCTGGACACTCAGGGTCAGGTCTCCAGGACCAAGAGCAGAGGCAGAGGACCAGAGTGGGAAGGCCCCACACCTGGGTTTGTTTGGCACGATTCCAGGCTGTCTGTGTCCTGGGGACTGGGATTTAGATTGGAGGCTCTCCTCAGGAACCTAGGATGGGATCCCATACTCACAAATCAAAGTCTGAACTTGAGCGTTGAATAGGAGGCTTTCCGATATTGACAGCAATGAGGAGTCATTTCTGGAGAAGAGCTAATTACAATACAGGCAGAAAACTGGGCCTTTGGCCTGTGGGTGAGCAGGGTTGGACCCAACCTCCCTGTCATTTTTTTCTGCCTTGCTAAGGGAACAGTAAGCAGGCTGCCATTCCAGCCACACCCCTGTCTCAGGACACAGGGTTGGAGGAACGCTCCTCTGGGGATCAGAGCCCTTCCGCTGCCTGCCCACTGCCCAAGCCCACAAGTTGGCTGTGGTTGGCTCCTGCTGGAGATCCTGGGCAAGACGGCGACCTGGGACTGTGCCCGGCGGGGATGGTGAGAGGATCAGTCACTCGGTTCCTGCATTGCTCGACCCCAGGATATCCTAAGTCAGCGTGGACAGTAATAGGCTGGACCTTTGAAAGCGTGTGGGTGTGAGAGCCAGAGAGGAAGGCCAATCCCCGGAGAACAAAGGTCAGAACAGCCCTGGCCCTTCAGGTTATTTTGGTAACAAAACGCCTGACTTTCGCGTGCTGGCTAGTTTACCATCTGCGGCTGGCCACCCCCGTGAGAATTCTGGGGTGGGAGCAGGAAGTAAGCCACCGCTGCCTGACCAGGATAAGGAATCTTGCCTGGCCGAGCCTGTGCACCAGGGATGTGTCTGCTTGGCGTGCAGACCCCTGGCATTGAGAGGCAGGATGTCCGTGTGCAGGTTGGATGGGCGGGCCAGGGCTTTCTAGGTACGTGCGGTGGGAGACACAGGGTGCCAGGGAGCTGAGGGTGTTGCAGGGAGAAAGCGGGGTCTGAGAACTTGGGGCAAAGTTTGCAACCTGCAACCAAAGGGCTGGAGAAGTAGGGATCGCTGCTGTTTTTTGGGTATCTGCACCATGCTTGGGAAGCACCAACCATGCCTCCCATTCATTAGATGAGAAAACTGCAGTTCAGAGAGGTTATATCCCTTACTCAAGGTCACAAAGCTAGTGAGAGTTGGAGTCAAGACTTAAACTCTGGTTTCCTGGAGTCGATAAGAATCAGAACTCTCCTCACAACAATTTTTTTTTTTTTTGGCTGCACCACATGTCATATGAGACTTTAGCTCCCTGACTTGGGATCCAACTTGTGCCCCTAGAGTGGAAGTATAGAGTCTTAACCACTGGACTGCCAGGCAGTTCCCTTCACTCGTCTTTTGATGCTGAATCTGTATATGAGAGTTTGAACGGGAGGAAGGGGAAGATTGGCATTTATGATTCAACAAATGGCTGCCCTGAAGTTTTTTTTAAGTTGAAAATATTAATATTATTGAGGTAGTTATAGATTCACATGCAGTAGTAGGAAGCAATACAGAGGGATTCCCCAAAGGTAACATCTTGCAAAACTATAGCTGATACCATGACCAGGAAATTGACACTCACACAGTCCATCCATCTTTTTCATATTTCCCCCATTTTAGTTTTTACTTGCATTCATGTGTGTGTGTGTGTCTTTTATCATGTGTAGATAACTTCTTTTTAGAGCATCTGTTTTCCTATTCCTCTAAGATTTTTCACTGCTTGCCTCCCAGTCTAACCTCACGGCCCTAAGGGTCTAGTTTACTGATCCTCGGCAGGTGGGCAGGGAGGGGGCTGGAGGTGGCCGCATTTGGAAATGTATGGGGGGCAGCATTTGGTGACATGGGTCCCCCGGGGCCAGGGAAAGTTTATGTCACACACAGCGAAGAAATCTCCTGCTCCAGATGTCAGTCATCACCCTAGTTCAGGGTAAAACAATTCCCATGTTTTCAAGTGCACCGTTTTATCCATTCTAACATGAATCGGTTCTTTCTGACAGGAGGTGCACTTCTGCACTGACAGGTCGAGAAAAGAAAGATTAGGTTGGATGTGAAGTGTGTTATTACTGCCACCTCGAATATGCCCTTAAGGTGGGGTAGACTCGGGGAGCAGCGTATTGTTAGCGATGATTCATAACGTGACTCACTCCATCAGGAGGCGCCCGGTGACTGTGCGCTTACAGGCACCACCTCGGGGGAGGTCTCCAAGGGAACAGCTCAGCAGCTACCCGGGAACACAAAGGCTTCTTCGATCATCAGAGAAAATATGCCAGTTATGTGCCTCTGATTGCAGAACAGAATACAGTTCTTACTAAGCCTAATACTCTTTCTTAAAATATACTTTATTTTCAAATAGTTTTAGATGTACAGAAAAGCGGCAAAGTACAGTAAGTCCCTCCACACGCTGTGTCTCCTAAATCATTAACATCTTATACTAGGATAGTACATTGGCCACACCGAATGTGTCAACATGTGTGTGTGTGTGTGTGTGTGTGTGTGTGTGTGTGTGTTAGTTGCTCAGACTGCCCAATTCTTTGCGAACCCATGGACGGTAGCCCACCAGTGTCCTCTGTTATGGAATTCTCCAGGCAAGAATACTGGAGCAGGTAGCCATTCCCTGCCCTAGGGATCTTCCCCACCCAAGGGATCGAAGCCAGGTCTCCTGCATTACAGGCATATTCTTTACCATCTGAGTCACCAGGGAAGCCCTAGAATGCATCAATATTGACACATTATTATTAAGCGGAAAGTACATTCTTTATTCAGATTCCCTTAGCTTTTAACCTACTATCCTTTTTCTGTTCCAAGATCCCACATGACATTTGGTGGTCACGTTTCCTAAGGCTCTTGAGGCTGTGACAATTTCTAGGACTTTTTCATTATTGCAAATAGACTCCTCTCCAGCCAGATTCCACCTCCCAACTCTGTCTTGAGTTCACATCTATGCCCTTGGCTTTTCACCTCTGAAATGATGGATTCTGGATCCCAGGTACCCCATGAGCATCCAAAAGATATAGGCAACAGCACTGTCCCTCCCAACACCCCTAGGTTTTTGCACTTATGTATCACACTATACGGTTATTGTCTTCCCAAGTAGTGTTAGTGGTAAAAATTAACCCACCTCCCAATGCAGGAGACTTAAGAGATACGGGTTTGATCCCTGGGTCAGCAAGATCCCCTGGAGAAGGAAACAGCAACCCACTCCAGAATTCTTGCCTCGAGATTCCCAAGGACAGAGGAACCTGGTGGGCTACAATTTATGGGGTCTCAAAGGGATGGACATGACTGAAGTGTCTTAGCATGGCCATGTTGCAAGTAATGGATATAAAATCACTAGTCTCTGTGGAGAGGCAGGACAGCTTTCCCTCTGTGCCCTTATCAGCCAGCTCCTTGCTGTCATAACACGGTACCACAGACCTGGGAGCCTAAGCAACAGGACTTATTTTCTCAGGATTCTGGAGGCCAGCAGCCTGAGGTCGAGGTGTGGCCAGATTCTTCTGAAGCCTTCCTCCTCGGTTTGCAGATGACTTCTCTCTGTGTCTTCATGGGGTCTTCCCTTGGGCCCTGCCTGCCTCCACATTTCTTCTTACAAGGACGCCAGCTGTACTGGGTGAGGGCCGTCCCAGTGGCCTCATTTTAACTTAATTACTTCCTTAAAGACCCTGGCTGCACACACACTCACATTCTAAGGTCCCAGGGGATTAGGGCTTCAATGTATGGCTGTTGGGGGACACAAGTCAGCCCCTAACAAGACCCTTCTCTGCTCCTTCTTTGAGCTTCAGCTTCCTAGGAAGCCTAGCCCTAGAGGGTCAAGGACTTCGCACTGACATGGTCCAAGTGAAGTTCTGCCTCTCTTGCCTTCCTTGGGAGAGGTTTCTGAACCTCAGGACTTCATCTCTAGAACGAGACCATCAAGCTTGCTCTGGGGGACTCATGTGCAGACTAGAATTGCTGGTCAAGTGTTCGGCATGTGCCCAGTGGTTCGTCAATGGGACTCATGCACTCCTGCATTGGCAAGCTTTCTGCCACCAAGGAAATGTTCTATCTTGTGCGGCCCTGGGTGGTAGCAGCTAAACTGCATTTACCTACTGAGCAGCTGAAATGTGGCCAGTGCTGCCGAGAAACTGAAAATTAATTTTAATTAATTGAAATAGAATTGGAAATAGCCACGTGTGGCTAGTGGGTACAGCAGTGGGCAGTGTAACCAGTGGACCAGGGGCCCCCCAGCCTGTCCCTGTGCCATGCCCTGTCCTGGCTGTGAATCCATTCCCCTGGCCATGTCCCCCTATTATATGTACTTTGTGGCCCCCAGGGGTGGTGGGTCTCCTGTATTTTGCCTCTGGAAAGCAACACCTTGTGCGGTGGGGGCCAGAGCATGCTGACCAGCAGGAAGGACAGGAGCCACTTTGTCCCTAGTAGCAGCCCTTTGAAAGGGCAAGGGGACAATTGTGTAGCTCCACAGTACTGCAAGGACATGACTTAGCAGCTGAACGACAACAGTACCTCAGAATGTACTGCATTTGGAAGTAGGGTCTTTAAAGGGGATTTGTCCTTCCGTTCAGTTCAGTTGCTCAGTCATGTCTGAGTCTTTTCCACCCCATGGACTGCAGCACACCAGGCTTCCCTGTCCATCACCAACTCCCTACTCAAACTCATGTCCATTGCTTTGGTGATGCCATCCAACCATCTCATCCTCTGTCGTTTCCTTCTCCTCCTGCCCTCAACCTTTCCCAGCATCAGCTTGTCCCTCTGAGGTGGTGCCAAATCCTTCTCCACCTCGATGTGCCAAAGGGTGGCAAAACCTCAGCTGATGTCACCTCCTCAGCTTCACTCCCACCCACCCAGCATCAGCAGTCTTAGCCGGGAAGGAGGTGGCAGTGGCGATGGTGGTGCTCAGTCATGTCAGACTCTTTGCGACCCCTGTAGCCCACCAGGCTCCTCCGCCCATGGGATTTCCCGGGCAAGAATCCGGGAGTGGGTTGCCTTTCCTCCTCCAGGGGATCTTCGCCACCCAGGGAGGGAACCCTTATCTCTTGCATCTCCTGCACTGGTAGGCAGATTCGTTACCACTGTGCCACCTGGGAAGCCCTGCTGGGAAGGAGGGCCTTATCCTAAATGGACTCTGCCTCCCTCCTAGCGATCACTCTGCCCGGAGTCAATTTCTCTCTCTCCACAGCCATCCGGGGCAGCCACCGGATCCATTACTTCAAAGCCTGGATCATAGACCTCAGCTTTGTGACCTAGTCCCTGCCCCAGGATTCAGATAGCTCAAGGGCTTCCAGTTTCCCTCAGTTCAGTTCACTCGCTCAGTTGTGTCCAACTCTTTGAGACCCTATGGACTGCAGCACACCAGACTTCCCTGTCCATCACCAACTCTCCTAGTTTACCCAAACTCATGTCCATCGAGTCAGCGATGCCATCCAGCCATCTCATCCTCTGTGGTCCCCTTATCCTCCTGCGTTCAATCTTTCCCAGCATCGGGGTCTTTTCAGGACTCAACCTAAAAAGCCCAAGCGCCTTATCAGGTGAACAAAGCCAGGTCTGACCTGTACGCCCCTAGGCTCATCTCTTTGAGAGTTTTCTTTCCTTTAGGCTACAGTGTCCCTTTTTCCTAGAAATGTGTTCTTTCTTGCCTACAGGCCATTGCATCATCTCATCTCTTGGCCCCCTCACCTGCCCCACCCCACCCGAACAGGGTTCTCCGGTCAGGGATAACCCCTGCTCACATTTTCCGTCTCACGTTAAACATTTCTGCAGGAAGCCTTCTCAGATGGAACCGTGTATCTGTGTTCCGGTATCCCAGAGGCCCGCGCTAGTATTTTCTTCCTGGCATTTGTGCACACATACACGCATCCACTCGCGGTGCAACCAAGTGCCAGGCGCAGCTTTAGATGCTGGCGACACAAGGCGGGACAAGAAAGAAACGGGGGCCGCCTGCAGGTCACTTCCATTCTTGAAGGGGAAGATTAAAGCTTTAAAAAAGTGAAGACAGAAACAAACAAACAAACAAAACACACAATTTGTGTCCTAGGAAGAACAAGCAGACGCTAAATTCTGGGCATCCGACACTACAGGTGGGGGCGAAGGGGCGCGGGAGCTGGGCGCGAGTCCTCTCTGCGCGCGCGCGCGGGCGCCCGGCAGGGGGCGCGGAGGGGGCGGAGCTGGAGACCGCGCGGCCGGGCCCCGCCCCGCCCACTAGCCCCGCCCCCGCGAGACCCCGCCCCCGGCCCGGCCCGGCCCCCGGCCCCGGCCCCGCCCCCGCCCGCTGTGCGCGCGCTGGCCGGGCAGCATGGCGGCGGCGGCGGGCGCCCCTCAGCCGGGTCCGCCGCAGCCGCCTCCGCCGCCGCCGCCCGAGGAGTCGTCGGACAGCGAGCCCGAGGCGGAGCCCGGCTCCCCCCAGAAGCTCATCCGCAAGGTGTCCACGTCGGGCCAGATCCGCCAGAAGGTGAGCCGGCGGCGGCGGCGGCCCGGGCGCGCGCCCCTCAACGCCGCGGCAGCCCCGTGAGGCCCGCAGCCCGGCCGGAGCGGCTGCCCAGGCCCAGCCCGGCCCCGGCCTAGGGTCCCGCCGGGCGCTGCTGCCCACACGGGGCGCGCTCCGTCGGGTAACGGGGCTGGGCGACGGGGCTGGGCGCGTTCACCCCCACCCCGGGCGGGGCGGCAGCGGCGGGGACCCCGGGGCCTGGGGGCGCAGGTGGGCACCGCGCGGGGGCCGGGCGGGCGGGGCGCTCGGCGGGGTGGGCCGCGAGCACCCGGAGGGCAGGCCTTACAGGCTGAGGGGGCGAGCTCACCAGAAACGGGGGCTCCAGGCTGCGCCCCGCCGGCGAGCGCAGCCGGACCGCGGCTTCTGCACGGAATTTCTGAGCACCGAGAGGGCTGGATCCCGCTGGGAGCTCTGCGCTCACCTGTGTGATTCCCGCCCCTCCCCCCGCCCCCCCGCGAGAAACACGGTTGGAACCGGGTGTGGGGGTTCCTCCCTCCCCTTCCCTCTCCTCGCGTGGTTTTTCGTGCGGGAAAGGGCCAGAGATGCACGTCCCCCGACCGTCTCCCTCTCTCTCCCTGGGCGAGCTGGGGACCAGGGGCTTGTCCCTGGCTGCGCACCCCGCTTGGCACCTCGCTCTGTACGGAGAACTCCGGGCTCGGAGTGTTAGCTGCAGAAAGACGCATTTCCTTTCCGCAGGAGTAAAGTTGCACCCTTTGTTTTCCCCTCGCGGTTTCCGTTGCCCACTGCTTGGGGTGGGGGTGGGGGGTTGCTACAACAGGTGAGCCCTGTTGTGTTAGCGCGCGGCTTCCTCGGGCAGGTGGTTGGACAGGTGGCTGAGGGCAGGCGGGGTCCGTGGGCAGCCCCGGGCTGGCAGACTTGCTCATCCCGCTGCGGTGCGCTTTTCCTCTGCCGCCAGCGAGTTCAGCTGGTACTTTTACCGTGGGAGCCATTTCTGGCTTAATCATCTTCTCTCGGCCTCTGATACCTCTGTGTGTGTGTGTGTTGTGTGTGGGGGTAATCTTCGGCCCTAACGTTACAAACACGTTTATTGTGAAGTGCTCCAGTTATTCAGCACGTAGGTATTGAACACCTTCTTTGTTCCAGGTGTTAACAGTCGGAGTAGTAATTATAGTGGTAGTCATTCCCCAGTGCTTACTGCGTGCCAGGCAACTTTTCTTGGGTTAGCTTGACAGCACTTGACATGGGTTAACTTATTTAGCACCCATTGTGTTGGGTGTGATCTGTCATCCTCTTCTCTCTCTTTTTTTAAAATTTTATTTTAAACTTTTTATTTTGTATTGGGGTATAGCCGATTAACAATGTCATGATAGTTACAGGGGAAACAAGGAAGGGACTCAGCCATACATAGACATGTATCCATTCTTCCTCAAACGCCCCTTGCATCCAGGCTGCCCTGTAACGCGGAGCAGAGTTCCCTATAGTAGGTCCTTGTTGGTGATCCATTTTAAATAGAGCAGTGTGTGCAAGTCCACCCCAAACTCCTCGAACTGTCGTTTTCCCCTCCCCCACCAATCCCCGCCGACCACAAGTTGGTTATCTAAGTGTCATGCCCTTCTTACACAATTGGAGGTGGAGAGGGTAAGTGTCACTGATAGGAACTGTGGGTCTGGATCTGAATTATCGTCAGGAACCCAAGATGGAAGGCAGTTTCTCCATTTGGGGGTTCCCAGGCTGTAGGGGATGGACACGTGTCCACACGACAGGATGATGTAGTAATGCTGTGGGAACTCTGAGGACAGAGAATCCAACTACCCCAGGAGGCAGGATCTTGAGGGAAAGAGTTTGTCAGAAATTAAGGAAGAGAAGGACTTCCCACATAGATGAATGGCTCCAGGTGGCTCAATAATGCAGAATCCGCCTGCCAGCGCAGGAGACACAGGTTCAGTCCCTGGGTCGGGAAGGTCCCCTGGAGAAGGAAGTGGCAACCCGCTTCAGTATTCTTGCCTGGGAAATCCCATGGACAGAGGAGCCTGGCGGGCTATAGTCCATGGGGTAACAAAAGTTCAGACACGACTTTAGTGACTGAACAACAACATCTACAGGTTTAGGGACACCTGGGAATGGTCAGAGGTGAGGGGGTCAGATTGAGAGGAATGAAGAAGAGGCTGGAAAAGCAGATCAGGCTGGATTTTGAAAGGATAGGCCTGGAGCTGGGTTTTTGGCCTTAGGCAAGAGGCAGCCACTGAGGGTCATTCAGAGCATGAGAGGGATGGGTCACGTCTGCTTCTGGAAAGATCTCCCAAGTAGAGCCCTCATTGGTACTGATGGGAGTGGTTCTCTCCTGCTGCTTGGTCCTTGGGCATGGCGTGTGCCCAGTATGGAGTGGATCATTTATAGCTTAGATTTATATCTATAAACTATAGATGTATAGCTTAGTAAGATTTGAGTTCTCAGAGATTCCACTGTTTGTCCCGCATTCTGTGCTTCAGGAGGCTCCCCTGCCCCCTTAAAACAATAGCTGTTATACCAGCTGTTCTGGTTGAGGAGGAGTGATGGGTAGAGTGTTAAAAATACACCCCGAGGACTTGGGTTTCTGAATGCAGCCACATCTGCTGTACAAACAGCTTAAGGCTGAGTTTTCTTTTGTGTTGTTAGAGATTGATGGAATGTGAGGTTTGCTGTGCGTGCAGTGGCTCTCAACCTCCAGATCAGCCATTCAGAAAATTCCTCTGCTATACATAGTGCACAGAGGAAATATCCAGAATAGTATGGGGTGTCATTCGGAATTCAGAAAAGGATCTACCCACTTTAAGGATGTGAAGCAGAGGGAGTTCATTCAGTGTAGGGAAGTGGTCGTACAGGTGGTGAAAAATTGAGAACGCAAACAGTGGGCAGTGAGGCAACCCTGCCACGAGGAAGCAGATGGGAAACCACTGCCACCCTGGAGCCAGAGGACCTGGGGAGGAGGCCGTGTTTCAGACCCGAGAAGCACCTACCCCTCACCAGGGGCAGGGACCACCGTGGGCCATCTGGCGGTGGCTGGAGACTCACCCCCCCCGCCCCCCGTCCCCCCAACCCCGTCCTGCATGGGAACCTAGCCCGTGGGGATTCAGCCCCTCTGCAGTTTGGAATAGAGCAGAAGAGTGAGGAAGGGAACTGAGGACAAGCTGGCCCAGGATCAGAGCTGTATGTGTGTCATTTTTGCACTGAAATATTAGTCCCGTTGCAAGCTAGAGCTATCTTAATGGAAAAAGAAAAGGCAGTATCTTACAACAGTTCCTCTCAAAATTTTCATGTGCTGATCGGTTCCCTGGGGATCTTGATAAAATGCAGTAGGTCTGGCAGTGGGGGTTGAGATTCTGCATTTATCACCTCTCAGGTGATGCTGCTGCTGCTGGTTCATGGACCAGACTTTGAGAAACAAGACCTTAATGACCTATGTATAAAGTGTTAGTTGCTCAGTTGTGTTCGATTCTTTGCGACCCCAAGGACAGTAGCCTTCTGCCTATGGAATTCTTCGGGCAAGAATATTGTAGTGGATTGCTATTCGCTTCTCCAGGGTACCTTCCTGACCCAGGGATTGAACCCTGGTCTCCTGCATTGCAGGCAGATTCTTTACTGTTTGAGCTACAGGGAAGTCCCTTTACCATTTGAAGTGAAGACGTTAAGTGAAGTTGCTCAGTTGTGTCTGACTCTTTGCGACCCCGTGGGCTGTAGCCTACCAGGCTCCTCCGTCCATGGGATTCTCCAGGCAGGAGCACTGGAGTGGGTTGCCATTTCCTTCTCCAGGGGAGCTTCCTGACCCAGGGATCAAACCCGGGTCTCCTGTATCGCAGGCAGACGCTTTACCCTCTGAGCCAGCAGGGTGCTACCGTTTGAGCTCCGGTAAGTTGAGATTTGGGATGGTCATTTATTAGTTTCCCATTTCACGGATGTCTCACATTTTCATATGTTCTAACTGCCTCCAGCAAACACATTGCTTCTTTTCATTTCCTACTGCAGTACGCAGTATTTTCTAGGATCACATAGCTAGTGTGAGAGATAGAAAATGGAACTCATACTCTGGTAAATTAATTTGCTAACACATTGTCAGGTGTTCTGAAATTTGAGTAGGTAACTCTGATTCTGTGAAGCCTTAACAGTTCAGATAGGGCTTAATTTAAGTTTTTTTTTTTTTTAAAGTTAACGTTTTTGGCTTTGTGCATTAAATATTCCTGATTTCAAATTGAAAAACAGTATTTCTTCCATTGTGAAATAAAGACTAGTAGAGATTAAGTAAAATGTTCAAGTTGTAAAACACTTAAAACAGCTTTACTGAGATAAGATTCACATACCATATAGCTCACTCATTTAAAGTGTACAGTTCAGTGGTTTTTAGTATATTCACGGTTGTGTAATCATCACCACAGTTAATTTTAGAACATTTTCATCACCCCCAAAAGAAACCCATAACCATTAGCGTTCACTCCCCATTTCCTCCCAACTTTCTCAACCTTAGGCAACTGCTAGTCTGCTTTCTATTTTGTGGATTTGCTGATTCTGGACATTTTGTATAAAAGTAGTATGTGGTATGTGCGCTCTCTGTCTGGCTTCTTTCACTTAGTATAATGTGTTCAAAATTTATCCTCGTTGTGGGCTGTGCCAGTACTTTTTCTTTTATTGCTGAATAATGTACCATTGTGTGGACATACTACATTTTTTTTACATTCATCAGTTGATGGACATTAGGGTTATTTCTACTTTTTGCCTATTCTGGTTGCTGCTGCTGTGAACATTCATGGACATATTTCTGTGTGGACATATGTTTCTTTCTGGTTTTATAGACCTAAGAGTTGATTTCCTGGGTCACATGGTAATTCTGTGCTTAGTCTTTGAGAAACTGCCAGACTGTTTTCCAAAGTGGCTGCACCATTTTCCATTTTCACCAGCAAGGTATGAAGGTTCCAGTTTCTCCACGTCCTCAATTGTTTTATCTTTTTGATTATAGCTTTCCTAGTGGGTGTGACGGAGAAGGCGATGGCACCCCACGTCCATGGAAAATCCCATGGACGGAGGAGCCTGGTGGGCTGCAGCCCATGGGGTTGCGAAGAGTCGGACACGACTGAGCGACTTCCTTTTCACTTTTCACTTTCATGCATTGGAGAAGGAAATGGCAGCCCACTCCAGTGCTCTTGCCTGGAGAATCCCAGGGACGGGGGAGTCTGGTGGGCTGCCGTCTGTGGGGTCGCACAGAGTCAGACACAACTGAAGCGACTTAGCAGCAGCAGCAGCAGTGGGTGTGAAGTGGAGTGGAAGGGTTTTTAAAGCTAGTGTGTAGCAATATTTGAGTTTAAACTGTGGTGTCAAATGGAGTTGATTCACATCCTGCTTGCCTCCGTATGAGTCACGTGATCACAATCAAGTCTCTAAACCTCTTAAGACCTGGCTTCTTCATCTGTGAATGGGAAAATACTAGTTCTTGGGTAAGCAATGGTTACAGTCAACATCAGGTGTGTGTTCCTGAGCCTCAATTTCCATATCTGTAAAGTAGCGACGATAGTAATAGTTCTCAGGTCTGTGAAATAGAAATAATTCATAAATCAAATGGAATAGTCTGTGCAATACTGATCTAGTATTGTGCCTGCATATTAAGAGCATTCAGTAAATGGTTGCTATTATGATTATTTCTGTCTTTCTGATTGTTCACTTTTTATATCTTTAATAGTAGCCATCTCCCAGAATCCCTCGTCCCCGAGTTCAGGCTGACCTGGGTGCGTCTTCATTTCTCACACCCAGAATAGCAAATAGAAACGAATCTGGTGGACAATTAACAGTGAATATCTTTTGAAAAAACTGGGCATACCACGGGCTAGGTGTTGTTTTCCTTATTTCACAGATTCAGTTTAGCTCAGCCAGTAGTGGACACTTTAACTTTGTTTGGTGTGCTGGGCACTTGGGGTACCTTCTTGAACGGCAAAAAACACTCCTAGAGCTAATAGTCTGAAGACAGACGTTAACAGGATAATTGCATAGCGACTGTAGGGCTCTTTAGGTGACGAGTGGACTCTAAATCAAATGTCTGCTCACTCTGTAAAAGAAAGAGGAGGAAGATTTGGACCCAAAGGTGCATACAGGGAAATGGCCATGTGAAAACAGCTCATGATTTTGAGCTGTGCTCTCACAAATTAGGGACCTGGGGTTGTTAGAAGAGGTTTTGTTAATAGATGCAACCCCTTCTGGATCCTTGGAGGGAGTGTGGCCCTGCTGACACCTTGCCTCCGGACGTCCAGCCTCCTGCCCTGGGTTTAAGCCTCCCAGTGTGGGGCCTTGGTTATGGGGCAGCCCCAGGAGACTGACACAGGGCATATACCGACTCTGAAGGGCATGCCGGGTGGCGGAGCTCTGGGAGGCAGTCAGACATGTCTCAGGAGCTGAGGAATTAGGATCTGTCACGAGGCGGCAGTGGCGGGTGAACTCCCTTCACTTGGTCTGGAATCCTGAAAAGCAGCTTCCTAGGAGTGAGGAGGATTAGAATTAGGACTTCCACGGGGCTGCAGCCCCGGTCCACATCATGTCAGGTCAGGTCTCTGACATAAAGTTCATGCCAGAGTCCGTGCTGTCTTCAGCAGACGAAACTGCAGTCCTCCAGTTATTTTCACAAGCCGTCTGTAAATTCGCTGTTCCGTGTTCAGTGAAGAACAGACACATGGGAGGTAAGGCCACATGAATTAAACCCAACAGAAACAGCAGACTATAAAGACAGATTAACAGGGACTCCAGACATCACAGGTTTTAAAATAACTGTGCTTACTATGTTTAAGGAGATAAAGGCCAGATTGAGAATTTTGGCAGAGAACTGGAAACTAAGAAGGAACCAAATGAAAATTCTAAAACTGGAAAATGTAACAATCGGAGTTAAATTCTCAAAGGAACGGTGGAATAGACATGGCTGAAGGAGGAATTTAGTGGCCCAGAAGACAGCTCAAAAGAAAATACCCACTAGAAATCCTGGAGACATTAGAAAAAAAAAGCAGAAATTAGCAGATAGGGCAGGAGTCAGATAACAGTGAAAAGGTCTTTTATGAGAAAATTGGGGAGAAACAACACTTATAAAGATAATGCCTGAGAACTTCCTGAAACTATTAAAAGACACCACCCACAGATTCACTAGCCCTGTGAACACAAAGAAAACCACACCTGTCACTTCATAATAAAACTGCTGAAAACCACAGATGTAGAGGAGGCTTGAGAGCAAGGAGAGACAGATTATCCTCAGAAGAGCAGCAGTCAGGTTGACAGCTGTGTTCTTAACAGAAACCATGGAAGCAGGAGAAATGTAAGTGCTGAAAGAAACTTACTGCTAACCCGAATTCTTACTCAGTCAAAAGATCCTTCAGAAAATAAAGCCGAAGTAAAGACATCTTCAAATAAACAGAATCAGTCTTTTTTGTGCGCAGACCGGTAATGAAAGAAACGTCAAGTGGGGTTTTTGTTTGTGTCTGGCCGGAGGAAGATGGTCCTTGGTGAGAGTTTAGTGTTTCAGCAAGGAATGAAGAGCTACAAAAAGGGCACCTGTGTGGGAAACACTGAATGATCACCTGTTAAAATTAATAATATCTTTGGGTTTAAAATATATGTAGAGTTAAAATACATAGCAGTGGCCTGCAAGTCAGAAAGAAGGTACATGGAATAAAACTGTTTAAAGTTTTCCTTGAATTTTCAGGAAAAGAGCCAATTAATATTAGACAAGTCAGGAATATATATTGTCATCTGTGCAGCAGTCACTAAACTGTGAAGGGTGATGTGCTCTCTAAGCAGAAAGGCAAGAGAAATTGAATAAAAGAAATGCCAAATCTGAAAGAAGGCAGAAAAGGAGACAAAAAGGAAAGGGAAGGATTGGGAATTTGGGGTTTGCAGGTGCAATGTACTGGGGATAAACAGCAAGGTCCAGTTGTATGGCACAGGGATATGCCGTGATAAACCATAACGACAGAGAATGCTTATAACAGAATCACTTTGCTGTATAGCAGAGATTAGCACAACACTATAAATCAGCTATAATTTAATAATTTTTTTTTAAAGCAGGGGAGAAAAGGGAACATTGAGTAAGTGGAACAAAGAGAAAGCAGACAGTAAGTGGACAGGCTGAAATCCCTGTGTATCAGTGATCCTGTGAAATGTAAGCAAACTCGATTCTTTCAGTTGAAAGTCAAGATTGTCAGGCAGGTAAGAAAACAAAAGCAAACTAGGTTATTTAGACGAAACATGTTTAAAACAAAAGGATATAAAAAGATGGAGAGTCAAAGGATGGGGCAAAAATGCTGTGCTGCAGACCAACCAAAAGGAAGTTGCTGCAGTGTTTCAGTGTTGGACAAATCGGCTTTGAAGGAAGGATTTATTATTAGAGATAAAGATGTAATACTGATAAAAGATAAAAGGTTTATTTCAGATATGATTTAAAATCTATATATCTAGTGTGATTTAACAATTTTTAGAAGAAAAATTAATACTGTGTTATGGAAATAAATCTATGATCATGTGGGTTTTTTTTTTTTTTTTAAAATTCAGCTGTGTCACACCTTGGCTGTGGCATGTGGGATCTTCCACTGCGGCCCATGGACTCTCTGGTTGTGGTGCACTGGCTTAGCTGCTCTGCGGCACGTGGGAGCTTAGTTCCCGGGCCAGGGATCAAACCTGAGTCCCCTGTACTGCAAGGCAGACTCTTAACCACTGTGCCACCAGGGAAGTCCCCATAGTGGCATATTTTAAACAGACCTGTTGCAGATGGTTATGGTAAGCAGACAAAAATTTGTAAAAATACAGAAAAATTGAGCAGCCGAGTACTAAGCTTGACTTAATGGACGTATAGAGAACACTACCAATTAATTGGAGAATTGAAATTCTTTTAAAAAATCCAAGATGTATTGGTCATAGTCTGCTATGTTCTAGCCGCAAGGCAGTTCTCAACAACTTTAAAAAGGAGTGAAATTATACAGACTGTGGTATTCTCTAACAACAGTGGAATTAAGCTAGAAATCAATAAAATGAAAACCCCTGTGTATCTGGAAATTTAGAAATTTGTTTCTAAGTAACATTATGAGTCAAAGCTAGAAAATATTTTTAGTTGAATGATAGAAAAAATATATCAGTGTAACTAATGGGATACAGCTGAAGTCATCTTTAGAGCAAGGTTTATAACTTTAAATGTACTTATGTTACCAGAGGAAGACTGCTGAAAATCCATGAGCCAGGCTGTATATCAGGTGGTTAGAAGAGAAGTAGCAACATGTTAGACTCAAAAGGAAGGCAGTAATGAAGAGCAGAATCCAAGGAAATGAAAAGCATTCACTAGAAAAGATCAACAAAGGCAAAAGTTGATTCTTTGGTAGGAAAAAAAAATGTGATGAAATTGATGAACCCCAGCAGGATTAATCAAGGAAAAATACAGAAGGCAAATAAACAGTGTTAGGAATGAAAAAGGGACATCACTGAGCAGGTATTATAAACAACTTTATACAAGTAAATTTGAAAATTTACTTGTATGGCTTCCCGCCATCTTTGGCCTGGCTTGTTCTAACCAGTTCTGGAGGGCTCCTGTAAGGCAGGGATAACACTTCTCAGGTATGTTCCCTCAAGGGAAGGGGAGGATTAGAGCCTGAGGCTAATACTTATGGTAGCAAATGCAGGAGAAACATCTTGATAAAAACTCAACATTCATTCCTACCCAAATTGGAAAGGGGAGAGAGATGTCGGGGAGCTTTCCCTACAGGGCCACGTAGAAAGTATTTCAGGCTTTGTGGCCATATACTCTTTCTGAGGCAGATACAGAGTGAGAGCAGCTAGAGGCGGCATGGGCGTGGCTGCATTCTTACAGAGATAGGTGCCGGGCTGGATTTGCTCGAGGGCAGCCTTGGAGCCCCTGGGTTGGGGAAGATCCTGAGTTTATTTATTTACGCCTGAATTTATGCTGATAGGAGATTCCCTGGTGGCTCAGATGGTGAAGCATCTGCCTGCAATGCGGGAGACCCGGGTCCAGTCCCAGATCCCCTGGAGAAGGAAACCTACTCCAGTACTCATGCCTGGAAAATTCTATGGATGGAGAGGCCTGGTGGGCTACAGTCCATGGAGTCGCAAAGAGTTGGACACGACTGAGCGACTTCACTTTCATTTTATGCTGGTAAAGACCAGATAAGTTAGACCTAAGATCTTTCAGTCTTACTGTCCAACTTCCCTGGTCCAAGTGGGACTGGAGATTTTGAGTTATAAAAACCCGTTTTAGCAAGGAGATTTGGGGAGATTCTGGGTTGGCGAATGCATTAATATGCTGGGAGGGTGGTACACCCAGAGAAGGCATGGATGTGCCCCCTTCCCACCCCTAATACCTTGCCCTGTGTCTTCCATATGGTGTCTCTTCCAGGTGTTAGGAAGGATCTTGGGAAGGGAATGCTCATGTACTGTTGGTGGGAATATTAAGTTGGTAGCACTACTTTAGAAGATAGTTTAGCAGTATCTTTTAAAGTTGACTTTAAAAGTTGGGCTTCCCTCATAGTTCAGTTGGTAAAGAATGTGCCTGCAATGCAGGAGATCCTGGTTCGATTCCTGGGTCAGGAAGATCTGCTGGAGAAGGGATAGGCTACCCTCTCTAGTATTCTTGGGCTTCCCCTGTGGCTCAGCTGGTAAAGAATCTGCCTGCAATGCGGGAGACCTGGGTTTGATCCCTGGGTTGGGAAGATCCCCTGGAGAAGGGAATGGCCACCCAGTCCAGTATTCTGGCCTGGAGAATTCCATGGACCGTATAGCCCATGGGGTTTTAAAGAGTGAGACACAACTTTCACTTGACTCACTTTTAAAGTTGCAGACACGCATGCCCTATGTTTCAGCAGTTCTGCTTCTGGACGTATCTCTAAGAGCTTATGTAAGCACTTGTACTCCAAGAGGCGTGTGCAAGAATGTTCCTAGTATATCATTGATACTGGCTTCCCTGGTGGCTCAGACGGTGAGAACTCTGCCTGCAGTGCAGGAAACCCAGGTTCCATCCCTGGGTCAGGAAGATGCGCTGGAGAAGGGAGTGGCAACCTACTCAGCATTCCTGCCTGGAGAACCCCATGGACAGAGGAGCCTGGCGAGGTGCAGTCCATGGGGTCGCACAGAGTCAGACATGACTGAAGTGACTTAGCACACAGCACTCACGCACATTATTTGTGCCAGCTCAAAAGTGGAAGCCACCCAAGTGGCCCAGCAGTAGATGGTAAATGACAGTGTCTTCTTCCCAGATGGTGCTGTCCCTCAGTGAAAGTGTACTGCCGCTGCCTGCTGACTTAAGGATTAATCATAGCATTAATATTGTCTGGCCAAAAGAGCCAGACATCAAGTAGTGCATTCTGTATGATTCCATTCACATCTGGCTCAGAACAGATAGGATAGAAAGGTGTTTAGGCTGCCCATTTAGCTGCTTCCCAGAGAAGTCTGAGCAGGGGTGGGGTGGGAAGAGGTGGGTGGTGACTGCGTGGTCCTTGAGAGAAGGGGGCGTCTCCAGGGCCGATAGTGCTGTTTCTTGACTTAGGTGGTGGTTAGTTGGGTTCTGAGTTTGTAATAATTTATACATTTTTGGATTTTATTTTTGCTATTTTTAATGAAAAATATTTTTAATAATTTTTTTTTTTTTTGTGGTGCCACAGTGTGGAATCTTAGTTCCCTGACCAGCGATTGAACTCTTGCCCCCTGCATTGGAAGTGCAGAGTCCTAACCACTGGACCCCCAGGGAAGTCCCCAGATTATTTTTGGGTTGAAGTATAGTTGATCTACAATATTAGTTTCTGGTGTATGACATGGTGATTCAATGTTTTTATAGATTATACTCCATTTAACAGTTTCTGTGATGGCTCAGTTGGTAAAGAACCTGCCGGCAATGCAGGAGACAGACCCTGGTTTGATTCCTGGGTCGGGAAGATCCCCTGGAGAAGGGATAGGCTACTCATTCCAGTATTCTTGGGCTTCCCTGGTGGCTCAGCTGGTAAAGAATCCAGCTGTAATGCGGGGGACCTGGGTTTGATCCCTGGGTTGGGAAGATCCCCTGGAGAAGGGAAAGGCTACCCACTCCAGTATTCTGGCCTGGAGAATTCTATGGACTGTATATGTATGTACAGTCCATGGGGTCGCAAAGAGACACTACTGAGTGACTTTCACATACTCCATTTAAAATTATTATGGAATATTGACTGTATTCTCTGTGTTGTACTGAAAAAGATTTAAAAAAAAAAAGATAATGAGGAGGAGGTAGTTGGCCGGAGAGATATGCAGAGGCCCTGTAGCCAGAAGGAGCTTGGGGAAATCAAGAGGCTGATAGAAAGCTGGCGTGGGTAGCGTTAGCAAGGGTCGCGGAGCCCTTGATCGTGCTGTGGGGCTGGGAGCTGGGTAGGAGGCCTCGCGGGGAGCTCGGGGATACTGGGACGCTGTTGCTGTGAGATCTTGGGAAGGAGTGAGGCGTCTGACCCCGGTCGGAAAAGGCTCAGGCTGTGTTGCGCCCGCCTCCGTGGACGCGGCTGGCCCCTGTGGTGCGAGATGATGGGGGCCGGGGCCGGGGCGGTGGTGCTGAGAGAGCTGGCTGGCTGTGACAGGGAGCCCTCGGTTATGGTGCGGCTTGTGGTGCACGTGCCTGGAGAACGGAGCCCCGTCTCTCTGACGAGGAGCTGTGGGTGAGGACCGGTGAGGACCAGCCCTGCCGGGGTGGCATGCGGGACCCCGCTGTTCTCCTCTGTGCCAGTTTCGCAGGCGCGGGACACAGAGCAGCTCGGCGGTGTGCCGTGAAGCTGCCTGGGTCCCCTCGCTGCCGGATCGCGCCTCTTCCTGCCGAGCTCCCTCCAGCCCTCCAGCAGCCATGCGGAAAGGAGGCCTGAGCCGGAGAGCGGTGGGCAGAGGAGGGGGCCCGGCGGGTCTGGGGGTGAGTGGAGGAGGAGGGCCCGTCGTGGGAGGACTGAGGGCGAGCCGGGGGCGGGGGCGAGGAGGAAAGCCAGTTAGGGCTTTCAGCGCCCGCAGGGCCCGCCAGCGCCAGCCTTATGGTCACGGTGGTAACGTCCTTCTGACTCTTTGTCTGGATACGTTCAATCTACTGAAACTATATGTAAATGTTCACTTAATGTTATGAGCATTTATCCATGCTATTAAAATCCCTTTTCTCTTATCCTGTGTAATGGTTGTACCCTATGTTTTGTGAAGAATACCTTTATAAAGAAAGCTCTTCAACCTTTTGATTGGGAAAAATTAAAAAGAATAGCAATACAGCATATACTTAATATACTTAGTGTCAAGATTCAGTAATTGGTAACACTGCCAAATATGCTTTTATCTGTACGTATAAAATATAAATAAATGATTTACTAAACCATTTGTAGGCATCCTGACAGTGTATCCCTGAATAGCTCAGTGTGTATCTTCTAAAAATGACAGTTCATTTCCTATGTGGTCCATTATTACACCTCAGTTCAGTCAGTTCAGTTGCTCAGTCATGTCTGATTCTTTGCGACCCCATGGACTGCAGCATGCGAGGCCTCCCTGTCCATTACCATCTCCCGGAGTTTACTCAAACACATGTCCATTGAGTCAGTGACCCCGTCCAACCAGCTCATCCTGTCGTCCCCTTCTCCTCCCGCCCTCAATCTTTCCCAGCATCAGGGTCTTTTCAGATGAGTCAGCTCTTCACATCAGGTGGCCAAAGTATTGGAGTTTCAGCTTCAGGATCAGTACTCCGGATGAATATTCAGGACTGGTCTCTTTTAGGATGGACTGGTTGGATCTCCTTGCAGTCCAAAGGACTCTCAAGAGTTTTCTCCAACACCACAGTTCAAAAGCGTCAATTCTTCAGTGCTCAGCTTTCTTTATAGTCCAACTCTCACATCCATACCTGACTAACGGAAAAACCATAGCTTTGACTAGGCTGGCATTTGTTGGCAAAGTAATGTCTCTGCTTTTTAATATGCCGTCTAGATTGGTCATAACTTTTCTTCCAAGGAGCAAACATCTTTTAATTTCATGGCTGCAGTCACCATCTGCGGTGATTTTGGAGCCCCTCAAAATAAAGTCTGTCACTGATTATTACACCTAATCTCCTGCTAATAAGGACTCCTAAAAATAAGAACATTTCCTATATACCATTATTTCACCTAAGATATTAATTGTAATCTTCTAATATCTATATCTTTTTTAGATTTCCCCAGTTGTACCCAAAATGTCTTTTAGCCTCCCTTTTGGGAACCAGGTGCCAATCAAAATTCATGCATTGCACTTGGTAGCTGTATCTCTTTATTCTCTTAATCTAGAACAGCTGCGTTCAGCAACCCCTCCCCTGCCCTCCCCTCCCCAACACTGACTTTTGGAAGAGACAAGAGCAGTTGTCTTGTAAAGTCTGCTTCTTGACTTGTTTGAATGTTTCCTCATGGGTTTTTTTGCGTCATTCTTTTATGCTCTGTATTTGCTGTAAGACTCAGTTTGAAGACTCAGGCCTTTTGGGGCTGGCATTTTGGACAGGTACCCTAGGTGTGGGATGCTCCGCGCCCTGGCCGGCGAGTCATCTCTGCTGTCTCTGGTTTCTGTGGAGATGCTGGATGTGTACTGGAAATGCAGATTTCCTTCTTTGTGGTTAGGAGGTATCTGTGAGGCGATTCCTGGACACTGCAAATAATCCTTTTATCCAAAACCTTTTTGCCAAATGATTTTCAGCATTTATGCATAATAATTTGCCTGGAAGAGAGCTTGAAGAATGGACCTGCCACCATCCTTTGGCTTTCTGTGGTCTCTTCCACAGTTATCTGTTGGTTATTCTGGCTTGGGGGGAACTGCAGTTCTGCCTGCCAAAGCACGGTAATTGCTGGATTCTCTCTGTTTAATAACTAATTTTCAAGGTAAGGATTTGGTAGGATAGTCATCCCTAGTGGAGGCAAATGAGTTTTTTCCCCCTTTCCCTCTCTCTCTCTGCTGGGGGAGGGGGAGTTGTCACTGTGGATTCATGACTTTTTATTTATAATCGGTTGTAAGTCCCCATTTCCCCAGGAGAGCTCCTTCCAGCTGGCCGTTTGGTGTCTGAGCACTTGCTTGCTGAGTCAGGACCTGTCTTTGGGTCTTCAGGCCGGAGCCCAGAGGTGGGTTGCAGGCAGAGGGGACGGCCCCGTGCGATGCTGTCCTTCTGCCTGTGTCTGGGATGGGCATTCCCCGGTGACTTCAGCGTGTCACGCTGGCAGCTCTTTGCTTTCCGTTTTGGGGCAGTATTAATAAACGAGGGGGGAGCTCTGTCTTCTCTGCCTCTGATGATTGTATCTCCATTTACTTGATGCTCCTTCCGGGTGTTCTTACTGTCGGTAGGTGAGAGAATCTGTCCCTTCACCACTCTGTCCATGTGGATTTCTCCTTTCCACCGCGCCCACAGCCTTCTGTGGGCATCTCAGTCTCGGTTCTGCCCTGTGCCCCCTCAGGGGGCAGCATACATTTCCCTTGTAGCCCCATTCCATGTGAATTTTAATTCTGCTATGGTGTGATTGTGTTTGCTCCCTGTCGTGGTCATGGCCTGTATCTTAGCTTGTTATCTTTCAGTTTCATCCTGTTCTCCTTGGTGCTCCCTGTTCTTTAAAATTTTTTTAAAAATTTTCAGTAGAGGCCATGTCTTCCTGTAATCTTTTTACAGGAAGCATGTATTTTCTAAAATGGTCCTCTGTTTTCTGTAATAATTAATTTCAGATTTATGTATGTGCTGTATGGTATATCTTCAAACTCCTGCCTTCATTTTTATTGTTTTTGTTTTGAGGTAATGATCTTGACTATTGTTTGCTGGTCTTCAGGTTGGAACTGCGGTTAGCCGTGTGCTTGGCCCTGGGAGAAACGTGAGTCCCATTGAGACTGGCCCCAGGCCCGTGACATCCCCCCGCCCCCTCAGTCTGAGCGGGGACGTTTTGGCTCACCTGCCATCACCCTCATCAGGCTGGCTCTGCTCTTCAGTGTCTGAAGGTGAAGGGCCCTTGGGCTGTGGCGGTTTTCCTGAGCCTGGCTCCCTGGCTCCTCCATGGCGAGGTGTACCTCAGCCTCCAGGATAAACAGTGCTTTTGTTTGTCCTGGGGGCAAGATGGGAGAGGGTCCCTCTCTTTATCTTTCCTTCTTTTTAAAAGAATTTATTATTTGAAATGTATAATTCATTGGCGTTAAGTATGTTAACAGTCACCACTTTCAGTTCTAGGACTTTCTTGTCCCCCACTTTGAAACCCCGTCCCCATTGAGAAGTCATTCCCCTTCTTCCTCCGCCTCTGGCATGCGCTAACCAGCTCCCCATCTCTGTAAGTGTGCCTGTTCTGGGTATTTCTTATAAATGGAATCGTAAAATACGTGTGTGACCTTTTGTGTTTGGCACCTTTCCCTTAGCACAGTGTTTCAAGGCTCCCCCATGTTGTAGCTTGTGTGAGTACTTCATTCCTCTTTAGGCCTGAGTAATATTCGTTGTTATGAAACGATATCCCATTTGTTTTATCTGATCGTCTATTGATGTCTATTTGAATTGCGGGCTATTGCGAGGAGAGCTGCTATGAATGATTCTGTTTGAATGTCTGTTTGCAGTTCTTTCGGGTGTATACCTAGGGAGTGGAACTGCTGGCTAGTTCTATGTTTATCTTACTTAGGAATCGCCAAACTTTTTCACAATGGCTGCAGCATTCTACATTTCTAACAGCAGTGTTTGAGAGTTCCAGTTTCTCCATGCTTGTCTACACTGGTTATTTTCTGCCCTTCCTTCCTCTCTCTTTCTTAAAAAATTTGATTCTGATATGGCCATCCTGAAGGGTATGGAGTGGTGTCTCATAGTATTCACTTGCATTTCCTTAGTTATTGATGATGTTGAGCATCTTTTCATGTGCTTGTTTGCTGTTTGCATATCTTATTTGGAGAAATGTCTATTCCAGTCCTTTGCCCATTTAAAAATTGGGTTGTCTTTTTGTTGTTGAGTTGTAAGAATTCTTTATATATTTTGGATAATAGATTCTTATCAGTTACACGATTTGCAAATATTTTCTCCCTTGCTGTGGATTGTCTTTTCACTCTTTATTTTTAAATTTTTATTGAAGTCACACAGAATCAGACACGACTGAAGCAGCTTAGCAGCAGCAGCATAGTTGATTTATAATGTGGTGTTAGTTTCTGGTATACAGCAAAGTCATTCATACATATATATATGTGTGTGTGTATGTATATTTATGCCGTGCTTAGCTGCTTAGTCATGTCCAACTCTTTGCCACCCTGTGGACTGTAGCCCATTAGGCTCCTCTGTCCATGGGGATTCTCCAAGCAGGAATATTGGATGGGTTGCCACGCCCTCCTCCAGGGATCTTCCCACCCAGGGATCGAACCCAACTCTCCCACATTGCAGATGGACTCTTTACTGTCTGAGCCACCAGGGAAACCCAAGAATACTGGAGTTATAATGTATGTATTTGTGCACACACTTTTTCAGATTCTTTTCCATTGTAAGTTATTACAAGCTATTAAATATAGTTCCTTGTGCTATGCAGTAGGTCCTTGTTTATTTTATATATAGTAGTGTGTATCTGTTAATCCCAAGATCCTAATTTATCCCTCTCCCCTTTCCCTTTGGTATCTGTAAGTCTGTTTTCTATGTCTGTGAGTCTGTTTCTGCTTTGTAAATAAGTTCATCTGTATCATTTTTTTAGATTCCACATACAAGTGATATTGTGTGATATTGATCTTTCTTTCTGATTTACTTCAGTTAGTATGATAATCTCTAGATCCACCCCTGTTGCTACAAATGATGTTATTTCATTCCTTTTTATGGCTGAGTAATACTCCATTGTGTGTGTGTCTGTGTGTGTGTGTGACACACAGACATCTTTGTCCATTCCTCTGTTGATGGACACTTGGGCCGCTTCCATGTCCCGGCTGTTGTAAATACGCTGCTGTGAACACTGGGGTGCATGTGTCTTTCTGAACTATTGTTTCCTCTGGTTGTATGCAGGAGTGGGATTGCCGGGTCACGTGGTAACTGTTTTCAGTCTTTTCCCTAAAAGAAAAGAGGAGCACTGTGGAAGGAGCACTTCCACACTGTGCCCCACAGGGGCTGTACCGATTTGCGGTCCCACCGACAGTGTAGGAGGATGCCCTTTTCTTCACACCCTCTCCAGCATTATTGACTTTTTGATGATGGCCATTCTGATTGGGATGAGATGGTACTTCATTTTAGCTTTGTTTGCGTTTCTGTAATATAACGGTTTTATTTTTTTCCTTGACCACACTACATCACTTGTGGGATCTTAGTTCCCTGACCAGAGATTGAACCTGGGCTCTTGGCAGTGAAAACATGGAGTCCTTTCTGATATTTCATTGTTAGTGTAAAGAAATGCAACAGATTTCTGTGTATTAATCATGTGTCTTGCTGCCTGGCTTAATTCATTTATCAGTTCTAATAGGCTTTGTGTGAACTCTTTTGGATTTTCTGTATGTATTATCATGTCATCTGTAAATGATGACAGTTTCACCTCTTCCCCTTCCAGTGTAGACACTTTCTATTTCTTCTATGATTGCTGTGGTTAGGACTTCCCATTGCTGTGTTCAGTGTAGGTGGTAAGAGTTCACATCTTTGTCTTATTCCAGATTTTAGTGGGAAGACGTCAAGGTTTTCACTATTGAGTATTATGTTGGCAGTGGGTTTACTGTAAATGGCTTTTTTAAATGTTGAGTTATATTCCCTCTGTATCTATTTTGTTGAGAGCTTTTGTTTTCTTTTTAGTCATAATGGATGTTGAAATTTATCAAATGCTTTTCTGCCTGTTGAGACGATCATGTGGTTTTTGTCTTTCCCTTTGTTGGTGTTGGTACAGTCCCATTGATTGACATGTGTATATTGAACCATCCTTGTGAACCTGAGATGAATCCAACTTGATCATGATGAAGGATCCTTTTTATGTGTTGTTGGATTCAGTTGCTACTATTTTATTTAGAATTTTGTCTTTTCATTCTTAATGGTGTCCTTTTATGCATAAAAGTTTAATTTTGATGAAGTCTAGTTTATTTTTTTCTTATTTTACTGGTGCTTCTGGTATCATATTTAAGAAACCGTTGCCAAATCCAAGGTCAAAAAGGTTTATGTTCAAGTTTTCTTCTGTAAGTTTTCTAGTTTGAGACCTTATGTTTAGTCTTTGATCCATTTTGAGTTAATGTTTACATGAGGTGTGAGGTAGGGATCCACCTTCATTCTTTTGCCTGTGAGTATCCAATTGTCCTAGCACCACTGGTTGAAGAGGGCTTCTTTTTTTTCAACTGGATTCTGCTTCTCAAGCTCTATACCTTGTAATACTTATAACCAGCTAGTGCACTTTTGCAGATTGGTTGGTTATCTTGGCCATTTTGGAATGGTCTCAGTAGTAATTGTTTTCTTTTTGAAGATATTTTAAATTTATCTTTCAGTTCAGTTCAGTCGCTCAGTCGTGTCCGACTCTTTGCGACCCCATGAATCGCAGCACACCATGCCTCCCTGTCCATCACCAACTCCCGGAGTTCACTAAGACTCACGTCCATCGAGTCCGTGATGCCATCCAGCCATCTCATCCTCTGTCGTCCCCTTCTCCTCCTGCCCCCAATCTCTCCCGGCATCAGAGTCTTTTCCAGTGAGTCAACTCTTCGCATGAAGTGGCCAAAGTACTGGAGCTTCAGCTTTAGCATCATTCCTTCCAAAGAAATCCCAGGGTAAATCTCCTTCAGAATGGACTGGTTGGATCTCCTTGCAGTCCAAGGGACTCTCAAGAGTCTTCTCCAACACCACAGTTCAAAAGCATCAATTCTTTGGTGCTCAGCCTTCTTCACAGTCCAACTCTCACATCCATACATGACCACAGGAAAAACCATAGTCTTGACTAGACAGACCTTAGTCGGCAAAGTGATGTCTCTGCTTTTGAATATACTATCTAGGTTGGTCATGACCTTTCTTCCAAAGAGTAAGTGTCTTTTAATTTCATGGCTGCAATCACCATCTGCAGTGATTTTGGAGCCCCAAAAATAAAGTCTGACACTGTTTCCACTGTTTCCCCATCTATTTCCCATGAAGTGATGGGACCAGATGCCATGATCTTCATTTTCTGAATGTTGAGCTTTAAGCCAACTTTTTTGTTCTCCTCTTTTACTTTCATCAAGAGGCTTCTTAGCTCCTCTTCACTTTCTGCCATAAGGGTGGTGTCATCTGCATATCTGAGGTTATTGATATTTCTCCCGGCAATCTTGATTTATTAAATTTATCTTTAATTTTCAAAATTTTGGCTGTGCTTCATTTTTGTTGCAGCACATGGGCTTTTCCTGTTGCAGAACATGGACTCTAGAATGCGTGGGCTCAGTGGTTACCTAGTGCCTGGGCTCAGTGGGTACCTAGTGCGTGGGCTCAGTGGGTACCTAGTGCCTGGGCTCAGTGGTTACCTAGTGCCTGGGCTCAGTGGGTACCTAGTGCCTGGGCTCAGTGGTTACCTAGTGCCTGGGCTCAGTGGGTACCTAGTGTGTGGGCTCAGTGGGTACCTAGTGCGTGGGCTCAGTGGGTACCTAGTACCTGGGCTCAGTGGGTACCTAGTGCGTGGGCTCAGTGGGTACCTAGTGCGTGGGCTCAGTGGGTACCTAGTGCGTGGGCTCAGTGGGTACCTAGTGCCTGGGCTCAGTGGGTACCTAGTGCCTGGGCTCAGTGGGTACCTAGTGCCTGGGCTCAGTGGGTATCTAGTGCCTGGGCTCACTAGTTACCGTGCGTGGGCTTCGTTGCTCCACGGCATGTGGGATCTTAGTCCCCAAACTAGGGATTGAACTCCATCCCCTGCATTGGAAGGCGGATTCTTAACCATTGGACCACTAGGGAAGTCCCAGAGTGATTCTTGGTAGAACTATTGTTACAGATGATTATAATACATTTACACGGGAAATATCTGCATCTCAGAATTTTTACTGCTGTGAAACTCTACTGCATTTCACAGTTGAGAGTGAATTCAGTTCCTTCTATGGTTTGGAGAACTTTGAAATAAATGCCGAATTAAATCCATCACTGTTTGATAGTTTCTGTGTTTGAAGCTGAGTGAGAAGAAGTCTGGGAAATAGCTCTTTATCTCGCTTCTCCTCTGGTGGCTCAGAGTTTTCATGTACTGTATGAAGTCCGACGTTTGTCAAGACTGAGGTGTGAGTCATAATTGCCTGAGTGTTTTTTTTTTTTAACAGTCTGCTAGTCATACGTTCTGTGTCTTTTTGTATTTAACCAGTATTGTGTATGAGCCGGGATCTTGCCGTTTATAGAAACCCTGTAGCTGCTTTGCCCTCTGGCAGCACATGTGGGTAGAAGCAATTCAGTGACGTGTGTGAGAAACCCCAAGGAACTGCATACTCTTGCCTGGTAATTCCGCTGGTGGGACCTTGCCTCGAGGAGCTAATCTTAAATGTGGAAAAAGCTTCACGGACAACACATTTATCGCACCATTAAATACAAAACGTTGCAGGCCCGGAAACGTTTTCAGTTTAACTCAGGGAGTTAATGACATTGGCTGACACCTGTTTGGCGCTGGTCCTCCCTGCCCGGTGCCCAGGTGGTTTCACCTCGCCTTCATGACTGCAGGGAGGTTGCCACGATGGGGCTGAGGCACCCAGCAGCACTGGGAAGTGGGAGAGCGAGGACCCCCTTTTGGCCTCCTCACCCACTCGGGTGCTGGCAGAGAGTGGTCCTTTGGATGGTACTTGGCGACGCTGGGAGAGTAGAGAGCCTGTGTGTATAGACATCCAGCTGCGTGCAAAGTTGAGAGCTTCCAAACCCATGTCAGGGGTCACTCTGGCTGGTGTAGTCTGGATTATTTTTATTTCTTTTCTGCGTGATCATTATTATTTTGTGCTAAAGAAAACAGAAAAGCGTAACACTCTCCCCTTCAATCGACGGTTCCTTCCACTGAGAGCGTCCGTCTCGCCGTGGTGGCTGCTGTGTGCTGGGAGCGGGAGGTGGAGACGCGTCTGCCCTCAGTTACTTCTCTGGCCTGTCCTGAGACACAGCTGCACAGCTCGAAATGTTGGGCCAAAGCAGATTAAATGTACGGAGCCACATATGCAAAAGGGCATGATTTTTGAAAACACAGGATTTAAGTTTCACAGAATCCCAGTGTGTATGTTATATGGAACATTTTAGTTGTGTTCGATTTAAACTTTTAACTCCTCTGTTGAAAATAAAAAGCTTAACATAAGCAGAGAGCTCAAGGTCTTGGGATAAATAAGGTACAGTTTAGCTTGATGTTGAGACTGATGCATGAAACACTGTCGGTTTCTTAGATATATTCATAATTACGTCAGCATCCTTAAGCATCTGAGTAAATGAAGTTGAAGTACGTTGTAGAGAAACGAAATGGAAAATAAAAGCAGATCAGTCACAATGTATTATTTGGAAAAGCAGATTATTAGTAAATAATTTGTATAGCATATAACCCCATTTTTCTGTTTTATTTATACACTGAAAGCACGCTGGAAGGATACTGTCTCAGGATGTTACTGGCAGGTGTTAGCAGTGGCTGGACTCCGAGTGCCCTCAAATAAAATAAAAGGAACTTTCAGTCGGCCTGTCAGCCTCGCACTGGACTGTTTAATGCTGGACTTTATTTCCACCTGAGGTCTGAAAACGGGCCAGGGGGCATTGGGTTGCGCGCGTGCCCAGGAATGAGGAAGCTGAGTAATGATGGTTAGGGTGCTGTTCTAACGTCTGTGTAGCACTTGGCAGTGTCTGAGCTGTTTCCTTAGACGTCTTCTGCTCTGAGCAGCACCTGCTTGTCGGGGATCCGGCCCGTCAGGAGACTGGGCCGAGGGCTGCGGCTGCTTCTGACCCAGGCGGTAGTGGCTTCGGGCCTTGCACTCCAGCCCCCGTTGTGCTTCCTTCACACCTGAGCTCCCAGAGCACCCTGTCTGTACCCCCATGATGGAAATGTCCAGATGTACGCAAGAGCAGGGAGAAGAGTTTGAGTCGTCGCCAGTCCAAACATCGTCAGCGCTGTCTCTTTCTTGTGTCGTCTGGCCCCACCCCTGAGCCCTTCTTCTTTCCTGAGTGTTTAACATAAACTCTTAGGATACCTTTTACTTTGTACCAGCATGCTGCTTGCTTAAAGATCAAGGGTCCTGTCTTCTTCATCATCGTATTCCTAGCAGTGCTTTCACTAAGTGTTCAATAAATATTTGTTGGAAGGAGAAGTGCGTTTCATTCCACAGGTCCCTGGGGAGAGGGAGTTTCCTCTCTCGGCTCCCAGAGGTGGGCTGAGTATTCGGTGCCATCACTGAGCCCCCGCGTGTGTTTGGAGGCCAACCTTGTGGGTCGTGGAGGAGGTTGTGCCTTGAGCTGTGCGTGTCTGCCCATGTGTCCACCCTGGAAGAGTGAGTTCTTTTCACCTGAAATCAGGCAGACCTGGGTTTGAACTCTGCCTCTGTCCCTCCTGTATGGATATAGGTCCTCTCCGGGCCTCAGTTTCTTCATCAGTGAAAGGGGGTAGTGGCCCTTCACAGGGTGGTGAAGACTGAGGGAGACGGTGATGAGGACTCAGGTCCTGGGGGAGTGGGCGACGGCACGGATGCCGGTGCTGTCCTTCCTCCTTGCACGTTTCTGCGGAGCGGAGACGTCCGCACGGCCTCCCTTAGGAGGTGGCCGTGCAGATGGAGTGGGACCGTCAGGGATGCCGCGGACGTGGGCTCCCCTAGGGGCTGCTGCCCCGCAGACGCTGCCCTTCTGGGCGAGTCCTTTTAGCTGGCGTGTCTTCCGGGAGGCCTGGCTTCCTCCCCGGTCTGGTCTACCCTGTCCTCTTTGCCCTTACGTAACCATTTTTATTATTTTATGATTTTGGTTTGTTCTTCCATTGTTCCCGGTTGAAAATTTAAAAATAATATGTGCCCGTGTTTGCTTTTCAGTTTAATTTCTGTTTGTACGCTCACTCACACACACATCCTTTTGACACATAGGCAGCATACTCCGTGCTTGTTCTGAGCCTCCTTCGCTGTGAGCTAGAGGTCATTCCATAGTTTGACAGGGACCACCGCACCCCTCTCCCAGCGGGGTAGCGCTCTGTTTCCTGACTGTGCCAGAGTCTGTTCAGCCACTTGGATTCCTTTTGGTCTCTTACTGTGCTATTTCGCAGCACCTGTCCTTGTCCAGACCTCTGCTGTGGTTTTGCTGGAGTGTCTGTGAGGGTGGCTCCTTGGAGCGGGCTTGCTGGACCTGAGGGCAGTGCACGTCTGATCTGTGGGGTGTTGCTGGCTTCCCGTCCCCAGGGCTCACCTCATCCTGTAGTTGACCAGCCGGTCTTCTTCACAGGCGCCCAGAGTGTGCTGCCTTTTTCCAGTTCTCTTTGTGTCAGTCTGATGGTGAAAATAGTATTTTAGTTGTGTTTTGTTTTTCTCTTGTCATGAGCTGGGGTGAACATCTTTTCTTGTGTCTGAGGGCTATTCAGTTTTATTTTTTTGTGAAGTGTCTGTTCTTATTTTTTTTTGCCCATTTTCCAATCAGGTTGTTAGTTTTTTCTCAGTTTTAAGAGCCTTTTTATAGCTTAGGTATATGAGCCCTTTATAATATGTTGC
Source organism: Capra hircus (assembly GCF_001704415.2). Lineage (NCBI taxonomy): Eukaryota > Metazoa > Chordata > Mammalia > Artiodactyla > Bovidae > Capra > Capra hircus. The sequence goes on along the minus strand of NC_030810.1, from coordinate 7,720,129 downwards.
GGAAAGTTTCCTCAGGATTCTCAGTGCTGGGCACCGGGTGACTAAGGTGAGTAAGTAAGAGCAGTAAGGCAACCATAGCCTTGGGACCGTCTTGATCTGGTGTGGGAGACAGCCCCGTGATGGAGGGTCATAGACTTGCCAGCAGATGCTTTTGGCCAGGCTGCCTAGGCTCTGGGTTTGAATTTCAGGTCTTCTGTTTACTGGCCATGTGGCCTTGAGTGAGTTGCTTAATTTTGTGGCCTTGAGTGAGTTGCTTAATTTCTCTGACCCTCAGTTTCCTAGTCTATAAAATATATGGGAATATTACTATATGCCTCCAAAGTTGGTGTGAGGGTTAAAAGGTAAGAATGGCTTGTGTTATATGTGTGCAGTCGATTCGGTGGGCACTCCCTCAGTAAGCTTTTAAAATAGCCTGTTGTTTTAAAGGTTATTGGGTATGTTTGGATATGCACTAACATTTGGATATGTTGGCCATGCCTGTGCCTTGTGAACAGATTGTTTTCTGATTGTTTCCTGTTTATTGTGGAGCTGAACTGAACTGAACTGAAACCCTAGAAGAAGGTTTGAGATTAGAGTGAGGAGGCCTGACATTTCTTTTGTGGTCTGTCATTGGCTGTTTAACCTTGGACAGATTACTTGGTCCCTTAGTGACCTGGAGTCTTATTTGTCACTCAGAATATTAGTGTCTGTCTCATAGACCTTAAGTGTTTGTTCTATTAAAAAGGCAAATAGATATGAAAATGCTCATGAAAATTTCAAGTGATGTGCAAATTTAAAGTAACACATTTTACTAGCTTCTTCATGGAAACATTTTATTTTATTTTTATTTAGTTATGTTTTTGGCTGGATTGTGCGGCTTGTGAAATCTCAGCTGCCCTGGCAGTGAGAACGCACGCAGAGTCCTGACCGCTGGACCGACAGGGAAGTCCTAAAAACTTTTTTTTTTAAGGAAGCCACTTATTTATTTATTTATTGTAAAAAATATTTATTTATTTTACTGCAGGAGGTCTTAGTTGCAGTGTGTGGTATCTAGTTCCCTGACCAGGGATTGAACCAGGGCCCTCTGCCTTGGGAACTCGGAGTTCTTAGCCACTGGACCACCAAGGAGGCCCTAAGGAAGCCATTTAAAAGGAAGACCTTCTGGCTGCGCTGGGTCTCTGCTGCTGCGCACGGGCTTTCTCTGGCCGCAGTGCGTGAGGGCGCTCGTCCTTGCGGCGGCTTCTCTGGTCGTGGAGCACAGACTCCAGGCGTGCGGGCGTCGTGACTGCAGCACGCGGGCTTGGGAGCTGTGGCTTCGTCGCTCTGCGGCACGTGGAATCTTCCCAGACCAGAGGTCGAGCCCGTGTCTCCGGCACTGGCAGGATCCCCGTCCACTGCGCCGCCGAAGTCCCCAGAGACATTTTAATAGTTCTACATATTAACTTTTTATGCTAGTATCCCCACTTTCTTTTTTTTTTTTTTGGACTTTGAATTTTGGATGGTGTTGCCTAACATAGGTTTGTGTAATATTATTTTTTTTTGGAAGGATGAAGAATGTTGAAGGACAAATAGATGGCTGAAGTGAACATGTGGCTAGTGGCTAGTTTTCCAGTCCTTTCTTCTTTTATTTCATCCTCTTCACCCTTTCTCTCCTTGCCTGCTTGCAGCCCTCTGCCTCAGGCAGGGTGGTCAGGAAACTGCGAAAATTCTTGCACTGACAACACAATGACAGCATCAGCAGAGCTCTGCTTGAGCTCTCACGTCCATCCTTTTATTAGCCTGGTTTGTCCCTTTCTGTTTGCACACCACATAAATGTAGGCTGTGGTGCAAGTGGTGACACGTGTGCGTGACTCCCCCCGCCCCACGGTGGGGCATGCGGATGCCCCCTCCCAGGGTCTCTTCTGCCCAGCCTCCTGCAGTTCAGCATCTTATTTAGTCATCATTCGACTTAGCATCCCCACGGTTCATGCTTTCTGCCGCTTTTCCGCTTAGCAGCCTCTTCTTGCTGTCCTTTTGCAGGGCTGCTTAGAATATTCTGGACATCTTCTCTGGCTGTGTACTTCATGTATCTTCTCCCCGATGTGGTTTCTCTCTTCCGTTTCTTTGTAAGGTGTCCGATGACCAGAGGTTCTCGGTGGGAATGAAGTTGGTTTTAGAGACCTTATGCTTTATGTTTAGTATTTAAAAGTCCTGTTTGAGAATCTTTTTCCAGTCCTAAGGTCCTAGAGAAATGGTCCTGTGCTGTCTACTGAAGCTTTTCAAGTTTCACCTTCTGCACCGACTCTGCTGACTTGCGTGTGGTGTGTGAGGTGGGGGCCCGTGGCACCTTCCCCTCGGATGATGACCTGTGCCGGTCCACTGACTAGTGTCTCCCCCGCCACCTGTGGTTGCCTGTCATGCCTTCAGCCCTGTGGCCATCTGAGCTTTGACCCCCAAGTTCTCTTTCTGGTTCTTGGTTCTAAGGAGTAGCTCAGGACATGTGCAGATACTCCTCTTGCGGCAGTAGTCTTTGAAGCCTTGCTGTCGGTGCTGAGCAGGAAGCGTTCTAAATGTTCAAGCCGTGGGAGTGTGTTGAATGATTTACGCTTTTCACTACTGTGAGAAACTCTGTAGCAGACAGAGATGCATTTACTAATATGGAAGGCTGTTGATAACACATGATGACAGAAAGAATAGGAAGATCAAGCAGGGAGTGTACAATATGACTCCATGCTCATAAAAAGTTAAGGTATATAGAAATTAAAAAACAAAAAACCAGCCTGCCATCTTCGCTTCCTTCCGTCCGAGTGGCCTTCACCGCGCTTTGGTCTGGCATCCGCCCGGTCGGGGCCCGCGCCTGCCCCGGCGGGTCCTTGGTGACTCCCGGTGGCCGCCGCCTCGGGCTTCTCCCAGCCCCTGCACCCCCCCAGCCAGCGTCCCTGAGGCCCCCTGGATGCCTTCTCTCCTCTGCTCCTCAGCTTCGTGCCACTTCTTCCCTGTCCTCCTTTTCAGACCCCCAGCTCCCCCCTGCACCCGACGTCGGTGTCCTGGCCCTCTCGGTGCCCTGGGCCTCTTCTCCCCCTCCTTTCCCGAAAGGAGCGCCTCTACGGCGTCTCCCGCTGAACCTTCTCACGCGCCCCTGTTGCACGGTCTGCCGCCGGTCCTCTTCACGGCTCCCCTGGCCTTCCCGGGCCTCAGAGTCGCTGTGTCCAAGACGAGGCACATCCTCCTCCAGGAGGCCCCTGGGGTCGCCCCCATCGTCCCATCTGTGGTGAGTCCTCTGAACACTCTCATGTCCGTGACCATGACTCCTTCCTCCCAGATGCCGCTCACTGCCGGCTGCCATCCTGTAAGAGTGGAGGATTCTGCCTGCCTTCTGGTTTCACTCTCACCTCCTGCCTTCCACATGGTGGCCCAGATCGTCCTTCTAAACTCTGCAGCCTGAGAAACCACCCCCCTGATCCGGGGCCCCGTGACCGACAGTGTGCCCTCAGGGAGCTGGTGGGGCCCCAGTCAGCTATCAACCCTGCGGGCTCTGTCTGCAGCCCTCCGCGGGCTGTGGACACCTCTGCCCTGCCCGCTCAGACCAGCTCTGGGCCGCCCTCTCCAGCAGGATGTACTCCCTTCCCGGCACCCTGTGTGCTCTGTCCTCCCCTGGTCTGAGCTGTCCCTGGAGCCGGCGGAGTGGTGGCTGCTGCTTGTCTGGGGAGGGTGTGGGGGAGGCGAGGGAAGGCGTTCCACTGCCTTTGCAGAGGGGTTGACTCCCTAGGACTGGGAGCACCGAGTCCCATAGGCAGGCCTGCTCTCGCCATCTCCGCCTGCTTGTTGGTACATTTGGAGGGCATTTCCAGAGCTGCCTTAGCCGCCCCTGGCTCCTGAGCAGGATGACTGCAGACTCAAGCCTTCCCTGTGGCAGGTGCTGTCTCACCTGGGGTTGTGCACCTCTCTGGGGGTCAGTGGGTGGCTGTGGCACCCAGGGCCATGCTTTGGCACAGGCTGAATACCCTGCCGGGTTCTCCACCCCCCACTCCCCACCCCCAGAGCCTAGCCAGGACTGGTGTCCTCCCTTTGGACCTGGGCCCAGTGCTCCCTTTCTGCTCAGATCCTCAGCACCCACCCATGTGTGCTGCAGCCCAGTCCTCCCTGTCCCTGAGGGTGAGGGAGATGCCCTGGACAGCTCGAAGGACAGAACTGGCCCTGTCGCCTGTGCGAGAACTTGACAAAGCGGTGCTTAGAGCCTGGCCTCTCAGGTCTGGGTTTGGACTCCTGGTCCTCTGCTCGAGTGGGCGTGCGGAGCCGTGCGAGCTGAGCCGTTTCCTGTGGGTGCCACTTACCGGCTGCCAAATGCAAAGCACAGCTGATTAGTCAGGGGTGTGCTTTTCTTGACCACTTTTATTTAGTTCATTGCTTTTGACTGAGTGTTAAAAATATTCTGCAGCATATCTATAGTCCTCACGAGCAGCAAATGTGAGAAGAAATGCAGTTTCTGAGAAAGCTTCAAAGAAATACTGGTCTTTATCTTTTCCCCAGCCCTTCCGCTGAAACCCACCAGAGTCTTTTTCTGAGCACTCTTGTTCTATAAATAGAACGACAGCTCTCCTTGGGTAGCCCGAGATCGCAGCTCTCATCCGCTCTCTGAAAGATGTGTGTGTGTGTGTGTGTGTGTGTGTGTGTGTGTGTGTGTGTGTGTTGGAGTGTGTTTGTTTTAATTTTGCTTTTCTTTTATGTGTGGCATGTGTAGCGGGAGATGCAAGAAAAATACTCGAGCATTTATCCTTTAAAAAGAACTTCTTTTAACTTTTCTGGGTCTCGGCCTGTGATTTTGTTGTCTTTTAGAATTTTTTTCCTTTTTCTTTTTGCATTTGCGAAAGAGATGGAGGCGATTGCTTCCCCTGCAGAGGTAAGGAAGATGTTTTGGGGCTAGGAGAGGTGCCTGGGTCTGTGAGCGGGATCTGTGGGGTCCCGAGCAGAGGCTCGCCTCGGGGGGGTGGGTGGTGCAGGTATCGTGGGTCTGCACCGCCGGGCACGGACGCAGTGGCCTGTCTTTGAAGAGCATATTGAAATAGCATCCACGTGTGCACTTGGGTCTGAAAAGAATCCTCGGACGCAACCCGGCAGTCCTTCCGTAGTGCAGGCCGGTTTCTACCTGAAGCTCCTCGGTCAGGAGGCTTTCTCTCCGCCACGGGCCAGCCCGTGTCTCTTCCGCATCGTCAGGCCATGCTGTGTTCATCTCTCCTCAGTGACCTGGAAGAGGGGTGGGTGACCTCCTCAGAGATAACAGTGAGGGCTCCCGCCCCAGGATAAGTGCAGCCGTTCCTTGCTAGCTTTCTCCCAGAGTTGATCCTCTCGGGCGTTGGAGAGGTTGCTGTTTGTACTGCTAGGCCAGCCCCGAGGGAGCGGGGCTCTCGGGTGGACCTGTGCACGGCCAGGCGCTGGTAGGGTGTGAGGGGGTGTGTGCGCACACGTGCCCGGGGTGGGGGCGCTGTCTCCAGCATTCGCCTGTGGGGAGCAGCAGTACCTCCCGGGTTCTGTTGCCTCCCCTGTTAGGAGCTGGCTGATGGAGGGACGGATAGACAGCAGTGACCAGGTCTCGCCTCTGATGTGTTCAGGTGATGTAGGGTTTCTGTGTCGTTTCATCTTACGTTGTCTTCAGTGGCCGCAGGTGTCCAGGTGCTTCGTACAGCCATTTAAAAGTGACCTAAAGTGCAGAGCTGCACAGGGTTAGGTGCTGTGACGAGCAGCTTCTCTGGACGGCTGTCCTTGTCCTCGAGCAGCGTTTCTGCGCGTCCTGCCTCTGCTGCACCGGGAGATGCCGGGCTTAGCTCTCGTTGGGAGCCCGGCTCCGGTGTCAGGGCACCTTGCTGCTTAGTTTTGACTGTTGGCCGCTCCAAGTGGTCCAGCACATCTGGTGACCAGGCAGGACCCTGAGCACTTGGCTTGTAAGTGGTGCAGCTCCGGGCTCAGGGTCTAGGACGCTGCCCTGTTCTGGGTGTGTGTGCTGAGCCGAACGGACTGCCCTTCACCCCATGCTTCTCTCTGCACTCCTGCCTCGGTGGCAGGCTGGTCAGATTTGGGGGTGGAGGCGTCTCAGTGACGTTGCTAGTGGCACCTCTCTGTGTCGCAGTGTGGGTCACGCCTGGCCCATGCACAGGGCCGAGGGCCGAAGAGGGGTAGGCCTAGGCCGTGCTGAACCCCGTAGCAAGCTGCATCGACAGTTTTGGCAGCCGGCTCCTGAGAAATGGCAGGAGGCCAGAGAGCACGGAGGACGAAAACAGCTGAGAACTACCCAGCGCTGAGGCTGGAGAACATGGGCCCAGCTCCTGACGCCCGTCCTACGTGCCCTCTCCCCCTTCTGCCGACCCCCACCCAGGGCACGCGCTGGGCACACCTGGGCCTTTGGCCCCGCCTCCCCGCTGCTCAGGCAGGCCATCGCCCCCTGGAGGATAGGGTCAGCCTCCACCCAGTGCCCACTCAGCTTGTCCATAGGTTGGGGTTTGCACAGAGGGTGAGCAATAGTTCTTCTGTTAGGCCGTCAGCCCATTAGAGACACACACAGATACTCTGGGCTGTCAGTGGATAAGCGCAGCACCGTGAAAACACACGCTCATGAATCCTTTTCTGTGCTTCCAGACCATCATCAAAGAGGGGATGCTGACCAAACAGAACAATTCATTCCAACGATCAAAACGAAGATACTTCAAGCTTCGAGGGCGGACGCTGTACTATGCAAAAACTGCCAAGGTGAGATTCAGTGGAGGACGCTTGTCGAGAGGAAACCTCCAGAGAAGCTGCAGGGAGAGCTGGGTTCCGGGTCCTCCCTGGGGAAAGACCTTTGATTCTAGATCTCATGTTCCGAGCGCGTTTTGTGAGCCTCTGGGGTGCTGGGTCTTATGTCTTGTGAACATTGATTTTTCTAATTCATTTCCTTTCTCTTTAATGTCATAGGTCACCAGTGGGGAGATATGGGGAGGGAAAGGTCACAGAAGTAACCGTGTTACAAGTAGACATTGTTCTTTTGGAAAGATTGGGGATCACTGGCTTAAAAACCCTCTTATTTTGGCCTAAAAATCTATTTTTTTCCCAAGTTTTCTGTATTTTTTTTTAATCATTAAAAAAATGGATGATGATGATTGTTTTTTGCATTTGGCCGCACTGGGTCTCTGTTGCTTTGCAGGGCCTTTTTCTGGCTGCAGTGAGTGGGGGCTCCTCTTCATTGCGGTTCTTCGGCGTCTCATTGCGGGGGTTTCTCTTGTTGCAGAGCACAGACTCTAGGCCCTCGGCTTCCTTAGTTGCAGGATATGGGCTCAGCATTTGTGGTCCATGGGCTTAGTCGCCCCATGGCATGTGGAATCTTCCCAGACCAGGGATGGAACCCATGTCCCCCATATTGGCAGGGCACTTCTTAGCCACTGTACCTACACCAGGGAAGACCTTTTTTTTCTCTTTTTTCAAAACAGTTTTATAAACACTGTATAGAAACTTAATGTGTGCAACTTGATGACTTTGGAGACAAGTGTATATACCTGTGAAGCTAACTAAAAATATGCTTAAAGTGTATTGGGCTTTTTGGTGTGTGAAGAGAAGCTGTCTCTGGGCTTTCTAGCCATGATCATTCCTCCCGTGTGTCATCTTTGTAAGATTTATAGCTGGAATCACCAGGCAGACGCCAGTGACAGAGGAGGAGCTGTTGAGAGTCTCTGAGTCACTGCCTGGCTTAGGCGACTGTGGTGTGGCACACTTTAGGCACTAGTGTGTCTATAAACCTAGTTTTTGGTGTTCTGAACACCAGTCTTTGTGTTCAGATGCTAACATTTTAGTAGTATTAATAAAAATACTGGGATCTGAGTAATTTGCATTTTGAGATATATCCCTAGTGAGTTAGTACATTAAAATCTGAAACTGTACAGAGTAACTTGTTTAGAAAGGATTCTGACCACATCCTTCATTTAAAAAAAATGACTCGTATAGTTATTTTAGTTCAGGGGGCGGGGGGGGGGGAGTTACTTAAAAGGCTGAGTCTTTTCTAAGTTGCTAGTGTTTCCTCCAGAGGGGGCAGTAAGGGTAGCAGGAGCTGGGGGGCTGTGACAGGGGGCCTTGGCGGGGAGAGTAGAATGGGGAGGGGCGTGTCCCAGGCCTGCTTCTAGACCCTCTTTTCTCTCTGGGACTAGATCGTCTCTGCCGTGCCTCTTTGTTTTCTTTCATGGCTGGGTCCCTTCTGTTGGGGTCAGTCTGTCCTCCCCTAGAATCGTTCATTTTGGCCAATACCTTTCTCCCCAAGCGCGCAAGGTGGAGAGAGGAAAGCTGAGAGGACAGAGGACCTCCCCTCTGGACCCTGCTCTCAGGTGGACTCATGGGAGGACGTGTCTCTGACTTCACTGGTGCCGGTCACTAGGGAGCTCCCTGGGCTTAGAAAAGGTCTTGAGCTTCCCCGTGAGCCCTGTGTGCCGTCAGCAGTGGGTCGGGTGGAGTCACTCGGGTCCATGTAGTTCTCACACGCTTGGCTGGGGTTGAGGGAGAGCGGTGGGCAGTCCGGGACGGGCATGCCTTTGCCCCCTCTGACTGTGGCCCCTGTGTTATTCCAGTCGATCATATTTGATGAGGTGGACCTGACTGATGCCAGTGTGGCTGAGTCCAGCACCAAGAACGTCAACAACAGCTTTACGGTGAGTCTGTGGGCGCGCACCTCTCTCGATTCCTCCGCCACCTTTGGTCTTCCTGTTTAATTTGAATGGGGTGTGTGTGAGCAGTTCAGACTTTTCATCCTTTGCCCTCTGATTGGAGCAGTTCCTGATAAATTTTGAGTTCAAGGTTCGAAATTGTACAGCGGCTGGAGAAAAACCGAGAATTTGGCACATGTAAGCATAAAAGAATGAGAGGGTCCAAATGAATTGTTTAAACACACTGTAGTTTGCATTTCTGTAACTGTTTTACACAGAGATTCATTTTTCAGGATTGCCGTGGAAAATTTGGGAACACAGGAAAGAATGTGGAAGCAATTAGAAAATAACCGTAATTTAGCCACCTCAAAATAGAATGTTGATATTTCTTTAACAGTTGTACACAGAGAACTGTTTTTCATGATCATTGTAGAAAATTTGGAAATACAGAAAAGAATATGGAAGCAATTAGAAAATAACTGTAATTTAGCCACCTCAAAATAGAATGTTAATATTTTAGTATACCTATTTTCTTTTTAAAACTTAACCTTCCCACCCCCATATATAGAAATTATGTTGTACTTTGTGCAAAAGTTCTAAATGCATAAAATCATGTGAGGCTGGGGGTACCCAGCTGCTCACTTCAGAGTGATTATCTTTACGTCTAAATGTCTGTCTCTTGAGCAGCATTGTAGCATGAGATGACAGTGATCCTTTTGATTTGATCCTTTTGATGAAACACCTGTTTGATTTTTTTTTCTCTTGACAATTTATGGTGATCACTTCCCCTGTTGATTGGTCTAAATGTTCATTATATTTTTTAATGTCTATACAGCATTTCTTGTATGACTTTACAATTTTGGCTTCAGGGATGACTTTAGAACCTACTGTGTAAGGTATGATTCTAATATTAATAACAGGAATAGAGTATTTTAAAATATTTTTCTTCATGTTATTAAGTAATTTTATCTAGAAATACAGTGAAAGTGAAAGTGAAGTCACTCAGTCGTGTCTGACTCTCTGCGACCCCATGGACTGTAGCCTGTCAGGCTTCTCTGTCCATGGGATTTTCCAGGCAAGAGTACTGGAGTGGGGTGCCAGTATGCTTCCCAATTTTTAAAAATTCTTTTGTAACTCAGTCAAGGTGGGTTATTTTCTTCGTGTTTAGGGTCCAACATTTTGAGTTAATGTTAGTTTCAGTTACTTTCAGGTTTTATTTTATTTATTTGTTTATGGATTGATTAAGTTGTTGCTCCAGATGGGATATTCCTTCCTCCGTTTAAACTTCTACTTATTTTATTTTGGTGTAATTAACTGTTCTTGGTTTTCCATTGTGGCTTATTGAACTAGTCAGACTTGCCTGATGGCCTCTTTTAGTCCTCATTTTATTTGGTCCATTTTTACTTTTCCTGCATTAGTTTATTTTTACTTACTGGCTGGGGAGAGGCATTTTAAACTATGTAAATGAGTTGTTCTTTGATTTGTGGCTTTTAGAGTGTTTAATAGGAATAGGTGCTGAATTTCACTGGAGTGTTTTGAACAATAATTTATTGTCGATGATCAGTTTGGTTTTGAGTATTTGTACACTTCTTTCAGGTTTTTCTTTTCTGTTTTTTAGCTGTGCTGGGTCTTAGTTGTGGCATGTGGGATCTAATTCCCTGACCAAGGATTGAACCCGGGCCCCCTGCATTGGGAGCACCCGGGAAGTCCCTTCGAACAGTTCTTAATAGTAAATTGTTCCTGATAATTTTGAGTAGTACAAGCTAATTTTGGATTTAGAATCTTATGAAAGAATGTGTGTGCTTAACTCTTCCGGTAGGAGGTTTTGCTGTGTTTTGATTTCAGAGTGCAAGCAGCCCCGTAGGATTCATTTAGTAACTTTTCATGATTTTTTGTGCTCTGGAACATTTTTATAGTTTAGAATTTCTTGAAAATTTGAGAGAACTTGGTTTTCAGGGAGATAATAAGACTCTGAATAAACCTAAAAGGTTTGTTTTTGATCATAGGAACTTTTTAACTTCTTTAATCCATTTTTGTTATTTACTTTCCCACTTACTCCACACCTTTTAATTTACTAATATGTATTTGCACTTTAAACATAAATGTCTCTGGTTGAATCCCCTTTCACATTTCTTTTTTTAAAAAATTTTATTTTTATTTGAAGGATAATTGCTTTACAATATTATGTTGGTTCCCATTCGCACTTCTAATTTTACTTGCTTAGCTTTTGTTTTTTTTGTCATTATTCACTTTGAAAAGGATTGTATTCCAGTAAAGTTGATTTATAATATTGCATTAATTTTTTCTGTACAGCAGAGTGATTCAGCTATATATATATATATGTTTTTCATATTTTTTTACGTTATGGTGTATCACAGGATATTGAATATAGTTTCCTGTGCTATATAATAGGACCTTGCTTTATTCATTTTATATATACTAGTTTGCATCTGCTAATCCCAACTCCTAATCCATGCCTCTTCCACCATCCCCGTCCCTTGGCAACCACAAGTCTGGTCTCTATGTATGTGAGTCTGTTTCTGTTTAGTAGGTATGTTCATTTATGTCATGTTTTAGATTCTACATGTGAACAATATCACACTGTATTTGTTTTCTCTTTCTGACTTCCTTCACTTGTATGATAATCTCTGGGTCCATCCACGTTGCTGCAGAAGGCATTATTCCAGTCTTTTTGGCTAAGTAATATTCATTGTTGTGGAATGGAACACCTCAACTTCTTTATCCCTTCAGCTGTTGGACATTTAGTTTCCTTCTCTGTCTTGGCTATTGTAAATAGTGCTGCTTTGAACATTGGGGTGCATGTTTCTTTTCACATTAGAGTTTTTTAGTCTTTTCCAGATTTACACCCAGCAGTGGGATTGCCGGACTGTATGGAGAGTCTGCTTTCAGTTTTCAGGGAAGCTTCATAGTGTTCACCGTGGGGGCCGCGTCAGTTTCCATTGCTCCTGGCAGGTCTCTTTTCTCCACGCCTCTCCAGCGCTTGTCGCTTGTAGACCCTTTGATGCTGGGCATTCTGACCAGGGTGAGGTAGTACCTTATTGTAGTTTTGATCCGCATTTCTCTAGTAATTAGTGATTTTGAGCATCTTTTCGTGTCCCTCTTGACCATCTGTATGTCTTCTGGGAGAAATGTCAGTTTAGGTCTTCTAACCATTTTTCAATTGGGTTGCTTGTTTTTCGTTACTGAGTTGTATGAGCTGTTTGTATATTTTGGAGATTAAGCCCCTGTCAGTTGTATCATGTGCAGGTATTTCCTTCTAGTCTAGATTGTCTTTTCATTTTGTTTATGATTTTCTTTGCTGTGAAAAAACTTGTAGGTTTTCGTTTGATTGAGTCCCATTTTTTCTTTTTGCTTTTAAGAGAACTTGTTCTTAAAAAGAGAGAACTGGTTCTTAGATTATTCAACAATTCCATTTTTTATTACCTAATTCAGTTTCTGTGTTTATATTTATTGTCTTTTCTGCTTTTCACTTTTAAAAATAACATTAATTGACTCTTCTTATTTTCATATATATCAATAATTAAAAAACATTAGGGACTCTGCATTTAACTCTGAGTGTATTTCTGTTCACATTCCAATATTCTAAAAGTTGTTTTTACTTCCAGTAGAAAAATGTTATTAAAGATTAATTGCTTTTTTGGTCAAGTTATTGAAGAAAACTTTTAAGTGTATAAATAACATAGGAAGTTTAAACCATCTATATTCCTATTACTCAAAGATACCTAATAATATATATTAATTGGTGTCATTCCCACCAACTGGGTTTTAGTTTTTAACCTACTTTCTTCACTTAATAATGAGCTTTTCTTATGATATCCTTCAAAATCTTGCTTATTAATGTTGCATAGTATTCCATCTTATTTAAATGTATAAGTTTAACCAGTCCCTATATTGTATTTTTTTCCTATTAAATAGCACTTTAATGTATACTTATAAATAGATCCTTTTGTATATTTCTGGTTATTTCCATAGCTTAAGTTCTTAGAAGTAGAATCCTGTTTGAGGTAGAAAGTGTGAACTTTTAAAAGGCTTTTGAAAAGTAAATGAGGTACTGATACATGTTACAGCTTAGATGGGCCTTGAAAATATACTGAGTAAAAGCCAGACACAAAAGACCACATATTTTATGACCCCATATACATGAAATGCACAATAGTCAAATCTGTAGACAGTGGATAGTGGTGGCCAGGGGCTGTTGGACGAAGGAGTGCTAATGGGTACCGGATTTTAGTTGGGGGTGTGTGTCAGAATGTTCTAAAATTAGATAGTGGTGATGGTTGCACAACTTTATGAATATGCTGAAAACCACTGAGCTGTATACTGTAAAAGGCTGAATTGTACAGGAATTATGTCTCCATAAAAATAATAGGGCACTGTGCTCTGGTACGATGTGAATTACTGTGGAACTTTGTCAGCCTGGTTGGAGAATGAACCCTGATTTATACCCTGTCGCTATGGGAAAACGTGTTCCGGGTGCCGAATAGTTGACTTCCAGATGCCGAGCTCGTTCCTGTGGGGGCAGTCGTGGATGATTCCCAGCCCTCGGGGCAGAGGCACTGTTTCTTTCACATTTGCTTTAGATTTTGTTAGTGCTGTAAAAACTAGCTTTTCATTTGAGCATGTACTGAAAGGACATTAAAGCTTAATAGTGAGGCTCCCCAGAAATACTCCAAGATAAGAAGACCCCCCCACCCCCCAGCCCTTAGCAACCCGTGAGGGCATCTGGAATTTGGGGATGCATGGTGGAGTGTTTGGAGCCACTTGACTGGTGCCCAGTTCCCCGAGGCACGCTTCCACAGAGAGTTGGTAGGTTCTGGGCACTCCCCCACTTCTAACTTCCTGCAGTGTTTTCTGTCTGAACTCTGAACCTGTCCCTTCCCGTGCAGCACCCTGTAGGAATCTGCGTGCAGGTCCTAGAAGGCAGGGCCTGGCCTTGGACTTTGCCAGTGCCTGGTGCCATGTGCTTGCGGAAGTGAGTGCAGAATGAATGAATGTATTTGCCCAGAAGCTACTTCAGTTCCTGGAATATCTCATTTGGTTTTCCAGCTATTCCAGTAGTAATTTCCGAATTCCACAACTTATACTAAAATTGCGTGCCTGATACAAACAACTGGGCAGTGAAAGTCACTGTTAGCGTGAGTCAGCCAACAGATGGGAACCTTTTGTATCTGGCAAAGAATGAGTAAATTTTGCTCCACATTAACAAAGACTCCATTTTAATTTTTTCCCTAAAATGGTCAAAGAATTGTCTCATAAAGACATAAGGACCTGAGGGACAAGAGTCTTCCATGGGAGATGGAAGGAAATATTTGGGGGAGAGTAGAGAGTTTTCTTTCCTGGTGGTTCAGTGATAAGGAACCTGCCTGCCAGCACAGGAGACAGGGCAGGGGGTGGTGTTGATCCCTGGGCGGGGAAGCTCCTCTGGGGAAGGAAGTGGCGAACCCCTCCAGCACTCTTGCCTGGGAAATGCCATGGACCGAGGAGCCTGGCGGGCTGCAGTCTAAGGGGCCACACAGAGTGGGACATGACTTAGCGATTAAACAACAACAGAGATTTTTATACAGGTTTGATGGAAGAAATGCTAGCAAGGAGACTTTTGCAGCTGGAAAGGGGTCTGCTTGCCTTCTGTTTAAGAACAAAGTGAAGCTGGGATGCAGCTAGAGACACAGATGTGGCTTTAGGTTCTTGATAAGCTGGAGCTGTGGCCACGGGAAATCTCAGAAGATGAGAGTAGACAGAGTCCTCTGCGTTCTCACCTTCAAGTGGGATCACCCCTTAGAAGGCCAGAGAGCATAATGGCAGCATGAAGAAAGGGGATTTGTCAGCCTCATGTCCCAGCCTCTGCAGTAGCATGAAATGTTTTCGATAATTAAACATGTTAATGTTAATCTATGAAAACTTAAAGGCTTTCAGTATATTATTGCCAAATGGCTTTTAGAACTTCTGTGAGTCAAACGTCATGAAGTGGTTTCTGTTCTTTCACAAATGCCATTTGTTAAAATTTTATAACATCTATGCCACTTTGATAAAAATGGAGTGAGGTCGAACGTTTCTCACAGTCTTTGGCCATTTGTATTAATTTCTTTTTGAGCTGATTCTGTATGTGCTTTTGGATAGTCAGCTCTGTATTTGGGAGGGTTCAAAATTACCCCTGTCTCTTTCTCTAAGTTTGCCCTCATTGGCTATGCTTGCTTTAGTGGTTCCCTCCTACCCTCCTTCCCCCTTTCTTAAAAACTAGGTTTCATACGCCAGTAGTAGGCAAAAGTTGTCAGGGAAAAATGTTTCTCATTTTCCCGTTATACTTCTTTTCTTTCCATTATCTAACATGGGATAATTTAGAAATTATTTCCAGCCTTATCACAAAATTTACAGATTTGTTTTGAAGGTATATTTTAACTACTCTAATTCTTCAAAGGAGTTTGTCAAAGCAGCATTTCTGCTTTACCGAGTTTGTATATTGTAAATAATTCTAAGGATTGAAAAAGATTTCCCAACTGAAAAGCGCACAAGTGAGTGGGCAGAGCTTCCTCTGCAGCCACTACCCAGATTCAGTGGTAGAATGTGTCTAGGCCCCGGGAAGCTCCCCTAAGTGGTCTTGCCCAGTTGTCCCCCTAGCCCCCTCCAGAGGAGCCACCATCCTACATCTGATATGCTGGGTTTGTGTCGACTGTTTTAGATGGTTGATGTAAATGAACTCACATTCTTTTGTGTCTGCTTTTGACCTGTGTGTTTCCACAAATGTCCCATGTGCGTTTGAACAGAATTTGCGCTCAGTAGTTGTTTTACGCTGATTAGGACAAAATTTAATCATTTTCCTCAAATCTTTTATAAACTTCTGACTTGCTTTTCTGCTTGTCCTTGAGCTATTGAGTGAGATTTATTAAAATCTTCCACTATGACTGTGGACTTACTTGGTTTTTGCTTTCATCCTGTTAAATTTTGCTTTATATATTTGCAGGCTTGTTATTAAATGCATACAAATTTAAGATTATTTTATATTCTTACTAGATTGACTCCTTTATTATGAAATAAACCTTTTGTTTCTTTTAATGTTTTTTGCCTTAAAGTTTACTTTGATGTTGCTTTTAGCTGCAGTACCTTTATTTCAGTTAGTAGTTGTAAGTAATAGTATAGAATTTTCCATCTTTTTAGTTTAAACCTTTTTTGTTTATATTTAAGGTTGTAAGTAGCATATAGTTGTATGGGTTTTTAAATTGCCTGTTGGATTATTTAATTGGGTGATGTCTTCCATTGGTTTATGTTTAATCTGTGCTTAGTTTTAGATACTCCTTTATTGGGGTGCAAATCCAGTGTATTATTACTCGTTTTCTCTTTGTCTCACATTTTATATTTTTTGTATCTTTCTTTCTAAAATGGATGAATTATTTCATTTTCTCCCCTCTCTAATTTCATATACATATTTTAGTGATATTATTTTGCCCATTGTAAAATATGTCCTTGACTTATTAACTTCCCATCCAGATTAGTGCTTCCCAGACGACGCAGAGATCTTAGAGCCTTTGGACTCTATACCCTTCATTAAGGGAAGCCAGTGGCTCAGAGGTAAAGAGTCTGCCTGCAATGCAGGAGACGCAAGAGATGCCGGTTCAGTCCCTGGGTCTGGAAGATCCCCAGGAGAAGAAAATGGCAACCCCCTCCAATATCCTTGCCTGGAGAATCCCATAGGCAGAGGATCCTGGCGGCCACAGTCCATAAAGTCGCAGAGAGTTAGACATGACTGAGCAGCTAAACACGCATACTCTTCCTTGCTCTTGAAATTTAAATTAATTTCTGGTACTTGAAAAGGAAGCTTCTCTGTAGTTGCCTTTCACCTTTCTGCGGTTTGTGATATATCTTAATTTTACATATATTTGAAATTTCACAGGACATTATTGTACAGTCAGCAGTCACTTAGGTTTGCAATGAACATTGCCTTTTCTGTTGCCATTCATTTCTTTCTGTATTTCTGTGATCCATATGGGGTAATATTTCTTCTGTGAAAAACTCTCTTTGATATTCCTTTAGTGTTGGTTTCTATTTTTGTTTTGTTTATTTCATCTTTCTGAAGGATGTTTTTGCTTGTTATACAGTTCTAGCATGGCAGTCATTTTCTTTCAGGAGTCTAAAAATGTCATTCCATTGTACTGTAGCTTCTATTATTTTTAGTAAAAGTAATAACTTGTCCTATTGTTTTCCCTTGCATGATAATGTATCTCCTCCCCTCCCCTTCCAACTATTTTTAAGATTTTTCTTTTCCTTTGGCATTGTGCTGTTTTACTATGATTTTTCCAGGCATGGTTCTCTGTGTTTATCTTGCTTAGTGTTCTGGCAGTTCTGAAATCTGTAGCTGTGTTCCCCTTCTCTTGTCAGTTTTGGGGAAGTCTTGGTTATTAGCTCTTCAAGTGTTGCCTCCTACCCATTATTTTTTCTTCTTATTTCTGGGACTTTTTTGTTACCTCTTTCCCCTGACTTCTATGTTTCTTGTACTCTTTGAAAAATATTTTCTGTTTTCTTCATTCTAGGTGTTTTATTATCTTTCTTCTGTGTTCTTAAGTGTTTCTTGTCTGTTGTTAAATCTGTCTGGTGAGTTTTTAATTCCACTTATTTTCTTTCAGCTCTAGAATTTTCAGTTGATTTTTTAAAAAAGGGCTCAAGTTCCATGCCAAAAAACCCTCTCCTTGATCTTGTCTTTAATTTCATTGAAAATATTAAGCATATTTCAAAGTCCATGCCTGAAAACTCAAAACGTCTGGTTCTACTCTGGGTCTTTTTTTAATTGCCTGGCTTTTTTCTTGCTTTTGTTCCCTTAGTGTTTCCTCCTGGAATACCTGTCAATCTTGGTTGACAGACATTGTCTGAAAAGTGAAGACAGGTTTAGGCTCAGGATGGTGGTCTCTTCCCAAAGAGAGGATTTATTAATCCTCTGCTTCTGGCCGGTGGGCACAGGAGCAGCAGGTCATCTTAAATCCAGTTTGTGGTCGATCGGATTTGAATGTGGGCTTCACTTTTTCTGACTGACTGATCAGTCTTCACTTGCTCTGCTTCTGTGGGTTAGTCCTTAGGATTCGCGGCGTTTATTCGTTCTCCGTCGGTTTCTGAATTCCATCGTCTCCGCCAGCCCTGTGGTGGTGTTCAAAAGCTCTGTTCAGCTTCTCAGCCTCTTTGG
Source organism: Capra hircus (assembly GCF_001704415.2). Classification (NCBI taxonomy): domain Eukaryota; kingdom Metazoa; phylum Chordata; class Mammalia; order Artiodactyla; family Bovidae; genus Capra; species Capra hircus. Next base: position 7,702,326 of record NC_030810.1, on the reverse strand, counting down.
CTTCCGTTTGTGAATTGGCACTATGTCACTAGTTTGTTTTTTTCTGTATCTTGTCACTGCATGATATTTATAAGTATCTGACATTAAGATCACTCACTGTATACAAACAACACAAGGTGTATAGCCAATATTTTATAATAACTATAAATGGAATATAACCTTTAAAAGTTGTGAATCACTGTGTTGTACACCTGAAACTTATGTAATTTTGTGCATCAGCTATACCTCAATTAAAAAAGAAAAGATCACTCATTATGAAATGTGAGAAATGTTAGATCCCATTTACTTGAAAGATAATGTATTTACTACAGGGAATAAAATTTGGTCTTTATTGCAACTTAGGAAATTTGTTGCTCAGTCTTCTTAGGATCTTACTTTTATCACTTGATCTCCCACAGACTGATAGTGAGGAGTTAATCTCTTTCAAATGCATCCTTTTCTTCTCATATTTCTAACAGTTCTCACCTGCTCTATTTTTGAAGTTCTTTTAAGCATGTAAGTAAATGTTAATACCCTCATTACTGAGTAGTTATCTATTAATAAAGTCACCTCTTTTTTTTATACTGATTAATCTTTGCCATGACCTGTTCTCTGTCTCATATTAATATTGCCATACTTTCTTTCCTTTGTTCACAATTTAATTGACATGCTTACTTCCCTCTTCCACCCTTACTGTTATCTTTATATTTCCTGGTTATTTTAGATTTAATCCTTGTAAACAGTAGACTGTTAGAAATTATTTTAGTTCCGTATGGAGCAGTCTGCTAGTAGCAGTGAACCTCAGGCATTTTCTGCTTGGCAGGACTTTGGCATGTCTGACTGCTGTGTGTCCGTGCCTGACTGTATTGTGAGTTAATGCTTTCTTGGTCCCTCTGTTCTGTTCTGCATTTTTGTGAGTGGTATGTGCACCATTCACCTTTGTTTTTGATACTGATTTGTGCTGAATTTTTCCCTTTTATTTTTTACACATTCACAGCGCACAGATTTTCTCATGACGTCTCTGCTTATGGCCAGCCCACAATGGTGACATCATTTTTTAGTCAAGCTTTGTATCAGACAGTGTTGAGCCACATAGCGCATGCTACCCAGTGCTTTGCTTCACCAGTTACTCAGTTGTTCCTTTCAAACTAAGACATTGAGAAAGGGCTGAACAACAAGGAAGTAAAATAATGGAGAATGCTCTGCTTTCCACCAAGGAGCCAGAACACGGTATTTCTCATCAGACACCTCCCAACAGCACACTGTTCTCTGTTGCTGGCGTTGCGGGGGAGGCATCGGAAACTAGCCTTCATGTTGTTACCATCTTTGAAGATATCTGTATGTTTCTGTTTGAAATCTTGTAGGATTCTCTCTTTGTCCGGAGCAATATTGCTTTTTGCTCACAAATTTGTCTTGATATGTAGAACCTGTTGGTTTCCAGGCTCTGTTTTTGGTTTTCCAACTTTGAAAAATGGTCTTTTCTCTGTAATTCTGGTTCATGTGCTTTGTCTTGTTCTCTGGGAGTTCGGCAAAATCATTCTCTCACTGTTTCAACATCTTTCTGTACAGGGTCTCTGGGACCACATACCATGCCCAGTGATAACTTTCAGTGGTGAGCAGAAATGGAGAAGGGCTGTTTGTCATCAAGCTTGTATTCAAGGGGGCTCAGTGACTCACAGTGAGGTCTAATTACAGGCTGAGACTGAGTATGTATGGAAGTAAGGCTGCGTGGGAAGTAGGATAAGCCGGGTCCCGCTGGCCTGGTGGAACGGTGGGGAAGGCTGCCCCTGAGGAGGAGATGTTCTGAGACTTGAAGAGTGATCAGTGGAAAGTCACCTGAACTGAACAGAGCGTGTGAGTTTGGGCACGTGTGTCAGAACTGTGCCTGTAGGAACTTTGGAATGGGTTAGGTCCAGGGCCTAGCATGTGCGAAGGTCGTGCGGTGGGGGCTATAGTTCGGACTGTACAGAGAGGTGAAGGATGAGCTGTGCAGCCTGCTGAGGCCCAGGGGAGAAAGACCACAGGTGCGGAGTGGGTCTGGGACCTAGTCCTTCAGCCTGCCCACTCGGCAGCTTCTCTTGGCGGGAGTCCCAGACCTGCAGTATTGGAATGGTTTTCTCTGGCTGCCAGGGGGAGGGTGAAGAGGAAGAGGAAGGACAGGCCCCTGGCTCAGGGGGTAGGGGTGGAGAGTGGGCAGCGACATGGGTGCCCTCAGCTTGGCCCAGGGCGAGATGGCTGAGGCGTCAGGTGCTCCGCTTCCGAGCAGCAGGCCGGGTAAACGAGCTGCAGGGTCCAGCAGGGGCCAGGGGCCTTGGGATCGTGCAGGGGTGCGTGCATGCGCGTTCCATCTTCCATGTCTGTCATGCTTTTCTGCGTTGTTTGTTTTCTCTGATTCTGTTTATCAAATTGTATAATTTGATACATATTTAATTGCATTTCTTAGTGCTTCTACGTGTGATTTTCACCCCTATTCCAGCATAGCTTTCCTGTTCTTTTTACTTCATTGTTATCTGGACTTATTCTTGTTTGATAAAGAAAGCATTTTAAAAACGCTTCCTGTTTGGCCTCATCTTTGTCGTGCCTCGGGAGGAGATTGTCCTTTGAGCACCTGCATTTGCTTTTGGATATCCGGAAGTTTTCATGGACTTCAGCTGTCCCCCTCCCCATCCGCCATCTCTGGGCTCTCTTTAGTGATTTCAGCTGCCTTCAAGTCCTGCATGGCTTCTTTATCGTCTTCCCGCAGTAGCCTGGAGCTCTGGAGCGTTCAGGAGTTGGGGCACAGTTAGGGTTTAGTGCTTTCGTTTCCTCTTTTCTTCAAGTCAGTGTTCCATCATTGGGTTCTACCTGGGTTCTACTTTAATAAACATTTGATGGAATGTCACCACCTCCTTTAAAGTCATTTGAAGTTTTGGAAAGCAGCAGAAACAAATCAAAGCAGTGGGGCACCGGGAGACTCCAGCCTCACCCCGCCCCCACCATCCCTCCCCGTTGCTGCTCTGAGTCCACCTGCTTTTGTTTCTTTTGTTAAAAGCTGTAACATAACGCCGTCTGTGAGCAAGGGATTTTTGTCAGGTTTGTCCACTGCTGACACACAGTAGGTGCCCAGAGTTACATGTCACAGTGACTCGCTCCAGGGAGGTCAGCTCTGTTTGCTCCCTGGTTTCACCCGAGAGCCCTGTGTGGACGGGCGCTGGTGTCACTGAGAGCTTCCTTCACGCTCCGAACAGTCCCGGGTGAGCGGCAGGTGCTGGGCAGTCAGGACCAGAGGCCAAGAAGGAAACAGCTCGGGCTGCAGCTGGGTCAGGATGCTGCAGCTGGGGGAGCATGGCTGGGGGGATGTGGGGAGACCCGAGGCTGAGGGGGCCGTGGGCAGTAGTGTCAGGGGTCTGGGGTCAGAGTGGTTCCTGACAGAGGGAGCCGAGCCTGGGAGGGGGGCGAGGCAGGCAAGGGCAGAGGCGAAGCATGTTCCAGGCCGCGGTGGGCCCTTTGCCACATGGATTGCGAGCCAGTAAGGTCTGTAAAGCTAGTGGGTTTTGTCATGGCTGCTGCAGGGAAGGAGGGGACAGGGTGGGCGTGAGCAGGTCAGACAGGTGGCCTCTTCCGTGGCCAGTGAGGGAGGTGGATGGGGACCCGGGCCTGGCAGGCAGAGGAGTTCGACCCTGGTCTCCTTGTTGCCAGCACCGCTCTTGGTCCTGCATGGTTTAGGAACGGTACGGAAGGGAGATGGGCCCTGAGCTGTCAGTGATGGATGCTTGCTGGCGAGCGCCCTGCCCTGGCCTGACGGTCACGTGACGTGTGCCCTGCCTGCAGCTGCTCCACGTGCTCGCTCCTCACCAGGGCCGCGTGGCGGCTTCCATCCTTGGAATTGTCACCTCAGATATCGACTTCATGGTGCTTGCTGTCAGAGGCCCTGGCCCTCTGAGGGAGGCAGAGTCAGAGCCAAATTCAGTTTAGTGACGATTCTCAGGGCAGTAGGACAGAGGGGTGTCGTCTGAAGTGGGCACAGGAGCTGCTGGTGGACACGGGGGCAGGCAGATGGCCGAGCACAGGTGGGGGCACGCGGGCATCACAGGCTCCCCGCCCGGCTTCCCCCTTGGAGAGGGCGGCATCTCCCCGCACCTGCACCTCTGTCAGGCTGGCCGCCCACCTGCCGTGACCCCTGCACTGCCCGGGGCTCTCTGGTGTGGCCGAGCGGTACCCTGAGTCCCAGGGCTGGTGGGTAGGGGCTCTGGGTCCCTGCACGGTCTGCGCTGGGCAGGTGTGGAGGCTGCTCGCAGGGGAGATCCAGGCTCCGTGCTGCAGGGAAGGCACCCGGGGCATCTGCCTGTGTGTGTCATGACGTGGGCAGTTACGGGTTTGCTTCATTTCTGGGGGAGATTGAGTGCCATTTGGGATTTCCCGACTCCGGGGTCCCGGAGGAGGCAGGGACTCTGAATGTTGGGGATTTGTGTTTCTCCGCCAGGTGTGAGACCCTAGATGGCAGGGCTGCGTTCAGCCCTTCTCTTATTGCTGAAAGCGCCCGCAGCGGGCCTGGCGTGGGAGCCGGGCTTCCAGGGAGGCCTGGGGAGCAGGGCACGGGTGCCCGCTCAGCCTCGTACCTGCTGGCTGACCTCAGGCAGATCACACTCGGCTCTGCGCCTGGGGGTCCTCATCTGGGGAGTAGGGGCGATAGCAGAACCCGCTCAGGGGTGTCGGCAGGGTAAGATGAGTTAGCACAACGTGATGAAAGTGGTTGTTGCTATCGACGATACGGCTGTAGAGCGTTTTCTTGGGTTTGGTGTCCTTGTGTTTCTCAAATGGAGCGTCTCTGCGCTGACTCCACATCTTGCTGGCCAGGACACTGGACAGTCTGTTCATTCCCACCAGGGTCACACCAGTGGCCGCAGCGGAGGTGGACCTTGAAGAGGAAAGACGAGTTTTACTGGAATATATGTGAATACAGCACCATTAAAAAGAGGCATTTCCTGCCCGTTTCTGACAGCACCGTGAGTCCTCTAGTACCTCCTCGTTCCTTATCTGCCGTGTCCAGGGGACCTGGCACTCCGGCCCCTCCCAGCCTTACCCCAGCACAGACCTGCCTCTTGTAGGCAGGGAGCACCCTGTGCACGGCCGCCTGCCCGCCCTGGGGTCTCTGGGGCTCCTCCACCGGTGGCCCTCTCCCCAAACCCCCCTGGCAGACCCACCACACCCCTCAGAAGGTAGGGCGCGGGCACCCTCTTCCACGAGACCTTTCTGTTCACGTTGTGGGCAGAGAGAGCATGTAGCTGCCTCCACTCCCTTGGGGCAGCCATGCTCGAGCACCCTTTAGAGCTTCAGAAAAGGTTCGGGCACCTTCCCTGGAGAGTTTGCTGCTGACTTAGAAGTGGGTGACTTTTCCAAACTTTGCTCGACTTTGCGGGGCAGCCAGACTGGGGACCCGCAGTCCTGCGATGGGGAGCAGTGGCTCCCTGGTGGTCACGGCCTCTGCGTCTAGACCCGAGGCTGGGGCTGCCTTTCACAGCTTGCTGTCCCCAAGCGAGGCTCACGCCGGCTGTGCGAGGAGCTGGAGCCAGAGCCGGGAATGCCGTTCTCTTGGTCCTTTCTGTTCAGAAAGGATGTTGAATTGTTTCTTCTTTGCAACACCCCTCACCCCCGCCTTGGAACAAATGTCTATTATTGCAGATGGTCCTGGGGGCCAGCCCCCCTTGGTTCCCGTTACCCACTTACAGAGAGGTGGGAGCGACAGGACCTCGGGGCTCCCAGAGCTGGGGCTTTTGGACTCTGGTTGGTGAGCAGCTTTGAGAGTGGCCGGCTCCCTTTGCCGTGTGGGCGTTTCCAGGTTTGACAGCTTGAAAACTTATTTACCCTTGCAGAATATAGACATATAATTGGACAAGTCAGGCTTTACCCTGGCAACCTGATTTCTGAAATCAAATAGAAATCAATTGGAAAAGGGGCATGTTTTCAGAAAGACTTGTCTTCCCTTCATTCAGTGGTCCTTGTGGCAAACTCTGCTGGGTGTCTGAGGGTGGATGGAGGTGGAAACACGCTTTCTTTGTGCTTAGAGCCAGCTTCCAGGCTGTTGAATGTGAACAGACTCATGACTGAGCCCTGTGACAGGTGCCACATAGAGTAGGGTGCCCAGGGCAGTGCGAGAGGAGAAAGCAGCAGCTCAGGCACCTACCTGGGGAGCGGAAGCTTCTGCTGCGGAGGGCTGTATGAGCAGGCCTGGGGGCAGGGCCGCTTAAAGTGTTGGTTAGTTTTTAAAAATATTCTTTTAATCTATCTGTGCTGGCTCTTAGTTGCAGTATGTGAACTCTTGGTTGCAGCCTGTGGGATCTAGTTCTCTGACCAGGGATCAAGCCCAGGCCCCTTGCATTCTGGGCACAGAGTCTTAGCCACTGCCCACCAGGGAAGTCCGTCTTAAAAGTGTTTAATGATGATTTTAAAGGAAATTTAAAGTGGAGAAGAGCAGTAGCTCAGCAGCAGCTTCCTTCTCTCACGTCGCCTTCAGACTTCTTCACGGGTAGACGTTGCATCTTGCATGTGTTGTACACCCGTCAGCGTATGTGTAACTGTATATTTTGGCTTCAGTTATTATTTCATCGGATAAACGTTTCCACGTGGTGAGCATCTCCGATGACCACCTCTCTAGTTGTGGGTGTTTCACTGTGTAGACGAGTCTTGGTTGATCAGTTTTATTTACTCCTGCAGTTTTAGGGACATAGCACGGTTTCGGTTTCTCCTGGTACGGATAATCTTAGTGCAGGCGTCTTCGGTCACAGGAGGGACCTTTGGGAAAATGAGCATGGCCTCCCCTGTGGAGCAGCTCCATGCGGAGTCCCTGTGCCCAGGAGAGGGGGCAGGTGTTCCTGAAGGTGGCCTCCGCTCCTCTGTAGGGCCTTTCTCACCTCCATTACCTGACCTGAGGCTGAGAAGATATAACTTCCTCTGCTCTGTGTGATTCTGGTGTGGTTCGGGTTTACAGGCTCATTTTTGAGCAAGAGGACTTCTGTATTTCAGCTTCTGCTTAGCTGACCTTATTTTAGATGGCTCATCATGGAGACTTTCCTGTATCCCGAACCCGCAGAGTTTCCAGTGAGCATGCCGTGTGCCTGTAGTGAGGGAAGGGAGGAGACTGGGCTGGGTGTGATGGCGAGGAAGCGGACAGACTGGGGGAACCCTGGTGTCAGAGACCGGGCTGGCGGAGGAGGAAACACGAGCAGAAAGTTGGGACCGTGAGCTCTGCAGGCAGCACAGCCTGGAGAAAGGCAGTGGAGAAGTCGGGAACACGCCGGTGTGAGGGTGAGGGATGGTTGGAGGAAGCAGATGGAGCTTGGGCAGAGGACAGGAAGAAAGAAGGGAATGCTTGTTGGCATGATGTAGGAACAGAGTGAAGGGGAGGACACGCTCTTGATTTATTCTTAAATTTCAGGAAGAGGGGTTGGCCCAATAATGGCGATGGAAAATAAAGAGAGTTTTTGGTATAAGCTGAATGAGAATTAAATTTAGGATACACGTGTTTAGAGGGCTGTTTCTGCTTAACGCCATATACAGCACTGCATATGTGAAAGGGAGTTTATGTTTAATTCTTAGTATTTAATGTTTAGAAAATCATAAAGGTACATTTATTAGAAGCGGGTTTGGGCGCTCTGTTAGTTTCCTGGGGCTGCTATGACAAATTGCCACATGGCTTAGAACAAGAGAAATTTATGCTATCATATTTCTGGAGGCCAGAAGTCTGAGATCAAGGCGTTGGTGGGGCCGTGCTCCCTACCGTGGTCTTGGGGAGACCCTGTTCCCTGCCTCATCTGGCTTTCAGCGGCTCCAGGTGTCTTTTGGCTGGTAAGGCATCACCCCCGTCTCTCCCTCCATCTTTGCAGGACTCTCTCTGCCCTCCACTGTGTCCTCCCTTCTCTCTCTTGGGAGGACAGCTGTCACTGGAGTTAGGACCACCCAGATAACCCAGGGTGATTCCACTGTAAGAACCCTAATTATGTTTACAAAGACTTTTTTCCAAGTTAGCTCACAGTCACAGGTTCTAGGGATTAGAACATGGACATATTCTTTTGGAGGCCACTCTTCAACAAAGGTCCGTCTAGTCATGTATGGATGTGAGAGTTGGACTGTGAAGAAAGCCGAGTGCTGAAGAATTGATGCTTTTGAACTGTGGTGTTGGAGAAGACTCTTGAGCGTCCCCTGGACTTCAAGGAGATCCAACCAGTCCATTCTAAAGGAGATCAGTCCTGGGTGTTCTTTGGAAGGAATGATGCTAAAGCTGAAACTAATATTTTGGCCCCCTAATGCGAAGAGTCTTTTCATTGGAAAAGACTCTGATGCTGGGAGGGGTTGGAGGCAGGAGGAGCAGGGGACGACAGAGGATGAGATGGCTGGATGGCATCACCAACTCGATGGACATGAGTTTGAGTGAGCTCCGGGAGCTGGTGAGGGACAGGCAGGTCTGCTGCTGCTGCTAAGTCGCTTCAGTCGTGTCCGACTCTGTGCCACCCCATGGACGGCAGTCCACCAGGCTCCACCGTCCCTGGGATTCTCCAGGCAAGAACACTGGAGTGGGTTGGGACAGGCAGGTCTGGCAGGTCTGGCATGGTGCAATTCATGGGGTCGCAAAATGTTGGACACGACTGAGCAACTGTACTGAACTGAACTGATTCAGCTCACTCCATCCACTTGTTAAAAATGAAGTTGTCAAAGTAAGAATGGTGTGAGCGTGTGAAGTTTTATTCTCCTGCACAAGAGGAGGCAGGCCTTGATCAGCATGTGGTTGCACAGCATCATCTGGGTGCCTCCAGAAATCGGTTCTCCTGGTCCAAGATGACTGCTGGAGAGCCATTCACCCCCGTAACTCCTTTCGGGAGGTGGGGGAGAGGGAGGAGAGAAGATAGCATGCTGCTGGCAGAGGTTTTTTTTACCTTGGCTCATGGACCTTGCTCCCCACGAGGGGTCTGTGGATTTGACTATTTGATTAAGGTAGATTTCCATTGCAGTGGTATTTCATTTTCTACATCCAGAGACATTCCTGAGAAGTCTGCGTAGGCTTCTCCAGACTGCCAAAGGGTCCATGGGACAAAAAAGACATTCCAGGTTTCAGTATAATTTCAGTAGAAATTGAATGAGAACTGCATGTAGGATATGCATGTTTGAGAGGGCTGCTGCTCTGCAAAATACCACATTGAGATTTCATGTGATTTCCGAAAAGTATGACCTGGCCCTTCTGTTTAGTCATATGGCTCCAGCACATGGCCGTTGGCACAGGGATCCAGCGGGCTTCACTCACAGTGTCATTCTGCCTGAATTGACCGTGCCAGAGTTACCACATCATACAGAGAGAGGAGTGATTTTACATGTCTGTATTCATAGCTTCCTTCCCCCACAGGGCTTCCCTGGTGGCGCAGAGGGTAAAGCGTCTGCCTCCAATGCGGGAGATCCGGGTTCGATCCCTGGGTCAGGAAGACTCCCTGGAGAAGGAAATGGTAACCCACTCCAGTAATCTTGCCTGGAGAATCCCATGGACAGAGAAGCTTGGTAGGCTACAGTCCATGGGGTCGGAAAGAGTCGGACACGACTGAGCGACTTCACTTTCACTTTCCCCCACAGTACTCTCAGTGAAATGTTTTATGGTATTTTGTGTGGTGTATTATGAAGGTGTTCTCCTTTTTTAGCTCTATGGCATAAGGCAAGATACTGCTGAGACTCAGTTTTCTCATCTGTGAAATGGGGGTAATGCTGTAATAGAATCCATGTCATTGGGATGGCAAAAAAGTGTTCTCTGTTTCCTAGTTTTTATCTCCACCACCATTCATCCCTACTAGTAGGAAAGTAATAGGGTTCAACTTGCCAACACTTAGCAGCTATTTTGATTTATTCAAATCCCAAAGAATTTCAGATGAGGTTAATTTTATAGGCATTGTTAAAAATAGCATCTGCAACTGAAGAGCAGGTATCAGGGAAGAATTATCCTTTAAGATTATCAGGCAAATAACTAATAAAAACAGGAAAAATAGAATGTAAAGAGGAAACAAATGTAATTAAAGCTATAAGCTTTCTGTTGTTGTTGTTGAGTCATCCAGTCGAGTCTGACGCTTTGCAGCCCCATGGACTGTAGCATGCCAGGCCTCCCTGTCCCTCACCATTGCCTGGAGTTTGGCCAAGTTCTTGTCCATTGCGTCAGTGATGCCGTCCAGCCATACCTTTATTTAATTATCTTATTTTACATTAACATTTGGTTTTCCTTTATATTTTACTTTTCATTTTTCAGTTAGTTATAACCTGGTAACCCTATAACCAGCTGGTGCTGGTGGTAAAGAACCCGCCTACCAGTGCAGGAGATGTGAGAGACACGGGTTCCATTCCCCGGTCGGGAAGATCCCCTGAAGGAGGGCATGGCAACCCACGCCAGTATTTGTGCCTGGAGAATCCCATGGACAGAGGAGCCTGCTGGGCTACTGTCTGTAGGGTCGCACAGGGTCAGATATGACTGAAGCAACTTAGCATGCACACACGGTAACCCTAAATAAAAAATAAGCTATATAATGGATTTATCTAGTCTTTTTAGTTGTTTTAAATCTCGTCTGTTCAATATTCGAGTCTGTTGAATGAATGGGAGTCCCTTTGTAGGCCTGCGTGGGGCCTATAAACCCCAGACCTGAGTCTCTCAGCTGTTCCCAGCAGATGTCAGCCTGTGGGGTGGTCAGGCACTGCTCCTTTGGTGAGCAACCATGACCTTTATCCGGATTTCAACATCAGTTTTCCTTTCCAGCTTGTTTGGAACTCAGATATTTCCTGGGCAAAACCCCTACACCAGTCAGTTTGGCTCAGAGAGAGGAAAAGCTATATATATAATTGGCAGATTTCCTTGCATGGAAAAGCTCTTCCCAATTTCTGTGACTGCTGGCCTGGATCTGGGGTGGGAAGGTTGTGCTTGTGGGCCGGGGCTGTCTCATAAGTTCTGCAGAAGCCCTGCTAGACGGGAAGGCCCTTGTGGGGACGGCGACTCCTGCCGTCTGAGTGCACTGCCCTGCTCCCTGCCCGAACACGGAGCTCCGGAGACCCAGTCCTCCCGCCCTGGCTGTGTCGGCCATCAGCTGTGCCATCCCAGCTTCTCACACCTGTAGCCTCACTCTCCCGTTGGGAAAGCAGGGGCAGCTCAGTCTCACACCTCGGGGGCGTTGGGGGTGGGCAGCACCTGGCACGTAGTAGGTGCTTAGTGGATAAAGTGCTCTGATTGTTAGAACATGCCTTGGACGGTGGAGCAGGGCGGGGAGAGCAGCTGCAGGCGGAAGCTGCTCTAGTGAAGCCCGTGCTTTATAATCCACTCTGTGTTCTCAGTTTCAAGAAGCAGGAAGAAGCAGCTTTGAGCCAAATTGGTGGCTGTGTGTTTGCTAAGTGTGGGGTTTTGCTGAAGGCAGCACCTGCTCTGTGACACCAATGGTCCAAAGAGCTGGGTACTCCACGTGAGGGCTTAGCGCTTAGTTCTTACAGCTGCTCCAAGCAGGCATCAAGAAAGAACACTGTCTTCTGGAAGCCTGGCTGGTGAGCTGTGGAACTAATTGTGGTGTCTGTCAAGTATATTTAGAATTGAGGGTGGGAGCGGATGCTGTTACTTGCCTGGGTTGTGTGTTATTATTGAGTAGGAGTTGCATTTATGAAATTTAAGCCATTTTCACAATACTGTTGTGGTGTGTGTGTATGTGTGGTATGTGTGTATGTATGGTTGTGTATATAGGTGTGTGTTCATTGTTAACACTTCTGATTGTCTTTATTTACAAGTGACAGATGAAACAAAGGACAGTTGAGAGACTGTAGTTTGACTCTAGGACTTTTGCAAAGAGTTCTTTGAGAAAAGAAATAGTGGAGAGGGTAACATAGATTGATAGGATTTTTCTTAGGTTGTCCAAGAAATTAATACTTTTAGTCTTTCTTTACCTGGTATTGTTTAGTAAATGTTCAGGTAAATGTCTAGGTTTTGTAAATATTTGGTAAATGTCCAAGGATATGATCAAGCCGAGTCCTGTATGTCTGTTTTTTCTTTTCTTGAAAGTTAGGAAAATAGTACATTCTGTAGGGTATAATTTTTTTTTAATCCTTCTTTTCCATTCCAGAATTATCTGTTGTTTCAGAGCACATAGAGTAGTGGGATCTTTTTATTGTCTTGAAACAACTTTTTATCAAGTTAAGAGAATTCCCTGCTTGGTGGTGGGGAGGAGGTGCTGGTTTTTGACTCAGTAAGCCCTCTTCTTTCACAGACGAAGCACCTGGTTTGAAATGTAAACTCAAAAAGAAACACGTGATCCTGAACTGCTGTCCTAGTTCTTACAGGACGTTTAGCTAAACCTCAAGAGGCAGCCAGGAGCAGAGGGGCTCGGGCACGGTGGGGAATCGCCTTTGCTGAACCGCTCTGGGGCACGCGGGCTCACCTCCACCCAGGCTGTAGTTGTGTTAGAAAAGCGGCAGGTGTTTGGGCACTGTCTGCTCTCCTTCTGAATTGTCCTCTGTCTGCAAAGGCCTGATGATGGCGACTCAGAGTGATTGGACATTTGGAAAATAGGAGTGGAGGCGGCTCCCTCCTCACCTTTGGAGGGACTGAAGGGACACTGACCGTGAGGCAGGAGCCTTGACATCTGTGCGGTCCCTGACCCTAGAAAAACGAGGACCGCTTCCTTGACTGGGGAGGAAAGGTCCAGGAAAGCTGACCCTTGAGGCTGTCGCCAGCTTGGCGCTCTGTCCTCTGAGGAGTGAGCTTTACAGGTTACTATATGCATGAGGTTATCTAATCACACCAAGGAGTAGATTAGGTATTTTGTTGTTCCTGAAGCTGTAAGTGCTGGCTTCCCTGTCACTGCCAGTTGACACACCCAGTTGTAGATGATTTAACAGCTGTTAATTATTTTTAGCACCCACTTTAATTTGCAGAAAATTTCCTGGCTTGGATGATGAACTCTGTGGTCATCTAGTCATTCAGAGAAAGGTTCACCCTGTCAAGTGCTCCGAGATATATCAACATTAAAACTTTTTATAGCTTAGTTGAGGCTTAATTGCTGTTCAATGAACTGCACTGTTTAAAGGGTACAGCTTGATGAGTTTGTTTCTTACGCACATGTGTGCACACACCCCTCTGTTGAAAGTGGCAACACAGGATAACAAATGTTTCCATTCCCCTGAAAATTTCCTTAATTGAATAATGACATTATATATATATATATATATTTCCCCCCCTTACTGTCTGGCTTCTTTGGCTTGGTTAACATAACAATTTTGTCATGTCCGACTCTGTGTGACCTCATAGACGGCAGCCCATCAGACTCCCCCGTCCCTGGGATTCTCTAGGCAAGAACACTGGAGTGGGTTGCCATTTCCTTCTCCAATGCACGAAAGTGAAAAGTGAAAGGGAAGTCGCTCAGTCGTATGTTGGGTGTATCATAATTTGTACCCCCCTCTCCAATTTGTTGATCCGTTTACCTGTGGTGGCTGTTCAAGCACTTTCCAGCTTGGAGGTATTGCAATCAAAGCTGCCGCGAGCATTAATATACAAGTCTTTATGTGGACTTGTGTTTTCATTTTCCTTGGGTAAATGCCTAAGTATCAGAATTGCTGGGTCATATAGTAGGTGTTACGTTTAACTTTTCAAGGGACTGCTCAGATGTTTTCCTGAGTGCTTGGAATTTCACATTCTCGCCAGCAGCGCCTGAGGGTTCCAGTTGCTCCACACCCCACCAGCGCTGTCTTTTTATTTTATATGCTAATAGATATAAAGTGGTATCTCACTGTGGTTTTAGTTTCTCTGCCCCTGATGACAGATGAGGTCGGCATCTTTTCCTGTGCTTATAGACTATTTGTATGTCTTTTTGTGAAAGGTATGGTAGAATCATCTGTCCATTTTTGCATTGACTTGTCTCATTATTGAGTTGTAAGAGCTCTTTATATATTCCGGATATTAGTTTGTGATATATGTGTTGTGAATGTTTTTGCTGGTCGTACTGCCTTTTTCTTAATAGCGTCTTTAGAAGAGTGGAGTCTTTTTGGTGAAATTGAATTGATCAGTTTTTTTCTTTATGGTTCATTCTCGTGTCCTATCCAAGAAACCATTTTTTACCTCAGCATTGCAAAGATTTTCTTCTGGAAGTTTTGCAGTTTTAGGTTTTACAGTTACGATTTATGGTTAAATTTTAATGTATAATGTGAGGTAAAGAGTTGATGTTCATTTTTCGCCCATATGGATGTTCAGTTATTCCAACTGCATTTCTGAAAGAGACTTTCCTTTCCACATTGAATTACCGTCACACCTTTGTTAAGTCAGTTGACTTTATATTTGTAAATTTATCTCCAGATTTTCTATTTTGTTCCATTGACCTATGTCTGCCCCATCCTAATTCCATACTTTATTACTATTACTTTACAGTAAGTGTTGAAATCAGGGCAAACCCTCTTAACTCTTTTTCTTTCTTAAAATTGCTTTGGTTATTATAAAACCTTTGCATTTTTAATGTAAGTAAAAATTAACTGGTCAGTTTCTATTTAAAAAGGGCCTGCTGGAATCTTGACTGAGATTGCATTGAATCTGTAAGTTCATTTTGGAGAGAGTTCATGTCTTAATAACATTGAGTTTACCGATGAATGTTGTATGTCTTGGTATTTATTTAGATCTTTAATTTCTCCCAGCAAAATTTTATAGTTTTCATTGTGGATACCTTTGATATCTTTTCTTAGGTTAATTTCTATATAGTCTGGTTTTTGTGCCTATTAAATGAAATAGAGATATTTTCCAGTTGTTTGCTGCAAACAGTGGGTCTTGTGATCTTGGAAAATAACTTAATAGTTCTAGTAGTTGCAAGGAGATCCACCCAGTCCATCCTAAAGGAGATCGGTCCTGGGTGTTCACTGGAAGAACTGATGCTGAAGCTGAAACTCCAATACTTTGGCCACCTCATGAGAAGAGTTGACTCATGGGAAAAGACGCTGATGCTGGGAGGGATTGGGGGCAGGAGGAGAAGGCGACGACAGAGGATGAGATGGCTGGATGGCATCACGGACTCGATGGATGTGAGTTTGAGTGAACTCTGGGAGTTGGTGATGGACAGGGAGGCCTGGCGTGCTGCAGTTCATGGGGTCGCAACGAGTTGGACACGACTGAGCGACTGAAGTGAACTGAACTAAGTTGTTTTGTAGATTTCCCAGAAGTCTCTGTATAAATTGGAGAAGGAAATGGCAGCCCTCTCCATTACTCTTGCCTGGAGAATCCCATGGAGGAAAGAGCTTGGTAGGCTACAGTCCATGGGGTCCCAAAGAGTCAGACACGACTGAGCGACTTCACTCACTCACTCATTCTGTATAAGTAGTCATATCATCTGCAGAGTGGGACAGCTTGACTTCTTTCTGTTCCAGGTGCTTTATATTTCTTCTTCTTGTCTCATTACAGAAGTGTAGACTGCCAGTATAATGTTGAATAAAAGTAGTAAAAGTAGAAATCCTTTCCTTTCTTCCAGTATTAACAGCAGCTTAGCGCTTCACTGTTGAGTATGTTAGCTGTAGACTTTTTGTAGGTAGCCTTCATCAGCGTGAGGATTTTCTTGTTTGTTGAGGATTTTTTATTATGAATGGGTGCTGAATTTTGTCAAATGCTTTTTTGATATCTGTTGAAGTGATCATATGAATTTTCTTCTTCATTTTGTTAAAAAGACAAATGAAAATTGATTTTCGAATGTTAAACCAACCTTGTATTCCTGGCAGAAACCCTATTTCCTCATGATATGTTATCCTTTTACTTACGATTGGATTCAGTTTGCTCTTATATTGTTAGGGACTTTTGGATCTAAGATATCCATGGGAGATCCTGATCTGTAATTTTTGGGGGGGGGGTCAAGTTTTGGCACTTAGAGTAAGCTGGTTTTATAAAACATTTTAGCTCGCATTATCAAACAGTGGGGATCATTGTTCCTCCCTCTTTTTCTGATCCAGTTTGGTATTAGTGAAGTCACTTAGTCGCATCCCACTCTTTGCAACCCCATGGACTGTAGCCTACCAGGCTCCTCTGTGCATGGAATTTTCCAGGCAAGAGTACTGAAGTGGGTTGCCATTTTCTTCTTCAGGGGATCTTACCAACCCAGGGATCAAACCTGGGTCTCCCACATTGCAGGCAGCTGCTTTACCATCTGAGCCACCAGGGAAGCCCACTTCTTTCTTAATTTTTTGCTGGAATTCACCAGTGAAACTCAGTATGGATTTTTCTATTTGGGAAGGTTTTTGATTAATAACTTTTGAATATTTTGATAATAAATTTTTAAATGGACACAGGTCCTTCAGACTTTTGTGTTTCTTGTCTCCATTGACAGCGTCCTCACTTTTTTTTCTCTGTATTGGAGGGAGGGGTATGAACTTCTTGAGAGAGGGGGATGTCCTGGGCTTGCTGACTCTGTCTCCATTCCAGCCCCCTGAGTCATGCTGGCACCAAGTAGGTGTTCTGGAAATATCTGTTGGGTTGATCGGTTTGTTGCTGGCCCTGTCCCCATCCCTCGACATCCCTGGGAATCTCCTCTCTCCTCCGTCTGCGTGGGACTGCGTCACAGCTGTGTCGTGACGGAGGGAGGTGGCTCCTGAGTCAGGCCCGCTGGCTTCGGCCGACCCTCATGCCTTGCCCTCCTGCCACAGCTGTCCGCTGCCCTGGTAGGCAGACTCTCTGAGTCAGGGCTTGCCGAGGGAAGAACTATCTTCAGCCTTTTTCTGTCTTTTTTCTTTTTTTTTTAATGTTAAATCCTGTGGTTGGGATTATGTCCTTTCGTTTTGTTTTTTTAAATATACTTGAAATCCCAGAGGAATACAGAAAGCTTGGTCAGAGGACAGGGCTGAACTGTTAAAGCTAGGAGGGGCATGGTTATTGGTGAGGGGCATTATCCCGAACGCCACCTTGCCTGTGACTTACCTGCCTGACTGGGATGGGCCCTAGATGCCCTTTGCTGGACTGCCTCCCAGTGAGAGCCCCGCACCCAGTGCAGGCCATCAGGCAGGGCGTGCAAGCAGGCAGGAGATGGGCCTGGGCCTCTCTGAGGGGGCGTGTGTCCTCCGTTCAGGTCCCTGGCATCCGGGAGGGGGGCTGGTGCCCACTCTCTGTCTGCATGCGCCTGCAGTGCAGCTGCAGGGGTGGGTGGGAGCCAGAGCTCCCCCCGAGCGGGAGCTGAGGACAGCCACTGTGCTTCAGGGGCCTGTCTCCTTCCTGGGTGCAGGCCGGACCAAAGCAGCCTCCCGTGGTGATTAGAGCGCCGGGGCCACATGCCAGCACACAGATCCCCCAGACCCCGAGGTCGGCAGGCACTCCTTCCCTCTCTCCAGAAGGGCGCTCCACGGGCCACGATTGCCCTGGACGCAGTATCTGGCCATCTGTCTTCTGTGTATGTCTCAACTGGCCCTGGCTCTGCCTCCTACTAGCTGTGTGGCCCTGGGGAGCCACCTGCCCCCTCTGGGCAGCCGTCCCCAACGTGAGACGTGGGGTTAGAACTGATGGCTGTCCGGTCGCACACACCCCCACCTTCTGGCCGAACCCAAGCAGGACCACGTGACGACTGAGCTGCGGGCACAGCAGCTTAGATCCAGCCATCACCATCTCGTCTCCTCCTCCAGCCTGCTTCACACCTTCAGACCTGAAACCCTCACATGGTGGTGGTCGCTTCTTTAACGCAGTGTTAGCATGTCTGAAGATGTTTTCCTTGGACTCAGTTTTGGGGGGAGGAGTTACCACCCCTTTTGTTGTCTGGGGGGGAGTGGTGAGGCCCTCTCCCCAGGGTGGGGTGGAGGGGTTGGGCAGGGGCGGGAAGGACCTGCTCCTGCTAGCCTAGTGCTTTGCGGGAGCAAGACCAGAGAGCACTCAGCGTGAGGTGTGGTCTTTTCCCCAAGCTCTTTAGCCCCCAGACTGAGTCTCGGTGAGGTTGGAGAGCCTGGGGGTCCTCCGGCCACAGTGGGGACTGCATTGAGAGAGTCCATGTGGGGCGGGGGAGGATGCGTTGGAGGAGTCTTGTGGACATATGTATTGTTTTTTGTTTGTATTTTCTTTAAAGATTGATTTATTTGTATCTCTCTGTTTCTGGCTGCGCTGAGTCCTTGCTTCTGCACACGGCCTTCCCCACTTGGGGCGTGCAGGGCTGCCCTGGAGTTGTGGTATGCGGGCTTCCCCTTGCAGAGCAGCTGGACAGCCGTCTGTTCCAGCCCCTGTCACACGTAGGGGACAGCTGCCAGGGCCACACAGCCTGCAGGCGCAGAGCCAGGCTCGAGGGCTCCAGTCGGTGCGGCGTGTGGGCTCCGTAGTTGTGGCCCACCGACTTAGTTGCTCCGCGGCAGGTGGGGCTTCCCGGACCAGGGGTTGAGCCCGTGTCCCCTGCCTCTGCAGGCGGATTCGGCGCTACCGGGGAGCCCCGCGGAAGTGTGTCGTGTTGTGGTGGTTTGTACTTTGTAAGTTTTTCACCCTAAATTGCTTGGTAAGTTTGGGCACACGCACAGTTTTCAGAGGTGGCCCTTCACGTTCAGGGCAGCGTTCCGTTCCACCACCGTCTGTCGGATGAACACTGCCTGCCAGGCTCTCTGGGCCTCCTCTGGGATGAGAGCCAGGATCCTCCCTTAAGGAACCAGAGTCAGAAAAGGGACAAGGCAAAAATCCCATCTTTTATGCAGCAAATTGCATTGGACTCCGCCACACCCAATTCTTTGTCTTTTAACCTGAAGTGTAGCCGATTCGCAATGTTTCGTTAGTTTCAGGTGTCGGCAACAACGATTCGTTTATGCGCATGCGCGTTCTTTTCCAGACCTTTTCTCTCATAGGCTGTTACAAGGTATTGAATATAGCTCCCTGAGCTGTTTAGTTTGTCCCTGTTGCTCATCTGTTTATATTTCGTGAGTTCTCTTCAAATTCCTCCTAAGCTGTATGGAATGACGGATGTCTGATGTTAGCAGCAAATTTCCCTGAAGGGCCTAGCACTTTAGGCCTTGCTGGCTGTTGGGTCCCTGTGGCTGTCTGCCGCAGCCTGAGGCGTAAAGAGCACGTGTGGCTGTGTTCTAATAAAGCTTTAGTTGAAGAACTGGAGGCAGGCCGCAGTCTGCCCAGCCCCGGCTGACATCTCAGGTTTGGTCCGTGGTGTTATTTCTGCCTGACTGTC
Organism: Capra hircus; assembly: GCF_001704415.2. NCBI lineage: Eukaryota > Metazoa > Chordata > Mammalia > Artiodactyla > Bovidae > Capra > Capra hircus. The sequence goes on along the minus strand of NC_030810.1, from coordinate 7,683,214 downwards.
CTCTGTTAAATCAGGCCCGCTGGGTGCTGCTGCCGATTGAGTGGAGAGTCTGCAGTTCTTAACCAAGTGAATGAAGCAGGTTCTTTACCTGGAGCACAAAGGCGGCTCAGTCGCTATGCCTGGTTTTCTTCTCTGTGTGATGATGGATATGCCGTCTTAATTCAGATCAGGTTTGGGGTGTTTAACTGAAAACCCAGGTGACAGAAGTTTGTTTTTCTCTTTATGGAAGGCACAGTCAGCAGGGTCTCGGGGCCCCTCCCGGGGGCCAGACACCTGTGCAGGGGCTGCCACTGCGTCATCCCCAAGCGCCTTCCCGGAGGCTCCCCCAGCACGCCAGCTTGTGCCTCTGTTGTGTCCTCAGCTCGGGGGCTGGGGGGGATGTGCTCTGTTAGCTTGGAGCCGTCAGGAGCCGCTCAGTCCGTTTGTGAGGAAGAACGGAAAATGCTAGTTGTGTAGGCAGCTAGTAATTTTTGTCCCAGATGTTGATTTTGTAGGAAAAAAGCATAGATAATTTACAAAATACCCGTTTACTGTAGACACTTTGGAAAATAACAGAAGGAAGAGGAAAAAAACCTGAAATGTCGACTTCTAATTTTCTGGGCTGTGTGTGTGTCCTGCCCTTTAAATATGTACTCTTTTCTTTTTTTTCTTTAACACAGAAGTGCAATACAAATATGCCCTTTCATAAATTTTTCGTAAACCTTGTTTTTTTCCTTGGTGTTTTATTTGTTTTCTGGCTGCAACGAACAGACAGCCTGAAGTCAGCGCGTCAGTCACGGTCCCAAGGTCAGACCCCTGGTGACTCAGCAGATGCAGGTGGTCTGACCTCAGGCCACTTTGCTCTTGGAAGTCTGACGGCCTGACTAGTTTGACCTTCAGTGATCAGAGAAGTGCTTGGCGTGGCAGGCGGCAGGCAGACCTTGGCACGTAGAGGTTGCATATGAGTCCCCTCCTCTCCCCACCCTGCCACACCCCTCCTCTCCCCTCCCCTCGCCTCCCCTCCCCTCCGTAGTTGCTAGCTGTAAGCTTACTGTGGATGCACCTGAGTACATGCAGATTTATCATCAAATAATCCCAGAGGACAAGATGGTTGGATGGCATCCCCGACGCAGTGGACATGAGTGTGAGTCAATTTCAGGGAATAGCAAAGAACAGGGAAGCCTGGTATGCTGCACCTCGTGGGGTTGCAAAGAATTTGACACAACTTAGCTACTGAACAGCAGCAGTCCCAAAGGAAGCAGGTAAATTGTGGCACATGGTGGCTGCCAGGTTAGATTGCCCAGGCGTTCCCATTCCGCTCCCTCCATCCGCACAGCCCCTCAGGACCCGTTGCCAGGAGTACTTTGGCTTGGAGTTCATTATCACTTGGATGATAATAATTCTAGGTGTTTGAACTAATGACTTTTGAACTGATTGTTCCTCCTGTGCGGTGGCCAAGAGGGAGATGCAGTCGTGGTCCTTTCCGCTGTGGGGTGTTTCTCTAACAAGCTGTGTACTGGCCCCGCAGCAGAAAGCCCACGTCACTGGCAGCAGGACTCAGGGAGCCAGGCAAGCGCGCGGCCCTGCGCATGAGGCCTGCAAGTTGCTTATCGAAGCCTGGCCTCTGTGCATTGTGCCTGGCCCCATGACTCAGCGGCAGCAACTTGCCTGCCTGAAGAGCCTTCGTGTTTTTGGAAACGTCAGGTTCTGCGTTGACTGTTGCAGCTCCTCCGGGGCTTCAAAGCCCAGGACTCTTTGCTGTGCTCTTAGTGCTTGGCTGCAGCACTGCATAGGTTTTGAGCGGTCCTCCGCAGCTCACCCTTTCCCAGGAAACTTACTATTTTTATTGAGCACTTTTGCAGAACATAAGAATTTTCTGCAACTCAAATTTTGCATTATAGGAAAAATACCTGCAATGCTTTACCAGTGTTACGATCATTCTTTTATTCAGTTTTTTATGCAAATAACCCATTCTTTATAAATAAGCACACAGAACCGAAACAAACAAAAAGCACTCAGTAATCTTTATCACTGAGGTCATAGATGCAAACACCATTATGGAGACCTGTGGTTCTCATACACGGTGGGGCGGGGGGCTGGAATCAGGAGTGGGAGGAGAGGTTTGCCCACAGAAGGACATTTGGCAGTTGGAGCCGTTTTGGCTCGTGACAGCGAGGAGCAGGGGGCGGTGGTTGAGGGTGTGCCCCTGGCGTGTCCGTGGATGCGCGTCAACACCCTGCAGTGCTGTGGGGTCCGTCCCTGCAACAAAGAAATATCGGGCCCAGGATGTGCTGAGGCTCAGAGATGCTGATGCAGGCATAGGTTTAAGGCATTTTTCTGTGACTGTGAGTACGTACACTTTTGGGGCTTGCCTGGTGGCTCAGTGGTGAAGAATCCACCTGCCAATGCAGGAGACACGGGTTGGGTCCCTGGGTTGGGAAGATCCCCTGGAGAAGGAAATGGCAGCCCACTCCAGTATTCCTGCCTGGGAAATCGCATCGACAGAGGAGCCTGGTGGGCTAAAAGCTGGACACAACTTAGTGACTTAACAACAACGATGGTATATATAAAAAGTGGAATCAGCTATGCCCATTGATTTGTAACCTGCTCTTAAAATTTGTTAGGTTATGAACAAATCTGTTCGTAACATAATGCATAACTATACCTCCTCACGGCCGCTTTCTGTTTGTTTGTCTGGTGTTTCATCGTCCTTTTGGAGATGGACTGGGTGGTGTTCCCTTGCGCGAGGCGTCCTGATCCATGTATTTCACCGCTGCCCAGGTTTTGGAGTTTTTAGCTGTTTCTCACGTTCTTCTGCTGGAAGCGTGTTAGATCTTGTCGCTTTGTCTTTTGGTTTCTGCCCGCCAGGCTCCCGCTTCCTGCCTCTGGCGCTCTGCCCCCAGCCCTGGGTGCCCTCCTTGAGTGATGGTGCCCCTCCCCCCGGCAGCTCTCTGCCTCCGCCGCCTTGCTCAGGGCTGCCGCTAGTCTCTAAGGCTTCCCTCACTGTGAACACATCCCACGGCCAGGGAGGCACTGCTGAAATACTGAGTGGATGAGTGACTCGAAATACTTTCATCAGCTTTCAGTTTCAGCTATAACTGTTACACTTTGCTTCCCTTTGCTTTTTGTTTCTTTTGGAAACTCAGTCTTCCGATAGGTGCCCTGCTCCTTGGCTCTGTGGCCCGCGTGGCTTTGCTGCCTACCTGCGCGTCCCGTGTGGTCCCCTGGCCAGTGTCCCCAGGAGGGCCGGGAGGTGGGCCTGGCAGAAGGTGCTGCCTGGATGCTGCGGGCCCCTGGGTGGGTCGAGTGGAAGCGGTGGTGGGGACCCCTCTGTGCCCCCCACGCTGCCCCGAGGCAGCTGCCCTGCACCCGCAAAGCAAGGTGCCGCTTTGGGAGGAAGGGGTCCTGTCAGCGTCGGCCCGTTCCTCTGCGGGGTCAGCGTGCGGGTGGGGACCCTGGGGGTCTGGGCCGGTGTCCTCACTGCTTTCCCTCAGCAACCCCCCCCCCCCCCCCGGGAGCTTGTTTGCGCCATGGTGTCTATTTTTGTGTTTTGTACGACACTGTGTGAGGAAGTCCGTTGTCGACGCACATCCCAGCTGTTGTGAATGGCCTGTGTCTCCGGGGGCTTCCAGGTGGGGATGTGTGTGTTGAGCCCAGCGTCTCGGGTAACATCGGAACAGCAGGACGTGAGTAACAGGAAGTGACAGAGATGACCGAGTGCCCAGATGCTTATTCTCGGCCACCTTCCCCAGCCCCGAGGCCTGGGGAGCTATATTTAGCTGAGTATTTCCAGGTTCCTAATCCTGTGGACACAGCCCCTCTGCTCCTCTTTCGGTTGGTGGCTGAACTGTGTCGTGCTGATGGCTTCTCCCCACCTCTGGTCTACTGCAGTGACCCGCAGGTTCTCGCCCATCGGCTTTAGAACCTGAGTTTTGTTTTTTTGCCGAGCCACTTCAATTCTGACCGACTCTGGGCAGTTGGCAAACGTTCTGAAAGTTGGAAGAGCAGCGGGTGAGAGTTCCAGGAGTGGTGAGTGACGAGCCCGTGGGAAGCTGTGTGGGGAAGAAGTTACAAGGATTTGAAGTGGAGAGGGATGAGTTGTAGGTTGTTGTCAGTACCTCTAGAGGGCTGGTTTGTGTCTTCTGTTTTTTAGAGGCAGACGGCTGGGGTTTTAAAAGCCCCAGGCTTGATGGTGTGACTTCACCCACGGGCTGGAAGCGCTCTCTGGTCACCCCCGGCCAGGTTAGAAAGCCCGCAGATCAGATACGCTTCTTGGTGATGAGTTTCCACTGTTGGAGCTTTGTCAGAGGAGAAACTTCACTGAGGTCCCCAAGCACCGAGGAGCCTCAGGCAGCCTGCCCAGGCGTGGTGAGGGGGGTCGCCCAGTCCTCATTCATAGGACTATAGGTGCGGGGGATTTTTGCCCAGTGGCGTCAGGTGGTGCCTCAGGCATGTGTTGACCAGGTGCCCACCTGGGCTGCTGGGTGTCCTGCCATGCGCCCAGGGGTCTGCCCTGACTGTGCCATCGCGTGGGGGAGTGGCCGGGAAGCCTGCCCTTGGCGCTCATGGTCGCCTCACCTGCCCTGACCTATGCCGGCCTTGGGACCAGTCCTTCCTGCTGGAGGACCACAGGAGACAGCTCCAGGCGCTGACAGCAGTCACCGGGGGTGACCCTGAGGCTGGGAAGTCGAGCCTGTGGGGGACAGTGGCCCTTGGATGTCTCGGTCTGTCGTGACCGCCCTGCCCTGCAGCCCTCCATCCACACCTCTCGTTCCGTCCTGAGCTGAGGGAGCTGGCTTGTTGGAGCAGTAGGACGAGCTCCTTGGTGGCTCTGAGAATGCTCCCAAAGGAAGGTTCTGGGTCTGATGGGAGCTCCCTGTGGTTGGCGCAGGGTGTGCTGGGAGAGAAGTCTCTCTGCTGGGCTCAGAAAGCTTCCTTCTGAGCGGCCCCGCCAGCGCCTCCCCCGTTCTCCCTTCATAAAGCGTCAACTTTATTTTCACACACTCAGCCAGCTCTTTTAGGACTTGGGTATCTACTCTGGGATGAGAGATTTGAGAGGCAAATTAGGAACAGTTGTGTCTGCCGTGAGACTCATGGCAGGCGCAGGGGCGCGGGCGTGTGATTGCCACGCGTGCCGAGCGAAGGATCGCACGCCTGCCAAGCTCAGGCTTCCGGTGATGCCCGGGTTTTACCAGCAGAGTCCGTCTGCAGGCGTGGTTTCAGGCTGACCCATTCCCTTCTGTAAGGCCAAGCTATAACTCAAGGCAAACTGTAAATTTCTACTGTAAACTGTAAGGACAGTGAACTGTACACCTTGTGTAACTGCTATATGGATACAAAACATAGTGTTTATCTCTAGCCCTGGCCTGCATATTTGAGCACACTTTTGTGCCAAGAGATTGAACATTTATAAAAATTGTTGAATATTTCAAGCATTCCAACAGTAACTTGATGAACAACTCTGTCCACTCCCCAGCCCGAGAAGGAGGCCCTCCAAGTGTCCTTGGAGTCCTTTGTATCCCCTTTGTCATCCTGTTCCCTCCCTCTCTCCCTCCCCTGAGGTCAGGCACCATCCCCCATCATTTGTTTTTGTGTTTTTGATACTTTCTCTACCTTAGTGCTGATATAAACAATACATAGTATACTTTAGCCAGGTTAAATGTTTTTAATAAATGGTATCGCACTACACATCTCCTGCAGCTTGCTTCTTCCTCAGTCAGCATCGTGGTTCCGAGTTTTATCCACGTGGCCTCACTCACCTTTAGTTAAGGGGTTCAAGGTTTAAAATGACAGATTCCCGATCTCTAGAAATAAACCAGAATTCCCAGGGGGCGGAACGTGTGCCTCAGGGAGTTGAGACTCACAGTGCTCCAGGGCTGGCTTTGTGGCTGGCGCTGGGGCGCCGTGGACGGCGTGTCCCACTGCTGACTTGTTTCCCCAGATCTCAGTGCTGCGGGCAGCGCTGCTGGAGTACTCTTCTGCTCATCTTCCTGGGCACACGGCACGCATTTTTCCAGAGTTTGCTTCTAAGGGCCGAATTGCCAGGTGTGTGTGTCTTTAGCTTGATGAGATATCGTCAAATTGTTCTGCCAAACTTTAATTTTTTTAAGCAGCTCACCATTTTTTTTTTTAATGTAGCTGGGCTGATGGCAAGGTGATGAAGCCTCACGGTGAGATAAAATGCTGTACACGGCCAAGATTTTGGTAGATGTCCAAACCCCAGCATGCCCAGAATCGAACCCCTGCCTTCCCCGCCGGCTTCGGAGCCAGCCTGCAGCCTGGCCCACCCCAACGGCAGCTCAGCTCCCCAGCTGCCTCAGGGCCCCTGCTGGCTCCACTGTCAGAGCCTCCAGGGTGGGTGAGAGTCCAGCCTCGACCCTCCGCCCCCACCCGTGATGGGATTGCCGAGCACCTTCCCTCAGGCCTCCCTGACTCCTGCCCCGCCTCCTACGCCCAGTTTTCAGTACAGCAACCAGAATGGTGCTTTTCAGCCCAAGTCAGGTGTCAGCCTTCTGCTCATAAGCTCTGTGCACCCGCCGTTTTACTGGGAGCAAAAGCCAGAACTCTAACAGGCGCCTACAGGGTGCTCGGGACCCCGGGGCCCCTCCCCAGCTCACTGGCTCCCGCCGTGCTCCTGCTTCAGGCGCTTCTCTCCCACACCTTGAGTCTTTTCCAGTGAGGCCCACCTCAGACCCTCCCCTGGTCTTTTCCTAATCGGCCTCCTTTTCCCGTGGATGCGCCACCAGCTCTGCACTCTGTGCTTGGCAATTTACCTTTTTATCACAGTACTGGTTTCCCGTCTGCATTTGAGTGTGAGCTCCAAGGAACCAGGGTCTTGTCTGTTTGTTCACATGGAGGACTGCCTGAATTTATTTCTCAGAGGAAAGGAAAAGTTTGGAGCCTGGAGATGAGGGTTGGTGGGAGGGGAGGGGAGGTTGAGGCCTCGGGGGAGAGGAGGAGGGGGAGTGGGGGGCAGCTGGTGAGAGGAGGTGTCTCGGTATGTGCGTGGACCTGTTGGTGGGCACTGGGCCCTGTGAGTCTGGCGCTGGGGGCAGCTTGTCTGGGTGATGTTTCTGGTTGCTTCCAGAGCACACCTGCTGCTGGATGGACACTGGGGCCGGTCCCCCAGGAAGCGCAGCGCCGTTTGTGGGCAGGACCTGAGGTTTGTGGCTGACATAAGGTAGGGCTTCACTGAGTTCCCAAGCCATGGTGTGTACAGGAGCGAGTCCTGCCATTTCCGGTGCTCTGGCTCGTGCAGGTGCGACTACCAGGCCACGTGTCACAACCGGAAAAGGGCACGCCCTGTGACCCTCATGTCATGTGGGGAGGACCCACTTTGTCATTCTCAGAGATTGTGTACCCAGGGTCCACATATTTCCTTGGCAAGTCAGGTTGAAACTCATGAGTCCCACAAATACAGGACTTCAGGAAGACAAGAGTGTCCTTTCAGTCTGTGCTGAGCCCACTTATGCTGCTGTTCTTAAGAAGCAGCATTGTTCCCAATGTGTGACATTTCATTTAAATATGTTAGTTACTAGAAAATGTTGATTGTGGTTACTTACTTTTAATTAAATCCTTGGAGATCTTTGCAGATTCACATGGAAGTGAAATAATGCAGAGATCCATTGTTTCATCCAGTTCCATTCATTGGTAACGTCTTGCAAAACTAGCAAAACGTCACAGCCTCCTGGCGGTGGTGGGTCAAGAGCCAGGCCTCCGTCTCCACAGGGACCCCTTGTGGTCCTCTTACAGCCACACCCACTGCCCGCCTTCACCCCTGGTGACCTCCAGGCTGTTGTTCATGTCTGTGATTTTGTTATCTCAGGAGTGTTCTATGAATGGGATTGGGTAGCAGGTAACCTCTCAGAGTTGGCTTTTCTCACCCAGCAGAGCTCCTTGGAGGTGCCCCCAGGGGGTTGTGTGGGGGTTTCTTTTTGGACTGTCACAGTGGAGTGGTGTTCCAGGGAATGGGCGTGCCACCGTGAGTTTAATCATTTACCACTTGAGGGCATCTAGCTTGTTGCCAGGTTTGGGTGGTTATGAACAAAGCTGCTGTAAACACTCATGGACAGGTTTTTGTGTGAACACAGGTCTTCACGTCTTTGGAAAAATGCCCAAGTGTAATCGCTGGGTTGTCTTGTAGCTTCATGTTTGGTTTTTAAAGAAACTGTCAGATTGTTTCGCAGAGTGGTTGTGTATCCCCGCCAGCAACATGGGTCCGTTTCTCCACATCTTCTCCAGCATTTGGTGTTGTCCCTTTTTAACTTTGTCCATTCTGATAGGTGTATCGTTACGCTGTGGTTTTGATCAGCATTTCTGGAGCGGTTGTTGATGCTGGGGCCCTCTTCTGTGCTTATTTGCCTGCTTGGTCTTCTGTGGACAGCAGTGGCAGGTGCTAGAGCCTGAATTAGTGCTGCCTGAGGAGATGGGCGTGGGGGCCGCAGTTGTTTCCATTTGGCTGGAGTCCAGCGGTTATTGGCTGCTCTCCTACTGTTGATTCTGCCCAATTAGGCTCCCCTTCCCTGGAGCCATGGCTGGAGAGGGTGGGCTTCTGGTGAGCTTTACATTCTTTCTGTCCTCACCAGTATTTCTGGCTGGGCTTCCTCAATGCCCTGTCTAGGATGTCAAGGGCAAATAGAAACCCCAGAGAGCTCAGTGCCTTGTCATCCCTCAGGCCCTCTTCTCTACACCCTTTGCAAAATTTTTTATATCAAAGTCCAGGATTTTAGCTGTACCTAGCCAGAGGAGAAGGAGGCAACAGAGGGTGAGATGGTTGGATGGTATCACCGACTCAATGGACATGAGTTGGAGCTAACTCCAAGAGATGGTGAAGGACAGGAAAGCCTGGCTTGCTGCAGTCCATGGGGTTGCAAAGAGTTGGCCACGACCTAGCGACTGAACAACAGCGAGAAACCAGAGGGATAAGGAAAAGTAGGTCCAGCCATCTTCCTGGAATCAGAGGTCTGCTGGTCACTGTGGTTGTTTTTGGGTCTGTGAGGTCTGACGACTGGGCCTGTGTGTCCGTCCTGGCGGCCGTCCTTGCGTGTCGTGGCCTTGGGCCCATCCCAGGCTCAGGGCCACACGTTGCTTACTGCTGAGGGTGTTTGGTTTGGCCTTAGTTGCAGCATGACAGAGCACACAGGATCGCAGTCTTTTTGTCATTTGAGGTCACACTTACGAATGAGAAGCACATCCAGGCCTACGGTTGCAAACTGCTGGACAGGCCTTTGCAGGTGAATCATCATCGTCCCCCAGATGGCATTTCTCCACCCTCTGCTTTGAACCCTTGAGAGACCTGGTGGGAGTGGGAGGGGCCGTGGCCAGGTGACTCAGGGAAACGTCCGCATGATCCTTGGGCTGACCCTCCTGGCCAGCGTTCCTGCCAGAAAGGAAGTGCAGTGCACCAGACGCGGCCCGTTCCCAGTGAGCCAAGCAGAGCTTGTGGCGACTGCCAGCTCCTTCCCCACATTCAGCTCCTCCGTTCCTGGCACTGCTCACGGGGCAGTCTTGCCTAGAATCCAAGTGCAGAGCCACTGACCGTTGGGGTTGGGAGCTGGCCTGAGCCAGCCTACCTGGGGTCCTGGCCCCCTGCCTTTCGGGTTCCCCTCCTGGTGCCTCCTGCAGCCTGTGGGGGGCACGCTGGAGCAGGCAGACACCCGCCAGCACCTGGCAGCTCTCCCAGCACTGCCGAGTGCCTTCCCGGGGGAGTTGCCGCTGGCATCCCCTTGGCTGCCTCCCTGTCCTGTCAGCTCCCGTGTGTGTGGCTCAGGTGTCCACCTTCTCCACCAAGACATCCTGTCTATGTGTTTCCAGCACGTCTCCTTTTTCTTCATGATTTCTCAGTGGTCGGTCACGCCTGGGGTTTAGGAGTCCTCAGCTAATTCTCACCAGGGCATTGGAAGATATTTGCCTGGCTTGGGTGTCTTAGACTCATTTAGAGTATCTAGTATTTTCTCATATTTCCAGGAAGATCATTTGTCTGAAAGGATGGAAACAAAAATTAATAAGGGAAAAACAAAAAGCTATTATTATTATTTTTTTGTCTCCCGTATGTTATTGCGCTTGGTTGCTCAGTCCGACTCTCTGCAGCCCCACGGTCTGTAGCCCACCAAGCTCCTATGTCCTTGGGATTCTCCAGGCAGGAATACAGGCATGGGTTACCGTTTCCTTCTCTAGGGGATCTTCTGAACCCAGCGACTGAACCCACATGTCTTACGTCTCCTTCATCGGCAGGCGGATTCTTTACCACTAGCACCACCTGGGAATCCTACCATGTATTATTAATGTAAACATAAGGCTTTATTTTAAAAATAATTATAATTAGTACATGCACATGGTATAGAGATCAAAACGATGAAAAGGTATAAAGTGAGTTTCTCAGCCCTTCAGAGGTCCCCTCCCAGAGGTGACTAGGTTGCTTTTTCCTCTACACCCATGCTGTGCCTGCAACTTGCTTTGAGCACTCAACAGTGTATCTTAGAGGTTGTTCCCTGTAAGTACGTGAGGAGCGAGTAGCGGCAGTCTGTTTGGGGCTGTGTGGTCTCCGCTGTGTGAGGGTGCCCGCTTCCTGCCGGTCATGCCTCGATCAGCGTCTGAGTCGTTTCTTCTGTCTTTGCAGTGAACTTCCGTGAGTAGCTTTGTATGTGTTGTGTGTCAGGCTCATGAAGACGTCTCTGTAGGAGCACTTTTTCTACAACAAAGACGTGCATGTTCTTCAAGGTCTGCTAGATTCCACCCTGTGTTCCCCACGTGTGTTTTACGTGCTCGGCTGCTCAGTCGTGTCTGAGTCTCTGTGACCCCAGGGACTGCAGCCTGCCAGGCTCCTCTGTCCATGGGATTCTCCAGGCAAGAACACTGGAGTGGGCGGCCATGCCCTCCTCCAGGGGATCTTCCCGACCCGGGGAGCGAACCCACGTCTCTTATGTCTCCTGTGTTGGCAGAAGGGTTCTTTACCACTAGCGCCACCTGGGAAGCCCCTACAGGAGTTGTTAGTTACACCTCAGTGAATGAGACACGTTATCAACCTTGTGAAAAGTATCTTATAATTTTAATTTGCGTTTATCTTAGGAGTGAGGCTGCCCATTTTTCCCGTGTTTGAGGTCCGTCCACTGTTTTAGTAGAGTTCTGCCAGTGTCTCATACTTACTTGCACCTCCCATCTTCCGCCTCCCTCTTGTACATTTAGTTTCCTAAGCACACTGTCCAGGGGTCTGGGTAGCCATGCCATTTTTCTTTTGATTCAGTTATGCAGTTAACTTTATTCCAGGTTTTATACTCTTTTTACCAAAGCGTAGCCTTCATATGGAAAAATGCCCCGATCACAGCATACAGCTTGATCTTCTCTTTTTTCGTTTTGGCCACGCCTCTCAGCATGTGGGGTCTTAGTTCCCCAGCCAGGGGTCAGACTTGTGCCCCTGCAGTGTAAGTGCCGAGTCCTAGCCACTGGACCGCCAGGGAGTTCCCACAGCGTAGAGCTTGGTGAATGTTCCGGATCAAGGAGCAGAACATCAGCAGCCCCCAGGGGCTCTCTTTTGTGCCCTTCTCCCCAAGCAGCTAGCTTCTGACCCTACAGGTTAGTCTTACTTTGAAAGAAAAAGCGCTTTGTGTATGCATGATGAAATGATATGAATGGCATATATGTTTTTGCTGTGTGGCTTCTTTCAGCATTGTAAAGCTGTTACTTTGTGCGGCTGCAGGTGGACTGTTCTTGCTCCGCAGTATTCCATTGTACTAATAGACTGCGGTTTATTTATCCACTTTTCCCAGGCAGGGAGGGCGCCTGGGTTGTGTCCAGGGCAGGCCTGTTATGAGTACAGTGGTGGAGCGTTTACGTATGAGGCCTCCCACCCCACAACAGTGCTAGGATGTGACGGCTCCTTTAATGGCCTCTGTGTTCAGATGAGCACGTGGAGACCCAGGGAGGGGTGGCAGTTGCTCTAAGTCACCCATCTCACAGGGCTTCAGACCAGGGCACGTCCTCAACACCACGGGTCGGGCCCCTTCTGGGTCCTGAGCACATGTAGCCCCATTGGCTTCCCTGATAGCTCAGCTGGTGAAGACTCCACCTACAATGCAGGAGACCCCGGTTTGATTCCTGGGTCGGGAAGATCCCCTGGAGCAGGGATAGGCTACCCACTCCTGTATTCTTGGGCTTCCCTGGTGATGCAGATGGTAAAGAAGTCGCCTGCATTGCAGGAGACCTGGGTTTGATCACTGGGTTTGGAAGATCCCCTGGAGGAGGGCATGGCAACCCACTCTAGTATTCTTGCCTGGAGAATCCCCATGGACAAAGGAGCCTGGCAGGCTACAGTCCATGGGGTCACAAAGAGTCGGACACGACTGAGTGACTAAGCACAGTCCCTTGACAACCATGGCGGGTGGCTTCTGGCATCCCCCCTTTTCCAGAAGAGAAACATTTCCCAAATAGCCGGTGGCCAGGTGGGGTTCTGTCTGAGACATCTTCAAACATACACAGGAGTTTAAAGGAAAAAAAAAAAAAGCAGGCTGAGAACCAGATGCTTGGACATTGATCTGTTGATCAAGTCCTAAAATAGAATGGGCATAAAAAACTCATGTTCTCTTCTGAAAGTTTCGTAGTAACTCCTAATATAACCCCTGAGTTATACAAAATAAAGGTATTGTCTTTTTGTAACTGTACTTATTATTCTGCTCGTAAAACGTGCAAGTATGAAAGCTCACGCTGGAGTGAATAATAAGTGTTTGCTGAGGTTTCATAGGCAGATGCTCACTGGTGGAAATTCCGTATGCAGTGACCCCAGGCCATCAGCAGTCAGCAGGCTGCCATGACCTTCCCGGACACCCTGTCCAGAATACCCACCAGCCCCCTTGCGCCCGATCCACTTCCTCTTTCACGGCTCTCTCAGTGTCTAACGTTGTTTTCTGGTTTGCCTGTCTCTCCCCCAGTGCAGGTTCGGGCTCGGTAGGCAGCTTGCCTGTCCTGGCCTTGGGAGCTCCCCCGTCTAGAGCAGACACTGGGCTGGCGTCTGCTGGGAGGGGGTACAGGCCGCCCACTGAGCCTCCAGGAGAGAGAGAGGCTCCCACTGCCGGAGGCCAGGAGAGCCTGCTGCTCTGGGCCTCAGTGTGTGTCCTTCCATCTCCCCTGCCCTCTCCCGGGCTGACGACTTACACCCGCCCGGTCCCTCCGAGGCGTCATCGTGGTTACCCTGGCCGTGAAAGAATGAACAGCACCATGCATTTGTGATCCAGTTCTAATTACATCCTGCTGTGCTTAAGCTGTGTAGGTAGTTTATGGAAATCACCGAAGAGATAATCTATAAAATACTGTTTCTAAATGTTTTGAGCCAGAAACACGATCATTTAATAACTTAAGCTGGGTGTTCCTAAATTGGATCTTTCTAATATAAATTAAAGCTCTAACATGGGCAGACATCCAGAAGTTAAATAACAGATTTTACTGGTGAATCCACGAGGAAGCAGCCATTTTCCCAGCCCTGCTGGTGGGAAGGCAAAATGGTACAACCCCCACGGAGGGAAATTTGGCAACAGCAGCAAAATTACACATGCATTTATTCTTTGTCAGGGTGGTTATACTTCTTGGAATTCATTCCAAGAATACCCCAGCAAAAATATGAAAAGATCCGTGTAAAGGCTATTGGTTGTGGTGCTGATTGAAATAGCAAAGAATTTTCAGTATCATAGACTTAAGTACGGCTGGTTGAGCAGACTCGGGCATTTCAGTGCGGTGGAGTGCCTGCTCTGCAGCTGGGGAGACAGTCAAGAGTCTGGGGCTGGCACTGAGAAGTGCTGGCCTGGATGCCCGCAGTTGACCTTTGGCAGACAGTGCAAAGGTCAGGGGCACTGACCCTCCGTGCAGCTGGAAATCCACGTGTCATTTATAGTTGACCCTCCTTGACCCTGGTTCTACCCTAGCCAAGGTTCGCACCTGTGGATTCGGCCAGCCGCTGCTCGTGGAGCATTTTCGGTGTTGGGGGAATAAAAAATCTGCCTATGAGTGGAGATTTGCAGTTCAAACCTGTGCTGTTCGTAGGCCAATTGTGATTAAATTAAAAAGGCAGAGTGGACAAACATGTCTCTGGTATGCTATTGTTTTGAAAAGAGAATATTAAATATATACGTGTATTTGCAGAAAATGGGAGGATAAACCATACCTTATTTATTTTTAAGGCTGCCTTTGGGGGAGGGATGGAAGCAGGATGCTGCTGCTGCTGCTAAGCTGGTTCACTTGTGTCCGACTCTGTGCAACCCCATAGATGGTAGCCCACCAGGCTCCCCCGTCCCTGGGATTCTCCAGGCAAGAACACTGGAGTGGGTTGCCATTTCCTTCTCCAATGCATGAAAGTGAAAAGTGAAAGTGAAGTGGCTCAGTCGTGTTTGACTCTTAGCGACCCCATGGACTGCAGCCCACCAGGCGCCTCCGTCCATGGGAGTTTCCAGGCAAGAGTACTGGAGTGGGGTGCCATTGTCTTCTCTGAAGCAGGATGAGGGGACACACAAAATCTGTGCCTTATTTTGTCAACTCGACTTTGGGACCATGTAGCTGTTTTATAGCAATATAAAAAAAGTTAGGTGAAAGGTTTTGATTTTTCAAATTTCGATAGACATTGTCAACATTTTCTCTAAAAGCTGTGTACTCTGTTTGCACTCTTTGTCTCTCACACCTTTTCCAACAACTGAATTAGCATCTTTAACAACCGTGCCAATCTGTTAGAAATAGTGTGCTCTTTTCATTTGTGTTCCCCAGTGACGAGTGATTAAGCATCTTTTCATCCCTTTATTAGCCATTTTGCATCTCTTCAGCAAATGCAAGTTCATAGCTTTTTTTCTCTTTATTTATAAAGTCTGTATATGTTATAGATTTACTTTTCTTTTGTTGATAGCTATTAGGTTCATGGCCTCATTTCCCGTTAAAATTATCAGGCCTGACTGTAGTAGCTGGTGATGTTGTCACATGTGAAAGGGTTTTACAGTAACTTTATTTTTGGCTGTTCTGGGTCTTTGTGGCTACACAGGCTTTTCTCGGGTTGTGGCGAGCGGGGGCTCCTCTCTACTTAGTGCGCAGGCTGCTCTTTGCGATGGCTTCTCTCGTTGCAGAGCGTGGGCTGGAGGGTGCATGGGCTTCAGGAGCTGTGGCTCCCGGGGTCTAGAGCACAGTCTCAGTAGTTGTGGTGCATGGCTTGACTGGTCTGCGGCAGCTGGGGTCTTCCCAGATCAGGGATCGAACTCGAGTCTCCTGCATTGACAGGTGGATTCTTTACCATTGGGAAGTCCCAACAGGCTTTTTCAAGAGGACGTTTATGTATGATATGTTTGAAATGCACAGGAGACTTCCCTAAACTGTTCAAGGACTGGGTGGTCAGCTCCTGAGCTCCTTGGAGCAATGGAAACTTGGTTTTCTTTTCCTTTGAAAAAGAGATTGCCTGTGGCTGGTTATTGGTCTAAGTAGTAAATAGATGATGGTAAATGTTCACTTATATTGATCTTTGGTGAATATGTATCTAAATTTGATTGTCTTTCTGATTTGAGATTGACTTTTAATGACCTAGGATAATCTTTTTCTGTTGTGGTCCATTGACTACCCGAATGAAACAGTACTTTCTCACGAAAGAAAAGAAAGGATACAGTGAAAGTTCTGAAACTTTTCAGAACGTTTTGGAAAGTTTCCACAGCTGCCAGCACCTGCTGTTGGCTCGCTGACACGTTGCGTGTTTCCTGTCTGTTTCTCTAGGTCATCACTCCATGTAGGAAGCTCATCCTGTGTGCCGATAACAGGAAGGAGATGGAAGACTGGATTGCAGCCCTGAAGACCGTGCAGAGCAGGGAGCACTTTGAGGTGAGAGGAGAGCGCCCCCGTCACCCTCCTACCATCATCCTCCCCCCCCCACCCCCGTCACCCTCCTACCATCACCCTCCCCCGTCACCACTCCCGTCACCCTCCCCCGTCACCACTCCCGTCACCCTCCCCCGTCACCCTCCCCCATCACCCTCCCCCGTCACCACTGCCATCACCCTCCCCCCCCACCCTCGTCACCCTCCTACCATCACCCTTCCCCTGTCACCACTCCCGTCACCCTCCCCCCATCACCCTACCCCGTCACCATTGCCATCACCCTCCCCCCGTCACCACTGCCATCACCCTCCCCCATCACCCTCCCCCACCCCCTCCCCCCATTACCCTCCCCCGTCACCACTCCCATCACCCTCCCCTCCACCCCCTCCCCCGTCACCCTCCCCCCATCAACACCCCGTCACCCTCCCCCCATTACCCCCCATCACCCCCCGTCACCCTCCCCTGTCACCCTTCCCCTGTCCCCCTCCCCCCGTCGCCCGTCCCCCTCTCCCCGTCACTCCCCTTGTCACCCTCCCCTCGTCCCCCACCCCCCGAGGGCACAGTCCCAGCATCCCCCTGCGGGCCTGCCTGGTCTGTGGCTCGCTCTCTCAGATGCTCCTTGAAGGTTAAGGTTCATGGCTCTACCTGTGGGCTGTCAGGTGGTGACCCTGTCTGATTTCTTGTTGAACCTCGTCCAAGTTACCACATTCAGGAAAGTCAGAGGGGCGCCTCACGTTCTCCATCTTTGTCCCCCATCCCTGCAGCCCACCCAGTACAGCATGGACCACTTCTCAGGGACCCACAACTGGTATGCCTGCTCTCACGCAAGGCCCACCTACTGCAACGTGTGCCGCGAGGCCCTGTCCGGGGTCACGTCCCACGGACTGTCCTGTGAAGGTACGGGTGGTGTGTTCACCGCCGGGAGAGGCACCTGGGATCTGACGTGAGACGCCTTCGGGGTCCAAGCGTAGTCACTGCAGAAGGGTAGGCATTGCGGGACCTTTGTGATGCCGTCCTTGTTTACTGTGCCCATGCAGGAATCTGGGTAAATGATTTTTTGCAGTGACGGAACAAGGTGAAAAGAAGGGAATTGGTAGCATCGAGACACAAAGAGGAAGCGTGAGGGACGCAGAGGGAAAAGAGGTTTAACCGTCTGCCTGGGGACATGTCTTCCAGACCAGAGGGCAGGGGCGCAGGGCTCGGGCTGGAGAGGGAGAGGAGAGCTGTGGTGCCAGGCCCAGTGCCCACCTGCTGCCTGATTGCAGACGGCTGGTGACATTAAGAAGAGTTTTCACAACTTTTAAAGGTTGAAAAGTACTGAAAGAAGGCAGCTGTAGTGTGACACAGAAAAGTCACGTGACCCTTAAGGGTCAGTGTCTGTGCATGAAGTGCGGCCACACGGACCCTCGTGCTGTGGGGGGCCTGAAGCCCGAGCTGCTCACTCTCTGGCCCTGCCCAGGGAGCCTGCTGACCCTGGGCAGGCTGGCCACCTGGTCTCCCCGTGAGAGCTGCGCAGGCAGGCTGGTGGCTGCGCTTAGACGGGAGCTGAGCGTCCACGCTGCGCCCGCCTTGGCCAGGAGGGCAGGGCAGCTCACCCTGGACCACAGCCATGGCTCCCGGGCTGACACGCTTGTTCTCTCCCAGTGTGCAAGTTCAAGGCCCACAAGCGCTGCGCTGTGCGTGCGACCAGTGACTGCAAGTGGACCACGCTGGCCTCCATCGGGAAGGACATCATTGAGGACGAGGACGGGGTGCGCCCGGGGGACCCTCTGAGGCCCCTCTCATGCTGGGCTGAGGCCCGCTGGCTCCCTCCTGGGCGCAGTTCTCTTCCTCCAGGGGAAGGGGGGCAGGGTTCCCTCTGTGCTGGTCCTCCTGGCATCCGGGCGCCCCTGAGCCCTGTCCAGTCCCTCGGAGTTGTGGGTGCCTGGCGGGGGGAGCAGAGGTGTGGGTAGCCTCTGCAGACTGCACCTCACCTCCACGTGGGGAAGAATGACGCGGCCAAGGCCATTTCGGAGCACTGTGGCCGAGGAGGAAGCTTGGCCCGCGTGGAGGTTGTGGGGCACCCTGGCGCCCCCCTCAGCGCGTGTCTCTGTGTGGCTCACAGATCGCCATGCCTCACCAGTGGCTGGAGGGGAACCTGCCCGTGAGCGCCAAGTGCACGGTGTGTGACAAGACGTGCGGCAGCGTGCTGCGCCTTCAGGACTGGCGCTGCCTCTGGTGCAAGGCCATGGTGAGCGTGCCCGCCCGTGGGGACGCCAGCCGCTGCGGGGCCGGGCAGGGTCCTGGGGGCGGGGGGCTGGCGCCCCCCTGTGACGAGCAGGCGTGCGTTGCAGGTGCACACCGCGTGTAAAGACTCCCTGCTGAGCAAGTGCCCGCTGGGCCTGTGCAAAGTGTCGGTCATCCCGCCCACCGCGCTCAACAGCATCGACTCCGATGGTGGGTACCGTGCTCTCCTGTCTCAGCCGTTTCCTTGGATTGCCTTCTCCAGGCCCTCTCCTCCCCAGCTCTGGAATTGGTTATGTTGGTGATGCTGAAATGTGGTCGGACAGAGGTCAGGTGCAGGTGGTGGTGAGCAGGGTCCTGATGGCAGGCTGCTGGGTACCTTGGACTCACGGCCCAGATTCCTTATCCAGATGTGGCGGGTCCGTTGGCTACTGAGTAGGCACCGAATGTGAGGCGCTCCTCCGTCTTGGCGTGGGCCGCCCGTCAGCTGGTCTCCGTCTAGTAGCTGACACCAGTCCCGTGCTCTCCCACCCCGCACCGCCTATCAGGGTGGTCCGTGATGGTCCGTAGTAACATGTGCTGGTGGGAGCGTGTCATGTGTCTCAGGAAGTCAGCCTGCCAGGTTGAGAGCCGCATCTGGCATTTCGAGTCCTATAGAGGTGAGGCCGGCTGCATGGAGGCCAGCTCCCCTGTACGCAGCGGGGACGATGTGGAAACCTGTGGATCAGTCTCTTGCTGGTTTCCCGGGCGTGTATGTGCAAGTTCTGTGTCCCACGGGGTGTCTGCTTGGCATGCGATTGAGAGCGCCTTGGTGTCTTCTGTGGCTCTCAGATCTGCTTTGGTCCTTTTCCCTCCTCACACCCAGGCTTCTGGAAGGCCACGTGTCCTCCATCCTGCACAAGTCCGTTGTTGGTCTTCGTCAATTCAAAGAGTGGGGACAACCAGGGGGTGAAGTTCCTGCGTAGATTCAAGCAGCTGCTGAACCCTGCCCAGGTCTTTGACCTCATGAACGGAGGACCACACCTTGGGTAGGAAGCCTGTAAAATATATCTTTATTGGAGTTTAAAAACTGTGTGAAGATAATGTATGCTTATTTAAAGATTCAAAGATACAGGAAGTTTTAAATAGGAGCTAAAACTTATCCTTCCCAAATCCCGGGCAGAGGTGCCCACTCTGGAGGGTTCATGGTTACATGTCCTTCCAGCTTTCCAGGGCATGTGTGTGCCCCCGGCAGGTGTGGCCTCTGTTCCCTGCCATTGTGCAGCGTTTTGTATGGTGTCAGCCGGCAGCAGTGTGTATGTGTTCTGACATCAGGCATTACAGGTCAGCCTCGTTCGTTTGAATGACTGCTTAGTATCGAGGACTTCCCTGCTGGCTCAGGCGGTAAAGAATCCGCCTGCAATGCAGGAGACCTGGGTTCGATCCCTGGGTTGGGAAGATCTCCTGGAGGAGGACATGGCTGCCCACTCCAGTATTCTTGCCTGGGAATCCCATGGACAGAGGAGCCTGGCGGGCTACGGTCCAGGGGGTCTTGTTTTGGGAAGATGGCGCCAGCAGCAGGAGCAGAGGTGTCTTTAAGGAGCTCTGAGTCCCCTGGGACATTCCAGAAGCCCCCATGGTCTGATCTGAGGAGGGCGGTGGTGGTGCTGCCTTTCTCTGAGGAAGGAGACGTGGGTTGGGAGGTGCCCATGTGATGCTCAAGTGGTAGTTCTGGTGGACAAGTGTGGTCTTTCAGGAGAGCCAAGGGGTCAGCATTAGGGCCATTTGGGGCCATCAGCCTCTGTGTGGTCCCTGAAGCCGGAATGCGGTTAAGGCCACCCAGCAAGAGGCTGGGGAATGAGCACAAGGGCATGGGGTCCTGGGAGGGGTGCTGCCAATGAGGAGCAGGGGGACCCAGAGGGGCATTGGGAGGGGACGGAGCTGGAGTTACAGGGGCGCAGGGTGGGCCAGGGGACAGGTCACGCACGTGTGGGCAGCGTGCTGCAGCCTGGGGCTCCTGAGTGACATGGGGGTGCTGGCTGAGAGGGGCGGGGGTGAGGCAGGCAGGCCTTCGCTCTCAGTGCCTGTGGCCCCCAGTGGGTGCAGCGTGAGCGCAGTGGGGCTCTGATCCCCCGCAGGCTGTTTTAGGGTCAGCTGAGAGGAGCACCGGAGGGCACCCGGCCCAGGAACGACTGGCTGTCGTCTCTCCCTTAGAACGGACCTCACGCCCTTGACATTCTGTTTCCTCGGCAGCTTGCGTTTGTTCCAGAAGTTTGACACGTTCCGGATTCTGGTCTGTGGTGGAGATGGCAGTGTGGGTTGGGTCCTCTCTGAAATCGACAGCCTCAACCTTCACAAACAGGTACTGGGTGTGGAGGGCCCGGCCCCAGGGGAGAGCGAAGCCACGTGACAGAGGCTGGGTCTCCTCGGGTGATGCTACCCGCCCCCTGGGGTGGTCTTGGAGAGGGGGCAGGGAAGCCTGATGGTGTTGTGGGGACCCAGGGCCGGACACAGAGACCACTCCGGTGCAGGAAGCTCCCAGGTGCAGGCCGATCCGGGTGTGGCTCTTTGTCGGGTAGTGATGGCATCTGCTCAGTGCCTCTTGCTGGTGAGCCGGCTGGGGTCAGAATACTTGGAGTTCAGGTCAGAGTTAGGGCTGTGTTTTAAGTGTTGATTGATTTTCTATGCCGGATCCCACCCCCCTCCCCCTCCCAATAATTAACCACTGCTAGCATTTCAGTAGAGCTTCTCAGGTGACCCAGGTGGTAAAGAACCCACCTGCCAATGCAGGAGACATAGGTTCGATCCCTGGGTCAGGAAGACCCTCTTCTGGAAGAAATGGTAGCCCTCTCCAGTATCCCTGCCTGGAGAATCCCGTGGACAGAGGAGCCTGGCGGGCTGCAGTCTGTGGGGTCACAGAGGGTCGGACAGGGCTGAGCACGTGCGCACGCTCACACGGCATCTTGGTCCCTGTCCTTCAGGCCTCGCTGCGAGGATGTGTGCAGCACAGCGTGTGATGGGCTCTAAATGGACTCACAGCACCCGCGCGGTGTATCACGCAGGAATGCTGTGTGCTTTAAATCACCACACTCCCAGCACCTCTGGCCCCAGTAAATGGAGGGCTGTGGTGGTTTTCCGCGGCCAGCTAAGGTGGGCGGCTGTACCAGTTTGGGGCTAGTTCATCTCCCCTCCCTTACGGACACTTAGGTTGCTTCCTAAAGACCATGCTGGTAAAAACCACGTGTGCCCTTTCCCAATTATGTTCTTTTCTGAAGAGCACCCAAATTGAAATTTCGGTGATACTGCCAGACTGTTCTGCATCACGGCTGTCCCAGTGTAGGTTCCTGTCATTCATAAAACTTCCCACGTGCTGGCGTTGTACATCTTAACAGCTCTTGCCCCAACTTAGTAGACTAAAAAAATGGAATGTTTCATTTTTATTTCCTCATACTGGTGAAGTGAAACATATCCTCAATTATGAATTTTGAAATGAATCACCTCATGTTTTTTTAATCTACACTAGTTTTCTGTTGGGGTATTTATTTGCCTTTAAAAAAATTGATTTCTGAGGATTATTGTACTGGGGATGTGAACTCCTGGTTGGCTGCATTTGTCACTTGTCCTTTACTGTGTTGGCTGTCTTCATAAGTGGGCTGGAGCTTTTGCTGCCCGCGTTTAGCTCCCGGAATGATGTTAGAGAGGGGACGGCTGGTGTCCGAGTCACTGCTCAGCTCCGGGGAGGCCCGCAGCTTAGGAGAGCGAATACTGCCCCCTGGTGGTGACGTTCGAGCAGTACGCTTAGGTCCAATTTTAAGGTTCCTTCCCTTCTGGGATTGTAACTGAGCTTTACTATCACGTCGGGAAGGTAGGGTCTCATGCATCCGGCTGAATTCAGAGCGCGTTCGTCTCCCTGGGCTTCTCTGTGGCCCTTGGCCGTCGGGTCACTCCCGACCCCCTCGGTGCTCCTCGCCTTCTGGCCAACCCTCCCGTCCCCGCTCCGGATGCCAGGCCCCACCTCGTTCTCCACACACTCAGCACCCGGAGAAGCCAGTGACTCTTAGCTGAGCCCCAGAGCCACGTCCCTGGCTGCCCCGGCCCTCCCTGGCTGCCTCTGGTGCCTCAAAGCTGGCATTCCCAGCCCTGACTTCCCCCTTCCATCCCTTTTCTTCGGAGTTTGAACATTCACTTGCCTGCCATCCGAGCTGGAGATCCAGCAGGGGTCTTGGACCCTCCCTCTTTGTCTCCGGTTCTCCTATTGCCCCGCAGCGCCCAGCACCGCCGAGTGTGTTGCCGCAGTGTCGTCCTGGCCCCCAGCCCCATCTGCCCACTGCTTTTGGGGGCCTTCTCCCGGGCAGCTCCGCTCAGGCCATGCCTGAGCCTCTCACGTCCGCCCCATTGACCCCCCCAGCCCTGAGACCCTCGCTTGGGCTGCTCTGCTCCAGGCTTCGGTTAAGGTCCAGACTCGTCTTGTGATTCAGCAGCCCCAGCTGGGCACCTTCTTCCTCCTCTGAGTCTCTGACTTCCTCTGTCCGTGCTGCCCCCTTTTCGGAGCTCTGGTTTGGCAGGGAGGGGGGTGGTCTCCGTTCCCAGACCCCTGGGCCTGGACTCTGCGGGGCTGTCACTGTGCTGCCTGCCCTTTCCTTTGAGGCTCCCCAAGCTGGCTCTGTCTGCCCGGGGCTGGGCATCCTTGGTCTCACCTGCTGTGGCCAGCCTGCTGTCCCTGGCAGGGTGCAGGGCCTCCCTCGTGGCCGGGGCAGGTGACCTCAGGCTGTGTTGTGCATAGGGAGGACCGGCCACCCTCCCCACATGCGTGTCGTGCTTGGCGGTTGAAGGCTGTCAGGCACCCTGTGTCTTAGGAGCCTCCTGAGCCCTGAGCTGGTGAGGGGGGTTTGTGCAGGAGGCTCTGGGTGGGAACTCCAGGTGGACGGCAGGGCCCGAGCTGGCGCGGGCGGGGTGGGGGGGAGTGGCAGGCGAGGGGCTGTAGGCTGAGTGGCAGTGGTGGTGGTTTGAGGGCCACAGTGGACGTCCTGGTGCCTGTCTGGACGGGACTTACAGTCATGGCAGGTGCTGCTGTCAGGGGCAAGGAGGTGAGCTTGGCGCTGGGAACATGCTGTTGTGGGTGGAGAGCAGGCGAGGGATCACAGCCCGATTCTTGGGGGCTCAGGTATCGCCACTCGGGGCAGGACCGTGGTCATCACTGTGAAGGTGGGAAGTGACAGAGGGCTGACGGTCAGGTGTGTCAGCAGGCGGGGGGAAGAGCTTTCCATCAGGTTGGGGAGACCCTCTGACTGCCGCCGTCCGAGCTCAGCCCTCACACGCTCGCTGGACGGGGCCCGCTGACGCTGTGTGCTCCCACCCTGTCTCAGTGCCAGCTTGGGGTGCTGCCGCTCGGCACAGGGAATGACCTGGCTCGCGTGCTGGGCTGGGGCTCGGCCTGCGATGACGACACCCAGCTCCCGCAGATCCTGGAGAAGCTAGAGAGAGCCAGCACCAAGATGCTGGACAGGTGAGTGGGCCGCACGCGGCCTCTCAGCCTGCTGTTCTCAGCTGGGGCCCTGGGAAACCGCAAGCCTTTTGCAGTTACTTGTTAAAAAAAAAATTCCACCTCTCTGAGCAGGACTCTTTTCTTCTGATGGGCTTTATCTGGTGATCAGACTAGGGAAGCGCTGATGAGCAGAAGGGGTTGGGACTGTGCCCTCAGGTGGCCAGGTCTCACCAGCCAGGCCCGGTCTTCTGGCCCTCAGAGCGGGAGGCGGCCCCGCCCCCTGCGGCCGCTGCAGCCTCGCCTGTCACCCATCCTCCTCGTCACGGAGTTAAGCTGTCCCGTGTTCCCAGAAGGATTGGAGTTTGGGGTTATTGCCCTCCACGTGTTTAGAAATGCTTGGGCATCCTTCCCGAGCAAGCTGCTCTGAGCACCGAACTCCTGTGTGAACACCCGGACCACAGCCCGTGGTACTTGAGGAGATGCCCCGTTCTTTCAGAGGGTCCCGCACTGCTGTGAGCAGGCGTGGTATCAAACGCGCTCGGCCCCCTCAGCTGTTCCTGCCCCCCGCCTCCGGAGGCTGTGAAATACCCAGAGTGCCAAGCCAGCTGCCTGCCGAGCGGCTCAGCTGTGCAGAGGGGACGCCCACCCAGCGGGTTGTGACATTTGTTCTCAGCTAAGTGAGGAGCCAGCTCGGCGCCTGGGGGGGCCGGGTCGATACAGGCTGACAGACACAGTTAAGTTGTCACAGGATCTCGTCCCCTCTGCCGGCTGTGAGACGGGGAGGTGGGGAGGCCTGGGGCCGGAGCCGACCGGCTGAGCCCCTGTGTGTGTGCAGGTGGAGCGTCATGGCCTACGAGACCAAACTGCCCCGGCCGGTCTCCTCCTCCACCGTCACTGAAGACCTGAGCGAGGGCTCCGAGGTATCGCCATGCGCTCGCCCTGGCCCCTCCCTGCTTTGCCTCCCCCGCCAGAAATGCCCTGTTCCAGGTTAGCCCCTTGCCGGCGCAGGGCCCCCTGAGGTGGAGCCGGGTCCCATGGACTCTGCCCCGTAGGACTCGGGGTCTTCCCGCCAGCGCTCTGCCCACCCAGGCCCCTCCTCCGTGTCCTGCCCTTGCAGTCAGTCTGTGCTAGTTCGGTGCTGAGCTCTTCTTCCACTTTGTGGTGGGTTTCGGGAGTTAGAGGTTCCCTCAGGGCCCAGACTCTGCTGAGACTGGGCAGCTCAGGTGCACAGCTGTGCTCAGGCCTCCATGCGAGCCCCTGGCCAAGCAGGCAGCGGGGCTGTGCCAAGGGCTGTCTGCTCGCCCCGAGGGTCAGGGGAGGCCAACCCTGGTCTCCCGGCCCACACCTGCCTGGGCTGCCGGGACCTGCCCTGCGAGCAGAGAACGTCCAGCTAAGAGCAGG
Organism: Capra hircus; assembly: GCF_001704415.2. Classification (NCBI taxonomy): domain Eukaryota; kingdom Metazoa; phylum Chordata; class Mammalia; order Artiodactyla; family Bovidae; genus Capra; species Capra hircus. Next base: position 7,658,319 of record NC_030810.1, on the reverse strand, counting down.
CGCGCTCGTGGGCAAGCCCTGAAGGTCGACCCTCTGGCCGATAGTAAAGGGCTTGACACGCACGGGGAGGTCCCCTCTTTTGCAGGCAGGGGTGGGAGGTGAGGAGGGTGATTGACATCCAGGGATGACGGGGGCCTGGGCCAGGGTCCCACCCGACAGAAACGTGGGGAGCCTTGGCCACAGGCCCGTGCCGCTCGGGAGGAGCCGGGGTGCAGGAGTGCAGCCTGGAGCAGTCTGTTAGGATCCTCGGTCTGTCAGCTGTGTGTGAAGGGAGGCGGGCTGGGCCGCGGGCAGGGGCGGCGCTCCTGGCCCGAGGGTGACGGCCGCCCGCCCCCCCAACCCCGGGCTGCGGGCAGGGGCGGTGCTCCTGGCCTCACCCCCACCCCAGGCCGCGGGCAGGGGTGGCGCTCCTGGCCTGAGGGTGACGGTTGCCCGCCCCCCCGGGCCGATTGCAGGTGCGGCAGATCCTCTTCTACGAAGACTCGGTCGCAGCTCACCTCTCCAAGATCCTAACCTCCGACCAGCACTCCGTGGTGATCTCGTCAGCCAAGTGAGCGCCTGGCAGCCTGGGGCGTCCCCTCTGCTGGGTGGGGGTCCCCGTGGGACGGCCCCTCTGAAGCCTCCATCTCCTCCTGCAGAGTGCTCTGTGAGACTGTGAAGGACTTCGTGGCACGGGTCGGGAAGGCCTACGAGAAGACCACCGAGAGCTCGGAGGAGTCGGAGGTCATGGCCAAGAAGGTGGGTCCCAGGCCCCCGGGGGCGGGGGCCGTCGGAGTGGGGCGGCACACCTCCACTCCTGCCTCTGTTCCCCGCCCAGTGCTCCGTCCTCAAGGAGAAGCTGGACTCCCTGCTCAAGACCCTGGACGACGAGTCGCAGGCCTCGTCCTCCCTGCCCACGCCGCCCCCCACCATCGCCGAGGAGGCAGAGGACGGGGACGGGGCGGGCGGCGGCTGCGGCTCCAGCTCCACGGGGGCCCGCGCCCTGGGCTCGGCCTGCCCCGCCCGGCCCCAGATATTCCGGCCCCGTGAGCAGCTCATGCTGAGGGCCAACAGCCTGAAGAAGGCCATCCGCCAGATTATAGAGCACACAGAGAAAGGTAGCCGGGCGTGGGCCCCGGCCTGGGGGGCGGGGAGAGACACACCTGCCCAGGATTAGAGGCTCACATGGTGCCTCGCTCCTTTTCTCTGACTGCGTTTGCTAAGCTTCAAAGAGAAGGCTGTAAAACCACCTTGACCTGTAAACCTCACCCTGACCCTGAGGTCCCTCCCAGTGAGTTTTTCCCTGTCCTCTGTCTGTCTCTCCTCTCATCACCCTTGGAAACTATCTCGCACCTTTTCCGCTCTCGTTAGACCCATCTCACTGAGCAGATCAACCTGCTCCTTGCGGTGAGACTAGTGAGGTCATGACCTCGCTCCCTGCTCCGGCCTGGGCACGGCTCCTTCCTCTCGGCCCCTCCAGGCTGCACAGACCTTCACTTGTCACTCTCTCCCCGCCCCCGCCTCTTCCAGCCTTGGCCCACCTCCCCAGCCTGTTGGCACGAGTGCCCAGGTGCCCCCGTGTGCCAGGGCCGGGGAGACAGAGGGTCGGGTCGGAGCTTCGGGCCTGAGCCTTCGGCCGAGACGAGGGTGAGGGCGGTGAGGCCAGTCCGTGTGCTGCCTGGTGGTGGCTGTGGGTCAGCTTCCACATGCTCAGCTGCCACATTGCCTTGCGCAGCTGTGGACGAGCAGAACGCCCAGACCCAGGAGCAGGAGGGCTTCATCCTTGGCCTCTCCGATTCGGATAAGAAGGACCTGAAGTCGGACGACAGAGCAGGCCACGGCGAGGGCCACAGCACCTCTAAGGTCCGGAGCCTCCGCAGAGGTACAGGGCCCTCTCGTTTCAGGATGCTCGGAAGTGTGAGGGGCTTTCTCGTGGTTGCTGTGGCCATGTGGAGGTGTGAAGAGTCTCGAACTGGCCACCTATTGGGCGAACTACCTGATGTGTGCGGCTTACCTGCTGCAGGCCCGGCAGGACCCTGAGCCGGGAGGGGCCTTGCTACTGGGGCCCATGCTTCCCTCCGAACCTCCCTGCACCTCTGGCCTAGCAGGTCCTAACTGAGGGCTTGGGGCCTCCAGGCGGCAGCCAGCCACACAGACTGCCCTCTGGGGACCCTTAGCCACCTGGAACAGCCCCACCTCTGTGGCCCCCCAGTGCACAGCCTTATGAGCTGCCGGGAGAGCCTGCCCCGGAGTTTCCTCACCCCCATTCCCATGCGGAACTGCCCTCTGCCCAGGCCCAGACCCCAGCCTGACCGTGGTTGGGGCCGGCCCCTCTGCCCCCACTGTGGCCCATGTCTGGGGGGCGTCCGAGCCCCGTGGCCTCTCTCCTTGGCTGACCGCTGTGTGTGGCTGCTGGTTGCCTGGCTTGGCCCGTCCGTGGGCCCCCTCCCTGACAAAGCCTGCTGGAAGCTCAGTGGCCTGTCTTCTGTCCTGTCTGACAGTGTCCAAGTCCCCCTGCGAGAAGCTGATAAGCAAAGGGAGCTTGTCGCCAGGTGGTTCTGCGTCTCTGCCTCTGCAGTCAGGAAGCCGGGATGGCCTGCCAGCGCTGAACACGAAGATCTTATTCCCGAGTGAGTGTTCCCCGGGTGGGCCAGGCTCCCCAGCCCCTCAGAGCGGCCCACGTGTCTGGGGGGCGGGGGGCCGCAGGCTGGGCGCTAGCCTGCCAGCAGCTGTTGCACTGCCTGGCATGGGTCTGTGGGCTCAGCGAGACCAGGTCCCTGCACTCCAGGAGTTCACAAGTCTGTGGGCAGGACAGGTAGAGTTCAGGGTTCTGTCACGGCTCTGTGAAAAGTGCCCTGGTGTATTACACAGGGCAGACGGCTCCCAGGTCGCTGCCTAGAGTCCCAGGCAGAAGTCGTTGAGGAGGTGATGCCCGAGCTGGGTGCTGAGGGATAAATAGGAGCTGGGCTGAGTGAAAAGGGAGGGCCAGCAGGGGGTGGTGGAGAGCCAATGGTCACCCCGTTGTTCCCAGCTTGACCCACAGCTGGCCACCAGAAGGGTCGGGCTGCCCCTGCCTGCACTGAGCCCACAATCGCATCGTCACATTGGGGCAGCTCCTGCTGGTGCTTCTCGGGGCGGGGGAACACTGTGTGTTCTCAGTACGGAGGAGTGATCTGAGGGGTTGAAAGCGTTGAGAGGACTCCCATAACTCACTTCCGGTAGCTTTCTGGGCCTCCTGGGCCAGGCTGAGCACACGCTGCTCATATAAGTGGTTTTGCAGTTTTTAGGTGAGTCAGTTCAGTTCAGTTCAGTCGCTCAGTCGTGTCCGACTCTTTGTGACCCCATGAATCACAGCACGCCAGGCCTCCCTGTCCATCAGCGTCTCTTGGAGTTCACCCAGACTCACGTCCATCGAGTCCGTGATGCCATCCACCTATCTCATCCTCTGTCGTCCCCTTCTCCTCCTGCCCCCAATCCCTCGCAGCATCAGAGTTTTTTCTAATGAGTCAACTCTTCTCATGAGGTGGCCAAAGTACTGGAGTTTCAGCTTCAGCATCATTCCCTCCAAAGAAATCCCAGGGTTGATCTCCTTCAGAATGGACTGGTTGGATCTCCTTACAGTCCAAGGGACTCTCAAGAGTCTTCTCCAACTCCACACTTCAAAAGGAGCAATTCTTTGGCACTCAGCCTTCTTCACAGTCCAACTCTCACATCCATACATGACCTCAGGAAAAACCATAAAATTCTAGAAGTTCTGGGGACAAGAGGATGAGACAGGTTTGGTTGGTAAGCAGCACAGATGTTACTGGACGGCATGGTCCGGCAGAATGTCCAAAAGCAGGGCTCTGTCTGAGCTTTACTGTTCATGACATAAGCTTGAAAAAATTGGAGCAGGTATCTGAGGGCTCTGGTCACCTGGAGGATTCTTTGATGTGCAACTTTTCCTCATGGATTTAGCCTTAACAGTGGAGTGACTGGCCCAACCCTAAGACTAGTTGCAGCGGAGATCACTTTGGTGGAGTTTCTTGGCTTTAGTGACAGCTGTCGTTATAAACTCTTTTCTAACGCATCATCGGTTACCACCCAGTATTTATTTTTGTTCTGCCAGTGTGGGTTTAGGAGAGTGGTTTTTGACCTGAGACTATTAATTGTCAAAGTTTGGACATCTTTATGTGATGTTTTAGAAGCGCCTTATTATGATAATGCTCTCTGAACACGTGATCATCACCCTCTTGAATCAAGGGCCCCCAGCCAGTGCGGTCTCCTCCTGTTCTCTCCCCAGCAGATGTTCGTGCTGGGATGTCTGGTACGCTGCCTGGAGGCTCAGTCATCAGCCGATTACTAATTAACGCCGATCCCTTTAACTCTGAACCAGAAAACCTGTGAGTATGGGGTAAACCAAGCGGGCGTGTTGTTAGCTGAATCCTGGTGCGTAGAAGTCTGACTCGGAAATAACTTGAGAAATTCATGAGCAGTTGACCAGTCGATCCTTTTTCAGCTACTGTCGGCCAGTAGGGAAAATCCAGAAAGAGTGAGGCTGCAGGGGCGGAGGGTGGCTGGAACTTCTGGGAAGGGAGGTGGCCGTGCTCACGTGTTTCTGGCTTCCGAACGTGCTGGTGTGCTGAGGCTTCGGCAGGTTCAGAGACTCTGAGGTTCAGAGACCAAGACGGGCTGTGCCGTGTTCTTGGTCGTCTTCTCTGGGGTTCTGGCTGGCCCTGCGTGGGCACCACCTCCTGACCGCATTGCGTTGCCTTCCTTGTGGGTTTGCTGCTCCTCGGTCCATGCAGGTCCCAGGCTGGACGCCCCTCCTCGCTCTTCCCGGGAGATGCTGTCCTGGGTTTGGACTCTGCCTGCCGCGGACCCTGTCCTCTGCCCACCGTCTAAAGGCAGCACGGGCTTTTGTGCAGCTTGTCCTTGTGTGTATAGAGGCCATTGCGGGACATGTGGCCTTTTGAAGGCCCTAGGTTTCCCTTTCAGCCAGCTGATAGCAGGTTCTGGGCAGCCAGGGCTGGTGGCAGGGGATGGAAGGGTGCCCACATGTGTGTCTGGTGTGGTGAGCAGAGTTAGTGCGGCCGCTGTCAGGAGAGTCAGGCATGGCCTCCAAACCCAGAGTTTCCATGTGGCCCAGCGGGTCCCTTCCTGGGGTGACTCCCAGGAAAAGTGAAACAGAGACACAGCCACACCGAAGCGTGGGTGCGTGTGTCCACAAGTCAGGGCTCAAAAGTCAGGGCTCAACAGCCCAGATGGGCCATTGCCGGCTGAGGCGCCGCGCTGGACTAGCCTGGTGCCCGTGGCGTGCAGGCGCGCTTGGTGACGGGGACAGACGCTGCGCGCGTGTCAGTCTGTTCCTGGGAGCCGTCTGGACCTGCAGCACCACAGGGCAGAAAGCCGGCAGTGCTTCCGGGGCCCACAGCTCACGGTTGCGGGCTTCATTTTGGGGACGAGCTGCTCTGACGTTGGTTGTAGTGATTGTGAATCCATGCAAGGCATTATTGGGTTGGGCCTTTTAAATGGGTAGATTTTACGGTGTGTGAATTGCCTCTTGGTCTCACTGTCCCTTACCTTCCAAAAGCTAAGTTTTGTCCTCAGGAAGAAACACTCAGAGGCTGGTCCGCAGGGCTGTTCTAATTGGCCTGAACCCCTCTTTGCAGAGAGTATTACACGGAGAAGTGTGTCATGAACAATTACTTCGGCATCGGCCTGGACGCGAAGATCTCCCTGGACTTCAATAACAAGCGTGACGAGCACCCAGAGAAGTGCAGGTGGGTGCGGCCCCCGGGCATGCCTGTTCTGACGTGGGCTCTGGTTTCCCCTTCTGGCCATGGGGTTATTTCTGGAACGTGGAGCACTTAGGCAGAGCCCAGACCCAGAGCCTGAGCACCTCGCTGGAAGGCAGGTGCACCGGTGTATTGTGGCCGCAGCTGTGGGCAGCCGCGGGTCGCCTGCAGGAGGGGTCAGGGCTCGCCCACCTCTCAGTCTCTAGAGCAGGGGCAGCCCCGAGGGGTGCTCAGGCTCTCCCCCTAAATCACCATGTGCTTGCTCCCCCCAGCCGAGGGAGGAGGGCGAGTGGTGTCTCCCTCCCCACGGTGGCCATCAGCTGGCGGGGGACCATTAGAGGAGCTGGTGTGGAGTCTGGGGGAGAACAGCCGTCGATGCAGAGGAAAACCAGAACCAGTCATGAGAGCTCAAAACCCTGGGCGCCCTGGGGCTCAAGTGTCGGAAACAGGCTCAGACGTGCCCAGGGGCACCCCGACCACCCAGTGCGTAATGGAGCCCCCATCACGTGAAAAGGCCCTCATCAGTGCAGACAGCTGGAGAGGCATTATTGGAATGCATGTCGTTTAGCAGAACAAAGCAGGTGAAGGAGCAAGGCCTCATGGAGCATGGTTTTTAGAAACTGGGAATCCTGACATAACCTTGCCTGAGTTTGCATCTTTGAGAAGACCTACTGAGAAGCTGCCATTTCTACACATCTGGTCTGAAGAAGCAGGGGAAGGTCGGCAAAGGGGCGTTTTACCAAGGGCCATAGCCGGGAGCGTTATAGAGCCCGGGAGTGTGGGCAGGAGGTGACCCATCAGAGGTGTCGATTCAGCGACCACTGTGGGAGGTGCCCCGATGTGGTCATTCATGCTCAGGACCTGGGGCGGCGCCCTCCACGGGGGTGAAGCGCAGGTTTCCGCTATCTCAGCTGTAAGTCAGGTTCCTGGGAAGGACTGGGAACACACGCTGGAGTGTTTCCCATCAGCGCTGACACACGGGAATTATGAGTGCACCTCTGTGCTTTCCTGCACTTCCCAAGTTTGACTCATTGGGAAAGACCCTGCTGCTGGGAAAGACTGAAGGCAGGAGGAGAAGGGGACGACAGAGGATGAGATGGTCTGATGGCATCACCAACTCAGTGGACATGAGTTTGTGCAAACTCCAGGAAATGGTGAAGGACAGGGAAGCCTGGCGTGCTGCAGTCTGTGGGGTCACAGAGTCAGACATGACTGAGTGACTGAACAACAAGCATAATTTTATAGCTGGAAAAAGTAATTTGCACATTTTTCGTGAGGCTCTGTGGTATCTTACCTTTCAGGAGAGGCTTGCTTCTTGGGAGCGGTAGTTTTAAAAGGTAGAATTTCACGCCCGAGAGCGTCTCTCTCGCTTGTCTCACACCGGTGTGTCACAGGCACGCCCCTCCTTGTCTCGCACGGTCGCTGCTGGGCACACGCGCCTGGTGTGGCCGGCTACGAGGAGGTGACTGCTGGCCGGCCGTGTGCTCTCCTCCCCAGGAGTCGAACCAAGAACATGATGTGGTACGGAGTCCTGGGCACCAGAGAGCTGCTGCACAGAACCTACAAGAACTTGGAGCAGAAAGTCCTCCTGGAGGTGAGTGGGCAACACCCCCAGCCCTGCTCCTGAACAGCGCGGCCCGCGGCAGGCACCGGGGAGGATGCCCTGCCTGACACCGGCTCTCTCTCCTTTCCTCTCCTCTCCCGCGTCCCCCCGCGCAGTGTGACGGGCGCCCCATCCCCCTCCCCAGTCTGCAGGGAATTGCAGTCCTCAACATCCCCAGCTACGCCGGAGGGACCAACTTCTGGGGGGGCACCAAGGAGGATGATGTACGTACGGGGTTGCCGGGCGGCACGGGGCTGGGCGGGCGAGGATAGAGTGGCCAGAGAGGTGGCCCCTCTGGGAGCTGAGGCGGAGCCTCCCGCTCTGGGGGTGCTCTGTGGACGGGCCGGGGGCTGGACGGGGCAGCGCCCTTGTGCTGGCCGCGGGGGTGCAGTGGAGAGAGAGACAGCCCCCCAGCCCCAAGTAGGGCAGGTGTGGTCACAGGTGTGCCTGGAGTCTGGGTCAGACCTGCCCTGGGGGTCATCTGGAAAGGTGTCCAGGGGGAGGGGACGTCTGCATGGAGGCCTGGGGCTGTCTTGGGGTTGGACAGGTCAGGTCGGTGTCAGGGAGGGGCACATTCTCCGATGGCATGCACCCCGGGCGGAGTGCAGAGAGGTCTGAGGAGCCAGGGAGGAGTTTGGGATTTGTGCTGCAGGGGCACGGACAGGTGTTAACCGGGGCCCTCCCTTAGTACACGGCAGCTGACGGGACAGCTAATGTAGACTGCCCTCGTGGCCCATGCTGGTCCCGCTTGTCAGCACGGTGCCCAAGGTCACAGCCCTCATGAGACCCTGGAGGAACGTACTGGTGTCAGCCCCGTTTCACAGAAGCGGGAACCCAGGAAGAGAGGCAGTCACGTGCCCTAGGCCCCGCGTGTTTGAGGGGCAGGCAGGCCTGCCACCGATCCAGGCTGCTGCCTTCCGGGTCTGGAGTGGAGGCCCCTCCACAACGTCCCCCCAGCGGCTCCCTGTCGTGAGCTCGTCTGGCTTTTAGCACTCGATCCAGGCTGCTGCCTTTCCAGGTCTGGAGTGGAGACCCTTCCTCAGCGTCTCCCCAGCAGCTCCCTGTCGTGGGCCCGTTTGGCTTTCAGCACAGCAGTCCCCAGAGAGAGGCGGCTGTGTGTGTGGAGGGGGTGGGGGGGTCTTCAGGCCAGGAGCAGAGGTCAGCTCTGACGCCAGCCCTTGCAGACCTTCGCAGCCCCATCATTTGACGACAAGATCTTGGAGGTGGTCGCGGTGTTTGGCAGCATGCAGATGGCCGTCTCCCGGGTCATAAAGCTGCAACATCACCGGATCGCCCAGGTACTGGCCTCGGTCCTGGAGGCGGGAGGGATCTGGCCCAGATCTATGCTCCTGAGACAGGTGGGCATCTGCGTGCAGAGCCGCCTCCCGGTCCAGAGCCCATTCTCGTCTGCTGTGTTTGACCTCTGAAAAATGCTTTCCAAACCGGGGCTGGCTTGCTCCCCAGTACCCCCCTGGCCCTCTGGGGGGGCTCCTCCTGCTGTGGTGGGGTGAGCCGAGGCGGGCCTGGCTGCCTGTGGCCTGGCCCTGCTGCTCTCAGGAGCCTCAACCCGAGTCCAGGAGCGAGGCCGAGCGTGTGTCCACTGGCCTCTCTGAGGCCCGGCTCGGGGGAGACGGGGCGGGTCCCCCTTGGGAGGTTCTGGTGACGGGCTGGGAAGCGTCTGTCTGTCTGGGCAGTGGGGAGGGCTGTGTTTTTTGCACAGAGACGGGTGCGCGTGCTGCCTTGAGCCCCAGTCCCTTCTGTCCCACCGTGGGCTGCATGGACCTTGAGCCCCAGTCCCTTCTGTCCCACCGTGGGCTGCATGGATCTTGAGCCCCAGTCCCTTCTGTCCACCTTGGGCTGCATGGACCTTGAGCCCCAGTCCCTTCTGTCCCACCGTGGGCTGCATGGACCTTGAGCCCCAGTCCCTACTGTCCCACCGTGGGCTGCATGGACCTTGAGCCCCAGTCCCTTCTGTCCCACCGTGGGCTGCATGGATCTTGAGCCCCAGTCCCTTCTGTCCCACCGTGGGCTGCATGGACCTTGAGCCCCAGTCCCTACTGTCCCACCGTGGGCTGCATGGACCTTGAGCCCCAGTCCCTACTGTCCCACCGTGGGCTGCATGGACCTTGAGCCCCAGTCCCTTCTGTCCCACCGTGGGCTGCATGGACCTTGAGCCCCAGTCCCTTCTGTCCCACCGTGGGCTGCATGGATCTTGAGCCCCAGTCCCTTCTGTCCCACCGTGGGCTGCATGGATCTTGAGCCCCAGTCCCTTCTGTCCCACCGTGGGCTGCATGGATCTTGAGCCCCAGTCCCTTCTGTCCCACCATGGGCTGCATGGATGTCACAGTTTTAATCGTTCAGCAGCATTTTCTGTTGAAAAGAGGAGCCCTTGGTGGGAGTTGGCCCCGTCCCGGGTGTGTCCCCATGTGCCCAGGGACCCAACAGCTCTGGGTGGTTGCGTGACCCTGCCCGAGGCCCGGTGCTGGCGTCTGAGCACCGAGTTCCCCACAGGGCGGCGGTCAGGGATGCGGGGTACCCCGGGTGCGGGGCGGCGGGGCAGGGCTCCAGGAGCTGTGCCCCAGGCGGGGGTGCCCTGAGCCCGGAAGCCGCGCAGGTCACTGAGGCACTCCACGCCTGGTGTGTTCACAGTGTCGCACGGTGAAGATCTCCATCCTGGGCGACGAGGGCGTGCCTGTGCAGGTGGACGGCGAGGCCTGGGTGCAGCCCCCGGGGTACATCCGCATCGTCCACAAGAACCGTGCGCAGACCCTCACCAGGGACCGGGTAAGACGGCGCCTGTCCCTGGGGACCTGACGCCTGAGTGCTCGATTCCAGGCATTGACGCAGTTCTCCCCCAGATTAAGTGAGCAGGCCTGGGGTTCCTAGGACCGTGCCCTCTTCCCCAGAGTAAACAGGCGTCTGCGTCCCTGTCCGGGATTGTTCATGAGTGTCCAGCAGCATTGGCTGTTGGACGTGTGCTCGCGCCAGCGTGTGTAACCCTGGTTCTGTGTCCTAGGCCTTCGAGAACACCCTCAAGTCTTGGGAGGACAAGCAGAAGTGCGAGCTGCCCCGGGCCCCGCCTTTCTCCCTGCACCCAGGGATCCTGTCCGAGGAGGAGGCCACCCAGATGGACCAGTTTGGGCAGGCGGCGGGCGCCCTCATCCACAGGTGGGCGCCCCCTCCTTCCGCGGTCAGCTCCCCCAGTGAGGCCCCAGATCCGTGCCAGGCCGCGGGCATCGAGACACTCCTCCCGCATGTTCCGTGCCGTCTCCTCCATCACGGGGCCTGGCCAGCCAAGCTCTGGCTCACCCTGCACTTTGTGCTTGCCACTGATGGTCTTGTAGATGTTACCTGGGGCTTAAGGACATGGGAGCCTCAAACCCACAGGCGTTTTAAGGGCCAGCTACCTTGGACTGTAAAGCCGTCCTGGATTCCTAAGAACAGTCCACTTACTGCCTCCTTTACTTCATGCCGAAGAGCAGGCTTGCGGTTAGGAAGCAAACCTTGTAAATATTAAAAAAAAAAAAAAGCAGCCAAAGGTGCTTCCTTCTCCTCTCAGCCCCCAGAGCCACTGTGGACCTTCCCGCGCGGCGGTCACTGCTCTGCCCGCTGCCCGGCTCCCACTGTGTCCGGCCCCCTCACCTTGGCACGGTTGCGGCAGCCTGGTGGCCTGTGCCTGCAGCTGTCACATTCCCGGACCCCCCGGCCGCCTTGGCTCTGTCTTTGGACCCTATTCCCCTCCCCGCCCCCCTCCTGAGGCTGCATGCAGGCCTGGTGCTCCCCACAATGGGCCTCTCCTCCCTTCCTGGCTTTCTCCTCCTCTGCTTCCTACTCTGGAGGTTTCACAAGACCTCCATCCTCTTTTGGGGCACTCACCTCCTTGGGTGAGTCTCCGGAAAAGCTCGGAAGTTTGTCGTCAGATCTCCCGGTTAAGGCCTCCCCCGCCGTTGGTCAGGAGGTGACGGGCCTGCCGCCGTGTCTGTCTCTCCAGCATCCGGGAGCTAGCACAGTCCCACCAGGACGTGGAGCAGGAGCTCGCCCACGCCGTCAACGCCAGCTCCAAGTCCATGGACCGAGTGTACGGCAAGCCCAGAGCCGCAGAGGTGCCTGCGCCCTCCTGCCCCCGCCCCCCGCCCCCGCCCGCCCTTGGGCTGTCTCCATGGTTCTGTTCTGGTTCCTCTCAGGGGCTGAGCTGCAGCCTCGTCCTGGAGATGGTGAATAACGTCCGAGCCCTGCGCAGTGAGACAGAGCTGCTGCTTGCGGGCAGGCTGGCCCTGGTAAGCTGGGGAGCCGACCCTCGGGACGCACACGGGCAGCACGTCTCCGTGCGGGGCTCCCGACCGTGAGGGCTCCTCAGAGGGCCCTGCCCTGACCCTGAAGTGATGCTCAGACCCTCTGGCCCATCTCGCCACACCCACTCCAGGGTGTCAGGGCCCCACTGTGTCGTGCCCAGCCCTCTGTCCTCAGGGCCCACGGGTATGCGGACGCCTCCGGCCTTGTCCCCGGCACGCAGACCCGGCCGCCCCTCCTCACTCAGCCCCGGGGAGGCACCCAGCTGGACTTCTGTTGAATTGCAGAAGCCAGAATAGGGCAGACCTCAGAGTGCCCGGCCAGCCTTCTTGTAAGAAACGAAGGTGTGGAAGGTCAGGGAGGTGAAGTCAGTGCAGAAATGCCCTAGAGTCCAGTCCGCACTCTGCTCTCATTCCACGCTTCCACGCTGTCCTGACGTTCACGCAGCCGCCTCTGCACCCCACATGCTTTCTGCGCTCCGGTGCAGGCGGTCTGGTCTCCCCTTGAGAGAGGGTCCCGAGGACGCTGATGCAGGTGACCTGTGAGTCCTGCCGATGCGATTTTCGGGCGAGCTTGGTTTGCCCTATTGCTTATGAGAGGAGTTCCGTTCTCTCACTTGGCGCTACTTACAAGTGGAGGTTCCGAGTTTGGCCCTGGAGGGTTGCTCTGTGACTCCGTTTCTTGGCAAGCTTTTAGAAGAGCTCTCTGAGAGTGGCCCTGGCCTGGGCAGGCTCTCTGTCTGCCTGGGCCCTGCGGCCCCGCCCTGCTGGTAACCGCTGTGTCTCCTTCCTCCATCTCTCTGTCCCTGGAGCAGCAGTTGGATCCCCCTCAGAAGGAGCGGCTCACAGTTGCCCTCACCGAGATGGACCAACAGCTCAGGAAGCTGGCAGACACGCCCTGGCTGTGCCAGCCCATGGAGCCTGGTGACGAAGAGGTATGTGGGTCTCGGGCTTCAGCACGGCGTCCCTGGACACGGGGCTGCCCCTTCCGTGCCCGAGTCCCTGTGCGGCTTCAGGGTGAAGATGGTGTTGGTCCTGCAGCCCCTGATCTGACCCCCGGTAAACATGCGTCTCTGTTAAAATGCCTTCAGGGCATGGAGGCCCACTTTGGTAGGTAGGAAGGATCTGGGAACTGCTGTCGAGAATGACCCTCGACAACTGGGACACTGTTGCCCTCAGAACTGTGGGACGGCCAGGGGCCAGGTAGAGAGAAGGCCAAGCCCGGCCCCACTGTGCTCCCCCAGCGTGGAGGCATGCTGTCAGGCTGACCTGCGGATTGCTGGGCGTCTGTCGTCGGGGTCGGGGCGCCGTGTTCCACTCCCGGTCACACTTGTCTGTTACGTGTGTTTAGGGAGCACAGCTTGCATGGGCCTTATAGCTGAGATATCGGGAGCCTGGGTGCACCCCGGGGCTGTGCCTCCTGCAGCAGGCAAGGTGGCCGTGGGCCCAGGAGAGGTGCTCGCTGGGCGTGGTTTGGGGGCAGCACCTGGACGGGGGCCAACCCGAGAGGCCATCCTCCCGAGGGTAGAGCAGGGGTGGCGGGAGAGAGTTCACATGGTGAAGGACGGCTGGGCACCGAACGCTGGGCCCCCTGCCGTGGGCTTCGCTTGTTAGAACCGTGGGCCAGGGCACGGCCCAGCAGTGCAGAGCTCCTCATGCACGCGCAGGCGTCTGTTGACAAGGGCACACCCCGCGTGGAAAACTGACCAGGGCCTCTCAGCTGAGAAGCACAACTTGGCAGCGTAAGGATGAGGACTCTGGTTTAGAGAGCCCAGCCAGCCTCGTCAAAATGTGTTAAATAGTTAGCTATAAATATGATAAAAGTCCCAAAGAAAATACGCAGCCGCAGCCTAGCCTGTGATTTGTGCAGTGTGGGCATTGGCAGGGGGAGCAGGGAAGGAGGGCTTGGATGGAGGAGGGAGAGCACTTTAAATACCTTCTCCTGTGGTGGGAGGAGGTGAGAGACGCTCTTGACATTAATAATCTGAGGAAGGTCATCAGTTCTGTTGTAAAAACTTAAATAGTTTTAAAGGGGTGTGTGTGTATGTTCGTCACTCAGTCATGTCTGACTCTTTGCGACCCCGTGGACTGCAGCCCGCCAGGCTCCTCTGTCCGTGGGATTCTCCAGGCAAGAACACTGGAATGGGTTGCCATTGTCTTCTCCAAGTTTTAAAGGTAGTTTCTGGTAAAACTGAAAGGGTTCATGTCTTTCTGAATCACTAAAAAACACAAAACCAAAATGTCACCCCTCTTGTAAAAGACAATAAAGGAGCTAGTAAAGATGGCGCTAACAGCATAACAATTAGAAAGTACTCTGTCTTCTCCTTTTAAAAGCAAATGATTCTTTAGGTTGTGTTAAAAAAAAAATCTGACCAAGTACTGATCACAGGAACCCAGTTTTCTCTTTTGTACACGCAATGAAAAATTATGACCCAGAAAGAGTAAAAATAAAGCAGTTTCAAGAAGATGATAAACAATGCAAAGTAACAATATTAAAATAAAAATAGAATTGCATACCTAAGGCAAAAGTGGTAGAAGATCACTTATTTTGGTAAAAACTAACAATCATATTGTTATATACCACATAATTCTGAAATAAACTATGATTAAAGTAATGATAAAATCATATGCTAATATAGCATTTACATGAGTTAAAGTATGTTGTTTATTTGCCAATGGATGAAATTTTCCCCTAATACTTCTTTTCGTTATTTTAACTTAATTTCACTGTTCAAAGGCAGTTGTTTGTATATAGCCAGTCCTTTGAAATTTATTGACACTAACTTTGTGGCCCAACAGATGGTCCGTTTTTACAAATGTTCCTTGTGTGCAGTTGTGTTTTCTACATCAGTAAGTCCTCACTGCGGTATTTTTGTTTGTTTTTTTTCTTTTTTGTTTCTGCTTTTGTGTCTGCTCCATCTGTCAGTTTCTGTTGAACACTCTGACCATGAATGTAGACGTCTTGTGTTGTGTGTGGTTTTGTGTATTTTTGCCTTATGCGTTTTGAGGCTATGTCATTGGGTGCATTTAGGGTTTTATCATTATAACAGGACCTTTACTAATTCTTTTCATTTTCAAGCCTACTTGTTTGACATGTTATTTTTCATACTTTCAAGCTTCATTTGGAGTGTCTCTCTTGTAGGCAGCATTATTTGGGTTTTTATTCAGTGTTGTACTGTTTCAGTACGAGAGTCCAGTCTGTTTACATTTACTGTGATTACCATATTTAGACGCATTTTCCCCATCTTTTGTGCTGTTTGTCTCACTTTTTGTTTCCTTTCTCCTTTTTCATTGATGAGTCTCTCCTTCCCACAGTTCTGTTTATCCCCTCTACCAGTTTGGAAATATGTGCTCTTCTGCATGTTCTTTTAGTGATTACCCCTCAAATTTTAATCTTAATTGATGTACATAAAATGTGTCAAGCTAAAACTTCTTGAAATAATAGGAAATGTCAGAAACCCAATTAGGTAGTGTGACTTCTCACTATCAGTCCCTGATTAATCATGGTGAAAGTCACCACATCACAACATCTGAACAAAGAAAGTTGATAGAATTTGTGTATGTAGAATTTATATACAAATATGTATTGTGTTTCTCTATAGAGAGGATTTTATGCTCTGTAAAGGGGGACTCTGCTTTCTTTCCTGTTGTCCATGCTGCTACTGCTGCTAAGGCGCTTCAGTCATGTCCGACTCTGTGCGACCCCATAGATGGCAGCCCACCAGGCTCCCCCGTCCCTGGGATTCTCCAGGCAAGAACACTGGAGTGGGTTGCCATTTCCTTCTCCAATGCATGAAAATGAAAAGTGAAAGGGAAGTCGCTCAGTCGTGTCCGACTCTTTGTGACCCCATGGACCGCAGCCCACCAGGCTCCCCCGTCCATGGGATTTTCCAGGCAAGAGTACTGGAGTGGGGTGCCATCGCCTTCTCTGCCTGTTGACAATAGGATATTTAAAAAATCTGCTGGCATTCCAGACTGGCTTGTCCCACCCACACATGGGGCGAAGAGGTGAAGTATGAAGGGCGAAGGGCGCTGCGGATGGGGAGCTGCCGCAGCTCTGCTGATAAAGATCGGAGACCATTTATCTGAGAAGGAAACCAGTGGTAGACCTGTGAGTTGGTTCTTTGAAACGAAAGCAAAATAAACTACCCTCTGGCGAATGTAATCTGGGGGGAAGGGAACAAAGTGCAGTGATAAGGGGCCTAGAGCAGCGGACGTGGGAGTCATCAGGTTCCAGCACCCATGAAGGAATGCCAGTGAGTCTCAGCATCTCAGTACACCTTTTGATTTTTCAGAAAAAAATTTAAATTACACAAATTTAAATCTCAAGATATTTTAGAAAGAATAGCCACAGAACAACTTGAAAAAGTAAATTTTATTTCCAAAGGAAAAATTTGTCAAGGACTATGTAATTTCCGTATATAAGAAAGTGTCAAAGCTAGAAAAAGATGGACGTTATCTCAGTTCATTTTTTTTTTATTGTGGTAAGAAAGACACATACGCAACTTACATCATTATCATTTTTAGTGTACAGTTCAAGTAGTGTTGAGTATATTCACGTTAGGAAACAGATCTCCAGAACTTTCTTTTTTTTTTTTTTTATTTTTTAAAATTTTTTATTTTTTTTTAAATTTTAAAATCTTTAATTCTTACATGCCTTCCCAAACATGAACCCCCCTCCCACCTCCCTCCTCACAACATCTCTCTGGGTCATCCCCAAAGAACTTTCAAACATTTTCCTTTTTTAAAAACCAGCACATTGGATTCCAAAATTGAATATTATCAGTAGATCCATAAAAGTTCTTTCTTAAAATTACTGATGAAAGAATTATCTATAAAAGAATTCTAGCTGGGATGTGTAGAGTTAAAGGGCCGTTTTGTGTCGGGAGGTGGCCAGGGAGACACCCTGTC
Source organism: Capra hircus (assembly GCF_001704415.2). NCBI lineage: Eukaryota > Metazoa > Chordata > Mammalia > Artiodactyla > Bovidae > Capra > Capra hircus. The sequence continues at coordinate 7,641,760 of NC_030810.1, read as the reverse complement.
CTCCACGCAGACGCCTGGTCTCTGCAGGTGAAGGGACAGGAGACATGGAGCCCAGGAGCTGGGTGTCCCCTGTGCACCCTGCTAGGGCCTCGATTCAGACAGACTCACCGTGAAGATGCACCTTTGGAACAGTTGGGAAGATGTGATGTAAACGAATTCATTAGAGCTAAGTGAATGGTGTCAGGTGTGGTCATGGTGCCATGATTACGTTTTAAAAAGAGCAGCATTGTCTTTTAGGCTTGTGTACTGAAGTATTTCTCCCGGCAGTCTTGATTCCAGCTTGTGCTTCTTCCAGCCCAGCGTTTCTCATGATGTACTCTGCATAGAAGTTAAATAAGCAGGGTGACGATATACAGCCTTGACATACTCCTTTTCCTATTTGGAACCAGTCTGTTGTTCCATGTCCAGTTCTAACTGTTGCTTCCTGACCTGCATACAGGTTTCTGAAGAGGCAGGTTAGGTGGTCTGGTATTCACCAGCCTTATGGCAGAAAGTGAAGAGGAGCTGAAGAGCCTCTTGATGAAAGTGAAAGAGGAGAGTGAAAAGGCTGGCTTAAAGCTCAATATTCAGAAAACGAAGATCATGGCATCTGGTCCCATCACTTCATGGGAAGTAGATGGGGAAACAGTGGAAACAGTGTCAGACTTTATTTTTGGGGGCTCCAAAATCACTGCAGATGGTGATTGCAGCCATGAAATTAAAAGATGCTTACTCCTTGGAAGAAAAGTTATGACCAACCTAGACAGCATATTAAAAAGCAGAGACATTAGTTTGCCAACAAAGGTCCGTCTAGTCTAAGGCTATGGTTTTTCCAGTGGTCATGTATGGATGTAAGAGCTGGACTGTGAAGAAAGCTGAGTGCCGAAGAATTGATGCTTTTAAAGTGTGGTGGTGGAGAAGACTCTTGAAGGTCCCTTGGACTGCAAGGAGATCCAACCAGTCCATTCTGAAGGAGATCAGCCCTGGGATTTCTTTGGAAGGAATGATGCTAAAGCTGAAACTCCAGTACTTTGGCCACCTCATGCGAAGAGTTGACTCATTGGAAAAGACTCTATGCTGGGAGGGATTGGGGGCAGGAGGAGAAGGGGACGACCGAGGATGAGATGGCTGGATGGCATCACCGATTCAATGGACGTGAGTCTGAGTGAACTCTGGGAGTTGGTGATGGACAGGGAGGCTTGGTGTGCTGCGATTCATGGGGTCGCAAAGAGTTGGACATGACTGAGTGACTGAACTGACTGACTGACTGAAGTATTTGTGAGTGGAATAATTTGATGTCTGAAATTTACTTTTCAAAAGCAAAAAAAGGTGGAGATTAAATAACAGGTGGATGATCAGCCTCATTCTACTAGTCTCCTTGTCTTACCAATGGAAGAAAATACTCTTATTTTTGGAAGTAAATTGAATAAAACCCATGTTTGCCTTAAGAACAAGAAATTAGAGAGGAATAGGATTTTGTTTGGATTGTGGAGAATAGCTGCCTCCTACCTGTCCTGCAGGAAGCCACTGAGGTGCAAGGGGACGCTTATCTTGGGACAGGAGAGCCCACGGCTGTAGCGGTCCCCTGGGGGCTAGAGGTCTTTCATGGGGCAGCCATGTTAGAGTGGATGCGTGATCATTTTGCCAAGTGTAAGAAATGTGTAGAAATAAGTTTCTTGAATAGCTCACAATTGTTGACTAGAAAAATGTCATCGTACGAGGTCTCTTTCAAAATATAAAGTTTGTGTGAAGTAGCATGAGACACCTTTGGTAAGAAGCCTACGAAGATGACCACGCAGGGGTGTGGTGAAGCTGCAGGGTCGTGGCAGGCCGGGTGCGAAGGTGCTTGTGTCCAGCTCTAGCCAGCATGGGTGCGATTCCAGGGAAAAGCCCAGTGGTGATTTTTCAGTGTGACCAAACGTCCCTGTCAGGTCTGCAAGTGCGTCCTAGAGTTGCACAGTCTGACCACACCGGGCACTGCGGGGATGTAGGTAGACGCTGTGGGTACTCAGGTAGGCGCTGCGGGGATGCAAGTGGAGACTAGGGACTCAGGCAGACACCGCGGGGACGCAGGCAGACACCACGGGGACACAGTAGACACTGGGGAAGCAGGCAGACACCGCGGGGACGCAGGCAGACACCGCGGGGACGCAGGCAGACACCACGGGGACGCAGGCAGACACCGGGGACACAGTAGACACTGGGGAAGCAGGCAGACACCACAGGGATGCAGGTAGACAGGACCTTGAGGCAGAATCCAGGCCGGCAGGGCCAGGGAGAAATTGGCACACCTGAAAAATAAGGAAATTTCTTTTGTGACTACATTTATATAAATGACCGACACAGGTACGTGTCTGTGAGTGCACAGGAATTTTTACTGGCAGAGACCTGGGCTGTAGCTTCTGGGAGAACCAACAGAGGCGGTCCACAGACCCGGGGGAAGGGGCTGCGATGGCCCCGCCGTGCTGTGGGGAGGCGGCCACCCAGCCGGCACCCTGTCCCCTGTCCCTCTGACTCCCCTCCCTCCTGGATTCTGCCTCGGGGAGCAGGTGGCGAGGAAAGAGTGCAGGAAAAGCTTCGTTTAGAAGGATACTCCTGACCCTGACTAGCCTGCCGGCGCAGTGCTGCTAGATCAGCGGATAACTTACTAGTCTTGATGTAATAGTCTTGATATTTAAGTGATACATACAAAGCTGTTCAATCACATGATGAATAAACGACCCCGTGGACTGCAGCCCGCCAGGCTCCTCTGTCCGTGGGATTCTCCAGGCAAGAACACTGGAATGGGTTGCCATTGTCTTCTCCAAGTTTTAAAGGTAGTTTCTGGTAAAACTGAAAGGGTTCATGTCTTTCTGAATCACTAAAAAACACAAAACCAAAATGTCACCCCTCTTGTAAAAGACAATAAAGGAGCTAGTAAAGATGGCGCTAACAGCATAACAATTAGAAAGTACTCTGTCTTCTCCTTTTAAAAGCAAATGATTCTTTAGGTTGTGTTAAAAAAAAAATCTGACCAAGTACTGATCACAGGAACCCAGTTTTCTCTTTTGTACACGCAATGAAAAATTATGACCCAGAAAGAGTAAAAATAAAGCAGTTTCAAGAAGATGATAAACAATGCAAAGTAACAATATTAAAATAAAAATAGAATTGCATACCTAAGGCAAAAGTGGTAGAAGATCACTTATTTTGGTAAAAACTAACAATCATATTGTTATATACCACATAATTCTGAAATAAACTATGATTAAAGTAATGATAAAATCATATGCTAATATAGCATTTACATGAGTTAAAGTATGTTGTTTATTTGCCAATGGATGAAATTTTCCCCTAATACTTCTTTTCGTTATTTTAACTTAATTTCACTGTTCAAAGGCAGTTGTTTGTATATAGCCAGTCCTTTGAAATTTATTGACACTAACTTTGTGGCCCAACAGATGGTCCGTTTTTACAAATGTTCCTTGTGTGCAGTTGTGTTTTCTACATCAGTAAGTCCTCACTGCGGTATTTTTGTTTGTTTTTTTCTTTTTTGTTTCTGCTTTTGTGTCTGCTCCATCTGTCAGTTTCTGTTGAACACTCTGACCATGAATGTAGACGTCTTGTGTTGTGTGTGGTTTTGTGTATTTTTGCCTTATGCGTTTTGAGGCTATGTCATTGGGTGCATTTAGGGTTTTATCATTATAACAGGACCTTTACTAATTCTTTTCATTTTCAAGCCTACTTGTTTGACATGTTATTTTTCATACTTTCAAGCTTCATTTGGAGTGTCTCTCTTGTAGGCAGCATTATTTGGGTTTTTATTCAGTGTTGTACTGTTTCAGTACGAGAGTCCAGTCTGTTTACATTTACTGTGATTACCATATTTAGACGCATTTTCCCCATCTTTTGTGCTGTTTGTCTCACTTTTTGTTTCCTTTCTCCTTTTTCATTGATGAGTCTCTCCTTCCCACAGTTCTGTTTATCCCCTCTACCAGTTTGGAAATATGTGCTCTTCTGCATGTTCTTTTAGTGATTACCCCTCAAATTTTAATCTTAATTGATGTACATAAAATGTGTCAAGCTAAAACTTCTTGAAATAATAGGAAATGTCAGAAACCCAATTAGGTAGTGTGACTTCTCACTATCAGTCCCTGATTAATCATGGTGAAAGTCACCACATCACAACATCTGAACAAAGAAAGTTGATAGAATTTGTGTATGTAGAATTTATATACAAATATGTATTGTGTTTCTCTATAGAGAGGATTTTATGCTCTGTAAAGGGGGACTCTGCTTTCTTTCCTGTTGTCCATGCTGCTACTGCTGCTAAGGCGCTTCAGTCATGTCCGACTCTGTGCGACCCCATAGATGGCAGCCCACCAGGCTCCCCCGTCCCTGGGATTCTCCAGGCAAGAACACTGGAGTGGGTTGCCATTTCCTTCTCCAATGCATGAAAATGAAAAGTGAAAGGGAAGTCGCTCAGTCGTGTCCGACTCTTTGTGACCCCATGGACCGCAGCCCACCAGGCTCCCCCGTCCATGGGATTTTCCAGGCAAGAGTACTGGAGTGGGGTGCCATCGCCTTCTCTGCCTGTTGACAATAGGATATTTAAAAAATCTGCTGGCATTCCAGACTGGCTTGTCCCACCCACACATGGGGCGAAGAGGTGAAGTATGAAGGGCGAAGGGCGCTGCGGATGGGGAGCTGCCGCAGCTCTGCTGATAAAGATCGGAGACCATTTATCTGAGAAGGAAACCAGTGGTAGACCTGTGAGTTGGTTCTTTGAAACGAAAGCAAAATAAACTACCCTCTGGCGAATGTAATCTGGGGGGAAGGGAACAAAGTGCAGTGATAAGGGGCCTAGAGCAGCGGACGTGGGAGTCATCAGGTTCCAGCACCCATGAAGGAATGCCAGTGAGTCTCAGCATCTCAGTACACCTTTTGATTTTTCAGAAAAAAATTTAAATTACACAAATTTAAATCTCAAGATATTTTAGAAAGAATAGCCACAGAACAACTTGAAAAAGTAAATTTTATTTCCAAAGGAAAAATTTGTCAAGGACTATGTAATTTCCGTATATAAGAAAGTGTCAAAGCTAGAAAAAGATGGACGTTATCTCAGTTCATTTTTTTTTTATTGTGGTAAGAAAGACACATACGCAACTTACATCATTATCATTTTTAGTGTACAGTTCAAGTAGTGTTGAGTATATTCACGTTAGGAAACAGATCTCCAGAACTTTCTTTTTTTTTTTTTATTTTTTAAAATTTTTTATTTTTTTTTAAATTTTAAAATCTTTAATTCTTACATGCCTTCCCAAACATGAACCCCCCTCCCACCTCCCTCCTCACAACATCTCTCTGGGTCATCCCCAAAGAACTTTCAAACATTTTCCTTTTTTAAAAACCAGCACATTGGATTCCAAAATTGAATATTATCAGTAGATCCATAAAAGTTCTTTCTTAAAATTACTGATGAAAGAATTATCTATAAAAGAATTCTAGCTGGGATGTGTAGAGTTAAAGGGCCGTTTTGTGTCGGGAGGTGGCCAGGGAGACACCCTGTCCTCCACGCAGACGCCTGGTCTCTGCAGGTGAAGGGACAGGAGACATGGAGCCCAGGAGCTGGGTGTCCCCTGTGCACCCTGCTAGGGCCTCGATTCAGACAGACTCACCGTGAAGATGCACCTTTGGAACAGTTGGGAAGATGTGATGTAAACGAATTCATTAGAGCTAAGTGAATGGTGTCAGGTGTGGTCATGGTGCCATGATTACGTTTTAAAAAGAGCAGCATTGTCTTTTAGGCTTGTGTACTGAAGTATTTCTCCCGGCAGTCTTGATTCCAGCTTGTGCTTCTTCCAGCCCAGCGTTTCTCATGATGTACTCTGCATAGAAGTTAAATAAGCAGGGTGACGATATACAGCCTTGACATACTCCTTTTCCTATTTGGAACCAGTCTGTTGTTCCATGTCCAGTTCTAACTGTTGCTTCCTGACCTGCATACAGGTTTCTGAAGAGGCAGGTTAGGTGGTCTGGTATTCACCAGCCTTATGGCAGAAAGTGAAGAGGAGCTGAAGAGCCTCTTGATGAAAGTGAAAGAGGAGAGTGAAAAGGCTGGCTTAAAGCTCAATATTCAGAAAACGAAGATCATGGCATCTGGTCCCATCACTTCATGGGAAGTAGATGGGGAAACAGTGGAAACAGTGTCAGACTTTATTTTTGGGGGCTCCAAAATCACTGCAGATGGTGATTGCAGCCATGAAATTAAAAGATGCTTACTCCTTGGAAGAAAAGTTATGACCAACCTAGACAGCATATTAAAAAGCAGAGACATTAGTTTGCCAACAAAGGTCCGTCTAGTCTAAGGCTATGGTTTTTCCAGTGGTCATGTATGGATGTAAGAGCTGGACTGTGAAGAAAGCTGAGTGCCGAAGAATTGATGCTTTTAAAGTGTGGTGGTGGAGAAGACTCTTGAAGGTCCCTTGGACTGCAAGGAGATCCAACCAGTCCATTCTGAAGGAGATCAGCCCTGGGATTTCTTTGGAAGGAATGATGCTAAAGCTGAAACTCCAGTACTTTGGCCACCTCATGCGAAGAGTTGACTCATTGGAAAAGACTCTATGCTGGGAGGGATTGGGGGCAGGAGGAGAAGGGGACGACCGAGGATGAGATGGCTGGATGGCATCACCGATTCAATGGACGTGAGTCTGAGTGAACTCTGGGAGTTGGTGATGGACAGGGAGGCTTGGTGTGCTGCGATTCATGGGGTCGCAAAGAGTTGGACATGACTGAGTGACTGAACTGACTGACTGACTGAAGTATTTGTGAGTGGAATAATTTGATGTCTGAAATTTACTTTTCAAAAGCAAAAAAAGGTGGAGATTAAATAACAGGTGGATGATCAGCCTCATTCTACTAGTCTCCTTGTCTTACCAATGGAAGAAAATACTCTTATTTTTGGAAGTAAATTGAATAAAACCCATGTTTGCCTTAAGAACAAGAAATTAGAGAGGAATAGGATTTTGTTTGGATTGTGGAGAATAGCTGCCTCCTACCTGTCCTGCAGGAAGCCACTGAGGTGCAAGGGGACGCTTATCTTGGGACAGGAGAGCCCACGGCTGTAGCGGTCCCCTGGGGGCTAGAGGTCTTTCATGGGGCAGCCATGTTAGAGTGGATGCGTGATCATTTTGCCAAGTGTAAGAAATGTGTAGAAATAAGTTTCTTGAATAGCTCACAATTGTTGACTAGAAAAATGTCATCGTACGAGGTCTCTTTCAAAATATAAAGTTTGTGTGAAGTAGCATGAGACACCTTTGGTAAGAAGCCTACGAAGATGACCACGCAGGGGTGTGGTGAAGCTGCAGGGTCGTGGCAGGCCGGGTGCGAAGGTGCTTGTGTCCAGCTCTAGCCAGCATGGGTGCGATTCCAGGGAAAAGCCCAGTGGTGATTTTTCAGTGTGACCAAACGTCCCTGTCAGGTCTGCAAGTGCGTCCTAGAGTTGCACAGTCTGACCACACCGGGCACTGCGGGGATGTAGGTAGACGCTGTGGGTACTCAGGTAGGCGCTGCGGGGATGCAAGTGGAGACTAGGGACTCAGGCAGACACCGCGGGGACGCAGGCAGACACCACGGGGACACAGTAGACACTGGGGAAGCAGGCAGACACCGCGGGGACGCAGGCAGACACCGCGGGGACGCAGGCAGACACCACGGGGACGCAGGCAGACACCGGGGACACAGTAGACACTGGGGAAGCAGGCAGACACCACAGGGATGCAGGTAGACAGGACCTTGAGGCAGAATCCAGGCCGGCAGGGCCAGGGAGAAATTGGCACACCTGAAAAATAAGGAAATTTCTTTTGTGACTACATTTATATAAATGACCGACACAGGTACGTGTCTGTGAGTGCACAGGAATTTTTACTGGCAGAGACCTGGGCTGTAGCTTCTGGGAGAACCAACAGAGGCGGTCCACAGACCCGGGGGAAGGGGCTGCGATGGCCCCGCCGTGCTGTGGGGAGGCGGCCACCCAGCCGGCACCCTGTCCCCTGTCCCTCTGACTCCCCTCCCTCCTGGATTCTGCCTCGGGGAGCAGGTGGCGAGGAAAGAGTGCAGGAAAAGCTTCGTTTAGAAGGATACTCCTGACCCTGACTAGCCTGCCGGCGCAGTGCTGCTAGATCAGCGGATAACTTACTAGTCTTGATGTAATAGTCTTGATATTTAAGTGATACATACAAAGCTGTTCAATCACATGATGAATAAACGTTATAAAATGAAAAAAAAGCCAGAATATGAAAATGGTTGCTTATCTCTGCAAACCCATTCTTAAAAGGCATTAGAAATGAGGATCCATCCAAGACTGGAACTCGAGGAGGAGGACGAGGACGGGCCTTTTTGCGGCCGCGCCCGTCTGTGGCAGGGGCGAGGCCTGGGCAAACAGGGGTCTGACTCGCTCCATTTCCCCCTCCCCCACAGAACGTGATGCTGGATCTTTCCAAGCGCAGCCGCAGTGGTAAATTCCGCCTGGTGACCAAGTTCAAGAAGGAGAAGAACAACAAGAACAGAGCAGCGCGCTGCAGCCTGGGTGCCCCGGGTACCTGCCCCCTGCCCTTCCCCTGGTCACCCCGGGCCCCTGGTGTGCACTGCCGCACCCCGGCGTGGCGACCCGTGCCACTCTCTGCCCTGACCCTGCTCCTGTGCGGATGCTGGGGCACAGGCTCCAAGCCGCCTGCCTGTGCTCGATGGGGGTGTGAGGTGGGGAAGAGACCGCAGAGATGACAAGACACTCAGAGACACACTGGACCCTGTGCCTGCTTCCTTGAGGGGCTGCCTGGCCCCCATTAATCAGTCCACTGATCATGGCCCTGCCCTGGGAGCCTGGGCCCTCATGGTATGGGCTAGGAAATCAACGGAAAGTGACCCTAAGTGATGCTTCTCTCTTGGGCCACTGAATCGGGGCTTAGAATCTCCATACGAAGTGTTGGCCCTGAGCATGGCCCAGGCTCCCAGGTGCTGGGCAGCCCCAAGCCTGGATTCAAAGGCGGGGGGGGGGGCATTTGCTGCCAGTAAGGGTAGCTCCCTTTGATTTTTCTTCGCATGTTAGTCCAGAAATTGGGTTCTTTGAATCATGGTGGCTCTGACTCCATGTAATCTCTGCGAGTCTCCGTTCTTGCTGCAGGCCAGAAGTGCACAGACCCCGCTTGAAGGGTGAGGGGATCTGGCCTCAGCTGCCGACAGGCCCACCTGTCCCTCCTGGGGTGAGGCTGCCGGCCCCGGCAGGAACAGATACCAGCTGGCCTCGCTCATGCCCCTCTGAGGGTGGCGGTCCACCTTCTTTCTGCAATGGCCTGGGATGGCGCCTGGGGCCGGGTGGTGGGTGCCTGCTGCTGGGGCTACTTGGGGTGCTTGTGGCCGGGGAATGTTGGGGTGCCTGTTGCCGGGGCTGCTGGGGGTGCTTGTGGCCAGGGAATGTTGGGGTGCCTGCTGCCGGGGCTGCTGGGGGTGCTTGTGGCCGGGGAATGTTGGGGTGCTGGCCGCTGCCTGCCTGGCGCTGGGCTCTGGGCACTCACTGTGCCCGCGCTTTCCCGTCTCTGACAGTGCACCTCTGGGGCACAGAGGAGGTGGCTGCCTGGTTGGAGCACCTCAGTCTCTGTGAGTATAAGGACATCTTCACGCGGCACGACATCCGGGGCTCTGAGCTCCTACACCTGGAGCGGAGGGACCTCAAGGTACTTCCACACGCCTCCTGGGCAAGCACACCTGTGCTCCCTGCGGCCCTGGGGTCCCCCCAAGACCTGGCCGCGCCCCAGCGCCAGCAGTCTCCTCACTGTTCTTCTCAGGCAGCGGGGCAACGACGTCGGGGGGAGGGAGGGGTGTGACAGGTAGCGGCCCCTGGGCTGTGGTGTCTCAGCCATCGCAGCCAGAGCCAGGGCAGACGCCGCAGGGAGCCGCGCTCTCAGCCTCGCTGCGCGGTGAATCACGTCGGGGTGAAGGGGAAGCTGCTGTCTGGGGTTCCCTCCCGGCTCGGGGAGGGCAGCTCGGGCCCCTCTGGGTGCACCCCAGGAGGCTGCGAGGTCACCTGGACGGGGCCGGGCGGCTGGCCTGCCTCCAGGCACCACCAGGGTGCCCAGCACTTGCTCGGGTTACCCTGGACTGAGTCCAGGGAACCAGGCGGGGCGCGCGCCCGCGGGTGGTGGTTTGGGGGCACCAGTCATCGCGGCCGCACCCCCTCATGCCCCCTCCCTCGGTGGGGCCGCGGGGCGCCCGGGCCTGAGCGCCGCCCTCTCCCCGCAGGACCTCGGCGTGACCAAGGTGGGCCACATGAAGCGGATCCTGTGCGGCATCAAGGAGCTGAGCCGCGGCGCTCCCGCTGCCGCCGCCGCCGAGGCCTAGCCTCCGCCTTCTCGGCCTGCGTCCCCCGCGCTCCCCGCGACTGAGCCGGCTCGGCGGCCCCTCATGGTGCTACTCCCGCCGCTCGGCCCGGCGCCCCGGGGCCGGACCCACAACACAGCTACCTGCCGCCCGCGCCGCCCCTCCCGGGCCTGCTCCCCGCCCGCGCGGATCCCGCCGGGCGCCCCGCGTCTCTGAGCCCCCGGCCTTCCGGGCCCGGGCAGTCACCACCTGGGCTGGGGAGCCACGGTTCCGGGGCCGCGGGGTCCCCGCCGTCCCCAGGACGCCTGGCCTGTCGTCCCCCGCGCACCGAGGCGGGCCCGTGTTTCTGTGTGGAGGGGCTTCCTGGGCTACGGGGTGGGGGTGGCGGGGCTCTGCCTTGAGTGACCAGGGGTGGCGGCGCTGCCGAGCTGGGAGCGCTTCCCGGGCGGCATCCGGCCCTCACCGCCTCGGCTGCTTTCTCGCTTTGCTCGCCCGCGGGGCACCGGCCCGCCCAGCACGCGCCCTGCCGGCGGCTCCTACCCGCGCGCAGGCTCCCCCTGGCGGCCGGCCCCGGGCGCTGAGCTCGGCCCGCGCTCTGGCCCTGGGAGGTGAGCTGGCGCTGTCTCCTTCCCGCCCCAGGGGTCCCGCGCCGCGGAACCGCTGTGCTGGGAGCGGGGAGGCGGCGAGAACCCGGGCTCCAGAAGGCACCGGGTTTCCGAGGGGGAGCCCGGGGTGGGCGCCTGGGGGTCTGAGGTTCTCAGGACTCAACCGCACGGGCGGGGACCCACCCCAGCCCTCCGCGCCCTCTCATGGGAAAGCCATCAGTTTAGGTGAAGCGTGGTGTTTAAAAAGTAATGTCCGTGATTAGAGCAACACTGTTTACCTAAAACCGTTTTCTGAGTGTAGTGAGTGAGAGTGAGCGGAGTAAACATGAGCGTTGCATGAAGCCTGTCTGCGGGGCAGCGTCCCTGCTGCCGCTGCCTCGTGTCTCTCGCTGCACGTGGGGCTGGCTGCCCTTCTGTCCTGTCCCCACCCCTCCTATGCGGCTGTCCCTGGGGGTCCCTGGGGTCTCCTGGTCCTGTCAGTGTAGAGGGAGGTAGGAAGGATCCCTGGCGACTTGGAGAAAAGGTTTTGTGCCCTCCGGTGGGGCTTCCCCTCGTATTTATGATCCTAACTTATACAGTGCCCACCGTGGAAGCAAATGCCTCCTGTATTGCTATGTACATATCCACATCTGGGGTTGTAAATACAGTTGTTCTGTGTATAAATAAAACAGGCCTGTTTTTGATCTTCCATCGTCAGATTTCTTATCATTCTTTCGTGATTTGATGTAAAATATCAGTTGCCAAAAAATCTTTCCAAACTGGATTCAGAATTGTTTTTCAGCCACGCTGAACATAGGTTGAATTGGTGGTGGCTGAAAAGCAAAGTGGAATGAATAGCATTGTATTATTCAGGGTGTGGGTTCTAGGATCTGTTGAATTAATTCATCAAGGTGGTGGGGCTGGGAAGCACTGAGGCTCTCATGCTTAATCACATGTAGCTTCAGCCCAGCCTCCTGAGGTCATCTTAGCTAATGTTCTAGCCTATGTCTTTTATATAAAACTGCAAACTGGAGCTCTCCTATTCATCTCTATTACAAGGGAGCTGCCTCTTCAAGCTCAAAGTCACTTTGTGACCCCTGTTTCCTGGGTGAGGGATGGGGACTGGCATCATGGAGTTGGAAACTGGGCTGGCAGGGTACCATAGGGCTGTGTGGGTTCTGAGTGTGTAGTTGCCTCCCCAGAAGCTTTCTTCTGTCTCATTTTATGCTTAGTAGAACTTGTTTTGTCTTGCACGCTCCTCCCACATGGCCAGTGCCGAATCAGGCCTCATGGTTACAAAATAGCTGCCACTATTCCAGATATCACATCCAAACATGACCGTGTCCAGGCTAAAGTGTGGGTGAACAGGTGGGTTGGCTCTTGCCTCTTTTTAAGGTAAAAGGAAACTTTTTGGAAAATCTGGCACCCACTGACCTCCCCTGAGGTCTCATTGTCTAGAATTGGACCACACTCATGACTAGAGCAGTGGGTGTGAAAGGAACCGAGCCGTGTCAGTGGTGACCGATCACGATGCTGGCTGACACATTTGTTACTTTATGCTGGGTGCTGGCAGACACGTTATACATATTAACTCACCTATTCCTCTTCTCAGTCCTACGAAGTGGCTATCCACATTTTACAGATTAGGACACAGGATCAGAGAGGCCACAGCTCGCCCCTGCAGCATGTGGCTGGGACAGGAGAGCACACCTCGAGGGCTGAGCTTGCTTGCGTCCCCAGCCTGACCCCAATCTCAGCCCACACGACAGATGGGGAGACAGGGCCTAAGTCACACACAGGCATCCGGGCCCAGGAGCCTGTGGTCCTTCTCGCACGGATGGCAGGAGCCAGGTCTTTGTGGGTTTTTGGGGGGATTTTTTTTGGCCACATGGTGTGTGGGATCTTAGTTCCCTGACCAGGGACTGAACCCATGCAAAGCGGCCCCAGTACCACCACCGTGAAGCCCACCACTGGGGCTGTTTGGGACCTCCGAGGAGAGCCGCCCGCTCGGTCGTGGGGGCCAGTCACCATGGGGGTGGGAGTGCTTAGGGCGTCCTGGTTTTCTGGAAGCGCCGCTGGACTGTGGTGCCCGCCCCGTTGGCACACTTGCTCCAGGCCGCTTTATTTGTCACCTGGCCGCTGACCGTGGAACTGCAAGGCGCCCCCTCCACTGTGTCCACCCCAGCGCGAGGCTGCAGGCAGGAGCCCCTGGGCCTCTGGGTGGAGAGGCTGCTTCTGAGGGTGGGGCCCCTGAGAGCCCCCACGCAGGACTAGAGCTGGTGGCAGGGCAGGCGGGTACCTGCTTTGAGACTGGGCATCGGGCCCAGGGCTTTCATGGGCACCTGAAAGGAGGCCTTGGGCCGACGGTGTAACTCGGCGGGTGCTGGTGGCTCCGCATCCCGGGGGTACGCTGTGGCTGCTTGGGTCCGTGCAAGGCAGCCTGAGCTGGGCTGGGCGCGTCCCTGGGTGTTGCTTGCCGTCACCCTCCCCTCCTCTGCAGACAGCACCCCCCACGGGGCCCACTGTGTCTGTTACCGATGGGGCAGGACCGAGAACGGGCGCAGCAGCCATGTCTCCATCCGCCCAGGCTGCAAGGCCCCGTCCGTCTTCCTTCACCGCTGTCTGTCTGTCCTGGGGGAACCGACCTCTCTAAGCCGTGATTCCGGATTATTCAGGACTTCTGATGCCCTGTCCCTCCTCCTGCCAGGAGAGTGACACAGCTGCATAGATATGTTTTCTCTAACGTAACCACCGTGGGCAGCTGCATTTCTCTGGAAGGAAAAAGAGAACCAGACCACTTCTGGTTTCTTCAAGTACGATTATTCCCATGAGTCTGAGTTTATTTAAAACCAAAACACAGTTCTGTTCTTTTTTTTTCTGTTATTTCTAAAGCAGTACTGAACTGGTCTTTTTTAAATATAAACCCCAGCGACTTAGCATCTGAAGTTCACTTGGGAAGAGGGCCAGAACATGAAGCAGTCAGCACAGAGACAGGAGGTTACAAATGCAAGTTTATTTTTTTCTTTAACAAAATCTTAGCGCTTTCTCCCTGTAGCCCCGCTCCATGCCCTAACTGCAAGGGCAGAAGGAGGGGAGCAGAGACCAGGCGGACACCTGAGGCAGCTCCTGAGGCAGCTCGACCTTTTCCTGTGGTGAGTGACCTCCCTCGAGGCCTCTGGATTCCCGGCTGTTACATTACTGTCGGGTTACAGTGGAACAAAGGGGCACAGGGAACCCTGGACGGGGCACGCGGCCAGCCTCGCTCAGTCCCACGCCAACACTGTGGCATCGTCCCTGCCCACCAGGTGCCCTGGAGAGTTGCCTGGGTCTCCTGAGACAGAGTTGGTGCTGGAGAGCCGGAAGCACTCGCCAAAGTCCAACTTCTTAAAACACAGCTGCTTCCATACTGAACAGCATCAGCACGTAATTCATGAGGCACACATGGATGAGAGGAGGGTTTCTGAGGGCAGTGCTGACGCTGTCGGGGCAGGGGGAGGGGAGAGGAAGGAAAGGCGGCCTTTCACTCCTGTCCTGTCAGCGTCTGGGAGACCAGCTGGGGCGCAGCGACAGTCCCTTGATTCCTCAGGCCGGGGGCGCAGGCGGGGACCCCAGTCCACGCGTGCCATTTTCTTCTTATAACAGTTCAGAGCTACTTCAGTATCAGCGTCAAGAAGGCTGATGCGTGTGTTAGCCGCTCAGTTGTGTCCAACTCTGTGACCCCCATGGACTGTAGCCCACCAGGCTTTGTCCGTGGGATCCTCCAGGCAAGACTACTAGAGTGGGTTGCCATTTCCTTCTCCAAAAAGGCTGATGAAAGTGTGTAAAATCTAGATGATAACTGTACTTAGCAGCACAGTTGCAATAAAGCATCACTGAGATCTGAGGAAGTATTACCTTCTCAGGAGTTCCTGCTTTGGGCTGAGTTAGCCTGAGACAGTGAATCACCCGTGTCCTAAATCCATCAACAGGAACACAGATGGTCTATTTGTCATAAATACCTATTAAACCTTTTAAACTGACAGCTAAGCCATGCCGAATTAAGAAGAGTCTGGGCCCACATTTTCCTTCTCTCCTGTTTTTAATCACAGCTGCCCAGGGCTGGCCCCCAGCCTGCCAGGCCTGTCTGCCGTGACCCCGCCTCCCGGTCGGGCTCCTGGACGGGGAGACACGCGGCCCCGCAGACAGCAGGCCCGCAGCCGTGAGGACCCCCCGACCTCACACGGCACAGCGGGCGCGGGGCGGCCAGTGCCTCGGCAGCACATACCTGACTCAGAGGGCGCCCTGCTGGGAAAGAGAGGGAACATTTTACAATCAGACCTAACAGCCCCAAGGGGAAGGGTGCTGTCTGGGAGCCAGTTTCTGTGACGTGAACTGTTAAAACCTGGGGGGCTGGGTACAGAGCGTCACCTCGACAGTGGGAGGAGTGGGGCGAGTGAGCTTGAACATGCCGCCGCATCCTCACCTGCAGTTAGTGCGGAAGGAGCCGCCTTTCACGTAAAGACGTGCGGGGCGTCGAGTGCAGGGTGAGGGGGCTGGCCAGCCTGTGCCGGCCCCCGGGGGGCGCTCCACAGAGCTGGGAGAAGCGCGGTCACCTGGCCTGAGACGAAAGCCCCCTCTGCTGGTGACAAAGCAGGGCTCTGGAGTCCGTGTCCGCACAGGACAGAGAGCAGCAGGCCTGCTCCTGGGCACCTGGAGTGGGAGCGCCGAGGTCCCATGCCGTCCGGCCCCGCCCGCAGCGCTATCTGAAGCTCCCTACGTGGATGGAGAGAGAAGCTTCTGGTCCACGGGCCCGGGCGGGCGTATCTGCACCAGAGAAGACGTCGCTCCTCTGCGCACGGAGGGCCTCCTGGCTGCGGGGAGAGACACCGGCACGGGTTCACATCCCAGACACCGGGGCCCCAGCAGCTCGAGGAGGGGCTCCCGATTTCACCTCCAACGTTCAGAGTCAAGTGAGAACAGGCGACAGATATTCCCACAACGCCCTGCAGACCAGGGCTCCACGCTGCAGTCAGAGTGTGAGCCCGGAGGTCGCAGCCAGAACCTGCCCATGGCCGAGAACCCTCACTCACCTTTTCCTTTTCCCCAGGGCGAGCTCTTTCTGTTTTTCTCTTCCGATGTCGTCTTGGACGGTACTGAAATCATCATCGTCTTCAACCAGGAGATTCTGCATGGCACAGTAATTACTGAGCAGTGTTTTCAGACATCTTTCTAGCCTACATTTAAGAGATGTATGTAAAAAATAACCTACGGGATATCCAAACTGCCATAAACTAGATTAGTAACGTGAAACAGTCTAGTGCTTGATGAGAACAAACTGAGCTAGGAGCAAGATGAGCTCGAGACGGAGGTGCGGGAGACCTGTCCGAGCAGCCCGAGGTGCAGCAGGCCGCCCAGCCAGTGTGGCCTCGAGGCCGCGTCCTGGCACTGGGCCTCCCGGAGTCTCCCTGGAGCCACCCCGGGGCCCCCTCCACCCTGCCGGGACCCGCAGGCGGTCAGAGACGGGGACTCACCGTCAGGGTTGCCGCCCCCACAGGCCGCTCTGTCCGGGTCTACTGACCGCCTGGGCACACGTGAGCAGAAGGAGAGCCTGTGTCACGAGGCAATGCTGAGGCCTCCCAGGCCCTGGGTTAGGGACACTGGGATTCCCGGCTACGTGCCCCATGGGGATCTGGGGGGGTGAGCGCTGCTTGGGGGCAGTGGCCCTCCCACGCCTGACATGCCAGCTTGAGGGGCTGCAATGGGGCTGGCTCCCTGCTTCTCCACCTCAGGTGGGAAAAGCCTCCCCCACGACAGCCAAGTGCTCCGCTGAGTTCAGTGCGACTGTTTCCATCTTCGTCTTTACAACACAGGAACATGGCCCCCAGCAAGCCCCGGCGTTCTACCTGGTTCTCTGTTAGTGACCGTCCTGTGACTTTTCCACTTACCACTTGCATGTGTGTTCACAGTGACACCTGGGCTCCGCTTTATCTGCTTTAAATGCTGTGTTCTCTACCACCACATCAATACTCTTCCCCCATTTCACGTATCCCCTTTTCTGAGGGTCATTTAAGTTCTTCCCAGTGTTAGTCTTCAATCCAAATCAAAGAGCCCTTAAATGCTCATTTCTGTACACCTCCCCCAACACATGGGTGTTTCAGCAACCCACTCCTGTATTCTTGCCTGGAAAACCCCATGGACAGAGGAGCCTGGTGGGCTACAGTCCATGGGGTTGCAAAGCATTGGACATGACTGAGCGCACATGGACGTGCTTGTGCACACACTTACGTGCACACGGGTGTTTCTATCTAGAGTGGAAGCACCTGGTTGCATCATGTGGGCACCTTTGCTGACTGCTGCCAACTGCCATTTACTTGGCACTGGTGTTTCCTGGTGCCGCCCAGAGTCCCAAGAGTCTGGCCTGGCAGCTCAGGTTTTATCTCACAGGTCCTTGGTTACTGGGAAGCTATCTTTTCACCTGCTTTCTGAGAACTGCCAGGCATTGCTCACTAGGGGAGAGATGGGCAAAGCTTATTTTTTTGTAACTGATTTGCAGAAGACTTTACATATTTGGGATACACTAGTCCTTATTGCTTATATCCTGATATATTCTTTTCCTATTTGTGGCTTGTCTTCTCACTTTGTATCGTTTCCTTTGATGAAAAGAAGCTTTTAATTTAAATGTACAGTTGTCCCTCGGAGTTCACAGTGGACTTACAGACACCAAAATCCTGGGATGCTTGGGACTCAGCTGGCACTCTATATCCACAGTTCCACACCTGTGGGTTCAACCAACTGCAGTTTGTAGTACTCAATGTATTTATTGGAAAAAGAAATTTGTATATAAGTGGACCCAGGCAGTTCAAACCTATGCTGTTCAAGGGTCAACTGCAGTCAATTTATTGACCCTCTTCTTTATGGATTATGTTTTATATTTCTTACTTTAAGAAATCCTTAACCTAAGTCATAAAAATTTTCTTATCTTCTAAAGGTTGAAATGCTTTTCACATTTAAGTCTTCATGTTGATTGTTGTACAGGTGTGAGCAGAGGTGGACAGAGATTTTATGGGGTCCACAGCTTATACAAATTGATCCTCTTTATGAAAATGCAATCAAAATTATGACTATAATTACTGAATAATCCATTTTTAATGCTGCCTCAAATACCTGTCAAGTTTCATTATATGAGTGATTCTGTTCCACTGCTCTATTTCAGTCTTGCCCTGCCCCAAAGCTAGTCGCCACAGCTCTGTAATCAGTCTTAATTCTTGGTACGGCAACACCCTGATCTTGTTCTTTAGCTCTTTAATTTACATGGTTTTTCACTGTGATGATACTGAACTCACAGCTGTGGGACTACTGGTATCTACCATTGTGAGGCCTCTGTTCCCAGAACATGGTATGTGATATGATTCTGTATGTAACTGAAGCTTTAACGTCTCTCAGTATTTCTGTAATACTCTCCAGAAAGGTCTTATAAATCTTTTTGTTGGATGCATTCCCAGGTACTTTGTAATTTTACGTATGTTGATCTTATAACCTTCTGAACTCTCTTAATAGAGCTAATAGCTTATTTGTACAGTCTTTCAAATGTGGAAAAACTGTATTTAAGAACAGTGTTATATATATTTTCCTTTGAGAATTTCTTTTTCCTGTCTTTCAATTTCTGTTTATTTGCTTTTCTTTGTCGGGTGGAAGGTCATATTACATTGGTTACATTTTTTAGTATTGTACAATGAAGAACAGAAGTGGTGATTAAGGGAATACTTATTCCTTAATATAAATTTAAGGGAATACTTATTCCCTAACATAAAAACTTATCTAAGTCAAAAAACAAATTATTAATCAATTTAATAATTTATTAATTCTTAAATTAAGGATTTAAATAATTAACCCATAATACAAAAAATATAATGACAACAAAGTAGGTCTGTCCAAGGAATGCAAGGAAGGCTCAGTGTTGAGAGTATGTTTATGTAATAATATGCCATTACCAGATTAAAGGAGAAAAACCATATGGCTAATTAAACATGCAGAGAAAGCAGAGAAAAAAATATAATATTAAAAATCCAGTGCTCATTCATTATTTAAAAAAAAAAGAACTTAAGAGTAAACTAGGAATGAAAGAAATGTCTTAACCTAATATAAGTACCTGCATAAAACCTAAAGCAGCACACTTAGTGATAAAACTTCAAAAGCATTTTCATTCAAGTCAGACCCAAATTTAGGTTTTGGTATTGTGGTTCCACTGGCCTCATCAAACGAGTTGTCTCGTTTTCCCTGCTTCCCCCTCACTTCGTGAAACAATTTATCTAAAATGGGATTGTCGATGCTTTGAAGACTTGAGTGTGCTTATCTGTGCTCTTCTCCTGCAGAGGTTTCCTCTGCTCTTACAACTACACCACCTTCTCTCTCTTCCCAGCTCCAGGCCCTCCGTTTCTTCTCCCTGCTTAAGTTCTCTGCCAGCTTCACTGCGGCTTGCTCTGATATCAGCACTAGGGAGTTTTGCCGTGGCGGAGAGAAGTTAGTAACACTTGTCTATACAATCATTTGATTCTGGTGTTTTCTCAGACTGGTAAATTTACTGCGAAAATCTTACCTTAACACCAATAGTATCTCCATCTTTCAAGTAATAAGGTGCGCCCTGCAAATTATCTTGCTTTTTCTTCTTTTTCCTTTTGGTAGTTTTCTGGTTCTACAGAAAAATTAAACATCTTGAATTAAAACAAAAACTCAATCTCAAATTCTTAGTAAAAATACCCTATCAGTCTGTGAAAAATGGTAGTTAATCTATTCGCTATGCCAGGAAGGCCCAATTTTCTTGAGAAAGCCCCACAACTTTACCCAACTAGACACTGGAAGCCATGCAAACTTTTCAGGAAAGTATTTGGCAATTTCAATTTTCTCCACGGGAAGTGAGTAGACGTCGGCCACTCGCTGCCTCAGGGAGCTGGCCGTCCAGCCGCGGGCCGTGTCCCACAGCACGTCCACGGGCGGGCTGTAGGCTCTCTCACCAGGAAGGCGCATCTGTGTCCGCAGCAGCACGTCCCAGGGGCTGTGCCAGAAAACAGTCGCATGTCAGATTTACCACCAGAGGAGAGGGGTGCTGTGAAGGGCAAAGCTACTCCTCTGACTCTGCTGCTTTGCTTAAGGGGTTCTCCCTGAACGAACCCTGATCGCTTGTGGGGAACTTTGACTTTGATTTCCTTCACTCCTGACCCAGAATGGAGGTGAGCACCCATTCTGAGTGCACGGCACAGTTCCAGGGGAGGCAGCAGGCAGGGCTGAAGGCGGAGTTGGAGAAGTTCCTCCAGGGAGCACACAGGAAAGGGGATTGGTGACAACGGAAAGGGCCGGCAGGGTGAGAGGGAAGGGGCTCAACATGACCAGGTTCCCCGACATGGCGACTCCCTAGGAAGTGCTGATGTCAGAGCAAGCCGTGATGAAGCTGGAGAAGAAACTGAGGGCCTGGAGCTGGGGAGAGAGAGAAGGTGGTGTAGTTGTAAGAGCAAAGGAAACCTCTGCAGGAGAAGAGCACAGATAAGAGGTCCTTAGAGGAAGGGAAAGAAAAGAAACATTCAGACAGGTCAGATGGAAAATCAGATGTGTGGAGTGTGTTTAAAAATGTAAAATAGGAGGACATGAAATAAAAACTACAGATAAGAACTGGAAGATAGAGAGGAGAAATGAAAGCTTTAAGGACGGTGAGACAAGAACAGTTTTAATGCTGTATTTCTATTATATTGGTGTTTTATTGAAAGAAAGGGAAATGCAGTTGTAGATGCGGACAACAGGGAGAGTGGAGGCCTGGAGAAAGGAGACAGGACTGAGCGCGGGGGACTGTGGTCAGGAGGGGGTTTGTCAGAGGGTGTAGGTGTTTCGGGGTCACTGAGCAGAGCCGAGGTCCCAGAGCTTACAGAGGTTGGTCAGCGCAGACGCAGGGGTTGCCAAGGAGGAGACAGGGGCTGCTGAGGACCCCAAGGAGACAGGGTCCCCACGGAGGGAGGGCAAGAGTGCTCTGGAGGTCAGTACAGGACAGAAGTGCCAATGAGGAAGGGGATCTAAGTAAGTACACAACGTGGTCTTCAAAGAAACACTGCTCACAAAAATAACGATCAAATTACACAATATTCTGTATTATAGAAAGAGCTCACACAAATTAGACTTTTTACTAAGACATCATTAAAAACAGGCAATATATATGAAACAATTCACATACAAAATATAAATGGCCTACAAACCATTGAACAAATGCCCCAATCTTACTAGTGATCAAAGCACTGAGGCAAATGAAACAAAATAACCATTTTTCATTTATCAATTTAGCAAACATTTAAACAATGACAACACTCAATGGCTTGACAGTGAGGTGAAGTAAATCCTTAGAAACCCTACTTGTGGGAACATACATTGATGTACCTTAATGATTTATTTTAATGGACATGAATTTAATGATTTATTTTAAGAGGTTTAAAATGTCCATACTATTTGATCCAGAAATTCCTCTCCAGGGAACTACTAGAGTAATATAATTTGCACTAAGAATGTCTTTTTATAAAACAGTGGGACTAAGTGAAGGCCAGATACGGTTGAAAGAACACACTTGTTATATAGGCGGGCAATGAGAATCATCATGTCGGGCAGAACTTTTATTTGGTGTTACTGACAAAAATGTCTTACACAAGAAAGTCCTATAATGAAAAAAAGAATAGTTATGTTTGCTCACGGACAACTCTGGGGTGCTTCTTTATTCAATACACAAACTGACTGTGACAAAGGCGCTGCCCTAGATAGTGGGGATGCAGCATGACCAGGAAACAGAGCGCTTGCTCTCCCAAAGCGAACGTTCTAGTAGGAGACAGATGACAATGGATGATTCAGCAAGTGTGCATCAGGGGGCATCAGGATGGAAAACTCAGGACGAGGAGCAGCATGTCAGGTGCTCCTATCAGTCTGACCAGACTGTCTTCAGGCACTGATAAGAGCTGAGGGCGAGCGTCTTGCTTACATTTAAGGTCATTATGCGTTCAATATGCACTGGGACTGACTGAGAAATTAATCTGTTTTTATGGAGAAATGAATTCTAAGATCTAGATACCAGATATACAAACACATTTCTAGAACATAATCTGTTTTAAGTTGCCAGACTCATTAGAAGCAGTGAAAAAAAACGCTTGAAATTTTAACAACTTAATAGTAAAGAAACTATCCATTGGGGTCAGTTGTTGTTTCGTTGCTAAGTCATGTCTGGCTCTCTTGGGACCCCGTGGACTGTAGCCCACCAGGCTCCTGTGTCCATGGGATTCTTCAGGCCAGAATACTGGAGTGGGTTGCCATTTCCTTCTCCAGGCGATCTTCCCAACAGAGGGATCGAACCCACGTCTCCTGCATTGGCAGGAGGATTCTTTACCACTGAGCCCCCAGGGAAGCCTTGTTGTGATCAGACATGTATGTAATTTTGTATGTGTAGCAGGATGTCTTACCCCAGGTTTTCTTCTTTCTGAAGGGGCTCTAAGCAGATCTCAGTTCTCTTTCCCAATTTATATTCCCTGATAACAAACGAAACAAAACAATACTGAATGACATATTAATCTTTTAAAGGTTTAAAAAAAAAATTTCAAGTATTCTTAAGTGAAACAGTATACCATATAAGAACACTGAAAATTTAAGAGACTACCATGAAAAATTATACCGCAACAAATTGTACAACCGAGAAGAAATGGTAAATTCCTAGGAATATACAACCTACCAAGACTGAATCATGAAGAAACAGAAAATCTGAACAGACCAATTAGTAATGAGATTGAATCAGCAATTAAAAACCTCCTAACAAAAAAGAGTTGAGGATCAGATGGTTTTACTGATGATAAAAGATTTAATACCAATCCTTCCCAAACTCTTTCAAAAGAAAAAAAAAAAAAACAAAGCAGGAGGGAACACTTCCAAACTCATTCTATGAGGCCAGAATTACCTTGATATCAAAATCAGACAATAACATTACAAGAAAAGAATATTAAAGGCCAATGTCCCTGATGAACATAGTTGCAAAGAAATACTAGCAAAACAAATTCAGCAATACATTAAAAGGATCATACACTATGATCATGTGGGATTTATGCAAGGGATGCAAAGATGGCTCAACATTTGCAAATCAATCGATGTAATAAAACCACATTAACAGAATGAAGGACATGATCATCACAACAGATGCAGAGAAAGCATTTGACAAAATTCAACCTTCTTTCACATTAAAAATTCACAAGAAACTGGGTATTCAACAACATAAAGGTCTTATTTGACAAGCCCTTAGCTAGTATCACACTCAACAGTGAAAAGCTGAAAGCTCTTCCTCTAAGATCAGGAACAGCACAAGGATGCGCTCATACCACTCATATCCAACACAGTAGCAGAAGTGCTAGTCAGAGCAATTAGCAAAGAAAAGGAATCCAGGTTGGAAAAAAAGTAAAATTGTCTCCGTTTGTGGATGACATGATGATATTTACAGAAACCTCTAAAGACTCCACCAAAAAAAACAAAACAAAACTTCTTAAATAAATGGGGACTTCCCTGGTGGCCTAGTGGATAAGAATCTGCCTGCCAATGCAGGGGACACAGGTTTGATCCCTGGCCCGGGAAGATTCTACATACCTCGGAGCAACTAAGTGAGGGCCACAACTACTGAGTCCATGCTCCAGAACCTGTAGTCCATAGGAGACGCGACCCCACGGAGGAGCCCTCCCAGCGCAAGGAAGAGGAGGAGCACCACTAGCCACAAGGACAGAAAGCCTGCGCAAAAAGCAATGAGGACCCAGCACAGCCAAAAAGAAATAAATAACTAAACAGATTAAAAAACACTAATTAATGAATTCAGCAAGGTTGCAGGACACAAAATCAATGTACAAAAATCAGCTGCATTTTATATAATGACAATAAATTATCAGAAAGAGAAATTAAGAAAACAATCCCAACAGCATCAAAAAAAATAAAATACTTAGGAATAAATTTAACCAAGGAGGTGAAAGACCTGTATACTGAAAACTACCAAGATGCTGATGTAACAAACTGAAGACACAAATAAACGGAGCGATTCCATGGTCATGGACTGGCAGAATATTGTTCAAACGTCCACACTACCCACCACCCCCCTCCCACCAAATCTATAAGTTCAATGTAATCCCTGTCAGAATTTCAACAGCATTTTGCAATTAAAAATAGGAACAGTTCTAAAATTTTTATAAACCCACAAAAGACCTCAAATAGCCAAAGCAATCTTTTCCTAAGAAAGAAGAACAAAGCTGAAGGCATCATGCCCCCTGATTTCAAACTATACTATAAACCTATAGTTATCAAAACAGTGTAGAACTGGCATAAACAACACACACGTATCAGGAGAACACAAAAGAGAGCCCAGAAATGGACACCTGCATGTCAGGGCAATCAGTTCATAACATGCAAGCTAAGAACCCACAGTAGGGAAGAGTCTCTTCAATAAACGGTGCTGGCGGGGCAGAACTGGACAGTCTCATGCAAAAGAATGAAAGATCCTTATCTTACACCATGTACAAAAATCAACTTAAAACTGATTAAAAGATTTGAACATAAGACCTGAAATTGTAAAATTCCCAAAAGAAAACCGCGGGGTAAAGCTGTGGCATGATTTCTTTTTGGATTTGACACTAAAAGCAAAGGCAATAAAAGCAAAAATGAACAAGTGGGACTACATCAAACTAGAAAGCTTTGCATAGCAAAGGAAGCCATCAGCAAAATTAAAGAGCAGTCTATGAAGTAGGAGAAAGTATTTGCAAAGCTAAGGGGTTTAGTGTTAAAATTATATTGAGAACTCATACAACTCAATAGCAAAAAGCAAACAATCTGACTAAAAAATGGCAGAGGATGTGAACAGAAATTTTTTAAAGAAGACATACTAATAGCCAACAGGTACATAAAAAGGTAACATCACTAATCATCAGGGAAACGCAAACCAAATCCACAATGAGATACCATCTCACACCTGTCAGAACACTTAACATTGAAAAGACAAGAGAGAACAAGTATCAGTGAGGGTGTGGAGGAAAGGGAACCCTTGTTCAAGGGCGGTGGGAATGTAAATTGGTTCAGCCACTATGGAAACACAGTATGGAGGTGCCTCAAAAAATTAAAAAAAGAACTATCACATGATCCAGCAATCCCATTGCTGGGCACCTCCCCAAAGGAAACGGAAACAGGGTTTTGAAGAGATTATCTGCACTCCCAGGCTCATTGCAGCACTATGCGCAGTAGGCAAGAGATGGAAAAACCTAGTGTCTTTACTGAAAGAATGGATCAAGGTGTGGTTTACGGGTATGTGCACACATACACACACACACACACACACACACACACACGAATATCATGCAGCCCTAAGAAAGGACATCCAGTGGCTTGAGATAACGCAGACAGACACTTGAGGGCATTATGCTAAGGGAGACAGGGCCACTGCTGCATGACATCACTTACATGTGGGCTCCAAAAAGCTGAACTAATAGAAACAGGGACTCGAATAGTGGTTTCTAGGGGCTGGGAAGGGAAAAGGGAAGATGCTGGTCAAAGGGTACAGACTTTCAGCTATAAACTATAATCAGCATGCTGTACCTGACATCCCCATGACGTACTTATAACACTGTATTACATACGTACTTATCTTATAATACTATATTATATACTTGAAAGTTGCTGATAAGAGAGTAGATCTTAAATGTTCTCACAAAAAAAACGGCAATTCTATGATGTGATGGAGGTGTGAGCTAACACTATGGTGGTAAAATCATTCTGCAATATATGTCTGTCAAATCAATACACTTATACAGTGTTAGTGAGTTAAAATTGCTCAGTCATGTTCAACTCTTTGCAACTCCATAGACTGTTGCCCGCCAGGTTCCTCTGCCCATGGAATTCTTCAGGCAAGAATACTGGAGTGGGTTGCCATTCCCTTCTCCAGGGGATGTTCCTAACCCAGGTCTCCTGCATTTTAGGCAGATTCTTATATATCAATTATATCTCAATAAAGCTGGGGGAAAAAACACTCAATATTTTGCTCACAGTCTCTGGACCAAAGTAAAAACAGGCAAAACTACATTTTTATTTAATATGAAAAACTGAAGTTGTCTCAGAGTTTGTGATAACAAGGGTTGTCCACTTGACAATGTGAATGACCTGGAATGGGCTGTTAGGGAGTGCTCACCAAGAAACCTACTTGAGCTGCTGCTGGTGGACTCGTAAAAGCCGGCCTGGGCGCTTACTTTCCACTGTCCAGGCTCTGAGGAAGGCTGGGGATGGGATGGAAAACTCCAAGGAGGGCAAGGTCATGGCCTAGAAAAGACACACACAACTGAAAACGCATTCTTAAAAACAGACTGCTTTAGGGAAAAAATGAAGCGCTACACAATGACATCTGAGGGAGACAGCTTCTCAAGTGATGACAGTATCTACCAGAAACCCACAGGAATCTCTCTTACATGAAATTAATCCTGAGTCACTTTTGTATTCCTCTATGCTGAAATCACCTTGAGAGCTAAGTGACTTTTCTATTTCTGAGCCAAAACCTCCTTTTTAATGATTATGTTTTAGAAAATGAAACTTTAATTTCTATGTGACTGTACCTCAAAAGCAGAGGCCACTCTAATAAAAGCAAGGACTTATCTTCAGTTTCCATCTGTGCTACTATCATTCAACAGTGTTTCCTCTGCCAAGGAAATGACTTTCTATTTTGAAATACTGCAGAATCTCTGGATCCAACTGCTAGGCCCAAACCACTGTACTAATTCTGTAGGGTGGATATCTATTCATATACTTAGGTTGTATTATATGACATGGTCAATATTCATCCATTTTTTAATCTAGAAACAGTAATTTTGTGTCTTTTAATCCAATATAAGAAAAAAAAGTTGCTTCCTTCTTATTCTTGAGAATAAGATCATTTGCGTTTTTTGAGAAAGGTATTTCAGACAGTGAGGATACACAGGATAAGTCAATCAGTGACTGATATTTAACTTACATGCCCCTACACTTTTTCCTTTATGAGGAAGAAGGATGTTCATTTTAGTCCACTGAGAGTTAAGATACTTCTTAAGCATTTTGTGTTGTATTCAACCGAGCCTTTCCATTTGGACAGAGCACTCTGTCTGTGAATATTAATGTCCAAGAAAACAATGCAATATCTAGTTTAACATTCTAACATAAAGCTGAGATTCTGACCTCCTGGGCAACTGACAACACAGCTTTTGCTGACCACATTTAACACATGAATCACAATGGTGCAAAAACAATGTAAATAAAGTGAATGCTTTACAAATGTTCCAACAAATGTTTCCCTAAAAAAATCAAAATGAACATAAGCTGCAAGTCACTGAGAAGACAGTCAAATGGAAGCACAGCATGCCTGTCGGAGTGGGAAGAGAGGGAGCCACAGGGTGACTGAGCGAGCCCGGGAGCCCCCGAGCAGTGTGCGTGTGTGGCCTGTGCGGTACTCACCACTGAACATGGCATAGAACACATGCCATATCAGAACAGACTGTAATTGAGGGGAAAGGAAATAGAAGAATATATTAATATCTCACTGGAAGCAGCCAGATCACCACTAGGGTTCGCTGTAGGAGGAAGGCTGACCTGAGACTTCAGCTCCCCTAAGGTGGCATCTTCTGAGATTTCAAGGTCTCCCAAGTACCAGAGGGAAACTTCTGCGTGTGCGTCACTGGGAGCACCTGCAAAGGACAGAGTGAGACTTCTGACAGGAGCTTTAGATGAACTTAGCTCATATTTCTGAAATACAGGCTGTGCTGGGATACTGCACACAGGCTTAGTACAATTCTATCCAAGCAACTTGGTATCTGCAGGCTTCCAGTCAGCTTCTCAGGACTTCATGGGGAGGAAGCGGGGTCTGGCAGACGGGCCGCCAGGGGGCGCGGTGTGGGCATAAGCCCGCGTCTTCTGCCAGGATGAGTCTGAGGCATTTCATTCACACTGTGCTGTCACTGAAAGCAACAGAAGCTTCAATGTCCCGTCTGTTACAGTGAAGGGGCTGCTATTCCTACTGCCATGGGGAGCTTGAGAGATAATATATAAAAATTCCTTGAAAAAACTGGATACATTGCCATAATAATAAAGATAATAAAAATAACAGATGGCAAATGAAAGGTAAAGCCAAAAAACAAAAAAAAACCCCAAATAAAAAAGCAAAACAGGATGGTATTTTATAGAGGTTACATACAAATCACTGTATAAGAATAGGATGGTATTATTATTATGCTATGCATCACAGAACACATAGATTTTGTTGTAATTTCAGTCTATTTTAAAAACATACATTTCTGTTGCTTCTTAGCAGAAGCAGTCATTCTACTGTTCTTTATGACACACTGGCTGATGTAATTCTGTTGTGTTCTCACCTGGAGTGGAACTGGCTTTCCAGACGCGGCCTTGAGAAAGGGTACAATTCGTCTGGTCCTGGTGATCCTTCCAGTGAGGCAGCGGCCCCCGAGGCTGGTACCACCAGATGGGCACTGTCAGGAAACCCTGAGGAATGGAGATTTCGAACTGCTGATGCACACAGATTAAGTCAACTTCCACTTCCACAGAGAAACATCTTGATGTAGAAAGTGTTCCTGAATTTAGTATTTTTCCGTAAGATGTATGTATTAACCATCATACATTATCATTTACCACTTTTACATTCAAAAGTTTAAAATCATAAAAATCAGTATCTAGGATGAATGGGACTAATGTTCTATAAATTAGGAACTACGATAAGTGAAAAGTATAAACAAACTAACAAAATATTAGATAGAACAAACTACATTGGAAGAGCACCATAGCACAATACACCAGTTACATGGGGTTTTTAATGTATAAAATTTTCTAAAGGAACTTTCTACAGAGAAGCAACAATCTATTGATCGAAGGTGCATTCCTATATAACAACTACATGAAATTAACCCATCTCCTAAAACACATTCTGTAATTTCAGTTTTACTAACTTAACTGGTTCTTTCCCTCTCCTTTTTTGAGTTAGTAAAGAACCTGAATAGATTAACTATGCTACAGTGGTCAATTTCCAACAATAGAAGATGAGAATGTGGGAGAAAAAACATATTTTTAAATACATATTTTTCAAGAAATGCATGCTAAAATTGAATATTTTTCTGTTTATCAAATTGGTGACAATTAATAAACACTCAACTTCCACGCAATAAATAAATAATGTAAATCAGAGCAAAAAACTCTATTTTTTTTCATTCAGTTCAAACCTAAACTCTTGTAAACTGGTGCCAGGAATATAAACTGCTGCCAAGTTTCTGGAAAGTAATTTGGGGCTGTCAAAATTTTAAATGCCCAAACCCTCTGACCCAGCCATTCTATGGCTGGGATTTTATCTTCTGATATACTGGCCCATGCATACTGAGATATTCACTGCAAATTGTTTATGGCAGCAAAAACCATGAACCAACCTCAAGGTCCCTTTTTAGAAGACTGGTACATTACAGCAGGCCACAAATACTGACAAAGAAATTTCAGTTCCAGGAATTTATCCTATGGATACATATGTGCAAAATGGCAAACAGACAGTATTTTTGGCAGTGTTATTTGCATCAACACAAGACTGGGAACAACCTAACTGTACTGGTTAAATAACTCATGGGAGCCTCCATACACATCAAACAGAATGAGACAACTTTTTGTGTATGGATGCAGCATATATATGGGGATAAACCATTAACAAAGAAAGCTAGGTGCAGAATACAGTGCCAAGCTTATAATCTTTGCTGTAAATACAAATATGTATATATACATGAATGTTCACACGCATGCTCCATATATACACGTGTGTGTATCGAAGCACGTGCTTCTGGAAGGATACAGGGGAAGCTGGCTGCCGGTGGAGGGAGGACAGACACCACAGAGATGGGACCTCCTCTTCCTGGCCCAGCTTTTTATATCCTTTATATTCAAAAATTAAAGAGCACGGTATAAAATACGACAATTCTTTGAAGTCATGAAAAAGAAAAAGGTAGGTCTGTATGTGCTGATGTGTAGAGATCCTCAAGACATACTAAATGCAAACAAAAAAACACAAGGAATAAAACAGTGCATAGAGTCTGATCCCCTTTATGTAAACTTTGAAAGGCTATGCAAATATTCACACTCAACATACAAACAGGTGCAATGTTTTTCTTGGAAGTACAAGAAAGGAAAAATAACTGGGCTCTTTCTGGAGAGAAAGATATAAGAGAAACTTCTGTTAATCATTCTATAGCCTTCTACATTGTCTGAATTTTCTAATCATAAGCAAATGATTGTCTGAGTGCTAGAATTTGGGGTAATTTTATTTTCCTCTTTATATGTGTCCACATTAATAAAAACAACTACTACTAAATATTGGCTTTTCTGAGTGGTCATACGCAGGGTCTATGCAGAGGAGTGGCACGAGCCCCTGCAAGACCCACACTAGGACTGCAAACTTGGTTCAACTCTTTGGGAAAACGATTTGGCTTGTTAATTCCATCTTTAGAATTGTCTTAAGAAGGATTTATATTTATTCTATTGATAAGAACAAAAAGTTTAAAACAAACTGAACTCCAAACAACAGGGATATAGATGAATTAAATTGTGCTAAGTCATACACTGGATATACTGACAGTTTTTAGATTTTATGGTCCAGTTAAAAAATTAAATATAAAAAATAGGAAATAAAACTACATACAGTTGATGGAAGAAAATATATAAAGATGTAAAGTATGGTAGCTATCTGACTGGTAGAATTTGGGGTAAGTACTCTATACTCGTTATGATTGTATTTCCCCATTTTCACACGATAAGAACATAACATCTTTGCAATCACAACACAGAAACTGTTATTTACAAAATGTCTACTTGGGAGCGAAGTCTTACCAGAGGAGGAAGTTTTCCTTCAATTAAAAGCAAAGTATCTCCAGAACAGATCATAAGCTCTTTCAGCTTTGCATCCTAGAAACACAGAAAGTCTTTTTTGTCATTTATGACTTCTGGAAGGAATAAAGAGACCATTCAATCTTTTTAAAAAAACACACTGATGCCTCTATTATCGTTTCAAGAAATAAGTAGATGAATAATGAAGCAGATATTGAAGAGATGGAAATAAGCTAAGACTATAAAACAGTACATCATTATAAATTAAAACTGCATAATTAAGAACTTTAAAAGATTAAAGGAAGGAAGATGGTTGAGATGAAAAATGGCAGACTAATTTACAGAAGATAAAATTTTACTTCAGCTTAAAAGATGGGCTGGATTTGGAAAAGTCAGAGGAAACAAGGAATTTCTCAAGGAAAGAAGAACACAGCAGGACTTCCCTGGTGGTTCAGTGGTAAAGAATCCACCTGCTAACGCAGGAGACACAGGTTTGATCCCTGATCCAGGAAGATCCCACATGCCACCCGTGAGCCACAGCTATTGAGCCCGTCAATAGTATGTAGTTTTATTTCCATCAATTGTATGTAGTTTTATTTCCTATTTTTTATATTTAATTTTTTAACTGGACCATAAAATCTGAAAACAGCTCAGAGCCCAGGGGCCGCAACTACTGAGTCCGTGCACCCTAGAGTCTGCGCTCCAACAAAAGAGGCCACTGCAAAGAGAAGCCGGGCACCGGAACCAAGAACAGCCTCCTCTCAATGCAAAGCCTGCGCAGCAACGAAGGCCTGGTACAGCCAAAAAGTAAACAAACAAAATTATCACAAAAAAAGAAGAACAAGGCAAAGTCAAGGTTAAGTCAAGGGTCAGTATGATTTGCATATATGATTTACATAAAGGGGAAGAGCTAAGAGACTAGATTAATTAGAGTGGGAGGTATCTGCTGGAGAGTAACAGGAAAGAAAACTGGGTGGGAAATGGGTCACAGGTCAAAGAGGTGTGGAACAGAAAAAAGGGAGTTTTCAGTTGCTTTAAAAAAGCCACTCAAGATTTCTGTGAAGAGGATTTTTAAAGATCACCCTAAGTTGTCAGACCTGTGACATACTGATATGAAGTGGGGAATGAATACCTGGGCTTAGGGACGCCAGCTGTAGTAACTCAGGCAAGAGGCAAAAAACACCAAAATGAAACAAAAGACCAAAAATCAGGGTTTGAACCAGGAGTCCAGCAATGGAATTGGTTGAGAAAGACTGGAAAGACTGACAGGTCTCTGAAGGCCAGGACCAAATATGACCCACGTCGGGTAAGGAGGGTAAGCCGCATGTGGGGCTGGAAAAGGCTAGGGTGAGAAAGACTAACAGCAAATCTGTGAAGTGGAGCCAGTTCTGAAGGTAATGAGTTTGCTTTTAGACGAACTGTTTGATACTGGTTTGAGAATTAGTAAGAGAAGAAAATGAGGCAAATATTTGACTAAATAAACTGTTCTGACATCCAAACTTTATGTCCTGACAATTCTTTGAGGTCGACTTCTTACTCTAGGCTGTCAAATTCCTGGCCAGGACTCACAGGGGCCTCTCTATTGGCTGTTACACAGCAAAGATCTTTCCCTGGAAGGCCCTGCTTTAAATCAGCCTCTGCTGATGTCTAATGCCAGACTCTCACTGAACAGAAAGCAGGCATATACAGCATGGGGGAAAGGGTTGTACTGAGCACAACCATCTGAGGCCACAGATCTGGACTGTGAGGCCTGATGCTACTTGGAACGGCAATAAGATTAACCAGCATGGAAAAACATTCAACATCACTGATTACTAGAGAAATGCAAAGCAAAACTACAATGGGGAATCCCCTCACACCAGTCAGAGGGGCCATCAAAAAAGTCTACAAATAATAAATGCTAGAGAGGATGTGGAGAAAAGGGAACCCTCCTAAACTGTTGGGGGGACTGTAGATTGGTACAGTCACTATGGAGAACAGTAGGGAGGGTCCTTAAAAAACTAAAAATAAGAGTTACCATATAATCCAGCAATTCTACTCCTGGGTATACATCCAGAGAAAACTCTAATCTGCAAAGATCCATGCAACCCGATGTTCACAGTGGCACTATTTACAAAAGCCAAGACATGGAAGCCACCTGAGTGTCCATCGACAGATGAACAGATAAGGAAGATGTGGCGTGCACACACACACACACACACACACACACACACACACTGGAATATTACTCAGTCTGAAAAATAAGAATGAAATAATGCTATCTGGAGCAACATGGATGGACTTAAGAGATTATGATACTAAGTTAAGCAAGATAAAAAGACAAATATACATTGCTTACATGTAGAACCTAAAAATTGGTACAAATGAACTTATTTACAAAACAGAATAGACTCACATACAAAGAAAGCAAATTTATGTTTACCAAAGGGGAAAGTGGAGGAGGGATAAATTAGGCTGGGATTAACATATATACATTACTATGTATAAAATATATAACCAACAAGGACCTACTGTATAGCTAAGGGAATTATACTCAGTATCTTATAATAACCTATAACAGCAAGAGGGCTTCCCAGGTGGTGCTAGTGGTAAAGAACCTGTCTGCCAATGCAGGAGACATAGGAGACACGGGTTCAATCTCTAGGTCAGGAAGATCCCCTGGAGGAGAGCGTGGCAACCCGCTCCAGCAAATGAAAAAGAATCTGAAATAGACTATATATATATTTTTTTTAACTGAATCACTGTGTTGTACACCTAAAACTAATACTCTAAATCAACTATACTTCTATAAAAATCAAAAACAAGAGGAAGAAGAGTAACCAGACTCCAACCATCCTATAATAACTTTGCTCCTACGTCTTATCCTAAGTGTCTGGCGGGATTTAGAGATGCAGTTTGAAGCAGAGCCTAAGTGATTGGCTGCTAAGATGGATTCTGCCATCATCAACTTACAAAGAAACTCTTGAGATTAAAACATTCAGGTTTCAAAATTGAGAGCTTATCTTCAAATTCTTCACTGGTCCTTTGTTCTCCGTAGCTCTCTGCCTCTTAATGAAGAACTACCACTAGAGACATATTCTCTTATCAAAAGAGGACTCAATATATACGTCAGATATGTTCCCACTTAGCTGAAACTTTCCCTCTGACTCTGAAAAAACTACAGTGAGAAGAAAGGAAAGTAGATCCACATATGGATTCTTGTATCCGAAAAAAGGAAGCTTTCTCCAGAATTCATTCACATGAGTAGGGGGGTAGCCTTAGGAAAACACAAAACAATCACTTTGCAAATGAAATGTTTAGAAATAATCTTACTTCTTCACATAAAGGCTCCCCAGCTTCAAAGCACCAATCCATTTTTCGTAAATGCCATGTGTCTCCTAGGAAGGAATCAAAATCAGGATGGAAAATAAGTCAGAATAATACGGTTTATGAGTTTTCCAGGAATGACCCGTCTGGATAAATGAATGTCAAATGGGATATAATCTAATAATTATTGACTCATTTTAAAAGTAAATCATCTCTTCAGAGCATAAAAAAAATTAACTTGCTGCCCCAACTTGGTGAATCTTCTGTCTATTCCACCAAGTACTATATGCCTGAAAATAAAAACACTTGGTACTAGTATGCAGCATCTATTTATACCTTTATTATTTACATGTACATATGCATGTCTACATCACACGTTAAGTGTAAACAGATGTACATACAAGCATAGAATCCCTTCGGAAATCACAAAGTTGTCTTGGACGTAAGTACACGTTAACGTTACTCAGCAACTGGTAACATGTACAACAAAACTGTTCCTGTCAATCAGCAGTTACCCTAACAAAAAAACTGTGTTCAGTACAGCAGTTTAATGAATTGGGTATAAAAGAACATTTACAAATGTTAATTAGATTTCAGATTTTCAGCATGTTTATTACACTGACAAAATGGGAAGAGAATATTTTTTTTTTGAGGAGAGGGAGCTGAGTAAAAGTTGAAAATCTTGGTTACTAAAAAATTAGTGATGTTTTATAACAATCAACTCCCCCACTCACCAAAAGAAGATCCAAATCCAGGAAATAAACACAGATCTCATATTTATTCTGCACAGGCCACAGGCTTTGAATCCCCCTCTCATGGCTCAGACAGTAAAGAATCTGCCTGCAATGTGGGAGACCCGGGTTCGATCCCTGGGTTGGGAAGGTCTCCTAGCGAAGGGGATGGCAACCCACTCCAGTATTCTTGCCTGGAAAATTCCATGAACAGGGGAGCCTGGTGGGTTACAGTCCATAGGGTCACAAAGAGTTGGACACAACTGAGCAACTAACACTTTCACTGTAGACCCTCTTTTGTCATTATTTCTAGTTTAAAACGCAGCACAGGTATGTTGCTTCATTGGTGTCCGACTCTGTGCGAGCCTATGAACTGCAGCCGGCCAGGCTCCTTTGCCCGTGGGATTCTTCAGGCAAAAATACTGGAGTGGGTTGCCATGCTCTCCTCCAGGGGATCTTCCCGACCCAGGGATTGAACCTGTGTCTCTTAGTCTGCCTGCATTAGCAGGCGGACTCTTTACCACTAGCACCAACTGGGAAGTCTCTTTAAATGCAGTAAATTGTATTGATATTTAACTTAATATAAGTATGTTTAAAAAAAACAATACCAGTAAATTAAGAGTGAACACCATTACGTCACAGCACAGCATGGCAGAAAGAAATCAAGAGTTGTGAAATCAGAGCCACCTAGCTACTTGTGGTGTAACTCTGGGTGAGCTGTTTAGCCATTCTTTGCATGTAAGAAATGGGAACAAGTGAGGATCCCTGCTGGGAGGACTAGTGTGGAGATGAAACAAGGTACTGCAGTAAGTTCCTAGAAGAGGGCCCTGAGCCTGAGCAAGCAAACCTTGCTGCCGGGTGATGGAGCCCCAGGCTTCTACTCCAGTGCAGAGAACGGCAAGCTCTCAGTCTACTGAAACCAGCTTGATGCCTCCTCAAGCTCGCTCACATGGCTCCACCTGGGTAGCCACTTCAAAATATCCTGGGTTTATTTTTTTCATTCATATTACATTCCTTCTTTACATAGAAATACTGGGATCAAACACAACATACTGAAATGCTGAATTAATGAGGTTAAAAAAAATTGGTAAACGATCTAGTAAATTCCAGCGGGTCTAAATCTTAAGCTTATCTCTTCTGTATCTCTGCTGGAGCCTATCTAGGCTTTCCTTCCTTAGATGGAGGCTAACCTACGCCTAGTTTTCTTTTAGCCTTCAAAGAAGAATCAGGAAAATTATGTGCATAGCTGACAACCCTGGAGAAAAATAAGTTTGAAAAGTTTTCATTAGGCTTATAGAAAACGCATTAAAAGTAAAGGACGGGGACAAGCTTATGCATCATCACAGTCTGTAACCCACCTGTGAGGCCACATTTGTCCAGCATTATCTTCAGACACTGTTAAGAAAAAAAATTATGTTCATTTGTAGTTCTGTTTCTGAGTTACAGTATGAGAAACACCTTTCTTTTGACCCTGGGACTATCTGAGTCTGATTATATTTAACAACTCTCAAATAGATAAAGACATACATGGTTAACTGGTTAGGTAGGCACTCCTTAAGGGCTAATGAGGTGCCAAATCAGCAGAAAAAAAAAGCTTCCAGTGTTCACAACCAGAACCTATACGTTCATCCACTTCCAGGTCTGCAGTATGATTTTCTTATGAGGACTAACAGTGTATTTCTGACTGGATATGATTAATTAGGTTGCTTTCACCATGACTTCCCAGGTAAAGAACCCGCCTGCCAATGCAGGAGACCTACGAGACATGGGTTCCATCCCTGGGCCAGGAAGATCCCCTCAAGGAGGAAGTGGCAACCCACTCCAGTATCTTGCCTGGAAAATTCCATGAGCAGAGAAGCCTGGCGTGCCACAGTTCACAGGATTGCAAAGAGGCAGACATGACTAAAGTGACTTAGCATGCACAGATAAGTAAACTGACAGAATGATCTCTGTTCGTCTCCAAGGCAAACCATTCAATATCACAGTAATCCAAGGCTATGCCCCAACCAGTAATGCTGAAGAAGCTGAAGTTGAACGGGTCTATGAAGACCTACAAGACCTTTTAGAACTAACACCCAAAAAAGATGTCCTTTTCGTTAGAGGGGACTGGAATGCAAAAGTAGGAAGTCAAGAAACATCTGGAGTAACAGGCAAATTTGGCCTTGGAATGCGGAATGAAGCAGGGCAAAGACTAATAGAGTTTTGCCAAGAAAATGCACTGGTCATAGCAAACTCCCTCTTCCAACAACACAAGAGAAGACTCTACACATGGACATCACCAGATGGTCAACACCGAAATCAGATTGATTATATTCTCTGCAGCCAGAGATGGAGAAGCTCTATACAGTCAACAAAAACAAGACCGGGAGCTGACTGTGGCTCAGATCATGAACTCCTTATTACCAAATTCAGACTGAAATTGAAGAAAGTAGGGAAAATCGCTAGACCATTCAGGTATGACCTAAATCAAATCCCTTATGATTATACAGTGGAAGTGAGAAATAGATTTAAGGGCCTAGATCTGATAGATAGAGTGCCTGATGAACTATGGAATGAGGTTCCTGACATTGTACAGGAGACAGGGATCAAGACCATCCCCATGGAAAAGAAATGCAAAAAAGCAAAATGGCTGTCTGGGGAGGCCTTACAAATAGCTGTGAAAAGAAGAGAGGCGAAAAGCAAAGGAGAAAAGGAAAGATATAAGCATCTGAATGCAGAGTTCCAAAGAATAGCAAGAAGAGATAAGAAAGCCTTCTTCAGCAATCAATGCAAAGAAATAGAGGAAAACAACAGAATGGGAAAGACTAGAGATCTCTTCAAGAAAATTAGAGATACCAAGGGAACATTTCATGCAAAGATGGGCTCGATAAAGGACAGAAATGGTCTGGACCTAACAGAAGCAGAAGGTATTAAGAAGAGGTGGCAAGAATACACGGAAGAACCATACAAAAAAGATCTTCACGACCCAGATAATCATGATGATTTGATCACTAATCTAGAGCCAGACATCTTGGAATGTGAAGTCAAGTGGGCCTTAAAAGCATCACTACGAACAAAGCTAGTGGAGGTGATGGAATTCCAGTTGAGCTATTTCAAATCCTGAAAGATGATGCTGTGAAAGTGCTGCACTCAATATGCCAGCAAATTTGGAAAACTCAGCCGTGGCCATAGGACTGTAAAAGGTCAGTTTTCATTCCAATTCCAAAGAAAGGCTATGCCAAAGAATGCTCAAACTACTGCACAATTGCACTCATCTCACATGCTAGTAAAGTAATGCTCAAAATTCTCCAAGCCAGGCTTCAGCAATACGTGAACTGTGAACTCCCTGATGTTCAAGCTGGTTTTAGAAAAGGCAGAGGAACCAGAGATCAAATTGCCAACATCTGCTGGATCATCGAAAAAGCAAGAGAGTTCCAGAAAAACATCTATTTCTGCTTTATTGACTATGCCAAAGCCTTTGACTGTGTGGATCACAATAAACTGTAGAAAATTCTGAAAGAGATGGGAATACCAGATCACCTGACCTGCCTCTTGAGAAATCTGTATGCAGGTCAGGAAGCAACAGTTAGAACTGGACATGGAACAACAGACTGGTTCCAAATAGGAAAAGTACGTCAAGGCTGTATATTGTCACCCTGCTTATTTAACTTCTATGCAGAGTACATCATGAGAAACGCTAGACTGGAAGAAACACAAGCTGGAATTAAGATTGCCGGGAGAAATATCAATAACCTCAGATATGTAAATGACACCACACTTATGGCAGAAAGTGAAGAGGAGCTAAAAAGCCTCTTGATGAAAATGAAAGAGGAGAGCGAAAAAGTTGGCTTAAAGCTCAACATTCAGAAAACGAAGATCATGGCATCTGGTCCTATCACTTCTTGGGAAATAGATGGGGAAACAGTGGAAACAGTGTTAGACTTTATTTCGGGGGGCTCCAAAATCACTGCAGATGGTGACTGCAGCCATGAAATTAAAAGACGCTTACTCCTTGGAAGAAAAGTTATGACCAACCTAGGCAGTATATTCAAAAGCAGAGACATTACTTTGCCGACTAAGGTTCGTCTGGTCAAGGCTATGGTTTTTCCTGTGGTCATGTATGGATGTGAGAGTTGGACTGTGAAGAAGGCTGAGCGCTGAACAATGACGCTTCTGAAGTATGGTGTTGGAGAAGACTCTTGAGGGTCTCTTGGACTGCAAGGAGATCTAACCAGTCCATTCTGAAGGAGATCAACCCTGGGATTTCTTTGGAAGGAATGATGCTAAAGCTGGAGCTCCAGTACTTTGGCCACCTCATGTGAGGAGTTGACTCATTGGAAAAGACTCTGATGCTGGGAGGGATTGGGGGCAGGAGGAGAAGGGGACAACCGAGGATGAGATGGCTGGATAGCATCACAGACTCGATGGACGTGAGTCTGAGTGAACTCTGGGAGTTGGTGATGGACGGGGAGGCCTGGTGTGCTGCGATTCATGGGGTCGCAAAGAGTCGGACACGACTGAGTGACTGAACTGAACTGATTCTCATAAAAGGAGATTAGCTTTTATTTATCCAAGAAGCAACTGATCATATACCAACTCACAAGGGGAAAACTGTGCACGCTGTGAGCTTGCAGCACAATTCAGTGAACGAGACACGATGAGCAGACATCAGAGCAAAACAACAGTAAAATCTGATTTATCCTATAACTGAGCAGAACGGAGACGGCTAGGGATGATGACTGCTGCCCTGCTTGGCTTACAGGAAAATGGCAAACAATCCAGACAGCCCTGGATTGACAGGGGAACGTTTACATAAACTAGAAAAGGTCTTAAAACAAT
This sequence comes from Capra hircus, assembly GCF_001704415.2. Taxonomy (NCBI): domain Eukaryota; kingdom Metazoa; phylum Chordata; class Mammalia; order Artiodactyla; family Bovidae; genus Capra; species Capra hircus. The sequence continues at coordinate 7,602,093 of NC_030810.1, read as the reverse complement.
TAAAGGATAAATGAGATTTATATTTACTGGCCTTAAAAAAATCTTTAAATTATTTTAAGTGAAATGAAGCTCTAGGATACCATTTATGATTTTAAAAGAAACCAAGTCAAGCTCTTATTTCTACATGTACATACATACTACACATTGGTACACACACAGCAAAGGTGTGGGAGGATACACTATTGATGTGGATGGGATTACATTATCCAATGACAAAAGTGACTTCTGAGGAAAGGACAAGAATAGGGTGGTAACTAAGGAGGATTTTTAGTTACCTATAAAGTTTAAAAAGTTAAGACTAAATCCACAATTACTTGTATGATTAAAGATAAAAGCAACTATAGGATTAAAGACTGTTTAGAAAACGATGACGGGAACAACATAGAATGGGGCCAAAGAGAACTGGATTCACAGAAAGCTGCAGCCTCAAGGCCTCTCTTATTTAAGGGAAACGAGCGATTAAACATGTAACTTAACCGTGTTTCTGACAGAGGAAACCACCAGGATAAAGGCCCAGCAGCACAGAAACCAACTTGGCTGCAGTAGAGCAAGTGAGAGTAATAGTTACATGTTTTTTTTTTTTAAGATACCAAAGGGCCAGATCACAAGGGCCTTGCAAGGTAACTCAGGGGCTCCGCTTTCATTCCAAGTGAGATGGGAAAGCAGAGGAGGGCTGTGTGTAGAGGACTGACTGACCTTAACTTTAAAGGATCACTCTATTTCTTCCTAAGAATGTACCCTGGGAGGTTCCAGGTTAGAAGCAAAGAGGTCAGTTAGGAAGCTGCTGGAATAATGCAGATGAGGGGTGAAGGCGGTGAAAGCAGTGAGGGAATGAGATGTCAGATCCCTGATAAATCCTGATGGTAGAACCAAAAGGATTTCTTGGAAAACCTGGTAATGAAGAAAGAAAGAAAAGAATCAAAGATGATTTCAAAGGTTTTGGCCTAAGCAAGTGGCAATTGGAACCAGCATAATGGAAAAGGAAAATGTGAGTGAAGTGCATTTGAGATAGGTCAGGAGCTCCACTGTGGGAGTGCTATCATTTGGGATGACAATCAGACAGCGAAGGAGTAGCTGGATATATGAGTACGGCATCTATGAATTGAGCATGAGGTGCTCACAAGGCAGAGAGAAAAGCAAACAGACTGAGAAGGGGAGACCTGAGAAACGGGATGAAAACCTACAGAGCTGCGGTCTTCTAAAGGCAAATGACAAATTCATCAAGTATGTTACTGCTGCTGAAAGAGCAAGTAAGCAGATGACTGGGACCTGCTCACCAGACACAGTAACACGGCGGCCTCTGACAGCCTTGACACAGCAGTTTCAGCTCTGGGGAGGGGAGTGGGTAGGCATGGGGAAGGAGTCTGCCTACAATGGTTTCAGGACAAAAGACAGACACACATTCTTCAAAATGAAAAAACACTCAAGTTACCCAAGGTCACACCCCAGGCACAAAGGACTAACCATCTTTTCCTCTGGAGCTGCTGCCTTTCCATCAACAGTATCTCCAGTCCCTCTTCACACTTCCAATGTATGAACATAAATAAGATACTAAATTGCCCCTAACTCTTGATAGCATCCAATCCACAATTAGCCCATATCCCTCCTTACAATCATTTAGCACAAGTCCAAACCCTGTCAGGGAGATCATTCGGAAGAGAGGTGAAGGAGGGGTGTCAGGGACACTCTAATGTCTGATTCCTGTGATATAAATTTCATGCTGGCAGTAAGTCAGTAATAAACCTTTTTTTAAAGCTAACCACCCCCAACAAAAAACTCATTAAAGTTAATAGGCAAATGAAAAACTGGGAAAATATTTACAGCATATAGCAAAGAGTAAAAAATATATATTATTAAAAATATGTTTAAGCACAGAAAATTTCAAACTTATGCAGAGGGTTTAAAATGAGCCCTCAAGTGCCCGTCTCCAGCCTCAGTTCCTGCTGCGGCCTGTCTTGTTTGTCAATACCCCCACCCATTTCCCCTGTCTAGCTCCCCAGATTCTTTCTTGAAGCACACGTCAGGTATCATTTCATTTATTGATGTTCAGTACTCATCTCTAAAAGACGAAGATTCTTTAAAAAACCGTAACTGGTAAATAATTATGATATAGAATTCCTAAATCACGGATATCCTGTCAATGTTCAAATTTAAGTTCCTGTGGTTTGAATCAAGGCCCATATGAATTCTATACATTGTGCCTGCCTGCTATTTCTCCTAAGTCTCCTTTAACCCTGCTATTGATTTCTTGAAGAAGAAGTTTTCCACTTGGGAACTGTGCTGACTGCTGGCCTGGGGTGCATTTAACAGGAAGGCAATAGCACCCAACTCCAGTACTCTTGCTTGGAAAATCCCATGGATGGAGGAGCCTGGTAGGCTGCAGTCCACGGGGTCGCTGAGGGTCGGACACGACTGAGCAACTTCACTTTCACTTTCTGTACCCTGAACTTCTTACAAACTGGTACTCAGACCTTGATTGGACTCAGGTCCAGTTTTGTTTTATGTTTTGGCAAGAGCATGGGTATTGCTCTGAATCTCTAAATGTCTGGGTGTTACTCTTCTGGGGCTGAAGTTTTTCAGCATCATGGCTTAGATCCATTAATTCATTAGGACTTGAAAAACGGTGAGAGTTTAAAATTTCTTCTTCATTTTATTAGCTGGGATATGTCTATTTAAAAAAATCTTCTCATTATCTATCTTGTTATTGTGAGGTAAAGTTTGCAAAAGAAAAACAGGATAAATATTTGATGCTTTGCTTTATGGTTCCCTGGCATTCACTAGTTAACAATGAACAGCATATTTTTAAAGATCATTATGAACTCATGGATTTTATGTCTGTGTGAATCAGATTTCATTATTATTCCCACTGAGGTTCAAACGCTTATCTTCAGGTTGGCTCCTGACTCTCTGCTAATCTCAGACATCTCTGCAGCTTCACTGCTTCTGCTGTGGTAAGATGTTCCGGGCTCCTCACACACTTTCCTGACCTAGCGACAGGACAAGCCATCACTCCAAGAAGTCCTAGTTCCTTCCTGGAAATGGCATTTAGCAACCACAGTCTGGGTGCTGGGGTGCCTGCTACTACTAGCTGTTCACTGTTTCTACAAGCTGTTTCAGGAGACAGCGACAGAAAAATAATTTTTTAAAGAAAAAATACATCAGGTTCATTCTGACTCTTCTAATTAAAATTCAGGAGTGCAGGCTTTATTTATAACCACATTGATGTTATCTGTCTCTTCATTTTCCAATACTGAAAGTCCCTGTTCCCAGTGATACCAACGTAACTATTTGCTTTATCACACACACACACACACACACACACACACACACAATTCATACCTGTGTGTGTCAGATTATGTGTGTATACATAATGTAAAATCACTGAAAGGAAATATACCAAAATGTGAATATTAATGGGATAAGAGATAATGAGGGGTTCTAATTTTTTTCTTTTAATCCATTTTTATACATCCCAAATTTCTAAAATAAACATATATTATCAGTAGTCAGAAAAGAAAAAAAAATAATCTTATTTTTAAAACCACGCCTGGCTCACCAACTTTCAAGCCAACCAAAGTACTCCTTTAGTGAGTACATAGAATTCTTTAAAGGATATTATGTAAACCCTAGCCTTAGGATCGCAAAACCCTAATACAGGTTACCACTGCTCCCCACCCCAAACACCCACAGACCCTGGCTCCCAAAGTAAAATAACTTACATCCCTCACAGATATTGTTTCCTCTACTATGATCTCCATCTCTGTCCCAGGGTGAACATCACTCCCCAAAGCGAAAAACAGGAACAGCTAAGATTGAAACAGAGGTATAAACACAATTTAATTTGAATTTTAAAATTCTATAAATATATAATTTATTTCCAAAAGAGAAAGGCTAATGATCATAAAACATTAATAAAAATCTCAAATTATGTAAAAACAACTCTTATGTTGAGTAAAGTTATAAAATAATTTTGATATATTTCCTTTCAGTGATTTTACATTATGTATACACACATAATCTGACACACACAGGTATGAATTGTGTGTATGTGTGTGTGTGTGTGTGTGATAAAGCAAATAGTTAAGTTGGTATCACTGGGAACACGGACTTTCAGTATTGGAAAATGAAGAGACAGATAACATCAATGTGGTTATAAATAAAGCCTGCACTCCTGAATTTTAATTAGAAGAGTCAGAATGAACCTGATGTATTTTTTCTTTAAAGTTATAATTTAAACAATAAGAAAAGTAAGAATCTTTATCACCAATGATTTTACTCCTAATAAACATCTCTCACAGCTATTTACTCTACTATGATCTCCATCTCTTTCTCAGTCATTCCTCAAGGAGATTTGCAATTATTGTACACTGTAAGCATTAACTGTGTTTTTTATGAGTCCTTAGTTTGTGATCTTATTTTCTGTCCAGAGGCCCCATATACTTCAACTCCCAGAAACCCAAAGAAAAAAAATGCAAACCTGATCTCTTGTCTGTTCAGTTTCTTACAGCCTTATTTTTCCTTTCTAATCAACTTCACTTGTCATGTTTCTCATTCTCTGAGCTTGTCATGTACTACTATTTGCTAGAGTTTGGGGAAGAACAAATTAAAGGGTGGAGGGTGGTTGGGAAACTAATGAAGTGGATTAGTTCCATAACAGGGATCCAGGAGCCAGGAGGATCTTGATATATGAGTTCAGCTTACCCTGATACAGAGTCCTAACAGTAAGGACATCATTATACCTTCTGGACTGTAATGAAAGTTTATCAAGTAGGCAGGGCTTCTGGCAAAGGTCAGTCTGATAGTATTTTACACATAAAATCAACACTGATAAGAAAAAAGCTGCTGTGAGTCTATTATTGCAGGCAGTAATTAAACTCAGAATCAGTACACTGTATTTCATTAAATCTAAAATACTGCTGGTTGTTACTTATTACTGGATGGCATCACCGACTTGATGGACATGAGTCTGAGTGAACTCTGGGAGTTGGTGATGGACAGGGAGGCCTGGTGTGCTGCGATTCATGGGGTCGCAAAGAGTCGGACACGACTGAGTGACTGAACTGAACTGAAGAAAGAAAGCACAGCACCAGCTATAGCTGTAGGAAGCCACTGACTGTAAAATGCATCTAAATCTCACAGATATTAAAATGTAGGAGGAAAGGGGTGAATTTTAGAATTTATGAATTATGGTGGTTGAAACTAGAGGCCATTCAACTTTAAAGATCCCCCTTAACCACAAAATTTTCACAGGAAAACAATTTTATGAATATACTCTGACATAACATTTTTGACTTAAACACAGAGGAACTAACTATATGGATATATTCCTATAGATAAAAGGTATAATCTAAGGAAAAGGAAAAATTTTTAAGAAAAACAGTATTCCTACAGTAGTTAAGGAAAGAATTTTGCAATTAAGAGCTTCCAATCATGGGAAGGTGGGTTTTGGTCTTTCAGGTGACCTCCTTTTACCTGAGAGGAAGTTGGTGCTTTTCCAGGACACAGTCCCAATGAACTCCCCATCTTCAGTCCTGCTTCCTTCAGAGTGCATCTGTCTGGCACTATAAAGAATTTTGATAATATGGTAAATGTTACTAATTCCTACCTCTTTGGGCAAAAGAATACACTGAGATCATCTTTCTTTAAAAATCAAGAATGTTAAAGAAGAAAACTGAGTTGTCCTCCATACAAAAGGATTATATACTAGTTGTTTGATTTCAGATTTTCTCACTCTAGAACACATTATTCTTGTTATCTGTACAATAGTGCTAAGAAGTAAGAGGCAGCTATGAATGTTCTAGATTCATATTTAATGAAAACCAGAAAGCTGTTGGTTGCAAGGATTATGTAATATTGTGAAATGATTCATGAATGATGGATTAGCTTCTTTCCAGTTTAAAGCTGCTGTGATGACTACCATGAACAGTTTGAGTAAATTAAGTCTAATGACAAGATGCATTACAGAGGTAAGAATCAAGTCTCTGGTTACAATGATAACTGGTGTCACAATAAAATTAGCAAAACAAAAACTTTGATAATAAACCTGGAAAGATGTAACTAGATTAAAACCATGACTAAAATGAGCATCAGTTAATCAGGAAGAAAGATGTTTTACTTTCTTCAGAAAGTAAACAGAGGTGACTGAAATTTGGGTAAGACTTTCTGTAATTCATAAGAAAGACACTTGGATGACAGTATGGTTTATAAACCAGTTTATAAAAGGTACCTTCAGAATATTAGGTATTAGAAGTCACTGTTTAAAGTAAACATGTTGACAAAGACAGACGGCATGATTATGTGTCAGCTTTTGAAGGCTAACAAAAAGATTTACCTGGACAAAGCAGTTTCCCATTTCTATCAATAGGCCTCAAACAGCTGTTCTCAGCTATAAATAAAAAGATGCTGGTTAGTGCAGCAAACAAAAATAAATAAATAAAAAGATACTTTACTGTGTTAATTAGCAAGAAGTTGAAAAACACAAACAAATAAGAGACAAACAAAAAAAAAACAAAAAAAAAACCCACCCAACAATAAAAAACCAATTACAGGCAATCTTCCCTTTGCGCAGCAGCACAGAACCATAAGGACACTGTGCAAGGTGAAACTGTGCAGAGAAATCTTAATCAGAAAAATTATGATTGCACTGTGACTTTTAAAAATTTCTGTCAAAACATTAAAACTCTGTCAGTTATATGTGTACAGTGAAATGAAAAAAAATTAGTAAAACTAATATTTACACTCTAATTTAAAACACTACAGACATGGAGAACTAGAATGTTTCCTTTGCAAAAAACAGATCAAGAATCGTTTAAACAGCGCCTGCTTTCTTCTCGTACAGCTCGCAGGACAGGGTGAGCATCTTCTCTGCCCCTGAGTCTGGATCAGCTTCCAGTATTTTATGATTAGCAGTTTCAATTTCATGTAATATCTCCAAGAGCTCCTTTAACATCAAGTTTTGTGCCGGCATCAGTTCCTATGGGATTATCTTCATAACTTTTCATCATGACCACTTTCCTCACTCCTGTGAGTTCATGCTCACTGGCTCCTCTGGCTGCAGACGTCTCTTGAATGACAATAATCAGCTCCATATATATTTATTTCTTGCCTGCACTTTCACTGTTGTTGGCTAATTATCCATATTTTTTTTTGGTAAAATATCACCTGGCTTTATCACTGGGAGAAAAGGAGACCATAAACTACACACTTTGCTGTCCATGTGTTGAAATGCACAGCAGCTGTGTACTGACCAGTTACTGACATGCTTTAAAGAGTGAAGTGAACTGGTCACTGATTACAGCTCAGTTCAGTTCATTTCCAACTCTCTGCGAGCCCATGGACTGCAGCACGCCAGGCCTCCCTGTCCATCATCAACTCCCAGAGTTTACTCAAACTCATGTCCACTGAGTCGGTGATGCCATCCAACCATCTCATCCTCCATCGTCCCCTTCTCCTCCTGCCTTCAATCTTTTCCAGCATCAGGGTCTTTTCCAATGAGTCAGCTCTTCACATCAGGTTGCCAAAGTATTGGAGTTTCAGCTTCAGCATCAGTCCTTCCAAAGAATATTCAGGACTGATTTCCTTTAGAATGGACTGGTTGGATCTCCTTGCAGTCTAAGGAACTCTCAAGAGTCTTCTCCAACACCACAGTTCAAAAGATCAATTCTTCAGTGCTCAGCTTTCTTTACAGTCCAACTCTCAACACTTCTGGAAAAGCCATAGCTTTGACTAGACAGACCTTTCTTGACTGTGTACATGCTACTTCACAGTGATCTGCAGACTAAAGAGCTTATAGCAAAGTCTGTACTTAATGCGATGACTCAGTATCTGGTGGCAGCTGACATTTGAACCATGCTGCTGGGTAACTGATAAACAATGAAATTCACCCATATCAGAACTGCACAGAGACTACCTAGATTTAAAGGGTGATTTTTATGCTTAGTTAGTAAATGGATTAGGGCCAATGTGCCCTGTTTTTGAGGATGCGAAGATTACCACTTTGCGGGAAGACACTAGGTTTTAATTCCAAACACAATTCTTACCAAGTTGGATATGAAGTTGGGGAATTTGAAGGACTGGAGTGAGCCTTCTAAGAGGGCAGGAATGGAATGGGCCTTGGAAGGTCTAACTGTATTTGAGCAGAGCAGAGTCTCTTTGAGATTCCTGAGTTCTGGCCCTTATACTACAGTGATGTGAACCTAGCATAGAATTCTAATACAATCTCCTTGATAACTAAAACAGCTTATGTTAAAGAGTTCTCCAATTTAAAAAATGCATTTAAAATACTGGTTTTTTTTTTTAATTTTCATTTTCTTTTGACAAATGCCATGTGTCTTTTATGTGCCAGGCACTGTCCTAGAAACTGACAATAAGCAAAACAGTCATGGACTCTCCCTGCAAACAGCCTCATCTATTGGAGGAGATGGACGTTCATTGCACAAAACACAGGCAGTTACAGAATAAGTACCACAAAGGAAAGGATGAGGTGTTAGAATGAGACAGACAGACTGAGGCTGTGCAGTCAGGGATGATGAATGTTAACATTTCAGTAGAGACCAAAGGAAAGACTGAAGTTAGCAGATGAAGAGTAATGAGGATGGAGTTCAAAGAGATTACAAAACTAAGAAGTCGCAGGGGTAGAAGAGACCTTGTGCACCAGAAAACCCAGAAAGTGAGCATGGAAGTGTGATGTGAATGACAGATGAGTGGAGGGTGAGGTGAGTTAGGCAGTGGTCAGAAGAAGGAGGCTCCTGTAGGCAAGGAGCCCACAGGCAACACATTACAAAGTACAAAGAGCACAACAAAGGGCTTTGAGCAGAGGGTGACATGATCCGAAGCACCTACGTTTAAGAAGATCATTTGCTATATAAAGAACAGTTTGGAGGGGAGGAAGAGTGGAAGGGAGTCTGTGACACGGTAAGACAATGAACTATTCGTCTTAAGAAGCCATATATTTTTAATCAACTTTATTGAGATATACTTTACTTAGAGTAAAGCACATCCAGTTTAAGTGCACAGTTCAAAGAGTTTGATAAAAACACTCAGTAACCACCAGCAAATCGAGGTAAAATTTGCATCACCCCTCAAATGCCCTCCTGTCACTCTGTAGCCAATCCCCCCATCCCCTAGTCCTGATCTGACTCTGTAACTCCAGCTTAGGTTTTCTTTTTTGACAATTTCACATTCTCATTGCAATCCTAAGAGTACCACTCTTTCATGCTAGCTTCTCTTGCCTGGCATGATGTCTTTGAGATTCACCCATATTTTGCATGGGGTGGTAGTTCACTTCTTTTATTGATGAATAGTATCCCCTTGTCTGGAATTTGTTCACCTGCTTGTGAACATCTGGATTGTTTCCTGTTTTGGGTTATGAACATTTATGTACAGTATTTGCAAGATTTATATTTCAATTTTTCTTTGATGAAAATCCAGAAGAATTGGTAAATGAATGTCTAAATCACAGGAAATAAGCCGACTCTTTACCAAAGTGACTGTCATTTCATGCTCCCACAAGCAATGCACAGGATTCCAGTTGCTCCACATCTTTGACGTCACTTGGTTTTGTCAGCATTTAAAATTTGCATCATTCTGCATGTGTAGTGATGTGTCATTACGGTTTCAGTTTGTGGGCTAATGATACTGAGCACCTTTTCCTGTGCCTGTTGGGTGTTCACAGGTAGAGTTTCTTTTGTAAAGCAGCTTCCCAATTTGAGCTGTTGGTCTTCTGATTAGGTGATTTTTTTTTTTTTAATGTATACTGGATGCAGGTCTACTGACAAATCCATGTTTTATAACTTTTTCTCCCAGTTTGTGGCTTGCCTTTTCAAATGCCTTTTGAAGAAGTTTTAAATTTTGCAGTAGTCTAATTTGCTTTCTCTTTCCTGATTTGTACTTTTTGAGTCCTATCTTTAAAAAGAAAATCTCTTCCTATGGTAAAAGTAACAAAGATTTTCTATGTTTTCTCCCCGAAATTTTATAGTTTTAGGTTTTAACATTTAAATGATGTGAGTTCCTTTTTTGGACTCAATGGACATGAGTTTGAGTAAGCTCTGGGAGTTGGTGGACAGGGAGGCCTGGAGTGCTGCAGAGTCAGACACGACTGAGCGACTGACCTGAAGGCAAAGTTGGAGGCTTATTTTTGCATTTATGGCTATCCAACTGGTGCAGCAATGTACGCTGAAATACCCCATGGAAATACCTTGGCACTTTAGTTGAGAGACAACTAAATATGTTTGCATCTGTTTCTAGCTATTTCAGTGTAGTTCCATTGAAAACACTTTAGAACATTTCAACATATGATCTCTGTTACATATTCTTAAAAGATCCTGTTAAAAATGTGAAAACTACTCTTAACTCACAGGAAAAACAGGTTGCAGGCCACAGTTTGCTGACCTCTGCTCTATGTATCTACTCTGATGACAACACACACTTGTTGATTTCTATAGTTACAGAGTAAGTCTTGAAATCAAATAGTGTAGCTTGTTCACTTCTCAGGGAATAGGGATTCTGAAAATCATGCAAAGCAGCCAAGAAGGAAAAAAAAAGAATTCTAAATACTGGCAAGGATGTGAAGAAGCTGCAACCCTGATACAATTGCCAGTGGGTGTGTAAATGACTCAGCTACTCTGGGAAACAGTACGGCAGTTTCTTATAAAGTTAAACACAGTTCTGCCATATGATCCAGAAATTCCAATTCTGTACATCTACCTAGGGGAACAAAAAATGTTTGACTACACAAAGACACAATCTTTACAGCAGAGTTATTCATAAAATCCTCGAACTAGAAACAATCCAAATATCCATCTACTGGTAATGAACCAACAAAATGTGATATATCCATACAATGGAATACTAGTCAGCAAGAAAATGAACAAATTATTGAAACATGCTAAATCATGGATGAATCTCAAAAATAATATAAGTGAAAGAAGCCAGTCACAAATGACTATATATTATATGCTTCCATTTACATGAAATGTCCAGAAAAGCAAGTCTAAAGGGGCATTAAGTAGATGAATGGCTGTTAGGGACCTGGAGATGAATGATCCTTTTGGAGTGATAGAAATGTTCTAAAACTGGATTGCTGTGATGGTTGTATGACTTTATACATTTACTAATAATCACTGACTTACACTTAAAATGGATGTTTTATCATATATAAATTATACCTCAATAAAGTTGTAAAAGAATACCTAATGCCAAGTAAACAGTAAATTTGCAGAATGCTATATTCATTATGATGGAATATACATAAATGTAAAAACATAATATACACATACATATATGTATGGAGTATAATATATACAGTACAATGTGAATTCAGAAACTAGATTCACACCCAGATCAGATATACTAATTGCAACTGGGGAGAGAGGGAGAACAATTAGGGCTGAGGAGAACAATTTGTCAAATCTGAAGGAAAAACAAACATGGCAAGATGTTGGCATTTGTCCATTTTGGGTGGTAGATGCATGAGTTTTCCCTAAACCATATTTTTTGTATAAATACTCTCCCATATTTTTTTCAATTAAAAATCAAAACTAAATTAAACCAAAAGCAAACATAAATGATTACCTAGTTCCTTCAATAATTTTAATTCCTTTATGGCTTTAATTCGAATATCAAACACCACCTAAAATAGAGAAATAAACTAATGACTGTGTACAAGTTAAAAACAATGGGAGGAAAGGAAAATGAAGATTATCAGTGTGTGCATATGCAGATTATCTGAGTTACTAATTACCTGACGTGTGACAATTTTTACACACTTATTTCCTTTCCTGAAATTTTCCCACAACGTCAAAGGGAAAAAGATCTCGGTTAAGTTTTTACCAAATTGATAATAACTGGAACAGAAAAGGCCTCCTACAGAAAACTTCAGAAAACTAAAGACATAATAGTAGCAAAAGGCAAAAAAATCAAAAACAACTCACCTTTCTGATGATAGCAAACAAAAGACACTGTAGACAATCATATTTATGTCAAGAATGATGAATTTAGGGCCAATAAGCATTAATTATATAAAAATGTACTAATCCAAGAGTACTGTTTAAAATTTCTATGTAAATTATCTTATTTTAGACTTTTTTTCTTTTTTAAAAAATTTAGGCTAATTGCCTCTAGGGCACAAAATTGCGGAAATTTAGGGATAAAGAAAATCATAAGACTCTACTTTGCCACCAGTGCCCCCCTCCCAGCTTGTCCCACCACCACTTCTGCTGTGCCAAGATGGAGCAGAGCCTGCAGTAACCAAGGACTGCATCAGCTTCCTGCTCAGGGTCAAGGAGGTAGGTCTCTTGAGCTATGCGGTACTGACGTTATATTATCCCCACTACTGTGCAAACAAATATTAATGCACCTTGAGAAACTGTAATTTTATATAAAAGAAAACATTCTAAGTTTTCAAAATGAAGTTACAGAAAAAAATCTTAGAGACTATATAAATACAAAAAGATGTTTTCTGAAATTCTGTTTAAGGAAACCAGTTTAACAATGTCATATGGAAAAAAAATGAAGAAAAAAATCTTTTTTAAGAGCAACTGGCTTTATATAGAGCAGAGCATACTGTAGAATAATTTTAAGATAAACTTTGTAAAATCCAAACACCAAAGAACACAAAACCAAAACAAATACCTGGCTTAAAAAGTACAGAAAAAACTCTTAAAAATAGCATTTCATAGTTATCAGAGTCAGAAGATTCCATGAACTAACTAAAAAGGTAACTCTCACATTCTAATTCTAGGCTTTGGAGGGGAAAAAAGGCACATAATTTCTTGACATGTGTCAAAGGCTAACAAAGGTAAATAAGCAATAATCAAATGTTACAAATAAAAAGGTGACTCTGAAGAATTATAAGTTTATTGAGATGATTGTTCCAAAAGATTAGGGTACTGCTTTCTAAACAGAATTCTATTAACTAAAAAACTGTCAGCCACACTTATAGTCTACTCACTGTGTTAAGAGTTGCTGATATTTTAACTTGCTCCTCTTCAGATTCTAATTGGCTTAAATTTTTAACTTGGAGCCAGTTGATCTCATTCACAGTATTGATCCATTTCCCTTGTTTTGTCAACAAACTGTAGGTAAAAAGACATTTTAAAAATGTGTGTTCACACAGTCCTTTTATGGATCAGAGAGGACTGGAAAATTCATGCTTTTCTTTAGGCATCACTTCCAAAATTTACCACTTAACATGGCTAATTAAGGTGATCAAGTTCTACTGAGTTGGGCTTCTGAACGCTGACTATCTTTTCAGGGCCGTGTTAGTATTCTACAGAGTCTATATTCATGATTCCAAATATTCTTTGCCTTATACAAATAATTTGTTGCCACATTTTTCAAAGAGAACTGTTGTAATTGAACAATCAGTTGTTAACTTCTACCAGCATACTATAATTACTAGGGGAGCTTGAAAAACGGATTCCCTAGTGGCTCAGACAGTAAAGCATCTACCTGCAATGTGGGAGACCTGGGTTCGATCTCTGGGTCGGAAAGACTCGCTGGAGAAGGAAATGGCAACCCACTCCAGTACTCTTGCCTAGAAAATTCCATGGATGGAGGAGCCTGGTGGTACAGTCCATGGGGTGGCAAAGAGCTGGATATGACTGAGCGACTTCACTTTCATACCAAAAGCCCACCCACAGAATCCAGAAGCAGCTTACCAGCGGGACAGCACGCACACTGTGCAGGCTGACACTGGGTCAACACCGCACCTAATGGAGCCCACCCACATCATGCACACCGCGTATTTGTATTTCTATTACAGAGGTTAAAAACCTATTATGATGGCAGACGGCAGTGGAGTATCTTGTTCTAACAAGATTTTCCTACTGGACTGCAGCCCACCAGGCTCCTCCATCCATGGGGTCGCTGAGAGTTGGACACGAATCAGTGACTTCACTTTCATTTTTCACTTTCATGCATTGGAGAAGGAAATGGCAACCCACTCCAGTGCTCTTGCCTGGAGAATCCCAGGGACGGGGGAGCCTGGTGAGCTGCCGTCTATGGGGTCGCACAGAGTTGGACACGACTGAAGCGACTTAGCAGCAGCAAGAGAGACCTAAAACACAATTCTACACTTCATTTCAGTTATTCCACAATGGGACTCCACCTTGAGTCAGCAATCCTAAATGTGGCAAAGCTTAAAGCACGAAGATGCTCCCTGAGACCACTTTCAAATAATGAAACACTGGGTAATGACAAGGGTGCTAGCTAAACTATTGAGCACTCACTGTATGCAGACCCGTGCAAGCTCTTACCTCCTTTAGTCCTTACAGGTGTATGAGGCTGCTGCTAACGATTATGCTCATTTCACAGAAGGAGAATCTGAGCACAAAGAGATGAAGTAACTTGCCTACAGTCACATTGCTAGTAAGCAAAAAACAAAGCCAGGCAGCTGGCCCCTGAGGCCTTGTCCCTGCCCATTCCTCACATAGAGCACAGGTGGGTAAACACAACATAGGTTACTATGCAGCCATGAAATGAGGTGTATGAAGAGACTTCAAACATGAGGGGAAAGCAGGATATAACTATTTATCTACAAAATTGTCACTATGGTGTTTAAAAGAAAAAAATCCTTCAAAACAAAACCCCAATTACTCGAGCGCAGAAAGCTGACAGAGGTGGACACTGCCCGACTGGTACAGGGATGCTGTTGTGGGGCTCCTGTTTTCACCCCCTGTATTTCCCAAGTCCTAAAAAACAGATATTGCTTTCTAAAAAGAAATATATAATAAAAGTTTAAATTAAACAAACAAGGTGGGCAAATAAGTGTCTGGAAAACACTTGTTGAAGAGAGCGGTAAGTGTAACACAAAATAAACACAGTTCACAAATGCCCTGCTTCTGCAAGTCACAGCCACTAACACATAAAAATACAGAGCCTCTGTGATCCAAGGCCTTCACAGCACTGATTAAGCAGGAGACTGACCCACTGGTCATAACCGAAAGTCTTCAGCGTGTGGATACGGGGGGCTTACGGTATATGACGCACCGATCACAGAAATGTCCTGGCACAGACATGGGTAACAGAAATGAAGAGAGGAAGCACTTCTGAATTTCAAATGTGACTCACAGGAATCGAGGGTGTAACTCCCCACATAATTGCCCTACCTGGGCAGCTGGAGGATGGCAAACAGATTCTAACAAAAAACTCAACTGCCTTCTGAGATTCTTGTGACAAGACAGACAAGTCATAATACCCTCCTCAAGAAAAATTTCGGGAACTTTCTTTGTGAGAATGTGCCCTCAGTCTTATGATGAGTACTAATTAGAATTATTTGATAGGATTCTGCTTTATTGCCAACTAACCTACACTATATCTAGCCTATACCTGTATTATCTAGTTACCATACTTATCAAATTAAAAACAAAAAGAAATCACATTATAATATCATTTTTTTCCAGGTTGCCTAACCAAGAACATTCCTATTTATGATATATAGAACACAATGTCTAGAAATAAAAAGAAACATCTCTTATCATTATTAACATAAAGCTTTAGAGTTCTAAGAGGTAGCACTGTAACTAAAGTAACTTTAAGAAGCATTCTCTCTTTAGCATGTTACCTGTTACCATCATTAGAGCCCTGGATTAAAACTGAGCTTCCGTTTCTGAGGCCTTGCTCTCTGAATGTCTTTTTCAAGTCTTCCTTGGGAATGGTGGTCCAGTTCTCTTCACCTCTAGATTCAGTGTTGTTGATTAAGATGACTCCCTCTGGAATTGCTAGGGCTGTGAATACAGTGCCTATTTCTGCATTAGATGGAAAGACATGTGAAGATTCTATCAACTGCTGACACTCCTCTCCCTCACTGCTTGTTGCTACATGAAGAACATTTAAAAGCAGAGGTTCACAGTTGCTACCGGTTGGAATCTGGATTCCGCCAACCTACAACAATATCAAGTCAATCGTTAGTACAGTTCATATTGGCCAAAGTTAAATCAACATAGTAATGCAGTAGAAGACGTTTGTAGAATAATCCTCTTTTTTTTTTTCAAGTGAAATAAAGTTTTCACAAAATCTCTTTCAAGTATCAGAAGCACAACTTTAGATTTTGAAGCTGTTTCTTAACCATCGTTTACTTTTTAGGAGATAGATCACAAGTGAAGACAGATATGTGAGTCCTCAGAGGTGGTAAAGACATGAGGAGGACCAAGGAGAGTCCGTGGAGGGGTGAGACGCTCCTCACCCCTTTCTCGACTGGGCTCCCTTAGTCACCTCCACCTCTACTCAGTATAGCGTCCCGCCCTGCTGAGTCCTCATTCCGAGCCTGGACAGACCCTCCTGGGCACTGAGCTCAGTGCAGTGACTTACACCTCATGCCTGAAGGACACAGACGGATTACTCAGCTTTGTGTCTAGCTTCTGACACACAGCCTGGCCCCATGGAGATGTTCTACAACTATCCCTGAACATATGACCAGCACGGACTGGACTTAGAATTTATTGGACATTTCAGCAGTTTTCTAATATATGTGCTGTCACATATACTGAATAAAATTTTATCATAATAACTTAAAACATATCCAAAACTCTCAGGACATTTCTTCAACACTTATTTACCTCTACCCCATTCCATACAAAGATGTCTTCTCCATCAGCGATTTCAATTTCACACAGTGTCAGGTCATCTCCTAGGAAGATGAGATTATCAGTGAAATTGTTCTTATGATCCTCAAAAAGAAAAAAAAATATTTAAAGACAGAGCTGAGATACAAACATTTGTCTGAAAAAGCATTCTCATTAAGGAAAATTAAGAAAAAGGAACTATGGCTATTATACTGATATTATTTTTATCTTTATTCCTTCCATCATGCTTTTTACTTTTTTTCTCCTCATTTTCATTTTATGCAAGCATGTTCTCCAAAATTTTTGTGGGCATGATAGCAGGAAAAAAGAATCAATATAAAAGGTCAACTGTACTTGACAATGTGAACACAGAAGACGTACACATCACACGGTCCTCACTCCATCACTAATTAGCTGCATGTCCTTGTGGACTTCAAGCCTCTATGCTCAGTTTTCTCATTTATGAAATGGGGATAAAAGAATTTTGTGAAATCAAATGAGAATTTATACAAACACTTGTCTTAGTCCTTGGCTCCATAAGTCCAAGATAAATGTTACTGCTGTTACTGCTATTAATGTTTTGTTATTATTTACAGGAAGTACTTTTAAGCTCTTAAAGTACTTTTGTCTTGTTACCAAATCTGAAGTTGAGAACTGGGTAAAAAAACCAAGCCATATTAAACATTTAAATAGTTTCAAACCATTTTGCTCAAAAGTTTGTGGTAATATAAAAAAAATTTCCAAAGCTTTAAAATTTTTCTTAAGGTGCTAAGAAAAGTAGTAGGTAGGGGGAAACTGGCCAAGAATAGAAAATCATATGAGCCCCACAAAAAATGCAAATATACAAAATAAGATGCTGTGTCTTAATATTTATCTTACCATTAAGTGTCTGGCAAACATGAAGTCCTGCTGGTACAAACTTTGCAACACTAAGAACCATATCTCCTTCCCAAAATTCTAACAGCTGCAGAATATGAATGAAAGAAAAGAAGACAACGAAAAATAACAGAGATTACTTTTCCAGATTAAATAAGGAAGAGCACTGTGCCAATTTCTTTATGTAGCCGATACAAACAAATACGACAATGCCTACCCAGCATCAAAAATGGGGGAAGAAGGCATTTTTCATCATTAACTTAGTCAAATCCAAAGACAGTTAATCTCACATCCATTAATGATGAAAGAACCTTGACATACACAAAGAGCACAGTGACCTTCTCAACAACATCCATTTCTACTTAATTTACTGGAAGACCACTTTTATCAGAAGGCAAAGTGATCTGTGTGCCAGCCCAGGAATCCTGGTCCCAAAGAACAAAAATTATGTGTTTAATCAGCCCTATTCAGGGAGAAGCAGCACACGTGAATATTCTTGCTTCTTGAAAGGAATGTCTCCCTTTGTGAATTTAAAAAGTGGCACTACCACTTTATTCAATACATTAGCAGGGATTTTTTTAAGTTTCTAGCTCTAGGAGTCTAAGGACTGTGGCAACCTCACCAAAACAACATCACTCATAAAGGTCAGTCCTATTCAGCCTCTCTCCATAGTATTACAAGACAGTTCTCTTAAAAAGAAATTTCAGGGACTTCCCTGGTGGTTCAGTGGCCAAGACTCCGCACTCCCAATGCGGGGGGTCCAGGTTTGATCCCTGGTCAGGGAACTAGATTCTACATGCCACAGCTAAGAGGTTGCATGCTGTAACCTGGCCCAGACTAATAAACAAATAATAATAATAATGAAAAGAAACTTCATACCCACACATGATTACTTAACTGTGTCAGTCACACAGACTCCTGCCTCTGGGTTAATTCTAAGATAACAGAGTGTATGCGGGTGTACAGTGCACACTTAGTCGCATCTAACTCTTTGCGACCCCAAGGACTGTAGCCTGCCAGGCTCCTCTGTCCATGGGATTCCCCAGGCAAGAATACTGGAGTGGCATTATTAGAGAAATACAAATCAAAACCACAATGAGGTATCATTTCACACTGGTCAGAATGGCTGCCATCAAAAAGTCTATAAACAATAAATGCTGGAGAGGGTGTAGAGAAAAGGGAACCCTCTTACACTGTTGGTGGGAATGCAAACTGGTACAGCCACTATGGAGAACAGTGTGGACATTCCTTAAAAAACTGGAAATAGAACTGCCATATGACCCAGCAATCCCACTGCTGGGCATACACACTGAGGAAACCAGAACTGAAAGAGACACATGTACCCCAATGTTCATCGCAACACTGTTTATAATAGCCAGGACATGGAAGCAACCTAGAAGTCCATCGGCAGACAAATAGATAAGGACGTTGTGGTACATATACACAATGGAATATTACTCAGCTATAAACAAGAATACATTTGAGTCATTTCTAATGAGGTGGATGAAACTGGAGCCTATTATACAGAATGAAATAAATCAGAAAGAGAAATACCAATATAGCATATTAATGCATATTTATGCAATTTAGAAAGATGGTAACGAAGATCCTATATGCAAGGCAGCAAGAGAGACACAGATGTAAAGAAGAGTCTTTTGGACTCTGTGGGAGAAGGCGAGGGTGGGATGACTTGAGAGAATAGCATTGAAACATGTATATTACCATATGTGAAACAGATGACTAGTGCAAGTTTGATGCATGAAGCAGGGCACTCAAAGGTGGTGCACTGGGACAACCCAGAGGGATGGGATGGGGAGAGCGGGAGGGGCGTTCAGGATGGTGGGATACATGTGCACCCATGGCTGATTCCTGTCCATGTATGGCAAAACCACCACAATATTGTAATCATCCTCCAATTAAAATGAGTTAATTAAAAAAAAAATACTGGAGTGGGCTGCCCTTTCCTTCTCCAGGGGATCTTCCTGACCCTGGGATCGAACTAGTGTCACCTGCATACGCTGCACTGGCAGGTGGATTCTCACCACTGCACCACCCGGCCAGCCCTGCGGTAACAGAGATGCACACTGTGAAACACGAAGAGCACGGCTGGCTGGATTTCAGCATCACGGCAGGGACTGAGGCCTTCTCCGCCTGAAACGCTACCCCAAGCAGGGCCAATCCCCAAGTCTACCTATATCAACACTGTCAGGATTGGCTCAGAAATAAACTTTTAATGGAAAAGTTCAGAAGTATTAGACAATTTTAGAAATCCTGATCCTATATTAAAGTATCATTCAAATCAACTAAAGTTAAAGAAGAAATCGCCTGCTTTTCTTTGTACAATGGGAAACTCAAAAGAAAGCTAATAATTTTGATAAATGATACAATTTTTCAGAAAATTAATTAATTTCTATGGGGGAGTGCTTCCATTTTCTACTGCTCTTTTCCTTGACAGGATGTAGTGTGGGGTAAAGTAAAATTAAGAAAAAGAAACAGCAGGGAAACCAAGGCTGGAGTCCGAGTTCTACTGCGAACTAATGTCTGACCCTAGGCAAGCTATTACATCACTTTAAGTCACAATTTCCTCATCTTTAAAATGGGGCTATCTTGTCCTCCTGAAGTTGAAGAATCAAATGAAACAATTTATATGAAAGCACTGTAAGCAAATAAAGAGCACTATTGATGTTGTCATTAAAATACAACTGGATAAATTATTTGCAGACCATTATTATAACCATGTTTGTTTTAGTAGACGTTTTCCTTCCCTTATAAATCTTGTTAATAAATGTTATTCCACAACGAAAGCAAGAAAAGTTAGTTGCTTTTGTTTAGTGGCTCTTGGTTTTAGGCAACATAATTATCTATCTTTTTACTCCTTTTAAAAAGCAATTCTTTAATTTATTTTCCTTGAAACAGACAACCTTATACTCTTTCTCTCCCCCAAATTAAATACACCAGGCTTGCTTCTTCTCTGAAAATGTGCTGACAGGACCCTTTGAGTCTTGACTGTGAAGAAGAGCTCTTTAAAAACACGGAGAAGTGAAGGGAGACATTTGGGCCATCCCTCTATGGAAGTGGCAGATGTAGGATTTTTCTAAGCTGCTGTGAAAAATAAATAGCTGAATCCTAAACAGAAGTTTAAAAAGGAAAATCCAGCTTGAGATGGATCTTAATGTCTGTTAAGAGGAAGTGAGGCTAAATTACCTGAAATATTGATTGTCGAAGATCTCCTAAAGTTTTCCTTTTATCAAAGGTCAAATCCCACATGCTTTCTGTTTGAGACACTACTGGGTGCAGAGCCCCATTGAAGAAATGATAATGGGGGCCGAGGTGGAGATGCAATTCAACAGTATTGTTTGTAGAATCACATTCTGCCCTTTAAAGAGCATAAGAAACACATAAATGCCATGTTTTTATAAAAGATACTGTTTTATCTCAAACCAAAAGTATCTGATTTACAATAAAAAGAAGTTCTCCACTTAAGTAATTATAATTAACATTCTTCCATGCTCCAAGAGGTCTCATTTCAGTTTCTCAATTAATAGCTCTGCCACTGTGAATTCCAAGGATAATGGTTTTAATGTACGCTGTGCAGTGTTACTCTGAACAAATATTGACACTTGAAATCTTCCAGTGCTGAGATTATGATTACGAGCAAAATGCTGGAAACATGCTCCTAAACCGTGGTAAGCGCTGTGGCCCGCCTGCTGCATTCTTTCTGGAACTATTAGCAATCGCCTGCCACTCTTCCCCAGTAGCATGCTGGACACCTTCTGACCTGGGGAGTGCATCTTGCGGTGTCATATCCTTTTGCCTTTTCATACTGTTCATGGGCTTCCTGTGGCAAGAGTACTGGAGTGGTTTGCCATTTCCTCCTCCAGTGGACCACGTTTTGTCAGAACTCTCCACCATGACCCGTCCGTCTTGGGTGGCCCTGCACGGCATGGCTCATAGTTTCATTGAGTTACGCAAGCCCCTTCGCCACGACAAGGCTGTGATCCATGAAGGGGTTACAACTTCTATTTTCCTCCTTCCTTCCACCAGACCTCACAGACTCTCCCGTAAACTATCTGAAGTCAGCCTCACGATCCCTGGAGTCTACTCTCTCCAGGTCATATGTCCTCAGCAGCAGCCTTGCATCTGCTACACTTCTGAATACATGGAGCTTCTGTGAGGCACTACACCAGAAACACCAGAGCTCAGCCAATGGAGAGCTAGATGACTCATCTGTAGCCTCCACTCAGGTACCTCAGGCACAGATCTGTGAATGCGGTCAAACGACACATTAGCTTTTGATGACCACAGTATAAAGCTTAGTGCTGGCTGACTAAAAACCCCCTGGGTTGTTCCTGTTTTTAATACTAACTGCTAATCCACACCACTCATGGAGGTTGGTTATTTTTCACACTTCAGATATTTGACTCTGATAAATTTTTATATTTTTAGTGCCTTGATTTTTGTTGAGATCTATTTCCTTTGATCTTAATTTGCTGTTCAATCAATTTATTTTTTCTCAGCTTCAAATCAATGATAAAAATGTTGAACACATACCTGCTATGTATGCAGCCCCTTGGGTCTCTAAGGAGACTGTAGGAACATCCATTTCCCTAATCCAGTACCCTATGGACCCACCAACCCAGAAAACAAATAAAAAACCAGTTCTTCATGGTCCAAGGTTAGACCTCAAAAGAAAAATGTTGAGATCATCAAGTTCTCACAAATCATCCATTTAATAATCCATTGTAGGTTTTCGCCCAAGACTGACATTAAGCCAAACAGTCTGCAGACCCCACACTTCCTCCCTTTTGCCTATCTCTGGTGTGCTGTCACTACAGGCCAGTTCTCCACAACTACTTACACATGAGGAGGAATTTTCACAACAGACTTTGTGTCGAGGAAATAACTCAATCAGTACAATCGAGTGCTCAGATTTCTCTAGTTTTCTTAGACTTTGATCCCTACTTAACAATGGCCATTTAAGTGTCATTATTTCATCACTCTCACAGATAAGGGTAATTTCAAAGTAAAAGATACTCTCAGTATTAAAATTCAGCAGCTAATAACAAGACATTGGCATTAAATAGTTCACTTTTTTTCTTCTTTAATTTTCATTACTGAATACTTAAGACCTCAGTTAGGTCTTTGCTCCCCAGAAAAACCTTTCAAACTCTAAAAGTAACTTAAGGTTACCTTTTTATTTGTAGTTCAATGTTAGCTGCATCCATTTCACTCAGCAAATGACATGGAACCTTGTACCGTGGGTTAGCTCGAGCTGTGAACAAAACTTTTCATTAACTTGTGCTGACTAAATAAAATCTGGGTGCTGAAAAGGAAGTATAGAAAACTTTAAAGGACCATGCTGGGAGCTAGGAAAGCTTCTACAATCTGCGTGAATACAAATTTTCTCTGGATCTTAGTTTTCCCATCTGTAAATTGAAAATATTAAAACATAAAAAAGGTAAACAGTTCTTTAAGCCAAGCTAGAGAATTCCATTTCTTCAACTCTTTTTAAATATACTTTTAAAAAAGAACATGTGCTATTTTCTTCCTGATACCAAATGATCATTATAAATGAAAGTTCTAGAAATGTTTTTTAATGTAAAAGAAATAAATATCACCTATAATCACACTCTTAGGGAATACTGCTAAAATGTGATCTATATACTTTTCTTGGAGGATCTATATATACTTCTGGTGTTTAGTCTACACAGTGTGTCTGTACACACACACACACACACACACACACACACACATACACACATCCCACATCTATTTAAAATAACTGAGATTATAGTCAACAAACATATAACTCGCTTTTTCATTTAATACACTGTGAATATTTTTCCAAAGCTTTAAATGACTGCATGGTAGCCCATTCTATAAATAGCTGAATTAATCCATTTCTGTTGGACATTCGGGTGATGTCCAGTTAGTCATTACTACAAAGTAACAGGGGTAATGAGTATCTCTGAACAGCTCGTTATTTCAAAACAAATCTGTACAATTATTGGCTTAAGGTTTTTAAATACATATAACCAAAGCGGTTGTATTACTTTATATACCTACCAAATGTAGTGGAAGTGCTAATTGTTGAGAACCAGATTAACAGAAATACTTGATTTGGGAGGATAAAAGTCACTCACTGCTATTATGATTCATGTTTTTTGGTTATGGGCTAGATAGATCTTTTTTGGCAGTTTATTGGTTGTTCTTATTTCTTCTTTTGTACATTATTTATATCCCTTTTCCAATTCACTACTGAGCACAATGGAATAAATGTAAGCGCAGTCTACAGACAGGGAAGATAAATCTGTCACATATCTTTCTGTTTCCCACTGGCCTGTCATCTGCCTTCTGGCGTTGTATAATAGGGCTAATGTGGGCTTCCCTGGCAGCTCAGGTGGTAAAGAGCGCCTGCAACTCAGGAGGCCAGGTTCAGTCCCCAGGTTGGGAAGATCCCCTAGAGAAGGGAATGGTTACCCACTCCAGTATTCTTGCCTGGAGAATTCCATGGCCAGAGGAGTCTGGCAGGCTATAGTCTAAGGGGTCACAAAGTGTCACAAGTGTTAGTCACAACTAAATGACTAACACACAGACAGCTAAGGTTTGCATCACTTTTCCTTCATTTTTTTGGTTGCTTTCAAGCTAAGAAAGGTCTTTTCTATCTTAAGATCAGAAAAATATCTACATTTTATACATTTTAAGGCTTCTTTTTTACATAAACATTAAAGGAAATATAATATGAAAGGGATAAATATAATCACTTGTACTAACTGTTAATTCAAGTGATTAGCAACTAACCAACTTCCCAGTTGTATTTACAGAGTAATTCATTTTCCCCCTATTTATCTGAAAGGCTACCTTTTTATGGATTAAAATCCTAAAAATACTTAGATCAGCTTCTGGGCTTATTGCTCAATGATCTGTCTACCTCTGCATTAGTCTTAATTACTACACTGTCTTAATTACTACAGCATTATAAATCTTTACACTGATAGAGTAAATTTTCCTTTAGCATTCTCTCTTCAGTTTTCATTAATTTATCTTTTGAGGTGAATTTTAGAATCATTTTGCCAAGTTCCATCCCTTTAACCCCCTAAAAAACCATCAAGACTTTGGCTAGACCTTTATTTAAATTCTAAAAACATATTCAAAAGCAGAGACATTACTTTGTCAACAAAGGTCCGTCTAGTCAAGGCTATGGTTTTTCCAGTGGTCATGTTTGGATGTCAGAGTTGGACTGTGAAGAAAGCTGAGCACTGAAGAATTGATGCTTTTGAACTGTGGTGTTGGAGAAGGCTCTTGAGAGTCCCTTGGACTACAAGGACATCCAACCAGTCCACCCTAAAGGAAATCAGTCCTGGGTGTTCATTGGAAGGACTGATGCTAAAGCTGAAACTCCAATACTCTGGCCACCTCATGCGAAAAGTTGACTCATTGGAAAAGACTCTGATGCTGGGAGGGACTGGGGGCAGAAGGAGAAGGGGACAACAGAGGATGAGATGGCTGGATGGCATCACCGACTCGATGGACATGAGTTTGAGTGAACTCTGGGAGTTGGTGATGGACAGGGAAGCCTGGCGTGCTGCAAGTCGGACACGACTAAGCAACTGAACTGAACTGAAGCTAACTGGAAAACTGTCACTTAGTACATATTCTAATTATGTACACTGAAGTTCAATTCAGTGAAAAAAACAATATGTCATCTGAAAAAAACTGATATATATTTCTACAATTGTGAATTCAATTTTTCTTCAATATTTTTTATCAGAACGATTACCAGACTTTTTTCCCCTCAGGGGAAAAAACCTTTCTGGTCAATAGAACCATTACATAATTGTTACTGTTTCAGGTCCAAAGAGTTAATTTCCTTTGATTCATTGCAAATCAGTAACTACTTTATTTTTATTCCTTATAAAAATGATCACTATTCTCATTATCCAAGAACAGTATCCTCATCTGTAATCATAAATACGTTTCAATCTAAACAGCTTTCCTAGTTAGGATTTTTCACTTTTGCATAAATTCTGGGAAGTGATTTAAAAATAGTCTTACAGACTAATTAATGTTAGTAGCTTAAGCTCAAAAATTTATCATTGTGGATCTCAGTGTTTAACCTCCACCATGGTATCAGTTCTCTTAGAAGATTCAGCAAAGAGGGCTTCAAAGATACTTCAACTGCTTAAAAACTTACTACCTTGAGGAAAAGGAAAAAAGAAAATAAAAGGGAACACATGAAAATAAGACCAAGGCCAATTGCAACCCAATGACAACACATGCTTGAACTGCAGAGACAAGCCTGAATGAAGAACAATTGTGTCTGCTCTGCCCACACAACAAGAAAACATGATGTGATCCAAGGAAATGCCATTGTGAAAATCTAACTATGGCCTCATACTACCTGGTGAAAAAAACCAGAAATATATCATCTTTTTATGACAAAATGTTGACTTTCTGGTATAGTTCTGGTTAACTTGAAAATATTTTAAACATTCCAAGAGTAAACCTTCTTCTAAAAGGGCAAAACTTCAAATAGCACTCAATATTTATCTTCTATAGTCATCAGCTTAAACAAAAAGGGACATTTATCTTGCCATACCTTCAGGGGGTCTCTGTAACTGGGATTTCCGATAAAACAGCATGTAGGCACTTTCTTTTCCTTGAAATTGCTGTTCAATATCCTTTTCCTTGATTGGTTGGACTCTGGAATCATTTATATCAAACCAGTGAGGACAGGAGGGCCCATCATTTAACTTTAAGGATTCTGAAGTAAGTGTCTTGAAAAGTCGTTGATCATTTCTTTGGATATCAGACTCAACCTGGAGAGAAGAGTCCTTCAATAGACGAACTGTACTTTCGTCTGAACTGAGCAGAAATATCTGAGAATGAAGCTGCAAAAACTGTACAGAAACAAAAAACAAACATTAGGTTAACAAAAAAAATTTTCATTGACATGATTAAAAAATGTTTCCTTTCTGTGTATGTCAACTTTTTGGCCTGACCAGTTAAGAGGGAAAAAAATTTCATTTGGGCCATAATAAAACATTTAATAAAAACCAGAGTGCTTTCTGTTGAACAGTCTAATAGCTATATCCAGGGAGAAAGCTGCCATGACACAATCTTTTTTAGTGTTTTGGTTTTTTTTTGGACATTCCTACCCCTGGGCCCTAGCCTCTCAGCACATGCCCTGTGATGACACAGTCTTAAACATGTTTTAATTACATCTCAATAACTGTTTTAATGCTGTTTTAAAAAGTCTTTACTGAAACAGATTACATAAACACTTTCAAAATGTTTAAAGCAATCCAAACAAAGCAGAAAACAAAGGAAATTACACAATGAAGCATCATAGAAGATAATCCTTACAAAAGTATGGGATATAGTCATAATTACAAGCTTACATAAATTAAATTAAGTATTGTCTTTCCTGGAAGCTGACAGGCTAGCTCAAGAAACCAAAACATTGAAAGGTTAAGTCATAATCTCAAAGATGCTCAAATTCCTCCAGCTAAAGGATTAGGAAGAAAAAAATTTTCTTCCCCAGCCTACTCCATCTTTCCACCCTAATTTCTACATGGCCTGTACCTCTTCCTTTTGTCTCAGCACAAACTACTTCACACAGAAAATCACTTGGGGGCATATGGAACATTTTCTTAGCTCATCAAACAACACAGAAAGGTGATTTTCTCATTTTTCTCTTGGAAAGGAAGAATTTCTAATGATGCATACTCTCTGATCAAACAGATGACCCAGAGGTAATATGTTAACACTATATATAACAGATGGTTTCAGTAATGAATACTTTCCATATAGCAATTTTTCTCTTTGTTCGATAGTTGAAGATTAACTCTTTTAAACTTCAAACTTCAGTGTAGTCTGGTCCCAGTAATGGCAGAGAATTTTATTATTAGAGTAACCCCACTGATTAAAAATCATAAACTTTAAGCAAAATAAAGAAAACAACTGTTTGAAGAGTAACCAAAAGCAGACAAAGTGGGGGTGGGGGAGTCATAACCCTTCAAAAAGGGAAACGAGCTGGGTGAGCTCCACACGGACCCGCCACTTTCCAGTCTGCTGCACAGAACGACAGGAAGAGAGTTCAAGAGAAGGGCAGGAGTCTTACTGGACTCAGGAGAATGCCAGAGAGGCAGGAGAGTGAAAGAGAAAATTCCAGAAGTAACCCTATATCAAAACCTACTCCCATCCTTAGCTGACTTTTGAATGCACATGTACAGTCTGAGACCCAAGGAACCGAGGGGAAAGCAACAGCTGGGAGATCCAAGATATGATCCAAAATCCAGAGATTTTGGCCCCTGCTGCTGGACAGGAAGAGCATGGAGCTGAAGTCCTGCCAAGTCTGAGGCATACGACAAACACCTCAGGCTTTCCACTGAGATTCTAGAAGGGTCCCGTCTTAGGTCAGGGATTGGTAAACTTTTCTGTAAAGGGCTAGACAGTAATAGTTTAGGCTTTGTGGGCTAAGATGCAAACCTGAGCCCCTTTTTAAGCATAACCGTTTGAAAATGTAAAGACAGTTCTTAGCTGGGGGCTGTACAAAATAGGGCAGCAATCCCTAGCCTGCCCATGCTTGCTAACCTCTGCCTTAAGCGGGAGGACCATGCAGGCCCCAGGACTAACAGCTACTCCCCAGGACTGTCAGCTACACTGCAACAGATCCACCCTACCAAAGCCCCAAATGAAGCTTCCACAGGATCAAGGTGATTCAAAGTTACTTAAGGGTCTGTTAGATTATAATGAAAAACTCTTATACTCCACAGCCTCTAAAACACATCTTCCACAATGTCCAACAAGCAATATAAGAGTATGTGGCATGCAAAGAAACAGGACAATGTGATTCATAATAAAGAGATAAGATAGTCAACTCACAAGAGACAAAAAAGTGAATATAGACCCAGAAATAATCCAGATGTTATAATAGTAAAGTTATTGAAATACATAAATTTATAGGAAAGGAGGTACAGAGTAGGTTCAAATGTGGAATTACAGCAAAGAAACGGGCATGTTAAATAAGACCTAAGTGAAAAATCTACAGCTGAATAAGATAATAACTGAAACAAAAAAATTCACTGGCTGGGCTTGACAGAAGACTGGATACAGCAGAAGACAGGTCAATGGAAATTACCCAAATTGGAGCCAAGGGGGAAACTGCACCCCCCCCCAAAACCCTACGAGAATATCTATGACCAGTGAGGAAATACTGAATAGTCCATATATATATAACTGTACGTTTTGAAGAAGAGAGAGATAATAGAGTAGAAAAATAAATTGAAAATATAATGGCCAAAACTGAAGAAAGATTTCAAACCTGGTATAAAAAAACTTAGCAGATACAAAGCAAATAAACACAAAGAATGCCATACCAAGACACATTATTGTTAAACTGCTAAAGACCAAAGATAAAGAGATGATTTTAAAAGTAAACAGAAAAAAAGACATGTTACATTTAAGCGACACTGACTTCTCAGCCAAAATAAAGGAAGCCAGAACATAATAAAATGACATTTTAAAGTGCCGGAAAAAAAACAAATAAAAGCTATTAACCTAAAATTTTACATCCAGCAAGAATGCCATTTAAAAAAATGAAAGCAAAATAAAAATATCAGACAAACAAAAAGTGAGAATACTTTTGCCCGTGGTTCTAGATGCCCGGAAAAACACTAAAGGAAGATCTCTAGGCTGAAGGGAAAGGATATTAGATGTAAACTTGGACATGCAAGAAGGAACAATAAACACCAGATTGGGTAAAATAAAACATGCTTTTTTTCCATTAATTTATTTAAAAGTCATTTAAATGTTTAAAGGAAACACATACATACAAACACATGGTGCATTTACAAATAATGGTAAGATACAAGACAACAGCAGAAAAGGATGAGTAGGAAAATGGAATTATACTACTGTAAGCCTCTTATATGGTACATGAATTGTTACATTATTGGTCTGTAAATTACAATACTAACTTATGTATAGTGCAATCCCTACAGTAAAAAAATTAAAGAACTACAGCCAAAAAGTCAACAGAGGAGACAAAAATAAAACATTAAAAATTACTCGATTAATTCAAAAGGCAAGAAAGAAAAAAAAAAGGAACAAAGAATAAAGGAGGCAAATAAAAATCAAATGGTTAGATGATGAATTCAACTCAACTATGCAAATTAATACATTAAAAATAAATGGACTGAATATTCTAATTAAAAGGGGGACTATCAAACTCTATTATTTGTTAGAAAACAGATGAACAAAAGAGAAAAACAAATGCAAAGCTGTTTCTTTGAAAAGGTTAATAACCTTGATAAACCCCTAGCAAGACTGATGAAAAAGAAATCTAAAAAACACAAATTACCAATATCAGAAATGAAATAGGGTCTTATAGATCCTACAGATATTAAAAGGATAATATGGTAGTATTTCAAACAACTTTATGCCAACAAATTTGACACTTTAAGAGGTTAAGTCCCTTAAAAATCGCAATTTTCCAAATAAAGGTAAAAGTTGTTTTTTGAAAAGCTGTTTTATCAAAATTTGATAAGCCCTAAAGAAAGACTTACGAAAAAAGTGAGCAAACACAAATTACTAATTTCAGGAGTGAAAATGAAGAACTTTAGGTCCTACAGACACTAAAAAAGATAATGAGATATTCTGAACAACTCCATGCCAATAAATTTGACACCATATATAAAAGGACAAATTCTTTTAAAAATATAGTTTTCTAAGACAATCCAAGAAGTAATAAAAATGTAAGTAGCTCTACAAACTAATTAAAACTAGAATATAAAAAGCTTCCCATAAAAACATTTCAGGTCTAACTAGCTTTATCAAACATTTAAGAAAGACATAATAATCTACCTCAAGAACATTCTTTCCAAGAGTATAAAAAAGTGAGAATTTCCCTGTTTTGAGTCCTCCCTAACTCTGATAATAAAATCTGACAAAGACACTACAAAAAAGGAAGTTAAAGACTCATGTCTCTCATAAACATAGGCACAAAATCTTAAAACATGAGCCAAACATTTGCCATTTCCTTCTCCAGGAGATCTTCCCGACCCAGGAACTGAACCCGGGTCTCCTGCCTTGCAGGCAGACTCTTTACTGACTGAGCTGCAAGGGAAGCTCAACATAAACAATAGAAATACATAAAACTATGCCATGATCAAATGTGATTTATCCCAGAAATGTAAGATTTGCTTTAACATTGAAAAAAGTCAACAGAATTCACTACATTAACAGAGGAAAAGAAAAGAGCCATGTGGTCACATCAATAAATGTAAACAAACAGCATTCGATAAACTCCAACCTCTATTCAAGATACAACTATCAGCTGCTTATAACACACCCAAAAGGAATCTGGGTTCACTGTGACAAGGGGCATAAAACTTGTGGCCTTCCTATGACCAAATACTCTCTACATGTCCTCTGCACTTCATGTGGCTGTTGGGCAGGACCAGTGGGACAAGGTTCAATATTGGAAAGAAAGCTGCAGGTTTAGTGGGCAAGTTTGCTACTTAGACTCTGTTCAGCCCATGAATGCGCGGGTCACGAGTGGTCACAGAAATATAAAGGCTTTGAAAGAAAGAGAGATTTCAACTATTTATGCCATTCTTGCAAAGGCAAAACTATGGATACAATAAAAAGATTAGTGGTTGTTAGGAGTCTGGAAGTGAAGGGAGATGAATACACAGAATACAATTTTTTAGTGCAGTGGAAATACTTTGTATGACATTATAACAATGGATATATGTCATTATACATTTTTTTTCTAAACCCACAGAATGTAGTACTACTTACTTCATTAGAATGAATCCTAAGATGAACTGTGGACTTTGGTGATTATAACACATTATTAGAGTTCATCCTTGGTTTAGGAAAAACAAGCTAACCAACCAACCACCCTGATGAATGATGTTGATAACATCTATGCATGTTGTGGGGAAGGGGAATATGGGAAACTTCTGTACCTTCTTATTAATTTTGTTATAAAACTGCTCATTAAACTTGTTATACAGATAAGTATACATGTTCTATACATATGTGTTTACTGGACTGACATAAAATGTATTTTTTAGGTTAAAAAAGTTTGCAAGCCACTGTAGTTAAGTTATATTGGCAAATAAAAGCACAAATTAACTTCAAAGAAAAAAAGAGATAAAACTACCAGTCAACTATGAGTAACAGCTAACTTCCTCAAACTTATGAAGAATATTTTTATTTAAAAACAAAACAATAAAGCCCCTGCACAGCTGATAACATACTTAATAGTAAAATACTGAAACACTGATCCAATTGTTTTGATTGAAAACCTAACACTGTCCATGAACTCAGGGTGAAGTGAAGTCGCTCAGTCGTGTCCGACTCTTTGCGACTCCATGGGCTGTAGACTACCAGGCTCCTCTGTCCATGGGATTTTCCAGGCAATAGTCCTGGAGTGGATCACCATTTCCTTCTCCAGAGGATCTTCCCAACCCAGGGATCGAACCCAGGTCTCCTGCATTGTAGACAGACGCTTTACCGTCTAAGCCACCAGGGAAGTCAGGGTAAATAACTTCATTTATGAACTGCGGTCTAATGAAAAGATGAACTTAAACATGGACAGAAGCACGTAAGCACCTTGCTTCTACAAGAAATAGCTCCAAATGTTTACTAAGTGTTTTGTTGCTTTGCTTGTTTTCAGCCAAGTTTTTGTCTCAATTCTGGTATTACCAGCTTTTGCTCATCTTACAGTTGAGGAAACCAGACTGCCAAGTTTAATAGAACTGTGTGTCAAAGAAAGATCAAGTGAAATGTGGATGAATGCCAGAAGACATTTCTATAAGATGATAAGCCTCAGAATATGTACTTTGCATATATACAATGGAGTATTACTCAGCTATAAAAAGGAACACATTTGAGTCAGTTCTAATGAGGTGGATGAAACTGGAGCCTATTATACAGAGTGAAGTAAGTCAGAAAGAGAAACACGAATACCGTATATTAATGCATATATATGGAATTTAGAAAGACCGTAAAGATGATCTATGCAAGGCAGCAAAATAGACACAGATGTGAAGAACAGACTTTTGGACTCTGTGGGAGAAGATGAGGGTGGGATGATTTGAGAGAATAGCATTGAAATATGTATATTACCACATGTAAGAGAGATGACCTGTGCAAGTTCAGTGCTTGAAGCAGGGCACTCAAAGCTGGTGCTCTGGAACAACCCAGAGGGATGGAATGGGGAGAGACAGGGGAGAGGGGTTTAGGATAGGGGACACATGTGTACCCATGGCTGATTCATGTTGATGTATGGCAAAAACCACTACACTACTGTAAAGTAATTATCCTCCAATTAAAATTAATTAAAAAAAAAAGAATTATGAACTTGGTGACATTTTTTGCTGTTGTGATTAAAAGCACATTCTCTATTCTTCTTTCTTAATTCTTGATTCTATGATAAATTACTAAGTCATTTAACTGATTTTTAACCATTAAGAAAAATACTAATTATATTTCTACCTAATTTAAATTTTCTTCTGCAAAGAAATTCATGTTGCCAAGATCACAATAAAATTTCTTGGGAATGGAACTTTCTAGAAGGATGTCATGAATACCTTTCGCAGTGGTCCATACTGTTTTCGGTACTTCTTATTCCAAGATATTCCTATCTTCTTCAAGAGTTTCTGGCCCAGCTGATCAACGGGAATTATATTACTCTCCTCCTTATGAAAGAAAGAAAAGTCATTTAAGAAAATCTGGTAAGATTTAAGTGCAATGCTTACGAATTCAAGGGACCAACAGGATTAATAAATGGGCCTGTAACACCAAACAAGTAGGTGGATTAACCAAAATTATTTAAAAATCAAAAGCGTTTTAAAATAGATTAAGCCTAAGTTTAGAAAACTTGAATTTTGCCACTTTCTATGTGGTAACGTTTAAACATTTCAAGAGCAATACTCAAAGTGTATTTAGAGATTTGGTAAATTTCTGATATTATGTGGGATTTTTAGAAGAAATATTTTCATGCAAAAAAAACTACTGGTCTCTTCTGAATGTTCTGAATTATAAACAACTTCTAAAAGGGGGTAAGAAGTGACTATTTCGAGCTGAAATCTGTCCCCTTACCACAAAAATTCATATGCTGAATTCCTAACTTTCAAAATTTTAACTGATTATATTTGGATAGAGCAGTTAAAGAAATGACCAAGTTAAAATGAGGCCTTTAAGGGTGGGCCCTTATCCAATCAAGCATCCTTATAAGAAAGGAAATTTGGACACACAGAGACACCAGGGATGCACATGAACACAGAAAAGGCCATCTGAGGACACAGCAAGAGCCAAACAGAGAAGCCTCAGAAGAAACCAAATCTGCAGACACCTTGATCTGGACTTCCAGCCTGAGAACTGTGAGAAAGCAGATTTCTGTTAATTAAGACACCCGTCTGTGGGATTTTATTACGTCACATTACTTTGCCAACAAAGGTCCGTCTAGTCAAGGCTATGGTATTTCCAGTGGTCATGTTTGGATGTGAGAGTTGGACTGTGAAGAAAGCTGAGCACTGAAGAATTGATGCTTTTGAACTGTGGTGTTGGAGAAGACTCTTTGAGAGCCCCTTGGACTGCAAGGAGATCCAACCACTCATTTCTAAAGGAGATCAGTCCTAAGTGTTCATTAGAAGGACTGATGCTAAAGCTGAAACTCCAATACTTTGGCCACCTCATGCCAAGAGTTGACTCATTGGAAAAGACCCTGATGCTGGGAGGGATTGGGGGCAGGAGGAGAAGGGGACGACAGAGGATGAGATGGCTGGATGGCATCACCGACTCGATGGACATGAGTTTGAGTGAACTCTGGGAGTTGGTGATGGACAGGGAGGCCTGGCGTGCTGCGATTCATGGGGTCGCAGAGAGTCGGACAAGACTGAGCGACTGAACTGAACTAGCAGACTAATACAGTAGCCATAGACCAATATTCAGCCTAGGTCTCTAGAAGGAAACTGAGAAAAAAATGTTAAGAATGAATGAATAAATAAAAAGAGACTACCATCTTTACAATAGGGTACAAGATAAAGATTAAAAGTCATACACTTGAGGTATTGTCAGTACTGGGAATGAAAAAGGGGACATAACTTCAGGTCCTAAAGACATTAAAAGGATAATATGGGAAAACGGTAAATTCCAAAGAAGTATATACAATATATTCCAATTATATTTAAAGTAACAATAACAACAATAATAATATCCAAAGAAATCTTGTAACCCAATCTTAACATATCTATACAAACACAAAAGAAATAAAAATGCAAAGAATATAGATCATAGTGTTAAAAGTCACCAGACATTTGGTTTAAACTTATTTCCTTTATATACTTTCAATTTTTTCCCTCAAAATTTCTACCATTCGTGTTTCTTTTATAATCAGAAAGCCTCTAATAAAAATTTTTTTTCAATAGATAGATAATTTCCCCCCAAAAGACTATGAATAGTAACAGTATCTATCATTTCTACCAACTAAATCATATAGCTGATATATACATAAACACACACATATACTCTTTCTACCTGTAATAAGATTGCTTTTAAAATCACCAATGGATCATCAATCTCCTCTTTATTCTGAATATCTTCCAAATTCACATCTGGTTTACTTTTGTCCTCCTAAAGAAGGAAAAAAATAAAAAAAAGTTTCTATCACTAATCTCTTAGTAATTAGCAAAACAGGAATGCTTGTGCCTCGGAGGTTTCAAGATGAAGAAATGATGATAAAAATATCATACTAATTTGTATGTGCTTTGGAATCAGGCAGTTTGGCTTTGAATTTCAACTGTGGTTGAATAAGCCTGGACAAACTACTTATCTCTCTAGCATTTCTATAAATTGGGATTGCAAGGTAAATAAAGCTTCTAGCACAGTGGTCCCCAACCTGGACACTCCCTTGCTTGCTTGCTTGCTAAGTCACTTCAGTCGTGTCCGACTCTGTGTGACCCCATAGACAGCAGCCCACCAGGCTCCCCGTCCCTGGGATTCTCCGGGCAAGAACACTGGAGTGGGTTGCCATTTCCTTCTCCAATGCATGAAAATGGAAAGTGAAAGTGAAGTCACTCAGTCGTGTCTAACTCTTCATGACCCCATGGACTGCAGCCTACCAGGCTCCTTTATCCATGGGATTTTCCAGGCAAGACTATTGGAGTGGGCTGCCATTGCCTTCTCTGGGACACTCCCTTAGTCCCCTTCTTTCAGAGTTTTAAGTTTCATTATGCAGGCACGACTGATTGAATCATTGGCCTTTGGTGACCCATCATTGGTCCCTGGTGGCTCAGGGGTGAAAGAATCTGCTTGCAACACAGGAGACATGAGATCGATCCCTGGGTCAAGAGATCCCCTGGAGGAGGGCATGCATCCTGTACTCTTGCCTGGGATATCCCATGGTCAGAGGAGCCTGTCAGGCTGCCGTACATGGGGTCGCAAAGAGTCAGACATGACTGCAGCAATGAGCACACACCACCAAACTCAATCTCCAGCCCCTGGTCCCTCCCTGGTCAGGGGAAGGGGCTGAAGGTTCTAACCCTCTAACCATGTGATTGGTCCCTCTGGTGACCAGCCCTCACCCTGCAGGTAACTTCATTAGCATAAACTCAGGTATGGTTGAAAGGGGATCATTATGAACAAGACAAGACAACCTTATCACTGGGGAACTCTCAAGGAGCTCTAAGCCAGGAATCCAGGACAAAGATCAAATGTATATATTTTTATTATGCCACACAAATAGATCCCAGCAAAAAGCTAGAAACCTGAAAGGGCTATGCTAAACCCCCCTCGTCAACAAAGGACAATGAGAAACTTGTTTGCTTTCACCTTGCTACTAGATGAAGGTGGAAATACACTCCCTCTAAAAACCTATAGTCACAGACAGGTCCTCATGTGAGTTCGTGGCCCAAATTCATACTAGCTGCATGGCTCTAAGACACAGATCTTATCTTCAAGGTGTTAAAGGTTGCAGGTGACCACAGGCATGTGGTAGAGCCAGACACACATTTTTCATGGAGGGTACTTTTAACTCAGGCTTCCAATCACTCCTAAACCTATTTGTATTCTTAAAAATACAAATAGGAGGTCAGTAGTTAATGACCTCTTATTTGTATTCTTAAAAAACAAATAGCCAACCAAGTCTACAGTCTAAAATAACAAAATCATGAGGAAACAAAGTCAGCAGATATCCAAAGACCCACGGTCTTCAGATACTGCAATTTTCAGGTAGAGAATAAAAAAACAGTGTGTTTAAGATGTTTAAAGGCATTCACAGGTTTCCCAGGTGGCCCTAGTGGTAAAGAAACCGCCTGCCAATGTAGGAGACATAAGAGACATGGGTTCGATTCCTGGGTTGGGAAGACCCCTTGGAGAAGGAAATGGCAACCCCCTCCAGTATTCTTGCCTGGAGAATCCCATGGACAGAGGAGCTTGGCGGGCTACAGTCCATGGCGTTGCACAGAGTTGGACACAACTGAAGTGACTTAGCATGCAAAGACATTCATGCCTAAGAAACAAGAGATTTAAAAATGGCAGGAGGGGAGAGGTAGGCTGGCATCGCCCAGGACGTGACACTGGTGCAGGGGCATGTGGCCTGGGCCGAGTCCTCCTGCTTTCTGCCAGTGTCCAACCTTGGTCTTGTGAGGACAGGCAGGTCCTACAAGCACCAGTCTCGGGGCTGACTCCTGAGAGTTACTGAAAAGCCTCCTTTGTCTCACATCCTCAAATGTTCAAAGTGATATCAACCATCAGTGAAACAAAAGCCCCCCGCTTTGGAAGGCATAAGTCAGGCTCCTCTTCATAGCAAGATCTAGGGTCACATTCTGAATAGTTAATGACCTCCATGCAAGAGGGAAGAGCTCATCTTCTAGCTGGGCTGAGAGAGACTAAAATGTTGGCTTTCACCCAAGGAACATTATATGAGTCAGGTCATTTAAAGGTGTTCCTTGCAGATGGCACCTAGCAGGGAAACTTGCAAGGGAAGAAGAAATCACCAAACTGAAAGCAGAAAAAACAATACCTGCCTGTGTTTACAGTATTTGGAGTCCTTTGTCTCTAGGCATAAGAGATCTCTCAGGATAATGGTAGTAAACAGACAAGCAGTGTCCAGCAGGTATACCTACTGAAGCTGGAACTCTTAAAGCATGCATCATTATTTGAACACCATAAAGCTCTAGATGAAAAACTAGTGATTCTTAAAGAGTGGAATAATAATAATAATAAAAGATAAATGTGATGTTTCACAGAAGTCATGAATATGTAAATATACAGGCAGAGACAGAAAGCAATCTTCTGATTGTTCTTTAAGTTTCAGGAAGATCCTGCTAAAGTACCAGAGCTTCAGACCAGAGAAGCAGTGCAGAGAGCCAAACCAAGTGAAAGCATGCCTGCCTGCCCTTTTGAGTCATATAATGGAACTGAGAGAAGAGCTTGATGCTGCTATCCTTTCCAAAGAAATGAACACAGAATTGTAGAGATATCCAAGGGAGAACAACTCAAAAGGAAGATATGGAAGAATCATTCCTTTTGAGCTACCTCACTGCACAGTGTGAAGCTTACCTCTGTGCATGATGTCAATGATAAACTTAAAAAACGAAACTGGAAATAAATACTTTATGCATCAAAAGACTGAGGATAAATCCTGCCCACTAGAGAAGTGCCTAAAATCTGACACTGGCTGAGCAAGACTGAGGAGGGCCTGTGGCCAGCATGGAGGACAGCAGAGACACAGCCCTGAGGCAGAAGCACAACTGCATGGAAGGCAGGAGCACTTTCTAAGGCTGAAGAGAGACAGGGCGACATTGGAAACAAAGGCTACCACAGAAGCATGCTGCTGCTGCTAAGTCGCTTCAGTCGTGTCCAACTCTGTGCGACCCCAGAGACGGCAGCCCACCAGGCTCCCCCGTCCCTGGGATTCTCCAGGCAAGAACACTGGAGTGGATTGCCATTTCCTTCTTCAATGCGTTAAAGTGAAGTCGCTCAGTCATGTCCGACTCTTAGCGACCCCATGGACTGCAGCCTACCAGGCTCCTTTATCCATGGGATTTTCCAGGGAAGAGTACTGGAGTGGGGTGCCATTGCCTTCTCTGCCACAGAAGCATAAGTGGAAGGAAAAAACCAGGAACTACAGTAGACTAGGCAAAGAGAAAAAAAAAAGAACTACAAAATAACTATTTATAAAACCTGTTCACAAGCTTCTGTAAAGATCTAATAAAAGGTTCAACTTCATCTTTTAGAGAGAATGAAATAAAGTTAATGTAATTGTTTGAAAGTGGGGGGGGATGGGGGAGAACAGCTGCTTGGAGAGTAAGATTCACTTTTCATGGGGCCTGGAAGACAGCAGTGTGAAGGAAGGTAACAGGTTAAGAATCAGCAACTAACGGTAGAACATGGAGGGCAGAACTAGACAGAGGAGGTAAGACGTGCGTCACTCTTATCTGACTGAAATGTGAGCTAGTGTCTTGGCAAATAGGCACAAGCATTCGAGAGATGCGTGTATGGCTTCCTAGACCCCAAACTGGATAAACCAGTTCTAGAAATAAAAGAAATGGGAGGTTAAGGATAGTAGAGAGTGAAACAAAACTCTTTTTCCCAAAAGCAAGATGGTTGATTATTAAGTCAATGTACTAACAAGATAACTGTATTTCAATATACCAGCCACAAGCAGTCCAAAAACTACACAGAATAGACACAGTACCACAGAACATCTCCCTGGTCAATATTTTCCCAATAGAACGGTCAAGACTTTAAATATCCAAACTTTACAAAGCACAAGTATCTCTCAGTACACTCTACATACAACCGACAGAGCATCAGAAACACAGGGAGATGTTCTGAAAAGCAAAGTGAATGCCAGCAAAGGGAACACGGCAGTTTTCAATACTGCTGGCACTCAGAGGGCTTCCCAGGTGGCTCAGTGGTAAAGAATCCACCTGCCAATGCACGAGATGCAGGAGACCCAGGTTTAATCTCTGGGTCAAGAAGATCCCCTGGAAGAGGAAATTGCAGCCCATTCCAGGATTCTTGCCAGAAAAATTCCACAGACAGAGGAGCCTGGCTAGTCTATGGGGTTGCAAAGAGTCGGACACGACTAAGCACGCACACATCCATGCACAGCACTCGGAGAAGCTGTGTTACCTCAAGTAGAGCAATTATTCATTCATCACAGTATTAACAGTTTGACAACCAGGAAGGCATGTCTGAAGCATGCCACATCCTAACATGATGGGTTAGAACTTACATATTGGTGTTTTAGTTACATTTTAGGAAACTGGTTGAGAGTTTGGGGCTAGCATGTAATATATTACAATTTTTTCCACTGCAAATAACTGGAACTGGACTCCCGATGAGTGCTTTATTTTCTAGAGAAAATTATAAAACTTTTTTTAGATGACACTAAAGAGGCTCTAAAAACCAAAAAGATATATCTTATTTACACATGTCGATTCAAAACCCTACTACTTTTATGTGCATATATGTGTGAGAATATTGACAAGGTGACTCTAGAAATGTTCAGAAAACCATAAAAACCAAAACACTCCTGAAGAATAACAACACACAGAGAGACTTGCCCTACCAGATAACAAGACTTACTAATACAGCTACAGAAATTAATAGTGCAGCACTTGCCTAGGAATAGGAAAACAAGAACAACAACAACAAAAACAGAGCCCCAAAATGGACTTAAATAAAATAACAATTAATATAACAGAACTAGCATTGTAGACTGGGGGGGAAAGAATGGAATATTAAATAAGTGGTACTGGGAAACTGGATTCCCAGACAGAATAAACATTATGCCATTCACAGCAAAGCATTTCCGTAAGACTGAAGTCTCATTTGTAAAACACAAAGAAGACAATATAGAAGGATCATTTTTGTTTGGTGCCATGAAAGACAAAGAAAGC
The DNA here is from genome assembly GCF_001704415.2 of Capra hircus. Classification (NCBI taxonomy): domain Eukaryota; kingdom Metazoa; phylum Chordata; class Mammalia; order Artiodactyla; family Bovidae; genus Capra; species Capra hircus. Next base: position 7,561,730 of record NC_030810.1, on the reverse strand, counting down.
TGAGGAATGGTTATTGATTAGAGGAGACCGAAGGGCTTCCCTGGTGGCTCAGATAGTAAAGAACCTGCCCGCTAATGCAGGAGATGCCAGAGACACAGCGTTTGGGGCTTCCCTGGTGGCTCAGATGGTAAAGCGTCCGCCCACAATGTGGGAGACCTAGGTTCGTTCCCTGGGTTGGGAAGATCCTCTGGAGAAGGAAATGGCAACTCACTCCAGTGAAAAAAAAAAAAGAGAGAGACACAGCGTTCGATCCCTGGGTTGGGAAGATCCACTGGAGTAGGAAATGGCAACCCACTCCAGTATTCTTGCCTGGAAAATTCCATGGACAGAGGAGTCTGGCAGGTTACAGTCCATGGGGTTGCAAAGAGTCGGACATGACTGAGCATCTAACACTTTCACTTTTCAAGATATGTTAATTAAATATAATGTATGTTCCTGGACTTGACACTACAGTGGGAAGAAAATGCTATAAAGGATTTGGATGAAACAGGTTAAATCTGAATATAAAATACATATTAGATAATAAAGAGTATTGTATCAGTATTAAAGTTGATTTTGATCTACGCTTATGTAAGAGAATGTCCTGGTTCTCTGGAGATAAACACTGAGGAATTTAGGGATAAAGAGGCCCATGAAACTTCAAGTGGTTCAGCATTAATAATGATGTTAACTCTGTGTGTGTGTGTGTTTGTATACAGAGGATGGGCTTGCAGAAATGTGGCAAAATGTTAACAACTGGAGAACCTAGGTGAAGAGCAAATAGGAGATGTTTAAAAAATTTAAACTTCTATCTGTATAAACTTTTAATGCCTTTAAGAGTTTTCCACAGAGTGAACATATAAGAAATGACCAAAAAATAGCCTCACCAAAATAATAAGGCTAGAAAACAGTTGCAAAGATACTCTTAAACTAATTTCTATACTTACTTGAAACTGCCAGTTTCCCAAATGATCGACATCTTTAATATACACGTGATAATGTCCTCCATAGCAACCACCTTTGTGTATAATAACTGAGAAGAGCTCATACATATATTCCAAGTCATCTAATTCACTCTACAAGAAAGAACATAAACATTGTTATAGTTTACATAAGACAAAGATATATATAATGAAAAGGGAAAGAAGAATTTCAATTATTAAAATCAGTAAGAAACATCACTGGTTATTTTTAGTATTATTTAGGGTAAATTAACATAAATTTGAATAGCCAGTTTTAAATTTTGAAATTTGTAATTCTTAGACTGAAAATACCAGTCATACTACACCAACCAAATTCTGCCTGAGTTAAACATAAAAACATATATTCAATCAAGATGCTATTTTTATGTACTTTGGCTAAAATCATGGAAGTCCACATTATAACACAAGACATATTACCCTATCAGTGAGTGAGAGAGCATTTTAGCAAGAGAAAATCGTCTCGTATTAAACCTATTATACTGGTTTATAAAGGAGTTCTTTAGCAGCTGAATATATTTTAACAAGACTGTTACGTGCCTCAAAGTCAGAGCTATATCTACTATGCATTACCCCTCCAGACACTTCAGTCCTCTGCATAAAACAGGAATCTGGCAATTATGAATACTAGCTGGTTTTGTTTAGAGGCAGTTTAGTGGAATGAAAAGTTCTTTTTTCAGTTATCAAATCTGTGATCAATCTTTTCTACAAGCAATGTGCTCTATAACTGTATAATTATGGACACCTGTGTGTGCATGCTCAGTTGTGTCTGACCGTGTGACCACATGGACTGTAGCCCACCAGGCTTGTCTGTCCATGGAATTTTCCAGGCAAGAATACTGGAGTGGGTTGCCGTTTCCTACTTCAGGTATGAACACCTACATGGGCATTAAAAAACAAAACCCACTTTAGGTTAAAAGATACTTGGCATATGTGATGCTACTTGGGAAGTGTCAATTATTTAAGGAACTTATTTTCTTAAATTATACTTTTTAAGTGAGCAGCATTTTTTAAATGTCATTTTTCAAATGTCTGGTTCAGGCAAAAACCAAGAGAGATGTAAACAGAGATGATAACGATTTTCATTAATACAGAAAACAAAAAGCAAAATTATTGTGAATTTCTTAGATGCTCAATGTCTTGCTTTTTTCAGTTTTGTTATTTCAACATGTTAAAATCATGTAACAAACTACTTTTTACAAAAGGACAAAAATTTTTCTATATGAGATAACGGAAGTTAACTAAACGTACTGAGGTAATCGTTTCATATTATATGTAAACCAAGCCAACATTCTGTACACCTTAAACTTATACAAGTGATGTGGGTCAATTATTTCTCAATAAAACTGAGACAGGGAGAAATAACTCAATTATTTCAAAATGAACTTTTTTTTTCAGGCAGCAAATAGGAGCAGGGAAAAGTACCCTGGAAAACCTGTTTATTCTGTATATGCTGGTAATAGGCTCAGAGCCAAGACATTAGAACCTTTCAATGGAAATTAGTATAATTATAAAACCCAAAAGCTCAGTAACTAGGCTGAGGAAGGTCCACCCGAATTTAAAACCATTTAGAAAAAGATTACTTTGATACACAGAAATTCTATAGCTGGCTAATTAATGTTCTGGTCTTAAACATATAAAGAATGGTTTTTAACAAGAAATGCATCAGTCTCATCACTCTGATCTTGGCATGTATAGCAATGGCACAGAAAACATTTTTAAACAGCTTATAAAGAAGACTGATTATGTAATTAATTTGTTTTTAAACTTTTTTTTTCCCCATGTCTCAAGGATTACAAATTCTACACTAGTGACATTCCAATTTCTCATTCGCTTTCTAAATGTGTAATTCATTGTTGCATCTAAAGTAAACTAGATCCAAATAGGAACATCCTACTGAATGTTAATTTTTCCTATTGCAGGGTCTTTTCTAATTCTATTCTTAAACTTTCATTTCTAAGATTTTTCAAGGAGAGTTAAGGGGAAAAAAAAAACCTAGAAATAAATCCATCCCTGGAAATTAAAAAGGACTGTAATAAACTAGTGGTTCTCAACCAGGAGCAATTTTACCCACCTTTCCTCTCCTCAGGAGACACAGACATTTGGCAGTCTGAAGACATTTTTGTCACTTCTGGGCACAGAAGCGGGAGATGCTACTGTCATCTACTAGGCAGAGGCCAGGGATGTTGCTTAACATCCTAAAATACATGGCACATCCCACCACAACAGAGAATTACGCAACTCTAAACGTTAATGGGGGCTGACCAGGTGGTGCAGTGGTAAAGACTCCAGCTGCCAATGCAGGAGACGTAAGAGATGCTGGCTGGATCCCTGGATGAGGATCCCTGGAGGGCATGGCAACCCACTCCAGTGTTCTTGCCTGGCAAACTCCACGGACAGAGGAGCCTGACAGGCTACAGTCTTTGGAACCACAAAGAGCTGGACACGACTGAGCAACTGAGCACACAAATTTTAACAGTGCCAAGGCTGAGGGACTGCACGAAGCAAACTGCAAATCAGGTCAACATAAGATTCCCCTTTAGAGGGGAAAAGAAAGAATTTCAAAACAGAATAGTTCAAACCTGTTCACAAAAAGGCTTGAGATTGATCCGGAGAGGGAATGTGTAACAGCTTGTTTCCTTGTATCGTTCACACTTCACAAAATCAAAATTAAATCTTAATAATGAAATTGTAAGGAAGGGAGGCAGCTTACGTAATTTGGCCGACTGTCAAAAGAAAAAAAATGTAAATTTTAAAAGCTGAATTATATAAAAGAATAACACTTCATAAGGTATAAAAAGGCAACCTATGACACAGTTTTAAGATAAATATGTCCTTAAGTCACATAAACTAATCATTGTGGATTCAGTACAACTCTTGACATAAACTCATCTATTTTATGGTGCTAAAAGTTGACATCGCTCACTTATGCTTACACCTAAAAATTTACAGCGCACTTGTATGTTTTAATGTTGCTATCCTAAATAAAATTAAATCTACCTGATGAGAGTGCTTCCTCCCAAAGAGCACTTCTTTCCTGCCCAAGCCCTGACCTTTCACCTTCCCCCTTGGTCACTATCTCGACTTTACACAGCTCTTATTTACTGAAGAGCTGGAGCTCTTTCACCTTCGACCTAGGGACTGTTTCAGTGGATCTGAATCCTTTAAATTACATGAAAATATTATGTGTATTTGTGTGTATTTTTCTGGGGAGAAGATCCACAGCTTTCATGAGACTTTCAAAAGGACTCTAACTTCCCAAATACTGAGATTCATTGACTGGGGTTTTCTAGTTACTGTCCTTAAAGGCAGATAGTAAAATATTTTTTATTTTAATGCCTTGCTTTAAAACAAAACACTATATTGAGCTGCTTTTTATTTTAAAGGCATGAGCTTTTCCCAAATCCTTTATTAATGGCAATGTGAGGGGGGCAAAAAAAAAATCCTTCCCCATATATAAAATTAACAATAAATATCTAACATCCCTCAGACAGCAATTCTACAAATCTAGTGGGTGAAAAAGAAATTAAATGAAAAAGCAGCAATCTAACAACATGGCAGATTTTCACACTAGCTCAAAAAAAAAATGCATCTAAAAAAAGGGAGTAACTCAACTATAACGTGGCGAGAAAAGAAAGACTGCCCAGAACAAGAAAATATGCATTAATTTAGGTAACACAACCAAGCCTAACCTTAGAATACAATAAATCCAATGCAACTAGAAGGCAACTTTAAAAATATCAAGATCAAAAAGTTTTCACTGAAAATGAATTAAACCAATGACATAAAAGGTGCATGCAAGAATTATTTTTGTTTGGCAAAAGGTTCTTATTTTACCAATGTGCAAATTAAGTTCAACCAAAACTAAGCATGTATTTGTCTTTCCATGATGCTCCATCCTCTTAATTTTATATTTATTTTATTAGGTTGTAGTTGTAACACCAACGAGGAAATACAAAATAAGTAAGCAAAAAACAAGCCTTTCTCTTCGGGTTTATAAAAGGGCAAAGGCTAAATGGAAATAAATATTAAACAATATAAAATTGTTTTCAAATCCTGGTTTCAGATCCCCCTGTGAAAGCTACAGGCATGGAGTTTATTTTTTTATCACATTTTCACCTACAATCTCCAGGATCCAAATCAATACCGTGTGCTGTCTAAATCAACCCTCATTTTCTTTGTTGGAAAATTCAATATTGTCAGCTCTAGGAATAGTGCTATCACTCTGTCTTAACAGAATAACTGCAAAGATAAATCTTTTGTGGTAGTTCTTTAAGTCAGGGCTCAATAACCACTGGTTCAACTGAGTTCAAGGTTACCGAGTTAATGAACAGCCTGTCATACCATCCACAAGCTGTTAAAGAGTTCCTACTACAGATAATAATAGCAGCTGAGTTGATGCCACGTTGCAAAATAAATCAGTTGCTTAAATCTTGTTTTCTTTTTCTTCTATATTTTGCTTTGTTGTATGAAGAAGAACCCTGAGTACTCTGTCAAGTCCTGTCAAGTTAGGCACTTTGAATGGGGGGAGAAGGAAAGGCCACATTAGATTTGTTAGCATCAAGGAAGATACCTATCAACATATATATCAATACTGTACAATAACTGCATATGCAAAAAATAAAGCTCTCTGTTTTCATAGTGGCAGACCAAAAAACTGAAAGCTCAACAAGCTTCCTAGTTGGCAGATATAAAAATACATTGCCTTCTTCATAACAGTAACTTCCAAAGGGAAAAAAAAAGGTTTATTTATGAAACACTGAGCTACAAATAAATTTTTCCTGGGAGAGAAAGAAGTTGAGTGAACTGTGAGGTTGAAAGCTTAAAAAGCACTATAAAAAAATTAAAATACAAATACATATACAGTGTAAGGAAACGTCTTTTCAATCCTTATTACTGATTAAAAGCTTCACGTGCGTCTCATACACGTGACTTCACTCGAGAGACGTCCCTGCTCCCAGCACTGCACGCACACCCGCAGAAGAGGCAGGGGTCTATGTTTACCTTTGCGGCTTTAACCAGCCTGCCACAGTTTCCACAGTGGTATAAGTTGTCACAGTCAAAAACTTCCTCCTCTACATACATGTTCCAGAGTGCGTCTTCCAAACCTGATACATTTTTGACTGCTACTGTTAGATCTAGGAAATCTTCCTGAAATATACATGAACATAACTTTGAAAATACAATTCCACAGATGTTCACAAACAGATCACCAACTCAAACATACACTGGGAATAATCACACATACATTCTTTTTTAAAACACATATATCTTTTCTATATATGAAGGCATAGGTCTCTCAACTAGATACGGTGAGATTCATAACAATAAATTATTCTTTCTCAAGCAAATTATAACTCAGCTTAAAATATATCAGGAGCCAATTTACGAGTTCACTGTAGATACAATAAAACCTATTTTTATCAGGAAATAAACCACTGAACGCATGAATTGAGAAGAGTGTATGTGCAGTTCATTAGTACTATGTTAGTCTCCAGACAGGCACAGCAAGGCCATGGTTAGAATCTCTATTGTAAACCCTGCTTCCCCATCTTCTGCTAGGGTTAGTTTAAGAAAAAAAATTATTTGGGGCCAGGACATAAAGGTATTTTCATGAAAATTAAGAGGAGGATATTTTCTAAAATGTGAGTCTACTAATTCTACTAAAATTACCTTTGAATTACAACATATTTCCAATATTAAACAGACACAATTTGACAAGTTGAAAGCACATTTATAATTTTGCATGTGTATTTGTGCAACAGCATTACCTTGAGGGATTATGGGGATCGTAAAATAGCATTAGTTAATTAGTTCATGGTGGAATTCTAAAGCAGTAAGACTAACATTCATACATGGTTTACAAGATAGATATGTGAAAAGTTAATGCCTAATCTATAATGTGCCTTCACGTACATTATGTCTTAAAATTACTTTGTGAATCATTACATTATAGTGGTCAATCATATAGTAACCCACATACACGTAACATCTTAATATTTCCAAACCAGGCTGCCCAAATCTTCTATTATGATACACAATAAGGGCTCAAAAGTCTTTTTTATGCCCAATACTTTCATTTAAAAATATATAAAAATATATATATATATACTTCAAAAAGGCAATTAGTGCAACACTTAGAAAATGGCATTTAATTTTTTACTTAATAGCTTTCTATAATTAACTTAATAACTTACTTAATAACTTTCTATAATTCTTGCCATAAGAAAAGAAGGTTTTTAATTAAAGGACAATGGTTCAGTGATGAAATCATTTGTTATATAAGATTTGTAGTGCAAGCAGTGATTATTAAATTTACACAAGCAAATTTCTAACTACATAAAATGGATAATCTGTTATGACAAATAACTGAAGGTTACACCAGTTTAAACAGGATTATGATAGCTTTATATATATAATATTTAAACATAAGCACACACATACAAACGAGCTTTCTGAGGGACATCAATAAACTAAATCCAATATTTACTTACAGATTTATTTGTTAACTTAAACATTCCTCAGTGTTTTCTGTTATTACCTAAGTGATTTCTTTAAGATATTCCAACCACCGACCCATGACGATATTGGCTTTTCTCATGATACCACAGGCCCCTACTGTAAATATTCCCCAAATCTACTATCTAAATATTAGAGGAATAAATAGAAGATTTAAGCTATATCTTTAGGTATCTACTTCTTTCAGTTTACATGGAGAAATCTGGATTATAAACTTATAATCTGGGAGCATCTAGAGTACAAGAAAAAAGTGATAGTTATTTATAGTAATAAGCACATTAATCCTCATATGGTACAGATCACAGATTTAATTACATGAATTATAATTTATGATTTAACTTATTACTAAAATACTCTTGCATATTCACCTGCTTTTCACTGACATTCTTACATTCTTTACAAACAATCTGGTTAACAATGGTTCCGTGATAGAGACGGTTGATGAGGTCATGGCCGGAGGTTCCAACTAAAGAAGTTTCCAAAGCACTAAAGAGAATTCGATTCAGTTCCTGCACATCATGTTGCCTCATTTCCTATAAAACAGGTAACTTTTAAATGTAATTTTGTGCTTCAGAATTTTAAAAACAGATTTTTTTTAAGTGATATTAGTTGAAAAACACAAGACTTATTTAGAAATCCAAAGGCAAGCCTCCATCAAATGTAAGGATGACTAAGCTAAATGAGCTGAGAGCAGGCTAAGAGATCACCACCTATTCTCACTTTTACTACAAAATGAAAAAACAAACAGATGGTGTTTAGCATGTACATGTAACTCAAGTCACCTGAGAACAGGAAAGTGCATTTGTTTGGCAGGAAACCATGTACATGGCTGTGCCAGAGGAGAGGAGAGGAGAGGAAGGAACAGAACAGGCAAAGAACAGTCAGGCAGTGTGTGCACAAAGAAACCACAGTTCAGAGGGACAGGTAAACACTCTGAATCATCAGCATTTGAGAAGAACTAGAGCCTAATGCTTTGACATGTGGACCAACAAAGCAAGACTAACACACTGCCTGGAGAAAAATTCTGATGGAATCTGCCTTAACCTGCAGATTAATTTGAAAGCCACCGAGAAATCACTGTATGAAACTGTGTGTGAAGAGGATGAGAACCATTTATAAATCCAAAGTCAAGGGGCACACCAACATATAGGAGTGGAGAACACAAGGAAGAACCAGCACAGGAGCCCGAGGAAGAGCCAGGGATGTCAGCAAGGATGGTGAGTGCCGCTACTGAGGGCTGCAGGGAGTGGAGCAGTGTCTCCTGGACTGGGCATGTGGACACCGTGAGTGACTGTGACTGGAAGGGTAGAAAGGAGGGAGAGGAGCAAATGGAGGGTGCAGAGGAGTGGGGTGAGAAGATGATTTTGAAGGTACATTTCAAGGGAAGAGAAGCTGATTAAGGGATGAAAGCTGGAAAAAGATGTGGGACCTATGATCTTTTTCTTGGTTTCTGACACACAAGGCACTAGGTGATACAAATTTCTCCAGTATCACTGGCTCTGATGGGACAGAAAGTTTGCGGAAGTTTTCAAGCTGTTTCTGAACAATCCTAAGTTTGGCAAAGGTGCCTCCGAGACCTCTCTACCATTGCAGGTCAGTCTGAGAGGGTTTCCTACAAGATTTTATTTAGAAATTAATCAATCAGGTTTTCACATCTTTAAGAAGGATGAAGCCAACAAGAGGAAGCTCTTTATCTAAACAAAGAGAAATCCATCAACTGATGACTAGGTTAAAAGAAGCCAAAACACTGAGGCATATCCATCCAAGAGAATATCATCTGGTAATAAAAAGGAATGAAGTGCTGAAACATACTACAGCATGAATAAATTTTGAAAACTTTACGTGAAAGATGTTAGCTACAAAAGTTCACATAGTATATGAAACTATTTCTGTGAAGTGTCCAGAAGAGGCAAATCCAGGGAGAGACAGAGGGGAAAACAGTGGCCAGGGACTCAGGGAAAGGGCACACAGGGTTGGGGAGGAATTGCTAATGGGTTCGTGGTTTCTTTTGGTGGTAGCGAAAAGATGTCCTAAAGTTGACTGTAGCGACTGTTATACAACCCTTGTGATGCTTGTACAACTCTGAATATACTAAAAAACCACTGAACTTGTACCCTTTCAAAGAGTGAATCTTAGGGCATGTGAATTATATCTCAATAATTTAAGACAAGACAATACCTTTAAAATAAGGAAAGAAAGAGGAATTCACCCTAAGCACCTGCCCTACACCAGAAACGTAACATACACTCTTCAGGGAATGTATTATACCCTATTTTACTTCCAAGCTCAAACCTGACTTCTTCAACCACATAGCATCGTCCAGTTAATTAGTGTTATTGGTTAGAAGACAAGAGTTCACAGTTTATTTCTGAAGGCAACATAACCTTATTCTGATCATTGCCTCTTTAAATTCTGTGGTGGTCTCCCATATCTTCGTCTCTACAGAAATACATCTACTCCATAAAAAACTGCAGAGCTGATTTTGATTTTGTGCAGCTAACAGCTCATCAGTATTGACAATGCGCACCTTCACTTAGTGCTAACACAGGTTTAGTGAAACCTGTGAAACACCCTTAGGAGTGCAAGCAAGATAAAATGAAACACAACAAAACAGGAGGAAGTCCACACAGACAGGAGGACACAGGAGGAAAATGAAGCGAGTCAAGAGAAAGGCAGGACAGGGAAAACGAAAAGACCTGCCAAGAATGACGTCACTGTTTCGCTTGAAGAAAATGTTCAAAATTAAAATATCCAGATTTAAACACATAAAGGCAGATATATTAATTGCCAGTCAGCTTTTTAAGTTGATAAGTGGTTTTCTATAAAAATGCCAATTTTCCATTAACATAACAGGTATTATATCTCAACTACACTGTACAAAGGGTAGAAATGATAAAAACCAGCTCTTACAAACATTTTCCCCTGTATCCACAACCCCTTTCCCCAACTCCAAATGACATCCATTCATAAAATCCTGAGTAACAGCAAATGTCTAAAATGCATTTCTGGCTTGTAATTGTGTAGTTTAGAAGTAAATATTTAAACAATATCCTGAGACCATAAGATAAAATTAAAGGAAGGCAGATAACGTTAAGCCGGTGTTTACTCTTTCTCGCTGGTAATACTTCCCTGGAAAGCTGACCTCCGTACCTCATCACTGGTCCACCCAAAGCTGTCAGTGAGGTCGGCTGTGGATGCAGCTGCCTGGTCTAAGAGGAGAAGCTGTGCAAACAGCCGCTGTAGCTGCAAAGGTATGATTCGGACCTGAGTGAGAAACAAACGTGCTCCTGGAGGAAATCTTTTAAACGTTGGCTGGGCATTTTAAAAAGAACTGTGTACTACTGTTCTCCTATCTTCCAGTCGATTTAGTTCACTCAGGACAAAATTTACGAATACTGTGAAGGATGAACACATTTATTTTTCTTTGAAAATTCTAATTCAATACAATTCTTAGCTACCTGGAGCTCTCTACCTGGGCATAGTACAGATTAATATTAAAACCCAAACCAGCCCTAATAAACCACCCAATTAATCACAGACTGACAGGAACTTAAGTCTCCAACAATTTCATCCTTTTTCCAAAACTGCTCAGATACAGACATACTCCCTATGGAGAACTTTCCAGCTGCAAAAATCTCACAGGGCCGGCTGCACCCTGCCTTTGCTCTCTTCCTGCCAGCACCACACCCGTTCTGCCCCTGTGGTGTGGGCTCGGGCACTGAGAATGCGGCTCAGAGCCTGCTCTGGAGACTGGACTTAAATATCTAGAGGGAGCATATGCTAGAAACTTGGCAGCAATTTTGCACTGTCATAACATTTCTTTATAACAAAAGTCTGATCTGCAACCGATTGAGAAAAAAACAAAACAAAACAAAACACCAGGCTCTTTGCCATACACGGAGTTTGAGAGACACTGGGCTGATCATGAAACTCTTACTAAGATAAGCACAGATTGTAGTCTGGGGGTGATAAATTTCTGAATGATATTTAAGCAAGGGAGAAACATGATTAGATATGCACTTATAGTAAGCCAATTCCTCAGTTTATCTCCAGAATACCAGACTGAGACAATACTGGTCTCTATTTTTGTTCTTGCTACATGTAAGTGCATTAAGTGGGTTTTTTGGTAGGCTCGTGTGGATGATTTGCAAATATCTCCTCAGTGGAGAGTGAGGCTGTCTATAAAAAAACAGCAGCAGCATTACAACTGGAAAAGCAATTCTCCGAAAGGGAAATTTCCTTACCAGAAAGGTACAGAGCAAAGTGCTTTCTAAAATAAGGATCATAATTTGGTAATTGATAAAATTACTGATTTCTATGAATAAGGAACTTAATTCTTTCCTTAAACCATCTCCTTAATATTTCAAAAATCCCCTGTAAATCATGGATTTAATACCTTTGCATCAGGTTTATCCTTGTCCTCTAACGAACCAAGCTCTTCCGGGCCAAGAGAGAATAAAGCTTCTAAACAAAAAAGCAGAATCAAGAGATGTAAATGACATCATTTCATTTTTGAAAACTGTTTTAGAAAGCCAAGGCAACCAGTAAGTAAAAATCAGCTAAAGATTCAGAAATAAGATTATGACAATATTTATATCCCTAGACCACACATTTTGCTTTCTGGTAGCTTTATTTTTGGGCTTCCCTGGTGGCTCAGTGGTAAAGAATCTGCCTGCCAATGCAGGAAATACAGGTTCGATCCCTGGGTCAGGAAGATTCCCTGGAGAAGAAAACAGCAACCCACTACAGTATTCTTGCCCGGGAAATCCCATGGACAGAGAAGCCTGTGGGCTACAGTCTATGGGGCTGTGAAGGAGTTGGACAGGACTTACTGACTAAACAACAGCAACAACAACATTACTTTTAACCACGGACTATAAAGTGGAAGCTAAGGTTTCAATATGAGACAGCTGTAAAAGGAAAATCATACAATTAAAAACCCTGCAATACCATACATCTTTGGCGGCTTTCGACTGCCTATGGCAATGGGTTCCAAAGGCCACATGAATAGAATTAGGAAATATGTAATAGGGTTACAACATTTACAAGCGACAAGTAAGACTGCCAACCACTCTTTCATAAGGAGCACCTTTAACTGAGATCATGCCTTTCTCTTTTTTGGTAAGAAAATATCTTTTCTGCATCAGGGGTAATAGCACATGGCAGTGAGCTCACCTGGAAAAGAAAAGTTGGTAACCCACTGCTGGTCTCCAGCATTTTCTTTTAATTCAGTGTCTAGGAATGCCACCCAATGGGGCACATTTGAATCCTTTGGGGAGTCTGTATTCAGACAGGAACTCCTACTGGGAGACTCTGATATACTTGGGGGAGAAGGGATGAAACAGACATTGTCTTGCACTGAAAACTACTACTGCCTTAGTGATTACTGTTACATTCTTCCTGAGTTCCCAGCAGGAATTGGAAAAAACAAAAACTACATGAAGGTTGTATACACAAAGGTTAAATCATAAAAACCATAGAGAGACTTTTACAATCATCTCCTACTATTCCCAGCTACACTGACCTGGGAGTACAGGGGAACCAAAGCTAGTTCTGCTCCTTTAAAAAGGATTCCAAAAAGTTTCCCTTCATTCTGCCAGTCCTTACCCCTTTCCAAATTACACTTCCCCATCAATGAGCATCAGGATTCATGCTAAGCCTTACAAGTGCACAAGTCACACTAACGTGTCAACCCATGTGCTTGGCCAGCCACCTGCTTTGCTAGAGGGCCTGGGGTTTTCAGTCCTATCCTTGCTTAGCGGTACTCTCAGTGAGCTGCCTGCCTTCCAAAACAACCACCTTTCTCAGTCTTTTTGGATTATTTATGAAAATATTTTATTTTTATTGAGTATAGTTGATTTATATACAACTATATAATAGAAGAATGTTGCTAGTTTCTGCAGTATAGTAATCAATTATATAATCTCTTTTAAAGGATAATTTTCTACTTCAAGTTGCTCTTTTAATTTCAATTATACTAAAACTTAGGAAAGATTTAACCTCCCTAAGAATCTGCTTATTCATCTTGCAAACTGTTAATGGTGGAATTACTGAATGCATTGGGAGGAGATATTCTGATGGAGTGGATGGAGTCCAAGATGAGAAGCAACCCTCTTAAACCCCAAATTCAATAAGAAGCAACACTCTTAAATCCCAAGTTCAATTCAAACCATTAGAAGGGCCTAGGAAGGGGTTGATGATAATTATACACTAAATCTCTGAAGGCAGGAAGTCTCTGTAAGCTTAGAAAACAACAAAAAAGTCACAAAACTTTGCTACATTTGGTAGTAGTGGGAAGGGGGTGAGATAGTGAATAAAAGCTAGGATGCCTATCCTCAGAATATGGAGACATGTGAGGAGCTGAGCTACAATCATGGAGCTTGGACCCTCCAAGACCACGTGAAGGTAGAAGAATATTAAGACTGACATCCCTGCAGAGGAAACTAGTTGGCAAAGAAGGGATCTGGGGACAAACATGTGGAGAAAAATAGGGGCAAGGAATCAAGGGTCCAAGGAGGTAAGGAAGCTTCCTGCAGGTGGTTTCTAGGAGATTCCCCCTAGATTTTTAAAGTAAATCTGTTAATTGAACTGTTTTGACTGGGTTTCTATTCCTTGCACTTGGTCCGTTATCTAACACCCTCTATCTCTGGAATTCAGAATTTTCAGATTTTAGCAAGTTATTATGAAAAAAGGGTTATATATGTTAACATTACATCCCCAGGAGAGTATAGTATCTATTAACCAATAGTATACTAATAGTATCTATTAACCAATATTAAAACCTTAATATTCCTGTAACAAATGTATGACTCATGTGAGATAATTAAGACTAGAAACAGTTTCACATCAGGTCAAGGTCTGAGGCCAAACAGGTTCAGATTATTAGATCACGTTGTTAGAATTTTCTGGATTTCAGAATTGCAGATAAATGACTGTAGTTTGTATGAATTAATAGGACAACACCTCCCCACTCCAAAGAGAAGCATATAACTGCATTGAGTAACTCTGGTTTAAGTGTTTATTTCTTTGAGAAGATAAAAAAAATACAAATACTGAAACAATAATGAAGACTGGCCCTCATGACAAAATTGTCTTTACGTTGTATTTTAAATTATGCTATTTAGTCTCTAAGTCGGGTCCAACCCTCTTGCCACCCTATGGGCTGTAGCCCTTCGGGCTCCTCTGTCCATGGGACTTCTCAGGCAAAAATACTGGAATGAGTTGCCACTTCCTTCTCTAGGGGATCTTCCCCAGCTAGGGATCAAACCTGCATCTCCTGCACTGGGAGGCAGATTCTCTACGACTGAGCCACCAGGGAAGCCCCATATTCTAAATTACAGGAAGGAGTTACATAAGAAATACACTACTTAATTTTTAGTTTGTTACTGAACATTACTGTGATCATACAGAAAATATTAATAATCTAAGCTTCACATTTCTCTGCAGAGAATTACCAATTTATGTCCCTCTTAGAACAATGAACACATGCTGTGGAATACACATTTAAAATAATTCATCTACTTGTGATTCTGCATGATTAATTACATGTAGAGATGAGGGTACATATTACTAGCCAAGTGCATGTTACATATCATACCTCTGAATTCAGGTGTGAAATGAAGAGTCTGAAGAAGGGAATTGAGGTAACAGGTTCCACCCTGATTTCTGATTCCACTTAAATTGGTGAATTCTCTAGGAGCAGGTGGCTCCAAAGCTTTGGTCTTTAATCTCTTCCCTTTTCCATTATTATTTGACACACTGGAATAATCTTCTTCAAACAGGTCCCCAAACATTGTGAAACTAAACACTACCCTTAAAAAAATATGACATGTTACAGAAATGTCTTTATTTTTAAAACAAAATTTCCCCACATCTCCCCTTTGGGAGATTTTAAGTTGCTCCTCAAGAAGTCTGGGCTTTGGAGGCAGGCAAGACCTGATTTTTTTCGTCCCTGTTCCACACTACCTGTGTGACCTTGGGCGAGTTTCTTAACCTGCGTTCCATGTAAAAATAGGATAACAACTGTCATGCAGGGTCATTTTTTAAAAAAATCAAATAATGAAAGGTATTTAGTCTATAGGGTTTAGCCCACAATAAATGACAGCTTTTTTTTTTTTTTTTTTAAAGGCATAGTGATATTACTAGTGAAAAAAGAAAAAAAAAAAAACCATCAATACACCTAATCCGCTGAGGTGGCAAAGTCAATCCTAGATTCTGAGCGTTGACATGAGCCTGGGGACAGTGAATCACTTCCCCAAATCTCTGCTTCTCACACTCCTTGTACCAGATTGTGACAGCTAACAAAGTTAAACGGAACAAATTAATCCCTACAGGAATTATAATACCGGCCCCAAAGCTGGAGAGCCCGGAGTTTCACTCGGGGGAAAAAAAATGCCATTTAAGTCATCGGGCCTCAAAGGCTCACAATATTTATCCAGTGATCTCGATATTAGCTCCTGGGACGTCAAGCATCCGCTCAAGGTCTCACTCACATCGAGTGGGAAGGGTTCCTTGGGAGATGAGAATCGCAAAGGGCCTAGCCCAAAGGGACAGGAAACGCTTAAGTAAAATTATTTTTCTTTTCAATCCGTTCCTCACACACACAAAAAAATGGAACGTGAAAGTGTGGCCTCGAGCGCGTGGTTTGGATTCCGGTCTCCCTCACGCCACGGCCGAGGCCAGGCCAAGTCCTTCCAAGCCACCACGGAGCCTACGGGCGCGAGACGGAAGAGGTCCCCGCGGCGCGGAACCGCAGGATCCCCACGCCAGGACACCGCATCTCGGGGCCGGCCCGAGCAGCCTCTCGCCTCGCCCGCCTCAGGCCGTGCCGCCCACACAGTCCCTATGCCCGCCTCGTCCCTCCCGAGAACCCCGGCCGCAGGCCCCACTTACAGCCTAAAGCCCAGACCCCCGCCCCGGACAAAACTCGAAGCGAAACAACGCGCAGCAACGCGGCGCCACCATGACGGCGTATGCAGTTCTCCCGCCGCTCCGTGCGTGAGCAATTTATGGAACGCGGGGACTACTTCTCCCAGGATGCCCTGCGGGACCGCTGGCCCGCCGCGCAGGATCTCGTGGGTAATGTAGTTCTTTTGCTCCGAGATTTCGGCCGTCTGGTGGGATGGACGGTGTTCGCTTCTAGTCTACTGGCAGATTCGCGGGTTCGCTGGATCAGGCGGCCACTCACTCATTTACTCTTTAAAAGTGTATATTTATTGCTGCTCGCAACTCATATTAGTTAGAGAATACAAAGATCGCTTGTCTTTTGGCTTGACTGATGCCAGGTTACTTCAACCTTGGAAGTATTTGTGTAGAGCTTCAAGGGTGCCGTGTACTTTCAAAGACATTTTACACGTGTATCTCCAGTGAAAAGTGTTCCACGTAACTTTGATCCTTTATAACGTCCTCCGTATTTGTTTTGTCTGCACCAACTCTATATCCAAGAAAGGAAAGTGTTAGTCGCTCCGTCGTGTCCATCTTTTGTGTCGGACCCTATTTGCCTATGGACTGCAGCCCGCCAGGCTCCTCTGTCCATAGGACTGTCCAGGTAAGAATACTGAAGTGGGTTACCATTCCCCTCTCCAGAGGATCTTCCCAACCCAGGGATGGAACCCGGGTCTCCTTCATTGTGGGCAGATTCTTTACTGTCTGAGCCACCAGGGAAGACCCTCATACCCAAAATACCTCAAAATCACGCTCTTTTGCCCACTTGAGCATGTTTGGTGGTCTACTTTGATAGTTTTTTTTTTTTTTTTTTGGACTCTTCTGGCATCTCCTGTCCGATCCAGCTTCCATCCAAGAACGAATGAGGCAGACGGGGAGAAAATCACTTTGACTTAAGCTAAAGGTTTCAGAGACTGGGAACAGCAATAGTGATAGAGAAAGTCACAAGGCAGGAGTCGAAGTGAATGCCAGCCTGAGGGACTTGTGTTTGGAACACAGGAGGGACATTTCCGTGCTTGTCATGTTCACAATTGTCAAGAGGGAAAGCACTGGAGGCAGGGAACCAGCTAGCAGGCTGAAGGTCTAGCCCAGGAAACCACAGTGGGAATTGCCGGTTCTCAAGTCTCATTTCTCTGGGCAGCCTCCTCTTCATGACTCTCCTCCCTGGCTCTGAGGCACTCTATCCTGCCATTTCCCTTACTGCCTTTTGATCGCTTCTTCTTTGCCTTCTGTGCTTCATTTCCCTCTTCCTCAAATTTGAGTAAATATTCCTCAAATTTCCATTCTCAGATCAAGAATGAGCCCTGGATTATTAGCTCCTGAGGATACAAGCTCACCCTTGTGCCCAGCTCTATCCCTGGCATCTCAACAGTGACTGGCTCAGTATAGGGATCTTAATAGATATGCGTTAAATGAATGAATGGTTTAGTAACACCACTGTCGTTTCCAGGTCTTGGAGCTGTATTTGAAATTTCATCTTTTCCGCATGAAGCAAATCATTTGTGACTCAGAGTATTGCCTGGGCAATGCTTGTTCCATGGTTCCCTCTCTTCCTGTCAGATCCTTTCTCATTAAGTCTCATCCACTTTAGGATGACAACCTTTCAGGGTGGACTGCTGCTTTATCCAGCCCATCCTGCATGTCACTATGAGATCGTCTGAAGCTCGCCCCAAGCTTATGTTTCTTTACCAAAGAGGCTTTGGTGATTCCTTGGTATCTACTGCAGAAACTCCTCCATGGTCCAAACACTCTTCATACTGTATTTCTTATGACTCAACTATTCTCCAGTTAAAGTGCTTCCAAATATGCCATATGCCTTTCTGCTGCTGTGACCTGAATTGTGTCCTCACTGCAAGGGATATCCACCCTCCCAGATCCTTGTCACTCCATTCATTATAAAGTGACAGTTCAAGTCACTCAGTTGTGTCTGACTCTTTTTGACCCCATGGACTATATAGTCTGTGGAATTCTCCAGGCCAGAATACTGGAGTGGGTAGTCTTTCTCTTCTCCAAGGGATCTTCCCAACCCAGAGATTGAACCCAGGTCTTCCTCATTGCAGGCGGATTCTTTATCAGCTGAGCTACCGGGAAATCCCTCCTTCATTATAAGTCCATCTCAAATTCTAAATCATCCATCTGAAATTTCCATCTTAAAATTTTCAGAGCTCTTTAAACAAGGTATGATCTTCCCTTTCATCCAGGCTTCAGGATGATATGCTCCTCTCTGGTAACCCGTGTCGCTGACAAAGTCAGATATGCTTTTTTGTCAGTATCTCAAAGACAGAGATTGAACCCGATCTGCCCTGTAGCCCCTGCAGCAGTCCACACTAAAAATATTAGTTGCATTTTCATTAATAACACTAACATATGGAGATCCAGCCAGTCCATCCTAAAGGAAATCAACCCTGAATATTCACTGGAAGGACTGATGCTGAAGCTGAAGCTCCAGTACTTTGGCCACCTGATGCAAAGAGGTGATTCACTGAAAAAGACCCTCACGCTGGGAAAGATTGAAGGCAGGAGGAGAATGGGACGACAGAAGATAAGATGGTTGGATGCCATCACAGACTCAATGGACATGAGTTTGAGCAAACTCTGGGAGATAGTGAAGGACATGGAAGCCTGGCATGCTGCAGTCCATGGGGTTACAAAGAGTCAGACATGACTTAGCCGCTGAACAACAATGTGGCTTTTTAGTTTATGGTGAAAATTTAAATCTTTTATTTGCTTGACAGAGAATTGAAGTTGGATCTTTAAAGCTGTTGACTAGACTCTGGGCCATAAAAGTTTCACCCAAGTGTTTTTAGCATGTAAAGTGCTGCTCAAGGAAGATTAATGATGCTTTTTAAAAGTGTGAGCATTTATTCTGTGCCAGGCAAGTGCAGAGGGTTTCCAAACACTATCTCATTTAATTATCATAACACTCCCATGAGATGGGTAGTGATGTCATTCCCATTTTACAGATAAGGAAACTGAGGTACTGAGAGGTAAATAGTTTCTGCAAAGTGACACAGTAAGTAAGTCTCAAACCAAGACTTGAACCCTGTTGATCTGGCTCTAGGAGCTGTGCTCTTAACCACTGATCCTATAGCAGTGAAAAGGAAAAAAAGAGTAATGAATTTTTCTTTTTTTCTTTCCCTTTCCTGAGAACAAAGAAGACTAAAAGAACTTTGAGCAGACCTGATTATTCCTGGTTTTTACTTTAAGTGTTCCTAATTTATAATCGATAACTAATTTGCTTTCCTCAAAACTACATCCTGCGCTTACTACCCTCTTATTCTATGCTATAATACATCTTGTGCCCACTATGCTCTCTTCAGACCACCATTGGTAGCTTTTTGCATTTCAGAAAAAGGAGGTGGCAGTGCAATAAACCAGAAACAAACAGACCCAATTACCGGGCTACTTGGCAGCAGTTATGACTGTTTTTGAGACAATGCAAGAGGAAGAAGAATGCAACATTCTATTAATATATGATCCCTCAGATTCCTCATGGTGGGGCACAGTTCCTGAGGCGCTAAACTGCTGTGTTTCCCCCTTGGTCAGCTGAGGGAGGGACCCGGGTGAGAGAAGGTGAGGAGTTTTTAGTCCATGAATTGGGGCCCACCAGGTCGTGTCTGACTCTTTGTGACTCCTTGGACTGCAGCACGCCAGGCTTCCTTCTCCTTCACTATCTCCTGGAGTTTGCTCAAACTCCTGTCCATTGAGTCGGTGATGCCATCTCATTCTCTGTCACCCCCTTCTCCTTTTGCCTTCAGTCTTCCCCAGCATCAGGGTCTTTTCCAATGAGTTGGCTTTTCCCATCAGCTAGCCATAGTATAGGAGCTTCCAATGAGTATTCAGGGTTGATTTCCTTTAGGATTGACTGGTTTGATCTCCTGGCTGTCCAAGGGGCTCTCAAGAGTTTTCTCCAGCACCACAGTTTGAAAGGTTAGCTGACCTTAAAACTCTAGCCCTCTAGCCCTTAAAACTCTAGTTCCTGATTCTGGGCCTGGTGGAAATTTCTCTTCTGCTATCCACTTTCCCCTTGGTGCTCTACACGGGCGTCGTGAGCAGGGCCTGCTGATGCAGGCATCACACCCAGAGGCCCACCCCAGCCAAAAGTCCCCCAGAGATCCCACAGATGTCTGGGGACTCACTTCTGAAAGCGTTCATTGTTAGGGGCCAACTATTCTGAGGCTCATGGTTACTTTTGCACATTCTTTGGGATTTTTGCCACAAATGGTTGGAGGGAGGGAAAAAAACCAGGACCCTGGCCTGAAAAACTTGCAGTTTTATTTATCAGTATTCTTTGTTTCCCTGTGTATGCTGTGTTACTTGATATATTTACTATATTGATCTCTACCCAATACTATAAGCCAGAATCTTTCATACTGAAGCTTATGTCTTATTAGTGAGTTATAAAATCTGTTCAAAGGGGGTTGTGATCAGCATTTAAAAAGAGAGAGAAAGGACTCCCCTAGTGATCCAGTGGTCAAGAATCTGACTGCTAGTGCAGGCAACACGGGTTTGATCCCTGGTCCAGAAAGATTCCACATGCCCCGGAGCAGCTGGAGCAGTTAATCCTGGGAGCCACAGCTACAGAATCTACCTGCAAGCCGTGCCTAGTGTGGTCTGTGCACCTGGAGCCTGTTCTCCGCAACAAGAGAGGCCACCTCAGTGATAAGCCCGCGCACGGCAATGAAGAGTAACCCCCACCTGCCGCAACCAGAGAAAGTCCACTTGCAGCCATAAATTTTAAAAAGAGAAATGTAAAGAGGTAAAAAAAATCGGAGTAGTAAGAGTAAAGGTTGTTATGTTGAACTTTTGTTTCTGATACACAGATGCACCATTGTGTAGTCAGTTCAGTTCAGTCACTCAGTTGTGTCTGACTCTGCGACCCCATGAACTGCAGTGCGCCAGGCCTCCCTGTCCATCACCAACTCCCGGAGTCCACCCAAACCCATGTCCATTGAGTCGGTGATGCCATCCAACCGTCTCATCCTCCGTTGTCCCCTTTTCCTCCGCCCTCAATCTTTCCTAGCATCAGGGTCTTTTCAAATGAGTCAACTCTTCGCATGAGGTGGCCAAAGTATTGGAGTTTCAGCTTCTACATCAGCCCTTCCAATGAACACCCAGGACTGATCTCCTTTAGGATGGACTGGTTGGATCTCCTTGCAGTCCAAGGGACTCTCAAGAGTCTTCTCCAACACCACAGTTCAAAAGCATCAGTTCTTCAGCACTCAGCTTTCTTTATAGTCCAACTCTCAGATCCATAAATGACCACTGGAAAAACCATAGCCTTGACTAGATGGACCTTTGTTGGCAAAGTAATGTCTCTGCTTTTGAGTATGCTGTCTAGGTTGGTCATAACTTTCCTTCCAAGGAGTAAGCGTCTTTTAATTTCATGGCTGCAATCACCATCTGCAGTGATTTTGGAGCCCAGAAAAATAAAATCAGACACTGTTTCCACTGTTTCTCCATCTATTTGCCATGAAGTGATGGGACCGGATGCCATGATCTTCGTTTTCTGAATGTTGAGCTTTAAGCCAACTTTTTCACTCTCCTCTTTCACTTTCATCAAAAGGCTGTTTAGTTCCTCTTCACTTTCTGCCATAAGGGTGGTATCATCTGCATATCTGAGGTTATTGATATTTCTCCCGGCAATTTTTATTCCAGCTTGTGCTTCTTCCAGCCCAGCGTTTCTCATGATGAAGTCTGGATATAATTTAAATAAGCAGGTTCTCCCTTATCTGGGGAGTAAACGTTCCAAGATCCCCAGTGGATGCCTAACGCTATGGATAGCGCAGAACCCTGAACAACATTCTTTCCTCTGTGTATGTATCTATGATAAAGTTTATTTATAAATGAGGCACAGTTAGAGAATATCCAAATTGTCAGCATTACTACTCTTGCACTTTGGAGCCATTATTACATAAGGGTTATTTGAAAACAAACGCTGCAGGACAACAGTGGTGTATCTGTTTACCCAAATTGGTTGCTAAGTGACTAATAGGCAGGTAGTGTAAACATGTGTGTACAGCATGGATTCTCTGACCAAACAGATGATTTACCTCCTGGGCAGGACAGAGTGGGATGGTACAAGATTTCATCATGCTACTCACATTGGTGCACCATTGAAAACTTAGGAATTGTTTATTTCTGGAAATTTCTATCTAGTATTTTCAGACTGAAAACTCAGAAAGCAAACCCACAGGTTACTGGGGACTTCTATTCTGAGTTGCAGTGTTTATGTAAAATATCACTGGGGGTCCTGACCCAAGTTGTTTAAGAGTCACTGTCTTCAACCACCTATAGACCATGCAGCAGCCTCTGCAACACAGCCAAACTTTGCCCATGGCGGGCTCCAAGTAGGGAGGACAAGACTATCAGAATACGAGAATAAGAGTGTAGAGCTTCTATTCATGTTAGTTTCTTAATGCCTAACAGCTTTATTAAGGTAAATTGGCCCATGATAAAGTGCACAAACGTGGCACACAGAATTTGAGAAGTCTGTGGGCTACAGTCTATGTGGTTGCAAAAGAGTCAGATGTGACTTAGAGACTAAACCCACCACCACCACCACTAGCAGGCATACAGGAGAGGCTCAGGCAAACAGTTTGTTATACTTAGAGGTCCTAGAGACGAGGCCATGGCACCCCATGCAGGGCCATATGGAGAAGCACCAGGTTTGGTCGGGAGGCCACGGCCATTATTGGAGTTTTCGTGGAAAGACAAGACAGGGAAGGGCAAACAGGTTAGGACTGGCAAATCTGAATGATTTTTACAGGCTCTGTGTTATAAAGGTGGTCTCTGTCCATCTAGTCAAGGCTATGGTTTTTCCAGTAGTCATGTATGGATGTGAGAGTTGGACTGTGAAGAAGGCTGAGTGCCGAAGAATTGATGCTTTTGAAGTGTGGTGTTGGAGAAGACTCTTGAGAGTCCCTTGGACTGCAAGGAGATCCAACCAGTCCATTCTGAAGGAGATCAACCCTGGGATTTCTTTGGAAGGAATGATGCTAAAGCTGAAACTCCAATACTTTGGCTACCTCATGCGAAGAGTTGACTCATTGGAAAAGACTCTGATGCTGGGAGGGATTAGGGGCAGGAGAAGAAGGGGACGACAGAGGATGAGATGGCTGGATGGCATCACGGACTCGATGAACCTGAGTTTGAGTGAACTCAGGGAGATGGTGATGGACAGGGAGGCCTGGCGTGCTGCGATTCATGGGGTCGCAGAGTCGGACACGACTGAGCGACTGAATTGAACTGATTGCCTGGTCCCTAGGATGGTGAAGGCAGGGGAATGTTGCCACCTCTGGCTCTGGATTGGTTTGTTTCTGCGTATCAAAGGCATGCTCCCAGCTGGGCCTTATGCTGTCTGAAAATTGACCAGCCCATGGGGGGGGGGGTGCGGTAGTTTCTCCTCAGCCAGAAAGGTTTTCAAGATGTCCAAACATCATAATATACAAAAAATAAAAAGTACAGGAAGCATTGTATGTAGATAGGGTAAGGCATCCCCAGAAAGAGGGAATAAGGCATGGCTTTCTTGACATAAGAAAAGCCATTTTTGGCCTTAAACCTGGCTACGATGTTTGTCTCACTTGAACAGGTCTCAGTAATTAATGTGTGTGTTAGTTGCTCAGTGATGTCTGACTCTGCAACCCCATGGGCTGTAGCCCACCAGGTTCTTTTGTCCATGGGATTCTCCAGGCAAGAATACTGGAGTGGGTTGCTGAAAGGAAGCTACAAGGCTCAAAATAGCCTGGAGTAAAAACTCCCCTCCAGGTCCTCCCCACCATTCTATACAGAATAAAGAGCTTTCTCCCCTGAAGAAAGGAATGGATATTAAGATTGATTACATTCAGCTCCCAGCCAATCTCAGTTTCCTACTGGTCTCAGGAATTCCTTGCCCCAGTTGTTGAAAGCTAACTAATCAAAAATAATCACGAGGGAAAACAGACCCCCTCAAACGATGTATCTCTGCATATACCTGTTCTCTATATATCCCTACTCTTTTGACTTAGCTCAGCAGCTCACTAATCTGACTGCTGCCCCTTCTTGCCTCATTAAAGCTGATGTGTTCCTGTAAAGTGCTGGTCTCGTTCTTTTTCCGAACCTCACCTTCTCTAGTTCTCTTACCTTACATTTTTGGTGCCAAAACCTGGGAGCTTGAGATTCCTTCTCATTCTCATTCTCCACGGCCAGCTCTTCAGAGCGTGGAAACCTGCTGAGCACTTTCCCACCTGGGCTTTCAAGACCTCCTCCAGAGGATGTCCTGCGCCTTCGTGAGTGGTATAAGCCCTGTGCAAGAACTTTATTGGTTTTCCATGTACCCCAAGGAATATTGACCTCTCTCTCTCTTTCTCTCTCTTCCTCTGTTCTCTCCACTCTCTTTTTCACGAGACCAACCAACTCCAGGACAGAGGCCTTTTGCCATTCTACCTCCCTCCATCTACCACGAATTCTCACCTGACCCAGTAGCCCAGGTAAGCTCAGATGGTACTCTAGGGTGCCGTAGACTATTGTTCTTTGTGGGTTCCCAGGGAACCCTCTGGCCTTTTTCCCTTTTTGTACATTCTCGACAAGGACATGCCTTAGGGATTTTGTGCCAGAAACGAGGGGACATATGGGGACCTCTAACTTACTTATTCAAACAACTCAATCTCATCACACTCAGATGGCCACCTTGTCTCCAGGCCTTAGCTGCAACTGCTTTCTTAATACCTGAAGCCCAAAAACTAACCCAAAACTCTCCTTTAAATGTATGCTCTCCTCATTCCTTCAAAGATTTACTCTCTCACCGGGCTTTCCCTTCTCTGCCCCCTGCTCGACTACAGATCATTCACGCACACCTCCTTGACCCATCCCTTTCTTTGAACCAGAGATCAAATTGCCAGCATCCGCTGGATCATGGAAAAAGCAAGAGAGTTCCAGAAAAACATCTATTTCTGCTTTCTTGACTATGCCAAAGCCTTTGACTATGTGGATCACAATAAACTGTGGAAAATTCTGAAAGAGATGGGAATACCAGACCACCTGACCTGCCTCTTGAGAAATCTGTATGCAGGTCAGGAAGCAACAGTTAGAACTGGGCATGGAAAAACAGACTGGTTCCAAATAGGAAAAGGAGTGCGTCAAGGCTGTATATTGTCACCCTGCATATTTAACTTCTATGCAGAGTACATCATGAGAAACGCTGGACTGGAAGAAACACAAGCTGGAATCAAGATTGCTGGGAGAAATATCAATAACCTCAGATATGCAGATGATACCACCCTTATGGCAGAAAGTGAAGAGGAGATAAAAAGCCTCTTGATGAAAATGAAAGAGGAGAGTGAAAAAGTTGGCTTAAAGCTTTTCAGAAAACGAAGATCATGGCATCCGGTCCCATCACTTCGTGGGAAATAGATGGGGAAACAGTAGAAACAGTGTCAGACTTTATTTTGGGGGGCTCCCAAATCACTGCAGATGGTGATTGCAGCCATGAAATTAAAAGACGCTTACTCCTTGGAAGGAAAGTTATGACCAACCTAGATAGCATATTCAAAAGCAGAGACATTACTTTGCTGACTAAGGTCTGTCTAGTCAAGGCTATGGTTTTTCCTGTGGTCATGTATGGATGTGAAAGTTGGACTGTGAAGAAGGCTGAGTGCCGAAGAATTGATGCTTTTGAACTGTGATGTTGGGGAAGACTCTTGAGAGTCCCTTGGACTGCAAGGAGATCCAACCAGTCCATTCTGAAGGAGATCAGCCCTGGGATTTCTTTGGAAGGAATGATGCTAAAGCTGAAACTGCAGTACTTTGGCCACCTCATGCGAAGAGTTGACTCATTGGAAAAGACTCTGATGCTGGGAGGGATTGGGGGCAGGAGGAGAAGGGGACGACCGAGGATGAGATGGCTGGATGGCATCATGGACTCGATGGACGTTGAGTCTGAGTGAACTCCGGGAGTTGGTGATGGACAGGGAGGCCTGGCGTGCTGCGATTCATGGGGTCGCAAAGAGTCGAACACGACTGAGCGACTGAACTGAACTGAACTGAAACCTCTTAATCCTGCTAGCTTACTCCCTACACAAGATCCAGAAGCAGAACGCCTATCTCACGACTGTGTTCAGACCTTAGATATGACACTTAATCCCTTTGAACATATAACCAATCAGCCTATGACTGACCCCGCAGTCCCATCCTGGTTCATAGATGGCAGTTCCCAGAAAGAAGCCCCATTTGGGGCTGGATACACTATAGTCCAGGAACAGCCTGACAAAGTTATCCCCCTTGCCTCATCAAATCAGCCACACTCCCAGCTCACACATCCTCACAGTAGGCTGAACTGATAGCTCTTACACAAGCTCTGACCCTAGCCAAAGACCAAAAGGTAAACATTTACAGGGACTCCAAATATGTCTATAACATATTACATTCTAACACTATAATCTGGAGGGAGAAGGAATTCCTGACTCAGAAGGGCATACCTATTCTCAATGCTTCCATTATTTCTGAACTCCTCCATGTGGCTCAGCTCCCTAAACAAGGTGCTGTAATACATTGCCGGGGACATCAGTGATATGGCCCTATCTCCTTTTATAACAACGCAGCAGATCACGAAGCAGAGTGGCAGGCCGCCTCTGTTAGTCCTGTCTTTACTATAGCCCAGATTGACGAGCCTAACACCCACACATTGAAATAATATGAAATATGGACAGCTCAGTCGTGTCCGACTCTTTGCGACCCCGTGGACTATAGCCCACCAGGCTCTTCCATCCATGGGATTCTCCAGGCAAGCTACTGGAGTGGGTTGCCATTTCCTTCTCCAGGGGATCTTCCTGACCCAGGGATCGAACCCAAGTCTCCTGCATTCAAGGCAGACGCTTTAACCTCTGAGCCACCAGGGAAGCCCCAACACCCACACATTACTTTCATATTTACATTCCCTTTTCCACCCCTCTGCAAAAGTACTTAAGACTTCCCCTCAGAACTTTATTGAGCTAAGAACGATGTGACTTATTTAAATAATCTGACCTAAATTTGTGCCACATGTCAGTGGACAAACCCTAATTCTAACATTCACCCCCCTCCTTTCCCCAGCCACCAAATTGGTGGACATCTTCCCACACAAGACTAGCAGGTAGATTTCACCCACATGCCGTCCGTAAAAAGAGTTAAATTCCTCCTAGTCTTCGTAGATACATTTTCTGGATGTATTGAAACTTTCCCGACTACTAACAAACGAGCCCCTACTGTGGCTCGCCTTAATCTTACTGAAATCCTCCCCAGGTTTGGAATGCCTTCCTCCCTCTAGTCTGACAACAACGTATGGCATGAACCCTTCAAATCCCTTGGAAGTTTCACATTCCTTATCACGCCTGGTCCTCCGGTAAGGTTGAGAGAGCCAACCTAGTCCTAAAAGAAACTCTGACGAAATTAACAATTGAACTTCATCAAGATTGGGCTAAACTCCTCCCTTTAACCCTTTTAAAGGTCCGGGCCTTACCAAAAAACCGTCTAAATATCAGTCCATTCGAGGCCATGTACGGGAGGCCCATAATACCTTTAGGACTCACCCTCTCCCATGACAGCCCCAAACTGCCATCCTACCTTCCTTTTCCCTTACTTGCCCAGATATGAGATGCCCTTTGGCAACATATGGAAAACCTACTGCGTCAACCACATCCCGATCTCCTGAGCCCATCCCTCCAAATAAGAGACAAAGTCTGTATGACAGCTTAGCCCCACTCAGGTCTAACCCCTAAATGGCAAGGATCCTACCTGGTGATTCTGCTGACCCCTACTGCTGCAAAATTAAAAGAAATCACCCCCTGGGTGCACATTACTCGACTAAAAAAGGTTATGCAGCCCAATGATGAGACTGCTTACCAAACTAATCCTTATCAAGTTTCTCACACAGGCCCTACAACTCTAAAATTCTCACGGCTCCCACCAGCCCCAACTGACGATGGATGAACCTGTTGGTTTCATGCTACAATTATTTCTGGAACAACTCTTGGCAGATATCTGTGTGAGAGTCCTCAAGGATCCACATTCAAACACGTTGAAGATTACCTCTTCACTCTGTGGCTGCAGGGAACATTTTATAACTTTTACCCTTTTGAAATCCAATTCTTCTCCATAGTAGTCTATCTTATAATCACTTCCCCAAATGTTAGTTAATATCTTCTTATCTTCTTTCTTTCCTCTGACCCAAGAACTCTTTCAAAACCCTAACCTCAACTATCTATTCCAGACCCTTAATTAAACCCATACTCTCCTCAGTGTTTCTCACCCACAATTGGCTAAAGACTGCTGGATATGTCTGGGAGACATATCTGGAATCTCTGGGAAATTCAGCCCACACCCCATCCATCCTTGACTGGACCACTGGTAACATATCCATATACCACTCACACTGTGGGAAGCCTTTATTCATCTCATATCTTAATTATCTTCACACTAATGATCAAATCTGGAATTCGGACAAACTCTTAGAATCTTTACTCACTGACTTTCCCTCCTACAACAGAAAACCTCCAATAAGAGGCCCTATTGCTGAGAGTAACACTATTACAACCAGCTCCTTTTTGCATATCTAGAAATTCCCGAAACAGTTCATATGACCAACCTGTGGGGATAATCCCTGAACCCATGTGTGACCATACCTCCACTTTACTCTTTGCCACTGGAAAAGCTGTATATAATGTTTCTGGTCCTACAGGACAGTCTTTTACCTTTACCGGATGGTTTCCCTCAGCATACTCCTCCACTTCTTCCATCACTGGGGCCACCTTAGCAGGGTCTCTGACTGTTCTCAAATGAATGATCAACCCCCTCCCCCACCCTTGACTCCTCTTCGCCATCGACTTCAGCTGTTGTATTGTGACACCTGGCCTGTTTTTCTTGTGTGGGGTGTTTACCTACCTCTGTTTACCTACTAATTGGACCAGAACCTGCACCCTGGTATATTCCAGTCCAAACATTTTTAAAGCCCCCAATGATCAACCCCTACCTATTCCTCTCATTTACAAGCAAATGAAATGAGCCATTCATTTCGTTCCCCTCTTAGTGGGACTAGGAATAGCAGCTGGAATTGGAACAGGAACTGCCGGCCTAACTACCTCCGTCCAAAGCGACTAGGCACTATCTAAAGACCTATCAGACAGCCTCCAGGAAATAGCCCAAGGTCTAATAACTATCCAAAATCAATTCGATACCTTGGCGGCTGTAGTGTTACAAAATAGAAGGGGGTTAGATCTACTAACTGAAGAAAAGGGAGGTTTGTGCCTTTTTCTGGACAAATCCTGCTGCTCCTGTGTCAACCAGTTGGGTGTTGTCCAGGAAGCTGCAAAAAACCTTAGAGATCGAGCCTGTCGAATCAGCCAGAGATTAAGCAACTCCTGGCAGTCACGGTTGATGGATTGAAACTGGATGCCTTGGGTTTTGCCCCTTCTCATACCATTCATGTTTATTATTCTCCTATTCACAGTTGGACCTTGTTTGTTTAATCTTTTCCAGAGATTCCTCCAGAACCGAATCCAAGCCATTTCTCAAGATCAAGTCAAGACTGTTCTGCTTGAGACCCTGGCAGCTAGGATAGAAAATCAACACTACAGGCCTTAGACTTTCTTCCTCCCAGACCGCAAACCCCCGACCCTCAATTACCAGCACGAAGAAGCCCTGAACATTGACAACGCGTATCTCTCTTTCTCTTTTTATATATTCCTTAGGGTCTGGAATGAAGGAAAGCTACAAGGCTCAAATAGCCTGGAACTAAAACTCCCCTCCAGGTCCTCCCCACCATTCTATACAGAATAAAGGACATTTTCCTCCAAAGAAAGGAATGGACATTAAGATTGATTACATTCAGCTTCTAGCCGATCCCAGTCTCTGGCCGGTCTCAGGAATTCCTTGCCCTAGTTGTTGAAAGCTAACTAATCAAAAATAATCATGAGGAAAAACAGACCTCCTCAAAATGATGTATCTCCACATGCGTATGTTTTCTATATATATGTACTCTCTTCTTAGCGCAGCGGCTCACTAATCTGTGACGGCTGCCCCTTCTCGCCTCATTAAAGGTGATGTGTTTCTGTAAAGTGCTGGTCTCGTTCTTTTTCTGAACCTCACCTTCTCTAGTTCCTTCCTTACAGTTGCCATTCCCTTCTCCAGGGATCTTCCCAACCCAGGCATTGAACCTGGGTCTCGCACACTGCCAGCAGATTCTTAAC
Source organism: Capra hircus (assembly GCF_001704415.2). Taxonomy (NCBI): domain Eukaryota; kingdom Metazoa; phylum Chordata; class Mammalia; order Artiodactyla; family Bovidae; genus Capra; species Capra hircus. The sequence goes on along the minus strand of NC_030810.1, from coordinate 7,531,111 downwards.
TGTCTGTGCCATCGGGGAAGTCCTGATTAATAAACACATGATTATTGATAGCCCAGTAATTAATAAACACTTGATCAACAGGAGACAAAGTAATATGTTTTCTGTTCAGTTCAGTTCAGTTCATTCGCTCAGTCATGTCCAACTCTTTGCGACCCCATGAACTGCATGCCAGGCCTCCCTGTCCATCACCAAGTCCTGGAGTTTACCCAAACTCAATCCATTGAGTCAGTGATGCCATCCAACCATCTCATCCTCTGTTGTCCCCTTCTCCTCCTGCCCTCAATCTTTCCCAGCATCAGGGGCTTTTCCAGTGAGTCAGCTCTTCGCATCAGGTGGCCAAAGTACTGGAGTTTCAGCTTCAGTATCAGTCTTTCTAATGAATACCCAGGACTGATCTCCTTTAGGATGGACAGGTTGGATCTCCTTGCAGTCCAAGGGACTCTCAAGTCTTCTCCAACACCACAGTTCAAAAGCATCAATTCTTTGGTGCTAGCTTTCTTTATAGTCCAACTCTCACATCTATACATAACTACTGGAAAAACAATAGCCTTGACTAGATGTACCTTTGTTGACAAAGTAATGTCTCTGCTTTTGAATATGCTGTCTAGGTTGGTCATAACTTTCCTTCCAAGGAGTAAATGTCTTTTAATTTCATGGCTGCAGTCACCACCTGTAGTGATTTTGGAGCCCAGAAAAATAAAGTCAGCCACTCTTTCCACTGCTTCCCCATCTATTTGCAATGCAGTGATGGGACCTGATGCCATGATCTTCGTTTTCTGAATGTTGAGCTTTAAGCCAACTGTTTCACTCTCCTCTTTCACTTTTTTCAAGAGGCTCTTTAGTACTTCTTCACTTTCTGCTATAAGGGTGGTGTTATCTGCACATCTGAGGTTATTGATTTTTCTCCCGGCAATCTTGATTCCAGCTTGTGCTTCCTCCAGCCCAGCGTTTCTCATGGTGTACTCTGAATATAAGCATATAAGTTAAATAAGCAGGGTGACAATATACAGCCTTGACATATTCCTTTCCCTATTTGGAACCAGTCTGTTGTTCCATGTCCAGTTTAACAGTTGCTTCCTGACCTGCATACAGGTTTCTCAATAGGCAGATCAGGTGGTCTGGTATTCTCATCTCCTTCAGAATTTTCCACATTTTATTGTGATCCACATAGTCAAAGACTTTGGCATAGTCAATGAAGCAGAAATAGATGTTTTTCTGGAACTCTCTTGCTTTTTCAATGATCCATCGGATGTTGGCAATTTGATCTCTGGTTCCCCTGCCTTTTCTAAAACCAGTTTGAACATCTGGAATTTCACGGTTCACGTAATGTTGAAGCCCGGCTTGGAGAATTTTGTTTTCTGTTATGGAACATTAATGACCAGAGACATATTGATGTCAGTTACACAATAAATCACTGGCCACAGGCATTAGTTTCTGCAAAAATGCCCCAGTCAATAATGAGTTACGGGAAGTGTAGGGATGAAGGCGCAAAGGAAAAGCAGCCAAGATATAATAGTTTAACCGTAAAACACTTCGTGTTCCTCCTCAAGGGGTAGACAGAACAATCTGATACTTATCTCTGAGTTCTGAAGGAGCCAAGGTCCCCACCACGTGGAGTAAGGAGTGGCCATATTGACCTCTTCTGACATCAGTCAACTAAGACTGTTGACCTTTGATTCAATTCTATGCTAAATTCTCCTCTGCTCATGCCCCTTTGTGAATATGCATGTACCTTTAGCTCGAAGCTTCCCCAGTTTGGCTGTTGGGGAGACTCAGTTTTGGGCAAAATCACCAGTTTTCTCATTACTTGCTGCAAGTAATAAATCCTTCTTTCTTATGATCTTGGCCTGGTTGTATCTTTTGGCTCAACGCTCACCAGTTTTACTGGTAATGGTATGCCTTCTTTTCTCATGGATAAATACCTATGTATGATAGGTTATATGGCATTCAATATATTTTTCTGCTGGGTTATATGACATTCACTATATTTATCTTTTTAAGAATCTGCCAAACTACTGTATAGTCTCACCAGCAGTCTATGAGAGGTCCAGCTTTTCCGTGTGTTCACCAACAAGCAGTATGGTCAGCCTTCATAATTTTAGCCAGACTAATAAGTGTACATAAATTTAATTGTGTTTTTAAGTTGATTTCAGTAACATCAGTCATAGAAGAGACTCCTGTGAACCTCAAGTTCACTGCCAGTGAGGAGGTCAGTGGCAAGGGGCTTCAGATCTTTCCTTGGAATCTGGGATGCCAATCACTTTCTGGACAAAGAATCTTTGGTAATCTGAAGATAAAAATCCAAATTTTCCTTTGGGACAAATTGCAAAACCAACTTGATTGAAATTTACTTTCCTTTTTACCTTTCTGAGTCATCAGATTCTAAAGGCATGGCTTAAGAATTCTGTTTCTGAAAGGGAATTGCAGGAGAATGCCGCTGCCCATGGCAAAGATCAAAAGCTCTCTCATCTGGAAAGCATACTACCACCTGTTTCAGCAAATGCTCCGCACTAGTTATCTTTCTTCTGAGTAAATCATTGACAATGAATGTCATTTTTTTTTTTAAATGAATGTCTAAATACACGCCCTCTCTTGAGACGGCTTTTATTCCTGAGCTTCTGCTGCTCACGCTACCTGAGCTTAGAATCCAGGCAGCTGGATCGGTCTGGGCTGCAGTTATCTGATGGCTCCTGCAATGTTAATGGGCTTCTTTCCTGTGTGTGTGTGTCTGCTGCTGACACCAGGCTTCGCCGAGGCAGGCAAGCTGCTGGTGGTACCCATGGATGGGAGCCACTGGTTTACCATGCGTTCAGTGGTGGAGAAACTCTCCCAAAGGGGGCATGAGATTGTCCTAGTCATACCAGAGGTGAGTTGGCACCTGAGCAATTCATCCAATATTACGATAAAGACTTATCACACGGCTTACACTCTGGAGGATTTGAACGTCGAGTTCCGGAAATTCTCTGATTTTCAGTGGAAAGTTCGGCCACAGAGTCTACTTCCTATGTTAATAAGTTCAGAGAACACAATTTTTGATTACTTTTTTTCACGCTGTAAGAGCTTGTTTGAGGACAAGAAATTAGTAAAATACTTAGAAGAGAGTTCTTTTGAGGCAGTGTTTCTAGACCCTTTTGATATGTGTGGTTTGATTATAGCCAAGTATCTCTCACTTCCATCTGTGATCTTCACCAGGGGAGTTTTCTGTCATTATTTTGAAGAAGGCACTCAGAGTCCCATGGCCCTTTCTTATGTTCCGAGAGCTTTTTTGGCATTCTCTGATACCATGACTTTTGAGCAGAGAGTATGGAATCTTATACGGCACATAGAGGAACGTTTATTTTGCCAATATTTTTACAAAAATGTTGAAGAAATTGCCTCTGAGATTCTCCAGACGCCTGTCACAACATCTGAGCTCTTCAGTCAAACATCAATTTGGTTGTTACGAAATGACTTTGTTTTGGACTATCCCAGACCAGTGATGCCCAATGTGGTCTTCATTGGTGGCATCAACTGTCAGAAGTTGAATCAAAAGCCACTGTCAGAGGTAAGTTACTTCTCCTTTAGCATATTGAAGATTAATGTGGCTTTGGACATGTAAGAAAAAGATGCCTTAGTAAACTGGTTTTTCATTTATATCCTTAGCATTTGTAATTTCTTTCCGGTTGAACAAAGTATTTTGTGCCAGTTCATTTAAGTGTGTGTTATCAAATTTAAAAAGCTCCTTCTTTGCTAAGTATGTGTATATGATTGATGTGATTGTTTATAATTTCTAGGCTGCATTTTTAAATACTGTTTTTGAAAAAATATCCAGTAAGAAATGAAACTTCCCTTTTGTTGACCCAATGCTAGTCCCTATAGGAAAATGCTTTTAGCGGTTTTGTATGCATCTCTTCCAGTTTTTCTGAAATTATTTTATATAAGTGCATGTATCTTGAGTAACTTCTCACAGCCATTTATTAAAATACAATATACTATCAGACAGGACACATAATTCCTTACCTTCCTCTTTTCACTTGCCAATTGTATACATCTTCTCAGTCAGTATATATGCAAATGTGTCATTCTTTTTATTTTAAAAAATATTTATTTATTTTTTGCTGCATCGGGTCTTAGCTGCAGCATGTGGTATTTTCATTGCATCATGCAGGATCTTGAATTACCGCTCAAGGGCTCTCTATCTGTGGCTCGCAGGCTAAGCAGTTGCGGCATGCTGGCTTAGTTCCTCTGTTGTGTGTGGGATCTTAGTTCCCAAACCAGGGGTGGAACACTCATCCCCTACATTGAAAGGCAGATTCTTCACTGGACCACCAGGGAAATCCCTGTCACACTCTTTTAAATAGTCGCAGAAAATTCTTTACTTTGAATGCATCGTAGTTTATTCAGCTAACCAATACTGGTAGATATTGCTAGTTTTCCCCACTTTTTCTTTTATAAGCAAGACTGTATTCAGTTCAGTTCAGTTCAGTTCAGTCGCTCAGTCGTGTCTGACTCTTTGCGACCCCATGAATCTCAGCACACCATTAAACATCCTTAATTCTTTACCTGCATATATTTCTAACTTCTTGCTCTTATCTCTGTAAGCTAGAGTCTTTGTTTTCTTGCCTGGGCAGCTTGTGTGATCTTAGTTTCCTGACTAGGGCCCTTGGCAGTAAAAACTCAGTGTCCTAACAACTGGACAGCCAAGGACTTCCTTCTTTGATTATTTATAACTCTTTAAAAATGTAACAACCATTCTTAGTTCATGGGCCATACAAAATCAGGCCACTCAGATTTTTCAGTATCTTTTGAAGTGGGGAACAAGATTGCTGGGCTCCCCAGGGTGAAGTCAGAGGTGAGACAAGTGAGGAAGAAGGGGTAGTCTAGCAGGATAATATGAGTTTTAAATATGTTATAATGCTCTCTTCACCCCGAAAACAACACTGCATCACTTGTTGATAAGAAATATATTAGAGTAAGTAGATGCTACTGGTACAAGGCAAGGTTACTCAAGAGTAGTAATCCATTTAAATTTAAAACAGTAGGGAGATAACCTGAGTCCTTCTGGTCAGCTATGGGCCCAAACTGCAGGACTCTGAGAGGCTGGGCTTTTCCCCTTTGCCCAGTTTCTGTGGCAATCCCAGGCACCACCCAGCACCATCTGCACCCTCTATCTGAGGGTGGGGTACTGCACCATCCTGAAACCTTGCCCAGTCCATTGTGGTTTATAGGTCACCCAGAGGGATGTAGAGATATGTAAAGCCATATGGATTTTGTATCTACCTATTGGTTACAGATAGAGAACTATAAAACATGTTGAACCATATATGGCTTTATATTGTTTGGTTACATATATCTATACTGGGTTGGCCAAAAGTTCATTTGGGTTTTTCTGTAAAGTCTTTTTCTAAGAAACTCAAAATGAACTTTTTGGCCAACTCAATATAGCTATAAAATAAATGGTTTTCTATATCTATTAAGGGATTACATGTATTTGAAAGGTTTCACATATCTGAAAGGCAATATATAGATATTTTAAAATTTATATATTGTAAATTTATTTACATTTATATAAATTATATATAATATGGTACATATAAAATTAAAAACATATATATTTGTAAGTACAAATATAAAGTAAGCATAATTATCAGAGAGAATTCTGACCTCAAAGAAGACCCTTTAACCAAGATCCTTGGATATAGCATAACTACAAAAGGAAATTTTCATGAAAAAACTTATGGACATCATGTATTTTTCCTGTGCACTTTAAAATGATTAAGATGGTGAATTTTTTAAAGTGGAAAAAAATGTCTTTTAACAGCGGATTGGTTTGAATCAGGATACAAACATGTTTCCCACATTGGATCATTTCTTCTAACTATCTGTAACTGCCTCCTCCCTTTTAGCAATTGCTTGTTGTAGTAACTGGATCAGTGTCCTGTAGAATGTTTCACGTTCTGGTTTGTCTGATGGCTGTCTTGTGGTCGTGATTAACTCGTTCCTGTAAACTGGAATTCAGCGTAGGTTTGATTGATCCAGGTTCCTCTTTGGACAAGCACATCCGTAGCATCCGTAGCACTGTGTGGTTGGTACTGCATCACTGCAGATGGCAGTCTATATCTGACTGTTCTACGCTGAGTGATTTTGACTTTGGTCTGAATGCAGAGTCATGCTCTCCTGTGTCTGCTGTGGCTTTCCAAGGTCCTGAGGGAACTTGGACCAGGTGACAAGTAGGCCTGAAGCTGGACAAGTTGTCACCTCCAATCTTTTGGCTCGAAATTGCAGACCCGAGACATCCTTGGTGCAGCTAACAAGGCTCTGTGTCTTCTAGTCCCTGCCCGCCCCACCAGCCATATCCTTCTCCTCTTTTATGTTCCAACCCCACGGCCTGCTTCCCGTCTTTCACACCGTTCCACTTTGGGGCCCTCATACCTGCTGTTCCTCTCTCTGGAATCCTCTTTCTCCCATTCACAGCCAAGCTAAATTCTTATCCTTTTTTTGTTTGGTTTCAATGATGTTTTTTGGGGGAAACTTTCCATGATCCCCATGTAAGGTCATACACTCTACTTATAGGCTCTCATGGGGCCTGATATCACCCTTAAAAAATTAGTAATCCAATGGCAATTAATGAGTTCTCTGGCAATCTTGTGGGTCTGTTACACCTCCCTGTCCTGTAAGCTCCAGGCAGGAACCACATTTGCCTTTCCTGTTGCTATATCTCCAGCATCTGGTCTGGTACTGGGAGCAAACTTGCTGGTTGAATGAAAACACAGTTGGAGTAGAAGGATGTGTGAAAATGTCCCAGAAAGTTATGTTAAGAGGAAGAAAGGCACTGTTTCATGTCAGCCTGAGGCTTTTGCCACTCCCGTTACGAGTACATCGAGCCTTAAAGGACAGGATAAGTGAAAATGCTTGCCTATATCCTAGGTTTCAGTCAAACTGCTTTTTGAAAATGGAAATCTATGGACTTCCCTGGTGGTCCAGTGGTTAAGACTCTGAGTTTCCAATGCAAGGGCACAGGTGATCCCTGGTCTAGGCACTAAGATTCCACATGCTGTTCAGCATAGCAAAAAAAAACGCTAAAAAAATTCACACGTAGAAACTCCAGTACTTTGGCCACCTCATGCGAAGAGTTGACTCACTGGAAAAGACTCTGATGCTGGGAGGGATTGGGGGCAGGAGGAGAAGGGGACGACAGAGGATGATATGGCTGGATGGCATCACTGACTCGATGGACGTTGAGTCTGAGAGAACTCCGGGAGTTGGTGATGGACAGGGAGGCCTGGCGTGCTGCGATTCATGGGGTCGCAATCAGTTGGACACGACTGAGCGACTGACCTGAACTGACTCTCCCAGGCCTCTCAGTGTTAGGAAAGGGGGCGGAGGAGACTAGTCACTGTCAAGGGTTATGTGACAAGTGAGAGCTCACCAGTGGCTGAGAGAACTTTCAGGAACAAGAGAGTCTTCTATGTGGCCTCAAGTAGTTTTCTTTATGTTGTGTTGATCCCTAAGCTCTACCTTAGAGACCCTTGGCCTTCGTAGATGTTTTGGTACATGAAACAGCCTGGCATTTAGAGTTGCTCCGGTGGGGTGAGTGGCACCAAGGAACTGGATCCTATGTCTGATCTGAAATAAACGAATATCCTGAAGACTTAAGGCAAGTCCAGAAGCTGTGAACAGGAGTCGGGAGGCAGCACTATGCTTGGGAAGGGCCAGGGGCTCTCAGCAGAAGGCTGAGTGGTTGTTGGACTCAGTGCGGATCTTCAGGAGCACAAGAACCTCAGCTGAGGTCAGCTGATAGATATGTAGGTGTGACTCAAGATGTCACTCACAATCCCTCTGGATACTTCTGTTCCCGAGTCCAAGCTCACCCTGCTCACTGCCTGATAGGCCAATGAATCCGAGAGATGAGGTGTTGAGGCGAGGAAGAGGCTTTATTTGGAAAGCCAGCCGGCTGAGAAGATGGCAGACTAGCGCCTCAAAATAACCATCTTATCAGGGTCTGGATGCTAGTTTCTCTTACAGATCAGAGATGGGGGAAAGGCAAGGAAGCAAAGCAAAAAGGACATTAATCTTGGAAACATCTCCTAGAATGGCAAGCATCAGGCAGGGGATGTGTTCATTTCCTGCTTCCTGCCATCCACAGGTGGACAGGGTTCTGAACAAAGGCACTTTAGCTTGACAGTCAGGCAGAGGAGCAGCATTCTCTGAGGCAAGCTATGAAGTATGGTTATAATAACAAAAGCAATGAAAAGCTAATCCAAGAAACAGTTCCAACACGCAGTCGGGACTGACTTCTTCCCTGTGACACTTTCTCCTTTACTGTCTCCTGCCTCCCCCTTCCCTGCAGTGCCCTGTTTCTTCCTATCACTATTACACCCATCTTCTCTACCTCCCTCCCACCCATGTTTTCCTATATCACTTTCTCATCATGAATCCTGCCATACAGTGGGCAACGAGAAAGGGCATCCCAGTGTCTGACTCAGACATGGTGCTTTCAGTAAGGAGAGGCAGTGAAGCTTTGCCCAGAGGTACAGAGAACAAGAGTTGGGAACATAGAGGATGTGGTCGGAGAGCCCAGGTTCCCCTGGCCCTCTCTCATTACCATCTCTGTAGCTATAAACCAGTGTTCTTCCCTGCCCTCTGGGTAATGAAGAGCTGCTGCAGATTATGTGTTGCACCTGCTCAGTAAGTTGGGGTTCCCAGGTGGTGCTAGCACGAAAGAACCCGCCTGCCAATGCAGGAGACGTAAGAGACATGGGTTTGATCCCTGGGTTGGGAAGATCCCATGGAGGAGGAAATGGCAACCCACTCCAGTACTCTTGCCTGGGGAATTCATGGACAGAGGAGCCTGTGGGCTACAGTCCATAAGGTCGCAAAGAGTCAGATACAATGGAATCAACTTAGCACACACATACATGGATAAAATAGCACCAGCACACAGAACTCTCTTCCAGATCAAATATGATAATGCGTGTAGAGTACCTAGTGTGCGGCAAAGACTTGGTGACAGCTGTAACCCCAAACTGGGTGATGCTAGGTATTTCCCAGGAAAATGATTTCCAACCGTCACAATTTTTGAAACATGATCAGATACCAATGTTCTCCTCTTGTTGGGAACCACCTATGAATTATTTAACCCTCATGGCTCTCTAATCTCACAGTGGACATGACATTTGTTGGCTTTTTGGTACTACAGAATAACGTGCAGTTGGCCCTTTTTTTGTTATCGTAAAAGATCCTTCATTGAACAGACATCTATTGAGAGTCTTCTATGTGCCTGGTTAAGAGCTGGGGATGTGGCACCAACAAATGAACATGACTGCCTGATGGAAGCTGCCATCCAGTGGGGAGCAGGTATAGACCAGTTACAAATGATGAAAAGCCCTTGAAGAGCAGAGGGTACAAAGAGAACTGACACTGGAGGGTCTTGCCAGATGAGTGACCTTAAGAAGAGCTGAAGAGAGATTGTGCCAAGCCGTGCAGCCCAAACCCAGATATCACGAGGCATCTCACGCTGAAACCCAGGCACGTTCTTCCCCCTTCACCCATGTCTCTGAGGTCTCCTTACTCTAGCAAATGCAGGAAGTGGAAGTCCAATTTCCTGTCTCTTCCAAGTAGTTCTTTGTCATGGCTGCTGAGTGACCTGTGCCCCCTCCCCCTCCTCATTACTGCTGGCTCCTGGGGCCACCACCCACATTGATGCCACACACACTCCCCCACCCCCACCCCGGAAGTCACAGACAAGGTCCCTATGGTAAGATGCCCACCAGAGACATCAGGCTGAGCAAACCATATTTTCCAGGACTGGCCTATCCATGGGTGATTCAGACTTGACCCTTTGGGACCTGTGCCAAGACCTGGGCCCAGAGCACTCTGACTTCAGGGGTCCCCATCCCACAGCCTAGCAAATGGATTAAATTGCCCCTGTATCCCACATTGCATATTCTGTCAATGTCACTTGATGAGCTGAAACACAGTGGACCAACTGACCTGAGGTTATATTTGTATAGCTTTTTATTAATTTGGTTTTGCTCTTTTTAGATTCTGGATTTAGTAAACGTCTTTTTCAGGCCTCAAACACTTGGCAGGACCTTTAAAATCTTGTAGATCCAACTCCTCTTTATCATAAGCTGCAGGTAATTCAAGGGTCAACCTTTCTAATCATCTTCCTTCTATCATGACATCAGCACCTCCACATACACAGAGACCTTTTCACCTCCCCTCTGGTCAAAATGCCAGGTTTCCTCCATTTAATTTTAGGGACATCTCAGCTTCCACCCCAGAATCTGCCCCCTTCTCCCTGTGGATGCTGTATCGTGCTATGCTTAGACGCTCAGGTGTGTCCAATATTTGCCCCTTATGAACTGTAGCCCACTGTGGATACATGCCCTAAACTCAGTGGTTGGGTCTTCAGGAGACCCCGAGAAAAGGCTGACTTTCCACCTTGACACTCAGTGATGCCCCAGGACACAGAGAGTCCCACAGCACTACCCAGAGCAGGCCTGACCCTCCAGGGTGGCTCACCCGTCTCCCCTGCTGTGACTGGCAGACACTCTAGATTCTTCTCCCTGTTGTCTTGTTCGTACACACGCACATGCATACACACACATCATTCTTATTAATAGAAACCATCTTCTACACACTCCCTTCTTAGTTTGCAAGGTTATCTCTCTGGTGACATTTTACAAAGTGGTGTTAGTTTCTTCCTTTCATCTCCTGTCTCCTTGTATGACCCTTTGGGCCTGCTGAGAATAAGAACATGCCCCATAGCCAAGCCTTCCATCCAGCAACTCAGAGACCAGAGCAGAGCTCTGCTAGGAAGGGCCCAGAGTGGTCCTCGAAGGGTGGGGACTAGGCCGAGGAGCCTGAGGTTTGCAGAGCATCTTTCTGCGTCCACCTCCACACACTTTCTTTAGTCTTCCTGCCTCTAGAAGCACTGTTCTTGCTTTAGAAAGGTTGACCCTTGAATTACCTTGAACCTGCGGGGGTCCTGCCTGCCCTGGAGGGTGGACTCTCACCTACTCTGCTCCCCTTGGGACCATCAGGGTCTCCGTGCCACCTTGATGGACACACACCAGGATTCCCTCCTTTCCTGACTCTGATCACTGTGAGTGGGAAACCCTGCTGGCACTCTTCTCCCTGGGATGTTGCAATGAATTTGCGATTTGGCTGGGTTCCTGGGACCCGCGTTGTGCTTGCAACAGCCCCTTCCATGCCGTTTCTCGGGCTTCTTCTCTTTTCCTGAGTCTCAACATGCTTCCTGAGCCCACGGGGCTAGGTTAGAACAGGCCCTTGCGTGCCAGTTCAGCTGTGCGTGACTAGTCCTGGGCGAGTCTGTTAGAGTTCTGCTAGGAACCACCTCTCGCTTCGAAAGCCTGCCTCCCACACCCGTCATCTCCTGGACTCCCTCTACTTGGCAGTAAATCAGGCAGCGCTAACGTGAAACTTGAGAGCCAGGTCACAGCCTGGACTGATGGGCGGGAGGGCTGGAAGTCGCTCCCCGGCTTTCTGACTCACACTCCAGAGCCCTCACCATGTGCTAGCTCCCATGGGGACTTGCACGCATGCAGCAGAACACCTAAAGAACAGCGACTCTTGGGCGAGGAAGCTGCTCAGTGACACTATAATCTGTAATCACGTAAATCTGTAAACTGTCACTTACAAAAAAGAAAAAGAAAAAGTGTCACTCTTCTAATCCTCTAAACCTATAATCTGTCACTTGCAAAAAAAAAAAAATTAAAACAGTGTCCCTCTTCTGTTTTTTCATTTGTTTGTTTTGGGAAATGCAGCTATTTTTCTTTAATATGCTATTTATCCTAACCCAGAATGGACTTATTCTTATTATCTTAAATCAGTTAATGAGGAGCTTTTGTTTACAGTGATTTTAATTTCTAAAACAGATCATTTTGTTGTTGTTGTTCAGTCGCCAAGTCCTCTCCAACTCTTTCCGACCCCATGGACTGTGACAAGACAGGCTCTTCTGTCCTCCACTGACTCCTGGAGTTTGTTCAGATTTGTGTTTATTGAGTTGGTAATACTAACTAACAGATCACTTGGGTAGACATAACCCCCATGGGATTTCGCAGGTGACACACTGGTAAAGAATCTGCCTGCCAGGGCAGGAGATGTGTATTCGATTCCTGGGTCGGGAAGATCCCCTGGAGAAGAAAATGGCACTCCACTCTTGTATTCTTACCTGGGAAATTCCATGGATAGAGCAGCCTGGTGGACTACATACAGTCCGTGAGGTCACTAAGGATTTGGATAGAGCTTAACAACTAAATGACAACAACAACAATGTCCTTATAAAAAGGGAAAGTCATCAGAAGCTAGAAGGGAACCTGGAGCAGACCATTCCTGAAAGCCTCCAGAAGAAACCCACCTGGCCCATGCCTTGATCTCAGGCTTTCAGCCTCCAGAACCCTGGTAGTAAATTTCTGCAGTTTAGACCACCCACTGTGCAGTCTTTGCTTCAGGGGCCCTCATTAGTGGGAAATTCCCTAAGCCAATGGGAATTGTTTTCTAAGCCAAGAAAGTGTTCTCTGGTGTCTGGGCTAGAGACACATTTTTGTTTCAAATGCTGGCTGGTTGAGTTACCATCAAACCCCGTCACCTGCTGCTTTTCCCTTGTTTTATATTTCTACATTCTCTCCTTTTTCACATTTTCCCACTGTCTCTCCTGCCTCTTTGATTCCTCCTATCCTCTTTCCATTCTCAGTACACAACTTGGAACTTTCACTCCTTGAGATTTTATCTTAAAATTAGTTAATTATTAGGCTGTCTTGGGTCTTAGTTACAGCGTGCAGGATCTTTGTTGCACACACTCTCTAGTTGTGGCATGCAGGCCGAGTTTCTCTATGGCATGCCATCTGGACAAACCTAGACAGCATATTAAAAAGCAGAGACATCACTTTGCCAATGAAGATTCATCTAGCCAAAGCTGTGGTTTTCCTAGTAGTCATGTATAGATGTGAGAGTTGGGCCATAAAGAAGGCTGAGCACCAAAGAATTGAAGCTTTTGAATCATGGTGCTGGAGAAGACTCTTGAGAGTCCCTTGGACTGCAAGGAGATCAAACCAGTCAATCCTAAAGAAAATCAGTCCTGAATATTCACTGGAAGGACTGATGCTGAAGCTGAAGCTCCAGTACTTTGTCCCCTTAATGGAAAGAGCCAACTCACTGGAAAAGACCCTGATGCAGGGAAAGATTGAAGGCAGAAGAAGGGGGCAGGAGAGGATGAGATGGTTGGATGGCATCACTGACTCAGTGGACATGAATTTTAGCAAGCTCCGGGAGATAGCAGAGGACAGAGGAGCCTGATGTGCTACAGTCTGTGAAGTCGCAAATTGTAGGACAAAACTTAGCGACTGAGCAGCAATAGCAACAAAGTTATTTGGGATCCTAGTTCCCCGACCAGGGCTCAGGCCCACATCCCTGCATTGCCAGGCAGACTCCCAACCCCTGGACCACTAGGGAAGTCCCCCTTGAGACAATTTGAGGATTTGCTTTTACCCAGCAGAGGGCTTCTCGGTTCATCCACACAGAACCCAGCTGCCTGATCAGAGCCAGAGGAAGCCCCTCTGAGAGACGTGCCCTGGTGCTCACACTCTCGGATTGGCAGATTAACTCACTAATTCTAGATGGAACCCTCTGTGGGAGATGCGGTAATTCAGGTGCAGAGCAGTGGGTTGTGCTGCTGGGGTCGGGGGTGGGTGAGGAAGGGGAGGCTACAGACTTTGGAATTTCTGTTCTTAACCACAGTCAAAGTGGGCATTGTGGTCTTCGAGCACATATCTGTTGGGATTATTTTTTTTAAATAATTTTATTTGTTTAATTTTGGCTGTGCTGCTGTCTTTGCTGTGGCGGGGCTTTTTATCTCTAGTTGTGGCAAGTGGGGGCTACTCTCCAGTGTTCCGCCAGCTTCTCATCATGGAGGTTTCTCTTGTTGCAGAGTGTGTGCTCTGAAGACTTCAGTAGTTGTGGGACGTGGGATCTTCCCGGGCCAGGAATCAAACCCCGGTCTCCTGTGCTGGCAGGTGGACACTTGATTCCGAGAGCCACCGGGGAAGCCCCCTGTTGGGATTCCTTTTGTTTTCTGGTATAACAGAGAGCCCCCAGGCACAGTGGTGAGACCAGGAGAAGTGGGGTGGGAGGAAGGTCAGACTCCTCTCTGCCAGGGTAGCTTTCTTCATCCTCCTTTGAATCCAGCCGTCGCTGTGGTAACCAGGTAACCAGGATTTGGAGTGACCAGCTCTGCTGTGTTGTTGTTCAGAGGCCTGAACTTGCATCTGTTCACCTTGCATTCGGGAATGAGAAAAGTTGACAAGTGGGGAAGCCCTGAGAGTTTTTTGTCCATGGACATGGTCACGGGTGCTGCAGAATCCCGGGTGGGAACTGCTCAGGATGGAGGGCTGAAGCCAGTCCCTGGGACCCTCTGAGATGTCCCCCAGTGGGACTGGGACAGACCCATTGTTGGGGATGCAGAGAGAAACAAAAATAAATCGAGAGGCTCAGGTGAATGCCGGTAAGGGGCCTGGTTGTTGCAAGTTAGCCATGTGCTTGAAAGTGGTTAAACATTAATTTAGATTCCTTCATGTAATAGGGCAGTTCAGAGCAAGGAGAGGTAGGCTGGGTCTGTGAAGGGCAGGGATTCATTGAGGGATAAAAAAAGAAGAAATTCTCCCCGAGCTTGGCCATTTGGAGCCTGTAAATTATTCTTGTTGCTATCTGCCCATCCTCCTCCAGCATGGCTTGCCTTCTTCGCAGAGTTTCCGTGACAGTTTTCTTCTTAGCACTTTGGGGCTTCGCCCTGGGGGACAGGCTGCTGGTGGTCCCTCAGGATGGAAGCCACTGGCTCAGCATGAAGGACATCGCTGAACATCTCAGCGAGAAAGGGCATGAGATCGTGGTGGTGGTGCCCAAAGTCAACCTGCTCCTCCAAGAGTCCAAGCACTACACAAGGAGAATCCACCCAGTGCCCTACGACCAGGAGGAGCTGGAAGCCCGTTACCGTTCCTTCGGGAAACACCACTTTTCTCCACGCTGGCTGGTGACTGCCCCTATGGTGGAGTATAGGAACAACATGATCGTCATCAACATGTACTTTCTCAACTGCCAGAGTCTCCTGAGGCACTCGGACACCCTGCGCTTCCTCCGGGAGAGCAAGTTCGACGCCCTGTTCACAGACCCGGCCTTACCTTGCGGGGTGATCCTGGCCGAGTACCTGAACCTGCCCTCTGTGTATCTCTTCAGGGGCTTTCCCTGTGCCCTGGAGAACACGTTCACCAGGACTCCAAGCCCTTTGTCCTACGTCCCCAGGTACTACACTCAGTTTTCAGACAAGATGACCTTCCTCCAAAGGGTGGCCAACTTCCTGGTGAGTTACCTGGAGAACATTTTGCTCTATGCGCTGTATTCCAAGTACGAAGACCTGGCGGAGGAAGTCCTTGGGAGACAGGTGCACTTGCCGGCCTTGTATCGGAAGGCCTCCATTTGGCTGCTAAGATACGACTTTGTGTTCGAGTATCCCAGACCAGTGATGCCCAACATGGTCTTCATCGGAGGGTCCAGCTGCAAGAAACAGGGCATCCTGCCTCGGGTGAGTGGCTGGCTTTCTTTCGGGTGGCCCTGTGTCTTCCTGGGCAGACGTGGTTCTTTCCTGTTCTGTCTTCCCTTGAGCATGTGGCTCCAGGGAGGGCTGCCTGAGGAGGAGAGGACAGGCTGAGGTTCTGAATGACGCTGTGGCCTGGAAGGAACACAGAGGTGGTGCATGGCAACAGCGGGAGATAGCTTGAGCGAGGTTATCTGGGGGCACTCACAGAATCCTCGAATGAGCCTGAGAAGTTTCCAGTCCAAATCCTCTGCTTGTCTATTGAGGAAACAGGTGAAGCTGGACCAAGAGGACGCAGAGCTAAGAGGCTTGTTTGTTGCTATTGTTGTTTAGTTGGTAAGTCGTGTCTGACTCTTTGCCACCACGTGGTCTGTAACCTGCCAGGCTCCTCTGTCCATGCTGGCCCAGGTCCAAATACCTTCTCCCTGTGGCTGAGTCCCTTTGCTGTCCACCTGAAACTGCCACAACATTGTTAATCGGCTATACTGCAATTTAAAATACAAAGTAAAAAAAAAAAAGTACATTCTCCCATCTCTGTGCACTGCCTTTTCCCTGGACCCTAAACCAGGAGTCAACACAGGATAGCTAGTGGACAGAATCTGCCCAGAGCTAAGAATGGTTTTACATTTTTTTTTGAAGGGCTGTTATAAACCACAACAAAGAGTGTGTGACAGCAATGTGTGGGGTGTGCTGAGCCTGCATATATACTATCTGACTCTTCATAGAAAAGGTGTGCTGACCTAGGCAAGTATCCCTAGATGCCCTCTTGACATGTGTGGAAGAGGGCCCAGAGCTACTTTGGAAAATAAAAACTTGTGAGTTTCGTGAGATTGTTTGGTACTTTGAAAGACTTGTTCACACTGGAACTCTCTTTTAAAATGATTTTTTTTTCCTTAGAAAGAAACCCTGAAATAAATCCCAAAGGCCCTCACCACCCTTCTTGAACATCTGCTGATTACTTTAACACGCTGGACAGTTGGCAGCAGCTGTGGGAACAGGGCAGGGGCTGATGAGCTTAACCAGACTGGTTTCAGGAAGCACAGAGCATGAACTAGAAATTCTGGGTTCTGAGAAGTTTTAATCGACATTAATAAGCAAAAATGTACGAAGAAACATTTGGCATAAGAAGGGAAGAAAATAGCGTTTTTGTTACCTTGAGACCTATCATTTTATTTTTGAAAAAAAAAAAAAAAAGTTGTATTTAGTCATATTGAAAAACCAGATTATAGTGGCTGTACTGTCTGAGCCCCATGGATCTTTACCTGGTGCTTGACTTACATTTATGTGTGAATTGCAATCCCATTTAACAATAGAGAACATTCTGTACAACAATACGTAATTATCAACTTACATTTGTAAATTACTGGGGTTCAGTTCAGTTCAGGTCAGTTCAGTCACTTAGTCGTGTCCGACTCTTTGGGACCCCGTGGACCAGCACTCCAGGTCTCCCTGTCCATCACCAACTCCCAGAGTTCACTCAACTCATGTCCATTGAGGGGGTGATGCCATCCAACCATCTCATCCTCTGTTATCCCCTTCTCCTGCCTTCAATCTTTCCCAGCATCAGGGTCTTTTCCAATGAGTCAGCTATCGAATCAGGTGGCCAGAGTATTGGATTTTCAGCTTCAGCTTCAGTGAAGCTGATTCATTCACCTTCCACGAATGAATCCACTCAGTCACCTTCCATGAATGATCCATTCATTCATTCACCTTCCAATGAATATTCAGGACTGATTTCCTTTAGGATGGACTGGTTGGATCTCCTTGTTGTCCAAGAGACTCTCAAGAGTCTTTTCCAACACCACAGTTCAAAAGCATCAATTCTTTGGCGCTCAGCTTTCTTTACAGTTCAACTCTCACATCCATACATGACCACTGGAAAAACCATAGTTTTGGCTAGACGGACCTTTGTTGGCAAAGTAATCTCTCTGCTTTTTAATAAACTGTCTAGGTTGGTCATAACTTTCCTTTCAAGGAGCAAGTGTCTTTTCATTTCATGGCTGCAGTCACCATCTGCAATGATTTTGGAGCCAAAAAAAGTAAGGCCTGTCACTGTTTCCCCATCTTTTTGCCATGAAGTGATGGGACCAGATGCCATGATCTTAGCTTCCTGAATGTTGAGCTTTCAGCCAACTTTTTCACTCTCCTCTTTCAATTTCATCAAGAGGCTCTTTAGTGCTTCTTTGCTTTCTGCCATAAGGGTGGTGTCATCTGCATATCTGAGGTGATTGATATTTTTCCTGACAATCTTGATTCCAGCTTGTGCTTCCTCCAGTCCAGCATTTCTCATGATGTACTCTGCATAGAAGTTAAAAAAGCAGGGTGACAATATACAGCCTTGACGTATTCCTTTCCCTATTTGGAACCAGTCTGTTGTTCCATGTCCAGTTCTAACTGTTGCTTCCTGACCTGCATACAGGTTTCTCAAGAGGCAGGTGAGATGGGCTGGTATTCACATCTCCTTCAGAATTTTCCACAGTTTGTTGTGGTCCACACAGTCAAAGATGTGAAGATGGGCTCAATAAAGGCCAGAAATGGTATGGACCTAACAGAGGCAGAAGGTATTAAGAAGAGGTGGCAAGAATTCACAGAAGAACTGTACAAAAAAGATCTTCATGACCAAGAAAATGACAATGGTGTGGTCACTCACCTAGAGCCAGACATTCTGGAATGTGAAGTCCAGTGGGCCTTAGGAAGCATCACTAGGAACAAAGCTAGTGGAAGTGATGGAATTCCAGTTGAGCTGTTTCAAATCCTGAAAGATGATGCTGTGAAAGTGCTGCACTCAACATGCCAACAAATTTGGAATACTCAGCAGTGGCCACAGGACTGGAAAAGGTCAGTTTTCATTCCAGTTCCAAAGAAAGGCAATGCCAAAGAATGCTCAAACTACCACACAATTGCACTCATCTCACATGCTAGTAAAGTAATGCTCAAAATTCTCCAAGCCAGGCTTCAACATTACATGAACTATGAATTTCCAGATGTTCAAGCTGGTTTTAGAAAAGGCAGAGGAACCAGAGATCAAATTGCCAACATCCGCTGGATCGTTGAAAAAGCAAGAGAGTTCCAGAAAAACATCTATTTCTGCTTTATTGACTATGCCAAAGCCTTTGACTGTGTGGGTCACAATAAACTGTGGAAAATTCTGAAAGAGGTAGGAATACAAGACCACCTGACCTGCCTCTTGAGAAACCTGTATGCAGGTCAGGAAGCAACAGTTAGAACTAGACATGGAACAACAGACTGGTTCCAAATAGGGAAAGGAGTACGTCAAGGCTGTATATTGTCACCTTGCTCACTTACCTTATATGCAGAGTACATCATGAGAAATGCTGGGCTGGAGGAGCACAAGCTGGAATCAAGATTGTCGGGAGAAATATCAATTACCTCAGATATGCAGATGACACCACCCTTATGGCAGAAAGTGAAGAACTGAAGAGCCTCTTGATGAAAGTGAAAGAGGAGAGTGAAAAAGTTGGCTTAAAGCTCAACATTCAGAAAATGAAGATCATGGCATCTGGTCCCATCACTTCCTGGGAAATAGATGGGGAAACAGTGTCTGACTTTATTTTTCTGGGCTCCAAAATCACTGCAGGTGGTGCTTGCAGCCATGAGATTAAAAGACGTTTACTCCTTGAAAGGAAAGTTATGACCAACCTAGACAGCATACTCAAAAGCAGAGACACTACTTTGCCAACAAAGATCCATCTAGTCAAGGCTATGGTTTTTCCAATGGTCACATATGGATGTGAGAGTTGGACTATAAAGAAAGCTGAGTGCCGAAGAATTGATGGTTTTGAACTGTGGTGTTGGAGAAGCCTCTTGAGAGTCCCTTGGTCTGCAAGGAGATCCAACTAGTCCATCCTAAAGAAGATCAGTCCTGGGTGTTCATTGGAAGGGCTGATATTGAAGCTGAAACTCCAGTACTTTGGCCACCTGATGCAAAGACCTGACTCATTGGGAAAAAACCCTGATGCTGGGAAAGATTGAGGGCAGGAGGAGAAGGGGACAACAGAGGATGAGATGGTTGGATGGCATCACCAACTTGATTGACATGGGTTTGGGTGGACTCTGGGAGTTGGTGATGGACAGGGAGGCCTGCCGTGCTGCGGTTCACGGGGTCACAAAGAGTTGAACACGACTGAGCGACTGAACTGAACTGAACTGAACACAGTCAAAGGCTTTGGCATAGTCAGTAAAGCAGAAGTAGATGTTTTTTGGAACTCTTTTAACTTTTTGATGATCCAACAGATGTTGGCAATTTAATCTGTGGTTCCTCTGCCTTTTCTAAAACCAGCTTGAATTATATCTGGAAGTTCAACATTCATGTACTGTTGAAGCCTGGCTTGGAGAATTTTAAGCAGTACTTTACTAGTGTGTGAGATGAGTACAATTGTGCAGCAGCTTAAACATTCTTTGACATTGCCTTTCTTTGGAACTGGAATGAAAACTGACCTTTTCCAGTCCTGTGGCCACTGCTGAGTTTTCCAAATTTGCTGGCATACTGAGGGCAGCACTTTTGCAGCATCATCTTTCAGGATTTGAAACAGCTCCACTGGAATTCCATCACCTCCACTAGTTTTGTTTGTAGTGATGCTTCCTAAGGCCCACTGGACTTCACATTCCAGGATGTCTGGCTCTAGGTTGGTGATCACACCATCGTGATTATCTGGGTTGAAAAGATCTTTTTTGTACAGTTCTTCGGTGTATTCCTGCCACTTCTTCTTAATATCTTCAGCTTCTGTTAGATCCATACCATTTCTGTCCTTTATTGTGCCCAGAAATAAAAATGGAGTTTCTTTTAACAAATGATCAAACCATTTCAACATCATGGAAAAATGTGCACTTTGAAGTGTTGTTTTGGAAGTCTGTAGCGCTAGTGGCCACATGACCTTGTGAATGTACTTAGTTGCAGAGAACTGTTTTCTTCAAATGGTTAGTTTTGTTCATCTAAATAAATTATTTTAAAAAGAAGGTACGTATAGATCAGAAGGAATAAAGGCCTGATTTATAGCTAAAAAGAAATTTAAAAACTGTAGGATTTCCTTGGTGGTCCCGTGGTTAAGAATCTGCCTTGCAATGCAGGGGACATGTGTTTGATCCCCGGTCGGGGAAGGTTCCAGATGCTGTGGGGCAACTAAGCCCGTGTGCCTCAACTATGGAACCTACTGTCCCCAGTGCCATGCACTGCAACAGGAGAGGTCATCGCGACAAGAAGCTCACGCATGGCAACTAGCAAGTAGCCCCCACTCTCCGCAACTAAAGAAAGCCTGCTCACAGAATTGAAGGCCTAGTACAGCCAGAAGTAATAAATTAAAAAAAAAAATTAAAAACAAAAAAAACCCAAGCTCTCCTTAGCAGGCGAGTAATGTGATCAGGCAATACAAAAATACCACACAAATGGCCAATAAAAGTTTGAAGATACACTTGACTTCAGAAATAATGCAAGAATTCAAGTGAATAAATAACTACATTACACTTGCTTATCAAATCAGCAAGCATGTTTTATAAGTAACTGTTGGCCTAGCTGAAAATAAATACTCCCTGTACTGCTTTCAAAAATGGGCCAAGTCTTTTGCAAACCAGAGCCGGATGACCATTCCTTGCATAAAGCTACAATTCATGATCTAGGAAAGGGCTCAGGGTAACTGGGGGTCCCCAGCCTCGCCACATAGAGAGCAGGGGGTTCCCCTCCCCGCTTGCCCACGTTGGGGCCACTCTGACCACCGCCCCTAGGGCCTCCTCTGCCCACGGAGTGACTCAGCCACCTCCGAGGGCTTCCTTTTGTTTCTGCCAAGATGATTCAGAGAAGCCCAAGGTCATCTGGCAGGTGGTTCCCGTGGGGAAGCTCTCAGAGCCTGGGTCAGGGGGCAGCCCCACGTGTTGTGAAGCCATGTGTCCTGTCGCTGCCCAGGGCCTCAGCTCCACCCTCATGCACCTCAAGACCTGGCCCCAGAGCAGTTCTGCTGCTGGAACGTTACGTCGGGTGCCTTCCCCTCTGCCCGCAGGGGCTCTGATCCCAACCACCTTCTGGAACACTCTCTCTGTTGTTCCTTCAGGCTTTTTAGCTGAGACCAGTCTATCCCGTGGCTAACGTGTCTTCCTTTTGGGAGGCTCAGGTCAAATGTCTCCATCTTAGAGAAGACTTTAGCCTACATTTCATTATTAGAAGGGCCATGGGAGGGACTTCCCTTGGTGGTCCAGTGGGTAAGACTCTGCACTCCCGGTGTGATGCAGGGGTCATGAGTTCAATCCCTGGCCAGGGAACTAGATCCCACATGCATGCTGAAACTAAGATCCCATGCAACCAAAATAAATGAAAGCCACTGACGTGTTTTCTTAGAACAAAGGAACCCGGAGAGCAATCCTAGTGTCTTCCACTTGCAATTCAGAGAGCTGCTGGGAGCTGGGAAAAGTGAAAGGTGCTCAGTCATGTCCGACTCTTTGCTATCTTATGGACTATACAGTCCATGGAATTCTCCAGGCCGGAATACTGGAGTGGGTAGCCTTTCCCTTCTCCAGGAAAGGACAGGGACGGAGCTTGGAAAGGACAGGTTTCTATCCGTATTCGGTTGTACAGATCATGGAGGCAAGTCCTGGCCAGACCTCAGGCTCTGGGCCCAGCATGTCTTCTCTGCCCACCTTGGGGGAAGGAAGGAAGGAGGTGTTTGGCCCTGGCCCATCATTAGGGAGGGGAGGGTCCAGTCTGCCCTGCTCCACTGGCGCCAAGCATTCCTCCCTAGTCCCCATGACCTCAGTAGGGCAAGAGCTGTAAGACTGGGATTTGAACAGGCTGTGTGGTAGAGGCAAATGGCTTATCTCTGGGTGTTCATTTCTCCATCTGTGAAATGGGAACAGTCAGGTAGCCATAGGGTTAAGTGGGTGAGACTCAGTTCATAGGAGAATCTTGAAACCCGTCAGTGCAACTCAAATACCAGAGAGTGACTTTAGGCTGGGATAACAGGAAGGGGGCCAGAGACAGGAGGTCATCCAACTCGTAAAAAGGAAAATGGATGTTTCAAGAAGAGCTGAGGGAGCTGCCCGAGGCCACAGGCTGCAGCCGGAGGCAGAGGCGGGATGAAAACCCACTTCTTGGCTTCTCCCACCCTGAGGTCCAGCCCTCTTTTTTTCTAATTAGGCAAGAGTTGGAAAGACTCAGCCTCATGGAGGAAAGAAAGGAACCAAAGGGCAAATCAGTGGATCTGGCCAGCTTTCTCCTGGTCTTGTGGCCATGAATTTTGGCTTCCCCAGTTGAAATGGGCCTGACAAGGCCTGCCTCAGCCCCTCACAGGGTTATTTGAGGGTTGGTCGAACGGGCAGTACATTACAGCACTTTGTAGATCACCGAAGGAAACTATGGCCTCCATCCTTGCCTTCCCAGGACCTTAACTCAACGCAGGCTGAAACTTTCACTCCAACCAGGGACTGAACCTGTGCCTGCCTGGCAGTGGAAGTGCCAAGTCTTCATCACTGGACTGCCAGGGAAGTCCCTCTTGCCACGTTCTTTGGAGAGCATTTCCCCCACAAGAAAACCAGATTCCAGTTTCTCCTGGACTAGCTTTTCTGTTCCCAAATTTTCTGCTCTTGTGTTCTGAAGTCATTTAGATAGTGGTTCTCAAACAGGGGTGATTTTGTCCCCAGGGAGCAATGTCTGCAGGCATTCTGTAGGGTCATAATTGGGGGATAACGTAGGCTTCCCTAATGGCTCAGTGGGTAAAGAGTCCACCTACGGTGCAGGAGACACAGGAGATAGGGGTTCCGTCCCTGGGTTGGGAAGATGCCCTGGAGAAGGAAATGGCAACCCACTCCAGTATTCTTGCCTGGAGAATGCCAGGGACAGAGGAGCCTGCAGGCTACAGTCCATGGGGTCGCAGAGTTGGACATGACTGAGCGACTAAACCACCGCTATTGTCATCTGCTAGGAAAAGGCCAGGGATGCTGTTAAAAATCCCACAAAGCACAAGAAGTATACCCATCCACCCTCTCCCAGCAAAGAATCACCTGACCCCAGAACAGTATAAGTGCTGAAGCTGAGAGACACTGATCTGAACAAATTCCAAGTGAGCATCAGTGACTTCTTCCCACAGGACCCCCAGCTAGGTGGTGAGGGGGTGGCAAAGGTGCTCTGCTCACCCTCTGAACTCATCTTGTTTCCCAACAGAGGTCTCTACAAGTAATACTCACTCGGGCTTGCAGGTTGAACTGAGGATTAACTTTTAGGCAAGTCAAGGGAACAAAAACCCCAAAATGCCAAGTCATTCTTAACAGGCAATTTTAAAAATCTAAGACTTGAGCCAATGTCTACAGTGCCTTCAGCAGGTTGGTTCTCTTTCAAAATTCCATGTTTATCTTCATGACTAGTTATCTTGGAGATTAACAGACATGCAGTAATTTTGACATCACTGTTTATGTTAATAAGTAATTTCTAAGGAGTGGCTAAGTACTAGAATGAGTTGGGGTTAAAAAAGAAAGCATTCAGTGGGAATGTCTGAAATATAAGAAACTTGGTTGGCTAGTAATTTAGATAATTCTAGGAGAAAGATAAAGTGGGTTTAAAAAAGAAATGTTACTGAGTTATAAACTTATAAGCCATACAGTCGCTCAGTTGTGTCCAACTCTTTGCAACCCCATGGACTATACAGCACATGGAATTCTCCAGGCCAGATTACTGGGGTGGGTAGCCTTTCCCTTCTCCAGGGATCGAATCCAGGTCTCCCATATTATAGGTGGATTCTTTACCAGCTGAGCCACCAGGGAAGCCGTAAGCCATACAAGTCCTCATTAAAATTTACAATTCGATGGATTTGGAGTACATTCATACATTTGTGCAACCATCAGCCCAACTAATCTTAGAATATTTTCAATCACCCTCAGAATAAAGTCTTTTTTATTTTTTTGATGTGAGTCATTTTTAAAGTCTTTATACAACTTGTTATGATGTCATTTCTATCTTATGTTTGGGTTTTTCGGCTGCAAGACATATGGGATCTTAGCTCCTCAACCAGGAATTGAACGAGCTCCCCTCTGCATCGGAAGGTGAAGTCTTAACCAGTGGACCTCCAAGAAGTCCTCAGAATACTCTTTAGCATCAACAGCTATTCCTCAATCTCCCCTCTCCCTAGCCCCTGGCAACCCTCCTTTTCTGTCTCTATGGATTTGTTTATTCTGATCGTTTAATACAAATGGAATATGTAATATGAATATGTGGTCGATTTTTTTTCACACAGCACATCTTCCAGGTCCATCCATTCTTATTGTGGGATAATATTTTGTTCTGGGGCTTCTCTGGTGGGTCAGATGGTGAAGAATCTGTCTGCAATGCAGGAGGCTTTAATCCTGATATACTATTCTCTATGTGTGTGCTTGTCAGACTTCTGCCTTATTTTACTTTTTGGCTCTTATGAATAATGTTGCAGTGAACATTTGATCACAAGCTTTGTGTGGACATATGCTTTCACCTCTCTTGGGTATATACGTAGGAGAAGAATTGCTGGGCTGTATGGTAACTATATGTTTCACCTTGCTTGTTCGCTGTTCCGTCTCTAAATAGCATTTGACTCTGTGACTACATGGACTGTAGACCCCCAGGCTCCTCTGTCCATGGGATTCTCCAGATAAGAATACTGGAGTGGGTTGCCATACCCTTCTCCAGGGAATCTTTCCCACCCAGGGATCAAATCCAGGTCTCTAGCACTGGCAGATGGATCCTTTACCACTGAGGCACCAGGGAAGCATATTTCATCTTTGCTGTGCTTAGTCACTTAGCCACATCGACTCTTTGCAGCCCCATGGACTGTAGCCCTCCAGGCTCCTCTGTCCATGGGGATTCTCTAGGCAAGAATACTGGAGTGGGTTGCCATGCCCTTCTCCAGCGGATCTTCCTGACCCAGGGGTTGAACCCAGGTCTCCTGCATTGCAGGAGGATAATTTTACTGTCTGAGCCACCAAGGGAGCCCCAAAATACTGGAGTGGGTAGCCTATCCCTTCTGGTGAAATACACATATAGTAAAAACGACCATTGTAAAGGGTGCGGTTCAGCGGCCCTTAGCACACCCTCAGTGTTGCACATCCTCACCACTATCTAGTTGCAGAACGTTTTCATCACCCCAAAGGGAAACCCTTTCCTCATTAAGCAGTCACTCCCCACACCCACCTCCCCATAGCCTTTCAGTTCAGTTCAGTCACTCAGTCGTGTCCGACTCTTTGCCATCTCATGGACTGCAGCACACCAGGCCTTCCTGTCCATCACCAACTCCCAGAGTCCACCCAAACCCATGTCCTTTGAGTAGGTGACGCCATCCAACAATCTCATCCTCTGTCATTCCCTTCTCCTCCTGCCCTCAATCTTTCCCAGCATCAGGGTCTTTTCCAATGAGTTAGCTCTTCGAATCAGGTGGCCAAAGTATTGGAGTTTCGGCTTCAATATCAGTCCTTCCAATGAATACTCAGGACTGATCTTCTTTAGAATGGACTGGTTGGATCTCCTTGCAGTCCAAGGGACTCTCAAGGGTCTTCTCCAACACCACAGTTCAAAAGCACTCAGCTTTCTTTATAGTCCAACTCTCACATCCATATATGACTACTGGAAAAACCATAGCCTTGACTAGATTAAATTGCCAACATCTGCTGGATCATGGAAAAAGCACGAGAGTTCCAGAAAAACATCTATTTCTGCTTTATTGACTATGCCAAAGCCTTTGACTGTGTGGATCACAATAAACTGTCAGAAATTCTGAAATAGATGGGAATACCAGACCACCTGACCTGCCTCTTGAGAAATCTGTATGCAGGTCAGGAAGCAACAGTTAGAACTGGACATGGAACAATGGACTGGTTCCAAATAGGGAAAGGAGTATGTCAAGGCTGTGTATTGTCACTCTGCTCATTTAACTTCTATGCAGAGTACATCATAGAAATGCTGGGCCGGAGGAAGTACAAGCTAGAATCAAGATTGCCGGGAGAAATATCAATAACCTCAGATATGCAGATGATCCCACCCTTATGGCAGAAAGTGAAGAAGAACTAAAGAGCCTCTTGATGAAAGTAAAAGAGGAGAGTGAAAAAGATGGCTTAAAACTCAACATTCAGAAAATGAATATCATGGCATCTGGTCCTATCACTTCATGGCAAATAGATGGGGAAATAGTGACAGGGTTTATTTTGGGGGGCTCCAAAATCATTGAACATGGTGACTGCAGCCATGAAATTAAAATATGCTTGCTCCTTGGAAGAAAAGCTATGACCAATCTAGAGAGCATAATAAAAAGCAGAGATACTACTTTGCCAAAAAAGGTCTGTCTAGTCAAAGCTATGGTTTTTTGGGTAGTCATGTATGGGTGTGAGAGTTGGACTATAAAGAAAGCTGAGCACCGAAGAATTAATGGTTTTAAACTGTGGTGTTGGAGAAGACTCTTGAGAGTCCCTTGGACTGCAAGGAGATCCAACCAGTCCATTCTAAGGGAGATCAATCCTGGTGTTCATTGGAAGGACTGATTTTGAAGCTGAGACTCCAATACTTTGGCCACCTGATGGGAAGAGCTGACTCATTTGGAAAGACCCTGTTGCTGGGGAAGATTGAAGGCAGAAGGAGAAGGGGACGACAGAGGATGCGATGGCTGGGTGGCATCACCGATTCAATGATGAGTTTGAGTAAACTCTGGGAGTCGGTGATGGACAGGGAGGCCTGGAGTGCTGCAGTCCATGGGGTTGGAAAGAGTCAGAGAGGACTAAGCCACTGACCTGAACTGGACTGAACGTTTGCTGTGACCGCCCCCTGGTGGAAGAATTCCTGTACTGCCTCTCAATTGACTCAGTCCCCAAGATGGTTTCAACTGGGATACAGGCCCTCCCCTCACACAAACAGCCTATGAGGAGGACCCCTGGGGTCCAGGCTGACCCCTCTGAATTATTCCTCACTTGTCTGCAAAAGGCATTCTTAAAAAGCACATACTTGGCCACATCGACTTCAATAGCTACCCCAGTCTTTGGATGAAGTTCAAGCCCCAGCCTGACTCACACATCCCGTGGAGAGCTGGTGTTTGGTTATAGGTTGAATTGAGGCTACCTCAAAAAAGATATGTTGTGGGACTTCCCTAGCGGCGCCGTGGATAAGAGTCTGCCTGCCAATGCAGGGGACAAGGGTTTGATCCCTGGTCTGGGGAGATTCCGCATACTGTGGAGTCACTAAGTCCACGCACCACAACGGAACCTGTGCTCTCGAGCCTCGGAACCACAGCCACTGACCCCATGTGCTGCAACAGCTGAAGCCCGTGAGCCTAGAGCTCCTGCTCCCGACGAGAGACGCCATCACACGAGAGGCCCATGCGCCGCAGTGAGGAGGAGGTCCCGCCCACCACAACTAGAGAAAGCCTGCACGTAGCAACTAAGACACAGGACAGCCAAAAATAAATAAATGAATAAGTTTTTACCCTTGGGTCAGGAAGATCCCCTGGAGAAGGAAATGGAACCCACTCCAGTATTCTTGCCTGGGAAATCCCATGGATGGAGGAGTCTGGTGTGCTACAATCCAAAAATAAGTCCAGCATAGCCAAAAAAAAAAAAAAAAAGATGATTCTAACACTCAACAGCTGTGCATGTAAGTGTATTTGGATACTGTGTCTTGACAGAGGTAGTCAAGTTAATTGAGCTATGACTTGCTGTTATTGTTGAGTCACTAAGTTGCATCTGACTCATTTTTGACCCCATGGACTGAAGTCCCCCAGGCTCCTCTGTCCGTGGAATGCTCCAGGCAGGAATACTGGAGTGAGTTGCCGTTTCCTCCTCCAGGGGAATCTCCCCAGCTCAGGGATTGAACCCAGGTCTCCTGCATTGGCAGGCAGATTCTTTACCTCTGAGCCACCAGGAAAGTGCTCAGTGCAACTGGTGTCTTTATAAAAAGAGACTCAGTCACAGAAACAGACATGCCCAGAAAGAAGACAGTGTAAAGACACACAGGGGGAAGAAGGGCACAGAGTGATGCATCTCCAATCCACGGGGGACCAAAGCTGCAGGCAGACAGCGAAGTCGGAAGAGGCAAGGAGAGGTTCCCCTTCAGAGCCTTCAGACGGAGGGTGGCCCTGCGACACCTTGATTTGGACTGTGCCCTTCAGAATGTGGGGCCGCCTCGATGGCTCAGCAGGTAAAGAATCTGCCTGCAATGCAGGAGCCACAGGAGACATGGGTTTGATCCCTCCAGAGGAAGATCCTCTGGAGACAGAAAGGACAGCCCTCTCCAGTATTCTTGCCTGGGAAATCTCATGGACAGAGGAGCCTGGAGGCTACAGTTCATGGGGTCGAAAAGAGTCAGACATGACTGAGTGCAAACACCTCCAGAATCAGTTCAGCTCAGT
Organism: Capra hircus; assembly: GCF_001704415.2. Taxonomy (NCBI): domain Eukaryota; kingdom Metazoa; phylum Chordata; class Mammalia; order Artiodactyla; family Bovidae; genus Capra; species Capra hircus. The sequence continues at coordinate 7,502,167 of NC_030810.1, read as the reverse complement.
TGTTCAGTCATGTCCAACTCTTTCTGACCCCAAGAATTGCAGCATACCAGGCTTCTCTGTTCATCACCAACTCCCAGAGCTTGCTCAAACTCATGTCCATCGAGTTAGTGATGCCATCCAACCATCTCATTCTCTGCCATCCCCTTCTCCTCCTGTCTTCAGTCTTTCTCAGCATCAGGGTCTTTTTCAATGAATCAGTTCTTCACATCAGGTGGCTAAAGTATTGGAGCTTCAACTTCAGCATCAGTCCTTCCAATGAATATTCAGGACTGATTTTCTTTAGGATGGACTGGTTGGATCTTCTTAATGTCCAAGGGACTCTTAAGAGTGTTCTCGACCACCACAATTCAAAAGCATCAGTTCTTTGGTGCTCAGCTTTCTTTATTGTCCAGCTCTCACATCCGTACATGACTACTCAAAGAAACATAGCTTTGACTAGATGGACCTTTGTCAGCAAAGTAATGTCTCTGCTTTTTAATATGCCGTCTAGGTTGGTCATGGCTTTCCTTCCAAGGAGCAAGCATCTTTTAATTTCATGGCTGCAGTCACCATCTGCAGTGATTTTGGAACCCAAGAAAATAAAGTCAGCCAAGGTTTCCACTGTTTCCCCATCTATTTGCCATGAAGTGATGGGACCGGATGTCATGATCTTAGTTTTTGAATGATGAGTTTTAAGCCAACTTTTTCATTCTCCTCTTTCATTTTCATCAAGAGGCTCTTTAGTTCCTCGTTGGTTTCTGCTGTAAGGGTGGTGTTATCTACAAACCTGAGGCTATTTGTATTTCTCCCGGCAATCTTGATTCCAGCTTGTGCTTCTTCCAGCCCAATGTTTCTCATGATGTACTCTGCATATAAGTTAAATAAGCATGGTGACAATATATAGCCTTGACATACTCCTTTCCCTATTTGGAACCAGTCCATTGTTCCATGTCCAGTTCTAACAGTTGCTTCTTGACCTGCATACAGGTTTCTCAGGAGGCAGGTCAGGTCTGGTATTCCCATTTCTTTGAGAATTTCCCACAGTTTGTTGTGGTCCACACAGTCAAAGGCTTTGGCATAGTCAATAAAGCAGAAATACATGTTTTTCTGGAACTCTCTTGCTTTTTTGATGATCCAACAGATGTTGGCAATTTAATCTCTGGTTCCTCTGCCTTTTCTAAATCCAGCTTGAACATCTGGAAGTTCTCAGTTGGCATATTGTTAAAGCCTGGCTTTGAGAATTTTGAGCATTACTTTGCTAGTGTGTGAGATGAGTGCAGTTGTGTGGTAGTTTGAGGATTATTTGGCATTTCCTTTCTTAGGGATTGGATTGAAAACTGACCTTTCCCAGTCCTGCGGCCACTGCTGAGTTTTCCAAATTTGCTGGCATATTGAGTGCAGCATTTTAACAGCATCAATTTTAGGATTTGAAATAGCTCACCTGGAATTCCATCACCTCCACTAGCTTTGTTTGTAGTGATGCTTCCTAAGACCCATTTGACTTTGGACTCCATACTGTCTGGCTCTGGGTGAGTGATCACATCATTGTGGTTATCTGGGTCATGAAGATCCTTTTTGTATAGTTCTGTTTATGTTGCCACCTCTTCTTAATATCTTCTGCTTCTGTTAGGTCCATACCATTTCTGTCCTTTATTGTGCCCATCTTTGCTTGAAGTGTTCCCTTCTTTTCTCTAATTTTCTTGAAGAGATCTCTAGTCTTTCCCATTCTATTGTTTTCCTCTGTTTCTTTCCATTTATCACTGAGGAAGGCTTTTTTTTTTTAAAATCTCTCCTTGCTGTTCTTTGGAACTTTGCATTCACATGGGTATATCTTTCCTTTTCACCTTTGCCTTCCGCCTCTCTTCTTTTCTCAATTTAACTTATAAGGCCTCTTCAGACAACCATTTTGCCTTTTTGCGTTCCTTTTCCTTGGGGATGGTTTTGATCACTGCCTCCTGTAGAATGTCACGAACCTCTGTTCATAGTTCTTCAGGCACTCTGTCTATCAGATCTAATCCCTTGAATCTGTTTGTCACTTCCACTGTATAATCGTAAGGGGTTTGATTTAAGTCATACCTGAGTAGTCTAGTGGTTTCCCCTACTTTCTTCAGTTTCAGTCTGAATTTGGCAGTAAGGAGTTCATGATCTGAGCCACAGTCAGCTCCTGGTCTTGTTTTTGCTGACTGTATAGAGCTTCTCCATCTTCGGCTGCAAAGAGTATAATCAGTCTGATTTCAGTGTTGGCCAGCTGCTGATGTTCACGTGTGGAGTCTTCTCTTGTGTTGTTGGAAGAGGGTGTTTGCTGTGACCAGTGGTTCTGTTGGCAAAACTCTGTTAGCCTTTCCCTCGCTTATTTTGTACTCCAAGGCCAAACTTGCCTGTTACTCCAGGTATCTCTTGACTTCCTACGTCTGCATTCCAGTCCCCTATAACGAAAAGGACATCTATTTTTGGTATTAGCTATAGAAGGTGTTGTAGGTCATCATAGAACCATTCAACTTGAGCTTCTTCAGCATTACTGGTCGGGGTATAGACTTGGATTTCTGTGATATTGAATAGTTTGCCTTTTATTGAAATGAACAGAGATCATTTTGTTGTTTTTGAGATTTCACCAAAGTACTGCATTTCAGACTCTTTTGTTGATTATGAGGGCTACTCGATTTCTTCTAAGGGATTCTTGCCAACAATAGTAGATATAATGGTCATCTGAGTTAATTTCGCCCATTCCAGTCCATTTGAGTTCGCTGATTCCTAAAGTGTTGATGTTCACTCCTGCCATTTCCTGTTTGACCACTTCCAATTTACCTTAATTCATGGACTTAACCTTCCAGGTTCCTACGCAATGTTGCTGTTTTCAGCATTGAGCTTTGCTTCCATCACTAGTCACATCCACAGCTGGGTGTTGTTTCGCTTTGGCTCCATCTCTTCATTTTTCTGGAGTTATTTCTCCTCTGATCTTTAGTAGCATATTGGGCACCTACAGACCTGGGGAGTTCATCTTTCAGTGTCCTATCTTTTTGCCTTTTCATAGTGTTCATGGGGTTCTCAAGGCAAGAATACTGAAGTGGTTTGTCATTCCCTTCTCCAGTGGACCACATTCTGTCAGACCTCTCCACCATGACCCGTCCATCTTGGGTGGCCCTAGATGGCATGGCTCACAGTTTCATTGATTTAGACAGGCTGTGGTCCATGTGATCAGTTTGGTTAGTTTTCTGTGAATGTGGTTTTCATTCTGTCTGCCCTCTGATGAATAAGGATGAGACTTATGGAAGCTTCCTAATGGGAGAGACTGATGGGGGAAACTGGGTCTTGTTCTGATGGGCAGGACTAAGCTCAGTAAATCTTTAATCAATTTCTGTTGAAGGGTAGGGCTGTGTTCCCTCACTATTGTTTGGCCTGAGGCCAAACTGTCCACCCATGCCTCCACCAGACACTCCTGGAGGCTCATAGGCAAGTCTGGCTCAGTCTCCCAATGGCCTCCAAAGTCAAATTCCCTGGGGATTCTCAGTCCCTTTGCCAGATCCCCAGGTTGGGAAATCTGTTGTGGGTCCTAGAGCTTTCTCAACAGTGCGAGAATTTGTTTGATATCACTGCTCTGCAGCTCGTGGATTGTCTGTTTGGTGGCTCTATGGTGGGGCTAATGGCAACTTCCTCCAAGAGGGCTGATGCCACACGCTGGGGACCCAGGTCTGCTGCAGCCAGAGCCCCTGTCCCCATGGCAGGCCGCTGCTGGCTTGTGCCTCTGCATGAGATACTCAAACACTCAAAGGCAGGTCTGGCTCAGTCTCTGGGGGTCTCTGCACCCTGTTGCACACAAGGTTTTGTTTGAGTCCATGAGCATCTCTGGAGGGTATGGGGTTTGATTCTAAATGTGATTTCGCCCCCCTACATCTTACTGCAGCTTCTCATTTGCCCTTGGACGTGGGATATCTTTCTTTGGTGGGGTCCAACATTCTGCTGTCGATGGTTGTTCAGCAGTGAGTTGCAGTTTTGGAGCTGTCACAGGAGAAGATGAGCGCATGTCCTTTGACTCTGCTACCAGAGTGGGAGGCAACACATTTTTATTGTTCCAAGTCACCCTGTTCCGGACACTTTGAGGTGAACACAGCCCTCTCCGTTTTCAGTCCCTTGCTACCTGCTCTTGCAAGTTCCATGAGATTCCCATGGTGTAGAGTTATCTTACTGTCAAGGACACTTCTTGCTTATTCATACCTCTGTTCAGGGGAAGGTGGGGCCCATCAAAGCACCAACTGTGGCTTGCCTTTGTGTAAAAAATCATAAAACTTGGTGTTGGGCAAGGCAGTCTCATGGAAGCAGTTTTATTTATTTATAAATTATTTTATTAAATTATTTATAAATATGCAATAAAATATGTATTAAATTTATTTATTTATTTATTTTGGCTGTATCAGGTCTTAGCTGTGGCAGGCAGAATCTTCGCTGTGGCACACAAGGTTGGTTGCCCCATGGTACATGGGATGTTAGTTTCTCAACCAGGGATTGAAACCATGTCCTTTGCATTAAAAGGCAGATTCTTAGCCACTGGACCACCAGGGAACTCCCATGCATGTAGTGTTTTGGCCCTCACTTGGCAGCATAAGAATGGGCCTTGGGCTTGGAACTCTTCCTCCATAGGAGCCACCCAGCCTGTGCTAGGCTTATCACCTTGTGTGAGAGTGTATTTCCCTGTTTCAGGCTCAGTGACTGCTCTTCTGTCTTTGAAGTGGCCAACCCTCCTGTTACACTGTCCTCCTCAGGGAGGGGGCAGGGTCTTTCTACTAGGCATAAGAGGGATGCATGTAGGCAAATTGCTCTGCGTCAGCCATCAGGGGAGACTGGCTGGTTGTGGGTACCAATGCCCACTGTTGGGGCTAATCGTGCTCTGTGTAAGGAACGTGTTCTTCCTTCCGGTTCTTGACTGTGCTCTTCCTGGTGATTCAGATAATAGGATGCAGTGGGCAGATGTGTCTGGACTTCCACTCCTGGCGGCTGGCATAGTGATGACCTTTGCTATTCCCCACGGAGTTGGTGCCTGGCTCTGGTTTTGCTGACCAGTGCCCTGGAATCTGCTTGACAGATATGATAGGATTTAAGCTGGGAGTGGAGGTGAGAAAGCGAGCCTTGGGGAAAACATGCAGGAATATGGCTGGGACAGAAAGGATCCAGAAAAAGAGCTGAGATGTTTCTGTTGGAGATCCAGGATCTTGGACCACAGCCTCTAAGGATGGTTAAAGCAAACGCCCCCAGCACGGTGGCAGCCTGTGTGATACAGGAGGCACACTGGCCTGCATGCATTTGCCCCGTGATGAAATCTGTTATCAACGTGGATCCCGAATGAGGGAAACTTATCTCCCAAGGGAAAATGCCAGCCTGGCCGGACATGTGGATCATGGCAGGATGTCGTTATGGCAGAAGCCCGGTGCTCAGTGAGAAAGCTGGGCAGCCCAGAAAGTCCTACCCCATCTTCCCCAGGGCAGATTAGACATGGAGAGGTCACATTCTGTTGAGCACACGTGGCCATCAGTCTCTGTAGTAGGGTCACCTCATGGATCTGAGACACAATCATTGCACAGGCTCCACGTCAGAAGGGTCTCACAAATTCTGGAGCTACTCTGTTCTGAGGAATCTGTCCTTTTCAGGATTTGGTCTGTAACTGACCTTGGAGAAAAATCTGAACATAAACTATAAGATATAATAAAGGTCCAGAGTAATTCACTTCAGTCCCTAACCAGAGTAGTGGAGGACTGGTACCTTCTGCATCAGAAGAGGATTTAGAGAACCTGCATGGAAGCATGGGGTCAGCTTCCTCCTGTCCAGGGTGAGCAAGGTCTGGGACCTGGCACGCTTTGAACCCCACTGTCATTACAAAGAGCTGCCTTGCCCACTGATGATTTAGATAACAGGAAGTTCTATTCCATGAGGTGACAAAGAATTCTCACGCAGCCCTTCTGCTGTTGTCCTCAAGGATCCTTCCAGATGTTTCCATATCAGGCAGCTGCTCCAACAGACTCTCTCCTGAGCAGTGCAAGAGGTGTCCAGTGTGGAACCGGAACAAACCAGAGAGCCACCATTCCCTCCCTGCTGAGAAACCAGCCCTAGCAATGTAATACATTTCCCTGGATTGGCTCTGTGTTCACCTATGGATCAGGGTGAAAGAGTTTAAAGAGTTCTCAGATAAGGCCACATTCAGCAGAGGTTCTGGGTGGATTGGGGCAGAGGTGACTCTTCAGCATTCAGTCGAGGCCCAGAGAACACAGTTAGCAGAGAGGTAGGAGGTGCTCAGGGAATGGGCAGGCACAGCCTTGCTTTGGATCTTGGGTCAAGAACAAGAGTGTGAACTAGAATGTTCCCCAGAGGGAGCAGCAGAGTCAGAGGAGATTTTCCAAGGTTAAGGGGGTGTGATCTTTCCCTGGGTGAAATCAGAGGTGATGAAACACAGGCATAGTCTTATCCTGTAATGATTAATGTTCGGAGGGCACGCTGCCTTTCAATAACATGCAATTTTGTTTAAGTGACTTAATGATAAGATAAGACAAGGGAACACATATAAGCGGCACAGCCCCAGCAGGGACTTAGTTTCTTCTGGGTTGTGCAGAGATGGCCCTGGGACTGCGGCTTCGGCGGCAGGTGCTGGCTGGAGTCCTGCTCTGTGTGTGCGTCGGGCGATGGGCCGAGGCTGGGAAGGTGCTGGTGGCCCCCATGGAGGGCAGCCCCTGGCTCAGCATGCGGGAGGCCGGGCGGGAGCTCCATGCCAGAGGTCAACAAGCAGTGGTTGTTGCTCTGAAGGTCAATGTGCGTGTCAAGGCAGAGGACTTTTTCACCGTTCCCCTACACATAGCTCACATTTGATTCCCTCATGAAGAGTCGTTTACCAGTGCTTTTTGAAAAAGTATATTTTGTAACGATGTTTTTGGAAACTATGGCATCTTTGAAAAACGCGTCTTTGCTCTTTGAAAGGTCTTGTGAGGGGCTGCTGTATAACAAGGATCTAATCAGGCACCTGAATGCCACTTCCTTTAATGTGGTTTTAACAGACCCTGTTCACCCCTGCGGGGCAGTGCTGCTAAGTACCTGTCCATTCCTGCTGTGTTGTTTTGTTTTGTTTTGTTTTTGTTTTATGGCAAATTCCATGTGACTTAGATGCTGAGGGCACAGCATGCCCAAACCCTTTCTCATATGTTCCTAGGTTTTTAACAACAAATCCAGACCACATGACATTCTTCCAAAGGGTCAAGAACATGCTCTACCCTCTGGGCCTGAAGTACATTTGCCTGGTTTCTCTCACTCCTTTTGCACGTATGGCCTCTGAGCTTCTTCAGAGAGAGGTGTCGCTGGGGGAGATTCTTGCCTCTGGATCCGTGTGGCTGTTCAGAGGAGACTTTGTGGTGGATTACCCGCGGCCGATCATGCCCAACATGGTGTTCATCGGGGGCATCAACTGTGCCAACGGGAAACTGTTATCTCAGGTGTGTACTGCTGCTTTTGTTCAATCAGTGCTCCCAGTGGAGCACATTCTTTTAATTAAAAAATTTTAAAAAATGTTTTCATTTTTCATTTCATTCTTCAGTGAAATGATGGGTTCCAACCACTGGACAGATGGAATTCCCAAGTGGAACATATATTTAAAAGACAACCTAGTTCCACATGCTTACTTATCTACTGCTCTTTCTAAAGATTTCTACCTCGCATTCTCTTTTGAACAGTCTTTGGTGTGATACATTGTTAAAGTGTTCCAGGAGTGAACTGTAAGTTTCTGATGGACTGTGAGACGAATGAGAGGCAGGGGTGAAGGTCCATGTTAGGTTTGACAAGGAATGGGGTGGTTCGACCATGATTGCCCTTTCATACAACCTCTGTTGTAACGGTCATGCAGTTTTCTGAATCTAGTAGGAGCCAAGAACTTGAGCTGTGAATCCATCCATCACGGGTTTTTTGCTTGAGGGTGTTCAATTGGAGGAGGAGAGAACTGGCAAATTGCATTTATTGCCCTGATACTTCATTGTGGTTTTGTCTTGGAAAGGTATTAGGGGTGGTCACTGGAGAGCTCAACCCCAAAAGGAAGCAGAAGTTTCAGAGAGGTTGAATAAATAGAGTGGAAGGGAGAGAAAACTGGAGTGGAAGCTGGGCTCTCTGTGATCAGAGAGAGGAATAATTGAGCCAAATTTCTTGAGATGGAGCTGCGCTGACCAGTAGCTGAGGCCTGGGATAAAATGGGGGTATGTACAGAGTTGAATGGCGTGTCAGGTCTTCAGCATGGGCCACTGAGGTCCTCAAAGGCTAGTGGTGGGGGCTGGAGAGGAGGTCAAACTGAGCCATGAGCACAGTGAAGGTGGTGACAAGGATGCTGAGAACTGAGTCAAAGAGGAAGGGACTGAGCGCATCCTCACGCCTACCGCAGCCCAGTCACCAGCCCCGCGTTTCTGTGGTGCAAGCCATGGCTTTCCTCATAGTTACAGAGTCTGCTTATAGTAAGCCTGAATTGTTGCTGTTGTTCAGTTGCCAAGTTGTGTCCAACTGTTTGTGGCCCCATGGACTGTGGCACACCAAGCTTCCCTGTCCTTCACTATCTCCTGGAGCTTGCACAAACTCATGTCCATGGAGTCAGTGATGCCATTCAGGCATCTCATCCTCTGTCGTCCCCTTCTCCTGCCCTCAATCTTTTCCAGCATCAGGGTCTTTTCCAATGAGTCAATTCTTCTCATCAGGTGGCCAAAGTATTGGAGCTTCAGTTTTAGCATCAGTCTTTCCAGTGAATATTCAGGGTTGATTTCTTTTAAGATCAACTTGTTTCATTTCCTTGGTGTTCAGGGGACTCTCTGGTCTCTTCTCCAGCACCTCAGTTTGAAAAGCATCAATTCTTCAGTGCTCAACCTTCTTTACGGTCTAACTTTCACATCCATATATAACTACTAGAAAAACCATAGTTTTGGTTATATCAACATTTGTTGACAAAGTGATATCTCTGCTTTTTAATACACTGTCTAGTTTTGTGATAGTTTTTCTTCCAAGGGGCAAGCATCTTTTAATTTTGTGGCTACAGTCACCATCCGCAGCGATTTTGGAGCCCAGGGAAATAAAATCTGCCAGTGTTTCCCCTTTCCCCCCATCTATTTGCCACGAAGTAATGGCACTGGATACCATGATCTTAATTTTTGAATGCTGAGTTTTAAGCCTGCTTTTTCACTCTCCTCTTTCACCCTCATTAAGAGACTCTTTCATTCTTCTTCATTTTCTGCCGTGAGAGTGGTATCATCTGCATATCTGAGGTTGTTGATATTTCCCCTGGCAATCTGGATTCCAGCTTGTGATTCATCCTGTGTGGCATTTCACATGATGTGTTCTGCATATAAATTAGGTAAGGAGGATGACCATATACAGCTTTGACATAATTATTTCCCAATTTTGAACTACTTTGTTGTTCCATGTCCAGTTGTGTTGCTTCTAGACCTGCTTACAGGTTTCTCAGGAGGCAGGTAAAGTGGTCTGGTATTCCCATCTCTTTACAAATTTTCCACAATTAATTGTGATCCACGCAATCAAAGGCTTTCAAGTAGTCATGAAGCAGAAGCAGATTTCTTCTGGAATTCACTTGCTTTTTCTATGATCCAGTAGATGTTGGCAATTTGATCTCTGGTTGCTCTGCCTTTTCTAAATCCAGCTTGTACATCTGGAAATTTTCGATTCACATATTGTTTGAAGGATTTTGAGTATTGCCTTGCTAACATGTCAAATAATGACACCCCACTCCAGTACTCTTGCCTGGAGAATCCCAGGGATGGGGGAGCCTGGTGGGCTGCCGTCTATGGGGTTGCACAGAGTCGGACACGACTGAAGTGACTTAGCAGCAGCAGCAGCAGCAGCAGCAGCAGCAGCAACATGTGAAATGAGCACAGTTGTCCAGTAGTTTGAAGATTCTTTGGCATTGTCTTTCTTTGAGATTGGAATGTAAGCTGAACTTTTCCAGTCCTGTGGCCCTTGCTGAGTTTTCCAAATTTGCTGGTCTATTGAGTGCAGCACTTCAGCAGCATCAGTTTTAGGATTTGCAATAGCTCACCTGGAATTCCATCACTTACAATAGCTTTGTTTATAGTGATTCTTCCTAAGGCCTGTTTGACTTCACACTGCAAGATGTTTGGCTATAGATGAATGACCACAATTTTGTGGTTATCTGGTGATTAAGACCTTTTTATTTGTATAGTTTTGTGTACGTTCCTCTGTGCATGGACTGTTCCAGGCAAGAAAACTAGAGTAGGTTACCATTTCCCACTCCAAGGGATCTTCAGACACCCAACCTAGGGATTGAATCCCTGTCTCTTGTGTCTCCTGCATTTGTAGGAGAATTCCTTACCACTGCACCATCTGGGCAGTCTTGAACATGAACTATAGATGTAATAAAGATCCAGAATAATGCGCACTTCAGTCCCCGCACAGATCAGTGGAAGTCTATGCGGTCCGCATCAGAAGAGGATTCAGAGAGCCTGCACGGAGGCATGGGGTTGTCCCTCCTGTCCAAAGTGAAGCAGCCCTGGAACCTGGCATCCTCTGAACCCCACTGTCATTACCAAGAGCTGCCTTGCCCATTGATGATTTAGATAACAGGAAGTTCAATTCCATGAGGCAGAGAAAGAGTTCTAAGCAGCCCTTCTGTGGTTGTCCTGAAGGATCCTTCCAGATGTTTCCATATCGGGCAGCTGTTCAGACAGACTCTCTCCTGAGCAGTGCATGAGGTGTGCAGTGTGTAACAGGAACAAACCAGAGAGCCACCATCCCCTCCCTGCTGAGAGAAGGCTGTTCTCGTGATGTTATATGTTTCCCTGGATGTGCTCCGTGTTCACCCATGATGGGGGGAAAGAGTTTGAAGAGTTCCCAGAGAAGGTCACATGCAGCAGCGGTTCTGGGTGGGGACTGGGGCAGAGGTGACTCCTCAGAGTTCGGTCCAGCCCCAGAGAACACGGTTAGCAGAGAGGTAGCAGGCGACCCAGGGAATGGACAGGCACAGCCTTGCTTTGAGTCTTGGATGAAAAACAAGAGAGTGAACTAGAATGCTCCCCAGAGGAAGCAGCAGGTCAGAAGAGTTTTTCCAAGATAAGGGGAGTGGGGTAACCGTTCCCTGGGTGAAATCAGAGGTGATGAAACCCAGGCATGGACTTATCCTGTAATGATTAATGTAAGGCGGGCACACTGCCTTCCAATGACATGCCATTTTGCTTAAGTGACTTGATGATAAAACAAAGATAAGGTAACAAGTATAGGCGGCACAGCCCCACCAGAGACTGTAACTTCTGGTTTGTGCAGGGATGGCCCTGGGACTGCAGCTTCGGTGGCAGGTGCTGGCTGGACTCCTGCTCTGTCTGTGCGTCGGGCGATGGGCCGAGGCTGGGAAGGTGCTGGTGGTCCCCATGGAGGGCAGCCACTGGCTCAGCATGCGGGAGGTTGTGCGGGAGCTCCACACCAGGGGACACCAATCAGTGGTTATTGCTCCGGAGGTGAATATGCACATCAAGGCAGAGGACTTTTTCACCGTGAAAGCCTACGCTGTTCCCTACACACAGGACAAATTTGATTCCCTTGTTAAGACTCATGAGCAATTGCTTTTTGAAAGAGTACATTTTGTAACAATGTTTCTGAAAACTATGGCATCTTTGAAAACCGCGTCTTTGCTCTTTGCAAGGTCTTGTGAGGCACTGTTGTATAACAAGGACCTGATCAGAGACCTGAATGCCACTTCCTTTGATGTGGTTTTAACTGACCCTGTTCACCCCTGCGGGGCAGTGCTGGCTAAGTACCTGTCCATTCCTGCTGTGTTTTTTTTGCGTTTTATTCCCTGTGACTTAGATGCTGAGGCCACAGCGTGCCCAAATCCTTTCTCATATGTTCCTAGGTTTTTAACAAAAAGTCCAGACCACATGACATTCTTCCAAAGGGTCAAGAACATGCTCTACCCTCTGGGCCTGAAGTACATTTGCCAGATTACTTTTACTCCTTATGCACAAATGGCCTCTGAGCTTCTTCAGAGAGAGGTGTCGCTGGGGGAGATTCTTGCCTCTGGATCCGTGTGGCTGTTCAGAGGAGACTTTGTGATGGACTACCCGCGGCCGATCATGCCCAACATGGTGTTCATTGGGGGCATCAACTGTGCCAACAGGAAACCGTTATCTCAGGTGTGTACTGCTGCTGTTGTCAATCAGTGCTCCCAGTGGAGCACATTCTTTTAATTAAAGATATTTTAAAAACTTTTATACCACACTGCAAAGTAGGCCCTTGCAGTGAAATGGACGGTTCCAATCACTAGACCATCAGGGAATTCCCAAGTGGAACATATTTTAAAACAACAGCCTACTTCCACATGCTTACTTATTTACTGATTTTTCTAAAGATTTCTACCTCTCATTCTCCTTCACACACTGTTTGGCGAGATTCATAATTAAAGTGCTCCAGGAGTGTAGGTTTGTGATGGACTTTGAGACAAATGAGAGGCAGGGGTGAAGGTCCATATTAGGTGTGACAAGGAATGGGGTGATTTGACCATGATTGCCCTTTCCAGCAGCATCTGTTGTAATGGTCGTGCAGTTTTCTGAATCTAGTAGGAGCGAGGAACTTGAGCTATGAATCCATCCATCATGGGTTTTTTGCTTGAGGGTGTTCAATTGGAGGAGGAGAGAACTGGCAAACTGCATTTATTGCCCTGATACTTCATCGAGGTTTTGTCTTGGAAAGGTATTGGGTGTGGTCACTGGAGACCTCAACCCCAAAAGGAAGCGGAAGTTTCCGAGAGGTTGAATAAATAGAGTGGAAGGGAGAGAAAACCAGAGATGGAAGTCGGGCTTTCTGTGATCAGAGAAAGGAACAATTGAGCCCAGGTTTCTTGAGATGGAGCTGCGCTGACCAGAAGCTGGGGCCTGGGGTAAAGTGGGGGGATGTACAGAGTTGAATGGCATGTGAGATAGGTCCTTAGCATGGGCCACTGAGGGCCTCAAAGGCTAGTGGTGGGGGCTGGAGAGGAGGTCAAACTGAGCCACGAGCACAGTGAAGGTGGCGACAGGGATGCTGAGAACTGAGTCAAAGAGGAAGGGACTGAGTGCATCACGACGCCTACCGCAGCCCAGTCACCAGCCCTGCTTGTCTATGGTGTGAGCCATGGCTTTCCTCTTACTGTCAGTGTCTGCTTATATTAACCCTGAATTATTGTTCTTGTTGTTCAGTTGCCAAGTTGTGTCCAATTGTTTGTGGCCCCATGGACTGTGGCACACCAAGCTTCCCTGTCCTTCACTATCTCCTGGAGTTTGCTCAAACTCATGTCCATGGAGTCAGTGATGCCATTCAACCATCTCATCCTCTGTCTTCCTCCTGCCCTCAGTCTTTCCCAGCATCAGGTCCTTTTCCAATGAGTCAGTTCTTCTCATCAGGTGGCCAAAGTATTGGAGCTTCAGTTTTAGCATCAGTCTTTCCAGTGAATATTCAGGGTTGATTTCTCTTAGGATTGACTGGTTTGATTTCCTTGCTGTCCAGGGGGCTCTATGGAGTCTACTCCAGCACCACAATTTGAATAGCATCAGTTCTTCAGTACTCAGCTATCTTTATGGTCCCACATTCACATCCATATATGGCTGCTGGAAAAACCATATGTTTGACTATGTCAACTTTTGTTGGCAAAGTGATATCTCTGCTTTTTAATACACTGTCTAGTTTTGTGATAGCTTTTCTTCCAAGGAGCAAGCGTCTTTTAATTTTGTGGCTACAGTCACCATCCGCAGTGATTTTGGAGCCCAGGGAAATAAAATCTGCCAGTGTTTCCACTTTCCCCCCATCTATTTGCCATGATCTTAATGTTTGAATGCTGAGTTTTAAGCCAGCTTTTTCACTCTCCTCTTTCACTCTTATCAAGAGACTCTTTCATTCATCTTCATTTTCTGCCATGAGAGTGATATCATCTGCATATCTGAGGTCGTTGATATTTCCCCTGGCAATCTGGATTCCAGCTTGTGATTCAAACTGTGTGGCTTTTCAATGATGTACTCTGTATATAAATTAAATAAGAAGGATGACAATCTACAGCTTTGACATAATCATTTCCCAATTTTGAACTAGTTTGTTGTTCCATGTTCAGTTCTAACTGTTGCTTCTAGACCCACATACAGGTTTCTCAGAAGGCAGGTAATGTGGTCTGGTATTCCCACCTCTTTAAGAATTTCCCACAGTTTGTTGTGATCCACACAATCAAAGGCTTTCAAGTAGTCATGAAGCAGAAGTAGATTTTTTTTTCTGGAATTCCCTTGCTTTTTCTATGATGCAGTGGATGTTGGTAATTGATCTCTGGTTTCTCTGCCTTTTCCAAATCCGGCTTGCACATCTGGAAGTTTTTGATTCACATATTGTTTGAAGGATTTTGAGTATTGCCTTGCTAACATGTGAAATGAGCAGAGCTGTCCAGCAGTTTGAACATTCTTTGGCATTGTCTTTCTTTGAGTTTGGAGTATAAACTGACCTTTTCCAATCCTGTGGCCCTTGCTGAATTTTCCAATTTGCTGGTGTATTAGGTGTAGCACTTTGGCAGCATCAATTTTAGGATTTGCAATAGCTCAGCTGGAATTCCATCACCTCCAATAGCTTTGTTTATAGTGATTCTTCTAAGCCCTGCCTGACTTCACAGTGCAAGATGTTTTGCTCTCGCTGAGTGACCACACCTTTGTGGTTATCTGATGATAAAGACTTTCTTGAATAGTTTTGTGTAGGCTCCTCTGTCTATGAGCTATACCAGGCAAGAAAATTGAGTGAGTTACCATTTCCTACTCCAAGGGATCTTCCGACATCCAACCTAGGGATTGAGCATTCGTAGGAGAATTCTTTAGCACTGCACCATCTGGGAAGTCCTTAACATGAACTATAGATGGAATAAAGATCCAGAATAATGCGCACTTCAGTCCCCACACAGATCAGTGGAAGCCTAGTGGGGTCCGCATCAGAGGAGGATTCAGAGAGCCTGCACGGAGGCATGGGGCCGACCCTCCTGTCCAAAGTGAAGCAGCCGTGGAGCCTGGTGTCCTCTGAACCCCACTGTCATTACAAAGAGCTGCCTTGCCCACTGATGATTTAGATAACAGGAAGTTTTATTCCACGAGGCAGATAAAGAATTCTCAAGCAGCCCTTCTGTGGTTGTCCTGAAGGATCCTTCCAGATGTTTCCATTTTGGGCAGCTGTTCAGACAGACTCTCTCTGGGGAGTGCAAGAGGTGTCCAGTGTGGAACATGACCAAACCAGAGAGCCACCATCCCCTCCCTGCTGAGAGAAGGCTCTTCTTGTGATGTTATATGTTTCCCTGGATGTGCTTGGTATTCACCCATGAAGAGGGGAAAGAGTTTGAAGAGTTCTCAGATAAGGTCACATGCAGCAGCGGTTCTCGGTGGGGACTGGGGCAGAGGTGACTCCTAAGTGTTGAGTCAAGCCCCAGAGAACATGGTTGGCAGAAAGGTAGGAGGTGACCAAGGGAATGGACAGGCACAGTCTTGCTTTGGCAATCAGATGAAGAACAAGAGAATGAACTAGAATGCTCCTTAGAGGAAGCAGCTGGTCAGAGAGCTGTTCCAAGATAAGGGGTTAACCGTTTCCTAGGTGAAATCAGAGGTGATGAAACCCAGGCATGGACTTATCCTGTAATGATTAATGTAAGGCGGGCACACTGCCTTCCAATGACATGCCATTTTGCTTAAGTGACTTGATGATAAAACAAAGATAAGGTAACAAATATAGGTGGCACAGCCCCACCAGAGGCTGTAACTTCTGGTTTGTGTAGGGATGGCCCTGGGACTGCAGCTTTGGCGGCTGGTGCTGGCTGGAGTCCTGCTCTGTGTGTGCGTCGGGCGATGGGCCGAGGCTGGGAAGGTGCTGGTGGTCCCCATGGAGGGCAGCCACTGGCTCAGCATGCGGGAGGCCGTGCGGGAGCTCCATGCCAGGGGTCACCAGGCAGTGGTCGTTGCTCCGGAGGTGAATATGCACATCAAGGCAGAGGACTTTTTCACCATGAAAACCTACGGTATTCCCTATACACAGGAGAAACTGGATTCCCTCATGAAGACTCATGTACAGCTGCACTTTGAAAAAGTACATTGGGTAACACTGTTTTTGAAAAGTATGGCATCTTTGAAAAATGCATCTTTGTTCTTTGAAAGGTCTTGTGAGGGGCTGCTGTATAACAAGGATCTTATCAGGCACCTGAATGCCACTTCCTTTGATGTGGTTTTAACAGACCCTGTTCACCCCTGCGGGGCAGTGCTGGCTAAGTACCTGTCCATTCCTGCTGTGTTTTTCTTGAGGCAAATTCCATGTGACTTAGATGTTGAGGGCACAGCATGCCCAAACCCTTTTTCTTATGTTCCTCGGTTGTTAACAACAAATCCAGACCGCATGACATTCTTCCAAAGGGTCAAGAACATGCTCTACCCCCTGGCCCTGAAGTACATTTGCCAGGTTGTTTTCACTCCTTATGCACGTATGGCCTCTGAGCTGCTTCAGAGAGAGGTGTCGCTGGGGGAGATTCTTGCCTCTGGATCCGTGTGGCTGTTCAGAGGAGACTTTGTGATGGACTACCCGCGGCCGATCATGCCCAACATGGTGTTCATCGGGGGCATCAACTGTGCCAACAGGAAACCATTATCTCAGGTGTGTACTGCTGCTGTTGTTCAATCAGTGCTCCCAGTGGAGCACAATCTTTGAATTAAAAAATTAAAACATTTTTTTTCACCTCACTGCAACCTAAGACTCTTGTGAAATGGATGGCTCCAATCACTAGACCATCAGGGAATTCCCAAGTGGAACATATTTAAAAAGAACAGCTTACTTCCACATGCTTACTTATCTACTGATCTTTCTAAGATTTCTACCTCTCATTCTCCTTTGAACAGTCTTTGGTGAGATCCAGTATTAAAGTGCTCGAGAAGGGTAGTGTAGGTTTGTGATGGACTTTGAGACAAATGAGAGGCAGGGGTGAAGGTCCATATTAGGTTTGACAAGGAATGGGGTGGTGTGACCATGACTGCCCTTTCCAACAGCGTCTGTTGTAATGGTCGTGCAGTTTTCTGAATCTAGTAAGAGCCAGGAACTTGAGCTATGAATCCATCCATCATGGGTTTTTTGCTTGAGGGTGTTCAATTGGAGGAGGAGAGAACTGGCAAATTGCACTTATTTCCCTGATACTTCATCGAGGTTTTTGTCTTGGAAAGGTATTGGGTGTGGTCACTGGAGACCTCAACCCCAAAAGGAAGCAGAAGTTTCAGAGAGGTTGAATAAATAGAGTGGAAGGGAGAGAAAACCAGAGAATGAAGTCGGGCTCTCTGTGATCAGAGAAAGGAACAATTGAGCCCAGGTTTCTTGAGATGGAGCTGCGCTGACCAGAATCTGGGGCCTGGGGTAAAGTGGGGGGATGTACAGAGTTGAATGGCATGTGAGATAGGTCCTCAGCATGGGCCACTGAGGGCCTCAAAGGCTAGTGGTGGGGGCTGGAGAGGAGGTCAAACTGAGCCAGGAGCACAGTGAAGGGGGTGACAGGGATGCTGAGAACTGAGTCAAAGAGGAAGGGACTGAGCACATCACCATGCCTACAGCAGACCATTCACCACACCCTGCATTTCTATGGTGCGAGCTATGGCTTTTCAGAGTCTGCTTATATTAACCCTGAATTATTGTTCTTGTTGTTCAGTTGCCAAGTTGTGTCCAACTGTTTGTGGCCCCATGGACTGTGGCACACCAAGCTTCCCTGTCCTTCACTATCTCCTGGAGTTTGCTCAAACTCATGCCATTCAACCATCTCATCCTCTGTCTTCCTCCTGCCCTCAGTCTTTCCCAGCATCAGGTCCTTTTCCAATGAGTCAGTTCTTCTCATCAGGTGGCCAAAGTATTGGAGCTTCAGTTTTAGCATCAGTCTTTCCAGTGAATATTCAGGGTTGATTTCTCTTAGGATTGACTGGTTTGATTTCCTTGCTGTCCAGGGGACTCTATGGAGTCTACTCCAGCATCACAATTTGTAAGCATCACGATTTGAGGTTGGAGTGCTGAGCACCAAACAATTATGGTCCAACATTCATGTCCGTACATGGCTGCTGGAAAAACCGTAGCTTTGGCTTTATCTACTTTTGTTGGCAAAGTGATGTCTCTGCTTTTTAATATGCTGTCTAGTTTTGTGATAGCTTTTCTTCCAAGGAGTAAGCATCTTTTAATTTTGTGGCTATAGTCGCCATCCTCAGTGGTTTTGGAGCCCAAGAAAATAAAATCTGCCAGTGTTTCCCCACCTATTTGCCATGAAGTAATGCACTGGATACCATGATCTTAATGTTTGAATGCTGAGTTTTAAGCCTCCTTTTTCCCTCTCCTCTTTCGCCCTCATTAAGTGCTTTCATTCTTCTTCATTTTCTGCCATGAGAGTGGTGTCATCTGGATATTTGAGGTCGCCCATTTTTCTCTGGGCAATCTTGCTTTCAGCTGTGATTCAAGCTGTGTGGAATTGATGTACTCTGCATATAAATTAAGCAAAGAGGATGACAATATACAGATTTGACATAATCATTTCCCAATTTTGAACTAGTTTGTTGATCCTTGTCCAGTTCGAAGTGTTGCTTCTAGACCTGCATACAGGTTTCTCAGAAGGCAGGTAATGTGCTCTGGTATTCCCATCTCTTTAAGAATTTTCCACAATTTGTTGTTATCCACACAATCGACGACTTTAGAGTAGTCATGTAGCAGAAGTAGTTTTTTTCTGGAATTCCCTTGTTTTTTCTATGATCCACTGGATGTTGGTGATTTGATCTGGTTTCTCTGCCTTTTCCAAATCCAGCTTGTACATCTGGAAGTTTTTGATTCATATACTGTTCAAGCCTAGGTTGAAGGATATTGAGCATTACCCTGATCACATGTGAAATGAGCACATTTGTCCAGTAGTTTGAACATTCTTTGGCATTGTCTTTCTTTGAGGTTGGAGTGTAAACTGACCTTTTCCAGTCCCATGGCCCTTGCTGAGTTTTCCAAATTTGCTGGTGCATTGAGTGCAGCACTTCAGCGGCATCAGTTTTAGGATTTGTAATAGCTCGGCTGGAATTCCATCACCTCCAATAGCTTTGTTTACAGTGATTCTTCCTAAGGCCTGCTTGACTTCACAGTGCAAGATGTTTTGCTCTAGGTGAGTGACCACAGCTTTGTGGTTATCTGATGATTAAGACTTTTCTTGTATAGTTTTGTGTAGGCTCCTCTGTCTATGGGCTATTCCAGGCAAGAAAAGTGGTGTGGGTTACCATTTCCTACTCCAGGGGATCTTCCGACACCCAACCTAGGGACTGAGTCCATGTCTCTTGTGTCTGCTGCATTCGTAGGAGAATTCTTTACCACTGCACCATCTGGGAAGTCCTGAACATGACCTATAAGATGTACTAAAGATCCAGAATAATGCGCAGTTCAGTCCCCACACAGGCCTGCACGGAGGCATGGGGCTGGTCTCTCCTGTCCAAAGTGAAGCGGGCCATGGAGTCTGGGGTCCTCTGAATCCCACTGTCATTACAAAGAGCTGCCTTGCCCATTGATGATTTAGATAACAGGAAGTTCTATTCCACGAGGCAGAGAAAGATTTCTCAAGCAACCCTTCTGCGGTTGTCCTCAAGTATTCTTCCAGAAGTTTCCATATCATGCAGCTATTCGGAGAGACTCTCTCCTGAGCAGTGCATGAGGTGTGCAGCGTGTAACAGGACCAAACCAGGGAGCCACCATCCCCTCCCTGCTGAGAGAAGAATGTTCTCGTGATGTTATATGTTTCCCTGGATGTGCTCCGTGTTCACCCATGATGGGGGGAAAGAGTTTGAAGAGTTCCCAGATAAGGTCACATGCAGCAGCGGTTCTGGGTCGGGACTGGGGCAGAGGTGACTCCTCAGAGTTCAGTCCAGCCCCAGAGAACACGGTTAACAGAGAGGTAGGAGGATCCCAAGGGAATGGACAGGCACAGTCTTGCTTTGGGTCTTGGATGAACAAGAGAGTGAGCTAGAATGGCCCCCAAACAGAGCAATAAGTCTTACTTTTTCCAGGAAAGGGGAATGGTCTTCCTTGGGTGAACGCACAAATGATGAAACACAGGCACGGACTTATTCTGTAAGGATTAAACAGGGCACATTGCCCTCCAATGACATGCCAGTGTTTGCAAGTGACTCGATGACAAGGCAAGGAAACAAATATAGGCCGCCCAGGCCCAGCAGACAGTCAGTTGCTTCTGGTTTGTGTGGAGATGGCCCTGGGGCTGCAGCTTCGGCGGCAGGTGCTGGCTGGAGTCCTGCTCTGTGTGTGCGTCGGGCGATGGGCTGAGGCTGGGAAGGTGCTGGTGGTCCCCATGGAGGGCAGCCACTGGCTCAGCATGCGGGAGACCATGCGGGAACTCCACGCTAGGGGTCACCAAGCAGTGGTCGTTGCTCCGGAGGTGAACCTGCACATCAAGGCAGAGGACTTTTTTATCGTAAAACTCTACGCTGTTCCCTACACACAGGATGAGTTTGATTCCATCATGAGGACTCATATTCATGTGTTTTTCCAAAGAGTACATTTTCTTACAATGTTTTGGGAAGCTATGGCAACTTTGAAAAACGTCTTTGCTCTTTGCAAGATCTTGTGAAGCACTATTGCATAACAAGGACCTGATCAGAGACCTGAATGCCAGTTCCTTTGATGTGGTTTTAACAGATCCTTTTAACCCCTGCGGGGCAGTGCTGGCTAAGTACCTGTCCATTCCTGCTGTGTTTTTCTTGCGTTCTGTTCCCTGTGACTTAGATGCTGAAGGCACAGCATGCCCGAACCCTTTCTCATATGTTCCTCGGTTGTTAACAATGAATTCAGACCGCATGACATTCTTCCAAAGGGTCAAGAACATGCTCTACCTTCTGGGCCTGAAGCACATTTGCCAGGCTGCTTTCACTCCTTATGCACGTATGGCCTCTGAGCTTCTTCAGAGAGAGGTGTCGCTGGGGGAGATTCTTGCCTCTGGATCCGTGTGGCTGTTCAGAGGAGACTTTGTGATGGACTACCCGCGGCCGATCATGCCCAACATGGTGTTCATCGGGGGCATCAACTGTGCCAACAGGAAACCATTATCTCAGGTGTGTACTGCTGCTGTTGTCAATCAGTGCTCCCAGTGGAGCACATGTTTTTTTAAAAAGGTTTAATTCGATGTGCTTCATTATATACTGATCTACCTAAAGATTTCCACCTCTCCTCCTCCCAGCAGTCTTTTTGAGCTAAATTTGTTCAAGTGTACCAGTAGTGTAGTAAAGGTTGTGATGGTCTTTGAGAGGAATGAAAGGTAAGGCTGAGGGTCTGTAACAGGATTGACAAGCCATGTGTGATTCAACTGTGATTGTCCTTTTGAAAAGCAACTGTCGTAAAGGTTGTTCAGTTTTCTCTTGCTGAGGGAGAACAGAGAACATGAGCCCTGAATTCATCCATCAGGGGTTGAGGGTGTTCAATAGGAGGAAGGAAGATCTGGCAGATTGCATTTGTTGCCCTGATAATTCAGAGTAGTTTTATCCTGGAGGGGATTGATGTGTGGTCACAGACCTAAACCCCCCAAAATCAGAAGTTTTAGAGAAGTGGAATAAATTAATTGCACGTGAGACAATGCCAGGGAGAGAAGTTGGGTTTTCTGTGATTAGAGAGAGAAATAAGTGAGAACACTTCTTCAGAGATGGAGCTGTGCTGATCAGATGTCTTCTGGCCAGGAGTTGTGGTCTGGAGTAAAATGTAGGGGCATACCGAGTTGGATTCCCCAAAGAAAGGTCATCAAGGTGGGACATGGAGGTCATTAAAGGCTAATTGTAGGTGCTGGGGAGGAGCTAAAAGTGAGCCTATGGACATAGTGAAAGTCTGGACAGTGATGCTAAGAACTGAGTCTCAAAGAGGAAGCGTTTGTTATGAGGGCGGATCACATTCACAAAGCTCCCCTAGCCCAGGTCACCACACCCCAAGATTCCATGGTGGGAACTATTGCACTCCTAATGGTTTCAGAGTCTGCATATGTTAATCCTGAATATGTGAGCTTAAGTGAAATAGGACTCTTGTGGGCAGGATTTGTTTTTTTTATCCATTGAATCAACCATCTTTTTTGTCCTCTTTTGTCACATGTACTGAGTTTATTTTAACTTCCCTGACTTTAGGCCTCTTATAGTTTTGTATTCTGATTTGTACATCTCTTTTCATTAATGTATTTATTTTTGCACAACTCTAACTTCATTTTTCTTTATTGCTCACACTGCAAAGTTTTATTCTACTTTATTTCCTCTTCATGCAATGCATTTGTCCAATGATGAAACATGTATGTATCTGTGAGATTTGTAAAAAGTGAAATGTGAGGAGGTGGTGTTCTTTTTAGTTTTTCTATGTGAGTGTATTTTCTAGAATGAACTGCATTGGTTCAAATCTTCACTCCCATTTTCCTAGCTGCATGAGCTTGACTGGGTGAGTGAACCATGAAGAAAGTGAAAGTCGCTCAGTCATGTCCGACTCTTTCTGACCCCATGGGCTGTACAGTCCATGGGATTCTCCAGGCCAGAGTAGTGGTGAGTGGGTAGCTGTTCCCTTCTCCAGGGGATCTTCCCAACCCAGGGATTGTCTCCTGCATTACAGGCGGATTCTTTACCAGCTGAGCCACAAAAGGGAAGCCCAGAGTTAACCATTCTGACCTTAATATTGTCACTGTGAGCACTCAAATATTGTCTATTATCATTAGTTAAAATATGCTCAGCAGGAAAAGTTGTGTCATTTGGAGGCATTTAGGTATGTTTCTGCCAAATGAAAGATTACTTACCCTGAAATTCTCAAATGTTATACATGATAAGTACACTCTTAGCATTTTTGTTCCAACTAAATTGATTTTACTTTGAGATTTCATCAGTCTTATTTATTTGGTATGTTTTATCCTTAGATGTGACTCCTTTAAATGTTTATGGAAAATTTTTCACAATAGGAAGAATAAAGTTTGTAATATTTTTGTTCCTTCTCCTTCATTAGTTTTATGATGGGTTGAAATATTTTATGGGTCCCCTCCAAGAAAGAACTTTTGGATTTGCTCATTCTTTTTACTATTTTTGTTTTCTATTACATTAATTGCAGCTTATTGTTTTTGTTGATGATATCATCTTGTTTCCTTTGTTTTACTTTATAGCTGTTTTTCTAATTTCTTATGTAAGCATTAAGTTCCTTTATGTTTTCTTAACAATGAAGAACTGAAGGTCATAGATAAAACATTCTCCCCGTTCCTTAGATTTTGGTATAAATGGCTTTCATTTTCTTTTTTTTAACTTAAATGCATGTTTTTGATTTCTTTTTTAAGTCAGTGAGGTTTTTAAAATGAGATTGTTTCCTAACTCCCATATTGTTAACATTTGTTGCAGCCATCTTTTTGTTATCTTTTGCAATTATTTTGAATTATAATCAGAATGTTTCTTGTGGAGTCACTACTTTAAAAAATGTTCATAGGTTGCTTTATAGTCTAGTACAGAATAGTCCAATAGAAATCTAATGCAAGTCCCATATGTCACTGAAAGCTTTTTAGTAGATATATTAAAAAAAGCAAAAAGAGGGTTGAAATTAATTTTAATTATATGTTTTACTGACTCAAATATATAAAAATACTAACCTTTAAACATATACTCAATATAAACAATTTTCAGATACTTGTTTGTTTTTGTTTCTTTCAGTTTTATTGAGATATAGTTGACAGGCTTCCCTGGAGGTTCAGATGGTAAAGACTCCTCCTGCCGTGTAGGAGACCCGAGTTCCCTCCGTGGGTCGGGAAAATGCCTTGGAGAAGGGAATGGCTACCCACTCCAGTATTCTTGCCTGGCGAATTCCATGCACAAAGAAGCCTGGCAGGCTACAGTCCATGGGGTTGCAAAGAGTCAGACATGACTGAACAACTCACAGTTTTGCTTGTCACTTTCTTGTAGAACCTTACGGTGGACAGCAGAATGATTTGACTTACCTAGATCATGAGACGTTTACTAAAACAAATTTAGTGATCACGCATTAGCTCACATAGACACAAAATTAAAGGAGTTAATGTTGTTAATGCTTTCTGGAGTTGTTTCTCCACTGATCTCCAGTAACGTATTGGGCACCTACCAACCTGGGGAGTTCATCTTTCAGTGTCCTATCTTTTCGCCTTTTCTTATTGTTCATGGGGTTCTCAAGGCAAGAATACTGAAGTGGTTTGCCATTCCCTTCTCCAGTGGACCACATTCTGTCAGACCTCTCCACCGTGACCTGTCTGATTTGGGTGGCCCCATATGGCATGGCTTAGTTTCATTGAGTCAGACAAGGCTGTGGTCCACGTGATCTGATTGGCTAGCTGTCTGTGATTGTGGTTTCAGTCTGTCTGCCCTCTGATGCCCTCTCTCAGCGCCTACAGTCTTACTTGAGTTTCTCTTACCTTGGACTTGGGGTATCTCTTCATGGCTGCTCCAGCAAAGTGCAGCTGCTGCCCCTGACCTTGGATGCGGGGTTGCTCCTCGCAGCCGCTCCTGTGCCATTATAGCCACCTCTCCTGTGCTCAACATTCAGAAAACTAAGATCATGGCATCGTCCCATCACTTCATGGCAAACGGATGGGGAAACAGGGGAAACAGTGGCTTACTTTATTTTGGGGGGGTTCCAAAATCACTGCAGATGGTGATTGCAGTCATGAAATTAAAAGACGCTAACTCCTAGGAAGGAAAGTTATGACCAACCTAGACAGCATATTAAGAAGCAGAGACATTACTTTGTCAACAAAGGTCCATCAAGTCAAGGCTATGGTTTTTCCAGAAATTACATATGGATGGGAGAGTTGCACTATAAAGAAAGCTGAGTGCCGAAGAAGTGATGCTTTTGAACTGTGGTGTTGGAGAAGACTCTTGAGAGTCCCTTGGACTGCAAGGAGATCCAACCAGTCTATTCTAAAGGAGATCAGTCCTGGGTGTTCATTGGAAGGACTGATGTTGAAGCTGAAACTAATACTTTGGCCACCTGATGAGAACAGCTGACTCACTGGAAAAGACCCTGATTCTGGGAAAGATTGAAGGCAGGAGGAGAAGGGGACGACAGAGGATGAAATGGTTGGATGGCATCACCGACTCAATGGACATGGGCTTGGGTAGACTCCGGGAGTTGGTGATGGATAGGGAGGCCTGGCGTGCTGTGGTTCATGGGGTCGCAAAGAGTCAGACACGACTGAGCGACTGAACTGATACTGAATGTTGTTAATTACATCCCTATGTTTATTTCTCATATAGCTCCGCGTTGTACCCTGAGACTGTCTGCATGCAATCCCCCTCCCCGCGTCTCCTGCCGCTGGTAGCCACAAATGTGGTTTCTCTTTCTATGAGCTTGCTTGCTTGCTTTTGTAGCATGGTTGGCCTGCAGCACTGTTTCCTCCTGTTATGCAACTTAGTGTTTCAGTACTTTGATCCACTTCAAAATAATCACCACAATAATCCAGCTGTGATATTCATCATAGAAATGCATTACGTAACTATTGACTGTATTTCTCACACTCCTTTCATACCTGTGACATTTATTTTGCAGCTGAAAGTTTGTAGTTTAATCCCCCTCAGCCTTCTCTCTCCTTCCCTCACTCTCCTGCTTTTTGTCGACTACCTGTTTGTTCTCTATGAGTCTGTTTCTGTTCACTTACTTTGCCTTTTATTTTTTGTATATAAGTGAAATCATGCAGTGTTTGTCTTTCTCTGACTTATTTCAGTAAGCCTGATACCCTCTGGGTCCATTCATGTTGTCACAAATGACAGGATTCCTTTCTTTCTTATGGCTGAGCAATACTCGGTAGCCAATGTTCTCGACTGTAGTAAACAAGGCTGCAATGAACATAGGGGTGTATATATGTTTTCTAATTAATGTGTTTTGGGGTATTTTTTTGATAAATACCCAGGAGTGGAGTTGTTGGATGATATGACAGTTTTATTTTTAACTTTTTGAGAAACTCCATACTGTTTCTATAGTGACTGCAACAATTTACATTGCCCACAACAGTGCTCTAGAGTTCCCCTTTCTCAACATCCTCGCCAACCTTTGTTATTTACTGTCTTTTTGATAATAGCCATGCTGACAGGTGTGAGGTGATAGTTCCTTGTTTGATTTGCATTTCTCTGGTGATTAGTGATGTTGAGCACCTTTGCACATGCCTATTGGCCCTTTGTATGTCTTCTCTGGAAAAATGTCTCTTTAAGTCTCAGTCCACTTTTAATCATGTTATTATTATTATTTTTTGGTTTATATTGACTTGTATGATTTCTTTGTGTCTTTTGGATATTAACCTATTATCAGATATATTATTTGCACAGGTCTTCTTCCATTCCGAAAGTCACCTTTCCCTTTTGTTTGTAATTTTCTTTGCTGTTCAAAAGATTTTAGTTTGATAAAGTCCCATTTGTTTATTTTACTTTTCTCTCTCTTGTCTAAGGAATCATATCCCCCCACATGTAATAGTAATATTATTAATAATAATATTAAAAAAAGTTTAAAAGGTTACTGTCTTATGTCTTCTACCTGAAGTTTTATGGCTTTAGGTCTTTAATCTGTGTTGAATTCATTTTTGTTCATAGCGTGAGAGAGCAATCCAGGTTGATTCTTCGGCGTGTAGCTGCCCAGTTTTCCCAATACCATTTACTGAAGAGGCTGTCTTTCCCCCATTGTATATTATCACCTCGTTTGTTGTAGATCAGCTGCAATATAGATCTGAAGTTACTTCTGCTTATTTTCTGGTCCACTGATATATGTGTCTGTTTCTGTGTTAGTACCTCACTGCTTTGATCACTGTAGTTTTGTAGCATAGTTTTAAACCAGGAAGCATGATTCCTTCATTTTGACTCTTTTTAAAAAAACTGAAGTGTAATTAATATACAACATTGTGTTAGTTTCTGTCATACAGCAAAGTTATTCAGATATATATTCCTTTTCATTACAGATTAATACAAGGTATTGAATATAGGTCCCTTTGCTATACGTAGGAACTTGCTATTTGTCTCTTGTATGTATAGTGATGTGTAGCTGTTAATCCCAAGCTCCTAATTTAACTCTCCCCTCTCTTTCCCTTTTGGTAACGAAAAATTTCTTTTCTATGTCTGTGAGTCTGTTTCTCTTGAAAAATAAGTTCGTTTGTATCATTTTTTAGATTGCACGTATAAGTGATACCACACGACATGTGTCTTTATCTGATTGTTTCACTTAGTATGATAATCTCTAAGCCCCATCCCTGTTGCTGCTCCAGTTCTGTTCTTTTTTCTCAAGATTTTTTTGGTTACTCAGTCTTTTATGCTTCCATAAATATTTTAGAATTATTTTTTCTTGTTCTTTGAAAAATGCCATTGGTGTTTTCATAGATACTGTGCTGAATCTGTAGCTTGCCTTGGGTAGTATGGTCATTTTAAAAACGTTAATTCTTTCAATCCACGTATCCACAGTGTATCTTTCTATTTGTTTATGTCAGCTTCAATTTCTTTCATCAGTGTCTTATAGTTCCCGGAGTATAGGTCTTTAACCTTCTTAGATTTATTCCTAGGTGTTACATTCTTTTTGATATGATTGAAAATAGAATGGTAATATTGTTAATAATTTCTTTTCCTGATAGCTCACTGTCAGTGTACAGAAATGCAGTAGATTTCTGTATAATAATTTTGTAGGTCTTAATATTGCTGAATTCACTGATGAGTTCTAATAGTTTTTGGTTGTGATTTTAGGATTTTCTATGTGTAGTGAGTATCGTGTAATCTGTGAAAAGTGACAATATTACTTTATTCTGTCAACACCAATCCCAGAGCTTGTGTCATCCTGCTGTGCCGGGGTCAGCCCCGGTGGATGCGGGGTAATTTGAAGTGGGGATGGAGTCAGCGTCCTAGGAATTAATTGCTTAATTAAAGATATGGAGGGAGATTAGAAAGAAGTAGTGTAGTAGGAAAATACTAGTGGAGAAAAAGAGGCTGAATAACTTGGTTTATGTGGAAAACCAATAAAACTCCAAGACAAGGAATTTGCACCATCTACGTAGGCCACCGGCACCCACTTGAATAGCGGAGGGTGCCCCGCCTGGGGCTCCCTCTCGCATGGATCTTAGAAGCCAGGGCAAGCAAGTAGACATGGCGAGCCTCCACACTCCAGATGGGAATTCAGCCAGAAATACAGAGAACGAGAAAAGACCACATGGGAGAAACCAGTCTTTCCAGGAACTGGTCCATTTTCTTTATTTTTCAGGTTCACTTATATACTCTTTGTTATACATAGGGATGAATACAGAGTCACGTGGGGTCAGCAGACCTGACCTTTATCAAAATCAGGTGCTTCATATAAATGTATACCAAAAGGTCTTTAAAGGTTTTACATCATCTTCTGGCCAGGGGGCTTGCTAACATTTTATGATCCTTTCTTTCTGATGATGGTTAGTCAACCAGAAACTTATTTTCCAGGGGTGATTTTTCTTAAACCAGGCACCACCCTCTGAAGGTACCAGATAAAGTTGCATTCCTGTAGGGTGAGGGTGTTGTGGGTTACAATTAAGAAAGGAATTTACTTAGCCTAAGGTTTAACATGATTAATCTTAAAGGTTAATACTTATTTCTCCTATATGTTAGTTATATTCATTATAAGGGCAGGGAATATGAAGATTTAACAGTAAACATTGGCCCAATAAATGAAAAACCCTTCACCAACATGATTTTTATCTTTAAAAAAACACAATGCTAACTAAGACTTTCAAAATACTCCAAACTCTCTGTGCTGTATAGTTGAGAGGTTATAAACAATCACGTACATAGTAGCAAGAGTGTGGATAATCCTGTCACACAAGCTAGTCTGCCAGCAGAGAGGTTTGACCTGAGACACCATTGTATCAGCTAGGAATTTTTATTAACTGGAGCTGTAGGTTAACTCCTTCTCTGAGAGAAATGGTGGGGAACGGCGCCCCGTAAAGTCAGAGGTGTAGGTGAGAGCATAAAGCAGTAAAGTAGGCAGACTCTGGTTTTGGGGGTAGATGCTCGGGAAGAGGGGGTTTCCTGAGGCTCGATCCCACCTTTGCGTATGCCGAAGCCTCCTTCCTCACGACCTTTGCCATGGGCGGAGTTCCTCACGCTGGCTCCTGGCACTGCTGGAGGGTAGGTGAGGCCCAGGAGCACGGGTAGGCAATTCTAGGTCCCAGGTGGCTGAGAGCTCAGGGGATTCTAAGGTAGCTGGTCACTAGTGGATGGGTCTGCGTCTCCACTCAACCAGCCCTTTTACATGAGGCATCCTTGTACTGGTGTTGACAGGGTGATGGGTGGGGCTGGGTCCTGATACTAATGATTTCAAAATGGCACTAGCCAGCACAGTGTCACTGTTAGAGCTGAGCTCCCCCAAAACAGTTGGTGCCTGTATTTATACCTCAGAATGATCTCTGTCTCCTGCCTCTCTGGGAGGCTGTTTAAGTTCAGCAGGTGGGTCTGACCAGGCTCCTTTCTGACTGCTGCTTCTTCCCTGGTCCCTAGAGTATGTGAGATTTTGTGTGCACACTTTGAGAGTGGAGTCTCTATATCCTACAGCCCTGGCTCTCCTGAAAGTAAGCCCCACTGGCCTTCCAAGCCCACCATTCTGGAAGCCCTTCTTCCCATTTCAGGACCCCCAGGTTAGGAAGCCCAATGTGGGCTCATATCCCTCACTCCTGAGGGAGAACCTCTGCAATAAAATTAACTCCCAATTGTGGATCGTCCACCCTGGGGTGTGGGTCTTGATTATACCATGTCTTCAGTTCAGTTCAGTTGCTTAGTTGTGTCCGACTCTTTGTGACACCAGGGACTGCAGCACGCCAGGCTTCCCTGTCTATCACCAACTCCCGGGGTTTACTCAAATTTGTGTCCACTGAATCGGTGATGCCATCCAGCCATCTCATCCTCTGTTGTCTGCTTCTCCTCCTGCCTTCAATCTTGCCCAGCATCAGGGTCTTTTTCAGTGAGTCAGCTCTTGGCATCAGGTGGCCAAAGTATTGGAGTTTCAGCTTCAATATCAGTCTTTCCTATGAACACCCAGGACTGATCTCCTTTAGGATGGACTGGCTGGATCTCCTTGCAGTCCAAGGGACTCTCAAGAGTCTTCTCCAACACCACACTTCAGAATCATCAATTCTTCAGCACTCAGCTTTCTTTATAGTCCAACTCTCACAAACATACATGGCTACTGGAAAGACCATGGCCTTGACAGAAGGACCGTCTTTGGCAAAGCAATATCTCTGCTTTTTAACATGCTGACTAGGTTGGTCATAACTTTCCTTCCAAGGAGTAAGCATCGTTTAATTTCATGGCTGTAATCACCATCTGCAGTGATTTTGGAGCCCAGAAAATTAAAGTCAGCCACCGTTTCCACTGTTTCCCCATTTATTTCCCATGAAATGATGGGACCGGATGCCATGATATTTGTTTTCTGAATGTTGAGCTTTCAGCCAACTTTTTCACTCTCCTCTTTCACTTTCATCAAGAGGCTTTTTAGTTCCTCTTTACTTTCTACCATGAGGGTGGTGTCATCTGCATATCTGCGGTTATTGATATTTCTCCTGGCAATCTTGATTCCAGCTTGTGCTTCCTCCAGCCCAGCATTTCTCATGATGTACTCTGCATAGAAGTTAAATAAGCAGGGTGACAATATACAGCCTTGATGTACTCCTTTCCCAATTTGGAACCAGTCTGTTGTTCCATGTCCAGTTCTAACTGTTACTTCCTGACCTGCATATAGGTTTCTAAAGAGGCAGGTCAGGTGGGTCTGGTAAGATCTTTCTATTGTTAATTCTAATCTTGTTAATTTAAAATGTTGATTGTGGCAGTGGGCCTGAAAAAAGTATATAAGGCCTTGATAAGCCTAGCACTCTCTGTCCCCCTTCTGATGTCTATGTCAGAAGTTTTCTCTGTTCCATTTTACACTTTAATAAAACTCTGGTACACAAAAGCTCTTGAGTGATCAGGTCCCTGGTCCTGAAGCTAAATCTTCTTCTTTGGAGCTCACAAATCCAATATTGTTCATTGGAAGCTATCAGTCACTTCAGTAACTGGCTTTGTCTTCTACCCCAGTCAACCGACATCTTCCCTAGGCCTTAGGCGACCACTGATCCTATATCTGTCACTGAGACTACAATGCACTTTCTAGAGCTTCATCTGAATGAAATTGTACAAATATGAATGGAAAAAAGCTGCTGTGAATATTTGAGTATGTGTGTTTTTGTGAATGAATTGTTTTATATTTCTTGGGTAAATATTTAGGAGTAGGATTGCTGGGTCATATGGTAGGCGTATGTATAACTTTATGAGAAACAGCCAAACTATTTTGTAAAGCAGTTTTAAAATATAAAACTATTTTATATTCCTGGCCTATCCACTCTTGGTGACACTTGCTATTGTCAGTTTTTTATATTTTAACCACTCTTGTGGGAATGTGGAATTTCATCCTGGTTTTAATTTGTATATCCCTCTTTCATTCTTTCCTTCCTCCCTCCCACTGTCTCTATTCCTTCCTGCTTGCCCTCCCTTCTTCATTCATTTCATTCTATTTTGGCCACGCTGCATGGGTTGTGGGATCTTAGTTCCCCAACCAGGGTTTGGATCTGGGCCACAGCTGTGAAGGCTACAAATCCTAACAACTAGGCCGCCAGAGAACTCCTAATTTGCATTTCCATATGACTGATAACATCTTTTCATGTGCTTTTTGATCACATGCGTACCTTTCTTTCACACAACTATCCCTTCACAGTTGTGGATCTGGACTCATCATCTGTGTTTTTCTGCTCATTTTTATTGGGATGCTTGTCTTATTTTTGAGTCACAAGTGTTCTTTATCCTTTCTGTATACAAGTCCTTATCAGAAACGTATCTTGCTGATGCTTTCTCCTAGTTTCTGGTCTACACTTTCATATTTTTAAAAAGGTATCCTTCAAAGAGCAGAAGTTTTATGTTTTGATAAAGTCTGATGAGTCGAGTTTTTAATAGTCTGTACTTTTGTGTCCTAAGAAATCTTTGCCTACTCTGAGGTGTGAAGATTTGGTCTTATGTTTCCTTCGAAAAAGTTGATGGTAAAGAATCCACCTGCAGTGCAGGAGACCTGGGTTTGATCCCTGTGTTGGGAAGATCCCCTAGAGGAGGGCATGGTAACCCACTCCAGTATTCTTGCCTGGAGAATCCCCATGGACAGAGGAGCCTGGCAGACTATAGTCCCTGGGGTTGCAGAGAGTCAGACACAACTGAGCGACTAAGCACAAGGTGTGAAGATTTGGTCCTATGTTTCCTTCAAAAAGTTTAATGCAATAGTTTTAATTTTTATGTTTAGGTTTATGAGATTGGAAGTGGGGAAACACTCTCTCTCAGGGGTCATGCTCGAGAAATGTCCTTTTCTATTTTTGGACTTTTTTGGAGTGACCTCACACACACCCCTGGCTTAAGTCTCCACCATATACTGAGAGTTCCAAGTCCATCTGTGCAGTTCAGACCCTCCTCTGCTCCAGACCCATGAAGCCAACCACCTTGGACATACCCTTCTGGTATTTCATAGGCACCAGGAAGACATGCTCCTCCCTCCCCACAGCCCTGCTTTTGCCAAGCCCTGCCTCCATCTCTGTGAAGGTACAAACATCCTCCATGGGTCCCGCTCTCCCTAGGGCTCTGAGTTCAAGAAGTGCCAACAGAGATCAGAGGACTCTAGTGTCTACACAAAAGGCCAGCGAGTTAATTTAGAATGGGGTTGGTGGCAGCACTCAGCCATGCCCTGCTCTTTTCGACGCCATGGACTGTAGTCCCCCAGGCTCCTCTGTCCAAGAGATTTCCCAGGCGAGAATACTGGAGTGGAGAGCCATTTCCTGCTCCAGGGAATCTTCCCAATCTAGGGATCAAAGCTGCAGTTTCTGCATTGGCAGCTGGATTCTTTACCACTGCACCACTTAGAATGGGGGAGAGAGCCCTTAAAAGGGACAAGATGTGCCTGCCCCCATCCTATACTCACAGTCCTTTTAATGGGTTTGAGGGACTAGTTCAGGGGCTGAAACATTTCACCCATAGCTAAGAAACCCTTTCTAGTGCCCTGTCTATGCACAGCTCCCAAATCCAAACTGTTCTTTTTTGGGTGATGCAGGACGCCCTCGGCAGCCCTGCCTCTGCCTTCTCTGGGCCCATTCTTTATGCACTGCCGTAGGAACCTGGAATGTTAGGTCCATGAATTAAGGTAAATTGGGAGAGGTCACACAGGAGATGGCAAGAGTCAACACTGACATTTTAGGAATCAGCGAACTAAAATGGACTGGAACGGGTGAATTTAATTCAGATGACCATTGTATCTACTACTGTGGGCAAGAATCCCTTAGAAGAAATGGAGTAGCCATCATGGTCAACAAAAGAGTCCAAAATGCAGCACTTGGATGCAATCTCAAAAATGACAGAATGATCTCTGTTCATTTCCAAGGCAAACTATTCAGCATCACAGTATCCAAGTCTATGCCCCGACCAGTACTGCTGAAGAAGCTGAAGTTGAATGGTTACACGAAGACCTACAAGATCTTCTAGAGCGAACAGCCCCCAAAGATGTCCTTTTCATGATAGGGGACTGGAATGCAAAAATAGGAAGTCAAGAAATACCTGGCGTAACAGGCAAATTTGGCCTTGGAGTACAGAATGAAATAAGGCAAAGGGTAATAGAATTTTGCCAAGAAAATGCATTGGTCATAGTAAACATCATCTTGCTACAACACAAGAGAAGACTCTACACATGGACATCATCAGATAGTCAATACTGAAATCAGATTGATTATATGCTTTGCAGTCAAAGATGGAGAAGCTCTAAGTAGTCAGAAAAAATAAGACCAGGGGCTGACTGTGGCTCAGATCATGAACTCCTTATTGCCAAATTCAGACTCAAATTGCAGAAAGTAGGGAAAACCACTAGACCATTCAATGAATTTGCTCAGTTGTGTCTGACTCTTTGCGACTCCATGGACTGTAGCCCACCAGGCTCCTCCATCCATGGAATTTTCTAGGCAAGAGCACTGGAGTGGGTTGCCATTTCCTTCTCCAGGGGATCTTCCCAACCCAGGGATTGAACCCAGGTCTCCTGCATTGTGGGCAGGTGCTTTACTGTCTGAGCCACCAGAGAATCCCTCTAGACCATTCAGGTATGACCTAAGTCAAATCCCTCATGATTATACAGTGGAAGTGACAAATAGATCCAAGGGATTAGATCTGATAGAGTGCCTGAAGAACTACTGATGGAGGTTCGTGACATTGTACAAGAGGCAAGGATCAAGACCACTGCCAAGAAAAGAAATGCAAAAGGCAAAATGGTTGTCTGAGGAGGACTTACAAATAGCTGAGAAAAGAAGAGAAGCAAAAAGCAAAGGAAAGATGTACCCATTTGAATCTAGAGTTCCAAAGAATAGCAAGGAGAGATAAGAAAGAGTTCCTCAGTGATCATTGCAAAGAAACAGAAGAAAACAATAGAATGGGAAATAATAGAGATCTCTTCAAGAAAATTAGAGATATCAAGGGAACATTTCATGCAAAGATGGGTACAATAAAGGATAGAAATGGTATGGACCTAACAGAAATAGAAGATATTGAGAAGAGGTGGCAAGAATACACAGAAGAACTATACAGAAAAGATCTTAATCACCCAGATAACCACGATGGTGTAATCACCAGCCTAGAGCCAGACATCCTGGAATGTGAAGTCAAGTGGGCTTTAGGAAGCATCACTACAAACAAAGCTAATGGAAGTGATGGAATTCCAGTTGAGCTATTTCAAATCCTAAAAGTTGATGCTGTGAAAGTGCTGCACTCAATATGCCAGCAAATTTGGAAAACTCAGCAGTGGCCACAGGACTGGAAAAGGTCAGTTTTCATTCCAATCTCAGAAAAAGGCAATGTCAAAGAATATTCAAACTACCACACAATTGCACTCATCTCACACGCTAGTAAAGTAATGCTCAAAATTCTCCAAGCCAGGCTTCAACAATACGTGAACCGTGAACTTCCAGATGTTCAAGCTGGATTTAGAAAAGTCAGAGGAACCAGAAATTAAATTACGAACATCTGTTGGATCATCGAAAAAGCAAGAGAGTTCCAGAAAAACATGTATTTCTGCTTTATTAACTACACCAAAGACTTTGAGTTTGTGGACCACAACAAACTGTCGGAAATTCTGAAAGAGATGGGAATACCAGGCCACCTGACCTGCCTCTTGAGAAATCTGTATGCAGGTCAGGAAGCAACAGTTAGAACTGGACATGGAACAATGCACTGGTTCCAAATAGGAAAAGGAGTATGTCAAGGCTGTGTATTGTCACTCTGCTCATTTAACTTCTATGCAGAGTACATCATGAGAAATGCTGGGCTGGAAGAAGCACAAGCTGGAATCAAGATTGCCAGGAGAAATATCAATAACGTCAGATATGCAGATGAACCCACCCTTATGGAAGAAAGTGAAGAGGAGCTAAAGAGCCTGTTGATGAAACTAAAAGAGGAGAGTGGAAAAGTTGGCTTAAAACTCAACATTCAGAAAACTAAGATCATGGCATCAGGTCCCATCACTTCATGGCAAATAGATGGGGAAACAGTGACAGGCTTTATTTTTGAGGGGCTCCAAAATCATTTTGGTCAATGCTGAAATCAGATTGATTTTGCTCTTTGCAGCCAAAGATGGAGAAGCTCTATATAGTCAGCAACAACAAGACCAGGACCTGACTGTGGCTCACATAATGAACTCCTTATTACAAAATTCAGACTTAAAGTGTAGAAAGTAGGGAAAACCACTAGATCATCCAAGTATGACCTAAACCAAATCCTTTATAATTATACAGTGCAAGTGACAAATAGACTCAAGAGATTAGATCTGACAGAGTGCCTGAAGAACTGTGGACAGAGATTCATGACATTGTACAGGAGGCAGTGATCAAGACCATCCCCAAGAAAAAGAAATTCAAAAAGGTCAAATGGTTGTCTGAGGAAGCCTTACAATTAGCTGTGAAAAGAAGAGAAGCTAAAGGCAAAGGAGAAGAGGAAAGATATACCAGAGTTCCAAAGAATAGCAAGGAGAGATAAGAAAGCCTTCCTCAGTGATCAATGCAAAGAAATAGAGGTAAACAATAGAATGGGAAAGACTAGAGATCTCTTCAAGAAAGTTAGAGATACCAAGGCAACATTTCATACAAAGATGGGCTCGATAAAGGACAGAAATGGTCTGGACCTAACAGAAGCAGAAGATATTAAGAAGAGGTGGCAAGAATACACAGGAGAACTATACAAAAAAGATCTTCATGACTCAGATAACCACAATGGTGTGATTACCCACCTGGAGCCGGACATCCTGGAATGCCAAGACAAGTGGGCCTTAGGAAGCATCACTACGAACAAAGCTAGTGGAGGTGATGGACTTCCAGTTGAGCTATTTCAAATCCTAAAAGATGATGCTGTGAAAGTGCTGCGCTCAATATGCCAGCAAATTTGGAAAACTCAGCAGTGGCCACAAGACTGGAAAAGGTCAGTTTTCATTCCAATCTCAGAAAAAGGCAATGTCAAAGAATGTTCAAACTACCACACAATTGCACTCATCTCTCACGCTAGCAAAGTAATGCTCCAATTCTCCAAGCCAGGCTTCAACAGTATGTAAACCATGAACTTCCAGATGTTCAAGCTGGATTTAGAAAAGGCAGGGACACCAGAGATCAAATTGCTAACATCCATTGGATCATCGAAAAAGCAAGAGAGTTCCGGCAAAACATCTACTTCTGCCTTATTGACTACTTCCAAAGCCTTTGACTGTGTGGATCACAACAAACCGTGGAAAATTCTGAGAGAGATGGGAATACCAGACCACCTGACTTGCCTCCTGAGAAATCTGTATGCAGGTCAAGAGGCAACAGTTAGAACTGAACATGGAACAGCAGACTGGTTCCAAATTGGGAAAGGAGTATGCCAAGGCTGTATATTGTCACCCTGCTTATTTAACTTATATGCGGAATACATCATGCGAAATGCCAGGCTGGAAGAAGCACAAGCTGGAATTAAGATTGCTGGGAGAAATATCAATTACCTCAGATATGCAGATGACACCACCCTTATGGCAGAAAGCTAAGAAGAACTAAACAGCCTCTTAATGAGAGTGAAAGAGGAGAGTGAAAAAGCTGTCTTAAAACTTAACATTCAGATAATGAAGATCATGGCATCCAGTCCCATCACTTCCTGGCAAATAGATGGGGAAACAATGGAAACAGTGAGAGCCTCACTGTTTTGGGCTCCAAAATCACTGCAGATGGTGACTGCAGCCATGAAGTTAAAATATTCTTGTTCCTTGGAAGAAAAGCTATGACCAACCTAGACAGCATATTAAAAAGCGGAGACATTACTTTGCCATCTGTCTAGTCAAAGCTATGGGTTTTCCAGTGGTCATGTATGGATGTGAGAGTTGGACTATAAAGAAAGCTGAGTGCCGAAGAATTGATGGTTTTAAACTGTGGTGTTGGAGAAGACTCTTGAGAGTCCCTTGGACTGCAAGGAGATCCAGCCAGTCCATTCTAAGGGAGATCAATCCTGGTGTTCATTGGAAGGACTGATGTTGAAGCTGAGACTCCAATACTTTGGCCACCTGATGGGAAGAGCTGACTCATTTGGAAAGACCCTGATGCTGGGAAAGATTGAAGGCAGAAGGAGAAGGGGACGACAGAGGATGCGATGGCTGGGTGGCATCACCGATTCAATGATGAGTTTGAGTAAACTCTGGGAGTCGGTGATGGACAGGGAGGCCTGGCGTGCTGCAGTCCATGGGATTGGAAAGAGTCAGAGAAGACTAAGCAACGGACCCGAACTGAACTGAACGTTTGCTGTGACCGCCCCCTGGTGGAAGAATTCCTGTACTGCCTCTCAATTGACTCAGTCCCCAAGATGGCTTCAACTGGGACACAGGCCCTCCCCTCACACAAACAGCCTATGAGGAGGACCCCTGGGGTCCACGCTGACCCCTCTGAATTATTCCCCACTTGTCTGCAAAAGGCATTCTTAAAAGGCACATACTTGGACACACCGACTTCAGTAGCTACCCCAGTGTTTGGGTGAAGTTCAAGCCCCAGCCTGACTCACACCTCCCGTGGAGAGCTGGTGCTTGGTTATAGGTTGGATTGAGGCTACCTCAAAAAAGATATGTTGTGGGACTTCCCTGGCGGCGCTGTGGATAATAGTCTGCCTGCCAATGCAGGGGACAAGGGTTTGATCCCTGGTCTGGGGAGATTAGACAGCATATTCAAAAGCAGAGATGTTACTTTGCCGACTAAGGTCCGTCTAGTCAAGGCTATGGTTTTTCCTGTGGTCATGTATGGATGTGAGAGTTGGACTGTGAAGAAGGCTGAGCGCCGAAGAATTGATGCTTTTGAAGTGTGGTGTTGGAGAAGACTCTTGAGAGTCCCTTGGACTGCAAGGAGATCCAACCAGTCCATTCTGAAGGAGATCAACCCTGGGATTTCTTTGGAGGGAATGATGCTGAAGCTGCAACTCCAGTAATTTGGCCCCCTCATGCGAAGAGTTGACTCATTGGAAAAGACTCTGATGCTGGGAGGGATTGGGGGCAGCAGGAGAAAGGGACGACCGAGGATGAGATGGCTGGATGGCATCACGGATTGGATGGACATGAGTCTGAGTGAACTCCGGGAGATGGTGATGAACAGGAAGGCCTGGCGTGCTGCGATTCATGGGGTCACAAAGAGTCGGACACGACTGAGCGACTGAACTGAACTGAACTGAACTGTGGAGTCACTAAGTCCACGTGCCGCAACGGAACCTGTGCTCTTGAGCCTCGGAACCACAGCCACTGACCCCATGTGCTGCAACAGCTGAAGCCCGTGAGCCTAGAGCTCCTGCTCCCGACGAGAGACGCCATCACGACCAGAGGCCCATGAGCTGCAGTGAGGAGGAGGCCCCACCCACCACAACTAGAGAAAGCCTGCACGTAGCCACTAAGACCTAGGACAGCCAAAAATAAATAAAAGAATAAGTTTTTATCCTTGGGTCAGGAAGATCCCCTGGAGAAGGGAATGGAACCCACTCCTGTATTCTTGCCTGGGAAATCCCATGGATAGAGGAGTCTGGTGTGCTACAATCCAAAAATACGTCCAGCATAGCCAAAAAAGAAAAAAAAAAACTTAAAAAAATATGATACTAACACTCAACAGCTCTGCATGTGGGTGTATTTGGATACTGTGTCTTGACAGAGGTAGTCAAGTTAACTGAGGTATGACTTGCTGTTGTTGTTGAGTCACTAAGTTGCATCTGACTCATTTTTGACCCCATGGACTGAAGTCCCCCAGGCTCCTCTGTCCGTGGAATGCTCCAGGCAGGAATACTGGAGTGAGTTGCCATTTCCTCCTCCAGGGGAATCTCCCCAGCTCAGGGATTGAACCCAGGTCTCCTGCCTTGGCAGGCAGATTCTTTACCTCTGAGCCACCAGGAAAGTGCTCAGTGCAACTGGTGTCTTTATAAAAAGAGACTCAGTCACAGAAACAGACATGCCCAGAAGGAAGACAGTGTAAAGACACACAGGGGGAAGAAGGGCACAGAGTGATGCATCTCCAATCCACGGGGGACCAAAGCTGCAGGCAGACAGCGAAGTCGGAAGAGGCAAGGAGAGGTTCCCCTTCAGAGCCTTCAGACGGAGGGTGGCCCTGCGACACCTTGATTTGGACTATGCCCTTCAGAATGTGGGGCCGCCTCAATTTCTCAGCAGGTAAAGAATCTGCCTGCAATGCAGGAGCCACAGGAGACATGGGTTTGATCCCTCCAGAGGAAGAGCCTCTGGAGACAGAAAGGACAGCCCTCTCCAGTATCCTTGCCTGGGAAATCTCATGGACAGAGGAGCCTGGAGGCTACAGTTCATGGGGTTGAAAAGAGTCAGACATGACTGAGTGCAATCACCTCCAGAATCCGTTCAGCTCAGTCGTTCAGTCATGTCCAACTCTTTTTGACCCCAAGAACTGCAGCATACCAGGCTTCCCTGTCCATCACCAACTTCCAGAGCTTGCTCACACTCATGTCCATCGAGTTAGTGATGCCATCCAACCATCTCATTCTCTGCCACCTCCTTCTCCTGTCTTCAGTCTTTCCTAGCATCAGGGTCTTTTTCAATGAATCAGTTCTTCACATCAGGTGGCCAAAGTATTGGAGCTTCAGCTTCAGCATCAGTCCTTCCAATGAATATTCAGGACTGATTTTCTTGAGGATGGACTGGTTGGATCTTAATGTCCAAGGGACTCTCAAGAGTCTTCTCCAACACCACAGTTCAAAAGCATTGTTCTTTGGTGCTCAGGTTTCTTTATTGTTCAGCTCTCACATCAGTACATGACTACTCAAAGAAACAGCTTTGACTAGATGGACCTTTGTTGGCAAAGTAATGTCTCTGCTTTTTAATATACCCTCTAGGTTGTTCATGGTTTTTCTTCCAAGGAGCAAGCATCTTTTAATTTCATGGCTGCAGTCACCATCTTGGGTGATTTTGGAACCCAAGAAAATAAAGTCAGCCACTGCTTCCACTGTTTCCCCATCTATTTGCCATGAAGTGATGGGACCGGATGTCATGATCTTAGTTTTTTGAATGATGAGTTTTAAGCCAACTTTTTCACTCTCCTCTTTCATTTTCATCAAGAGGCTCTTTAGTTCCTCTTTGGTTTCTGCTGTAAGGGTGGTGTTATCTACAAACCTGAGGCTATTTGTATTTCTCCCGGCAATCTTGATTCCAGCTTGTGCTTCTTCTAGCCCAATGTTTCTCATGATGTACTCTGCATATAAGTTAAATAAGCATGGTGACAATATATAGCCTTGACGTACTCCTTTCCTTATTTGGAACCAGTCCATTGTTCCATGTCCAGTTCTAACAGTTGCTTCTTGACCTGCATACAGGTTTCTCAGGAGGCAGGTCAGGTCTGGTATTCCCATTTCTTTGAGAATTTCCCACAGTTTGCTGTGATCCACACAGTCAAAGGCTTTGGCACAGTCAATAAAGCAGAAGTAGATGTTTTCTGGAACTCTCTTGTTTTTCCTATGATCCAACAGATGTTGGCAATTTCATCTCTGGTTCCTCTGTCTTTTCTAAATCTAACTTGAACATCTGGAAGTTCTTGGTTGGCATATTGTTAAAGCCTGGCTTCGAGAATTTTGAGCATTACTTTGCTAGTGTGTGAGATGAGTGCAATTGTGCGGTAGTTTGATGATTATTCGGCATTGCCTTTCTTAGGGATTGGAATGAAACCCGACCTTTTTCAGTCCTGTGGCCACTGCTGAGTTTTCCAAATTTGCTGACATATTGAGTGCAGCATTTTAACAGCATCAATTTTAGGATTTGAAATAGCTCACCTGGAATTCCATCATCTCCACTAGCTTTGATTGTAGTGATGCTTCCTAAGGCCCACTTGACTTTGGACTCCATACTGTCTGGCTCTGGGTGAGTGATCACATCATTGTGGTTATCTGGGTCATGGAGGTCCTTTTTGTATAGTTTTGTTTATGTTGCCACCTCTTCTTAATATCTTCTGCTTCTGTTAAGTCCATACCATTTCTGTCCTTTATTGTGCCCATCTTCGCATGAAGTGTTCCCTTCTTTTCTTTAATTTTCTTGAAGAGATCTCTAGTCTTTCCCATTCTATTGTTTTCCTCTGTTTCTTTGCATTCATCACGAGGAAGGCTTTCTTATCTCTCCTTGCTGTTCTTTGGAACTCTGCATTCACATGGGTGTATCCTTCCTTTGCACCTTTGCCTTCCGCCTCTCTTCTTTTCTCAGTTTAACTTGTAAGCCCTCTTCAGACAACCATTTTGCCTTTTTGCGTTCCTTTCTCTTGGGGATGATTTTGATCCCTGCCTCCTGTACAATGTCACGAACCTCTGTCTATAGTTCTTCAGGCACTCTGTCTATCAGATCTAATCCCTTGAATCTATTTGTCACTTCCACTGTATAATTGTAAGGGATTTGATTTAAGTCATATCTGAATAGTCTGGTGGTTTTCCCTACTTTCTTCAGTTTCAGTCTGAATTTGGCAATAAGGAGTTCATGATCTGAGCCACCGTCAGCTCCTGGTCTTGTTTTTGCTGACTGTATAGAGCTTCTCCATCTTTGGCTGCAAAGAGTATAATCAATCTGATTTCGGTGTTGGCCAGCTGGTGGTGTCCATGTGTGGAGTCTTCTCTTGTGTTGTTGGAAGAGGGTGTTTGCTATGACCAGTGCGTTCTATTGGCAAAACTCTGTTAGCCATTCCCTCGCTTATTTTGTACTCCAAGGCCAAACTTGCCCGTTACTCCAGGTATCTCTTGACTTCCTACTTCTGCATCCCAGTCCCCTATAATGAAAAGGACATCTATTTTTGGTATTAGCTATAGAAGGTGTTGTAGGTCGTCATAGAACCATTCAACCTGAGCTTCTTCAGCATTACTGGTCGGGGTATAGACTTGGATTACTGTGATATTGAATAGTTTGCCTTGGAAACGAACAGAGATCATTATGTTGTTTTTGAGATTTCACCGAAGTACTGCATTTCAGACTCTTTTGTTGATTATGAGGGCTACTCGATTTCTTCTAAGGGATTCTTGCCAACAATAGTAGATATAATGGTCATCTGAGTTAATTTCGCCCATTCCAGTCCATTTGAGTTTGCTGATTCCTAAAGTGTTGATGTTCACACTTGCCATCTCCTAGTTGACCACTTCCAATTTACCTTGATTCCTGGACCTAATATTCCGGGTTCCTATGAAATATTGCTCTTTACAGCATTGGACTTTGCTTCTATCACCAGTCACATCCGCAACTAGGTGTTGTTTTCACTTTAGCTCTGTCTCTTCATTTTTCTGGAGTTACTTCTCCACTGATCTCCAGCAGCATATTGGGCACCTACCAACCTGGGGAGTTCATCTTTCAATGTCCTATTATTTTGCCTTTTCATAGTGTTCATGGGGTTCTTAAGGCAAGAATACTGAAGTGGTTTTTTCATTCCCTTCTCCAGTGGACCACATTCTGTCAGAACTCTCCACCATGACCCGTCCATTAGGGTGGCCCTAGATGGCATGGCTCACAGTTGCATTGAGTTAGACAGGCTGTGGTCCATGTGATCTGTTTGGTTAGTTTTCTGTGACTGTGGTTTTCATTCTGTCTGCTATCTGATGAATAAGGATGAGACTTATGGAAGCTTCCTAAAGGGAGAGATTGGTGGGGGAAACTGGGTCTTGTTCTGATGGGCGGGGCTAAGCTCAGTTCAGTTCAGTTCAGTCGCTCAGTTGTGTCCGACTCTTTGTGACCCCATGAATCGCAGCACGCCAGGCCTCCCTGTCCATCACCATCTCCCGGAGTTCACTCAGACTCATGTCCATCGGGTCTGTGATGCCATTCAGCCATCTCATCCTCTGTCGTCCCCTTCTCCTCCTGGCCCTAATCCCTCCCAGCATCAGAGTCTTTTCCAATGAGTCAACTCTTCGCATGAGGTGGCCATAGTACTGGAGTTTCAGCTTCAGCATCATTCCTTCCAAAGAAATCCCAGGGCTGATCTCCTTCAGAA
The DNA here is from genome assembly GCF_001704415.2 of Capra hircus. Taxonomy (NCBI): domain Eukaryota; kingdom Metazoa; phylum Chordata; class Mammalia; order Artiodactyla; family Bovidae; genus Capra; species Capra hircus. The sequence continues at coordinate 7,458,618 of NC_030810.1, read as the reverse complement.
TGGACTGGTTGGATCTCCTGGCAGTCCAGGGGACTCTCAAGAGTCTTCTCCAACACCACACTTCAAAAGCATCAATTCTTCTGCACTCAGCCTTCTTCACAGTCCAACTCTCACATCCATACATGACCACAGGAAAAACCGTAGCCTTGACTAGACGGACCTTACTCGGCAAAGTAATGTCTCTGCTTTTGGACATGCTATCTAGGTTGGTCATAACTTTCCTTCCAAGGAGTAAGCGTCTTTTAATTTCATGGCTGCAGTCACCATGTGCGGTGATTTTGGAGCCCCCCAAAATAAAGTCTGACACTGTTTCTACTGTTTCCCCATCTATTTGCCATGAAGTGATGGGACCGGATGCTATGATCTTCGTTTTCTAAATGTTGAGCTTTAAGCCAAACTTTTCACTCTCCTCTTTCACTTTCATCAAGAGGCTTTTTAGTTCCTCTTGACTTTCTGCCATAAGGGCGGTGTCATCTGTATATCTGAGGTGATTGATATTTCTCCCGGCAATCTTGATTCCAGCTTGTGTTTCTTCCAGTCCAGCGTTTCTCATGATGTACTCTGCATAGAAGTTAAATAAGCAGGGTGACAATATACAGCCTTGACGCACTCCTTTTCCTATTTGGAACCAGTCTGTTGCTCCATGTCCAGTTCTAACTGTTGCTTCCTGACCTGCATACAGGTTTCTCAAGAGGCAGGTCAGGTGGTCTGGTATTCCCATCTATCTCAGAATTTTCCAAAGTTTATTGTGATCCACACAGTCAAAGGCTTTGGCATAGTCAAGAAAGCAGAAATAGATGTTTTTCTGGAACTCTCTTGCTTTTTCCTTGATCCAACGGATGTTGGCAATTTGATCTCTGTTTCCTCTGCCTTTTCTAAAACCAGCTTGAACATCAGGGAGTTCACGGTTCACGTATTGTTGAAGCCTGGCTTGGAGAACCTTGAGCATTACTTTACTAGCGTGTGAGATGAGTGCAATTGTGTGGTAGTTAAGAAAGGCAATTCCAAAGAATGCTCAAGCTCAGTAAATCTTTAATCAATTTCTGTTGAAGGGTGGGGCTGTGTTCCCTTACTATTGTTTGGCCTGAGGCCAAACTGTCTACCCACGCCTCCAGCGGACACTCCTGGAGGCTCATAGGCAAGTCTGGCTCAGTCTCCCAATGGCCTCCAAAGTCAGATTCCCTGGGATTCTCAGTCCCTTTGCCAGATCCCCAGGTTGGGAAATCTGATGTGGGTCCTAGAGCTTTCTCAACAGTGTGAGAATTTGTTTGATATCATTGCTCTGCAGCTTGTGGGTTGTCTGCTCGGTGGCTCTATGGTGGTGCTAATGGCAACTTCCTCCAAGAGAGCTGATGCCACACGCTGGGTGACCCAGGTCTGCTGCAGCCAGAGCCCCTGTCCCCATGGCAGGCCGCTGCTGGCTTGTGCCTGGAGGCAGAAGAGGGTGCTCAGTGAGAAAGCTGGGCAGCCCAGAAAGTCCTACCCCATCTTCCCCAGGGCAGATTAGACATGGAGAGGTCACATTCTGTTGAGCACACGTGGCCATCAGTCTCTGTTTTAGGGTCACCTCATGGATCTGAGACACAGTCATTTCACAGGCTCCACGTCAGAAGGGTCTCACAAATTCTGGAGCTACTCTGTTCTGAGGAATCTGTCCTTTTCAGGATTTGGTCTGTAACTGACCTTGGAGAAAAATCTGAACATAAACTATAAGATATAATAAAGGTCCAGATTAATTCACTTCAGTCCCTAACCAGAGTAGTGGAGGACTGGTACCTTCTGCATCAGAAGAGGATTCAGAGGACCTACATGGAAGCATGGGGCCAGCTTCCTCCTGTCCAGGGTGAGCAAGGTCTGGGACCTGGTGCCCTCTGAACCCCACTGTCATTACAAAGAGCTGCCTTGCCCACTGATGATTTAGATAACAGGAAGTTCTATTCCATGAGGTGACAAAGAATTCTCACGCAGCCCTTCTGCTGTTGTCCTCAAGGATCCTTCCAGATGTTTCCATATCGGACACTGCTCCAACAGACTCTCTCCTGAGCAGTGCAAGAGGTGTCCAGTGTGGAACCGGAACAAACCAGAGAGCCACCATTCCCTCCCTGCTGAGAAACCAGCCCTAGCAATGTAATATATTTCCCTGGATTGGCTCTGTGTTCACCTATGGATCAGGGTGAAACAGTTTAAAGAGTTCTCAGATAAGGCCACATTCAGCAGAGGTTGTGGGTGGGGACTGGGGCAGAGGTGACTCCTCAGCGTTCAGTCCAGCCCCAGAGAACACAGTTAGCAGAGAGGTAGGAGGTGCTCAGGGAATGGGCAGGCACAGCCTTGCCTTGGGTCTTGGGTCAAGAACAAGAGTGTGAACTAGAATGTTCCCCAGAGGGAGCAGCAGAGCCAGAGGAGATTTTCCAAGATAAGGGGGGTGATCTTTCCCTGGGTGAAATCAGAGGTGATGAAACACAGGCATAATCCTATCCTGTAATGATTAATGTAAGGCAGGCACGCTGCCTTCCAATGACATGCAATTTTGCTAAGTGACTTGATGATAAGGTAAGACAAGGGAACACATATAGGTGGCACAGCCCCACCAGGGACTCAGTAGCTTCTGGTTTGTGCAGAGATGGCCCTGGGACTGCAGCTTCGGTGGCAGGTGCTGGCTGGAGTCCTGCTCTGTGTGTGCGTCGGGCGATGGGCCGAGGCTGGGAAGGTGCTGGTGGTCCCCATGGAGGGCAGCCACTGGCTCAGCATGCGGGAGGCCGTTCGGGAGCTCCATGCCAGAGGTCACCAGGCAGTGGTCGTTGCTCCGGAAGTGAATATGCACATCAAGGCAGAGAACTTTTTCACCACGAAAACCTACACTGTTTCCTACATAGGGGAGAAACTGGATTCCTTCGTGAAGACTCATGTAAATCTGGTTTTTGAAAAAGTACATTGGGTAACGCTGTTTTTGAAAACTATGGCATCTTTGAAAAATGGGTCTTTGTTCTTTGAAAGGTCTTGTGAGGGGCTGCTGTATAACAAGGATCTAATCAGGCACCTGAATGCCAGTTCCTTTGATGTGGTTTTAACAGACCCTGTTCACCCCTGCGGGGCAGTGCTGGCTAAGTACCTGTCCATTCCTGCTGTGTTTTTTTTGAGGCAAATTCCATGTGACTTAGATGTTGAGGGCACAGCGTGCCCAAACCCTTTCTCATACATTCCTCGGTTATTAACAACAAATCCAGACCGCATGACATTCTTCCAAAGGGTAAAGAACATGCTCTATCCTCTGGGCCTGAAGTACTTTTGCCAGGTTACTTTCACTCCTTATGCACGTATGGCCTCTGAGCTTCTTCAGAGAGAGGTGTCGCTGGGGGAGATTCTTGCCTCTGGATCCGTGTGGCTGTTCAGAGGAGACTTTGTGATGGACTACCCGCGGCCGATCATGCCCAACATGGTGTTCATCGGGGGCATCAACTGTGCCAACAGGAAACCATTATCTCAGGTGTGTACTGCTGCTGTTGTCAATCAGTGCTCCCAGTGGAGCATAATCTTTGAATTAAAAAATTAAAAAAAATTTTTCACCTCATTGCAACCTAAGACTCTTGCGAAATGGATGGTTCCAATCACTAGACCATCAGGGAATTCCCAAGTGGAACATATTTAAAAAGAACAGCTTACTGCCACATGCTTACTTATCTACTGATCTTTCTAAGATTTCTACCTCTCATTCTCCTTTGAACAGTCTTTGGTGAGATCCAGTATTAAAGTGCTCGAGAAGGGTAGTGTAGGTTTGTGATGGACTTTGAGACAAATGAGAGGCAGGGGTGAAGGTCCATATTAGGTTTGACAAGGAATGGGGTGGTTTGACCATGACTGCCCTTTCCAACAGCGTCTGTTGTAATGGTCATGTAGTTTTCTGAATCTAGTAAGATCCAGGAACTTGAGCTATGAATCCATCCATCATGGGTTTTTTGCTTGAGGGTGTTCAATTGGAGGAGGAGAGAACTGACAAACTGCATTTATTGCCCTGATGCTTCATCGAGGTTATGTCTTGGAAAGGTATTGGGTGTGGTCACTGGAGACCTCAACCCCAAAAGGAAGCAGCAGTTTCAGAGAGGTTGAATAAATAGAGTGGAAAGGAGACAAAACCAGAGATGGAAGTTGGGCTCTCTGTGATCAGAGAAAGGAACAATTGAGCCCAGGTTTCTTGAGATGGAGCTGTGCTGACCAGAATCTGGGGCCTGGGGTAAAATGGGGGGATGTACAGAGTTGAATGGCATGTGAGATAGGTCCTCAGCATGGGCCACTGAGGGCCTCAAAGGCTAGTGGTGGGGGCTGGAGAGGAGGTCAAACTGAGCCACGAGCACAGTGAAGGTGGCGACAGGGATGCTGAGAACTGAGTCAAAGAGGAAGGGACTGAGCACATCACCATGCCTACAGCAGCCTAGTCACCACACCCTGCATTTCTATGGTGTGAGCTACGGCTTTCCTCATAGTTACAGAGTCTGCTTATATTAACCCTGAATTGTTGCTGTTGTTGTTCATTTGCCAAGTTGTGTCCAACTGTTTGTGGCTCCATGGACTGTGGCACACCAAGCTTCTCTGTCCTTCACTATCTCCTGGAGTTTGCTCAGACTCATGTCCATGGAGTCAGTGATGCCATTCAACCATCTCATCCTCTGTCTTCCTCCTGCCCTCAGTCTTTCCCAGCATCAGGTCCTTTTCCAATGAGTCAGTTCTTCTCATCAGGTGGCCAAAGTATTGGAGCTTCAGTTTTAGCATCAGTCTTTCCAGTGAATATTCAGGGTTGATTTCTCTTAGGATTGATTATTTTGATTTCTTTGCTGTCCAGGGACTCTATGGAGTCTTCCCCAGCACCACAATTTGAAAGCATCAATTGTTTGGTGCTCAGCCTTCTTTATGGTCCAACATTCATGTCTGTACATGGCTGCTGGAAAAACCGTAGCTTTGGCTATATCTACTTTTGTTGGCAAAATGATGGCTCTGCTTTTTAATATGCTGTCTAGTTTTGTGATAGCTTTTCTTCCAAGGAGTAAGCATCTTTTAATTTTGTGGCTATAGTCACCATCTGTGGTGATTTTGGAGCCCAAGAAAATAAAATTTGCAAGTGTTTCCCCATGTATTTGCCATGAAGTAATGGCACTGGATACCATGATCTTAATTTTTGAATGCTGAGTTTTAAGCCTCCTTTTTCCCTTTCCTCTTTCACCCTCATTAAGCGCTTTCATTCTTCTTCATTTTCTGCCATGAGAGTGGTGTCATCTGGATATTTGATGTCATCCATTTTTCTCTGGGCAATCTTGCTTTCAGCTGTGATTCAAGCTGTGTGGCATTGATGTACTCTGCATATAAATTAAGCAAGGAGGATGACAATATACAGATTTGAAATAATCATTTCCCAATTTTGAACTAGTTTGTTGATCCTTGTCCAGTTCGAAGTGTTGCTTCTAGACCTGCATACAGGTTTCTCAGAAGGCAGGTAATGTGGTCTGGTATTCCCATCTCTTTAAGAATTTTCCACAGTTTGTTCATATTCACACATCAATGGCTTTAGAGTAGTCATGTAGCAGAAGTAGATTTTTTTTTTCTGGAATTCCCTTGCTTTTTCTATGATCCACTGGATGTTGGTGATTTGATCTGGTTTCTCCGCCTTTTCTAAATCCAGCTTGTACATCTGGAAGTTTTTGATTCATATACTGTTCAAGCCTAGGTTGAAGGATATTGAGCATTACCCTGATCACATGTGAAATGAGCACATTTGTCCAGTAGTTTGAACATTCTTTGGCATTGTCTTTCTTTGAGGTTGGAGTGTAAACTGACCTTTTCCAGTCCCGTGGCCCTTGCTGAGTTTTCCAAATTTGCTGGTGCATTGAGTGCAGCACTTCAGCGGCATCAGTTTTAGGATTTGTAATAGCTCGGCTGGAATTCCATCACCTCCAATAGCTTTGTTTACAGTGATTCTTCCTAAGGCCTGCTTGACTTCACAGTGCAAGATATTTTGCTCTAGGTGAGTGAGTACAGCTTTGTGGTTTTCTGATGATTAAGACTTTTCTTATATAGTTTTGTGTAGGCTCCTCTGTCTATGGGCTATTCCAGGCAAGAAAAGTGGTGTGGGTTACCATTTCCTACTCCAGGGGATCTTCCGACACCCAACCTAGGGACTGAGTCCATGTCTCTTGTGTCTGCTGCATTCGTAGGAGAATTCTTTGCCACTGCACTATCTGGGCAGTCCTGAACATGAACTATAACATGTACTAAAGATCCAGAATAATGCGCAGTTCAGTCCTCACACAGGCCTGCACGGAGGCATGGGGCTGGTCTCTCCTGTCCAAAGTGAGCGGGCCATGGAGCCTGGGGTCCTCTGAACCCCACTGTCATTGCAAAGAGCTGCCTTGCCCATTGATGATTTAGATAACAGGAAGTTCTATTCCACGAGGCAGAGAAAGATTTCTCAAGCAGCCCTTCTGCGGTTGTCCTTAAGGATTCCTCCAGAAGTTTCCATATCAGGCAGCGGTTTGGACAGACTCTCTCCTGAGCAGTGCATGAGGTGTGCAGCATGTAACAGGAACAAACCAGGGAGCCACCATCCCCTCCCTGCTGAGAGAAGGCTGTTCTCGTGATGTTATATGTTTCCCTGGATGTGCTCCGTGTTCACCCATGATGGGGGGAAAGAGTTTGAAGAGTTCCCAGATAAGGTCACATGCAGCAGCTGTTCTGGATAGGGACTGGGGCAGAGGTGACTCCTCAGAGTTCGTTCCAGCCCCAGAGAACACGGTTAGCAGAGAGGTAGGAGGCGACCCAGGGAATGGACAGGCACAGTCTTGCTTTGTCAAACGGATGAAGAACAAGAGAGTGAACTAGAATGCTCCCTATTGGGAGCAGCAGGTCAGAAGAGTTTTTCCATATAAGGGGTTAACCGTTCCCTGGGTGAGATCAGAGGTGATGAAACTGAGGCATGGACTTATTCTGTAATGATTAATGTAAGGCGGGCACGCTGCCTTCCAATGAGATGCAATTTTGCTTAAGTGACTTGATGATAAGATAAAGATATGGGAACAAGTATAGGCGGCACAGCCCCACCAGAGACGGAGCACCTTCTGGGTTGTGCAGAGATGGCCCTGGGGCTGCAGCTTCGGTGGCTGGTGCTGGCTGGACTCCTGCTCTGTGTGTGCGTCGGGCGATGGGCCGAGGCTGGGAAGGTGCTGGTGGTCCCCATGGATGGCAGCCCCTGGCTCAGCATGCGGGAGGTCGTGCGGGAGCTCCATGCCAGGGGTCACCAGGCAGTGGTTGTTGCTCCGGAAGTGAATATGCACATCAAGGCAGAGGAGTTTTTCACCACGAAAACCTATGGTATTCGCTACACGCAGGAGAAACTGGATTCCCTCATGAAGACTCAAGTACATCTGGTTTTTGAAAAAGTACATTGGGTAACGCTGTTTTTGAAAAGTATGGCATCTTTGAAAAATGCGTCTTTGTTCTTTGAAAGGTCTTGTGAGGGGCTGCTGTATAACAAGGATCTAATCAGGCACCTGAATGCCACTTCCTTTGATGTGGTTTTAACAGACCCTGTTCACCCCTGCGGGGCAGCGCTGGCTAAGTACCTGTCCATTCCTGCTGTGTTTTTCTTGAGGCAATTTCCATGTGACTTAGATGTTGAGGGCACAGCGTGCCCAAATCCTTTTTCTTATGTTCCTCGGTTATTAACAATGAATCCAGACCACATGACGTTCTTCCAAAGGGTGAAGAACATGCTCTACGCTCCGGGCCTGAAGTACATTTGCCAGGTTGTTTACACTCCTTTTGCACGTATGGCCTCTGAGCTGCTTCAGAGAGAGGTGTCGCTGGGGGAGATTCTTGCCTCTGGATCCGTGTGGCTGTTCAGAGGAGACTTTGTGATGGACTACCCGCGGCCGATCATGCCCAACATGGTGTTCATTGGGGGCATCAACTGTGCCAACAGGAAACCGTTATCTCAGGTGTGTACTGCTGCTGTTGTCAATCAGTGCTCCCAGTGGAGCACAATCTTTGAATTAAAAAATTAAAACATTTTTTTTCACCTCACTGCAACCTAAGACTCTTGTGAAATGGATGGTTCCAATCACTAGACCATCAGGGAATTCCCAAGTGGAACATATTTAAAAAGAACAGCTTACTGCCACATGCTTACTTATCTACTGATCTTTCTAAGATTTCTACCTCTCATTCTCCTTTGAACAGTCTTTGGTGAGATCCAGTATTAAAGTGCTCGAGAAGGGTAGTGTAGGTTTGTGATGGACTTTGCGACAAATGAGAGGCAGGGGTGAAGGTCCATATTAGGTTTGACAAGGAATGGGGTGGTTTGACCATGACTGCCCTTCCCAACAGCGTCTGTTGTAATGGTCATGCAGTTTTCTGAATCTAGTAAGAGCCAGGAACTTGAGCTATGAATCCATCCATCATGGGTTTTTTGCTTGAGGGTGTTCAATTGGAGGAGGAGAGAACTGGCAAATTGCACTTATTGCCCTGATACTTCATCGACGTTTTGTGTTAGAAAGGTATTAGATGTGGTCACTGGAGACCTCAACCCCAAAAGGAAGCAGAAGTTTCAGAGAGGTTGAATAAATAGAGTGGAAGGGAGAGAAAACCAGAGATGGAAGTCGGGCTCTCTGTGATCAGAGAAAGGAACAATTGAGCCCAGGTTTCTTGAGATGGAGCTGTGCTGACCAGAAGCTGGGGCCTGGGGTAAAATTGGGGGATGTACAGAGTTGAATGGCATGTGAGATAGGTCCTCAGCATGGGCCACTGAGGGCCTCAAAGGCTAGTGGTGGGGGCTGGAGAGGAGGTCAAACTGAGCCACGAGCACAGTGAAGGTGGCGACAGGGATGCTGAGAACTGAGTCAAAGAGGAAGGGACTGAGCACATCCCCACGCCTACCGCAGCCTAGTCACCACACCCTGCATTTCTATGGTGCGAGCTACGGCTTTCCTCATAGTTACAGAGTCTGCTTATATTAACCCTGAATTATTGTTGCTGTTGTTCATTTGCCAAGTTGTGTCCAACTGTTTGTGGCTCCATGGACTGTGGCACACCAAGCTTCTCTGTCCTTCACTATCTCCTGGAGTTTGCTCAGACTCATGTCCATGGAGTCAGTGATGCCATTCAACCATCTCATCCTCTGTCTTCCTCCTGCCCTCAGTCTTTCCCAGCATCAGGTCCTTTTCCAATGAGTCAGTTCTTCTCATCAGGTGGCCAAAGTATTGGAGCTTCAGTTTTAGCATCAGTCTTTCCAGTGAATATTCAGGGTTGATTTCTCTTAGGATTGATTGGTTTGATTTCTTTGCTGTCCAGAGGACTCTATGGAGTCTTCCCCAGCACCACAATTTGAAAGCATCAATTGTTTGGTGCTCAGCCTTCTTTATGGTCCAACATTCATGTCTGTACATGGCTGCTGGAAAAACCGTAGCTTTGGCTATATCTACTTTTGTTGGCAAAATGATGGCTCTGCTTTTTAATATGCTGTCTAGTTTTGTGATAGCTTTTCTTCCAAGGAGTAAGCATCTTTTAATTTTGTGGCTATAGTCACCATCTGTGGTGATTTTGGAGCCCAAGAAAATAAAATCTGCCAGTGTTTCCCCATCTATTTGCCACGAAGTAATGGCACTGGATACCATGATCTTAATTTTTGAAGCTGAGTTTTAAGCTTCCTTTTTCCCTCTCCTCTTTCGCCCTCATTAAGCACTTTCATTCTTCTTCATTTTCTTCCATGAGAGTGGTGACATCTGGATATTTGAGGTCGCCCATTTTTCTCCGGGCAATCTTGCTTAAAGCTTGTGATTCAAGCTGTGTGGAATTGATGTACTCTGCATATAAATTAAGGAAGGAGGATGAGAATATACAGATTTGAAATAATCATTTCCCAATTTTGAACTAGTTTGTTGATCCTTGTCCAGTTCTAAGTGTTGCTTCTAGACCTGCATACAGGTTTCTCAGAAGGCAGGTAACGTGCTCTGGTATTCCCATCTCTTTAAGAATTTTCCACAGTTTGTTATTATCCACACAGTCAATGGCTTTAGAGTAGTCATGTAGCAGAAGTAGTTTTTTATCTGGAATTCCCTTGCTTTTTCTATGATCCACTGGATGTTGGTGATTTGATCTGGTTTCTCCGCCTTTTCTAAATCCAGCTTGTACATCTGGAAGTTTTTGATTCATATACTGTTCAAGCCTAGGTTGAAGGATATTGAGCATTACCCTGATCACATGTGAAATGAGCACAGTTGTCCAGTAGTTTGAACATTCTTTGGCATTGTCTTTCTTTGAGGTTGGAGTGTAAACTGACCTTTTCCAGTCCCGTGGCCCTTGCTGAGTTTTCCAAATTTGCTGGTGCATTGAGTGCAGCACTTCAGCGGCATCAGTTTTAGGATTTGCAATAGCTCGGCTGGAATTCCATCACCTCCAATAGCTTTGTTTACAGTGATTCTTCCTAAGGCCTGCTTGACTTCACAGTGCAAGATGATTTGCTCTAGGTGAGTGACCACAGCTTTGTGGTTATCTGATGATTAAGACTTTTCTTGTATAGTTTTGTGTAGGCTCCTCTGTCTATGGGCTATTCCAGGCAAGAAAAGTGGTGTGGGTTACCATTTCCTACTCCAGGGGATCTTCCGACACCCAAATTAGGAACTGAGTCCATGTCTCTTGTGTCTGCTGCATTCGTAGGAGAATTCTTTACCATTGCACCATCTGGGAAGTCCTGAACATGAACTATATGATGTAGTAAAGATCCAGAATAATGCGCAGTTCAGTCCCCACACAGAGCCTGCACGGAGGCATGGGCCAGTCTCTCCTGTCCAAAATGAAGCGGGCCATGGAGCCTGGGGTCCTCTGAATCCCACTGTCATTACAAAGAGCTGCCTTGCCCATTGATGATTTAGATAACAGGATGTTCTATTCCACGAGGCAGAGAAAGATTTCTCAAGCAGCCCTTCTGCGGTTGTCCTTAAGGATTCTTCCAGAAGTTTCCATATCAGGCGGCTGTTTGGAGAGACTCTCCTGAGCAGTGCATGAGGTGTCCATTGTGGAACTGGAACAAACCAGAGAGCCACCATCCCCTCCCTGCTGAGAGAAGGCTGTTCTCGTGATGTTATATGTTTCCCTGGATGTGCTCCGTGTTCACCCATGATGGGGGGAAGGAGTTTGAAGAGTTCCCAGATAAGGTCACATGCTGCAGTTGTTCTGGGTGGGGACTGGGGCAGAGGTGACTCCTCAGAGTTCAGTCCAGCCCCAGAGAACACGGTTAACAGAGAGGTAGGTGGAGCTCAAGGGAATGGACAGGCACAGTCTTGCTTTGGGTCTTGGATGAACAAGAGAGGGAGCTAGAATGGTCCCCAAACAGAACAGTAAGTCTTACTTTTTCCCACAAGGGGTGTGGTCTTGGGTGAACGCACAAACGATGAAACAGGCACGGACTTATTCTGTAAGGATTAAACAGGGCACATTGCCCTCCAATGACATGCCAGTGTTTGCAAGTGACTCGATGACAAGGTAAAGAAACAAATACAGGCTGCCCAGGCCCAGCAGAAAGTCAGTTGCTTCTGGTTTGTGTAGGGATGGCCCTGGGACTGCAGCTTCGGTGGCAGGTGCTGGCTGGACTCCTGCTCTGTGTGTGCGTCGGGCGATGGGCCGAGGCTGGGAAGGTGCTGGTGGTCCCCATGGAGGGCAGCCACTGGCTCAGCATGCGGGAGGCCGTGCTGGAGCTCCATGCCAGGGGTCACCAAGCAGTGGTCGTTGCTCCAGAGGTGAACCTGCACATCAAGGCAGAGGACTTTTTTTACCGTGAAAGTCTATGCTATTCCCTAAACAGAGGATGTGTTTGATTCCATCATGAGGACCCATAATCACGGTTTTTCCAAAGAGTACATTTTCTTACAATGTTTTGGGAAGCTATGGCAACTTTGCAAAACGTATCTTTGATCTTTGCAAGATCTTGTGAAGCACTGTTGCATAATAAGGATCTGATCAGAGACCTGAATGCCAGTTCTTTTGATGTGGTTTTAACAGATCCTTTTAACCCCTGCGGGGCAGTGCTGGCTAAGTACCTGTCCATTCCTACTGTGTGTTTTTTTGCGATCTCTTCTCTGTGCCTTAGATGTTTAGGGCACAGCATGGCCAAACACTTCCTCATATGTTCCCAGGTTTTTAACAAGGAATTCAGACCCCATGACATCCTTTCAGAGGGTCAAGAAGATGCTCTACCCTGTGGCCCTTAAGTACATTTGCCTGGTTTCTCTCACTCCTTATGCACGTATGGCCTCTGAGCTTCTTCAGAGAGAGGTGTTGCTGGGGGAGATTCTTGCCTCTGGATCTGTGTGGCTGTTCAGAGGAGACCATGTGATGGACTACCCGCGGCCAATCATGCCCAACATGGTGTTCATCGGGGGCATCAACTGTGCCAACGGGAAACCGTTATCTCAGGTGTGTACTGCTGCTTTTGTTCAATCAGTGCTCCCAGTGGAGCACATGTTTTTTTAAAAAGCTTTAATTCGATGTGCTTCAGTATATACTGATCTACCTAAAGATTTCCACCTCTCCTCCTCCCAGCAGTCTTTTTGAGCTAAATTTGTAAAGTGTACCAGTAGTGGAGTAAAGGTTTGTGATGACTTTTGATAGGAATGAAAGTAAGACTGAGGGTCTGTAATAGGATTGACAAGCCATGTGTGATTCAACCGTGATTGTCCTTTTGAAAAGCAACTGTCGTAAAGGTTGTTCAGTTTTCTCTTGCTGAGGGAGAACAGAGAACATGAGCCCTGAATTCATCCATCAGGGGTTTTTGGTTGAGGGTGTTCAATAGGAGGAAGGAAGATCTGGCAGATTGCATTTGTTGCCCTGATAATTCAGAGTAGTTTTATCCTGGAGGGGATTGATGTGCGGTCACAGACCTAAACACCAAAAAGCAGAAGTTTTAGAGAAGTGGAATAAGTTAATTGCACATGCGACAATGCCAGGGAGAGAAGTTGGGTTTTCTGTGGTTAGAGAAATAAGTGAGAACACTTCTTCAGAGCTGGAGCTGTGCTGATCAGATGTCTTCTGGCCAGGAGTTGTGGTCTGGAGTAAAATGTAGGGGCATACCAAGTTGGATTCCCCAAAGAAAGGTCATCAAGGTGGGACATGGAGGTCATTAAAGGCTAGTTGTAGGGGCTGGGGAGGAGCTAAAACTGAGCCTATGAACATAGTGAAGGTCTGGACAGTGATGCTAAGAACTGAGTCTCAATGAAGAAGCATTTGTTATGAGGGCGGACCACATTCACAAAGCTCCCCTAGCCCAGGTCACCACACCCCAAGTTTCCATGTTGGGAACTATTGCACTCCTAATGGTTTCAGAGTCTGCATATGTTAATCCTGAATATGTGAGTTTAAGTGAAATAAGACTCTTGTGGGCAGGATTTGTTTTTTTATCCATTGAATCAACCATCTTTTTTGTCCTTTTTTGTCACATGTACTGAGTTTATTTTAACTTCCCTGACTTTAGGCCTCTTATAGATTTTGTATTCTGATTTGTACATCTCTTTTCATTAATGTATTTATTTTTGCACAACTCTAACTTCATTTTTCTTTATTGCTCACACTGCAAAGTTTTATTCTACTTTATTTCCTCTTCATGCAATGCATTTGTCCAATGATGAAACATGTATGTATCTGTGAGATTTGTAAAAAGTGAATGTGAGGAGGTGGTGTTCTCTTTAGTTTTTCTATGTGAGTGTATTTTCTAGAATGAACTGCATTGGTTCAAATCTTCACTCCCATTTTCCTAGCTGCATGAGCTTGACTGGGTGAGTGAACCATGAAGAAAGTGAAAGTCGCTCAGTCATGTCCGACTCTTTCTGACCCCATGGGCTGTACAGTCCATGGGATTCTCCAGGCCAGAGTAGTGGTGAGTGGGTAGCTGTTCCCTTCTCCAGGGGATCTTCCCAACCCAGGGACTGAACCTAGGTCTCCTGCATTGCAGGCGGATTCTTTACCAGCTGAGCCACAAAAGGGAAGCCCAGAGTTAACCATTCTGACCTTAATATTGTCACTGTGAGCACTCAAATAGTGTTTATTATCATTACTTAAAATATGCTCAGCAGGAAAAGTTGTGTCATTTGGAGGCATTTAGGAAAGTTTCTGCCAAATGAAAGATTACTTACCCTGAAATTCTCAAATGTTATACATGATAAGTACACTTACCATTTTTGTTCCAACTAAATTGATTTTACTTTGAGATTTCATCAGTCTTATTTATTTGGTATGTTTTATCCTTAGATGTGACTCCTTTAAATGTTTATGGAAAATTTTTCATAATAGGAAGAATAAAGTTTGTAATATTTTTGTTCCTTCTCCTTCATTAGTTTTATGATGGGTTGAAATATTTTATGGGTCCCCTCCAAGAAAGCACTTTTGGATTTGCTCATTCTTTTTACTGTTTTTGTTTTCTATTACATTAATTGCAGCTTATTGTTTTTGTTGATGATATCATCTTGTTTCCTTTGTTTTACTTTATAGCTGTTTTTCTAATTTCTTATGTAAGCATTAAGTTCCTTGATGTTTTCTTAATAATGAAGAACTGAAGGTCATAGATAAAACATTCTCCCCATTCCTTAGATTTTGGTATAAATGGCTTTCATTTTCTTTTTTTTTAACTTAAATGCATGTTTTTGATTTATTTTTTAAGTTAGTGAGTTTTTTAAAAATGAGATTGTTTCCTAACTCCCATATTGTTAACATTTGTTGCAGCCATCTTTTTGTTATCTTTTGCAATTATTTTGAATTATAGTCAGAGAATGTTTCTGTGGAGTCACTACTTTAAAAAATGTTAATAGGGTCCTTTATAGTCTAGTACAGAATAGTCCAATAGAAATCTAATGCAAGTCCCATATGTCACTGAAAGCTTTTTAGTAGATATATTAAAAAAAGCAAAAAGAGGGTTGAAATTAATTTTAATTATATGTTTTACTGACTCAAATATATAAAAATACTAACCTTTAAACATATACTCAATATAAACAATTTTCAGATACTTGTTTGTTTTTGTTTCTTTCAGTTTTATTGAGATATAGTTGACAGGCTTCCCTGGAGGTTCAGATGGTAAAGACTCCTCCTGCCGTGCAGGAGACCCGAGTTCCCTCCGTGGGTCGGGAAAATGCCTTGGAGAAGGGAATGGCTACCCACTCCAGTATTCTTGCCTGGCGAATTCCATGCACAAAGAAGCCTGGCAGGCTACAGTCCATGGGGTTGCAAAGAGTCAGACATGACTGAACAACTCACAGTTTCACTTGTCACTTTCCTGTAGAAGCTTACGGTGGACAGGAGAATGATTTGACTTACCTAGATCATGAGACGTTTACTAAAACAAATTTAGTGATCACCCATTAGCTCACATAGACACAAAATTAAAGGAGTTAATGTTGTTAATGCTTTCTGGAGTTGTTTCTCCACTGATCTCCAGTAACGTATTGGGCGCCTACCAACTTGGGGAGTTCATCTTTCAGTGTCCTATCTTTTTGCCTTTTCTTACTGTTCATGGGGTTCTCAAGGCAAGAATACTGAAGTGGTTTGCCATTCCCTTCTCCAGTGGACCACATTCTGTCAGACCTCTCCACCGTGACCTGTCCGATTTGGGTGACCCCATATGGCATGGCTTAGTTTCATTGAGTCAGACAAGGCTGTGGTCCACGTGATCTGATTGGCTAGTTGTCTGTGATTGTGGTTTCAGTCTGTCTGCCCTCTGATGCCCTCTCTCAGCGCCTACAGTCTTACTTGAGTTTCTCTTACCTTGGACTTGGGGTATCTCTTCATGGCTGCTCCAGCAAAGCACAGCTGCCGCCCCTGACCTTGGATGCGGGCTAGCTCCTCGCAGCCACTCCTGCGCCGTTGCAGCCACCACTCCTGTGCTCAACATTCAGAAACTAAGATCATGGCATCGTCCCATCACTTCATGGCAAACGGATGGGGAAACATTGGAAACAGTGGCTTACTTTAATTTGGGGGAGTTCCAAAATCACTGCAGATGGTGATTGCAGTCATGGAATTAAAAGACGCTTACTCCTTGGAAGGAAAGTTATGGCCAAACTAGACAGCATATTAAAAAGCAGAGACATTACTTTGTCAACAAAGGTCCATCGAGTCAAGGCTATGGTTTTTCCAGAAGTTACATATGGATGGGAGAGTTGCACTATAAAGAAAGCTGAGTGCCGAAGAACTGATGCTTTTGAACTGTGGTGTTGGAGAAGACTCTTGAGAGTCCCTTGGACTGCAAGGAGATCCAACCAGTCCATTCTAAAGGAGATCAGCCCTGGGTGTTCATTGGAAGGACTGATGTTGAAGCTGAAACTCTAATACTTTGGCCACCTGATGAGAACAGCTGACTCATTGGAAAAGACCCTGATTCTGGGAAAGATTGAAGGCAGGAGGAGAAGGGGACGACAGAGGATGAGATGGTTGGATGGCATCACCAACTCAATGGACATGGGCTTGGGTAGACTCCGGGAGTTGGTGATGGATAGGGAGGGCTGGCGTGCTGCGGTTCATGGGGTCACAAAGAGTCAGACACGACTGAGCGACTGAACTGATACTGAATGTTGTTAATTACATCCCTATGTTTATTTCTCATATAGCTCCGCGTTGTACCCTGAGACTGTCTGCATGCAATCCCCCTCCCCGCGTCTCCTGCCGCTGGTAGCCACGAATCTGGTTTCTCTTTCTATGAGCTTGCTTGCTTGCTTTTGTAGCATGGTTGGCCTGCAGCACTGTTTCCTCCTGTTATGCAACTTAGTGTTTCAGTACTTTGATCCACTTCAAAATAATCACCACAATAATCCAGCTGTGATATTCATCATAGAAATGCATTACGTAACTATTGACTGTATTTCTCACACTCCTTTCATACCTGTGACATTTATTTTGCAGCTGAAAGTTTGTAGTTTAATCCCCCTCAGCCTTCTCTCTCCTTCCCTCACTCTCCTGCTTTTTGTCGACTACCTGTTTGTTCTCTATGAGTCTGTTTCTGTTCATTTGCTTTGCCTTTTATTTTTCGTATATAAGTGAAATCATGCAATACTTGTCTTTCCCTGGCTTATTTCACTAAGCCTGATACCCTCTGGGTCCATTCATGTTGTCACAAATGACAGGATTCCTTTCTTTCTTATGACGGAGCAATACTCGGTAGCCAATGTTCTCGACTGTAGTAAACAAGGCTGCAATGAACATAGGGGTGTATATATGTTTTCTAATTAATGTGTTTTTGGGGTATTGTTTTGAATAAATACCCAGGAGTGGAGTTGCTGGATGATATGACAGTTTTATTTTTAACTTTTTGAGAAACTCCATACTGTTTCTATAGTGACTGCAACAATTTACATTGCCCACAACAGTGCTCTAGAGTTCCCCTTTCTCTACATCCTCGCCAACCTTTGTTATTTACTGTCTTTTTGATAATAGCCATTCTGACAGGGGTGAGGTGATAGTTTCTTGTTTGATTTGCATTTCTCTGGTGATTAGTGATGTTGAGCATCATTGCACGTGCCTATTGGTCATTTGTATGTCTTCTCTGGAAAAATGTCTCTTTCAGTCTCAGTCCATTTTTAATGTTATTATTATTATTATTATTTTGGTTTGTATTGACTTGTATGATTTCTTTGTGTCTTTTGGATATTAACCTATTATCAGATATATTATTTGCACAGGTCTTCTTCCATTCCGAAAGTCACCTTTCCCTTTTGTTTGTAATTTTCTTTGCTGTTCAAAAGATTTTAGTTTGATAAAGTCCCATTTGTTTATTTTACTTTTCTCTCTCTTGTCTAAGGAATCATATCCCCCCAAAATGTAATAGTAATATTATTAATAATAATATTAAAAAACTTGAAAAAGGTTACTGTCTTATGTTTTCTACCCGAAGTTTTATGGCTTTAGGTCTTTAATCTATGTTGAATTTATTTTTGTTCATAGTGTGAGAGATCAATCCAGGTTGATTCTTTTGTGTGTAGCTGCCCAGTTTTCCCAATACCATTTACTGAAGAGGCTGTCTTTCCCCCATTGTATATTATCACCTCGTTTGTTGTAGATCAGCTGCAATATAGATCTGAAGTTACTTCTGCTTATTTTCTGGTCCACTGATATATGTGTCTGTTTCTGTGTTAGTACCTCACTGCTTTGATCACTGTAGTTTTGTAGCATAGTTTTAAACCAGGAAGCATGATTCCTTCATTTTGACTCTTTTTAAAAAAACTGAAATGTAGTTAATTTACAGCGTTGTGTTAGTTTCTGTCATACGGCAAAGTTATTCAGATATATATTCCTTTTCATTACAGATTAATACAAGGTATTGAATATAGGTCCCTTTGGTATACGTAGGAACTTGCTATTTGTCTCTTTTATGTATAGTGATGTGTAGCTGTTAATCCCAAGCTCCTAATTTAACTCTCCCCTCTCTTTCCCTTTTGGTAACGAAAAATTTCTTTTCTATGTCTGTGAGTCTGTTTCTCTTGAAAAATAAGTTCGTTTGTATCATTTTTTAGATTGCACGTATAAGTGATACCACACGACATGTGTCTTTATCTGATTGTTTCACTTAGTATGATAATCTCTAAGCCCCATCCCTGTTGCTGCTCCAGTTCTGTTCTTTTTTCTCAAGATTTTTTTGGTTACTCAGTCTTTTATGCTTCCATAAATATTTTAGAATTATTTTTTCTTGTTCTTTGAAAAATGCCATTGGTGTTTTGATAGATACTGTGCTGAATCTGTAGCTTGCCTTGGGTAGTATGGTCATTTTAATAATGTTAATTCTTTCAAACCACGTATCCACAGTGTATCTTTCTATTTGTTTGTGTCAGCGTCAGTTTCTTTCATCAGTGTCTTATAGTTCCCAGAGTATAGGTCTTTAACCTTCTTAGATTTATTCCTAGGTGTTACATTCTTTTTGATATGATTGAAAATAGAATGGTAATATTGTTAATAATTTCTTTTCCTGATAGCTCACTGTCAGTGTATAGAAATGCAGTAGATTTCTGTATAATAATTTTGTAGGCCTTAATATTGCTGAATTCACTGATGAGTTCAAATAGTTTTTGTGGCGATTTTAGGATTTTCTATGCATAGTGAGTATCATGTAATCTGTGAATAGCGACAATTTTACTTCATGCTGTCAACACCAATCCCAGAGCTTGTGTCATCCTGCTGTGCCGGGGTCAGCCCCGGTGGATCCAGGGTAATTTGAAGCGGGGATGGAGTCAGCGTCCTAGGAATTAATTGCTTAATTAAAGATATGGAGGGAGATTAGAAAGAAATCAAGTAGTAGGAAAATATTAGTGGAGAAAAAGAAGCTGAATAACTTGGTTTACGTGGAAAACCAATAAAACTCCAAGACGAGGAATTTGCACCATCTACGTAGGCCACCAGCGCCCACTTGAATAGCAGAGGGTGCCCCGCCTGGGGCTCCCTCTCGCGTGGGTCTTAGAAGCCAGGACAAGTAAGTAGACATGGCGAGCCTCCACACTCCAGATGGGAATTCAGCCAGAAAAAAAGAGAACGAGAAAAGACCACATGGGGGAAACCAGGCTTTCCAGGAACTGGTCTGTTGTCTTTATTTTTCAGGTTCACTTATATACTCTTTGTTATACATAGGGATGAATACAGAGTCACGTGGGGTCAGCAGACCTGACCTTTATCAAAATCAGGTGCTTCATATAAAAGTATACAAAGGTCTTAGGGGCTTTACATCATCTTCTGGCCATGAAGCCTGCTGACATTTTATGACCCTTTCTTTTCTGATAACGGTCAGTCAACCAGAAACTTATTTTCCAGGGGTGATTTTTCTTAAACCAGGCACCACCCTCTGAAGGTACCAGATAAAGTTGCATTCCTGTAGGGTGAGGGTGTTGTGGGTTACAATTAAGAAAGGAATTTACTTAGCCTAAGGTTTAACATGATTAATCTTAAAGGTTAATACTTATTTCTCCTATATGTTAGTTATATTCATTATAAGGGCAGGGAATATGGAGATTTAGCAGTAAACATTGGCCCAATAAATGAAAAACCCTTCACCAACATGATTTTTATCTTTAAAAAAACACAATGCTAACTAAGACTTTCAAAATACTCCAAACTCTCTGTGCTGTTTGTAGTTGAGAGGTTATAAACAATCATGTACATAGTAGCAAGAGTGTGGATAATCCTGTCACACAAGCTAGTCTGCCAGCAGAGAGGTTTGACCTGAGACACCATTGTATCACCCAGGAATTTTTATTAACTGGAGCTGTAGGTTAACTCCTTCTCCAAGAGAGGTGGTGGGGGACGGCGCCCCATAAAGTCAGAGGTGTGGGTGAGAGCATAAAGCAGTAAAGTAGGCAGACTCTGGTTTTGGGGGTAGATGCTCGGGAAGAGGGGGTTTCCTGAGGCTCGATCCCACCTTTGCGTATGCCGAAGCCTCCTTCCTCACGACCTTTGCCAAGGGTGGAGTTTCTCACGCTGGCTCCTGGCACTGCTGGAGGGTAGGTGAGGCCCAGGAGCACGGGTAGGCAATTCTAGGTCCCAGGTGGCTGAGAGCTCAGGGGATTCTAAGGTAGCTGGTCACTAATGGATGGGTCTGCGTCTCCACTCAACCAGCCCTTTTACATGAGGCATCCTTGTACTGGTGTTGACAGGGTGATGGGTGGGGCTGGGTCCTGATACTAATGATTTCAAAATGGCACTAGCCAGCACAGTGTCACTGTTAGAGCTGAGCTCCCCCAAAACAGTTGGTGCCTGTATTTATACCTCAGAATGATCTCTGTCTCCTGCCTCTCTGGGAGGCTGTTGAAGTTCAGCAGGTGGGTCTGACCAGGCTCCTTTCTGACTGCTGCTTCTTCCCTGGTCCCTAGAGTATGTGAGATTTTGTGTGCACACTTTGAGAGTGGAGTCTCTATATCCTACAGCCCCTGGCTCTCCTGAAAGTAAGCCCCACTGGCCTTCCAAGCCCACCATTCTGGAAGCCCTTCTTCCCATTTCAGGACCCCCAGGTTAGGAAGCCCAATGTGGGCTCATATCCCTCACTCCTGAGGGAGAACCTCTGAAATAAAATTAACTCCCAATTGTGGATCGTCCACCCTGGGGTGTGGGTCTTGATTATACCATGTCTTCAGTTCAGTTCAGTTGCTTAGTTGTGTCCAACTCTTTGTGACACCAGGGACTGCAGCACGCCAGGCTTCCCTGTCCATCACCAGCCCCTGGAGTTTACCCAAACTTGTGTTCATTGAGTCGGTGATGCCATTCAGCCATCTCATCCTCTGTCATCCCCTTCTCCTCCTGCCTTCAATCTTGCCCAGCATCAGGGTCTTTTTCAATGAGTCAGCTCTTTGCATCAGGTGGCCAAAGTATTAGAGTTTCAGCTTCAACATCAGCCCTTCCAATGAATACCCAGGACTGATCTCCTTTAGGATGGATTGGTTGGATCTCCTTGCAGTCCAAGGGACTCTCAAGAGTCTTCTCCAACACCACAGTTTAAAAGCATCAATTCTTCGGCCCTCAGCTTTCTTTATAGTCCAACTCTTACAACCATACATGGCTACCGGAAAGACCATAGCCTTGACTCGATGGACCTTTGTTGACAAAGTAATGTTTTTAAATATGCTGTCCAAGTTGGTCATAACTTTCCTTCCAAGGGGTAAGCATCTTTTAATTCCATGGCTGTAATCACCATCTGCAGTGATTTTGGAGCCCAGAAAAATAAAGTCAGCCACTGTTTCCCCATCTATTTGCCATGAAGTGAAAGTGAAAATCTCTCGGTTGTGTCCAACTCTTTGCGACACTATGGACTATACAGTCCATGGAATTCTCGAGCCCAGAATACTGAGTGGGTAGCCTTTCCCTTCTTCAGGGGATCTTCCCAACCCAAGGATCTAATCCAGGTGTCCTGCATTGCAGGCGGATTCTTTACCAGCTGAGCCAGCAGGGAAGCCCAAGAATACTGGAGTGGGTAGCCTATCCCTTCTCCAGTGGATCTTCCGAACCCAGGAATCAAACCAGAGTCTCTACAAATCTTCTTGTGGTTCCTTCTTTATATAGTTAGCTGTGGAAGATCTTTTCAGCTAGTCTTTGGTGTTTCACATCAGTATTTGCTCTGTAAGTTGTAATATTGGTGAGCCTGTTAGAGCAAGTGAACCCAAGGTCTTCCCAGTCCAACATCTTGGCCAGTTTCCTCAATATAAAATTTTTCTGGGTGGGGACTGGGACAGAGGTGACTTCTGAGAGTTCAGTCCAGGCCTGTAGAGCGTGATTAGCAGAAGGCAGAAGTTGATCAAAGGGAATGTGCCCACACAGCCTTGCTTTGGGCATTGGATGACAAATATTTCAGTACCTAGAATGTTTTCTACCAGGAGCAGCAGAGTCAGAGGAGATTTTCCAAGATATGGGAGGAAGGGACTTTCCTGGGGTGAAATCGGAGGCAATGAAACCCAGGCATGGACTTATCTTGTAATGATTAATGTAGAGATGACAAACTGCCCTCCAATGCCACGCCATTTTGCTTAAGTGACCTGATGATAAGATAAAGGGATCAAATATGGGTGGCATAGCTTGGCCAGAGACTCAGTAGCTTCTGGTTTGTGTGGAGGTGGCCCTGGGACTGCAGCTTCCATGGCAGATGCTGGCTGGACTCCTGCTCTGTCTGAGCATCAAGTGATGGACCCAGTCTGAGAATATGCTGGTGGTCCCCATGCAGGGCAGCCACTCACTTAGCATGCAGGGAGGCCATTAAAGAGCTCCAGGCCCAAGGCCACCGAGCAGTGGTTGTTCCTCTGCAGGTGAATATACACACCCAGGCAGAGCGCTTTTTCACCACGAAAATCTATGCGATTCCTGACACACAGGAAGAATATGATTCTATCATGAGGGGTCATATTCATCTGCTTTTTGAAAGACGATGTTTGCTAGCACTGTTTCTGGGAGCTATGGTGTCTGTAACGACTGTTTGTTTGCTCTCGGTAAGGTCTTTTGAGGGATTGTTATATTCCAAGGACCTGATCAGGCACGCGAATGCCAGTCCCTTTGATGCAGTTTTAAGGGACCTTACGTACCGCAGCGGGGCTGTCTTGCCGATCCAGTTCACAGCAACAACTGTTCCGCTGTGTCCCACTTGCGCAATGTTTGTTGAACCCGCGGTAGGCAAGGCGCCAGCTAAGAGGCTGGAATAAGACTCAAGGAGCCGTGGAAACTGCAGGCGCATTTCTTCTCTTCTGGCTGGCACAGCAGCCGTAGCAGCAGACACGCTATGTTATCTTCTCTCGTGGCTGATCCAACGGACACAGCCGTGAGGTAGTAGTAATGCCGTAGCTCTTTAGGTGGAACTCAGTCCGGCACACTGCACAAAGTAGCCCGGGACCAAGCAAGTACCTCCTGAGGCGCATGAGCAGCGCTAGACAACGCGCTCAGCTGTTCAGTTCAGTTCACTCGCTCAGCCGTGTCCGACTCTTTGCGACCCCACAGACCGCAGCAGGCCAGGCCTCCCTGTCCATCACCAACTCCCGGAGCTTACTCAAACTCGTGTCCATCAGGTCAGTGATGCCATCCAACCATCTCATGCTCTGTCACCCCCATCTCCTCCTGCCCTCAATCTTTCCCAGCATCAGGGTCTTTTTCAATGAATCAGTTTTTAACATCTGGTGGCCAAAGTATTGGAGTTTCAGCTTCAGCATCAGTCCTTCCTGAACTGGTTGATTAGCTGTCTTCCTCACAGGGGCTGGCTAAGTACCCGTTGATTTCTGCTGTATTTATTTATTTATTGTGTTCCCTCTGTGTGACTTAGATTTTGAGGGCATGCTGCTGGGAGTTCCCAAGTGAAACATACTTTTCATAAATGTCTTACTTCCAGGTGCTTAATATATATTGATCTTTCTATAAGTTCCTACCTCATATTCTCCTTCTAACAGCCTCTGTTGTGGTGGATCATTTAAGTGCCTGCAGCAGTGTAGTAAAGGTCGTGATGGTCTTTGAGAGGAGTGACAGTCAGGGATGAGGGTCTGCAACAGGACTGATAAGTGATCCTGTTTGTTATTCAACTGTGATTGCCCCTTTGTGAAGGCACTGTTGTAACCATTGTCCGATTTTCTCCAGCTGAGTAGGAACATGTTTGTTGAGCTGAGAATCCATCCATCAGGAGTTTTTGCCTGAGGGTGTTCCATAGAAGGAGGAAAGAATAGCAGATGGCATTTGTTGAACTGATAGTGGTTTTGTCTTGGAAAGGACTGTGGTTGCAGGAAACCTAAACACCATAAGGAATCTGAAATTTCAGAGAGGTAGAGTAAGTGGAAGTGAGATAATACTGGAAAGAGAAGTCGGGGTCTCCGTGATCAGAGAAAGGAATAATTGAGCCCAACTTCTTAGAGATGGAGCTGTGCTGACCAGGACTTGGTGTCTGGAGTAAAATGGGGTGATGTACGGGGTTGGATTGGGTGTCATGTAGGTCTTCAAGGTGGGACACTGAGGTCATCCAAAGGTAGTGAGTGGTGGGGGCAGTGATGCTGAGAACTGAGTCTCAGAGTGGAAAGATTTGACCACAGCACCAAATCTGCCCCAGCCCTGACCACTCCACCCCGTTTCCATGATGCGAACTACGGCTTTCCTCACCGTTTCACAGTCTTCTCATGTTAACTCTGGATATTTGGGTTTAATTGAAATAGGACTGTTGGGGGCAGGATTTGTTTCTTAATCCACTGAGTTAGCTGTTTTCTTTTTTTTTTTCTGACTTGTGTCTCATGTACTTAATTTATATTAACTTCCATGACTTTAGGTCTCATAGCTTTTGTATTCAATTGTGGGAGATCTTTTTATTGCTGATTCAACTTCATTACTGGTAATTGGTTTGTTAATATTTTCTATTTCTTCCTGGTTCAGTCTTGGGATGTAGTCCTTTTCTAAGAATCTGTCCATGTCTTCTAATTTTTCACTTTATTGGCATATAACTGTTCACAGTAATCTCTTATGATCCTTTATATGTTTTGTGTGTTTGTTGAGACTTCGTCTTTCTCATTTTGGCTTTTATTTACCTGGACTTCCTTTCTTCTTGATGACTCTGACTGAAAGTTTATCAATTTTATTTTTCTCAAAGAATTAGTTCTTTGTGTCATTGATCTTTTAAATTTCTGGCTTAAGCTTTATGATTTTTTTTCTTTATATTACTTCTGGATTTTGGTTATTCTTTTTAGTTACTTTGGGTATAATTTTAGGTTATTTCAGATTTTTCTTATTTCATGAGCTATGCTTGTATGGCTAAAAACGTTCCTTTTAGAACTACTTTTACTGTTTCCCATAGATTTTTGGATTGTCATATTTTCATTTTTATTTGTCTTGAGGTATTTGTTTAATTTCTTCAGTGACCCATTGACTGTAACACATTGTTTTGCCTCCATGTGTTTTTGCAGCTTTTTTTTTTTTTGTAGTTCAGTTTTAGTTTCATAACATCATGGTTGGAAAAGGTGTTTGATATGATTTCAGTATTCTTAAGTTTAGTAACACTTGATTTGTGTGACTTATCAAGACAGATATACCATGCACACTTGAAAAGAATGTGTATTTTGCTGCTTTTGGATGGAATGTCTTGTGTATATCTATTAAGCCTAGCTGGTCTAATGTGTTGTTTAGGACCAGTGTTTCCGTATTGGTTTTCTGTCTGAATGCTGTGTCCATTGATGTATGTGGGATTTTAAATCACCCCAATATTGTTGCTTACTGTCATCTTGTCTTTTTATGTCTGCTAATACTTGCTATTTGTATTTAAGTGCTCCTATGTTGGGGCCAGATATGTCTGCATATATATCTAATGGTACTGGTAGGTTAATCTGGGTCCTGGAGTCCCTGTCTATAGAGCCCAAGTTTCCTGGAGCTGGTGTCAGTCTGCTGGAGGGTGGGGTGAGGTCCAAGGGTGTCCTGGGCTCGTGCTGGTGCACTGGTAGGTAAGTCCAGCTCCTTGGCACTATGGTGCACAGGGCCTGGTTCTGGGCCTTCTGGTGGATGGGGTCAGGTCCCAGGTGGCCTGTTCTCAGAGGATTAATGCAGCTGCCCTACTAGTGGATGACTCTGTGTCTCCACTCAACTAGCTACTTGACCTGGAGTATCCTAGTACTAGTGCTGACTAACTGATGGGTGAGGCTGCGTCCCAATGTTAATAATGTAGAGGGATGATCCAAACAGCACTTGCTGGCACAGTATCATTGTGGAAGAATGAAGCTCTCCAGAATTGCTGCTGCTCATATCTATATCCCAAGATGATCTCTGTTTGTCTTTTGCCTTTCTGGAAGGTTCTTCAATATCAGCAGGTGGGTCTGACCCAGGTTCCTTTCAGATTACTTCTTCCCTACATCCTAATGTGTGTGAGATTTTGTGTGCACCCTTTGAGAGTGGTGGAGAAGGAAATGGCAACCCACTCCAGTACTCTCGCCTGGAGAGTTCCCATGGATGGGGGAGCCTGGTAGCCTGCAGTCCATGGGGTTGCAAAGGGTTGGACACAACTGAGCGACTTCACTTCACTCGCTTCACTCACTTCATACTTTATCAGTGGAGAAGGAAATGGCAACCCACTCTAGTGTTCTTGCCTGGAGAGCCCATGGACAGAGGGGCCTGGCTGGCCGTGGTCATGGGGTTGCAGAGAGTTGGACATGACTGAAGTAATTAAGCATGCATGCATTTGAGAGTGGAGTCTCTATGCCTTATGGCTCCTGGCTCTCCTAAAAGGAAGCCTTGCTGACCTTCCCAACCCAACATTCTGGAAGCTCCTCTTCCTGGTTCTGGACCCCCATGCTGGGACCCCAATGTGGGGTCATATCCCTCACTTCTTAGGGAGAAGGTCTGCAGTTGTAATTATCCCACATTTGTGGACTGTTTGCCCAGGGGTATGGGTCTTGATTATACCATGTCTCCACCTCTCTCTGGGCTTCCCTGGTGGCTCAGGTGGTAAAGCGTCTGCCTGCAATGCGGGAGACCCAGGTTCGATCCCTGGGTTGGGAAGATCCCCTGGAGAAGGAAATGGCAACCCACTCCAGTATTCTTGCCTGGAAAATCCTGTGGACAGAGGAGCATAGTAGGCTACAGTCCATGGGGTCGCAAAGAGTCAGACACGACTGAGTCACTTCACTTCACCACCCCTCTTACACATCTTGTTGTCATTCCATCTTTACATATTTAGTTGTGAAAACTTCTTCAGCTAGTCATCAGGTCTTTCTCATCAATGTTTATTCTGTAAATTGTAATATTGGTGTGCCTGAGGGAGGAAGTGATCTCAAGGTCTCCCCAGTCCGATATCTTGGCCACTTTTCTCAGTGTAAATTAATTAATGAGATACTTCACATTTAAAAATTTCATGCTAAGTCTTCAGAATCTGGTGTATAGTTTAACTTACAGACATATCAATTTATACTCTACATAATTCAAGTGCTCAATAGTCATGTGTAGCTAGTGGCTACAATAACAGCATATGATCAACATTTGTAAACATTACGGAGATAAACCAAAAGATGTATATTTTCATTTTTTGTTAGAAAACCCAACATCCCTAATTCTGAAAATGATGTCTTAAAATATTTCTTAATTTAACTGAATTTTTTCAATTTATGTTTAGAATTTTTATAGTTTTTACTTTAAAAATATGGCTACTAGATTGGCACACAAAGTTTCGACCGTTGTGTTTTATTCATAAAGTTTGCCTGTCCAAAATGTTTAATTGTGACACAATACCCCAGCATGATTTACTAGCTTGACCATTGTATGTGTACAGTTTAATAGTGTTAATTATACACACAGTACTGTGCAGCCAATCTCCAGAATGCTTCATTATGAACAACTGAAACTCTGTACCCCTTAAATATCTCCCCATTTCCCTCACTCTGTAGTTCTTGGGAACCACCACTTTACTTTCTGTCTCTATGAATCTGAGTACTCTAGGTTCCTCATATTAGTAGAATCATACAGTATTTTTCTTTTCGATACTTAGTATTTCACTTAGCAGGCTGGCCTCTGGGTTTATTCGTGTTGTGTATATGTTGTTCAAATTTCCTTTCTTTTAAAGATGGAATAATAATCCATTGTATAGACAAACCACAGTTTGCTTATCTATCTGTTCATCTGCCAGTGAACATGGGTTGCTTTCATCTTCTGGGTATTGTGAATAATGCTGCTATGAACATGGCTGTACAAATACGTCTTTGAGACTCTGTTTTCAATTCTTTTGGGTATTGTACAAGTGCAATGGTTGGATCATCTGCTTTTTTTTTCAATTTTTTGAGGAACTTTCATCCTGTTTTCCACAGCGGCTACACCATTTTATATTTTCAGCAACAGTACATGAGGGGTTCAATTTCTTCACATCCTCTCCAAGGCTTGTTATCTTTCTTCTTTCTTTTATTTTTATGATAGCTATCCTAATGGGTGTGACCCGACATCTTGTTGAAGTTTTGATTTTCATTTCCCTAATGATTAATGCTGTTGAGCATCTTTCATTGCTCATTTGTCATTTGCGCATATGACCAATGTCTAAGTCCTTTGTCCATTTTTGAGTCAGGTCTTCTGTTGTTGAGTTATAGGCGTTCTCTGTATGTTCTGGATATTAATCCCTTATCAGATATATTTCGTGTCCGACTCTTTGCGACCCCATAGATTATATAGTCCATGGAATTCTCCAGGCCAGAATACTGGAGTGGGCAGTTTTTCCCTTCTCCAAGGGATCTTCCCAACCCAGGGATCAAACATAAATATTTTCTTCCATTCTATGGTTTGCCTTTTTACTCTGTTGACAATATCTTTTGATGCACACACTTAAAATTTTTTCATGAAGTCTAATTTGTTAATTTTTCATCAACTATGCTTTGGTGTAATTTTCAAGAAATCTTTGTGAAATGCAAGAGGTTTATAGGTTTAGGTCTTACATTTATGTCTTTGATCCAAACTGAGCCGAACTTTTATATGGCATTTGTAAGAGTCCAAATTCATTGTCTACATTTGGACATTCAGTTTTCCCGGCACCATTTGCTGAAAGGACTGTCCCTTTTGAATATTCTTTGCACCCTTGCCAAAAATAACTTGACCATATATGTGAAGTCTATCTTTTTTAATTTGAAAAATTTATTTAAAAGTTGTGTGGCAAATATGTATGGGAATATTGATATGATAGGAGCTACTCCTATCAGAAGCCAGAAATGCTTTTTGTTCTTGTTGTTTAGAGCTAAGTTGTGTCTGACTCTTGTTGTTTAGAGCTAAGTGTGTCTAAGTTGTGTCTACTCAAAGGACTGTAGCCCACCAGACTTCTCTGTCCATGGGATTTCCCAGGCAAGAATACTGGAGTGGGTAGCCATTCCCTTCTCCAGGGGATCTTCCTGAGCCTAGGAACCTGAGTCTCTGCATTGCAGGTAGATTCTTTACCATCGGAGCTACCAGAGAAATGCTTTTAGGTGAATTAAAAAAAATATATATATATTTTTGTTCATAATACAAATCCTGGTGACATTTTGCTCGATCTGCCATTACATCTATAGCTTAATTTGGGGGCAAAATCAAGAATGTCAGAGTGTTAAATCTCCCTATGCATGAGGCTGTATGCATCTTCAGTTATTTTATTCTAGTCTAGATGTATATTTCTAACTGTAGCAGAGAAAACACCACACCTCTTGCCAATCCCGTAAGTGCACCGTGTATCCTCACTTGGTTCATAGTATCCATGTAGGTTGAGTGCCAAACACGGGGCAGCTGATCACAGTGAGAGAAGCCAGAAAGTTGTCCCGTAACCTTTATGACATGCAGTTAAGAGCCAGACAATTAACAGGGGTCACTGAGTTCTTAGTGAGTCAGTTCTTATCAGGTGGCCAAAGTATTGGAGTTTCAGCTTCAACATCAGTCCTTCCAATGAACACCCAGGACTGATCTCCTTTAGGCTGGACTGGTTGGATCTCCTTGCAGTCCAAGGGACTCTCAAGAGTCTTCTCCAACATCAGAGTTCAAAAGCATCAATTCTTCTGCACTCAGCTTTCTTTATAGTCCAACTCTCACATCAATACATGACCACTGGAAAAACCATAGCCTTGACTAGATGGACCTTGGCTGACAAAGTAATGTGTCTGCTTTCTAATATGCTGTCTAGGTTGGTCATAACTTTCCTTCCTAGGAGTAAGCGTCTTTTAATTTCATGGCTGCAGTCACCATCTGCAGTGATTTTGGAGCCCAGAAAAATAAAGTCACTCACTGTTTTCACTGTTTCCCCATCCATTTGCCATGAAGTGATGGGACCAGATGCCATGATCGTAGTTTTCTGAATGTTGAGCTTTAAAGCCAACTTTTTCACTCTTGTCTTTCACTTTCATCAAGAGGCTCTTTAGTTCTTCACTTTCTGCTATAAGGGTGGTGTCATCTGCATATCTGAGGTTATTGATATTTCCCCCAGCAACCTAGATTCCAGCTTGTGCTTCCTCCAGTCCAGGTCTTGGTGGAGAGTTCTGACAAAATATCATCCACTGGAGAAGGGAACGCAAACCACTTCAGTATTCTTGCCTTGAGAACCCCATGAACAGTATGAAAAGGCAAAATGATAGAACACTGAAAGATGAACTCCACAGGTCAGTAGGCACCCAATATGCTACTGGAGATCAGTGGAGAAATAACTCCAGAAAGAATGAAGAGATGAAGCCAAAGCAAAAACAACACCCAGTTGTAGATGGGACTGGAGATAGAAACAAGGTCCAATGCTGTAAAGAGCAATATTTCATAGGAACCTGGAATGTTCAGTTCAGTTCAGTTTAGTCACTCAGTCGTGTCCAAATCTTTGCAACCCCATGAACTGCAGCACACCAGGCCTCCCTGTCCATCACCAACTCCCAGAGTCCACCCAAACCCATGTCCATCAAGTCGGTGATGCCATCCAACAATCTCATCCTCTGTCATCCCCTTCTCATCCTGCCTTCAAACTTTCCAGCATCAGGGTTTTTTCCAGTGAGTCAGCTCTTTGCGTCAGGTGGCCAAAGTATTGGAGTTTCAGCTTCAACATCAGTCCTTCAGTCCTACCAAAGAATACCCAGGACTGATCTTTAGGATTGACTGGTTGGATCTCCTTGCAGTCCAAGGGACTCTCAAGAGTCTTCTCCAACACCACAGTTCAAAAGCATCAATTCAGGAAACCAGAATTGAAAGAGACACATGTACCCCAATGTTCATCGCAGCACTGTTTATAATAGCCAGGACATGGAAACAACCTAGATGTCCATCAGCAGATGAATGGATAAGAAAGCTGTGGTACATATACACAATGGGGTATTACTCAGCCATTAAAAAGAATACATTTGAATCAGTTCTGTTGAGATGGATGAAACTGGAGCCGATTATACAGAGTGAAGTAAGCCAGAAAGAAAAACACCAACACAGTATACTAACACATATATATGGAATTTAGAAAGATGGCAATGATGACCCTGTATGCAAGACAGCCAAAAAGACACAGATGTGTATAGCAGACTTTTGGACTCAGAGGGAGAGGGAGAGGGTGGGATGATTTGGGAGAATGGCATTGAAACATGTATACTATCATGTAAGAATCGAATCACCAGTCTATGTCCGATGCAGGATACAGCATGCTTGGGGCTGGTGCACAGGGATGACCCAGAGGGATGTTGTGGGGAGGGAGGTGGGAGGGGGGTTCATGTTTGGGATATAAAGGGATGGTGTGTCCACCCACCAAAAAAAAAATTAAATAAATAAACTGTAGTGTTGTGGGAAAAAAAAAGCATCAATTCTTGGGTGGACTTACACGGCATAGCTTAGTTTTCATTGAGTTAGACAAGGCTGTGGTCCATGTGATTAGATTGGAGATAATCTCGAGAGGAGATTCTCCATGTCCCCCACCTCCAAGGTAAGGAGCAGCGGCTGGGCTTTGCTGGAGCAGCCATGAAGAGACACCCCATGTCCAAGTTAAGAGATACCCCAATAAGATGGTAGGCACTGAGAGAGGGCATCAAGCGGGCAGACAGACTGAAACCACAATCACAGAAACTAACCAATCTAATCACTGACACTTTAGATAACAGCAATTCTAATTTCATGAAGTGCAAATAAAATTAACCAACTCTTTAGCTCTCTTCCTCAAGGATCCCTCCAGATATTTGGATGTTTGACAGCTGTCCCAATAGATTTTACCCTGAACATTTCAAGAGGTGTCTCAGTGTTGAACAGGAAAAAATGGACAGCTAGCGTCCCCTATTCGCTAAGAGAAAGCTGTCATAGCAATGTCATGTATTAATATCTCCCTCGAGGTGTTCTGAGTTCACCCATGAATAGGGAGAAAGAGTTTAAATAGAGTTCTCAGATAAGGTCACATTCAGCAGAGGTTCTGGGTGGCGGCTGGGGCAGAAGTGACTCCTCAGCATTCAGTCCAGCCCCAGAGAACACGGTTAGCAGAGAAATAGGAGGTGATCAGGGGAATGCGCAGGCACAGCCTTTCTTTGGGTCTGGGTGAAGAACAAGAGAGTGAACTAGAATGCTCCCCAGAGGAAGCAGCAGGTCAGAGGAGTTTTTCCAAGATAAGGGGGAGTGATCTTTCTTTGGGTGAAACCAGAGGTGGTGAAACATGGGCATAGATTTATCTTGTAATGATTAATGTTCAGAGGGCTCAGCGCCTCCAATGACATGCTATTTTGCTCAGGTGACTTAATCATAAGGTAAACGAAACAAATATAGGAGGCAAAGCCTGATCAGAAAGTCAGTTTCTTCTGGTTTATGTGGAGATGGCCCCGGGACTGCAGCTTTGGCGGCAGGTGCTGGCTGGACTCCTGCTCTGTCTGTGCGTCGGGCGATGGGCCGAGGCTGGGAAGGTGCTGGTGGTCCCCATGGAGGGCAGCCACTGGCTCAGCATGCGGGAGGCCGTGCAGGAACTTCATGCCAGAGGTCACCAGGCAGTGGTCCTGTCTCCGGAGGTCAATGTTCACATCAAGGCAGAGGACTTTTTCACCATGAAAACCTATGCCATTCCGTACACCCAGGATGATTTTAATTACTTCCTGATGGGCAGTTTTAATATGTTTTTTGAAAGAGTGCATTTTCTAACACTGTTTTGGAAAACTATGACAGCTACGAAAAATCTGTCTTTGGCTTTTGAAAGGTCTTGTGAGGCACTGTTGTATAACAAGGACCTGATTAGAGACCTGAATGCCAGTTCCTTTGATGTGGTTTTAACGGACCCTGTTTACCCGTGTGGGGCAGTGCTGGCTAAGTACCTGTCCATTCCTGCTGTGTTTTTCTTGCGTTTCCTTCCCTGTGACTTAGATATTGAGGGCACAGCGTGCCCAAACCCTTTCTCTTATGTTCCTAAGTTGTTAACAAGGAATTCAGACCACATGACATTCTTCCAGAGGGTCAAGAACATGCTCTACCCTCTGGCCCTGAAGTACCTTTGCCATTTTTCTTTCACTCCTTATGCACGTATGGCCTCTGAGCTGCTTCAGAGAGACGTGTCGCTGGGGGAGATTTTTGGCTCTGCATCCGTGTGGCTGTTCAGAGGAGACTTTGTGATGGACTACCCGCGGCCGATCATGCCTAACATGGTATTCATTGGGGGTTTCAACTGTGGCAACAGGAAACCGTTATCTCAGGTCTGTATTGCTGCTTTTGTTCAATCAGTGTTCCAAGTGGAACACATTATTTTCAACGAAAAAATTAAAGAAAATTGTATGCCATGCTTCACATCTTATGGGATCCTAGTTCACCCACCAGAGATTTAACCAAGCCCTTGGCAGTAAACGCTTGGAGTCCTAACCACTGGACAACCAGGGAATTCCCAAGTGAAATATATTTTTAGGAAACAACTTACTTCCAGCTTCTTTCTTATCTACTGTTCTTTCTAAAGAGTCTAACTTTCAAATTCCTTCTAGCAGTCTTTGGTGACATAAGTTGTTAAAATGCCTCCAGTAGTGTAGTAAAAGTTTGTGATGGTCTTTGAAAGGGTTTCCCTATTAGTTCAGCTGGTAAAGAATCCACCTGCAATGCAGGAGACTCCAGTTTGATTCCTGGCTCAGGAAGATCTGATGGAGAAGGGATAGGCTACCCACCCTAGTATTCTGGGGCTTCCCTGGTGGATCAGATGGTAAAGAATCTGCCTGCAATGTGGGAGACCTGGGTTTGATCCCTGGGTTGGGAATACCTTCTGGAGAAGGGAACAGCCACCCACTTCAGTATTCTGGCCTGGAGATGTCCAGGGACAGGCTACAGGCTACAGTCCTGACAGTCCATGGGGTGCAAACAGTTGGACATGACCAAGCTAATTTCACTTCCCTTTCACTTTGAGAGGAATGAGCGGCAGAGATTACGTTCAGTAACAGGTTGACAAGAAATGGTGTGATTCAACCATGATTATCCCTTGTAAAGGTACTGTTGTAACTGTTGTGCAACTTTCTTCAGCTTAGTAGGAGCACAGAACTGGAGCTATGAATCCATCCATAAGGGATTTTACATTGAGGTGTTCAAATGAAGGCTGAGAGAACTGATGAAATATATTTACTGACCTGATAATTCTTGGTGGTTTGTCTTAGAAGGGATTGAAGTGTGATCACGGGAAACCTAACACCCAGAGGAAACAAGTTTCAGAGAGGTCAAATAAATTAAGTGGAAATGAAATAATACTGGACAGAGAAGTTGGGCTCTCTATGATCAGAGAAAGAAATAATAGATCCAGCTTTTCCGAGATGGAGCTGTGCTGACCGAAAGTCTTCTGACCAGGAGTTGGTGTCTGGAGAAAAATGTGGGGGTGTACAGAGCTAGATTGGGCTTTTTAGTGGCTCAGCTGGTAAAGAATCCACCTGCAATGTGGGAGACCTGGGTTTGATCCTAAGGTTGGGAAGATCCCTGGGAGAAGGGAAAGGCTACCCACTCCAGTTTTCTGGCCTGGGGAATTCCATGGACTGAGAAAAGAAGAGAAGCTAAAGGAAAAGGAGAAAAGGAAAGATATATCCATCTGAATGCAGAGTTTCAAAGAATAGCAAGGAGAGGTAAGAAAGCCTTCCACAGTGATCAATGCAAAGAAATAGAGGAAAAGAATAGAATGGGAAAGACTAAAGATCTCTTCAAGAAAATTAGAGATACCAAGGGAACATTTCATGCAAAGATGGGCTCGATAAAGGACAGAAACAGTATGGACCTAACAGAAGCAGAAGATATTAAGAAAAGGTGG
The DNA here is from genome assembly GCF_001704415.2 of Capra hircus. NCBI lineage: Eukaryota > Metazoa > Chordata > Mammalia > Artiodactyla > Bovidae > Capra > Capra hircus. The sequence goes on along the minus strand of NC_030810.1, from coordinate 7,423,445 downwards.
CAAGAATACACAGAAGAACTATACAAAAAAAGATCTTAATCACCCAGATAACCACGATGGTATGATCACTCACCTAGAGCCAGACATTCTGGAAAGTCAAGTGGGCCTTAGGAAGCATCACTACAAACAAAGCTAGTGGAAGTGATGGAATTCCAGTTGAGCTATTTCAAACCCTGAAAGATGATGCTGTGAAAGTGCTGCATTCAATATGACAACAAATTTGGAAAACTCAGCCGTGGCCACAGGACTGGAAAAGGTCAGTTTTCATTCCAATTCCAAAGAAAGGCTATGCCAAAGAATGCTCAAACTAATGCACAATTGCACTCATCTCACATGCTAGTAAAGTAATGCTTAAAATTCTCCAAGCCAGGCTTCAACATTACGTGAATCGTGAACTTCCAGATGTTCAAGCTGGTTTTAGAAAAGGCAGAGGAACCAGAGATCAAATTGCCAACATCCGCTGGATCATTGAAAAAGCAAGAGAGTTCCAGAAAAACATCTATATCTGCTTTATTGAGTACGCCAAAGACTTTGACTGTGTGAATCACAATAAACCATGGAAAACTCTTCAAGAGATGGGAATACCAGACCGCCTGACCTGCCTCTTGAGAAATCTGTATGCAGGTCAAGAAGCAACAGTTAGGACTGAACATGGAACAACAGACTGGTTCCAAATCAGGAAAGGAGTACATTAAGGCTGTATATTGTCACCCTGCGTATTTAACTTCTGTGCAGAGTACATCATGAGAAATGCTGGGCTGGATGAAGCACAAGCTAGAATCAAGATTGCCGGGAGAAATATCAAGAACCTAAGATATGCAGATGACACCACCCTTATGATAGAAAACAAAGAGGAACCGAAGAGCCTCTTAATGAAAATGAAAGAAGAGAGTGAAAAAGTTGGCTCAAAGCTCAACATTCAGAAAACTAAGATCATGGCATCTAGCCCCATCACTTCATGGCAAATGGATGGGGAAACAGTGGAAACAGTGAGAGACTTTATTTTGGGGGGCTCCCAAATCACTGCAGATGGTGACTGCAGCCATGAAATTAAAAGATGCTTGCTTCTTGGAAGAAAAGCTATGATCAACCTGGACAGCATATTAAAAAGCAGAGACATTATTCTGTCAACAAAGGTCTGTCTAGTCAAGGCTATGGTATTTGGAGTAGTCATGTATGGATGAGAGAGTTGTAACATAAAGAAAGCTGAGCACTGACGAATTGATGCTTTTGAACTGTGGTGTTGGAGAAGACTCTTGAGAGTCCCTTGGACAGCTAGGAGATCCAACCAGTCAATCCTAAAGAAAATCAGTCCTGAATATTCATTGGAAGGACTGATGCTGAATCTGAAACTCCAATACTTTGGCCACCTGATGCGAAGAGCTGACTCATTTGAAAAGACCCAGATGCTGGGAAAGATTGAAGGCATGAGAAGGTGATGACAGAGAATGAGATGGTTGGATGGCACCACCAACTCAATGGACATGGGTTTGGGTGGACTCCGGGAGTTGGTAATGGACAGGGAGGCCTGGTGTCCTGTGGTTCATGGGGTCGCAGAGTTGGACACGACTGAGTGACTGAACTGATCTGAACTGATATATGCACAAGAGGGTGCTCAGTGAGAGAGAGCACTCGGCAGCACAGGGAGCCCGCCCTTATCATCCCCAGGGTGGACAGGATACGGAGATGTCCACGTGGGCATCAGTCTCTGTGGCAGGGCTACCTCATGGGCCCAAGATACAATGTGTTGCACAGGCCCCACCTGAGAAGGCTCCCACAAATTCAGGAGCCCCTCAGTTCTGAAGAATCTGTCCTTATTAGGACTTAGGTCTGTAAATGACCTCGGAGAAAAATCTGAACGCAGAGTATACGGTGTACCAGGGGCCCAGATTCACGTACACTCCAGTTCCTAAGTAGAGTAGTGGAAGATCGGCACCATCCGCATCATAAGAGAAATCCAGAGAGCCTTCTTTGAGGCCAGGAGAGTGCTCGCTCCTGTCCTAGGGTGAGCTGACATTGGGGACTGGCCCTCTCTGACCCCAGTGTGTCATTGCTAAGGGTTATTGTCATTGCTAAGCCCACTGATACTTTAGATTACAGTCGCTCTTATTCCATGAAGTAGATACAGAATTGTCCAACAGCCATTCTACTGCAGATGTTTCTATATGTGACATCTGCTCCAATCAAAAACTCTCCCCCAAACATTGCAGTAGATGTCCCAGGGTGGACCAGGAGAAAAATTGACAGCCAGTGTCCCCTCCCTACTGAGAGAAAGCTGTCTTAGGAATATCATGTATTTCCCTGGATGTGCTCCAAATTCACCAGTGAATTGGGGTAAAAGAGTTTAAAGAGTTCTCAGATAAGGTCAAAATCAGCAGAGGATCTGGGTGGGGGTTGGGGCGCAGGTAACTGCTTAGAGTTCAGTCCAGCCCAATTGATTAGCAGAGAGGTCGGAGGTGACCAAGGGATCCTGCTGACACAGCCTTGCTCTGGGTCTTGGATGAAGAGCGAGCGAGTGAACTAGAATGCCCCCCAGAGCAAGAAGCAGAGTCATCGGAGTTTTTCCAAGATAAGGCGGAGGGATCTTTCTCACAAGGTGTAACCAGAGGTGATGAAAACAAGGCATAGACTTACCTTATAATGATTAATGTATAGAGGGCACACTGCCTTCCAATGACATGCAATTTGCTTAAGTGACTTGATGATAAAATAAAGATAAGGGGACAAATATAGGCAGCACAGCCCTACCAGAGACTCAGTAGCTTCTGGTTTGTGCAGAGATGGCCCTGGGGCTGCAGCTTCGGCGGCAGGTGCTGGCTGGACTCCTGCTCTGTGTGTGCGTCGGGCGATGGGCCGAGGCTGGGAAGGTGCTGGTGGCCCCCATGGAGGGCAGCCACTGGCTCAGCATGCGGGAGGCCGTGCGGGAGCTCCACGCCAGAGGTCATCAAGCAGTGGTCGTTGCTCCGGAGGTCAATGTGCGCGTCAAGGCAGAGGACTTTTTCATTAAGAAAACCTACGCCATTCCTTACACCCAGGACGATTTTAATTACTTCATGATGGGCCGGTTTAATCTGTTTTTTGAAAGAGTGAATTTTCTAACACTGTTTTGGAAAACTGCTGAAGCTACAAAAAATGCATCTGTGGTCTTTGCAAGGTCTTGTGAGGCACTGTTGCATAACAAGGAACTGATCAGAGACCTGAATGCCAGTTCCTTCGATGTGGTTTTAACGGACCCTGTTTACCCGTGTGGGGCAGTGCTGGCTAAGTACCTGTCCATTCCTGCTGTGTTTTTCTTGCGTTTCCTTCCCTGTGACTTAGATACTGAGGGCACAGCGTGCCCAAACCCTTTCTCTTATGTTCCTACGTTGTTAACAAGGAATTCAGACCACATGACATTCTTCCAGAGGGTCAAGAACATGCTCTACCCTCTGGCCCTGAAGTACCTTTGCCATTTTTCTTTCACTCCTTATGCACGTATGGCCTCTGAGCTGCTTCAGAGAGACGTGTCGCTGGGGGAGATTTTTGGCTCTGCATCCGTGTGGCTGTTCAGAGGAGACTTTGTGATGGACTACCCGCGGCCGATCATGCCCAACATGGTGTTCATTGGGGGCATCAACTGTGGCAACAGGAAACCATTATCTCAGGTGTGTACTGCTGCCTTTATTCAATCAGTGTTTCAAGTGGAACATATTATTTTTAATGAAAGAAATTAAGAAAAATTTTTATGCCTTGCCACACATCTTGTGGGATTCTAGTTCACCCACCAGGGATTGAACTCAAGCCCTTGGCAGTGAATGCTTGGAATCTAAACCACTGGGCCACCAGAGAATTCCCTAGTGAAATATATTTTTTTAAAATGACTTACTTCCAGGTTCTTTCTTATCTACTGATCTTTCTAAAGATTTCTAACTTTCAAGCTCCTTCTAGCAATCTTTGGTGAGAGAAGTTGTTAAAGTACGTCCAGTAGTGTAGTAAAGGTTTATAATAGTCTTTGAGAGGAATGAGAGGCAGAGGTAATGGCAATAATAGGTTGATAAGAAATGGTGTGGCTCAACCATGATTGTCCTTTGTAAAGGTACTGTTATAACTGTGTGAAATTTTATCCAGATGAGTAGAAGCAGAGAACTTGAGCTGTGAATCCACCCATCAGGGATTTTTCATTGAGGTGTTCAACTGAAGGGTGAGAGAACTGGCCACCTGCATTTATTGACTGATAATCCTTAGCAGTTTTGTCTTGGAAGAGATTGAGGTGTGATCACTGGAGACCTGACACCTAAAGGAAACAGAAGTTTCAGAGAGGTCAGATAAATTAAGTGGAAGTGGGACAATGCTGGATAGAGAATTTGGGCTCTCTGCGGTCGGAGAAAGGAGTGATAGACTCAGCTTTTCAGAGATGGAGCTGTGCTGACCGGAAGTCTTCTGACTAGGTGTTGGTGTCTGGAGAAAAACGTGGTGTCCTATAGTGTTGGATTGCATGTCATGTAGATCTTCAAATGGGACACTGGGGTCCTCCAAGGCTAGTGGTGAGGGTGGAGGGGAGGTAAAGCTGAGCCTAAGAGCACAGTGATGGTGGCGACTTGATGCTGAGAACTGAGTCTCAAAGAGGAAGCATTCTGACCACATCATCAAACTTACCCCAGCCCAGTCTGCCCGACCCCAAGCTTCCATTATGGGAATTACTGCTTTCCTCATAGTTTCAGAGTCTTCTTATGCTAACCCTGAATATTTGGGTTTAATTGAAATAAGACTCTTGGGGGCAGTTGCTTCTTAATCCACTGAGTTAATCATGATTTTGCCCATCCATGTCACATGCAGTGAATTTATATTAACTTTCATGACTTTTGGTCTCAATGTTTTTGTTGTTTTTCATTTTTTGTTGAATCTTTTTATACTAACTGAACTCCATTACAATAATTAGACTGTTGCTATTTTCTATTTCTTCCTGGTTCAGCTTTGGGAGATTGTGCATTTCTAGGAATCTGTCCATGTCTGCTACTTGTTCATTTTTTGGTTTATTTTTGTTCACAATAAGATCTTATGATCCTTTACATTTTTGTGGTGTTGGTTGTGCCTTCTCTGTTTCATTTCTGATTTATTTTGACTGTCTCTCTTTTTCTCCAGATAAATCTGGGTGAAGTTTCAGAAAATTGAGGTGTATCAATTTTCTTTATTTTTTTCAAAAAAATAGTTCTTCATTTCATTTAGCTTTTATATTTCAGCTCTTATTTGTATTTTTTTCTGTATACTGTCTTGGATTTCATATATTCTTTTATTTACTTTTGGTATAAGGTTAGGTTATTTATTTGAGATTTCTCTTATTTCTGGATGTACACTTGTACTGCTATAAACCTCCTTCTTAAAACTGCTTTTGTTGTTTCCCGCAGATTTTGGATTATTGAGTTTTCATTTTCATTTGTTTCCAAGTATTCTTAATTTCCTTTTTGATTTCTTCAGTGACCCATTGGTTGTTTGTTGTACATTGGTTAGCCTCCATGTGTTTGTGTTTTTGCAGTTTTTTCTTTGTAGTTAAATTTTGGTTTCATAACATCATGGCTGGAAAATGTGCTTGATATGATCTCAGTTTTCTTAAATTTGCTGCGACTTGTTTTGTGGCCTTACATGTGATCTATCCTGGGGGACGTTCCATGTTCCCTTGAAAAGAATGTGTATACTGCTGCTTTTGGATGGAATGGTCTATGTATATCGATTAAATCTAAGTGATCTAAAGTGTTAAGGCCAGTGTTCCTTTACTGATTTTCTATCTGAATGATGTGTCTATTCGGAGAAGGCAATGGCACCCCACTCCAGTACTCTTGCTCGGAAAATCCCATGGATGGAGGAGCCTGGTGGACTGCAGTCCATGGGGTCACGAAGAGTCGGACACGACTGAGCGACTTCACTTTCACTTTTCACTTTCATGCATTGGAGAAGGAAATGGCAACCCACTCCAATATTCTTGCCTGGAGAATCCCAGGGACGGGGGAGCCTGGTGGGCTGCTGTCTATGGGGTTGCACAGAGTCAGACATGACTGAAGCGACTTAGCAGCAGCAGCAGATGTGTCTGTTAATGTATGTGGAATTTTAAAGTACACTAATACGGTTGTTTGCTGTCAACTTCTCTTTTTATGTCTGTTAATACTTGCGTTTTGTATTCAGGTGCTCCTATGTTGTGGCCGTATCTGTCTATATGCATATCTAATGGTGACACACTGGTTTCTGCGTCCTGGAGTGTCTTGCTATAGGCCTGGGGGCTGGAGCTGGTATCAGTATGCTGGAGGGTGGACTGTGGCCCAGGGTTCCCTGGGCTGATGCTAGTGCACTAGTAGGTGATTCCACATCCTGTGCCCCCTGGAGGACAGGGCCAGGTCCTGGGACTTCTGGTGATGAGTCCATGTCCCAGGTAGCTGGGATCTCAGCAAGTCTTAAGACAGTTATCCTGTTAGTGAACCAGTTTGTATCTCCACTCAACTCTCTGCTATACTTGAGGCAACATAGTACTGGTGCTGACAGGCTGATGGGTGAGGCTGGGTCCTAAGGCTAATATGCCATAGATATGATTCAAAAGTGGCACTTGCCAGTGCAGTGTTTTGGGGTAAAATGTAGCTCCCCAAAAAGGCAACGGTCAGTATCTATATCCCCAGGATGATCTCTATTTGCCTTCTGCCTCTCTGTGATGCTCTTCTAAATCAGCAGGTGGGTCTGATCCAGGCTCCCTTCAGAATATAGTTTATTCCCTGGGTCCTAGAGTGTGTGAGATTCTGTGTGCACCCTTTGAAAGTGGAGTATCTATATCTTATAGTTCCTTGGCTCTCCTGAAAGTAAAAGCAAGCCCCAGTGGCTTTCCATGCTCAGTGTTCTGGGCGCTCTTCTTCCTGGTTCTGGACCCCAAGCTGGGAGGCTCAGTGTGGGTTCATAGGCTTCACTCCTTAGGGAGAGCCTCAGCAATTATAATTATCCTCTATTTGTGGATCATCTGCCCAGGTGTATTGGTTTTGATTATACTGTGCCTCCTCACTCCCACACATCATGTTGTGGTTTCTTATTTATATATTTTGTTGTAGAAGACCTTTTCTGCTGGCCTTCAGGTCTTTCTTATCAAAATTTGCTCTATTAATTGTAATATTGGTGTGTCTATGGGAGGAAGTGAGTTCAAGGTCATCCCAGTCTGACATCTTAGACTCATTCTCCAAATAAAATTATTAATGAGGGATTTTACATTAAAAAAATCATAGTAACCTTTCAAAATTAATGTCTTTTATACATACAGTACATATCACTTTGGACTATCCACATTTCAAGTGCTCAATAGTCAAGTGAAGTTAGTGGCTACTATGTCAGACAGCCTATGATCAACATTTGTAAATGTTCCATCCCTGGGAGGGAAGATCCCTTGGAGGAGGCCATAGCAACTCACCCCAGTATTCTCGCCTGAAGAATCCCATGGACAGAGAAGCCTGGCAGGCTACAGTCCATGGGGTTGTAAAGAGTCAGACACAAGTGAAGCGACTTAGTGTGTGCACGCACACACACACACAGACACACACAGACACACACAGATGTTTCATAGATAAGCCCAAAGATGTACATTTTCAATTTTTTTATTAAAGAAAGCTCAATGTACCCAATTTTGAAAATGATGTCTTAAAATATATCTTCATTTAACTGAATTTTCAATTTGCTTTTGGAATTTTTAATAGTTTTTCCTTTAAACATATAGCTGCTAGATTGTTGCGCAGAGGTTTATGACTGCTGTTTTCCTCATAAAATTTGCTTTTTAACAATGTTAAATTGTGATAAAATACCTCTAACATAAGATTTGCCATGTTAACCATTTCCAAGTGTACAGTTTAGTAGTATTAATTACAGTCATATTGTTGTACAACCAGTCTCCAGAACTCTTCATCTTGAAAAACTGGAACTGTATACCCCTTAAACAACATCTCTGCAGTTTCCCCCACTCCATAGTCCATAGTCCACCATTTTACTTCCTGTCCCTATAAATTTGACTACTCTAGGTACCTCATATTAGTGGAGTCATACAATATTTTCATTTTTGATACTGACATATTTCCGTTAGTATCTTGTCCTCTAGGTTCAATCATGCTACCATATATGTTGTCAGAATTTCCTTCCTTTTTAAGGCCAAATAATATTCCATTGCATAGCTAGACCAAATTTGTTATGTTTATCTGCCAATGAAATGGGTTGCTTTCCCTTCTATAGTTGTGCATAATGCTGCTATGAATATGGATGTACAAGTACCTTTTTGAGACTTTTTTCAATTTTTTTTTCTGTGTATACCTAGAAGTGGAATGGATGGATCACCTGGTATTTCTGTTTTTAATTTTTTGAGGAGCTGCCATACTATTTCCACAGTGGCTACACCCTTTACATTCCCATCACCGTTACACAGATGGGATGTACATTACGTTGTACATTGCACATTGTATGTTACACTTGTGCATTACACTGATGTACAAGTCCTACACCATTACATTCCCATCGCCATAACTTTCCCAGTACATGAGGGTTACAATTTTTCCACATTTTCTTCAAGACCTGTTTTCTGTTTGTTTTTTTTTTTAATGATCTGATTCCTAATGGTGTAAGGTGATATCTGATTTCCTTAATGATTAATGATATTGAGCATCTTTTCATTGCTCATTAGTCATTTGCACATATTCTCTCAAGAAGTGTCTAAGTCCTTTGTCCATTTTTGAATTAAGTCTTTTTGTTATTGTTGAGTTATAGGAGTTCTCTATATATTCGGGATGTATTAATCCCTTATCAGATATATGATTTGTAAATATTTTCTTCTATTCTATGGTTTGCCTTTGTACTCTGTTGATAATATCTTTTAATACATGCACTTAAAAATTTTCAAAGTCCAATGTGTTATTTTTTTATTAGCTATGATTTGTTGTAATTTTAAAGAAAGCTTCACCAAATACAAGATGGTGAACTTTTGTCATATGTCTTTGTCTAAGAGTTTTATAGTGTTTGGTCTTACATTTATGTCTTTGATCCATTCTGAGTTCAACTTTTATATGTCATTTGTAAGTGTCCAAATTCATTGTTTACATTCAGACATCTAGTTTTCCAAGCACCATTTGTTGAAAAGACCTTCTCTATTGAATATTCTTTGCAATTTGCCAAAAATAACTTACCATATATATGAAGTCTATCTCTTTTAACTTGAAAAATTTATTCAAACATTGGATGACACATATGTTTGGTAGTATTGGTCTGATAGGAACTATTCCTATCAGAAGCCACACATGCTTCTAGGTGAGTTGAAAAAATTTGTTTTTTTTTTTTTTTTTATTAGAAACCCCAGTGACATTGTACTTGGTCTGTCACTACATGTGTAGCTTACTTCAGTTCAGTTCAGTCACTCAGTCGTGTCCGACTCTTTGCGACCCCATGAATCGCAGCACGCCAGGCTTCCTTGTCCATCACTATCTCCCGGAGTTCACTCAGACTCATGTCCATCGAGTCCGTGATGCCATCCAGCCATCTCATCCTCGGTCATCCCCTTCTCCTCCTGCCCCCAATCCCTCCCAGCATCAGAGTCTTTTCCAATGAGTCAACTCTTCGCATGAGGTGGCCAAAGTACTGGAGCTTCAGCTTTAGCATCATTCCTTCCAAAGAAATCCCAGGGTTGATCTCCTTCAGAATGGACTGGTTGGATCTCCTTGCAGTCCAAGGGACTCTCAAGAGTCTTCTCCAACACCACACTTCAAACGCGTCAATTCTTCGGCACTCAGCCTTTTCACAGTCCAACTCTCACATCCATACATGACCACAGGAAAAACCATAGCCTTGACTAGATGGACCTTAGTCAGCAAAGTAATGTCTCTGCTTTTGAATATACTATCTAGGTTGGTCATAACTTTTCTTCCAAGGAGTAAGCATCTTTTAATTTCATGGCTGCAATCACCATCTGCAGTGGTTTTGGAGCCCCCAAAAATAAAGTCTGACACTGTTGACACTGTTTCCACTGTTTCCCCATCTATTTCCCATGAAGTGATGGGACCGGATGCCATGGGGCAAAATCGAGAGTGTTAGAGTGTTAATCTTCCCATGCACGATGTTGCATACTTCTTCGTTTATTTTATCCTAGTCTAGATTTATATCCCTACCTATAGGAGAGAAAACACCACCACCATTTCCAATCCCCTAAGTGAGCTGTGTTTCCTTACTTAGCTTATGGTATCTGTGTTAGGGCTTTCCTTGTGGCTGAGCTGGTAAAGAATCCACCTGCAATGCAGGAGACCTGGGTGCGATCCCTGGGTTGGGAAGATCCCCTGGAGAAAGGAAAGGCTGGCCACTCCAGTATTCTGGCCTAGAGAATTCCATGGATTGTATAGTCCATGGGGTCGCAAAGAGTCGGACACTACTGAGCGACTTTCACTCACTCACTCACTCATCTGTGTTAGGTTCAGTGGCAAACACAGGGCAGCTAATACAGTGAGGGAAGCCAGAACATTGATCAGATACTTGCAAACAGGTGTCCACTGAAATCAGAACCAGACGATTAAGAGGGGCCAGTGAGTTCTTAGCAGAATGAAGGGGAACAGACTGGGCTATGCTGTTTCTGCTACCAGATAGGGAGCCACTAGATTCTCCGGTGAAAAGAAACTGAACCAGTAGCTTCTCTTGCTAATGACAGTGACAGTAGCTTCAGCAGCAACAAATGTGAAGTCCCACCTTTCCAGCTAACCTCCTTCCTTCTCTCACATGCCTTTCTACCCTGAAGGTAGGACATGAGCAGCCTTGATCCTGCACTCTCAAGAAATGCTTCATGGCTGTTTATAGAAGTTAATGGGGGACAGAAATGATAGGAGTATACAGGGAATAGAGGACTGAAACTAAGCATAGTGTAAAACATACCATTATGTTACTGGGACAGAATGAAGATACAGAAAAAGAGAGCATAGATATTGATGTAGGAGATCCTGGAACCTGGACTCAAGGCCTCCAAAGATGGTTAAGGCAAACATCCCCGGCACAGTGGCAGCCTGTGTGATCCAGGAGGCATATTTGTGTGCATGCATTTTCTCAGTGGTGAAATGTGTTATCAACATGAATCCCAAGTGGGGGAAAACTTTCTTCCAAAAGAAAGTGTCAGCCTGGCAGGTCGTGTGGCTGAGGGCAGGATGTCACTTTGGCAGAAGCCATGGATACAGAAGAGGGTGCTCATTTCAAGGGAGAGCTGGGCAGCCCTGGAAGCCCTACCCCATCATCCCCAGGGTAGATGGGACACGGAGATGTCACATCCTGCTGAGTACACGTGGACATCTGTCTCCATAGCAGGGCAGGCCTCACTGGCCCAAGACATAAACAGTTCCACAGGCCCCACCTCAAACTGGTCCCACAAATTCTGGAGCACCTCTGATCTGGGGGAATCTGTCCTTATCAGGACTTATGTCTGTAGCTGACCTTGGAGAAAAATCTGAACATAAACTATTAGTTCAGTTCAGTCACTCAGTCGTATCTGACTCTGCAACCCCATGGACTGCAACATGCCAGGCTTCCCTGTCCATCACTCCCGGAGCTTAGTCAAATTCATGTCCATCGTGTTGGCGGTGCCATCCAACCATCTCATCCTCTGTCATCCCCTTCTCCTCCCACCTTCAATCTTTCCCAGCATCAGGGTCTTTTCCAATGGGTCAATTCTTCGCACCAGGTGGCCAAATGCAGTTTTTTTAAAAAAATTTTTTAAAATTTTTTTATTTTTTAAATTTTAAAATCTTTAATTCTTATATGTGTTCCCAAACATGAACCCCCCTCCCACCTCCCTCCCCATAACATCTCTCAGGGTCATCCCCATGCACCAGCCCCAAGCATGCTGTATCCTGCATCAGACATAGACTGTCGATTCAATTCTTACATGATAGTATACATGTTATAATGCCATTCTCCCAAATCATCCCACCCTCTCCCTCTCCCTCTGAGTCCAAAAGTCCGTTATACACATCTGTGTCTTTTTTCCTGTCTTGCATACAGGGTCGTCATTGCCATCTTCCTAATTTCCATATATATGTGTTAGTATACTGTATTGGTGTTTTTCTTTCTGGTTTACTTCACTCTGTATAATCGGCTCCAGTTTCATCCATCTCATCAGAACTGATTCAAATGAATTCTTTTTTACGGCTGAGTAATACTCCATTGTGTATATGTACCACAGCTTTCTTATCCATTCATGTGCTGATGGACATCTAGGTTGTTTCCATGTCCTGGCTATTATAAACAGTGCTGTGATGAACATTGGGGTACATGTGTTTCTTTCAATTCTGGTTTCCTCAGTGTGTATGCCCAGCAGTGGGATTGCTGGGTCATAAGGTAGTTCTATTTGCAATTTTTTAAGGAATCTCCACACTGTTCTCCATAGTGGCTGTACTAGTTTGCATTCCCACCAACAGTGTAGGAGGGTTCCCTTTTCTCCACACCCTCTCCAGCATTTATTGCTTGCAGATTTTTGGATCGCAGACATTCTGACTGGTGTGAAGGGGTACCTCATTGTGGTTTTGATTTGCATTTCTCTAATAATGAGTGATGTTGAGCATCTTTTCATGTGTTTGTTAGCCATCCATATGTCTTCTTTGGAGAAATGTCTATTTAGTTCTTTGGCCCATTTTTTGATTGGGTCGTTTATTTTTCTGGAATTGAGCTGCATAAGTTGCTTGTATATTTTTGAGATTAGTTGTTTGTCAGTTGCTTCATTTGCTATTATTTTCTCCCATTCAGAAGGCTGTCTTTTCACCTTGCTTATATTTTCCTTTGTTGTGCAGAAGCTTTTAATTTTAATTAGATCCCATTTGTTTATTTTTGCTTTATTTCCAGAATTCTGGGAGGTGGATCATAGAGGATCCTGCTGTGATTTATGTCTGAGAGTGTTTCGCCTATGTTCTCCTCTAGGAGTTTTATAGTTTTTGATCTTACATTTAGATCTTTAATCCATTTTGAGTTTATTTTTGTGTGCGGTGTTAGAAAGTGATTTAGTTTCATTCTTTTACAAGTGGTTGACCAGTTTTCCCAGCACCACTTGTTAAAGAGATTGTCTTTACTCCATTGTATATTCTTGCCTCCTTTGTCAAAGACAAGGTGTCCATATGTGTGTGGATTTATCTCTGGGCTTTCTATTTTGTTCCATTGATCTATACGTCTGTCTTTGTGCCAGTACCATACTGTCTTGATGACTGTGGCTTTGTAGTAGAGCCTGAAATCAGGCAAGTTGATTCCTCCAGTTCCATTCTTCTTTCTCAAGATTGCTTTGGCTATTCGAGGTTTTTTGTATTTACATACAAATCTTGAAATTATTTGTTCTAGTTCTGTGAAAAATGTGGCTGGTAGCTTGATAGGGATTGCATTGAATTTGTAAATTGCTTTGGGTAGTATACTCATTTTCACTATATTGATTCTTCCAATCCATGAACATGGTATATTTCTCCATCTATTAGTGTCCTCTTTGATTTCTTTCATCAGTGTTTTATAGTTTTCTATATATAGGTCTTTAGTTTCTTTAGGTAGATATATTCCTAAGTATTTTATTCTTTTCGTTGCAATGGTGAATGGAATTGTTTCCTTAATTTCTTTTTCTACTTTCTCATTATTCGTGTATAGGAATGCAAGGGATTTCTGTGTGTTGATTTTATATCCTGCAACTTTACTATATTCATTGATGAGCTCTAGTAATTTTCTGGTGGAGTCTTTAGGGTTTTCCATGTAGAGGATCATGTCATCTACAAACAGTGAGAGTTTTACTTCTTCTTTTCCAGTTTGGATTCCTTTTATTTCTTTTTCTGCTCTGATTGCTGTGGCCAAAACTTCCAGAACTATGTTGAATAGTAGCGGTGAAAGTGGGCACCCCTGTCTTGTTCCTGACTTTAGGGGAAATGCTTTCAATTTTTCACCATTGAGGATAATGTTTGCTGTGGGTTTGTCATAGATAGCTTTTATTATGTTGAGGTATGTTCCTTCTATTCCTGCTTTCTGGAGAGTTTTTATCATAAATGGATGTTGAATTTTGTCAAAGGCCTTCTGTGCATCTATTGAGATAATCATATGGTTTTTATTTTTTAATTTGTTAATGTGGTGAATTACATTGATTGATTTGTGGATATTGAAGAATCCTTGCATCCCTGGGATAAAGCCCACTTGGTCATGGTGTATGATCTTTTTAATGTGTTGTTGGATTCTGATTGCTAGAATTTTGTTGAGGATTTTTGCATCTATGTTCATCAGTGATATTGGCCTGTAGTTTTCTTTTTTTGTGACATCTTTGTCAGGTTTTGGTATTAGGGTGATGGTGGCCTCATAGAATGAGTTTGGAAGTTTACCTTCCTCTGCTATTTTCTGGAAGAGTTTGAGGGGGATAGGTGTTAGCTCTTCTCGAAATTTTTGGTAGAATTCAGCTGTGAAGCCGTCTGGACCTGGGCTTTTGTTTGCTGGAAGATTTCTGATTACAGTTTCAATTTCCGTGCTTGTGATGGGTCTGTTAAGATTTTCTATTTCTTCCTGGTTCAGTTTTGGAAAATTGTACTTTCTAAGAATTTGTCCATTTCTTCCACGTTGTCCATTTTATTGGCATACAACTGCTGATAGTAGTCTCTTATGATCCTTTGTATTTCTGTGTTTGCTGTTGTGATCTCTCCATTTTCATTTCTAATTTTATTGATTTGATTTTTCTCTCTTTGCTTCTTGATGAGTCTGGCTAATGGTTTGTCAATTTTATTTATCCTTTCAAAGAACCAGCTTTTGGCTTTGTTGATTTTTGCTATGGTCTCTTTTGCATTTATTTCTGCCCTAATTTTTAAGATTTCTTTCCTTCTACTAACTCTGGGGTTCTCCAATTCTTCCTTTTCTAGTTGCTTTAGTTGTAGAGTTAGGTTATTTATTTGACTTTTTTCTTGTTTCTTGAGGTATGCCTGTATTGCTATGAACTTTCCTCTTGGCACTGCTTTTATAGTGTCCCACAGGTTTTGGGTTGTTGTGTTTTCATTTTCATTAGTTTCTATGCATATTTTGATTTCTTTTTTGATTTCTTCTGTGATTTGTTGGTTATTCAGAAGTGTGTTGTTCATCCTCCATATGTTGGAATTTTTAATAATTTTTCTCCTGTAATTGAGATCTAATCTTAATGCATTATGGTCAGAAAAGATGCTTGGAATGATTTCGATTTTTTTGAATTTATCAAGTTTAGATTTGTGGCCCAGGATGTGATCTATCCTGGAGAAGGTTCCATGAGCACTTGAAAAAAAGGTGAAATTCATTGTTTTGGGGTGAAATGTCCTATAGATATCAATTAGGTCTAACTGATCTAATGTATCATTTAAAGTTTGCGTTTCTTTGTTAATTTTCTGTTTAGTTGATCTGTCCATAGGTGTGAGTGGGGTATTAAAGTCTTCCACTATTATTGTGTTATTGTTGATTTCCCCTTTCATACTTGTTAGCATTTGTCTTACATATTGCGGTGCTCCTATATTGGGTGCATATATATTTATAATTGTTATATCTTCTTCTTGGATTGTTCCTTTGATCATTATGTAGTGGCCTTCTTTGTCTCTTTTCACAGCCTTTGTTTTAAAGTCTATTTTATCGGATATGAGTATTGCCACTCCTGCTTTCTTTTGGTCTCTATTTGCATGGTATATCTTTTTCCAGCCCTTCACTTTCAGTCTGTATGTGTCCCTTGTTTTGAGGTGGGTCTCTTGTAAGCAGCATATAGAGGGGTCTTGTTTTTGTATCCATTCGGCCAGTCTTTGTCTTTTGGTTGGGGCCTTCAACCCATTTACGTTTAAGGTAATTATTGATAAGTATGATCCCGTTACCATTTGCTTTATTGTTTTGGGTTCGGGTTTATACACCCTTTTCGTGTTTCCTGTCTAGAGAATATCCTTTAGAATTTGTTGGAGAGCTGGTTTGGTGGTGCTGAATTCTCTCAGCTTTTGCTTGTCTGTAAAGCTTTTGATTTCTCCTTCGTATTTGAATGAGATCCTTGCTGGGTACAGTAATCTGGGCTGTAGGTTATTGTCTTTCATCACTTTAAGTATGTCTTGCCATTCCCTCCTGGCCTGAAGAGTTTCTATTGAAAGATCAGCTGTTATCCTTATGGGAATCCCCTTGTGTGTTATTTGTTGTTTTTCCCTTGCTGCTTTTAATATTTGTTCTTTGTGTTTGATCTTTGTTAATTTGATTAATATGTGTCTCGGGGTGTTTCACCTTGGGTTTATCCTATTTGGAACTCTCTGTGTTTCTTGGACTTGGGTGATTATTTCCTTCCCCATTTTAGGGAAGTTTTCAACTATTATCTCCTCAAGGATTTTCTCATGATCTTTCTTTCTGTCTTCTTCTTCTGGGACTCCTATAATTCGAATGTTGGAGCGTTTCATATTGTCCTGGAGGTCTCTGAGATTGTCCTCGTTTCTTTTAATTCGTTTTTCTTGTTTCCTCTCTGATTCATTTATTTCTACCATTCTATCTTCTATTTCACTAATCCTATCTTCTGCCTCCGTTATTCTACTATTTGTTGCCTCCAGAGTGTTTCTGATCTCATTTATTGCGTTATTCATTATATTTTGACTCTTTTTTATTTCTTCTAAGTCCTTGTTAAACCTTTCTTGCATCTTCTCAATCCTTGTCTCTAGGCTATTTATCTGTGATTCCATTTTGATTTCAAGATTTTGGATCATTTTCACTATCAATATTTGGAATTCCTTCTCCGGTAGATTCCCTACTTCTTCCTCTTTTGTTTGGTTTGGTGGGCAACTCTCCTGTTCCTTTACCTGCTGAGTATTCCTCTGTCTCTTCATCTTGGTTATATTGCTGCGTTTGGGGTGGCCTTTTTATATTCTGGTAATTTGTGGAGTTCTCTTTATTATGGAGCTTCCTCACTTTGGGTGGGGTTCTATCAGTGGCTTGTCAAGGTTTCCTGGTTAGGGAGGCTTGTGTTGGAGTTTTGGTGGGTGGAGCTGGGTTTCTTCTCTCTGGAGTGCAGTGGAGTGACCCGTAATGGGTTATGAGACATCAAAGGTTTTGGGATAATTTTGAGCTGCCTGTATACTGAAGATCAGGGGAGTGTTCCTGTGTTGCTGGAGAATTTGCGTGGTATGTCTTGTTTTGGAACTTGTTGGCCCTTGGGTGGAGCTTGGTTTCGGTGTAGGTATGAAGGCATTTGATGAGCTCCTATTGCTTAATGTTCCCTGAATTCAAGAGTTCTCTAATGTTTTCAGGCTTTGGATTTAAGCCTCCTGCTTCTGGTTTTCAGTTTTATTTTTACAGTAGCCTCTAGACTTCTCCATCTATACAGCACCGATGATAAAACATCTAGGTTAAAGATGAAAAGTTTCTCCACATTGAGGGACACTCAGAGAGGTTCACTGAGTTACAAGGAGAAGAGAAGATGGAGGGGGTAGTTAGAGGTAACTGGAATGAGATGCGGTGAGATCAAAAGAGGAGAGAGCAAGCTAGCCAGTAGTCACTTCCTTATGTGTGCTCTATAGTCTGGACCGCTCTGAGGTATTTACAGAGTTATACGGGGAAGAGGAGAGGGAGGAAGTAGACAGAGGTGACCAGGAGGATAAGAGAGAGGAATGAGTAGGAGAAAGACAAATCCTGCCAGTAACCAGTTCCTTAGGTGTTCTCCACCGTCTGGAACACACAGAGATTCACAGAGTTGGATAGAGAAGAGATGGGGGAGAAAAGAGACAGAGGCCACCTGGTGGAGAAAAAGGAGAGTCCAGAGGAGGAGAGAGTGGTCAAGCCAGTAATCTCGCTCTCAGGTAAACTTGGGTAGTGAAGTTTGGGTTTTTAAATGTACAAAATTGACAACAAAAACCTAAGAGCAAAGATTAAAAATCTAGAGTAGAGGTTGGATTTTCAAAGATACAATATTAAAGAAAAGCAGAAGGATAAAGGAAGAAAGAAAAAAAAAGAATTATTAAAAAACAAAGAAACAAACAAACAAACAACAAAAAAACCACCAACAACCATCCAAAGACTATATATGGTGTTTCCCTTAAAAAAAAAAAAGTCTTTTTTTTAAAAATAGTAATAATAGGTTATAGAAATAAAAATTAGAGGAGAAATAGAAGACTTAACAATTAAAAAAAGTTAGAAAAAAAAAAGAAAAAACAAAAAAAAAGAAAAAAAAGAAAAAGAAAAAAAGGAATGATTTTAAAAATATTAAAAATATATCTGGCCCTTCTCTGATGTTATGGGCCGTGTGGGATCACTTCCAAGGTGGTTCCCTCTGTTTAACTTCTTCTGTTTGCTGGTTTTTTAGGCTCACTAGTTCAGTCGCGCTGTGGGGAGGGGGGATGCTGCAAACAAATAGCACTGTCATGTGCACACAGTATCTCAGCCCCGCTTGACCTGTCCTTTCTCGCGGCACACAAACCGCTCCGGCTCTACGATGCTCAGCCGGGAACCGTCTGGGGCCTGCCCTAGGCTGCGTGCACTTCCCCGGTCCAAGCCGCTCAGGTTCGGCGCTCAGGCAGCCCTCAGAGGCACAGATTCGGCTGGGACTGCGCTTTGTGCCCTTCCCAGGTCCGAGTAGCTCAGGAGTTTGGCGAGCGCAATCGCCGCGGCTTGTCACCTTTTCTGCCGCTGCTGCTCAGCTTTCTGGATGGACCGCTGGCGCCTCCTGTGAGGCAGATGGTGACTGTCCAGCACCCCCAGAAGTCTTAGCAAAGGAGCCTGCTTGCAGTTTGGTAAGTGAAGTCTCTCCGGGTCTGCAATTGCCCCTTTCCAGTCCTTACGGCTCTGGCTGCCCGTCCCCGGCAGGGGATGGTCTGCAGCTGGCTTTTTCCGTTCCGTCCTTTGTTCTGTGCTCGGTCCTGGCGGTGTCTTATGTTCGAGCTTTTCGCGTGGTAGCTATCCCACAGTCTGGTTTGCTAGCCCAAGTTAGATCTTTCTGGTTGCGCGTGGGGCGTTCCTGCCCGATTCTTACAAAGCTCTGCAGCCCGCGCCTCCCGCGCGTCCCTACCCTGCCCCCACTTCCCAATGGCGGATGCAGGCGTCTGTGCTGCTTTTCCGCTGGGGGAGTTACTGTTGGGCTTGTAATCTGTTGGTTTTAATTATTTATCTATTTTTCCTTCCTGTTATGTTGCCCTCTGTGTTTCCAAGGCTCGCCACAGACTCGGCAGGGAGAGTGTTTCCTGGTGTTTGGAAACCTCTCTTCTTAAAATTCCCTTCCCGGGGCGGGCTTCCCTTCCCGGGACGGAGCTCCCTCCCCACCTCCTTTGTCTCCTTTCTCATCTTTTATATTATTTCCTACCTGTTTTTGAAGACAATGGTCTGCTTTTCTGGTTGCCTGATGTCCTCTGCCAGCCTACAGAAGTTGTTTTGTGGAGTTTGCTCGGTGTTGAAATGTTCTTTTGAGGAATTTGTGAGGGAGAAAGTGGTCTTCCCGTCCTATTCCTCCGCCATCTTTCCCTCCCCTCTCCAAATGCAGTTTTAAAGGACCCTGTTTATCACTGCAGGGCAGTGCTGGCTAAGTACCTGTCCATTACTGCTGTGTACTTTTTGTGTTACATTCCCTGTGGCTTAGATGTTGAGGGCACAGCATGCCCAAACCCTTTCTCATATGTTCCCAGGTTGTTAACAAGGAATTCAGACCACATGACATTCTTCCAAAGAGTCAAGAACATGCTCTACCCTCTGGCCCAGAAGCACATTTGCCATGTTGCTTTCACTCCTTATGCACGTATGGCCTCTGAGCTGCTTCAGAGAGAGGTGTCGCTGGGGGAGGTTCTTGCCTCTGGAACCATGTGGCTGTTCAGAGGAGACTTTGTGGTGGACTACCCGCGGCCAATCATTCCCAACATGGTGTTCTTCGGGGGCATCAACTGTGCCAACAGGAAACCGTTATCTCAGGTGTGTACTGCTGTGTTTGTTCAATCAGTGCTCCCAGTGGAACACATGTTTTTAATTAAAAAAAAAAATCTTTGGTCAAGCCACATTGTGTATTGGATCCTAGTTTCCTAACCAAGGATTGAACCTGGGCCCTTGGCAGTGATGGTGTGCAGTCCTGAATACCTGATTGCCAGAGTATTCCCAAGTAGAACATGTTTAAAAACAAACAAACTTATTTCTAGGTGCTTAATTACGTATTGACCTTTCTCAAGACTTCCACCTCTCATTCTCCTTCTAACAGTCTTTGGTGAGATAAATTGTTAAAGTACTTCCAGTCATGTAGAAAATGCTTGCAATGGTCTTTGAGAGGCCTGAGAGGCAGAGATAAGGGTCCGTAATAGGGTTGACAAGCAATGGTGTGATTCCACCATGGCTGTCCGCTTGCAAAGGTACTGTTGTAACAGTTGTGTGACGCTCTCAATCTGAATAGGAACGGAGAATTTGAACTGTTCATCTGAGTGATTCAGGGAAGTGAGACCATGTCAGAGAGAGAAGTAAGGGTCTCTGATCAGAGAAAGAAGTAACTGCATCCAAGTGTTCAAGATGGAGCCATGCTGACAAGTCTTCTGACCGGGAGTTGGAGTCTGGAGAAAAATGTGGGGGGCATACAGAATTGAATGGCGAGTCAGACAGGTCCAGCTTGGGACACTGAGGTCATCAAAGGCTAGTGGTGGGGGCTGGAAGGAGGTAAAACTGAGCCTATGAATGCAGGGAAGGTGGGGGCAGTGATGCTGAGAACTGTGTCAAAGATGATGAATTTGACTACATCAACAAACACACATATGTATATGTTCCATAGGTAGACCTTAAGATGTATATTTTCAATTTTTATGTTAAAAAAAGCTCAGTGTGCCTAATTCTGAAAATGATTTCTGAAAATATTTTCCCATTTCACCAGATTTTTCTCAATTTGCATTTGGAATTTTTGTTTTCATTTTAGACACATACCTGCTAGATTGTTGCACACAGGTTTATGACTGCTGTGTTTTCTTCATAAAATTTACTTTTCAACATTGTTTAATTTTGGAAAAGTATCCCTAACATAGGATTTAACGTCTTAATCACTTTAAGTATATAGTTTAATAGAGTGAATTACACTCACACCGTTAAGCAACCAGTCTCCTGAACTCTTCATCTTGAAAAACTGAAGCTATGTACCCCTTAAACAACATCTCCCCATTTTCCTCCATTCCATAGTGTCTAGCTGCCACCATTTTCCTTTTTGTTCTCTATGAGTTTGACTGCTCTGTGTACCTCGTATTAGTGAAGTCATACAGTTATTATCTTTTTGATATTGCCTTATTTCATTTAGCATCATACCATCTAGGTTCCCAGGTAGCTCAGCTGGTAAAGAATCTGCCTCCAGTGCAGGAGACTTCGGTTTGATTCCTGGGTAGGGAAGATCCCCTGGAGAAGGGATAGGCTACCCACTCCAGCACTCTTGGGCTTCCCTGGTGGCTCAGCTGGTAAAGAATCCACCTGCAATGCGGGAGACCTGGGTTTGATCCCTGGGTTGGGAAGATCCCCTGGAGAAGGGAAAGGCTACCCACTTCAGAATTCTGGCCTGGAGAATTCCATGGACTGTATAGTCCATGGGGTCCCAGAGAGTCAGACACTACTGAGCAACTTTCACTTTCCTTTCCTCTAGGTTCAACAAGGTAGTCAGAATTTCCTTCTTTTTAAAGACTGCATAGTATTCCATTTTACAGATAGAGCACATTTGGCTTGTCTATTCATCTGCCAATGAACATGGGTTGCTTTTACCTTCTGCTGTTGTGAATAATGCTGCTATGAACCTGGTTGTACAAATACCTCTTGAGACCATGCTTTCAATTCTTTTGGGTATATACCCAGAAGAGGAATGGCTGGATCATTTGGTATTTCTATTATTTATTTTTTGAGGGGCTGGATATATTTTCAACAGTGGCTGCACCATTTTACACTCCCACCAACAGTACGCCAGGGTTCCAATTTCTCCACATCCTCTTCAAGACTTGTTTTCTGGGTGTTGGCTTTTATTTTTATGATAGTCATCCTAATGGTGTGAGGTGACTTTTCATTGTAGTTTTTTAAATTTTTATTTTATTTTTAATTGGAGAATAATTGCTTTACAATATTGGGTGGTTTCTGCCATACCTCCACAGGAATCAGCCATCTGTTGCTCAGTTGTGACCAAATCTTTGGGACTCCATGGACATCAGCACACCAGGCTCCCCTGTTCTTCACCACCTGCTGGAGTGTGCTCAAATTCATGTCCATTGAGTCGGTGATGCCATCCAACCATCTCATCCTCTGTCGTCCCCTTCTCCTGCCCTCAATCTTTCCCAGCATCGGGGTCTTTTCCAATGAGTTGGCTTTTCAAGTGGACAAAGTATTGGAGCTTCAGCTTCAGCATTAGTCTTTCCAATGAATATTCAGAACTGATTTCCTCTAGGATTGACTGGTTTGATCTACTTGTAGTACAAGAAACTCTCACGAGCCTTCTCCGACACCACTGTTGAAAAGCATCAATTCTCTGGTGCTCAGCCTTCTTTATGGTCCAACTCTCACATCCATATATGACTACTGGAAAAACCATAGCTTTGACTAGATGGACCTTTGTCGACAAATTAATGTGTCTACTTTTTAATATGCTGTCTAGGTTTGTCATAACTTTTCTTCCAAGGAGCAAGCGTCCTTAATTTCCTGGCTGCAGTCACCATCTGCAGTGATTTTGGAGCCCAAGAAAACAGGGCAGAGGTGACTCCTCAGCGTTCAGTCCAGCCCCAGGGAACGAGGTTAGCAGAGAGGTAGGAGGCAACCAAGGGAATGGGCAGGCACAGTCTTGCTTTGGGTCTTGGATGAACAAGAGAGGGAACTAGAATGTTCTCCAGAGACAGCAACAGAGTCAGAGGAGATTTTCCAAGGTAAGGGGGTATGATCTTTCCCTGGGTGAAATCAGAGGAGATGAAACACAAGCATAGTCTTATCCTGTAATGATTAATGGTCAGAGGGCACACTGGCTTCCAATGGCATGCCATTTTGCTTAAGTGATTTGATGATAAGACAAGATTAGGGAACAAATCTAGGCTGCACAGCCCCACCAGAGACTCAGAGCTTCTGGTTTGTGTGGAGATGGCCCTGGGACTGCAGCTTCGGCGGCAGGTGCTGGCTGGACTCCTGCTCTGTGTGTGCGTCGGGCGATGGGCCGAGGCTGGGAAGGTGCTGGTGGTCCCCACAGAGGGCAGCCACTGGCTCAGCATGCGGGAGGCCGTTCAGGAGCTCCATACCAGGGGTCACCAAGCAGTGGTCGTTGCTCCGGAGGTGAAATTGCACATCAAGGAAGAGGACTTTTTCACCACAAAAACCTACGCCGTTCCCTACACACAGGACGAATTTGATTCCTTTGTGAAGACTCATGTATGTCTACTTTTTAAAAAAGTACATTTTGTAACAATGATTCTGGAAACTATAGCATCTTTGAAAACTGTGTCTTTGCTCTTTGCAAGGTCTTGTGAGGCACTGTTGTATAACAAGGACCTGATCAGAGACCTGAATGCCAGTTCCTTTGATGTGGTTTTAACAGACCCTATTTACCCCTGTGGGGCAGTGCTGGCTAAATACCTGTCCATTCCTGCTGTGTTTTTCTTGCGTTCTGTTCCCTGTGACTTAGATGCTGAAGGCACAGCATGCCCGAACCCTTTCTCATATGTTCCTCGGTTATTCACAGTGAATCCAGACCACATGACATTCTTCCAAAGGGTCAAGAACATGCTCTACCCTCTGGGCCTGAAGTACATTTGCCTGGTTTCTCTCACTCCTTTTGCACGTATGGCCTCTGAGCTTCTTCAGAGAGAGGTGTCGCTGGGGGAGATTCTTGCCTCTGGATCCGTGTGGCTGTTCAGAGGAGACTTTGTGATGGACTACCCGCGGCCGATCATGCCCAACATGGTGTTCATTGGGGGCATCAACTGTGCCAACAGGAAACCGTTATCTCAGGTGTGTACTGCTGCTTTTGTTCAATCAGTGCTCCCAGTGGAGCACAATCTTTTCATAAAAAAATTTAAAAAACTTTTTCACCATATTGCAACCCCAGGCCGTTGCAGTGAAATGGTGGGTCCTAATCACCAGACTGACATGGAATTGCCAAGTGGAACATACTTTTAAAAAACAACCTACTTGCATGTGCTTACTTATCTACTGATCTTTCTAAAGATTTCTACCTCTCATTCTCCTTCAAACACTCTTTGGTGAGATAAATTGCTCCAGGAGGGTAGTGTAAGTTTGTGATGATCTTTCAGAAGATTGAGAGGCAGGGTTGAGGGTCCATATTTGGTCTGAGAAAGAATTGTGTGGGTCAACTATGACTGCCTTTTTGTAAAGGCACTGTTGTGATGGTCATGCAGTTTTCTCAATCTAGTAGGAGCCAAGAGCTTGAGCTGTGAATCCATCCATCATGGGTTTTGCTTGAGGGTGTTCAATAGGAAAAAGAAAGAACTGGCAAACTGCATTTATTGTCCTGATAGTTTATCGTGATTTTGTCTTGGAAAGATCTCAGGTGTGGTCGCGGGAAATCTAAACACTGAAAGGAAGCAGAAGTTTCAGAGAGGTTGAATAAATTAAGTGGAAGTGAGACAATACTGCAGACAGAAGTTGGGCTCTCTCTCATCAGAGAAAGAAATAATTGAGTCCAACTTTTCAGAGATGGAGCTGTGCTGACCAGAAATCTTCTGACCAGGAGTTGGGGTTTAGAGGGGAGGCAGGGAGGTACATAGTTAGATGCATGCCAGATGGATCATCAACTTGGGATACTGAGGTCATAAAAGGCTAGTGGTGGGAGCTGGAGAGGAGGAAAAACTGAGCCTATGAACACAGTGGCAGAGGGCACAGTAATGAAGAAAACTGAGTTTCAAAGAGGAAGGGTTTGACCTCATCACCACGCCTACCCCAGCCCAGTCATCACACCTCACATTTCCATGGTGGGAGCTACTGCATTCCTCATCGTTTCAGAGTCTTCTTATAATAATCCTGAATTGTTGCTATTGTTCCATTGCTAAGTTACCCCATGGACTTCAGCACAGCAGGCTTCCCTGCCCTTCACTATCTCATGGAGTTTGCTAAAATCATGTTCATTGACTTGGTGATGCCATCCAATTATCTTATCTTCTGTCGTCCCCTTCTCCTGCCTTCAATCTTGCCCAGCATCAGTGTCTTTTCCGATGAGTCGGGTGTTCACCTCAGGTGGCTAAACTGTTGGAGCTTCAGCTTCAGCTCAGTCCTTCCACTGAATTTTCAGGATTGATTTTCTTTAGGATCGATTGGTTTGATCTCCATGCAGTCCAATGGACTCTCAAGAATCTTCTCCAGCACAATCAATTCTTCAGTGCTTAGTCTTCTTTATGCTCCAGCACTCACATCCGTACATGACTACTGGAAAAATCATAGCTTGACTCTGTTGAATTTTGTTGGCAAAATAATGTCTCTGCTTTTTAATACTCTGTTTAGGTTTGTCATAGCTTTTCTTCCAGGGAACATGTGTCTTTTATTTTTGAAGCTGTAGTCAATGTCCACAATGATTTTGGAACGCAAGAAAATAACACCTGTCACTGTTTCCAATTTTTTGCTATTTATTTGCCATGAAGTGATGGGACTGGATGCCATGGTCTTAGTTGTATGAATGTTGAGTTTTAAGCCAGCTTTTTCATTGTGCTCTTTAGCTCTCATCAAGAGGCTCTTTAGTATTCTTTGTTTTCTGCCATTAGAGTGGTATCATCTGCATATCTGAGGTTGTTGACATTGCTCCTGGAAATCTTGATTCCAGGTTGTGATTCATCCACCCTTTGCATTTCGCATGATGTACTTTCATCTAAGTTAAATAAGCAGGGTGACATTATACTGCCTTGATGTATTCCTTTCCCAGTTTGGAACAGGTCTGTTGTTCCATGTCCAGTGCTAACTGTTGCTTCTTGAGCTGCATACAGGTTTCTTGGGAGGCAGGTAACGTGGTTTAGTATTCTCATCTCTTTTAGAATTTTCCAGTTTGTTGTGATCCAGTCAAAGGCTTGCACATAGTCAATGAAGCAGAAATAGATGTTTTTCTGGAGTTCTCTTGCTTTCTCTATGATCCAACAGATGTTGGCAATTGGATTTCTTGTTCTTCTACCTTTTCTAAATTCAGCTTGCACATCTGGAGTTTTTGGTTCACATAGTGTTGAAGCCTCAGTTCAGTTCAGTCTCTCAGTCGTGTCTGACTCTTTGCGACCCCATGAACTGCAGCAAGCCAGACCTCCCTGTCTATCACCAACTCCTGGGGTTCACCCAAACTCATGTCCATTGAGTCAGTGATGCCATCCAACCATCTCATCCTCTCTTGTCCCCTTCTCCTGCCTTCAATCTTTCCCAGCATCAGGGTCTTTTCAAATGAGTCACCTCTTCGCATCAGGTGGCCAAAGTACTGGAATTTCAGCTTCAACATCAATCCTTCCAATGAACACTCAGGGCTGATCTCCTTTAGGATGGACTGGTTGGATCTCCTTGCAGTCCAAGAGACTCTCAAGAGTCTTCTCCAGTACCACAATTCAAAAGCATCAATTCTTTGGTGCTCAGCTTTCTTTATAGTCCAACTCTCACATTCATACATGATCACTGGAAAAACCATAGCCTTGACTAGATGGACCTTTGTTGGCAAAGTCTCTGCTTTTTAATATGCTGTCTAGGTTGGTCATAACTTTTCTTCCAAGGAGTAAGTGTCTTTTTATTTCATGGCTTCAGTCACCATCTGCAGTGATTTTGGAGCCCAAAAAATGAAGTCTGCTACTGTTTCCACTGTTTTTCCATCTATTTGCCATGAAGTGATGGGACCAGATGCCATGATCTTTGTTTTCTGAATGTTGAATTTAAGTCAACTTTTTCACTCTCCTCTTTCACTTCCATCAAGAGTGTCTTTAGTTCTTCTTCACCTTCTGCCTTAAGGGTGGTGTCATCTGCATATCTGAGGTTATTGATATTTCTCCCAGCAATTTTGATTCCAGCTTGTGCTTCTTCCAGCCCAGTATTTCTCATGATGTACTCTGCATATAAGTTAAATAAACAGGGTGACAATATACAGCCTTGATGTACTCCTTTCCCTATTTGGAACTAGTCTGTTGTTCCATGTCCAGTTCTAACTGTTGCTTCTTGAGCTACACCGATTTCTCAGGAGGCAGGTCAGGTGGTCTGGTATTCCCATCTCTTTCAGAATTTTCCACAGTTTATTGTGATCTACACAGTCAAAGGCTTTGGCATAGTCAATAAAGCAGAAATAGATGTTTTTCTGGAACTCTCTTGATTTTTTGATGATCCAGTGGATGTTGGAAATTTGATCTCTGGTTCCTCTGCCTTTTCTAAAACCAGCTTGAACATCTGGAAGTTCACGGTTCATGTATTGTCGAAGCCTGGCTTGAAGAATTTTGAACATTACCTTGCTAGCACGTGAAGTGAGCCCAATTGTCCAGTAGTTGGAACATTCTTTGGCATTGCCTTTCTTTGAAATGAGAATGAAAACTATCCTTTTCTAGTCCTGTTGCCACTGCTGAGTTTTCCAAATATGCTGGTGTATTGAGTGCAGCACTTTAACAGCCTCAATTTTAGGATTTCAAATAGCTTAGCTGGAATTGTTTCACTTCCACTGGCTTTTTTTTTTTTTTGGAGTAATGCTTCCTAAGGCCCTCTTGACTTCACACTCAGTGATGTCTGGCTTTGGTGAGTGACCACACCTTCGTGGTTATCTGGGTCATTAAGCCCTTTATTGTACAGTTTGTGTAGACTCTTCTGTCTGTGGAATTTTCCAGGCAAGCATACTAGTATGGGTTACCATTTCCTACTCTAGGGGATCTTCCTACATCCAACCTAGGGACTGAATCCACACTTCTTGTGTTTCCTGCATTTGTAGGAGAATTCTTTACTACTGCACCATCTGGGAAGTCCTGAACATAAACTATAGCTGTAATAAAGATCCAGAATAATGCTCACTTCACCCCTACACAGAGCAGCGGAAGCCTAGTGGGGTTCACATCAGAGGAGGATTCAGAGAGCCTGCATGGAGGCATGGGTCTGATCCTCCTGTCCAAAGTGAAGCAGGCCCTGGAGCCTGGCATCCTCTGAACCCCACTGTCATTACAAAGAGCTGCCTTGCCCACTGATGATTTAGATAACAGGAAGTTCTATTCCACGAGGCAGATAAAGAATTCTCAAGAGGCTCTTCTGCTGTTGTCCTCAAGGATCCTTCCAGATGTTTCCATATCAGGCAGCTGCTCCAACAGACTCTCTCTGGGGAGTGCAAGAGGTGTCCAGTATGGAACAGGAACAAACCAGGGAGCCACCATCCTGACTCAGCCTGCTGAGAGAGGGCTGTTCTCGTGATCTTATATGTTTCCCTGGATGTGCTCCGTATTCACCCATGATGGAGGGAAAGAGTTTAAAGAGTTCTCAGATAAGGTCATATGCAGCAGAGGTTCTGGGTGGGAATGGGGCAGAGGTGACTCCTCAGAGTTCAGTCCAGCCCCAGAGAACAGGGTTAGCAGAGAGGTAGGAGGTAACCAAGGGAACACGTAGGCAGTCTTGCTTTGGAAATTGGATGAAGAACAAGGGAGTGAACTAGAATGCTCCCCATTGGGAGTAGTAGGTCAGAAGAGTTTTTCCAAGATAAGAAGGGTAACCATTCCCTGGGTGAAATCAGAGGTGATGAAACCCAGGCATGGACTTATCCTGTAATGATTAATATAAGGAGGGCACACTGCCTTCCAATGACATGCCATTTTGCCTAAGTGACTTGGTGATAAGGTAAAGGCAAGAAATACAGATGGCACAGACCAGACAGTCTGGTTTGTGCAGAGATGGCCCTGGGACTGCAGCTTCAGCAGCAGGCACTGGCTGGACTTCTGCTCTGTCTGTGCGTCGGGTGATGGGCTGAGGCTGGGAAGGTGCTGGTGGTCCCCATGGAGGGCAGCCACTGGCTCAGCATGCGGGAGGCCATATAAGAGCTCCATGCCAGAGGTCACCAAGCATTATCTCTGGAGGTCAATGTGCAAATCAAAGCAGAGGACTTTTTCATCACGAAAAGCTATACCATTCTGTATACCCAGAATGAATTTGATTTCCTCATGTAGGGCCATTTTATTCTGAGTTTTGAAGGAGTACATTTTGTAACGATGTTGTTGGAAACTATGGCAGCTTTGAAAATGTGTCTTTGCTCTTTTAAAGGTCTTGTAAGGGGCTGCTGTTTAACAAGAACCTGAATGCCAGTTCCTTTCATGTGGTTTTAACAGACCCTATTTATCCCTGTTGGAGAAGGCAATGACAACCCACTCCAGTACTCTTGCCTGGCAAATCCCACGGACGGAGGAGTCTGGTAGGCTGCAGTCATTGGGGTCGCTAGAAGTCAGACATGACTGAGCGACTTCACTTTCACTTTTCACTTTCATGCATTGGAGAAGGAAATGGCAACCCACTCCAGTGTTCTTGCCTGGAGAATCCCAGGGACGGCGGAGCCTATCCCTGTGGGGCAGTGCTGGCTAAGTACCTGTCCATTCCCGATGTGTATTTATTATTGAGTCTGTTCCCTGCGACTTAGATGTTGAGGGCACAGCGTGCTCAAACCCTTTCTCATGTGTTGCTAGGATATTAACAACGAATCCAGACTGCATAACATTCTTCCAAGGGGTCAAGAACATGCTCTACCCTCTGGGCCTGAAGTACATCTGCCAGGTTGCTTTCACTTCTTATGCATGTATGGCCTCTGAGTTTCTTCAGAAAGAGGTGTCGCTGGGGGAGATTCTTGCCTCTGGATCCGTGTGGCTGCTCAGAGGAGACTTTGTGATGGACTACCCACGGCCAATCATGCCCAACATGGTGTTCACTGGGGACATCAACTGTGCCAACCAGAAGCCATTTTCTCTGGTGTGTACTGCTGCCTTAAGCAATGTGTGTGCTAAGTCTCCTCTTTGGTGTCCAACTCTGAGTGACCCTAAGGACTGTGGCCCCCACCAGGCTCCGTGGGATTCTCCAGGCAAGAATATTGGAGTGGGTCGCCATGACCTCCTCCAGGTGATCTTCCTGCCCCAGGGATGGGATCCGCATCTGTTTGGTCTCCTGCATTGTCAGGTGGGTTCTTTACCACTCATGCTACCTGGAACACATTAAAAAACAGCAACAACAACAACTTAATTCCAGGTGCTTCAGGAGGTACTGGTCTTTCTGATGATTTCCGCCTCTCATTCTCCTCCTCACCGTCTGTGGTGAGACACATTGTTAAAGTGCCTCCAGGAGTGCAGTAAAGGCTTCCAGTGATCTCTGAGAGGAGTGAGAGGCAGGGTTGAGGGTGTGTAACAGGATTAACAGGCAGTGGTGGCCCTTTTGTAAAGTCATCAGTGTAACTGTTGTGAGGTTTTCTCCAGTGGAGTAGGAGCAGAAACTTGAGCTGTGAATTTATCCTTCAGGGGTTTTGCCTGAGGGTGTTCAATAGAAGTATAAGCAAAGTGGAGTCCGGTTGCTTGCAGCTCAAAAGACAATAAAGAAGCAAGACTGATGGATGTGAAAGTTTGCTTGGATGAATGTTCCCGGGATGGGGGTGCAGAGAGGCGAGTCCTTTCCAAACACTTCTTCCCTCCTTGGACAATCTGGGGCAAGAGCTTTTATTGACAGAGGGAAGGGCCTCTGTGTAGAAACAGCACAGTCAGCTCTGACAGTGGTCTTGAAGTTGGTCATCAGTGGTCTGACCACCATCATGTTGATTGCTTTGTGCTCAGTCGCTCAGTTGTGGCCAACTCTTTGTGACCCCATTGATGGTAGCCTGCCAGGCTCTTTTTTCCATGGAATTTTCCAGGCAAGAATACTGGAGTAGGTGGCGGTTTCCTTCTCCAGGTTTAATTGCTCTAAGTACAGTTAATCTTCTGTCCCAGGGCCAGTTTGTTCCCATTTCCTTGAGGCCAGTTCTCAGAACTGTGGCAGCTTCTATGTCATGCCTACATCTGGTCACCATGTAGTGAACTCCTCCCACCTCATGGGGGTTTCAGTGTCTGTGGCAGCTCACGGGATATGGCTCAGAGCATTAGCCATGGCCCCTGAGGAGGAACTAAAGGTCCTTGACTTTGCGTACTGACTATTTAGTTTCATTGGACTGTTTTCCTTTGTTTTTGCATTTTCTCACTTCGTTGACTAAAGTCATTCTTGGGTTAAAGGTTTTCCACAGACAGAAGGCCGACAGAGGACATGGCCGGTAAGGACCATGGGGTCTGGCACCATCAAAACCAAGAAAGAACTGGCAGATTGTATTTGTTGATCTGATAGTTCCAAGTGGTTTTGTCTTGGAAGAGATTGAGGTGTGGTTACAGGAGAATTAATGCCAAATGGAAGGAGAGTTTCAGAGAGGTTGAATAAATTAAGTGGAAGCGGGACAATAGTGGAGAGAAAAGTCTGGGTCTTCTGTGATTGGAGAAAGAAATAATTTGGTCCAACTTTTCAGAGATGAAGCTGTGCCTGCCATAAGTCTCTGAGCAGGAGTTGGGGTCTGGAGTAAAATGTGGGGATATACATAGCTGAATGGCATGTTAGATAGGTGTTTAAGGTGGGACGTCATCAAAGAGTAGTGATGGAGCCTGGAGAGCAGGTAAAACTGAGCAGTGATGTTGAGAAGTGGGTCTCAAAGAGGAAGTTTCTGACCACATCACCACACCTACCCCAGCCCAGGTCACTGCACCCCAAGTTTCCATGATAGAAACTACCACTTTCCTCATGGTTTCAGATTCTTCCCATGTTAACCCTGAATATTTGGGTTTAATTGAAATAGGACACATAGGGGTACAGTTTGTTTTTTTAATCTACTTAGTAAGCCCTCTTTTTTTTGCCCACTTATATGACATGTGCTGAGTGGATATTAACTTCCATGACTTTAGATCTCTGATAGTTTTTGTATTCTTACCTTTATATCCCTTTATAGTCCTGTGTTTATTATGGCAAAGGACTCTATCTTCACATTTCACTTTTGCTCACACCACAGTCTCTTCTGCTTAGCTTTCGTCCTCTTTGCAGTGCATTTGTGCAACTATAAACCATGTATGTATCTACTAGATTTGTAAAAGGTGGAAAGTGAGGAAGCATTTAAAGAGCATTTGCCACTCTGTTCTTTTTAGTTTTTCTGCGTGAATATATTCTCTAGAGGTAACCGTATTGGTTCAAATCCTCACTCCCATTTTTCTGGCTGAATTACCTTGGCCGTGTGACCTAACTATTTTGACTTTATACTGTCATTGTAAACACACAGATAGTATCTAATTATTATAAAGTGCCCAGCAGGACATGGTGTATCATCTGAAGGCATTTGGATATGCTTGTGCCAATTTATGTGGTACGTGAAAAATCATGTACACTGAAGTTCTCAAATGTTGCCATGGTAACCACACTAGTAATCACCTTTTCTCCACTCTACTGTTGTTTTTCCTTTGAGATTTTGTCACTCATTTATTTAGTGTGGTTTACACTTAGAGGTTTACCTTTGGAGGTGGGCTTCCCTGGTAGCTCAGATGGTAAAGACTCCACCTGCAATGCAGGAGACCCTGGTTTGATTCCTGGGTCTGAAAGGTCCCCTGGAGAAGGGAATGTTTGCCTGCTCCAGTATTCTTGCCTGGAGAATCCCGTGGACAGAGGAGCCTGGTGGGCTACAGTCCATGGGGTTACAAAGAGTTGGACATGACTGAACGACTTTCACTTTACCCTTAGAGGTGATGTCTTTATTAATGGACCATTTTTTTCAAAATATGAAATATTAAAATCTAAATCTTTTGCATTTTTGTTTCTTCTCCTTCTTAAGGTTTATGACATGTTGAATTATTTTACTGGTCTTCTCAAAGAAATAGCTTATGGGTTTGCTTGTTCTTTTTACTATTTTTGTTTTCTATTTCATTAGTTGCCACTTGTTTTTTATTGATGATGTCATGCTTGCTTAGTTGATTTTATAGCTGTTTTCCTGCTTTCTTTAGGTAAGCATTAATTTTCTTTTGCTTTCCTAATAATAAAGAATTGATGGTCATAAATAAAGCACTTCTTAGATCCCTTAGATTTTGAAATAAATTGTTCTCATTTTCTTTCTATTTTTTAACTTAAACTTTGTTTTTGATTTCCTCTTTGAGTCAGTGACTATCTGTTTTTAAACATTACTTTATTGGTTATTTATTTATTTTTGGCTGCGCTGAAACTCTGTTGCTGCTCAGGCTTTCCTCTAGTTGCCGCAAGCAGGGTCTACTCTCCGTCGCAAGGTCCAGGCTTCTCGTTGTGGTGGCTTCTCTTGTTGGGCAGTGCAGACTCTAGGGCGTGCCGGCGTCAGTAGTTGTGGAGCGTGGGTTCATTAGCTGTGGTTCCCAGGCTCTAGAGCACAGGCTCAGTAGGTGCGGCCCTCGGGCTCCGTTGCTCTGAGGCTGGCGGGGTCTTCCCAGATCAGCGATTGCACCTGGGTCTCCTGCGATTGCCCGCGGATTCTTTCCCATTGATCCACCAGGGGAGCCCTGCCGTTCGTTGTTGCTGGTGTTAACAAGGTTGCTTCTCAGTTCCCACGTGGTTAAGATTTATTGTGGCCACCTTTCTCCTATTTTTTCTATTTATTTTGGATTGTAATCAGAGAATGTTTCTTGTGAAGCCACTGCTATAAAAAATTTCTCAATAGGTCTTCTTTCTGGTCTATTACACAATTACCCAATAGAAGTATAACGCATAGCACGTGTGTAACTGAAAGCTTTGTAGTTGGCATACGTAGAAAAACAAAAAGAGGGTTACGTTAATTTTAATAGTATATTAAATCATATATATATATAATATTATCCTTTAAAGATATACTCAGTGTAAAAAATTTAAAGGTGTTCATTTGCTATCATTTCTTTCAGTTTTATTGAGGTATAATTGACAGGCAGCCCTGAATAAGCTTAAAGTGGATGGCAGAGTGATTTGACTTTTCTAGATCATGAGGCGATTGCTATAACAAGTTTAGTGATCATTCATCATCTTATACAGATACAAAATTAAAGGAGCAGAAAAGTTTTTTTACCTTGTGATAAGAATTATTAGAATATACTCTCTCAACGATGTTCATATGTAACGTACAATAGTGTTAATTATATCTATCATGTTGTACATTACACCCCTGTCCTTATTTCTCTCATAATTGAAGACTGCCTTCATCCATCTCCCCTTTGCCCCTGCTCTCTGCCTCTGGTAGCCACAAATCTGATTTCCATTTCTATGCATTTGTTGATTTTTGAAACACAATTGACCACAGCACTATGTTAGTTCTGTTAGACAGCATAGTGATTCAGTACTTCCATACCCTTCAAAAGAATCACCATGATAAATCCAGTTATGATATTCACAGTAGAAAGGTGTTACATAACTTTTGACTCTGTTTCTTGCACTCTTGTTTCATACCTGTGACATTTATTTTGCAACTGGAAGTTTGGATCTTTTAAAAAACTTTTTAATTTGCGGATAATTGCTTTACAAAATTGTCTTGGTTTCTGCCGTACGTCAACATGAATCAGCCATAGGTATACGTATAACTCCTCTCTTTCGAACCCCTCTGCATCTCCCACTCCACCCCACCCCTCTAGGTTGTCATGAAGCACCTGATTGGAGCACCTTGCACCATACAGCAAATTTCCACTGCCTATGTGTTTCACACACGGTAATTTATATGTTTCCCTGCTATGCTCTCAATTCCCCTCCCCCCCGCCTCCTCCCCTCACTGTGTCCACAAGTCTGTTCTCCATGTCTGTGTCTCCATTGCTGCTCTGCAAATAGGTTCATTAGTACAATCTTTCTAGATTCCATATACATGCATTGAACGAAAGTGCCAGTCAGTCATGTCTGACTCTTTGTGACCCCACGGACTGTAGCTCACCAGCTTTCTCTGTCCAAGGAATTCTCTGGGCAAGAATACCGATAGAGTGGGTTACCATGTCCTTCTCCGACATAGGCATTAGTATATATTTGTTTTACTCTTTCTGACTTCTTCGCTCTGTGTAGCAGGCTCTGGGTTCATCTACCTCATTAGGGCTGACTCAAATGTGTTCTTTTGTATGGCTGTGTGATATTCCATTGTGCATATGCACAAGAAAGTCTGTATTCTCATCCCCTGTGCCCTTCTCTCTCCTTTCCACCCCCATCCCCTCTGCCAGCTGCCTGTTTGTCTGTCTCTATGAGTCTGTTGGTTTTGCCATGGTTGCTCATTTGCTTTGTCTTTTTTCCCACGTGTAAGTGAAATCATACAGTATTTGTCTTTCTCTGTCTTACTTCACTAAGCATAATACCCTCTAGGTCCATCCATGGACCGAGACAAGATGACAAGATTTCTTTCTTTCTTATGGCTGAGTAATATTCAATAGCCAATATATCTTGGCTATTGTAAACAGCAGTACAACAAACATATGGGTGTATATAGCTTTTCTAATTAGTGATTTCCATTTCTTTGTATGAACACCCAGCAGTAGAATTTCTGGATCATATGGTAGTCCTATTCTTACCTTTTTGAGAATCTCTGTAGTGTTTTCCATAGTGGCTCTCCCAATTTACGTTGACACCAACAGTGCCCTAGAGTTCCCTGTTTTCTGCATCCTTGCCAGTACTTGTTATTTATCGTCTTTTTGATAATAGTCATTCTGACAGGTGTGAAGCAATAGTTCCTTATGATTCAATCTTCATTTCTCTGATGATTAGTGACGTGAAGCATCTTTTTATGTACCTGTTTGCCTTCTGTATGTCTTCTCTGGAAAAATGTCTGTTTGAGTCTTCTGCCCATTTTTAATCACGTTTTGTTGTTGTTGACTTGTATGAATTCTTTGTGTACTTTGGGTATTAGCCTATTATTAGATGTGTCATTTGCAAATATCTTCTTCCATTCGGTAAGTGGCCTTTCCCTTTTGCTTGTAATTTTCTTTGCTGATCAAAAGGTTTTAGTTTGATAAAGTCCATTTGTTTATTTTACTTTTATTTCTCTTGTCTGAGGAGTCATATCCTCCCACAATATGTATTACTAATATCGAAGTTAAAGAGCATACTGCTGATGTCCTCTACTAGAAGTTTTATGGTTTTAGGTCTTACACTTAAGTCTTTACTCTATTTTGAATTTATTTTTGCTCATGGCATGAGAGATTAATCCAGCTCGATTCTTTTGCATGTAGCTGTCAATTATGCTTGAAGCATAATTAATTTGCAATCTTGTGTTAGTCTCTGTTGTACAGTAAAGTGATTCAGATATATATTCTTTTTCAGATTCTTTCCCATTATAGATTCTTACAAGGCATTGAAACACTTCCCTGTGATATACAGTAGGAACTTGCTATTTATCTATTTTATATAGAGAGATGGACATCTGTTATCTGAACATAAGCTATAAGATGTAATGAAGGCCCAGATTAATGTACACTTCAGTCCCTAAACAGTGTAATGGAAGACTGGCACCTTCAGCATCAGAAGAGGAGTTCAGAGAGCCTGCTCTGAAGCCAGGGGAAACCCTCCTGTCCCAGGGTGAGCAGAGTTGGGGGGCGGCGCCCTTTAACCCTGCTGTGTCGTTGCTAAGGTCTGCTTCCCCACTGATGCTTTGTTGCTGTTCTTCTTCTTCAGTCGCCAAGTATTGTCCAACTCTTTGTGACCCCATGAACTGCAGCATGGCAGGCTTCTTTGTCCTTCACGATCTTCTGGAGTTTGCTCAAACGCATGTCCGTTGAGTCAGTGAAGTCATCCAACCATCTCATCCTTTGTCACCTCCTTCTCCTCTTGCCCTCAGTCCTTCCCAGAATCAGTGTCTTTTCCAATGAGTCTGCTGTTCACATCAGCTGGCCAAAGTATTGGAGCTTCAGCTTCAGCATCAGTCCTTCCAACGAATATTCAGGGTTGATTTCCTTTAGGATGGACTGGTTTGATCTCCTTGCAGT
Source organism: Capra hircus (assembly GCF_001704415.2). Lineage (NCBI taxonomy): Eukaryota > Metazoa > Chordata > Mammalia > Artiodactyla > Bovidae > Capra > Capra hircus. The sequence continues at coordinate 7,386,597 of NC_030810.1, read as the reverse complement.
CCAAGGGACCCTCCAGTTCTTCTCCAGCACCACAGTTAGAAAGCATCAACTCTTTGGTGCTCAGCCTTCTTTATGGGCCACTCTCACATCTGAACATGACTACTGGAAAAACCAACGCTTTAGGTAACAGCAACATGTATCCCATACAACAGATAAAGAGTTCTTAACCAGTCCTTCTGCTGTCTCCCTCAGGGATCTTTTCAGATGTTTCCATATCTGATGGCTGCTCCAATAAACTGTCTGCTGAACAGTACAAGAGGTGTCCATTGTGGAACAGGAACAAACCAGAGCGCCACCATCCCCTTTTCGCTGAGAGAAAGCTGTCTTAGCAATGTGATATGTTTCTCTGGATGTGTTCTGTGTTCACCCATGAGTGGGGGGAAAGAGATTCAAGAGTTCTCAGATAAGGTCACATCCAGGAGAGGTTCTGGATGGGGACTGGGGCAGAGGTGACTCCTCAGTGTTCAGTCCAGCCCCAGAGAACACGGTTGGCAGAGAGGTAGGAGGTGACCAAGGGAATGGGCAGGCACAGTCTTGCTTTAGGTCTTGGATGAAGAACAAGAAAGTGAACTAGAATGTTCCCCAGAGGGAGCAGCAGAGTCAAAGGAGTTTTTCCAAGATAAGGGGGAGTGATCTTTCCGGGTGAAAGCAGAGGTGATAAACACAGGCATAGACGTATCCTGCAATATATGTGTAATCATCAATCTGCCTTCCAATGACATGCCATTTTGCTTAAGTGACTTGATGATAAAACAAAGATAAGGGAACACATATAGGTGACACAGCCCGACCAGGGACTCAGTTCCTTCTGGGTTGTGCAGAGATGGCCCTGGGACTGCAGCTTCGGCGGCAGGTGCTGGCTGGACTCCTGCTCTGTCTGTGCGTCGGGAGATGGGCCGAGGCTGGGAAGGTGCTGGTGGCCCCCATGGAGGGCAGCCACTGGCTCAGCATGCGGGAGGTTGTGCGAGAGCTCCACGCCAGAGGTCACCAGGCAGTGGTCCTGTCTCCAGAGATAAATATCCACATCAAGGCAGAGGACTTTTTCACCACGAAATCATACGCCATTCCGTACACCCAGGACCAGTTTGATTCCATCATGAAGGGCCGTCCTGATGAGGTTTTTGAAAGAGTACATTTTCTAACACGGTTTTGGGAAACTATGGCAACATTGAAAAATGTGTCTTTGTTCTTTGCAAGGTCTTGTGAGGCACTGTTGTATAACAAGGACCTGATCAGAGACCTGAATGCCAGTTCCTTCGATGTGGTTTTAACGGACCCTGTTTACCCTTGCGGGGCAGTGCTGGCTGAATACCTGTCCATTCCTGCTGTGTTTTTCTTGCGTTTCCTTCCCTGTGACTTAGATGCTGAAGGCACAGCGTGCCCAAATCCTTTCTCTTATGTTCCTCGGTTATTAACAATGAATCCAGACCGCATGACATTCTTCCAAAGGGTCAAGAACATGCTCTACCCTCTGGGCCTGAAGTACATTTGCCTGGTTTCTCTCACTCCTTATGAACGTATGGCCTCTGAGCTTCTTCAGAGAGAGGTGTCGCTGGGGGAGATTCTTGCCTCTGGATCCGTGTGGCTGTTCAGAGGAGACTTTGTGATGGACTACCCGCGGCCGATCATGCCCAACATGGTGTTCATCGGGGGCATCAACTGTGCCAACAGGAAACCGTTATCTCAGGTGTGTACTGCTGCTGTTGTTCAATCAGTGCTCCCAGTGGAGCACATTATATTTTATATAAAAACAACAAATCAGGGTGTTTTGTTATGTACTGATCTTTCTGATGATTTCCACCTCTCATTCTCCTCCTCACCGTCTGTGGTGAGACACATTGTTAAAGTGCCTCCAGGAGTGCAGTAAAGGCTTCCAGTGATCTCTGAGAGGAGTGAGAGGCAGGGTTGAGGGTGTGTAATAGGATCGACAGGCAGTAGTGGCCCTTTTGTAAAGTCATTGGTGTAACTGTTGTGTGGTTTTCTCCAGCAGAGTAGGAGCAGGAACTTGAGCTGTGAATTGTCCTTCAGGGGATTTTGCCTGAGGGTGTTCAATAGAAGTGTAAGCAAAGTGGAGTCCAGTTGCTTGCAGCTCAAAAGACAGTAAAGAAGCAAGACTGGTGGATGTGAAAGTTTGTCGGATGAATGTTCCTGGGATGGGGGTGCAGAGAGGCGAGTCCTTTCCAAACACTTCTTCCCTCCTTGGACAATCTGGGGCAAGAGCTTTTATTGACAGAGGGAAGGGCCTCTGTGTAGAAACAGCACAGTCAGCTCTGACAGTCATCTCAAAATCAGTGGTCTGACCACCATCATTTTGATTGTTTTCAGTACAGTTAATCTTCTGTCCCAGGGCCGGTTTGTTCCCATTTCCTTGAGGCCAGTTCTCAGAACTGTGGCAGCTTCTTCATGCCTACATCTGGTCACCATGTAGTGAACTCCTCCCACCTCATGGGGGTTTCAGTGTCTGTGACAGCTCACGGGATATGGCTCAGAGCATTAGCCATGGCCCCTGAGGAGGAACTAAAGGTCCTTGACTTTGCTTACTGACTATTATTTTTGTTGGACTGTTTTCCTTTGTTCTTGCATTTTCTCATTTATTTGACTATACTCATTCTTTGGCTAAAGGTTTTTCCACAGACTAAAGATAGACAGAGGACATGGCCAGTAAGAATCATGGGGTCTGACTCCATTTCAAAAGAAAGAACTGACAGATTGCATTGGTTGACCTGATCGTTTTAGTGGTTTTTGTCTTGGAAGCCGCTGAGGTGTGGTCACAGGAGACCTCGATCCCGAAAGGAAGCAGAAGTTCCAGAGGGATTGAATAAATCAAGTGGAAGTGAGACCATACCAGAGAGAGACGTTGGGGTCTCTGTGACTGGAGAAAGAAATAGCTGAGTCCAGCTCCTCAGAGATGGAGCTGTGCTGACCAGAACTCTTTTGACCAGGAGTTGGGGTCTGGAGTAAAATGTGGGGATTTACGCAGTTGGATTCTATGTCAGCTAGTTCTCCTTCACGGGACACTGAAGTCATCAAAGGCTGGTGGTAGGGGCTGGAGAGGAGGTCAGTCTGAGCCTATGAACACAGTGGACGGGAGGAAGGCAGTGAGGCTGAGAACTGAGTCTCAAAGAGGAAGGGTTTGACCACATCATCACACCTACCCCAGCCCAGGTCACTGCACCCCAAGTTTCCATGAGGGAAACTACCACTTTCCTCATGGTTTCAGGGTCTTCCTATGTTAACCCTGAATATTTGGGTTTAATCAAAATAGGACTCTTGGAGCACGATTTGTGTTTTAATCTACTTAGTTAGCCCTCTTATTTTTGCCCACTTATATGACATATACTGGATTTACATTGACTTCGATGACTTTAGATCTCTTAGAGTTTTTGTAGTCATATTTTTATATCTCTTTATATTAATGCATTCATTATTGCACAGGACTCTAACTTCAGTTTTCTTTTTTTGCCCACACCACAGAAGATCTATTCTACTTTGTTTTCTTCTTTCTTCATGCAATGCATTTGTTCAATTATAAAATATGTATGTATCTATTAGATTTGTAAATAGTGAAAATGAGGGAAGAATTTGAAAAGTAAATGCTGCTGTTTTCCTTTTAGTTTTTCTGTGTGAATAGATTCTCTAGAGTTAATAGCATTTGCTCACATCTTCACTCTCATTTTTGTGGTTGAATGTCCATGGGTGGCAGACCTAACCATTCTGACCTTAATATTGTCACTGTGAACGTGCAAATAGTATCTATCATCATTATTAAAAGGTGCCCAGCATGACAAGTAATGTCATCTGGAAGCATTTAGATATGTTTGTGCCGATTTATTTGGTACATGTAAGAACATTAACCCTGTAATTCTCAAGTGTTATCATCTTTGTTCCACTAAATTTTTATTTTGAAATTTTTGTCATTCACATTTATTTTATTTGGTTTACTCTTAGATGTGACTCCTTTAAATGTTTATGAAAATTGTCATCAAAATATGAAAGATTAAAGTTTAAATTTTTAATATTTTTGTTCCTTCTCCTTCTTATAATTTATGATATGTTGAATTACATTATTGGTCTTCTCAAAGAAATAGCTTTTGGATTTGCTTTTTCATTTTACTCTTTTTGTTTACTATTTCATTAATTGTAGCTTGTTGTTTTATTTTTTTTTTTAATGATACCATCATTGCTTCCTTTGGTTTATTTTATAGCTGCATTTCTAATTTCCTTAGGTAAGATTAAGTTCCTTTATGTTTTCTTAATAATTAAGAATTGAAGTTTCTTTATTCATAAATAAAACATTTTTCTCAATCCCTTAGAGTTTTACATAAATTGCTCTCATTTTTTGACTTAAATTTATGTTTTTGATTTGCTCTTTGTGTCAGTGGCTTCTATTTATTTTAAAGAAGGTTGTTTCTTAATTCCCATATAATTAAGATAATTGCAGTCATTTTTCTCTTAATTTTTCTAATTATTTTGAATTATAATCAGAGATTGTTTTTTGTGAGTCACTACTTTTAAAAAATTTCTTAATATGTTTTCTTTATGGTCTAGAATTGTCCAATAGGAATCTAATGTAAGTCATATATGTAATTGAAGGCTTTTTGGTATGTATATTAAAAAAAAGTAAAAAGAGGATTGCAGTTAATTTTAATAATATATTTTATTGAATCAAATATATTAAAACATTATCCTTTAAACATATACTCAATATAAAATTGTATTTAGGTGCTTGTTTGCCATTGTTTCTTCCAGTTTTATTGAGACATAATTGACAGGCAACCTTGGTTAAACTTAAGGTGGATAGCAGCGTGATTTAGCTTTCTAGATCATGAGACTTTTACCACAAGTTTAGTGATCACGCATCATCTAAGCACAAAATTAAAGGAATTAGTGTTGTTAACTACAGTCTTGGTATTTATTTCTCTTATAACTGAAAATTATGGACATGAGTTTGGACATGCTCTGGGAGCTGGTGATGGACAGGGAAGCCTGGCGTGCTACAGTCCATGGGGTCACAGAGAGTTGGACATGACTGAGCAACAGAACTGATGACTGGAAGTTAGTACATAGACTGCTTGTGCGCTCAGCTGCTTTAGTCATGTCTGATTCTCTGCAACCCTATGGATTGTAGCCTACCAGGTGCCTCTGTCCCTGGGATTTTCCTGGCAGGAATACTGGAGTGGGTTGCCTTGCCCTCTGCCAGGGGGTGGTCTTCCAGACCCAGAGATGGAACCTGCATCTCCTGCATTGCAGGCAGATTCTTTATCGCTCCCCCTCCTCCCATCCCCTGCCTCTGGTAGCCACAAAGCTGGTTGCTATTTCTGTGAGTATGCTTCTTAGTTCTCAAAGTATGATTGGCCTGCAGCTCTATGTTTGTTCCTATTACACAACATGGTGATTCAGTCCTTCTGTACACTTCAAAATAATCACCACAATAAATCCAGCCATGACATTCATCACAGAAATGTATTATATAACTATTGACTGTATTTCTCACACTCTTATTTCATACCTATGACACTTTGCAACTGGAAGCTTGGCTCTTAATCCCACTCACCCTTTACTCTCCTTTCCCCACTCTGATCCCCTGTCGATAGCCTGTTTGTTCTCTGTATCTGTGAGTCTGTTTCTGTTTTGTTATGGTTGTTCATTTTCATTGCCTTTTATTTTCCACATGTAAGTGAAATCATACGGTATTTATCTTTATACGTCTTACTTCACTAAGTGTAATACCCACGAGGTCCATCCATGTTGTCGCAATGGCAAGATTTCATCCTTTTTTATGGCTCAGCAATGGGTGTTCTTTGAAAGGACTGATGCTAAAGCTGAAACTCCAGTACTTTGGCCACCTCATGTGAAGAGTTGACTCATTGGAAAAGACTCTGATGCTGGGAGGGATTGGGGGCAGGAGGAGAAGGGGACGACAGAGGATGAGATGGCTGGATGGCATCACCGACTCAATGGACATGGGTTTGGGTGGACTCTGGGAGTTGGTGATGGACAGGGAGTCCTGGCATGCTGCGATTCATGGGGTCACAAAGATTCGGGCATGACTGAGTGACTGAACTGAACTGAATATGCAATAGCCAATATTTTTGGTTATTGTAAATGATGCTGCAATGAACCTTGGGGTGCATATCTATTTTCTAATTACTGTTTTTATTTTCTTTGTGTAAATACTCAGGAGTAGAATTGCTTCATCATATGACAGTTGTACTGTTTTCCATTGTGGATGCACCAATTTACATTGCCTCCAACAGTGCCCTAGAGTTTCCTTTTCTTTACATTCTTACCAACTTGTGTGTTTTACATTTTTTTCACACCATCTTTTGTTATTTGCTTAATCACCACGTACATGTAACAGTTCTTTGAAAAATGCCATTTGTATTGTGATAAGTATTTTATTAAATCTGTAGATTGCCTTAAGTAGTACAGTTGTTTCAACAATATTAACTATTCCAATCCATGAATATGGTACATCTTTCCATCTGTTTGTGTTGTCTTCAATTACTTTTATCAGTGCCTTATAAATTTCTCAGTATAGGTCTTTTATCTTCTTATAGTTATTTCTAGGTATTTTTATTATTTTGATGTTACTGGAAGTAGATTGTTTCCTTAACTTCTCTTTCTGATAGTTCATTGTCAGTATATAGAAATGCAACAGATTTCTGTTTTACTAAAGTCATTAATGAGTTCTAATAGTTTTCTTGGTGGCATCGTTAGGGTTTTCTCTGTGTAGTGTCATGTCCTCTGAAAACAGTGACAGTTTTACTTCTTCTTTTCTAACTTGGATTATTTTTTTGTGCGTTATAGATGTTTGGTTGGTGGTTACCATGTTGTTTCCTTGGTAGCAATCTCTCTATATATGTGATTATTTCAAATTGTTAATATTTTAAGTTCAAAAGCATTTTAACAACTCTGTTTTCAAACTCTCTCCACATTTACTATTTTTGACATATTTCAGACCTTTTTGTTTTGTGTATCCTTTAGCTACTCACTGTGGATGATTTTACTACTTTTGTCTTTTAACCTTCCTGCTAGCCTTATATGTGGTTGATGTACTACCTTTGTTGTATATTTATCTTTACCAAAGAAATTGTTTTTCTTTTGTAATTTTCATATTTTAAATGGTGGCCTTTACTTTTCCACTTAGAGAACACTCTTTAAAAATTCTTGTAAACCTGGTTTCATGGTGCTAGACTGTGAGTTCTGCTTGTCTGTAAAACTTTTGATCTCTGCTTTGAATCTGAATGAAAGCTTTGTCAAGTAGGGCACTTTTGGTTGTTTTTCATCGCTTTAAATATATCATGCCATTTCCTTCCAGCCTGCAGAATTTCTGCTGCAAAGTTAGCTTATAATCTGATGGGTTGGCTGTGGGGTCTGGAGTGTCACAAAACTTGTTTTGGCCTGCTGGTACATGGAGCCAGGGCCCACAGAGTCCTGAGGCTTGTACCAGCCTGCTTGTGGGTGGGTTGAGTCTGGGGCTAATGCTGGCCACTTGTAGGTGGAGCTGGGTCCTGGAGTCTCTGATTGAATGGCCCAGGGGTCCATGATCTGGTGTCAACTTGCTGGAGGATAGGGTCAGGGTCCAGGTAGTCCAAGGGTTAGTGCTGGCTCCTTGGTGGCTGGAGTTGTGACCCAGGGTCTCTGGCTGCAGGGCCTGGGGGTCCTGGATTTGGTGTTGACCCACTGGAGGATGGGGCCTGGGCCCTAGGCATCCTTGGGCTACTGCTGGAGCACTGGTAGGAGTCCAGGTCCTGGGCCCTCTGGTGAATGGGTCCAGGTGCTGGGTGGCAGAGAACTCAGGGGGTCTTAGGCAGCTGGCCTGTTAGCAAGTGGGCCTCTGTCCCCACTTGGCTAGCTGCTTGACTTGAAGCATCATAGTACTGGTGCCTACAAGCAAGGAGAGTAGGGCTGGGTCCTGATGCTAATGAGCTAGAAGGTTGATCCCAAAATGGCCCTTGCCAGCGCAGTGTCATCATGATAGAATGGAGCTCTCCAAAGAGCTGCTGTCAGTGTCCACATCCCCAGGATGATCTCTGTTGCCTCCTGCCTCTCTGGGAGGTCCTCTGAGCCCCATATCAGGTATCCAAGACAGCAAGAACAACTTCCAGAATATCTGGTTTGAAGGTCAGTGGGGCTCACTTTTGGGAGAACCAGAGGGCTGTAGGAAACAGACTTTACTTTTCAAGGATGCACACAAAATCTCATACACTCTAGGGCCCAGAGCAAAAGCAGGAACCCGCTAGTCTTGGAGAACTGCCGGGAGCCAGCGTGGAGGATCCCGCCTATGGCAAAGGTCATGAGGAAGAGGCCTGATGGGCAAAGGCGAGATCAGGACTCGAGGGACCCCCTGGATCTGCTTGAGCATCTACCCCTCAACCAGAATCTGTCTGTCTTACTATTTTATGTCTTTCACCAACTCTTCTGACACTAACAGGGGGCTGTCCCCAACCACCTTTCTCTGGAAAGAGTTAACTTAGGGCTCTAGTTGATAAATCTCCCGGGCATGAAAGGAATGTTTCAAATCCCCTGTTAGCATTCTAGCTTACTTGGCAGGTTTATCCAGACTCTTGCAACATTGTTGGGCCAATGCTTGCTGCCAAGTTCTCACATCCCTTATCCATTGTGTTCCTGGGAGTGCATATAGTCAGGATGTAGAAATAACAAGCAGTAGCTTTAGCATTAGCAACATTAGACTTTGAGTTAATAAGTTCTTTCTTTGTCAATGGCAGAAAATATGATCTGTGTAGAAGGTGGAGACCCACCATCATCCACCGCCATAGCCTCTCCCATAGGCTATCTAACAGCCTAATGACGGGGGTCCAGAACATCTCCAATCATATTACACAGAGCAAAAGCATCTACAGGAAGCTTTTTTGGCCTATGCAAAGTGTAATAAGTTTTTAACTGTTTCCCTACCCTTTTCAAGTATCTAAATCAATAGTGTCCTCTTCTGGAAACCAAGGACATTGTTCTTGTACAAATGTAAAAAAGGGTTAAACGCTAGCTTTTTTAACCTTAATTTCTCTTTTGTTTAACAGTTGCAAAATTACTCCTATAAAAACCTGTCATTCTTTAGACTCACTTTTACCCATGTCAGAAATTTGATAGAGAAAGATTTAAGATTTCAGTACAGATTTCTTGTCTTATATTGCAAGAATCAACACTTCAGGTTTCTTTCAACCTATCAACCGGGTTTCTTCTCAACCCAAAACTTCCCACCCCTCTTCCCCTACCTATCTTATGCAGGGAGGTCTGCGGCACCCTGAGTGGGGTCCTAGCCATCCGAAAACTGAACAATGGGGGAGACCTACCTTCAGATGTCCCTGTTCCAGGTGCCACTTGCCGCGGTCCAGCCCTGGTTGGATCCAGGATATCTTCAGGGTGATGGCATAGAGATAAGGAAAGAATGACACAGGGTGACCAAGCTTCAGTGAGCGAGGCCCACTTACTTTGTTTCCAGAGAGGGCATTTATACCCTGAGTTATACATAGAGCAAGGTGAAAAATGCAGAGTCAACTCAACATTCCATCAGTATTAACTTTTATCTATATCAGGTTCCTTCCTGGAAGAGTCTTATTTTTTGTACATTATCCTCTGGCCTGGAGGCCTGTTGATATTTTATGACCTCTTTTTGATAAAGGTTGGTCAGCCAGAACAATAATTTTCCCTTAAAGTGTTTCTTCTTAAATTTCTAGCCTGTGTCACCCTTAAAGTACAGAGTTACATTTTTATGGAGCAAAGATTCAACGGGTTACAGCAAAGAAATAACTTGCTAACTCAAAGTCTAATGGTCAGTTCAGTTCAGTTCAATCTCTCAGTCATGTCTGACTTTTTGTGACCCCATGAATCACAGCATGCCAGGCCTCCCTGTCCATCACCATCTCCTGGAGTTCACTCAGACTCACATCCATTGAGTCCGTGATGCCATCCAGCCATCTCATCCTCAGTCGTCCCCTTCTCCTCCTGCCCCCAATCCCTCCCAGCATCAGAGTCCTTTCCAATGAGTCAACTCTTTGCATGAGGTGGCCAAAGTACTGGAGCTTCAGCTTTAGCATCATTCCTTCCAAAGAAATCCCAGGGTTGATCTCCTTCAGAATGGACTGGTTGGATCTCCTTGCAGTCCAAGGGACTCTCAAGAGTCTTCTCCAACACCACACTCCAAATGCATCAATTCTTCAGCGCTCAGCCTTCTTCACAGTCCAATTCTCACATCCATACATGACTACTGGAAAAACCATAGCCTTGACTAGACGGATCTTAGTCAGCAAAGTAATGTCTCTGCTTTTGAATATACTATCTAGGTTGGTCATAAGTTTTCTCCAAGGAGTAAGCATCTTTTAATTTCATGGCTGCAATCACCATCTGCAGTGATTTTGGAGCCCCCCAAAATAAAGTCTGACACTGTTTCTACTGTTTCCCATCTATTTCCCATGAAGTGATGTTGCTAATGCTAAAGCTACTGCTTGTTATTTCTACATCCTGACTATATGCACCCCTAGGAACACAATGGATAAGGGATATGAGAACTTGGCAGCAAGCATTGGCCCAACAATGTTGCAAGAGTCTGGATAAACCTGCCAAGTAAGCTAGAATGCTAACAGGGGTTTGAAACATTCCTTTCATGCCCAGGAGATTTATCAACTAGAGCCCTACGTTAACTCTTTCCAGAGAAAGGTGGTTGGGGACAGCCCCCTGTTAGTGTCAGAAGAGTTGGTGAAAGACATAAAATAGTAAGACAGACAGATTCTGGTTGAGGGGTAGATGCTCAGGCAGATCTAGGGGATCCCTCGAGTCCTGATCTCGCCTTTGCCCATCAGGCCTCTTCCTCATGACCTTTGCCATAGGCGGGATCCTCCACGCTGGCTCCCGGCAGTTCTCCAAGATTAGCGGGTTCCTGCTTTTGCTCTGGGCCCTAGAGTGTATGAGATTTTGTGTGCATCCTTGAAAAGTAAAGTCTGTTTCCTACAGCCCTCTGGTTCTCCCAAAAGTGAGCCCCACTGACCTTTAAATCCAGATATTCTGGAAGTTCTTCTTGCTGTCTGGGATACCTGATATGGGGCTCAGATTCCTCACCACAGGGTTCCTTCACTGGAACCCTCATAGTGCTGTTGGTGGGAGTGTAAAATGGTACATTGTGGAAAACAGTATGTCAGCTCCTCAAAAAATTAAAAATAGAATTATCAGATGATCCAGCAACTCCACTTCTGGGTATATACCCAAAATAATTGAAAGCAACATCTCAAAGAGGTATTTGTATACCCATGTTCATAGCAGCATTATTCACAACAGCCAGAAGGTGAGAGAAACCCATGTCCAGTGGCAGATGAACAGATAAGCAAAATGTGGTCTATCTATACAATGGAATATTATTCAGCCTTAAAAATAAAGGAAATTCTGACAACATATATGACAACATGAATGAACCCAGAGGACATGATGCTGAGCGAAATAAGTCAGTATCAAAAAGACACATACTGTATGACTCCACTAACATGAGGAACCTAGAGTAGTCAAATTCATAGAGACAGAAAGTAAAATGGAGGTTGCTAGGGACTATGAAGTGGCGGAAACTGTGGAGATGTTAAGGGGTATACAGTTTCAGCTTTTCAAGATGAATAGTTCTGGAGACTGGTTGCACAACAATATGACTGTAATTAACACTACCAAGCTGTACACTTAAAAGTGGTTAAGATGGTAAATCTTATGTTGGGGTATTTTATCATGATTAAACATTTTTAAAAGGCAAACTTTATGAGGAAACAGTCAAACCTATGTGAGCCAATTCAGCAGCTATATGTTTAAAGTAAAACCTATTAAATATTTCAAATGTAAATTGAGCAAAATTAAGTTAAATGGGGAAATATTTTAAGACATCACTTTCAGAATTAGGTGTGTTGAGCTTTTTAATTAGAATATTGAAAATATGCATTTTAAGATGGATTAATGGAACATTTATAAACATTGATCATATGTTATCTGATGAAGTTAGCCACTAACTACATATGACTACTGGGCACTTAAGATGTATAGTCCAAATTGACATAAGTGTAAGCGTAAAATACACTGTAAGTGTAAAATACATAGCATTATTTGAAGACTTAATGTGAAATATCTCACTAATTTTATATTGAGGGCAGTGGCCAATATGTTGAAGGAATAACTCGAATTCACACCCTCCCATGTTGTACTCAGTCGTGTCCAATTGTTTGTGATTCCACGGACTGTAGCCTGCTAGTCTCCTCTGTCCATGCGGATTCTCCAGGCAAATATACTGGAGTGCGTTGCCATGCCCACCTCAAGGGAATCTTCCCAACCCAGGGATCAAACGGGTCTCCCACATTGCAAGTGGATTCTTTACCATCTGAGCCACCAGGGAAGCCCAAGAATACTGGAGTGGGTAACTTATCCCTTCTCCAGGGGATCTTCCTGGCCCAGGAATGGAACTGGGGTCTACTGCACTGCAGGCAGATTTTTTACCAGCTGAGATACCAGGGAACACCAGTATTACCATTTATAGAATACTGATGTGAAAGGCCTGAAAACTAGCAGAAAAGACAAGTTTATAATTAAAGATATAAAGAAGGAACCACAATGAGATGTGTAGGAGAAATGAAGATACAGTATAATCAAGACTGATACCCTAGGTGGTAGACTCACAAATAGAGTGATTATAATTTCAGATGAGAAAACAAGCTGCATTTTTAGCCTGTCCAGTTCAGATATCTTTTCAATCTCATGCCTTATGCTAACCTTTCTTTGGAGATGACCAACGGCTGGGGGTTGCACACTTTGTAATGGAATATCCTAAAGCAACTATGCCCCAAAAGATTTTGAGGGCATAAAATGTGCCAACAGAAAGCTACCTCTCAGATCTGTGTATGTTGCACCACTCAATCAATATTCCAAACTTTCCACTATTCGAAGCTTTCCAAAATTTCTGGCTTTTGTCAACCTGAGATGAGATACACTGTGCATGTGGCAATGGGAAAACTGTGTGTAGCCTTACAGAAATGCTTTTTACATTTCCAGCCGTCATAGTTGCAGAACCAATCAAAAGCTAGCAATGCGATTTTCATTGTTTTTGGTCATCACCACCGTTTTTTTTTGTTTGTTTGGTTTTTCATTATTGCTTAAGTCAAGCTATCTGAATACTGTCCTGAGGCTGCTCATAGTCAATTGTGTACTATGATGAATTCACTTGAGTGTTTTGCCCTAGCCTTTGGAGGGAGAATGAGTTGGGGGCGGGGAGAGAGAGAATGTGTACGTATGTGTGTGTGTAGTCGCTCAGCTGTATTAGACTCTGCAACTATTCGGACTACAGCCCGCCCATCCGCGTTCCCTGTAGTGACTTCATTCCTATAAAACCAACTTCAGATTTCTGACCTCCAGAACTTTAAGAGAATAAATACACATTGTTCCAAGTTACCGAATTTGTGGTAAATTGTTAGTGCAGGCATGAGAAACTAAATACATTACCTTTACCAGGCTTACCTGGTTTTAAAAAGCCTAGGCTTAACGTTTTATTTAAACAGTTAACTCTCACTGTGTCACCAGCAATATGTGGAACTAAACGGCATCTTTAAACCAAAAGTTATTATTAATATATTCCTATCTCTTCTTTGTGCTAAAAAAATGGAAGTAAACTGATTTATCTTGGCAACATTAACTTCAGAGCAAACCACTAGGTTCACATTGCAAATAAAGTAGAAAGGCCAGGTTGAAGGTGCCCTGGTGAACATTCTGTCTCAGTAACACGAAATAAGCAGCGTCTGCCCTGGGGTTATGTTTAATAAATAGCAAAGTGCATTACAGATATTTACAACAGTTTTAAAGAAAAACAGAGGTCCTATTTTGTGGTCCAACAGAAGCAACAAATTGGCGTTGGCACGAACTGTTCATAAATTCTTGAGTACAGTTGTTTTGCAAGTAGAGCTTGCTTACAATCTTCAAAAAAAAAAAAAAAAAAAAAAAGAAGAAGAAGAACGCCCTGCTATTCTCAAGTTGTGCTCTAAGTTCAACATGGACCAGGATCACTTGGTGTCAGTGCTTAACAACTGCTCTTTGCCATTTATTATCAGGGACTTCAGCTCCCCATCTTCTTCCACTTCTATCCTTTCTTGGCCATTCTCCACGATTCTCTTGGTGGTGATCATTTTGCCGTTCATGATTTCGGTGGAAGTCGACATAGATTTAAAGTTGCCCATCCCCCCACTACCACAGGACATGGAGACGGAAGAGAGGCCCCCATTCCCAATGGAACCAAATGAGGTAAACCCTGTATCAAAAGGAGAAAAACCACCTCCAAATGCTGGAAATTCACTGAAGGCGGAGAAGAGCGACGCGGACCCCCGGCTTCGGCTTCCTCGGGATCTCCTCCGACCCCCCAAAAAGTTCTCCAGCGGGTCTCCAAAGAAGTCGAACGAAAACGGGTCCCGGCCGCCGAAGAACTCTCTGAAGACGTCGGCCGGGTCCCGGAAGGTGAAGACGCACTCGAAGGGGTCCTCGAATGGCCTGCCGCCGCCGGTGCGGCCGCTGCCCTCCACTCCCGCCTCGCCGTAGCGGTCGTACACGTTTCTTTTCTTGGCGTCGGACAACACCTCGTAGGCCTGGGCCACTTGTTTGAATCGCCTCTCCGCCTCCTCCTTGTTCTCTGGGTTTTTGTCCGGGTGCCACTTGAGCGCCAGTTTGCGGTACGCCTTCTTGATGGCTTCCGACGAGGCCTCGCGGGGCACGCCCAGCACCTCGTAGTAGTCTACCATATTGGAAGGCCGGGAACGGCCCCGCGGGCCAAGGACAGGGGCTGGCTGGCAGCCCCCGGGTCGCGGACCCGAGTGCCCACCAGGCCAGGCTGCCCGGAGTGGGCACCCCTTGTGATGATGCCGCCTCTCATTGGGCGAGCCCAGAATGCATTGCTCACACGGTGCTCTGTGACCGGTTTCACGCAGCCGCAGAGGCCCCGCCCACTCACTTGCTCCGCCCACCCGACCTCCGCTGAGCGGTTATCGCCAAACCAGAAGATGTGCCTCTGACTACCTTAGCGGGTAGTTCTCACAGGTACCTCTCTGATGGTCCTGTGGTTATGACCCTATGCTCTCAATGCAGGGAGCACTGGTTCCATCTCTGGTCAGGAAATCAAGGTCTTGGATCAAGAAAGTCATTTTCTTTAAGTAGGCTTGACATCAGGCTTCCCCTTGGCTTGAGGTGGGGGCTGTTGTCCCGTTGTTCAATCCGTCGCTTAGTCGTGTCCAACTCATTGCGACTCCATGGACTGCAGCCAGGCTTTCCTGTCCTTCACCATCTTCCAGAGTTTGCTCAGACTCATGTCCGTTGAGTGGGTGATGCCATCCAACCATCTCATCCTCTGTCCTCTCCTTCTTCTGCCTGCTGTCTTTCCCAGCATCAGGGTCTTTTCCAATAAGTTTGCATCAGGTGGCCAAAGTATTGGAGCTTCTGTTCAGCATCAGTCTTTCCAATGAATATTCAGGACTGATTTCCTTTGGGATGGACTGGTTGGATCTCCTTGCATTCCAAAGGACTCTCAAGAGTCTTCTCCAACACCACAGTTCGAAAGCATCAATTCTTCAGTGCTCAGTTTTCTTGATAGTCCAGCTTTCACATCCATACATGACTACTGGAAAAATCATAGCTTTGACTAGACAGACCTTTGTTGGCAAAGTAATGTCTCTGCTTTTTAATATGCTGTCTCTGTTGGTCATAATTTTTCTTCCAAGGAGCAAGCATCTTTTCATTTCATGGTTGCAGTCACCATCTGCAGTGATTTTGGAGCCCAAGAAAATAAAGTCTCTCACTGTTTCCATTGTTTCCCCATCTATTTGCCTTGAGGTGATGGGACCTCTGCCTTGAGCTTTGTTTTTGGACTGTTGAGTTTTAAGTTACCTTTTTCACTCTCCTCCTTCACTCACTTTCATCAAGAGGCTCTTTGGTCCTCTTCGCTTCCTGCGATAAGTGTGGTGTCATCTGCACTTCTGAGGTTACTGACATATCTAAGTTGGGGGTAGAGTAGAGTAATCGGAGTAAAGTTTAGTTTGATCCTTGTCTGAGAAACAAACACTCTTATCATTTGTCTAGGACAGCATTTCTCCAACGTTTTTTCCTCAGGACCCTTTTGCTTTTGTTTATGTGGGTTATATCTATTGGTACTTGCTCCAGCAAAAATGAAAACAAAGTCAATTTAATAACGATAAACCCATTACATGCTAATATAAATCATATATTTATGGAAAATAACTTTTTCAAAACAAATTAATAAACAGTGGCATTATTTTCTATTTTTTTTAAACATCTCTCTGGATTAACAGAAGAGCTTGATTTTTATATCTGCTTCTGCATTCAATGTATTGCTATATCACGTGTCATGTAGCCACTGGGAGACTCCAGTGTATTCAAAAGTCAAATATTATCTTAGAAATAATTTTAACTTTGAAAAATTCTCTGAAGAGTTTTTGGGGATCCCCAGGGTGCTCTGGCCCATAGTCTGTTAACTCAAAATGATGAAAACTGCTGGCCATGTTTAAGTGCTGCATGTAAACTTGGGATTCCGTGATTATTTCTGCTAAAACTGCTGCATCACCATGATTTTCTTTTTGGCATCTGACTCTTTTCTATTCCCTTCTTTTTCTTTCTATGACACTATATTCTTTGCCTTGATAAATGGTGAGGCAACACCAATAAAGTTCACTTAGTTCTAAGAAGAAATGATTAACCAATGAACTCAATATTTCATCATAAAAGATAATAGATCCAAAAGGGTTCACCTTTTCACCAGAACAAACTGCTGATTCCGTATCACCTTGAGAAACTCAAGCCAACTTGGCACTTGGGAAGCATGCAATAAACAATAGTAGAAAGTAGAGATTGGTAATAGAGTCCAGTGTGAACAAAGCAATATGGAAAAGCACAAGGTGTGTTTGGGGTAGGCTAAGTGATTCAGAATGGCAGGAGGGAAAGGGGCAGAGAGAGCAGTTAAGCAGAAGGGCTAGAGAAGTGGAATGAAATGGAGTCCATTCCAGGGAGTTCTGAAGGCAAGGCTGAGGAGTCTGCATTTATTCTGAGCCCTAGGAGTGTGCTGACCAAGGTTTCAGGGGTGGTAGTGGCATGGGGCTGTGCGATGGATGGCCGATGCAGGGAATCAAAAGGGAGAGGTAGGGACTAAGAGCCTTGGAGGCTGAGGCCTAGAAACAAGACCATGGCAGCTGGGTCTGAGAACTAGTGGTAGAATGATCCAGATTTGGCACTTGCTGGGTTGACTATAGGGCCTAGAGCAAAGGGAGAAGGGGCATCATACCCATACAGAAACATGACTTCCCTGGTGGCTCAGAGGGTAAAGTGTCTGCCTACAATGCGGGAGACCCAGGTTCAATCCCTGGGGTGGGAAGATCTCCCGGAGAAGGAAATGGCAACCCACTCCAGTGTTCTTGCCTGGAGAATCCTGTGGATGGAGCAGCCTGGCAGGCTACAGTCCATGGGGTCGCAAAGAGTCGGACATGACTGAGTGACTTCACTTTCACTTTCAATGTCTGCAAAGCCATGGATAGGTAGAGAGAGAGGCAGAGAGGGAGTCTAGTAGGGAACTCAGATAGGCCAATTGCTGAAGGATACAAGGCAGAATACAGGCTTCCCTGGAGGCTCGATGGTTAAAAAAAAAAAAAAGTCCACCTGTCAACGCAGGAGACGTGGGTTTGATCCTTGGGTTGGGAAGCTCCCCTAGAGAAAGAAATGTCAACCCACTCTGGTTTTCTTGCCTGGGAAATCTCATGGACAGAGGAATGTGGCAGGCTACAGTCCACGGGGTTGCAAAAGAATTGGACACGATTGAGCGAGTAAATGGTGATAGCGACAAGGCAGAATAAAGCAATATGCTACGGAGAGTCAAGGAAGATGACTTTGTTTTCCCTGGAGGGCCCCACAGATTATCCAGAGGGAGTGGACTTGTTTCAGTTCAGTTCAGTTCAGTCGCTCAGTCATGTCCGACTCTTTGCGACCCCATGAATCACAGCACGCCAGGCCTCCCTGTCCATCATCAACTCCCAGAGTTCACTCAGACTCACGTCCATCGAGTCCGTGATGCCATCCAGCCATCTCATCCTCGGTCGTCCCCTTCTCCTCCTGCCCCCAAACCCTGCCAGCATCAGAGTCTTTTCCAATGAGTCAACTCTTCGCATGAGGTGGCCAAAGTACTGGAGCTTCAGCTTTAGCATCATTCCTTTCAAAGAAATCCCAGGGCTGATCTCCTTCAGAATGGACTGGTTTATGTAGCCCTTTTCAGTTTAGTAACAAGCAGCTCCAGTGTGATTCCATCAAAAGAGCTAGGAGTAGTTGGGAGGGTGAGCTTCTTCACTTCACTTCAGCATGGCTTCAGCTTCAAAAGAAATCACCTTCCAGTGGGTCTAGGAATGCTCTTGCAGACACCTCACTCTTCAGTAGATGCCAGAGCAAGACTACATCACTGCCCTGCTCGGTTTCCGTGGCCACCCATGCTCCCTGACCCCAGCACATCTCAGCTTGCCCTGTAATTGCCTTGTTGTTTGTCTGCCAGAGCCCTCTTGACAGGCACAGACCATGTAACCTGGATTTCGGGCCCTGGCTCTTCACATCATGCTGAGAGGGCCAACACTTGCCATAAATCTTTGATGAGTGGGGGAATTCACAGTGGATTTTAAGTGTCAGGTCTCCACAGGTTTCAGGGCAGAGTTTTATTGGATTGCTTAGTCATGGTACTTGCTCATAATTTTTGAGAGTGGGTGTGGACTGCCTGCTATTCATTTTGGTAAAGAACAATTTCTGGTCTTGGACAGAGTCACACTCTTAAACCATTCAAGTGCACAGAGGCCTCAAAAAGTTCTGAGGCTCTGCCTGATGCAGTAAAGTCATAAAATCATTAACATGGTGACTGTGTGTTTTTACAGCCCCTTTGCTCTGTGTAATCTACAGATGAACACTCGTGACACAGGCTTTAGAAGAACGACTGCCCTTATTGTTTAAATTGGACTATGAATTTCAGAATGACAGATAAGCACACACCTATGAGCCAAACCCTTGCCACCTTTTTCCTTTTCACCTAGAATCTTGATCTTGGTGAACTCCTGGGCAGGGGAGGGAGGGGAAGGAGCTTAAGAGTGCAGAAGCATGAGCATGCATATGCCTGAATCACTTTGTTCTACACCTATAGTTCAATTGAAAAGATAAAAAAAGAATGTGATTCAAGTGGTGCTTAGGGGCTTCCAGCCAGTGAAACTGTTGCCTGTGGCGAGACCTAGAAAGCCCTGCCCTCTTTATCTCTAAAAGTAAACGCCCAGCAGTCTGTAGTTGACTGACAGCTATGGTCACGTGACACAGGCAAACATTAACTTGGTGCGTAGTTTGGTTCCTGCGTTGTGTAAGTGAGAGAGGGCAGTCCGGCAGGTGACCATCTTGGTAGCAACGGCAGAGCAAGCATGACAGCAGGGTCCCAGGGGGAACGCCCAGTCATCCTGCTCCTGCTGCTGTGCACGCTCGGCCCCTCTGTGTCCCAGGCTGGGAAGCTGCTGGTGGTCCCGGTAGATGGCAGCCACTGGCTGAGTTTGGTTGGACCCCTCCAGCCCCTGCAGCAGAGGGGACATGACATAGTGGTCCTGGCACCTGACGCCTCTGTGTACATTAAAGAGGAAGCATTTTACACCTTGAAGAGGTACCCTGTGCCATTCCAAAGGGAGGACTTGGAAGAGACTTTTATCAGCCTCGGGCGTACTGTTTTTGAGGATGATCCTTTCTTGAAGCGCGTGATCAAAACATACCAGAAAATCAAAAAGGACTCGGCTCTGCTCTTATCCGCCTGCTCCCACTTACTGCACAACAAGGAGCTGATGGCCTCCCTGACGGCAAGTAGCTTCGATGCCGTTTTGACAGACCCTTTCCTTCCCTGCGGCCCCATCGTGGCCCAGTACCTGTCTGTGCCTGCTGTGTTCTTCTTGAATGGACTGCCATGTGGCCTGGACTTTCAGGGTACCCAGAGCCCCAGTCCACCATCCTACGTGCCCAGGTATCTGTCCTTTAACTCAGATCACATGACCTTCCTGCAGCGGGTGAAGAACATGTTCATCACCTTGTCAGAGAGTTTCCTGTGCGATGTGGTTTATTCCCCGTACAGGCTACTTGCCTCCGAATTCCTTCAGAAAGACATGACTGTTCAGGATCTCATGAGCTCTGGGTCTGTCTGGCTTCTCAGAAATGACTTTGTGTTTAATTTCCCGAGGCCCATCATGCCCAACATAGTGTTTGTTGGTGGGATCAACTGTGCTAGCAAAAAGCCACTCTCTCAGGTGTGTATTTGAGTGGGAACTTTATATACCTGTATTCTAGCAAGAACTTTGAGTGAATGACCTTGTCATGGATCTGCTGAGACAGCCTCAAATGCCTTCTCTTGTTCATTTCTATTTCACCAGTCTCTTAGGAGTGAGTTGTAATTTATAACTCTTTGGCATCTTCTTCTAGTTTTTTTTTTTTTTTTTTAATCGGAGACTTTAGGAAAGTGTACTTTGGCCATTTTATTCTGTGTGCTCCAGTGGATAGTAATCGATTAGATGTGACATGGGTTAAATGCCATGAACACAGGGCCCTGGGTCCAGGGTTCCTCGCAGAGAACAAAATTGTGCAGCGTGCACTTTGCCCATGGTCAGGTCAGGCTCACAAAAGTCAAGATTGCTGAAATAATTCTTTGGCATCTATAGATCTTGCGTGGCAGGGAAAATTGCCTTCATCTTCCCAGTTAAAAGTCCAGTTTCTAGATAATAAGAAGCTGAATACGGCAGTTCCATTTCTTATAATAAAGCAAATCACTAGACAGCCAGGTTCTGATGTTGGATTCAAAGCTCATGCATCTCACTCTCTTAAATGCTTGTATATTAATGTTTTCACCCTCTGCAACTGGAAGTTTGCAGAAAAAAAAAAAAAAAAAAAGCAGCATTCGCATTCTCTTCCAAATCTCTACAGAGGGGACAGAGAATAGCAGGAGAGGTTCCTTCTAACGGGGGATTTGGGAAGGATTCTTCAAGTAGGTGACATTTCAGTGGGCATTCCTTTGTTTATTTGAGTATTGGTTGGGGATCTGCTGGCAGCCCAAGTACTTTCCAGATGCTGAGTCTGGCTCCTACTAGGGGCTACTATCACCCTCATAGAGTGATGAATCTTATTTTCAGTGAGCTTCTGACATTCATATTTTATATTATTGAAAAAATAATTATTTTTGACTTTGGGTCTTTGCTGCTGCCCAGGCTTTTCTCTAGTTGCCGCGAGAGGGACTTAAGCCTCGTTGCGGTGCACAGGCTTCTCGTGACGGTGGCTTCTCAAATCCACTAATGGTTCTTAAAAGGGGTGAGATGTCATCAAACCAACGGGCACATCTCAGATCAAAGGAAAGAAAGTTAGCCAGCAGGTCCAAGCAAGATATTTTTGCATGTTTGCTGTTGCGTTTTGGCAAACAGCTTTTATTTATGTAAGCGATTTTCTTCTTTATTTAGGATGTTTCATGGGAGAGACCGCAGAACTTTATCAACTGTCTTTCTTGATATCACGTCTTTATATCGTTTATTGACATATTTGCCCCTAAAGTGGTAAATTGTATTGAATGTGTGTTGGTTGCTGCCTTGTTTGGTGCAAGTGAGCTTAGATGTGAGAATATTTCTGTAAATTGTACCTGACAGTAGTTCCCAGTGTCTTACTGAAATTCTTTTAATTTGAAATTCCATTTTTAGATACTAATATCACCATTCCTGCACTGTTTTTGTTTACATTTCTCTCTAGCGCCTCCTTAGCACTCCAGATCTTCAACCTTCTTCCTTCTCTTTAAACAACATGAAGCAAGGACTTCCCTGGCAGTCCATTGATTAAGACTCTGTGCTACCAATGAAGGGGACATGGGTTTGATTCTTGGTCAGGGAACTAAGACCCCACATACTGTGCTGCAAAAGATAAACACAACAAAATAAAGCCAAAAAAATCTACAGAGCCAACATTCTTAACCGAGTCAGGCAGATTCCTTCAACAGTTGAATTTCTCCTGTTTGCACTTAACAATCAACAGATATGATTATAACTCTTGCAGTTTATTTTTACTTTGCCTCATCATCTCCCTTTTTCTTGATTTATGCTGGTCTGTCACACTGCTGTTATCTTTTTTCCCCTTGGTTAATTAGTGCTGCTCTGCACTTTCTTCCCTCTACTGGGGATCATACTATTCCCAATGCTCTTGGTAAAAGTCCTGAACTTTTCAAGTATAAAGATGAAATCTTTGTCAATGAGAGTCCCTAGAGAAAGCACAGCTTGGTGTTGGGCATACCTTTGGGATGCCATCAAAGAATAAAGATGGTAGAACAATGCTGAGAGCAAAGGCCTGACACTCAAGAATTCCAAGATGTCAGTCCCCTCTCAGGCTGAGAACACCTCTGAGAGTACACAGAGATCCAGAGATGGTGTCCACCCATCTACGCTGGTTGTAAGGAGAACAGTCAAACAGGATCGGTAAGAACAGCCTTGAAGATGATGAAGAGAAGAAAGAGTGGTGACGAGGAAGCCTGCAGTGTTCCTAAGTGGCTCTGAATGTACAATGATAAAGCAACACATTTCCAACATAGTGTTTCATGAGTCTCCTTGCAAAACAAAAGGCATCTGGGAAGGAAAAATCTAATAAAAGCCTAGAACTCAAAATACTAAACTCACAGCCAAAGTCAGGACTTCTAATAAAAGCCTCCTGGGTTTCGAAGTCAGTACACTTGACAAACAGGAGATTAACAAGGCCCAGGATGCCTGATAACACTGCAACTGCTTCTGAACCTGGAAAGGTCAACAATACTCTGCTACATGCCACGGTTCTCAGTCACCCGAGATGCAGCGGTGACGGAGGCAGGGGTCCGTGTCCCGTAGCAGTGGCACCTGGCATCCGGCTTTTTTACCTCTGGACACCAGCTCTCAGGGCCCTGGGCCACAGTGCGTGGACAGGGGCAGGAGATTGGACGTTCTTCACCTGTGCGGTCTTACCTTTTGTTGTTGGCAAGCCACACGTTTGTTATGCAAAAAGCTGATTAATGAAATTGAAGAAAAAGGTTCTTTTTTCAATAAATGGTTTATTTTAGGTGGGGTGGGGGGAAGCCTCCTGGGCATGTAGGCATGTATTTTCCCTTTGAGGGGGCCTCATTTTTTCTGGAATGGGATAAAAGATAGAGGATTAAGGCTTATTGTGGTTAGCATGTTGCTTCACACTTTGGCCTGACTCCAGAGAGTGTGGAGTCAGGGCAAGGTTTAGCTGTTGTTGCTGTTATTGTTTAGTCGCTAAGTCGTGTCTGACTCCGACCCCATGGACTGCAGCCCACCAGGCTCCTCTGTCCATGGGATTTCCCTGGCAAGAATGCTGGAGTGGGTTGCTATTTCCTTCTCCAAGGGATCTTCCTGACCCAGGGATCGAACCTGCATCTCCTGCACTGGCAAGCTGATTCTTTACTCTGAGCCACCAGGGAAGCCAGGGCAAGGTTTAAGGAAGTTTTGCCAAGTATGGGGTGGACCTCACCGTTATGGAATCCTGTACTGGCCCAGAATCAACACTGGCCTTAATAACATAACCTCTGCAGTTTGTCATTCTGTAATTTGTAGATGAACTTTCATGCCATTTAAACTCCAACCAAGTGCTACTATTTAGCTTTCAATGTTTATGGCTCTGTGTGTTCTTTTTATGCTAATCACATCCTGCCCAAAACTGAGTGGGTGCAGCGGGGACATTAGACTTGGTCCTTTCTAGACAAGGCTAAAGCCCTAAGAGTGGGTTTCGTGAAGGAGAAGAGGTCTAGAAAATGGAGGAAATTTAGCGTGGGGGTAGGCAGGATGATATTGCCTCCCTGATCTTTCGAATAAGCCTGATAAGAAAGGCCAAGACAGCTGCCAGGAGCCAGGGACCTCAAAGAGGGCCTGAGGCTGGTGGGGGCAGACTAGACAGTGGGCTGGCCTGGGAATAGGGCTGGCCAGTGTTTGGGTTTTATGGCCATGTTCAGACTCAAGGTTGGCAGCCATCTGTGAAAATCAGGTGTGCTGGGCCCTGTCTGAAGTCTTCTAGGTCACAGCCAGGGTAGACAGCATCGTGGTTTGTTCAGGACTGTTCTGATTTTAGGGTTTCCCAGGTGGTGCTAGTGGTAAAGACTCCACCCGCCAATGCAGATTTGAGAGATACAGGTTCGATCCCTGGGTTGGAAGATCCCCTGGAGGAGGGCATGGCAACCCGCTGTAGTATTCTTCCCTGGAGAATCCCATGGACAGGGCAGCCTGGCAGGCTACAGTCCATGGGGTTACAAAGAGTCAGACACAATTGAAGTGACTTAGCACGCACACACGTTCTGGTTTTAACACAGAGAGTCCCAAGAAACCCCTCAGTTCACACAGTCTCACTACTGGCCGTGGCATTCATTGCTGCGGCTAGGTTGCTTCAGTTGTGTCCGACTCTATGTGACCCCATAGATGGCAGCTCACCAGGCTCCCCTATCCCTGGGATTCTCCAGGCAAGACCATTGGAGTGGGTTGCCATTTCCTTCTCCAATGCATGAAAGTGAAAAGTGAAAGTGAAGTCGCTCAGTCATGTCCGACTCTTCGTGACCCCATGGACTGCAGCCCACCAGGCTCCTCCGTCCATGGGATTTGCCAGGCGAGAGTACTGGAGAGGAGTGCTATGGCCGTCTCCGTGGCATTCTCTGGAGACATATAAAACCATCTGGAGACGCTCAGGGAGTGAATTAGATCATCAATAACCGACAGTTCAGGGAAAGTTGCCCTGCTTGTGCCTTGCTCTGCTTCCTTCCAGTGGATTCCCACCGCATGTGTGTGCATGCACGGGTAGTGTGTGTGTTTCGTGAAGCTTGGAGCACTCGGGAGTTGGCTCTGAAGTTTGGGAACAGATCACGCAATGCTAAGATTATTGCCCAAGGCTGACTCTAGGGTTTTCCTTCCTTTCTTTTTGAGATACACCCACCATTCATCTCCAGGTTCTAGTTTCAACATTGTGACTAATGCTGCTTTTCTTCTGATTGCACTGTTCCTGTTGCATCTTGCCGAAACAGTTTGGCGTCATCTCAGGAGGACTCCAAAGAGTTCTGGTACCATAGTTCTTTATGTATCAGTGTAGAGAAGAATTCGGTGAGAGGCAGAGTGATAGATAAGAAGTGATTTATTAGGGTAGGATGCTTGTGAGGCTTACATGGGGCTTCCTGAGTGGCTCAGTGGTAAAGAAAAATATACCTGCAATGCAGAAGATGGAGGAGACACTGCAGGTTCGATCCCTGGGTCAGGAAGATCCCTTGGAGGAGGGCATGGCAACCCACTCCAGTACTCTTGCCTGGAGAATCCCATGGATGGGGGAGCCTGGCGGGCCACAGTCCATAGGGTCGCACAGAGCTGGACACGACTGAAGTGACTGAGCACACACCCTTGAGACTTCCAAGAGGGTGGGTGAGAAATGCCACACCTGAGAACTTAGTGTGCGACAGTTTTATGATCAAAGGAAAAGCAGGGAGGGGAAGAAGACCTTTGTCTTCCTTGAGTAGACTTCACGCTTCCATCATCTGCTCCTCCTCCAGGAGCGTTTTCCTGTCCCTATATGGTCAAGCTAGGTACACGATTATGTGTGCAGACAGCAAGTCCTAGGAATCATTAACTTACTGAACTCACTGGGCAGGATGTGGGTCACATGCTGCCATTGTTTTGCTGTTTGGGGCACGCACCATGCTTTTGCTGCCTGGTTTTGTTGTTAAGCAAGCCTGCTTGGTTTTGTAGTTAAGGAAACCTCTCTCTCAAGTAATCATGAACTTACAAGGGTCTCCTGTTTTTCTACTTATAATTCCCTAGTGGGATTAATTATGTAATCATCTATTGTGTCCCTTCATTCTATCCCTATTATTTTCAGGGCTTTCATTTGACATTGATCTCTAAGTCTATCCCTTATTCCTTAAGGGATAGGCCTTTGCCAAGTCATAAACTCTAACCTGTACTTACTAGCTGGGATCCCTGCCATCTCTGATTCTCACCCTACACACACAGACATTTTCTAATATTCATCTTCCTGCTTCATTCAAGGAACCACAGGTTATTTGGGTTCTAGTAGTTGTAAGATTCATTGTTAACTGGCAAATCAATCCTAGTTGATAGCTCAAATACACCAAAACTCACTTGGGTTCAGTCCTTGGTCGGGGAACCCACAGCTGCATGGCATGCCCCCCGCCAATTACTCCTTGACTTAAAAAGTCGTCATGATGGCAATAGGACGCTGTTAGTAAAGGGAAGGACTTTGAATGCACTCAGGCCCTAGTTTTTGAATGATCCTGTCTCACATGCAGAGGAAAACAAGCTGGTGTAATCCACACAGGGGTCGGCACGCCACCCTCTCTCTGTTCTCCATTCCTTATTCCTTGGGTCACCTGGCCCTGAAGTTTCTTCTGAAAGTCTCGTTGCCTTGTCTTGATCTTTGTCCTAAAGTAGCCAAGGCTGTGTGCCTGCAGGTGATCTTTGCTGGATGCTTCCTGAGACAATGGAGCAGCCTTATACGTGCAGGCTTCCTTGGATGACGGAGAGGGATGTAGTGAATTAAGAGCAGGAAGCGGGCACTAGGTGAGGGGCGTATGCTGTGTGGGTGAAAACTGTGCCTGTTTCTCCTTCCTTCCAAGAGGCTTTGGTGGTCAAGGTCTACTCACATGCCCTTCACCTTCTCTGAACCCCACAGAAGGGGCTCAGTCTCTGGGACACACTTGGGAAGGGTTTCTGTCCCCTATTTGTGTTTTTCATACCTAGGGTGGAACAGTTTACGTTTTACAGTGCATACGGAATCAGCAGAGAAAGATTCAAATAAGTTTCTGTATATTCTTTCTGCTAAAGCAGGCAAGTTGACTTAAACACCTTAGAAACTCTTATCCAGGAAAGGTTGGGAAAATGCACGGTTGACTGGTTACATTTTAGTACGGAGTTGACATGGATATGAGATTTACTCATTCAAGTGTATTGACTGCCATAGGGAAACTCTGCCACAGGCTGGAGGGAAGCAAGAGTTGTGGAAGGATTTTTTTGCTATTTGAAGTTTTTCCTTAATCATGAGTCTAATTCTTAATGCCCTCTGTAGCTTTGTGCTTTGACTTCATTCATTCTTTCAGCATAAAAAGAATATTCTAGAAGTCTTGAAAAGTAATATGGGTCTTTACATAGATTTTCTTAGAGAGGAAGTGCCGGAGCTTTTGAGTCCGCACAGAGTTTGCTGGAATTCTATTTGGACAGTGTTTCTCTCCTCCCATGTTTCCTTTCACGGAATCTGCTGAAATCTCGCTCCTCTCTCCAGGAGGCTCCTTCCGCTTTCCTCCCTTCTTACTGTTGCCTTCAGCTCACTCGTTCAGCCCTCCTCCCCAAAGCCTGCTTTCTTCCAAACTTTCCCAGCTGCATGAAGCCCTGGAGCAAAGGATCTGGCTTTACCTCTGGTCAGTTTTCTCTCAGAAACTTGACATATGACTTGGAGTCTACATTTCAGAGGAGAACCCAGGTGATAACTCTGTAAGCAGGAAGCCCTCCTCCTTTGGGATGGAAAGGACTTGGGGAGGGAGGGATGTTACAACACACATTAATACTTTGTGTCTCTATCACACACATACACACACACACACACACACAAATACACACTCCTGTAATCACTTTCTTAAGAGGAAGCTACCTTATTCAGAGCTGAATGCATATAGTCATCAAAGAATATGAGAAAAAATTAACTGGAAATTTCTCTTCTGCTTCTAGGAATTTGAAGCCTATGTAAATGCTTCTGGAGAACATGGAATTGTGATTTTCTCTTTGGGCTCAATGGTCTCAGAGATTCCGGAGCAGAAAGCTATGGAAATTGCTGATGCTTTGGGCAAAATACCTCAGACAGTAAGAAGATTCTATATGATTTTTTAAAATATCTATCTTCACAAGAGTTCTAACCCCAGACTTTCAATAACTAAAGTAATTTATGAGTTGGGCTTTAAACTTGGATTTCCCTGCCACTTCCCAATTACTACTAATAATCCAAAGGTTGTTTTTTGTTTTTTGTTTTTTTTTTGCTATTTCATTCTCAACTATGCTGTTAAACCATGATCCACTGCATGAGGAGGACTCTTTCTCTCTTAACTGACTCAAAAGTATATTAAAGAGAATTTATTTTTTAAAATAAAATGAGCAGGATAGTGTTCCTTCATATTGCATAAGAATATTTCTCCAGAAAGCAGTTGGTTAGGACACTGGATTCATTTCTTATATTTCTGCTTTTGTAGTTCCATGCCCACTCATTTTATTAAGTAATTTCCCTTGAAGTTCAGAAAAGTGCAAAAATCATAGATATACAACTTGCTGAATTTTCAGATTCACAAAGTGAACACACCCATGGAATCAAGCCTCGGAACAAGATACAGAATGTTACCTGTCCCCAAAAGCCTTCTTACCTACCTTTTCCAAGGTTATATTCATTCAGAGACTCCAATTTCTAGCTAATATAGCTGATGTCTTGTGTTTTTTTTTTAATTTTTATTTTTACTTTATTTTACTTTACAATACTGTATTGGTTTTGCCATACATTGACATGAATCCACCATGGGTGTACATGCATTCCCAAACGTGAACCCCCCTCCCACCTCCCTCCTCATAACATCTCTCTGGGTCATCCCCGTGCACCAGCCCCAAGCATGTCTTGTTTTTAAAATTGTATGTGTACATTCTTAAACTCAGCTTTTTTTTCTTCTTCTGCAAGGTCCTGTGGCGGTACACTGGGACTCCACCACCGAATCTTGCGAAGAATACGAAACTTGTCAAGTGGCTGCCCCAAAATGATTTGCTTGGTACGTGGGGAGGATTTAGCATGTAGGGTCTAACCAAGGTTAAATTAAGAAAGTGGCTCAGGCAGGGCTATTCTAAAGGATTATTTAGCCAGAAAGGATTATTGTCAATGTATCCCACATTGCCTTTTACCCAGTAGGATATCTCACCCACATGCGCTTCTGCACATTTCTGCAAGGGCCATGTGTGGACGGCACTGGGCCCTGAGCATGCTTGGAGAACCCAGACGATGTCAGATGTTGAAACTCGGTGGCTTGACTGGTGGCATCACCCCCTGCTTTTCTCCTCAGGTCACCCAAAGACTCGGGCCTTTATCACACATTCCGGCTCCCATGGCGTTTATGAAGGAATATGCAATGGCGTTCCCATGGTGATGATGCCCTTGTTTGGTGATCAGATGGACAATGCAAAGCGCATGGAGACCCGGGGAGCTGGAATAACCTTGAATGTCCTGGAAATGAGTTCGGAAGATTTAGAAAATGCCCTGAAAGCTGTCATCAATGAAAAAAGGTAAGAGAAAAACTACCCAGGAATACTTGCTACTTGTATTTTGGCCATCGCCTCATAATAACCATTCAGATGTGAAAACAAGTACACCAAGATCTAGTTTATAAGTAAGATGACTTGGGGTTATTACCACTCATTTTATACAAAGGTGCTTTAATTTCTATAGAATTTATCATAAAAATGATTTTAAATATTATTTCCCCTGGTGTACTTAAAATTTCAATTTATTTTAAAAATGTCAATATAATAAATGTCTGATCTCTACGTTCCTGCAAAGAAAGAAATATTCCATTAGAAGAAGCATAGTGTCCCAGATAAAAACAAATCAGTTACTTAAGGTATGGTTTTTCCCAGCACTGAAACCTGTGAGAAATTTTGTCCATGGGGATTTAAAAATCTGCGTGTGTGTGTGTGTGAGATGTGCTGTGACAAAGGCTTGTGATAAAAGCAAAGTCAAGTTTGTTCAAATGTGGCTCTGAAAGCAAATCAATAGGTAAAAGCCATTAGATCAGATTATCTCTGCGTGAACTTTATTGTATTGCTGTCAATTGCTACAAGTAATAGGCTGATCAGAACCTTCTAGGAAGAAGTTATGGACAGGAGTGGACTTCATCCAACAGTCAGCTCTGTATGTGCACAGGGGTGCATGTGTGTGTATGTGTATGTATCTATGAGAGTATCAGGAACCTTTACCCATAGTTTCTTCATTTTGAAGGAGACATCAGTCAGGAAGACAGATGTAAAAAGACTGGAATGTTCGAATAGGAAGAGACACTATACAGGGGAACTATGATGGTGCTCACATGCATGTGATGCTTCTGATTAAAAAAGAATTGTCTACATAACCCCAGGGTAAAGTGCCCACAGTGTTAGTAACAACCTTCGCAGAGCAGTTGATGTGGTTCTTATCCATCGTTTCAATTGGCTTCTGGCAGCCCAGCTTGTCAGCATTAGGTCATGCTGCTAACGCATCACTACAGTTAAAGCCTGATTTCTTTCCATATGCTGGTAACTCATTCTTGAGGTTTGTATTAGTAACATAACTTTGACCTTTTGTTCAGTGATATGGACAACTACTTATAATCTAAAAGTGACTTGGTGGAAGTTCTCTAGTACATTACTATCTAAAAAAAAAAAAACCCACTAATCAGTCATTTCAAGTTACTAACTTTATTTCTTTCTGACCCATCGCATGTGAATCTCCTTGTTCCCCAAACTCTAAACTGGGACTGCACCCAGCTTAGAGAAGTGGAAAGATAAAGAGATAAAGAGAAGATAAAGAGAAGTGGAAAAATTTCCAACATCGTGTTATAAAACCAGGCCCAGGTGCTTAATAAATTAATGAGTGAAAGTACAAGAAAATCTATTTTGTATGAGACAATTTATATAAAAAGGTGTTTAGCAGAATTTATGGCCAAATATTAGTAGTACATTATAATAATGTACCCATATGAAATGATGGACATGTTTAAGGTCAGATATGACCAGGGACAGGGGAGCCTGGTGGGCTGCCGTCTATGGGGTTGCACAGAGTTGGACACGACTGAAGCGACTTAGCAGCAGCAGCATGACCATAATCACTCCTGAATAAGTGTCTTGCTTTTCCCTTTCTTCTCTCTTTTCTTCCCCTTGCCACCTCCTCCTTCCCCTTCTCTTCCTTCTCTTTCTCTTTCTTCTTCTAGTACATCCATACTAAGGGATGAAGTATCAAACCCATTTTGGATTTGGATATTGACTCAGCTGTTCACACAGTCCAAAATAAACAGGAACCCATTTTTTCCTTAACAGGCTGCATAGACACTCCCTCATGCAAAATTTAGCACTTAGATGGTCTGATGCCTCAGTAGTTGAAAGTATATCACTGTCTTGGATATGGCACTTTAAAATGTCTTTTATGTTGGCTAGAAGTGATTATTTGCAATCCCATTGAATGGGAAATCATTAATAATTTCTGAGATGACCTGTTCCTTTATTTCTTTATCTTGTTACCAAAAAGTATGACTAATTTCCTATAAGGATATCACTAAAAAGAGAAGAAGAAGAATAGGAAGCAAGTTTCAAATAACTTAAAATTAAAATTTTGGCTTCCAGTTTTAAGAGATAAAGAATATTTAGTGTGTGAGTGTGTGTGTGTGTGTATTTCTGATTACAATAGAAACTCTACCACGTTTGGAAAATCTGGTAGCATTCCTAACTGGAAGCAAGGATAGAGGGAGGATGGCTCACTACTGATGGTGTTCCAGGCATTCACATAACTGTCTTTGTGTTCAGCTATAAGGAAAACATCATGCGCCTCTCCAGACTTCACAAGGACCGCCCCATAGAGCCTCTGGACCTGGCTGTATTCTGGGTGGAGTTTGTGATGAGGCACAAGGGGGCATCCCACCTGCGCCCTGCAGCCCATGACCTCACCTGGTACCAGTACCACTCTCTGGATGTAATTGGCTTCCTCCTGGCGATCACGCTGACAGTCATCTTCATCACCTTTAAGGCCTGTGCCTTTACCTTCCGGAAATGCTTTGGGAAGAAAGAGCGAGTGAAGAAATCTCATAAATCCAAGACACACTGAGAACTGGGTTGGAAACTTTAGAGAAAGGTTAAATTCATGTTATGCTTACTCAAGAACTACTTTGCCAGAGAATGATGCCCCAGGGTGTGTTTTGAAAAATAAAAATGACACAGTCCCTAGTCACACACACAGGCAGAGATCTGTGAGTCTCTTTGCTGCTCCCTCTAGTACTTTAATCCGGACTTCACTCGTCTTTCAAATGACTTAAGAGAACTGGTAGGTCCTTCCTTCAACCTACAGTACCGTTCCTAGCCAGAAATGGGACCTGTCTGGGGACCACGTCTTCCTCCCCCTCCCCCAGGAATGTGTCCAGCATCGGTAGATACATTCCTCCACCAGTTACGGCTGGTTCTCAGTTATGCTCATGTTTCACAGATGCCTCTGTGCATCTAAAGAAGATGTCTCTTCCTTGTCCTTGATGTGATATGAATGAATGACATAGAGTTCTTCTGAGACAGTGTATGATTTCTGACTTTAGTGGGGAAAGAATGATGTATGAAATGGGTGGGTGATATGCCTGAGTAGATAATCATTGCTTGTACCAAACAGATCTGAATTTGACAGATGCCTAAATTATAGTGACTGGAAAGTATATTTTTTCTGATGTGATAACTAAAAATACATTAATAAATTTATGTTAATTATATTTGTTAGGTGTTCGGTCTATGGGTGTTGCATTTATTTATTATTAAACTACATGTTCTAACTACAAAAGTAATACATGATTCTGACAGAAAATTTGAAAAAGGTGTACACACACACGTGCAAGGAAATTAAAGTCACCATTACTCATGTTCCCTCATGTTTGCCAAAATAACCACACTTATTATTTTGGCAAATATGTGGAGTTATAAAATACTGCGAATATACCATATTTGGTATATTGAAGGAATGCTACTGTATTTGGTATAAGTGAAGGAAGAATTTAGAAAACACATTCTTCCTTCACTTTACCCTATTGTGAATGCTCTCTCCAGGTCTTTGTATAACATTTAATTTGTTTTAAGTGGCCAAGGAATATTCTATTGCATGAATATACCAGGATTTATATAACCACAACTTCCAGGTGTATTCACTTTTGTTTTCCTTTGTTAAAAAGATATCACTAAATATTCCAGTAGCTGAGTCTTTGTACATACATATCCATGACTGTTTCCATGGGAAAGGGCCTTCCAACAGATCAATGGTTGTTTGTTTGGCTCCATTCGTGTGAGGACTCATGGGCAAGCAGTTTATTTGCAAAGGGAAGGAAACCCTGAAGAGGAGTGGGGAGGAGGGTGGGCAGTGATGACCACCAAGAAGGCAGCTCTCTGTGGGCAGCTGGAGCTCAATCCTGCTGCTTGCCACTGGCAGCCAGTGCAGAAAACTTGGTGGATTTACCCCCCTGGAGGCAGAAGGCCCCTGGGGATCCCAGCACTTGTCCCTGTTGGTGATTGGCTGCTCCCAGGTGGTGTTCATTTCCCTGTACTTCCGGGGGTCCACAAGGGCAGGTAAGAGGGCTTTAAAATCCAGAGAGAACCCACGGGAGAGAAATGCAGATGCCGTGTTGGAGATCAGGCCCTGTGCACTAAGATATAAGAACACAGGGATCTGGGTGGGGCACCGATGCATGGTTCCCTCCGGTAAATGGTTTGAGATAGTCCCAAACTGTGTCCAGAGAGGTTCGGTCGGTGTTGAGAGAGCCAGGATCTCACCTTCTTCAGTCTAAAGTATAATCTTGAGAAAAAGACAGCATCAGTTTGATAGGCAAACGTGGAATTTTGTTTTACATTTGCTTTTATTATTATTATGATGGAGACAGGCTGGGCCCCGGGACCCTTGCTGCAGCATAGCAAGGCTTGCACTTGGACACGCCTCTTCTCTGAGCAACCAAATGCAAAGAAATTGTATGGAACCAAAAATGACTGCCTGCATACAGCAGTTGTGGCAAATTCTGGCCCAAAAGATGCAAAAAAACAAAACAAACAAACAAAAAAAAACCACCCTAACTGCCACTTTTGAAGAGCCTGGAACGAAAGCAGGGAAAGTGAAGTGGAAGTGTTGGTTGCTCAGTCATGTCTGAGCCAGGCTCCTCTGTCTTTGAAATTCTTGGAACAAGAATACTGGAATGGGTAGCCATTCCCTTCTCCACGGAATCTTCCTGACCCAGGGATCGAACCTGAGTCTCCTGCGTTGCAGGCAGATTCTTTACCATCTGAGCCACCACGCAAAGCAGCATTGGGAGTAAAAGTAGGTACTGTGAATGCCCCCTGCACACAGCACTGCCTAAGAGGTGGGCAGGACACCCCTACCCTTGCCCCATATAAGGGATAAGCTATCCCCGTAGCTGGGAGCCAGCAAGGCAAACAGTTGTGTGTTTCCACTCCCCACCCTGCAAGCCTTGCTTGAGTTTCTTGTCTGGCCTCTAGTCAGTTTCTCTTGATTGGGGAAGCAAAACCCTAGTCAGTAATGTTATTATTAAAGGCTGATTTTTTCCCAAGCCTATGAGCCATTTGTATTTGTTTTTTTGGAGAATATCTTCTGTCTGTTTTCATGTGGTATTTATTACCCTTGAACAGCAAGGAGATCCAACCAGCCCATCCTAAAGGAAATCAGTCCTGAATATTCATTGGAAGGACTGATGCTAAAGTTGAAACTCCAATACTTAGCTTGCTTAAATTCGTGTCCATTGAGTCGGCGATGCCATCCATCCATCTCATCCTCTGTCGTCCCCTTCTCCTCCCACCTTCAATCTTTCCCAGCATCAGGTCTTTTCCAGTGAGTCGGCTCTTCGCATCGGGAGGTCAAAGGATTGGAGCTTCAGCTTCAGCATCAGTCCTTCCAATGAATATACAGGACTGATTTCCTTTAGAATGGACTGGTTGGATCTCCTTGCAGTCTAGGGGACTCTCTACTTAATATTCTCCACTAAATATTATATATTTATTGAGGAAAAGGACCACATCTTCATGAGCTGTGAGCCCAACCTTCATGCGCCGGGCTGTGTTGACCCCTTTTCACACCTTCCTTCTTTAAGCCCCACTTGAACCCTTTGATTAGATAGGTTCTGTCCAATGGGTCATGCTAATTCCTTTCATCAATGAAGCTGTCTCAGCAGATCCATGACAAGTTCATTCACTCAAAGTTCTTGCTAGAATACAGGTATATAAAGTTCCCACTCAAATACACACCTGAGAGAGTGGCTTTTTGCTAGCGCAGTTGATCCCACCAACAAACACTATGTTGGGCATGATGGGCCTTGGGAAATTAAACACAAAGTCACTTCTGAGAAGCCAGAAAGACCCAGAGCTCATGAGATCCTGGACAGTCAGCATGGGAGTTCTTAGTTGTGGCACAGTGTGTGTGTGTATGTGTGTGTGTTCTAGCTGTGCCGGGTCTTCTTTGCAGCATGGGAGTTCTTAGTTGAGGCACAGTTGTGTGTGTGTGTGTGTGTGTGTGTGTGTGTGTGTGTGTGTGTATGTATTCCAGCTGTGCCAGGTCTTATTTGCAGCCTGGGAGTTCTTGATTGAGGCACAGATGTGTGTTTGTGTGTGTGTGTGTGTGTGTGTGTGTTCCAGCTGTGCCGGATCTTATTTCCAGCGTGGGAGTTCTTAGTTGTGGCACGTAGGGTCTAAGCTCTCCCACCAGGGATTGAACTGGGTCCCCAGCATTGGGAGTGTGGGGTCTTGGCCATTGGCCGCCAAGGAAGTCCCCAAGGAAATGCAGCATTAACTCCTGAGTCCATACAGGCATGCATGGCTGGGCCAGGATTTGAAAGCCCAAGGTCTTAACCACCAGTTTGCGCTGCCTGCTTGAGGAACTGCTGTCACTATTGTTTCTTTACATTCCTTAGGGTATTTATAATGACTCAAGTATTCATGTATATTCTCTTCCCCTGGAAAAGAGAATAGCTACCCATTCCAGGATTCTTGTCTGGAGAATCCCATGGGCAAAGGAGCCTGGTGGGTTCCATGGTTTGCAAAGTTGGACATGACTGAATGACTAACACAAATAACAGTTAAGCTTTGGGGGGCTGGCATGGGAATTCTAGCGAAATTGTACTGAATTTTCTTCCCCCTCCAGAGAAAAGAATGACGCATCTTTCAGGATGGAAGAGACAAATGATTTCGTGTCAGAAAAACTCAAAGGTGAAAATCTATTGCCAAGTTATTTTGGAGTATTCCCTCTTTGCACTAACTGATTTTTGTGTATTTTTTAATTCTTAAGAAAGTCCAAGAACTTGCTTCACTTATCTGCCCTTCAAAGCAAATTTCAGTGAAATTGGTTCCATTGATGTGACTATGGATTTTTGGAAATTATTTGAATAAAGTTGCTCAATTAAAATTTTAAACGTTATCCTTTACAGGCCTATTTTTCTCATATTTTCTTTGCTAAATTTAGACATGACCAGGAATCCTCCTTTACGTTTCCTATTCATTTAGAGAAGTTGTTTGCTCTGAACCTAGTTTTAAGCCCTAGAAAGAAAGTCCAGCTGCTTAGCCTTTTAAATTCAGGCCAGCAGGACTTGGCGTCTTCCATGTTTGTTACTGTTATTCAGTCGCTAAGTCATGCCCAACTCTTTGCAACCCAATGGGCTGCAGCACGGCAGCCTTCCCTGTCCTCCACTGTCTCCCAGTGAACGTCACTCAGTCCAGCTCTTTGCGACCCCATGGTCTATACAGTCCATAGAATTCTCCAGGCCAGAATACTGTCTCCCAGAGTTTGCTCAAATTCATATCCATTGAGTCAGTGATGCTATCTAACCATCTCATCCTCTGCCACCGTCTTCTCTTGCCTTCAATCTTTCTCCAGCATCAAGGTCTTTTCCAATGAGTCCACTCTTTGCATCAGGCGGCCAAAGTAACGGAGCTTCGGCTTCAGCATCAGACCTTCCAATATTAGGAGGTAGCAAATTGAATCACCGGTCAACTCACCCATAAAAGTAATTCCAAACAGCTTAATATTTTTAGATGAAAATGGAAACAGTTCTGTGATGGTCCCAAAACACCTGTAGCCACTTAACACCTGTGATATCTCATGAGTTTTTTTGGAGCTGTTTATAATAGAGTATCACAGTGACTTTTTGGTTGTTGTTGTCTTTTTCAACTTGTATACCCTTTAATTTTGTTTACTTTTTGGATACATGTAGCATTTTTAAAAAATTAACAAATGCAAATATCCCTTTTAAAATATTTATGTATTTATTTGGCTGCACCTGTTCTTAGCTGCAGCATGTGGGGTCTTCAGTCTTCCTTATGGTATGTAGGATCTAGTTCCCTGACCCCAGCCCCCTGCGTCAGGAGCACAGAGTCTTAGCTGCTGGACCACCAGAGATGTCTCAACATTTAAGTTTTAATTCTTGATTTGATTTTTTCAGTTGTAAAGACAGTTTCTCATCTAGATCATCATAAGATACAGACAGTTAAAATTTATTTTTAATTGGCGGATACTTGGTTTACAATACTGTGCTGTTTTCTGCCTTAAATTAACAGGAAATCAGCCATAGGAATATGTATGTCCCCTCCCTCTTGAACCTCCCTTCCACCACCTACCCCGTCCCACCCCTCTATGTTGTCACAGAATGTTGGATTTGAGCTATGTCACGCAGCACATTTTCACTGGCCACCTATGGTAATGTGTGGCTTTCAATGCTACTCTCTCAGTTCATCCCACCCACTCCTTCCCCTAAAAAGCCTCTTGATGAAAGTGAAAGAGGAGAGTGAAAAAGTTGGCTTAAAGCTCAACATTCAGAAAACAAAGATCATGGCATCTGGTCCCATCACTTCATTGGAAATAGATGGGGAAACAGTAGAAACAGTGTCAGACTTTATTTTGGGGGGCTCCAAAATCACTGCAGACGGTGACTGCAGCCATGAAATTAAAAGATACTTACTCCTTGGAAGAAAAGTTATGGCCAACCTAGATAGTATATTCAAAAGCAGAGACATTACTTTGCTGACTAAGGTCCGTCTAGTGAAGGCTATGGTTTTTCCACTGGTCATGTATGGATGTGAGAGTTGGACTGTGAAGAAGGGTGAGTGCCGAAGAATTGATGCATTTGAAGTGTGGTGTTGGAGAAGACTCTTGAGAGTCCCTTGGACTGCAAGGAGATCCAACCAGTCCATTCTGAAGGAGATCAGCCCTGGGATTTCTTTGGAAGGAATGATGCTAAAGCTGAAGCTCCAGTACTTTGTCCACCTCAAGTGAAGAGTTGACTCATTGGAAAGGACTCTGATGCTGGGAGGGATTGGGGGCAGGAGGAGAAGGGGATGACAGAGGATGAGATGGCTGGATGGCATCACTGACTCGATGGATGTGAGTCTGAGTGAACTCTGGGAGTTGGTGATGGACAGGGAGGCCTGGCGTGCTGCAATTCATGGGGTTGCAAAGAGTTGGACATGACTGAGTGACTGAATGGAACTGAACTGATTGTGACCTGTGTGTGGTGATACCTCATTAGTTTTAATTTGCATTTCTCTAATAATGAGCTATGTTGAGCATCTTTTCATGTGTTTATTAGTCATTAATGGGTCTTCTTTGGAGAAATGTCTGTTTAGGTCCTCTGCCCACTTTTTGATGAGTTGTTTCCTGGTATTGAGCTGAAGTAGCTGCTTGTATATTTTGGAGATTAATCCTTCATCAGTTCTTTTGTTTGCTATTATTTTCTCCCATTCTGAAGGTTATTTTTTCCTCTTGTTTATCGTTTCCCTCATTGTGCAAAAGCTTTTTAGTTTACTTAATGGACAGTAACTTTTAAATAAAATATTGCAAATATTCACAATGCAGTGACAAAACCCATGTACCAACATCTGGAGTAAATGGTTGTTAATACGTTGCTGTGTGTAATGGTTTTTTAAGTTATTAAAGATTAAGTTGCATACCTTTCCTTCCCATCCCCCTGCCTGAGGTGACCCTCTCCCTGTATGGATGTTCCCTTTCCACCCACAGCTCTACACTGCAACGTCACCTGAGTGTTTTAGCCAGGTTTGCTGCCATAACAAAGCACCAGAGACGGGTACTTAAACAACAGAACTTTGCTTCTGGAGATGAAGGCTGAGATCCAGGAGCCAGCACAGTTGGGCTCTGGGAGGACCCACTTCCTGGCCTGCAGGTGGCTTCCTTCTCATGTCACGTGGAGAGAGGAGGAGCTACCTAGTGTCTTTTATAAAGGGGCCCCACCCTCATGACCTTATTCAAGCCCAGTTACTTCCCAAACCAGCCTCCTACTGGCTTTACAAGCATCCTCTTGTGATACTGTTTTTTTAATTTGCATTATTACTGATTTGGGCATATTCTGTATGCCAATCTGCTTACATGAACCAACCTAGTTTTATGTCAATTGCAAGTAACTTCTTCCATCTGTGACTTAACTATACAATATTTTATTGTACAGAAGATAAATTTATTTTTAATTTTTATGTTGACATGTTGTGTTTTCATTTTTATTCAAGAAATTTTCTTTTTTTTTTTAATTGCACTGCATGGCATAAGGCTCTTAGTTCCCCAACCAGGGACAGAACCTAAGCTCCCTGCAGTGGAAGCATGGAATTTTAATCACTGTACCACCAGTGAAGTCCCAGAAGATATATTGTAACTTACAAAAGTTAATCCTTTATTTTTAACTGGTTTCTCTTATTACTCTCAAAGGACGTCCTACCCTAGTCTCAGGATCAAAATGACTATATTGTCTTAAATTTTTGCTTTCTGAGTTCAGGTCCATAAACCATCTGGAGATGTTTTGCACAGGCATGAACAGAATTGATCAGAGACCTGACTCTGCAATCGTACGGCTTCCCCCGGGCCTAGAGTGAAGGGCACATCCTTTCCGGCTGTGTCACGGGGACTTGAGTCTTCCAGCAGCCACCATCTTCATCACTCAGCAGGAAGTAACTCCACTGTCTGTTCCGTGGGCACCACCAAGAGTGTGAGACCAGTTTCCTGGGAAGCCTCCGGAGCAGGTTGGTTTTCTGGACTGCTTTGCAATCCTCCCACCCATGGGCCCAGGGTGGTGACTGCCTTGGGCTGTTACAGTGGGACTGGTTTGGAAATCCCACCTCCATCTGCTCTGGGGACAACCCACGACTGTCCTGCTGGCAGCGTGAGTGTAGGAAGAGTTTCCCTGCCCTTCTCCCCCTGCCTGTTTCTTGGACTTGAAGGTAACTCCTCCCTTTGGCCCTTCATGGGTTCTGCTCCAGGCCTCGCTGGGTCCCTTCCCATCCTGGCCCAGTGGACCCTGATATGAATGAGACAAGGGTGGACGGTGTGGTGTCACTTCCTCCCTGAAGCCCCCTGAGTTACACCCTGCAGACGGGCACCAGCACTTCCCCCACTGGTGGCCACCCTCCCTCACCCTGGGTGCATCATGGGTGCTGGGAGATGTCTCCCTTCCCTTAGAGCGGGGCTCCTGGAAGCAGGGCTGGACAGCAGCTGGGCCTGGCAGTGGACACACACCATCTACTTGGGAGGAACTGAAATGCAGTGAAGACACAAAGGGGACCCCAGATTCTCTGGCCTCACACACACACTCACACACATTCACACACACACACACTCAGGGGACACAGGAATCTAATCCCTGCTAGAACTGGAATTTCCCTTCACTTAATTTCCCTTCACCTCATTATCCCAAAGAGGTAAACAATTACTGTCTCAGCTCTGGGGCGTCATCTCCTTGCAGTCAGGAATCTGCTCTCCAAATAGCAAGGGAGGTTTATTTCAAGGGGAGGAAAGAAAGGGGCACTGATTATTTAAGTATAATACTTTTTCTTACAAACAGAATTAAAAGTGGTTCGCGGTGGTGCAGTGGGGTTTGACCCCCAGGAGAAAGGTATGTTTTACACTTGGACCACCTAGGAGATTCCTTCAGGTGAAGCCAAAAGCCGCTGCTGACTGCAGGTATCCAAGATGTTGAGCGTCTCCAGAGCTGCCCTCCAAACACCAGGATCTGAGTCCAGCTGTAGCTCCTGGAGAGCTGAGAGTGAGTGTACGAGGAGGATGAGGACCCCTGCAGCCAGGTCCTCATCCTCCACCCACCCTGGGTGGTGCATCCTGATGAGAGCTGACTGCGGGGCGAGGGGCTCACAGGGCTTAGAACTTCATCCCCACCCCAGTGTGAATTAGGAAGATGGCAGGTGCAGTCGTGCCTCCACACGCATCTCCCATTCCTGGGGTCTTCCATCACGTCAACAGGGACAGGAAGATGACCCCCAGGCCCCAGGTGCTATGGGGAGCAGACAGAAAGCACAGGGAACCATCAGAGCTGTCTTCCTAGAAAGCTCCCCGCAGGTTCATCCACCTGTGTGTGCCCTGGCCACCCCTGCCCCACACCCCAAATATAACCAGGGTCAGCTGACTCTCCCCTCCGGTGGTTTCACTAAACTCCCAAATGAGCAGGGTGGACTCATTTTGACTCACACTTGAATCTCCACTACTTACAATTCCGTAATGCTGGAAAATCCAGCTTTCTCAAGTAATGCGCAGACATCTGCTTCATAATGATTCCTAAAATGACAGTTAGAAATGCCCAACATATGAATATCAGGTCAGCGAGAGATTTGGTTTCTCCTGATGAGAGTTTCTGTTAAGGATTTAGTTCAGGACGTCTAGTTCAGCATCGGGCAGGTATGAAGTGCCATGGGACACACACGGGGAACTTCTGCCCGAGCCTGACTCCCAACACCTGTCCCCACTCCAGACCTGGGTCTGACCAGATGGTCTTCAAGGTCTCTCCTGCATCAGGAGACCTGCCTGCTCACCTGCCAAGTTACATGCAGCGATTCTGATCCTTGACAAGTTGCTTTTAACATAGGTCATTGTTTCTAGCAAGAAGTTGTAGAGAATGGCAGGCTTCTTCTGAGTCTGCAAAACACAAGTGACACCCAGTGCCATGGAAGAGGAGGTCCAGCAGGCTGGCTGCTCACAGACGCGGTCATCTGCTCACAGATGCCCATCCGTCTGATGCTACAGGGTCTGCCCAGAGAGGGCAAGTGCTCATCTCAAAGTCACACAGCAGAGTAGCAGGTAGGCAACCTCAGGACCTTCAGGTTTCTGTTACTCTTCTCCGGCCCAGAGAGACCACACTCGCCCACAACCTGCACTGTCTGATAGGGTAGTCACTGGCCACACATGATCCCTGAGCACCTCAAATGTGGCTTGCTGTTGTTCAGTCGCTCAGTTCTGTCCGACTCCCTGGAACCCCATGGACTGCAGCGCGCCAGGCTTCCCTGTCCTTCACTATCTCCCGGAGTTTTCTCAGACTCATGTCCACGGATTCGATAATGCCATCCAACGTGGCTAGTCTGAATTAACTGTAAAGTGCCTCCTGGATACTGAAGACATTATCCCCAAAAGGTAAACTATTACATTAATAATTGTCTATTGATTGCATGTTGAAATGGCAATGATTTGGAATTACTGGGTTAAATAAAATCTATGATTAAATTTGGTTTCACCTCTTTTCACTTTTTTTCAACAGAAATCTTAAAGATGGGTGTGTGGTTGGCATTCCCTTTCTGTCAGACAGAGCTGGTCTCAACACCTCATGTCTAGCAGGCTTACAGAATGAAGCCCCAAGCCCCTGGGGCTGTCCTCTGCCTCAGCTTCCTCACCAGGACGGAGCACAGGGTCATCTGGAAACTGCTCATCTCCTTGGGGGCAGCGGCATCACTGTGGTCCACGGAGCTCTCCAGCGCCTTCCAGCCCCAGAAGTGCACACACTGGAACATGGTGGCCACGCAGGCCTGGAGGACACAGGACAGGATGGCAGGAGAGGCGTCAGGCAGCCCCGGGGGCTGGCACTCCATCAGTAAGCTAGGAGCAGCCCCCAAAGGCCTCAGGGAACCAAAGAAGGGTGGGCTGATGAGCCCCAGGCGGCTGCCTGGGACCCAAGCCCTCCTGGCCCATGTGACACCTCGGACACGTTTACTGAGAAGCCCCATGAGTGTAGATGCAGCCCCAGTGCCCCCTCAGCCATTAGCCAGCACTGGGTGCCCTCAGCAGCCCTGCCGGGACCTACTACCTCCAGGAGCCTGGAGTTTGGGGGCCTGGCTGCAACCCCCCAGATCCCCTCTCCCCAGATCTCCCTCACCCCGTCCCCTGCAGTAACCAGGCCACTGGTCTCTGGCCTCTGCTGGGGTTGGGCCACAGGAAGGTACTGGAATGGACGGCAGGGAAGGAGGTTGGGGTGTCTGCCCCCCCAGGAGGAGGGGCAACAGCCACCAAGGGGGCCCCTGTGCCATGCTGGCCTCTCCTCTTTGTGGCTCCTTCATTAAGGCCTCTCATCCCCTTTGGGGGTAGGTGGTCAGTTTCTTCCCTGAAGCCCTGCCTCCAGGTCAGTTGCTGTTAAAACATGAAAGGACTGTGAACTTTTGATAGAAGGCAGTGAGGATAATGAAAGTGTTAATTGCTTCAGTCATGTCCGACTCTTTGAGACCCCATGGACTGTAGCCCGCCAGGCTCCTCTGTCCATGGAATGCTCCAGGCAAGAATTCTAGAGAGGGTAGCCATTCCTTTCTCCAGGGGATCTTCTCAATCCAGGGACTGTCATGAGTCTCCTGCATTGAAGGCAGGTTCTTTACTGTCTGAGCCACATGGGAAGCCTTTGACGGTGTGGATCACAACAAACTGTTGTGGAAAATTCTTAAAGAGATGGGAATACCAGACCATCTTACCTGTCTCCTGAGAAACCTGTATGCAGATCAAGAAGCAACAGAATCAGATATGGAACTATAGACTGGTTCAAAATTGGGAAAGGAGTGCGTCAAGGCTGTTTGTTGTCACCCTGTTAAATTACTTACATGCAGAGTACATCATGTGGAATGTTGGGATGGATGAATCACAAACTGGAATCAAGATTGCTAGGAGGAATATCAACAACCTCAGATATGCAGATGATAGCACTTTATTGGCAGAAAGTGAAGAGGAACTAAAGAGCCACTCAATGAGGGTGAAAGAGAAGAGTGAAATCTCTGTCTTAAAACAGCATTCAAAAAACTAAGATCATGGCATCTGTTCCCGTCACTTCATGGCAAATAGATGTGGGAAAAGTAGAAATAGCGCCCGGTTTTATTTTCTTGAGTTCCAAAATCACTACAGACGATGACTGCAGCCATGAAATTAAAAGATGCCTACTCCTTGGAAGAAAAGCTATGACAAACCTAAACAGCATATTAAAAAGCAGAGACAAATCGCTTTGCCAACAAAGGTCTGTATAATCAAAACTATGGTTTTTCCAGCAGTCTTGTATGAATGGGAAAGTTGGACCATAAAGAAGGCTGAGTGAAGAAGAATTGATGCTTTCAAAGTGTGGTCCTGGGGAAGACCCTTGAAAGTCCCTTGGACTGCACAGAGATCAAAGCAGTCAATCCTAAAGGAGGAAATCAACCCTGAATATTCATTGGATAGACTGATGCTGAAGCTGAAGCTCCAATATTTTGGCCACCTGATGTGAAGACTGACTCATTGGAAAAGACTCTGATGCCAGGAAAGACTGAGGACAGGAGGAGAAGGGGGTGACAGAGGATGAGATGGTTGAATGGCAGCATCGATTCAGTGGATGTGAGTCTGAGCAAACTCCGGGAGACAGTGAAGGCTAGGAACACCTGGCATGCTGCAGTCTATGTGGTCACAGGATGGGACACCACATAGTGACTGAAAGACAGCAGAAAGGGTGGCTGGGGAAGGCATCTGGAGAAGAAGGAAAGTACGCCATGTTTCCCTTCACAGAGCTGAGACTCCTCAGTCAGCCGGTTTGTGGGCTGTCTTGACTGGTCCCTTTCTCAGCCTGGTGGGAGGAACCAGCAGATGGTGGCCTCTGGGGTCCTGGGAAGACTGAGCGAGGTGGGGGACACCTCAGCTAGCCAGGGTGGCAGCCCCGAAGCATGTGCTCCTTGTGGGGACAGCGGGGCCTGGGCATTGTGCACAGAGCCCAGGTGTATCTCACCTGGGCCGCATCGGAGCAGGGGTCCTGGCAATGTAGCATGAGGGGGACCCAGGCTTTCTTTACT
This sequence comes from Capra hircus, assembly GCF_001704415.2. Lineage (NCBI taxonomy): Eukaryota > Metazoa > Chordata > Mammalia > Artiodactyla > Bovidae > Capra > Capra hircus. The sequence goes on along the minus strand of NC_030810.1, from coordinate 7,341,667 downwards.
TCCTGCTTGAAGAAATGCTTCTTGGAAATCCTGACCACCTGTGCCAGCTTCCCGAAGAGGACGAAGGCTTTTAAACGGAGCAGCTCACTCTCCTGCAGCCAGAACACACAAGCTATTTCTGAAACGTAGGAAGCAAGAAGCCCAACAAAACCTCAGCCGTTTGCCATGGACCTTCTTAAATGCCTTGGCGCCTGCAGAGCCTTCTGGATCATTCCATCATGATGGAGTGTCTCCTGCAGGGCTCTGGGGACTGGGCAGTATTGGTGTTTGTGATCTTTTCTTGCCTAGACAGGGGCTGCGCTGGATCTGATCGCCTACCACCCCAACCTAGCAGAGTCCCCACACCACACCTCACAGGTATCCAAAGAGCATTTTTGGCTGCGAGGAATTAAAGTCAGGGGAGGAGGGTCCCATGGGCCCTAGAACAAGATTTTTTTTTTAAACCAGCTCCCGTGATCAGCCAATTGATACATCAGCACCCAAGTGCGAACTGCAGCCCTTTTCATTCCAGGGCACCTCTCTCCTTTAGGGGGTGAGCAGTGGCCACCTTCTACCAAGCAGCCATTTGTGGGGACCCCCACGAGGGCCAGGGCTGAGTAAGGCGCCAGTGTGGACTCACGTTGTCAAAGAAGGTTCTGCACTGCTCAGAGATGGCGTTGAAGGCGGACCCCAGGTCCCCTTCCCGCAGCTCAGCCAAGACCTTGGCCAGGACCTCCAGGCCCTCAGAGGTCACGCTGGTGCTCACGCCCGGCACCCGCAGGGAACACAGGCACTTCTCCAGTAAGAGCTTCCGGTACTGCCTCACCTGGGGCACGGGGATGTCAGCCCCCGCCCGGCTGCCCGGGACAGGCCAGCATGGGCCCCCACCCCCCACCCCTGCCTTGGCCCCCGCGGACCTTCCTTGGGGCCCCGAGGGCCATGTTGCCGAGGGCGCGCAGGGAGAGCACCCGCAGGACCTCATCCTCCTGCTCTGCGCCCTTCTCTAGCATCAGCACTGCCCGCTTCAGCAGCTTCTCCTGGTGCAGGATCGGGTCACTCATGAACTGGAAAGGAGAACTGTTCACAGTAACCCCCGAGAGAGGCTCTTGTTCCTCAGCCTCAAAACGGGACAGGTGATGCGACTCGATGCCCAGAGTGGCGTCCCTGGGAACAGGAGAGGATTCGGAGCTCCACCTCCCAGGATCGCCTCTGGGCTCCTCCGCCGCCAGCTGTGGGACCCTGGTAAGTCCCTGGACCCCTCGGAACCTCAGCTTCCTCACCTGTAAAAAGGGCAACAGCAGTACCTGCCTCATGGGGTCGCTGTGAGGCTCCGATGCTGAAATACGTGGGGAAATCCTAGCTGAGTGTTATCTAAAGGAACACACCTGTTCATCATTTGTTCCTTCCCTTAACGTGATGGGAGCGGCCATGGTGTGCAAGAGCCACGCCCACTGAGTCAGAGCAGAAATGCCCAAAAGGCATGGATTCCACTCCCCTGGGCCTCCGACAGTCACTTCTAGGCTCGCACCCAAAACGCTGGGCCCTCGGGGCCACGCGGAGGCCTGTGGCATGCCTGGGTGCACGTGCGTTTTATAAACCTTGGTGGTGGTGGTTTAGTCGCAAAGTCGTGTCTGACTCTTGTAACCCCATGGACTGTAGCCCGCCAGGCTCCTCTGTCCATGGGATTCTCCAGGCAAGAATACTGGAGTGGGTTGCCATGCCCTCCTGCAGGGTATCTACCTGACCCAGGGATCGAACCTGGGTCTCCTGCAGTGCAGGTGGATTCTTTACCGACTGAGCTACAAGGGAAGCCCCATTATAAACCTTAGAAAGTGAAGTCGCTCAGTCGTGTCCGACTCTTTGTGACCCCATGGATTGTAGCCTACCAGGCTCCTCCATCCATGGGATTTTCCAGGCAAGAATACTGGGGTGGGTTACCATTTCCGTCTCCAGGAGATCTTCCCGACCCAGAAGAAAACTAAATACCCAATGGGTGGCCGTGGAATGGAAAACTGATTCTTCAACCTTCTACAGAACAAGTCTGCCAGCCCCACCCTAGGGCGATGGTTGGTTCTGATGACACTTTGGGTGTCAGACAGCCATCAAGAGTTCCCCCCAAAAGTTTCCTGGACAATTCCCTCAGGGCCCCATAAGGAAGGGTAGCTGGGCATCAGTGGCTCTGACCCCCCTTTTGGGCCTTCCTGCCTGGCTCAGCCTGGCCCGCCTCTCAGAGCCCTCTGCCTGGCCTTCCCAGGAAAGCCCTCCTCTGGCCCCTTGATGCTGGTGCTCACCACATTACGCAGCCCTTGGCGGCTGTACTATAGGGCACAGGACGGGGTCCTGTGCACAGAAAGGGGTCTCAACCCCTTTCCCCTCGGTGCCTGCCCTGAATCATGCGCTTGAGGAATGAATGAATGGAGAGGGCATGAGGGACATCCACCTGTCCCTCCAACCCCGGACTCAGAGCCTGCATGCCTGCCCTGAGATGAGCCCCCAGGACAGCCCGGGGGGTCACCCAGCACCCACCCCACATCCCTGCCCGCCCCGCCCACTGCCCACCCCCGCCCAGCCCCCACCATGGCCTCACTTCCACGCAGACCGCCGTGCTGCTGATGCGGCAGCTCAGAGCTTCCGAGGCCATGCCCCTGAGCGCCAGCTCCGACAGCCTCTGCCGGTAGTAGCCCTGTGGGCTCTGTACACACAGCCTGCAGGGACGGCACCACCGAAGGGGCTTCTCAGCTCCTGTCTGGCACAGCCGCTCTGCAGCAGGGTGCCTGGGGTGGGGCTCCCAGGTCAGGGGGTCACTGAAGTATGGACCCTCCACCTCCTCTTTATAAAAACTGAAAGTGCAAGTCGTGTCCAACTCTGTGACACCATGGACGGTAGTCTGCCCGGCTTCTTTGTCCAAGGAATTCTCCAGGCAAGAAGACTGGGGTGGGGAGCCGCTCCCTTCTCCAGGGCAATCTTCCCAACCCAGGGATCGAACCCAAGTTGCCTTTTTATAAAAAGGGGACCAGATTGAGGGTCTAGACCCAGGAAGGAACTCCCGGTCCTGCCGTCCTGGCCTGGCTCAGAAGCCCTTTGTGACCCTGGGCACACCCCACCCACCTGGGACCTCGCTTTCTTGCCTTGGAGCAGGAAGGGCTGGAAGAAAAGATTTCCTTTGCCCTGCACCCTCCTGCCACTCAGAGTCTGGGATGCGGGTCAACATGGCAATCTGCTGGCCCCCCCCCCCCGCCAAACACACCTGGGAGCGAGGCATTTAGCCACCAGGCCCAGACCTTCCAGCCAGACGATGGAGCCCTGGGGAGCCGGGCACCCACCTGGCCAGCTGGCTGACTCCCTGCAGGAACGTCGAGCTGCTCTCCAGAAGCGTCCACACGCCCTCCTCCTCCAGGGTGCAAAGCAGAGACTCACTGTTGAGTCTCCGGAACAAGAGCTGCATGGACCTGATCGTGACCCTGGAAGAAGGTGGGGCCGCATGAGGCTGAGGCTGCCCTACTGGGAGCACCTGCCCTGCCTTTGATAAGCTCTTGGGTAAGCTCCGCACCCAGGCCCGTGAAGGGGTGCCCAACACAGGCGGGGAGACTTGCTCAGGGCCCAAGAGCAGCCGTGGGAGACGATGGGTCTGCAAACTCTGAAAACCACACAGGGCTGGACCCACACAAGGGAGAGTCGTAAGCTGAGCTTCCAGAAATTTCTCCTCCCCACCAGGAAGGGAAAACGAGGGCCTCTCAGCGGAGGCAACACTTGTAGTCCAGTGACTTCTTCTTCTTCTTTTTTTTAAGAACATTTATTTACTTGGCTCTACAGGCTCTTATAGTAGAGAATCTGCCTGCAATGTGGGAGACCTGGGTTCAGTCCCTGGGTCAGGAACATTCCCTGGAGAAGGGAATGGCTACCTACTCCAATATTCTTGCCTGGAGAGGCCCATGGACAGAGGCATCTGGTGGGCTACATTCAGTCCATGGGGTTGCAAAGAGTTGGTCACTACTGAGCAATGAACATTTTCACTTTCAGAGGGTCTTAGTTTCAGCACATGGGATCTAGTTCCCTGACCAAGGATTGAACCTGGGCCCTCCACACTAGGACCTTGGAGTTTTAGCCACTGGACCACCAGGCAAGTCCCCAGTTGAGTGACTGCATCCAGCCCAGGCCCACAGCCTCACCACACCATGCCTTCCCACCCTCGAGCACACCTCTGCAGGTTGACCTCCTCAGGGAGAGTCCCCGTGTGGATGAGTCTCCATGTCTTTAGGACGGGCGACACGGCCTCTGGGCTCTGGCTGCCACCCAGCTGCAGGAGCAGCGTGTAGACAAGGTCCAGGAAGAGCTCCAGGAGCCTGTTGTCCCAGTCCATCCTCTCAACGAGCAGGTGGATGGCGCACAGGGTCTGCAGAGAGGAGAGCCGGAGGTGGCAGGGGTCCCACTGAGCCCCCAAGGCGGGCCTTCCCCCTGCCTCACCATCAGAGGGTCCACCGCGGCCAGGCGCCAGATGTCGGCCTTGGAGGCAGCGTTGGCCCTGGGCATGAATCTCGCCTGCAGCCGGCCCATCAGTGCGTGGAGCATCGTCCGGGCAAAGGGCACGTTCTCGGCCACAGCCAGCCACACCTCTGTCAGGTGGCTAGCCAGAGACAGGGGACAAGGACTGTGGGTTTGGGGTCACGTGCCCTGGCAGGTCAGAGCCCCCCGAGACCCTCGGGCGGCCCCTGGAGTAGGGGCTGGACCCTGGAGGCGGGATCTCAGGGAGGTGGGCGAGGCACCAAGGCTGCACAGCCAGAGGCCGAGTCCCGCCCCGCACCTCTGCCTATGGTCCTTCTGGGAAGCCATGGCCTTCTCTCTCTCTGTCTCTTTCTCTCTCTCTCTCTCTCTCTCTCTCTCTCTCGGAAGGCCCAGCTCTGCGTGATGACCTCATGGACACGTCGGGTCATAGCCTCCCAGTGCTTGTTGTGTCAGGCCGGCACAAGGCAGCTTGCTGATACCTATCACTTCCTCCTCCCAACACGTCTATGTGGAAGGAGCCTTCGTCTCCATTTCCACAGAAGAGGAAATGCTGCCCGAGGAGGTCAGGGAAGCTGCCAGGCTACAGCTTGGAGCAGCCTTCCTGACCCCAAGTCCTGCAGCCCTGCTCAGAAAGGGAGGGACAGTGACTTAACGAGCCCCCCCACACACAGGTATAGGCATGTGGGGCCTGGTGGGCGCTAAAGGGCTAAAGCCATGAACCCAACAGAACCAGCCTGCCGATTCAAATCCACAAAACCAAACACGTAAGTGCAGATAAGTGAGTTCTGTCTAGGATGGGAAAACTGTGGCAGGGGCCCAATGGCAGGAACTGAATAGAAGGGTGGGCACAGCATGCTCATTAAAATCAACTCAGAAAGAAGCCACAGGAGTGCAAGGAAACCAGGACGTGGGGACCTCAGCCCTATAACTCAAGAAACAGCCACATGAGTTCGAAGGCGGCCCTGGGCTCCAGGAAACAACGCAGACTGGCTGACACCTTGACGACTCTGAGACCCTGAGCCAAAGCCCCGGCTTGGCCACGCCCAAGCTCCTGACCACACAAACCAAATGATAACCGGTTGCTGTTCCAAGCTCCTGAGCTGGAAGCAATTTGTTATGCAGGAATAGCTGACTAATACAGCGAAAGCCAGCCTGCCAGAGGCCCCAGCCCAGCACTGCTCTGAGAGGGGCTGCTGCTGCTAAGTCACTTCAGTCGTGTCCAACTCTGTGCGACCCTACAGACGGCAGCCCACCAGGCTCCGCTGTCCCTGGGATTCTCCAGGCAAAAACATTGGAGTGGGTTGCCATTTCCTTCTCCAATGCATGAAAGTGAAAAGTGAAAGTGAAGTCACACATTCGTGTCCGACTCTTTGTGACCCCATGGACTACAGTCTACCAGGGTGATGCCGTGACACAGACAAGGGGGCTGGGCATAGTTCAAGATAACACGAAGAGGAAGGCTTGCCCTGCTTCCCTGTGAGGCCGCCTGAGAGCCTGGGGGATCTGTCATTTCACCCCTCGGGCACCTGGGTCACTTCCCTCTCGGGGCCCTGTTTGGAAAGGGGGAAGGGAGCTTCTCCAGAGGCCTTCTCAGGCTCTGGGGACCACGTCCTGTGGTCTGTCCGTCCTGGAGCTCCGTACTCAGCAGGGAGGAGAGGGCTGTCAAGAGGAAAGCCCAGAGCGGGAGGCCAGGACCCGTGAGACGTGGGATCTGGACTCCAGCTTGATAGGAGGGAGATGGAGCTTCAAGGCTCCAGGTCTGAGGTTCCCAGAGGCTGTACCAGCCACAGAGATGCAAGTGCGAGGGTCTGACCACTCCCTTCCCCCGCCACAGGTCAGACGAGGCACCACTCAAGGCCCCAGGCTCCTGGGACGTGTCCATGGTGGCGGGTCTGGCTGATCTCGGGGGCGTGGGAGGCAGCAGCCCCGCACCTGGGAACCCACCTTTCCATGGGCAGGGGCTGCCGCAGGAGCGCCGTGAGGACGGTCTCCTGGTGGTAGTGGGCCAGCAGGAGGATGCCCTCGATCAGGAGGCGCCGCACCTCCCGGTGGTCCACCATGGGCAGGTGCACCAGGATGGCGCCCAGGATCTCGGGCACCTGGGGGTACGGGGCAGGGCATCACCGGGCAGCCCGGCCCTCGAGGGGCTCCTGCCCTCCCCCCGCCGCACACCCCTCCTCCTGCCCAAGTGGACGCTAGGCGGGCACAGCTCGGCCCCTTCCAGAGCATCCTCTGGTCTCTTTGAAGATTTTATCACATTTTCATGTGGGAGGTGCCGCGATTCAGAAGGGCCAGCCTCAGGTCTCCAGCCCAGCGTCCACTCACCGACCAAGCCTCCTTCAACAGGTTCTTTCCCCTTCCAGAACCCGACTTCCTCCCCTCTTTATAATCATGGACTCGGGGATGGTGAGGAGCCCTTAGCAAGCGAGGCTGGGCCCCTCTGCCTGGCCCTCTAGGCTGGATCCACCAGGCAGCCCCAGGCCCCCGGCGGGCCGGGCCGCAGGCTGTCACCTTGTCCTCCAGCTCCTTGACCCGCATCTGGAGGAAGGTGCATATCCAGGTGACAGAGGCCTTGTCGTGCTGGAGGTCCATGGCCCCGAAGTTCTCACAGAGCTTCTGGACCAGCGAGACCACCTCGTCGCAATTGAACTGCAAGCAAGCCACCTACAGCCAGAGCAGGCTGTTCCTGGGTCCGACACCAAGCCCAATGGCTCCCCTGCCTGCCCTGCTCTGCTCAGTGTCGCAGTCCAGCCCAGCCCCCATCCTGAGCCTCCTCGCCCCTCCTCACCCAGCCTCTGGCCCTGTCAATCACCGGCCAGCTTGGAGACCATTCAGTGTAAAAGCCTGGAGGATGCTTGCCAACCCCTCCCTCATCCCATCGCCTTCCCGCACCCCTCCGAACCCTGCACAGGGAGCTTCTCCCCAGACCCTCCCAGTCCTGCCTCTACAGCCCTGCAGCTTTCTCTGGGAGTGTCCTCTGGCCCCTGAAGCAGAAGAGGCCTCGCCCTCTGCAGCCCCGAGGGTCTGGGCGGCCCTGGACACTTGCAGTCACCAGGTGCCGTCAGCCTGCCCGTGGGCTGACACCTGTGTGCAGGGCCACTTGTTCAGTTCTTTCCGGGACCCCCGCAGTGTAGCATATGATACAGACAAAGAGAAGACAGCTGGGGTCTGTGATGCACCTACTGTGTGCCAGGCACCAGAGTGGGGACTGTACATATCACAGGTCACTTAAATACACATAACTTGAGTTGGACCAAGGTCTATGGAAGACCCAGGGAAGACCACCAGGAGGAGCCCGGCCCCGCCTGAAGAGATGGCCCAGGCACCCAGAGGCCACACCCACACAGCCTTCCTGCTCATCACCTTGGAGATTCTGGAGGATACGCTGAAAATCTTCTCCATGTCTGAGCCCTGCAGGTCCTCCTTACATTTCTCAAGCTCCAGCTCTTTGGAGGCACCCCAGAAAGAGCAGGTCTGGCTTGCTGTTGGGATACAGTGTCAGGAACGATGGTCCACATCATGGTGGCCCCCTTTCCCGCCCCCACCTGTCTCTCCCACCTCCCTGCCCCTTGGGTTGTCTTGGTTCCCTGGGCCTGGACACTCTCCAACATCTACATTCCCACCTCTCTTGCTTGGCCCCTGGAGCCATCTCTGTGCACAGCTCAGATGGGTATTCTGTCAGCTGCTGGGCCAGAGGCAACCCACCCTGAAGGTCCCCCAACTGCCTTCCCCTCTGAGCTTGTTTCTGGCCAGTTCCACCACATCCTTAGTATCTGTGAGGCAACCCTGTCCAGTGGGGCCCCTCATGTGCCCTCAGCTAGTCGTGCTGACACAATGAGCCTCTCCTTCTAGAAGCTTCCATGACCTTTCAGTGAACTCTGCAACCCCCGCCCCCTCTGGTCACCCTTGTTTGTCTACAGAGAGATCACAATCCCCGCCGACCCCCAGGACAGCCCCACAGCCAACTCCCTGATATTGGGCCTCCCTCTCCACCTGGAGAGCCTCAGTTCTGCCCACCCGCACCACCCCTCCCATACCGTGAAGATCCAGCAGGCTGGCCAGGACATCCATGGAGGCCAGGCGGGTTTTTCTGTGTGAGTCACAGGTGCCTGGTGCAATGAGTCCCACCAGGCTGCCAAACTGCCCCAGCTTCAACGGGATCTGAGGGACGGGAGACCTCAGAGTTCACACCCTCTGTGCAGCCGAGCTCACCTGGTGATGCCCGAGGGCAGTGCAACCAGGGGCCAAAGAGAGTGAACCCTGCTCTGAAAGCACCTCTGTTTGGGAAGGGAGAGGATGCCACCATCTGCCTGAGCCCAAGCTTCCGTCCCCAGGCCACCCCCACCTTGGGCCCGGGAGGCTGAGCAGCTAGGATGTCGCCCTGTGACCCTGGCCCAGGTGCTAGGTCTAGGTGCCTGCATTGTTTCTATAACTGAGCCCTGCCTTCAAATCTGGGCTTCCCCGCTCCCTAGCTGTGACCTGGGGAGGCACTTAGGCCCTCTTGTTCCTGTCTGCTACTCAGAGATGACAACTGTTGAGTCCTGCTCCAAAGCCACAAGTGCAAGCCTCGTACCAAGGCCACAGAAGCAGAGCTCAGAACCAAGGTCACCTCTGAAACTGACTGAGCCCCTTTGCAATCACTGCCAAAGTTCCTATGACCACCACGAGCAGGCTTCCTGACCCCAGATTAGGCAAAGATGCCCACCCTGGTAGTCATTCTATAGCCCCCTAATGCTAACCTTCCCACAGGAATTTTCTTTGTCTTGAGGCTATAACAATTGACTACTAACCCAGGACAACTGTTGAATCTTCCTGGTCTGTCAGGACGTCAGCCCACTGCACTTGCAAGGCCCACCTTATCTCTGCTTTTCATTCTTAATAAATGCATTCCCTTCTGAAATGCTGTGTGTCTGGAAAGTCTTTTCTAACCACACTTGCACTGCCTCAACAGTAATGGTGTCCCTTCTTCCAGCGAGTGTTGTGAGACTCACGCCGGAGAGTCCCGGAAGCACTCTGTGCAGCACCTGGTTACTTAGCGCTAGTCTTGGCCATGGGTTCGCTTGGCTGGGCTTGGGTCCCACCTGGATGGTGCTCCAGGACTGGGGTCCTGCCCCACCTTGTCCTCACCGTGTACTGGTCCCAGGACCCCACTGTCATCCTCCCAAGGCCATTCCTGAAGACCAGACAGTGGAAGAGTAGGAGGCCAACAAAGGAAGGAAGAGAGGTCTTGTGGAGCCGTGTCAGAGGCTCCATCACCAAAAACCCTCATTGCTTTTCTAGATTTTGCGATGTCGATGGTATTTGTTAAGCTTTGTAAAATTTGTCATTTTGTAGTGATTCATTTTCTTATTCTAAGTAAATACTTTCTTAATCAATGTGGTATTCATAATCGTGTGCCTCATTCTCTTAAAGAGGGCCCTCACCCTGTGTGAACCTCAGGCCCCTCAAAACCCGGACCCACACCACGCCCTGCCCATCCTCCCTCAACACCCCAGAGGCCCAGGGCCAGCTCCCCCTGGGTCTCCTTTGACATTCCCCAGTGACTCAGCCTCTTCCCAAGGGTCTCTCCAGGGGCAGAACTGGATTACAGAGACGTTTCCTCTCCTAGGATAGAGACTGGCATTTTCCTGTGGGTGTCAGCGGGGCAGGCTGGGCGGGGTGGGGCGGGAGGCGGGGCGGGTCTCCGGGACTCACGCAGACGCCGACGCTTTGGACATAGATTTTCATGAGATGGAGATAGAGGTTCACTGCTTTCTCCCGCTCCCATTCTTTCTCCGACAAGATCCACTTCTCCAGGAGCTGTGGGGAGAACCAAGAACACAGAGGAGACTTCAAAATCCCGAGGCCAGCCTTTCCTAGCAAGCTGCTGCTCTCCTCTCTCCCACTCAGAGCCTGATTTTCAAAGTTCTGGGAGGTTCCCAGGTCCCCCCGCCCACCCCCGAACACTAGGGAGGTGAAGGCCATGAGCAAGCAGAGAACAAGGCCAACATCCTCACCAAGCTGGTGCTTGGCTGATGAGTTTGGCTTTGTTGCAAGTGTTGGCCTGTAGGTGAAAATGCCACTAGCACCTGCGTGCTCCTGCACCTAACTACACAGCTTAGCAAAACAGGGGGCAAAAACTGATAGAACTGAAAGGAGAAACGGGCAAATCCACAGTGACAGAGATTTCAGTACCTCTATCTCTATAACTGAAGACAGAGAAGACAAAATCAGGATGGATATAGAAAACTTGGACAACACTTCCAACAGTACCTGGCTTAAGTGATATTTAGGAACATATCATTCAGGGCAGCAGAATACTTTCCAAGCACACACAGAACGTTCACCAAGATAGACCACACATGGGCAACAAATTAAGTCTCAATGGATTTAAAAGGCTTTGAGTTGTACAAAGTATGTCCTCAGACTACAATGGAGTTAAACTAGAATCAAAACCAAAAAGGTCTCTGGAAAACTCTCAAATATTTGGAAATTTCTTGATGACCCATGGGTCAAAGGAGAAGTCAAAAGAGAAATGAAAATGCATCTTGGAACTAAAATTAGAACACAACATACCGATATTTGTGGGGTATAGCCTCAAAGAACAAAGTCAGTGGACTTACACTATCTGGTCCTGATTTCAAGACTTACTATAATGTTGACAGGATTATGATGAAGGCAGGATGACACTGGTGTAAAGGACAGAAACATCAGTAGAGCAGAAGAGGCATCTAGAAATAGACCCACACATAGGTGGCCAATTGAATTCTGATAAAGAGGCAAAGGTAATTCAGTGGAGAAAAGATAGTCTTTCCATCAAATGGTGCTGAAACAATTGGTTATCCATGTGCAAAAAATTAAAATAAATTAAACTTTGATCCATATTTGAAAACTGAGCTCAAAATACATCATAGACTTCCATGTAAAACCTGAAACTGTCAAGTTCTAGAAGAAAATCTAGGAGAAAATCTTTGTGACCTTGGTTAGGAAAGATTTCTTAGTCATGATACCAAAAACGCGATACATAAAAGAAAAAATAATAAATTAGACTTCATCAAGATTAAAAACTTTTTCTCTTCAAAAGAACCTGTGAAATTAATGAAAAGGCAAGTCACAGACCAGGAGAAAACATTTGCAAATCATATATCTGATAAAAGATTTGCTTCTAGAATATATACAACCTCTGAAAAATCAATAATAAGAAAGCAAACAATCCAAGTTTTAAAAAAGCCCTAGCAATACTATATTCAAAAATACCAAGATTATGAAAGACAAAGACTGATAAATTGTTCCAAATTGAAGAAGAGAGACAAAAGAGATAAGACAATTAAATGCAATTAATAATCCAGATTAGATCCTCGTTCTGGGAGGAAATAACTATGAAGGTCATTATTGGACAATTTGTGAAATATGAATATGAAAAATTGATTAGACTACAGCTTGGTATCAGTGTTAAATTCCGTGATTTTGAACAGTATATTGTTATATAAGAGAAGATTCTTGTTGTTCATGTATAGACCTAACTCTCCGTGATTCAAAAGGTGTGTGTGTGTGTATGTAATGTAAAGAGGAAAAAAAAAGAAAGGGAAAAAGAACATGTCACAAAATATTAAGAATTGTGGATCTGGGTGAAAGGCATGCAGGAGTTCTTTGTACTGTTCTTGCAACTTTTCAGCTTTTAAGAATTTAACTTCAACTTTTGAGAACATTTTGTGATATTGAAATGTCACAAAATATTAAGAATTGTGGATCTGGGTGAAAGGCATACAGGAGTTCTTTGTACTGTTCTTGCAACTTTTCAGCCAGCTTGAAGCTTTATCTAAAGAAAATTACCAAATCAATTCTTAATGCACGCCTGTTTCCCACTGAGAGTCTGGCCCTCGGACCAGCATTCTGGGCCACCACCAGCTCCTGGCCCTCCTCCAGGCAACTCACATGCACCATCTCCTGCAGCCCCTTGGGGTCTAGGTGTCTCTGCATGAGGCCCTCCATCAGCTGCTCCAGGGCACGCAGGGCGTTCGTATACAGGGTCTGTGGCCAAGAGAAGGGAGAGCTTGGCAGCAGTGAGGGAACAGCCACCTGCCAGGACTCTGGGTGGCCCATGCCAGGGTCAAATATTGTGAGATGGTCTGATAACTTCCTTTTGACTTCTGCTCAGACTGAGTTCTTTATGTTCCTTATGTGACACATAAGACATTCTCAAGAGGAACCCCTTTTGCAAAGGAGGAAACTGGACTCCTAAGCCTAGGTCTCCTGACCCCTCGCATCCAGGGCCAGGACCTGGAGGCACAGATGGCTCCCTGTCCACAAGAGATTTGTCCTCCTCTTCCACAACCTTTTGGGAAACAGTCATCAAGTTGGGGACTACATTTCCCAGGATCCCTTGCAGCTACATTTCCCAGGAGCCATGTGACCAAGTTCTGGCCAATAAGGAGGGCCAAGCGGCTCATAAATCCTTCAGACTCCCTCTGGAGCTGGGTATCACTGCCCACCTGAGGAGCCATGGGGCCTCTGCCAGTCCACGTCCCTGAACAACTGCAGGAAGCAGCCCCCTCTCCACCTCTGCTGCCAACTGGACATCATTTGAGTGAGAAAAACAATCATCTTGTTAAACCATGAAGATTTCAGAGCGTATATGTTACAGCAGCTAGCATCACCTTACACTGACTGACAGAGGCTGCTGTACTTTGCTCCCCTAACCACTCCCAGATGGTCCAGGATGGTGGGCTCCCAGCACTGCCCATGTTAACATCAACTTCCAAGTCCTGACCCAGAAAATGAGGTGGCCCAGAGGGACCTACCTTAATGGACTCATTGCTCTCTCCTGGGGGTTGGAGAGAAATTACAGAGTGTATACTAATATCCATCAGATCACTGCTTTCCTCTGTGGAGTAGAAAGGCTTCAGTTTGCTAGAGAAAGAAGTGATAAGAGGAGTGATCAGTGGGGAACTGAGACCCTGCTCTGCCCAGTCTGGGGGGTGGTGGGAGGTGCCATGTCACAGAACGAAGGAGGGGCCAGCTTCTCTGTTTGGGGGTTCAGGTGTCTGTCCCCCCTCAAGGGCCCTGGCTCCACCCACCAGTGTCCACTGTCTGTCTGTGACTGAAGCGGAGACTCAGGCATCCACAGCCTCCTCTCCTATCACTGTCTGCTCTGAGTCTCTCTCTCCTGTTCAGAAACATTCCATTGGTCCTCCGTGACTGCAACCACAGACTTTGCTTCTGGTTGGTCCTGGCCCAGGAGTTGTCAACTGTAATACCTGGACCAGGAGCAGCAGCAGCATCACCTTGGAGTTTATTAGAAAATGCAAATTCTACATCTCCACCTCAGAGCTGCTGAATCAAACGCTCTGGAGTGGAGGATTTCCCTAGCAGTCCAGTTGTTAAGGCTTTGCCATACAGTGCCAGAGGTGCAGGTTCAATCCTACGTATCTCATGGCCAAAAAGCCAAAACATAAAACAGAAGCAATACTGTAAAAAATTCAATAAATCTTTTAAAAAATGGCCCACATTAAAAAAAAATCTTAAAAGAAAAAAACAAAAAACTTCTGGAATGGAGGCCATCTGTGTTTTAATAAACCTTTGGTGGTAGTAGCTAGCTGCGTGATGCATGCCAGCTGATTCTCTTTCTGCCCCCTTCATAGGTGATTCTCAAGCCTAGTTGCATATTAGAATCACAGGAGAGCCTTCTAAGGGCCCCATGGGCCGTGCCCAGCTCCAGGGATCCTTATTTAAGTCTTTGGCGGGGCAGGGTATCAGAACTGTTACAAGTTCTTCTTTGGCTCTGTTTTGCCTTCAGAAGGGAGAGCCACCCCCGACTTAAACTTCAAACTCCTGCCTTCCAAAGGGGTCCTGTATTTCACCTTTCTAGGGCCCTCCCGCTCCTACTCAAATCCAATAATTTTGTTTAAAGTGCAAGTGTTCGTATCCGACTCTTTCTGACCCATGGACTATAGCCCGTCCTTGGGGTTCTGCAGGCAAGAATCTGGAGTGGGTTGCCATTCCCATCTCCAGGGTGTCTTCCCCACACAGGGATAGAACACGCGTCTTCTGATTGCAGGCAGATTCTTTACCGTCTGGGCCACCAGGGAAACCCCGAAGGAGGTGCAACCTCCCCCAGAAGCACTGAGAGGTGGCCTCAGACCTCGTCTCCAGCCCAGGGCAGGTGCCCGGCTCACCTCAAGTACGAGAGGGCATCCATGGCCATGGTCCGCACGGGAGAAACCAGGCTGTCAGTCGGTTCTGCCTTGATGATGGCCTGCCGGGGTGGCAGGGCAGTGAGCCGCCAGGCCACCCGAGCCCCGCGATGGCCAGGGAGGGGCTTGGGCGGACAGTGACTCCGCTGGCAGGGGCGCTCCCTGGTTACAGCCAGGAGGGCCTGACGTCGTACGACGGGCTCCAACACCGCACGCACTCTCATTCTTTTCGTGATCAGCTGGCCTTTGACATTTTAGGTGAAGTTGCTCCAACTTGCGACCCAATGACTATACAGTCCCTGGAGTTCTCCAGGCCAGAATACTGGAGTGGGTAGCTTTTCCCTTTACCAGGGGATCTTCCCAACCCAGGGATTGACTCAGGTCTCATTGCAGGCAGATTCTTTACCAGCTGAGCTATGAGGGAAGCCCAGGGGAAGCAGCAAAATCTCATGGGAGGAGTGGAGCTAAGATGGGCTGGTGCTTCTTGCTCATTTCTGCCACTTACTGGCTGTGTGTCCTTGCGCAGATCACTTCCTCAGCCTGAGCCCTTGCTCAGGTGTGACATGAGGACTCGGGGCCTGGTCCACAGGGCTGTACCAGGCTGGTGTGAAATTACATGCGTGTTGCTCTCGACCTCGAGTGGGAGCCTAATCAATGTTTGATTCTTTCTCAGGGCCACCTGTTCCATCCATATCTCCCTTCCCTCCAGGCTGCTGCCAGTGCAACCAGAGGGTGTTCAGGGGCTAGGGTTTCCACCGCAGGGAGTGGAGAGGTCTGGGGACGAGGGTCAGGGGCTGACCACAGCCTCAGCAGCCCCTGTCACTGCCTCTTGCCTTTGGACAGCTGGTACTTTCTACATCTTAAGAAAGTTCTGGGCAAAAGTAGCTGTAAGTCCTGCCCACAGCAGAGCCCAACCTCCTGGTCCTGCCTATGGAGAAACGCTGGGGCTAGCTAGGGCTGACCCATGGGGCTCTGTCTCCCAGCCCTAAACCAGACACCTCAGGGGCATCACTGGGCTCGAGGGCAGGGGTCTTCAGCCCCGGCTTCCGGAATGTTCCTGGCCATGAAAAGCTTTTATCAGATATAAGAATGTCACATGCAGAACGCCTATAGTCGGGTCAAAGCCAAACTGAGACAGGTGGTGCCTCGGAGACTCCTGCCACCCCTTGGGCCTCAGACGGCCTCAGGTCAGCAGAGTGAAACCCCCAAACTGCCCAGGATGGAGGAAACCCCCCAGATGGCTTACCATGATAATGCCAGTCAGGGTTGCCTTTTGGGAAAATTGGAAGTCTTCCAGGTCCTTGATGTTCTTGATGGCATCCGTGACCTGCACCACACTCTTCATGAAGGCCAGTTTGAGGCAGATGTCCTGTGACCATGACGAGGGGCAGGGAGGACCTTTTTTTGGGTGAGCCACAAAGACCCCAAGACCGGGCCCCTGCTTCCAGACCCTGGGGCCACATAGAACACCCTCTCCTCTGCTGAGAAAGTATCAGTGTCAGGGGCACGCTGAGAGACGGTCGCCCCATTCTGCCCTTCAGCAACCTGGCGGGGACATGGGCCAGGCACTGGACAGGGCACAGCGCCCCCATGGTCCCCCCAGAAGGTGCTGAATCCCCGAACCCCTCCATTCTGAGCCCGAGTACAGCAATGCCAGTCAGGGGGACCTTCACTGACCAGAGGACCTGAGCCCTGTGCATCACCGTAGGGGCGAAGTAAGTTACGGAGGTCAAATCAGTTTTGCTTTTAAGGCATGCACTTACCTTCAAGACATCATGCGAAATGAGATCAGCCAGTCTCAAAAGGACAAACACTGTGATTTCAGATCATATGAGATGCCTGGAGTGTCACCATCTTACAGATAGGAAGTAGAAGGGTGGATGCCAGGAGCTAGGGCAGGGGGACTGGGGAGTTGATGCTAGTGGGGACAGAGTTTCAGTTTAGGAAGATGAAGGTCTGGAGATGAATGATGGCGATGGCTGCTCAACAGTTTGAACGCACTTAAAGTCACACTAGTAATGCTCAAAATTCTCCAAGCCAGGCTTCAACAGTATGTGAACCGTGAACTTTCAGATGTTCAATCTGGACTTAGAAAAGGCAGAGGAGTCAGAGATCAAGTTGACAACATCCGTTTGATCATCTAAAAGCAAGAGAGTTCCAGGAAAACATCTACTTCTGCTTTATTGACTATGCCAAACCCTTTGACTGTGGATCACAACAAACTCTGGAAGATTCTGAAAGATATCGGAATCCCAGACCACCTGACCTGCCTCTTAGAAATCTGTATGCAGGTCAGGAATCAATAGTTAGAGCTGGACATGGAACAACAGACTGGTTCCAAATAGGAAAAGGAGTACGTCAAGGCTGGATATTGTCACCCTGCTTATTTAACTTATATGCAGAGTACATCATGAGAAACGCTGGGCTGGATGAAGCACAAGCTAGAATCAAGATTGCTGGGAGAAATATCAATAACCTCAGAAAAGCATATGACACCACCCTTATGGCAGAAAGTGAAGAAGATTTGAAGAGCCTCTTGATGAAAGTGAAAGAGGAGAGTGAAAAAGTAGGTTAAAGCTCAACATTCAGAAAACTAAGATCATGGCATCTGGTCCCATCACTTTATGGCAAATAGATGGGGAAACAGTGGAAACAGTGACAGACTTTATTTTGGGGGGCTCCAAAATCACTGCAGATGGTTACTGCAGCCATGAAATTAAAAGACACTTGTTTCTTGGAAGAAAAGTTATGACCAACCTAGACAGCATATTGAAAAGCAGAGACATTACTTTGCCAACAGAAGTCTGTCTAGTCAAAGCTATGTTTTTTCCAGTAGCCATGAATGGATATGAGAGTTGGACTCTAAAGAAAACTGAGTGCCAAAAAACTGATGCTTTTGGAGAAGAACTCTTGAGAGTCCCTTGGACTTCAAGGAGATCCAATCAGTCCATCTTAAAGGAAATCAGTCGTGAATATTCATTGGGAGGACTGATGCTGAAGCTAAAACTCTAATACATTGGCCACATGAAGCAAAGAACTGACTCATTGGAAAAGACCCTGATGCTGGGCAAGATTGAAGGTGGGGGGAAAGGGGACGACAAAGGATGAGATGGCTGGATGGTATCACCAACTCAACGGACATGAGTTTGTGTAAACTTTGGAAGTTGGTGATGGACAGGGAGGCCTGGTGTGCTGCAGTCCATGGGGTCGCAAAGAGTCGGACACGACTGAGTGATTGAACTGAAATGAATGCCAATGAACTGCATGCTTAAAAGTGGTTATGATGACAAATTTCACGTCATGTACTTCACCATAGTTTTCAAAACAGTAATAATAAAGTCATTTCTCCTTTATTCCGAGTTTTCTCCTCCTGGCTTTTCCAAGAAAGCAGCCATTCCCTTTGCCTCTCTGAAGACAACCCCTTTCTTGATCCTTATGAAAGGTCTTGGGGTCAGGTGTCAGGTAGGGGCAGAGGTGAAAGAAGGCATGTGCAAAGGGCTGGGCAAAGGCTTGTCCTATGACTTCAGCAACCCACAATCACCCCTACTCAGTAATGGGGGAAAGGCTGCTCCCCACCGCTGACCCCCCCTGCAGCAGAGAGATTGGGGCAATGATCTTCCCAAATGCTGAGTGACAGGCAGGACTCCAGGACTCGAATCTCCTGCGTGGGGCTGGCAGTGCCCAGATAATGATGCAGGGTAGCTCTCCCCCTGCCCCAGTCTGGGGCTCAGGAGGGCATCATCGGGGCATGGCATGTCTGTGGGATCCCAGGGTTACCTGGCAGCTGCTGGAGTAGTGGTGGATGATCTTGGTGGTGATGGGGTTGTCCACGTGGATGAGAAGCATCTGCGGGTGGCAGTAGGAGGCCACGCAGCTGTACATCACCATGAGCGCACCCTTCACCGTCTCCCGCCTCCAGGGATGGTCCTTCTGTGAGGCCAACGAGAAGGGGAAGAAGCCACTGTGGCCATCGGGGAGAGGGTCTGTTCCTTCAGATGTTTCCTGGGCACCGGAAGTGCTCAGTCGTGTACTCGTCCATTGGGCACACCTTTACTGAGCTCCTGCTGTACGCTGTGCCCTGGCTGTAGCGTGTGAGCAGGTCAGACATGGCCATGACTGCTGGTCGCAGGGGCTTTGTGCAGACACCGCGACCAGAGGCGGCTGTGCACGCCCTCATGCCTTCACCTACTGAGCACCTGGTCTGGGCCAGGGGCTCCCGAGATGCTGGTGATTCACTGGGAACAGAGAGCCTCAGCCCAGCTCTTCCGGGAGGAGGTGTCGGAGGCCACCCAACCCACCATGGAAGGAGGAGCAGGGGAGCCCACATTCTCCAGGCTTTGACTAGAAATCCAGGTCTCAGTCTCCACTTTGTGGAGAAGCCGGGAGAGAAGCCGGGACATTCCCAATTCTCTATATTCAAACTACCAGACCCACAGGGGAAGGGTCCAATCCAAGGCCAAAACCTGAAGCATCAGTGACTCAGCTGGTGGCCCTTGGGGGCTCAGCCAGCCCCGGGCACTGTGCCCTGAGGACAGACTGGACAGCCTCCAGGCCCGGCCCTTGGCCTCCTTGATCTGATTCCCCAGTCCACTTTGGCGAAGGAAACACAGAGTGGAGTTTCTTATTGAGATCCAGTAAGACTGCAAGGAGAGCCAACCAGTGCATCCTAAAGGAGATCAGTCCTGAATATTCATCGGAAGGACTGATGTTGAAGCTGAAACTCCAATACTTTGGCCACCTGATGCGAAGAGCTAACTCATCTGAAAAGACCCTGATGCTGGAAAGATTGAGGGCGGGAGGAGAAGGAGATGACAGAGGATGAGATGGTTGGATGGCATCACTGACTCAATGGACATGAGTTTGAGTAAACTCCGGGAGTTGGTGATGGACAGGGAGGCCTGGTGTGCTGTGGTCCATGGGGTGGCAAAGAGTCAGACATGACTGAGTGACTGATCTGAACTGAAGAGCCTTGGTTGGGGGCTGAGAGCACCATTCTAAGAGGCCCCCAGGGAGCTGACGATGGAGCAAGGGCGCCTCACCCGCCAGGCGCCAATCTGCCAGGACTGCTCCGACTCCTGGATCCTCTCTTCAAAGTCATGGAGCACGCCCAGCACCGTCTTCACCTGGCCCCGGGCACACAGGCCAAAGCACAGGATCACGCCCTGCGGGAGGACCCAGCGGGCAGGCTGAGGGCGGGGGTGCTGGGGACACCCCGTGCGCTGCGCCCCCCCTCCCCCACACACGGAGAGACGCACAGGCACGCGCACACGCACAGGCACGCGCACACGCACAGGCACGCGCACACGCACAGGCACGCGCACACCGCGTCCTCCCAAGGCCCGGAGGGGACCACGGGGCACCCGCACCTCCCGGTCGAAGTCGTTGCTGTAGTCCGTCTTGTACAGCAGCTCCAGCAGCAGCACTTCCACCTTGTCGGCCTCCAGGCCCGTGGCCAGGGTGAAGCCCAAGGCCCGGTACAGAAAGCCCTGGCGGGGCGGAAGGGACACAGGGAGCTTCAAGCCTCCAACCCGGCCCTCTCCCAAGGGGAGGTCTCTACTCGTCCCTCCAGATTTAAAAATATGCCTTTTGTATATTTTTAAAAACAAGTATCCAGGCTAATCTGAGAGGTTAGGCTGTAGCAAGGCAGGCATGTTACCAAGAGTGGGGGCCAGGTTTCTCCCCTATATAAACTGCATCAATCTACACTCCCACCAACAGACCCAGGAGCACTTATCCTCCTGCCTTCTCTCTGCCTTAGGATGTTATCCACGAGAGGTGGAATGTTTGCATTTGGTTAGTCATCTTTGCATCTTCTCATGGTCCAATCTTGGAATTTCTGCCTGAATTCTTTCCCCATTGTTGGATTATTTCTCTTATTTTTTGTTTACAAGAACATTGTGTATACATTTGGGGAAGAAAAATGAGAACAGACATATATTATCTCACTTAATCTGCACAACAATTCTGAAAGGCAAAAGGCATTTTGAGACGATAAAATTAGCAGGAAGCAGTAGAACCAGGGTTAAAAATCAAGCAGTCAAAAAGCCAAAACATAATATAAAAACAATACCATCACAAATTAAAAAATAACTTCTAAAAAATGGTCCACATTAAAAAAAATCTTAAAGGAAAGAATAAAACCCAGCATAGCCTGAGGCTCACTTCTTAAGTGATCACTCCTGTGGTCCATTTCGCCAGTGTCCCATTTCACTTTTGATTTTATTCATACTGATTTCTTTTTGTCATGCAGACAATTTTCATTTTCACAGAGTACGGTCTCTTTCTTTTCCTTTGTCTTTCTAAAAGATTCTTTTCATGCATATGACGGTCTCTTCTATTCCATGTTAAGACTATAAAAATATTCATCAGTATATTCTTCCTGTCACTCCATGGTTGTATTTCATTTCATTCACTTACATCTTTGTTCTGGGAGAACAAATCCTTCTCTAATGAGCTTTTAAAAAAATATGCTCTTAGCTATTATTCTCTTACATTTTTTTCATTAGGGCAAACGTAGAAATAATCTTGTCAAATAAAACTGTCAGATTTCCACAAATTTCCCTTTTGGGAAATTAGAAGTAAATTGCATTGCAGATTTTTTTTTTTTTTTTTTTGGCCGCATCACTTGCTGTGCAGGATCTTTGTTCCCTGACAAGGGATCAAACCCTTCCCCGCTGCAGTGGAAGCACGGAGTCCTAACCAGGGGACCACCAGGGACGTCCCTGTACTGCAGATTAACTTGAGAAAAAAAGGACACCTGAGCAACGGAGACTTCCTATCCAAGAAGCAGAGGTTGTGTATGTTTGGTCAGGCTTTCTTTCAGCCTTTCTGCCCCTTCTTGTACTTTGGGGTTCTTCACCTTGGTTCCACATATTTCACATATTCCCTAGTTTTATTTGGTTGCAAATTTTCCATTGTGTTGCTGCTTTGAATAGGGTCTCTTTTCATTATCTCGTAATTTTGTTTGTTTATAGGGGAGATGATGGTTACTTTTGGGGAAAGAATGATTCTATCTACTAGAATTACAAATCTGGAGGCTTCAGCAGCCTTGCTCCCCCTAGCCCCAGAAGATGCCTGTCTGAGTGATGAGGAGTCTGGGAGAGTCCTGATGAAATTCCTTAAGGCACTGTATCCAGTCACGACTTTTTAAGCTATCTGAGCCAATGAAACCCTATTTATTTGTTTACTTTGCTTTAAGCTAGGTGAGTTATTGTAATAAGGTTGAATTGTATGCATTGGCTTACTAAATACTACATACAAGTTTCTTTCAAATGGGCATCTGGCCCTGAACTGACATCTGATAAGATCTTACACCCACAGATCTATAGCATTTAGCTACAGAAGACAGACATGCTGTGTCTATTTTACATATGCTATTATGAAGGGTGCATATTTGAACAAATGAAAACTTTAGTTGACTTCTCTAAAAATTCTTTTTAAACATCTTTCAGTTTAGTTCAGTCGCTCAGTCGTGTCTGACTCTTTGCGACCCCATGAATCGCAGCATGCCAGGTCCCCCTGTCCATCACCAACTCCCGGAGTTCACCCAAACTCATGTCCATCGAGTCAGTGATGCCATCCAGCCATCTCATCCTTTGTTGTCCCTTTCTCCTCCTGCCCCCAATCCCTCCCAGCATCAGAGCCTTTTCCAATGAGTCAACTCTTTGCATGAGGTGGCCAAAGTATTGGAGTTTCAGCTTCAGCATCAGTCCTTCCAAAGAAATCCCAGGGCTGATCTCCTTCAGAATGGACTAGTTGGATCTCCTTGCAGTCCAAGGGACTCTGAAGAGTCTTCTCCAACACCACAGTTCAAAAGCATCAATCCTTCGGCGCTCGGCCTTCTTCACAGTCCAACTCTAACATCCATACATGACCACTGGAAAAACCATAGCCTGTACACATTGGCAGTCACCCCACATTCCCCTCGTCTGTGACAACCACCCGTTTAATTTTCTGTCTCGTTAGATTTGCCTGTTTTGGATATTGCAAATAAGTAGAGCCATATCATTCGTGGGCCTTCGCATCTGGCTTCTTGCACTTAGTGTAATGCTTTCAAGGATCATCCTTTCTGCAGCAGATGTAAGCACTTCACTCCTTTTCATGGCTGAATAACACTCTGTTGTATGGATATAGCCCAGTTTGTTTACTCATTTATCCACTGATGAACTCTTGAGTTTTTTCCGCTTTTTGGCTATCTGAATGATGTTGCTCTGATTATTTATGTACAAGCTGTTGTGTGGACATATGTTTTCATTTCTTCTGGGCATATATAATTAAGAGCATGATTGCTAGGTCATAGGTAGCTCCATATTTAACATTTCAAGGAAATGCCAAACTGCTTTTCAAAAACACTGTACCATTTTGTATTACACCAGCAATATATCAGAGTCCCAATTTCTTTATCTTCTTGTCAATATTTGTTATTATCTGTCTTTTTGATTACAGCCATCCTTGTGAGTGTGGAGTGATGTCTTGCGGTTTTGATTTGCATTTCCTTAATGGCAATGATCTTGAAAATTTTTTCATGTGATTACTTGCCATTTGTATATCTTTCCTTCACCCATTTTTAAATTGGTTTATTTGTCATTGTATTATTGATTATAAGGGTTCTTTATATATTCTGGATACAATTCCCTTCTCAGGGACTAGATTTGCAAATATTGTCTCTCATTTGGTGGGTTGATTTTTCACTTTCTTGACGGCACCATTTTCAGCGCAAAACTTTTTAGCTTTGATGATGTCCCATTTACCTATTTTCTCTTTCATCACTTGTGTTTTGGGTGTTATTTCTCAGAAGACTTTGCTCAAGCCAAGATCATGAAGATTTATATTTGTTTCACTCTAAGAATGTTATATTTTCATCTTTTACATTTACATATATGGTCCATTTTGAGTTAGTTTTTGTGTATGGTATGAGGAAGGGGCCCAACTTCATTCTTTTGTAAGTGGCTATGCACGTCTTCCCGGCATCACTTGTTGAAAAGACGACTCCTTCCCCACTGAATTGTCTTGGCACTCTTGTTGAAAATCAGTTGACAGTAAATGTGAGGTCTATTTCCAGACCCTCAATTCGATTCCATCGGTCCATTACCTGTCCTGATGCCAGCATCACCCTGCCTTGTTTACTGTGACGATGCAAGAAGTCTTGAAATCGCAAAATCTGAGTCTTCCAATTTTGTTCGTTTTTAAAACATAACTGTGTTGGCTATTCCGGGCCCCTTATATTTCCACAGGAATTCTAGGATCACCTTGTCAGTCTCTGGGGGTGGGGGCAGGAAGCCAGCTGGGATTATAGTGGGGGTCGTGTTGAATCTATAGATAAATTGGCAAGTGTCACCATCTCAAATATATTGTCCTCCAATCTGTGAACATGTTTTCCATTGGTCAAGACCTTCTCTGACTGTCAACAATGTTTATAGTTTTGCAAAGACCCCTTAACGATGATATACAAACATGCGGTGGTCATGAGCCAGTAGCTGGGTGAGGTGGGAGGAGACACTAGTGTGGGGGGGGGATGGGGGCGGGTGTGCGGCAGGGTCTGAGAGAAGGGGTGCTGTTGCTCTACCCCGCCTGCCACAGGTGGAGCCCCCCACCCAGCCCCAGCTCTGGCTCCCCTCCAGGCCTCATCTTCCCGCTTTGGCATCCTGGGGTTCGGTGTCACCTTCCCCCTTTGCACTATTTACCAGAACACGCTCAGACATCTCACTCCTTGCCAGGGGCTCTGCAGGGTGACGCTGCAGGTGGGGGGCGAGGTGAGAGGAATGGGGAAGCGGGTGACTGGGGGGAAATGCCCCCAGCTGCAGCAAAGCAGGCTCTTGAGGGAAAACAAGACAGAACAAAACACTACAGCCCTCGGGCCAGGAGCAGGCGGCCGCCTCCCCTCCCGGGGCGCTGGGGCAGCCTCAGGCGCACCTGCTCTCCCACGCGCTGGCCCCGGAGCCCCCTCCCTGTCTGAACAGCCCTGCCTCTGGGAACCAACCTTCTCCAGGGAGGGGCTGTCGAAGCTCTCGATCTGGTTGTTCAGCTCTTTGCTCAGACGCAGGCTCCAGTTGGAACCCCGAGTCTTCTTGAGGGAGTTTCTCAGAAACTGGGGGTGGGGGAGAAGGCAGAGGTGCGCAGGGCTCAGAGGGCTGTGTGCCTTGAGCAGCGACTGCCCCTCTCTAGCGCCTTCCCCGGCCTCTGGATGGCTTCGCCCTCTCAGCCCCGACCCAGAGCCAGTGCTGCGTGGGCTTGGGGGCTGCCGGGAGGGCTCCCCTGGGCCGCCTCCGGGGCTCCTGGTTTCCAGGCTGGGGTCTCCTGCTGTGGCTGCTCGTGCTCCCCAAGCCTTCTGACAGGAGGGGGACGTGTTCCCTAGGGGCTCCTCAACTCCCCACCGCCCCCCACCCCGGCCTCAGGCTGCGGGATCGCCTCTACCTGAATCAGCTTGTCCTCCCACGTCTCCTGGTTCCACGTAAACTCAGTGTGTTCTGCAGAGAGAAGGCCGCCCGCGCTCCTGCCTCCTGCCGCTCCTCCATGCCGCCTCCCAAATGCAGCAGCTGGGGTCCTCCGTGGACGGGCTCCCCACATGCCGCACTTCCCTCCCCACCCTCCAAGGACCAGAGTAGGCTGTGCTGGCCACCGGGAGCCTCAGCGCCCTGGCTCAGGCCACGTGACTTGTACACGGCAGGTACACAGATGGAGGGTGGCTCACACGCCCCAGGCTCCTTTGCTCAGATCAGGTGGTTAGTACATTGCATGTACACTAGGGGTGTGTGTGAGGAGATCACAAATACACTCTGAGCTTCTTTGCTCAGGCCACATGACTGGCACCCAGCGGGTACGCGGTGGGGGGTGGGGAGTGACTCACACAAGCACCGCAGGCTCCTTTGCTCAGGCCACATGTTTAGTACCCAGCGAGTACACCAATGTGGTGGGGGATGCTGGCTTGAGAACACAACTTGGGCTCCTTTGCTCAGAGCCAGGTGATTAGTACACAGTGTGTACACTAGGGGTGTGTGTGGGGTATCGCACAGGCACTCTGGGCTCCTTTGCTCAGGCTACAAGACTAGCACCCAGTGGGTACACTGCAAAGCGGGGGTGACTCACACAAGCACCACAGGCTCCTTTGCTCATGCCACACGTCTAGTACCTGGCATGCGCACTTAGGGGGTGGGTTGCACATGCACCCGGGACATCTCACCTTCCAGGTACTTCACCAGCAGCGGGATCTCTAGCTCCCACATGTCAGCCATGGAGGGGGCGATGCTCTGGCTCAGGGTCTTCAGAAGGTTGAGCATGGCGATCCCGCGGCCCTCCCCCTTGTAGGGGGATGACATCAGTACCTGGGGAACACCGAGACTCCAGTGGGGCCCCTCCTGTGCTGGGCAGCCCCAGGCCCCATGCACCCTAACCTGAGGCCTCGCTGTCTGAGCCCATAAAGGGAGAGTTGGATAGGATGGGGCCTTTCAAGCAGAGCTCCGAGGATTCCCAGGATCAGAGCATCCCTGCAGAGGATGCTGAAGAGAGGAAAAGAGAAACGAGAGCGCAGACTCCCTCCCCACCCAGGGTTCCATGGAGCTTGGAGCAGGGTCAACACAAGGAGGAAGATGCATGGGTGCAGGGCAGAGCTGACCCCCAGGGAAGGGCAGGCTGCTGACAATGTCCTGCAGATGCTTGGGGCCATTCAAAGGCCCAGCAGAGAAATCTGGGAGCCTGCTGCCCTTGCCGCATCTCCCCAGAGAGACGACGGGGGTGCTGGAAAGCTGTGTCCTGCCAAGCATCCAGCTCCATGCTCCCCCTGGAGGCCCTGGGGATTAGGAGCTCATGGGAGGGGCACTGCAGGACTCAGACGGGGCCAGGCCAGCGCACAGACCCCGTGAGCCACTCACCAGGAGACGGGCCAGCAGTTTCTGTGGCGCAGGCAGGTCCACTGGGGAGAGAAAGATACAGGATACTGAGGCTGCCCTGCTCCTGTGCCCCGGGGAGCTTCTCCCTGCGAGGTGCTGCCCCAACAGCATCGCAGCACCCCCCAGAATGCAGGAGGGTTCAGGACAGGGGATTTTCCATAGAGAACATCATTACAACTGGCCATCCCGGGAAGAAGGCGCCTGGTGCTACAGGCTGGGTTTGAGAAGATGCCCCCCTCCTTGTTTTTTTTCAGTTTAACAATTTATTTTAATTGGAGGCTAATTACTTTACAATATTGTGGTGGGGTTTGCCATACATTGACATGAATCAGCCATGGGTGGACATGTGCTCCCCATCCAAACTCTCCCTCCGACCTCCCTCCCACCTCCCTCCCCATCCCATCCCTCAGGGTCATCCAGTGCACTGGCCCTGAGCAACCTGTCTCATGCATCAGACCTGGACTGGCGATCTGTTTCACATATGGTAATAGACATGTTTCAGATCTATTCTCTCAAATCATCCCACCCTCGCCTTCTCCCACAGAGTCCAAAAGTCTGTTCTTTACATCTGTGTGCCTTTTGGTGTCTTGCATATAGAGTCATCGTTATCTTCTTTCTAAATTCCATATATATGCGTTAATATACTGTGCTCTTTTCAGGATGTGCCTACTTGGGAGCACACACCAGTCTGGCTGTGAGAGTGTTTCTTTCCTACTGTGAGTCTTGGCCTTGTTGAGCCAACAGTAACTAGACACCCGCCCGTTCCCCTCCCCTCCCTCTGCAGGCTCTGGGAGGCTGGGAGCCCAGGAGTAGCAGGAACTCACAGCATTTGGACCAGCGGCCGAGGGAGGGGCAGGCCTGCTGAGAAGCTGCGGGGAGGGGCGGCACCCAGGAGGGAGGAGGTAGACCGGGGGTGATCTAGCCAGATGCTCAGACCTGGCTCTGCCCTTCACCATCGCTGGGTCCTGTGAGGCTCCCAGTCACCTCCTGAAAGTGGACACATCCATCCTCAAAGCCCCAGGACCATGACAGCAGCCCCCTTGGATGGCAGGGTCCCCCATAAGTAGGTCGGTCTAGTCCCTTTCTTGAGGGTCTGATGCTAACAAGTGAGTCATCAGGGGCGAGTGGGAGGGCCTGGTGGGGGTGGTTCCAGAGGACTCAGATGGGATATACAGTCCTTCCAGCTGGCTCTTGGGGGCCAGAGAGCTCACACTTGGGGGAAGCCTGAGCCAGGACCCCTGCCCTGGGGTCTGGGCCAGGGTCAGGGGGAGGTGGGGACGAGAGGAGTGGACTGCCAGAGGAAGAGTGTATGATTGTAACCTCCTGTGATTTTGGTAAGGGCAGCCTCTTTGGCAAGGCCTGGCTCTCTGGGCTCCAGGCTGCTTCCTGGAGAAGGGGGAACCATCCCAGCCACGGGGGAGCCCACCTGCCCAGTCCCTCCAGCTGGTGCAGGGGGGCTGCCCACCGTGCCTGCTCTTGCTTGCGTTGGCCTCCTCATCCTTGGCGTGCAGCTGGCGTTCAGCCAGGTTGGTGAGGCTGACGCAGATGGGGGTCAGGGCCTCCGTGTAGTCCGTCTCCATGATGTAGCACAGGAGCCTCACCCAGAACTCCTGTGGACGGGCAGGGAGGGGGCACGGGGTCAGCCTGCAGTGCCGAGCCTGCGGGCCTCACTCCACCCGCATCGAGCACATCCTCTGACCAGCTCTCCCTCTAACCCCCAATCCCCTAGAGAGGCACACTGGGCCGACAACCCAGCTGCTCTTGCCAACTGTGATGATCAGTTTCTGTGTGTCAACTTGGCGAGTGAACACACAGTTATTCAATCAGGCACTAATCTAGGTGTGGCAGTGAAGGTATTTTGATGCAATCTGATGAAAGTCCAAAATCTATATAGGAGTTTACTCTGGATAATGTGAGTTGACTTCACCAGTTCAGTTCAGTTCAGTTCAGTCACTCACTCGTGTCCGACTCTGCGACCCCATGAATTGCAGCACACCAGGCCTCCCTGTCCATCACCAACTCCCGTAATTAACTCGGACTCACGTCCATCGAATCAGTGATGCCATCCAGCCATCTCATCCTCTGTCGTCCTCTTCTCCTCCTGCCCCCAATCCCTCCCAGCATCAAAGTCTTTTCCAATGAGTCACCTCTTAGCATGAGGTGGTCAAAGTACTGGAGTTTCAGCTCTAGCATCATTCCTTCCAAAGAAATCCCAGGGCTGATCTCCTTCAGAATGGACTGGTTGGATCTCCCTGCAGTCCAAGGAACTCTCAAGAGTCTTCTCCAACAACACACTTCAAAAGCATCAATTCTTCAGCGCTCAGCTTTCTTCACAGTCCAACTCTCACATTCATACATGGCCACTGGAAAAACCATAGCCTTGACTAGACGGACCTTAGTCAGCAAAATAATGTCTCTGCTTTTGAATATGCTATCTAGTTTGGTCATAACTTTTCTTCCAAGGAGTAAGTGTCTTTTAATTTCATGGCTGCAGTCACCATCTGCAGTGATTTTGGAGCCCCCCAAAAGTCTGACACTGTTTCTACTGTTTCTCCATCTACTTCCCATGAAGTGATGGGACCGGATGCCATGATCTTTGTTTTCTGAATGTTGAGCTTTAAGCCAACTTTTTCACTCTCCTCTTTCACCTTCATCAAGAGGCTTTTTAGTTCCTCTTCACTTTCTGCCATAAGAGTGGTGTCATCTGCATATCTGACATTATTGATATTTCTCCCAGCAATCTTGATTCCAGCTTGTGTTTCTTCCAGTCCAGAGTTTCTCATGATGTACTCTGCACAGAAGTTAAATAAGCAGGGTGACAATATACAGCCTTGATGTACTCCTTTTCCTATTTGGAACCAGTCTGTTGTTCCATGTCCAGTTCTAACTGTTGCTTCATGACCTGCATATAGATTTCTCAAGAGGCAGGTCAGGTGGTCTGGTATTCCCATTTCTCTCAGAATTTTCCACAGTTTATTGTAATCCACACAGTCAAAGACTTTGGCATAGTCAATAAAGCAAAAATAGATGTTTTCCTGGAACTCTCTTGCTTTTTCCATGATCCAGCAGATGTTGGCAATTTGATCTCTGGTTCCTCTGCCTTTTCTAAAACCAGCTTGAACATCAAGAAGTTCACGGTTCATGTATTGCTGAAGCCTGGCTTGGAGAATTTTGAGCATTACTTTACTAGCATGTCAGATGAGTGCAGTTGTGCGGTAGTTTGAGCATTCTTTGGCATTGCTTTTCTTTGGGATTGGAATGAAAACTGACCTTTTCCAGTCCTGTGGCCACCACTGAGTTTTCCAAATTTTGCTGGCATATTGAGTGCAGCACTTTCACAGCATCATCTTTCAGGATTTGAAATAGCTCCACTAGAATTCCATCATCTCCACTAGCTTTGTTCATAGTGATGCTTTCTAAGGCCTACTTGACTTCACATTCCAGGATGTCTGGCTCTAGATGACACCATTGTGATTATCCAGGTCGTGAAGATCTTTTTTGTACAGTTCTTCCGTGTATTCTTGCCACCTCTTCTTAATATCTTCTGCTTCTGTTAGGTCCAGACCATTTCTGTCCTTTATCGAGCCCATCTTTGCATGAAATGTTCCCTTGGTCTCTCTAATTTTCTTGAAGAGATCTCTAGTCTTTCCCATTCTTTTGTTTTCCACTATTTCTTTGCATTGATCGCTGAAGAAGGCTTTCTTATCTCTTCTTGCTATTCTTTGAAATTCTGCATTCAGATGCTTATATCTTTCCTTTTCTCCTTTGCTTTTCACTTCTCTTCTTTTCACAGCTATTTGTAAGGACTCCCCAGACAGCCATTTTGCTTTTTTGCATTTCTTTTCCATGGGGATGGTCTTGATCCCTGTCTCCTGTACAATGTCACGAACCTCGTTCCATAGTTCATCAGGCACTCTATCTATCAGATCTAGGCCCTTAAATCTATTTCTCACTTCCACTGTATAATCATAAGGGATTTGATTTGGGTCATACCTGAATGATCTAGCGGTTTTCCCTACTTTCTTCAATTTAAGTCTGAATTTGGTAATAAGGAGTTCATGATCTGAGCCACAGTCAGCTCCCAGTCTTGTTTTTGTTGACTGTATAGAGCTTCTCCATCTTTGGCTGCAAAGAATATAATCAATCTGATTTATGTCCATGTGTAGAGTCTTCTCTTGTGTTGTTGGAAGAGGGAGTTTGCTATGACCAGTGCATTTTCTTGGCAAAACTCTATTAGTCTTTGCCCTGCTTCATTCCGCATTCTCAGGCCAAATTTGCCTGTTACTCCAGGTGTTTCTTGACTTCCTACTTTTGCATTCCAGTCCCCTATAATGAAAAGGACATCTTTTTTGGGTGTTAGTTCTAAAAGGTCTTGTAGGTCTTCACAGAACCGTTCAACTTCAGTTTCTTCAGCGTTACTGGTTGGGGCATAGACTTGGATAACTGTGATATTGAATGGTTTGCCTTGGAGACGAACAGAGATCATTCTGTCATTTTTGAGATTGCATCCAAGTACTGCACTTCGGACTCTTTTTGTTGACCATGATGGCTACTCCATTTCTTCTGAGGGATTCCTGCCCTCAGTAGTAGATATAATGGTCATCTGAGTTAAATTCACCCATTCCAGTCCATTTTAGTTCACTGATTCCTAAAATGTCGACATTCACTCTCGCCATCTCTTGTTTGACCACTTCCAATTTGCCTTGATTCATGGACCTGACATTCCAGGTTCCTATGCAATATTGCTCTTTACAGCATCGGACCTTGCTTCCATCACCAGTCACATCCACAACTGGGTATTGTTTTTGCTTTGACTCCATCCCTTCATTCTTTCTGGAGTTATTTCTCCACTGATCTCCAGTAGCATATTGGGCACCTACTGACCTGGGGAGTTCCTCTTTCAGCATCCTACCATTTTGTCTTTTCATACTGTTCATGGGGTTCTCAAGGCAAGAATACTGAAGTGGCTTGCCATTCCCTTCTCCAGTGGACCACATTCTGTCATCAAATCAGTTGAGGGTAAGAACAGTTTTCCCTGAGGAAGGAGAGAGCTTGCTTGCCTCAAGGCTACAGCCTCAGCATGAGGAGCAAGCATGAGTCTTCAGCCTGCCGCCCTACCCCCTAAATTTCAGACTTGCCAGCCTTCACAACTGCACAATATATATGTTGTTGTTCAGTTGCTCAGTCATGTCCGACCCTTTGTGACCCCATGGACTGCAGCACGGCAGGCCTCCCTGTCCTTCACCATCTCCCAGAGTTTGCCCAAACTCATGTCCATAGAGTCAGTGATGCCATCCAACCATCTCATCCTCTGTTGTCCCCTTCTCCTCCTGCCTTCAAGCTTTCCCAGCACCAGGGTCTTTTCCAATGAGTCGGCTCTTCTCATCAGGTGGCCAAAGTATTGGAGCTTCAATTTCACCATCAGTCCTTCCAGTGAATATTCAGAGTTGATTTCCTTTTGCATTGACTGTTTGGACCTTCTTGCTGTCCAAGGGACTCTCAAGAGTCTTCTCCATCACCACAATTCTAAAGCATCAGTTCTCTGGCACTCCCCCTTTTTTTATGGTCCAACTATCTCATCTGTACATGACTCCTGGAAAAACCATAGCTTTGACTATAAAGATCTTTGTCTGCAAAGTAATGTCTCAGCTTTTTAATATGCTGTCTAGGTCTGTCATAGCTTTTCTTCCAAGGAGCAAGAATCTTTTAATTTCATGGCTGCATTCACCATCTGTAGTGATTTTGGAGCCCAAGAAAATAAAGTCTGTCACTGTGTCCATTGTTTCCCCATCTACTTGCTGTGAAGTGATCGGACTGGATGCCATGATCTTTGTTTTCTAAATGTTCAGTTTTAAGGCAGCCTTTTCACTCTCTTCTTGCACCTTCATCAAGAGGCTCTTTAGTTCCTCTTTGCTTTCTGCCATAAGGGTGGCATCATCCGCATATCTGAATTTATTGATATTTTTGAGATACACACACACACACACACACACACATCTCCTACTCATTCTATTTCTCTACAGATTCTTACAGCCGTGACTCTAGCCTTCCAGCTTCACCCTGCCATCTCCCATCTCACCAGATGATCACTGAACACCCCCAGTGACCCTGATTCCCTTTAGCCCCACTCCCACCCCTAGGAGTTTGGGGTGAGCTCCTATGCTACTAACAAGTGAAGTTGCTTGATGTGTTCTAGCGATCAGGACTAGAACCCCTGGCTACTGGGTTCCCCCAGGGATGTAGCATAATGAACAGGAAAGAGCATTTTCATCCTGGCTCCACTCTTTATCAGCTTAGAATCCTTGAGCAACTTAATGAGTCCCTCTGAGCCTCAGTTTCCTTATTTATAAAAGCTAGGTAATAATAACAACAGACCTTACCTTACAGGGTGGTTGGGATAATTAAGTAAGACTCTAGATGCTACACATCTGGCACAGTACCTGCCGTGTGTGATTAATGAATTGTAACCATTATTATTATTATTACTATAACTATTATTTCTGTAATTAAGAGAAGCTGCCACTGGATGGGAGCATCTGGCCCATGGCCTTGATTAATAGACAATGATTCCCTCCATATGCAGTCATGGTAAACTTTCCCTATCTTATTGCTATGTCACATTGTAATGCAATTAAAAATGGACACGTTTGTTTCCCCTAAAGCCTGTGAACAACTTGGGGGGTCATCCTGAGCCTTCCTGTGTATGCCCTGATGACTTACACACAGTTGGAACTCATGAATGTTTGTGAGATGTAATCCCTAGAATCATTTATTTGCACACTCACACATATACACACATGCATGCATATGCACGGGCTTCCCAAGTGGCCCTAGTGGTGAAGAATCTGCCTGCCAGTACAGAAGACACAGGTTTGATCCTTGGGTCAGGAAGATCTTCTGGAGTAGGAAATGGCACCCCACTCCAGTATTCTTGCCTGGAAAATTCTATGGGCAGAGGAGCCCGGTGGGCTACAGTCCATGGGGCCACAATTAATCAGACATACTGAGCGACTGAATACACATGCACGCGTGCACACACACACACACACACACGCCTGGACTGAGGGGCTTTAAGTTAATGGATGCATTTCAAGCAATAAGTCAAGTGATACGTATTAGGCCTACTGTGTGCCAAGCACTGCCCTGGTGAAGATAATAAGGGCCCACCGAGGAACTGAATCTTGAAAACAAGCTCAGGTAATTGGAAGATCTGGGGCCCCCCATCCTCCCAGGTAGTGGCAATGGGAGAAGCAATAGTACAGAATTCTGGGCCTGTGCTATCGTCCTCTCACAGCCTAGCACAGCACAGACACGAGCCATCAGCCCCAGTGGGCCAGCCCAGTGGGCCAACTCACATTAGTCATCCCACTGACAGAAGAGGTTATGATCTTCACGGTGTCCATGGTGACCTTGTGGACCATCTTCTCCTCTAGGTCCCTCTGATAAAAGTTGTCCCTGCGGTTGGTCTGGAAGACAGAACCAAGGAGTGCCTGCTTGTGGGCCAGCAGGAGCTTGCCATGGGCTCAGCTGTGGTTTCCTCTCCCGCAAGAGGCTTGACACCCAGACACTGAGTCTCCCAGATGCCCAGAGCTATGCACGTTTCACTGTTTTCTAGACCTCTGGCAGCTTCCTGTGTGTCTGCGCACGTGTGCACGCATGCAGGCTCATCGAGCAGTGCTCTTTCCTCAATGCAGTGGAAACCGTTTCCAAAGCCCAGCTGCTCCATCATCACTCACCAGTTTGTAGGTGGACAAGGTCAGCTGCACAGACACATACTTCAGGCCCCAACCTTTGATTCTGTCCTGGAAGCCGGACAGGGCCAGCTGCCCGATGATGCGGAGAATGGCCATCCTCACCTGAGAGGCCAGAGCACAGACGTGCTGGGCGCTAGAGGTTCCACCTCCTGCACCCAACCCCATGACACGAGACAGCTAGGGTCTGAGGGTGCTGTGGTCTGGAAGGGGTCTCCGGGGCTACCTGGCTGCTGCCCACTCTGTCCACCACCTCATCCAGGTGACTCCGCCTGCCTCATCCAGGGGACCCTGCTCAGCAGCAGGCCTACCCAGGAGCCTCATCTAAGCCCTTCAGAGACATGAGCACTGCTTTCTCTGTAGAGTTGCTCCATCCTCAGGAAGCCCTAGCGAGAACCAGCTGATTCTTCTCCCGGGCTCCCCAGAGCTCATACATGGGGATGACACAGAATAAGCCTATTCCCTCTACCCCTGACATCCTCCAGGTATTAAAGACAGCTCTGCCTCAGGCTCAAGACCGAGTGCCCCTGTTCCCTCCCTGGTTTATGCAAACCCTCACCGTTCTGAACTGCACCCCCAGGACATGAGGGTCAGCCGCAGGGGCTGTGTCCAGAAGCCAAGCTATTCTCCAGGGGGCCGAGGCTGGAGTGGCCAAGACGGTGGGTTTTTTTAACCTTTATTTGCAGAGTTGCTTTTCTCAAATGTGGTAATGACCTTACAAAACACCTAGCTAGCCAAGCAGCTTGGGCTGACGCTTGGTGTGTTTGGCCCCTCCTCTGTCCAGGGTGGTGTCGGAGACCCTTTACAAGAAAAACTCCAGATTCTTGGTGACAGGGAGGGTCTTGGGGGAGGGGCCACAGCTTCAAGGAGCCTTATTCTTCTCTAGCCCCACTCAGGACTGGCTGGGAAGGTAGGTTTTCCGTCAAAGGGCCTTCCTTGAGAAGGCAGCCCTACCTCCATGCACAGAGGGGAGGGGTGGGCAAGCAGGCTGCAGCTGATGAAGAAGGCGCTCTGACTTCCCTCCACTTGCCCTGCAGAGGCCCAGCACACACCCCCTTTCTAGGTCTCTCCACCCTGTTACCTTGGACCGGGTGTCGGAGAGAGTGTTCTTGACCACCCGGATGGCCAGGTAGATGGTCCTGATGTTCATTTTGGGCTCTGAAAGAGGGAAACCCACCTGGAGGTCCACTGGCCTCAGGGCTGGGCTCTGAGGAGATGCCCAGAAGTGGTGAGGCCTCGCCTGCCCCCTTCCACGGGAGACAGGGGTTTGGGGACTCATCCATGCCATGCCTCCTGAGAACCTCTGTCTCCCCCCACACGCTCCAGGCTGCTGCCCTCAGAAGCCACCCGGTGCTCTCAGTGCCCGCCCACCCAGCCCAGGGGTCGTCGTCTTCATGCCTCACGCCCTTGGCCTTTGCATCACATGGTTTTCTTTGGAAACTAGTGGCCTCTCCTTGAGGGCAGGGTCTCCTCCTAAGAGCTCGGTGGTTCCCTCAGTGGGACACACAGGGCCAGACACACAGTGGACACACGGAGACTGCGGCGCCCAGCTGCGGAGGCTGGGGCTCCAGGGCCAGGCTGCTGCGCTCAGGCTCTGGCTCCACCGCAGCCCGGCTATGTGACCTCGGGGACTTACTCAGCCCCTCTGAGCCTCAGCTTCCTCCTCTGTAAAAGGTGGACACTGAGAGCACGTCCTCACTAAATCTCTGAGCAGTGACACAAGTTAAAACACACAGGGGCTGGTGTGCAAGAGTGCTGTGTGTGTGCTGGAGGGAGGGCTGATGGGGAAGATTAGGGAGGTGAGAAAGAGCCTGGAGAAGGCTCTCGAGAGGTTGGCTTGGACAGACCCACAGTCAGGCACTCAGGGTGTTGCTACACTCAAGTCTAGGTGTTACTAGACGTCACTGCAGGAGGAGGAATAAGAGGAAAGGAGGTCGGGGTGGAAGACGGCGGGAATTCAGGCACCAAGGGACGATGTCACACTTGAGAGTTCTTCATCTCTAAAATGGAAACCTTTTTTTCTGATTATAAAAATAGTCTGTGTTCACTGAGAAATTAAAAGACAAGCAGTCTTCACAGTTTAGGTGTATCCTTCTAAACTCATTTATGCATAAATGAGCACCAGATTACTTTCACATAACTGAGGTCATGGAGGTGGAGATGATGGAATTCCAGTTGAGCTATTTCAAATCCTAAAAGATGATGCTGTAAAAGTGCTGCACTCAATATGTCAGCAAATTTGGAGAACTCAGCAGTGGCCACAGGACTGGAAAAGGTCAGTTTTCATTCCAATCCCAAAGAAAAGCTATGCCAAAGAATGCTCAAACTACCACACAACTGCACTCATCTCACATGCTAGTAAAGTAATGCTCAAAATTCTCCAAGCCAGGCTTCAGAAATACATGAACAGTGAACTTCCAGATGTTCAAGCTGGTTTTAGAAAAGGCAGAGGAACCAGAGATCAAATTGCCAACATGTGATGGGTCATTAAAAAGGCAAGAGAGTTCCAGAAAAACATCTATTTTTGCTTTATTGACTATGCCAAAGCCTTTGACTGTGTGGAACACAATAAACTGTGGACAATTCTGGAAGAGATGGGAATACCAGACCACCTGACCTGCCTCTTGAGAAACCTGTATGCAGGTCAGGAAGCAATAGTTATAATTCGACATGGAACAACAGACTGGTTCCAAATAGGAAAAGGAGTACATTAAGGCTGTATATTATCACCCTGCTTATTTAACTTATATGCAGAGTATATCATGAGAAACACTGGGCTGGAAGAAGCACAAGCTGGGATCAAGATTGCCGGGAGAAATATCAATAACCTCAGATATGCAGATGATACCACCCTTATGGCAGAAAGTGAAGAGGAACTAAAATGCCTCTTGATGAAAGTGAAAGAGGAGAGTGAAAAAGTTGGCTTAAAGCTCAACATTTAGAAAAAAAGATCATGACATCTGGTCCCAAAACTTCATGGCAAATAGATGGGGAAACAGTGGTTGACTTTATTTTGGGGGGCTCCAAAATCACTGCAGATGGTGACTGCAGCCATGAAATTAAAAGACGCTTACTCCTTGGAAGGGAAGTTATGACAAACCTAGACAGCATATTAAAAAGCAGAGACATTACTTTGTCAATAAATGTCCGTCTAGTCAAGGCTATGGTTTTTCCAGTAGTCATGTGTGGATGTGAGAGTTGGACTATAAAGGAAGCTGAGCACCGAAGAATTGATGCTTTTGATGTTTCTCCAATTGCGGTGTTGGAGAAGACTCTTGAGAGCCCCTTGGACCGCAAGGAGATCCAACCAGTCCATTCTAAAGGAGATCAGTCCTGGGTGTTCATTGGAAGGACTGATGTTGAAGCTGAAATTCCAATACTTTGGCCACCTGATTTGAAGAGATGACTCACCTGAAAAGACCCTGATGCTGGGAAAGATTGAGGGCAGGAGGAGAAGAGGATGAAAGAGGATGAGATGGTTGGATGGCATCACCAACTCAATCGACATGAGTTTGGCTAACCTCCGGGAGTTGGTAATGGACAGAGGCCTGGCGTGCTGCAGTTCATGGGGTCACAAAGAGTTGGACATGACTGAGAGACTGAACGGAACTAAAACGAACCAAGGTCATGATATATATAACTGTCCCACGCTGTACTGCTATACTTAATATACAAAGAGTGGCTTTTCCATGAAAAAGATGGTATAATATTCCATATGTGGCATGCGTGCCTGTATGTGAAGTTGCGTCAGTCATTTCCAACTCTCTGTGACCCAGTGGACTGTAGCCCTCCAGGCTTATCTGTCCATGGGGATTCTCCAGGCAAGAATAGTAGAGTGGGTTGCCATGTCCTCGTCCAGGGAACCTTCCCAACCCACGGACTGGACTTGCGTCTCTTATGTCTCCTGCATTAGCAGGCAGGCTCTTTACCACTAGTGCCACCTAGGAAGCCCATATAAGGCTATGAAGTGAAGTGAAGTGAAGTGACTCAGTCGTGTCCGACTCTTTGCGACCCCGTGGACTGTAGCCTGGCAGGCTCCTCTGTCCATGGGATTTTCCAGGCAAGAATACTGGAGTGGGTTGCCATTTCCTTCTCCATATAAGGCTATACTATTATTAATTCCACAAATTTCTTGTAGAAAAACATGTAGATTGTTTTTGATGTTTTGCTTCTATGCACAATGTTATAAGGAACATCTTTATCCAATTGCCTTTGGGCAATTAATTCCTTCAGAGAGCTGATAAAATGTTAGATTTTGAGCCCAAGTTTTGGGCCTTATCCAAGTGAGCATCCAGAATGGTTTATCAGTTTACACCCTTGACAAGGAAGTATCGGCGGGTTGTTTCTTGTATTCTAGACCAGGGACTAGCAAAGTCTAGCCCTAAGTCTAATTCCAGCCCAAAGTCTGTTTGTAGATACAGCTTTATTGGAACACAACCGTGCTTCTGTTCTACAATGGCAAATTTGCATAACTGTCACAGACTGTGCGGTCTGCAAAGCTGAAAATATTTTTGCTATCTGCCCTTCTGCAGAAAAATGGGTAGGCCAACTCTAGTCATTATCATCTCTGCCCATCAGATAAGTAAAAAGGAGTCTCACTGTGGCACTCCAGTATTTGGGCCTGGAGAATTCCATGGACTGTATAGTTAAGTTTGTGGGGTCAGGAAGAGTCTGACGTGCCTGAGCAACTTTCACTTTCACTGTTGCTTAAATTTTCATTTCTGTAAGAGATGGGTTGACTGTCAGGAGAAGGTCTTTCACATACAGTTGCTCAGTTTGTGTACTGCACAAGGATATGCAGCTGAAGGGCTGAACTGAAGCCAGCCATGCACTTCTCAGGGCTTTCAAGGTTGCACTAGTGGAAAAGATCTCGCCTGCCAATGCAGGAGACATGAGAGATGTGAGTTTGATCCCTGGGTCAGGAAGATTCCCTGGAGGAGGAAATGGCAACCCACTCCAGTATTCTTGCCTGGAGAATCCCATGGACGGAGGAGCCTGGCGGGCACACAATGGGACATGACTGAAGCAACTGAGCACAGCCCGTGTGGTTCTCAAATCATACAAAAACAAATGCTGCCAGTAGAGGGCACCTTGTTCAAATTCAAGCGGATGCTCTGAGCCGGTGCTCTTGGGAACCGTGATTTCCTATGGATAGCAAGGCCAGGTTTAGGGTTTGGGCTTAGGGATTCGGAAGCAGGGTTTCAGACTTAAGTTTTGGCACTGGGTCAATGGGGCTTTAGGGCTACATCTATACTGTAGATCTAGGCTTTATATTCAGCCTTTCATTTAGCTTTGGGAGTTATACTAGGATTTGGGCAAATGGTTTGAAATTCAGGCTCAGGTAGAAGCTGGGATTCAGGGTTGAAGAAGAGGGTCGAGGGTGTGGAGGGTGGGACCCAAGGCCGGTGTAGGTTCAAGGATAGGAAACACGAAGCTACGGAGAGCCCTGACTCCGTGGCCCACCCAGCAGGGTCTATAAGAGATGAAATGGTCCAGGGACTTCCCTGGAAGTCCAGTGCTTAAGACTCTGTGCTTCCAACGCAGGGGGCAAGGGTTCGATCTCCGGTCAGGGCACTAAGATCCCACATGCCACCGCAGGGTGCGGCCAAAAATTTAAGGGGAAAAAAAAAAAAAAAAGGCCAGATATGAGTGAAACCTGCCACCCTAGCTCCCGCCCGGTCTTCTTGCGGGGTGAGTGCTCACCATCTGCGCTCACCACTGCCCTGATCAGGGCCAGGGTCCCCACGCGGACGGCCTCCTTGCTCATCTCCATCTGGCTGAGGAAGAACTTCATCAGCTCCTTGGGGTAGGAGCGGGCTGCAGGGGGTGGGGGGGAAGGACGTCTTTAGTCGTGCCCCGAGTCGAGAGCAGCAGAGCGACAAGGCAGCCCCGGGGCCCGACGCTCAGAGGGGGCCGGCACTCCCGAGGGCTCCCGGGGGCCTGGGGGCGCCTCACCAAGGGCTACGAAGCAGTGCACGATCTCTGTCAGGTTCTGGCTGCTGTACTGCTGCTGGGCGGGGGCCCTGGAGCACACCTGGGGCGGGGGAGGCAGGGGGTGGAGAGGTCAGCTCCACAGAGGGGCACACGAGCAGGAGCCCCACCTGTGCCTCGCCCCGGGCAGGAGGCCTGTGGCATCGGGACGGGGGCCCCACCGCCACCCTGCCACCTGGAGCCCTGGTCACACACCACCCGCCCCCAGCCCGCCTCCCCTGACTCGCCCCCAGCGCCCCACCCCTGACCCGCCCCCAGCCCGCTTCCCCTGACCCGCCCCCAGCCCGCCTCCCTGACCCGCCCCCAGCCCGCCTCCCTGACCCGCCCTCAGCCCGCCTCCCCTGACCCGCCCCCAGCGCCCCTCCCCTGACCCGCCCCCAGCCCGCCTCCCTGACCCGCCCCCAGAGCCCCTCCCCTGACCCGCCCCCAGCCCGCCTCCTTGACCCGCCCCCAGAGCCCCTCCCCTGACCCGCCCCCAGCCCGCCTCCCTGACCCGCCCTCAGCCCGCCTCCCCTGACCCGCCCCCAGCGCCCCTCCCCTGACCCGCCCCCAGCCCGCCTCCCTGACCCGCCCCCAGCCCGCCTCCCTGACCCGCCCTCAGCCCGCCTTCCCTGACCCGCCCCCAGCGCCCCTCCCCTGACCCGCCCCGGAGAAGGCCCCGCCCAGGAGAAGGCCCCGCCCCTCGCGGCCCTGGGGCTCACCTGGACGTGCAGCTCCGTGAAGATGGTGTGCAGTTGCATCTGCGGGACGGGGCTGTTGGTGATGACGGACATCTCCAGGATCTGCCTCAAGACCTGCCGCGGGAAACGGTGGCAGGTGACCTTCGACCGACTCAGGTCACACGCCAGACCTTTGCTCCTTGACGTGCTCCCTGCTCTGGAGGTATCAGTATCCCCTGGGAGTTGGGCAGAGAGGCCACCTCTCAAGCTCCGCCCAGACCCCTGAGTCCGACTCTGTTTCTAGCCGCCTTTGAGGATTGCCGTGGACACTACAGCTCGGCAGGGCTGCACTAGGGCCACTGTGCGTGGCGTTCAAGGCCTTCTTCCCCTCTCTCTTCTAGTCACTGGGAGGTGCATTCCAACTTTTAGACAGAAGATCTGCACGTGGCTCCCCAAATCTGGCAAGTTCATTTCTGTTCCCAGCTTTCACAAGGCGAAGGGTCTCGTCTCGTCTGTAAATGAGTGACCCCCTTCACAGTATACACCAGCCCAGGTCACAACTCAGCTCAGAATCTTGCAAAAACTCCATCTCACACACGTTCAAGGCTGGTAAGAGGTTGAATGGTGCTCCCAGAATCCATGTCCACCCAGAACCTCAAAATGTGACCTCACTTGGAAATAGGGTCTTTGCAGACGTAATTAGTTACGGCTCTCAAGATGAGATCACCCTGACAACACCTTAGATCCAAGCACCGCTGTCCTTACGAGAAGAGAAGACACAGAGAGAGAGACCCAGAGACGGCCATGTGATGACGGAGGAGGACACTGGAGTGACGCAGTGCCTGGGCCACCAGAAGCTGGAAGGGCAAGATTCTCCCCCAGAGCCTGCAGAAGGAGCACAGCCCGCCAACACTTTGACTTCAGAGTGCCGGCCTCCAGGACCATGATGGAACACATTTCTGTTGTTTTAAGCTACCTGCCTCCTG
Source organism: Capra hircus (assembly GCF_001704415.2). Classification (NCBI taxonomy): domain Eukaryota; kingdom Metazoa; phylum Chordata; class Mammalia; order Artiodactyla; family Bovidae; genus Capra; species Capra hircus. The sequence continues at coordinate 7,299,741 of NC_030810.1, read as the reverse complement.
ATTCTTTGTTACAACAGCCTTAGGAAACTGATATGAAAGTTGTGGCCTCACTGTGGGCCCCAGAACCCTTTGAGGTATCATCGTTTCTGCCTGGCTTCCCTGGTGGCTCAGAGAGTAAAGAATCTGCCTGCAACATGAGAGACCTGGCTTCGATTTCTGGGCCGGGAAGATCCCCTTGAGAAGGAACAGGCAACCACTCTAGTATTCTTGCCTGGGAAATCCCACAGACAGAGAATCCTGGTGGGATACAGTCCATGGGGTTGCGAAGAGTCAGACATGACTGAGTGACTAACATACGTGGAACAGCAGCATCTATCTCTTGGCAATCGGGCAAGTGCTAGGTCCCGTGGCTCCATCTCCCACCCAGACAACACCCCACAGGACACTCAGGAGCCCGAAATACCCTGAGCCCCCAGCCCAGGCCCCTCACCTGCGTGATGAAGAGCGCCTCCAGGCTGCCCTGGTACTCTGCCAGCAGCAGGGGGATGTAGTCGTACACCTGCTCCCGCAGGTCATCATTGGGCAGGAGGAGGCTCAGCATGGGCTTCAGGGACTTGATGACCCCCAGCTTCACCTAGCACAGGAGCCGGGTCTCTAGACCCTCCTCGGCCAGGACCCCCTGTGGCATCGGCCCCAGCCTCGGAATCAAGGACAGGTGACAGAGGGGACCTTGGAGTAGGGTCCAGGCCTCCCCCAGGCCCCACAGGTGCGAAGCCTGTCCCCCGAGTCCTGATCCGTCACTCAGGGGACCTTGGGCAGGTACTCAACCTCTCTGTGTCTCCGTTTCATTTGTGAAACAGTCCTGTGGCCCAGAGTTGGCGTGGAAGTGGCTCCCACAAGTGAACCGCTCGGAGAGGGCCCGGCACACGTGTAACAGGGACCCTGGTCCAGCAACTCCAGGGGCCTTTATCAAGACATCTCTCCAGGGCCCCCGTGGCTCTGCCATTAATCAGGTCTCCACCTCCTTGGACCCCGTGGTGTCTCAGCTCCGCCAGCTGCACAGGCTGGAGAGCGATGCCCTGAGGACCACGGGCTCCCACCCCCACCCAGCAGGGCCTGCACAGGCTGGAGAGCAATGCCCCGAGGACCACGGGCTCCCACCCCCACCCAGCAGGGCCTGTCTCACCTCCGGGTTGTTGTTCCGCAGCCACACCGTCACGAAGTAGCGATACATGGGGAACAGCTTCACCGCAAACTGGTCCTCAGTCATCACGGGGTACACGCTGTCCTCCAGGTGCCTCAGGTAAAACTGCACTGTCTCGCAGAAGGTCTCCATGGCTGCTCCGGGGGATGTGCAGTGAGCCCCAGGGGGCAGGACGCAGAACAAAGCCTTCCAGGGCTGCCTCCTCAGAAGGAGCCCTCACACTTCCCTAACCAGCAGCTTACTGAGACGGCCAAAGATGCTGCTAGAAAAATCTCCTGTGTTCCTCTCTGTCTGCCTTTCCAACCCTCCTCCCAGCTCCCTAAGTTTTGTCCTGCATGAAGCTCCTCCCTGTCTGAGGGTGAAAGACTACCCCCGAGGGGCAGAGCACACAGGTGTGACTGGGCCCCCGGCCTTGAGGTTCATGTGGCAAGGTCAAGGGTGAGCCCTGGAAGAAGACTTTTTCACTCAGATCCTGGGGACTCCAAAGCAAAGAGTGGCAAACACATTTTGTCCTACTTTTCTCAGGTATTGGGGATTTGGGCTCACAAAAACATGACATAATTAAAACCTGGGGCAAGGTGATAGATATAAATGGCCCACGTCAAGCCCAAGCTGGGATCGTTGGCCTGGTCTTCTCCTGCGATTCCCACTGCCCTTTCGTCTCTACCTGTCTACCCACCTCCTCCCTTTGGCACCCTGATCGGGCCAGACCTGCAGGCCCAGGTGGGACACTTACCACCACAGATCACCTGGCGCATCTTGGCTTCATTGGCGAGCCTCAGCATGGTGAACATGGTGGCCAGGGTGATGCCCATGTATGGCATGAACTCAAACACTGCAGGGTGTGGGCAGAGGTCTCAGGGAGTCAGAGGAGGAGGGTCAGCAGAGAGGACAACACCACCGCCCACACCTCCAGTGCCCAGAACAGGGCCAGGGTACCCCTTTGCATGGGCTGGGCCACAGGAGAGGGTAGGAGGCAGGGGAGGTAAGAAGTGTGAGCTGGGAGCAGGTGAAGGGGAGGGGAGATGGGAGGCTGGGGAGGGGGGAGGAGGAGAGGGGAGAACGGGGAGGGGAGACCTCACTGCCCCCCCAACCCTCTCCCCATCTCCCCTCCAGTCTCCCCATCTTCCCTCCCCTCTCCCTGTTGACCCTGCCCTCCCTCCAGAGAAAGGGAAACTGGGAAAGTGGAGGAGAGGAGAGGGGAGGAGAGATGGGGGCGTGGGAGAGGGGAGGCATAAGGGAGAGGGGAGAGGGAAGGGGAGGGGAGACGGGGGAAGGGGAGAGGGAGGAGGGGAGGGGAGATGGCGGAGAGGAAGGTAGACCTCCCCCAGTCTCCATCCCTCTCCCCATCTCCCCCCTCCTCTCCCCCTTCTCCCCTTCCCCCTCCCCCAACCCCTTCCCTTTCCCTGTCTCCCTCTCCTCTCCCTTCCATCTCCCAGGACAGGGAAGGAGACGAGGGGAGGGGGGAAGGGAAGGAAGAGGAGGGGGGAAAGGGAAGGGGGGGGAAGAGGAGGAGGAGGGGAAGAGGGAGGAGGAATTGGGGGAGGGTGGATGGGGGAGGGGAGACGGAGGCTGAGGAGGGGAGACGAGGGGAGACAAGGGGAGACAGGGATGAGAGGACGGGGTGGGGAGAGCGGAGGGAAGGGAGGGGAGGGGCAATGGGGGGGGAGGGTAGGGGCGGAGGAAAAGAAGGAAGAGCCCTGCCCTTCCTGGGGCCTCAGGGAACAGAGATGAGGCAGGGGGTGGGCCTCCCAAGCCGCCACTCTGTTGTCTCATAAACAGTTTTCATTTCAATCCCAAAGAAAGGCAATGCCAAAGAATGCTCAAACTACCACACAATTACACTCATCTCACACGCTAGTAAAGAAATGCTCAAAATTCTCCAAGCCAGGCTTCAGCAATACGTGAACCGTGAACTTCCAGATGTTCAAGCTGGTTTTAGAAAAGGCAGAGGAACCAGAGATCAAATTGCCAACATCCGCTGGATTATCGAAAAAGCAAGAGAGCTCCAGGAAAACATCTATCTCTGCTTTATTGACTATGCGAAAGCCTTTGACTGTGTGGATCACAATAAACTGTGGACAATTCTGGAAGAGATGGGAATACCAGACCACCTGACCTGCCTCTTGAGAAAGTTATATGCAGGTCAGGAAGCAACAGTTAGAACTGGACATGGAACAACAGACTGGTTCCAATTAGGACAAGGAGTGCGTCAAGGCTGTATATTGTCACCCTGCTTATTTAATTTATATGCAGAGAACATCATGAGAAACGCTGGGCTGGAAGAATCACAAGCTGGAATCAAGATTGCCAGGAGAAATATCAATAACCTCAGATATGCAGATGAAACCACTCTTAGAGCAGAAAGTGAAGAGGAACTAAAGAGCCTCTTGATGAAAGTGAAAGAGGAGAGTGAAAAAGTTGGCTTAAAGCTCACATTCAGAAAACAAAGATCATGGCATCTGGTCCCATCACTTCATGGGAAATAGATGGGGAAACAGTGGAAACAGTGTCAGACTTTATGTTTTGGGGCTCCAAAATCACTGCAGATGATGACTGCAGCCATGAAATTAAAAGATGCTTACTCCTTGGAAGGAAAGTTATGACAACCTAGACAGCACATTAAAAAGCAGAGACGTTACTTTTCCAACAAAGATCCATCTAGTCCAGTGGTCACGTATGGATGTGAGAGTTGGACTGTGAAGAAAGCTGAGGGCCGAAGAATGGATGCTTTTGAACTGTGGTGTTGGAGAAGACTCTTGAGAGTCCCTTGGACTGCAAGGAGATCCAACCAGTTCATTCTAAAGGAGATCAGCCCTGGGTGTTCTTTGGAAGGACTGATGCTGAAGCTGAAACTCCAATACTTTGGCCACCTCGTGTGAAGAGTTGACTCATTGGAAAAGACTCTGATGCTGGGAGGGATTGGGGGCAGGAGGAGAAGGGGACGACCGAGGATGAGATGGCTGGATGGCATCACTGACTTGGTGGACTTGAGTTTGGGTGAACTCCGGGAGTTGGTGATGGACAGGGAGGCCTGGCGTGCTGTGATTCATGGGGTCGCAAAGAGTCGGACACAACTGAGCAACTGAACTGAACTGAACTAAACTGAAACATTCTAAAATGACGACCCAGAGACTGAGTGCGATGGCGGTTAGGAGGAGGACAGCCGCATACCCTCTCCCATTGTGACACTCCGTTTTCTCGAGTACTGGTTCCCAGTGCCTCACTCACCCACGGCCCACTGCCCACCGTGAGGCCTGCGCAGAGCAGACGCTCAGCATGTGTGCACGGACTGAAAGGGAAGAAAGGAGGGAGCGAGGGAGAGAATGGGGCCAGAGGTGGGGCGAGGAAAGAGAGGTGTGTGAGAGAAGGGCCGGCAGGAGAAAAGACACAGGATGGGAGGCACAGGGAGGGGATCTCAGCAGCTGAGAGGGACAGAGACACCAGAAGTGAAACAGAGGAATGCCAGAGGAAGGCACGAAGAGGGAGAAATGGGAGGGGGAGGGGCAGGAACCAGGGCAGAGGCACAGGGGTGGCCAGATGGGCAAACGCTGAGGCCCCATCCTCACGAGCCCTACCGTTGCCATTGGCCAGCTTGGCCAGGGTGACGATGACAAACTCTTCCGTGAGGTTGAGGGGTTTGAGATGGTGCTGCAGCTCGTACATGACCAAGCTGAAGTGGTTTCGGGACAGGGCCACCAGGGTGTCGCTGGCCACCTCTGCCCTCATGTAGCCCTCCATCTGCAGGGCATGGGAGGACACGTGGACTTGCCAACAGTTCCTGCCCCTCACCTACTCCAGCCCTGCTGGGGTCCCTTGGGCCCCCTCAGCCTACTGTTGTTCCCATGAGATAACCGGACAAGGGCCTCGGGCCTCCCACGCCTCGCCCACCAGAGCCCAGCCCCCTGGGGCGGCGGCCAGGCGGGTGGGGGCAGGACATCCGCTACCTCCAGCATGTCCCTCATCTCCTTGGAGGCGATGGCGACCAGCCTCTGGACGCAGCGCTCCTCCAGCTCTCCCTCCTGCTGGATGATCTCCTGGAGGATGTTGTAGATGTTGACTTTGCGCTGAGTGGAAATCTGGGGAACAAGTGTGGCAGATGGGGAGGTCCGGGACCAGGCAGTGGGGCCTGGGAGCCCACAGATCCACCGCAGTCTCCCTCCTACTAGCCCTCCCCCCAATACCTAGGAGGTTGTGATTTATAATAAGATTTGTGTTTGGTCTTCACCCAAGCACAGAAGCCGGAAATCCTTGGAATTTCCTAAGTAATGAGAGTGACAAAGATGTCTTTTTTTATTGTATTAATGAGATGATTTTTTGTCCACACCTAAGGATGGGGAGGGTTTCCCTGGTGGCTCAACTGGTAAAGAATCCGCCTGCCATGTGGGAGACTTGGGCTCGATCCTTGGACTGGGAGGATCCCCTGGAGAAGTGAATGGCTACCCACTTTGGTATTCTGGCCTGGAGAATTCCGTGGACTGTAGTCCATGGGGTTGCAAAGAGGGGGACAAGACTGAGCGACTTTCCCTTTCACTTGAAGGATGGGGAATGGTTGGCAGGAGAACCCATCATCCGATTAGAGGACTAGCACTCTCAGTCCCAACCACTCGGACCCCCAGGGAGGAGAGTGGGTCTGGAAGTTGAATCAATCGCCAATGGCTAGTAATTTAATCAACCATGCCTAGATAGTGAAGCCTCCATAAAACTCCAAAGGGACAGGGTTCAGAGAGCTTTAGATTGGTGAACACATGAAGATTTAGAGGGGATGGGAGGCCCAGAGAGGACATAGAAACTTCACGCCCTTTCCCATACCCTTGCCCTATGCATCTCTTCCATCTGTCTGGTCCTGAGTTATAAGAAACTGGTAAGTAAAAGTTTTCTCTGGATTTTGTGAGCCCCTCTAGCAAATTCATTAAACTCGAGGAGGGGGTCATGGGAACCTCCGGTCTATAGCCAATTGGCCAAACTTACCACTGGCATCTGAAGCACAGGCCTGGCTGGGGTCGTCTTATGGGTGCACGTGTGCATGTGAGTCACTTCAGTTGTGTCCACTTTTTGTGACCCTGTGGACTATATAGCCCGCCAGGTTCCTCTGTCCATGGGATTCTCCAAGCAAGAATACTGGATTGGGTCACCGTGCCCTCCTCCAGGGGATCCTCCCAACCCAGGGATTGAACCCCCGTCTATTATGGTCTCCTGCCTTGGTGGGCAGGATCTTTACCACTGATGCCACCTTAATGGGACTGAGCCCTTAACCCATGGAATCTGACATTATCTCCAGGAAGACAGTGTCAGAACTGAGTTAAATTGTAGGACCCCCACCCCCAGCTGGTGTCAGCAGATTGGCTTGAGGTGGGGAATCCATGCATTGGAATTGGATGCCATGTGATTAACACTCGAGCTGGTTGATGAACCCACAATCCTCAAACCGCCCCAAGCCTGCCCCCAACTCCAGCCTGTCTCACACCCCCTCCCCTCCCCCATCAGACTCATCCAACTGGCCCTGCCCCCATGGCCTGCATCTGTCTTCACTACTCAGCAAGACAGGGGTCAAACGGTCAGCATACAGGGTCCTCCCCAGACTTGGCACTGACCCTCTTGCAAAGTTCAAGACAACATGCTCTATTTTGCTTCCTACATAGCTCTGGTCACCACTTTAAGTGACCCGAATGAGGATGGGATTGGACAAATAGGTTTTGCAACCTGACCACTGCTGGAGAGTCAGATTTGACAATGACTCTCATTCAATCAGGGATGGTACATCACCAAGAAAGAAAGAAGGTGGACTCCTCTCTCCATGGAGCCTCATTGGCGAAGCCCTCTGGGAAGATGGCCCCTCCCTCAGCTGGTAAGGAGGTCACTTCTCAACAGTCAGGACCGTAGCAAATTTAGGGACCTCACGAGGAGAGGAAGTCACCGAAATGTATACTTTTATCCAGTAGAGAGTCTTGGTACAGAAAGTAATGCTGTTTTTCAGTCGCTCAGTCATGTCCGATTCTTTTGTGACCCCATGGACTTCAGCCTGCCAGGCTCCTCTGTCCAGGGAATTTCACAGGCAAGAATACTGGAGTGGGTTGCCATTTCCTTCTCCAGGGGATCATCCTGATCCAGGGATCAAACCTGGGTCTCCTGCATTGCAGGCAGAGTCTTTACAGTCTGAGCCACCAGGGAAGCCTACAAGCCTCTAATACAGGAAGTAATAGAAGCTTATAGCTCAGCTGGTAAAGAATCCACCTGCAATGTAGGTAGACCCCATTTCGATTCCTGGGTGGGGAAGATCCCCCTTGGAGAAGGGAATGGCTGCCCACTCCAGTATTCTGGCCTAGAGAATTCCATGGACAGAGGAGCCTGGCAGGCTACAGTCCATGAGGTCACAAGGAGTTGGACGTGACTGAGCAACTTTCACTTACACTTTTCAGAGGCTTAAAAACTCCGGTGAGAGCCTCCTCATAAGAACTCCTGGACAGAAGGGAACTGTGTGGCCTTTACTGCGTAGTATCGATGGTCCTAGTTTTCTCAACCTCTTTTTTTTTTAAATTGTCCCCTAAGGAACCTCCTTAAGCATGTTTTTCCCTAATTACTCCCCACCATGAAAATGTAATGCCACAAAGATATTATATATTTGATTATCCATATCTGTGCTTTGTACATCAAAAACTAAAATTTCCTTCACACACACACCACATCCCACCCCACTGTGCAAGAACCAATATTACCTGTTGTGGTGCAGTCTCACCCTGTTGAAAATTCATGCTCTTGGTTTTCACAGCAAACTCAAGGAAGCCTTGATGCGCAGCTAACACTATGGCTGCAGATATGTAAGCAGCCAGGTAAATTATAAACCCAGTCTTATCTGTGATCAAAATTAATCTTGGAGAATATTTATGGTCACAAGAGAAAAATTGTCCAAGATTTTGAAAGTGTCATAAAACAGGCACCGAGTGGCCTCCCAGCGACAGGCTTAGGGATGTCCGGCCGCCTCTGAAGGATGATCTGGACTATGGGAGTGTGTGTCTTTGATTGACTGTGATGGTCTAGGCTATATCTCCACAGGGATAGAAGCTTAGTTTCAGGATAGTGATTATTAAAATGATTCCTGTCTGTGACAAGGCAATGAAATTTTGACTGGTAAAGAATATAGATCTCTAGAAGTAAAAGTCTCATTTTAACAGATTTTAACATCTTATTAGCTTCCCAGCTGGTGCTAGTGGTAAAGAGTCCACCTTCCAATGCAGGAGACCCAGGAGATGTGAGTTCAGTCCCTGGGTCAAAAAGCTCCCCTGGAAGAGGGCATGGCCACCCACTCTGGTTTTCTTGCCTGGAGAATCCCATGGACAGAGGAGCCTGGTGGGCTGCAGTCCATGGGGAGGGCATGGCCACCCACTCTGGTTTTCTTGCCTGGAGAATCCCATGGACAGAGAAGCCTGGTGGGCTACAGTCCACGGGGTCACAAAGAGTTGGACGCGAGTGAGCGCCTGAGCACGCAGGCAACATCTTACTGCTTCCTTCACTAACGAATAACTGAAAATTTTGACACAGATCACATTGTACAACGTGCCTGTTGTTTATCACCTGTTTATTGCCACTGGTCATTTATCAGGCCTGGGTATTGGTCACGGTTTTTGTAATTTTCTAAATTTCCCAACGCTTTGATTTCTTGGGGTCTTGTGGACCCGAAAGACTGCCCGGGGGTTAGTCAGTTCCCGGAGACAGCAAATAACTCCGCCACCAGCAAGCTTGTTAAACCAGTCCAGAGCCCACACCCAAGCGCGTCCTCCCGCAGCCCCTCATGCTCTGGGCCACTATGCCGCTGCCGTTTAGTCGTGCAGCCGTGTATGGCTCTTTGCAATCCCATGGACTGTAGTCTACCAGGCTCCTCTGCCCATGGGATTCTCCAGGCAAAAATACGAGGGCAGGTGGCCCTTCCCTCCTTCAGGGGATCTTCTCCACGCAGGAACTGAACTCGTGTCTCCTGCATTGGCAGGAGGATTCTTGACCGCTGAGCCACCTGGGAAGCCCTGGACCACTGTACACCTGCTCTAATCACCCTGGGGCCAGGGACCAGACCGCTCAGGGAGTCCCAGCAGCCCGGAGCTGACTAGCTAATCTAGAGCTTCTCCCCTAGAGAAGCCACACCTGCACACATTTCCCCCTTGGTCCCTCTGCCTCCTGCCCAAGCTGGTGCTTTCCTGTGGGACTGCATGGCATGGCATGCCCCTGTCTGTGCGTAGCAGACTAGTTTTTCAAGGCGATCCTCTCCTGAGCTGTTGGGCTCACTATGAAAGTGAAAGTGAAAGTCGCTCAGTGCTGTCTGACTCTTTGTGACCCTGCCAGTCTCCTCTGTCCATGGAATTCTCCAGGCCAGGATACTGGAGTGGGTAGCTGTTCCCTTCTCCAGGGGATCTTTGATCCAGGGATCGAACCGGGGTCTCCTATGCCTGAGTAATAATAAAACCTAGATTTTAAAATCTGTTTTGCAAACCTCTTTCCTCTGCTCCTGAACCCTGGCATGCCTTCCTCACGGCTGCCACGTGTCTTTCTGTAAAATAAGCTTGCTATGGAGAACTCCTAGGGACTTCCCTGGCTGTCCAGTGATTAAGATTCCGAGCTTCCGATGGAAGGATCCAGGTTCAATCCTTGGCTGAGGAACTAAGCTCCCACATGCTGCTCAGAGTGGCCAGAAAAAAAAAAAAAAGAGGAAGAGGAAGGAACTCCTAAAAGGAATTCCCTGGTGGCCTAGTGGCCTCACTACAGAGGCCCAGGTTCAGTCCCTGGTCAGGGAAACTTCCTGCACGACAGTGACATGATGGGGCTGAAATACACACACACACACACACACACACACACCACACACACACAAGAACTCCTATAAGGAACAACTCCTTTGCTACCCACCCTCAAAAGCTCAAGGATAGTCTAAAATCCAGCAACTCTCTAAGTGTGCTCTGCAGACCAGTAGACACATCACTTGAGAACTTGCTAAAAATGCTGAGTCTTGGGTTCCACCCCATACGTCCACTGAATCAGAAGCTCTCACGATGGGCCCCAGAAATCTGAGTTGTACCAAGCACTCAGAGGATGCTGATGCTCTGATGCCGGTGCTCCTGTTGTACAAGGCCCAGCGAGATCTTGGCCACATTCTCCATTACTCCTGTCAACACCCTCTGCCCCACGAAACAACCTCTCCACTGGCAAGCACCCGTGTGCCCTGCGTCTGCCACGTCTCTGCTCCCCCACACCTACCTGCTTCACTGCTACTCAATATCTTTGTTACTTGGCTCACCTGCTCTAAGACGATGAATCCCAAACCCACCGAATCAGAATACAGAGGAGCTTTGAAAAATTGTGAGCACCCCACAGCCCAGTTGGTCCTCAGGGGCCCCAGCACCTAGCCCCGCTCTGACAACAGTCAGTAAAGGTGTGCTGAGCCGTGGATGGACGTGCAAGCAGGTGACCAAGCTCAGAGAAGCGCCTAGGGGGAGGAGGCCCTACCTCCGGCACCTGCAGGCAACGGATAAGAGCGTTCATCACCACGGAAGGCTCGGTGGTGGCCTTCTCCGTGATGATCACCGAGGCCAGCCTCTTCCTCATGTCAAAACCTGCCCCTGCAGTGTCCGTTTTGGTTGACTCGCTCTCCATGATGTTGAGGAGGTTCGTGACTTGCTGGAAGGTACCTGAGACAAAGGTGGTCGACGTGATGGCAAGATGACTGTTACAGGGGGTGCCCCTGGTGCCCCAGTCTCCCTGACACCACCCAGCCTTAGCTCCATCTGGGGCATGGGTGGGACCTTTCTGCCCACTGTACCGATGGGAAAACTGAGACCTTGGTTGGGGCTTACCCTCAAGGAGTTAGTAGAGAAAACGAAGCAGGAATGCAGGGAGGGGGTTGGTTTTCTTACCACTGTCATCTGGTTCCAGAGGCCCCAGGTCCTCTGTTTCCTCTGATGGGTCCTCATGTGACTCTGTTGCTGCTTCTGCCATCTCTTCTTCAAGTTCTTTCGAGGTAAGATTGATAATACTTGGCATGCTACCCATTCTAGGATGACCCCCCCAGTGAGTCCCACCCTGCATAACCCCCTTCCCTAGAGTGTGGGAGGAACCTGTAACTTGGTTAGACCCATATTCTAGTGATGGCTCAGTGGGTAAAGAATCTGCCAGCAAGTAAAGACATGCAGGAGACTTGTGTTCGATCCCTGGTTCAGGAAGATCCCCTGGAGGGGAAATGGCAACCCACTCCAGTGTTCTTGCCTGAAAAATACTAGGGACAAGGGAGCCTAGCGGGCTACAGTTCAAAGGGTTGCAAAGAGTCAGACATGATTGAACATATGCGTGCGTGCACACACACACACACACACACACACACACGCTAACCAATAGTACATGGCAAAGGTGAGGGGAACCTCCTGTGATGGGCTCACTCCCATGATTACATTATGTCTCACACAACTCCATCTTAGCAGACTGGAAATTCTCGTGCTGTCTTTGAAAAGTAAACAGCAGTGATGTAAACTGCCTGCGTCACAAGGAACCAAGGGCCTCAGTCCTACAACCGAAAGGACCTGGATTCTGACAACAACCACATGAGCCTGGAAGAGGACTGGGCTTCAGAAAGGTTGTAGCCCAGGTGACATCTTGAGGGCAGCCTGTGAGACCCCAGGCAAAGGGCCCCGCTGAGCCATGGACTCCTGACTAGAGACACTGTGAGATAATAGACGGTGTCATTTTAAGCCATTACATTTAGGTGGTTAGTCACGCAGTGACGGGCCACCACCCCTGCTTAGGAAGGGCCTTTGCTCCCTCTCTTCTGGACACAAAAAACGAATGATTAGTGAGGAATCCCTCTGAGGTGCCCTCATTGCACCTCTCAAGGGGCTCCCTCCACACCAGCAGCTTCTGAATTGCTGACAAACACCAACACAGATGTCAACACGGAGGATGAAGACCTCCCTGATCCTTTTTCTTTCTGTCCCAAGTTTCTCAAACTCCGTCCCAGCATCTTTCACTATCCTGTGCTCCCTTCCTCTTGGGAGTCCTTTAAGGAGTAAGCCTGGGACCTGTATACTGACCTTTTCTCTGAGTTCTTTCCTGGACAGAACAAAAATACACCACAAGAAAAGGCTCTGTTCTCTGCCCAATACACATCAACAGTAGTGTGGATGACGGCAGGATGGGCTGACAAAGGAGGAGCCCTTCGGGGTCCTCAGTCGTGACTCAATGGGGAGCAGGTCCCCTGGCAGGGTGGGGGGTGGGTTTCACTGGACTTATCACCGTTGGGTCCCAGACCCTTGGAACTCTCAGATCCAACTGCCTCTCTGAGCTCTGTGAACCCACTCTTGGAGGAGTGCCCAGGTCCCGATGATTAAAAACTCACATTACTTTGTCACTCAACGTTTCTGTCACCCATATGTGTGGTGAGGTATGGTGGCCTTTTTGGGGAAAGGAAAATTGGCGGGGATGGGGATTCACAGCCAAGACCCCTGAGGGTATAGGCATAGGAGCCCAGGGTGGGGAGGTGTGGTCTGGGCAGTTGGAGGAGATGGGTGGACAGAGGGGTCCTGAGAAGAAGAGTCCTCTTCCCCAAGGACTGGACAGCTTGCAGGATGGGACAGGGTGGTCCCACTGATAGAATAAGTAGAATATAAAGAATTCCAAAGACAAGTGAAAGGACCCTGTTTCCCTGAACCAAAAGTCAGGCTCGAAGAATGTCCTTGTTATTTTTAGCTGAGAGAGAGCCCTGATCAGCAGTTTGAGCAATAAAATAATGAATTTCTATGCATTACAGATCAAACCAGTCAATCCTAAAGGAAATCAACCCTGAATCTTCATTGGAAGGACTGATGCTGAAGCTGAAGCTCCAATACTTTGGCCACCTAATGTAAAGAGCTGAATCATTGGAAAAGACCCTGATGCTGGGAATGATTGAAGGCAAAAGGAGAAGGGGATGACAGAGGATGAGACGGTTGGATGGCATCACCAACTCAATGGACATGAGGTTGGGTAAACTCCAGGAGTTGGTGATGGACGGGGAGGCTTGACATGCTGCAGTCCATGGGGTCGCAAAGAGTTGGACACGACTGAGTGACTGAACTGAATTGTTGTCGCTGAAAATACCCTTCTATCCATGTGCATCTTTTTCTCCACTTGTTCTTTAATTTTGTCCACACCTTTGTTGGCTTGTTTTCTTCTTTGTGTTACACATAGAAGTTTCAAATATATGGGTTTCCATTTGGAGCTGGGGTCATACTAGCTAGGATTTCTCCTGACCTCAGCCTGCTTTAATCCTTCCCTGGGTGGCTTTGGGAACACAAGCTGTTCACACCAGTTATGTTCTCAAAATCTTGGCTCCTGGTCCACAGATGCCAAATAGAAATACGTAGACAGAGTTTGGAAGAAATAGAAAAGAGTAAATTATTTTTTCCAAGCAAAAGGGAAACAGCAGGCTAACGCCTCGAGAGTTGTGCCCCTCCCTTGGGGATAGAAAGAAGTTTTATATCCTCTAGAAGGTCATGCTTTTTTTTTCTTCCTCAGAGTTTCAGAATGGCCACAGCTGGTATCAGGCAACTCAGCCACTGGGTCTGGTGTCCCTAAAGTTATTGACCTGTGACCTTTCTGAAATACACAATGCTACAAGAGAGTGTGGGCTTCCAAGGTGGAGCAAGTGGTAAAGAACCTGCCTGCTAATGCAGGAGACATAAGAGATGTAGCTTTGATCCCTGGGTTGGGAAGATCCCCTGGAGAAGAAAATGGTAACTCACACCAGTATTCTTGCCTGGGGAATCCCATGGACAGAGGAGCCTGGCGGGCTCCCGTCGGGTTACAAACAGTCAGACACAACTGAACAACAACCATCCATCTCTGTATCTACCACATGGAGAGCCATAGTTTCACACAGCAGGAGCACAGTCAGGGTCTTTGGGATGGAATTGCAATCATGTCACTTGAATAATCTTTGAAAGAAAAAGACAGAGGAGAGTGGAAGGTAGAGCAAATGTGGGCTGTGAAAGAAGGGGCGTGTGATAAGTGCCTTCTGGGGTCTGCTCCATGCTGGTTAACAGGTCCGCAGAAGACAGACTGAGGAATGATGAGAGAATTTTGTGGGGATGAGTGTTGGGCACTACGTGGAGGATACTTGTGTTCTGACCACCTGGATTCGGTGAAGCAGAAACGGACTGCAGAGGGTCATGGGCTCCCTGGTGCGAGAGGCAGCAGGCAGAGGCTGAGGCAGTGTGGACAGACATTGGGTGGGAATTTTAATCAAAAAGCCTTGGACCTAGGTGCCTTTGGGTCTTGCTCTGTTGACCTGTAATGCATTTGTTATTGTTTCAGTAGCCAAGTTGTGTCTAAATCTTTGAGACTCCATGGACTGCAGCCTGCCAGGCTCCTCTGTCCATGGGATTCTTCAAGCAAAAATATTGGAGTGGGTTGCCATTTGAGGGAGGGCTAGTCAAAGAAGATGTGCTGGATGCAGGGTTAGAGTGAGGCCAGCGGGCACAGCGTTCAAGGGCCCAGGACTAGCTGACCCCCTTGGCAATGTCAGGTGGTTGCGGCTTAGATGGCCTTGGCAGAGATCCAGGCTGGGCAGCGGGCCGGACAAGGCTGAGGTGGTCAGTCAGCGGGTCGGAGTGTGGTTCTGGAGTAGGTGGGCTGAGACAATGCTGTCTGGGCAGTCGGGGGGGCTGGGACAGACCATCTCATCACAAGGCTGTGCACTGCCCAGGATGGCTGGTCCCCGCGCCCCCTTCCTCCTCGCCCCCCAGGGATTTTGGGTGAGGCTCCTGTCCTACATCATGGAGACGGATGCCTTAACCCCCATCTGCGCCAGCCTCACCAACCTGGCCGAACGCCAGCTGCACGCCGAGGACGAGGAGGCCAACGCAAGCAAGAGCAGGCTTCCTTCTCCAGGAAGCAGCCCGGAGCCCAGAGAGCCAGGCCTTGCTGAAGATGCCGCCATTGCCAAAATCACAGGAGGTTAAAATCATACACTCTTCCTCTGGCAGCCCATTCCTCTCCTCCCCACCTCTCCCCCCAACCTGGCCCAGACCTCAGAGCAGGGGTCCTGGCTCAGGCTTCCCCCAAGTGTGAGCTCTCTGGCCCCCAAGAGCCCACTGGAAGGACTGTATATCCCATCTGAGTCCTCTGGAACCACCCCCACCAGGCCCTCCCACTCGCCCCTGATGACGCACTTGTTAGCATCAGACCCTCAAGAAAGGGACTGGACCGACCTACTTACAGGGGACCCTGCCATCCAAGGGGGCTGCTGTCATGGTCCTGGGGCTTTGAGGATGGATGTGTCCACTTTCAGGAGGTGACTGGGAGCCTCACAGGACCCAGCGATGGTGAAGGGCAGAGCCAGGTCTGAGCATCTGGCTAGATCACCCCCTGGTCTACCTCCTGCCCCAACCCTGAGTCTGGGGCTGGCTCCCTCCTGGGTGCCGCCCCTCCCTGCAGCTTCTTAGCAGGCCTGCCCCTCCCTCGACCGCTGGTCCAAATGCTATGAGTTCCTGCTACTCCTGGGCTCCCAGCCTCCCAGAGCCTGCAGAGGGAGGGGAGGGGAACGGGCGGGTGTCTAGTTACTGTTGGCTCAACAAGGCCAAGACTCACAGTAGGAGAGAAACACTCTCACGGCCAGCCTGGTGTGCACGCCCAAGAGGGCACATCCTGAAAAGAGCACAGTATATTAATGCATATATATGGAATTTGGAAAGATGGTAACATGACCCTATGTGTGAGACAGCAATAGAGACACAAATGTAAAGAACAGACTTTTGGACTCTGTGGGAGAAGGCGAGGGTGGGATGATTTGAGACAATACATTTGAAACATGTATATTACCATATGTGAAACAGATCGCCAGTCCAGATTCGATGCATGAGACAGGTTGCTCAGGGCTGGTGCACTGGGATGACCTTGAGGGATGGGATGGGGAGGGAGGTGGGAGGGAGGGTCAGGATGGGGAATGCACGTATACCCATGGCTGATTCATGTCAATGTACGGCAAAAACCACCACAATGTTGTGAAGACTCCAATTAAAATTTAAAAAAAAAAAAAAAAAAAGGGCATCTTCTCAGCCCTAGCCAGTAGCACCAGGCGCCTTCTTCCCGGGATGGCCAGTTGTAATGATGTTCTCTATGGAAAATCCCCTGTCCTGACCCCTCCTGCATTCTGGGGGGTGCTGCGATGCTGTTGGGGCAGCACCTCACAGGGAGAAGCTCCCCGGGCACAGGAGCAGGGCAGCCTCAGCATCCTGTATCTTTCTCTCCCCAGTGGACCTGCCTGCGCCTGAGAAGCTGCTGGCCCCTCTCCTGGTGGGAGGCTCACGGGGTCTGTGCGCTGGCCTGGCCCCCGCTGTGTCCTGCGGCACCCCTCCCATGAGCTCCTAATCCCCAGGGCCTCCAGGGGGAGCATGGAGCTGGATGCTTGGCAGGAAGAGCTTTCCAGCCTCATGGTCATCCCTCTGGGGAGATGCGGCAAGGGCAGCAGGCTCCCAGATTTCTCTGCTGGGCCTTTGAATGGCCCCAAGCATCTGCAGGACATTGTCAGCAGCCTGCCCTTCCCTGGGGGTCAGCTCTGCCCTGCACCCATGCATCTCCCTTCTTGTGTTGACCCTGCTCCAAGCTCCGTGGAACCCTGGGTGGGGAGGGAGTCTGCGCTCTCGTTTCTCTTTTCCTCTCTTCAGCATCCTCTGCAGGGATGCTCTGATCCTGGGAGGCCTCGGAGCTCTGCTTGAAAGGCCCCATCCTGTCCAACTCTCCCTTTATGGGCTCAGACAGCGAGGCCTCAGGTTAGGGTGCATGGGGCCTGGGGCTGCCCAGCACAGGAGGGGCCCCACTGGAGTCTCGGTGTTCCCTAAGTACTGATGTCATCCCCCTACAAAGGGGAGGGCCGCGGGATCGCCATGCTCAACCTTCTGAAGACCCTGAGCCAGAGCATCGCCCCCTCCATGGCTGACATGTGGGAGCTGGAGATCCCGCTGCTGGTGAAGTACCTGGAAGGTGAGATGTCCCGGGTATGTGTGCAAGCCATCTGCTAAGTGCACATGCCAGGTACTAGATGTGTGGCATGAGCAAAGGAGCCTGTGGTGCTTGTGTGATCCCTACTGTACATGCTGTGTACTAACCACCTGGTCTGAGCAAAGGAGCCTGGGGCGTGTGAGCCACCCTCCATCTGTGTACCTGCCGTGTACAAGTCACGTGGCCTGAGCCAGGGCGCCCAGGCTCCCGGTGGCCAGCACAGCCTACTCTGGTCCTTGGAGGGTGGGGAGGGAAGTGCGGCGTGTGGGGAGCCCGTCCACGGAGGACCCCAGCTGCTGCATTTGGGAGGCGGCATGGAGGAGCGGCAGGAGGCAGGAGCGCGGGCGGCCTGCAGAACACACTGAGTTTACGTGGAACCAGGAGACGTGGGAGGACAAGCTGATTCAGGTAGAGGCGATCCCGCAGCCTGAGGCCGGGGTGGGGGGCGGTGGGGAGTTGAGGAGCCCCTAGGGAACACGTCCCCCTCCTGTCAGAAGGCTTGGGGAGCACGAGCAGCCACAGCAGGAGACCCCAGCCTGGAAACCAGGAGCCCCGGAGGCGGCCCAGGGGAGCCCTCCCGGCAGCCCCCAAGCCCACGCAGCACTGGCTCTGGGTCGGGGCTGAGAGGGCGAAGCCATCCAGAGGCCGGGGAAGGCGCTAGAGAGGGGCAGTCGCTGCTCAAGGCACACAGCCCTCTGAGCCCTGCGCACCTCTGCCTTCTCCCCCACCCCCAGTTTCTGAGAAACTCCCTCAAGAAGACTCGGGGTTCCAACTGGAGCCTGCGTCTGAGCAAAGAGCTGAACAACCAGATCGAGAGCTTCGACAGCCCCTCCCTGGAGAAGGTTGGTTCCCAGAGGCAGGGCTGTTCAGACAGGGAGGGGGCTCCGGGGCCAGCGCGTGGGAGAGCAGGTGCGCCTGAGGCTGCCCCAGCGCCCCGGGAGGGGAGGCGGCCGCCTGCTCCTGGCCCGAGGGCTGTAGTGTTTTGTTCTGTCTTGTTTTCCCTCAAGAGCCTGCTTTGCTGCAGCTGGGGGCATTTCCCCCCAGTCACCCGCTTCCCCATTCCTCTCACCTCGCCCCCCACCTGCAGCGTCACCCTGCAGAGCCCCTGGCAAGGAGTGAGATGTCTGAGCGTGTTCTGGTAAATAGTGCAAAGGGGGAAGGTGACACCGAACCCCAGGATGCCAAAGCGGGAAGATGAGGCCTGGAGGGGAGCCAGAGCTGGGGCTGGGTGGGGGGCTCCACCTGTGGCAGGCGGGGTAGAGCAACAGCACCCCTTCTCTCAGACCCTGCCGCACACCCGCCCCCATCCCTCCCCACACTAGTGTCTCCTCCCGCCTCACCCAGCTACTGGCTCATGACCACCGCATGTTTGTATATCATCGTTAAGGGGTCTTTGCAAAACTATAAACATTGTTGACAATCAGAGAAGGTCTTGACCAATGGAAAGCATTTCACAGATTGGAGGACAATATATTTGAGATGGTGACACTTGCCAATTTATCTATAGATTCAACACGACCCCCACTATAATCCCAGCTGGCTTCCTGCCCCCACCCCCAGAGACTGACAAGGTGATCCTAGAATTCCTGTGGAAATATAAGGGGCCCGGAATAGCCAACACAGTTATGTTTTAAAAATGAACAAAATTGGAAGACTCAGATTTTGCGATTTCAAGACTTCTTGCATCGTCACAGTAAACAAGGCAGGGTGATGCTGGCATCAGGACAGGTAATGGACCGATGGAATCGAATTGAGGGTCTGGAAATAGACCTCACATTTACTGTCAACTGATTTTCAACAAGAGTGCCAAGACAATTCAGTGGGGAAGGAGTCGTCTTTTCAACAAGTGATGCTGGGAAGACGTGCATAGCCACTTACAAAAGAATGAAGTTGGGCCCCTTCCTCATACCATACACAAAAACTAACTCAAAATGGACCATATATGTAAATATAAAAGGTGAAAATATAACATTCTTAGAGTGAAACAAATATAAATCTTCGTGATCTTGGCTTGAGCAAAGTCTTCTGAGAAATAACACCCAAAACACAAGCGATGAAAGCGAAAATAGGTTAATGGGACATCATCAAAGCTAAAAAGTTTTGCGCTGAAAATGGTGCCGTCAAGAAAGTGAAAAATCAACCCACCAAATGAGAGACAATATTTGCAAATCTAGTCCCTGAGAAGGGACTTGTATCCAGAATATATAAAGAACCCTTATATTCAATAATACAATGACAAATAAACCAATTTAAAAATGGGTGAAGGAAAGATATACAAATGGCAAGTAATCACATGAAAAATTTTTCAAGATCATTGCCATTAAGGAAATGCAAATCAAAACCGCAAGGCATCACTCCACACTCACAAGGATGGCTGTAATCAAAAAGACAGATAATAACAAATATTGACAAGAAGATAGAGAAATTGGGACTCTGATATATTGCTGGTATAATACAAAATAGTACAGTGTTTTTGAAAAGCAGTTTGGCATTTGCCTGAAATGTTAAATATGGAGCTACCTATGACCTAGCAATTATGCTCTTAATTATATATGCCCAGAAGAAATGAAAACATATGTCCACAAAATAGCTTGTACGTAAATATTCAGAGCAACATCATTCAGATAGCCAAAAAGCTGAAAAAACTCAAGAGTTCATCAGTGGATGAATGAGTAAACAAACTGTGCTATATCCATACAACAGAGTGTTATTCAGCCATGAAAAGGAGTGAAGTGCTTACATCTGCTGCAGAAAGGATGATCCTTGAAAGCATTACACTAAGTGCAAGAAGCCAGATGCGAAGGCCCAAGAATGATATGGCTCTACTTATTTGAAATATGCAGAACAGGCAAATCTAACGAGACAGAAAATTAGACGGGTGGTTGTCACGGACGAGGGGAATGTGGGGTGACTGCCAATGTGTACAGGATTTCTTTTGGAGGGTGATGAAAATGTCCTAACCTTGGCTGTGATGGCCACCACACAACTTGGTGAATGTGTGAGCTTAAAATTTATAAAACTTAATGGGCTCATTTAGTGGTATGTGACTTATAACTCAATAAAAATGTTTAAAAAAGATTTTTAGAAGTGTCAATTTAGGTTTTCATTTGTTCAAATATGCACCCTTCATAATAGCATATGTAAAATAGACACAGCAATGTCTGTCTTCTGTAAATGCTGTATATTTGTGGGTGTAAGATCTTATCAGATGTCAGTTCAGGGCCAGATGCCCATTTGAAAGAAACTTGTATGTAGTATTTAGTAAGCCAATGCATACAATTCAACCTTATTACAATAACTCACCTAGCTTAAAGCAAAGTAAACAAATAAATAGGGTTTCATTGGCTCAGATAGCTTAAAAAGTCATGACTGGATACAGTGCCTTAAGGAATTTCATCAGGACTCTCCCAGACTCTTCATCACTCAGACAGGCATCTTCTGGGGCTAGGGGGAGCAAGGCTGCTGAAGCCTCCAGATTTGTAATTCTAGTAGATAGAATCATTCTTTCCCCAAAAGTAACCATCATCTCCCCTATAAACAAACAAAATTACGAGATAATGAAAAGAGACCCTATTCAAAGCAGCAACACAATGTAAATTTGCAACCAAATAAAACGAGGGAATATGTGAAATATGTGGAACCAAGGTGAAGAACCCCAAAGTACAAGAAGGGGCAGAAAGGCTGAAAGAAAGCCTGACCAAACATACACAACCTCTGCTTCTTGGATAGGAAGTCTCCGTTGCTCAGGTGTCCTTTTTTTCTCAAGTTAATCTGCAGTACAGGGACGTCCCTGGTGGTCCCCTGGTTAGGACTCCGTGCTTCCACTGCAGCGGGGAAGGGTTTGATCCCTTGTCAGGGAACAAAGATCCTGCACAGCAAGTGATGCGGCCAAAAAAAAAAAAAAAAACAACAACTGCAATGCAATTTACTTCTAATTTCCCAGAAGGGAAATTTGTGGAAATCTGACAGTTTTATTTGACAAGATTATTTCCATGTTCGCCCTAATGAAAAAAATGTAAGAGAATAATAGCTAAGAACATATTTTAAAAAAGCTCATTAGAGGAGGATTTGTTCTCGCAGAACAAAGATATAAGTGAATGAAATGAAATACAACCATGGAGTGACAGGAAGAATATACTGATATTTTTATATTTTTATAGTCTTAACATGGAATAGAAGAGACCGTCATATGCATGAAAAGAATCTTTTAGAAAGACAAAGGAAAAGAAAGAGACTGTACTCTGTGAAAATGAAAATTGTCTGCATGACCAAATGAAATCAGTATGGATAAAATCAAAAGTGAAATGGGACACTGGAGAAATGGACCACAGGAGTGATCACTTAAGAAGTGAGCCTCAGGCTAAGCTTGGTTTTATTCTTTCCTTTAAGATTTTTTTTTTTATGTGGACCACTTTTTAGAAGTCTTTTTTTACTTGTGATGGTATTGTTTCTGTATTATGATTTGGCTTTTTGACTACTTGATTTTAAACCCCAGTTCTACAACTTCCTGCTAATTTTATCGTCTCAAAATACCTATTTGCATTTAAAGCTGATGTGCAGATGAAGTGAGATAATATTGAAGAACGAAAGTGCCTATTGATGAAAGTGAAAGAGGAGAGGGAAAAAGTAGGCTTAAAACTGAACATTCAGAAAACTAAGATCATGGCCTCCGCCCATCATTTCATGGCAAATAGATGGTGAAACAGTGGAAACAGTGGCTGACTTTGTTTTTCTGAGCTCCAATATCACTGCAGATGGTGACTGCAGTCATGAATTAAAAGATCCTTACTCCTTGGAAGGAAAGTTATGACCAACTTAGACAGCATATCAAAAAGCAGAGACATTCCTTTTGTCTAGTCAAGGCTATGGTTTTTCCAGTAGCCACATATGGATGTGAGAGCTGGGCTATAAAGAAAGCTGAGCACCAAAGAACTGATGCTTTTGAACTGTGGTGTTGGAGAAGGCTCTTGAATGTCCCTTGGATTGCAGGAGATCCAACCAGTCAATCCTAAAGGAAATTAGTCCTGAATAGTCATTGGAAGGACTGATGTTGAAGCTGAAAGTCCAATACTTTGGCCACCTGATGCGAAAAGCGACATATTTGAAAAGACTCTGATGCTGGGAAAGATTGAGGGCAGAAGGAGAAGGGAATGACGGAGGATGAGATGGTTGGATGGCATCACTGACTCAATGGACATGGGATTGGGTGAACTCTGGGAGTTGGTGATGGACAGGGAGGCCTGGCGTGCTGCGGTTCATGGGGTCACAGAGTCAGACATGACTGAGTGACTGAACTGAACTGATGTCTGTTCTCGCTAATTTTTCCCAAGTGTACACACAACGCTTTGTAAACAAAAAATAAGAGAAATAATCCAACAATGGGGAAAGAATTCAGGCAGAAATTCCAAGATTGGACCATGAGAAGATGCAAAGATGACTAACCAAATGCAAACATTCCACCTCTCGTGGATAATATCCTAAGGCAGAGAGAAGGCAGGAGGATAAGTGCTCCTAGGTCTGTTGTGGGAGTGTAGATTGATGCAGTTTATATAGGGGAGAAACTTGGCCCCCACTCTTGGTAACATGCCTGCCTTGCTACAGCCTAACCTCTCAGATTAGCCTGGATACTTGTTTTTAAAAATATACAAAAGGCATATTTTTAAATCTGGAGGGACGAGTAGAGACCGCCCCTTGGCAGTGACCCCAGAGGGCCGGGTTGGAGGCTTGAAGCTCCCTGTGTCCCTTCCGCCCCGCCAGGGCTTTCTGTACCGGGCCTTGGGCTTCACCCTGGCCACGGGCCTGGAGGCCGACAAGGTGGAAGTGCTGCTGCTGGAGCTGCTGTACAAGACGGACTACAGCAACGACTTCGACCGGGAGGTGCGGGTGCCCCGCGGTCCCCTCCGGGCCTTGGGAGGACGCGGTGTGCGCGTGCCTGTGCGTGTGCGCGTGCCTGTGCGTGTGCGCGTGCCTGTGCGTGTGCGCGTGCCTGTGCGTCTCTCCGTGTGTGGGGGAGGGGGGGCGCAGCGCACGGGGTGCCCTCAGCCTGCCCGCTGGGTCCTCCCGCAGGGCGTGATCCTGTGCTTTGGCCTGTGTGCCCGGGGCCAGGTGAAGACGGTGCTGGGCGTGCTCCATGACTTTGAAGAGAGGATCCAGGAGTCGGAGCAGTCCTGGCAGATTGGCGCCTGGCGGGTGAGGCGCCCTTGCTCCATCGTCAGCTCCCTGGGGGCCTCTTAGAATGGTGCTCTCAGCCCCCAGCCAAGGCTCTTCAGTTCAGATCAGTCACTCAGTCATGTCTGACTCTTTGCCACCCCATGGACCACAGCACACCAGGCCTCCCTGTCCATCACCAACTCCCAGAGTGTACTCAAACTCATGTCCATTGAGTCGGTGATGCCATCCAACCATCTCATCCTCTGTCATCTCCTTCTCCTTCCGCCCTCAATCTTTCCCAGCATCAGGGTCTTTTCAGATGAGTTAGCTCTTCGCATCAGGTGGCCAAAGTATTGGAGTTTCAGCTTCAACATCAGTCCTTCCGATGAATATTCAGGACTAATCTCCTTTAGGATGCACCGGATGGCTCTCCTTGCAGTCTTACTGGATCTCAATAAGAAACTCCACTCTGTGTCTCCTTCGCCAAAGTGGAGTGGGGAATCAGATCAAGGAGGCCAAGGGCCGGGCCTGGAGGCTGTCCATTCTGTCCTCAGGGCACAGTGCCCGGGGCTGGCTGAGCCCCCAAGGGGCCACCAGCTGAGTCACCACTGATGCCTCAGGTTTTGGCCTTGGATTGGACTTTGCCCTGTGGGTCTGGTAGTTTGAATATAGAGAATTGGGAGTGTCCCGGCTTCTCTCCCGGCTTCTCTCCCGGCTTCTCCCCAAAGTGGAGCCTGAGACCTGGATTTCTAGTCAAAGCCTGGAGAATGTGGGCTCCCCTGCTCCTCCTTCCATGGTGGGTTGGGTGGCCTCCAACACCTCCTCCCGGAAGAGCTGGGCTGAGGCTCTCTGTTCCCAGTGAATCACCAGCATCTCGGGAGCCCCTGACCCAGACCAGGTGCTCAGTAGGTGAAGGCATGAGGGCGTGTACAGCCACCTCTGGTCTGGGTGTCTGCACAAAGCCCCTGCGACCAGCAGTCATGGCCATGTCTGACCTGCTCACACGCTACAGCCAGGGCACAGCGTACAGCAGGAGCTCAGTAAAGGTGTGCCCAATGGACGAGTACACGACTGAGCACTTCCGGTGCCCAGGAAACACCTGAAGGAACAGACCCTCTCCCCGATGGCCACAGTGGCTTCTTCCCCTTCTCGTTGGCCTCACAGAAGGACCATCCCTGGAGGCGGGAGACGGTGAAGGGCGCGCTCATGGTGATGTACAGCTGCGTGGCCTCCTACTGCCACCCGCAGATGCTTCTCATCCACGTGGACAACCCCATCACCACCAAGATCATCCACCACTACTCCAGCAGCTGCCAGGTAACCCCGGGATCCCACAGACACGCCATGCCCTGATGATGCCCTCCTGAGCCCCAGACTGGGGCGGGGGGAGAGCCACCCTGCATCATTATCTGGGCACTGCCAGCCCCACGCAGGAGATTCGAGTCCTGGAGTCCTGCCTGTCACTCAGCATTTGGGAAGATCATTGCCCCAATCTCTCTGCTGCAGGGGGGGTCAGCGGTGGGGAGCAGCCTTTCCCCCATTACTGAGTAGGGGTGATTGTGGGTTGCTGAAGTCATAGGACAAGCCTTTGCCCAGCCCTTTGCGCTTGCCTTCTCTCACCTCTGCCCCTACCTGACACCTGACCCCAGGACCTTTCATAAGGGTCAAGAAAGGGGCTGTCTTCAGAGAGGCAAAGGGATTGGCTGCTTTCTTGGAAAAGCCAGGAGGAGAAGATCAGGGAACAGAGGAGAAATGACTTTATCATCACTGTTTTGAAAACTGTGGTGAAGTGCATGACGTGAAATTTGTCATCATAACCACTCAAGTGTGCAGTTCATTGGCATTCAGTTCAGTTCAGTTCATTCGCTCTGTCATGTCCGACTCTTTGCGACCCCATGGACTGCAGCACCCCAGGCCTCCCTGTCCATCACCAACTTCCGAAGTTTACACAAACTCATGTCCGTTGAGTTGGTGTTGCCGTCCACCCATCTCATCCTCTGTCATCCTCTTCTCCTCCTGCCCTCAATCTTTCCCAGGATCAGGGTCTTTTCAAATGAGTCCGTCCTTCACACCAGGTGGCCAAAGTATTGGAGTTTCAGCTTTAGCATCAGTCCTTCCAATGAACACCCAGGACTGATCTCCTTTAGGAGGGATCTCCTTGCAGTCCAAGGGACTCTTAAGAGTCTTCTTCAACACCACAGTTCAAAAGCATCAATTCTTCGGCGCTCAGCTTTCTTCACAGTCCAACTCTCACATCCATAAATGACCACTGGAAAAACCATAGCCTTGGCTAGACCGACCTTTATTGACAAAGGAATGTGTCTGCTTTTTATATGCTGTCTAGGTTGGTCACAACTTTTCTTCCAAGGAGTAAGTGTCTTAATTTCATGGCTACAGTCACTTTCTGCAGTGATTTTGGAGCCCGAAAATATAATCTGCCTTCAATTCAGGAGACTCATGTTTGATCCCTGGATTGAGAAGATCCCCTAGAGAAGGGAATGGCTACCCACTCTAGTATTCTTGCCTGGAGAATCCCATGGACAGAGGAGCCTGGCAGGTTACGTCCATGGAGTCTCAAAGAGTCGGACACGACCGAAGCAATTAACACTTTCATTATCCTCACTGCCTCTATCAAAAAGTTCACAGTCCTTTCATGTTTTAACAGCAACTGACCTGGAGGCAGGGCTTCAGGGAAGAAACTGACCACCTACCCCCAAAGGGGATGAGAGGCCTTAATGAAGGAGCCACAAAGAGGAGAGGCCAGCATGGCACAGGGGCCCCCTTGGTGGCTGTTGCCCCTCCTCCTGGGGGAGCAGACACCCCAAGCTCCTTCCCTGCCGTCCATTCCAGTACCTTCCTGTGGCCCAACCCCAGCAGAGGCCAGAGACCAGTGGCCTGGTTACTGCAGGGGATGGGGTGAGGGAGATCTGGGGAGAGGGGATCCGGGGGGGGGTGCAGCCAGGCCCCCAAACTCCAGGCTCCTGGAGGTGGTAGGTCCCGGCAGGGCTGCTGAGGGCTCCCAGTGCTGGCTAATGGCCGAGGGGGCACTGGGGCTGCATCTGCACCCGTGGGGCTTCTCAGTAAACGTGCCCAAGGTATCACATGGGCCAGGAGGGCTTGGGTCCCAGGCAGCCGCCTGGGGCTCATCAGCCCACCCTTCTTTAGCTCCCTGAGGCCTTTGGGGGCTGCCCCCTAGCTTACTGATGGAGTGCCAGCCTCCAGCCCTGCCCCTCGCATGGCCCTGGGGCCGCCTGATGCCTCTCCTGCCATCCTGTCCTGTGTCCTCCAGGCCTGCATGGCCACCATATTCCAGTGTGTGCACTTCTGGGGCTGGAAGGCGCTGGAGAGCTCCGTGGACCACGGTGATGCCACTGCCCCCAAGGAGATGACTGGTTTCCAGATGACTCTGTGCTCTGTCCTGGTGAGGAAGCTGAGGCAGGGGACAACCCCAGGGGCTCGGGGCTTCATCCTGTGATCCTGCTAGACATGAGGTGTTGAGACCAGCTCTGTCCGACAGAAAGGGAATGCCAACCACACACCCATCTTTAAGATTTCTGTTGAAAAAAAGTGAAAAGAGGTGAAACCAAATTTAATCATAGATTTTATTTAACCCAGTAATTCCAAATCATTGTCATTTCAACATGCAATCAATAGACAATTATTAATGTAATAGTTTTACCCCTTGGGATAATGTCTTCAGTATCCAGGAGGCACTTTACACTTAATTCAGACTAGCCACGTTGGATGGCATTATCGAATCCGTGGACATGAGTCTGAGCAAACTCCGGGAGATAGTGAAGGACAGGGAAGCCTGGGATGCTGCAGTCCATGGGGTCCCAGGGAGTCGGACACAACTGAGCGACTGAACAACAGCAAGCCACGTTTCAGGTACTCATGGACCATGTGTGGCCAATGGCTACCCTATCAGACAGTGCAGGTTGTGGGCAAGTGTGATCTCTCTGGGCTGGAGAAGAGTAACAGAAACCTGAAGGTCCTGAGGTTGCCTACCTGCTACTCTGCTGTGTGACTTTGAGATGAGCACTTGCCCTCTCTGGGCAGACCCTGTAGCATCAGACGGATGGGCATCTGTGAGCAGATGACCGCGTCTGTGAGCAGCCAGCCTGCTGGACCTCCTCTTCCATGGCACTGGGTGTCACTTGTGTTTTGCAGACTCAGAAGAAGCCTGCCATTCTCTACAACTTCTTGCTAGAAACAATGACCTATGTTAAAAGCAACTTGTCAAGGATCAGAATCGCTGCATGTAACTTGGCAGGTGAGCAGGCAGGTCTCCTGATGCAGGAGAGACCTTGAAGACCATCTGGTCAGACCCAGGTCTGGAGTGGGGACAGGTGTTGGGAGTCAGGCTCGGGCAGAAGTTCCCCGTGTGTGTCCCATGGTGCTTCATACCTGCCCAATGCTGAAGTAGACGTCCTGAACTAAATCCTTAACAGAAACTCTCATCAGGAGAAACCAAATCTCTCGCTGACCTAACATTCATGTGATGGGCATTTCTGACTGTCATTTTAGGAATCATTATGAAGCAGATGTCTGCGCATTACTTGAGAAAGCTGGATTTTCCAGCATTACGGAATTGTAAGTAGTGGAGATTCAAGTGTGAGTCAAAATGAGTCCACCCTGCTCATTTGGGACCTTAGTGAAACCGCTGGAGGGGAGAGTCAGCTGACCCTGGTTATATTTGGGGTGGGGGACAGGGGTGGCCAGGGCACAGAGAGGTGGATGAACCTGCGGGGAGCTTTCTAGGAAGACAGCTCTGATAGTTCCCTGTGCTTTCTGCTTGCTCCCCATCATACACATTGATGCCTCTGGCTGGTCGACACAGCAGCTGGGGCCTGGGGGTCATCTTCCTGTCCCTGTTGACGTGACGGAAGTCCCCAGGAATGGGAGATGCGTGTGGAGACACAACTGCACCTGCCATCTTCTGAATTTACACTCAGGGTGGGGATGAAGTTCAAAGCCCCGTGAGCCCCTCGCCCTGCAGTCAGCTCTCATCAGGATGCACCACGCAGGGTGGGCGGAGGATGAGGACCTGGCTACGGGGGTCCTCATCCTCCTCGTCACTCTCTCAGCTCTCCAGGAGCTACAGCTGGACTCAGATCCTGGTGTTTGGAGGGCAGCTCTGGAGACGCCTAACATCTTGGATACCTGCAGTCAGCAGCAGCTTTTGGCTTCACCTGAAGGAATCTCCTAGGTGGTCTAAGTGCAAAACATACCTTTATCCTGGGGGCCAAACCCCACTGCACCACCGCAAACCACTTTTAATTGTGTTTGTAAGAAAAAATATTTTACTTAAATAATCAGTGCCCCTTTCTTTCCTCCCCTTGAAATAAACCTCCCTTGCTATTTGGAGAGCAGATTCCTGACTGCAAGGAGATGACGCCCCAGAGCTGAGACAGTGATTGTTTACCTCTTTGGGATAATGAGGTGAAGGGAAATTAAGTGAAGGGAAATTCTGGTCCTAGCGGGGATTAGATTCCTGTGTCCCCTGAGTGTGTGTGTGTGTGAGTGTGTGTGTGTGTGTGTGTGTGTGTGTGAGGCCAGAGGATCTGGGGTTCCCGTTGTGTCTTCACTGCATTTCAGTTCCTCCCAAGTGGATGGTGTGTGTCCACTGCCAGGCTCTGTGCTGGGGCCCCAGGGGGGCCCAGCTACTGTCCAGCCCTGCTTCCAGGAGCCCTGCCCTTAAAGGGAAAGGAGACATCTCCCAGCACCCATGTCGCACCCAGGATGAGGGAGGGCGGCCACCGATGGGGGCAGTGCTGGTGCCCGTCTGCAGGGTGTAACTCAGGGGGCTTCAGGGAGGAAGTGACACCACACCGTCCACCCTCGTCTCTTTCATATCAGGGTCCACTGGGCCAGGATGGGAAGGGACCCAGCGAGGCCTGGAGCAGAACCCATGAAGGGCCAAAGGGAGGAGTTACCTTCAAGTCCAAGAAACAGGCAGGGGGAGAAGGGCAGGGAAACTCTTCCTACACTCACGCTGCCAGCGGGACAGTCTCGGGTTGTCCCCAGAGCAGATGGAGGTGGGATTTCCAAACCAGTCCCACTGTAACAGCCCAAGGCAGTCACCACCCTGGGCCCATGGGTGGGAGGATTGCAAAACAGTCCAGAAAACCAACCTGCACTGGAGGCTTCCCAGGAGACTGGTCTCACACTCTTGGTGGTGCCCACGGAACAGACAGTGGAGTTACTTCCTGCTGAGTGATGAAGATGGTGGCTGCTGGAAGACTCAAGTCCCAGTGACGCAGCCAGAAAGGATGTGCCCTTCACTCTAGGCCCGGGGGAAGCCGTACGATTGCAGAGTCAGGTCTCTGATCAATTCTGTTCATGCCTGTGCAAAACATCTCCAGATGGTTTATAGACCTGAACTCAGAAAGCAAAAATTTAAGACAATATAGTCATTTTGATCCTGAGACTAGGGTAGGATGTCCTTTAAGAGTAATGAATGAAACAAGTTAAAAATAAAGGATTAACTTTTGTAAGTTACAGTATATCTTCTGGGACTTTGCTGGTGGTCCAGTGATTAAAATTCCATGCTTCCACTGCAGGGAGCTTAGGTTCTGTCCCTGGTTGGGGAACTAAGAGCCTTATGCCATGCAGTGCAATTAAAAAAAAAGAAAATTTCTTGAATAAAAATGAAAATACAACATGTCAACATAAAAATTAAAAATAAATTTATCTTCTGTACAATAAAATATTGTATAGTTAAGTCACAGATGGAAGAAGTTACTTGCAATTGACATAAAACTAGGTTGGCTCATGTAAGCAGATTGGCATACAGAATATGCCCAAATCAGTAATACAGCAAATTAAAAAAACAGTATCACAAGAGGATGCTTGAAAAGCCAGTAGGAGGCTGGTTTGGGAAGTAACTGGGCTTGAATGAGGTCATGAGGGTGGGGCCCCCATGATAAGATTGGTGCCCTTTATAAAGACACTAGGTAGCTCCTCCTCTCTCCACGTGACATGAGAAGGAAGCCACCTGCAGGCCAGGAAGTGGGTCCTCGCAGAGCCCAACTGTGCTGGCTCCTGGATCTCAGCCTTCATCTCCAGAAGCAAAGTTCTGTTGTTTAAGTACCCGTCTCTGGTGCTTTGTTATGGCAGCAAAGCTGGCTAAAACACTCAGGTGATGTTGCAGTGTAGAGCTGTGGGTGGAAAGGGAACATCCATACAGGGAGAGTGTCACCTCAGGCAGGGGGATGGGAAGGAAAGGTATGCAACTTTATCTTTAATAACTTAAAAAACCATTACACACAGCAACGTATTAACAACCATTTACTCCAGATGTTGGTACATGGGTTTTGTCACTGCATTGTGAATATTTGCAATATTTTATTTAAAAGTTACTGTCCATTAAGTAAACTAAAAAGCTTTTGCACAATGAGGGAAACGATAAACAAGAGGAAAAAATAACCTTCAGAATGGGAGAAAATAATAGCAAACAAAAGAACTGACGTAGGATTAATCTCCAAAATATACAAGCAGCTACTTCAGCTCAATACCAGGAAACAACTCATCAAAAAGTGGGCAGAGGACCTAAACAGAGATTTTTCCAAAGAAGACTTATTAATGACTAATAAACACGTGAAAAGATGCTCAACATAGCTCATTATTAGGGAAAAGCAAATCAAAACTACAATGAGGTATCACCACAGTCAGGTCAGAATGGCCATTATCAAAAAGATCCACAATTAATGCTGGACAGGGTGTGGAAAAAAGGGAACCCTCCTGCACTGTTAGTGGAAATGCAACTTGATATAGTCACTGTGGAGAACAGAATGGAGACTGCTTAAAATACTAGAAATAAAACTACCACATGACCCAACAATCCCACCACTGGGCATATACCCTGAGGAAACCTTACCCGAAAAGGACATGTGTACCCCAGTGTTCACAGCAGCGCTGTTTACAATAGCGAGGACACGGAAGCAATGTCCGTTGACAGATGAATGGATGAAGAAGCTGTGGTACATACACACAATGGAATATTACTCAACTATAAAAAGGAATGCATTTGAGTCCGTTCTAATGAGGTGGATGAACCTAGAGCCTGTTACACAGTGTGAAGTCAGTCAAAAAGAGAAAGACAAATGTCACGTATTAACACACATACATGGAACCTAGAAAGATGGTACTTCTGAACTTATCTGCAGGGCAGCAATGGAGATGCAAACACAGAGGACAAGCTTGTGGACCCAGAGGGAAGGAGTGGGCGGGGTGAACTGAGAGAGCAGCGTTGAAACCCACACATTACCATAGGTGGCCAGTGAAAATGTGCTGCGTGACATAGCTCAAAGCCAACATTCTGTGACAACACAGAGCGGGTGGGACGGGGTAGGTGGTGGAAGGGAGGTTCAAGAGGGAGGGGACATACATATTCTTATGGCCGATTTAATATTGGAGAAGGAAATGGCAACCCACTCCAGTACTCTTGCCTGGAGAATTCCATGGAGGGAGGAGCCTGGTAGGTTACAGTCCATGGGGTCACAAAGAGTTGGACACGACTGAGTGACTTCACTTCATGTTAATATATGGCAGAGAACAGCACAGTATTGTAAAGCAATTATCCATCAATTAAAAATAAATTTTAACTGTCTGTATCTTATGATGACCTAGATGAGAAACTGTCTTTACAACTGAAAAAATCAAAACAAGAATTAAAACTTAAATGTTGAGACGTCTCTGGTGGTCCAGTGGCTAAGACTCTGTGCTCCTGATGCAGGGGGCTGGGGTCAGGGAAATAGATCCTACATACCACAAGGAAGACTGAAGACCCCGCATGCTGCAGCTAAGAACAGGTGCAGCCAAATAAATACATAAATACTTTAAAAATCATGAGATGTCACAGGTGTTAAGTGGCTGCAGGTGTTTTGGGACCATCACAGAACTCTTTCCATTTTCATCTAAAAATATTAAGCTGTTTGGAATTGCTTTTATGGGTGAGTTGAACAGTGATTCAATTTGCTATCTTCTAATATTGGAAGGTCTGATGCTGAAGCCGAAGCTCCGTTACTTTGGCCACCTGATACAAAGAGTGGAGTCACTGGAAAAGACCTTGATGCTGGAGAAAGATTGAAGGCAAGAGAAGACGGTGGCAGAGGATGAGATGGTTAGATAGCATCACTGACTCAATGGATATGAATTTGAGCAAACTCTGGGAGACAGTATTCTGGCCTGGAGAATTCTATGGACTGTATAGACCATGGGGTCGCAAAGAGCTGGACTGAGTGACGTTCACTGGGAGACAGCGGAGGACAGGGAAGGCTGCTGTGCTGCAGTCCATTGGGTTGCAAAGAGTTGGGCATGACTTAGCGACTGAATAACAGTAACAAACATGGAAGACGCCAAGTCCTGCTGGCCTGAATTTAAAAGGCTAAGCAGCTGGACTTTCTTTCTAGGGCTTAAAACTAGGTTCAGAGCAAACAACTTCTCTAAATGAATAGGAAACGTAAAGGAGGATTCCTGGTCATGTCTAAATTTAGCAAAGAAAATATGAGAAAAATAGGCCTGTAAAGGACAACATTAAAAATTTTAATTGAGCAACTTTATTCAAATAATTTCCAAAAATCCAGAGTCACGTCAATGGAACCAATTTCATTGAAATTTGCTTTGAAGGGCAGATAAGTGAAGCAAGTTCTCGGACTTTCTTGAGAATTAAAAAAATACACAAAAATCAGTGCAAAGAGGGAATACTCCAAAACAACTTGGCAATAGATTTTCAGCTTTGAGTTTTTCTGACTCGAAATCATTTCTCTTCCATCCTGAAAGATGCGTCATTCTTTCCTCTAGGGGGGAAAAAAAATTCAGTACAATTTCACTAGAATTCCCATGCCAGCCCCCCAAAGCTTAACTGTTATTTATTTGTGTTAGTCATTCAGTCGTGTCCAACTTTGCAAACCATGGAACCCACCAGGCTCCTTTGCCCATGGGATTCTCCAGACAAGAATCCTGGAATGGGTAGCTATTCTCTTTTCCAGGGGAAGATATATTTACTCCATTGAATATACATGAATATTTGAGTCATTATAAATACCCTAAGGAATGTAAAGAAACAATAGTGACAGTAGTTTCTCAAGCAGGCAGCGCAAACTGGTGGTTAAGACCATGGGCTTTCAAATCCTGGCCCAGCCATGCATGCCTGTATGGACTCAGGAGTTAATGCTGCATTTCCTTGGGGACTTCCTTGGCAGCCAATGGCCAAGACCCCACACTCCCAACGCTGGGGACCCAGACCTGGCACAGCTGGAACACACACACACACACACAGGACCACATTTCCTATAAAAAGATGAACTAACACTGCCCATTGGACAGAACCTATCTAAACAAAGGGTTCAAGTGGGGCTTAAAGAAGGAAGGTGTAAAAAGGGGTCAACACAGCCTGGTACATGGAGTTTGGGTTCACGGCTCAGGAGGATTTGGTCCTTTTCCTCAATAAATATATAATATTTAGCGGAGAATATTAAGTAGAGAGTCCCCTGGACTGCAAGCAGATCCAACCAGTCAATCGAAATCAGTCCTAAATATTCATTGGAAGGACTGATGCTGAAGTTGAACTAGAAGACTCTGGCCACCTGATGTGAAGAGCTGACTCACTGGAAAAGACCCTGATGTTGTGAAAGATGAAGGTGGGAGGAGAAGGGGATGACAGAGGATGAGATGGTTAGATGCCATCACTGAGTCGATGGACATGAGTTTAAGCACGCTCCAGGAGTTGGTGATAGACAGGGAAACCTGGCGTGCTGCAGTCCATGGGCGTCAGAGTTGGACACGACTGACCAACTGAATTGAAATGAAAGAAGAAAAAAATACAGAAAACAGTTAAGCATGTTTGTATCGTAGTTCTGGAAGGAGCTGCCAAACCAAACCCAGTCGGATCCCATCAGCCTGCGGAGTGACAAGGACTCAGATCCATTGTCAGGAGCCCCACATGTGGCGTGCTGAAATGCTCGCTGGGAAAGGTGGCGCCCACCTGAGGAAGTTTAGGAACTCACAGCAGCCTGTCCACCCCCTCCTCAGCTTGTCTCTGGAGAAAATGGTGCAGACAGCGTAAAGCTTCAGCTTAAGGGACACACACAAGCTAAACCGAGGCCGAGGCGGGGGCTCGGATGGGCTTTGATGTGGAGGGCAGGAGGCTGTGGGCTCTCTGCGGGCTGGCTCCTACTCTGTTCCCATGAAGCAGTGAGAAGTGAGCAGAGAGGAGTCAACTCCCAGATTAGTTTCACGCCCAACAGCAATTTTCTGAGTGTGAGATAAAGAAGCTGGAAATGACAGTTTGCCGAGGAAAGATAGTGTCTTAAGGGACGCTTGTTAGAAACACCCCCAAAGTGCATTCCAGTGGGAAACATGTAAAAATGCTGATGTTAGAGGAAGGAAAAGAATTTGGGAGAACATTTGGAAAATTAACACCTAAGAAGTGACAAACACCCACATTCAGCAAACGGAAACGCACCTTCTTCTCTTCCCACTTGAACTTTAAGAGTCGACCTCCTCCCCGGGCCTTGGCATGGCTCTGCCCACAGGTGAGAAACCCCAGGGTCCGGCCCCCTCTCCGCACACCTGAGGGTCTGATAATCGGCATCGCTTTGTGGGGACCTGATGGCCCGTCCCGGCAGCAAGAGCAACGTCTATAGATGGAGGGGCCCCAACTGTGTTGGAAGCCAGGGGGCTTTTTACGCTCTGCTGGGGTGAGAATGACAGGCTTGGGGGACCCCGACAGCCAGAGTCTGGGTTGAACTTTACTGAGAAGCCTTCTTTTTGATATCGAACTCTCGCATGTGCTTTATCTTTAGGTGCCTGTGTCTGCTGAGGCGACTTTTGGCAATACTGCTGATGAAGCTTGTTAAATTTTTCTTTAATATCATCGTAGCGATCCCTGGCAAAGCCTAGAGGTTGTACCCTGGGTACTGAAATGGCTTTGCTGAGTGATACCGATTTCTGAAACTTTCCCCAATTACTTCCTGGACAAACAAGGTCAATAGTCTGCTCTGGGTGGCCCACGCTGCAGGTGGGGTCGGTCTTTGAAAGTGAGGGGAAGGACCCACTCTTCGGCAGGCAGCTACCCATTCTGATGGATCTTCTGCCCAGGCCTTCAAAGGCCTCACTCAACCTCTTAGCTTTTGATTTGCAGAGAGGGCTGCTCAGCCTGTGGGCTTCTAAGCCCTGGGGGCTACCAGGGCTCGTGGGACCACCTCGGTACACATCCACGGCCGAGCTGGGCGGGTAAGTCAGGCTGGGCCATTTCCTAGGACTCAAGCAATACTCTTGATAAAGCTTGTCAAATTTGATCTCAATTTCCTTAAAACGACTCCCCGCCTGGCCCTGCAGGATTCTGGGTCTGGAAGCTATTTTTACAGGAGAAATCAACCACTTTAAGGTCACGAATCTGTTTTCCTGATCAAGAGGAGACACCGCTTTGTAGTCTAAGTAAGTAAATGATGAATGCTTCCGGGGCATTCCCTGAAGCTCCTTCCAAGGTGGACTGAATGTATGGATCTGGGGTTTGTTTACTTTGAGAAGAGCCCTTTCTGATTTTAAACCCGTCTTAGGGGCAGAAACATCGGGCAAGTTCCCACGATCTCTTAAGGTCCCTGCATCCTCCAGGGGCTTGGAGCAGGGTGGACGTCTCTCCCGGGGGCTCCGCCGAGAGCGCCCCCCTCCCTGGCAGCTCGTTCTGTTCATCCTGCCCTTATACCGGTGCCTCCGCCTGGAGCTCCAGTTCTGGCCAATGAGTGTCTTGGTGGAGATGATGCAGGAGGGCCTGGCACCCAGCAGCCGGCTCATGGAGTGCAGCATGCCCGCGTATAGGTCGCTGAGCGTCGCGTTGCACACATCCTCCGCCTCGGAGCAGGGGCTGCTTGAGAAGCTGCCGCCACTGGTCCCTTGTAAGGGGATGCCGTCGCCCCTCAGCACCACGGCCTGACCTGCTGAGCAGGAGTGAGAGGCGTCACCCTCCCTGGGTGATGAAGGCGGCTGGAGTGGACCACCAGGGCTGTCTTCAGAGACGTCCTCGCAGTATCCTGGAGAAATACACAAAGGCAAAGCTGCGTGACCATTTACAGCCGTCCACACGCAGAGATCAGTTTCCTTGGTGGCTCCCGTGACAAAGAACCTGCCTGCAGTGCTGGAGACCCAGGGTTCGAGCCTGGGGTCAGCAAGATCCTGTGGAGGAGGGCATGGCAACCCACTCAGGTATTCTTGCCTGGAGAATCTCATGGACAGAGGAGCCTGGCGGGCTACAGTCCATGGGGTCACAGAGAGCCGGCCACGACTGAGAGACTGACACTTTCACACACAGAGATCAGGGAAATGAAGGCTGGATCATGACCAGCATGGGTTTTTAAAAAAAGTCATCAGTTTTAACTGAGATATAATTCACATATAACATTATGTTAGTTTCAGGAGTATAACATTGTACGTGTGTGTTTTTTTAAAGCAATACAAAAAAACGAAAGCAACAAAATTTCACGCATATTTGGGAATAGACTCTTCTCAGAGATTTTTTTCTAGCTACCAAAACAATTCACTGTCCACTGACCTTCCTAAAAGGAGCCTTTCTTCCCTGTATGATGGTTTAGAAACGGTTACCTTGTCAAAGACTAATTAGAAACCAGATAATAATGACCCTGCCTGCCGACAGGAGTGTGTGGGGCAGGGATTTGTTGTTGCTTAGTCGCTCAGTTATGCCTGACTCTTTGTGGCCCCATGGACTGTAACCCACCAAACTCCTCTGTCCAAGGGATTTTCCAGGCAAGAATACTGGCATGGGTAGCCATTTCCTTCTCCAGGCATCTTCCCAACCCAGGGACTGAACCCATATCTCCTTCATCGGCAGGCAAATTCTTTACAGCTGAGTCAGTGGGGAAGCTGGAGGAAGACACAGGACTCCTGAATACAGCTCTTTGCACAGCTTTGACTTTTGCATCATATTAAATGTTTTATATATTAAAAAAGTGAAATCAAACCAACAAAGATGAGGATAACTCTAAAGATGAATATAGGAAGGAAAAATTACCCATCTGTATGTCAAATTGACAACAATCAGAAGAGAAAATAGAATCCAAATAATGCTGAACATGGTCCCCCTGTGGGACAAGGTCTGAGTATAAAAATGCTGCTTGGAGATCCAGAACCTTCTTCGGCTCATTGTCGAGCAGAGTCGATACCAGGTGCTGTGATTCTGAAGGTACTTGGTGCTTTGTGACCAACCAAATAAGCATCACCATCAAGGAGGAGGGAGGCCACTCTGGAGTCAGGGTTGGGGGTGAAGGGCTCAGAAACCCCTGGGGACAGGTCAGAGGATCCAAAG
The DNA here is from genome assembly GCF_001704415.2 of Capra hircus. NCBI lineage: Eukaryota > Metazoa > Chordata > Mammalia > Artiodactyla > Bovidae > Capra > Capra hircus. Next base: position 7,262,113 of record NC_030810.1, on the reverse strand, counting down.
CCAGAGTGGAAGGGGCTCCTCCAGGCTGAACGTGGGTTGAAAATGGACAACAGATTCCAACATGTGAGTTAAAAAAAAGTCCATGAATTCTTACTGATTCTGGAAAAGGTAGAAGAAAAAGCATGTTGGGAAGGATAAAGCAAGGGGAAAAAAGGAAATGGAAGGGACAGAGTTCAGCCTGTTTTATAGAAGAATGCCAACAAAGGGGACTTCCTTTCTTAGTAACAATGAACCTATGTCGCGCACGTGTCTCTAACAGTTCATGGTGATGAAACATGCCCAGTGAACACGGGGGTGGAGTGGGGGACGGTGCCCAGCTAAGGTGCCATCAAGCTGCTGAAAGTGAACGGTCTGCTTCCATGTCACACTTACCCCGGGCAGGTCTGGCGGGCGAGGCCAATGATGGGGCCAGGGTGTCCTTTCCCTCTCTGTAACCAGCACACTGAAACCAAAGCAAATGACTTTAACAAAAAGAAAGGAGAAAAGTCGCTCAGTCATATCTGATTCTTTGCGACTCCACAGACTGTAGCCTACCAGGCTCCTCTGTCCATGGGATTTTTCCAGGCAAGAGTACTGGAGTGGGGTGCCATTTCCTCCTCCAGGGGATCTTCCTGACCCAGGGATCGAACCCAGGTCTCCCGTATTGGAGGCAGACGCTCTACCGTCTGAGCCACCAGGGAAGCCAAAGCAAATGACTTTAACAAAGGTGTTGCTAAGTGTCAGCTCTGGCCACCCCATTCCCCAGTATCAAGCCCACAGGAACTGTTCCCCAACCACAGATAGAGCATGGCTGAACCGGGATGAATTGTGCAGCTTCAAAACCTTCTGCCCAAGGGCTGGGGCCCTAGTGGACCCTGTGAGCAGCCCAGAACGTGGTGGGCAGCCGATTCCACTGCCTGAGGGGACCCAGAGTGTCTGCTCAGGAAGAGCAGGTGTCGGGGAGGCTGTGAGCCAAAGAGTTTGGAAACTGAGATGGTCTTTACAGGCTCTGGAGTGAACCAGACATAATCACACCTTACTGGGTCTCTAGCCTATGGTTTGCTCTGAGGACACACTCAGGGACACAGATTACCTCCAGATACCCTTCATCCTGCAGTAGGATATCCACTTGCGTCAAGTACTTCCTTCTCAGCTCATTTTTCGAAGGGCTCCAGGGCACTGCAGGCTGACACCGAGACAGAAGTCAGTATCTGTGAGCGCTGTTGGGCATGGCTGAGCTCTGGGATTCAGGAACACACTGGCATAGTCATCAATGTATATGTGTTTACATGGAGTTCCTCAAAGCTACTTCTGCACTTTCTGCTGTTAGCAGTACAGAGTGTTCCAGCCCCTCTGAAAATCTACCTGACCTGCGATCCAACTTTAAGGAATTTACCCAGTGGGACCAATTCAAAAGGAAATAGAAAGACAAAACATACCAGTTTGGAGAAGTTAATGACAATATGACTAGCATCAGAAAAAAAAAAAAAAAAGAATTGATAATCTTAGGTGAGTTTAGGACGCAACCACTAGGACCGATCCCAGTTGCTGTGTCTACGAGACAAGGAGCTCAGTGGCTTCCCCGGCAGTCCAGTGGTTAAGACTTTGTGCTTCCACTGCAGGGGTATGGGTTCAATCCCTGGTCAGGGGACTAAGATCCCATGTGCCACATCCAAAATATAAAATCAGAAAAGAAAAAAACAACAACGAAGAAAGAAGTTCACTGTCCAGCTTACGGGACAGGGACAGGCCTCTCCTGCCCCTTGCCTGCTGTGCGTTGGAAAAATAGGCCTTGGTCTCCGCTTTGCACTGGGTGGGGGAGGGGGGGGCGGGCGGAGTCAGGGCCGGGGCTGCAGCTGGCGTGGGGGTAACATGAACACCCCAGGGAAAGGCTGGCACCTCGACTGCCTACTCCCCTTCACTCCCACTCTCACGAAATACCTCCAAAAGCAGCCCTCTGCTCGCCCAGGGCCACCCCCCCCCCCGATTCTAGTTAGACACGACAGGCCACACCTGGGTGCATGGGAAACCTCTGTACGAAAGAAGTGAATTTAGAGGAAAATTACAGGCCAGCTCTTCTAGCGTCTGACCCAGGGGGCAGGCTAGAGACTCAGGTGGATTCTGTCCCGTGCGTTCTTGTCCATCCCGAGGGCTGACCCGGAAACACTCCCCAGAGCACCGCCCCGTGACAGCGTCTCTACGGGGTACAACCGACCTAGAACCCAACTCTCCACCTGGCAAGGTTGGTCCAGGCCAAAGGTGCACTGGGAACCACAGCTGGGGTTGCCCTGTGTGCGGAGGCAGCAGCACCCAACGCTGACAAAGGTTCGGTAAGACAGGCTCGACCCCAGGCCTAAGTGCTAACCTGAGAAGGGGCAGCTTGCTGCCTTAGGGGATCTGAATGGGGGTGCTGAGACTTGAGGGGCGGCATTAGCAAAGAGTGAGCCTCAGAAGCGGGCCTGGAGGAACATGCCGGTCACGAGAATGTTCATCTGTCCCCAAGCCCCAACTCCGTCCCTTTGTTATGAAAGACAGGGCTCACCATTAAGTTCCCAGCAATCACTTCTTCCTGGAAGAAAGCTGTATCAGCATCACTGCTTTTTGAATCTAAAAGCAGAAGAGGAAATTTCCATCAGAATGTCTTAAGAAAGCATGTATATTGTCTCCCAAGGATAGTTTTGGCATTACTTGAGTATATACTGCAGTGAAAACTCCTGTCGCTTCAAGCGGTCCCTTGTAACAGGGACGCAGTCATCTGTGGCCACGCAGAGAAGCCATCAGAACAGGAATATGCCCCAAGTCAGGGACACTAAGAAAGCAGCTTTTTGTAAAACCTCTACCCTTTCGATGGCCTCTCATTCTGAAAGCTGAGTGCCTATAGCCCAGCACCGTCTAATAGAACTTTCTGCAATGATGGAAAAGTCCCCCCTCCGCTGTCCAGTATGTCAGCCACGAGCCACACACGGTGGCTGAACACTTGAAATATGGCTAGTGAGGCTGGGAACTACATTTTAAATTTGACTTCATTTTAAATGAATTCAAATAGTCATGGGTGGCTAGTGGTTACCACACTGGACAGTTCAGCTCAAGAACCACTTCTAATTATTTTAAAGAGCCCAGGGAATTCATGGACCTAAGGCTTTACAGAGTTGAAATCTGGATTAATACTGGTAAACCAATGACACCCATGAGCAAACATCTCCGGGGCCTTTCTGTGTCCAGCAGCACGATGTAACTGTGAGTGAGATGGCTCCCTAGATGAGTTGAGAAGGAACCACCAAGGGACTGTTCAAAGGTTTTAGTTTTTCAAACACACTTGGAGAAAGTCATAGTGAGAAGCCTAGACATGGAGTGTGGAGGCAGACAGAGACTCATCCCCCCATCAGCCCCTCCACCCCAACACAGCTTTCCAGCACCAGGACCACTCACCGTCGGCTGATGTGTTGGAAGGGGGAAGCTTGAGATCTCCGGCTGGGACTTGCACGGGCCCATCTGTCCTGTCATCTGTCTTTACCGGAGAGCCCTTGATAAGATAAGCTTGGTTCAGACATAAAGTATTTCAAAGCAACTGTCAAGTAAAACACCTCTGATCCCCACCTTTAGTGTATGAGAGAAAAGGCAGGTTTCTGGGGGCTTCTCTTCTAGAACATTCCAGCATCAAAGGCCTCAAGACTCCTAGCAGATAGTTGAGCTTCTCCTTGGAGAAGGAACAGAGCTGTCTTCCTCTGGTGGTGCCCAGGGCTGCTGTTTCAGAAACCACTTGGATGGTGACTGATGGGAGCAGGAAAGTGAGAGTGACCAGGTCCAGCTCGGCCCTGGCACGGCGGTGAGCTCAGGGCCAAAACCAAACAGGACAGCACGGTCCCCAGATCCTCAGGTAGAAGCTGGAAATTCCAGAGGCCCCTGGGGGACTTTCTGTGACTTTTTATCTTAACAGTGGCTTGATCTCCATGTCGTGAGACCTACAATTCATTTAAAAGCTTTATTGTGTGGCGGGACTCTTGGCGTGAGGAGCCGCCTTTCAGCTGAACTCCGGCTACAGGGCGGTCAGCTGTTCTGACCAGGACTCAGCCTGTGGGGTGGTCAGCGGGCCAGCCCCAAGGAGGTGGTACACTTCCCACCCGGCCCCGAGAGCCTGATCTGCCCACCAGCCTTGGTAGCTGTATTGCGTTGCATTAGCTGCTCAGTCGTGTCCAACTCTTTGCGAGCCCATGGACTGTAGCCCGCCAGACTCCTCTGTCCATGGGATTCTCCAGGCAAGAATACTGGAGTGGGTTGCCATTCCCTTCTCCAAGCCTTGCTAGTAACCATAACTAATGTCATGGATGGGCTCTCGTTAGGGAAATTTGAGAATTCAAGATGCCGGATTGGCTAAAATCTTTCAGGCCCACCTAGCCTTGCAAGGGGAGAAGGCAATGGCAACCCATTCCATTGCTCTTGCCTGGAAAATCCTAGGGATGGAGGAGCCTGGTGGGCTGCAGTCCATGGGGTCGCTAAGAGTCGGGCACGGCTGAGCAACTTCACTTTCACTTTTCAATTTCATGCACTGGAGAAGGAAATGGCAACCCACTCCAGTGTTCTTGCCTGGAGAATCCCAGGGACAGAGGAGCCTGGTGGGCTGCCGTCTATGGGGTCGCACAGAGTCGGACACGACTGAAGCGCCTTAGCAGCAGCAGCAGCAGACTTGCAAGGACAGGAGTGAGAACATGGCGAGGGCTGTCCCTTTAAGGGCGGCCCTGGGACATCACCTCCTAGATGTCTGTGAACCCTGCCTGGGGATGTCACTGCCTTTGCCTCAGGAGAGGTGGGACCTGATGAAATTTCTGGAGCTGTCCTGTGTCTGGAAGCGTCACAGCTGCAGCAGAAGACATGCGTCTCAGTAAATCCTTACACACAAGAAATCAGGGCGGTTAACGTGAGAAAGGGGCTTCTGTGGTGGTTCAGACCCTAAAAGAATCCGCCGGCAATGCAGGAAATTCCAGTTTAGTTCCTGGGTTGGGAAGTTCCCCTGGAGAAGGGATAGGCTACCCACTCCAGTATTCTTGCCTGGAGAATCCCCATGGATGGAGGAGCCTGGTGGGCTACAGTCCACAGGGTTGCAAAGAGTCGGACACAACTGAGCGACTAAAAACACAAGGTGGGGAGACCATGGAAGAACGCACCCCAGTGGCCCCTGGTGCAGCTTCAGCTCATCTCCACCTTTCTTCACATCAACCTTCCTCTCCAACAAGGCATGCTGGCAATAAAACGTGACATTAAATACCTGCGTGTGTCCTGTGCTTCTTCTCTTCACTAGTCCTCCACCCCAAATTCGCAGTCCTTAAAAAAACAAATAGTAATTACCATTTAAGTCATCATGAACACTGAGCTTCAGCTTAATTTGTACTCAAAGAAAACCTAAGGGACAGGCAAAGGAAAGATCTAATAAGACCGAGATCTAACCAAGCCACATTACTGATATCCTCTTGTTTCTCATCTTCGTGAGGTTGACAGTCTCAAAGAGGAAAATCTCATCTCTGCGAGATTTCAAAAATCCACACCAGACAAATTTATCACGAATGAAAATCTCTCCTGCCTGTAGGGAGCAGCTCGTTGAACCCAGGATTAAGCCAGAAATGAAACAGCAACAAGGAACATAGGCATGCCAAGTGCTGTCCTCAGAACACATATGTTGAGAGCAATCAATATACTACAGAGAGAGAGATACTGAAGGCACTTTTCAAGGGCAAACTTTCTACTCCACGGATAGAATAAGTGCTTTCTTGGGGCAACCTACACATTGTAGAATAAGTCATAGGCACAGGAGTAAATGCTGAGTTTGGGAGCCCTGCACTCACTAGCCAGCAGAATCTGGGCAAGATACTCCCCAAACCTCCACTGGCTCCTAGGTAAATTCAAATTAATAAAGAATGGATCATTTAGTTGCGAGGCTTCAGATGGTTGTTGATAATAGCAGCAAAAATTCACTTGGTGCTTACTGTTCCAGGCTCTAGTCTAAATCTTCTCCAAGTACACCCCATTAAGCATTCACAACTCACAGACACATGCCTTGTATGCTACTCCTAATTCCTTTGGATAGACACTCACCAAGTTCACTGTATAGATGGAGACAGAGGCAAGGAGAAAGTGAAATAACCAGCCCAGGCTATTTGCCCACATGGTGTGGCCAGGCTGGGAACCCGGGGGGAGTGACTCTCTGCTATGCTTTTTGGCCTTTCCAGAACAGAGTGACCCCTGACAGAGATGCCTGGATTCAAATCAAATCTTTGCTACTTTGGCTGAGTGACACGGGCTGGTTCCTTGACCTCTCTAGTGGACTCTCTTCTATGAAACGATTCTAATAGTGCCTACCTTGCAGGGTTGTTGAGAATCAAGAACGTGCGACTGTTAGAAGCCTACCCTACTGTGTAGATTGGAACTTGCTTTAAATTACAGGAATTCGCCCTGCAAGGGTGGTCAGATAGCACGTAATCAGGAAGACCACTCCCTGAGTACCTCTCCAGGGAAAGCTACAGGTCAGGGGACCTGTGCTCCCATCAGCAAGAAGGTTGTAGGAACACAGAACCACTGAATCCACATTTAGCATCACTGTCAGTGAATCTGTGTCCTGGAGGTCTTCCACACGCTAAAGTGCTTCCTGCTTTGGCTACCGTTCTTGTTCTTATCTAACTGGAGTCTGAAATGAGTTTTCACTGGTGAAATTAGTGATGTTCAAGATAAGTGGATTGACCAAAATATTCCAGACACTGCCCATCCTTCCATAAACAGGTCAAGAGAACACACTAAAGCCTACTGATAGCGCACTTAGGGATGATTTCTACATACTCCTGTGTCCAGCCTTCAGGTTAGACACAGGCTAGATGCACACAACTCACCATTGGAATACAGTAGCTTCTGTCTATGAAAACTTTTCACTTAGGGTGCGGCTGGTCCGGCTAAGAAAGCAGAAGCTAGGATTCCATTTCATTAGGAACTGATTTGTGTCTGTCTGTCCAGTGTACAACAGAACTGGCTCTCAGATTTGCTTTCATTAGTAGATAAAATTGAGTCAGTAATAAGGCTGAAGGGCTTCCTGGGTGGCTCAGCAGTAATGAATCTGCCTGCAATGCTGGGGACACAGGAGACGTGGGTTCAATTCCTGGGTCGGGAAGATCCCCTGGAGGAGGGCATGGCAACCCACTCCAGTATTCTCGCCTGGAGAATCCTATGGACAGAGAAGTCTGGCGGGCTACAGGGTTGCGAAGAGTCGGACATGGCTGAAGCGACTCAGCACGCGCACACAAGGCTGAATGATAGACACTGACCTCACCCAGTGCAAACTTTTCCCAGGTATTTACCCAAGAGAATCCATGATTTAAGTCTGTTTGCAACATCAAGCATTAAACAGGATGGCTCCTTCTCTTTAGATGCAGGTCAAATTCCAAAGTACTCAGAACCTCAAGTCAAACAGGTCAAATAACAGTCAATAGAGTGTTCACTAGTGCCAGGCTCCATCTCCTGTAAATGTCACAATATCTAGCCAAGCAGCTGTTACTGTCACCATCTTTCCACTTTACAGATGAAGAAACCAACTCACAACTTGGCTAAAGCAATAAGCTCAAGCTGAGATGGCTATTAAATGACCAGCCGGGATGTTAAACCTAGACAAGGGCATTTTTAATCAGGATGCATCTATGTGTCATTGGAATTCTGTCTTCATAAATAACTGTTGGAAATAAGTAATTTAAGTGATTGATAGGTTCAAGGGAACTAGTGATGTATTAACGCTTATTAGGTGAACAGGTTTATTTTCAAAAGAGCAGGAAGAGCATTTCAAACTCTATTAAGACACTATTCCAGTTACACTCTTAACCATAAATTATTCAGAAAGGCGGGGGGTGGGGGTGCTGATTCGTACCCTCGGGCGTCTTGTAGGTCAGCGTGGACATCTGAACCACCGGGCCGTCCTCGAAGGGCTGGTTGTACTGCGGGAGAGGAAGAAGGGGGATCCCATCAGATCGGAGGGCGGAGAGGAACCCCTGACCCGGGCTGAGAAGGCGCCAGTGCGAGGCTGTAAGTCTACGGAGCCCCGAAGCACCCCGCCCCCCACCCCAACCCCTCGGTCCCCCACCCCGACCAGTCCTTCTGCCCCACGGTCCCTGCCTCCTCCTCCCGCCCCTCCTCCTTCCCCCTCCATCCCGCCAGCGGGAGGGGCCGCACCTTCTCTATCAGCTGCTGCATGCGCCTCTGGAAGCGGTAGCGGCTGTCCCTGAGATTCCGCAGCAGCTCGTCCTCCGCCAGGACCTCGCCCTCCATGGCGCGCAGACCAGAGCCCCACTCCGGCAGGAAGCCGAACAGGGAACATGGGACCGTGTAGTGATTCAAATAGCCTTTCCGACACGCCCCTCCAGTCTCCCATTGGCTGTCTCTTGAAAGACCGACCGCTGATTGGGCCTTTCAAACGGGTGGCGTCGCTCACTCCTGGCCAGTCCGTGCCCTCGTTTCCGACCCCGCCCTACCCGGGGAGTGCCCCGGGAGCGGTTAGGTGAGGAGGAGGGGTGGGGGTGTGGGAAGAGGTCTGCAGCTGCGCGCTGGGAGTTTGGAGGCTTGGTATTACCTGGGCGAGTCATCTGCCTGTTCATCAGTATAGAGCCAGACGAGTAAGATGTCTGCCGTCGTGCACCGGCGATGTCCAAGCGACTTGCCCTGGGACTCGCCGCCTGTTGCGGGGGGCCAGCCCTTCACCTGAACGTGGCCGTGGACCCTGCCCGGTGAGCCGGCTTCCTCGCCCCTCCCGCCTCGGGTCCTCGTTAACAAGGGCTGAAAAAAACATCACGGGATTACGAACACGCAAGGAGGCAGGAGAGTGAACATGCCTTTAGAAAATAAACGTCCCACGATCCAGGAAACTCTCATACGGAATTTTTATTAAGCCCTGGTACATAGTTTTCGTACATGGTTTTTATTGCATACTCGACTCCATTAATTTTGTAGTGTTTTCTCTAGAGAATGGATAATTCAGCGCTATCACAGAGCCCGTATTTGTGTGTTCGTGCTGATGTGATTATACCATGCTGCTGCTGCTGCTAAGTCACTTCAGTCGTGTCTGACTCTGTGCGACCCCATAGACGGCGCGACCCCATAGACGGCAGCCCACCAGGCTCCCCCGTCCCTGGGATTCTCCAGGCAAGAACACTGGAGTGGGTTACTATTTCCTTCTCCAGTGCATGAAATTGAAAAGTGAAAGTGAAGTTGCTCAGTCGTGTCCGACTGCTAGCGACCCCATGGACTGCAGCCTACCAGGCTCCTGTGTCCATGGGATTTTCCAGGTGGGAGTACTGGAGTGGGTTACCATTGCCTTCGTGATTATACCATAATATGGGATAAAAATGTGTATAACTTGGAGCACGATCAGGACTCTTAGGTGGAGCTCTTCACCTCCTCTCAGCCTGCACCCCCATGCTATCATGCGATCCAGCAGATATTAGGGGAGAAGGGGGAGTGAGAACATCCGGGGCTCATGTAGGAAATATATTGGGATGGACACAGAGATATGCTGCCTAATTCCCTCTGCCCCCTTCCGCGCCAGGCCTCAGCGGCCAGGAGGGTTTTTCCTGGGCACCTGCTGCTGTCTTCATAGATTGTCTTAGTTGTAGAGAGCCCTTCACCCACGATCCTGCAACTCCAAAGCGGCTTAAATCCAATAAGGGCTCCAGGTGGGAACCTAAAGGGCTCCAGGTTGGTCTTTTCAGCCAACAAAGAGCGATCTTATGGGCCATCCTGATTAGTTCGCCTGAGGCAATCGGCCTGATCGTTCCCTTCCTTCCACCGCAGCAATCTGGAGGATACTCCCTAGCAAACATCCTTCACCGTAACTCCTTCTCCCCGTCTGCTCCCAGGAGATTCCCACCTGTAACAAGCACTTTGCTGCACGTGGCCACTGAATCTATGCATTCCGTTTGTAGCTTTCCCAATTTCCACAAATAGGATCAGTTTTCTGTCCCCTCCTCCCTTGGGAGTGCTCATAAATTTAGCGTGCTGTGTTTCCACTCAGTGTTTCCACGTAAATTCGTTTGGGACATTTACCTTATCACATTTAGAGACTTGAGAGGTCCAAAATGACCTCTCCTAGGACTTGGTCCTCACTCCTAGGAAACCACTCCCAGGGTCCTGGGCTTCCCTCCCTCACTTCACGCACTTACACAAGGATCTGCTTCTACCCCAGGGGCTCCTGGACAGCGTCTCAATCTCAAATTGGTACCTTTAATGGAACATACCCACTTTGGCCACACCCCTCTGAACCAGCTGAAGCACGTGCATTGACCCCGCTGGTCTCTGTCCTCTATGACAGCTTCCCACGTTCCACAATCCAAAATAGTGGCTCAGCTAAGGAAGATGGACCCTCCCCCCACCACCCGCACCCCCACGATGCTCCTAATTTGACACCATTCCTCCAGACACCAGGGCTTTCCTGGTAGCTCAGCTGGTAAAGAATCTGCCTGCAATTCAGGAGACCTGGGTTCGATCCCTGGGTTGGGAAGATCCGCTGGAGAAGGGAATAGCAACCCACTCCAGTATTCTGGCCCGGAGAATTGCATGGACTGTATAGTCCATGGGGTCACAAAGAGTCAGGCGAGACTGAGCGACTTTCACTTTCTCCGAACACCAGTACCACCCTAGTAACCTAAACGTGGCCTCAGGAAACAGACTGGTATGCAAACTCTTTCCCCACACTCTCCAACGCGCAGGACGGATAACAAGTCAGGCAGCGGAAGTGGCTGGTTGCCACACCTCCGCGTCTCCCCGGGGTTTTTTTGGTAGGTGGCAAAGAAGTCAGCGGTGCTCAGCTCTGCCGCCGCATCTCCGCCTCAGGTTGCACTTGCACGGCGCCCTCTGCTGGTCTAGCCAGAATTTTCACCCTCGAAGTGCTGTTAAAATGACATTTAGACAAAGGAAACAATTCTCATTTGAATGGTTGCAGGTCAGCTTTCATAAAATGTGCCACAATTTTTAAAAAATGTATATAATAAACGGAAATTTATTCTTCGCAGACCTGCCATGTTTTATGTTGGAAGGGATGGAAGTGTCACCACCTCTGTTCTTTCTGTGGTTAAGAGGTGCAGCTTTTGGCTGGTACCTTTGTTGACACAGAAACTGCTATCTAACAGTGAAAACGTCGCCGGAGATAAATTTACCAACCATAGCATCAAGCTGATGCCCTCGGCTGCCAAGAAAAGGGTATACTTTCCTTTGTTGTTACCAGAACTGTTGGAAGCAAAGAGACTGTAAATACTCAACAGCAAACTGATTTTCCAAAAGGTGTCAGTCGATTTCACAAGGGTTGTTTATTCTTTGATTTAATGAGCCTATTTTTGTCCCTTCTTTTTAATTTTTTAAAAATTATGAGTGTATAATAACACATTTACAGAAGACTTGGAAATTATGGAACAAAATTACATATAGTTCCACCATATATTACAATTATTTTTAAAGTAGATAAATTAAGATTTTTAGTTGGAATTTCAATATCAAACTCTCAAAAATTAATAGAATGAATAGACAGGAAAGCAAAGGATAGAGTAGACCTGGAAAGTACTCTGAACTAATTCAGCATAAACAGTTCAGTTCAGTTCAGTTCAGTGCTCAGTCGTGTCTGACTCTTTGCGACTCCAGGAATCGCAGCATGCCAGGCCTCCCTGTCCATGACCAACTCCCAGAGTTCACTCAGACTCACGTCCATCGAGTCCGTGATGCCATCCAGCCATCTCATCCTCTGTAGTCTCCTTCTCCTCCTGCCCCCAATCCCTCCCAGCATCAGAGTCTTTTCCAATGAGTCAACTCTTCGCATGAGGTGGCCAAAGTACTGGAATTTCAGCTTTAGCATCATTCCTTCCAAAGAAATCCCAGGGCTGATCTCCTTCAGAATGGACTGGTTGGATCTCCTTGCAGTCCAAGGGACTCTCAAGAGTCTTCTCCAACACCACACTTCAAAAGCAGCAATTCTTCGGTGCTCAGCCTTCTTCACAGTCTAACTCTCACATCCATACATGACCTCAGGAAAAACCATAGTTTGGCTAGACGGACCATTGTTGGCAAAGTAATGTCTCTGCTTTTCAATATGCTATCTAGGTTGGTCATAACTTTCCTTCCAAGGAGTAAGCATCTTTTCATTTCATGGCTGCAATCACCATCTGCAGTGATTTTGGAGCCCCCAAAATAAAGTCTCTCACTGTTTCTACTGTTTCCCCATCTATTTCCCATGAAGTGATGGGACCAGATGCCATGATCTTCATTTTCTGAATGTTGAGCTTTAGGCCAACTTTTTCACTCTCCTCTTTCACTTTCATCAAGAGGCTCTTTACTTCCTCTTCACTTTCTGCCATAAGGGTGGTCATCTGCATATCTGAGGTTATTGATATTTCTCCCTGCAATCTTGATTCCAGCTTGTGCTTCTTCTAGCCCAGCGTTTCTCATGATGTTCTCTGCATGTAAGTTAAATAAGCAGGGTGACAATATACAGCCTTGCAGTACTCTTTTTCCTATTTGGAACCAATTAGTTGTTCCATGTTCAGTTCTAACTGTTGCTTCCTGACCTGCATACAGATTTCTCAAGAGGCAGGTCAGGTGGTCTGGTATTCCCATCTCTTTCAGAATTTTCCACAGTTTATTGTGATCCACACAGTCAAAGGCTTTGGCATAGTCAATAAAGCAGAAATAGATGTTTTTTTGGAACTCTCTTGCTTTTTCCATGATCCAGCAGATGTTGGCAATTTGATCTCTGGTTCCTCTGCCTTTTCTAAAACCAGCTTGAACATCTGGAAGTTCACGGTTCATGTATTGCTGAAACCTGGCTTGGAGAATTTTAAGCATTACTTTACTAGAAGGTGAGATGAGTGCAATTGTGTGGTAGTTTGAGCATTCTTTGGCATTGCCTTTCTTTGGGATTAGAATGAAAACTGACCTTTTCCAGTCCTGTGGCCACTGCTGAGTTTTCCAAATTTGCTGGCGTATTGAGTGCAGCACTTTCACAGCATCATCTTTCAGGATTTGAAATAGCTCAACTGGAATTCCATCACTAGCTTTGTTCGTAGTGATGCTTTCTAAGGCCCACTTGACTTCACATTCCAAGATGTCTGGCTTTAGGTGAGAGATCACACCATCATGGTTATCTTGGTCATGAAGATCTTTTTTGTACAGTTCTTCTGTGTATTCTTGCCACCTCTTCTTAATATCTTCTGCTTCTGTTAGGTCCTTACCATTTCTGTCCTTTATTGAGCCCATCTTTGCATGAAATGTTCCCTTGGTATCTCTAATTTTCTTGAAGAGATCTCTAGTCTTTCCCATTCTGTTCTTTCCTCTATTTCTTTGCACTGATCGCTGAAGAAGGCTTTCTTATCTCTCCTTGCTATTCTTTGGAACTCTGCATTCAGATGCTTCTATCTTTCCTTTTCTCCTTTGCTTTTCGCCTCTCTTCTTTTCACAGCTATTTGTAAGGCCTCCCCAGACAGCCATTTTGCTTTTTTGCATTTCTTTTCCATGGGGATGGTCTTGATCCCTGTCTCCTGTACAGTGTCATGAACCTCATTCCATAGTTCATCAGGCACTCTATCTATCAGATCTAGTCCCTTAAATCTGTTTCTCACTTCCACTGTATAATCATAAGGGATTTGACTTGGGTCATACCTGAATGGTCTAGTGGTTTTCCCTACTATCTTCAATTTAAGTCTGAATTTGGCAATAAGGAGTTCATGATCTGAGCCACAGTCAGCTCCTGGTCTTGTTTTTGTAGACTGTATAGAGTTTCTCCATCTTTGGCTGCAAAGAATATAATCAGTCTGATTTTGGTGTTGACCATCTGGTGATGTCCATGTGTAGAGTCTTCTCTTGTGTTGTTGGAAGAGGGTGCTTGCTATGACCAGTGTGTTCTCTTGGCAAAACTCTATTAGCCTTTGCCCTGTTTCATTCTGTATTCCGAGGCCAAATTTGCCTGTTACTCCAGGTGTTTCTTGACTTCCTACTTTTGCATTCCAGTCCCCTATAGTGAATTGCAGCCATGAAATTAAAAGACACTTACTCCTTGGAAGAAAAGTTACTGCCAACCTAGATAGCATATTGAAAAGCAGAGACATCACTTTGCTGACTAAGGTCCGTCTAGTCAAGGCTATGGTTTTTCCTGTGGTCATGTATGGATGTGACAATTGGACTGTGAAGAAAGCTGAGCGCTGAAGAATTGATGCTTTTGAACTGTGGTGTTGGAGAAAACTCTTGAGAGTCCATTGGACTGCAAGGAGATCAGCCCTGGGATTTCTTTGGAAGGAATGATGCTAAAGCTGAAATTTCAGTACTTTGGCCACCTCATGCGAAGAGTTGACTCATTGGAAAAGACTCTGCTGCTGGGAGGGATTGAGGGCAGGAGGAGAAGGGTATGACAGAGGATGAGATGGTTGGATGGCATCACTGACTCGATGGACGTGAATCTGAGTGAACTCCGGGAGTTGGTGATGGATAGGGAGGCCTGGCGTGTTGTGATTTATGGGGTCACAAGGAGTCGGACACGACTGAGCGACTGAGCTGAACTGAACTGAACTGAACTCAGGTGTTTCTTGACTTCCTACTTTTGCATTCCAGTCCCCTATAATGAGAAGGACATCTTTTTGGGTGTTGGTTCTAAAAGGTCTTGTACGTCTTCATAGAACCGTTCAACTTCAGCTTCTTCAGCATTACTGGTTGGGGCATAGACTTGGATTACCGTGATATTGAATGGTTTGCCCTGGAAACGAACAGAGATCCTTCTGTCATTTTTGAGATTGCATCCAAGTACTGCATTTCAGACTCTATTGTTGACCATGATGGCTACTCCATTTCTTGTAAGGGATTCCTGCCCACAGTAGTAGATATAATGGTCATCTGAGTTAAATTCACCCATTCCAGTCCATTTTAGTTCGCTGATTCCTAAGGTTTATACAATTTTCACACAACGGCAGGGTACAAATTCTATTCAAGTTTCCATAGATTATGAGCCAGGAGACACTGGAATATATCCAGGAACATAAAACAAGGTGCAAAAATTTCATGGTCTAAAGGTATTGAGATCATACAGAGTCTGTTCTCTTTTCACTGTGGCATGATGTTAGAAATCAAAATCAAAAGATATTTGAAAATAACCCACATATTTTCAAGTAATAAGCCTACTTTTTGAGACCTAATCTAAATAATCCAAGGTTGTTGGCAAGGATTTAGCTGTAGGATCTTTAGTGAAGCACTGTTTATCAAGTCCAGTAACAGAAGGATAGTTGAGTGATGGATGGTGATATTAACAGATACGTGACTATGCTCCATTTAACAATTTTGAAGAACTGTGTTTATTGGCACCTAAAATGTTACCTTTTGGATGTTACAAACGTATGTACTATTTTATACTTGCATTCAAAAATATATATTAGGAGTTTGTGATTAACATATACACATTGGACTGTGCTTAGCGGCTCAGTTGTATGTGACTCTTTGCCAGGCGCCTCTGTCCATGTGGACTCTCCAGGCAAGAATACTGGAGTGGGCTGCTGAGTCCTTCTCCAGGAGATCTTCCCAACCCAGGGATCAAACCCAGGTCTCCCACATTGCAGGTGGATTCTTTACTACATATAAAATAACCAACAAGGACCTACTGTATAGTGTGGGGAACTATATTTAATGTTAAAGAGTCGGACACGACTGAGCGACTGAACTGAACTGAATAATTTATAAGGGAAAAGAATCTGAAAAGAATATATTATATATACACACACATATATATATAACTGAGTCACCCGAAACTAACACATTATAAATCAATTATACCTCAATAAAAATGGAAACATGAACACTGAAAGTTCAAAAAATATTTCAAAAAGATAATTTTGTACTTCAAAAAAAGTAAAAAATATACATGACATATTACAAAAAATTTGAGCATGAGTATATCAAAATGTTTTGTGTTATTTCTGGATGATGGTATTACAGATTCTTTTGAATACTACTTTTCCTTAGCTGCATTTTCTATATTGAACATTGCTTCTGCTATTATGAACATGATTACTCATGTGATTAAAAAAACCCACAGCAGAACCATTGTATGTTTGTCTTGATTCTACAAAATTATTCACCCAGGTAACACTTCAAACATTGTAAAACTGCTGTCCTGCAGCTGATACAATGCAGGGCTCACAGCAACACACTCCCCTTGGTTCAGCTGTTGAGGGGGGTCCTGTTCTATGACGCTTCTGGAGTTTCTACTGAGATGGTTCCAAGGTTCCAATGTTTCCTCACTTGGAAACATTCTAGGGCATCCTTGGACCAATGTGGACACTCACTGTACCCCATGAGCCCAAACTCCATTTGTTCTTCATCCCTGTGGGCAGGTGATGCTCCTCAGCAGCGATCTGAGTTCTAATTTCCTTGAGCTCTTGTTCCTGAATTTACCCTAGGTTGTTTGTTGTTCAGTTGCTACGTCGTGTCCAGCTCTTTGCGACGCCGTGAACTGCTGCATGCCAGGCTTCCTTGTCCTTCACTATCTCCTGGAGTTTGCTCAAACTCATGTCCTTTGAGTTAGTGATGCCATCCAACCATCTCATCCTTTGTTGCCCCTTCTCTTGACTTCAATCTTTCCCAACATCAGGGTCTTTTCCAATGCGTCAGCTTTTCACATCAGGAGGCCAAAGTATTTTTAGATTTAGCACCAGCCCTTTTAATGAATACCCTAGGGCTTCCCTGGGGGCTCAGACGGTAAAGCATCTGTCTGCAATGCAGGAGACCCGGGTTTGATCCCTGGTTTGGGAAGATCCCCTGGAGAAGGAAATGGCAGCCGAATCCAGTATTCTTGCCTGGAAAAATCCCATGGATGGCGGAGCCTGGTAGGCTACCGTCCATGGGGTTGCAAAGAGTCGGACACGACTGAGCGACTTCACTTTCACTTTCTTTCACTTTCACTAAGGTTTTTAACCAAATAAGTCTTCATTTAAAGTAATTAGATCTAGGTCTTTGTATAAGATCTTTGGACCTTTTGGACCTTGGCTCTGTCTCTTTGTTTTGCATCCATACTGAGTGGTGGTCTCACATTCCTTTCAAAGTACTGATGTTTTCCTATTTTACCATGCTCAAGCCATAATGGGAACTTTTGCTCTAGTGTTCTTTCTGTTAAGATAGTTCAGTTCAGTTCAGTTCAGTTGCTCAGTCATGTCTGACTCTTTGTGACCCCATGGACTGCAGCACACCAGGCTTCCCTGTCCATCACCAACTCCCAGAGCTTGCTCATACTCATGTCTATCGAGTCGGTGAGGCCATGCAACCATCTCATCCTCTGTCACCCCTTTTCCTCCAGCCTTCAATCTTTCCCAGCATCAGGGTCTTTTCCAGTGAGTCAGTTCTTCACATCAGGTGGCCAAAGAATTGGAGTTTCAACTTCAGCATCAGTGCTTCCAATGAATATTCAGTACTTATTTCCTTTAGGGTTGATTGGTTTGATCTCCTGGCAGCCCAAGGGACCCTCAAGAGTCTTCTCTAACACCACAGTTCAAAAGCATCAATTCTTTGGTGCTCAGCTTTCTTTATAGTCCTATAAACTATAGGACTATAGTTAAGATAGTTTCTTTATAGTTAAGATAGTAGAAAAGTCTATGTCTTTTGTGTTTTCTCTTATTGTAGCAGAGACTAAATAAGACTAAAGGCTATACGGTTTAAAATATGCCTAAAATATATCAGTATATGATGTACAATAAATTTATAGGCTAGTTCTAACTATCATCCTTGGAATTGTCAGTTGCACAATCAGGAATACACACTTTTGGGGAGGAACCAGTTTGTAGAATAAATATTTTTCCAAGTAATCATCCATGTTTTTGCTAATGAAAGGTGTTTTTATTTTTTATATTATTTTAATTTAAATTTAAAAATTTACAGTGTTCTGTTGGTTCTGCCATACAACAGTGCAAATCAACCATAATCACAGAATTAGAACAAAAAATTTCACAATTTGTGTGAAAACACAAAAGACTTCAAATAGCCAAAGCAATCTTGACAAAGAAAAACAGAGCTGGAGGGATCAACCTTCCTGACTTCAGGCTATACAACCAAGCTATAGTCATCAAAACAGTATGGTACTGGCAAAAACAGAAATATAGAACAATGGAATAAGATAGAAAGCCCAGAAGTAAAATTATGCACCTGTGGACACCTTATTTTTGGCAAAGAAGGCAAGAATATACAATGGAGAAAAGATAGCCCCTTCAATAAGCTGTGCTAGGAAAACTGGACAGCTACATGCAAAACAATGAAACTAGAACACTTTCTAACACCGTACACAAAAATAAACTCAAAATGGACTAAAGACTTAGATGTAAGTTCAGAAACTACGAAGATCTTACAGGAAAACATAGGCTGTGCACTCTTTGACATACATCACAGCAAGATCCTCTGTGACCTACCTCCTGCTAACTGCTGCTAAGTCGCTTCAGTCGTGTCCGACTCTGTGTGACCCCATAGACGGCAGCCCACCAGGCTCCCCTGTCCCTGGGATTCTCCAAGCAAGAACACTGGAGTGGGTTGCCATTTCCTTCTCCAATGCATGAAAGTGAAAAGTAAAAGTGAAGTCACTCAGTTGTGTCCGACTCCTAGTGACCCCATGGACTGCAGCCCACCAGGCTCCTCCATCCATGGGGTTTTCCAGGCAAGAGTACTGGAGTGGGTGCTATTGCCTTCTCCGGACCTACCTCCTAGAGTAACAGAAATTTTAAGAAGTGATCATCCATTTGACAAGTTTATTGGTTGAAATGAGTACATAGCATTCTCTAGTTTTCTAATCTTTGAAACCCAGTCCTCCTAAAATTGAGTACCCCTGCTGAGTTTATGATGAAACTCTTTATACAATCCTTTATTCCCCTTCTTGTCCTTCTCCTGTTCCCCTCTGGATTGAGGAGGATCAAAGAGGATGAAAGAAAAATCCCCACTGAGAAGGATCCTGTGGGTCCCTCCTAGGTACAAAAGCCCCTCTGTGTACCCTGTTTCTTGTTTGTAAGAAAAGAAGTCTCCTAGGCCTTCCCTGATTTCCAAAGAACAGATTCAATCAGTTACTAATTAGGGAAATGAGGGTATGTGGAAACAAAGGAAAAGAAGTCAAGAAAAAAATAGTTCAGCATAGAACAGAGGAATATTTTCTTATATTCTGAGAGAACATTAATTTGACAGTATCTCACAAAGGCAGTTTGGTGGCATGTTTTTATGCCACTAGAAGGACAGTTTTTAGTAAATGGTGATGCTATGCTATGCTAAGTCACTTCAGTCGTGTCCGACTCCGTGCGACCCCATAGATGGCAGCCCACCAGGCTCCCCCATCCCTGGGGTTCTCCAGGCAAGAACACTGGAGTGGGTTGCCATTTCCTTCTCCAATGCATGAAAGTGAAAAGTAAAAGTGAAGTCGCTTGGTCGTGTCCTACTCTTAGCAACCCCATGGACTGCAGCCTACCAGGTTCCTCTGTCCATGGGATTTTCCAGACGAGAGTACTGGAGTGGGGTGCCATTGCCTTCTCTGAGTAAATGGTGATACACACACACATATCTGTGTTCCATGAACTATAATTTTGGAGAGATGTTTTTATTGGCATCTAAAATGTATATGACTTTTAGTACAAAAGTTTACAAGCATGGATCATATATCTACATTTAAAATATATGCATTGTATATTTTAAAATTTTAAGTGTGTCAGTGTCAAAATGTTCCCAGTGTTATCTCAGGATGATGGAACTGTGGATTATTTTAAGTATTCATTTTCCTTAGCTGCATTCTCTAGGCTAAACCTGTATTCTATGACTGTGAGCATGCATTGCTTATATAATAAAATCCCAGCAGAACTGATCATGTGTTTTCACCTTGGCTCTACAAAATGAGAGACCATTTATCCAAAGAAGACACACTTAGCTCCAGATCTTCTAAACCTGCTCTTGTACAGCTGGACAGTGTTTTGTCATGATCATACCTCATGTCCCCAGAAATGATTTTCCTGGGAAAAGTAGGGCTCCAAGTCCTGTTTTGTGCTGGTCCTGCCTCAGTTTCATGTGGTGGGAAATTGCTTTTTATTCTTCACCTTAGACTTTTTGAAGTACAAATACATTCTTAAGGTCATGATTAATGTGTTTTAATGGGCTATCCATTTTAAAAATCAATGAAAAGAACTTGCATTAAAAATAGAAGGCAATTAGATTGATTTGGATGACCTATTTTTAATCAACCTCATTATTTATGAAGACTCTCAGGACATCTTTCTCTGGAACATTCAAGGATCAGCTCCCTCTCTGATCCTCTGTGTGAATAACTTTAAAATGGGAGGCACCAGGATGGTTGACAATTTGCTAAATACTGTAGAAAGGTTACATTTTAGAAATGTGGAGGAACCTAGAGGCTGTCACCCAGTGTCAAGTAAGTCAGAAAGAGAAAAACAAATATTGTCTATTAAAGCATTTGTGTGCTATCTAGAAAAATGGTATGTTGTTTCGTTGCTTAGTCCCTGAGTCATGTCTGGCAAATGGTATAGACAATCTTATTTGCAAAACAAAAATAGAGACACAGTGGTAGAGATCAAATATATAGACCCTAAGAGGGGGAAGGAAGGGTGGGATGTACTGGAATTGGGATTGACATACATACACTATTGATACTATGTATAAAATAGATAACTGATGAGAACTTGCTGAATGGCACAGGGAACTCTAGCCAGTGCTCTGTGGTGACTCTTAAATGGGAAGGAAATCCAAAAAGGAGGGGACATATGTATATGTGCAGGTGATTCATTTTGCTGTACACTATGCCAAAGCCTCTGACTGTGTGGATCACAATCAACTGTGGAAAATTCTGAAAGAGATGGGAATACCAGACCACCTGACCTGCCTCTTGAGAAACCTATATGCAGGTCAGGAAGCAACAGTTAGGACTGGACATGGAACAACAGACTGGTTCCAAATAGGAAAAGGAGTACATCAAGGCTGTATATTGTCACCCTGCTTATTCAACTTATATGCAGAGTACATCATGAGAAATGCTGGGCTGGAAGAAGTGCAAGCTGGAATCAATATTGCCGGGAGAAATATCAATAACCTCAGATATGCAGATGACACCACCCTTATGGCAGAAAATGAAGAGGAGCTAAAAAACTTCTTGATGAAAGTGAAAGAGGAGAGTGAAAAAGTTGGCTTAAAGCTCAACATTCAGAAAACGAAGATCATGGCATCTGGTCCCATCACTTCATGGGAAATAGATGGAGAAACAGTAGAAACAGTGTCAGACTTTATTTTTTGGGGCTCCAAAGTCACTGCAGATGGTGACTGCAGCCATGAAATTAAAAGACGCTTGCTTACTCCTTGGAAAGAAAGTTATGACCAACCTAGATAGCATATTCAAAAGTAGAGACATTACTTTGCTGACTAAGGTCCGTCTAGTCAAGGCTACGGTTTTTCCAGTGGTCATGTATGGATGTGAGAGTTGGACTGTGAAGAAAGCTGAGCACCGAAGAATTGCTGCTTTTGAACTGTGGTGTTGGAGAAGACTCTTGAGAGTCCCTTGGACTGCAAGGAGATCCAACCAGTCCATTCTGAAGATCAGCCCTGGGATTTCTTTGGAAGGAATGATGCTGAAGCTGCAACTCCAGTACTTTGGCCACCTCATGCGAAGAGTTGACTCATTGGATGCTGGGAGGGATTGGGGGCAGGAGGAGAAGGGGACGACCAAGGATGAGATGGCTGGATGGCATCACTGACTCGATGGACGTGAGTCTGAGTGGACTCCAGGAGTTGGTGATGGACAGGGAGGCCTGGCGTGCTGCGATTCCTGGGGTCGCAAAGAGTCGGACATGACTGAGCGCCTGAACTGAACTGAACAGTGGAAACTAACACAACATTGTAAAGCAACTATGTTCCAGCAAAAATTAATGTTAGAAAAAGCAGCGGTTCCCCACCAAAAGAAAAAAAACCACCCAGAACAACAACAACAAAAACCCACAAAAACTTACCATAGAAATGTCCCAGGATCGCCTCTCCTTTTGCTTATTGTATCACACTGTCAGTCCATCGCAGATGCTTCTTCCCGCCCATGGTTTATTGGAGGGTGTCTGAAAGGCACAGGAGATGCTCTGTTCTGTTTTCCGAAAAGTTTTATAGCATCCAGTCCTTACTCGAAATGCCCTTTTCGATAATAGTGTTATCTCTTCTCTCAACCTTCTTTATCTTTTTCTATTCAACCACCGGCACCATTGCTTCTAAAGTTATTTCTTGCAATAACTTATTATCACAGTTATTTAACGTCATTGTAAAATGCACAGAATTTAGATTTTTAAAAAGAAGTTATATCTCATTTTATATCCTGCAAATTTTCTATATTCATTGATTAGCCCTAGTAATTTCCTGGTGGTGTCTTTAGGGTTTTCTATGTTCAGGATGGGGGACACATGTACACCCATGGCTGATTCATGTTGATATATGGCAAAAACCACAATATTCTAAAGTAATTAACCTCCAATTAAAATAAATAAATTAATTTTTAAAAAGAAGGGTTGAGAAGCATTGCTCTACTTAAAAATAAAATGTTAAAAAATATGGAAAGAAAAGAAATTCTCCCTTGTTTTCTCATCTTCTGTGTTTTACATCTTTCTTATATCCCATTTTTTTTCTATCACTGAATGAATTTCCTTAAGTCTATAATTTTGAAAGTATTCGACAAGGAAATATAACAACTTCCATTTCAATACCTATTCCTTTCTATAGTCTCTGAGTAGTATTTTTTTATTAAATTTATTATGAAAATGTTATGTGTTTTTATTTGAAGTGTTTTTCTGAAATTAGTAATATAATTTGTTAGTGCCAGAGGAGAAGAAACTACAGAAACCAATGTCTCCTTTATCTGGAATATCCTGTAATCATTTGCAACAAGTGCTATTGAACCTAATTGTTCACAAAGGAGCTACTTGAATTCCTTGAACCCTGAAGGGTCCTCAGTTTAAGTTAGTATGCTAAACAATATGGGCATCCAGGGATTTATCTGGAGGTTCAGAGGTTAAGATTCCGTGTTCCAAATGCAGGGACATCAAGTTCAATCCCTGGTCAGGGAACTAGATCCCACATGCTGCAACTGGGAGTTCCCACCCTATTTGAAGATCAGAGATCATGTGTGCCACAGCTGAGACCTGGTGCAGATGAATAAATAATAAACATTAAAAAAAGAATATGGACATCCAGATACAACTGAGATGATATCATTATCAAGGCAGTGATGGCAAAAGCTTTCTCCTCCCATGTGGTCCCTGCTTATGTTTACTGCGCATTTTTTTAAAAGCTATTTTATTTTTTAAATTTTTGGCCACATGGTGTGGTCTGTGGGATCTTAGTTCTGTGACCAGGGTTCAAACCCATGGCCCTCGCAATGGATGCTTGGAGTCCTAACCACTGGACGGCCAGGAATTCCCTACGGTGTGTTTTTGACTCACCAGACTAGGACCTTGTAATGGTTAATTCTACGTGTCAGCTTGACAAGGCCACTGGATAGCCAGATACCTGGTTAAGCATTGTTTCTGTGTCTGTGAAGGTGTTTGCGGAAGAGATCAGTATCTGAACTGATAGAATAAAGGACCCAAATATGGGTAGGCCTGGGACCTCCCCCATGGCTCAGTGGTAAAGAATCCACCTGCCAATGCAGGAGATGCATTTTCGATCCCTGGGTTGGGAAGATCCCCTGGAGGAGGGCATGGCAACCCACTCCAGTGTTCTTGCCTGGGAAACCCCATGGACAGTGGAGCCAGGTGGGCTATGATCCATAGGGTCGCAGAGTCAGACACGACTGAAGCGACTTAGCACACATACAGGCATGGGTGGGCCTCGTCCAGTCTTTAGAGGGCCTGAAAAGAACAAAGAACAGAGGGGAAGTTTGCTGTCTGACTGCGTACGCCAGGAAATGGGTCCTTTTTGTTCAGACTGGGGCATTGGTCCCATGGTTCTCAGGTCTCCAGACTCAGACTGGAGCCTCACCGCCAGCTCTCCTGGGTCTCCAGCTTACAGAAGGCAGATCATAGGGCTTCTCGGCCTCCATAATCCTGTGATGCCTAATTTTATATGTATATATCTATTTCCTATATATTGATAATTTATATTTTATTATTTAAAAGGTTGGTATCACACATACTCAAGTATGTTATACCATCTTCATTTCTCAAAAGCAGCATTTCAAAGTGTCACGTGCCTTGTGCTCAGGCGTGTCTGATTCTTTGTGACCCCAGGGGCTATAACCTGACAATCAGATCTTCCAGGCAAGAATACTTTGCCAATTTCCTTCTCCAGGGGATCTTCCCCACCCAGGGATCGAACCCACATCTCCTGTGTCTCCTACATCACAGGCAGATTCCTTAACCACTGAGCCATCAGGGAAGCCCGATGCTGAGCATTGTTAACAAAGCGTTGAGCATTGTTAAACGTCATAAACGACAACTCTGTTTCACAATGCGGTATGGGCGAGAGTCTAGGTAGCGTGCCAACTGCAAAGAGTGTAAGCAAGTTTCAAACGTCTTTTTAAGCATATCAAAAGGAAAGCACATAGGCAAGCATTTGTTACACCTTGTGTGTGTGTGTGTGTGTGTGTGTGTGCATGTGTGTGCTCCCTGGGGGCCTGTGTGCCACGTGGCAGTGGCTGAAGGCCCTATCCTCCCCCCCGCGCCCCAGCCCAACAACATCCTGCTCTCTCGCAGCACTCTCTGCAGTACTGGCCCCTCCACATCAGAGCACGGTGCCTCCCCTGGTCCTTGGGGATGCCCCCGGTAGGATGACTCTGTTAGAAAAAGTAAGGGGACGAAGAGATAGATCCTAGGGCAATCCCCTTCCTGCAGCGATAACATTCGAAATAGTAATCACACTATTCATTGAGTAGAGACTGTGCTCAGTGGTTTACATATATCATCCCAACAAAGGAGAGAGGTCACCTGTCTTGATGCCCCAGTCTTTCAATTTGTAACCAAGAGTACCTTGGGTAATTGACCTGAGCCTCAGTCATGTCATCTGTGAAATGGGAACAGTATCTAATCATGGAGTTCAGTTCAGTCGCTCAGTCGTGTCTGACTCTTTGCAACCCCGTGAATCGCAGCACGCCAGGCCTCCCTGTCCATCACCAACTCCTGGAGTTCACTCAGACTCCCATCCATCGAGTCAGTGATGCCACCCAACCATCTCAATCCTCTGTCATCCCCTTCTCCTCCTGCCCCCAATCCCTCCCAGCATCAGAGTCTTTTCCAATGAGTCAACTCTTCACATGAGGTGGCCAAAGTACTGAAGTTTCAGCTTTAGCATCATTCCTTCCAAAGAAATCCCAGGGCTTATCCCCTTTAGAATGGACTGGTTGGATCTCCTTGCAGTCCAAGGGACTCTCAAGAGTCTTCTCCAACACCACAGTTAATGGAGGTTAAATAAAACAAGCTAGGTAAGTGCAGACTTCCCAGGTGGCTCAAGGTGTAAAGAATCTGCCTGCAATGCAGGAGACTCAGGGTCAATACCTGGGTTGGGAAGATCCCCTGGAGAAGGGCATGGCAACCCACTCCAGTATTCTTGCCTGGAGAATCCCATGGACAGAGGAGCCTGACTGGCTACAGTCCACAGGGTCAAAAAGAGTTGAACACAACTGAAGTGACTGAGCATGAAGGCCTGTTATAAAGTATCATGGTTACTTATAATGTCGTCTCCTAACCGTGCTGGTGTGGGGCTGGAGAACAGGCAGGAGAGAGAGGCAGGCTGCTTCTAAGTCACGTCACGATGCTGGGATCCGCAGTGAGAGGAGTGGGAATCCAAGACACAGAGTTAAAAACCAAAGCTGGTGGAGGTGCGGTTCTCCAGTTAACACCCTAAACCTTGCTGTTTTACTGAACCCCAGAAAGAACTACCAACTTAGAGAATTACTCTTGGATCTAGCGTCACAGTTTTAAAAAGCCTGATGGAAACCAAAGAAGTATTAGTGCAGGTAAGAGGGCAGAAGTTTCTAAATGGCTCCAGTACAGAGACTTTAGCTAAATGACTCTCCTTCTTTTTTTGAAGGGCAACACTTTTGTGTTTTCCAGGTGTCTGCTTTGTGCTTTCTTTCTTGGCTTTTACTGGATGCGTACTGTATTGCAGATGAAGCCTAATGGACCATTTTGCCCCAGAGTGGTCTGAAACGATCACACTTCTTTGCCACAATTTTGAAAAGACTTTGAGCAGGGAATGTTGCCTCTCAGCCTGTGGCTTTCCTCCTTACCTGAGTGGAAGGCTTTTTACTAACCTTTCTGATGGCTTTGGGGTTTATGGTGAAGACATCTCTAGAAATGCCACTATGTGGCCTCAGGTTGCGTTCCATCCAGCAGCTTTTCTGTTGGAGAGGTGAGTTTCAGCTCCCGCCCATTGGCTGGAGATTGTTATATCCGTCTTGATGTCCACTTGTTCTCTGATTGAATAAAGTCTCAGGAAGGGGAGAGTGTCCTTTAATGTCATGGTGAGGGTCATTTGATGTGAAACTGACTTCCAGGAAGTCAGGGCAAGCATCCCATTGCTGGGAAGAGCAGGTCACAGGGGACCGACTTCATCATTCACAGAAGCACTTAGACCTGCCGCAGGTTAAGAGAAAGGTCACTCCGCCAGAGCACCCGAGAAGCCCTCATTGCTACCTACCTACACTGGCCTTGCCTGCAATTCCGTCCATCAGGAAAGGTGGGTGAGAATAGCTGGGGACACAGCTGCAAGGAAAACCATTCCTTCGTCCTGGTTATTGGAGAGGACAGAACAGTGCACAGCATGGCCGCTGAGATAATGATAGCGACAGTAGCAGCGACACTAAGGACTTCTCTCTCAGCAAAATCTTTCCTATTTGAATGTGAGGTTTATTATCATAGAGGGCTGCATACAACATCCACGTACAGTTGAAAGAATGTTCACGAGCAAACACCCCTGCAACTCCACAGAGACCAAGAAGAGGGACGTTGCCTTCACCCCACTGTGTGCCCCTGCCCACTTAAGTGACCTCTGTTCTGGTTTTAAGATAATAACATCCTAACTCTCTAGTTTTGCCACACGTGAATGCATCAGTTCAGTCCCTCAGTCGTGTCCAACTCTTTGCAACCCCACGAACTGCAGCACACCAGGCCTCCCTGCCCATTATCAATTCCCGGAGTTCACCCAAACCCATGTCCATTGAGTCGGTGATGCCATCCAACCATCTCATTCTGTCGTCCCCTTCTCAGCCTACCCTCAATCTTTCCCAACATCAGGGTCTTTTCAAATGAGTCAGCTTTTCGTATCAGGTGGCCAAAGTATTGGAGTTTCAGTTTCAGCATCAGTCCTTCCAATGAACACCCAGGACTGATCTCCTTTAGGATGGACTGGTTGGGTCTCCTTGCAGTCCAAGGGACTCTCAAGAGTCTTTGCAACACCACAGTTCAAAAGCATCAATTCTTCAGCAAGTGTATCACTAAATGATAAATTTGTTTTGGCCCATTTTTTGAGTTGCATATAAATGGCAACCCACTCCAGTATTCTTGCCTAGGAAATTCCATGTACAGAGGAATTTGGGAGGCTACAGTCCACAGGGTCACAAAGAGTCAGCCGTGACTGAGCCAGGTAAACAGCAACAACAACGTACATGGATATGTGCTATTTGGTTTCCTTTGTAAAGTGCTGTCATCTCAGGTTGGTTTTCCAGGAAGAGGGCTCTGAGATTCAGTTCAGTTCACCTGCTCAGTCATGTCCAACTCTTAGCGATCCTGTGGACTGCAGCATGCTGGCTTCCCTGTCCCTCACCATCTCGCAGAGTTTGCCCAAGTTTGTGTCTATTGGATTGGTGAGGCCACCCAATCATCTCATCCTCTGTCGCCCTCTTCTTCCGCTTTCAACCTTCCCCAGCATCAAGGTCTTTTCCACTGAGTCAGCTGTTGTTATGGATTATCTTCATTAATTTCTCAGTGTTAAATAGTCCCAGATTATGCCCTATTTGGTCAAAGAGTTTTGTCCCTTCTGCTCCTGGATTTCACCTCCATTGATTTTGTAAGTGAGCCTGATCCATGGCATTGTTTCTTTTCCTGTGTCGTTCAGATTTTTGGTTGTCTTAGCATTTCTTGCTTGGTAGAGTAAATTGGGACATTTTCCGTCACGTGTGCTTTGCGTGTATGTGTGCATATTTTGAAACTGTTAATAACATGAGAACTATTTATTTAGCAAATTGGTAAAACCTTCTGGTAAAGCTTCTGTGATATTTGAAACACTTTTAATAAATAGCAAATGTCCTCTGCTTAGTTCTTTAAACTTACACGTTTACATTAGCATTTCCCAAACTGTTTCATGGGAAACTTATTTTGCAAGATCTTATAAAGAAAAGCTTCCTGGTTGGAACCCCAGGTTAAACTAAGTTAAACCATTTTTGGGGGGGGGGGTACAAAATTCTCAGAACATTTGTATGCTAATTGCATCTTCAAGAGGGACTTACTTATCACTTCTCAAAATTGTAAGACCCTTGGGTTCTGCAGAACACAATCTAAGTAATATTTAAATTTTTTAAAAAAAATTTAAATATTTAATTTTTTGGGGTCTCTTCCAAGATATTTTAATTTTTGCTTCTTGCTGTTAGCAAGTCAACTTCTGTCTCACATTTTTAATATACAACTTTCTTTTTTTTTTTTTTTTTTGATGGACTGGAAACCATATAACTCTGGACCACCAGGGAAGTCCCAGTCTGTAGCATATTTTAAAGAGATTTCCCACATGAATAACTAAGATAAAAGGAAAATCAGTAAAATGGAAATCAAGCATCATCCAGAAGCCCCCTTCCATAAAGCTGCAGGTAAACCAGCTGGAAATTGCACACAAAAAAACAAGAATGGCCCTATCTTCTGAACAATATGTTATGTGTGTGCCTGGCCCTGTGATTTCCATCACTTAGCTTGGCAAGTCTCCATGCTGCCTGCCCATTAGAATCACTTGGGGAGCTTTTAAAATAGTGATGTCTGGATGGCCAGTTGCCACCCAGATACTCACGATCATTGGTCTGGAGTGGCCTGGGCGTTAATGTTTTTGAAAAGCCTCCCTGAGAGCTCCAATATGCAGCCCTGGTTGAGAATCACAGCATAACTCATTTTATATCTCACGATGACTCTAGAAAATTCAATCATCACTTTCATTGAACAGAGAGTCTATGAAACTGGGGTCACACAGCTAGTCTGTGATTAACGCGATTGGAACAAGGCAGTCTGGGTTTAAAGCAGACCCTCTTCAACAAAATCTATATGACCTATATATTATACGGACATGCTGGATACCTAAGCTTAATGTGATATAGTCTAGCATTTAACTGAAATATGGGTAACTAAAAAGACATGGTATAATTCTACTTTATAACTGATAAGGAACTATTTAAATATGAGAAGTTATTTCTGGTTTTATTAGTTCCCATTTACAGTCTTATTCTTTTACTAAATCAATTCTATGATCTAATCAATACCAGCCTCTTCATCTTTTGCTATGAATAAGGTCTACAAAGCCACTCTTCCTTCAGTGGGGTTTTTTTTTTTTAAACAGACTATCTAAATCTGAAATGAAATTGCAATTTAGAATGTTTGTAGAAGGCATCTAGTGTGTGAATCATTCAGAAGAAAAGAATTCAAACCTTGGGGTTTGAAACTGATGAAGCATTTCTGAGCTTGTCAACAAGGAACACATCCTCCTAGGGAGGCTCTAGGGTTGGTCAGTTTGCCAGTTTTTTATGAAGTTCATGAACTACACAGCACATACCAAGCACTCTCTTCCTGACTGCTCTGAGAATACAAGAATGTCCTGAGATTACCAGGATGCAAAAGGCACCATCTCCACCCTCTTAGAAGTCACCACACAGAGGCGTTCATACTAAGTTGCTTCAGGCATGTCTGACTCTTTGTGACCCCATGGACTGTAATCCGCCAGGGTCCTCTGTCCATGGGATTCTCCAGGCAAGAAAACTGGAGTGGGTTGCCATGTGTTTTTGTTTGTGGTTTGTTTATATACAACCCTCTGACTTCACTTTCACTTTTCACTTTCATGCATTGGAGAAGGAAATGGCAACCCACTCCAGTGTTCTTGCCTGGAGAATCCCAGGGACAGGGGAGCCTGGTGGGCTGCCATCTATGGGGTCGCACAGAGTCGGACACGACTGAAGCGACTTAGCAGCAGCAGATGTAGGACTTGGGGAAGCAAAAGACAGGAAGTGGCTGGTGCCACCTGAGAAAGTTCTTGAGACAGGAAGTGCTTGAGTTGGACCTTTGATGCTGAGCATAGGAGTGAAACAGGAAGTGCTTGAGTTGAAAACAGGAAGTGCTTGAATTGGACCTTTGATGCTGAGCATAGGAGTTAGCCAGGCAAGGAAGGTGGAAGAGAAAACGTCTGGGTGCTAGAACAAAACAACAGGCAAAGCATGGAGGAGAGAAAGCATGTGAGGCAATGGGGCGCTGATGGCTGCCAGGAGCGGAGCATGAAACCACAGGCAGTTGTGAGTGAGAAGAGAGGCATCCCCAGCTTGCCGTCACGGTGACAACTGCCAGGAGGCTGGCGGGAGTTTGTGAGCTGGGTTGGAATTCATTTATGTTGACGTGATGGCGTCACTGACTCGATGGATGTGTCTGAGTGAACTCCGGGAGTTGGTGATGGACAGGGAGGCCTGGCGTGCTGTGATTCATGGGGTCGCAAAGAGCTGGACACGACTGAGCGACTGAACTGAACTGAAATGGAATAGTCTGAGTCAATGGAGTGACTCCTTGCAATCGAGCTCATCTTACAGTTAACGCAATCTTCCCTAATGTCGCCAATGGTACTGCTTCTATCTTGGAGCCGTCTTCACCATTTTTTTCCCTAATTCTTCTTCCCTGATACTCAGAAAGTGTCTGTTCTATATAGAGGAGGCACCTTTGTTATCATTAGAGACCCAGAAACCAAAAACAGCAGAAAAGCAAAAAGAAAAGGGAATAAAACAGCTGTGTGTGAAATATTATCAGCTGGATCTAAGTTTTGAGTTTTCATGCTGCCTAGGGCATATCAGCTCAGATGTGATAAAGTCTACCTGCAATACAGAAGACCCGGGTTTGATCCCTGAGTTGGGAAGATCCTCTGGAGAAAGGAATGGCTACCCACTCCAGTATTCTTGTCTGGAAAATTCAATGGACAGGGGAACCTGGTGGGCTACAGTCCATAGCATAGCAAAGAGTCAGACACAACTGAGTGACTATCCCTTTCACACTTTCAGAGGGTTGACCAGATGTCGTATAGAAACCTGGAATAGTTCTGATCTTGTAATTACGTGCGTGGCCACAGCACCAAACAAGCCACCTAATCAGGAACATATCTATGCAAGAACAATTCCTAAGATGCCTGTCGTGTTGGACCACCAAGGATATTCTTAACAATAGCACTGTCTCTGTAATCAGAGAAGCTAATGGCAAAAAAAAAAAAAAAAAAAGTTGTAAAATTCTCACCTTAGTTTTAGGGGCAGTGGGTGCGTCATTGCAAGGACTCCCTTAATTTTGATCTTAACAATGTACTTTTCCTTTCCATGTCAGTCATAGGGAAAAAAAAGAAACCTTGAAGCGAAATCTATAATCTGTCCCTTTAAAGAACACATTAAAGTAGCCAGTCCTAAGTGGTTTTCGGCACACAGCATCACAGGACTTGATAAATAATTGATTTAAATTAATGGCCAATGAAAGAAACATATCCGCACCGATCTATAATTACTGGAAGCAACCTCATATATTTTTCATGAAAGTGTCATTTCATTGCAGTTTTTTTCTCTGAAATCCCATGTATTTAGAATTTAAATTGCTTTCAATAATTGCTTTCAACTGTTTCCAGTGGCGGGGTTTCTCTGTCAGTACGGGCATCAGAGAAGCCTGTGACTTGGGTGTTCCTTTCTTACCTTCTGATTCTGTCTGACTCTCTGACCAGGAGTGGTGACACCAAAGAGGGAGATTGGGAGGGTTGGGAACACCTGTGGACACCCTTAAGCGCTGGTTGCTCTGAGGGTGGCTCTTCCAGAGCCTCAGGGGGAAAGCCATTGCTTCAGAAGTTGGTGGGAGCAGAAGCCAGGTCTGCAGTTGGCCTGAGAGCGAGTTTACAGCCCAGACAATTGAGGGTTCCATAGAGTCTGGTGTAGACATAAGATTCCACAATGAAGTGAACCTTTTAGGCAGTGATTGAGATTCCAGCTAGGGTTCTCAATTATCTTTGCCAAAGCAATCATTCAGACAAAACAACAACAATAAAAACCATTCTGATTTGGTAACTGACTTTTGTTAGTGAGTCATTGGTGAAAGGGAGAAGGTGATGGCACCCCACTCCAGTACTCTTGCCTGGAAAATCCCATGGACAGAAGAGTCTGGTAGGCTGCAGTCCATGGGGTTGCTACGAGTCGGACATGACTGAGTGACTTCACTTTCACTTTTCCTTTCATGCATTGGAGAAGGAAATGGCAACCCACTCCAGTGTTCTTGCCTGGAGAATCCCAGGGACGGGGGAGCCTGGTGGGCTGCCGTCTCTGGGGTTGTACAGAGTAGGACACAACTGAAGCGACTTAGCAGCAGCAGCAGCATTGGTGAAAGAGAAAGTATAAAAGAAAGATGAGGAAAGACAGAGAAGGAAAGACAGAGGCAGACAGAGATACAGACAGGGAAAGAAGGAAATATTCTTCAAGGAAAAAGAATCATGCTGAAACTCCAATACTTTGGCCACCTGATGCGAAGAACTGACTCACTGGAAAAGACCCTGATGCTGGGGAAGATTGAAAGTGGGAGGAGAAGCGGACGACAGAGGATGAGATGGTTGGATGGAATCACCAATGCAATGGACATGAGTCTGAGTAAGCTCTGGGAGTTGGTGATGAACAGGGAAGCCTGGCGTGCTGCAGTCCATGCTAAGAGTTGGACACGACTAAGAGACTGAACTGAGCTGTGAAGATAAGTACTCGTGTGCATTTCCATTCCACCCTGCAGCATAAATAGGATGGTGCCTGCTGCCATCTACCTTTGATGCCTTTTTGTCACTTGACCCTGGAAAAAGAGTTGTTTGCAGACAGGAGTCTCCTGATAAAGGAGACGTCTTACCTTCAAGGGAAGGTAGAAAAGGGACTCAAATTCAACAGGAGGTGCTGTGTTCTCAGTGTCACGTCACAGCATGCATCATGGCCACCTGAAGGGACTGTGGTCGCATGCAGGCGACTCGGTCCATCCGCCAGTCAGTGAGCGTTTCTCGGGCGCCGGCAGTGCCAGGAGCCACAGGGGGCACAGTTACTGTGCTGCCACCTCTCCAAGGCCCAAGGGGGCTGACGCCTGAGATATCGCGTCACCCAGGAACTAATTTTCCATGTGTTTGTGGTTTATGGGAAAATAAACAAGCAGACAGTGAATGCATTTATGTCTGGATTATTTATCCCATTCCAGCATTAGGAAAAAGTTAGTCAGGGGTGAGAAAAGTTCAAAAACTCACACACCAGTGCACCGATAGTTCCTAGGACGCCACGTCTATGTGCGGTGAGTCTTGCTTGTAGTCAGAGCTGGAAGTTTTTAGGTAAAGGCTGAAGAGGTACACATTAGATCCTCAACCCACCTTCTCCAATTAATCAAAGATGGTATACTCCAAAGACAGTACAAAGCCTTCTTCTGCTGTGTTTTGTGGCTCTAGGCTTCTCCGTCCTGAGGGGCCTACGTACAGTGCAGATAATACCAGGCCCTTCCTCGGATCCTTTGATGCTTGCTGGGATAGCTGGCTGCCATGGCTTTAGCTGAGCCTAATTGAGCATCACTAGGAGCCGGGCGCTTTGTTCCGTGAACCCAGGCAACAGCATGACAACCTCAGGGAACAGAGAGAAACCAGGTGCAAATTGAGCTTTTCTGCATATGAAAACTTGCCTTCTGAGGCAGCCACATCCAGGCAGGGAGGTGTTGCTCTGATGAGCAGAGCAGTGCCGTGACTTCCAGGGCGAGTGCCGAAGCTAGCGCTCAGGCACAGGCTTGTGACTCTTGTTCACTGGCGTTTCTGGCACAGCCTGACCATTGCCGGCAAAACATGGTCCTGTCTGCCTGGACTTCTACCTTTCCCATCTTTCCTGTGTTATCGTGTGTGCTGTGTGTGTGGTGCTCAGCTGTGTCTGATTCTTTGAGACCCTACAGCCTGGAGCCTGCCAGGATCCTCTGGCCATGGAGTTTTCCAGGCAGGTGTACTAGAGTGGGTTGCCATTTCCTCCTCCAGGGGATCTTCCCCACCCAGGGATCGAACCTGTGTCTGTTGCCTCTTCTGCATTGGCAGGCAGATTCTTTACTGCTGTGCCACCTGGGAAGCCCACTCTGTTATTGCAATTAATGTAATAAAGGCCAAGAAAAGTAATTATAGCAATCAATAAATAGTACCAAGGAAGTGTTCTTAATTGGTCTCTGCTTAGCTGAGTCCTGAGTTGAAATTGCAACCCACTCCAGTATTCTTGTCTGGAGACGTCCATGGATATTCCATGGGGTAGCAAAAAGTCGGACATGACTGAGGGACTAACACTCTCACCCTTTTTCCACTTAGCTGAGTCACCAGATGTTAATGGTGCTGTTAATCTGCTCTGTAGAATCTTCTGGATTTGGTCCAGGTCACATCAAATCCTTGCTGCTACTCAGTCACTTTTTAGAAGGACTTTGAACCTCTCCTTCTGCCACTGATGGAGAAGGAATAGCAACCCACTCCAGTATTCTTGTCTGGAGAATTCCGTGGACAGAGGAGCCTGATGGGCTGCAGACAATGAGTTGCAAAGAGCTGGACATGGCTAAGCGACTAACACACAGTTTCCACCAATAAAGGAAGCTGGTAAAACCAGCCTTGGTCCTTATAGCTCGTAACTAGGATCATATCACTTCAGTTCTGTTCAGTCGCTCAGTCGTATCCGACTCTTTGCGACCCCATGGACTGCAGCATGCTAGGCCTCCCTGTCTGCCCATCGCCAACTCCTGGAGTTTACTCAAACTCACGTCCACTGAGTCGGTGATGCCATCCAACCATCTCATCCTCTGTCGTATCACTTAGGTTTGTGTTATTCTCCTCCAGTCTACCTAGCAACAGGCTCAGGGAGTTGAAAGAAGAAAATCCTAAGAGCACATGAATTATGTGTTCTTGTAAAGAAGTGCTGGAGCCAGGAAGCAGCCAGAGGACTTCCAAGAAAGGGATTCTGACCCTGACTCCCTAGCTGGACATCTGCTTAGGCAACAGACTGGTTGACATGCTCTGCATTTCAGGTGGTGGGATAAAGATAAGTCTACTACAGGGCAGTTAGCATTCCCAAGGTTTAGCAGGACAAAGATGACAAGTGTCCCATGGGCAATGTGAACACCTCAGATGGAAGTTAACCTGGGCACTCTTCATAATTCACCCAAGAGGGTTGGTCATGTGCAAAGAAATCCCATCAAAAAAGTATAAAATAACTAATGAGAACCTGTTGTATAGCGCAGGGAACTCTACTCGATGATCTGTGGTGACCTGAATGGGAAGGAAATCTAAAAAAGCACATATATGTGTATGTTGGTGTTGTTGCTTAGCTGCTCAATTGTGCCCAACTCCTTGCGACCCCATGGACCCCAGCAAGCCAGGCGCCTTGTCCTTCACCATCTCCCAAAGTTGGCTCAAACTCCTGCCCATTGAGTCGATGAGGCCATCCAACCATCTCACCCTCTGTCGTCCCTTCTCCTCCTGCCTTCAGTCTTCCCCAGCATAAGGGTCTTTTCCAATGCCTGGGCTCTCCGCATCAGGTGGCCAAAGTATTGGAGTTTCAGCTTCAGCATCAGTCCTTCCAATGACTATTCAGGACTGATTTCCTTTAGGATTGACTGGTTTGATCTCCTTGTAGTCCAAGGAACTCTCAAGAGTCTTCTCTAATACGGCAGTTCGAAAGCATCAATTCTTCTGTGCTCAGCCTTCTTTATGGTCCAACTTTCACATCCATATATGACTACTCGGAAAACCATACCTTTGGCTAGGCAGACCTTTGTCAGAAAACTAATGTCTCTGCTTTTTAATATGTTGAGACCCTGATGCTGGGAAAGACTGAAGGCAGGAGGAGAAGGGGAAGCTTATAATTACCTTGGCCCCATTGGAGAATCCAGGAAATTCTTCTTCCTTAATTCCTCTTGGCCACGTGATCTAACATGTTAGTAGGTTCTGTGGAAAATTCTTAAAGAGATGGGAATACCAGACCACCTTACCTGCCTCCTGAGAAATCTGTATGCAGGTCAGGAAGCAACAGTTAGAACCGGACATGGACTGGTTCCAAATTGGGAAAGAAGCATGTCAAGGCTGTATATTGTCACCCTGCTTATTTAACTTATATGCACAGTACATCATGTGAAATGCCAGGCTGGATGAAGCACAAGCTAGAATCAAGATTGCCGGGAGAAATGTCAATAACCTCAGACATGCAGATGACACCACCCTTATGGCAGAAAGCAAAGAGGAATGAAAGAGCCTTTTGATGAAAGTGAAAGAAGAGAGTGAAAAAGCTGGCTTAAAACTCAATATTCAGAAAACTAAGATCATGGCATCCAGTCCCATCACTTTATGGCAAATAGAAGGAGAAAAAATGGAAATAGTGAGAGACTTTATTTTCTTAGGCTCCAAAATCACTGCAAATAGTGACTGCAGCCATAAAATTAAGACTCTTGCTCCTTGGAAAAAAGCAGTGACCAACCTAGACAGCATATTAAAAAGCACAGACATTACTTTGCCAACAAAGTTCTGTCTAGTCAAAGCTATGGGTTTTTCCAGTAGTCATCTATGGATGGGAGACTGGACCATTAAGAAGGTAGAGTACTGAAGAATTGAGGCTTTTGAACTGTGGTGTTGGAAAAGACTCTTGAGAGTCCCTTGGACTGCAAGGAGATCCAATAGTCAATCATAAAGGAAACCAGTCCTGAATATTCATTGGAGGGACTGATGGTGAAGCTGAAACTCCAATACTTTGGCCACCTGATGCGAAGAACTGAGTGTTTAGAAAATACCCTGATGCTGGGAAAGGTTGAAGGCAGGAGGAGAAGGGGACAACAGAGGATGAGATGGTTAGATGGCATCACCGACTTGATGGACAAGAGTTTGAGAAAGCTCCTGGAGTTGGTGATGGACAGGGAAGCCTGGAGTGCTGCAGTCCATGGGGTCGCAGAGTCAGATATGACTGAGTGACTGAACTGAACTGAGGTTCTTGGCTTTGGGCCATGGCCATCTTTGGGGGCTATGATTCAATTTACCATAGCATTTTCAATTGAATGCATCTCAGGAGTCTTTAAATTTTTGCTGCTCTTTAAAGAAACTACATCCTACCACCAGCTCTGATGCTGCTTGCAAGAGGGTTTCTACTGCAGTTGCAAGGAGCACAGTGCAAGTGAATTAGAAACAATTGTGTATAAGCCTCCAAGCATGATCTGGACAGCTTGGTTGATCCCCCTTCTTTCTCATATCCTATATTCTAGAACTTTTATGATAATAAAAACCATCCCTCCTCTTCATCATCACTATCACTCTCCTCTTCTCTTATTGAGACAAAATTGTTTCTTCATTTTCCTTCTTAACTTGACCACTGGGAGGACTCAAGGATGATCTTCCTAAAACACAGCTCTGGAGATGACCCTGTGATAAAGCTCTTCAGTGCCTATGTGCTCCCAAAATACATTCCAAAATCCTCTCCCAGGTTCACACAAGGCCCCCTCCCACCTGCTCAATCTCTTGTCCCTCACTCCAGCTTCCACCCTTAAACTCTAGCCACACTCATCTATTTGCTGACAGGCATTCCCTGTTTGGGCTTCACAGGTGGCTCAGACACTAAAGAATCTGCTTGATGTTGGGGAGACCAGGGTTGGATCCCTGGGTTGGGAAGATCCCTGGTGAAAGGGAACGGCACCTACTCCAGTGTTCTTGCTTGGAGAATCCGATGGACAGAGAAGCCTGGAGGGCTGCAGTTCATAAGGTTGCAAAGAGTCAGACATGACTGAGCAACTAACACGCGCACACAAATCCCGTGTTTGGTTCTTGGTCCTGTAGGAACATGATGGACGGGTAGTTTTTCTCATCCTCCTATTCTATGATGCGGCATCTTCATCCTCTGCTACGCTGCGATGCTTAAAGCAGGTACCAGGTCTTACCAGCCTTGGAGACTTGGGTGCCCTGCGTCAGATCAGTTTGTGGTTGGTGCTCAGTTAGTGGTGGGTTGATGTATGAAACAAAGGATGGGTAAAGAAATAAATCAGTGAGTAAAGAGAGAGGGGAGAGAGGGAAATACCAGAAGGTGTGTCTGCACTTGGGCGCCAGGGTAGACTTGCTGTTGAACCACAGAGAGCACAGATTGGATGGCAGCACATGAGAACCGCAGGACGTACAACATGATGTCAAGACCTCCCGTTAAGGTTTGAGGAGCAGCAATGACTGGACAGGAACTCGGGCAGCAGAGTAACAACCCCAGGGAACAAAGGGCATTTCCATATGTGGAAAATTGAGTTCTGTGACTTATTTTGTTCATTTGGCTTTTACTAATCCCTGACAGCTCAAAATAGTAAAGAATCTGCCTACAATGGGGGAGACCTGGGTTTAATCCCTGGGTTGGGAAGATCCCCTGGAAAAGGAAATAGCTACCTGCTCCAGTATTCTTGCCTGGAGAATTCCATGGACAGAGGAGCCTGCGGGCTACAGGCTCCACACAAAGTCTGAAATGGCTGAGGAACTAATACAGCACCATGTGCCAAGCACTGTTTCAGGCCCTGGGGAAACACTTGTCAAGAAGACAAGGCTGCTGTCTCCCTGGTGAAGCTGAGTAAAGGTTGGAGGGAGAGAGAGGTGGTCAGTAACATGGAACAGCAGAATTGAACAGCTGGTGGTGATCGATGCAGGGATGGAAAACAGGACAAGGAGCCAGAACACAGAGCGATTGACTTGGGGGGTTGGGGAGGACTTCCTGAATGAGGGGATGGTTGAACAGAGACCTGGAGGAGAAGGCTATTAAGAATACAACAATGATGACAGTGAGCATTCCTGAATGCTTCCTAGCTGCCAAGTACTATCTTTAGTGTGTGGCACAGATTAACTAATAAAATCCTCACAAAATATCTGTGAGGATGGTGTAATTATTATCTGCATGTGCAAACGAGAAAACTGAGCCCAGAGAAGTCAAGGAGCTTGTCCAAGGTCACACAGCCTGCAGTGAGTGGTGGTCTGACTCACAATTGATTTGATGATGATAGTAATAACTAACCACAGTGTCTGGGGAGGCCTTACAAATAGCTGTGAAAAGAAGAGAAGCGAAAAGCAAAGGAGAAAAGGAAAGATAGAAGCATCTGAATGCAGAGTTCCAAAGAATAGCAAGAAGAAATAAGAAAGCCTTCTTCAGCAATCAATGCAAAGAAATAGAGAAAAACAACAGAATGGGAAAGACTAGAGATCCCTTCAAGAAAATTAGAGATACCAAGGGAACATTTCATGCAAAGATGGGCTCAGTAAAGGACAGAAATGGTAAGGACCTAACAGAAGCAGAAGATATTAAGAAGAGGTGGCAAGAATACACGGAAGAATTGTACAAAACAGACCTTCATGACCCAGATAATCATGATGATATGATCACTAATCTAGAGCCAGATATCCGGAATGTGAAGTCAAGTGGGCCTTAGAAAGCATCACTACGAACAAAGCTAGTGGAGGTGATGGAATTCCAGTGGAGCTGTTTCAAATCCTGAAAGATGATGCTGTGAAAGTGCTGCACTCAATATGCCAGCAAATTTGGAAAACTCAGCAGTGGCCACAGGACTGGAAAAGGTCAGTTTTCATTCCAATCCCAAAGAAAGGCAATGCCAAAGAATGCTCAAACTACCACACAATTGCACTCATCTCACATGCTAGTAAAGTAATGCTCAAAATTCTCCAAGCTAGGCTTCAGCAATACATGAACCGTGAACTCCCTGATGTTCAAGCTGGTTTTAGAAAAGGCAGAGGAACCAGAGATCAAATTGCCAACATCCGCTGGATCATGGAAAAAGCAAGAAAGTTCCAGGAAAACATCTATTTCTGCTTTATTGACTATGCCAAAGCCTTTAACTGTGTGGATCACAATAAGCTGTGGACAATTCTGAAAGAGATGGGAATACCAGACCACCTGACCTGCCTCTTGAGAAATCTGTATGCAGGTCAGGAAGCAACAGTTAGAACTGGACATGGAACAACAGACTGGTTCCAAATAGGAAAAGGAGTACGTCAAGGCTGTATATTGTCACCCTGCGTATTTAACTTATATGCGAGTACATCATGAGAAACGCTGGACTGGAAGAAGCACAAGCTGGGATCAAGGTTGCCGGGAGAAATATCAGTAACCTCAGATATGCAGATGACACCACCCTTATGGCAGAAAGTGAAGAGGAGCTAAAAAGCCTCTTGATGAAAGTGAAAGAGGAGAGTGAAAAAGTTGGCTTAAAGCTCAACATTCAGAAAACTAAGATCATGGCATCCGGTCCCATCACTTCATGGGAAATAGATGGGGAAACAGTAGAAACAGTGTCAGACTTTATTTTTTTGGACTCAAAAATTACTGCAGATGGTGACTGCAGCCATGAAACTAAAAGACGCTTACTCCTTGGAAGAAAAGTTATGACCAACCTAGATAGCATATTCAAAAGCAGAGACATTACTTTGCTGACTAAGGTCCGTCTAGTCAAGGCTGTGGTTTTTCCTGTGGTCATGTATGGATGTGAGAGTTGGACTGTGAAGAAGGCTGAGCACCTAAGAATTGATGCTTTTGAACTGTGGTGTTGGAGAAGACTCTTGAGGG
The DNA here is from genome assembly GCF_001704415.2 of Capra hircus. Classification (NCBI taxonomy): domain Eukaryota; kingdom Metazoa; phylum Chordata; class Mammalia; order Artiodactyla; family Bovidae; genus Capra; species Capra hircus. Next base: position 7,221,300 of record NC_030810.1, on the reverse strand, counting down.
TCCCTTGGACTGCAAGGAGATCCAACCAGTCCATTCTGAAGGAGATCAGCCCTGGGATTTCTTTGGAAGGAATGATGCTAAAGCTGAAGCCCCAGTACTTTGACCACCTCATGCGAAGAGTTGACTCGTTGGAAAAGACTCTGATGCTGGGAGGGATTGGGGGCAGGAGGAGAAGGGGACGACCGAGGATGAGATGGCTGGATGGCATCACGGGCTTGATGGACGCGAGTCTGAGTGAACTCCGGGAGCTGGTGATGGACAGGGAGGCCTGGCGTGCTGCGATTCCTGGGGCCGCAGAGTCGGACACGACTGAGCGCTGAGCTGACTGAAGTGGCCCCAGTGCACACTGCGCAGGAGAGGCAGTGCTCCAAGTGCTTCACGCGGCTTAACTCACTAGTTCTCACAGGAGCCCTGGGCAGACACTATGATTATCCTCACTGTTTTCTAGGCACAAAAGAGGTTAAGAAACGTGCCCAAGATCAGCCAGGGGCAGTGGAGGCAGTGCCCTCCTGGAGCCTGAGTTCTTAACCTCTACCCTCCACATCCTCAAAGCAGCCACGTGCTGGAAGATCTGGGGAAGATGGGAAACACCAGGAGCTGGATGAGAACAAGAGGGGCAGGTTGTATCCTGACTTCAGCGGGAGGCCACCCGAAGAGTGTAAAGAGCAGGCTGATACAGTCTGATGAGGGCTTTGACTAGATGGTTTTGGAGAAGCGGGAGAGTGGATCATGGAGAAGTGGGAGAGTGGATCGTGGGAGCAAAACTGGCAGATCAGCTTCCAGGAGAGAGGTGGCGGAGCCTGAGCTGGAGGAGGGAACGGCAGGTATCAGAGAGGTGGCGGGCTTGGGGTTTGCAGGATTGGAACTGGAGGCAGAGACAACAGGGATTACGGGTGGGTTGGGTCACAGGGGAAAGAGAAGAACCAGGAATGACTCCAGGGTGGAGGATGATTCCAGGGGCCTGTGAGCTGCCCTGGAGAGGGTGCAGGTTAAGGGAGGGAGGAGATGGCTGGGACTCAGACACCGTGGATGGGACCTACTAAGTCTGGGATGTGCATATTGGACACATCAATGAAGACGTCAAGGGCAGTCCTTGGAAATCCCTGAAAACATAACTTGTCTCACAATAGGAAGGCTGGAAAGGACAGCTGAAACAGCCCTGACCTTTCTTTGCTTTTGATTTGGGCCACCTTGCCTCCCCGTGCCTCTGAGCTGAGTAACTCTGAGTGGGTGGGTGTGTGTGGGTATGTGTTTGTGTGTGTGAGTGTGTAGGTACATATTTGTGTGCATGCATGTATCTATGAGTGTGTAGGCATGCGTTTGTGTGTGTGCATGAGTAGAGTAACTCTGAGTGTGTGTTGGTACGTATTTGTGTGCGTGCATGTATCCATGTGTGTGTAGGCACGTGTTTGTGCATGTATCTCTGTGCGTGGGCATGTGTTTGTATGTATCTGTGTCTAAGCATGTATTTGTCTGCATGCATGTATCTATGTGTGTGTAGGCACGTGTTTGTGCATGTATCTCTGTGTGTGGGCACGTGTTTGTATGTATCTGTGTCTAAGCATGTATGTGTGTGTATGTGTATCCATGTGTGTGTAGGCACGTGTTTGTGCATGTATCTGTGTGTGGGCACGTGTTTGTATGTATCTGTGTCTAAGCATGTATGTGTGTGCGTGCATGTATCTATGTGTGTGTAGGCATGTGTGTGTGTGTATCCGTGTGTGTAGGCACGTGTTTGTGCATGTATCTCTGTGTGTGGGCATGTGTTTGTATGTATCTGTGTCTAAGCATGTATTTGTCTGCGTGCATGTATCTATGTGTGTGTAGGCACGTGTTTGTGCATGTATCTCTGTGTGTGGGCACGTGTTTGTATGTATCTGTGTCTAAGCATGTATTTGTGTGCGTGCATGTAGCTATGTGTGTGTAGGCATGTGTGTGTGTGTATCGGTGTGTGTAGGCATGTGTTTGTGCATGTATCTGTGTGTGGGCACGTGTTTGTATGTATCTGTGTCTAAGCATGTATGTGTTTGTGCATGTATCTGTGTGTGGGCACGTGTTTGTATGTATCTGTGTCTAAGCATGTATGTGTTTGTGCAGGTATCTCTGTGCGTGGGCATGTGTTTGTATGTATCTGTGTCTAAGCATGTATTTGTCTGCGTGCATGTATCTATGTGTGTGTAGGCATGTGTTTGTGCATGTATCTCTGTGTGTGGGCACGTGTTTGTATGTATCTGTGTCTAAGCATGTGTGTGTGTGTATGTGTATCCATGTGTGTGTAGGCACGTGTTTGTGCATGTATCTGTGTGTGTGGGCACGTGTTTGTATGTATCTGTGTCTAAGCATGTATTTGTGTATGTGCGCATGTATCTATGTGTGTGTAGGCATGTGTTTGTGTGTGCGCATCTGCACATGCGCCTGTATCAGAGAGGTCAGACAGAAGGGCTCCGGAACCACGCAGTCTGGATTGCAAAGCTGGTTCCGGCACTTGTTCATGATGTCACTGTTGGCAGGTCGTCTAAGCCGTCTGTGCCTCAGTTGCGTTCTCTGTAAAGTGGGGTTGCTGGCAGTGGTGGCACCTGCCTTCAGGTTTTCTGGGAGGTTCCATGACTCGGCACACGTCAAGAACCAAGAAGCGTGCCTGACGCGGAACAGGCCCTCCATGAATCTTAGCTGTTGTCACAGGCGTGCACATGCACAAAGTTGTAGAGCGAGTTTGTGACGGTAAATTTCAGAATTTAGATTTCTGGTAAAATCAGAAATTCATTACTGAGTGAGTGGTCCAATGCTTTCCTACCTGAGATGTCGTTGTTACAGAATGGGTATAAGGAGGAAAGCCTAACAGAAAGACCATCCTCGGCTGTTGGATGGACTGCCTCACCGAAACTGACCAGAATCCTGATTCAGACGCCAGTTTCTCCTGCAGGATTCTTCTTACTGGGCTGAATTCATTGTGTCCAGTCTTTTCCTTCAATGTGTTTGAATTTGCAGCTCCTAGCGAATTCAGGGACCCTGGGCTTCCCTGTGGCTCAGCTGGTAAAGAATCCGCCTGCAATGTGGGAGACCTGAGTTCCATCACTGGGATGGGAAGATCCTCTGGAGAAAGGAAAACTCCACTCCAGTATTCTGGCCTGGAGAATTCCATGGACTGTATAGTCCATTGTGTCGCAAAGAGTTGGACACGACTGAGTGATTTTTACTTTCACTTTTCAGCCCGGATCCTGGCAGCCAGCCAATGTTGGTTGGATGGATGGGACTTCCAGGGGTCAGCAAGCTGCAGTGGTTGCTCTCACCTTGGAAAATGTCTTTCCCATCAGGTTACTTTGGGGATAAATATTTAGTTATCATTTGGGGTCGCTCGGCTATTTCTGATTCTGACACTTGAACCCTTTTCCACTTAGGGACCACTCTGTGGGATGATAATACTTCTAATAATCCTAATTGTCCACTGCTTGCATGCTCTTTTTTCCATTATACCTCATCACCCATAGCCATCACGCTTTTAAATAGGATTCAAGCATCCTTTCTGACTTTGGATGGGTTTCCCCTCCCCCAAAGGAGAAAGAAGACGAAGCAGTTCCGCTAATCCAAGTGGGCCTGGAACGCGTTTTTCTTCTCACACCATTACCACATAAAAGTGGTCAGAAATCACTCAGAGCATCTTTTGTCTTCTCGAGCAAAGTTTCAGTAATTTGGGTAAAAGGGAAGAAATGGGTTCTTATTGCCCGAAGCTCTAAAGTGGGATGGAGAAAGGTCATATAGGCCAAATGGACCACTGTGCGTATTTTCAATATCCAAAGAGTCTCATTTCTTCTCATACTTGGGAGCTGGAGCACACTCAGGCTGGAGGCTGGCCAAAAGCATTTCCTCAAAAGACACTCTTCCATCTCACCATCCCATTTGCTTCGTCTATTGGAATTGCAGATTTCAAAGTGCACTTTCCTCCGTGGCTCTTTGAAAGGATCTACTTGAAGTCTCATAACCCACTTTCTGAGTTCCGTCCATCAGCGTCACGGACAAGCGTGTCTGCCCGTCACAGAGTGTTTGTGTGTTGTTGTCAGCTCACTGCGGTGTGTAAGGAGCTTAATTCTCAGCAGTGCTGGGTGTTCCCTGATTCTTCACCCTGTATCATGACCCCTGAGCTGAGAGCTTTACAGGGGGTGCTGGAGGGGAAGACACTGAGTCGGGGAAGTCAGGGGCCTTGTCCAAGGTTGCCCTGGAGCCTGGGCTTGAATCCAGACCTGTCTTCCAGAGGTGGAGTGCTTGTTGCTACAGTATTCTGTCTTATTCCGAGCGTTCTTATAAAAGCCTCAGGAACATTATCACAGTTTACATTCATGTTAGTGAATATCAAATGCTTGCTCTCTGAGTCTGAATTATTCTTGGTCTGCTTCACCTTGGTACCTCTCTCATCTTCATCTCCGTCTCTATCATCTCTGTCTCTCTTCGTCGTCATTCACACCTCCATCCTCATCTTCTCCATCTCTTTACCTGTCCCTGTCTCTATTTTTACCTCCATTTCCATTTCTGTAAAAACTCCTGTTTATTCTTGCCTCTGGTCCCAGGGTTGCTTCTCATATGAAAAGTGACTTGGCTGACATAGCAAAACCATTGAAGAGCTTCATCGAGTCTCTTAGGTCTGGCGTAACGGAGGAGGGCTAGCCATGAGTGTGAGAGAGTTTCAAGCCCCTGCTTCCGATCAAATCACTCAGGAAAACTCTGATCTCTAAAGAGGTGTCAAGCCACACCGTTCCCTTGTCAGGTCACCTACAATGGAAGTGGGATGCAGTGAAATTTTAGTGGCGCAGGGCAAGTCGGGCTGAGGCCGCCCAGTGCTCAGACACTTGAACTCATGGCTAGAACAGGAGCCTCTCACTGGAGACCAGAGGAGAGACTGGTGCCTTAGTGAGCCGGCTACTTCTGATTCTGCCAGGGGAGCAGAATCTAGGGGGCTGGGGATGACTGAGGAGCACAAAATCCAGAGGGGACCCCTTCTCCCCTAGGCAGAGATGGTTCCTGGGTTCACCTGAAGGACCATTTTCAGGCGGGCGGCACTTTATCCTGACCACTTTTCTGGTTCCTATCTTTCTCATGGCTGCTGGTCTTGGAGCCGACTGTGGTCCTGGCAGAAATCTGGTTCATCCTGTTAAAGACGTAGCATCCTTGATTCTGACTTCTATCTGCTGAACCAGGACCTGCCGTTAACAAGATCCTCAGGTGGTTCACGTGCACATGAAAATTTGAGGCAGGGCCAGGCCCGAGTTTAGGCAGATGGTCAGGGAAGGATGGTCTCATGAACTCATGGGAAGTTGCAAGTGCAGCCTTTCCCTGAAGGGTGGGCTCTTCGTGTAATGCTCGCATGGGCCGTCCCACCCTGGGGCAGAGGCTGTGTCCTTGCAACCAGCTCCAGTGGAGCAGACTCAGTCAGAGGGTGAGGCTGCCACGCATAGCTGTGCCTAGACTTTGTGGGGAAGGATGCGGGAGAGCTGGCCCAAGTGCCTGGAGAGGAGGCAGCCCCAGTGGATCTGGACGTTGGGAGTTTAGAGAGGGAGCAACTTGGGGAGATGGAAGGGAGCCAGGGCAGGGCCCTTGCACACCTGCTGACATCTGGGCTCTGTTTTGTGGCCTCTGTACATCTCCTATAGGAAGCCTCTGTACCAGGGGTGGGCCTGGGGAGGAGGACAGGACAGCCCTGCTTTGAAGATGGGTTCTTCTGGGGACACAACTGGCCAAGACATCTCTCCCATGACCCATGGGGTCTGCAGTAGCTCAGAGTCAGTATATAGTAGATATTATATATATACTGCACATAGTACATTCGGGCTATTTACTATACTATACTGTATATATGGCATCCACTCCAGTACTCTTGCCTGGAGAATCCCATGGACAGAGGACCTTGGTAGGCTACAGTCCATGGGGTCGCAAAGAGTCGGACACGACTGAGCGACTTCACTTCATTTCACTTCACTTCACTGTATATATGGGTTTCCCTGAGAGCTCAGTTGGTAAAGAATCTGCCTGCAATGCAGAACACCCCAGTTTGATTCCTGGGTCAGGAAGATCCCCTGGAAAAGGGATAGGCTACCCACTCCAGCATTCTTGGGCTTTCCTTGTGGCTCAGCTGGCAAAGAATCCACCCACAATGTGGGAGACCTGGGTTTGATCCTTGGGTTGGGAAGATCCCCTGGAGAAGGGAAAGGCTACCCACTCCAGTATTCTGGCCTAGAGAATTCCATGGACTAGTTCATGGGGTCACAAAGAGTTGGACACAACAGAGTGACTTTCACTCACTCATTCACTCACTCATACTGTGTATATAATATTTACGTATATATAGTATAGTGTAGCGTATAATAAGGAGACAGCCGGTATAGCAGAAAGAATCCTAGCTCTGGGTGAGAAGTGGGTATGTTGACTTTTTTCTACCCTTGCAGACAAGGAGCCTTGGGGGTGATGTCGGGGGTCCCCCAGGGAGTGTGACCACTCCTCTGTGTGGTGGCCCAGCTCCCTGTTCCCAGACAGCACATTCACCGACACCCACTGGTCGTGCTCGGCCTTGTTCAGCTGACTGCATTTCAACTGCTGGCGCTTGTTTCTTCAGAGCTGCGGTGGTCGAACTCCGTCACACCTGAGAAACATCAGATTCCTGGCTCAGCAGGTCTTAGGGAGAGGGGTGGGGCATGGATGTCATTTCCAAGCTGAGCCTCTGAAAGGCTGATGCAGGAGGTCATGGGTCACAAAGGGGAACATGGACGGAAACACGCTGGGGCTCGCCTTCCTGCCTCCGTGGGCGCTGGGAGACAGAAAAAGGCGCCTGCCCGTTCTGCAAAGAGGAGCCCCAGACACAGGGCTGCCGAGCTGAGCGGACAAAAGAAGTCAGAGGAGGAAGGATGCTAACACGGTCGGTGCCTCCATCGCAGCCGTCCTCCCAGAATTCCCCCCAAATCCTGGCACAGCCTGAGATGCAAGTGCTAGAATCCCCCATGGCGGAGAAGGAGCTGGGAGTCAGGGGTTAAGCTGTTTTCTCGAGCTCCCACAGTTAGCAAAAGCTCAGAGCCAATTTCATTTATTGAAATTCCAACCAGAAGCTAAATACAATTGGAAATGGGTAAGCACCAAGTTTTACTCCAAAGGAGGAGGATCATTCAGATTTACTCCAATTAAAGTAGGCAACCCTTAAGCAAAGCTTTCCCTCATTTAAAAGAAAAATAAAACAAAGAAAAAACAAAACAAAAATTATACACTAGTCTTTCCATGTGTCCATTGCACAAAATGAGTTCTGCTTTTAGAACTTTGACACTCAATGGTGTTTTTTTTTTTCCCTCCCTGCACAATTTAAGATCCCAGCTTAATAAGTTTTCTACATAAAAAAACCCCTAAGTTTTCTTTTAGGATTGTGTAAAAACTAGTATTTCTGTACATTTTGCTGGAACTGTTTTTCTTTATAATAAAAATCTCTTCTTTTCAAAACCAAAAAGCAAAAACAAAAGGAAAGTCCTCTGCCTATTATGGTTCCTGCAGCTATGAATATATTTCTCAGTTTCATAGCCACTTAGCTACTTGAGACTCCAGGTGTGTTTTAACATGTGTAATTGTATCCACACTTGGCAGAGTACTCTTTTGTAACAGCAACTTAGGGGAAAAGGTCTGGAAATAAAATACATACATTTATGAGCGGCAGGAAACAAACATGACCCAGTAAGTAATATATGAAGCAAGACTGCCTACAATGAGATACTTTTTCATTCAACATTTTAAACATTATTTTTCATTGACGTATGAAATCATTTCATTGACTGACATGAAATCTGCCATTTTCCCCATTTTTAAGTGTCTAGTTCAGTGGGATTCATCACATGTGTCCACACTATACCGCTCAACATCACCAGCTCGTGGTAAAGAACCTGTCTGCCAATGCTGGAGACATAAGACACAGGTTCAGCCCTTGGCTTGAGAAGATCCCCTGAAGGATCTTCATGGCAACCCACTCCAGTATTGTTGTCTGGAGGAGTCTGGCAGGCTACAGTCCGTAGAGTCACAAAGCATGGGACACGACTGAAGCGACTTGGCACACACCACCATCAGCTTCGAGTTTATTCAATTTTGACTTGTTTTCTCACAGTATAGAAAACAGGGAAGCGAGAGCGAGAATCTGGTCCACTCACTGAGCTGACGGACTCTGCTCACTATTGTGGGACGAAGAGGGCTCTGAGGGATTCATCAGGCCGATGCCATTTTTCACCTGTTTTGGGGATAAAGGTGATTGAAAATGTCTCTCCTGCTAGCCACTGAATTTGCTCAGAGAAGCCACCTGCTGGTACCGGAAGAGAGCGCAACCTTGTGCAGTATTTTAAAATTCTCTAAAAAATCACGGTTGTCTCCGTAGAGGAATTTGGGCATTTCATTAAGGCTTGGATAAAATGACAAAGTTGTAGGCTATATACCTATACCTCTATAGCTATGCATACAAATCTGTGCCCATACTTCCATATCTACACCTATATACACAGATATATACACACATACATACCTATACACTTCTGGGCTTCCCTGGTAGCTCAGATGGTAAAGAATCTGCCCACAGTGCAAGAGATCTGGGTTTTATCCCTGGGTCAGGAAGATCCCCTAGAGAAGGGAATGGCTACCCACTCTAGTATTCTTGCTTGGAGAACCCCATGGACAGACCACGGGATCACTAAGAGTTGGACACGACTGAGCAACTAACACACACACACACACACACACACACATGCACGCGCACACACACAGCTCTATCTCCATTTCCACCTCATCCCCATCTCCACCTCATCTCCGTCTTCACCTCCATCTTCATTTTCATCTCCATCCCTCCCACTGAATGACAGTGTTTACTTATGTCAAGGATCCATTCACTTAAGAATTTCAGGATGTGCTGAAAACATTTGAAAAGAACTTGTTTAGGCCAAGTGATACTTTATTTGCTGTGGATATAAGTTTGGAATTGTGATGAAAATTGGGATAGAGCCAAGAACTTGATGGTTTAATAATCAGAAAATAAAGGAGAAAAGCCCTTTGTTGCTGCATTAATCTCACTCTGAGACCAAGACAGGGTTACTTGGCCCCCGGTATTTCTATCAGTTACAATAAAAGCCCATTTTACCTCTCCTCAGAAGGACATGCTTGCTGTACAATGCTGAAGATGGAGGCTGGAGGTGGGGGTGCCCCAAAGTCTCCCCTGGGAATTCTCTGGTCTTTCTATGGGTATCTGTGGTGGTCTTGGCTTTCCCCAGGGAAAGACTGACAAGTCCTCCTACATCTGGTCTGTATGAGTTTGCTGGGGCTGCCTGAACGAAATGCTACAGGCTGGGGGGCTTAAATAACATTTATTTCTTGAACTGTGAAGGCTGGAAGCCCAGGGTTAAGTCTGCAGGTTTGATTTCCTCTGAGGTCTCTCTTAGCATGTTTTTTTTTTTTTCCTGAGTTTTCACATGGCTTTCCCTCTGTGTCTGTGTCTTCATCTCACCTTCTTATAAGGACACCAGTTGATTAGGGTCCATCTTAACAACTTCATTTTAAACTGATTAATTCTGCAGAGATCCTATATCCAAATCAGTCACATTCTGAGGTCCTGGGAAAGTGAAAGTGAAAGATGCTCAGTCGTGTCCGACTCTTTGTGACCCCATGGACTATACAGTCCATGGAATTCTCCAGGCCAGCATACTGGAGTGGGTAGCCTTTCCCTTCTCCAGGGGAATCTTCCTGACCCAGGAACTGAACTGGGGTCTCCTGCATTGCAGGTGGATTCTTGACCTGCTGAGCTATCAGGGAAGCCCCAAGGTCCTAGGAGGTAGGAGTTTAACATAGATTTGGAGGGAGACACGATTCAGCCCATAACAGGGGTAGGCAGCGTCCAGGCCTGTCTTGCCCTCTTCATGCTCAGAGAGCCCAGCTTGCCAGAGACCTCGGAGGGCCTGCATTTATTTGCCTGGGGACTCTCGTCTCCTCTGGTCTCGACCCCTCCCGCTCCTGCTTCTGTGACTCTCGCTGTCACTGTCGAGGACCACAGGAGATTGCCCTGCAAACCCGGAAAACCCAAGTCTAAGCCCTGCAGCCTGGCACTCAAAGCCGGGTCACTCTTTGATTCCTCAGGACCATGACATGCCTGCAGAGTCAGCCCGGTTGGTTCTCCACAACACAGTCCCCCTCCTTCCAGCATCAAGGCAGCCTCCTTCTCCTTTGGTTCTTTCTCCCTCAGTTCAGTTCAGTTGCTCAGTCATGTCCAAATCTTTGCGACCAGACTGCAGCACGCCAGGCCTCCCTGTCCATCACCAACTCCCTGAGCTTACTCAAACTCATGTCCATCAAGTCAGTGATGCCATTCAACCATCTTATCCTCTGTCATCCCCTTCTCCTCCTGCCTTCAATCTTTCTCCCTAGATATATTTTAACCCCAGATGTAATTGTACACCCTGTTTTGTAACTCACACCAATTACTTGGCAGCATGTATATATATATATATATATATATATATATATATATATATATATATTTAGAGTTTTTTCATGTGGACCATTTTAAAAGTCTTTATTGAATTTGCTACAATATTGCTTTGTTATATGTTTTGGTTTTTTAATCTCAAGGCATGTGGGATCTTAGCTCTCCAACAAGGGATCCAACCAGCACTCCCTGTGTTGGAGGTGAAGTCTTAACTGGACCATCAGGGAAGTGCTGGCAACGCATAGTTTGAACCTTTCCCTGCAAACAGAGCTCTACACCCCCACGTGCAGCGGCTCTAGATGGTTCACCTGAGTTGCGCTTCCTCCTTCCCCCGATTGCTCTCACCTCCCCCCACGCTGAGCTCATCCCCCTCTGCTCTCAGCCCTCCTTCTGCCAGCCTGGGGTCTCTGCTCCTCCACCTTTGACAAGGATTATTCCTCCACAGCAGAGCAGTATGCAGTTGGTACTTCAGTCTCTGTAATTTCCTAGCTTTGTGGCCTTTTTCAGTTCATAGCTTGGTTTTCAAACTAAACGTTAGGCTCTGCTTTCCAATTCCTTTGCATCTCCAAAAACACCCGGAAGGATGCTGTGCAGATTGCAGTCTGAGGACAGAGAGGAACAGATCCACGGCCTCTGTATGTGTGTGTGCATGTGTGTGTATGTGTGTGTACATGTGTGTGTACATGCGTGTGTTGGGAAGGAAATTGTAGGGGTTAAGGGTGTAAGAGTTCTTAGTCCTAGGACCCACATTTGTGGCGATTCTGAGATTTCTCTGATTCTCTCTCTGCTTCTGGCTAGATCTCTTCTTACATAGGTCCTCATTCAGATGCGATCCCAATGTTTCCAGTTTTCCACAGTCCTCACTTCTCCCTATTGCTTCACACTAGGTCACATTATTCATTACCTGTCTGACCCTTGGAGTATCTGTGGCCTTATCTTAAGCTTTTTCTTAAAGATTTCCTTTGTCAACAGGATTTCCTCCCTGAACTGAATAAGCTTTTTCTAGGAGTTACCACTATAATTAATTATGTCATAGCCCTCCTTTCACACCTTGATCAAACCCCTCTGTCTTTACAAAATTGCCCCATGACTTCCATTATATTTAATCTCTAGCCTCTTGGCATTCTTTTGACCCTTTAATCAAATTTTAAATTATACCATCCTATTTCTACTTACCTGAAATGTATACTTCATATATGACTACATAACAGAATCTCTCAGTTGATAAAGAATCCACCTGCAATGCAGGAGACCCCACAATGCAGGAGATTCCTGGGTCGGGAAGATCTGCTGGAGAAGGGATAGGCTACCCACTCCAGTATCCTTGGGCTTCCCTTGTGGCTCAGCTGGTAAAGAATCCGCCTGTATGCAGAAGACCTGGGTTCGAACCCTTGGTTGGGAATGTCCCCTAGAGAATGGAAAAAGAACCCACTCCAGTATTCTGGCCTAGAGAATTCCACGGACTGTACCCTATGGGGTTGCAAAGAGTTGGACATGACTGAGCGGCTTTCACTTCACTTTTCAAGGAACATGAACTATAACAAACCTGTTTAAATTATGCTTGTGGTACATCACTTCAATAAAATGGCTGAAAATTGTCCCCATTGATTATTATTTCATTTCTCCCAGTGGAGTTGTCACAAAGACAAAGTGTAGTTTAAAGGGGACATGGAAACAACTATGGATTAATAAAGCCAGCCTTGCTGAGTTTTTAAAAAATATTTATTTATTTATTTGACTGTTGCAGCATGCAAGTGTGGCATACGGGATCTAGTTTTGTGACCAGAGACTGAACCCAGGCCCCCTGCATTGAGAGCAGGGAGTCTTAACCACGGGGCTGGCTGGGAAGCCCCCGGCCTTGCTGAGATCTCTTGTGACTTGCACCTCAGCCCTGCCAGCCATCCCAATACTGAATATATGTCGGTGTGGAGAAAGTTAACAAAACCGATGAAAATACATGTGTTAAATTTCCTCTACTTAAGAAATTTTCTTAATCTTAATCATTAGCTTTTAATCTATTAATTAATCTTGTCATGACTTTCCATAATGAGCATTTCCTGTTTCATCTGCGGTTTTTAAAATGTGCCATAATTGTAGAAATTCAGCTTTAGTGTGTTTAATACTATGATACAATTGACAATTGGCAAGCCAAGAGTGGGGATTTGGTATTCTGCTTTATGAGCATTTAAAATACTCTGTTCCGTGAATATCCGTTCTTTACTCAAAGTCAATGACTACACTTCCATTGTATTTGGTGCCTGGAGTTTTGTGTGTGTGTGTGTGTGTGTTTTTTTGGTTCCTCCTCTTAAAAGAACTTCGGAGAAGAGGGCGGGGCTGAGAAGGCTCAAGTTATAAAAAGCCTCTTCCTTTTGCAAGTGCATCAGAGGAGCAGGATCCTTGGAGTAAAGCAGATCCTGTCTGATAAACTTCCACGGGTAAGTTACCAACTTTTGCCTTGCATCTTTCGGTAAGTGTTGCAATTGTGTAACTTGTAGAATTGATGTGAGTTTAGTGTCTCTGAGCAGAATACCCTTTGTTTTTTCTATGAAGGTAAGAAATTAAAGGAAGATGAAATTGGAAATTTCTCAAAGATCTGTATGGATAAGCAAAATGCTAGTGAACAGGTGTCTTTAGTCTCATTCGGATTTATTTAGAAATGTATAAATCTGTGCTGGATTTTGAGTGATTTAAAATAAATCTGCAGTTTTTTCCCCTCTGATTGGCAGAGTCAGAAATGTCGTCAGATGAGTTTTACTAAAAAGTTGCCAGCTTCTTATGTCTGCAACTGACTACGTTAAACAATCCTATGTTTCCAAACCTATTGGGAGCTAAACAGCTTGTTCTTTTTTTTTGTTTTTTAATTTTTATGACTTTAATTTTTTAAAAACTTTTTATTTTGTATCGGAGTATAGCTTATTAACAATGTTGTGATAGTTTCAGGTGAACAGGGGAGGGACTCAGCTATACATATACCTGTATCCATTCTCCCCCAGACTCCCTTCCCATCCATCCTGGCTTATAACATTGAGCAGAATTCTCTGTGATATACGGTAGGTCCTTAAAACAGGTTGTTCTTAAATCTAGACTTGGTGACATATAAATGAACATTCAGAAAGTATGCATTCAGATGGTCAATGGTCTTGATAATAAAAGGAGAAAGGTATATTTGACTTACTTTTACACACTGTGGTTCCTTTAGTTCTGTTTTTTTTAGCTTCTGAAATATGCTCATTGCTTCTATCATTTAGAAGCAAGCAAGAAACTCTGAGGAGTTGGATGAATAATTAAAGGTTTTATTTCTGTTTAATTTTGAAGCCATTATTGCTAGTGCTGACTTTTTCAGTGTAAAGATTCTTCAGCAGAAAGTAAGAGAATGGTTATTCCTCAGGTCTGTTCTATATGTATGCCTACAAATATGCTTATTATGGCAGGAGTTTTCGCTTGTCAGTATCGTAGAGGATAAAGAAATTTCTTCTAAGGTTAGGGCTTTGGATGTACAATTCTTTAAAATTTGGAACAAAGTTGTTATCATCCATTATTAATTTTTTTTTGGTTTTGCCTAAGAACTGATGTGATTCTTGGCATCGCATCAGACAACAGAGTTCCAGGCACCACAGGGACCCTCTGCCTTTCTCCTTCAAGCATCATCTGCTGCCCTGTCCTGCCTCCTGTCTCTTTCCTATTATCTTTGGTTCAGGACACGTGGGGGCTTCCCTGATGGCTCAGATGGTGAAGAATCTGCCTGCAATGCAGGAGATGTGGGTTCGGTCCCTGGGTGGGGAAGGTCCCCTGGAGAAGGGAATGGCTACCCACTCCACTATTCTGGCCTGGAGAATCCCATGGACAGAGGAGCCTGGTGGGCTACAGTCCACGGGGTCGCATAAGAGTCGGGCACACCTGAGCGACTAACACTGTTATTTCACTTCACATGAGATTGATGACTTTAGGAGCCTCCATTGGCTTCTGGCATTTCCCCAGTTTTTAACTATCTATTCAAATCACACACACACACACACACAAAAAAAAATATGGTCGACAGAGGCAATTAGAAAAGCAGGACGATTCCTGTAACCAAACAAATCTCAGTTCTTCTCTAAGGGTGCGTGAGGCGTGCAGACAAAGGTGTAGACAGACCTTGCAGGTCACCGTAGCTTTTGCAGGCCTCGCTGTAGCACTGTTGCCAAAATGAGAGTTAAGAAGATTTCTCTGGATGGTGTCATTTATATTTGAAGCCTCTGCAAGTGTCACACTAATCATTACAATGAATAATTGATGGGAGTGAAGAGTGGAGATGGCTGGGGTTTGGTTTGGGCCTTTTGGAACATTTTCAACAGAACATGAACAATTTACTTCCTCTCTCATTCAAGATTAGTAACATGAACTTATTATTTATTCTTTTTTTTTTTTTTTTTTCTGTTCTTTTAGAAATCAGAGAGAGACTTAGAACTTGAAACTGGCATCTTAGCACTGGTTTGAACATGGTGATAGGCAGGCTGAAACACAATTCTAAAAACACGCCAAAAGACACTCCAGTGTTAGAACAATAACATAGCAAGTTGATTTTTGTTTTTGTTTTCGGCTCACGGGATGAAAGAGTATTCTCTTGTTGATGGGTGACCATTCGAAATTTCTAGACTATTTGAAATCATTGTGATTGTCAGTGATAAAAGTAATGTCAGCCTACTCCCCTCCATCAGCAAAACAAAGTTTTTAATTCTTTAAATTTTGATAGTGTATCGATACAGTAAATATGACAATCTTTTCTTTCACAAGGGCTTAGTAAAGTGGTAAAAGGAGCTTAAATTTTAAGGATTAGACTCCCAGGCCAGGCTGCTTTGGTGTGAATGTTGCATACCCGACTTATCAGCTGTCTGACTTTGGGGAAGTCACTTCACCTCTCTGCGCCTTGGTTTCCTCATTCATTTAAGAGGGAAAATAATAATCCGTCTAATTCATGGGAGGATTAGGAAAGTTGACACACTCTTCACTTCACAAAGTGAACAGTGTAGCACAGTGCCTGGCACATAACCAGCTTTACATAAGACAAAGCTGTTATTCATTCCTAGCTTCATGAAGATATATGTGTCATGTGCTATCAGGACAAATCGTGCTGTTTATAAACT
This sequence comes from Capra hircus, assembly GCF_001704415.2. Classification (NCBI taxonomy): domain Eukaryota; kingdom Metazoa; phylum Chordata; class Mammalia; order Artiodactyla; family Bovidae; genus Capra; species Capra hircus. The sequence continues at coordinate 7,205,700 of NC_030810.1, read as the reverse complement.
CAACTTGCAACCACAAAAGAACACTCAGCCAAAGTTTTCTTGAGAAAAATTTGATTTTTTTCTAGTCAAAGATTCTTTTATTTTATAAAATTTCTGTACTCTATTTCATTTAGTAATATCCCTGGAATATTTTCATTTTAACATGTAACCAATATAAATATTATAAATGCCATGGTTTACTTTTTTTTTTTTTCATTTTAAATCTTCAAAATCCACTGTGTATTATACACTTACAGAGTATCTGCTACACCAGCCACATGTCACATGCTCCCCAGGCACAAGTGGCTCAGGCCTGCTGGACTGAACAACTCAGGTCTGGAGCCTGTGCTTCTTAGCAATGCAGTGTTTAGTAGAGGCTTCCAGACAAAAATGCTAGGATTATTGTTTGTAAAAATGTTATAACTGACCATAGAACTTTAATGGATAGAGACAACATTAAGGGTTGAAACAGGATGAAGAGAGCAGGGTTATTGGATTTCTTAATTCCAGACTATTTCCAGAGAGGTAAAAATCTCTTTCTTAGGCTTCTCCACGTTTTGCTTCAAATAGTCCCTCTCCCCCTTCCCAGGTCTCCTTGTTTGTTTGTTTGTTTTTTTGTGAATGAAAAGAGGTGGCAGAAAGTGGATGAATACTAATATTGATAACAGTGTTCACTTTTGTACCCAAGGCTTATGAATCTAGGGTTTCTCTAAATACAGACTGAGGGCTTTCCTGATGGTTCAATGGTAAAGAATCCACCTCCCAATGCAGGAGATGTGGTTTGGTCTCTGGATTGGGAAGACCCTCTGGAGGAGGAAATGGCAACCCACTGCAATATTCTCGCCTGGGGAATCCCATGGACAGAGGACTCTGGTTGGCTACAGTTCATAGGGTCACAAAAGATTCAGACATGACTGAGCGACTCAACAACAAAATACAGACTGAATACATGACACGCGGCCTCCTCTGAAGTGTCCAGTCAATGCCATGCTTGTGCTTGAAAAAGATTCCAGTACAAGCTTTGAAAAAAATCTGATTGGTGTTACTGGTTGCCTCCTGCCTGAGCTGAGAGGTTCTGCAGCTGCAGCAGTCTCAGCAGCATCAGGAAACATGTTAGAGTTGCTGAATCTGCGTCCCACCCCAGATCTGTGGGGCCGCTGTGGGTGGGGCCCACAAGTCTGAGTTTGAGTGAGGCCCCCAGTGATTTCGCTGCATGTGTTTCCACGTGGGAAATTGGAGAAAGTGGGAAGTGGTTAGCACAGAGCTGCCGTCCTGATGTGGATGGTAAGCAGTATCTTCACAATCTATGGTAAAGTTGGAAATCATGAAGGCTTGTTCAGAATCCACTGTGACTTTAATTGTCACTGAGATAATCTTCTTGGTGGGTATTAGGACTCCATTAATTTAATAAGAGTCACCTGCAATCCGAGAATAAGGACCATAAGTAAAAATAATTGAGATATTAATGAAAACAAGAAAGATTTTACATCATTCAACAAATAAGGAGGAAATCAAACCAGTCAATCCTAAAAGAAATCAAACCTGAATACTCATTGGAAGGACTGATGCTGGATCTGAAGCTCCAGCACTTTTGCCGCCTAATGCAAAGGGCCAACTCATTGGAAAAGACCCTGATGCTGGGAAAGAGTGAAGGCTGGAGGAGAAGGGGACAACAGAGGATGAGACGGTTGGATGGCATCACCAACTCAGTGGACATGAGTTTGAGCAAGCTCAGGGAGATGGTGAAGGACAGGGAAGCCTGCCATGCTGTAGTCCATGGGGTCACAAAGAGTCACACATGGCTGAGTGACTGAACAAGAAGAAGTAAGTCCTAAATCTGGCCAAACTCTCAGACACTTCTATACTGGAGCCATCGTTTGTCCCTACTGCAGAATTGCCTGCACTGAATTTTACCTTAGTCAGGCATCTTCCACTGGCATTCAGCACTTTATACTAGGCGGCCACAGAGCTTGGTGCTGTAGGTATTACAGGGTTATGTCAAGATGTCTCCTATCGTGTGGCCCAGTGTTCTTTTTATACAGGTTTATTTCTTTTAACTTATTATTTTGAGATAATAACAGACTCAGAGTAGCCCACCAGTCAGAGTCAAATTGCTGCCTCTGAGGCCCTCTTAAATTGTAGCTTGGAAATTGTCACTGCTTTTGCACATGCTAAGGTTCAAATTGCTGCCTTTCATACATACTCAAATATGTGTGAAACAGTCACATAGGATTATCCATTTGAAATTGAAAAAATAGTACAGAGATCCCAGGTCACCTTCACCTGGTTCCCCACAAAGGTAACATCACATGTACAGAGTATAATATCAAAACCAGGGAACTGACCCTGGTATACTCCACAGCCTTTATTTATTCAGATTTTTCTCATTTGCACGTGCAGTGTGTGCCTGCGTGCTCAGTCACGTCTGACTCTTTGTGGCCCCATGGACTGTAGCCTGCCAGGCTCCTCTGTCCATGGGAAAAGCCAGGCAAGAATACTAGACTGGGTTGCCACTTCCTACTCCAGAGGATCTTCCCATCCCGGGGATCGAACCCTCACCTGCATTGGCAGGTGGATTCTTTGCCACTGCACCACCTAGGAAGCAGGTGTAGAGTTTTATGCAATTTAGCATGAGTAGATCTGTGTAGCCACCACCGCAATCACGTTGTGGAGCTGTTCTACTGCTACTGCTGGAAAAATACCCCCCATGCTGCTCCTTCACAGTCTCGCCGTCTGCCCCATGCCACCCAAGCAGCAGGATCCGTTTGTATACTGGACTCTGGATCAGGGAATATGGGTTTGACCTTGCTTTATGGACTCTGTGAAACGTGAAATTGACCGTGTTCCCTTGCTTTCAGTTCAGTTCAGTTCAGTCGCTCAGTCGTGTCTAACTCTTTGCGACCCCATGAATCACAGCACGCCAGGCCTCCCTGTCCATCACCAACTCCCAGAGTTCACCCAAACCCATGTCCACTGAGTCGGTGATGCCATCCAACCATCTCATCCTCTGTCGTCCCCTTCTCCTCCTGCCCTCAGTCTTTCCCAGCATCAGGGTCTTTGCAAATGAGTCGGCTCTCTACATGAGGTGGCCAAAGTACTGCAGTTTCAGCTTCAATATCAGTCCTTCCAATGAACACTCAGGACTGATCTCCTTTAGGATAGGCTGGCTGGATATCCTTGCAGTCCAAGGGACTCTCAAGAGTCTTCTCCAACACCATAGTTCAAACGCATCAATTCTTCGGCGCTCAGCTTTCTTCACAGTCCAACTCGCACATCCATACATGACCACTGGAAAAACCATAGCCTTGACTAGACGGACCTTTGTTGGCAAAATAATGTCTCTGCTTTTTAATATGCTGCCTAGGTTGGTCATAACTTTCCTTCCAAGGAGTAAGCATCTTTTAATTTCATGGCTGCAGTCACCATCTGCAGTGATTTTGGAGCCCAGAAAAATAAAGTCTGACACTTTTCCCACTGTTTCCCCACCTGTTTGCCATGAAGCAATAGGACCGGATGCCATGATCTTAGTTTTCTGAATGTTGAGCTTTGAGCCAACACTTTCACTCTCCACTTTTACTTTCATCAAGAGGCTTTTTAGCTCCTCTTCACTTTCTGCCATAAGGGTGGTATCATCTGCTTATCTGAGGGTATTGACATTTCTCCCGGCAATCTTGATTCCAGCTAGTGCTTCCTCCAGCCCAGTGTTTCTCATGATGTACTCTGCATGTAAGTTAAATAAGCAGGGTGACAATGTCTCTTGCAATTAGGTTGCAGTTTCTAGCCATGCCCCACAAGCAGGCTTTCCATGCTCTGCAGGAGCCCTTCGCCTTACTAGTTTCTCTTTCATTTTAATCTCTGCTCACCTCTTTCTCTCTGGTTCCTTTGTTTTCAATAATATCTTAGTAAGTCTCTTCAAATATTTGTGCACTGAGATAGAATACAAAAAAAATTAAAGTGCAAAAAAAATTAAGTTCCAATATCTTTTCCATTTATTCTTTAAACTCATCACTCCCTTCAAAACCCTCTTTTTGAATGGCTGCAAGTTGTGTGGTTTCCCTCTGACCTCCTCCTCCAGTTCCTGAGGGTGCTTTCTGCTGTATTCACATTTGTGTTGGCTGAGGACACAATTCCTACATCGCAATCTTTCCCCTTATATGCAGTGCTTTCTGTTATCTTGAATGCTATAACCAGTAACACACTTCATTAGAGGAAGAGACAGAGGGAAATTTCAGATATGAGGTGGATTTCTGGGCAGATCTAAAACCTTTAAGAGTTGTCCACAATGTCTTTTTCTAGATGTAGGGCTTTCCTCTCCCTGGGCAATTTTCACTTAACAGTCCTTACATTGTGAAGTTCAGCCAGAGTCTTATGCCTGTAAAGTTTCCAAGAACATCTGAGATTTCGTTTGTACATGTATCTGGGTTATTTTTAAAGCTACTGCAACCTTTAATTCAAGAAAATTCATTGTCTTAAACATTTTTAAAACTCAAAAATCAAGACATCCTTAATAAAGTTTCAAATTTAGACATGAAAATGTATATGAAAGTACAAAGAACACAAGCTATTCCTAACATCCATACATACCAAAGAAATTTTCTGTTTTGCCTGCTTGTATAGCTTTATCTTTATTTTTATCCTTAAATAATTTCACTGGGTACCTTTAAGCCTATTAATTTCACCTGGCATGAGACTTTTTTTTTTTTAATATTGAAGACTCAGTTGGCAACCCACTCCAGTACTCTTGCCTGGAAAACTCCATGGACGGAGGAGCCTGGTGGGCTACAGTCCATGGGTTCACAAAGAGTCGGACACGACTGAGTGACTTCACTTTCAGTTCTTTCCCTACTCCAGGGAAGAAGATTTATCCTATTGGCTTTTGCTACGTCTGCTGTGTGGAACTTATTCTTCTTTCCTTTTGTTAAATAACTGATTATCAATTTATTAAAAAGGTTGATTTAGACATTGGCAATGGCGGCTTCCACCTTGACTTCTGGCTCAGTCTTGATGGAAGGGATCTGCTCGACAATCTCAGAAGGACTGTGTGGTCCATGAGTAGCTTGTGGATCCTCATCTGGAATCAATCTCAAGTCTTAGAACCATCACCACAAGGAGTTTTCCTTGTAGTTATTCTCAGAGTCTTGGGAGGCATCCAAACAGGTTCTTTCACTTTGAGATTCTTTTCCTTCATGCTTCTGATCAGGTCAGCACTACCTTCTCAGAGACTTCACATTGAAGCTGGTGAAGGTGGTCCTACAGGAATCAACATCTGGGCTTCCTGGTGGCTCAGTGGTAAAGAAACCACCCACAATGCAGGAGATGTGAGTTGGGTCCCTGGTTTGGGAAGATCCCCTGGAGAAGGGAATGGCAACCCTTTCCAGTATTCTTGCCAGAGAAATCCCACGGACAGAGGAGCCTAGTGGGCTCATGGAGTCCATGGAGTCACTAAGAATCGGACACAGCTGAGCATGCACGCTTGGTGTGTTTATTTGAATTCCTCTTGACATTGTACGTTTCATTACTGAAGAAAAGTACATTTTTCATTTTTTGCCTGAAGTTTTGGTAAAGAATCCGCCTGCAACTCAGGAGACCCCAGTTGAATTCCTGGGTTGGGAAGATCCACTGGAGAAGGGAAAGGCTAACCACTCCAGTATTCTTGGGCTTCCCTTGTGGCTCAGCTGGTAAGGAATCCGCCCGCAATGCGGGAGACCTGGGTTCGATCCCTGGCTTGGGAAGATGCCCTGGAGAAGGGAAAGGCTACCCACTCCAGTATTCTGGCCTAGAGAATTCCATGGACAAAGAGTTGCATTTGATTTGCACTTCTACTTTCACACTTTCACTTTTGAAATTCTGGCCTGTGTTAGGAAGCTAGTGCTTTCCTGATGCATTGGCCAACTCTACAATTTTTTAAGAAGCAGAATAATAGAGTAAGCTGCGTGTGTGAATTAATTATATGAAATCCACCTTATCAGACATCATATCCACATTGCGGAGTGTGTTTAATGTTGTTTCACTGGTGGACTCTTGCTTGGAGAGGCCTCCCGGTGGGGTTAGTCTACATCTGGCGCTGTCATTTTCCTGACTCCGTTTTCCTACTCCTAAGTGAGAATTTCATTAGTTGAGAGAACTACACTCAGATAAAGCAAGAAGATGGTCCTAGTCTTGAAACTCATGCTTGACGACATCATACTCCACTGCCCTCCAAGTGGGTGGAATGTCTCTTTCATGTGGATACCAAATATCTCATTAAAAAAATTATTTATTTACTTTTGTTTTCGGTTGCTCTGGGTCTTCCCTGCTGCATGCAGGCCTTATTACTGTGGGCCGGAGCTAGCCTTCCTTGCGGCAGGTGGGCTTATTGCAGTGGCTTCCCTTGTTGCTGAGCACACAGGCTTCAGTACTTGCGGCACACAGGCTCAGCAGTTGTGGCTCACGGGCTTAGCTGCTCCTTGGAACCAGGGATGGAACCCGTGTCCTCTCCATTAGCAGGCGAATTCTTAACCACTGGACGACCATACCTCATTTCTGAAGTCCCAAACGTCTCACTTCTGACCCAGAGAAAGCCATGTCCAAGAGAGAATTTGGCTAGGCTTTAAGACCATAAGAGTTACGTATTAGGCTTAAGCCTTGTGCCGTTGTGTCATGTTGCAGTTTGGGAGTTACCTGATCATGTATTCCAAGACGTATGTGAAACTCCGACCCCTAAGTGTTGGGGTTTTGGGGAATCAGCCCATCACCTTTAACTTCTGGAGCTTGGCAAACCATTTACAAACTCACTTCTCCTCAAGCAAAGTAGTTCTTTCTTCTCCATTCCAAGAGACGGAAGCTGCAGACGTCTCTTGGTGGCCCATGCGGTTGGGTGACCAAGAGTGAGTGCACAGCCAAGCTCCAGAGCAGATGTGTGCGGATGCTTTTGGGCAGCACAAACCCTTCCCCAGAGGGAGCCTGTTAGGACCCTGAAGATACAAATCTGAAGGAGCAGCACTCTTCCCACGGGTGTGGGGAGGGGTCCTTGAGCCCCTCACAACCGGGAAGCCCTAAGCTCCACCTTTGAGAGCACTACTCTAAACCTGGCTTTTTAAACGACTGCTCTAGAGTTTCATAGTGTGCAGTTTCACGTGCGTGCAGTGTCCCCAGCCAGCCTCCCGTCTGGGGCAGACGTGGCATTTCTTCTCTGCAGTACGTGTCAGACAGTCCAGTTGAGACCGAGGCCCTGGGGCCATAGGAGGTCAGTGTCATGTCCAGGACTAATTTCAAAGATCACGATGCGAGAGGGGAAAGAAAAAGATCCCCCAAATTGTCATCAGCATTTATTATGTTATTCTCGACTCTGTTTTCCTTTTATCTTTGATTTATCATTTATCCTCAGTTGATCAGTTTCATGTTGATAGTCTTACTGCTCCCAACTGCCCCACAAAGTCCTACACTGTGCTCTATATCGTCATAACTGTTTCTCTCTCTCTGCTAGTTTTCATCCCCCAAGATTTAAACACAATTCCACAAGTTAACAAGTCAGCCTGTGACCCTCCCCTCCCCTATAGCTATCCCCACCCATGTGCTCTTGTGGATGGAGCGGTCTGTCCTATGGTCCTCAGTCTCTCACCTTTACTTACTGAAACGTTATCACTAAGGTCATTGGTTTTCTTTGCCTTACTCAGTCTCTAGAAACATTTCCTGTTTATTAAATGTGTTTTCAGTACATAAGGAATACATTTAATTTTGCCAAATATAACAAGTGAAAGGATACAATTAAAGTCACTCAGTCCCACCCACACATATAGCAGTGGTTACCATCTTGGCGCATTTACTTCCATGTGCCTTGTACACATTATATGTAATGATTGTACACGCTCTTCTTCGATCGCATTGTGTGTTGGCTCCTTCTTTGTTGCTGTTAGTCACTCAGTGGTGTCGGACTCTGCGACCCCATGGACTGCAGCACGCCAGGCTTCCCTGTCCTTCACTATCTCCCAGAGTTTGCACAGACTCATGTCCTTTGAATCGGTGATGCCATCAACCTTCTCATCCTCTGTCATCCCCTTCTCCTCCCTCCTTCACGTTTATAGCAAAGCCGAGAGAGGGAAAGACCCACTAAAGGTCACAGGGTGGGTGGTTGAACCCAAGCTGACTGTCTTTCTAAGGTCTGAGCTCCTGACCACTGGCATTTCCTGCCTCCTGCTTTTCCTCTGCTCACAATAAATCTTATCAATTTTTCTGTGTCATTAACATACACCTCATTCATGGTACCATCTTCTTACTCCCTCTGCATGTAATGTTCTCCTATTGTTGGGACTTTAGGTCATTTCTAATTTTTTCTATGAAATGAAGATCTTCTCAGTATACCCTTCAATGTCTTTCTGATGACTTCTTTTATCTAGAATTCTCCAAAGCTCCAAAGATAACATTTGAACTTTTGCTATATTGTTGCCGCACTGGTTGGCAAGCTGGAAAATGATTTTTACCTCCCCTGCCCCCCCCCAGCCATATGAGAGAGTTTGCACTAAGCTCTTTTCAACATCAAATTCTGTCATCTGAGACTGTCTCCCCTGGATGCTTCACTGTCCCTGGAGGTTCACTGTTTGTATTACTAGGAAGGCATAGCTTATGCCTGTGTTTATTAGTGACTTGTGCTTCCTTGTTTGATGGCTTTGGATTCTTTCACCCTCTTTTCTACAGGGTTTTGTATTGTTCGACCTAGCGGCATCACTTTATGACTTTTCCTTAGTATTTGATGCATTAACTGGTTTCTCCCTGGTGTGACTTTCACTTTCTCCTCCTCTTGGTTGTCATTTTGCTTTTCCAGTTCACCCCCTTTCAGGGGTGGATGACTCTCCAAGGATCCTGGGGGCCCCTGTAGACCCTCTCCTCTCCTCTCCAGACCTCCCTAGAAGCCCTTGGTCCTCGACCCTATGTCCCCTCTCCTAATACCCCTTTCAGACCCAAGCCTTAACTCCCAACTGTGTTTAGGAGATGGATAAACGGTGTACCTGGCATACTTGGCATGTGAGGCAGTGTGAAGGTGGTCCAGACCCATAATTAGTCAGCTAGAATATCAGCTGACCTCAGAAAACCCATTAGAAACTAACATGGAATAAAGGCCCCTGAAATGTCAGAACAGGACTGCTTCCTGCCCTCTTTACACAGCCTTCCCATTTCTTATTTGAACTGTGATTAAAAAGCAAAAATAGACATTTTCTGCTGCAATGAAATAAGCAGTTTTCTCATTGTGAGCAAATGAAATCACTTGCTGACCGTTGGTGCCCTACTTAGAAGCCATTTGCTGCTGTATGGGAATCACAGTAAATCCCTGGCAGGATTGATTTGTGGTTTTACAATAATGTATGTAAAGTACCAATTAATGCTCTGAGTCTCTCTGTGAAACGCCTAGAGAGAGAAGTAAAAGAAGCACTTGTTGTTTTAAACAGCCTGGCCTGAGGGTTCTCAGTGGGGTTTAAAGAGGCCTCCAATCTCTGTGGCCTGGGAGGGTTTTGAGGCTGGGACTGGTGGTTTGGGAGGAGGAGCCAAGCTGAGAAGTCAGCAGCCGAGTGGCTGAGCCGTGGGTCTCAGTCTTTCCACTTGCAGGGGGTGTGGAAGGCGAGGTGGAATTAATTTGGAAACTAAAGGAGGATTTTGGGGGTGAGGGGGAGTGTTATATAATCGCTTATGTATTCCATCAGTCTTGGTATTAATACATTCTGCTTTGGGCTCTGTGCCAGGCTCTGGGAATACAGTTGTTGTTCAGTTGCTCAGTTGTGTCCATCTCTTTGAGACCCCATGGACTGCAGCATGCCAGACTCCTCTGTCCTTCAGTATCTCCTGGAGTTTGCCCAAATTCATGTCCACTGAGTCGGTGACACTGTTTAACCATCTCATCCTCTGTCACCCCTTCTCCTCCTGCCTTCAATCTTTCCCAGCATCAAGATTTTTTCCAATGAGTGGGATCTTTGCATCCAGGGGCCAAAGTATTGGAGTTTCAGCTTCAGCATCAGTCCTTCCAATGAATGTTCAGAGTTGATCTCCTTTAGGATTGACTGGTTTGATCTCCTTGCTGAACAGATAGATCTGGTTTTAGTCTTAAGTAGACAGATGGGGGGCCAAACAGATCATGAAACATATCAGGGTACTCATGTCTTGGTGGAGAGTAGACGGTGCTTCTAGAATAGGCCACTGGGCACCTGTGCCAGCCTGGGCATCACTGGTACCTCCCTGAAGAGATGGTGCATAAGATCAGGAGGGTGAGCAGGAGATAACCAGCTGGGTGTGGGGGGATTTGGGGAAGAGGGCTGCAGACAGACCGTGGGATTCACATGGCTAAGTTGGGGCCCAGTGAGGAGCCTGGCCCAGAAGGAGAGGGAGGTGAGTGAGGTCAGGCTGAGGTACCTGGGTCTGGGGGGCAGCTGTGGGCCACTGGAAGAGCTGGAGAGGGGCAAAGGGGTGGGACTACCCCTTGGATGTGGTGATGACAGAGGCGAGGGTGGTAGGTAGAGAGGTCACAGGCAGCGGGGGGAGCTTGGTCCCAGGAGCAGACAGAGGGTCAGAGGGGAGGGCAGAGGGGAGCGTAGGAGAAGGATGATGCCTTTGTTCTAGGAACCCCATGTTTGCTGTGTCTGCTCAATCACCCAGGGATGTGATGTAGCTGTTGGTGGATACAGGTCTGAGATAATGTTTGGGAGACAAGAGGGACAGGTTTGCTCCTGAAGCTGGGATGGGAGACTCGGATCCCCAGAAGAGCAGGGAGCATCCGGGGGCATCTCCACGGCAACCGAGTCTTCTGTGATACCTTCGGCTCATGGCCTGCTCCTGGAGCCTGGCAGGAAGTTGTCAGGGGCCCCTGGGACCCGTGTGCTGGCTCCAAGTGTCCTGGTGACCCGGAGCTCACTGGTCCTCGGACCCTACTGCCCCGGCGATCAAAGTCTTCCTCCCCTTTCCTGTGTCTGGATCAGGGCAGGAGTCGTCTCTCCTGCCTGTCAGCTGATCTTCTTGCTGCAAGCTGCTGGTTACAGCTCTCTCCAAAGCCATCAGCTTGAAAGGAGCCATCCTTTCCCCCCTTATATGGTGGTCAGGAATAATGGATCCCACCCCCCAGACAAGAACCTGGAGTGGCCCTGCCCACGAGGGAAGGGCCAGGGAAAGCATACGGAGGGGCTGAACTCAGCCTGGGTCCCGGAGGAGAGATGAAGCGAGGAGAGCAGAGGCGCGGGGACAGTTACCCCGTTAGGGGGGCCGGTGGCGGGGATCAGGTAGGGATGGGGCTCTGGGGGCAGCAGACGGCGAGACGGGAGGGGCTCGGGGAGGGCACTGCGGTAAAGCCTTCAGTGAAGCCTGTCCACGTTGCTGACCCCATTTCCCCCGCTCCGCTTTGTCCACAGGAGAAGAGATGTCCTTCAAGGGCGCACGGTTCAGCGTGAGGAAAAGGAGGAACGGCACGCCCGACAGCACCCGGACGCTGTACTCCAGCACGTCCCGGAGCACCGACGTGTCCTACACCGAGAGCGTGAGTTAACCGCGCCCCCTTCAACACGCAGTTAAGGTTCTTTGGGGACCCGTACTCCTTTAAAAGTTCATGTCTCATCTCACTCTTGTCTGTGGGTTATTGTTGTCGAACCCAGAGACGTTTTCTTCTGTGTTGTTAGTCAAGCATTCCTGTTTTAAAGATTGTAACTGTAACCTTAGGTTGTTAAAGAATGCGTTTGTTTCGTGCCTTTAAAAAACAGATTTTATTGAAGTGTAATTGATTGACAATGTGTTAATTTTTGCTGTACAGCAGAGTGATTCAGTTAACACGTACACACACACACACACACACACACACATGCACCTTTTCATATTTTTCATTATGGTTTATTACAGGATATTACAAATAGTTCTCTGTACTATACAGTAGGACCTTATTTATCCATTCAAGAGTGCACCTATTAACTGACCTATATAACATTTTAAATACTGCACTTTAAAAAATATATATTTTTAATTGGAGGATAATTGCTTTACAATATTGTGTTGGTTTCTGCCGTACATCAACATGATTCAACCATAGGTCTACATATGTCTCCTGGCTCTGGAACCTCCCTCCCACCTCCCACCCCATCCCACCCCTCTAGGTTGTCACAGAGCACTGGTTTGAGCTCCCTGAGTCATACAGCAAATTCCCACTGGCTATTTTATATACGGTATGTATTTTACACATGATAGTGAAATACCATACTATGAACATCTGTTTTTTACTCCGTAACGCTTGGTGTTCTTGCTTCCAGCCCTGTGGGTTCACCTTAGACGTGAGTTCTGAGGTCCTTTTATTAAATTCCATGGCTGGTGGCTCATTCTCGTCCGCATTTGTTCTGGCTCTAGCTTCTAGCCCTTCTCTTTGGAACTTGTCTCACTTCTCGCCATTCTGTGTCCCTGCACACTGAGTTGCTTAGGACTCGGGGCGGGGAGGAGTGAGTGGGCAGAAGGCTCCTCCCTGCCTTCAGGCTCTCCCATCTGCCTGATGGGGTGGGAGCACGCCCCTCCCATCCAGTCCCACCTGCACCTCCAGTGATGCCCGCAGGGTTTCCGCTCAATCTCAGGTCCTAGCGAACACTCTCACGTGTCAGGAAATAAAGACAACATTCCAGTCTGATACCAAGGTCCCCCTCAGCCACAGTGATGAAAGTCCCGGGGTGGTGGCTGACTCTGGAAAAGGGAAGGAGGAGGAGGGACTGGGCTGGGGCTTCTGAGGTGCTGGGCATGTCATTATTTTTTTTTAAGCTATTTATTTATTTATTTTGGCCTAGCCCCTGGCCATGCACGATCTTATTTCCCTCCCCCAGGGATCGAATCTGTGCTCCTTGAAGTGGATGCTCAGAGTCTCAACCACAGGGCCACCAGGAAAGTCCCCATGCCAGTATTTTGATCTGTGGGATGAGGTTCTCTGGGTACCCAGGCTCTTGCTATTCTCACCACCCAATGCCTACTTAGATTTTGTAACTGCCGCAGTCACCCTGGCCCTGTGAGAACTGCACCATGGGCAGAGGATGCTGGTGGCTTCTCCAGTGCCCCCTCCTCTGGGAGGGCAGAAAAGGTCTTTCCGGATCCCACATGGAGAGAAGCGTGGGAGCTGCTGGCAGGCAGAGACTGACTCTTTCTTGTTCTGCTCATGGGCTCCCCTGGAGTTTCTGGATGGATTTCCCACTCTGCTCACAGATGCCAGCAGTCATGTGGGTAGGATTTCTGAGACCACACAAGTACATCCCAGTTCTGAGGGTCCTCTTTATCCCTGAGAACATACTTCTGCAAAGTGCATTTTGCAGAGGGAACTATTAGCAACAAGACACTTTTTATCCCCACCCCTTCTCCATCACCATCATCGATTTCAAAAGCTTATGCGTATAAGCTTATATATCCTGTGGAGTTTTCTTTATCTGTGTGAAGTAGGCTTAAAACTAGTGAAGAGCTAGAGAAAGTTATGAGGAGGAAAGGACATCACAGGGCTTCAAAACTTATTCATTCAAAGGATATAAGATTTATTTTTGCTTTCTACATTTTTATTATTAATCTTGGTAGAAAAGAACCTACAAACCTAGATTCCCAGCCTAAGGAGAAACAATACAATTAACACTCTTGCACCCGTCATCAGCACTTTTCAGGAGACTCCCATGTGGCCCCCCCTCAATGTCAAAGCCCTCCACGCTCTCCTGAATTTTGTGTTCCTCATTCCTTGCTTTTATTCATAAGCTTATGGTTTGAATATATGTGTGTAAACAATGGATGGTTCCGTTTTGTCTGTTTTGACATATGTGGAACCCTGCCATCAGTACTCCTCTGTGGGTTCGGTTTCTGGCTAGCATCCTATGTACATGGTTCTCCGAGTGACCATGTGTAGTGACTGTTGATTCAATCCTGCTGGGCTGGGCTTTCTCTCATGCTCCTTCGTCCAGCTTAAGGGGGATGAACATTTGAGTTTCTGATTTCGCTATTAGGATCAGGGCCATTCTGAACCTTCTTGGATGTGTGAGTTGGTCCCTGGAGAAGGTTCTCTGGGTTGAGGCTGGTGGGTGAAGGTGAACACCTCTCCCTAATGGGAACTGGGGTTAAGACACAGGATTTATGGTGAAACATCATTTCAAAGGCCAGGTAAAGGGGGCATGTGGTTCCCATTCTCTGATGTCTCAGAACGTACAGTGGTGGGCGCCAGATGGCTGAGGAGACTGCTGAAGGCATGGTGGACCTTTTCCCAGGACAGGAACTGTCCCCTGCATTTTTGTGGTGGTCTTGTTGTAGGGGATGAGGAGTCAGGCTTGGCTTTGGTGCAAAGACAGGAGGAAAAACCACAGGACGTTGTCTGAGAACTGTGGGTGCCCAGTGACCTAACGGAAGTGGGTTTGGGCTGCCAACCCTACCTCCACGGGGCAAGACAGTCCCCTAAAGCTGACAGCCTTGTGCCAGGCATCTGAGCATGCAGGGCATTCCCAGGACACAGGGACTATTTCTAGGGGACAGTGGTGGCCAGTTTCCCAGAGTTGTGCCAATTTGCTCACCACCCACAGTGGGTCTGAGGCCCCCTGCCTAGCCCTTCCCAGGCCTTTGGTGCCAATGCTTTCTTAAATTTTCCAGCCTGGCGTGAGTGTCGTGGGACGTCATCATGGTTTCCCTTCATGTTTGCCTCATTCCCGAGGAGGCTGAGCACCTTCTCCCACATTTATGGGTTGTGTATCCTCTGTTATTTAATGCCTGTTCACGTCTCCTTCCATTCTCTTATGACATCGTCTCTCTTATTCGTGGTGTCCCATCGTCCTTTATACATTCTATTTACCAAGCCTGTGGTGATCAATACATGTTGCAAATATCTTCTCCCACTCTAGGAGTATACATATTTTCAAAGTAGTTTTCAACCTTTGCCAATAGGTTTGCTTCTGTCACCTAAAGGGAAGTTTTCCGTCATATGTCAGACTTGGGTCCTGGATCTCTGTTCATTTCCAAGGCAAACCATTCAGTATCACAGTAATCCAGGTCTATGCCCCAACCAGTAATGCTGAAGAAGCTGATGTTGAACAGTTCTATGAAGACCTACAAGATCTTTTAGAACTAACACCCAAAAAAGATGTCCTTTTCATTATCAGTTCAGTTCGGTTCAGTTCAGTTGCTCAGTCATGTCCGACCCTTTGCGACCCCATGAATCGCAGCACGCCAGGCCTCCCTGTCCATCACCATCTGCCGGTGTTCACTCAGACTCACGTCCATCAAGTCCGTGATACCATCCAGCCATCTCATCTTTGGTCGTCCCCTTCTCCTCCTGCCCCCAATCCCTCCCAGCATCAGAGTCTTTTCCAATGAGTCAACTCTTCACATGAGGTGGCCAAAGTACTGGAGTTTCAGCTTTAGCATCATTCCTTCCAAAGAAATCCCAGGGTTGATCTTCAGAATGGACTGGTTGGATCTCCTTGCAGTCCAAGGGACTCTCAAGAGTCTTCTCCAACACCACAGTTCAAAAGCATCAATTCTTCAGCGCTCAGCTTTCTTGACAGTCCAACTCTCACATCCACACATGACCACAGGAAACATCTTGGAATGTGAAGTCAAGTGGGCCTTAGGAAGCATCACTACGAACAAAGCTAGTGGAGGTGATGGAATTCTAGTGGAGCTATTTCAAATCCTGAAGGATGATGCTGTGAAAGTCCTGCATTCAATATGCCAGCAAATTTGGAAAACTCAGCAGTGGCCACAGGACTGGAAAAGGTCAGTTTTCATTCCAATCCCAAAGACAGGCAATGCCAAAGAATGCTCAAACTACCGCACAATTGCACTCATCTCACATGCTAGTAAAGTAATGCTCAAAATTCTCCAAGCCAGGCTTCAGCAATACATGAACCGTGAACTTCCTGATGTTCAAGCTGGTTTTAGAAAAGGCAGAGGAACCAGAGATCAAATTGCCAACATCCGCTGGATCATGGAAAAAGCAAGAGAGTTCCAGAAAACCATCTATTTCTGCTTTATTGACTATGCCAAAGGCTTTGACTGTGTGGATCACAGTAAACTGTGGAAAATTCTGAAAGAGAGGGGAATACCAGACCACCGTTTCATTATAGGGGACTGGAATGCAAAAGTAGGAAGTCAAGAAACACCTGGAGTAACAGGCAAATTTGGCCTTGGAGTACAGAATGAAGCAGGGCAAAGGCTAATGGAGTTTTGCCAAGAGAATGCACTGGTCATAGCAAACACCCTCTTCCAACAACACAAGAGAAGACTCTACACATGGACATCACCAGATGGTCAATGTCAAAATCAGATTGATTATATTCTTTGCAGTCAAAGATGGAGAAGCTCTATATAGTTAGCAAAAACAAGATCAGGAGCTGACTGTGGCTCAGATCATGAACTCCTTATTGCCAAATTTAGACTTCAATTGAAGAAAGTAGGGAAAACCACTAGACCATTCAGATATGACCTAAATCAAATCCCTTATGATTATACAGTGAAAGTGAGATATAGATTTAAGGGCCTAGATCTAATAGATAGAGTGCCTGATGAACTATGGACTGAGGTTCGTGACATTGTACAGGAGACAGGGATCAAGACCATGCCCATGGAAAAGAAATGCAAAAAAGCAAAATGGCTCTCTGGGGAGGGCTTACCAATAGCTGTGAAAAGAAGAGAGGTGAAAAGCAAAGGAGAAAAGGAAAGATATAAGCATCTGAATGCAGAGTTCCAAAGAAAAGCAAGGAGAGATAAGAAAGCCTTCCTCAGTGATCAATGCAAAGAAATAAAGGAAAACAACAGAATGGGAAAGACTAGAGATCTCTTCAAGAAAATTAGAGATACCAAGGGAACATTTCATGCAAAGATGGGCTCGATAACGAACAGAAATGGTCTGGACCTAACAGAAGCAGAAGATATTAAGAAGAGGTGGCAAGAATACAAGGAAGAACTGTACAAAAAAGATCTTCATGACCTGGATAATCACAATGGTTGATCACTCATCTAGAGCCAGACATCCTGGAATGTGAAGTCAAGTGGGCCTTAGAAAGCATCCCTATGAACAAAGTTAGTGGAGATGATGGAGTTCTAGTTGAGCTGTTTCAAATCCTGAAAGATGATGCTGTGAAAGTCCTGCATTCAATATGCCAGCAAATTTGGAAAACTCAGCAGTGGCCACAGGACTGGAAAAGGTCAGTTTTCATTCCAATCCCAAAGACAGGCAATGCCAAAGAATGCTCAAACTACCACACAATTGCACTCATCTCACCTTCTAGTAAAGTAATGCTCAAAATTCTCCAAGCCAGGCTTCAGCAATACGTGAACCGTGAACTTCCTGATGTTCAAGCTGGTTTTAGAAAAGGCAGAGGAACCAGAGATCAAATTGCCAACATCCGCTGGATCATGGAAAAAGCAAGAGAGTTCCAGGAAAACATCTATTTCTGCCTTATTGACTATGCCAAAGCCTTTGACTGTGTGGATCCCAATAAACTGTGGAAAATTCTGAGAGAAATGGGAATACCAGACCACCTGACCTGCCTCTTGAGAAATCTGTATGCAGGTCAGGAAGCAACAGTTAGAACTGGGCATGGAAAAACAGACTGGTTCCAAATAGGAAAAGGAGTACGTCAAGGCTGTATACTGTCACCCTGCTTATATAACTTATATGCGGAGTACATCATGAGAAACGCTGGGCTGGAAGAAGCACAGGCTGGAATCAAGATTGCCAGGAGAAATATCAATAACGTCAGATATGCAGATGATACCACCCTTATGGAAGAAAGTGAAGAGCTAAAAAGCCTCTTGATGAAAGTGAAAGAGGAGAGCGAAAAAGTTCGCTCAACGCTCAACATTCAGAAAACGAAGATCATGGCATCTGGTCTCATCACTTCATGGGAAATTGATGGGGAAACAGTGGAAACAGTGTCAGACTTTATTTTTGGGGGCTCCAAAATTACTGTGGATGGTGACTGCAGCCATGAAATTAAAAGATGCTTACTCCTTGGAAGGAAAGTTAAGACCAACCTAGATAGCATATTGAAAAGCAGAGACATTACTTTGCCAACAAAGGTCCATCTAGTCAAGGCTATGGTTTTTCCAGTAGTCATGTAGGGATGTGAGAGTTGGACTGTGAAGAAAGCTGAGCGCCGAAGAATTGCTGCTTTTTAACTGTGTTGTTGGAGAAGACTCTTGAGAGTCCCTTGGACTGCAAGGAGATCCAACCAGTCCATTCTAAAGGAGATCAGCCCTGGGATTTCTTTGGAAGGAATGATGCTAAAGTTGAAACTCCAATACTTTGGCCACCTCATGTGAAGAGTTGACTCATTGGAAAAGACTCTGATGCTGGGAGGGATTGAGGCTAGGAGGAGAAGGGGACGACAGAAGATGAGATGGCTGGATGACATCACTGACTCGATGGACATGAGTTTGAGTGAACTCCAGGAGTTGGTGATGGACAGGGAGGCCTGGTGTGCTGCAATTCATGGCTTCGCAAGGAGTCGTACATGACTGAGCAACTGAACTGAACTGAACTGAACTGAACTGTATCTGAATACCTGCCCGTGGAGGGACAAATGTAAGTCTGGAAAGAGTGTTTGCACTTTATCGTCTTTGGAAAAGCAAGCATTAGAAGAATGGGAATCTGCAGTAATACATTATTTATGTTAAGCTACCAACAGATCCTTAGTTTCTCCTGGTTGTTTTAGAGTTGCAAAAACATACTTTGCATGTGTGACATTTGTTACAAGATAATGCCAAGTAACTGTTAGAAAAATTTACATTTAGGTATAAAAATTTAAACGTATGCCCCTTTTTTACAAGCTCTGTATGCTCTAAATGTGTGACGGGATACTGGGTGCCACCGATCTGCAGTGAATCCTTAAACCCTTTGAAGTAGGTTCAGTTCATTCATGAAGAGCAGCAGGGGTTAAGAGCAAATTAGTGATGTGTTGTTCCCATGTTCTCTCTCCAAAGGACTTGGTGAATTTCATCGAAGCAAATTTTAAGAAACGGGAGTGCGTCTTCTTTACCAAAGATTCCAAGGCCACGTAAGCACCTCTTTCGCCTCTGATTTTGCTAGTGTGTTCAAAGATAAATTATTAACAACCATGACAACAGGCTAGTTCATTATTCAAGTTATTTGCATCTTGCAGTTCTCAGAAATGGTGTGCGAGCAGGAAGAATTTGGCAAGCAGCTTGTCCCTAGAGAGGTATCATTTCATATTTTAAGCTTTGGCTGGAGTGGGTGAAGGTTCCAAGACAGGCTGTCACTCTCTTGGTGTTCCCATGAGCCTGGGAGCCCGCCCGAGTAGCCGTGGCAATAAACCTTGTTATTTCATAGCCCTTGGCAGGCGGCAGCAGGCATGCGCACACGTGGTAACCTGACCGCTCCTCTGTCTGGCTGTTGACTGTGGCTATACAGTAGGACTTTGTTGTTTATCCTTTCTATATACAGTAGTCTAGCTGTTAATTAATTGTTTAGTCGCTGCCATAGTTTATGTTTAAAGACTGACTCTCTGTTGACCAGAGGCAATTACAGCAAGATCAGGGGTGTTACAATCAGCCAACCTTGGCTTGGCTACCTGTTCACTGCATGAACTTGAACTAATTATTATCTTCTGAACTGAATTTTCTTATCCTAGAAATCCAGCGAAGTATACATTCTGGGTTGTGGTAAGGATTCAGTGGGATGTTTCATAAAATTCCTACTATAGAAAGTTCTCAGTCAATGTGCTTTCTTTCTTTGTATAAATTGGAACATGAACAGCAGAAAAAATAAGAGCTTTCTATTTTGTCATTGGTATAAACTTAGTCATTATGAAGCATTTTGACAGAGTATAAATTCTGTGAGTCAGCTATCTATCCCCCATATTTCCCTGAAAGATTTTGTGTTAATTTGTTTGACTGGTAGAAAACAGCATTTGGATTCATTCATTCATTCAATCAATATTTATTGAGCGTCAACTGTATCAAGGGGACTTTACATTCTTGATCACGAATTCTACAACTGCCCTGCAAGGCAGCTGTTATCATTTGACTGACAAGTCAAGTGAGGCCTGGAGAAGCTCAGTATTTTACCCAGGGTCACATTGCTGGGCTTCCCTTGTGACTCTGATGGTTAAGAATCTGCCTGCAATACAGGAGATGCGGGTTTGATCCCTGGGTCAGGGAGATCCCCTGGAGAAGGAAATGGCAATTCACTCCAGTATTCTTGCTTCGAGAATCCCATGGACGGAGAAGCCTGGCAGGCTATGGGGTGCCATGGGTGGCAAAGAGTCGGACACGACTGAGGGACTAACACTTTCACTTTCATATTGCTGGTAGGAGAGAAATAAAGGACTGAACCTGGCTTTCTGATTCTTCTTTGTGCACATTTACTATGTGATGGTTTCTGTCATACAGCAATGCAAATCAGCCGTAATTATACTTATATCACCTCCTTCTTGAGCCTCCCTCCCCTGCCTCCAGACCACCCCTCTAGATCAGCACTATTTACAATAGTTAGGACATGGAAGCAACCATGTGTGTGTTCTTTTCGGGCCCAGCTCCTGCCCCTTCTAAGAACGACCGTGCCTTGGGCTGACTGTATTCATCAGTACCTTGTCATTTGCAGATATCCAATCTAATTGGCTTAAATGAGTGGTGGTTGTAATGGGACCTCGTGCTGGAAAGCACAGCCAGATCCAGGGCTTAGTATTACCAAGACCCTGCCTCTTTTTTTCATCTGTGAGGCTGTCCTTCTCTGGGTGTGAAGGCTCCTCCTTTGTAATGCAAAATGGATACCACAACTCTGGCTGATACCATTTCAGCTTACCAGTGAAGGGTAAGAGGGCCTGGTTCCTAGAAATTCTACCCAAAGTCCTGGAACCTTGATCTTGGAGTTCATGGCTTTTACTGGCCTGGCATGGGCCATGGACCCATTCTAATCCTTGGGAAGGTGATGGAATATGTAGTTGGCCAGTCTTGGGTCATTGGAAGGACTGATGCTGAAGCTGAAACTCCAATACTCTGGCTACCTGATGCGTACCTGACTCATTGGAAAAGACCCTGATGCTGGGAGGGATTGGGGGCAGGAGGAGAAGGGGACGACCGAGGATGAGATGGCTGGATGGAGTCACTGACTCGATGGACGTGAGTCTGAGTGAACTCCAGGAGATGGTGATGGACAGGGAGGCCTGGCATGCTGCGATTCACGGGGTCGCAAAGAGTCGGACACGACTGAGCGACTGAACTGAACTGAATATAGTAGCTGCTAGCCATGTGTGGCTGTTTAATTTAATTTGAAAATTCAGCTCTTTGGTTGCACTAGCCAATTTCAAATGCTCATATGGGCTGATGCAGGTAAAGACTATTCCCATTATCGTAGAAAGGACCATTGCACAGAGCCCATTACAACAAAAGCAAAGTTCTTCCTGTCTCTACCTAGAACCCATGATAGCTGAGGCAGTGAGAACTGAAGAAAACAAACCCGGATTCAGGGACGTACAGCCTCGGGAGTGCCAGGAGGCGACCCCTAACTGGGCAGCAGTGTCTCAGAGGGTACCCTCAGCAACAGGGGCCATAGTCAGGCATCACTCTCCTGTGACCACACAAGAAACAAACATCTGAAAGGGGTTAAAGAAGAGAAACATGAGTGGTCTGGGCTTAGCATATACAGGACAACTCTGGGGAGATTTGCAGTAGCTTACGTCAGCTGGTGTGCCAAGCAGCAGCCAAATTACAGTATCACTGTTACCAGTCACTTCCCTTGATTCCTTTGTCTGATGAGTAATTTAGATTACTCATCAGATGAAAATAATAAATATAAGAAGTTGAAAAGCTTATGGAGTCTTGACTCTGGTCTATAACCTTGAGTCTCCTCTGAGATAGGCACTGGGAGACCCCGAGGTGTTCCTGTCCTCAGCTGGTGGTGTGGAGGGTGAGGGCTGCTCACAGCAAGGCCCTTCGTTTGGGGTCAGACCTGAGCTGCAGTCAGACACCATCAGGTGGGCAGTTGTAGATTTCGCTATCCTCCATCCACTTCTGCTGCAGCTAGTAGAAACACCCATCCTTCCCACACCAGGTCCATATGGACACAACGCCCAGTCAGTCCGTTCAGTCGTTCAGGCCTGTCCGACTCTGTGACCCCATGGACTGCAGCATACCAGGCTTCCCTGTCCACCACCAACTTCAAGAGTTTACTCAAGCTCATATCCATTGAGTTGGTGATGCCGTCCAACCATCTCATCCTCTGTTGTCCCCTTCTCCTCCTGCCTTCAATCTTTCCCAGCATCTGGACTGAACTGAACTGAACCCAATCATCAAGATGGAGCCAGACAAGCTTCTCATTGGAGATCACCCAAAACACACCCCTATTCTTGGAACGGAAAAGGGTTTGAGAGTCACTCTTCAGTTGTAGCAAAGAAAGATGGGACAGGGACTTCCCTCCCCAATCCTGCAATGAACTCGGGTGGGTGTGGAAGGACCCCAAAGGATAGTGGGACAGAAACAGCTAAAGAGAGAGGGGAGGAAGCCAACTTGGACCACAATAGTGGGGAGGATCCTGAAACCACCAGGAGCAGCCTCAGCTCAGGAAGTGCCCCAGGGCTAGTCAGAGAAAAGACTAAAGCAGCTGCAGTCAAGTCCAGTTGACTTTTTAAAATTTTTCTCGGCCAAACCGAGTGATGCCTGAGACACCTGTTCCAAAAAAAGAGGCAAGGTTACTGGTGGAGGAATGATTTTGGATTTTAGGTTCTAGCTCAATTTTTATAACTGTAGAAAATATCGAATGTTTTGATATCAATTCAGATAATTTCTGTACCCTAAATAATTAAGATTTGGGTTTCCCTGGTGGCTCAGTGGTAAAGAATTCATCTGCAATGCAGGAGACATGGGTTTGATTACTGGGTCGGGAAGCTCTTGGGGAGCAGGCAATGGCAACCCACTCCAGTATTGTTGCCTGGGAAATCCCATGGACCGAGGACCCTGGCAGGCTCCAGTCCACAGGATTGCAAGAGTTGGATGTTAGTGAGCGACTGAACATAACTACACACACACACATACGCAGTGTTAGTAGTTAAGACTTTCAGTTACAAAGAACCCGAGTTATTTTAACCTAAATGAAGAAATTTACTCCAAAGAAAAGGAAGAGCCCTGCAGAACCTGAGAGATAAGTGGCTGGGAGTCTAGAATAGTTAGGGCTATGGCCAGCGCGTGTGAAGGCTCAAGAAGTCTTCTCTGTCTTTTATTCCCATGCCTCTCTGCATTCCTGCTTTCTTCTTTCTCACTGGAGATACAGGTGCAGTGTACTGCCTGAATCTTCCATGGCACAGGGATAAAACATCAAGATAGTTTTTAAACAACCGAGGTGATGAGAACAGTCTGGAAATTAGATGTGATGCTAAAATCTCTTTTTGTGTTGATTTAAGCTAATCATGTGCGGTCTAAGAGACGTGATGAAACATTTAGGCAGGTTTAATGAAATCTGTTCCTTCCTGTCAATGTCCTCCTGCTTAGGGAGAATGTGTGCAAGTGTGGCTACGCCCAGAACCAACACATAGAAGGCACCCAGGTCAACCAAAACGAGAAATGGAATTACAAGAAACACACAAAGGAACTTCCCACCGATGCTTTCGGAGATATTCAGTTTGAGACTCAGGGGAAGAAAGGGAAGGTAAGCAATGGTTTTCTACTTGAACTAGCTAATCCATATGCTAACATGGTAGGCTACTGAAGTATCTCGAGTTACTTCAGATTGCCTGATAGTATGTATGAAAGCAGAAGAGATGGGTTGTCAACTCAAACATGATTGCAGAAAAAGATAAATCTTGTGAAAAATCAAGCGCTGTGATTAGATTACGTGCCTTGGCAACACTTCTCAGGTGGTTGTTAAGGCAGTAGTGAGTAGCGAGGAAAGAGCAGAATGAGTTCCATCTGAAAGGTGTTGGTAACGCCAAGGTGGCGGGTTCAGTTCCCATATGGGCCACCAAATGTTATGACTGTGGGCATGGGCTGGAAAAGAATTTCCAGACAGAGTATTTTAGAAGAGAGGATTCACTGAGAACAAAGGACTGAGGTAGTGAGAGGTGCTGCAAAGACAGCAGGCTGACTTTTTGCCAGACCAGGGAGAGATGACCACCAAAGGGAGAATAGAGCGGGAGATGCTATTGGAACAGCAGGCCGATCCTGAGGTGCTTTCAAGGGAGAGCTGATGCTTTGGAGGGCTTGCAGCCAATTTTTATAGCCTCAGGACAAAGAAAATTCCTAACGGAAGGGTTGGCATTAAGTCTTTGGTCCTATATGGTACGCATGTTACTTAACATAGAGATGGGAGTTGGCTGGTTAGGGACAGGCTGGCTCTTGACAAACAAGGTGGCCTTTGACAATGGTTGTCATGGAGCTTGGCTCATTCTGGAAATATTGGCCCATGACCCCAGGATGGCTGGCTTGCCACCCAGTGTCCTCTCTCCAGGCACAGCGCAGGCTCATGCAATATCCTCGTTGACCCTCCCTGCTACAGAATGCCCGACAAATGCATTTGTGGTTTAGTGTGGCATATGGCATTCTCGAGAGTACACGTGCCTTGAATAAGGTGACATCTTCCTTTGCACACCGACACTGCAGGCTCTCACACAGCATTTTACAAAGCTGTTTAATGGATTGTGTCGAATGGAAACAAAAAGGATAACTTCAGAGTTGTGAGTTAAGTTTCATTGGGGGCAAATGAGGACTATAGCCAAGGAGACAGCATCTCAGATAGCTCTGAGGAGCTGCTCCAAAGAGGTAGGGGGGCAAGGTCAGTGTTACATATGATTTTAGTGAAGGGGGTACGTGCAGTCATGCTCCCACTTTGGTAGACGCTTGCTGCTAGTCATGAGAAGCAGGTGTCTCCATGAACGATTTTAGTGCTTTTGTAGATATGAGAAGATGCAAGAATTTGGGCTCATATAATATGCTGAAAATACCTGTCTGAAGCCCTGTTCTGTGGGTTTTCCCCAGAGCGCAGAGAGTTTCACTCTTGATCTCCACCCTGTACTCACCGCTGCGGCTGGGGTTTGATTCCCGATCAGGGAAGCCGTTCTTCTTCCTCTCCCCCGGCACCTACTGGCCTCCCCAGTGTGACCATACCACCCTTTAGGGCTTCCCTGGTGGCTCAGAGAGTAAAGAGTCTGCCTGCAACGCAGGAGACCTGGGTTCAGTCCCTGGGTTGGGAAGATCCTCTGCAGAAGGGAATGGCAACCCACTCCAATATGCTGGCCTGGAGAATTCCAAGAACAGAGGAGCCTGGCGGGCTATAGTCCATGGGGTCACAGAGTCGGACACGACACGACTAATATTTTCCCTTTCAGAGGCAGATGGCAGGTGCCCGTTTTCGGTTGGCCATTATTAACAGTTTCCTTAAATTCTCCTCTGTCCATCTGTCTCTTCCCAAGGCCTCTGTCTCGGGATGGGCCACCACTGTCTTGCCTCCCCACCTGTCTTGGCTCACAGTCTGTAGTTAGCACTCCTGCCGGAGGGCTCCCCGAAATGTAAATCCCTCTGCTTAGAACACCGCCTTTAGGATGAAGTCTCCAGCTCTCCAGCTGGCTTGGGTGTCCCTGCAGGGGCACCCACGTCCCCTTCCACTGCCCCAAGGGGACCTTCGTCCCGGCCGTGCGCTCCCGTCCCAAAGGAACAGGTAGACCGGGCCACGTCCCCGCCATCAGGAGAGCACCTGCGGACCCTGATGCTTCTGTCCTTCCCCACAGTATATCCGACTGTCCTGCGACACGGACGCGGAAACGCTGTACGAGCTGCTGACCCAGCACTGGCACCTGAAAACACCCAACCTGGTCATTTCCGTGACTGGCGGCGCCAAAAACTTCGCCCTGAAGCCGCGCATGCGCAAGATCTTCAGCCGCCTGATCTACATCGCGCAGTCGAAAGGTGCGCGGGGCCCGCGGTGGCCGAGGGGACCGTCCCGGGCGGGGACGTGGCGCCCGCGGGTTTGTCCGTCCAGGCTGCGCCGCGTCTTCAGAGACTGAACGAAATTGTCCTCTGCCATTCATGCGCAAGACTGCAGATACTCTAGAGCTGTATGATTAATCCTATTAGAAACAAGATCCTTAAATGAGGAAAGAGATCCGGAACTCCGCGGGGTGCGGTGGGGGGGTGGGGGTGGGGGAGGGAGGGGGGATTTCCTGAATCAGAGCTCAGGAAATTGCATGTGGGTAATTGCATGTTTCTCTTAACCTAACGTTTTCATTTAGTCGTTTTTACATAAAATACTCGGAGTATTCTGGCCAATCAAAAAAGAAAGTTTAATATTTGCTGTTTCATTTGGGGACCAATAATATGCTTTGAAAAAAGTGACCTTGCCTCGCAGGTTGTGAGCACCAGGTGAGTGTCTGATGGGGATCAAAACACAGAACCCTGGCTTTGTTATTTGAAATATTTTGCTTATTTTTTCTTTTTGATTTTTTGTTATGATAAATTTTAAACCTACAGAAGAGTTGTAAGAATAATCCAGTGAATATCTGTACAGCCTTCACTTAAATTTACCAATTGCTAAAAATGTCTCATGTTTGTCTTATCCCTCTCTCTAGATATTCATGTATTATGATTTTAAAAATTGTTTGAGGGATTCCCTGGTAGTCCAGTGGTTATTGTTGTTATTGTTCGGTTACTAAGTCGTAGCCGACTCTTTGCAATCCCATGGACTGCAGCATGCCAGGCTTCCCTGTCCTCTGTTAGCTCCCGGAGTTTGCCCACGTTCTTGTTAATCGAGTTTTGTTGTTGTTCAGTTGCTCAGTTGTGTCTGACTCTTTGGTGATGCTATCTAACCATCTCATACAGTGGTTCAGTTCAGTTCAGTTCAGTTGCTCAGTCGTGTCCAATTCTTTGCGACCCCATGAATCGCAGCACGCCAGGCCTCCCTGTCCATCACCAACTCCGGGAGTTCACTCAGACTCGCGTCCATCGAGTCAGTGATGCCATCCAGCCATCTCATCCTCGGTCGTCCCCTTCTCCTCCTGCCCCCAATCCCTCCCAGCATCAGAGTCTTTTCCAATGAGTCAACTCTTCGCATGAGGTGGCCAAAGTACTGGAGCTTCAGCTTTAGCATCATTCCTTCCAAAGTAATCCCAGGGCTGATCTCCTTTAGAATGGACTGGTTGGATCTCCTTGCAGTCCAAGGGACTCTCAAGAGTCTTCTCCAACACCACAGTTCAAAAGCATCAATTCTTCAGCGCTAAGCCTTCTTCACAGTCCAACTCTCACATCCATACATGACCACTGGAAAAACCATAGCCTTGAGTAGATGGACCTTAGTTGGCAAAGTGATGTCTCTGCTTTTGAATATGCTGTCTATGTTGGTCATCACTTTTCTTCCAAGGAGGAAGCGTGGTTAGGACTCTGAATTTCCACTGTGGAGGGCACAGGTCCAACCTCTAGTCAGGGCATTAAGATCCCCAAACCGTGGGGCGCGATAGCCTCCCCCCCCCCCCAGCCCCCCACACAAAGAAAAATCCTTTGAGGGTAAATTTTAAGTATCCTGAGCTTTAGCCCTCAAGCACACACATTAGCACATGTCTCTGAAGAACAAGCCTGTTTTCTCATGTAACTGGTATAATTTTCAAACCTGAGGAAGTTCACATTGACCAATACAGTTGTCTAACAAAATATTCTTGTTTTAATTTTGCTAATTATCCCAACAATGTTCTTCAGAGCAAAAAAAGTTTTTTGTTTTTTTTCTCCACCTGGATTCCAATCCATTTAGCTTTTCATATCATAGAAAACTGAAAAGCTTTCTCTCCTCTGGAAATGTTCTTTAATCTTTTTGGCCTTTCAGGACATTTTTGAAGACTATAGGCAACTTTTTTTTTTTTTTTTTACAGAATTCCTTTCATTTGACCTTGACTAATATTTCCTTGAGATTTGATTCTGTTTATCAAAGTCTAATGTTTATTTTATTAGTTTATCTAATGCTAAGATTTTAAAAACTTAATCTTTTTTGTTCATCATGGATTTTTGGGGCATCAATTTTTACATTTATTTATTTATTGGCCATGCTGCATAGCATGCAGATCTTAGTTCCCCTCCTGATCAGGGATTGAACCCTTGCCCCCTGCAGTGGGGACTTGGAGACTTAACCCCTGGACCACCAGGGAAGTCCCTTGAAAACATTTTTATTAAGAATATTAGTTGACAGAACTAAGGTAGCATATACTTTTTCTTAAAATCAAGAAGAAAGGGTGGTTTCTCCCTATATTTATTCTTAATTTCCTGGTCAACCACATGGGACCGCAGTAGATGCTTTGTTATGAAACCCAGCAGCTGACTTCCTCACCACTAAATCTGAACATGCATAATGCATTCCTTCAGCATATACTTCTTATATGCCTGCCATGTGTCAGAAGTTGTTTTAGGTACTGGGAATAAATAGAGTGGAACAAAGCAGACAAAAGTCCCCAGGCCAGGATTCTTCTTAGATGAAGTGAATGGCCGGAGCTGGGGGTTCATTGTCTTCTTGTACTCTGGGTCAGCCATTTGGAGAGCTGCTTCGTCTCCCATTGCCTCATTTGAAAGGGGGGTATTGACAACTGAAATCTGTCTGCAGGAAGGAGACTGGGTGCCAGGGGGTCTGGAATTCACACCTTGTGAGAACTGGCCAAAGGAATGGGATCTGAATGTTCTAGGGACTACATCATGTTTACCGTAAAATATTGGAAGGACTTTTATGTGGGAGATGACTAAAGTAGCTCCCTGTCGGGAAGTCAGTAACAAAATTGGAGAATGGAGACAACAATGAACAAAGGGATTTTCTAACAGTTGGGGGAGGGGGCTGCCTCTCGACTCCTCAGAATTCCGGGAGACTGGTGGCCAAGCCTCAGGCTAGATTCCTGCCTGGGTGGCACACTGGCCTAGGCACATTTTCAACTTTAGATTCCATTATTGTGTGAAATCATATTTTTAGGTATTTTGTTTACTACAGTTTTGAAAACAAAGCTGTGAAAAACTCTTGGCCTTGCAAAGATCATCAAATAGAAAACTTCAAACACCAGTGTGCAAGCTTGTGCAATTTTAAAGTTAAATTGTAGGCACCAGGGTCATGCTAGAAGATCCCATGGACTGTAGCCCACCAGGCTCCTCTGTCCATGGGATTCTCCAGGCAAGAATACTGGAGTCGGTTGCCATTCTCTTCTCTTGGGGATTTTCCTGACCCATGGATCAAACCCAGGTCTCCCACATTGCAGGCAGATTCTTTACCATCTGTGCCACTAGGGAAGCTCAAAGTTAAATGGTAGGCACCAGGTCCTGCTAGGAAGATCACTCCAGATCCATGGGGGCGGGAGGTGTGGGAGCAGAGCGTTCCACTTTCCATGATGACATTGCTTAACTTGCTCAACAGCTAAGGGCAGGCGCTTATTAGGCATGAAAAGATTTACCTGAGAGGTGATTAAAGGGACAGATTCCTTGGCCCTGCCTCCCAGAGAGTCTGATGATGTGAGTCTAGGGTGGGGTCTAGAATCTCTGTCTTTTTAAGCACCATCTCTTAGACACTCGGATATCCTCTTCTCTTTCCTAAGTCCATGTCGTAGGTTGAATGTAGTCCAAAGTGTGGCCGGCGATGCTGGGTCCTGGTGCTCACAGGTGGGGCTTCTTTAGGGATTGAGTACAGGATGAAAAACTTACTCCGAGCCTCTGTTCTCCTCTCCTGTTGGCAGGTGCGTGGATTCTCACTGGAGGCACCCACTATGGGCTGATGAAGTTCATCGGGGAGGTGGTGAGAGATAACACCATCAGCAGGAATTCGGAGGAGAACATTGTGGCCATTGGCATCGCCGCTTGGGGCATGGTCTCCAACAGGGACACCCTCATCAGGAATTGTGATGTGGAGGTATGGGCAGGATATGAGGAGGTCTGCGGGGTCACAGCAGAGAGTGACCCTGGCACGGGGGTCTGGGATGCCATCAGCTCGTAGGAAGTTGGCCTTACAAGGTTCCTTTGGAACCTCAGGAATTAAAAATAAGGATGACATAATCAAAGGGGTTCTGTGAAGGAGTTACCAATAGATGTGTTTTGTTCATGAAAATTTGTCCCCAGCAAATCCTGTTAGAGTCAGTTCTTTAGTTTTTTATTCTCTGGTACTAAGTCTTATGACGAAGTATACGTTTAATTACCTCTTTTCATAATCCTGTAACTATGTGCTCCTCAAGAGCTAAGACTCCATTTTATTCATTTTCTAATCCCTAGACCCTGGCATAGGTCTTAGCATATGATGGATTCTAGACAAATATGTGTATATCAATATCCACCTCTATCATATCCACATGCACACAAATATGTATGTCTGGACACGCACACACACACTTTCCCGAATGCTATCCATTTCAGTTAATTTATACAAAAGAGCACAGGGCGATGAAATAAGAACTGGATTGGGAATCTGATTCTTACACAGCCACCGGTCATTTATGTGACATTAGGGAAGTGATCCAACTATTCTGAACCTTCATTTCCTCATATTTAAAATGATGGCCTGAACTATAAGATTTTTAAGACCCTTCTGCCCTTAGGAAATCTGGAAAGAGGCCTCAATATAGTTGAACCCAGAGAGTCAGCCTTTCGTGAACCCATAAAGATGTCATCAGGCACTTTGGCCAACAAGTAAGTCTCAAAGACAAGTTGCCGTGTGCTTTTCAGGGATATTTTTCAGCTCAGTACATTATGGATGACTTCAAGAGAGACCCTCTGTACATCCTGGACAACAACCACACCCACCTGCTGCTTGTGGACAACGGCTGCCATGGGCACCCCACAGTGGAGGCAAAGCTCCGGAATCAGCTGGAGAAGTACATCTCTGAGCGCACGATTCAAGGTCAGTGTTTACGAGATGGGACGTTAGAAAAACAGATGAACAAAAGCAGCAGCAGCATCAACAATCGCTCCCAATTATTGAGTGAAGCATGGTAAACCCATCCTATCAGATGCTCTACTGCCAAAGAAGAGTCGTTGTATCTCTTCTTTAATATGCTAGAAATGCTTCTGCTCCTATGATAGGTACCCTCTAATGTGTTAGAACATTGATGGATGCTGCCTTGTCCCACTCTGGCTTGGCAATAAAGAGACCTGCTCTCCATTCTGCTTGACAGCATTTAAGACCTGGTAAAATTCACAGTAGCAAACTGCACTGATGAAGCAATGGGATTTGCTAGAGTAGAAGTGATAAAAAACCAACCCACTAGCTGAACAGTTAGATGATTTACTTCTTTGGATATTGGCTGCTTCTCTATACCATTGTTGTTTAGTTGATAAGGCCCATCTAACTCTTTCGTGACCCCATAGACTGTAGAATGCCAGTCTCCTCTTGCTCATGGAATTTTCCAGGCAAGAATACTGGAGTGAGTTGCCATTTCCATCTCTAAGTGATTTTCCTGACCGAGGGATTGAACTTGTGTCTCCTACTCTTTACCACTGAACCAACCAAAATTGCCTAAAACATTGGTTTCACGGGGAGAATGCAACCATTGAGCGAAAACCTTTATTTGCTATGGAAAGTGATAAATAATGTCTTCCTACTGCTGAGATGTTGGTGTTGAGATGTGTCCTGTTGTGGAACCAGATTACCACATGATCTAGTGACAGTCTCCATCACAGAGACTTGCTGGATATAATCTCAATCTTTTCTTTTCTCAATGGGAAGTCTGTGGAGAAAGACATTTATATATGCAGTCATCTCTCTGGAGAAAACACATAGTTATGCAGATTTTTCATGCACATGAGAAAGCATAGATTATGCAAATGAGTGAAAGTGTAATTATTGTCAGGATAAATTTGAACCTGACTATATATATTCAGGTCAGTTCAGTTCAGTTACTCAGTTGTGTCAGACTCTTTGCAACCGTAGCACACCAGGCCTCCCTGTCTATCACCAACTCCCAGAGTTTACTCAGATTCATGTCTATTGAGTCGGTAATGCCATCCAGCCATCTCACCCTCTGTCGTCCCCTTCTCCTCCCGCCTTCAATCTTTCCCAGCATCAGGGTCTTTTCTGTTGAGTCAGCTCTTCGCATCAGGTGGCCAAAGTACTGGAGCTACAGCTTCAGCATCAGTCCTTCCAATGAATATTCAGGACTGATTTCCTTTAGGATGGACTGGTTGGATCTCCTTGCAGTCCACGATATTTATTAGCAAAAGTCAAGCATTCACAGACGTTAGCATTTTAAATAAACATCATGCAGTGTGACTCCGGTCACGCTACTGCTGGTTTGGAGCCCAGAGATGATCCATTGTGATCAACTGATGGTCAGGTTCGTTAGGTCTGCAGCCAGCAGCCCCACCCTGGGCTCAAGGGGCAGAAGTTCCCTTGAGGTGGGTGAGTATTTCTGATGAGCCCAAAATATATTTTATGTTTTATATTTTACAGATTCCAACTACGGTGGCAAGATCCCCATTGTGTGTTTTGCCCAAGGAGGTGGGAAAGAGACTTTGAAGGTGAGTCTTGGTTTGGTTTTCTTAAAGATTGGCCAACAAGTTTGCTCAACTGGTTTGTATTTTCATGGCTTTGGGGGCTCACCTAACCTAATCTGATTGCTTTCTTTTCTACAGCAAGTAAGTAGCATTTTTCCAATCACACAGTGTTGCCCTCACAGACTTATGTTGTCTCCTCAGCTGAGAAGATTTAGGAAGAGACTTTGTAGCAACACGAATAGTCTGTGTACTTACTGTTGGCTTTGGCCATCAACCAGCCAAATAGAAGGGCTTGACCTGAACTCACAAGACTCAGGGATGGTAACCAACAGTTATGTTGGAAAACCATGGCCACCCTGTGACCACACACACTTGGAATTACATGAAATTCCTGGCAGAGTTAGTTAGAATCATAATCTAACGCTTCTCTTTGTTTATTATTTTCTGTAACAATGATCCGTTCGTTTATTCTTCCATCAGCAGGCATTTATTATGTACCTTCTAGGAGACCTACTGTTGAAAACATTATTAAATAAAGATTTTTCAGAGAAAGACTTTTCAGAGAAAAATTAGAGATTTTTTTTTCAGTGTGAAATAGTCAGTATGGAAATGCTTGAAGAGGCAGTCACATTAAAGAGGAAGAGAGATGGAGAAAAAGTAATTGAAGATGGTTGCCTCTATTATCACTCAGATTTTAGATTTGGAATTAAGGTTTCCAGCGAGGTGCTGCCAGTCTAGAGTATCGCATTTCTGCAGCATTTCCCTCAAAGTCTGTTTAGGCAATTCACAACCCACAGATGCTGCAGGAGAGAGGAGAGAGGGAGGAGAAACTGCCCACTGAGCTCTTCATCCTTCAGCTCACTCTCCTATCACCCTCACTCCCGCCCCAGCACGGCCCTGACACCCACCTTTGGCACAGGTAGGGAGGTGAAGATGGATCCCAGCCTGATCTGATGAAGGCTCCACACTCTATGGGCAACGTCTTCTGTAAGGGAGACAGCACTCCTGGCTAAAGGAAGGGGCTGTGCTCCCATGTACATCACTTTGTCTTGTTGTCAAGTGGTTAAAATTCTTAAGACCTGATTCCCCTATGCTGGTCTCTGTGGTTTTTATCAAGGAAATAAAACTGTGGTACATGTTTATCCAGAAAACAAATATATTTTTCTTTTCTTTTCATAAAAGGAGAAAAGACAATTATTTGAGGAGGGAAATATGTGTGTCAAAAAAGTGTGCCAGCTTCTGGGAAGGTATTTTCATGCCTTAAAACTATGCATATTATTCACCTCTGTCAGATAAGTCATCAATGACAATGTTGAGGACCATCTTAAGAGTTGTCATTTAAATCTATGATGTCAATATTTGGAGTGATCAGTTTTATATAGAGGGACATTTTGAAGCACTTATTTATGGAAAACTTGCCAGCTGCACATGTCCTTACTATGGAATTTGATACTACCACAGGATGTAAGACAACTGGCTTACATTTCTGATTCTCAAAGTGGGTGCAAGTACTTGGTTTGCTTCGGATTGAATGCTTCTATCCCCGCAGAAGGATAGAGTGCAGAGATGTGTCCATGTGATTTGTTCACCAGCTTGATTAGAGCCTCGGTCCGGGCCGGGTTCTGTTGATCCTCTGGTCGACTCTTACCTCCCTTCTCGCAGGCCATCAATACCTCCGTCAAAAGTAAAATCCCCTGCGTGGTGGTGGAAGGCTCGGGGCAGATCGCTGATGTGATCGCGAGCCTGGTGGAGGTGGAGGACGTCCTGACGTCATCCATCGTCAAGGAGAAGCTGGTGCGCTTCCTGCCGCGCACCGTGTCCCGGCTGCCTGAGGAGGAGACCGAGAGTTGGATCAGATGGGTGAGTTGCAGGGGGGCAAGTTCACGGGAAGGGAGGGGGCGGGCGCCTCCACTGCCAGCCTATTTATACTTTCTCAGCGACTTGGAAACTGCACTCCAGCCCAAACAGGTGTTTTTTCTTGGAAACTGAAGCTCATATACATTAAATGACTTGCCTAGTCTCCATACCTCATAAGGTGTAGCAGTTCAGTTCAGTTCAGTTCAGTTCAGTCACTCAGTCGTGTCCGACTCTTTGCGACCCCATGAATCGCAGCACGCCAGGCCTCCCTGTCCATCACCAACTCCCGAAGTTCACTCAGACTCACGTCCATCGAGTGGGTGATGCCATCCACCCATCTCATCCTCTTCTTCTGCCCCCAATCCCTCCCAGCATCAGAGTCTTTTCCAATGAGTCAGCTCTTCGCATGAGGTGTCCAAAGTACTGGAATTTCAGCTTTAGCATCAGTCTTTCCAAAGAACACCCAGAACTGATCTCCTTTAGAATGGACTGGTTGGATCTCCTTGCAGTTCAAAGGACTCTCAAGAGTCTTCTCCAACACCACAGTTCAAAAGCATCAATTCTTCGGCGCTCAGTTTTCTTCACAGTCCAACTCTCACATCCATACATGACCACAGGAAAAACCATAGCCTTGACTAGATGAACCTTTTTTGGCAAAGTAATGTCTCTGCTTTTCAGTATGCTATCTAGGTTAGCAGATGGGGCTTAAATTCCAGTCCG
This sequence comes from Capra hircus, assembly GCF_001704415.2. Lineage (NCBI taxonomy): Eukaryota > Metazoa > Chordata > Mammalia > Artiodactyla > Bovidae > Capra > Capra hircus. The sequence goes on along the minus strand of NC_030810.1, from coordinate 7,170,768 downwards.
CCTGTTTTCAAAGCTGATACTCCTTCTTTCATACCCTGCCAATAAGCGTTGAGCTTCTGTGTCTCCTATCAGCAGTGGGGGGTGAGGGGGTGGGGGGTGGGGGGTGAAATCCCTGTGGTGATGTTTTAGAAATGCAGATTCTAAATTGAATCTGTATCTAGTGGAGAAGCTGTTACTACAGAAAGATTGCCTTTCTAAGTTAACTGGCCTGTGATTCATTCACAATCTCTCATCTTTCCTATCGGATCATGTGAGAAATGTATACTGATTGAAATATCTCCGGCTTCTTATTGCTAAGCCTGTAAAGTATTTTAACATAGTGCTGTGCTTTCTCACTTTTCTCTCTTGAGTCATGATTGGTGTTGACTTGAAATGACTTTCATCTTGTTGACTGTTCAGTTTGTGATAGCCTTTACATTGATAGGAGTGGGGACGTTCCCATCAGCTCATTTGAAAATGGCCTTCGATGTTTGGGTATTCTTAGGAGTGTGTGCTGCCGCTTGGGAAGTTTTCCATAAAGGAAATAACAGGATGTAGACAGCAAGAGTTATTTTAATCATGCAACCCATTTCATCATTAGAGTGAAAGGTTGAATTTAGTCTAAATAATTTTTATAAGTTCTTTAATTAACTTGGTATTTCAGCAGCATTTCATTGTGGAAGAACCTCAAAGTGTCAAATTTGGCAAACTGAAATCTTGGAGTAGTGAAGACAATCCTGCTCATGGTAGCGTTTGTCATCATGTTTTTTCTTTTATCGAAGCACAGTTGATTTGCAATGTTGTGTTCATTTCAGGTATACAGCAAAGTGATTCATATATATATATATATATATACACACACACATATATATATATATATATATATATATATGCTGTGCCCATTTGCTCAGTCATGTCTGACTCTTTTGTGATCTCATGGACTGTAGCCCACCAGGCTCCTCTGTCCATGGGATTTTCCAAGCAAGAATACTGGAGTGGGTTGCCATTCTCTTTTCCAGGGGATCTTCTCAACCCAGGGATCAAACCCTCATCTCCTACATTGGCAGGCAGATTCTTTACCACTGAGCCACAGGGGAAGCCCATGTATATGTATATATATATATATATATATATACACACACACACACAAGTATATGTGTGTGCATGCATGCTAAGTCACTTTAGTCATGTCCTCTTGGTGACCCTATGGAGCATAGCCTGCCAGGCTCTTCTATCCATGGGATTCTCCAGGCAAGAATACTGGAGTGGGCTGCCATGCCCTCCCCCAGGGGATCTACCTGACCCAGGGATCAAACTTGTGTCTCTAATGTCTCTTGCACTGGCAGGCATATATATATATATATATATGTAACATTCTTTTGCAGATTATTTTTCATTATAGATTATTACAAGATACTGAGTGTAGTTCCCTGTCCTAAACAGTAAATCTTTCTTTATTTTATATGGAACAGTGTGTATTGGTCTTTGTCATTATTTAAAGCAAGCATGAACAAATCAAATTCTTGTAAATAATGAGAAAAATCAAGCCAATCGTCTAGGCTACCGGGTACTCTGTATTAAATTAAAGAACAATGAGACCCTCTTGGCTTTACTTAATTTCACATGACTGGGCAGTTAGGTGATGATCCAGGGAAGGTATGGCAGGATCAAAGTGATCAGGACACAAGTCCTTTCCGGATTAAGCTTCACTACTAAGACTCAGAAGACGCAGCTGCATCTTCTTCCTATGCCCGAGTCTCTGTTGGTGCTGAATGATGCCCTGTCCAACAAACGCTTATGTGATGTTCCTACTTGAGATGCCACGTTTTGCGGATTTTGCTAAAAAGGGCAACGCTAGTGGTTTTCTGTGAAAGCTCTTGCTGGGATTTGCTTGTATCTTGTTCAAGTCCAGTAATAGCGTGATATCAGCATCATTGATGACGAAGGCCAAGTTGAAAGATGTGGCTTAGGGGTGCAGCCATCACGGACCTCCTCATGCTGAGCCCCAGAATGAGACAGAGGAACCCACCCAGACAGAGGCAGCCCTGGGGGATTGCCGGCCGCTGTCAGGCGACACGTGGTGACAGCTGACACCAGAGCACTAGCCCCCTGCAAGGAGCAGATCCCAACAAAGGAGCAGGAAGGGGCTGGCTGGGCATGGCCAAAGTGGTCCATTGGCTGTGTCAATCCCCAGCCCTGAGCCAATCGAGGTAGCGGTGAAGAATCCGCCTGCCAGTGGAGGAGACAGGAAACATGGATTCGATCCCTGCGTTGGGAAGATACTGTGGAGAAGGAAACGGCAGCCCACTCCAGTATTCTTGCCCGGAGAATCCCTTGGACAGAGGAGCCTGGCAGGCTACAGTCCATGGGGTCGCAAAGAGTTGGACGTGGCTGAACATGCATACACACAAACACCCTGAATACCCAGGGGCCCGATTTGAATAGAGTGTCCTCCGGGTGAAAATATGTAGGTGAGAGAAATATGTATAACCCGCAGTGGTTATTTCCGGTTCCCCATATATTCAGACCTAAACTGCTGGAGTCATTCCAAACATATCAAGGGAGCAACCCCAAAGCACAGATAGAAACCTAAGGCTTTGTGTGTTGAGCAGTGTCGTCAAGGTAGTTTCCTGGGATGGATGGAAGGAATCCAGCGGTCAGTTCAAGGATGCTCTCAGAAAAGGAATAGACAACTCTTAACTCACCCGTCAAAGATGGCCCTGGGTCCATTTCAGTGACTTTCCTCTTATTCTATATGTACGTTGCTTGTAGAGTCCAGACAAGGTCATGTCCAAAGGGCCATGCCCCCGTATGGATCCCCATACCCTTTATAAAGGACATTAAAAAAATTTTTTTTTTTTGATGTGGGCCATTTTTTAAAAAGTCTTTATTGAATTTGTTATAATACTGTTTCTGTTTTCTGTTTTGTTTTTTTTTGGCTGTGAGGCATGTGGGATCTTAGCTACCCAACCAGGGATTGAATTGGCTCCCCTTACATTGGAGACTTCCCTGGTGGTTCAGACAGTAAAGCGTCTGTCTACAATGTGGGAGACCTGGGTTCGATCCCTGGGTTGGGAAGATCCCCTGGAGAAGGAAATGGCAATCCACTCCAGGACTATTGCCTGGAAAATCCCATGGACAGAGGAGCCTGGTCGGCTACAATCCATGGGGTCGCAAAGAGTCAGACACCATTGAGTGACTTCGCTTTCACTACATTGGAAGGTGAAGTCTTAACTGCTGGACCACCAGGGAAGTCCCTTTATGAAGGGTTTTGATTTTCTGCTTCAAGAAAACTGCTACGGGAAAGTCACGTGAAGCAGGCTAAATGTCAGACACATTTCACTTTCTATGATTATATTGCCCTTTCTGGGGTGCATATCTAATTCATATGCATATGCTAATGATTTACTATAATTATAATTATGTCAATCAGAAGACATACATCAATAATAAAAACTAGCCTGGCATTTTAATTATGCACTTATATGGGGTTTGGCAGTTGGTAGAGCTTTCCCAAAAGACGAACCTCAAGAGTGGAATTATTAATGGATGAATGTGTATATTCAGTCAGACATTCATCAAGCAAGCTCTTGGGGTAATTGTGGGTGGCCTCACTGGCCATGTGGACAGGCAGCCCCTAAGCCTGGCGTCAGTCTCTCAGCCTCCTCCAGAGACCCCATCTGCTTGCCCACTGGGCCCAGGCCCTCCTCCCCACCAGGGCTCTCATAGTTCCCCACTCTGCCTACTCCCACCTTCTCAAGAACTTGACCCTTCAGCGTCTCCCAGCCTGCCAGCCAACCCGGTATCATTCATTTCCAACACTTTCATTTATTCAGTAGTAATTCATTGAGCACGTACTGATGCCTGAACCTGCAACAGACATTTCAGAGAGTACAGAACAGAGAGTGCTTGTCTTCAGAAAGAAAATGGAAATTAAAAAAATTCTGTTGAGTGATCACAGTACAGTGCAGTGTTTAATTTTCTACTGAAAGTTTGTTGTTGAATCACGATGTCGGGATTCTTGGCCCCCGGAGGAGAAGAATTGAATCCGGGGCCAGAGACGAGGCTTGATCGCTCAGAGCTTTTGTGTAATAAAGTTTTATTAAAGTATAAAGGAGATAGAGAAAGCTTCTGACATAGGCATCAGAAGGGGGCAGAAAGAGTACCCGCTTGTTAGTGTTAGCAAGGAAGTTATATACTCTCCAATGAATCCAAAGAATGTCTGGAGGTTGTAAAGACTTCACCAGACCTACTCCCATAATTTACATTTTAAGATAACAGTATTAGCCAGAAGCTTTAATCCAGAGACTGTCCTCAGGCAGAATACATTATTGTTATATAATCCTAATGAATGTAGAGAAGGAAAAAAAAAAGTTCGTCCTTTCTTCCTCCTTGAGAATTCCAGACCCCTCTCTCCTTGGGGACCCCTAGACTTCTTATCAACCTGCCTAGGAAATGACTCTCTCACTAGCACAAAAGGGAGTTTTGAAGAAAATTAGTAGCGTGGATACACTGGGTTTGAGCCAAGGGAGCCCGGCCTGGCGTGGAAGGGCCTTTCAGCGGAGGGCTTCTCAGAGGAGGTGACATGGGAGCTGAGATCTGAGTGATGGGTGAGGGTAAAGGGTGAGGGCTGGGCTTGTTTGGGGCACAGCTCCTGAGACTCGAGATAAGTCCAGCTCCCCAAGGGACTGAAAGATGGCGGTGAGGGTGGACACTTTGGGGTGGAGACTGTGGGACTTAGGAGGGGCCAGGCCAGGGAGCTCCTTGAACACTGTCTGGAACTTTAGGTCTTGTTCAGGTGTGTCAGGAAGTCGCCGAGGAGTTTGAGGCAGGGTGAGGTGTGATCTGAGACTGTTTCAGTTGAGCTCACATGGGCTGCAGTTGGGGGTCAGGATCCTAGGGGGACGGAGTATGAGTGGGCGCCCCTGCAGAGTCTCTGGGTTCCATCCATTTGCTCTGTATCCATGTTCATCTTCTCCTTCTTCCTTTTCATTCCAAAGGAAAAGTTGTCTTGGCCCTTCTGTGCTGCCCACCCCCAGCTGGCCCCAGAATCTTGGGACCTGGACCCCTCCTCACCTGTCATTTCTGGCCAGACCCCTTTCCTTTGCATGAACAAAGGCTGCCAGCGTGGTGAGAGGACCCTTCCCTTCCTGCCGTCAGCCCCTCTCCCTCTCTGTCAAACTCACTGTGGTCTGTGCTTTCCTGCAGTTTTCATCTATTTCCTCGTCACCCTCAGATGCCTTTTGAATGAAGCCCTTGGACACCACCTTTCCCAGGAAACTGCAACCTTAAGGTCACCTCCTAAAGTCAAAATTCAAGGGCTCTCCTTTTTTCTTTTTAAAAAATTGAACTCAAGTTATAATACTGTGTTCTATCAGGTGTACAGCCAAGTGATTCAAATATATATATATGCATATATAAATTAATGTACTTATTGTTGTTCAGTCGCCCAGTTGTGTCTGACTCTTTGTAACCCCATGGACTGCGGCACACCAGGCCTCTCTATCCCTCACCATCTTCTGGAGTTTGCCCAAGTTCATGTTCATTTCATCAGTGATGCTGTCGAGTCATCTCATCTTCTGACCCCCCCTTTTCGTTCTGCCCTCCATCTTTCCTAGCATCGGGTACTTTTCCAGTGAGTGGTCTGTTTGCATCAGATGACCAAAATACTGGAGCTTCAGCTCCAGCATCAGTCCTTCCAGAGAATATTCAGGGTTGATCTCCCTTAAGATCGACTGGTTTGATCCCCTTGTTGTCCAAGGGACTCTCAAGGGTCTGCTCCAGCAACATGATTTGAAGGTATCAATTCTCTGGTGTTCTGCCTTCTTTGTGGTCCAGCTCTCACAACCGTGCATTACCACTGGGAAGACCATAGCCTTGACTCTGTGGACCTTTGTCGGCAGAGCAGTGTCTCTGCTTGTCTAGGTTTGTCATCACTTTCCTGCCAAGAAGCCGTCGTCTTCTGATTTCACGGGTGCAGTCACTGTCCTCAGTGATTTTGGAGCCCAGGAAGAGGAAATCTGTCACTACTTCCACCTTCTCCCCTTCTATTTGCCATGCGGTGATGGGGCCGGATGCCATGATCTTAGATTTTTTAATATTTAGTCTTAAGCCGGCTCTTTCACTCTCCTCCTTCACCCTCAGCAGGAGGCTCTTTACTTCCTCTTTGATTGCTGCGGTTGGAGTGCTATATCTGAAGTTGTTGATGTTTTCCCACCTGTCTTGATTCCGGCTTGTAACTCACCCAGCCCGGCATTTCTCGTGATGTGCTCAGCGTATAGGTTAAACAAACGGGGGTACAGCAGACAGCCCTGCCCTACTCCTTTCTCAATCTTGAACCAGTCAGTTGTTCCATACGGGGTTCTAACGGTTGCTTCTTGACCCACATATGGGTTTCTCAGGAGACAGGTAAGATGATCTGTATTCCCGTCTCTCAGCTTTCCATACTTGTCATGATTTACATGGTTAAAAGCTTTAGCATAGTTGATGAACAGAGACAGATATTTTTCTGTACGTATATATAAGTGTGTCTATATATAAGAATAAGAATACATATACACACATATTTTTACGTAAAGAATATGTATATATTATTTTCAGATTCTTTTCCATTATAAGACATTAATGGTGGTCCAGTGGCTAAGACTCTGTACTCCCAATGCAGGGGGCCTGAGTTCAATCCCTGGTCAGGGAACTAGATCCCACATGCCACATGCCACCACTAAGACCAAGAACAGCCAAATAAATAAAAATATATTAAAAAAAAAGACATTGCATATAGTTCCCTGTGCTATACAGTAAACCCTTATCCTTTGGACAATCCTTGTTGTTTTATATTTAGCAGCATGTATCTGTTAATCCCATACTATTAATTTATCCGTCCCCTCCCCTTCTCCCTTTGGTAATCATGAGTTTGTTTTCTATGTCTGTGAGTCTGTCTCTGTTTTCTAAATAAGCTTATTTGTATTCTTTTTAGATCCCACATGTAAGTGATATGTACTTTGTCTTCCTCTGTCTTATTTCGCTTAGGTCCATCCATGCTGCTGCAAATGGCATTATTTCATTCTTTTTTTATGACTAATATTCCAGTGTGTGTGTGTGTGTGTGTGTGTGTGCGTGTGTGTGTGTGCGCGCGCGCGCGTGCGCGCGCGCGAGTATTCACCGCATCTTATTTGTCCATTTGTCTGTTGATGGTTGCTTATGACCTGGCTATTGTAAGTAGTGCCACTCTCAACATTGGCGTGCGTGTATCTTTTCAAATCAGGGTTTTCATCTTTTCTGAATATATGCAAGAATGCATGTATAGCCAGCCTGACCTGAGGCTTCCCTCTCTGCCCAGCCAAGACTCTGTAGTTCCAGATCTTCAGGGCCAAATGTTGCCGGGAAAACCCGCCACCACTTTGAACTCCGTGGAACCACAGCCAGACTCGCTTCCTCCTCTAGAGGGAGCTCTTCACTTTCAAGCTCCCTCCAAGCTGGCCTGAAACCATAGAATCAGGAGGGGCTCTGCCTCTCTCCAGGCTCTTTTTTTTTTTTTAAGTCTTTTATTGAATTTGTTATAATATAGCTTCTGCTTTATGTTTTTTAGGTTTCCTTTTGGTTTTGGCTGCAAGGTATGTGGGATCTTACCCCCCTGACCAGGGATCGAACCTGCATCCCACTACTGGACTGCCAGGGAAGTCCCTTCCCCAGCTCGTGAATCTTACAAAATATCTTAAAATTAAACATTACATAAAATCACAAAGGAAAATATAGAGAATCCCTCGTCTCTTTATTTAATCACCACGTTGTCTTGGCTTTTATTCGCATTGAATTTTTCTTTCTATTGTCTAAGCCCTTAGGACCACACTAGGACAATGTCTGGTTTTTCTGTTGTCTTTTCCTGATTTATTTACTCGTTCAATGATTGGGTACCTACCATGTGTCACATACACACACTCACACTCACCCCTAGTCATTTTATCTGGGAGCTTTCTAATAGGTTCTTTTTTATATACGTGTCCTTATAGAAGCAGTGCTTTATGCTCATCGTGGTCAAGGACTCACTATTTCGATTTAGAAGTTAGAAGTTATGAGTATGGGCACTGTAGAAGAGGGAAGGAAATCTGAAACATTCCTATAGGTGGTCTTTAAAAAAAATGCAACAAGACATTCCTCACCAAAAGAGAGAAGTTTATACTCCTCGGGCCTGAAATCAGTTGGCTGACAATTCTGCTCTTTAAATCTTGCCAGCTCAAAGAAATTGTCGAAAGTTCTCACCTATTAACAGTTATTAAAATGGAAGAAGCAGGGGATGAAATTGTGAGCAATGCGATCTCCTATGCATTGTATAAAGGTGAGTAAAAATAGCTCTTCTAGAAATTTGACTTTCTGTGGCTTTTAATGGCTGGCATTTATTTTTTAAACAGCTTTACTGGAAATATAATCTTGCATTTAATTTTGATTATCATAGGTTGAAAGTCAGAATAACTATTATTGACCTCCTTGGATGTATGTATTTAATAGAACAAGAATTTTTATGTCATTAAAATACTGGTTAAATATGATCACAGTGCTTTCCAAAGAATTGTCGCTAGTAGTGGTTGAAAATCTTTTTCTGAGCCTCAGACTTTTGGGAGAATGTGATAAAAGCTATGGACCTTTGTCCCAGTGTTCCATATCTGTGTACACATGTGCACACACACTTCATACACAGATGCTTCTGCATTCAGTTTCAGGGGCTAACACATCTCCTGAAGCTTGTGAATGAGCCTCAGTTTTAAATCCTCATGTGTGAACTTTGCTTCCTGAGAATCCCATCCAGGTGGAATTACCTTAAGTAAATAGATCCTTGACAAAGACCGTTTGGAGTTGAGCCGCCTGATTAATATCTGTAAGGTATGCAGAGCAGGGCAAGGCACCTCGGAAATGCATTTTAAGCATTAACTATTTATTAGAAACATTCTTGTCATACTTGTCAGAAATTTGGTTATAAGGATATTTGTTGAAATGGGGCTACATCTGTAGAGATACATAGATACAGAAAATAATAGCTCTGGAAATGACAAGTAGAACATTGTTATAATATAGCTCTTTATTTCATAGATTTAGATATAATATAAGTCAGATGTGGCCCTGGAAATGTAATATTTATGGAATCTGAATCTATAGGAAAAGATCAATATACCATAGTTACGCTGTTAGGATATGGAATGGAAAGATATTATCATCTGGACCATTTTTTAAAAACCTTTAATGAATATGTCATAATATTGCTTCTGCTTTTTATGTTTTGGTTTTTCGGCTGCAAAGCATGTGGGAATCTTAGCTTCTTGTCCAGGGATTGAACCCACACCCCCTGCACTGGAAGTTAAAGTCTGAACCACTGGGCCACCAGTGAAGTCCCTCTAAGTGTTTGATCCTAAAAGAACATGTCCAGAATCTCCTTTGACAAATGGCTCTGATAATTGGCCATATGGAGTGGTTCTGATGCTCTTGTTTCTGGGTGTTTGGTAACTTGACTTTTTCCCTGTTCTCTTACAGCCTTTAGCACCAATGAACAAGATAAGGATAACTGGAATGGGCAGCTTAAGCTTCTGCTGGAGTGGAACCAGCTGGACATAGCCAATGATGAGATTTTCACCAATGACCGCCGATGGGAGGTAAATAAGAAGCCCTCCTTGGTGATTTCAGTGCAGGTCTAGTCCATTTCTAAGAAGCCCTTTGATACTGAATCTTAAATGGACGTTCTGTCTGGTGCATCTGTGTTGCTAGGCCTCACTTGCTTCATCTGTTTTTGCTGTTGTTCAGTCGCTGAGTTGTGTCCGACTCTTTTCAACCCCACGGACTGTAGCACGCCAAGCTTCCCTGTCCATCACCATCTCCCGGAGTTTGCCCAAACTCATGTCTATTGAGTCAGTGATGCTATCCAACCATCTCATCCTCTGTCACCCCCTTCTTCTGCCCTCAATCTTTCCTGGCATCAGGGTCTTTTCCAATGAGTTGGCTCTTCACATCAGGTGGCCAAAGTGTTGGAGCTTCATCTTCAGTATCAGTCCTTCCAATGAAAGTTCAGGATTGATTTCCTTTAGGATGGACTAGTTTGATCTCCTTGCTGTTCAAGGAACTCTCAAGAGTCTTCTCCAGTGCTTCTTCATCTGCAGTAGGGGATAATAACATTGACTTCGTAGGTTGGTTGTAAAGAGATAATAAAACTAAATACACTAATGTTAGGTAACATCAAGCCATCAATATTATCTAAAGTTTACAGCTTTTCAGCTATGACGTGAGAGGCAATTCTCCATCTGGGTGTAGAGGTGAAGATTTCCTCTTGGGGGAAATGTATGCTTGACAGCGGTTCTCATTTTGTGCCCTACTCCACCTTCCTAGCCAAATTCTAATGAGAAAACTGTCAGATGTGAGATGCATAAGAGACAAATAAAACAAGTTGATTGAAGACATACAATGAATATCATAGGAAATCGGGCCTCCCCCAGGCAAACCTGTGCCTCCAATATGGAAGTTGTATGTCCAGGAAATCTGTATTTTTTCCCCAGTAAGCTGACTTTTCTCATTTAGAATTAATTTTTTTCACATTTATTCAGCTGCACTGAGTCTTAGTTGCAGTATGCGGGATCTTTCGTTTCAGCATGGGAACTCTTAGTTGCAGGATCTAGTTCCCTGACCAGGGATCGAACTCAGGCCCCCTGCATTGGGAGCACAGAATCTTAGCCACTGGACTGCTAGGGAAGTCCCTCTCACTTTGAATTTGATGACAGCTCTAAGGCTACACTTTCCAGCAGCATCCTCTTGTATACAACTCAACCGAGATCCACTTCAGGAATTCTGTTTCATAGGAACAATTATAAAATGTCACACTTGGATCCACATAGCAGGGGCTTCTTTGTTTTCAGCTCTTCAGTCATTGGTGGGCAGTGAGAATTTCATTTTATATGTGTGTAACAGTATAAGGCATGTATATTTCATAACTTTGTATCCTTCCCAGTCAGACTCAGAAAACACTTTTAGGCCCATTGTCATATAATCAAAGATAAAGAATTCATTTATATGAACGTGATCAATTTTAATAATAGAATACAAATAAAATCATGGCTTATGGACATTTAAATTATTCATTTCTTTAGCAAACACTGTCTTTGTTTGGTTTTTGCAGTATAATGAGTCCTATCTCATATGGCAAGCCTTGAGTTAGTTGAGGGAAAGTAGAATTACAAGTAGATTTAGTTAATTGATTCATAAATGAACCCATGTGTGTGAACTGCCCTATTTAAGTGAGGTTAGTTGGTACAAATAAACGTAAAGTTGGGCACATATTGAATTGATCATTTAATTTTACTAACTTAGATAAAGATAGTTAAGCATGAAGGGTCTAATGGTTGAGAGAATGGACTCTGGAGCCAGCCCCTCTGCATGACTTAACCTCTGCAAGTTACCTAACCTTCCCATACCTCCATTCCTTGCACAGTGGTGAGTTGGGGTCAGCTCATACTGTTTTTTAGCAAAAATCAAAGTTGACTGCTAAAATTTGTAGGGCTTTTTGAGTCAGTTATTAAATATAGTCATTAAAAATAAAATAATATAAACTTAGAACTAAATAAATTTTATTGAAAACAAAAGCAATACTGAATCAGACTCATCCCTTTCTAACTATTTCACTACATTTGCTATGACCTAGCCTCTGGAAGTTATGTCTGTTGTATCTGTGTGCTGGAAACACTGTACCTGGTACTCTCTGTCAAGGCCCAATTGAGCATTCAGTGATACCACATGATAGCTGAAGGCTGGCCGTGGTGGGAACATTTACACCATAGTAATGGCAAATGCCACAAATCTGGGCTTATTTTCTTCTGGAGAGTTGGTTGTGACATGTTTACCAGCATATCACTGCTCATTTAAAAATGGAGATGGTAATAGCAGTATCTACCTCACTGAACTGATACAATCAGATGTTTCTAAAGAGCTTGAGACATAGGCACCTGTTAAGTCCAGTGTAAGTCTTTGTTTAAAAATAAATACAAATCTTTGCAATAATGATAATATTTGTGTAATCTCTTATACAGCACAAAGCAGTTTCACTGTGCTTGTTCACTTGGCCCTCATGCCAGCATCCCAGGGATTACCTCATTTTGATGGTTAATAAGCCAGGGCTCCATGTGTACCATGGTGGGGGTGGCATTCTGATGGCATTTTGGGAGCCTGTTCTGAACTTGAATCTCTAAAGGCATCTTGACCTGTGTTACCTCATTTCATCCCCACAAACACTTATTTTATAGATGAGAAAAATGAGGTTCAGAGACACAGTCTCATTCAAGGTTGCACATAAGGTAGTTCAGTTCAGTTCAGTTGCTCAGTCGTGTCCGACTCTTTGCAGCCCCATGAATCGCAGCACGCCAGGCCTCCCTGTCCATCACCAACTCCTGGAGGTCACTCAGATTCACGTCCATCGAGTCCATGATGCCATCCAGCCATCTCATCCTTGGTCATCCCCTTCTCCTCCTGCCCTCAATCCCTCCCAGCATAGAGTCTTTTCCAATGAATCAACTCTTTGCATGAGGTGGCCAAAGTACTGGAGTTTCAGCGTTAGCATCATTCCTTTCAAAGAAATCCCAGGGCTGATCTCCTTCAGAATGGACTGATTGGATCTCCTTGCAGTCCAAGGGACTCTCAAGAGTCTTCTCCAACACCACAGTTCAAAAGCATCAATTCTTCTGCACTCAGCCTTCTTCACAGTCCAACTCTCACATCCATACATGACCACAGGAAAAACCATAGACTTGACTAGACGGACCTTAGTTGGCAAAGTAATGTCTCTGCTTTTGAATATGCTATCTAGATTGGTCATAACTTTTCTTCTAAGGAGTAAACGTCTTTTAATTTCATGGCTGCAGTCACCATCTGAAGTGATTTTGGAGCCCCCAGAAATAAAGTCTGACAATTTTCCCACTGTTTCCCCATCTATTTCCCATGAAGTGATAGGACCTGATGCCATAATCTTCATTTTCCGAATGTTGAGCTTTAAACCAACTTTTTCCACTCTCCTCTTTCCCTTTCATCAAGAGGCTTTTTAGCTCCTCTTCACTTTCTGCCATTAGGGTGGTGTCATCTGCTTTTCTGAGGTTCTTGATATTTCTCCCAGCAATCTTGGTTCCAGCTTGTGCTTCTTCCAGTCCAGCGTTTCTCATGATGTACTCGCATATAAGTTAAATAAGCAGGGTGACAATATACAGCCTTGATGTACCCCTTTTCCTATTTGGAACCAGTCTGTTGTTCCATGTCCAGTTCTAAATTTTGCTTCCTGACCTGCATACAGATTTCTCAAGAGGCAGGTCAGGTGGTCTGGTATTCCCATCTCTCTCAGAATTTTCCACAGTTTCTTGTGATCCACACAGTTGAAGGCTTTGGCATAGTCAATAAAGCAGAAATAGATGGTTTTCTGGAACTCTCTTGCTTTTTTGATGACCCAGAAGATGTTGGCAATTTGATCTCTGGTTCCTCTGCCTTTTCTAAAACCAGCTTGAACATCAGGATGTTCACAGTTCACGTATTGCTGAAGCCTGGCTTGGAGAATTTTGAGCATTACTTTACTAGCATGTGAGATGAGTGCAATTGTGCGGTAGTTTGAGCATTCTTTGTCATTGCCTGTCTTTGGGATTGGAATGAAAACTGACCTTTTCCAGTCCTGTGGCCACTGCTGAGTTTTCCAAATTTGTTGGCACATAAGGTAAGATAATGGTAAAACCAAGATGTGGAAACAAAGGTGTGTCTGACTTTGAAGCTGTTCTCTTTCCCTGTGTGCCAGGGGTTCTCAAAGAGTGATCCCTGGACCAGGGGTAGCACAGGCTTAACTTGGAAGCTGGTTAGCAGTGCAGATCATCAGGGCAGCCACTGCTTTCTGCCTCTGTCCCACTGGGAGCCACAGCGTGAGGATTCAAGGGCCCCTTGGCAGTTCCCTCTACAGGCAACATGTGGTCCTCTGAGACCAACATCAGACAGAAACTGCTAATGCTGCCCTTGGTGGGGGATATTCCCCTGAACCAGGGCTCAGACACATCCAGTGAAGAGAGTGGATTAGATGGGCAGTGAGGAGGCGTGAGTGGGTTAGGCGCTGCAGCGCCCAGGCTCCTGGAACTGCCCCCACTGGCTCCAGCTGATGGTTCTCCATGGTGTCGGATCTTCTGGTGTTTACTCATGAGTGTTAGTCGCTCCATCATGTCTGACTCTTTGCGACCCCATGGACTGTATGTAGCCCGCCAGGCTCCTCTGTCCATGGGATTCTCCAGGCAAGAATACTGGAGCGGGTTGCCCTTCCTTGTTCCAGGGGATCTTCCTGACCCAGGGATTGAACCCAGGTCTCTTGCATTGCAGGTGGATTCTTTACTGTCTGAGGCATCTGGATTTTAATGCTGGAATTTGTGGATTTTTATGAACCATCTAATTTTTTATTAATTAACTTTTATTGCAGTATAGTTGCTTTATAGGACTTTATAGTGGTTTTGTAGGACTTCCCTGTAGCTCAAATGGTAAAGAATCTGCCTGTAATGCAAGAGACCAGGGTTCAGTCCCTGGGTTGGGAAGATCCTCTGGAGAAGGGAATGGCAGTCCACTCCAGCATTCTTGCCTGGAGAATCCCATGGGCAGAGGAGCCTGGTGGGCTACAGTCCATGGGGTTGAAAAGAGTGGGACATGACTGAGCAACTGACACACACACATAGTTGTGTTACAGTGTTGTGGTGTACTAGCTTCTGCTGCACGGCAAAATCAATCAGCCGTACGTATGCATATGGCCCCTCCCTTCTGGATTTCCTTCCCATTTAGGACACCACGGTGCATTGAGTTCCCTGTGTTATACAGTATATTCCTAGCAGTTTTCTATTTTATACATAGTCTAGTTGTTAATGTTGCCAACTGAATCAAACTGTAAAAAATATTGGGTTGGCCAAAATATTCATTCAGGTTTTGAAACACACAAAGAAACTTTTGGCCAACCCAGTACTAAGGAGGACATTGGGAAACAGTGGTGTGATCTGTGGACCACTGTTTTGTGCCTGAAGAATGTATTAATTATCTTTATTAAGATTTTCAATAAGCTTCTATGGGATAAGACTTATCAGAGCCCAGACAGTAGAGATAAAGGGAAATAATAACTGGGTATCATTGTCAGGTGTTCCAGTAACTCATGGCTTTTTAACATGGCCAGGTGTTGGCCTCATGGTGTGTGAAGGGTGGCAGGGTGACCCCACGGCACAGACGGAAGAGTTGGTTGGTGGTTGGCTCATAATGGTGTCTACTGTAGATCTCAGAGAAATGGTGTGAGCTGGATGGCAAGTTCCCTGTCCCCTAACAGAGCCAGTGCTTCTGTGCAAGACATTGGGATCAATTCTTGATCAATGTCATCCCTACATGGTGTCATCGTCTCCACTTTACCATAGCACAAGGCCAAGTCCCATCCAAGCCCACGTCTGGCTGATTTCAGATCCCACCATACTGCTTCCTTCTCCTGCCTCAATACTTGAGCTAAAATCCAACATTGTGTTACAACTGAAAAGATAAATTTTATTTCCAAAGCAGAACTGAAAGAGAAACTGATGATCCTGTTACTTTGTGGGTGAAAGTGTGATGTAAGCTGAGAAAGAAAATGCCTTGCTTCTTTAGTTGGATTTAGGGTGTGCATTCTCTCTCTGCTCTTTCTCCTCAGTCTGCTGACCTTCAGGAAGTCATGTTTACAGCTCTTATAAAGGACAGACCCAAGTTTGTCCGCCTCTTTCTGGAGAATGGCTTGAACCTGCGGAAGTTCCTCACCAATGACGTCCTCACCGAGCTCTTCTCCAATCACTTCAGCTCCCTGGTGTATCAAAACCTGCAGATCGCCAAAAATTCCTATAATGATGCCCTCCTTACCTTTGTCTGGAAACTGGTTGCTAACTTCCGAAGAGGCTTCCGGAAGGAAGACAGGAATAGCAGAGATGAAATAGACCTAGAGCTCCATGTATGTATTGGGATGGTTGTCTGCCTGAATCCTCTGATCTCTTGAGTCTTCCTTCAGAAAAATCTCTCTACCTCTCTAGATTCCTACTTCCTACCTCATCACCATCGTGTAGTCAATATATTGGGTTTGTTAAATTTTTTGTCCTACTTCATTTATTTAAGCTAGCAAATCCTATTGAGATAACAAGTGGTGTATTTTCTTGCCTTATTCTTGTGCTATATTAACAACTAGTTATTGCGGTGTTTATTAATTGCAAAGGTTGGTGCGATACACTTTCTGAAGGCATCTAACAGAGAAGAGGGGCAAACAAATGGCAACCTGTTCATGCCTTAGCCTTTTGGACGCGATCTGCCTAAAATAGTTCTGTGCTATCCATGCAAAGGACTGGAGAACTGCCAAGTTTTCCTTTGTGAATGAGAAGGGAAGTGAATCTTTCCAAAAGGACAACCCTGGTTTCCATTTGAGAGGATGTTATGAATGTATATAACTTATATTCTTTCAAGATTTTCTACTTAAAGGACAGGCAGGGCCAGTTTCCTGCACCTGCGACTCTTTGCTGAAGGCTTGCTCTGGTCAGAGCCCACTGAGGGTCAAGTTGGTGTATAAATACCCCAGCAACCTTCCTGCTCAGAGGGGATACTTCTGAGGCCTGTGTCCTTCGCTGGCCCCTAGAGTTAGTTGCCTAGTGGGACTGTTGTCGTTTAGTTGCTAAGTCGTGTCCGACTCTTTGCAGCCCCATGGACTATAGCCCACCAGTGTCCTCTGTCCATGGGATTCTCCAGACAAGAATACTGGAGTGGGTTGCCATTTCCTTCTCCAGGGGATCTTCCTGACCCAGGGACTGGACCCACATCTCCTGCACTGGCGGGCAGATTCCCACTGAGCCGCCAGGGAAGCCCCACCTAGTGGGATTAGCTTCTGGTTATTTACCCTGACAACCTGTCGGTCCTTTCTTTTCTAATCTCATTTCCTCAATCGCCGAGTGGTTTTCCTGGAATCGCTTCTCAAAATGCTTGTCTCAAATCCTTTTACTTCTGGGAAAACTCAAGCTAGGTCATTATCTTTTATAGTTCTAGAATTTTAATGTATGGGTATGTTGCAAAAGTCTGAATGAGCTAGGTGTTTGAAGAAGTTGAAAGTGTTTAAAAAGCTGTTTGATTCTATTTATAGTGAAACTCTCCAGTGTCCATAACTGTGCCAGAAACACTTTGTATCTTGGTAAAACTTGTAGGAAAGATTAAGAGGAATCTATACATAGAGTTGTTTTTCTATCCGAAAAAGAGTCCCTTGGAAGATATGGGAGGCTAAATGAAGCTGGGATTCTAGCTGAAACATTAGGAATTGAAACTTTGAATAACACTCCAGAGAAATAAATATAGTTTTACATTGTGATAATTGAACTTTAACTATCGGAAAGTCAGAATTTAGATTGAGCATTTTTCTAGATGAGAAGGAGATTTATATGGTGAATTAAAGGAATTGCTTTCTCTTCCGGCTGCCAGAGTCATTCAGCTTTTAAATTGCTGTCAGCACATTTTTTTCACCCTTTATACTTTTCCATCTACTTGTGCATTGCCTTTTATGACAGATCAAAGGTTCCGTGTCAGATTATACCACCTGGTGCATTGGGGAGATGAAACGCTCATCCCTATTCTGTGAAAATGGATTCAGGCACCAAGTTACAGGGCCCTCCAAACACGGGGTGCTCCCTAGGGCATCCCGACCCCATTTTCATTCTCATCCTAGTGTGTCTGCTAAAGTGATGTTCCAGCCGTTAAGTGCTGACTCCCTGCTCTAACCCTCCCAGGATGTATCTCCTATCACTCGGCATCCCCTGCAAGCGCTCTTCATCTGGGCCATTCTTCAGAACAAGAAGGAGCTCTCCAAAGTCATTTGGGAGCAGGTAAATGCCCAAGTCCTTGGCAAATGTGCGCTTTGCTGTGGTTGTTCTGACCCTCTCAGAACTCACACGTGTGTGTGCATGTGTGTCCACGCTCAGTCGTGTCTATTTGCTGCTCCAGAGAGTGTAGCCCACCAGGCTCCTCTGCCCTTGAAATTTTTGCCGTCTCCTTCTCCAGGGGGCCTTCCTGATCCAGGGTTTGAAGCTCTGTCTCTTGCATCTCCTGGATTGGCAGATGGATTCTTTACCCCTGCACGCCCTGGGGAGCCTAACCTTAAAGCATCACTAATGAAATGAAATATTTGATGTAACGAAATGGCTGTGGCTTGTGTTTAATGTGAACAGAGGTGTGTTTGGGAGGGGAGGTCTCTGGAAAGTCCTGGGCTTTGTGGGCAATTCAGGAAGCGCTTACTTCTTAGGTGTGTGTGGATGTGCGACTGTTTTCCAAGTGGATGAGGTTTTTGAGTTTAGTTTAAAAATTAATTTCTGGCTTTATCACATTATAGACAGGAAGGTAGGGCCTGTACAAAATCTGCTTTGGGAAATGATTGATATTTCTCTCTGTGATCCCTTACATAATGATTTTTCTAAGTGATTTATGAGCAGTTGAAAAGCAGTTACCTTCTCCACTTTTAGAGCCTACAATTAGGTACTAAATATTAATTCACACCCAGTCTCACTAACTATGCTGTCAGATCTTCGTGCCCTTGGCCACTTTCCCACCTGAGCTCTTACAGCATGGGGGTGGGTCTTCAGACCTCCCACTGCCCCATCTAACTGTCAGCTTGTCCTGCATTGATCTTGATACTGTCTTTTTGTCTAATTCTGTGTTCACGACTGTGAGTATACTCAGGTTCAGGACTCTCCGTGCACGCTGCACATCTTGCTGGGAATCCATTTCCTGCTTTTGCCACAGTTTTTTTCCTTGACTGACTTTGACGTTGGCTTGACCACAAGGGATTTAGAATTAACGGCAGCATGCTCACTTCTCTGAAAGACCAGGGGCTGCACTCTGGCCGCCCTGGGGGCCAGCAAACTTCTGAAGACTCTGGCTAAGGTGAAGAATGACATCAACGCTGCAGGGGAGTCGGAGGAGCTGGCAAACGAGTACGAGAGCCGAGCAGTGGGTGAGCCTCCCGGAACGGGACCCGGGGCTGGCGCAGGCACGCTAGGGGGCATTTGCTGACTTTCCTAAGACTGAGGGTGGAAAAATGCGGGCTTCCTCACCCCACAGCCTCCCAGAGCCATGTCCAGGTCAAGTCTAAGCAACTCAGCACCGTAGGGGAGCCTTGGAGAGTTGCTATTGAGAAACCGTGACAGGTTTGAGGTTTCACCTGACGTGTGAGCTAACGGGTTAGCCTGCCAGTCTCCCATACCCATACTTAGGGAGGACCCCAGAGCCCTAGTTAGGGAACACAGGTAGTTTATTTCTATGGGAAAGGCAGCATTCAGAACAGCATCCAGGGTTGTTCCTCGTGCCTCGATTCCCCACGGGGTGATGTGAACAAGAGCTGGTGTTGACAGCCCCACAGCTCCCCAAAATCAGGAGACTCAGGGCCTCTATAATACAAGATGACAGGTGAGCTGCCCAGCTCCCCTCCAGGGGGAGGTTTCTCATCATCTGGAACAGAAGAGGGCAGAGGCCTTGCCGAGTTTGATGTTCCCGGAACATCTGTCCTCTGTTTGCTTCACTTGCCCTTGAACAAAGCTTATCAGTGCCCCTGCTCAGAAGACCCGGACCGTGCGAGGTGTGAGAAATCCAGGGCCAAGTTGCCTCCCAGCAGCACAGAATGTTAGGCCAGTTCAATTTTTTTTTTTTTCCCCCACTTGGGAGTTTTAAGTTTGCAGTGTGGCACATTGCCAGCTGCAGGCGTGTTTATCTGTTGTCTTATGTAATGAGTTGAGCTTCCCTGCGTTGGAAAAAAAAGGTGTCTGATTTTTTTCTTCTAATATATTTAAAATTTGAAGATATCATGTTGATTTTGGATTGACTTAGCTAGTCAATGACTCCTAACGTTTTGACTTTTAAAATAGTTCTTCTGAGGATCAACACACCAATCTCTTTGTCATAAGAGCACAAAATATGAACTTTTACATGTCAAAATATGAGCACATCCTCAATGCAATTGGTCAGTGTTTTTTTATTACATCATTTTGGCTTTTTTTTTTTTTTTGGCACTGTGCCCTAACTGCAAAGACCCTCACCAAGAAAACACAAGAGGTAAATGAGATAGCCGAGGGTCTGCATCCTCCCCGCAGTGGCTGAGCCCCATCAAAGCGGGAGCTCCCTGTGTTCACTGCAGCTCAATGGGCATTTCTGCCACCTGCCGCCAGGAGGTGCTGTAATGGGCATGCGGTGCCCAAAGAAGACCCCTTGCCCTGTAGAGAATTCTCTTGTGTTGGCCTTCTCTCTGTCTTTTATAAACCAGGATAGTCACAGCCAGGATTTTGTGGAAGTCGGGGCTTGGCTGGGGGAGAGGGGGCAGGGTGAGAAAGTTCTATGTATTGGCCAGCCCTGCCTCCCTCTTCCCTCTCTCTGGGGATGCTGTCGCTTAGAGCTGTTCACAGAGTGTTACAGCAGCGACGAGGACTTGGCGGAACAACTCCTGGTCTATTCCTGTGAAGCCTGGGGTGGAAGCAGCTGTTTGGAGCTGGCGGTGGAGGCAACCGACCAGCATTTCATTGCCCAGCCCGGGGTCCAGGTAAGCAGCACGCCGCCACCAAACAACACACCTAGACACGAGCCTTTCCCATCAGCTGGGTCTCTGGATCCAGTATTGCCTCTAGCTCGGCGCAGGGATGGGCCAGGTTACACAAGCTCCCCGAGCCTTAGTTTCCTTATCTGTAAAATGGGCAGAGTAGGGGGTAAAGAAAGGGTTGCTGTGAAGATTCAATGAGGCAGTATGCGAGTGGAGCCAGCCCTTTATGGTAGCAGTTACTGTTACAGCCATAGTCAGTAGTAATGGGAGCAGAGAATTTAGTATGAAGTGGGTTCAGCCACTGTAGATGCTTTCTGCCTTGACTTACACTCACAGCAATTTGTGTCTTGTGTCTCAGCTTTGGGAGGGGAGATATTTCACCCACCATCCCAGCTGGAGGAAAGGGAGGAAGGTAGGGAAGAGGACAGACTGACACTCATCTACACACTCCTTGTACGTGCAGTCACGCTTTATCATCACAGCATGCGTGCAGGTCAACATCATCCTGTTTTACTGATGAAGACTTGCACAATAAGAATTACAGTTTGTTAAGGTTCATAGGTTTAGTGAATTTGGACTCATACAACCTCTGTTTTAAAGTCCACAGAACGCAACATAGGACAGAACTGAAAATCAAGCAGAAGTTTTAGTGGTTTAATCATAGCCCCTTAGAATCCAGGTAACCAATATAAAAGAATAAGGATCTCAATTCAGAGAGTGAGGGGAGGTTTGAGGGCTGGGAAGAAAGGTCGCACACCATCCGGCAAGTCATTGCACTGATAAGGACCTGTTCCTTTGTCTGTTTCCTCTAGAATTTTCTTTCCAAGCAGTGGTATGGAGAGATTTCCCGAGACACCAAGAACTGGAAGATTATCCTGTGTCTGTTTATTATACCCTTGGTTGGCTGTGGCTTGGTATCATTTAGGTATGAAACCAAGGCACACAATAGTGTGTGTGCATGCATCTGTGAATGTGTGAGCACGTGTGTGGGTACATGCATCTGTGTCTGTACAAGCATCTCTGTGTGTGTATATGCATCTATGTGTGTAGACGTACTTGCCTGTGTACAAGCATGCGTGTGTGTGCACACGCGCCTGTGGGTGTATAAGCGTCTGTGTGTAAACATATATCTGCTTGTGTAGATGTACTTGTGTGTGTACAAGCATCTGTGTGTATGTATATGCACCTGTGTGTGTACAGATAAGTGTCTGTGTGTATACAGACATCTGTGTGTATAGATGTACTTATGTGTGTACAAACATCTTTGTGTGTACAAACCTTTCTCTGTGTGTACATACATCTGTGTATAGATGTACTTGTGTGTGTACAAGCATGTGTGTACAAATGTGTGTGTGTAGATGTACTTGTGTGTTTGTAAGCATCTATGTATGTACATGCACCTGTGGGTGCACGAGCATCTGTGTGTACATACATATGTGTGTGTACATTCTTCTGAGTGTGTACAAGCATCTGTGTCTGTACAGGTGTGTCTGTGCACACATCTCTGTGTGTGCTCTTGTGTAAAGAAAGCATTGTAAGGCCTGGAATTTATGATGTCCACCCTAGTGCCTGCACGCATTAGGTCTGGGATCTCCGTGGGTTTTCCCTGGGTTTGAAACAGGTAGAAGTGGGGTCATGTTCTTATAGCCAAGGCAGAATTTGGATCAGTTAACCAAGAAATGCCAAGGCTGAATTCTGGCTGCCTGGCCCGGGCCTGGTTGTGGGTCTGTGTTCATCTGTGTTCAGAAGGAGAGGTGAGGCCCGCACAGCGACGCTGGCTGGGATGGTGACAGGGCTTTCCCCTCCCGGTCCAGGAAGAAGCCCCTGGACAAGCACAGGAAGCTCCTGTGGTACTACGTGGCCTTCTTCACCTCCCCGTTCGTAGTCTTCTCCTGGAACGTGGTCTTCTACATCGCCTTCCTCCTGCTCTTCGCCTACGTGCTGCTCATGGATTTCCACTCTGTGCCCCACGCCCCGGAGCTGGTCCTCTACGCGCTAGTCTTCGTCCTGTTCTGTGATGAAGTGAGACAGGTAGGTCAGTCCTCACGTGGCCGCCCCCTCCTTTCCTCAGTGGACGGTGTCTCCCTAATGCCATGGAGGAACAGAAGTTGCTCCTGAAGTTCCAAAGTCACTGTTTCCCCCAAACAAACGTTCTCCTTAAGTGATCACCCATGAACATGAAGACGCACTTCCATGAGATCTCTTAGCCCCAGGCCCGTGCTTTGCTCTGTGATTAATTACTTGGGATCAGGAATGTGTTCAAACAGTAGGCTGACCGTGGACTCTGAACCCACTCCTGTGTTTAGGGTTTAGGAGCTATTTGTGGTCCTGTCGGTGCCATCACCGGGGGAGGCAGCAGCGCGAGCGGCAGGGGGGCTGGAAGTGGAGAGCATCCACTAAGAGCATCTCAGTGCGCAGCGTGTCAGATTGACAACGTCGGGAATTCTTATTCATCCTTGTGAATTTCAGGGCGTTCGTTTCAATTATTCATGGTGCTTTTCTGTAGTTTCTTGGGATCTGCATTGTTTGACATCCTCTTCCCACCCTTGAACCCAAACTTGGCCCAGGCTGGGCACATAGCACTGCTCAGTTAATAGTCGTTGAATAAATAAATGTTGATGGCGAAGGTCAGTGCTATCCCTAAACCATCATGAAAGGTCATTCAGAAAAGCCTTTAAAAATGTAATTTACAAAGTGTATGAGAATTGCTTTTGCCGTCACTCTCGTCCCATATGAGCCCCAATGCAAGAACAGATCCATTCAACAAGTACGGCCTAGGTGCCTGTAGTTTATGAGGTGCTGTGCCAAGTGATACAAGATGTTTGGAGGGGTCAAGGATACTGGTCTTGACCTCACAGAGTCCCTGCTTTGAATGACAACCCTAAATTGGTTTCAACTATCATGCCAATTCTAATAGATTCTTCTAGGTGGCTTCTAGGATCCCTGGGTTGAGAAAGACTCTGAGGCTCTGTTTTCAGCAGAACCACATCTTGATGAATTAGCAGCATCAGCCATGGGCACAGGAGATGGCAGAAGTCCTGGCACCAATGCCCTGAATCTGCCTTTGCTTGTCCAGTAGGTGGGAGTTGCAGGTATGGACTGCAGATGGGGTACAGGTGGAAGTGTGTTGAGCACGATCAGATTTTGCGTGGAACAAGGGATCTGTGGCTTTCCCTCGAGGCTTTCCCACAAGGCTTTCCCACAGGGCTGTCCCACGTGCCACCGTGGTGTGAGGCGATCCTTGGCGTGAAAGTCGAGGCAGTGCAGGGAAAACAGGTTCCTCTGGAATGGACTGAGACATCTGGGGGACTCTTGGAATGGTGGCACGACCCTGGAGTTCCTCTTGCCTTTCCTGTTGAGAGCGCCTGCTCTTGAGATGCGACGGGAACCCCGGGAATTCTTTCCCGATGAAGCAGGGAAAGGATCCCTCATCTCGAGCTATGAGGCGGAAACGGGGCTCCTCTGGATGTGGGTGGGACCCTCGTGCTTCCTCTCGAGTGGAGACGGGTATGTCGGGGAACTTCTTGAGTTGCAGCAAGGGTGTGAAGGACCCTTTCGAAGTTCCAGAGGTTAGGTGTGATTAGCCTCGAGACGCCTCAGCAGAAATGGGCCTCATCTCGCCTGGAGGGGAGAACCTCCTGGATTTTCTTGAGTTGTGGCAGGTGCTCTCGAGTTATGACGGGGACCTCAGGGACCCGCTCTGGTGGCCTCAGGAAAGGCCAGTCCCCATGCGAGTTGCTAGGGGGCCCCTCGGGATTCCTCTCCAGTCCATGCCGGGGCCTAAGACCTTGTGTGGAGTCGGGGCTGGAACCTGAGGATTACTCTCCAGTGCTGACATGGATCTTGGGGTACCTCTGGAGTCTCCACAGGGGAGTCAGTCCTCGTCTTGAGTGGGGGAATGCATGTCCGCTTTCCTCCCGAGCTGTAGCAGCAGTGTCATGCTTCCCGTCGCGTGGATCAAGGGATCTGTGGCTTTCCCTCGAGGCTTTCTACGAGGCTTTCCCACAGGGCTGTCCCACGTGCCGCTGTGGTGTGAGTCGATCCTTGGCGTGAAAGTCGAGGCAGTGCAGGGAAAACAGGTTCCTCTGGAATGGACTGAGACATCTGGGGGACTCTTGGAATGGTGGCAAGACCCTGGAGTTCCTCTCGCCTTTGTCTCCCCCGAGACCTGGTCCTGCTAATGTGCAAAAGGCTTCTATGATTTTGGATCAGCCTCACGGGAGCCCCAGCACTGGCTCAGGAGGTCACAGTTCAGCCCAGAGCCCTTCTGTATGAGTCCATGAGGGCTAGGGCTGCGACGATGAAGCACCACCAGGTGGCTGAAACAACGCAAGTTCATCATCTCATTGTTCTGAAGGTCAGAAGTCTGAGACCAGGTTGTGGGCAAGGCTGGTTCCTTCTGAGAACGCGAGGGAGAGCCTGTTCGAGGCCCCTCCCTGGTTCCTGGAGACTTGCTGGCTTTGCTGCTCCTCGGCTGGAGATGTGCTGTTCGATCCCTGTCCTCATGCCCACACCACCTTCTCCCCATGTACGTGTCTCTGTCCCAGCCTCCCTTTGTCATGAGGACACTAATCATTGGGTTAGGGGCCCATCCTGCTCCAGTATGACCTCATTTTAACTAATCCACACCTGCAAGGACTCTACTTCCAAACAAGGTCCTGGGGGGTATTCCTTGGAAGTATCAATTTGGAGGGGACACTGTTCGACCCACAGCTCCTTCCATGCAGTCTATCAGTGCTGTCTTTACTTGCTAGTTCTCTCTCTCTCTCTCTTTTTTTTTTTTTGGACTTAACTGCATATCAGCAGCCAAGATAGGAAAATACCTGCATGAGAGAATCAGAGAAAGATGGAAGGAGAGTCAACAATTAAAACAGAAATGGGCCATCGTGAGAGTTAACCAAGTTAAACTAGCACCTCTTGAGTTATGTTGTCATGGGAGTTGGCACTGCCCAGGGTCACACATGCTTCCTCCTAGACCAGTGGGGTCAGGGGCTGGGGCCCTGCCTCCCTCCCTTTGCTCTGCTCCCGGGCGTGGTTGATTACCTTTCAAAGCCACATCAAAGAGAAAGCTTTGCTACTGCAGAGAAAGAGGATGAAAGGGCGAGTTTGAGGAGCTTTGTCTGGCTGCGGGGGGAAAGCCTTGAGTCTCACACCATCTTGGAGGCTAGCAGACCTCTTGTCCTCTGTGGATGGGGGATGCCCAGCAGGGAAATAAGTCATGAGCCCAAAGAAGTGGAGAGGGAGAGAGAAAGAGAAAACCAGCAGGAATTGCAAACAGCGTGGTTGTTGTTCAGGTGCTCAGTTGTGTCTGATTCTCTGTGGCCCCATGGACTGCAGCACGCTAGGCTTCCCTGTCCTTCACTCTCTCCCAGAGTCTGCTCAAACTCATGTCCATTGGATCGGTGATGCCATCCAACCATCTCATCCTCTGTCGTCCCCTTCTCCTCTTGCCCTCAATCTTTCTCAGCATCAAGGTCTTTTCCAATGAGTCAGCTCTTTGCATCAGGTGCCCAAAGTACTGGAGTTTCAGCTTCGGCATCAGTCCTTCCAATGACTATTCAGGGTTGATTTCCTTTAGGATGGACTGGTTGAATCTTCTTGCAGTCCTAGGGACTCTCAATAGCTTGGTAGTAATGGAATTTCTTTGATCTTCTGGTTTCCTGTCCTCAAGTGAGCATCTTTCCTACTGTAAGCAGTCGTTTTTTTCCGTTTTATTGAGATGTTGTTGACATAGCCCTGTATGTCATTCCTATACCTGTCCATTCCAGGTATGTAGTTTAATGACTTAACTTACATAGAACTGTGAAATGATAGCCACAGGAAATCCCAGAGAGAAGCAACAGGATGGGATGCCTTGGGAGGCAACCTCGCCCATCTCATCTGCATCAACTCTACTGGGGAGTTCCAGCTCCTTGCCCAAACTCTGCTCCTGACCAGAAGTGGGTGGCAGGGGAATGACTTCGTTCAGACATTTGGTTTTTATTCACATTTAACCCTTGAGTACTAGCATAGGAGCTGGCGCTCTTGTGTTTCTGGCAAGCATGTGCATCTTTTGAAAAAATGAATTGACAAGGCAGGGTCTTCCTGACTGAAGCCCAGAGCTGTGCTGTGACCGAGAATAAGTGGGGAGCCCTGAGGCCAGAGCCAGGCTTTGGGGAGGAAGCTCGCAGGAAAAGCTCAGGGGTAGCTTTTTGGCTAGTGGGTGCTGTTGGCAGCTGCTTCTTGGAACAAGTGAGAAAAAGTTCTTTTCCTGCCCTTGACTGCCCCTTACTCACACTCCCAACATTTCTCCCCTGGTCCCACTCCTGACCCTGCCTCCTGGCTGCGTTTCATCACAGATCTTGCGATGTGACTCCCAAGATCATCTGTATCCTCCAGGCACCTAAAGGAGCATCAGGTCCAGAGACAGGGCTTCTCCTGGGCTGCTTCAGGGGCAGAGCTGGGCCTGAATGGAGGACGCAGGGAGAGTCATCCTGGCTCAAGTCAACACACTTCATCCATGCCCTCCTTCTTTGAACAGATATTTATTGGGCACCTACTAGGTGCCAAGCAGTGTTTAGACCCCAGGGATGAACCAAGCCGGCAAACATCTCTGTCCTCATAGACTTTTTACCAGTTAGAGATGACCATCAGGGTCACTTCTGAGAGCTTTCAAGGAGAGGTGAGCGTGGCAGGTAGTGTAGAATGAGCGAGTTTTGAGTTGATGGAGAGGTTGGCGGAGAGGACCCAAGAGAGTGAAGTCCTCTCAGCACAAGCGTGTCCCTTCAGATTTGGATGCATATCAGCTGCTCGTCACTGATTCGGGTCATGCAGGAAGGAGCCTCAGGACAGGTGTGTTTAGCTTGGAGCGGGGCCCTGGGCAGGTGGAGTGCGTGGAGTGTTGCTCAGGAGAGACACAGCGGGGACTCTGCGTGTGAGCAGACAGTGGGCTAGTGTGCTACCCAGTTACTCCCCAGGCCTGACGTGACGCCCGCAGCGTCCAGCTGGGTCCCAGCTCTCCTGCCTTCCAAATGGGTGATATTTGATGGTATGTAGCTCTGTCCCATGGACGGAGGAGCCTGGTGGGCTGCAGTCCATGAGGTCGCTAAGAGTCGGGCATGACTGAGCGACTTCACTTTCACTTTTCACTTTCAGGTATTGGAGAAGGAAATGGCAACCCACTCCAGTGTTTCGCCTGGAGAATCCCAGGGACAGAGGAGCCTAGTGGGCTGCCGTCCATGGGGTCGCACAGAGTCGGACACGACTGAAGCGACTTAGCAGCAGCAGCTCTGTCCAAGTTTGTCCTCTTTCTCTGTAAAAAGTTATTCTTTTAAATTTATTTTTAACTGGAGGATAAATGCTTTTCAATGTCCGTGTTGGTCTCTGCCGTACAACAACGTGAATCAGCTATCAGTATAAATACATTCCCTCCCTTTCGAGCCTCCCTCCTACCCGCCCATCCCACCCCTCTGGGTCATCACAGAGCACAGAGCTGACCTCCCCATGTTACACGGCAGCTGCCCGCTAGCTGTCTATTTCCCGAGTGCTCGTGTGTGCCTGTCAACACTGCCCTCTCAGTTTGTGCCCTGTCCTTTCCCAGCTGTGCCCACAAGTCTGTTCTCTATGTCTGAGTCTCCACTCCTGTCCTGCGATTAGATTCATCAGTATCATATCTCTAGATTCCACATATATGCATTGTATGCATGCATGCTCAGTCACATCATGTCTGCCTCTGCGACCCCATGGACTGTAACCTGCCAGGCTCCTCTGTCCATAGGATTCTCCAGGCAAGA
The DNA here is from genome assembly GCF_001704415.2 of Capra hircus. NCBI lineage: Eukaryota > Metazoa > Chordata > Mammalia > Artiodactyla > Bovidae > Capra > Capra hircus. The sequence continues at coordinate 7,142,433 of NC_030810.1, read as the reverse complement.
ATACTGGAGTGGGTTGCCATTTGCTCCTCCAGAGGATCTTCCTGACCCTGGGATCGAACTCACATCCCCTGCGTCTCCTTCATTGCAGGCAGATTCTCTTACTACTGAACCATCGGGGAAGGCCTATATATATGCATTAATATACAATACTTGTTTTTATCTTTCTGACTGACTTCATTCTGTATAACAGGCTCTAGGTTCATCCTGTAAAAATTCTTCTTGAAGGGGCAGTTTGAATCCAGCAACCCTGCGTATTAAGGCAATGGTGAAGGACATGCTTAGGGTCGGGAGCATGGGGCCTAGGCCAGCCCTGCCAGGCAAGAGCCGCTCTGATTGTGTGGTCTGTGAACCAGTCTGCGATGCCAGCCAGCCTTGCTGATTCTTGACATTACAGGACTCTGACACTAGAGGTTGCTGTTTTCCCTCAGGTCTGCAGTCTCAGGCCTTTGGAATCCTCCATGCGGTTGGTTTCCTCAAACCATCAGTTCTGCCAGCCTGGTACTGTCTTAATTAACCCAATTCACACTTGTTAGCGAAAATCAAAACCAGGCGGGATGCTACCTGTTTCAGATCGTGTCTGGGTGTCAAACTCATGCTCCAGTGTCTGCCTGGGTCCCCTGCCCTTGAGGGGATGATGGTGGCAGAGGTTGCTCTGTTAGTTGGAATTTTTAACCAAGGCAATCAATAAGTGCAAACAGAGTTAGTTGCTAAATAACTCTTAGGTCTATTAAGCAGTCTGTGAATGTTTATTTAAAATGAGGCAAGACCCAGCATCCCTTCATGGAGAGCACACTCATTCTTCAGGCCCTCGAATCCCCCAGTCCTGAGAAAGATGGTGAAATATGGTATTTTATGAATCTAGCCTGACCCTGGCATTCCATTCAGAAAAGAGACTGCTGTTCCTTTTTAAAAATGTCTTCTTACTGTAACAGTGTCTCCCAGCCGCAGGATTGATCTACTTACTGTTCCTCCCATCACGAGTTCAGAGGCTGAGCCAGGCTGGCGCTGTCCTGTTGCCCTGTGCCTACCTGCCTCGCAGGCCAAGTTCTCAGAAGAGGGAAGTAGGTGGTAGGGAGAGCCTGTCCCAGCCGCCCTCATCTTGCCCTAGGTGGGTGGTGACCTGCATCACTGGGGTCACCCAATGGACTGTTAGAGATCTGAGCCCACGAGATCCGCCACCCCACAGGGAAACAGGATCAGATAAGGCTGCTTACATTTGGGGGATTTTTTTTAGTGTTTTTTTTTTAAATTAAAATTTTTATTTTGTGTTGGGGTATAGCCAATTAAGGGCTTCCCTGGTGTCTCAGTGGTGAAGACCCAGCAGCCCAACGCAGGAGATGTAGAAGACTCAGGTTCCATCCCTGGGTTGGGAAGATCCCCTGGAGAAGAGAGGGCAACCCACTCCACTCTTGTTGCCTGGAGAATCCCATGGACAGAGGAGCCTGGTGGGCTACAGTCCATGGGGTCGCAGAGTCAGACACGACTGAGCACGCACGCACATAGCCGACTAACAATGTCGTGATAGTTTCAGCTGAACAGCGAAGGGACTCAGCCGTGCATATACATGTATCCATTCTCACCGAAACTCCCTCCCATCCAGGCTGCCACACAACATTGAGCAGAGTTCCATGAGCTATACGGTAGGTCCTTGTTGGTTATCCATTTTAAATAAAGCAGAGTGTACCTGTCCATCCCAAACTCCCTAACCACGCCTTCCCCTGGTACACCTGGGGGATTGTAATACTTTCTTGGTACTTGATTTCATAATGTTCTCACCCTCTTGCCCACTAAAGTTGCCATTTGCATTTATCAAAGAGTAAAGAGAAGGGCTTCTTGAGAAACTGATGCTGTTTCTTGAATCTCTTCCAAGTCTAAGACTGGGGCATCCCGTGGAGTATAAAGAAGCAGGGTGATGCTGGAGAGAGGAAACCGGATTTCAGAACCCCGGGACCCACCACTTGCTGCTTTGCTGTCTTTGGGCGAGTTTCTTTGCTTCTTTTTCTTAGGCCTTGGTTTCAGATGCAGAACAGGAAAGGAGATACCTGGATAGCGGGTGGCCCATGGTGGTGAATTCATGTAGTAGATTTGAAAAGTGCCATGTTCCTTTGATGACGTGTCTTTGTTGTTATTTTCCTTTTCCTTCAGTAAGGCAGGTACATGGTTTCCTTATCTGAGCTCACTGGGACCTTTGGTCTTACCTCCCCTCCGACCCTTGTCATGGTTCATTTTAAACATGTTTAACATCTACCTTTCCCATGGGCCAGTGGAGTCCTTGAGAGTCCACGTTGCACCCGATCTGATGTCTTTGTGTCTCAGGAGTCCAGCACAGGTATTTGCAATCCTGTGGGCTCTCAGTAAATATGTTCTGACTGGATGAGCAAATGACCAGGTGAGATGACCTCCCTGGAATCACCCAAATCTAGTGGACGGATTGCCAGAGAGGCTGTCCAGAGGCAGCCTCTTCTAATGGATAATCTTATCCCTCTTTCAGTGTTTTCCTGACATGCTTTCTTCTGAGAAATCATGACTGATATGTACACATCATGACAAAAAGATCCTTGAGACACATTGTTCCTGTCAGTCATTTCTGTGACCACATCTGTTCTCTCAGGTGCCATGTATAGCACCTGCGTGCAAAAAAGGGTTTTTTTAAACTTCTAAAAAAATAAATGTTCCCCTTTTCAAGACATTTTATTGTCATGTGTCAGAAAATATTTATAGTAAACACACAAATCTATGATGACAGCAGTGTGGGTAACACCCTTGAAGAGTTGTCCAGGGCACAGCCTACATCACTGTACTTGGCGGTTGGGGGAGGGTTCCAACTTGGCCCACACAGGCTCTGCAGGTTCCTTTTTAAAGAACAGTAAGGATCCATGTGTCTTTTTTCCCTTGACTTTGTTAGCAACATATGAACAACAGAACAGCAAGCATGCGACCTTACTTTCCAATCCCCCGGGAATCACAGGGGTCAGTTGCAGGGTGTACTTGGTACATCATGGACTCAGAATGGATCTAGAGAGAAATGTGTGAGCGTGAATCAACCTGGACGCAGCTGATGTTCCAGCTGCTGTGTCCTTTCTGTCCCTCTGCTCTGCAGTGGTGTGTGAACGGCGTGAATTACTTTACCGACCTGTGGAATGTCATGGATTCACTTGGGCTTTTCTACTTCATAGCGGGAATCGTGTTTCGGTAAGTAGTCCTCACCACGTCTTCACGTGTCAGGTGTTTGCAGATTCTCTCCGGTGGAAAGGTGGAGGAGAGACATTTCAAGCCCAAGATAAGTGAGATAGGATGAAATATGGTCCTGGTATTTTATGAATACAGGGCTTCCCTGGTGGCTCAGTGCTAAAGAATCCACCTGCCAATGCAGGAGACAGGGGTTCGATCCCTGGGTCGGGAAAATCCCCTGGAGGAGGAAATGGCAATCCACTCCAATATTCTTGTCTGGGAAATTCCACGGACAGAGGAGCCTGTGGACTACAGTCCATGGGGTCACAAAGAGTCGAATACGACTTAGCAACTAAACAACAACAACAACAACAACAACAACATTATGAGTGTGGTGGTGGTGGTTTAGTCACTAAGTCATGTCCGACTCTTGTGATCCTGCGGACTGTGGCCTGCAAGGCTCCTCTGTCCATGGGGTTCTCCAGGAAAGAATACCTGAGTGGGTTGCCATTTCCTTCTCCAGGGGATCTTCCACCCACTTAGATCCAGGAATCGAACTCAGGTCTCCTGTATTGCAGGCAGATGATTTACCAACTGAGCTAGGAGGGAATAGACTATCTCCAGAACACCATTCAGAAAAGCGGTTGCTATTCCTTTTAAAAAATGTTTTCTTACTACAGCAGTCCCTCTGTACCCCAGAATTGGTTTGCTTACAGTTCTTCCCATCGCATGGCTGGAGGGTGAGCTGGTCTGGGGCTGCCCAGTTGCCATGTACCCTCCCTGCCCACCCCCCCACCCCCCACCCATTTAGAGATTATTACAAATGCCTGTTGTCTCTGCCTCTTGGAGCCACAGCCTGGTTGATATAAGTTGTGTCTCCTCTCATCCCCCACCTCTTGGTGATCTGTAATTGGAAAGAGGTTCTTCGTGGTTTTTCTCTTTGTGCTTGCAGAATTTGGGGAGAGGAAATTAGAAATTGAGGGCCCTAGAGAATGACGAGTGTGTAAATATCACACAGCATTTTGCTGTGAGGCCATAGAATCTAACATGCATTTAACTTCAACTCAAATGTTGGTTCTGGAGCCTGCCCTCCCGGGTGCAAGGTTTCCTCAGTCTCAGAGCTCGTGATCAGAAAAGCCAGTTGGAAATTGTGTTTGGAGGGGAAAAGCAACATGACTCCACCTGATAGGGATATTGGGGTGCACCCAAACCATGAACCCCCTTGCCCAGTCCTGCTCCTTCCAGACCTGCCTCCCAGGTAGCTTCAAGGTGAAGCTCGTGGTTCTGATGGAGCAGAGAAGCTTGACTATTCGTATTTACACCCACTTAGAATGAGAAGCTTTACAGTGAGTGCTCATGCTATGATGTGAACTGGGTAAAGCTCAGTTTTCTCCTTCAAAACCTCCCTTTCTGCTTGGGTTAAAGGCTCAGCTTTTGGATCATGGTTGGACGTGATTTCCGGATCATTCCAGTTAGAAAGCACATAAGGTTTTCAATGAACACGTTAGCAGATGGTTAGTTAATCAAATGATCTGGTGCAAATGAGGTAAGTTTCATTGGGGGGAACCTTGCAGGCTCAGGTGCCAAGTGGTTGGCATCACTGTGGAAGCCTTGTGAGCCGGGAAGTTAGCGACGATGGGATTGGGTCCTACAGTAGTACAATAAATCCCCTACGTTCGAACGTGTTATGTGAGGGGAGTGTGTTCATTAAATCTGACAAAGTTAGCCTAGGGATCCACGTAACACAATCTGCTATATAGTACTGTACTGTAATAGATTGATAGTACTTTTCATACAAATAATACATTAAAAACAAACACAAAAAATGAAACATTTTTGATCTTACAATATGGTACCTTGAAAAGTACAGTAGAACCAGCTGTATCGCTGCTGCTTTTACGCTTGCTTCTGGACAGCCTAGGCCTGAAATAAAGTTACAGTCCTACTGTACTCGACACTGTGGTTTGGTCACTAAGTTGTGTCTGACTCTTGTCGGCCCCATGGACTGTAGCCCACCAGGCTCCTCTGTCCATGAGATTTCCCAGGCAAGAATACCGGAGTGGGCTGACATTTCCTTTTCCAGGGAATCTTCCCGACCCAGGGATCGAACCTGCATCTCCTGCATTGGCAGGCAGATTCTTTACTGCTGAGCTGCTTGGGAAGCCCACGCGACACAGAATGCGCAGTGAAGCGCACAAAGCCCAATTCTAGAGGATGCATGCCCTCGGCAGTGCACACCAGGCAGCTGAACTCATGTGATCGGATGTGGGAACCCACGTTCGCATCTTTGAAAGTTCACATCTTGAAGGTTCATGTGTGGGGGACTGACTGTATTTAGGCTGAAGGGCTGAAGTGTTGGGAGTCTTGAGAGCTCTGCTGTGTGTGATATCCTCGTGTCTCCTGGAGTCACGGGGGCAGTGCACGTGGCCTTTGGTGTTCAGTGACTGAAGGGCAGGTGCAGACCCTGGTCTATTTCCACTTTCGGTTCCCAGGCTTTTGGCGGTTTCTTCACGTTTGGTTATTTTTAAAACTAAAACTTTGATTATAAATCAACCACACTTCAGTAAAATTTAAAAAAAAAATCCTAGCAAATAAAATCCAGAAATAAATAAAAGTGAGACAAAAGCACAGCTTTGAAATGTTTTGTCAGCATCTCACAAAGTCTTTCCCTTCTTTCCACAGGCTCCACCCTTCTAACAAAACCTCACTGTACTCGGGACGAGTGATTTTTTGCCTGGATTACATTATATTCACCCTAAGGTTGATTCACATTTTCACGGTCAGCAGAAATTTAGGACCCAAGATTATAATGTTGCAGAGGATGGTAAGACTAAAGAGTGTTTGTGGTTAGTTGTCCTTCTTCTGACTATACCCCCAGAGTTCCTTTCATTGCCGAGAGGAACTTTTTCTCCACAGAGGGATGGTTGCATTTCATAATCAGTAGCATTTGTTTTTTTTTGATCTGTTTTCCTCAGGGGCCCCTTCCAGGTTAAAATTTAATGAAAGATGACTGTTGGGAGCAAACTGCATAACTCAGCACATTACTAGTAAAGATCTCTATTTAGACTGTCCATGTTACCAAGTGCTCTCACTGGAGTCTTAAGCATTCACTAGGGGTGGCACAGTGGTAAAGAATCCACCTGCCAATGCAAGAGATGCAAGAAACTCAGATTCAATCCCTGTGTGGAAAAGATCCCCTGGAGGAGAAAATGGCAACCCACTCCAGTATTCTTGCCTGGAGAATCCCGCGGACAGAGGAGGCTGGTGGGCTACAGTCCATGGGGTCACAAAGTCGGACATGATTGAGCACGTGTGCGTAGGCAGGATAGGGACTTTTACACCCGCTTCACAGATGTGGACAATTGGGTTCAGGAGGTTCACATGTTTGTCTGGAGACAGGCAGTGAGTTAGAAGCACAGCGAGGTCTGGAACTTTAATCTTATAACCATGTAATACAGACCTCAGGGAAGCACCAGCAGACCCATTTCATGGGGCCAGAGAACAGAAAGATAATTACACACTGACCATGTTGCTTCTCCCAGCTTGTTTCCCACGTGACCCAAACCTGCGTGTTTTTGTCTTTAAATCAGATGGGCGTTTGAATGAGCTCATCTTGAGGTTCCTTTCCAGCGCTGAGCTCCTTTGAGTTTGTGGTTTTAATTCAAAGCATATCTGGGGCATCAAGTCACCATGAAGTCATGCTATGTGTGCAGAACATTAAAAACAATAAAATGGTGCATTGTTGTCTAAAAAGGAAAGCTTTTATTTTCCTTAAAAAAAAAAAAAAAAGCAACAGCTCAGGGGTCGGCTGGAGAGGAGTGGGGCACTGCGGAGTTGAGGCCCTCTTCTGCTCCCAGGCTGGTCTCATTCAGAAAGTCTCTGCTGCTGAGATGGCCTGGGGACCTGCAAGCAAAGATGCATCCATCAGTGGATGCCCCGAGACCCAGGGGTGATGATGGCCACGTTTAAAAATTGGTGAGCGGATGACGCTGGCTGCCTTAGGTCCCTGGGGCCCCTCTGCCCTTCTCCGTGGTCAGCGGAGCAGTTGAGCCGCCCTGGTGCAGTCCTGACTCTGCCCTCCTGTCCTCCTCCCTTGACAGCTGATCGACGTGTTCTTCTTCCTGTTCCTCTTTGCCGTGTGGATGGTGGCCTTCGGTGTGGCCAGGCAGGGGATCCTTAGACAGAACGAGCATCGCTGGAGGTGGATCTTCCGCTCAGTCATCTATGAGCCCTACCTGGCCATGTTTGGCCAAGTGCCCAGTGATGTGGACGGTGAGCCTGACATGCTCTGGGTGGGGACAGCTGGGAGGCGGAAGATGCTTCCAGAACCAGCTCCCAGGGAGCCTCCAGGGCTTTCCGGTTTGATCCTGAGACCTGTCCTAGGAACAGGCTGCTGGAGTCCGGCCGACATCAGGCAGTGGACACTAACCCTCAAAGCCTTTTCCTTCTCCTGAGCAGGATCTTATGTACCCTGGCAATCTTGTACCCAGCATCTCAGCCTGCAATTTTTAAACCTTTTTAAAAAGAGTGTCTCTCAAATTTCTGACAGTGTCATGGCCAATGACAGCCAGAATCCTCACTGGTGTAGAAAAGAGTGTTGTGGGTCTGTCCAGAGTGACAGGGTACCCATTTATCTCAAAAAGTGCAATAGTGAAAAGTTTTGCCCTGGAACCTGGAATTTAAGCTTCTGGTATGAGCTCACTGCCAACTATCTGGAGGCAGGTTAATGGCAGCAGAGATGGCATTAATTTGATCACAGCCAGTTGGCATAAGGAAAGCATGGGGCGTGTGTTTTGGATAAACTGTAGAACATCTTTGTGATGCTGGCGGTAGCTTGGGCTCATCACGTTCTGTTCTGCCACAAGAAAAGCCCCACGATGTTCACCCGGCCCGAGGCTTGTGTTTCCCAGCTCCTTGGTGTTTTCTCAATTGTCCCCATGGCCTCACGTGGTCTTTCTGGTGTCTGCTACTGCAGTCTCTTCCGAGACCTTAAGAAAAGCTCTTTCCCATGCGCCGATGGAAAGGCACCTTGCTGTTATGGTTTCCCAGTCTGCACTTTGCACTTGCTGTTTTACATAATCGGGTGTGTTTCGTCCTCCCGATAGTCCTACAGGTTGGTGGCCTTAGTCCCACGGGAGGCGGGTCACAGTGACCTAAAGAGTCAGTGACCGGCAGTGTTCGAGTCCTGGTTCCGTCACTCGTGTGCTGTGTGACCTGGGATGCAGTTGGCATCTCAGCCTCTAAGTTCTGCTGCTGGTAACGTGGGAGCAGCACCAGCTTCTCTGACTGGCGTCTCACCAATCAGCAGGGCCAAATTCGCATGCTCAGAGGAGGCTCTCGAGTCCAGAGTGACTCCTGGAGGGCCAGACACTTACATCCACTGCCTTCTCTAAGATTCCCAGGCAAAACTCCTCATCTTCCCTTCCGGACCCAGACTTTCTCCAAGGCCCCCATTCTAGGCTGTTAACACCTGTCACACAGATGTGTATCAGCCTCCCAACTTACCACACACCCCTCCCCTGCACTATTTCCTTCCTGGTAGCCATGTTCATTTTCTACACCTGTGACTATTTCTGTTTTGTAGATAAGTTTTTTTTTTTTTTTTTTTACCATTTTTTAGATTCCACATATAAGTGATAGGGCTTCCCTTGTGGCTCAGTTGGTAAAGAGTCTGCCTACAATGTGGGAGACCTGGGTTTGGTCCCTGGGTTGGGAAGATCCCCCTGGAGAAGGGAAAGGCTACCCACTCCAGTATTCTGGCCTGGAGAGTTCCATGGACTGTATAGTCCACGGGGTCACAAAGAATCAGACACGACTGAGCGACTTTCACTATAAGTGATAGATGATATTTGTCTTTTTCTGACTTATTTCACTTAGTGTGATAATCTCTAGGTCCATCCATGTTGCTACAAATGGCCTTGTTTCAGGGGAATATTAGTCAATGAATGAAGCGTGATTCTGAGGCTTACGCCCGGTTGGGTAGAGTGCCTTGAAACAGTGCCCAGCACAATGCACGATCCTCACCTCACGTCCCGCTGGGGTGCCTTAGTGCTGCCCTGCCAGGTGTCCTCACCGTGCCTGTTGGTTGCTGCATCCTCAGGCACCACGTACGACTTCTCCCACTGCACCTTCACCGGGAATGAGTCCAAGCCCCTGTGCGTGGAGCTGGACGAGCACAACCTGCCCCGCTTCCCCGAGTGGATCACCATCCCCCTGGTGTGCATCTACATGCTGTCCACCAACATCCTGCTGGTCAACCTGCTGGTCGCCATGTTCGGGTACGTGCTCAGAGATGCGCTGGACGTGCTCGGTGACGTGCTGCACGTGCTCAGAGACGCGCTGGCTGGGTGCCCACACCATGCGGGGCCCCATGCTGGGCCAGGCGGGAGGCACTGGGAGGGAGGCAGCAAAGGGTCCCCCTTGAGGAGCTCATGATAGAGGTCTCTAGGGCACTGGCGGTCTAGAGTAGGGAGGGGCCTTGAAGGGACTATATTACAAATATAGTGTGTCCCTGTAAGCTATAACCTGAGTTTATTTGACCCCAAAGACAGATGACTGTGACCCCTTCCAGCATGTTCAGACTGTATGTTAGATATCCTCTTAGCAACCTCCCCTGAGCATCGTGATGCTGGCCTGCCGGTGACTGCATCTCAGCTCAGCTCAAGGTCCTCACTTTCTGTGGACTCGGATGGTTTCCAGGGCTTAAGGGACTCAGCTGTTAGGTAGTCGCTGCTTTAAAATGTTGAATTTAAGTACAAGTCAAGAGCACAGGGTCAGGAGAGTGATTCTCTTTGGGGCTCGTGTCTAATGAGGTTGGCATGAAAACTCGATGAGACTCTGGAACATTTTTATTGCCTTTGGCCATTCTCTTTAATACATTTAGAAAATCATGTTTATCTCACCCCTTATTCTTTCTTAAGAGGGTTTCAAAGTACCCCATGTGTCGGTTACAGTGGAGCTACCTTGGTTTTTTATGCTGTTGCTGTGAAGTAGCTGGTTATATTTAGTACATGAATCCTGGCACACAGAGAGAGACACGTAGTTTAGAAACAAAATACAAATTAAAACATTATTTGTTAAACCTTGGAGTGAACGAAAACTATACTTGAACCTCAAAACTGGGAAACTATGACAGACAAGAAATGCGTTTGATTTCATTAAACAAATGTTTTAGGTACAGGGGACCGCGGATAGAGTCACATGATAAATGATAGACTGGGGGCAATCTTTGCCTGAATGTGAGCAAAGGCTTCTGTAATTCTTAAGATAGAATGGGCTCCTGCACACTGGTAAAAGAAAGATGAGCCAGTAGAAAATGGGCAAGGGGAATGCAATTCAGAGAAATTTAAATGGTCCCTAATCATATGGAAAGGGGCTCACTCTTGTTGTGGGAAAAGTCAGATGGAACCAAGAGTGAGGTGCTGGTTTAGGATCCGTCAGGTAAACAGACATCACGAGAAGGGTTGGGGGTGGTTCTGGGAGTCTGAATTGTCTCCAACTTTTGGGAGAGTGACCTGAAAATAGCTATTAAAGATATACAAACCTTTGGCCCAACTCCTTCACGTCTGGGAATCTTTACTAAAGGTCCATATGTAAGAACATTTATTGGATCATCATTTGATGCCTGTCAATAAGGTGATGACAGGACAAAACATGTTCTAGCCACACCACAGAATATCATGCAGCCCTTACATGTTCTAGCCACACCACGGAATATCATGCAGCCCTTACATGTTCTAGCCACACCACGGAATATCATGCAGCCCTTACATGTTCTAGCCACACCACGGAATATCATGCAGCCCTTACATGTTCTAGCCACACCACGGAATATCATGCAGCCTTTACATGTTCTAGCCACACCACGGAATATCATGCAGCCCTTACATGTTCTAGCCACACCACGGAATATCATGCAGCCCTTACATGTTCTAGCCACACCACGGAATATCATGCAGCCCTTACATGTTCTAGCCACACCACGGAATATCATGCAGCCCTTACATGTTCTAGCCACACCACGGAATATCATGCAGCCCTTACATGTTCTAGCCACACCACGGAATATCATGCAGCCCTTAAAAAGAAAAGGCGGGGTCTCTGTTTATTGACTTGGAAGGATATTTTGTTAAATATAAAAAGCAAAGTGCAGACTTATTTTAGGGTATAACCTTATTTTCTGACAATAAAAAAAAAGACATTAAAAAAAATCAAGTCTATATTTCCCTCATCACAATGATCACATATTACTTCTATAATTAAAAAAAAAGAAATCAGTCAGTTGTCACACAGAGCCGTGAGGGGCGCCAGAATTGTAATCGAGGGTCATCTTTCTCCGTTGGTCAGTGGCCCGCCCTGGAGTGAGGCTTGGTGGGGGACACGTGCCTCTGGGGACATCACGCATCCGTGACACTGAGCAGCGAGTGGTCACCTGGCCTTCAGGTGCACAGAGACATCCGCCTCTAGTCCAGGTGCTTCCAAAATGTCACTGCTTTGCTTAAAATTCTGGAAGTGTTTTAGTATTTCCCCACAGTGTTTGGGGTAAATTTCAACGTCTTCCAAGGCCGTCTGTGACCTGAACTTTGAAAGCACCTTCAGGATTCCGTCCGCAGGCATCCCACCTGTTCATCCCTGAGCAAGGTGATCTGTCCCGCCTGACGCTTTTGCAGATGTCACTCCTGTGTCGGTATCACCTGTTCCATCTTGACGGCTCCCTCCCCCTTCCTCCTTGTCCTCTAAGGAGCCCAGCAGCATCCTTGGCCTGAGTGGTCCACGTGCCCTCCCTACTGTGCATAGCAACCCCATGAGCCCCCTTCACAACCACAGCCTCCTCTCCTTCCAGACTGTAGCCTCTGGAGGGCAGAGACTGTGTCTGTCTCAGCGCCTGGCCCTTCCTGGGTTTTGTTCCATGGATGAAAAGAACAGAATTCATTCTGCTTTTAGTTCATTATTTGGTCACCAGTGAGGAGCTTAGCTTCCTGTTCTGTTAGTCAGGGTGAAGTGTTAAATAGTGAAGTCACTCAGTTGTGTCCAACTCTGCGACCCCATGGACTGTAACCCACCAGGCTCCTCTATCCATGGGATTTTCCAGGCAAGGGTACTGGAGTGGGTTGCCATGTCCTTCTCCAGGGGATCTTCCCGACCCAGGGATCGAACCCAGGTCTCCTGCATTGCAAGCAGATGCTTTACCGACTGAGCCTCTAGGGAAGCCACTAGGGAACTGTTAATGGTGAATGTCAAACTAGTGATGGGTTTATCACAGAGATAACATCTGTTCTGTGTCAGCCACAGAGGTCTTGTGGCCATTGGTCCCACTTGGCCTTAAAGAGGGAATGTGCAACCACTCTCCTCCCTCAACCATCACTGGCTCTAACGGGGTCCTGAAAAGGACTTAGGGATTCAGACACCTGTATTGCTTAAGGGAAGCTGGACCATGTCAGGCTGCTGAAAGTCCTCAAGTCTGAGCTTGCAGAGAGAGATGGCAAGAAGAGTGATTATGTATCCATGTGAGGGCAGAGAAGGGAGGACCAACTCCCAGACTTGAAGCAAGACTGGGGAGGAAATGAGATGACTGGGATTCTATTTGACAGTGATAGCCTCTCCTATCAACCTTTATGTTGAACACTGGGCAGCCCCTGTAAAAAAAACTGACCACTGATATAACATCTTCAACGATTCAACGAAAAGGCTGACAGCTTCCAGGGCTGTGGACTCTGAGTGATGTGAATTCAGTAGATCTCAAGAGGCAAAGTGGAATAGTGCTTAGGGCTAGCCTGAGTCTGTGTGCTGTGACTGTGTGTGTGTGTGTGTGTGTGTGTGTGTGTGTTCAGTTGTGTCCACCTCTTTATGACCCCATGGACTGTAGCCTATGGCGGATGACTCTGTGACCAGGCTCCTCTGGCCATGGGATTCTCCAGGCAAGAACACCAGAGTGGGTTGCCATTTCTTCCTTTAGGTGTTCTCCAAAGCCATTCTTCAGGACTGTATCAGTTTGTAATTCATTATGCCCTTGACAATCATAAAATGATAGAATTTGGAGCTGAGAGGGACAGGAGTCTGGCCTGGTTTTTTTGGGTCAAGGAAGTGGAAGTTGGGCAGCTCAGCATCCATGGTGCTGGCCACACTGCCATCCAGCTTGCCGTGTCCATTCGAGACTTGAACCTGAGTGTTTTCCCCATGAGGCCTGAGCTGTTGGGCCAGGCTTCAGCCCACTGTTGCCTCATTCAGTGCTTAAGTGTAAAAGCTGGAGGAGTTCCCTTCTCAGGGGGGCTTCCTGGATTCCTCTTGGGCTCAAGCAGAGGCCTTTTCTTTGTTAATCCGTCTGGGCACTTGAGAAGAGCCCCCTTGCTATCCTTAGGCTAACTGATCAGAACACTGTCTTGGGAGATGGTTGTAATGGTTGTTCTCTGCTTTCCTGATAGCTCAGCTGGTAAAGAATCAGCCTGCAATGCAGGAGACCCTATTTCGATTCCTGGATCGGGAAGATCCCCTGGAGAAGGGATACGCTACCCACTCCAATATTCTGGTCTGGAGAATTCCATGGACTGCATAGTCCATGGGGTCGCAAAGAATCAAACACGACTGAGTGACTTTCACTTTTTGAGCTCACAGCTCTGGGCTGTGACCCCCCATCTGGCTTCACATCAAAATATTCCTGTAACAGCTTAACTATACACAGTAGCAGCCTTTTGAACTCAAAGTAAATGAACACTTGGGATTTTAAAGCGATATTGGAGTGTTCTCTAGATGGTATTCAGCGGGGAAAGGAAATGGATGTGAACATCTGTGATTATTCCACATTAAAATTATTGATCACAGGCTGTGTGAGGCTTATCAGAGCATGGAGTGAACTTAATTGTCAGTAGGTGACTCGGGGGCACGTTAACACACAGCTAAGGCGCTTGCAGGTGCCGCTTCCTGAAGATCAATCCACCAGGGCTTTTCTGCTGAAAGGGACCCATCAGACATGCCCCGTCTAGGGTGATTTCTAAGAATGATTTTTTAGTCTTAGGACTAATGTGTGTTCATTACAAATATGAAGCAGAATAGGAAAGAAAAAATCATGTGATACAGACTTAATTAGTCCCCGGCAGGCTATTGAATCAGGATGAAAAGGGAGCAGATAATGGTAACGATAATAATAGCTAATATTTATTGACATTTTATTGGGCTAGGCACATCCAAGTGCTTGACATGTGTGGCCTTATTTAAATTATTCATCATTTTTGTGTACGCGTGGCTTTATAACCATTTATGAATGAGGAGCTGGAGGCAGAGAGAGGTTACAATCTCTGCTATTTGAGACCTAGAGAATGCACATGTGGAGATGGGGGTGTGCGGTGGAAGGGGAGCGTGGGACAGATCGATAGAGTGGCGCTGACATATATGCCCTGCCACGTGTATAACAGCTAGCTGGTGGGAAGCTGCTGTGTAGCACAAAGAGCTCAGTTTGCTGTGCTCTGATGACCTAAGGGAACAGGAAGATGGGGACCGAGTAGGGAGGGAAGCTTGAGGGAGGGGATGTATGCTTACCTATGGCTGAGTCGTGTTGTTCAGCAGAAGCCATCACAACACTGGAAAGCAATTATATTCCAAAAAAAAAAAAAAGAATAAAATCCCTGCTGTTTGAGGGTGATGGCCACGAAGCATAGTGATACAAGACGACGTGATGTGATATAAACAATAGAAACAGCACGAAAAGACTCTTGACAAAGGATCATGGTGCTGAGTCGGGGGTCATAACTTGTGACAGATCCTGGGGGTGGGCAGCAGTGAGTGGATGAGACCTTTGCCCTTTGAGGTTTGGTTGAAAATTCTGAAAGAGATGGGAATACCAGACCACCTAACCAGCCTCTTGAGAAATCTGTATGCAGGTCAGGAAGCAACAGTTAGAACTGGACATGGAACAACAGACTGGTTCCAAATAGGAAAAGGAGTACGTCAAGGCTGTATATTGTCACCCTGCTTATTTAACTTCTATGCAGAGTACATCATGAGAAACACTGGGCTGGAAGAAACACAAGCTGGAATCAAGATTGCTGGGAGAAATATCAATAATGTCAGATATGCAGATGACACTACCTTTATGGCAGAAAGTGAAGAGGAGCTAAAAAGCCCCTTGATGAAAGTGAAAGAGGAGAGTGAAAAAGTTGGCTTAAAGCTCAACATTCAGAAAATGAAGATCATGGCATCTGGTCCCATCACTTCATGGGAAATAGATGGGGAAACAGTGGAAACAGTGTCAGACTTTATTTTTGGGGCTCCAAAATCACTGCAGATGGTGATTGCAGCCATGAAATTAAAAGACGCTTACTCCTTGGAAGAAAAGTTATGACCAACCTAGATAGTATATTCAAGAGCAGAGACATTACTTTGCCGACTAAGGTCCGTCTAGTCAAGGCTATGGTTTTTCCTGTGGTCATGTATGGATGTGAGAGTTGGACTGTGAAGAAGGCTGAGCACCAAAGAATTGATGCTTTTGAACTGTGGTGTTGGAGAAGACTCTTGAGGGTCCCTTGGACTGCAAGGAGATCCAACCAGTCCATTCTGAAGGAGATCAACCCTGGGATTTCTTTGGAAGGAATGATGCTAAAGCTGAAGCCCCAGTACTTTGGCCACCTCATGTGAAGAGTTGACTCATTGGAAAAGACTCTGATGCTGGGAGGGATTGAGGGCAGGAGGAGAAGGGGACGACCCAGGATGAGATGGCTGGATGGCATCACTGACTCGATGGACATGAGTCTGAGTGAACTCTGGGAGATGGTGATGGACAGGGAGGCCTGGCGTGCTGCAATTCATGGGGTCACAAAGAGTCGGACACGACTGAGCGACTGAACTGAACTGAACTGAAGAGGGAGAGGCAGAGGAGATAAAGCGGTCTGGGGAGGACCAGCAACTACAGAGGGGAGAAGTTGAAGCGGTAGGTTATGGAGTCTTTCTGCCGTGGCAAAGAATTTGGAGTTTTTCCTGCAGGTGAAGGGAGATTTTCATGGGTCTTTACACAGACAAGCAGCATAATCTTAGTTGTGTTACTTTGACAAAAACAAACTTGACATTTAGCATCACAAAAACCAGTGCCATGAAATCGCTGACTGTCTCTTACTGTCCCTGTGATGCATTTTTGGTACTGCAGAGTCAGAGGGGAGCCTGGATGTGCAGAAACATTTTAACACACCCGCTGGGGCACCGCATGGGTGCAAAACATCAGGGTGATCCAGGGTCCTTGGATATCGCTAGTGTGTCAGGCCAAGGAGGGCAGATGGAAAAATGCCTGAAATCTGTGACAAGCTTGGCAGAGAGGTCGATCTGCTTGCGGTCTAGCTGGCAAGTTTCTTGTAGTGCAGGTTTTTCCAGATTCTGGCATCGTTTTACTGTCTCCTTTTTCTTTGTGAATTTTTTGCAGACTTTCCATTCTGCTCTGTGGATTGGTCTTTCTGTTTTTGTTTTTCCTACCAAACGGCTTTAATTACTGATTTTTAAAAATCATTTTAACATATGTTGTATGAAGGCCCTTCATCAGTCTTACTCAGACTTTGCCTGGCTTTTCTTGTATGTTTAATCAGATGGAGGGCCTAAGGCTCATCTTCTGAAATCCATTTTTCTTTTTGATTCCAAAAATTTTGTTAATGAATTTTATTGTGCTGATGTTAACTTTGTAGATTCATTTAGGGGGAGCTGAAATCTAAAAGAAGTGCCAGAAAAAAATGGGTTTTTCTCCACTTAATCAAACACATATAGTTCCTCAGTTTTATGGACTTTTTTTCACATGGATATGGTCAATGTTTTGTACATTTTTTCTAGCCATTTGTGGTTGTGAGTGACATAGTTTTTCTATTATGTTTTTTCGATAACTGTTTTTTGATATGTAGGGAGTTATGAAATATAACTTATTTTGGAATAAGTCTCTTCTGCTATTGTTGTTCAGCTGCTAAGTCATGTCTGGCTCTTTGCGACCCCGTGGACTGCAGCATGCCTGGCTTCCCTGTCCTGCACTATCTCCTGGAGCTTGCCAAACTCATGTCCACTGAGTTGGTGATGCCATCCAACCATCTCATCCTCTGTCGCCCTCTTCTCCTCCTGCCCTCAATCTTTCCCAGCATCAAGGTCTTTTCCAATGAGTTTAATAAATAAGAAATAGGAGGAAACTTCCATGATGTGATGGAAAGAAAAGAGAGAGAAAAAAAATAATTCCATGTCTCCTTACTGAATTCTTTTTTTCCTCTCTCTTTTCTTTTTATCATGTCATGGAAGTTTCCTCCTATTTCATATTTATTAAGCTACTTCTTTCTTCTTCTTCTTTTTTCCCCTCCTAATCAGAAATGGATGTTGCATGTCACTAGAAGACTTTCTAGCAATAATTGAAATGGTATTTTTTTCTTCTGATCTATGATGCATTACGAAAATGATGAATTACATAAGTGACCTTAATATTTAGTTATCCTTTTGTTCTTTGGTCAGGTACATTACTCTTTTAACGTAATGCTGAATTTCAGCCATGTGTATTACAAGGCTATCTGAATCCTAAACATTTATCTCTCAGTAACATTTTCACTGTCAAGTGATGTCTGAGAGTTCGTCTCTCCTGTCTCTTCACCCTCTCATACTCAGCTGCTCCTAGCGGACAGAGATCCCACCGGCTGGGTAGCTGAGGGCACAAGATATCACTAGAGATGTTTAGTCAAAGGGGACCATGCTTAGATTTCCCTGGTGGTCCAGTTGTTAAGAGTCTGTGTTCCCAATGCAGGGGGCATGAGTTCCATCCCTGGCTGGGGATCTAAGATCCCACATGCTGCGTGATGCAGCTAAATGTTTTTTTTAAAAGGTGGAGACCTTGCAGAATTTCTCCCAAGGAAGACACTAGATGGCCAGTGCTTGGCAGGGATAGTGAGGACCATCAGAGTTGGGTGGATGAGAGCTGAACCTGAGGGAGGGGCCCTGAGCTGCTCTGGACATTTGGGTTTGTTGAGGGGGTTGAGATGTATTGGCAGCAGAACTTAGCCCCCCCTCTATGGGAATGGAAAACCATGTCTAAAGAACATCAAAATCATTCGAGCAAAGCGCTTTGAAGCAGTGCCCAGTTATTAGCCTTCCCTGGGGAGTCCTCATGTCTTTTTGGCGGAGTCTGGGGCTGACTCGGGAGAAGAAGAGCAATCTGGAAGTTCTGGGCTGGGATTTGGCTCCGGTCACATTTGTCCTTTTCTGCTGCTTTCTGGGGGAAGGTGGGCCTGAGTAAAGGTGGGCCTCAGCATGGTTTGCCCCGGAAATGTGTGATTTCTGCAAAGCGGCCTTTGGGTATTCATGTCCAGTAATCAGCCAGCTCATCCACAACCCCTGGGATGCGGATGAGGGCTTTTACTGCTTGCCCAGGAGAGGAACGCCACTCACTGGATCTGCCTGGACCCTGAAGTGCAGAGGAAGCAGTGGTTCCAGCTGGGGCTCCATGGAGCCTGCTGGGTTGTCCTGAGGAGCACGTGGGGCAGAGATGGGAGGCAGAGTTCTTCAAGGTGAAGCGTGCTACCAGCACCAGTCTCTGTTGTGGGCACTGGTCTAAGTGCATTTCAGACCAGGATTTGGCAGCCTTTTCTGTACGTGCCAGTCAGGGTCTGGCTTCGACCAGATATGCGGAAGGTAGCCATGCCTCATGACCCTGCATCATCCCCTCCTCTCTGCTCATGGCCCCTTACAGAGCAGTTTTGGCCCCTAGGTCACATTGCCAATTCCTTTTCTAGATGACCTGGGAGGCTTAAGATGTTTTCTGTTGCCTCTGAGTGACTGGTGAAGCTAAGATGCCAATCTCTTCCCACTAGGAAGGACCCTTCTGGGCCATAGTTCCACTCAAAGCTTTTCAGGAAGAGAGAGAGGGTTCACGTTCTCCAGTTCTAGGCATCCTGAGTGTTCCTCCCTTCAATAGGAATGAGTAATTCCTTTTGGATAAAACTTCAGAAGACAACATTTGATGCATGACAATGGATGCAGTTTTTTTTTTTATTTGGGGCATTGCAGTAGCAATTGGCAGAAACCATTTTTGGGTGCATAGGTAAGAATTTAAGATGCAGCTCCTAGGGCATCACCATTTGAATGATGATACTGGTTCTGGCACAAAGAACAGAGTAAAACGTGATTCCTGGCAGGCTGCCCGCCTGGACTTCGTTAACCCGGGCGTGCCTGCCGGCCTCTCTCATTGCAGTGACAAAAGCCAGCGGTGTCCTTTGCAGGCGCAGAATCAGCAAGGACTGGCCAGGACAGATAATGATGCTGGGTGTTCGTCTCCGAGCAACCTGACCTACATTTGGAAGAAGCGGCAGCTTCCCTGCTGGGTTCAGTTTGCTGCACGCTCACGCATCACAGTGCTGTCTGCTTTTCACTTAGAGAGTCTACCACGTAGAGATGACACATGGTCAATCAAGAAACCATTTTACGCGCCTAGTCTGAGCGGTTATGGATAGTAGATACTCAGTAAATGTGAATTCCCTCCACTTTAAAAACCATCCCCTATTGAAGAGGCATTCCCTGCAAAAGCCTGCCCTGCACAGACCCCAGGACCTGGAGGAGTCTGATTCATCAGTCAATGCCAAGATAGGCAGAGCTGAACTTACAGGCAAAGCCACAGCCATGCTCCATGTAGGTGAGGGCTTTGCTTGTGTGTATGACCATCGCTTGCCTGAAGATATGTAAGTCTTAGGTGGTAGTGTGGCAGAGAGCAAGAGTGAGGTCTCACAACAAATGTGTCCCATTTGGTCTGCCTGAGAAGTTTGGCCTCTGAAGTTTTTACCCAGAGTTTGGAGAATTTCATCTATCTGCAATCAGGATTTGCTTGGAGGTGATTTCTAAGCATTTGCTGCTACTTCGTTGGCTCTTAAAGGGGTGATTTGGTGTTAGCAGTAAAACTGTCTTGGATGATTGGACTTCAGTGAATGGTAGAATGCTTCACAGTAATCTTTTACTAAGTAGTCCAAGCAGATCAGCGATTTAATGGACATGAACTTGGGCAAACTCCGGGAGATGATGAGGGACAGGGAAGTCTGGTGTGCTGCAGTCCATGGGGTCGCAAAGAGTTGGACACGACTTGGTGACTAAACAACAATAACCAAGCAGGTCCTTTTGAAACGAGCATAACTCAGAACATCCATGCGCCACGTCATGCAATGGCATCAGGCAGCGACAGGGCAAACCGACTCTGGAGTGGGTCGTAAGGTCCAAATTTTGGCTTCATCACTTCCCAGTTGGGGGACTCAGACAATTTACCTACCCTGCTTCTGCCTCAGTTTCCTGATCTGTTAGACATAGGTGATGGTAGCACTTATATACCACAGAGTTGTTTGCAGATTAAATCAACTAATGTAAGTAGACCGCTGACAACAGGGTCTGGTAGATACACAATCTTGGTTTAATTTGTAACTGATAAATCAGTAGTATAATCAGACATTTTCCCAATAAATAGACATCCTAATTTTCCTTATGGGGATCTCTTTCTCCCTATGAACAGTGATTTACACAGTGGGATGGTATTGTAAGTAAAAATTCAAGCCTTATCATTTTCACTTACATATAAGCAAGCATTTTCCCAAAGTATAAAAGTTAGTTATAAACATCAATTTTAATGACTGCATAATGTAATCATATGGATTAGCCATGATTTGTGATAAATTTTCCTAGTGTTGAACATTTTGGTT
The DNA here is from genome assembly GCF_001704415.2 of Capra hircus. Classification (NCBI taxonomy): domain Eukaryota; kingdom Metazoa; phylum Chordata; class Mammalia; order Artiodactyla; family Bovidae; genus Capra; species Capra hircus. The sequence continues at coordinate 7,121,590 of NC_030810.1, read as the reverse complement.
GTTCCATGCTGCTGGGTGGATGGTGGGGGCACCAGACGCCCATGAGTGTATAGCCATTTCTATAATCTCTTTTCTCAGTGTCTCCTTATTCTTAGGTTAGATTTCCAGAAATAAAATCAATGGGTCAAAGGGATAAACATTTTTAAGGCCCTTGATAAATATTAACAAACGGCTCTCCCAGATCGTTTATAATTAAACTCCCACAATGACGTAGGCAAGTTATTCCTATGAGAGTCATCCCCTTGGGCCTCTCAATATGAAACACGATACCCGGCTAACGGAGAAAGAGAACCCTTGAGAGGTCTTGAAATAGGAATCATTTTAAAGTTCATTGGACAATCTTTTGTGATTAGCAACAGCAACAAGACAAAAGCCAGATCTAATTTTGACCCAGCATGCACGAAAGAGTGCCTGAGTTGTTCAGGCTCTGATACCAGCATGAATTTTTCTCTCCTGTGTCAGTGAGAGCTTGATACCGATGTTGCTGTATTCGGCGCTGAAATGGCCAGGCCTGTGGAAGGCTGAGTCTTGACCCTCTCTCCCCTCCCACCAGTTACACCGTGGGCACAGTCCAGGAAAACAATGACCAGGTCTGGAAGTTCCAGAGGTACTTCCTGGTGCAGGAATACTGCAGCCGCCTCAACATCCCCTTCCCCTTCGTGGTCTTCGCCTACTTCTACAAGGTGGTCAAGAAGTGCTTCCGGTGCTGCTGCAGAGAGAGGAACACGGAGCCCTCCGCCTGCTGTGAGTGGCTCAACCCTTGCGCTGGGGCCCAGAGGCGGGGGTTCGTTTCTGGGAGGGTGTCTTGTCCACATCTCAACGGGGGGGTCAGTCACAGTTATTTCAGCACTCACAGTGGTGTGTCCTGAGACTTCTCTGATGGCCCAGTGGTTGAGACTGAGCTCCCAAGGCAGGGGGCAGGGGCTGAGTTTGATCCCTAATCAGAGAACTGAGTGAGATCCCACGTGCCACACAACCAAAAAAAAAAAAAAAAAAACCAAAACCAAACCCAAGTGTAGGTCAGGCAGAGAGTCCCCCAGTGACTTAATTCAGGAGGAAGAATAGATTAAGAAAGACATCCAGATCTGCTGGGACAGCCTTGTTTCAGGGGCTCGCTTTTGGATGGACATCATAATGGTGTAAGTAGGATGTTGAACAAATACGATGGGTGGGAAATGTGACTTGGTTCTTGCTCTCTGTTGCTTCTGTGATATTTATTCTCTGGGAAATCTTAGGTCTGATTCTGGCAAGGCTCATGGTTGCAGAAACCAGTACTCGAGAAACCAGGCCCCACACTCGGAGAGTTGGAGAACTCAGGTTAATTACACCGGCGGGCCCAGAGGAGTTAACACTCCAATCTCTGAGTCCCGAACAAAGGGATTACAGAGTTTTTATAGACAAACTGTAGTGGGCAACACTAGCTGTTAATAGGCTGGTTTAAACTAAGGGGTTTCATGCATGCAGGAACAGCAGTCAGGATGGGGAGGGGGATGCCTGGCCTGGACGGGCATGATTAAGCGGGTTTGCAGGGGCTGGGTGACTGCAAAGAGCAGGACAAGGGTGAGTGAGATAAACTCCAGTTCCAGTATTGCAAGTCTCCACTTTCTGAGACTACGTGACCTACGTGATCTAGTCTTTGCAAGGGGCAAGCTGAGTTACAGAGGCAGAAGGAGAAGGAGGTTATGCCAAATTTTAACGTTCCCTCTTCATTCATGCCTTTTCTGGTGGTTCTTAGAGAAAATCTTCCAAGGACCTTACTTGGTTAAAGACTCTCAGTTTAGGAATTGGGACCCGCTGTCCAATAGATTAACCTGCCTGTTCGCCGTCTTCCAGAGGGGAGACTCCCTTTAGCACCCTTCTCAGCTAGTGGACTCGTAGGAAGGGTGGGCCACTGGCCTTCCTCTCTCCCCGCCTCCTGCCCACTCACTCACCAGCTGCCCTAACTGACCTTCTGTGGGTAGGAGCGTGGCAGAAGGGAGAGGAAAGAGCGGAAACCCTCTGTGGAAACAGTGGCGCTGCCCTGGGCTGGCTCCGTGCCCCCTGGCCTGTGCGTATTTCCAGCTGACCCGCGATCGCATAGTGCATAGTGGGTCCGTCAGCTGAACCCTGCCCGACCCCTTCACACCACCCACCGCTCTTGGGGTCTGGCAATGCTTTCTCCGGGGGCTGCTCCTCGACCCGAGCCTCTGGTCTCCAGGGGTGTCTTTTGCACACTCTCCCGCACTGCCTTCCAGAAGGCAAGAGTCCACTCGGCCGTGCGGCTGGCTCTGTCTCTCTCGCATGCTTGCCCACCTCCTCAGCCCTGTTAGACTCTAGGCAGGGAGTTCCCCACCAGCCCATCTGCTCGCCCCGCCTATGGGAGCTGGACTCTCTGACCTTTGACCCTCGGTCACACCTGGTTCCACCATCTTTTTGGCTGCAGAGAACCCACATCCGGCTCTCTCCAGAGACCCTAGGGTTTCCTAATGCCCCTTCCTTGAGCCACTAAGCTGGGCAAGTCTTCCTCACCCACAAATGTGTTTCCACCAGATTCAGCCCAAGGGAGAGAGAGGCCTATTTTCATTCCTCCGGATGTTTGGATGCAAAGAAAGAGTTGGAAAGAGCACCACTGGCTCCTGTAGCTTGCCCTTTAGCCTCAGGCTGAAGCCGGGGGCTCCATCTCAGGGTGGGTGTGGGGCGCAGCTGCAAGGCAGGCGTCTGCACATTGACGGGGCCCAGACCCTTTGGGGTCCACATGGATCTTTCCATTTTTTTTAACAGTCAGAAGGAAAAGAAATAATTTTTAGGTGACAGAAAATCTATTGGTACATGCGTGGGAAGCCACCACTTCCCTGGTGACTCAGACGGTAAAGTTCTGCCAACTATGCGGGAGACCCAGGTTCAGTCCCTGGATCGGGAAGATTCCCCTGGAGAAGTAAATGGCAACCCACTCTAGTACTTTTGCCTGAAAGATCCCGTGGTCTGAGGAGCCTGGTAGGCTACAGTCCATGGGGTCGCCAAGAGTTGGACACGATTTCACTTTTTCTTTCATATACCTGGGTGCATGTTCAGTTATGTCCAACTCTTTCTGACCCCATGGACTGTAGCCTGCCAGGCTCCTCTGTCTTCATGGAATTTTCCAGGCAAGAATGCTGGAGTGAGCTGCCTTTTCCTTCTCCATGGGATCTTCCTGACCCAGGGATCCAACCTGTGTCTCCCATGCCTCCTGCATTGGCAGGTGGATTCTTTACCACTGAGCTGTCCAGGAAACCCCTATTGGTATATACTTGTCTTTATACCAACCCAGTCATATAATCTTTTTAATATTTTCTTCATCCAGGAAGGGGCCCATGATGGCAGAAGTGCCAGTGCTGAGGGCCTGGGGTGACTGACTTATCTCAGTTGCTAGGGACCAGCCCTACAGTAAAATTAGAAGTCCTGTATCCCAGGGACTCCATCAGTTCAGGGACTCACAGAGGTCATCAGTGGTTCTGTGTGCTGCTTAGGGATGCACAGCTGATGACCCAGATTGGACTCAGCCCTAGAACCTGCAAGATTTCCATTCTCTCTCTCTCTCTCTCTTTTTTTTTTGAGGAAAAGCCAAGAAGGGTCTCACTGAGTCTCTAAGAAGATCTCTTGTATCTTGTCTAACAACTCCATGAGACCTGGTTGCTTGAAAAGCTGCTATTTATCTGCTCACTGACTGGGCTTCCCCAGTGGCTCAGACAGTAAAGAATCTGCCTGCAATGTGGGAGACCTAGGTTTGATCCCTGGGTTGGGAAGATCCCCTGGAGGAGGGCATGGCAACCCACTCCAGTATTCTTGCCTGGAGAATCCCCGTGGACAGAGGAGCCTGGCGGGCTGCAGTCCGTGGGGCTGCGAAGAGTCAGACACGACTGAGTGACTAAGAATGCACGACTACCATCATGGGTTCATGTTCCATTTTGGGCCAATCATTCCTGTCTTTCTAGTATATCCCAAATATTTTGATGATTCAGAAAGTAAAAACATGAATTTTACTAACCTAGATATGATAATTGGCTGTAATTGAGAAAAATTTAATTTGTCAAGAACCATCATTTTTTTTTGTTTGTTTGATTCCTGCAAAGAAAAATAGGGGAAAGGTACTCAGGAATATGACCTTCAATATTGTTCATAATTTGCTTCTGTGTTACCCCTGCAGCCGTGATCCCCTAAAGTCTGGCTTTCAAAATGTAAACGTACAACGACCCCTATCTCATGTCACAGTTTAAAGAATCCTCATTGTCGACTCTTTTAACAGCATTATTTCAAGATGGTAAATGTCACTTTGGGGATGTCATTAGCTATCACATGTATGTAATTGCCTTTCCTAATGAGGAAAGGTGTTTTGACAATTCGGATAAGTTACTGTCTTTCTCCTCATTGTTTTGCTGTGGAAGACAGTGAGTCGTTTCTAACCAAAAGAATGAGAAGTCTTTATATCAGGGATGGGAATTGAAAGCTGAGACCTGGAATTTGTACTCAAAGACTACACCCAAGGATCAGAGGCATGTCATGAAGCATCTCAGAACTACCTTTGAGTCTGTTTTGAAGCCATGTCATGGATGAATGTCTGTAGAACCTGTGGGAAGGCTCAGGGGAGCAAACCAAGCCTGCATACTTGGAGGCAAATGCAAAGTAAATTTAGGAAATGTGTTGCCAACGAGAGTCTTTGGCAACAAGTTTCATACTTCTTCCTGAATGGTTACAGAGAAAAAACAAATGATGGAGAAAGGCTGTGGGGAGGAAGGTTTGATGAAGTATAAAGGAAAGTGAAAGTGCCTCAGTTGTGTTAGAGTTTTTGTGACCCCCCGGACTAAACAGTCCATGGAATTCTCCAGGCCAGAATACTGGGTAGCCTTTCCCTTCTCCAGGGGATCTTCCCAACCCAGGGATCGAACCCAGGTCTCCTGCATTTATTCTTTGCCAGTTGAGCCACAGGGGAAGCCCAAGAATACTGGAGTGTGTAATCTATCCCTTCTCAGGGGATCTTCCCCACCCAGAAATCGAACCAGGGTCTCCTGCATTGCAGGCAAATTCTTTGCCAACTGTGCTATAAAAGCCATGTCTGACAGTTAGTGCTGTCTGGAAATACTGTAGTGCCTTGTGAGGTAGGGAATTCCTCATCACCAGTGGGATTCCAGCTCGGGGTGGGGAGGTAGAGGGGTCCATGGGACAAAGGTCTGCTCTCCAGCCCAGAATCAGTAGAATCAGGAGACGTGATGTATGGGTGAGGACAAATCAGTCCTTTGGATTCAGAATGGGCTGAGAAGGCAGGATAAGATGCAGATATCCTCCCCAAACTTATTTGTGATTAAGCATAATAAGAACGTAAATGTAGAAAATAGGCATGTGGACGCCGGGGGCTGAGGAAGGTGAGGGTGGGGGGAATTGGGAGATGACCCGTCTGGTGGTCTCCAATTCCCATTCCATTTTTGTATCCTTCCTGAGACTAAGAACCGTCTGGAGAGAGCATCGTTGGCTCTCTGTTTCTCCGATTGTGGTGAGCCCTTCAAGGAGACAGACAGAGAATAACACGGCTCATTCTGACATGTTTGCTTTCTCTAGTTGGCGCTCCTGTCCACTTGCTGGCCAGGTTTGGGGATATGTTTTCATTCATTCATTTATTTTCATTGGAGTATAATTGCTTTACAATGCTGTGTTGGTTTCTTGGTGAGCACACACACTACCATGTGTAAAATAGAAAACTCTACCCTGTGACGACCTAGAGGGGTGGGAGGGAGGTTCAAGAGGAAGGGGTATGTGTATGCCTATGGCTGATTCACTTTGTTGTACAGCAGAAACCAGCGCAGCATTGTAAAGCAACAAAGCAACATGTGTTGGGCAGTCGCTCAGTCGTGTTTGACTGTTGGTGACCCCATGTGAGCCCTGCAGCACGCCAGGCCTCCCTGTCCTTCACCATCTCCCAGAGCTTGCTCAAGCTCATGTCCATCAAGTCGGTGATGCCCTCCAACCATGTCATCCTCTGTCATCCCCTTCTCCTCCTGCCTTCTGTTTTTCCCAGCATCAGGGTCTTTTCCAATAAGTTGGCTCTTCGCATCAGGTGGCCAAAGTATTGGAGTTTCAGCTTCAGCATCAGTCCTTCCATTGAATATTCAGGGTTGATTTCCTTTAGGATAGACTGGTTTGATCTCCCTGCAGTCCAAGGGACTCTCCAGAGTCTTCTCCAATTAAAATAGATAAATAAATAAAGTGAAAACAAATCCCCCAACCTGGCCAGCAAGTGGACAGGAACTTCAGCTAGGGAAAGCAAAGAAGGCAGAAATGAACTGTGTTCATCTGCACCTGTCTCCTTGAAGGGCTCACCACAATCGGAGAAACAGTGAGCCAACGATGCTCTCTCCAGACAGTTCTTAGTCTCAGGAAGGAATAAAGACATAACGGGGGTGGGGGTAGAGGACAGGATCCTCCAGTCACTGTGCAATGATGACAGAAGACAGGGAGCCAAGAGCCTCTTTACTCCCTGGAGATTCTGGGGCATCTGGTCACCACCTGCCCTTTTGTCTTTCTTTCGGGATGGCTAATTCCTGAACCACAGCATTCTGTGGCCGTTGACTCCTCTCACGGTAACTCATTTCCTACGTTTACTTTGCATTTGCCTCCAGTGATAGGAGAATCATGGGGTTTAAGCTTCACGTGGCTCTTCTTTAGAGAAAAATGCAAGATTTTTCAAATAACTTTTCAGAAAAGGTAGAATCCAAGCTTCCCTAATTAGTATGTTTTGGGCGATACTTTCAAGTGATGGTAAAATGTATGCTACCCAGTGATTACAGTTTTATAAAACCCATCACTTTCCATGAATGAAAAAGTATTTATTTATAGAACATTTGCAAAATACAGAAAAGCTCACTAAGGGTAAGAGCAGCTGGGCTTCAGACGGTAAATAATCCACCTGCAATGCGGGAGACCTGGGTTCGATCCCTGGGTTGGGAAGATCCCCTGGGGGAGGACATGACAACCCACTCCAGTATTCTTGCCTGGAGGACCCCCATGGACAGAGGGGCCTGGCAGGCTGCAGTCCATGGGGTCACACGCAGGTGGACACGACTGAGTAACTAAGCACGGCAGCACAGCACATCTAGAGATAAATATTGATAGCACATTGGTATTGATTCTGTTATTCTTAGGTGGGTGTGTGATAATTTGATTGCTCTGTGCATACATATTCAAAATCTAATTTGCTCATTTAACTAATAAGCTCCCATAGAACATCTCCCATCACCATAAATATATACCTTTATGACAGTTTTTAGCTGTGGACTGTTCCAGCCTGTGGATATACCATACTTCATTAAACCAATCCCTTGTTAAGCATGTGTGATGGTTTCTCCTCTTTGGTTACTATGTCACACTATGATAAGCAGGTTTATATATTCATTTTTGAGTGCATCAGGGACTTTCTTTTTCCTTTGAATTGTTTCCAGAGGAGCAATTTCTAGATACGGTGTATGTACATGTTGAAGTCTTTTGATATGTCTGTTTCCATCCCATCCCTCGTTCCCTAAGGCTGTAACAGTTCACAGATTTTTCCCAGTATATGGGAAACCTGTTTATTCGCCTCTTTGCCAACACAGGGTACAGTCATTATTGTAGACCCTGCTCAGTTTCCAGTTTGATTGTGAAAATGCTATGTTATTGTCTCAGTCAACATTCCCTTGACTCTTAGAGAGGTTGGCCATTTAGTCATTGGCCATTTTTGCTGTCTAGCCACCTAGTTCAGGAGCATCTATTCTTTTCCGGTTGGTTATTAAGTTCTCTTATTGGGCTTCCACATACATTTAATTTGAGCAAAAAAAATTGAGAATGACTTTGCTTGGAAAAATCCAGTTTAGAGAAATTCAGTTAGGAATTATTTTTTAAAGTGAATGACCACCATGGGAAAATAAATCTTGATTTGCTGTCTGGGATCTGCTTCAGTTCTGCCCCTTGCATATTGGTTCTGCCTTTGACTCCCAATTAATTCTGTTTACACCTAGGGAAATCTTGTAACAGTTCCTAAGCTCTAACATCTTGAAGAACAAATTTAAAACTAAACACTGCTGCTGCTGCTAAGTCGCTTCAGTCGTGTCTGACTCTGTGCGACCTCATAGACGGCAGCCCACTAGGCTTCCCCGTCCCTGGGCTTCTCCAGGCAAGAACACTGGAGTGGGTTGCCATTTCCTTCTCCAATGCATGAAAGTGAAAGTGAAGTCTCTCAGTCGTGTCCGACTCAGCGAACCCATGGACTGCAGCCTACCAGGCTCCTCCGTCCATATCCTGGATTTTCCAGGCAAGAGCAATGGAGTGGGTGCTGTTGCCGTCTCCGAAATTAAACACTAGGTAAACTTTTTCCGAGTGGACCTCTGCATGAACGCATGCACTTTTCCATCCCCACGAATTCGTATAGAGGATTGCTGTCCATTGCTAGTCCTGGAAACACAGGTGACACGTTGATCTCTTCTTCCGTTTGCGTGCCGTCTGAAAAGCTAAGTCACTGTAAAAAGTGTTAGTTGCTCAGTTGTGTCTGACTCTTTGCAACCCCATGGACTGTAGCCCACCAGACTCCTCAGTCCATGGAATTCTCCAGGCAAGAATACTGGAGTGGGTTGCCATTTCCTTCTCCAGGGGATCTTCCCAACCCAGGGATCGACCCTGGGTCTGCTGCATTGCAGGCAGACTGTTTCCTATCTGAGCCACCGGGGAAGCCCTACTGTAAAAAAAATTAAAAAAAAAAAAAGAACTAAAAATCTTGCTGGAACATTCCCCAGGCCAATTTTACAGCACACCTGGCTTAGGTGAGAGGAAAAGAGTAAACATAAGATTTTCCTTGAGATCTACACCCAGACTGCGTATTTCAAGAGGGTAGGAATGAAGTCCGGGGATGATTCTCCCCTCCTCCAAAGTTTCTACCCCAGCGTTAGGTTGAGAATAGACAATTCATCAGTAATTATCTAACTGAATAATCAGTGTAGCATTCTGATGTCATCAAAATGGAACATAGGAAATGTGAGAACCAAATTGACTAGTGAAATGATTTTGTTAAGTCACAAAACACACAGATGGGCTATGGCTGGATCTCTATTTGGAATGAAAATTACATTCCTGTTTCATGCAAGCACCAACTCCTCATTGTTACCAAGAAATTCATTACTATCCATTGCTCTGCTGCAGTCACTAGTGAGTAACATTAGTCAGGTCAGCTTGCGCAGGACGAATCCAGTTCCTTTGGTTCCAGAGTATGGCAAAATGCCTAGCAGGTGTTGATTTGGGAGGGAAAGGGGTAAGTGAAACAATTTGAATGTTTTTCTTTGTCTCATTCAAGGTTTCAGAAATGAAGACAACATGACTCTGGCATGGGAGGGTGTCATGAAAGAAAATTACCTCGTCAAGATCAACACAAAAGCCAGCGACTCGTCAGAGGAGTATGTCAGCCACTTATTCCTGCTTTGTGAGGCTCCCCTTGTGTACGGAAGCTAGCAGATCACAGGCAGTTTATTTGAACAAACTCTGGGTAAAGACAAATTGCAGCAGAGAGCAGCAGCGTAAGGCTCAGACAGCCAAAGGTGACAAACACAAAAGGCCGTGTCAGCCTTCCAGGAAGGGCCAAACCTCCCCACCTGCTGTCTGATGGCCCTCCTGATTGCAGGGAAGAAAGAGGTGTTGATATTTGAAACCTGCAAGGCAATGCCATGGACCAGGTGACCAGAGCACGGGTCCCTGTGGCATAGCTGCAGAGGTGAATTCTGGGAATATCCGCACATCATGGGCAGCAGTCATTACTTCACAGGGTCCACACATGTATCTCTGCGAGGAAGAAACAGAGACATTAGAAGACGGCAAAGCCCTTGGGTTGATCTGTCACAGACTGTTGTTTTCCCTGGGAAGTCCCGAGCATCCTCTGTGAGGCACATGGAGTTGCTGTGAACATCGCATAGACCTAGACACATCACTCCCTCCATAGATGGGCCACAAAGAATGTGGGCTGCAGGGTCTCCAGGAGCACGCCCTTTGAGCTTAAAATGGGGTTAACAGGGTTAATAGTCAAATGTGATTCTAACGGAGAGCTCCAAACACACGTCAGAATTTGTCTAAGGAAGGGTAGATCTAAGAACGACTACTCCCTTTGTCAGGCTTAACACAGCTGTCGCACAGCTATCGGGAGCACGGGACGTGCTTTTTCTCTTCGAGCAATGAGGCAGAGGCCTCTATCCTCCTCTGTCTCTGGACTCAGAGATCTTAGTTTTGGAAGGAAGGAATGGACATTACGTGTCATCTTCCACTTCCCACCCACATCAACAAAGGTTACATCTATTTGCTGTCCTTCCAAATGGGACAAGAATGCAATTCTGCTTTGGTTGGGTATTTGGAAGAAAGTAAAAATGATAAAAGCAGCTGATGTTAATTTAGTTGGAGATGAAAATGATCTGTATTTTGTTCTTTAAAATGGAGCTTAATAACCCTTCTCTCTCTCTCTCTGTTCTCTCTCTTTTTAAACATCTTTGAAGAATAAAGCATCGTTTTAGACAGCTGGATACAAAGGTAGGGTCCTGTTTATAGTTTGGGAAATATTTTTTAAACTCTTATTATCTTTGAGCTTTCAGCTAGAGGCCAGTGTCCAAAAATAAATGAAGTTAATTGTTTCGAAAAATGGATATGACCCTGTTCTGTGTTCAGTTGTCTTTGTTCACTGTGTAAAGTCTGACTGCTGGAAAAAATTGCTTCTCAGATGTTCCTAGCCCACGTGGGAATAGTCCTGAGTCCCATTTCTACAATGTCTGGAATTTCTCCTGCTTCTGTCTAACCCAGGACCCCATTTCTCTTTTTCTCTCAAGAGAAGCATTCTTGCAATGACAAGGAACACCAGGCAGGCTCAGAAAAGCAGCTTGGGAGCCTGGGAGCCTCTATGCCAGTCTTTGTTGCCACTCTAATTTGTCACCTGCTGAATTTAAATTATGAATGCATGAATACACACATAAAAGTCAAGCCTAGAGAGAGAATCCCGCCTCCATCCTGAGCTGGGCAGCTGGAAATTATGATTTGGTTCAGGAGAAGTGGCAATCGATTCATAAGTACTGGCTCCCTGTTAGACTCTGAGGAGGAGGTGGTATCTCTCTTATCGTGGCATTTTGAGGATGGGCCCTGGGTACTGCAGTCACACGTCACACTCACCTCTGCCCCCCCTTGCTGCCCCCAGGATGTGCCTTTTCACTGACACTGCCCCATCAGGGGTGGCAGGGTCTCCAGTACCCTAATCCCCTCCTGTAGGAGGGTCTCAAGGAACATTGAATAAATGAGCCAAAAGTGCTCTTTTCAGAGCTCTAACTGATGATTTATCCAGTCCACGAGTCCTTGCGTGTGTATGTCTGTATTAGTTAGCAGCAGCATGTAAAACATCTGAGGCCATGTGTCCAGGGGTCTCCCTTCCTGCACTCTGGTCCTGTGCAGGATGCTGAACTGATGCCTGGAACCTTCCTACCTGTACCCCCTGCCCCCATAGCTTGTCTCTTCGTTCATCTCCTTCCCTCCCCTGGAGCCACCTGCTCCATACATTGGTGTCAGCCACTCAGGATGATGGTACATTCTGTGTAGAATGGTTCTGTCACAATCAGCTTTAGTTCCCTACACTTTAGGGACTTCAAAAAACCATCTTATTTCCCTATTGCTTTTCTGGATCAGGAGTTTGGGAAGGGACCAGCTGGGCAATTCTGCTTCTTATCGTCTCAGCTGGGTTTACAGGGCTGGATTCAACTGGCAGTAAGGCCAGGACTCGGCACCTTGGTGTTCCTCCTCATTGCTTTTCTCCCCACATGACCTCTGATCCATGTGGCTTGGGCATCTCAGGTTAGTTCCCTTTGTTCAATAGGGGCTGGCTTCCAAGACTGAGGAAGCGCTCCCCAAGGTGGGACCTGGACCTGGCATGATGTTGAGTAAAGAAGCCCCAGGTGAGATCTAGCTGGGGGAGGAGTTAATGCCACACGTCCACCCTCTACCCCTCGAGGTGGGAGTGACACGTAGACACGGAGAAGCGTGACAGCTCTCTTTGGAACCACACCATCACACAAGAGTATATCCTGTTTCAACTGCTCTCCTTCTGATCACGTACTATTGCTGGGTTTTAATTGAGTGACTAAGAAGACCCCTAGTATGCTAAGGCTGTATATTGTCACCCTGCTTATTTAACTTCTATGCAGAGTGCATTATGAGAAATGCCAGACTGGATGAAGCACAAGCTAGAATCAAGATTGCCGGGAGAAATATCAATAACCTCAGGTATGCAGATGATACCACCCTTATGGCAGAAAGTGAAGAGGAACTAAAAAGCCTCTTAATGAAGGTGAAAGAGGAGAGTGAAAAAGCTGGCTTAAAACTCAGCATTCAGAAAACTAAGATTATGGCATCCAGTCTCATCACTTTATGGCAAATAGATGGGGAAACAATGGAAACAGTGACAGCTTTTATTTTCTTGGGCTCCAAAATTACTCCAGATGGTGAAGCAGTCATGAAATTAAAAGATTGCTTGCTCCTCAGAAGAAAAGCTATGACAAACCTAGACAGCATATTAAAAAGCAGAGCACTGCTTTGCCAATAAAGGTCTGTCTAGTCAAAGCTATGGCTTTTCCGGTAGTCATGTATGGATGTGAGAAATGGACTGTAAAGAAAGCCAAGGGCCAAAGAATTGATGCTTTTGAACTGTGGTGTTGGGGAAGACTCTTGAGAGTCCCTTGGACTGCAAGGAGATCCAGTCAGTCCAACCTAAGGGAAATCAATCCTGAATATTCACTGGAAGGACTGATGCTGAAGCGGAAACTCCAATCCTTTGGCCACCTGATGTGGAGAGCTGACTCATTGGAAAAGACCCTGATGCTGGGAAAGATTGAAGGTGGGAGGAGAAGGGGACGACAGAGGATGAGATGGCTGGATGGCATCACTGACTCAATGGACATGAGTTTGAGCAAACTCTGAGAGTTGGTGAGGGACAGGGAGGCCTGCTGTGCTGTGGTCTGTGGGATCGCAAAGAGTCGGAGACAAGTGAGCAACTGAACAAGGAAGACACCACTGGGCTAAGTGCCATCAAAGCAGACATGGCCCCCAAACTTCATGAATGGACCCTTTGTTGAATGTTTTGGGTGTGGGAGCATTTTCAAGGATTAAGCAGGAATAACACTTTGCAGTATCAGGCGTGTTTTCCAGATTGCCTGAGTCTACATTATCCGGGAACAAGGTCAGCAGCTGTGAAGACCCTAAGTCCAGAGAGGCATGGAATGTTCTAGACTAGAGAGGGACAGTGTGAATGAGGGGGAACCCCGAGTGAGAAGAAGGGGGAAGCTGTGTCATCCTGTGAGGGAACTTGTTGGCCTCTTTAGGGATGGGTTTTATTTCCCCACAAACCTCTGGGGACATATCTGGGGACACTCCCTTGAACAGCCCTCTGAGCGGTCAGAGTGGCCACGTAAGAGGGGCTTAAGCAGTTTGGCTTGGGAATAGAGGTACGAGGGATGTGTCTAGAGGTGTGTGTCTGTGTGTAGAGAAAACAGGCTATTTTGGGTTATTCTATTGCTTTACTTGTGAGTCCACTTGAGGTGGCTTTGGAGGGAGTCGATGGAAAGTGGACTTCGGGTTGAACTCAACTTTCTGTGTGCCTTGCTGGGGGGCACGCAGAGCCTGGGAAGGATGGCAACACGGGGATGGAGCAGAGTGGGACTGGGGTCAGAGGTCAGCTGGACATCCGGGCACTGGACCAGCTGAACTGATTCCCAGGGTTCAGGGTGGCCTCCTAGTCAGTGAGGTTCTGGGAGGGTTGATCCGGTGGTGGGGGCTATGGGCCTGAGCAGTGGGGGATGTGGGGGCTGCTGAGGGGGTCCCAGATTGTTGCAGTCACAGTTGGGGGCTGTCCACACATACGTGTGAGCCTGGATTCTGTGGGGCCTTCAGGGGAGGGCCTTGGGTCCAGGCCCCTTGGCGTCACTCTGGCTGTGGAGCTCAGCCTCTTTGTGGGTTCCTATAAGAAGCCCCCCACATGCTGCATTTTGCAGGTTTTGGTAGAATTTAGGCAGATCCCTGGGAAACCATAAACCACACAACACAGAGCCCTCGGGGCCCACCCGCGGATTTCGCTGCCTCTCTCCCCTCTCTAGTCCCGCCTCCGCCCTCTCTCCTTTTTATCTCCTCCCCCATCCTCTGTGCCTTCTCCTCTGAACAACAAAAAGTTTCTCCTTGGTATCCAAAGAGAATTTTAGGGCTGGCCACTTGTTTCTCGAGCAAGCTCTTGATGTCTTAAACCACACTAAACAGTGTATTGAAGTCCTTTTACCGCAAGAAATATAGAGATTTCCCCAAAGCCCTCCAGTAAAAAAAAAAAAAAAAAAATCTCCATCTCATTCTTACACCAGAAAACAAAGTCATTCCTTGACCTTAAATCTGTAAGTAGGAATCTTACTATGCCTCCTTTATTTTAGGCAGCCCTACTGGTTTCTTTTTGTCCTTTTCCAAGAAATGGCAACCCACTCCAGTGTTCTTGCCTGGAGAATCCCAGGGACGGGGGAGCCTGGTGGGCTGCCGTCTATGGGGTCGCACAGAGTCGGACACGACCGAAGCGACTTAGCAGCAGCAGCAAGAACAGTTAAATGATGAGGTTAATACTGGAAAGAAGCCATAGTTAAACTAAGAGTTTTCCTTGAGTGAGTGATTTAGCAAGTTGGAAACCAACTGTACAGAGATTGCTTTATGTCTATAGCTTTTATCAAGTGTAACAATATGGCTTGTAATTTGAAGTGATCTTAATCTTCTTCATGTATCTTGTGTAAAAACTTGTGAAATATGCATGTATTGAAAATAATTTTATCATGCCTTTTACCTAAATTTGTTTTGCTATTTATACTGTGTTTTTGGTGAGGGGAGACACTTTATTTGCAAAAACTTGATTAGTATTATATTATTTTCATTAGTGTTATACTTTTATCAAAGCAAAGCTTTATTGATATCATTTATTGGTATTAGTTACATATAACATTATGATTTATATGTGTAAATTATATATCTATATATAGGTTATATATTATTTCTGTGCTGTTAAAAAAAATCTATCATTTCTATGTGGGAATCACTAGTGATTAAGATTTGTGCTTCCCTGATGACTCCGCAGTAAAGAATCTGCCTGTAATGCAGGAGACACAGGTTTGATCCCTGGTTGGGAAGATCCCCCGGAGAAAGGAATGGCAACCCACTCCAGTATTCTTGCCTGGAAAATCCCACAGACAGAGAAGCCTGGTGGGCTACAGGCCATGGGGTCGCAAAGGAGTCGGGCGTGACTTATTGACTAAACAACAGTAGCAAAAACGAATCCTGATTGGTGCTAATGCTTATTTGTTAGTGGTTTGATTTCAGAAAGTCTGTAGTGAACAAGCTCTGAAATACCACCTGTCTAATATTCTGCCATGCTCCAGGCATGGGCCATACATACTTCTTATTTCATGCATAGTTAATCTATTTCATGGAAAAGCCTTAGAGTCATGATTTAAAATTTAAGTTGGAAAATTTATCTTAAGACCAGTTCTGTTTTTCCCCTTTCCAAGCTTAATGACCTCAAAGGTATTCTGAAAGAAATTGCTAATAAAATCAAATAAAAGCGCATGGACTCTGATGGAGAAAAATTTAATTCTAGCAAGGTAAGTCATTTTAATAGCTTTCTTCTTTGTTTGCTCTGAAAATTTACATATTTTGAGACTAATTCAAAATCATGATATTTTCTCAGTTATTTTATTTTCACATGTGATCAGATTTGCAAAATAACACTGGTGTAAAAAAATCAAACAATCAAGGGATATAGAAAGGATACAGGTGGAAACCCACCTCCCATAACTCCCCCTCATGCCCCTACTCCAAGACTGTTCCCTGGTCCAAGGTGAGCACTGATAGCATCCTTTTGAAACTTTTTTAAAAACTTTCAAATTGTACAGCTATTTTGACATTAATTGAATCAAGATTAGACTATTCTAAGAGTTGGCCTTTTTTTTTGACTTAGCTCTAGATCATGAGTGTCTTTACAGATCTGTGCTTCAAATATGTACCTCATTCTCATGGTGCTTCATTGATGATTATTGCTGTGGGGGATACACAGATGTCTGGGGCTTTTGGTTGGTTTATTTTCTCTCAACAAATGCATGTTGATCACATCTTACTACCAAAAACGTTTTAGTAAAGCTTTTAAGATTTGGGGGGCTTCCCTGATAATTCGGACAGGTGAAGAATCTCCCTGCAATGTTAGGAGACCCCTGGGTCAGGAAGATGCCCTGGAGAAGGGAATGGCTACCCACTCCAGATTCTTCCCTGGAGAATTCCATGGATAGAGGAGCCGGGCAGGTTACAGTCCATGGGATCACAAAGAGTCGATTGAGCCACTCAAGCTTTCATTCACTTTCAAGGTTTATAGCTATAGCTTATTTGCACAATAAAAATGTAATTCAGTTAACTGGCAAAATTGAGCCCAAGGCTTTGCACCATGATCTGAGCATTTACTTTAATTAAGTTTTCTCATTACTTGTCCAAATGCCGAAACCAAATGTTAACAATGTTGTTAGGGAGTTGTAGAGCTCGGAGGAAACAGCTATAAGCATTCTATTTGATTGGAATGTTTTTGAGAAAGTGAATTGCACGGAATTGAAACACAATTAAGGCTCCCTTCCGCCTTCCCTCTTTCCCTTTGTGTTTACTGAGCACCTTCTAAGTGCTGAGGCTCAGACTCTGATTTCTATCTTTGCATAAAGCCTCTCACAGCAGAATTTCTATTCACAGAGTGGCTGTCTTATAACGGTAACTGTGTTAGGACCCATTTGGTTTATCTGGTCACTCAACACTTTTCCTTGGGTTCTGACAGTTACAGATCATATTCTAATCCTTCTACCCTGGAAGATTTCATAAGGGCAAGATTGGCGCATATTTATTTTGTGTGAAGGCAGGCATAGCCTCACAAGTTGCGCAAGAAAACAAACCTTGTATATTTAGGAAGAATACGTTTCAACTCTTCCATCATGGTGTTTCATGAACACAGTATTATACTTTACAATAAATTACAATTCGAGTTTTGAAGCATTTGGTATTTTGTTTATGAGCTGAGCCGTAGAAAAAGCAATTAGGACATGATGAAACAATTCAAAATGATTAAAAAATCCATAGAGGTGTAATAATCAGAAAAGATATACTCATCCACCTCTTAAAGCTCTAATCTCATCTCTCTCTCTCTTTTTTTTTTTTCCAAAAATGTTGACTATGAGGAAAATGAGCACACAGACTGGTTTCTTAGCAACCTGCTCTTTGCTTAGACTTAATTTTTTTTAACGTAGGGAGAGTTAATTCATTGGTGAATGAAGATGAATTGGGAGAAGGGCATTACTTCACGTCCATGTGGGCATCTGTGAGCTGGGGATGAGAAAAGCGTGAGAACACAGAAGCCCAAGATAGTCTTAACCACAGATATCTTTAGAAACAGTGTGCTTGGCACGTCCAGTTTGTTGGTATACTTTTTACTTCTGGGTAGAAGATCCATTTTCTTTTTTTGATGTCGTCTGTCTGGCATGTCCTTAAGAAGTTAGCAGAAATGTAATTTTATAGGCAACCACCTACATGCTGCTAAAATATATATTTTTTGATTTTTTAAATTGAAATATTGTTGCTGTATAATATTATATGTTATAAGTGTACAGTATAGTGATTTGCAATTTTAAAGGCTAATTCTTTAAAGGTTAACTCTATTTATAGTTATTATAAGATGTTGGCTACATTCCCCGTGTTGTATAATATATCCATGTAGGTCATTTTCTACCAATAGTTTGTACCTCTTACTCCGCTCCCCATATCCTGCCCCTCCCTCTCCCCACTGGTACATGGGGCTGGAATATTATTGTAGTGTCTCTCTGATGCTGCTTTCTCTAGAGAGGTGAGGATATCTTTCCTAGGAGTAGGGGCAAGGAAGTGACTGCCAACTCAAGCGGGTGTAAGCTGGGCACCAGTGAAGGCAGGGCAGAAGAGGACATCTGGGGACAAGTCTTTATCAATTTGCCCATCGGGGCTCTCCATTTTGAATCAGCCTTGGATCCAATAACTCGGGATGAGATGTTTGGGTATAAATGTTTCTTCCTCCCATGCTAAAATGGAAAGGAAGTAAGAACCAGGGTGAGAGAAAGCTATTTGTTTTCTCGTACCCTTACACCGTCCCTGAGGACGGGATGGAGTGAAGGTGGGTAGGGAGTACTTCCTTGGGCACCAGAAATTGTTTGATCCCTCCATAATCATCCAGCCATTCTGGTGTTGGCTGCACTTCAACTCCAGCTCATCTCTTCGGTACATTATTGCAGTTCTTAATGTCATTATCAACTCATCCTTGTGCAGAAATCACTCAGCAAATAGGGCACTTGGAAGCTTTCTGGGTCTTATCTTTGAGTGAAGTCTTAACTATAGTCATTTTGTTTACATTGGCAAAGTGGTCAGAACTCACCCCTTTAAGGAAGACAAAAAGGTCATGTGATCGCTTCAGTATGGAAAGGCAGCGTCTCAATGCCTGGCTTAGGCATTCGGCCCTCTGTCAGTATGTTACCGGTGTGTTTCGAAGCCGACAGTGTCCAGAGAACAGAAGAAGGAGACGGCTCTTCACGCAGTCCTCTTCCTTTGTTTTCACAGGTCGCATCAGACGTCTACATGGCGAAGATTCAAGGGATCCTGCTGAACAGTTGCATCTTGACAACAGCTGTGTTCCTGACTAAGCGAGAATTGTTCAGGCCCCTGGGTGCACCGTGATGGCTTTAATCGCTCCAGTGTGCTCAGTCTGAGGATAAAATATGTCCCCGATTTCACTCAAGAAGACGAATGTAAAGGAAGAACATTTCCTGCCCGTGCTTACCCCCAGGCCGCCCTGTTGTTCTCCGCGGCATCTCCGGGGCCAGAACCTCTGTGGATGGTCTGGGCTGCGCGGTGTTCTCCCGTTTCCTCCTCTTGTCCTCCTTGGACCCATGCATGTTAGGGAACATCTCTCCTAGGAATAGCAGCCTGGTCCTGCTTTCTCTCCTGGATCCTCACTTTGTCTTCAACTGATTCTCTTTTGTTTCCTTTTTTTTTTTTTTGTATTATGTGACTAATTAGCTGTCATAGTGTTAAACGTTTCTGCAGTCAGGTCAGATTCTAAGAAGTGCTACAGCTAGAGGAATCTACTTTTTTTCAGGAGAAACTCTTATCATTGTTCTCTATGATTTTAATCATTAAAGCAGATGATAAAGCATCGTCTTCCTGCATGTGCCCCAGGAACCCCACTTGACGGAAGTACCCCCTTCCCAGCAGTGTGAAAAGGCACCTGAAGACGACCTCCCCAGAGGCTCGTCTGATTTTGTTTTCACTGAGTGTCCCTCTTGCTTATTGTTTTCCCATTATAAATAATTCATGGGTGTGATCGGAAATTCCTGGGTATTATACAAAACGTAGACTATGAGGAAAGTAGAAAATATAAACAGTCTCACTATGTGAAGATAATCACTGCTAACAAGTCAGGGTGTTTTTCCAGGTCTGTTTTTTTTTTTCTCTATGCATGTTTTATGTCTTTTAAAAATTTTATATAAAGTCAGCATACCACATATACATTTTACATAAGCTTTTTCACTTACTATTTTATCCAAGATGTAGTCTTTATATACAGCCTTAAACTTTACATTAGCACTTGCATGCTAATCAGTCTCTAATGATTTCCGCTATGTTGGTCACGGAAGGTGGTTTCTTGTTGGCCAGTGGGGTGAGCATCTATGTGTATGAATCTTTTTCCACAGTTGGGAAAATTTCCCATGGCTAGATTCCCAGGAATATGTACTTCTTGTCAAACTATTTCTGAGGTTATTTTCAGAAATGTTTAGCAAATAGGAATTGTTAGCTTGAAATCAGTTCAGTTCAGTTGCTCAGTTGTGTCCAACTCTTTGCGGCCCCATGGACTGCAGCATGCCAGGCCTCCCTGTCCATCACCAATTCCCAGAGTTTACTCAAATTCATCCATCATCCCCTTCTCCTCCCGCCTTTAATATAAGTATTATCAAACTATTTATAAGGCTTTTTCAAAAATGTTTAGCAAATGGGAATTATTAATGCAATACAGAACCTAGAACTCCTAAGATAAAATATTGCATCTAATCCTTAGTTTAGGAAGAAACCAGTATACTTATTTCAGTATTATAGAGGGTGAGGGCATTGGTATAGAATTCAAGGTATTATCTTATTGAATGCTTGTAGTCCCAGCTTTTTCTGGAAGTGGTGTTATCTTTGCACAAAAGAAGTACATGAAGTTATTTAAACATCCGTGATTAGTTTTTCCACTTTGAATAGAATGTACTCAGTGGCTGAAGAAGAAAATCTTAGAAGGAAGCTATTAAATGATTATCTCATTAGAAAAACTACAAAAGCATGAACCAAAAAAACAGTTTTCTGTTTTGTCTGGGCAGTAGTTAAAATGACTCCTCACAACATTCATGATGTTTGTAGGGAATGAACCCAAAGGAAAGGTGTCTTTTAACCTAAACCTCTTTAATGACCTGACAAGGAATCTTAATGGTGGGGATGATCGAGTCATGGTTTTGGATTCTGAAAGGTGGAATAAAATTTTTACTTGACAAAAATTGCCGATGAGTGGAATTTTGAAGTTTTCTTTGTTAGCGAGAGAATTTCATTTTTCACCATGGGAACTAGAAGAACTGCCTTTTCTGAGTCCACCAAGAAGAGGCTTGTGTTATCGCCATAGTGACTGGGAAAAAACATTTAGCTCTGTCCACAAGACCACGTAGAGAATGACAACCATCCTAACCTTTTATCCTCAATTCAAATGGTGAATGTGAATAAAATCAGTAACTTGAAAACCTCCTAGACGATGAGACTTAGCATAACTCTTGGCCGATCTCCTTAAATGTGCTTGTCTCTATGCTCACGTTTTCACAGACTGTGCTTTTGTTAGTGTAAGAAATAGGCCGCGTGCACATCAACATCGTGAGTAAAAGCAACTGCCCCGTTGACGCTGATGACGGAGAGCTTGAACGACGCTCGACGCTCGGAGTTCACTTGGAGGAGCTGCCCAGTGTCTCCAGCGCCGCTTGTCTGGCGGAGGTTTTTGCATGGTTCTTCTCCGTGATCTCTGTCTAGGACAAGCCCTTGTTTTAGGTGTAGCTCATGAAAGCAGCGCGTCTTGGCTGTACCTGTAATCAAAGGTGCTGTCATTGTATGTGATCCTGAAATTGTCCTGGGCGTGTGTACATGGCCGCTGTTAGCCTTGCGGCTTGGTTCAAATGACTGTGTTGAATTAAATGAGGAGGAAATGTCATGGGTTGCCTTTGTCATTCTTTTGAGAGTGGAAAAAAACATACAATCCCTCCCTTCAGATTGATTTCTATGGGGATCTGACTCGCAGAGTTACACGAGCTGACTTTGATAAGCAGATAACTCGAGCATTCGGACCGCATGCAAGCAGAAGGCTGTCCCCATGGTTCTGATTCTTGCCCTCAGGGTCAGGGTTGGGTCCATGGTCGCTTTTTGGTGCCCCCGGTTGGGCACCCATCTGCACCCCCAGGGTCTCCAGCTTCTGTGACTTGGAGACACCCTGCTAGGTCACCACCCTTCAGATATGTGTGGCTGTTTCTGAGCTTCCAGTGTCTCCTGTGGGCTCAGGATCTGTCCTGGGGCCAAGATGGACCAACCCCACATGCTGATGGAGGCTGGGGCCCAGACCCGGTGTCCTTGCTGAAGGCAGAGTCCTCCAAAGCCACCTTGTTTCCAGACACAACTGGGGAACTCTGTCTCCCTCCTGCCGCCCCTCCCCTTTCATGGTCCATGTGGCGGACTGAACTCGGTGGCTGTCATGGACACAGCCTCTGCCCACAGCCTCTACCTCAAAAAGAAAAGGCTTAGGAGTTGGGCCCTCTGTTAAGCTGGGGCCAGATTTTGGACAGAAACATCGCATTGCCTTCCCTGACCACCCCACCCCAGCCCAGGCACATGTGGACTGGACAGGTCTCCATTCTCCTGAAGGTGGAAAACATGAGGGACAAAACGGCCTTCAGTGGCCTGTCCCATTCATCCATCAGACCTCGGTGGATGTTTCTGAACCATAGGTTAGGATCAAGCTGGGGCTTTGGGACTCCATGGGCTCATTTATAGCCTCAAATTTTTGATCAATGTTTTTCCCCCTGCAGAAGTCTTGTTTGAGTAGGAGCAGTTTCCCTTATCTTTCTCATAATGTGCAATGTGTTGTCAGTAAGTGGCCACTGTGAATACTTCCTAGGGATTAAGAATAAAATAAAAAATAAAAATAAATCAAAATAAGAAAGGAACAGGAGGCCCTGCTCTCCACCACCTTACAATCCATTAGCGGCGATAAAAGTGAAAGTGAAGTCGTTCAGTCGTGTCAGACTCTTTGAGATCCCAAGGAATGTAGCCCACCAGGCTCCTCTGCCCATGGAATTTTCCAGGCAAGAGTACTGGAGTGGATTGCCGTTTTCTTCTCCAGGGGATCTTCCTGACCCAGGGATCGAACCCAGGTCTCCTGCATTGCAGGCTGACGCTTTACTGTCTGAGCCACCAGGGAGACAAGATTGATTTAAGATAAACAGGGACTTGATGCTTCCTTGTGCTGCTGCTGCTGCTAAGTCACTTCAGTTGTGTCTGACTCTGTGCGACCCCATAGATGGCAGCCCACCAGGCTCCGCTGTCCCTGGGATTTTCCAGGCAAGAACACTGGAGTGGGTTGCCATTTCCTTCTCCAATGCATGAAAGTGAAAAGTGAAAGCTTCCTGGTGGCTCAGTGGTAAAGAATCCACTTGCCAAGGCAGGAGACCTGGGTTTGATCCTTGGGTCAGGAAGATCCCCTGGAGTAGGAAATGACTACCCACTCCAGTATTCTTGCTTGGAGAATCCCATGAACAGAGGAGCCTGGTGGGCTACATTCCGTGGGGTTGCAGACTTGGACAGGACTGAATGACTAAGCACGCATGCGTGCATGATGGTGTGGGCAGTGAGCCGAGTGCAAAGGCCATGAGTGTGGACCCAGGAGGGACTGTGTGGGGTGAAGGGTCCAGGAGACACCGGATCTTGCGGCAGATGGAGGAGCCTGGCTTCCCCCGAATCCCTCTGTGTTTGTATCAAAGAAATGCCTTGGGAAGCTCCCTGGGGTAGACAGCGAGACCCAGGTAGCTAAAGCCAGTCACTGACTGCTGTTTACCAGCAGGGCTGAGGTGTTTGCAGTTGCTGGAGAGGGGTGGTGGATTGTGGCAGGTTTATTGAGATGAGGACAGAGAAGAAAGGTGCAGGCCAGGAAGGGTGGGTTAAGGGGTGTGTAGGGCGCTGTTCTTGGGAGCGCCTCTATATGTTGGTACTAATCATCAGGAAAGAAATACCAACCAGGAAGGAATCGTGGCAGCAGACAGAGAATACGTGCAGGGACCACATCGCACCTGGAGCCACCCACGGGCTCGCATCACACTGGACCGCTGCAACATCCTTCTACGTGTCTCCATCACAGCAGCCCCTCCTCCTGATCCTTGGCCCTGCGTGAGAGTCATCTTCCTGACACTCCCCACTGAGCATCCCGTGCCCCACTCATGAGTCTTCGATGGTTTCCCACTGAATTCCTGCCCAAATCCCAAAAAAGGGAGCTTATGACTTGGCAGTCTGGCCCTCACCCACCTCTGCAGACACACGATGTGACCTCCTGGCCTAGTTCCCAACCTCCAGGAACATGGGGCTCTCCTGGTCTGAGTCAAATGCTGTGTCTTCCTTCCAGCCTGTTTCTTACCACTGACCATCCAGCATCTTGTATCCCAGGAAAGCCACACTGCTTCTGCGGTTTTGCTATGTGCCTCAATGTATCGTTTACTAGGGAACAGAAATTTGGGACACATTTACCTTGCTGTGAATCCTAGCTTCACTGCTTTCTGGCTGTGTGACTTTGGGAAGGTTACTTAAACTTTCTGTGCCTCAATTTCAGTGCAGTGCAGTCACTCAGTCGTGTCCGACTCTTTGCGACCCCATGAACTGCAGCACACCTGGTGTCCCTGTCCATCACCAACTGCTGGAGTCTACCCAAACCCATGTCCATTGAGTTGGTGATGCCATCCAACCATCTTATCCTCTGTCGGCCCCTTCTCCTCCTGCCCTCAATCTATCCTAGCATCAGGGTCTTTTCAAATCCATCAGCTCTTTGCATCAGGTGGCTAAAGTATTGGAGTTTCAGCTTCAACATCAGTCCTGCCAATGAACACCCAGGACTGATTTCCTTTAGGATGGATTAGTGGGATCTCCTTGCAGTCCAAGGGAGTCTCAAGAGTCTTCTCCAACACCACAGTTCAAAAGCATAAATTCTTCTGCACTCAGCATTCCTTATAGTCCAGCTCTCACATCCATACATGACCACTTGAAAAACCATAGCCTTGACTAGATGGATCTTTGTTAGCAAAGTAATGTCCCTGCTTTTTAATATGCTATCTAGGTTGGTCATAACTTTCCCTCCAAGGAGTAAGCATATTTTAATTTCATGGCTGCAATCGCCATCTGCAGTGATCTTGGAGCCTAAAAAACTAAAGTCTGACACTGTTTCCACTGTTTCCTCATCTATTTGCCACGAAGTGATGGGACTGGATGCTGCGATCTAAGTTTTCTGAATGTTGAGCTTTAAGCCAACTTTTTCACTCTCCTCTTTCACTTTCATCAAGAGGCTTTTTAGTTCCTCTTCACTTTCTGCCATAAGGGTGGTGTCATCTGCATATCTGAGGTTATTGATATTTCTCCCAGCAATCTTGATTCCAGCTTGTGCTTCTTCCAGCCCAGTGTTTCTCATGATGTACTCTGCATAGAAGTTAAATAAGCAGGGTGACAATATACAGCCTTGACGCACTCCTTTTCCTATTTGGAACCAGTCTGTTGTTCCATGTCCAGTTCTAACTGTTGTGACCTGAATACAGGTTTCTCAAGAGGCAGGTCAGTGGTCTGGTATTCCCATCTCCTTCAGAATTTTCCAGTTTATTGTGATCCACACAGTTAACGGCTTTGGCATAGTCAATAAAGCAGAAATAAATGTTTTTTCTGGAACTCTCTTGCTTTTTCAATGACCCAGTGCCTCAATTTACGCATGTGTAAAATGACCTCTTTCCCTTCGGAGAGGTGGGAGGGTTAAATGAGGTGAGTGCAGGCGTGCTTAGGTCCAGGCTGGCGCTTCTTTACTGTTCTGTGAAGGCTTGTTTTTTTCCAGTCGCTAAGTCGCGTCCAGCACTTTGTGACCCCACGAACTGCACCAGGCCAGGATTCCCTGTCCTTCTCTATCTCCCAGAGTTTGCTAAACTCATGCCCATTGAGTCAGTGATGGTATCCAATCATCTCATCTTCTCCCATCCCCTTCTCCTTTGACCTTCAATAATTCCCTGCAACAGAGTCTTTTCCAATGAATTGGCTCTTTGCATCTGGTGGCCAAAGTATCGGAGCTTCAGCTTCAGCATCCGTCCTTCCGATGAATGTTCAGGGCTGATTTTCTTTAGAAGTGACTTTCCCCCTTCTGTTTACCGTGAAGCGATTCAGTGAAGATCAGCACTCTTTCCTGTCACCACTCTTAGTTTGTTCCTTTGTTCAAAATCTCCCCACCTCTCCTACTCTATTGTCAGGGCCCAACTTGGGAATCGCCTCCTCCAGAAAGTCTGCCTTGACCCTGCACTCCCGGAGAAGCTCTGTCCTGAGAGAGTCTCCCAGCTTCTCTACCTCCTGGCCGTGTGGACAGTATGAGTACCTATGGGTCACCAGAGTGCTGGAGGGGACGTCTCGAGGCCACAGGCCCTGGCCACGTCCCCACCCAGCCACCCGGGAGCTGGAGGGTGAGCACCTCACTCTCTGACCCCCTGCTTGGATGGGCATCCTGGCCAGGAACCTGTGGTTAACAGTATCCACCATGGTGCACTGTGGGTCTCACTCCCTCTCTCGCTGTGGCCTTCCAGAGGCAAGGGTTTTGTGTCCCCCCTGTGTTTGGCTCACTGCATCTGGACGATGCCCGATCTATTGTGGGAGCTCAATCAGACACCTGTGCTGTTGGACTAAACTAGTCACCATTTTCCATGTGCCCTGTGGTCTCCTTATCAGTCCGTTCCTCCTCCCTTCTTGGCTGGTTAGAATGACCCATCCCTTCTCAGGTGGCTCAGTGGTAAATAATCTGCCTACCAATGCAGGAGATGCAAGAGACGTGGGTTTGATCCCTGGGTCGGGAAGATCCTATGAAGTAGGAAATGGTAAACTGTCCCAGTGTTCTTGCCTGGGAGATCCCATGGACGGAGGACCCTGGCGGTCCACGGGGTTGCAAAAGAGCCAGACAGGACTGGGCAACTGAGCACATACACACGCTTCCCTAATTAAGTGCCATCCTGCCCTTTCCTTGCACCGCAGGCAGAGGTCACCAGTCCTTCCCATGTGAGTTTGGAACTTGACTTGTAAACTTGACTGCAGCCCTCCCAGCCTATCCATGAGGTGTCATGGCCGTTGTGTAGAAACCCGTCCTCCCACGGGTTTAGGAGCTCTTGTAGGACAAAGATCTGGTCTTTTTAAGGATTTCATTCATTTGCGCTTGCAGACACACACACTGTGTGCCTCACCATGTCTGGATATTACAGAAACCCTGTCCCAGGGATCTTCCCGTCTGCAGGGAGTCCTGAGACTTGGCGGCTGATGGGGGCTGTAGTACAAGGATCCAGGGGGCAGGTATGAGGGCCTCTCAACCTAGCTCTGGGGGGAGAGGCAGGAGGGATTCCTCAGAACCAGCAAAGTGATAGAGAGGGTTAATCCAGGACAGGAGAGGAGCTCCTAAAGCGGAGGGAAGACACACAGCAGCAGGGACATGGTGGAAAGCAGGAGCTTGAACCAACTCGAGTATGCGTGCTGAGTTGCTTCAGGAGCATCTGACTGTATGTGACCCCATGGACTGTAGCCCACCAGTCTCCTTTGTACATGGGGATTCTTCGGACAAGAATACTGAAGTGGGCTGCCACTTCCTTCTCAAGGGGAATCTTCCCGACCCAGGGAAGCCGGGCTCAAAGCCGCGTCTCTTCCGTCTACTGCATCAGCAGGCAGTAGAAACAGGCAGGGAAGCGCCGCCTGGGAAGCCCTTGAACCAGCTCACCTGGGCCCAAATCCTGACCCTGGAGAACGCTTAGACCTGCCCTGGCAAGAAGCCCCGACCCACAGGACGTTAGCCTTGAACCTGTGGGTCCCTTATTAATTTCCTTTAAATTCTGGGTTCTGTGTTCTCCGCAAAATGCTTCACCATGTGGTGATCATGTGAAATTCACCCTTACATGTCGGGAAAGTTGAGCTGGGAAGAGAGCAACTAGCAGACACCTCCAGGGAGCCATGCTCATGCAGGCAAAGAGGAGGGGCGGCTTCCTGCAGGGCACAGGGGACGGGCACGGGGGGCCACTGTGACACGTCTCCTTCCCACCCTCAAGCCGGAGTGCGTTTTTCACACAGACACAGAAAGGAGCACTTGCTTTAATTTTGTGTGTTCATTTGCTCAGTCGTGTCCAACTCTTTGTGACCCTACGGACTGTAGCCCACCAGGCTCCTCTGTCCATGGGATTCTCTAGGCAAGAATACTGCAGTGGGTTGCCATTTCGTACTCCAGGGGGTTTTATTTTAAAAATAAGCCAAAAAGGATGTAGCTCCCAAATTGAGATATAATATATGTGTATACACACACACACACGTATACATAGTTCTGAGGTGGGAAAATAGTGTTTGCAGTGATTTTGTGCGCATGAACGTAAAACCTCAGCTCCTTTGCCTTCCTGCTGTTGTGTTAGTGTTAGTCGCTTAAACGTGTCTGACTCTTTGTGACCCCATGGACTGTAGCCTACCAGGCTCCTCTGTCCATGGGGTTTCGCAGGCAAGGATACTGGAATAGGGAGCCAGTCCCTTCTCCAGGAGATCTTCTTGACCCAGGAATCGAACTCGGATCCCCAGGCATATTCTTTACCATCTGCTGCTGCTGCTGCTGTTGCTGCTAAGTCGCGTCAGTCGTGTCCGACTGTGTGTGACCCCATAGACGGCAGCCCACCAGGCTCCTCTGTCCCTGGGATTCTCCATCTGAGCTGAGTACAAAAGAACAGACTGTGTTCCAGGGCTGCAGTGACCCCAGCTGAAGAGATGTGAAGCAGCAATGGTCTCTGTCCCCGTTTCCTGTCCCCCTGCCTCCTCCCCCTGCACCCCCGCTCAAGCCTTCTCCTGCCTTTCCCTTTCTCATTGTCTCTCTCCTTCCAGCTCAGCGCTGGCAGATGACTCTGATGTCTACTTAATTTTTCTTGGAGATGGGTGAAGAACAAGAGCGAAGCTGCCCTTGCACGCTGACAGAGAGGCTTTTCGCCTCCAATTTCACCTCTCACGTCCCCTGGTTCAACCTCCGGGCACAGACAACCCCCACTCCCCACCCCTTGCAAAGTGAAAATCCCCCGGGCGCCCTCAGCTTTGCCTTGAATCTGCTCGCAGAAGCTGCCAAGCTCTCTTATTATTCCAGAAATGGATTTTCTTTCAAGCTCCACTGTCAGTTTCTTTCAGGCAGATCAGGCGATTTATGGATGCTTAAGGAGCCGTGTGCCGTCAGTGACCCAGAACGGAAGACACTCAGGAGTCCTGGCTCTGGTGGCAGGAGGGCGGGGGTCAGCAGTACACTCACAGGGTTTCCCTAACAGCCCACCTCCTTGGGGAGACCCCAGGCACAACCTGCATTCTCTCTCCCTGCAGGCCCCACGCTGTCTACCCACCAAAGCCCCAGCCTCTGACCCCCGCTGTCCTTGGAGAGTCTGGAAACAAGAGACTTTCATGGCAAATGAGGGTTGTTTCCAGGTCAGGAGAGTCATTTCCTTTCCACTCCGGAGAGCACTCGGCGTTCCATCTCCAGAAACGTGGGCCGTGTTCCTTCCTCTTGAGCTTCCCTCTGATCTGCCTGAAACGAGGCGACACCATTTCTCCCCTGATTAAGCAAAGAGAGGCTTTCATTTTCAGACTTGTGGTGCATTTGACTTGGAGGGAAGCATTTGGAGGTTTGGCAAGGGGGAGATAAATTCACTTTCGTCAAGCACTCACTGCCTGTTTCTGGATGCAGTGTGCCCAGATTAATTCTCAAAGAACGAGGACACCTGTGGGTGAGCAGCTGCCTTTAAACCTCTCTGGGCTTTGGGCTCCTCATTAGAGGGAGGAGAAGTTGAGCTTCATTGCTCCCCAGGCCCTCCCCTCTCTGAAACACCAGCCCCCTGGGTAGATGAGCAGAGCTTGGCTTTGGCCAGAATGATGATGGATTTTCTCTTCTGGGTCATTTCAATGGCTTTGAGCTTATTTCTGTAAATGTGTCTGATGAGGGGGTGGATATGAACTGAGGAGTGCTGGCAATGACCTGCCCTCTCACCAGCCGCCCAGGCTTCGGAGGCTCCCTCAGGCCACCTCCTGTAGGAAGGCTTGTGGTGACAGGACTATGCAGGGATGGACACAGGCAGGCTAGTGGGAGGGAGGAGGGAGCCCGGATGTGAGCGAGTGTTTACAGAGTCTGAGAGAGATTGAGGTCCTGGCCTGTGTGTATGTGTTTGTGTGTTTGAATGTGTGTGAAGCATGTGAGTGCATATGTATGCACATGTGTGTGCATGTGAACACGTATATATGTGAGTGTGCTTGTGTATGCCTGCATATGTGTGTGCATGTATGTGTGTTCATGTGCACACACGTGTGTGCCTGTATATGGGCACCATGTGCACATGTGTGCATGCAATGTGTGCATGAGTGTGTGAACACATGCACACACGTGTATGCGTGAGTGTGTGACAGCACATGCATGTGGGAATATTCATTCACACGTGTGCACATGTGTATGTGAACACATGTGTGCACACATGTATACATATGTGCATGCATGTGTGGACATGTGCTTGTGCATATGCACATTGTAGGTATGTGTGCCTGTGCATGTGTGTGAACACACACGTGTGTTCATGTGTGTGCATGTGTCTGTGCGTGCACACAGAAACCAGCTGGCACCCTCCTTGTTTTCCTCTGTCCCACTTGTTCTCTGCAGTGGCTGCCTCCAGACACACTCTCCTGGAAACCTCTGGCTCCCCTTGACTCCATCTCCTTTGCCCTTGGTCAATAGCCTTCCTTCCTCCTCCCACCCCCATTCCCATGGGCTCACTCGGCCACCCTCTTCCAGATTTGCGGACACCCTGACACCCACCGAGGGGCCTTCCTTCCCGCTGCCCTTTGTCTTCTCCAAGTCAGTTCCCGCCTCCTGTGCTTTGGACTCCATCCCGTGCTTGCGCTTCTCAGGAACCTTCTAGGGCTGGTTACTCTTCCTCCTCACTTTCCTTTCACCCCTTCTCTTCTCAAGGGGATTCTCCCCACTGGAAGTGTTTCTGCTTGCTTCCATATTTCCCGTCCTCAGAATCGAGCCCTGCTGCCCTCCACCTTCCGCAGCCCTTCTGTTTCCTCCCTCTCATCGCCTGAAACCTCACAGAGGTGCCGGGACTCTTGGGCTCTGTTCCCCACCCCTCACATGTGACTGAGTCTCCTCCAGCCGCCTCCACACCCCTCCGCTTGCGTGGACCACCAGTGGGCTCCAGTCTTCCATCCACAGGCGTTTGCCAGTTTTCCTGTGACCTCGCTCCTCTAGGCTTTCTGGAACTCCAGTCCAGGCTTCTCCCTGACTCGATAAGCACTCTCGCAGTTGCCTTTAAGACTTGTCCTGCTCTGCTCATCTGTCCACACTGGCTTTCCCAGGCTCCATCCTTGGCTCTCTCCTCCTGTACTTGGGTTCCCTCCTTCACACCCCGGCTTCAGTTAGCGTCCGGATGATGTCAGTGCCCAGGTGCATGGCTCCAGCCTGTATTTCCCACCTGAGCTCATACCTGCTCATCCCACTGCCTAGCTAGCCTTTCTCCTTACCTTCACTAATATTTCCTGTGATAGTGCCGGACAGAAATTCTAGCATCATCACTGATGATCTATTTACTCCCAAGTCATAGCCTGTCCTCTGTACCCCCTAAGTATCTGGAGTCTAACCATGTCCCTTCTTCTCCACTGAAATCCAACTTCTTCTAGCTTTACCATTCTCATCCAAGCCACTGTTTTCTCTGCCTGAACCACCGTCATAGATTCTGATGACCTGATTATCTCCTCTAAATCCTTCTCTGCATCGACACCAGAGTGATCTCTTCAGAATGAAAACCTGCTCATGTGATGCTCTTGTTCAAAACCCTCATATAGCACCCCATTGCTCTTGGGATAATGACCCAAGTTGTTAGCAGTGCCTGCAAAGCTCAGCCTGCTCTGGGCCCATTTATCTTGGTAGAGCATCATCTGACACACGCTGCCCTCTCCCTGAACTCTGAACCTCTCAAATCCTCAGATGGCACTATTGAAAAAAGATTACTGGAGTATAGCTGCTTTACAATGTTTTGCTATTTCCTGCTCTACCACAAGTGAATCAGCCATGCTACACACATATCCCTTCTTTTTCGGGTTTCCTTCCCATCAGGTCACCACCGAGCACTGAGCAGAGCTCCTTGTGCTGTGCAGTAGGCTCTTACTACTTACCGAGTTTATACACAGTCGTGTGCAGAGGTCAGTCCCTCATCCCCACGTTCCATCCTCAGTGTTCACACATTTGTTCTCTATATCTGTGCCTCTATTTCTGCTTTGCAGATAGGTTCATCTGTAGCATTTTTCTAGAGGGAAAGGGAAAGTGAAAGTGAAGTCACTCAGTCGTGTCCGACTCTTTGTGAACCCATAGACTGTAGCCGACCAGGCTCCTCTGTCCATGGGATTTTCCAGGCAATAGTACTGGAGTGGATTGCCGTTTCCTTCTCCAGGGGATCTTCCCAACCCAGGGCGTGAACCCAGGTCTCCCGAATTGTAGACAGACGCTTTACCGTCTGAGCCACCAGGGAAGTCAATTTCTAGAGGGAAGTGGGATGCAATTAGTCATCAGTCTGCAGCAACTGGCTCGAAAGAGACAACAGTCATGGGAAAACTGTACTATTCACCCACTCACAGGGGACATCTGCCCTCTGACTCCGGGGCCTTTGCTCGCTCTGTCTCATCTGTCTGGGAGTCTCTTTCTTGCCGCATCACACTTTTGTAGTATCCACTATGATATGTCTCTGTGGTGACACTGAGCCCTCCTCAAAGGGTCTTCATCACTGTTGCCATTTTGCATGCCTTTATGTGATCCTGAATGTATGATTATCTTCCTGGCTAAAAGTGTAAGCTCCCTGCAGTCAGGAACCATGTCAAGATTTGCTCCCAGATGTATATCCAGCAAGCAGCTCAGTGCCTGGCATATAATCGCTAAGTGATGTCCAGTGTGTGAGCGAATGGATAAATCAGGTAATTTCTGGGAGACAGCAATGGATACATTGGTTTCTCATGAGTCTGCACTTTTGCCTCCGTTTCTATTTGTTCAAGGATTTTCATATGAGGAACAGCCTTGGAGATAGAAGTAATTTCTCCCTTTAGAAAAAAGAACGGGCCCACTAACACTCTGTATAATAAAGATAATATCCTCCTCTGGAAAAAAAAAGTGGCAGGCATGCTCACTGCCCCTTACAAAAGCCTCGGGTTCCCTAAGATCTTCTGTAATGTGGTTGACCATGTGTGCAGGTATCACCTGGCTCTTTTTCATGTTGCCTTTGGGAATCAGGGCTCAGGTAACCAAAGCAACAGATGCAGATACCCTGGCTACTGCTGTGAGCGATGTAGCCTCACCTCTGACGCAGGAGTGCTGGGTCTTCTCTCAGCGTCCATCTCAGCTACATGTTGGGGAAAACTTCAGACTTTTCCCAGGGCCTGACATTAACTAGAGCCCCAGGCGGTGCAGTAGTAAAGAACCTGCCTGTCAGTGCAGGAGACACAGGTCTGAGCCGTGGGTTGGGAAGATTTCCTAGAGTAAGAAATGGCAGCCCACTCCAGTATTCTTGCCTGGGCAATCCTGGGGACAGAGGATCCTGACAGGATACAGTCCATGGGGTCGCAGAAGAGTTGGATACAACTGAGCATACCCTATTCTAGGCCTAATGAACATGAGAAGCAATTCTATTGTATCCATTTTGCATGTTTCTTGGATTTCAGTATCAAGATGTGAAGAAATGAAATGCGAACGCTTTGAGGACCATCTGTTTATTCCTTCCACACAAATAATATCCTTGAAATACCCTCTGAGCCAACAAAGGTCCATCTAGTCAAAGCTATGGTTTTTCCAGTAGTCATGTATGGATGTGACAGTGGGACTATAAAGAAAGCAGAGAGCCAACGAATTGATGCTTTTGAACCGTGGTGTTGGAGAAGAATCTTGAGAGTCCCTTGGACTGCAAGGAGAGCCAACCAGTCCATCCTAAAGGAAATCAGTCCTGAATATTCATTAAAAGGACTGATGCTGAAGCTGAAACTCCAATACTTTGGCCACCTGATGCAAAGAACTGACTTGTTGGAAAAGTCCCTGATGCTGGGAAAGGTTGAAGGCAGGAAGAGAAGGGGACGACAGAGGATGAGATGGTTGGATGGCATCACCGACTCGATGGGCATGAGTTTGGGTGAATCTGAGAGTTGGCGATGGACAGGGAGGCCTGGCATGCTACAGTCCATGGGGTTGCAAAGAGTCAAACACGACTGAGCGACTGAACTGAATTGAGACCCTCTGAAGCCAGTAATGGTTTTCATCTCTTTCTTGCATGTTTTCTTTTTCTCCTTCTAATCTTGCAATTTTTTCCCACCTAGATCTTTAGTCTCTATTCTCTTCCAAGTGGTTAAACTAATTTCTCCCACACTGCTATCCAGATTTTATAGAGGACTCTGAAACAGGACATACAATCAGGGTTTAGTAAAGCATCAGAGAAAAAGCTCTGGGCCAGAAGTTAGGAGACAACTTTGACATGCATTAGGAGTAATTGGTTATGGACAACTGGGCAGGTTGCAAAGCTTGTTTCCTCATCTGAACTCCCTCCCTCACTCAACAAGTCACTCATCGAATTATTTGCAATAAATGACTTCGTTGCTGCCTTCATAGGACTTGCCCTCTAATGAGGGAGGCAGACAAGAGAACTCAAGATCTTCCCCCGGTGAACAGTGTGACATCATAGGAAATCCTGGAGAGCCACTGCGGAACCCTGCAGTGGGCAGAGGAAGGTGATCTGCCAGGGTGAGCCGGGGCCTGAGCCCAGTCTGCTCAGGCGACTGGCCATGCAGAAGGCCAGGACAGGGGTTTTAGCCAAAGGAAGCAGTCCCTACAATTTCTACTGAGTCTTTCCCTTACTATCCTTGCTTGCCACACTCTGCCTCTATGATCAAACCTCTAGCGCTAGTCTCCTTCCCAGGGGAGAATGTTTATCACCCCTAGGGCCACGTGTACCTTGTGGACAGCAGTGTGAGGCTACTGTGAAGGGCCCAGCCCCGCTCCGCCATAAGCCTACTGTCTGGACCCAGCCTTCTTGTCTGCCTAAAGGGGATCCTATTCGCATCCCCCATGGGGTGGTCATGCTTCCCTGATGGCTCAGCTGTAAAGAATTCGCCTGCAATACAGGAGATGCAGGTTTGATCCCTGGTCTGGGAAGATGCTCTGGAGGTGGAAATGGCAACCCGCTCCAATATTCTTGCCATGAACCGAGGAGGCTGGTGGGATACAGTTCATGGGGTCAAGAAAGAGTCGGACGTGACTGTGAGACTGAGCACGCACACGACAAGTGGTTGTGGGACGTGAGGGCTTGACACAGACCTTGGAGAAAGGCAAGCGTCCAAGTACCTGCACCCAGATGGGGGTGGGGAAACTTGGAAGTTACTCATGGCCTCTAGTCCCGTCACTTCATGGCACAGAGAAGAAGGAACAGTGGAAGCAGTGACAGAGTTTCTTGTCTTGGGCTCCAAAGTCACTGCAGATGGTGACTGCAGCCGTGAAACTAAAAGGCACTTGCTCCTTGGAAGGAAAGTTATGACCAACCTAGACAGCATATTAAAAAGCACAGATATCACTTTACCAACAGAGGTCTGTGTAGTCAAAGCTAAGGTTTTTCCAGTAGTCATATATGGATGTGAGATTTGGACCATAAAGAGGACTGAGCATTGAAGAATTGATGCTTTTGAACTGTGGTGTTGGAGAAGATTCTTGAGAGTCCCTTCGACTGCAAGGAGATCCAACCAGTCCATCCTAAAGAAAAGCAACCCTGAATATTCATTGGAAGGATTGATGCTGAAGTTGAAGCTCCAGTACTTTGCCACCTGATGCAAAGAGCTGACTCATTGGAAAAGACCCTAATGCTGGGAAAGATAGAAGGGAGGAAGAGAAGGGGAGACGGAGGATGAGATGGTCAGATAGCATCACCGACTCAATGGACATGAATTTGAGCAACCTCTGGGAGATAGTGGAGGACAGAGGAGCTTGGCATGCTGCAGTCCATGGGGTTGCAAAGAGCTGGACAGGACTTAGCCACTGAACAAAAACAACTTTCTTTTTTGCCTTTTTGAGAACACAAGCATTTCCCCAGCATTTCCATCTGCCTGGGGTGGGAAGAGGGAGCCCAGATCAGAAACATATCAGCATCCTGCAGGGAGGCAGAGATAATTCCCAGTTTCTAACATGCATAATAGGATTAGGGAGTAAGCAGTTAGCCTTGGAAGGCAGAATACTGTCTAGAGGTGGAATTTACAAATTCTATTATTCTCCTGTCTTGACTCTTCACCCCACCAGTCTTTAGAAGGAAGACAAGAGTGATTCAGGGCATCTGGTGAGAATAAGCAAGACTGTCAGTATTATTTACATCTATGTGAGTCAATAGGAAGAGTTCAACAGCCTCAGTCACCTGGTGTTGGCTGACCTGCCAGGAACCAGCAGGGAGACAGAGCCATGCTGGCCCCAAATAGGTCCCATTCCTTCTGTCCTTCAAACAAGCATATGCTCGAAAAATGCTTGTCATGAAAATAGCCATATCGCATCAGGTAGAAAAAAATTAATATTTCTGATTCATTTCAGAGAGGTACAAACAATCTCAGGAATTTGGAAAAATCACAGAAGCTTTTAAATAAATCTTTGGAGTGCATTCAGTGATTGAGCCTGTAAACAGGTCCTCTGATTTACATTTTAAAAATAGAAGTGTGTTGTTTTAAAATTAGCTTTATTCCAGTCTCATAGAAATGGCATTATGCTTCCCAGGGGTTGGCACATGGCTAGATATGGTTAATGGAAGGGTAAAAGCTTGCAAATCATTCTTTTTGGGGGCTTACTGAGTTCTTTAGTTTTCTTTGCTCTTAAGCGATGCTTATGTGTTGGTTGTGAAAATGGAAACAGACTCAGGATTTGCTCCAGGGCTGAGCACTTGGAGTTGTGTGGCAAAGATGCCAGTAATGCAAATCATGTCTCTACTCCCTTTTCTGCAGAGAAAGATGACATGGAAGAGGGCGTGACAACCCACTCTGGTATTCTTGCCTGGAGAATCCTGTGGACGGAGGAGCCTGGTGGGCTTCAGTCCATGGGGTCGCCAAGAGTCAGACACGACTGAGAGGCTTCTCTTTGTTTCACTTTCTCTTTGGGACTCTCCATTAAAGGGTTGCCCTCCAGCACACCCCACTGCCAACACACACAGAATTGTCATCCTGGAGATGCCCTTTATCTCAAAACTTTGGAACATTAAACCCCTGGTTCCTGCAACTCAACTTGGCAAAGATTATTATCCCTACCTCTGTAACTATTCTCCTAATTAGTGGATTGTATTTCCTAGGCTTCTTTGCAATAGGTGCGCTCTATAACTTACTTTTGGCCAATGAGATACAAACAATAATGTATGTTAACTTCGGAAAGTGTCCTTAAAGAGTAGAGGCTCACCCTTTTCTGTCTTTTTCTTCATCAGACTGCATGTAATAGAATGTGATGGCCGGAGCTTCCGCGGGCATTTTGGATCATAATGACAAGGATATTTTGAAGAGGTCTAGGCCCCTAATAATCACAGCACCACAAACCAAGCACCATTCTGTTCATTGCCACATCTTTTTTTTTTTGGTGTGAGAAATATACTTTCATCTGGCATTCAATCTAGTATTAAACTTTTGGTCACATGAGGTTGAAGCTGGTTCAAACTGGTCTTTTTAACTCAGTTAATTCCTTTGTTTTGGTGAAGCACATCCTCTTAGCTGTGGCTTGGTCAGGAAATAGAAGCAATCCATATCCATGTATGCAGACTTTTAATCCAGTAAAGAAACTGCCAAAACGTCACAACTTTTATGAAAATTAATTCCAAATGGATTAACTAATTAAGTATAAATAAGGAAATCTAACACATGGGTAAACATGGATGTGATTCTAAGCTGGAGGAAGGCCTGCTAAAGATGACGTTTAAAATAAAAATAGGAAATGAAAAGTAAAATCATTTGTGATACATGGAACACCAAAAATAAAATAATAAACGAAAATAAATAGGGAACATTAAAACTCAGAGTTGCTCATTCGAGTTCTTCCCTTTCACCACGATTTCTCAGCCTTGGAGCTATTGACATTTTGGACTTGGATTCTCTGTTATGGGAATCTGTCCTGTGCCTTGTAGGGTGTTCAACAGAATCTTTTGCTTCTATCCACTAGACGCCCACTACAGCCTCTCCCCTAGTTGTTGACAACTAAAATTGTCTCCAGATGTTGTGAAATGCCCTGGGGGTAGGGGGGCAAGCTGACCCCCAACTGAGAACCACTTGAGTGTTCATCAGAATCCCCTGGAGGATTTGTGGAACACTGATGGCTGGTTCTTCTCTCTAGGGTGGCTGACATAATAGGTCTGGGTTGGGGTTTGAGAATTTACATTTTCAGTAAGTTGCCATGTGATGTTGAAACTGCTGGCCCAGGGAACACCCTTTGAGAACTGATTTCTGCCACTTTGCTTGCAAATAAACATGCCATCCCCTATAAAATAAAAGTAACAATAATATTGACGTTTTCAGAACATGGAAAAAGACAGCGGAGTTCAGGAGTTTAGAAACCAGGCTATTAGAAGAAATTGGAAGACAGCTGCAAAATTTGTGGTTTATGGGTTGGATGAAAATATGGTTTATGCTTGGTCTTCCCAGGTGGTGCTAGTGGTAAAGAACCCACCTGCCAATGCAGGAGACATAAGAGACATGGGTTCAATTCCTGGGTCAGGAAGATCCCCTGGAGTAGGGCATGGCAACTCACTCCAATATTCTTGCTTGGAGAATCCCATGGACAGAGAAGCCTGGTGAGCTATAGTCCATGGGGTCACAAGCAGTTGAACATGATTGAAGCAACTGAGCATGTACACACATGGTTTATGCTCACTCTAAATTTAGTGATTTTTCTCAAATAATATTACTGTAAGGATGACCACAATGAAAAGAAACTGTCTCAAGAGAAATGATAAAGGTAATAGCAATGAATCTTATTAGTCTATGATGGATGTCATACATCTTTATTCAACTTTTCCAAATTGCTCATTAAGCTTCTATGATAAGTTTTATATCAATTTCCAGAGGCCACATATAGAACTACCTTATGACCCAGCAATCCCACTGCTCAGCATACACACCGAGGAAACCAGAATTGAAAGAGACACGTGTACCCCAATGTTCATTGCAGCACTGTTTATAATAGCCAGGACATGGAAGCAACCTAGATGTCCATCAGCAGATGAATGGATAAGAAAGCTGTGGTACATATACACAATGGAGTATTACTCAGCCATTAAAAAGAATACATTTCAATCAGTTCTAATGAGGTGGATGAAACTGGAGACGATTATACAGAGTGAAGTAAGCCAGAAAGAAAAACAGCAATACAGTATACTAACACATATATATGGAATTTAGAAAAATGGTAACGATAACCCTGTATGTGAGACAGCAAAAGAGACACAGATGTATAGAACAGTCTTTTGGACTCTGTGGGAGAGGGAGAGGGTGGGATGATTTGGGAGAATGGCATTGAAACATGCATAATATCATGTAAGAAACAAATCGCCAGTCTAGGTTCAATGCAGGATACAGGATGCGTGGGGCTGGTGCACTGGGATGACCCAGAGGGATGGTACAGGGAGGGAGGTGGAAGGGGGGTTCAGGATTGAGAACACGTGTACACCCGTGGCGGATTCATGTTGATGTATGGCAAAACCAATACAGTATTATAAAGTAAAATAAAGTAAAAATTAAAAAAAAGTTACACTGCACAGAACTTTTAATACCTTAACTAAATAATTTTTGTTGGAACAACAGGAAACTGCTGGAATTACTGCTGTGTACATTTCTGGCAATCAGAAAAAGAACAATGAAAGAAATCATTATGGCTTGAGTTTCAGTGGTTGGCTTCTATTTAATCTTCTAGGTTTAGCAGACATGATGGAACTCTGCAGAGACATTTCTAGTAGTGATCGCTCTTTAGCACTAATCAGTGGCTGCCCTGCATGCCCGGGGTCAATGTTTATTGTAACCAAATGAATCTGAGAAATAAAATGATTTATCCTCTGCACCAGCAGGCTACAAACAAAATCAATAGCCCTGTGCTGGCAACGTTATTTTATTGTTGTCTCCTTAATCTCCTCTACTCTCTTGCAATTACTTTTATTATTACTGCTCATTTAATGAGACCCTGGAGTTTGGAGCCAGATGGTGCAGTCAGTTAAATCTGGAAGGCCATAATAGAGTTGACTTCAAACCAGGTTAAGAGTAACAGAATCACAAACCTTAGCGGTCATCATCTCATAGGGCATTGTTTTGTGTACATTTTATGCACCAGAAATCAGTGCAGGCTTCAAACAGAAAGACTGGGATTGAGGTTCAGAGAGACCAAGGGGGCTCACTCACTCATTCATTTATTTACGCAATAACATCAGTTCTTCAGTGCTCAGCTTTCTTTAGAGTCCAACTCTCACATCCACACATGACTACTGGAAAAGTCTTTTGCATAGGAGATTCTAAAAATATATTTACCGAATTAAATTCTTGCCAGCAGTTCCTATTTATTGAGCAATTAATTTGCTGAGCATTCTCTCTAGGGTTTGTTATTTAATTGTTATGTGATGATTGATTTTATGTGTCACCTTGGCCATGGTGCCCAAATATTTGGTCAAGCATTATTACGGATGTTTCTGTGATAATTTTTAGTGAGATTAACTCTTAAATCAGTGGACTCTGAAGAAGTCAGATTGCTCTCTGTATTGTGTGGGGGCCTCATCCAATCAGTTGAAGGCCTGAATAAACAAAGACTGTTCTCCCCATGAACAGAAAGGAATTGCTGCAATAGATGGCTTTTGGAGTCAAGCTGTAACTTTCCTAGGTCTTTAGCCTGCCACGCATCCCGCAGATTTTGAATTTGCATCACTCCCACCATTGCATGAGCCAACTCCTTAAAATCAATCTCCCTCTGCGCCTTCTTGAATAATAACACGTCTTTACGTCTAAACACTTATGCCCATTTTATGGATGAAGAAGCTGAGGTTCAGAGGCGCTGAGTTCATGCCTGAGGATGCATATCTGACCAGCATGGAACCAGGACTCTGGTCCAGGTATTTCTGAGCCCCAGAACAGTACAGCTTCTAAAGCATGAATTCAAGTACTGAGAATACCATGAATTACAAGTAACACAACATGTATTTACTGTAAAAAGTCTCTTCTTTTTAATGATTCACAAACTACCTTGGAATCTTATACTGCATGAGACTCATCAGCATGCAAATACCTTGTCATCCAGGTGAGATGCGAGAACAACCATCAGCGGAGAAGTTCGGTGGACATGAAGGCACGCCACTGCTTTTTCCTGCCTGTGAACTTGCTTTATTTAAATTCTGCAGGTTAAGTTCTCTCCTTTAAAGTCATAATTTCCAGTGAGATTGTGAAATAACCACACATTTTTTATGAACAGTCATCTTTAGGGAATGAGAGGGAGGGGATGAAACAGATAACATTTTAAAATTAACCACTTTGTGGAGATGAAAACATGGAGAACGGACTTATGGACATGGTGGGGGAATGAGAGGGTGGGGTGATGGGCGGAGCAGCATGGAAACATGTATACTGCCATATTAAAACAGACAACCAATGGGAGTTTGCTGTATGACTCAGGGAACACAAACTGGGGCTCTGTAACAACCTAGAGGTGTGGGAGGGAATGGGAAGTGGGAGGGAGTTTCAAGAGGGAGAGTTTCATATGCATACCTATGGCTGATTTACAGTGATGTATGGCAGGAACCAACACAATATTGTAAAGCAATTATCCTTCTATTAGAAATAAATAAATTTAAAAAATTAACCATTTTGTTGAAAGTAAGATTACATCTCTCCCTCTAAAAATGAAATGAAATAAAGAGAAACAGACAGTCCATCTGGGTGAAATTAAAATAGAGAAAAACAAAACCTGGATGCAGAGTCCCCGCCTCTCGATGGCTTTAGCTGTGGGCTGAAGTCCCATGTTGAGGTCCAAACTTCAAAAGTGGCCTCCAACTGGACCTTGTCCATTGGAAAAGCCAGAAGTAAATATTGATCCCAGGATCAATTAGAGTCTCTGTTGAAGCCGCTGTCTGCTCCAGTTGGAGAGAACAAGCCAGGTCACACTGATAAATAGCTGCTTTCAGGACAACTGGTCAACCCCAAAGGCACAGAGACAATCTCCCTGTCTCTGCACTGAAATTGTTCTTCCCATAATGGAGAAGATGGTGATGAAGATGTTGGTGATATTTGTCCTTGGAATGAACCACTGGACCTGTACAGGTAAGGAGCTTGGGGACCAGGGCTCCTGCCCTTGATGATATAGCTGTTTGGACCCTGGGTCCTGACTCACCATATCCTTGTGTGCTTGTGTGCCCAGGTTTCCCGGTGTACGACTATGACCCGGTTTCCCTGAAGGAGGCTCTCAGCGCCTCTGTGGCAAAAGTGAATTCCCAGTCACTGAGCCCCTATCTGTTTCGAGGGTTCAGAAGCTCAATTAAAAGAGTAAGTGCCTGTTACATCTTCTCTATACTATTTTGTTTTTTTTCCTCTTGTCATTTTTTGAGGTACCCAGTAAAATTTTTCCAGTTTAAAAAGATAACAGCCACTCATCGCTTTCACATTCTTTTTTTGCCAGAGAAAGGATTTAATTACAATTGTCAGAAAGCTCTCAAAGCTACCTCAGATTCCTGATTCTTCTTTCAGTTTTCTTCCCTCTGGCCTCATTTCCTGTTTCCAGATGTTACCCTCTGCTTCTAGACTGAAAGTGCCCATGGTTCTTTCCGAGACGTTTATTAAAAACTGCTTGTTTATTAGAAACGAGGCCTTTTCAAGTTCAGCAGTTCTGCTCCTAATACTTATAG
Organism: Capra hircus; assembly: GCF_001704415.2. Lineage (NCBI taxonomy): Eukaryota > Metazoa > Chordata > Mammalia > Artiodactyla > Bovidae > Capra > Capra hircus. The sequence goes on along the minus strand of NC_030810.1, from coordinate 7,079,249 downwards.
GAAATAAATTCTGGCTTTTGAGCCAAAGAAATCCACTTTCCTTTGTCAATTTGGTAATCGTCTGTTTCCTGTTAGCTTGGGGAAATGGGGAAAAGATGAATTTTCATGGGCTTCCAATGACTAAGAGCATGATTGGCAAAGAAAGAAACAGAATTATCCTTCAAAGGGAATGAGAAACTAGACAGTAGTCGTCTACCCCCTCTCTGGGCCCCGGGTGATTCCACCGCCTGCATGTTGTCTTCAGCAAGCGGGAGCAGAAACAGCCTCCAGCAGAGTTAAGATTAAGATAAGAGATGGGGAACTTCTACAAGGTTACAGGTCTTAAGAGTGAGAACTCATTGCAGCCAGGCCACCCGGGAAATTGGGAACCAAGGAGAAATGACCAGGGGTCCAAGCAATGCCTGCTTCCTCACAGAGGTCAGAGGGCCACTGTGTCCTCTCCACCTTTGTGCTCACATCTCCCATCCCTGCGGGGTGCCGCCTGTATGCGTTATTGCTCAGTCGTGTTCAACTCTTTGTGACTCTTTGGGCTATAGCCCACGAGGTACCTGTGTCCATAGGATTTTTCAGGCAAGAGTACTGGAGTGGTTTGCCATTTCCGCCTCTAGGGGATCTTCCCAATCTAGGGATCCAACCTGCTTCTCTTGTGCCTCCTGCCTTGCAGGCAGATTCTTTACCTCTGAGCTATTGGGGAAGCCCTGGGTACTGCCTTAGCTCTCATCTTGTTTGCCCTTCTCCTCCTGTGAAGGGCACACAGCTGCTGGCTCCACGGCTCCAGTCTCCAAATAAAATATCAATACATTCATCTTGACCCTGCTTCTTCAGAAAATGGCTCAGTTTCTCATTCCATATTCCCTGGAAATGTATCAAATTGTCCCAGTTGTCTTTTCTAATTGGGTCATAGGTCATGAAGATGATGCTTCAGCAAGGCACCCTGCCCAGAACTGGGCTGCTGTAGACAGAGTCAGTCACTTGGCCTGGCTGTCGCAGTGCAGAGACCCTGGAAGATACATGTGGTCAGCTGCCAGGCCAAAGGGAGAGTTCCTTCTGGAGGGGTACCGGACGGAATAGAGAACCTCTCCCTCCCACCCTGGCTGAACTGGCTTCCATCTTTCGCATTTAATGAAATCCACGTGTGTGGCAGAGTGGGTATCCATGGCCTTTTGCCAAGCGTGCAAATAGACAGTTTAGATTTACTTGTAATTTAGCTAGTGCTTGCTGCAGAAGAAAGTTAGTAGTTAATTAAGCGAATAAGAGCCTGAGGACTGCTCCCGAGAGAACCAGTTACTGACACCATGGAAATCTGGCCAGCGGAGATGAGCTAGCTTGAGGCGTCGTCACCCAGAGCACATTCCAGCACACGGGGCCATCTTGGTATCAGACATCTGAGCCCAGACACACAGGCATCTGCAAATAAACATACCTGTGTGTGGGATCCTTGATGAGAACACAAGCAGGAGACTTCCCTTCACTTCCAGTAAGCTGCCTTCTCTCTGGAATTCTGCCTAATTTTGTTTCTTTCCAGCCTTTTCTCATTATTCAAATTCACTGGCCAAGTTCCATCACCATGTCTCTGCCATGAAAACTTCCCTTCTTCTCCCAATGGAAGGAAAACTCTCCCTGTTTGATCTGTCCTGGTGATGCTTCTTGCTTTTTAGAAGTGGTTCACATTTTGCTTTTTATTGTACATGTTCAGTTCAGTTGTGTCTTTGCGACCCCATGAACCGCAGCACGCCAGCCCTCCCTGTCCATCACCAACTTCCGGAGTTTACTCAAACTCACGTCCATTGAGTCAGTGAGGCCATCCAACCATCTCATCCTCTGTTGTCCCTTCTCCTCCCACCTTCAATCTTTCCCAGCATCAGGGTCTTTTCCAATGAGTCAATTCTTCACATAGACAAAGTATTGGAATTTCAGCTTCAGCATCAGTCCTTCCAATGAATATTCAGGATTGCTTTTCTTTAAGATGGACTGGTTGGATCTCCTTGCAGTCCAAGGGACTCTCAAGAGTCTTCTCCAACACCACAGTTCAAAAGCATCAATTCTTCGGTGCTCAGCCTTCTTTATAAAGTCCAACTCTCATATCCATACGACTGCTGGAAAAACCATAGCCTTGACTAGATGGACCTTTGTTGGCAAAGTAATGGCTCTGCTTTTTAATATGCTGTCTAGGTTGGTCATAAATTTTCTTCCGAGGAGTAGGTGGTTTTTAATTTCATGGCTGTAGTCACCATCTGCAGTGATTTTGAGCTCCCTCCCCTCAAAAGTCTGCCACTGTTTCCACTGTTTCCCCATCTATTTGCCATGAAGTGATGGGACCGGATGCCATGATCTAAGTTTTCTGAATGTTGAGCTTTAAGCCAACTTTTTCACTCTCCTCTTTCACTTTTATCAAGAGGCTCTTTAGTTCTTCTTCGCTTTCTGCCATAAGGGTGGTGTTATCTGCATGTCTGGTTCCAAACAGGGAAAGGAGTATGTGTTAGTCATGCCTTCTACAAATGACCTAAAGGTGGCCCCAAATACGCCAGTCCCCCCGGCCCCCATAACAGTAGACCCAGGAGATCCCATCAGAGTCAAGCAAGGAGCGCAGGAAAGAGATGAAGGAACAGATCTCTGGCACTGAGGGTACAAAACAACTCACAAAAGAAGGAATACAGACGCACCAGAAGCATTGGAGAAAGTACATCACGTCTCTAACAGCCAACAGAATCAGAACTGAAACACCAAGGTGAAAAGGAAGGGGAAGAGAAAAAGGGAAACCTCAAACATTGCTAGAGAGAGGGTAATTTGGTAAGATTGTCTTTGGGAAGCAATTTGGAAATAAGTGTTAAGAATGTTTATAAACACGTTAAACATTGAAAATAGCCAATATAATTTTTGATCTTATAGTTTCCTTTCTAGGACTACGTCTAAAGGAAATAAGTGGGAAGCAATTTGGAAACATGCATTAAGCATATTTATAAACATGTTAAACATTAAAAATAGCAAATATAACTTTTGATCTCATAGTTTCATTTCTAGGAATATGTCCAAAAGAAATAACTGGTTTTGTCATGTTTGTGTATATGTGGGAGGTTTGGGATAGAGTTCAGTGGACTTAGGGAGAGGGGTCAGGCCTCAGTATTTATCCCTGAGTTTGCTTCATAAGTCTAGTGCTTCATGAGATTTCCCTGGTGGTCCAGTGGTTAAGACTCCACACCCTCAATGCATGGGGCACTGGTTTGATCCCTGGTGGGGGGACTAAGCCTGCTTGCCACATGGTGTGGCTTGAAAACAAAATATCTCAAAAACTCAGTGATTCTTGATCTGGCTACATGTCAGCATCACCTGAGAGACAAATATTCCTGATGCCCCATAGCTTATATGGGCAAAGAATCTAAATTAAAAAAAAAGAAAGAAATATACTTGACTTCCAAGAGGGAAGGTGACTAATTAAGCCCCAGTTTCTGAGGGTGGAGCTCACATTCTCACACGCTTCCTGGTCATTCTGATGTGTAGTCAGGGTTAAGAACCACTGGGTTTTCCCAGCAGACCTGGATTAAATACTTGGAATTGATTTTGAATAACTTATGCCTTGGACTCCAAGTTTAGAAAAGAATGGGGAAACGTGGGCAAATGGGACTTCAGTCATGAAGGTTTCCTTGCTCCTCGACACCAGGCTCATTCAGACTGTTCCCTCATGGACACAAGCCAAGAAAGACAAGGTGGACATGGACCCTGTACTGGGAATGAGGAAGACAGCGTGGGCCAGACTGGGCTTGTGTTGACTTTAAAAGATGCACAACGTGAGAGTTGTGAGCTAAGTTTTATTTGGGGCAAAAAGAGGACTGCAGCCCTGGAGACAGTACCTCGAAAGCTTTGAGAAACTGCTCCAAAGAGATAGCAGGGAAGGACAGTATATATGTGATTTTGGTAAAGGGGGAATACATGCAGTCAAGCACATTTATTTTTTAGAAAGTTTCTGCTGGTCTCATGAAGCTTCTTCTAGTCAGGAGAAACAGGATTTTCTCATGAAAATCATGAAGAATTTTAGTGCTTTTCTAGAAACGAGGAGATATAAGAATTGGGCTCGTAAAATCAGCTCCTGAGAATATCCAACTGTCTGAAGACGTGTCCTGCCAGTTTTATCCTGAGTAGAGAGTGCCTCCTTTCTGCTCTCCACCCTGAATTCCTTCAAGAGGTGTTGAAGCTCAGCAGCTGCGGCAGCACTTGATTTAATCTTTGTAGAGGTCGACAATGGGCTTCCCAGGTGGCGCTAGAAGCAGAGAACCTGCCTGCCGATGCAGGAGACTTGAGAGCCGCGGGTTCAGTCCTTGGGTTGGGAAGATCCCCTGCTGAAGGGCATGGCAACTCACTCGAGTATTCTTGCCTGGAGAATCCCATGGACAGAGGAGCCTGGTGGGCTACAGTCCACAGGTAGATGGCAAGTGCCAAGTTGTAGTTGACACTTCCATGGAGCTCAGAGTCCATTGCAGAGAGAGAGGAAGAGAAAGGGGAGGGAGAGGGAAGAAGGTGATGATGGAGAATGGGATGACATTACATAAAAAAGTGAAAGAAGTCTCAGAGAGTGGAGAGTCCTGTAGAGAAATTAAAACCGGAGGATGGACGGATGGATCTGGGCTGGGGTGGCTGTCAGATGGGCAGATATATCCACAGAGACACCATATTTGAGCTAAGACTCAGGGAGGAGAACCTCCAGCTGTGGAACTACCCCCTGGAGGGGGTAGGGGTGGGGCTTTAAATAAAGTGAGAGAAGGCCTTCAAAGATCTCTGAAGTGGAACGCGAGGGAGGAGGCCCAGACAGCGACTATGGGAAGCAGGCAATGACCAATGATGGCACTGAGCCCCCGGCACCAGGAGGGTGGGGAGTGGATGAATTCTGGGACACTCGGGGCAAAGCCACAGAAGCTTTGGGATCCTTTCTGTGTCTGTGCCCGTTCCTGTCCACTTTTACTTTTCCTTTACTTTGCATTTTTTGCTTTTTGTCTTCATACATTATTCTAGGCAGATATACCCGAAATTTACTCTTTGTCCAATCTTAAGGGCTTAGTTTGAAAAACCCAAGTGATCTCTGTGTTAGTTGGGCTTCTCCAGAGAAACAGAACTGAGAGAGAGAGACAGACAGACAGGGAGATTGATTTTAAAGAATTGGCCCACACTGTTGCAGAGGGTTGGTGCAGCCAAAGTCTGCAGGGTGGGCTAGTAGGCTGGAGACCCAGGGAAGAACTGGCATCGCAGGTAAAGTCTGAAGGCCGTCAGCTGGCAGAATTCCTTCCTGCTGAGGAAAAGGTCAGTCTTCGTTCTATTTGGGCCTTCAACTGATTGGACGAGGCCCACCCACAGGAAGAAGGGTAATCCGCTTTTCTCAAAGCCTACCACTTTAATTTCATCCAAAAACACCTTCACAGAAACATCCAGACCAATATTTGACCACAGATCTGGACACTGTGGCCCAGCTAAGTGGGAGCATAACATTAAACATCAGAATCTCGAAAAGGAATTGTTATGGGCCTTTTATGGCTTATATATTTTTATTTCTTTTGGAAGAGTAAAAAAATCAGAATATACTTAGTACAAAGAGTCACAAGACTCAACAAGAAGGAAAAAACTAAAAGTAACATCTACTATTCAATCCTCTGAGACGCCCACTACAGACATGTGGCAGATGTCTTTTGGATCTTTTTCTCTTCATATGTGGGTATAAAATACATTTTTAAAGAAAAACAGGACCACACTGTAACACTGATTATAAAGTACTGCATTTTAATTTCAGCCATAATGCTAGGTTTGGGATTTTCTCCAGTTGATTTCTTACTGTTGAGTATTTGGGTTGTCCTACCTTTTTCAAAAAACACAGAGAAGAAATTGGCTGAAAGTGAATTCAAATGAAAAAGCAGAGCTATTAAGCTTTTCTCCATATTCTGGAGTTGTGCTTGGAGATGCAAAAAAGGTTGCAAAATAATCTCACAGTTCAACTAAATGATCAGTATTCAGACCCCCACATTTGCGTCTTTTGAACTATGCCTTTGTCCTGCCGCTTTGCTTTCATCAGACTGCTTTAAGGAAAATTATGGAAGCATAATGCAGGAGGGGGCGCTGTGGGGAGCAAGGGGCAGGAAGGGGCAGAGGGGGCAGAGGAACTGGACAGTGCGCTCCGGCCGATAGACGAGGTTTTACTTGTTTAATGAGACTCATATTTAGTATCTAATATTTAAAAATTATCAATAAACAAGGTGGGAAATAACGGCAAGACTGAGTTTTTAGTCCTTGTTTTCAGAGAACTCTGCTTGTAGCCTTCCTCATTCTGTGTCAGAAACAGACACGAGGACCCCCAGCCCCACCCCAAGCTTGGGGCCTGTTGCCTGTTTCCAAAGCAAAGCATCCTTTTCTTCTCCATCTGCAAGTGGTCTGTAGGGGCTACCCAGGTGGCGTTAGTGGTAAAGAATCTGCCTGGCAATGCAAGAGCTGTAGGTTCGGTTCCTGAGTTGGGAAGATCCCCTGGAGGAGGAAATGGCAACCCACTCCAGTATTCTTGCCTGGGAAATTCCATGGACAGAGGAGCCTGGCGGGCTACAGTCCATGGGGTCACAAAAAGTCGGACATGACTGAGCTCAGGTGTGTGCGCTCACACACACACACACATACACACACGCTGTAACAGCGCTGTAGTTCGGGCCTGAACGGAGCTCAGTTAACACATGTATTTTCTCCGGCAGGCATATCACAGCTTTTCTGCACTTGGGAAACTAGACAGCTTGTCAGCACTAGGCTTGGGGGCCAGTTTCAATAGCAAGATCACCCAGGAAAAGCACAAAAATGAGAAAAACATGCCACAAAGTGGACAATAAAAATGACTTGCGTACAGTCTGGGAGCCAGGACAAGGAGGAGAGCATCACCTTGTCTGCCCCTGGGCAGGAGCGTGTGCATCGGGCCGCTCAAGTTCTTCGCTGCTCAGCGTATGTCCAGGAGTGGCCGTGACAACACCCAGGAATGACTTGGGGTTGAATACACATTTAAGGAAATTTGCAAGTACGGAATTGGTAAATAATGAGGATCCGCTGTAAAGACAGGCCATTAGAATAAGCTTGGAGTCAGGACACCCACATCCAGGTTCTGCTGTCTCAGTGAAGTCCTGTGAACCTTGTAGAGCACTTCCTCCCCTGGCTTCAGAATGAGGGTGACAATCGGAAGCTTAAGTGGTGGGAGATTCTGGCACCTTTTCTTCTTGTGCAAGGAGAAACATTTCTAGCATGTGACCTTCAGGAACACATCTGTAGCAAGCTGCCGCTTTGTTTTTGTGAAGGTCAACGCCCTGGACGAGGACAGCTTGACCATGGACTTGGAGTTCAGGATTCAAGAGACGACGTGCAGGAGGGAATCTGAGGCAGACCCTGCCACCTGTGACTTCCAGAGGGGCTACCACGTGGTGAGTGTGGGGCAAAGGCCACAAGCCTGGAAACAAATGCGAGAGAGCTCTGCCCTCCTCCATCACCCGGAGCCAATTCAAAGTCACACCGAGGTCTTGGCCGTGTCTCGTGTCCGGCCACCCTCGGAGGCACCATTACCTGTGTCCACGCTGTTCCCTGGGTGGGGGCTGTGTGACTCTGTGGTCAAGGACTTAAGCTCTGGAGTCTGCCATCCTGAGTAATCCTGGCAAGTCATTTAACCCCTGTTGCCTCAGTTTTCTGCTCTTTAAAATGGGCGTAATGATGGTGGCAGGCAAAGTGAATACAAAGGGGCCAAGAACAAAGAAAAGCCCCTGAGACATTTCAAATTCTATCTTAAGTGAATTCAAAATGCCAGCTGTGTTCCTGGGGTGAGGTGCATGTCTTATAGTTGACCGTCATGCAAAATGCCGTCTCCCCCACCAGCTTGTGGTCCACGGGTGTCAGGACTGTAGGCTGGTCGGTTCTGCTTCTCCAGTGACCAGCATATGGCCCCATGCCTGGTTATCCCCAGGGGTAGGAGCCCACTCGCACAGGCCAGCACTACCACCCCAGACTCACTCTCTGAGGTGTTGTTCCACGGGTGTAATTTTACTGGTGTGATGACGTCTGTGTTGCTACATAGCAATATCAATTCTGAAAAGAAGACCCTTTGTTTTGTTGTTCCATGGAAACTTTTGCCATGATTGTTTCACAAACACCCCAAACCCGAGTGTCACTAGCATCTGAAGGAAATCTGAGACCAAGGGAGAGCAGAGCAGAGGCCTTAGGGATCTTCCCAATTCTTGTTCTCATGGAAAACCATGCAAGGTGACCAACTCAGTGCTCAGGAAGGGAATGTTTGCTTTCCAGGGGACGTGAAATATAGCAAATGCTCAAGAGCTGCCTCAGCCATCGTTTGCTTTGGCTTAGGTTTTGAGAAATGAAAATGAAATTGACCAAATTCTTCCTTTCTGTTTGCACCATTGTGCCAAGCCCTGTGATGTTGCCTGATTTCTTGGGGAGGTCCTAGTTGTTTACCCAAGCTGCTGGGCGTAGAACTCACCATTTCTTCTTTTCCAGCCTGTGGCCATTTGCAGAAGCACCGTGCGGATGTCTTCTGAACGCGTGCAGAACGTGTGGGTTCGCTGCCACTGGTCCTCCAGCTCTGGGTCCAGCAGCAGTGAAGAGGTATGCACAGGGGCTTGGCATCCTTTGAGGTGTGATAGAGTAGCTGGACCATCAGGTGCCTGGGCAAGAGTCTGGACCTGCAAACTCACATTCACTGTCCCTTACATCTTCCAATCCCACCCCTCTAAGATTTTGAATATGAGCTTAAGGAAACAATGAGCAAAAGTTCTAGACTTAAGTGTGCAGTTCACTGCCTCTCTCATTTAGTGGAATGAAGGGGCCATTTCGGATAGATCAGTGTTCATTTACCAGCTCTGCAACTTAGGTCAGGATATTTAATCTCCATGAATCTGAGGCTTCTCCATCTGTTACATACCAGTAATAAAGACCACCCAATAGGACGCTGAGGAAACCAAGAAAGTTCATGGATGTAAAAGATCTGGTCCAGAGTCTAGCCCATAACAGATGCTCAGTAAATGACAGAACACATCTTCCCCCCCCCCACAAATGCGTTGATAGTCATCTGCAATAATCCTGAGAAATCAATAACATGTAAAATTCTGACTTGGAATTATATTACTTACTGTCTGATTTTCTTACTGAAATATATATCTCATGAGAGCAGGGAATGTTTGTTTTATTGTCTAGGCCAATGTTTGATACAGGGTAGAAGTTTAGTTAATAATTAAACACATACAATAAAACTGAGGAAGAAATTTTAGCAGTATGATACGTAGTATCATACCGCTATACATACATAGTACGTATGATATATACATAGTATGAGGAATGACAGCATAACTGGTATATGTTTGTTTATTCATAAGGGGATAATCTGTCCTTCACTGCTATTTAAAAATGCTTCTACCATTACAAAGCCAAACCTGAACAACAACGTCTTTCTCTGCTTATACTTTTGTTCATTTTTTTCAAGGTTTAAATCTGTAGTGAAAATTACGCGAGAAGAGTATAAAATTTCAACTTCAAGAATTATACATAAAAATAATGTTCCTATATTATGAACATACCCAGGCCCTACATATTTGTTTATTTATTGCCTCATAGTTTGGCATGTGGGATCTTAATTCCCAGACCAGAAAATGAACTCGTGACCCCAGCATTGGGAGCGTGGAGTCTTAGCCACTGGACTGCCAGGGAGGACCTGGGCCTTACATATTTTATATGAAGTCCATTTTAGAGTTAGGAAGGAGTGATGCTCATGACTGAGGAACTCCTGTTACAGTCCAGTTCAGTCGCTCAGTTGTGTCCGACTCTTTGCAACCCCACGGACTGCAGCACGCCAGGCCTCCCTGTCCATCACCAACTCCTGGAGCTTGCTCAAACTCATGTCCATCGAGTCAGTGATGCCATCCAACCATCTGATCCGTTGTCATCCCCTTTTCCTCCTGCCCTCAATCTTTCCCAGCATCAGGGTTTATTCAGATGAGTCAGTTCTTCTCATCAGGTGGCCAAAGGATTGGCTGATCACTTCAGCATCAGTTCTTCCAACGAATATTCAGGACTGATTTCCTTTTGGAAGCACTGGTTGAATCTCCTTGCAGTCCAAGGGACTCTCAAGAGTCTTCTCCAACACCACAGGAGTGCCTTTACTGTTAAAAGGAAAATTGTGCAAAAATGTTCAGTTGAGCATAGCCTTGTTGATCGATCTTGTTCTCACTGGCAGTGTTTGGGGGTCAATCTCCCGGTGATTTCTGGGTGATTTCCTGTCTCCTTGCTGCTAGTTCAGGTACCCAGGGCCTCCTGTTTGACTCCAGTAAAGAATTCAGGAAGTGAGGTCAGCTTCACAGCTGACACATTGGTGCACGCCTGGCCAAGCTAAGCCAGAAGTGACAAGGACCAAGCATCATGTCACAAGCATTTTGTGTTGACTTTGTGGTTTATGTGGGTGAAGCCAGGAGACAGCCAAGAGTAAGAAAGACACATTTCTGGCCCTTGTAGAGTCTGTAGACCAGTCTGGGATATCCGTTATGCAGGGGTTACCCTGACTACCAGACAGGCTTTTGGGAACACAGAGTGGGAGGATGGGTGCACGTGGGGCAGAGCAGGTTTTCCAGGGAAACTAGACGGTGGGTGACCTCAGGATGAAGGGCACAGGGTGTGGAGGGGTGGGAAGGAGAGATTTCAAGCACAGGGGAGAGCATGACGGGGTTCCCTGAGTATGAGGGAAGCTAAGCTGACAGGTTGAAATGGACAGAAATCCATTGTAACTGGGAGCAGAATGTGAGAAGAGAGGCAGAAGGCGGGGCTGGAGAGGACCCGAGCCTGGTCAAGGTGGACCTCATGGGTCTTGCCAGGATCCTTGGCTTGGGGCTACTTGAGAATCACAAGTAGGGAGGTGACAGAATAGATGGAGAAGAGATTGGAGCTAGGTAAGGATGGAGCGATGGGAGGCTGGCAGGGCAGGTGAGACAGGATGCTAAGGGGAACTGGGAGTTAGTGGTGAATGTCCCGAGAAAGGGATGCCAATTCTTCTGTGGCCTTTAACACAGTAGAGATTGACAAGCGGGCCCCGGTTTAATCCCTCTTCCATCTCTGATTTGAGAAGTTGATTCTTGCACAGCCCGCAAACCTGTTGCAACTTTCTCATCGCAGACTGAAAGCTACTCACTTTTCTTCCAATCCCAACTTTTGTGTGAAGGCTCTGATACAAAGTTAGTCCCTGAAACAAACACAATTTTAAAAATAAACTCCTGGGTTGCTTTCCATCAAAGATTAGGAAACTGTAAAAAATTATGAGGAAGTAAAAAATTCCTTAAATTTAAGGATTCTGCAACTTGAAAGAAAGAGGAGAAAGCAGATGGAGGTTTAAAGTAATTCCTGGAAACTATAAAATAGGTTTCTTATATGAAACAGGAAGAAAAATTAGATGACAGCTGTTAACCATTTTCAGTGAAATAAATGGTGGTACTACAAACACGAAAGACAATCGACTGGGGTGAATTTAGACAAAGAACAAATAAATCATCATTGGAAGTAGGGAATAAAAGAAAACTGAAAAAAAAAAAAACCCTCAGAGTAATGAATATAAAGACCACTTGAAAAACATATGTAGATAGTAAGAGAATTTCCAGAGAAAAGAATATAATGTAAAGAACGATGGAAGCCAAAAATAGAGACTAAGACCAAAAATCCCAATTATTATGAAATATTGTTATGAAATGTCTTATTTATATAAGTAAATAACTTATTTTATGTAATAAATAGGTTTTTATTATGAAATAAGACTTAGGTCAAATGGAAATTATCTGGCAAGAATATAGTAAGAGAAAGTGTCTCTAATATAAAAAACTTGGGTTTTCCACGACATAGTTATAATAAGTATAAAAGCTTTGTTAAAAGGTTTGAAAAAATAAATTTCTGAAATTGCTAATATTCTCTCTTAACCAAATAAATATTTAAATTATGGGTAGTTTTAATTATTTTTATAGTTTTAGTATTTTAGAAAATATTTAAATATATTTTATATTGTTATATTTTAATATTTAAAATAAATATTTAAATTATGGGTGGTTTTAATTATTTAAAAGTATTTCAATATTATTTTTATATTTAAATATATTTTATGTATTTTTATAGTTTTTAAATTTGTAAGAGAAGTATGTAGAGGGTAAACAATTTCTATCTGGCATGTCAGTCAACCACACAATTGCAATGCTAACATCTGTAACTTGGTGAATGGACTTAACTTTGGGCAAATCTTTCTGATTTGGAGTGGGGGATGAAGTTTGACTAGAGTTCAGCCTTGAGACTCAAAACAGTTCAAAAAGAGAAACTGAGAAAGAATGAACAGGAATTCTGGACTCGAGGGAGGAGAGTTACAAGTATTTCATTTATTTACTCTCTTCCATTTCAAATGACAGAACTTCAGCTGGAAGTGGGCTAAGCCAAAATGAGAGGATTCCCTGGTTCACATTCCCAGAACAAATGGGAGGAGCTGTGCTGGCGGATGACTCCGTTTAGGGCCCATCAACAACACTGGGGCCACTTTCATCTTTCCTTCTCCCCTCCTCTTACTGCTCGTGAGTTTTCTCCTTGCAGCAGGAGGCAAGACCACAAGCCACTCCAGATTCATATCCTCCAAACTGAGGAGGAGACTGAGCCTTTCTCTCTAACCTCTTGGTATCCCTACCATTAGCCTGGCTTGAGGCATGTGTCTCATTAAAAAGAAATAGTGCTGTTACTGAAATAGAGTTCGCAGACCATACAATTCACCCGTTTAAGGTGTACAATTCACCCAGTGGTTTTGAGTGTATTCTAAAGATTGAACAGCTGTCGCTGCTATCTAAATCCTGAACGTTTCATCATCTCCAAAAGAAATTCCAGTACCCCTTCCTCTTACCCTATTCTTTCCAACACTCAGTAACCACTAATCTGTTGATATTTTCTTTCTCTATGAAGTCACTTTTCTGGCCATTTAATATAAATAGAAGCATGCAATATGTGTTCTTTTGTGACTGGTTTATCTCAGCGTGTTTGGAGGTTCATACATGTTGTAGCATGAATCAGTACTTCTTCTGTGGTGGAATAACAGTCCATTGTATGGATAAACCACATTTGATTTATCCATTCGTTAGCTGATCAAAATTGAGGTTGTTTCTACTCTTTGGCTATTTTAAATAATGATTCTGTGAGCATTCATGTACAAGTTTTTGTGCAGGCATGTATTTTTATCTATCTTGGCTATTCACCTATAAGTGAAATTTCTGGAGCATAAACTCACTTTTTGTGTTAATTTTTGAGAAACTGCCAAGCAGTTTTCCATAATAGCTGTACCGTGTTATATTTCCACCAGCAATATATGAGAGTTCCAGTTTCTATACATCCTATCAACACTTGTTATTGTCCGTCTTTTTTTTTGAGTCATTCTAGTGGATGTGAAGTGGTATCTCTTTAAGATTTTGATTTGCATTATCCTAATGAGTAATACCCTGGAGAAGGAAATGGCCACCTACTCCAGTACTCTTGCCTGGAAAATTCCATGAATGGAGGAGCCTGGTGGGCTACAGTCCATGGAGTTGCAAATAGTCGAACATGACTGAGTGACTTCACTTCACTAATAAGTAATAATCAGCTATTTGTGTATCTTTTTTGGAGAAATGTCTACTTGAATCCTTTTCAATTTTAAATTGGGTTATTTGTCTTCTTGTTGTTGAGTAGGAAGAGTTCTTTGTATATTTTGTATATAAGTTCCAAAAAAATTGCCAATGTTTTCTCCCATCTGTAAGGTTTTTTTCTTTCTTGATGGTGCCCTTTGAAGAACAAAAGTTTTAAAGTTTAATGAAGTCAAATTGATCTACTTTTTTCTCTTGTTGTTTGTATGTGTCTTTCATTGAGATTCATGGCCCACTTTGATTAGGAAGCGATCCAGCTTCATCCTTTTGCTTGTGGATATCCAGTTGTCTCAGCACCATTTATTGAAAACTTATTCTTTCTCCCACTGAACTTTGCCACCTCCTAGACCAGTCACTCCGACAAAGGTCAGCAGGCTTACTGGCTGTTAAGAATGGAGAGGGTGACAGGTAGGCGGCCCAGACAACTGGAAGAAAAGTTGTGAGCCAAACAGCCACCTTACTTTGTGACTCTGGGCTTTCAAGGGCTTCCCTTGTGGCTCAGCTGGGAAAGAATCCACCTGCAGTACGGGAGACCTGGGATACCCATTCCAGTACCTGGGATACCCATTCCAGTATTCTGGCCTGGAGAATTCCATGGACTAAGCCCATGGGATTGCAAAGAGTCAGACATGACTGAGAAACTTTCACTTCACTGGGCTTTCAGTGGCTTCATGAAGAATTTTCGTGCACACTGTTTCCTATTGAACCCATATGGGGACTACATAGAAAGAAAACTCCCAGATTTGACTTGAACACAGTCTATCAGCAAGTCCAGGTAACAGAGTTCCTTCTTTCTGGTCTGCATCTGGGAGTCATTTTGAGTCTAGTGGAAATCTTTTCAGATGACTTAAACTTCATATAAGTTGCTCTTCCCCATGTACTTTTTTAGACACACATGGCTTCCCTGGTGGCTCAAGGGTAAAGAACCTGCCTGCCAATGCAGGAGGTTTGGGGTGGAGTTCAGTGGAGTTACGGAGAGGGGGACAGGCCTCTATCTGTATCCCATAAGCCCAGTGGTTCATCAGACCTCCCTGGTGGCTCAGTGTAGCTAAGACTCAGCACTCCCAAAGCAGGAGACTTGGGTTCAACCCCTGGATGGGAAGATCGCCCTGGATAAGGAAATGGCAACCCAGTCCAGTGTTCTTGCCTGGGGAATCCCAAGGACAGAGGAGCCTGGACGCCTACCATTCGTGGGGTCACAAAGGGTCAGATACGATTCAGTGACTCAACACCAATACGTTCAAAACCATACATTAATTAAAGTGATTTAATATAGCTTATTGCCTTATTTCATTAAAAGTTGTGTGAGTCTTCCAGTTAATAGTTGCATATTTTGCAGTGCCTTTCCTTTTTCCTCTTTCATGTGCTGATATATACCAATGCCTGAATTAGATGTTTTTTGGGGATATCTTGGGATCCTCTACATCAAGAAACAGTCACCTGCTTGGTAAGTTGAGACCTTTTTAATATTTAGATCTTTTAAATATTTTTTTTTCATGAATTAACTTCAGATTAAAGCTCTCTATCAGGGAATCATTTAAAACTGGAAATAGCTCTATATAAGCTTTGTACAATGACAGAAATTTTGGAAAATAAACATTTGCTTTTGCTCCTTTCTTAACAGTAGGCAAAAATGACACAGCTCTTCATTTAAGCAACTCTTTTCATTTATGCAGAGACTTTCCAGACATATTTCCATTTCACGGCTCTAACATCTCTGCCAGTTAGGCAGGACAGTTGCTGGTTTTCACCCTAAGAGGGTCTCCCAACTTGAACATGCTTGTTACTTCCTGGGTGCAAGGCCAGTTTTAGGACTCAGGTTTCCCAGATGGCTTAGTGGTAAAGAATCCGCCTGCCAATATGGGAGGCAAGAAATGCAGATTTGATCCTTGGTTGGGGAAGATCCCTTGAAGGAGGAAATGGCAACCCACGCCAGTGTTCTTGCCTGGAAAATCCCATGGGCAGAGGAGCCTGGTGGGCTACACTATGCGGAGTCACAAACAGCTGGACACGACTGAGCACGTACACGCATGCAAGAATGCACACGTGGAAAGCTCTGGACTAGGCCTCATCTGGCTGGCGGGGGCTGCAACCCTCCAGCCATGTCACCAGAGTTGAACATCCCTTTCAGAATCTTGCTTGGGAACTGGAGGGTTGTCCACTTCCCCTTCATAAGCAGTCTCTCATTTGAAGGCGGGTCAGGTGAGTGTTCTATGGCTTAGGAAGAATTTTTGCATGTGTGCTCAGTTGCGTCCAACTCTTTGTGACCCCGTGGGCTGTAACCTGCCCAGTAACTCTGTCCATGGAATTTTCCAGGCAAGAATACTGGGGTGGGCTGCCATTTCTTCCTCTAGGGGAGCTTCCTGACCCAGGGATCTACCCAGAGCCTCCTAAATCTCCGGCATCTCTTGCATTGCAGGCAGATTCTTTACTGCTGAGCCATCTGGGAAGCAGAAACCATTTTTACCTATTAATAAAATAGGTAAATAGGAGGATTTTCCCTATTGGAGCTGATGGCAGTGAGTCTTTGGTGATCTTCCACCTCTTCCTTGTGGGAAAGGTGTATTTGTGGCATCAGTAACAAAATCATGGAACATTCCAGAAGTGGGCAGTCATAATTGCCTTATGACTATTACTGTATTACAGGCCTCACTCCTGACAGATCCAGAGGTGAACCGCTTTATGAACGATCACGTGGTAAGTGGTCCCGTTTTCTTTTGCCAGATACCAACACATCCTCTTCTGATCAAGCCAGAATGCACTGAAGCCATGTCATAGGAGATAAACCCCTGAAATACAAAATATTTTAAAGGCAAATGAGAAGAACAGTCCTGCATAAACTTGTTTTGCACATCACTGAAAAGCTGACTTTGAGGCATTGAAACTCACTTGAAATTTATCAGGATTCAAAGTATCAAATCTGGCTGAGAAAATTAGCACTGACCTCCCTCCTGTCCCAGTCTGCAACATTTTCTAAAAATCCCAAGCTCTTATGAGCTCCTCTTTACCCTCCACCTTCAACTGTACTTTTCAGCAAGCAGACAGAGCTATCAGTTATTTAGTTTCTCCCTTTTATAATAAGTTTTCTCATTTAACCATCATGATGGCTCTATAAACCAGGAGTATTATCTGTTTACACAGAAGAGGGGAGTAACAACTCATGATGTTTGTTGGGACACAAAATGCTCACCCTCTACTGATTGACAGTTTCCTCCTTCAGCTTCACAACCATCTCGACAGGGAGCACTACGTTCCTTCCCATTTTGCAGATGAGCAAACTGAGGCTTAGTGAGCTTCTGTAACTTGTTCAAGGCTTCACGGCCAATGTAGAACTTTGATTCCGGTGGGGAGTGGCAGACACAGGACCTAGAGAGAGATCTGTCAGACTCTGAAGCTTCTGTTTTTCCCAGGCCACTTGCCAGAAAAATTGTGAAATTTACTCTCTGATCAGAGTTCTCTATTACAAGAACACAGGTATCAATGTTTCATTGCACTCAATGTCTGACCATCCTTCAGCTTACTCCCCGTTTGTCTGAAGTACTAAAGCTTAACAGTACGAGGCTTGCTTACAAGAAGGGCCCAAGTTTAGACCTCCTTCAGTGTGCCATTTTGAAAGAAATACAGTTATTCTAACAACGTGACCACTACTGAGAACAGTTTTGAACACTGTTTTTGGAATCACCTGCAGATTCTAGGGCCCATTCTTTTCAGCATCAATAGTGGTGGAAAGCATGTGCTCATGGATTTACTTTTGGAAATAAATTCAGTTAATTAGATTAATGACCAACTTCGGTGCCTTAGCCGTCTGTTGTTATTGTTCAGTTGCTAAGTCATGTCCAGCTCTTCGTGACATCATGGACTGCAACACACCAGGCTCCTCTGTCCTCCACTAACTCCTGGAGTTTGGCTCAAATCCATGTCCATCTATTGCGGTGTGTCAAATGACCACACAGCCTAGCAGCTTAAAACAGCAAACATTTATTGTCTGATAGTTTCTGGGTCAGGAACCCAGCAGTAGCTTGGCTGGGTGTTTCTGGCTCAGAGTCTCTAGAAGGTGCAGGGAAAACATTGACCATGGCTGAGACCTCATCTGAAGGCTTGACTGGGCCTGAGAGACCCACTGCCCAGGTTACTCAGGTGGTGGTTGGCAGGGCTCAGTTCTTTGGGGCTACTGGACAGAAGGCTTTGGTTTCTTAGCATACCGGCCTTTCCCCAGGGCTGTCTGAATGTCCTCAAAGCATGAAAACTGACTTCTGCCAGAGAACATGATGAGAAAGAGATGGAGAGAGAGGAATGAACAAGCCACAGAGCATCCAAGACACACAGTCTTTTATTTCCTGATTTTGCAAGTGATATAGCATCACTTCTGTGTAGTTTATTAACCACACACACTGACCCTGGGCCAATGTGGAATAATACTCAAGACTGTGAATTCCACCACGTGTCCATCTTGGGGGCGGCTACCACACTGGGATAAATGTCATTTGGGACAAATATATATATATAAATTTATATGGATATAAATTAATGTGACGGATCCTTTTTATATTCCTTGGAAGATAATCCCAGAGCTGAATTCTAAAAATATTTTGGGCTTTGGGACCATCATTGACTCGGATGTGCAGCCATCTCGGAGACTGCTTTGAACATGACAATTCAATTTAATTCAACAAATGTGTGTGACAGGCCCTGGGCAGATCCCACGGAGAACGGAGGGATCAATGTGACAGTCCCTGCCCTCGAGGGCTTACAGAGACGCGCTCGGCTGTAACACCAGGCGGGCGAGAGCTAGGGAGGCTTGACAAGGAAGATGAGGTCATCGTGTTCCTGCGGAGCCTCTTGGCAGTAGGGACTCAGATGGTGCTGGTCACATAGTCACGCAGTCTGCGTTGTCTGAGGTCTAGATGTGAATGACAGAGCCCGTATATTCCCTTTCTGTCTTCAGAGATGAGAAGAAACTTTCCTCTTGGAAATAGAAGGTACTCAAACCCGTGGCCCAGAGCAAGAGTAAACCCTGGCTTTGAGTGACAGCCTTGAGGTAAGGGAACATGGCTAAAAACACGTGTAATTAGAAGTAGAAGCTACTGGAAGGAACGCCTTATAGCCGCTGCCCCTGCACCTCCAGATGTCTGCAGTCCACTCATCAGCTCGCATCTCACCTCCCACCTCTCTTCTCTCCTCCCGGATCCTGATCCTCAACTGTCCCTTCACTCTTTGCCCCGTGGCTTTCGCATGTGCTGCGGCCAGTGTGTTCATATTTCTCCACTTTCAGAGCAAAGATTAAACAGCGAAGAAACAGAACAGCCCCTTTCTTGACCCAGCCTCTTCACCCTAACAGCTGCCTCCTTGTCTCCCTCCTTCCTTGTCAGATAAGTTTTTCGATGATGTGTGTGTATTTGTGCTTAGTCACTCAGTCGTATCAGGCTCTTTGCGACCCCCACCATGGACTGTGGCCCATCAGGCTCCTGTGCCCATGGGATTTCCCAGGCAGGAATACAGGAGTGGGTTGCTGTTTCCTTCTCCATGGGATTTTCCTGACCCAGGGATGGAACCTGTGGGATGTCTCCTCTGTCTTCTGCATTGCAGGTGGGTCCTTTACCCGCTGAGCCATTGGGGGAGCCCTAAGCTTCTTGACAAAATTGTAGCCCAAGGCTGCTGCCGTTACCCGCCCACCTCCCATTCACTTTTTGGCTTTTTGCCAACTGAATATTAGCCCTTCGACTCTCTGATGTCTCATCTGCCTTCCTTTTCTTGATCAGTCGTTTAAATCCTGACGCCCGTTCTTGCGATCTCCTTCACCCAGTTCTTCCCTCCTCTGTTACCTCTTCCACATGCCTGCTTTCCAAACACATATTGCTCCCCTCGCTGCATCCTGAGATCCAGGCTCTCACGTCAGCTGCCCACTGCATGCAGTCGCGGTGAGCATCCTGGAGCCCTTGATGGCCTCCTCTTCAGCCTTACTAGAGGCATCGCCACCCACTACATCTTCTCCTGTTCAAAAATCTATAGTGTCATTTGCTCTTTAAAATTTTTGTTGAAGTATAGTGAGTTTACAGTGTGTGTTATTATAGTTTCAGATGCATAGCAAAGTAATTCAATTATATACATATGTATCTATTTTTTAAAAGATTCTTTCCCATCACAGGTTATACAATCTTGGCTCTTCTTTACCCTTCATCTTCTCCCAACATCCACAGGGGTCTGATCCTATGGATTTTGCCCACATGTTTTCTCTGGCTTTAGCCCATCACCACTCACATCATGCTATCTTGCCTCAGCTCCTGATTCCACACTGTCCACCTTGCACGTGGCCCCCAGGTTTATCTGGAAGTGCAGAGACTCTGACCCTTCTCCATGCAAACCTCACGCAATCAATTCACTTATAGGACAAAGTAGAGACAGACCATGAGCCGAGAGGAAGGACAGCCCACTTGCCCTTGTGCTGGAGGCTGAGCCCTGGTTCTGCAAACCCACACTGTGCGCCACTGGGCCTCATGTGTATGTATAATAAACTCCTAGCTACCAGGGCCTGGAGCAAAGGCAGTTTTGTCTTTTTAAAGCCTCCCAAGTACTAAAGGAATGTGACGAAAGCACCCAAAAGGGATTTTTGGATAAAATTATACTTATAGACTCAGAGAACATTCATTCTCACACACAGACACACATAAGTTAATCATGAAGCTTGTGCTGTCACAGGTTTTAAGTTTGCATAACACTGTATGCTCTCAGGATAAAGTCCAAATTCCCTAGTGTGGCCCGCAAAGGCCCTTGTGGTCCGTCCCTTGCCCACTTCTTCAGCCTCATCGCTGCCAAGTCCGCCAGCCCCGAAGCTCCAGTGACACGGAAATACCTGCGGTTTCTTCTGCTGAAACCTCTATCTGGAACATGAAAAAGTGAAGTGAAAGTATTAGGTGCTCAGTCATGTCCTACTCTTCTGCAACTCCATGGACTGTAGCCCACCAGGCTCCTTGTCCACGAGATTCTCCAGGCAAGAATATTAGAGTGGGTTGCCATTCCCTTCTCCAGGGGACCTTCCCAAACCAAGGATCAAACCCGGGTCTCATGCACTGCACGCAGATTCTTTACCATCTGAGCCACCAGGGAAGACCTACCTGGAACATCCACCTGGCTAATTCCTTCTCCTCACTTACATCTCAGCTCAGCTCAGCGTTACTTCCTCTTAAGGGTCTCCCCAGGTCAGAGTATTGTCCGTTTATGGGCTCCACTATTGCTGGGAGAATTACCAATAACCCCAGATACGCAGATGACACCACCCTTATGGCAGAAAGTGAAGAGGAACTAAAGAGCCTCTTGATGAAAGTGAAAGAGGAGAGTGCAAAAGCTGGCTGGAAACTCATTATTTAAAAAAGAAAGATCATGGCATCCCGCCCCATCACATCATGGGAAATAGATGGGGAAACAATGGAAACAGTGAGAGACTTTGATTTTCTTGGGTTCCAAAATCACTGCAGATGGTGACTGCAGCCATGAAATTATAAGATGCTTGCTCCTTGGAAGAAAAGCCATAGCTTGCTCATAAGCAACCTAGACAGCATATTAAAAAGCAGAGACATCACTTTGCCAACAAAGGTCCATCTAGTCAAGGCTATGGTTTTTCCAGTGGTCATGTATGGATGTGAGAGTTGGACTATAAAGAAAGCTGAGTGCCAAAGAATTGATGCTTTTGAACTGCGGTGTTGGAGAAGACTCTTGAGAGTCCCTTGGACTGCAAGGAGATCCAACCAGTCCATCCTAAAGGAGATCAGTCCTGAATGTTCATTGGAAGGACTGATACTAAAGCTGAAGCTCCAATACTTTGGCCACCTAATGCGAAGAACTGACTCATTTGAAAAGACCCCGATGCTGGGAAAGATTGAAAGTGGAAGGAGAAGGGGACAACAGAGGATGAGATGGTTGGATGGCATCACCTACTCGATGGACATGAGTCTGAGTAATCTCCAGGAGTTGGTGATGGACAGGGAAGCCTGGGCTTGCTGCAGTCCATGGGTTTGCAAAGAGCTGGACACGACTGAGCAACTGAACTGAACTGACGTCCCCATGACAGGTCGCTGCAATTACCCATTTCTCCTCTGCTTCATCTGACTTCCCCAGGTCCTCCAGGGAAGGGCTGAGATAACTTCTGTTGCCAGCATCTCCCAGGGCCCCATACAGAGCCAGGCACCCAGCAAGCAACAGAAAGTACTTTTTTTTTTTAAGTGGATGACAGAATCTTTCATTTTGGATATTGAGCTTCTGTTATCAAAAAAGTCAGCTGAGCTTAGTGTGATTAATTTTTAACAGCCGGAATTTGAAAGAGGTCAACTGACATTTTAACTAAAATCGAAGAGAAATTTACCAGCAAAGCTGTATAGGATGAAAGATGCAAATGGCAGATTTTCTTTTGAATCTATGAGCACCCTAAAAATAACAGCTAACTTCAGGCTGAGATCAAGAGAGTACTCATTACAAAGAAACAGACTCATCAGATTCCTTTTTTATAAACTTAAATCATATCATTTGCTTTACAGAACATTTTCAAGGGGAGAAAATACAATTCTCAACAGATTGATTGCATGTTATTTATTAATAATTATTCTGCATGTATATATATTTATATTTAATGATTATATTATATATTATACATATTATATAATATATAATGATTATATTATATATATAATGATTAATAATGATTATACTGGACGTGTGTGTGTGTGCATGCTCAGTTACGTCCAGTTCTTTGAACGACCCCATGGACTGCAGTCCACCAGGCTCTTCTGTCCATGGGATTCTCCAGGCAAGAATACCGGAGAGGGTTGACATTTTCTACTCCTGGGGATCTTCCCGACCCAGGGATTAAACCCAGGTCTCTTACATCTCCTGCACTGACAGGCAGACTGTTTACCACTGTGCCACCTGGGAGCCATATATATAATGATTTGATTTCTGTAAAGAAGTTGATCACTTAAGAAATGTTTCTTTAAAGGCAATACACACCAAAGGGCAAATGCTGCTGTCCTGGCCTGGACATTGACCTTGCCTATCCTCCCAGTTATAACCCTGCACTTCCATGACCCTCAGCAGGGCAGGATCCCTACAGTCCTAAGATAAGGCCTGTCTAGGGGGCCCAGTGAGGAGGCCAGTCCACCGTGTCTGGAGTCTGGTTCCAAGCTTTCTCTGCCGCTTTAGGAGGGGTGAGGATGACGCAGTTCTTCAACCCCTCAGGCTCAGTTTTTCAAAGATTTATGATTATTATTATTTTTACTTTTGTCCCTGCTAGACCATGAGCTCCTTGAGGATGTGTTACCTTGTTGTCCTTATTATTTTAGTTTAGTAACAAGAAAATATGATTAATAATATGCCTGTACTGTTATTAATAACAATATCCTATATCTAGATCCTAATGCTAAAAATAATGTCTGTAATACAGTGAGTTCCCTCCGGTTGAAAGAAAGAAATGAGCCAATGCAGGATCAAATACAGGACTCTTTTCAAATTGTGAATGACATGCTTCTAGTGGGGAAAGGTCTCCAGAGGCAGAGCCTTTGATTCATCTAGAATCAGAATCCTCAGAGCCTGGCTTAGTTTCTGGAACAAATGAGGAGCTGAGGAAGTATTTTTGTAATTTAATAACCACTGTTCTAGGGTTCTTTCAGACTGCTAGAAGATTTTTTTAATATGTGAGAGTGGGTCGTGAAAGAGAGTGTTTCAACAAAGAGGTCTGAGATTCTTTTTCTTATCTGCTACTTTGAAATAGCAATCGGGGAAAGCAGGTCTCAGCTCTCATGTTGAAAGGAATCTGTTTGAGAGGCTCACAATGTCTTGATCTCCACAGCTGGCCTAGTTCTGATTTCTGTACAGGGCAGTGGTCCAAAGACTACAAACCACACTGCCTGCACCCAAACCATGGTCACGCGAGCTATACGCGTTCCTTAAGGCTGCAATGTGGATTAGCGTGGAATTCCTACCCTATGGCTTCCTTCGTAGCTCAGAGGTAAACGAATCCTCCTGCAATGGAGGAGTCCTGGGTTCAGTCCCTGGGTCAGGAGTATCCCCTGGAGAAGAAATGGCAACCCACTCCAGTATTCTTGCCTGGGAAATCCCGTGGACAGAGGAGCCCGGTGGGCTACAACTTGTGAGAGTGTAAAGAGATGGACATGACTAAGTGACTAACCCACTACCACCACCTACCCTGTATGGCCAAGAGCAGCAGAGGAGGCAGTTACTGGCGGGATCTGTTGTCAATAACCGGTGAGAAGGAATCAGTCTCCTGACTTTTGTCCAACAAATATTCATCAAATGCCTGCCTTTTGCCTGGCCCTACACCAACGATCAGAACTCTCAAGGGTGCCCGGGTCTGTGTTTGTGCCTTTCCACCATGCTGCCTTATTTAAATCCTGCAACTGTCCAAGTGAAGTATCATCATTATTACCTCCATTTTGTAGATGACAAAACTGAGGCCTTGGAGGCCCCTCCTCTCAGAGCTGGTGCTGAATTGAGATTTAGTTCCCGGTGTCTGTCTGTCTGTCTGTCTCCAAAGTACCTCCTTTCCTTCCTGCAATACTCGACCTCATGTCAATATCTCCACACTTAGAAAACAGCACGAGGGAGAAAAACCTCAAGGATCATTTGTTTCAGAAATATTTGTAATGTGCTGGGTGAAGCACATATGGAGGATGACCCAAACACCCGAGCCACCACGGTGAGCCTGCTGAGTGATTTCAGTGCTTAGGAGTCAGGATTATTAGTCATTACCTCTTGTCATGATTTCCAAGATAGCCTACCCATCGGGAGAGACAGACTCCCATGCAAGATAGAAGAGCCCAGTCAGTGTCTGGAGGCAGAAAACTAGACTTCCTCACCCTCTGCTACGACACTCATCCCCTGCACGTGCTTACTGACTGCCCCACCAAGCACAGTGTGTTCTCACTACTTGCAGTAGTGATGTGCTACAGAGACGCTGCAAAAGTTGAATCAGTGAACACTGAACCCCCTCTCCTGCGGGAAATACAGGGTTAAGTTCCTATGAGCCTTTGGTCACTTTTTGTCCAGTAATCTGTATGCATCCTTCACGTGTGTTTCTGTTGAAAGATGTCTTATTTAATACATATGGTTGATTTATTAATATGGGACTCACAGCCACAGCCCTGTTACTCCTGCCTGAAGGAAGCTTGTCTCATGGATGTATAATTTTCCACCAGGCACAGCACGGTCTACTCACACTCAGGGCACTAGACAGCACTTGAGGACTATATGTGGGGGGCATTTTAAATAGCAAAATCGCCGACAAAAATAACAGAAAAACAAAAAACGTGGCACCAAATAGACCCAAGAGGACCCTTGTTTACAGCATGAGAGCCAAAACCGGGCAAATGGCCTCGTATGAGCTCACTTGGGAATGTGTGCAGTTTTTCTTACTCTGAACATTCTAGAATGACTAAAAAAGGGGCCCAGAAGGTAAAGAATCTACCTGTAATTCAGGAGACCTGGGTTCGATCCCTGGGTCAGAAAGATCCCCTGGAGAAGGGAATAGTTACCCACTCCAGAATCCTCGCCTGGAGAATCCCATGGACAGGGGAGCCTGGTGGGCTACAGTCCATGGGGTCGCAAAGAGTCAGACACAACTGAGAAACTAACGCTTTCACTTTCACTTTATAAGTAAATAGCAGCCAGGAGACAAATCTCTGTGCGTAACGAGGACCTACGGTACAGTGGGCTCCCCACGCGTTTATCCCTAGTTTCTCTGTGATCTCTCTTGTTCCTTCCCACCTGGTGTCTGCACCTGCTGTCCCCAGCACCTCTTTCAGGCTTTGGCTCTGTATTCACCCTTTGGCTCCATCTGGCTGTTGTCCATTCATTTCCTGCTGAGCCTCGCAGCTGAATTTCATGCTGACGAGCACTCCCTTCTTCCCTGAAATCCTCTGGCTCCTGAGACGTGGCCTCCTTGGCCCTCCTCTCAGCCACAACCCCCAGTGGATACTCAGTGCATACACGTTTATCGAATGGTTGAATGGCAGATGGATGAATGAATAGTCCCGCCTCAGATGATCCCGGTCCTCCCATGGCCAGGCTTCCGCCAGTCTACTCCTTACCTGACTTGACTGGTTCCCTCCCTCTCTCATCACCGGCACCTCCTTAGTTCAGACTGAGTCCAGGATCTGGTTGAGCCTTTCCTCGGGGACGCTTCCTTCTCTGAGACTTGGCCTTCCTTCCTGGGACTGCATTGCTGTTGCGTGGACTCCATGATCTCGTCTTCTCCCAGAAGGTGTCTCTCACGCCCCCTTTTTTTTGTTCAGGGGACTGGCTGCTTTGCATAGTTTCTCTAGTCTCTGGTCCCTCTTGGATCCCTTTTCAAGCAGCGCCCAGGAATGCTGGGTCCTGTGCCTTCACAGTAAGAGTGTGAAACGTGTGCCACACGGTCTAACCCTCCCCTTCTTCTCTCTTTTAACAGCAAGATGCATTGGAAGGAATAGAAGTTCCAGTGAAGAAAGATACCTCATGGATTGTGTAATTTTCTTTTGATCAATTTCAGTCCCTAATAAATGGCTTACTTTTCCTCTTTCATTGCTTTTTTTTTTTTTTCCAAGTAACTGTCATGTATTTGCTTCCCTGGCAGCTCAGATGGTAAAGACCGCCTGCAACCCGAGAGGACCAGGTTTGATCCCTGGGTTGGGAAGATTCCCTGGAGAAGGGAATGGCAAACCGCTCTAGCATTCTTGCCTGCCTGGAGAATCCCAAGGACAGAGGAGCCTAGTGAGCTACAGTTCATGGGGTCACAAAGGGTGGGACATAACTGAGCAACTAACACTATCTATCATCATGTGTTTAGAGGAGAAGCTAATGTCATGAGGACAGTTCACTCAGTATGTGTCTCTTCCCATGGGCTTGCTGACCCCCAAAGGAAGGCGACACTTGGAGACCACTTGGGCTGAGCTAGCATGTGTGGCTGTGCTCAAACAGGGGGATGGCGGGAATCATTCCCACGTGCACGCTGATAGCACAAATCAGAGTGTTTCTGGTGCCGGAGACAGGACTTGACAGACTCCCACCTCAGGGTCTGAGACTACTGCTAGGCAAGGACTGGACATTTCAGGTGTAGTGTTTGTTTAAAACTACAGCATGCTGGTTGCAAAGAAGCCTGCCTCCAGGAAGGGCACCGATCTGGAGCCTGTTTCTAAGTAAGCAGCTTGTGGGACAAAGACCTCAGTCCCTTGGGTTCCTTCTTGGTGATTCCTGTGTTGGCAGAAAGCTCACTTTGCTCAGCGGGCAAGAGGGCTCACTAGTTCTTGGCAGTGATGGGGACTTCATGAAAGATGGGGGTTGAGTGTGGGACCCATGTGCTCCACTCGCTCACCAAGGCTGTTCCTGAGAACAAAGTGACCTCATGGCTTTCCTTTGGCATGGCCCTGTCCTCAGCCATGGGTGGAAGGATGTGGCCACCACTAGCCTCCCTCCCAGCTCTGACCTCTGCAGGAACCTGGTACAAGACCAACCTGTCAGTCAAAATATCATTGTGCCACTTCCGCACACATTGTGAAATGGATATTTCAGGAGACCCCCATCTTGAGATCTTAACAAAATCACATCTCTGTGTGTGAGATCAGTTGCTCAGTCGTGTGTGACTCTTTGAAACCCCACGGACTGCAGACCTCCAAGCTTCTCTGTCCAGGGAATTTTCTAGGCAAGAATTCTGGAGTATTCTTGGCAATCTCAGGATACACAGGTTCGACTCCTGGGTCTGGAAGATCCCCTGAAAAAGGAAATGGCAACCCACTCCAGTATTCTTGCCTGGGAAATCCCATGGACAGAGGAGCCTGGTGGGCTACAGTCCATGGCCTCGCAAAGAGTTGGACACTACTGAGCGTGGACACGCACACACACACACACACACACACACACACGCACACACACAGTTTGGTGAATAAAGTAGTTGCTCAGTCGTGTCTGCGTCTTTGCAGCTCCATGAACTACACAGTCCATGGAATTCTCCAGGCCAGAATACTGGAGTGGGTAGCCTTTCCCTTCTCCAGGAGATCTTCCCAACCCAGGGATCAAGCCCAGGCCTCCTGCAATGGGGGCAGATTCTTTACCAGCTGAGCCGCAAGAGAAGCCCGAATAAAGCAGAGGAAAAAGGAAAGAAAAACGAGCCATCTCTCTAGGCTCCCCGAAGCACTAGGTGGCAGAATTTGCTCAGCACAGCTCTGCGGGCTACCAGCTGGGACTGGCTTGGTGTTGTTGCCCGGGCCCCGTAACTAGGTCACAGTTAAATTGGGTAACATGTGTTGTCCTGTGGACAGAAGCTCAGGGGCTGTTGCTGCTTCTTCAAAGGCAGGGCTGTGCACGGCCGGCAGCTACTGCAGGCGGCCTGCTGTCCCCCTCCCTTCCTATTTTCTCTGCTCTGCTGTGTCATGAGGGTTCTTGTTCTCTCTCCTTCGTCTCCTGCTGGGCCAGGACCTGCTGGGACGTCACCCAGTTCAACACTGGTGGCTCAGATGGTGTGGTTCCTGCCTCCCATTCCAGTCTGTGCACACTCTGCTTTAAAAAAGCTTTTGTGGTAGCAGAATTCACATTTTCAAGAAAGTGCATAGCTTTGTTAAAAGAAGCATCATGTTAAAAAATAAAACAAGAATGAAGTAACGCCACTTGCAGCAACATAGATGGACCTAGAGATTGTCATACAGACAATAAGTAAGTCAGACAGAGAAGGAGAAATACTGTATGACATCCCTTATACAGAGAATCTAAAAGAAATGATGCGAACGAACTTACAAAACAGAAACAGACTCACAGAGAAGGAACCAAATGAGGCCTGGGCCAGCTGTGCTGGATTGAAATCGTGTCCCCTAAAAATACATGTCCACCCACAGCCTCAGAGTGGATTCTACTCTGACACAAGAGAACCTCAGAATGGATTCTACTCTGACACAAGGTCTTTGCAGACGTAAACAGTTAAGATGAAGTCATGCTGGATTTGCTGTTTTTCAGCTGCTAAGTTGTGTCCAACTCTTTGTAAAACAACCAACTGCAACATGCCAGGCTTCTCTGTCCTTCGCTGTCTCTGAGAGTTAGCTCAAACTCATGTTCATTGTGTCTGTTATGCTATCTAACCATCACATCTTCTGTCTTCCCCTTCTCCTCCTGCCTTCAATCTTTCCCAGCATCGGGGTCTTTTCCAATGAGTTGGCTCTTTGCATCAGGTGGCCATAGTATTGGAGCTTCAGCTTCTGCATCAGTCCTTCCTATGAATGTTCGGGGTTAGGGTAGTCTCTTGTAACCAGGAAGGGTTAATTTTGAATTTATGATGGATCAGCTTCTGTATATATATAAGGAAAACTGAGTGCCGAAGAATTGATGCTTTTGAACTGTGGTATTGGAGAAGACTCTTGAGAGTCCCTTGGACTGCAAGGAGATCCAACCAGTCCATTCTAGAGATCAGTCCTGGGTGTTCATTGGAAGCACTGATGTTGAAGCTGAAGCTCCAATCCTTGGGCCACCTAATGCAAAGAGCTGACTCATTTGAAAAGACCCTGATCCTGGGAAAAATTAAAGGCAGGAAGAGAAGGGGACGACAGAGGATGGGATGGTTGGATGGCATCACCGACTCAATGGAGATGAGTTTGAGTAGACTCCAGGAGTTGGTGATGGAAAGGGAGGCCTGGGGTGTTGTGGTCCATGGGGTAGCGAAGAGGTGGACATGACTGAGAGACTGAACTGAACTGAACTCAGCTTCTGTGACTTTAACTCTTTTTTGTTATTATAAATATACATAATGGCCTGCCTCAGGGAGTTAACCTGAGCCCACCTGTGAAGGACAGTAAGGAAGTGAAACTAACACATCCCTTGCCTGAGGCCTGCCATTCTCTAGAGGACATTTGGAAGAATTGGATAGCCTTTTTACTTTGTTTCCGCACTTCCTCCCATCTCTAATCCATAAAAGAACCTGGCAACCAGGCCCCCTACAAGAGGGTTATTTTGAGGCGCTAGCCTGCCATCTTCTTGATAGTTGGCTCCAGAATAAAGTCCCTTCCTGATCCCAGCACCTTGTCTTGGATTCATTGACTTATCTTGCGGCGAGCAGACTGAGCTGTTACTCGATAACAGTCCTAGTCCAGTGACTGGTGTCCTTATAAGAAGAGGAGACACGGAGACAGAGGGGAGACATCTGCGTGATGATGCAGCGGAGATTGCAGCGATCTGTCCACAAGGATCTCCCAGGATCGCTGGAGTCCAGGAGTCGGGAGGGAGGATGGACAGCGTCCCCTTCAGAGGCTGCAGAGGGAACCGCCCTGCAGACGCTTCCAGACTGTGAGCGAGTAAACCTCGGCTGTGTGAAGCCACCAGTGTGCGGAGCTTTGTTGCGGCAGCCCTGGCCTACCCCCTTAGTCTATATCGAGTCCCAGGAAACAGCCACACATTGTCCCCATCAACACTGCAGGGCAGAATGGCCCCCAGGGCAGCCCTCCCCAACCCTGCCCCCAAAGCCTTGGGTCAGCTCTTCTGCTCTCTTCACCTCCTGGGGGCAATAGGACCCAGTCCAAAGTCTGCTTCCTTCTCTTCATTTCGGGCCTCAGCTTGATTCTCTCCCTGGGCTCTGGGCTGAGAATTAGCATCCTCTCTCCCCTCACCCAAGGGTGGGTGCCCATAGCAAAGCCACCCTTCTCTCCAAAGAGACCTTTCCACCAGTGTCCTCTACAAGGCCTCTCTCTGATGCTTAAAAAACCCCGCCTTGCTAAAAGGCCCAGGTGTTGGGCCACAGCTTCCTTCAATCCCTTTGAAGTTGTGCATCTGGGGGCAGTTTGGGGGTTTTTCATGGTCACTTTGGTCCCCCAGTTCCCTTCTAACATCCTATTACAGGTCAGTTCACTTCAGTTCAGTCGCTCAGCCCTGTCCAACTCTTTGTGACCCCAAGAATCGCAGCACTCCAGGCCTCCCTGTCCATCACCATCTCCTGGAGTTCACTCAGATTCACGTCCATCGAGTCCGGGATGCCATCCAACCATCTCATCCTCGGTCATCCCCTTCTCCTCCTGCCCCCAATCCCTCCCAGCATCAGAATCTTTTCTAATGAGTCAACTCTTTGCATGAGGTGGCCAAAGTACTGGAGCTTCAGATTCAGCATCATTCCTTCCAAAGAAATCCCAGGGCTGATCTCCTTTAGAATGGACTGGTTGGATCTCCTTGCAGTCCAAGGGACCCTCAAGAGTCTTCTCCAACACCACAGTTCAAAAGCATCAATTCTTAGGCGCTCAGCCTTCTTCACAGTCCAACTCTCACATCCATACATGACCACAGGAAAAACCATAGCCTTGACTAAACGGACCTTTGTTGGCAAAGTAATGTCTCTGCTTTTGGATATGCTATCTAGGTTGGTCATAACTTTTCATCCAAGGAGTAAGCGTCTTTTAATTTCATGGCTACAATCACTATCTGCAGTGATTTTGGAGCCCCCAAAAATAAAGCCTGTCACTGTTTTCACTGTTTCCTCATCTATTCGCCATGAACTGATGGGACCAGATGCCATGATCTTCGTTGTCTGAATGTTGAGCTTTAAGCCAACTTTTTCACTCTCCTCTTTCACTTTCATCAAGAGGCTTTTTAGTTCCTCTTCACTTTCTGCCATAAGGGTGGTGTCATCTGCATATCTGAAGTTATTGATATTTCTCCCGGCAATCTTGATTCCAGCTTGTGTTTCTTCCAGTCCAGCCTTTCTCATGATGTACTCTGCATAGAAGTTAAATAAGCAGGGTGACAATATACAGCCTTGACATACTCCTTTTCCTATTTGGAACCAGCCTATTGTTCCATGCCTAGGTCTAACTGTTGCTTCTTGACTTGCATACAGATTTCTCAAGAGGCAGGTCAGGTGGTCTGGTATTCCCATCTCTTTCAGAATTGTCCACAGTTTATTGTGATCCACACAGTCAAAGGCTTTGGCATAGTCAATAAAGAAGAAATAGATGTTTTTTCTGGAACTCTCTTGCTTTTTCCATGATCCAGCGGATGTTGGCAATTTGATCTCTGGTTCCTCTGCCTTTTCTAAAACTAGCTTGAACATCTGGAAGTTCACGGTTCATGTATTGCTGAAGCCTGGCTTGGAGAATTTTGAGCATTACTTTACTAGCGTGTGAGATGAGTGCAATTGTGTGGTAGTTTGAGCATTCTTTGGCATTGCCTTTCTTTGGGATTGGAATAAAAACTGACCTTTTCCAGTCCTGTGGCCACTGCTGAGTTTTCCAAATTTGCTGGATATACATATGTATACAACATATACATATACATATGTATGTATATAAATATTTTTATGTTGTTTTGTTGGGACTGTATAAAGTTTATATTTGTTGTTGTTGTTTAGTTGTTCAGTTGTGTTTAACTCTGCAACTTGATGGACTGTAACCCACTCTGTCCATGGGATTTCCCAGACAAGAATACTGGTATGGATTGCCATTTCCTTCTCCAGAGGATCTTCCAGACCCAGGGATCAAACCAGCATCTTCTGCATTAGCAGATGGATTCTTTACCCATGAGCCACAGGGGAAGCCTATACACTGCTTTTATATAGTATTCCACAGGGGAAGCTTATATACTGCTTTTCTAATTGTAATAGTTTGAATTATGCTCCTATCCACCCTGCAAAAGACATGTCCTCCCAGAACCCATGAATATAATCTTATTTGGAAAAAATATCTTTGCTGGCATTATTCATTTAAGTTTCTCAAAATGAGATCGCCATAAATTGAGGATGGGGCCTAAACCTGGTGGACTACAAGGAGATCAAACCAGTCAACCCTAAAGGAAATGAACCCTGAATATTCGTTGGAAGGACTGATGCTGAAGCTGACGCTCCAATACTTTGGCCACCTGATGGGAAGAGCTGACTTATTGGAGAAGACCCTGATGCTGGGAAAGATTGAGGGAAGGAGGGGAAGGGGGCGGCAGAGGATGAGATGGTTAGATAGCATCACTGACTCAATGGACATGAATTTGAACAAGCTCTGGGAGATAGTGGAGGACAGGGAAGCCTGGGGTGCTGCAGTCCATGGGGCTGCAAAGAGTTGAATATGACTTAGTGACTAAACAACAACTAATCCTGGTGACAGGTGGCCTTATAAGAAGGATGAGGTGAAACAGAGGTGCAGGTGATGTGGAGAGAAGGCTGAGATTGGAGCCATATCGTCCTAAGCCAGCAAATGCATTGAACCTCCAGCTGCTGGGAGTGGTTCTCCCTTAGAGCCTTGGGTGGGAGCCGGCCCTGCCAACGGATTGGATGACCCCCTTCTTTCCAGCCTCCACGAGTGTGCGAGGATAAGTGTCTGTGGTTTTAAGCCGCCCAGTTGGGGTAATTTGTTACAACAGCCTGAGAAAACTGACACTAATTATATTATAAACATTCCCCCACTCTATTAGATCTTGTGATGATTGTTTTTAATGACAGCACACTATTCTGTAGTATAAGGAAGCCAATGAATTCTCTGTTGTAAAATATTTAATATTTGAAAATTGAGCTAACTAAACAAAAAGGATTACATGCACGTGAACATTCGTTTTAAGTGTGTGATCATTTCTGTAGGAGGGTTTCCTAGGGATGGGACTACAGGGGGGTGGGACTTCTGGGGGTTGGACTGTGTACATCTTTCAGTCTGCATAAGCCTATTTTGCAGGAAGCCTGTCACTCAAGGCCTGTAATTTCTGCAAATATTATTTTATGCTACTTGGTACAAAACTTGCAATAACCCTGTGACTCACTTATATAACAATACTCACAAATGCTATCCTTGTGAGCCTGAAACACAGTCTTCTATAAACAAGGCACCGCCTAGTACTTACCTCTCTGGGTCATCCATCTGATATATTTTAGTCATAATTAGTACACATCCCTCAGCTTTGGCACCAGATATATATCAAAATGTGTTTCTTTGTGCCTTGTCTTTTATTGGTCTCAACTCTAAAAACAAACCCTGAAACATAGCAAGTCATCCTTAAGCATCCAGAACAAATGTGCCTTGGGTCAGGTTCCTGCTCTGTCCTGAATGCTTAAAAACATCAATGTAACAGAGGATGGAAGTAATGTTAGCACAAAAAGTCTATGGGCATCTCTGCTGTGAGGAGATCGTAGAAAAAAAATCACTGAAAACTGTATTTATCTAGACTCAAAGGATCTGGGATTCAACTTGCATTTTGCTAGCATATAATTATTATTATTTTTTGGTTGCTTCCCTGGTGGTAGAGTGATAAAGAACCCACCTGCCAATGCAGGAGACTCAGGTTTGATCCCTGGGTTGGCAAGATCCCCTGGAGAAGAAATTGGCAACTCACTCCAGTATTCTTGCCTGGAAAATCCCATGGACAGAGGAGCCTGGCGGGCTACAGTCATGGGGTCGCAAGAGTCAGACATGACTTAATGACTAAACAACAGCAATAACTATTTTTACTTTAAGAATGTTTGTATCACGTAACCTTGGTGACACATTCTGCATTATGAGGGTAGTGGGCTAAACAAACTCTAAGATTGCCAAGACTCTACCTCATGTTATTGTTTAAATGACCCATTTGAAATGCATTTGCACATTTATTTCTAAGAATTGAGGCAGATGTGTCTGAACCACATGAAGTCCCCATACATCATTTGGAGATGGTCTTTGGAGTCAAGACCTTGCCAGAATAACAACCACAAAGATAGCAACCAAATTAAACTGATGCAATCATACCAGCAGTCTCGTAGTTTTTTCAGTTGACTAAAACATTTGATTTTTATTTGAGCTGCTATCTTGATACACAAGATTATAATTAGAGACAATAAAATAAACCGTGGAATCATTACCCGACTAGCTGTGGTGTGTCATTTGTGAGTTTATAAGAGACTGTGGCCTGCCATAAGCTTACAAAACATGTCTATATAATTCTGACTTGGGATCTGAAAATGACTTGAAAACTTAATGTAGAAAGAAACTGATCAGTGCAATCAAATAGGAGATCCATTAGAAGTTTGTTACCAGCTTGTTATTAGCTACTGAATAATTAGAACCTAAAAGAGATGGGAATACCAGACCACCTGACCTGCCTCTTGAGAAACCTGTATGCAGGTCAGGAAGCAAAAGTTAGAACTGAACGTGGAACAACAGACTGGTTCCAAATAGGAAAAGGGGTACGTCAAGGCTGTATATTGTCACCGTGCTTATTTAATTTATATGCAGAGTATATAATGAGAAACGCTGGGCTGGAAGAAACTCAAGCTGGAATCAAGATTGCCGGGAGAAATATCAATAACCTCAGATATGCAGATGACACCACCCTTATGGGAGAAAGTGAAGAGGAGCTAAAGAAGCTCTTGATGAAAGTGAAAGAGGAGAGTGAAAAAGTTGGCTTAAAGCTCAACATTCAGAAAACGAAGATCATGGCATCTAGTCCCATCACTTCATGGCGAATAGATGGGGAAACAATGGAAACAGTGACAGGCTTTATTTTTGGGGGCTCCAAAATCACTTCAGATGGTGATTGCAGTCATGAAATTAAAAGACGCTTACTCTTTGGAAGGAAAGTCATGACCAACTTAGACAGCATATTCAAAAGCAGAGACATCACTTTGCCAACCAAGGTCCATCTAGTCAAGGCTGTGGTTTTTCCAGTGGTCATGTATAGATGTGAGAGTTGGACTATAAAGAAAGCTGAGCACTGAAGAATTGATGCTTTTGAACTGTGGTGTTGGAAAAGACTCTTGAGAGTCCCTTGGACTGCAAGGAGATCCAACCAGTCCATCCTAAGGGAAATCGATCCTGGGTGTTCATTGGCAGGACTGATGGTGAAGCTGAAACTCCAATACTTTGGCCACCTAACGTGACTCATTTGAAAAGACCCTGATGTCAGGAAAAGTTGAAGGCAGGAGGAGAAGAGGATGACAGAGGATGAGATGGTTGGATGGCATCACTGACTCAATGGACATGAGTTTCGGTAAACTCTGGGAGTTGGTGATTAACAGGGAGGCCTGGCGTGCTGCGGTTCATGGGGTCTCAAAGAGACACGACTGAGCCACTGAACTGAACTGATACACATATGTACAACACAATGTATAAGCACTCAAAGGCACACACACCAAAAACTATGATGGATGCAGAGTCACAGTCCCGCTTGCTTCTTTTTGGCATCTTTGTGCCACTGTCCCCTTTTTGGGAAAAATTAACAGCACTGTATATCGGGAGGAAAGGTCCGATGAAGCAAAACTATCATCAATAAAGATGACATTTCCACATAACATCCTTTTGAAGTTAATGAACAGCCAGTACACATTGGTCCTCAAGCTGCCAACTATAATCCTAAGACCCAGGGACAATTTACCTAAATTACTTAAATTTATTTTTCCTTAATATTATGTTACTATTTTGTCATTTAGTCACTAAGTCTTGTCCTACTCTTTGCGACCCCATGAACTGGAGCCCACCGGGCTCCTCTGTCCATGGGATTTCCCAGTCAAGAACACTGGAGTGGGTTGCCATTTCCTCCTCCAGGGGATCTTTCCAACCCAGGGATCAGACCCACATCTCCTGCACTAGAAAGCAGTTTCTTTACCACTAGCGATACTTGGGAAGCCCATCCTGTGCATTATAGGGAAGAAAATAAAGAGATAAGAGAAAGCTGTAGTCTCTCCCCTCCCCTCCCTGCCACATGCCTAGACTTTTCTCCAAGAGTGTAGACTCACTCTTCTTTGTCTCACTTTCAGGGAACCCGCGATTCCTTCCTACATTAACACACCTCTTTTTGTTGTTGTTCTGGACATTAAAGAACAAAGTTACTAAGTCATGAATCAGACAACCTGGTTTTAACACCTGGAAATAATCCTGAGCAGGTCACTTCTATTTTTGTTTTCTTAATTTTATTGTAGGGTTGATTTACAATGTTGTGTTAATTTCTGCTGTACAGCAAAGTATTTCAGTTATAAATGTATATATTCTTTTTCATATTGTTTTCCACTATGGTTTATCACAGTATATTGAATAGAGCTTCCTGTACTATACAGTAGAACTTTGTTGTTTATCCATAGGATCTATACTAGTTTGAACAGGTCATTTCAATGTCACTCTGAAAAACTTAGTGTCCCCGGGCTTTTGCTCACTCATCTGAAAATGAAGGTAATAACCCTCATCCAGGACATTTTCTGCCTGAGCTGCACCCCAGCTTGTTATGGGGGACCAGTTAGATTAGTTGAGTGCCCACTATGTAAAAGGCACAGTGCCGGGGGGAGATACAAATGTAAATTATAGGGCATTATCTAAATGTCAGGTCTTGGTACCGTTATAAAAACACTCATCTGGAAACTACATCAAACATTTTATTTCTTTTTCAACTACTGTCATCTTCCACATCCATAAAGCCTCCAGCTCTTCTATTACCCACATTAGTGGTAAAGACAAAATGCCGTGCTTTCATGCCCTGTCACCTTCCTCACTGAGCAATAGCCATGTCAACCGGAAATTTTAGAAAGGTCACTGGCTGAAAGCCCTGCATCATTGGGTTATTATTTTTTTTTTGAGTGTCACCAAATATTATAAGGGATTGATGTCCCCATAATCTCAAGTTTTGTTTTCTATTTAATAAGTCAGACACAGATCAGAAAAAACGCAAACCTTTCCTTTCTGTGTAAGGTAGTAGTCAAGAGATTAAGCTGCTTCTGAGTTGTTTAACTCTGAAAATGGCATCATGCTAGTTAGAAACATCCTTTTCTAGGTTATGGGTTGAATTTTGTCTGCTTCCCCCTCTCCAGAAGAAAGATACATGAGGTCTGACGCCCTGGTGACTCAGAATGCAGTGTGGTTTGGGAAAGAGGGTCACAGCAGATGTGATCAGTTAAGATGAGGTGAGGTCATCGAGGAGAAGAGCGGGCTCAAGTCCAGCGTGATCAGGGTTCTTATAAGAAGATTCCCACGTGAAGGCAGACACACGCAGAGAGGAAGCCACGCGATCACGGAAGCCCAGACTGGGTCACGCAGCTTCGAGCGAGAGAACACGGAGCCTGGCAGCAACTGCCAGGAGGCAGGCAGAAGGAAAGAAGGGTTTCCTTACACATTTCAGAGAGGTCCTGGCCCTACTGGCACACTGGTCTCCGACTTCCAGCCCCCAGAACTGTGAGAGGATATGCTTTTGCTGTTTGCAGCCATCCAGTTTGTGGAACTTTGTGAGGACAATCTTAGAAAATGAATACAGTGTATAAGACATTCGGGGAAAAGAGAGCTTCCAAATGATGCTGTATTGTTATATATTTCTGGGTAACGAACTACTTAAGCTTGGCAACTTAAAATAATACACCTTTGTCATCTCATAGTTTCACACAGGAACCCGAGTGTGGCTTGACTTGTCCCGCACAGGCTGCGCTAGGGTGTCGGCCGGGACTGGGGTCTCACCTGAGGGCTCACCTGAGGCAGGGTCCATCACCAACTGATGGTGGTTCAAGGTCCCGGCTGCAGGTAGAGTGTGGGCAGCAGACGGGTCTCAGGTAAGCTCCGGAGACCAGTGATGCTGGCCTCGGGTACTCATGAAGGAGAGCGAGCTCATCACGATAAAACAAGTGAATTTTTCAGAGACAAACAATGAAAAGTGTATTTTTTTTTCAACTACAGGTATTGACCTTTATTTGGTAAAGGAAAACAGTTTTGACAATTGAGTTACCAGAGTCTTAAAAATACAATTATATATAAAGAATTCTTGTTTTCTTAAAAGAACTAGTGTTTTGAACCAAATATGGGTTGGGTATAGTTTATTTACATAATGAAACTGCCCTTGAACACAGCTTAAAATGTCCTCATCTCAGTCAGTTTTTCTCTTCTTAGAGTTAAATGCCTCATATCACCATCGTGCTGAATTCCTCAGTATATTCCATATCATTTCCTTGGGAAGCAGGGAATGCCTGTCTTCCCTCAGAAAGACACTGATAACATGGAATTTTTCTTACTACGTTGTGTGAATATTCTCACAACTCCTACCTTCTGCTCTTTTGAGATGTGCATTTTGCCACAACAGGAAAAAGCACGCCACTAGGACCTTGAAAACCTATTTCTTGATACCAACTGTTGCCTCCTTTAAGACTACATGTTTGGTACAATGGAATATTAGTCAGTAATTTAAAAAGAATGAAAAAATGCTATTTGCTGCAACATGAATGGACCTGGAGGTTGTCATACCGAGTGAAGTAAGTCAGACAGAAAAGGAGAAATATCATATGACTTCCTTTATATGTAGAATCTAAGAAGAAATGATACAGATGAACTTACAAAACAGAAAGAGACTCACAGACTTAGAGAGCAAATTTATGGTTGCCGGGGGAAAGATGAGGGCAAGAGATAGTTTGGGAGTTTGGGAGGGGCATGTACACACTGCTGTATTTAAAATGGATAACTGACAAAGACCTACTGTATAGCACATGGAACTCAGCTCAATGCTATGTGGCAGCCTGGATGGGAGGGGAGTTTGGGGCAGAATGGATACATGTGTATGTATGGCTGAATCCCTCTGCTGTTCACCTGAAATTATCACAACAATATACCCCAATACAAAATAAGAAGTTATACATATTAAAAAAAGACTACATGTTTGGTTATCTTTTTCTGGAGCACTTGTATTTTTGGAAATATGATTTTTTAACTATGCCAAAATAGGTTTGATGAAAGATTAAAGAAATTAAGCTATCTTATGACTTCCTTTTGCGGTATCTTGGGGAAATCAGTGGTGAAATCTCTGTCCTCTCAAATCCTGGAACTGAAGGGAAAAGGAAAATAACAGCAGACCTGACATTTAGGGTAAATTATTGAATGACTGACCTGTGTGACCTACTCCATTACTTTTCCAGAGGAAGCTTATTCATGCATATATTTAAACAGCCTTTAAAATACCTATTGGACATCTCCTGTATGTCAGGTGCTGTGCATGGCACTGGGGATACAAAGATAGTGAGAAACCAGTTTTCAATTGAGCTTTAAATGGCATGAATGATTCAGAGCCCTGTACTCTGAGTTCAGAATAGTTTCACTTAGAAACACAAGTATCAACTAGGAATAGAAACTCCTGTCTTGTTACCGATGGATTGGAAAAATTATCTTCCAGGTTGTCTACCAAATTGTAGTAGAGACCCTGGTGAACATTTCTGCCCAGGTCTGCAACAGATAGGAGAATCTCTGTGGTCTATGTGCAGGAGAAGGAAGGGAGAGGGAGGGGGAAGAAGGAGAGAGACAGAGAAAGACAGAGACAGAGAGAGATAGAGAGAAGATGTGTTACTTGAAGACTATGCCTTCCTACCTTCCAGGGGGCCAATGAGGTGGGCAGGGCTCAGCTGGGTGGTTGTTGCAGGTTTGGCTCCTGGTTAATACTGCATCAGAGCTGTGGGTCTCTGTGGGGCACATTGGAGGAGAGAGCCTCCTGCTTGGTTCATCGATGGGGACATTTCTCTTACCTGAATGGCCTGTCTGTATGGCAGGGCAACATCTAATTACATCTGCTCCTCTCCTCTCCTGTGAATGGCCTTCCTCCCTTTCAGAGGCCCAGGCCCAGATCCCATTCCTTAGTGTAACTGAAAGTGGGGTTTGGCTGCTCGCTGCCCAAAGCCAATAGAGAGGCTAGGGTGGTGGAAAGGAAAGTTTGCTTAATTTTGGATGCCAGTGACTGCAGGGAGGAGGCAGGAGTGGACTCCTGTCCAAAGGCTGACACCCCTCCCTGCAACTGACAATCAGTGGGAAAGAACTTCTATAGACAGAGGGAGGGGGCCATATGCAGAAACAGCATAGTCAGCTCTGACAGTCATCTTGAAATTGATCACTGGTGGTCTGACCAACATCATCTTGATTGCTTTAAGTACAATCAATCTTCAGTTCCAGACTTGGTTTGTTCCCGTTTCTGTGAGGCCAGTTCTCGGAATTGTGGCAGCTTCTATTATGGCTACGGAGAAAGCAGTGGCACCCCACTCCAGTACTCTTGCCTGGAACATCCATGGACGGAGGAGGCTGGTAGGCTGCAGTCCATGGGGTCGCTAACAGTCGCTGAGCGACTTCACTTTCACTTTTTACTTTCATGCATTGGAGAAGGAAATGGCAACCCACTCCAGTGTTCTTGCCCTGAGAATCCCAGGGATGGGGGAGCCTGGTGGGCTGCCGTCTCTGGGGTCGCACAGAGTCGGACACGACTGAAGTGACTTAGCAGCAGCTTTATGGCTACAGTCTGGTCATTACGTAGTTAACTTCTTTCGTCTGGTGGGGGTTTCAGTAGCTACAGACGAGCTCACAGAATATGGCTCAGAATTTTATCTGTAGTCCTTGAGGAGGTCCTTGACTATACTTAAAGACTAAGCTGTTATTATCTGGTTTCCTTTGACTGTTTTCCTTTGTTTCTGCATTTTCTCACTTCTCTGATCAAACTTACTCTTAGGTGAAAGTTTCTCCACAGACAAAGGTAGGCTGAGGACATGGGATAGCCGGTGGGGGAAGGACCACAGGCTCTGCTCTGTTTCATTAGCTCAGGATGGCACATTGCCTTGGTCCTTATATTTTCAGAACCTGTATGTATGAAATTAAATTTGCTTTTTCTCCCATTACTTTGTCTCACATCAATTTAATTATTAGACCAGCCAAAGAACATAAAAGAAAAGAAAGGAAAGCTTTTCCACCTGACAATAGAAAAGAAAAGCAAACTGGGAGCCGTGCAGAAAGAAAGCATTGCCTATGAAAGCAGACCAAAGCTTACGGAGACAGGACTGAGAAAGACAGGAGAAATGAGACCAACACGAGCCGAGAGTTGTAAAG
This sequence comes from Capra hircus, assembly GCF_001704415.2. Classification (NCBI taxonomy): domain Eukaryota; kingdom Metazoa; phylum Chordata; class Mammalia; order Artiodactyla; family Bovidae; genus Capra; species Capra hircus. The sequence continues at coordinate 7,037,788 of NC_030810.1, read as the reverse complement.
AATTGGAGAGAAGTGAGAAATAAGCAAGACAGACAAAGGACATCAAACACACACGTAACTGATGCCTCAAAAGAAGATAACAAAATAATGGACAAGAAGGATATTTAAAGTTGCAATTCAAGCCCAATTTCCAGAATTAAAGAAAGAAGCAGCTCTTCAGGTCAAAAGATCACAGCATTTGTCCTAGAGGAAAACATTTACATTGGACCATCAATGTGGAGGCTCATCTTAGTGAAGTTACTGAACTTTAGAAAGAAAGAACCCTTTGGACACTTAGACCAAGAGATCAAATGACCTCTTGGTGGGGAAAATCAGTCTTGCTCAGAGAACTCACAGCCTCAATCAATCCTTGAAGTGACAGAGCAAAGCCTACAAAGTCGTAAAGAAAAACCCCATGACACAAGAATTTATAGCCTCCTGCGCCTTATGTCACAAATGAAAGCAGCAGAAAAGCATCTTTGAACTGCAAGAGCTTAGAGAATAGCGTTCCCATGAGTTGCTTTTAAAGAAACTACTAGATGACATTCAGCTACTTGAAAGGTCAATGGGAAAAAATACAGCAAAAAGACCACCCGTGAAGGCTGAATTCATTACACTCTGGGGTTAAGACCAAAGCACTTGGTTATGGGCATTAAAAACTATAGAATCAGTGAAAACCACGAGACAAAGATGGGAACTGTGTAGCTGGAGAAAATGAAGGCGGGATCTAATCTTTATTATATAACAATTTTCTGTTTTTCTTTTAATTTCATCCCAGGTGCATTGACATACACAAAAAATAAATAATGCATTTTTTTTAAATAGCATGAAATAAGATGGGCCAACATTTTAGACTTTACTATTCTGTCAACTAGAAGCCAAAGGATGAGACAGAGTTTTGTACCATCTCTGCCACAACCAATAGGGGTGGAGAGAAGCCATCTAATTGCTCACAAAACCAGAAAAGAAGGCAGAGAAGGGAAAGCAAAGGAAGTGTAAAATTTTGTATTGGGCTTAACTATTAGCCTGGTACTTTTCTTGTGGCAAACATTCAAAAGATCCTTTTACAAGTTCAGCATACTATGTTGATGTGTAGTTGTTTTTTTTTTTTTTTTTTAAGAGGAAGTGGTGGCTGAGGAGACTTTTCAGGCCCAAGTGACATCTACTATGGACATGTGGTTTTTACCCCTGTCTCCTGTGTATCCTCATGGCCGGTGAAGGGGAGCAGAGTTTGTCTCCCCAAAATGTGGTTATTTTTTCAGAAACAACAGACATAGCAAAAGCTCTGAAAACCAAGTAGAAGCTGTTGTTGTTGTTCAGTCGCTCTGGTGCGTGCAGCCTTCTGTGACCCCATGGACTGCAGCCTGCCAGCCCTCCTTGCCCATTTGCTGATAGTTCTGCCCTCGTCCTGGTTCTGGGGTATTTCAGATGGCATCTGAAAATCCCATGGACGGAGGAGCCTGGTAGGCTGCAGTGCATGGGGTTGCTAAGAGTCAGACACGACTGAGCAACTTCACTTTCACTTTTCACTTTCATGCATTGGAGAAGGAAATGGCAACCCACTCCAGTGTTCTTGCGTGGAGAATCCCAGGGACAGAGGAGCCTGGTGGGCTGCCGTCTATGGGGTCACACAGAGTCAGACATGACTGAAGTGACTTAGAAGAAGAAGCTGAGCCTCATGGAGGACCTACAGTGACTCTGCCCTAGATGCCTTCTCTGCCCTTGGAGTCCGCCATATCTGGTGCTGCAGCCTTGGCGATGTCTGTGCCCTCAGCTCCCTGCCTGGGGCTTCTGTGTTGGTTTGTTTTGCTCTGACTCCTTCCATCCCCTCAACCAAGAAATCATGGCCTCCTCCTGGAATCCCAGCCTGGAGGTCAAGACCTTTGGAAGAGATGATGTCTTGCCCCTCATTGGGTCAAAATCCCCTACTGGGACACCTCAACCTTCTTTTACAATTTTTGTGCTATTTTCGCATTGTGCTTCTGGTTGATACCGTTTGAAAACTCCCTTGACCACCCAAAGCTCCTCCATGAGCCAAGTTAACCTTATAGCCTTCTGACTTGAATGAATAGGTTTTCTGTCTCTGAAATTCCCCTCCTCTTCCCTTGCTTTCTGTTGGAACAAGGAATCACCAATTCTTATGCCTCATTAAATGGGGTTATTCATAGAGTTGTTGACTGAAAAAATGCCCAACCAAAAAGTGGAGAACTATCTATTATTTGGCACACAAAACTGAGGGCTTAAGCCTAGACATAGCATCTCAGCTCTAAGAGACTGTTCCGAAGAGGTAAGTGAGGAGCCAGGATACATAGGAGTTTTTGCAACAAAGACCAGGCAGTTGGAACATCAAAAGGTTACTATTAATTAAGGAAAACCAGACATCTCAGGCTAAGGTACTCAGTGCTTTTCTGTGTATGTGAAGATGCAAGAGTCTGATCTCTTTGAAATCATTTCATTGATATGTACCTCAGCTATCTGGGGCCAGCATGCTGTGTTTTCTCATCCTGAATTTCTTTAGATGCACCAAGGGAGGGGTGCGCCATGGCAGCAACTGCTAATTGCAAGATGGAGGGAGGCATACTGCCTGCATCCTGAGTTCCCTTAGGGCTCACCATTGGGGTGGCTATAATGGGATGACTTAGCCTACAACATCCTATGTTTACTGATGTGGCAAGCAATATTTTTCATTCACAGGGTGCATCTCAAACTTTGATATGCATACAAACCACCCCAAGGTTCTTATTAAAGTGTAAAACCTGTTTCATTTAGGTCTGAGCTTGCACTTGAGATTCTTTCATGGGGAGGAAAATGTTGACCCTCTTGGGGTTCTTGATTGGGACTGAAAAAGACGGATGATCAGGAGGAAAGCACACAAATATATTTATTATAAATTTTACGTAACATGGGAAATTTCATGAGGAAGCAAAGACCTGAAGGGGCAGTTAAACTTGAATCTTTATTTTTTTTTTCTGGGTTTGGTGAAGAGTGGACAGTCGTGTAGAAATAAATATAAATCAAAAAGTGTGAGGCAAGTGTACAAATTGTGGTGTCCCAAGGACGAAAGAACAAGGTGAATGAGAAGGGTCTTGGAATGTAGGAACAGAGAAAACCAGATTCTATCGCTCTCCCCCTGCCCCCATGCCACGTTGTAACTATTGAGGAGTTTTGGGACCCTCCTGAGTAGTATGGCCTGTCTCCCCTTCTACCCCAGATCCCCATATAAAGGAGATGTATTTGCCTTACTCTTTTCCTGCCCAGTGCACATAGCTCCTCCAATCAGCAAATGACTCGCAAGACCCCTACCCCACTCCTTATCCCCTGGCTATAGAAACAAACCAAGAACCCACATCCAAGGTCAGTTCTCCCTGACTGTCAGGAAGCTGGCCCACTATACTGGCAGCGACTGTCCCCTCCTCCACTCTAAAAAGCCTTATTCTCCTTTCATTCTATCTCGTCTGGAAATTCTTTTCCAAGCCGCACACAGACCATGACACAAACTAGGAGAAACTTGGCAAAGTCTGTTGGTTCAGATTCTTCTCAGTGTTTCTGTGTCTTTGGAGACAAGTACTCTCTTTGCTCCAGGCATAGGGAAATCATCTCTCACATGAGGGTTCTGTGTCCAGGGCAGATGGGTGAGAGGGAAGGTCAAAGTGACCTTGCCATTTCTGCTGCTTTCTCAAGCTCCTCTGGCTAAAAAACACCTCAATATGCCAAGGTTCCATATTTTAGGGTAGTGTGTCCTTCACCCCGTCAATCTGCACTTTTGACAAGTTTCCAAGTGATGATTCCAGGTACTCCTGGGAGGAAAACCACATTTTGAGTGGCAGGAATCTCTACCATTCCACCAGGTGGCACTTGTGGTAAAGAATCCACCTGCCAGGGCAGGGGACACAAGAGAGGCAGTTTCAATCCCTGGGTCAGGAAGACGCCCTGGAGAAGGAAATGGCAGCGCACTCCAGTATTCTTGCCTGGAGAATCCCGTGGATAGAGGAGCCTGGTGGGCTGCAGTCCATGGGGTTGCACAGAGTTGGACACGAGAGAAGGACTAACCTGCTACAACTGTAGCAAAAACCTCATTAAATGACCTCACCTAGAGCAAAACTGGAGAAGGAAATGGCAACCCACTCCAGTGTTCTTGCCTGGAGAATCCCAGGGATGGGGGAGCCTGGTGGGCTGCCGTCTGTGGGGTCGCACAGAGTCAGACACGACTGAAGCGACTTAGCAGCAGCAGCAGAGCAAAACAGACCTCTGCTTCTTAGTATTTAAGACAGCAGTTCGTATTGCTCTGGTCTTCTGCCCCTCCTTTGTGTCAGTGGATGAGTCTGCAATTTGGATTGATGGTGACTTTGAGTCCTGTTTACCCAAACCTAATGGTAAGCTGTTACGCATCTGGTTACAAGTTACCGATGTACCGTGCACAATCTAACATATGGTTTCCCCATTCCTTCAGTGAAGTTGTATCAGGCTTGGTTTCTTCATTAGACAATAGAGGGCATAGGGCATGCGACAGTTTAGGGACCCAGGAAAATGTTTACATATCTGTTAAAATCAGAAGAAAAAAATATTTTAAAAGAACTTTTAGTGTTGGATAAAATGTTTTAGTTTTTAATTCAGCCAGGATTGTATTAACAGTTGTCTTTATTTTAGTGGCAAGTCCCTCTTTCTCTGAGACTGACCACGTGTCTTACTTGTGTGGAGTCAGTGCTGGGCTGGGTGAGAGGGACCCCTGTGCCCTTGGGACTGGGGCACTGCTTCTCTGGGTCACTGTCTGGAGCCAGACTCTGGAGCGGCTCTGCCCAGCCCTGTTCAGAGATGCTCTCAGGGGAGCCCTTTAGTGATGCACGTGGTGCCTTCATGTGGGAACCTCAGGAGACCTTTGCCTTCCAGCTGCTTGGGCTCTTGTGTGGGAGGCCTTGCTATGGTCAGTGGAGTGGCCAGACCTCAGGGTCCTGCTCTTCCTGGGCGCATCCTGCCTCTTGTCCTTCACAGCTACCAGACTGTTCAGTTACATTAAAGTAAAGGTATTTGAGAGAGAGAGGAAAAAACCCCAGAAACCTCATTATTTCCAAGGACGGCTTAATTGCAATGCCTTTTCCTTTCACATCCTTCTGTCCCCTAGGGTGAATTTCCAGCATTAAATAAACACTTCAAATATATCGGGGGCTTCCCTGGTGGCTCAGATGGTAAAGAACCTACCTGAGACGCAGGAGACCTGGGTTTGATCCTTGGGTTGGGAAGATCCCCTGGAGGAGGGCATGGCAATCCACTCTAGTGTTCTTGCCTGGAAGAAACCCCAAGGACAGAGGAGCCTTGGGGACTACCGTCCATGGGGTCAGAGTCAGACACAGCTGAGTGACTAACACATTTAAGTGGAGCTGTAAAATATGAATTTTAATACTTCAATGGAGTAAAGGCCAATAAAAATCATAATGTGGCCTTGGTCACATTCTAAAGGTCATGAATTAGTAGGTGACATCATGGAAAGCAAAACGATGGTACTTTTTGTGAGATTTAAAACATTGTTCATTGACAGAATTGGTTTTGGGCTTCCTGGGGGCTCAGTAGTAAAGAAACTGCCTGCTGATGCTGAAGATGTGGTGTGATCCCTGGGTTGGGAAGATCCCCTGGAGAAGGAAATGGCACCTCACTCCAGCATTCTGACCTGGAGAATCTCATGGACAGAGGAGGCTGGTGGGCTACAATCTGTGGGGTCTCAAAGAGTCTGACAAGACTTGGTGACTAAGCCACAGCAAAGACTTGGTTTGCCGATCCTCCTCCTCCAGTGTTGCTCGTAACCCTGACAGGCATCTTATGCAGCCTGGATGGACTTAGGAACAGCCCACGGGCTGTCAACACTGATGGTCAGAACCACAGTCAGCAACTCCGGCCTCACGTCTGCCCCATGGAGCAAGTTAGAAGGCTTGCTGTTCCTAAGAGTGGCCTGGGAGCCAGAACAAGTCCTGATGCCCAGACCACACCCATGCCCGGGCAACCAGGACTTGTGGGCATCAGCCGGGTGTTGAAAATTCCCTTCATGATTCCAAGGTGCAGCCAAGTTTGAGACCCAACAATTCAGTTTCCCCCAGGGAGTGACTGTAGGGCCTTGAAGCCCTGGTTCCTCACAACTTTGACCCTGCCAAGGCTCGTTGAAAGATCTGCCTTAGAAAAAAGGGATTCTGGAGTCAAATATATTTGGGAAACATAAAAAAGTAAAAGTTGCCTTTATTGTGGGATGCCTGGGAGAATTGGTATCTGTTGAAATAAATTTCTAGGTCCAAGATGCAGCCACTCCAGTCCTGGGTGCCGCATCAGCAAACTGAAATTTCTATAAGTTTAGTGTCTCTATAAGTGCCCCCACTGGACCGGAGAGCAATGTATCTGGTCAGTCAACCCCCAAAGCCAAACACATTCTTAGCTCTAATTTTCTTGTACCTTCTTACCTCAAACAAGGTTACTATATGGTCTTCGTCAATCAGATATTATCTAATTTCCTCTTTCTTGTTCTTTATCATTTATCCCATAAAAGCGTCCTGCCTTCTGCTCATTTTGCAGTTCTCCAAAAGGAAACTGTCCACATCATGAATAAAGTTTGCTGGTATCACATAACTGTCTTCTTTAATCACTTTTTACCACTCACTAATATGAACTGAAATTTCCTAAGAGAGGGTATGCAGCATTTTGAAGAGAAGCAAAATATTCTACCCCAAAATATTCCTCTTTGGCATAAGAATTATTTTGAGTTGAGTATTTTGAGAAAGAGCAGATACAGCAGAAGTTCTGAAAATGGAATGGAAGTTATCCTTTTCAAAGGGAAATATCCATGTACAAAGGAAATTGCTATTTATAAATTTGTCTTGCTTTCTCTACTAGGAAGAGAAAGATGGTTTTAAATCTTTCACAGGAAACTTCTATCAGTGGAGAATATTCAAAATAACTAGGACCTTCTCTGTAACTAGCCTTCCCCACCCTACATACCCTTTTTTTAGCTACAGATGGTATTCAAGCTGGTGGGTTAGGCCACCTTAAGAAATTACTTACTTTTCCCTGGGTGTGTATATGTAACATGTATATCTCATATTCCTAAATGAAATCAACACTGAATATTCATTGGAAGGACTGATGCTGAAGCTGAAGCTCCAATATTTGGCAACCTGATGTGAACAGCTGACTTATTCCCTGATGCTGAGAAAGACTGAGGGCAGAGGGGGAAGAAGGTGGCAGAGGATGTGATGGTTAGATAGCGTCACTGACTCAATGAACATTGAGCAAACTCCAGGAGATAGTGAGGGACAAGGAGGCCTGGTGTAGTACATGGGGCTGCAGAGAGCCGGACACGACTTTGAGATGAACAACAACAGCAACTATCTCACCAATGAGGCTTCCCAGGTGGCTCAGAGGTAAAGAATCCACCTGCCAGTGCAGAAGACACAGGAGATTCGGGTTTGATCCCTGGTTTGGGAAGATCCCCTGGAGGAGGAAACAGCAACCTACTCCAGTATTCTTGCCTGAAAAATCTCATGAACAGAGGAGCCTGGTGGGCTAGAGTCCATGGGGTTGCAAAGAGTTGGACACAGCTGAGCAACCAATCACACTCACATCTCATATATACATCTATATTTCTGTAACAGCTTATGCTGTTAAAGTGCTGAACTCAATATGCCAGCAAATTTGGAAAACTCAGCAGTGGCCACAGGACTGGAAAAGGTCAGTTTTCATTCCAGTCTCAAAGAAAGGCAATGCCAAAGAATGTTCAACCTACCACACAATTACACTCATCTCACACACTAGCAAAGTAATGCTCAAAATTCTCTAAACAAGGCTTCAACAGTACATGAACTGAGAACTTGAAGATGTTCAAGCTGGATTTAGAAAAAGCAGAGGAACCAGAGATCAAATTGCCAACATCCGTTGGATCATGGAAAAGCAAGAGAATTCCAGAAAAACATCTACTTCTGCTTCATTGACTATACTAAAGTCTTTGACTGTGTGGATCACAACAAACAGGAAAATTCTTAAAGAGATAGGAATACCAGACCACCTTACCTGGCTCCTGAGAAATCTGTATGCAGGTCAAGAAGCAACAGCTAGAACTGGACATGGAACAACAGACTGGTTCCAAATTGGGAAAGGAGTATGTTGAGGCTGTATATTGTCATCCTGCTTATTTAACTTATATGCAGAGTACATCATGAGAAACGCTGGGCTGGAAGAAGCACAAGCTGGAATCAAGATTGAAAAATATCAATAACCTCAGATATGCAGATGACACCACCCTCATGGCAGAAAGTGAAGAGGAACTAAAGGGCCTCTTGATGAAAGTGAAAGAGGAGAGTGAAAAAGCTGACTTAAAACTCCACATTCAGAAACAAAGATCATGGCATCCGATCCGATCACTTCATGGCAAATAGATGGGGGAAACAATGGAAACAGTGAAAGACTTTATTTTCTTGGGCTCCAAAATCACTGCAGATGGTGACTGCAGCCATGAAATTAAAAGACACTTGCACCTTGGAAGAAGTTATGACTAACCCAGATAGCATGTTAAAAAGCAGAGACATTACTTTGCTGACAAAGTTCCATCTAGTCAAAGCTGTGGTTTTTCTTGTAGTCATGTATGGATGGGAGAGTTGGATTCTAAAGAAAGCTGAGTGCCGAAGAATTGATGCTTTTGAACTGTGGTGTTGGAGAAGACTCTTGAGAGTCCCTTGGACTGCAAGGAGATCCAACCAATCCATCCTAAAGGAAATCAGTCTTGAATATTCATTGGAAGGACTGATGCTGGAGCTCTAATACTTTGGTCACCTGATATGAAGAACTGACTCATTTGAAAAGACCCTGACGCTGGGAAAGATTGAAGGCAGGAGGAGAAGGGGATGACAGAGGATGAGATGGTTGGATTGCATCACCAACTCAATGGACATGAGTTTGAGCAAGCTTTGGTAGTTGGTGATGGACAGGGAAGCCAGGTGTGCTGTAGTCCTTGGGGTCACAAAGCGTCAGACACGACTGAGTGAGTGAACTGAACTGATGGAAAAACCCCAACATTTTGGCCAACCCAATATATATGAGATGTATGTGTTAATGGACTTCAGTTTGTTCTTCCCTTGTTGATCTGTCTTTTATTACAGGGGTCTCAACTCAGATGAGTAGGGGGGAAATGATTTTTCCTTCTCTGCAATTCCTCAAGTTAATCTGGTCAGTCTTCACCTTCCACCACTCATTTGGGAGGCTTTACAGAGGAAGCTTTGGGAAGTGCTAACCTAGAGTTATATTTTACTAAAGTAAAATTTAAACCCTCTACGGTTGCCTGTTTGGCTTTTGGGTTTGGGAAAGATGTGTTCTTGGTATCAAACTTGGAATTCAGAATTCACTTTCTGCAAAACAACACAGCTAAATGTAGTTGAAACAATATGATTACAGCTGTAATTTGGATGTTTGGGGGTAAAACAAGCTTTTGTGATCTATTCCGGAAACCACACCACCAGGGATAGAGGAGAGGATCATTAGGGGAGAATCCACCCGGGTGCACGCAGATTAGATGCACATGCGTGGAGTTCAACCCAGGCTTAACTGAAGAGCTGATTCTGCTGTCATTCTCAAAGTAAAGTTTTTAATCAAATATAATACATGCACCCACTTTTTGAATGACTGAATGTAACATGAATGTGTCTTACTTATTGCCACCTCGGGTGCCTCCAAACTCTGAGACATTCTTTCATGCTGTAGTTTTCTTAAGAATAACAGCCACCACCACCAAGTAGATGTCTTACAATTATAACCAACTTTAATTACTTGTTGCTATGAAGTTTTGCTTGCTTATAAATTCTTCATCTGCTGCTCTTAATTCAGCTAAAGTTTCAGTGGCTGAAGGGATATTCTGACTTTACTGAGAGACAGGCGACCACGCGAAAAGTTTTTTGATGGTTTTAATCTTCACTATAGCAGGGCCTACCCAAGGAGTGCCAAGAGATGAAAACAAAACTGGAAACAGAGCTGTCTCGTACGTGCACCAGCACAGATCTTTAAGAAGAATGATTTGGAATGCTTTCTCTGTAAGAGATGGAAATTTTTCTCGTAACAGCTTGAGAGTGAAAGAAAAAGCCATTTGTCAATGGACTCATTTTAAAACTCAAGCTGTTAGCTGGGCAGCAGTCTCCCCATTAGAAATTTTATGTTAACTTTTTTTTTTTTTTTTTTCCTGAAGGAAAAAGGTTAGCTGTTGTCAAAATGGTCCTGATAATCTTAATCTCTGTTTGATGGAGCAAAATAAAAATCAACGCTAGACTGGGCCAGATAAATTGAACAAACTCTTTCTTTTAAAGCACATATTTTATTAAATAAGAGTAAAATCAGACTGCATCAGTTCATGGAGGCTTGTTTCAGACATTTAAGTTCATATGACACAGGGAAGCTGGGCATTTGTCATGATAATTCCTCATATGGCTGTTTTCTCTTACCATTTAGGAATGGGATTTGCGATAAAAGTTGAAATATTTAGAGGTAAAAAGGTAAAAATTTAAAAACGATTTGGAACCGGGGCTTTGTAACGGGTCAGCTTGGCTGGGTTGATCTATATTTCCCAGAATTCCCTTTCCTACAGGTTTCTGATTAGGGAGGACCACAGAGGACGTTCCTGGGAGGCTCTGAAGGCAGAAGGGTGCAGCAGTCATCCTGTAGGTCCTGTGTGTCCTCCCTGAGCAGCAGGCTCACCGCTCAATCTGTCCGCATGAGGGATGCTGGGCTGCAAGCCCCTCACCTTCCCTGAGATCTCCTTCAGCTTCTCCGACCCCTTGGCTGGGTGTGTGTTCAGTTAGGGCTCCGGTTTTTGCAGGATTCCTGCTTCTAACAAGGTTGGCGGCCTCAAGAATGTTGTGAGTCTATGACTTGCAGACTTCCGCTGCTCTCTAAAGACTCCCATCTGTCTGCCTTCGTGGGGTTGCAGCCTCGATCACCTCCATTTTAAGTCAGCCTACCTTTCTGACTCAGCCTGCAGTATCAAACACAAAGATAGCACCCTTAGAAATACATGGAAACAAATACGCACATGCAGATATACTTGCAGTAGACCTCCCTCTCTGATGAACTCTGATACACATGCCTACTCTCTTATGTAAAAATATATATGTATACATTTATACCGGAGAAGGCAGTGGCACCCCACTCCAGTACTCTTGCCTGGAAAATCCCATGGACGAAGGAGCCTGGTAGGCTGCAGTCCATGGGGTCGCGAATAGTTGGGCACGACTGAGTGACTTTACTTTCACTTTTCACTTTCATGCACTGGAGAAGAAAATGGCAACCCACTCCAGTGTTCTTGCCTGGAGAATCCCAGGGACGGGGGAGCCTGGTGGGCTGCCGTCTATGGGCTCACACAAAGTCGGACACGACTGAAGCGACTTAGCAGCAGCAGCAGCATACATTTATACACATATAAAGATATGTAATATTGGTAAATATGTGTAATATTATACCTCTTACGTGTGAGGCTTCCCAGGTGGCGCTAGTGTTAAAGAACCTGCTGCCAATGTGGGAGGCCTGGGTTCTATCCCTGGGTCGGGAATATCCCCTGGAGGAGGGCATGACAACCCATTCCACTATCTTGCCAGGAGAATCCCCATGGACAGAGGAGCCTGATGGGCTACAGTCCATGGGGTCGCAGAATCGGACACGACTGAAGCTACTTAGCATGCACTCACGCTCTTTACATATAATGCAAGAACTTACAACAGTATATTCCCATTGTCTCTTTTTATTTTTTCATTTAAAAATACGGATTTATGTGGCTGTGTCCGATCTGAGCTGCGGCGTGAGGGCTCTCCGTGTGTCGTGTGAGGTCGTCTGTTTTGCTGCGATGCTCTTGTTGCGGGGCCTGGGCCTCTCCGGTTGCGGCGCGCAGGCTTCTGGGTAGTTGCGGGGCACGGGCTTAGTTGCCCAAGGGGACGTGGGATCCTAGTTCCCCATCCAGGGGTAGAACTCTTGTCCCCTACATGAGAAGATGGATTCTTAACCATTGGACCACCAGGGAAGTTCCTCTCTTGCATTTTGTGTTGTCATTGTCATCCATTTTACTTTCAGATATGCTATCTAGCCGACAGCATGTTATTAATTTTAATGAATGGGTAATTATATTTTGAAGATAGAAAATGGCCTTTTATGCTTATTCACGTAATGATCATATTCAGTGCTCCTTTTGATAAAACCAAGTGTTCACCTGGTACCTTCTGCACAAACAGCTTCCTTTAATATTTCTTGCAATAGAATTCTGATAGAAATATATTCACTTAGCAGTTGTTTTTCTGAAAATATTTCTATTTATTTATTTTTTTACTGAGTGAAAAATTCTGGATTGAGAGTTTTTTTTCTTGCAGTGCTTTATAAAAATACTGCCTCACTGTCATCTGGCTTATATAACTTCAGATGAGAAGTCTGATGTCATTATTATCTGTTTCTCTCTGATCATAAAATATCTTTCCACTTGGTGGTGGAGCTCAGTTGCTCTCTTGTGTCTGACTCTCTGTGACCCCATGGTCTGTAGCCTGCCAGGCTCTGCTGTCCATGGAAGTTTATAGGCAAGAATACCGGAGTGGGTTGCCATTTCCTCCTCCAGAGGATCTTCCTGACCCAGGGATTGAACCTGTGTCTCCTGCATCGGTGGGTAGATTCTTTAACACTGGGTCCCCTGGGAAGCCCTATCTTTTCTCTTAAGCAGTTTTTTAAATATGTATTTTCCTTTGTCATTAGAAATTATATTATTATGTACCTTGTTATGATTTTCTTCAAGTTAGTTTTGCTTGGCTTTTATCAATTTGAAAGTTTATAATATTCATCAAATTTGGAAAACATTATAGATGGCCACTTTTTCTTCAAATATCTTTTCTGTCCTCTGCCATTTTCTATTGGGATTCCATGCCTGTGTATTAAACCAGCTAATTTTGTCCCATAGTAAATGATGGCCTGAACTTTTTTTTCCTGCCCCTTTTCTTTTTGTTTCAGGTTGAAAAGTTTCTGTTGCTTTGTATTCACGTTCATTTATCCTTTCTTCTGTAGCACCTATTTACATTAATTCTGTCTAGTGCTTTTTTCGTTCCAGATATTCTATTTTTCACCTCCAGATGTTCTGTTTGGGTCTTTTGATATGTTATAGTTCTTGCCTCATCACGCTCTTGTTTTCTAATACCTTCATAGACATTTTATCACCCTCTTTGCTAGTCTTAATATGGCTCTCATTTCTGGCTCACTTTCTGCTGACTACATTTTCTCATGCTCTGTGTTTCTTAGCTTCTGATGGACAGAGGGCATTATCATTTTTTTGTTCTTGAGTACTGGATTTTTTTTCTGTATTCCATTATTAGTGCTGCATTTTATTCTATCAGTTGGTTAGATTACTTGGGATTGGTTAGATATTTCTAAGTCTGCTTTTAAGCTTTGTTAAGGGTCATCCAGAAAACTTTAAATCTGGAGCTAATGCCCAGACTAGTAGCCCCAATATTAAAGCAACACTCTGAGAATTTTACCCAAGGCCCCATACGTCACAAGGTCGTTCCATCCTGCATGGGGCGGGAGGGGGTGGGGACCAAAGCTAGTCCCAACTCTGTGGACTTGGGGAATCCTCCTGCCTCCACTTTGGTGATTCTTGCCCTAGACTCAGTTTCTTCTCACATATTCGCAGGTCGATGTGTGTGCATGCTAAGTCACTTCAGTCGTGTTCAACTCTTTGCACCTCTGTGGACTGTAGCCCACCAGGCTCCTCTGTCCATGGGATTCTCCAGGCAAGAATACTGGAGTGGGTTTCCATGCCCTCCTCCAGGGGACCTTGCCAACCCAGGGATCAAACCCACGTCTTTTACATCTCCCACATCAGGCAGGTTCTTTACCACTAGCGCCACCTAGGAAGCCCCCACTGGTCAACATTCAGCCCAAGATTTGAAGGCTCTTCCCTGGCAGTCTCCAGAATTCTCTTTCCCTCAGTAGCTCTTTCCCTTCTAGTGTTTTACCAGGAAAATTCTAGCCACTTTTGCCTTTCCAAGCTTTGCTGTCTTTTTCCTCAACTCAGGGAGACCATTGGACTCCATTGGGATTCCCCCTTTGATCCTGCTGGTAGCTCAGCTGAAAAAGAATCTGCCTGTAATGCAAGAGACCCTAGTTCGATTCCTGGGTCAGGAAGATCACCTGGAGAAGGGATAAGCTACCCACTCTAGTATTCTTGGGCTTCCCTGGTGGCTCAGCTGGTAAAGAATCCGCCTGCAATGCAGGAGACCCTGGTTCAATCCCTGGGTCGGGAAGATCCCCTGGAGAAGGGAGTGGCTACCCACTCCAGTATTCTGGCCTGGAGAATTCCATGGACTGTATAGTCCATGGGGTTGCAAAGAGTTGGACACGACTGAGCAACTTTCACTTCTGTCCTGCAGCCTAGAAACTGTTTCCAGCTCATAAATTGGGATGATCTTAGGGCTTACTTTATTTGTTTTCTTCCTCTCAGGGAAACTGTGTTTTCAATTACCTACTCTCTAAAGGTACATGATGTCATATATTTTGACCATCCATTAGCTGTTTAAGGCAGGAAGGTCTCTGTTAATCCATCTTGGCTAGAAATGTCCAGTAATTGTTCTGGATAGTATAAAACTATTTCATAAAATGAATTTTTAATTTTTAAAATTTTACTTCAAAGAAATAAAGACAGAATTATAACTACAAGAGTAATCTTAGGATTCTTGTTTACATGTCTAACTTTAACTCACAGTAACTGAAATATAAAGCTCTCATGGGGAAATTAAGTTAATAAACCATCACCTTTTCTCAGTTTTGTACACCAACAGTGAATCCTTCAAGCTCCATGAACTTGGTTATAATTTCCACTCCATAGGAATCTGTCAGATCAGTAAGCTTCTAGCCTCTGTTCCTCCCTGAGCTGTGTAAATTTATTTTTAGGAAGTAGAATTGAAAATGAGCCCTTTGTCCTTACTGTAGTGATGGACTAGGTCAACCCCAAATTTAATAGTGCTGACAACCCAGTAACTTTCTTTCAAAGACCATATAACAAACAGCTAGTATTATTAATACTTAGATAGCAACAGAGAAGTGGTTAGAGAATTCTATGTATATTGAACTTCTGGCATTGTATTTCACAATGAATTTGTAAAATTTTTGCACATACGTATTTTATGCCTCGTCTATTGGCTGCTTTTGTTTAAATATAATTATAAATGTTTTTCCTTTTTCAGAAAGTTACCTTAAAATGTAAATTTTAGTTTTACAGTAAGTATCCAAACATTGGTACTGATTGTATTGAAATGTGTACTGATTTCGAATGCTTTGAGTTGCCTCCACTATCTGGGTACAACCCTCTCCATGAACGCTTTCCATTTTCTCTTACCCTTCTGACTTGGCTTCACTGAGAACTCAAAAGGCCCTGTGTCTAAAGCCGTGCAAATGGAAGCTAGAGAGGACTTGGTAAAATTTCCTGAGGCTTCCCTGCTGGCTCGGATGGTAGAGTCTCCTGAGAGAGCTTCCCTGGTGGCTCAGATGGTAGAGTCTGCCTGCAATGCAGGAGACCTGGGCTCTATCCCTGGGTCAGGAAGATCTCCTGGAGAAGGAAATGGCAACCCACTCCAGTATTCTTGCTTGGAGAATCCCATGGACAGAAGAGCCTGGTAAGCCCCAGTCCATGGGGTGGCAAAGAGTCGGACACTAATTTCATGCTGTTCTCTTAATCCACTAACCACATTCTACTATAATCCTCATTCATCCTTCCCCAGTATTTCATCCCTTTTAAAGAAAAGGCTTTTATGACTTCAAAATCCTTTAGAAATTAACTTTTGTGTAACTCTTTTATTCTCCTCAAGTTACTTTGAAACTTTTATTATTGTTATGCCCAAGGTCCCAATCCCCAGAACTGAGAGAACAAGACATCCACAGCAATGCAAACTCAAAAAGGGAATTTATTGCTAGCTCGAGCCAGGACCCAAGTTTCATCCAACACAGTGGAGTGGAGCAAGGGCCCCGAGCCCTGAATTACAGCAGTGTTCATAGGTTTAAGACAAAGACAGGGAATTGGCAGGGGCGGATTGGTTGCAAGGGTTCCTTAGCATCTACTAATTGGCTAGATTTTTGTGCGCGCGGGCTTTCTCAGGGGGTTTTCATCCTCGTCCTGACAAGCCTGAACCAGGCTACAGGGAGTACACTGATTGGTCGAGTCCTGGTGCCTGCAGAGGATGATCTCAGCTCCTCCTTGGCAATAACTCAGCCCCTCTGTGAAGGAGACTTAGGCCTACCTTGGCCCCCTGAAGCCTGTCATGGCGTCTGTTTGATCCTAACAATTATCTCTCTCAAATCATAAACACAGCATTTCTTTTCTTTTCAAAAGCAATAAAAATATATATTATCTATTATTTCTCTTTGAATCGTATTTTCAAAGTTTAAAACAGTGTTTGGTAAAAACATGACAATCTAAATTTATACCAATGTTGATAAACCACTCAATGGCCACCTGTATCATTGAAAGCTTATTTAATAAGCTCAAATATTTCAACTATTAAAAAGTTTCCTTTTTAATAAGGACTTTTAATCAGTCCTTACTATACTAAACAAACCAACACGTTTGGGAATATTAGGTAGTCCTAGTACGATACATTTTTGCTTTTTTGATATTTTTAATTTGCCAGTCTTTTTGGTAAGTGCATACATCATGCCTTATAAAGATTGCCAATTGTGGTAGAGACCGCTATATCCCTGAGCAATATCTATTCTACTGCCTTTCTTTAGAAAATCAGAGAAATAACCCTGATTTTAGTCACTTGGGATAAATATTACATTTCCCAACTCTTTTTGAAGGTAGACGCAGCTATGGGACTAAGCCCTGGTCAATGTGTTATAAGCAGAAGCATCGCTGGGGACTTACAAGATGCTCCACGGGGAGATAGGCCGCCTTTTTTGCTTCTGCTTGTCCTTCTTCATGATAGCCTGGAGCTGAGACCGACAGAGCTCTGGTAGTTGTCCATCTCAGACTATGAAGCAAAAATAAAACGGAAGCCAGGGATTAGGGAGGCAGAACAAGAAGAGAGAAGGGGCCTGGGTCCTCGAACATCACGAAGCTGCGACACCAGCCCGGATGGCTGACCCTTGGCCTCCTAAGGAAGAGAGAGAAAGCCTCCTCTTTTCTCACCATGGAAACATCCCCTCTGGAAGGGCTCTGGGTAAGAGGGGGCAGAGCTGGACTTGCTCAGCTAGCCTTGAAGAGAGGCACCTTGTTCTGCATAGGGAAGTGCCTCCAGGTAGAAGGAGGAGGGCTGATGTCAGTAATGCCTAACGCGGGAGCCGCGTTAGGCATTACTGACAGGCTGACATCACAGGAGTTGCACAGTGCCCTGGCCTGCACAGGCGTTGGTACCTGTTTGCATGGACAGAGAGACCAGCTGACTTTGGAGTTAGATGGGCCTGGGACTTGACCCTGATCCACCAACTATATGACCCTTTGGACAAACTGACTCAAAGTCATTATATCTCAGCCTTCTCATCCGCAAAGTCAGGACAATAAAACTTCCCACAAAGAGTTGTTATCAGGACCAAACGGAGGAGTGGAAGTCCAGAGCTTCACTCAGTGCTGGGTGAGCACTGAGAATCCGCCAGCAGATACTCCACCCACCCAGAGCAGAGCGGCGAGCATCTGGACTGTGGCAGGGAGATGGCTCAATCAGCTCAGGTTATTATACAAGTCACCACACACAAGGGGGCTTACACACCAACGTTTCCTTCTCACGGTTCTGGAGCCTGGAAGTCCAAGTTCAAGGCCCCAGATCTGGGGGCTGGTGAGGAACCGCTTCCTGGTTTGTAGATGGCCATCTTCTCATGGTTTCCTCACACAGCAGAGAGCAGAGAGAGAGAGACCCCAAACTTCCTCCTCTTTATATAAGAGCACTAGTCCCATTCATGAGGGCTCCATTCCCATGACCTATCACCCCTGCAAATGCATCACCTTCAAATACCATGACATTGGAGATTTAAGCTTCAACATATGATTTAGAGGGCAGGACACAGACATTCCATCCGCAGCACACTGGACTCTTAATCCTGTCCTCTGCTATTTCTCTAACACCCCGGCCACCCCAGTCTACACCAAGATGAGAGACAGACTCAAAGAAACCGCTGAAGAGAGTAACCTGGGCACAAACCCGCAGGGTTTTTGTAGAACCAGCGTACCACTTTGAGGACTAGAAAGGTCAGCTGGGGGAGTGGAAGATGCTGGAAAGGGGTGGAAAGAGGAGGAAGGGACAGAGTCTTCCCAGTGCGGAGGAAGGAGGACCGGTGGGCATCCTGAGGGCAGAGTGGAAGCGATGCAGTGGCCAGGGAGCCTTCTTCAGTACAGACCCCACTGACACATCTTCTGGTCCCACAGGCAGGGTCCTCTGAATCCCACCTCTGAGCAGAGGGTGGAATCCGCCCACCTGGCCCCAGGAATGGCCTGTGAAGTGTAAACCTCACCCTCTGACCAGGCGACGATGGAGAAGGACTGGCTGAGAACAGCCCAGAGGCCAGGACAGCGGTGGACATCTCCCCCTGGCCCTGTCCAGGTCCTGACTCCACATTTCCTCTGCCAGCATGTGATAGAGGCAGATGCTGGATGGGGCTCTCACAGACCCTTGGAGAACGTGGTTCACAATGGCTTATCAACATGTATTTGGGAGACCATGTATGTTGACAGATTTTTATTTTTTAATGACGTTAAAAGAAACAAACCACCTTGTCTAAGCACCATCATTGACCAAATAGAGGACATTTTAATATAAAGGACAATTTCAGAAGGGCACTATTA
Organism: Capra hircus; assembly: GCF_001704415.2. Lineage (NCBI taxonomy): Eukaryota > Metazoa > Chordata > Mammalia > Artiodactyla > Bovidae > Capra > Capra hircus. The sequence continues at coordinate 7,019,001 of NC_030810.1, read as the reverse complement.
GACTAAAAAGACATTAAGTGGAAGACGTTTGGTTTTCTTCAAAATTATCAGCTTCAAGACACACTCCTGAGTCAGTGGAGCCAGCCTGTGCCCTATTCTGGAGTGGGAACCCCTCTGATGATCTGTTAGCCACGAGCCACCTTCCCTGTGGGCCCTGGCCCAAGGGTCCCACAGTCCTGCCTGGCCTCTGTGCTTTGGTGCTGGTGTCTGTGTGACCTCAGGAAAGCTTGGGTGGTTTCCCTGGGTCACAGTTTCCTCTTGGGCAGCACAGAATGTAAATGTCCACTGAATAGAGAATAAATTAGGTTAATAGCTGCAAAGCATTCAGCATAGTGTCCAGAATGAGGAAGGGGCTTAGGAATGGCAGCAGTGGCTATCTTTCATTATTTTAGTTTTAGACCATCAGCAACTGCTAGGAATTACTGTTTACTACTAAGTCAATGAGTGAAAAAAAACTGGCTTAAAACTAAACATTCAGAAAACTAAGATCATGGCATCCAGTCCCATCACTTCATGGCAAATAGATGGGGAAACAATGGAAACAGTGACAGACTTTATTTTTTTGGGCTCTAAAATCACTGCAGATGGTGACTGAAGCCATGAAATTAAAAGATGCTTGCTTCTTGAAAGAAAAGCTATGACCAAATGAGAGAGATTATTAAAAGCAGCGACATTACTGTGCTGACAGAAGTCCGTGGGGTCAAAGCTATGGTTTTTCCAGTAGTCATGTATGAATGCGAGAGTTGGACTATAAAGAAAGCCCCTCAACAAAGGACGACCCAAGCAGCAAATTCTGCTCTATTTCTCACTCTTATCCTTCTTTCGCTTTTATCCCGACTTTTGGCTTAAATCTTAAAGTGGAAAAGTGCCCATGGGAAGCTTGTTTTGAATATGAAAAAGATGGACATATGAATTATTTTCTGTAACATCCATACGAAATGCTGAAGGCATGGGTACACTCTAATGAATTACTCAAATCATGTTATGAAATAAAAGATCAGATATACCTTCCTCTTAGTTTATGCTCGTGAGCACATCCCCATGATTTTAAAGTCAGGAAACAAAAGATCACAATTCAGAGCTCTGATGGAAGACGTTCCTCAGAGACACCCCTCCCTGTGATGTTCAGTAATGTGAATGTTGTAAAGAGATCCTGGAATTATATAAACAATCAGGGAATCCCTGGAGAAAGGGAGAGATGGAAAACCAGGCAGCTTAAAAATGGGAAAAAGAATCAAGCTGTAGCTGAGAAACCTCATCTTTTGTCATGATGGAGAGCTGGCTGTGATTGGTGTAGAAAACACAGCGTCCATGCTTCATCATACGGGATTCTTTCTAATACTATTTGGTTCATTGTATCCGACTGCTAAACACACACATACACACACATGCCCCAGTAAACAGCAAGAGCCTGGGAAAAGCTGGAACCAGAAAAGAAGAAGGAGAAAAAAAAAATCTGAAGCACCCCTCTGAGTCCTATTCCAGTCTCATTTCTTTCGTTTCCTGATTGGAGTAGGCAGCTTTCTGTAGTCAAATCTGATTAATTTAAAGCCTATAAAGAGGTAATTTGTGCTAGCTGGATTTTATGTTTTTATTTGCAAACTGGGAGTTTTGTTAAATCCCTCATTTATCCATTGAACAAGTATTTGCCAAGGACCCATATTCCTCTGAGTGAGAAGTAGAAAGGAGAGAAGACCACCTTTTTTGATTGAGTTAGTAGGGGGAAGGAAATTAATAATAAATTTTAAAAGCCTTTTTTCAACTGAAAAAAAAATTCACCCTCTAAATGCTGACAGTTGTGTTTTATTTGGGGGACACTCTTAGGACTTCAAGCATGAGAGATGGCATCTCAAATAAGGCTGAGAGATTGCTCTGAAGAGAGGACAGGAAGCCAGGATACATAGGCATTTTTGCAACAAAGGCCAAGTAGTTGAAACATCAAAAGATTACTGTTAATAGAAAAAACACAGGTATCTCAAGATAAGGAATGCAGTGCTTCTCTGCGCATGTCTGGGCTCACTGAAATCTTTCCTCTGATAGGTACCTCACCTATCTGGGGCCCGTGTCCTCTTTTCTCACCCGAGTTTCCTCAGGTTCACTGTTGGGAGTAGCTGCAGTGGCTATAATGTGATGGCTTAATGGCTGCACATCCTTTGTTTACTGATACAGCAGGAGTATTTTAATTCTCACTTTACATAACAGCATATATTAGATCATTCTATAAGACAAAGATCTCAGGACTCAAAACTAACTCTTCTGTACCTGAAGGCTTATCTTTTTGAAACTACAAGTAATTAGTAAGAAGGGAGGGCACTGGTTTTTCAGCTGCACCCATCAGAAGTAACACTTTGGGGAAATCCCATCAATAGTGATGGGCTTCCCAGGTGGCTCAGTGGTGAAGAAACCAGTTGCCTGCCAATGCAGGAGACTCAGGAGACGCGGGTTTGAGCCCTGGTCCAGGAAGATCCTCTGCAGGAGGAAATGGCAACCCACTCCAGGATTCCAGTATTCTTGCCTGAGAATCCCATGGACGGAGGAGCCTGGTGGGTGATAGTCCACAGGGTCCCAAAGAGCTGGACACGACCGAGCAACCGAGCACGCAGGCACTCCTCAATTGCTACACTCTGAACCCCCACCTGCTGGATTAGCAGTCTCTTTGTGATGTTTCCTTGCTCAATCATTCCTCCTTGGAGTCCGTGGTAGGAACAGAAAGTGGGTCTCACATGGTCCTGCTGCTGCTTTTAGAGCCTTGGGCAGGTGTCCACCACCTTGTGCATCCCCGTCTGTGTTTGGGGTCCCTGGCTCAGGAAGCAAGGCTCTTCACACTGCCGCCCACTTGCTGGCTCCCCCGTGTCCCTCCTCCAGCCTCCACACCGGGCTATGTGACCAGGTTTTCAGGACATTCCCTTCATCATACTGTCCATTTGTTTTGGTTGTAGACGATAGGAAGATACTATACATAACAAGCTAGTGTCTCCCTTCTACTTGCGTATTTAAAAGAAACATTATAATAAAAGCATGTGATTTAGTTTTCCCTTTGGAAGGGATAGCATTTAGACAAAATTGAGAGACAGAATTTTCTAAAATGATTGTGATATAAACTAGACAGTGTCTTCACAGAGAAAGAAATGTGTTCAGAGAGAACGTGGCTTGTACCAAATAATTCAACTGGCCTCTGAATCAAAGTTGTATCCCCTTTTCGCTTCTCCAGTTGTTGCCCAGGCATGTTCTGCAAGGCTCCAGAACTAGGATTCCAGGGCATGAATTACTCTGAGTGCGGTGGAAGGGCACCATTATTAATGGAAAGGAAAAGGGTCCTAACACCCAGAACTGTTCTCTGGGTCATTCAGGAATCGAGGAACATGTTGGCTGCAGAGATGGGGTCGAGATTCCCTGACCCCAGAGGTGATGCGGGTAAGAGAAGATGTGCCCTGTTACCAGAGGGTCTCCTGGCAGCTCTCCCAGGCCCTTCCTGGGGAGAGGCGGTGAGGTCTTGGATGCAAAGGTGAAATTTGGAAATCACACAATGGGGAGAGCCACAGGAGGATGTGGACGGATGCTAATGAAGGTGTGAAGAGTGACAGGGAGATGTCTTTGTCCTCATCAGTGGAAGTCATCTCCAGAGAGCAATGAGCTGATTCCTGAATATCCTGTGTGGTGTAAATAAATAAATAAATGGCCCAGAAATGAAATTCTAATAGACTTGATGGGAAGTAATTTGCGAACAAATCTTTCTGCTGCTCTGGATGCGAACTGCGTCTCTGGGAGAGGTCGTCAGTATCTCCAACACATTTTCTAATTACTGATGCTAATTACTTGCATCATCATTTGCATACCATTATGAGGTCGACACTGCAGAGGGCTGAGGCTGTTGGGTGTTTTTCTCTCTCGTTCATTCGGGAATGAGGAGACTGCCATACAGGCTACGCCTTTGCCAATAGACAGGATGGCTGGAGCAGGCTTTGCCCCTCTCCCAGTTCTTTGGGAGGCTGGCAGCTTCTAGCTCTCAGATCTCAACATAAAGGCAGCTTGATTTATGTCTATGTCTGTTTCTATCTATCTATTGATCATCTATCTATCAATCTACCCATCTGTTCATCCATCTATTCATCTGTCCCTTTATGAATTTATTATCTATCTGAGTATCTGTCTATCCCCATGGCCAATTTGCAAAGCCTTCTAGGTACTTCCAGTTCTTTGAGCCCCCAGGTTAGGTGTCCAGGCTGTGGAATCAGACTGTGACTTAGCCGGATGAGCATAGCTCCAGGTCCAGAGCAGTGGTAAAGAACACGCCTGCCAAGGCAAGAGACACAGGAGACCTGGGTTCGATCCCTGTGTCAGGAAGATCCCCTGGAGGAGGAAACGGCAGCCCACTTCAACATTCTTGCCTGGACAATCCCATGGACAGAGGGGCCTGACGGGTCACAATCCATGGGGTTGCAGAGAGTCGGACACGACTGAGCACGCACCACTACCAGGTCAGAATAAGCTTCAATAAAGACAAGTTCCTGTCGCTGCTAGGGCAGGACTAAGGTTGACTCCTGTCCTGCTTCATCAGGCACTGTTTCTCTCCTACGTACATTGGTGGTGAGTTGGAGTTCTTTGACGAGTTCAGTGGATGTCAGCCTTGGCTTCTTCTGCTTGGAGCTACCCCTTCCTCACAGGTTGGGGCTTCCCAGGCCACAGCAGCCTCAGCACATCCCCTCTCTTGCCGTCCCTGCTGCCTGCTGAGAGCTCCAGTCTGAGACCGGAGGTGGAGAGAGTAAGTGATGTGGTGAAGGCTTGGTGGGGAGTGATGGGATCTGGACCTATCTGGTCCAGGAGGCAGTTTCTCCTGAGCTGGCTATGCCTCTCTGACTTTTTGGCTTCTCTTTGTTTTTCTGGTTAAAAAAAAAAAAGCAGCAGGAAATTGTAGAGAATCTTTTCTTTCTTTCTTTTTTGAGTTCAGAAGATGGAGCGTGTCTTTCTAATTCATCTACATGTGTGTGTGCACTCTCAGTCACTCAGTCATATCTGACTGTCTGTGGCCCCATGGACTGTAACCCTTCAGGTTCCTCTGTCTATGGGGTTTCCCAGGCAAGGATACTAGACTGGGCTGCCATTCCCTCCCCCAGGGGAACTTCCCGACCCAGGGATCGGCCATGCATCTCCTGCCTCTATTGCACTGGCATATGAATTCTTTACCACTGAGCCACCAGGGAAAGCCCCATACTACACTTGCCCTTAGCCAAGATACTGAGAAGTGAGCCATGTACACAGTCTATCCTATGGCAGAAACTTCTCCTTGAAATTGATCTGTGGCTTTTTGTCTCTATATTTGACTACCTTTGTGAGTTTTTAAAATGAGAATCACTGAGGATGGTGACTGCAGCCATGAAATAACAAGACTTTTGCTTCTTGGCAGGAAAGCTGTGACAAACCTCAACAGTGTGTTGTAAAGCAGAGACATTACTCTGCCAACAAAGGTCCGTATAGTCAAGGCTATGGTCTTCCCAGTGGTCACATACGGTTGTGAGTGTTGGACCTTAAAGAAGGCAGAATGCCAAAGAATTGATATCTTCACACTGTGGTGCTGGAGAAGACTCATGAGAGTCCCTGGGACAGTAAGGAGATCAAACCAGTCAATCTTATGGGAAATCAACCCTGAACACTCACTGGAAAGACTGATACTGTAGCTGAAACTCCAGTATTTTGGTCATCTGATGCAAATAGCTGACTCATTGGAAAAGTCCCTGATGCTGAGAAAGACTGAGGGCAGAAGGAGAAGAGGGTGTCAGAGGGTGAGATGGCTGGATGGCATCACCAATGCAGTTTGGGCAAACTCTGGGAGATGGAGAAGAACGGGGAGGCCTGAGATGCTGCAGTTCATGGGGTCACAAAGAGTCAGACATGACTGGACAAAGGACAAAGCCATTTAAAATACAGCCAATTTACCTTTGTTGTTCCAACCCTCAGGTTTAAGAATTAGTTCTATTAAAAGTTTCACTGAGCTTCCCAGGTGGGGCTGATGATGAAGAATCCACCTGTCAATGCAGGAGACCCGGGTTTGATCCCTGGGTTGGGAAGATCCCTTGAAGAAGGAAATGACAACTCACTCCAGTATTCGTGCCTGGAAAATCCCATGGACAGAGGAGCCTGGCAGGCTGTAGCCCACAGGGTTGCAGAGTCAGACACGACTGAGCGACTAAGCACAAAAGAGCCATACAGGCAAGAGAACTAAAGAGAGAGGGTATGCATAACGCACATCATGGAGAAAGCGTCTGAGATATTTAGCCGTTTGTATTATTTCCAAAAGGAAAGGTGAGAACACAGGTACAGATTTCAAGGAAACATGTTTTTTAAACATTTAGGGCCCACACGTGTGCTTTCCTTCACATCTAAAATACTTATGCAAGCTCTCCAGGCAGCAGTTTCGGCTTGGTTTTGATATGCGTGGTAACGGGTTCCTGTTGGAACATTGCCTCTTTCAGTGTTGCCCTTGGATCAAAAGTCCTGCAATGAGATGGGCTGTTCTTCCCAGGCAACCTAAAGCCAGAGGTCCAAACCCAGCTTCCCTGGGTACCAGGGGCACATCTTTGAAATCCTTAGCAACTTGCTCTTGTTCGTTTTTGAAACAAATCAGTCTAGGCGTCCTGGGTTTCCTTCAGTTCTGCGGCTCACTCATCACCCAGAGCAGTAAATTACAGCTCAGATCACGGCAGCTTCCTTCATTAGAAGGTGTGCGTGCATGTGGAGGACAGCGGGCGGGCTCACAAGGGAGAAGGAATGTAAATACTTACCTAGTGCGTTTTATTTTATCCCTGTTCCATTATGAATGACCTTGTAATCCATGGTGTAGAATTTGAATTTTACTCTAGGCAGTGAGAGTCATTAAAATGTTTTAAGCAGAGGAACATCGTGATCAGATTTGCACTTTGGAAACCTTTGGCTGGGTGGAGGATGGATCTTGAGGGAAGAAGGGAGGCTGGAGGAGGGATTATTGAGCTGGGGCAGTTATCCAGGAGAAAGAAAATGGGACCCTGAGTTAATGCAGTGATCATGGGGTGGGTAAAGAGAGGTGGAAAAGACTCTAGAGATCTGAAGAGCAGACCCAAAGGGATTCAGCAATTGGCTGAACTGAAGGGCAAGACAAGAATCACAGATGGGCTGTGGGTCTGTGCTTGGCAACTGGATTGGTGGTAAGTCATTCACGAGATGAGGAGGAACAGGTTTGAGAGTGAGAATATGAGTTAAGGTCAGCCATGGTGAGTCAGGGGCTTCCTTGGTAGCTCTGCTAGTAAAGAATCCACCTGCAATGCAGGAGACCCTAGTTTGATTCCTGGGTTGGAGAAAGGAGTGGCTACCCACTCCAGTATTCTTGCTTGGAGAGGTCCATGGACGGAGGAGCCTGGTGGGCTGCAGTCCATGGAGTTGCAAAGCGTCAGACGTGACTAAATGATTAAGCACAGCACAGAGAGGTGTAAGGGTCCTCACTGAAGTGGACAGCTCAGCAAGGAGTTTTTCTGGTCCCCCTTTGTTATTTCTCAGACCAGCCCAGCAGGTAAAGGGTTGTATGTTTCTTTTGTGCTCATTAGAGAGCCTCATCACAAGGCAGGCTAAGGGCACCGTTTGTAGACTGCTCAGGAATGTGCCCAAAGCTTGGATTCATTTTCCTCATCTTCTCCAAGGCTCTTTGTAAGCCTCTCCACCATTTTTCAGCCATCAACTACCACATTCTCAGTTACCAATCCTATCTCTTTCTAATTCAGTCCAACGTAAAAGACTTTTGATTCATGGGGACTTCAACCATAGGAACAAATGACTGGTTCAAAGTCAGGAAAGGAGTATGACAAGGCAGTATACTGTCACCCTGCTTATTTAACTTATATGCAGAGTACATCATGTGAAATGCCTGGCTGGATGAAGCACAAGCTAGAATCAAGATTGCTGGGAGAAATATCAATAACCTCAGATATGCAGATGACACCACCTTAATGGCAGAAAGTGAAGAGGAGCTAAAGAGCCTCTTGACGAATGTGAAAGAGGAGAATGCAAAAGCTGGCTTAACATTCAACATTAAAAAAACTAAGATCATGGCTTCCTGTCCCATTACTTCATGGCAAATAGATGTGGAAACAGTGGAAACAGTGACAGACTTTATTTGGGGGGTTCCAAAAATCACTGCAGGTGGTGACTACAGCCATGAAATTAAAAGATGCTTGCTCCTTGGACGAAAAGCTATGACCAACCTAGACAGCTTATTAAAAAGCAGAGACATTACTGAAAGCCAAAGAATTGATACATTTGAACTGTGGTGTTGGAGAAGCCTCTTGAGCATCCCTTGGACTGCAAGGAGATCAAACAGTGAATCCTAAAGGAAATCAGTCCGGAATATTCATTGGAAGGACTGATGCTGAAACTGAAGCTCCAATACTTGGGCCACTTGATGCGAAGAGCTGACTCATTGGAGCAGACTCTGATTCTGGGAAAGAAAGATTGAGGGGCAGGAGAAGAAGGGGACAACAGAGGATGAGATGGTTGGATGACATCACCAACTCAATGGACATGAGTTTGAGCAAACTCCAGAAGCTGGTGATGGACAGGGAGGCCTGGCATGCTGCAGTCCACGTGGTCAAATAGTCAAACATGACTGAGCGACTGAACTGAACTGAACTTCCTGACAGAAACCTCAAGGTCTGCTTTGGGGAATAAAAAGATGAATCCCTATCTCAGAGCTGGTGTGAAGGTCAACTGACACAGCTTGCATAAGCTGGGGCCAGCATCTAGCTCAGCTTCCTTGCACCTCAGATAGAGGCTCAGACTACCAGCCTCTTTCCTGGGAATTCTTGGGTGGGGGCCTAGGAGTCAGTATTTAAACAGTGCCCTCCAGGAGTCTTCTCTTTGGGGAGTGGAGAAACACAGGTGGTCACAGGCAGTGGGCTCAGCCTTGGCTGCCTGGGGGAATGAAATAAAGGAAGCCTCTGTTGGTGACGTTTGGTCACTGACCACCTTCGGACACCATCCACTCCTTCCTCCTCTGCCAACATCTGGGCAGGCTGGCAAGAAGGTTGAGCCCTCCACCTCCCCTTGGCACAGTGAAAGTAAAAGTCACTCAGTCATGTCCGACTATTTGCAACCCCATGGACCATAGTCCAGGGAATTCTCCAGGCCAGGATACTGGAGTGGGTAGCTTTTACCTTCTCCAGAGGATCTTCCCAACCCAGCGATTGAACCCAGGTCTCCTGTATTGCAAGCAGATTCTTTACCAGCTAAGCCACAAGGAAAGCCCATGAATACTGAAGTGGGGAGCCTATCCCTTCTCCAGCGAATCTTCCCAACCCAGGAATCAAACTGGGGTCTCCTGCATTGCAGGTGGATTCTTTACCAACTGAGCTATGAGGGAAACCCCCTTGGCACAGTGGGGATGTTCAAATCCTAGCCCATGTGTGGAACCCCAGTCTGCTGACTCCCTCAACCAAAGCCACCGCCAATATCCCCCCGGCCCCTAGGCCGGCTTGCAACCGACCCAGTCTCCCCAAAGTCTTACGATGTGAGCAATACACTCTCCCCTGTCCTCTTGGACTCCAGTCTTATCATCCTAACCAACTTAGAATGGGAGTTGAGCCCACCTTCCATAGGGCAACCAAGCACCAAAGACCTTTAAAGCACTTTCTGACTGGGAAGAGTGAAATGTGAGCGTCTGTGGCCGCCTGGCTGTGAGTTTCCAGGCCTCCCAGGCAATGGTGATTGGCAGCAGGGATGAGGACCCCGGTCCAAGCCCTCCTCACCTCCTGTCCAATGAGTGCACTTGGCTCCTAGCCAGACTTGCCTCAACCCCATGAGGGCAGAGGCTGTGCGTATTTTGTTACTTTCTCTTCCTAGACCTTAGTATCACATAGAGAACAATCATTTGGTCAGTAAATCATGTTCGACTCATTTGCAACCCCATGGACTATGGCCCAGGCTTCCCAGGCGGTGCTAGTGGTAAAGAATCTGCCTGGCAATTCAGAAGACACAGGTCCAATCCCTGAGTCTGGAAGGTCCCCTGGAGGAGGGCGTGGCAACCCACTCCAGTATTCTTGCCTGGAGAATCCCATGGACAAAGGAGCCTGGGAGGCTACTGTCCACAGGGTTGCAAAGAGTTGGGCACGGCTTAGTAGGCACGCATGGACTGTGGCCCGCTAGGCTCCTATGTCCATGCGATTCCCCAGGCAAGAATACCGGAGTGGGTTACCATTTCCCTCTCCAAGGGATCTTTAGGACCCAGGGGTCGAACTGGCATTACCTGAATTGGCAGGCAGAGTCTTTACCACTGAGGCATCCTGGAAGCTTTATAGGGAACAGTTAAAGTGCTTAATAACCAGGGGAAAGTAATGAAAATAAAATGGAAGCTTGGAAACAGGGATATATATATTAAGAGGCAGGTTCAGCTCAATCTTATGCTTTCTACCTCCTACTCCTATTCATTTTTGGAAACTTTGGGGTCAAGGAGCAAGTTTAAAAATATAAGGAAGGGGACAATTGTGCAATATTTGCTCAAAAAAAACGCACCAGGAGTCCCTTGGAGGCTGGATCTGGAGAAGGGATTCCTACAATGAGTGGCCCCTGGAAGGACAGTTTTCGTGGAATCTTCCAGGCCTACGTTCCAGGGTCCCGAGGCTCCTGTGACCAGAGCTGTTGGGTCCCTCAGTTCCTCTTATGGACACTAGATGGCGGCCAGGCAACAATTAGGGCCCAACAATGAAGGCTTGGGATCTACAGCCTCCGTTTGGCTGGGGCCGCCCCCACGATGACCCCGGAGAGGTGGGCGTTGTCATCCTGACGGTGGGCAGGAGGCCACAGAAGGTCAGCGGGGTCGCACGAGGACCTCATGGCTCTAAGCCCGCATCCAACCCACGAGCAGGGCTGGGAAGCAGGCGAGGGTAGGGGCTCTGCCTGTTGCCGGGAATGGAGGAGCGGGCTGAATCCCTCTCTGCAGCCATCAGCGTCGGTCTCGCTAGCCTGGGAGATGAAGGGCTTGCGAACCCTGATGAGGCACTGAGCTCCCAGTGGGCCACCCTGCATCCCCCAGACGGTTTTTAAGGATGCTTTAATGATTTGGTGTTGTTCAGTCTCGCAGTTGTGTCTGGCTCTTTGTGACCCTGTGGACTGCAGCCTGCCAGGCTCCTCTGTCCATGGCATTCTCCAGGCAAGGATACTGGAGTGGGTTGCCATTTCCTTCTCCAGCGGAACTTCCTGACCCAGGGACCCATCTTTTGGGTCTTCTGCATTGGCAGGCAGATTCTTTCCCCCTGAGCCACCAGGGAGGCCCTTGCATTAATAGTGATGACACCTATTAAAGCTCTTACCACCGACTAAGCGTGGTTTTGAGTTCTTTCCATATGTCGACGTCTTTAATCCTCACAGTAACGCTATGGGGGCAGTGTCATCCTTGTTGTTTTACAGATGAGGAAACGGAGGCTGAGGAATTAGGAAGCTTGTCCAAGGTCACACTGTTAGTAGATGGCAGAGCTGGGACTCAGACCCGGGGCTCCTGGCCTGGAATCATTACCCTATGTCATTTGGTGCTGATTTTGACATGACCGGTATGGACAGATTTGTTTAGTTCCGGTCATTTATGGACCGGAGGGTTCTCTCCATGGCCTTGGAGTTACAGCATCAGAGTGGACCCACCTGGCGAGTGGGGACAGGACCTGTGGCCAGGCCACTGACGTGCCTGCTAGTGGGGCGCACACAGCTGCTCCCCAGGCTCGGCCGCCTTGCACGAGTCCCTCAGACCGATTTCTGGAAGCAGAGTGCCGCAGCCGTTTCTGAACAGCCTTAGTTAAGATCAGCAAGATCGTCTTTTGTGAACAACGTGAAGGCAGAGATAAAGTTACCAGGAGGAAGGACTCCTTTTTTGCGAAGACTTCACCTCTGGCATCACTTTTAAGGTCAAAATAACTCTTCAGACCTCCAGGGGACGAAGCAACTGATCCCCTCTCTCAGGAAGTTTCTACGACTTTGAACAAAGCTGTCAAATTGCCATGCTTTTGTTCTCGAGAAATTAGACCCACCTTAACCCCAAATGCCTGAAGGTTACATTTGCAGCGGTGATTCATCTCATTAAGGTGAGTTATTTCTTAGGTAATGATGCCAAGTTTTGGACATGAGTTGGGTCTTGGTGCAATTATTGAAAGGAAACTAAAATGAATTCCACAGCCCAGTACTATCAGGTCAAGCCACTTGAAGCCCTTTAATTCTGGTGAAACTTTGCCTGGTGACAGGCTGAATGTGTCTCCACAGCCCCATCAGGCCAACTCAGGACAAAGTCCTACCAACCAGAGGCAGTGCCCACGGACTGGGGCATTCTGGGCTCAGTCTGGTCCCCCTCCCCAAAGGCCCCTGGCTGACAGGGATGGAATTTTCTGCCCTCTCAGTTCTTTCTAAGAATGACAAGCAATCGGAAGGCAGCTTGGGGACACCTTCTTATCCTGGCCTTTGCCTAGAGATTTGAACTAAGGAGAATTTAAACTCATTTTTCCTTTGCTGTTGGTGCTAGAATTCAAACTATTTTCTCTTTCAAATTGTTTTGTAAGCATCAAATTTAAACTCCTAGCAAGATGATGTGAGACCAGCGATTCAGGATGTTTGAAACGGTCCTCAGATTTTAGCTCAATTGTCATGTTCTTAGGAAAGCCTCCCATGACCAAGCCCTCCCACCCCCTCCATCATGCATCAAGTTCTGTGATCCCCTCCCTGCGCCGTGTTCTTTTCCTTTAATAACATTTTAGCTTGTTAGCATTACCGGCGTTTGCGGTTATTTGATCATGCTTCACCCCCTCCCCACCACAGACAGTACACCAAGCACCATGCTTATTTTTGGAGAGTGGTTAGGAAATGCTGTTGAACCTCCAAACATCAAGTGCTTGAATCACTAAAAGGAGAATAAAAATAAATGAGACATTTCATTAGAGAAGAAGAAAAAATTATCCACACAATTCTGGCCCTGGTCACATGATAGGCTGATTAATTACATAATGGCATTGATATCCAGTGGGAATTTTGTAGTCATTAAATTAGTAGCAGTTTATAGAGCAATCCATGAGTCCATTAAAAATTACAAAAATATGGGACTTCCCTAGTGGTCCTATGGTTAAGAATCCATCTTCCAATGCAGGGGATGTGGGTTCCATCCCTGATTGGAGAACTAAGATTCTACATGCCGCAGAGCAACTGAGCCTGGCAACACGCTGCAACTAGAGAGAAGCCAGCACACAGCAACGAAAGACCCGCGTGCCGCCACTAAGACACGATGCAGCCAAAAATACATGCAAAAACGCGCTGACATTTTACAAAATTGTGTGTACGAGATAATGTGTGAAAGCAGAGACTCTAGAACATTAGGAGCTCTTCAAGGCACCAAACACAAACAACAGCCTAACCCCCTCCCCCCAGACAGTGTCTACAGGGCGTTTTGAGTGAGGTTGGACCCCGGGGATGGATTCAGATGGGGAGAGATCTTGGAGATGGCTGGGAAGAGCTCGTCTCTGGAGGTTTCTCCCTGGGCAGTGTGGTGACAGGGGTGTATTCCCTCCATGGGAGCTGACTGGACCTGGGCTCTGTCCAGCCACATCTGTCTTTCCTACCAGGGAGCAGGCTCCTTCCCCACAACCTCAGGTGGATTTTACAAACTTCCAGGCTCTCTTCCTACTGAAGAAGTCTCATTCTGTTATTAAGATCCAGTCCTGCTCACTAGTTTGAATCTCACATTTGATTTTAAAGTTCTGAGCAGACTCCAGTGGCTTCAAATGGGCATTCAGTCTGGCCTCCTCTCTTCCTGGTCTGGGGTTGGGGCATTAGGGAGGGAAAGGAAAAAAACCTGTCCCCTTCTCTACATGTATGTGTGGACTGACTGTCCCGTCCTGGTTTGCTGGAACCATTGCTCCTTTTTACGGCAAGCCCCTCTCTCTAGAAGCAAGGTGCTGGCCTTGACCACATGGTCTTCTGTCTGTGTGGAGAGTCATGAGTCCCATTTCTGACCCAGGCACCCATGTGCTGGCTCTCACATGTCCAGGTATGAGAGGCCCAGCTAAGACTTGATACGCTCGTCTACCCCCCAACTCCCACCACTCTGATCCCTCTCATGACCTCCTGCTTCTGGATCTCTTGGTAGAGCCATTTTCAACGGCAGGAGTCTCTAACCAGTTTTGGCTTCTCTTTCCATGGGGACAACAGAGAGTTTCATCCTAAGCTCATCTCTGATGGTGGCCCTGGAGAGGCGAAGCCTGGAGAGGTGTCTTCATGACAAGTGCCGCACTCTTGAGCAGCTTCAGAGGGCAAGGAAAGATCTCGTCAGCATCTCACACCCATTTCCTTCTCCAGACGATCTTTCTGACCCAGGGACTGAATCTGTGTCTCTTACATCTCCTGCATTGGCAGGTGAGTTCTTTACTGCTACCACCACCTGGGAAACTCCTGTCTCTCACCATCCTGTTTAATTCACAGAATGGTCCAATCTGTGGCTTCCATGTCCCAGATCTAATTCACAGAAAGTCCTTCTACGAACTGAGTTGAAGACTGTCATCTTTTAACTTCTCCCCAGTGACTCTGGGGCAAAATGAATTATTTGATTAAGTGAAGAATACAGAACTCCCTTAAGACTAAGAGCATTTCCTTGGAAGCATTGAACATTATATTTTTTTAAAAAAGAACCAGAAATAAACATAACTAGGGTCCATTTATGTCGATTCAACTGTCTTAAGAAAAGATCCCATACAGTCAGTGTTTATCTACAGAGCAGCAAAAACAGCCAACACTGCAATTAATTATTTAAGCAATAGCATCTCTGAGTTGCTTAAGTGATATTTATGGTACTTTGCCATGGCAACTACTCTTGTTTTGAATATTATTAAAAGTCTATCATGCTGTGGTAGTGGACTTCTGGTTTAAAACTGTAATGGGCTAGCAGTCCCTGAGTCTTTGCCAACTTGCTGTTAAAATTCCTGTTGAAGACGGAGAAACTAGGATTATAGCAATTTGGCTGTGGGCTAGCTGGTCACGGGGACCCTTGGGCAGAATGATCCTATCTCCAAAGGGGACAGCTGTCCCTGCTCAGGGTCAGATGAGATGCCGTTTCTTACACATGCATTAGTTTCCTGTGGCTGCTGTAACAAATCACCACAGACTGAGTGGCTTTAGAGAACCCACACAGTTATTATATTACAGTTCTGGAGGGGCATCATAAAGTAGGTTAGCAGGACTGTGATCCTTCTGGAAGCTCTAGAAGGGACTCTGCTTCTTTGCCGTTCCAGTTTCTAGAGGCCACCGGCATTTCTTGGCTCATGGCCCCCTCCTCCATTTTTCCAGCAGCATAGAATCTTCAAATTCCCCTCGCTCTCTTTTATTCTCCCTTTCTCTTTCTCTCTCAGCTTTGCTTCTGTTTCTACGCATCTCCTCCTCTGACTCCCCTGTCTCCTTCCCATAAGGAGGCCTGTGTTTACGCTGACTCTGCCCAATAATCCAGGTTAATGTTTCCATCTCAAAACCTTTGACTTAATCACACCTGCAAAGTTCTCTTTCGCCATTTACATTTGGGAGATCAGATCACAGACATCTTTTTCTTTGGCGGGGGAGGCGGTTTGTTATTATTCAGCCTACTACACATGGGCTCACATTTCCTGTTCTGGAAACATCAGGATCTCCTGGGAACGGACTCTGAGAAGCTTATCCCCACGGAAACCTTAACAGCCCCCTAGGACCAGTCTAGCCCCTTCTGCCTTTGAGCCCTCTCTCCTCTTGTGCCCCCAATTCACCTGCACCCACTTGCCTGCCTTGAGTGTGCTAGCCTGTTTTGTGCCTCTCTGTTCTTATAGATACCTCCCGCAGCCGACATGTCCACCCCCTTCTACCCTGGGTGGGCCCATACTTCACCACAGAATCTTCTTGCTTTGGGCCACAGACCTGTCCAAGCCCTGTGCAACTGGGGGACAATGTCAATGTATTAATAATAAAAGAGCTCAAGTGGCTTCTTGACCTAATAAACAAGCTTCCAGTCTTATTGAAGCTGTGCATAAAATTTGTATAATTGCATTGTGGTAAATGAAATGTTCTCTGTGATCTCTTTTAAGTCATTTCCACCTCTGGAATCCTATTTTGATTTTAATCAAGGGGCATGAGAGACTGCCCACTGCTGGGGTGCGGTCACCTAGGGGCGACATTGTTCTGACTATGAATCGTTACCTGAGGCCTCATTGCTGATTATTAAATTGGTGTTTATCAAGGTGCTTCTAAATTGCTTCACCCCTCAAAGATTCTCGTGGAAGGCTGGATTATGAAATGGCAAAGCTCATTGATCCCAGCGGCCTGGCTTGGGCTCATAATAAAATGTAAGCTGATGTGCAGAGAGCCCTGGGAGAAACCCAGCATCAGTGGGAAACCCAGCTTCAGCGAAGAGTGGTCCAGGTGCCCTGGATAACGGCAGGGCTGCTTCTCCATCAGGCACAAGGGGAGCCTTGCTCAAAGCTCACCATACTTCAGGGGGCCCACAAAAATGGTGCAATTCCTTTTAAACTCAGAAGAAAATAAGCTTTTAGAGTCAAAGATATTTTAAGGTTTTTTTTTTTTCCACATCAGAAAAAGAGTGAGTATTTTTTAGTGTCTGTATTAGTTTGCCTGGGATGTCACAACAAAATATTATAGCCTGGGTGGCTGACTTGACTGACATTTATTTTCTCACAGTTCTGGGGCTGGGAGTCCAAGAACAAGGTGTCAGCAGGGTCGGTGTCCTCTGAGGCCTCTCTCCTAGGCTTGCAGATGGCCACCCTCTCGTTGACGCTTCACAGGGTCTTTCTTCTGTGAGTACGAACTCCCCTGAGGTCTGTGTGTCCTAATGTCTTCTTACAAGGACACTGGCCAGATAGGATTAGAGTTACCCTCGTGGCCTCATTTCACTTTAATTACCTTACTAAAGGCTCTATCTCCAGGGACTTCCCTTGTAGTCCAGGGGTTGAGAGTCTGCCTGTCAGTGCAGGGATTCAGCCCCGGTCTGGGAAGATTCCATGCGCTGTAGGGCAGCTAAGCCCAGGCACCACAACTACTGAGCCCACACGCTCTGCCTGGAGCCCTGGCTCTACAACAAGAGAAGCCACTGAAATGAGAAGCCAGCACACTGCGACTAGAGAAAGCCCACGTGTAGCAATGAAGACCCAGCAAGGCCAAAACATCTATCTATCTATCTATCTATCTATCTATCTATCTATCTATCTATATTTCTATCTCCAAATACAGTCACAGTCTGAGGTCCTGGGGATTAAGGCTTCAGCATGTGAATTTGTAGGAGTGAAGGTGGGCCATACAATTCACCCCATAACCAGGGCCACAAAAATCCTCTTAGGACGGGATGGGCCATAGACGTTGTGGTTTGGCCCCCGTGATAGCAGACTGCTTTGGTTTCTGCAAGGAGGCGGATGGAGCAGGAAGGTATCTGGGCGGAAGAGACACTCGGGAACGATCAGCGGCCCTACAGCAAAGGTTTCAATGCATTTACCAGCAGCATCCTTAGCTACTTCGTTGGCTCAAGCTCAAAAGAACACAGGATCAGCAAAGCATGTTGCAGTTCATATTTCACCTTCTCCTTAAAGGCTCTCACTGTTTGCTGGACTGTCTATAAAAAGAGAAATTTAATACCCTGGACTCATTACACATTGAAGTCTTTTCTACTAAACTGTGGAGAGCTGAGCCAGGGCCTCTGCTGAGCTCAGGAAAGGAAACCATCAATGTGTTTCACAGGCCCCGGAGCTGATGAGAACACAGCAGGGAGCGGCCTGGTGACTCAGGATGAGGCACCCAGCCCAGAGCGTGTTTCACTCCGGCCGGGGACAACCACATCCTTCCTCCTGTTTCTGCTTCTCGTTATAACAGGCTGTCGTGTGTGTTCAGAGTTCTGCAGACGTTCATCACCTGCACAGACATTAAAGGAGACTTTCTAACATGTGCCGTCCCCAAGGTCGGCAAAAGCCAGCCAGAAGGTCAATGCAAAGGGAAGAGACAGCCGTGCTGCCCAGGGGAAGGTGGGCACCGAGGGGGTTACGTCACCCCCTTTACCAAGGAGCACACGGGCTGGGTTACCTCACGCGGCCGCGGAGGCCCCACTGATTCTCTCACAGGAATGTTGGGAGGAGGGAGGACTCTTGGGAGAGAAGGTTCTAGCAAAATACCCAGTGTGGTGCTTGTGAGCCGTGTGCGATGCTGCCTGTCCGTGTTCTCTCTTTCTTCTGCTGGCTGTGCCCGGTCTGTGCTGATGCATGGGCTCTTCTCTAGCTGCTGTGGGGGCTGCTCCCCACAGCAGGGGTGGTGGCTTCTCACTGGGGTGGCTTCTCTTGTTGAGGAGCCGCGGGCTCTGGGGTGTGCGGGCTTCAGTAGTTGCCGCTCCCAGGCTCTAGAGCAGAGGTTCAATAGATGTGGCGCACCGGCTTAGCTGGGGACGACATGTGGGATCTTCCCGGACCGGGGACCAAACTCATGCCTCCTGCATTGGCAGGCGGATTCTTTTCCACTGAGCCCCCAGGGAAGCCCTTGATCGTGTTCTAGCATGCTTCCTTCCATCTAGGGGCAGGGCTCAGGCCGAGTGGCCGCGGTATGCAACGGGTGGGATGTGACCGGATGACCCACCATAAGACTCACTGAGCTGCTTCCAGGAAGAAATCGGGGGTTGACTTGCCTCTGCTGCTGGAGAAGAGGTGAGGGCCTCCTGCCGCCAGTTCAGAGGCCAGACAAACGAGACAAAGCCAAAGGCCTTCGGGGATGTTGGCAAGGCTTGGTGGTTCCTTCTTCCCAGGTGAGCCTCTGTGGGAACAAGCGCCTCAACCCAGACCCGGGGCTGAGCCGGCAATGATCTGTAACAAGTAAACTGTAACAGAAACCTATTAAGACTAGTAAATAATTAACAGAGTTCATGGACATGCTCAGCGGAGCATTTCCAGGGCATCTAACCATTCCCGGTAAATGTTCGTCCACATCTTTAGATTATAGACTCAGATAATGAGATCAAATGGACTGTCAAAACTCCCAATATTGCTTTCCCAACCAGTTAAGTCAGAATAAAGTCTTAAACTCTTCAGAAGTGCTTTTTAAAAAAATAATTGGTTTTCTTTTGATTTTTGTTTTTTTGCTGGAGGCTAATTGCTTTACAGAATTTTGTTGTTTTCTGTCAAACCTCAACACGAATCAGCCCGAGCATTTCTGCTGTGATAGGTGGGAAAAATTATTTCTAGAGTGGCAGGAGTGAAGGTGGAATTTGCCCTCCATCACCAAGTGTGGAAAATTCTTTGTGATAAATCTGTGTTTAGCATAAGGCTGGCTAAACAGCTCCCTCTGGAAGCTTAAGTACAACTCTGCTGCCAGATTAATGATTAAATGAAGCAATTTTCAGATTAATTCAGTAGGATAGCCTGAGTTTGGGTGCACAGACAGGAAGCTGCACCTATGAAGGGGTAGCCCCGTGGTTTCCTGGATACTGAAACTCAAGCCCAGGCACCCTGAGTTACAGTGAGTGTTGGGTAGCCTGCCATCAGCCTCGGACACTCTCCCCAGGCCTTCCCACTTTCTCTAGGTGTCAGAGGAACTTCTTCAAGAGGGTCCCAGACATGTAGACTCCACCCTCAAGAGAGCGATTTCACACGGAGGGAGGCATGGCCAGACACAACAATGATGAGCCTCACTTGCCTTTCTGAATCTCACTTGCCCTCGATTCTGGGGTTCCCTCCCAGATGTGTGATGCTGGGAGGCCAAGCTGTGGAAGGGAGGAGAGGCTAATCGGACCCAGCTGAAGAGATCTGGTCGTTGCTACCTTGACCTTCCGAGCATCTTTGTGCCTTTAGAGTCAGTAGGATTGGTCTGACCCTTTCCCCAAACTTGCAGCACAACCTCCGTCTCAGCCTGTTCTCCCCACAGCTGGGGCTGCCCCTTCCCTCATGCCATGCAGCTTCCCTGGGGTCCTAGGGTGACTTCCTAGGAGATGAAAACCACATCAAATACAGGGAGATGAAGGGAAACCTGCTCCCTGCCTATCCTGAGCCCTAGAATGCTGGACAGGAGCCCAGTGGGCCTTCATCTGTCCATCTGTCCATCTGTCCATTTGCTCACTGCAGGCTGCCACACTGTTTTGCAGGGAGGGGTAGGAAGTGGACGTGATCTAGCTGGATGTAGACAGGTGGCCTCTCCTTCCTCTCACCCGAAAGCTGATTTCCAGAGCTTGTGGGTAGCAAATGGCCGGAATAAGTCCAACAGGAGGCTCTGGTCATGAACTTCACCTGCGCCAGGCAAAGAGCCTGCCTCACTGTTTCAGGCGGAGAAGGCAATGGCAACCCACTCCAGTGTTCTTGCCTGGAGACTCCCAGGGGTGGGGGAGCCTGGTGGGCTGCCGTCTATGGGGTCGCACAGAGTCGGACACGACTGAGGCGACTTAGCAGCAGCAGCAGCAGCAGTGTTTCAGGAGCCAGAACCACTTATGGGCAGGGGGTCTTCTGATAGCTTATTTATAACAGTCTCCTCTTTTGCTGCCTCAGTGAGACCTGCTAAGCTTCCTCGAGGCTCCAAGAGTTTCTTGCAGTCAGGCGAGTCCTACCAGATTAAGAGTGCAGGCAGAGAGCCCGGGGCGTTGGAAGGACTTCCAAGCAGAGCCTCTTTGCAATTAAAATATTAGTTTTAATAGAGGAAGGAACTGTGTGGCATGGGTAAAGACAGATGAACATCGTCCGTGGGCCAACACATGGTTTAGGAACAGATTAATGGTGCTGGCAGCAGCAACTCTATGAGGGGAGAAAATTCAAGCCAAGAATAAGGCCACTCGGCCTGGCGTGGAGCTGGCGGGAAGCTGCTGTGTGGCACAGAGAGCTCAGCTCGGTGCTCTGTGACGACCTAGAGGGTGGGATGGGGGTGGTGGGGGGAGGTTCAAGAGGCAGGGGATATATGTATACATACGGCCGGTTCACTTCTTGGTACAGCAGAAAATTAACACAACCCTGTAAAGCAATTATGCTAAAATAATTTTTAAAAATGGAAAAAAAAATAATAAAGGCAAATTTCCCTCCTCTCATTTAGGGCTGCGATGCGGAATCCCTGAGCGTGGCGAGACTGGCAGATAACCCCGCAGCTGCACTGCCATGCGTCTGTGTGCGGACTCAGACCCGCGCCCTCCTGCCCCAGCTTTGAGGGAGCGCTGACCAGGGCTCCCAGGAGGAGAGGTGGCCCCTGAGATCACAGCAGGGAACAGTGACGCAGAGAGATGAGTTCCAGGAACTCATGGGTCCGGCTGAGATTCAAATCCAGCCGACAGTGATTCTACCACGAATCGCTCGTCTGCTTTTGTCTCTCTGGATTTCCATATTCTGGACACTTCATATTACTGTTCACACGTAGGAGGTCTTCAGTGTCTGCCTTTCTCACTGAGCATAAGTCTCCAAGTTCTTTGTCAGAGCATGATCAGGCCTCGGGCTGGGGGTGTTAATCCCTGGAACAGTAAATGCAGCTACTAGTCGGCTTTCATTACCCCCATCTCTCTCCCATTGTCAGGGGTTTGGTAGTTTCTTAAGGGCAAAATAGACTCAACTGGTGGCTTAGATGGTAAAACTGCTGCCTACTATGTGGGAGACCTGGGTTCAAACCCTGGGTCAGGAAGATCTCCTGGGAAAGGAAATGGCAACCCACTCCAGTACTCTTGCCTGGAAAATCCCATGGAGAGAGGAGCCTGGTAGGCTACGTGGGGTCACAAAGAGTCAGACACGACTGAGTGACTTCACTTTCTTTCACTTTAAGGGCAAAATGATTTAATAGCTGGAGGTTTGCACACACAAGTCCAATTTTTTCCTTCCTGTGGTTTAGCTTCGATTTTCACATTTCCAGCTGCACAATAATTACTGCAGCTGCTGCTAAGTCACTTCAGTCGTGTCCGACTCTGTGCGACCCCATAGATGGCAGCCCACCAGGCTCCCCCATCCCTGGATTCTCCAGGCAAGAACGCTGGAGTGGGTTGCCATTTCCTTCTCCGATGCATGAAAGTGAAAAGTGAAAGTGAAGTCAGAAGGTTGTATATAAACAAACCACAAACAAAAACACTAAGCCTGAGACTTCTGTACTTGTAGCTCACCTGATAAAGAATCCACCTGCAATTCGGGAGACCTGGGTTCCATCCTGCATTGGGAAGATCCCCTGGAGAAGGGATAGGCTACCCACTCCAGTATTCTTGGGCTTCTCTTGTGGCTCAGCTGGTAAAAAATCTGCCTGCATGGCGGGAGACCTGGGTTCGATCCCTGGGTTGAGAAGATCCCCTGGAGAAGGAAAAGGCTACCCACTAGAGTGTTCTGGCCTGGAGAATTCCATGGACTGTATAGTCCATGGGTTCGCAAAGAGTAAGACATGACTGAGCGACTTTCACTTTCACTTAAAGTCTGTCAAATGTAACCTGGATGTCAACCAGTTTTCTGACTGGGGCCAAACTCTGCCCAGAGCCAGCTAGGGGTGGAGTGATGCTGCCTTGCATTGTGTATAGTTGTTGTAGACAGAACGTGTGTGGTTCTCCTCCATTCGTGGTCAGGAGCCTTCCCTGAGCTCAGGTCTGCAGCCCGTCTTGATCCTCTTTTTGAAGAACATTGACAGGACAAGACTGATTCTTCCAGATTGTGACCCTAGCAGCATCTCTGCAGCTCCAGAACCTGTTCTTTAACTTGCACGATTTAGACATTTCGTATTTTCAATTGTCCCAAGATTGATGAGGCCTTGGAAAACTGATTTATACTAACTACACTTAGAGGAGATTGACTTACAGCCAGAAATTTGGTTCATTTACTGTTGGGATTTGTACCAGAGTAAGACTTGGGAATGCTGCTGTGATGTCTCCAAGACTCGGGGCTTCAAAGCAACAGAGCTGTTGTTCTTGTTTCTGCAAAGGCCACTGCAGGGCCTTCCTTTGCAAGGTGGCTTGGGGTCGCCTCCACAGTCACTGCCTTGCTTTGACTGTGGGGACAGGGGAACACCCTCCTGAAGTAACACATGCCACCTCCACTCACAGCTCTGCCAAAGCAAGTCATGCAGCCACAACTAGACTGCAAGGAGCAGGAAACAGTTCTCGGACTGTCTGGAAGGAAAGCAACTGCAAATACTGGAGAGGAGCATTGATGCCTTCAGAGGAAACCACCCATCTAACAGCTAGAATCCCCACACCTACATTCCCTCCAAATATTATAGTAAAGCACCTAAGAAATGGGACTTACAGGGCAGAGGTCAGTGGGCCAAAACTGCGTGACAGGATCATCAGTAAACAACACCATCATCAATTTCAGTGACGTTTCTTCTTATTTTTTTGAGATTTTTGTAAGCACGCTGGTTTCCTTGATTATATTTGAGAGATACACTAGTTTTACTAGAAAAACTCTTCTCTTACCCCCAAGTTCTGTAGTGGACCTCAGAGCAGCTCTTCATAAACTAATGGCAATTCCAAATTTTGATGATCTCATGTTCCCAAGTACAAAAGTAATGATTGTATATATCTCAGGATATTCTGTGACTCAGTTTGGGTTCGTCCTCTAATTAGAGGACAAAGTATTTTTGACTTATTTATCTAGCTTAATATTAAATATCTCAACAGATGGTGCCCATGAAAATTTCTTCATTGATAATTTTATAGTTGAAGAAAGAGCATCTCCTCTTCCTTTTTAGATACCTTAAATTACCATTTATCTTCCTTCATTGTGTTTAATTACTCTGCTTTACGCCTCATCATACTACAATGGATTATTCATCCTCCCTTTGGTATTTAAACATTTTTAAAGTTTTTGCTGCTTGTCCACTCTCCTTGAGGTCTTTCCTTTGCCACACAGAGCACAATTAAGGGTAAATTAAAATGCATGACTCACCAAAACAACACAGCGAAAGAAAGAAAGTGAAAGTGAAGTTGCTCAGTCGTGTCTGACTCTGCGACCCCATGGACTGCAGCCCACCAGGTTTCTCTGTCCATGGGATTTTCCAGGCAAGAATACTGGAGTGGGTTGCCATTTCCTTCTCCAAGCATTTCCAAATACCCGTCTTTTCTTTTTTTTTTTTTTAATTTATTTTTAATTTGAGGAAAATTGCTTTACAATGTTGCGTTGCTTTCTGCCATACAACGACACAAATCAGTCGTATACATATATGTGTGTGTATATGTATGCATATACATATATATATATATGTATATATATATCCCTTTTCTCCCTCTTGAGTCTCCTTCCCCTCCCGCATCCCATCCCTCTAGGTCATCACAGAGCACCAGACTGGACTCCCTGTGTTATATAGCAGCTTCCCACTAGTTACCTATTTTACACATGATAACCGGTCTTTGAAAAGATTTACATCAGATGCAAGCTTCCTATCCATGAGCAAACCTTTATAAACTGTGTTCTGGCCACAATCTTCACTGAGATTTCTAAGGCTGCTCACAGTTCAAACTTGAGTAACTGATCTGAGCCTTCACCTTAAAATATGAGGATCATCAAACTCAATAGAATTCCTTGGCAAATTGCTCATCGTTTTTTTTCAGAATGAAAATTATCATAAAAGAACATTTTCTTGGGACTTCCCTGGTGGCTCAGTGGATAGGAATCCACCTGCCAGTGCAGGAGGCGTGGGTTCAATCCCTCGTCCGGGAAGATTCCACGTGCAACTAATTCTGTGGGCCACAGCTACTGAGTCTGTGCTCTGCAACAAGAGAAGCCACCATAGTGAGAAGCTCATGCCCCGCAACAAAGAGTAGCCCCTGCTTACCACAACTAAGAAAGCCCACACACCAATGAAGATCCAACACAGCCAAAAATAAACACATAAATAAATATATTTTAGAAAGAACATTTTCTTGCTTCCCTGGGTGCCATTTTCCACTGGCTCACAGTGCGATGGGGCTGGGGAGGGGGGCACATCTTCCCAGGTGAACTCTCTCTCTCCTGCTGATGGTGGTTTCCTTCAGCAATGGCTAATGATGGTAGCTTTTCAAGGTACACCTTAAGAACATAGGCTCTTTTCAGACCAGCTCATGTTGTGTGTTTTATAGTCAAACCATTGTTAATTGAAGATCAGTCTTCCTCCAGCCACATCAGCAGCTGCTTAACCTGACCAGCAGCCCAGATCCAGTGATGCCATGCAAGACCGAAGAGACACCAGCAACTTGTTCCCAGAGCAATTGTAGCTGTTCCCAGTGATGCACGGTAGCTCTTGACCTCAGCACCCTTCACTGTGTCCATGAGCTTCAGTACTGCTGCCATGTCTGCATTTAAAACAATACAAATGTGTTTCCAGTGTCTCCATTCCTGTTGCTCTGTCAGTTCAGTTCAGTCGTGCAGTTGTGTCCGACTCTGTGACCCCATGGACCACAGCACGCTAGACCTCCCTGTCCATGACCAACTCTTAGAGTTTGCTCAAACTCATGGCCATCGAGTCAGTGATGCCATCCAACCATCTCATCCTCTGTCATCCCCTTCTCCTCCTGCCTTCAATCTTTCCCATCATCAGGGGCTTTTCCAATGAGTCAGTTCTTTGCATCCAGTGGCCAAAGTATTGGAGCTTCAGCTTCAGCATCAGTCCTTCCAGTGAACACCCAGGACTGATCTCCTTTAGGATGGACTGGTTGGATCTCCTTGCAGTCCAAGGGACTCTCAAGAGTCTTCTCCAACACCACAGTTCAAAAGCATCAATTCTTCAGTGCTTAGCTTTCTTTATAGTCCAACTCTCACATCCATACATGACTACTGGAAAAACCATAGCCTTGACTAGATGGATCTTTGTTGGCAAAGTAATGTCTCTGCTTTTTAATATGCTGTCTAGGTTGGTTATACGACTGAGCGACTGAACTGACTGAGGTTGGTCACAGCTTTTCTTCCAAGGATTATTCTGTCAGCTCCTGTCTAAGACCCGATCAGTGGGATCTCTGAAACGTTGCCTTTTGAAGAGCAAGTGCTAGGTCTTTCTCAAGCCTGTGAACCCCGCAGCAGAGTCCTGAGCATAGTAAGTGCTCAAAAACATGTTTGGTGAAAAATTCAGCTTCTAGCAAGAGCCATTTGAAACTGTCAATATATAACTTTTTTCTTTATCTACAAAAATAGCAATTTGATACGATTTAATTTATAAATATAGCAATTTTCACCTCATTAAAATTTTAATGTATATTATTCTTAATACCTCTCAAAATTGTTCCTAAGATAAGATATGGTTTTCTGAAAATTTCAGGCTTAGCCTCTTCTTCAGTTCAGTTCAGTTCAGTAGCTCAGTTTTGTCCGACTCTTTGCGACCCCATGAATTGCAGCACGCCAGCCCTCCCTGTACATCACCAACTCCCGGAGTTCACTGAAACTCATGTCCATCGAGTCGATGATGCCATCCAGCCAACTCATCCTCTGTTGTCCCCTTCTCCTCCTGCCCCTAATCCCTCCCAGCATCAGAGTCTTTTCCAATGAGTCAACTCTTCACATGAGGTGGCCAAAGTACTGGAGTTTCAGCTTTAGCATCAGTCCTTCCAAAGAACACCCAGGACTGATCTCCTTCAGAATGGATTGGTTGGATCTCCTTGCAGTCCAAGGGACTCTCAAGAGTCTTCTCCAACACCACAGTTCAAAAGCGTCAATTCTTTGGCGCTTCTTAGAGACATTTTATTCTCTTTCTGAGGGCTTCCTAGGTGGCTCAGTGGTAAACAATCTGTCTGCCAACACAGGAGACGCAGATTTGATCCTTGGATTGGGAAGATCCCCTGAAGGAGGGAATGGCAACCTGCTGCAGTATTCTTGCCTGGAGAATCCTATGCACAGAAGAATCTGGTGGGCTACAGTTTGCACGGTGGCTGAGAGTTGGACACTACTCAGCCAGTGAGTGATTCTTTTCCTGAATAATCTAAGTTTTGTATAATTTTAAGGTGTGGAAAGACCCTACCATATGAATTTTTACACTGTGCAATATCTGTTGGTGCAACACTTGGTATCCTTCTTGTTCTAAATCTAAAACAACTCAAAGAATCACAGAAATCTGGTCCAGTTTCCAATCTGAAATCATGTAGCCCCTCCTGTAACTTCTCACTAACAGCCATAAAAACAGCAAAACACTGAAACTCATTGCAACATGACACCCTCGCAACTAGCAGACATCTTAATATCCTGATCTTGGAGGAACTGACATCAGTTTTAACACAAAACAGAGCTGGGTAAAACTGAACAGGCAAATAAACACAAGCAATTTTAGAGAGTCAATGATGATACTCCCAGGCTTCACTGGAACAAAATCAGGACAATTTTTTTTTTTTAATCACTCTATCTTCTAATTTAGGGATGTAGGACTGTCAAGGAAGTTGTGTGATCAGCTACTTCTCCCCACTGGGGCCTGGATTTTCCTTTCCCAATCAGCTCTCATATCTCCTTTCCCAGAAGGGCAATGAATAGGCAGGGAGGCTGAATGGAAGAAGAGCAGTGCATTTTGGGAACTGTAGGCAGACAAGAAGAGAAATGGTACATTTTGGGAATTGTAGTCCTGAGAAATGTATTATGATAATAATCACTGACAATATCTATGGAATGTTGCCTATCCATTAGGCATTATATAGATTGTTTGGCTTAAATTATTCAGGAAAGTATTAACAAATTTCCACTTTCCATTTTCTAGCAGTAGCTGCTGTTAATTAATTTTATTGCTTTACTCTTGAAAGTTATCTGGATTCTTTCCTTCTCAGCCATTCCAAACAGTTCTTGTGCATCTTTTGGATAAACCTAGAAGTCCTTGAAAATTACAGGTCAATAGCAAGCCCCAGCAAATTCATGCTGCTCTCTGTAAGAATTCTTTCCATTCTGGGATGATTCTAGAACTGACCACACTAAGATGTGCTCAGGTGAAAATGTACCTGTGGACATTTATAATTGCTCCAAAGGGTATTCACATAAATCATGATCTATATTATAAAATTTTAAACTGCTTTTTTTGGTATCATCTTGTATATTTAGCTTTTAACCCAATTCTGCAAGGTCAGATCTGCAAAGCTGTCATTACCTGTATAATTAAGGTAAAATAGATTATTAAAATATTCTAATTTTTGTTTAAAAATATTCTTTATAACTTTTTAAAAAATTATGTATGCTTACTGTGAAGAATTCACAAGAGGCAGAAAGAGTTCAAAGAGGAAAGTTAAAGAGAAAAATCACCCACATTTCTGCCCCTGAGACATAGACATTGCCTTTGAGGAGAATGCAAGCCCCAACGAAAGTGTCTTAATAACTGAAGACATATTTAGGCAAAAGGATTTCCGGAACATACTTCATGTGAATTATATTTAGAGTTTGCATTTTGATTAGAACTGCCTGTGGGGTGTGATTTAAGGCTAAAGCATAATTCTTCCGGGCTGTCAGGCATTTGTGAAATCCTCCACCCTGCCTCTCCCCTTCCCCGCTCTTTGCTTTCCCTGGTCCCTTCCCCATCCTACTTTCCCTACCCCTCACCCTCCCGCTGAGATTTCCCTCCATCTTCCAAGATTCTGCTGACTTTGGGCTAGTCACCTCACATCTTTGGTCTTCAGACTTCCCAGCCTCAAGGTGAGGGTGTTGGGCCAAGTTGTCCCTAATGTCCCTCCCTCCACCCCCCACCCTCTCCCCCATACCTCACCTTCTTTGAGCTATTTTCCTAACGGAAAGGCTCTTAGGAGGTTCTTGGGTGGTTAGGGTAGAAGGAGAGAGAGGAGGGAGTGTGGGGCAGGATGGCAGCTGGGAAACCCTGAGCTTCCTGAGTGTACTATGAAGGAAACTCAGATACTTGGGCTGAGATGATAGGGGAGAGAGAGGAACCACATTTAGGAAATCTCATTTGTTCCACAATTCAATCCAAGGTTGATGTAAATTTTACTGTGTGTCTTTGATTGGCAGTTCATTAAAAAATGATAATTATACAGGTGATTAAAGCCTGAAATAAAAAACACACACACGTTAGTGATAGGTCTTCAAATTACACCAAGGCTGCCTGAAGTTCCAGTTCTGATGATTTTCAAATCATTAACTAATCGACAAAGAAGTGAAGGGTCAGACGAGCTTTCAATGTAAGTGTCGGGAAGCAAAAAGAACAGCCCCCAAGAGAGTGCTGAGCTTCACTGGATGGAAAATCTGAGTCGGAGCCCACGCATGCCTCAGTTTATGAGAATCTGATGATCCAACACATTTTCCTTCCAGGGTGATGCATGTATTGAGGGCTGTGGTTTGCACAGTCAGGGAGTATGTGGTAAGTAATAGATTGCACCATCAGAAATAACTGAAACGCTCTGCAGTGACTCTCCAGTGGTAACAGTTTTGGATCCAATGACAAGCATGAGGTGAGTCGAGTTTGGGCTGGAGGCTGTCTCTGTTCAGAGAGCTTGATCCACTCTGGATTAGTGTCTCCACCATTCAGACACGGCTTGTATCCCAGCTTTCCACATGCCCCGTTGTAGCAGGACCAGGTCACAGCTGCATGAAGAATCAGTTCCTTGGGTCTGAAGAATTTCTTCTGATTGGACCTTCAAGACAGTAGGGTCAGACTGGGTTTCAGGGTCAGAACCAAGCAAATGGAGAAACGGAGTATGGGAGTATGTTACATCCTAGGGCATGCCAAGGATGACTATGTGTATGTGTGTGGTGTGTCTTGTATGTGTTGTGTGGATGTTGTGGATGTGTGTGTGCACACACGTAAGTCTGTTTGTGTGAGGTGGGTATAGAAGCAGATTTGGCAAACTGAGTCCAAGTTCAGTAGGACTGGCGGTCCAGAGAGGTGGGCTGTGTGCCTGGCCAGGTGGTTCTAGAGGGACTTGGGAAGCACATCAAGGTAAATAGTGGAGCTCAGAGGATCAGCCACATCTGTCCCGGTGAGGGCCATATGGACAGTCTTCATGGGATGACTGAGAAGTGCACAGTTATTTCAAGATCAACATAGAAGTAACCTGAAGTTGAGGCTGGTCAAGAGGAAGCTAAAGACCAGGGTAAGAGACATAAAGTCAAACTTTCCATCTCTTTCCTAGTGAGGAGCAGAGTAAAAGACAATTACACGCAATATGATATATCTTATCTGATCTTCCTGGATCTGAGCTATGATTTTCCCCTGAAACCTTCTATGCCTTAAGTGTCTGGCATATCCATTTGTTGCAGAGTGACTATTTCATTTGCATCTGCTCATTTCTAAATTCTTCCTCTTTCTTTTTCCTTGACATCTTAAGCTCTTTGTCTCTCAAATGACAACCACATACACAAAAGAAACGCCTGACTTTGCACCCTCATTGCCTTTATTATGGATTCTGCTCTGTAACCATATTTATCTATCCCATGGGTCTTACTAAAACTGGATTTCATTAGAATTAAAGGAAGAAATGTGCATATTTTCATGTAAATAACACAAATGACAGTGGCCAAAGGCTGGTGGAGCCCATTTCTTTTCCTGTTTCATTAAAAACCTCCTGTTTATGATCTCAGTGATCACTTTACCTGGAAATCTACCTCAGAAACCCCGAAATCACAGAAAAAGGGGAGAAGCCTGAGGGAAACAAGAGAGAGGAACACAGAGGCCAGAATAGAAGCCGTGGGGGCAGAGGCTGCCCATCTCCCGGGGAACGAACCTCCACTCAGGAATGACATCAGCTAGGGGCCAGATCTTGGTCTCCAGTGAGGAATGCATTGAGGCTCCACATGGTGAACTTCTTATGACCTTGGCCACATCCTTGGCCAAGTCCATTTGAGTTTTTTTTTTTTTTTTTTTGTGGAGGTGACTGTAAGTGCAAAGGAGCCCCGGAACCTTGAAAGCCTCTGGGGCTTTGATTACTTGAGGGAAAGATGGCCCTGGGCAAGGCCTCTAGCTTCTGAGATGCCAAGCAGAGGCATCATCACGGCAGGTCCCTGTTTGATGGTATAGTGCAAGTGTTGGCTTGATTTTTGAATCTTGACTCTGCTACTTTTGAACACGGTGATTTTAGTCAAGGCATGTGACTTTTCTGAGCCTTTGTGTTTATGCTACCAACCAGGATTCTTGGCCTTCCCCAATCAATAGAAATTGACTAGAGACTGGACAGGAAATTCAGGCAAGAATTTAGTGGGGCCACTGCATATTGTCACCCTGCTTATTTAACTTATATGCAGAGTACATCATGAGAAACACTGGGCTGGAAGAAACAAGCTGGAATCAAGATTGCCGGGAGAAATATCAATAACCTCAGATATGCAGATGACACCACCCTTATGGCAGAAAGTGAAGAGGAACTAAAAAGCCTCTTGATGAAAGTGAAAGAGGAGAGCGAAAAAGTTGGCTTTAAGCTCAACATTCAGAAAACGAAGATCATGGCATCTGGTCCCATCACTTCATTGGAAATAGATAGGGAAACAGTGGAAACAGTGTCAGACTTTATTTTTCTGGGCTCCAAAATCACTGCAGATGGTGATTGCAGCCATGAAATTAAAAGACTCTTACTCCTTGGAAGGAAAGTGATGACCGACCTAGGTAGCATATTGAAAAGCAGAGACATTACTTTGCCAAAAAAGGTCCATCTAATCAAGGTTATGGTTTTTCCAGTGGTCATGTATGGATGTGAGAGTTGGACTGTAAAGAAAGCTGAGTGAGTGCTGAAGAATTGATGCTTTTGAACTGTGGTTTTGGAGAAGACTCTTGAGAGTCCCTTGGACTGCAAGGGGATCCAACCAGTCCATTTTAAAGGAGATTAGTCCTGGGTGTTCTTTGGAAGGACTGATGCTAAAGCTGAAACTCCAATACTTGGGCCACCTCATGTGAAGAGTTGACTCATTGGAAAAGACCCTGATGCTGGGAGGGATTGCAGGCAGGAGGAGAAGGGGATGACAGAGGATGAGATGGCTGGATGGCATCACTGACTCGATAGACGTGAGTTTGAGTGAACTCTGGAAGTTGGTGACGGACAGGGAGGCCTGGCGTACTGCAATTCATGGGGTTGTGAAGAGTCGGACACGACTGAGCGACTGAACTGAACTGACCTGAACTTGTACCAGAGGGGGAGCAAGAACAAACAGCAGGTTCCCTTTTGTGTTTGCTGCTTATATGGAGTGTGTCCAGGGGATGGGCTGGAAGAGTGGTTTAGGAGTTTTGCCCGCCCCGTAGGTGATGCTGTGGACAGGGAGGATGAGCAATGCCCTGCTTTTACTCCCAGCCTCCTGCTTTTTGCTCCAGGCTCTTCAAAAGTGGCAGTTGTGTTTTTTAGCCTCTTTGTATCTTTTGGGTCCAGAATTTGTCCCAACTGGGCATGCACGCTGATATTTTTAGTCCCAGACAGTTTCTCTGTATTTTGTTGCTCAAGAAGAGGTGTGTCCAGGTGCAAGCATGGCGGCACCGCAGCAAAGGGTCCCAGGTCCCAGGCCAGTTTCATTTGCGTGTGTAAAATGGGCTGATGGCACTCCTCTCCGAGGCTGATACTAAGCTAAAGGGGACACTGAGTAGCGACAGCTTCCAGAATGACGACTGGCAGAAGGAACATACCCAGCACACAGGGTCCCTCCTTCTCGAAGGCAGTGCCAGTTCTGCAGGCATACTGTCGTGCAGAGTCTGGGTATGAGAGGAAGAGAAAAGCTTAAACCTCCCTTAAGATTTACCTCATCTCTTTCTTGTTCCTCGATTTTTACTATGTTGCTCTTGTGACTCTCCTTGTGGTCCCCCTGAACCAGAAGCCACAAGTCAGAAGCTCAGGAAAGTCTGGGAATGAGGCGTTGCCAATCCTATTGCCAACTCTGCATGATGGATGAATACACGTAGGCGACTCCGAGAACTATGGAGAGGGCAGACCAGGGCACGAGGCTCCGCATCCCTTTGGGCATGCTCCCGAAGGGAGTTAAACCCACCCTGTTAAAGCCACCTCTTCCCACCTCTCTTCTGTCCTGGAGGTGCCCTTTCACTCCAGGACGGGCCCCTTGGAGCAGCAGACACAATTCTCAGCTCCTGCTTTGGGGATGTGCCCTTGGTGATGTGCAGGGCTTCATGGAGCCTTCCTAGCCCTGTGCAGTGGGATTCTGACTCCCAACATCCCTCACCTCTGCCTTTGCAGCAGCTTCCTAGCTCTTCTCCCTGTTTCCACACTTGCCTCCCTCAGTACAACCTCCTCACCCGGCCCGGTAACATCCCAGATGCTCGCATCTGCTTCAGATCCTGCAGGGACGGGCTGATGCTGGCAGGGCAGCCAAGGCCACTCCTGGCAGGTGACGTTAGAGCCCCAGAGGACCACTGCCAGTGCTTCTGTGCTTCCGACGCTGCCTCCAAAACCATCCTAGCCTCGCCCACCGGGCTCTTCTCGAATTCCTAATCACTCATTTCTGCCTGCAAAGCTTCTTCCGTCCCTCAGAATGCAGCTTAAATGTCATTTTGAAAAACAATTCTGTTATAATCTGCAAGGCAAGTTTCTGCCATCATCTTGGCAGCTAGGATAAATATCTGCTAAGAACTTTCTGTGCGGTTTGTTCCCCCAGACCCCACGTATACAAAGGTGAATAAGAAATTCTGCTCACCAAAATCTTGCCAATGGGGGACTGAGATGGAAAGTTAACAGCCAAATAAAATACAATGTGATCAGAGCTAGAAGACCAGAAGTGATTGAATTATTGAAAGTTACCATTTACTCCTGCCAGGCCGTGTTTTGGTTGCTTCACAAAGATAAACTCATGTAACTGGCATTCCGACAATAAATAGAGATTTTTAACATTTCCGATTTTATAGATGGGAACCCTGAAGCACAGAGATGTTCAGAGACCTGCCGATGGTCATACAGCCAGAGTGTGAAAAAGCCAGGATTTGAGAACCGCTGTTCTCAGCCATGACGTCATGCTGCTCTCACTGGCTCCCATCAGCTCTCATCAATCTCTTCACATTGATCCAGTCCTACTGTCTGCAGCCACAATCCAAGGGCCAGGAAGGAGCCATCGTGGGCCTCTGCCAGCCAAGATCCAGCCACACAGCCACGTTCCCATGGTAGTCCCAGCCTCCCACAACCCCAGTGAAGACATGCACACTTGCAAAGTGTTAGTCACTCAGTGGTGTCTGACTCTTTGTGATCCCATGGACATAGCCCACTAGGTTCCTCTGTCCATGGAATTCTCCAGGCAAGAATACCAGAGTGGGTTGCCATTTCCTTCCCCAGGGGATCTTCCCAATCCAGGGATCAAACCTGGGTCTCCCACATTGCACAGACTCTTTACCAACTGGGCCACCAGGGAAGCCACTTGGGGGGGGCGTCACAAGCAAAGTCACAGAAAGCACAGTAGCCACTCGATCACCCAGGAACTGCCCTGTTGCTAGTTCCCAGAGCCCTTTGGGCTCTGAGAAGTCCACTGAGATAGTTTAGCAGAGATCTGGAAATGGATCAACGTTATTTTCTATCTGTTGCAAATCTGGAGATGAAAATGTGCACATGTAAGAGACCCTAGAAGTAATTGAGCACCTAAGGGACACCGGGTCCAGTGGGCTCGAGGGTTGGTGGGCTCACGGTGGGGCCAGAGGGTGAGGAATAGTGGGAAACAGCAGAATAAGACAGATCACCATGGACCTTAGCCCAGGCTGAGGGTTTGTCCTGAGAGCAAGAGGCAGCTAATGGAGTATTCAAGGTAAGGCAGCTAAGGTGCCCCTCCCATGGCTGAGCACACTGAAAACAGACTTGCCAGATTTAGCAAATAAAAATACAGAATATCTAGTTACCACTAGCTTCCCAGGTGGCGCTAGTGGTAAAGAATCCACCTGCCAAAGCAGGAGACACAAGAATCGGGCTCAGTCCCTCGGTGGGGAAGATCCCCTGGAGGGGGAAATGGCAACCCACTCCGGAATTCTTGCCCAGAAGATCCTGTGGACAGAGGAGCTTGGTGGGATACAGTCCATGGGGTAGCAAAGAGTTGGGCATGACTGAGTATGTGGGCACAGTATAGTTACACTTGAATTTTATACAATCAATAATTATTTTTATAAGTATGTCCCATATGATATGTGGGACATATTTATACTAAGCAATTGTTCGCTCTATGTGAGATTGCACAGATGCCTGACAAACAATTTTTTAGTATAAGTGTGTCCTGTGCAATAGTATAGACAATAATTTTTTGTGTAAGTATGTCAGAGGATGAGATGGCTGGACAGCATCGCTAAGGCAATGAACATGAGCTTGGGCAAATTCTGGGAGATGGTGAGGGACAGGGAAGCCTGGCATGCTGCAGTCCATGGTGTCAGAAAGAGCTGGAACCAACTGGGCAACTGAACAACAACATCTCAAATATCTCAAATTTATACTAAAAAATATTCACCTTGGTTGATATAAAAGTCGAATGTAACTGGGTTATCTACTGCTGTGCAGCAAACTATCCTAAAATTTAGCGGCTTTAACAGCCACCATTTGATTGATTTGCTCAGGATTCTGCAATCTGTGCAGGGCTCGGTAAGGAGAGTTCACGGAGTACCATCTGGGGGTCACGAAGGATCCACTCTGAAGGTGACCGCACTCAGGGCTGGCAGGCTGGTCTTGTCATCAGCTAGAAGCACAGCTGGGGCTGTTGGCTGCAGGCCTCTGTTCTCCTCTGTGTGGCTGCTACACAGGGCTAGGTTGGCATCTCCCAGAAGGGTGGTCACAGGGTAGTCAGACTTCTTACCTCTTGGCTGGCTCCATCCAGACAAAAGAGAAGTTCAGGTTTAGGCCTAGAGCTGGCCTCACGTCACTTTCTCCATCTTCTGTGGCTTGGAGCCAGGCACTGGGCCAGAGCAAACTCAAGAGGAGGGAACTCCTGTAAGGCTGTGCACACACTAATGGAGGCACCAAAGTCACGTTCTATCACGATGCCCAGCTGGCTTTACTGTAGAGAAGATTCATTCTCTGGGTAGGACGTTGAATTGAATGACCACTGATTCTTCTTTAAACTCTAGAATTCTCTGCTTCAATTTATTTTCCACCTCCAGTTTCCTAGTACAATAATGAGCATACCGTGAGCATTCACATGGGACTTAAGAGTTTCCGGCTGAACAGAGCCTCAGTCATCATTTCATGGGAACACAGCTCTCTCTAAGACTCAGGCCTGCTCAAGCCCACCTATGATTATTCTTCATTGCTGCAGAGACCATCTTGTTCCCAAGCAATTCATTTTGTAAATGGTGTTACCAGACAGAAGCACACGTTATTCTAGTTTGCAAAATCTGTGCTTCAGTGAAAGCAATAGTGGATAATTACATACTATAACATATATATATATGTATCTATATATATATATATCAACCTGAGATTTTTAAATGTAAAGTTTCTTTTATCATAAATGTAATAAACACTATAGCAAATGTATATAGAAAAGAAATGTACAGAAAAGAAAACAAAATCAGCTACAGGGACCCATAGATAACTACTCCAGCTTTTTAATATATATTTTAATATAAACTAACATAGTTAGATTATTTTCATTTCACCAAAACATTTTCTATGATACTAAAAAATTTTATAAGATCAAAATAATACATTTTATGTTACAACAATTGTCAATAATAATAAAATCTTTATGAATGTTTTAAATTACTACATATAATTCTGCCATATGGGTATACCGTAATTTGCTTAAATATTATGCAAATCTTGAACTTTAAATTAAAAAAAAATTTTAACATTAAATACCATACTAGTATAAATATTTTTCTGCATAAAGCTTTTTAAAATTTAGAATTATATTCTTAAAATACACTTCAAAGTGATGTTTTAACATTTACTCATTTTATTCTGCAAGCATTTATTGAGCACCTATTATGTTTTAGACACATTGCTAGCTATTGAAAAAAGCAGTGTGTTTATTGTGTGATGAATATTTGCCAGGTTCTATGCTAAGGGTGTCTATATTAGTTTGCTAAGGCGTCCATGACAAATTAATACAAAAGGTTGGGAGGGGCAGCGGTGAGGAGATACCCCTCGACCAAGGTAAGGAGCTGCGGCTGCACTTTGCTGGAGCAGCCGTGAGGAGATACCCCATGTCCAAGGTAAGAGAAACCCAAGTAAGACAGTAGGTGTTGCAAGAGGGCAGACACACTGAAACCATAATCACAGAAAACTAGTCAAACTAATCACACTAGGCCCACAGCCTTGTCTAACTCAATGAAACTAAGCCATGCCCTGTGGGGCCACCCAAGATGGGCAGGCATGATGGAGAGGTCTGACAGAATGTGGTCCACTGGAGAAGGGAATGGTAAACCACTTCAGTATTCTTGCCTTGAGAACCCCATGAACAGTATGAAAAGGCAAAATGATAGGATACTGAAAGAGGAACTCCCCAGGTTATTAGGTGCCCAATATGCTACTGGAGATCAGTGGAGAAATAACTCCAGAAAGAATGAAGGAATGGAGCCAAAGCAAAAACAATACCCAGCTGTGGATGGGACTGGTGGTAGAAGCAAGGTCCAATGCTGTAAAGAGCAATATTGCATAGGAACCTGGAATGTCAGGTCCATGAATCAAGGCAAATTGGAAGTGGTCAAACAAGAGATGGCAAGAGTGAATGTTGACATTCTAGGAATCAGCGAACTAAAATGGACTGGAACGGGTGAATTTAACTCAGATGACCATTATATCTACTACTGAGGGCAGGAATCCCTCAGAAGAAATGGAGTAGCCATCATGGTCAACAAAAGAGTCCGAAATGCAGTACTTGGATGCAATCTCAAAAATGACAGAATGATCTCTGTTCGTCTCCAAGGCAAACCATTCAATATCACAGTAATCTAAGTCTATGCCCCAACCAGTAATGCTGAAGAAGCTGAAGTTGAACAGTTCTATGAAGACCTACAAGACCTTTTAGAACTAACACCCTAAAAAGATGTCCTTTTCATTATAGGGGACTGGAATGCAAAAGTAGGAAGTCAAGAAACACCTGGAGTAACAGGCAAATTTGGCCTTGGAGCACGGAATGAAGCAGGGCAAAGACTAATAGTTTTGCCAGGAAATGCACTGGTCATAGCAAACACCCTATTCCAACAACACAAGAGAAGACTCTACACATGGACATCACCAGATGGTCAACACCGAAATCAGATTGATTATATTCTTTGCAGCCAAAGATGGAGAAGTTCTATCCAGTCAACAAAAACAAGACCAGGAGCTGACTGTGGCTCAGATCATGAACTCCTTATTGCCAAATTCAGACTCAGATTGAAGAAAGTGGGGAAAACCACTAGACCGTTCAGGTATGACCTAAATCAATCCCTTATGATTGTACAGTGGAAGTGAAAAATAGTCTTAAGGGACTAGATCTGATAGAGTGCCTGATGAACTATGGAATGAGGTTCATGACACTGTACAGGAGACAGGGATCAAGACCAT
Source organism: Capra hircus (assembly GCF_001704415.2). NCBI lineage: Eukaryota > Metazoa > Chordata > Mammalia > Artiodactyla > Bovidae > Capra > Capra hircus. Next base: position 6,980,696 of record NC_030810.1, on the reverse strand, counting down.
CCCCATGGAAAAGAAATGCAAAAAAGCAAACTGGCTGTCTGAGGAAGCCTTACAAATAGCTGTGAAAAGAAGAGAAGTAAAAAGCAAAGGAGAAAAGGAAAGATACAAGCATCTGAATGCAGAGTTCCAACGAATAGCAAGAAGAGATAAGAAAGCCTTACTCGGTGATCAATGCAAAGAAATAGAGGAAAAGAATAGAATGGGAAAGACTAGAGATCTCTTCAAGAAAATTAGAGATACCAAGGGAACATTTCATGCAAAGATGGGCTCGATAAAGGGCAGAAATGGTATGGACCTAACAGAAGCAAAAGATATTAAGAAGAGGTGGCAAGAATACACAGAAGAACTATACAAAAAAGATCTTCACGACCAAGATAATGACGATGGTGTCATCACTCACCTAGAGCCAGACATCCTGGAACGTGAAGTCAAGTGGGCCTTAGAAAGAAAGCATCACTATGAACAAAGCTAGTGGAGGTGATGGAATACCAGTTGAGCTATTTCAAATTCTGAAAGATGATGCTGTGAAAGTGCTGCACTCAATGTGCCAGCAAATTTGGAAAACTCAGCAGTGGCTACGGGACTGGAAAAGGTCAGTTTTCATTTTAATCCCAAAGAAAGGCAATGCCAAAGAATGCTCAAACTACCACACAATTGCACTCATCTCACATGCTAGTAAAGTAATGCTCAAAATTCTCCAAGCCAGGCTTCAGCAATACATGAACCATGAACTTCTAGATGTTCAAGCTGGTTTTAGAAAAGGCAGAGGAACCAGAGATCAAATTGCCAACATCCACTGGATCATGGAAAAAGCAAGAGAGTTCCAGAAAAACATCTATTTCTGCTTTATTGACTATGCCAAAGTCTTTGACTGTGCGGATCACAATAAACTGTGGAAAATTCTTCAAGAGATAGGAATACCAGACCACCTAACCTGCTTCTTGAGAAACCTGTATGCAGGGCAGGAAGAAACAGTTAGAACTGGACATGGAACAACAGACTGGTTCCAAATAGGAAAAGGAGTATGTCAAGGCTGTATATTGTCACCCTGCTTATTTAACTTCTATGCAGAGTACATCATGAGAAAGGCTGGACTGAAAGAAACACAAGCTGGAATCAAGATTGCCGGGAGAAATATCAATAACCTCAGATATACAGGTGACACCACCCTTATGGCAGAAAGTGAAGAGGAGCTAAAAAGCCTCTTGATGAAAGTGAAAGAGGAGAGTGAAAAAGTTGGCTTAAAACTCAACATTTAGAAAACGAAGATCATGGCATCTGGTCCCATCACTTCATTGGAAATAGATGGGGAAACAGTGGAAACAGTGTCAGACTTTTTTTGGGTGGGGGCTTCAAAATCACTGCAGATGGTGACTGCAGCCATTAAATTAAAAGACGCTTACTCCTTGGAGGAAAATTTATGACCAACCTAGATAGTACATTCAAAAGCAGAGACGTTACTTTGCCGACTAAGGTCCGTCTAGTCAAGGCTATGGTTTTTCCTGTGGCCATGTATCGATGTGAGAGTTGGACTGTGAAGAAGGCTGAGCGCTGAAGAATTGATGCTTTTGAAGTGTGGTGTTGGAGAAGACTCTTGAGAGTCCCTTGGACTGCAGGGAGATCCAACCAGTCCATTCTGAAGGAGATCAGCCCTGGGTGTTCTTTGGAGGGAATGATGCTAAAACTGAAACTCCAGTACTTTGGCCACCTCATGTGAAGAGTTGACTAATTGGAAAAGACTCTGATGCTGGGATGGATTGGGGGCAGGAGGAGAAGGGGACGACCGAGGATGAGATGGCTGAATGGCATCACTGACTCGATGAACTTGAGTCTGAGTGAACTCTTGGAGGTGGTGATGGACAGGGAGGCCTGGCGTGCTGCAATTCATGGAGTCACAAAGAGTCGGACAGGACTGAGCAATTGAACTGAACTGAACGGAGTGGCTTGACCGACAGAATTTATTCTCTCACAGTTCTGAAGACTAGAAATCTGAGACCAATGTGCCAGCAGGGCTCTGCTCCTTCCAAAGGACCCAGGAAGACCTCCCTTGTCTGTTCTTAGTTTCTATGCGGTCAGCAGTCCTTGGCATTCCTTGGCTTGACCCTGATCACTCCAATCTCGGTCTGCATCATCTCATGGCTTCCTTCCCTCTGTGTCCAAACTCCCTGCTTCTTGCAAGGATACCAGTCACTGAGTTTTGGCTCACCCTAATGCAGTGTGACCTCCTCTGCACTTGATTGCACCTGCCAAGCCCTTGTTTCCAAACAAGGCTGTGTTCCCAGATTCCGGGTAGACATGAATCTTTGGAGGGCACTTTCCAGTGGTTCATGAACAGTGCTTTGATTCTCACAATTGCCCTTTGGGTAAGTGTGTCTACCATTCTGAAGACAGTTATCCTTTTGAGGGTCATTCAGAGAGGAAGCTGTGAACTAGATGCTCGAAGCTGTGCATTCCAACTCCGAGACTGTTGCCTGCTAACACCAGCAACGCTGCTGGAGGGGCTATTTGTGCCAGAGGCCAACAGGTTAGGAGAAGGAGCAAAAACTAAGGGCCTTCCCAACCAGAGGATGTCAAATCTCCAGCCCTGTGAGTTACCATGACCTCACTCCTCATTTTCTCCTTCAAAAGAGGAGGAGGAGCCGGGGGATGGGGAGAGAAGAGAAGGGCACTGAGCAGGGGTCCCTGGGAGCTCCAGGTGGGAAGGCCAGGAGTGGCTCAGCAGGGGTTCAGCAGTCCTTACAGCTGCAGTCAAGATCCAGCTGTGGTGCCAGAGGAGTCCTGGGGCAGGTAGGTCACCGAGTGGCTCTGGGAGGTGCCGATGCTAATGGCGACAGAAGGAGCAGCTTTCAGCCAATGCCACCTCCCTTTCCTGATGAGTTTTGCATCCCCCCTGATGAGGACACATGGGCTGGCTTAGAAATAGCATCAGTGGAGTCTCTCTTGGCTTCATCATTTCCACTCTCACATCCTGAATGAGCGCCTCTAAATTTGGAACTGACAAAAGCCTGCCAAAAGATTTCCTTTCAGAAAATAATGGGCTTAATGGGCCTTTTGACAAATGGCTGAGGTTTCATTTTCTGCTACCCCTGAGTTCAAACTATTTTCCCCTTTTTTAAAAAAGGAGGTGTCATGTGCATCTTTGTTTCCAATAGTTGGATCAGAGTGGAGGGGAAAAGTCTCTGTGGAGTGACTTCCCTGTGAAACCAGACCTCGGTCTTCTGAAATACTAGGAGGACTCTGTCTGGTTTAAGGAGTCTAACTGTGAGAAAATGGTCTTCCCACCGATTGCTGTCAGAAAGGTAGGAGGAAAGCTCGGGAGACTGAGGAGGCAGCTCCATGTCTCAGAGGGGCGGGCCCATCTGTCCTTGGTCTCTGGCAACTCCAGATGCCGCTTCTCTGGGATGGTGGCTGGGGGCTTTTCTGATCTTGCTCCTTTATAAGCACATTTGTGCCATATCAATCTGGTTTTGTTCAACTTCTAGCAAGAGAGAAATGCCCCTTTTAGTAGAATGCGATGGAGCCTATGCATGGAACACGGCTTTTCCCCCTTCCAGCCTCAATTTTAAATCAAAAAAGTCATCCAAAAGAGAAGAAGGTGCATTAGCCCTAGAACCAGGAATTGTGCATTTCAGAAGCATGCCGTCAACCTCATAGGGTCTCGGTAAAGATCATGCAGTGAAAATCAGACGGAGGGTGTGGGCCAGGTTGCTGGACATGTGGGTCCCATCCTTCCTGGGAGGGCAACAGCCGGGCTCCAGCTACCCCTATGGCTCGTGCTGCAGAGAAGAGAGGCAAGGCGGGAGCGGGGGGATGGTGGCGGGGAGGAGTGGCGTGGGCAGGGGTGAGGAGCCACCCTTATGCAGCAGAGAAACTCTTTGGGGCAGCCCTGAAGCCCCTTAGGGAATGCAACCTCTGACCTATGTGAAAAGTAGGGTAAGTCATAGGTTTGCTTTCTCCCTTGTCTTGGCTTAGACACTTTCAGCAGGATCCTGTACAGAGGGTCCTCATCTCTTCTAGAAACCACCACCAGTGCTTCCAGGCATAGCCAGAACCCCCACCCCTACATAATAAGCAGGCTGAGAAATACAGCTGGAGCTTCCAAAGATGATGCTGGTTCCAACAGAAATCAGTCTAGGGACGCAGAGCAAACTCCATCCTCATCGTGCTCCCTAACTTCTGGGTGTGCAATACACTACTGAGCCAGGAAGAGAGCTTTAGAGAGTCCCTAATTTGTGTTCTTAGTGGATACTCGCTCTGTGAATATTAATAGAACGGTATGAGAACAGGAAATGAGGTTTTCTGATGACAAGTACAGCCCTTGAATTAAAAAAAAAAATCACTGAAAGTAGGAAAGTTTAGATCAGGTGCTCCAAAATTCTCAGAGGAAGAGTCTGCAGAGCTTAATGAGAAAAGCAAAATTAACTAGATAAATAAATAAATGATATATAGAGATAAATAAAGGACACAGAGGACAAATTCAGGAGGTTGAAAATAGCTGTCTTCAGGATGGGCTTCCCAGGTGGCATTAATGGTAAAAAACCCACTTGCCAATGCAGGTAACTTAAGAAACACTGGTTTGATCCTTGGGTCTGGAAGACTCCTTGGAGGAAGTCATGGAAACCCACTCCAGTATTCTTGCCTGGAGAATCCCATGGACAGAAGAACCTGGTGGGTTACAGTCCATAGGGTCGCACAGAGTTGGACACGACTGAAACGACTTAGCATGGCGGGACACTCCATTTTTCTTGATTATTATGGTTTCCATTCCTAAGAACTGCCCATTTATGAGGATTACCTGCAGTCCTTGCTAAGAATACAGATTTCAGGATCTTTCCTCAAATGTTTTACATTTGGCTTTGAGGAGGTAGAAGGACCTGGAAATTTAATTTATCCAGCACCAGACATTATCTTCAGTTCAGTTCAGTTCAGTTGCTCAGTCGTGTCCGACTCTTTGTGACCCCATGAATTGCAGCACACCAGGCCTCCCTGTCCATCATCAACTCCCAGAGTTCACTCAAATTCACGACCATCGAGTTGGTGATGCCATCCAACCATCTCATCCTCTATTGTCTCCTTCTCCTCCTGCCCGCAATCCTTCCCAGCATCAGAGTCTTTTCCAATGAGTCAACTCTTCGCATGAGGTGGCCAAAGTACTGGAGTTTCAGCTTTAGGATCAGTCCTTCCAATGAACAGCCAGGACTGATCTCCTTTAGAATGGACTGGTTGGATCTCCTTGCAGTCCAAGGGACTCTCAAGAGTCTTCTCCAACACCACAATTCAAAAGCATCAATTCTTCAGCACTCAGCTTTCTTTACAGTCCAACTCTCACATCCATACATGACCACTGGAAAAACCATAGCCTTGACTAGATGGAACTTTGTTGGCAAAGTAATGTCTCTGCTTTGGAATATGCTACCTAGGTTGGTCATAACTTTCCTTCTAAGGAGTAAGCATCTTTTAATTTTGTGGCTGCAGTCACCATCTGCAGTGATTATCTTAGGATCTTCTAAATTTGGGTATCTGGTATATTACCATGTCCTTTTCAAAAAACTAATTTTTGATTTACTTAGCACATTTGCTGTCTTTGTAATTCATTTATTTCTAGTTTTGTCTTCATCATTTTTTCCCTGAGTTTTGCTTTCCCCTCCCTCGTCCTTTTCTAGATTTTTCAGATAAATCCTGATAGTTTTCTTTTTTCTCAAGTGATAAAATCTTTTAAAATATAGACTTTTCATCTGGGGAAATTTTGTCCAAATTACATATCTTTTGATTAACAGAATTTGCATGGGTATTATTTTCTAAATAAGTTGTAACTATGACTGATCCTTTTTATTATACAGCATTGTTTAAAATTTTTTCACTTGATTTTTAACTTCTAAAATTTTTTAAAAATTTCATTGTCAGGAAAGGCCTTCAATTCTATGACCAATTAGAAGAAATATAGTCAACTAACATCTAAGCAAAATTATAAAGTTGTTAGGATGGGTATATAAATTTGTAGATAAGAGACATTGCTAAATAGAATAAACAGAGTTAAATACTAGACTACATCAATTCAGAGCAGGATTTCTTCACCTTAACACTGTCGACAGTTTAGACCAAGTTAATTCTTTGTGATGGGGGCTGCTCTGTGCGTGTAGGAGGTTTAGCAACATCCCTGGTCTCCACCCACTGGATACCTCTATTAGTGCGTGCTCAGTCACTTCAGTCGTGTCCAACTCTTTGCAACCCTATGGGCCATAGCTCACCAGGCTCCTCTGTCCATGGGATTCTCCAGGCAAGAATGCTGGAGTGGGTTGCCAAGCCCTCTTCCAGGGAATCCTCCGACCCAGGGGTTAGACCTGAGCCTCTTACATCTCCCGCACTGGCAGGCGAGTTCTTTGCCACTAACACCACCTGTGTAAGTATTAACCCCCAAACCCATCTTCTAGGAGGTAAAAACACCCCAACTGAAAGCCACTGAGTTAGAGAAAATGACTTCTATCTTTTTTCTGGGATGAATTTGGACACCTGCAGGTTTTAAACCCACCATCCTTTTCCCTTTCAAAATCCTTTCTCCAGCACAGGCTCACTCCGCTGGGCTTCAGTAGGGGCAGGGAGCAGGGAGGAAGAAGGAGGTTGCTTTGAAAAGCTCACAGTAATGTGCTTTAATCAATTTATTGATTTCTTTTTCTGTCTGGGAGAGCTCACAATCCCTTTTCCTCTCCATCAATGGCAGCAGTGTCTTAAGCCATTATTATTAAAATAACGACAAAAGTAGCTGAAACAATTCCCATAAGACAGTTATACAGCAGGTCCACAATGCATGCTAATAGTTTCTCCAAAGTATTTATTTTACATCCCTGAATGGTGGGCATTTTTAAAATTAACTTTTAATAGACTATTTCATTCACTTTATTTTTTATACAATTTTGAAAGATTACTTTCCATTTACAGTTGTTACAAAATATTGGCTATATTCCCTCTGTTGTGCAATAAATACATCCTTGAGCCTCCTCGATAGTTTGTATAGCCTAGTCCCTGGTTCCTGTATTGCTCCTTCCCTCACCTCCAACGGTAAGCATTAGCTTGTTCTCTAAATCTGAGTCTGTTCCTTTTTTGTTAGATTCACTAGCTTGCTGCATTTTTCAGATTCCACATATAAGTGATATCACACAGTATTTCTCTTTGTCTGATTTACTTCACTTAGTGTAATGCCCTCCAAGTCCATCCGTGTTGCTGCAAATGGCAAACTTTCATTCTTTTTTATGGCTGAGTAGCATTCCATTAAATACATACATACATACATACATATGTATATGTATAATATATGTATGGACCATTGCCTGCCAAGTTCCTCTTTTCATGGGGTTCTCCAGGCGAGAATACTAGAGTGGTTAACCATGCCCTCCTCCAGGGGATCTTCCTACCAGGAATTGAACCTGCGTCTCTTACGTCTCCTGCCCTGGCATGTGGGTTCCTTACCACTAACACCACCTGGGAAGTCACATATATATCACATCTTCCTTATCCAGTCACCTCTCACCTCTTGAGAGACAATAAGTTATAGACATTTTAAGCCTCCTCTTATATTAAATTAATTGAAGCCCCAGTAGATTAAAAGATTGGTCCCAGGATACATAAATATTTAAGAGGCGGTAGACTGGAGATGGGACCTCAGGGTGCTCTGATTTCCACATGAATGCTATGACTTCTTAGCTAAGATGGAAATGTGTTTACTGTGTCTTATTTGCCCCTTCCCCAGTTCTCACAAAATTGCACATAAAGGTCATAAAACTACACTGCTTTTTCCTTCTATTTTACAAAGTTTATATTCTGTTGGATGAAAGATAAGGCTAAAAAGAAAGTCAGAAAATGCTCATGTTGTTTGATCCACTAATTCTGCTGATGGCAATCCATCCTGATGAAATGCAATGGAGTTACCTTGCAATAAAATATTTCTCATATGTATGACAGTAAAACCTTTAGGAAAGTACAAATGTCCAAGATAAGATAATCGGTTACTAATTATGATTCAGCCACACAATAGAGTCTTACAAAATATTTAAATTATTCTTATGAAGCTATTTTACTAGATTTTTTGTTTTAAGATAGATGTTAATTGTTTTTTTAAATTTAGGTTTATGTTTATTTATTTAATATAAATTTATTTATTTTAATTAGAGGTTAATTACTTTACAACATTGTATTGGTTTTGCCATACATCAACATGAATCCGCCACAAGTGTACACATAAAAATAACAGAGCATGAAACAATGCAAATATGAAAGTAAAAATTCTGTTAAGTATTTCAATGTGCAGTATAATAATCATTAGGGCTATTGATACATTCACTGGCTTCCCTCATTCTGAATGTAGATTGAACTTGCCCACCCACTTCAAATTAGACGTGGTCATGTGACTCATTTTGGCCAATGAAATGTGACCATCCATGAGCCTGCCCTTTCCCAGCAGACTTGTCACTACTGTCATCAACCATCCATGATCTGGCAGCAAATGATGGGCTTTCCTGATGGTTCAGCGTGTAAAGAATCTGCCTGCAATGCAGGAGACGCAGGAGATCCAGATTCCACCTTTGGGTTCGGAAGATCCTCCTGAAGGAGAAAATGGCAGCCCACTCCAGTATTCTTGCCTGGAGAATCCCATGGACAGAGGAGCCTGGCGGGCTACAGTCCAAAGGGTTGCAAAGAGTCAGACACAACTGAGCAACTAAGCATGAAACATTTACATTTTTTTGTTGCCTTTCTTTGATTTTTTAATAAAGTTAAATCACTTCATGTTGAAAGTTTATAGTTATCCTTTTGTGAGCTAATTCCTCAAGTCACTTAACTAATTTCTATTGTCAGTATACTTTGCATCTTGACCCATTCGCTGCCAGGTAGGTTGCAAAGATTTTATTTCTCTCATGTTTTCTTTCAACTTTCTCATGGTTTCGTCACAAAGTAGTTAGTGTTTACATAGTCAGATTTTATTCTTTATTTAAAAGTTTTCGTCTTATGGCATGCTTAGAAAATGCTTCCTCACTTCAAAATTATGAATAGTCATCTAATGCTGTATTCTAGTGCTTTGCTGTTTTTAATTTTTGATATTTAATTTTTGTATAATCTAGAATTTCCTTTGGATTAAGGAGAGAATTCTAGTGATTGAATTTTATTTTCCTTTTCAACTACATAACGTATTGTTCCAATGTCATTTATTCCTTTGTTTGTTTTGTTAGGTTCAGTTGTGTGTCTTTGTGGTCCCATGGACTGCAGCCCGCCAGGCTTCTCTGTCTATAGAATTCTCCAGGCAACAGTACTGGAGGGGGTTGCCGTTTCCTCCTCTGGGGGGTCTTCCCCACCCAGGGATCGAATCAGTGTCTCCTGAGTCTCCTGCCTTAGTAGGCAGACCCTTCACCACTAGCACCACTCGGGAAGTCCCCAGTGTCATTTTTTCTAAGTTGATATGTTGTATTTTCATTTTGATTCATTTCAAGGAATTTTCTTGTCCTTTTTTTCGCCCCTTGGCAAGGGGGCTATTAATTCCCTAACCAGGGATCAAACTTCCATCCCCTGCAGTGGAAACACAGTCTTAACCATTGGACCACTAGGAAAGTTCCCCAATGTCATGTATTAAAGCATCTCTCTTACCCCCATTGACTTAAAATTATGCAGAGTGTTTGATGACATGGGAACATACTTCTCACAGCGCCATGTGTGAAGAGTCGAGTGAAACAAGGCTGTAACTGACAGAATGCCTCCTGTCTCAAACAAATGTATTTATAGAAAAGTTTTGGAAGGAATTATACAATGTTATTTGGGGGAGAGAATTTTTACTTTAATATTTTATATATTTTCTAAAATTCCCACAAAGCATTATTTTGTTTCATAATCAGGAAAAAAACATATATCATTTTAAACTACTATGCTCTTAAATGAAGGAAGGAAAGGGGACTATAAATTCAGCTTGTTTTCCTCTTAGAATTATTTTCCATGCCTTAGCAATATTGTTCAAAGTTCTCTGAATTCTGGCAAACATTGTTAGTTAATTTTCTACTCTAGAGTGCTTCCATATCTCAAATTCATCACCCTATAAACTTTCCAAGCAGTGGGGATAAATGTGAATTTTCTCAAGTGAAGAATTATAGTGCATCTTTAGTAAAAATGCAGAATCTTAGGGATGCAATTGGATTGTGCAAAGAAAGATAAAGTGGAGATTTGCGGTGATGAAACTCAACTCACTCTCCTGCTGTTTAATGTTTCTTTCCTTTTACTTCTTGTTACAATAGATTTTGGAAATAGCTTGGCTTTACTTTTCTGTTTTCTTACTAATGCTTTGAGAAGTCAAGCCACTTGCCTTTATGAGCATCATGATAAATATCAGCTCTTACAATTCACAGTGAGATTTTATACAGCAGTGAAAACAACTATATCTGGCCCTTAGAAATATGTTCATATGAATATGTGCATATATGTTCATATATTTATGATGGATTTCATAAATGTGCAAAATAAGCAAATCACTGATCAGCAAGATATTTTTATCATAAGTGTAAAACATATAAAAAAGTGCTCTCTATTGTTTAGGGATGATGTAGGAATGATATAAAGAAATGCATGAGGTGAATGATAACTGTCTTTTCAGGCCAGTGGTTAGCTCTGATGGGGAGTACGCCAGGGAAGGCCATGTGGAAGGTGGAAGAAATCCTGAGAACCTTGACTCTGTGAGAGAACTGAATCTGCACTCAGAAAAGGAGAAGGTTGGTGATGGCAAACCAATGCACCAAGGTCCAGAATGCAGGAGAAGCCTGGTTCCCTCTCCATTCTTTCCCTTTCCAGTCTGGAGCTGGGCTCCATCACCCTGTGACTTCTGATTGGGTTTGGCTTTGGGGCAGCACCAGCAGAGATTGGAATGTGGGAATAGGGGTTGGTGAAGGTTTTATTATTATTGATATTCCCTGGACCCCTCCCTTCCAGGCTGCAGGCCGACACTGGCTGCAGGCCCTTTCCTGCTGAGTGCCTGGAACAACCTCTTGCCTCTTCAGTCTAGCAGGGCGATGACTCTCTGATGTTGCTCATCCGAGGGCATATCACCCTTCCTTGTTGATCTTCTATGTTGTCGTTGTTCAGCCCCTCAGTCGTGTCTGACTCTGCGACCCATGGACTGCAGCAAGCCAGGCTCTTCTGTCCTCTACTATCTCCCAGAGTTTGCTCAGACTCATGTCCTTTGAGTCCGTGATGCCATCTAAACATCTCATCCTTTGCCGCCCCCTTCTCCTTTTGCCTTCCATCTTTGCCAGCATCAGGGTCTTTTCACATGAGTTGGCCCTTCACCAGAGTATTGGAGCTTCAGTTTCAGCATCAGTTCTTCCAATGAATATTCGGGGTTGATTTCCTTTAGGATTGACTGGTTTGATCTTCTTGCACTCCAGGTGACTCTCAAGAGTCTCCTCCAACACCACAATTCTAAAACATCAGTTCTTCAGCGTTCAGCATTATGGTCCAGCGCTCACATCTGCACATGACTACTGGAAAACCATATATATGATCTTCTACAACTGTTGCATGCACAGATCTTGAAAATGGATCATTTATTAAGCTGTCCTCAATTACCTTTTTTGAATGAGTCATGAGGCCTGCAGCTTTTCTGACTCGTAAAGCATATGACAGATTAGCTTCCTATGGCTGCTGTAACAAACTATCACAAATTCAGTGGTTTAAAGTCACTTATATTTGTTTTCTTGTGGTTCTGGATCACATCACATTCTCATGTTGAAGCCAATATAAAAGGAAGACATAGCTTGACTTCTCATATTTGGTTTTGCTAAATCCTATAAAGGAAGCCATCTTATTCATCTTATTCAACACATATAATAAGCCATCGTATTCAATAAGCCACCTTATTCAACACTACTTATTCAGGTGGTCTTAAAGGCACTCCCGTTCATCCCTGAGTCTGCCTTTTCTATCTCCCTAATATGAAAAAGTGAAGTGAAAGTGTGTCAGTTGCTCAGTCATGTCTGACTCTTCATGACCCCATGGACTGTAGCTTGCCAACCTCCTCTGTCCATGGAATTCTTCAGGCAAGGATACTGGAGTGGGTAGCCATTCCCTTCTTCAGGGCATCTTCCCAATTCAGGGACTGAACCCTAGTCTCCTTCATTGTAGGCAGATTCTTTATCATCTGAGCTACCAGGGAAGCCCCTTACTATATAGACCCTCTCAATCTTATAGTCTCGTAATTTCAGGCAATGGTTAAATAGAACCAAAGTGAATTATAGCACATTTCAGATCGAGTGACCTCACATGATTGTTTTTAAGAGTTGCAGATGCTGTGTTCAGTCAGTAGAGGTACATTGGTTTTAAGTTAGGATTAGCCGGACTTAGAAAACTGAGCATTTTTATATCGTAACAATAGCTTTTACAAGCTTCAATTATTAATTAGTTTAAATGTTACTTCTTTCTTCTATTTTCTAGGGGTCTTTGAACTTACATTTTGTTTGCCTTATTTTGCTTATTTATGACACAGTGATGGAATAATTTATCAGGCTGTTGTCAGCGTAAAGATGGTAAAGATTCAAAAGTCTATTAGGGTCCCTACAACATAGAAAGTACATGAAAGCATTAGTTCCCAGGCTGTTTTTCCAGTTGACCTCATGCAGAACAGTAATACACCACTATCAGAATGCTCATTCTTAGTAAAATTCAGTTCAGTAATCACTTACTGAACATATGCATTAAGGAATTCTAGGCACTGAAGGGGATACAGAATGTATGGGCTACATCTTCTTCCACTATGAAGTTTACAGTCAGATGAGTAAGGCAAACGAGAGCAGAAACAACCCTAACAGAGCATAGAAATATAAATGTATCTCTTTGTATACATTAACAGCGACGGTTTTAGACTGATCGTCACAGCCTTCCCACCTGATATTCACTATTATACATGCCTGCCATTTGGTGCCAGCTGGTTGGAATCAGGGGTGTAGTTTGTGGCCATGGAACAGTGGGCTAGTTCTAACCAGGGTCATGGTCCTGCTAACATAGTATTCTAACCAGCTGAGCTCATCAGACAGAGAAATACAAATTTGCCCCGAAAATGGTACTTGTGATAACCTTGAAAATAAAAGAATTTTACTGAAAGAATCAATAAGGATTACTGGGTTCCTTAAAAGACTGTTTCAAAATCCAATTCGATGTATAATTATTACCTTTTATGAGTAAGTCACTGTGTTTGGCTATGGGGAAGATTGTACAGTGAGTAAGTCAAGGAAAGCACAGTCTTACTCTTAAAGAAACTGACAAACTATTTGTGGGGAGTAGCCTTGAGGGCGACTAAGGCAGGATATGACAAGGGCTTTGGCAGACATGCTGGGCTATGGGGCCTGAAGCAGAGAGGATAGATTTGGTTGAATGGGTTAACAGAGAGGTCAAGGAAGTGGGGCATTTGAAATAGAAGTTGAAGAATGTGAATATACTTGAATATACTCAAGTATATTTGAATGTACTCGAATATACATGTGAATGTACTTGAAATATTGCATACACCTTAACATCTATTTATTCAGTTTTGCTTACAACTTGCTTGATTTTCTGAAGCTATTTTAAAAATTAACCAAGTGGTACAAATTACATTATCATAAAATGCAAACACAGAGTCAAATACCAAAGTCTCCATCACCACGACTCTTATTTCAACTCCTTTCTCCACAGATTGATTTAGGTATTATTCAGAACATCTCCTATTTACTTACATTCATTTGCACTTAAACAAATATATGGAAAAACATTGGCTATGTACAAACTTGCTCAGCCTGTGGCTTTTTAAGCAATTTAACAATGTGTTTTGCCTTTTCTCATGTCAGCTCCTTTTTCATGTCTGAATGGTTATCTCTAGACCCATGCCATCCACCATGACTTCCACTAGCCACTTCAGATCTATTTCAACTTAAATTTAAGGTAATTAGAATAAAATAAAGTTTAATATTCAGTTATTCAACTGCACCTACCATATTTCAAGTGTTCAATAACCACATAGATACTGTGCCAGACAGAATAGATACAGAAAATTTCCATCATTGCTAAAGATTCTACTTCATGGGGCTTCTCTTGTGACTCAGACAGTAAAGAATCTACCTGCCGACGCAGGAGATGTGGGTTCAATCCCTGGGTTGGGAAGATACCTTGGAAAAGGGAATGGCTACCTACTCTAGTCTTCTTGCTTGAAAAATTGAATGGACGAACGAGCCTGGTGGGCTACAGCCTATGGTGTCACAAAGAGTTGGACACAGCTGAGCAATTGAGCACACACACACACTACTCACTGCATGGAACTGCACCACACTACAAATGCACCAACAGTCACTTATACATTCAGTCTCTGCTGAAGAACATTTAGTGTCTTTCCCACTTTTCACTATAATAAAAATGCTGCAGGGAACACTTTGAATACCCGTCTTCTATACATGGGGGAAGTTTGGTGTGGAAAAATTTCTAGCATAGAGTTGTCAGGGTGGCTTACAAGGATGCTTCAATTTGGATTGCTAGTGCTGAATTTCCTCTTAAAAGTTTGCACTAGTTATATCACTTTAGAACTTCCTTGAATGCTATTTTTCACGTGTTTACCAGCCACGGAGATTGCAAATCCCTACAATCTGGCCACTCTGATGGACAAAGAGAAAAAAATCCTGCTGTCTTTTTAATTTGAATTTTCTGATTTTTCAGTGAGATTGGGCATTGAAAAATAATTTTCAATTGCCTAAAGAAATGCATGAAATTATTTTTTTTATAAAACATTGCAATTTCTTACCTGACTGGTTAACAGTGTTCCAGAAAAATAATTTATCTCTACTGACAAAGATCACAGATATCCTGACCTAGACAAATCATACAGTAAGAAACACGACCAGGCAATAGGCACAAGAAAAAATCCAAGTTTCTACTAGCACCAGTAAAAATGCAAAGTGTAATACAATGTAAAAGAAAGAAGTGAAAAGTAAAGTGTGTATGCATTGAAATGTAAAGTCCATATATGCATATGTTCAAGTTTTATTGACTATAATCGTTCCAGGCACTAAAAATCAAGCACCTTTGGAGTTTAATATAAAGCATTAAATTTGCTGTTGTTTTCAATCACTACGTCATGTCCGATTCTTTGTGACCCCATGGACTGTAGCATGCCAGGCCTTCCTGTCCTTCACCATCTCCTGGAGTTTGCTCAAACGCATGTCCTTCGAGTCGATGATGCCATCCAACCATCTCATCCTCTGTCGCCCCTTCTCCTCCTGCCCTCAATCTTTCCCAGCATCAGGGTCTTTTCCAATGAACTGGCTCTTCTCATCAGGCAGACAAAGTACTGGAGCTTCAGCTTCAGCATCAGTCCTTCCACTGAATATTTGGGGTTGATTTCCTTTAAGACTGACAGTAAATACTATTGATGAATTCTCTGAATCAGTAATACAACTAGGATAGTCTTACAACATGTTCTTTTGGTTAGTTGGTTTTTATTGGGTGGGGGCAGGGATGGGAAGAACTTGTTAGTTTCAGCTTATCTGTAATGACATGTCTTGCCAATGATTAGTTTGAAAAACCTGAGCTGAGAGCAGCAGGCAGAGAATCGATTGACAGGCAACAGGGCAAACAATCCATTGTTGCTAAGAAACGCCATCCTTAGAAGAACAGCAACACATTCACCCCCATATGAAAGCCGAGCCCAGATTCACTCCAGGGAACCTGCTCCGTGCGGAAGATATCAGGCAGCCACGGTCCTCCTGGCCACGGATGCTACAGAAGCAGAAAGGAAGATTCTGCAGCAAAGGTGCATAAGAGGAATAAATAAAAACCAACTTTGGAACCTGTTGAATAAAATCAGTATAATTCATAGACTGTCTAAAGAGGAAGCGACGTGTCATTGTTAAGCCACAACCACTAGAAACAGTTAGATTGAGATACCTGTGTGGCCTTGATTAAGACATAATTAAGGCCTTAATGCTCATTGGCTTTGGAGGCTGGCTGAACAGGTATTTAGTGGTGTTAAGCAGGTAGTGTAGTGGCTACCGTCATCTTCATTGAACCTCTAGCAAAAGCTGAAGCATCCCTTCCAAGAAAAGGACGTTGTCCCCCATAGGGAGGCAAGAGCTGTGAGAGGATACAGAGATGGGGCCTCTAGTTGGGGGCAGAAGGATAACACAGCATGTGGTTAAGTTCACTGAGACTGCCAGGAGTTCATGTCTTATACTGTTGCTTAGTCACTAAGTCGTGTACTATTCTTGGTGACCCTGTGGACTGCACCAGGCTCCTCTGTCCATGGGATTTTTCAGGCAAGTGGAGTGGGTAGCCATTTCCTTCTCCAGGGGATCTTCCCGACCCAGGGATTGAACCTGCATCTCCTGCATTTATGGAAGTGTTCTTTAACACTGAGCCACCATGGAGTCCCTTTCTTATACATCAGCTAATTAAAATTTAGACCGAACACTTAAGATTTGCACAGACATAGGAGAAGATGTTAGGACTTAACAGAAAGCAATCAGACATCTGTGAAATGAGAGAGTGGGCCAGAGCATGCTGGGCCCCACAGGAGAGAATTCTGGAGGAGGAGAGGAAGGCAGCTCAAGTGAACGGTGCCCTCAACCCTGGCTCAGAATACTTCCTCCAGGTCAGGACGGCAGAGCCACGAAAGGACACATACGAGGGCCACAGCATCTTGATGGGTGTGTCCCTGTCTCTGCACACGGGTGAAATGTAAATTAACTATGCTTCAATAAGAAAAATAACCTATTTCAAAAATAATTCCAGGAGCATGTCATATCAGCATGGGTTCCATTATTCTTTAAAGGGTCTTTTTCATCTTCGTAAAGATATATAGATTTCCCAGGTGGCTCAGTGGTAAAGAATCCACCTGACAATTCAGGATAAGCAGGAGGCAAAGGTTCGGGTAGGGAAGATACCCTGGAGGAGGAAATGACAGCCCACTCCAGTATTTCTTGCTTGGAAAATTCCATGGACAGAGGAGCCTGTTGGGCTCCATAGGGAGCCCATGGGATCAGTCCATGGGGTTATAGAGAGTTGGATACAACTTAGCAACTGAGCATGCATGCAAAGATACATAAACGTTTTTAAAACATCTGTAGGATAGTTCTTATCTATAGGTAGGTGGATTGGGTGGACTCTACCTCCTAGCAATCATCACCATTCCCTGGTGCCCCAGGTGTGCAAAGCCAGTAAATAGCCTCTTCAGTTCAGTTCAGTCACTCAGTCATATCCAACTCTCTGCCACCCTGTGGACTGCAGCATGACAGGCTTCCCAACTCCTGGAGTTTACTCAAACTCATGTCCGTTAAGTTAGTGATGCCATCCAACCATCTCACCCTCTGTCGTCCCCTTTTCCTCCCACCTTCAATCTTTCCCAGCATCAGGGTCTTTTCAAATAAGTCAGCTCTTCGCATCTGGTGGCCCAAGTATTGGAGCTTCAGCTTTAGCATCAGTCCTTCCAGTGAACAACTAGGACTGATCTCCTTTAGGATGAACTGGTTGGATCTCCTTGCAGTCCAAGGGACTCTCAAGAGTCTTCTCCAACACCACAGTTCAAAAGCATCAGTTCTTCAGCACTCAGCTTTCTTTATAGTCACATCCATACATGACTACTGGAAAAACCATAGCCTTGACTAGACAGACCTTTGTTGGCAAAGTGTTGTCTCTGCTTTTTAATATTCTGTTTAGGTTTGTCATAGCTTTTCTTCCAAGGAGCAAGCACCTTTTAATTTCATGGCTGCACTCACCATCTGAAGTGATTTTGGAGCCCCCCAAAATAAAGTCTCTCACTGTTTCCACATCTATTTGCCATGAAGTGATGGGACTTGATGCCATGATCTTAGTTTAATAGCCTCTAGGTGCTATTTGGAAGAAAGAAAAGAAGGAGGGAGGAAGGAAGGAAATAGGGAAGGGAGGGAGGGAAGAGGAAGAAAGAAGCCAAGAATGAATGGCTTATTAACTTCTAAAATCTCTGTGTGTGTGTGTGTGTGTGTGCTCTCACGTGCACACGTGTGCTCACTCATGACTATGTTTGAATGTCATTCTTACGATTATCAGTAAGACCTCACTGGGATCCTTTCCCCATCGTTGATCAAATCGATCCTAGGAAACACCTTTATGATAGAGTAGGGTGGAGCTGGGTGAGAGAACTATAAAAGAAATCTATGTTAATTTCCCTTTGCCTTAAATATGGAATGCACTGGCTGTGGTTAATTTCCTTCAGCTTTCAGTTTCACTTATCAGAAAGGCTTTTTAACTGTTCTTGACATTTAAACAGATATATCCTTAACAATCACCATCAGAATACTAACTTTATGAATGTAGAAAGCTAAGTTCTCTGATGTGAGGTCATTGTTACCGAAACACTGTGTGTGTGTGTGTGTGTGTGTGTGTGTGTGTCTATGTGTCTCATGTCTCAGAGCCTAGTATCTTCCATGTACTTTACTCCCCACAGTTTTGAGTCCAAGAACCACCTCCTGCCAGGTCCCCGTCCCCTATCCTCCTACCTCATCCCAAGCACTTTTCCAGGCTTCACCTGCTATTTCTCCTGTGGGCTGCACCTGTTCAGTTTTCTGAGCTTCCACTGTGTTCCATCTATAATTCTACTCAATCTGGGCACATCCATGTCTATGTCCAAAACACAGTGGCTTTCAAGTAAATATTTTATCTCCTGTGTTTCTTCTATATCCCAATTATTGCAGCCAACTGTCTACCTGAACATTCCCAATTCACCTTGTGCACCAAAGAAGATGCAGTCAGCTTAAAACTGGAAGTCACTGCCTTTGCCACACTGTAAAATGTCTTCTGCCTAAGTTGTCTGCCTTAGCTGATGGAACCTCCATAACCAGTGTTCACTAGAGCCCAGGGAGTCATAAGAGAACCTCTGCTCTCCCCATCTCCTCCCTACAATCCTATCAGTGTCGCCTCCTGAATCTCTTTAATCCACACTTCTCCTCTCTCAACCCTATCAGCTGAGACCATGCCAGCCCCGTCTCTCTTCAGGAATAACCTAAAGACATTGTTACGCTTGAGGTCTCTCAACCCCATTCCCCTCCCCTGTGAGCTATCCTCCCCATAGCTATTTCCACAAGTGCATTTTAAAAAATTAGGGTGTTTTGTTTTAATCCCTTGCATAAAGCAATACCATCACCTACAAACTGAAGCTCTACCCTCATCTGTCCTCTTGCTTTTGATCATCTTCACAGACTCATCTCTTCCTGCTCCAGACACTCTGGACTCTCCAGTCAATGTGAAACAGGTGTAGCTCCTCAGATAAGAACGTTCTTTTACGTCTCTGTGACTTTGCACGGGCTGGTCCTGCTGCCCCGAGTTTCTTACTCACTGTCAGTTCCACCTCATCCTTGCTAAGCTTCACCACCCATACAGCCTCTTCTTACGTGGCCAGACTTCCTTCCCTGTGCCCCTTATATTAGCATTTATTTCAATCTATTGCAATCATTTTTGTTTGTTTGTTTGTTTATATGTCCCCTACCCCGCCTTTGCAGTATAAACCCCTCAACATCCTCTTTAGCACAGTCCCTGGCACGTGGCACATACCTAATAAATGTTTATTGAACGTCCGCATGCACAAATGTCTGTTGATTTAGTGTAATGCACCATGGTTTCATTGGGGAAAGCATCTGAAGCACGTAAGAGTTAGATGTGTTCCTAATAATTTAGAAAAATCCAAAGTCAGTCTTACCTAAAAGAGTCTGGCTCTGCTGAGACCTCGATTTCAGACTGGCAGCCTCCAGAACTGAAAGAGAATAAATGTCCATTGTTTTAAGCCACCCAGCATGTGGCACCTCATTTCACTGCCCTGGACAACTAATACAGCACCTAGCCTAAGAGGAGGGAGGTGGGGAGTGCCAGTGAGTTAAGGGAATTTCTTCCAACAGCAGTTGATCAGTATGAGATGTAAGATGCTAGTTAAAGCTCCCTTCCTCTTTCTGAGAATGCCCTCAGTGTAATGGCCATGACTGAGAAAAAACACCCAGCAGAAAAGCCAAGGCTGATTGAATGACAGCAAATAAAAGTGGTGGAAAGATTGTGGGTAAAGGCCAGAGCTCCTTCCTATCTCCTCTGCTTTTGATTGATCTTCAGACATTTTGGTCCTTTAAACAATCGTGAGATTCTAAGTGATCTATGGGACTACTTTGGCACTAAACTCAAGCATTCTCAGAGAGGGCAGTGGTCAGAGAAAAGGCAAATGGTCATGTTCAAAAAGGGGGTGGGGAGCAGGGCTGGGGAGAAAGAGGGCACGAATCTGGGGGCCTTTGAATATCCTGCTTTTGGGGGGGGGGTGTGGTGTTACAGTGAGGAAGCTTCTAGGAGGATGTCCCTCTCAGCTCTCTGATATTTTCTGAACCTGTTTGTCTGTTCTTGAACGAATGTCAGACTGGTTGTTTTAAAGTTATTATTTTGACGTTGTAATATGTATTCAAATGTGCTAGGGCAAGATCCTCCTTTTATATTCTGTTTCCAAAAGTGACGAGGGTGAGCTGAAAATCTTCAAAATGGGAAAATAGCCGGTAGGATTTGTTTCTGAGTCAGAAAACTTCAGAGATGGCTTGTCTATTTTCATATAATTTTATTCTCAAGTCTATATTTTTAGTAATTTTTTTTTTGGAGAAAATCTACTTGCAATTTTGGTTGGTATTGCTTTGAGTAGATAAATTTGGTGGAAAATGTTATCTTTATAGAGTTAAATTATCCTGTGAAAGAGTATAGAATTCCTCTCCATTTATCTAGATTATTTTCTATGACCTTTGTTAACTTTTGGTTCTTTTAGATATTTAGAGTGTTCTCGGTTAAGTTAAACTCTACATATGTATAAATGTTTTGATGCTTTTGTGAATGCTTATTTTATGTTTTAGCTGGCTATTGCTAATGTTGATAAATTACATTGATTTTTAAACTAATCTCTAATATGGCATATCTATAAAACTAGCTTATTAATTCTAATATTTAATCTGTTAAATCTGTTGCTTTTGTTTTCTAGGTACAAGATGACATCATCCTCAAAGAATGACAGCTTTGTGTTTTGTCTACTAATTAATCTTTTATGGCTCTTTCTTCAGTTTGGGCCAGGACTTCCAGTTTTATACAAAGGTTTGCATTAATAATTTACATTTTTGTGTTGTTCACAAACGTAAAGAGAATGAAGCCAGAGGTTTCCAGCAAGCCTATTTGCCATAGATAGATTTGAACAATGTTTGTGTTTACCCAGTAGGATATTCCTTTCTCTTCCAGGTTTGTGAGCTGTTAAATCTTACCAAATACTTTTTCAGCATGTTTGGAGATAACTGTGTGATTTCCTCCTGTGTCTATGAATGTGGTGAATTACACTGATTCATTTTTTTAAATTACAATTTTATTTATGCCAACTATCTTCAAAGTTGAAATAAAGAAAAATATAGAGAAAATCAGATTTTTAAGTTACAGTAAAAAGATCCTACATATACCTGTTTAATTTCTAGAATTATTTCTTTAAGGACATATGTAAATTATAGGTCTATGGGACAGCAGTCCATTAAATTAATTACTACAGTGCTGTACATTATAGTCTCAATTTACCTTCTTAAACTGAGACGATCAAGAATATTCCATTACATAAGAGTTCTGCCATTTAAAAGCCTTTAACACGAATTCATTGTCTTTATTCAAACAGCCTTTTATCCAGAGTCAGTTCAGTTTGATGAATTAGTTTTAATGCACTGCTGGATTTGGGCACCGAGCATTTTAGTTGGAGATTTTGCTCCTATGTTTGTAACTGAAATGGGCCTATGGTTTTCTCTTCTGGTGTCATCCTTATCTGATTTTGGAATAAAGAGTACAGATGACTTTTAAAAGCATCTTACTCCTTCTTTTGCTTTCTGGAACAGCTTGTGTAACAGTTGTATATACGGAAAAGGAAATTAACTATTTCTATTTCTATTAACTAGCTTCTCTGATAGCTCAATTTGTAAAGAATCTGCCTGCAATTCAGGAGACCCTGGTTCAATTCCTGGGTCAGGAGGATCTGCTGGAGAAGGGATAGGCTACCCACTCCAGTATTCTTGGGCTTCCCTTGTGACTCAGCTGGTAAAGAATCTGCCTGCAATGTGGGAGACCCTGGTTCGATTCTATTAACTAGCTGTGTCAATAGAAATAAAAATTAACCATTTCTTGAAAGTTAGGTTGAACTCATCAAAGGAACTATCTGGAGCTGGGTTTAGGGGAGAGGTTCAGATGGTAAAGAATCTACCTGCAATGCAGGAGAACTGGGTTCAGTCCCTGGGTCAGGAAGATTTCCTGGAGAAGGGAATGGCAATCCACTCCAGTATTCATGCTTGGAGAATTCTATGGACAGAGCAGCCTGGCAGGCTATAGTCCACGGGGTTGCAAAGAGTAGACACGACTGAGCAATTTTCAAGGTCTTTAAGGACAATTTCAGTGTATTTAATATTATCATTCTATACATGTTTTATTTCTTCTTGCTCCAGTTTGACATTTTCTTGCCTCTCCCTACCCCTGGGAACATATCCACCCAGGTTTCCACATGTTAAATTGTGTATATGCTTACAATATGCTTTTTATTGTTTTTAAACCTGTTAGACTAGTTATTTTTCATTCTTTATTTTGACTATTCGCATCTTTTCTCTCTTTCTTTCTTTTCTGCTTGATCAGCCTTGCTGGAGGTTGTTTATTTTAATAATCTTTTAGAAAAGTCAGCTTTTCGTTTCGTGAATCTTCTCTGTTGTTGGATTATTCTCCATTTGATTGACATCTGCCGCTACCTGCATTATTTCCTTCTATTATTATTATTATTTCAGTTTGTTCTGTTGTTTTTTTTTTCTCAACTTCCTGAGTTGATAACTTCATCAATTTACTTTTAACTTGCTTATTTCCCGATGGTGGTGGTGAGTTAGTTGCTCAGTTGTGTCCGACTCTTTGCCACTTCTCAGACTATAGCCCTCCAGGATTCTCTGTCCATGGGATTCTCCAGGCAAGAATACTGACCTGGGTTCCCATTCCCTTTTCCTGGGGATTTTCCTGACCCAGGGATCGAACCACACCTCCTGCATTGCAGGGGAATTATTACTGACTGAGCCACCAGCGAAACCTTATTTCCTGATAATGGTATTTAAAGTGATGAATGTCTCTTAAGATACTATTTTAGGTCTGTCTCATATTTTTGAGATGAAGTGTTTTCACCTTCATTTAGTTTAACATGTCTTAATTTATAATTTCCTTAACTCTAGACTTCAATTGTTATTTTTTAATTGTGTTGCACTGTGGTTGGAGAACACATTATGTAAACATTAAGTTGAATTCAGTTCAGCTGCTCAGTCCTGTCCTACATTTGTGAACCCATGGACTGCAGCATGCCAGGCCTCCCTGTCCATCACCAACCCCCCGGAGTTTACTCAAAGTCATGTCCACTGAGTCCGCGATGCCACCCAACCATCTCATTGTCTGCTGTCCCCTTCTCCTCCTGCCTTCAATTTTTCCCAGCATCAGGGTCTTTTCCAAAAAGTCAGTTCTTCTCATCAGGTGGCCAGAGTATTGGAGTTTCAGCTCCAGCATCAGTCCTTCCAATGAATATTCAGGACTGATTTCCTTTGGGATGGACTGGTTGGAACTCCTTGTAGTCCAAGGGACTCTCAAGAGTCTTCTCCAACACCACAGTTCAAAAGCATCGAACAGTATGAAATTAATGTATGTAAACATTAATTTCTTATTACATCTTTTATGATAAATGCATGTATATTTTTGTGTTTTAGATTTGGTTGAAAAGAACATGTATTATTTATCTGGTACTGCATTCTGCATACATCTAGTAGTTCAGGTTTACTAATGGTACTGTGAATGTCTTTGGTATCTATGATTTTTATTTTTAATTTAAAAATTTTGCCTACTATGTCTATCATTTTCAGGAACAGATGTGTTAAACTCTCCATTACTGTTGGTTTGCTGATTTTTCTGCCCTTCTGTCATTTGCTGCATCTCAGATTTTGAGGTTGGATTGTTTGATGCATATATGTTTGTGAGAGATATACCTTTTTATTCTATAGTGCCTTTTACTAATATACAACTTATAAAACATCCTTCTTTGTTCTTTATGACACTATTTGCTTTAAGTTCTTTTTCATCAGATATTGTATTTTGTATCTTTGCCTTCTCCTGGTATTTAATTGGCTTATCTTTTCCCATCCTTTCATTTTCAAGCTCCATGTAGTGTTTTCCTCAAGTGTCTTTTGCAAACAGCACACTGTTACAAATGTCAAAGCCCAGGCCCTTGGGTGTGTGGGCCTGAGTACTTTGGGAGGTCAAGGCGAAGTTCAGAGTGGAGACTCTTGTATCATAGGCCGTGAGAACCACTCCTCCTGCCCCCATGACTTTGTCTCCTCCTCTGCTTGTGGAGAAGCAGCCCTGGAAAGGGCAGTCCTTTGGGTTGACATCAGCACTGGTGGCTTGGAGGTGGAAATGGAGACATGATTGCTTGAGAGAAGCTGGCCAGTCTGTACACCTCTTCCCATCAACCCCCACCTAGCAGGCTTTCGCCTTGTCCTGCTGATACCCTAGTGTTGCATAAAATGAACCAAAGATGGTCTCTGTGTGTTTTTGTCGTTCAGTCGCTAAGTCATGTCCAACTCTTTGCGACACCATGGACTGCAGCATGCCAGGCTCCTCTGTCCTCTGCTATCTCTTGAAGTTTGCTCAAACTCATGTCCATTGACTCAGTGACGCCATCCAACCATCTCATCCTCTGTTGCCCCCTTCTCCTCCTGCCCTGAGTCTTTCCCAGCATCAGGGTCTTTTCCAATGTCAGTTCTTTGCATCAGGTGGCCAAAGTATTGGAGTTTCAGCTTCAGCAACAGACCTTCCAATGAATATTCAGTGTTGATTTCCTTTAGTATTGATTGGTTTGGCCTCTGTGTACCAGCCTCTAGAATGTTTATTTCTTCACTGCACTATGAGACACACATTAGTGCCAAAACTCACTCCCAGACTCAATTTTTTAAAAATTTTTTCCTGTGGTAGAAGTCACATAATATAAAATATGCTTTTTAAAACATATTTAATTGTTCAGCTTAGTGGCCCTAAGTACATTCACATTGTGCAGCTCTCACCATCATCCATCTCCTGAATTTTTCACTGTCCTAAACTGAAGCTCTATCTTACATATCCAATTATTTTTTAAAAATAGCCCCAATAAGCAAAATTTTATTAATTTAAAACCTACCTCTTTGAGAATCCTATGAAACCTCACCTGAGAGCTCTTACCTCTTGATAAGATAGGGCCTGTATCAATAGTTATTAACATAATGCCCTAAGTCCCCACTGGCTTTCAGAACTCTCTGATGCAGAGCCTCTCTGTTCTCACCTAGACATGTATGCTCCCTCTCTCCCTGAGTTCCCTGCCTCCTCCTACTGAGGAGGGCTCAGACTAGCTCCTGCCTGAGGGACTTACCCTGCTGTCAAAGCATCACAAGACAAGGCTTGTGTGTGTACCTGCCACATTGTGGCCATATCTTTTCCTGGTATGTGTGTGCACTCAGGCTTGTCTGGCTCTTTGCAACTCCCTGGGGTTTCCAGGACTTTGGGGGACACCAGGCTACCGAGGGATCTTGGCAGGTTTATCTTTCTAACTCCCCATCCAAAACATAATGCACAATTACGAGGAGTTGCCTTTAAAATGACCATTTGGGGGCAGCCAACAAAGGACGTTCAACTACTCTTTGTGACCTCACCAGGCTCCTCTGTCCATGGGGATCTCCAGGCAAGAATACTGGTGTGGGTTGCCATGTCCTCCTCCAGAGGATCTTCTTGACCCAAGGATCAAACCCTTATCTCTTGCACCTTCTGCATTGATAGGCTAGTTCTTTTCTGCTAGTGCTAGGATCAGCCTCCAAGTCCCTCCAACTCCTACCTATGCTTGTGGCCCTGTAACCAATGGAACAGGCAGCAGCGACTGATTTCTGCATTAAAGGGGCAGGTAGTGACTGTCAGGACGATGTTGGCAGAACTCAAAGAACTAATTTCTAAGTCGTCTTCTTGCTGCCACCTCTGACCATCTCCCACCCTAGAGGGGACCCTGCCCTGGACCACAGACATGAGTTCAAGACAGTCTCCAGTCCCCATGGCTTCTCGGTCTTTTACTGGTGGTGTTGGAAACAACACATGGTTCACTTCTTTGCTTGTTCTCTTGCTTTTGCAAGTTAAATAAATTTCTTTCTTCCATTATCAAAGTAATGGTTAGATTTTTTTTTAAAACCTTGAAACAAGAGTAGAAAAATTGTAAAAATGTTTATCACCAAAGATAAGCATAGTTAACGGTTGAGTGCATTTCCTTAAAATCTTTTTTTTAGTTCAGTTTTTGTCTTATAGTTATTAAGACCATGTGGCACATTCAGAATTGTGCATCGTGACATTTAAGTCTATTTTTTCCTGTTTATAAAGGAATTGCATGCTCATCACAGAAACTGCTTCTTGGTAGTTTGTTGACTGTTCTTATCTGAAAAATATCCAAAGATTTAGGCCCATCATTATGAGTTTTGAAGATGCAGAAAATCACTGCTCTAGTTTTTGGCACCGAAAATGGCCATTTTGTTGTTCTGTGAATCTATGCTCTTTGTACAGGGAGAAGAAAAATCTTTTTATTTAGCTATTCTTACACCAAAACTGCATAGAATTTGGGTGCTATTAGCGAGTGCCAGAACATATTTGTTGCCAGAACAACTTGTTCATTGTTCAGGTGCTAAGTCATGTCCAACTCTTTGCCACCCTGTGGACTGCAGCATGCCAGGCTTCCATGTCATTCAGTCCTTCACTATCTCCCAGAATTTGCTTGAACTCATGTCCATTGAATCGGTGATGCTATCCAACCTTATCATCCTCTGTCTTCCCCTTCTCTCCCTGCCTTCAATCTTTCCCAGCATTACAGTCATTTCCAATGAGTAGAGAGGGGAAGGGCTGAAGGTGGGGTTAATTATGAATGGTCAATGATTTGATCAGCCAGGCCTCCATCAAATAGCTCATGTGATGGGGTTGGGAGGGCTTCCAGGTTGGTGAACACATGGGGGTGCTGGGAGGGGGCCTCATCCAGAGAGTCTGAAAGCTCTGCCCCACCCCCATGCCTGCCCCTACCCCTTGTTTCTATCTGGCTGCTCCTAAGGTACACCCTTCATAATAAATGGGTATAGGAAGTAAAGCAATTTCCTGGGTTTTGTGAGCCATTTCTCCAACAAATTACTAAACCCAAAAGGGGATGATGGGAACCCCTGATTTATAGCCATTTGGTCAGAAGTGCAGGCAATATTCTGGGACTTGTGACCAACATCTGCTGTGTGGGCAGACTTGTGGGGCTGACCCCTTAACTTGTAGGGAATGCAGTAATACCAGGCAGTTTATGTCAGAACTGAATTATAGGGTCCTATACCCCATTGGTATCTGGAGAGCTGCAGAACTGATCAGTGTGTAGAAAAAAACCACCACACATTTGTTGGCAGAAGTGCTGTGAAAGTGAAAGTGCTCAGTCATGTCCAGCTCTTGTGACCCCATGAACTATACTGTCCATGGTATTCTCCAGGCCAGAACACTGGAGTGGGTAGCCATTCCCTGCTCCAGGGGATTTTCCCAACCCAGGTATCAAACCCAGGTCTCCCTCATTGCAGGCGGATTTCTTACCAACTGAGCTATCTGTGAGTAAAAGAAAATGGATGTTTTTCTTTACTTGGTATCTTGGATGGCAAAGAGATCAAACCAGTCAATCTTAAGGAAATCAATCCTGAATATTCATTGGAAAGACTTATGCTGAAGCCGAAGCTTCAATACCTTGCCCACCTGATGTGAAGAGCTGACTCTGATGTCTGGAAAGATTGAAGGCAGAAGGAGAAGAGGGCAGCAGAGGATGAGATGGTTAGATAGCATCACTGATTCAATGGACATGGACTTGGGCAAACTCCTGGGGATGGTGAGGAACAGAGAAGCCTGGTGTGCTGCAGTCCACTGGGTCACAAAGAGTCGGACATGACTTGGTGACTGAACAAACAAACATTTGGTATCTGGCCACCCTGGACATCTGATCAAATCCCTCCCACACCCCAGTTTAGATATCTTAATCACCCTGGCTTGCCCCCAGCAAAAATTTTATCAAGTCTATTTGATCAGAATCTCTTACTTCTGATGCTTTCTCTTAGTAATTTTCCATCCACTGATCCCACCCTGCTCCTTGCCTCCTAAATAGTCTGCCTCACTGTTCTTTAACAAATGTCATGAATAATTTTACTTTAACATAACCTGCCATGCCTTTATAATTAGAGCATATTTAAAGAGCTGGTTAGAATTCCTCTGCCCAACTGATTATGAATTTTCTATATATAAAACAGTAGATCTATTTTTTTCTACCTTCTCTGGAAAGGCAAATCATTCCATAATATAGAGGCTGCAATCAATGTGAAACAAATCCTTGTTTAATTAATACATTCTTTAATTTGGATCAACTCTTTATTGTAACTGCCTCATATGACCCACAGGAAGTTTCCATGTTCCTCGCTTTGCGGTAAAGTGAAATTATATGCAAATCTAGCTGGAACCATGTTGAAACTTGTACTTGCCATCCAATGAAAGCCCATTGAAAAAGATCTCTATCTCTTTCTGAGAAACATATGTCTGAAATTTACATCCTGCTTCAGTGAACCCTTTTGGTCAGTTGACCAACTTAGTATGAGCTTAAAACTAAAACACTCCATCTGTCAAAAGCTTTGAAGAATGACTTTCCCTGCCACTAGCTAAAAAGAAAAATGGTACAAGAGTTTCTTTATATAGTTGTTCTTGATATAAATTAGACTTACATGAGAAAAGGATGCTTAAATCTATATTCCAAATAATACAGCAGAGGATTACAAGGCAGGCTGTGCAGGCTGGAACAGAATCCGCAGCTATTTTTACTACTGATAAGTGAATTGCTTGAGAGAAAATGTCTTCCTGTTCCCTTTCTCTCTCTTTCTCAATATATCTCCCTCACTCCCTGCCTTCTGCCCCCAGCCTCTCTCCTTCCGACATATTCGCAAAACTGCATGTACACACAGAAAAACACATTGTAGCTTCAAGTTCAAGGAATCCATCCCTTGAACTTGAGCATTTCAGTAAAAGTTTTCCAGGCTTATTTTCCTTCCATTTCATGCATTTTTCTAGAGCAAAAAGACTCACAGAAATAAAGACCATAGGATCAAAGCTTGCTTCCAGGTCTACTCTTTCCATTTCTAAAAGGACCGTTGGAATATATGTGTGCTTAGTCACTCAATCATGTCCAGTTCTTTGCGACCCTATGGACTGTAGCCCACCAAGCTCCTCTGGACATAGAGGTTCTCCAAGCAAGAATACTAGAGTAGGTTGCCATGCCCTCTTCCAGGAGATCTTCCCAATCCAGAGATCAAATTCAGGTCTTCTGCACTGTAGGCAGATTTTTTTTTTTTTTTTTTTTTACCATCTGAGCTACCAGGGAAGCTTGGTTTATACATAAACAGGGCAAATCTCTGTGCTTGTTGGAAGTCAAGAGGACGGGCCTACTTGGAGATCCAGATTACACAGAACTGGTCTTCATGTTGCCTCAGTGTTCCTTCCTGTTTGGCTGCTCTAACAAGGTACTGTGAGTTGGGTGGCTTATAGCATCAGGTAAGAGTCTTCTCTCGCAGATCTGGAGGCTTTGTGGGGCAATCCGTTCCAAGCCTGTCTTTCATTTTCTGGTGGCTGCCAGGAATCCTCAACATTCCTTGGCTTGTGGCTACACCATCCCCTTCTCTGCATCCAATCATCACGTGGTATCCTCCCTGAGAATCTGTCTCCAAACTTCCTTCCTATAAGGACATCAGTCACTGGATTAGCACCCACTTAACCCAGTATAACCTTATCAACTTGGGTATATCTGCTAAGATGCTATTTCCAAATAAGTTCATGGGTTCTGGATTAGACATGGTGAGGTGATATACAACCCAGAACATAGCGCACAGAAGGAGAATTTAAGAGGAATGGTCATGGTGTCCTCTCAAACATCCATCCCAGCACTGGGAGGAGCCACCTGGTTTAGCTGATACTATTTCTATATTCATGGATTAAGACAATCTTATAGTCTCTCATGCTACTTGCCACAGTGATTGGTTCAGGAGTCAGCTCCTCAGTCTGTAATTAGATCTAGGGGCAGAGGCATGACCCACAGTGGTCCCTTGAAAGGGAAGCCAAGACTTATATTTGATGGTTGAGGACAAAGAAGTCTTTTTCTCTCCCTGCCTATTTTTCTTCTTTTGGTATTTCAGTAATGTTTTTGATGTTAAAAAATACACTTTGACTATAGAAAATAGAGAAAAGTACCAGAGTTATCAGAACTACTCTTAGTTTTGCCAGCATTATAATCAACATTATGAAATACTCTTTTTCATAACATTCACACTATGTTTTATTTTCCAGCTTTATTGAGATATATTTGGCATAAAATATTGCGTAAGTTTAAGACGTACAATGTGATGATTTCATATGTGTGTATATTGTGACATGATTACCATGATAGGGTTAGTTACCCCTCCATCACCTTATTACCATTTTGCGTATGTGGTGAGACCATTTAAGAATCATTCTCTTAGCAACTTTCAAGTGTATAATACAGTATTGTTAGCTATACTCACCATTTTAACCATAACAGTCTCAGAACATATTCATCTCGTGTGTTTAGTCACTAAGCCCTGTCCAACTCTTTTGTGACCCCATGGACTGTAGCCTGCCAGGTTCCTCTGTCCATGGGATTTCCTGGGCAAGAATACTGGAGTGGGTTGCCATTTCCTACTCCAGGGGTTCTTCCCAACCCAGGGACCAAACCCGAGTCTTCTGCTTGGCAGGCTGATGCTTTACCACTGAGCCATCTTCATCTTATAACTGGATGTGTATACCTTTCAACTGGCATTTCTCCTTTCCCCCCACTCGTCAGCCCTGGTAACCACTTTTCTACTCTTTGTTTCTATGAGTTCAGCATTTTTAGATTCTACATGTAAGTGACAACACAGTATTCATCTCTCTCTGACTTATTTCTCTTCTCATAATGCCCTCAGGGTGCACCCATGTTGTCACAAGTAATAGGGTTTCTTTCCTTCCCACAGTGCAAGGATATTCCATTGTGTTTATACACCTTATCTTCTTCACCCATTCATCTGTTCACGAACACTTGAGTTGACTTTTATGAAAATCCTCAGTGGACAAGGGGTGTAGATGGCTTTTTGAGACCCTGATTTCATTTCCTTTGGATGTATATCCAGAAGTGGAATTGCTGGATTGTATGACGGTTGTATTTTTTAAATATGTAATTTTATTTACTTATTGTCAGTGCCGGATTTTCACTGCTGCTCAGGCTTTTCTCCAGCTGTGAGGTGAGAGGCTACTCTCTGGTTGAGGTACTCGGGTCTAACTGCAGTGGCTTCTCGTCGCGGACCATGGGTCCTAGGGCATACGGGTTGCAGTAGTTGCAAGTTCCGGCTCTAGTAGTTGTGACTTCCAGGCTCTAGAGCACAGGCTCAGTAGCTGTGATGCACGGACTTCGTTGCTCTGCGGCATGTGGGATTTTCCTGGACCCTGTCCCCTGCATTGGCTGGTGGATTCTTTACCACTGAGCCACCAGGGAAGCCTTGGCAGCTGTCCTTTTAATTTTTTGAGGAACCTCCATGTTTGATTTGCTTTGGCCAATGGAAATCAAGTGGACTGGGTGCAGCAGGTGCCGGGCATGTGCCTTTCTGCTCACACCTCTGTGCTTCTGCACCACCCAAGGAAACTCACGACTCAGGTGACCTGCGGCTTCCGGGAGGAGGATGAGACCCACGCTGGGCAGTACCACCCCAGAGCCTATTCAGCGGAGCCTGGACCAGCTAACTCCCGGCCGACCTGCGGACTCTCTGGTTGTTTGTTATTCAGAATTATGGACACAGTCAACTGATACATAGCAAATGTGGCCTTGAGTGGGGCTAATGTTGAACGTCAGTGTACTTCATGCCACACAGGAGAGTTTTGTATTTGTTTCCAGAGAGTTCCAACACTGGGCGGAAGCCCAGACACTAGCTTGGGGCAAAGTGTCAGTGGGAATCTAGGAAAAAGGAACTGGTAAGGTATAGAAAGGCCATCAGGATCCAGCCAAGTGTAACAGAACTGATAAAAACCAATGTAACAAAGAGACTGGGGAGTGGACCTGGGGACCACGTGGGAAGCCTGTTGCATTAACTGGACTAGCACAGAAGGCACTGCGGGGAGACCAGAATCCTGTGGCCTGTATGTCTGAGGGAGAGCCTGACACCCGGAGGGAAGCTTGTTTACAGGAACATCATGGATGCAGATGACATCATGCTCTGGGACAGGTATATGCCCAGCACTGCTAAGGATGGACGAGGACTTCCGGAGGATGCAGCCTCCAGGTGAGAGCTTCAGCCCTGAGAAGTGGCAGCAGGCAGACCAGAGTGTGAACGGTCATGTCTGCAGAGTTATCATAACATCATCTCCTTAATCTTCCCAATATCCTACTTCCCAACAAATAGGTATGCAGATCGGGAACCCATGTCACATACTGCAGTGGCCCCCAACCTTTTTGGCACCAGGGACTAGTTTTGTGGAAGACAGTTTTTCCACAGACTGGGGTAGGGACAGAGGGGAAATGGTTTCCGGATGATTCAAGCACATTACATTTATTGTGTACTTTTTTTTTTAATATCAGCTCCACCTCAGATCATCAGGCATTAGATCCTGGAGGCTGGGACCCTGATGTAGACTAAATGATTTACTCAAGGTCACGCAAACAGAAAAGGCAAAACCAAAATTCACTTTTGAATTTTGCCTTGTGTAGGGGAGAGCCTGACTCACACCATATGTACCTGAATTCTGTTCTCCAGCCTGTTCCAGGTTCTTACTTTAGTCATTAAGAGTATCTAATGGCAACCCACTCCAGTGTTCTTGCCTGGAGAATCCCAGGGGTGGGGGAGCCTAGTGGGCTGCCGTCTATGGGGTCGCACAGAGTCGAGCACGACTGAAGTGACTTTGCAGCAGCAGCAGTGAGTTCCTTTGGTTGGGATTTCATGCTCACAAAGTAACTTTCTGTTTATATTTTTCTTTCTCATCTAGATTTTTGGGTAGGTTGGCCATAAATGCATTCAACATTACGAGGTTCATTCCATGTTCCTTTTTACACTTATAGGTTGGCATTTTTCAAACAGACTCCAGGTTTTGCTGAATTTATTTGGGATGGAATGAGTTGCTCTGGGTGCACAGACCAACCAAGATTTTGGACACAGAGTGAACCCCAAACTATGGGAACCCACCCAACTACTGCTCTTCAGTAAGACTTGGTAGGTACCCTTCTGGGGCCACGTTTCCGAGTCTTCCTCTCCTTCAACTGCAGAACATAATGGCAAGACGGAGGGAGGACTTGTTTTTAGAGACTGTTCTTAAACTCCACTTTGTTGCTTATTCAGGTTAACGGGTCACCATGCCTTTGTGACAAATAGTTACTTCCTGCCGTCCTTAGCTACCAATGCTAAAGGTAAGAGTCAGACTACAGGAGACTAATAGGATTTTTAAAGAAGTAATCCATGCATCGCCACATCTCAAGACTGAAATGCCTAGCTTTGTACATGTGGCAGCCTGGTGGTGTCTGGGAAGCTGTGGTGGCCTTGGGGCCCTCGTGCGCATGCCCTGTGGACCGCCTGCTCCACGCAGCAGGATGACACACTTGTTTTGTCTGGACCACACATATCTGAAGCATAAATTTTCTGCTCAAAAGCATGTTTTAATAGGCTTTGTTTTATTTTGTTGGCTACTAATTCAAACACTTGTACGGCTTTAATAGTCAGTGATTAATTCCAGGTTCCTCTTCATGTGGGAATTACTCAAAGCTCCTCTCAAAACCAGGCTGCATTAATCAGCGTGACTCACCTTTTCACTATTCCAGAGCTAATAACGGGGATTATCCAGCTGGTACTCCAGGAAATGAGTGAGAGTGAGATAAGCTGGCAAGTTATTTCTGCTGGACTTCTTTTCACTTTGAAAAGTTTTCTCATACGTGTTTTTTCTTCCAGTGCAGGATGATAGTATTTCCACTTCTTTTTTAAAGAAACCATTAGTTTTTTTATAGGAAAAAAAAAAAAAACGCAAATAATAAGTGTACAGCCTGATAGATTTTAGCATTGAGAATCGCTTGATGTATCCATTACCTGGAGCAGGAATTAGAACACCATCAGCACCCTACAAGCCCCTTCTGCCCCTAATTTCCTTTTTATCAGCTTTATTGAGTTACAATCAGCAAAAATTACACATATTTATGGCATACAATGTTTTGATATGTGTGCATGCTCAAGTCGCTTAGTCGCATCTAACTCTTTAAGACTCTTTGGACTGTAGCCCACCAGTCTCCTCTATC
Organism: Capra hircus; assembly: GCF_001704415.2. NCBI lineage: Eukaryota > Metazoa > Chordata > Mammalia > Artiodactyla > Bovidae > Capra > Capra hircus. The sequence continues at coordinate 6,946,261 of NC_030810.1, read as the reverse complement.
CATGGGATTTTCCAGGCAAGAATACTGGAGTGAGCAGCCATTTCCTCCTCCAGGGGATCTTCCCAACCCAGAGACTGAACCTACGTCTCATGCATCTCTTGCTTTGCAAGCAGGCAGGTTCTTTACCGCTGAGCCATCAGAGAAGCCCCTTTGTTTTACGTATACATTGTGAAATATTGACTGCAATCAAGCTAATTACCATATCCATCACCACATATAGTTACCTCTCTTCTTTTGTGTGAGAACATTTAAGATCTGTTCTCTTAGCAGATTTCAAATATACAATACTGTATTATTAACATTAGTCACCAAGCTGTACTTTTGATCTCCAGACTTACTTATCCTATGTAACTGAAACTTAGGGCCCTTCATCCAGCAACTCCCCTATCCCCACCACCCTCCTCTTCCCCAGTCCCTGACAACCACCATTCTAAACTCTGCTTCTATGAATTAGACTTTTTAAGATTCTACATGTAAATGAGATCACACTTTTTTCGCCTTTCTGTGCCTGCCTTATTTCACTTAGCCTAATGCCTGGAGAATCCCAGGGACAGAGGAGCCTGGCGGGCTGCCGTCTATGGGGTCACACAGAATCGGACATGACTGAAGCAACTTAGCAGCAACAGCAGCAGCAGCAGCAATGTCCTCTAGGATTTTCTATGTTGTCACAAATGACAGGATTTTGTTCTTTTTAAAGGTCAAATAATATTCTGCTGTGTCTATATCAGTATCCATTCATCCCTGATGGACACACGTTTCCATGCCTTGGCTGTTGTGAATAATGATTCAATAAACATGGGTGTGCAGACATCTCTTTGAGATACTGATTTTATTCCTTGAAGATATGTACCCAAACCACTACAGTATTCTTGTCTGTGAAATCCCACGGACAGAGAGGAGCCTGGCAGGCTACAGTCCCTGGGGACACAAAAGAGACAGATACAACTTAGAGACCAAGCAGCAACAATAACACATACCTAGAAGTAGATTGCTGAATCCCATGCCCTCTAATTTCTGACTCCATAAATGAGTTTTGCCTATATTTAAAGTTTATATAAGTGAAACAATAGACTATATATGCTTTTGTCTGCTTTTACTCTTTTCTTCATTGTTAGATTTGGGAGTTTCACCCATATTGTTATAATTAGCAATTGTTTATTCATTTTCATTGATGTATAATATTCCACAAAAGCCACTGTTTGTGTTTCATTAATTCTGTCCCTAATGACTAATTACATGGACTCATCTTTCAAGTAGCTATCAGCCATTTATCCAGTAACTTTTGTCCAATTGTCTATATTTTTTTGTTTTTTAAGAATGCATTTTGCTTAAAAAATTTAATATTTTATTAAACAATCTGTTTAATCTGTGAAAAAAAAGTTGCAAGAAGTATCTAATAGATACCCATATATCTCCTCATCTTGATTCATCAGTTGTTAGCAATTTGCCACATTTGTTCTATCTATAATATCTACGACCTTTTTGTATATCATTTGAGAGTAAGTCTCTTCATCTCTAAATACTTCAAGTCTAAATACATCTCTAAATACTTAAGTATGGATGCCTAAGCAAAAGCATTTTCTTTCAAAATCACAATATTGTTAAATGCAAGGAATTTAACATTTTTTATTGCTATTATATGACATATAGCTCAATTGGAATTCCATCGCCTCCATTAGCTTTGTTCATAGTGATGCTTCCTAAGGCCCACTTGACTTCACATTCCAGGATGTCTGGCTCTAGGTGACTGATCACACCATCATGATTATCTGGATCATGAAGATCTTTTTTATGCAGTTCTTCTGTGTATTCTTACCACCTCTTCTTAATATCTTCTGCTTCTGTTAGGTCTATACCATTTCTGTCCTTTATTGAGCTGATCTTTGCATGAAATTTTCCCTTGGATTCTCTAGTTTTCTTGAAGAGATCTCTAGTCTTTCCCATTCTATTGTTTTCCTCTATTTCTTTGCATTGGTCACTGAGGAAGGCTTTCTTATCTCTCCTTGCTCTTCTTTGAAACTCTGCATTCAAATGGGTATATCTTTCCTTTTCTCCTTTGCTTTTTGCTTCTCTTCTTTTCACAGCTATTTGTAAGGCCTCATCAGACAGCCATTTTGCTTTCTTGCATTTCTTTTTCTTGGGGATGGTCTTAATTCCTGTCTCCTGTACAATGTCATGAACTTCCATCCATAGTTCATCAGGCACTCTATCTATCAGATCTAGTCCCTTAAATCTATTTCTCACTTCCACTGTATAGTCATAAGGAATTTGATTTAGGTCATACCTGAATGGTCTAGTGGTTTTCTCCACCTTCTTCAATTTCAGTCTGAATTTGGCAATAAGGAGTTCATGATCTGAGCCACAATCAGCTCCTGGTCTTGTTTTTGCTGACTGTATGGAGCTTCTCCATCTTTGGCTGCAAGGAATGTAATGAATCTGATTTCGGTGTTGACCATCTGGTGATGTCCATGTGTAGAGTCTTCTCTTGTGTTGTTGGAAGAGGGTGCTTGCTATGACCAGTTCTCTTGGCAAAACTCTATTAGCCTTTGCCCTGCTTCATTGTGTATTCCAAGGCCAAATTTGCCTGTTATTCCAGGTGTTTCTTGACTTCCTACTTTTGCATTCTAGTCCCCTATAATGAAAAGGACATCTTTTTGGGGGTGTTAGTTCTAAAAGGTCTTGGAGGTCTTCATAGAACCATTTAACTTCAGCTTTTTCAGCGTTATTGGTCAGGGCGTAGACTTGGATAACTGTGATATTGAATGGCTTGCCTGGGAAACAAACAGATCATTCTGTAGTTTTTGAGATTGCATCCAAGTACTGCATTTTGGACTCTTTTGTTGACTATGATGGCTACTCCATTTCTTCTAAGAGATTCCTGCTCGCAGTAGTAGATATAATGGTCATCTGAGTTAAATTCCCTCATTCCAGTCCACTAAAGGATGATGCTGTGAAAGCGCTGTACTCAATATGTCAGCAAATTTGGAAAACTCAGCAGTGGCCACAGAACTGGAAAAGGTCAGTTTTCATTCCAATCCCAAAGAAAGGCAATGCCAAAGAATCCTCAAACTTCCACACAATTGCACTCATCTCACACGCTAGTAAAGTAATGCTCAAAATTCTCCAAGCCAGGCTTCAACAGTACATGAACTGTGAACTCGCTGATGTTCAAGCTGGTTTTAGAAAAGGCAGAGGAACCAGAGATCAAATTGCCAACATCCGCTGGATCATTGAAAAAGCAAGAGTTCCAGAAAAACATCTATTTCTGCTTTACTGACTATGCCAAAGCCTTTGACTGTGTAGAACACAATAAACTGTGGAAAATTCTGAGAGAAATGGGAATACCACACCACCCGACCTACCTCTTGAGAAATCTGTATGCAGGTCAGGAAGCAACAGTTAGAACTGGACATGGAACAACAGACTGGTTCCAAATAGGAAAAGGAGTACTTCAAAGCTGTATATTGTCACCCTGCTTATTTAAATTATATGCAGAGTCCATCATGAGAAACGCTGGACTGGAAAAAACACAAGCTGGAATCAAGATTGCCGGGAGAAATATCAATAACCTCAGATATGCAGATGACACCACCCCTATGGCAAAAAGTGAATAAGAACTAAAAAGCCTCTTGATGAAAGTGAAAGAGGAGAGTGAAAAAGTTGGCTTTAAAGGTCAGCATTCAGAAAACTAAGATCATGGCATGTGGTCCCATTACTTCATGGCAAATAGATGGGGAAACAGTGTAAACAGTGGCTAATTTTATTTTTCTGGGCTCCAAAATCACTGCAGATGGTTATTGCAGCCATGAAATTAAGAGACTCTTGCTCCTTGGAAGAAAAGCTATGACCAACCTAGACAGCATATTAAAAAGCAGAGACATTACTTTGTCAACAAAGGTCCATCTAGTTAAGGGTATGTTTTTTCCAGTAGTCACGTATGGATGTGAGAGTTGGACTATAAAGAAAGTGAGTGCCAAAGAATTGATGCTTTTGAACTGTGTTGTTGGAGAAGACTCTTGAGAGTCCCTTGGACTGCAAGGAGATCCAACAAGTCCATCCCAAAGGAGATCAGTCCCGGGTGTTCATTGGAAGGACTGATGTTGAAGCTGAAACTCCAATACTTTGGCCACCTGATGTGAGGAACTGACTTATTGGAAAAGACCCTGATGCTGGGAAAGATTGAGGGCAGGAAGAGAAGGGGACGACGGAGGGTGAGATGGTTGGATGGCATCACCGACTAATGGACATGGGTTTGGGTGGACTCTGGGAGTTGGTGATGGACAGGGAGGCCTGGTGTTCTGTGGTTCATGGTGTCGCAAAGAGTCGGACATGACTGAGCGACTGAACTGATATGACGTATAATCCACATTAAAATTTCACCAGTTGTCCAAGTAATGCCTCTGTAAAAGCATTTTCCCCTCATCTAGGATCACATATGGCATTTAGTTGCCGTGTATCTTTAGTCTCCTTTAATCTGAATAAATCTTTTATTATCTTTATAATAATAAAGATATCCTTATTATATAATATATATGCCTTTATCTATCATTATGTAATAATAATATCTTTATTATAATAAATAATCTGAATCTTCATTTTTGTTTTGCATGGTACTGTTTTGAAGAATACACACTAGTTGTTTTGTAGAATATGTTATAAATGTAGATATTTCTAGCTGCTTCTTTAGGATTGAGTTCAAGGTGTTTCTTCTTCTCAGACTATTTCAGAATTGAAGCCCTCTCCTAAAATGGAAAAATTAGTAGCCACGGTCACAGTTCTCGTTTTATCCTGATGTCACTGAGTGCCTCAAGTGAATCACTAACTGTGATCATGACCATTGTTTTAAAATGATTGTTCTTAATCTGTGAGGCAAGAATCTGCTCAGTCCTGGTTTTCAAAGAGTTAGATCTGAAAAGGGAACTGAAATGTATCAAATGCATTTCAATACCTTTTGAAAGGGCTTTATATATTTTTTCTTTAAAAAATATTAATATAATGCATCATTTACATTTTATCTCATTCCCAGAATAAATTCTGTATAATCTATGTGTATGTGTGTGTGTTCAGATTTAGAACGCAGGTGTGTAGCAGGATTTTTACTTAGAATCTTTATATTCTTGCCAAATATGAAGCTGCTTTATAGTTGCCATACTTGCTTGTCAAATGTTGAAATCAAGTTTAGTTACCATTTCACAGATTTTCTATTCATTATCATTGCAATTTGCTTTAAAGGATGACTAAAACCACGGCCTGTAAGGAACAATTTGTTCAAACTTCTACAATATTCTTTGATTACTAGTCTTGTTATTTAAAAATTTGCCCAAGATATTTCTTTTCATATTTTCAAGTTTATCACTGCACAACTTTGCTAAGTAGACTCATATTTAAGAAAGTGTCATATATTTTTTATAACAACTTACAAATTTCTATTTTATTTCTTTATATTTTGGATTTTTAAAAATTAGATTTAATAAAGTTTTGACTGTTTTGTTAATTTATAAAAGGAAGCATCTCTTGGTTATATTTATGGATTCCATCTTTTTTCCAATTAATTAATTTTTTTCTGTATTTTTTTTCTTCTCTAGGTGTCCTTAGGACTAATTTTGTTTAAAAACAAAAAAGAAAACCTGAAGTGAATTTTTAGAAAATGTGCCTTTCTTCCTGATTATCTCAGTGGCAATGACACGTGCTATTTTGAAATGGTGTGTTCTCATTTTCATTCTCCTCTAAGTAGCTCACCATTGTATATTTTTATTTATTTCTTACTCCTACAGGTTTCTAGGCAAGTGATTTTCACCTTTATGTATTTATTCAAACTTTTAATTTTGTATTGGGGTATAGCTGATTAACAATGTGTGATAGTTTCAGATGAACATTGAGGGGACTCAGCCATACATACACATGTATCCATTCTCTCCCAAACCCCCCTCCCCTCCAGGCTGCCACATAGCTTGAGCAGAGTTCCCTGTGCTCTACAGGAAGTCCTTGCTGGTTATCCATTTTAAAAGGATATCCAGGGTGTACAGGCAACTGTAAGTTCTTTCTCTAATTAGATTTCTGAGTGACTTGGTACTTTCTTTTGAGCCCATATTATTAGTTTGTAGGTTTTTTGTGTCATGGAAAAAAAAAAAAAGTGCTAGTACACTCCTTTGGGGAATATATGAGCTCTGCTGAAGGAAGCATGTACTCAAGTTTTTAAATTTCATGGATATTAAAAACAGGAAATAAAGCTAATTTATTTGTAAAAAAATTATGACATGTCTATAAATTTCTTATTAATTACATTGAGCAAATCTCTTATGTCAATATTTGTGTTTGATCTCTTCTGAGCTGACAATATTGCTTTAAAATCTTACAATTGCCCTTCTGTTCAATGTCCTTTGCAGTTACAATAATTTTTGCTTTATTTGGCTTAAGCCAGCATGTAAAGCTCTACCATCATTATCTTCTCATATCGGATTGGGTTTTATGTCCATTAAAAATGGCCCTATTTGCCCCATTACATAGTATTTACTTAGAATTCAATTTCTTGGAAATTCTATTTCTGTTTCTTCTCTTTATGCGCTAATATTTGCATGTTGTGAATTTGTTCATCTTTTTCTTGTTTCCTGTCCTTGTTTCTCCCCTTAGGGTATTTTTGTAAGCAGCACACCAGGGAGAATCTTGATATTTTAATAAGTGGGTTTAGTCCATTTCCTGTCCCTCTGTGCTGTCATGCTTTGTGCTCTCAGCTTTAATGCCCCTTGCTGCTCTCTTTCTCATCTGCCCTTTGCCTTAGAGAAATACGTTTCGCCTGCTCTTATTTTCTGAAATGGTTTTGAACTTTGACATTCTAAATGTAATCCTATCAGAGCAGTGCTTTCCAGCGCGCCTGGCGGAACACCAGCTCTTGAGATGCTCTGTAGAAAAAAGACATCTGAGGTCAAACATCATGAACAAGGAGGCATTCTGTGTGTCCACCCCTTAAAGAGTCTTAAAGCACAACAGCATAGCCAAGACTCTGATAAGTCCTGCAGTGGTGCAGAGGGGACCCGTTTTTGCTTATTTTTCTCACGTGACTTTTTAGGAGAGCTTAAAGAGTCAGAACTACTGAGCAACTCAGCACATCACATATTCCACTGTCGTAGCCTGAAGTCCTAAAGAAGATACTTCCCCAAATCTTAGTCAAATATGAATTTCTGATCCTATGTTGGTATAGCAAGGAAGATTCCAGTGTAGGTAAGCTTCTTGCTCAGTAAACCCATCTGTCCTTAAGACTCAGGATTGTGGCTTGGTGCCCCCAGAAGAAGAGGGTGAGAGGGGCTCACCAGGGAGCCGAGGGGACGATTTGAGCTAGAGGAGAGGAGGTCCCCAGGGATGCCTGAAGGTGGGAGGAGGGCCTGCAGAGTGGGATGGAGGAAGAGGCAAGGAGTGGAGGGCCAGGAGGGGAAAAGTCAGATTTCTGCCTCCCCCTCGGGCTGAGCTCTCATGGGGACTGAAAAAGGATGGAGACCCTCAAAAAGCCAGAGTCAAAGTGGAAGCAGGGGGCTTTCATCCCACTTCCTGTTTGGGGTTTGCACAGACCAGCTGGCCCATTTCCCCACACCAGCAGGGGGCAGTCTGCCACATCCAGGCTGAGACCACTCTGAAGTCCAAAGGGATGCAGAAGAGGGGGGCTGGGAGTCTGGAAGTTCCCACAGGCAGGGGTGGGCAAGCCCCACAGCTGAGGCTGAGACCTTGAAGACCAGCGAGGACCAGTGGGGGACCCCAGGGTGCCTGGCCAGGAGTGGGAGTGGACCCTGGACCTGGGGACAAAGAAGGCTGCCTCCCAGGAGCTGAGACCTTAAGTCTAGGGACCAGGCAGCCCCTAGGGACCCCATGGAGAAAGAAGCAGGGAAATCGATTCCCTGGTCACACTTTCCTCCCCCTCCATCTCCTGCCAGCATCCCCACTTACTGAACACAAGCAGTAGCTGCAGAACAAAGAGACAAAGAAGGGGATACACGGGTCAGCTCTGCAGGATCCAGAGCGGAATGGGGAGCAGGAGCCCCTGCAAGGCTTGTAGGTCTCCTGGCCTTGCAGTTGCTGGTTGGGTCCAAGGACAACCCAGGGCAGCACAGGAGTCAGTCAGGGGTTCAAGACCCTCTCCCCCATGCTGTGAGGTCCACTCTGCTCTCTACCCAGAGGTCAGCTTGCTGGGAGAGGGGAGCAACAGTCACTGAGAAAGAGCCCAGGACACCCTCTCTAGGAAACTGGCATGGTGGCCCACCTCCTTCCTGTCCTGCCCCCTTTTCAGTCCCAGAGGATGGATTCAGATCAACCAGAGAACAGCACCTACCGGGGTGCTGCCCTGGTGGATCCGGGGTAATTCAAAGCGGGGACAGAGTCAGCGTCCTAGGAATTAATTGTTTAATTAAAGATATAGAGGGAGATTAGAAAGAAATAGTGTAGTAGGAAAATTAGTGGAGAAAAAGAGGCTGAATAACTTGGTTTACATGGGATACCAATAAAGCTTCGAGACAAGAAGCTAGCACCACCTACGTAGGCCACCGGCGCCCACTTGAATATCGTAGGGTGCCCCGCCTTGGGCTCCCTCTCATGTGGAACTTAAAAGCCAGGGCAAAATTAGCAGGGTTGGCGAGCACCCATGCTCCAGATGGGAATTCAGCCAGAAAAACGGAGAACAAGAAAGAACGATACAGGGGAATCAGTCTTTCCAGAAACTGATCCGTTTTCTTAATTTTCAGGTTTGCTTATAAATTTTTGTTACACATAGAGATGAATACAGAGTCACGTGGGGTCAGCAGACCTGACCTTTATCAAAATCAGGTGCTTCATATAAAAGTATAAAAAGGTCTTAGGGGTTTTACATCATCTTCTGGCCATGAGGTCTGCTGACATTTTATGATCCTTTCTTTTCTGATAATGGTCAGTCAACCAAAAAACTTATTTTCCAGGGGTGATTTTTCTTAAACCAGGCACCATCCTCAGAAGGTACCAGATAAAGTTGCATTCCTATAGGGTGAGGGTGTAGTGGGTTACAATTAAGAAAGGAATTTACTTAGCCTAAGGTTAACATGATTCATCTTAAAGGTTAATACTTATTTTTCCTATATGCTAGTTATATTCATTATAAGGGCAGGGAATATGGAGACTTAGCAGCAAATATTGGCTCAACAAATGAAAAACCCCTCACCAACATGATTCCTAATCAACCCACTATACTATGCTAATAATTTTCTAACTTCTCAAAAGAATCTGTATTTAGAAAGTTTACAGCATCTCGTGCCTCTCACTGTTGGGAGGCTGTAAACAATCACATGTGGCTGGACGAACCTGCTCAGGCAGGCTAGAGAACCTTCAGAGGAGTTTGTAAGTTGAAACACTCTTGTCACGCCCAGGAATTTTTGTTAACTGGAGCTGTAGGTTAACTCCTTCTCTGATAGAGGTGATGGGGGAGAACCCCCCCCGTAAAGTCAGAGGTGTAGGTGAGAGCATAAAACAGTAAAGTAGGCAGACTCTGGTGTTGGGGGTAGATGCTCGGAAACAGGGGGTTTCCTGAGGCTCGATCCCGCCTTTGCGTATGCCAAAGCCTCCTTCCTCATGACCTTTGCCATGGGCGGAGTTCCTCACGCTGGCTCCCGGCAAGCACCGAAAGACAGCAGGTGAGCAAAGCCATAATTGTTAACCCTGATCCCCAAGGACATGGACATTTCGTATGAATCAGTTTCAAAAAGACGTGCCTATTTGGTGGTAGCAAGTCATCCTGATGAAGAGAATTTGTTAACGTTAATGCCTTCCAATGATTCCCATCTCCCTTGCGCAAATCAGCACCCACTATTTACAGCCCACATGTTGTCAAACAGTGATGTCTTTGCATTTACTTCCCTTTAATTGAAACTATGTGATTAGAGCCTTCTGTGAACAGTCTCCACGAGCCTGTGCGGATCCGCGGAACTCTGCAGCTGTTGGAGACAGTGCCTGCCTTCCTTTCTGTTCAGCGTGCCAGTGGCAGGGGTCAGGCGTGCTGGACTTGTTGACATTATCTGGACTTTAATGAGTTGGGAAAATACTCATATTCCAGATGCTGTTCCTGTGAACTTCTGTTACCCTGGCTTGCCGGAAACCATGGGTTGGTATGGTCAGGATGGCTGATGTGGAGGTCACTGGCCTGTTTTGTAGAAGGTTCAGAACATGGATGGCCTTGGTTGGATCATCCTTGGATGGCAGGAAGTGCAGATATGGGAGGCCTGGGGAGTCATCACGAGGACCACCTGGTAATACATTTCAGCAAGTCCCCCATCTAGCCTGTGGCTCCGGGTCCCCACACCTGAGGCTTCCTCAAAGGTGGGTTTCAGCTTGAACAGGGAGGGGTCACACAGCAGAATCACCTGGGGAGGAGGGACTGAAAAGCCTGGTGCCTGGCTTCCACCTCCACCCATCTGTGGATTGTGTGTGGGCATCTGTGTTTGAAGGAGCCTAGGTAGGCTAGGACTGAGAACTGCCAAGTCGGGCTAAGCCTCTTTCTCCTCACCTATCATTCACATCTTCCCCGGGAGGAAGAGGATCGGGGCTCATTGGTGATGATTGGAGAGTGATCTGGGCCCTTCTCACTTCCTTTCAGGAACCTGCCTATAGAGAGGTGTCCTTTGGCCCATGGTCCTTCCCTGCACTTAGGACCAGCCCCTAAGGGCAAAGTCCTGGAGTGTCTAGCTTTGCTCATGGTCAGGTGGGCATCTGCTACTTATGTGACGAAGCACCATGAACTCACCTGGCCGAGACTCTCAAGCCATGTCTCCAGGAAGCTTCTGCCCGTGATAAAGCTGCTAGTCTCATCTTTGGCCTGGCAGCTCTTCCTGTATCTAATTGATTCAAAACACAGATGGTGAAGGACAGGGGGTCCTATTGACACTGCTCAAACACCCCCCACACACACACCTGAGGTTAAATCTGTCTTATTGGCATATGCTCCTTCCACTATTGGCTTTCCCAGGTGGCACTCGTGGTAGAGAAACTGCCTGCCAGTATAGGAGATGACAGTGCGGAGAGTGTGTGTGGAGTACTCTGAGTGTGTTTCAGGAATGTCTCTGTTAAGAACTATGAGTAATTGGAAGCAAATTAAATCCATCTTCATTAGAATAAACACTTCTTTATGTATTCCTTATGAATTCTTACTTATGAAGAAGCTGAAAGGTTCTATGAAGACCTATAAGACCTTCTGGAACTAAAACCCCCAAAAGATGTCCTTTTCATTATAGGGGACTAGAATGCAAAAGTAGGAAGTCAAGAAACACCTGGAGTAACAGGCAAATTTGGCCTTGGAGCACAGAATGAAGCAGGGCAAGGCTAATAGAGTTCTGCCAGGAGAACTGGTCATAGCAAACACCCTCTTCCAACAACACAAGAGATGACTCTACACATGGACATCACCAGATGGTCAACACTGAAATCAGACTGATTATATTCTTTGAAGTTAAACATGGAGAAGCTCTATATACTCAGCAAAAAACAAGACCGGGAGCTGACTGTGGCTCAGATAATGAACTCCTTGTTGCCAAATTCAGACTTAAATTGAAGAAAGTAGGGAAAACCACTAGACCATTCAGGTATGACCTAAATCAAATCCCTTGTGATTATACATTGGAAGTGACAAATAGATTCAAGGGATTAGATCTGATAGAGTGCCTGAAGAACTATGGACAGAGGTTTGTGACATTTTACAGGACGAAGTGATCAAGACCATCTCCAAGAAAAAGAAATACAAAAAGGTAAAATGGTTGTCTGAGGAGGCCTTACAAATAGCTGCGAAAAGAAGAGAAGCAAAAGGCAAAGGAGAAAAGGAAAGATACACCATCCATTTGAATGCAGAGTTCCAAAGAATAGCAAAGAGAGATGAGAAAACCTTCCTCAGTGATCAGTGCAAAGAAATAGGAAAAAAAAAAAAGAATGGAAAAGACTAGAGATCTCTTCAAGAAAATTAGAACTACCAAGGGAACGTTCATGCAAAGATGGGCTCAATAAAGGACAGAAATGTTATGGACCTAACAGAAGCAGAAGAAATTAGGAAAAGGAGGCAAAAATACACAGAACTGTACAAAAAAGATCTTCATGACCCAGATAATCATGATGGTGTAATCACTCACCTAGAGCCAGACATCCTGGAATGCAGAGTCAAGTGAGCCTTAAGAAAATAATAATAATAATAATAATAATAAAACAAGAAAAGAAGCATCACTATGAACAAAGCTAGCAGAGGTGATGGAATTCCAGTTAAGCTATTTCAAATCCTAAAAGATGATGCTGTGAAATTCCTGCACTCAATATGTCAGCAAATTTGGAAAAGTCAGCAGTGGCCACAGAACTGGAAAAGGTCAGTTTTCATTCCAATCTCAAAGAAAGGCAATGCCAAAGAATGCTCAAAGTACCACACAATTGCACTCATCTCACACGCTAGCAGACTTTATTTTGGGGGGCTCCAAAATCACTGCAGATGGTGATTGCAGCCATGAAATTAAAAGATGCTTACTCCTTGGAAGAAAAGTTATGATCAACCTAGACAGCATATTCAAAAACAGAGACATTCCTTTGCCAACAAATGTCCGTCAAATCAAAGCTATGGTTTTTCCTATGGTCATGTATGGATGTGAGAGTTGGACTATAAGAGAGCTGAGTGGCGAAGAATTGACACTTTTGAATGGTGCTGTTGGAGAAGACTCTTGAGAGTCCTTTAGACTACAAGGAGATCCAACCTGTCCATCCTAAAGGAAATCAGTCCTGAATTCACTGGAAGGACTGATGCTAAAGTGGAACCTCCAATACTTTGGCCACCTGATGAGAAGAACTGACTCATTTGAAAAGACTCTGATGCTGGGAAAGATCGAAGGTGGGAGAAGAAAGGGACGATAAAGGATGAGATGGCTGGATGGCATCATGACTCAATGGACATGAGTTTGAGTAAGCTCCAGGAGTTGGTGATGGACAGGGAAGTGTGACATACTGCAATCCATGGGGTCACAAAGAGTGGGACACAACTGAGTGACTGAACTGATATGTTCCTGTTTGTATTCTACTTTCTAAATTAACCTACTGGAGATGAGAAACAAATAACATATCTGGGGGAGTAGAAGATGATGACTACAGAAAGCCAAATTAGGATGGTGCCCTTAGACATGATCCTTGGTGTGGACCAGCCCCTTATGTGGTCCACTGGAATTTGCTCCGAGAGCCTGGCCTGGCCACACTTCAGCGCAGACCGAGCTGGAAGGACACTCGTCACTGTGTCGTAATCCTTGAGGCAGCTCTCCCCAACCAGACAGCACCGGGGGCAGAGCCTGACCTGGAACGCTGCCCTTGTCCTAAGCCAGACACCACTCCTCAGATAGCATGCATCATGTTTAGGTGTCTTGATTCATGTAGGAAAAAATGCATTTTAGGAAATGTTATATCAAATTATATTCCTGGAAGAAAACTATGAAAAATTTCTAGTCTGTGCCTACATGAAATATGATTATATTTTATCCTTAAACTTAGAGATGGAAAAAAAATAATATCACAGTTATTTAAATCTTCACTTTGTTAATTAATGCTGAAATGTACATATGTTGCTTCTTTTTAAATTAAACACCTTTATTTTCCTCTGAGATATTTCTGGCTAACTGATTCTTAAGAGTTCTTTATGAGTGCAAAGGTCATGTGAGTTGAAATTATTTTCCTGAGATTGTCATTAATCTTAGGGTTGTTTTTGGTGGCTTTTCATGGAAGCTTTATACTTTTTTATGCTTTCTGTAATAGTATATATGTATCACTTTTCTCTGTTTGATCCTGAAATATTTGTTTATACCGTCACATTATCTCTGACTAAACAAGTCTCAACATCCAATATTAACAAACAAGTCCATCCAGAAAAACAAATGGCCAACACAGAAAAGCCATCAACATATCCACTGAAACACAGGGAGCCAAGAGAGGGGAATAATGTGAAAAAATAGGACAAAGGTGTCTGTATTGTAAGAATAAAAAAAATTAAAAATGTACCAAGTTTTGCATTTCCCAAAAGGAGACCCTCTCTAAACAGAGAAGAGACAGATTCCAGTCAGACTTCCAGCTCTGGCCACATACTTTGTGATGTCCAGGATATTCACTGGTTGTAAAATGATGGACTAATACATTAAAACTCCTGTCTTGGTTCAACTGAAACTTGAAGACAACAGATGCGACAGCCCACTGAAACCTCCACGCAGAGATTTGAACATAGATTAAGAAACCCAGTTGTACAATTTTTAAGACCTTCATCCACATTAAATAAAGATGGGATGTGGCGACTGAGACAAAGTGTTTTACAAAGAGCGTGAAGGGTATCTGCTCTCACCTTGAGCGTGGTTTGAGGATTTTCACCAGGATGCCCTGGAGAGTTTGAGATATAAAGTCCTTTGCAGTTTGGGGACACAGAGTTCTGGCGCTTGACTCCCTCAGGTTGATGTAAGAGGCAGAGAAGAGCTGGTCAGCTACTGATGAGTAAGCTGCAGGAGGTGGGCATCCTGGGACTGACCCGCAAGCCCAGAATATGCCAGGGCAAAGAATCCACGAGCATTTGTTCAGATGGGTCCACACAGGTGAGCCCACGGTGGAAGGCGTCAGGTCCAGCAATATCCTTCATCAGAGAGAAACTCAAGGTACTGTGCCGGGAGCCAGCGTGAGGAACTCCGCCCGTGGCAAAGGTCATGAGGAAGGAGGCTTCGGCATACGCAAAGGCGGGATCAAGCCTCAGGAAACCCCGTGTTCCCGAGCATCTACCCCAAAAGCCAGAGTTTGCCTACTTTACTGTTTTATGCTCTCACCTATACCTCTGACTTTACGGGAGGCTGTTCCCCCACCACCCCTCTTGGAGAAGGAGTTAACTTGCAGCTTCAGTTAACAAAAATTCCTGGGTGTGACAAGAGTGTTTCAACTTACGAACTCCTCTGAAGGTTCTCTAGCCTGCCTGAGCAGGTTCGTCCAGCCACATGTAATTGTTTATAGCCTCCCAACCATGAGAGGCAAGAGATGCTTTAAAACTTTCTAAATACAGACTCTTTTGAGAAGTTAGAAAATTATTAGTATAGTATAGTGGGTTGATTAGAAATTATATTGGTGAAGGGTTTTTCATTTGTTGGGCCAATATAGGCTGCTAAATCTCTATATTCCCTGCCTTTATAATGAATATAACTAGCATACAGGAAAAATAAGTATCAACCTTTAAGATTAATCATGTTAAACCTTAGGCTAAGTAAATTCCTTTCTTAATTGTAACCCACTACACTCTCACCCTATAGGAATGCAACTTTATCTGGTACCTTCAGAGGGTGGTGCCTGGTTTAAGAAAAAATCACCCCTGGAAAAAAATAAGTTTTCCGGTTGACTGACAATTATCAGAAAGGGCCATAAAATGTCAGCAGACCTCGTGGCCTGAAGATGATGTAAAACCCCTAAGACCTTTGTATAATTTTATATGAAGCACCTGATTTTGACAAGGGCCAGGTCTGCTGACCCTGCGTGACTCTGTATTCATCCTTATGTATAACAAAAAGTATATAAGCAAACCTGAAAATAAAGAAAATGGATCAGTTTCTGGAAAGACTGATTCCCCCATGTCTTTTTTTCTTGTTCTCCATTTTTCTGGCTGAATTCCCATCTGGAGCGTGGGTACTCACCAAGCCTGCTAATTTTGCCTGGGCTTCTCCTTCAGGAGAATGGAAAGACACCTGTGGCCTACGTAGGTGGTGCAAGCTTCTTATCTCGAAGCTTTATTGGTATCCCACGTAAACCAAGTTATTCAGCCTCTTTTTCTCCACTAATTTTCCTACTACACTATTCTTTTCTAATCTCTCTTTATACGTCTAATTAAATCAGTTTTTTCCTAGGATGCCGATTCCGTCTCCCCTTTGAATTACCCTGGATCCACTGGGGCTGGACCCCGGCAGTACTGCTGGGTCCTGTGATGGCACTGGGATGGGAGACAGGGGATGTGGAAGCAGGAAGTGGTTAGAGACCTGTCTATATTATGGAGCAACAGGAAAGTAGTATTCAGGGATGGGAACAGAGTTTCTCCCAACAACCTAGAAACTGCCCCCATGAGTAACAGAGTCAGTATAAGCCTCAGCCCTTCAACTCAGAACATCATGGCTCAGATGACTGCCTCTTGCCTGTGGCTCTTTAATGTCTATGCATGTGTGCAGGGAATGATTGAGAGGGGACAGGAAGGAGAGGAATAAAGAAGAAACAGCCATACCCCCAGCCCCAGTGTGGCTTACTGCCTTCATGGGCATGGGAGGAGAAGGAGGGTCTGTATCTGAAAGAAGCCTTAAGCTTCAGCCCACCATGGACTGGACATTCTGGTGACCAGCGAGGGACTGTGTATTCCCTAAGAATGGCTAGGAAAAAAACAAGGCACTTCCCAAGTCTTCATTGGAACAGGGGAAATCAGAATTCATTTAAAGGGACATAAAAGGCAAAATTGCTGGATCCTTCTGTCCCATGGGTCCCCTGGTTCACTGTGCTGGTTACATCCAGAATTCCATGACAGCACCTAGCAGGAAGTTAATTCAGTTCAGTCCAGTCGCTCAGTCATGTCCGACTCTTTGCGACCCCATGGACTGCAGCACGCCAGGCCTCCCTGTCCATTGCCAACTCTTGAAGTTTACTCAGACTCATGTTCAGTGAGTCGGTGATGCCATCCAACCATCTCATCCTCTGTCGTCCCCTTCTCCTCCTGCCTCCAATCTTTCCCAGCATCAGGGTCTTTTCAAATGAGTCAGTTCTTCGCATCTGGGGTAAATTAAAATTCTTCATGTGGGAATTCCCTGGTGGTCCAGTGGTTAGGACTCGGCCCTTTCACTGGTGGGCCCCAGGTTTTCTCCTTGCTTGGGGAATTAAGATTCTGCAAGCCTAGCACCGTGGCCAAAAGGAAAAAAAAATCTTCAGGAAACCCAGTTTCAGAGGGAAATTTTGGGGATAGATGAACAAGATGGGCCAGGAGCAGACAACTGTTGAAGACTGGAGGCAGCAGCTAGGGTTCACTATACTATTCTGCCTACTTTTTTATGTTTCAAAATTCTCACAATGAAAGGTTAAAAAGTGTAACGAACATGTGCTTTGAAGACAGCACTGAACAATGAAAATGCTGCAGATAACTTCAGGCCCCCACCCACTATGTTCTAGCTGAGGACCAGCCCTCATGCAGTAGGGACTCAAAGTCACCAGTTAGCCTCCAATGTCGGGCCTTTGTCCCCTACACTTATTGCCTGCCTTGCTGAAATGGCCAGAGGGAATCTTGATGTGAGGACAGACCTTTTCTTGTCCCCTCTATTACATAATCCCCTGGGACTCTCCCCTTTCTCCTTCTAGCGTGGTTGGTATATTAAGGCAACAGAGAAGTTGACCATTTGTGGGGTAGAAAGGACTTGACCATTGGGAAAGTCAGATTTGCCCCAGAAGAGTTAAATTCCCTGCACTATCTCAGAGGAGAGATTTGCAAAACCACACTGCAGAGGCAGACTGGGTTTTGAGCCATTAATGAAGGAATCAGACGTTCATTTCCCTAATTAACAGGTTTCAAGGTCATGCTTCTTTCTCCTCCATGAATGCATAACCCTTTTACAAGTCATTATAATAATATTGCGTGGAGAGGGCTTTGATCATGAATGCTGAGCATCTTATAATCGGTGGTTTTCACTAATGTGTCATTATAGTGGCTCTAATGGTAG
This sequence comes from Capra hircus, assembly GCF_001704415.2. Lineage (NCBI taxonomy): Eukaryota > Metazoa > Chordata > Mammalia > Artiodactyla > Bovidae > Capra > Capra hircus. The sequence continues at coordinate 6,928,541 of NC_030810.1, read as the reverse complement.
CTGAAGCACCACAGTTTGTGAGTTTCATTTTTACCGATAAGAAGTAGAAGGTATTTCAGATTATCCTTGTAATATTGTCTCAATCATTCTCTTGCATTCTGACACATGTTCCTCAATGTGATTGAAAGATATGGAATTGGTGTTGTCTTAGGGCACTTGGGGGAAGGTTTTGTAGGTATGAACACCATCCATTGTTTGTCTGGCAGTGGGGAGTAAAAAAGTTAAGATCCACTCTTTAGATGCCCAATTAGTGATCGTCAAGTTGAGTTGAACTTTGAATCTTGCAGTTTCTATTCTGCAAAAAAGTGTAGAATAGACAGATTCCCTTCAATTCCTTTGAACAAAAGTGCAGAATAAGACAGATTCCCTTCAATTCCTTTAAACAAAAACCTCACCAAGAGGGGACAGCTTGTGTGAACAGAGGAATACATTATTCTCTTGGCTAATACGCTTTTTCAGAAAAATCGCCATGAAAAATCCTCATCAAATGCTTGTTTTATTAAAAGGTATGGATAATGATAAATCGGCCTTGGAGGAAAGGTTTATGGTTAGAGGTAATTTTATCGATTTGAGCCTGGTTGGTCTCTTGGAAGCACAGCATTATTTTCAGTAAATCGATTGTGTCTGGTTTGTAAAGGCTTTGCACTACGTTTGTCTTAAGTGATATTTAAATAATTGATCACAGTTTGTGTTTGTTAATGACCTTTCACTGAACTGTCATTGACCTGCATTGGGCCACAGAGATCAGTTTTGTGGACAGCTTGTTCATCTTTGTGACTTTTCTTAAATAGCTGGTGTTTTTCTACATTCAAACCCTCTATTAGGTGTTTAAATCAGAAAGAATTATGAGCCTAGCTTATTTTTAGAAATTAAAAAGGGGTCTGGATGAGAAATTCCTATACCTTTATAGGTACAGAAAGCCCACATGCGTGCTCAGCATTCTCCCCCACTGGGATCAGATATTGAAATTCTAGGACAGAGGAGGAAAATTAGCACCATGGATCCCAAATGGAACCCACCCCCTTTCCTCTCAAATCTGGGTTTCTGATTTAACTCATTGGAAAAGACCCTGATGCTGGAAAAGACAGTAGGCAAAAGTGGAAGGGGGCAACAGAGGATGAGATGGTTAGATAGTACTATTGACTCAATTCACATGAATTTGAGCAAACTCTGCGAGCAAGTGGAGGACGCTATCTCCCAGAGTTCGCGCTGGCATGCTGCAGTCCATGGGGTGGCAAAGAGTCGGACATGACTTAGCAACTCAACAACAACAACTTCACTAAAGATGTCTGTTATTACACTGCTTCCTCCATCACCAGTACAGGTGACCCGGGTAGAGGAAGGCATGATAATAGTGTTGATGAATGGGTCTCTGAGAAGCTAGTGACCACAGAGGGGTCCAGCCCAGGGACTTTGAACTCCAGAGATCTCCATGACACAGGCAGTGGAGGCTGTGGCTCCAGGGTTCCTTGAGTGTTAGTGGCCTTCTGGTGGGCGGAGATCCAGGTCCCCAGTGCCAACTTCATCCAGAGCTTCTGGGCTTAATCTCTTTGAATTGATTTGCTCGCATCTGCTTCCTCCTTGTAGGAAAATGACCAAAATTTATCACTGGGGTAAATAACTTTTTGCTTTGGGAGAGCCAGCCATGAAATTAAAAGACGCTTACTCCTTGGAAGAACAGTTATGACCAACCTAGATAGCATATTGAAAAGCAGAGACATTACATTGCCTACAAAGGTCTGTCTAGTCAAGGCTATGGTTTTTCCAGTGGTCATGTATGGATGTGAGAGTTGGACTGTGAAGAAAGCTGAGTGCTGAAGAATTGAAGCTTTTGAAGTGTGGTGTTGGAGAAGACTCTTGAGAGTCCCTTGGACTGCAGGGAGATCCAACCAGTCCATTCTGAAGGAGATCAACCCTGGGATTTCTTTGGAAGGACTGATGCTAAAGCTGAAACTCCAGTACTTTGGCCACCTCATGTGAAGAGTTGACTCATTGGAAAAGACTCTGATGCTGGGAGGGATTGGGGGCAGGAGGAAAAGGGGATGACAGAAGATGAGATGGCTGGATGGCATCACCAACTCAATGGATGTGAGTCTGAGTGAACTCCGGGAGTTGGTGATGGACAGGGAGGCCTGGCATGCTGTGATTCATGGGGTCGCAAAGAGTCGGACACGACTGAGTGACTGAACTGAACTGAACTGAAGGAGATCAGGCTACAGGAGATTGAAGTGAGCTATTTTTGTCTTACGTGGTGAAATCTAGAAGGCTTGGGTTTTCTGCAGACAGTCATTGGATGGGAAGGTAGAGTTTGGATCTCAATAGTGGGAGTGGATCAGTCTCCTTGGGCTGCTGTAAAAAAGCACCACAATCCAGGTGACTCAAAACAACAGATTTGCATTGTCTCATTGCTCTGGAGGCTGAAGTCCAAGATCAAGGAGTCGGCAAGGCCTCACTTCCTCTGGAACCTATGGGGAAAATGCTTTTTTGCCTCTTCCTGGCTTCTGATTAAAGGCAGGCAGTCTTGGGTGTTCTTTGCTTTGCGGATGTATTGCTCTAATTCTGTTTTCCTCCAGCCTTCCTGTGCATCTTTACATCATCTTCCCTCTGTGCACATCAGCCCAATGTTTCTCTTCTTATAAGGACACAAGTCATTCTGGATTGGAGTCCACCCTAAGGATCTCATTCAACTTGATGACCCATGAAAAGCTCTCATTTTAAATAAGATCGGGGCTTTCCTGGAGGCTCAGGCAGTAAAGTGTCTGCCTGTAGTGTGGAAAACTTGGGTTCGATCCCTGGGTGAGGAAGATCCCCTGGAGAAGGAAATGGCAATCCACTCCAGTACTCTTGCCTGGAAAATTCCATGAATGGAGGAGCCTGGTAGGCTACAGCCCATGGGGTCGCAAAGAGTCAGAGCAACTTCACTGGTTCACTGGTTAAATAAGATCACACTCTGAGGTCCTGAGTATGAGGACTTCAATGTTGCATCTTCTGAGGGAGGGTTGGGGGAGGGGGTGCACAATTTAACCCATAAAAAATGGGAGATTGAAGAAAATGGTTAAGGGGTGGGAGGTCCAGAGGCTGGATCTCAGGAAAGCAAGCCTGGTGGTGTGGGATGACCAGAAAATGTTCAGTATTGGTAAAGTCCCACACTCAGTTTAAAGGCATTCTTAGTTCTAATCTAGAATCCCTCTAGATTTTACACTGTTGCTGCTGCTGCTGCTAAGTCACTTCAGTCATGTCTGACTCTGTGTGACCCCATAGACGGCCTCCTACCAGGCTTCCCGGTCCCTGGGATTCTCCAGGCAAGAACACTGGAGTGGGCTGCCATTTCCTTCTCCAATGCATGAAAGTGAAAAGTGAAAGTGAAGCCGCTCAGTCGTGTCCGACTCTTAGCGACCCCATGGACTGCAGCTAACCAGGCTCCTCCATCCATGGGATTTTCCAGGCAAGAGTGCTAGCCTCTAGTACAATCATGTGCACAAGAGCCTCGAGCTTGTGAGAATGAAAGAGGAGTAGATGAATCCATGTTTTGGATGAAGAGAGAATAGCTTTTACTGTATAAATAGTTGTGGATTAGTTGTCTGGATCTTGTGCTTGATTATAACGAGATTGTCACAAGAGCAGGGTGCTTTTGCTCATCTCACAGAATGTTGCCTGGGAACTAGTAGGAACCCAGTTAACATTTGATGAGCAGGTGCATGAATGAAGCTGCAAGTGGGAAGGGAATCTTGGGGGTTTGAACTCTAACAATCACCTTCGAGCACATGACTTTGTGGGTATATATGCATATTCCTTTAAAATAAATGCCTAGCAAAGGAATCGTAGTGTCAAATGGATTTCATATTTAGGACTTGAAATATATATTGTCAAATTCCCACCTGTCAATATGTTATGAATATAAAATTCCACCTAGAACGACATGAAAGCATTTGGTTTCTTACAATAGCTTAAAACCTAATTAAACATTTCAAAATTATAATTTTTCAAAAGACAAAGAACTGTTTTTTTTCCCTAAAGGTGATGCATATGCATTGAAAACATTCAGAAAATAGAGCATGAATAGAAAAATAATTAAAAGAAAACTGAGTTTGAGAACTGGGCTGATAATATATATTTGTATGGTAACAGGGCACTGTCTGCTGTGTGTTAGCCCTCTAATACTCAAATGCCAGTAGAACGCTGGATTTCCCTTTGTTAGTGGGGCTCAAGCAGCTTGAAGTATAGCAGAAAGGGCCTCCAGAAGATTGGAGAACCCAGGCACAATCCATTTCCACATTTTTAATAACTATCTTCCACACTTGCCTTCTTGCCATCCAGGAGATGGACAATGGCCATCTGACAGAAAGCCTTTCCCTTAGTGGGTACTTGGCAAATACTAACTGAATCAAAATGAGTAATGTGAAGGAAATGTTTGCAAAGGACAAAAAGAAAGGAAGTATAATGGCCAAGCTTCTAACTTTCACTGAAACGGAGATTCAGACAAGCCAGTTAAGCCTCAGAGACCCGGACGTTCTCAGCGAATAGCCCAGCATCCTCCGTTATAATCCTCAGGTCCTCCTCATTGGTATTCTGTCTGGGGAACTGGATCTGAGGTCCAGATAGATATCCTGACATTTAAATCTTACCCCATGACATTTTCTCGATGCTCTGTGTAGCTATAAGGTCGTCTCAAGGGTGCTGAGTGGCTGGGGTGGGGTAGAGCACAGATCCTGTGGTCCTGGCCCTGACTGAGCGCATCTGCTGCTGGTCTGTGGATTCAGAGGATATTAGTACGAGGGACTATTGAAGAAAGTGCGTCTTCAGCTCTGACATGAACTACAGCTCGGCCTGGTGGGAAAGAACGCCGAGTCAGTGTCAGATCTGTGTTCTGACTTCTTCCCTGAGAAGGTTGCATGGCCTTGAACTGGTCAGCACATAGTTTTGAGAACCGATGAGAAATACATAGAAAAGCACTTTAATATTTGAGGTCACCGAGGCCACTTAATTATTTGTCATTGATATATTGTTGTTCATTCTCTCAGTAGTGCTTAACTCTTTGTGACCCCATGGGCTGCAGCACGCCAGACTTCCCTGTCCTTCACTGTCTCCCAGAGCTTGCTCAGACTCATGTCCATTGAGTCGGTGATGCCATCCAACCCTCTCATCCTCTGTCGCCCCCTTCTTCTCCTGCCCTTAATCTTTCCCAGCATTAGGGTCTTTCCCAATGAGTCAGCTCTTCGCCTCAGGTTATTGATGTGCGCATAGTTGATTTATAATGTTGTGTTAATTTCTGCTGTATAGCAAAGTGACTCAGTTATACACATACATGCATTCTTTTCAAAAATACTCTTTTTTCCATTGTGGTTGCTTGTAGGATACTGAGGATGGCCACCTGTGCTATATAGGAGGATCTTGATGTGTATCCATTCCACGTATAGTAGCTTGCACCTACTAACTCCAAGCTCCCTCTCCACCCCTCCCCCACCCCCCTCCTCTTGGCAACCACAAATCTGGTCTCTATGTTGTGAATCCAAAGCCCTTTAAATGATCACAGTGGAAACAGTTCACCTGCTCGCACACCACCTGCCGTAAGCTTTGGAGCTGTGCCTCCGTCAGAATTGCTTCTCCTGACTGATTCACTTTGGTGAAACTGGAGGCATCAGAATTACCCCTCTGGTCTCCTATAGAAACTGGTCCTGGATTCTCAGCCCCTGCCTCTGTCCATCTATAACACTGATTCATCCCTGAGGACAGGTGATCTGATGGTTGGTCTCCACCCAGGGCTTTCTCGCTAAGGACCTGCAGTTCATGGAGTGGACGTATCACAGAGGGCTCTCTCTGATTGCAATTCTCTTCTGTGGAGGCTTGAAGGGCCCCGCAGTGGTCTTCTGATCATCAAAGTCCAGGCTAGGATTGGACACTCCCTAATTCCAGGACCACATCTCCTATAACTCTGCATCTCAAGTGTGTGAGTCGGGGCTGGCCTTAGCATAATAGAAGCTCTTCTCTGGTTTACCTAACAGTCCCAGGGAGGTTGGTGGGGTCTCTTAGGAGCCCAGGCTGAATGAAGCAGGATCTATCATCCTTACCACACGGCCACAGCTGCCGTGGTTTTTCCCATTCCAGCCAACTAGAAGGGAGAAAGGGCAGGAGGAGGGCACTTAGGGGCCCTTAAATGGCAAGGCCTGAGAGAGGCACACCCTCAGCTTCACACCCCATGGGCTAGAGCCAGGCCTGAGGCCTCGGTTCCAGGAGGGAGGCCGGGGAATGCAGCCCACTGGTGTGCACAGGAGGGGGACGCAGTGTGTCCTGGGGAGCAGCTGTTTGCTATGTCTGGGGTCTAGCGGAGAGTAGGTCCCCAACAGATGCTGCTGAATGAATGGCTCCAGTTAAGAATTTAAGAAGTTTCTCTTTTTTGTAAATAATTTTTTAGATATTTATTTAGCTGCAGTGGGCCTTAATTGCAGCACAAAGGATCTTTAGTTGCAGCATGCAAGATTTAGTTCCTTGATTAGAGATTGAACTTGGGCCTCTGCATTCGGAATGCAGTCTTAGCTGGTCTTAGGCCTGGACCACCAGGAAAGTCTTAAGAATTTGAGAAGTTTCTGCAGTGTCTGCAGGAATATGATATTCAAGATATCCATCCAATGTTGTTGGTTTTCTGCCCACAGATCCTGTGTATCTCACCAGCCACAAAAACATTTCATTTAACCCTTATTGTGTTTGGGGCACTGAGCTACACATTAGAGGTCTCTTGCAAATAACACCAGGTTCCTGCCTTCAAGGGCGCTTACAGCCTATGTTACTAAGTGTATCTGGTGTCTTTATACTAAAGTAGCTACATGGTCAGGGGCTTCCCAGGGGGCACTAGTGGTAAAGAACCCTCCTGCCAATGCAGAAAATAGAAAAAAGACTTGGGTTTGATCCCTGGGTCAGATCCCTTGGAAGAGGGCATGGCAACCCACTCCAGAATTCTTGTCTGAAGAATCCTGTGACAGAGGAACCTGGCAGGCTACAGTCCATGGGGTCACAAAGAGTCAGACATGACTGAAGTGACTTAGCACACACACATTCAGCTGCCTTGTCATGAAACAGCAGATGCTCTTATAAACAGAGTTGCATCTTCCTCAATGAACTGATTCATCTAAAATCCTTTAAACAAAGAACCATATGTTGAAGCCCTCAATGGAATATCAATCAACAGTTTTTCTCTGAGCTCTGCACCCCTGATTGAAAATGCATATGCACAAGTGGCCTTTTTAGAAAATTACGTATCTTGCAAAATAAGCAATCCAATCTTGCCCACCCCGTCACAATGGAAAAGCAGAGAGGACAGCTTATCCAAGTGAAAAATAGGAGGATTTTAGTCTAATGAGAATGTCGAGCTGGATCAATTACAGACAAGTGAGCAAAGTTAGTTCTTGGGGTTTTCTTATTTCTATTTTGGGAAATAGAATATCCTAATGTTTTCTTGCTGCCTTGTGAGAATCAGAAATGGCTCTTAATTCACTTGAACGTAATTGTGAGCCCATCTTACAGGATGTTTCCACTTAAAAAAAGATCTATTCTCGGGAACAGTGAAGACTTGAAATTTGAGAGTCCTGCAGAGAAGCAATACCCAGAGGTGGAAACCCAGATGATAGAGATGGTATAGGATGAGGTCACTCAGAACATCGCCTCTCTGCACAGACACCCCTTCAGGCTGTTGTTGCTGTTCAGTCGCTCAGTCGTGTCTGACTCTTTATGACCCCATGGACTGCAGCACACCAGGACTTCCTGTCCTTCACTATCTCCCAGAGTGTGCTCAGACTCATGTCCATCAAGTCCGTGATGCCATCCAACCATCTCATCCTCTGTCGTCCCCTTCTCCTCCTGCCTTCAATCTTTTCCAGCATCAGGGTCTTTTCCAATGAGTCAGCTCTTCGCATCAGGTGGCCAAAGGATTAGAGCTTCAGGTTTAGCACCAGTCCTTCCAGTGAATATTCAGGTTTGATTTCCTTTAAGATTGGCTGGTTTGATCTCCTTTCTGTCCAAGAGGCTCTCAAGAGTTTTCTCTGGTACTACAGTTTAGCACAAAGCTTAATTTAGCCAAGAACTTGAAGGCTGATGGAAGAGAATTCCACAGTCTCAGCTATTCTTGCTAAGCTTTATTAAGAATAAAGCTGATTCACATTCACACCTTCCTTGGCATCCATCTTAGAATATACAACTGCCCATCCAGCTGGTCAGTTGTGGGAACTGGTTTAGAACTTCCCCTTTTAACTTTGGCCTGTACAAGACAATACAAGACAGGGCAGACACCTAAAATTTCTGTATCTCCTCCTCACCAAAATAGTTTTTTCTCTTTGCTTTTTAATCAGGGAGCCAGTTCAGCTTTGCCCGAGGATTATAAATTGTTACACCTCATTTTCATAACAAATTTACTTGGCTGGAGGAGAGGGACAGTAAGTAAGGGAAGAGTATTTCGTGTATAAACTGCATAATATTCTAGAATCCGAGAAATGTCTTGGCCAGAACTGAGTGTGAAGCCAAGTATAATAAACTATTTCAGGACCCTGGTGCAAAGGAAGTCCTGAATAAAAGTTGTTGAGTGACTGAATAATTTGAAGATCTTTGGAAATTTAAGTAATTTTTCCTTAGAATGCTGGGTAGAAGCTTGTAAGACATTCAGAACTTCTCATTCTCTTAAAAAAAAAAGATATTTCAGCATTTTGCATGTTTTCTGATGATACCCTAAGTGGTTAAGCATTGATGATAGATGCTATTCATCAAGGTTTGTTTACTCATAAGTTGTTGCCATAGAAACAACTAAATTAGATACTGAAGTCTTCTATTGCCAGAAATTCATCATCCCTTGGAAGTTTTAGAAACAACCCATCTGAATAATATCAGTGTTAGTTATATTCAGGCAAATTGCACTACTCACTCCCCACAGTTCCATTTTCTTGACAATTCATGCATTAACATGTAGAATTCTGCATAAAGAAAGGTACCCCTTTTCTTCATTGCTTTCATAAATAAGCTATGTACTAAAGCTCTCTCATTTCCCTCTCATGACCATTCAAAGACATCACATGAAGGTCAGCAAATAAATGTGGGTCATTAATTTGTACTTTTCTCTATGGTTATGTCATTGTTGAATGTTCCATATCTTTGATGAGCATCTAAATTACACAAAATATAAAATTCATATCTTTCCATTTGAAGCATTCCTAGAACAGAATCATTAGCAACATGTGTGCAAATACCTTGCCTATCAAATTAGGTTAAGTGTTTAGGAGCTGTTGGGCTGCACTGCAGCCTCAGAAAGAGTCCAGAGTCAGCCCCAGAGACATCAACAGTTTAATGGGTGGGGGATCTGAAGCAAGGATAATCATCTGAAGCAAGGTCCTAGAGCGACGCCCCACCCTGTGTGGCAGACAGCAGGCAGGACATGGCAGAGGTCTTCCCTCCCAGAGGGAGAGGGAGGTTACAAGTTATTCAGGGAGTAGGTTGGCTCACAGGTTGCCAGGGAAACCAGGAGAGAAGTCCTCCCCATTTGATAAACTATCATAGTAAAGATACTTCTGATCTAAAGATTAGAACAATCTCTAGCTGCGGTCAAGGGCAAGTGTGTAGGCATTTACTGATTAGGCTTTATGATGAAGAGGGATCAGCCAGGTGAGGGGAGTACAGAAGACACAGGGACTGGTCCAGCAGGGGCTGTACAGAGAGCAAGAGAACAGCCATCTTGAGTGGCCTGGTCATACAGGAGTGTACATCTTTACAGATCTTCAGAAAATGACTTAGTAAAAAAAAAAAAACAAAAAACTCTGAAGCATGTAAATTTGGAAGAATTTTACTTCTAGGAATTATCCTATATGAGGAACCATGAATCTGCACACAGATTTTAGCTGGTTTCTACAAAATAGTGAAAAATGAAAAAGACATAACATTTAACATTTTGGAGGGAAACCTTAGGTGTCATTTTCAGGGACTCTGAAGAACTCTGTTCTTATATCTCAGCACAGAAAAGAATTCTGCAAGAGGCAAAGTGATAGATAGAAAGAGACTTACTAGACTAGGACACTTGAGGTTTACAAGTGGATGGGTGAGAAATGCCATGCCATGCCCTGAGAACTTAGCGGGCTACAGCTTTATAATCAGAGCAGAGAAGGGGAGAAGACCTTCTTTGTCTTTCTTGAGTAGACATCATTCTTCCATCATCAGCTCCTCCTCCAGGTTGAGCAGTTTTCCTGTCCCTACATGGTCAAGCTAGGTCCACAAGTTATTGTTTTTCATGTTTTCATGTGTGCAGAGTACACATCCTAAGGATCTTTAACTACTGAGTGCACAGGGCAGGGTGTGGGTCCCACGCAACCACTATTTTATGGTTCTGGGGCATGTCTTGCACTTCTGCTGCCTGGTTTTGTTGCTAAGCAGCCTGCTTGGTTTTGTGGTTAAGGAAACCTGTTCTCTTAGTAATCGTTAACTTATAGGGGTCTCTCATATTTTTTACACTTACAGTCCCCTACAGGGATTATCTATTTAATCACCTACTTTGTCCCTTTACTCTGTCCCTATCAGAGGGTTAAGATAAAATGTAGCAATCCACAGAATGGAACAATTTAAAAATATGCATCAATTAAAAAACAATTCTAAATACATAATGTCATGGAAAATTTCTTCAAATATTCATTGCAAAACATAGGTCTCAAACAGTATGATTCTATTTCCGAGAAAAAGTTTTCTCTATCTAAGACTAAGATATTCAATAAAATGTTAATAGTCCTTGATCTTGTAGGATTCTCAAGGATCTTGATTACTTGCTTTTTTCCTGAATTTTCTATGATACAATGGAATTTGCATGTAATTCACACAACTCTTAATTAAACAATTTAATTAAAAATATGGATTCCCAATGGAAGTGCAAAGTTGAATGGAAGATAGTGCTGTGGGTCTGACTGCTGGTGAGAGATACCCTGGGGACAAGAGGGGCAGAGGTGGACTGGACTGGAGTCTCCTGAAGTCTCAGACTTTGAATCTCTACATATGGCTCTGTTGGGTCTACTTGAAGTTTAAATGCTGTTAGTGAAAAATGCTGTCTGATTTTTTGGAGGAGACAGTTTATATCTGTATGTGTGAATGTGTATGCCCCAGAGTTAGTGTTAATATTTTAATAATGTAAAGGATTAATTTATTGAAATGTATTTTCTGCCCTTGGTGTGTGCTGCCTTAGCAGCAGCTAATTCATTTTTTAAGACGCCAAGACTGAATTTTCCCAGGGGAGGATGGGCCTGCATCTTCAAAGGTGTCAACTTCTAACTACAGAGATTTTAAAAGAAAAAGAGCTGTGATGCTTTTAGTGTTTATCTAAAAGCATTTGTTTTGCATTTCAAGTAACTAAGAGATTCACACTGCCTCTTCCCACCCCTTTTTTCCTATTGATGTCTAAGGAACATGAATTCCAGAATATTCCAGAGAGGGCGAGAGGAGTGGAAGTTATTTTCCATAAACCTTTCAAATGCAGAGGAAAAAGCTGTTTTGGGGGACAAAACAAGAGCAGAGACTGCCCGTGTGGTCACGGCTCACCAAACCAGGCAAAGACCACAGAATTGGGTGCATTTTGCCTGTCCACGCTCATTTCGACTCATTGGAAAAGACCCCGGTGCTGGAAAAGATTGAAGGCAAAAGGAGAAGGGACAGCAGAGGAGGAGACAGGTAGCATCACTGACTCAATGGACATGAATTTGAGCAAACCCCAGGAGACAGTGTGCCGCAGTCCATGGGGTCCCAAAAAGAGTCGGACATGACTGAGGGACTGAACGATGGCAACAGCATTCCTGCTTCCATGACTGCCCACCCCAGTCCCTGAATCTGCAATAGTGAAGCCTGAATTAAGGAGACCTGCTGGGCCAGTGCAGATGATGGAGTCCCACAGGGGGCAGGGAAGGAGGGCGCTTGTCTGTGAACAAGATTCCCACCATCCCGGAGAGAGAGGAGCCCGTGGGGGGCTGCCTAACCCGCCCCAGCTAACTGAGACATTACTCCAGCCACCTGGGGAAGACTTGCATGTGCTGCTACAGACTTTGCAAACTTGACGTTCTGGTACATGTTGTAAAGTTGCCTGTGGAAGGTGTGGACCAATTAAAATTTCTCACACCGAAACAAAGCTTTATCATAAAAAAAAAAAAAAAAATTGGTTCATACAATAGGTAAGACAGAGGAGCCTGGTGTGCTGCAACCCATGGGGTCACAAACAGTTGGACACAGCTTAGTGACTAAACAATAACAAAAGCTCCCTTCGTGTTTATGGTTTTATCCAGCTATTTCCCCAAAGTGTCTGTTTATGTCCCTTGTCGGTTTACTCTTGTGGTGATTGTCTCTTGATTACCGATTTGTAAACTTTTTCTTATGTAAGAAGAATATTAACTTTTGTCATTTTTGTTATAAATAATGTACCATTGATCTTTCAACCATTAACTCTGAGATAGTTTGGTCAGATAGAAATGATTATTATTTAGCTGTTTATGTCTACAAACATATCCAGCAGGGGTTTTCTTTAAGAGTTTTTGGTTTGGTAATTATACTGAAAAATTTATCTTACTCTGAAATTATAGAATTATTCGCTTAAACTTTCCCCTGATGGTTTCATGGTTTTATCTTTTTGAATACGTATGTTCAATTTGTTACTGTCAATGGGCATGAGTTAGTTTAGTATCTAAACTTTTTTTTTCTTAAATGATATGTTAATTTTCCTAATACTGGATTTCATTCTCATTTTCTTGTTGATTTAAATTCATATGGATGTTTGGGCCTATTAGAGGTCCTTCTGTCTGTTCCAGTATTAATAGTGTGTGTACTAAGTCGCCTTCAGTTCAGTTCAGTCGCTCAGTCGTGTCTGACTCTTTGCGACCCCATGAACCACAGCACGCCAGGCCTCCCTGTCCATCATCAACTCCCGGAGTTTACCCAAACTCATGTCCATTGAGTTGGTGATGCCATCCAGCCATCTCATCCTCTGTCATCGTCTTCTCCTCCTGCCCTCAATCTTTCCCAGCATCAGGGTCTTTTCAAATGAGTCAGCTCTTTGCATCAGGTGGCCAAAGTATTGGAGTTTCAGCTTCAACATCAGTCCTTCCAATGAACACCCAGGACTGATCTCCTTTAGGATGGACTGGATGGATCTCCTTGCAGTCCAAGGGACTCTCAAGAGTCTTCTCCAACACCACAGTTCAAAAGCATCAATTCTTTGGTGCTCAGCTTTCTTTATAGTCCAACTCTCACATCCATACATGACTACTGGAAAAACCATAGCCTTGACTAGATGGATCTTTGTTGGCAAAGTGGTAATAACTTTCCTTCCAAGGAGTAAGTCGTGCCCAACTCTTTGTGACCCTGTGGCTGTAGTCCACCAGGCTCCTCTGTCCATGGGATTTTCCAGGTAAGAGTACTGGAGTGGGTTGCCCTGCCCTCCTCCAGTGCATCTTCCAGACCCAGGGATTGAACCCACATCTCTTTATGTGTCCTGCATTGGCAGGTAGGTTCTTTACCACTAGCACCACCTGGGAAACTCCATTAATAGTACTGTAGCTCTCCAATTATTTTAGAGATTGTTACAGCATGCCTCAATCACTGCTTTTCTGTTTTGAAATTTGTTTGACTGTTCTTATGTTTTCTTCCAACTTAAATTTAAATTTATATGATCTTTACTTGTTTTCAAGAAGGGCTCTGCTTAGTATAAAATAGGTGTGAAACAGAATAATGCCCCCTCAACTCCAAAAAATGTCCATGTAAATCTTCAGAACCTGTGAACACAGTAACTTACATGGCAAAAGGGTTTTTGTAGATGTCATTAAGTTAAAATCTAGACATAGAGAGATTATGGATTGTTTTGCGGTAGACAATGTAATCACAGGGTCTTTTTAGATGGAAAAGAGGCAGAAAAGGAGAGTCTGGAACTGTAATGACAAAAGATGATCAGAGAGATATAACTTTGCTGGTTTTGAGGGGGGATTGGAGTGCAGATGAGTTCAAGGAACTTGAAAAGGCATCTTCTCTAGACGCTCCAGAAGGAATGCAGCCCTGCTAACACCTTGATTCTAGGGCTTGTGATTTACAGGCTGGAAAAGAGGAAATCTGTACTGTTTTGGCCACTGAGTTTGTAGTAACTTGTTAAAGCAGCAATAGGAAGCTAAAACAATATACCTTCTTGCTGTTCAGTCCCTAAGTCGTGTCCGACTCGTTGCGACCCCATGGACTGCAGCACTCCAGGCCTCCCTGTCCTTCACTATCTCCCGGAGTTCACTCAAACTCATGTCCATTGAGTCGGTGATGCCATCCAACCATCTCATCCTCTGTCATCCCCTTTTCCTCCTGCCCTCAATCTTTCCCAGGATCAGAGTCTTTTCCAATGAGTCAGCTCTTCACTTCAGGTGGCCGAAGTACTGGAGCTTCAGCTTTAGCATCATGAGTCCTTCCAATGAAGGACTGCAATTTAAGAGATATTAGGCTATTCTCTTACTTTTATACCGTCTAAAATTCACTTCATATTTGTGTTATTTTGTATGAATTTGTTTCTTATATTTAATTAATGTGATTACTAGAAAACTAATTTCATTCTTTCTAACTTCTTCTATATCTGAGAATTTATATGTTACTCTCAAAAATAAGCAATAGCTCAAGTTATAGAATACTTGGGTTGCAATACTTTGCTTATACTTTGCTTTCAAAATTGTAGCTATCGATGTGTTGGTTTTTAGCGCTTTGTAGCACGGAAGATAAGTTTGATGCTAATCTGACTATGTGATCACTTTTCAAATGTTTTTCTGGATGCACAAAATAAATGCTCTTTTCTCTTGAAATACATCATCACTGGGTGTGGATCTCCTTTCATTTAATTTTCTTGGTGTTAGTGGGCCTTACAATTTGAGGATTTGCAACTATCTTTAGCTAAGAGATTTCTTATATTATTTCTATGAGAATTGCTTCTATGCTTCTCAACATTTGCTGCTTCTAAGAATTTCTTTTATGTTTAGAGTTGATTTCTTATCTCTGTTGTCTAAATTTTATTTTATAATGAACTACTCTAATATAGTATTTTATTACAGTTTAGCTCTGATTAACCATGTCTTCTTATACTTTTCAGGGAAAAATGAAGCAAGATACCATAGAAATAAGAAGCACACAGAGATCACAGTTCATGAATTCATGGTACAGATGCTGCAATTTAAGAGATATTAAGCCATTCTCTTACTTTTGTACCATCTAAAATTCACTTCATATTTGTGTTATTTTGTATGAACTTGTTTCGTATATTTAATTAATGTGATTACTAGAAAACTAATTTCATAATTTGCATTTAATAGCTAAGTGGAAACAAAGATAAGTACAATAAAGCTGACTGAGCTATTTTTGCTTTCTGCTTTGGGAACTTCCACCTAAAGGTATTTATAATAAATCATATGTTTAAGTGAAAAGTGAAAGTGTTAGTCATTTGCAGTTACGTTCGACTCTTTGTGACCCCATCGACTGTATCCCACCGGATTTTTCTGTCCATGGGGTACCTCAGGCAAGAATACTGGAGTTGGTTGCCCTTCCCTCCTCCAGGGGATCTTCCTGACCCAAGGATGGAACACAGGTATCCTGCACTGAGCCACAAAGGAAACCATGTTTAAATACACAGCCAAATGAAGGGAGATAATTAGAAATGAAGACCAATAAAGGTATCAGGACTTCCACAGAAATGACTCACAAAAGGCTTCTTTGTATTACAAAGGTCTTCATTACAAACACAGTTTTTATAATGACTCGTGACTTCCCAGGTGGCACTAGTAGTAAAGAAACTGCCTGCCAAAGCAGGAGACCTAAGAGACTCGGGTTCAATCCCTGGGTCGGGAAGATCCCCTGAGAAGGAAATGGCAGCCCACTCCAGTATTCTTGCCTGGAGAATCCCATGGACAGAGGAGCCTGGTGGGCTAAAGTCCACAGGGTCACAAAGAGGTGGACACGACTGAAGTGACTTAGCACACAGCACACCAGCAAGAACAACCAGCCCGTGGCTAAGCTTGTTCTGAACCAGACTTAAACACTTATATGATCAGCAGTGTGACTTCCTCAATTCAAATGGTTGCAATTTCTCATCTGGTTTATTATGAGAGACCACTACATTAAAAATTGGGAAATGATTTCAATAGACATTTCACCAAAGAAGACAGACTATGACCATTAAGCTCATGAAAAGATGCTCAATGTCATTAGTGCTCAACAAAATGAAAATTGAAACCACAAGGAACCACTTTAGACTCAAAAATAAAAAATACTGATAGTACTCAATGCTGACCAGTCTGTGAAGGAACTGGAATTCTGACATGCCACTGGTGAGAGTGTAAATCAATACAACCACTTTGTAGAACTGCGCAGTTTCTTACAAAGTTGAACATAAACTTGCCCTGTTTCATCGAATCCTCTCCTATGTATTTAGCCAAGAGAAATGAAAACATATGTCTCCAAGAATCCTTGCACAAGGATCTTCGTAGCAACTTTATTTATTACAGCCCAAACCTGGAAAAAATCCAAATGTTCATTAGCAACAGAAATGACAAACAGATTGTTGTTTATTCATACAATGGAATATGTCTCAGCAATGGAAAGAAATAAGCCGCTGATGAATTGTGAAGACATATGGTAAGCAGAAGAAGCCAGACAGTTACTTGCCGTATAGTTCCATTTAGATGAAGTTCAAGTACAGACAAAATTAATTTATGATGAGAGTAATCAGGATGGTTTCCTCTGGAGCAGGGATTGACTAGAAAGGAATACAAAAGAATTTACTAGGGTTTTGGAATTCTTTCCTATCCATTTGTAGGTCAAAACTTATAGACCCCCAAACTAAGATCTGTGCATATCCTTGCAGTTCAGTAAAAATAAAGACATTTATACAGAACACACTGTTTAATTTATTGTTTATATTTTTTGGCAATTTTACTCTGTACTTAGCAAGACTTTTCAAGGTGCAGACTCAGATTTTTCTGAAATATGAATCTTTCTCTCATATATTATTACTTCTTTCTGATGGATTCGGATCTCTTCCACAGAAAATCCAGTTTCCCATATAACTTTCACAGTCTCCAGTGTTTGATTTTTTTTTTTTTTGTCCTTCTCATTTGCATTCCATGAGAACTTCTCAGCTGGTTCTTTACATCACAGATGCTGATTCTTTTTACTGCTTCCATGTACAGATCTTAATTCTGAAATTTTAGCTAGAGTCTCTAACAAAATTCTCTCAGTGTAGGCAGCTCCCATTCTATTTCTCTTGCTGAAACAGAAGCTAAAAGTACAGGCTTTGAAATCTGACTGATCTTGTTTGTCAATATGGGCTTCAGACTGTATGTATAACTTTGGGCAAGTTAATTCAATTTAATAAGCCTCTTTTTTTTCTCATTTGCAAAATGAGGACCTTAGTTGTAACAGCTTCATAGTGTCGTTGTAACAATTTGGTAGGTGATTCTTGTACAACAGTACAACTCAAGGCACAGAACACTGAAGAGCTACTAGCCTTCACCATTATCTGAAGCATCATTTACTAGGGTTTTAGAATTCTTTTCTATCCATTTGTAGGTCAAAACTTATAGACCCCCAAACACTAAAGATCCGTATGTTTCCTTGCAATTCAGTAAAAATAAAGACATTTATACAGAACACACTGTTTAATTTAACCTTTCTACTGGCAACCACGTTTTGGTCCCAAGCTATTAACTACTCACTTTATATGTGTTTAACACATTGGTTGACACATGATAGCTGTCCAGTGAACATCTGTTGAAAAAAATAGATAAATTTGCTCCTTCACTTTACCATATACCCGGATATTATACTGTAGAGTTACCAAGTTTGGTTGTCAGTGAAACTCAATAAATTAATGCAAAATCTATTCCTGAAACAAGTTTCACAATAATGAATCAATTTCTTTACCCAGAAAAATATAGTGATAATGTTAACTTGACAGTGCTTGAATAATTAACCCATCAGGGATGGAAAACAAATTCCATGTTAAAAAAGTTTTTTAGACACATATACATTTGAACAGTACCACATTAGAATTAATTGTCATGAGATTGGGTGGTGGGAAGCTTTGTGTCAATAAGTTATTAAAATTTTATTTATCTTTTAAGATTTTTAAAACTTATTTTCCAGCTCATTTCATTTTTAAAAAATTAAATCTCAAAATAAATGGTTGGAGAGATAATAAAGAAAGGCCCCTCATATCATAAAGTTTAAGTAAATCCCAATCTCAAAAGGACAGGTACATCTCAGGTTTTAATTTTCAAATTCCAATTCAAATATCCAGTTGTGAGCTTTCATCTCTGTGGGCAGGAGAAATCAGGATCTCTCCCCGTAGACTGATCCATCAGCTGAAGCCCAAGGCATTGACTGGCCAACACCTTCACAAGCTCTCATCTTCGCACCGTCGTTGCCAATAACCCCAGCACTTGGTCTTCTTGGTGGTGTCTACCGAAGGCCAAGCTTTGGTGGGGCCCATTGGGGACTTTCCAGTTCCTGCTGACTACCATATGTACCGACACCAGCCAGCCAAAGCTAACTCTGGCGCTCAGGACTGTCCACACCTCCACCACACCAGGGTCTTTCTCTCCTGGAGTGGAGACCATCCTCAGGGACACCTTTACCAGCACCACCTTCAACTCCAACATCTTTCCAACTCCATTGCTGTGTCCACGTGGTCAGGATCATACCTTCTGTCTGCCTTTAGTAGAGTCCTGAGCAGCAGAGACCATTCCTGTATCTTGAAAGCATCTCTCTATCCTTGTCACATCCCCAGTGATTCAGCCATCTGATGATAAGAATTTCCTTTCCCCACCAGCCCAGTACAGTGCCAGAAGATACGGATTGCTGTGGAATAGATACGAATTACTGGGGGTGATTTTGTCATGGCTTCCCTATGCCCTAAGCAGCTCTGATCACTGGGTATACCAGTTATCCATTGCTGCATATGGAATGTTCCCCAAATTTACTAACTCAGTTTCTGAGGGTCAGAAAGGCAGGAAGAGCTTGGCTGGGTGGTTCTGGCTCAGGATCTTTCATGAGGTTGAATTCAAGCTGTCAACAGGGAATTGAGTTTCTGAAGGTTTAACTAGGGCTGGAGGCTCACTTTTTAAGCATCCCTCCACTTCCCCTGCCATGTAGCTATTGCAGTAGGATTCAACTTCTGGCCGTGTGGACCTCTTCATGGGGTTCTTATGACATGGCTTCCCTCCAAGGAAGAGATTTAAGAGATAGGTGAGCACACCCAAGATGGGAGCCACAGAGTCTTCTCTATCTCATCTCTGAAATTACATCCCTTGACTTTTGCCATATTCTGTTCTTTAGGTATGAGTTGTTGATTTCAACCCATACTCATGGGAAGGAGAATTAAGCTTCATTTTGCGAAGGGAGGAATATCTTGAATTTTGGGATACATTTTAAAAATCACCATCTTGGATTAACACATGTATCTCCTCAGGTGTATGAAAATGCTGTCATGTGAACTCATAACGTGTGCCTGCTAAGTTGCTTCGGTCGTGTCCAACTCTTTGCGGCCCTATGGACTGTAGTCTGCCAAGTTCTTCTTCAAGCAAGAATACTGGAAAAGGTTGCCATGCCCTCCTCTAGGAGATCTTCCCGACCCAGGGATCGAACTCACCTCTTCTGCAGCTTCTGCATCACAGGTGGATTCTTTACCCCTGAGCCACCGAGGAAGCCCCACAATGTGTGAGCTTATGTCATATTCTAGACTGTGAGATTTCTGCATGGAAAAACCCACTCCTCAGAGCTGGCCCTTCCCAGAGGGGATTCACTGCTTTTCCAGCCTGTGATCCGCTTGGGGTCCTCTTTAACATTATACTGATGGGTCCCTGATAGTAGAATTAAATAATTATTTCAGTGCAAAAGGGAGAGACCATGAAAAAGACCAAGAACCAGGCAAAAATAATGTATTGCTCCAGCGACATAATGGATTAGTTCTTGGTCTACAGAGTGATTCATCGCCCTGTCATGGCCTCACTGATCTGGAAAGAAAGTCAGTCTCTAAACTGTCTAGAAAGTGAGCTGTTTTGGATGCGGGTCAAGCCCAGAAGAGACAGGCTGTCCTGACAAGTCTGAGGAGCAGTTGAAGGCATTGTACAGCAGGTCTCAGTTTTGATGGGGACTAGAGCAGCTGGTGGAGAAGGAAATGGCAACCCAGTTCAGTGTTCTTGCCTGGAGGATCCCAGGGATGGGGGAGCCTGGTGGGCTGCCATCTATGGGGTTGCACAGAGTCGGACACAACTGAAGCGACTTAGCAGAGCAGCTGGAGTGTTTTTGAAAAATGAAGACAGTTTAAAGTATTCTTCGAATGTCTTCTTCCTGTTGAATGATTCTTTCCTGGTCGTCATAAAGTGGTGTATGGAGTCTTGCTCCTCTCATCAGGAGCATCAGTTCATGATTTTATTAGATACATCCTGGGAGACGTCCTAACCTGCCTTGCAGTTGCTAGGATAAAGTAAGTAGGGTTAATAAAACAGACAGTTTATATGAAGTATGTCTGGGCTTCCCTGGTGGCTCAGTGGTAAAGAATCCACCTGCAATGCGGAAGTCGCTGGAGACGCAGGTTCTATCTTTGGGTCGGGAAGATCCCCTGGAGGAGGCAATGGCAACCCACTCCAGTATTCTTGCCTGGAGAATTCCATGGACAGAGGAGCCTGGTGGGCTACAGTCCATGAGATCATAGACACGACTGAAGTGACTTAGCAGGCACAGACGCACATGAAGTATGTCCAGGGGTCGCTGTGGAGAAATGTTTCTAAAGCGTGTTCCCCAGAACACTGGTCCCATGCATTACTCCATGAGTGGAAAATTGTTTGATACAATAAGCATATGAAATATTGCATAACGTATCTTCACTTAGAAATGTTTGATCACATTA
The DNA here is from genome assembly GCF_001704415.2 of Capra hircus. Lineage (NCBI taxonomy): Eukaryota > Metazoa > Chordata > Mammalia > Artiodactyla > Bovidae > Capra > Capra hircus. The sequence goes on along the minus strand of NC_030810.1, from coordinate 6,907,624 downwards.
CAATATTAAGGCATATGGTTACTCTAATAGCAAAAAAATCTCCTTCTCTTCTTCATTACTGTTATTACTATCATTAAATTTTGTTTTAACCCAATATTTCTCAATTTTTTTTTCAATGGAACCACCTTATCTGTGGAATGCATGGAATTGTACATTTAAAAAATATGTATGTTTAAATTCATTTCGAACTGATTACATTGTTGTCAGAAAACATGCTCTGTCAGATGTGGAATGTTTGTGTTTTGAGATTTTCTTTTTGGTCTACAACATGCTCAATTTTTGTAGCTATTCCATCTGTACATGAGAAGAATGTCTATTTCCTCATTGTTGAATTCTGGGAAAAATGTAAATTTCCCCAATGCTGGATGCTTTTGAGCTGCGTTTGTTAACCAGGGTTGAACAGATCTTGTACACCTGTACTAATGTTTCTGCCTTTCTGACATATCAGTAATTGAGAAAGATATGTTGAAATCTTCCACCCTGGTGTAGAGTGTGTCCATTTCTTCTGGTAGTTCTACCTATTATTGCCTTACATATTTTGTAACTATTTAGGGTAATACAAATTTAGAATTGTTACACCAATATACAGTCACCATTCTTATTCCTAACAATAGCTTATGTTGTCTGATGTTTTAACAGCTTCTCCAGATAGCTCTAGTATTTGCCTGTATCTTTAATTCATTTGCTTCTAATTTACAGAATCCTCATGCTTTAGGTAAGTCTCATTTAAACAGGCAATAGTAGATTTTGTTTACTTACTGAAACACTTTGTATTTTCAATGAAAAGTTTATTATTATCTACTGTGATTATTATGTATGAAGGCTTCTTTTTCCTCTTTCCTCTTCTTCTCCTTCTTGCCCCTCGCTCAACTTCTTCTTTCATTTTCCCCAGTTTGAAAGTGCTACTCTTTATTATGTTTTCAGCAGTAATATTTTAAACTTAGCCTTATGAACTTCACATCTGGAGAATTTATTCTGTAGTTTGTTGCTTGGCACTTTCACTCATGGTGGCTTATTTCTTTGCCTTTATGCAACTGATTTTGAATTTATTTTCATCAGCACATAATCTGAGGCAATCCCAGGGATTTCTGTTGGAGATGTTTTTGTCCAAAGAGGACCCACTTTGGCAGAGAGCTAAGGGCATCACCACTTGTGCCTTCCCACTCACCGCTCCTTCCTGAGTCCCAGGCTTGCTCTGCCTCCCTCCCCAATCTTGCAGAATGAATTTCACTGGAAAGAAGCTAAGAACATGATGGGGAGGTGGGGGGCGGTCGGTTGTTTCATTGACCAAATCTCCCCCAGGGTGTTCAGTGGTTATATTAGGTTTTCCAAGACTTTGATGGATTTGGTGCTCAGATGACTTTGCATCTTGGCTAAGGCATGATGAGTGAATTACTGTTTTCCTAAGAAAGTCACACTTTCAAGAAGAGCCTGAAAGAATGGGGGAAAAAAGCCATATGTATGGTGAAACCTTCTTTATGTGTGATGATGTATTAACAGGATGACTCACAAACTACTTTTTTTCCAGGAATGTTCCTCAAAGAAGCCAATATTCAGTGGAAAGTCTCAACAGTTTCAATGTTGATTTAAAATAAAGATGTTAAACTAAACATTATCTAACCACTCAAGAGGATCTCAAAAATTTATTATAAATCACTTTAATCTGGGAGACAATGTTATGCTCAATGCATATTTAAATTAAATCACAACAGATTTAACAATATGACAAAAGATGAAATAACCTAATGTAATTTCTGTTTATGCTGAGTAGCTTGATCAGTTCAGTTCAGTTCCTCAGTCATGTCTGACTCTTTGCGATCCCATGAATTACAGCACGCCAGGCCTCCTTGTCCATCACCAACTCCCAGAGTTCACTCAAACTCACCTCCATCGAGTCGGTGATGCCATCCAGCCATCTCATCCTCTGTCGTCCCCATCTTCTCCTGCCCCCAATCCCTCCCAGCATCAGAGTCTTTTCAAATGAGTCAGCTGTTCACATGAGGTGGCCAAAGTACTGGAGTTTCAGCTTTAGCATCATTCCTTCCAAAGAACACCCAGGGCTGATCTCCTTTAGAATGCACGGGCTGGATCTCCTTGTAGTCCAAGGGACTCTCCAGAGTCTTCTCCAACATCACAGTTCAAAAGCATCAATTCTTTGGTGCTCAGCTTTCTTCACAGTCCAACTCTCACATCCATACATGATCACTGGAAAAACCATAGCCTTGATTAGATGGACTTTGTTGGCAAAGTAATGTCTCTGCTTTTGAATATGCTATCTAGGTTGGTCATAACTTTCCTTCCAAGGAGTAAGCGTCTTTTAATTTCTGGTTGCAATCACCATCTGCAGTGATTTTGGAGCCCAGAGAAATAAAGTCTGATGCTGTTTCCACTGTTTCCCTATCTGTTTCCCATGAAGTGATGAGACCAGATGCCATGATCTTCGTTTTCTGAATGTTGAGTTTTAAGCCAACTTTTTCACTCTCCTCTTTCACTTTCATCAAGAGGCTTTTTAGTTCCTCCTCTGTTTCTGACATAAGGGTGGTGTCATCTGCATATCTGAGGTTATTGATATTTCTCCCAGCAATCTTGATTCCAGCTTGCGCTTCCTCCAGCCCAGTGTTTCTCATGATGTATTCTGCATATAAGTTTAATAAGCAGGGTGACAGTATACAGACTTGATGTACTCCTTTTCCTATTTGGAACCAGTCTGTTGCTCCATGTCCAGTTCTAACTGTCTTCCTGACCTGCATACAGATTTCTCAAGGGGCAGGTCAGGTGGTCTGGTATTCCCATCTCTTTCAGAATTTTCCACAGTTTATTGTGATCCACACAGTCAAAGGATTTAGCATAGTCAATAAAGCAGAAATAGATGTTTTTCTGGACCTCTCTTGCTTTTTCCATGATCCAGCGGACATTGGCAATTTGATCTCTGGTTCCTCTGCCTTTTTAAAAACCAGCTTGAACATCTGGAAGTTCATGATTCACGTACTGCTGAAGCCTGGCTTGGAGAATTTTAAGCATTACTTTACTAGCATGTGAGATGAGGGCAATTGTGCAGTAGTCTGAGCATTCTTTGGCATTGCCTTTCTTTGGGATTGGAATGAAAACTGACCTTTTCCAGTCCTGTGGCCACTGCTGAGTTTTCCAAATTTGCTGGCATATTGAGTGCAGCACTTTCACAGCATCATCTTTCAGGATTTGAAAGAGCTCAACTGGAATTCTATCACCTCCACTAGCTTTGTTTGTAGTGATGCTTCGTAAGGCCCACTTGACTTCACATTCCAAGATGTCTGGCTCTAGGTGAGTGATCACACCATCGTGATTATGTGGGTTGTGAAGATCTTTTTTGTACAATTCTTCTGTGTATTCTTGCCACCTCTTCTTAGTATCTTCTGCTTCTGTTAGGTGAATACCATTTCTGTTCATTACTGAGCCCATCTTTGCATGAAATGTTCCCTTGGTACCTCTAATTTTCTGGAAGAGAGCTCTAGTCTTTCCCATTCTGTTCTTTTCCTCTATTTCTTTGCATTGATCGCTGAGGTTTTCTTATCTCTTTATGCTATTCTTTGGAACTCTGCATTCAGATGCTTATATCTTTCCTTTTCTCCTTTGCTTTTCACCTCTCTTCTTTTCACAGCTATTTGTAAGGCCTCCCCAGACAGCCATTTTGCTTTTTTGCATTTCTTTTCCATGGGGATGGTCTTAATCCCTGTCTCCTAATGCCACGATCCTCTGTCCATATTTCATCAGGCACTCTATCTATCAGATCTGGTCCCTTAAATCTATTTATCACTTCCACTGTATAATCATAAGGGATTTAATTTAGGTCATACCTGAATGGTCTAGTGGTTTTCCCCACTTTCTTCAATTTAAGTCTGAAATTGGCAATAAGAAGTTCATGATCTGAGCCACAATCAGCTCCTGGTCTTGTTTTTGGTGACTGGATAGAGCTTCTCCATCTTTGGCTGCAAAGAATATAATCAATCTGATTTCGGTGTTGACCATCTGGTGATGTCCATGTGTAGAGTCTTCTCTTTGTTGTTGGAAGAGGGTGTTTGCTATGACCAGTGCATTCTCTTCTCTATTAGTCTTTGCCCTGCCTCATTCCATGCTCCAAGGCCAAATTTGCCTGTTACTCCAGGTGTTTCTTGACTTCCTACTTTTGCATTCCAGTCCCCTATAATGAAAAGGACATCTTTTTTAGGTGTTAGTTCTAAAAGGTCTTGTAGGTCTTCATAAAACCATTCAACTTCAGCTTCTTCAGCATTACTGGTTGGGGCATAGACTTGGATAATTGTGATATTGAATGGTTTGCCTTGGAGACGAACAGAGATCATTCTGTCATTTTTGAGATTGCATCCAAGTACTGCATTTTGGACTCTTTTGTTGACCATGATGGCTACTCCATTTCTTCTGAGGGATTCCTGCCCACAGTAGTAGATATAATGGTCATCTGAGTTAAATTCACCCATTCCAGTCCATTTTAGTTCGCTGATTCCTAGAATGTCAACATTCACTCTTGCCATCTCTTGTTTGACCACTTCCAATTTGCCTTGATTCATGGACCTGACATTCCAGGTTCCTATGCAATATTGCTCTTCACAGCATCGGATCTTGCTTCTATCACCAGTCACATCCACAACTGGGTATTGTTTTTGCTTTGGCTCCATCCCTTCAATCTTTCTGGAGTTGTTTCTCCACTGATCTCCAGTAGCATATTGGGCACCTAATAACCTGGGGAGTTCCTCTTTCAGTATCCTATCATTTTGCATTTTCATACTGCTCGTGGGGTTCTCAAGGCAAGAATACTGGTTTCCATTCCCCTCTCCAGTGGACCACATCCTGTCAGACCTCTCCACCATGACCCGCCTGACTTGGGTGGCCCCACACGGCATGGCTTAGTTTCACTGAGTTAGACAAGCTGTGGTCCATGTGATCAGATTGGCTAGTTTTCTGTGATTATGGTTTCAGTGTGTCTGCCCTCTGATGCTCTCTTGCAACACCTACTGTCTTACTTGGGTTTCTCTTACCTTGGACGTGGTATATCTCTTCAGGGCTGCTCCAGTAAAGCACAGCCACAGCTCCTTACCTTGGACGAGGGGTATCTCCTCACCGCCACCCCTCCTTACTTTGATAATGGATAAGAAGGACCATTTTTTCCCCCTATTTGAATAATGAACACAGGAGAGATGAGAAATTGAAAAGCAACCTTAACTTTGTCATTCTTGTTAAATTCAAGTGTGTGTTTCTTAATGAATCAAGTTCAGACACGATAGTGGCAAAATCAAATAAACCCACATCACGGATTGAAACCTGTAATCTGATCTCAGCTCTGCCACAGACTTCTCATGTCACTTAGGAAAGTGGCCTCTGTTTCTGGATCCCAGCCTAAGAATGGCAAGATTTTTATGATAAATATGCATTGATTATTACACATATGGAGTGGTCAAGATTGATCCAAAACCTTTAATTTTATACCTGATGAAATCCAGACTTTAAAAAGTACAGAGAGTGATTTGTTCAAAGTTTCTCAGCTAGTGTTAATGCAGTGGTTGAAGATATTTTGTTGAAAGAAAGAAAGGGAGAATGAACAGAGAGAGGGAAACACAGCAGCCATCTTGTGATTATGAGACTGAAAGGCAGAGGCTGATGATGACAAAGCATGAAAATAAAAATAGCTTGGATTCTCTGAAGCAGCCTTAATATTCTTGGATGTCTTAGCCTCCATCTTTTCATTACCTGAAACAAATTCACCCAAACCTCTACTAAACAGATTTCATTTATTGTATCTAAACAGAATTTCTAACGGATATCTAAAGTCTGCCTTGTGTAGACATGTGTTTGTTATACTGTTTTAAAGATCACTATATGTGGTCAATTAGTATTTTATTTATAGTGTGGAATAATGGTTAGGAGAAAATTGGCATTCCCATGGTGGTACAGTGAATGATCTCAAAATCCTTTTCTCATTTTAACTCTGCTTGAGAATTTTTCCAAGAAAAAAATCTTATCACAGTTAAAACTTATGTATAAATATGTTTATTACAAAACTGCCTAAGTCACTAAATTTTTGAAACAGTTTAATATGTAAAGATAAGATTGTATGGCACCTCAGTAGAGTGGAATGGGCTATAGTCATTAAGAATTACGCTTTTCAAAAGAGATTCTTAATGGCAAAGAAAGATGCATGTGTTACATTATTAAGTCAAACATACACAATACAAACTATAGTTTTAATATGATGACAACTGTTACTAAGCAAACTTGGGTCCGCTCACCCATACCCTGTAGAACCAATCTACTGACACTGGGTTGTGGTGAAGGGAAGTGCAGGGCTTACTGCAGGTGCCAAGCAAGGAGTCCAGAGCTTCAAAGGCCCAAACTCCCCGAAGGCTTTCAGGGACAGATTTTCAAAGACAGGGAGGGTGTTGTATTATGCATCAGTTCAGTTCTGTCACTTAGTCGTGTCCAACTCTTTGCGACCTCATGGGCTGCAGCACACCAGGCTTTCCTGTCCATCACCAACTCCCCAGAGTTTGCTCAAACTCATGTCCATTGGGTGAGTGATGCCATCCAACCATCGTGCCCTCTTTCGTTCCCTTATGTATTATGCATAATCAGCTCATAGACATTCTTCTGATTGGTTGCTGGTGAGGTAATTAGGAGTCAACTTTGTCAGCCTTCTAGCTCCAACCAGCCTGGGGTCTAGGTCCTGGTAATCAGCATACAGTTAACTTCTTTCATAGGGTAGGGGGTTCCAGTATCTGCAAAACAGCTCAGAGGATAATGTTCAGAATGTTACCAAGAGCCCTAGAGGAGGAACCAAAGTCCTTGACTTTGTTTAATGGCTCAGCTACTATGATCTTGTCTTGCTTAACTTTTTCTTTCTTTCTGCATTTTCTCACTTCTCTGATTAAATTTACTCTTTGGAACTTGAAGAGGGCTTAGGAGGCTGAAATTTTTCTACAGACAAGAGGCAGGCAGGGAACATGATGGGGCGGGGGGTGGTCTGTTCTCGCAAGGCCTCATAGGATTCTGCTCAATTATACAACCAAGTTAAAATTCACTAGACAAATCCTGAAAAATATAAAATTCATTGTTATCAGTTGGTGTATATGTGCTTGCTTTATATTTCATCTTTATGTTTTCCCATATTTTGCAAATTGTCTACAATGAGCGCAATTAGAAGGAAAAAGATCATTTTGTCTTTAAGATTGTTTCAATTTCTTCATTTTTTTTTCCTCTGGAAATGCATCTTTAACAAAAACTTTCTAAATTGGTCTTAAACAGGGTAAAATGGGCTGTTTTACAACACATTCAGGACTTCAGAAGGGCACAGACTCTAAGAAGGGCACTTGTTAAGCCCTACAAAACACTCACTATCCAGCCTTGCCTAAATAAGCAAATGTCTTACTAGATCACAGCCAGTTTAAGCGCCTGAGCCCAGGTCCCTGTGTAGCTCCCTGAGATGTCAGCATCCCATCTAGTCCCATCTGCATCTATCTCCCTTGCCTTCTGGTCTTCAGCAGAGCAGCTCTTTAGCATCCATCGCCCTGGGCCTCTATCATGGATCTTGCTCCATCAAGTTCCACCTCCTGACTGTGTAAATAATGATGCTCTCCTTCCTGGTGCCAACTTCTTGGTCAATTGCTTCAAGTAACCCCAGCCTCTCTTACTCTCTCCCTGGGGCATATACTAGCTGTTTCATGCGTTTTTCACCAGCACAGAGGGCTTGGGGATGCTCACGGCTCTTGTTGGGATCATATCTAGAAGGCAATCTCACATAAATGCACAGAGAAGCAGCAGGGACTGGATGGTCCCTGTGGTAGTGATGGTGGGGGAAGGGTTTACCGCAGAGCAGAGTCAACCTCAGGGCACTGACATATGGACTTGGACTTGAACTTGACATATGAACTGGGTGTGATGAGAGCTCACCTGCTGTACATTATGTCTGCCTGGTTTATACATGGAAACTATCTCAGATTTTTCTTCCTCCCTTTGACCTGAAGACAAGAGATGCCACCGCATTTAAAAATACGAAGCCAGGCAATGGTACTTTTACTCCTTAATCGTTTTTGAACTGACAGCTCATCCCTCACTTATTTAAAAGGTTTGGCCCTGACAAGTAAAAGACATTCAATAGTGAGAAACATTTCTAATAACAGGAAATGGAGAGTGACTCATATACCAGGGCCCCTAGGCTGGTTGGCCATAGAAGCCTTAGAAGGATGTTTCAACTTGGTTATTCATTCAAACTGTCACTATTCATCCCTTTTATACCAATTCCAACTCTTATGTTTCAGGTTGATTGTTCTGATGCAGAAGGCTGACCAGAACCAATAAGAGGCCTGACTTTGGATTCAGAAGCCTGCTAAGGCTGGCCCTAAACACCATACTTTTGAGGCTTATTCACAAGTGAAACATACTTGGGGAAGCGACTTATGGAGAAGCACATTTCAGTGAAGATTAGGATTACAGGCTAACTTTAGTTAACTGGTTTCAACACATACCAAGTCAATAGACTTTGTAGATGTATCACTCTCAATATTTACGAAAAATAGAAGGGTGATGCAAGCATATTCATTTACCGCAGAGTCTGCCTTTGGCCATGGTTTCTCATCCTGGAAAAGCTGTGGTGAAAAGGTTTCCACAAGGGGTTGGAAGTGGGAAATGTGAGGACTCTGAGAGGTCACGGGATCTCAGAGAGAGTCACCAATCCAAACGGTTCATCAGAGTGCGTACAGCCTCCAGTGGGAGCTGTGATTCTTTTCTGTGAATCCTCTCTACCTCTTGGCCTCCAAGTCTTCCCAGGAGCCCATCTTCTGATCTAAGACTGGGTAGCACATGCCTGTAACCAAGGAGATAAAGCAAAATTAATTAAACCACCACTAGAGGAAGTCTTTGTCAAGTGTGAGTCCATGGGTAACAAAACACTACACTCTGTACGGTCCAGCTTGGCTTAGAAAACACTACACATCAAAATCCTGAGTGATTAGTTCTGGGTGGTGATTTCTATGATTTTATATTTATTTATTTGTTTATTTTGATGTAGACCATTTCTAGGGCTTCCCGGTTTGCACTAGTGGTAAAGAATCTGCCTGTAATGAGGGCGGTTTGATCCCTGGGTTGGGGAGATCCTCTGGATAAGGAAATGGCAACCCACTCCAGTATTCTTGCCTTGAGAACCCCATGGAAAGAGGAGCCTGGCGGTCTCAAAGAGTCCTTGGGGTCTCAAAGAGTCAGACACAATTTAACAACTTAGCAGGCACACACACAGATCATTCTTAAAGCCTTTATTGAATTCATCACAATATTGCTTCTGTTTTGGTTTTTTGACTGCAAGGCACGTGGGGCCTTAGCTTCCCGACCAGGGATCCCAGCATTGGCAGGTGAATTCCTAACCACTGGACTGTCTGGAAAGTCCCTCTATGATTTTGAAAATTAATGTGTTTGTTAACTATGTACAATACAAGTAAAGCAGCAAGTTCTTTAAAAAGGAGAAAATCTTATGGAAACTCATATTACCATATGTAAAATAGATAGCCAAAGGGAATTTGCTGTGTGGCTCAGGCAACTCAAACAGGGGCTCTGTATCAACCTAGAGGTGGTGGGATGGGGAGGGAGATGGGAGGGAGGTTCAAAAGGGAGGGGATATATGTATACCTATGGCTGATGTGTGTTGAGGTTTGACAGAGAACAACAAAATTCTGTAAAGCAATTATCCTTCAATTAGAAAATAAGTGAATTTTTTTTTTAAAGGAGAAAACCAGGGCTTCCCTGGTGACTCAGTGGTAAAGAATCTCCCTTCCAGTGCAGGGGACATGAGTTCTATCCCTGGTCCAGAAGATCCCACAAGCTGCAGAGAAACTAAGCCTGCGTCACAGCTATTGCACCTGTGCCCCAGAGCCCACGCTCTGCAGCAAGGGAAGCCCCTGCAATGAGAAGCCCGTGCACTGCGGCTAGAGAGGAGCCCCTGACCCTCGCAACTAGAGAGAAGCCCGCGCAGCAATGAAGACCCAGCACAGCCACAGATGAGTAAATACATGAAGTCGTAGAAAAGGGGACAACCAAAAGGGAAGAGAATGCTTCCAGACCGCCACTATCGACTTCTGCACCAGAGCACATGCTCCTCCCAAGCAGCTGGCTGGATGCCCTGAACGATCAAAGCTCTCCCAGCTCCAGAACTGCATTTGTTCAGAAGGACAAAGGTGGCTCTCATCCCATCTGCAATGATCTGCCTCGGCTTGGCTTCAGTTCCGCCTCAGGGCAATAGTGGGGAAAGCAGAGGTCTACAGCAGAGAGGAGGAAGAAAGAGGGAAACACCAGAGGTCCTGGGGGGGGGGGTGGTCCAGCGACCATCTGACACCCCTAAGTGATCACAGAGATGTGAGAGCTGCCATGTCACAGGTGAAGGGGTGATGCCAGCTTGGTGGCCATGAGCCTGCCACCTCTCACGCCGACAGGCAGCTCTGCACTGCCACGGCCAGTGTGTGCGCCGGGGGTGGCCCATCAGACCGTGCAGAGAAATGGGCACCATGGGGAAGCTTTCTGTGAAATCCTGGCTCCATCAAAGAGCCAAGGATGAAGCTCTGAGTCCAGGGTCACCCCCAGCTTTCCAGGCCCTGAGCTGACTGGCAATGTCCACTTTTTCTTCATTCCCGCTGCCTGCCCCCTCCGTCTTCCTTGGACTGACCTGCAGCTCTTTCTTGAAGGACTTTGTCAGCAATCTCTGGCAGAGTCTAGCTGAGTGCCTACCAGTCTGTAAGTCGAGGCTGGTCAGGCAAAGAACTTGGTCTGACAAATTGGATAAGGATCCTCAAGCCAAGATAACTCAGCGCCATATCAGAAAGAGAGACTAGTAGGTCCTGGCAGACCCAGGAGGCCTGCCTTCCTCTGAAGTAACATTTCTTCAAAAGGAAGAAAAAGAACAAGCATAGAAAAAACATGATTTGTGCTGTCAGTCAGATTCAAGAAACATAACACTTAATAAATTAGAAGAAATCTCTCTTAAAAGTGCTAAAACACAAAACAAGGAAAGATGGTGTGAAATGTGCAGCCTGATTCCGAACCGGAGCTTGAGCATCACCATGGAAAGTGAACTGGACTGGCTCCCTTGCAATTACAGTCCACTTACTTCACGGTAATCCGTGATACACAAATGTCTGCTTGCTTTTGAAAGGAGAGCAGAGTGTGCGGTGATGAGCAAGGTAACTTCTGTTTGGTACTTCTGAACTTCAGAGGAGCCCCTCCCAGCCCTCATCTCTCAATCAGTGGTTCCCCCCAGGAAAATGTCGATATGTGACTACCTTATTTCCTTCGATTCCTTCCTGTGCCCATCACCCACCTAGCACACCCCCCGCGCAGGAAGAGGTTGGATGAAGAAATCGCTGTGGGGTGAGTGGATCCCGTGTTGCTTCTGCTCATCCCCTACTCACCGGCATCACTCAGGTGGACTTCCACCCTCCTTTCAACATCACCTTGCCCTTGACACTCATTATTCTCTTTTGAACACACATCTGTATTCCAGGGGGGCATCCCAGGTGGTACTAGTGGTAAAGAACCCACCTGCTAATGCAGGAGACCTAAGAGAGCCTGGGTCAGGAAGACCCCCTGGAGGGGGGCCTGGCAACCCACTCCAGTATTCTTTTCTGGAGAATCCCATGGACAGAGGAACCTGGAGGGCTACAGTCCACGGGATCGCAAAGAGTTGGACACGACTGAAACGACTTAGCACTCACTTATGCAATGTTCTGGGAGGAGAGAGGGCGGGGAGGGAGCAGTAGAATTCCTAAGTCACACGTTCAGAGAGTTGAAATGAACTTGCAATAGGATCTGTATTCCCAAGGGATGGCCAAGTGTGGACAGACAGACCAGCCTGGTCATAGCACTGGGTTAGGGAAGACAAGCAGCCCTCCTCTAGTGCCTCCAGCCTCCCCTCCTCTCCCAGCCTTGGGGAACCACATCCTGCCGAGAAAAAAAAGAAAAATCCCATTGTTTTAGTCTAGCCTCGTTCTTGGCAGACGAACATGTGAAAATAGACGTGTCAGTCATTTTCACGATTTCCAGGGTGGCTGCCAAGTTAGCAGCAGGACCGCGTGTGGGAACGACGCGGTAAGCAAGCACCTGCTAGCCCCATTAACGTCCTGTGTGGGGGCTGCAGCTCTGCCAACTCATCCGAAGGCTTTATCTGTTTGTATTATAATGCGTGAAATTCATGTTTTCATTGTGAAAGGAAAAAAAGAACACAGATAAGCCCCCTCGATTTTATGGTTTCTGTATTCTTCTGAATGTGCATGTCTAATGGCAGGAATATATGATGGACTCGGTGATACATTTCAGCCTCACAGTTCAAGCCTCTGCTCACCAATCTTCACCAAAGCAGACACCTCGGCCAATCTGATAGTCATCCTCCTCTCTGCCCATCAGGTTTTGAATCAGTAAAAAGCTTGGGTGGGGATTTGCTACTATCATCTCCATTTTACAGATGAAAACTCTGAGGCCCCAAGAGGATTTTGCTGGGGTTTTGAAGCCTGTAAGTAGTGGGGTCAGAGTTAGAGCGCAGGCAGTTTGTACCAGGGGCCTGTACTGTTAACTCTGCCTTGCTGAGATGGTTCACATGCCATCCCAGGCATTCAAGGGTAAAGTGATTAGCAGAAATGAAGAAACAAACAAAAGAAACAGGATGCCCATTTAAATTTGAATTTCACACGGGACAACTAATTTTTTTGGTTATAACCATGTCCTACGAAATCTTGTGGACATATTTTTGCTTTAATATTCTGGTTGTTTATCTGAAGTTCAGATTTAACTGGGCATCTGATATTTTGTCCAGCAGCCCTAAGAGAGAGGGTTGGTAGTGGATTGTCAGCTTCGGGGCCCAGAAGTCTGATGGTTCGGCTTGCCAGAGTGGGAGATGGGGCTCAGCCAGGAGGTTCATCTCATCCTGACCCTGGTTTGGACCCCTAGAGAGACACTGGTGGGAGGGAAAGTGCTCATGGCCACTACATAGGTGGGCTTGCACGTGCGTGCACACACACACACACACACACACACACACACACACATCCTGGGTCCTCTGCCTGGGATGCCAATGCACCAGTAGCAAGCTCCATGACTGGTAGGGTTTCAGCCCTCTACTGTGGACAAAGGAATCAAAGTCAAGTTAGGGGACTTTGGAGAACCCAGGCTGCTTATATAGCCCATCCTCCAAGACCATATGTTATGCTTTAATTTAAATTAATTTTTTTAAATTTTCTTTTTTTGGCTGCACTGCATGGTATGTGTGATCTTAGTATCCCAACCAGGGATCAAACCCATGCCCCTCCTGGGGAAGCACAGTCTTAACCACTGGGCCACCAGGAAACTCCCCTAGAGCCCACACCTTAAATTGGGACCTAGCATACTTCCTTCACAGGCGTATTTATCTCTTAACATGAAGCATTTCTCAGAAGTCAGTGGTTTGTTCTCTCTTGTCCTGTCAACACTGTATTTGCAGAAATGCCCCACAGATTTTGGGAGGTGGCTAATTTTTAACTCCATTCTGCAATCAGGGCATGTAGCGTCTGCATGTTGGAGAAGACTCTTGAGAGTCCCTTGGACTGCAAGGAGATCCAACCACTCCATTCTGAAGGAGATCAGCCCTGGGATTTCTTTGGAAGGAATGATGCTAAAGCTGAAACTCCAATACTTTGGCCACCTCATGCGAAGAGTTGACTCATTGGAAAAGACTCTGATGCTGGGAGGTGTTGAGGGAAGGAGGAGAAGGGGACAACAGAGGATGAGATGGCTGGATGGCATCACGGACTCGATGGACGTGAGTCTGAGTGAACTCTGCAAGTTGGTGATGGACAGGGAGGTCTAGCGTGCTGTGATTCATGGGGTCGCAAAGAGTCAGACACGACTGAGTGACTGAACTGAACTGAACTGATGGACACACAGACAAAGGGATACAGAAGGATGCTTGTTTGAAAAACGACTCAAGGCAACTTATGTAGTGGTGGTTAAGTGAGAATCAGGGCCTGCCATCTTGCTCAGAAAAGTCATGTCGTGTGTCATCAACTAGACTGTAAGATTCTTAGACACAAGGACAGATGTCAGTCATCTAATGCCCAGTTTAGAGCCTTGTATGCATTTATTTATTTTTCCATTAGTTGATTTGTGAAATCTGATTAAGCAAATACTGTTGGGTCAAAATAATTTATACTGCCCTAGGCAATGGTATTCCTCAGCCAATTAGCTAGACGATTAATAACTATAACACGTAATTGAATCCGAAGTCCCTTTTCACCATTCCCCAAACAGATGAGGTTTCATTGTTTATTGTTATCGATGGAAAAAAATTGAGTTACCTCGGCTAAATAAGAGGCTACAGATGGCATTGCCCTGTAACTACACAAAGGAGCCTGTTATATATGTTCACTGCATGCCAATTGTTCTCTTTCATATTTGGTGGAGAAACATTTATTGAAAACATTAAAGTAAACATCCACAAAGTGGCAATTTATACTTAACAGTAAAATTTGGTTTGGAGCACAGTCAGGATCCTGGGTCTGCTTGGGGCTTGGTAGAAATGTATTTGAGGCTAACATATGTACTTCTAGAACTTTCAAAGATACACTGAGTGAAAGAAAGATTAGGACATGACTATCAAGCAGCTGCAAAGTCAAAATGATTAGATTTGCCAGAGTGTACGATATAAAGAAAATATATATATAACAAATGTAAACCAGGATTGTCTTCATGGTTAAGTGTTAACCATTTTTCTGAGAGAGCTTTGGACTTAACCGGTTTAGCAGTTAATTATTGCTACTCAGAAGAAAGACTTGTTTGAACAAAGAATCCAGAGTCACTCATTCAAAACAGAAGCATTGATAGGAATTGCATTAGCAGTGCTGGAGCTGCTCAAGTAGGGTGGCCTGGTGACCCCGGCCAAAGTCAAAGGGGAAAACTGGGTCCACAGCATTTGGTGCCAAACACCACCAGGAGTGGCCCTTACAGTGCAAATCAGAGACACCTCTCTATGCCAGGCTACTCGGACGGACACTTGAGAAGCCATGATGTTCCCTGCTGAGGTGAGGAGACTCTGAAAGCAAAGCAAACGTCCCTGTTAGAAGCAATGCCAGCCCACCAGCCATAGACCACGTGGGGATCGGAGGAGAGGAACGTTGGTCCAGGTGCTGAGGTTTATTCCTAGTCTGGTCGTACCGTATGTGGATATTGCTGACCTTCAATTATACTGGGCAAAGAACTCTAGGTTCAGTAGGGGTGCGTGTGTGTGTGTATAATATCATATACATACACACATACATATTTAGGCTAGATAGGGACAGATATTCATCTGTGATAAAATTCATTTGGAAAAAGTCATCTTTATCTGAGTTGAGCCAAGAGACACAGAGCTTGCCCACTTGAAGTTCAGAAGACCAAACGGGATGGGGTGCAGGGCACACTTACTCTCACCTGGGGCAGGTTGGGGTCTGGGCAGAGGAATCCCATGACTCCTGAGATGGCTGCACATCAGTGATGGAGAGAACAGTCTGTGTTCCCATCGAAGTGAAGATCTCATTCTCTGCAACCTGGTTTCCTGGATAACTGCTTTTCCGTAGAGTCCTGGTCACGTTCTGTGAGACTGGGGGCCTCTCTATGATACTGGGGGGCTGTGTGGCTTAGACTGGCTGCCCTCATGGGTTTCTTTGTCATTAACTCAATGTCCCAGCTATCTTGAGGTGATACCCCTGCATTCTGCCCTGCTGAAACTTGAATGAAACGTCACTTCTCTCTGGTCACACGTGTGTTAGTTGCTCAGCTGTGTCCAACTCTTTGTGACCCCATGGACTGTAGCCCACCAGGCTCCTCTGTCCATGGGATTCTCCAGGCAAGAGTGCTGAAGTGGTTTGCCATTTCCTTCTCCACTTGGGTCACATAAAGGTGATTAATTTGACCTGTAGACACATACCTAGGGATGGATACAGCCTCTGCAGTCAGCAGGACCTGGGTTCAAATCCCTGCTCATCCACTTATAGGCTGGAGAGCCCAGAATCTTAGTTTCATTGGTGGTGAAGATGCAAATAATGGCAATGCCAACACCATAGAGTTTTACATGGATTCAATGAGATGCTCCTATATGAAATGTGCAACACTGTGTCTGGCACGTAAAACATTGCCACTGTTATCCTGCAGTGAGTCTATGGGTGACTCACTTGGGGAAGAAAACAGAGAAGGTCCATTACCTCCCTGAGCTCAGAACATTCTGACATCGATTTTGAAAAATCAGTCAATAAACCAAATATCTGTTGAGCTCAGCATGCACCAAGCATGATTCAAGGAGTTGGGCCAGATAGTCAGCACCCCGCTTTCTAAAAGCTTGTATGCTAATACAGAAGAGAAAAGGAAAGAAAATAAGAGAAAAAGAAGGAAGAGAAAGGAAGAGAAATTTAATCTATGTAGAGGTACCAATTCTTGGGCACTGTAACAAGAATATTTTCTGCAAATATGCTCTATTAACCAAGGAACTTATGGTTTCTCTGGTGGCTCAGACAATAAAGAATCTGCCTGAAATGCAGAGAACCGGGCTCCATTCCTGGGTAGGGAAGATCCCTTGGAGAAGGAAATGGCAACCCACTTCAGTATTCTTGCCTGGAGAATCCATGGACAGAGGAACCTGGCAGGCTACAGTCCATGTGGTCACAAAGAGGCAGACAGAACTTAGCGACTGAACACAGCACACTCAACCAAGCAACTTAGGTTCCAATCTGTCAGACATCATCAGCTTGTGAGGGTCTGTGAGATTTCTCACCATTGCAGCTGGACACACGGAGGCAGTGTCTTCAGACCCTGACCAGGTAAGGGGGGACACCAGGAAGGGTTTGCTGTGTTTGAAAAACAATCTAACACCCACTAGAGTTTTTCAACTGCAGGAAGTTCCGACTGCCTTCAGCTAGGAGGGTTGATGTAAGGATGTCTCTCAATGGGGAAGAGAGAGCTTGAGCAAGGAGAGAGCAGCTCTGAGGTCTGTCTCTTCCCAAGGCTTGCTGGGGCACGTCGTGAGGAGTGTGTGTTGGAGGCGCCTCCTGACAAGAAGGGTACCTGGCCCTGGCCAAGCACACTCACTCAGGGGATCTCAGTGACTCACCTGCAGGTCCGTGAGTCACAGGATGTGAAACAGAGGGGAGATGGAGGGCAGGAGTCTGGAGAGGCAGAGGGAGGGAGCAAAGAAAGAGAGGGTTACATTTTTTCTTTCCATTTTTATCAGGCAACTTTCCAGTGACCAGGATGGGGTACCAAGTGGCTTTCCCTAGAGCTCTGAAGGCACTGAGATAGAAATTCACATGATAAGGCACATTTCAGCCTGTCATTTGCAACTTGTGGTAAGTGGTCTTGGTCATTGATTCATGGCAAAAAGTGTCTACACATCAGGGAAGTTGTAGTTTCCAGCAAAAGGAAAGGAGCTGTTTGGCAAAAACTTCACGCTCTTCAGAAAGATGTAATTCACCCAGAACCATCCTTACTAGCAGCCAGTGCAATGTGTCGAAACAAGTCCTGGGCCCGGAGTCAGAACATGCAGAGGTTGGACCTACCTCAAAGCTTTATCTGGAACAGGAGCAAGTCGCACATCCCTTCCCTTCTGGAAATACCCCGAGGACCAGCTGACAGAGGTTCTCTGAAATCCACAGGGCACAATAGGAGGGTGAAGGGACCATTGTGTCCGAGATGTTGTAACCTCCGCTGTTGGCACTTTGGTAGGAGCACCTGAGTAGCTCCATAACAGGGACCACAACACCATGGCTATTTGGGGCTGACTCAGTGTTAGGGCTTAGTTTATGTCCCAAATGACAGGTTCAGATAAAAAGGTAAAGCTGGGCCTTTTGATCAGAATAAAATGAATATATTTGACTGCTAATTACATCTTCTGCATTACGTAAAGTGCTGGGCTGTGTCCTCTGGGGGAGCAGAAACAGGTCTGGTGGTCAAGGAACTCAGGACTTTGTAAGGACTGTAATTTACACATACAAATGTCTCTAACAAAGAAATGTGACCTGGTTCACTCAGGGCATCACAATCAGGGGATAAAAACTATCACAAGAGGGGTACCTCTAAGTTGTGAGATCTCTGCCCTTGCAACTTTCTCCCACTTGGCTCCAGTAGCCTCCTGGGTTCAGGAAACATGGCCCCTGGTCTCCTTGTGGAGATCCACCACCATTCTCCTCTCCCAATGGGGTCCCAGGGATGTCTCCACTGCAGCTCTCCTCCCAGTGCCCCTGAGACACCTCCATAGAGCCCTGCCCCACTTGGGTAGTCAGATCATCATTTCCTATGGGAAACACTTCCTCCTCTGCTACAACCAGCTCACTGCCATGTGACTACCAATTTATATTCCTGGTCCATTCCACTGGCCTCTTTGATTAGTCTGTGGGTGGGCTCAGGGATTCTCCCCAAGGCCAATCTCCTTACAGGTACTGAAGTGTGCTCCAGGTAACCAAGCTGGGATGATAGCAGGCAATGCCAACATTGGCCAGGTCTATGGCTGTGTAAGCGTGAACCCACTTCACATGAAGGGAACAAGCTCAGAGCAGAGAAGGAAGAGGTAGGGAGCAAAGTCACACCTGAGGGTGTCATCTCCACCCTGGGATCTGGGTTCCCAGAGGCCAGCTCTGCCCTGGCCTTCCAGATGTCAGTCAGTTCAGTTCAGTTGCTCAATTGTGCCCAACTCTTTGTGACCCCATGGACTGCAGCACACCAGGCCTTCCTGTCCATGACCAACTCCCAGAGCTTTCTCAAACTCATGTCCATTGAGTTGGTGATGCCATCCAATCAACTCATCCTCTGTCATCTCCTTCTCCTCCTGCCTTCAGTCTTTCCAGGATGTGTGAACCAATATATCCTCCTTCCTGACTTAGGTGGGTTCAAGGTCACATTCTTCCATTTGCCAACGTGGTCCCTGCCGCTGTCAGATGGCCTGCACATCCTCCCTGGAGCTGCCAACACTGATGCCCAGGCCTCTGAGATCTTATCCAGGCCCTGGGGCTGGTCTTCCCTTACAAGGTCAACCCCAGTGCTGATATTTCCATGGATTCTGGTGCCCAGATGGCTGGTGTCTTCAAGTTCATTGTCACTGACCTCCTGCTGGCCTTGGTTTTGTTCCCTCTGGATAAGTTCTTGTCAAGAGGTGCATGGTCTCCCAGGTAAATTGATCCCTGAAAATTTCATCCCAGGCATCCTACAGACATGTCCAGGCTTGGCTGAGTTCCAAATGAAGTGATTTAGGCTCAAGATGGGGATCCTGGTGTTGAAAGAGGACACAAAGGAAGGGGGATGGCAGTTAGAGGTGAACGAAGGTAATTTCTGTGTACAGGAATCCAGATTGTGCTTCATGGAGGAAGTGGCTTTTGGAATAAATCTGAAGGAAAGAGAAGATCCTACATTTAAAGCGTGACGAAAGGAAGTGAGGGCAATATTCTAGCCCCCTAGAGAAAGAGCGTGATGGATGATCCAGAAGTGTTACCTACAGCTCTGTGGCAAAAGCCCTGGAAAGCCACTGGGAGGGTTTGGGTGTGCTATATGGGCACCAGAGAGCCGACAGAGGCTTTAGGGGAGGATGAGACTATCAGAGCTCTGTTTCAAGCGGGCGTGTGGGGTTTCTGGTTGCAACTTGACCTGAGTCTACTTCCAGCTGGACTCCTTTCCTCCATTGCTGGTCTGTGCACCCCAAGCCAGCCAGCTCAGCCCAAGCCAAGTCCGGAGAGCAGCCCAGCAAAGATGATTTACACATGGGAACTCAACATTGCTCCACTTCCTCCTGTAGCACTGGCTGGATTCAGAACATGAGTCAACTTTGGCTGGGTGATGGGGATGGGCAGATGCAGAGGAGAGGGGCCCAGAGCTGGCATGTTTCTTTTTTTTTAGTTGGAGGACAATTGCTTTGCAATGTTGAGGTGGTCTCTGCCATACATCAATGTGCATCAGTTATAATTATATATATATATGTATATGTGTATAGGTATGTATGTATATCCCTTCCGTCTTAAGCCACCCTCCTCTACCATTCCATCTCTCTAATTCATTGCAGAGCACCAGACTGGGATCCCTGTGTTAATCAGCAGCTTTCTACTAGTTATCTATTTCACCCACTGTTTAGTCGCTCAGTCGTGTCCAGCTCTCATAGGGTATATATGAGCTTCCTTGATGGCTTAGCAGCAAAGAACCCGCTTGCAATGCAAGAGATGCATGTTCAATTGTTGGGTCAGGAAGAGCCCCTGGAGAAGGAACTGACAACCCACTCCAGTATTCTTGCTTGGGAAATCCCACGGACAGAGGAGCCTGGAGGGCTACAGTCCCTGGGGTCACAGCGCTGGACATGACTTAGCAACCAAGCCAGCCAACCAGTGTGCGCATGTCACGCTACTTTCTCAGCTCACCCCAGCCTCTTCTTCCCCGCTTTGTCCACAAGCCCATCCTCTACCTCTGAGCCTCTCTGGCGCAGCGGAGGCAACATGCTCAGAGTGACTGCGCATTTGAAAGGAGCCATCAGCGACAGTGCTCAAAGTTCCCGCCCTCAGGGCCTGACTCTACTGGCGGCTCTTCCCATTTCTGTCCTGTCCGTCAGTGTTCCCCTCACTGGCTCTTCCCAATCTGCATTTACATGTGCTTAGTTCTTTCTAGTCTCAAGGAGACTCCCCTCCTGACTGCACACTCCTCTCCATCTGCTTCCGCCATGCTCCTTCCCTTTCTGTCTTAAAAGGGTCGTCTATACCCGTTGACTCTACTTCCTCACCATCGTATTATTTAGAAAATGGTCATAAGAATACTACATATCGAAATAATGTAATTCAGCCAAAGTCATCCCTAGAGATAAATTCATCATCTTCCACATGTTGATTAATTTAAAAATGCATTAAACGCTACACATGCAACTGAAGAAGTGAGAGCCTGGTAAAAGCAGAACAGAGAGGTTAATATAGAAAATAAAAAAGTAGAATTGGGGAATATCTCTAAATGGTGCTTCTTTAAAAAAATCAACAGAGTAGGAAAACCATTATTCATTATAACAAAGAAAAAATGAAAGAAGAATGTCTGGTGGTTATTAAGCTTTTTTGTCATTCTTTTTTTTTAAATAAATAATTTATTCTTTTGGAGGCTAATTACTTTACAATATTGTATTGGTTTTGCCATACATTGACATGAACACATACATGTGTTCCCCATTCTGAACCTCCCCTCCCACCTCCCTCCCCATCCCATCCCTCTGGGTCATCCCAGTGCACCAGCCCCGAGCATTCTGTCTCATGCATTGAACCTGGACTAGCGATCCATTTCACATATGATAATATACATGTTTCTGTGCCATTCTCCCAAACCATCCCACCCTTACCCTCTCCCACAGAGTCCAAAAGACTGTTCTATACATGTGTCTGTTTTGCTGTCTCTCATACAGGATTGTTGTTACCATCTTTCTAAATTCCATATATAAGCTTTAGTATACTGTATTGGTGTTTTTCTTTCTGACTTGCTTCACTCTGTATAATAGGCTCCAGTTTCATCCACCTCATTAGAACTGATTCAAATGTATTCTTTTTAATGGCTGAGTAATACTCCATTGTGTATATGTACCACAGCTTTCTTATCCATTTGTCTGCTGATGGACATCTAGGTTGCTTCTATGTCCTGGCTATTATAAACAGTGCTGTGATGAACATTGGGGTACATGTGTCTCTTTCAATTCTGGTTTCCTCAGTGCATATGCCCAACAGTGGGATTGCTGGGTCATATGGCAGTTCTATTTCCAGAATAAATGAAAGGAAAATATCTGGTGGTTATGAATCTTTCTTGTCATTCTTAATTATTTTCTAAAATATTACTTAAGTCTTGCATGATACTGCTTCATCAGGAATGCAATGTTTATTTTAAAAATGTATTCATCCATTCTTTCTATCCGAGAACAAACAGCGAATGGGGCTTGCACAAAGTTGGAGCTTGGAAATCAAGATTTCAAGCAAAGGAGCACCTCCAGCTACTATAGAGGGTGTCTGTGTGTTTCATTGCTCAGTCGTGTCTGACTCTCGACCCTGTGGACTGTAGCCTCCCAGGCTCCTCTGTCCATGGGATTCTCCAGGCAAGACTCTGGAGTGGGTTGCCATGCCATCCTCCAGAGGATCTTCCCAATCCAGGGAATGAACCCAGGTCTCCCACATTGCAAGTGGATCCTTTACTGTCTGAGCCACCAGGGAAGTCCAAGAGTACTGGAGTGGGTAGCCTATTCCTTCTCCAGGGGATCTTCCTGACCCAGGAATTGAAACAGGGTCTCCTCCATTGCAGGTGAATTCTTTACCAGCTGAGCTATCGAAGAAGCCAACTATGGGGTGCCATTGCCTTCTCCGACTACAGAGGGTAGTAGGTCTTAAATAAAGACATTTTGCTTGAGTGAGATGAGCATAGGTAGACAGTCTGTCTATGCAGGGTGACTCCCTCTATGATATCAAGACATAGGTATCTACCAACCCCTTAGAGCAAGCAGAGGTACTCAAATTGCAGCTCTCCCTAAGAGCCTAGAATGGGGCTAGAGTCCCAGGGAAAGTCATTTCATCAAGAAGAAGACTAGTGAATGTAATATTTAAATAAAATCTGCAAAATTATTTTCTAAAGAACACAAATTTAAACCTCAGTTAAGAATGTATAAGAATAACCATTTGTACAAGGTTTTACCACTACTGGCTATTATCAGTTTTTAATTTTTTTTAATATAAGGTAGAAAAATAATTCCTTCCCGATTTTTAAATTTTCATTTTCCTCATTAGCAGAGTTGAGCATCTTTTTCTATTGCGTTACCTCTCTGTACAATTTCTGTTAATTATTTTTTTGTATTCTTTTGGTTGAGCTGTTTATCTTTGTCTAATAGGAAATCTTTACCTATTGAAAACATTTGCTCTTCAGTTCAGTCACTCAGTCATGTCCGACTCTTTGTGATCTCATGAACCACAGCACACCAGGCCTCCCTGTCCATCACCAACTCCCAGAGTCCACCCAAACCCATGTCCATCGAGTGGATGATGCCATCCAACCATCTCATCCTCTGTCGTCCCTTTCTCCTCCTCCCTTCAATCTTTCCCAGCCTCACGGTCTTTTCCAATGAGTCAGCTCTTTGCATCAGGTGACCAAAGTATTGGAGTTTCAACTTCAACATCAGTCCTTCCAATGAACACCCAGGACTGATCTCCTTTAGGATGGACTAGTTGGATCTCCTTGCAGTCCAAGGGATTCTCAAGAGTCCTCCAACATCACAGTTCAAAAGTATCAGTTCTTCAGCGCTCAGCTTTCTTTATAGCCCAATTCTCACATCCATAGATGACTACTGGAAAAACCATAGCCTTGACTAGACAAACCTTTGTTGACAAAGTAATGTCTCTGCTTTTGAATATGCTGTCTAGGTTGGTCATAACTTTCTTTCCAAGGAGCAAGCATCTTTTAATTTCATGGTTGCAGTCACCATCTGCAGTGATTTTGGAGCTCAGAAAAATAAAGTCAGTCTCTCTTTCCACTGTTTCCCCATCTATTTGCCATGAAGTGATGGGACTGGATGCCATGATCTTCGTTTTCTGAATGTTGAGCTTTAAGCCAACTTTTTCACTCTCCTCTTTCACTTTCATCAAGAGGCTCTTTAGTTCTTTTTCACTTTCTGCCATAAGGGTGGTGTCATCTGCATATCTGAAGTTATTGATATTTCTCCCAGTAACCTTGATTCCAGCTTGTGCTTCTTCCAGCCCAGCGTTTCTCATGATATACTCTGCATATAAGTTAAATAAGCAGGGTGACAATATACTGACGTACTCCTTTTCCTATTTGGAACCAGTCTGTTGTTCCATGTCCAGTTCTAACTGTTGCTTCCTGACCTGCATACAGGTTTCTCAAGAGGCAGGTTAGGTGGTCTGGTATTCCCATCTCTTTCAGAATTTTCCACAGTTTATTGTGATCCACACAGTCAAAGGCTTTGGCATAGTCGATAAAGCAGAAATATTGCATTTGCTCTTAAATGTACTGAAATGATCAGTTTGTCATTTGCCTTTCACTTTGTATGTTTGTACGTATGATATGCACAGAATTAATTTTCATGAAATCAAGTATGTTCTTGTTACTATGTGTGGTTTATAAGCTTTCTCCTTGTAAAGGCTGGCTTTCCACCCCGTTCCTATCTTTACCCCTCACTCCTCCTTGGTTAGGAAAAGACAATTTTTATATTTTCTGGTAATATTTAAATAGTTTTTATGTCATTTCGATATCTAATCCACATGGAAATTACTTTGTATGTTGTCTGAGGAGGATATCAAATATATTTTTGCAAATAGTTAATTACAATGATATTTATTTGAATTTATACTTCCATTAGTATTTAGAAAATCTACATTTTCTTGATATTAAATTCCTATATATTAGATTTTTTATGTATTCTCTTCCACTTAATGTCTATTCTTAGGATATCAACCACATTATTTTGAATAGGCTAATGGAAGACCATATGCTCTGACTCCATAATGACACTGCAGAGCATCCATACTATGGAAATAATAGTGCAAATAATGTTCCAGGATGTTCAGTTTATATTGCTAGAAAATAATTGGTGAAAATAGGGGGAAAGCTAGAAAAACACTTTCATTGTAGCAAAATAGAATGATGGAATAAATCACTGTACAGTTGAATAGAGGAACTCTTGGAAGCCATTGGAGAAGGCAATGGCACCCCACTCCAGTACTCTTGCCTGGAAAATCCCATGGATGGAGGAGCCTGGTAGGCTGCAGTCCTTGGGGTCGCAAAGAGTCAGACATGACTGAGCGACTTCACTTTCCCTTTTCACTTTCATGCATTGGAGAAGGAAATGGCAACCTTCTCCAGTTTTCTTGCCTGGAGAATCCCGGGGACGGTGGAGCCTGGTGGGCTGCCATCTATGGGGTTGCAGAGTCGGACATGACTGAAGCGACTTAGCAGCAGCAGCAGCAGCAGCAGGAAGCCATTAAAAATGAGGCAGATATACATACTAATCTAGAAATATGTCCATGAGAGTGTTGTTTAAAAAATTATATTTGTATACATAACAGTTCACACACACACACATACACACACACTGTTTTATATGAATTTGTCTGCCAATGAATGTAAGTAGCTCTAAATCAGTTAGGAGGAATTCAGGAAGGCTATCCTTGTAAGAATAGCTATGTACTAGATGACAGACGGAGGAGCTGAGTGGTTTTTCTTATATTTCTTACTTTCTATAACTAAATATGAAAGCAAGAAGGGGTAAAATTGGTGATCTTCAAAATAAAGGAATAAACCAGAAGTAGATGAAGATGGAGTCAGGCTGGGTGAACAGAACCAAAGGGTAAATGCTGCTAAACCCTATGACAGTCATGGGGGCCACCATCCCTCTTCCTACCCCATCAGACGTGTAGCACTCACAACACTCACCACCCTGGGCTCTCAGGAATCAAGCGTGGGTTCCCAAGTTGGCCTGGAATATGAGCCACTATAGACCCTCAGTCACAGCCGAGTCCAGAAGGGCCTCAGCCTGTCATCAGCAAAATGGAGGGACCACACCCACGGGCAGCGGCACGTGGAACGGGCACCACGTGAAACAGAACCTGTTCCCTCCTTAAGCTGCACACGCACATCCCCGCCCCCCAAGATCCCGAAGCTTCCTTCCAGCTCCTGCTTTCAAGTCTCCGAGCATCCTGAACTCTAAGCATAAGCAGATTTGGGTTGTTGGTGAATGTCCGCAATTCTGGGCCTGAAACCACACATATTTTCTTGGAGGAATTAAAAAACGGTGAAAATTTTAAAAGAATCCTTTTTTCTTATATGCTTTCATGTCACATATTATCACATGAAAAACCTAGAGTTTTCAACAACAGAAGGTTCTTTCTTGGAATTTTTTTTTTTTCCCCTCTCAAAGACTATCTTTAAATATGTCATAGCAGCGCAAAAACAGAAAAATAAACCCGCACACTCAGCAATGATGGCTCTCCACCTTCCGGAAGAAAATGAAAATAAAACAATAGATGAAGCCGTGTCTTCCCCAGTAGAGCCCAGACGAGAGAGGTGTTGAGTGTTATCGTCATAGCAGTGAACATTTTGCTTCTCAAAGAATCAGGCTTGCTGGCTGTCTTATGAGCAGGGAGCACCGCTAGGTCAGGGATTCTGTCTGTTCAGGGCAACACTGTTACCTCAGCTTCCCTGGAGGCTCTGACTATAAAGATTCTGCCTGCAATGCAGGAGATTCTGGTTCAGTCCCTGGGTTGGGATGATCCCCTGGAGAAGGGCGTGGCTATGCACTCCAGTATTATTACCTGTAAAATCCCACGGACAATTCCATGGACAGAGGAGTCTGATGGGCTACAGTCCATGGGATCGCAGAGTTGGACACGACTGAGAGGCTAACACTGTACCCCAGCATGATATGTGATCATGACATATTTCAATCTCCTCAGTGTATTTATGTATCTTTGATTCTTTCGCAATAAGAATGTATTCATGTATTGCATGGAGAAAGCAATGGCAACCCACTCCAGTGTTCTTGCCTGGAGAATCCCAGGGACGGCAGAGCCTGGTGGGCTGCCGTCTATGGGGTTGCACAGAGTCGGACACGACTGAAGTGACTTAGCATGTATTGCATGTGTGCATGCTCAGTTATGTCCAACTTTTGCAACCCTATGGACTGTAGCCCGTCAGGCTCCTGTCTCCATGGGGACTCTCCAGGCAAGAATACTGGAGTGGGTTCCATGCCCTCCTCCAAGGGGTCTCCCCGACCCAGGGATTGAACCTGAGTCTCCCGCATCTCCTGCACTGCAGGCGGATTCTTTATGCACTGAGACACCTGGGAAGCCCATTCATGTATTACTCGTGTATAATTTAAAAAGTAGTTTCTTCCCCCTAAATCAAAATCTATTTCAACCCACCCAGGCCAACTGGGCTGTTCGACATTGATGGGTAAAACACATTGTCACCCCAAGGTCAAATATACATCGGCCCAGTAAACAGTGGTTGATTATGTAAGTGCTTAAAGAGAAGGTAATTACACTAGCAGAGAAGATTGAAATATGCCTCTAGACAGGTTACAAATACAGCTACTGAAATTTAATACAGAGCCCCTCCAGGCCCCAGCGGCCTCTGCTCTGTGTGATCAAAGATCCCTACGTGGTTGGTGCCATGTGCCTGAGAAATGAAGGAATGGTGACTGAACAGGGACACTGGGGGTAAACCCCAGAAAAGGGCAACTATCAAAGAAATTGCATGGTTAATTAGCCCAAGGAGAATCAGACTTTGTTTTCCCGTGGCGCTTTGCCTGAATCTCATGTTCAAAAGTTCAGTGCTTACAAAACTACTGTTAACTTTGTGAAGCCATCTAGAGCACCAGGCATAGACTATATCTATTATTCCCCTCACCTTTTTTATGGTTAAGTTTCATTTCCATAGCATGATGACAGCAATTCAGAGTAGTGCTGAGGTCTCCTAGTCACTCAGTTATGACAGAAATTTACCTGTTTTATTTTTCTGAATTTTCACATTAAGTTGCATGCTTAGTTGCTTCAGTCATGTCCAACTCTCTGCTACCCTACAGACCGTGGCCTGCCAGGCTCCTCTGTCTATGGGATTCTCCAGGCAAGAATACTGGAGTGGGTTGCCTCTTCTTTCTCCATCCACATTAAGCTATTATTAATCACATAAATATATTTTATGAAGTAGCCTAGCCATGGATTTTATCTGAATATAAAATGATCTGGGGACTTGCTTGGTGGTGCCTGCAAGTGCAGAGGACATGGGCTCAGTCCCTGGTCCAGGAAGATTCCACTTGTCTCAGAGCAACTAAGCCCACATGCCACAGCTACTAAAGTCCACGAGCAACAGCTTCCACTGAAGCCCACGGGTCTAGAGTTTGTTCTCCAAAACAAGAGGAGCCACCACAAGGAGAAGCCTGTGAACTGCAAGGAAGAGTAGCCCCTTCTTGCCGCAACTAGAGAAAGCTCTCTTGCACCAGTGAAGATCCAGTGCGACCAAAAATAATAATAAATAAATAAAATAACTCTGGGTCCTGCTTTGTGTTTATTTCCTAAAATTGTTTGATATTAATTTTGCCATACTTATATATATATTTTTAAACTGCTGTTATTGTTGTTTTGGGTCCAGAGTTTATTTTATATTTAATCATCTATTTCTCTTGCATAGATTTCTTGTAGAAATCTAGTTAATGAATTTTTCAAAATATAATACAGATCATGCTTTTTTGATAAGAGAACCGAAACACTTTTATTGGCATAGTATTTTGCTAGATCTTATATATCTTCTTGTTTCACCCTCTCATTTCTCTCTCTCTTTTGTTATAAACACTGGGTTTTATTTCCTTTAACTTCTTCAGAAATTGGAGGTTTAAAATCTGAGTTCAGCTTTTACTAGTTTTAATGCTACAATTTCTCGAAAAGTCTTGAACCTATGTTTAATTGTTTTTATGCTAAAAAAAATCAAGTGTGTTTTATTTTTTATTGGAGATGAAGATTACCAATTGATTTATTATTCCAACATCATCCAATCTTCTGCAATTTTATCTGAGATTGTAAACCATATTCCATCATTATTTTTTATTATTAGTTTTCATATTAGTTTCATTTATTATTTGTTATGATTTCAAATTCATGTGCAAATTTAAATTATTGTGATTATTGGTAGGTTTAACTAATTTTAATCCTTATCACCTACTCAATTTCTTTCAACAAAACTTAATCATTCTTAAATATGGTTCTGTATATGAAACCTCAAGAATATTTATAAATTATTATGTTAGAAGGAGTTATGATCTTATATTACAAGGGAAGTTATGCATTAAAAATGTTTTTCAGCTTCTTGCTTACAAATATCAATTATAAATTCTTTAAATAAAAAATTGCTTGGGGCTACATTTTATTGCTTTTTTTCAAAGCAAATTAATTTTCTTAGGTTGAACTTCTAAAGAAGTTTGTGATCAATCTGGTTTTCAGTTCTTTGAAGGTAACACATTACACATTTGGAGTTATTTTTTATCTTCTGGAAAACTTGTCTTTATAGAGTATGACTGTTTTAAAAATGTAATTCAGGAAATTCACTGGTGGCCCAGTGATTAGGACTCCATGCTTTCGCTGCAGAGGGCATGGGTTGAATCCCTGGGGGTGGGGGACTAAGATCCCAAGAGCTGCACGGCTCAGCCAAACAGGGGAAATGTAATTCAGATCAGGGTTAATATGGCCAGATTTTAATTATGTTTGCTAAAAGTTTGGCCACATTTTTTTTTTTTTACACTGAAGTCTCCATTTCCCTGAAGAAGGAAATGGTAACCCACTCCAGTATACTTGCCTGGAAAATCCCATGGACAGAGGAGGAGCCTGGCGGGCTACAGTCCATGGGGTCACAAAGAGTCGGACATAACTGAGTGACTGAGCACTTATTAGATCTGAAAGTTGTTTTTTTCAAAATTCTTTCCTATGTTCAGACATTGTTTCTGCATTATTTTCCCTTTGGGGAGAATATTGTTAGATAGTTGGATTTTTTTTCCATTAAATTCTCTCACATTTGTTATCTATCATCTTTTAACTTCCCTACCCCTCATTCTATGTTCTGAGGCTATGTCTCAAGATTTTGCTTCATGTGAATAGATATGATTTTTTTATAGGGAAATCTGCTCATTGTCTTTGAAGTAAGTTTTTGTTTAGCTACCAAGCTTTGATTCACATGCAGGTCCAATACCTATCTTTTTATCATCATTGTACAGGATTAATGTAAAAGTCAAATTTTCTTTAAATTTCTTTTAAATAAACATATGTATGCTAAGAGGATGTCCTTTCCTTTGAGAGCTTTGCAGGTGCTACATAGTCACTGTGACTCAGCTTTATCCCAGGCCCCTGATTAAATCACTCCCCACATTCATACCTGCAGGTGAACTACAGAATGGTGGCACCAGACCCTCCTGGTCTATGGTCACGGCCCCAGTCCTAAATGATGTGGTGACTGCAGGTTCTCAGTTCCATGTTTCACAATTAATACTTAAAGTGTAGGTTTCACAGATTGTGTTTCCTCCAGCTATTTGTGCTTCTATTTTTGCCTGTGCACATGAAGAGGACGCTGAAATGCGGATAGGGAAATACTTGTATGACTCCTACCTGCACTCACAGCTCCCGTGAAGGGGGCTGGCACACTGTTCAATTCTTCCAGTTCTTTCCTCCTTTACTTAGAAAGCATTTTTCTGTTTTCCAGGCACTAGAAACATTTTTCTGTCCCCACCTGCTATATCGAGGGTTAAAACCCTTTGCCCTTCAGCACTGATTCCAGAGAAATGAAAATGTAACTGAATATGCGTGAAGGTGAGACAGTTGGATGGCATCACCAATTCAATGGTCATGAGTTTGAGCAAACTCCGGGAGACAGTGAAGGACAGGGAAGCCTGGCATGCTGCAGTCTATGGGGTCGCAGAGTCAGACACGACTTAGTGACGGAACAACAGCAACTGCACATGAGTGTCCACAGCAGCTTTATTCAAAATAGCAAGAGACTGCACAACCCAAATGCCCTTTGAAGAGCAGATGATCAAACACCCCAAGACACCCACACAGTGGAACACTGCTCAGCCATGGAAAGGAAAGAACAATTGATACATTGGACTTCTCAGGTGGCTCAGATGGTAAAGAGTCCACTTGCTGAAATGAGGGTTCAATCCCTGGGTCAGGAAGATCCCCTGGAGAAGAGAATGTCAAACTCACTGCAGTATTCTTGCCTGGAGAATTTCATGCACAGAGTAGTCTGGCAGGCTGCAGTGCATGGGGTTGCAGGAGTCGGACACACATGACTGAGTAACATAACAACAATTGATACATTAACAACCTGGATAAGTCTCCAGAGAATGTAGCTGAGTATCTTTTTATGACATAAAATGCTCATTTTGCTTACTTGGTTCCTGGTGGAAGGTTGCTGACCACAGGCCTCCTCGAGGCTACTGACCAGCGAGCCAGGGACAGTACAAGTCCCGGCGCTCTCAGTGGCCCTGTCTCAGGAGGCGACCTGGGCTCGTGTTCACAACGTGCAGGTTCCTTCTTGCTGCTGCCTTGGCCTCGGGACTAGGGTAGGGTGAGCGAGGTGCCAGATTTAGGGAGGCAGTCAGTCCCTGGCCCAAGAGCAAGCACCTTCTTAAAAGCGGTCCCCCAGGGGCCTCACGCCCCCTCCCCGGTCCCAGCCCATTTGTTAGCACGTGTTCCCATGCCCAGAGACACAGTGAAGCCAAACAAGCTGAATTGTCTGAGTCTGGAGCAGAGAAAGGTTTACTGCAGGACCCTGCAAGAGACAGGAGGCTTCTGCCCCTCAAACCTCAAATTCCCCTAAGGGTTTCGGCAAAGCCTTTTAAAAGACAGCTGGGGAGGAGCAGGGGTCATGGGTTAGGTGACTAGCTGGTGCACGGTTCTTTGACTGACTGATGGTGAGGCAATAGGGCAGGGTCACAGGGGTGAACGTTATGAGTCCTTAGGCGCCAGGAAGCCTGGGGCTACGTGCTCAGGGTCATCAAGGAGTTAACACTTGCCATTGGGGTGGGTGTGTCACTCAGTTGTGTCTGACTCTTTGTGACCCCCTGGACTGTAGCCTGCCAGGCAGCTTTGTCCATGGGATTTCCCAGGTAAGGATACTGGAGTGGGTTGCCAGGTCTTTCTCCAGGGGCTCTTCCCAACCAGGGATCAAACCCAGGTCTCCTGCATTGCAGGGGGATTCTTTACCACTGAGCCACCAGGGAAGCTCCCCCACCCCAGCAACAGACAGACACCCCAAAGGCGGCTGTGACCATCTGCCTCTGCTGGGCTCTGCTAGACCCAGTCCCCTCCACAGTTCTAGGGAGCCTTATCTCCCCCGTGAGTCTGGCTGGGTGTGTGATTCACAGACTTCACTCAAAGTGATGCATGACTTGGAGGTCAAGTCTGGACAGAGAATGCAAGTTCTCCCTTGCTCGCTGGACCACCCCTCAGAGCCCAGGTGGGGGAGGTCTAGACTGTCCTTGGCTCTAGGGTCACACAGTTACCTGGTCAGGAGCAGGTGTCTTCTCAATTGCCCTGCAGGGAGACAGAGAGACTGAGGAGCCTCTCATGGGTGTTTCCTGTTTCTATGTGGAGGCACCCACATCTCACAGCACCTTGGTCAGGTCAGGTGATGCTCAAAATATTTGTAGAATGAATAAATGAATTTTCACTTCATTCATGTTAATTTATGACAAGACTTACTCTTCGATAATTTTTATTTTTCAGAAATGACCAGCTATTCTACAGGTATTTTCCTACAACTAAAGCCTAGAATTACCTGATCACATTTCAAAAATTCTGTTGGGCTACAGATTGGATCCTATCTAACATAAATGAGTATGAGAATAATAAACAACTTTTATAATGATGGGTTTGGTCTGGATCTCTTCCCAGGTGGCTCAGTGGTAAAGAATCCACCTGCCAATGCAGAAGCTGCCGGTTTGATCCCTGGGTCAGGAAGATCCCCTGGAGGAGGGCATGGCAACCCACTCCAGTACTCTTGCCTGGGAAATCCCAGAGACAGAGGAGACAGGTGGGCTACAGTCCATGGGTCATGAAAGAGTCGGGCATGACTTGGTGACTAGACAACAGCAAAACAATGGGTTTGTCGGTATCTCTTTGTATCGTATTTTTCTTTTTAATACTCATCAGCAGGATTTATATGCAGTTGTTTTCACATGTCTTGCACATTTTTCTGATTTATCTTATTCCTAATTATTCTGCTTCTTTTGCTACTGTGCCTAGAATTATCTTCTTAATATTTTCTGCTGAGATTCTGAGCTCAGTATAAGCTATTGACTTTTGTGCCTATAAGTGTTGCTTGAAATAAGCACATCCAGGAGCTGTAATGACAACACACCTTTATTCTTGTCTCTCCTTGCCCTTTAATATCCATTTAGTGGGGGAAGTTTTTCCTTTGCCTGTGAATAAAAACCTGCATGTTACATGCTTACTCTTTTGTGAAGACAGCCCTGTGGCTGCCTTTAGTCACAAAACATAGTATTAATCCAGAATTTAAAGCAACCAGTCACCTGGAATAGCCAAATCAACTTGACTTAGAGGTAATATCCCCTCGTGTAAGCAGGATGAACTCTGGGTGGGTTTTCTGTTCTGCCATGGGCTGGCTTTGTTCTCTGCCTCGTGGGCATTTAAGGTTGGCCCTCTCCTGACTATTTTTCCTGAGTTCCCTTGACCAGGGCAACTCTACTGTCGACTTAAAAAATAGTCACAGTCTAAAAGTTGAGAGCTATGTTTTATTTGGTGGGAATCTTTTGGACTTCAAGCCCAAGAGATCACATCTCAGTAGCCCTGAGAGAGCTGCTCTGAGGAAGTGAGTGGAGGAGCCAGGTTATATACAAGTTTTACAAAAAAAGAGCAGGGAGTCTTAACATCAAAAGAAATCCAGATATCCCAAGTTGAAGAATTTAGTGCTTTTCTATGTATGAGAAGATGCAAGAGTCTGGGCTCACTGAAACCATTCCTTTCATATGCATCTCAGCTATCCTGGGTCAGAATCCTGCATTTTTTCACAGCCTGAGCTCCCTTGGGGCTCACCGTAGAGAGTGGCTGCAATCTTATGGGTGCTAGATGGGCAGGTATTTTTCTCCTTCCTCTTGGGGCTTACCAGCTCACATTGGAGGGCTGAAGACACTGATGACTCTGACATTCTTGTTTTCTGACGTAGCAGCAAATACTCTATTTCTCTCTCCTCTCTTGCTGGTAGTCACTTGTATCTGTTGTTCAGTTGCTAAGTCGTGTCCAATTCCTTGCAACCCCATGGACTGAAGCACACCAGGTGTCCCTGTTCCTCACCATCTCTTGGAGTTCACCCCAAGTTCACGTTCATTGAGTTGGTTCATGTCCACTTGTATCTAGGAAGCCGGTATCTTCCCAGCTTCCTGCTGCTGAGGTCCTTGCACCCCTCTGTGTACCCTGTCAGGCAGGACTCACGCTGACTCTCACTCACAGCCAAGTGAGGCCATTTCTCATGCATAGACATACCTACGCATTCTTGGCTTCTCCACAGCCTAGAAATGAAGTTGACTGCACTGCAGCAGCAACTCTTAGAGCAGAGACGCAGCCTGTGTCTTGCCATTCAGTCCACAGTCCCATGGGTCCCCCAGCTGCAGTGGTCTCATAAATAGAGCCTGTGGGTAGTCTGGATGAAACCCCACTCTCTGCTTGAGGTGAGGGCTCAGGCCCTCCTCCACCTCCCTCTCTCTTGGTGAGGGAGGGAGAAGCAAAGCACACAGTAGAGTTTTCTCCAAAACCTTCACACATAGCCTGACCCCTCCACACTCTCACCACTCCTTCATTTGGATACTGGTCCCAGAAATCATGGAGTTCTTTCTCAAGGATCGACTATAATGGATTATTATGGTGTGTTTTCTTTTGTGTGTGTGTGGCACTGAGCTTGCCTGGTGGCTCAGTCCATAAAGAATCCAAGCAAATGGCAACCGACTCCAATATTCTTGCCTGGGAAATCCCAAGGACAGAGGAGCCTGGTGGGCTACAATCCATGAGGTTGCAAAGAGTCAGACATGACTTAGCAACTAAACCACCACCACCATATACTGTTTCTTGGTGACTCTGTCATAATTTCGATTTTCACATCCTTTGCTCGTTCTAGTTTTGCATTTTGCGTAATTTTTATAACCAGTAGTGGACTTGGAAGTGAGGCAGGCAGCATATCTAATGACCGAGGTACAAGAAACACCAGTTTGGCCTCAGAACTCAGAAGGATCCAGAGAATAACATCTGAGTGGGCATCAGAAAGACATTAGATAAGCCCGAAAATGCTGTATGCCACTGTCATAAGCTCGGGGACATACAGTCACACCTCCAGATTTTGGAATCATGCGGCAAAGGGGACAGCTCTCTGGAAAAGACACCATAAACAAGATTAATAACCACACATGGATGAGAAGAAAATGTTCACAAGACATATGGCAGATAAGTTAATAGCTCACATAGAAAGAATGCTTTCTTTAATGAATAGAAATGAAAATAAACTCAACTCTGAAAATGGGGCAAATTATATACATGAAGTTTCAGGCAGGGTACAATCAGAAACTATTCTAGATATTTCAAGCCTAGGGAATGTAAGGTAGCTGCAAAGGTTTTGGAAGGGCTGGGAGAACAAAGAAGAAGGGGGAAGGAAATGATGAGAAAAGGAAGGCGAGGTGAAGACCAGAGGTCAGAGGCTGAAGCCTGCCTGCTGCTCCTACTCCAGGGCTGTTTGAAACTCTGATGGGTGGATCCTGGACCCACCAGAGATGCTGCCTGGACCAAAGATGGAGATGTCCAAGGCCCCTGCCTGGATCAGTGGAATGTGGAATCACCCACTTTTCCACCAGCTCAGCAGCAAAAGCATCTGTCAACTCTGGGTCTTTCTCTACAGTCAGCTGCAGAGACCTTCCCTCCCCCATCCTCCTCATCTGCTTCCAGCATCTCCCAGTGGCTGAATCCAACAGAAAACTGGTCAGCGAGGAGCTGGAAAGCAGATTTTCCAAAATCCCAGAGCAGACGGGAGAAGAGCAAACGTCAGGTTGCACAGTGCAGGTGAACAACCAGCACAAGGAAAAGTGGGCGTGAAAAGTGGGTATGTGAAGATGTTCCCCTCCCCACTGGCTCTGAAAGTGAAATGAAAATGTTAGTCATTCGGTCGTGTTCAATTCTTTGTGATCCGTGGACTGTAGCCCACCAGGCTCCTCTGTCCATGGAATTCTCCAGGCAAGAATACTGGAGTGGGTTGCCATTCCCTTCTCCAGGGGATCTTCCTGACCCAGGGATGGAACCAAGGTCTTTCGAACTGCAGGTAGATTCTCTACCATCTGAGCCAATGTGTACAAATAAAAACAACACAACAGCCAAATTCTCAACCATAGACCTGCAAAATCTGAAAATATTGATAGCAGCCAATGCTGATGAGGTCTTCCCTGGCGGCTCAGACGGTAAAGAATCTGCCTGCACTGCAGGAGACCTGGGTTCAATCCCTGGGTTGGGAAGATCCCCTGGAGAAGGGAAAGGCTACCCATGCCAGGGTTCTGATAAGGATGTGAGGAGATGCAAAGCCATTTTTACATACTCACTTAGTGGGATTGTGTCTGTTTTTGTGAAATAAATGAGAGTTTAGTTGTTTGCCTTTTTCTCTGGATCTCAGGTGAACAGCTTTGGACTAATAATAATCTTTTATTCAGACGATGAGATGTTTTCATCATCGGTTTAAGAACAGTCTATTAGTAATTAGTTATTTCACTATCTCAATTTATTGCTATCATTTTTGTTAAACAGACTGGCTAGGAACATAGTGTTAAACAGAAATGATGACAGAGCATCCTTGATCCATATTTTTCAATTAAAAAAATGCTTTTAACATTCCTCCATCAAGGAAGATGTTGGTTCTACTTTTCTTATAGATACAGGAAATTCCGTTCCCAAATTTTGAACTTTTTCAAAATTGTGATTGGGCATTTCCTTTTGTCACATGTTTTTTTTTTTTTTTAATGTACTGAGCTTATTATATTGTTTTTCTCTTTTGACCGATTAATGTAGTAAATTTTATATCATCAAACAATCCTTGCACAACTGGCACAAATGCAAAATGTGCCACACCATCTTTACATATACTCGGGGCTCTGTTTTCTAACATTTTATATCTCTATGCATGAATTACATAGGACCAAACAGTTCCTTTCTGTGATGTCATGGCATTGTATTATATCAAGGTTATGAGTTCATATAATGAGTTTGAAAGTAATCCCTCTTTTCTCTTGTCTGACAAAATTTGTTTAAAATTAAAAAGATTTGTTCCTTAAAAGCCTGGTAGAAACAGCTTATGGCCACATGAGACTAATGTGTTAAAGTTTTAAATAGGCAAGGCTTTTGACACAGCAATTCCAATGTTGGTCATCTAGTCTTTTGATGTAAAAAGCACATTATACAAAGTTTTGTGTGTAAGGATACATATTTCAGCATTTATTTCAAGAGAAAACAAATGGAAACAGCCTATGAGTGATGAAGGGGTTAAATACAGAGTATTCAATCACATATTGTAAGACAGCTACTATAAAAGATTCACTCAGTTCTCTGCTTACATCTGATATGATACCCAAGTATCTTGTCAAGGAAAACAAGTGACTTTGCTACAAAGAAAAGAGGAAAAGAAAGACAAGTGGTTATCTGACCTACATAATGTTCCTCTGTGTTTATCTGAGCAAAGAATATTAACATATGTACCATTTTTGCCCAGGATGGACAGAGTAGAGTAGCTAAGACTATGGCCTCTGGAGCCAAATATTAATGTGGAAGCCCAGCTCTGGCTGTGGGACCTTGTGTAACTTACTAAGCTCTCTGAACCTCAGTTTCTTTGCCTGTGAAACAGGAATAAGGGTAGCATCTAACTCGGATGGTAGGGTAGCATTTACTCATTCTGCTGAGTAAATGAATGATGCTATATTCCTGGTAGAAAAGAAGCATTCCATGAGTGATAGTACTCATTATTATTGAATTAATTATTTAAGTAATATTATTCCAGTTATTTATTATTCAAGAATTTATTATCATTTAAGCATTATTATTTTCAAAGGTTGATAGAGGAGATAGTGGGCAATTAACTATTTTTAGATGCCTTACCGCAGTTTTTGAATAATTTCAATGAATATAATTTATGCATATAAATGAAAAAAAAAATGGAAAGAAAGGGGCCACCAACTGTATGAAGTCTGAGACAAGTATGAAAGGATGAGCTTTCCGGGAGCAGCTGTGTTTCCAGGCAGACAGATAAATCTGCGGTAGCTTTGATGTTTCTCAAAACACAGTATTAAAATGAGTCACAGCCTCTCCCCAGTCTTTTATCATTCCTACACTGGAATCTGTATCATCCCTACCAAAAATTATCCGTGAAGACAGGCCCATTTCCTGGCATAGGAATTAGGAGCCCTAATGAAAATGAGCATTTTCATTTCCCAAAAGCTCGACTGTGGAATTTGAGCCCTGAGCCACCGTGCCTAACTCCAGGTCGACCTGGCCTTTATGGACACAGCAACTGGAGTCAGATCCTCCTGGTCCTACCACCCCCACGTTTCACCTGGCAAACCTCGGTTTGGAGAATCGCTTCTTCCCCACAGGGGCTGCTGTGAAGATTTCAGATGAATATATGCACAGGTCTGAGCAAAACGCCTGCACAGAGGACTCTCCCAAATGTGGTAGAGATGGGGGTGGCCGATTCCTCGGATGCAAATGATAGATCTGGCTAAATAATAACCTAAAACTTTCATAGCTCGAAAACACTTTACTTCAGAGGAAAAGACAAAGTAGAAAAAATGACCCAACAAGGCACTGGCACAGGTCAGCCCACATGGAAATATGCTGACAAATAGATACTAATGGGAGAAAACACCATTGGCAGATAAAAGCGAAAGAGAAAGTGCTCACTGCCACTCTCCAAACATCCCAACTGGGGGACTTTCCCCCAAATTGACTGATCTCCCTGCAGCCTCTTCCTTCACTTTCTCCTAAGAGGAGGGTGCGTATGTGCTCAGGCCACTCAGTCGGGTCCAACTCCAGGACTCTTCTGTCCGTGGGATTCCCCAGGCAAGAATACTGGAGCGGCTTGCCATTTCCTCTTCCAGGGGATCTTCCCAACCGAGGGATTGAACCCCAGTCTGGGGCTCCTGCACTGGCAGGTGGATTCTTTACCACTGAGTCACTTGTGGAGCCTCTCCTAAGAGAAGAGGCCTTTTCAGAAAAGTAAGTAGGGATGCTCACTCATCGATTCCATTTCCCTTCCAAGAGCCAGATGCCTGCAAGGGTGACCCTCCTCTGCTCCCCTAAGCTGAGACTCATGAGAAAGTACCCACATCAGGGAGGGTCTGTCCTTGCCAACTGTCCACCCTGCACCACTCCAGATGCAGCGGGAGGATACAAAGAAAAGATTCAGAGAAAGGATGATGCTGAATTCTTACTTTAGTTCATAGGCATTTTGGCACTCACATGAAGCTGCGTCCTCTGTCTTCATCTTTGTTAGGAACAGCGTGATGTTTCAGCCCCTCCGTCCCTCTTTGGTCTGACTTCTGAAATTCTTGGACCAAAGGCAGGGGAAAGAACTGTCATCCCCTTCATAGATTTCAGCCCTCCCCGTGGTGAAGATGCTAACTTGACTGATAATCAGACAAGTGCACGTTGAAACAGAAGTGAAAGGCCATGGCCATGTGGCCGCTTGATCCAGAGTGAGCGGGAGAAGTGGGAGAGGTCACACCTGCAGAAGTGAGGGTTCAGCTGGGCCGGACTGTCAGGAGCCTTCAAGCTGTTGGGACCTTGTGATTGGTGCTTTCACTTTGGGGATTCTACCCCAAGGACAGAAATTCACTGACAAGCTATTATCTATAGCAATGTCCCCAAAAGTAAACTTCAAAGCAATCAGGATATCCAGCAAGGGAGATTTGTTGTTCAGTTGCCAAGTTGAGACTCCACAGACTGCAGCACACCAGGCTTCCCTGTCCCTCACCATCTTCCGGAATTTGCCCAAGTTCATATTCATTGCATTGGTGACACTCTCCAGCCATCACATCCTCTGTCGCCCTCTTCTCCTTCTGCCTTCAATCTTTTCCAGCATCAGGGTTGATTTTTTTCCAGTGAGTCGGTTGTTCACAACAGGCGGCCAAAGTATTGGAGCTTCAACTTCAATATCAGTCTATCCAAAGAATATTCAGGGTTGATTTCCTTTAGGACTGACTGATTTGATCTCCTTGCAGTCCAAGGGACTCTGAAGAGTCTTCTCCAGCACTACAGTACAATATACATCATGGACCAGTCACAGAATGGAATGTGGTAAAGCCATAAAATGTTTTGTAACACACCTGCAGTGTAATGCCAAGCAACAAAATAAATTACAAGACGATTTGTAAAGTGTCAATCTAATTATATACTTAAGATTTGGAAGAAAATAATGCAAGCTATCAGGCTTCCCTGGTGGCTCAGAAGGTAAAGAATCTGCCTACAATGCAAGAGACCCCGCTTTAATCCCTGGGTTGTGAAGATCCCCTGGAGAAGGGAATGGCAATCCACATCAGTATCCTTGCTTGCAGAATCCCATGGACAGAGGAGCCTGGAGGGCTACAGTCCATGGGGTCACAAAGAGTCAGACACAACTGAGCAACTAAGCACACACACAATATAAACTATAATGGGATTTATATTGTGGGGGCTGGATTACAGGTGATGTTTATTTTTGCTTCTGTGTTTTTCTACATTCTCTGCATTCTCCATAAACATACTCTTTTAATAAAAAAGGAAAATCATGAGGTGGTCTAAAATTAGTCTGGTATGGAATGTAGGATAATGAAGGGCTGAAGAAACACAGAAGATAGAACAGCTGGCCAGGGTTGGTGGCCAGGGAGAAAGACATGTGAACACAAAAAGAGGCAAGTGTTCCAAAAAGGAACTGGTTCAGAAAAAACACACAGAGATGCCCACGGAGCAGCTGTGTGGGAGGACTTGAGCTCTGGCACCTTTGGGGACAGAACGGTGCCCAGAGGTTCAGACACTAGTGCCCTGTCGCTGTGATCAGGGTCCGCGGGTTAGAATGTCTCTTTCACTTTCACCCCACTTCTCTCCCACATGGCCTGAGTCAGGTGCCCACCCTGACCTGCTCCTTTCATCCTTCTGGGAGCTGAAGAATTGATGCTTTTGAACTGTGGTATTGGAGAAGACTCTTGAGAGTCTCTTGGACTGCAAGGAGATCCAACCAATCCATCCTAAAGGAAATCAGTCCTGAATATTCATTGGAAGGACTGATGCTAAAGCTGAAACTCCAATACTTTGACTACCTGATGCAAAGAGCTGACTCATTGGAAAAGACCCTGATGCTGGGAAAGATTGAAGGCGAGAGGAGAAGGGGACGACAGAGGATGAGATGGCTGGATGGCATCACCGACTCGATGGACATGAGTTTGAGTAAGTTCTGGGAGTTGGTGATGGACAGAGAGGCCTGACGTGCTGCAGTCCATGGAAAGAGTTGGACACCACTGAGCGACTGAACTGAACTGAACTGAGCCCCAGAACGGAAGTTTCCAGTCTGGCCAGAAGGGAGCGCTGTGGTGCAGGCCGGGCACCTGGAACCAGACTCTTCTGATCAAGTTCTTCGTCTGTCGCTGCCTGTAACTTGCGAAATACACTTGGAGTATGGGGGACCATGAGCCCCGCGTCTCAGGGATTAAGTAAAACAGGTATCCACAAATGTCTGTAACCTGAAAAAGGTCTGCGAATCTGAGGGTCACTAATCCTTTGGAGCTTACTTTCTACATTTAAACGCCTCGCAGCGGCTCTGACTTGCCCCAGGCTTGCACCACCGGCAGAGGTGTTGCCATCCGCCTGCGAGTGTGCACCGCGACCTCTGCCCGTGTGCTCCTTCTGGGCCCAAGCCTGTTAGTGCAAAGGGCTGCTGGACGTTGCTCCTGACGTGGTTTGACCCCCGGGTGGGACCCTGGATCCCCAGCCCAGTGTGCATGGGCTCAGTGGTTATCATCTTGGACCCATCACAGCTCCCACCAAGACTAAATGCCCAGGGAGCCCTCTCTCTCCGGGAAGGGCCTTGCTGTCAGCTGGCTGCACTCCACCTGCTTTCATTCTCACTGCCGACCCAACCAAGTGACGGGGCCTCGTATTGCTCCCGATCTTCACCCTGACTCTGGCTCACAGCCTCTCTGTACAGTTGTGCGGTCTGTGCACTGCACACGCCTAGGCGGTGCTGCTTATACTACAGTCTGTAAGGAACAAGCCTAGGCCTGAACAGTTACGAACAGCAGGCCTGCCCCGTTGTAGTGATTAAGCTGTGATTCAGGCCTGCTGGCCCTGGCTGGTTCACAAAGGTTCCTGCCTGTTCTAGCTGCCAGAGGGGCAGGCCTCAGAATCTCTGAACCTCAGTTTCCTCAGTTGTAAAGGGAGGAGCTGGATAGGCTGATGTCCAGGCTCATTTAGCTAGACGTGCCAAACTGTACTACTTAGCTGTTCTTGGTGGCTCAGCTGGTAAAAAATCCGCCTGCGATGCAGGAGACCCCGGTTCAATTCCTGGGTCAGGAAGATCCGCTGGAAAAGGGATAGGCTACCCCTCCAGGATTCCTGGGCTTCCCTGGTGGCTCAGCTGGTAAAGAATCTGTCTGCAACACAGGAGACCTGGATCGGGAAGATCCCCTGGAGGAGGCCATGGCAACCCACTCCAGTATTCTTGCCTGGAGAATCCCTATGGACAGAGGAACCTGGTGGGCTACAGTCCATGGGGTTGCAAAGAGACACAACTGAGCGACTAAGCACAGCACAGCACAGTACCCCAGTATGTATGGATTCTGGGCAGTGCCCGTGATGTTACCAGACATGTCTGTGCTCCGGCTTGGGATCGAACATCCTGGTTCTGTTCTCGTCCAGATGCAATCTTTTCTTTTCTTTTTTCTTTCTTTCTTTTTTTTTTTTTTTTCATTTTTTGACTGCACCCCAAGGCACATGGGATCTTAGTTCCCTGACCAGAGACTGAACCCACCCCCCATCCCTCTGCCGTGCATTGGAAGCTTGGAGTCTTAACTGTTGGACCACCAGCGAAGTCCCCAAATGCAGTCTCCATCCTGCTGTTGCTCTCTGTCCCGCTCCAGCACTGCCCTTCCCACTCACAGGAAGAGGGAGGCTTTGAGGATGACTGAGGAGGTTCTAGAATGCCCAACCAGACTGAATCAGAAAACCCATGAAGAGGATTAGCGGGTGTTACAGCTAGAAATCTGTGTTAGGACCACAGAGGGGCTGTTTGCTCTTGTCAAGGTGCTTTCTGGGCTCATAGGTCAGAAGGTGAAGCTCTCTGGGGCAGGTGGCCTATTGCTGCCCTGCAGTCACACATGGGACCGGCC
The DNA here is from genome assembly GCF_001704415.2 of Capra hircus. Lineage (NCBI taxonomy): Eukaryota > Metazoa > Chordata > Mammalia > Artiodactyla > Bovidae > Capra > Capra hircus. The sequence goes on along the minus strand of NC_030810.1, from coordinate 6,864,672 downwards.
TCGCCAACCCCACCAAGATGCTGACTATCTAAGGTCAACTGTGAAGCCAGGCACACTGCCGTCTAGCAGATACTAAGCCCCAGACAGTTTAGGAGGAAGTGGAGTCAGACCGTGGACACTCTTCAAAGTCATGGGACTCTGGTTGGGACCCCAAACCCAGCCACTCCCAGTTAGGAGCCCGTGGGCTCCTAGGTGCCCATAGTTGCTTTGCAGGGCCCTTTAGGTGGGGCCACCCTTCAGTGCCTTGCACATAGAGCTGGAGGGTGGCCCGCAGAGCTGGGTGGGCGAGCACAGTCAGGTCAGGGAAGTCCGTGTGCACCATATTTCATTTTTACCCAGAGCTGCTCTGGATGGCAGGGACATTAAGCAAGAGAGTAATATTTTAGAGGGAGTTCTGGCTGACCACAGAGTTGGACAAGGGCCAAATGGGCACTCAGGGAGCACAGTCTGGGAGGCTGTGCAGTGGTTCCAAAGATGGATGGGTGACTAATAGAGACAAAAGACAGGTCATGCGGCAACAAGAACCGATCCAGCCAGCCAGCATGTGCAGAGCGCCTCCCTTGGATCAAATGCCTGGGGAATGAAAAAGGCTGGGGCTACAAGAGCCTTGAGACCAGAGACATCCTGAGAGTCAGGAAGAGGAGAGTGAGGGGAGGACAAGCCTGGGTGAGGCTTCTCTCTGTCCCCCAGCTCTCTGCCATCTCCCACCCCTCAGCTCACCACACACACACAGTCAGCCAGGGCTGCGCCTCTGCAGGTGTTGACTGCCATCAGGGGACCACGCTGATTGAACCAGAGCCCTCTTCATGGGGTCTGGACGGAACCATCTCGAGATAAGCAACGTGGTGCCACGCCAGAGCACAGAGCACTCAAAAATCACTCATTTTTGCTCCTTTGAAATGGTGGCAAGGCTTCTACAGAACAAACCACATCCAGAGTGGAAGTGATAAAGCTCAGAAGAGCGGCAAGGATAACCATGGTGACACTCTCACAGTTTGGGGCTGTAAATAAGAGGTGTGTTAACTCTGGAATTGCCACCGAAAACAGAAAAGCTGCAAATACCACAGCCAAACAACACTCTTCTCTTCTGGGCTCATAGACAGAGAAAGTACAGATAACTCACATTTTCCAGAGGCTGTACACAAATCTAAGCTTTTCTTTTGGCATTACTGTGGAAACTTTCCTCAGAGAGGAAGATGAGCCTTTCAAGGATGAGTTTTGTTTTGTTTTCTTAAATTTTAAAATAAAATATTCTCTTGCAGTTGTAAGAAAGAGTATAGAACAGACTTTTGGACTCTGTGGGAGAGGGAGAGGGTGGAATGATTTGGGAGAATGGCATTGAAACATGTATAGTATCATATATGAAATGAATCGCCAGCCCAGGTTCGATGTAGGATACAGGATGCTTGGGGCTGCTGCACTGGGATGACCCAGAGGGATGGTACGGGGAGGGAGGAGGGAGGGGGGTTCAGGATGGGGGACACGTGTACACACACCCGTGGAGGATTCATGTTGATGTATGGCAAAACCAATACAATATTGTAAAGTAATTAGCCTCCAATTAAAATAAACAAATTTAAATTAAACGAAAATGAAAAAAAGAGAAAGAACAGAGAGATCCCCCTAAACTCTTCACCCACTTTCTCCCCATGGATACATTTTGCATAACTGTAGCAGAATATCACAACTAGGAAACTGGCACTGACACCAGTGATTCTGTTCTGGGGAACTCTCAGAGTGACATCTTGTACTTTTCAAAATATAAAAATGTGAAATTTCTGTATTAAAAAAAAGCTAAAATTAAATTATAAGACAAAGAGGCAAGGAGAAAATGTTTTTCTGCTAATCCTAGCAAAGGGCTTATGTCCACAGAATGGGTCTGATCCCTTTTAGAAGAAAAACAGTTAAGTGGCCCTTGAAAAAATTTTGATGGTCTGTAGAATTGTAACTAAAATTACTATAATACAATAATATCTCAGGAAGCCTATAAGGCAACATTGGATGAATTTGCTTCTTGACATGATTGTTTGGAGGAATTACTGTTTGATTTTAACCTTTCCTAAAGTTCACTACCATTATTTCTTACATCCGGGAATTCACCAGTTCTCTCCAGTATTATATTCTAAATATCTTGTGTCTTTTTACTGATTCACTTATACATTCAACAAACATTTATTGATTGTCTGCTATTGGCCAATTATTTTTCTAAGGGGAGGAAACCAGGAGTAATCACAAAAGTCCTTTGAGGAGCTGTCATTCCAAACAGTGCCCCGCCCCCCTCCCCACCCCAGCAACATTTCAACTTAACTATGACTGTTCTTGTTTAGGATCCCATCGTCTTCCAGAAGGAAGGCTCTAGAAGCTTCTGAATTCATCACCCTCTGTACAGTATCTCCCCTGACCCCTGTTTATTCTCTGCACTGCTGATCTTTCCCACAGACACACCTGATTATGTGACTTTCATGTACGAAATCCATCCAGTGGCCCCATCACTCCTGTCTCCCTCTATACAGCACAAGTTCAGGATGGTCTTAACGGTGCAGTCTCTCTCTTCCCGATAGTATCCATCATTCATCCTTTATCATCCTGCCCACACTTCCAGCTTCAGTGGGGTCTAACTCCGTGCAACCCTGCCAGGCTCCTCTGTCTTGGAATTCTCCAGGCAAGAATACTGGAGTTACTGGAGTGGGTTGCCATGCCCTCCTCCAGAGGATCTCCCTGACCCACGGGTCGAACCCGAGTCTCCTGTGTTTCCTGCATTGAAGGAGGATTCTTTACTGCTGAGTCGCTGGGGAAGCCCAATTTATATGTACATATATATATATATATATACACACACATATATATACACATATATACATACATGCACAATTCAAACCTTTGTGTTTTTTCCACTTAAAGTATATTAGAATGTTTTCAGCTTTTGACACAAACTGCTGAACTGATTTTCTAAAAGACTGTAAACACTTATTCTCCCATCAGTAGACATGAAAATGCACAGCTTATCTAACACACCTTCACAAACGCTAGTGAAAGCAAAACTTGGCCCTTTCCTTCAACTTTGCTTTTCTTCATTCTTAGCAAGATTGACTATATTGTCATTTGTTTATAAAGTTCTTCCATTTCATCTTTCTTGAATTTTTTTAAGCTTTTCCTTTGCCTGTTTCATTAATAGAATATTTCAGTCTTTCTCACTGATGTTTTGGAACTACCTATTGACATTTAAATTCTTTCTCAATCTTCTTTATCAAAAAAATTTTTTTCAGCCTATAATTTGACTTTCATGTTTTTTGTGATATTTGACATAAAAATTTTATATGAATGCTAATATGCTATTTCCCTCTTACTGCCTTCCATTGGTTTTAAACTTAGAAGTCCTGTCTCCATACAGAAGCCAAGGAGTTTTTTCCTCTCTCTTTTTTCTTTTTTTTTTAATGACTGTGCTCTGATCAATCTACAGTTTATTCTTGTGTGCGGTAAAGTTCGAAGCAGGTATTTTCCTCAAATATCTTGTCAATTACTGGGTCATCCTTGATTGAGAAATCTTTCATTTCCTGTTAATGAGCGATGCCTCGTTTAACTTATGTTAGATGCAGGTCTGGGTCTGGCTGATCTCTGGTCACTGACCTGCAGCTGCTTCTTGTGCCCGCGATGCCCAAAAGCACTTGGTGAAGACTGACACACCACACAAACCTGGGGAAGCCCCTACTCCCTCACTTCTTTGTGGGGACAATTTTCTTCAGTGTTTCTACTTACTTACTCCGTCAGTTTCGTTTGGGAAGGCTATTCACTTTCAAATAAAGCATTTTCCGTTCTGACACAGAGCTGCTATGTGTCAGATATATATGTCAAAAATAACTATGTTTTTAGACATAGTTTTAATTCTGTTTTAAAAACAAAGTTATTTTCAGCTTATTTTTTTTTTCTTTTAGTTATTCGCCCCTTCATATTTCTTAGGAAGGATATCTTTAGCTCTTCTATTTGTGGGTGCTGTTATAAACAGGATTTAAAACATTTTATTTTTAACTGATTCCGCTCCCTCAAGCATGCTAAGTCATGTCTGAGTCTTGCGACTCCATGGACTGTAGCCCACCAAGCTCACCTGTCCATGGGATTTCCCAGGCAGGAACACTGGAGGGGGTTGCCATTTCCTCCTCCATTTAACCGGTTGCTGCTGCTGCTGCTGCTGAGTCGCTTCAGTCGTGTCCGACTCTGTGCGACCCCATAGACGGCAGCCCACCAGGCTCCCCTTGGGATTCTCCAGGCAAGAACACTGAGTGGGTTGCCATTTCCTTCTCCAATGCATGAAAGTGGAAAGTGAAAGGGAAGTTGCTCACTTACATGTCTCTAAATAAAGAAGTGACTCACCTTGGTGGACTTGCAGCAAGTTTGGTCATTTTATCGACTCCTTCCCTTGTTCCTTCTGCTATCAGGCGGCTCTCTTGAGCTTCTAGGTGCACTGCCAGGAGGAACTTGGACAGTAGAGCTGGTGTTCTCCCCAGCGCTGGGCACACAGCACTCCGTCTACATGAAGTCCAAATGCGAGCAGGGCCAGTGCCGTGACGGAGCTCAGAATGGAGACCGACTCGGGGAGAAGGAAGGGGCTGGCGGGGAGGAGGTGTCGGGGGGCCTCTGCACTTCTGGTGTCATTCTAGGCGGTTGTCACATGGGAGTGTTCAGTGTATGAGTGTTCAGTGTATAAAATTCATTGAATTGTCCACTTATGGTCTGTGGACTTTTATATTTGGATGTCTATACTGGGGTAAATGGTGATCCTCCAAAAGATTTATCTGAGTCCTAACCCCAGGTAACTATGAATGTGACCTTTATTTGAAAAATGGGTCTTTGCTGATTTACTTAAGTTAAAGACCTTGAGGTGAGATCTTTCTGGATTCGTTGTTTAGTCGCTAAGCCATATCTGACTCTTTATGACTCATGGACTGCAGCGCACCAGGCTTCCCTATCCTCCACTATCTCCCAGAGGAGATAGTGATTTGCTCAAATTCATATCCATTGAGTCAGTGATGCCATCCACCCATCTTACCCTCTGTCGTCTCCTTCTTCTGCTGCCCTCAATCTTTCCCAGCTTCAGAGTCTTTTCCAGTGAGTCAGCTCTTTGCATCAGGTGGCCAAAGGATTGGAGCTTTAGCTTTAGCAAGAGTTCTTCCAATGAATATTCAGGGTTGATTTCTTTTAATATTGACAGATTTGATCTCCTTGCTGTTCAAGGGACTCTCAAGAGTCTTCTCCAGCACCACAGTTTGAAAGCATCAATTCTTCAGCGTTCAGCTTTCTTTATAGTCCAACTCTCACATCCCTACATGACCACTGGAAAAACCATAGCCTTGACTAGATGCACCTTTTTCGGCAAAGTAATGTCTCTGCTTTTTAATATGCTGTCTAGGTTGGTCATAGCTTTTCTTCCAAGGAGCAAGGGTCTCTTAATTTCATGGCTGTAGTCACCATCTGCAGTGATTTTGGAGCCCAAGAAAAGAAAATTTGTCACCATTTCCACTTTTTCCCCACCTATTTGCATGAAGTGATGGGACCAGATGCCATGATCTTAGTTTTTTGAATGTTGAGTTATTAAGTGTGGGCTCTAAATCCAGTAACAAGTGTCCCTATAAAAACATGGAAAATGCAGACACAGAAGAGAGGGTAATGTGATGATACAGAAGTTGGAGTGATGTGTCCACAGGCCCGGGGACCCCAGGAATGACAACAGCAGAGCTGGAAAGAGGCAGAGCTGCGGCAGGGAGCAGTATGGGCCGCCCCAAAATGCGTCTCTTTGGCATGGGGATTATTTTAGGCTGATTATTTTTAAAAACTGAATGACTCAGGAAGTCTTACTTTTTACCTTTCCCTTGGCTGTCTAAAGAACTTGTCTTTCTGCAGAAGAGAGCTATCACCAACGATGCTTGCAAAGAATATGGGCCAGGTGAGGTGGGGACACTGGCAGGGCCTGGAGATCAGAGTCCGTCTGTATCCATTGTCCCTGCAGGCCCAGCAAACCCTTGTTTACCAGACATTTGCTTTTCTATCTCCACGAGAATCACCTTCTTCCACTTTGAAAGCCCATCCACTTCCCCAACTTCCTCTCTTGTCCTTAGCTGAAGATAGTGTTTTAAGGGAAGGACTTCAGCCATTTTAGTGAGTCACTCGGTTTTCCAGGGTCTCTCCCATGGGGATATTATTAAACTTTTGTTTGCTTTCTCTTGTTAATCTGTCTCATGTCAATTCAATTCTTAAACTAGTCAGAAGAACCTAGCAGAGGAAAATGTCTTCCTCCACAGCAGAAAGGTCTGCCCCCAGAGCAGTGGTCCCCAAGCTTTTTGACATCAGGGTCTGTCTGGCTTTGTGGAAGACAACTCTGCCATGGTCTGGGCAGGAGTGGGTGAGGGGTTGGGGATGATCCAAGTGCATCAGATTTATTGTGCACTTTATTTCTAATATATTAAATCAGCTCCACCTCAGATCATCAGGCATTGGATCCTGGAGGTTGGGGGACCCTGCCCCAGAGCTTTCGGAGGGAGCACGGCTCTGCCAAAGTCTTTGCTTCAGGCCTCCAGAACTGAGAGAGAACACACATCTGCTTGGAGCAAATAACATTCCTAGGAAACTAACACCATGCCATATTTCAATACACATTTTACTTAAACAAACACAGACAGACAAAGGCAGGAGTGTGTGATCTTCTCATGGTGACTGAGAGCTCTTTTGGAAAGCTATGAAGTTACTGATCTAAATCATTAAACACATACTTTTGTTTTACCCCATACACAGAGCTATTACCTAAGGAGTAATTACAGGTGTCCATGACAATGTTCACTCCAACACAGATTATTCCCGGGCCTTTAAGTATACCCGTCTGACACCATCTTTCACTTGTCAACAAAACAAAATTATAAAAGTCATTGCTGGTGAAGATATGATGCATGCGTACTCAGCTGTGTCTGACTATTTGTGACCTCGTGGACTGTAGCACACCAGGCTCCTTTGTCCCTAGGATTCTCCAGGCAAGAATACTGGAGTGGGTTGCCATTTCTTACTCTAAGGGATCTCCCTGACCTAGGGATTGAACCTCAGTTCAATTGGCAGGTGGATTCTTTGCCAATGAGCCACCTGGGAAGCCCAAAGATATAGTAGTTAAAGCAATTTCTCTCCCCTGTAGGAGAGCAAGTATCAGTGCAGCTGCGGCAGGCTGCTTCAGTGAGATATTAATGTGTGTTCTTCCGTTCTGAATTTTCCCTTTCTCCTTCAAAGAAAGTAGCCAGGCTATATGAGTGCTATGCTGCTGCTGCTGCTGCTGCCAAGTCGCTTCAGTTGTGTCCGACTCTGTGTGACCCCATAGACTGCAGCCCACCAGGCTCCGCTGTCCCTGGGATTCCCCAGGCGAGAACACTGGAGTGAGTTGCCATTTCCTTCTCCAATGCACGAAAGTGAAAAATGAAAGCGAGGTCGCTTACTTGTGTCCAACTCTTCGTGACCCCATGGACTGCAGCCTACCAGGCTCCCCCATCCATGGGATTTTCCAGGCAAGAGTACTGGAGTGGGCTATGAGTGTCTTACTGCTATGTAATAAACACCACCAACTTAGTGACTTGAGACAAAATCTATTTATAGCTTATGGTTCTGGATTTCTGGTTCAGAAATCCTGGCAGGCCTCAACTCATTTCTGTGCTCAAGGTTTCACAAGATTTAAATCACAGCGGTCAGCAGCCTACTTTCATTGCTGGCGACTCTAGGGGCAAATCTACTTGCAAGCTCATTCTGATTGGAGGTGGAGTTCAGTTTCTTGGGACTGAAGTCCCTGTTTCTTGAGGACCATCAGCTACAGGTCATTCTCCACCCATGGAGACCCTCACTTGCCTTGTCTTGTGGACCCTCCATCGTCAAAGCCAGCATTTGGCCCCTTTCCAATCCAGCCCATTTCACACTGTCTCCAGGAAGGCCCCAGCCCCTCGTGAGGGCTTGTCTTATTGGGTCAGACCCAATTGCTGAAAATGAATACACTAATTTAATAAAAGAAATATGCGGAGTGATAAGTAAAGCACCCAGTTTGGGCATGATTTTTGCACTGTGTTTTTGTGGCAGAGGAGAGCAGATACAGCAGTCTCCCTGTAAGTGAGGAGAAGACAACCTGGCCCCCAAACTCTGACCTAAATGAAAAGCTCGCAGAGTTGGTGGCAGGAGGACTTTTAGTAACCTGAGGATATGGAATTGTCTGGTTGCCGTTTCTTCATCCTGCTGCCTGTCTCCTGAAAGGTAATCCCATCTGTGTCTGTCAGTTTCTCCCCCTTCTCCATACACACACGTGCACACACTCTTGCCCAGACAGGACACCGAGGACCGACAACAGTCCAAAGGTTTCAGCTCCTTCTGCAAATCCCGAGGTCATGAGCAACAAGCCAGAGGCCTAGCATGCGTCAGCACACTCTGGTCACAGAGGTTAAACTCTTAGATCAGAAAGACGCAGGGGCTTTGGGGAAAGGGGAAGCCTGGGGACTGAGGCCTCAAATGGGGAGCCCAGACAGGAAGTTATTTAGGAAAGGAGCTCAGAGCTAAACCTGCACCTGCTCTCACTTCCTCATGAGGAAAAGAACCACACTGACCACGTGGCACGGGAGCCCAGGCTGTGGTTTCAGCAAATGTCACAGCAAGAAAATGAAGACATGTTTCGCTTCGGAATCTAGCATTTTCCTCCTGGAGCACCTTGCTCCGATGTTTACTTCTGACGTGAGCCTTTTGAATGGTGAATTTCTTTATGGTTCTGTTTTTGCTTCTGCCCACACCCTGCATGACATGCACCCACCCCCAGGACACGTCCACCTCTACAGGGGCACACAGAGATACACACTTTATTACACACACACACAAAGTCAGATACACACACAAACACGTAGACACTCTCATATACATACCTACTCACAGGCACACGTATTCATATAAAGCTAAGCATGCTCAGTGCCTCTGTCATGTCTGACAGTTTGTGACCCTATGGACTGTAGTCCACAAAGCTCCTTTGTCCATGGGATTCTCCATGTAATAATACTGGAGTGGGTTGCCATTTCCTCATTCAGGGGATCTCCCCGACCCAGGGATCGAATCTGTGTCTCCCAGATTTCTGCATTGGCAGGTGGATTCCTTACCACTGAGCCACCTGGGAAGCCCTTAAAGGTAAGCACATGCTCTTAAACACAGACACACACACATGAACACACGCAGGGTTCAAATGCACACACAAGCATAGGACTTTAGGGCAGAAATTTTGCCTAGAATCTGGAAAGCTTCTTTGGAGTGTTTGCTCCCTCAACAAACATCTACTGGGCACCTATGTACAGTTAATCATCGTGTTGGACATCAGAGGGTAAGCTGCTGGAATACAGAGGCCTGGCTCGTGGACCCAGAACAGAGGGCAGATAAGGAGTCACAAGGTTGCAGCTCAGAAGGTTGTAGCAGAAGACTGCTGCCACGGAGGTGAGCACAGGGATGGAGGTCTACCCCAGCCTGTGACGGTGGCCTTCCTGGAAGAGGAGGCTGCGTCTTTAAGCCGAGAGGAAACAGTGCAACCTGAAGCTGAAGCACTTCATTCACCTGGGCTGCCTGGTCTGTGTGACTCACCTTGACATTCCTACCTCCTGGCATCTTCAGAATCACGGGGTGCACCTCCCACTCGCAAGGCTACACAGGCAGATTGACAGAGCCGCTAGCATGAACCATCACGGAACCAGACATGTTTTGTTTTGGGATTCTACACACTCAGAGCCAGAAATAATGAAACTGAGGATAAGTGCTTAAAGGAAGCAGAATGAGAGTTTAAGCCTAGGAAGGCAAGGACTAGAGAGAACTGAGCAAGAGTGGGCATGCTGTGGCATATAAAAGGAATCATCCCTTTGCTCGGGGGACAGTTCAGCCAGTCTTTCCAACCTGCTGCTGTCAAATGTAAAATCAAGCAACCCCAACAAGCTTATTGCATAAATCCATTCTCCACCCTCTCCTCTCCTGACTCTGACTGCAGTGCTCATAGACATGGGAGGATTTCTTGATGTATTAAGGTCTCCTTTGCTTCATTGGCCCCATGGACCACCAGGGCAGTCAACCATGGGCTAGTGGTGACTTGGAAACTTCTGGATCAGTGATTCTCAAACTTGAACACGCATCACAATCGCCTGGAGGGCTTGTGAAGCCACAGGGCTGGACCCCATTTGCAGAGTTTCTGATTCAGTAGGTGTGGGGCGGAGCTCAAGTAATGGAGTGATGCTGATGCTCTGGGGACCTCACTTTGAGAACTGTTATAGCAACTCCTGAGGGTACAGGCGATCCACCTTCACAATCTCCCTGGCACCCCACATAGTTAGAACAGGTGTTTAGATGTAAAGGAAGTCAAGACCAACAGAATCCCTAAATGCATCCACTGGTATGTGATTCACTCGTCTCTATGATGTCACATCCACAGCCAGTAGTTTTGGGGAGTCTTTTATTAACGATTAGAGGAGTCAGGGGATAGGGAAAAGAATTCTAAATCAGACTCCAGAGACTGGTTTTAATCTGGGCTCTGCTGTTTGCTTGTTGGTTGGAGTGATTTGTTACACAGCAATAGCTGACTAATACAAGTGGCTGCTATGTCAGATTTGGGAACTCTAAGATGAATTTAGAAAAATATCTATCTGCCAGGAATTTGCAATCTAGTAGAAGAGGCAGTTACAGTAGGATGTGCTGAGTAACATGGAAGGAAGCAAAGTGGTATTGTAAGAACTCTAAGGCACAGGGACCTCAATCAACTTTGGAGGTTTTGGGGAGGAAACTTTCTTAGAAATAACTTGTGAGCCAAGCAGTGGGAGGGAAGGAAGATGGACAGCCCTGAGCGTGCCCTACACTGAACACAAGCAGATGTTCACAGGCAGAAGAGCAAAGGGCTGAGATCAAATCCAAAGATGGACTCACATATGAATGAGTTGACTTGCAGGGCTCCAGGACCACAGAATGCTGCCTTAACTCCAATCCATCACCTTATAGATGGGGGACTTCCCTTGTGGTCCAGTGGTTAAGACTTCACTTTCCAATGCAGGGGGTGCAGGTTCAATCCCTGGTCAGGGAGATACAATCCCACATGTCTCATGGCCAAAAAACCAGGACATAAACAACAGTAGCAGTATTGTAACAAATTCTATAGACTTTAAAAACAGTTCAGTTCAGTTCAGTTCATTCTCTCAGTCGTGTCTGACTCTTTGCGACCCCATGAATCACAGCATGCCAGGCCTCCCTGTCTATCACCAACTCCCGGAGTTTACTCAGACTCACGTCCATTGAGTCAGTGATGCCATCCAGCCATCTCATCCTTTGTAGGCTCCTTCTCCTCCTGCCCCCAATCCCTCCCAGCATCAGAGTCTTTTCCAATGAGTCAACTTTTCGCATCAAGTGGCCAAAGTACTGGAGTTTCAGCTTTAGCATCATTCCTTCCAAAGTAATCCCAGAGCTGATCTCCTTCAGAATGGACTGATTGGATCTCCTTGCAGTCCAAGGGACTCTCAAGAGTCTTCTCCAACAACACAGTTCAAAAGCATCAATTCTTCGGTGCTCAGCTTTCTTTACAGTCCAACTCTCACATCCATACATGACCGCAGGAAAAACCATAGCCTTGACTAGACGGACCTTAGTCAGCAAAGTAATGTCTCTGCTTTTGAATATGCTATCTAGGTTGGTCATAACTTTTCTTCCAAGGAGTAAGCATCTTTTAATTTCATGGCTGCAGTCACCATCTGCAGTGATTTTGGAGTCCCAAAAAACAGTCTGACACTGTTTCCACTGTTTCCCCATCTATTTCCCATGAAGTGATGGGACCGGATGCCATGATCTTCTTTTTCTGAATGTTGAGCTTTAAGCCAACTTTTTCACTCTCCACTTTCACTTTCATCAAGAGGCTTTTTAGTTCCTCTTTGCTTTCTACCATAAGGGTGGTGTCATCTGCATATCTGAGGTTATTGATATTTCTCCCAGCAATCTTGATTCCAGCTTGTGTTTCTTCCAGCCCAGCATTTCTCATGATGCACTCTGCATATAAGTTAAACAAGCAGGGTGACAATATACAGCCTTGACGTACTCCTTTTCCTATTTGGAACCAGTCTGTTGTTCCACGTCCAGTTCTAACTGTTGCTTCCTGACCTGCATACAGATTTCTCAAAGCAAAACAACACAAACAAACAAACAAAACAGCAACTTACGAGCAGATGTCAGGATTCCTCTACAAGTGTGGATGAATTGGCCCACATCCACCCACCACTCTCCTGCTCATGCCAAGATCCCAAACTTCATCCCTGAGCAGGTATCTCCTTGCCCAATTACCAGGACTGACATCACTAAGACCCACTGTACTTTGTAACAGTAAAACAAGTTTTCTCTAGAGAAATGATTACGTTCTGATCCATTTTTCCAATGTCCTTTACAAGTCCTCTGTACATGTTAAATTGGACATAAGTCAATCTTTGTTTGCCAACAGTTATATCTGACCTGGGCTTCCCAGGTAGACTTGTGGTGAAGAATCTGCTTGACTCTACAGGAGGCACAAGAGATGCAGGTTCGATCCCTGGACTGGGAAGATTTTCTGGGGGAGAAAAATGGCACCCCACTCCAGTATTCTTGCCAGGAGAATCCCATGGACAGAGGAGCCTGGTGGGCTGCAGTCCATGGCGTTGCAAAGAGTCAGACACGACTGAGTGAGCAACTGAGCCCTCACTGAGCATATCTGACACAGGGCTAGTGACAGAAGCACCAATCTGGAAACTGAAGCAAAGGAGAAGAGCCTGCCATTTCCAAGTAACTGACATCTCTCGGCAATTTTATTTGAGCCCCCCGAAGTAGAGGGTTTTTGGCATAAGCATCAAAATCAAGCCACTGCTGTGCTCAGCCTGCCATCTTGGGAAGCAGCCAACTATGTTATGTGCAAGCTTATTGTCCCAACAGCTTCCTGGGTTGAGTTACAGCTTCTTAGCCAGAAGGGCAGGAGGAACTCGTGCAGATAAACCAGGACTGTGGGTGGAACCCTGAGTTCGGCGCCCTGCCGGGAATCATGGATGTGCTGGCCTGTCCTCACCCCCTGGTCCTTCTGCAAGTTCAGCTCCCAATCTGAAGAGCTCATAGACAGATCTCCCCAGAAAACTGATGCTGTTTTATAAAATCCTTTACTAGAAGGAGACACAGCAAACTGCTTAATTTTACCCAGTATTGCTTTGAACCCTGTAACTTTTACAGACATTTCTCAGGGAGTTACTACCGGTCACAATAATTTGACTCAGGGGACAGCTGGCTTCCCTTTTTTTTTAAAAAAAAAAAAAAAAAAAGGAAAAACCACAGCCCAGACGAACAAGGCAGCTTCCCCTAGTGCCATGTGGAATCGTCTGCGTCAGAGGCTGCTCAAGGTCACTTAGGGTCCTAAGCAGAAATGGGAACCTCTCCACAAAGCCTGACATAGTCAAAACCCCTGAGGAAGCACAAGAGCTTCAAGGCTCTCACTAGGGATCCAGTGTCACAGAAGTCCTGGAGTTGGCAGCATCACAGAGAAGGAGCCTGTATTGTCTGCTAAAAGATAAAGCAGTAGGTGACATGGCTTTTATAAAAGTGTGGCGCCTTTCCCTTCACTGGTTCACAAGTTTCGTAGTAATTAACCAGAATAAAGTCATAAGATGCCCTTCCTGGGGAGTCTTCAAATGCCAGCGTCATGTGACAGCTTCTAGATATTCTGGCCTCCATTTTGCAGAGGAAAGTGTGGAACATGATAGGATTCTGATATATATATTTAAGGCAAAGCAGACATCATTGAAAGACTAGAGATCTCTTCAAGAAAATTAGAGACACCAAGGGAACATTTCATGCAAAGATGGGTACAGTAAAGGACAGAAAAGGTATGGCCATAACAGAAGCAGAAGATATTAAGAAGAGGTGGCAAGAATACACATAAGAACTATACAAAAAAGATCTTCACGACCCAGATAACCATGATGGTGTGGTCACTCATCTAGAGCCCGACAACCTGGAGTGCAAAGTCAAGTGGGCCTCAGGAAGCGTCACTACGAACAAAGCTAGCGGAGGTGCTAGAATTCCAGTTGAACTATTTTAAATCCTAAAAGATGATGCTTTGAAAGTGCTGCACTCAATGTGCCAGCAAATAAGGAAAACTCAGTAGTGGCCACAGGACTGGAAAAGGTCAGTTTTCATTCCAATCACAAAGAAGGGCAATGACAAAGAATGTTTAAACTACTGCACAATTGCACTCATCTCACATGCTAGCAAAGTAAAGCTCAAAATTCTCCGAGAGGTTTCAACAGTCTGTGAAAAGACAACTTCCAGGTGTTCAAGCTGTATTTAGCAGAGGAACCAGAGATCAAATTGTCAATATCCTTTGGATCATAGGAAAAGCAAGAGAATTCAAGAAAAATATCTACTTCTGCTTCATTTGTCTATGCCAAAGCCTTTGACTGTGTGGATCACAAAAAATTTGAAATTTCTTAAAGAGATGAGAATACCAGACCACCTGATCTGCCTCTTGAGAAATCTTTATGCAGATCAGGAAGCAACAGTTGAAACTGGACATGGAACAACAGACTGGTTGCAAATCGGGAAAGGAGTACATCAAGGATGTATATTGTAACCTTGCTCATTTAACTTCTATGCAGAGTACATCATGAGAAATACTGGACTGGATGAAGCACAAGCTGGAATCAAGAATACTGGGAGAAATGTCAATAACCTCAGATATGCAGATGACACCACCCTTGTGGCAGAAGGTGAAGATGAACTAAAGAGCCTCTTGAAGAAAGTGAAAGAGGAGAGTGAAAAAGTAGGCTTAAAGTTCAACGTTCAGAAAACGAAGATCATGGCATCCAGTCCCATCACTTCATGGCAAATAGATGGGGAAACAGTGGAAACAGTGAAAACAGTGATGGCTTTATTTTTGGGGCTCCAAAATCACTGCAGATGGTGACTGCAGCCGTGAAATTAAAAGACGCTTTCTCCTTGGAAGGAAAGTTATGACCAACCTAGACAGCATATTAAAAAGCAGAGACATTACTTTGCCAACAAAGGTCCATCTAGTCAAAACTATGGTTTTTCCTGTGGTCATGTATGGATGTGAGAGTTGGACTATAAAGAAAGCTGAGCACCAAAGAATTGATGCTTTTGAACTGTGATGTTGGAAAAGACTCTTGAGAGTCCCTTGGACTGCAAGGAGATCCAACCAGTCCATCCTAAAGGAAATCAGTCCTGAATATTCATTGGAAGGACTGATGTTGAAGCTGAAACTCCAATACTTTGGCCACCTGATGCAAAGAGCTGATTCATTTGAAAAGATCCTGATGCTGGGAAACATTGAGGGCAGGAGGAAAAGGGGACAACAGAGGATGAGATGGTTGGATGGCATCAACGACTCAATGGACATGAGTGTGAGTAAACTCCGGGAGTTGGTGATGGACAGGGAGGCCTGGTTAGTGGCAGTCCACGGGGTTGCAAAGAATTGGACATGACTGAGTGACTGAACTGACTGAAATGGAATGAGAATAAGACCGTCCTTGCCACAGCCATACATACCCTAGACAGGAACACAGGTCCCCTGAAAGACACAGTGCTGGGAGCAGGAGTTTAGGGATTGTGGAGCAATCCCAGGGCGAGGGCTGCCGTTGACTGCGGAGAGACAGATTGAGGGGATGTGAGGAGGATATTGTGGTGGGAATTGCCTGTGAAAGAAAGCCAGGCAGCCATGGAAGCAAGATGATACTGCTGAGTCACATGTAGAGGGTGGAGCCAACACCATAGCCTCTCTCTCCCCACATGCCAACATTGGCAGCTGAACAGTAGAGAGGCTAGCCCATCAAAAGCCTGACGCTCTGAACTACAGAGTAAGACTCCACCCAGGGCGCCCCTTTAAGTGCCTGGTGCCCCGATCTACAGAGTAGGACCCCAGCCAGGGGGGCCCCTCTATGTGCCTGATGTGCTGAACAACAGAGAAGGACCCTAGGCAAGGGAGCCCTGTAAGTGCCTGAACGGGAGGGACTATGGAGAAAGACTGGCCAAAGAGACCTGATTGCCAGCTACAAAAGGCTCGAAAACAGACTGATAGGGCCTTAAGTCCTGCAGCAGAGGCAGTCCTTATCCCTGCACAGTTGGCGCCTCCAGGGTTCCCGCAAGCCAAGCATCTGCACCATCTTCACACTCAACTCTCACTGGGGCAGGGATGCCGCAGGCAAAAGAAGGTCGATTTTATTGCCGCTATGAAATCTAGTTAAGCTATTGAGCATTCACTTTTTCTCAGTCTCATTTTTTATTGTTATAAACCTCTGCCACTACATTGGGCTTTTGTAGTTCTATGGAGTTGTCTTTTCTCTCTTATTTTTAAATTTTAGTTTTTAATTTTTTAAACCTGTTATTATTTTTTCTACATTTATTCTTTTGTTTGCTTTTCCTACTCTCCTTTCCCCCTGGCATTTAATCTTTAATGTATATAAAGCTTCTTTATCTCTATTAACTTTGCATTTCTAGTCTTTCTTTTCTTTCTTTCCTTTCCTAGGAACATATTTGTTGGTTTTATTTTCATTGCTTTCTTCCCCAATTTGCACCGTGCTCTAGCTTTGTTTTTCAGTTTGTGGTTTATTTAGTTTTGTTCTTAACTGGCAGAAATAAGTTTTGGTTTCCTTTGTTTGCTGGATCAATCTAGTGTACATTATTTTTGTTGGACTGTTTTGATTTTGCTTATGGGTGTGTGTGTGTGTGTGTGTGTGTGTGTGTATTCAGTCACACTTTTTATTTTTGTCATAAACCTCTGCCTCTATGTTGGGTCTCTGCAGTCCTGTGGAGTTTTCCTTTTTTTTTTATTTCTTTCTGTTTTTCTTTCTTCTTCCTTTTTTCATTTTTACTTCTTTTCTCCTCTTAGTAATTTTAATTTCTAAATTTTTAAGCCTATAATATTTTCTCTACATTTATTCCTTTGTTTGCCTTTCCAACTGTACTTTTCTCCCTGCAGATAATCTTTAATGTAGATATCTTCATCTCCCTCTATTTAACTTTGCATGTCTATTCTTTCTTTCTTTTCTTTCTTTCCTTTCCTTTCAAAATAGTTGTTAGTTTTGTTTTGATTGCTTTATCCCCCACTTAGCACCTTGCTTTAGTTGTGTTTTCCAGTTTGTGCTTTAGTTAGCATTGTTCTTAACTGGTAAATATAATTTTTTATTTCCTTTGTACACCAGGTCAATCTACTCTACTTTATTTTTGTTGGACTGTTGACTTTGCTTATAGGTGTATATGTATATGTGTATATTCCATTATTTTAATTATTATCTGCCTGATTTTTTAACTGCCCTTTGCCTGGGGTTCATCTTTGGTATCTTGTTTTGTGATATTTGTTTTGATCTCACTTAGTTCAATTCAGTTCAGTCGCTTAGTCATGTCCGATTCTTTGCGACCCCATGAACCAAAGTATGCCAGGCCTCCCTGTCCATCACCAACTCCTGGAGTTCACTCAGACTCACGTCCATTGAGTCAGTGATACCATCCAGCCATCTCATCCTCTGTCGTCCCCTTCTCCTCCTGGCCCCAATCCCTCCCAGCATCAGAGTCTTTTCCAATGAATCAA
Organism: Capra hircus; assembly: GCF_001704415.2. Classification (NCBI taxonomy): domain Eukaryota; kingdom Metazoa; phylum Chordata; class Mammalia; order Artiodactyla; family Bovidae; genus Capra; species Capra hircus. The sequence continues at coordinate 6,847,055 of NC_030810.1, read as the reverse complement.
CTCTTCGCATGAGGTGGCCAAAGTACTGGAGTTTCAGCTTTAGCATCATTCCTTCCAAAGAAATCCCAGGGTTGATCTCCTTCAGAATGGATTGGCTAGATCTCCTTGCAGTCCAAGGGACTCTCAAGAGTCTTCTCCAACAACACAGTTCAAAAGCATCAATTCTTCGGCGCTCAGCCTTCTTCACAGTCCAACTCTCACATCCATACATGACCACAGGAAAAACCATAGCCTTGACTAGATGGACCTTAGTCGGCAAAGTAATGTCTCTGCTTTTGAATATGCTATCTAGGTTGGTCATAACTTTTCTTCCAAGGAGTAAGCGTCTTTTAATTTCATGGCTGCAGTCACCATCTGCAGTGATTTTGGAGCCCCCAAAAATAAAGTCTGACACTCTTTCCACTGTTTCCCCATCTATTTCCCATGAAGTGATGGGACCAGATGCCATGATCTTCATTTTCTGAATGTTGAGGTTTAAGCCAACTTTTTCACTCTCCACTTTCACTTTCATCAAAAGGCTTTTTAGTTCCTCTTCACTTTCTGCCATAAGGGTGATGTCATCTGCATATCTGAGGTTATTGATATTTCTCCCAGAAATCTTGATTCCAGCTTGTGTTTCTTCCAGTCTAGCATTTCTCATGATGTACTCTGCATAGAAGTTAAATAAGCAGGGTGACAATATACAGCCTTGACGTACTCCTTTTCCTATTTGGAACCAGTCTGTTGCTCCATGTCCAGTTCTAATTGTTGTTTCCTGACCTACATACAGATTTCTCAAGAGGAAGGTCAGATGATCTGGTATTCTCATCTCTTCAGAATTTTCCACAGTTGATTGTGATCCACACAGTCAAAGGCTTTGGCATAGTCAATAAGGCAGAAATAGATGTTTTTCTGGAACTCTCTTGCTTTTTCAATGATCCAGCGGATGTTGGCAATTTGATCTCTGGTTCCTCTGCCTTTTCTAAAACCAGCTTGAACATCTGGAAGTTCACGGTTCATGTATTGCTGAAGCCTGGCTTGGAGAATTTTAAGCATTACTTTACTAGCATGTGAGATGAGGGCAATTGTGTGGTAGTTCGAGGATTCTTTGGCATTGCCTTTCTTTGGGATTGGAATGAAAACAGACATTTTCCAGTCCTGTGGCCACTGCTGAATTTTCCAAATTTGCTGGAATATTTAGTGCAACACTTTCACAGCATCATCTTTCAGGATTTGAAAGAGCTCAACTGGAATTCCATCACCTCCACTAGCTTTGTTCATAGTGATGCTTTCTAAGGCTCACTTGACTTCACATTCCAGGATGTTTGGCTCTAGATGAGTGATCACACCATCGTGAATCTGGGTCATGAAGATCTTTTTTGTACAGTTCTTCTGTGTATTCTTGCCACCTCTTCTTCATATCTTCTGCTTCTGTTAGATGCATACCATTTCTGTCCTTTATCGAGCCTATCTTTGCATGAAATGTTCCCTTGGTATCTGTAATTTTCTTGAAGAGATCTCTAGTCTTTCCCATGCTGTTGTTTTCCTCTATTTCTTTGCATTGTTCGCTGAAGAAGGCTTTCTTATCTCTTCTTGCTATTCTTTGGAACTCTGCATTCAGATGCTTGTATCTTTCCTTTTCTCCTTTGCTTTTAACTTCGCTTCTTTTCACAGCTATTTGTAAGGCCTCCCCAGACAGCCATTTTGCTTTTTTGCATTTCTTTTCCATGGGGATGGTCTTGATCCCTGTCTCCTGTACAATGTCATGAACCTCATTCCATAGTTCATCAGGCACTCTATCTATCAGATCTAGTCCCTTAAATCTATTTCTCACTTCCACTGTATAATCATGAGGGATTTGATTTAGGTCATACCTGAATGGTCTAGTGGTTTTCCCTACTTTCTTCAATTTAAGTCTGAATTTGGCAATAAGAAGTTCATGATCTGAGCCACAGTCAGCTCCCGGTCTTGTTTTTGTTGACTGTATAGAGCTTCTCCATCTTTGGCTGCAAAGAATATAATCAGTCTGATTTCAGTGTTGACCATCTGGTGATGTCCATGTGTAAAGTCTTCTCTTGTGTTGTTGGAAGAGGGTGTTTGCTATGACCAGTGCATTTTCTTGGCAAAACTCTATTAGTCTTTGCCCTGCTTCATTACGCATTCCAAGGCCAAATTTGCCTGTTACTCCAGGTGTTTCTTGACTTCCTACTTTTGCATTCCAGTCCCCTATAATGAAAAGCACATCTTTTTTGGGTGTTAATTCTAAAAGGTCTTTTAGGTTTTCATAAAACCGTTCAACTTCAGTTTCTTCAGCATTACTGGTTGGGGCATAGACTTGGATAACTGTGATATTGAGTGGTTTGCCTTGGAAATGAACAGAGACCATTCTGTCGTTTTTGAGATTGCATCCAAGTACTGCATTTCGGACTCTTTTGTTGACCATGATGGCTACTCCATTTCTTCTGAGGGATTCCTGCCTGCAGTAGTAGATATAATGGTCATCTGAGTTAAATTCACACATTCCAGTCCATTTTAGTTCGCTGATTCCTAGAATGTCGATGTTCACTCTTGCCATCTCTTGTTTGATCACTTCCAATTTGCCTTGATTCATGGACCTGACATTCCAGGTTCCTATGCAATATTGCTCTTTACAGCATTGGACCTTGCTTCTATCACCAGTCACATCCACAGCTGGGTATTGTTTTTGCTTTGGGTTCATCCCTTCATTCTTTCTGGAGTTATTTCTCCACTGCTTTCCAGGAACGTGTTGGACACCTACTGACCTGGGGAGTTCCTCTTTCAGTATCCTATCATTTTGCCTTTCATACTGTTCATGGGGTTCTCAAGGCAAGAATGCCATAGCAAATCAATTGTGGAATCTTCATTCCTGACCAGAGATAAAGCCCTGAGCCTTTGGCGTGGGAGCACTGACTCTAAAACCCTAGACTACCAGAGAACTAACCCTAAGGACTATCAGATAGTGAGAATTCACACAAAGGAAACCAATTGAATACAAGACTGGGCATCACCCAATGACCAGTAGCACCCTGTGCAGGATGCCTCATCTGAACAACAAACAAAATGGACAATCATCAGCAAACAGGATTACCACCTCGCTCAGACTTGCCCATCAGAGGAAAAACAAACAAACAAGCAACAAACAAACAAACAAAAAACTCAGCACATATCTTACACAAACCACTGGACCCACCTTAGGAGGGCAGAAACCAAAAGGAAGAAAGAATTCAACCTTGAAGCCTAGGGAAAAGAGATCTCAAACACAATAAGTTAAAAGATAATAATGCAAAGGAAGAGAAATGAAGACAAATGAAGGGACAAACTAGAAACACAGACGTCCAAATAAATGAAGAGGAAATAGGCACACTACCTGAAAAAGAATTCAGAATAATGATAGGAGAGATGATCAAAAACCTTGAAAACAAAAAGGAGAAAATGGCAGAACCAATTAACAAAGACCTAGAGGAATTAAAGCACAAACATACAGAGACAAACAACACATTTACCGAAATTAAAAATACTCTAGAAGGAATAAATAGCAGAATATCGGTGATAGAAGGATGAATCAGTGAGCTAGAAGACAGATGGTGGAAATAATTTCTGAAGAGCAGAGTAAAGTAAAAAGAATGAAAAGAACTGAGGATAGTCTCAGAGACCTCTGGGACAATATCAAACACACCATCATTTGAATTATAGGGGTCCCAGAAGAAGAAGAGAAAAAGAAAGGGTGTGAGAAAATTTTTGAAGCGATTATAACTTAAAATTTCCCCACCGTGGAAAAGGAAATAGTCAGTCAAGTCCAAGAGGCACAAAGAACCCCATACGGGATAAACCCAAGGAGAAACTTGCCAAGACACATGCTAATCAAACTAACAAAGACTAAACACAAAGAAAGAATATTAAAAGCAGCAAAGGAGAAGCAACAAGCAACATACAAGGGAAAGCCCATATGCTTAACAGCTGATCTTTCAGCAGAAACTCTGCAGGCCAGAAGGGAATGGCAGGATATATTTAAAGTACTGACAAGAAAACCTCTACAACCAAGATTACTGTATCCAGCAAGGATGTCATTCAAAATTGATGGACAAATCAAAAGTTTTTCAGACAACAAAAGTTAAGAGAATTCATTACCACTAAGCCAGCTTTACCACAAATTTAAAGGGACTTACATAGTCAAGAAATGCAAGAGAAGAAAAAAGATCTACATAATCAATCCCAAACAATTAAGAAAATGGCAATAGGAACATATATATTAATAATTACTTTAAATGTACATGGATTAAATGCTGCAATCAAAAGACACAGACTGGCTGAATGGATACAAAAATAAGACCCAGATATAAGCTGTCTACAAGAAACCCACTTCACATATAGACTGAAAGTGAGAGGATAGAAAAATTTATTCCATGCAAATGGCAAGCAAAAGAAAGCTGGAGTAGCAATCCTCATAGCAGACAAAATAGACCTTAAAATAAAGAAGATGGCAAGAGATAAGGAAGGACACTACATAATGATCAAGGGATCAATCCAAGAGGAAGACACAGCAATTCTAAATATCTATTCACCCAACACAGGAGCACCTTGATACATAAGACAAACATTAACAGACATTAAAAGGAGAAACAACACAATACTGACAGCAACACAATAATAATAGGAGACTTTAACACCCCACTCACACCAATGGACACATCGTCAAAACAGAAAATTAATAAGGAAGCACAAGTCTTAAACGATACATGAGATGAGATGAATCTCATTGATATCTTCAGGACATTCCATCCAAATGCAGAAGAATACACCTTCTTCTCAAGTGCACATGGAGCATTCTCCAGGATAGACCACAATACTGGGTCACAAATCAAACCTCAGTAAACTTAAGAAAATTGAAATCATATCAAGCATCTTCTCTGACCACAACGCTATAAGACTAGATATCAGTTACAAGGAAAAAAACTGTAAGAAACACAAACACATGGAGATTAAACAGCACGTTTCTAAATAACCAACAGGTTACTGAAGAAATAAAAAAGGAAATGAAAAAAATTCTTGAAACAAATGACAATGAAAACACGACAACTCAAAACCTATGGGATGCAGCAAAAGCAGATCTAAGAGGGAGGTTGATAGCAACACAATCCTGCCTCGAGAAACAAGAAAAACGTCTACCAGACAACCTAACTTTACACCTAAAACAACTGGAGAAAGAGGAATTTAACAAACCTAAATAAAGATCAAAGCAAAAATACGTGAAAAAGAAAAATAGTAAAGATTAATAAAGCTAAAAGTTGGTTCTTTGAGAGGATAAACAGAACTGACAAACCTTCAGCCAGATTCATCAAGTAAAAAAGAGAGAAGACGCAAATTAACAAAATTAGAAATGAAGAAGGAGGGGTTACAACAGAGAATGCAGAAATACAAAGGATATAAGAGACTATTATAGACAACTATATGGCAATAAAATGGATAACTTGGAAGAGAGATGGATAGATTCTTAGAAAAGTTCAATCTTCCAAGACTGAACCAGGAAGAAATAGAAATTATGAAGAACCCAGTTACAAGCACTGAAATTGAAGCTGTGATCAAAAAGCTCCCAAAAAACAAAAGCCCAGGACCAGATGGCTCTTCACAGGAGAATTCTATCAAACATTTAGAGAAGAGTTAATGCCTATCCCTCTAAAACTCTTTCAAAAAGTTGCAGAGGAAGGAACACTTCCAAACTCATTCTACAAGGCCACCATCACCCTGATACCAAAAGCAGACAAAGAAAACCCAAAAAAGAAAACTACAGTCCAATATCACCGATGCAAACATCCTCAACAAAATTTTAGCAAATAGAATTCAGCAGCACATCAAAAAGCTCATATACCACAATCAAACTGGATTTATTCCAGGGATGCAAGGATTCTTCAATATACACAAATCAATCAAAGTGATACACCATATTAACAAATTAAAAGATAAAAACTATATGATAATCTCAATAGATGCAGGAAAAGCCTTTGACAAAATTCAGCACCCATTTATAATTAAAACTCTTCAAAAATGGGCATAGAAGGAACCTACCGCCACACATATATGATAAGCCTACAGCAAATATTATTCTCAGTGGTGAAAAACTGAAAGCATTCCCCCTAAGATCAGGAACAAGACAAGGATGTCCACTTTCACCACTATTATTCAACATAGTTCTGGAAGTCCTAGCTACAGTAATCAGAGAAGAAAAAGAAATAAAAGAAGTAAAGCTGTCACTGTTTGCAGATGCCATGACACTGTGCATAGAAAACCCTAAATATAGTATCAGAAAGTTACTAGAGCTAATCAGTGAATTTAGCAAAGTTTCAGGATACAAAATCAATACACAGAAATCACTTACATTTCTATATACTAACAATTAAAAATCAAAAAAAAGAAATTAAGGAATAAATCCATTCACCATTGCAACAAAAATAATTAAATGTCTAGGAATAAGCTTACCTAAGGAGACAAAAGAACTGTACACAGAAAATTATAAGACACTGATGAAAGAAATCAAAGATGACATAAACATATGGAGAGATATCCCATGTTTCTGGGTAGGAAGAATCAATATTGTGAAAATGACTATATTACTGAACACGGTCTGCAGATTCAATGTGATCTCTATCAAATTACCAATGACAATTTTTCACAGAACTAGGACAAAAAATTTCACAATTGATATGGAAACACAAAAACCCCAAATACCCAAAGCAGTCTTGAGAAAGAAGAATGAAACTGGAGGAATCAACCTTCCTAATTTCAGATTATACTACAAAGCTGCAGTCATCAAGACAGTATGGTACTGGTGCAAAAACAGAAATACAGACCAATGGAACAAGATAGAAAGCCCAGAAATAAACCCATGCACCTATGGGTTCCTTATTTTTGACAAAGGAGGCAAGAATATACAATGAGGCAAAGATAGCCTCTTCAATAAATGATGCTGGGAAAACTGGACAGCTACATGTAAAAGAATAAAATTAGAACACTTCCTAACATGAAAATAATACACAAAGATAAACTCAGAATGGATTAAAGACATAATGTAAGATCAGAAACTATAAAACTCTTAGAGGAAAACGTAGGCTGAACACTCAATGACATAAACCAAAGCAAGATCTTCTATGACCTACCTCCTAGAGTAATGGAAATAAAAACCAAAGTAAGCAAGTGGGACCTGATTAAATTTAAAAGTTTTTGCACAGCAAAGGAGACTCTAAGCAAGGTGAAAAGACAACCCTCAGAATGGGAGAAAGTAATAGCAAATGAAATAACTGACAAAGGATTAATTTCCAAAATATACAAGCAGCTCATACAACTCAATACCAGAAAAACAACCCAATCAAAAAGCAAGAAAAAGACATAAATAGACATTTCTCCAAAGAAAACATACAGATGGCTAACACATGAAAAGATGCTCAACATCACTCATTATTAGAGAAATGCAAATCAAAACTATAATGAGATATCACCTCACACCAGTCAGAATGGCCATCATCATAATGTTTATAAACAATAAATGCTGGAGAGGGTGTGGGGAAAAGGGAATGCTCTTGCACTGTTGGTGGGAATGTAAATTGATACAGCCACTATGGAAGATGGTATGGAGATTCCTTTAAAAACTAGGAATAAAACCACTATAGGACCCAGAAATCCCACTCCTAGGCATATGCCCTGAGGAAACCAAAATTGAAAAAGACACATGTATCCCATTGTTCATTGCAGCACTGTTTACAACGGCTGGAACATGGAATCAACCTACATGTCTATCGACAGATGAATGGATAAAGAAGTTATGGTACATATACACAATGGAATACTTCTCAGCCACAAAAAGGAACACACCTGAGTCATTTCTAATGAGGTAGATGAACCTAGAACCTATAATACAGAGTGAAGTAAGTCAGAAAGAGAAAGATAAATATCATATTCTAATGCATATATACAGAATCTAGAAAGATGGTATGGAAGAATTTATTTACAGGGCAGCAATGAAGAAACAGACAATGGAGAAACATTTAGTTTCATTTTTTAAATGATGCTGCTCAACACCCACCAAAAAGATTCTCTATCCTCTACTAGATCATGGCCCACAGTTTTGACAATCACTCTTTCAGACAATAGTGGACCAGAATAGTTTTCCTGCCTGAAACCAAGAAAGCAATACCCTGCTTCCCACCCCAGCCATGTCATTGTTCCTCTGATGCTTGGACAGGGGAAGCAGGACCAGCATCATATTGCCTCCTGTAGGAGAAGCTCATCTCAGGACGTTACTGAGCTTGCCTAAAGCCAGGCAGGAGGAACGCTCAGGTCATCTCCTGGACTCTTCTCCTGCTGAGCCACTGGGACCAGCCCTTGGCCTCAGGCATCACCCCCAACCCTCTGCAGTGGCCTTCCACTCAGGGGGGCCACACAAAATGCTTTTTGGGATTAGTGTTCTGGGTGCCAAGCAAGACACTTCTTGCCTTGGTCTCTTCGTGGGGTGGCCAGACAATTTTCTTTTCTTTTAGAGGAGATCATTTCTATGGAACCACAGAGAGCAACAGAACAGCCAACAGAGAGAAAGGTTTCAAATTATGACCAAGGTTTCAACTGTTAGAGTTCATACTGTCTTGGCCTCAGAGCTTCCCTGGTGGCTCAGCTGGTAAAGAACCAACCTGCCAATGCAGGAGATGCAAGAAACATGGGTTTAATCCCTGGATCAGGAAGATCCCATGGAGAAGGAAATGGCAATCCACTCCACTATTCTTGGGAAATGCCATGGATAGAGGAACCTGGCAGGCTACAGTCCTGGTGGGCTCAAGGCCATCATGAAGTGACAATTTCAAGCTGCCACCCTCCCACAGTCCATCCTGTTCCAGTAAGACCGCATTCTAAACCTTGTTCATAAGCCACCCATAATCTTGAGAATCCTCAATTTAGGCTGCTTTTGTAAGTCAGACTTAATGTATTTTATAATCATTGATTTTGTTTTCATTGTTGAAATCCAGCCTTTTTATGGGCTTTCCTATTAGTTGTGATAGTTTAAAATTTGTGGCTGATGAGTGTTCTAAGTAAGCGATCATGTCTCAAAGATAGTTTTGTCCTCTGTAATCTTTTTAATAAAAGCTATGCCTTGTATTATAGCTAGATTTTCTTGAGCACCGTTAGGTAGTAGAACATGATAGAATTCCATTTTAGATTTTATTGGAGATGCTTCTGGTTCTTCAATCTTAAAGCATGGGATTGTCTATTTGGTATAAGATATAGTCTTCTAGCACTTAGTTACTTGAGAGGTTTTCCCCCCAGTAAGAATTATTGTTGAACTTTATTAAATGTCCCTCCAGCACCGATTGATAGTTTCTTGCTTTTATCTTTTAATCTGAAATTTGTGTTAACAGATTTTCTACCATTATGTTGCCTCTGACTCTCTGGAATAAGGTTTCCCTGACAAACTTAAATATTGTATGTATCTATGAATTTATTTGCAGGTACTTTAGGATATTTGAAACTCTATTAGTAACACACAAAAGCCTTCTTCAGCAGTCAATGCAAAGAAATAGAGGAAAAGAACAGAATGGGAAAGACTAGAGATCTCTTCAAGAAAATTAGAGATACCAAGGGAACATTTCATGCAAAGATGGGCTCGATAAAGGACAGAAATGGTATGCATCTAACAGAAGCAGAAGATATGAAGAAGAGGTGGCAAGAATACACAGAAGAACTGTACAAAAAAGATCTTCATGACCAAGAAAATCATGATGGTGTGTGTGATCACTCATCTAGAGCCAAACATCCTGGAATGTGAAGTCAAGTGGACCTTAGAAAGTATCACTACGAAAAAAGCTGGTGGAGGTGATGGAATTCCAGTTGAGCTCTTTCAAATCCTGAAAGATGATGCTGTGAAAGTGCTGCACTCAATATGCCAGCAAATTTGGAAAACTCAGCAGTGGCCACAGGACTGGAAAAGGTCAGTTTTCATTCCAATCTCAAAGAAAGGCAATGTCAAAAAATGCTCAAATTACCGTACAATTGCACTCATCTCACATGCTAGTAAAGTAATGCTCAAAATTCTCCAAGCCAGGCTTCAGCAATACATGAACCGTGGACTTCCAGATGTTCAAGCTGGTTTTAGAAAAGGCAGAGGAACCAGAGATCAAATTGCCAATATCCGCTGGATCATCGAAAAAGCAAGAGAGTTCCAGAAAAACATCTATTTCTGCTTTATTGACTATGCCAAAGCCTTTAACTGTGTGGATCACAATAAACTGTGGAAAATTCTGAAAGAGATGGGAATACCAGATCATCTGACCTGCCTCTTGAGAAACCTGTATGCAGATCAGGAAACAACAGTTAGACTTGGACATGGAACAACAGACTGGTTGCAAATTGGGAAAGGAGTACATCAAGGCTGTATATTGTCACCCTGCTTATTTAACTTCTATGCAGAGTACATCATGAGAAATACTGGACTGGAAGAAACACAAGCTGGAATCAAGATTGCTGGAAGAAATATCAATAACGTCAGATATGCAGATGACACCATCCTTATGGCAGAAAGTGAAGAGGAACTAAAAAGCCTCTTGATGAAAGTGAAAGAGGAGAGTGAAAAAGTTGGCTTAAAGCTCAACATTCAGAAAAAGAAGATCATGGCATCCGGTCCCATCACTTCATGGGAAATAGATGAAGAAACAGTGGAAACAGTGTCAGACTTTATTTTTGGGGTCTCCAAAATAACTGCAGATGGTGACTGCAGCCATGAAATTAAAAGACGCTTACTCCTTGGAAGAAAAGTTATGACCAACCTAGATAGCATATTCAAAAGCGGAGACATTACTTTGCCGACTAAGGTCCATCTAGTCAAGGCTATGGTTTTTCCTGTGGTCATGTATGGATGTGAGAGTTGGACTGTGAAGAAGGCTGAGCGCCGAAGAATTGATGCTTTTGAACTGTGGTGTTGGAGAAGACTCCTGAGAGTCCCTTGGACTGCAAGGAGATCCAACCAGTCCATTCTGAAAGAGATCAACCCTGGGATTTCTTTGGAAGGAATGATGCTAAAGCTGAAACTCCAGTACTTTGGCCACCTTATGCGAAGAGTTGACTCATTGGAAAAGACTTTGATGCTGGGAGGGATTGGGGGCAGGAGGAGAAGGGGACGACAGAGGATGGGATGGCTGGATGGCATCACGGACTCGATGGACATGAGTCTGAGTGAACTCCGGGAGTTGGTGATGGACAGGGGGGCCTGGCGTGCTGCGATTCATGGGGTCGCAAAGCGTTGGACACGACTGAGCGACTGAACTGAACTGAACCTTTGACAAAAGTATTAATATTATTAGAAAATAGTTATTTACATAAAAAGATATGGTCATTTTCTTTGTCTGGAAAAATTTATGAAAGGAGACTCATTTCCTTGAAAATTTAAATGAATTCCGCAGTGAATCTGAGGGCGAGGCAATACTTAAAAAAATATTTTTCTACTGTTTGATTTTGTTTAAAATTGTTATATTTTTAAAAACCTATTCATGGTGTTCTTCGGATTAACATTTTTCATTTAACACATGGGCAAGAACGAGATGCCTCTTTTTTGACACTTTAAAGTTTATTGGCATGTGATTGTGCCCAGTCTTCTCATGTAGTGTAATATCCACACATTTTTTTTTTCATTTCTGGTTTTCATGCATAACTTTTATTGATGAAGTTACTAGAACTTTCTCCAGCCCATCCTTAGAGAACCAGCTTTGAGTTTTGTGTATTCATTCTCTTTTAGTTTCTTTATCTTTTTTGTCTTTAAAAAAAATACATGGATGGAAACATTCTTGTTGGAAAATATTGAAAGACTCAGGAGTATTCTGAACAGGAAGGGGCCATCCCTCTCCACTGTTCCCATCCCTCCACCCATCCTGATCCTCCTCTTCTTCCAGGGCGGGAGGTGGGGGTGCCTCCCTCCCGCCCTCTTCTGAGATAGCAACCCAGTCTAGTATTCTTGCCTGAGAAATCCCATGGACAGAGGAGCCTGGCAGGCTACAGTCCATGGGGTCACAAAAGGGTCAGACATGACTTAGCAACCAAACAATAACAACAACCTTACGGATGGTATCTGGATTCCCCCAAGGTTTTTACTGGCACACACAAGACTCCAGTGACTATCCTAGAGACATACATCTTGCTGAATGGGCAAATATTTCTGAAGGTTGGTGACTCAGAAACAAATATGTTGGAATTAACACAATACTGTAAATCAACTATATTTCAAAAATAAATATTTTTAAAAAGAAAACTATTTGCTGGTTATAGTGTCAGTATATTGTTAATTTTGATAAAAAAAGATTCAAAAACTGCTATTTAGGGGACTTTTCAAAAAATTTCCAAATAGTCAGATGTTTTCTAATGTTATTAATTTTTGACTTAAGGCCCTGAGGCAGAGAACTCTGCCCTCCTGTGTCATTTTGTTTCTTTGTAAAAGGAACGTCTCAGGTTCTTGGCTGAATGAGTAATAAGCTATTTGTTCTCTGAGATATCCCCCCACCCTCAAACCCTTCAGGTGGAAGGAGATTGCTATGGACTGTAGCCCTCCAGGTTCCTCTATCCATGGGATTTCCCAAACAAGAACACTGGAATGGGTTTCCATGCCCTCCTCCAGGGAGTCTTCCCAAACCAGGGACCCTTCCCAAACCAGGGACCCAACCTGTGTCTCCTGCGGCTCCTGCATTGCAGGTGGATTCTTTATCTCTGAGCCACCAGGGGAGGAGCTTACTTTCTGCAACTGTTTCTATCTTTCTGATGCTTCCATCAGCATCTATGGATTGCCTTTGACCTGTCCACTGCGGGGGCAGGGAGGGTCTTTCCTCTCCCCCATCAGCAGAGAAAGGATGATGGAGAACTCATTTGCATCTGTCTGGAGACAAGCAGTCAACTGCATTTTCCTTTGTTTTGTTACTGTTTTTCTTTATTTGGTTGCTTGGGATCAATGTCTTCTCCCTCAGAAATAGTAAATAGCCTCATTCTTCTCTTTCAAATCTTTACAACACAGCATTTTCTGGTAATTTTGGAAACAGTTTCACAGATTTTCACAGGGTTGTATTTTCTTTTGATGGAATCTAAAACTCTCAGCTATAAATGCTACAAAATTACATTTTACTACCTGTCTCCTGGTATCTCCACGGTCTTCTGCGATCTGTTACTGTGATTTGTTGGTGGCACTAGTTGTAAAGAACCAGCCTGCGAACGCAGGAGTCATAAGAGGCCTGGGTTCGATCCCTGGGTCGGGAAGATGCCCTGGAGGAGGGCACAGCGGCCCACTCTGGTATTCTTGCCTGGAGAACCCCGGACAGAAGAGCCTGGCGGGCTTCAGTCCATAGGGTCGCAGAGTCAGACACGACTGTAGTGACTTAGCACTTCTAGAAGTGCTCATAGAAGCTTTAATGGCAAGTATCAAGATTTCTGGGGTCTGATTGCTTGAATTTAAACCCTGATCCACCACTCACTACTTAGTTCTTGATTTGATTCAACACTGGTGAATGTTGGTTGCATGCTTACCACGTGACATGCATCATTGTAGGTACTGAGACTAGAGTAATAAGCAGAAGGTGCAAGGTACCTGCTATACTGAGCTCACACTGGGGGCCCAGGATGAACTGGAAGAGGGAGTCACTGGGGAACAATAAAGTGCTCGTGGCAGTGAGAATGGCCATCACTAACAAGTCTGCAAACAACACATGCTGGAGAGAGCACGGAGAGAAGGAGCCCTCCTACACTGTTGGTGGGGATGTAAGCAGCCACTATGGAGAATCATACTGAAAACAGAGTTTCTAAATGACCCAGCAATCCCTCTCCTAGCATATATCTGAACTGACAAAAACTCTAATTTGAAAAGATACATGCATGCCATGTTCACAACAGTACTATTTAAATAGTCAAGACGTAGAAACAAGCTAAGTGTCTATTAACAATTGAACGGGTAAAGAAGTTGTGGTATATATACAATGGAATATTACTCAGCCATAACAGAGAATGAAGTAATGCCATTTGCAGCAACATGGATGGACCTAGAGAGTATCATACTAAGTGAGTAAGTCAGAGAAAAGCACACACCCCATTATATCACTTATATGTAGAATCTAAAAAATGATACAAATGAACTTATTTACAAAACAGAAATAGACTCACAGATATAGAAAACAAACTTATGGCTACCAAAGGGGAAAAGGAAGGGAAGGAAAAATTTGAAGTTTGAGGTTAATAGATACACACTACTATATATAGATAGATATAACAATAAGGGTCTACTGTACAACACAGGAAACTATATTCAATGTCTTATAACAACCTATAATGGAAATGAATCTGAAAAAAAAAATACACGTGTATAATTGAACTGATTGATTGATTATATTCTTGGCAGCCAAAGGTGGAGAAGCTCTATACAGTCAGCAAAAACAAGACCAGGAGCTGACTGTGGCTCAGATCATGAACTCCTTATTGCCAAATTCAGACTTATATTGAAGAAAGCAGGGAAAGCCACTAGACCATTCAGGTGTGACCTAAATCAAATCCCTTATGATTATACAGTGGAAGTGAGAAATAGATTCAAGGGATTAGATCTGGTCGACAGAGTGCCTGAAGAACTATGGACATAGGTTCATGACATTGTACAGGAGGCAGTGATTGCGACCATCCCCAAGAAAAAGAAATGCAAAAAGGCAAAATGGTTATCCTAGGAGGCTTTACAAACAGCTGAGAAAAGAAAAGATGTGAAAAGTAAAGGAGAAAAAGAAAGATATACCCATTTGCATGCAGAGTTCCAAAGAATAGCAAAGAGAGACAATAAGATGGATTGAGGATGAGATGGTTGGATGGCATCACTGACTCAATGGACATGAGTGTGAGCAAGCTCCAGGAGTTGGTGATGGACAGGGAGGCCTGGCATGCTGCAGTCCATGGGGTTGCAAAGAGTCAGACATGACTGAGTTACTGAACTGAACTGAATTGAATTATTTCAAGGCGCACCTAAGACTAACATAATATTTTAAATCAACTATACTTAAATTTAAAAAAATGTTCTAGTAGGTCAGATGGTGAGAAATTGTATAGAGAGATGGAAAGGAGAACATGGGGAATAAGAGGTATGGGAGCTGCAGTTTTAGGCAGGGTGGTCAGAATTGTACTTGAGCAAAGATCTGAAGAAAGTGATGCTATCAAGTCATATAAATAGTGTAGGCAAAGTAATCCAAGCCAGTTCAGTTCAGTCACTCAGTCGTGTCCGACTCTTTGCGACCCCATGGACCACAGCATGCCAGGCCTCCCTGTCCATCACCAACTCCCAGAGTTTACTCAAACTCATGTCCATCGAGTCGGTGATGCCATCCAGCCATCTCATCCTCAGTCGTCCCCTTCTCCTCCTGTCCCCAATCCCTCCCAGCATCAGAATCTTTTCCAATGAGTCAACTCTTCGTGTGAGGTGGCCAAAGTATTGGAGTTTCAGCTTTAGCATCAAGGTAACCCCAAATGCAGAGCCATTCCTATCCCAAACTCAATGGAAAGCACAGAAGGAAAACTGTAAGATTAACATGATCAAGTTTGTGTTTATTTAAAGATCAAATAGTTTGTTAGGTTGAGATAAGTAAGCAAGGTCTGAAAAGCCCACTAGGAGACAATCATCGTAATTTTGCTGAGACATGAACATGGGTGGTGCCTGGAGTCAGAAAAATGTGGAGCAGGTTTGAGAATGTCCCAGAGGCAGACCAAGTGTTTGATCCCATGGAAGGCAGAGCCTTGAAGAAATGGAAACTGAAAAAGGTGACCCCCCTGTCCTCATGTTCCTGGTTTGAGAAGCTGAGCGATGGGGGTGCTGTTGTAGAAAGACACTTGGAGAACAATTCAGAACACCAGTGATGGCCAGTGAGCTTCTGAGTCTCAGGCCTGGGAGGCCGGTTAATTCTAATCTCACCTCAATATAACAAGGGACATGTGATTGGGCATCTCAGCAAGTGTTCTGCCTCTCACAGAATTCAGTACTAGGGCACGGCCAATTCTGCAGATGCAGGTTATTAGCAGTCCCAGATACATGGAGTTGGAATAACAGAGGCAGAACGCAAACACGTCAGGGACAGGGGATGGGTGAGCTTCCTAGTCTCTCTCTTTCCAAATAGATGCCAAATTTACTTTGGCTTAAGGCTTGATGGAGAAGGCAATGGCACCCCACTCCAGTACTCTTGCCTGGAAAATCCCATGGATGGAGGAGCCTGGTAGGCTGCAGTCCATGGGGTTGCTAAGAGTCAGACATGACTGAGCGACTTCACTTTCACTTTTCACTTTCATGCATTGGAGAAGGAAATGGCAACTCACTCCAGTGTTCTTGCCTGGAGAATCTCAGGGATGGGGGAGCCTGGTGGTTTGCCATCTATGCGGTTGCACAGAGTTGGCACGACTGAAGCGACTTAGCAGCAGCAGCAGCGAGGCTTAACTGTGGAGCTGGTAGTGACAAAATGAACTGTAAAAAACAAGGGAGGAAGCAGAGTGCTTTGTTACTCACAACTCTAAGGGCCTCCAGGAGAATGCTCCTGACAAACAGAAAACAGTTGAGCTGAGCCCCCGGACCTGTTTGGATGCACAGGTTCAGAGATGGAGCAGGGATGAGGGAGAGAAGCCTCCGTCTCCACTGGATGGAGAAGGGAAGAAGGACCAGAAAGGAAGGACCAAAAAGACGGCCATGTGTGGGTCACCAGTGGGTCCTCCCAGGGCCATTGCATCCCTGGGAATATCTCCGACACTCCCAGGCTTAGAGAGAGAGAGGGTTCTTGAAGGAAGGGTCTGAGTTTCAAGACTGGGTGACACGTAGTAGGTGGATCAGGCCTAGAGGTAGAGAGGGCTGGAAGAATACAAAAACGGGGACTTCCCTGGTGGTCCACTGCCTAAAACTCCATGTTCCCAGTTCCAGGGGCCCAGCTTAGGTTATTCCTGGTCAGAGAACTAGATCCCACATGCCACAACTAAGATCCGGTGCAGCCAAAAAAATAAAAACAAATTTTTTTTTTAAAAAGATTGCAAAAATGCTTTGGTTTGAATGCCAGGTTTGTGGGATTCTTTTTTTTTCACCCAAAACTCTGCAAAAATTTCACATGCCATGGTCTTAGCAGTAGCCAAGAGGGTTATGTTTGAGACAATATTTTCACTTTTCCTAGAGGTGACCACTCCTCACTGTTTCTTGCTTTCTTCCTTTTTTTTTTTTTTTTTTTTTTTTTGGTTTTGCCTTTTTATTTTCTGCTTCTGCGCTTTAGTACTAATACCTCTAATCCATGTCTGGTAGTAAAACACTTCCTTCTGGAACCACATACCTGCCTCTGCCCAGAACCACATTGAGAGCCGTGATTTTAGGAGCAGTGTAACCTCCACACTCCTCCTGCCTGCGTGCTAAGTCTCTTTAGTCGTGTCCGACTGCGGTTCCATGGACTGTAGCCACCCCCCCGCCCCCCCAGGCTCCTCTGTCCATGGGATTCTCCAGGCAAGAACACTGGAGTGGGTTGCCATGCCCTCCTCCAGGGGATCTTCCCAACCCAGGAATCAAACTCACGTGTCTTACGCCTCCTGCGTTGGCAGGCGGGTTCTTGACCACTAGCAGAAGCCCCCACCCCTCCCTCTACAGACGAAGAAGCCCAGGAAGCTGAGCCCGAGAGATTTCTTCTTCTTCTCTCTCTCTTTTTTTTAAACCATGATGTAAGCCTTGAAAATATCCTCTGCTGTTTCATCAGTTGATTCTTCTATAGTTTTTCACAGAAATATTGGATCTAAGAACATCTGCTACTTACTGTTGGGAACATATTTCTTTCCTTCGTGCTTGGCTTTGCACTTCCCCGAGCTGTCAGATAAGCGTCTTCTCGCAGATTCTGTGACAGGGCTCGGTTTTCCCGCACAAGCATCAGGGACACTGCGGCTGGAAGCGCGTCAATCTGAACGCACAATGTGCCAGCTGTGTGCCTCGCTCAGGCTTCTTAACGATGCTGGCTCAGTTATGCTGATACTGCAAGAAATACAGTTCGTCGCCGCTTTGGAAATCAAAACGATGTCGTGAGATGACGTCTAAGGCTTTTTCTCATTGCTCAAGCTTTGGCAGATTCAAAATATTAAGGTGCAAGAATTCTGAGCCCCTCCCCAACAGGGCCCCACTCCAGTACTCTTGCCTGGAAAATCCCATGGACAGAGGAGCCTGGTGGGCAGCCGTCTATGGGGTCGCACAGGGTCAGACACAACAAGCGACTTAGCAGTAGCAGCAGCCCCCACAGGGTATCGCTGTTCCAAGTCCAGTGGTCTCCCTACATCCGACCTCATCTCTGGGAGCTTCAGTCGGCAGGTCCGTCCCAGCTGAATTGTTGGCTTGATTAATTCTGTTGTCAAGGTTCCTTTCCTTAAAACAGGGTTATGGAGCTATGTCTGAGAGGTTGCATTTGAAGAACTCGGTGTGCGACAAAATTGTTTTCAGTGTTTCTCTCTGTAATGTCTGTATTGCTACTGTTTAAAACCTCTGTGACTGGTGTTTAAAAATGGCTTCATCTGAGCCTTGTATTTATGTTTGCCTCCTGGTGGTTAGTATCACTGTTTCGATAAACAATATCTCTCTCTCCTCTTCTTTATCTCTTTCTAAAAAATGTTTAATTCAAGATTGATTTCAGTTCAGTTCAGTTCAGTTCAGTTCAGTCGCTCAGTCGTGTCCGACTCTTTGCAACCCCATGAATCGCAGCATGCCAGGCCTCCCTGTCCATCACCAACTCCCGGAGTTCACCCAGACTCTCGTCCATCAAGTCAGTGATGCCATCCAGCCATCTCATCCTCTGTCATCCCCTTCTCCTCCTGCCCCCAATCCCTCCCAGCATGAGAGTCTTTTCCAATGAGTCAACTCTTCGCATGAGGTGGCCAAAGTACTGGAGCTTCAGCTTTAGCATCATTCCTTCCAAAGAAATCCCAGGGTTGATCTCTTTCAGAATGGACTGGTTGGATCTCCTTGCAGTCCAAGGGACTCTCAGGAGTCTTCTCCAACATACTGAATACTTTAAGGTGATGAAGGGATTTGAGGAAACAGCAGATTCAGGAAGAACTCTGGGGCCATCCCCAAGAGCCGATCATGGACCCTCATGAGAGAGGAGCCCTTCCTCTACCTGGAGGAGAAGAGCATCATTACTGCCAAGACTGAGGGACACCGAGAAGACTCCACACACACAGCCCTTGCTGTTTCTCCCACTTACCTACCCTTAGCTCGTACCCTTTGTCCTGGCATGTTTCCCTGCTGCCCATTCTTCACTAAACCCAGCATAGAAACACTCAAGTTAAACCCTTCTTTTGGGCCTTAATTTCCTTATGAAGGTTGCCAAGTCGTGTAAAACTTACATTAAATAAATTGGTGTGCTTTGCTTCTACTAATCTGTCTTTGTCAATTTGAAATTCACATTCAATCAGGGACTCTAAGGAGGGCCAGGAAAGCTTCTTCCTCCCCTATACTTGGGTGGTGCAATATTTAGGCTAAAAAGGAAACTGCTTTGTGATGTTTTCTGTAGCATTTGAAACGAGTCACATCATCAAAGAGAATGCTTTCACATCCTTACATGTCTCGTTCCAGACTATAGTAAGTCACGATATGTAAGAATATCTCCATCATAACAACTGAATGCAGAGTGTAGACCTTATAGGGGGCCCTGATTTGAACAAACTGGCTGTAAAAAGAGATTTTTGTGAAAACTAGAGACATTTGACTATGGCATGACTATTGTTGTTGTTCACTTGTGTCTGACTCTTTGCCATCCAATGGATGGCAGCACATCAGATTTCCTTGTCCTTCACTGTCTCCCTGAGTTTGCTCAAACTCGTGTCCGTTGAGTCAACAATGCTAACTAACCATCTCATTCTCTGTTACCCCTTTCTTCTCCTGCCCTCACTCTTTCCCAGCATCAGTGTCTTTTCCAATAAGATGATATTAAAAAATATTGTTAATTTTTAAAGATGTGCTAATGGCATGGTGGTTATGCTAAAAATATATGTATGTAAGTATGTTAAAAACATGATTTAGAAATTCACTTTAAACTGTTTTTAAATGTGTGGAGAAGACTCTTGAGAGTCCCCTAGACAGCAAGAAGACCAAGCTAATCACTCCTAAAGAAAATCAATCCTGAATATTCATTGGAAAGACATGCCAAAGCTCCAATCCTTTGGTTACCTGATGTGAAGAGTTGACTCATTAGAAAAGATCCTGATGCTGGGAAAGATTGAAGACAGGACGAGAAGGGGGTGACAGAGGATAAGATGGCTGGATAGCATCACCCACTCAGTGGACATGAGTTTGAGCAAAGTGTGGGAGACGGTGAAGAGCAGGGAAGCTTGGCGTGCTGCAGTCCATGGGGTTGCAAAGAGTCAGACATGACTGAGCAATTGAACAACAAAAACCGACATGAAATATGACACAATATTAGGAAAATGCTGATGATTTGAACTTTAAGCTGGCAAATGGGCCCAGGGAGTTTTTCAACTTTGGGTATGTCTGAGACTTTCATAGTAAAAAGAAAAACTCAAACTGGCTATAGTTGTGGAAATGAACATCAGAATAATATTGGGGCTTTAAGTATTAAATCAGAATAATTCAAGATTTTGTTGACACTGAAACATAGACCTATTAGATTCTTTTTCTTTGTTAACATTACTGTTTGTACTCTTGATTCGTGAGTTCCTGACACTTGTTTCTAGTGTCTGGACTGGGAAATGTTAGATTTATCTTGACTTCCTTTTCACGGAGAATACATGAAGATAGAGAATGTGACTACTGCTTGGTTCTAAAGGGATTCTTAATGGTATATGAAATAGTCAGAAAGTGAAACAGGAGAATTGAGGATTTAAAAGTTCAGAGGTTACAAATTCATAGAAACCTGGGGTAGCGTGATAACGGCCAGGGGCAGGGGTGGGTGGGAATTGAGTGAAGGTGGCCCGAGAGTACCCATCTCCAGTTAGAAGATAGCTAAGCTCTGGGGATCTAAAGCACGCATGTGACTGTAGCTAACGGTACTGTATTGTACACTTGAAAGTTGCCAGGAGAGTAGACCTTAAAGCTCCCATCACACGCAAATACAAAAGTGGTTACTACGGGAGGTGACGACACGCTAATCTTATCGTGGTCATCTTTTCACACTATGTCAAATCATCATGTTGTACAACTTAGGCTAACACAATATAATATGTCAGTTACATATTAATAAAGCTGGGGGAAAAAATCAGAGATTATGCCAAATGAACAGAAAAATCCGGTATTTCCAGACAACAGTGAGAAAGTTACTTAGAGAAAGAACACTGTATTTGTTTGAGTTTCCTGGTAACCAAGGCCAAGAGAAAAAACACAGATGACCCTCAATAGCTGAAAAGGGAATGAAACACATTTATCTGTGTTTATGATGAAACTGTACTTGTGATGAAATATACCTCTAAAGATTATATTTGTCTATTGAGTAACATAGAAGTCAGCATTTTCAGTTGCTGTTTGAAAACATATTGTTAATTACAAGTCAGTAACATTGGTTCTGTGGAAGGTTAAGAAAACATGCTCTAGGTATGTTGATGTCTGGAGCGCTAACGAATTTGAAAAATTTAAAAGCATCAACAAGCCATGTGCTAGGCTCTCAGACCAGAGCTTTGATGAAAATGGGCAGTGGCTAGAGGAGACGGGCTGCCTTCCCACCGTGGGCAGACTCTCTCATGCCCACGCTGACCATAGATCCCCACATGTATTCTGGAAATCAACAGTTATTTTTTTTTTTTTTTCAAAGTAATTTATATCTTTTAAACGGAAGTATAGCTGATTTGGGCTTCCCAGGTGGCTCAGAGGTAAAGAATTTGCCTGCCAGTGCAGGAGCTGCTGGAGATGTGGGTTCAATCCCTGGGTCAGGAAGATCCCCTGGAGGTGGAAACGGTAACCCACTCCAGTATTCTTGCCCGGAGAATCCCACAGACAGAGGAGCCTGGCAGCTGCCGTCTGTGGGGTCACAAGCAGTCAGAAATGACAGAGCACGGACAGGCATTGGACATAGTTGATTCACAGTGTTAGATTCTGGTGCACAGAAAAGAGTTCCAGTGTATATATGCAAATATACATATTCTCCTTGAGACTATTTCCCCTTATAGGTCATTGCAATGCATTGACTCTGCTTCCCTGTGCTATACAGTAGATCCTCGTTGCTTATCTATTTTGTATGCAGTAGTATGGATCTGATAATCCCAGACTCCTGATTTATCCCTTTCCCCTTTGGTAGCCATAAGTTTGTTTTCCATGTCTGTGGGTATATTTCCGTTTTGCACATCGACTCATTCGTATCTTTCTTTTTGTAGATTTCACATATAAACGATATCATATGATATTTGTATTTCTCCACCGGGCTCATTTTACTTAATGTGATAATCTCTAGGTCCGTCCATGTTGCTGTAAATGACACTTTCATTCTGCTCTAGGACTAGGTAATATCCCGTTGTGTATATGTGTCGCATATTCTACATCCTTTCTTTCATGGATGGACATTTAAGTTACTTTTGTGCCTTGGCCATTGTAAATAGTACTGCAATAAACATTGGAGAAAAACACCAGTTCTGTTAGACATTACCAGGTGCCCTACCAAAAAAGTTTCAAAGCCTAAACTTGTGATGTGCTGGTCTCGATAAAGTGAAATCAGTTTGCTGCAGAATAGCATTAGCCTTTAAGACACTGAGGTGTACCTCGAATGTCCAAGGGACATAGACTGTACTGATTCCCCAGTAAGGTTGACCGTGGAAACTCTCTCCCTCCCCTGCTTTAATTCTTTTCCAAATGCAGCGTGCTTTATTATCTCTTCCCCTCAACATGTACTTTGGGAAACACTGAACTGCGGTATCTGCTGAAATGAGCACCTTTAGCTTTTGGAGCAAACATTTACAGCATCATGGCTCCTCTGTCACTCAGAGCCAAACCTGCAGACTCCTGGTTGATACGGGAGTTCAGAGCAGCATCCTGATTGCCTGATTCACCCTCTCCCATCCTCCCACCGAAAGACGCATGAAGCCACGTGAAAATTCGCAACTGCACCACAAGCTAAGAATATCCATGAAGCTTGGCCCCAGTCGAGGAGGGATTCCTGCCAATGGTGGTGCAGATGAGGACAGATTGAGGAATGCTCATTAGCTGATGCACAATGAGGCTTCTGAAGCAGAGCTCTGAGTCAGACCAGAGGGAGCCAGGCCCCTCCCAGACATGGCCTCCCCAGGTGGAGGTGGTCACTTCCTTCTCTCAACCACCAACAGTTCTGCCAGTTTGTAAATTTTAAAGTCACCCACCAATGAGGCCACCTGAAACTCCCGGTTCTCTGGAAATACTTCTCCTGTTCCAGGTGGGAAGGGCCTCGTCAAACACCTCCTGACCCCGGAATTGTGGCTGATGGCCTTCCCTTCCCCTGAGGCTCCAAGAAGTTTCTGTCAGCCCCCGCGCAGTCAGGAAGAGATCATGGGGGTGGATCCTCAGCTTCCACAACCTGGTTCTAAATGCAGGCAAAGAATGTCATTTTAGTAGATGTGAAGTCAGCAAAGAGATGTCAGCTTTGGGCAAAAGGTGAAGCATCTCACAACTTAGAGATAAAGTTAGTAGAATTTAAAATGGGGACACGAGGTGTTAGCTAAAGCTATTGTTGTCATCATCTTGTGATGTATTACTAGATCACCTCAAACTTACACAGATAATGTATCAATTATCTCTCAGTTTTAAGGAAGCCTCTGGGGCAAGAAGGATAGGATATATATCTTCCAAATTATAGTAAGAAAAAAAAAAAGATACTCCATAGAGCAAAAGACAGAAAAGGGATATTAAGTGTGCATTTTTATAAAAGCAAAAACCATAAAAATAAGATGGCAAATGTAAGAGCAAATATCCTTTTTGAGACAATTAACAAAATAAAGTTTCCTTTTAAGAGACTCTAAGACTGGATCAAAAACAAAATCTAAATGTGTTTTGTTATGAGACTCCCCCAAAACAAAAGGACAGAACAGATTTTTTTTTTAAGGTGGACAAAGATATATTAGGCACACATATATACAATGAAGCAGAATTTTCAAATCTTTTATCAGATAAAATGGGATGCAGGGGAAATTATTAAACAGGAAAGGTTATTTCAGGTTGCTAAAGATATAATTATGATGAAACTAGTGACCTTGAATCCCTATGTGCCAAATAAAACAGCACCGACATTTAAAGAGACTTAAAAATTTAAGACGAAATTCAATACAAAAAAAAATTGTAACTGAAAATTTTAACAAACCAAGGTAAGGTTTCATTTGCAAGTCATGGAATGAATAGAAAAATTTAAGAAGCATAGACATTTTGGATAATAAAATAATATAATTGATTAAAGGATAATTATTTAAAAGATTTACATGCAAAAAAAGTAACTTCTTTCAAACATACATGGGATATTTACAAAAGTGACTATTAAATAGCATACAGGAAAACTGAATTGCAAAAGTGGCTCTTTTGTATGAACTTAGCAATTAAACTGAAATTAGTAACTGAAATTTGAAAACACAGCAAAAGTAATCAGGAAACTTTAAACACATTTTTAATCAACTCTGTCTAGAAAGAAACGATGAATTCCTTGAAAAAGCCAAGATCTGTAAATTGTTGTTAGTGATTTCAGTGCTCTGAGACCATTTATTGCCATCTCCAAGGTAGGACGCTATGTTCATGAAAATCGCATTTTCAGAGACTCTAAAATGGCACTGGGAAATGCGAGATTTACAACTTAGGTGCAAAAACAGGCTACAGAACAACATGGAGCAAATACTTCTATTTTTAAGGTAACAGTTAAAACAATGACATGAACCAATTGGCAGGGACTGCAAGGTGAAATTATAGGTGATTTAAATTTGCTTATTTCTATTCTGTATGTTTCTCAAAATTTGGGCAACAAATACATAGTTACACAGTAAACAAATAAGAAACAATTTTTCAAGAAAAATGTTTAAAATTACAATTAAGCCCAGGATGTGCTCACTTTGATCTGGATTCTAGGTGCCTGCCCAGGTGGGATCTGCCCAGGCATGACCTGCTCAGGTGTCCATTTGCTCAACTCTCATCTCCAGGGACCACCTTCTGCTCATTGGTTACCGATTACTTCATCCGTCACTGACATGGAAGACTCCTCCCTACTTGGCAAGTCAGACAAAATTAATGTTTCTTTCCTTCCAAAACTGTATCTGGACTGAAACCAAATTAATGCATGAGGATTCACGAACAATAGCCTTCTCTTTGGTATACGCCCCAGGCGAACTTTTGAACATTTCCTAGGCTCTTCTTTGGAGAACCTGCTTCCTGCCTCTGCCCTCCCTCCATCCATGAACATGCAAGGAACCAGGGGCTTCTCTCAACGGGATGGAGCACAGGTATGCGAATAAGCATGATGCTGGAAAGCCAGCTCAGATAATAAGTGAGGGAGAGAGGAGCCTGAATGGAGGAGAAGTCGGAGTTGTAAGACTGTCTGAAACTGAAAGACCAGTGCAGCTGTAACGAAGAGTGTAACGCAAGATGGGGCTGCGGATACACATGCGCTTCACGAATAGTGATTTGTGGGCCTTGTGGAAGATTTGGGGCTTTGTCTTCAGAGCAACAGAACCATTGACATATTTTCAGCAGAGGGTGACATGACCGGACCTCTGTTGAGAAACTCTCAACATTGCTGCAGTAGGAATAACAAAATGCAGGCAGGCTAGACAGCAAAGGTAGTGACCATCGGGGAGACCAGACCGCGTGACAAAGGCAGAGACAAAGGGAAGGGGGCAGATTAAGCGCAGAAAAACAATGCAGCGCTTCCCAACTAGGGACGATTTAGACCCTCAAAGGATGGCTGACAAATTCCGGAGAGGTTTTCAGTTATCACAACTTGGCGGGAGGTGCTGACTGGCATCTTAGTGGCCAAGGATATTACTCAATATCCTACCTGCTCAGGATGGCCCCTCCACAAAAAGTGATGCAAAAGGTCAATAGTGCTGCCGTGGAGAAACCTGGATGAGCAGCACTGAGGTGGGAGAGGCTGCAGGGGAGTCCCCTTTCCTGAAAAGGACGGCCGGTGGTGCTGGCCCCTGAGTGAGCAGACCAGGATGCACGGAAGGCAGCGAGGGCCCCTGTGCCCTCCCGGTGGACCCGCTGCTGTCAGGAGCCCCCACTGGCACGGGGCACCGGCACACCCTCCTCCTCCAGGCTTGGCTCTGAGAAAGCGCTTCTCTGCCTCCTTGGGCCTAGCCCAGCACAGTGTCCTGTCCCATTCATCCTCACGGAGTATATGGCTGAGCGGGTTTACCTGTGCCTGCTGGGATTCGTGAGAAACCAGTGCTGTGTCCACACTGGGGAGGGACAGGACCAGACAGCCAGGGCCCCATCAATAGTCTCACCTTTTTACACTGCTCAGGTCTCCCCAGCCCCTGCTACACTGTTCAGTTTTGATGGACTTTTTAGAACCACAGTCCTGAACCTTTTTGGCACCAGGGATCAGTTCTGTGGGAGACAACTCTTCCAAAGGCTGGGGTGGGGAGGAGTTGGTGGAAGGGTGGAGAGGGGCAGGGGTTGATGGGAGGCTGGGGGGGAGGGGGGAGGGGAATGGGAGGGGGAAGGGGGAATGGGGGGAGCTTGGCGATGGTGGGTAGGGGGGTAGGGGTGTGGTTTTGGTTTCACCTGCTGTTCACCTCCTTCTCTGCTGCCTGGTTCCTAACAGACCACGGACCCATACTGGTCAGGGGCCCAGGGGTTGGGGACCCCTGTTTTAGAACACACTTTCATTCCTTTTTCAAATCTATACATCAAAAGATCAAATTGAAAAATAAAGGCTTCATATTCTGGCTCCAAGCCTACCACTAAAATTTGGGACAACTCAAATCGGTCTCTGATGTGAGAGCTCAGGCACCTGGCCAGGGTCTCCATGTGAACCGAAGCCACGTGCGTGGAGCTGGTCACCCACAAAATTCATGCTTATGGTGCCAGCCATGCAGGTCTGGTGAATAATGATGGGACTGAAAATGTATGATAGCTGGCATTTAACAAAAGCCTTGAGGTCAGTGACATGGAGAAAAGAGATGGAACTCCTAACACTGGGCTTGCTTGCACCCGTTTTATGGTTTGGCGCTGGGTGTATCACAAAGAGCATTCTGGGACAAAAGGGTGTTTGGGACCCTCCGAGGGCTACACTGGACTTGGGGTCCATCCCATCAGGGGAAAGACCTGGGGATTCTAGGAGCTCCTGAGGGGAGGCCAGCTGGGCTGTTCACACAATGAATTAACAGCCCCTTGGAAGGCTCAGAAGGTGGGACAGCCCTTTAATCCACAGACCTGAGGGGAAGGGCTGTTTTGAGCATGATCTGCCCCATAACTCAGGCTCAGCCCCTTCCTAAGGAAGGACGAGGGAGGGGCAGGGAGCCATCATAGCTGGCTTTCTGTAGGGGGCTGGGAAGCAGCATGCTGTGGTCTCAATGAACCCAGTACAAAGGTGGGTCCCCCTGCCTGAACACCCCATTTCCTATCTGCCTCTCACCCAGATCACTCATCACCCATGCTCACGTTCCAGACTCTCTTCTGGGCAGCTTGGAACCCCAAAGCTGCTGTGGACACTCTTCTGATTGATTCTATCAAAGCACTGACGCCACCACACGGAAAATGTGCCTGGGTCCTGAGAGGCCCTTGAGGGTGGGGCTGTGCTTAGAGCTCCACACGGGGCAGTGCCTGCACTCAGGAGTGGCTGGATGACCCAGAGGCACAGAGCCCTGCCTGCAGCTCATCTGGTGCCCGAGAGTGATGGAGGACTTTGCCCCCAGGGTCCTCAGGCAGCCCAGGGCACCCAGCACCGGTGCTGGCAGCCTCGATTCAGGCGTGTAGGGGAGCCCTGGAGAAGAGTAGCCCCCATGCTTTCAGGTTCTCAACCCCAGTGATGGCTCATAGCTTAGGACCTGGCAGGGAGGGGAACCCCCACAATTGCTGACAGCTGCAGCCTAGAGAGCCCTGGGGTCCTCTTGAAAGAGCTGGGAAGGAAGACTTCTAGAATGTGGGAATGACATTCCCAGAACAGCAAGTGTCAGCAGCGCCCTAGGAAGACTGCCCATGACTGCTATCCTGACCCTGGTTTTCCCCTGGTCACATGGAAAGTAGGGATCACACCCAAATTGCCTATTAGTCATGTTTCTAGGAAAGAGGCCCTCCATGAGATAAATTGCATGTTGATCTTAAGACTGGGATGTTTCCTATATCTCAGCAAGAAGTTAAGTGTCAATCAATAAAAGTAGGTGATCATCAGACATGTTTTTGATTTTAAAGCTTGGACAAGTTCTTTGTTTTGTGTTTGCCTTTTTTTTTTTTTGCTTTGTCATTTTATCTTACACAGCTGGTTTGTGACAGATTCAGAAGTCAGCACTCAAGAGAAGGTCAGAACAATGGCCTCTGACCTACTGTGGATCAAGACAACAGTGTCAGGGGCTCTGTCCTCCCCAACAACCTGGTAAGTTCTTCCTTTCTGAAAGATGTGGGAGCCGGTTTGCTGAGCTGCCAGCCTGGTGGGCCAGACCCCTTGGCAGGCTTTGCTGTGGGCTTCATCAGTTCTCTCTGCACCAGGAATTATCCTAGGCCTCCTATGGGATGTGTTTGTAGCTTCAGGGTCTGCTTATCCAAGCCCCATCCATCTGTTCTGGAAGCCAGACGCTGCATGAGTAGAGACCCCACTAGTGGAGGTTTGTGGGGACCCCTTCCGGGGTCAGCATCATGGAAGGGAGTGAGGGTGGAGGGGGCAAAGCTGGGTCTTTGATTCTCAGGCAAGCCTCAATGGACTCCATGGAGAGGACTGAAGATGGGATGATTTCTGGAACATTCCATAGACAAAATAGAGTCCTGCTTACGCTGGATGGAGAAGAGAACTGCAGAGACACAAGGAGCCATGCAGACAGGAACAGACTGTCTCAGGAAAGTGAACTGACAAGGGCTCTGGGCAACGAGGTCTGGAGGAGGTTGAAGTCTGTGCAATCACAGGACCCCTAAATCTGCCCACCGCCAGCTCTCCAGTTCACTTAATGGTTCCTCTGGGCACCTTTGTACTCATGGTCAAGACCACTAACAGCCTTTGCCTTCCCCTCCTCCCCCAAATCCAATCTTCTGGTCAGTCTCGTTGGCTCTAACTTTAAAAACGATTTTTAATTTTAAAAGGTCAAGGGCCAATTACTTTAAAATGTACACTCATTTTGTCCCCAGTCACCCCACTGATACAGGCATCATCGTCCCCACTTTGGGAGATGCAGTTTCAAGGACTCTGATGGGTCCAGGGCTGGCCCAGGCTCCTGGAGGAGAGTAGCCAACAGGGCCTGGACGTGGCCTGGGGTCTCTGAAGCCACTTCCGCATCCTCTTTGAATTACCTGCTCAAGATGTGTGACGTCAGAGTGGGACAACCCTGCATTCACATGATGAAGTGAGGGAGCTCAGTCTTGTCTGACTCTTTGCGACCCCATGAACTGCAGCACGCCAGGCCTCTCTGCCCATCACCAACTCCCAGAGTTTACTCAAACTCATGTCCATTGAGTCAGTGATGCCATCCAACCATCTCATCCTCTGTGGTCCCCTTCTCCTGCCTTCAATCTTTCCCAGCATCAGGGTCTTTTCCAATGAGTCAGTTCTTCCCATCAGATGGCCAAAGGATTGGAGTTTCAGCTTTAGCATCAGTCCTTTCAATGAACATTCAGAACTGATTTCCTTTAGGATGGCTGGTTGGATCTCTTAGTCCAAGGGACTCTCAGGAGTCTTCTCCAACACCAAAGTTGAAAAACATCAATTCTTCAGTGCTCAGCTTTCTTTATAGTCCAACTCTCACATCCACACATGACCACTGGAAAAACCATAGCCTTGACTAGATGGTCTTTTGCTGCAGGTTTACTCCAGGGAATCCCCTCCCCATGTGACATTCCTCCAGGACACTCAACACCTCCTGTTCCCTCTCCTCTCCTTCACCACTGCACCAAGCTGTGCCCTTCATCCACCAAGCATGCAAAACAGGTTACTCCCTGTTGTGTGAGGTGAGCGTCCTGGGCTGGGAGTGGGGGGTTTTGGGTCCCGGATCGATATCTCCACATCAGTGGTCTCCGTGTTCTGCTTGTTCCTGTCCTGCTTATGCTCTAGAAATGTGGAGGTGAGGGAGGAATTTTCCATCAACAGCTTTGGCTGAGTAAACATGCTTCCTGCTTCGTTCCAAGCTCATTCACTTATAAATCAGATTAATGAAAAATTGGGGAGCACAAACTGTATGCCAAACACAGTGCATAAGCAATGTCTTCAAGGAACTCCAGTCTAAATGGTGAGAAGGAGGAAAGTGTGATTGGAGAGCAGCGTTCCTCATGAAAGCTTATGTGCTGTAAACCCTGGGGTGTTAACAGAGGGGGAGAATCCAAAATGAGCCTCGAATGACGAAGTCTTGCTCCACCCAATCTCAGAACCACCAGCACTGCGTCCGTGCAGTGTCATTATATGGGATGTTTCCTGGAAGATACTTTTCCATGGCCAAGAGGAGCACACCCTCACCCTGGCTTTCAGTAGCACGTGACAGTGGCTTGGAAATCTGAGAACTAAGCGGGGCCGGAAGGACCAGTGTTACTGGGCATGTTACTGGGCTGCATCTCAGCATCTTCTGTAAAGACGAGGGAACAAGCAGAGGCGGAAGAATCAAGCTAGGCATGGCCACAGAGCCAGGATATGCCATCTGCAATCTGACAGCAGTGCCTGAAGCTCACTAACTATCCAGAACTGGTCCCCAAATTGCTCTCCTCTGTGGGGAGGCAGCACTTCCAATAGTGAGAACGCTTGCATCACTGACTCCCTAAGTCAAGGCTTCTAAGGCCTCAAACCCAGGCAGTTGGAGAGGAAAGGAGCTTGCATAGGTTTCTCCAGACTGATGGCGATTTGGCTGCCCTATTTCTTCGAAAGGAAGAAAGGCAGGATGCTTTGAAGGAAACGTGGAGGAAAAAGTCACTGGTAGACAAGGAGGGGTTGGGGAGGGCAGATTCCCAAGAAGAGAAGCTCTTCTCCAGCAATGCCTCTGGAGCTGAGGTCAAAGCACCTGCAGACTTACCAGGGAAACTGGATGGTCTCTGCAGCAGGACACCCAGAGTGACATCGTAAGAGGGTCACCAAAGCCCTGAGCTGCTCCTTAATGTTCAGGTCAGAATCTCAATCATGCAGGGATTCTGAATTGGTCCTCCTTGGGGGAATTAATAGCACTGGCTGAGCTCTCAGCAGAGTGTGTGTGTGTGTGTGTGTGTGTGTGTGTGTGTGTGTGCGCGCGCGTGCGCGCGCGCATGTGTATGAAATAAATACAAACATTGAAAGCCAGTAATAAAACAAACACCCGTGCATCCACCTTCATGATAAAAAATAAGGCATTAGCAGTCCGGCCGGGCTGCCTGGTGCCTCTCACCAAGAACTTCCTTCCTGTACTTTCACGCTAGACACACCCTTGCTTTCTTTATTGTTTTACCACCTATGTATATATTTCTGAGCAACATGTTGTTTGGTTTAGAGAAATGAGGTAATAAGCACAAATTTAGTGCTTATGACATAAAGAAAAGATTGTAACCCTGCTTGGAAATGAAAGCTCCCAGGAGAGCAAATGGAACCATCTGTATTGTAGAGCCTGGCTTCCACTTTCCTGAGAGTTTACAAGAGCCCCTTCTGGGGGAGCCATAAGCAAGATCTTGAGTGGGTTCTGGGAGCCACAAGGACCATCCTAGCTGGGGCATCAGGCAGATGGGAGGGGTGGACTGGGGACCACAGCAGGAACAAGGTCAGGGAGCTGTTTACACTTTCTAAGCTTCTAAGCTTGCTGGCTCACCTCCAGCTGTCAAGGAGGCCAAGTGTGAACACTTTTGTAGGGTAAAATTAAGGGTCTCAGGTGGACCAGGGGCCAGTATGTTGAGGGGAGAATAGAAACCTCATCAACACACAAGGAAGACAAGCCCAGATGGGTCAGGCTGACCCAGGAGTTCCATCCTTGAGTAAAAGACAGACCATCCATCAGTGACTCCAGGACACAGACCCCACCCGGTGGGCCTCCAGAGTCACAGGGTTCCATTCTGAAAGTACTGCCCTCCGTCAGCACACACAGGCTGTCCTGGGTTCACCCCCAGCTCCACAGGTACCTAGAGCTGATTCTTCCCAGGGCCTTTCAGAGTCAGATTGTTCTCAGCTTCTTTCCTGAAAGTGAAGTCAACTTTTTAAGCTCTTCAGTCATCACTGCACCCATCTTCTTTCCAGTTTTCCCAAAGTTGTGTGGTCATGTTTTCATCTTTGCTCCTGCTCACCTGGGGCCCTATCTCCATCTCCCCCCGCTAATTCCTCCCCAGTCTTTCACTGATCTAGCAAAATGAGACTGGGTGTTGTTTGGAGAGAACAAAACTAGACTCTGATGGTCAGTCTGCCATCCTAGCCTGGAGCCTCTTTGATTATTCTTTTTGACTACGGTTCCTGATTCACGTTGTCAGCAGCCCTGTTGACGAGAGGTCTTCAGCCAGGGGACCACAAACCCACAGAAATGAGAAGAGTTTCCAGTGGGGATTAGGCAGGAGGAATTGAGTCATCTGGGGAGTTTCAGTGTCCTCAACACGTGATGAAGTTGGGGTTCCCCTCTCGCACTCCCTGTTTGGTATATTTCAAAAAGGAACTGCCTCCTACTCACCTACAGGATTCTTTGAGAAAAGACATTTTAATGTTGGTTGTTGTTTAGTTGCTAAGTCATATCTGACTCTTTGTGACCCCAGGGAATGTAGCCCACCAGGCTCTTCTGTCCATAGGATTTTCCAGTCAAAAATTATTGGAGTGAGTTGCCATTTCCTTCTCTATTTAATGTCAGCGATGGTCTTGAAAACGTTGAAAGGCTTTAATGACTAGATAAAAATCCTTTCACACACCAGGTGGCAGTTTCTATGTTTGCTTTCCAAAAAGTCAACAGTTGATTATCATTAAAATTATTCTCTTTCTTGATGAAAAAGCAGTGCATGATTTTGGCACATAACTCAGAAAATTCAGAGTTGAGTGACACTGACTGATTAAAAAAATTAAATTTAAAAGTTTGAAAAACCAACTTCTGCATGCAAGAGAAAAATTGTTAGTGCTGGTAGTTGTAAAAATGAAAAACACAGAAGTAGTTTCATTGTGAATTCTAACTCATTCTAGAAAGAGAATACCCCTACTCATGAAACAATTGGAAATGGAGGGAGCATCATTCATCTCGTGAAGAGATAAATTTCTGATAACATTTCCCCTTTAATATTTATCCATCAAAATATGAAATCTACTTGTATTTTGGTCAGTTCTTTGCTACTAATAATTGCAATGGTAATGTGATCCAGAGGTAATTTTTAGCATCACAATGCATATGGACATGGGATATTAAAAACATATTTTAGCTCCTGCTCATGGGCGCATTCCTTTTTGATTCAGAGACATGTAATCAATGGAATACTTTCAAACAAAAATGTTTCACATCAGATTAAATTCTATAGGAATGGAAATATGAATTCAAAGAGAAAGGGAAGCATGCAAAATTTTCAATGGCTAAAGAAGAATTTTTTCTTGTTGGTTGTGTTTTAATGGATGATCAGTTCAGTTCAGTCGCTCAGTCATGTCTGACTCTTTGCAACCCCATGAATCGCAGCATGCCAGGCCTCCCTGTCCATCACTAACTCCCGAAGTTTACCCAAACTCATGTCCATTGACTCGGTGATGCCATCCAACCATCTCATCCTTTGTCGTCCACTTCTCTTGCCCCCAATGCCTCCCAGCATCAGAGTCTTTTCCAATGAGTCAACTCTTCACATGAGGTGGCCAAAATACTGGAGTTTCAGCTTCAGCATCAGTCCTTCCAATGAACACCAAGGACAGATCTCCTTTAGGATGGATTGGTTGGACTTCCTTGCCATCCAAGGGACTCTCAAGAGTCTTCTCCAACACCACAGTTCAAAAGCATCAACTCTTCAGCGCTCAGCCTTCTTCACAGTACAACTCTCACATCCAAACGTGACCACTGGAAAAACCATAGCCTTGACTAGATGGACCTTTGTTGGCAAAGTAATGGCTCTGCTTTTTAATATGCTGTCTAGGCTGGTCATAACTTTCCTTCCAAGGAGTAAGAGTCTTTTAATTTCATTGTTACAATCACCATCTACAGTGATTTTGGAGCCCCCCCCCCAAAAAAAAAGTCTGACACCGTTTCCACTGTTTTCCCATCTATTTGCCATGAAGTGATGGGACCAGGTGCCATGACCTTCGTTTTCTGAATGTTGAACTTTAAGCCAACTTTTTCACTCTCCTCTTTCACTTTCATCAAGAGGCTTTTTAGTTCCTCTGCACTTTTTGCCATAAGGGTGGTGTCATCTGCATATCTGAGGGTATTGATATTTCTCCTGGCTATCTTGATTCCAGCTTGTGCTTCTTCCAGCCCAGTGTTTCTCATGATGTACTCTGCATATAAGTTAAATAAGCAGGGTGACAATATTCAGCCTTGACGTACTCCTTTTCCTATTTGGAACCAGTCTGTTGTTCCATGTCCAGTTCTAACTGTTGCTTCCTGACCTGCATATAGGTTTCTCAAGAGGCAGGTCTGATATTCCCATCTCTTTCAGAATTTTCCACAGTTGATTGTGATCCACACAGTCAAAGGCTTTGGCATAGTCAATAACGCAGAAATAGATGTTTTTCTGGAGCTCTCTTGCTTTTTCCATGATCCAGCGGATGTTGGCAATTTGATCTCTGGTTCCTCTGCCTTTTCTAAAACCAGCTTGAACATCTGGAATTTCACGCTGAAGTCTAGCTTGAAGAATTTTGAGTGTTACTTTACTAGCATGTGAGATGAGTGCAATTGTGTGGTAGTTTGAGCATTCTTTGGCATTGCCTGTCTTTGGGATTGGAATGAAAACTGACATTTTCCAGGCCTGTGGCCACTGCTGAGTTTCCCAAATTTGATGGCATATTGAGTGCAGCACTTTCACTGTTTTCAGGATTTTAAATAGCTCAACTGGAATTCCATCACCTCCACTAGCTTTGTTCATGGTGATGCTTTCTAAGGCCCACTTGACTTCACATTCCAGGATGTCTGGCTCTAGGTGAGTGATCACACCATTGTGATTATCTGGGTCATGAAGATCTTTTTGTACAGTTCTTCTGTGTATTCTTGCCACCTCTTCTTAATAGCTTCTGCTTCTGTTAGGTCCATACCATTTGTTTCTTTTATCGAGCCCATCTTTGCATGAGATGTTCCTTTGGTATCTTTAATTTTCTTGAAGAGATCTCTAGTTTTTCCCATGCTGTTGGTTTCCTCTATTTCCTTGCATTGATTGCTGAGGAAGGCTTTCTTATCTCTCCTTGCTATTCTTTGCAACTCTGCATTCAGATGCTTATATATTTCTTTTTCTCCTTTGCTTTTTACTTTTCTTTTTGCAGCTATTTGTAAGGCCTCCTCAGACAGCCATTTGGCTTTTTTGCATTTCTTTTCCATGGGGATGGTCTTGATTCTTGTCTCTTGTACAATGTCACGAAGCTCCGTCCATAGATCATCAGGCTCTCTGTCTATCAGATCTAGTCCCTTAAATCTATTTCTCACTTCCACTATATAATCACAAGGGATTTGATTTAGATCATACCTGAATGGTCTAGTGGTTTTCTCCACTCTCTTCAGTTTAAGTCTGAGTTTGGCAATAAGGAGTTCATGATCTGAGCCACAGTCCACTCCTGGTCTTTTTTTTGCTGACTGTATAGAGCTTCTCCATCTTTGGCTGCAAAGAATACAATCAATCTGATTGCAGTGTTGACCGTCTGGTGACGTCCATGTGTAGAGTCTTCTCTTGTGTTGTTGGAAGAGGGTGTTTGGATGATAGTGTGTATTAATTCATTCTGATATTTAAAGTCTTTTGGATAGTTTAAAGGACTTCCTAGGTGGCTCAGTGGTAAAGAATTCACCTGCCAATTCAGGAGAGGCAGGAGACGCAGTTTCACTTCTTGAATTGGGAAGATCCCCTGGAGAAAGAAATGGCAACCAACTCCAGTACTCTTGCCTGGGAAATCCCATGGACAGAGGAGCCTGGCAGGCTACAGTCCATAGAGTTGCAGAGTTGGATATGATTGAAATGACTTAGCACACATGCATGGATATTAATAATTTAAAGGAATGATGCTACTACTTTATTTTAAAATAAAAATATTTTTGTTGAGGAAGCTGGGTATTTCCCGAAACAAACTTCTAGTGTACTTCTTAGCATCCCCCAAATCTTTTTCCTGTGGTTTTGTCCTCAAAACCATTCTCTGCTCTGTTCTGAGAATTAGAGACCAACATTCGATACAGTCTGCAGATTATTGTTGTAGGAAGAAGGCAGGTATGCTCAGTCATTCGCTAACCAGCCTAAGTTACTGATCCAACCTTGGGGTTTGCACAAACCATGTAATTTCTAAGATCCATCTCTAGGATCCTAACAACGTAGAGACCATGTGGACCAGACCTCCAGAGACCTGGGCTCAGTCCAAGCTCCTGCTCAATTAGCCCAAGGGCTTCAAGTATGTTCCATAACTAACCTGAGATATTTATCATTTTTGAAGCTTTGTAATGGGCATTATAATCTTATTGCAAGAGATTTTCTGAAAATTAAATGAGAAAATGAAATTGAAAACATTTTGAAGCATTTATATCAACAAAATATCAGACATGGTTCCATATCTTTGAGTAATGCTAAAATGAACATCTTTGGTGCAAACTGGGTATACTCTGCTTATCCCAAGAAGAGATATTACATATTGGATAAAAAGTATTATTCCAAAAAGTGGGATTTAGAAGTTGATAGATTTGAATATTTTTAAGACTTTTTATGCATATTGCCAAATCATCCTCTACAGAAGTTATTCGAATTTGCCTCCAACTAGCCTTATATATGAGTACTATTTCCTACAACCCTGGTCAAAACTGGGTATTATCTTTTCTTTTCATGTCTGCAAATTTGATCTTGTTTAATATTTTTAAGGCCCTAAAGATGCTGATATTTAAACAATGTTTATAATCTATTTGCATCTCTTCTTTTGTTGCATATATTTGCTTAGTGAGAGAACATATAGGGTCAGGAATATATTTTCCTTTCTCTAATTATCTCTTGGAGTGACCAGTATTTTTCCAAGTCTGTTACTTTGCTCATCATTCCTTATGACATTTCTTGACATATAAAAATATTTAAAATGTTTTGATAGCCAAAACATTTTAAGCATGAGATGTGAGATGGCTAATATTTATAATATTATAAATACGTCCTTCCTCAGTTTATAGCTTGAATTGTCCTTCCCTTCCTTCTTGCCTCCACACACACTTTTAAAAACTAAAGTTTGGAACAGTTCACACTGCATGAATATTGTCAGTTTTTCTGATTTTAAAGTAATAGTCACAGATTGAATTGGCTGGCCTTAGATTCTTATTTGGAGATATTTTAAACAAGGTTCTCATGGATTTTACTTTAGGATTTTTTCTTTTTTCTTGTTGGCTTCATTTTGATAGACAGTGTTTTCTATTTCATAGAGATTTTTAAATTTATGGAAATATTTAAATTTTCAACTTCCCTATCATGCTATCTCCACATTTTTCTTAATTTTATATGATTGTTTTCTGTCATCTTTTCACTATACATTTAAGTTGTATGTCTATTTTTATTCTTTCAAAGGTGGTTTTTGTTGGCTTACTAAATTGTAGGCAATCTTTTTTGTGTTGAGGATCCCAAGGTCAATGAAATGTGTAGGATTCCTATCCTCATGATGCAAGCAGTCTAATGTCATCTGTTTTGTTAATTGTTTCTTAAAGAAAAATTTATTTGTCAAAAGCTGCCTTTAGCTTATTTATGTGTATTTGTTTCATTATTTTCTTTTTACTATTTTCTCAAATTAGTTTTTTTCTGAATTTTGTTATAATTTCCTTTCCTGAATGTTTAGTGTCTTTATTTCAATTTTTTCTTAGTTAATTATAATAGAACTTAAGGCTATAAATGTGACCCTGACTATAACATTAGTTCTCATCTATAAGTCTAATTTGTAACATTCTCATTATCAAAAATTATATGTTTAAAATTTTCTGATTCTAGAAGTGTTGATCTTTAAATTTGTAAATCCTTGCATTGCACTTGTTTCTAGAAAGTTTCTCCTAATACACACCAAGAAAGCAGATGCTTTTCATTTTTATTTTTAAAATTCTTTAACTTGTTACTTTAGTTTTTAGACTACATTAGGTAAGGATTGAATTTCATTTGTTTATTCTTAAGATGCTAACCATGTTCTCAGCACAATTTATTAAGTGATTCTTCTTTTTCCACTAATTTATTATGTCACTGTTTTCACATTAAGTTGTGACTGAGCTGTCTCCTTTATTTAGATGTATTTATATTTTAATTACTTTATGTTTATAATATGTTATAAGGCCTTTATCATTACTCATGTTTAAAAGAAATTACTAGGTCTTCCACCTGTTTATTTTTTCAGATTATCTTTAGAATCACTTTGTCATTATATTAAAAAGAAAAATGGAAGCTCACTGGCCTCTCATTGAACCTATAGCCAATTTGGGGTAAAAGTGTTGATATTTACAACGCTAAAGAGATTTTCCATCCAAGAACCCGGTAGGTTTCTCCAGGCCTCTTCAGTTATTTATTGTTAGATGTCTTTTATAGGCTTCTTTTTTCCTTGAATGGATTCTTACACTTTTATGCTAAGTTTATTCCTGGATATACGTAAGGCATGTTTGTACATTTATACATAATCTACAAGGTTGTATACAGTTCCAAGACCTCTGTGGATACCAAGTCTGACAATGCTCAAGTCCCGTACATAAAATGACATAGTATTTACATATAACCTGTGCACATCCTCTTGAATAAGTTAAATGATCTCTGCTGCTGCTGCAGCTAGGTCGCTTCAGTTGTGTCCGACTCTGTGCGACCCCATAGACGGCAGCCCACCAGGCTCCTCTGTCCCTGGGATTCTCCAGGCAAGAACACTGGAGTGCTTTGCCATTTCCTTCTTCAGTGCATGAAAGTGAAAAGTGAAAGTCAAGTCGCTCAGTCATGCCCGACTCTTCGTGACCCCCATGGTCTGTGGCCTACCAGGCTCCTCCATCCATGGGATTTTCCAGGCAAGAGTACTGGAATGTCCTTCTCCAAAATGATCTCTAGACTACTTAAATACCTAATACAATGTAAAAGCTATATAAATAGTTATAAACACAATGTAAATACTATGTAAACAGTTCTCAGTGCATAGCAAACTGAAGTTTTGCTTTTTGAAAGCCTCCAGCAATTCTTTTCAACCCTCAGTTTGTTGAATACACAGATACAGTGAATTTTTCTTCCTTCTAGATATTGCCATTCATAAGGAGGCTCCCATTTATTTAGGTACATGTCACAAGCTATTGAGTTCTTTTTAAAATATAGAGCTTATTTTTTAGAGCAGTTTCAGGCTCACGGCAATATTGAGCAGAAAGTCAAGAAAAATATCTTAAATTCTCCCTGCTCCAACACATGCACAGCCAGTCCTGTTGTCAATATCCCAGCCCAGTGCTGTGTTTGTTACAGATGAACCTACACCGACACAGTATGATCAGCCAAAGTCCATAGTTTACATTAGAGATCATTCTCGGCGTTGTCTATTTTATGGGTTTGGATAAATTTATAGTGATGTGTGAAACTGAGCAACTTCATTTTCACTTTTCACTGTCATGCGTTGGAGAAGGAAACGGAAACCCACTCCAGTGTTCTTGCCTGGAGAATCCCAGGGACGGCGGAGCCTGGTGGGCTGTCGTCTAGGTGGTCGCACAGAGTCAGACACGACTGAAGCGACTTAGCAGCAGCAGCATAGTGATGTGTATCCACAGTATCACATAGAATTGTCTCACTGCCTTAAAAACACTCTGTACTTTTTCTGTTCTTTCGTCCCTCACCCCTCCCCAACAACAACCCTGACAGTCTCTGATCTTTTTATTGCTTCCATACTTTTTACTTTTCCAGAATATCATACAGTTGTAATCGTATAGCATTCAGACTTTTCCAGTTGGCTTCCTTCTCTTTGTAATATACATTTAAATTTCTTCCATGTCTCTTCAAGCCTTGATAGCTCATATCTTTTCAGTGCTGAATAACATTCTGTTTCCTGAATATACCACGGTTTATTCATTCTTTACCTACTGAAGAAACTCTTCGTTGCTTCCAAATTTTGACAGCTATAAATAATGCTACTGCAAACGTCCTTGTGAGTTTCCTTGGTGTCTCAGTGGTGTTGATAAAGAATCCGCCTGCCAATGCAGGAGATGAGGATTCGATTCCTGAGTCAGGAAGATCCCCTAGAGAAGGAAATGGCAACCCACTCCAGTATTCTTGCCTGGAAAGTCCCATGGACAGAGGAGCCTGGAGGCTACAGTCCTTGGGGTCATGAGAGTTGGACACGACTTAGTAACTAAACAACTTCCCTACGTAGGCTTTTGTGTGAACACAGCTTTTCAACTCCTTCGGATAAATACCAAAGTGTGGGATTGCTGGATTATATGGTGAGAATATGCTTAGTTTTATTACAAAAAAAAAAAAAAATGTCAGACTTTCAAAGTGGCTGTATCATTCTTCATTCCCGCATACATTCAGCACTTGGTGGTGTTGATGTTCTAAATTTGGGCCATTCGAATAGGTGTGTAGTCCTGTCTCATTGTTTTAATTTGCATTTTCCTGTTGGTATACAATATGGAGTATCTTTCTATGTTTGCTATCTGCAATTCATTTTTGGTGGGGTGTTAAAACATTCAGCCCATTTCTAAAATCAGATTGTTTTCTTATTGTTGAATTTTAAGAGTCATTAGTATGTTTTGGATAACAATCATTAACATATATGTCTTTCTAAGTTCTATTTTTTTTAGTTATAATTCTATTTTTTGTTGCTGGCTACTTTTGTTTGTTATTTTGGGATTTCTAGGTAGATAATTATGTAGTCTTCTGACAATAGGCATTTTTCTCTCTCTAAAAAGGCTATTTTTCTCACATGTCTATTGCATTGGCTATAATTTCTAGAATAAAGTTAAAGAGGAGTGGTGATACTGATCATCCTTTCCTGTCTTATTTTACACAGATCTTCCTGGAGCATTTCAGCTTTAAATATGATTCTAGTTGTTTCTTTGAGATTTATATTGTGTTCTTTAAAGAAAGTAGCCTTTCTCCCTTACAGCAAAATTATCATTCCCTATTTAAGACCTCCAAGTTGTTGAAGTCCCAGTATGTGCTGACATTATACTGTAAAGGAAAGAACCGAGGTACAGAAAAATGAAGCTACCGGCCTATTTCAAGTTAGAGCTAATACTCTCATTTCCTGGCAAAATGAGGTCTACACTTTTCTCTTTTTCTCTAAGTTGAAGCTCACTTTGCTGTAATTTTGCCTTCCTAAAGCTGTCTTCTCTTAATTTTCTCTTTACTAAATTTGCAAAATTTAGCATTGCCCTAATGATCCTTATTTATCACATTTCATTGACCAAGATTCTGAACGTGCCAAATCATTGCCTATAGAAAGGAAAGAAAAACGGAAAAGAAGGAAAAAAGAAAGTACAAGGTGTTCTTGTCTGTGTCCATTTTGTCTCCCTTCTCCGACCTCCCTGGACACTGCCCGCCACCCCAGGCTCCTGCTGTTGTGGGTGAAGTAGAGCAGGCTGTGCTCTCCTGAGAAGGGGCTGCCTTGCTCTGTGGGGTCCGATTGCTGATGGCATGACTGTGTCTGATTCCTTGAGGCCCGTCAGAATTTGGACGTCACAGAGGGCCACTGCATTTATTCGTTCTTCAGTGAGACTTGCCATTTACTAAACGGGGGTCCTTTCTTCTCTTGCAGCACTGTGATTTCTTTTTGTAATGTGTACACTACAAATGCACCTGAGTAGCTTTTCATTTCGAGTCTTGAGGACACACACTAGCGATTTTCTTTTCTACCTGATATGCTCTCTGGAGAGGCAATTATTTTGTGAGCAGTATGTATGGATTTTTTTACTTTGAGTGTTTCATTTTGCGTGCTAGCTGCCTGCAGGGTTTTGGACAGCCATCTCTTCCTGCTGCTCTCACAGCAGCATCTGTGGGCTTTCCCATGTCTCACTTCTCTGTGGGCTGCGGGTTGTAAGAGCTGGAGGAGACACTCGGAGCTGTGTGGTCCAGCATTTCCCAGAACCAGTCCAGGAGATACTAATTTTGAAAGATGATCTTTGCCAAAGGGGTCTAGTGGTCAAACCCACAGATCTGCAATGAACAGAGAGAAGTCTTGCCATAAAAAACAAAATCATATTCCATTTATTTTAACCCAGAGTCTTCTGAACATTTTATCCTATAGCCCTTTCCTTGCCTAATAGCAGTATCAGGTCTGCAAAACACTTGGAAAACACTCTGACCCCTCCCCACTTCTCACAGAAGAGTCTCACCCCTTCCCTGGTGAATAGTGAACTGCACAATATCTCAGAGCCTCAAGCTGACTACTTGAAGTTATTTATAACTGTGAATCCGCTTAGGTTTATGGTGCCATCTCTGTGTAAATACGACCTTATAGACCTCATAATATCTACAGAGATGTATCTCTTTCCTTAGTGGGATTTCAGCCCACCTCGGCTTTTGTTGTTCTCATAAACCGTGAATCTTTCCAGTTCCTCTTGCTTCTCTGAACTCACACTGCCTGTGGACGCCTGTGCTGTGTGCACCTTACTTGACTCCTCAGGCCAGGTGGGGGGCCCTATCAGAGGCCGTGCTGTAAGGCTGTTTGCATCTGGGGGTGGGTTAAACACTGCCCAGGGACCCTGCGGCCACTGTCCTGAGCAACTTACTATGTGGACTGATTCCATTTCCTCCTTCCCAATATCCCAGGCCTCGACCCAGCCGGTCAATCTGCCAAAGTGCTTGGAGCTGTTTTTCCAGGAAGGATGAAAAGCTTCTGCTCCTCTTTTATCCTCCTTGGTGCAATCTTCCTTGGTAGAGTCCCCAGAGACTTCAGGGGGTGAGGAATCCAGAGCAAAGTAATCATCGCACACAATGAAGTTACCAGCTGTCTGTGAACTTTTGTGTTGTGTTAAGTGAGCCTTCTTAAGGTACCTTACCCCAGCCTTCCAGGGGCCTAGGTTAAAATGCATACTTCTACAGGTGCACAGAATGAGCAGTTCCCCTTGGGATGGGTCTTGTGAATCAACTGTGTTTTAAATTTATATATATATATATATATATATATATATATATATATATATATATTTGACTGTGCCAGGTCTTGGCTGAGGCATGTGAGTTCCTAGTTCCCTGACCAAGAATTGAACCCAGGCCCAGGCCCCCTGCATTGGGAGTGTGGAGTCTTGACCACTGAACCGCCAGGGAAGCCCTGTGAATCAACTTTTTAAAGAAACTCATCCAGGAGATTGCTTCATCTGAGAAAGTGTGAGATAATTTATTCCCAGAGGTACAAACCATCTTTTTCTTTACCAAGGTTTTGAATTCAAGTGTCAGTTAATATCTCTTACCATAATAAATACAATACCAATTAATTTTTTATCTCCTCTCTCTTCACTGTTTCTCAAAAAGCATCATTGTCCACTCACCAACTTCATCCTCCCCTGAATTGTTTAGTACTCTGCTAACCTCATCTTCTGTTCCCAAGAAAGACATTCCAGCTTTGAAGCAATTGGAGCAAACAAAACAAAGAAACAATAAAGAGCCCCTTGAAGCTATTTAAAATAAACCATAATAAAGGGACAATTCCTTTACCCTTAATGTCTCCCCTATCCCTGCAGAGAGCCCCAAACAGCAACCACGAAACAAAGAGACAGCAGGCTCTTCTCTCTGCCTCTGAAAAAGCCTGCCAACCGGAGATCTAGACTTGCCTCTCTCTGGCTGTGTTCACAGGGCGGACAGATCCCCAGGCTCTGCTGTGCTGATGCAGCTGGATACTGGGCAATGCACTCCTCAGTTATTCAAGGGGTCATATAAACAATAGAATAAGTAAGCATAACATTAAGTTCAATGCTGGCTTCCTAAGGGAAAAAGGAGAAAGGATCATTTCATCCATTCATAAGCTAGAAAAACAGAAATATCTCCCCGAAACAAACAGACCTTCTTCATGTTTAAACTTATTGGTAAGATGGCTGGGAGAGGATTTTGGCTCCTGGTATCTTTCTAAAGGGCTTCCCTGGGGACTCAGTGGTAAAGAACCCGCAGTCCAGTGCAGGAGACAGCAGTTCAATCCCTGGGTCAGGAAGACCCCCTGGAGAAGGAAATGGCAACCCACTCCAGTGTTCTTGCCTGGAGAATCCCATGGACAAAGGAGCCTGGTGGGCTACAGTCCATGGGATTGCAAGAGAGTTGGACACAACTTAGCAACTAAATAATAACAACAACAATCTTTCTAAAAGAGTATGAGCATTCTCTCACTTACAAATGCATAGAAATAAGC
Source organism: Capra hircus (assembly GCF_001704415.2). Classification (NCBI taxonomy): domain Eukaryota; kingdom Metazoa; phylum Chordata; class Mammalia; order Artiodactyla; family Bovidae; genus Capra; species Capra hircus. The sequence goes on along the minus strand of NC_030810.1, from coordinate 6,802,551 downwards.
ATTTGTTGAAGACCTTCTCTGTGTCCAATATTTTGACCACCTGATGTGAAGAGCTGACTCATTTGAAAAGACCCTGATGTTGGGAAAGATTGAAGGCAGGAGGAGAAGGGGACGACAGAGGATGAGATGGTTGGATGGCATCACCGACTCAATGGACATGAGTTTGGGTAAACTCTGGGAGTTGGTGATGGACAGGGAGACCTGGCGTGCTGCAGTCCATGGTATCACAAGGAGTCGGAAACGACTGAGGGACTGAACTGAACTGAGCTGTGTCATATTCGTAGTATTTCTGCAACAGTTACGCAATAGTTCACATTTAGTAACACTTATTATGGGACAAGCACGTCTTACTGTAAAATAGTTTATTTGTTTGTCTCACTTAGCTCTTAAAACAAGCAGAGGAGAAACAAGTGTAAGAGAATATCCCTTAAAAAAAAAAAAAGAAATAGAGTCACAGATGTAGAAAAACTTATGGTTATGGGGAGAAAGCAGGAATGGGAGGGCAGGGATAAACTGGGAGACGGGGACTGACACATAAACACTGCTGTATATGAAACAGACAACTAATAAGGATTTGCTTCATAGCACAGGGCACTCTACTCAACAATCAGTAAAGACCTCTATGGGAAAAGAATCTAAAAAGAGTGGATATGTGCATACATAGAACTACCACATTGTAAATAAACTATACTCCAATAAAAAACTGTTTTAAGAGAAGAATACTCATCTTAAAGCTGAGAAAACTGAAGCTTACAGTGTTTTGACGTCACAGATTTATAAACTCTGAATTGGAAATAAAAATCAAGCCTAAATCAAGACTCTATTTTTTAAATCCTGTTTATTATAAATGATTTCTTATAATTTTCCTGAGTAGGGCCTGTTTTCATAACCAAGACATTCTGTGGCCCTCGACAGGGGAAGCAGGCTCCAAGAAACCCTGTCCTGGATGTTCCCAACAGAGCTGGGGCTTCTGTCTATCTGTCAGAACAGCTCCCGCTCAGACAAGGCCCCCGGAGAAGAGCCCAGTAACTCAATTCCAGGGAGATAAGGAGGTCCCAGCCCTGGTGGCCTCTATCTGCCTGGGGCTTTGAAAGTGAAGTTGGATTGACTCTTCTATAAATTTCACCTCTGCTTAATTTTTTTCTTCCACTGGAAGGATCCCCAATAACACCTACTTTCAAATTTAAGGGTCACCACATGTGGCCAGACAGTGCTAATCCAGAAACCACCTAAGTCTATTTTCATGAGATCACAGAATGCCTCTGTGGAGACGGTAGCTTTGAGGAGTTTGCTGTTACTCCAAACAGGCAGAGGGATGATAAACCTTAGCATCTGGACACGGGCAGCCTGCTCTGCAGTGAGGAAGGCATGGAGTAGTTGACAGAGTTTTGATCAAGGATCACTGGTCTGTGCTTATGGAAGGAAGTGCAAATAGAAATAGGCAAGTCTTGATGAACAGAGAGTTTCTTCCTCCATCCCCTTCCAAAAGCCTTCCCCCACAAACTCCCTCTTCATTCTGAGAACCGTTAAACAAAAATAATTGCTTTAATCTTTTTCTTTTAATTCTGAGCTCAGATCAAGTGTAGAAACCTTCATAAAGATCCATAGTAAAATATTTTCATCATTGCTCAGAACTGATTAGTCTTTCATACACACACACACACACACACACACACACACACTCCTTATTGTTTTAAATTATCCTTTTGCTTCTCAGAACTATAGAGATCATGGATTAGGGACACCAAGAGACCTTTTGATGCTCAGATTTGGCTGTTTTCATCATCGACGATTGCTTTAATCTTTATGCAAAGAATCATCTTCTCATCTTAGGGCATATTAGCAATCCCATCGCTGTGTCCATTTCTGCCCCCTGGGAACCCTCCTCTTTTGGATCTACCAGGCGCAGAAGGCATCAAGCTGCCCAAGCCCCTGGGTTGCCTTTATCTGTCTGAGGGGGAGCTCTACTTAACTGCTCTTCCCCCCTGCTGACCATTCTAAATCACACTGCCTTTCCAACCTGTGGGGCTGGAAACTTCAAAGGCCTGGGTCACCGCCCTACTTAGCATCTGTGAATGTCCAGCAACCTGGAAACTTGAAAGAGAATGTCATCAGCTCCCTTGAGAAATCACCTTTAATTTTGTAGCTGATGGTCCTGCCTGCAAAGCCTGGGGCGGTGTGCGCGTGCGTGTGCGTGTGTGTGTGTGTGTGTGTGTGTGTGTGTGGGCGTGCGTGTGTGCTGTTCCTCTTCACTTTTGCTTATGTTCTAGCAAACACTGGAAACAGCGCTGAGGTTGACAATCTGGAGAGGCTGCAGTGAATGTCACATTTTGTCCTTGGGGTCAATCTATATAGAGTTTGGAAAGGCTACAGTGAATGTCGCGTTTTATCCTTGGGGTCAATCTATATAGAGTTAAGGAAGGAATCTAGTCCCAAAGGGTGGGAGTGGGGAGCAACTCAGGAAAGACCACCATGGAAAAGAATCAGTGGGAACTCTCTCAGAATCCCAGGTGAAAATTGTATTTCTTTTATTGTCTAGGCAACACAGCAGAAATCTTCAGCAGGTTTAAATACACAGTTTTGGGTGAAAAGTTCAATGGACAAACCCTCAGGTTTTCTGTGTGATGGAAAACTTTGTTTTAAGCTCTGTTTCAGTGTGGAAGGGGCTTTTCCTTTCCCAAGAATGCAGCCCCATCGGATATCCCATTCCCTAAGGAAGCTGAGATGAGAGCTCCATGCTTGCAGAATAGAAACCTCTGAGCTGCACATACTGCATGGAGGAGACCAGCTTCTCTAGCACGGCTGGTGAGGCTCTGCTCTTTGAAGTCTCTGTTGCTGAAAAGCTGACGTCTGGGCAACGGCAGGTCAGGATGGAGCACAGTGAGAAAGACCAGCCATCAGTGATAACGCCTGGATCTTGAGAAGGTCCAGACCAATGCTGCCTGCCCAGCACACACTGGGTGCAGGTGAGGAACCCTGGTGTTTATCTTTCAAGTCTCTTGATGCAAATTCTTGTCTCGGTGTGAAGATGATCCATCAAAGGGGAGAAGGGGCTTTGACTGCTTTAGGGCAATCTCAAGGACTTTATCTCAAGAAGTGTGGTCGGAGGGTGGGCGCAGGGAGAAACAGGCATGGGTTCTTCCAGCTCACCTCCCCATCCTGGAGGGGTCAGGGCCCTTTCTGGTGAGGGGAGTGAAACTCACAGGGTATTCACAGAGTTCCCAGAGCTGAACCCAGGGAGCATTTACACCAGAGTTTAGGATATCCACTCAGGCCTTTCTTAACTTCTTATGTTAACCCTCACTTATAGGTGCAGGTTTTCTTTCAGCTTTATTGAGATAATAATTGACTATACAGTACTGTATAAAGTATAAAGCATAATGATTTTTTTTATCTTTATTGAAGTGTAGTTGATTTACAAAGCTGTGTTAGTTTTTGCTGTACAGCAAAGTGAATCAGATTTTTAAGATTCTTTTTAAGATTCTTTTGGTTATTACAGAATACTGAATAGTGTTCCCTGTGCTATGCAGTAGGTTCTTATTAATTAACTATTTTATATATAGTAGTGTTGCTGATAAAGGTCCATATAGTCAAAGCTGTAGTTTTCCAGTAATCATGTACAGATATGAGAGCTAGACTATAAAGAAGGCTGATCACTGAAGAACTGATGCTTTCAAACTGTGTCTTCTCTCAAGAGAAGACTCTTGAGAGTCCCTTGGACTACAAGGAGATAAAACCAGTCAGTCCCAAAGGAAATCAGTCCTGAATATTCTTTGGAAGAACTGATGCTGAAGCTGAAGCTCCAATCCTTTGGCTACCTGATGCAAAGAACTGACTCATTTGAAAAGACCCTGCTGCTGGAAAAGATTGAAGGCAAAAGCAGAAGGGGGCAACAGAGGATGAAATGGTTGGATGGCATCACTGACTCAATGGACATGAGTTTGAGCAAATTCTGGGAGGTAGTGAAGGACAGGGAAGCCTGGTGCGCTGCAGTCCTTGGGGTCTCATAGAGCTGGTCACTACTGAGCAACTGAACAACAATATAGTAGTATACGCATGTCGATCCCAATCTCCCAACTTATTCTTCCCCCTTTTTTCCCTCCTGGTAACCATAAGTTTGTTTTCTACATTTGTGACTCTGTTTGTAAATAAGTTCATTTGTACCATTTTTTAACTTACATACATTATGAAATAATTACCATAATAATTTCAGTGGAAATCCATCATCTGATATAACATTACATAAATTGATTAGAAGGTATTTTTCTTTTGTGATAAGAACTCTCAGCATTCACTCTTTTAACTTTCCTATGTAACATACAGCAGTGCTATTATCCTCATCGAGTTGTACATTACTTTTGTTTAGTTCAGTTCAGTCGCTCAGTCATGTCCGACTCTTTGTGACCCCATGAATCGCAGCACGCCAGGCCTCCCTGTCCATCACCAACTCCCGGAGTTCACTCAGACTCATGTCCATCAAGTCCGTGATGCCATCCAGCCATCTCATCCTCGGTCATCCCCTTCTCCTCCTGCCCTCAATCCCTCCCAGCACCAAAGTCTTCTCCAATGAGTCAACTCTTCGCATGAGGTGGCCAAAGTACTGGAGCTTCAGCTTTAGCATCATTCTCCTTCCAAAGAAATCCCAGGGTTGATCTCCTCCTTCAGAATGGGCTGGTTGGATCGCCTTGCAGTCCAAGGGACTCTCAAGAGTCTTCTCCAACACCACAGTTCAAAAGCATCAATTCTTTGGCACTCAGCCTTCTTCACAGCCCAACTCTCACATCCATACATGACCATAGGAAAAACCATAGCCTTGACTAGACTGACCTGAGTCAGCAAAGTAATGTCTCTGCTTTTGAATATGCTATCTAGGTTGGTCATAACTTTCCTTCCAAGGAGTAAGCGTCTTTTAATTTCATGGCTGCAGTCACCATCTGCAGTGATTTTGGAGCCCCAAAAATAAAGTCTGACACTGTTTCCACTGTTTCCCCATCTATTTACCATGAAGTGATTGGACCGGATGCCATGATCTTCGTTTTCTGAATGTTGAGCTTTAAGCCAACTTTTTTGCTCTCCTCTTTCACTTTCATCAAGAGGCTTTTTAGTTCCTCTTCACTTTCTGCCATAAGGGTGGTGTCATCTGCATATCTGAGGTTATTGATATTTCTCCCGGCAATTTTGATTCCAGCTTGTGTTTCTTCCAGTCCAGCATTTCTCATGATGTACTCTGCATAGAAGTTAAATCAGCAGGGTGACAATATACAGCCTTGACGTACTCCTTTTCCTATTTGGAACCAGTCTGTTGTTCCCTGTCCAGTTCTAACTGTTGCTTCCTGACCTGCATACAGATTTCTCAAGAGGCAGGTCAGGGTCTGGTATTCCCATCTCTTTCAGAATGTTCCACAGCTTATTGTGATCCACACAGTCAAAGGCTCTGGCATAGTCAATAAAGCAGAAATAGATGTTTTTCTGGAACTCTCTTGCTTTTTCCATGATCCAGCGAATGTTACTTTTGTAGTACTTTTTTATTTGATAATTAGAAGTTCGTACTCTTAGACTGCTTTCATCCATTTCCCCCTCCCTGTAACCCCTGCTTCTGGTGACCACAAATCTCATCTCTTTTCCTATGAGTTTGTTAGTTTGTTTTGAAGTATAATTGATTTACAACACTGTGTATGCGACATAGGGATTTGATATTTCAAAATGATCACCACAATAAGTCTAATTGTCACGTGTCACCATATAAAAATATTACCTAATTATTGACTACATTCCCCACACTGTGCCTTTTATACCTGTGACTCATTTCTTTTGTTACCGAGCGTTTGTGCCTCCTAATTTTTTCCTCTATTTCTCTCCTCTCCCAAACCCCCTCCACTCTGGCAGCCTCCTCTCCGGTCTCTGTATCTATGATTCTTTGTTCATTTGCTTCATTTTTTAGGCCTCACATATAAGGGAAATCACACAGTATTTGTCTTTCCCTGACTTATTTCACTTAGCATAATACCCTGTAGGTCCACCCATGGTGTTGCAAATGGCAAGATTCCATTCTTTTTTACGGCTGAGTAATAGCCCACCATGTGTATGTATGTATATATATATACACCACATCGTCTTTAACTATTCGTCTATTGGTGGGCACTTTGGTTGCTTCCATATCCTGGTCATTGTAAATAATGCTGCAATGAATGCAGGAGTGCATACATCTTCTCTAATTCATGCTCTTGTTTTCTTCAGATAAACACCCAGGATTGAAATTGCTATGTCATACAGCAGTTGTATTATTAATTTTTGGAGGAATCTCCTTCCTATTTTCCATAATGGCTGTAGCAATTTACATTCACACCAACAGTGCACCAGGTTCCCTTTTCTCTACACCTATTTGCTGTCTTTTTATAGCCATTCTGACAGGTGCAGGGTGACATCTCACTGTAGTTTTGATTTGCATTTCCCCCATAATTAATGATGCTGAGCATATTTTCACGTACATGTTGGCCTACATGTCTTCTTTGGCAAACAGTCTATTCAGACCCAATTTTTTTAATTGAGAGTTTTAAGTATATGGTTTTATTTTCTAAGAAGTTTTTATTTTTTCATTGAGTCCTTTTATAAACAACCCTGTAAAAATATCCCACTTAAGCAGTTCCAGTCATGAATTTTTATTATTGTTATTCTAGCCCAGGACTACAATGTTTTATTTAGTATTATAAAATGCAAGACCATACAAATCAGAAAAAGAATGTTTCTGAATTTCATCCTTCTGAGATAACCACCATTAATCACTGGTAGATAGACCTCATTCCAAACAGTCTTTCTATGCCTATGGAATCTTTTCTGTTTGTGAAAACAATCTAGGCAAAGTACATTAGAATTGACTTTGGGTAAGTAAACAATACGCACGTATTAATACACTCACAGTCAAACTAGTCAGTTTTAAGGGAAATCAACCCTGACTACTCATTGGAAGGACTGATGCTGAAGCTGAAGCTGAAGCTCCAGTATTTTTGACCATCTGATTCGAACAGCTGACTCATTGGAAAAGTTCCCGGTGCTGGGAAAGACTGAGGGCATAAGAGAAAAGGGCATCAGAGGATGAGATGGCTGGATGGCAACACCAATGCAGCGTACATGAACGTGGGCAAACTGCGGGAGACGGCGAGGGACGGGGAGGCCTGGCGTGCTGCAGGCCATGGGGCCACAAAGAGTCAGACATGACTAGGCGACCGAACAACAACAACAACACACACACACACTCAGTACTGCAGACGGAGCCACACTATACACTCCAAAATGCAGTTTGTCTTCTTGTTGACAACTTCATAGGCATCTCACTGATGTCTGACTTAACTAATCCCCAGCTGATGGACCTTTAGGTGGTTTCCAATTGTTAAAAACAAAGTACTGCAAAAAGCACCAATAAATTTATTATAGAATAAGGATTGCTATGAGCAGTTGTTGTTCAGTTGCTCGGTGGCAACTGACTTTTTGAGATCCCATGGACTGCAACACACTAGGCTTCCTTGTCCTTCACTATCTCCCTGAGTTTTCTCAGACTCATGTCCATTGAGTTGGTGATTCCATCCAACCTTAATCCTCTGTCATCCCCTTCTCCTCCTGCCTTCGATCTTTCCAATGAATAGTCAGGACTGATTTCCTTTAGGATGGACTGGTTTGATCTCCTTACTGTCCAAGGGACTCTCAAGTGTCTTCTCCAACACCACAGTGTGAAGGCATCAATTCTTTGGCCCTCAGCCTTCTTTATGGTTAACTCTCACATCCATACATGACTACTACTGGAAAAACCATAGCTTTGACTATACAGAACTTTGTTGTCAAAGTAATGTCTCTGCTTCTTAATACACTGTCTAGGCTTGTCATAGCTTTTCTTTTAAGGAGTAAGTGTTTTCAGTTTCATGGCTGCAGTCACCATCTGCAGTGATTTTGGAGCCCAAGAAAATCAAGTCTGTCACTGTGTCCTTTTTTTTTTTTTTTGTCATCTACTTGCCATGAAGTGATGGGACAGGATGCCATGATCTTGGTTTTTTGAATGTTGAGCTTTTAATTTCCTAACTTAAAAAAAAAAAATGGAGGGTACCCTGACCTTGAAATTCCCAGTCTCAAGGGCTGTGAGACATCAACTTCTGTTTGCTTATAAACTGTCCAGTTGATGGCACTTTTTTTTGTAGTGGCTTGAGTGACTAAAGACAAACATCTTTTAGTACAATTTAGAATATTGATGATATTTCCATTTTTGGGGCAATTAAAAATAATGATGCAATGAGATTTCTCCAACCAGTACCTTTGCATATTTATGCCACTATTTCTGTAGGATAAATTCTGAGGAGCAGGGTTGCTAGGTCAAAGAATATGGGTATCTTTCAATTTTGATTTCTTTAAATTTTTTTGCTTCCTTGTCACCTTCCAACGTGCCATTTACCCAATGAACAAATCCAACTCCTTGGTAGTTTTTACTTCTTAGCTTTCATGCATGTGTGCAAAGTCCCTTCAGTCATGTCCGACTCATCACCCTGACCCTTGTCTTCATCTTCACGTGAAGTTCTCCCTATCTGTGTATCTGCCTCCAAATTTCCTCCTTTGTGAAAACACCCGTCAGACTGGGTTTGGATTCCCTCTCATGACCTCATTTTCACTTGATGACCTCTATAAAGACCCTTTCTTCAAATATGGTCACATTCTGAGGGTCTGGGGGCTAGGGCTTCAGTGTATCCATGGGGTGCATGTGTGTGTGCTAAGTTGCTTCAGTCGTGTCCGACTCTTTGTGACCCCATGGACTGTAGCCCACCAGACTCCTCTGTCCATGGAACTCTCCAGGCAAGAATACTGGAGTGGGTTGCCATATCCTTCTCCAATGCATGAAAGTGAAAACTGAAAGTGAAGTCACTCAGTCGTGTCTGACTCTTAGCAACATACTCCTTTCCAGATGATTCTGTATTTTCAAGGTTACTGAAAGGAAATGGCAACCCACTTCAGTATTCTTGCCTGAGAAATCCCACAGACAGAGGAGGCTTGTGGGCTCCAATCCACGGAGTCACAAAAGAGTCCCACTCGAGTTAGCAATGGAACAATAAGGACAGTGTGAAATGTTATCAACTGAGGGGAGCCAGGTGAACCTTTACACAGAATGTCTTGATTATTGTTCAAATTTCCTCCGAGGTTACAATTACTTAAAACTGAATTAAAAAATACATGTCCCTCATGGAAATAGAGAATAATAAATAGAGAATAGAGCATTCTTTTTAGTCCTTATCAATTATTTGGGGAAAATTCACTAAATGATCACAGTGATTGTCCCCTGAGGGGCAGTTATGTTTTTGAATTTTCATTTTTTCCACAATTTCTTTAAATATCCAGATTTTCTACTTTGATTGTGAATAATCTTATAATTTATTATTATACTAAAGGTGAAGTGTTAAATTAGCTTTCGTGACTGAGAGAAATCACCTATGATTAGAGACTAGAAGAGGTTTAGGAAAATTGCAGTGTAGGAAAAGGCCTGGCTCCTAATGAATGGGTAGAATTTCTGATTGAGCAGGAAGGCTGGAGAGAACTGTGGAGACTCAGGAAAGGAGGTGGAGGTGTTGATAGACAATAGGGAGCAAGGATTTTCAGCCGAGGAAGACTGGTGGGGTGGGGTTTAGGAAGAAGACTCTAGTCATGGCCTTTAGGAGAAACGGCGCCTGGGGAAGGACCAGCCCACAAGCAGTTTCCCAAGCCCAGGTAGGAGGTAATGAAGGGGTACATTCAAGTCCTGGGAGATGCTGGAGAGGGAGACCATGGCAGCTCACGCTGGACTGAAGTGTCAGTCTTTCCAGGGTCAGCCTCTGCCCCAAAGCAGCAGAGGAAGCTCTCGTTGCCTTTCTCAGGAGCAGCTGCAGGTGAAATGAGCAGGGCCCTCTCAGCCTTCCCCCACCAAGCCCTCCACCTGCCTTTTGTCTGTAGAAAAACTTCAAAGAATAACTTTAATCACAGAAATGAGAAAATACAGATGCAAAGGAAAACTGTCAAACAGCACCAGATAATCATAGTTTAGTCATTAAGCAAAGTCAAGGACATTCACTTCTTCCTCGACTTCCCTAGCGGCTCAGATGGTAAAGCATCTGCCTACAATGTGGGAGACCCGGCTTGGATCCCTGGACCGGGAAGATCCTCTGGAGAAGGAAATGGCAACACACTTCAGTATTCTTGCCTGGAAAATCCTATGGACAGAGGAGCCTGGTAAGCTACAGTCCGTGGGGTCGCAAGGAGTCGGACACGACTGAGCGACCTCACTTCTTCACTTCGAGGGTTATCGATAATATTCTGAGTCATTTCCCTGGAGCTGTGCTGTTGATGCTAAAACCTCCACCAGGTGGAAAACATTAACTACATGGTGACCAGACTAACCATGACATGTTGCTGTTTGTTGTTTTAGTCATTAAACCATATCCGCCTCTTTTGTGACCCCGTGGACTATAGCTTGCCAGGTTCTTTGGTCCATGGCATTTTCCGGGCAAGAATAATGGAGTGGATTGCCATTTCCTTCTCCAGGGGATCTTCCCAACCAGGGGTTGAACCTGGGTCTCCTTCACTGGCAGGCAGATTCTTTACCACTGAGCCACCAGGGAAGCCTGTGGCCACAGTGCCAAGAGTTGGCCTCAAAGAAATGGGAACAAATTGACCCTGGAACTGAAGAATAGTGTACTTAAAACAATCAAGAGGACCCTGATCAGACCACGGCGAGACCAGCTTCGAGGTGATTGTCAGAGCTGACTTTGCTGCTCTGTAGGTAGCCCCCTCCCTCCATTCTATACACCCCTAAAATTCCCCTTGAAAAACTCTTGCCCCTGATTGTCAGGAGGGCTTGGCCTTTGGACACCAGTCCACCCCTTATCTTGGTTGCTGATCTCCAAAATAAAACTAACTTTCCTTTCCATCATCCTTGCCTCTCCATTATTGGCTTTAGAGCAGTGAGCAGTCTGATCCCACTTTCAGTAACATAGGGGCATAAGCAGGTTTTTCTAGCTCAGCTATTTGAGAAAAATAAATCTGGGTTTAGAGGCCTGGAAGCATTTTGCAATTTCTCATTCACAAGAGGTCATGCTCAGGCTAGCAAAAAGAGGGTAATTTCAACCACAATGAATGTCTTTTCCCTTGAGAACATTGCATTTCTCCAAAACATAAAAAAAAAAAAAGCATGTGTTTGACCAGTTTCATTTTTAGATCAATATTTTTCAAGGCACAAAAGAAATTTCAGTTCACGGGGAAACAAAACAGGAGTCGTGGAGACTCTTGCCACTGACCCCTCTTTCAATCACCAGAACAGTGTGTCCAGGAGAAGGCATGGTTCTTATTTCTCCTTCATTTCTTTGTTTCAAATGCAGTCCCACCATTCCCCTGTTCATCTTCCAAAGAGCTATGGAAAATAGTCCCATAAAATGCACTGTCAGGGATTAAGTAACTGGCTTATGGGGATTGAATCTTAAAGGTAACTCTTTGGCAAAAATAATAGTAATAATAATAACTCCCCAACCCCTTACAACCACAAAGTGGGCTTCCCAGGTGGCACTAGTCGTAAAGAACCCACCTATTAATGCAGGAGACATAAGAGACATTGATTTAATCTCTGGGTTGGGAAGATTCCCGGAGGAGGGCATGGCAACCCACTCTAGTATTCTAGCCTGAAGGAACCCTTGGACAGAGGAGCCTGGTGGGCAGCAGTCCGTATGATCACAAAGAGTCAGACACCACTGAAGCAACCACAAAGCTTTGTTTCTTGCATAAGTTACACTTTGGCAGAAGGTTGGCTCTGTCCTCCCTTGTCCAGAAACACATCCAAGGGGCAGCTGATATGGGGGCCAAGGTCTCCTTCTCAAGGGAAATAGCCAGAAAGCTTAAACAAAACAAAAGAAAAGCAAGCAACAGCAACAGCAACAACCCTGACAATGGATCTTAAAATACCACCTGGTCAGCTGGGGACAGGCAGGCTATGTCACTTTTGCTCACATTTCATTGGCCAAAGCAAGTCCCACCCCCAAACTCACCCAGTAGGATAGGAAGTAGACTCCACCCAACAAAGGCACCGCAGTCACAGGCCAGCTGGGCCACCATATAAGCTCCTAGGGGGGAGGGGAAACACGGCAGGCTGTGCCACGGCCGGTGGTTGAGGGGCTGGCATTAGACACCACCTGGTGGGCCCTAATGCTTTGGCTCTCCCTACTACCCTGCACTTCCTCTCAATATGCTTCACGGGCTCACTGATTGGAGCTCTGCTCCCAGACCTGTGCCTTGGATTCTCAGCCTTTGGTGAGGATTCTGTTTCATGTTGTAAAGGGACCGTTTGTGTGTGTGCATGCTCAGTCGCTCAGTTGGGTCTGGCTCTTTGCGACCCCATGGACCATAACCCACCAGGCTCTTCTGTTCATGGACAGTGACAAATTAGCAAAAGTGACACAGCCTGTCTGTCCCCAGCTGACCAGGTGGTATTTTAAGAATACTGGAGCGGGTAGCCATTCCCTACTCCAGGAGATCTTCCCAACCCAAGGATCAGTCCACGTCTCTTGTATTGGCAGGTTGATTCTTTACCACTGCGCCATCTGGGAAGTCCAAAGAACCGCTTAGGACCACCAAATTTCCACCCAAACCATGACCTCTGGACTGTGCCCCAGTGGTGTAAAGGATGATTCAAGTCCAGTTCAAGCTCAACTTTCTTTCATGATGCATGAGTTTGAGTTGTTGACTTTCATCCTTCCTGGGGGCCTACACCAGTCTAGCCTCTCCTACTGTGGTCCTCACTCTTCCCAGCTTCTTCTAATGCTCCATCGCCCCACTGTGAGGTTCCAACAAACTATGCTGCCACATAGCAAAGACAGGAAAGAAACGCGGGCAGGTCACTGCCACTAAGGGTGTCTGCCTCCCCCGAGTCTTATATAAAGGGATGTGTGCTGGAGGAGAAATCGCCCTCCTCATCCCTGGAGGACCTGCGGGTGTGAGAGATCATTTTCAATCCTGCTCCATCTGGGCTGGTGCTTTTTCCAGGGCAAATTAGCAAGAGTCAGTTTTACGAGCTGCAATAGGGAGTTTTGTGCAAACAAATTTTCTAAGTGATGATAACCAGCCTAGTTTACAGAAGAACAAACAGTGCTTTGCAATTGATAAAATCAGTCAAGCTTGCAGCAGGCTTTGTGTGGGTGAGTAGAAGTCTGGGCTGGCTGTCAGGGACCTGGTCATTTAACTCTTTGACCCAACAGCGGAGATGAGCAAAACAAACAAACCAAACTGGGATTACTTAAAACAAGCAAAGCAATTTAGACAAGTCAGAAGCTAAGGTCAGGAAGAGGAAAACCAGCCACCACTATTATTATTTTAACCATTTTCTCCAGTTTTTTTCCATATGCATATAAAATCTCAATGCCAGTCTCCATAAACTTTGGTATCCAGGTTTTAAAAGTTAACATCAATAAATGTTCTTCACGGTTGTTTCTCTTGATGGCTGAATAATTTTCTATTACTGAGTGGGTGCTTTGTATTTTCTGTAGTTTTCTCTTGATTTCAATTTTTCCATTTTTATTGAATCTTAATCAATATATTCAATTATCTGCTCTTGCATGCTTGCTCAGTCATGTCTGACTCTTTGTGACCCCATAAACTGTAGCCCACCAGGCCCCTCCGTTCATGGGATTATCCATCAAGAATCCTGGAGTGGGTGCCATTTCCTTCTCCAGGGGATATTCCTGACCCAGGGACTGAACCCAGGTTTCCTGTGGCTCCTGCATTGGCAGGCAGATTTCCTTACCACTGAGCCACCTTAGCCAACCTGCTTAATGCCGAGCTGTGGGGTGACTTTTATTTGTATACATTGGCAATTAATAAAGGACATTTCTGTAGAAATATTTATACATTTGCATTTGTGTGCTGTTAAACGATAAACTGAGAGTCTGAGTAAAAACTGATTAGCGTGGGGTAACCCCAAACCAGAAGTGCTTGGAAACACTCCTCTCCTAGGAGCTGGAAAGAAAATTCTATAGAGAGAAGGCAGAAGCAACGTGGGACAATGATTGATTGGCTCTGGCTTACCGCCTAGCTGGCTGTTGTGATTGGCCAGCTGTTGTGATGGGGTCATCCTCAGTGTTTAGACTTTGGAACCTTGGGGCATTTACAGGTCCAGACTCTGTTTGCATACACTGCGGCAGTGGCATCAGAACCACATCATTCTGATGGCTTCCTGTTAAATTAACAGCATCACTATGAGCTGGTGACTGTCTGATCTTTTAGGCACAGAAGCTGGACTTCCATGAGTAAGGACAAACAGGGGTTCCAAATATTTACAAGAAACCGAGGAAAAGTGATGCCCATTTCCTCATGTTTTGGCAACTGTAGGAAAGGTTCACTTCAAGAGCTTATGATACAGCCTACAATGGGGGACTTATAAGAATAAAACTTGGATGAAAGTGTCTTCCTAGCCTTCTGAGAATGCTGAGTGCTTAGCCGCTTCAGTAGTGTCCTCTTTGTGACCTTATGGACTGTGGCTGCCAGGCTCCTCCGTCCATGGGGTTCTTCAGCCAAGAATACTGGAGTGGGTTACCATGCCCTGCCCCAAGGGATCTTCGCGACCAGGGACTGATCTCTTGAGGCTCCTGCATTGGCAGGCGGGTTCTTTTGCCACCAGAACTACCTGGGAAGCCCTCCTATCCTGTGTACACACGCTTAATTGTAGGATAAGCAGATCCTCCCTCAAAGGACTCTTGAAGGAAATTCTCCCTGGGGTATCAGTATGGTCCTGGTCCGAAGAGCATGTTATGTTTTATTTAATGATCATTGTGGATCCTGCAAACTTGTACAGCTTACTTTTTTGACTTCACACATTTGAGGCTCACCTCTGGCAAGTATTTAGGATCCTTCATTACACAATTCTCTGCTCAGCTCACCTTCACTTTCACTCCCAGTATGCTGTTGCTATTTAAGGTGATGTTTAGAGTTCCTAATGATGTGCAAAGAAAAAAAAAAAGTGTACACTATAAAAAACAGCATTTTTAAAAAACCAAAAAGAAATGTATCTGAGGTTAAAAGCGTTTGGCAGAGTAGGATTATGTGCAATATTTTCCAAGCTAGTTTTTGTAAGGTGTTTTTTTTTTCTTTTCTTTTCAACATTCAACGTTTTCAATAAAGAACGCACATGACTCTTATAAAGCGGATAGGAAGACCCATCAGCTTTGGAAATCACGAAAGAAATGCAAGCGGAAATCCCTCTGCACCATTTAATGACATCAGGAAATTGGAAACAGAAGCCTGAGAGCTCCAACGACTTACTAATTTGCCGATTCCTGTCACACACCGGACTTTAACACTTTTGTCCACAAAACATTAGCACTCCTTGCTGTTGTTAATGCAGCCACATTAAACATTTATATAGCATCTATATTCCCAGGGATGATTTGTTTCCGTTTTTCACTTGAGGAGCTGGCGTGGTCCAAGTCCCTCATGTGATGGTTAGGCAAAAAAAAAAAAAAAGCCTGCTTTGGTCGGAGAAGGCAGGTGCCAAGAGGTGACAAAACTTCAGACAGAAAAGTCTACCCATTTAGCTTTTTTCCATTTCCTTTACCATCGCCTCTGACTTTGAAGGGCATTTCCTAGGTACTGGGCTCTCTTCTCATTGTGGTGGATGCTAATAGCATCATTAAACTGCAGTTTCCCTAAGCTTACTTAAAAGGATGCGTGGATGTTGTGATGGCAGTGTTTCCAATTAGTGCAACACTTTTCACTCGATATTTTCAGTACTTCTCAAATGGAATGGTTAATTCATGGAAAATGAATTTAAAAGATTTAAGAAACCACTCCCTCCCAAACAGTTGCGCATTGAAACACCATCCAATTCTAAGCTTCTAAATCCACCTTTCATGGAAAATAGCTCCAGGAAACTTAATGGCCCCTCTCGTGCCAGGCTTCAGCAATACGTGAACCGTGAACTCCCTGATGTTCAAGCTGGTTTTAGAAAAGGCAGAGGAACCAGAGATCAAATTGCCAACATCCGCTGGATCATGGAAAAAGCAAGAGAGGTCCAGAAAAACATCTATTTCTGCTTTATTGACTATGCCAAAGCCTTTGACTGTGTGGATCACAATCAACTGTGGAAAATTCTGAAAGAGATGGGAATACCAGACCACCTGACCTGCCTCTTGAGAAATCTGTATGCAGGTCAGGAAACAACAGTTAGAACTGGACATGGAACAACAGACTGGTTCCAAATAGGAAAAGGAGTATATCAAGGCTGTATATTGTCACCCTGCTTATTTAACGTCTATGCAGAGTACATCATGAGAAATGCTGAACTGGAAGAATCACAAGCTGGAATTAAGATTGCCCGGAGAAATATCAATAACCTCAGATATGCAGATGACATCACCCTTACGGCAGAGAGTGAAGAGGAGCTAAAAAGCCTCTCTTGATGAAAGTGAAAGAGGAGAGCAAAAAATTTGACTTAAAGCTCAACATTCAGAAAATGAAGATCATGGCATCCAGTCCCATCACTTCATGGGAAATAGATGGGGAAACAGTGGAAACAGTGTCAGACTTTATTTTGGGGGGCTCCAAAATCACTGCAGATGGTGACTGCAGCCATGAAATTAAAAGACGCTTACTCCTTGGAAGGAAAGTTATGACCAACCTAGATAGCATATTCAAAAGCAGAGACATTACTTTGCCGACTAAGGTCCGTCTAGTCAAGGCTATGGTTTTTCCTGTGGTCATGTATGGATGTGAGAGTTGGACTGTGAAGAAGGCTGAGCGCCAAATGCTTTTGAAGTGTGGTGTTGGAGAAGACTCTTGAGAGTCCCTTGGACTGCAAGGAGATCCAAACAGTCCATTCTGAAGGAGATCAACCCTGGGATTTCTTTGGAAGAAATGATGCTAAAGCTGAAGCTCCAGTACTTTGGCCACCTCTTGCGAAGAGTTGACTCATTGGAAAAGACTCTGATGCTGGGAAGGATTAGGGGCAGGAGGAGAAGGGGACGACAGAGGATGAGATGGCTCGATGGCATCACGGACTCGGTGGACATGAGTCTGAGTGAACTCCGGGAGATGGTGATGGACAGGGAGGCCTGGCATGCTGTGATTCATGGGGTCGCAAAGAGTCGGACACAACTGAGCGACTGAACTGAACTGAACTCATGCCTCCCTTTTAGAACTGCCAGATAAAATAGAAGATGCCCAGTTAAATGTGAATTTCAGATAAATGCAATTTATTTGTATGAGTATATCCCAAATATTGCACACTGATTTCTCCACCAGATGAAGCAATCCTTCACCTCCAGTTAGAACAGTCTCTAGAAAAGAAGCTTAGTCAGTGTCTTATCACCGAAGTGGTTGTTATAGATGAGAAGAGATTTGGCAGTCTGAACAAATAGCCGGTTAGATGCTTCTTCTGAAAAGACAGGATGCTGTTCACTCTTTTGAGGCTGTCTGGGACTCACAGAGAGATGGCAATCCTGTATCCCACGGCTCATCTTTCTCCACTGGCAAGCATGGAAAAGGGGTCTGAAGAAGAAGCCTGGTGGCTGAGCAGCAGGAGGATAGGGGGAAAAGAGGGAGAGAGAGGAAACGAGCTGAGACCCTAAATCTGATTTAGCTCATGACCCTAAATCTGCCTGCTAGTCACCTAACTAAATCCACAAAATGCTTGGTGTGAAGAGATGTCTTACCTAACTGGAATGGCTGTTTCTCGGTGTTTCTGGGTGATGGAACGGAAGCAGCTCACACGGACTCATAGGCACTTAGGCAGCAGAGATGATGAAGAGGGAATCCCCCGGGAACTGCAGGAGTGGCGGAAATCCGGAAGGTCCTCTGACATCTGGGGGACACGTTAAGAGCAGAAGGAGCTTTCATTTTGGTATTCAGTTGCCTCAGTTCAAATCCTGTATCTACAACCTACCAGCTGTGTGATCTTAGATAAATACTTAACCTCTCTAATCCTCAGATTCCACATCTTTAAAAAAAGAGTGGTAACAACTGCATCTGGAGGCTGGTCAGTGAAAATAATCTAGAGTAGGAGTTTGTTGTTCAGTTGCTCAGTCGTGTCTGACTCTTTGCAAATCCATGAACTGCAGCACACCAGGCTTCCCTGTCCTTCACCATCTCCCAGAGTTTGCTCAAACTCATGTCCATTGAGTTGGTGATACCATCCAACCATCTCATTCGCTGCCACCTTCTCCTCCTGCTCTCAATCTTTCCCAGCGTCAAGGTCTTTTCCAATGAGTCAGCTCTTCGCATTAGGTGGCCAGCGTATTTGATCTTCAGCTTTAGCATCAATCTTTCCAATGAATATTCAGGGTTGATTGCTTTTAGGATTGACTGGTTTTATACCCTTGCAGGCCAAGGGACTCTCAAGAGTCTTCTCCAGCACCACAGTTTGAAAATATAAAATTTTTCAGTGCTCAACCTTCTTTATGGTCTAGCTCTCACATCCATACCTGGCTACTGGAAAGGCCATAGCTTTGACTGCCCAGAAAAGTTTTATTTGAGCTAAACTGAGGATCACAGCCCAGAAGACAGCCTCTCAGGTCACTCAGGAACTGCTCCATTGAAGTGTGGTTTTCAGCATAGCTTTTTATCTCATCAGAACAAAGAACACTAAACCAAGGTCAGGGATGCATTCCTTCAGGATTTTATTGAGTCAGTATGGCTTTGGCACCTAGGAAGGGAGTCTTACGAAAGGAGGACAAGCATTCAGGTCCCAGGGAGGCATTCAGTGTTTATTTTTATTTTTTTAATTTAAATTTATTTATTTTAATTAGAGGCTAATTACTTTACAATATTGTATTGGTTTTGCCATATATCAACATGAATCCACCACTGGTGTACACATGTTCCCAATCCTGAACCCACCTCCCACCTCCCTCCCCATACCATCCCTCTGGGTCATCCCAGTGCACCAGCCCCAAGCCTCCTGTATCGATGCAGGATACAGTGTTTATTGTTAACGTGGGCATTCTTTACTTCTGTGGCTTCCCAGGGGGCACTAATGGTGAAGAACCTGCCTGCCAGTGCAGGAGACACGTGAGACATGAGTTTGATCCCTGGGTCAAGAAGATCTCCTGGAGGAGAAAATGGCAACCCTCTCCAGTTATTCTTGCCTGGAATATTCCATGGACAGAAGACCCTGGTGGGCTACAGTCTATGGGTCCTCAAAGAGTTGGACACGATTTAGTGACCAGGCACACATTCTTTATTTCTGGTTGTGGTGCCCTTTTCTTTAATAAAGCAGATGTGCAGTGTATGTTTGAGAAGCCACAGACAGGCTGCTGTAGTTAGCATAAAATTTAACTCATGGATATACCAGAATGGCCTCCCATAGTCAATGTGTGAACATGTCTTTTATCAGGCTCTTTGAGAGTTAAATAAGACTCACTCAGTGTAAAGTAGGTATTCCCAAAAGTGTGTTTTCCCTTTCTCTTATGTCCATTATTGCTAGGAGATAAATATGTAGACAAAATGTTTACAGAATTGGAGAAAAAATTACACCCTTGTCCTGCAGCGAGCCACCATTGCTGGCTTCTTCATGACGTTCAGGTTACACACAGGAGAGGAGAGAGGGCAAGACGACGTCATAAGGGCAGGTTTAGATACACGGGCAACTGAGGCCATTTTTTTTTTTTCCTGCACAGCAAAACTGCCTTTACATACACACACACACACACACACACACGCACACACACACACACACGCACACACACACACACACAGACACCCAATTCAATCATCTTACAGACAACGGTAAAAAAAAAGCAGTAATTGAGTTGTTTGGAGTTATTCATAACAAGTCTTTTCTACATTTCTGGCATAATTGAATAATTCAAGTACTTAATAAAGATCTGGTATTTTCGACTTCCTCAGGACTACAGCAAGGAGAAGGGCCCCTTCTATCCTTTGGGCTTCCTGGTGGCTCAGAGGGTAAAGCGTCGGCCCGCAATGCAGCAGACCTGGCTTCGATCCCTGGGTTGGGAAGATCTCTTGGAAAAGGGAATGGCCACCCACTGCAGTATTCTTGCCTGGGAAATCCCATGGACAGAGGACCCTAGTAGGCTATAGCCCATGGGATTACAAAGTGTTGGACATGACCGAATGACTTCACTTCATTTCTATCCTTTGAGGTTCTGTGGTTAACCAAAGAATTAAATTGATTAAGACAGATGAACAGGAGAAAATAAACGACTTTAAATATGTGTCTAAACACGGGAGTTTACAAAAATATGAGAGTCGGGGTGATTCTCAGATGACTGAGGCTTATATAGCATCCCGAGTTGAGGAAAGAGACAGAGAAGGTGGCGTTGGGACTTGGGGTCGTGGGGGGAGGAGCCCCAGTTAGGGGGCAGGTGAGGAGAGGACATGGATATAAATACTGATAAGGTGCTGATCACAGGCGCACATGGACGTGTTCTCTCTGGAAGTAGATCTTCTCTGGGCACGCTTGCTAGTGGGAATTTCCATCTAGCTGTCTATTTCCTCGCCCCACTCTCCCCTCTCCCACCTCTTACGGGAAGGTGAAGACTTTTTCCTGTGTCTGCTTCTTCTCCCACTGTTTTTAACTTGAAATAATCCATAATCCAAAGTGGCATACTCGGGAGCGGCAAGTTCAGAACTCTTCAAATCCTTCAAAGTAAAGCAATACAAGGGGATAACTGTAACCAAACTTTACCCAGAAATAGCAGCAGGCTTGAAATAAAGACTTCCTCACAAATCCAAAAAAGAGGGGATATGCGTAAACATATAGCTGATTCACTTTGCTGTGCAGAAGAACTGACCCAACATTGTAAAGCACCCGCTGTTGTCATTCAGTGGCTCATTCGTGTCCGACTCTTGCGACCCCATGGACGGGAGCACACCAGGCTTTCCTGTCCATCACCATCTCCCGGAGCTTGCTCAAACTCATGTCCACTGAGTCAATGATACCATCCAACCATCTCATCCTGTGTCATCTGCTTCTCCTTCTGCCTTCAAACTTTCTCAGCATCAGGATGTTTTCAACCAGACTCCAGTAAAAAGAAGAAAGAAAGAAAGAAAAAAGACTTCCTCAGGATGATCTGTTACGTTCACAGCCTCTTCAGACCCCGCAGGGAGACCCGAGAACAGCGTTTCAGTCTATACCGTGAGTGTCAGGACAGCAGGAGAGGCTGGAAGAAAATGCCATTCAACCTGCTTTAATCTGAGAGCCAAAAAGCCAGAATATCTCTGACCTCTCACCCTGGCGAGGTGCTGCCTGGAGAACAGGCCTGAAGGAAGACCAGTGCGCCTGTCCCTCTCAGCACCCACGGGTGATGTCCACTGGGAGTGGTCTGCATCGCTGGATGCCGAGAGATGGGGAGAACTCGGCGGGGGCCGGATGTGTGTACACAGCAAACCCTCCCTCTCCGGAGACCAGGGCGTGGCAGTGGGCACAGTGGACAGGGCAGGTTGGACCCCTCTCCCCATCCCCAGAGAACTAGGAACCTGTAGGAGTGCATTGTCATCCCCTAAAGGAAAAAAGAGGGCTTCCCTGGGGGTCCAGGGGTTAAGAATCCACCTTGTAATGCAGGGGACATGAGTTCGATTCCTGGTCTGGGAAGATCCCACTGCAGAGCAAATAAGCCAGTGCCCTCTGACTACTGAGCCTGTGCTCTGGAGCCTTAGAGCCGAAACTACTGAGTCCACGTGCCACAACTACTAACACTGGTGCTCCACAAATACCGAGCCAGCACTCTGGAGCCCAGGGGTCACAACCACTGAGCCCGTGCACCCTAGACCCCATGCTCTGTAACAAGGAAAGCCAATGCAGTGAGAAGCCCCCACACCACAAGAAGAGTAGCTCTGCTTTCTGCAGCTGGAGAAAAGCCGTGTGCAGCAACAAAGACCCAGCAGAGCAAAGTAAATAAATAATACCAAGAAATGTTTAAAAAACAAACAAGGAAAGAGGAGTGGATGGTGGATCTCAGGTCTGGCCATGGCTGGGTGATCTGGGTAGCTGATCGGGACATTTGGATTCTAAGAGCAACTCTCCGAGCCCGCTGCAGACAAGAGCGCTCCACAAGCAGATTCCACCCAGAAATTAGGACTGCAGATGACTCTTTGTGTTCTCAGCAGTTCCGGCCAGAAACAATTACCCACTTGGCTCATTTAAACAAGTAACAAATGCTAATTGTCCCCACAATTAGCCAAGGACTGTTACAGCGACTTGTGCCTACCAGCTCAGAAATGAGAAGCGTGGTCGGCAGGGACAGAAAAGGAGTGAAAATTCAGCCTCAATGGGTAGTCCATCCCTTCATCCTGCATTTCTTTCCTTTCCATGTGAAGTGAGGGGTGCGAGGTGTAAAAAGAGGGAGATTGGGCAAGGTGAAAGAAAAGAAAGAAAGTGAAGTTGCTCAGTCATGTCTGACTCTTTGTGACCCCATGAACTATAGCCCACCAGGCTTTTCTGTCCATGGGATTCTACAGGCAAGAATACTGGACTGGGTTGCCATTTTCTTCTCCAGGGGATCTTCCTGACCCAGGGACCATGGAACCCGCATGCTGAACTATAAATGCATAGAATCCTAGGAGACCTGTGGTCCATTTCCAATCCTTATTATCATGCAATGCCCTGGAGGGGAGGAGGAGGGGAGTAAAGGAGGAGGAGGAAGACAAGGAGGGGAGAGGCGCTCCCTACACAATGCAACATTCCCCCCAGTTCTGGAAGTCTCCCAAGGCCCTGCCTGGCTTCTCTGGTGGGTAGACGAGACCCCTGGGAAGACAGCCAGCCTTGCAGAGTAAAGCTCCATCTTTGAAGACTCCAACAGAGGGAAGGAGTGGGGGTGTGGACTGGTTCACACTGTCCTTCTGAAGTTGTTCCCATGAGGAACTGGAGCCCTGTCTGAGCATCACTCTTCTTATCTGTGTTCTTCTGTGTTTGTATCTAGCTTTATGCTTTATTTTCCCCAGATTTTCTGAGCACCTTGTGCAGCTTTTGCTCCAAAAGGATAGTGTTTATCCTCCACTAGGGACAGCAGGTGGACTCAAGCCCTCTGTCCTTTGCAGCGATGTTAATAAAAAAAACAAAGCAAGGAATAATAAAGCTTTAAAGGAGTTTAGGATTAATACCTACACACAACTATATATAAAATAGACAATCAACAAGAACCTACTGTATAGCACAGGGAACTCTGCTTGATATTCCGTAATGGCCTATATAGGAAAAGAACCTGAGAAAGAATGGGTATGTGTGTGTGTATAACGGAACCACTTTGCTGGACACCTGAAACTAACAAAATGCTGTAAATCAACTATACTCCAATATAAAATAAAAATAAATTTTAAAACTTCATAAAGAAATAGGACAGACAGAAAGAAAGGAGACTGAAGGATGTTGCTCTGTGAAGCCTTCCTGCAGGCAAACACCCCCCATTTACTTTTCTCCATTGCCAATTTCCCACATTCCAACAGATCTGACTGACAAATTTATTCTGCTCTCCCAGTGATTGATGAAAGTTGAAATATTCATCTGCCCCAAGGCGTTTATATTACAAAAATCGATACTTGAAAAGTTTCCCGATTATTCTCCCCAAAGAAATTCACAGTAGCAGGCATTTTAGACAATTCAGGGCTTCTTAGTGTCTGCACATCAGTAACACATGAACAATATAAATGTCAAATTCGTGCATATATATTATTGATGAGTTTTATGATGCATGTAATTTTTATCAGGAAATGTATTGGGTGAAATGCACATTTTCGGTTCATATACACCTTAAAACTTTTCGTGGGCAAATTTTTGCCACTCACATTTGTTTGAAGAATCCAGATTTGTCTGTAACTGTTTAAGGTTTTTCAGATCTCGGTTAACTGAGAAACCCATTAGGGTTATCAAGAGATCCCTCCCCTGCTATCCGTGAATTCTTGAACGACACTTGAACTCTGGAGAAGACGGATGGTCTTAGTGCTAGAGTGCTTGCGTATGGTGAGGGTCCACTCAAAAGAAATGACAGCGGACATACGGGCAAGGAGGAGATGCGAAATGAAAATAGCTCCTGCCATATCAATAAACAAGAAATGCCACAGCCATCAATGATTTCTGGCCTCCAAATGGGAATGAGGGCTCCCCAAACTGCGATCCAGTGGATGCTGCCGACTCCTGCGGTGATTGCTGAGAAGCTGGCGGAATGCAAGGAGCCAGCGGAACAAGAAAACAGGATTGGCCCCAGATAGCTGAGGTGTTTATGGAAGGAATGGATTCAATGGGCTCAGAGGCCTGCACCTTCCCAAATATAGAATGTTAAATTCCTTACCTTGATACCTGATCTTTGATGTTCAGACTGTCTGCTCCCTTTGTTGCAAACTTGTATATAGCCTGACTTCCCTTCCTCTTTGGAGCAGTTTTCTCAGAGCTACTGAGATGCTGTCGCCCAGGCTAAGAGTCCTAAACTTTCCCACCAAGTAAAATCACTCTCTACGTTCAGGTTGTGACTATATGGTTTCAGTCGACAGAGGAAAAGTCAGTGGTGTGTCAGAATATGCGTGTCATCTGAGGTTTTAGGACGGGAGTGTTATATGCTCGAATGTGTGTGTTTTGCCGATGCTAACACTGTCAAATCCACACACGCAGAAGCCCTGAACTCTGCTGGGCTTTTAATCCTAGCAATGCGCAGCAGCACAGACATTTCACAGGCTCTCTCAACAATGATTAACAGGGCTCAGACTGACCATCTTTGGAGGGTCCCCTGGTGGGATGCTACATGGAACAGCGGCCCTCCCAGGCCATGAGCAAGGGTGAGCAAATGTGGCCAGCTTACTTGGCTTCTCTCCTGGAGCAGGAGAGAAAATTCTGGGATGAGTTGTGATAAGGCAGGATAAGCATGCACTTTTTTGCAGTACCTTTTCCAGGGAGTACATCCACCTCCCCCGCACTCAGGGCACTAGAATTTGACAACATTCCATTCTGATTCCTCCCTGGAGGTCAGCATTCTTAAGTCGCAGCTCCTCAGGACTTGTGAAGGTGAGAAGCCATCCTCAATTTCTTGGGAGGAATTTCGAAGACTAAAAGTCAAACAGCCTCCAACCAACGGCATGTTCTGGAGCACCTGCCTTTTTTTTTTTTTTCTGAAGGCAGCACCTCTCCTGGATCAGGGCAGAGCCCATCTGCTGTGATATCCTGGGATTTGTAAAATAACAGGTCTTGTCAAAGGATGCAGTCAGCGACAGAGCTGTTCCTTACTTTAGCTGCAATGTGGAGAAGTAAGTCTTCTTATCTGATGTACTCAGGGGAATAGCTGATGGTGAAACAAAGTTTGCTAAGGAATCACAGATACAGAATATTTTACTTTAACTTAGAAGGTATAAAAATATAATTTCTTGGCCACTCTTGGTTTGAGAGCCAAGTTCTGTCCTTTGAGTGAGGCCTACTGATTGGGGTTCTCCATCATTCTTCTTGCAAAATCAGATCTTTATTGCCTCATGTGAAATTTCCAGATATGATTTCTCATGGAGCATAAACTTTAGAACACTTAGCACTGAGAGGGTCAAATCCTAGATTTGTACAATTGCCATTCCACCCCCAAATTGTTCATCCTTCTCTTGGCCACACTTTTCCAAAAACATTTTAAGAGACTCATTCTTATCCAGTCCTTCCAGAATATTTGTCTTAGTTTTCATCGAAAACAACTTTCTCTTAGGCATGCATATTTCATAGATTTCATGTAGCATTTATTTAAATTACGTAATTACAGAGATGAATGTACCTGAGCTTATCAGAAGACACCCCCCTGGCTTCAGGCTACAGGCCACTTTGAACCTGAGGATCTGCAAATATTGGTTAATCCTGCAAAGGAGCATCTGCTGTAGAAGCCAGCAAGCGAGCTGAGTCATTTCAGTCATGTCCGACTCTTTGCAACCCTCTGGACTGTAGCCCACCAGGTCCATCTGTACGTGGGATTCTTCAGGCAAGAATACTGGAATGGGTTGCCATTTCCTCCTCCAAGGGATCTTCCTGACCAAAGGATCAAACCTGTTCCTCCTGTATTACAGGCAGATTCTTTACCCATTGAGCCATCAGAAAAGGCCTCGCTGTAGAAAATACAGTCCACTCTAAGATTCTCCAGCTCCTTACCTCCTGAATATGTAGAGTATGCAAACTTCCCCAGGGCTTACCATAGGCTGCAGGCGGACAGGTGAGCGCCGTAATATCAATACTTATACTGTACTGCTCAAAAGTGGCTGAGCAGGCAAGACAGTGGCCCAGTTTCACTCTTTTGCACATGGCGGTCCAGTTTTCCCAACACCACTTATTGAAGTCACCGTCCTACGTGCACTGTGTATTCTTGGTTCCTTTGTCATCCACACGGAACTGCTCCTTCACAGATGCCATGGTGGACGGTCTCACGAGCGAGATACGGTCTGAGTGCTGACAGCATCCCCTTGCTTGCCCAGAGGCTGCTGAAGGACTTGGTTGGCCCTGGCAGGTCAGTCTCGGTAGTGTCAGATCCCAGTTATTTCAGGCAATGGTGTGGCTCCCCTCTTCCCAAACCAGTCTTCCCTTTATGACAGGTACAAGATGCTTCCCCAGAAGACAGATGGAAACCTGCCTAAGGACAGGGCCCTCCAGCTCAGCTAGCCCACCCGGCACAGCGTCAAGATGGAGACTGCCTCTAATGCAGCCCCCAGCTGTGTGCGCATGCTCAGCCGTGCCCAATGCTTTTACAGGCCATGGACTGTAGCCCGCCAGGCTCCTCTGTCCACGGAATTTTCCCGGCAAGAATACTGGGGCCAGTTGCCCTTTCCTCCTCCAGGGAATCTTCTTGACCCAGTGATTGAACCCGTGCCTCCACCTCTCCTGCATTGCAGGTGGATTCTTTACCACTGAGCCACCTGGGAAGCCGCTCCCATCCCAGCGACCCATTAACTAATGATGAAACTGAAACAAACCCAAACTAAAAATAAACTCGTAACAGCCTGAAAACTAACAGCAATGATTACCCAGTTGGTAGAGTTTGGAGGGTGGAAGATTGTTCTCACTTACCATTCCAGGTTCAAAAACTGAACTCATCAGTGGCTTGTATGCCAGAGTACAACACCATTATACTCTGCAGTCCTCATGCTTCTGATCTAGGAAGGGCTTAGATGAGAAAAAAGCCTGAGTTAAACTAACGTCAGAGAAAGTGTCAAAATGTCTGGATGGGAAGGGTCATCACAAAAGTCCTATGATTGGTTTGAATTTTTAAAACAGAATAAAAAGCTAAAAACCAAACAAAAATTCTGAGAAAAATGCTTACTATAGAAAAATGGGGATGAAATATTAAAACTCTTCATATCTATCAAGTCCTTATAAAAAAGGATGTTAATCACAGCATTATTGAGAATTGTAAAGGTGTGGAAAAGTAAAAGGTTTAGTCACTTAGTTGTGTCTGACTCTCTGCGACCCCATGGATGGACTGTAGCCCACCAGGCTCCTCTGTCCATGGGACTCTCCAGGCAAGAATACTGGAGTGGGTTGCCATGCCCTTCTCCAGGGAATCTTTCCGACCCAGGCATAGAACCCAGTCTCCTGCATTGCAGGCAGATTCTTTACTCTCTGAGCCACCCAGGAAGCCCATAAAGGTGCAGAAATAATCTAAATGTCCAACGCTAAGGAAATGCTGATAGATTTTTCTACGTGCATAAAACGGTAGGTTGGAGTATAAAGACATATTTATCAAGAATTTTAATGACATTAAAAATGCTCAGAATGGAAAATAGGAAAGGGGAAGCGCATATATATCGCACGCTCAGGTGTGTGTACACGCTTGCGCCTGTGTGTGCATGGTATGTTTGTAGGCATGCGTGTGGGTGTGCATGCAGATAGACATGCACTTGTGAGCCCGTGCGTGTGCACACCTGTGCTTGCGCATCTTTATTTCACCAAAGCAAAATCTCAAGAAAACTTCCCAGAATAACTAGAGCAGTTATCCCTGAGGGATGAGGTTATAGAGTGACTTATATTCTCTTTAATTTTCTACGATAAGCATGTACTGCTGTTAAAATCAGGAAAAAAAAACAATAAAAAGATGTTAACATGGGAAGATAACAAAAAAATCTATAGTTCTCAGAGATACATGGGAAAATAACCCAAAGAGGAGACATTCCAGAGATAATAAAATATTGAAAATGTTCCCCAAATAAAGAGGAGTAATATAATGCAGCTTGGCATGCATGTTTCCTGAACTGCATTAGTGACTGTATTCATTAAAGGATCTCTGAAGCTGGGGTGAGTGCACTAAAGGCCAATCTCATTCCCCCGGCGGGGAGAACAGAACTTTTCAAACCTAATTCAGCAACACAGGTCAAGAGGCTTATTAAACATATTCCCAACTTCTCGTACAGAGGAATTCACTTTAAAGAAATGCTCTGAAATTCAAAAACAGATTCCTGCACCAAAATGCAAATCACATCGTTATTTATAGTAGCGGAAAACTAAGAGTGAAGTGAGTGCCCAGTAATTTCCAAAATTAATGAAGTGTTGGTGAAACGACTGAAGAGTATTCAACTGATAAATGCTATTCAGCCTCAGAAACCTGCGCTAAGTTCAAGAAAAAAATGTCTGTAGTGGTATAAGGTGCTCTTGAATGTATTAATTTGAATGATATGCGTAGTTAAATACTGGCAAGCTCATTCAGGTTGATGCTCATAGAGGTGATTCTTAATGGTTTGCGATATGTATAGAAAGAAGAAAATGCAAGTGAATATTAGGAGTGGTCCCTGAGTTGTCTCTGTGTTAATATCATGGTGATTTTCATCCTCTTCTCTGTGGATTTTCAGTAAAATATTGTACAGTAAATAGTATAATTTTGTACTTACAAGAAATAATAAAATGACTATCATTATCCACCTTGCCCCCACGAACAGTCTGTTCCTTAAAAAATTAAGAACTGATTGTAAAATTTTCTTTGTGAGCTTTTTTTCAGATTATGAAGAAAACTAGAGCAATTAGTCTATCTCCTATAAGTCTTGATTTAACAATTGTTGACATTTTGCCATTAAAAAAGCTCTTCTTTTTGCTGAAGTATTTCAAAGTCAGATGTTATGCTATTTTTCACCCAAATATTTACTTGAGCATGCATTTTGAAAAGATGCCAAAATTTTTCTTCACTTCTGCTATCTTACCTAATAAAATAATACCATGTACATATTTAAAATCTCAAAGTTATCTCACCCTCTTGCCATAATTTCTGGCATGGTTAACCATGATACTAATATAGTTGAAGTTCCTTTTCGTTTCTCTTTAATTCTGGAGACACCTGGTAAAAGTGAGATGGAAGACTGCAAGAGAGTGTGTTCCTGGCATTGTTCATGGGAGCTGACGCCTCAATTCCATCTCAGCAGTAGGCAGTTCACAAAACACTGAATTTAAAGGTCACATCTCTGTGGTGGCTCCATGTGGGAACCCAGACCTCCAGCTGCTCAGTACAGGGATGGTTCAGCATCTGCATATAAATAAATTCAGTGCAAACGTGGTGCTCTCTGGATGGGGGCAAGGAACCAGCATAGATGATGGCAGCATAGCATACAATGGGTGGGAGAGGCGAGATTCGGGGTCACGTGTTGACCCACTCTTGAGTGGGGCACAATTCTTTCATGGAATATTATGTCCAGTGTATATTAGGAGCAGAAGTAAATTAGTGATACCCTAGCCTCTCATACAGCTTAGCAATGGCATGGGAGACGTGGGCAAGAGCAAGGAAGGTCAGGGTGCTAACCTTGTAGTCGAAAACCTTTTATATCATCCTGTTGATCTTGGGGGCTGGTGGAAATACTCTCCAGTCTCTCTTCTTTCACTTTTTCCAGCCCTTTCCAATAGTCTGGAAAGGTTTAACCTATCCAGTTAGAGAATCATCTGTCAAATAAAAGATATTTGGCTACTACTAGACTGGAACCAGGGCTTTGATCCCTGTCGGGAAGATCCCCTGGAGGAGGACATGGCAACCCACTCCCGTATTCATGCCTAGAGAATCCCATGGACAGAAGAGCCTGGTGGTCTACGGTCCATAGGGTTGCAAAGAGTTTGACATGACTCAAGCGACTTAGCATGCACGCACACAAGCTGGAACCACTGAGTGTATCCCTCCCTCCCCCATACACGCTCCCCAGATGCTTGAAAAGTGAAGAACTGGACCCACTGTGTGTAGTGCCCAAAAGGGCCAGCCTACAGGCTGTAACAGATTGTCCAAGGGTTGGGACCACTCGGCCTTCACTGAAATTAGCATCATCCTCTGGCTTATTTTCAGCTGTTGCGGACTTCCCCTAGACTGGCCAAGTCCCTAAATAGACCAGTTAGAGCCGTTGGAGGGCTGATCTCTTGAGTCAGGGTGGGGCATTTCCTCCACTGACAATAAGTTTTGCACGTGTTTCCACACGCATGGAGGAAGGCAAGCCAAGTTCATGGAATGAGGAGGCAGTTCTCTTGGCCCCAGGGGAAAGGAAGCAGCTTTTATGACCCACTGGGGAGAGAGAGGTCACCCTGCCATCTCTCACACCATCAAAGGAGGTCTAATCAGGCAGCAGGAGGTTCAGGAAGCGGCTGGATTCGATGCCAGGCACGTGGAGGTGTTTGGGATTCCGAGCTGGCCAGTAGCCAGGGTCCCCAGAGCAGCCTCGTGTGGAGAGATGGGCTAGCTAGAACTGTTCAGTGCCAGGCCTGTGCAAGCTCGCTCTGCAAGCAGAGCGTCTGGTTCCCATTGGCATTTCAAAGGGGCTGAGACACCATCCTGGCTGAGAGGCCAGTACAAGACACCAGGGAAGAAGGGTATGGTCCAGCCTCACCCCAAGCACAGCAGGGCTGAGTCATAGCTACCAGACCTATCTGAGCCTAAGAGCCTGGAGGTGGTGGGGCTCTGCTCTGTCCCCTGTGCCAACTGTGATGAAAGCAGGTGTCCAGCAAGGCTAAGCCTGCCGTTTCCAGAATATCTTGGTGGCCACAACCGTGCAGGCATGAGACCCTTTCCATTATTAGGGCATCGCAAACAGCCAAGGCTGGTGACCCCCACTAGGTGCTTGTCCTATACCTTCCTGCAGCCTTGATCCTAACAGGTTTGTCCCTTGTACTAAGATAGTCATTGACCCCTTTAGAACAGTGGCATAAATAAACACACAGTTCTGGGGCCAGACCTCCCGAGTGCAAGGTCTAACTCTATTACATACTCACTGTGTATAAACTTTATTATATCAGCTATCTATGGCTGTTTGTAACATAGGAAAAAAAGTGAAAGTTAGTCACACAGTCGTGTCCGACTCTTTTCGATCCCATGGACTGTATGTAGCCCGCCAGGCTCCTCTGTCCATGGAATTCTCCAGGCAAGAAGAATGGTGTAACATGTATCTCCTTATTAAAATAAACACACACACACACACACACACACACACACACACACACACACACAAAATACCGAAGAGTTGTTCAGAAGCAACTGGGAATACTATTTAATGCTCACATAGCACTAATTTACCAAAATATTTCTTATCTCTAAAATGTTTGCCTTTAATCTCATGAACCTGCCTATCACTGTTACTGAGCATTGTTTTCATGCTTAGAAGGCCAACAAGGAGCGTCGGCACGGCTCTGCCCCAGGGCACCAGCTCACCACTGAGCTGAACCCATTCCTCCACTTGCTAGGTTTGTGGCCTTTTGTTTATAAGCAATAGGAGAGCAAAACCCTCTCTGTCTG
Source organism: Capra hircus (assembly GCF_001704415.2). Classification (NCBI taxonomy): domain Eukaryota; kingdom Metazoa; phylum Chordata; class Mammalia; order Artiodactyla; family Bovidae; genus Capra; species Capra hircus. The sequence goes on along the minus strand of NC_030810.1, from coordinate 6,770,863 downwards.
CCAGAGTGAGCCAACGGACCAAATTGAGATAGGGGTGAATGAAATGACTTACAGTATTTAATTTCGTTATTGCTATTCATTGGCCAACACAAATTTATTTTTTGCTATATGAGACAGGCTTACTATTTAAACCTTTATCAGGCTGGTCTGTTAGCAAAATCTAGGAGTATGAAGTAACTTAGCTCTTAGGAGTATGGTGACGGGTTAGTCACTCAGTCATGTCTGACTCTTTGCAACCCCACGGACTGTAGCCCACCAGGCTTCTCTGTCCATGGATTTCTCCAGGCAAGAATACTGGTGTGGGTTGCCATTTCCTTCTCCAAGGAGTATAATAAATAAGGAAAATATGCACATATGTAAATACATAAAATGAATATGGAGAACTCTGCCCATTAGTACTCACATTTGAAGAATGTTGTTTGAGAGAGCAGTGTTTGCCCAAAATAATGACTCTTCAGTAGTAAGGTTTAAACCACATGTCACTGTAAAGGCAAGACATTTTTAAGCTGAGACTTCCTGCGTGTGTGTGTGCATGCTAAGTCACTTCAGCTGTGTCCAACTCTTTGTGACCCTATGGACTGTAGCCCACCAGGCTCTGTCCATGGAATTCCCCAGGCAAGAATACTGGGGTGGGTTGCCATGCCCTCCTCCAGGGGATCGTCCCAACCCAAAGATCAAATCCGTATCTTTTGTGGCTCCTGCATTGCAGGCGGATTCTTTACCGCTGAGCCACCGGGGAAGCCCAAAAACCTTTCCAGTGGGCCCAAAATAATCTCCACCGGCTGAACACTTTCAAGAGAAAACCCTTCACTGAATCAGTCTCTAAGTTGGGAGCCACAAGCAGTAGGACACAAAGCCCTGGTTGTCTCTGATGAGATGCATTTAGTAAGTGGATGAAGGCACAGGGGGAAGTTGGCCAGAGCTCAGCCATGCCTGTGGGTTCCTGCTCACTTTATGTTAATAGAGCTCCACCAGATTGAAGGCTCCTGGGGCAGAGACTCTGGCGTCCCTATTCTCAGTCCTCCAGGAGACACAGCGCCACGCTCAAGGTAGGCTCCAAGATGCGCCGCAGGAGTTCATTAGCTCAGCGGGTGAAGGTCTAAGCAGGTAGAATCACTGCAGACCTCCTCTGAATCTGGTCCTGCGAGCACACATCTGCTGTTAACATACTAACGATTCCAAGGGGCTTTTCCAAGCTTCCCCAGGAATCTACATCTTACAGCATGTCAGTATCTCTCAGTTAAGGTAAGGCTTTGGTGCTGTTTCTTACATTACAGGTAGGTCTGGCAAATGGAGTTCATAGGCCAAAGGATCACAATATCCCAGAATGCTAATGGCTTAAAGAAAGAGAGTTTCCTCTGGTGGCTCAGATGGTAAAGAACCTGCCCGCAGTGCAGGAGACCCAGGTTCAACCTCTGAGTCAGGAAGATCCCCTGGAGAAGGGAATGGCAACCCACTCCAGTATTCTTGCCTGGAGAATCCCCTAGACAGAGGAGCCTGGCAGGCTACAGTCCATGGGGTTGCAAAAGAGTCAGACACGACTGAGTGACAAACACAACACCACCAAGAAAGAGAGACATTACACTTAAAACCCAACATTCCCAAGAAATATGAGGCTCACTGCTTCATCACTCATTTCCAGACTTTCCTGATAGCTCCTTGGCTGTCCTTTAGGAACCCATGGCAAAGCTGCCTTATCTTGTCCCTAAAGGGTGATTTGCCCAGGGTTTCACCTCCCCCCTTTCCTTTGGCTCTGGGGTTTTGTATGCAGCCCTTGTAAAGATATGGGGTGGCTCTGGCCACAGAGAAGCTGCTAAACAGATTCCCTGGGTCAGCATCTGGCTGAGCCCAAGCAATGCACCCTCCCCCAGGCCACGTGGCCAGAAGGCCAGCTCTCTAATCACGGCTTGGCCTCACCATCAAAGGGTCTGGGCCAACCCATCTTGCGTCCTTCAAAGTCCAAAACTTGAGTATAATTAGTAGATGATTTCCCTGTGGAAAAGGGTTGGAAATCCTGCTTTGTGTCATCGTGGCCACGAGCAGGCGGGGCGTGGCTTCCTCTGCGAGGACTCCTGTGTGTGGTCCAGATGCCAGGCTGCTGCCAAAGGCATGGACCCCAGAAGCCAGCCCCAGCGTGTCATGTTCAGCACCACCTTCCCCACAAAGCACCCACACCACACAGGGGCCACGGCAAACCTGGGGCCAAGGCGATGAACATCCAAAATGCGATGTGGGTGCTCATGGAGCTTGTCACAAAGCCCCTGAGGTATGACTGGGCACAAAGGGCCCCAGAGATGGCTCACTGGCAGAGTGGTTCTGGACACGTGTTCACCAAAAGACAGGGCACAAGTGAGGCGAGGAGATGAATTTGAAAACCGTGGGGCCTGAGGGAGGCAAGGTGGCGGCAGGTAATGCCAGCTCTGGACACAGACCTTATGGGTCCAAAACCCCCATGCGCCAAGGGTGGGATTGCAGGGGCATGTGCTGAGAACTTGGCAGGACCTCAGCCTCCTTTTCTGAGCCAGGATAGGGTCACCAGAACAGTTCCTGTCATGATGACAAAACCCATCTCATCATGGTTAACATGGATAACCCATCAATCAGGGTTTTCCCTGATGGCTAAATGAGGGCTTTAACCATTTAATGTTAAATGCTTAAATGAGACCATTTAACCTGAGGGTTAAATGAGACCACGTGTCGAAAGCCCCACTTAGCCAGAGCAGGCCCCCAGCACAGACTCAGGAATGCAAGTGACGTGAATCCCAAGGCCATTTGCCTACAGCCAGGCCACGGATGCCATGTGGTTTCAATCCTCAAGGGCCGTGTTTTCCAAGTGGGCTCAGAATTACTGGTGTGCTGGTTACATGCAGACTCAGGGTTCCACCTCCGACCGTCTCAGTAGGAATCTCTGCAGTGAGACAGAAGGATACACATTCTCAAAAATCTCCCTAAAAGATTCTGATTAACACCAGCCCAATATGTGAGAACTGATGCTTTTGAACTGTGGTGTTGGAGAAGACTCTTGAGAGTCCCTTGGACAGCAAGGGGATCCAACCAGTCCATCCTAAAGGAGATCAGTCCTGAATATTCATTGGAAGGATGGATGCTGAAGCTGAAACTCCAAAACTTCGGCCACCTGATGTGAAGAACTGACTCATTTGAAAAGACTCTGATGCTGGGAAAGATTGAAGGTGGGAGGTAAAGGGGACCACAGAGGATGTGATGATTGGATGGCATCACTGACTCGATGGTCATGAGTTTGAATAAGCTCTGGGAGTTGGTGATGGACAGGGAAGCCTGGTGTGCTTCAGTCCATGGGGTCTCAAAGTGTCGGACTCAACTGAGCATCTTAACTGAATGTGTGAGAACCACAGTCTAGGTCCCCAACCCCACATCCAAAGTCAAGATAGAAAAACAAGCACGCCAGCACATGTTCTTACACAGAAGCGGTGCAGAAATGCTGGTCCCAGTGTCTCCAGGGGTGGGAGTGGGGGTCGGGGCAGTAGGGAGGAGGGGCAGGTGGGAGAGGGAGTCAGTGCCCCCTGAAGTAACCAGAGCTGGTCCCTTCTCCCCCTCTACCTCATGGTCAAAACAAAACACCCTCTGAAATGTTGCTTGAAACTTACCTATAGGCAACAGTAGCAAAAATTGAAATAATAAACTCAGGTTGTTTATCGTTTCTGAACGGCATAGAGTCTCAATTTATCCCATTAGATGGGCCCCCTGGCTTTCTCATTCTGGTTTTGCAGAGCCTGAAGTTGTAACTGGTTCAAGGGCACCCTAGACAGCCTTTGATGAATGAAAGGGGGTGGGGACCAATTGCTAAAAAACAAACAGCATTGCTTTATGGCTCCCAAAACATTTTAGCCACTGCTGAGCAAACAAAGCCTACCTAGTAAAGTTCATAGGCAGCCCATCAACAGGACAGGGGGTGTGTTCCAGGGGGTGTGTTCCAGACATTTTCCTTCTTGTGTTGTGTGTGTGCGTGTGTGTGGTTATGCCTGACTCTTTGTGACTCCGTGGACTGGAGCCCGCCAGGCTCCTCTGTCCATGGAATTCTCCAGGCAAGAATACTGGAGTGGGTTGCCATTTCTTCCTCCAGGGGATCTCCCCAACCCAGGGATCAAACCAGTGTCTCCTATGTCTCCTGCATTGGCAGGCAGGTTCTTTACCACTAGCACCACCTGGGACTTGTGCGGAAACAGGTGACTTCCTCACTTAGAGAGTCTGTCTGTGATGCCCCGGTCAGAAGTTGTTTTTCTCAGCCCCAAAAAGGGAAGTTCCACAGTCCCGCCCACTTCACAGATGCGGGAACTGAGGTGCAGAGCACGTGCAGCTAGCAATGGGTGGGGACGGGGACTCGGGCTTAGCCTGGGGTCCACTCTCAGCCTCTCTCCTGCCTTCTCTGGACACCTGCTCATTGGCGGGACCACACTGCCCATCACAGGGGGTGGTCATAAGTTTGGTGTGTTTCTCTCAGGACCACAGTATCTGTTCCTTGTCCTCAACTTCTCAGTGGTGCCAAATGGACACAGATTCAACAAGCATTCCTGAAATGAACTCCTTCGCTCTTCTTTCTGGCCTCATGCATGTCTGCATGCCCTGGGGAGCTAGGTGGTCAGGGAAGAGGAATTCAAGTCTCTCAAGCTCTGATCTGGGTCTGGAAGGGTCACTGGAAGACCACCAGGCTCGCCCCAGTCCCTCTGTGTTTACATGGCCTCTGGGGAAAGAGCAAGTGGTAGGTGGGGCTTGTCTAGATGCCACACAGTGGAGTAAATGATGGCTTTTGCTTCCCTGGCAACTTTCTGGCTAGTGAGCTATGTCAGGATCTCTCCTTACACGGCCACTCTCCCATGGGGGCAGTTACTGGAAGTTGCTCTGGAGATGCAGAGTAAAGTAAGGTTAGGCATCAGGGCTGTGAAGTCGGCCAGGCTGGGTTCAAATTCCAGGTCTTCTGTCGATGCTGTGTGGCCTGAGGCTGGCTCTAACCCTCTTCTTCACCCTCATCTATAAAACTGTGGGAGGGTGGTAATAAAAATAAAGCCCTTTGATGTCGTGAGCATGATGTGAGGTTGCAGTCAGTGCCTAGTGTATTAAGAGAGCACTCTTTAATCTTGCCTTTGTTGCTGGGGATAGGGTTAGGAGAAACTGGCTGCAAGAAGCTGTGTGACGTCATTTCTTAGAAGGAGTTCACGAAGAGGATCTTCTCAATGGAAACTACAAATACCTAGAGCAGGATCCAATCCATGTCCTCAGGCTTTTGACGTTCTTGGGGCTTAACATCGGTGTGGGCAATCTGACTGCTGAGTAAGAAATGCCAGACCTTGGATACGATTTCAGCCACCGAAGCTGCAAGCCAAGGAGATCATTAGAGGTGGACCCATCTTGGGATTCTCACGAGAGCTTTGGGAACTGGGTGGCCGGAGGTTTCCCGAGCTTCATTACTGTGTTTGATGAATGGCCATTAGGAAAGCATGTTAATACGTCGGCATGTTTTTGCATGCAAAACAATTCCAGCCAGGAAGCAGATGTTCGGGGGTCATTCTATTGCACTGAAACACACCTCAGTGATTGATCTCATAATGATGGAACTGAAGTTTATACTAAAATCGAAACACCATACGGAGACTATTCAATACGTCGAGAATGGCCTCCTTATCCTGACATGGTTAATATCTTCCTCTTTTGTGCTTGACATTCACTGCTTCCTTCTGAGATTTGAAATACACAGAACTCACAAATCGGCTTCCGTCTATAGAAGCAAAATCCACTTGAATGCACATGCATTTGTTGAGAAATGAGCCTAGAAATAGACGTTTTTCCCTCGTTACCAACACGGCACAGAATCAAGTATGCCCATTTGAAAGAGTGACTGTAAGGCAGTCCAATCATTCCAGAGTTCTGCATGGACATTGGTCGAGGTAAATTCACTCACAGCAGAGGGCCTGCCCCACTGACAGCCGCCCGCCCTGTGAGCTCAGCATGTGCAGGCGATAAGGCCCAGCCAGGAGGCACAGGGACCAAGGAAGCAGTGGAGGGCGTGTCCTCCTTTCCCAGAGGGTCTGAAAAACGTGCTTCTTTCAGTCTCCTGCATCAGTCACTCAGTGTCAATTCTTGGAAGTGAGTGAGAACTGGGCAACCTGGTTTTCCCCTCTCTCTCTCTCTCTGTCTCTATCACCTTCCCCATCTCTTTCATCCTACAGCATTTCTCTGATCTTTCAGATCCATAACATTGCCCTCAGATATGCAGATGACACCACCCTTATGGCAGAAAGTGAAGAAGAACTAAAGAGCCTCTTGGTGAAAGTGAAAGAGGAGAGTGAAAAAGTTGGCTTAAAGCTCAACATTCAGAAAACGAAGATCATGGCATCTGGTCCCATCACTTCATGGGAAATAGAGGGGGAAGCAGTGGAAACAGTGTCAGACTTTATTTTGGGGGGCTCCAAAATCACTGCAGATGGTGACTGCAGCTGTCACGTGAGTGTATGTTCCTCGGTTCTTTGTCTCATCACAACCAAGATTTGGAGCGACGGACATTAAAGCCCTTGGTGCGTCACAGCTCTCGGGTCTTGGACAAACTGTGTTATAGCTCTTAGGCAAATCAGTGTTACAGCTCTATTTTAATTAGAAGATAGCAGGAGAATCCATCCTCGAAGTGTGAGGGCATGCCAACCCAAAGACGTGAAGGGAAGAGAGTGGAGGAGCGCGTGGGGGAGGCGGGGGGAGAGAGAGGGAGAGAGAGAGAGAGAGAGAGCACACGGACGTGGGAGAGAAGGAGAGAAAGCACTTTGGCTCCTCCTTTTATACGTTTTTCCCTCCATCTGGGCCTTCCTTGTGCAAATTGGGCTCAGCCAGGAGCACTCTTTGTTCTACCTGAAGTCTTCACTCTGGTCCTCGGACCTTCCTTGTTTTTTCAGCCACCGCCATTTTGGATTCCTTTTCCCTATTCTACCTACCTAACACAGCCATGAAATTAAAAGACGCTTACCCCTTGGAAGGAAAGTTATGACCAACCTAGGCAGCATATTAAAATGCAGAGACATTACTTTGCCAACAAAGGTCCGTCTAGTCAAGGCTATGGTTTTTCCAGCAGTCATGTATGGATGTGAGAGTTGGACTATAAAGAAAGCTGAGCACCAAAGAATTGATGCATTTGAAATGTGGTGTTGGGGAAGATGCTTGAGAGCGCCTTGAACTGCAAGGAGATCCAACCAGTCCATCCTAAAGGAAATCAGTCCTGAGTGTTCATCGGAAGGACTGATGGTGAAGCTGAAACTCCCATACTTTGGCCACCTGATGCGAAGAACTGACTCATTTGAAAAGACCCTGATTGAAGGTGGGAGGAGAAGGGGACGACAGAGGATGAGATGGTTGGATGAGATCACCAACTCAATGGACATGAGTTTGGGTAAACTCCGGGCGTTGGTTATGGACAGGGAGGCCTGGAGTGCTGCAGTCCATGGGGTTGCAAAGAATCGGACATGACTGAGCGACTGAACTGAACTGAACTGAACTTTGCCCAACTTTGCCCAGTCTTAGGAGTCTGTGATGGTTAATTTTATGTGTCAGTTTGACTGGGCTAAGGAATGACCAGTAAAACATGATTTCTGGGTGTGTCAGTGAGCCTGTTTCCAGAAGAGATTAGTGTTTGAATCTGTAGACTGAGTAAAGAAGCTCTCCCCCACAATGTGTGTAGGCATCATCTTATCCCCTGAGGGCCTGAATACAATTTAAAAAGTGGAGGAAAGATGAACTCACTTTCTATTTGAGCTGAGCTATGTGTTTTCTCCCGCCTTGGGACATAGGCGCTCCTGGTTCTCAGGCCTTCAGGCACAGACTGAATCATAGCATCTGCTTTCTGGTTCTCTCTTATCTGTCTATCTATTTGTTTGACTATTATCTACCTTTCAAAACTCTATACCACTGTCTATCTACAAATTTGAAGAGATCTCTAGTGTTTCTCATTCTGGAGTTTTCCTCTATTTCTTTGCATTGATGGCTGAGGAAGTCTTTCTTATCTCCTTGCTATTCTTTGGAACTCTGCATTAAAATGGGAATGTTTTTCTTTTTCTCTTCTTTTCACAGCTATTTGTAAGGCCTCTCCAGACAGCCATTTTGCTTTTTTTGCATTTCTTTTCCATGGGGATGGTCTTGATCCCTGTCTCCTGCACAAGGTCATGAACCTCTGTCCATAGTTTATCAGGTACTCTATCAGATCTAGTCCTTTAAATCTATTTCTCACTTAAACTGTATAATCATAAGAGATTTGATTTAGGTTATACCTGAATGGTCTAGTGGTTTTCCCCGCTTTCTTCAATTTAAGTCTGAATTTGGCAATAAGGAGTTCATGACCTGAGCCACAGTCAGCTCCTGGTCTTGTTTTTGCTGACTGTATCGAGCTTCTCCATCTTCGGCTGCAAAGAACATAATCAATCTGATTTTGATGTCGACAATTTGGTGATGTCCATGTGTAGAGTCTTCTCTTGTGTTGTTGGAAGAGGGTGTTTGCTATGACCAGTGCATTCTCTTGGCAAAACTCTATTAGCCTTTGCCCTGCTTCATTCCATATTCCAAGGCCAAACTTGCCTGTTACTCCAGGTGTTTCTTGGCTTCCTACTTTTGCATTCCAGTCCCCTATAATGAAAAGGACATCTTTTGTGGGTGTTAGTTCTAAAAGGTCTTGTAGGTCTTCATAGAACCGTTCAACTTCAGCTTCTTCATCTTTACTGGTTGGGGCATAGGCTTGGATCACTGTGATATTGAACGGTTTGCCTTGGAAACGAACAGAGGTCATTCTGTTGTTTTTGAGATTGCATCCAAGTACTGCGTTTCAGACTCTTTTGTTGATCATAATGGCTACTCCATTTCTTCTGAGGGATTCCTGCCCGCAGTAGTAGATATAATGGTCATTTGAGGTAAATTCACCCAATTCCAGTCCATTTTAGTTCGCTGATTCCTAGAATGTCAATGTTCATTCTTGCCATTTCCTATTTGATCACTTCCAATTTGCCTTGATTCATGGACCTAACATTCCCGGCTGCTATGCAATATTGCTCTTTACAGCATTGCTCTTTCTTCTATCACCAGTCACATCCACAACTGGGTATTATTTTTGCTTTGGCTCAATCCCTTCATTCTTTCTGGAGTTATTTCTCCACTGATCTCCTGTAGCATATTGGGCATCTACTGACCCAGGAAGTTCCTTTTTCAGTGTCCTATCATTTTGCCTTTTCATACCGTTCATGGGGTTCTCAAGGCAAGAATACTGAAGTGGTTTGCCATTCCCTTCTCCAGTGGACCGCATTCTGTCCGACCTCTCCACCATGACCCACCCGTCTTGGGTGGCCCCACATGGCATGGCTTAGTTTCATTGAGTTAGACAAGGGTGTGGTCCATGTGATCAGATTGGCTAGTTGTCTGTGATTGTGGTTTCAGTCTGCCCTCTGATGCCCTCTCTCAGCACCTACCGTCTTACTTGGGTTTCTCTTATCTTGGACGTGGGGTATCTCTTCACGGCTGCTCCAGCAAAGTGCAGCCACTGCTCGTTACCTTGGATGAAGTTGCCCCTCCCTAACTTGAATGGGGAGTAGCTCCTCTCGGTCCTCCTGCACCCGCACAGCTGCCACTCCTTGGACATGGGATTGCTCCTCTCAGCCACTGCCCCTGACCTCAGAAGTGAGGTAGCTCCCCTCAGCCACCGCTGCCCTTGGAAGAGGTCGCCCCTCTTGACCTTGAATGTGGGATAGCTCCTCTCGGCCACTCCTGCGCCTTCTCAGCCTGGCGCTCTCGGTCACCGCCCCTGTTCTTGGGCTTGGTGTAGCTCCTGTCCGTCGCAGCCACCGCACTTCTGAACACCAGAATGGGGAAGACAAGAGATCTCTTCAAGAAAATTAGAGATACCAAGGGAACATTTCATGCAAAGATGGGCTCGATAAAGGACAGAAATGGTATGGATCTAACAGAAGCAGAAGATATTAAGAAGAGGTGGCAAGAATACACAGAAAAACTGTACAAAAAAAGATCTTTGTGACCTAGATAATCATAATGGTGTGATCACTCACCTAGAGCCAGACATCCTGGAATGTGAAGTCAAGTGGGCCTTAGAAAGCATCACTACAAACAAAGCTAGAGGAGGTGATGGAATTCCAGTTGAGCTATTTCAAATCCTGAAAGATGATGCTGTGAAAGTGCTGCACTCAACACGCCAGCAAATTTGGAAAACTCAGCAGTGACCACAGGACTGGAAAAGTCAGTTTTCATTCCAATCCCAAAGAAAGGCAATGCCAAAGAATGCTCAAACTACCACACAATTGCACTCATTTCACATGTTACATCTTCCCTGGTGGCTCAGACGGTAATATGTCTGCCTACACTGCTGAAGACCCGGGTTCAATCCCTGGGTGGGGAAGACCCTCTGGAGAAGGAAATCGCAACCCATTCCAGCACTCTTGCCTGGAAAATCCCGTGGACAGAGGAGCCTGGTAGGCTACAGTCCATGGGGTCACAGAGTCAGACATGACTGAGTGACTTCACCCCATCTTCACCTCACACGCTAGTAAAGTAATGCTTAAAATTCTCCAAGCCAGGCTTCCGCAATACGTGAACCGTGAACTTCCAGTCTGGGGCAGCACTGCCCGCTCGCCATGTGACTTTAGACAATCAGCTTAACCTCTCTGTGTTTCCGTTTCCTCACATGCAAAATGGAAGTGAGAACAGAAGTATGTAATTTACAGGGTGATTGTAGGTTACATGGAATAAGACACAAGCTGCACCAGACAATGAATGTTTGAGAAGTACCAGCTGCTGCAGCTCTGGGCTGAAAATTCAAGAGAACAGACCTCTTTCTCTCTCCTCTCTTGCCGGAGTACACAAGTCTCTTTTCCTCTGTTCAGTCTGTGAAGCAACATGGGCATGTTACAGAAAGTATAACTTGGATCCAATTTCTGCAGACTACTAATGGGTGACTTAATCCTTTCTAAATCCCAGTGTCCACAACTGAACAATGGGAAAAATAGTCCTTCTCTCTCAGTTGTTGTCAGGATAGAATGAAGTAACACTCATGTTATGACTACCTACCAAGGACTTTATTTCTTATATTATAAGATGCATCAAGTCTGACAGTATCAGATTAATATTTGGTGGATTTGGTGAAGTGGAGCTATCAATTCACTTGTTTTGGAAAAAGTAAACTTTCCCTTTTTAAGTAAAACTAGATATTATGTGACATTTCCATGAAGCTCTTAAAAATGTTGAGAAGCCCACTTATATCTCTGTAAAATTCGAGTTCCATGTTTTCCTCCTCTGCATCTGAAATGGTTTTGTATTTAATTCCCTGTGATATGTTTGTAAGATTGCATAATTGCTAGTGGTGAAAATGTTTTGTTTACTACATTTTTTCCCACTAAAATGGTTTGTTATTTGAGGTTACATTAGATAAACTTCTAATGGCACCTAACAATTATTATGTCACTGTTTCGATTTAAAAAGAACCTTCTGATTTCCAGATAGATCAATTAGCAAGTGTTCTTTTGGAACACTGCCCTTCTGAACACTTGCCTGTTTGAAGAAGACAAATTATATTTCTTCTCAATCTTTCTAGTCAGCTGGCTGGTTTGGGGTGACCTCTCATGAGAAAATGACCAGTGGTCGTCCTTCTGAATGCTCTGGTAGCTTCTAGAAGATGCTACCAGAATGGAGACACTGCCCTCAGCCCGGGAGTTCCTTCAACTGCATGTCTTTGTCCTTCACGGAAACTTCTGTGCAGCTCCAGGGCTCAGCAATGATGAATGTGGGAACGTCTCCCGGTATTCACACTGAACGTTTAAACAGCAACGGAGGGAAGGAAAAATTAAGAACTTGACAGGAAATAGGGGAATCCTTACACAAAAGAAGGAAGTTGGAACACAATGCGAAATGAATGGAGTTCCAAGGAGAGGAAACAGGGGGCTCTGCTGTGTTGATACACAGCCTAGAAAAGAAACAGATCTGTGTTCGCCCCTAACAGTAGAAGTGTGTGCAGCCCCCTGCCAGCTGGGGGGACAATGGGGACTGCCCTGCCCCCAGGGAGACCAGACAGTGAATGACCTGTAAACCCGCTGGCCCAAACAATGTGTGTGCTCTGCTGTCGAGCAAGGAGGCGGGATGCCCCACAGGCCCAAACTGAGAGCACTGGGGTGCAGCCTCCCCCAAGAACACCTCTGTGACCCGGACCTGTGACTTTCATCACAGCAGCTGTTGGTGTTGGAGCTAGAATGACAGCAGAGCTAAGAAGTGGTCAAGCCAGGAAAGAATTCTGGGATTCTACAAACAGGAGAAGGGGACACCAGAGGGCGAGATGGTTGGATGGCATCACTGACTCAGTGGACATGAGTGTGAGCAAACTCCAGGAGATGGTGAAGGACAGGGAAGCCTGGCGTGCTGTAGTCCCTGGGGTCACAAACAGTCGAACACGATTTAGAGACTGAACAACAACAAGTGCCTACTGAGTACAGAGCTTTTGATGAAGAGATCATGTATAATATATGGTGTGTAGAGCCCTGCTCAGTGTCAGCATAGCTGTGATGGAGACCGCTGGTTGCACACCCATCCATTCATTAATTTACAGAAGGCCTGGAGCAGATGGGAAGGGCAGCTCAAAGGCTTGAGTGCCTCACTGAAACCACAAGCCAATTTCTGTGCGCCAAGCGACAGAGGGGCCTGCCACACTCTTGGTGACACCGCAGAGGGAGAGTGAATATTTGGAGAAGGGGGGTGAGGGTTTAACCTGGAAAATGGGCTAGAAGGTTTTGAAGGGAGACAAGCAGGAGAAATAGCAGAGATGAGCACTTATTTTATGACAAACATGGCCCTCGAGAGCAGTGAGAAGGGGTGGTCTTTATGGGTAAGTCATTCCAGAACAGTTGGATATTTATGTAAAATATATTAAGATGGGACATAGGGAATTCCCTGACAGCCCAGTGGTTAGTACTCAGTGCTCTCACTGCAGAGAGCCAGGTTTGATCCCTGGTGGCAAAGCTAAGATACCACAAGCTTCACAGCACAGACAAAAATAAATAAATAAATAAAAATGGGACACAATCAGCCACGTAAACTTAGATTATGTGGATGAAAAGGGAATTTATGGTCATGCTACTCAAAATTTCACTTTTAGGCATATGCCCCCCAAAATACTAATATAAATTCATGATAGCTCTCAACCAGAAGTAACACATATGCCCACCAACCACACAGTGAAGGAATAAATCGTGTGAATAAATTCACATGGCAGAAGACTAAAAGCATTGTTTCAGCTGCAGAAGCTCCATGCTAAATCTGGTCATCCAGTAACATTAAGCTCTCCACCCTTATTCAGCATCCAGATTGTCTTAGCCATTCTTGGTCCTTCAGTTATCATAACATGTTTTATAATGACCTTTCCAGTTTCTAAGAAAACTAAGAAAGAATACAGAAAAGGATCCTGTGTGACTCTACGTACCTGAAGGCCCCCCAAACAGGCAGAATTAAGCTATTGAGAACAGAGATAAAAGTCTGGAGAAACAACCATAAAGAAAGGTGAGGATTGACATAAGAGTCAGAAGGGCATGAGTTATCTTTAGGGAAGCAGGAGAAGCTGGTACCTGCCAGAGCTTTAGGTGGTGATGTTTTTCTTAACATCAGTGGTGGCGCAACAGTGCTCACTTTGTGATAATTCACTGAGCTGCACGTTCTTACTGTCTTTTTCTCTAAATATGTTTTCATTAATAATAATGTTTTTAATCTGTCCACAGAAAGTTTTAAAGTTCTGTCCCAAAGGAGGAACCATAATAAAGTGATGGTTTGATGAGATAGTTGGATGGCATCATTGACTCAATGGACACGAGTTTGAGCAAACTCTGGGGAGCTGGTGATGGACAGGGACGCCTGGCATGCTGCAGCCCATAGGACTGCAGAGTCAAACACAACTTAGCATCCGAAAATCCACATTAAATAAACTGTAAAGTGGGAAGATATTTGTAAAACAAATAACCAACAAATGATTACTGTGCAGAATAAAAAGTGAACTGGGGGGACTGAAGCCTGAGCTTTCCCTGGTGGGGTCCTTAACAATAGTCCTGATGGGCACATGGTGACTTGCTGCCATCTCCCACCCCACTCAGCTTCAGTATCCTCTCCCCTGACTCAATTCCTGTCCCTCAGAAAGAAAAGCCTGGTCTTTGATTTATCCCCACAGGAGACACTTCAGGAAAATGAATCTTCTGAAGGAGGAGGAGGAAGTGAAAGTCACTCAGTCATGTCTGACTCTTTGCGACCCCATGGATTATACAGTCCATGGAATTCTCCAGGCCAGAATATTGGAGTGGGTAGCCTTTCCCTTCTCCAGGGGATCTTCCCAACCCAAGGATCACACCCAGGTCTCCCACATTGCAGGTGGATTCTTTACCAGCTGAGCCACCAGGGACACTCAAGAATACTGGAGTGGATAGCCTATCCCTTTTCCAGTGGATCTTCTGGGCCCAGGAATCGTAGCTGGGTCTCCTGCATTGCAGGCAGATTTTTCACCAACTGAGCTATCAGGAATCTTCTGAAAGGTCTCTCGATTACTCTTAGGTTTCAAGACGACCAGTTAAAGCATTTTTAGTGGAAGACTGAGGAAGTCAAACAGACTAGCTCCTGCTAAGCCACCAGCTGGCTCCCCAGCTCCGCGTCTTGAGTTGGCACTTCTGCCTCTAACAGTCAGTATCCACTGGGATGAAAATCTGAGCGAATGCTTGCTATGGGCCCAGGAATGTGGAGCTCAGGACAGCCTCCGACTAACAGCCATGAGCACCCGCCCTCCCAGGGTACTGGCCAGCTGCTCGGCCAGGATCTGGCCCTTGTTCTCTTTAAAGTTCACAGATATCCATCATGTTTATCATCTGCTTTCAAGGTTCCACTAGCAGAGGTGTCTCCGTCTGACCTGCAGGTCAGGGCTTCAAGAGGTGAACACATTCTTCACTGCTTCTCTGCATAATTGGCATTCTTCCCCTGAAGCCCTGCTCTGAAGGAGTATCATTGCCTCCAGAGGCAACCCCAGGAGAGAGCCCAACACAGCTTGATTTTTAAAATATTTGACTCTGCGTCACTTTGTCACCATAGCTGGTGATAAAGACAAGGATTAAATCCACATAATCTTAAAAGTGTTCTAAACATTCAGTTTTTACTTTCTGATTAAGGCTGAGCATCTAGTTCACAGTTGTTTCAAATCTTATATCTGCATGGTTATATATAGTTCTGACTTAATAAGAGATAAGAATCTAATTTAAACAACATGAGAAATTCACAGGTGGAAAATCATGGTTGAAATTATTTTCTCAAAACATCAAAATGCCTTCTAAAAATGACTGAGCATCACCCACAATAAACACATATGATTCAATCACCCAGTAGAATAAAAACAAAGAGACCATCCTTTCCGCTCTTAAAGAAATGACTTTCCAATTAGCCAGCGAACATTCAGCCAGTGTCCAGTGTGTGCTGAAGCTCTCACTAGAATCATCAGCTTAGCGAGCCCGTTTTCTCACAGTGAAAGTGGAAAGTCACTCAGTCATGTCTGACTCTTCGTGATGCCACGGACTGTAGTCTGCCAGACTCCTCTGTCCAGGGAATTCTCCAGGCAAGAATACTGGAGTGGGCAGCTATACCCTTCTCCAGGGATCTTCCCAATCCAGGGATCAAACCCTGGTCTCCTGCCCTGCAGGCAAATTCTTTCCTGTCCGAGCCACTGGTGAATCCCAAGACTTGGTGTTGTGTTTCAGATAGATTTCAAATAGAGCAACTAGAAAATTTGATAGATTTATTCCTAGGTGTTTTACTCTTTCTGATGTGATGGTAAATGGGATTGTTTCCTTAATTTCTCTTTCTGAGATAGTTCACTGTTAGTGTATAGAAATGCAGCAGATTTACGTATATTACTTTAGTGTCCTGCAAGTTTACCACATTCAGTGATGAGCTCTAGTAGTTTTCTGGGCGCATCTTTAGAATTTTCAAAGGATAGTATCATGTTATCTACACACAGTGATAGTTTTACTTCTTTCTTTCCGATTTGTGTTCATTTTTCTTTTCAGATTACTGTGACTAAAACTTCCAGAACTATGTTGAATACAATAGGCAAGAGTGGGCTTCCTTGTCCTATTCTTAATCTTAGAAGAAATGCTCTCAGCTTTTCATCATATAAAATAAGCTGCAAGGATATGTAGTACAACATAGGGGATATAGCCAATATTTTATAATAGCTATAAGTAGAATATAAGCTTTAAACATTGTGAATCACTACATATAGTACACCTATAATTTATATAATACTGTATAGCAACTGTAATTTTAAAAAAAGAAATTAGAAACTGTGAGCCATGTTGATGCAAAATTTTTCTAAGAAATAATAGAAAAGTTCCTTTCTTTTATTTACTTTTTAAAAATTTTGGCCATGCTGCATGGTATGTGGGATCCTAGCTCCCTGACCAGCGATCAGCCGTGTGCCCTGCGCATAGCAAGCATGGAATCTTGACCACTGGATCGCCAGGGAAGTCCCTCCTGTCTTTCTTAAATGAGTGTGCTGGACATAATTGAACCATTCTTCACGTGTTTTAGCAAAACCATTGCCGAGCTATGTGATCTTGGGCCTGTTTTTCTTCGGAGACTTGAACTAGCTAATCCCTAAGACATTTACAGATCTAAGATGCAGAAATTCTCTGAGGTTCTTCAATATGACTGATGATCAAGACACCCCAGGAGCTTTCAGGAAAAGATAAGTTTCTGGACTTGACAGCAACCTACTGACTTTGGCTTTCTGGGTGGAGGGTCGGCTCTCTGTGTCTATAGGACGTTCCCAGGCGCTGATGAAGGCAGAAGTGTGGATACCAGTCATTCTGCCCCAGACCTCCTGACCACTAAATCCTGAACCGATTCAGATTCTGAATGGATGGATGGCTATAAACAGGCCGAGAGGAAATGTGTTTGATGGAGACAATATACAGTTCTTTCTCCTTGCAGACAGGCTGGCCTCTGTCTGGAGGCAGAGATGTCTGAAGCCCTCTGCTGATTCAAGTTCCTGGTAATGATTCCTGAACAAAGCTGATGGGAAATTTTTCCATCATCACCATGTGTTTGGATAGATTCAATGCCTAGTACTTTCACAATAAGAAGGAAAAGCAGAGAAAAAATAATGCCATATGAAAATAATAGCTCTAAAAACTTCTTCTCTCTAAGGAGTAAGGAAGAGGTAGGGAGGAGGGGCACATTCCAGGAAACTCTAGGAAGGAAACCAGTTCATGAAAATCTGTTGAGAAGGGGTCTTAACCTGGAAGGGAGGTGCACCCCAAACCCTAGATCCTGGCCAGAGAAGTCACTGGGTGTGAACACTGCCTAAATTGCCGGCTTCCTGTCATGTCGTTAGATTTAGATCTTATGCCAAGGGCAGGAGTGACTTCCTAGACATATCCTCTGGTGTCATGTGCAGATATGAGTAGTTTGGAGAGAGAAATGTGAGACTGGCCCTCAGGTGGCTCAGTGGTAAAGAATCTGCCTGCCGACACAGGAGACTCAGAAGATGCAGGTTTGATCCCTGGGTTGGGAAGATGCCGTGGAGGAGGGAATGGCAACCTGCTCCAGTATTCTTGCCTGGGAAATCCTGTGGACAGAGGAGCCTGGAGGGCTACAGTCTATGGGGTTGAAAGAGCTGGACACAGCTCACGGACTAAATCACTACCACCACCCCTGCCCCCTGAGCCCAGCACTTTCTAGGAAGAAGAATTCTCTGGACCTCCTCCCCACTTCCCATTTCTGCCTCTGGCCCTAATACTGGGAAAGATTGAGGGAAGGAGGAGAAGAGGGAGACAGAGGATGAGATGGTTGGATGGCATCACCAACTCGATGGATGTGAATTTGAGCAAGCTCCAGGAGTTGGTGGTGAAAGGTGACCCTGGAGTGCTGCAGTCCATCGGGTCGCAAAAAGTCAGACGCAACTGTGCACGCAAGGTGATAAGGACCGATAGGGAGAGACTCCAGTTTGTCCACAGGCAGCCAGAGGCACACCCAACTCGGCGGGTTAAGAAGCCTTTGAATAAAGGCAGATGAGGAGCTATGTAACATGAGCCTTTGACAGGGTCTTCTGCCTCAGAGAGCTAGTGCCAGCAAATGAGACAGATGGGAAATACCCAGCATCATCTATGGATTGATTAGTCGTGTACTTTGGACCCCAGTCAAATGGAACCCTGCCGAAATGTCATAACAAAATTGTGTTAATGCAATAAAGCGTTTTAAACAGTCCACCAAGCATGCTAACACAGATACGAGTGGCCAGCTTGTCCCATCTTTGTCCACTTATCCCTGGAAAGATTTAATTTAGCCTCAGAATAAAAGAAAAAAGAAACTCAGTCAAAGAATCACGATGCTCAGCACGTTACAAGGAGGACAAATTCAAAGTCTCAATATAATTGGTAATTTTTGCCATCGACTGAAACCTTGTACAAGCAACTAAGCTGTCTTCTGTTGGTGAAACCCTTTCAGGTGTGCAAGAACTCAAGTCACAGATCTCCAGATGGTCTTTGCAGTGAACGATCAAAGAGAAAGCAAAAAAAAAAAAAAAAACAGCAGCAGCAGAACATTTTTGGCAAAAAGATATAGTTTAAGACTGATAATGTGCATAGTTACAAAACAAACATCTATAATTATTTTACCTTGATTACAAAACAAGAGTCTTCCGCAGAGATCTTCTGTATTATTAAAAAATAAATCTCAAAACAAGAAAAACAAAACAAAAGATAATTTTACAAAACAGGCTATACTCTCAGATCATAAGAGTGGAGTGGGTGTGTCAATCTCTTGTATTCCACAAAGAAGAGTCAATTTATTATTTTCTTCATGACCTAGATAAGTGAAAGTGTATGGGTTCAAGAGTTGCTTTGAAAGGTTTTATTTTACTCCTGGTAGAATTGAAACTGTCGTACAGATTTGTCTCCATCACTGAAGAGAGTAATGGCAAAGAAAACCCAGTGTCTATTGTAATGGTGGAGAGAGGGCTATTAAAGCTTAGAGAAACAGACCAAACAGCGCTGTATGGAAAGCACCCAGTAACACTAAGTCCTGACATTTTATAAATCCGGAGTGTTATAGCAACTCTTCTAAATCAGTGCAGACCTATGCATGCTTTATGATAAGATCTCCACCTGATACGCTTTACTGAAACTGCCCACAACCCTCACCCATCTGACCTACCTTAGAGCCCACAGGAAATAAGACACCACTTTCCCTTTGTCTCAGGTACATCCTTTAACGGAGAAAAAGATAAGAGCTGCCTAACATAGCACACATTATGGCCATTTCTGTAAGTGATGAAACAAGATTATTCATGGTTACCAAGTCATTTGGTAATTGGTTAATTTCACTATTACTTTTTGGGGATTTCTAGGAGACTGCTCCATTTGAAAAAGCACCTTTTGCTGTAAGACAGCCAATAAATTAGCTGAGTGGCGGAGGAGAAATTCTGCCCAGATAGCATTTAGCCAAATTCTAAAGAGCAGGTGCAAGCCAGGTAAAGACGCAGGGGACAGCACTCTAGGCAGAGAGAAGAGCTAAAGCCAGGGTTCCAGGGAGGGAAAGAGCTTGGCATAGAGGAGGAAGAGCCTTGGAAAGCCAGAGAGACTACGGCTTTGAGCATGACTGCAGAGGAAAATAAACTGAGCTCAGAGGGCAGGCAGAAGGCAAGTCAGGTCCAGGTTTTGTGAGCTGCCTGGAAGTTTGGATTTTGTTCCTGTTATGTAGATACATAAGAAAGGTTTAAGCAGGGGAATAACTGACTCACCGGAAAAGACCCTGATGCTGGGAAAGATTGAAAGCAGGAAGAGAAGGGGACGACAGAGGATGAGATAGTCGGGTGGCATCACTGACTCAATGGACATGAGTTTAAGCAAGCTCTGAGAGTTGATGATGGACAGGAAAGCCTGGCATGCTGCAGTCCATGGGGTCACAAAGAGTCAGACACGACTGAGCAACTGAACTGATCTGTCATGATCCAATTCTGATATTTGGAGAACTCTATAAAATTAGGAGACAATATTTTAATGGGCCATGAAAGGCAAGAATAGAATCAAATAGGACAGGTAAGAAACCACTTCTGTAGGCCAGGTGTGATGAACCAAGCCTCAGACCAGGATGGCAGTAATAAAGATAGAAGGAGGTCAGTTTGGATAAGTTCTGGAGACAAAGACAGCAGAATTTGCTGATGGACAGGATATGGGGGGCGAGAAAAGAGAAGCTACTGAATACAGCAGAAGAGGTTTGCTGGGGTGGGAGTCAGAAGCTGGATTGTGGCCATATTGAGTTTGAGCTTGTTGTTGGGCATCCAAGGGAGACATCAAGTATGTGGTCAGACATGTGGATCTGGGCTTGTGGGGAGAGGTGGAGGTGGAGGTGCAGCATCTGGAAGCCACTGGCTGGTGGGAGCTTTTCAAAGTCCTGGTACCAGACAAGCGCAAAGAGAGACGTAAGTCCAGAACAGAACTAGACTGGAGAAGAGTTCTGAGAGTGAGTGGAGGAGGTGAGACCCAGTGTGGAGACCCAGGAGGAAGAGTCAGTGAGGGAAGAGGGGGCCAGGAGAACCTATGAGAAAGAAGCCTCGACAAGGAAGCTTTTCAAGGAGTGAGGTGGTTCTTCCACTGTCAACTGCGGAGGGGCCAAACTGACGACAAAAGTAAATTTACAATATCACTGCTCATTTGAATGAAGTAAAAATTGTGGTGCTGGAGAAGACTCTTCGGAGTCCCTTGGACTGCAAGGAGATCAAACCAGTCAGCCCTAAAGGAAATCAGTCCTGAATATCCACCAGAAGTACTGATGCTGAATCTGAAGCTCCGATAATTTGGCCACCTGATGCGAAGAACTGACTCATTGGAAAAGATCCTGATGCTGGGAAAGGTTGAGGACAGGAGGAGAAGAGGGTGACAGAGGATGAAATGGTTGGATGGCATCAGCATCTGACTCAACGTGCATGACTTTGAGCAAACTCTGGGAGATGGTGAAGGACAGGGAAGCCTGATGTGCTGCAGTCCATGGGGTTACAAAGAGTTGGACATGACTGAGCAACTGAACAACAATAACACAAATCTGTGACGTCTATACTTTGCAATTTAACCGTAGCATGACGTTGATATCCACCCACTTAGTCTATGAAATAACATATTTCTACCTGTTTCCTTTATTCATTTTACCTGCTGAGTGAGGATTTAGAAAAACAGGAAAAGCATCCCAAATTGAAAAAAAAAAAGAAAGCAAAAAACTTCCTTTATAAGTTCACTTTAAAAAGTTGGATAAGCCAAATTGTTTTGCTACGGCAATTAACACTCACACACACATGCACGCACGTACACATACCCCTTTAAACAGGTGTTACCATTACTCATATGTTCATAACGTACTTCATATCTTGATAAAATCTACACTTGGTGGATTATCTACGTGCAAATTTGGAAAGAGTGTGATAGAAAAACCTGAGTAGACCCCACACAAACTTGTCGCCATGTCCCACACAGAAACACCACCTCTAGGTTAAAATGGCAAGTGAACAGCTGGGGTGGCTGCTCCTGGATCGGCCACCAGAGCGACACCCGCAGACCATCACACCTCCACTGCCTATTCTGTGTCAGGAGCTAAGCACAACCCCCAGTGGGGGCTAGAACTGAGGTTTCGCTGGGAGTTTTTTCTTACCGATCTGACCTGCCCCAGACAACTGGTTAGCTCAGCAGGAATTTCTCATGTTTCCACATGAAGCAGAGCATCAGTCACAGTATTCATGTCAAATGAAAAAGAATGCTGGCACTGTTGACATCCCCCTGGGCTGACCAAGCCATCGACCCTTGTCTCTGCCTGCCCTGTCTGCTTCCCACTCGCCATCACCTGCCCAGCAACATTGACTTAAAAATGAATCATGCTGGCTGAATATTTGAGTTCATTTCCATATATCGGAGGTACCAAAATGACAAAACTGCTTCTTCCTAAGTGAGATAGGAAAATGAGAAGGAGAGAAATGGCATCATTAAGAGTCAGGATAACAGAAAGGAAGACAGTGATGAGTAAGCTTGGGGCATTCTTCTTCTGTGGAAAATGTTAATGTCTTTCGCAAGTGTTAAAAAGAGTATATTTGCAATGGTTAGAGCATTCACGCAGTAATTATGCTCCTGGCCACGTGAAAATCACTCTCAGGAGCTTTGCTATGGCTGTGTGTCCGCAACGTCAAGAAAGGAGATTTGGGGCCAAACAAGAAACTGGTCCAGCAGGCAGGGACTGTTTAATAGCACATTGCATTTCTCATTGAAAAGCCTCTTTCCAGAATTTCATCAAGCAGAGCTAACAGTGACCGTTGTGAAGAGAGTACAGGGAGAACAGGGCTTCCCTGATGGTTCAGACAGTGAAGAGTCTGCAAAGGAGGAGACCTGGGTTCAGTCCCTGGGTTGGAAAGATACCCTAGAGGAGGGCATGGCTCCAGTATTCTTGCCTTGAGAATCCCCATGGACAGAGGAACCTGGCGGGCTACAGCCCATGGTGTTGCAAAGAGCTGGACATGACTGAGCAACTAAGTATAATACATAGGTAGAACCACTCTACATACAAGAAGGGCCGTTGTGATTGTAAGGTAAGGGAGTTAGAGAAGGGGAGGTTCAGGAAAAAAATGAGACCAGCACTTTACAGGAACCGATCACTTTTAATGAGGCGAGAAGGGGCAGGCAGCAGTCAGATTAGCGAGCTGCTGCACTTACCCAAGAAAAGAGTAAGTATATATAGGCATGTATGTGGAAAGTTATTGTCTTAAGGGGGCCTGTTCTTCTCCAAGGTTGTTCGGAGTAGTTATCTCTTAAACAGCTGGGGCAAGGAATTTTGGAGATTGGCCAGAGGCTGGACCAGCTGGGAGCTGGGCGTAATCAACCTTAAAGTCCATTTTTTTTCTCCCGGTGTGAGAGTTCTTTGTTTTGCATAGAATGGTGGGGAGGACCTGGAGGGGAGTTTTAACTCCAGGCTATTTTGAGCCCTGTAGCTTTCCTTCAGTGATGCCATTTATAACAATGAACACAAAAGAAAACAATAAAATAGGGGGAAAGCTAAATAAATTGTGGCCTAGCTGTGTGTTAGGATACTACACTGACAAGTGATTTTGTAAACTCCTCAGTGATGGGAAAACATTATACAATACGTACAGTTTTTAAACAAATGAGTGAGAAAACAACTGAATAGAAAGATGGCAGGAAATATACCAATATATCAACATAGAAAGACCATAGACAATGTTTTTCTCTTTATCCTTTTCTGTATTTTCCAAAGTTTCAATAGTGACTCTGTATTTTATAAGGTAAATCAGATCATCACCCTAGGCTGGGTTCCTCTTGCAGGTGAAAACACACTCCGAGCTCCGAAAGGTGAAGCACAAACCCCATCTCATCTGCTCTTTCTCTTCCTCTTTGAACCCTGCCCCTTCCCCACCGGCCACAGGGGACCCTGTGCTGTTTCTCCAATAACCCAAGCTCTGTCTTGTGAAGAGGCCACATGCAAGCTGTTCCCTGTGCCTGGACCAGGCTTCCTGCTCCTTCCCCGACTCCTGCTCCCAGCATGTTTGGCTGGCTACGAGTGAGAATGAAACAGCTTCTCTTCTCAAGGAAACTAGCTCCTCCAGCTGTTTTTCACATATTGGAATGCATAGGAATCTCTCTGAATGGTGGTTTAAAAAGCAGATCCTGGCCATGCCTTGCTTACCCTTAAACTCCTTCCAGAAAAGTTCTGGGCCCCCTAATATAAAAGAGCACCTGCCCTTTGCCTCCGAGGCTCCCTCGCACATTGTAGTCACGTTATTATTCATTTTCCTCATCACTCTAGGCAACACATGGTGATTTGCCTGGTACACAGCAAACGTTCAAGCCACAGCTTTTGGATGAATTACACATATGAAAAGTGAAGTAATAAATGTACTTTTAATTACACTTTTTTAATTTTAACATAGTCTTAGACTTACAGAGAAGTTGCAGAGAACAGAGAATGCTCGTCTACTCCACACCCAGTCTTCTCTAATATCTTATGTTACTATGATTTATTTATCACAGTGAATGAAGCAATGTTGATATATGACTATTAAATCAATCCTGTAGTTTATTTATCTTTCCTTAGTTTACCTAATCTAAGATAAAGATCTTACACTGTATCCAGTCATCAAACTGTCTTAGGCTCCTCTTGGGTGTGATGGTGTCTCAGACTTCTTCTTCCTCACGCCTTGTTTTTGATGACCTTGACAATTTTGAGTGCTGGTCAGCCTTTTTATAGAATGTCTTTCAGTTGGAGTTTGCCTGATGTTATTCTCATTGTTGCGTGTGTGTGTGCCAAGTCGCTTCAGTCTTGTCTGACGCTTTATGTCACTGTGGACTGTAGCCCACCAGCTCCTCTGTCCATGGGATTCTCCAGGCAAGAATGCTGGTGTAGGCTGCCATGCCCTCCTCTAGGGGATCTTCCTGACCCGGGGATTGAACCCAGGTCTCCTGCATCTCTTGCATTGGCAAGAAGGTTCTTTACCGCTAGCTGCACCTGGGAAGCCCATTCTCATGGTTAGCTAGGGTTAAATGCATTTAGAGGAAGGAAAATGTCCTTGCATAGTGTAACAGTCAGAATTCTGCAGAGAAACAGAATCAGCTGAATGTGCCTGTCTAGACACACAGTGAGATTTACTTTAAGGAATCGACTGACTTGATGATGCGGGCCCTGAGTCTGTAATCTGCCGTGGAGGCTCGCAGGCTGGAGGCTCAAGGAAACATGGATCTTGCGCCAGGAGTCTGGAGGCAGGCTACCTTCTTTTTGGCGGCACCTTCAACGGACTGGACAAGGCTCACTCACGATAAAGAGGATCACCTGCTGGTTTAAATGCTGGGCTTCCCCAGTGGCTCAGACAGTAAAGAATCTGCCTGCAGTGTGGGAGACCCAGGTTTGATCCCTGGGTTGGGAAGATTTCCTGGAGAAGGGAATGGCTGCCCACTCCACTATTCTTGCCTGGAGAATCCCATACCTGGACTGTGACAGCAGGACTAGCTTGACCGAACATCTGGCCACCAGATCCTAACCAAGTCAACACAGAAAGTTAACAGCTAGAGATGCTCAATCACATCTGATGGGATCCCCAGACACTTGGCTCCCGAACCAGGAAGCAGGGGTCGTGGGCTGGAAAGAAGCAGAGCGGTAGCAGCAGTTACCCGGCTGTTAACCTCTGAGCTCCACACCTACGGGTCTCCATCGAAACTGCTCTTTACTAATTCCAAAGCAAACAGGACGTCAGCCTGCCTACGAGGCAGGGGATTCAAAGGAGATCATGTTTATAGGAAATAATTTCCCCCTGGGAAAATATCAGAATCTGAGTTGATGGGAATATAACTTGAGAATACATAGACTGAAGGGGAGACATGCAAAGGTTCAGTATGAAGCTGAAGAGTACCCTGGGGTCTGTCCTATAAGTGGTCTTCAATTTTGTAGGAAGTGACCCTCCACACTTCTCATTTCCTAGGTGGTCCCTCAAGCTTCCACAGTTTATTGTGATCCACACAGTCAAACAGTGTCAGACTTTATTTTGGGGGGCTCCAAAATCACTGCAGATGATTGCAGCCATGAAATTAAAAGACGCTTACTCCTTGGAAGAAAAGTTTTGACCAACCTAGACAGCACATTCAAAAGCAGAGACATTATTTTGCCGACTAAGGTCCGTCTAGTCAAGGCTATGGTTTTTCCAGTAGTTATGTATGGATGTGAGAGCTGGACTGTGAAGAAGGCTGAGCGCCGAAGAACTGATGCTTTTGAACTGTGGTGTTGGAGAAGACTCTTGAGAGTCCCTTGGACTGCAAGGAGATCCAACCAGTCCATTCTGAAGGAGATCAACCCTGGGATTTCTTTGGAAGGAATGATGCTAAAGCTGAAACTCCAGTACTTTGGCCACCTCATGCGAAGAGTTGACTCATTGGAAAAGACTCTGATGCTGGGAGGGATTGGGGGCAGGAGGAGAAGGGGACGACAGAGGATGAGATGGCTCGATGGCATCACTGACTCAATGGACGTGAATCTGAGTGAACTCCGGGATATGGTATTGGACAGGGAGGCCTGGTGTGCTGCGATTCATGGGGTCGCAAAGAGTTGGACACGACTGAGTGACTGAACTGAACTGAACTGAACACAGTCAAAGGCTTTGGCATAATCAGTAAAGCAGAAATAGATGTTTTTCTGGAACTCTCTTGCTTTTTCAATGATCCAGAGGATGTTAGCAATTTGATCTCTGGTTCCTCTGCCTTTTCTAAAACCAACTTGAAAATCTGAAAGTTCACGGTTCACATATTGTTGAAGCCTGGCTTGGAGAATTTTGAGCATTACTTTACTAGAGTGTGAGATGAGTGCAATTGTGCAGTAGTTTGAGCATTCTTTGGCATTACCTTTCCCTCAAGCTTCTCTCCCTCTGGGGATGCTGGGTCATGATCATTGACCAGCTTTGCATTAACTCTGAACAAGCAAGCTTTCAAATGGCTTTTACAAGCTCAGTTTCACTCTACTTTTTACACAAGCACTTTAGGGATACTCACACACAGGTGATCCTGAATAGGGAAGATTAACTATGAAACATATTGTATCTGACTGTAAATAAGAGCAAACCCCAGCTTGAAATGGCAAAGGCAATAAGAACAGTAATCTCTCATTAAACGAAGTCCAGAGACAGAGAGGGCCAGAAGGTTCCAGCAGGGCTATTCTCCCAGTCCAGGAGCCTATGCTAAGTCCTGGCAAGAAAGTTCTGCCCAGCATGGACGCGATGACGTGGATGATGACCTATGGGACCACTTGGCTGTTCTTCAGGACAAACTCCAACTTGAGATGTTTGGATCTATTCTGTCACTAGTGCCCGAGAGCAGAGAAACCACATGAAAAGAGCCGTGAGCAGAAGGCACGAGGTAGAGAACTCAGACAGCATTTAATAGGAACTAAGATGCACAGGTTGGAGAAGGAAATGGCAATCCACTCCAGTGTTCTTGCCTGGAGAATCCCAGGGATGGGGGAGCCTGGTGGGCTGCCATCTATGGGGTGGCACAGAGTCGGACATGACTGAAGCGACTTAGCAGCAGCAGCAGCAGGATGCACAGGAGGGCGGACGGGAGAGACCCCAGTAATCAGCACGGAGGTGCATTCAGGGAGCAAGCAGGAGACGTGGACCCATGGCTGGTGATTCTAACTGCCTAACGATAATAACTAGGGCTGTGCTATGCTGAGTCTCTTCCGTCATGTCCGACTCTCTGTGACCCCATGGACTATAGCCCACCAGACTCCTCCATCCGTGGGATTCTCCAGGAAGGAACACTGGAGTGGGCTGCCATGCCCTCCTCCAGAGGATCTTCCCAATCCAGGGATCCAACCCAGGTCTCCTGCACTGCAGGCAGATTCTTTACTGTCCGAGCTCCCAGGGAAGCCCTAGCAAAGGCTAACTTCAACCTTTTTCCTAGGCAGGACTTTTTAACAAGCTAGCTCTTTTTCATTGCATATGCAAAAAGAACCGGTTTTACACTTTTGAAGGAGAAAACAAAGTTCATTTTAACTAGTTTTCTCCAGATCTAAAGAATATCATGGCTATCCTGTGTCAAAAAGTCACTTTTCCTTTCTGTAGACATAATTTTACAGCTAAAATATAGACCAAATAGTGTTCAAACTGACTGTGATAACATGGGCAGATGGGCTGATAGAAACCTTGGATTGTCCCTCTGGGGAGGTGGGGGTCTTTGTTTGATCAGAAGAATCTGAAAGGGTAAAGAAACTTGTGCGGGCAGGAGTGGGGGAAGCTGAGCTCCCCCTCTCCACTGAGAAATAGGGGAAGTTAGAAAGGGAATCAGTCCTGAATATTCAGTGGCAGGACTGATGCTGAAGCTGAAACTCCAATACTTCGGCCACCTGATGTGAAGAGCTGACTCATTGGAAAAGATCCTGATGCTGGGAAAGATTGAAGGCGGGAGGAGAAGGGGATGACAGAGGACGAGATGGTTGGATGGCATCACCAACTCAATGGACATGGGTTTGGGTAAACTCTGGGAGTTGGTGATGGACAGGGAGGCCTGGCATGCTGCAGTCCATGGGGTCGCAAAGTCGGACATGACTGAATAACTGAACTGAACTGAAGTGAGAAAGGGGCTAGCTGATGGAGAGGGAGACAAAGTGGGTTGGAGGGTCGTGCAAGGCCTCAACAGGACAAAGAAAGGAGAAAGGGCAGTGGGGCACACTGTTAGAGCTGTGGGCTGGCTCAAGGGAGAGTCAACGTAAACCTAGGTTTTTATAACTCAGAGCCAATTTTAAGTCTATATGTCAATCAGTAGTTTTTAGGCCTGATTTTAGCTGGGTGAAGCCTCTACAGAGGTATTTACACTGGTTTCCTTTTTTCTCCCTACCTGTAGATGTGTTTAGATAAACAAGTTGAATACCATTAACTATGACAGCCTATACTTTGCTGTCTCTGTTCCCTAGAATTAGAAAGAACCCAGTCAACACATCAGCACAAGGTCTTGATGGTGGTTGGTGGTTGGTGGTTTTATCTCTAAATTGTGTCTGACTCTTTGTGACCCTGTGGACTATAGCCCACAAGGCTCCTCTGTCCATGGGATTTCCCAGGTGAGAATATGGGAGTGGGTTGTCATTTTCATGGGTTGCCATTTTCTCCTCCAGGGGATCTTCCTGACCCAGGGTTTGAACCTGTGTCTCCTGCTTACCTGGTGGATTCTTTACCACTGTCCTGCGTGGTCTTGATACTAGCATACAAACACATCAGCAGCATACACTAGGATTTGTGGAATGGACGAGTAAGTCACTAATGTATTTTCCTAAGCTTTGGCTCGCTGTGCTTTTAATGTGATTGTTACTCATAATGTATAAGGGTCAAGTATGTTGGGAAGGGAATATTTTTGTCATCTATGCGTACAACGGCCAGGTACGCTTTTCCTAAGCTTCAGCAGAGCATGGCTTTCGTGTGACCATCGCCAAAGCTAAAATTACTCATGAATGTTGATCTGACAGCCACAGAGAGCTCACATATGTGAGCTGCATACGTCTGAGCTCCTGCTAAATCTCTGTGAATCTGAGTTTAGGAATTCTGCAACATGGAACTCCAAGCAGGTCACTGATTTTGAGTTTACCAAAATGTGCAAAAATATTTTTAAGATTTGTCATTGCTTCTGTTTGTTCATTTAAAGAATCTGATGTGTATTTGAATGCTTTACTTTTGCAAAATTCAGAAGTCCCAAGAAGTATAAGAATGGCTGAATAGTAGCAAGAATTTCAGAAACGGTGGATAAAAATCCAGCAAAGGAAGAAAGTAAGTAGATTGCAGAGGTAAAAATGGGTTTGATGTTGATGATATTCCAGAGATTCCCAAGGAGAGGAAAGAGTTATTGGAATAGCAAGAGCAGTGACTGTGGGACTCATCAAAGAGTAGGGCTGGAAGATTTGATCGATGGAGAGATATGTTCTCAGTGGTACGTGCTGCCCTGCAGGGCATGAACCTGGGACCAGAAGTCAACTTGTCAAATACTTACAATATTATTGTGGTCAGCAGAATAATGTTCCCCCAGTGAAGACCATGTTCTAATCCCTTGGTGAAGGGGAATTAAGGTTGCTAATCAGTTGATGTTAAAATAGGAAGAATATCTTGGATTCTCCAGGTGTGCCCAATAAAATAATGTGTGTGTGTGTGTTAGTCGCTCATTTATGTCCTACTCTTTGTGACCTTGCTAACTGTAGCCCACCAGGCTCCTCCATGGAATTCTCCAGGCAAGAACACTGGAGTGGGTTGCCGCTCCCTTCTCCAGGAGATCTTTCAGACCCAGGGATCAAACCTGGGTCTCCTGCATTGCAGGTGGATTGTTTACCATCTAAGCCACCAGGGAAATCCCCGATATAATGATAAGGATCCTTAAACATGGAAGAGGGAGACTGAAAGTGTAATGAAATGGGAAAAAGAACCCACCAAGCCATTCTTGCTGGCTTTGAAGGAAGAAGGAGAGGCCTAGGGAAGCTGGATGTGAGGAATGGACAGTCGCCCCATGAGTCTCCAGAAGGGACAGCAGGCCTGTGACTCCCTGGTTCTGGCCCCTAAAGACCCAAGACAGACTTCTGAACTTCAGATCCTGCGAGATAATAAACTTGTGTTGTTTCTAACTACCCCACTGGTGGCAGTTTGCTGTAGCCATGATAGAAACCCAATACGATTATACCAATCATGCTGAAGATGGCTTGCTTTGTCAGATACAGCTAATCCTTAATTTTTAGACTCTAAAGGGGATTCTAATGAATGGTTTCAGAACCTCCTTCCCAAGACCTTGAATCTAGAAGGAAACTCTTTTTGGGAAATGGTTCAACTAAAAACTGAAAAATGAATATGCCTGGGTCTTTCAACTTCCCTGGTGGCTCAGATAGTAAAAGTGTCTGCCTACAATTCAGGAGACCCAAGTTCATTCCCTGGATGGGGAAGATCCCCTGGAGAAGGAAATGGCAACCCACTCTTTTACTCTTGCCTGGAAAATCCCATGGATGGAGAAGCCTGGTAGGCTACAGTCCATGGGGCCACAAAGAGTTGGAGATGACTGAGCGACTTCACTTTATTTTCACTTCATGGTCTTTGAAGATCTTTCCTAGGACAGGAGTCTGCTGATTCCCAGCTCATTCGTCACACTTTGGAATCAATACAATTAGAGGGCCATGCCTTGACCCCTTAAAGGAGGCAGGCTCCCTGTTGAGATATTTCAATTATATGCCGAATTTGCTCAAGTGATGGTCACGACTGTCTTGCCCTGGAGTATTAACTCCTTCATGACAGAGAGTACTTCGGTCACATTTTAGTAATTGTCAAATGAATATTTCCAGCATCATTAATTTAACATTCCAAACAGTAGAAAGATCAAATATGGAAAGAAGAGAGGTTGGGTGGAAGGTATGTGAATGGTCTTTTAATTTTTTGAAGGGCCAAAAATTTGGATAGAGCAAGTTCAGTTCTCCTCTACGTGGCTGTGTTTCACATCTGTAGAAATGGACTTTTGTGCTCAACTTGGTGACAGCTCTGTGGCTCACACTGAGGTCACGTATTTTCAAGTCATGTTTCCACTCATGTTAATAGCTGCTCTAGATTAACTAAGTACTGGTTTAAAGCTGAATTACATGTAAGTCTCTATTTATACAAGTGGAGTTTAAGTAAAGAATGAAATCCATGGACAGACGTTTAGCATCGCACCTCTGCTTAAAACATTTAAAACAATCAAAAGGAAGTATTGCTCCTGGGAGAAATATGCATTCCAAATCTATAAAATGAGACCCCTCAAGATGAGGAAGTGGAATCCAGTCTTGATGTGGACATGAGCGACGTTAAGCACCAAACACGGTAACTGATGGGAATCCCAGAGTCCAGGTCCTAGACATACTGGGAGCTGACCTCAATTTCCCTGCTCCGTGCTCTGGTGCCCTGAGACGCCTGGGCCACAGGCCCTGTTACAACGGGAAGACAGGATTCCCTGTGACAGGGAAGTGGGCTCCTGGGGTGATGGGGCGGCTGGTGGTGGAAAGGACCCTGGGCACAATTGGCCTAAGTCTCACTGGTGAGGTGGGGGAGGGATAGGTGATTCCAGCTTAGATTCTTGAAAGAGCTGGTGCGGGAGGGGGAAGGGGGAACTTCCAGATGGGAGGGAGTTTGGGGAGCTCAAGACCTTGGCTCCAAGCTCAGAGCACAGCCCAGGGAGGGTGTGGTGGAGGGTTGTCTAGCTGCCCAGGAAAACTCAAATTTCGCTTTATATCAAGGGTGCATCCCCTCAGGCCCTGACTCCCTGGGGTTGTGTTTCCAGAGCTCTGCTCCTCCTCTGGAACCTTCCCTGGTTTCCTGGGCCTTTAGCCTTTCCACCTCAAGGAGAATGTGGACTAGAGGGCCTGCTTGTTCCCAGGGAAGGAGAAGGCCACCCTGTGCCAGGGTCTATCGGGTCTGTTCACATCAGGCAGGAAAGCTCACCTCCCAAGAAGTTTACGGCTCAGGCAGTGACATGAAAGTGAGGATGCGAAAGCAATAAACACAGGGCGGGACCAAGATGCAGAGAGCGGATGAGCCCAGGGCCATCTCCGCAGGACAGGGTCATCTCCCCTCTTCACAGCCTCTCATGCCTCACCCGCTTCTGTGGGTACCACCCAACTTCTTGCCTTTTTGGAACCTAGCAACCACCCACCCGCAGAACCCACTTCCTCAGGAAGTGCTGGGAGGGGCTGGTACCCCAAGGGGTGGGGAGTGGGGGCCGGTGAGGGGACAGAGCTTGGGCAGGGAAAGAGGGAGACACACCCACCCAGCCCCAAGGTTTCTTTTAATCCGTCAGAAACCGGCCTTTTGAGGTGGCCCAAAGGCTGCTGAAAACATGAGAAGGATAATGATTTAGAAGATGAGGTGATACATTATTAATGAATGGAGCAAAGGGCCTCCATGTCTATTTAAAAAGTCACAGAAACCAGCACAGTATTGTAAAGCAATTATCTTCAAAAAATAAAAATAAATAAAAAAAAAGAAGAAAAAACTAATGAAGGAAAGCTGCTGAAAAACAATCACACACGTGAAAAAGGAAGCGTTTTGTTTTGCTGTGTGTGGGAGCCCCACCACCCTCAAGGAAGCTGAGTTCTCTCTTCAGTCACGGCTGCTCTGACAGAGTTCAGGGCACAACGTTCCACTGGAGATGGAAGTTTCCCTTCTAATTCCCGAGAGGCGGGGATACAGAGGCCAAGTTGGGACCCTCCACCCAGAAAGCCACCTGCCGCCTGGGGCCCCGGGGCCAGAGAAGTGGCAGCACCGCCCCCTGTGGCCCTTCGCCCTGCTCAGGGCTGCCGCCACCCGTCCCCAGAACTTGGTTTCTACCACCCTGACTCTAGGAAGCAGCAGCCTTGTGGTTGCCCGAGGCCGATTTCAAAAGAGAATACCGAGAAAAAGCTTTCGAGACTAGCGTCATTCCTACCTGGGGGGAACCCAGGTCAGTGGACACCCCTCCTTAAACAGTTGAAATAAATCCAGAAGTGATCATCTCCCTCCATAACAGAGCAGGGATGATTCTTTTCTCATCTTTTTTAATTGACATATAGTTGCTGTACAATAGTAGATAAATTACAGGTGTCCAATACAGTGATTCACAATTTGTAAAGGTCATACTCCTTTCACAGTGATTGTGAGCTCTTGGCTGTATCCCCCATGTTGCTCAATATATCCTTGTATCTTATTTGATACATCACACTTTGTACCTCTTACTCCCCGCACCCAAACCTTGCCCCTCCCCCTTCCCTCTCCTCTCTGGCTGGTAACCCCTAATTTCTTCTCTGTATCTGTGTGTCTGCTTCTTTTTCATTCTATTCAACTAGTTGGTTGTAGTTTTTAGATTTTGCCTATAAGTGACAACATACAATATTTGTTTTTCTTGGAAGCCTGACTGATTTCACTTAGCATAATGCCCTCCAGGTTCATCCATGTTACAGCAAATGGCAAAATTTTGTTCGTTTTGGGGACTGAGTAATGGGAATGATTCTTGACTAGAATGAGCATAGATATTGAACAAACTCCACAAGAACCAAAAGGATTATGAAGTCCCTTTCAATAATCCAAGACTTGATGTTTAAAATGTGGCAGAGCTTGTCTGAAGAATTGACGCTTTTGAGCTGTGGTGTTGGAGAAGACTCTTGACAGTCCCTTGACTGCAAGGAGAGCTAACCAGTCCATCCTAAAGGAGATCAGTCCTGGGTGTTCATTGGAAGGACTGATGCTGAAGCTGAAGCTCCAAGACTTGGCCGCCTGATGCGAAGAACTGACTCATTTGAAAAGACCCTGATGCTGGGAAAGATTGAAGGCGGGAGGAGAAGGGGACGACAGAGGATGAGATGGTTGGATGGCATCACTGACTCAATGGACATGTGTTTGATTAAACCTTGAGAGTTAGTGATGGACAGGGAGGCCTGGCATGCTGCAGTCCATGGGGTCACAAAGAGTCGGACACGACTGAGCGACTGAACTGAACTGAACCTAACGTTCATGGCATTAGTATAAATATTATTATTTCTCAATGGACGGCCAAGCCTCCCTGCCCTGGGCTCTCTCCTAGTTCCTCTCAGTCTTCCCTATTTATCTTACCAGCTTTAGGAGGGAGGCGAGCTGCTCTGCACCCCCTCAGTCAAGGGAAGGGATGGGCAGAACCCTGTGTGATAACATCCCCTGCTCCATTTGGTCTTCTGAATGCTCCCTGGGATGTCACAGGAAGAGCCTCTCGCCTGCCCCACCCTCCTCCCAGGGCGTTTCCTTTTTCATATTCTTTTCCCTCACGGCTTCTCATAGGATATTAAATATAGTTCCCTGTGCTATACAGTAGACCTTGTTATTTATCCATTCTGTGTATATTATAATTGCCACCTGCTCATCCCAAACTCCCACCCTCCCCTCCCGCATCCGTCCTCCTTAACCCCTGGCAACCACAGGTGTGTTCTCTTAACTCTGTGAGTCTGTTTGTGTCTTGTATATAAGTCCGTTTTTGTCATACTTTAGATTCCACATTTAAGTGATGTCATCTGACATTTGTCTTTCTTTTTCCAACTTACTTCACTTAGTACGATAATCTCCAGGTCCACCCATGTTGCTGCAAATGGCATCATTTCACTCTTTTTAATGGCTGAGTAGTACTCCATTGTATGTCTCGGCTATTGTGAATAGTGCTGCTATGAAAACGGGTGCATGTATCTTTTTGAATTATAATTTTGTCTGGATATATGCCCAGGAGTGGGATTGCTGGATCATATGGCAACTTTATTTTTAGTTTCCTGAGGAGCCTCTGTACTGTTCTCCATAGGGAATTTTTTTTTTTTTTTAATCAGAGCCTGGGTCTTTCTTCTCACACTGAAAAGTCCCAGTGCCCCTCTCCACTGCCTTTAGGGCTCATCTTCATTATTTACTGTGGTGACATACTGGCTGGCACCCTGTGCCACTTTCTGCCTCTTTCTCACAGGCAGTTAGAGACGCGGTGTTTTTAAACCATAGAACTCAGACAAGAGTTATATAACCTGAAACTTCTCGGGAGAACATGGGTCTGTGGTCAAGCTGCCACCTTTATGTAAACCCTCATCTGCGGCACTCCCCATCACACCACAGTTATGTGCTATATCTGTGATTCCCATAAAACCATGCCTCTTTTAGGCCTGTGCAGTGGCTGGCATAAGATACATGTCCTAAAGAAGGGAATATGTATCATAATTCTTATTAAGGAAGGTGCAAATTCAACTGTTGTGATGCATGTTAAAAATTCCACCACCCTTATTGATTATTTCTACCTCAGGTTGATTTTTTTTTCAAGTACTCTTCAATTTTGTTTTATTTTGGCTCATCTGCCTGTACCCATCCACGGAGATAAAGGGATGACATCTTTAGCCATCGTTGCAGAACTTCCCTGACTGTGTATTTTACAACAATGCCCTTTGCATCATTTTCTGGTCCCACATGCTCTTCCAAGACCGTGTCCAGAGGTACAGTCTGTTTCACCATCCTTTGAAGCCAGGGGGCTTGTGACAATTTCAACCAAAAGAAGATTATGAAAGTGATGCTATGTGACTTCTGGGCCCAGGTCATAAAAGGTACAGCTGCTACCTATCTCTCTTGGGATGCCCATCCTTGGATCCCAGCCCTCAGACTGTGGAAAAGCTCACTCCAGCCCTGGGGAGAGACTCCAGGGGAAGGTACATAGAGAGGAACTGAAGTCCTCAGCCAACAGCCACCAAGACCCCCAGTGGGTGAATGAGTCCTCAGGGCATTCCAGCCTCCAGACTTTCAGTTTTGCAGCTGAGACCCCCAAAAGGCATGAAATAGAGCTAAACCATCTCTGTTCTAATCTGTCCTCGTTGCTGACCCATAGAACTCCTGAACACATTAGGTTATTGCTTTTTATCACTAAGGTCTGGGGTAACCTGTTTTGCAGACATATAACTAAGACACTGGTGTATAGTCAAGATGCAAAGAAATAGTGAATCTGAAAATAAAATGTGCTACCTAGTCACAGTGGTCCTTGTTCTCTTTATACTAATAAATCATGTTTTTTGAGATAAAAAATAATTGCTTCATTCTGTATCATCTGCCTCTTCTGCTGACACTAATGTGCTGCGTAAAAACTCATTTTTCACATTACCTAATTCTGAAAGGAGTGACTACACCAATGAAAGCCGACGACAGTGTTACTTCCTGAGCTGTGACCCAGATCCGAGCACCACTCATTCAGTTCACTGAAAACAAGCTTCCCTTCCTGAACGCCTTTGCTTCTCTTTGATAAATGCTCTATTGATGCAAAGAACCAACTCATCAGAAAAGATCCTGATGCTGGGAAAGACTGAAGGCAGGAGGAGAAGGGGAGAGCAGAGGAGGAGATGGTTGGATGGCATCATAAACTCAATGGAAGTGAGTTTGAGCAAGCTCCGGGAGATAGTGAAGGACAGAGAAGCCTGGCGTGCTGCAGTCCTTTGGGTTGAAAAGGAATCAGATATGACTTAGTGACTGAACAACTGCAAGCATTGAAAAAATATTTAAGTTGACTTTTAAAACAAACATTCAATTAATAGGTCAATCTTTGGTGAATCTATCAATAAAAAGGCTTCCCTAGTAGCTCAGCTGGTAAAGAATCTGCCTGCAATGCAGGAGACCCCGGTTTGAT
This sequence comes from Capra hircus, assembly GCF_001704415.2. Taxonomy (NCBI): domain Eukaryota; kingdom Metazoa; phylum Chordata; class Mammalia; order Artiodactyla; family Bovidae; genus Capra; species Capra hircus. Next base: position 6,734,129 of record NC_030810.1, on the reverse strand, counting down.
TCCTGGGTAGGGAAGATTCCCTGAAGAAGGGATAAGCTACCCATTCCAGTCTTCTTGGGCTTCCCTGGTGGCTCAGCTGATAAAGAATCTGCCTGCAATGAGGGAGACCTGAGTTCAATCCCTGGGTCGGGAAGATCCCCTGGAGAAGGGAAAGGCTACCCATTCCAGTGTCTGGCCTGGAGGATTCCATGGCCTGTATAGTCCATGGGGCTGCATGTGAAAGATGTATAATATGTGATTAAAACTTTTTTTTAAGGTGACGGCATTGAAACTTTTAGACTTTTAAATAAATAAAGATTTTTTTTTCCTTAGGATGTTAACAAAAGTGCTCAAGAAAAAGTAGAGGCTCCTCTGTCCATGGAATTCTCCAGGCAAGAATACTGGACTGGGTGGTGCCCACTCTAGGAGATCTTCCCAATCCAGAGATTGAACCCAGGTCTCCTGCATTGCAGGCAGATTCTTTACCATCTGAGCCAGGGAAGGGAAGTGATAGGAAACCTCAATAGATCACAGTCGTGTAAAAATGCAAAAGGTTAAAAAAGAATTATTGCCCCCAAAATTTCCTGGCCTCGAGTTCTTTCAGTAAGTTTCTTAAGCTTTCAAAGAGAATTTACAGCTATATAAACCCATCCAGGAGATGAAAAAGTACTAAAAGTTAGCTTTCATATATTGGATGAAATTTGCTTAATATAAGACCCAAACTTGATAAAGCTAGAATGAGAAAGGAAACTATATAGACTTTTCCATGTATAACTTTAAAAATTGCTGGAATATACATTAAATTACATCTTTTAAAAGATAACATTAAAATTAAATTGAATTCATATTAGAGGAGCAAGGATAATTTAATATTAGGAAATTATATATATGTATTATGTATACATTCAGTTCAGTTCAGTTCAGTCGCTCAGTCGTGTCTGACTCTTTGTGACCCCATGAATCACAGCATGCCAGGCCACCCTGTCCATTACCAACTCCCAGAGTTCACACAAACTCATATGCATACATTACATCTAATATATATAATATGTAATTATGTATATAGTATGCCTGGAGAATCCCAGGGACAGAGGAGCCTGGTGGGCTGCCGCCTATGGGGTCACACAGAGTCGGACACGACTGAAGTGACTTAGCAGTAGCAGTATGTATATATATATATATGGCATAGTAACTTTAATATAAAAACCAAACGCATATGCATAAATGCTAAAAAAGCATTGTTTTCCCCCTTTCCCATCATCATTATTTAAAATTGCCCTGGAAGTTCTAAACAAAAATACAATGATTAATAACTATCAGATTTAAAAACACAAAATAATCATTATTAGCCTATATATAATACTGTGCCCAGGAAACTTCACCAAGTCAAGTGAAAACCTTTTTGAATTTTGAATTAATAGAGACATGACCAATACAACATAAACTTTCAAAATAACAGTAGGTTGTATTATACCAGCAAAACAATTAGAAGACAGAATAACAGCTAGAGCAGGAATACCATTCTCAATAGCATATATATATATAATTAATAAAATAAAATTAATAAATTAATAAAATCAATAAAATTAATAAGATACATGTTGGAGAAATTTTTTAATATGCATTTTAATGAGACACAAAAAATAAAACCTGAATAAGTTAACTAGCCTGTCATGTTTCTGATGGGATACCAAATATAAAGACATAAATACAAGTTAACCTATGCATCTCACACAACCCAATCATAGTTTTAAAGCAATATTTTTAATCTTGGGTTTCCCTGGTAGGTCAGTGGTAAAGAATCTGTCTGCCGATACAGGAAACAGGGGTTCGATCCCTGATCCAGGAAGATCCCGCGTGCCAGAGAGCAGATAAGCCCATAAGTCCATGTGCCACCAACCCACTGAGGCCCAGGAGCCACAGCTACTGAGCCCATGTGCGGCGAGTACTGAGGCCTGAGCACCCTCGAGCCCACGCCTCACAAGAGAGGCCACCACAAGGAGAAGCCACTCTCCACAACCAGAGGGAAAGCCAGCGCAGCAACTGAGACCCGGCACAGCCAAACACAAACAAATAAAAAATAATTTTAAAATTTAACCTGGATAAAATCAGATTAACTTGTCTTTAAACACACACACACACACACACACACACACACACACACACACGAAAAAGTCGTCCAAATAGCTCTTTTAGAACAATGCAAAGAAATGCTACTCAATTCTAAATGTAATAAAAATGGAAAAAAATCATGTTTCTCACACAAAAGAAGGCAGGTCAACAGAACTAAAGACATAAACCTGAACTAGGCCAAATACATGTAAGGATTTTATCTGATTTAATAAAAAAAGAAAAAAAAAGGAAATCCACCAGAAATCAATGGGCAAAGACTAGATTATTCTATATAGAGAGTGTGAAAATTGAATTTTGGGGAAAAAAATTAATCCTCAATTCATACTATAAAAAAAAATAAATCCTAAATGTAATTTTGAAAGATGAAAACCACAGAAAACTAAAAATATGTTCTAGCTTAAATTTAAAAGTCCAAATACTTAATTAAACATTTACAACAAAAATTTTCTCTGCACCAGTAAGTGAAAGTAAGGAAATATTGGTAATAAATATGAAAGACAAGAGGTTAATATCACTAATTAATAAAGAATAAGTGTTAGCTGAATAAGAATAATACAATATACTCAATCAGTGGGCAAACAGCCTTGACGGCTACGTTGACAAGGCTTCTTGGATTCAGAAACTGCTGATGTGAAGATGACCTGGCCCACCCTTCTGCAGAGAAACCTAACAGTTGGTATCCAAAGCATTAAACAAAGTCATGCCTTTGGCTCCAGTAATTTCATCTTGGAATTGTATCCTAAGGAAAGCTGAAACAAGAACAGAGACTTATGTGCCCATGTTTCTGATCTCCACGTGATTTATAATGTGGAAACAGCAACCAAACTAAGCAGCCTTCCAAGGGAATATATAAGAGTGAGGCATCCAGTAGAAGGAATATTTTTTTTAAGTCACTGGATATTTTATCTGAAGAATTTTGGTAAAAATCCTCATGATACAATTTTAAGTAAAACAAGACACAGAACTTTGTATCAGTGGGATTATGGGAATGTGCGGAAATGGCCTGGTAGGCCAACAGGTGCTGGGCCTAAAGCGGTGGTAGGAACGTGTGCGTTTTTTCCTTCTCCTTTAGTTTCTACTTTCAAATTGTTCAAAACTATGTATGTGCATTTCAGTTCAGTTCAGTTGCTCAGTCATGTCCGACTCTTTGCGACCCCATGAATCACAGCATGCCAGGCCTCCCTGTCCATCACCAACTCCCAGAGTTCACTCAGACTCACGTCCATTGAGTCCGTGATGTCACCCAGCCATCTCATCTTCTGTCATCCCCTTCTCCTCCTGCTCCCAATCCCTCCCAGCATCAGGGTCTTTTCCAATGAGTCAGTTCTTTGCATAAAGTGGCCAAAGTACTGGAGTTTCAACTTCAGCATCAGTCCTTCCAAAGAACACCCAGGACTGGTCTACTTTAGAATGGACTGGTTGAATCTCCTTGCAGTCCAAGGGACTCTCAAGAGTCTTCTCCAACACCACAGTTCAAAAGCATCAATTCTTTGACGCTCAGCCTCCTTCACAGTCCAACTCTCACATCCAAACATGACCACTGGAAAAACCACAGCCTTAACTAGACGGGCCTTAGTCGGCAAAGTAATGTCTCTGCTTTTGAATATGCTATCTAGGTTGGTCATCACTTTCCTTCCAAGGAGTAAGCGTCTTTTAATTTCATGGCTGCAGTCACCATCTGCAGTGATTTTGGAGCCTCAAAATCCCCATTTATTTCCCATGAAGTAACGGGACCAGATGCCATGATCTTCGTTTTCTGAATGTTGAGCTTTAAGCCAACTTGTTCACTCTCCTCTTTCACTTTCATCAAGAGGCTTTTGAGTTCCTCTTCACTTTCTGCCATAAGGGTGGTGTCATCTGCGTATCTGAGGTTATTGATATTTCTCCCGGCAATCTTGATTCCAGCTTGTGCTTCTTCCATTCCAGCATTTCTCATGATGTACTCTGCATAGAAGTTAAATAAGCTGGGTGACAGTATACAGCCTTGACGTACTCCTTTTCCTATTTGGAACCAGTCTGTTGTTCCATGTCTAGTTCTAACTGTTGCTTCCTGACTTGCATATAGGTTTCTCAAGAGGCAGGTCAGGTGGCCTGGTATTCCCATCTCTTTCAGAATTTTCCACAGTTTATTGTGGTCCACACAGTCAAAGGCTTTTACATAGTCAATAAAGCAGAAATAGATGTTTTTCTGGAACTCTCTTGCTTTTCCCATGATCCAGTGGATATTGGCAATTTGATCTCTGGTTCCTCCGCCTTTTCTAAAACCAGCTTGAACATCTGGAAGTTCACGTTTCACATACTGCTGAAGCCTGGCTTGGAGAATTTTGAGCATTACTTTACTAGTGTGTGAGATGAGGATGATAGAAATATAAGCATGCTTGTCAGAAGCGAGCAAGACTCCATGGGGGTGCTGGGGAAAGAGATTATATTGACACATATATGTGGAATCTAGAAAAATGGTACAGATGAACCTGTTTTCAGGGAAAGAATAGAGACGCTGACATAAAGAATGGACGTGTGGACACAGCGGGGAAAAGAGAGGTGAACAAACTGGGAGATCAGGATGGACAGATAAACACTACCTTGTGTGAAATAGACAGCTGGTGGGAAGCTGCTGTACAGCACAGAGAACTCGGCTCGGTGCTCTGCAATCATCTAGAGGGAGGGGAGTGTGGGGTGGAAGGGAAGGAACATATGTATACACAGAGCTGATGCACTTCACTGTACAACAGAGACTAACATAGCATTGCAAAGCAATTATACTCCGATTTTAAAAACTGGGTAAGAAGGGGAAGTAATAATGGGGGCATGTCCTGCAGGACAGGAGAAATGGGACCCAAGGTTCACGAGGAGGTACTGGCTGCTGCATGGTACCCGTGAAACAGGAAGCAAGTGTCTTCCCCAGTTCAGTTCAGCCCCTCAGTCATGTCCGACTCTTTGTGACCCCATGGACTGCAGCACTCCAGGCCTCCCTGTCCATCACCAACTCCTGGAGTTTACTCAGACTCATGTCCATTGAGTCGGTGATGCCATCCAATCATCTCATCCTCTGTCATCCTCTTCTTCCCCCGCCTTCAATCTTTCCCAGCATCAGGGTCTTCTCCAATGAATCAGTTCTTCGCATCAGGTGGCCAAAGTATTGGAGTTTCAGCTTCAGCATCAGTACTTCCAATGAATATTGAGGACTGATTTCCAGGACTGACTGGCTGGATCTCCTTGCAATCCAAGGGACTCTCAAGAGTCTTCTCCAGCACCACTTCGGTCTTCCCCAGAGACCAAAGGAAAAGAGAAGGGCATGTAGGTGGCATTTCAGGGCAGCAGCAGGAAGTGGATGGAATTCGTGTTTCTTTCTCAGATTGCCTCAAGACTGTTGGTAACCTTCAAAAATGGGGTGGAGCTGCGGAAGGGCTAGAAGGCCTGAGACTATAATGTGGAATCAGGTAAACTGGTGATGGCAGAGGATGAGAGGAGACCACGCCCATTGCAGATCCACGTGAAATGGAGACCACAGTTCGTACTGGGCACCGTTAGCACAGTCGTGTGATTTCCAAGGAACCCCAAATGGTACAGGAGGTACATAGAGCCATTGAGTGAACTGTGCCTGGGTCCACACCCTCCTGCCCTGTAGCTAAGGCTCCTGAGCTTTGTTGGGGACTCAGGTTCTAGTGTTGCTAAACCTTCTCCATCTTTGCGTCTCTCCCGGGCTCCAAGCCAGCAGATCAAAAGAAGCATTGAATAAAAGAGGACTGATCTGAAATGCGGGCATCATTCTGGGTAAAGGAGATGAATTGCTTTTGAATCTCATGGAAATACCAAAGAAATATCAGAGTCAATAAAACTATCATCCTGGAATTCGAATAGATATGCCAGCTGTATGTCCGGAACTTCACGGTCATTCTGTATACCACTCAGGAACTCGAGGGTATCATGTGATTTCTCGTCCAAATGTTCTTTCTCAAGCTAGTAAGTGAAGGTCAGGTTCAGTTGCAGTTTCCTTAAGCATCAGGCCTGGGCATTTATGGGAAGAACCCAAATGGCCCAGTGAAAGACAATGAAACAACAGGCTTGTCTCACTAAGGGTTTCCTCTGTTAACTCACAGGGGAGACTGTGGGCTGATTTTCTGGGATGGGCTGAGGAGGGCTGCCCTTCCACATGTTGCTCTCTGCATATCGACAGCCCAGGTGCTTGGTGGGTTCCCCTCCCAGATTTCTGAGCTGCTATAATCTCTGTTCCCTGCAAGCCCATTTCCCCTTCCTGACCCACTCCCCTCTCTCGGCGCCCCACTCTGTTACATACCCAGATGCAAAAAATCCACTTCCTCTGCCCATCTGTGTTTTTCAAGTCTCTCCAGGCTTCACTCTTTGGTCTTAAAAAATCCTCTGCTGTCACTATAAATGTGCCTGTCTTTGGTGAAATATCATACTAATGGCTCTCGCGTGCATTGTGAAAATGGTATCTAATGCGTCCAGAATATAAAAGCATGAAAGACCAAGGGGAATCGTCTCAGTAGGGATCGGGCAGAGGTGTCCCAAGAGGATATTTTTAAACTCTGCCTTGTGTTTGGGGAGCAGCCAGTCTCCTGGGCTTCCTGCTGAATGCCAGTACCACTGCTGAAGGACATCTGTGCACTCAGGTTTGGGGTCGGTGGGGCCAGGATGCTGAAGCCAGATGCTTGCCCAAAGAAGGAAGCTGGTGAGCAGAGATGGAGGGGGGCCACGAGGGGACAGAGGTACTTAGCTGGATGCAGAGCCTCTCCGAGATGCTGCCGGGCTAGTGGGAGCAGCAAGGGATAGGCAGGCTGCAGGATCGGCTCCCTGCAGGCAGTGAGGTCTGGAGAGAGTGGGTTTCCTCGGGACAGCTGTGTCACCCCTAACAATTCCCTCTCCCTCTTCTCTCTGTAGAGAGGAGCCCTGGATGTTGGGTCAGGCCACAGCAGTCACCTTGGGCTGCTGCTCAAGCCCCCTGGGTCACATCCAATGAGTAAGGGAGGTATGGAGTTACCCGCCCCGAAGGAGAGTTAGCTGTCCCACACCAGGATGGGAAGATGGGCACCAGGTGAACTGACCAAAGCCTCTGCTGTCCCTCAGTAGGGAAGCTGCCCACAGTATGTTCCTCCCACTCCCTCCATCCCTTGACTTACTTCATTTTTCTTTATTTAACACTCTCTGAGATTCTAACACACATTTATTTATTTGATTTGTGACCTGTCTCCTCCTATCAGAATCTGAGTTCCACAAGGGCAAGGATTTGCTTTTTGATCATAACTTGAGTGCCCCTCTGGCATGTATTGCTGCTGCTGCTGCTGCTGCTGCTGCTAAGTCGCTTCAGTCGTGTCTGACTCTGTGCGACCCCATAGATGGCAGCTCACCAGGCTCCCCTGTCCCTGGGACTCTCCAGGCAAGAACACTGGAGTGGGTTGCCATTTCCTTCTCCAATGCATGAAAGTGAAAAGTGAAACTGAAGTCATTCAGTCGTGTCCGACTCTTAGCAACCCCATGGACTGCAGCCCACCAGGCTCCTCCGCCCATGGGATTTTCCAGGCAAGAGTACTGGAGTGGGGTGCCGTTGCCTTCTCCTCTGGCATGTATTAGGTGCTCAATAAATATTTGTGGTAGAAAAAGGGGAGGGTTAGAGGGAAGGAGGACTTCTCCTTCCACTCGAGGACAGCTGAAAGACCACTGCTGTGTCATCTCCATTGGGCACCATCGCAGCTCTGACCAGCTCCATCTCCAACTGCCGACCTTGCTTGGGAACTTTGTCCTCTGCTCTCTGCTCATCCGGGTGATGCCCTGGTTGAGGTCTCCTTTGAACAGTGGGACTAAGAACATCCCAGCTGAGGGAAAACAACCCCAGAGCTGCAAGAAGCAAAGCATCTTAGGATCCTGGAGCAGAGGCGTGGGGAGAGCCGTCCCTCTATTTTAAATTCTCCGGGCACGTCTGCTCCGACAGGCTCAGAAAAGGACCCCAGCCATGCAGCTCTGTCCTTGCCACAGCTCCAGGCTGTCCTTCTGAGTCAGGCTCTTCTCTCCTGCACTCTGAGCATCTCCCACCCCGAGGACAGAGCCTCTCTGGTCTGGACCACTTGCTGCACCTCTCAGGACCTTCCCTCCCTCCCTACACGGGGTGGAAGGGGTGGTGTTCTTTGGATGTGTGTTGGCTCTTTGTGGGTTGAAGAAGCTGGGACAGAAGACCCCCATCTCCACGCAGAAAGCCTTACACTCATCTTCCTAACTGACTGGGGCAGGGGGCAGAGATTGAGGGATGGTGAGGGAATCGTTTCTCATACTCCATCCCTTCAAATGCAAGTATCCAAACCCAAGCAGCTACCCCTTTGGGGTTCTCTTTAGGACAATGAGAAGTTTCTCCCATTCCTGGCTTCCCTCTACCTTTGGAGAATCGAGGCTCTCACGAAGCCAGATTCCTGCGGCCTGAATGGGGCCTGCTCTGTTACTGTGTGTGCATGTCCACAGCAAGTGGGCACCTGCGTTTCTGGGATGCTTGCCATCTGGAATCATGCGACTTCCTCACTGCGCGCCTATTTCTGGACTCAGAGGGGAACTGGATCAGAAGCAGGCATCCTCTGCCACGTCCCCCAGCTGTCCGGCAGACGCAGGTCAGATGTCCCACTCCTGCTCAGCTGGTTCCCTTGGCCACTGGGAGCCGGGAAGGCATGGGATTCAGCCCCGCTTCCTGCTCAACAGCATCAAGTGGTCAGACCCATGGGCCAGGCACAGAGAACGTCCTGGAAGGCAGCCTCACCCCTCTCCCCTCCTCTGTGTGTTCTCTGTCTTGGACTGGCATGTCTCCTGACTGCTCAGCAGCCGCAGTGAGTCCAGAGCTTCCACTTGTCACCAGACCACTCGGCGTGGAAGCCACCAGGAGCCCTCAGGGGCCACAGGGAGATTATCCTAGTGGCCAGCAAGTCTCATGTCTCGGTGACTCCCACCTGGCTGCAAGCTTCTCCCTGGACAGCAGGTGGGGGACAAGCCTGGAGGAGTCTCCTGGAGATGGAGACCAGAAGCCCTTTCTCAAGTGCACTTGGGAAAGGTTTGTCTCTTACGTCACTTTCATGTATTTTATTCTAGTGAGGAGTGGAAAAGTAAAATTTAAAACAACCCCGTGAGGAGCAAGATGCTCTAAATTTAGGTCTGACCAGGTGTTACCTCCTAAGGCTGATTTAGGAATGGGAGGAAAATGGGCTGGGGGCTGCCTTGCAGACGCCAGTGCCTGCCAAGAGGTGGGGAGGGCAGGGAGGCGGCAGGGCAGGCGGGATGGCATTGAAATAAAGCCCTGGGGAGAAAGCCCACCCCAAGCCATGATGTGGGAAACGTGAGCTCATTTGTTTCACACATAAAACACACCTGGGGAAGCACAACGTTTCAAACCATAAATATTTAAGAGACAGTACGTTTCCGTTCCATTCAGAATCTTGTTTTCCTATGATAATACAGTATTTCCACGGAAGGCATTGATTTGGAGGGATTAGTTTAAAAATATCAAATTCTCTTCTAGTTACAATTTGTTTCTGAGAGTAATTGTAAGAAATGGTGCTATGTTTTGAACAATTCAAGATATAAACACAAAGAAAATTTAATGAAATTAGAGAGGATAGGAAGTTATGCAAGGGTCTGAAGTGTTTCCATGAAACCAACATTTTTTAGTTGAATACCTTTTGGTAAACAGGTGCTATTACTCTTGAGAGGAAATCAATAGGTAGAAATAAGCAAATGTGCAGACCCTCTATGTATATATACACACATATTTATATATATATATAAAGGAATATATATATTTATATAGATAAAGGAACCAATAATATATATAATACATATTTTATATATAATATACATTTATATACATTATATAAATATGTATTTTTTGTATAATAAAATTGAAAGACACTTGCTCCTTGGAAGAAAAGCTATGACAAACCTTGACAGCATATTAATAAGCAGAGACATCACTTTGCTGACAAAAGTTCATGTAGTCAAAGCTATGGTTTTTTCAGTGGTCATGTACAGATATGGGAGTTGGACCATTAAAGAAGACTGAGAACTGAAGAATTGATGCTTTTGAACTGTGGTGCTGGAGAAGACTCTTGAGAGTCCCTTGGACAGCAAGGAGATCCAACCAGTCACTCCTAAAGGAAATCAACCCTGAATATTCATTGGAAGGACTGATGCTAAAGTTGAAGCTACAATACTTTGGCCACCTGATGCAAAGAGCTGACTCATTGGAAAAGACCTTGATGCTGGGAAAGATTGAGGGCAAAAGGAGAAAGGGCCAACAGAGGATGAGAAGCTTGGATGGCATCACTGACTCAATGGGCATGAGTCTTAGCATTATCTGGAAGGTAGTGAAAGACAGGGAAGTCTGGCGTGCTGCAGTTCATGGGGTTGCAAAGAGTCTGACATGACTTAGCAGCTGAACAACCATATATATATATATATATATATATATATACACACATATTTTATGGTATGTGTATTATGGTATATATATTATACATATAGCACATATTATGAAACATTTTGGTATATAATATGTTTAGTATATAATGGATATTTATCATGAATATGTGTAATGGATATATACCATGGTATATATGGTACACCTTAAATATATATATAATATTTATATACACAATGGTACATATATTATGGTGTATATATATATACATGGTATGTATATTATGGTGCATGCATATGTAAAGCACAGCCCAATATACATCAAGAAGATAATCACTGAATAGAGAAAAGCTGTAAATACGGATATATAAATATTATATATACATGATATATAAAAAGATAATCTAAACCTAATCCAAAGAAAAATGATAAACTGGAAAAGTATATTTAGCATACATACCCACCAAAAAGTTAATATGACTATAAAGAGATGCTGCAAATTGATAAAAAGAAAAAAAAAAGGACCGTTACATAGAATCTTGGTCAAAAGCAAAACTGTTGACTCTTTGCTTAATATGGCAACTGCTTCCTAAAAGGGTAACCATTCAGAAACGTCGCCTTCATGGAGACACTTCAGCCCTTGTTGGTAGCATGAGGGGCCTGGCCTGCTACACGGAGGAGGCCCTGATGGGAGTGGGGACTGTGAATGATGGAAGATGGAAGCTGTCAGAGACTGGGCAGTGGGATCTGGGCTGAGTTCCCTGCTCTGCCAGGGGTTGCAGCATAAGAGAAATATTTCCACCAGTAAAGTCACACCGGGATCAGGTACCTTTTGGGAGAATGTGGCTGTGCACAAAACAAGTGTATATTCTGGAGCAATAGTATGGATAGAAGGAAGCAGAGATCTCTGTTCTTACTCCCAGACCTTGGGCAATAAGATTCTCTGTCTCCTCTTCTAATTTTCTGAGCCTGAGCTGAACTGGAGCTCTGTACCCACCTCCGACTTGCTTTCCACCATCGGCATGGTTGGACGGCCAGGAGAAGTATGGCTACAGTCACCAGGGGGCCTCAGTGACCATGTGACACGGTGGGGCCAGCAAGACCACCCCAAGGTGGCGGATGGTACATGTCTTCACTGACACTGGCAGACAGCGATTGCTCAGTTGACAGGTAAACAACAAAGCCATTAAGCCCACAGATGTGTCTCGCTTAATTCCCAGTGGAATCAATCCTGACATTGCAACCTAGAGAACCATGATTTTCTGGCACTCACTCTCTCAGGCAGCCATCCTCCAGCTGCACAAGCCAGAGACTCAGAATTCATTCTTGACACCACCCTCAGAGGTAGGATGACCACATAATTCATTGTTCAAACCGAGTCGCTTAGGGGAGTAAACGGAGGAGCCACTCAAGGTCATGATGAATGAGCAGACATAACCCAGGACTGTCCCAGTGAATCGAAACCTTCATCCACCCAACTCAGAACCAACCCACCACCTGATTCTGTCAACTCATAAATATCTCTCAAATCTGTCCTCTTCCTCACCCAAACCACCTTGATTCCAATTACCATCTTCTCTTCTCTGGAATTCCCTGGTGGCTCAGATGGTAAAGAATCCACCTGAAATGTGGGAGACCTAGGTTCGATCCCTGGGTTAGGAAGATTCCCTGGAGAAAGGAATAGCTACCCACTCCCGTATTCTTGCTTGGAGAATTCCATGGACAGAGGAGCCTGGCAGATTACAGTCCATGGGGTCACAAAGAGTTGGACACGACTCAGTGACTTTCAGTTCTCTAGGCTGAGGTCCGCTCACATGCATACTGGTTTCCAGCCAGGTGATCATTTCACACAGTCCCTGCTGTGATGGAAAAGGCTGCCTGATTACTGAGTACACACGTAACACTGTGTGGTTTAAAATTTCACTTATCTAGAGCTCCAATTTCGTTTCCACAATGGCAACCCACTCCAGTGTTCTTGCCTGGAGAATCCCAGGGGTGGGGGAGCCTGGTGGGCTGCTGTCTATGGGGTTGTACAGAGTCGGACACGACTGAAGCAACTTAGCAGCAGCAATATGTGCTCTCACATGTCTACTGTGTTTCGGTGTCCACAGAGCTTCCAGTCTGAATTTGATATTTATCACTCCCTACCCCTCCTCACCCCCACCCCCAACCAAATTCTCTACTTATTTCCATAGCTCTGGGGGCTTCTTTGAATTCAACAACTCCTACTTCATGTCTCATTCTTTGAAAAACAAATTCTAGATTTCACTGAAAATTTATTTTTTTCTTCCAGATAATCTTTTTAAAGGGAAAGCTAGCAAGAAGCAGAGAAGCTGTGAATTACCAACATTTTTCCATTTTTAATTTAGGAAATGTTACATAGAAATAGTAGTGTTTCAACAGATTGAAACAAACTACACTATTACTTATCGAAGGTTAACAATGAAAGGAATTGTTACCAGAAATCTGCATAATATCTAAGAGAAGTAACAACTATGTTATAGCTCAGAAGCATATACTTTGATATTAGCATCATTTTACAGAGCAAGTTAGACACGTGCTCCTGTGGTTAAAGGATCCACCAAACACATTCTCAACATAGAGGGTGGGGAGGGATGGAATTCAACAAAAACAAGTACCTAAGTAATGCATGATAGTGACTCTTAGGTAAAATATGCTGTTGTCAAAATTTGTTTCAGAATAACTTAAATGCATTAGAGAGGAAAGTTTTGAAGCATTATTTCTTAACATATTGTCTTCAACCTAGCTATGGAAGAAAACTACACATCCACAGGGGTGTTTCCCCTCCTGAGGGCCAGAAGTTATTCCTATCCTAAGGTTTGTGATGTTGCTGTGGACCGCTAGATATAGCGAGGTGGAGGGGCAAGAATCCCAAAACAGACAAAGGTGGAGAAAAGCAGAAAAAAAATGTCTGTAACTCCAGGTCCCTGGCCATCTCTTGATGTTGCTACTTATCTCCTGCCCAGATGTTGTGGCCATTAGTATATACAGGTCCTACCAAATCAAAGCAATGAACATTTTCAGCTTCATCATCAAAAACAAGACCCACCAAAGGTAGACCAAAAAACTAATCTCATGGATGACAGCTGCAGCAGGCTGAATGGTGGCCCCTGGAGACATCAGGTCCTAGTTCCTGTTAACTGTGACTGTGACTTTATTTGGGAGATTCAGCTAAGGATTTTGAGATGGTTATGGATTATCCAGGTGGGCCTTAAGCATAATCATTAGACTCCTAACAAGAAGGAGGCAGAAGGAGGTTTTCCTCACATTGACGAGGAGAAGGCCATGCAAGACAGAAGCAGTGATGTGGCCATAAGCCAAGCAATGCTGGCTGCATTGGGAGCTGAAGGGGCCGAGACACAGATTCTACCCTGGAGCTCTGGGAAGGGAGCATAGCACCGTCAACCCTCTGATTCCCCCTGGAGAAACTGACTTTGGACTTCTGAGCTCCAGAATGTGAGATAACACATTTCTGTGGTTCTAAGCCACCAAATCTGTGGCAAAATTGTCACAAAAGCCACAGGAAAGAAATCGAACTGACTGTTTCAGACAGCCTTCTAGGGTCTCAAGCAAAGAAAATTCTTGCCTGCTGCTAAGAAGGCAGCTCACCGGATGTTTACAAGAGCCCCAAGAATCAGGCGTATTAAGAAGGCAGATCTAAGCATCTGGACAGAGGTCCCGTGATGCATTGTTACAAGCGCACAGTGGAATGACGGAGCTCTGGCAGCAGGTTTCCTCCTCATCAGATATGCTCTAGGTACAAGGGACTGCGCACTCTTTACCCACCTTTCAATCTGCACAAAAACCTAGGGCAACCTAGCTGAGCCCCTCATCTAAGGTAACAGAGTTAGTGGCTAAGACTCTGATTCTTACTGTGTTACACCTTTTTCCATTGCATCAACCTGGCTTATTTTAGAAGTTCAAATAAGACCTGTTAAACACTGAACTTTGAGACTCAGAGAACAGTGACCCAAGAGTTCATGGAATTTCCTAAAGCCCAGTTCTCCATATTAAGATGTCCCCAAAGCACAGAAGATAACTCTAAGCTGAGCGACGTCCAGCACTGCGTGAGTCATTCAGTCAGTGTCTTATGACGTTTGCCTTTCTGCAGGTCAGGGCTCCGAGAGCACCCTGGAGAAGGTCTGGGCAGCACCTCTGACGCCCAGCTTCATCTCTAATTCAGTCCTTCACCTGCATGCGCTTTCTGTTTTCTCCATCTCCCTCTTCTGTCAACAATCATAAAATACATTGTTCTAGAAAAGCCAACTCTTTTCTAGAAAGGCTGATTTTGAAGGTTTGTATTCTGATGTATCAGCTTCAAGCTGATAATATCACAAAAATTGGAAGAGGATATATATATATATACATATATATATATATGTTCACTTTGTTGTACAGCAGAAACACAGCACTGTAAAACAATTGTATTCCAATTAAAAAATCCACAGCGAGGTCCCCCAGCTCACATTCCTGGTCCCACCCCCGTGCGAGTCATCAGCCTAGGGTGTCTGAATCACCCCACCAATGGTTTATGCCACTTCACCACTGCAAACTAAACAAATTCTTTCCACATTAGCCGGAGGGTTAAAAAAAGACGTTGTGCTCCCGAGGAAAGAGAGACAATTTTGAAATGAGCACTAGAAAGAAAATTAAAAGGAAATAAGACTTCAGCGGACCCTGGGCTGATGGCCCTCACCGACTTCCTTCCTTTCCGGGTGCTGCTGCGGCAGCCTCCGCACCGGGGCTTTCCGCGGAAAGCTGGGGGTCCTGGCAGCCTCCCCACTGGGGCTTTCCGCGGAAAGCTGGGGGTCCTGGCCGGGGCGCAGGAGGGGCAGGACCCGCCGGCCTGCGGCCAAGGACAGAAGCTCCCTGGAACAAAGCCGGGTCCAAGAGGGATCCTGTACTAAAACGCCCCGTGAAGGGGGCGCAGCTGGGGAAGGGCTTCCTCCGTCTTCCTTCCGAAGGCGCACGCCCACCCCTCTCCCCTGCCTCCTCAGGTTTCAGCTGCTATTTCATTAGGCTTCCAGGGTGCCTCAAGGTAGCTGAGGAGCCAAGCAGGATGCATGGGGGACCCTCAAAGGCTAACACAAACCATCCAGATCGAGGTTCGGCTAGGAGAGAGCCCCGGCCCTCCTGCTGGAGGTGGAGGGAAACAGTGGCTCCGGGTCTCCGCTGCCGTGTCCAGGGGCTCCTCTCTGCATCCAGACTTGCTCACCCACCCAGCAGAAAGCAAGCCCTGTCCTCCTGGGAAGTAGGAGCTGTTAGCCCCGCGTCCTGGGGGCCGGGGGTGGGGGGGCAGTCTCCTGGGTGATGGTTTGATCTCGGTCCTTCCTCCCAGAGGCCTCATGCTGCCTCTGTCTCCTCACCCCGAGGCGTGCCTGGTCCCTCCTGGCCCCAGCTTCCTCTCGCCTCTTCCCCTTCGCCCTCCTCCCCTTCCTCTCAGAGAATTCAGAGGTCAGTTGCCTCTTCCCTCTGCGTCACTTGTTCAGTCCCACCCTGCAGACGAACTTCCCCTTCTCTTCTGGGTTTGTCTGTGTCAGAGGCAAAGCCTATGAAACGCCCCATGGAGTTTCATGGGAAACCTTTTCCTTGTCAAGGTGACATTGCAGTGGTGAAAACATCAATTAGACGGTGGGGGAAATTCCATCGTGGAGTAGAAGAATTATGACTTACTGAACTAACATGCACCCCTCCCCAAATACCTATGTACTTGGGACCTCTGAACGTGAGCTTACTGGGAAATAGGGCATCTTTGTGGGTGTCGTTAGTTAAGATGAGGTCACTTGTGGAACGTAACGTGGTCCCTGAATGTGATGACTGATATTCTTATAAATGATCAGGAGAAGACACAGGGAAGGCCATATGGCAATGGAGATGGAGGTGGAAGGGATGCGTGTATAGCTGCCAGAAGCCAGAAGAGGCCCAGAACAGATCCTCCCTCAGATGATCTGGAAGGAACCAATTCTCCAGACTCCCCAGAACTATAAGAGAATCATTTCTGTTGTTTCAAGACATCGGTTTTTAGTACTTTGTTATGGAAGCCCTAGGAGAATGAATACATTGGGTGATCATGTTAAAGGAAACACATTGACCAAAACCGCCAGCCCTGGCCAGGCACCATAGCAACCATCTGTATGAGTTATTTTAAGACAGGAGTTCCTAGTAAGGAAGTAAGGAACATGGAACTGATAAGCCACCATCAACCAGAAGAGTTCACGAATGGTAAAAAAAAAACAAAAACAGAGAGACACCATGTGTCCTACCACCTCCCAGAAACCTTCTCGGTGGCATTCATCTCGGCTAAGCAAGGTGAACAGCACCAAGAAGGACCCTGAGTCAGAATGATTGGCCAGAGAAAACCCGGAAACTAATCCCACCACCATAAAACCCAAGACTGCAAGCCATGTGGCAGAGCAGTCCTCCTGGGTTCCCCTACCCGCCTGCTCTTCACCCGGGCACCCCTTCCCAATAACGTCTCTTGCTTTGTCAGCTTATGTGTCTCCTTGGACAATTCATTTCCAAGTGAAAGACAAGAGTGCACTCTCAGGCCTTGGAAGGGGGCCCCCTTCCTACAATCAGATGCCTGGACTCTGCCCCAGAGGAAAAAGGACCTCTCAGTTTACCTCGTATCACAGCAAAGCCCACAGCCATGGAAAAGGCCCTCCACAATGACTCGCACTCCCAAGCATCAAGAAAGCTATGCTGAAGTCAGCATCCTTGACCCAAAGAGAAGCGAAGTGAAGTGAAGTCACTCAGTCGTGTCTGACTCTTTGCGATCCCATGGACTGCAGCCTGCCAGGCTCCTCTGTCCATGGGATTTTCTAAGCAATAGTACTGGAGTGGATTGCCATTTCCTTCTCCAGGGGATCTTCCCAACCCAGGGCTCAAACCCGGGTCTCCCGCATTGTAGACAGAGGCTTTACCATCTGAGCCACCAGGGAAGTCCTTGACCCAAACTGGATGCCTAAGGAATCTTCCAGTTGGAATAAGACACAGCAGGCATTTCCATGCCAGGGATTACAGGGTAGTGGAGATCTTTTTCCCCTTAACTCAACCATTCAGTGGTTGAACATTCTTCTACAGCAGAAATTTAAGGGATAGCTTGAGGGTTTAAATTTTTCACCTACTAAGTTGAACAGTAACACAAAACCAAATGGGGGAACAGCAATAGATTGTTCCGAAATACCTTCCACTGGCTGCAAGGAAAGCAGGGTGGGGACAAAGTGAGCTTTCCTACAACTAACTAGGCTCTTAGTCAGCTTGGGACTTCCTCTGTTCCTTTCTAACTCATCTCTTTGCAAATCAGACGTGTGTGTGTGTGTGTGTGTGTGTGTGTGTGTGTGTGTGTGTGTGGTTCTTCCCACTGCATAGACCAGAGGCTGGGAGTCAGTGGGTTGAAATACTTCCTTTCAACAACCTGATAAGCTTCTTTGGAATGACAGCCCCAGCCCCCGGAAGCTTCTCAGCTCAGTCTGTTAATCCTCTATTGAGAGCTGATAATGAGGCTTTGCATTTTTTCTCCTTTAGATGGGTAAAAGGAGCATGAGGTTTTTTTTTCTTTTTTTTTTTTGATCGGCAGTGTCTATGCAGGTTATTCTTTGGCCCATTAACGTATCACTGCTTAGCACGCTGGTATTCACTTTTCACAAAATGATTAACAACTGACTTTGTCAAAAAAAAGGGGAAGCATCTCCCCTCAGACAATGAGTGCGTTCTGAAGATAAGCCTGACTCAAAGCTCCACACATTTCTTTCTTTTCTCTCATGTGTTTGCTTTTCCAGCTTACAGCTTCCAAAGCAAACTCTGCGGCTGCTGCTGAATCGCTTGCGTGTAACTGCATCAGCTAAGGCAAATGACGGCAACTGGTTTTGTTTTAATCATGGCAGCCATGGATGGGAGGAGGATGGGCTTGGAACTGGACCTCTGGTGTCTGTTTTTCTTCCCAAAAGTCTTTTCCAAATTTCCTCGAGGCAAGTAGGAGTAAACATTTTCACTCTCAACTCACAGAGGAAAATAAACACAGTTGAAGAGGATTAGTGGAGAAGGGCAGGGGAGAGAAGCCTCTGGAACCCTTTCTGTGCTTCATCAAAAGGTCACAAAGCCTTCTGTGTTCTTCCCCTCCTGAGGGTCTAAACCTGAACGTCTTTCCACGAGTCACCGCTCTGCCCAGGCCACTAGCAGCATGTGGCCACCGAGCCCCTGAGAAGTGGCTGCTGGGGATAAGGGTATTCTCTATACAGGGGCTTGATGCTAGGTTTCAAAGACTAAGTACCGAACAAAAAATTCAAATATGTCATTAATACACTTTTGGAATGGGCCATCCCCTGACACACAATGTATTTGCCTTTGCTTGTTTGTGGATTGTCTCACTTGCAGACCCCTTGAAAGCAGATCTTCCCCAGTACTGCAAGGAATGCAAGTTCCATGAGATTCCACCTGACATGAAAGAAGTCGGGGTCAAACACTTCTGGGAAAAGCTGCAGCCAAACCCACTTGGGAGCTTGAAAGGAGGTGAGCAAATAAAAGACTCCCACGGTTTTGCAACAAAGAAATACCACCAACTATGTTAAGATGGCATTTCAGAAATGCATGCCCACATGACCCCTTCCCCATCCCTTTTCAACGTCTGCCTAATACCAATTAATATGTCGAGCACCCACTCTTCAGCAAACTCCGCTAAGTGAGTATGTAAGGGCTTGAACAGCTGCCCTGGACAGAAGAGCAATTGAGTTAAAAATGGGGCAAAGCTTGGGACTAACAGTCCAAAGGCAAGCACTCTGTTTAATGGGTGATTTATTTAGGAACATGCTGGGGACTCAGGTCTGGGGACCACAAGGGCCTTTTCTTCCTACAAACTTATGCTGTGTCCAGAAAGCTAGCAGCAGGGACTGACTCTCTAACAGGACCCAGTTGCCTTATCTGTGCAGCTGTGTAGTAGTTTGGACAACCTCTCTTTAAAGCAGCTTAAAATCAATGAAACAAGCAACAAAGAATGAAGATGAATTTTGAGTTTTGTGTTAACAAGATCATTTTGTTTGCTTAATGTCTTTCTCAGCAACAACCAGTAGATCCTGTAAGTAGCGATAAACATCTCCATGTCTCAGAATGAGTCTTAAGCCCAAATCTCTGTGTGTTTGAGTGACAGCGCCTGAAGAATGGGGCTGGTTTGATCTTAAATGCAGAGGGAGGGAGGGTGGACAAGAAAGCAGTTAAGAAGAATGGGCCCACTAGAGCCAGATCAGGAGAGTGATTTATTAGTCATGGGATGGGTGCTCTGCAGGCATTTCAAACATTTCCAGAGATGACCTCATGGCTGTTTTTCTCTTTTCAGTGTCAAGTTCAGAGGGGAGGTGGGTCAGGGAGAAATTCAGTGCAGAGTTGGGTTGTTGTTGTTCTGTCTCTCAGTTGTGTCTGACTCTTTGCGACCCCAGGTACTGCAGCACACCAGGCTTTCCTGTCCATCACCAACTCCTGGAGCTTGCTCACACTCATGTCCATTGAGTCGGTGATGCCATCCAGCCATCTCATCCTCTGTCATCCCCTTCTCCTCCTGCCCTCAATCTTTCCCAGCATAAGGTCTTTTCCAATGAGTCGGCTGTTCACATCAGGTCGCCAAAGTATCAGAGCTTCAGCTTCAGCATCAGTCCTTCCAGACCCCTGAATATTCAGGACTGATTTCCTTTAGGATGGACTGGTTTGGCCTCCTTGCTGTTCAAGGGATCCAACACCACAGGGTGGGGAAATGGAAAAGCACTCTGACAAGATTCTTTCCTTACATCCAGATGTTTGCTGTATTTGGGGCGGGGGGTGGGGAAGAACTGTAAAAAGTCTTGGTTTTGGTTTTATATTTAGTAAGTGTTGTTAAACTTTTCAAATGTTTGTGTTTGATAATTGTTAAAATAGGATGAATAAAGATTATATTGAGGATGTACATTTTTGCTTTTCTAATCTATACATGCTTTTGAAAAGCTCTCTAGCTGACTTTTTATTTTCACAACCTCTGAAAAGAATTGAAAGATAAAAGATCACAGTGCTATCTGATCATCAGCCAAGCTTCTCTCTGAGAAAGGTGAAGATATCTGAGCTGGATGTTCCTTCCTCTCTGATTTATTATGCTAATTGGCTCTGGGGCAACCATACACAAACCTGTTGGTATAGAAGGGATTCTCAGTCTCCTAGCTACATAGACTCCTTTGGGGTGGAATAAAACAGGGAATGCCTTCTCCCCCCTCTGAGCTGAACTGCCTCCTAAGCTTTCCAGCTTTCCTGCAATGCTATGGGCTGGATCCTTTACCTCGATGGCGCTCACATCTGAGTACGTTCGTAGCATCCAAGACCCAGGCACCGTGCAGCCTTCTGACAGCCTTCTGACAGCCTTCCTTCCCTCCCCACGTCTCCCCAGGCAGCAGTCCTGTAGGTGACCCGGCAGCACAGACTCTGATGCTAACTTTGACTCCGTGTCATTTCAGCCACTCACATTCAAGGTCAGACCAGGAAACTCATGACGGTTGAAATGTACTAGCTCCAATGCCTTGCTCACTCTGCATAGAGGATACCAACCGTGGGGGGAGGGAGGCTTGAGGGGTCAACAGTGCCATCAACAGCAAGATGGCAGAGCCCTGGTGGTCCCTGTGCTGAATAACACCTACGCCCTCACTCACAGGGAAGATGGGGTTGCAATCGTTCAGCTGGTTCGTGATATCTTCTTTAAGTACACTGAGTTCTGGTAACTCCCTGGAGAGCAGGGTCCCTGTCCTGGGCTGGTTTCCTTTGCACTTAATTGAGCCCTCTGCATGGGTTTGGGTATCCAGGTGTCTAGTGGGCTGCTGGGACCAGATCAGGAGCCCAGAAGAGAGTCTTTGGCTACTCCTTGCTGGGTTCTTTTTCTGCTCCCAGGTAAACAGAGATGGGTGCAGGGCCGAGAGACTGAGCAGTCTCTTTAGTGCCGCCTCTTTGTGCCCTGTTTTTCAGCTACCTGAGGACAAGTGTGTCTGTTCCAAAGGGACAGATTGAGAAATTTAATTAGAGGGTTTACAATAAAAACAAAAGCAAAACAAGGATGTACACGTCTTAAGAAAACTAGTTCCTCAAATTCACAACAAAATTATCTGAATCAGGACAAGGATTAATTTTTCCACCGTGGTTGATAAGGATTTTCCTAAGAACTGAAGAAGCCTCTCATCTGGATGTCAAACACTGAATTACAGATTGGAACTTGTTGAGTGATTCTATAGGATCCAGGCATATGGTCCTGAATGTTCCTAAGGGGTATTGTAATTCCCTATAACAGATCAATTGCTCTCATTTTCCTAGGGGGATTTTTCAACATATATAACCAGGTCTGCTCCATCACTTGGAAGCAGAATGTTTCCACCCTCTGGCAAAGTTGCCAAGGCTTAGCATTTTTAAAAAGTTATTTATTTCTAAGTCAGCAAATGTGTATTCAGCCACTCCATCATGTCAGACTCGTTGTAACCCCATGGACTGTAGCCCGGGGGGCTTCTCTGTCCATGGGATTTTCCAGGCACGAATACTGGAATGGGTTGCCATTTCCTTCTCCAGGGGGTTATTCCCAACTCAGGGACTGAACCCACATCTTCTGCGCTGCAGGCAGATTCTTTACCACTGAACCACCAGGGAAGTCAGCAAATACATACGTGTGTGTGTGTGTGTGTGTGTGTGTGTGTGTGTGTGTCTGTTGTGGATGCATATACACAGTTTTTTTGATGTATAATTTATGTATCATAAAGTAGTCAATATTTTACATGTACGCAAGTATACAATTTAACAGTATTTAGAAAATGTATTGAATTGTCCAATCACCACAATTCAGTTTTAAAACAGTTCAACTGCCCACCCCTGCCCCCCAAATTCCTTTTACCTTCTTTCACTTTCCATTCTCACTCCCACCCCGAGGAAACCACTAAACTGTTTCCTCTTCCTATATATATTTGGCTTTTCCAGACATTCCACATAAATGGAATAATGCAATTTATAGTTTTTCATGTCTTCTTTCACTCAGCATAATGATTTTGAGGTTCATCCAACCTGTAGCATGATCATTCTTTTCTATTGCTGAATAGTATTCCATCGTATGGATGTACTACATTTCTTAGAAAAAAAAAAAACCTATATTTTGAATAGAAGCTATATGACACTGGGATAAATGTGTTAGGAGTTCAGAGAAAATTCGATATGATGCTTACTCTAAAAGTCCTTAGAATTTAATTGGAGGGGCAAATTAAGACACATGCAACAATAAACAAGTCTGTAACTGTGTGGTGATGGATGTTAATTAGGCTTATTGTAGTGATCATGATAGAGTATTTACATGAGATTGGGTACATGATACCCAATCATTATGTTGTATACCTAAAACTAGGATACAGTCAAACAACACAGATTTAAGCTGCATGGGTAGACTTAGATACAGATTTTTTTTTTCAATAGTAAATTCTACAGTATTACCCAATGCGAGGAGATCCAACCAGTCCATTCTGAGGGAGATCAGCCCTGGGATTTCTTTGGAGGGAATGATGCTGAAGCTGAAACTCCAGTACTTTGGCCACCTCATGTGAAGAGTTAACTCATTGGAAAAGACTCTGATGCTGGGAGGGATTGGGGGCAGGAGGAGAAGGGGACGACAGAGGATGAGATGGCTGAATGTCATCACTGACTCGATGGACGTGAGTGCGAGTGAACTCCGGGAGATGGTGATGGACAGGGAGGCCTGGCGTGCTGTGATTCATGGGGTCGCAAAGAGTCAGACACGACTGAGCGACTGAACTGAACTGAAGGTTAGTTGATTCTGTGTATGTGGAACTGTGGAGTCAGAAGAACCCCATAAATGGAGGGCCAGCTGTAAGTTTTTGCAGATTTTCAACCATGTGGAGGGTCAGTGTCCCTAGCACTTGTGTTATTGAAGGGTCCGCTCTAATGTTTTGTATCAGTGATGGCTCAATGAAAAAAAGTGCCTGAAGGAGAAAAGTAACATTAATTTTTAAATTTATTTTTTGAAGTATAGTTTATTTGCTATGTTGTGTTAATTTTTACTGTATAGCAAGCTGAATATACATACATATATATGTATATATATATATATATATATATATGCACACATTTTTTTTCAAATTTTTTTCCATTATGATTTATCCCAGGATATATTGGTACAGTCGCCTGTGTTATACAGAAGGAACTTGGAACTTGTGTTTTATCCATCCTGTGTATAATAGACATAAACTTGGGCAAACTCCGGGAGATGGTGAGAGACAGGGAGGCCTGGCGTGCTGCAGTCCGTGGGCTCACAAAGTGTTGGACATGACTTGGTGACCGAACAACAATAACAACAATGTACAGTAGTTTGTTTCTGCTAATCCCAGACTCCCAGTCCATCCCTCGGCCACTGCAGTTCTCTTCTCTATGTTGTGAATCTGTCTCTGTTTCACAGAGAAGTTCACTTGCGCCATAGTTTAGATTCCCCATATAAATGGTATCATATGGTATTTGTCTTTCTGTTTCACTTAGCCTGATAATCCCTAGATCCAACCATGTTGCCGCAAATGGCATTACTTCCCTCCTTCTGCATGGCTGAGGAGTATTCCACTGTGTATATGTATCACAGCTTCTTTATCCGTTCATCTATTGGTGGACATCTAGGTTGCTTCCATATCCTGGCTATCGTGAATAGTGCTGCTATGAACATCGAGGTGCGTCTTCTGAGAAAAGTAACATAAAAAATAGTGTTTAAGAGAGATAAACTGGTAGAGCTATGTAAGATGAATTGCAGTGGAGGAATCCTGAGATCGGAGGCATTAGCTGGATGATTCTAGAACAGATTCTGGCAAGGGACTAAACAGAGCTGATTACAGTGGATAGAGAGGGGCTGTCTAGATGGACTCTCCCCCAGCCTCCTCTCCTTCCCACCCACCCCCACCCCCACCAGGGAGGGGGACAAGGAGGTAAGGGTTCTCAATTCCAGAGACACGCCAGACTCTTCCCCGGCTCCAAGTTCACATTTGCTGCTGGAATGCCTTCATTTTCTCAGAGCTCTGCTCTTTCAGAAAGGCCTCCTGAGTAACCTGGCCCATCATCCACCCTGTCATTCATTACCTCATCCCCCTACTGATTTTCTTCCAGTATGCTTATCACAGAGCACGAACCATGATTATCTTGTTTACCATCTTCTTTTCCATGGCGGGGGTCTGCCTTCCTTATTCTTGACTTTATCTCTATCTAACACAGTGTCTGCTGTAACTTAAAAGCTATTCACTGAATGTATACAACTTGCATGTGAGACATTTCACAGGAAAAGCGGCTAGGACACGGAAGTGAGCTCTCGCTAAGAAGCAGTAGTGGAGAGAAGGGGGTTTCTGCAGGAACACAAAGCCTCTGCTATGGGTGTGTGGTATCTCTGCCCATGCAGCAGACAGCCACCAGAAACAGCCCTGTAAGAGGCCGTGGGTGAGAACGAGGGGAGGCAGTCAGGGTGGAGACAGTGTTGGCTATAGTCATGAGAGCGCGTGTGTTTCACAGGGACTAAAGCAAACAATAGATGAGGAGACAGTGGAAACAGTGTCAGGCTTTATTTTTGGGGGCTCCAAAATCACTGCAGATGGTTACTGCAGTCATGAAATTAAAAGGCGCTTACTCCTTGGAAGAAAAGTTGTGACCAACCTAGACAGCACATTCAAAAGCAGAGACATTATTTTGCCAACAAAGGTCCGTCTAGTCAAGGCTAGGGTTTTTCCTGTGGTCATGTATGGATGTGAGAGTTGGACTGTGAAGAAGGCTGAGCGCCAAAGAATTGATGCTTTTGAACTGCGGTGTTGGAGAAGACTCTTGAGAGTCCCTTGGACTGCAAGGAGATCCAACCAGTTCATTCTGAAGGAGATCAGCCCTGGGTTTTCTTTGGAAGGAATGATGCTAAAGCTGAAACTCCAATACTTTGGCCACCTCATGCAAAGAGTTGACTCATTGGAAAAGACTTTGATGCTGGGAGGAATTGGTGGCAGGAGGAGAAGGGGACGACAGAGGATGAGATGGCTGGATGGCATCACTGACTCGATGGACCTGACTCTGAGTGAACTCCGGGAGTTGGTGATGGACAGGGAGGCCTGGTGTGCTGCAGTTCATGGGGTCGCAAAGAGTTGGACACAACTGAGTGACTGAACTGAACTGAACAGAAAACAAACAAACAACCAAGAAGGTAGCTGCTGCTGCTAAGTCGCTTCAGTCGTATCTGACTCTGTGCGACCCCATAGACGGCAGCCCATCAGGCTCCCCCGTCCCTGGGATTCTCCAGGCAAGAACACTGGAGTGGGCTGCCATTTACTTCTCCAGTGCATGAAAGTGAAAAGTGAAAGTGAAGTCTCTCAGTCGTGTCCAACTCTTAGCCCACCAGGCTCCTCCGCCCATGGGATTTTCCAGGCAAGAGTACTGGAGTGCGTTGCCATTGCCTTCTCCCCCAGGAAGGTAGATGAGTCCCCAAAAGAGCCAGAAAAGAAAAAGACAAGGACCAAGTCCTGGGAGATGTAGTGTGTTCCCCTGGCGCCTTGTGCCTCAGCAACTTCAGCCCATTAGAGCTTCTGCATGACTTCCGGGCTGCATAGACTTTTTCAGAATAGTTTTATTTACTTTTTCGGCTGCGCTGGGTCTTCAGTGCTGCCTGGCTTTTGTCTAGTCACTGTGAGTGGGAGTTACTCTCTAGTTGCAGGGCATGGGCTTCGCATTGCAGTGGCTCCTCTTGCTGCAGAGCACAGGCCCTTGGGCACGTGGACGTCAGTAGCTGAGACACGTGGGTTCAGCGGCTGTGGCTCCCAGGCTTGAGAGCACAGGCTCAACAGTTGTGGTGCACGGGTTTAGTTGCCCCATGGCATGTGGGATCTCCCTGGACCAGGGATAGAACCCATGTCTCCTGCATTGGCAGGCAAATTCTTTACCACTGAGCCACCAGCGAGGCCCAAACTGCACAGAGTTTTGAGCCCCTTTCCCCAGCTTACTCCCACTCCAAATCTTTACACACCGTATCAGAGCCAGAAGGGGCTCATCATGCATTTTGTTAATGTCCCTTGCAGATGAAAAACTCTAAGAGAGAACTGCTTACCCAGCTAGTGGCAGGGGAGGGTCTATGATCTGCTTCTCTGATACGAGATACCTGGTTAGAGGTGGGTCTGTCTACAATCCGACTCCCTGTCTTCTCAGCACAGTCTCTTCTCCCCGTCCCCACATTTCTTAAACTTTGAAATAAAGCCACCATATTCTGAATAGGCCGAATATTGGTCTAGTGTCTATAGAATTCATTCCTCTCTGGTTTCCTGGCAATCCTTGGGGAGAGAAAACAGTGGAAACAGAATGACATGCAATTATTTCAATATAGGAACCATGTTTTGAGGAATCTACTAAGCTAACTGAAGAACCTAAGCTGATCCAGAAACTATAATTAGACATCACACATGAAAAACAGGACCTTTTCTGCATGATTGACACTGAATCCAACTTTGACAGCATGCTAACGTCCAGGAGAGCTAATTATCCTGGTTTTAACAACCCCCGAGACTGGGCTTTCAGTATTGGCTTCTTGGAAGAGTCAACTCGTGTGAAGTGCCCCCAGGTACAGATATCAAAAAATGTTAGATAAAATGCAACAGGGCTTATTTAAAATATGCAACTACATTAGCAAGAAAGAGAGACCCTCAGATGCTAGAAACAAAAGGGACTAAAAACCAGAGCCATATAGTGTGGTGAGATTCACAGCTGTAGTCACCAGGGCTACGAGGAGGGTGTTATCTGACCCAGAAATTTACCCTACTGTGAGCATCCTGGTCAACACCCTACAAAGACAGGAGCTGAGGTCTTGGGTAAACAGTTGGAATTGAGACCACTGCATAAAACTAAGATTCTTGAAATTCAGCCCCATTAGTAAAGAGGATACAAAAAATCTATACCCACCGTCATGCCTCTGTCCAAATGCCTGAAAGAAAAAATGATACCTCTGAATTTATATTTACTTGCGGCAGCAAACCCTAAACTAAACTTGCTACATATAAATTGGTCCTGTGTTGGTAATACACCTATAGTAATTCAAGTCCTTAAGATAATAGAATCATCTGAAGAGACAAAGAATTTAGTATGTTCAAGCTATATTTAAGGGGGGAAAAGGACTTTTAAAGAAGAAATGGGTGGGCTTCCTTGGTGGCTCAGTGGTAAAGAATCCGCCTGTCAATGCACACGCTGCAGGTTTGATCCCTGGGTCAGGAAGACCCCCTGGAAATGGCAGACCACTCCAGCATGCTCACCTGGGTAATCACATAGAATGGGCCACAGTTCATGGGGCTGCAAAAGGGTCGAGCATGGCTTAGTGACTAAACAGCAACAAAAGTAGAAATAAAAATGCTAAGAGGAATAAAGCATGACGAAAATAGAGCAAGCAGAGGGACTTCCCTGGGCTCCAGTGGTTAAAAATCTGCCTTGCAGTGAAGGAGACATGGATTCTAGCCCTGGTCAGGGAACTAAGATCCCACATGGCATGGAACAACCAAGCCCTTTAGCCACAATCCACGTGCTACGAAGAAAGATCCCTAATGGTGTAACTAGGATTCCGCATGCAACAATTAAGACCCGACACAGTCAAATAAATAAAATTTAATATTAAAAAAACCAGAACAAGCAGGTTGATAAAGGAAACAAAAACAAGAAGGAGAGTTTAAATTAAAGATAGGGTATAAATTTAAAGAATAAATTTGGTTAAGCATTCTATTCTTAATTTATGGCTACATCTTCCTTTGATTGTTAAGTTTCATAAAAAAAAAAACCCTTTCATTTAAAATAATTACTCAAATGTTCAACAAGGCACCTGATTGAATAATGACCCTCAAAATTCAGAGAATCAACCCTGAATATTCACTGGAAGGACTGATGCTGAAGGTGAAGTTACAATACTTTGACCACCCAATGCGAAATGTCAACTGATTAGAAAAGACTCTGGTGCTGGGAAAGATTGAGGGCAGGACGAGAATGGGGTGACAGAGGATGAGATGGTTGGATGGCATCACCGACTCAATGGGCATGAGTTTGAGCAGGCTTCAGGAGATAGTGAAGGTCAGGGAAGCCTGGTATGCTGCAGTCCATGAGGTCGCAAAGAGTCAGACATGACTTAGTGACTGATCAACAGCAAATTCATGTTTTTACCTGAAACCTTAGAATGTGGCCTTATTAGAAAATAGAGTCTTTACAAATTTAATCAGCTAAAGTGATTTCATATGAATGTGAATAGACCCTCATTCAGCGTCTGGGGTCCTCATAGGAAAGGCTTAGGATGACATAAAGATGTTAAGTTGTAGAGATAGTGAGTAAGGGCTTCCCTGCTAGCTCAGTGGTAACGAATTCACCTGCCAATCAATGCAGGCGATTTGGGTTCAATCCCTAGGTCAGGAAAATCCCCTGGAGAGGGAAATGGCAACTCATTCCAATATTCTCGCCTGGAAAATCCCATGGACAGAGAGGGCTGGTGGGCTACAGTCCATGGGGTCGCAAAGAGTCAGACACAACAGCGACTGAACAACAACACAGGGAAGAAGGTCATGTGATCACAGAGGCAGAGGTTGGAGTGATGTGAGAAAGCCAGGGATTGCCTACAACTGCCAGAAGGATCCTGAGGCCAAGATGGATCCAGAGGCCAGGAAGGATCCTTCCCCAGAAATTTCAGAGGGAACATAACCCTACAGACTCTTTCATTTCAGAGTTTCTGCTTCCAGAGCTGTAAGAGAATAAGTTTCTGTTGTCTTAAGCACCCAGTTTGTGGGATGTTTTTATGAAAGCCCTGCAAAACTAATATAAACATAGATTCGATAAGAATTCGGAAGTAAGAAATAGAGAAGTTAGAAGGAAGCCAGTATTTGAAAGCTTACAACTAAGAATTTTCCAGATTGATGACATACAAGAATTCTCAAATTTCACATTGCCAGATTTGGCAAATAACATACGAGATTCCTGGTTACATTTGACTTTTAGATAAAGAGAAATAATTTGTTTTAGTAGAAGCATTGGGTCATTGTTGTTCATTCACTCAGTCATGTTTGAATCTTTGTGACCCCATGGACTGCAGCACACCAGGCCTCCCTGTCCTTCACCATCTCCTGGAACTTGCTCAAACTCATGTCCATTGAGTCAGTGATGCCATCCAACCATCTCATCCTCTGTCACTCCCTTCCCCTCCTGTCCTCAATCTTTCCCAGCATCAGGGTCTTTTCCAAACAGTTGGCTTAGCTAACTTTAATATTCAACTAGCCTTCCTGCATTTTATCTGGTAATTCTACTCAAATTGGAAATTCACAGAACATCCTGAACGGATCAATAAAAATGAACGTAGGCCTAAATGAATCTCAGTGAAACTGCTGAGCACCAATAACAAAGAAAACATTTTAAAACAGCCATAAAATCAGAACAGTGGGATAGCAACAGATTTCTCTGCAGCTAAAACAGAAGTCCAAGATAATGGAATTTGATATTCAAAAGGCTAAGGAAGAACTCTCAGCTTAAATAAAATTAGATGAAGTATCATTCAGGAGTGAGGACCAAATAAAGATAGTTTATGGCAAAGAGAAAGTATTTTCTATCCACAGACCTTCACTGAGTGATTATCAATTGATGTACTGAAATATAATGTTGAGGATTGGATTTCTAAGCAAGTGTTTTTATTTACATATTGAACTGGGTGGCCTTTGGCACACCCCCCTCATGATATCAGCTTTGTGATATTCATACCCATGTATGATTGTCTTTCTTTGAGTGTTGAGGGAACATTTGCTATGTGACAATAAATAACTAATACAAGTATCATCTGGAAATAGCAATAGCAATGACTAACTGTGGAGCAACAGAAATAAGATTCCACTAAGACTCTCTTTAACAAAAATAAGGGATAAATTGGGAGTTTGGGACTGACTTTTACAATTGCTATATTTAAAATGAAACACCTTTCCATGAACAGAAAAAGAAAGATACTAACAAGCGACTAGAGTTCATGTGTTCTAAGTTTCTTGTATCATTTATGAGCATCAAGATAATGATTTATTTCACAATTTGTTAAGTTAGAATGCGTATTTAAACATTGAGCATGTCCCCTGCATTGGCAGGTGGATTCTTAAAGGAACACTACTGGGTATAAGGGGAAAGTGAAAAAGCTGGCTTAAACCTCAACATTCAGAAAACGAAGATCATGGCACCTGGTCCCATCACTTCATGGGAAATAGATGGGAAAACAGTGGAAATAGTGTCAGACTTTATTTTGGGGGGCTCCAAAATCATTGCAGATGGTGATTGCAGCCATGAAATTAAAAGACGCTTACTCCTTGGAAGGAAAGTGATGACCACCCTAGATAGCATATTGAAAAGCAGATATATTACTTTGCCAGCAAAGGTCCATCTAGTCAAGGCTATGGTTTTTCCAGTAGTCATGTATGGATGTGAGAGTTGGACTGAGAAAGCTGAGCACAGAAGAATTGATGCTTTTGAACTGTGGTGTTGGAGAAGACTTTTGAGAGTCCCTTGGACTGCAAGGAGATCCAACCGGTCCATCCTAAAGGAGACCAGTCCTGGGTGTTCATTGGAAGGACTGATGCTAAAGCTGAAGCTCCAACACTTTGACCACCTGATGCGAAGAGTTGACTCATTGGAAAAGACCCTGATGCTGGGAGGGATTGGGGGCAGGAGGAGAAGGGGACGACAGAGGATGAGATGGCTGGATGACATCACCGACTCAACGCACATGAGTTTGGGTGGACTCCGGGAGTTGGACAGGGAGGCCTGGTGTGCTGCAATTCATGGGGTCACAAAGAGTCGGACATGACTGAGCGACGGAACTGAACTGGGTGTAAAACAGATGAGTAATGAGAACCTACTGCATAGCACAGGGAACGCTGCTCAGTGCTCTGTGGTGACCTAGATGAGAAGAAAATCCAAAAAAGAATAAACGTTTGTAAACATATAGCTGAATCCCGGATGCACTAGTGAAAGAATCCGCCTACCAATGCTGGAGATGCGGGTTCGATCCCTGCGTCGGGAAGCTTCCCTGGGGGAGGAAATGGCAAAACACGCCAGTATTCTTGCCTGGAGAATTCCATGGACAGAGGAACCTGGAGGACTGCAGTCCATGGGGTCGAAAAGAGTCACACATGGCTGAGCATCTGCGCACCTATTGCTGATTCACTTTGCTGTACAGCAGAAACTACCACAGCATAATAAAGCAGCTATACATCACCATATTTGGGCTGTGGTGTGGGAGAAGACTCTTGAGAGTCCCCTGGACAGCAAGGAGATCAAACGAGTCAATTCTAAAGGAACTCAGTCCTGAATACTCATTGGAAGGACTGATGCTGAATCTGAAACTGCAGTACCTTGGCCACCTGATGCGAAAAACTGAGTCATAGGAAAATACCCTGATGCTGGGAAAGATTGAAGGCAGGAGGAGAAGGGGACAACAGAGGATCAGATGGTTGGAAGGCACCACTAACTCAATGGACTTGAGTTTGGGTAAGCTCTGAGAGTTGGTGATGGACAGGGAGGCCTGGTGTGCTGCAGTCCCTGGGGTCACAAAGAGTCGGACATGACAAGCGACTGAACTGAACTGATATATCAATAAAAATTTTAGAAAATATATATGAATGTCAAATCAGAGGGAAGAGGGGAGAAAGGATATAAAACCATCATTTCAAGGGAAGGCAAAAAAGGGGAAGATAGAGAAAAAGGCGTGTTAAATCAAAAGTGTAAATAAACTGTTAGAAATGAATACAAATAAATCAGTAATCATGAGAAATGTGAACAAAGATATCTCACCATAGTCAGTTCAGTTCAGTCGCTCAGTCATGTCCGACTCTTTTGACCCCATGAATCAGAGCACACTAGGCCTCCCTGTCCATCACCAGCTCCCAGAGTTTACCCAGACTCATGTGCATCAAGTCGATGATGCCATCCAGCCATCTCATCCTCTGTCATCCCCTCCTCCTCCTGCCCCCAATCCCTCCCAGCATCAGGGTCTTTTCCAATAAGTCAACTCTTCGCATGAGGTGGCCAAAGTATTGGAGTTTCAGCCTCAGCATCAGTCCTTCTAATGAACACTCAGGACTGATCTCCTTTAGGATGGACTGGGTGGATCTCCTTGCAGTCCAAGGGACTCTCAAGAGTCTTCTCCAACACCACAGTTCAAAAGCATCAGTTCTTTGGTGCTCAGCTTTCTTCACAGTCCAACTCTCACATCCATACATGACCGCTGGAAAAACCATAGCCTTGACTAGATGGACCTTTGTTGGCAAAGTAATATCCCTGCTTTTCAATATGCTATCTAGGTTGTCCATAAGTTTCCTTCCAAGGAGCAAGTGTCTTTTAATCTCATGGCTGCAGTCACCATCTGCAGTGATTTTCAGATTAAAAAGTATAAATTCCAGAGTGCATGTTTTTCTCTCCTTTACATCATGCAGAGGAGCTTCTGAAATGCAAGCTGTTGATGCACTAGATCGTATCGAGGAGAGAGCACTCTGCAAGCCACATATCTGGCACAATTGCATTTGCTTTGGCCCATTCGAAGCTCATAATAACGGAGAGCAAAGAATTTTCTAGCTTTGTCACCTTGGGCAAGCATCTTAGCTACTCTTTAGCAAAGCTGAAGGGAATTCTTTTTTTTTTTCTAAATAATCTTAGCTGTACTGGGTCTTTGTTGCTGTGGGCAGGCTTCTCACCGCAGTGACTTCTCTTGTTCCAGAGAATGGGCTTTGGGCATGCTAATTTCAGTACTTGTGGTGCGTGGGCTAAGTCGCCCTGCAGCATGTGGACTCTTCCCAGACCAGGGGTCGAACCCATGTCCCCTGCATTGGCAGGTGGATTCTTAACCACTGGACCATGAGGGAAGTCCGAGGGGAATTCTTGTCTTGAATGTCTGCACTTGATATTTGTGACCTATGTTGAAAGAACGTGGTAAAGTTCTATACAGAAATCTAAGTTATTTGGTCTGGACTATGATCTAGTTTATCGCTAAGGGGTAAAGATTAATCTTGGATACTTTTCGGTCTTGGTTTTAGCAGCAATTGAAAACCACCCTGGCCAGATCAAGTTTCCTTAAAACCGGTTTTGAGTCAAATGCCTCTTTCATCTCTTAGCATCAAAAAGCAACAGAAATCTGCAGTACAGTACTCTGGTCTGCTACCCCCCCCCCCCCGGGTGATTTGTTTTCATCTTTTACTAATCCATCCACACTGCATGCTGACCCCTGGGTGGGGTGGACAAAGCCGCAGTCATCCCATGCATGGACCACTTTCCCCCAGGACCGGTCCTTCCACTGAGGGGCCTGACGTGGGGGTTGTGGGGTCCTCTCACGAACTCTTGTGCTCCCCCCGCCAAGTCTAAGAGTTTCAGGCCGTGCAAAAGATCCTCAGAGACGCTGGAAACTTGATGATCCTGTTTGTCCACAAGCATGAGCCCCAGAACATCCTAAACCCTTTCAGACTTTCTTCTTCCCTTTAATCCACTCGGTTCCTCTGAGAATTCACCCAAACCAACCTGTTGGGCAGCTCCTCTCCCACACAGCCTGAAGCAGCCTGCACCTCCACCTCTGCACTCTGGTTTTATTATAAATAAATCAAATCTGCCTCTTGAATTGCATCAGTGAGCAGAGTCCCCACTGCCTTTTCTTGCAGCAGGATCCTTTTTGTAGCTGGGAAGGGCTTTCTAGGACCTTCCCTGGTGGCTTAGAGGGTAAAGCATTTGCCTGCAATGCAGGAGACCCAGGTTCTCCTTGGGTCGGGAAGATTCCCTGGGGAAGGAAATGGCAACCCACTCCAGTATTCTTGCCTGGAAAATCCCATGGACAGAGGAGCCTGGTAGGCTACAGTCCATAGGGCCTCAAAGAGTCGGACACGACTGAGTTACTTCACTTCACTTCAGGCCTTTCTAGAAGGAACTCAAAGTGAATGAATCTCTAAAAGCTCAGATATTGAATTAGGTTTGTTGTTGTTGTTCAATAACTAGGTCATATCCAACTCTTTGCAACCCCATGGACTGCAGCACACCAGGCCTCCCTGTCCTTCACCATCTCCTGGAGTTCGCGCAGACTCATACCCATTGAGTTGGTGATGCCATCCAACCATCTCATCCTCTGTCGTCCCCTTCTCCTCCTGCCTTCAATCTTTCCTGGCATCAGAGTCTTTTCCAATGAGTCGGCTCTTCGCATCAGGTGGTCAAAGTATTGGAACTTCATGTTCAGCATCAGTTCTTCCAATGAATATTCAGAGTTGACTTCCTTTAGGATTGGTTTGATCTCCTTGTAGTCCGATTGACTTTCAAGAGTCTTCTCCAGCACCACAGGGTAGGGAATCTCAAAATTCAGATGCTGTCTCACTCTGATCCATATCTTTTTCATCTGCAAAGACTCTGATGCTGGGAGGGATTGGGGGCAGGAGGAGAAGGGGACGACCGAGGATGAGATGGCTGGATGGCATCACAGACTCAATGGACGTGAGTCTGAGTGAACTCCGGGAGATGGTGATGGACAGGGAGGCCTGGGGTGCTGCGATTCATGGGGTTGCAAAGAGTCGGACACGACTGAGCGACTGAACTGACTGACTGACTGACCACCAGATACCTTTCCTAAGGGTCTAATGGTCCAGGAACTCTTTAGTGAAGAAGATAAAGGAAAAAGTTTTAGCTATTTCAACTTCAAAAATGTTCACTCTTAAGAGGTAGGTTTATGTTTCTGCAAAGTTTAAACACATCATTATAAGCATATCAGTGCCAGCCATAGATGTATGATGAACTAGCCACTTACAAATGTTTCCTCCAGCCATTGTGTATATGAAACCATGCACACACATTTGAACTTTCCTTTTTATTTTGGTTTTAATCAAATTTGCAACTTGTTTCAAAATCCCAAATTCTTATCAGATTTTTAAGGAAAGTCTATATTTTAGAAAAGATTTGGACTTTATACAAAAAGAAATCAATTTAAACTGGTTAGTTATAAGGCATAATCTTTGATAGTGATTTTATAATAACAGAAATAGCAGAAATGTAACCACCCCTCCTACAAAAGTCATATATGAGTTTATACGTTAGAGCTAATAGTCACAGGTTGAATTCCCCTACTGGGCTCCTTTAGAACTTAAAAAAAAAAAAAAAGATTTTTATATTTTAAACTTGAAAATCAATACTGAGGAGTCAAAGCAGAAACACAGTGACTTCAAGGGAAAAGCCAGTAAAAAGTCACTATGCCTTCAAAGAGGGATTAATGTTTCCGAGGGACAAGTCCAGAGAGCACCCTGCTTAGATTGCTTCCTCCCTAAGCAATACAGGGAAAATTCACTAGTGAGGCTCATGTGAGTTACCAATTCACTTGACGGCTGTGACTTTGCCTATGAATGGGTCCATTGGCATCATGGTTTCCTCAGTTCTGGGTTCTTGAAAGGACTGAGCTCCTGAGCCTGCAGGGTTGAAGGCTGGATTCTTGACTCTGGTTAATTCACCCTGTAGCCCAGGCTTGGCTACTCCTGCTGCGGCTGTTTAGTTGCTAAGTCACATCTGACTCTTTGAGAACCCCTGGTCTGTAGCCTGCCTGGCTCCTCTGTCCATGCAAGGATGCCTGAGTGGGCTGCCATTTCCTTCTCCAGGGGATCTCCTCGACCTAGGAATTGAACCTTCATCTCTTGCCCTGGCAGGTAGATTCTTTACCACTGAGTCACTTGGGAAGCACTCCCAGGCTTGGCTACCAGCCGGCTTCTCCAGGATCCCGTTGTACAGCCTGGAGCAAGAAGGCCTGCTTCAGACAGACCCCAGACTTGCTCCAGTCATCTTCACAAAGAGGCCATTGGATCACAAAGAGGCCATTGGACCACAAGCCTATGATCCTACGTCCTCCCCCAAATTGGTGGTTAGAACGTTTGCGGCTTCAGCCCTTCACCTTGACTACCTTGGACTGTGCTATGGACTGAACTGCGTCCCCTGAAATTCATATGCAGAAGCCCTCACCCCCCACCACCACGTGATGAGAGCTGAGCTAGGATATCTGGGAGGTGATTCATTGTAGATGAAGTCATGAGGGTGGGCCCCCTGATGGGATTCGTGCCCTTATAAAAAGAGACATCAGAAGGCTTGCGGTCTCTCCCCACCTTATGAGGATGCAGGGAGAAGTCAGTAGTCCAGGAGCCTCTGTCCAGGATCTCACCAAGCCAGCACCCCAATCTAGGACTTTAGCCTCCAGGACAGTGAGAAATAAGTTCTGCTATTTAAGCCCCCTGTTTTAGAGTCATGGCAGTCTGAGGAGACTAGGACAGACTGTGATATCCTTAGGGCCTTAGTAAAAATCCTCCTGCCAATGCAGGAGACACAAGAGACCTGGGTTCAGTCACTGGGTCGGGAAGATCCCTTGGAGAAGGAAATGGCAACCCACTCCAGTCTTCTTCCCTGAAAAGTTCCCTGGGCAGAGGAGCCTGGCAGCTGTGTGTGTGTGTTAGTTGCTCAGTTGTGTCTAACTCTTTTTGCGACCCCATGTAACCTGCCAGATTCTTCTGTCCATGGGATTCTCCAGGCAAGAATACTGGAGTGGGTTGCCATTCCCTCTTCAGAGGGTCTTCTCAACTCACACATCAAACCCAGGTTTCCACATTGCAGGCAGACTCATTACGGTTTGGAAATGGAAATCGCAGAATTGGACATGATTGCACACATACACATAGGGATGAGCTTTAGCTGGATGTGTGACCACAGTAAGACCCTCACCTACAGCCCCCACAAAAGAAAGGTCTTTTAACAGTGGCCTTCTCATAGACCATGGAGCCTTCTTCTTCTGCTCGGTTGGCCCCTTCCCAGCTCCCACCCCCCGACCCCCTGCAGGCAGCCTTCCAGGGAGTCCACCACTTCTCCCCTCCCTGGTTCCCGCCTCTGGATGGTTGCCATTTCCAACTGGTCCTTCTGGTCCTATCTCTGAGACCACTGCCTGACTCAACCTAACCTTCCTCCCTGAGAACACTGCCCAGCTATCACCCTGGATCCCCAAAGGTCGGGCATGAGAGCTTCATTGACTGATCACCTGTAGCCCATTGACCCAGAGAAGATGAAAGGGAAACTCGCTGCCCAAGGCAAAATGAGAAACAGGCTTCAAGAATGGAACAGAGTGAATATTAGAGGGAAGAGATACATGACAGAGGTGGGCATGCCAGCTAGAAAACAGCTGTGGATGGGTGGTTCCTACCCGCCAGAGATTCCAGGGGCACTGCTGCAGAGAGCTTTCCAGGGTACCCAAATCTTGCAAGGCTGTTCTCTGAATTCTTTCTACACCTCTGTCCACGGTCAGAGGCTGCTCTTTTGACATCATCTTTTTTCTGTCTGTAGTTTCTTCCAGGTCATCAGGGAACCAGGGCTTGTGCCTGGTTCATTCTTCAATTTTGTCTAGAAAACAGTGGTTGGTCATTCCAGTTCTACTGAATTGAATGGGATTCATTTCTTTCTTAACGTTTTATTTTATATTGGAGTAGTTGATTAAACTGTTGTGTTAATTTCAGATGTACAGCAAAGTGACTCCATCAAACACATGTGCTTAATCGCTCAGTCGTGTCTGACTCTTTGCGACCCTTTGGACTGTAGCCCACCGGGCTCCTTTGTCCATGGGATTTCCCAGGCAAGAATACTGGAGTGTGTTGGCACTTCCTTCCCCAGGGGATCTACCCCCAGGGATCAAACCCAAGTCTCCTGTGTCTGCTGCACTGCAGGCAGATTCCTCACCCACTGAGCCATCGGGGAATCATCAGACATATACAGGGTCTATTCTTTGCAAATTCCTCTCCCGACTAGGTCATCACAGAGTGTGGAGCAGAGTTCCCTGCACCATGCACTAGTTCCTTGTTGGCCGTCCTGGTGGCTTGCAGGATCTGAGTTCCCCAACCTGGAATCCAACCCGTGCTCTCGGCAGTGGGAGCAAAGACTCCTAATCACGGGGCTGCTGGGGAACTCCCCCATCCTTTGAAAATACAGCAGTGTGTACAGGTCTGTCCAAAACTCCATAACTACCCCCCCCCGACCCTTGAAAGAAATTCATTTCTAAGCCTCACACCCCAGTGGGACTCTTCCACTCTTCCCTTTAGACTCTCTCTCATCCCATTCTCCATATGACACTTGCCTCTAACCACCTCTGACTTCCCTTCCTCCTGGGAGGAGCTCAGAGAGGGAGATTCAATGCATTCTCACTTTTCTCAGCTTCATGAAACTAGTGGCCTAAATATACCACCCAAGGGTGTCTGTGAAGACACCCCTGGGCTCATCCTCTGTGCTCTAATTTTCCTTAAGGTCCATCTTGCAGGTAAGTGGTTCTCCACATGGATTAAATTCCTAACATTTACCACTCAAAAGACATCATCACTTTTCAGGTCCCCAAATGATTAGGCAACCACATGTTCCCATTAGCCACTGTCGTCCAGGAAAGAGTCCTGCTAAGTAGGATTGAAAATCTGTGCTTTCATCAGGAGTCACTTGTTTTTCTTTCCCCTGATCATAATTGTTTACTGCACCCTGAATGTCTGCCAGAGGCCCAGTTGGGAGCCATTCCCCAGCACAGAAGGCTCATGGTTTACAAGCGTTTTCACCTTGCAGTTGAGATCTGATGCTATCAGGGCAGCGACGTCTCTGTCTCTGTGGTTTCCATGACAGTGTACAGAGCAGAGAGAAGTGATACAGAAAACTCGCCCAACCAGATCCATGCAAATTCAGCCCTCAGGTGACCACACACAGCTCTCCTCCACCTGTATCTGCAAAATGTCCCAGGGCCTGGCTTGGAAACGTGTAAATGTTCAAGGTGCATGCTTTCAGGACAGAATTAGTCCACCCAGTGCCACATACATCTTCAAGGCTTTCTGTGATGTGATTCATATGTTGTTTTTGTTGTTCAGTCACTCCGTTGTGACCAGCTCTTTGCAAACCCGTGGACGGCAGCCCGCCAGGCTCCTCAGACCACGGGACTCTTCAGGCAAGAATACTAGAGTGAGTTTCCAGTTCCTTCTCCAGGGGATCTTCCCAATTCAGGGATCAAGCCTGGGTCTCCCACATTGAAGGCAGATGGTTGATCGTCTTTTCATTACTGTGACATCACAATTGGGCTTCCCTGGTGGCTCAGCAGTAAAGAGTCTACCTGCGATGCAGGAGACTCAGGCTCAAGCCCTGGGTTGGAAAGATCC
Source organism: Capra hircus (assembly GCF_001704415.2). Taxonomy (NCBI): domain Eukaryota; kingdom Metazoa; phylum Chordata; class Mammalia; order Artiodactyla; family Bovidae; genus Capra; species Capra hircus. Next base: position 6,694,383 of record NC_030810.1, on the reverse strand, counting down.
TCTGGAGGAGGGAATGGCAACCCACTCCAGCATTCTTGCCTGAGAAATCCCATGGATGGGCTGCAGTCCATGGGGTCACAAAGAGCTGGTCACAACTGAGTGACTAATACACACACACACAATAATAAAAAGAAACCTGAACCTTATCCATAAAGCACAAGGATGAGGGACTAACTTCTTTAAGTGCTTGTATTAGATTCCCACTGCTGCTGTAAATCACCTCAACCATAGTGACTTAAAGAACACACATCAGTTATCTTACAGTTCTGCAGGTTAAGTCAGACCTGGCCTCCCTGGGCCAGAGACCAGGTGATGGCTTGGCTGAGTTCCTTTCTGGAGGCTCCAAGGGAGAGCATCTGTTTTCCTGTCTTTTTCAGCTCTTAGACACCACTCAGACTCTTCAGCTGACGGCCCCCTCCTCCATTTTCAAAGCCAGCAATGTTAACCTCTCTGGCTCTGTCTGACTCTCCTGTCCTGCCTTCTTCTCCCTAATAGAAGGTCCCTGTGACTATCTTGGGCCACCAGGGATACACTCTCCATTTTAAAGTCAGTCGGGAACTTCCCCAGTGACCCAGGGGTTAAGAATCTGCCTTGCAGTCTCAAGGGATGGGAGTTCAATCCCTGGTCCAGGAACTAAGATCTTACACGCTGTGTAGCAACTGAGCTCAAGCCCACGTGCTGCGAAGAGAGAGCCTGCGTTCTGCATGGCAAGATCCTGTGTGCCACAACTAGGACCTGACATAGCCACTTAAATAAATATTCAAAAGAAAAAGAAAGTCAGGTGATTAGTAACTTTAGGTCCCCATCCCTTCCCCAACATAATACAACAGAGTCACAGGACTTGGGGATAGCAGCAAGGACATCTTACGGAGGGGCATTATCCCACCGACCAGAGGTGACCTTCTATCTCAAGGATGTGGTACCATCACTGCCCAGCAGAGCTGAAGCCAGCTGGCGGGCGTGACGAGGAAGATCCTGGATCCTGACGCTAGTCGCACAATCACTCACTGTGTGACCTTGGGCGAGCTACTGCTCTCCTTTCTCTGGGCTACTTTGGATTCTCAAGGTTGAGTGTGAGTAGTTTATTTTAGGTGTGATTCTAGGAAGCCCTGTGAATGGGAGGGGGGTGGACATTGGCCAGGGAGGAAGGGTCAGAGGGGAAGGGCGGTGAGCAGGCTGCCCCCTGTGCTCAGTCTTGGCACGGGCCTGGGAAAGGCCGTGTGGCTCATCCCTTGATTCCCAGAGCTGCCACTTGGTGACAGTGGCTCCTTTCCCCCACCTCCCTGCTAATGCTCAGCCTTCTGTCCTGCCAGCACGTGGCCGAGCCTGCCCTCAGGGCAGGAGGACGCCTGTCATGGCTGAGAGAGACACAGGGAGCTGTCCTGGCTGGGCCGGTGGCTGTCATTCTCTGAGCCTCAGTTTCCTCCCCTGTAACTGGAAGACGGTAACGATGGGACTTACATTTACGTCGGGGCGAGAGTTAAATTGGGCAATGTTCTAAACTAATCAGCATGTGTCTGGCACCCCAGAACCCAACTTGTGCTCATTATCCTACTGACCTCCTGGCTGTGTGGCCCAAGACAAAATACTGTGTCCTTTACCACTTGGACTCAGGTTTCCTGCGGAGAAAGCAGTGGCACCCCACTCCAGGACTCTTGCCTGGAAAATCCCATGGATGGAGGAGCCTGGTGGGCTGCAGTCCATGGGGTCACTGGGAGTCAGACACGACTGAGCGACTTCACTTTCACTTTTCACTTCCATGTGTTGGAGAAGGAAATGGCAACCCACTCCAGTGTTCTTGCCTGGAGAATCCCAGGGATGGGGGAGCCCGGTGGGCTGCCGTCTATGCAGTCTGCAGAGTCGGACACGACTGAAGTGACTCAGCAGCAGCAGCAGCAGCAGGTTTCCTCACCTGCGGCCTGAGGGACCTTCACTTCAGTTCAGTTCAGTTCAGTTCAGTTCAGCTCAGTCACGTCTGACTCTTTGTAACCCCATGAATCACAGCATGCCAGGCCTCCCTGTCCATCACCAACTCCTGGAGTTTACTCAAACTCATGTTCATCGAGTTGGTGATGCCATCCAGCCATCTCATCCTCTGTCGTCCCCTTCTCCTCCTGCCCCCAATCCCTCCCAGCATCAGGGTCTTTTCCAATGAGTCAACTCTTTGCATGAGGTTAGGAGAGTTAGGATCAGCCGGGAAGCTAAGGGGGTGAGACGATAAAGCAGTGTTCCCATCACGTGGCTCTCCCTGGTCTGCAAGAGAGACACCAGCCAAACGGCCCCACCAGCAGCAGGAGATTGCAGCTGAATTCAGTGCTGAGAAAGAGGGTACCAGCATCATGAGGGCACTTGAGTCTTGACCATCAGGAAGCCTTCTATGGGTCAAGGTTGACAGAGAGCTGGAGAGACATGTGGAGAAGGAAAAAGAGCTAGGTAGACAGTGGTGACAACATGTGCAAAGGCCCTGGGGAAGGAGGGAGCCAGGAATTCAAGACACTACGCCAAGAGCAGGTTGTGTGATGAGCAGAGATCAAGGAGCAGGTGCAGAGTGGGCAAGGCTGGGTGCCTCCAGGCCCTGAGGGTCAAGTTCAGTCTTTATCCCAGGAGAACTGGAAAATCACCAATACCAGCTTCAAACTGGTGGGAAACGCCCATCTAATCATCTACCTATAGCACACGGAGGGAGGTAACTCTGAGTGCGCTCTGGTTCATTCCGCGTTTAACCTGACATCACCAAGGCAAGCATCCTGATCATTTCTTATCTTCTCTGAAGCCCTGGGAACTGTCTGCTGTCAACCAACCAACCGTGTGAAAGATACAAGGAAGCAAAAAGTCGAGTCCCCTCATTTCTCATCCCCAGGTCACCATTTGATGGGCAGCAACTCACATGGGGACATTCACGTCATCCGAGGTTTGGGGAGACCTCAGGCTCCTGGACCATCCTCAGACATGTGCCGTCTCACTCTGCTGTCTCACCTGGGCTATAACCTCCTGTGCCCTTGTCTTTGCCCCAATTCAGTTCAAGTCCATTGCCTTTCACTGTCTACTCCTGGAGGTCCTCCCAGACCAACTGTGAGGACCTGCTAATCTGCGTGTTTAACAAGCATCCAAAGAGATCCTTAGTGGGAAAGTTTTGCAGACAATGACCTGGAGCATGCCTCTATACCCACCTTTCCATGTTTGAGCTACACATCTTTTTTAAAACTTCCTTGATTCTGAACTTCATCTGAGAGCAATTAAATGGAGTCAGTGCCTCCACTTTGCCAAACTCCGAGGTTATATAGGGGCTACAGAAACAAGGAGAGTGTGCCCATGAGGGACCCTGGGCTTGCAGGGAGGGAGAGTAGGACAGAGGACCTTTGTGAGATGTGGGCAAGGGGTGATGGCGGGTGGGGGAGCGCGGTACATGAACAAGGCTCTGGGCATCCTGAAGGGGCTGCACCAAAGATCTGTCTATCTTGGCTCCTCCTTGAAGTTGTTGTTCAGTTGCTCAGTCATGTCCAACTCTTTGCAACTTCATGGACTGCAGCACACCAGGCTTCCTCCACCACCTCCTGGAGCTCGCTCAAACTCATGTCCATTGAGGCAGTGGTGCCATCCAACCATCTCATCCTCTGTCACTCCCTTCTCCTCCTGCCCTCAACATTTCCCAGCATCAGGATCTTTTTGTTCCTTTAGGGGGAAAAAAAAACAAACACTGGTCATTGGCCACCCTGGCTCCCCTCAGAACATGAGCTGGTTCCTGTGCCTAAGGTAGATGTTGGAGAAATTCATGTTAAAAAGACACTTACCGGAGACAGTTAAAAATGAACCATGGGGACAGAATGTGCATATTTGCACATGAATTTTAAATGTTAGTTTTGAAGTAACTCTCTCAGGCTTCCTGAAACATAGATTCTGCAAGTTGTACACAAAACAGATTAGCTTTAGATTCAAGCCATTTCTGGTAGGCGGTAAAAGAGTGATGAGAGAGAATAGTTAGGACAGGTTTGTCAGGTCATAAATACTTTACTCACTAGGTTCAGCGGGCTGCGGGCAGACACTTGCCCTAATAAGCATTAATTACATTCTGGGATCAGGGCGCATAATTGATGGTTTGGAGACTGAGGAATCCTCTGCTCCACACGAGGCAGAAGTCATTTGGGTGCCAACATTAGAGAGTACGCTTATTTTATTTTTACAACTCACGGGTAAGCTGGGTTGCCATGGAAATTAGAACCCAAAGTCCTGTGTTGATCAATTTGCCCCAAGGTGGACAGGCTGACTTAATGAGTCTCTATGACTGCACAGAGGTGGAATTTCAGAGCTGGAAGACTCCTAATGCAGTCTAGCTTTATCCTAAGACATCATTCTCTGACACCAACTTTCATTGTTTGTGAACACTCCCACTCTTCAGATGTTTATGTCTGTACAGGACAACAGAGACTCTGAATTCAGGATGACAGCTTTCAGTCCAGGGGTCTCTGCAGGTCTTTACTTCAGAAACCGTCTCATGGAGTCACTGCTGCGCCCACCTGAGTGGCCCAGCCTTCGAAAAGTGTTCCATTACCCACCCACTCCCACCCCCGTGGAAAGATGTTAACCCAGGAGACTTCGTGACTAGCCATGAAGTCATGGGCCCAGAGGAAAATACTTCATCTTCTGCTTCTCCTTTAGCTTTGGGTTTCGCAAGAGTACAGTTTTGCAGAAGAAACCCAGTACAGCGCCCACATGGCACCACGGTCATCTGAGCTTCCCCAGGCTGCCTGGCTTGTGGTTGGGGTGGGTGGTTCTCTGTGTGGCTGCCTTGACACGCACAGGGGATCAGATGGACTAAACCAGACCTCCCAGGTTGGGCCAGGTACCACATACCTGTGACTCCCAGGTTGCCTGGCACTTCTCTGGAGGACAGTACAGCTTCACCTCAACCTCCACATGTGACCGAGGCAGGCAGAGTTGGAGGTGTCAGTTTTCAAAACAAAGATCACTGCTCATGGCCTTTCCCTGGATGGAACTCAGGACAAGCCACCACACTCTGGAACCCAGTTCAAATGAGCGGGAGAGTGGTCATTTTGAAGACTCGTATAGAAATTTTCTAGTGCTCTCACAGGAAGCGAATAGAGCATCTGTCCCTTTTATGTAAACAACAACATCAACAATAAACACCATAAGATAACACTCCTTTGGCCTCTTAGGAGGAACAGCATGTGCCCAGGAGACCCTAGAAGCTCAGCACACAGCCCAGTGCAGGCTGCCTCCCTCAGCCTTGGGCAATGGGTCTGGAGGGCAGAGACAAAGGCCATCTCCCCATGGTGCTCTGTGTGTGCAGCTCAGCCTGGTGAACCATCAGAAACCAGGAGAGCCGTGGTCTCCTCCAGATGACCCCCGGGGCAGACACTCAGATGGCTCCAAGGAAGGAAAACCTGAATTAAGACACAACGCAGGTTAAACCCCTGGGTCAGAAAGATCCCCTGGAGGAGGGCATGGCAACCCACTCCAGGATTCTTGCCTGGAGAATCCCATGGACAGAGGAGCCTGGTGGGCAACAGTCCATGGGGTTGCAAAGAGTCGACTGAAGTGACTTAGCACACATGCACTCCTCCTGCTTGGAAGAGAGTAAAAGGGTTTCGGGCCTGCTGAGCTGAGGCAGGTTATCGAAGGCCCGCCCAGATGCCTGGAGACGCTTCACTGCCAGGAAGAGATCCTGATGAGCAGGTTTGGGGCAGGGGTAGTGTGACTGCTGATGGAGGAAACCTCAGCCCAGGGCCAGTTATTTCATCTGCGGGACCTGGAGCAAGTGAACACGTGGAGTCCTGGTTCCAATGCAGTAGGAGCTTCGAGGCAGTAATCCCTGGGAACACCGGGGCGGCGTGGGGCCTGCATTAGTCTCCAATGGCTGATGTCACAAATGACCACAAACCAAGGGGTGGAAAACATCAGAAACTGGATGCCCTCAGAGCTCTGGGGGCCGGAAGTCACCTGAAATCAGTGTCAGTAGTGCGGTTGGTCTCGTCGGTCCACGCTTCTCTCCTGGCTCCTCGTGTTGGCTGGTCCTCAGCTTGGGACTGCATCACTCCAGGCTCAATCTCCATCCTCACGTGGCCTCCTTCTCTATCTGTCTCTGCATCTCAGTCTCCCTCCCCTATGTCTTATAAGGACCTCAATCCTAAATCAAGGATGGTTTCATCGCAAGATCTCTAACTTAGTCACCTCTGCAAAAACTCTGCTTCTATATAAGGTCACAGTCATGGGTCCTGGGGATGAGGACATGGATCTTTGGGGGACACTACTGGATGCACTCTTGGGCCCTTCTAAACATGAGGCCTGTGTGGCTGCAAGGATTGTCCGCCTGTGTGGCAGGCTCTGCCTCAGTACCTGGACCTCAGACCCATAGGGGGGTGGCCAGGGAGAGGTGCCCAGCCCAAGCCTTCAGTAGAATCAATCCCTGCTCACAGTCCCAGCCTGAGCCTCTCCTGGCAGCTGCCGACCGGCTGCCCTGGGGACAGGCTGTCATTAACTGGATGGATCTCAGTGGGTCTGCCCGGCTGGGCGGATGGATGCAGGGTCACTATCAACTTCCTTCCAGAAGCTGCTCATTCTCAGAACATTTTTCACTGGTCTGTTTTTCACTCGTGGGCCCCTCTGTTCATTAAGTAACTAAGCTGCCTTGGCCCCATGAGTCCCGGTCTTGAAAGGCCCCCAAAGGTCTGGAGAGTGGGCCCCTCTCCCATCTAGACCTGCCTTGCTCTCAGCTCCCTCTCCCACGCCCCTCACCCAGACCTGGCCACCTGGACTGAACCTGAACCGCGATTGGCCTCATCTAACCTCCTCCCCCTGAGTCCTGGGGTAGCCTGGTCTGGTCTCCCCTGCTTCCAGGGGAAGCAGTGTCAAGCTTGGCCCAGACTCAGCACCACCCTCCTTCCTGAAGATTCTAGGGCTTCCCCTTGTAGCCACCCTGCCCCCAACCACCTGCCAGCTGGTGTACGTGGCTGTATTCCACAGACATCCCTACAACTCGGTTGTCACCCAGGCTGACCCTCAGTGGTCTCAGCATGCCACCCCCTGCCGCTAAATATTGCATTGGCCAAAATGGTCATTCATTTGGCCTATAACATCTTATGAAAAACCTGACCGAACTTTTTGGCCAACCCAGTACTGCCATGCCGGTTGCCCAAAAGCCATTGGCCAAAGCTCCCTATCCTCCTTGTTGAACCACTGCCCCCAGACCTCCTCAGGACACAACAAGGCCAAGGATCCAGGGAGCATCCTGCCTAGCAGAGGCTCCCTATCCACGCCCCCTGCAGCAAAGACGTCCTCTGATTGGTCAGTGCCTGTGGTGGGCGGAATAATGGCCCCAAAGATGGCCGCTTCCTAATCCCCAGAACCATGACTATGCCACCCTCCATGGAGAGGATTCTGCACTAACATGGTGGCCCCATTTAGTCATAAACAGAAAGGGTGGCATTAGAGAAGGAGGGGTGAGGACCAAAGTAGGCATCAGACTGATCGGAGGAAATAGCCACGCGCCAAGGCACGTGGGTGTCCTCCAGGAGCCAGAAAGGGGGCAGAGTCCACAGAGAAGTCCAACAGAAGAGGCCAGCTTCTGGAGTCTGCGGAAGGAAGGTGGTCCTGGGCCAATCCCCTGGCCGGTCACCCATCTAGGACATGCGTCCACTAATGAAAGTGAGGCTGTTGGTGCAAGAAGTAGAGGGAGGTACTTCAGGGCAGCTAGACCAATTCGAGGATATCTGATCTCTAAAACCATTAGATAATAAGTTTGTGCTGTTTGAAGCCAATAAGGTGGGGCGATTTATTGCAGAAGCGCTAGACAATGAGTGCAACCCCAAAGCCATACCAGTTGCTCACTGTTTTAAACATCACTCCCGTGCTCATCCATTCGTTTCCAAACAGGCTTTCCCAGGAGCCCGTGTCTGGGAGACAGTAGTGGGCATTGACCAAAGACCAGCATGGTGGGGTGAGAGCCAAGGTGTGGAGTCAGGCACAGCTGCTTTCACGTTCCTGTGCAAGCCACGTGACCCCTCCAAGGCTCGGTGCCTCATCTCCCCAGGGTGGTGGTAATACTGACCTGTGCTGTGTATTTCTGCAGTACCTCCCCCTACTTCTTGCACCAACAGCCTCACTGTCATTAGTGGACGCATGTCCTAGATGGGTGACCGGCCAGGGGATTGGCCCAGGACTGAGGCCCAAATGCAAGTAGGACAACAGAGTGTCTTTCTCCAAAATCGACTCGGAGAAACTTTGCGATGGAATCCAAAGTTGCCTGCTTTTTCGCTGCATGTAAGAACTCTCCGCTCTGAAAGAGAAGAAAGTCGACAGGCAGCGGGAGCAGAAATGGGGGTGTGTGTTGACGGGGACTCAGTCCTTTCTGGCCCCCGGGCTCTAGGGCATTCCCTAGTTTCTGTGGTTCCTCCTCCAGTTCTCTGGTAGCATCCGTACCTGAACTTGACCTACTTTATTTCTCATCATAGAGAGAGGCCTGACTAAGATACCAGCTCCGGAGCTGCTGCCAAGATGAAGCGAAATAAGAGCACACAGTGTTTAGTGAGTTCCTGACATAATAAGGCCATAATAAGAGGTGGCTATTGTTACTACCCCAGATTTCCCTGCACCTGAGGGAGCTGGGACGTCAGCAGACTTCAGAGGGTGCTCAGCATCTGTTCTTCTTTCGCCTTCATGATACTGGGCTCTGGAGCCTGCCGGCATCAGCGATGCATTGGTGGCCCATCCTAACCTCAAGCCATCAGCAGAAACTTGCTGCCCACACGACTGCTCTCCCTTCCCACTCTGGCCCCCATCTTCAAGCAAGATGCACACTCTGGTTGATCCCAGCCACTTGGACCATGGAGATGGCCTCAGCCCAGCTGATGGGGTAGCAGCTGATGCTTCTATGACCAGCTAAGGGGCCTTAAGTCACCAGCAGCAGCTCCCCTCTGCCCTGAACTCACCATTGTGAGGACTGAATGAGTTACCAATACAGCAAGAGGCTCAGATGGTCAGAAATCCACAGGACATGGGTATTTATTAACTAGGACGGTGAACAGGGAAGTCCCTGCCTGACATTCAAATGTTAGAAGAGCATCAGATTCAGTCAAGAGAATATGGCTGCCTGCTCCTTCTGCTCTTTTGTAAGCATCACAGTGCCTCAGCGGCCTCTCGTAGGTTTACATAGAATTCCATTAGCAAAACTGACAATGAGACCTTGAGGTCCACTCCTTTTCAGTTTCCATGGGGAACTGAGAGCCAGCACCACAAAGCATACAGAGTGTGGGTCCCACGTGCCTTCTGCACTTGGGGGTTTAGCTGTGTGTGTGCTCAGTCACGCAGTCGTGTCCAACTCTTTGAGACCTCCTGGAACTGTGGCCTGCCAGGCTCCTCTGTCCGTGGAATTTTTCAGGCAAGAATACAGGAGCAGGGTTGCTATTCCCTCCTCCAGGGGATCGTCCTGACCCAGGGGTTGAACGCGTGTCCCTTTCGTCTCCTGCACTGGCAGGCGGGTTCTTTACCACTAGCGCAATCTGTTTGGCCAAAAAGCTTCTTAACAAAAGTCCCAGGTGTTTGGCAGCCCTGAGGGTCAGGGTGGCCGGCCCTCCTCCTCCCACTAGGGAAATACAGTGTCTGCCTTTCCTTCAAACAACGGCACTCTGCATCAGGCCCCGTGGGGCTTCCCTGATGGCTAGCGGTAAAGAATCGGCCTGCACAGTAGGAGATGTGGGTTTGACCCCTGGGTAGGGAAGATCCCCTGGAGGAGGAAATGGAAACCCACTCCAGTATTCTTGCCTGGAGAATCCCATGGGCACAGGAGCCTGGCAGGCTACAGTCCATGCAGTCACAAAAGAGTCAGACTGAGAGACTGAACAGCAACAATTAGGCTCCTTTAAACCCAGAGACAGACCGTCTCAGCCGTGCGCTGGGCTGAGCATCCCTCAAGACAGGTGAGGCCCTGCCATAGCCTTACAGGAGGGTGACTGCCCTGGCCGCAGTGAGTCAGTGTAACCTGAGCAGGAGATGCCTACATGAAATGGGCAGGAGTCACCTGAAGTCCCCCCGGTGTAGGGAACTCTGAAAGTGAAGTCGCTCAATTGTGTCTGACTCTTTGCAATCCCACTGACTGTAGCATACCAGGCTCCTCCGTCCATGGAATTCTCCAGGCAAGGGTACTGAAGTGGGTTGCCATTTCCGTCTCCAGAGGATCTTCCCAACCCAGGGATTGAATCCGGGTCTCTCACATTGCAGGCAGACGCTTTCCCGTCTGAGCCCCCAGGGAAGCCAGGGAGCTCTGAGGTCAGGCAACAGTCCCATAATTCCTCTGGGAATATGCTTCTCTCACTGCCTCCTCTTACAGGGTCCAATGGTGGCCCTCTAAAAGAGATGTCCATCCAGGAGCTGTGACTGGGAACTTATTTGGAAAAAGGGTCTTTCGGATGTCATCACAGATCTTGAGATGAGATCATCCTGATTAGGCTAGACCTTAAGTGCCATGGCAAGTGTCCTTATTAGGGAAGCGAAGGCGAGAAGACACACAGAGGAGACGGCCAGGTGAAGACGGAGGGAGGGACTAGAGCAATGCACCTACTAGTCCAGGAATGCCGAGGGTGGCTGGCAGCCCCCAGGAGCTGGGAGAAGGCATGGAACAGATCCTTCCTCAGACCTTCCAGAAGGAACTAATGTTCACAACGCCATGATCTCAGACTTCTGGCCTCTGGAACTGTGGGAGGCAAGTTTCTATCGCTTTCAACCGCCCAGATTGTGGCCACTGGTTACAGAAGTCTCAGGATCCTAAAACACCTCTCCAAACAGTTACTGTGCACTGACCCCCAGCCCACCCTTTAATCTTTGCCTCATTTTGCAGCTGGGGTATAATTATACACACCTTCCAGGGACACTTAGACTTTAAATAAACTTGACGCTTACCTGATGCTGACCTTGCAGAGGCACTGCTCTTGCTGCCAAAAGATCAGGACGACTGCAGGCAGATGCACTCTGTGAAACAGAGTCAGAAAGAGAAGGGGCCTGAAAAGACCCCTGAGAACCAAGCCCCCGAAGCTAGAGGGAATCGTGCATGAGCAGGCTCATGGTCCAACTTTCCTGACAACCAGCTGCTCGTCCTGCACTGTGGCTTCTCGAGGTGGTGGTCGGGGGGTGGGGATGGTGGTATTGCTGTTTAGTCTCTAAATTGAGTCCGACTCTTTGTGACCCCATGGCCTGCAGCCCACCAGGCTCCTCTGTCCATGGGATTTCTCAGGTAAGAATGCTGCAGTGGGTCGCCATTTCTCCTTCTCCAGGGGATCTTCCTGACCATGGGATGGAACTGTGTCTCCTGCAATGGCAGGTGGATTCTTTACCACCGAGGCACCAGGGAAGCTTGGGGATGGTATACAGGACTCATAATAGCCAGCTTTCAGTCAGTAAATCAGCTCTAGAATCTCGGTGGCCCAACACAGCAGAGGTTTCCATGTAGCTCATGTCACAGCTGGTACCAGCATGACTTTCTTGGAAGAGGTAACTCTACTCTCTCTCCAGCTGTTCGTGTCTTGGAATCAGAGCAGGGTAAGGTCGTGAAGAAGGGCCAGGCTCTCAGAATGGCCCCCTTTTCCCTCAAGTCACTTTGGGGAGGATCTGTGGCGGGGCACCCCTCAATCCAAGCTTGGGAGCACACAGGGAGCACGGAGGTTCTGCCCTGTGGGGATGTGAAGAAGCAGGAGGGATCACTCAGTAAGGAGTAGGCACGAGCTGTGAGCTGCGTCCTGGGACGCTGCATCGTTCCTGTCATGCAGGTATCCACGAACCCATCAACTGTCTTAATATTCTGTGATTTGTATGGATCCTCTTGGACATCAGGGAGGTCATGGCTACTGAAAGCTGTCCTGAAATGTGACAGATTGAACCCCACGCTGCACTTAGGCCTCAGGTACACCTGGGCTCACACTGCAACCAGTCAGTGTGGCTGTGCTCCTCCTGGCACCAGGTGCTGGCAGAGCACCAGAGATATTCATTTCATGGGGCAGATGGCTACATTTTCTGAAATGTAACAGGTGCCCTAGGTAAGTGGTGTGTGCATTACCTTTGAGAGGCACTGGTTTGGGGAGGCTTCACCCCATCTTTCTGAGCTGCCATAGTGGGGACCCTCCAGCAATTATGAGTTCTTTGATTTCACAGATATTCTGGAACATCTACCAAGGTCGAGGCCCCATCTCTGGGCTCTGCTGGACTGCCTCGGGGTAGGCACACAGGCTCTGCAGTCAGCCTGCCTGGATTCAATTCTCATTCTGCTTCATGGCTCTGGCCAGACACCCAGCATCTCCAGCCAGTTTCCACATCTGTGAGATGAGGGGGATGGCACAGATGGTCCCTATCCCGTAATATTTATTGTGAGATGCAAATAGGACATCTGCCTAACGTGTTTAGTTCAGGACTTAGCCCTCCACTGGTGGCCACTGTTAACTGTGATTATCCATCTATCCGTCTGTCTGTCTGTCCGTCTGTCTATTGAAGGCAGGCAGCAGTGCCGGCAAGATGAACCTCGTAGTCTTCCAGAGATAATTAAAGGAAATGACTCTGTAAAGTGCTTAATTCATTGTCTAGCATAAAACAAACATTCCATGAATGGTAGCAGTTAATATTATGCTAATCACTTCTTTTGAATGAGTGCTGGTAAAGGGCTTAATGTGTGATGATGTTCTCAGCTCTTACTCCAAACTACTTTCAAGGTGTGCCACACTCTGGAATGTCCTTGGCTCCCTGGTGGTATTTGTTAAACCAGGAGCTGAGCCAAGCTGGTCATCCTTCCATTCCCCCAGCCAGGGCCAATCCAGGCAGGTTTCAATCTGCTTGCAATCTTTTGGCACAAAAGTGATGGAGCAGTTTCTCTCACAGAGCAGCTCTTGTGGGTAGCCCTAGATATTTTGTGCCATCAAAGCCTGGTTATGTTATCTGATAGAGCTTATCAGTTGAGGATTTGTAGCTGCAGGTAGTTGGAATCTCAAGTGAAGGATGATTCTTTTTGCTTATAGAACTATAAGTCCTGGAGTTGGGCAGACCCAGAGTTGGTTATCTCAGCAGTTCAGTGACATCATCTACGACCCAGATTCCTTGTATATTTCCCTTCTGACATCTTCAGTGTATGGGCTGGCTGTCCTCATGGTGTCAAGATGGCTGCAGCCATTCCAGGCATTGGATCTTTATTCACTGACGTTCAGAAGCAGCAAAGTAGAACTACCTGTGTTTAATTTTAAAACATAAGATAAAATTCCCAAAGCCCATTGATTTACTCCTCTCCAAAAAGACTTTTCTTCTAGTCTCATTGGTCAGAATCATGTCACATGAGCCTTTCTAAGCAAATCATGGACCAGAAGAATTGATAAAGTTCACGGTTCAAAACAATCTCCCCTTAAACTGAGTGTAGGGTCACCTTCTCTGAGCACATAACCACGAGGCGGAAGATGTCTCCCAGGGAAAATTGAGGTCTGCCAGCAACAAAGAGGACAGAGGCATGGATGTGTGTGGGTAACCCACAGTGTTGGCTTCAGAAGCTTTTACCTTAAATCAGACTCTTAAACCCTTCACCTCATCATCCTGACTACTCAAACAGATGCAGAAAAAGTAGAATTGACTTAAAGTGAATTTCAGAAAGAAGTGGTCATTTTCAAAACTTCTGCAGGAAATTCCAATTTTATAGGAGCAACCTGATTCCAAGACAGATCACCCATTTGTTTCTAGGTTCCTGGGGGTCCACACTAGGATTCACACTTTCCCAGGATTTCTAGCCAGTTGTGGTGTCTCCTGGGAAGAACTAGAGTGGAGGGGACTAGAGGGCTGAGATACCCAAGAGAGGTCAGTGCCAGGCAAGGGGGATTCTGAGACTGCCCAGGGCCAGCAACTAAGTCCCCAGGCTCTCCCGTGTCCGAGTCGCTTATACGTGGGAGTAGACCCTAAGGAAGCATGCACTGAAATGTCTGTTGGACACAGAGAATGGGGCCACTTAAGTGGAGTCAGCAGTCTTGGGGCCACCTTGCTGATCCTTGATTCCAGAAGGTCTATGAAACAGGCAAGAGATTGGGGCAGGAAAGGAGAAACTGGAGGAGGCAGTGGTCATGAGCACAGTGCCCACCTGCCCCTTCTTCCCCCTGGGAATCGCAGGAAGAGCTGGAGAAGGATACTGTGGGAAACTGAGGGTCTTCAAATTACGTGCATCAGAGCACAGAGTAATGGGTTCTTATTTCCAGCTTTACTTCAAGGCTTGTGTGGCATGAAAAACGTGACCACAGTTGAACTGATGACTTTGGTAAGACTGAAGGATGTCTCACACTGGAGTCAAACACCTCACTTGATAGTTTAGCCCCAATTCACCATCTAGAATGTCAGTCCTCTGAGAACAAGAACCCTATAACAAGTCTCCCTGGTTACCTAGAGTGGAGTGTCCTTCACACAATGGACATCACAGTTGTTGGTGGATGTTGTTTTTAACAGCATTTTTTACATGATGAATATGGCATACAGCACATTTCAAATTACATAGCAATGCAACGTCTCATCTATGTAATAATGGATCCACACACATACTTGTGAAGTATACTGTTGCAGTTGTCAGTACTTATCATGATGACTTTTAAATTATACACTGAAATTACTTTGGCTTTTATGAGACATGGGCATTGAAGTTAATTGCACAGGGAGTTGGTGTTTCAGGAAATAAAAATAATCAGGAATGGTGAGAATTCTGATGAGTGGAATGATGACAATTCTGCCAATGAGAGCTGTAAGGAGGTTTACGGTTCCTCAGAGTCACTTAATGGAAACTGCCACTAAAAGTTCGATGTCCGTAATCCCCCAGGGAGAGACGCTTTCCTTCTTGAAGTCTCCTTTGGTTGACTCTGTGTGGTGGAAGTTCTCTTATCAGTGGGAATGAAGAGGGAGTCAGTGATACTGGGCTTGTACAGAGCAGCAGGCACAAAACCAACCCTGGGAGCCAGGCTGGAGAGAAGGGGACCCCATCCAAGCAGAACAGACAAACTTTGCTGGTGTCTCAACTTGCCTTGCAGGTTGGACAGTGCTTTCTATTATCTCATTTTATCTTTAGAATCACCCTGAAGGCTGGGCAGGGCAGATATTCCCAGCCTTGTTGGGTAGTGGAGGCTGGGGTGGGGGTGAGGGGCATGGGGAAATCTAGGTTGAGAGGTTAGCTCAGACCCCAGTGCCGGAACACCAACACCCCCTGCCCAGGGTCCATCCCCTGTGGTATATAAATGCCCCACCTGGTGTAAAGCAGGGAGTCATTGCCCCCAACACAGTTTCCTGAAAGTAATACCAGAAAGTTCTCCAACACGGTTTCCAGTTTCTTGAAAGTAATACTGGAAAGAAAGTTCTTTAAGGATGGAGAGCCTGGTACAAGAGGGATTGTATTTATTCTAGACACTGGGCTGTGAAGTCTAAGATGGGAAGACAAGGCACTGAGCTTGGGGCCAGCCCTGTCACTGTGAGTTCTGGGGATTCTGGGCAGGGGGTGGGATGTGGTGGACCCCCACCCCATGACAGGAGGATACAGGTGGGTGATGATGCAGGCGATGATACCAGCCTCCACTCTCTTCTCCCCGGATGCAGGGTCCCAGCTTCTTTCTGCTCCACAAGTGGCAGGCTGGGGAGCTTCTGAGGGCTCGGCCTCAGGGTCTCAGGGACCCTGGAACTCCAACTTGGGCTCCACCGTGGACAGCCAGTGATGTCAGAGAAGGGGATCTAATTTTCTTTCACCTCACTATCTTCATCTACAAATGCAGATACTGTTGATTAATTTATTTGATGCATGAATTGATCTCTTAGGGCTCTTTGGAGGAAAACAGATGAAGCAGAGAAAACACTCAGAATGGGGATGGCGCCCAGTACATATTAAGCATTCGGTAGAGACTGACAGTGCCTTTCACCATGATCTATTGTTGTTTAGCTGCTCTGTTGTGCCTGGCTCTTTGTGACCCCTAGACTATAGCCCACCAGGCTCCTCTGTCCATGGGATTCTCCAAGCAAGAATACTGAGGTGGCTTGCCATTTTCTTCTCCAGGGGATCTTCCCAATCCAGGGATCAAACCTGTGTCTCTTGCGTCTCTTTCATTGGCGGGCAGATTCCTCACCACTGAGTCACCTGGGAAGCCCCTTTACCATGATCACACAAGACTAACGGGAACAGAAACAGAGCTGTCCTTAACATAACTATGTGAGAACAATTTTCAGTAACCAATGCAAAAGGGATGCTTGCCTTCCCAAACCCATGCTATAGATGAGTTAAACAGTGACTTGTTTCGGTTATTGCATTCATGCTTTGCTGTCAACACAATGAGAAGATCACAGCACAGAAGTTCAGACCATTCAAAGAAACACCACTGCATGTTCTGAAAACTTAGGTGTGGTTAAACCACACAGCTTTCATTCTCATTTTTCACTTCTCATCTTGGGGAAGAAGCAACACGACCGTTTCTCAGATACCCTCAGTTTCCTTTTAGCAGCCAGAGAGGCTCCATTCTGAAGTTCAGAAATCATGCAAAACAAATGTATAAAGGGCTCTAATGTTTTGTGCAAATTCCGTTTTAAAAAGATTTCAACTGAGCCAGGAGAACCTGAAGGAGAAGGCTGTTTTCAAGATAAGACAGACATATGAAGACAGAAATGGCTTCTGTCAGGCCAAGGCCAAAGCGTGGCCATCTGATATGCACGAGGCCACAGAGGAGGAAAGAGCAGAGGTTAGCTGGATGGGTCGAGAGCTGGGAAATCAAAGGCGATCAAGTTTTTCGGTGTCCTGAATTTTGGATCATTTCAGGCCTTTCATCTTCTGCTTTTTGCACACAATTTGTACTTCTTTACTACCATACAAATGTGACAAAATGTGACATCAAAACAGCCTATGCTGTTGCTGCAGAATCATTCCAAGAGCAGAGGACCTGGAGACAAAAGTAGAGGCAGAAAAACGATGACTTGAGACACCCACTGTCTACCCCACAAGCAGCGAAGAACTGAAACTCTGGGGGAAGTCAAGGAAAACACAGCAGTTGCTTAGGGCTAAAATTTGCCTTCTCAGGTGTTAGGGGCCAGTGTGCGTGTGCTTACTTCCCTGGAAAACATAAAATAAACAATGTCATCTAAGCACCAAGAGTCACCTGGCTCCCCAGAGATTTCTCTTAAATCAAGTTTGCACCAAAACAAAAGGCGGGGGCCGGGGTGGGGGGGTGTGGTTCAAAGTTTGCTTCTTTTGACTTCTAATATTTTTACTTCTAGAAGCACTATTCAAGTTTCCGTATTTAGAAATGGCACGTGTAATTTGGTGTAATTTGGCTCCTAAACTTTACCTTCTATTGCAAAGTGAACGATAGACATCAAGCCTTGCTTAGGTGCTTTACAAGCATGTCACACACACTATTATCATATTCCATCCTCCCAACAGTCATTATAAGCCCATTTAACAGATGGGGAAAAATTGAGGCCCAAAGGCTAGGAACTTCGACAAATCATGGGACCTTGAGCATGGGTCAGAATTTGAAACTGGATCTTTTAGGTTCCAAAACCAGTTAGTTTTGTTGCTTAGTACCTGCCAATGGCCTCTATGAGCTATACTTGGAAACTGTCAGAAAGTCTACTGATGCTGGCCCAACCATTTTTTCTTTAGAAAGTGGACTTTTTCTCGCTGGTATGTACAGAGTGTGGGGGTCTCACTACACTGACGATTTAAGAGGACTCACATCTTGGAGTTTCTCTGATGGGTCCAAGGGTGATGGACTCAGCCTAGATACCAAGAGAGTACCCAAGACATTGAGCAGAGTGGTGACTAGTATGCTGTTATAATAACACATAGATATTTCCAATTTCACATAATCAGAGTATATCTTTGAAGCAATTAAGAATCACAACCTTTTTTTAATAATGGAGAGGCTTGGGGCAGGCTAGGTATTGAGGTGATTTTCTGGAAAGAATGTGTGAGGACCACTGACAGGCATCGTAAGGGGGACAGGTACACAGGCTCCTGCATCCGAGCCTCTAAATCCTCCACCCAGGGCAGAGCTAGACATATAAACCAAAAGAGCAGAGACGATTCATCCAGCCCTGGACCCCATTAGACAGCAGAGACCATCTTGTAATCCATCCCTCAACTCAGGCCTAGAAATAAACAGAGGCAACTTGAAAAACCATCCACAGATGATTTCCCCAAACGTTTGATTGTATAAATAATTTATTTCTGTTCACAGCATCATATACGCATATAAAAGGAAACGGGAACCCAAAGAGCGGGATGATCAGGACAAAGAATTACAGCAGTAGGGATGGAAACAAACCAGGAGACATAGTCCCAACACCATGACAGAGAATCTGCGAAGAGAACTGTTGTGAAACAAAGCTGGCCTCCCTGTGTCTATCAGAAAACATTTGAAAAGCTCCTGTGGGGAGGCCAAGGTCCTCTGCGTGGACCCCATTCGTTCTCCAAAGAGCAGGAGGCATAATAAATCACTGACAGCGACACTGGAGGGATCTCCCAGGTGACCACTCCAAGGTAATTTAGCCTGTGCTTCCTCCCCCATTGGTCAGAGACGAAATGGGCTATTATTAGGGCAAACACTACAGATATCAACTGAGACTCTTAACTATTGGTTGATACACCACAGAGCTTTACTGCACAATTACTAACAGTTGACCGCACCCTTAAGTACTGATAATGCAAAAAAAAAAAAAAAATCATTTTGCATCATTGGTAAAGCATGACAGGATCTGAACAGTGATCTTGGACCAAAATATCGTCAGCATGAGAAGGTTACAGTATTTGGCATCTGCAATGTCACAAAATAAATATATTATTCTCTCAATAGTGTGGAACTACCAAAATGTCAAAGTGCTTAAGAAATTGTTGCATGTGAAGAAAATAAAGAAAGATGGATTTTTTTTTCTTTTAATAATTCTATACAGGATCTTCAGATGACGGGACCAGCCCATTTAGAAATCAGTGACTACGCTGTCGATATGTAAACTGAAACCTTGCAGGCTTTTCAACACTGCTCAGCTCTATTTCCTCTACTGAGTTTCTACAAAAAGACCAGGTTGGAGGGGTACCAAATACACTGACAAAAGAGAAAAGGAAGATGGACTGCTAGGTTTCTTCTTTTAAAATACTTCATAGGGGAACTGGATCAAGCAGGAAGCCAGGACTACTACCTCTGGTTCTTAAATTCACTTTGAGTGCAGGGATTTATTTATAGGCATGGATTTATAATTTGACTATCTCACATGCTCACGCATGACCATGCCCAATTTCTAAAGGCCTCTTTCACACAAGAAATTTATCATTATTCGTGGATGGGGGGAACATAATCCTACCTGTAAACATGGATTTAAAGAAGAAATCAAAATCATACAGTAAGTATAAGTTTCCCTTTTGATACTGTGTTTGGGGGTGAATGACAGCTTCTGCAAACCAAGACTCAGTCCTGATTATAAAGGATTTTTTAAATTACATTATTAAAAATAGGTATTTCTTCTTCTTTCACTTTATTTCCAAAGCCTCTTTCAAGTAAACTGTGAGGAGCCTGAGGACAGGTGACGATTACGTCACATGCTTTCTTTCATCCCAAGCGCTCACCGTGTCTGCATTTGCTCTGCAACCAGTTTCCACAAGCAGGAATCAGGAAGGACCTCCTTGTGCTTTTCCCTCGCCTTGAAATCCATGCAATGAGGTCGGCTTTTGCAACAAGGTGGGCTTTTGTCTGTCGGTGTGTAACATCAAATACTCTAATGAGACATTTGCAATGAAAATACTTAAACCAGATAGGCCACAATGAACCAGATTAGAAATTTGAACATGTCGCCACTTGCAGCGTAAAGGGATCTAAAAAGGCAAAGTCTTTTTTTCCCCTAAATTGAGTATTTCTATGGGGAGTATTCATTCGTAGCATATTTTTTTTTTAAGGACAAAAAAAAATAATGTCTGAAAACCATAACCCATCATCAAGCGGTTAGGATTACAAGACACATCCCTTGCCAAAACCCGCTTGTCATTCAGCACACATCTGCAGCTGGTGTGCTCACACAAACCAATCAGCAGGCTAAAAAAAAAAAATTGAAGATTCCACACATATGGGTCTAGAAATGTATGCCGATTACACAGCACTGTATCTACACACACCCCATCCAGCACTGACGTCAGGAGCCTTACCCTTTAAACACCTTTAACTATTCTGCAAAGAGTAAATGCATCATTTGCCACCACCTCCAACAGTTTCTTGTTTGTAATTTTTTTATTGGTCTCTTTGTGTGATAATGACCTACACATGGACAGGGTCCAAACCATCTGGAAGATGTCTGATTCCAGGCTGAAAAGCAGTTCTCAACAAAACTGGTCTTCTGAAGCTACCACAAAGCACCAGGAAAGGGGCGTTCTTCGCGGCCATCCCCCAGCCCAGGCCAGCGCAGCGCCCCGCGCCTTCCAGCTGCGGTACTGTTCCACGCAGTCCTCTGATGGCCCAAACCACCACCTCGTTTGGGCCCAGAGCAGGGCAAATGGATTTTCACAGGGTCCTGCCCTGTGACATAAAATTATCCAGGTTTCATAGCCCAAGGAGAGGCTGTTCCCCCAGCACCTCCCACTGCCACCGTGCCCCCAGTTGGGAACTCCCGGGGTTCTGGGAACCGCATACCTCAGGTAGCTCACAGGTGTGATCCCCAATGAGGGCGGGGGAGCCTGAACTTCTGGCCCTGCTGGAGTAGGAGGAAATTGCTTTTGTCTCGGATATCTGAGCCTTCCAACCTGGGCCAGCAGGGCGGACGGTGGGACCTGCACGTCCACTCCCCAGCCGGGTCCCCCACCCCCTGAGTAGCTCCGGCTTTCAGACAAAAGGACCCCTGAGCTGCGGGTGGGGAGGGGGCAGGTCGAGCGCAGGCTGGCCAGCTTGCCTACATACCCAGGTTAAGTCACCAGTCCTGCATGTGGGTGCAGAGACTCCGCTTTAAAAATTCGAAGCGTCGCTTTGGTTCGCTGTCTTTGTTCGCGGGCGCGCGGGCCACACAGCCTTTCATTCATTCATTCCGGACTCGCTCGCTCCCCGCGCCTAGCTCCGTAACGTCGCCGCCCGGAGCATTACCGCTTCTTCTTCTGCTTGAGGGACTTCCTGCGTTTCAGGATCATCTCGTACAGCTTGTCCATGCCCTCGGTGAGACCCTCGCCGATGATGGCGCACGCCGGCTGGACGTGGTAGGTGGTGGCCGGGATGAGCTCGTGCAGCGCCAGCTGCTTCTCGATCTCCGCCACGGGCAGCGACTTGGGCAGGTCCTGCTTGTTGGCGATGACCAGCAGCGGCGTGCCCTGGTTCTCGGCGAACTTGGTCACTTTGTGTAGCTCTGTCTTGGCCTCCTCCAGCCGGTCCACGTCCACCGAGTCCACCACGTAGATGATGCCGTCCGTGCAGCGGCTGTAGGACTTCCACAGCGGCCGAAGCTTCTCCTGGCCGCCCACGTCCCAGAAGTGGCAGCTGATGCCCTTGGCCGTGCCGTTGCTCAGCTTGATCTTCTCCGTGTTGAAGCCGATGGTGGGCACGGTGTTCACGAACTCGTTGAACTTGAGCCGGTAGAGCACCGTGGTCTTGCCGGCCGAGTCCAAGCCCAGCATGACGATGTGCAGCGACTGGAAGGCCGAGATGTTGGAGGAGATGTTGCCCATGGCTCCTCGCTGCGGCGCCGGCCACTGCGGCTGCGGCGGGAGGGCGCCGCCCCCCGCCCTCCCGAGCAGTTACGGGCCCGACGCGGGCAGGCGCACCTGGGCCCCGCCTGCCGCCCTCAGCCGCCGGCACCGGCCTGGGCTTGGAGTACCCGGGGCGCACGGCTCGGCGCGCTCAGACACCGCGGCCCCCGCGCCCGCGCCGGCTGGGCATCGCGTCTCTCTCGATGGGCTTTGTCTCCCGCGAAGTCTCCTCCGCTGCGGCGCCGCGGGCTGCTCGCGCCCGTCGCCCTCCCCCGCCGGCCCAGGCTCTCTGCTGCTTCCTCGGGCCGCGCCCCCGCGCTCCAGCCGCTGCCCTGGCTCTCCGCGGCTGCGGGTTCCGGGCTCCGAGCGCCGAGGGCTCGCCTCTGCCTGGGCGGCGCCGCCGCGGGGCCAATCCCACTCCCAGGGCGAGCCTCGGAGGCGCAGGCGGGGCGTGGGCTTCCCCGGGCTTCGCTGCCTGCGCGGTGGCCTGGCTGTCCCCGCAGTCCCCGCGCCGCCACCGCCGCCGCCGGCAGCCTGCTGCGGCAGGAGGGCGCCGGGCCCCGCCCCTGGGAGGCCCCGCCCCTCATCCCGCCCCTATGGCCCCGCCCCTTCGTGGTGCCCTCGTACCGACGGCCCCGCCCCTCGCCCGCCCCGCCCCCCGCGCCCCGCCCCAGGTCGGGCGTGGACCTCCCAGCCTGGCGGGCCGCTTTCGCGCCTTTCAGTGCTTTCGAAATCGCCCTGGTCGTCTCCTCCCGCGCCGCACCCAGATAATGGGTTCCCGAGCTGCCGGCTCTTCCCGCCTCGGCCCTGTGACGCATCTTGTAAAAATAGCTCCCGGAACTCCACGCCTAGCCAGCCCCAGGCCGGACCGACTGCCCGGCGGGACTGCAGCGTGGGAGGCGCAGCCGGCCTCCAGGAGCGAGGGCCGGGGATCCAGAGTCCAGGGCAAGGCGGGCCGGGGCAGCCCTGCCCGAGGGACTGGGGACCATCCAAGGGGGAAGTGGGGTCAGAGTGCCCCCTCTGGGGAGAGAGGGCTGTAGATCAGGCCCCCGACCCCCATACTCCCCCACCCAGTAGAGGGGAAAGGAGGGCGTGGGCCGCAGGGAGCCAGCCCGGGCACGTGGCCTTTGCGGTGCCCAGGACACTGATCCTCCCTGGTACCCTGGCTCACTTCCCGGCCAGAACTCCGTGGGGGTGGGGTGGGGTCTCCACGGGATCCCCGCTGCCCTGGGGCCCAGACCTGCGCCCATATCGCCCCGGAGGCCTGGCTTCATTTAAGGAGACTTGTCTGTCCCCAGATAGCTCCGACGACTCACCAGCCCCAGACAGCTCCTTTGCTACCTTGTTTTTGTTCCAGCGTCTGCGCGGACATCCCAGGTCAAGTGTGAGCATCTCAGGAGAGCACCCTCTACCACCCATGGTACTTAGAGAACTGAGAACCACCTGCCCACAGGTGAACCAGTCCTCCAGCGACTGGTGCTCCAGGAGCATTTAGGCCTGAAACAAAAATGTGTCAGCAGCTCGGAGTAGGTTACACCGTAGGTCACAGGCACCAGTGCCCAGTCCCTGGCTGGCTTCTCCCATCACTCCGATTCAGTGCTCTCATTCTAGTTGGTAAGCACATAACCAAGGCTTATCCTCTGCAGGTACAGAGGAAACTGAGTGGAGGAGTAGAAGCAGAGGCAGTATGGACAAGGGCTTCTTCCCAATGCCAGCTTATGAGGCAAGAAGAGGGAAATGGGGTCTGGGGGATGGAAACGTGTCTGATAACCATTGATGGCTGAAAACCAAATTATTGTAGAAAAGCTTTCCTTTACCACCTTCCTTTCACAAGCTGTGATAAAATAGGTGATTTTGTTTGTACTGAACCATATGAGAAGACTTCGTGTCGATGGCAGGACCAACCGTCCCTCCTGGGGACTCCTCTGGGGGCAGCAACCACTCAGACGGGGTCCAGGGCTGGAGAAGTCCTAGTGAATCATTCTGTCCAACGTGCCGGCCGAGGAAGCCAAGGCTCAGGCACTTGACCTGGCCAGGGTGGAACCTACCTGCAGACGGCCTTCTTGTATTCATGCCAGGAGCTGAGGGCTTGCTGCTCTCTCCTACTCCCCACATTTCCCACACACTAAGTTAACGGAGTGAAGTTGTAAGGAACCTGAAGTCAGTTGTGAAAGACAGAAATTCCACTCAAATTGCCAATATCCGTTGGATCATAGAAAAAGCATGAGAATTCCAGAAAAACATCTACTTCTGCTTCATTGACTACAAAGCCTTTGACTCTGTGGATCACAACAAACTGGAAAATTCTTAAAGGCATGCGAATACCAGACCACCTGACCTGTTTCCTGAGAAACCTGTATGCAGGACAAGAAGCAACAGTTAGAATGAGACATGGAACAACATACTGGTTCAAAATTGGGAAAGGAGTACGTGAAGGTTGTATATTGTCACCCTGCTTATTTGTCTTATGCAGAGTACATCATGTGGAATGCCAGACTGGATGAAGCACAAGCTGGAATCAAGATTGCCAGGAGAAATATAAATAACCTCAGATATGCAGATGACACCACCCTTATGGCAGAAAGCGAACAGGAACTAATGAGTCTCTTGATGAAAGTGAAAGAGGAGAGTGAAAAATCTGGCTTAAAATTCAACATTCAAAAAACAAAGATCATGGCATCCAGTTCCACCACTTCATGGCAAGTAGATGGGGAAACAATGGAAAGAGTAGTGGATTTTATTTTCTTGGGCTCCAAAATCACTGCAGCCATGAAATTAAAAGACGTTTGCTCCTTGAAAGAAAATCTATGGCAAATCTAGATAGTGCATTAAAAAACAGAGATATTACTTTGCCTACAATGGTCCATCTAGTCAAAGCTATGGTTTTTCCAACAGTCATATATGGATGTGAGAGAGGGACCATAAAGAAGGCTGAGCACTGAAGAATTTTATGCTTTCAAACTGTTGTGCTGGAGAGGACTCTTGAGATTCCCTTGGACTGCAAGGAGATCAAACCAGTCAATCTTAAAGGAAATCAACCCTGAATATTCATTGGAAGGTCTGATGCTGAAGCTGAAGCTCCAGTCTTTGGCCACTTGATGCAAAGAGCTGACTCACTGGAAAAGACCCTGATGCTGGAAAAGATTGAGGGCAGGAGGAAAAGGGTACAACAGAGGATGAGATTGTTGGATAGCATCACTGATTCAATGGACATGAGTTTGAGCAAACTCTGGCAGATGGTGAAGGACAGGGAAGCCTGGTGTGATGCAGTCCATGGGACTGCAAAGAGTCGAACACAACTGAGCGACTGAATAATAGATTCACTGATACAATAGAAAAGTTCATGATTACAGTGCTGTTCAGGCATGTCTGGAAGCCATGGATCTCAGAAGTCCTTAGATCAGTCTCTCTGTCTCTTGTTTTCCTCTGCATTGATCCATTTTTCCTGCTGGCAAGTCTGGGCTCACATCCTTGGTGTAGATCCTAGAAAGAAAAAGGTGGATCTCTTTCCCAGTATCTGGGACTAAAGCCTGGAGGACATATCCCTCTGGCCTGTCTGGCCCAGCAATGTATCAGGTACTACTGTCCAGAGGATGGAGCATGCCGATGGATGGGGCCCAGAGGCTAAACCTGGGGAGGGGTGGTTCCCAAAGAAGAATCACCCTTCTATCTGCTCCCCAAAGGGCTAATAAGCGTGAGTAAGCAAAAATAACAGATGTCAGTGTGATTTATAATGATTTCATTTCGGTTATTGGGAACCTTGGGAAGACAGGATTTTGTTTTCCAAGTGATTTTCCTGGCTCTCTTCAAAGCCTAATTCCTAGATAGCCACCTTCTCAAGAGACTGACTTCTCTCTCCTTCCTCTTTGCTACAGACAGGGCCTAGGTTGGGTGCCAGCCGGAGACCGGACTTCGATTAGTAGCCTGGGACCTGGGCCTCTTGGATAAAGACAGATCAGACTAGAACCTTCTCTATCTGGCTCTCACAAATGATCTTCCTGTAGACTCCTTTTTCTTATTTGCATCTCTCCCTGTCATGTCTAGCATTTATTTTAAGGATAGTAGGAGGGCAGTATTTGAATAAAACATCCGGTGTGTTTTCTTGGTTTTGTGCTAATTACAGCTAGTGTGATTTTGACTGCAGCCCCCATACTTTGCACCTCCCATTGTGGGGTTTAGTAATAAAGGGCTGTCTGTTGTCCAGTAGAAAAAGTAGATTAATAGACATTAATAGAGCCTTCCAGAACAGGCCATTAAACATCAACTCACCATAATTGAATAGCAACCGTACAACAGTCTAATTTCACTCACCAGGTGATAAGTTGAATTTACAGTGGATACTTTAACTTCTAACACATAAAAATGCCATTTAGACGAGTCAACTTTCCTTCCAATACAAATTTCAATGGAAAAACCTTGGAATTATGAGACGGAAAGTAACCTTTACCACGATGTCAGAAATGCAAGGCCCACTTTGAATATAGTGACACGGCTATGGTCTGGGCTGTGTGGACAGATTGAGTGGGTGCTAGACATGTCCCACCACGTTCCAGCCACATGGTAATACCTAGGTCACCATTTCTTGAGCTCCCCATTTCTAAAATCTACCTAACACGTGGTGGTTGTGAATGTGAAATGAAGTAATACAAGTCAAGTGTTTGGCACGGTACTTGGCACACCATGTGGGTTTCCCCTGTGACTCAATGGTAAAGAATCCACCTGCAATGCAGGAGACATGCATTCAGTTCCTGGGTCAGGAAGATCTCCTGGAGAAGAAAATGGTAGTAGCGGTAGTGTTAGTTGCTTAGTAGCAGTGTTATGCCGATGGATCGGGCCCAGAGGCTAAACCTGTAGTAGTGTTAAGTATTAAGTAGTAGTGTTAGTCTGACTGTTTGTGATCCCTAGGACTGTAGCCCACCAGGCTTCTCTGTCCATGGAATTCTCCAGGCAAGAATCCTGAAATGAGAAGCCATTCCCTTCTCCAAGGGGATCTTCCCAACCCAGGGATTGAACCTGGGTCTCCCACATCACAGGCAGATTCTTTACTGTCTGAATCACCAGGAAAGCCCAAAGGAAATGGCAAACACTCCAGTATTTTTGCCTGGGAACATCCCATGGACAGAGGAGCCTGGTAGGCTATCGGCCATGGGGTTGCAAAAGAGTCGGACATGACTTAGCGACTAAGCACTCACACACTGGCACACAGTGAGTAAGTAAGCTTTATAAAGGCTACCTGTGATACCTGCAAAAAAAAGAGGAAATAAAGAAAACCAGTTTTATAACGGGCATAGCTGTTGGAATCTCAGTGGTTGCCAAAATACTGGCTGCAGTGTGCCACTCTCTCCATTTTAATTAATCACAGAATGATGTGCACTTGTGATCTTGCCTGAGATGAGTTTCACATCCAGCAGCAGCAACATTTCCTTTTCATTTTCATCTGCATCAAAATGCTTCTACATCCAGAAAAGGACTCAGTTCCAGTAAACAGAATGCAATCACTTTGCAGTGATTCTGAAATTAAAAACTATTCTCTCTTTTTTCTTCTTGAAGGGCTTGGAAATCAAGTGAGCCACCAATTAAAACAATTTTTGAGTCTATCCAGTGAAAAGAGCAATATATTTCATCATTATTATTTTTGGCTTAGGAAAGTTCATGACATAAGATTCAAAGGTAAGCATCCAGTCCACAGTTGAGTGTGGCTACTGTAGCTCAGATGGTAAAAGAATCCACCCGCAATGCAGAAGACCTGGGTTGGATCCCTGGGTTAGGAAGATCCCCTGGAGAAGGGAATGGCAACCCACTCCAGCATTCTTGCCTGGAGAATTCCTTGGACAGAGGAGCCTGACGGTCTACAGTCCATGGTATTGCAAAGAGTCGGATATGACTGAGTGACTCACACTTCCACACTTTCACAGGGATAAATATCAGAACAGGATCTGTGTGTCCACAAGCATAGAATGTGTGTGATTATTTGCCCTTTCTGATTAGATCCTTGGATTCAGGTTCATGGCCTCCTGTTCTTAACTATCATAATACAGGAGTGCCCTCTACTGAGCTTCTTGTATAAGAGATGGATGCCTCCAGAGGCTGATTTGCCTCTTGCCTCATGCCCAGTAAATGTTCCATCCGTATGTATTGAATAAATGAATGGATACTTGAACCTGATTCTCTGGGGCTGTGTGACTAGATCTCTTAAAGCCCCGTGTGTTAAACTGAGAAAGTGCTTCTCTTTGAGGCTCAGAGCTTAGAGGTGTTGATTCTCAGATGCAGATTCGGGTCTTGTCTCTAGAGCAGAGTAGGAGGGGTTATTATTGACCAAGACTGGGGACCAGGACCCTGGCAGAGTCTGCAGGAATGTCACCAGGAAAGCTGTTCTGAATCACAAATTAATGGAAGAGAGAGGAGATCAGCATGCAGGAAACCCAGCTGAGATAAGAGATTGGAAGAAATCAATTTTTGCATTTAATTCAGAGGGCAGGCAGCCATAAAGGGAGAGGGGACCAGAAGTTGAAAATAAAGGAGGCCAGTTGGGCAGAGAAAGAACAAGCCTTGAAGCAGCCAAAGCCAGGTGGTCCAGGATGGAAGTTCTTTGGTGGGAGTGTTTCCTTATCTGAGGTCCCTGCTAAGGGATCATACCCTCAGAGTCCTGGAGTGGGTCGGACCCAGAGAGGCTCATCTTTGGAGGAGTGCCTGCATCAGGGGACACATGGAAGGGACTAAGACACATTGATTCTCAGGGGGTTTTGCGGGAAGGGCAGTAGATTTTGGTGGAGTTAAATATGAGTCTGTGATGCTTGCAGACTTTTGTTTCATGCAAGAGGTCAGATGCCTGGAAATAAAAAGGATCTAGACTTCCCTCGTGGCTCAGACGGTAAAGTGTCTGTCTACAATGTGGGAGACCTGGGTTCGATCCCTGGGTCAGGAAGAATCCCTGGAGAAGGAAATGGCAAGCCACTCCAGTACTCTTGCCTAGAAAATCCCACGCACGGAGGAGCCTGGTGTCCATGGGGTCTCAAAGAGTCAGACACGACTAAGCGACTTCACTTCACTCACTCTTAATTTAGGGCTTCTCAGGTGGTTCAGTGGTAAAAGAATCTTCCTGCCAGGAGAGGGAGATACAGGAGTCTTGGGTCGGGGAGATCCTCTGGAGGAGGAAATGCCAACCCGCTCCAATACTCTTGCCTGGAGAATCCCATGAGAAGCCTGGAGGGCTACAGTCCAGTGGGTCGCAAAGAGTGGGACACGACTGAGCACACGCTCTTCATTTATCCCCACCCTCCTACTTTCCCCTTTGCTAACCATAAGTCTGTTTTCTATGTCTGTGAGCCTGTTTCTGTTTCATAAGCAAATTCATTGTATTATTTTTTAGATTCTACATATAAGTGATACCATATTTTTCTTTGTCTGACTTCCTTCAGACAAAGGAAGTACATAAATATGTACATATATATACACACAGATATATTTTATGTATGTACATATATATGTACATATATTTTAAACTGAATCACTTTGCTGTACACCTGAAACTAACGCAACATTGTAAATTAATCATATTTCAGTTAAAAAGGAAATGATCTCTCCATTCAAGTTCATGGTTTTCATGCTGCTGCTGCTGCTAAGTCGCTTGAGTCATGTCCAACTCTGTGTGACTCCACAGACGGCAGCCCACCAGGCTCCTCTGTCCCTGGGATTCTCGAGGCAAGAACACTGGAGTGGGTTGCCATTTCCTTCTGCAATGCATGAAAGCAAAAAGTGAAAGTGAAGTCGTTCAGTCATGTCCGACTCTTAGCGACCCCATGGGCTGCAGCCCACCAGGCTCCTCGGTCCATGGGATTTTCCAGGCAAGAGTACTGGAGTGGGGTGCCATTGCCTCTCTGATGGTTTTCATGAGAAACAAACAAACCAAAATTCCAGTTCAGGTTGCCTCATTTCTGATTTCTGTGAAGCAACACGGCTGAAATAATTCAGGTTCTCATTTTCCCAACAGTCACAACTATGAACATTTAGTGGTTGTTTCTGTTTGGGGCAAAAAAAAAAAAAAGCTAAAAGTTTTGTTTGCTTTTTCTCCCATTCCTGTCTTCATTATCAATAGTCAGTCTCTATTATATGACTGAAATATGAAAATTTAGAAGTCATTATCTTTCCTGTCAATATTATTTTCAGAAAAGATTCTTCTATAAGATCATTTTCAATCTTTCCTTAAATTTCATCTCTCAAGTGAACTTTAATCAAGGACATCAAGACCAGACACATTGCAGCTAGAACTTAGGGCTGCTAAAATGACAGAAAATCCTCACGTTTGTGCCAGTCTTTTCAGCTGAAGGGGAGGAAAAAGCTTGGTATGCAAAAGTTCTTTCTGAGTTCTTTAATAATTCAATCACCATAATTAAATTTTGACTCTCATAGCCACAGTGATGAAAGAGGAGGGGGGAAAAGGCCAGGTAACAATGACTCCCAGTGATTAGAGTTCTACCCCATGAACCGAATAGTGTTTGATGGAAACTTGGATTCCTTCGCATTGCCTCCCTCTTCCTCCCCAGGTGAATGGAGATGCCTATTATTTTCATTTAATTAAAACCTAGTTGGCTGGACCCAAGAGAGAAGGGAACAATCATGCTTTTGTGCCTTCATCAAGCTCTGGCAGCTCTTAGCCGCGGTGGAGGAGGGCGGGGTGGTGCCCGCCCGCTCTGGCTTTCTCTACGGTGCGGTCACTCAGGAGGTCTCTTCCCTTCCAGCATGACAGCTGGCTCCATGTGGCTCCGTCCTCTCTGTGAAAATAGCTCAAGCATTGTAACAGAGTTCTTTGGCTCCTGCTGCGTCTGTTAGAGACATAACCACTCAAGATGATTATTTCTCCTTATGAGCTACACTGGGCTTATGTAACCTAAAGCTCTGCTCCATCAATCATAGAAAATCCCTTTCACTTTCTTGCTCCTGCCCTCTGCTATGTCCTAAATCCACTCTCCTAAGGGCACTGGTGATCACAGGAAACACACCCAAGGCCTTTGTGTTTCCTGCTTACCTGGCCTTTCACCAGATCCTGCTGATCGCTCCATCCTTCTTAAAGCATTTCTCTAAGAAAACCATTCTTTTCATACTGTTCATGGGGTTCTCGAGGCAAGAATACTGAAGTGGTTTGCCATTCAGAAACCTGTATACAGGTCAGGAAGCAACAGTTAGAACTGGACATGAAACAACGGACTGGTTCCAAATAGGAAAAGGAGTCCGTCAAGGCTGTATATTGTATATTGCTTATTTAACTTATATGCAGAATACATCATGAGAAACACTGGGCTGGAGGAAGCACAAGCTGGAATCAAGATTGCCGGGAGAAATATCAATAACCTCAGATATGCAGATGACACCACCCTTATGGCAGAAAGTGAAGAACTAAAGAGCCTTTTGATGAAAGTGAAAGAGGAGAGTGAAAAAGTTGGCTTAAAGCTCAACATTCAGAAAACGAAGATCATGGCATCTGGTCCCATCACTTCATGGCAAACAGATGGGGAAAGAGTGGAAACAGTGGAAACAGTGGCTGACTTTATTTTTTTGGACTCCAAAATCACTGCAGATGGTGACTGAGTCATGAAATTAAAAGACCCTTACTCTTTGGAAGAAAAGTTATGAGCAACCTAGATAGCATATTCAAAAGCAGAGACATTACTTTGCCAACAAAGATCCATCTAGTCAAGGCTATGGTTTTTCCAGTGGTCATGTATGGATGTGAGAGCTGGACTATAAAGAAAGCTGAGCGCAGAAGAGTTGATGCTTTTGAACTGTGGTGTTGGAGAAGACTCTTGTGAGCCCCTTGGACTGCAAGGAAATCCAACCAGTCCATCCTAAAGGAGATCAGTCCTGGGCGTTCATTGGAGAGACTGATGTTGAAGCTGAAACTCCAATAACTTGGCCACCTGATGTGGAGAGCTGACTCATTTGAAAAGATCCTGATGCTGGGAAAGAATCGGGGCAGGAGGAGAAGGGGACGACAGAAGATGAGATGGTTGGATGGCATCACTGACACAAGAGGCATGGGTTTGGGTGGACTCCAGGAGTTGGTGATGGACAGGGAGGCCTGGCGTACTGTTCACGGGGTCACAGAGTCAGACACGACTGAGTGACTGAACTGAACTGAGGAAAACCAGCTGGCCTGGCTAACTGACAGTACTTCCTACACACACTGCCCTGATAAGGCAGGACTGATTTGTGCTGATAACCGTCTGGGATAGAGGTACAACACCAATGAGGACCTCCAAACAGGAAGCTACAAAGCCATTCTTCCTCCTCTCTCCAGTCACAGCCTAGACTTGTCCTTCTTATCTACAGAGGGCTGGTGGCCCCCAGCGATTCATTTTGGACCCTCTCATCCTCCTGTCTCTGGGGACTTAATCACAGCTACTTCTCATGATTTCTCAGTCTCTATCACTGCAAAGAGTCGGACACGACTGAGCAACTGAACTGAACTGAACTGAACTAATCACTGCCAAAAGCCAGAAGCTACCAACATAGAGTACTGAACTCAAATCTCTGTCTATACATGTCTCCACCAGGCTTATTGAGCAAGTACAGCCAACAAGCAGTAGATGATAGACATGCTTGTCTTTCCCTTCTGTTTATTCACTCCCTACATGGAGTCAACCAGAATCCAGATAATTCTATTTTGAAGTAGCTCTTGGAATTAAAACTATGAGACCTTTTAAATCACATTTATTAATTTTTTACTTGCATTCAAGACAATTGTGGACAAGATCCTGATGCTGGGAAAGACGGAGGGCAGGAGGAGAAGGGGACAACAGAGGGTGAAATGGTTGGCTGGCATTACTGACTCCATGAACAGGAGTTTGGGCAAACTCTGGGAGATGGTGAAGGACAGGGAAGTCTGGGGGGCTGCAGTCCATGGGATCTCAACTCAGGGACTGAACGACAGCAACTGGTAGTGCAATGCATAAAGAATCTGCCTGCCAATGCAGGGGACACAAGTTTGATCCTTGACCCAGGAAGATTCCACCTGCCACAGAGCAACTTAGCCCATGTGCCACACAACTGCGGAAGCCCGTGTGTCCTGGGATCCTCAAGCAGCAGCTACTAAACCTGGGGGTCACAGCTACTGACCCTGTGCCTAGAGCCTGCGCTCTGCAACAAGAGAAGCCACCAGAACGAGAGGCCCGAGTACCCAGGGAAGAGCAGCCCCCACTCCCTATAGCTAGGAACCCCGAGCAGCACATCAAAGGCCTCACACAACCAAAGAGAAGATAAGTAAATTTCAAAGGGCGATCACCTCTATTTATGTCTATGATGAAGGTGGCCTTTCCTTCTGTTTCTGCAGGAGCATACTTCATCCAGGCGCATGCCTCCGTCTACCCTGCCTGCATCACTGGGAAAGGTGTAGCTAATCTGATTGGCTGGAGACTAACTTCACTGGGTTACATCTCACTAGTGACCAGTGGCGGGAAGTGCCTCCAGGAGCAGGTGTGCTGTCTCCATCTGTCAGGGGGTAGATAAGCTCTGTGGGACTGGCCTTCTTGTATTCAGAAGCAGAGAAGGGCAAGCCTCACTTTATCCCTTGCCTAAGCTGCTTTCTCCAACCTAGCTTTCACCACAGAGTTCTAGCAAAAGATGAGAATGGGTCAGCAGTGTTTGCCCAGCTTCAGAAAGCAATGCTACCTGGTACATACAGGGAGGTGCTAAGCAAAGGGATTCAGGGCTCAAAACCTAATTCTCAACCCCTAACATGGCCCAGGAGGACATTCCAGGAAACTGTCATCCGAAAGAATGTGAGGAGACATGGCCTCTACACAACACAGAGAAAGTTCCGAGGAGAGAGAAGACCCAGATAAAGTTTCCAAGATGAGATGAAAGGGCTATCGGAGCAACAATTAAAGGCAAAGGGAAATTTAGTCCCACCTTTTTCTTCTTTTTGATACTTTCATTCTGGTCAAAGACATCCCAATATTTATGAGGGTCCAGTCTTTATTTGTTCAAAGAAGAGCCAGGGTGTCTCTCCTGAGAAACTCATGTTCAAGAGAACTAAGATGGAAATGACCAAATGGTCATATTTTAGTGTCAGGTAAAACATACCATTTAATATTTTGGAAAGTACTAAGGTGTGAAAAAGAAGTGCCTCACCCCCCTAGACCCCCATCTCCCGCAACTTCTCTCCTTTGAGGGGACTGCAGTTATCAGTGACCTGAATCCCCTTGCAGATATTGAATTATCCTTTTTCAGAGCTACATCTTAGAGAAAACGCAATTATGCTTCTCAAAACTCCTAAGCAAAGGAGGCAAAAGAGAGAGAGAGTGGGGCTATAATTTATGTATTCTGATAGTGGGTCGCCTGGAAGAGCTTAAATATGGCCACGGAATATCAGGGTAAAATTCTCCAGAGAGAAACTAGGAGTTTATTGGAGAAAGAAACACACTCTCAGATCTTTCCTACAGTCCAGACCTGAAGCCCAGCGGGGCTTTGGATCCCAAGAGCAGCTGGCTGCCCTTCCAGGGCACCCACATCTTGGACCTCAGCCTTTCCATGCTGCCACTGGACACTTGACATCCAGGACACTGGGCTTCACTCCAGCCATCTCTCTTGCTGTCATGACAACAGGCCAGCCATTCAGAAGGCCCTCTCCCTATCCCTTGCACCTGGACCACAGCCGCTGGCCACGTCTTGTTAGACCCAGGGGCGGCCCTGGTTTGCCTGCTTTCTGATGGACTAGTGACGTCTAGGAGGAGGGGAGAGGCTCGCTGGAAACGGTAAGACCAGAAAACAAGCCAGCAGTTTTCCTGTCTGTTATGGCTTATGGTGGAAAGATAAAGCAAAACAAATGCAAAGAGAATAAATTTAATTTATGTGATGGAAGAAATTTACTATCTCTTATTGCATTCTAGCTTATTTATCTAGTATCGCTTAACTTGATTTTCAGCCTGCTGTTCACGGACCATGTCTTTGTGATGATTTTATCTAGTGCTAAGTGGGCAAAAGAACTGAATAAAAACAGCCCTACATTTTTTTCTTTGCCAAAGAGGTCATAAATTCAGATATGAAAATTAGACTTCAGGGTAGAGTGATGATTCAAGAAAGCAGGATTAATATCATACGTAGCCACAGAGATTGAAAGTTGACTGTAGACAGAAGTCTTCCGTGAAAAATTGTTTATACTAGTCAGAAATTGAAATGTCCATCCATAGAAAAATTATTAAATAATCTAAGCTACTTCCATGTGATCAAAAACTTCAGAGCTATAACAGGAGATGAATCTGTGTGTTGATGAGGTTAAGATCACCCAGATATTGATAACTAAAAGAAACCTAGTTGACAAATGCCTCCAGCTCCATGAAAAGTTGTGTTTGTTTGTATATACAGGCTTCTCAGGGGGCACAGTGGTAAGGAATCCACCTTCCATTGCAAGAGACTCAAAGAATATAAGTTCAATCCCTGGGTAGGGAAGATTCCCCGGAGAAGTGTGTTAGTAACTCAGTCGTGTCCAACTCTTTGCGACCCCACGGATGTAGCCCACTAAGCTCCTCTGTCCACGGAATTTTCCTGGCAAGAATACTGAAGTGAGTTGCCTTTTCCTTCTCCAGAGGATCTTCCAGATCCAGGGATTGATCCTGGGTCTCCTGTACTGTAGGCAGAAGGAAATGGCTATCCTCTCCAGTACCCCTGTCTGGGAAATCCCATGGACTTCAAAAGAGTCAGACATGACTGAGAAACTGAACAACAACAAAAATATACATGTGTATGCATGCGTATGTTAGATAAAAATTCAGACGTATGATATGTGTGGAGATTTTCCAAAAACACACACAAGAACACGAGAAACTATCACAGTGGTTATCTCCAACCATGGAGGATGTGAGACAGAAGAGACTCACATTTCACTGCATTCTTTCTGTCCTATTTGAATCCTCTTTCCATGTGCATGAAAACACTATTTTCATCATAACAAAGTCCCCAAACCCCACTTAGCTAATGGATGCATGCGCAAAAAGAAAAACTGCCTGCATACACGTGCAGATTTAAAAAGCACTAAGTTCTCTGCTGGATTCTGGAAAGAATTACAATAAATATAACAAATGTCCAGAGAGTGAGTTACCACACCAGCAAATGTCAAATATCCATAAATAAGTGATTCATGTTCATCTGCATGAGATCCATAAAAGTTGCCTTCAAGCATGACCAAGACACCGCTCTTCGAAAGTGCTTGCAGAGGCAAATTTATGGAAAGCATCATTCTCATCTAGTGTGCTATTCTGCTACCTCAAGGTCAGGCTACCAAGGTTAAATGTAGCATTAACATTTAGAAGTGCTCTCCCGTGGAGCAGGAGTACAAGAGACAGTTAGCTCTTCTGAAACCTCTAACCTTTTGGGAAGGAGTCACATGGCCCGCATCCCAAGTTCTTTCCAGGTTTTTAAATGATTCTGTGCAGCTCTGACTCCGAATATGAAACAATGGACAGAAACATGTTCAAGATGCTGGAAACATTTTGTGCTATTACTTAAAGATTAAAAAAATCTTCCCTTCTGCTGTGTGTGTGGATGTAAATTATCTTTCATATGACATTTCATCTACATTTCATTAACACTTCATCACATGAAACTGACGGAGAAGCAGCTTACCAGCAGTTTCCGCAGGTAGCAGAGATGCTCCAAGAGGCTTTTTCAGACGTTCTGAGATCGTCTGGGCCAAACGAAGTCCAGCTGTGTGAGACGAAAAGCGGACACAGAGGAAA
The DNA here is from genome assembly GCF_001704415.2 of Capra hircus. Lineage (NCBI taxonomy): Eukaryota > Metazoa > Chordata > Mammalia > Artiodactyla > Bovidae > Capra > Capra hircus. The sequence continues at coordinate 6,657,957 of NC_030810.1, read as the reverse complement.
GGTGGGGCTTATAGTTTGCACGAGACTCGACATTATGCAGGCGGTTTCCTAGGTAGAAAGAGACACCCTCTTCTATAAAGAGGGGTTTGTGTGTATCACTCCTGATTGTCCTAGATGGCTCAGCGGTGAAGAACCCACCTGCCGTGCAGGAGACGCAGGTTCAATCCCTGGGTCGGGAAGATCCCCCCAGAGAAGGCAATGGCTACCCACTCCAGTAGTCTTGTCTGGGAAATCCCATGGACAGAGGAGCCTGACCGGCTACAGTCCAGGCGGTAGCAAAGAGTGGGACACGACGACTCAACAACAACCACCTGATCAGCCATGGCACAGGCACTAAGCTGCTAAACGTACACTAGCAATGGACACTCAGTGCCCCTCGTGGAACTGACATTTTCCTGAAGACCACAAGATCACAAGTGTGATGGGGGAGGTTGTAGGCACCTCCAGAGACCACAGGTCCAGCCCCGCAGATGCCTGGAGTGGGGGTCATCCCAGCGCATTCCCTCTGCACTGCCATCAAGATGCCCATCTTCCTTACGTGTTCATCAGGTACTGGATTTCCACTGTGCACAGAGGACTCTCTTAGGCAGATTTACAGTCCCTCTCAAAATACAGCCTTGTTCAAGTTGCATCTGCCTCACAGTAACTCTCTACCCTTCTTCCTCTCTTTTTCTCTCTGCTTCTTTGTCTCTGTTCCCATCTTTTTCTGTTTCTCTGTCTCCTTCTAGCTCCCTATCCCTTTGGTTCCTTCTCTTTGGCTTCTCTGGTGGATCAGGTGGTAAAGAATCTGCCTGCAATGTGGGAGACCTGGGCTGAATCTTTGGGTTGAGAAGGTCCCTTAGGGGAGGGCATGGCCGCCCACTCCAGTCTTCTTGCCCGGAGAATCCCATGGACAGAGGAGCCTGGCGGGCTGCAGTCCACAGGGTGCCAAAGAGTCAGACACGACTGAGCAACTAAACCCAGCCTCCTTCTGTCTTTCTTTCCCATCCCCTCCCATCTCTGTGTCTATGTCTCTGTCTGTCTCTCTCTTTGATGGCAAACTCTTTGTTTCTCTGTATCTCTTTCTTTCTGGTCTATCTCTGTCTCTATCCCTGGCAGACTCTGTGTCTCCGTCTCTCTCTGAGTCTCTGTTTCTCTCTGTCTCTCTCTGCATCTTTGTCTCTCTCTGTGTCTCTGTCTCTCTGTGTCTCTGTCTCTCTCTGTGTCTCTGTCTCTATCCCTGGCAGACTCTGTGTCTCTGTCTCTCTCTGTGTCTCTGTCTCTCTCTGTCTCTCTGTGTCTCCGTCTCTCTCTGAGTCTCTGTCTCTCTGTTTCTCTGTCTCTCTCTGCATCTTTGTCTCTCTCTGTGTCTCTGTCTCTCTGTGTCTCTGTCTCTCTCTGTCTCTCTCTGCGTCTCTGTCTCTCTCTGGGTCTCTGTCTCTCTCTGGGTCTCTGTCTCTGTCTCTCTGTGTCTCTGTCTCTATCTCCGGCAGACACTGTCTTTGTTTCTCTGTATCTTTATTTCTGCTCTGTTCTTCTGTCTCTGTGTCTCTACCTCTGGGAGACTCTGTCTTTGCTGCTCTGTCTCTTTCTGCTCTGTGTCTCTGTCTCTCTCTGGGTCTCTGTCTCTCTCTGGGTCTCTGTCTGTGTCTCTGTGTCTCTGTGTCTCTGTCTCTCTCTGTGTCTCTGTCTCTATCTCAGGCAGATACTTTGTTTCTCTGTATCTTTATTTCTGCTCTGTCTCTGTCTCTCTCTGTCTCTGTCTCTCTCTGTCTCTGTCTCTATCTCCAGCTGACACTGTCTTTGTTTCTCTGTATCTTTATTTCTGCTCTGTTCTTCTGTCTCTGTGTCTCTACCTCTGGGAGACTCTGTCTTTGCTGCTCTGTCTCTTTCTGCTCTGTGTCTCTGTCTCCATCTCTGGCAGACTCTGTCTCTGTGACTCTGTCTCTTTCCCTCTGTCTCTCTGTGTCTCTCTGCATGGCCCTCTAGCTCTCACCCTTGCCGTTTTACCCCTTCCCCTCCTGGAGGAGTCTCTGCTTCTCCCCACCATCCTACCCTAGTTGGCCAAAATCTGCTATGCCTTCCCCTTCCCTGTGTCTCTGAACCTGCCCTGGGAAAGGGCACCTCCTCACTGCTGCACAAACAGCACCTCTCTCGGTCCTTATCTCACTTGCTCCTGCAGCGTCTGGTGCTCTTGATCGCTTTCTTTTCCCCTCAGACTCGCTGCCTCTGTTTTGATGGTTCTTCCTGACAGCCCTGCCTCCCAGCTCCTTGGCGCGCCCCCGTCCCAGGTCCCCTCGCAGTGTCCTTTCCTTCCACCTACCGTGGATGGTGAGTGTTTTCTGGGCCCTCTGCTTGGCCCTCTTCCCACCCCACTCCACATCAGCTTCAAGAGCTAGTCTCACTGCTCCAGAGAATTCTTTCCTTCACGTACTGAGGACTCAGATATCATCACAGCCCAGATGTGTGCCTCTGCCTCGCTCTGCGCTGAGCTCAAACCCTGCTTGTGGTAGCCGCTGGGGCGGCCCTGGGGTAACCCTGGAAGATCCCAGCAGACCTCAGTGTCACCCTGTCCATGTTCCTCTTCTTTCTCTGCCGTTGGCTCATCTCATAGCCAGAACCCAGCATGCTGGATGCTGGCAAAGCTCTCGCACATGCTTGGATGAACCAGCTCAAGACAGGCCCTACCGCATCAAGAGGGAGTGACCGTGTCTCTGAATTTTGCTTTGGGGTGAGCTTGGTGTGTGAGTAACTATGTCCTGGTGATGCGGAAGCAGCACAAGCCAGCAGGGAGGGTGGATCTTGGACTGTGATTACAGTGATGAGTCTTCCATAGGAAACCCTCCTGAGAGCCTTTCCTGCCCCCAAATAGCGCCAGGCCCTGAGCAAGGAAAGACCTCCAAGCGGACAACCTATGTGATGTTTTTGAGTGATGCTTTCTCAAATAAAAACCTTGTTCCTGAAAAACCCCAATATTCTATTAGCTGCAACTGTGTTCCAGGCATTTTTCTGGGAAGGCACAGAAGTAGGGCATACTTACTGTGACTCATGCTTTTCTGGAACGGATGTTTGGTTTAGTTTTTAATAGCACGGCTTGGGAGTCGGTGAGATCTGGGCTTCAGTTCTGTGCAGGGAGGCGATGCGGGCCAAGCTCTCTCTAGCTGTTCTTTCTTCATCTGCGAGATGAAGAGAGTAAGGACACCTGTCCCCTAAGGACCCCACAGGACCGTCAGAGGAGCCTGGGCAGTGAAGGACCCAGGGCTTGGAGAACAGTAAACCCAAAGCAGTGTCAGCCGTCATGTCTTATCTTCTATTACAGCTTGTTATATTACTCATCTTATTGCTATACATACTCACTTCGTGGTGTGCCTGAAAGTCCCTGAAATACCACCTAACGCGTGTGGTGTAGGTTTTCCAGTCTATAATTATCTCAATAAATGGTTGTCTATAGACTTAATACGAAAATGTGTCTCTTCAGTGTAGATAAGAGTACGAGGCTTGGGACTTCACTGGTAGTCCAGTGGTTAAGATTCCAGGCTTCTACTGCAGATGGTGAGGGGTTCGATCCCTGGTTGGGAAACTAAGATCCCTCATGCTGCAAGGCGTGGCCTAAATGAAAAAAGAAAGAAGAGAAAAAGTCTTTATTCTCCACTTTCAATTAGAAAGCAAGCATCACATACATGCTGTCTCTTGCATTCTGCACACACGTGAAATAACCACGTCAATGACTTTATACATTCAAGCTCTGTCCTTGTCAGACCCCTGGTTCTGTCTACCACGGAAACTGGCAAAAGTCATCTCCATCTGAAGTCCTGGCTGTGATTAAATGATTCTAAGACGATGACTTTGTGACAGCAATTTAAACTCAGCATTTTACAATGCTAAATGATGTTTCGTCTTTTCTCCTGCTTTTAACTTGTATGCCAGGGTATGAAGTGGGGGGTGTGTGTGGTATGTGAGGAGTGTGGGGTGTGTTTCTGGTGTGTGTGCGTGATGTCTGTGGTTTGCATGTGTTTTGCATGTGGTGTCTGATATGTGTGCTTCTAACATGTGTGTGTGGTGTGTGTGTGTATGTATCATGCATGCGGGGCGTGTGTGTGGTACATAGAGGGCATGCTGTTCAACGCGGCATGGCTATTGGCTCTACCCCCAGATCAGGGCAGCCTTCTCTAAGGCCCCAGTTGGCGGGAGTAGAGACTGTTTCCATCTCCCCCAGCAAGCCCCTGCCTTGTGGGAGGCTCAGGTGTGGGCTGTCCAGACCCTCCCTGGGGTTCTCACTGGCCCAGGTCTTGGTGGGGGACCAAGGAGGCTGTGACCATTGGGCAGACGAAACTCCCCATGCTGACCTGGCTCATGTGCTTGGAAAGTCTGCATTTGAGAAGGCCCTTGGCTGGTCTGGGAACTTGAATTTCAGGAGGAGGTTTCCTGCATTCCCTAGACTGATCGGATCACCTGCATTGCTCGTGTGACCAGGATGGTTTGTGCTGAGCCCCTGTTCTCCTCCAGGGAGTCTGGAGTTTGGGTCCCTGCCAGGCAGAGGATGCAGAGAGACCAGCCCCCAGTAACAGCCCTGGGGCTAGGTTCTGGGAGTTCTAGCATGTCATCGACTAGGGGGTGGTCTTGGAGACCCCCAAAACAATCTTCCTCCTTGGGGATGAACAGGGATGAAATGAAAGTCTTGGCAGTTTTGGGGGGCTCAGGGTCCCTTGAACACCACCCCTCTCAAACACACACTAGTAAAAGGTCTCTTCAAGCAAAAAAGCTCTGAGTTAGACCATTTCAGAGTCTGAACAGATAAGAGAAGATAAAAGATCCCCCTCCATCTTAATTTATCCTGCTCACTAGCTTCAGTTACAGCTCTGCTAGAAAAATTGTGTCACTTTATACATGAAAAGCCTTATTCTCTAGGCAGGAAAATGGAGAGGGCAGAGAAAGATTCTGAATGATGACGGACAGGCTGCCAAGGGGCCATTAAAACCCCAAGGAGCTCATCTTTCCAATATTTTAATATACAGCAGTGTTTTATCATTTATCTTTTAATTTTCAAAAAACTAAAAGTTCTTGTAATGATAACTTATTAACTGTTATAATTAAAGCCCTGAAATGTGAAAAGTTGAAGCATGCACTTTTGCAGGAAAAAACAATTCAGCCTTAATGTTAGAACTCATACTATTTTGCAATCGTACAAAACCTCCACCTGTTCCTCAAGAACTACAATCCCGCCACAAAACCAATCCGAACATTCGGGAAGAGACAGGGCAGGTTTATTTATTTATTTATTTTTAATGGATTAAACCTTTGCAGGTCAGCAAACCAGATCAGTGATTGAATCCCAGGGAGCCAGAATGCTGTGATTAGCAAGCAGGGGAAAAGCATGCCTGATGCGTCCCCAGGCGCATGCCTGCAGGTCACAGGTTATTGATGACTGGAAACTGCATCGATTTGTAGCATGGGTCTATAATTATAAACTGTATAACTTACGCACATGCACACGTGTCAACCCCAGGGCCGAGTGGTCAGGAGCACAGACTCTGAGACGTACATTGGAGTCAGAATCCTGTATTCTTTTTCTATCTTTTGGCTCTGTGATCATGGAGAGCTTTTCCAACCACTCTCAACCTCATCTTTCTCATCTGTAAAGTGGGCACAATTAGTCCTACATCCTGTTGGTGAAGACTTGATGCACAAAGTATCCAGAAGGTGCTGCAGCCACAGGACAGGGCAGGGCGCTGAGTGGCCTATGGGGGCCTGTGAGCTTCCCAGGTAGACTCTGCTGCACGTCTGTAGGGAGGGGCTTGCTCTGCCCTGGGTGGGACTGACTTCCTTTACTTCTCTCTGCTCAGTTTCCTCCTCTATAACCATGATGTCTCCTGCACATGGCTGCTTTGAGAATCACATGATTTATTAATAATCCCTATCCAGCACCGAGAAGAGGGCATGGCCCAGGCCCGGGACTCACTCGGGTTCCTACTATCATTACTACCATCCCAAAATATCCCTGAGCCGCACTCCTCTAACATCTTGCTTTACACAGTGCTTTGCACCCAATCTGTTTCCTTTATACCCAACAGATTGAAAAATAAAAATAAATTAAGAGAGTGTAATAGTCTAGAGAAGAAGGGAGAGTTCCGACTGGCGTGCAGAAGAGAAGTGATGCTCTGGAGAAGTGAGGGGACCCAGGTGGGCAGGGAGCATGCAGAGGCTTGGAAACGAGAAGTCAGGAAACGCAAAAGGCTGAGAGAGGAAGTGTCTGCCCAGGGGTGAGAAGCATCATTCTGAAAAGTCTGACAGATTATTGTTTTAAGATTCCACATATAAGCAATATCGTATGATATTTGTCTTTGTCTGGCTTACTTCACTTAAAAAAAAAAAAAAGATACAAATGAACTTATTTACAAAACAGAAATAAACCCACAGAGGTAGATGACAATCTTATGGTGACCAAAGGGGAAGAGGTGGGAAAGGGATAAATTAGGAGTTTGGGATTGTCACACACGCACTAATATACACAAAATAGATAGCTAACAAGGACCTACTGTATAGCATGAGCTTCCCTGGTGGCTTAGTGGTAAAGAATCTGCCTTCCAATGCAGGAGATGTGGGTTTGATCCCTGGGTCAGGGAGATCCCCTGGAGAAGGAAATGGCAACTCACTCCAGTATTTGTGCCTGGAGAATCCCATGGACAGAGGAGCCTGGCGGGCTACAGTCCAGGGGGCCACAGAGAGTCAGACATGACTTAGCGACTAAACAACAACTGTACGGCATAGGGAACTATATTCAATATTTTGCAATAACCTTTAAGGAAAAATAATCTGAAAAACAACATATATAGGAATCACTGTATACCCAAAGCTAACACAACACTGCAAATCAACTATGCTTCAGTAAAAAAGTAAATAAAATAAAACCTGTAAAGACTGAAGGAGAGAACAATCTTCTGTTATCGTAAATACATAGCTGATATTCTTAAAGCATCTCAGGTTTCTTGTTAGAGTAGTCTCACTTACCAAGCTGTAAATGCCATGAAAATAAAGACCCTACATCATTTCACCTAAAATTGCTCCCCCAGGTACTTCACAAAAGAATCACATTGAATGAGCAACTGACAATTGTTTACTGGTATCAAAAGAAATTACAGATGAGCAATATTAGCCGCTTTCCTTTATATTAGCGAGCAGGATCCAAGGCGAAGGACCCTTAAGAATTTATCAAGGAATTTCCTGTATCACTAGAAACATGTTTAATGAACGAATCAGCAGCAGCCATCCTGCATTTAGCATCTACTATTCCCTGTTAAGGAAAAGAGGTCACCTTTATAGAAATTCATCATGTAAGTGAAGAATGTAGCTTATCGGTGACAAAATGTTAATAGATTCCACAACTGAGTTGCTCAGGCAGTTACAATGTGAGGGAACAGACGGTGATGACTGTCCATGCTATGAGTGGAATAAGTTGGATTCTGTGCCAGGAAGAACCAAAGCTTCGTTGAGCACTGGCATCGTCAGCGTTTCCGGCTAGATCGTCTTAAAACAAATCATGTGGAAGCGCAGGATAACGGAAGTCAGCCGCCAAACGGTTGCAAAGTGAATTCAAATAAGCAGTGACACGTGCATCCGTGTTGCTATCCATCGCAAAGTGTTCACTGAGCGCTTCCTATGTGTCTGGCTGAATTCTCAGTGGAGAGAAAAGGAGCAGAGGTACTGGGTTTTGTTCAGGCCAGCATTTGGATGCCAGCAAATATAGAAGTACATAGGTAAATAGCAGAAATATAAAGGGTATAAGGTCAGATTTCTTAAAACAGAGGTGCGCTGAGCAGTATATAAAGTCTAAATAAACGTGAAACACTTTCACGGAGAAATTTTGCTTGAAACTTTGAGGGGAAATCATGGCTTTTAATACAGATAAGTTATCCTGAGTCATGCAAAAATTTCAACAATTTTTATGGTGAAATGCAATACTTGAAAGAAATTCTCCGCTTGTATTGGCACCTTTAGATCTCACACCCCTGGGGTGTGTGTTTATTCTCCTTTGCTATCCTTTGTAGTTTCACAGGATAAAATCTGAAGAGTCCTGCTTGTGCGCTTCCTCTGTGCGTAAATATTTTGTTTAAAATTTTCACTTGAAGTAAAATATAAATACTACTGTTTGCAGTAGAATGAGTGTGGTTTAGAAAATGACAGTATTTGATACTAACCAAGAGGTAACTGAGGTCTTCATGGCTCTGCAATATTAATGGAATTTAATTATTAATATCATTTTTTAAAGCTATTGTAGCTCAAATATAAAAGCTTGCTCCAAGAAAAGCTGTCCAAATGATGTTACCTTTCAGGAGCCAAAACCTCATACATGAGAGCTGACATTAAAATACACTAATGTCATTGATTTGGAGAATAACGAAAATAAGAGTGTGGATGATCCAAGTTCTCCATGTATAGTAATCAAGCTAAGGGTGTATTGACTGTAAAACATGGTTATTGGCCCGGAGGGCTCAGTTCAGTGTAAAGTAACCCGAATAGTTTTGGAAAGAAGCAGACTAGTTCAGGGATCTGCGGGTTGATGGGATCCTAACAACACTTCTCAAAGTTCACTACAGGTGACCGCCCAATATGCTCAGTAAACATCCAGATTCTTAGCGTCCATCCCAAAGACCCTGATCCAGGTCTGGGGACCTGCATGTTTTTACCAGCACCTCAGGGGAGTCTGATCCAGGTCATTATTTGACTTAATGTTGAGAGAATTGGACCCACGGTGGCCCAGAGACAGACTTCATCCATGAAGCCCTGAGATGGAATGGAAATTCAAGTCTGTGTGTTCTTACTCCAGGAGAGTGGACCTAACACTTTCCTCAGATTCTCAAACAGGTGCTGACTCAGTAGCATTTCTGGGATGTAGGAAGGAGACCCCCAGGGTGGACCCTGCAGTTGGCAAGACCCAGGAAAGGGGGAGGAAAGAAGGAAAGCACTAAGAGGGTCATTAGCCTGACCATCTTAGCTCATGGATATAAAGAAACAAGTTTGGACCTTAAATGAAAATATCAGAGAGGAAAAAAAAAAAGAAAGGAAGAGGCTGCTATAGATGTCTTTGGGCACAAGCAGTTTACACCTTCAGGACCTTCGATCTATCTATCTCTTTGTCAACAGATGCACCGTTGTTATGACAGCAGGGGAGGAAGTGTGAGGCGGCTACAGAACGGTCGCAGGCAAGTCAAATGTGTTCTCAGAATTGCAGATTATTTTTAACCTCCCTGAAAGACTGACCAAGAGGTCTAGAATGCTGTAGTGATTTTAATTAAGGGAAGAGAGATTCATGCTTCTGACTTTGAGGTTATTTCTTCCTCCTGTGGGTGCTCTCAAGGGCTATACAAACAGATGTCAAAGAAAGGTTAAAGGATAGAAGATGACAAAGTTTAATCAGAGAAAGAAAAGCTTTGAGAAACAAAAAGAGGAGGAAGGGGAGGGGTGAGTGCTTACATTCCTGAAAAATGGATTTCTCGAACAAAGAAATTGTTTTATCTAGGTGATCAGACCCTGTGAATTGAGTTTTCTTTCCTTGCGGCTGTGAGTCTCTGAAGGGTTAGCTGCTGATTACAGAAAAGAATCTCTGGCTGAGGATTAAAGAGACATGCTCCCCCCAGTTAGTGTTGAGGGGAGCCCAGGCTCCAGGGTCTCATCCTCCACACCCATGACCCTTGTCTTAAGCCTTTCACCCAGGACTCTTCATCTGCTTTCCCTCTGGGCTTGACATGCAAGAGCAAGGCTGCAAGCTTGAGGGGTGCATTTCTGTTCCCCTGGTTCCTCACCCACAGAGAGGGACCCTGTATTCACCCTCACCCCATCTGCAGCTCCTGAATGAGGCCTGGACCCTTACTGTGCTGACATGTCGGTCTGAAAGGAGGGCTTTGACTTCCCCTCTATGTAACTGTCCTCAGCATTCCCCAACCTAGAGGGGGCTCTGCTTGAACTTGGCAGAGAGAGTGTGCATGGGTTCCTGGGGGTGGAGACATGAAGACAGGGTTCTGACCTTCTTGTTCTCTAGAGCCAGGCTGGCAAAAGTGGTCCCAAGAGGAAAATAAGGTCAGCCAATAAGCCCCCTAGACCCAATATATGAGGAAGTGGCCTCAGCTAGGTGAAGGGAGGTAGTGAAGGGTCTATTTGCAGAAGCTTGAGCAGGATGACGGGAAGGGACCCACGGGCTCTTTGTTTGATCCCCACCAGGGATCAAACCCTCATCCTGCAAAGGAAGTGCGAAATTTTAACTGCTGGACCACCAAGGATGTCCCTGGGGCTTCTATCTGATGCAGTGTTAATTAGAGCCATTTCTGGTGCCCTGATAATACGGCAGATCTCTTCTATCTACGGTCACTTTTGATGTCTTACTTTTACCTTGGTTTCAGCCACTTCGGAGATGGTAAACGTGTTTCCTTGAGATGGTTCCCTAGTGGCTCAGAGGTGAAGCGTCTGCCTGCAACGCGGGAGACGTGGGTCTGATCCCTGGGTCGGGAAGATCCCCTGGAGAAGGAAATGGCGACCCACTCCAGTATTCTTGCCTGTAGAATCCCATGGACGGAGGAGCCTGGTGGGCTGCAGTCCATGGGGTCGCCAAGAGGCGGACACAACTGAACGACGTCACTTTCTTAGTGACTTCACTTTCTTTCTTTCTTTCGCTCTTTCCTTGAGGTGCCCAGGAAACCGAGGGTAAGCCCCACATAGGTCTCATGACCAGATATTCCAATATGTCCTCCAGATTTGGTGAAGATTTTCTGTTTTCGCAAGATACAATGACAAAAGAAAACTATTAACTTTCTTTATAAATCCCCTATGATAAAATCCCCACCATAAATTATATTTGGTTTGGATATGCTATTATTTTAATGCATCACTTAATTCTTTTTGCAAAGATTTTATTTAGGACTTCCACTTCTATACTTGTGAATGTGATGTGTGTAGAGTTTCCCTTTTTCTATAGTCTTAAAGCATTTGGTATTGGGGTTAAGCTAGCTTTGTAAAATTTATTGACCTACATGAAGAAAGCAATAAGACTTTACTGAGAGATATAAAAAATGTTTCAAAAAATAGATGGAGATATCCTATACTGAATGGGAAGAGAAAATTTTAATGTGTTAATTATTTCTAAATTAACTTTTAGCATTAATGAAGTTCTTATCATCCCACTGCAATTATCCTTTAGAATTTGATAAAATGACTGCAAAGCTCATCAGAAAAAGAAAGAAGCTGGAACAGAGTCCTTTTGCTGTTAGAGTTCTCAGTGTATTTTCTAAATATGCAGTATATGGATTTAATACTTTAAGTGGGTGATCTTTTATGTTGAACCAATGTTACTGATATCACCTCATATGAGGAGGTTGTTATTGTGGTCAGGGGATGTGATCTATGAGATTTCTGCTTCTGGGAATTTTAATGATATTCTGTTTGTAGCAAGCAAATGGCCTTTAAAAAAATTTTTTTTAAATTTTATTGGAGTATAGTTGATTTACAATGTTGTGTTAGTTTCAAGTGTACAATAAAGTGATTCAGTTATACATACGTATGCACCTATTCTTTTTCAAGGTCTTTTCCCTTTTAGGGAATTACAGAATATTGAGCAGAGTTCCCTGTGCTATAAGCAGGTACTTGTTAGTCATCTATCTTATATATTTGTTGTTCTTCAGTTGCTAAGTCGCATCCAACTCTTTGTGACCCCATGGACTGCAGCACACCAGGCTTCCCTGTCCTTCACTATCTCCTGTAGTTTGCTCAAACCCATGTCCATTGAGCCGGTGAGGCCATCCAGTCATCTCACCCTCCCTCGTCCCCTTCTCCTCCTGCCTTCAATCTTTCCCAGCATCAGGGTCTTTTCCAGTGAGTCAGCTCTTTACATCAGGCGGCCAAAGTATTGGAGCTTCAGCTTCAGCATTAGACCTTCCAATGAATATTCAGGGTTGATTTCCTTTAGGATGGACTGGCTGGATCTCCTTGCAGTCCAAGGGACTCTCAAGAGTCTTCTCCAACACCACAGTTCAAAAGCATCAACTCTCGGGTACTCAGCCTTCTTTATGGTCCAATTCTCACATCCACACATAACTACTGGGAAAAAACCATAGTTTTGATGATACAGACTTTGCAAAGTAATATCTCTGCTTTTTAAAATGCTGCCTAGGTTGGTCATAGCTTTCCTTCCAAGGAGCAAAATCTTCTCATTTCATGGCTGCAGTCACTCTTTGAGGTGATGTTGGAGCCCAAGAAAATAAAATCTGTCACCACTGCTTCCACTTCCCCATCACTTCATGGCAAATAGAAGGGGGAAAATTAGAAGCAGTGACTGCCAAGCAGGTGCCTTGGACAGTCACCCTGGAGTCTGGCATGTGCTGGGCTGGGGGAAACCTAGGATATGTGGGGTCAGGGAGGCCTCTGGCGCAAGTGAGGTGAGGCTGAGGAAGAGGAGGTGAGACCAGGCTGGGGTCAAGAGGAAGAGTGTCGCTGGCAGCGGGAACAGCAAGTGCAAAGGCCTCAGGCACGAGGTAAGTAGGAGTTTGATGCCCTGAGTGGTGGGCAGCCAGGGTTCTTGGATGCAAACAACAAAAAACTGATTCTGGCTTGTGAAGTCAGAAAAAGAGCTTACTGGAAAGTTACTGGACAGGCTGGAGAATCAAAGATGACTGGACACCCAGGCCGGGTATAGTTCAGGGGCCTGGAGGCTCAGACCAGGACTAAATCCTCACTGCAGGAATAGCCTGGGGAGGGAGATGTTACTGTGGATGGCTGACCGATGCTCTCACCAGGAACATTACCACCGGATGCTGGAGCCCACTGACTGGACCGGATCCTGTGCTGCCTCCTGGGTTGTAAGCCGCCTGCTCCACCATCAGACTCCAGGGCCTGTGCTCTCTTGGCCGAGCCTGAGCCCCTGGCCTGGGTCTGACTGTCTAAGGGAAGGGGCACCTTTGCCAACTTCTCCCTGTGTCGGGGGAAGCCGGGGCTGGGGGATTGAGTTTGACCAAGTCCAGACCATGTGCCTGACCCCAGCTTCCAGGGAGGGTGGGGAGGAGCATCCAGAGTCGGGGGATCCTGCAGTGAGAGGTGGGTACCAGCTCCCACCCGACCCAGTGCAGCAGCATTTCCCAAAGAAAGGGAAAGAATTCAGCACTGGGATGGCAGAAGACTGACCCGTGTCTGCTGCAGGGAGAGGGCAGAGGGCAGCAGGCGGGGCTGCGGGTGGAGAGGGCGGGGTCTCAGAGCAGACTGGCACCTCGGCTTGACAAGCTGAGGCTCAGACCCAGAATCACCACAGGGGACGGGCATGTTCTGGACGCAGAGGCTGTCTGGCCTGCCATTCTCTCCTCACGTGGCGGGACGTGACACATGGTCCCCGGGCCATGCCTCTGAGCACATCAGGACCCCTTCCAGCAGACCGTGGCAGTGGTTCCTCAGGGACTGTCTATTTGAGAGCTGACCCCGTGTGGCCTCTCCCTGTCCTGAAAGGGAGCCTGAGACCAGAGCTGACAGCTGCAGCGCCCGAGGGCTGTGCGTCTGTGCATGGAGCGGGGTTTATGGGAAGGGCTGTCACTTCTGTGACTCACAGCGCACTGAACTTGAATTTATGAAATCTGTTCCTTTTGCGCGTTTCTGCACAGAGAGAGGTCATAAAGGCAGCTCTCAGAGATTAATCCAAGGACAGTCAGGATGCTGTAGTTCAAAGGATATTCCTGAAGGTCAGCTCCCCAGGGCCAACCTCTCCCACCTGGAGCCTTGCATGCTGGCAGTGACTAGGGGCCACACGGGGGTGCAGGCAGGGAGCAGGGCCCCAGCCTCGCTCCATAGACAGACTTCATTTTCACCTTAAGACTTCCTTCCAAGGCCATGGAGGCCTGCAGAGCAGGAAGGAGGGGGTGACACCATGCCCGGTGCCCATCACACTGTGGGTTTCACATTTTAAAATAAATTCCATGTTGACTAGGTGAATAACTTGAATGTATTTTTGTGTTAAAAGCATTCATTTGTTCCATGTAAATTTTAAAAATGTACCACAGGAGTTGCCTGGTGGTGCAGTAGATAAGAAGCCGCCCGCCAGTGCAGAAGACACAGGTTCGATCCTTGGTCCAGGAAGATTCCACGGTTCGATCCTTGGTCCAGGACGATCCCACGTGCTGCAGAGCAGCTGAGCCCGCGTGTCATCACTACTAACCTGCACTCTAGAGCCTGTGCTGCACAACAGGAGAAGTCACTGCAAGGAGAAGCCGGAGCACTGCTTCCAAGAGTAGCTTCAAAGAGCAACACAGAACAGCTCCCGCTCACTGCAAATAAAGAAAGCTCGCATGCAGCAACGAAACCAGCGCAGCCGAAAATAAGTAGACACACACACACCACAAGCGTGGGAGCCCTCGTTCAGCATCTGCCATCGTCCTTCAACAGCCCTGGGGCTCACACTTGCCCCTGTCTGGACTCCGGGGGCCCCGGCCTGGGTGAGGAGGGGCTTGGGGAGTACTCAGCCTTCCCCACAGCGGGCAGATCACCCCGTCACTCATGCTCAGGGACATGGCCCTTCAGAGCATGCCGGGAATTCTAGGCGTGAGGTTGGCAGGATTCAGGGGTCCCTGCTACGGTTTTAAGTTTTGAATCAACCCTTGAAGAGAGGGGCAAAGGGCATTTCATCAATTGAACAGAGTTTCCCAGAATCCCTTCCCCAGGAGTTGGCAGACTGGGAGAGCTGGGAAGGGGGGAGCAAAGACATTTTAAAAACAGTAGCCACGTCAGGAGTGGACTTCAGAATTCAGGTCCCCTGCCTCTCCGACACACCCATCACACCCTTTCCCTGGGGACTCCTGTGCCGTCCCAGACAAGCAGGCTCGGCAGGACCCTTATGTCTCCCAGCTGGGCACTGGGCCAATGGGACACCTTTCCAGCCCCACTAGTCCGGGCTCAAACTCCTAAGCCTGCAATAAGGGCAACTTGTTGTTTGGGTCTAGGACACACAGGGGTGAGGAGTCTGCTGCGAAGTAAACAGCCCAGGACTCACTCCTGCCCCCAGCTTAATGTGTTAGTTAGCCTGTGGTGGCAGGGCCATTAAAGAGAATAAAGACACCTGTGTTATCATGGTGCCTGTAAATCTGCAGGCACCGAGATGAATGTTAAAACACTGATGCTGTTGTTTTCTGGAAGGCTGGGGGATGCTGAGCCAGTTTTCTTCTGATGAAAGCTAAAAAAGAGAGAGAGACAGGGATGGAGGGAGGAAGGAAAGAAGGGAGGGAGGGAAGAAAGAGAGAAAAAAAGGAAGAAAAGGGCCAAAGCAGAAGACAAAGGCGAGTAAAAAAATAATCCATCCACAGCTGTAGAAGCACGTCCATAAAGCAGGAAAGCGCAACCTACCAGAGTATAGCATCGGATCCGCCCCTGGTGGCCACATGTGTCTGAGCTTTAAAGAAAGGAGGTGTGTGCATCTCTATGGCCCTCTGCCTAACCTCTGTGCTGTTTTCATGGAGACCACTCACCCTGATTCCCAGCCTGGCCGTTGCCATGGCAACCGAGCAGGTACTCTGGAGGGCGAAGAAGATGGCCACTGATTCCATGGATGCTTCGATGAGATACTTACAGCAGGGCCAGGCACGAGCTTGCCCGGGGCGGGAGGGAGGAGGCTGAGCACGTTGGCGGCACAGGCCGCTTCCCTGAGCGGAGCAAGGCTAGTGGACAGCATCCCGGTGCGTGCGTGCTCTCTGGGTGGTTTTTCAAAGGAACTTTCCAGAAAAGAAAAATTTTCACTGTACCCTTCGTCTAAGGAGACCTACACCCTGTGCTCCTGTTTTCTCAATGTGTCAGGGTGCCGTGTTTTTCTTTCATATGCAGCGAGGGAACAACGGTTTTTTAAAGGCAATTTTTATAAACACTAAGTGGTGTCCTGACGCATGCCAGTCTTGGAGGGGAATTGGAAGATGATAAATGCACGGAGTGTGAGCATAGAGCTTCACTGTTGCCCTGTGCCCCGAGCTGCCGTCTCTCTAGTCCACGCAGGACGACGAATCGCAGGTGGGCAGGTAGCGGAGGGGTCACCTCTCCTCTCTGCACACTTTCCGGACCCTGCTCTGCGGTCAGAGCTCTGCAAAGCCCGTTTCTGCTTTGCTAGCTGCTTCCTGGGTGACGCTGTGCACGGGTCGCTAAAGGGAGTCTGCAACACAGCCGGAGGGATGAGAGTGAGCGTCACTCCATCTGCCTTCTGTGGCCGACAGCCGCGCCTCCACCTGATTCTTTACCCCCGGAAAGAATTCTTTACTCCTGATCACCCTGTGCCTGGCAGCAGCTGTGGGCTTCAGTTTTCAGCTTCCTCTGGCACAGCCACATCTCGAGATGCCAGCATCAGTCAGTCAACACCCGCTTCAAAGGGAACTGTGTCCCAGCTCCAGGAGGCCCCCTCTCCCACCCCAAGACCCCTCCACCCCCTCACCGCTCCCCCCAAGCACCGGAGGGGTAACTGCAACCTGCAGAGACCCGGGTTCCAGTGCGGAGTGGGGCTGCTCATCCACCCCCCTGGGATCACCCCATCTTCTTCTCTTTGTTTCTCCAGCCTGAGGGATGGTGGCTACCTTCTTCGTGAAGCAGAGGAAGAACACTTTCCTCTACTCACTCAGTTTCTTCTGGCTGGTCTAAGAATTAAGCTGACATGAGACAGATTAACAGGAGAACATCAAATTAATTTCTTATTTTCAGAAATCCCACATATGTGGAAGGGCCAGAGACCCCCATGTACCTGAAAGGGTCAGACAGAAAGGCAAAGTGAGGGCTGAATGCCCTCCTGAGCTAAGGAGTGGGGTGGACGCCTGAGGCTTTCAAGGACAGGAGGACCACTCACAGAACAATCTGAAGAGCAGATGTCAGGTAATTGGATGTTTGCCCTGTTGTATAGATGGGGCCACTTAGATAAAATTTACCCCTGGTAATAAATCTTTTTCTGGGAAAAATTCCCAGTTTAAATTCTCCTAGTCACTTAATATTTCTCTTGAACCCACAGGGTCTCCCTTGCCTTTAGTTTGAAATAATCCTCATGCAAAATGGTACATTTGGGGAAGTTCATTTTGAGCCCTTACATCTTTTGCAACTCCCTGGTGGCTCAGACGGTAAAGAATCTGCCTGCAATGCAGGAGACCCAGGTTCCATCCCTGGGTCGGGAAGATCTCGTGCAGAAGGAAATAGCAACCCACTCCAGTATTCTTGCCTGGGAAATTCCATGGACAGGGGAGACTGCTGGGCTACAGTTCACGGGGTCATGGGGAGTTGGACATGACTAAGTGAGTAATACTTCCACGCTTTTTATCTTTTACCTTGGTGTCTCCTTTTGCCTTCTTAGTCTTCCAAAGCCTCTTTCACTAATTCCCTCTATTCAGTTCTCTCTGTTCAATGCCTAGGGCAGGTTCGATTTTCCTAATGATACATACAATTCCATGATGCATTCTAGCCCCATGACCTAACCACCCTGACATAAAAAGGTCATTTATTGTTCATTTTTCTATGATAATGAAGTATACCCTCCACCACTGATGGGCATTTGGGATGCCTTGGGTTTTCACCACTACAAGCAATCCTGCTATAAGCAGCCTTGAACAAGATGGTCATTTCCATGTATTGATACAAGCATTTCTGCAGGAAGGTTTCTAGAAATTCCTTGTCTTTTCTCTGATTCTCTTCCCATTACCCTGCAGAGTCTATCACCTACCTGCTTTATCTGTATGTAATCTCGAATCACCAGTTATTTTTTATATACTTCATCTTCTAGTTGCTTCAAATGTCTCTATAGCCTATTACTGTTTAAAAATATTGTTCTGTATGCAAAATCTTTACCATCAACAAGGGATAATGAGCTTGATTCCTGACAACCTTTCGCTGTATTAACATGTCCTTGCCTCTGCTCCTGTTTGTGTGCTCCTCTGACCATGAAATTTTCTAGGCAAGAATACTGGAGTGGGTTGCCATTTCCCACTCCAGGGGATCTTCCCGACCCAGGGATTGAACCCATGTGTCCTGCATCTCCTGCACTGGCAGGGGGAATCTTTACAACTGTGCCGCCTGGGAAGCCCACTATTTACTGTTAGGTAACATGAAAGTTAAAAGATTTATCAAACCCAAGCGAATTCATGATATTAACTATGAATGACACACCAGACTGAAACTATGAAATATTCAAGTAGTTTTCTGTTTTCTACTAAGAATAAACTCATATTTTAGATTCCTTAGTCAATGTAGTTGAAATCTGCCTCAGGGAAAAAAGCGCTATGACATTTTTCTTAACCCACGGAAAGAATTCTGATGCACTTCTACTGATTTCATAAAATAAATAAATATACACAAGCAAATCCTTTATCATCTTTACCTAGGGATTTTAAAGCACAGATAGGTTAAGCATGAACAAAACTAAAAGAGCATTCTCAGTCTCTCTACATATTTCTGTAACTGGTCCATTTGTGTCTATTTCCTTACCACCCTCTGGTTTGGTCACCATTGCTTCTTCCTGGGATGTCTGCAGTGACTTGACTGGTCCCCCTCCTCCTGCCTTGCTCTTCTAGGACCCTTGACCCAGTCCTCACAGCACCCAAGATTCCTGCCCAGAGGGTCTAACACAGCCTGCACCAGCCCTTCCTGGAAGGACTGAACCGGTTTCTTAGTGGTATTTTCACAGATCCTGTCAATCTTCTCTGCCCCAGGGCATGGGCCCTGGTGTTTGGGGGCAAGTCCACACCCAGAGTTCAGTAGCAGCCCCTGTCTGCTTCCCTCTCAAGGGATTCATCACCAGAGTGGAGAGGGACCCAGTCTCCTGTTGTTCCTGGGCCAGTCGGGGGCAGACTAACTTTGGCAGGCTGGCGATTCCCCTCTGAGGTCATTCTGTGTCGATTTTCCACTTTGACCACCACAGTGACCAGCACCCAGTCTGGCTCAGAGGGGCTACCACAGCCCAACACAGCAGGTGCTTCCCTGGGGCCCGCGTGGGCCCTCTCCCCGTGAGCAAGTCTCACGCTGATGCTTGTGCCACCTTTGGGCTTTGCTCTTCAAAACTTCAAAATTTCCCTTATTTATATGAACCAAAAAAGTTGGTATTTGACAGGACATCTCTGTCTCACTGGGCTTCACAAGTGGCACCGGTGGTAAAGAACCTTCCAGCCAGTGCAGAACGCAGAAGAGACATAGGTTTGATTCCTGGGTGGGAAGATCCCCTGGAGGAGGGCATGGCAGCCCACGCTAGCGTTCTGGCCTGGAGACTCCCGTGGGCGGAAGAGCATGGCGGGCTACAGTCCAGAGGGTCACAAAGATTTGGACATGACTGAGCGACTTAGCACGCATGCATTCTTCTGCCACTTTGCTGGATGGCATCCACCAGTCTTACGTAATGACTATCATTAATAACTTTACCTAAATTTATATCGTGCTTTACAATTCAGATGTAGAATTTAATTTTACCCACATAACAACTCTGTGAAGTGTGCAAACAGGGCTTTTTTTTTTTTTTTTGGTTTTGTCTTATTTCTGTTTTGTTTTGTTTTGTAGAAGCGTGAGTAGAGATTCGAAGCAAGTGACCATAAATTGCTTGACACCATGCTGCCAGGGAGAAGAACCAGGTAACACCTTCAGTTCACACAACTTCAAATGCCACAGGGCTGTAGCCATGTGGAGCTGCCTTGTCACAGACCAGTGATGGTGAGTAGGAAACCCCAGTTAGTATCTCATCTGTATAGGACTTGCCCTCTGGCAACCTCACCTTTCTGGAATGCATCTAAAACCAGGAAGCAGAAGACTCATCAAAGCAGCCTGTGGACATGTGCACACCCTTCTGGGGTCATTGGAGATCAACCTAGTTGGTTTCACTGTTGACCAAGGGGTTGGGGTTGACCTTAAGTTCTGGGAGGAGGGTGAAGGTGGAAGTTCAACTGGAGAGCAGCTGGAGGCAGAGACCAAGAGGCTAACCAAATCCTGAAGCTCAACAGAACCAAGTCTTAAGGACTCATTTTGAGGGCCAAGGGCAGGAAGTTGGGGGGGGAGTTGCTTGTTTCAGGGTGCTGCTGAGCGGACACAGCCAAAAGCGTGCACCTAGGTGAAGGACTAGAGACATGGCTGTGGGTGCCCAAGGGGCTTCTGGTTTTTATGGACCCAGAGTGCATGGTGTGTGGTAGATAAAGCCAGCTGATGAGGCCTGAAGAGCATGAGCAGAAAGACAGAAAGGTTAGTGAGGGGTCCAGCCTCAGCTTGGGGACTGGGATGCAGAGAACTGGGTAAGAACAAGCGTAGAAATTCAGTTCAGGAATTGGAAGAAAGTAGTGGGGTTCAAAAGAAACTATCCTATGTCCAGGAGAATCTGGGTTTCTAGTTTCAACCTGAGACTCTACAATGAAGACCATTTAGCTTTGGGCACTGAGCCAACCAGGGCTTCCCTGATAGTTCAGTAGGTAAAGAATCCACCTGCAATGCAGGAGACCCTGGTTCAATTCCTGGGTCAGGAAGATCCACTGGAGAAGGGGTAGGCTACCCACTCCAGTATTCTTGGTCTTCCCTTGTGACTTAGCTGGTAAAAAATCCACCTGCAATGTGGGAGACCTGGGTTCAATCCCTGGGTTGAGAAGATTCCCTGGAGAAGGGAACGGGTACCCACTCTAGTATTCTAGCCTGGAGAATTCCATGGACTGTGTAGTCCACGTTGTTGCAAAGAGTCAGACACGACTGAGCTACTTTCACTTTCACTGAGCCAACTGACGGGCAATGGTCTCCGGCCAGGCCTGCACATGGGCCAGGGAGCTGAACTGGTAGGTCACACTCGGCAGGCACACAACAGAGAGAGATTCTGGAAAGTTCTGTCTGCACCCTCACCCACCCACCCAGTCATCCCTCTCCTCAGCCTCTCTAGCCTTCTCTCTCTGCAGCCCTCTTCTCTATCTGAGCAATTCTTAAACAAAAAAACAAAAACAACACCTAACTTTTGCTTCTCAATCAAACTTCTTCATCCAAGACCAAGCCCTTCCACGTTTCCCTTGGCTCTGCAAACATGTACAGATAAGTGTGGATAATAAAGTAAAGCTGTGGCCCCCACTGGGCCTGGGATCATTTAATGGAGGGAGATTCCATGATGGCCTACAGGATTGCAGCCAGGATACAGAAGCCTGGGACCTTGCTCTAAATGTGGGCATTCTGAAGATGCCTATGAAAACTACCCCCTCTGGAAATATCCATACCAGTCCTCTGGTTTCAACTGCCTCCTCTTCAGTCGGGGACTTGACCTCTGTCTATAGCTGGGGAATGCGGGCCTCACACAGGCGCAGCATTCTGAGCCCTGGTTGGCCAGATGTCTTGGCACTAGGGCCTTCCTGCATCTACAATCAGTAGCAGAAATACTCTTTGGCTGCAATATTCAAATTATATGGGTTCTACTTAATGGTTGGGGTAAGGTACATTCTAAGCCAGCCCTCCCTGAGAGTAATCCAGAACAGAGAAGGAAATAGAGAATGACAGGGCCTGAAACTTCTGCGGCATGGTATGGCGGTCGGCTGGGACACTGCTTAATCCAGAAAGGGCTTTGATTTGAGACCGCTGCCCAGAAGGCATCTCTCGCACTGGTTGGAAGGAAGCCAACTGCAACAATGTGTCTTATCAATTTTGTTTTACACCCAAGAAGCCTCCATGACCTTCAGATTAGAGTAACTGAAATGTCCATTGATCACATTTATCCTCCAGTATCACGCCTCCTAGCATGTGACCACAGGCTTAATATTTCCAGGGCCATGAGTTAAGTCCACAGATAATTGACAAGAAATGCAAATTAGGCACCAATTCACAGTAGTTAGAAAATTTCCATTTAAATTGCTAATCAAGCTGAATCTGCTTGCAAATGTAGAAATCAACATGTACATAAATTATTTGGAAAACTGCAAAGCTCTGTAAGAGATACGGCGTCTACTAGTCTGTGTAAATAGAACAGAGAAACAGCAATGTCTTGGTAAATACAGATAACCCCCATCCCCCCAGATCATCCAGGCATGTTATTTTTCAGTGTTTTAGAAAGCCTCTGGGCCAGTGTTTTGAAAATGCCTTCTTCAGAACAAAAATCTTCCACGAGATGGTTATTAATAACCACGAGACGGTTATTAATGTGTACCGTACGTGCACGCATATACACACAGTGACATAAACAAAAGAAACAGCCTCTTTATCCGCTCTGTTGTTGCTGTTCATTTACTCAGTTGTGTCCAAGTCTTTGTGTCATCATGAACTGAAGTACACCAGGCCTCCCCGTACTTCATCATCTCCCAGAGTTGGCTCAAACTCGACTCCATTGAGTCGATGATGCCATCCAACCATCTCATCCTCTGTCATCCCCTTCTCCTCCTGCCCTCAATCTTTCCCAGCATCAGGGTCTTTTTCAATGAATAGACTCTTCACTTCTTGTGGCCAAAGTATTGGAGCTTCAGCTTCAGCATCAGTTCAGTTCAGTTGCTCAGTCATGTCCAGCTCTTTGCGACCCCGTAAAATGCAGCATGCCAGGCCTACCTGTCCATCACCAACTCCCGGAGTCCACCCAAACCTATGTCCATCGAGTCGGTGATGCCATCCAACCATCTCATCCTCTGTTGTCCCCTTCTCCTCCTGCCTTCAATCTTTCCCAGCATCAGGGTCTTTTCAAATGAGTCAGCTCCTCACATCAGATGGCCAAAGTATTGGAGTTTCAGCTTCAACATCAGTTCTTCCAATGAATATTCAGGGTTGATTTCCTTTAGGATTGACTGGATTGATCTCCTTACTGTCCAAGGGATTCTCAAGAGTCTTCTCCAGCACCACAGTTTGAAAGCATCAATTCATTGTCACTCAGCCTTCTTTATGATCCAATTCTCACATCCGTTCATGACTACTGGAAAAATCATAGCAACTATATGGACCTTTGTTGGCAAAATAATGTCTCTGCTTTTTAATATGCCATCTAGATTTGTCATAGCTTTGCTTATAAGGAGCAAGCATGTTTTAATTTCAGTACCCCCTCTAGTAAAATCTAAATACATAATGGTACTGTCCAGATTCTGAGTAGTTGGTGGGAACAGAAACCTGTTTACTTTGCTGATTTAATTCACCATTTCCAAGAGGCAAGATCAAAGAAAGCTCACTTTTTGGGGAGCACCTATTCAACCCTTGGGCAGGCACATTCAGAAGTGCTGCCAACTGTGAGTTTTGCCACCACCAGTTTAATTGCTTACACTTTCACGGGAGACAACTCCCACACCAGTAAGTAGGGAAACAAACCCCAGCTGCTCCTCTTTAAGCCAACACTCATTCCAAGCAAGCAACTGCTCTGTAAGTTTCCCATCTGTTCTGTCTGTTTATGTCTAAATGAACCCCCCTCCCCCATCAGATTGAGAAAAGGATGATCCATGTTACACCTCTTTAATAATGGCAATGAATTGAAAAGAAAGGCCATCTCTCCTCTGCTCCACAACCCCCAGTGGCTCCCCATTGCCTCGCAGGTGACCTCGCCGTTCTAGACCTCAAGACTCCTTTACCCTGGGCCCCCTGGTCCTGTCCTGCCTCTTCTCCTGGCCCAGGTCAGCTGCTGTCTCTGCTTCAGTCTAACCTTCTCACCATTCACTCAGTAACATGTCCTCCTCCCCCACTTACCTAGGTGGACTTTCTCCCAAAAGGCCAGCAGGAAATATAGGTTGTGTGGACTGTATGGCCTTTGAGGCAACTACTCAGCTCTGCGATTCTAGCTGAGTGCTGCCGGTGACAATAGGTAAACTGATGACAGTGGTGGAGTTCTAATAAAACTTTATTTATAAAAATGGGCAGCAGGCGGGATTTGGTCCATGAGCTATAGTTTGCTGTGCTGCGCTAAGTCACTTCAGTCGTATCTGACTCTTTGTGACCCTATGGACTGTAGCCCCCAGGCTCCTCTGTCCATAGGATTCTCCAGGCAAGAATACTGGAGTGGGTTGCCATGCCCTCCTCCAGGGGATCTTCTTGACTCGGCGATTGAACCCAAGTCTCTATGTCTCTTGTACTGGCAGACCAGTCCTTTACCGTTAGCTCCACCTGGGAAGTCCACACCCCTGACCTATATGATTGCCCATTTTAAAGGGATATTTCTGGTCCTATTCTGTGAATCTTTCATCAGTCATTTCAGGAAATATCCTTCATTTTACTTGCTCACTGATCATAAGTAAAAGAGTGAGTGATCGTTGCTTAGTTGTGTTAGGCTCTCTGTGACCCCATGAACTGTAGCCTGCCAGGCTCTTCTGGCCATGGAGTTCTCCAGGCAAGAACACTGGAGTGGGTTGCTATTTGCTTCTCCAAAAGTCAGAGATTTAACATGAAATACCAACTCGCATCCTGGATTTTACTTACAAATTTCACTGAATTCAGCAGTTCAATGATGATTATTATTCCTGCTTCACGGATGAGCAACCCAAACTCAGGGCATCACACCTACAGTAAACAGCTAGTGGGAAACACAATCAGGTTTGATTCAGTTCTTCATGATTCTGTCAAGTCCATCTTCAATGCCATACACTAAGCTGAGCTTCTCTCAAGTGCATCTGTAAATGCCATTTTGTGTGACACCCACAGCACCCCATGGATGTAGCAACTGCTTTTGTCCTTGTTTGTGGACGTGTAAACTGAGGATCTGACTTATCAGAGATGTACTTGCGTCACACAGCGGGTTGCTGACCAGGCTGAAGCCCACACTCACTCAGTCTCCAAAGTCTGTTTCACTGCGTTGTGCTGATCTCAGTCAGCAAATGAGGTTCCTCCTTGTGAAACTCAGAGGTCAGCAGAGCCTGGTGAAGCTTGTCAGGATGTTCTGGGTAAGTCAATCTGCAGCCTGACAATGGATGTGAGGGGAGGCTAGGACCACCAGGAAGAGGTTCACTCATGCTTTGACCCCTAACCTTGGAAGACCACAAAGAGAATTTTTGAAAAAAATTAAATCTGGACTTTTGTTCTTCAGGAAACTATTGGAAGATGATAATTAATTCATAAACATCCTTCTCTCCTGTTTCCAAATTGATTGAGAACCGACTCAGGAGCCAGAATGCTGTGCTGATGGTACTGGTAAAACTGCAGCCATGAATGCTTTTATCATTTTTTCACTTTAGAACTTGAGAACTCATTACTGAAACCAGTTCCCCCAAGCTCAGACAGGAAAGCCGGAATGAAGAGAAGAGAGATCTGAACGAGTCTAACACTAACAGAGAGTAGGTCCTGTTTGTTTACTGCATAGAAACTAAAGCCCATGCTGGGCATATACCCAGAGAAAACTGTGATTCAGAAAGACACATGCAGCCCAGTGTTCCTCACAGCACTATTTACCACGGCCAGGACATGGAGTGACATAAACGCCCATCAGCAGAGGAAAGGGTGAAGGAGATGAGGTGCATGCACACAATGGAATATTACTCAGCCATGGACAGGAACTAAATGCATCATCTGTAGAGATGTGGATGAGCCCAGAGACTGCCACACAAAGCGGAGTAAGCTAGAAGGAGAAAAGCAAATGTCATATGTTTACACATATGTGTGCAATCTAGAAAAATGGTGCAGATGATCCTATTTGCAAAACAGAAGGAGACACCCAGACATAAAGAACAAACAGGGACACCAAGGGATGTGAGAGGGGGTGGGATGACTTGGGAGACTGACACTGACGAATATATACTATTAATACCATGTAAAAGATAGATGATGAGAATCTACTGTATAGCTCAGAGAACTCAGAGCTCCATGGTGACATAAACAGGAAGGAAATCCAAAAAAGAGGGGGTACGTGCATACATATTCCTGATTCATCTTTCAGTACAGTAGAAACTAACACAACATTGTGAAGCAGCTAAACGCCAATAGAAATTAACTTAAAAGAACCCAAAGCCCATGATGATGCCCTTGCTTACATGGACTACTCTGTCCCATGGCTAACATTCCCAGGGATGTCCAGGTGCCCAAGTCTCATCAGTTAGAAAAGTCATTGGGCCTTCTTTGAGGAAGATATAAAGTGCGTGAGTGTGTGTGTGTGTGTGTGTGTGTGTGTGTTTGTGTGTGTGTGAGAGAGAGAGAGAGAGAGAGAGAGAATGACAGAGAGAGATTGTGTGTGTGTTCTCTCTGAACTAGTAGAGGGGGTTCCATCATAGAATCAGAAAGCTAGGGGAATAAATTTTCCCTTGCACTGCCTAGCTATCACTAGGCTATGCTAGGTAACAAACAGTCCCTCGCACTGTAGGACTTACAGCTGCGCAGACTGGTTTCTCTTTTAGTTACATATTGGTTGACTGCATGCTCTGGCTGTAGCTCACACCTTCCTTAGCCTGAGATGCCTCAGGAAGCAGCTGCATGTTAGCTTCTCAGCAGAAGGGGAAAAAAAGAGAGAGATTTGATGAGAAGCATGTATATGTCATGTTCTATAAGCCACTGATAAAATCAAGCCATGTGGCCAAGACCAACATCACTGGGTTAGGGATGTATATAGTCTTCTTACAGGAAGATAAATCCTTGGGAACAATGGCACACTCTGCCATTATTCCTTCATAGCAACAAATCCAGACCAGAGCAGTAGAATGCCCTTGCCCTAAAGAATGGTAAACGGTGTTTCCCAACTTCGCCTTCACAAGTGACCAATTCCAGACATGTCAAGAACAAATGAAATATGGTATGTGTATGATAATTTTAAGGTGACTTCTAAAATGCCCTTAAATCTGTCTACTTTGGTTTATTTTAATATCCCCCATGTCACAGAACCTTCCCCTGGATGCCTTCCTTTATGCTGGCCTCTCCAATACACTCTCAATACAGCAGTCTGTATGAACTTTCTAGATCATAATCCAGTCTTGTCATTCTCTGTGTAAAACACTTTTATACCTACAACCTAGAGTAAAAAATAAAACTAATATTTTTTCTCACTTCCTATGTCCTAGACATGTTTCTGAAATAAAGTCTGTATTATTTTATTTAATCCTCACAGAAACCACTAAATGCTGCCTTTTTACTAGTGCTTAATAGAAAAGGACCAGAGATCCTTTTGACACCAAAAAGAGTGAGTCTGTGGTAGCCAAGCTCCAAAATGGCCCCCAACCATCCCACCGTGCATTCCCCTCCCACACTCTGTCAGGGTTGGTCTCTGTGAACAATAGAATATGGCAGAAGCGATGGTATGCGACTTCCAAGGCTGGGTCATAAAAGATACTACAACTGCTGCTTTGGCGTGTCTCTGAGATCACTCGCTCTGGGCATGGGCAACCGCCATGTTACCAAGAGATTCAAGCAGCTCTAAGAAGAGGCCTGTGTGATGAGGGACTTAGGTCTCCTGCCCACAAGCAACCGAGGCCTGCCAACTGGTGTGAGTGAACCACTTGGAATCAGGTCCTCAAGCCTTGAGATGACCCCAGCCCTCACCAACCCCTGGCTACCCTCAGAAGAGATGATTCCAGCTCCAGAACCATGTAGCCAAGCTGTCCCCAAAGTCTTGAGCCACAGAAATTATGAGATGATAAATGTATATTGCTTTAAACTACAAAGTTTGGGGGTTATTTGTTACACAGCAGTAGATAACAAATAGAGTACAATCTTCACACTCAACTGGGCAGCAGGCATGGTATCCCACTGCTACAGAGCATAGCAGGTAGCGGAACTACCCATGGGGTAAATTGAACCAGGAGCAGGAGACCAGATGGTAAGACATCACAATCTGAAAGAGGATAGTCAAGGAAAAGACTCACAGAGAAGGTGCTAGAGAAGACTCTTGACAGTCCCTTGGACTACAAGGAGGTCAAACCAGTCAATCCTAAAGGAAATCAACCCTGAATATTCATTGGAAGGACTGATGCTGAAGCTGAAGTTCCAATACTTTGGCCACCTGATGTGAAGAGCCAACTCATTGGAAAAGACCTTGATGCTGGGAAAGATTGTGGGGAGGAGGGGAGGGGATGACAGAGGATGAGATGGTTGGATGGCATCACCGACTCAATTGACATGAGTCTGAGCAAACTCTGGAAGATAGTGAAGGAAAGGGAAGCCTGGCGTGCTGCAGTCCGTGGGGTCACAGAGAGTCAGACATGACTTAGTGAGTGAACAACAATGATGAAAGATATGGAGGCGGTGAGGAAGCTAGCCCTCTGGTTATATGGAGAAGAGCCTTCCAGGAAGGGAACGGCAAGTGCAAAGGCCCTGAGGTGAGTGTGTGGCTACTGTGTTCAAGGGCACTAAGGACAGTCACATGGCCGGAAGGAGTGAGTGCAGGGGTACTTAGTGGGAGATGAGATCCGAGAAGGACCAGATCAAGCAGCAGTCTTAATGGTGATGCTCAGAGCCTTGGCTTTCAGACTGAGTGAGATGGAAAGCCGTCAGAGGGCTTTGTCGAGAGGAGTGACTCCTTGTAACTCATCTTTAGTGCCCTTCCGCATCCCTAACAGTTGCTGAGCAAAATTAAATAATTTCAACTAATACTTGTTAACTGATGGCCATGTGCCAGGCATTATACAGCATATTTTACCTGACTTAAAGGTGTCCACGGGACATCTCTGAACATCCCCATTCTATGTGTGGGGGAAACTGAGTCCTGGAGAGGTGGAATGGCCCTTGAGTGATCACACAGCCTGTGAGTGCTGGAGCTGGGTCTGAGCCCAGGCCATGTGGATTTCCTGATGAAGGGGTTCCTATTGTTAGTATGAATCAAAGTCTAACATGGGTCTGGTGATCAACTAAGCTGAAGGACTCCTTCTTCTAATAACACTTAGTCCTGTGAGACCAGCCCCTTCCTTGAGCTACCTGCCCACTCCCACCATTGAACTTTTGTGCGTCATCCCCAAGCGGTCTCCTGAGCCAGGAGAGGGGGCACCACTTGGGACCCAGATGGGCTGGAATTTAACACCAGCTTCCATGGTGCCTCTCAGGCCAACAGTGAAGTTTCTATAAGCTTCTATGACCTCAGTTTCCATGAATCACATAGCACAGGATAAACACTAAACTAATATCAATAGCTATGATTTTCTTTTCATTATCACTTGGGGTGGAAATCTGAAAACTGTGTGTATGTGTCCTGCCTTTTAGATGAAGTGTTCCAGTATTCCATAGATGAAATATATCCTATGTGTTCTACAGGGTCTGAGTAAAAGGAACCAGGTTTTGGGGTTTGTCCTAATAATCTCTCACTGTTGGTTTTGTCCTGACCCGATGACTGTTCTAAACAAGGGTAAACATCAAAGCAGGTCTTTATGAAGACAGATTCTTTCTGTCAAAACCATTAACATTTAATATACTCACCCCTCAGTGGCCAGAGAGAGAGATGTAATAATGGAGATATAAAAAATGAATTTGTCACAAAGCAGACCAGTGGCATTCATCTTGCTACAGTATCTCACTGTCTAATGGGATTCTCCCTGGTTGTGCTGAGGAGGCTCCTTTTTAGAAGGGACTTCCTTGTCACATGTGAGCATCAGTGACTACTGCAGTCTCACAGGGCCTGATCTTGCTCCCTATTCATACCCCCCTGTGGGTGCTGCGGTCCACCAGGCACCCACACCATCATTTTCAAATCAATCAGAAGTTTCCTGGGTTATCACGTGGCGCTTTCAAGCAATGGTGTTCATGCAGCACAGACATTGCACTTGAAACATTCAAGAATTCCCAGCCGTGAAACACAAGATGGCAAAAAGCAGATGTCAGGGACTATTTAAAGACTTGTCATATAATGTTTTGCAGATTTTTTTTTCTTAGAAAGAATGAAAGATGTCCCTTCATTGTTTCCTAGTGGAGAAAAGTTTCTCAGAGAAGGCTGACTCAGGTAGAGCCTTTGAGGGTCAACCTTTTAAAATAAAATAAGAACTGTTGTGTCCTTGTGGCATATACATGTAGCGGCTGGGCACCCAACCCTGCCCCCGCCCCACAGCTGCATCCAGGTGAACGGATGCTTGCCAGTTGAGGCCCCTCTAGTCTCCCTGACTTTGTGCACTTTTCATGGTGGCTGGCAATGTCCAACAGAGAAGAACAATGATACAGAAGGGAGGGTCAGCCCCAAAGCTGAGGGTGGAAGTGGTGGGTGGGCTGGGGGTAGTCAGAGCAGAAACCAGGCCAAATGCTATGCACGTGAGGCCAGACATCCTCTGAAAAAGCAATGCGAGGAGAAAAAGGCAGATGGGCAAGATGAACAAGATGCCAACAAGGTCAGCTGATGGGGCTGGAGAAGTAGGGCAGACAGACAGGTGCCCATACCTAGCGCAGGGGGCTGCTGTGTGGGCCACCCAGAGCTCCTGCTAAAGAAGCCCTTCAGTGCCCCTCACAGATCCAGTACTGCCCTGGGTCAGCGCCACCTTGACCTCACCCACCTATTCCCGATGGGTCACCACACTTGTACTTCCAAGGCTGTTCCCTGGCTTCCCTGATGGCTCAGATGCTAAAGAATCTGTCTGCAATGTGGGAGACCTGGGTTCAATCCCTGGGTTGGGAAGATCCCCTGGAGAAGGGCGTGGCAACCCACTCCAATATTTTTGCCTGGAGAATCCCTATGGACAGGGGAGCCTGGAAGGCTCCAGTCCATGGGGTCGCAAAGAGTCAGACATAACTGAGCGACTAAGCACGGCCCAGCACACAAGCTGTTCCATTCCTCTTTACCTTGATGTATCCAAGCATCTTCAGGCACACACAATTAGCTTAGTCAACAGGTATTTACCAAGCACTGACCATGTGCCACAGAGTATTCTAGATACTGGCAATCCAAAGGTGATGGAGTGCAGTGTGGAGTCTCAGGCCTGTGAAGGTGACCACACAAACAAGGGGCCCTGCAGGTAACTATACCCTTGAACCTCCAGTAAGTGCTAGCTACCCGAGGACCAGGGAGAGCCAAGGAGAAGATCCAGGGGGATGGACTTGCAAAGGGGGAGGAGCTGAGAGTGGATGAGTCAGTTCTCGGCAGAGAAGCCAGCTGGCAGGAGGGAGCAAATCAAGGGTGATCTGAAAGGCGGGCAGGGAACAGGAGGAAGGTGTAGGGTGAGGTTGTCTAGGAGGGTCTGGTGCACCAGGAGGAGGAGTGTGGAACCTGTGTGAAAGGTAAGGGAAAGCACGTTCCTCCACCTCCTGATACTCCCCTTGCTGAAGAGGATAACCCATTTTTCATGGCTTGCTTGGGGCACATCCTAGCAGGTGGGTTCCTAAAGCAGCAGATGATGCCCTGTCATTGCCATGGGCACAGGACCTCACACGTGGAGCTCTGTCAGATTCAAACGATTATGGAATGAGTAGCCCAGTAATCAAAAGATGAGTGGGTAGGGGAATGACCGTGTCACACCCCTGACCTTTGGAAACACTCTGGGTCCCTGGACATAGCTTTTTGGTCTGAAATGTTTCACTGGCAGCTAAAATGATTTTTTAAAAACCTCTCTATTCCACAAGGATTTCTTAATATGGGGATGGAATCTCCCCTGCAAGTCCTGCAGCATCAGACACCAGAGGGCTTTTATCCAGCTGGGTGCCCTGCCCCCTGGTGGGGAAGAGGGGAAGATGTGGTGAGAGTGGGAGGGCACCCCGCCCCCTAGTGGGGAAGAGCGGAAGGTGCGGTGCCCTGCCCCCTAGTGGGGAAGAGGGGAAGGTGCGGTGCCCTGCCCCCTGGTGGAGGAAGCGGGGAAGACGTGGTGTGAGGCGAGCCCTGCCTGCAGGTTTCATGGACCGTAGTCACCAGGGCCCTTGGTTAACCCGTGGCTCTGTCCTTGTTTTGCAGAGCCACTGATTACGGCCTGCTTTCTCAGTTGATTAGTGTGTGCAGGCAGATTGCAAACTTATTTTAACAGAGGTTAAGCAAAAATCTATTTGACAATATAAATGACCCAGTGTTGTATATGGTGTTTTAAAACTAAATTGATTTTGGATGAAGTCTACTGTGCTTGCTGTTTCTACTGCACATCATTACACACACACACCCAGTTACACATCCTCAGAATGCCACGTGGTAAGACCAGAATCGGAAATTGCATCGTTAAAGCTCCTCTGAATAGGTGTGGATTTACTGGCGTGGGAGATTGTCATTGTTACAGTATAGGCTAGAAACAGGGTAATAGAAGGAGCTATTCTTAGGCTCCCTGATAAACAGAGTGTTTGAATGTTTGTCTGGGCAAGTGAAAGAAAACATTGTGATGGGTAATGATTAAATGTGTTTTGAAGTCACAATATTTAAGTAAGTTTTGGTTCTTTTTTAATCTATGCTTTCTAACTTCTCTACAGTGTATTTCTGCATTTCTTATCCAACGTTCTTTAGTGAAGCACAGATCTACTGAGTCTCTAAGTATGGCAAATTAAAAAGAAACTTTTTTTAACCAGAAGAGGGGGTAAAGCCTCAGATTTTCATTTTGTTTTCAAAGGATTTTTTTTTCTCATTCCCATCCGTCTCTGCTAACATAGTCAGAACATTTGGAATCCCAAGGGTGAAAACACAGTGGCTGACATGTTAAATTAAGAGGTCCCAGGTGGTGAAACCCACCTGCAGAATCCTTAACAACTTTTCTTTTCTGTTATTCACTGTCACCCATAGGCTGTAGAAATAATTATCCTTGTTGACCAGTTATATCAGACCTGTCATCATGGGCTGTCTGCATGTGGGGGATGGGGTGAGGATTGACATTATGGCTGCTTTTACATAGGATGTTTGAAATACAATTCTTTACCACTCTAAAATGTCTGTATCCTTGACTTTCAAGGTTCTTCTGAGTCATCCAGCTTCCTACATGTATTTCCTAATATCAAACACTGTACTTTAAAAGCCCTTCCCTCAAACCTCTCTGAGATTCCTCCTCCAATCATTTAAGAATTACGCCTCGCCCCAGTATGTATCGGCTTCCCAGGTGGCACTAGTGGTAAAGAACTTGCTTGCTGATGCAGGAGATGCGGGTTTGATCCCTGGGTTGGGAAGATCCCCTGGAGAAGGGCACAGCAACCCACTCCAGTATCCTTGCCTGGAGAATTCCAGGGACAGAGGAGCCTGGCAGGCTACAGTCAATGAGGTTGCAAAGGGTTGGACACGACTGAGCACATAAGCAGCAGTGTGTTAGGTCTGCAGATTAGAAAAAAGTGGTCAGCACCATAACTGCTTGTGTTTTGCAAATTTCTTTTTCCTCCGTATGGTACTAACCGATGACACACAGCAGGGAGTGGCGTATTAGGAAGCCCCATCTGCCTCATTGTGCACAGATGTGCACGCGGCCTCATCCTCTGGCTTCCTTGCTGGTGGCCCTGGGTGCCCAGCTCAGAGTGTGGATGCCTTCTCTGTGTCTGCAAAGCCACATCTAGTGCATTAGGGCCAGCTCTCTCCTTCCCTCTGCAAAGACTGATGGAGGGGTCCTGTGTGCCAGACACTCAGGGGGCAACTGGTGGGTGGGGAAACTGGGACACAGGTGAGGAAGATGGAGAGCTGCCCTTGAGAGCTTACAGCCTGTGGGGAGAGACCAGGAAACACTGCTGACAGATTCTTGACCTTAAAGGGTCCACAAAGAGGGAGTGGCTGGGATGCCCCTCATTCATCTTGAGGGATCTGGGCTTCCCTGGAGGATGTGCTCTCTGAATCAGGCTCCGGGGAAGGTGGGTGTCACCCGGGGAGGGGCTGGGAGCGGGATCCTGGGGCTATCCGGAGCAGGGCAGAGGGGCTGGAAGGGAAGGCTGGAGCACAGGACGGGTGGGACATTGGGATGGGGGATGGAGGTGGGATCCACAGGGTGAGAGAAGTGCAGTGTGAGGAGGGTGGAAAGATCTGAAGGAGGGTTGAAGACACAGTGCATCTGGTCTGGAGAAGAATCCTGGGAGTTGGCAAGCTGCCTTCAGATCCAGAAATGCAGATGAGTGGGGAGGCCGATTCTGTGCCTTTTCACGTAAAGCAAATAGAATTACCAACTGCAGCTGAAAAGGAGGAGCATTTCGGGACATATATCAGCAAAAACAGCGGTCACTGAGTAGGGCTTGATGTACATTGCCTCATCTAATTCTCTCAGCAATGCTGTGTGTGTGTGTGGGGGGGAACCTATTGTTATTCCCATTTTACAGAAGGAGTAACTGAGGCCACAGTTTAAATAAGCTACCATGAGCTGCTAAATGAGGGAGCTGGGATTTGAACCCAGGAAGGCAGGTTCCCAAGCCTGTGCCAATGAGTCAACCAACCATGGGGTAGGTAGGCATCTTTTAAGGCAGAGAGACTTTCATCACTGGGAATTTTCTAGACAAGAGGGATAGAGGGAGCTTTTTGTGAATGCCTTCCCAGCACTTACACCTCCTCCTTTCCCAGAAAACTCCAGTTTGCTTTTGAGCATCTAAGTGGTTCCAGGAAAGACGACTGGCCCTGGCTGTCGGGAGGACCCTGGTTGATGTTTGCACAGCACGGTCACCAAGGTCACTGGGCTTGTTTGACTGGGGCTGGCTCACAGCTCATCACTTTTGGGTGTTTCATGATTGCTTCTGACTTGTGTGTGTGTGTGTGTAGGGGGGTGATATTGACTGGGAGGAAGAATGAAAGGAATCAAGGAATTAAGTTGTTAACTTTGGAAGGAAATCTGCAGGTCAGGCAGATCTTGATGAGAGAGAGGTTAACCTGTTGAGGCGGGAGAGAAAAAAAACAGAAAATAACAGGGAAACCTGAATTCTGAAGGTCACGAGAGGAGGTTGCTCAGGGCCCAGGGCTGCTGGCTCTCACCTACCCTTCCTGGCCCGGCCACAGCCCCCACTGTGTGACAAGAGCAATAGCACAGAGGAAAACATGTACAAGTGAAGGGCTATTTATGAGGGGCTAGAAGTCAAGCTTCTAATATATTTTTTAGCATATTGAAAAGCAGAGACATTACTTGGCCGACAAAGGTCCGTCTAGTCAAAGCGATGGTTTTTCCAGTAGTGATGCATGGATGTGAGAGTTGGACTATAAAGAAAGCTGAGCACCAAAGAACTGATGCTTTTGAACTGTGGTGCTGGAGAAGACTCTTGAGAGTCCCTTGGACTGCAAGGAGATCCAACCAGTCCATCCTAAGGGAGATCAGTCCTGAATATTCATTGGAAGGACTGATGCTGAGGCTGAAACTCCAATACTTTGGCCACCTGATGCGAAGAACTGACTCATTTGAAAAGACTCGGATGCTGGGAAAGATTGAAAGTGGGAGGAGAAGGGGTCAACAGAGGAGGAGATGGTTGGATGGCATCACTGACTCGATGTACATGAGTTCGAGTAAACTCCCGGGAACTGGTGATGGACAGGGAATCCTGGCGTGCTGCAGTCCATGGGGTCGCAAAGAGTCGGACACGACTGAGCGAATGAGCTGAACTGAACTGAACTGAGAGACCAAGTTATCTGTGTCCCGGGGAAGCTGAGAAAGGCCCTTGCCGTGGCAAGAAGGATGCTCTGGAGGAGAAAATGGCTCAGCAGAGAAGGGCTTCGTGGTGTCTCAAGACCATTTGCCTGAGCTTCCCTGGTTGCCTCTGGCAGGTTCTGGGTTGGTCACTAAAGAAATGAACAGTTTCACATTCATGTGTCACTTATTCGAATCATTGGCCCATGTCCTGGGGGGACAGTGGGCTGGAGAGATGGGGGCGAGTGCTCCTGGGGCCCAGGGAGGGTTGGCCAGGGTCTCAGCGACGCAGGCAGCTCACTGCTCAGCCGGCACCTCTGTCCAACCCAGGTGGAGGTAGGGCCATGGATGAACAGGTCCCTCAGTGCTAAGGCTGATGGTTCCATTTTGTTTTGTTTCTTGGCATGCCAAAGCACACTAACTGGTACTTGGTTGAGGTCTGCTTGCCGTCCATCAGGGATGCTATCAGGGGAATCAGCCTTTTGGAAGGTGGATCTTGGGACCTTTGTTTCAACTGTAAGATTCTGTTATTTCCTTGGTATGATTCAGCAGAATGTAGTTTTCTTTTTTTTCCAAAATGCAGATGTGAAGCACCTTTAAAGATGTGATCTTAATGATTTTATCCCCACAAACATGTCTGTGACCAAAAGATATAAAGCATTTTAACCTCAGCTTCTGCACCTCTGTATCACTGGTTGGATTGCTATCCTGGGTGTGAGAGGCTTAAACTAAAAATACACTTACACACCTCAGAAAACAGAATTATTATTATTTTTTTAGAATTACTTTATTAAACACATAAATTATTGCTCATATAGAAAAAGAATGGTTAAAGGAATTTGTATAATTTTTAGATTGGATAAAGATGGAAACATTGGGGATTCTGGAATAGTATTTCCTTGCAATTAATACATATTCTTATTTTTCCTACCATAGAATTTTTGAGCACCCAAAGCCTTAATTGTTGCTATCTATAAAAAGAAGTACCCTCACTTTTCAGTCCTTTTTATTTTTACTATCACACATTTTTATTTGTGCTCTGTGACCCTGTTGAAAAGATTACACCAGGCCAAATAACTTGCAATAGAAAACAGGATTCTCAACCTGACTTGTACCACAGCTTCACATGGCAAATTCAGGCTAACACCTTGAAATTGTAAATGGTGGTACAAAGAAACTGCTCATTTTCTTGGGTTTAAAATGCAGTAAGTGAACCAGGGAAATTCTAATTGAGTCCTCGATCTTTATATGTTTGAACAAGGGATATCCATTGTGGTTATTTTTTAACAGGATTATGAAGATTAGCTCAATCATTTGAGAGTGCAAGATATCCAAGTTCAAAGCCAAGTATAATATCCTTGCAAAGATAAGTATAACTGGAGTGGAAGAGGGCAGCAAAAAATTAATTGAGTTTTAAGGTCAAATACACAGGCAGGCATATATAATCCAGAAATCCTTTCTTGGAAGACTCTGTTCTAACAGTTCTCTTGATCTTGACATTCTCCAACGTGCTTTTCATTCTTCAGGGCCTTCCAGAGTGCCAGGTGTGCCCAGCATCCCTGGGTGGGGCAGGAGAGGACGCGTTGGGGAGGAGCCCACGGGTTAACAGCAAAACAGCCCAGAGCAGGGCTCTGCTCCGAGTGAAGAGCAGAGTGGTGCGCAGCTTCACCTCTAGAGGGAGCACGAAGTACGCAACAGGATGGTAAGTAGGGCTGGAAAGGAGGGGCCAGGATAGAGATGGAGAGAGACCTGGAGAGACAAACACACCCACAGAGAAAGAGACAGACAGACAGACAGACAGACAGACAGACACACACACACACACACACACACACACACACACACACACACACACACAGAATCCACAAGACCCTGGGGACCGAGGACCCCCATAGGCTGGAAGGAAGATCTGTCTGTTAATGAAATTTTACTGAGAAGCGCAAGGAGTGACGCATGCGTCCTCGCGTCCTGTCTGACCGCAACCCAGGGACTGCAGCCCGCCAGGCTCCTCCGTCCATGGGGTTCTCCAGGCAAGAATCCTGGAGTGGGTAGCCATTTCCTCCTCCAGGGGATCTTCCCGACCCAGGGATCAAGTATATATCCAAGTATATGTTAAAGAAGTGTGACACCACACAGCAGGAACAAGAGAAAGAGAATTGTTTGAGTTCCCGAATTTTTTAAGAAATGAGGCTTAGGTTTGGGGGGAGGGGGTAATAGCAATTCTCTGCTTTTAAGAGGCACATTTAAGGCAAAGGAAGGGTGAAAGATTACAAATGAGGGTCTGGGCAAAGGTATGTCAGGCAAGAATACAGGACACCGACAGGATGGAGGGAAATCTGTTGGACACGAGTGTCCTTTCTCCTCACCTGCTGTCCAGACTCGCCCACGCTCAGGGTTTCACCCCATCTCAGGCCAGCACATCTGCACCAGCACAGACCCGACATCTAACGGCTTCTCAATAACGCCAGGAGGCTGCCTCCGGGGACCTCAGACCAGCCTGCACAAGACTGCACCCTCATCTCGTCCCCAGCCTTCTCTTCTGATCTTTCCCACTCATTCATTCAACACACACCCCTCTCCTTCCTCACCCGTCCAGATTAGCATCCCTGCTTTAGGGAAGCCTTCTCCCCTGAACCCTCAAGAGTTTAAACCGGACCCGCAGCACCTCCCAGATGTCTCCTTTCCTGGAGTTACTGCAGTACCTGACTCTGTGTGTGTGACTGTTGTGAAAATGTTGTGAAGCATTTTCCCAACAGGGCAGAGCATGTGTGCCTTTTGTTCACCACTGAATTGCCAGCGCTCAGTGAGGGCCAGGGGGCAGAGCTGGCATTCAGTGTTTGTGGGATTAAATAAATGACATGAATGGCTGAAACCACGACAACCATCCAAACACCCTGCAAAGAGAAAGGGAAGTAAATCGTACAGCCGGGAAATGGACACCATTTAAACATCTCTCATGAGTTGTTTTTGTTTTTACCTGCATCAGTTTAGTTCAGTTCAGTTCAGTCGCTCAGTCGCGACCCCATGAACTGCAGCATGCCAGGCCTCCCTGTCCATCACCAGCTCCTGGTGTTTACCCAAACTCCATCCAGCCATCTCCTCCTCTGTCAGCCCCTTCTCCTCCTGCCTTCAATCTTTCCCAACATCAGCGTCTTTTCATGGAAAAATGCTAATAAAGCAAGTAAAAATAAAATACAATTCAAACATGTGTCTAAAGATATTTATTTGCCTAAGAACTCAAAATTGACTAAGGAAATAGCAGAGGATGAATAGTGTTATATTTTGAAACAAATGATTGGGAGTATACCTAACCGATGACATGAATATATTTTTGTATAAAATAAACTATAACTAAGTAACTAAGATCCTGATATAATCTTCTAACTCCCCCTTTGTCTAAGCAATAGGAAAGTCAATTTATTTGATGTTAAAGATCTTTGCCAACCAATCCTATTCTTTCCTGCCCTATTTGCTTTATGTCTCAGCTATAGAGAAGAAGCGCATGGGAAAATGCTCAGAGCAGCCCTGTTCGGTGGTGACCTTCAGCTGCCTCCATCGCCATAGTAACAGGAGGGCAGGTGGTCTCCAGCCCCGAGGTCCCCAGCTTGGCCAGATGTCAAGTAGGCCACGGCTTTGCTGCATGGCCCCAGCCCCGCCTGGCCCCCTGGCACCCTAAGTTCCCACGTGCGAGGAGGTTGTGAGCTGTCACCTTTATTAATAGAGTTGCTATGAAACTGTTTGGACTGAAAAAAAGAACCACCAAGTGCCTCAGCTGCAAATTCCTTGCCTCAGCTGCTGCTGGGGTGGCCTCAGTCAGTGGCAGAGGTGACTGGAAACGTCTCGAACCATCAGAGGCTTGAGTCAAAATGGATATAGGTCCAGAGGTCACTGTGAGGGGGCAGCGAGGGGCAGGACATAAGAAATGTGGGCGGACGAGAGCCTGTGAGGTCAGCCTACAGAGCAACAGGACCCAGATCCCTCTGAACAGACCCCAGGAGCCTTCTCAGATCTCCGGCTCCTGCCTCCCTTTGCTAAGTCTTTGTCCGTCTGAACACAGATCGCCCAACTGGCTTTGCAAGAGCAGGTGGGAATTCTCTCGAAGGTGACCCCCACCATGGAGTGGATCAGCTCTGTACGAAGCCTTCGGGAGGCTTCTGGGTCAGGCTGAAGATCCTGCTGAAGGTCCCTGAATTCAGCCTGGATGGGAGGGGAGTTTGGGAGGATGGACACATGTATATGCGTGGCTGAGTCACTGTAGTGTCCGCCTGAATCTGCACAACATTGTTAAGAGGCTATGCGTGCATGCGTGCGAAGTCACTTCAGTCATGTTTGACTCTACGACCCCAGGGACTGTAGCCCACCACGCTCCACTGTCCATGGGATTCTCCAGGCAAGAATACTGGAATAGTTTGCCATTTCTTCCTCTGGGGGATCTTCCCGACCCAGAGATCGAACCCATGTCTCTTTCATCTCCTGCATTGGCAGGTGGATTCTTTACCACTAGCGCCATCTGGGAAGCCCATTAATAGGCTATACTCCAATACAAAATAAAAAGTAAAAAAAAAAAAAGTCCCTGAGCGCCACAGTTCTGTCCACACCAAGGGGAAACTTGTTTTGCTGGAATGAATTCTATTCTCAGGACTCCTGACAATGCTCAGAGAGAAGTGTAAGCTGTCCTGCTTTGTGGGAGCAGCTGCTGGAGCTGCAGGCATGAGCCCAGTGCTCAGGTTCTGGTTTTCAGAGGTTGTGAGGGTGGGTTGCAGCATCAGAGGGTCTCAATCTGAAGCCTAAGTTCACCAGCTCTGCCACCTCAGGCCGATCACCATTCTCTCCCAAGTTTGAAGTTTCCCCCTTTCAAGTTAGAATATGAGTTCCTACTTCTTAAAAGAAAAGGTGAAAGTGAAGTCGCTCAGTCATGTCCGACTCTTTGCCATAGACTGGCCTTCCAGGTTCCTCTGTCCCTGGGATTCTCCAGGCAAGAATACTGGAGTGGGTAGCCTTTCCCTTCTCCAGGGGATCTTCCCGACCCAGGGATCGAACCTTGGTCTCCCGCATTGCGGGCAGATACTTTACCGTCTGAGCCACCAGGAAAGCTCTTACTTCTTAGGGTTGTTTTGAGGATTAGATAGACAGTGGAAAGAAACCGTGAGGGCGGCGTGGGCCCCTGGGGTATTACACCTCAGGGGTATTATACCTCAGGTGGATTTGCCAAGATGGGATCCAGCTGATGCAGGGCTCTTGAAGGGCACGGGCAAATGTCAATAGCCAGGCCTCTGGGATCTGAAGGCCAGGCCTTCGACTCTTCCTCTGAGCCCGTTCTTCAAGGAAAGATGCCTTAGACTGGACGGGACGTCTGGGGCAGGGCACGAGAGCAGCCATGCCGAGCTTGGGACTCAAGCTCTCTGTTCTCACTGCAGTTAGCTCACCAGCTCTCTGATTACAGATGGCGTTGGCTGGTGTTTTGGCCATGAGCGCTGGGGCTACCTTGTCATCATCAGCTTCACTGCTTGCCACTCCACAGTGTGGAGGTCCCATTACAGGACGTATAAGAAATCACCCCAAATGAGATAGATGTGTTCTAACTCCTCCCCTAGCCTAAGTTGCTGAGAAGTTTCATGTGTGAACCTTGGACCCAGGCCTCCTGATCCCACTTCTGACGGATGCCGGCCCCTCAGACATCCTTCTCTGGGTGTGTCAATCGGCTGGGAGTGGGGGCCATGGGTTTCCAGGAGGACGGCGGCTACAAAGCTCCCAGGGACTTTGTCCAAGGCCCTCTTGAGTCCGCTTGCTGCACGGTGATGGTGGCCTCCAGCACAGCTGTAATCCAGCCCAGAAGCAGAGGAACAGGGTCCCGTGGGCTCCAGAGTCCAGTGGGCATGTGACCCCCTGGCCTCCTTCCCTTCAGCAGCAGAAAAGCAGAGCATTACTCTTGGGGAGGTGGCTTCCCTGGTGGCTCAAACGGTAAAGCATCTGCCTGTAATGCGGGAGACCCAGGTTCTATCCTTGGGTTGGGAAGATCCCCTGGAGAAGGAAATATCAACCCACTCCAGTACTCTTACCTGGAAAATTCCATGGACAGAGGAGCCTGGTAGGCTACAGTCCAGGGGCTTGCAAAAAGTTGGACACAACTGAGCGGCTTCACTAGCGACCCTTGGGTAGCTCATAGACCAGCAGAGGGCAAACACCTTGTGAAACCACAGCTCAGAGCTGAGGCCGTTTCCCCAAATTACTAGCAGGAAAAGACATTTTGTACTTAGGGATGGCCAGCAGAGAGCTGACTCTTCAAGAGCAAAAGAGACGCCGCATGGAGCACAGTGTTGAGAGAAGACTCCCCACAACGCAGTGTTCCACGCCCAGCCAGAAGGTCTTCTAAGAGTGACGGCTACTTATAAATATTTCTAGACATGCTAAAACTACCGTTGTGATGATCTGGTCAGGATGGCAGAGTGAGCAGATATCGAACATTAGGAACATGATGGATGAGAGAGCAGAATTTGAAAGGAAGTTTAAAAACGCTTGATATGGATCTGCATGGTCAATTCAACATTATTCACATTTATGTGAATAATTCTGTACAGCAGAAAGTGAAGAGGAGCTAAAAGGCCTCTTGATGGAAGTGAAAGAGGAGAGTGGAAAAGTTGGCTTAAAGCTCAACATTCAGAAAACGAAGATCATGGCATCTGGTTCCATCACTTCATGGGAAATAGATGGGGAAACAGTGGAAACAGTGTCAGACTTTATTTTGGGAGGCTCCAAAATCACTGCAGATGGTGATTGCAGCCATGAAATTAAAAGATGCTTAATCTTGGAAGGAAAGTTATGACCAACCTAGATAGCATATTGAAAAGCAGAGATATTACTTTGCCAACAAAGGTCCATCTAGTCAAGGCTATGGTTTTTCCAGTGGTCATGTATGGATGTGAGAGTTGGACTGTGAAGAAAGCTGAGCACCGAAGAATTGATGCTTTTGAACTGTGGTGTTGGAGAAGACTCTTGAGAGTCCCTTGGACTGCAAGGAGATCCAACAAGTCCATCCTAAAGGAGATCAGTCCTGGGTATTCATTGATAGGTCTGATGTTGAAGCTGAAACTCCAATACTTTGGCCA
This sequence comes from Capra hircus, assembly GCF_001704415.2. NCBI lineage: Eukaryota > Metazoa > Chordata > Mammalia > Artiodactyla > Bovidae > Capra > Capra hircus. Next base: position 6,615,572 of record NC_030810.1, on the reverse strand, counting down.
GCTGATGTGAAGAGCTGACTCATTTGAGAAGACCTTGATGCTGGGAGGGATTAGGGGCAGAAGGAGAAAGGGACGACAGAAGATGAGATGGCTGGATGGCATCACCAACTCAATGGACATGGGTTTGGGTGGACACCGGGAGCTGGTGATGGACAAGGAGACCTGGTGTGCTGCAGTCCATGGGGTTGCAAAGAGTCAGACACAACTGAGCGACTGAACTGAACTGACTGAATGCAGGTTATGGTTCACCACAAAAATGTTTATTAAAAAGTTGGGTACATTGTCTTGTTCAGAGAGTTTGATTGAATTAGATTGTTAAGCACATTCTTTCTTTCCTTCCTCCCCTTCTTTTGGCTGGGCCATGGGGCATGCACAATCTTAGTTCCCTGACCGAGGATCAAACCTGTGCCCCTGCAGTGGAAGCATGAAATCTCACCCAGTAGATCACTAGGAAAGTCCTTTAATTTATATTTTTGACTTGAGGGAAATTCATGACATTGGATCACGTCCTAAGATACGAACCTTTCTATGGCAAAACAAAGCTGCTGCTTTCCAAGCTGTCTTTCCTTCTTGAAATGCTTTGAACTGGAATGTGTGTGTGTGTGTGTGTGTGTGTGTGTGTGTGTGTGTGTGTGTGTGTGTTTCCCTTTTGGCAATGCCAAGATCTAGTCTGTAATCATTTTCTTTTTGCACATGACGATAAACATTCAATTAAAGTCTCTACCCCAACAGACCAGAATCACTGGCTAACTCATGAAGCTGACATAATTACCTACCCTGGAAGGCTGAGCTTGATGAACAGCAAATTACAGTTGTTAAATGATCCACAGGAGGGCTCTGCTGATGCTCTGAACACAAAAGGAGGCGCTTGGTTAGAAGTATGAGGAAATAATGCGAGGAAAAATGGCCTGGATCATCACAGCTTAAACAGCATTTCAATAAATTATAAGATTCAGTCGAGTGCTACATCTGATACAAATTAAACTTCAGCCTTGTGGTGCTGCAGAAATTTATAGCAACCCACGTAAGACACATTGGTACAAAAGAACAAGTGGATTTCTGTGAACTAGTAACCGGAGAGTAATTCATAAGAATTTCAATACAAAACCCACGACCAACAACTTGGTTTTCTGAACACTTCATTTACAGTCTTGCTTTTACTTAAACAGTTTAATAACTCAAGAAAAGACATCTGAGAAGATAAGCATTGGTCAAGGGCTATTATTTTCTCTTTTTGTCTCTTGCCCACCTACTCATTTGGTAACAGGGCCATTAATAGCAGAAACTGCTACTGGGTTGATTCAAGCACAGCCTCCTTTATCTTGGGTTCTGAAGCTTTAGAAAAATAAACACCAGAAAGGGGAGCAATAAACTACTGCCTGTCATATCAGTAAACACGCAATGTTGCAGCCATCAAGCCATCACCTCACAGCCACCCAGATGGTGAGCCACAGGGGAGCTCAGGGAAGAAACCAAGAGACCTACCATCTAGAAGTCGGCAGACTGCAGCCGCCTCCAGCCGCACAGCCTGAAGAAATTCAGGGTGAGAAAACCCAGGATGCTGGCCCTGGGTAGCTGAGCTGCAAATCAAAGGAATGATTTCAGTGAGCTGATGGCACCCCACTCCAGTGCTCTTGCCTGGACAATCCCATGGATGGAGGAGCCTGGAAAGCTGCAGTCCATGGGGTTGCTGAGGGTCGGACACGACTGAGAGACTTCACTTTCAGTTTTCACTTTCATGCATTGGAGAAGGAAATGGCAACCCACTTCAATGTTCTTGCCTGGAGAGTCCCAGGGACGGGGGAGCCTGGTGGGGCTGCCGTCTATGGGGTTGCACAGAGTCAGACACGACTGAAGCAACTTGGCAGCAGCAGCAGCAGCAGCAGCAGCAGGCTCTTGCATCTTCTCATGCACAGAAAAAGCACCAGATTCCTTAACCTGAGGTGTCTAGCTTTTTTCTATTAACAGTAATCTTTTGTTCTGACTGCCTGGTGTTGAGGCAAAAGGCTCCTACATATCCCAGCTCTCCCTGCACTCCTTCTTCTTTGGAAGTTTTCTTAGCACAGTCTGAGATGCGGTCTTCCAGTCTTGAAGCCCCAAGAAAGTTTGCTGAATAAAACATAACTCTTACCTTTTAAATCATGCATTTTAAAAATTTATGTATCTATTTTAATTGAGGATAATTGTGATGGCTTTTTTGCCATACATCAGTACGAATCGGCCATAGGTATACATGTGTCCCCCCCATTCTGAACCCCCTCCCGCCTCCCTCCCCACCGCATCCCTGCAGATTGTCACAGAGCACTGGCTTTGGGTGCCCTGCTTCACACATCAGACTCCCACTGGCTCTCTATGCTGCATTTGGTAGTGTATATGTTTCAGCGCCATTCTCTCAAATCATCCCACCCTCTCGTTCTCCCACTGAGTCCAAAAGTCTGTTCTTTACAGCTGTCTCTCCTTTGCTGTCCTGCCAGCAGGATCACTGCTGCCATCTTTCTGGATTTCATATATATATATGTTAATATACCCTGTTTGTCTTTCTCTTTCTGACTGACTTCACTCTGTGTAATAGGCATGCATCTTTTTAGTTGATAGAGGTACAGTTTCATCCCTCAGACTCTTTATTTAGGGACGCTGGGGTGCAGAGCACCACTGGGATTCATTGCAAATGATGGTTTCCCATCCCCGACCCCAAACTGAACTTCCCTACTCAGTCAAGGGCTGAGGAGTTGGGGTCTGAGCCTTCTTCCTCATCTGTCCAGTGAAGGACCATGAGCTTTGCTTGTACACAGGCAGCTTCTAGTCCACGGTAAGTCCTTCCAGGAGACTGGCGAGAAGGCAGCAAGCTACCTCTTCAGTGCTTCCTGGACTGAGCACAAGTGTTGTTAAAAGTTCCAGTTTTTATACGTCAGAAGAAATGAGTGTCCGTTCTCACCTTCTGTGGATTGGCTGGACATCTTTATCTACATTACCTTGATGTTATCTGCATGGCAAGTCATGTTGACTTTGAAAATTGGGGTAAAGTTGCTTTATAATGTTGCACTGGTTTCTGCTGTACAACCAAGTGGCTCAGCCATATGTATACACTTATCCCCTCCCTCTTGGATCTCTTTCCCTCGCCCCCCATCCCATCCCTCTAGGCCATCGCAGAGCACTGAGCTGAGGTCCCTGTGCTGTGCAGCTATCTGTTTTACATATCAGCTCAGTTCAGTTGCTCAGCCATGTCCGACTCTTTGAGACCCCAAGGACTGCAACATGCCAGGCTTCCCTGTCCATCACCAACTCCTGGAGCTTGCTCAGACTCATGTCCATCAAGGCGGTGATGCCATCCAACGATCTCCTCCTCTGTTATCACCTTCTCCTCCTCCCTTCAATCTTTCCTAGCATCTGGGTCTTTTCTAAAGAGTCAGCTCTTCGCATCAGGTGGCCAAAGTATTGGACCTTCAGCTTCAGCATCAGTCCTTTCAATGAATATTCAGGACTGATTTCCTTTAGGATGTACTGGTTGGATCTCCTTGCAGTCCAAGGGACTCTCAAGAGTCTTCTCCAACACCACACTTCAAAAGCATCAATCTTTGGCACTCGGCTTTCTCTATAGTCCAACTCTCACATCCATACATGACTACTGGAAAAACCATAGCTTTGACTAGATAGACCTTTGTCAGTAAAGTGGTGTCTTTGCTTTTTAATATGCTGTCTAGGTTTGTCACAGCTTTTCTTCCAAAGAGCAAGAGTCCTTGAATTTCATGGCTGCAGTCACCATCTGCTGTGATTTTGGAGCCCAAGAGAATAAAGTCTTTCACTGTTTCCATTGTTTCCCCATCTATTTGCCATGAAATGATGGGACCAGATGCCATGATCTTAGTTTTTTGAATGTTGAGTTTTAAGCCAGCTTTTTCACTCTCCTCTTTCACTTTCATCAAGAGGCTCTTTAGTTTCTCTTCACTATCTATGATAAGGGTGGTGTCATCTGCATATCTGAAGTTATTGATATTTCTCCCAGCCATCTTGATTCCAGCTTGTGCTTCATACAGCCCAGCATTTCTCATGATGTGCTCTTCATAGACATTAAATAAGCAAGGTGACAATATACAGCCTTGACTTACCCTTTCCCAATTTGGAACCAGTCCATTGTTCCATGTCCAGTTCTAACTGTTGCTTCTTGACCTGCATACAGATTTCTCAGGAGGCAGGTGAGGTGGTCTGGTATTCCCATCAGAATTTCCACCATTTGTTGTGATCCACACAAAGACTGTAGTGTAGGATGAAAGGAGTATGTCAAGGCTGTATATTGTCACCCTGCTTATTTAAATTATACTCCGAGTATATCATGAGAAACACTGGGCTGGATGAAGCACAAGCTGGAATCAAGATTGTCAGGAGAAATATCAATAAACTCAGATATGCAGATGACACCACCCTTATAGCAAAAATCAAAGAACTAATGAGCCTCTTGATGAATGTAAAAGAGGAGAGTGAAAAAGTTGGCTTAAAGCTCAACATTCAGAAAACTAAGATCATGGCATCTGGTCCCATCATTTCATGGCAAATAGATGGGGAAACAATGGAAACAGTGTCAGACTTTATTTTCTTGGGCTCCACAATCACTGCAGATGGTGACTGCAGCCATGAAATTACAAGATGCTTGCTTTTTGGAAGGAAAGTTATGACCAACCTGGACAGCATATTAAAAAGCAGAGATTACTTTGCCAACAAAAGTCCATCTAGTCAAAGCTATGGTTTTTCCAGTAGTGATGTATGGATGTGAAAGTTGGACTATAAAGAAAGCTGAGCACCAAAGAATTGATGCATTTGAAATGTGGTATGGGAGAAGACTCTTGAGAGTCCCTTGGACTATGAAGAGACCCAACCAGTCCATCCTAAAGGAAATCATTCCTGAATATTCATTGGAAGGACTGATGTCGAAGCTGAAGCTCTAATACTTTGGCCACTTGATGCGAAGAACTGACTCATTGGAAAAGACCCTGATGCTGGGAAAGATTGAAGGTGGGAGGAGAAGGGGTCGACAGAAGATGAGACGGTTAGATGGTATCACTGACTCAATGGACATGAATTTGAGTAAACTCCGGGAATTGGTGATGGACAGGGAGGCCTGGCGTGCTGCAGTCCACAGGATCGCAAAGAGTCAGACACGGCTGAGTGACTGAACTGAACTGAAGCAGAGGCAGATATTTTTTGAAATTCTCTTGCTTTTTCTGTTATCCACCACATGTTGGCAATTTGATCTCTGGTTCTTCTGCATTCCCTAATTCCAATTCTAACATTTGGAAGTTCTTGGTTCAGGTATTGTTGAAATCTAGCTTGAAGAATTTTGAGCATTACTATGCTAGCATGTGAGATGAGTGCAATTGTGCGGTAGTTTGAATTCTTTGCATTGCCTTTCTTTGGGATTGAAATGAAAACTGACCTTTTCCAGTCCTGTGGCCACTGCTGAGTTTTCCAAATTTGCTGGCGTATTCAGTGCAGCCCTTTCACAGCATCGTCCATACTGTAGTGTGCGTATGTCAATCCTAACCTCCCAGCTCATCCCAGCCCCAGCCGTGTCCACACACCTGTTCTCCTCACCTGCATCTCTGTTCCTGCCCTGCAAACAGGTTCGTCTGTACCACTTTTCTAGATTTCACATACATGTGGTAACTTTTGACCACGTGATTTTTCCTGCTCCTAACTTCTTTGCCTGCTGCCCTGCAGCTGAACACTGCCAGCAGCAATATGAATGTTCTCGCTTTCCACGAAGATGCAGCATGGCAGACTAGCATACTGCTTGTCCTGCTTTTCTCTTTGTTTCCTCCCACATCTATTCTTTTATCAATCGTGAAAGAAGTCAAGACAGCAGAGCAGAGAGGTCGGAGGAAGCTGTCAGCTCATCTTCTTATTCTGCTCAACCAGGGAACTGAACGATGACAGTGTTGGAGGGGACCGCAGTGCCAGGGAAAGGCAACCTGAATAATTCTGACGGTTGGTGCAAATCAGAACATGCACGGCCGAGATGAGTTGGATAGTTTGGGGCTCAAGCATGACTGAAACCAGACTTGTCTGATTTGGCAATATTCCTACCTACACTGCATTATAAGTAAACAAGACCTCAGACGATGTCATTGTGCAGACATAAAAAAATCTTACTCTGCTTTCTTTTCAAATAAAAAGTTTCTTAAGTACAGATTTTTATTTAGGAACAATTATAGGTTCAGAGAAAGTTTCAAAAAAGAGTACAGAGACACAGTGTCCATTCACCCCATTTTCCTCATTACATAAGTACAGACAATTTCAAATCCAGGAAACTGGCATGGGGGGCAATCCACTGATGGTATTCAGATTTCACCAGTGTTACACACATCTGTGTGTGCATGTGTAGGGGTGTGTGCCAAGTTTGCAGTTTTATCACATGTGTATATTCTTGTAATTACAACCACAATGAAGATACAGAATGCTTCCACCAGCACAGAGATTTTCCTTATGCTGCCACGTCTCTTGATGCTTTAATGCTCAATTAGTTTAATAATATGATTGGTCTCTTCTAAATTAATACACTGCATACAGAATGCATTGTTCTTCTATAGATCCCAGATAAAATCATTTGCCACCAGACCAATGTGCCATTTCTCATCTGGAAGCAATTGACTCTAATTCCGGATAACAATTGTGAGAAAGTCTTGGGATTTTGTTCTTACGAGTGAAACACATGTAAGGTAAGCTGCCTTGTGTATTCTTCCAGCTGGAGCAATGGAGGTTGGTTAACCGTCATTAGAAGTCAGGGGGTCAGTGGCCTCCTGTGGCTGGACTGCCCTCTGACACGGCAGAGACAGCTGGAACCCGACCTGCCTCTCTAACCTCATTTCTTCGCTGGGCCCCAGGCCTCCCCAGACTGCTCCCTGCCAGTGTCTCTCAGTGAGCGGCAGCACCATCCACGCTCCTGGACAGCTGGGCATCCACCCCGATCCCTTCCTTTGGGTCTCTCCTCATCCAATAACTAATCCAGCCTATAAAGGCTTCCTCCCAAACCCCTTTGAATTCTGCATTGTCACTTTATCCCGTTGACATGATCATTGTTCAGGATACAAGTGTCCTTTACGTGGATTCATGAGCATCCTTCTAAATGGCAGCCTTGCCGCTACAGCTGCCTCCTGCAGCAATTCAACCAAGATGATACCGCCATAGGGCTCCTTTCAGAGAGAAAAACCAACAGGACAACGATCGGGTATGTCCTGTCGCTCATGGTCAAGGATGCTTACAATTCTCACTTTTAGAAAGGGAGTCCATGACTTCGTTGCCGAGATTTCTTGAGCGTCCTTATTTCTTGCTCTCCCCATGCCTGGTAACTCAGCCCTCACACCATTCCATTAGCTTCTGGAATCCTTCCCGTACGTCCTCTTCCTTGCTTCTCTTACTCTGAATCTATTGCCGCCCAGGAGCTGTGACGATGGCCCTTCTCCACTTAAGTGGTTCACGCTTCTATTTGCTGCTCCATTCGTCAGGACTCCGTCAACTGTTCATCACAGACACCAACCCAAACCAGCTTAGGCACAAAAACACAATCAACTGGTTCGTGAAATTAAAAAGTCGGGTCATATCTCCCAAATAAATCCTTATGTTTCTGTTTCTTGCTCCATCTCCCCAGGGAAGGACTGATGTCTGCTGGAAACCCTAGACTCACATCCTGTCAGTTTACTGGCCTGATGCTGACCAACAGAAAGCATTTATCTTTATGTATCTAGGATAAGGGTCTCAGGGAAGAGTCTCACTGGACAAGCACGGGTGGGGTGTCTGTACCTCAGCCAATCACTGCAGCCAGAGCAGTGGGGTACGTCACTGGTCAGGCCTGCGTCTTGTCCCACCCCTGTGACTGGAGATGATATCCCGGCCGTTCAACAGCAGGAAATGGTTTTCCCTCAGGAAGAGCTCTTCTTCACCAGAAGAAGGAGGAAAGGATGCTGGCAAGCAAAGCCAGTGCAGATCTATGGGCCTTAATGATGAGCCAAATACTACTGAAACCCAGCGTCCTCTGATGAGCAATTCTCAGGCTGAGGAGGCAGGAGAGTTATGGGAGCAGGAGAGTTATGGGAGCAGGCAGAAAGCTCGTCCTCCCAGAGAAAAGCCTATACAGTTCATGATGAGGTTCATAATTTCCCGGAGATAAAGTCGTGGGCAATTGCCAAGTGGTTAAAATAAATATTCTGCTCAGCTGCCTCCCACACACACCTACACTTTGATTTGTTGAAGGCAAGCTTTTATGCCGTTTCCCACACAAACCCAGAGGAGTCAGCCTAATAGACTGAGTTCATATAGTTCTTTTCCTTAAAGCGCCCATAGTCCAGTGGAAGGGCCAGGAAGGCAGAACACTCTGAGAAGGGCAGCAAGAGGAAAAGCAAGGGTTATAAAGAGGGAAACCCTTATCGACCGGGGCATCAGAGAAGGCGCCTGCGAGCAGGTGAGCCCAGGGAGAGTCTAGGGACGGGACCTGCTGCCCCAGGCTGCCGGGCCAGCCTCGACCTCTGAGACATTCGGACATGTCAGAGAGGGTTTGGAGGAAGATACTCATGAGGTTGAAGGCATCATGACGGTGCCATGTGGGACACAGCTGAGGGAATAACAGTCCTAAATGTTCATTTGAAGAACTGCCTTGGGGAGAAGCACCTGACTCGCCTGCATCCTCAGGAAGTACTACAACGAACCTGTTCCTGGGAAAACCCGCAGGGACTCAGGGGTCGTCCCCAGAGAAGGAAGCACTTTCTAACCGAAGGCCATCCCGGAAAGGAATGAGATATTTGGGGAGGAAATGAGTTTACCATTACCGAAAATATTCAAGGACAAGTTGAATGGCTCCTTGTCAGAGATGTGATAATAATCAATGCTCAGAAACCTACCGCTGTAACCACATCCATGCTCTTTAGTATGCTGTCTGTTTAGGGTTTTCATAAAAACATATTGGAGAGGAATTGCCTTAAAAATAAAAGATATACAAAGGTTTCTGGGCTTTGTGTTTTCCTAGAATTCCTTCCACAGTAGCAGTTTATGCAAAGTCACCACCAGCATACTTTTCTGGGTTAGTAGCTATGCTTATGACCTCTAACTCTGCAGAAAGGTGGCATGTCAAGCACTGTGTCATAAGTAAGGATCCCAGGCAACTGTTTTGTAGTTGCCTTGTCATGACACACCAGTGAACTATGCCCCACTCATTGGAAACTTTTCTCACTTTTCCTCTTCTCTGTCTGTATAACTGTTGGCTGGGAAGCTGTGTATACAGATAGGCATAGTGGACAATTTATTAACCCACAAAAAAAGCAACTTGGTCTCTCTCCTCTATGACTTTGGACATCATTTCACCTCTGCCTTTCCTCCCTCAGAGCGAAGATTAAAGGAGATGAGTTTGAAAGAGCATTGAATTTCTATACATTATGCTTTCAAGTTTATATTGTGCTTAATTTTGCACTCTGTTGGTCTCAGCTACACACACACAAAGGTATCTCAAAAATAAACTTGAGCTTTAGTCTGCATGCCCAAAATAGAATACTGATTTGAGAAAGGGAATAGGAATGAATAGAAAGGGGAAGATGACATTCCAAAACTCTCTAAATAAGTCAAAGAAATCCTAATATGTGTTAAAGTAATCTACATAAAGGCAAGCAAGGGGGAAAAAATAAGAACCAGAGGAAACAAACAGAAAACGAGCAAAAAAATGGTAGACTCGACCACTAATATATCAATAATTATCTTAAATGCAAATGAATTAGATACACCAATCAAAAGGCAAAAGCATGATTCTATTGTGTCTGAAAGAAACTTGAAATACAATTATATGGTCGGGTTGAAATTAAAAGGATGGAAAAGATATACCATAGAAACATTAATCAAAAGAAAGGAGTGGTTTCTTTATACATGATAGAAAATGGACTTAAGAACACAGAAAATTACTAAAGACAAAGAGGGTTATTACATGATGACAAAAAGATCAATTCACTAGGAAGATATAATGGTCCGAAATGTGTATCCATCAAACAATGGAACCTAAAAACAGATGAAGCAAAAACATATAGTGCTAAAAGGAGAAACAGGTCTACAGTTATGCTTGGGGACTTCGATGTTCCTTTCAGCCACTGCATGCGTGCCTGCCTAAGTTGCTTCAGTTGTGTCCGACTCTTTGTGACCCCATGGACTATAGCCCACCAGGCTCTGTCCATGGAATTCTCCAGGCAAGAATACTAGACTGGGTTGCCATTTCCTTCTCCACTCAGTCACTGGCAGAACTACAAGACAGAAAAACAGCAAAAATATAGAAAATCTGACCAAAACACTCCACTAATAAATGCAGAATACACTTCTTCTTTTCAAGCGCCTGTGAAACATTCACCAAGATAGACCGTATCCTGGGTCATAAAACAATCCTCAGCAAATTTTAAAAGAACTGAAATCACCCAGTTCATGGTCTCTGATTGTAAGGGATTCAAACTAGAAATCAATAATAGAAAGGCTACTGAGAAATCTACCACCATGCAGAAAATTAAACAACATACTTCTTTAATGAAAACAAAAACACAACATGTCAAAATCAGTGAGATGCAGCTAAGGCAGTGTTAAGAGGGGAATTTATATCACTAAGTGCTTATAATAGAGATGAGGACTCTAACCAATAGTCTAAGTTCCTGTTGCTGTGTGTGCTAAGTCGCTCAGCTGTGTCCGACTCTCTGTGATCCCATAGACTGTAGCCCACCAGGCTCCTCTGTCCATGGGATTCTCCAGACAAGAGCACTGGAGTGGGTTGCCATTTCCTTCTCCAGGGGATCTTCCCAACCCAGGTCTCCTGCATAGAAGGCAGATTCTTTACCATCTGAGATATAGCCTTTTTAACAAGTAGCACTGAGGCAACTGGACATCTATATGCCAAAAAATTAACCTCTACCTAAATCTTACATCCTATACAAAAATCAACTTATAGTGGATTTGGATTTAAATGAAAAAGATAAAACTATGACAATTTCAGAGAAAAAAATGATAGCAGAAAATTCTCACAATTAGGACTAAGCAGAGATGTCTTAGACTTGGCACAAAAAGGAGAATCCATAAGGAGAAAAAAATGGGTGAATTGGACATCATCAAAATTAAAACCTTTTCCTTCCTCCAAAGTTCATATGAAGAAGAAAAAAGGACAAACTACTGACAAGGAGAATATATTTGCAGACTTAACGTCCAGCATAAAACTAGTTCCTAGACTATACAAAAAAGTCGCACAACACAACAGTAAAAAATTAAACATTCCAATTTAAAAACGGGGGAGAAAAGATACTGAAGAGGAGATACAGATGGCAAATAAGCAGAGGAAAAGATGTTCAACATCGTTAGCCATCTGGAATATGAAATAAAACCTCAATGAGATACTACTTTACACCGATCAGAATTACTAAAAAAATAAAATAGTGAGAAACATAATGCTGCTGAAGATGCAGAGAAATGGAATCACTCACACACCAGTGCTGTGTGTTAGTCGTCGAGTCATGTCCCAATCTCTGCGGCCCTGTGGACTGTAGCCTCAGGTTCCTCTGCCCATGGGATTCTCCAAACCAGAATCCTGGAGGGGGCAGCCATTCCCTTCTCCAGGGAATCTTCCTGACCCAGGGGTTGAACTCAGGTCTCCCACATTGTGGCGGGTTCTTTACCATCTGAGCCACCGGGGAAGCCGTACATTGGTGGTAGGAATGCAAAAATGGTACAGCCACTTTAAGAAATGATTTGAGAGTTTACTATAAATCTAAACATACGGTTGCATTTAACCCAGTAACTCTAGTCTTAGGCGTTTATCCTGGAGAAATGCTTTAAAATATAACTTTTTTTTTTACATGAAAATCTTTATTTGTAATGGCCCTAAACAGGAAGCATCAAAGAATGTTTTAAACAGGTAAAAGGTTAAACAAACTGTGGTCTATACATACACTGCATCTAATCAGCAATAACAGGTATGCTACAGATGAACAGAAAAGCTTGGATGAATCGCCAGGGAGTCGTGATGAGCGAAAAAGCCAATAGCAAAAGATTATATACTATATGATTCCATTTACATATAATTTTTAAATGACAAAATTTTAAAAAGGGAGAACAGATTAATTGTTGCCTAGGGTAATGGACAGGGTGAGGTGTGGAGGTGGGTGGGGACGACCTCAAGGAGTGGGTTTGGTTATAAAAGGACTCCAGGAAGGATCCTTGTGGTGATGGGATATCAATGTCTTAACTGTGGTGATGGATGACAGTGAAAGTGAAGTCGTTTAGTCGTGTCCAACTCTTTGTGGCCCCGTGGACTGTAGCCCACCAAGCTCCTCCATCCATGGGATTCTCCAGGCAAGAATACTGGAGTGGGTTACCATTGCCTTCTCCAGGGGATCTTCCCGAAACAGGGATTGAACCCAGGTCTCCTGCACTGTAGGCAGACGCTTTAGCCTCTGAGCCACCAGGGAAGCCCGGTGGTGATGGGTCCACGCATCTAGACACGTGATAGATAAAGTTGTGTAGAGTTCAGCGCACACACATCTACGAGCACTAGGGAAACTGGGCTTCCCCAGGGGCCCAGTAGTGAACAATCCACACAGCAGAAGCAGGAGAGGTCAGTCCCTGGGTTGGGAAGATGCCCTGGAGGAGGAAATGGCAACCCACTCCAGAATTCTTGCCTGGAGAATGCCACAGACAGAGGAGCCTGGCAGGCTGCAGTTCATGGGGTCACAAAGAATCGGACAGGACTGAACGTGCACAGAAGATACGATTCTAGTAAAACTGGAGAATCTGAGTGAATCTAGTGGATCATTCCAATGTCTGCCCTCTGCTTGTGATATTGCACTACAGTTTTGTAAAATGTTACCATTAAAGGAAATGATAAAGTCTTCATAGTATCTCTATGGGTTATGTTTTAAATGGCATAATCTACAACACTCTCGATAAAATTTCAATTAAACAGACAGGACACTCCATTGCGAAAGGCAGGCCCATTATGTCAAAGCACCAGCAGAAACTGGCCAGTTAGAGCATGCAGACTTTTGATGGGTTGTACTGAACCAATTTCATTGCATGGGTTGGTATCACCAGTTCCCTCCTGCAGCTGGTTCTCTTGTGGTATCCTCCGTCACTCTGGCTGGGTGTAGGGACCCTCCAGCACCAAACACACCACAAGAGGAAAACATCTTGGGAAACTCAGGTGGAAAAGCCTACTGTTCAAAAGACAACTGAGGACTGGGCTGTAAACTCTAGCTTCTATTACAATTGGAAACAACTATAAAAGTCACACTCTGCTTCCTCTCCTCTACAACAGGCACCCAGAGGCACCAACTAAAACATGCATGGAAGAAACAAAGAAAGCCTGAGACTGAATGAAACATGGTTTCCTCATAGTTTTCCTCAGACAAAAGGGAGGCCTCACTTCTACTAGCAAAACTCTTCTCTTTCCTGCAGGCGATTCCATGGACCAACAGCATCAGCAAGGCCTGGGAGCGTGTGAGAAATGGAGATCTCAGGCTTCACCTAGACCTCCTGAATCGGGATCTTCATCTGGACAGAATCCCACCTTCAGTTCTGAGAAGCACTGTCTTAGCAGCAATTTCCTGATATTCTCTAATTTAACAGCTTTCATCTAGTTCCAGGTGAAGTTGCATGAGTTTATTACAGCTAAAATAATTTAGAAATGGTTCTTAAAATCCATCAAGGGTAATACATTACCAAAACCTTTTTATAAAAGATCCATTTTCATTTTTCCCTAGTGGTTCTTTATGACATGGCTGGAATTTTAGGATGACTAGCAGCCTGGCAGATATGCAGGTGACAGCACCCTTATGGCAGAAAGTGAAGAACTAAAGGGCCTCTTGATGAAGGTGAAAGGGGAGAGTGGAAAAGTTGGCTTAAAGCTCAACATTCAGAAAACTAAGATCATGTCATCTGGTCCCATCACTTCATGGCAAATAGATGGGGAAACAGTGGAAACAGTGGCAGACTTTAAAATTTGGGAGAGGGGCTCCAAAATCGCTGCAGATGGTGACTGCAGCCATGAAATTAAAAGACGCTTACTCCTTGGAAGGAAAGTTGTGACCAACCTAGACAGCGTATTAAAAAGCAAAGACATTACTTTGCCAAAAAAAGTCCATCTAGTCAAAGCTATGGTTTTTTCAGTAGTCACTTATGGATGTGAGAGTTGGACTATAAAGAAAGCTGAGCACTGAAGAATTAATGCTTTTGAACTGTGGTGTTGGAGAAGACTCTTGAGAGTCCCTTAGACTGCAAGGAGATCCAACCAGTACATCCTAAAGGAAATCAGTCCTAAATGTTTATTGGAAGGACTGATGTTGAAGCTGAAGGTCCAATACTTTGGCCACCTGATGTGAAGAGCTGACTCATTTGAAAAGACCTTGATGCTGGGAAAGTTTGAGGGGAGGAGGAGAAGGTTACGACAGAGGATGAGATGGTTGGATGGCATCACCGACTTGATGGACATGAGTTTGAGCAAGCTCCAGGATTTGGTGATGGACAGGGAGGCCTGGCGTGCCACAGTCCATGGGGTCACAAAGAGTGGGACACGACTGAGCGACTGAACTGAACGGAATTCAGCAGCCCAGCAGCCTCACCTGGCTCCAGCCTGGAGGCATTTTATTAGCTGGACAGGTGTCTCTTTCCATTCGCTCTTTGAAGAGTCCTCAATTCAGTGGAAGAGGACTATCTTTTCCCAAAAGAGGCTGGGCTTTGAGACAAGGATACATAGATACTGCCAAGCCTAATAAGCCAGTTCTTCCTAATTTCTAGACATTTCTAACGTTCTATAATTTCCAGCTTCCAATATAATTAACACATGACCTTGTTTTTTCTTCATTCTCCCTATGTTTCACCATCTACCTCCTCATCAGAATGACTCAGCCTGATCCTTTTTATTAAACCTCTAGAGAGAGAGAGAGGTGTCAGGTTTTTTGTTTTTTGTTTAAATTCCAGTCAATGTTCTTAGATGTATTCCTATTTCTTAATCTGACCTCTATCACACTATTTTAAAATCAAATTCTTGTGATATTTCCCATGATTCAGTTGGTGTTTGGAGATTTGATAGTGAAGAAAGATAAAGAGTTGATGCTTTCCCTCCCCACCGCCCCACAACAATAAGCTTAGATTTCAAAAAGAAACTGCCTTGGTCTGGTGTGAGCAATCCACTTTACAAAAGAATTACATAATCTCTAATCATATTCCCTGCAGTTTTGAAAGGAGCTGGGAAAAAAGTTATCTGTCAATAAGCGATAGATATTGACCCAAGGCTGAAAAACCTGCATCAGTTCAGTCGGTCAGTTGTGTCCGACTCTTTGCGACCCCATGAATCGCAGCACGCCAGGCCTCCCTGTCCATCACCAACTTCCAGAGTACATTCAGACTCACGTCCATTGAGTCAGTAATGCCATCCAGCCATCTCATCCTCTGTTGTCCCCTTCTCCTCCTGTCCCCAAATCCCTAACAGCATCAGAGTCTTTTCCAATGAGTCAACTCTTCGCATGAGGTGGCCAAAGTACTGGAGTTTCAGCTTTAGCATCATTCCTTCCAAAGAAATCCCAGGGCTGATCTCCTTCGGAATGGACTGGCTGGATCTCTTTGCAGTCCAAGGGACGCTCAAGAGTCTTCTCCAACACCACACTTCAAAAGCATCAATTCTTTGGCGCTCAGCCTTCTTCATAGTCCAACTCTCACATCCATACATGACCACAGGAAAAACCATAGCCTTGACTAGATGAACCTTAGTCGGCAAAGTAATGTCTCTGCTTTTCAATATGCTATCTAGGTTGGTCATAACTTTTCTTCCAAGGAGTAAGCGTCTTTTAATTTCATGGCTGCAGTGACTTTGGAGCACCCGAAAATAAAGTCTGATACTGTTTCCACTGTTTCCCCAACTATTCCCCATGAAGTGATGGGACCAGATGTCATGATCCTCATTTTCTGAATGGTGAGCTTTAGGCCAACTTTTTCATTCTCCACTTTCACTTTCATCAAAGAGGCTTTTAAGTTCCTCCTCACTTTCTGCCATAAGGGTGATGTCATCTGCATATACGAGGTTACTGATATTTCTCCCGGCAATCTTGATTCCAGCTTGTGCTTCTTCCAGTCCATCATTTCTCATGATGTACTCTGCATAAAAGTTAAATAAGCAGGGTGACAATATACAGCCTTGACGTACTCCTTTTCCTATTTGGAACCAGTCTGTTGTTCCATGTCCAGTTCTAACTGCTGCTTCCTGACCTGCATACAGATTTCTCAAGAGGCAGGTCAGGTGGTCTGGTATTCCCATCTCTTTCAGAATTTTCCACAGTTTATTGTGATCCACATAGTCAAAGGCTTTGGCATAGTCGATAAAGCAGACATAGATGTTTTTCTGGAACTCTCTTGCTTTTTGGATGATCCAGCGGATGTTGGCAATTTGATCTCTGGTTCCTCTGCCTTTTCTAAAACCAGCTTGAACATCAGGAAGTTCATGGTTCATGTATTGCTAAAGCCTGGCTTGGAGAATTTTGAGCATTACTTTACTAGCATGTGAGATGAGTGCAATTCTGTGGTAGTTTGAACATTCTTTTGTATTGCCTTTCTTTGGGATTGGAATGAACACTGACCTTTTCCAGTCCTGTGGCCACTGCTGAGTTTCCAAATTTGCTGGCATATTGAGTGCAGCATTTTCACAACATCATCTTTCAGGATTTGAAACAGCTCAACTGGAATTCCATCACCTCCACTAGCTTTGTTCGTAGTGATGCTTTCCAAGACCCACTTGACTTCACATTCCAAGATGTCTGGCTCTAGATTAGTGATCACATCATCATGATTATCTGGGTCGTGAAGATCTTTTTTGTACAGTTCTTCAGTGTATTCTTGCCACCTTTTCTTAATATCTTCTGCTTCTGTTAGGTCCATACCATTTCTGTCCTTTATAGAGCCCATTTTTGCATGAAATGTTCCCTTGGTATCTCTAATTTTCTTGAAGAGATCTCTAGTCTTTCCCTTTCTGTTCTTTTCCTCTATTTCTTTGCATTGATCACCGAGTAAGGCTTTCTTATCTCTTCTTGCTATTATTTGGAACTCTGCATTCAGATGCTTATATCTTTCCTTTTCTCCTTTGCTTTTCACTTCTCTTCTTTTCACAGCTATTTGTAAGGCCTCCCCAGACAGCCATTTTGCTTTTTTGCATTTCTTTTCCATGGGGATGGTCTTGATCCCTGTCTCCTGTACAATGTCATGAACCTCATTCCATAGTTCATCAGGCACTCTATCTATCAGATCTAGACCCTTAAATCTATTTCTCACTTCCACTGTATAATCATAAGGGATTTCATTTAGGTCATACCTGAATGGTCTAACGGTTTTCCCTACTTTCTTCAATTTGAGTCTGAATTTGGTAATAAGGAGTTCATGATCTGAGCCACTATTGACTGTATAGAGCTTCTCCATCTTTGGCTGCAAAGAATATAATCAATCTGATTTCGGTGTTGATCATCTGGTGATGTCCATGTGTAGAGTCTTCTCTTGTGTCATTGGAAGATGGTGTTTGCTATGACCAGTGCATTTTCTTGGCAAAACTCTATTAGTCTTTGCCCTGCTTCATTCCGCATCCCAAGGCCAAATTTGCCTGTTACTCCAGGTGTTTCATGACTTCCTACTTTTGCATTCCAGTCCCCTATAATGAAAAGGACATCTTTTTGGGGTGTTAGTTCTAAAAGGTCTTGTAGGTTTTCATAAAACCATTCAACTTCAGCTTCTTCAGCATTACTGGTTGGGGCATAGACTTGGATAACTGTGATATTGAATGGTTTGCCTTGGAGACGAACAGAGATCATTCTGTCGTTTTTGAGATTGCATCCAAGTACTGCATTTTGGACTCTTTTGTTGACCATGTGGCTACTCCATTTCTTCTCAGGGATTCCTGCCCTCAGTAATAGATATAATGGTCATCTGAGTTAAATTCACCATTCCAGTCCATTTTAGTTCGCTGATTCCTAGAATGTCAACGTTCACCCTTGCCATCTCTTGTTTGACCACTTCCAATTTGCCTTGATTCATGGACCTGACATTCCAGGTTCCTATGCAATATTGCTCTTTACAGCATCGGATCTTGCTTCTACCACCGGTCATATCCACAGCTGGGTATTGTTTTTGCTTTGGCTCCATCCCTTCATTCTTTCTGGAGTTATTTCTCCACTGATCTCCAGTAGCATATTGGGCACCTAATGACCTGAGGAGTTCCTCTTTCAATATCCTATCATTTTTCCTTTTCATACTGTTCATGGGGTTCTCAAGGCAAGAATACTGAAGTGGCTTGCCATTCCCTTCTCCAGTGGACCACATGCTGTTAGACCTCTCCACCATGACCCGCCTGTCTTGGGTTGCCCCGCGGGCATGGCTTAGTTTCACTGAGTTAGACAGGACTGTAGTCCTAGTGTGATTAGATTGACTAGATTTCTGTGAGTATGGTTTCAGTGTGCCTGCCCTCTGATGCCCTCTTGCAACACCTACCATCTTACTTGGGTTTCTCTTACCTTGGGCATGGGGTATCTCTTACCTTGGGCATGGGGTATCTCTTCACGGCTGCTCCAGCAAAGCACAGCTGCTGCTCCTTACCTTGGACGAGGGATATCTCCTCACCGCCGCCCTTCCTGACCTTCAACGTGGGATAGCTCCTCTAGGCCCTCCTACACCCGCGCAGCCACAGCTCCTCGGGTTGTTCCTCTTGGCTGCCGCCCCTGACCTCGGACACAAGGTGTCTCCCCCCAGCCGCCACTGACCTCAGACGTGGGGTAACTCCTCTCGGCCGCCCTTAGTGCCCGGGTCACAGCCGCCCAGATATTATTTTCAATTTGCCCTTTAGGTGGGCACAGAGCACAGAGCAGAGACAGCTCAAGGCAACAGCGGTAGGAGGCCCCCGATTCCAAAGCTGCTGAAGTCCAGCAATCAGAGTGAGGGATCAAGACCAACCTCTGCCTGAAGCAGTATTTTTATTTCAGCCAAAGGAAAGAAGTCTAAGAAGTCTGCCGTTGTGAATCCGCACCACCCCAAGCCCCTTGATCTCGCTTCCAGGAGCACGTAACGTATTTAGAGCTACTGTTTCACAGATTTCAGGCACAGGTGGGATGTAAGTCCTCCAGCCACACCGTGTGCTCATGCCTGAGGGGCTTTTGGAAGCTAGCTCAGCAGATATTTGTCACTGCTGTGCAATAACTGACCTCCTACCAAGTACAGACATTACTTAGATGTACCTGGCATGAACCACTTTACCTGCTTCAGGTAGGAATACAACCACTTCTGTTATTTTTCCAAACTGATGCAAGGCTGTATATGCCCTGCGTGTATGTGCTTGTTAGTAGCTCAGTCAGGTCTAACTCTTTGTGACCCCATGGACTAGAGCCAGCCACTCTTCTCTGTCCATGGAGTTCTCCAGGCCAGAATCCTGGAGTGGGTAGCCTTACCCTTCTACAGGGCATCTTCCCAAACCAGGGATGGAACCCAGGTCTCCTGCACTGCAGGCAGATTCTTTACCATCTGAGCCACCAGGGAAGCCCATACATGCCCTAATTACCACCTGACCTGCCTCTTGAGAAATGTGTATGCAGGTCAGGAAGCAACAGTTAGAACTGGACATGGAACAGCAGACTGGTTCCAAATAGGAAAAGGAGTCCGTCAAGGCTGTATATTGTCACCCTGCTTATTTAACTTATATGCAGAATACATCATGAGAAATGCTGGGCTGGAGGAAGCACAAGCTGGAATCAAGATTGCCGGGAGAAATATCAATAACCTCAGATATGCAGATGACACCACCCTTATGGCAGAAAGTGAAGAACTAAGGAGCCTCTTGATGAAAGTGAAAGAGGAGAGTGAAAAAGTTGGCGTAAAGCTCAACATTCAGAAAAATAAGATCATGGCACCCGGTCCCATCACTTCATGGGAAATAGATGGGGAAACAGTGGAAACAGTGTCAGACTTTATTTTTGGGGCTCCAAAATCACTGCAGATGGTGATTGCAGCCATGAAATTAAAAGACACTTACTCCTTGGAAGGAAAGTGGTGACCAACCTAGACAACATATTAAAAAGCAGAGACATTACTTTGTCAACAAAGGTTTGTCTAGTCAAGGCTATGGTTTTTCCAGTGGTCATGGATGGATGTGAAAGTTGGACTATAATGGAAATGGGTTTGGGTGGACTCCGGGAGTTGGTGATGGACAGGGGAGGCCTGGCATGCTGCAGTTCATGGGGTCGCAAAGAGTCGGACACGACTGAGCGACTGAGCGACTGAACTGAAATGAACTGAAGCATTTTACTGCTGAATCCATAAGACTAAACCTAGTCTCACACAAATTATCTAAATTTTCTCTATCC
This sequence comes from Capra hircus, assembly GCF_001704415.2. Classification (NCBI taxonomy): domain Eukaryota; kingdom Metazoa; phylum Chordata; class Mammalia; order Artiodactyla; family Bovidae; genus Capra; species Capra hircus. The sequence continues at coordinate 6,595,194 of NC_030810.1, read as the reverse complement.
TGAGAATGTCATCCAGTTCCCAAAGTCCTGCTTCCATTGTTGTGAAAGTCGCTCAGTGGTGTCCAGCTCTTTGCAACCCCGCAGACTGTATGTAGCCCATCAGGCTCCTCTGTCCATGGAGTTCTCCCGGCAAGAATACTGGAGTGGGTAGCCGTTCCTTCTACAGGGGATATTCCCACACAGGGATGGAAACCAGGTTCCCCGCATGGCAGGCAGTTTCTTTACTATCTGAACCACCAGGCCGAGCCCATTTTTGCACCACAGCAAAAGAACGAAACTTCCCATCAGACCGATGGTGCCGTGTCCATTCCTGCCACAAGGGGTCGCTGTTGAACACTGGTGCTGCATTGTCCGCTGGAGGCTTCATTTACTGCCGTACCCAGATCCTGGAAGCTCAGACGGTAAAGAATCTGCCTCCACTGTGGGAGACCCTCGGTCAGGACGATCCACTGCAGAAGGAAATGGCAACCCACTCCAGCATTCTTGCCTGGAAAATCCCACGGATGAAGGAGCGTGGCTGGCTAACAGTCCATGGGGTTGCAAAGAGTCGGACCCAACTGAGCGACTTTTCTTTCTTTCTTTCCAGATCCCCACCAGGACCACCTGGTACCCCAAGTTCACACTCCAAGTTCATGGCTGCTGGTTCACAGTCAAATTCTTTAGCAACGCTTCCCAACCACACCCTTTACACCGTGTCAGAATGAGCTCTGCTCTGCAAATACTCAGAGATGGGCCAGCCTCAAGGCCTCAAGAAGGACTAAGAGAAGCTTGGTTATAAGAATGCAGATTTCTGGGGTCTTCCTCAGAGTTTTGTGATTCAGTGTGTCGGGATAAAAGACTAAAGGGACATTTCTTACTGTCACATGAAGCCTGTGGGTGCAGGCTCTGTACCGATCACCCTTTGAGACCCTTTGAGAAGCTCTTCCTGCCAGGGGCCTGTTGGGAGCGCAGTTTATCAGTCCAAATGTCCTCTCTCAGCCTGAATGAGTGACTCAGACCCAGGCCTGGTCACCTTCTGGATGCCACCCACAGAGGTGCCACAGGAGAAGGGAGCCCTGGAGGGTCTCATGCCAGAAATCAGAGGCACAGCCGGGAGGTGGCTCATAATACAGTGGCCAGAATGGGGCCAACGGCCCCTGGGGCTGAGACTGTAGACTGTTCGTCACAGCAGCATAACCGAGCCTGTCCTGACGGAGGATGCACTCAGAGGGGCAGAATTCAGTCCTGCAGAGTAGAGAGTGGGGCAGGGTTAAGATCAGGCGCAGCAATCGGTCCGGGTGACAGGCGCCTGAGTCACAGGAGGCCAGATGTCCAAAGAATTCATGCAGGCCAGCACTCTCTCCAGCTGACCGGCTCTGCCCTCAAACGCCATCCAGGCTGGCCGTAGCTCCGTACACCTGCTACCCGACCCCCATGGGCCCTGCTTACTGAGTCCTTCGAGGATCTGTGCTCTGGAGAGTCACTGAGCAGGCAGCCCGAAGTCAAGTTCAATGGGGCTGACAACAGTCAGTGGCCCAGGGTTGAAATGCTGATGCCCCCTTGTTGCATCTGCCTGCCCTGGCCTCCTAACCTGAGGCACAATCACTCTACTCTGGGCAGAACGAGAGGTCCTGGGGGAGAGTGGCTAGTCCTCAGCCCCTTGCTCCCTTCTCCCTCCTGAGTTGTCTGTCTTCTCTCCTACTTCCTTCTGTCCTACCACCTCCAGGAAACTGGGGCTTTTATGTTCTCTTTCTTTTCACATTTTCAAGGCTCTGCCAAGTATCAGACCTTACACTCCAGCCCTCGGCTTACTCTGGGGCAAAAATCAGGCCCATCAGTCTCTCACAGTCACTGCAGCCACGCTCGGCAAAGCACCTGGAACTCAGAGGAGCCTCCTGAAGGAGCCGCGACTTTTAGGAGCCTAGCGCTCAGGCCGGCCTGAGCATCCTGTGTGTGCTGCCCCCTACAGGCCACTGTGGGCATACCAAGCACATGTTAGAAACGCCCTCTTTCACTTTTTAAAAATTATTTCAGTTCCGTTCAGTCGCTCAATCCTGTCTGACTCTTTGTGACCCTCTGGACCGCAGCACACCAGGTCTCCTTGTCCATCACCAACTCCTGGAGTTTACCCAAACTCATGTCTACTGGGTCGGTGATGCCATCCAACCATCTCATCCTCTGTCGTCCCCTTCTCCTGCCTCCAATCCCTCCCAGCATCAGGGTCTTTTCAAATGAGTCAGCTCTTCGCATCAGGTGGCCAAAGTATTGGAGTTTCAGTTTCAGCATCAGTCCTTCCAATGAACACCTAGGACTGATCTCCTTTAGGATGGACTTGTTGGATCTTGCAGCCCAAGGGACTGACTCTCAAGAGTCTTCTCAAACACCAGAGTTCAAAAGCATCAATTCTTCAGCGCTCAGCTTTCTTCACAGTCCAACTCTCACATCCATACATGAGTACTGGAAAAACTGTAGCCTTGACTAGATGGACCTTTGTTGGCAAAGTAATGTCTCTGATTTTTAATATGCTGTCTAGGTTGGTCAAAACTTTCCTTCCAAGGAGTAAGCATCTTTTAATTTCATGGCTGTGGTCACCATCTGCAATAATTAATTACTGTTTTTGGTTTATTTTTATTTATTTTTTAACCAAAAGATAATTGCTTTACAGGATTTTGTCGGTTTCTGCCAAATATCAGCGTGACTTAGCCACAGGTATACTTATGTCCCCTCCCTCTTGAACCTCCTTCCTGCCTCCCACCCCATCCCACCACTGTAGGTTGTTACAGAGCCCCAGTCTGAGTTCCCTGAGTCATACAGCAAATTTCCCATTGGCTATCTATTTTACATACGGTGATGTATGTGTTAGAAATGCCCTCTTCTATCATGCCTCCATGGTCCACAGAATTCATCCCCGAGTATGAGCTGTGTTTCCCCCTTAATTTACTAAAGCCATGCTCAGATCTGGCTCGTCAGACGCTAGTCAAAAGGGAAGGTTTTCTTTCCTGGTTTGAAGAAAATATCAGGAAACCCATGGCTGGCTTACTGCTAATACCAGGCTCAGATAGATTTCTCTTCAGCCCTGGAAGAAGCTTTGACTCTCTTTCTATTTAAACTAGCATCGGGGACAAGAAATGCTGAGAAATCCCAAGGCCCAGTGTTGCAGGAGCTCTCTGAAGTAAGTAATAAATTCCTCTTCCTTAAAAAAATAAAAAATGTAATTTATTCCTTTGTGTTATTCAGTAGCTTTTAAAATTCTACTTAAACATCCGTTTTCATTACAAATACCCTCCTTAGAAGTCAAAGAAATTACAGCTCATTATCTGGCCTAATTTGCATGCTTCCCAATTATATACCTAGCAACGTAGAACACAAGAATACAGGCGCTTAGCTGCAAACAATGATTTAAGTCTGCAATAAACAGCTTCCTTTATTTTTATCACCAATGTAATTCTCTATTTTGCTGCCAGACACAAACAGAAGAGCAGATCCAGTTTGGACAAGGGGGTAATAGATAGGTCTTTGGGGGGCTGTTTTATCCCTCAAAGCTTCACACCGGTTAAAAGGCATTTAGACAAAGACAAAACTCAGGCCATAAAAAATCCTTCTGTGTTCATCGGAAGTTCAGGTTGCTCTGTTGCAGAAAGTTTTTTTTCCTTCTTGGCAGGCTCTCCATTTCCAGCCCTGTAGCCCTGCAAATTCTGGAATTTGAGGGCCAGGGGATGTTTTGCTGGTTTGAGCCAGGCATTAGCTGGAAGAGTAAAGGAGTCAGTGGGGTAATTACCACTGAGCAGCAAAGCAAAGGGGCAAAAAAAGGCCTGCATTGTATTCCCACCCACTGGCTGGTGTGTTGAACTTGGGAAGCTGGCTCTGACCCTCCCCCAACTCCTCTCCCCCACAGGAAGCCTTCATTCACATCCCACATTCACAGCCTGGCCCCTGCCTGCAGGTCTGCAGAGCCAACTCCTTTCTGCTTATCCCCAGTCTGTCTCGCCGGTCTCCAGCTCCAGAACATTCCAAGCATCCGTGTTCCCCAGGCTGGCTGCCCGGGCAGGAGGCGATTGAGAGGAAGCGATCCATCCCCCGAGTTGCTCACACCGACAGCAGTGTCTGGTTCCCCATCTCAGCTGGGTCCTTAGGGCTGCTTGGCAAATTGTCCTCATTCTTCTTCATCATTCTTTTTGTTCCTCAGCACTGTAACTCCAGAGAGTCACCGTGTGAGGGGCTCAACAGGTGTATTCATTTCCTAGGATAGTTGGACCAAGTCACCTCACACTAGGTGGCTTAAAACAACAGCAATGCATCCTGTCACGGCTCTGGAGGCTGAAAGTCCAAAATCAAGGTGTCAGCAGGGTGGACGCTTTCTGGAGACTCTGAGGGGGCGTCTGTGCTGCGCTTCTGTCCTAGCCTCTGGGGGCTGCTGGCACCCCTCACAGCTCCCTGGCTGGCCGATGCATCCCTCCCGTCTCAGCCTCTGTGTTTAGGGGGCTTTCTTCTTTATCACCTCAGTGGGTGAGCCCAAATGTTCCTCTTTTCATAAGGACGCATCCCCTGGGTTTGGGCCATCCTGATCTAGTTAGAGCTTCCCAGGCGGCATGAGGGGTAAAGAATCCACCTGCCAATGCAGGAGACAGAGGAGACGCAGGTTCGATCCCTGGGTTGAGAAGATCCCCTGGAGAAGGAAATGGCAACCCACTCCAGTATTCTTGCCTGGAAAATCCATCGGACAGAGAGGCCTGGCAGTGTACATGGAGTTGCAAAAGAGTTCATACAGTATATTAACGCATATATATGGAATTTAGAAAGATGGTAACGAGGACCCTATATGCAAGACAGCAAAAGAGACACAGATGTAAAGAATAGACTTTTGGACTCTGTGGGAGAAGGCGAGGGTGGGATGATCTGAGAGAATAGCACTGAAACATGTCTATTACCATATGTGAAACAGATCGCCAGTCCAGGTTCAATGCATGAGACAGAGCACTCAGGGCTGGTGCGCTGGGATGACCCTGAGGGATGGGATAGGGAGGGAGGTGGGAGGGGGGTTCAGGATGGGGAACACATGTCCACCCATGGCTGATTCATGTCAATGTATGGCAAAACCACTACAATATTATAATTAGCCTCCAATTAAAATAAAATAATTAATTTTTAAAAAGAGCTGGACAAAACTTAGCAATTAAACAGCAACAATCCAGTATGACCTCATCTTGACTTGATTAGATGTGCAAAGACCCTATTCCCAAACAAACTGATATTCACAAGGACCAGGATTCAGATATATTTTTTGGTAGGGTTAGGCGTGGGAACACAACTCTACCCACTATAATAGATATCTGCTATTTAGAAGCATTTAAAACAGATGATTGGAGAAGGAAATGGCAATCCACTACAGTACTGTTGCCTGGAAAATCCCATGGACAGAGGAGCTTGGTAGGCTACAGTGCATGGGGTCGCAAAGAGTCAGACACGACTGAGCGACTTCACTTTCACTTTCAAAGCGGATGATAGCTTTCTTTTCAAGAAGTCATCATTTAACCCCTACACGGATCAGATCATTCGCATTTTCTTTCCTAGAGGGAAGACCATGAACTATGGAATTTTCAACCTCCGCTTCCTCACCCACATCACCACACCCTCTACTCCCACGCCACGGTACCCAGCCCTACCTTCACCTGTGTATCCAGGGCTGGCTGTCCACCACTGCCTCTCCTTTATCCCTAATTTACTGACTCCACTGCAAAATGATCTGGCGTCTCTTTGATTAAACAGCCACCTGAAGCGCCCCTTGCTTCAAGGACACATCATTTGTCTAGGAACTGCTAACGTGTGCCCTTCTTGGTTCGCTGGCTTTCTGCTCCCACATGAAGACCATCTTCACCAGTTTCCCCAAGCAAGCAGAAGCTCACTGCACCTCTAGCTGATGACACTTCACAAATAAGTTGCTGTGAAGGCCCATTTTCCCAGCACCTGATGAATGTACTGGAAAAATGGCTTCTTCTTGGGGAAGCTTTACTTCTAACTAGCGTTGGGGATTGCTTTTAGCATGCTGCAGTCCTTGGCTATTTCTTCAAGAACCACTCACCAAAACACCCTTGGAGAGGGTAAAGTCTTATAGGTCCCTGGTCTATCCTGTTTTTCACAAGCATTTAGGCTACAGTTAATGGTTTTTTGCTGTTGTTCAGTGGTTAAGTAGTGTCAGACTCTTTGTGACCCCATGGACCGTAGCCCTCCAGGCTTCCCTGTCCTTCACTATCTCCTGGAGCTTGCTCAACTCATGGTCCTTGAGTCAGTGAGGCTATCCAACCATCTCTTCCTCTGATGTCCCCTTCTCCTCCTGCCCTCAATCTTTCTCAGCATCAGGGTCTTTTCCAATGGGTTGGCTCTTTGCATCAAGTGGCCAAAGTATTGGAGTTTCAGCTTCAGTCCTTCCAATGAATAGTCAGGGTTGATTTCCTTTAGGATGGAGTGGTTTGATCTCCTTGCAGTCCAAGGGACACTCAAGAGTCTTGGAGAGTTCAAAAGCATCAATTCTTTCAAAAGCACCACAGTTCAAAAGCATCAATCCTTTGGCACTCAGCCTTCTTTATGGTCCAACTCTCATATTCATACATGTCTACTGGGAAAACTATAGCTTTGACTATGGGGACTCTTATAAACTTGTCAAGCAGTTTCCTTTGGGTTCTAAAGGCTGTGGAAGCTCTCCTGAAGATGGGAAGGACTAGGTTTGCAGAGATGGTCGATGGAGAGTTTTGGGTGGACTGTGGGCTAGGGACATCCTTAAAGCAGTGCAGAAACTAGGGATAAAAAGGGGACTGCCAATCAGCAACTGTCATTGTCATTTCTCCTGAAAGGAAAATAAGGTGAGTTTCTGCACACTGTAGCTCAATGAGCTTGTCATTGATTGTGGAAATAACTATAATGTACTATGGAAAGGGTAGTTCACGATCCCAAAGAAGGAAAGAAGGAAAGGCTTGCTAAACCACACTCATTCTCTTCTGTGATGGGGTTGGTAGGGTCTAAAAGGAAGAGGTAAAGTGCCCCTAGACTCACATCATCCTGCTGTGTCCCTAGATGTCATTCCAGGCGTCCCACAGTCTCCATTCAGCACCTCCCATTAAGAACTCCTGGGCTAGAGCTCAAAACCGGACAGAACACACTATAGATATCGTCTCATTACCTCCCAAGGTAATTCATTTCATCTTTCAGCTGCTCAGAAGACAAGAAAATGTCCTTTTCCTATTAAGCCAAAATTAGGCACCCTGAGGCATCTACTTATGGCTATTAAGTATTTATACGTCTATCACGTCAAAGCCATCAGTACCTGCATCCCAATGCCGCACTTCTGTCCACTTACTCTGGCATCAGAGGGGCTGGCAACCCCCCCTCTCCATCAACCCCCCTGGAGCACCCCTCTCGGCTAAACACCAAGCCCGCTAAGATGTGGCAGGAGCTCAGTTGTGACGCCATGTCTGGAGTGTATTGTCGGTGTTCTTGTTCAGTACAGGATCTGACATTCTCTGCATTGATTTTTCTCATTTTCTATTCTGTTTTGAGCTCTAGCGCAGTAGCTTTTAGTTAAGAAGTGATGCTGGAAATGCTCTTAAAGTACAGATGTCTGCTCCTATCTGTGGACTGTAGAGGCTATGCCCTAGTGTGAAGATTCCGCCTGCCAATGCAGGAGACACAAGAGTCTCGGGTTCAGTCCCCGGGTCAGGAAGTTTCCCTGGAGTAAGAAATGGCAATGCACTCTAGTATTCTTGCCTGGAAAATTCCACGGGCAGAGGAGCCTGGCGGACTACAGTCCATGGGGTCTTAAAAGCGTCTGACATGCCTCAGCAGCTGAGCAGCCATACACGGGAAAGAGAGATTATTTTCTCTGTTTGAAGGACCAAGAGACACAGAACACGGGCGGCAGCCTGAACAGACGGCCGCGACAGACGCAGAATGTCCTGAACGAAAGGACCTGAGAAACACAGTTGTATTACAGTTATTGCCATCTTATCATCATCGTGAAGCAGGCATGTTCCCCAAAAGCATGGGCTATGAAAATTAAAAGGCAGTCAACAAACTAGAGAACAATATTTGCAATAACTGTAAGAGACAAAGCTAGTATTTTAATACACTCTGAGTCCATAAATGTCAACAAGAAAAACAGTGGAAACCCCAGAGGTAATCATGCTAATGATGCCCATAAATGACTGACGAAAAGGGAACTAGAAATGATGGAAAATATGGAAACAAGGCCACAGTATGTCTGGTACTCACGGGAACAGAAGTTTAAACAACCCCGAGTTGGTGTTCAGAGTTGTTCAACGTTCTCCAATGCAGATGGCCGTGACAGACAGAGAGTCCTGAACGAAAGGACCTGTTGGGTCTGAGAAACCCATTACACGCTGCTTCTGCAAATGGACCAGCACTTGTTTTTGCTACGGCAAATCCATCATAAAGAAGGAAAATTGCATTCCAAAAATGTATGCTCCAAATATTAATTTTAATAACATTTCATAGCTTTTTTAATCATGGAAAAATGGAAATAATCTACATGACCATCTGTAACCAAAAGTGGGGTCCGACTTCTTGCTGCTCAAAAGCCAGTAAAGAGGCCAGGTTGGTGGAAGGCAAAGGTTGCCTTATTTTGGATGTGGAGGAAGACTCCTGTCCAAAGACCAGCTCCCCACCGCGACAATCAGGCGACAAGAGCTTTTATAGACGGGGGAGGAGGCCACCTGCAGAAAGAGCACCGTCAGCTCCGACAGTCATCTCGAAACAGGTCAAGCGGTGGCAGATCAATGCCATCTTGACTGTTTTAAGTACAGTTAGTCTCCACTCCTGCATCGGTTTGCTTCCGTTTCTTGAGACCACTTCTTGGAACTGTGGCAGCTTCTGTCCTGGGTAAATTCTGGCCATCATGTAGGTGGCGTCTTCCCCCGGTCGGGGTTCCAGCATCTATAAGACAGTTCACAGGACATGGCTCAGAGTATCACCAATAGCCCTTGAGAAGAAACTAAAGGTCCGTGACTTTGCTTAACGACTAAACTGTTATTATTTGGTCGCCTTTGGCTGTTTTCCTCTGTTTCTGCATGTTCTCCTGTTTTTGATTAAACTCATTATTTGGCTAAAGTTTTTCCATAGACAAAAGGCAGGTGGAGGACGTGGACGGTGGCCACAGGGTCCTGCTCCATTTCACAGCCTGAGGGGAGCAGCTGTGCAAGTCACGGTTACCGCGTGCAGAAAGCTACTCATTTCCACCCCCGCCGGGAGCACGCAAGGTTTCCTGTTCATGTCTCTCACATTCCCAGCCTCACGACACTGTGATTCCCTGTCTCAGCACCATCTGTGAACTCCTCATGGCAAGGACACTTTCTGTTTATCTTTCTATCCTCACTACCAGCCCAGTGATGACCAGATATTCAGTAAATCTAACCCACCATTTCTTCAAAAATAAAGTAGCCCATGGGTTGATTATATCCGGAAAGATCAGAGGTGTATGTCTGTGTGGGGGGAATTACAAAACTTTGGGGATTTGTACATGTACAGATTTTGAAAGTTTGGGAATATGAAACCAACAATATACCTTAAAAATATCAAATTAGGAAGCACAGAGATTTTTTTTTTTTTAAAAACCTTATACTGTCCTAAGAGACTCATAGACGGATTCCTTCCATACAATATTCTCTGAAGATGAGCTATAACAGAAGTAATGATTTTGGGTACACAAGTATATGAAAATGTCCAAATCAATAAGCAAGTTCAATTAATCCATAAAGCTAATCAACCACTAGATGTAATTTGCATTTTTATATGAAATCCATACAATTTCAAATATCAAGCCTTTCTTAAACAAAATACTAAATGGCTAGCTGTCTGTCATTGTAGAAAAAAGAAGGAGCTTTATTTGTTAAATGACAAAGAACAAAAATACATACGGAATATCCTGTAACTGTTAAAATAATGTCTCAGTTCAGTTCAGTCGCTCAGTTGTGTCCGACTCTTTGTGACCCCATGAATCGCAGCATGCCAGGCCTCCCTGTTCATAACCATCTCCCGGAGGTCACTCAGACTCACGTCCATCGAGTCCGTGATGCCATCCAGCCATCTCATCCTGGGTCATCCCCTTCGCCTCCTGCCCCCAATCCTTCCCAGCATCAGAGTTTTTTCCAGTGAGTCAGCTCTTCTCATGAGGTGGCCAAAGTACTGGAGCTTCAGCTTTAGCATCATTCCTTCCAAAGAAATCCCAGGGTTGATCTCCTTCAGAATGGACTGGTTGGATCTCCTTGCAGTCCAAGGGACTCTCAAGAGTCTTCTCCAACACCATAGTTCAAAAGCATCAATTCTTTGGCGCTCAGCCTTCTTCACAGTCCAACTCTCACATCCATACATGACCACTGGAAAAACCATAGCCTGTCTAAGTATGTCATATAATAAAAAATACTTATGTGAGAATAGGTAGAAAAAATCAGGGTACTTGTGGTCATAATCATGAAAGAGCTCATATTTATTAAGTATCTTCTCTGTTAATTTCAATATATAAGATGCATATATTATCTCTTTTAATCCTTACAATAATCCTTTGAGTTTCCATCTATTTTTAAAAACATTTTTTTTAGTTTAATTAATATAGTTTAATGTAGTTTTTTAGTTAAACATAGATCATCCCTATTCTGCTGGTTTAGAAGTCAGATCTTGGGGGTTAAGGAACACAGTCAACATGGCCCTCCCAGGAGGTTGCCTGGACACATACCCAGGCAGCCTCTTAACCACCAGGCTCTAGACCTGGTCTATCTCTAGACCTGCCCAGGAGAAATACTGTACAAAACTCATCGAACTTTTCACCTCATTGTCTCTGCTTGGTAGGACTATAGGGGAATTCACGTTTCTCTTTAAAAAATCTTCTATGTTGTCCCGGTATGACATTTACCATGGGAAAAATAGTTTTTAAAAAAGGAGTGGCAATTAGTGGATATGTTTTCACTGTGAAGGGGCTTCCCTGGTGGTGCTAGTGATAAAGAACCTGCCTGCCAATGCAGAGAACCTAAGAAACTCGAGTTCGAAACCTGGGTTCGGAAGAGCCCCTGGAGGAGGGCATGGCAACCCACTCAGTGATCTTGCCTGGAGAATCCCATGGACAGACTGTAGAGGGGCAGGCTCCCCGTCTACTGGCAGACTGCAGTCGGACATGACTGAATCGACTTAGCATGCATGCACGCATTCACTGTGAAATGAGAGTCTGGCTTAGAATCCACCCAAAGGCTCCCCTTTGCCTTTGTTAGCTTGTCAGAGCTGGGTTTCCAGGTGGGCAGACTTCCCCTCTACTTGGGGCACCAACACAGTTAAACAGAAGATTCTAGCTTGAACAACTTATGCAAAAGCCGGAAAGTCTCAGAAGAATTGATTTGATTGTCGAAACGTACGTGAGCTTTGCTGTGCCGTCCGATGTTACCTTTATTGTCCCGAGGTCAGCCTTGCAGGGACTTCCCGTGCGCGAGGTCTCTAAATGACTTTACCTGGCCAGCTCAGAGATGAGCATTCTGCCAAGGTGAGTCCACAGAATGGGCTCTGAAGAGAGTTGCCAGTCCCAATATAATTTCAAGCTAAAAAACCCAGACATAGATTGTACAGCAGTCACAGAAGGGGACTGAGTTAAGGGAGGCCTCTGGTCAAGCGTGGCCACCTCATGCAAAGAGCTGACTCATCTGAAAAGACCCTGATGCTGGGAAAGATTGAGGGCGGGAGGAGAAGGGGACGACAGAGGATGAGATGGCTGGATGGCTTCACCGATTCAATGGACCTGAGTCTGAGCAAACTCCAGGAGTTGGTGATGGACAGGGAGGCCTGGTGTGCTGCAGTCCATGGGCTGGCAAAGAGTCGGACACTGAACTGAACTGGTCACATGTTCAGGAGGTCACAGCACAGTGCCATTGGACTTTCCTCTGATGCTGTTAACTGAGGGTGCCGGAACTTGCCTTTTGAAATGCATCATGCCAGGGAGTCAAATTCAAAGTCATGTCAGCAGGACACAGCTGCACAAGCTCTGGGGTGGCCGGGTGGCTACTGAACGTGACGTAAGTAGTCCTGCTGGTATTTCATTGTAATTTACCATTAATTTCAAGCTGATGCCAATGAAATAGGACACTGTGACAGGCTAATGGTTTCCTGCCCCCTGCTGAGGGCAGCTGGAATGTTTATTTTCCTAGCTGGAGACATTGATCTCGTGACCAGGGGTCAATCACAAACACTACCCAGTGAATTATGACTAATTTAAAAATATTTTGTGAAAATACAGTTGGGTTTGACAAGAATGTGATACATGTTCACGGAGTGAACGCTGAGAATTCTCAGTAGGACAGTAAGAATATACAGTGTTCCTGGCAAGCAGAGAGGAAAAGGAGCAATTTTCTAGAGCCTACCACAAGCTTTAATGACTTATTTGGGATTCGGTAAGATGGAGACACACTTTCACTTATTTTGTTAACTTTGAGCATGGAGATACAAAAAAGAACCAGGATGAAAGATGGGCTGTAAGAAGACCCAGTTCTCACATATCTAGGTCTTTCTTAACGAGATCCTTAACCAATAATGGATGAGAGAGAAGAAGAGATTGAAATGACTCATTTCTTTCGTTGCCCATTTCAAAACATTATATGAATTAAGTGCTCACTCTCTCACTAAAATATTTAAGACCTCTTCCAGCCCAGCTTCTGCACTATCCTTCTGGAACTGCCTAACCACTGTCCACCCTAGCTCCCTCCCACGCTCTATGCGGCCACACCGCATCGCAGGACATGCTTCTCTGCTGAACATCTAGGCTGCCGGGGGTGCCCCTGACGCACCATTCACAGCCACAGAACTCGAGCAAAGCGGCTTTTCGTTTGGCCACATCACAGGATTTCCTGGCTTGTGATCCTCGGATCTTTTTCTAGCATGTGATTCTAGCAAACTGACCCACTATACCTCAGAGGTTAAAGCGTCTGCCTGCAATGCGGGAGACCCGGGTTTGATCCCTGGGTCAGGAAGATCCCCTGGAGAAGGAAATGGTAACCCACTCCATGATTCTTGCCTGGAGAATCCCATGGACGGAGAAGCCTGGTAGGCTACAGTCCACGGGGTTGCAAAGAGTCGGATGCAACTGAGCGACTTCACTTACTTACTTAGTTATACCTCAATTTAAGTTGCAAGTATTTTGAAGCCCAGAGCCAATTTCTTCTCCTTGCATCTTCTGTTCTACTGGTATCGCTTCAAGAAATTAAAGGAGCTATTGCAAAAACAGTATCTCCTTTGCTTTCAAAAGGTGTGGCCAGAATGTTTGCATGACCCACGGACTGTGACTGTTTGAAGGTCATTTTAGCAATAGAGCTATTTTGACATCTCTTGAGCAATCAGAAGCTGATCTTAATATTACATGTTATTACATCAAGCTATTACATCATTCATAATAGCCAAGACATGGAAACACCCTAAGGGCCTGTCAGCTGGTGAATGGATGAAGGTTTGGCAGATGTCTGTATCTGTATCTCTCTACATAACACAAGGCGATGTTATTAATAATTCAGCCATGAGAAGGCAGACAATCCTGCCATTTGCAACAACGTGGATGGATCTTGAGGGCATTATTCTAAGTGAGATACATCCGACAGAGAAAGAGAAATGCTGTACGATATCACTTACTTTTGTTGTTGTCCAGTTGCTAAGTCATATCCGACCATTTGTGACTCCATGGACGGCAGTGCACCAGGCCTCCCTGTCCCTCACCACCTCCTGGAGTTTGCCCAAGCTCATGTCCATTGAATCGGTGGTGCCTTCCAGCCATCTCATCCTCTGTCACCTTCTTCTCCTTCTGCCTTCAGTTTTTCCCAGCCTCGGGGTCTTTTCCAATGAGTTGGCTGTTCACATCAGATGGCCGAAGTATTGGAACTTCAGCTTTAGCATCAGTCCTTCCAATGAATATCCCAGTGAATATTGATTTCCTTTAGGATTGATTGGTTTGATCTTGCAGTACAAGGGACTCTCAAGAGTCTTCTCCAGCACCACAGCTGGAAAGCGTCAATTCTTCAGCATTAAGCCTTCTTTATAGTCCAACTCTCACGTATCGCTTACTGCTGCTGCTGCTGCTGCTAAGTCGCTTCAGCCGTGTCTGACTCTGCGTGACCCCATAGACAGCAGCCCCCCAAGCTCCCCCATCCCTGGGATTCTCCAGGAAAGAACACTGGAGTGGGTTGCCATTTCCTTCTCCAATGCATGAAAGTGGAAAGTGAAAAGTGAAAGTGAAGTCGCTCAGTCATGTCCAACCCTCAGTGACCCCATGGACTGCAGCTTTCCAGGCTCCTCCATCCATGGGATTTTCCAGGCAAGAGTCCTGGAGTGGGGTGCCATTGCCTTCTCCAATCGCTTACTAGTGGAATCTAAAATACAGATTACTGAACTTGTGAAAACAGAGTAAGATGGTGGTTTCCAGGGACTGGGGAGTGGAGAATTGGGGAGATGTTATTTACAGGTATAAATTGGAAACAAGTGAATAAATAAGCCCTAGAGATTGAATGCACAGCATGGTGACTCTAGTCAACAATGCTGTAGTTTAAACTTCAAAGTTGCTAAGAGACTGGATCTTAATTGTTCCCACTACAAAAAAGAAATGATAATTATGTGATGTGATAGAGGTGTGTACACTATAGGGGCAATCGCAGTGCAGTGTATAAAATTATCAAATCAGTACGCTGAACACCTGAAACTTTTACAGTGTTATGTCAGTTACATTAAAAATATAGTAGAAAAGCAACTGATTAAAGAAGAAAAGAGCCAGGCTTCCTCAAAATTACAACTTATCCTGAGGGTTTTCTACTGTTGTCTTTAACCTTTCAAAGCCCCCAAATGAGCAATGAAAAGATTCTAATTGAAATGAAGTTACAGATGCACCTTTTTCTTTTCATATTTTCCACCTCCCGCTCCATCCTAACCTCCCTTAGAGCAGATCCATAGCCTTGAGCTAAAGAAGAAGAATGTGACAGAGTAAAAAAAAATAATCAGTTCACAAAGCTGATATGAATCAAGTTTCTCTTTAAAACTCAAAGCCCTAAGGACACCAGAAAGGGTTCAGAGCATGGATCAAATGCTTGAGAAAGATGATAGGGCTTCCTCAGAGGCAGGAAAGATCCTTCTGGACTGGGGGCAACGGAGATGGGAAGAGGCCAAGAGACTGCAAACGTGGGGGTCTCAAGAAGGGCTGCCTGAAGTCCAGCTGCGGGGGTATCTGTATCCCAGGGTGGCTTCGAAACAGAAGCCCACTTCTTTCCCCTGTGTCGACGCCAAGAGCCACAAGAGGAGCCAGCTGGGTAGACAGATCAATCATGGGAGCAGCGTCAGCGCCCTCCAGCCAGACCACCAGGAGCACGCAGGAGGCTGAACACAACCGACTCTGCTGATGCCTTGCCATGAGGGGAGCCCCATGGGGCCCCTCTGAAACAGGTGCTGAAAAGGATTCATTCTAGAATCTGGGTGTGTGTTGGGTGATATGGGGGATGTTCAAGGATATGGGGCCTCGATCTGGATGGGGATGCTCCAGGAAACAGCTGCAGTTCTCTGGGTGGGTGTCTCTGTGTAGACGTGGGGGAATGAAGGGAGACCGAAGCTGTAACTGGCCAAGCAGCAGAGGTCAGGCACGTCAGCCACCAGAGGGGAGGTCTGGTCATTGTGTGGCTTAGGCAGTGGCCAGGGTTTGTCTGGCTTCAGAAGTGATTATGGAGCAGGCTTGTCTGATCGTCACAGAATGACCCTCAAGTGGCTCCGATGCAATCAAATGATATTCAACAGACACAAGGGGCCAGCCACGGGTAACGGGCCACTGACAGCTCCAGGCCAGCTCCCTTCACCAGTGGGGACCTGCGCACATCAGTCCCCTGGGTATTCACAGGCATACCTGCCCACTTTGATGGCCAAAATCTAGAGAGCCGGCTCCCCCATCCTCAGCTCCACCGAGACCACCAGGATCCAGGTGACTTACCTGGCCTAGGGAGACATCAAGCCCCCTTCCCAGGAGAGAGTACCGTCCTGAGGACAGAGACCACATCCAAGTCTATGTGGCTGGGAAGTCTGTTTGTGGGTCTGTTTGCACATACAAACAACCTGCACAAGACAGACAGACAGAGACGGACAGACGAGACAGAGGACCACGTGAGTGTCAGACAGAAGAGCCATGTGATCAGGAGAGGGTCAGTATCCGTGAGAGGGGTGGCTGGCTGTCCTGCATGCTTGACTCTGCAAATGATGGGGAGCGAGGGCAAGGCGGACTTGCCAGCTTGACCTCAGGACATAGTCCTGGTCCACAGGGAGTCGTGGTGGCTGGAACCAGGACTCAGGAGAGTGAAGGGAGAGAAAGAAGACGGAAGGAGACCAATGCTGAGGGCTGCGGGGCTCTTGTCAAAGGCGGACACTGGGGGGCTACGAGAAAGGAGGTGGGAACAATAAAGGACATTTTCCCACCTGTCCTTGGTCTCCAAGTGTGCTCAAACTGACTTCAGGCGGGCTGAGCTCCTGCTAATAATGGGCTTGGCCGGCAACATTTCTCGGCTCGCTTAAGCTTGCTGCAAACACACACACACACCCTATTATTAATACATACACACAACTCAACAACGCACACCCCGCACTCACAAAATACACCCCCGCACTGCACAAACCACACCTTCAAACACACGTGCCACGCACACAACATTTGTTCCTCAGTGTTCCTCTGGGTTGTTCTGAATTTTCTAGCCCAAACCCAATCTCTATTTCTTCAGTAGCCCCATAGAGCTAGGGAGCAAGAGAGAGAAAAAAAAAAAAAACAAAAAAAAAGGCTTGTTTCTCTCTGTTTCACTTGTCTTTATTGTAAAAGTTCATGGAATGATGTCCTACTGAATAGAAAATAATTAGGGCTGGGTGTGGGAAGTGCAGAGGAATGTTCCCAGCCCTGTATGACTCTGGGAAATCATTTATAATTGAGAGTTTAGACCAGCCAACTTGCTAAGCATCTTTGCAGCCCCCTGTTTCTGAGGTTGTGTGCTCCTCATTCGTAGCTTAAGAGTTAGGGTTCTACTGACATAGGTCAAGCCTGCCTCCTGGTAACAACTGCACAGAACATTCTGCTCGCTTGACCCCACACGATAAGACCTGGCCAGACCCCTTTTGTTTTGCTTATAGACACGACCTCTCTCCCTCCAGTCGGACAAGCGTCCCTCGTTTCCCCTATGCTTGAAATAGTGGCGACATGCACAGCAACTCCTTCGTCTACACAAGCAGCTACTAAAGAGTCAGTAGAGGGGTCAGCTCGTGCACGTGCACCCAGGATTGCTCCCCTGGATGGGTCCTGAGGCTGTGTCCGCTTTCCGAGGCTGGCACCCCCCTTCTTGCGCTGTGAGAACGGAACATCTCTAAAAACTGGGTTTATGGCTCAGGAAGCCTTGTCCTGGGTCTCCAGCGCTTTGCAAAATATTCAGACTCCTCCTCTCAGTGGAGTGGCAGAAACCTACTTTCAAGCTCCCCCAAGTCCTTCCCTTAGGAACTGTCCTGAGAGCGGGCTTCACGGCGCTTCCAGAGCTCAAGCAGCATGTAATGCCACATGGGCGACACTGGATTCAGCTACCGGAATATGCGCGAGCTGAGGAGCTTCTGACGGTCAGAGCAGAGCCACCAGGCTCCGCTGTCCGTGGGAGTCTCCAGGCAAGAATGCGGCAGTGGGTTGCCATTCCCTCCTCCAGGGGATCTTCCCGACCCAGGGATCGAACCAGCGTCTCTTATGTCTCCTGCATTGGCAGGCAAGTTCTTTACCACTAGAACCACCTGGGAGGCCCTCAAGCCCAGCAGTTGTGCCTTTTTCTACATTGATGCATTTGACCTTCACCTAGACCTGTTCACACAGAAAAAGTTCCAGGCCAGCCCCCCTGTTCCGCATGCCTGAGAATTTCTGGCAGCATTCTATTTGCTGTGTGGACAGGTACTAACTGTCAGCCTGCTGTGTGGACAGGTACTAACTGTCAGCCCGTGCCTAAGTTTGGAGTCCCCTGAGGGCAGACTCAGTCACAAAGACCTGAGTACAAGATGACTCAGGAGGTTGGGGAGGGCAGTGGGGAAGGTCACAGAGACGCGAAGAAACCAAGGAAAGGTGCACAGAGGCAGTGCTACCTCTGCAGGCAGCTGGGGACCGATCCCACATAGTCATGCGGACCATCCTTCCAGGGAGCCCCTCCCCTCAACCCATGGGGGTTTGTCCTGGAGGCTTTGGATGCCCAGAGTTTCTGGGGTCCCTGGGTTTGAACTCAGCAAAGCCCACACTGCCAAGCAACAAAGTGGGCAGGACACAGCTAAGAAGCTATCAGCAGGCAGAGACCTGTCTACTATAGCTCAGTGACACACAGGTGTGTGAGGGTGTGTGTGAGGGTGGGAGCTGGGTGGGCCACCAACAGTGTCTACCCCAGCTGTTGGCATCAGTTCACATAAGCGTCTTGGTTATAGTGTTCATGCAGAACTTGTAGGTCAATCATATTCAGAGTGATAGAGAAAATATCTCTTGGGTGGGTCAGGAAAATAGGATTTTCTAAATTAAAAACGAAGGAAAACAGGGCTGCTTTTATGCACCACCTCTCTCCTAACTTGGACTTACTGACTAGCTGCCTTTCAGGATGCTTTGGGTGTGGACTTTTACCCCTTCTCTGGTACCCTGCCCCAGCAAACCAGGGATCAGAAAGATGAGCGTGCCCTGGAACGCTCTGAAAGCATCTTTTTCTTTTGTCTTTTTTCTGAGCACAATATACTTCTGTCTGGCTCCCAGAAAGAGGGGCATGAGTAGGGTTGGAATTAACATGAAAACAGCAGAAATCCAAACAGGAAAAGGTAATTTCATCTTATGAAATTCAAAATAGGCTTTCGTGGGACTAGGGCACTCCACAGCCCTGAGTGATGGCGAGAAAAGATTAGCCTCCCTTTCTGCAGCCTGGCTGGGCCCTCTGGGCATGGGCTGGCCTGGGAGGGGAGCCCACCCCTTGCTGCCTACGGGGCCTGGGAGGGCATAGGCAGGGGCAGTTTCGATTTCCCCTTCCCAGACCTGCCTGCTAGGGGAGGGCTTGTCTACTGAAGCTTCCTGGGCAGAGGCGTCCTGGCTCTGATCGCTTCTGGGGACTTGGGGCCCCAGACGTGGCTCAACACACATCAGAAGCCTGGGGCCATGGTCAGAGGAAGTGTGCTAGGTTTGAAGTGTGCTGGGTTTAAACGTTTGAGCCTCTCTGTTACCGAGGCCAGCAGGTCTACTGCAGGCCCCACCACCGTGGCCTGAACAAGACTCCTCCACATCATGGAGGACAAGGCAGAGACTCAGGGAGGAAAACAGCTCTTTAAGAGCCAAGGGGATGCCACGTGGGAAAATACAGAGCCCTGACCAGCTGGCAGAAGGCCTTCAGCTCCAGAGATAAGCAGAGCATGCAGGGAGGGGATAGAGATATCCTTATCCTAAGGGACAAGACCTCAGGTGGGAACCTGCCCTCCACCACCAGGGAGCGCCCGCGGCCTTAGAGAGGAGCCAGTGGGGGCAGGGCTCCAGAAATAAAAAGGACTTTCAGTTTGTTTCAGTTCAGTCACTCAGTCATGTCCGACTCTTTGCGACCCCATCGACTGCGGCACGCCAGGCCTCCCTTTCCACCACCAACTCCCAGGGTTTATTCAAACTCACGCCCATTCAGTCAGTGATGCCATCCAACCACCTCATCCTCTGTCGTCCCCTTCTCCTCCTGCCTTCAGTCTTTCCCAGCATCAGGGTCTTTTACAATGAGTCAGCTCTTCCCATCAGGTGGCCAAAGTATTGGAATTTGAGCTTGAGCATCAGTCCTTCCAATGAATATTCAGGACTGATTTCCTTTAGGACTGACTGGTTGGATCTCCTTGCAGTCCAAGGGACTCTCAAGTCTTCTCCAATGCCACAGTTCAAAAGCATCAATACTTTGGGGCTTAGTATTTATCCCCAAAGACTGAGCTCCTCCCAAAGGATTTTTAGATCTTGAATTAAACTGTTTAAAGGTAGATTAGACAGACAGTAAAGAATCTGCCTACAATACAGGAAACCCAGGTTTGATCCCTGGGTTGGGAAGATCCCCTGGAGAAGAGAAGGGCAACCCACTCCAGTATTCTTGCCTGGAGAATCCCATGGACAGAAGACTCTGACAGGCTACAGTCCATGGGGTCACAAAGAGTTGGACTAACACACACACACACACACACACACACACAAACTCACAGGTGTTTAGCGCTGGTGAGTATAATTTTGCCCAGTTAAATGCTTTGAATTGAATGCTGTCAGAAAGTGGTTGGATATTTTCAGTACAGATTGTGTCTAGACTGAGCAAGGCTAAAGCCGAACATGGCAAAGAGAAGGCAGTCTTTGCTATTAGCCAGGATGCGGGGGCAAGAGGGGGTGCCATTCTGTGGTTTGGACGTGCTCCATCTCACCTGTCCAGATGTGACCATGGAGAGGTCTTGGTCTTGCTCCATCAAGGTCACAGACGGGCATTGTCTGATGGAGATGTCCTCACATGGAGAAGCCCAAGGTCAGCGCTGTGTGCCTGGTCAGCTCCCAATGTCAGGGGCTGCTCTCCAGCGAGACTTTGTAATAAAAAGACAGCAATGACATTAGCTGGCTAAGGACAGGCCTATCCGTGTAGTACCTCAGGAAGTGCACAAGCCAACTGTACTTCATAGGAAAAGGTCATCTCTTAAGAAGAAGAAACTATGAATCAAGTAGAAATGAAATCTTTTTTTTTAACCAAATGGCTTCCCATGATTTGTAAAAAAACAAAACACAACTTGGATCCAGACTTAGCAAAATCCTGCACAATGTATTTCAGTTAGGTTAGTGAAGTTTATTGGAGAAGGAAATGGCAGCCTACTCCAGTGTTCTTGCCTGGAGTATTCCATGGACAGAGGAGCCTGGCGGGCTTCAGTTTATGAGGTCACAGAGAGGTGGATATGACTGAGCGACTAACACACACAGAGACTAGTTTATGTTTAAAAGTACAGTTTAGAAATACACATTAAAAATACTTCTCTAACCCATGATTATCACATGATTTTCCAGGTTTTAATACTAGAGTTTATCTCAAAGACAGTGATCAATACAGTTGAATCCATCCAATTCAATTCATATGTGTCAAAACACACCACAAATAGAACTGAAAGACATCTAATTTTAAAAAGTGTTTCAAACAAATATGAAAACTGGAAACATTATTATCTATCTCATATATATTATTAAAAAGGCACTAAAACTTCAGTAAAATGGACAAATGTGTGGTCAAATATATACAAATTATGATGAATGATTAGTAAAGATTTGGATAAATATCTAGCTGTGTTAATAACCAAAGTAATCTAAACAATGAGAATATACAATTATAAACAATCACATTATAATAAGAGACATTACTTTGCCAACAAAGGTCCATCTAGTCAAACCTATGGTTTTCCCAGTAGTCATGTATGGATGTGAGAATTGGACTATAAAGAAAACTGAGTGTGAAAGAATTGATGCTTTTGAACTGTGGTGCTGGAGAAGACTCTTGAGAGTCCCTTGGACTACAAGGAGATCAAACTAGTCAATCCTAAAGGAAATCAACTCTGAATATTCATTGGAAGGACTGATGCTGAAGCTCCAATACTTTGGCTACCTGATGCTAAGATCTGACTTACTAGAAAAGATTCTGGGAAAGGTTAAAGGTAGAAGGAGAAGGGGATGACAGAGGATGATATAATTGGATGGCCTCACTGACTTAATGGATATGAGTTTGAGCAAACTCTGGGAGAGGGTGAAGGACAGGGAAGCCTGGTGTGCTGCAGTTCATGGGCTCACAAAGAGTTGGACATGACTGAGCAACTGAACAACAATAATACTATGTACTAAACCATGAGTGATCTTTTTAAAATGGAAAATGCCAAATAACCATGATAATTTGTCAAAATTAACACCCTGTTATACTGCTGGTTGAGTTATAAATTGTTCCTACATTCCTTGAAACTAGTTAGATTTCTAGAAATCTAACCTGAGAAATTATTTCAAAACACAAGGATTTCTATACAATCCAGTTATGGCCATAATATTTAAAATGGGAGAAAAACTGGAAATAGCTCAAAGAGTTAGGATGAAACAGATTATGACTTTCTATGAAATGTAATGTTACGGATCATATTTTGCAGAGATTTCACAATGCTTTGGGAAATTTTTTCTCTTTAACATTTATCTGCAAAAAAAGATACAGCGTTGCTTAGTTGTGGTTGACCTTTAAGTTATGAAGGGCTTTTACAGGATAGTTATTACTTTTATCATGAAAGTAACGAATAATTTTTCATTTCTTATCTAACACGGTAACAAATGGCTGATTTAAAGAACACGAAGGTTCTGTTGTTAAGGACCTTTTCCTCAGTGTTGAGTTAAATAACTGAGTCCTGTTCACCTTAAATAACTAGATTCTGTCTCCAGATCAAACCACATATTCAGAACAGTTTAAAAATAATTAAGAATGATTCACTGTGTAAAGCAGCCCTTTTTTTTTTTTTTTGCTCTGACATATGTAGAAATCCTTCTCTTTTTGAGGAAAAATAATTTGGTCTTTATTATTCCAACACAGAGTGGGTGTCTGTCATGAATGAAAATGTCAATGTATTTTAATAACAGAATCTATCTTTTGGTATCACAAAGGAATTAATTATTCATGGCACCCACTGCAATGAGATGCTGTTCTCCTCCTGTGCAGCGTGTGGGCCTGGCATTACATTATTAATGTTCCCTATTTACTGAGGCACACTGCGAAAGCAACTCCATAGACGTGCTGAGTGTCTCATCCTGTTCATTTGGAATGATCGGTAAAGTGGACATTCACTGAATTATTATGATGACGTTACAATTTTATGTGGTACTTTAGAAATAATCATAAAAAATTTGGCAGAGGAGCAAATCATGAAAACACGTTTTTGGAAATTACCACCAATTCTTGTGAACCTAAGAGTGTGAGTGAGTGACAGCTGCTCAGTCATGTCTGGCTCTTCGTGACCCCATGGACTGTATGGCCCACCAGGCTCCTCTGTCAGTGGGATTTCCCAGGCAAGAATACTGGAGTGAGTTGCCATTCCCTTCTCCAGGGGATCTTCCCCACCCAGAGATCGAACACAGGTTTCCTGCATTGCAGGCAGATTCTTAACCATCTGAGCCACCAGGGGAGTCTACTATTGAGATACTACTAAGTATAAAGACAGGTCAACTAAAAAGTATCAACAGATACTTGCTTGACTTTATCTTATAGTCTATAGACAACACATTAGATTATGTAATGAAACCATCCACCTTTTCCAAAGGAATGCCTGAGACAGAGGTAGCAATAAAGTTATAAATGACAATCATCAATCAGATGAAATAATTTAGAAGCTTATCTAAAGAACCCTGTATTCCCAAGGCCACAAGTGGCTCCTGGAAGTTCCTTGTAGGGACCAAGATGCCTGCAGCTTTCTTAATTTTGCTTCCTCCATTACCTGTCTGCTGTGATGCTACAGCTTCACACACCTGCACCTCCATCCTCCCCCACCTTGTCCCCACCCCATCACACAGGCAAGCTGACTAGACCAAGAGAGATGCCCACCTCTGCTGGGCCAATTAGATTCTCTGCCCAAGGAATTTGGAACTTGACACCTGGCGACAAGTTGCCACGCAGTGGTGACCACTGGATGTATAAACTCATTTTGATCCTCAATAAGGTACGCATACAATGACCCAGCGGCCCAGCAATTCTGTTCTTAAGTACATGCTCAAAAGAACTTGAATGATATACTCAGATCGGTACACACTTAAAGCAGAATTATTCACAACAGCTGAAAAGAGGAAATGACCCAACTGACTATCAACAGATGAATAAATACAGTCACTGCTTCCAGTTTTCCCCCATGCCTTCCTGGAGGCTCAGCTAGTGAAGAATCTGTCTGCAGTGCAGACCTGGGTTCCATCCCTGGGTTGGGAAGATCCCCTGGAGAAGGGAAAGGCTACCCACTCCAGTTTTCTGGGCTAGAGAATTCCATGGACTGTACAGTCCATGGGGTCACAGAGTTGGACACAACTGAGCAAATTTCACTTTCATTTGCCTTGAAGTGATGGGACCAGATGCCCATGTCAGTATTTCCAGGAATGAGTAATTACATAGGCTAGTGAGTGGGAGGAGTATTCCAGCTGTTTTGGGGAAATATGGGGATTTCCAGGAATTGGACTTTCTGACCTTTATGGCCATGCCACCAGTGGGTTGTTGTTTAACTTGATGCTGTGTTCAGTTCAGTTCCTCAGTCATGTCTGACTCTTTGCAACCCCATGGACTGCAGCATACCAGGCCTCCCTGTCCATCACCAACTCCCGGAATTTACTCAAACTCATGTTTATTGAGTCAGTGATGCCATCCGACCATCTCATCCTCTGTCATCCCCTTCTCGTCCCACCTTCAATCTTTCCCAGCATCAGGGTCTTTCCCTGATGAGTCGGTTCTTCGCATCAGGTGGCCAAAGGACTGGAGTTTCAGCTTCAGCATCAGTCCTTCCACTGAATATTCAGGACTGATTTCCTTTAGGATGGACTGGTTGGATCCCCTTGCTGTGTTATAATGATCATATTCTGAGGCTCAGCATCTTGCCATCATGAACCTGCTTGGTTCTAATCAGTTTATGTTATGTCCTTGGTCTATGTCATTCCTTTAAAAGTTGTGCTCATACAATGAAATACTGTTCAGTCATAACAATGTATGATGTACTGATACATGTTACAATGTGGATGAACCTCAATATATTACGCTAATGAAAGAAACCAGTGACAAAGAGCACATATTACATGTTTCCACTTATGAGAAATTTCCAGAATAGGTGAATCCACAGAGGCAGAAAACAGACTGGTGATAGCTAGGGGCTGGGGGAGAGGGTTTAGGGAGCATAACTGTTGATGGGTATCTTGGTCTTTGGGGGCTGCTGTAAAAAGAAAGTCATCAGATGGTGGCTTCGGGAAAACAGAAATTTATTTCTCCTGGTTCTGGAGGCCGGAAGTCTAAGAACAAGGTGCTGGAAGATTTGGTGTCTGGTGAAAGCCTGCTTTCCCATAGAAGACTGTCTTCTATGTGTCCTCACAGGGCACAAAGATCAAGGGATCTCTCTGGGGTCTCTTTTATAAGGAGAGCAATCCCCTCTCAGAGGCCGCACCTCCTCGTATCATCAGGAGTATCAAATTTCAACATATGAATTTGGTGAAGTGAAAGTCGCTCAGTCATGTCCAACTCTATACAGTCCATAGAATTCTTCAGGCCAGAATACTGGAGTGGGTAACCTTTCCCTTCACCAGGGGATGTTTCCAACCCAGGGATTGAACCCGGGTGTCCTGCATTGCAGGCAGATTCTTTACCAGCTGAGCCACAAGGGAAGCCCAAGAATTCTGGAGTGAGTAGCCTATCCCTTCTCCAGCGGATCTTCCTGACCTAACAGGAGGTATTTATCCTTAGGGGCTTTCCAGATGGCTCAGTGGTAAAAGAATTCACCTGCCAAGGCAGGAGACGCATATTCCATCCCTGGGTTGGGAAGATGCCCTGGAAAAGGGAATGGCAACCCACTCCAGTATACTTGCCTGGAGAATCCCATGGACAGAGGAACCTGGTGGGCTACAGTCCATGGGGTCGCAAAGAGTCAGACTCGACTTACCAACTGAGCATACACACTTCCCCTTTGTCCATAGAAATGGGTATAGGATTTTCTTTTTGTTTGTTTTTGGACAAGCTATGCAGTGTGTGAAATTTTAGTTCCCTGATCAAGAATTGAGCTTGGTCCTCAGCAGTGAAAGCATGGAGTCCTAACCACTGAGTTGCCATGGAATTCCGGGGATTTCCTTTCAAGGAGATGAAAATGTTTTGGATTTAGGAAGAAGTGGCAGTTGTACAACATTGTGAATACACCAAATGCCACTGGGTTGCACAATTTAAGCAGGTAATTTTATGTAATATAAATTTCACTGCAGTAGCAAGCAATTCATGTAGAGCTGAGGTCAGGAGCTGGCACCTAGCACTGCCAGACAGATGCTAAACGAAGCTCGGTGGGAACACAGACTGGGAGCCAGCAGAGGAGATTGGCTGGAGAGAAGAAGGTGGATCACGCAGGCAGAGAGGGCAGAGGCCAGTGGGCAGACCAGTCACGTGTGGCCAGTGACTTGCCAGTCGGTTCTCCCAGCATCCTCTGCATCCCCACGAATGCCCTGTTCTCTCAACTCAAATGGATCTCTGCTTCTCACAACCCAACAGTTTCAGGCTAAGACAGCCTCTTTACAGCAGAATCCTGGGGAGCTGCGTACTAGCCACTAGGCCAGGCCGGGCCTGCAGGTCAGGGGTCACGACCGCGTTGTTGTCCCTCTGCACCCAGAGTCTAACAAAGCAGGCGCTGGGCTGCTGCTCGCTGAATGGAATCACTGAGTGCGCACTGAAATGATGATCAGGAGCTTTACAAAAGACACCCCCGCAAGGGGACGGCCCCTGCCAGAACCTAGGGTCAGAGGCCCAGCGATTACAGACCCGGAAGCAGCCTGAGACCCGTCAGAATCCAGCCAGGGCAGCCACGGCCGGCAGGACCACAGGGCCTGCTGTCTGCTTGAGCGGAAATCCGATCTGGCAGAAGAGCCGGCCGACAGGAAGGAGCATCTCCCGCGGCTTTCGCTTAGAAGTGACGGCATCTTCCGGTGATTCCCTTTGAAACAGAATCCAAGCTCCCCATGGGCGATCCCTCCAGGAGTGGACCTCAGCTGCGTGTCCCGCTCTGTCCACAGTCACTGTGGGAAAAGAATCTAGGGACGGAGTGGTTAATCATAGCAACCCCTGTCTCCACAGTGGCGACCGCTGGAGCACCTCCCAAAGCTCCTCCGGCGTCCTCCAGCATCGCCCCTGACCCTTAGTGCCGTGCGCGCACAGACCCGGAACTATAAGCACTGCCTTCTCGCAAGTCTCTGATTCCAAACAGCTCTCTCTCTCTGGCCCTCCTTCCCTTCCTCTCTCCCTCCATCCTGATCACCCTTCTTCCTCTTCACAGTCTCCCTGGGCTCTTTCCTCCACTGAGTGCGTGCCTTGCTCAGTTGCTTTAGTCCAGTCGGACTCTGTGATTCCACAGATCATAACCCATTAGCATTCTTTGTCCATGGGACTTTTCTGGCAAGAATACTGGAGTGGGTTGCCATGCCCTCCTCCAGGGGATCTTCCTGGCCCTTTGACTGAACCGTGTCTCTTACGTCCCCTGCATTGCAGGTGGATTCTTTACCGCTGAGCCACTGGGGAGGCCCATCTTCACATTTAATTAACATCTTGAGCTGGTGACGGTTTAGCCTCACTCTGGTCCAGAACTCTAACCCAAGCTCCAAACCCACAGAGCTAACCACGTGTCAGGTCACCTGATACCAGCTGGTACCCAAGACAGCTGCCCAGGCCACACTTCCCTCCTCCTCAAATCTGTTCCTCACCTTGTTCCCTCAACTCCTCAGTGCGAAATCTGGGAGCAGCCCTTGTTCCCTCCCCCTTTGCCACCTTCCCCTGCAATCAAGTCCACAGCATGGCTTAATTAGGCTCTTGAGTACTTCTCTTTTCCCCCTTGGCCAGAGCTCTTTTTATTCTTGACAGGGAAAATAAATTGAATAAGAAAACATCTTTTGCACATTGCCCTGTTATGCAACTAATTTAGAGTTAGTTAGATACCAGAGGGGAAAAAATTCAGATAGGAGAGAAACCTCTGAAAACAAGAGTAGTGCCAAAGTGTTTCATTTTAAGTGGTAAGCAGGGGAGGATACAGGTTTTGTGGGACCTGAAGCTATGTATTTTGGGCGATCTGTCAAATGTTTGTTAAGATTCCTTCTTACATGCTTTATGTAGCGGTCTGAGCGGACCCGCAGTCCAGACTGGAGCAAAAGAACAGAGGCAGAGTACCCTCCAGGAAACAAGAGTTCATTTGGAAAATTCCTTCTCTGGCTTTCGGTTTTCCTGTTTGGGATTCTGTGTATAACAGAGTTCAGGGATGACCGTAGGCAGCTGTGGGTCTCTTTCCTTGCCATAAGATGCTGGAGGAGTTGGAAGGATGCAGGTAAGTGAGAAGATAGATGGCTGTCCTGGAAGCATAGGCCCCTGGATGTTTCTGGAACGTTACTCCATCCACTCCAGGCCAGAATACTGGAGTGGGTTGCCAATTCCTCCTCCAGGGGATCTTCCCAACCCAGGGATCGAACTTACGTCTGTTATGTCTCCTGCGTTGGCAGGTGGGTTCGTCACCACTAGCGCCACCTGGGAAGCCCTTCATTCAAGTCAAGTCTAGCATCCATCCACTCCACCCCCTGCGCTACACTGGCTGAAGGGCCTTCTCACTGCTCTCCTCCTGACCCGGTGCAGTCAGAACGATACCTAAAAAGCTCAGATTTAACTCCAGCAGTGAAATAAAAAGACGCTTACTCCTTGGAAGAAAGTTATGACCAACCTAGACAGCATATTAAAAAGCAGAGATATTACCTTGCCAACAAAAGTCCGTGTAGTCAAAGCTTTGGTTTTCCCAGGAGTCACGTATGGCTGTGAGAGTGGGACTATAGAGAAAGCTGAGCACTGAAAAATTGATGCTTTTGAACTGTGGTGTTGGAGAAGACTCTTGAGAGTCCCTTGGACTGCAAGGAGATCCAACCAGTCCATCCTAAAGGAAATCAGTCCTGAATATTCATTGGAAGGACTGATGCTGAGGCTGAAACTCCAATACTTTGGCCACCTGATGCGAAGAACCAACTCATTTGAAAAGACCCTGATGCTGGGAAAGATTGAAGGTGGGAGGAGAAGGGGATGATAGAGGATGAGATGGTTGGATGGCATCACTGACTCAATGGACATGAGTTTGAGTAAACTCCAGGAGTTGGTGATGGATAGTGAGGCCTGGTATGCTGCAGTCCATGGGGTTGCAAAGAGTCGGAGACGACTGAGTGACTGAACTAAACCCCTGCTTGAAGTGATCCAGGATTTTGATGCCAGTGTGCAGAAACAAGTCCAGGCTCCCTGATCCAGCATCTTCACAGCCCTCCTTATTCTGTCCCCATTCCTCTCTCCTGGAGTTCCTCTGAGCAGGTGTCTCAGCCCCCTCACATCCTAGGAAGAGTGGAGGACAGTTTGGCCCCTTCGGATCATCCATCTTGATGCCCCTGGGCCTTTGCACCTGCCACTCCCCAAATCCACAGCCTCATTCCTTCCCTGTCTACTTGATAAACACCTGCCCCCTTTCCAAGAGGGTTCAAGGATCAGGATTCCATGCACGTGTTCACGAGCATTTGCCACGTGCTGCGTGGGGCACAGTGGACCCAGGCCAGGGCTGGCCTTCTGGAGCTGCCGCTTCTGTGTAAGGAGGACACAGACCAAGGATGTGCAACTCAAGAAGTGCTGCCAGGGGACGTGTCGGGGGAGCCCTGCCCAAGATGGCCGATGATCCAGTTGACAAGCACTGTCCTCATTTTAGGAGCAAAAGTCTTATGTCCCAGGATATGGCTGGTCAAGAAGGAGGACCCAGAAGAATAGTCAGTAAGCAGAAGAGATGGCAGGAGGATGCGGAGAGGTTTCCAGGTAGCTGAGCCTGCCCTGGTAAAGGGGGAAGGGTTGCCTGAATAGGCAAGTTCCAAGAGCAGAAGCAAGCCTTGTCTGACTAGGATGAGCCAACCTTTCTGGAATAACCCCTCTACCCTCATGTGCCACATCTGCCCCCAGAAATGACCCTTCTCTCCTCTGAGGTCCTACAATGCATATGCATTTTAAATAGGCTTTTTGTTGTTTAAACTATACATCCAGGAAAGTCTAAAAAAATTACTGAAACGTGCATATAAGTGACTGCACAGCAGGACATGAACATTAACTGCAAACAGTAAAGAAATGAAAGTTAGAAATACATCACATAGACATTTTTAAACTTACGACTTCACTTGCTAAGTTTACCGATTTTCCTATAAGTGACTTCAGGCCAGAGCCCATTGCCTAAGCCCACGTGTCTGGGGTTAGCAGCGGGAATGTAGTAAACATTTGCAGGATGGGTGACACTTGAATTGCGCTTGTTTGTTCCCAGAGCACCTTTCAAGCACCCACTGAATTAGAACCGAATAAAAGCAAAGTTATTTTTAATATGACAAGCAGAGAAGTGTTAATCCCAGGGATGTCAGTTTCCAAGGCTCCCTGAGACGCCAGGAGAGCAGAAGGCAGGAGACACCCAAGGCCAGGAGCATTTAGAGACAAAGCATGCTTGCGAGAGAAAAGAAAGTTATCATGAGCCCAGGCTTTGCCGAAGAGTCTAGACCAAACTGAAATGACGCGGGGCTTTGTTCTCTCTCTTTGTCCTCAGATTCTAAGGCCCAGGAAGACAGAGAGCGTCTTGGTCTTGTTCACCTCTGTGCCCTGAACTTCCAAGAGCAGTTGCACTTGGCAGCTTTGCTCAGCCCTCACCCACAGCAGTCACTTAAATAAAAGCTCCTTGCTCGAGGTGTGGTCCAGGAGCTGGGACCCCACCCCAGACCTATGGCTCAGAACGTGCATCTGAACTAGTTTTCTGTCCCATGAGTATTACCTTTCGAGAAGACCCGTTTTAAAGGACAGCCTAGGTTGGCTATAAAATCAATTAGCACTGAGGCTTCCTCGCCCACCTGGAAAATGTATCTTTCATCTTTGAATGCCCTGCTCAGGTGTTCTTTGTATGAGAAACTTCCCAGACATCTCCCCTGTTGCCATCACGCCATCTGCCAGTCTGCCCTACGCTCACCCTTCTGTTGAGACATTTATCACACAGCGACGCAATTTGGTTTCCCTGCCTGTCTTTCCCACCAGATGGGTTAGCCAGACTGAAGTCCTTGAGACAAGAGAAGGAATCTTACTTTTCTTTGCATCCCAGGTTCAGTTCACACACTGAACTGATGAGTGATTTGCCTGGTGTGTGCTGGCCGGTGGGCTCTCTCTTTGAGTCCCTCATTCTAGAATCCCAAACTTCACCAAGAGAAGTTTTCCCCCCTTCCTTCCTTCCTCCTTTCCTTCCAGTGGAAATTCAGGAACTCAAGAAATATTCCTTTTGGTGGCCCAGCCGACCCAAATTCCTTTTGTGCTATCATAATTAGGCAGAACACATATTCAAAGTGAAAAAGCAAATTCCCAAGATGATTCCTCAAAACACAGCAGCAAAGAACGCCACGGCATTTTCAGCGGTGTCAGGATTTCGTAGCCTCTCCCAGGTAGCAAGGAGAGCGGCCACTTCATCCATCCAGTAGGAACATTTTCTCATCCATGTGAACTTCTGAGGAAGTGATGACAAAGTCGAGGGCTTCAGATAGAACAGGATGTGTGTGATATCAGGCTTGGTGTTTATGCTGCAGTCCTTACACAGACTGGCATCATGTACTGGGGCTATGAGCTCTTTGAAGGCACCAGCTCTGCCTCGGACATCTGAGTGTGGCTTGGCACCTGACGCAGCATCCAGCTCAGAAGAGACTCACAGAGATGGTCATCTCCGTTGAAGACAGGTGGACACGTGGTTCCAAGTCAAGTCCAACTCTGTGTGCCCCGAGCAAAGCACACAACCTACGCTAGACCATTGTCTCTGTTACAAAGCGATGCCGTTAAAACAGCTACATCATCTCTGAGGTCACACGCCACAGATAGATAGCACTGGAAGAAGAATTATGGCCATCTTCCTTGATTTGCTCACTTCTGCCTGAAGGGCTGGTGAAATTGCTGATAAATTCATGTGAATTTGTAAGATGTTACCATTTTGATAACTGAAGTATTGAATGATCACTAAATAACTCTTGTTCTCACTAGGGTTTTTTTTTTTCATGGTTGTTCATCAAATTTAAAAGGAAACCCTCTTGGAAAAGTAAAATAGAAAAGATCTCCTTAAATACATCATTCAGCAATGCAGGAGGATATCCTTTAAATCTCTCAAGAATGTCCCCTAAAGGGCTTTTTCTAAGTAATCCAGTGAATCTGAACACTGCTTTATGGACCAAAATGTGCTCAAACTGGGTTGTGCTTCAAAGTTAGCCAGGCAGTTTTGTTTTCTTAATACAACCCCATGTGAGGTGTTAACTAATGCACACAGAGTCTTTGGGTGTTATCCTTAAAAAAATGTCCCCTTTTCTGCTTGATTCAGCCTTGAGCCAGTGCACATCGTGGGCAATGTAACGGTGTCCTGGATTTCAGCCCCTAATGGCCTTCTTCACCAGGTGACTTGGTGCAGTGTGCAGACTTCACAGCTGTGCATGGCAACCCCGTTCTCAACTTCCCCACAAATTCTGATTAAGGGATTTGGATGAAGCTGTGATTACATAGCTTTAGCAAGTTCCCCAGGTGAGTCAACACACTAGCATATTTGAGAAACACTACTTTATTATACATATACTCAGCAGTCATATTTATATACAATGCATCTTTGCACTTAGTTATCAATGCTTTAGTATAGCTCTCCAGTAAATCAACCCTGAATATTCAATGGAAGGATTGATGCTCAAGCTGAAGCTCCAATACTTTGGCCACCTGATGTGAAGAGCTGACTCACTGGAAAAGACCCTGATGCTGGAAAGATTGAAGGTGGGAGGAGAAGGGAATTACCGAGGATGAGATGATTGGATGGTATCACTGACTCAAAGGACATGAGTTTGAACAAACTCCGGGAGTGAAAGAGAAGTCTGGCGTGCTGCAGTTCATGGGATTGCAAACAGTTGGACATGACTTAGTGCCTGAACAACAACAAAGTGCTTCCTACATGTCAAAGAAAATGAGTGTGGCTTTTGGTTGAAGCTATGATTTGGAAATTTTGTTATATACTGTATAAAATACCTCTTGAGCCATTGCTGTAGCTAAGAAGCACCAACGTGGATCTCATTGGGACCAGACTCTGCTATGAACTAACCTGGCTCAGTGAAGGAACCTGGTGTCAGCATGCCCTCCAAGCCCTGGGCACATGCCCCCTGCCAAGAAGAGCCCCTCTCAGCTCCTGTCAGCACAACTCCTGCGATGCCCTGCTCTGCACCTGTCTCTCTGGGCCAGCGGTCCCCTGGCGATAGTTCTGATGAAGCCTCCTGGGCAGAAGTCATCCCTAAACAGAAGAAGGCCATATGTGGTTCTCTGTCTTGATAGATGTTGCACTTGGACTTCCTTGAAAGACTGTGGCCTGCTCTGGTAGCAGGGATGCCAGCAGCCAAGCCCTGGCCCCTCAGCCCTGCCTGTTGTGAGGAGTGGCAGCTGCTGTGTGGACGATGAGCTTGCAGGAGCATGGAGGGAGTCAGTAGCAGCGTGGACCCCAGGGGCCTCTGTCGGTAGCCAGTGAGGGAGTAATTAAAATGGCAGGGCTGAGGCCTGAGTGAGTTTCGCTGCCCATATGTTGCCAGAAACTCTGTGCTTTTAAGAGAAGACAAACACTGTGTATCTTCTCCTGTTAAGGAATGGGGTGACATGACATGCCCCTGCTGCCTCCCCAAGAGGAGATAAAAGGAGTCATCACATTAAATTGGCGGTACTCACCCCCACCTGAATACGGCAGTAAACTCATTATCTGTATTACATTTCGTCTAGAAAGAAGCCTGGAAGTTGTCATGATAAATGTTTCCAATCTTTTTTCTATCCTAAGCATCTCATACCACTTTCCTACAAAAGATGCTTCGAACACTCTTTGGAAGGGAATTCTTACTTCACTTGGTAAATAGCTTGTCTGATGTTGATTGATATCTCATTCATTCCCTTCAAAACATGAGGCAGCATTCACTGAAATATACAACGTTAAAAGATGCTACACACGCATGGACCACATATGCAGCTGGGCGAGAACTAGCCTCCTAAGGCCCCCTGCTCAGCTGTGAGCCTGGGCAGCAGCTGGCTGATGGCAGGCGTGTCTTGCTGAGTTAGGGATGTGCCCACAGAAGGTGAATTGGGAGAGAGGCATAATCTACAGAACTGGGGCTGTCACACCCCCACCAGGGAGCGCACATCCTTGGCCTTATCAGACTTTCATACCCAGAATTAAATCTGAAGCGCATTAAAAAAAATAGGAACCTTCTTCAGTAAGTTAAACATAGAATTACCACTCTCTCCACTTAGAAGTATACATCCAAGAGAAGTGAAAACACATGTTCACACAACAACTTGTACATGAACGTTCACGGCAGCACTATTCACAATCGCCAAATGGTAGAAACAACCCAAGTGCCCACCCACTGATGAACGCACAGACAAAATGTGGTCCAGCCACATAGTGGAATATTATTCGGTCAGGAAACAAACGAGGTCCTGACAACAAGCTGCAATGCAGATGAGCCTTGGAAATACGATGCTTGGTGAGAGAAGGAAGCCAGCTACAAAAACACGTATGATGTGACTCCACTTATGTGACAAGCCCAGAATAAGCAAATACATAGAAGCAGAAAGCAGATTGTGGTTGACAGGAAGCTTGGGAGATGGAGGGATGAGAGTGACCGCCTTAATGGGGTCGGGTTTATTTGAGGGTGATGGAGTGATCTGGAGCCAGGAAGTGGTGATGATTGGGAAACATTGTAACTATATTAAATGCCACTCAGTTGTATGCTTTAAACGGCTGACATGGTGAATTCTATGTGGTGATTTTTACAACCAAACAGAAGGAAAAAGGTAAAGCATAGATGCACAGGCCCAAGGATAGTTGAGCCTCCACAGTAGGGGCTCAACTGTGGGGCTCAGCAGACGTGAAAAATGTGCTTAATGGATGCAGGACTGAAGGACATTCTGCTGTTGACTTTTGGATAAGCCTTTTTTCCTTCTTCCTTCTTTCCTTCCGTTTGTCCCTTCATTCATCCACCCATCTACTCATCCTTCCATCTAGCCACCCACTCATCCATCTCAGTTCTCCTCTCTAAAGGACTGACAACGATGATAATCAGCTTGGTTACAATGTGACCCCACACCTTCCTGCAAATCCTTGGTCATAACCTCTCAATTTCATAATTACTTGTTTGATCATCCATCTTGCCCACTAGAGACCAAGTCTATCTTAGTGCTTGCCTAAATCTAGCACCTAGCAGAGTGTCCGGCACAAATTGGCACTCACCAATGATGAACTGCAAGGAGATCAAGTCAGTAAATGCTAAAGGAAATCAACCCTGAATAGTCACTGGAAGGACTGATGCTGAAGCTCCAATACTTTGACCACCTAATGTGAAGAGCCGACTCACTGGAAAAGACCCTGATCCTGGGGAAGATTGAGGGCAGGAGGAGAAGGGGGAGACAGAGAATGAGACTGTTGGATTGTATCACTAACTCAATAGACATGAATTTGAGCAAACTCCAGGAGATAGTGAAAGACAGGGAGACCTGGCATGCTGCAGTCCATGGAGTAACAAAGACTCGGACATGACCAAGGGACTGGACAACAGCAGTGATGAGCCAAGGCGGGATGACCACGTGAAGTCTGGTCATCCCTCTGTGAGCTCCAGGTCCCCCCCCCCCCCGCCATCCTGTTCAGTGATCGCCACACACACAGCCAACCTCTCTGTGGTCCGCCTCCTTCTATTCTCCCTACACCCAATCCTCAGCTGCTTTCACAGCTTTCCTCTGGGCAGGTATAATTAAATTGCAGTGACTAAGTCACTCCTTGAGATTCAGACCAAGATCACCTTGACTGGGATTTTGGGTGCTAGCAATACCATCTAACACACAGTTAACAAAAGTTTCTTTAGTTTCCCTATATTGAGTCAAAAAAAAAAAAAAAAAAAAAAAAAGACGAAGAAGAAGAAGAAGAAGGAAAGGAAGGAAGGGAGAAAGATACAAAGAAACAAAGATACAAAAACACCATCCTGCTCCGTTACTTAGGAACAAGAAGTGTTTCCGTTTAATGTTGTCCAAATGACACACCGTCAGCACATCACTGGGGAGATTGTTAGGATGCCAGTTTTCAGGTCTCACTCTGGACCTACTGAGTCAGAAAAGCTGAGGAGGGACCCAGTGTCTCATGTCCCCAAAGCCCTCTAGATATATTCTGATGGCATGCTCAAGCTCCAGGCAGTGATTCTTAATTCTGGACCTTTATTGGAACCACATGAGGAATTCTAAAAAGTGAGTCCCCTGGAGGCTGGTGTGACCCAGGACCAAGACCCTCTGCTTCAAGATGATGAACCTTGGCCTATGGCTTGCATCTTGGAGAGAAATTGCCAATATAGTGTTGGATCACGGAGTCAAAAATGAGAATTATTGACTTGGGAGAGGACCTAAAAATGATCTCATTATCAAATGAGAAGACCAAGGGCCAGATAGGTTAATTAACTGTCTAAGGTCCCATTGCTTGCGTGTGAGCCCAGGATTCTGGCATTCCCCAGGCCAATACTTTCTTGTTGAGAGTTGATCCGTTTCACCCAAGATGCTTTGAACCTCACCCTCTGCCCTTTGCTTGAGGACAGAGATGCCTTCTGAATGGTGTTCACTCAGTCCCCATGTTGGGGTGGACCCTGTCCCACAGGCATCCACCTGCTGCCTGAGCTGATGGCTCTGCATTGCCATGTCCCACACTCAGCACTCCTGGCTTCTCCTCATCCCACCTGCACGTCCTTCTCAGGTCAGCCTCCTCCGGGAGCTCTCAGTGGACACCTCCTGCATCCAGCTCATGCCCTTCGCCCTTCCAGAACACCTCCCAGCTCACCCTTTCTGCTGCCGTGCTCCCCACTGGGACCAACTTTCTGTGCGTGTCCCTTCCTCCAGAGTGAAAGTGAACACATAGGTGTCAGGCAGGCTGAGGGGCCCAGAAATGGGGCATCTGTAACCTGACCATGACCTTTAGAGATGACCTGAGGCATCCACGACTATTCCTGTAGCCCTGCCCAGCACGGCCCATTTGAGCAGCTGCCTCATCTGGACGGCACTTTCATAAGTTATATAATGGCGCTTCCCCATGCCTGCCTTTTATGAACCCACTTACTTTACCAAATGTCCCCCTCCTCGGAGCTGCCCCATCCTCTCTCTGAGACAGCAGTGTCTCTGTCTACCCCTTGGGTGGCCACCTCCATCTCTTCCTGCAGCATCTTCTGACTGTCACTTCCTCTCCTCTAGGACAGCACAGGAAAGGTCCCTAAATTCTGTGTGCTGTAGGAGACCCTCACTCAGATTTCCCCTTTGCCTGCTCCAGTACCACTAACCTTGAAATGAAGTGAAGTGAAGTCAAATTCGTTCAGTTGTGTCTGACTCTTTGCGACCCCACGGACTATACAGTCCTTGGAATTCTCCAGGCCAGAATACTGGAGTGGGTAGCGTTTCCTTTCTCCACGGGATCTTCCCAACCCAGGGATCGAACTCAGGTCTCCCGCATTGCAGGTGGATTCTTTACCAGCTGAGCCACAAGGGAAGCCCAAGAATACTGCAGTGGGTAGCTTATCCCTTCTCCAGCAGATATTCCCAGCCCAGGAATAGAACCCAGGTCTCCTGCATTGCAGGTGGATTCTTTACCAGCTGAGCTATCAGGGGAGCCCATCACTGACCTTAAACAACTTTTTTTTTTTTAACTTCTGTCAGAACAAAGATGCTAAGTTGTGACCATTAACTGTTGTTCTCAAGCAATTCTCACCCAAAACTGTGAGTATCTTTCTCACAAAGGTACATGTTACATAGTTGCTACATAAGGAACACAGAATAGCTACTGTGTCCTGGTAGAAAATTGTGTGCCTCCCAATGGTGTTAGCTTGCTGTTTAATTCTGCTACTGAAGAAGAAAGAAGTGTCTGTCTTTAAGTCTTTAAGTCCTAAAACTAAACACGGAGTTATGATTAGAGATCTTTATTGTCATTCACTTTCAGTCCCAAGACAGGTTCTAAAAGGTGTTGGAACAGTTCATGTCACCCCCATATCTTAGGTTCTAATTGTTGTCGTCGTTGTTCAGTTACTAAGTCATGTCCAACTCTGTGACTCCGTGGACCGCAGAATGTCAGGCTTCTACCATTCTCCAATACCATGAACCAAGGCTCCTTGGAAATGCGATTCCAAGCCTGCAGCAGGAAATACCAAGATGAACGTGAACATTTTGCAGAGCCAGAGGGTAAGGAAGCACCAAAATAATAAATAAATTTATGTCAAAGAAGCACAAGAACCAAGTGAAAGAGCTCCTTATAGCCCAAGTTGGAGCAATTCAAATAAGAAAATAAAGTGAAAGCCACCCAGTCGTGTCCAACTCTTTGTGACCCCATGGACTTCTCCATGGAATTCTCTAGGCCAGATCCTGGAGTGGGTAGCCTTTCCCTTCTCCCAGGGATCTCCCCAACCCAGAGATTGAACCCAGGTCTAAGTAGCTTCAAATTATAATACAAAGTAGATGATAAATACCCATGAATCCATGCTGATATAAATGATTGAATTAATAAGTAGATGGAGAAGATACAAATCTCCTGTCCATAAGAATTCTGCAAAATTATGTACATACCCCATCCTGTAGCAGGGAAGTACGTCTTGGGGGTGGGCTTCCACAGTGACATCCTTCAGGGGAATGGTCTGAGAGGCAGTAGCTGCAGCAAGCTCTGGGTCCTTGCACACCTGGCTGCTGCGGAAACTGCCCTATTCAGCATCTACTGGGGGCAGCGGAGGAGGTTTTCCCATCTGCTCAGCTCTCAGGATGGTTTTGTCCATGATTCCTGGAAACTTGGCCTCCTTGTGGCCTCCTCCTCCTTCCTAATGTATTTCTAATTTTACTCAAATATAATTGATTTAGTTTTCAACTGCATTTTTTAATTGGTGGGAAATTGCTTTGCAGTTTTGTATTGGTGTCTGCTGTACAACAACATGAAGTAATCACAGTTAAATATATCATATATGTATCTTCCCTCCTGAGCTTCCCTCCCCTCCCTACATGCTACCCCTCTAGGTCATCACAGAGTGCCAGGCTAAGCTCCCTGTATTATCTAGCAACTTCCCACTATTTTACACATGACTGTATATATCTTTCAGTGCTTGAAGTCCAGTTGATTTACAATGTGTTCATGTGTGTTCATTTCCACTGTACAGCAAAGTGAGTCAGCTATAATATATGTGTGTGTATATATATACACATATATATCCATATACTCTTTTTTCATATACTTTTCCGTTACAGTTTATCACAGGATATTGGATATAGTTCCCTGAGCTATGCAGTAGGAACCTACTGTTTATCCATTCTGTATAGCTCCTAATATCTTTTACATAAATTCTTTTGTTTAGTAAGTTAAAGGCACTTTCCGTCACATTTCACTAAGAGCACTGATACATTCAGCAAGGAAAGTTTGGGCGCAGGAGGTACAATGGCATACTTGAAGGAAAGATGAGCCCAGAAATTAATATAAATACAGCAGGAAGTATAGCCTATTATTGACTATAGAAGTAATTTGTGTGTCTGTGTTTTTACAAGAGGATAAAATAAGAAGTGTTAAGGGCAATAATGAAACTGTAGGGTTTTTAAGGGGCATAAGTATGACAAAATTCTTGCCATAATTTGAGATAGGATAGAGTGAATTACTGTATAATTTTCTAGGGAAAAAAAAACCTTATGGTTAAGTGAAAACTTTATTGGCAATCACTAGGTTAATAAAAATATAACATATGACTCATCAATAGAGGGGAAAAAGAAGAGAAAGGTGACTATAGAAAACTTCATTAATTCAATAAAAAGAAGAAGACGAAAATGAAAAGAGGAAAGAAGGTAAGTAGAAAATCAACTTAAGATGGGAGAAATTAGTCCAAATATACCATAATCTCAATAAACATAAATGGATTAGACTTGTCAGTTAAAAGGTAGGGATTGGCAGGTAAAAGCAGTTTAAACTGTAGCTAATGCTACTTAAAAGAAACACAAGGAAACATGAAACTGCACAGAAATGTTTAAATAAAAAGACAGGAGAAGATGTGCCTTACAGATGTGGCAATAAAATGATAGCAGTATTACTATTAGATGAAAGAGAATTTAAAGCAAAAAGCGGGACTTCCTTAGCGGCTCAGAGGTGAAGAATCTGCCTGCTGATGCAGGAGACATAGTTTCGATCCCTGTCTGGGTATATCCCACAGGTTGCAGAGCAATTAAGTCCATGCATCACAACTGTTGAGCCTGTGCTCCAGAGCCCACGCGCTGCAACTACTGAATCCCACGTGCCCTAGAGCCTGTGCTCCACAGCAAGAGAAGTCAGCGTAGTGAGAAGGCTGCTGACTGCACCTGGAGAGGAGCCCCCACTTGCCACAACTAG
Organism: Capra hircus; assembly: GCF_001704415.2. NCBI lineage: Eukaryota > Metazoa > Chordata > Mammalia > Artiodactyla > Bovidae > Capra > Capra hircus. The sequence continues at coordinate 6,554,958 of NC_030810.1, read as the reverse complement.
AGACGAGCCCGCGCAGCACAAAGACCCAGCTCAGCCAAGAAACAGAAAATCAGCAAATATGTTTTATTCACAAAAAGTGAACTAGAAAAATGTTATGGGGGATAAAGAAGGACACTGTATATTACTAAATATATTATTCCATATTGCTAATAGGAACAACTCAATCAGAAGAATCACGTATTTGTGTGCCTTAACCACACTGCCTCAAGATATATTGAACTTTAAACCTTGAGAGAGATTTCAACACTTCTGTATTAGAAATTGGCCTTCAGCATGCAAGATAAAAATTACAACCAATAAAATTAAAATGAACAGAATTTATATAAAATCTCCCATGACACCAAACATACAATGGATATTATTTTCAAGAACATAGCGAAGATTTTATAGACTTGATTATGCATTAAATTGCAAAGAAATTTATAATAAATTTCAGAGAATCAATAAAATGCAAATCATGTTCACTAAGCATAAAGCATAAAACTGGAAATTAACAATAAAAGAACTTTGTAGATAACACTTTTTCCTCCCCAGAAATGGGGACACTTGAGCATACATTTATTAATAACTCATGGATTGTGGATAAATTCACAGTGAAAATTATAGAGTATCTAAAACAGAATAGCATGAAAATACTATATATTACAAAACTTGAAGGATATAGCTAAATTGGTACTTGGGGTTTAAATTATAGCCTTGATGCATTTATTAAAAATAGAGTTCTTAAACAAATGAGTTTTGTTTCAAGTTAACAGGAAAGACACTCAAGCCTAAAAAAATAAAAAGAAAAAAACATAAAAGCAGATATTAATAAGATGAAAAATAAACAATAAAAAGAATCAACAGAATCAAAAGCCAGTTGATTAAAAAGTCAGTAAAATAACACTGATTATTTAAAGGGAAAAAAGAGATACGAAAACAAGCTAGGAATAAAAATGGGGCTAGAATGATGGTCTAGTGGAGTGGATTTATTTGAATTCTAACATGTATACTGTCATGTAAGAATTGAATCGCCAGTCCATGTCTGACGTAGGGTGCAGCATGCTTGGGGCTGGTGCATGGGGATGACCCAGAGAGATGTTGTGGGGAGGGAGGTGGGAGGGGGGTTCATGTTTGGGAACGCATGAAAGAATTAAAGATTTTAAAATTTAAAAAATTAAAAAAAATTAAAAAAAAAAAAAGAAACCATGAGACTGCTGCATGCAACTTTATACCAACAGATTTGAAGACAGTAAAAATACAAAGATTTCCAGAAGAAGACAAACATAGAACTCGGAACACCTTTCACAGGGTCACAGTGCAAAGCAAAACCCAGAAAGATAAGGAAACACAGAGAGGAAGACACATGGTTCCTGGTCTCTCATCACCTCACAGAGCACCACACTGGGGGCCGCTGATGCCACTGGACACCTGGCGCTTTCCTCTCCAGCGAGGGCACTGGTTCTCCTAGCGATATCTCGTGTGGAGCAAAAGCAAGAACCATCAGGTGTGTGGTATAAACAGAGAAGGCTTGGGTGCTAAGCTCTTAGGGGAGGCAAAACAGCTGGACAGGAGTTTTGCCGGATGCACCTGGTACTTAAGGGGAAATTTGCCTAGCGGCCACCGCCCACCCCCCACCATGCCCCCTCCCTGACCACCACCAGAGAATGGAATGCCACCCCCTGGGAGGTGACCTTGAAGCAATACCCCTCCCAGAGAAAGGAAGAGCGTCTCTCTGTCGTTCGGACTCCTGGGGCTTTGAGGCCGTCTTGCTTGTTTCTCTGTTGCCAACACCAAATCACAAGGGAATAAAAATTCTTTTTTTCTTTTTAGTATTTATTTATTTGGCTGTGCCAAGTCCCAGTTTTGGCACTCAGGATCTTCACTGCAGTATGTGGGATTCTTTTTTTAGTTGTGACATGTGGGATCTAAGTCTCCTACCAGGGATTGAACCCTGGCCCCCTGCATTGGGAGCATGGAGTCTCAGCCACTGGACCACTAGGGAAGTCCTAGGAATTTTTGTTAAAATAAAGCACATTTTTAAAAAAAACAATGTACTGGTTGGAAATCAAAAGATTTCTGTTTTAAAAGATAGCAGAATCCAATGTTTCAATGGTACACTTTGCGACACTTTCAATGGAATATTACTCAGCTATTAAAAGAATGCATTTGAATCAGTTCTAATGAGGTGGATGAAACTGGAACCTGTTATACAGACTGAAGTAAGTCAGAAAGAAAAACACCAATACAGTATATTAACACATATATATGGAATTTAGAAAGACGGTAACAACGACCCTATATGTGAAACATCAAAAGAGACACAGATGTAAATAGCAGACTTTTGGACTCTGTGGGAGAAGGCGCTGGGTGGGATGATTTGAGATAATAGCATTGAAACATATATATCCAGTTCAGTTCAGTTCACTTCAGTCACTCAGCCGTGTCTGACTCTTTGCGACCCCATGAATCACAACATGCCAGGCCTCCCTGTCCATCACCAACTCCCAGAGTTCACTCAAACTCATATCCATCGAGTCAGTGATGCCATCCAGCCATCTCACCCTCTGTCGTCCCCTTCTCCTCCTGCCCCCAATCCCTCCCAGCATCAGGGTCTTTTCCAATGTGTCAACTCTTCGCATGAGGTGGCCAAAGTAGTGGAATTTCAGCCTCAGCATCAGTCCTTCCAATGAACACCCAGGACTGATCTTCTTTAGGATGGACTGGTTGGATCTCCTTGCAGTCCAAGGGACCCTCAAGAGTCTTCTCCAATACCACAGTTCAAAAGCATCAATTCTTCGACACTCAGTTTTCTTCACAGTCCAACTCTCACATCCATACATGACTACTGGAAAAACCATAGCCTTGACTAGATTGACCTTTGTTGGCAAAGTAATATCTCTGCTTTTAAATATGTATATGTATATTACCATATGTGAAATAAATCGCCTGTCCTGGTTTGATGCATGAGACCAGGTGCTCAGGGCTAGTGCACTGGGATGACCCTGAGGGATGGGATAGGGAGGGAGGTGGGAGGGAGGGTCAGGACGGGGAACGCATGTTCACCCATGACTGATTCATGCCAATGTATGGCAAAACCACTATAATATTGTAAAGTAATTAGCCTCCAATTAAAATAAATTAATTAATTTTAAAATACCTATTTTAAACAACAGTTTAAGAGACTGAAAAAACGAGGAAATCCTCCAAATCCACTTGAAAAATTAACAGGAATCCTTTTCACCAGCTGGACCAGGGAGTAGAAAGAAAACAAAAGAAAAGATGGACCACTCTGATTTATGAAGGCATGATCATTTTAAACAAAAATTTGGCAAATCAAACTCTACACTGTATAAAAAAAATAATGCAGATTTAGTCCAGAAATATATATTTCAAAAGAGGAAAACGTATTATTGAAGTACATTGATGTTAAAAGAATAATAGGAAAGCAAAAGAAAATCCAAAAAGAAGTACCTAGGACAGTCACAAAATAACACACGCTTGTGATTTAAAAACTCTCATGGAACTGGGAACAAGAAAAAACTTTAAAAGCCTATAGCTCCACTGATTCTAATGCATTTGGATTAAGATTAATCCTAACTAACCATTAGGATGGTCTGTAGAAGCATCAATACTAAAGCTCAGAACAAAGGAAGAAAAAATGTACTCTGGAGCCTAGCTAAAGAAATAAGAAAAGAAAAGGAAATAAGAAGTATAGGGTTTGGAAAGGGAGACAAAGCACTATCTTCATTTGCATATAATAGCTGATTAAAAAGAAATTCTTAAGAGAAGGTCCAGATAAGCCACGGAGGTTAATGGGAGAGTTTGGCAGAATTGCAAGACAATTAGTGTTTAAAAGGCAGCAACAACCCTATTCCCAGTAGCAACATTAGACGAGTGTAATAGAAAACCTCGACTGCTGCTTCTGGCCACAGGGAGGAAGTGGTCAGAACGGCTCTCCTGCAGTAGACAACTAGAGACTTGGAGAAAAATACAGAGCATAGCTGTGAGGCTGGACAGCACAGAACGTAGCAACGGAGCCCTGAGGAAAGGGCAGCCAGCGAGGCGGCCCTGTCATCACCTGGGCTCCCTCTCAGGACCAAGGGCCACGGAGGGCAGGCTCCAGCAGAGCCTGCTACTGGCGGAGTCAAGGAGCCACTGCAAAATAACGAGAGCTTGTGAGTCGGGGTACCTGAGAGGGAGGAGCTACCCAGTAGTGAGGTACAGAAATCTGTGTAGGCATCCCTCTGAGTCTTTGACTGAAAATCAGACTTTTTTTTTAGAGATTACTTTTTTAATGTGGACGGGTTTTAAAGTCCTTAGTGAATCTGTTACAATGTTGCTTCTGTTTTATGTGTTGCTTTTCAGGCCAACAGGCATGTGGGACTTTCAGCTGCCTGACCAGGGATCGAACCAGCACCCTGGCACTGGAAGACGAGGTTTTAAGCACTGGACTGCCAGGATGTCCTAGACTCTTTTTAATGAAACATAGTTGAAGGTTTAGTTTTGAGTATGTGTGCTCGGTCGCTCAGTTGTGTCTGACTCATTGCAACCCCATGGACTGTAGCCCATCAGGCTCTTCTGTTGATGGGATTTTCCAGGCAAGAATACTGGAGTGGTTTGCCATTTCTTCTTCCAAGGGATCCTCCTGACCCAGGGATCAGACTCACATCTCTTGTGACTCCTGCATTGGCAGGTGGATTCTCAACCGCTGGGCCACTGGGAAAGCCCATTTTAGGGTATAGACACAGACAGAAATGTTTACACTTAAGTATTAATAAAAAAATCAGACATCAGTGACCTAGTGCCCCAGCCTAAGGATGAGACCCTGATACAGGGACTCTCACATGCAACATTTACACTTTTTGTTCTGAGTTTATATTATTCAATGGCCACACAGAGAAGAGCTGAAACAATCTCATATTGAGGGCCTTCTTGGGGTCCCCCTCTCATGTGGCTTCTTACAAGTCAGCAGAGCCAGGAATCACTGGAAGATTTTCCAAAATTAATCCACTCCCTGATTTTGCATCCAGAAATTTCGTATTTTTCCTAATGTGAGAGATGCCAACAAAGGTATCCCCTCATTCTTTATGCTCACAAGTTTCTCTGCAGTGAGTGTTCACAGTTTATGGAATGTGGGGAAATGGGTGGCTTGCCAATCCTGTGACATTCAGTGGGGCATTCTCTCCAGGATAAATCCTCATGGCTGTTGGGCATCCAAGGCTCTCTCATGCTAAGTGCACTCAGAGTCTCTTCACCTTCTGCTCAGTACTGCAAATGCCTGTGTTATAGGGTTTTCCACGTTCCTTACATGATTTTTCCTCTGTAGCGATTCCTCATGTCTGTTCTGAGGAGGAGTGATCCTGAAGGCACGTGTGTAGGTGGAAACTTCACGAGGCTGGATGAGAATGATTTCTGGAAAAGAACAGTTTCCAAGTACTGATTAAAAAAAAAAAAAGTCTCAACACTTACACAAGGCCACGTGTGTCAGTCGCTCAGTCATGTCCAGCTCTTTGCAACTCCATGAACTGTAGCCCACTATTCTCCTGTGTCCATGGGATTCTCCAGGCAAGAATACTGGAGTGGGTTGCCATGCCCTCTTCCAGGGGATCTTCCTGACCAGGGATTGAAATCAGGTTTCCCACATTGCAGGCAGATTCTTTACCATCTGAGCCACCAGGGAAGCCCAAGAATACTGGAGCAGGTAGCCTATCCCTTCTCCAGGTGATCTTCCTGACACAGGAATCAAATCAGGGTCTCCTACATTGCAGGCAGATTCTTTACCAACTGAGTTACTAGGGAAGCCCCAAGTGGGTGCTTAGCCAAAATCAAAGGGACTTTACTGGGAGTAGAGTGGAGCGGGAGCTCGTCCCACTCCAAAGCCAGGAGCCTGGGGCCAAGGACTCTTCAAGTTTCCTTTAGCCAGAGTTGAGAGACTTTGTTGAATTCATGGGGAATCCAAGACAGACTTTGGAGAAGCCAGGCCTATCTTATACAAGATATAAGACAGAAAACCTACCAGACGACAGTGTTCCCAGGAAGTCCCTGAGGGGACATGAGCCACCAGTGCAGTAAGAGGTGTGCTGCCTGGCGGCGGGGTGAGGTCCAGGAGCATCGAGGCACAGAGGCAATTCTCCTCCATTTACGTGTGTCGGTGATGGGAGGCGCCTAGACCTGGGCTCACTGATAGCAGTGGGAACCACAGAGACTGAAATAATGGATAAACTGGCAGCATCCAATCGCCAGAAGTCGGGTGCATTATTATCACGCCTGGCAAGGTTGGGAAGCGAGCCAGAAGGGTCAGACTGGCAGAAAACTCTGGAGATATCTATTTCAACATGGCTTCCCAAGGGGAAAGTAAGCAGGCAGACAGCAAGGGTGACACCAATCTCTGCAAACAGAAGAGTCAAAAATGATCCTTAAGAGTCTGGAAGAAATCCCCAGTATGAGGTCAGATTCTTCACCGAGGACCCAGTTTTGGGGACCAGAACCCAGTGACTTAGGGAGAAGTTGGAACTTTCACAACATTCTCATGAGTTGAGTACTTTAGTTATCCCTATTTTACTGATGAGGAAACTGAGACCGGTTGAAATTAATTCGTTTAATGCTTTAAAATTTTAAAACATTCCTGTCCTTGACTGACCAATTCTGCACTTATGTGAGTATTAGACACTCACGCTCATAGGATGAGTTGGTGGTGCCATTTCCTAGCTTGTAATACTTGGACAAATTAATTTCAACCGGCCTCAGTTTCCTCATCAGTAAAATAGTTTTTAAGAGGTTATAGTGTTTCGTAGTGGAGAAGGAAATGGCAACCCACTCCAGTGTTCTTGCCTGGAGAATCCCAAGGATGGTGGAGCCTGGTGGGCTTGCGTCTATGGGGTCGCACAGAGTTGGACGCGACTGAAGCGACTTAGCAGCAGTAGTGTTCATTCTCCTACCAGCAAGAAGGAAACCTTATCTCTGTTTTTATCCTCTCTAAACCTGGCTTATATCAGTGAGCGAAAACAGACGATCAGATTTAATTTCAGCTTTTCAAACTTGTTTATCGACGGGTTGGCTTTCTTCTATATATTGCTGACCATATTCGTTAACTATTTTTATATTTTTTTTTGTTTCTCACTTTGCTGTTTTCATTCAGTTGCTCAGTCGTGTCCAACTCTTTGTGACCCCATAGACTGCAGCACACCAGGCTTCCCTGTCCCTCACTATCTTTCAGAGTTTGCTCAAACTCATGTCCATTGAGTCGATGATGCCATCCAACCATCTCATCCTCTGTCGCCCCTGTCTCCCTCTGCCCTCAGTCTTTTCCAGCATCAGGGGCTTTTCCAGTGAGTCAGCTCTTTCCATCAGGTAGCCAAAGTATTGGAGCTTCAGCTTCAGCATCAGTCCTTCCAATGGATATTCAGGGCTGATTTCCTTCAAGATTGACTGGTTTGGTCTCCTTGCAGTCCAAGGGACTCTCAAGTGTCTTCTCACTTTTATAAAAGACTTTTGTAGATTAGTACGATGAATCCTATGTCCCTCCTACCTCATAAATTGTTTTCTTAGCCTTTAGTTTGCTTGTTTACTTCCCTATGATTATTTTTGCTCTATATAAAAATGTTCATTTCCCCTTCAGGCCACCTTAATGTGATTTCCACCTTTGCCTTTCCATTCAAACTGCTGCTCTCAGGGTTCCCAACAGTCTCTGCCTCGCTAAATTTAATATGGAATTTTCTGTCCTCTTATTCAGTCCAGTTATAAATCTTTTATTCAACCTCACAGAGCCTCAGTTTCATTTTTCTACATGAATATGAGAGAAAAAAAAAACAAACCTCTCCCAGCTCTGCAAGTTGGTTGCAAAAAATTAAAAAGCATTGGTGCATAGCACCTAGCCCAGTGCCTACTCTTATTACTGGTCAAAAGCCTACCCAGCTGTTGGCTGTGTGTTCTGGCCCCAGGATCCTGGGAAAAACTGCTGCTATTCATAGGAAGTAGGAGGAGGAAAAAGACTCGGAGAAGAAGAAGAAGAAAAGGAAGGGGTGGAGGGAAAGGGGGCGGAGCAGGAGGAGCAGGGGGTAGGAGTGGGGGGCGTCAGCACTGATGCTGGCCAGGTGTGTCCCTGGAGCTGTACTAATCGCTTCTCAGAGCCACACAACCTGGGGCTTCCAGATATGAATATATCAGCAACAACAATGAAAATCGGAAACACTTAGGGGGAATAGACCACTCCCAACCCCTCGCTGAGTGCTTCATGAGGAAGGATGGCATCCAAAGGGGGCCTTGGCCTGCCTGGCACCCGGTCAGTGCTATGTGTGAACCATGGTCTCGATTCCCACTTTTGCTACTCTTACTTTACAGGCGACATCTTCTGAAACCAGTCGTCTGCTTCCAGGCAGATGGGCCCATCTGTGCATTCTGTGCCCCATCAAGGGGCCTGGGAAAGCCTTCTTTCCTCCAGGGTGAGTCAGCAGGGACCAAATGGAACCTCATGGAAAGTTCTGTGCACAGAAGGCCTTTCTGCTGTGCCTACACTGAAAACAGGCTTAGGGGTAGAACCCTGGCCGGGAAGCAGGTTGCATTTCGGCCTCACTGAGTTGGCCTAACTTTTCATTCAGAAGAGTTCACCTTGAAATAGGGATTGTCAGCTTCTGTTGATGCTTCTCAGCAAGAGTCTCTCTCAGTGTTCTTCCACCAGCATCTCCACTCACTTCAGATGCCAGTCTGGCCCTAAAGGTGATTGGGTCCTGGGCCCAGCTCCCTACCCTCAGGAGAAAAGTGCTTGCATGAAACAGACATATGTACTCTGTTAAACAGAATTTTTAGAAAACACCCGCTCAGTATTCCCTATCTGACTCAGAAGCCGCAGCTCCAGTTTAATTCTCCATAGAAAGATAAGGGAACAGCCCCAGAAACAAGCTTGTATATAGAAAGAATGGAGGCAAATATTAAATTCACACTGAGAGGGGAAAAAAAAAATCAAGCTCGTTATTGAAGGAAACCAAATCAGCAAAGCTGGAGACAAACTTGAGAACCTCCTACGAGCACAGAGGAAATGAATAAAGAGATTAAAAAGATGAGAAAAATAAGATAATAAAGGCAGAGGTCTAATCAAAGTGATCCTGTCTGCAAATAAAAGCTACTCCCAACAAAGAATGCCCTAGAAATGAAAGTGATACAATAATAAAAGGTATTAGGGAAAGCTTTCCTCACCTGAAAATGGAGTTGCCAGCCAACACTGGGAAGGAGTTTCTAGGCAACATTAATGCAAAAAGATAGATATCAAGACAAAGCCTGCAATTTTGTTTTAATAATTTCAAAACCAAGAGAATTCCTTTGAGTTTACCTTCAAATAAATAAATGTTGAGGGGGTTTGGCCTAAAACTTCTCCCCTGCTGTATTAAATTAAATCTCTATTGCCAAGAGGCTACACAGATACACTGGCTGAAGCAAAAAAAGAACATGGGTCAGAGATGACAGACCATGGGGAGATATAGCTAACAGATCATTTGTCAGCTTCCTCAGAGTTCTGTGTGTCCTTAGGGGTGGGGGATTCATCAACATGGCACCAAATTTGACAACTTACATAGGAAACATCTCCTAATGTCTTGGATCCAAGATGCAGCTTTAAGAGCAAGACTCTGATGCCTGGAGAGGCCAAGCCCACAAGCTTCCCTATCACATGGTCTGACCGTTACTTTTGGCTGACGTTAGGATCTCAGAGCATCTGCCCACAGCACAGTCTTTGGGACTGGAATCATACTTTGCAAAATGTGTGTCAGCAGGGCCAGAGATCTAGTTCCCACTGACATTGTAGGGGTGAGTGTGCTGATGTGCCCCAGTGAAGCAGACACTTGATGGGGAGGTTTCATTTGGACACACCACACTTGGGTATCAGGCTGGATACAGAGCTTGTTGTTCAGTCGCTCAGTCGTGTCTGACTCTTTGTGATCCCATGGACTGCAGCACACCAGGCTTTCCTGTCCTTCACTATCTCCGGAAGCTTGCTCAAACTCACGTCCATTGAGTTGGTGTTGCCATCCAACCATCTCATCCTCTGTCATCCCCTTCTCCTGCCTTCAGTCTTTCCCAGCATCAGGGTCTTTACCATTGGGTCAGTTTTTCAGTTCTTCACATCAAGTGGCCAAAGTATTGGAGTTTAAGCTTTAGCATCAGTCCTTCCAATGACTATTCAGGACTGATTTCCTTTAGGATTGACTGGTTTGACCTACTTGCTGTCCAAGGGCCTCTCAAGAGTTTTCTCTAGCATCAGAGCTACATCTGCACCAGTTCCAGGCCCCCATGGATCCCAATGAGCTCTGTCTGCAAGAGCCTCTTTTCACAGTCTAAAACGCTGATTCTGAACCCCAGTTCTGTCCTGGAACCCCAGTGTTTGTGAACCTTTGCTCCTAGAGAAGATAGAAGTCTGCAGAAGTCTACAGAATTGCCCATCACCTGGACCTCCTCACCATCTTCCTGACCCCCCAGACTCCAGGAATGGTCATTCACTTGGAAAGTGGCTGGAGGGGCCCTCAGAGCTTTGAACTTGTCCATGAGGCAAAAAATCCCAGCTATCAGTCCCTGAAGTTGGGGCCAATACTGATACCTTCACCAATGGAGAACACGGCTGGAGCCTTTCTTGTTCAGCCCTGCTTTCAAAATTCCCTTTACTCAGAGCTTTCTTTTTATTTACACATGGCGGCTTCTCAACTGCCATTCTGCGCTGACATTTTTCTAATTTGAAATGTTTAACTACAAAGTTTATTGTAGCAGTAGAAAAAGCAATTCAGCATCTGAAACATTGAATAATTAAGCAATGGCCCATTGGCTTACCCACTGCCATACATTAGGCGTCCTCTTCTCATTTACCATCTTAGTTCCTAATGAGTTTATTCTCAAACTGGTATTTATTGACGCCTAGAGAACAACAATTCAGAAGCATCCAGAGGCCCATCCCAATATGAGCCAATCCGAGCTGAGTTATTCATAATTTAGATACCGCTTGGGTGTTGCGTTTCCTGCCATCTTTACTAAATGAATACAAAAAGAATTGGAACTGGAGAAAAGAACCGGGTTCTGGCTTCTGATAACTGGGAGTGGAACAATGCTTCTAACAAAATCATTTCTATTCTGACAGTTAACATTCAATTCTTATACACTGTGTGTCATTTAATAAGTAAACTGCTGCTCTTTTTAATGAAGCCAAAAAGATGATGTATGCCATCTGAAGCACAATTATACCCCCAGAAACAAGGAAAGAAATGCTAATTACAAAACCGTTCACATGGCAACTGCTTGATAAATTAAACTGAGGAAAACAGCCCTATGCCTCTTACCCATTCTTCTTTGAGTCTGGCAAAGGCAAGAGATATGAAAAGACAAATCGACATCTCATTTTGGGTGTCAGGTGGCCTTTTGTATAAGATGGGTCTCTTGAGAGCCCTAACTATGCTGATGGCTGAGACCAACACAGTGGACATGGACAACGAGAGGGGACCCCTCATGGAAAATATCCCAAATCTCTCCTGGTTAGCTTCTTCCTCTAGCTGCCGACTACCACCACCTCCAGTTTGTCCCTAGGGATTGCAAAGTCAGGAGCTCTCCATTCCTGGGGAAATCTGACAGGGAGCCATAGGAATAAACCTTCAGTCAACTCTGGGATTGGGATGTGGGTGTTGGAGGGCAGCAAGGTTGTCACTTCTGGTCCTGACACTGCTCTGATTGGTATGGAAGAGCCAGTCTCCTGTGTAACCAAGTAACCAAGAGCCCTCCCAAGAGCCCTCCACTCTCTTTACTGTAAACTCTGAGAGGGTCTCTGCCCACCATCTGCCCATCTATGGAGAGTTCATCATTAAAAAAAAAAATAATAAGTATTGTTTATTTTGCTAGGCCGGGTCTTAGTTGCAGCATGTGGGATCTTTGGTTGAGGTATGTGAACTCTTAGTTGGGGGTATGGGATCTAGTTCCCTGACCAGGGATTGAACCTGGGTCCCCTGCATTGGGAACATGGAGCCTTAGCCACTGGACCACCAGGGAAGTCCCTGGACAGTTCATCTTTTCTTGAGTATGACCTACCTCTTTGTTGGCAGCCTACATCCAATTTGTCCTTCTCAGGCCATGGGTTATAGATGAGGCTGACTCTGTCTCAGATTTTAGGACTGAGCATGGGGCCTGGAGGAAGCCAGTCAACACTTTGCACCCCCTGGTTCAGTGATGGACACACGACCCAGAAGAGGCTTATCGGAACCAATGTGATTCATTTCCTCAGCTTTTGTTTGAATGACTGGTTGGAGGGCTTTTCCCTCACTGAGTATATACAACCTGAAGTTTGAGCAACCATTTTTTAACAATGTGATAGTCCCTTTTCAAATTCCTAAAATGGATAATATTTGATTCTCTTTTGCCCTCTTCAGTCTAACAGATATATTGACTATTTAAGTAACAAACGTTTGGTTTTACTGAATTTCCTGATTGTATTTCTGTCCCCAATTTTATTGATTTCTGCTGTTAATGTTATTATTTTTTTCCTTCTGTTTGCATTGGGTTTAATTTGCTTTCCCTTTTCTAGTTCCTTAAAGTATAACCCTAAGTCTCTGATTCGAGACATTGCTGCTTTTCTAACATGAGCACTGAACACTATAAATTTCCCTTTAACTGCTGTTTTGGCTGCATCCTACAAATTTTAATGTGGTTTTTATTTTCACTCATTTCAAAATCTAATCTGATTCTTGTTGTGTCATCCTCTTTGACTTATGCAATTACTTAGAACAGTGCTGTTTGGCTTTTACCCGGCAGCCACGCGTCAGTCATGTTGTGTGTCTTGGGTTCTCTGTCTGCGGTGGTCCACGCCCATCCTCCGCCATACCCGGCCTCAGCCTGGCTGCCACGGGCGCCGCACCTGCCGGGGCTGCCTCTAGAGGCGGCGGGATGTTGAGCACCGCATGGAGGATCCAGGCCTACTGGCCTAGTCGGGCCGAGATCCAGAAGGCCACGTGGTTCTCTGGCGCAGCGGAAGAAGCCGGACCCTGTATGGGCCAGCCCTGCTCCTGCTGCGGCCCTCGCGGCCGTGTGCTCTGGTGTGACGGTTTCCAGAATATTCCAGTAGATGAGTCCTGAAGCACAGGATTTAGTTTTGCCAGAAGATTCTAGGATTGACTTTTCTGGTGAGTGAAGAGGACAGTGATGGAACACAAGCCTCAGGACCTGGTTGCCCCTTTTTTTAACTGGCAGTGCCTGATACTGAAGTAACTGAAAATACCAGCTTGTTGCTGGAGCCGTGCTTTAGAGTAAGACCTGTTGCCAGTAAAGCTATCTTCATGTGTGTGGATCTACAGAGTTGGGAGAGAAAAAGGCAAATGAAGAGACAGGGGGCGCTTTTAGGTGGAAACAGCGGTTTTGTTTTTGGTGATGCTGCTACCTGGCATGTAAATGACCAATAAAAGACTCACAGATGTTAAAAAAAAAAAGAAGAAGAAGAAGAGTGCTGTTTGATTTCTAAACTTTCGGTGATTTTCCAGATATCATATTTCTGTTGTTGGTTTCTAGTTTGATTCTGCGAAGCTCTGCAGTGGAGATGGAGAGAAGGTCTGGGTGGATCATGATGTCTTTATCTCAGAGGCTGCAGCTCCTCTCCACCAGGCTGCACCAGGAGTGTGAGTTTCTCATTGCCTCTTGATCCACCTCCATCTTTCTCTGAGGACTTCTAGAGGTCTGCAGAGAAGAGCTAGCTAGTGGAGTCAATTCCTGTTGTCAGTTTTCATTCCAGTCCCAAAGGACAATGCCTTTGAATGTTCAAACTACCACACAATTGCACTCACTTTACATATGAGCAAGGTAATGCTCAAAATTCTTCAAGCTAGGCTTCAACAGTACATGAACTGAGAACTTTCAGACGTACAAGTTGGATTTGGAAACGGCAGAGGGCCAGAGATCAAATTGCCAATGTCTGCTGAATCACAGAAAAAAGCAAGAGAATTCCAGAAAAACATCTGCTTCTGACTATGCTAAAGGCTTTGACTGTGTAGATCACAACAAACTGTGGAAAATTCTTCAGGAGACGGGAATACCAGACCATCTTACCTGCCTCTTGAGAAATCTGTATGCAGGTCAAGAAACAACAGTTAGATGCAGACATAGAACAATGGACTGGTTCCAGATTAGGAAAGAAGTGTGTCAAGGTTATATATTGTCACTCTGCTTATTTAACTTATAAAATGTAGAGTACATCATGTGAAATGCTGGGCTGGATGAAGCTCAAATTGGAAGCAAGATTGTAGGGAGAAATATCAATAACCTCAGGTATGCAGATGCTACCACCCCAATGGCAGAAAGCGAAGAAGAACGAAACAGCTTCTTGATGAAGACAAAAGAGGAGAGTGAAAAAGCTGGCTTAAAACTCAACATTAAAAAGATGAAGATCATGCTATCTGGCCCCAGCACTTCATGGCAAACAGATGAGGGAAAAAAATGGAAACAGTGACAGACTTTATTTTCTTGGGCTCCAAAAATCACTGCAGACAGTGACTGCAGCCATGAAATTCAAAGACACTTGCTCCTTGGAAGAATAGCTATGGTGAACATAGACAGCATATTGAAAAACAGAGACGTCACTTTGGTGACAAAGGTCCATATAGTCAAGGCTGTGGTTTTTCCTGTAGTCATGTACTGCTGTGAGAATTGGACCATAATGAAAGCTGAGTGCCAAAGAATTGATGCTTTTGAACTGTGGTTCTGGAGAGGACTCTTGAGAGTCCCTTGGGCAGCAAGGAGATCAAACTGGTCCATCCTAAAGGAAATCAACTCTGAACATTCATTGGAAAGACTGATGCTGACGCTGAAGCTCCACTCCTTTGGCCACCTGATGCGAAGAACCAACTCATTGGAAAAGACTCTGATGCTGCAAAGATTGAGGGCAGAAGGAGAAGGGGCCGATAAATGATGGGGTGGTTAGATAGCACCAGTGAATCAATGGACATGAATTTGAGCAAACTCCTGGAGATAGTGGAGGACGGAGGAGGCTGGCGAGCTTCCGTCTATGAGGTTGCAAAGAGTCAGACATGACTTAGTGAGTGAACAGCAACAAAGCAACTTAATTAAGTTTTGAGTTTTTTGGTATTTTGTTGTTGTGGAGGAAGAGCCGTACGATCACATGTAGAATCTTTCTCCACTTTTGCAAAATCCCAGTGAAAGACACTATTTGATTGATTGATTGTCTTATATTCCTGAACATGTATGAGGATCAGTTTAATGTATTCTATGTGTGTTTAACATATTAATGTATTCTAATATATTCTATGTTTTAGTGTCAGGAAAATGTTTCTTTTCAAAACCATGTTGGCTTTGTCTGATCACATAATGAGAAATGTAAACGCTGTCTTGGTTTCCTTATTTCCTTGGCTGTCAAGAGGCTACAGTTTAGCTTTCAGTTGGATTAACTAGTTGATTGTAAGTTTCTAGAATTTTTTTTCTCTTTCCAAAAGAGTTCTTAGTTTTTAATTTAAATGTTATTTGCCTAAAAAAGAAAGTTGTGAAATAAACATGCATTTAGTATGATATCAAACATTTGCATTTTATACATCTATATATGTAAATTATGAAAAATTTAGGACTAACTTCTCTATAAGGTTTCTCGAAAAACTTGTAATTGATTATAGTAAAGCAGACTAAATGTACAATAGCACAAAGTGTAAATTATTTATGAAAAATTTTAGGAAAGACTAGTAAAGGGTTATTCCCATTATCCTTTGAACATCTGTATTGTTCAAAGTATGCACAGCCCAGGCATTTGTAATGAATGCTGTAACGGAGGAACGCTCACGGCTCTGTGACGAGGAGAGGCAACAGGCTGCTTGTGTCACATTTGCGCTTGATTTATAGCATCAGCAAGCCTACAGGATAAATTCAAAGCCCCTTATACGCAAGACCCTTTTAACGTGACCCCTGCCGACTCTCTTGCTGGTCTCCTAAACGCTGTGCAAACAGAACCACTCATAGTTTTAATAAAGATCCTGTGGCTTCAAAAACAAACAAACAAAGTTTTTATTGCTATGTGAGCATGATTCACTTTTGTTATAATAAAAGAATGTATAAGGGAAAGCATAAAAGAATACACACACGCAGATAAATGTATAGTTAGCTCCAAGTGCTCAAAACCTGATAGTGAGATTAAGCTGCAGCCACTGAATACTGTTGCCCTTTGCACCTGGAGAGGTTTATCCTTTCTGAGGGATGCCCTTCCGTTACTGAGACTCACCACGTGATTTCTGTCTGCCAAGTATCCAGGCAGAGGCTGTCATGAATGAGCTTAAAGGTACTTTTCAATCGAAGATTCTAGATCCCATTTTCACTCTACTGACAACTTCTGATTTGTCCTCTGGATCCTGAACATAGAAAACCAATGTCAGAACAAATTAAATACACGAGGCTTCTAATAAAGAGGTCCCTGGTGGCTCAGATAGTAGAATCTGCCTGCAGTGTGGGAGTCCTGGGTTCAACTCCTGGGTCAGGAAGCTCCCCTGGAGAAGGAAGTAGCAACCCACTCCTTGCCTGGAAAATCCAATGGACAGAGGAGCCTGGCAGGCTACAGCCTATGAGGTTGCAAAGAGTCGAACACGACTGAGTGACTTCACTTTCTTTCACTTTCTAACAAACAGTATCTCTGAATAAGATGAACCTAGATTTAAATTCTGTTACATAAATTCCACTAAAGAAATCTTCTAAGGAAGAATTTACGGTATGGATTGTTAAAAATGAGAAATATTTTCAAAGGCAGGCAAAAGAGCTATACATTCTCTTTTTAGCTAAAATCACAGATACCTTAACTGTGCCTATATTTACAAGCATTCGTCATACTTCTTCCTTCAGAGGGCTTCTCTCTGAGCTCCCGCCAACTCTGGAGGCCTCTTTGATGATTTCCTTTCTGAAAAATTCCTCAGTTCAGTTTTGTAGGCACCCTTCAATAGTTGACAAACACACACACAGAAACCATTACAAAATTTCACTCTGTAACGTATTGTCATTATCCAACGGAACAGTTCAACCTTGCATTATGAAAGGAGGCATTTTGGGGTTTGCATCATTATTTGTATTCGTGTGTAATTCAGGGCTGCCTGACTGCAGGTTTCCTAGAGCTATAGAGGCTGGGAGACTGGGGTGTAGGATTTGAGAGTGCATCTAAATGTTTTAAAGTGAATTGCATAATGGTGGGGGAGGGGAAGCAGCAAAATAAAGCTTTCATGACTGGCAAAGTGAGGATTTTTCTTTATGAAGTTAAAAAGACATTTGCGGGAGTGTGGGTCATGAGAAACCCGAGTGCACCTGAGATTCTTCACGTGGGTGATGAAGCCAAGGTCACGCCAGAGACAGCACGCTCTGACCTACAGCAGTTGTTTTCATATTATCCAAAAATTTGAGACCAGCTATGCCCTGCTTAATAAGTTTCTGCGCTGCATCTGGCCTAAGGCAATAGATGTACTTTATAGTTTTTAAAAAAAAAAATCAAAAGCTCATGAATAAACAATGGGTCTAATGCAAAACCCCTCAGGCTAGAGATCCAGATCAGAGCCAGCCACTTGGCCGCCCTCCCTTCAGCATCTTTAGAAAAAGCCGATCTTGTTCAACACTCAGCATCTCTTAGCCAGGAACTTGAAATGCTGCCTTTCCTCACCCTTAGAAGCAAGTTGACTGTAAAATCCCACAAAGAAAAGGAAAACAATTAGTAAAATAATAAGTGAGACAAAATAATAAATGCAGCTTCCCAGGCTCTGCTCTCACTCCCACTGCTTTATTTCTTGTTACAGGCATGATCGCAGTCGGCTCCAGGTGTCTCCATGGCAGCAGAAGTCCCCCAAAGGCTAAACTGACTTCTAGTTCTGGGATTCTGCAGAGGCTCCTGGACTCCTGTCTTCCTTAGCTGAGGGGAGGAATGCCTTTCAGGCAGGATCAGAGATGAGACCTGCTGGGGTTTCTGCTGTGTCTTCCCACAGTGATCAGAACACACTGTTAAAATGGAGCCGGACCCTGGGGGGCTTTCCTGGGGACAGAAGCCCTGTGTCCCCTGCCTTTCGTTTGTAGAAGTGCTTTAGCCTTCTAGGGCTTCCCTGAGTTCCAAAGAACAAATTCAATCAGAGAAGTAAGAAAATGGAAAAACAAAGGAAAACAGACAAGCAAAACCAAACAGCAATAGTTCAGTTCAGTCAGTTCAGTTGCTCAGTCGTGTTCAACTCTGCAACCCCATGAATCGCAGCACGCCAGGCCTCCCGGTCCATCACCAACTCCCGGAGTTCACCCAAACCCATGTCCATTGAGTCGGTGATGCCATCCAACCATCTCATCCTCTGTCATCCCCTTCTTCTCCTGCCCTCAATCTTTCCCAACATCAGGGTCTTTTCAAATGAGTCAGCTCTTCACATCAGGTGGTGAAAGGATTGGAGTTTCAGCTTCAGCATCAGCTCTTTCAATGAATATTCAGGACTGATCTCCTTTAGGATGGACTGGTTGGATCTCTTTGCAGTCCAAGGGACTCTCAAGAGTCTTCTCCAACACCACAGTTCAAAAGTATCAATACTTTGGCATTCAGCTTTCTTGATAGTCCAACTCTGACATCCATAAAACAAAGTCAAGAACTTTTAGTGCCTTCTCTAGGCTATAGATAATATTCTGAGTCATGTTCTTGAGCTGTTTTGCAGATGCTGAAACTCCCACCAGGTGGAAGAAATTAACTGTAAACTGGACACCAGTACATAGACCATAGGCTAGTTAGAACCGGAAGGGTGATGATTGAGATTTCCCAAAACACCACCCTGCTATCTTAAGACCAACCAGTCAGAGGAGTGTCCACGAGTTGATCACATACCTACAACCCTCACCCTTAATGTTGCTTTAAAAACCCTTCCCTGAAAGCCATTGGGATGTCTTGGTCTTTTGAGCAAGAATCATTAATTTTCCTTGGTTGGCCCAGCAACAAACACTGTAGTACCCTTCACCACAACCCAGTGTAGACTGGCTTTGCTACTCGCTAGGAGAGAGGACCTGAGTTTGGTTCGGTAACACTATAAATCTCCCTAAAGGCCCCTCAACTTTTTGAACTTAGAGATAATGATGCCCAGTAGAGTTGTATAATTGATAATTTTATACCTAGAAAGAAAATTGTTCATTTCACTATTTGAGATCAAGTTTCCACTACAACTATCTTTGATGTTGATGTTTAACAGCTAAGTCATATCCAACTCTGTGTGACCTCATGGACTGTAGCATGCCAGGCTTCCCTGTCCTTCACCATCTCCTGGAGTTTGCTCAAACTTATATCCATTGAGTTGGTGATGCCATCCAACCATCTCATCCTCTGTTGCCCCCTTCTCCTGCTTTCAATCTCTTTCAGCATCAGGGGCTTTTCCAGTGAGTCAGTTCTTTTCATCAGGTAGCCAATGTATTGGACCTTCAGCATCAGTCCTTCCAAAGACTATTCAAGGTTGATTACATTTAGGGTTGGCTGGTTTGATCTCCTTGCTGTCCAAGGGATTCTCAAGAGTCTTCTCCAGCACCACAGTTACAAAGCATCAGTTCTTCAGTGTTCATCCTTCTTTATGGTCCAACTCTCACATCCATACGTGACTACTGGAAAAAGCCCTGCTGCTGCTGCTGCTAAGTCGCTTCAGTCATGTCCAGCTCTGTGCAACTCCATAGACAGCAGCCCACTAGGCTCCTCCATCCCTGGGATTCTCCAGGCAAGAATACTGGAGTGGGTTGCCATTTCCTGCTCCAATGCAGGAAAGTGAAAAGCACAGCTTTGACCATATGGACCTTTGTCGGCAAAGTGATGTCTCTACTTTTTAATATGCTATCTAGGTTTGTCATAGCTTTTCATCCAAGGAGCAAGTGTCTTTTAATTTCATGGCTGTAGTCACCATCTGCAGTGATTTTGGAGCCCAAGAAAATAAAATCTGTCACTCTGGAAACAGATTTTCCATTTTTTCCCCATCTATTTGCCATTAAGTGTTGAGACTGGATGCCAGGATCTTAGTTTTTTGAATGCTAGGTTTTAAGCCAGTTTTTTTCACTCTCTTCTTTCATTTTCACCAAAAGCCTCTTTAGTTCTTCTTCACTTTCTACTTTCTTAAGAAGAAGTAACAGGTCACTGTAAATTTCCCTTCATGCTAAAGTATATTTATTGACTCTCAGACTCCCCAGAGTAGAACCCCCAAAACTTCATGTTTTCAAATGAGGGACTCTAAGTACATTGAGGCTGAAGAACTTCACAAAAAGATCTGTATCAGTGATGTCACCAACTGACCGCCTTTCAGATTGGGAAATGCTCCAGGATTTGGTGCTCTCCATAAGTATCAGTTCAGTTCATTTCAGTCACTTAGTCGTGTCCAACTCTTTGCGACCCCATGAATCACAGCACGCCAGGCTTCCCTGTCCATCACCATCTCCTGGAGTTCACTCAGACTCATGTCCATCGAGTCAGTGATACCATCCAGCCATCTCATCCTCTGTCGTCCTCTTCTCCTCCTGCCCCCAATCCTTCCCAGCATCAGAGTCTTTTCCAATGAGTCAACTCTTCGCAAGAGGTGGCCAAAGTACTGGAGTTTCAGCTTTAGCATCATTCCTTCCAAAGAAATCCCAGGGCTGATCTCCTTTAGAATGGACTGGTTGGATCTCCTTGCAGTCCAAGGGACTCTCAAGAGTCTTCTCCAACACCACACTTCAAAAGCATCAATTCTTCAGCACTCAGCTTTCTTCACAGTCCAACTCTCACATCCATACATGACTACTGGAAAAACCATAGCCTTGACTAGATGGACCTTTGTTGGCAAAGTAACGTCTCTGCTTTTGAATATGCTATCTAGGTTGGTCATAACTTTTCTTCCAAGGAGTAAGCGTCTTTTAATTTCAAGGCTGCAGTCACCATCTGCAGTGATTTTGGAGCCCCCCAAAATAAAGTCTGACACTGTTTCCACTGTTTCCCCATCTATTTCCCATGAAGTGATGGGACCAGATGCCATGATCTTCGTTTTTTGAATGTTGACCTTTAAGCCAACTTTTTCATCCTCCTCTTTCACTTTCATCAAGAGGCTTTTCAGTTCCTCTTCACTTTCTGCCATAAGGGGGGTGTCATCTGCATATCTGAGGTTATTGATATTTCTCCCAGCAATCTTGATTCCAGCTTGTGTTTCTTCCAGCCCAGCGTTTCTCATGATGTACTCTGCATATAAGTTTCCGTTATTATTAATGATGCAAATTTACAACTAAGTAAATTATATTAAGAGAAAGGGTAGCAAAGTTTCAAAATGTATCCTCCCTAAATATTTTATTATAGGTTGATTATCTCTACTTTGATGTTATTTATGTCTTTTGTATCTTTAAGATGGAAATATGCTATACAACAGTATACTGCTGTACCTCTCTTCTCAGCTCTGCATCCAGTGATACCAAGTTGATTGATTGAAATTGATATTATTGGGAGTATTTACACCAGAGTAATCAGCAATTGGGCTTCCCATGTGGCTCAGAAGTAAAGTATCCACCTGTCAAAACAGGAAACTCAAGAAACATGAGTTGAGTCCCTGGATAAGAAAGAGACCTTGGAGAAGTAAATGGCAACCCACTCTAGTATTCTTGCCTGGGAAATCCCATGGACAGAGGAACCTGGCAGGCTACAGTCTATGGGGCCACAAAGAGTCAGACACAACTGAGCAACTGAGCACACACACAATCAGTAAATGCTACAAATCAGGGCACTCTTCCCTCACTGGAGATCTAGTTGTTAGGCATTTACTAGCACACCACTGATCTCCAACAAGAGCATAGTGTGATAATTTTAGGAAGAAGTACATGTTCTGAGACCAGATTCTCAGGTAGAACTTCCTACTGGAACAACAGGTCCAGTGCAGGGCTCTTTGTTCCCAGCAGTTGATGGATGAGTGTGCAAGCTGAGAGCTTTGAGTCCCACCTCACCACGATTTAATGCCCCAGACTGACAGTCTGAAGAAAGCAGAATGGCCAGGAGCTAAATCAGCAGGAACTCAATGCCTGAGAGGTGGAGCTGTCTGTTTTTACGCCGTACTCAAAGCCCAAGTTGGCCAATGTTCATTAGTTTCTGAAACTTTTTTTAAACAAAGGTTTTTGCAGCTGTGCAATACTTAAAACAGATGCAAGTAAAGCCACTCAGTTACAAAGTGGGAGGGGGCCAAGCTCACTGGCTCTGCATTTTCCTTCTAGCTCCCAGAGGGACCGAAAGGGAGGGCTCCTCATCATTGGGGTACACAGCTTGGGAACCTCAGCCAGAAAGAATGAAAGCTGTGAACATTTGATTGTTGATGTTGAACAGCACACAGCAGCCTTGTTTCTACCCCGAGAGGCACTTTGCTTTCCCCAGAAGTCGTTTACAGAGGTGGCTGGTTTCACCTGATAACCTGAGGTCCTCTACCAAGAAGATCTGTTTTAGATGGAAAGAAGGCTTTTGCTTAATGACTTCTAGGCCCAAGTGAGAAGCCTGGTTCCCACACTGGCAGCAGGGAAGATGCTTACCAAGGTCCACTCTTGCCCCAGGCATAGCATCCTCCAGGGCCAGTGGGTGAATGTGTGTAGGAAGCCAGGAGAGAGCGTGGGGATGGCTAGAAGTCTCAGAAATGTCTTGTTCAAATGTGCACGCAGCACCTTGTAAGTAAAACCCCAGCTTAGCTGACTATTTCAGGGAGATGGGAAAGATCAGAGATGAGCCTCGGAAAAGATCCAGGACTGTCAGATGAGCCAGGGAGGTGGTGTCTGTGAATGGAGTGAGGTTACCCACAGATCAGTGCCTAGAGGAGAAAGAACCATATACACATGCTAAATACTTCCCAACAGTGCCCATATCCTTCATCTCGACAGTCATCACAAAAGTCACACTTGGTTAATTTGTGGCCTTCGTTGCTTCCTTTCAATAGTGGTAGAGTCTCTAATTCTGAACCTCTAAGGAGTAAGAAGAGCCACAGTCTATGCTTTCTTCATCTTACCAGGGTTTCCTGCATTACAGGCACACTCTTTACCAGCTGAGCTACCTCGGAATCCCTCATATTACCCACATGTACATAATTCAAGTCTTGTGTCTTTCCCCCTCAGTTCTAAAGCACATGGTAGCATCTAGAATTGACCGTGGTTGCCAGATTTGCAGATATGTTTCCTTTCTTAGAACCTCCTTAGACTTCTTGCATCAAGTTTGCATGTGTTTCTCAATAAACACTTTATACGCTGCTGCTCCTTGAAACTCTGATGAAGCCTCTTTATCAACAGGTCACCATTCATAGGGGTTTCATACCTTTTCCTACCAACAAGCAGCTTACCCCCAATTCCCAGGCTCCTGGCCACTGCCACTGCTGCTGGTGCCAACTCTAATGGGACAAAGACAGGAATCAGTGAGGATGAGAAAGGACGGGCGATTGTGAAGACTCAATCATGTTCCATCAAGCTTCCTCAACATACATTCACATATAACTACTCAGGTTTTGGGCATCAGTCTCTTGTGAGTTGGGATAATACGTGTCCCTTCATCCTGTCTGCTTACTGCTGGTAAAGTCCATTCCTTTTAGGGCAACTGAATTGGAGGCTTCCTTGTAGAAGTAGACTCTGCATTTATTTCATTCTGTCTTTATTAGGTACAGCATTCTTGTCCCAAAATTTGGACTCTCAGCAGTGTGGAAAACTCCACTTAAGCCTAGAGTCCCAGACTGGACTCCACTCCAGTCCAAGCAAAGAAGCCCGAATTGAGCCACTGATTCAGGTACTGACCTGGTCCCTAAAAAGATGGACTTTGATATCCAGTCAGCTAAGGCCCCTCCTGAGATGGGCTTCCATGTAGATGGAGAAGTGATAGAAACTGAACCCTTCACCCCCAGCTCCTTTCACAGACAAACACATCCAATTCCAGTTTAAACAAAAACTGAACTACAGAAAAACATTTTACCCCTGAGGATAGGTACACACAAGCAAGGTGAAGCAAAACGAAGAAAACCTGTCTGCCTTGTCTTAAACACTCGGGGCTATTTACCTCTCTCCTCATTAATGCCATCTCTGTATAAATATTTACCCAGGAGGCCACTGCTGGTGACTCACAAACCTTCTTCCATGAAGGGAGGGGGGCTGTCTTTTCCTCTTTCTTCTATCGTGGCTGCCTCTTGATGGGAAAAGCAATGCCCATGAGGTTACCTGTCTCCTACAGGTGAGCCTAGACCTGAGAGTCCTGCCCACTTTCCTCTCAAAAATACAAACCAATTCCAGAGACACTGACAAAACAAGCCGTGCATCAGCCAGTCTGGATGACATTTTCATTGTTTCAATCCAAATTTGCAGTATCTAGTTAAGGAGGGCTTTTCTCATTTGTCTAAGTATTCCAGTAGACTTCTGTTCTCCCTGAAGCTCTGTCCCCTGACTGCTGCAGAAGGTCTTAGATAATCCAAGAAAATGTGTTGTTGAATATTACTGAAATTATCCCAAGATAAGAAATCAATTTAATACATTTTTACCTATTCTGAATCATAACTGTTGTTGATAGTATAAAAATGCCAGGTTTGGTAATATGGTCATTTACAGAGAAAGAGAGAGAGCAGGGGTGGGAGTCTGCATGAAATTACTGACTCTACAGAAAAAGCATTCCCAGGTAAAGATTCCCAATGAGTAAAGAATCTGCCTGCAATGTGGGAAGCCTGAGTTCAATTCCTGGGTCTGGAAAATCCCCTGGAGAAGGAAATGGCAACCCACTCCAGTATTCTTGCCTGGAAAATTCGATGGACAAAGGAGCCTGGTGGACTATAGTTCAGGGGGTTGCAGAGTCAGACATGACTGAGCACACAAACACAGAAAAAGCAGTCGAAAAATTAAGAATTTGTGATAGGATGGACAGCTTAACGCTTGTCACTACAGTTTTACATAACCCTCTATTTGCTAGATTCTTACAGTACATGATCTATATTCCTCCTTATTTTTCTCTCCTCAGGACTTCCCTGCTGGCTCAGATGGTAAAGCGTCTGTCTCCAATGTGGGAGACCTGGGTTCGGTCCTGGGTCAGGAAGATCCCCTGGAGAAGGAAATGGCAATCCACTCCAGTACTATTGCCTGGAAAATCCCATGGACAGAGGAGCCAGGTAGGCTATAGTCCATGGGGTCGCAAAGAATCAGACACGACTGAGCAACTTCACTTTCTCTCCTCTAGCTCCACTGTTTCTGCAAAAGCTCATTACCTTTAAGTTCTCATGTGTTTAACTCCACTTAATTTAGAGGGAAAATAACACTAGCTGTCATTTATTGAGTGTGCAGGCAATGTCACCTCTATGACTTCATTAATTCCTCTAACCAGCACTGCAAAGAAGGATGAGAGGCCCAAGGTCACGGTGGTGGGGTGACCCACTCACAGCTCTTGGGTAGAAGATCCCAGAATCCATTGTGTCACTGCCAGAGGACACCTGTGGACACCAAACAGGCTTGGCTAGAGTATTTTTGGCTTGGTCTTCTAAGGAAAGACACAAGGAGTCTAACCTTCTGCTGGATGTCTTATCTTTCATGAAGCAAACATAGGAGGTTCTACCAAGCTGAGAAGAAAGGAAGATGCAGCATTGAGTTAATACACAGTTCAGCTTGAGTTCACTTACTTCCACTTACATTCGCTGGATCATGAAAAAGCAAGAGAGTTCCAGAAAAACATCTATTTCTCCTTTATTGACTATGCCAAAACCTTCGACTGTGTGGATCACAATAAACTGTGGAAAATTCTGGAAGAGATGGGAATACCAGACCACCTGACCTGCCTTTTGAGAAACCTGTATGCAGGTCAGGAAACAACAGTTAGAACTGGACATGGAACAATAGACTGGTTCCAAATAGGGAAAGGAGTATGTTAAGGCTGTATATTGTCACCCTGCTTATTTAACTTATATGCAGAGTACATCATGAGAAACACTGGGCTGGATGAAGCAAGAGCTGGAATCCAGATTGCCAGGAGAAATATCAATAACCTCAGATATGCAGATGACACCACCCTTATGGCAGAAAGTGAAGAACTAAAGAGCCTCTTGATGAAAGTGAAAGAGGAGAGTGAAAAAGCTGGCTTAAAGCTCAACATTCAGAAAATGAAGATCATGGCACCCGGTCCCATCACTTCATGGCAGATAGATGGAGAAATAGTGGAAACAGTGGCTGACTTAATGTTTTCAGGCTCCAAAATCACTGCAGATGGTGATTGCAGCCATGAAATTAAAAGACACTTACTCCTTGGAAGGCAAGTTATGACCAACCTAGATAGCATATTAAAAAGCAGAGACAAAAAAAAAGGCAGAGACATTATTTTGCCAACAAAGGTCCGTCTAGTCAAGGCTACGGTTTTTCCAGTAGTCATGTACGGATGTGAGAGTTGGACTGTGAAGAAGGCTGAGCACCGAAGAATTGATGCTTTTGAACTGTGGTGTTGGAGAAGACTCTTGAGAGTCCCTTGAACTGCAAGGAGATCCAACCAGTCCATTCTAAAGGAGATCAGCCCTGGGTGCTCATTGGAAGAACTGATGCTGAAACTGAAACTCCAATACTCTGGCCACCTGATTCAAAGAACTGACTCATTTGAAAAGCCCCTGATGCTGGGAAAGATAGAAGGTGAGAGGAGAAAGGGAAGACAGAGAATGAGATGGCTGGATGGCATCACCGACTCGATGGACATGGGTTTGGGTGAACTCCGGGAGTTGGTGATGGACAGGGAGGCCAGGTGTGCTGCAGTCCATGGGGTCTCAAGGAGTCAGACACGACTGAGAAACTGAACTGAACTCAACTCAACTTCCAAAGAAATAAAGATTCTAGTCTAGGAACTATTGAGGACTGAAAATAAAACTTGCTTTTCCCCCTAGACACTGAATGATCGTCAGTGGATTGATCAGGCAGAAGCAATGTCAACAAAGCAGCGTGTTTCAGTAGTGGCATATGTGGAGGAGTATCTGTTTTTTTCATCTGTAAGGGGGGAATGATCATAAACCTGTGTCTCCAGCTTGTGGCCAAACTAATGCGTTCAGAACTCCTTGGCAACTCTGGAAGGAGCAGCATGTTACTGGTTGTTTCATGTGGACATTCTTGGGTTTCATTGTATTCACTGAACACCAGAGCTGGGCATCGTGGATATAGTGAGCTTGCTTGAGAGGCCTTCCCAAAGAGAACTTCGGTGAATTAGAAACAGATGAGTGATATCATCAGCTTAGACAATTTAAGCAATTGTCTATAGACAGCCTACCTACAGTACAGCTTATGTTTAAATGTATTTTTAAAATTAATTAATTCATGTAACAAACAGGGTCTTGTGTACCTGTTGTGTGTCGGGCACTATATTACGCACTGGGAATGTAGTAGCAAATGAAATCTACATGGGTTTCTGCTTTGTAGCTCTGACAGGCCCGCACATCTCATCTCAGGGCTACAAAGGTTGGAATAGACTGCATTGAATTACAGTGACTTTTCTTCCACTGGCAGGTCTCCCTTGGAGGAAAGTCACAGAGGAATGTCAGCGTCAACTCAAGTTGGACTGGATGGACCTGAAGGTAACCCCTTAGCAGGACTGTGTGATTTTACCATGATTCTGGGTCTTCTTGCCCAGTGTAATCATTGACTCTCACCATTCCTGGTGCCTCTCTAAGACATGGTTATCATTTGGTGTTACAAAGCTGTGGACTCAGTTTGAGAAAGGTGCCCACACGTGTTGCTCAACTAAAGTGTTTTCCTAGTGATTTTTCAAATGCATGGATACTATTACCCAGGTTACTTCCACTTTTGACGAGCACCTAGAGTTGAAATTTCTGGAACTGCTCCAACAATCAACAAGTGGAGATTTGGGGAAGCTTCTTCACCACCGTGTGAGATTGTTTTTCAGTTGCAAAAGAGCTTTCAGTGTTATCTGTTTACTTCTGCGCTGGTCCAGGTAGGTCACCCATGGAGCGTGGTTTGGGAAGACAAGGATAATCTGAGTAAGAAGTCACGGTCCATCTGGGGAAAAGTCCCATCAATGTCTGATAGATGTTGAGCAACCTTTTCCGTGTTGACAAAGCAGCACCCGCTTATTCTTTTTTGTACACATTAGTTTTACCATGAGCACAGAACTGTCATTTCTGACACTGTACCCGACAGCTGTGTAAAGGTCCACCGCTGCCATTTAAGTACTAGCTGCCGCTTCTTGATTTTCTAATAATGTGACCTTTAACCTTTACGTAATATTATTCAGATAAAGATGATTCCTATCCGTTTTCTATCACTGTGAACTCTAGCCTTTAGAAATTGAAACTGGTCCTTTGGTCCCATTAATTTTTCCTGGGATTTTCCTTTCATGTAACTTTTGTCTTCTTTTTCTTTGTTTGTAGTTAATGATTATACCATTGTCCTTACTTGTGGATATGTGTGTGGTTCTTTGAATGATTACTTTTTACACGAGGCATTTTAGATACGCCACTGTTGTTTTCAGTGGGCCTCTGGTGTGAAATGAATTATGCCCTCCCTCCACTTTCAGATTCGTATGTTAAAGCTCTAATCCCCAGTGAGACTGTGATTGGAAATAGGGTCTTTTAGCAAGGTGATCAAACCAGTCCATCCTAAAGGAAATCAACTGAATATTCATTGGAAGGACTGATGCTGAAGCTGAAACTCCAATATTTTGGCCAGCTGATGGGAAGAACTGACTCCTTGGAAAAGACCCTGATGCTGGGAAAGATTGAAGGCAGGAGGAAAAGGGGGTAACAGAGGATGAGATGGTTGGATGGCATCACCGACTCGACGGACATAAGTTTGAGTAAACTCTGCAAGATAGTGAAGGATGGGGAAGCCTGGCGTGTTGCAGTCAGTGGGGTCAAAAAGAGCTGGATATGACTTGGCGACTGAACAACAAGGGAGGCAAATAAAGTTAAATGAGGTCCTGCGGGAGGGACCCTAATGTGGTAGGACTGGTCTTTATAGGAAAAGGAAGAGACACCTGAAATCTCTCTCTTTCTCTCTCGTCCCATCCTTCTTCCCTTCCCACTCACAGAGAAAGGACCACGAGAGGACACAGCAAGGAGGCGGCTATCTGCAGGTCAGGAAGAGAGGCTTCAACAGAAAGTGAATCTGCTGTCTCCTTCATCTGGGACTTTCAGCCTCCAGAATGGTGGCAAACACATTTCCGTTGTTAAGCCACACAGCCTGTGATATTTTATTGTGACAGTCCAAGCTGGCCAATACAGTCTTGAAAAATACACATGAATGGATTTTGGTTTTCAATTAGTCTGAGAATTTTTAGGGTTGTCAAACATGTACGTTGAATTTATTTTGCCACGATGTTCTTTTTAACTGTTGCTGTTGCTCCTCAGTTGCTCAGTCGTGTCTGAGTCTTTGCAGCCCCATGGACTGCAGCACATCAGGCTTCCCCATCCTTCACTATCTCCCAGAGTTTGCTCAAACTCATGTCCAGTGAGTTGGTAATGCCATCCAACCATCTCATCCTCTGCTGCCCCCTTCTCCTCTTGCCTTCAATCTTTCCCAGCATCAGGGTCTTTCTCAGGTGGCCAGAGTACTGGAGCTTCACCATCAGACCTTCAAATGAATATTCGGGGTTAAATTCCTTTAGGATTGGCTGGTTTGATCTCCTTTTAATCATTTCCTTTAACATATTTCCCTTGTCTCTTGCCTTTCCGGTGTGACTTAAGTCTCGTTTCTTTCATCTTTGCAGCTCTATGGAGCACATTTTAGATGTCAGCTAAGACAATGGAGATATAGTCTTTAAGCCATTGTAACAGAGGTGACAGTTGAACCTATGGGAATATTTGATTGCTTGAGAAAAAAAAAAGCAGCAAAGAATGGAAAGAAAAGACAGAGGATGCGTACAGGGGATGCGCATTGGGGGATGCGTACATTAAACAGAAGAATGAAGCTTTAACAGTGATGCTGGGAGCCCAGATGACCTGCAATCATGGGTATGAAGGAGAGAGAGAGGCTTCAGAAGACAAGTCCAGTTACTGGCCCCAAGGCTTCAGGCGAACCAAGCAAGATTTAATTGAGAAAAGTTCCTTGCGATCTTGAGAAGTCATCTTTAGTTAAGAGGTAGAAGCAAAGGCCAAGCTCCATGAGTGCTGAAAATGTGATTATATTAACAAGTAACCTCAACTATTCTTACAAGACCTTGAGCAGGAAACAAGAGGAGAGAAAAAGGTTTTCAGCTTCAGAAAATAGCTGGCGTAAGGCCACAGGAGAGACCAGGACATGCGCATTCATGTTGGAGATAAGACAGACAATGCCAAGTGAAGAAGGTATCCTTCATGGAGCAGAGACTGAAAAGAAAACTGTTAATAGCTTCGGGTCCCACCAAAGAATGAGCACCATGCTCCCGTCATTCCTGACTCGAGGGTAAGCATTAAGCATGGAATTCATAATAAGCCAGACCCCATTAAGCTTCCCCTGCTGATGTCAAGGGCTCAGAGCAGGGACTGCCAGAGCAATCTTGGAGAAAATCAATTATCATCGCAGGAGGGGATGCGGGTCATCTGCAGGTCAATGCCGCCATGTATAAATCCATTAATCCAGTGAGAGTCCTGCAGAGTCTAAGGATGAACAATGCAGCGCTTGGGGGCGAGATCCTTCATGTTTCTACCTCACCCATGTCTCACTCGGAGAGTTTCTTGTTTGTTTGTTTGTTTTAAAAATAATTTTTTAAAAGCACAAAAACCCCACGTACTAAAATTGTACACACCAAGTGTTGGTCCAATCTTCTATCAGTTTATTTACAATTAAACAGCACCATGGTTTTCTCACCTAGGTTCATCAAACGTGCCCAGAAAAATTGTTATTCAAAGTACCTAGTGCTTGTGCTCAGTTGTGACCAACTCTCTGTGAGCCACTGACTGTGGCCCACAAAGCTCCTCTGCCCATGGGATTTTCCAGGCACGAATACTGGGGTGGGTTGCCATTTCCTACTCCAGGGGATCTTCCTGACCCAGGGATCGAACCTGCGTCTCTTGCATCTCCTGCCCAAGCAGGCAGATTCTTTACCACTAGCGCCACCTGGGAAGCGCACTCAAAGTATGTGTTCCTTTAAAATAAACTCTTAAGAGAGCTCAAATCCTTAACAAATCAAAAAACCTTTGACCAACCATAGATTATTATGATATCATCAAAACTGCTTAAGAAAATAGATCTGACACTTTTTCCCCTCCAGTTGACAAACTTGAGAGATATTGCTGTTCAATGTGGCCCAGAAATTGACAAAGAAATGCTTTGTTGACAGGACATTATACTGAAATACCCTCACATACCTCACCTCCCTACTTAAAAAAAAAAAAAGTCCTTTGGAATGAATGCTGCTGTCTCGTTGTGAGACTTTTAATTCAATTTTAAAAGTCTTAAATTTTGAAGACTAAGCTCAGAAGTTAAGGGACCTGCAGAGATGTCAGATGGCAGGAACAGCACTCTAGTCTTGGTTTCTTGGAGCTGAGTTCAGTGTTCTTTTCACAACGTGACACTCCTTTTCAGCAGCCATCACCTCAATGGCCAAACTACACCAAGGGGACAGAACAAGACTGTCCACACGACGAGCATCAGAGTGGCACACTGTAGGGGCTCTGCTGCTCATCCCTCATTTCAGGTGATTCCTCCAAACTCACCACCTTGATTCCTAGAGAGAGGGTTCTTATCTGAATCCTGTCTCTTTTCCTACAACTAGAGAAGAGTGTAGGACCACACAAAAATCCCAAAATCCTATTATTCCTTTCCGGGAGGCCCCTCCAGGGCTCTTCCACCACCACAGGAGCCTTTCAAGCAGAAGCCATCCAAAGTTCAAGGGAGAAAGAAGGGGGGTGGGGAGAACGGGGCTTCAGAATGGTCTCAGACATTATGACCCCCTGCTCGAACAAAGCCGTATGGGATGTCCAAAAGTAGCCAGTAGCTTTTAAAATACTCACAGGAACTGTATCATTCTAAGATTTTTTTTTTAATGTAAGATAAGATAACATCAAATTCAAATGTCTTTAAATTCAAGTAGAAAACATATATTCATAATTCAGAATCCCACAAGGCTCAAAGATCTGTACAGCTTGATTTAAAATGTATTTTAAAACTAAGAAGTACTACACCCAAGCAAGCAGCCATCTCAAGTGAGAGCTCCCGGCATTTGATGTTCAAGTGAGAAAAAAGTAATGGCTGTGCCTTATCTTGACTCCTGCTCCAAAGGCTACATGAGCTGTGAGACCAACTTCTTTATAAGTTTGAAGCTCATGAGCCAGTGGCTCTGAAAAGGTGATCTTTGGGCTCAATGAGTGGGTATATGTGCAGCAGATTTCTTATGCAAATACAGTCTCTGGTTCTCAGTTATCTCCATTAACTGGGATGTTTGCTGGATGAGATGTTTTTCATGTTATACATTTGCCAACACCATAAATATTTAGAATTAAGCAATTTCAGTTGTATGGGGGCTTCCCAGGTGGCACAGAGGTAAAGAATTTGTCTGTAGTGCAGGAGACACTGGAGACAGGGGTTCAATCCCTGGGTCAGGAAGATCTCCTGGAGGAGGAAATGGCAACCCACTCAAGTATTCTTGCCTGGGGAATCCCATGGACAGAGGAGCCTGGCGGGCTGCAGTCCATGGGATCACAGAGTCAGACGTGACTGAGCGACTAAACAACAACAATGAAACAACTCAGTTATACAGGATTTTAACTATCTTCTTTGGAAGAAATTTTTTAGTAGAAATTTTTTAACTCTAGAAAGATTTAGAGTTAAACATAAAAAGGCTTAAGAGAGACAAAATTAAATCTGTGCGTGATGGGTAATGTAATATACTTGTTACACATTAAAAGAAGGTGGTCTGTCAGTGTGATCACCTTTCTCTCTCTTACATTCTGTGACGGATGAATTAGTGTAGCCCCTTTGATTCCAAACCTTAACAAATGCATCTACACATTTAGAGCATTTAAGAGGACTTAAGGTTTTATATATGTAAGTTTAACTCATAGGATTTGAACAAATTTATTTTAAGGAAGGTTTTTCTTATTAAATGACATTCCATGACAATGAAATGACATCTTGAAAATACTGAAAGCAAACAACTGCTAATGTAGATTTGTGCTACACTTGGTCATTCAGCGTCTCTGACTCTCTGTGGCCCCACAGACTGGAGCCCACCAGACTCCTCTGTCCATGGGATTTTCCAGGCCAGAATACTAGAGTGGGTTGCTATTTCCCTCTCCAGGGGATCTTCCTGACTCAGGGATAGAACCCATGCCTCCTGCATTGGCAGGTGGATCCATTACCACTCAGCCACCTGGGAAGCCCCAACATAGAATTATATATCAACAAATACATTCTTCAAAGGTGAAAGAAAAGCATCTTCAGATAAATACTAAGGGAATTTATTGCCAACTGATATAAACTGAAAGAAATATTAAAAGGAGTTCTTTAGGTGGAAGTCAAATTATTCCAGGCAGTAGGCAATGGCACCCCACTCCAGTACTCTTGCCTGGAAAACCCCATGGACGGAGGAGCCTGGTGGGCTGCAGTCCATGGGGTCGCAAAAAGTCAGACACGACTGAGCGACTTCACTTTTCACTTTCATGCATTGGAGATGGAAATGGCAACCCACTCCTGTGTTCTCGCCTGGAGAATCCCAGGGACGGGGGAGCCTGATGGGCTGCCGTCTATGGAGTTGCACAGAGTCAGACACAACTGAAGTGACTTAGAAGCAGCAGCAGCAGCATCATAGTAAAATAAGAAGGAATGATGAACACAGGATAGGGTGAATATGCGGGTAAATTTTAAAATATTAGTAACTAACAAATAACAATGCATCATTAGATTTAAAATATAAAATCAAAACACATGATAATAGCATAAGAGGCAGAGATTTCGTTTGTCTGCACCTTTCCAAATGACTGGCTCTTCAGTCCCCGATCTGGGATAGGTGAGGCAAAAGGGAACCCAGGAAACTGGTTCTGGTCTGCCTTCTCTCCACCTTTCAGAATCTCCTTACGGGTGTTTCATACATATTATGCAAGGTTTTTAGTTGTCTGTGGCAAGAGAATAGCAAACCTTCTCCAGCTTCTCAGCAGCAGAATTTTGCAAGAACTAAGTGTTTAAGGGTTCTGACCACCGTACCAATGTGGGGTGGGGTGGGGTGGGGTTTCCATCCCACTAATAAGCAATATTCCCTCACCAGCTGGCTGTCTTCAACTCCATTCTGCCACCGTCTGCCTGGAGAAAGTGTCAGTTCTCCCAGGTCAGGGGCTCAGTTCTATAAGACTTCCAATCACATATCTGACGGTAATAAATTGGAGGTTTTAACAACCACCCCCGCTCTACCTACCACCCTGGGTTGGATTAATTTGCCAGAGTCACCTATAGAATTGGGAAAATATTTACTTACTAGACCAGTTTATTATAAAGAGAAGAGACGCACAGGAAGGGATGCAGAAGGGCTACAGGGCTCCCACCCCCTCTCTCAGTGTGTCCCTCTCCTCAGATCTCCATGTGTTCGCCAGCCTGGAAGCTCTCCAAACCCTGTTCCTTTTGGGTTTTTATAGAGGCTTCATTAATAGCTTCCCTGGTGGCTCAGATGGTAAAGAATCCACGTGCAATGCAGGAGACCCAGGTTCAATCTTTGGGTCAGGAAGATCCCCTGGAGAAGAGAATGGCAAGCCAGACTAGTATTCTTGCCTGGAGACTTGCCATGGGCAGAGGAGCCTGGCGGGCTGCAGTCCATGGATTGGAAAGAGTCGGGCACAACTGAGCAACTAACACCACATTACATAGGTATGACTGATTAAATCACTAGCCATTGGTAACTGAATTCTATCTCCAGTTCCCCTTCTCTCTCCAGAGGTCAGGTTCACCTGGTTACCACTCTCCAACCTTAGGTGTTTTCCAAAAGTCACCTTAATAACATAACTGAGACACCTGCATAGCTCTCATCACTTGGAAAATTACAAGGGTTTAAGGAGCTCTGTGCCAGGAACAGGGACAAAGACCAAAATACATTTTTTATTATAAATTCCAATGTCAGTTTTAAAGTTCTTTTTAACTCTAAAAACACCCGTGAAACCTCTGATTCATGGACACATTTAGCCCTAGCAAAGAAGAGGAAGGAAATGATTATCTTGTCCTTCTCAGGGTCATTCTTGACCTTGACTGTTCAGTGTTCGGCCCCCTCGTTTCTCAGCAGCCTCTAGAGCAACACGAAAAATGCCAACCAGAATGAATTGCTTGGATGTCTGGAAATTAGCATTTCCAATTCCACTCCAACGTCTCCTAATGAGTCTCAAGCTGTCTTTATGGCAGGTTTAAGCCCGATTTGTCACTGCACTATCTATCAAGTCAGGGAAGTTAGCTGTGATACTTTTGCTCTAAAACAGAGAAAGGATGTGGTCCTAGAATGGACATCAGCAGCCTTTAGTCAAGGACCACGTTGCCACTAAGCAGCCATGGGACCTGGGCCCTCCATTCTAAATGCATATCTCCGTATCCTGCTACAGTCCTTGGATTTCATTGCATAGGATAAAGGAGCCCCAGGCATATATGTGATATAATAACCATAAAGGGGATAAAGGGTTTGAAGCCAATCTTGAGCTAAGTTACATTTGTATGCTAGTTTCCATAGCATCACAGTCAGCTCCTGGTCTTGTTTTTGCTGACTGTATAGAGCTTCTCCATCTTTGTCTGCAAAGAATATAATCAATCTGATTTTGGTGTTGACCATATGGTGATGTCCATGGGTAGAGTCTTCTCTTGTGTTGTTGGAAGAGGGTGTTTGCTATGACCAGTGCATTTTCTTGGCAAAACTCAGTTAGTCTTTGCCCTGCTTCATTCCACATTCCAAGGCCAAATTTGCCTGTTACTCCAGGTGTTTCATGACTTCCTACTTTTGCATTCCACTCCCCTATAATGAAAAGGACATCTTTTTTGGGTGTTAGTTCTAGAAGGTCTTGTAGGTCTTCATAGAACCGTTCAACTTCAGCTTCTTCAGCATTACTTGTTGGGGCATAGACTTGGATTACCGTGATATTGAATGGTTTGCCTTGGAAATGAACAGAGATCATTCTGTCGTTTTTGAGATTGCCTTCAAGTACTGCATTTCGGACTCTTTTGTTGACCATGATGGCTACTCCATTTCTTCTGAGGGATTCCTGCCCTCAGTAGTAGATATAATGGTCATCGGAGTTAAATTCACCCATTCCAGTCCATTTTAGTTCACTGTTTCCTAGAATGTCAATGTTCATTCTTGCCATCTCTTGTTTGACCACTTCCAATTTGCCTTGATTCATGGACCTGACATTCCAGATTCCTATGCAATATTGCTCTTTACAGCATCGGATCTTGCTTTTATCACCAGTCACATCCACAGCTGGGTATTGTTTTTGCTTTGACTCCATCTCTTCATTCTTTCTGGAGTTATTTCTCCACTGATCTCCAGTAGCATATTGGGCACCTACTGACCTGGGGAGTTCCTCTTTTGGTATCCTATCATTTTGCCTTTTCATACTGTTCATGGGGTTCTTTTCATACTGTTCAAGGCAAGAATACTGAAGTGGCTTGCCATTCCCTTCTCCAGTGGACCACATTCTGTCAGACCTCTCCACCATGACCCGCCCGTCTTGGGTTGCCCCACGGGCATGGCTTGGTTTCATTGAGTTAGACAAGGCTGTGGTACTAGTGTGATTAGATTGACTAGTTTTCTGTGAGTATGGTTTCAGTGTGTCTGCCCTCTGATGCCCTCTTGCAATACCTACCATCTTACTTGGGTTTCTCTTACCTTGGGCATGGGGTATCTTTTCACGGCTGCTCCAGCAAAGCACAGCCGCTGCTCCTTACCTTGGACAAGGGGTATCTCCTTACCGCCGCTGTTCCTGACCTTCAACGTGGGATAGCTCCGCTAGGCCCTTCTGCAGCCACCGCTCCTCAGGATGCTCCTCCCGGCCACCGGCCCTGGCCTCAGGCGCGAGGTGGCTTCTCCCGGCCGCCCCTGACCTCGGACCCGGGTTGTCTCCTCCTGGCCGCCACTGACATCGGACGCGGGGTAGCTCCTCTCTGCCACTGCCCCTGACCTCAGACGCGAGGTGTCTCCTCCCAGCCACTGCCCCTGACCTCAGACGCGGGGTAGCTACTCCTGACCACCACTGACCTCGGATGCAGGGTACCTCTCTTGGCCGCCGTCCCTCACCTCGAACGCAGGGTAGCTCCTCTCGGCCGATCCTGCACCGTCGCAGCCTGGCACTCTAAGCCACTGCCCCTGACCTCAGACGTGGGGTAGCTTCTCTTGGCCGCGCTTAGTGCGCCAGCTCGCCGCAGCCACCTGCGCTTAGTGCGCCGGCTCACCGCAGCCGCCTGCACACACAAACAAGACCAGGAGCTGACTGTGGCTCAGATCATGAACCTCTTATTTCCAAATTCAGACTGAAATTGAAGAAAGTAGGGAAAACCACTAGACCATTCAGGTATGACCTAAATCAAATCCCTTATGATTATACAGTGGAAATGAAAAATAGATTTAAGGACCTAGATCTGATAGAGTGCCTGATGAACTATGGAATGAGGTTCGTGACATTGTACAGGAGACAGGAATCAAGACCATCCCCGTGGAAAAAATGCAAAAAAGCAAAATGGCTGTCTGGAGATGCCTTACAAATAGCTGTGAAAAGAAGAGAGGCGAAAAGCAAAGGAGAAAAGGAAAGATATAAGCATCTGAATGCAGAGTTCCAAAGAATAGCAAGAAGAGATAAGAAAGCCTTCTTCAGTGATCAATGCAAAGAAATAGAGGAAAACAACAGAATGAGAAAGACTAGAGTTCTCTTCAAGAAAATTAGAGATACCAAGGGAACATTTCATGCAAAAATGGGCTCTATAAAGGACAGAAATGGTATGGACCTAACAGAAGCAAAAGATATTAAGAAGAGGTGGCAAGAATACACAGAAGAACTGTACAAAAAAGATCTTCATGACCCAGATAATCATGATGATGTGATCACTAATCTAGAGCCAGACATCTTGGAATGTGAAGTCAAGTGGGCCTTAGAAAGCATCACTACGAACAAAGCTAGTGGAGGTGATGGAATTCCAGTGGAGCTGTTTCAAATCCTGAAAGATGATGCTGTGAAAGTGCTGCACTCAATATGCCAGCAAATTTGGAAAACTCAGCAGTGGCCACAGGACTGGAAAAGTCAGTTTTCATTCCAATCTCAAAGAAAGGCAATGCCAAAGAATGCTCAAACTACTGCACATTTACACTCATCTCACATGCTAGTAAAGTAATGCTCAAAATTCTCCAAGCCAGGCTTCAGCAACACGTGAACCATGAACTCCCTGATGTTCAAGCTGGTTTTAGAAAAGGCAGAGGAACCAGAGATCAAATTGCCAACTTCTGCAGGATCATGAAAAAAGCAAGAGAGTTCCAGAAAAACATCTATTTCTGCATTATTGACTATGCCAAAGCCTTTGACTGTATGGATCACAATAAACTGGAAAATTCTGAAAGAGATGGGTATACCAGACCACCTGACCTGCCTCTTGAGAAATATGTATGCAGGTCAGGAAACAACAGTTAGAACTGGACATGGAACAACAGACTGGTTCCAAATAAGAAAAGGAGTACGTCAAGGCTATATATTGTCACCCTGCTGATTTAACTTCTATGCAGAGTACATCATGAGAAACGCTAGACTGGAAGAAACACAAGCTGGAATCAAGATAGCCGGGAGAAATATCAATAACCTCAGATATGCAGATGATACCACCCTTATGGCAGAAAGTGAAGAGGAGCTAAAAAGCCTCTTGATGAAAGTGAAAGAGGAGAGTGAAAAAGCTGGCTTAAAGCTCAACATTCAGAAAACGAAGATCATGGCATCTGGTCCCATCACTTCATGGGAATAGATGGGGAAACAGTGGAAACAGTGTCAGACTTTATTTTTGGGGGCTCCAAAATCACTGCAGATGGTGACTGCAGCCATGAAATTAAAAGACGCTTACTCCTTGGAAGAAAAGTTATGAGCAACCTAGATAGTATATCAAAAGCAGAGACATTACTTTGCCTACTAAGGTCCATCTAGTCAAGGCTATGGTTTTTCCAGTGGTCATGTATGGATGTGAGAGTTGGACTGTGAAGAAGGCTGAGCGCCAAAGATTATGCTTTTGAAGTGTGGTGTTGGAGAAGACTCTTGAGAGTCCCTTGGACTGCAAGGAGATCCAGCCAGTCCATTCTGAAGGAGATCAGCCCTGGGATTTCTTTGGAAGGAATGATGCTAAAGCTGAAACTCCAGTACTTTGGCCACCTCATGTGAAGAGTTGACTCATTGAAAAAGACTCTGATGCTGGGAGGGATTGGGGGCAGGAGGAGAAGAGGACGACCGAGGATGAGATGGCTGGATGGCATCACTGACTCAATGGACGTGAGTCTAAATGAACCCCGGGAGATGGTGATTGTCAGGGAGGCCTGGCATGCTGCGATTCTTGCGGTCGCAAAGAGTCGGACACGACTGGACGACTGAACTGAACTGAACTTCCATAGTATCCATCAGTTTCCAGTGGGTTCTGTGGACAGAGTTTATATTTACAAGGACAAGGGTGATACAAGACCTGTACTCAAGAGAAACTGACTGGAAGGTCACACCCTTTGCATTAACTTTTGGCAAGGTCTCTTTTTGGAGAGGGTGATCCAACACCCCTAACCACTGTCTTGGTAAAAGAAGCCCTGTAATGGGGAACCTATGCTGTTATGGATCATCAGAAGAGTCTCTTATTTTTCATCACAGAAGCCACATGACCCACGCCTGACCAATCAGAGTAGCCCATTTTTCTGGCTACAGTGACTGGTCAATAAAAGACATGTGACCATGGTCGGGCCAATCACAGTCATTTCTAAGCCCTGATATGCAAATCTAAGACAGAGATTGACAGCCCAAGGCTGCCAATGCCCACCCTTCCTGCCCTGGGGAAAGAGCCCCCCTGAGAGTGTACCTACACAAAGAAGAGGGGCTGAAGTTTAGGTTATGCTTGAGGCAGTTCCTACAGGGAATTTCCTTACATTCCTTCTAATTCCAAGATCTATTTTTTGTAGAGAACTTTGGGAGGAGCAGTTTGTTAGTTAGCTCACTAGAAACAGCCCAGAGAAGTCTTCTCCTTCTCCCAGCTCTTCCTGGCTGTGAATGAATCCGTTTCAAAGTTACTCTGTACAACCATCAAGAACAGACCTATCCTGGGGAGAAATATTGTATGATATGTTGTATGTGTGGAATCTAAAAACAAATGATTCGAATGAACTTACTTGCAAAACAGAAAGAGACTCAGTCTTAGATAAAGAGTTTATGGTTGCTGGGGGAAGAAGGGGGGAAGGGATAGTTAGGGAGTTGGGATGGACTTGTACACGCTGCTCCATTTAAAACAGATAACCAACAAGGACCTACTGTATAGCACAGGGAACTCTGCTCGATGTTATGTGGCAGCCTGGATGGGAGGGGAGTTTGGGGGAGAATGTATGTGTATGTGTACATGTATATGTATGGCTGAGTCCCTTCCCTGTTCACCTGAAACTACTACAATGTTGTTAACCAGGTATACCCGGGTTCAATTCAGTTCAGTTCAGTTCAGTCGCTCAGTCGTTTCTGACTCTTTGCGACCCCATGAATCGCTGCACGCTAGGCCTCCCTTTTCATCACCAACTCCCGGAGTTCACTCAGACTCACGTCCATCGAGTCAGTGATGCCATCCAGCCATCTCATCCTCAGTCGTCCCCTTCTCCTCCTGCCCCCAATCCCTCCCAGCATCAGAGTCTTTTCCAATGAGTCAACTCTTCGCATGAGGTGGCCAAAGTACTGGAGTTTCAGCTTTAGCATCATTTCTTCCAAAGAAATCCCAGGGCTGATCTCCTTCAGAATGGACTGGTTGGATCTCCTTGCAGTCCAAGGGACTCTCAAGAGTCTTCTCCAACACCACAGTTCAAAAGCATCAATTCTTCAGCACTCAGCCTTCTTCACAGGTACAAAATATACCTGGGTACAAAGTTTAAAAAAATTTAAAAAGAGAACAGACCTGTCCTCCAAGCAAAGACTTAAATATGCAGCCAAAACACTGACTCTCTGAAAGCAGTTCATCTATCTCTGAAAGACCATAGAACCCATGGCTCTTTTTTGATATCATCTTGCTCCAGGCCCAGACTTTCAAGCCAGGAAGCACCACCTCAGCTTGAAGGGATAAAGAGCTTACAGAATCCGTGTGTACCTTGGAGGGAACCCCATCTCCAATCACATCCAAATTTTAGCAGATGACCACCAGGCTCTGTCCATTTGATAAGGCAATTTCTTTTAAGAAAAGTGCAATAAAGACAATTTTTTAAAGAGTTATTTTCATGAGAGAGGGAAAGATACTATAATTTCATATCCTGGAGGCAGACTAGTTACTCTTAACTCTCTGTTCATACCAGAAGTATCAGCAAAAGTGTTTGTGAAATCAATCTGAACCAATCCTTGCACTTGGAGAGAGAAGCCTGGCTATATATTGTGCCTGAGACCTTCAAGTCTATCTTCTGTAAACCAAGTTGATTGTACCAGATAGGGGCAAAGGGGCATCAATTCTTACATCAACTCTGGACTGTTGGTGGGTCTGCTTGGTGAATAAAGAGTTGGGAGGTGCACGTGGCCTCATTAGGACATGGCCTTGCTCAGTGATGACTTCATGGAGGTGAACTGAGATGTATAAACAGTGATGCACCTGAAGTCTAGATTACCTTTGTGAAATGGAATGTCTCTGGCCATATTAGTAAACACGGATGTAATGGCAAGGAGATCAAGCCATCAATCTTAAAGGAAATCACCCCTGAATATTCACTGGAAGGACTGATACTGAAGCTGAAGCTTCAATACTTTGGCCACCTGATGTGAAGAGCTGACTCACTGGAAAAGACCCTGATGCTGGAAGGATTGAGGGCAGGACTAGAAGGGGACGACAGAGCATGAGATGGTTGGATGGTATCACCGACTCAACTGTCATGAACTTGGGCAAGCTCTGGGAGATGGTGAAGGGACAGGGAAGGCTGGCGTGCTGCAGTCCATGGAGTCTTGTGAAGAGTTGGAAAAGACTTGGTGACTGAACAACAAAGAACAGTCATCAGCGATTTCAAGCCTCCAAGAATGACGGCTCCCAAAAGGGAGCACAACGCCTGCAATCAGCAGATGCTGCATCCCCCAGTCCCGCACGGTGACTGCTGAAGAGCTGGGAGGATGTGAGAAATCAGAAAAAATCGGGCCCCAGATAGCCGAGGGGCATAGGAAAGGAATGAATTCAGGGGGCCCAGAGCTTGCATCTTCCCACACAGAGAAGAATGCTAAATTTCTTACTTTACATCTGGGTTTCTTTACTTAATAATCTTTGATGCTTAGACTTCCTGTCCTCTTTGGTGCAAACTTGTATAAAACCTGACTCCTTCTCCAGCTTCCTTGAAGGAGTTCTCTCAGAACTACTGAGATGCTGTCTCTCCGGCTTAGAGTCCTTAACACTCCCATCAAAGAAAATAACACTCTATTTACAGGTTGTGATTAATATTTTTTAGTCAACAGCTTATACATATCCTCAAGCCTAATTGGCTCTTATGATTCCAAGTCTGTAGATTGAAAAGTATGATATTACTTCATGTACATCCAATGTTGATGCTGCATGAGTCCCACATTCCCTCCAAGAGCACAAAATCCCCTGTTGCAGTAACATGCAGGCCACTGAATGCTCCTTCCTGAGAACCTACTGTCATTGGAACCTAAAGGCATCCTTTGTTTGCAAATGACTCAAGAATCACCATTCTCCTTTAACCCAGGCAGCCTTGCTCTCTTGGTCTTGGATCTGGAGAAGTCATGGAAGCTTTGGGGAGGTTTGGGGTTCTATTTTTTCAGCACTCTCTTGTTACACATTTCAACCGGTGGACATCAGAAACCAGAGGGATCCAAGCAGAGCTTTTGCTCACTGAGCAGAGCCTAATAAAGGCTGTATGCACACCCTCTTATAAACTATGTTGGAAGCGCCCTTGGTCCTGATCCCGGGGTTGGGAATCCTGCCCCTTCCCCTTGGTCAGCAGCAGGGCCCTCCTGGCCCTCCTAGGCTGCAGGTGAAGCCCCTGGACGCGAGGGAGCAGACCGGGATCACCCTGGGCAGGACTCCATTGTCTGCTCACTAGTAAGGGGGTAATGCAATACAGACTCCCCTGCAAGCCTCACAGGAAGGGAACTGGGAGAAAGAAGCTGGTCTTCCTTTCTGACACACCAGTGAACCAATCGGGCTAGGAGGTCCACCTCTAAGGGGTCGGGCAAAGCTAACGATTTCACTTTGGATCTTCTCAGAAGGGGAGCTGTGGGGGAAGTTCTGGTTTAGAAGCAGGTGAAAGAGATGGGTGAGAAAGCACAGCCTACATGAATCTACAGTGGCTTAGGGTGGTGAGTCCAGGACGCCCCATCCTCTGCAGGTCGGGAGGCACTCAGCTCATGAGAGGGGAGGCAGGGAAGGCTGCAGCAAGGCCAGGTTCAGTCCCTGCCCTGCTGAATCCCAGCACAATGCGGAGTCCTGTCCTCTCCCCTCCCCCCACCATGCGGCCTCCTTACAGGAGCCCCCTGGAATGTGGAAGATGGAATCCAACCTTTCTTCTCAGTGGGAAGATGACGTAGGGCAGGGGCCAGGGGATCTGAGATTCTAGATGGTGCAGGCAAGATTCTAGGTGGTTCTTTGCTAGTGACACCCCTGTTACGCTCCATTACAAAGACCATTAAAATCCTATTCACAGATACTCAGGAAAAGTCTTCCAAACTCAGAAAAAAGGCAAAAAAAAAAAAAAAAAAAAAAAAGATCTCATTACCGTCCAGTATTAGGCTGAACGGTTTTCTAATGAGCTTGTCTGAAGGTGATTGATGCTCAGCGAACATCCTGGTTAGATTAACAGCTTGTTGTGGCCAGGTTACATGAGGAAAGCCAATGAGATATAATGACTGACCCATTAGACAAGATGACCTTGAAGGGTACAGTTTAAATCCCCTATTGGAAGAGTAAACAGTTTTGTGCCTGAAACACCAAGCACTTTTATATCATCCCTCTCTGTATGGACTAGAAGTCTCCTGTCTATATGAGCTCTTTGTTATCCATTTTTCCCCATCTACTGAGTTCCAAACAGCCCTCCCCTGTGATTGCTATCTATTTGTATTAGGAATTATGATTTTTAACTACTTAAGAATTCTCCTTAATCAAGGACTTATAATAATTTCTGAAACTGCTTAAAATATAATATTAGCTTACAAATCTGTCCTTAGAACTAAATGCAATCTCTTTTGTTGAGGCATATTGATCTATGCATCCAGTTCTCTATACACCCATCATCTGCCCATTCAT
Source organism: Capra hircus (assembly GCF_001704415.2). Classification (NCBI taxonomy): domain Eukaryota; kingdom Metazoa; phylum Chordata; class Mammalia; order Artiodactyla; family Bovidae; genus Capra; species Capra hircus. Next base: position 6,510,639 of record NC_030810.1, on the reverse strand, counting down.
CAGTTCAGTTCAGTTCAGTTCATTTTAGTAGCTCAGCGCTGTCCAGTTCTTTCCTACTCTGCGGACTGCAGCACGCCAGGCTCCCCTGTCCATCACCATCTCCCAGAGCTTGCTCAAACTCATGTCCGTGGATGCAAGGGAGCAGATGAGTGATGATGAGTCGGTGATGCCATCCAACCATCTCATCCTCTGTTGTCCCCTTCTCCTCCCACCTTCAATCCTTCCCAGCATCAGGGTCTTTTCCAAGGAATCAGTTCTTCACATCAGGTGGCCAAAGTATTGGAGTTTCAGCATCAGCATCAGTCCTTCAGCTTCAGCATCAATATAAGTTTTCATTAATATCTATACGTCCAGAGATAAATGTGTAGGAAAAATGGGGCAAGTTTGACAGAAAAGAAACAAGGGTTATCTTGGGATTAGTGGTGTCGGCTGTTGACAAAGGCTTGGAAGTCCTTTCTGCTGTCCTTCCAACCAGAAAACACTGGACAAGTGAAAAAGGAATGACTGACCTTGGACCCATCTGAGCACTGAGGTTGCAGGGCAGACAGCCACCCTAGGTCAGGAGAAACCAGAGGATCCCTAAGGCAGAAGTGAAGCTCAGCTTCTCTGGAGCAGACCCTTCTGGAACCATAAACTGATAGACTACTGCAGTGGGAAATTTGGTGAATTCCTGGAGGCTGAGTATGTGCTACCAGGAGAGAGAGAAACTTCCAGAAGCTGTAGACTTAGGGGGCTCTCACACGCTTCTGGGTTTCAGCTGCAGGAACCCCACAGGTTCTCATTGTGAATATCTGAGAAACATCTCCTTTTGGCTCCAGCAAGGAGAAGAGAAGAGTCATCTTTGTGAAATGTGCCCAGACATTTCTTAACCAAGGTGTTCTCCCCGAGGAAAGACGTTGCCAGAACTCCTGGAACAGTATCGCAACTGGGGGAAATGAAATTCCTCCCACTCAAGTTTCTGTTAGCTTTCTCATCTCTCATCCAAGGGGGAAAGAAAGCATGGGCAACAGAAGTCAGGGCTTCATGGGAACAGACTGAGAAGGTTTCAGCTAGGGAAGGGAGCTGGGACAGGGGAAAACCAGTGATGCAGGTAAGGGTTCACTTAGACACAGGCCTACAGGGAGACTGAGATTTAATCCTAAAATTATAGAATGCTCCTCTTCCCCAGGACAGTAACAGTGGATGACCGAGGAAAGAGTTGAAGACAGAAACTCTCTGGGGAGGAATGCTTAGGGAAGCCCAAGGTCAAGAGGGGAGACAGAAGGAAAGAAACGAAAGCAGGAAATAGGAAACCGTTACAAACACGGCAGATGCTTAGCCAACTCAATAAATTATCAGTTTAAATGGGAATGGTCCAACTATATCAATTAAGAGGCAGAGCCTTAGAATGGATTTTAAGAAACTAAGCTCCAACTATATGCTGTCTACAAGAAACCCACTTTAAATACAAAAAACTCAAGTTGAAATAGCAAATGTGGAAAGATAGTGGATGGTGTATGCATGCTCAGTCATGTCTGACTCTTTGTGACCGCATGGACTAAAGCTCCCCAGGCTCCTCTGTCTATAGGATTCTCCAGGCTAGAATACTGGAGGGGGTTGCCATCTCCTCCAGAGGATCCTTCCAACCCAGGGACCGAACCTGCATCACCTGCATTGGCAGGCAGAATCTTTACCACTGAGCCACCTGGGACGCCTTAAATATAAAAACTCAGGCTAAAAGTAAGGAGTGTAGAATGATACCCCGTGCTAACACTAATCAGAAGAAAGCTGGAATGGCTCTGTTCATTTCAGATAAATCCCTAACTTCAGGGCCGGGAAACTATCAGGGATAGAGCGTGGTATTTCACACTGAAAAGGGGTGGATTCTCCAAGAAGGCATACGCCTAAGCATGAACTATGCATCTGACTGCAGAGTGTCAAAGTATATGAGGACCTTCTCTGCTTGACGTGCTTTGAGTCATTTTATTTTGTTTGCAGATACTCTCTGGCAAACGTGCATTAGTTGACCCAGCAATCCCACTGCTGGGCATACACACCGAGGAAACCAGAATTGAAAGAGACACATGTACCCCAGTGTTCATCGCAGCACTGTTTATAATAGCCAGGACATGGAAACAACCTAGATGTCCATCAGCAGATGAATGGATAAGAAAGCTGTGGTACATATACACAATGGAGTATTACTCAGCCATTAAAAAGAATTCATTTGAATCAGTTCTGATGAGATGGATGAAACTGGAGCCAATTATACAGAGTGAAGTAAGCCAGAAAGAAAAACACCAATACAGTATACTAACACATATATATGGAATTTAGGAAGATGGCAATGACGACCCTGTATGCAAGACAGGAAAAAAGACACAGATGTGTATAACGGACTTTTGGACTCAGAGGGAGAGGGAGAGGGTGGGATGATTTGGGAGAATGGGAATTCTAACATGTATACTGTCATGTAAGAATTGAATCGCCAGTCCATGTCTGACGTAGGGTGCAGCTTGCTTGGGGCTGGTGCATGGGGATGACCCAGAGAGATGTTGTGGGGAGGGAGGTGGGAGGGGGGTTCATGTTTGGGAACGCATATAAGAATTAAAGATTTTAAAATTTAAAAAATAAAAAAAATTTAAAAAAATAAATAAATAAAAAAAAGCAAAGCTCACTTCTTCTCCACGTTGCTTGCCAACCCTCCTGTGAGGGAAACTGCAGGGTGATTGGAATAGCTGTGGCCATAGCAGCCCAGGAGGTCAGACATCCATTCAAAGATGCTTCGAGAGCCAATCTCTGCACTTGCCAGTTCACCTTGTCTGGAAGAAGAAAGAGCAGGAGCTTGTTCTGAACAGATGGCCTCGCAGGGGGTGCTCCTTGCTGCAGAAATCTCAGAATATCACCACTTAAAAACCAATTCTCCCTGGCAGGCTTCCTGTCAATTCAAGACCAAGGGATCACGGTTAAGTCTGGGGGAAGCATTTGAGCACCCAGGGTATGCAAGCTGAATCACAGAGTGAGGTGTGGAGGCCCGGATGTGGCATCTTCTGCACACACAGTTGACCTTCAGAAAGACTTAACATGATGAACACAAGGACAACAGCCAGTCTGTCAGTGCAGGAGGGGTTGCCTGCCTAGTGGTCGGGCTGTCCAGCTCTTTGCTGCCTACCCCTGGGAGTCAGATGGTGCTAATTAAACAGCAAAACTGATTCCTGAGAAGTCTGAGACTTTGTGCTATGATGCCAAATCCCAGGTCCAGTGAAAAGCAGCAACACTTGTCCACAGAAAAAGCTATTTAGTGTCCTGTCTTACTGAATGAAAAACTAGATTTTTAAATCTGGGGACATATACCTCACACACTAAAATTTTGGTTAGTAGGAAAACTTGAGAAACAAACATATGAAGTTAAGATAGGTTTCCGGCCAACTGAGAGTTAACCAAAAGATGTGATGTCTTGGTTTATGTAGATTTAAAAAAAAAAAATTCCTGCATTCCCCTCCTCCCCCCAACTTAGCTTGCCCCGATCTCTTTTTTTTAGTTGTTGTGGAATTAAGTATTTGCAGTGAATCCTGGTTGCTGTTGTCACACTAAATACATCTTTTTCAATGTACATCTCTGTCAATGAGGATGAGAGTTAAATGGATATATATTAATCCCAGGATTTATCATAAAGTTTAAAAATCCCCTTATATCAATGCATATTTAGTTATAATCCTTCTCTATCCTAAAAGTAGGTTGCAAATATTTCCAAATCGGTAATGGCATCACTCTCCTCTGACGGATACAGCCTTTTCATCAAAACACGTCCAGCAGTCTTAACCGAGAACATACATTCACCCTCTGTGCACGTGTAAGCCGCTAGGGCAGGTTTGCGTCCAGACTCAGGTGAGTGCAGAGGGTTTAGTGAACAGCAGGATGGAAGACCTGCCCCCTCCCCCGCTCACCCAGGCATGCATCCGTCACCAAGCTCCTCTTTTTGTTCAGACCTGTCTGCTGTGAAATCATCATCTCTTCTGGTTTCTGAGTGTGGATCACTTCTCCTAAGTCAGATTGTGAACAAGACAGTCTATTTTCCTGCTCTCAAAGGCACTCTAAGCCCTATAAAACCAGCAGGGATCTTGTAAACCAAGCCAGATTTATCTCCCTGCTTAAGCTCAGCATTCGAGGAGACCTTGGCCAGAAAAGGAAGCTCCTTCTTCACCAGGTTGTTGCTGTTTGGTCACTAAGCTGTGTTCAACTCTTTGTGACCCCATGAACTCTAGCCCGCCAGGCTCCTCTGCCCATGGGATTTCCCAGGCAAGAATACTGGAGTCGGTTGCCATTTCCTTCTCCAGGGATTGACTGTGAGTCTCCTGTATTGGCAGGCGGATTCTTTATCACCGAGCCCCAGGAGAAGCCAATTCACACCGTTTCATTTTGGTCACTTGGACAGCAAACCTTAGATCGGGTCCAGAGTGCTGCATTTTAATTGCCAAGAGAAGTCAAAGTCTTCAGAAATCTTGCAAATGAGCCACAATGTTGAAACATCAGCATTTTCCAGTCTATCTACACAAGTATTTATAATTGTCAAATGTTTCGCTACAGAGCGTGTTAGCGATTAAGATGGTAGGGAAAATGGTCATAAATGTAAAGGGGGAGAAAATTGAAGTACTATGCGCTCTGTGGACAGAAAATGGGAAAATAAATGGGTCTGATTCTCATTTTGACAGTTCGAGGGGAAATTTTTTGAAGTAATGAAGGGAACTAAAATTAGATAGGATGAGAAATTGGCTCAAGAATTGAGAAGCATCCATCTGTGTCCTATATAATATGAAATTCCAGACATGGGTTAGCGTCCTCACATTGCTGTCACATCATCTCAACAGAGTCTTCAAACCTTTATTACACAAAGATGAAAGATTTTACAAGCAAACTATCCCAGTGAAAATAGCATTGGGCTATCCACTCCAGTATTCTTAGGCTTCCCTGGCGGCTCAGCTGGTAAAGAATCCGCCTGCAGTGTGAGAGACCTGGATTCGATCCCTGGGTTGGGAAGATCCCCTGGAGAAGGGAAAGGCTACCCACTCCAGTATTCTGGCCTGGAGAATCCCACGGACCTCACAAAGAGTTGGACACGACTGAGCAACTTTCACTTTCCACTTTCACTGTAACAAAAATAAAAACAGCTCCTGTTTTGGCTTGGCCAGTAACTACACTAAACATCTTCAGTTGACTGATGAAGTAACAGTTATGCTGATTCTCTCAACAGCTCTGTTCCTACAAACAAGAAGTTGAAACTAAAAGCTTAAGCTCATTATTCCGTCACATAGCTGGTCACTGGCAAAACTGGGCTCTGAAACCAAGGTCTCCGAAAATAGATGCTTTCCCACTTGACTCTGCCTTTCCCAACATTCTCAGCCAAGCTCAGACACATAGCACCTCTGGGACCCCATTCTGCTCTCAGTTAGGACACCCCTGCTGTGAGCTGGACACCCCTCTGAAGTGGGGTTGAGGGCTGGACACAATGTCTCATCTCTAGGCAGCAGCAATTCACGGTATCAGCTCGTGTGACATTATACATGCTTGCTAATTTGCTTCTGCTGCTGCTTCTGCTAAGCCGCTTCAGTCATGTTCAACTGTTTGCAACCCCATGGACCATAAACCACCAGGCTCCTCTGTCTATGGGCTTCTCCAGGCAAGAGTACTGGAGTGGGTTGCCATTCCCTCCTCCAGGGGATCTTCTTGACCCAGGGATCGAACCCACATCTCTTATGTCTCCTGCGTTGGCAGGCAGGGTTTATTCACCACGAGCACACCTGTGACATTAGTGAAGTCACTTCATTTCCTAGGTGTCCAGTTTCTTTACCTGTGGAGTGAGGAATTTTTAACTGGTAAGTGATTTGGAACTAAGAATGTTCAACAAAGTCACCTAAAAATCTTTAAAAGCTATAGTTACTGGGATCCTCTTCCAAACCAACTGAATCACATTTGGGTTGAGGCCTTGAAACGTGGAATTAAGAAACTCTCTCTCAGGCAACTTGAATTCAAACCTGTATTTTAAGAAGCACCTAAAACGCTGACTCCAAATTTCTTTCTGGCTCTCACATTCTAGTTTTATCTTTAGAAGATCTTTAAATATCTCTCCATTATCCAGCATTCCCACTTGCATGCTGGCAGCAAAATGCCTGCTGGCATCGCATCAGCAGGTATCTTCTGAAATGCAGAACAATTAGCCATCTTTACATGGGGTGGACGTGTTGAGACTTTCCACTGAGCAAAACTCAAAGCTAACAAGAGCCTTCCACATCAAGCAAGGAGGTGAAGGCACCAATGACCTAGGCTCATCGTCAAGGTCATCCATGACTCCTTCCCCTGGCACGCTCTCAGGCACTTAGACCAGCACTGCTAACCCAGTGAGTCCCTGGTACTGAGGTATGAGATAGATGGGCTCCAGCCTGCGCAGCTGGAACTTGTCAGGACTGAGCTGGGCTCCGTCTTCTGCTGACATGTCAAGGTAAATGCATTGGCTAGAGCGGGGCTCTGCTTGAGTCATAAAAAGATAAGACAATCATGTTTTTCATTCCTAAGGTCTAGGAGATATCCCCAGCTACATAGGCACAGAAAGCCTCCTCAGGGGTCAAAAAGGGAGGGGGCACTAGCCTATAATACATTCTCTCAACCACCCAGAGACCCTTGTGTTAGAATCCATCTCAGAGAAAAGATGAAAGTGCACAACTGGAGGGGCCCTGAGTCAGGTCAGAAAAGGGCATGAAATAAGATGATTAGCCAGAGAAACAACATGGCCCCAGTGTAAGTGATCCAAACTGCCCCTTGAGCGCTCCTCGCTAGTGAGGACGTCCACGTTCCCCTCCTTTGACTGTGCTTTGCTTCTGTCCTGAATACACTGTGTTGAGACTTCCCTGGTGATCCAGGGATGCATGCCCAGCGCAGGGGGCCCAATCATCCCTGGTTGGGGAACTGGGTTCCACAAGCCACAGCTAAGATCAAAGCTCCTGTGTGCCACAACTAAGGTCCAGTGCAGCCCAGTAAATATAAACAAAAGCCAACAAAACTGCTCCTTCGTGTGCTCTCCCATACACACTGTGCCTCTAATAAACACGTGAGTGCCTGCTCACTATCTCGGTCTCTTTGCAAAGTTCTTTTTCTTCAGAGAAGGCAAGAGCCAGGGCTCTGCTTCTAGCCCTAGCCGCTGGGGATCTATCTGTTAGGATTCCTGGTTTTCACTCAGGTGGCCCTCATTTGATCCCTGGGCAGGGAACTGAGTTTGCTTCAAGTCACTTTTGACACCCCCAGGTCAGCCCAAGGTCTCTACATCAAAGAAATGCCAATTCCAAGGACATTTCTGGGGAATAGGTTTCTTCTGGTAAAAAGATGGACCGTTTGGCCCAAGATGATAGGGAATCAATATTAGGAATTTATAGAAATCACTGGGCAGGAAGTGAACTTTTTCAGACCATGCAATCTGGGGTAGGAACCAAGCTGTACTGGTTCTTCCAAGAGCAGAGAAGCTGCCCATGTCATCTGGATTAAGTGTGAAATAGAGCATTTTAGAAAATGTTTTCAAAAGAAGATAACTTCAAACCAAATTTACTATTCCTGAGTGCTTTGCGAATAACCATGGACTTTGTAATAAAGAGGGAAATGAAATGCAATGAACACAGAATCTCACCTACACAGTATACTAACACATATATATGGAATTTAGGAAGATGGCAATGACGACCCTGTATGCAAGACAGGAAAAAAGACACAGCTGTGTATAATGGACTTTTGGACTCAGAGGGAGAGGGAGAGGCTGGGATGATTTGGGAGAATGGCATTCTAACATGTATACTATCATGTAAGAATTGAATCGCCAGTCTATGTCTGACGCAGGATACAGCTTGCTTGGGGCTGGTGCATGGGGATGACCCAGAGAGGTGTTATGGGGAGGGAGGTGGGAGGGGGGGGTTCATGTTTGGGAACGCATGTAAGAATTAAAGATTTTAAAATTTAAAAAATAAAAAACTAAAAAAAAAAAAAAAGAATCTCACCTACACACAAAAATTGATGGAAAATATACTTCAAAATAAGGGAAAATATTATGATAATTATAATTCAAATTAGTAGCAGATTGACTTTATTTTTTGTGTTATATTGTTCCTCTCTGTTTCTACAAGTTGAGTCTGTGAAAGTATGGACGGCCTTCCTTTGATATCTGTACCAAACTGGCTTATGAGATAGCACAAAGGTTAACAAGTAGCTCTGCAGTGAGGAAAATATACTTATGTTATTGTCGAAATCCATGCATCATCTTCCATCTGCCTTCATCTCCCATGAACCCAAACAGCTCAGGAAATCTTCCTGGGGTGTCACTGATTGTGGATCTCCAGTAAGTTGGGTCTGTCCCCAAAAGAGGACCAGCCAGTCACACCCTGTGGGCTTCCCTGGAAGCTGGAGAAGAATCTGCCTGCAATGCAGGAGACCCTGGTTCAATTCCTGTGTGGATCTTCCTGGAAGATCCCCTGGAGAAGGGATAGGCTATCCACTCCAGAATTCTTGGGCTTCCCTGGTGGCTCAGCTGGTAAAGAAATCATTTGCAATGCGGGAGACCTGGGTTCAGTCCCTGGGTTGGGAAGATCCCCTGGGGAAGGGAAAGGCTACCCACTCCAGTATTCTGGCCTGGAGAACTCCAGGGACTGTATCATCCATGGGGTCACAAAGAGTCAGACGCAACTGAGAGACTTTCGCTTTCAAGTCACACCCAGAAAAAGCAATCACATCTTTAGCATTCTCCGTATAAAAAGAGTACAGCCATTTCGCGGTTTTCCCCAGGCATGGACCAGCATGACCCACGGACACTCTGTACCTAAAAACCTGCATGCACACCTTAGACCCCATAGGCCATCTCATAGACCCCTTAGAGCACCTTAGACACACTCTAGACCTCTTCCCCGGGAGGAGAGCCAGCAGAAGGGGCCAAGAAGGGGCAACAGGAGCCGAAGTCAGAATCAGCAAGGCAGACCAGGAGGCAGGATGCGACCCAAGGCGGGCTGTGGGAGGTGGGCTCGACTGCAGAAAGCAGCAGGGCCTTCAGCATCTCCGGGGCGTGGATGCTTTTAAAAGATGGATGTGTGTGTGTGTTTAGTTTGGTGCTGTTGGGCATCTGGTGGGGTCCCACTCTGGTCTGGCACCTATGGTCAACGTACTTTTTCCCAGTAATGACACGAGGGATGGTCATACATTGTCTCTTTGAAAGGTTTCCAATACCTACATGGGACTTTCAGTGTCATATTATCCTTAGGGTTTGTGCTATGAAGCTATCTTGCAAAGTAACAGCATTTATGCTTTGCTATGGTTTGAAGATGTGTCTTATCCCCTTTACAAGACAATAAAATCCTCAAAGGCAGTTATTTTTGTCTTATTTATCTTTTTATTACTCATCATCCCTATACAAACTATGTCCTAAAATCTACTGGCTCACTAAATGCGCCTAATTCTTTCAAGTTGTACTCAAGGACTCAAACTCAGTTGCTAAGAGTGTCATTCAACTAACAGGAGAGCTTTTAACTCAAATTCCAACTGGTTATGCCCTTGAAGGATTTTGGGTAAAATATCTCATTGCTCCTGAAATAGGGGTCTATAGAGGTTCCAGCAGGTAGACACAGAAACAAGGGACCATCAGTTTTTTGCTGATGATTTACATGAAAACACTCTCCTTATTGTTAAACAGATAGGAATACATAGACAAGACAAAATCCCATAGATTGATTACATTAAACACTATTCCTCATTTGGAATAGACTGTTGTACACTGTTTACCACCTTGACAATTAAGACAATTCACTGGAGTGTCTTAAAACAAAACAAAAAGAGCAGGAACAAGATCTTGTCTTACATGATGGCTAGACCTGGGTTTCAACAGCTAAGCGCTCAGACTCCAGGGCAAATGAATCTGGATTTGAACCCCCAATCAGCCACTTCTAGCTGTGTGACCTCATCAAGGTAAACAGGGTAAACCTCAGTTTCTTCCTCTGTTTGTGGGGTGATAAGTGTTAGTTTGGAGGGACTAAATGAAATCATTCATTCACGTGAATAATTCACACAGTGTGTTTTAAGTGATAGTGTTCAGTAGTGTCTGACTGTTTGTAGCCCCATGGACTGTAGCCCGCTAGGCTCCTTTGTCCTTAGAATTTTCCAGACAAGAATACTGGAATGGGTTGCCACTTTCTACTCCAGGGGATCTTCTTGACCCAGGGATTGAACATGAGTCTCTTGTGTCTCCTGCATTAGCAAGCGAATTCTTTACCCTAGTGCTACCTGGGAAGCCCCATGAGTATGAGTGGCAACCCTTCAATAAATGTCGGTTATTATTCTGTTATTATAAGGAGGTAATATTAGTACTTAAAAAGTTGAAAATGAAAAAATTCATCAAAATAATGCGAATAGGCTTTCCTGATGGCTCAGATAGTAAAGAATATGCCTGTAATGCAAGAGACCTGGGTTTGATCCCTGGGTCAGGAAGATCCCTTGGAAATGGCAACCCACTCCAGTATCCTTGCCTGGAAAATAAAATGGACGGAGGAACCTGGCAAGCTACAGTCCATGGGTTTGCAAAGAGTAGGACACGACTGAGTGACTTCATTTTTAATGCAAATACCCTAAAGAATCATGCTGCTGTTACCAGACGGTCACGTGGGAGCCCTGTAGATCCTCAGGGTCAGGTTACAGGAAGCAGGCAGAAGTCTGGGGGGCAGCCAACCAGCCCTGGGAAAGCCACTGGTCTCCAGAATCAAAAAGACTGACCACGTGATCCCCAGTCGTAAGAGTCTGTGTCCCCCGGTGGACATCACAGTAAGAGTTCAGACACTGAAGAGCGAGAGTGAGGCCCAGTGATGGTGGCGGGACCAAAGAGACATCATGCCACAGGAGAGGCTGAGTCATTAAAATGAGGCACGGGACCCACAGCCAACCGGACGCCCAGAGGGAAATCACCCAGAGAAAACTAAACACACGGATCGTGTCCAAGCCTTCCTCATGCACAGTGACCCACTCACAGGAGGCCTTTAATAAATGTCAGTATTGACGTCATGATCTCGCCTGTAGATGTATGGAGTGGGCCCCTGCCTGGCTGGGCCCATCTCTAGCCCAAGAGTCTCGTGCTTTGGAATCAAAGGGAGTCTATCTCTTTGAAATCTTGTGTTTGGTTTTTGCAGAAACTAGTTCTCTCCCACTTTATCACAAGCTGCCAGGTGAGTGAGCCCAAAGAAGGGAGGAGAAGCAACAAGGCTGCCTGGGTAAGGAGCTGTTCCCCACGCCCCTTAATCGCCATCCTTTTCAGCTTCCATCCTGGGGCAGGAGGGTCTCACGTAACTGTGGGGAAGTGGGGGTATTGAGAGGAGCTGTGGGGGTGGCCAGGAGAGGCAGGAACAGGGGCCAGGGGGATCTCATCCAACTTGGTAACTTTTCAATTAAGAGCTTTCCAGATCAAGGACTTGCTCAAGTTGCCTTCAGCTATGATGATGCAACCGCTTTTTGAATGTTAAACAAGTTTATTTTGAACAGATATGACAGAATGCAGGTGTGTTTTAACCTGTACTTGTTTCTTTCTTAATGCTACACATTTTTATGGGCATCAGAGAATTTTAAACTCTGTCCCGTCAAGCTCTATAGATCTCCTTTTGGGAAAGGAGCCCCCAGCAGGCACCCCAGCAAAGGTACTGACTCAGCTCCAGTTTCTCTGTGCAATGAACGCTTTCACATGGCGAGATTCCTTATAAACTTTGCTTTACGTGGAGGTCAACCACCAGATGAGTCATTTCAAATGAGTCACGTTTGAAAGGACCCTGATGCTGGGAAAGATTGAAAGCAGGAGAAGAAGGGGATGACAGAGGATGATATGGTTGGATGGCATCACTGACTCAATGGACATGAGTTTGAGTAAGCTCCAGGAGTTGGTGATGGACAGGGAGGCCTGGTGTGCTGCAGTCCATGGGGTTGCAAAGAGTTGGACACGACTGAGTGACTGAACTAAACTGAACAACCACCAAAATCCTAAACGCACTGGCTGACATAACAGAATCTAATGATCAACACAGCCACACTGTCTCTGTTGTAATGCAGTCACTCACACCATCCTGGCACCAGGTCACATGCCTTTCCTCTCCCAGAGTGATCTGGGGACTCAAGAAACCTCAGGTTCTGGGACACATATGAAGGCTCAGTAGAGACAGGCGCTCCTGGTGGTTCTCTTGAAGGTTAAAGGTTTCCTTCTTCCGATAACCCACCCACTCACTTCATAAAGACTCTGCCGCCCAGTGTGGGAAGGCTGCTTATCGGGTCTCCACCCTGGGGCTCTCCACAAGAACAAAGAAGCCCTGTGAAAGCTGGTGATGCCTTTTTTTTTTTTTAACCAAACCTCAAGGCTTAAGATGGAGGAAGACAGCTGTCCACCCCCACCCTCCCTGAGCCCAGCTATGATCATGTAACATGCATGACCCACGCTGCAAAAGGGTCTGAAATAGAAAGACTTTGATGATGAGTGAGGTCCCCTTAAGTGGGGCTTTGATTCCCAAGCAGCTTGTGACAACTGAGTGTGGGGACAAGGTCCAGAGAGTCTCCGTGGATGAGGGATGTGCCCTGGACAGAGTGAACAAGAGGGGTCCCAGCCCCTGGGCTCATCCTTTCCACGTTACAGTAAGACTGACAATATATGGCCCCAGGGCCAAATGTGGCTGAATTTTTATAAATAAAGTTTTATTGGAACATGACCACACACCTCTGCTCTCACATTGTAATGGCAGACTTGAGTAGCTATGACTGAGACTTTATGGCCAACAAAGCCTTGTGTATTTGCTATCTGGCCCTTAACAGAAAACATTTGCTGGCCCCTGGCTAAAGGTTAAGACATCCTGAGAGAGAGTTCAGTGGTGGTTTCCCAGGCCTGAGACAAGCACACAAGGAGATACAACCTTCATATGAGGGATAATGGGGGACTTACTGTTCAGTTTTATATGACAACAACAGATCTGCATAATTTTTAAAGACTATATTTTTAAGGGAGTTTTAAGTTCATAGAAAAATTGAGGAGAAGGTACAGAGCTTTCCTACATCCCCTGCCCCCACAAATGCAAGGTCTCTTCTGTTAGCATCATCACTCACTGGAAAGATACTCTTTTCTCCTTTACCAAAGATCAACCTACATTGACACATCATAATCACCCAAAGCCCACAGCTTACTGTGCAACTCATTCTTGGTGTTGTACATTCTAATTGTTGTTGTTCAGTTGCTAAGTTGCATCTGACCCCATGGACTACAGCATGCCATCCTCCTCTGTCTTCCACTATCTCCCAGAGTTTGCTCAAATTCATGTCCAGTGGGTCAGTGATGCTATCTAACCAGCTCATCCTCTGCTGCCCCCTTCTCTTTTTGCCTTCAATCTTTCCCATCGAGTTTTTTCCAATGAGTCTACTCTTCAAATCAGGTGACCAAGTATTAGTGCTTCAGCTTCAGCATCAGTCCTTCCAATGAATATTCACGGTTGATCTCCTTAGGATTGATTACTTTGATTTCCCTGTAGTCCAAGGGATTCTCAAGTGTTTTCTCCAGCAACACAATTCTACAGTGTCAGTTGTTTGGCACTCAGCCTTCTTTACGGCCCAACTTCCACATACATACATGACTACTGGAAACACTCATATACACTCTAAAGGTTTGGACAAGCATATAATGACATAACGACATTAATATATATAATGGTGTTAATAAATATATAATGACATGTATCCATCATTATAATGTACAGAGCATTTTCACTATCCTAAAAATTCTCCATATTTCTCCTATTCATCTCTCCTGGCAACCACTAGTCTTGTCTTTTCTTTGTTTCCATAGTGTTGCATTTTCCAGATTGTCATATAGTTGGAATGATACAGTATGGAAACTTTACAGATTGGATTTCTTTTATTTAGTAATATGCATTTGTTTCCTCTGTGTCTTTTCATAGCTCACAAGCTCATTTCTTTTTTAGGGCTGAGTAATATTCCACTGTATGGTTGTACCACAGTTTATGTTTACTTATCCATTCATCCACTAAAGGGCATCTTGCTTGCTTCTGAGTTTTGCCAACTATGAATAAAGCTGCTATGAATATCCACATGTAGGTTTTTGTTGGAGACAAGTTTTCAACATCATTAAATATCCAGGAGTGCAACTGCTGGATTGTATGATAAGAATATATTTAGTTTAACAAAGCTAGTGGAGGTGATGGAATTCCAGTGGAGCTATTTCAAATCCTAAAAGATGATCCTGTGAAAGTGCTGCACTCAATATACCAGCAAATTTGGAAAACTCAGCAGTGGCCACAGGACTGGAAAAGGTCAGTTTTCATTCCAATCCCAAAGAAAGGCAATGCCAAAGAATGCTCAAACTACCGCACAATTACCCTCATCTCACACACTACTAAAGTAATGCTCAAAACTCTCCAAGCCAGGCTTCAGCAACACGTGAACCGTGAACTTCCAGATGTTCAAGCTGGATTTAGAAAAGGCAGAGGAACCAGATATCAAATTGCCAACATCCGCTGGATCATCGAAAAAGCAAGAGAGTTCCAAAAAAACATCTATGTCTGCTTTATTGACTATGCCAAAGCCTTTGACTGTGTGGATCACAATAAACTGTGGAAAATTCTCAAAGAGATGAGAATACCAGACCACCTGACCTGCCTCTTGAGAAACCTATATGCAGGTCAGGAAGCAACAGTTAGAACAGGACATGGAACAACAGACTGGTTCCAAATAGGAAAAGGAGTACATTAAGGCTGTATATTGTCACCCTGCTTATTTAACTTCTATGCAGAGTACATCATGAGAAATGCTGGTCTGGAAGAAGCACAGGCTGGAATCAAGATTGCCAGGAGAAATATCAATAACCTCAGATCTGCAGACGACACCACCCTTATGGCAGAAAGTGAAGAGGAACTAAAAAGCCTCTTGATGAAAGTGAAAGAGAAGAGTGAAAACATTGGCTTAAAGCTCAACATTCAGAAAACGAAGATCATGGCATATGGTTCCATCACTTCATGGGAAATAGATGGGGAAACAGTGGAAACAGTGTCAGACTTTATTTTTGGGGGCTCCAAAATCACTGCAGATGATGACTGCAGCCATGAAATTAAAAGACGCTTACTCCTTGGAAGGAAAGTTATGACCAACCTAGATAGCATATTGAAAGGCAGAGACATTACTTTGCTAACAAAGGTCCATCTAGTCAAGGCTATGGTTTTTCCAGTGGTCATGTATGGATGTGAGAGTTGGACGGTGAAGAAAGATGAGTGCCGAAGAATTGATGCTTTTGAACCGTGATATTGGAGAAGACTCTTGAAATTCCCTTGGACTGCAGGGAGATCCAACCTGTCCATCCTAAAGATCAGCCCTGGGTATTCAGTGGAAGAACTGATGTTGAAGCTGAAACTCCGATACTTTGGCCATCTCAAGTGAAGAGTTCACTCATTGGAAAAGACCCTAATGCTGGGAAGAATTGGAGGCAGGAGGAGAAGGGGATGACAGAGGATGAGATGGCTAGATGGAATCACCAACTCAATGGAAGTGGGTTTGGGTGGACTCTGGGAGTTGGTGATGGACAGAGAGGCCTGGGTGCTGCAATTCATGGGGTCGAAAAGAGTTGGACACGACTGAGCAACTGAACTGAACTGAGTTTTTAAAGAAAACTTTAGACAGTCTTTCAAAGTAGCTGTACCATTCTGCATTTCCACCAGCAGTGCATAAGAGTTCCTTTTGCTCCACAGTCTTGCTAACACTTGGTGTTGTCATGTTCCAGATTTTGGCCATCCTAATATTACAGGTATATTGTGATTCTGTGTCATTTTCCTTGGCAGAATTATACTATCTAACTTGTGCTGTCATGAGCTGGGGGTCCCACTCTGGGACTCACCCTGGAGGACCTCTGTGGACCCCCGGACTGAGTGCAATGAGCAGAGAGCCCTTGTCATCACTTCGTGCATAGATGTCCATCAGGCAGCCTTGTCTGAAGGCATGTCCTGGCCAACTTGGAAGCTTTTGGAAACTATCAAAAGGCTTCACTGGTCCTTTAAGGATATGAGGTAAAATCATTAAGGACTGGAGTGGGAGGAGGGGCGGGCACTTTCCATGAAGGTGTGGGCAGGTGTCCCCCAAAACATGCTGCACATCCCAGAGTACAGGAAAGGCAGCATCCCTGAGTAGCCCCAAGACTAGTATGAGGGCCTTTGGCCTCTCAAAGTGTCCTTTGGCCTCTCAAAAAGAAAACAAGGATGGAGGGACTGTTGGCCCTAGTCTTTCTTCTTCCCCATCACTCCCGATCCCCCTTTTCCAGTTCACACATGGAGACACAGGTAAAGCGTATGAAATCATCTCCCAGACCATAGCCCTAAGGTCAAGAAGTTAAACGTCAAGCAGAGGATATGGACTTTCTCTCTGGATATTTTTCTTTTACCAGCTCGGCTGAATTCTCAGACCACCTCTCCTTGGCTTTTCTAAGCTCTCTTTGTCTTTTCCCGATATGACTGAGCTTAGAAGTTCACATGTTCCAGCAGTCATGTATAGATGTGAGAGTTGAACCATAAAGAAAGCTGAGCACCAAAGAGTTGATGCTTTTGAACTGTGGTGCTGGAGAAGACTCTTGAGAGTCCTTTAGATAGCAAGGAGATCAAGCCAGACTAAAGGAAATCAACCCTGAATATTCACTGGAAGGACTAATGCTAAAGCTTCAATATTTTGGCCACCTGATGTGAACAGCTGACTCATTGGAAAAGACCCCAATGCTGGAAAAAATTAAGAGCAGGAGGGGAAAGGGATGGCAGAGGATGAGATGGTTGGATGGCATCACCAACTCAATGGACATTAGTCTGTGCAAATTCTGGGAGACAGTGAAGGACAGGAAAGCCTGGTGTGCTGCAGTCCACATGGAGTCGCAAAGAGTCAGACATGACTTAGTGATTAAACAACGACAACAACAACAATTCACATGTGAGCATCCCTGACCTTTGGGTGGCCTGGGATGGACAGCCAAGGCCAACGACGTCTTAGCTTCAGAATGAAATGGTTTCTCTGGCCTAATCTTTCAGGCTAAGGTTGGTTCACCAACTGGTTTAAACTTTCTCAGCCCAACGACTCTGCTGGAGCTTAGCGTGTGGGATCAGAGCTATAGCTAATGATACACTGATCTCCTGAGATTGTCCTCTGTGTATATGCCCTCAGAGACCTCATGGGCAGGCGAGAGATAGAATTAGGGTAGTTCTGGGTCCACTGGCCCATAATCTCATACTCTCACCTCCATCGCCATAAATATCAACCCTACTTCAGACAAGAATGCTCCATCCACAGCCCAGAACAAACCTCAACTCACTGTCCACTCCTTTCTAAGCACAGGATGAGGATGGTGCCCAAGGGAGCTCCTGCTCTAAAGCTGTGAGGGTTCTTTCTTTTAGGAACTCAAAGATTTTGTCACAAAAAGAGATGCAGAAATGAGAATTGCATTTAAGTGATGCCAAAATACATTCCAAGCTCATTTTCTGAGACTGTAAAATCCTTTCTGGGAAGCTTTGTAGGAGCTTTCTGTGTCATCAAGCTGATCTAATCCAAATTACTAGAATTGTTTTCTGTTCACTCATCACCTTTCTTAGCAATGCTCAGGAGGACAAAACAAACAAAAACCACTGGGAAGCAAATCGAACATGTCATAATGCACAAGGCAGCATCCATCCACACCAGACAACAAGGATGATGCCCAGAGCATGTCCCCAGTGGTCTGCTGGGAGAGCAGACAACCTCAGAAGGCCCCCCACCCCCAGAATACAGCATGACCCATGCTGAGGTCTCAATACAATCTCCCTGGGAGAGCTTGATGTGCTTATGAACCACTAAGAGCTCCGGGAAGTGAGGTACCCCACATCCAAACAAGCCAAAAGGAGGGAGCAGCCCCAACACCTCCAAGCACTGGCCATTTGTGATATCCTCATTGGCCCAGGCTGCAGGTGAATGCTTTCATTATTTATCTTTCCTGCAAAATAAAAGATTCCAGAACTTGAAGCTTCTTTCAGTAATCCAAGTAGATAAAAAACTAGTGAGTTCCATGAGAAATAGCTCAGGGCAATGAAACTAAGATTGACTTCCTTCAATTCCCCCTGGCAGGATCATCACCAAGCCCCCATCAGTCCTCAAAACAGGGATAAGTGAGACCTATTACTTTCCTGAGAAGAGTTTTGATTTTGTCCTCCTGGGTGAAAACCAGGTAAATAAATAGAAAGGCTGCCTGCCAATTCCCCAATAACATAAGGCTAAACAAGAGCATGGTTCAATCACCTTCAGATATATTGGCAAAAAGGATGGAGTTGTCAAAATGAAGAAGGACAGCATGTGTATAAAAATTATTCTGCTTTTTGTCATTGTTCCATTTACAATGGTCAGCACCTTGCGAACTTGAATTTGCTCATCACTGGGGCTGAAGTCTGGAGAAAAGCTGGAGGGGAGGGGAGGCCAACTGCTTCAGTAAGAGCTCATCGTTGCCTGTAGCTATTTCCTGTGTTTTCTTCCTGGGCCAAATACCAACACACCTGTGTCCCCAAGAAAAGGCAGAGACTGTGTAACCAGCAGAATAAGCAGGTTTTCCTCCTGCTGTTCTTAATGGATGGCTTATTCTTGCAAGCAGAAACATGGCATTCCAGTTCGCTTTCTAAACAAATGCTACCCACATCGATCCTCAGCGTGACTGCATGTAGAGATACATGGGGTGGGAGGGGGGCTTGCTATGTATATAAATACGCATTTCTAGACCTCCCCACCTGAGAGTCTGGTCCAGTTGGTCTTCCTGGTGCCCAGGAATCTGAATGCTGAGTAAGCACTTCTGGTGACGTGAAGTACTGGAGTGCAGATGGTAAAGCGTCTGCCTGCAATGCAGGAGACCCGGATTTGATCTCTGGGTCAGGAAGATCCCCTAGAGAAGGAAATGGCAGCCCATTCCAGTATTCTTGCCTGGAGAATTCCATGGACAGAGGAGCTTGGCAGGCTACATGTAGTCCATGGGGTCGCAAAGAGTTGAACACGCCTGAGCAACTAACATTCTATCAAAGTTCACTGTTGTTCTTTAATCATTAAGTCATGTCTGACTCTTTTGCAACCCCATGGACTATATAGCCTGCCAGGCTCTGTCCACGGTATTTCTCAGGCAAGAATACTGCAGTGGGTTGCCATTTCCTTTGCCAGGGGATCTTCCTGACCCAGATGGGCCTCCTGCATTGGCAGGTGGATTCTTTTCCACTGAGCCACCTGGGAAGCCCTACTTCCTTACTTCAGCACCCTAGACTAGGGGAAAAAAAAAAAAAAGAACTTGGAGATCATCTAACTCAGCTTCTTTGTTCTGCAGAGAAATAACATTGAATTGGAGAGAGAAAACCTGGCTTGATCAGGCAAGGCTGTGGCACTGTTCACGCTCAATGTCTCTGCAGAGAATCTCTTGCCTCTGGACTGAATTTAGAATTAGGACAATGTTTCTGTAAAGCCTTAGAAACAAATATCCTTACAGAGAAAAAAAGAGGTTATTAGGAGTCATCTATATAGAAAGAAGCCTTTGTTCAGGAAAGATGGCTTTGAAAAAGCAAATATTAGTGAAAGAGGCTCTATCAGAGGAAGGCCCGGGGCGAATCCGGCCGGGTGCTCGAGGACCAGGCTTTGTCCGGCCATCTGCAGTCTGTGTCTGAAGGCCCCTTGAAGAAGCAGGAGCTCGATGGTTAATGGATTTTGGACTCCAAATAAAAGGGAAACATGACTAAAGGGCCGAGGCATCTGAAAGCAATTCTTAAAGAGAAAGAGCCCTATTGTGCATTCCTCCCAAACGGAGCTTAATTAGACCACACACACTAATGTCCCTGGGGGTCAAGGGAATGGGGAGGGGGCACCTACAATCCAATTCCTGTCTTTATTTCTAGATTGAGGAGGAAGGCTGAGGAATTTCAGGCTGCCTCGTTGGCACTTCGGGCTTCCCAGGTGGCACAGTGGTAAAGAATCTACCTGCCAGTGCAGGAGATGCCAGAGAGATGTGTTCAGTCCCTGGGTTGGGAAGATCCCCTGGAGGGGGAAATGGCAACCCACTCCAGTACTCTTCCTGGGAAATCTCATGGACAGGGGAGTCTGGAAGACTACCGTCCATGGAGTCACAAAGAGTCAGACACCGCTGAGCGACTAAACAGCAGCATTGGCACACACGGGCCCACAGATGCTCGGACAGTAGTGATGGTGCCCTTGGATTACCTCCAATGACAAGTAAACCCAAACTGAACGACTCAAGCCCCTGTGCCTGCTGCTCACCCTTCACCCCAAGTTCTATTGAATCTCAGGCTCTAGACCCAGGACAGATTTTTCTTTCTTACCTTCCCTCTTTTGGTGGCACTGTGCACTCACAGGATCTTAGTTCCCCGACCAGGGACTGAACCCAGGCCCTCAGCAGTGAAAACAGAGCCCTAACCTCTAGGCCACCAAAAAGTTCCTAACATAGACCTTTCTGAGCCTTTCATCCATGGAGCTGTCGGGTTGCAATGTGCAGAGTGTGGGCTCAATGTGGACTGACAGAGACCTAGCTGAAAAGGGGAATATAATTATTTCCATAATGTGGGGCCGTTATACTTCCTTTCCACTGAAATTGTACCCTGACCCAGGGGCCCTGGAAGAACTCTTAACAAAGTGAAACAGGACAGGGTAGGCCTCTCATAGCTTGAATGGTCGGTGGGCTGACTGAGATCCTGAGTTCACCACTTTAGTTGTTTAAGTGTCTGCATGCCTCACTCATCCATGGGTTTCTAACCGCAGGGCCTATTGTGCAGAATTTACAAAGTCGAGGCCCAGTGATCTGACTGCAGGTAGGTAGCGTCAGAGTTGGACATGACCCAGGTGTCCAACCTGCATCCTTCTCCATCACCATGTACCCTCAATGACGCATCTTTATCAGTGTTAATTTCAGAATTGTTAGCTCTTTCCTGACTAAACAATGGCATCTCATCTCCCCCGTGTTTGTATGGAATCTTCTGGAAGATTTTGACATACCTCTATAGCAGGCACATCTTTGTGTGACCCCCAGTGGGTTATGACCTGTGTAATCTCCTCCTCCTGAGTGTGGATGGAACCTGTGACTTGCATCTGGGATGTCCTTTCCTGCAGTAGGTTGTGTTATATGAGATAATTACTTCCGTGGTTATGTTACAATATATGAGACTCCTTCATGGGCAACTAGAGTGAAAGATTCTCCTGCTTGTCTCAAGAAGTGAGCCACCAGGCTGTGAGACCACCAAGTGGCGAGGAGCTGCTGTAGCCTCCCAGTTCTGGTACTGAGAGCAGCCCAGTTAAGAGCCAGCTAGAAAACAGGACATCAGTCCTGCAGCCACAAGGACTGCATTCTGCAAACAACCACATGAGCCTAGAGAGCACCCCCAGCTCCTAAGAGGGATGCAGCCTTTGAGTCCTTCATAGAGGACCCAGTTAAACCCCACCCGGATGCCTGACCTACAGGAACTAGGAGGAAATAAGCATCCAGTTGATTCTCTTTATGCATGATAGCTGAGTTCGATATCTTGGTGAGAAATGAACTTGTGCCTTTGTTCCTGAAGAAACACATGGCTAGATTCCTGCCAGGCTCTGGTCATAACATTCTCATCAACCAGTCAACACATAACTTTGTTTTCATGTGTGTTTCTGTTTAATATATATGGGGCTCCCCACCTGGTAAGGTAGTAAGGAATCTGCCTGTCAAAGCAGGAGGTCCAAGAGACATGGGTTTGATCCCTGGGTCAGGAAGATCCCCTTGAGAAGGAAATGGCAATCCATTCCAGTATTCTCGCCTGGGAAATTCCATGGACAGAGGAGCCTGGCGGGCTACGGTCCTGGAGTCACAAAGAGTCAGACATGACTGAGCACACGTGCACATAAGTTGACATTGAATCCACAGTCAACAGCACGATAACTCGGGTCTGAATGAAGTTTATTTGACACATATATTTTTTGCCATAAGGCACATCACAGCCGTCTTGTGCTCAGGACAGTAGACAGCACTTCTGCACACTGCTTGGAGACCACTTTAAACAGTAAAGTGACCAACAAAAAGCCCCAAAATGCAAAACACATGGCACTAAGTAGGCCACAGAAAGGACTCTTACAGGGACATCCCTCGTCTCCTTTCACCTCCGCTGGGAATGGGTATATCCAGTGTCTGGGATTTTTCCTCTCTGCAGATGTTTGCAAATGACCGTGAAAGCACTGTGATGATTGATTTTTCGAGGTTGCAAACAAATCTCATTTGATCTGTATCAAAAACTTTAGCAGACACTGAATCTGCAAATAGCAAGGATAGACTGTAGGTCTAAACTACCAAGTTGTGGTAATTTGTTATGCGCAACATCTACCGAGTTCAGTGTCTAGCCTCACTTACTCCTGCCGCTTCTCAACTTACTTTACCATTCACTGTATGCTGAATGTGACTCTTGTTCTGTCTGTAAGAGGACATGACATATGTTCTTCTGACATAACCTTTCAGTGGCATGTTTTATGGACCATTCCCAGAACTTCTCAGCATCAGGAAAGTACGAGGTGTCAGAAGGCTTTGCTGTGCTGCATTAATATACAATCTCTTTAACAGATACATCCCATTGGCTCAGCCTGGCTTAAATACTAGGCCAAACCCTTTTGCTTTTTGTTCTCCCTTTTTTAAACTTTTTAATTTTGCATTGGAGCCGAGCCAATGAACAATGTTGTGACAGTTTCAGGTGAACAGCAAAGGGACTCAGGCATACATGTACATGTATCCATTCTCCCCCAAACCCCATCCCATTCAGGCTGCCACATAACACTGAGCAAAGTTCCGTGAGTTTACAGCAGGTCCTTGTTGGTTACCCATTTTAAATACAGCAGTGTGTACATGTCCACCCCAAACTGCCTAACTACCCATTTCCCCTAGCAACCATAAGTTCCTTCTGTAAGTCTTAAAACCAAATGGCTCTAGCCTTCTTCTTATGCTCTAAGAGCATTTTTTCCTTTCTCCAGGAATCTCACTCTCTCCCTCAGGGGTCACAGAACCCAAGAGCCCACTCAGCATCCATGGACAAGTCACACACACCCTAGTGAAGTTCACTAGGATGGAGGGACAATCAGGAACGCTGTCCTGTTCTCTGGGCAGCCCAGCCTTCAGTTGCCGTGGCCGTCGGCCTGCTGTGTGGTTCCTAAAGCCCCAGCTCCCTGGCCACAAGTCTGTTCCCCTTGGTTCCTTATCATGTATTTTCTGCAAGCTGAATTTATGCTTCAGTAAGACAGAAACGGGCCTTTCCCTCTCCCAAGACTGTTCCCTCAGCACAGATATACCTGCCGCAGGAACTGCAATACCAGGCAGGCCACGTGCCCTGCCTTGTTCTGCAGAACTGCCCCTCAGGGACCCTGATGCCACACCCTACGGGTCAGCCTCAGCTTCTTCTTGTTGTTCCTATTTAATCACTAAGTCATGTCTGACTCTTTTGGAACCCCCAGAACTGTAGCCCACCAGGCTCCTCTGTCCATAGGATTTCCCAGGCAGTAATACTTGTGTGGGTTACCATTTCCTTCTCCAGGGCATCTTCCTACCCAGAGATTGAGCCTGCATCTCCTGCATTGGCAGGCAGATTCTTTACCACAGAGCCATCTGGGAAACCCCAGTCTCAGCTTCCTTAGCAGTAGTTCGATTGGTTGGTTGACTCACATGCACAGAGCCATCGCTTCAGCCCAGGCTCATAGGGAGGCTGCTCCAAAGTGCTTTCTAATGTCAGTTCAGCTTTGTCTAAATCTCCAGATATGCGTCCCCCTCTCCTCACCTGCCCCTTCTCAGTCAATGCTCCAATCCAGCCTGCCCACAAAAGGAAAAAAAAAAAAAAGTTGCACAAATTAAGAAAGAGGTTCTTGGAGCAGGACAAACATTTCAGGACAGCGCTGCAGGAGCAGCAAGGGAACAAGATTACCCTTATAAGAGAGGAAGAACCATTGGATTATCCACCCAGTTAGTAGCGTTTCCTCATCCCAAGGCCCAAGAGTGCTTTAGCTGTTTTCCCCTGTGGCTAGGTTAATAATTATCATCTGCTTCATTGCAGCAAAATGAAGGAGACTTAATGACCCATTTCACGGTAAGCACTCAGTGCATTTCAGCACAAGCTTACAGAATAGCCTCAAAAAATAAATTCTGTATGCTTGCAGAATGTAGGGAAGATCCAATAAAGCCATAATTTTTCCTTCTTTTAAGCCTCTGCACAAAACATATAGTTTTCCACTTCAGTTGATTTCCCCTGGGTTTCGTATTGGTGGTGATTGATATTTTTTTCTTTTATCATTATCAATTGATGCTACATTCTCAGATCACTGAACATTAACGATGTTCCAAGCCCATTTACAGAAAGCTGTAAAAAGTTAAATTTGGAGAATGAAGGACAATGCATAAACAGCGTTCTGAAGCCTGTTAGCACTTTCGCCTAGAAAAATGAAGATAATTGTAATAAATTATAACATAATTCTGCTGAAAATTTCATTATGATGTGACTGAGATTTCTTCTTTCAAAATTGATAACTGAAATGAATCTTAAAGCAATAAAAGTAACCAGAGAATAAAAGCAGAAGAAAATCGTTGATATAAAAAATGTATAACCACGGGCTTCTTCAGGCAGAAAAAAGAAAGAATAGGACAAATCTATGCACCATTGACTATTGTCAACCTGATCATTAACTTATTTGCATGACTTTAAGGTACATCACTTGCTTGTAATAGTCTACCTGGCTTCCTGCTCCAGAATTCTTCCTCTCTCCATGGATGAAGTAATTTGACGTTATTCTCATTTGACTCTTTTACCCTAGACTTCTCCTTAATGGCTACATTCCAAACTATATTAAGAACTGTCACACAACGGCATTCTGAAAGTTATCTGAACCGCTGATGAAAATCAGAAGGTAAAGCAGCACTCTCCAAAATTTGTCCTTAGTATTTTATCTATACTTCACCCTTTTCCAAAAAGTGTTTGAGACATCTCACTATTATCCATACCATGAAATACATTTCTAAGTAAGAGCAGTAAACAGTGAGATTAATGAGTTAAAGGATAAAAAGTACGACACAGTCTGCGCACCCGCATTAGTGAGCAAGTGGTGCAGAAGTGCTGGGTGAAGCACAGGGACAGAATCTCAGTGGCAGACACCTACAAACACCCTTCTTGCTCAGCTTGTGAATCAACCAGGGTAGCTCTTATTTCAGGCTCCGGTTGCTCTGCTCCAGGAGTTTCCCATCCTCCTTCTGGGACCCAGGGTCAGTTGTGGCACATTATTGTCCTGCAATGACTGAAGCACAGGAAGGCAAATGGCCTCTTAAGGCGACGTCTTTTAAGGCATAAGCTCTGAACTGGCAATTAAGTTCAGTTCAGTGACTCAGTTGTGTCTGACTCTTTGTGACCCCATGGACTACAGCATGCCAGGCTTCCAACTGCAGCATCACCAACTCCCAGAGTTTCACTCAGACTTATGTCCATTGAGGCGGTGATGCCATCCAACCATCTCATCTTCTGTCATCCCCTTCTCCTGCCTTCAACCTTTCCCAGCATCAGGGTCTTTTCCAATGAGTCAATCCTTCGCATCAGGTGGCCAAAATATTGGAGTTTCAGCTTCAGCATCAGCCCTTCCAATGAATATTCAGGACTGATTTCCTTTGGGATGGACTCCTTGGATTTCCTTGCAGTCCAAGGGACTCTCAAGAGTCTTCTCCAATGCCACAGTTTAAAAGCATCAGTTCTTCGGCGCTCAGCTTTCTTTGGAGTTCAACTCTCACATCCGTACATGACTACTGGAAAAACCATGGCCTTAAGTATTATCACTTCCAATTTCCAAATCTTATAGTCCTGTATGAGTTCTTCTTATGAGCAAGCTCTGAACCGAAACTGCGCAAGGACAGGAACTGTTGGAAATGTCGTTTCCAGATTTAGACACGTACGGCAGTGGTGGGGATGGAGGGGTAGTGATGCTGCTGCTTGTGGTGGTGATAAGCTGACAGGAGATAGTCTGGCATTGTAAGCAAAAGAAACAGGCTAAAGTTTTGCCTTTGCAGTGTTCAGAAATCCATGCAATGGGGAAAGGATCAACTCCATGATCAAAGAGACCGCAAGATATGCGTTAGGGTGAAGGCGTTTATAATTCATTGTCGAGCAAGCCCTTCCATCTGATGTGTTATATCTTTCATCAGTTTCGAGTCACTCCTACACTTTATCTAATAATCCCACTGCTCTCTCTTTCCATGACCTTTATGTCTTATCATCTCTCTGTTATTTTCCATCTCTTTAATCTTTCAGAGAAACATCTCTGGCTTTACCTTTATTTATTTCTTAATCCCTAAAAGGTGTTCTTGTTCTGCAATGTTTTTCTTTTTCATACTGTCTTGTTCTTGGTTTATGAACTCAAACATTTAAATCTCTTTGTTAGTTGGAGTATTGTTCTTAGTTTTTATTTTGTAACCTGAATCACCCTCTTTCTTCTGGAACCTTTTTTTTTTTTTTAATTCCTTTTCTTTGGCCTTTCTCAGTTGAGGGTCTAGAGCTCCTTACCTGCCCTGTGAACCTTGGTTCTCTGTTTAGGTTTGAGAAAAAGGGCGGAGTCTCTGGTGTTGGTTCTCCCTGTTGCTGGTCTATATGGTAATTATAATAATTATTTTAGAAATCAGACTGCCTGACTTTTGTCTGGGTATCTAAAGGTCACCAGTTCTATGGGAGGGGGTAGGGGTGCTAAGCAAACCTCTCAGAACATCGATAACCTTGCTGCATTCCCCTTAACATACTCCAGAGAATGTCTTCTCCTCAGTACAATTACATCTGACAAAAAGCGTCTGACTCTCCATTAAGTAACCCATAATTTCTCTGATGGTTTGCCTTTACCAACTTCATATAGTCAAATTCCTTCTCTAATAATAGGGCTAAATAAACTAAAAATTAACACAGCCTTGTACTTTTAATATTTGCAAAGGCTACTCCCCCTTATCATACTTCCATTTCCAAATACATAAAATTTATTCTGATCCTTTTATTCTTCCAAATTAACATGGAATTATTTTGGTGAGTTTCTCCAAAAATATAATAGAGACTTTCTTTGAAATTGTTTTAATCATGTAAACTTTTGAGAAATTCTGTCATCCAAATAGCCTTATCATTCATGACATATTATGTAACATAGTGCTATTGTACATTTCTTGGTAAGTGTGATAACAATATTTATATTAATATCAGGTTTTCTTAATGGGTATAGAGAATATAAAGACTTGATTTGTACTTGTTACTTTCCTATTTAACCACTGAGCTGTATCAACAATCTACATATTATTTTGATTCATAATCTGAGAGTGTTTGTATATAATCATATTGGCTGGAAATAATTATGCTTTCATTTTCTTCATATCAAGTGTATATTCTTTATTTCTACCCTATCCAGAGGCTCCAAAATAACATTGTAATATTAATATAAAGGTGATAATAGAAATTCTTATTTCTCATTTTGTTTTGCTGTGATTTCTCCAGTTATTCCTTGATTATGCTTCACAGAGATGTTTATCATCTCTGCAAATAGATTACTTTTTGTTTTACTTATTAATCTTACCCTCTTTCTAATTAATTAATTTCCACTTTTATCCAATTCATGTTCTAATTCCCTGCCATGAATGACTACTTACCTATTTATTTTCTTTTTTATTTGGTAATGAAGAGTTTAGTTTTAAAAATCAACCTTTTCTGATACGTCTGACAGCCTTAGTTGCGTCCTTGTTTTTATCATTTTCTAAAGAATCTGAAACAATATTTCATGGCATATTCAATACTTGGGAGTGCTTTTATTTTATTTGTAATATCTAAGTCATTATACTTTCTAAGTATTATAGGAAAAAGTATAATGACTTAGATATTACAAAACTGATACTTTCAAACTGTGATGTTGGAGAAGACTCTTGAGGGTCCCTTGGACAGCAAGGAGATCAAACCAGTCAATCCTAAAGGAAATCAAAGCTGAATATTCACTGGAAGGACTGGTGCTGAAGCTGAAGCTCTAATACTTTGGCCACCTGATGCAAAGAGCCAACTCGCTGGAAAAGACCCTGATGCTGGGAAACCTTGAGGGCAGGAGGAGAAGGGATGACCAAGGATGAAATGGTTGAATGTCATCACTGACTCAATGGTCATGAACTGGAACAAACTCAGGGACATAGTGAAGGATAAGGAAACCCGACATGCTGCAGTTCATGGGGTTGCAGAGTCAGACATGACTGCGACTTAACAACAAGTATTATAAATTTTGAATTTTAGAAGATGATCAGCAAATAATTTTTGCTTTGGGGTGTTTGCTTTGGAAATGTTCCATGGAAAACTTGAAATAGCCCCAGTGCTGTGAGCTTGATCTCTGTGTTTAACTCCTGCTACCCCAGTGGGGCTAGTGGTAAAGAATCCACCGGCCAATGCAGGAGATAAAGGAGATGAAAGGCTTGATCCCTGGGTCGGGAGGATCCCCTGGAGTGGGAAGTGGCACTCCACTCCAGTATTCTTGCCTGGAGAATCCCATGGGCAGGGGAGCCTGGTGGGCCACAGTCCATGGGGTCTCAAAGAGTCAGACATGACTGAGTGGCTGAGCATCCATTATCACTGTGACAGGCTGAGTGAGGCCTCCTGAAGACAGATAGGTCTTGTATGTGACAAAAGAGATTTTGCAGGTGTTATTAAGAATCTTGAGATGGGGAGACTATCCTGAAGTATCTAGGTATGCCTTAAATGCAATCACAGTTTCATTACAAGAGGAGGCAGGAAGGGAACAAAAACAGAAGAGGGAGGCGATGTGATAACTGAAGCACGATGCTGTGCTGCTGGCTTTGAGGCTGGAGGAAGGGGCCACAGCTAGGGGGTGCAGCTTCAGAACTGGAAGAGGTAAGGAAGCAGATGGTCCTCCTGGAGAAGGTGGTTCTCCTGACACCTTGCTGGCAGCAGTAAACTGATTCCAGACTCTGGCCGCCAGAACTATGAGAGAGTAAATGTGTGCCCTTTGAAAACACCGATTTCTTACAGCAGCCGCAGGCAATTAATACAAATAACTAATTTCCTTTCCATTGATCTATCACAGAGTGATGGTTATCAATCATTCTCCCTAATGACTCTATTTTGATGATTTCCTCTTGACTTCTGAAGTATTAATTTACAAATGTCAATAGTGTTTATCAGTGCATGACGCTAATGACTATTTTCAGAATCGTTACTTTTCATTATCTAACATGACTCATATTGCAGTTCTAAGGCTTCTTGAATATGGGTGCTAATTGGCTTCAGTTGTGTCCAACTCTTTGTGACCCCATGGACTATAGCCTGCGAGGCTCTTCTGTCCATGGGATTCTCCAGGCAAGAAAACTGGAGTGGGTTGCCATGCCCTCCTCCAGGGGATCTTTCTGACCCAGGGATCAAAATTTCACCTCTTGTATCTCCTGCATTGGCAGACAAGTTCTTTACCACTAACCCCAGCTGGGAAGCCCAAGGCTTCTTGATTGATGTCTATATATTTTTTAAAAAATTTTAATTGAAGTATAGTTGACTTACAGTATCATAGTAGTTTCAAGTACACAACACACTGATTCAATATTTTTCTATGTTACTAATGATCACTAATATGCCTAGTTACCACTGGTCACTATGCAGCTATTATATTATTGGCTATATTCTCTATGCTATACATTATATCCCTGTGACTTATTTTTTAACTTAATCTCCCTTACCTATTTCATTCCCCACCCCTCACAGCCCTCCCCTCTGGCGACCACTTGCTTGTTCTCTGTGTCTATGAATCTGTTTCTGTTTTGTTATGTTTGTTATGTGTTCTGTTTTTTTAGATTCCAAATATAAGTGAGATCATACAGTATTTGTCTTTCTTGGTCTGACTCATTTAACTTAACATAATGCCCTCTAGATCCATTTGTGTTGTCAAAAATAGCAAGATATCTTGCCAGGGTCCAGCCCCAGTGGATCCAGGGAATTCGAAGGGGAGACAGCGTCAGTGAGGAGAGACTTATTTATTTAGAGATATAAAGAGAGATTAGGAAAGAATAGTGTAGTGGAGAAAAATGGAGGAGAAAAGAGGCTGAAATTCCTTGGTTTACATAGAAAGCCAATAAAGTCCTGAGACAAGGAACTTGCACCATCTACGTAGGCTGCAGGCACCCACTTAAATAGTGGAGGATGTCCCACCTTGGGCTCCCTCTCGCGTGGGTCTTAGAAGCCCAGGCAAATAGGTAGACACAGTGAGCCTCTATGCTCCAGATGGGAATTCAGGCTGAAAAGGGAGAATAAGAATAGAATGACATGGGGGAGCCAAGCATCGGTGTAAGACCCACAACTTTATTTTCAAAGGCAGCTTATATACCCCAAGTTGTACATAAAGAAATAATGGAATATGCAGAGTTATGCAGGTGCAGCAGTCCTGACCCTTATTGAGACCAGGCTTTCCTTTTGCATACCTTCCCATATAAAAAAGATCTCAGGTGATTTACATTATCTTCTGGCCAAGAGGCCTGTTAACATTTTTATGGCTCTTTTCCTAGATAAATGTCTATCAAACAGAAAACTCCTTTTCCCTTGAAGTGTTTTTTCTTTAATCTGCATCACCCTCAAAGTACTAAATAAAGTTACTTTCCTGTATTACAAAGGTGCAGTGGGTCATAACAAAGAAAGTACTTAACTCAAAAATCTAATGTTGCTAATGCCTGGTTTTTCTACATACCAACTATATCAACAAATAAAAGATATGAAAACTTGGCAGCAAGTATTGGCTCAACAATGAAACCCTTAATCAGTCCTATTCTAATGATTTTGACTCCTCGGAAGCCCTTACATTCCTAGGATATTTTAAGCTTCCTGTGCCTCCTGCGGTCAGGAGGCCTCAAACAATCACATGTGTAGCTGTGAGAGTCCGGATAAACCTATCAGGCAGGCTAGAAAGCCATCAGAGGGGTTTTTGGATTGAAACACTCTTATTATGCCCAGGAGACTTATTATCTAAAAGCTCTAAATTAACTTTTTCTGGAAAAAGGTGGTGGGGGGACAGTTCAGTTCAGTCGCTCAGTCGTATCTGACTCTTTGCAACCCCATGAATCACAGCACGCCAGGCCTCCCTTCCATCACCATCTCCTGGAGTTCACTCAGACTCACGTCCATCGATGCCATCCAGCCATCTCATCCTCAGTCATCCACTTCTCCTCCTGCCCCCAATCCCTCCCAGCATCAGAGTCTTTTCCAATGAGTCAACTCTTTGCATGAAGTGGCCAAAGTACTGGAGCTTCAGCTTTAGCAGGTGGGGGGACAGCCCCCTGTTAATGTCAGAGGAGGAGGTGGAAAACGTAACACAGTAAAACAGGCAGACTCTGGTTTTGGGGGCAGATGCTCGAGAAAATCCAGGGGGACCCCTGAGGCCTGATCCCACCTTTGTGTTTGTGAGGCCCCCTTCCTCGTGACCTTTGCCACGGGCGGAACTCCACATGCTGGCTCCCAGCAAGCTCTTTCTTTTTTCTATAACTGACTAGCATTCTCTTCTGCACGTGTGGTATATTTATTTATGTGTATACCACATCTTCTCTATCCATTCATCTACCGATGAGACAGGTTGCTGCTGTATCTTGGCTACTGTAAGCAATGCTGCAATGGGCATAGGTGTGCATATGACTCTTCAGATTAGTGTTTTTATTCTCTTGATGTTGAAATTGTCATCCTTCCTTTCTGCTATACGAGCTAGCCTCACCCTGCCTTTGCCTTGTCCGTTGTGTATGTGGCTTCCCTGGTGTCTCAGATAGTAAAGAATCTGCCTGCAGTGCAGGAGACCTGGTTCAATCTCTGGGTTGGAAAGATCTCGTAGAGACGGGAATGGCTGCCCACGCCAGTGTTCTTGCCTGGAGAATTCCAAGGACAGAGGAGCCTGATGGGCTACAGTCCATGGGGTTGCAAACAGTGGAACATGACTGAATGACTTTCATTTTCCATATGGGTGTGTATTGGCTGCTCCAGGGGGCATGTGGAGTCTTAGTTTCATGAAAAGGGCTCAAATCCGTGCCCCCAGCAGTGGAAGCTTTGTCTTAACCACTGGACCACCAGGGAAATCCCTGTCCTTTATTTTAAATGGCAAAAGCATTCTCCTTCATTTCTGTCTCACATCATGTGATAGATTTTTGCTTCCTGTCACAAGACTGTTTTTCTTTGATATAGTAGAGTTAAATTTTTCAGCATTTATTACCGTAATGAAAATGTCTGACTCTGTGTCTCCTACCTTGCTTTGTTATGACTTCTGCTTTATCACAGCTCTTTTTTCATTTTGTTATGTATACTCTGGTGTTTTTTTTTTTATTATACCAGGAAACACTTCTAATTTTTTTCCAAATATTTATTTAAATGTATAATCCCCTAATTATCTAGTCAGGAGTGAAGCAATTACCTTCATCTCTCCCTCTTACATAAGACAAAATTTATTACCCTTGATCTTTTCCTATACTCTCAATTATTTCCTAGCCTTTGTTAAATTAATTGTGCAGTATCAGCCTCGACTGATATTATATTACCATTGCTAACTTTAGTCATTCAAATTAAAAGCTGTTTGGATTTTTTTCTCTTTTGTGGACATCTTGAATATCTCGTTTTTCATTCAACAAATATCTGCTGAGGCCCTCCCTCCTAAGTGCCAGGCACTGAGTGGTCAGGACCCACACAGCACCCGCTGGTCTTCAGGGGCTTTGGTGCTGGGCGGCCACTGTGTTCGTGTCCTGCAGCTCTCACCCTGGCCTGTACTCCAGTCCCTGGAACCACCATGCTCTCTGGCCCCACACGCTTGAGCTTGCCCTTCACTGGGATCTCTGTTCATTCTTCCAGCTCTCCTTCAGCCTAAACCCTCCTCATCCACAGGTTCAAGTCAGACTTCAGCTTTCTCCAAGAAGAACTGTCCGGTGACCCTGGGCCAGGCCTCCCACTTGGGTCTCACATGTCCCTCACTGAGATACCATGCCGCCATGCCACTGTGCTACCACACCCCCATGCTGCCGTGTCATCAGGCCACCACCTCATGTATCCTGCTGCTAGCTGTTTGCCTGTTTATCTCCTCTGTCTCTCTGGCTATGGGCGCTGCTGCTGCTGCTGCTGCTGCTGCTGCTGCTGCGGCTGCTAAGTCATTTCAGTCGTGTCCGACTCTGTGCGACCCCATAGACGGCAGCCCACCAGGCTCCCTCGTCCCTGAGATTCTCCAGGCAAGAACACTGGAGTGGGTTGCCATTTCCTTCTCCAATGCATGAAAGAGAAAAGTGAAAGTGAAGTCACTCAGTCGTGTCCGACTCTTAGCAACCCCATGGACTGCAGCCTACCAGGCTCCTCTCTCCATGCGATTTTCCAGGCAAGAATACTGGAGTGGGTTGCCATTGCCTTCTCCAGCTATGGGTGCTATAGGGGCATAAACTATTCAGGTTTTATTCAAAGTTTTACTTATTATTGCAATACCTGAAATCTTGTAGCCACTCATTACATGTTTGTTAACAGAGAAAATGAAGTGTGAGTTTAGAAAATTTGTCAAGCAACCTAAATATCCATCAACAGATGAATGGATAAAGATATGGTACATGTAAGCAACAGAATGTTACCTTGTCATAAAAAGAAAGAAATAATGCCATCTGTAGCAACATAGACGGAGTCGAAGATGATCATACCAAGTGAAATAATTCAGATAAAGACAAATGCCATATGATATCACTTTTAGGCGGAATCTTGAAGAAAAAAAAATATATATATAAATGAACTTATTCCCAAAACATAAAGAGACTCACAGATACAGAAAACAAACATGATTACCAAAGGGGGACATGGGAGGAGGGATAAATTAGGAGGCTGGTATTAACATATACACACTACTATGTAAAAAACAAATAGCCAACAAGGACTTACTACAAAGCACAGGAAACTATACTCAGTCTTATGTAATAACTTATAAGGAAAAAGCATCTGGAAAAGAATATATATATATGTATATTCATATATATATTCACATTTATATATACATATAATTGAATCACAGTGCTGTACACTTGAAACAAATGATATTGTAAGCCAACTATATTCAATAAAAAATTTAAAATAGTAAAAATTAAAAAATAATCATTGACACTGACCATTTTTATGTTGCCTGTAATATACCTTTAACTAATTATTTCAGGAAGAGAGTGTGAGCAGTAGTTTTGATCCCAGTAATGGACAGCAAGGAGATCAAACCAGTCCATCCTAAAGGAGATCAGTCCTGAATATTTATTGGAAGGACTGATGCTGAAGCTGAAACTCCAATACTTTGGCCACCTGAGGAGAAGAACTGACTCATTGGAAAAGATCCCGATGCTGGGAAAGACCAAAGGCAGGAGAATGGGATGACAGAGGATGAGATGGTTGGATGGCATCCCTGACTCAATGGACATGAGTTTGAGTAAACTCCGGGAGTTGGTGATGGACAGGGAGGCCTGGTGTGCTACAGTCCATGGGGTCACAAAGAGTCAGACATGACTGAGTGACTGAACTGAACTGACTGATAACTAAAGATGACTTTGAATGCAGAGTCAAGAACCTGACTGGCTACAAAATTTTTTGCTCTTAGATGTTTATCACATGGTGGTAGTTTACTCACTAAATTGTGTCTGAATCTTGCAACTCTATGGACTGTAGCCTGCCAGGCTCCTATGTCCATGGGATTCTCCAGTCAAGACTGGAGTGGGTTGCCATTTCCTTCTCCAGGGGATCTTCCAGACCTAGGGACTGAACCTGTGTCTCCTGCATTGCAGGCAGATTCCTTACTAACTGAGCCACCAGGGAAGCTGTGTTTATCACTTCAGTTCAGTTCAGTTGAGTCAGTCAGTCATGTCTGACTCCTTGCGACCCCATGGACTGCAGCATGCCAGGCCTCCTTGTCCATCACCAACTCACGGAGTTTACTCAAACTCATGTCCATTGAGTCGGTGATGCCATCCAACCATCTCATCCTCTGTTGTCCCCTTCTCCTCCTGCCCTCAATCTTTCCCAGCATCAGGGTCTTTCCAGATGAGTCAGCTCTTCACATCAGGTGGCCAAAGTATTGGAGTTTCAGCTTCAACATCAGTCCTTCCAATGAACGCTCAGGACTGATCTCCTTTAGGATGGAGTAGTTGGATCTCCTTGCAGTCCAGGGGACTCTCAAGAGTCTTCTCCAACACCAGAGTTCAAAAGCTCCAATTACTCAGCACTCAGCTTTCTTTATAGTCCAACTCTCACATTCATACATTCTGTAGTGTGGACTCAAGCAAAGAGCACCCAGAGGTCAAAATCATCCTGTCGTCTCCAGGACCCAGCAGGCTGTTCTCAAAAGAGGTGGACCAGGTGTAGTCCTTCATGTTCTTTTTCATTCAAACCAAATTCTGTAAAACAGACAAATAGTCATGCCAAACTCCAGATCCAATGGGGGCGCTCATTTTCAGAGTTTAAATTGCTTTTATTTTCAAGATATCTTAATGAAAAGTGGAAAAGAACTTCTCAGGCCTGGTCAGGTAGCTCTACCTGAATGTCAAAATCTGTGTCCTTATTTATTTATTTTTAATTGGAGGATAATTGCTATACAATGTTGTGTTAGCGTCTGCTGTACAACAATGTGGATCAGCCATAAGTATACATGTATCCCCTCCCTTTTAGCCTCCCTCCCATTCCGTCTCAGTTCCAGCCCTCGAGGTCGTCACGGCGCCCTGAGCTGAGCTCCCTGTGCTTGCAGCGCGTTCCCCTTAGCTGTCGATTTTACACGTGATTGTGCATCTGTGTCACTGCTGCTGTCTCAATTTCTCCCA
Source organism: Capra hircus (assembly GCF_001704415.2). NCBI lineage: Eukaryota > Metazoa > Chordata > Mammalia > Artiodactyla > Bovidae > Capra > Capra hircus. The sequence continues at coordinate 6,474,752 of NC_030810.1, read as the reverse complement.
CGCTCTCCTTCCCCCGCTGTGTCCACAAGTCCCTTCTCCACATCTGTGTCTTTGTTCCTGTTCTGCAAATATTAGGTTCATCAGCACCACCTGGGCTTCCCTGGTGGCTCAGGTAGGAAAGAATCTGCCTGCAATGCAAGAGATCCAGGTTCGATCCTTGGGTCAGGAAGATCCCCTGAAGGAGGAAATGGCAATGCACTCCAGTATCCTTGCCTGGTGAATTCCATGGACAGAGGAGCCTAGCAGGCCACCATCCATGGGGTTGCAAAGAGTCAGACATGACTGAGGGACTAACACTTTCAGTACCATTTTTCTGTATTCCATATATATCAGTTAATAAATCATATTTGTTTTTTTCTTTCTGACGTACTTTACTCTGTAGACAGAATCTGTGTGCATTCACATCACTGCAAATGACCCAATTTTGTTCCTTTTTATGGCCGAGTAATATTCCATTGTATATATGTACCACACCTTTATCCATCCATCCGTTGATGGTCTGTGTCCTTGCTCATAGGGAAGGAAGAGGAAGCTGGAGAGGGTCCATCAAATTGCTTGGCTGTGGCAGCACCAGAGTGGGATTGACCCCTCCTGACTTAGCCCAGCACTGACATGAGGAACCTCACACGTGTCTTTCTGCTACCTTGCGCCCTCTCCACCACGGTCTCCCTGCCTGTTTACATAGATGTTTCTCTTGAGCCATCTTTTTTATCTCATGGCTTCAGTGCTCCAGAGTTAGGAGAGATTTCAGACCACATGTGGTTAGTGTTTGTTCTCTGGGACTAAACTCACACACCTAGGACCCTGGCAGCCCTCGAGTGCAGGAGCAGGCACGCTGTGTCACTGGGCTCCCTCTGGGCAGAACATGGGGGCAGGGAGGCCCCTAGGTCACAGGAACCAAGTGAAGAAGGACATCATGGGGCCAGTTAAGACCCCTTTAGGCTCAATGCTCTTTCCAGATGATCAGAGGGTCCTGGGGGCAAGGGCTATGCCCGGGATCCGTGAAAGCCTCTGGTGGGTTGAAGGGAAAGTGATGCATTCACAGCACTGTCCACAAGGAAAGGGGTGTGACCTGTCCCCTGGCTGCGGTGGAAGGAGTAACCACCCTGTGGGTTCTGGATGCTCCAGTGTGTCCACAGTTCACAAAGCACAGGGCCCCCGTGGGTTTTTGTCAGGAAGATGTGAAGACACGACCACGACTCCCACTTAGGAGTCTCTGGGTCGATAAGAAAGGTTAGCCTGTATCCATGCATGCACGCATTGGAGAAGGAAATGGCAACCCACTCCAGTGTTCTTGCCTGGAGAATCCCAGGGACAGAGGAGCCTGGCGTGCTGCCTTCTATGGGGTTGCACAGAGTCAGACACGACGAAATTGACTTAGCAGCAGCAGCAGCAACCTGTTTCCCCCACATCTTGGCATCCAGGGGGCAGGAGGGCATCACCTTTCCACGCCCATCTGCAGCTACAAAGACAGTGCACAGCCTTGAGGCCACGCCAGGCAGCTTGGCCATTTGCCACGGCACAGACTCAGGCAGGTGATCAGCCCATCTCAGTTCCTGCTTCTGGGCAGTCCAGATGATACATCATGGGATTACCGGAGGGTTAAGTCAGACAGCCACATAAGGCATCTGACACAGGAAGTGCTCCTGAACAGGGAGCGGCTCCCAGTCCCTCTCTGGGCCACCCAGGCCGAGCCCCCGCCGATCCTAGAACACAACAAAGGCCCGAATGACTTGCAGGAGATCAAAGAGGTCAGCCACAGCTAAGCTTCCATCTCTAAACCTTCTGAACAGGAAACCTGGGCCGAAAGGACGTTTGAATTGGCTCACTGCGAGAAACAATATTTGCTCGAGGTTAGCTCCTGCGTTATGAATTTTTAACCTCACATAAATCAAACTGTAGAAATGGACAAAGGCTGAATTTCCTGTGCCAGGACCAAAATAGAAGCTGCCTCTGTCTCTTAAACAATTCTGATTATGTTTCCATAACCAAATCCTGCTGAGATGAATAGCTGGAATATTTATATTTAGGTCTTAAAGTTTAAGGTAAAATAAAGGGGAATGGTCGGGCTCCTCAGCGCTGAAGTCATGCAATCACTTCCACTTGCAGAAACAATGCCATGACCAGGCTGTGCAAAGGGCACTCTGCACTGGGGGCCAGGGTTTTACTTCTCCACGGTCGTTGATTTTCCCCAAAGCTGTTGACACCATGTCCCCACCACTGAATGATTGATAGAAAGCCCTCCCCGCAGGGAATCAGTCCTTAGCAAGGTTTAAAGTGGATCCCTTCGTGAAAGCTTTAAACTGAGAAATATAGGCAGCTTGAAAGATCCATGAGACAGAACCTTTTAACTGCAGAGGACGAGATTCTAACAAAATAATGCTTTCATTAAGCTGACAAATGTATTTTTAGCAACTCTTATGAGTTACAAATTTAGGAGAATATAAAAACAACAAATATAAAAACAATCAAGAGATTTTTCTTCTTTCAACCTGGTGGAAAAGCAAGATATGAAAGCCCCTGATTTCCCAGAAGGCAGAAAGAGGCCTGAGTTTAAGAGCATTACCAGCAAATGTTACCGACTCCTAGAAGCAGGAAAGACGTCACCATAAGAGGTGGAGTTGGAGCTGACCTTTAGAGGACAATAAAGATTTTCAAAGGAAAAATGGAGTTGCAGAGGCCAAAAACATTGTGGCTAGGCTGGCTCGAAACTAGCCAGAGGGTGTGAGGTGAAAGTCCGTGATAAGGGGCTGGAAAAATAGATTGGAGGCCAGGACGGAAGCAGCTTGGGTTCCAGGCTCAAGTTGGAGCCTCATAGGAAACTGGAGGCTTTTAAAGGTATTTAACAAGAGGGTTGATACGATGTCAGCAGTGTGACAGTTCATCCATTCCCTCCTTAACAAGTAATTCCTAAGACCCTCAATGAGGGATAAATGGTGGAAACAAAACTCACAGCACCCGGGCCCCCTGGACCTGACAGTCTTCTGGGTGACAAGCATTGACAAGCAAGCCCATAAGTTCATGAATAACTAGAAGCAGAAGCAATCCCTGGGTGAGAAGTTCAGGATAGAGTCCAAGGATGGCTGGGGGCCTGATTTATCCTCGGGGGGGTGGGGTGCAGAGCTGAGCCTGGGGCAGGGGTAGCTGAGCAGAGCATGGGACTCATTCCTGACCTTCCCCCTCCCCTAATGGTCTCTAATCTTCCTCCAGGACCTCTGAGAAGCCAAAGCTGCCCCGAAACCAGAAGGCAGACGACCCTGGGCAGGAGGTCCCTGTGACCCCAGGCACCGTGGAATCTTTGAGCCAAGGCCAGTGTTGCACCATAAGGAACCTTGAGTTGCAGGGGCCTGAGCTGAGGAGCTGAGAAGCCCTGGGGAGGTGGAGGAGGTGGGGGCTGCGGGTGGGGGGTCACGAGGCAGGTGGGGGGTGGGGAGGGGACTTGGACTCTGCCCTCCTGATCCTCACAGTTAGAACTAAGCTCACTTAGAACAAAGCTCAAGGGCCAAAGTGGGGGCTGAGATTCGCTGTCCCAGAGGCTGGCCCACCTCCTTGAGGACTCCCTGCCAGCGACGGGGACACGCTGGTGAGGACAGCTGCAAAGGGGGGCAGGCCAGCACTTGGAACTCACCTACCCTCTGGCCCAAGAAACTGAAGCCAGAGCGCGAGGTTCACACACACACACACACACACACACACACACACACACACACACACACACAAGGGGCAGGGGCAGCCTGGAATCAGGTTCAGAAGGTAGCAAAATCCAGGTTGCTAAGGCAGGAAGTGAGGGGCTCTGGGTGACTCCCCAGTGGAAGGATTCCTCCAGACCACCCCCACCTCGCCCCCATCACCAGCAGAAACCAAGTCCAGCTTCCCCTGCTCTGACCCCCCGGACATCCCTGTCCTCTGACCTGCCCCCGCCAGGTGTGACTCCCACGTGCAAATACCCACACACACCCACATGGACCGGAGAATACTCACACGCTCTTGCTCCTGCATCCTGTTACACACTTGCACACACACCCGTGCACACACACCCGTACTCTCACACACTCAACAGACACTCCCATCCTCCATCCACCCACATTTGACTGTTCCTGCACAGCCCTGCCGGTGGACGCGCCCCTCCTTGAGGCCTCTGCACTGACCCCCTGACCTGCCCAAGACGTCCCGGGAGGCCCACGTCCCTCTCCCGGGAGCCCTTGTCGCAGTGTCAGTTTCGACTTAGTTCCCCAGGTTGTGTGATGAATTTCCCACCTGCCCTTGAGCAGAAGGTGGGCTGTGGAAGGGCCGCCCTGACGCTGCCTCAGTCCGCCCAGTGTGTTTCAGGCCCGGCGCCCAGCACGGTGAGGGCACGTGGTGCTTGATCAAGGGGGACGGGTCGATGGATGGATGGATGAAGCCAGGCAGGCTGGGACGGGGGAAAGGCCAGAGGGGAAGAGAGGTGGACACACGAACAACCCGGGGAGGTGGGCGGAGGCCGCAGGCTGTGTGTGAAATGGTGGCACGTGTGCTATCTACAGATCTGGAGATCACCGGTCCTCTAGGTGCGTGGATGGGTGAGTGCTGGAGCAGCCACCTCCTTGAGGCTGGCTGTGTGTGGGCACCTGCCCGCGGGGAGGGCAAGTAGGCCCACCTGGCAGGGAGGGAGAAAGTGAAAGTGAAGTCGCTCAGTTGTGTCCGACTCTTTGTGGTCCCCTAGTCCATGGGACTTTCCAGGCATGAATACTGGAGTGGGTTGCCATTTCCTTCTCCAGGGGATCGTCCCGACCCAGGGATGGAACCCGGGTCTCCCGCACTGCAGGCAGACGCTTTACCGTCTGAGCTACCAGGGAAGTGCCCCGGTACTTGGGAAGTACCAGGGAGGGAGGGAGAGCTGGGAGAAGAGCTGGAGGAGGAAGAAGCTCTTTTCCGCTCTCCTTCCAGGCTCTGCACATCTGCCAGGCAAGTCCCCTGCACTCACTAGTGAAGGCCTGACTGACCCTCTCTTGGCAGTGGGAGGAGAGACAGAGGCACTGAGTCTCACTGGGGACTGCTGATCAAAAGCCTGGCTTGCAACAGCCAGGGTGGACCTTCAAACTAGACAGACAATGATGCTGCTTCCCCGCATCTAGTGGAAATCTGTACAGGTGTTTCCTGGCAAATCTGGTGAGCCTGTCTCTAAAATAAATTTGATTTAAAAGAAAAGTAGGCAACAGAAGAATGTAAATTATTTTTTTCTCTTTCTCGTTATTGTGCCAATGCTTCTTTGTTTTCACCCTAGATTCCCTAGCTTCTTTTGATCTTACAAGTGATTGAGGACGATAGACCGCCATCATCTAGCTGAAAGATGGCATCTTCTACTCCAGTGATCCTCAATCTTCCCAGTGCGTTGGAAGCACCCTGGGGGAACTGTATAAACCTGCAGGTGCCCAACTTTGTTCCTGGAGATTTAGCATCAGTTCATTAGCACTGGGGCGGCTGTGATTTTCAAAAGCTCCCAGGTGCTTCTAATGTGCATCCAGGGTGGAGAGCAGCCGCTAACTGGTGTCTAAGCTGATGTCACTTCACCCAAAGCCTCAGTGGCTGTCCAGGTGCCCAAACATTTCTACCGAGAGCAAGCATCTAGAAAAGACACAGTCAAACCCTCAGTGCAGTCAGGAGGGCAAACCAGGTGTTTTGAGCCCATCAGTGGTTTAAGTCCAGTCATTTTAGAATGATTTATTTTTACAAAGCAAACATAACAACTTTTAAGGTGGATGACATGTTAGCAGAGGGGGGTACCAAGGGGATTTAGTTTGATAATAAAGAGCAGAGAGGTAAGGACAGAAACTCTGATTAGGAGTATGTCCATGTTCATGTTAATTATTCACAACTGTTTCTCTAGAATTTCCATTAATTCAAGTTGTTTTCTTACTCAAATCCAGTGAGATCCCAAAGCAGTGAGTTTTTTGGAAATATGGACTGATACTGAGAACACCACGGCCTGTTTCCCTTGTCAAGGATTAGGTCTTCATTACTTTGATGTAAGCTGTAGACACAGGCTTCATAAATATAAGCATGTGATTTTTATTCATATTCAAGAAAGACTGAGCTTCCTTTTGAGAGAACATGCCACTGAAGAATTAAGTTTCTGCAGAGGGAAAAAAGGGGGGGAGGTGATTGTCTTCATCTTGAATTGCTTTGGCCACGATTAGATTTCAGCGTGAAAAACTGGGGCAGCTTGTTCAGTGTGAGATGGGAGGGAGAGGGGCAGAGCTGCTGGGAACTGAGTCATCACAGGATCATCAAACCGCCCCAGCCCTGCTCCCAGGTGTGACAAGGGGCGGGTGGACCAGGTGATACCCAGATACTGACCACCCACCGGAAGCTCCCCCCGAGGCCTCAGCACCCAGACAGCTGTGAACAGATGGAGCTGTGCACCTGGATATGTGCCCTGTGCCCGCATCTCAGTTGTGCCGTCGTCCTCCATGGCAACGCAGGTGACGCTGTTCCCGGTAAACTAGAATTATTTCCACCATGGCTCACCTTGCCTCTTGCTCTCCCTTTTAGGAACTTTATATCCAAAAGTGCCCATTGATACAAGAGGCGATTAAACATTTTTATTTGAACAGCTTTCATTGCCTCTCTACCAGAGTGCATACCTCTCGGGGTAGTGCTGGGATTGTCTAATCCACATGTGTATCCTCCAAGCCTAACGCGGCACTTGACACGTGAGAGTTTTCATCAAGCACATGAATCCATTTGCATTCAAATATCCATGTTTTCGGGCTCCCCTAGAAGCTCAGTGATAAAGAATCCACCTGCAATGCAGGAGACTCGAGTTCAACCCCTGGGTCAGGAAGATCCCCTGGAGAAGGGAATGGCTCCCTACTCCAGCATTCTTGACTGGGAAATCCCAAGAACAGAGGAGCCTGAGGGCTACAGTCCATGGAGTTATAAAAGCGTTGGAAAGGACTTAGCAACTTCACAACAACAAATCTATGTTTGCACAAAAATCTATGTATTTCTTTAAGGGGAGTGTGACTGGACACATCAGCACACAGCCCATCTGCATTCTGTCTGCATGGCCTGTATTTATAAGAAACTGCTTAGGACTCACTCAAAACCCCCATTTTTGTTGTCTCTGATTTAAACAGAAATCTCAAAAAGAAAAGAAAAAAATTATTCAAGTGAGAACTAGTTGTTTTTTACTCTCTGGGTTTTTTTTTTTGTTGTTGTTGTTGTTGTTCTCCTAACGAAACCTCTCAAGAAATTCTCTTCTAGTGGAATTAATGATTTTGTTTACTGTGCTCATCACAAATGGGTTTGCTTTTCCTCCCCACCACCCTGTCATAGATCTGTTTCTAACGAGTTTGACACAGCATCCTATTTTGAACGGTCAGAAGTGCTTTTTCCTACAGTTAAGAAGACAAAGCATCCATAGCTATTCTTGTGGATCATTAAACATCATATTCCCTCCAACAGCATAGCAGTAGCCTACACTTGACATGAGGGCATGTGGAGGGCAGGATGTCGATGTCATAATCCTTAGGAATATGTCGCCTTACAGAGCAGATGAGAGTTTGCAGATGGGGTGAAGTTAAGGGTCTTACAATGGGGGATTATGCCAGATTATACAGGTGGTCCAGTGTCATCACAAGGGTCCTTATCAGAGGGAGGCGGGAGAGTCCGAGAAAGCGACGTGAGGACAGAAGCAGAGGTGACAGAGACAAAGAGAGGGAGATTTAAGGATGCTTCACTACTGGCCTTGACCATGGATGGATGAAGGGTGCATGAGCCCAGGAGTGCAGGGGCCTTCGAAGCTGAAAAAAGCAAGGAAATGAATTCTCCCCTAGAGCCTCAAGAAAGAGTCCAGCCCACTGATTTAAATTTCTCACCTGCGGAATGGAGTGGGAGTCAATTGCCACCCAGGAGGACACCACCTCCCTCGACAAGTGTGTTAGTCACTCAGTCCTGTCCGACTCTTCACGACCCCATCAACTACAGCCCGCCAGGCTCCTCCGTCCATGGAATTCTCTAGGCAAGAATACTGGAGTGAGTTGCCATTCCCTTCTCCAGGGGAATCTTCCTGACCCAGGGATGGAACCCAGATTTCTTGCATTGCAGGCAGATTCTTTATCATCTGAGCCACCCAAGGGGATACCACCTCCCTGGCCAAAAAATGAAGTGAAGTCACTCAGTCATGTCCAACTCTTCGTGACCCCATGGACTATAGCCTACAGGTTTCTCCATCCATGGGATTTTCCAGGCAAAAGTACCAGAATGGGTTGCCATTTCCTTCTCCAGGGGATCTTCCCGATCCAGGGATTGAACCCAGGAAGCCCCTCCCTGGCCAAGGAGCCCCTAAAATACCCCCAAACGCCCCAGGAACCAAATGGAGCTGTGTTCTTCTCAGGCTGCACTGAGCCATGGACCTCTTCCATACCCCATAAGGAAAGATAAAAATGTCCTTTCCCCAGTTCTTTTGCACTTTATCACCTGCCTTTAGGAAAATAACCCATACGTTCTCACCTGCACTGCCCCCTCCCCAAGTTCCCTCCCCGTGAGCCTTGCCAATTACTCAGGCAGATAGAATGGGGCAGGGATGGGGTGGCTGCAGGTCCTCACCAGCCTCGTGGTCAGTGTCAGTGGAAGCTCAGAATCAAGCTGGACACTTATGTGTGTGTATATGTGTTACATAACTGTACTCTTCTGACAAGCACAATTTTGCATAATTTGCTTCTTTCTGCCATTTTATTATGAATATTCCTTCATTTAAAATTTTTGGAACATTTTTTAATTTTTGCGCAGACTCCAGTGTGCTGATAAATTGTGATTTGTCTCTTCTCACTGGGCATCTGGGTCCTTTGCATGCTTTTTCATTTTACATGGTCCTGCCAGGAATGACTTTCCATGTCAATGATGGTTATTAGCCTTGGGGTGAAATTAAGGGGTCAGAGGGCAGTGAAATTTTAAGCCACACTCTCATTATGGAAACAAATGGTTCAGCCCAGTAAGGAATTGACAAGCAAAGCAAGAGTGGTTGTTCTTCGGGGGGTCAGGTTGGTCCCCTCGGAATCATAGCAGGTGGATGGCTGTCTTATGCTTAACTACGTATATGCTCATATATATGGTATTTGAAATATATATGAAATGTGATATGATATATAAATATATATCTTAGAAATACTTTTGCTAGAAATAACCCCGCAGCTTTAGCTGTCAGCTCCTCCATCATCCCCTAAAGATTTGTCTCATGAGTGTTGGGAATAGATTCTGCAAAATTACAGATAGAGGAGGCAGCCTCCAGGGATGCTGAACAGCAGCTGACCCAGAGAGAGGTCCTTCAGGGCATCTGGCGAAAGCTCTGTATGGCCACAGCACAGACCTGACCGCCGGTCCTTTATGTACTGAACCTTGGGATTCAGCCCAGGATACACTCAGTTGCTAGAGATGTCACAGCCCTCGTCAGCTTTTAGGCAAGAAAATGTACATTTCTTCCAGAAATTCAGGGAAAGCTTTGGTCCCTATAAAACAGAGTCCAAAACAATGGAACAACTGGACGATTTTCAAGTCTCCGTACTCAGCCCACTCCACTGATTCTTCTCACACCTGCCTTTTTATTGAGATGTGTACAATTATGTGTATTTTCTTGGCTTGGACACAGACTTATATGTATCAGGAGACTCAGTAAGGAATTCTTGTACCATATTCAAGAATATCAAATAGTACCCAGACTCTGCTTTGGCTCACATGCATGTGAGAACTGCTGATATGTGAAAGCAGCCTGTGAAAGGATTTGTTTGCTCCCTTCAGTAAATATTCCCTGGATGAGGCCCTGAACCAGAACCTGGGAGACTTAGTCGAGGAAGACCAGTGTGGTCTCTGCCTCGCCTCGAACCCTGGACACTTTATCAACGGCGTGAACTGGTCCTTAGCACGAAGACCATTGTTATTAGCCTTCATAATAATGTCCCACAGAAGTAGCCTTGGGGACACTCTTGTTTTCTGACATTCGACTCCCTCCCATTCCTCGCATCTCTTCGCAGAGGGTCCCGCTCACCCTGGTGCTCTGTCCTGCCCCGTGTTTTGCTTCCATCGGAAATGCCCACCTGCGTGTTTCCCTCCCCACTCCGCCCCCAGCAGACATCACTCAGCCAGCACTTCACGGCTGTGCTCGGAAGTGGAGCCTCACCGAGACTCCAGGCAGAAAAGGTCGCTTTGCAGCTGCCTCTGCGCTGGCGCTCCCAGCATCAGTAAGGGAGGCTGCGACTCTGCGCGTCTCCACCACTCTCCTTTCTCCAGATGTGAGCTGACCGAGGACTGGGACACTATCCTTTCTGCCTCCCGGTTGAACGGCTGAGTGAGCGAGTGAATGAGAACCATGTGATGCATACACACCTTACCCATGGTGCACATCTCCTTCCGTTGCTATTGATAGAAAGTGGGCTTTGAGTTGTTTTTCCAGTAGGAGACATTTGCCTGACCCCTGCTCTGATGTCAGAACAGGAGCATCAGTGAGTAAGATGCCTGGACACAGAGGTATAACATGTGTCTATGAGAAGGACCAGAGGCCTGGAGTGGGGTTAGAGCTGTCGTCCTGGGCTGGCTGGCCCTGTCTGCTGACAAACAGGACCCAGGAAAACTGTGCCACAAAGCGCGAGGCAACAAATCAATTACGTCACCATTCTGCACAACTAGACACCGAGTGTAACCCTCACATCATCTGGGCCTCCACCCCGGGGAGACTAGGTGGAACTTAACAGTAAAGAGTCCGCCTGCAATGCAGGAGACTAGGAGACTTGGGTTTGATCCCTGGGTGGGGAAGATCCCCTGGAGGAGGGCACGGCAACTCACTCCTGGAGTGAGTGGAATTCTTGCCTGGAGAATCCCATGGACAGAGGAGCCTGGCAGGCTATAGTCCAAGAGGCTGCAAAGAGTCAGACACAACTGATGACTCACACACACGCACGCACACACACACACACGTACACACAAGCAGGCGCACACGCACACACACGCACACACACGCACACCATCCCAGTGCCTTAGCCCACGGCTGCCTGGAACCCTCCCCCGGTGTCTGGGCTTCTCTCGCCTCTGTGCCCCTGGCCTCACAGGCAGGCACTGATGCACACAGCATCTTGCCTCGTCAGCACTTTCCAGCATGAACTCCATTCACAGGAAGCGTGTGAATTTTGTCTGTCGTGTACTGAAGATGCTGTTTGTCAGAGCAACAGTCCCACACACCCCACACAGAGACCATCTCCTGAGTTTCCACATGGCTTCCTTCCGGTACAGCCAAGATTCACCCCACCTGATTCGAGGCCCATAGTCATTCTGTCCTCGATCCCTTTAAGGCATCAGCTTCTATCCGCAGTCAATGCATTAAGAAAACTTCTCTAAACATAGAGCTCACTGTTCCTCATTCTCTCATCATGGACTTTCAGGAATTTTGAGTTTCTTCATCTCATTTCAACCAATATGCAGTGGAGCCTAACTGTTCACCTCTCCCCATCCACAGGACTCCCCTTTAGAAACTGGTAGAAATAAAAATAGTCTGACTGTCGAATTCAGTTCAGTCACTCAGTCATGTCTGACTCTTTGTGACCCCATGGACTGCAGCACTCCAGGCCTCCCTGTCCATCACCAACTCCCGGAGTGTACTCAAATTCATGTCCATTGAATCAGTGATGCCATCTAGCCATCTCATCCTCTGTCATCCCCTTCTCCCACCTTCAATCTTTCCCAGCATCAGGGTCTTTTCAAATGAGTCGGTTCTTTGCATCAGGTGGCCAAAGTATTTGAGTTTCAGCTTGAAAATCAGTCCTTCCAGTGAATATTCCTTCCTTTAGGGTGGACTGGTTGGGTCTCCTTGTAGTCCAAGGGACTCTCAAGAGTCTTCTCCAACACCACAGCTCAAAACTGTTGAAAAGCAATGACCATTTTCACTTTTCTACAAGGTCAGAGCTTTCTGAGCAGTGTGGTGGCTACTCCAGTGAAAGGTGTTTGAATAGCCGTGAGCATTAGCAGGCGAAGACCGGGACCGCTGGAGAGACTGACAGCTTTCTCACCCTGGAGACTGATGTTGACCTTCCAAAGGGCGAGGGACCTGGAGACCTTTGTTCTCTCCCCGAGAGCAGAGTGTTTGTTTATATCCCAGAGCACAAGCTCTTTTTCCTTCAGGGTTGTGGGGAGAAAGAGCAACTGTGACTGCAGCTCTTATATCAGCTTCAAGATTCAGAGTCCTGAAGTCCCTCCCCTATGGTGCAAACTCCCAGGCATGCACAGCTTTCTGGATCTCAACGCAGTTCCCTGATGAGTGTGGGAAGCCAGCACTAAGATGGCTGGGTCAGTAACGAAGAGTGGATCTAGGATCCGTAACCTTGTGTTTCCTAGCAGGACAAAGAAGTCTGGGTATAAAAACATGCACAATGGTACAAGGACTTTCACCTACTTTGCAATTTTTAAAAATATTTTACTTATTTATATTTTAATTATAGTTTTGGCTGTGCCGTATCTTTGTCACTGCATGCGAGCTTTCTCTAGTTGTGGTGAGTGGAGGGCTATTCTTCATTGTGGTGCATGGGCTTCTCATTGCGGCAGCCTCTTCCATTGTGGAGCATGGGCTGCAGAGTGCACGGACTTCAGTTATTATAGCGCATGGGCTCAGTAGTTGAGATTCCTGGGCTCCAGAGCATGGCTTAACAGCCATGGTGCATGGGCTTAGTTGCTTCTCAGCATGTGGGAGCTTCTTGCACCAGGCATCAAACCCATGTCCCCTGCATTGCGGGCAGATTCTTAACCACTGGACCACAAGGGAAGTCCCTTTTCATTGCAGTTTGACAAGGAATGAATCTCTTAATTTGAACTGCATTTTTTTTCCTTTCAATTCAGCAGGGTTTAATACTGGAACTTTGTGGATCTCACCAAAAGGTCAGTGACAGGATAGCAGGCAACAAGGAGGGCTTAAGTTCCTTTTTCAAATGCTCTTCTAAAGTGTTGTTGACTAAAACACTGGGAGGTCACCATGATCCAAACAGGCCATCAGAAATAAGTAGAGTTTCACTACACAACTATGTTTAATAAATGACAAAGATATCCTAACTGTTGTTAGGAAAACAGAGATTACAGGAAGCCACCGAGAGTAGTATGACTCTCAATTTCAAACGTGAAATGTAAAGGATTGTGCATCTTTGAATCAAGTAAATATGATACCTGAAATAATCTTGACCTTAAAGAAATGGAAGGGGGAGAAGAAACAGTTATTCTTGTTCACTCACTCAGTCCTGTCCGACTCTTTTCTACCCATGGACTGCAGCACACCAGGCCTCCCTGTCCATCACCAACTCCCAGAGCTTGCTCAAACTCATGTCCATTGAGTCAGTGATACCATGCAGCCATTTCATCCTCTGTCATCCCCTTCTCCTCCTGCCTTCAGTCTTTCCCAGCATCAGGATTTTTTCCAATGAGCTAGCTTCTTGCATCAGGTGGCCAAAGTATTGGAGTTCAGCTTCAGCATCAGTCCTTTCAATGGATATTCAGGGTTGATTTCCTCTAGGGTTCACTGGTTCAAAATCAAAACTAGCTGCTGAACAACTATCAACAGGAGGATGTTGGATCCCATAAAAAAAAAAGATACCCCATGTCCAAGGGCAAAAGAGAAGCCCCTGCAAGATGGACACTACTGGGCATAAGACGTGGAAGAGCCTAACGGCCTAGTGGCCCTGCTCCACCTTATGAACCTGAGGGCATCATTTTCTCTTTCTCCTGATAGACAATATCAGTGCCTTTATCCCAGAAAGATGGTGTTTTGGAAGGATGTGTGCTCATCTTCCCTTGCAAGAACACCAAAATCTCAACTAGCTGTGGAACAACTGTCAACAGGAGAATGTTGGATCCTACCAAAAAAAGAAGAAACAGTAGTAGCAATTAACTGAAATTATTCTACCAACGATTTGAAGAAAAACTTATCTAATAATCACCATTAATTATCGCAATGGAGATTGTTAAGATAACTTGGGCCAATTTCTGAATTCTCCTTTCTCTCAAAATTCTCAATAATAATTAATGCCCCCAAAGACTTCGACATATGAAATGTATATGGCCTGGCAAGCAGAACAGTACATGAGCAAGTATAGATGGCTCAGTGGTAAAGAGTCTGCCCACCAGTGCAGGAGACACAGTCCCTGGGTCAGGAAGATCCCTGGAGAAGGAAATGGCAACCCACTCCAGTATTCCTGCCTGGGAAATCCAATGGACAGAGGAGCCTGGCGAGCTGCAGTCCTCGGGGCCGCGAAGAGTTGGACACAACTGAGCAACTAACACGGTGGTATAGATACAAGTAGGAATTGATATGAGATATACTCCAGATAGAAGTAGGTTAAGGGCATCCCCCAGCTGCTGTGATTCCACACTGTGCGAGTGAAGCCCGCCTGCACAATAAGTCTAGGATGCTAATAGAAAAAACGTGCACGTGTTGAGGTCTGAGGAAGGCATTCCGGCTTGTACCTGAGTTAGCTTGAATTTTATGCTAGCTATCAATAATGCAGTCTGTTTGTGACCTCTCAAAAATACATTGTACATCTGCTTTAACATTAAAGAAAGTAGTGCATTGACCAGAAGTGAACTATGTCCATGTTAAAAATAAAGATTAAATGCCTCCTTTCCTGGGACATCAATACTCGTCCTGCTTTAATGATAAGACTCCCTTCCCAGCTGCCAAGGCCATACTGACCGGCTCCTGGCTGATTTGTATTTAAACCTTGAACAAACATATCCCTGACTTGTTTGATGTTCTTTGTTCTAACAAAATATAAAACTATAGCTAAAATCATGCTTTTCCTGAGCAATTTCTCAGAGTTGTTTGAGAGGCTGTCTCCTGAGGCGACAGTCCTCAGTTCAGTTCAGTCGCTCAGTCGTGTCCAACTCTCTGCAACCCCATGAATCTCAGCACACCAGGCCTCCCTGTCCATCACCAATTCCCAGAGTTCACTCAGACTCACGTCCATCAAGTCAGTGGTGCCATCCAGCCATCTCATCCTCTGTTGTCCCCTTCTCCTCCTGCCCCTAATCCCTCCCAACATCAGAGTCTTTTCCAATGAGTCAACTATTCACATCAGGTGGCCAAAGTACTGGAGTTTCAGCTTTAACATCATTCCTTCTGAAGAACACCCAGGGCTGATCTCCTTCAGAATGGGCTGGTTGGATCTCCTTGCAGTCCAAGGGACTCTCAAGAGTCTTCTCCAACACCACACTTCAAAAGCATCAATTCTTCAGCGCTCAGCTTTCTTCACAGTCCAACTCTCACATCCATACATGATTACTGGAAAAACCATAGCCTTGACTAGACAGACCTTTGTTGGCAAAGTAATGCCTCTGCTTTTCAATATGCTATCTAGGTTGGTCATAACTTTTCTTCCAAGGAGTAAGCATCTTTTAATTTCATGGCTACAGTCACCATCTGCAGTGATTTTGGAGACCAAAAATATAAAGTCTGACACTGTTTCCACTGTTTCCCATCTATTTCCCATGAAGTGATGGGACCAGATGCCATGATCTTCGTTTTCTGAATGTTGAGCTTTAAGCCAACTTTTTCACTCTCCTCTTTCACTTTCATCAAGAGGCTTTTTAGTTCCTCTTCAATTTCTGCCATAAGGGTAGTGTCATCTGCATATCTGAGGTTATTGATATTTCTCCCGGCAATCCTGATTTCAGCCTGTGCTTCTTCAAGACCAGCATTTCTCATGATATACTCTGCATAGAAGTTAAATAAGCAGGGTGACAATATACAGCCTTGACATACTCCTTTTCCTATTTGGAACCAGTCTGTTGTTTCATGTCCAGTTCTAAATGTTGCTTCTTGACCTGCATATAGGTTTCTCAAGAGGCAGGTCAGGTGGTCTGGTATTCCCATCTCTTTCAGAATTTTCCACAGTGTATTGTGATCCACACAGTCAAAGGCTTTGGTATAGTCAATAAAGGAGAAATAGACATTTTTCTGGAACTCTCTTGCTTTTCCAATGATCCAGCAGATGTTGGCAATTTGATCTCTGGTTCCTCTGCCTTTTCTAAAACCAGCTTGAACATCTGGAAGTTCACAGTTCATGTATTGCTGAAGCCTGGCTTGGAGAATTTTGAGCATTACTTTAATAGTGTGTGAGATGAGTGCAATTGTGCAGTAGTTTGAGTATTCTTTTGCATTGCCTTTCTTTGGAATTGGAATGAAAACTGACCTTTTCTAGTCCTGTGGCCTCTGCTGAGTTTTTCAAATTTGCTGGCATATTGAGTGCAGCATGCCCTCAGGTTTCCAAATGCAGAGTGGCAGGGACCAATCACCAGAGCAAGATAGCAAGATGGCAGGTGATCTGAGGGCAGTAAGGGCTCTGGGGTCCTCACCTGGAGCCAACTCAGTGGTTCCCATTGGCACCCCTGAGACAGAAATGGGGCTGCTCCACGGAATGGAGCCTGCACCCATAGAGGGAAAGGAAACCTCAGGGCAGGGGGTGGGGGACGCAGCACTGCACTTCCTGGCCAAGAGCCTGCCTACCCAAGAGGCGAAAGTTACGCATCTCATTGCTCATGGTCCATCTCCAGAACCCTCGCAGTAACTGGCACCTAGAAGCTACTCAGGGGCTATTTCTAAAGATTTTTTGTTTTTTAATGTGGACCACTTTTCAAGCCTTTATTGAATTTGTTACAATAGTGCTTGTTTTATGTCTTGGTTTTTTGGCCACAAGGCCTGTGGGATCTTAAATCCCCAACCAGGAATCGAACCCACACCCCTTTTCATTGGAAGGTAAAGTCTTAGCCACTGGACCACCAGGGAAGTCCCTCAGGGGCTGTTGATTTCACTAATGTCACATAAATTTATTGAGAGCCCAGAAAGGGCCAAGCACTGGTCAGATGGTTGGGAAATCAGAAATGAACTAAGGGTACCAAGCCCTGATCCGGAGAACTGTATAGTCACAAAGACCACAAACAGATGAATAGGTCCTGAGTCAGGGTGATGAATACTTGGAAGCTCAGGGAAGCAGGTGAGTGAGGGAGCAGTTAGGGTAAGGATGAGGGAGGTGGCTGCTTAAATAAAATGGCAGGAATCACACACACACAAGTGCTGTGGGTCTAACCTCCCTCCGTGTTCATCAAAACCCACCCTCTCCTCCACCTGATTCAACCTGAGGCAGCAGATGTGAAAACACACACACAGGATCTCTAACAGCTGCCCCTCAGAGCTCCGCAGTGAGCAAACACTCGCTGATAAGAATTCGAAGCAAAGACATCACCAGCTGTGTAAGAGACAAAGGAATTACAGCAAAGGGCGCAACTCCCATGAATTAGAATAAATGTCCTCTAAACTGCGGACTTGATCGAAGGAGCAGAAGAGAATTATCTCCAAAGTGCTTTTTAATACACAATTTTTACTCTTAAAACGGTGGAAGAGACAAGGCAGCCCTGGAATGAGAACTTCCACCTGAGGTCAGTGAAAATCGCTTGCGGTAGAAAAGCTATTACCAAATTTTAAAACACAGTAAGAGAGTTTAATAAGGTGTCCACTTTATAAAATAAATCTATAAAAATCAATAGCTTTTGTTTTACACCGATAATAACCTGGCAAAAAATGTAATGGGAGGAAAATTCCATACACAATCATAACAATAAATATGAAATACCCAGGCGATTCTCTTGAGGTGTGTTGAAGTCCTAGACAGAACGTTTTAAAATTTATTTGTGGAGGAGAAGACATATCACATTCCTTAAAGGGAGCAGCTGATGCGTACTGAATTTTCGGTGCTGTGCACTTGTGTTCATTTGTTCTGACGTCTGTGTTCCCCACAATGCTGTAAACACAATGATGTCAGAGACTCCATGTCACTGCCTGCTGTGTTCTAGTACATGGACATGGATCATAGCAGGTGCTCAATAAATACTAGCTGGGTTAATGAGTAGACACAGAGATGACCGCAAATCCACATTGTTTTAAAGGAACCTCTAGAGAATCCAATATTGAGCCCTGGAGTCCAAAAGAAAGACTTCAAACGACAGTGGTTCTTAGACAATTAGGAATTTATTTTTCCAAACATGGTATTATTCCCAGAACCTTGACCAAGGGTGTAAATATTAACCTCTTAGGTAGCATTTTTGGCCTTGGGTAAAAGTGGCAAAGGGTGCGTCCCCACAAAAATGACCGTTCTTATGATCCCGTGAAGTGACAAAGCCCAGAAGTCACCCTCTGATTCCTTAGCAGTGCTGGGGGCCAATGAGGCTCTTTAGAATGTTCTAGAGACTTCATTGGAGAACAGGAAATGCCTTCAGGAATTCCAAGGTTGATTATGCTAATAGAAACAGAAAGAAACCTTTGTTATTTGAAACCTAACCTAATAAAGGTGGATGGTGACTGCAGCCATGAAATTAAATGACTTGCTCCTTAGAAGAGAAGCAGTGACCAACCTAGACAGCATATTAAAAACCAGAGACATTACTTTGCCTACGAAGGTCTGTATTGTCAAAGCTATGATTTTTCCAGGAGTCATGTACAGATGCGAGATGAAATGATAGTTGCACAGTCTTGCCTGACTCTTTGTGGTCCCGTGAACTGTAGCCTGCCTGGCTCCTCTGTCCATGGAATTCTCCAGGCAAGAATACTGGAGTGGGTTGCCATTTCCTTTTCCAGGGGATCTTCCCCATTCGGGAATTGAATCTGGGTCTCCTGCATTGCAGGCAGATTCTTTACCAAGTGAGCCACTAGGAACACACGCTAGGGATACCATACAGATGTGAGATCTGAACAATAAAAAAGGCTGAGCACCAAAGAATTGATGCCTTCAAAGATGTGATGCTGGAGAAGACTCTTGACAGTTCTTTTAACAGCAAGGAGATCAAACCAGTTAGTCCTAAAGGAAACCAACCCTGACTATCACTGGAAGGACTGATGCTAAAGGCAAAACTCCAATACTCTGGCCACTTGGTGCGAAGAGCTGACTCATTGGAAAAGACCCAGAAAAGCTGGGGAAGATTGAAGGCCAAAGGAAAAGGGGGAGACAGAGGATGAGAGGGTTGGAAGGCATCATGGACTCAATGGACATGAGTTTGAGCAAACCCCAAGAGATAGTGAAGGACAGGGTAACCTGGTGTGTGGCAGTCCATGGGGCCGCAAACAGTCAGACACAACTGAGAGACTGAGCAACAACCTGACAACCGCAATCTGCCTACAGGGTGGGGATCAAGGTCATAACCCACATAGCAGTGGGGCTAAGTCTCTCTACCACCTTCTTCTTGAAGATACTGGTGAGGGAGGCGATAGGAGGACCACTTGGAGCATATGCCCCAGTGCTTAGGAGAGGACCCTCATCAGTCTTCAGAGAAAAGCTCAGAACCTCGCCTGGGGGTAAAAAACAGAGAGCATGACCATTCTGCCCATTAAAAGAGAGAAACAGTTTGGAGTTTGCTGTGATTAGTTGGGGAGAGCAGCTGAGCTGAGGAGAGAGGAGAGAGTGAGCAGGTGGGAAGACATGTGAGCCCAGGTTGGTAAGAATAGTCAGGAACTAGGAACTTCCCTAGTGGCTCAGACGGTAAAGAATCTGCCTGTAATGCAAGAGACAAGGGTTTGACCCCTGGGTCAGAAAGATCACCTGGAGAAGGGAATACCCACTCCAATATTCTTTGCCTAGAGAATCCCATGGACTGAGGAGCCCGGCGGACCCCAGTCCATGGAGACAGGCCTGAACTACTAACTTAGGAACCAGAATTCTTAGGGCTCACTTTAGCCAGGCATAGAGACAGATGGTTCTGGAAGTGAAGGAGAGGAGCTGAGCCCCACACCTGGATCTACACAAAGGATAGGAAGTGGTTGTGGGAGGGAAGAGAGTCCAGGGAGGATTCAGTTCTGCCAAAGGTCAAGCATGATGTGCAGAAACGAAAGGGAGCCTTCGAACAAAGAATTGAGAGAATAACGGGATTACTTGGTGAAACTTACAAGGAGGTTCCAAGAAAGCTCATCTGATCCAAAGCCACCAACAACAGGTCTGTCCACCGTGCAGAAAGTGATGGACATTTCTCCTCCTCTGCAGAACAGACAGGCTGCCGATCTCAAGCCTGGCAGGAGCTTTGCAAGAGCCTGATGTATTTCCAACCTGGAACTTGTCCATGAATTACTGAGAGACTGGCGGGAGTGGAAATACCGCAGATGGGGACTGATGAGAAGAACTGGGGATGTCTGGACTAAAAAGAGAAGGTCTGGGAGGATGAGATAATCATCTCTAAAACCAGGACGGGGATGTGCTTATCAGTTGTTATGATACGGGAGGGCGAAATTGGAGTCAGAAGACAGATGGGGCAGGAAGAAATAATTTGGCCCAATATGAGTGGGATGTCTCTGCTATTTTCGAAGCCTGGATATGAGAGTGACTCTCTGCGCACATAGCAGAGAAAACAGAGGCGGTAAGAACCTGCCCTGCCATACTTTGTGGGTAATCAGGGTACAGTGTCCAAACTGAAGTGGGGAGAGGCACTTGTATGTGCTAACTGGCATGAGACTCCCTTACTCCAACTCCCCAGGCATTCCAGCGTGGACACCCTCCCCAGAGCCCCCCATGGGAAAAGAAGCTCCTCGCAGAGCAGGAGACGACTCCCTGCAGCAGTGGTCACCAGACATTTGGGGATTATTTCTAGAGTAAGAACAGATGCTGTTGAGTGAACATGGGGACAGGCAAAGACCCATACCAAGGTCTCACAAAGACCCTTCTCAAGTGGCTCCTGCTGAGGGCTGAGGCTGGCAGATGTCTCCCTTCCTGAGTCATGGGCCTAATGGCAGAGAACTGGGAAGACAGGGGTTGCTCCCCTGCACAGAGTAACTGCTTATGGTCTCCGGTGTTCCCAAGGAAGCCGGAGTGATCCACATGGGGGTCTCCTCACACTGGACTGACTGGGCTCTGGGAAGATCTTTCCTCAGCCAAGTACCTCAAGGCCATTCTGAAGTGGCTTCAGAATCTTGACCTCAGACCATGTCAGGCAGTTACAAAGACAGCACTGGTACCTTCCGCCAGGTGGGGAGACTGGACAAAGCCTAGTCCCATCACCCCTAGTAACCATTCAGGAACTACCGTGAGACCAGAAGCAAGATACCTGGAGACTTGAATTTCAGGGGGCAGTTTTCATAATCATGGTCAATATAGCACCCTCAACCTAGGCCTGAAGGAGAAGTTAGACTCTGGAGCAGAGATCCCAAGCATCGCTGAAGACTCCCTCTTAAAAAGTCATTTGCTTTAATCTTTTTGTGTTGCTAACACCCTTGGTCTTACTTCATGCATCCCCCGACCCACCTACCCTCTGCCTGGAAAACTGGGTTATATAACATTTGAGCTTCGTAAAGGTCTCTAAACTGAATGCTCCAGGGTAAATCCAGGCTCTCAAACGATCCAAGACAAAGAAGAACTGAAGAGCTAAATAGAATGTGGAAGTTCCAAAGAGCAGATTGAGTAACAATATTTAGAACACTGCCATATACGATTTTCTGGATCCTTAGATACAATTGCACAGGGAAAATGGGGTTTATGTAGCTAAGCCTTGCTTAGATGGGTATAAAAAAAAGTATTGACTTAAAATTTATTGCCTTGTGGTAAGAAAAATGCTACAGCGAGAGTGTCTCATCAATGCAAAGCTGACCCGAAGCTCCTTCACAGGATCAGGTTCAAAAGAGTCCAAAAGAAGGATGTGAACCATGTCATTTGCTCTTATTGCTCCAACCATTATACTTAAAGTGACATGTTTATTTCTTTGTTAGTAAAAATTAGAAACTAACGTTCTCTCGAGCACAAAACAGCTGAGTCGAGAGACGGCTTGATTAAGCAAGTAAACACTTCACAGAAGCACTCTACCATTTGGCTAAAAAGACAGTCACTGCTCGGGAGGCCGCTGGGACTGTCATAGCGAAAAGCACCATGTCACCAAGACGGAGTGTGTCAGAGGAGAGTAGACTGGGTTCCATAGTCAAATCTGTCATCTCAGAGCAGGCTAGCTTCCTCTCTTAACACAGACAGTAACTGAATATGAACGGCTCTGATGCTGTGTTCTCAATCTATGGTTCAAATCATCTTTGTTTTCTCCAAGCCCAGCTACTCTGGGAAGAAGGCAGGAGTTTTTTGAGAACAGCCTTGTGCTTGCAAAAAAAAAAAAAAAATCTAAAGAAAACAAAATTTTGCAAGGGACAAACCAACTCTAAATAACTTAAGTGGAAGAAGAAAATGAACAGCTCCCAACCCATGGGACAGAGTGAGGCTGGCGATAGGTCTTGCTGCTTTCGAGTTCTCTCCCCCTCTCTTTTCTCTCTGTCCCTCTCTCACACACATACTGTTTCTCTCTGCAAGTTGTCCTTATTCCCTTATTCCCAGGCCCAGGAAGTCTATTATACAGCTCAGAGCATCTGTCTCCTGTAAGCCTAACAGCCTTACGCTTCCTAATCAGACAAGGCAATGACTTCTCCCCACTTACAGCATTTTACATCACAGGGAAAGACTCTAGGTGGACAACTGAGGTCACAAACCCATCGATGGACTCATCACTGAGGCCAGGAGCTTGGATGCTCTGATTGCAGCCCCTAGTAGAACCACACGGCTGGAGTGGGAGGAAGGGAAGACTCTAGAGGTGGGGGTGATCTACCTCGGAGACAGAACATCATCTACAGGGCACTGGCAAATTATTCTTCAGCCTTTCTGTGCAGACACGAAGGGCAAAGGAAAGGTGACAATTCACTGGCCAGCTGGGAGGTCCAAGATGGTGGCCACTAAGCCACATGTGGCTATTAACCCTTGAAATGTGCATGGGGTGTGCTGTGACTATAAAATACACACTGATTTCCAAGACACAGTAGGAAATGAGTGAAAAAATCTCATTAATAATGGTTTCTATTGATTGCATATTGCAATGATAATCTTTCAGCTGCTGCTGCTGCTGTTGCTAAGTCACTTCAGTCGTGTCCGACTCTGTGTGACCCCATAGATGGCAGCCCACCAGGCTCTCTCATCCCTGGGATTCTCCAGGCAAGAACACTGCAGTGGGTTGCCATTTCCTTCTCCAATGCGTGAAAATGAAGTTGCTCAGTCATGTCTGACTCTTAGCGACCCCATGGACTGTAGCCCACTAGGCTCCTCCATCCATGGGATTTTCCAGGCAAGAGTACTGGAGTGGGGTGCCATTGCCTTCTCTGAATCTTTCAGCTATACTAGGTTAAATAAAATATATTGTTGAAATTAATTTTACCTGCTTCAAGTGTTACTTTTTTAATGTGGAAGTTAAAAAATTCTGAATTACATGTTCAGCTCATATTCTATTTCCACTAGACGTGGCTCCTCTAAGATTGAGGATCTTGCCTTGACCACCTGAGACCAGAATGTCTAGTAAGTGCTAGGTGTACAGAGGGAGAGGGTAGGATGGACTTGACTTTCTTTCTACACAAGTTTGTCAGTAGGATGTTTGGTTCAGTGACATGATTTTTTTTTTAGCTCTAGCCAGAGTCCCTGCTTGGTATCCCCAAGTCATGCCCTTAAAAGAATCATATTAGGGCTTCTCTGGTGGTTTAGTGGTTAAGAATCTGCCTTGTAATGCAAAGGACACAGGTTTGATCCCTGGTGCCAGAGGCTCCCACGTGCCACAGAGCAGCTAAGCCCGTGCACCAGAACTGCTGAACACGTGCGTCTAGAGCCGGGTGCTCCCCAACAGGAGAAGCCACCACAACGAGAAGCCCACGCATTGCAACAAAGAGTAGGCCCCGCTGGCAGCAACGAAGGCCCACCACATCTAAAATATACATAAATAGATGAGGGAACTGTATCAAAGATCAGCATCTGTTTCCGGGGTGGGGGAGGCAGCGAGTGACAACTGACACACATAGCTGTGACTCTTCGGGTTTCCCAAATCCATAAGTAAGTCCATCAGCCAGCAAGCCTTCCCTTCCATCTCATAACTCAGGTTGAGCAGGCTGAAGGGTGATTTGGGGTAAAATGTGCTCTTTTCCAATGTCATGGTGTCACAAAGATTTCAGATTGTGGATGCAGCCACGGCAGACGTGATGTATGGGCCATCTCATGAAACCAAACAGATTTTCTGTTGGATGCCAGCATGTTTCCTATGTGTGACCCATTTATTTTTTTTTCTTTTCTTAGGAAGCCCATGGAGGATGCCGAGGGGAACGAAAGTCTGGGTTGGAAGACTCATTGTCTGGCACTGAGAAAGCTTCAGCTTTACAACTCTAGATGATGCGACCTCGCCTCCTGCCGTATACAGAACGCATACAAGACTTTGCATGCATTACCAAGCTTCCCTCTCAGCATCCCAGGAGAGGAGGAAGGCAGTGCTCTGCCTTCTGCTTGACAGGAGGAGGATGTAGAGATGTCTATTTTAGTCAAAGCCTGCCCCTAAAAGCTTGTGACCTAAAAGAAGCCCTCCAACCTTCTGCCTTCTGGCTTTTGTCTCGGTTACGTAATAAGACATTCAAGGACACTTCAGAAAATGCTCCCAAATGCAAACTGCAGCATGCCCTCCAAAGGGCTGCCCACACCTTGAAAATAAAAGACAAAGCTTGCCGCGGCCTCTGAGACCCCATGGACCCTCACCACAGTCTGGCCCCCAGCTCATCTCCTGCTGCTCTGCAGACTCTGGCCACATGAACCTCGCTGTCTCCCAAAGAGATGGAGCTGGTCCTCCCTCAGGGCCTTGGCCTGGGTGGTGCCCTCTGATCTCTCCTCCTCACCCCCTCACAGTAGACTTCCTGGATCAACTCTTCTAAACCAGGACAAGCCCGTCCCACCTCCAGCTGGGCTCTAATGCATTAACTAGTTCTGTTTTCTCTGGGACGCAGATTTCTAGCCGAGTCACCTTTCATCTGCTTAGCGGTTGATTATCTACCTTAACCTGATAAAACGCAAGCCCCTTGAGGGCAGTGACCCTGTTGGAGATTGTTTTCCCCTGAGTTCCCAGAGTCCCCAGCCTTGCACAATAGGGAAATGAACGAGATTTAATACACATGTGTACACACAGCTGGAGGAGAGCATAGGAATATATCTGTATTTATACCTACACTTATATCTAACCGACTTGATACCTCTATCTCACCGGCTTGATGGACATGAGTTTGGGCAAGCTCCAGGAGTTGGTGATGGACAGGGAAGCTTGGAGTGCTGCAGTCCATGGGGTTGCAAAGAATCAGACACAACTGAGCAACTGAACTGAACTTAACGGAACGGATACCTCTATCTATATATCTATACGTATACATTGGAGAAGGCGATGGCACCCCACTCCAGTACTCTTGCCTGGAAAATCCCATGGACAGAGGAGCCTGGTGGGCTGCAGCCCATGGGGTCGCGAAGAGTCAGACATGACTGAGCGACTTCCCTTTCACTTTTCACTTTCATGCATTGGAGAAGGAAATGACAACCCACTCCAGTGTTCTTGTCTGGAGAATCCCAGGGACGGGGCAGCCTGGTGGGCTGCCGTCTATGGGGTCGCACAGAGTCGGACACGACTGCAGCAACTTAGCAGCAGCAGCAGCAGCAGCAGACCTATATATACTGTGTGCTCAGTCATGTCTGAGTCTTTGAGACCTCATGGACTGTAGCCCACCAGGCTCCTCTGTCCATGGAGTTTTCCAGGCAAGAAATACCGGAGTGGGTTTCCACTCCTCCTCCAGGGGATCTTCCTGACCCAGGCGTCAAGCCGGCACTGCTTGCGTCTCCTGCATCAGCAGGCAGATTCTTCACCACTTGGGCCACTGTGCCTATGCCTGTCTATATGCCTGTGTGTGTACATACATGCGGCCCATATAGATATATGGCACCTGAGAGAATGTGATGTACGTGTTATGAGTTGGATTGTTCGCTCCCCTCCCCCGCCGGCATTCGTATGTTGAAGTCCTAACCCCGGTGGCTCACAATGTGACCTTATTTGGAAAGAGGGTCATTGCAGATGAAATTAGTTAAGAGAAAGTTATACCAGAAGTAGGGTAGACCCTTAATTTGATAGGACTAATGTCCTTACAAAAAAAGGTAATTTTGAGACAGACAGCACACAGGGAGAATGCCACGTGAAATGAAGGCAGAAATTAGGATGATGCTTCTACATGCCAAGGGTTTCCAGCAAACCTCCAGAAACTAGGCAAGAGGCTTCTCTGGCAGCCTCAGAAGTAACCAACCCTGCTGACACCAACTTCTAGCCTCCAGAATTGGCAGACAATAAGTTAGTTCTTTAAGCCATCCAGTTTGTGGTGCTTTGTTATGTCAACCGTAGCAAACTAACACAGTGGTTCAGTGAGACTCAGGTAACAGGTCTGAATGCTTTACTATCATTCATAGGCACATAACAATCCACTTTTTCTCAGCACGGTTGGCAGCTAGAAGTAAAAAATCACCATCATTCCAAAGGAACAGAGTGGCCAGTAGGTTGAAAAGCTGTGATCAGACTCAGTTGCTGAAAATTTTATCCAACCAACTGTTCTATCACGACAAGCCATCATGGTCCTCTCTTTTGCCAGTCCTAGATGGCATCCAGCCTCTGTTTATCAGACTGAATCCCAACTCAGTATGTGAGGGTATCTTAAATATGCTCATAATAGGTGCTCAATAAACCCTAGCTTCCTTCTTCCCTCTCCCTACCCAACATTGTCAGTCTTCAGGAAAACATGCATTTTGAAACAAGATAGCCCTAAACCCCATCAAAATGACAAAAATTTAAATAGGCAGGACAGTTGTTGGCCAGAATGAGAAGCAACTGGGACTCTCACTTATCACTGATGGAATGTAACTTAGCACATGGTGGGAGCATAGTCTTTGGAAATCTGTTTGGAAGTATCTACTGTAATTGAACACACACCAGCTCCACGCCACACCCACTCTTCCATCGAGTATGCAAGCAACTGATTTTGTGTATATATATATATATATATACACAAAAAGATATGTTCAAATATATTCATAGTAATATTATTCATAATAACACCACATCAGAAACAATCCAAGTATCCATCAATGCTAGAATGGATAAATGAACTGAGGTGTGCTCACAGAATGAAATTCTGCATGATCGCCAATACAGATGAAGGACAGCTGTGTGGGACTATATCGATGAAGCTTACAAATATAATAGAAGAGGAAATGAATCAGACACAACTGTTTATGTAAATTCTAAAAGAGGCCAATCAAATCTATGGTGACCGAGTGAGAACAGTGGCTCTTTCTGGAAGGTAAATGCCTGAAAGGAGATGCTGAGGGGTCATGGGTGCTGGCGCTGTACTTAGCTGTCTACTGGCTGCACTGGTGGGATCAGCTTGTAAAAATTTATCAGGCTACAACCTCATGATGTGTGCACTTCTCTCTGTCTATATTATTTTCTAAATTAAAGTAGCACAGCGAAGTCGCTCAGTCGTGTCCAACTCTGAGATCCCATGGACTGTAGCCTACCAGGCTCCTCTGTCCGTGGCATTTTCCAGGCAAGAATACTGGAGTGGCTTGCCATTTTCTTCTCCAGGAGATCTTCCCGACCCAGGGATTGAACCCCGGTCTCCCGCACTGTAGGCAGACGCTTTACTGTCTGAGCCACCAGGGAAGTCAAAGTAATACCAACTTTAATGAACAAAAGTGAAGGGTCAAACGCAGACATTCAGCCAAGACCAAAACCACCCAGCTGGCCCATAGACTCATGAGCAATAATAAAGTGTCGTTTAAGATAGTAAGGGGAATAATTTGATGCCTGAAATAGTTAACTGATTAAACAACACCCAGGGAAAGGCTTCTGGAGAAGGCAATGGCACCCCAATCCAGCACTTTTGCCTGGAAAATCCCATGGATGGAGGAGCCTGGTAGGCTGCAGTCCATTGGGTAGCTAAGAGTCGGGCATGACTGAGCAACTTCACTTTCGCTTTTCACTTTCATGCATTGGAGAAGGCAATGGCAACCCACGCCAGTATTCTTGCCTGGAGAATCCCAGGGAGAGAGGAGCCTGGTGGGCTGCCGTCAATGGGGTCGCACAGAGTCAGACACGACTGAGGTGACTTAGCAGCAGCAGCAGCAGCAGGGAAAGCTTTCACACAAACTGCGATAAAATTCCCCTTATAATTTACTGCATGACCTGCACACAGTGAGGGTCCCTGCAAAGCAGGCAGGCGTGTTAGCCGTCCAACCCCATTTCTAGCCTCTTCTCCCTTGTTTGCCTCTTCTGTCGACACCGTAAATGCTCTAGCTGATGTCTCAATGTCCTTTGCAGCTACATGTGGCCACGTGACATGATTCAGCCAGTTAGATATAAGCTGGAATCTGCTACTAACCTGTCTCTTCCTCTCTCTTCCTGCTGTGTGTGTGATGCCTAGAGCAGTCACATCATTTCTGAGGTAGAACAAGTCCATTAGGGCATCAAAGGACAGAGTTTGCCAGATTTAGGAAAAAGAAAATGATAATAATTATTACTTATCTAAAAGAAATATAAGATGCCCAGGTGAATTTGAAATTCAGGTAAAAAAAGAATCATTGGAGGGTCCTTGAAAAACTAAACAAAGAACTATCATATGACCCAGTAATCCCACTACTGAGAATATATCCTGAGAAACCATAACTCAAAAGCACACATGTACCCCAAATGCTCACTGCAGAACTCTTTACAATAGCCAAGAATATGGGAGCAACCTACACACCCATCAACAGAGGGATGGATAAAGATGTGGTGTATATATACATTCACTGGAATACTACTTAGCCATAAAAAGGAACAAAATTGAGTCAGTTGAAGTGATGTGGATGAACCCAGAGCCTGTCATACAGAATGAAGTATGTGAGAAAGAGAAAAACCAACATTGTGTATCAAAGCGTATATATGAAATCTAGAAAAATGGTACTGATGAACCTATCTACAGGGAAGGAATGGAGATGCAGACACAGAGAATGGACACTGCAGGGCAAGGAGAGGGTGGGATGAATTGAGAAAGTACCATTAACACATAGACACGTGTGCTAAGTCACTTCAGTCGTTTCTGATTCTTCATGACCCTGTAGACTGTAGCCTGCCAGACCCCTCTGTCCATGGGATTCTCCAGGCAAGAATACTGGAGTGGGTTGCCATGCCCTCCTCCAGGGGGTCTTCCTGACCCAGGGAATGAACCCACGTCTCTCATGCTTCCTGCATTGGCAGGTGGGTTCTTTACCACTAGTGCGACCTTGGAAGTCCCACACATATACATAACCATATGTAAAACAGATAGGTATTGGGAAACTGCTGTATGACACAAAAAATTCAACTCAGTGCTTTGTGATGGAGGCATGGGGAGTGGGAAGGAGGAAAAAAATCATTTTTTTAATATAAGCATCTCCCAAACATATCTCCATTCCAGACTCTATTACTGAGCCACACACCAGCCCAGGGGCATCTGTACACAGACTTCCTGTATATGACTGAAACCCCAATTTGCTTATACTTCTGAGGTCAAGAGGGTTTCCTCTCACTCCTAGCCACATGCCATCCTAGTTGATATTTTCAAACCGACAGACAAATGACTATGCAGGTCCATCAGGCTTGATTGGTACCTCTTTCCTTTTTTTTAATTAATTTCCATTGGAGTATAGTTGCTTTACAATATTGTGTTAGTGTTACTGCAAAGCAAAGTGAATCACTTATACATAAATATGCATCCCCTCTCTTCTGGACTTCCTTCCCGTCCAGCTCACCACAGAGCATGCAGTAGAGTTCTCTGTGCCATACAGGAGGTTCCCCTTAAGCATTTCACAGTATCATTAGTGTATACGTGTCCATCCCCACCTCCCAATTCCTCCCTCTCTTCACCTTCCTCCTGGTATCCATATATTTGCTCTCTACATCTGTGTCTCTGTTTCAGCTTTGCAAATAGAATCATCTGTACCATTTTTCTAGATTCCACGTATATGTGTTCATCTCTTTCTGATCAAAAAATGGACAGAAGACCTAAGTAGACCTTTCTCCCTTTCAATACTACATAAATATTGTTCCAGCACCTTCTTCCTACCAGTGGTACAAGTGGGAAATCTGACAACGTTAACGCATATATATGGAATCTAGAAAGATGATACTGATGATCCTATTTGCAGGGCAGCAAAGGAGACGCAGACATAGAGAACAGGCTCTGGGCCACAGTAGGGGAGAAGAGTGTGGGGTGATCTGAGGGAGCAGCATTGAAACATACACATTACCAAATGTGAAATAGACAGCCAGTGGGAATTCTCTGTGTGACACAGAGAACCCAAAGTCCCTGCTTTGTGACAACCTAGAGGAATGGGATGGGGAGGGAGGTGGGAAGGAGGCTCAAGAGGATGCGGACGTATGTACACCTATGGCTGATTCATGTTGATGTATGGCAGAAACCATCACAAAAACGTAAGGCAGTTATCCAAATTAAAATTTGAAAAAGAAAAATCTTACAGCATCCCATTTTCTTCTATTCTTGTAAATAGCAAGTCTTTCTTCCCTGGAGGTTCAACGGTAAAGAATCCGCCTGCAATGCAGGAGCCTCAGGAGACCCAGGTTCAGTCCCTGAGTCAGGAAGAGCCCCTGGAAGAGGGCTTGGCAACCCACTCCAGTATTCCTGCCTGGAGAATCCCATGGGCAGAGGAGCCTGGTGGGCTACAGTTCATAGTGTCTCCCAGAGTCCTAAACGACTGAAGTGACTTAGCACGCACAGCACGCAGGCCTTTCTCTTTGGAAGCTTCTAAAATTTTCTCTAGCCCCTGAAGGGCAGCGATATTTCCATCCCAGGCCTATGGGTATCTCATTTCATGAGCCTTCACCGGAACTCAGTCGACTGTTTTCGTTTGCACTTGAGCCTGCTCTAGCTGGGGGAACTCGGCGTGATTATGGCTGATGACTCCCCTGTGCTCTAGCTGGGGGAACTCGCGTGTCTATAGTTGGTGACTCCCCTGTGCTCTAGCTGGGGGAACTCGCGTGTCTATAGTTGGTGACTCCCCTGTGCTCTAGCTGGGGGAACTCGCGTGTCTATAGTTGGTGACTCCCCTGTGCTCTAGCTGGGGGAACTCGCGTGTCTATAGTTGGTGACTCCCCTGTGCTCTAGCTGGGGGAACTCGCGTGTCTATAGTTGGTGACTCCCCTGTGCTCTAGCTGGGGGAACTCGCGTGTTCATAGTTGGTGACTCCCCTGTGCTGTTACTCTGTCGTTTGTGTGTTAGCTTTCATGGCTCTGGCAGG
Source organism: Capra hircus (assembly GCF_001704415.2). Taxonomy (NCBI): domain Eukaryota; kingdom Metazoa; phylum Chordata; class Mammalia; order Artiodactyla; family Bovidae; genus Capra; species Capra hircus. The sequence goes on along the minus strand of NC_030810.1, from coordinate 6,443,583 downwards.
CAAGCTTCTTACTTTGTTTCCCCTTATGACCGTTATCTGTTACTTTCCCCTTTATGATTTTTAGCTCTGTATATGTTGTCCTTGGTTTTGAGCTCTATCTTCCACTTCATCTTTCAGATCACTAATTTGTGTCTAAGTGGAGGATGTTATCCCTTTAAAGATACGTACTTTTTAAAAAAAAATTCAAAAATAATTCTTGGGTTCCAGTATGTGCTGTAATTGAATCTCTTAAGTGCCTTTCTGGTTTGTAGTCGAGATGCCTTCTGCAGGAGGGCCATTTCTGAGCAAGCTGACTGTTCCTTCTTCCTCCCCGAGGGATTGCTAATATGCCTTGCTTTTTCCCCTTGCCTACTTGCAGCTCCCTTTATCCTTGGAGCCATGCCCAGCTGCTGGGGGGCCGCAGTGGCAGTTACCCACGGATGGCAGGGCACAGCAGACCCTGCTCCTAGGGCCCATGAGAGAGCGGGAGATGCTTGGGTCCCTGCCTGCAGCTGGGGGGTAGCACCTCGTTCCTCCTCTGCAAGGCTGATGCTCTCTTGTTCTCAGAGGTAGGCCACTGGGCTCACCTGATCAGCTTGTCTGAGGCTCCCTGGGACTAGGGAGATGGGCGGATCTTCCACAGTGGGGGCTCCTGGCTAGCTCCATCCTTCCAGGGGGAGCAGGGGTGTCCTTGAGCCGGTACTGTTGAGCCCAAGGCTCACTCCAGAGCTCTCAGGTGCCAGGCTCTCAGTGGCCCGAGAGGACCAGACTCCAGGCTCCCGCAGCCTTTAAGGCTCCCTTACATCTTGTGGCCCTTGCCTCTGCTAAGTTCAGCGAAGGTAGTTAATGGTTTAATAGACTGTGAGAAAAAGATATCAGGGGTAGGTTTCTTCACCACCATCTTCCCATAAATGTCTCACAGTTCTTATTCCAAAGTTTGTATAAAACTGTGTTACATTTTGAATCAGAAAAAAATTTTAATACCAAAAGGAGCTTTGGTTAAAGCATAATAAAATGAGAAACAAGTATATTTGACTTCATTGAATTAGGATTTTTAAAATTCTTACTTCCAAGATCATGTCTAGCAAAAGAATTGAAACCACTGTGTCTAGCAGTCAGGGACCAGTTGGACAAACTATGGCATAGCCATGTACATGGAATACTGTGCCCACAAATCTGTGAAAAAGGATAAAGGTTGATGTGTACTGACAGAGAGAACACCAAGTTTTAAGGGTAAGAGAAAAAGCATGGTGCAAAATAGTGTATAATGTGTTTCTATAAAGAGTCAGTAGTAAATATTTTAGGCCTACAAGGCCATACACACTTTCTGTTACAACCCCTCAACTCTGCTATGTTAGCAAGGAAGCAGTCATGGGCAATATGTAAACTAATGGCCGTGACTGTGTTCTAACACAACCTTATTTGCAAACACAGGTAGCAGGCTGGATTTGGCCCATGGGGTATTATTTGCCAGTTTCTGGTGTAACCGAGATTCCCTAGGGATTCTCAGGTGGCTCAGTGGTAAAGAATCCACCTGCCAATGCAGAACCCTGGGTTGGGAAGATCCCCTGGAGGAGGAAACGGCAAGCCACTCTAGTATTCCTGCCTGGAGAATCCCATGGACAGAGGAGCCTGGCGGGCCATAGTCCATGGGGTTGAAGAAGGTTGGGCATGACTGAGCAACAGCGCACAAGCAGGACGTTCCCTACAGTGAACTCTCGGTGTCCAATGAGTCGGCTCTTCACATCAGGTGGCCAAAGTACTGAAGTTTCAGCTTCAACATCAGTCCTTCCAATGAACACCCAGCACTGATCTCCTTTAGGATGGACTGGTTGGATCTCCTTGCAGTCCAGGGGACTCTCAAGAGTCTTCTCCAACATCAGAGTTCAAAAGCTCCAATTACTCAGTACTCAGCTTTCTTTATAGTCCAATTCTCACATCCATACATGACCACTGGAAAAACCATAGCCTTGACTAGACGGACTTTGTTGGCAAAGTAATGTCTCTGCTTGTTAATATGCTGTCTAAGTTGGTCATCACTTTCTTTCTAAGAAGTAAGCGTCTTTTAATTTCATGGCTGCAATCACCATCTGCAGTGATTTTGGAGCCCAGAAAAATTAAGTCAGCCACTGTTTCCCCATCTATTTCCCATGAAGTGATGGGACCGGATACGATGATCTCAGTTTTCTGAATGTTGAGCTTTAAGCCAACTTTAAAATCCCTCAAAAGAGGCCCTTCTTTAGGTTAGACATTCTTTCTTCATTGGCTTTGAGAGGGAAAACCACCATGATGTCATGCCTACAAAGAGATGAAGTCAGCCACTAGCTTGAGGGAGGTTGGAAGCAGACCTGTCCCCAGTCGAGTCTCTGATGACAAAGTGTGCATACTCAGTCACTCAGTCGTGTCTGACTCGTTGTGACCACATGGACGGCTGCCCACTAGGCCCCTCTGTCCTTGGGATTCTTCAGACGAGAATACTGGAGTGAGTTGCCATTTGCTATTCCAGGGGGATCTCCCCGACCCAAGGATCGAACCCATGTCTCTTGAGACTCCTGCTTTGGCAGTAAATTCCTTACCACTGCACCACCTGAGAAGCCCCTCTGATGGCAATGCAGCCCAGATAACAGGTCAACTGTCACTTTGTGAGCCCCTGTGCCAAGAACCCGGCCAAGCCCAGCTAGACTCCTGACCCACAGAAGCTATGAGGCAATGAATCATGCATTGTCTTCATTAAATTTGTGCTAATGTCTTGTAAGGCCCAGAAAACTATCATACCTATTATATAGAATCTGCACTTACTTATGTAAGAAAGGAAGAAATAATATAGATGCATGTTTGAATTTTTATAAAGAAACATCAGAAGGATAAACAAGAAATTTATAAAAATAACTGCCCACAGAATGAAGAAGAAATGCGTGTGTCCAGGGCAGGAAGCAGGACTTTTCAGGCGATACCTTTCTGTATGGTTTGGATATTAAAATCACCTAAATATATGATCTATCCAAAAAGTTAAATTTTTTAAAATCTCCAGCTTTCCAATTAAGCTATAAAATGTTGTTTCTTTCGGATTTGTACCCTTGATATTTTACATTACTGTTTATGTTCATGGTACCTTTTCGCTTGGTTCTTTTCAGTATCAGAACCACTCATGTGACCTGTGTCTTTACATCCACATGTCTCCTTTTGATCTCAAATTGCCATTTTCAAAAGAATATTTGACTTTCCCCATCATTGTTCTCCCAGGACTCAGCGCTGGCATGGGGACACCCTGATAAATGCTTGCTGATGTTCACCTTGGTGTTTCCATACCTACCAAACCCAGGTGAACAAATCATGGTAACAAAGCCCCTCCCTGCCCAGACTTCCCTCTCTGCTTGAAATAAAGCATGTCCACAGGACAAGCTGCCTTGCCGCCTCCTTACCGCCCACCTACCATCAAGAGATGTTGACGAAACACGACTGCTAAAGCATTTTAAACATCTTTTGGGGAATATGTTATGTAGAGAAGATATAGTAATGGCAACAGCAAAACACGGGCATCTGCTCATCCTTGGCTCAATTTCTGAAAACAGCTTTCCGTTTTTCTAGCATGTTCGCTCTAGCCATCTCGCTGTAGTCACGGCACCCAGGGACAGAGGTCAGACTGTGGTCCAGCCTTCCTTCCAGACTCAACCTTCCCCTGATGAACACTCGTTTTAGGTGGTGAGATACTCTGCTCGCTGGCCGACATCTGGGCCAGCAGACCTTTGCTTTGTTCTGAAGCCAGAGACCCCAGTCCACACATGTTTCCCCACAGCCCAGAGTTTGTATTTCTTCCTTTTATTCTCCTCTGAGGACTGGACTCCAGCCTCTCTCCTTAGCCCATGATGGTTGTCTGGAGCCAAAAGGAGGTGGTAGGAGTTGATGGGAGAGAAAAAGAAAGACAGAGGGCAGGTTGAGCCATACTTCCCAGAACCCAGGAAGGCATCCTTGAGTGCAGATGGGGGTGAGGGTCCGGCTGCCCTCAAGGCTCCGCTGGGCTTGGCCAAGGAGCTCTCCCAGCCTGAATGAATAGTGACGCAGTCTCAGATGGCGGGGGTGCAGAGGTTGGGAGTGGAGACGCCTGCTGCACATGTGCCCCTGTGTACGTGGGTTTTCCTGCAATTAGTTGCCCCACAATGCTAATTGGAGGCCAGCCAATATGTTCTATCAATAGCAGATGCCTTCCAGCCCCTTGGGCACCCCAGGGATAACTGTCCCTACCTGGAATGATTACCGAGCTCCCACCCTGTGCTCCTCAGCCCGGAGGCAATGTCTGTGCAGACGCTGGTACCTTGTGCTCTTTTGCAGGCCTGAGTATCACCTAAGCTTTCTGAACTGACACACAAAGCACATGAACCAGTCCCTGGTTAGAGGCTGGGGGTGGGGCAGGGGGACATTATAAGATTTCCCCAGGTGGCAATAAATAATGCCCCACTCAATCAAAAGTACCAATAAGGAGGAGAAAAGGCTCACAATATGCTGTTAAGTTTTTTCTAAAAACAGGTTACAAAACAGCATATGCTACAATCCCACTTTCTAAATATATCCATTTGCAAAGTATCTTCCGTTTCCCTTAAACTCCAGACTCACTGCATCTCCATGTACACGTCTACCAGCATTTCAGGTGTGATGGATCCTAGACGGAGGTGGGACTTGCCCTTCCAGCTGCTTCTCCCCCATGTCAAGAAAAGGTAGGGCACCCTTCTTCCTAATGTTCAAAGCCATCATGACCCCTCTTTCTCTCCCATCAGGCGCCCTATTTGACAGGCAGTTCATATAAACTTGAAGTAAAGTTCTGAAAAGTAGATTGCAACAAAGATAAATATAGGAGACAATGAATAAGAAAATCAGAGGCTCCATCTATGAGGTCCAACAACCTAAGAGGTCTAACAGATGCTCCATGGGAGGGACAGGCAGAAAATGAAGGAGAATTAATGTCACTTTTTAAAAAACTGACTTTAAATATTCCAAGGACTGGTACATCTGAGTTTCTAGATGGAAAGGTTTTTCACAAGTACTCAGCAGGAATGAATGAAAATATACTCACACTAAAGTTCAACCCTGGGAAATTTAGAGGCTAGGAATGAAGAAAGGATTCTAACACTTTTCAGAGAGAAAATACAGGTTGCCAACAGGAAGTCAGGGACTGAAATAGCATTTAATTTCAAAAGAGCAGTTTTAGAATGGAAGAGAAAGTAGAGTGATGCCTTCAAACTTTTAAAGAGAAATGATTTCTAACCTAGAATCCTCTACCAAGTCAAGTTGGGGGAGAGAATAAAACTTTTTCAGACATGCAAGTCCCCCTAACAGTTTTTATTGCCAAGGGCACTTTGTTAGGAAAATACTGCAGGATGTGCTCCACCAAAACAAAGGAGTAAACCACAAAAAAAAAAAAGAGAGAGAGAGAGAGAGAGAAGGGTTCTAGAAAGGAAGGGCCCAAAAGAGAAGAGAGGAGAAGGTGTTTCCAATTTATGAGAAAAGCAAAACAAAACAAAAAACAGAACAGCAATTGTGCAGCGGGACTGAAAAATAACCAGTGCGGATTAACAGTAAGAGGACTGAAGTGGAGAGAACCCTCCAAGAAAAACATGATCCTTGGTGATTATTAATGTTTCTCTATATGGAATTCCAACAGTTTGAGAGTAAACTCCTGACAGATACACAGAAATCAGAAGAGACAAGGTAGTTATGAACTCCAGGAAAAATAAATAGCTGTACAAGAAAGAAAATGATATCATAGGATGCAGTGTGTTTCAGCTGTGAATAACATAAATATTGTCTAAATATATCAAGATAAGACTGAAGAATGCTGATCTGAAAAATTGTAGCATTACATGTTGGGAGTGTATAGGGTGGGGAGGCACAGAGAAACTGGTGTAAGAAAGCCATGGGTCCTCTTCTTTCACGGAGGGAAGTCATCATAATGTCAACATTTTAAAATCAAGCAAGGGCAGTATATTCTTGTTATTTAGAAGGGTGGAAGAACCGGAAAAATGAAGACAGCAGCAATTGATGAAATTGATTCCCTCTGGGGTGTGGACATGGGGGTGAGAAAGAAAGGGACAGAGGACCATTGTTTCACTCTTAGCCTGGTGATACCATGGGACCCTTCAAACCACGTACACGTATTACTGGGATAAAATTTTAAAATTATAATATAAAATCACAATGGAAATCACCATGCATATGCCCAAAGTGGAAAAAGAAAATCTCAATTTCAAAGACAAAAAAAAAAAAACAAGTACAGTGCTAAAGGCAACAAGAGCAAGGAAGTGAGCACAATAGAGTTTTCTACCCTAATCCAACTTATTTTCTCCTTGGTGAATAGGTTTCGGTGATTTGTTTTGCTCCTTTTATGGAAATCTTGAGACATCATAATACAAGTTGGAAGTCTTTACATAAATCAAATATATATACTACTCACTGCTCTTAGTGCCTGGCCTAAGTGCCTGGTATCCAGTGACTTCTCAGGGAAGGGTTGGTGACTTTTGTATTAAAGTGCCCTGATCTTGCTTGAGGCTGAGTTTCCTCAGATTTTTTTTTTTTCAAGGGTTTCTTTAAGAAACCTCTCCATGAAAAACATTTTTAAATTTTCTGTAAAACTGCACAGAGACATTAGTCATTAACTTGCTTAATGTTCCTTTCAGAAGGATTCACAAGATAAATTTTTCTCTGAATTTAAAACCCTCAAAACAGTCAATCCTCTGATGAAACCATACCGAGCAATGAGAATTATATAACCGCATTTTTGCCATGCTCCTAGGGCGCAAGTCTTGTGTCTTCCCCAGATAGTTAATAACTTGGGGCACCTTCAAGCCGATAGACACTCTTTGTTAATGCTCGTTCAGGGGATGGAGACTGGTTTTCTTCCTTTTCTAAGGTGGTGATTTTAAATAGATATTTATTCCCAAGCACACAAATTCTATCTTCCACTTTTTTACAGACCTGATATTGGAAAAGTTTTTACTTCTTTTCCTGAATGGACATTCATATATCAGAATGCCCAGGAATTCATGTAACAACTAAAATCCTGCCTGGGGAGTTCATCTTTCAGTGTCCTATCTTTTTGCATTTTCATACTGTTCATGAGGTTCTCAAGGCAAGAATATTGAAGTGATTTGCCATTCCCTTCCCTAGTGGACCACATTCTGTCAGACTCTTGAGAGTCCGTTGGACTGCAAGGAGATCCAACCAGTCCATCCCAAAGGAGATCAGTCCTGGATGTTCATTGGAAGGACTGAGGTTGAAGCTGAAACTCCAATACTTTGGCCACCTGATGCAAAGAGCTGACTCATTTGAAAAGCCCCTGATGCTGGGAAAGATTGAGGGCAGGAGGAGAAGGGGATGACAGAGGATGAGATGGTTGGATGACATCACCAACTCAACGGACATGAGTTTGGGTAAACTCCAGAAGTTGGTGATGGACAGGGAGGCCTGGCATGCTGTGGTTCATGGGGTTGCAAAGAGTTGGACACGACTGAGTGACTGAACTGAAAATCCTGCCATTGTGCAGACTTGGCAATATATTGTTTTTTATTTATGTGTTTGATTAGCTGGGTGGGATATGCGTTTACAGGTCTTAATGATGGATTCAGACCCATCACAAGGAACGTGGCCCCTCAGAAGCCCTGTGACATCCCCTTAGGCATGGCCTTGCCATCTAAAACAGACCTGTGAGGTTGGTTTGGCAAGATACTCTTTGTACCTTTGTTTCTGGAAACTCCTGTTCTCAAGTAGACTGACTCATCTTAGTTATATCATTGCACTTGCCTTGAAGTTTCTTATCTTCCACTGTGGCTTCTTATTGAAAGGATCTGCATGAGTTATTGGAAGACATATGTCTCTGGACTTCTCAACTTCAGCCTGTAGCTCTCAGCCTCCTGCACCATGAACTCAATACCCTGCTTTCTCAAACAACACCCTTCATCTTGAGCAACCATAAGCTTCTTCACTTGGCCTGTGCTCAACTCTGCAGACCCACTGGGCTTGCCATCGGACTCATCACTGTCAGTGTGAGGAGGGTTGTGAACTGCCAAGCAGGCTGTCCTCGGTCATTGCCCTCACTTTTATAAACCTGAGTGAGTGCACAGGGCTGGTTGTCTGACAAGTGGTGAAAATCTACAGAGCATTGTGGCACATCAGTTCAGGACAGCTGTGATCCCACCAGGGAGTTCCCTTCCAAGGGGCAGAGCCTCAAGTTGAAAAATAATCCTGAATATTTCCAGACATACCCCAGGCAATACTGCAGTCTAAAGAGCTTCACCTAAGTGACAGCATGATCTTGCCATTAACAAGTCCTTCCTGGGTTTCTTATTCTTGGATATAGGAACAGAGCACCTTGCTTGCCATTTCAAAGGGTGTGGTGGACAAAAGAGCATTTAATTCTTAAGTTGAAGATGACTATGTAGAATCAGTCTCTTCATGAAGGGCTCGATCTCATCCATGACTGAGGTGCCTGCGATGAGAGTGTGGTGGTCACTGACAGTCCTGTTGTCTTGGCAATGAGATGATTTATTACTGAGTTGTTGAAATCTTCTTTACCCAAATGGATTTCTCCAGATGAAGATTTGATAGAAAAGACTCCATCATCGAAGGGAAGACAGAGACATCAAAACTCCAAGATCTAAGATCAAGATAACTCTTTTAATACCAGTCTTCTTGTCTAAGCCATGAGCAGAGGCAGGGTATCTGGATCACTGATAACTCTGAGCAGTGTAAGGTTATGCTGGTTCCATAAAAGCTCCATTATAGTAGGCCAGAACTCTGATGACAAGAGGGTAACAACCCTCCTGGAGGTAGCTCCTACAGTGTCCTTCCTCTTCTCCATAGAGGCCCTCCAGAAGGAAGCTGTCATACTCTCCTTTGCACTCCAGCTGGGACCACTGACTTCCTGTGTCAATAACACGCACCACTAGCATACCACCACCACCATCACCACTACCATCACCACAACCATAAACACCACCACCATCACCACCACCACCACCACCACCATCACCGTCACCGCCATCACCACCACCACCACCACTGTCACCACCACCACGACCATCACCACCACCAACTCCATCACCACCACCATCACCACCACCACAACCACCATAACCACCACCATCACCACCACCATCACCACGACCATCACCATCACCACCACCATCACCACCATCACCACCACCACCACCACCACCACAACAACCATAACCACCACCACCACCACCACCACCACCATCACCACCACCACAACCGTAACCACCACCACCACCACCACCACCACCATCACCACCACCACCACCACCACCACCACCACCACCACCATCACCACCACCATCCACCACCACCATCACCACCACCACAACCATAACCACCACCACCACCACCACCATCACCACCACCACCACCACCACCATCACCACCACCACAACAACCATAACCACCATCACCACCACCATCACACCATCACCACCGCCACAACCATAACCACCACCACCATCACCACCACCACCACCACCACCATCACCACCACCACCACCATAACCACCACCACCACCACCACCACCACCACCACCACCACCACCATAACCACCACCACCACCACCACCATAACCACCACTACCATCACTACCACCACCACCACCACCACCACCATCACCATCACCACCACCACCACCACCACTATCACTACCATCACCACTATCACCACCACCATCACTACCATCATCACCACCACCACCACAATCATAACCACCATCACCACCACCATCACCATCACCACCACCATCATCATCACCATCACCATCACCATCATCACTATCACTATCACCACCACCATCACTACCATCATCACCACCACCACCACCACAACCATCACCACCACCACAACCATCACCACCATCACCACTATCACCACCACAACCACTATCACCACCACCACCGCCACCATCACCACCATCACCACCATCATCACCACCACCTCCTCCACTGAAGAATCCCAAAATATCCAAAAAGATCTTTGTGATGAAATGGTTCTGGTGGGTTTCATTGACATTTTATTCATTATGCATCACCAATCATTCAATCAACTGTTCTGTGTTGGTGTAGGCCAGAAGGCTTGGGGAGCTTCTCAGGTGGCTCAGTGGTAAAGAATCTACCTGCCAATGCAGGAGACCTGGGTTTACTCTCTGGGGAAGATCCCCTGGAGAGGGAAATGACAACCCACTCCAGCACCCTTGCCTAGAAAATTTTATGGACAGAGGAGCCTGGCAGGCTATAGTCCATGGCGTTGCAAAGAGTTCAACATGACTGACCAACTGAGTGCACACACAGAAGGCTTGGGGTGGCCCAGTTTCTCTGACCATTGCTCTGATCTCCATGTTCCCCTGCTGAAGGACACTCACAGAGGGAATTATGGCGTCATGACTGACAACAACCTCAGATCCATCCAACACCATTACCAGTCCTCAACCAGCAGAGCACCAGGTTTCAGGGAGGATGCGTTTGGCTGATTCAGAAGCTGTGTGAAAAAACTAGGTGCTCTGCTAGATGAAACAAACAAAAGCTGAGTTCACACGGTTGTGGCATAGCATCTCAACTATTTGAGATTATTTTGTGTCTGACAGTTTTCCCATCATTCATAATTGGATTGCATTAGTAATACTTACTGAAACTAAAAATGATTCTCTACAGTAACAAGTGAAAGAGAAGTCACTCAGTTGTGTCCGACTCTGTGAGACCCCATGGACTATACAATTCATGGAATTCTCCAGGCCAGAATACTGGAGTGGGTAGCCGTCCCCTCCTCCAGGGGATCTTCTCAACCCAGGGATCGAACTCAAGTCTCCTGCATTGCAGGAAGATTTTTACCAGCTAAGCCACAAGGGAAGCCCTACAGTAACAAAGTTTGTTCAAAGTAGGCTCAGAAATCCTTTTATTCTTTCTGTATTTTATGTTGGTAGATTGTTTCCCAATTTTTAATAGTTCTTGTTCTCTTCTCTATTTATTTTATAATGTTCCTAAACAGACCACATCTTTTAATAGATATATTATGCTCTCAATGTAAAAATAACATAAATGATCATCCCTACTAAACAGGACTATACCACTTGTTATTTGATTCCAGGCTTTCTGAAGACTACTCTAGCTCACTTCAAGCAAATTTCTGATTATTGGGCTCAAGATAGAGCAAGACCTCTTATTGCCTGAAGATTTCAGCTAACATAGGGAAAGGCCAAGAAGAAAAATTTCACCATGTTCTCTTTGGTTTACCCCAGGTAGGTGACATTTGCTTCTTGCGAAAGCAACTTTTGATACCTACGTTGAGTTACATCTGCAAACCTGAGCTAACTGCATCATATTTCCAATTTATTCCAGGGCTATTTAATATTTTTATACAAATAGGTCCTTGCTTTTTAATCTGTCTCTGTTTAGGAGAACAGTGCAGATGAAATCCTTAGCCACTGCTAACTGATTGTTGGGATTAGTATCTTGTTTCTTTGCCATTCTGCTTTGCTCTTTACCTCTCACTCTTAGTGTTGAGTTTCCTCACTCTTTCTTGTTCTGTCCTGTTATTTTTTCCTTGTGTATTGTATATCCTGAGAGAAATGATGTGTGAGTGTCAACAACAAGGTTGGTGAAGATGGAAGCTCATGGAGTATATGTCGTGGCAGAAAATGCAAAATCTAAAGAATGGTCAGTGGGGTTTTCTAGTGGACTGATTAGTCAGGAAGCTGTCCCTGTAACTGAGTTCTAAGAGGTTTGCCAAGGACTCTCCTCTTATCAGAGAGTCTCTTAAGCTATAGGTGGGAGTTTACCACCTGATTTCCCCTATAATGGAGGCTGGTGAATTAGCTCAATCACACAATCTGATCATAAGAAGGAAACAAAGTCTATAAGTATATTCATGGATTGGCCAACAGACGGTACAGCTGGAGCTTGTCCTGAAACAGAGATACAGAAAAATGGAGGTCTAGAATTTGATAGAATTAAATTCAGGACAAAGAGTTTTAATTTGATATTGTGAATATTGAAAACAAGGTCCTCAGAGGCATGGAAGAGGAGGAAGAAGGAGGAGGAGGAGGAGGAGAAAGAGGAGAGGAAGAGATAGGAGAAGGAAGAGAAGAATTAAAAGAAAGAGGAAGATGAAGAAGAGGGCTGAGATATGGAAGCACAGTAAAAATGAAAATGCACCCAGTTTAGTAATAGGAATTTCAACTGTGTAGAGATGCTGCGTGGTGCTAGTGGTAAGGAATCTGCCTGCCAATGCAGGAGACATGAGAGGTACAGGTTTGATCCCTGGGTTGGGAAGATCCCCTGGAGGAGGAAAGGGCAACCCACTCCAGTATTCTTGCCGGGAAAATTCCATGGACAGAGGAGCCTGGCAGACCCTACAGAAGACCCTACAGTCCATAGGGTTGCAAAGGGTTGGACACAACTGAGCAAGTGAGCACGCATGCACTGTAAAACGGATGTTCAATTATTTGAGCAGAATAAGGGGCACACTGAGGTTTTAGAGGTTACACCAAGGAGTGGGAAGAGGTAAGAGAACCGAGTCTGTGCGGACTGGAGTAGGAGCTGTTGAGTAATGTAAGAGTGTGTGGACAAGAATGGTCAGGAGAGGGCTTCGCCGGTGGTCTAGTGGGTAAGAATCCGCCTGCCCATGCAGGAGACATGGGTTTGATCCCTGATCCAGAGAGACCCCACGTAGCAACCAAGCCTGTGTGCCACGTCTACTGAGCCTGCGCTTCAGAACCTGAGAGCCACAGCTACTGAAACCTGCATGCCCTAGGGCCTGTGCTCCACAGCAAGAGAAACCACGGCAATGAGAGGCCTGTGTACCATGACTAGAGGGTAACCCTGACCTGCTGCAACTAGAGAAATGCCTATGCAGCAGCAAACACCCAGCAAAGCCAAAAACAAAGAAAGAAATAATAATAAAAAGAATGGTCAGGAAAGGAAGACCACCATGCCCCTTCCTAGTTCTACAATCAAGGGTGACCAGAACTGGCTTTCACCAAAAAGGCGCTTGATAAATGGCTCACTGAGGAAACCAGAGATTTAGGAGGGTAGGTGGGAAGCTCGTTTGGGAAACAGAGGATGGGCAGGAAGGAGTGGAGGCTTCGGGAGGTGGAAGGCTGACCAAATAGGAATCACATATAAATTAAGAATACAGGCCCTCTCTTGGAGTTAGATTGCCAGGGTTTTACGCCTGGTTTAAATGCCTAGCCATAAGTAATTTACTTGTCCTCCTTTGAGCCTCAGTTTCCTTATCAATAAAATAATAGCAATAATGGTGTTAGTAGATCATGAACAAGGTCATAGTATATGATAGGACCTATTTTGTAGAATTATTGGTGAAGATTCCATGAGACAAGATATGTAAAACAGTATAGTTTGGGCACAAAAAACCATGGCTGCTACCTCCTGGAAAAAGAGGAGCAGGGGAAAATCTTGGAGTTTTGTGTGATGTACGTCCATTACAGAAGGAAACTGGCAGATCAGTCTACATTGCACCACCTGGATGGTCTGAAAACTCTTAAGCTGAAAAGTAAGATTAAAGCGACTTAAAGTTGGTACCCCTCTTCAGCGTCTACAGAAGCATGCGCAAGTCTGTTCCAGTTCATTCACCATCTGCCAGGTCTCAAGGGACTCCTAAAAATAAAGTTTCAAGGAAGAAGCTCACTTTCAAATATCACAAAACACAAAAGGAAACAAAGCAACTTGACCCAGAGAAGGCAGAATTCTCAACCAGCTGAGTCAGACCTGCAAAGACTTCAGCCACTGAATCATCTGACATAGTGGATAAAATCAGTAGTTTATGAATGTGAATGGAAAAGAGATGAATAAATTCACAAATTTGACTTACACTTATATGACTAGGAAATGAGCATAACATTTTTATTTTCTTCAGGCAAAAAGCTGATACTCCTCATGGCACTTTTCTCTAGTCTTCTAAATCTTGTGCATAACAAAAAGTTTTCCTACCATGACTTTGCAGAGTTTAATTAAACTATAGGTATAGAAGGGCAAACAAATCAATAGTTTAATAAATTTAAGGAAATGGAAGAAAATTAAAGATATTAATTAGGTACAAGAGGCTAAAATATGAACAAGGAGATTTAGAAAGCAAAGTTCAGTTCAGTTCAGTCATTCAGTCGTGTCCAAATCTTTGCGACCTTATGAATCACAGCACACCAGGCCTCCCTGTCCATCACCAACTCCTGGAGGTCACTCAGATTCACGTTCATCAAGTCAGTGATGCCATCCAGCCATCTCTTCCTCTGTCATCCCCTTCTCCTCCTGCCCCCAATCCCTCCCAGCATCAGAGTCTTTTCCAATGAGTCAACTCTTCGCATGAGGTGGCCAAAGTACTGGAGTTTCAGCTTTAGCATCATTCCTTCCAAAGAAATCCCAGGGCTGATCTCCTTCAGAAGGGGCTGGTTGGATCTCCTTGCAGTCCAAGGGACTCTCAAGAGTCTTCTCCAACACCACAGTTCAAACGCATCAGTTCTTTGGCGCTCAGCCTTCTTCACAGTCCAACTCTCACATCCATACATGACTACTGGAAAAACCATAGCCTTGACTAGATGGACCTTTGTTGGCAAAGTAATGTCTCTGCTTTTTAATACGCTATCTAGGTTGGTCATAACTTTTCTTCCAAAGAGTAAGCGTCTTTTAATTTCATGGCTGCAGTCACCAACTGCAGTGATTTTGGAGCCCCCCAAAATGAAGTCTGACACTGTTTCCACTGTTTCCCCATCTATTTCCCATGAAGTGATGGGACCAGATGTCGTGATCTTCGTTTTCTGAATGTTGAGCTTTAAGCCAACTTTTTCACTCTCCTCTTTCACTTTCATCAAGAGGCTTTTTAGCTCCTCTTCACTTTCTGCCATAAGGGTGGTGTCATCTGCATACCTGAGGTTATTGATATTTCTCCTGGCAATCTTGATTCCAGCTTGTGTTTCCTCCAGTCCAGCGTTTCTCATGATGTACTCTGCATATATGTTAAATAAGCAGGGTGACAATATACAGCCTTGACGTACTCGTTTTCCTATTTGGAACCAGTCTGTTGAAAGCAAAGTTAAACTTGTGTAAATAAAATGACAATAAATTCAAATGGAAACTTCAGTTAGGTGCAGCTGAAGAGAGAATTAGTGAGCTAAAAGATAGACTGGGAGAAATCTCCAGAGTTGCGAGACTAAGAAATGGGAAAGAGAAGTTAAGAAACAAAGAAGATGCAATGGGAAAGTTAAACGTGCAGGTGATCCCAGTTCTGCAAAGAAAAAAGGAGAGAGGTTTACCATATTTGAAAAGATAATAACTGAGTGAGTTCCAAACCAGGATGCATAAGAAATCCACACTTAACAAATCACAGTGTACTTTTCAGTTCACCAAAGACAAAGAAATAAAAGCCAAGTGACTTCAAAAGAATGACGAATTGGGGTGACCATTGATTTCCCAATAGAAATAATAACAATAAATAGCTAGAAGGCAGGAGAATGATATCCTCAATAAACTGAGAAAAGTAACAGCAAATAAAATGTTACATCCTGTGAAAAGAAAAAGACAGCTTTCAAGAGGGAGGACACTAAAGGTTGCTTTCAGGTAATGAAAAACTGGGAAAGTTTTCTATCAACAAAACTTTACTAGGGGAAAAAATCACAAACGTACTCCAACCGGAGAGAAGGTAATTGCATACTGATGGTGTGAAATGAAAAAATTTATAAGTGAAGTTACTGGCAAAATATGTGGATGAATCTAAACAAAACTGATGGATAAAAGAGTAATAATTTCCTAGGGGATTAAAAATTTTTCAGAGATAGAACTCAAATGCATAGTTTTTTGTTTGTGAGGGGAATAACTGGAGTTGAACTGTTCTAAAGCCTTTAAGGCCTTCCCAGGTAGCACTAGTGATAAAGAACTCACCTGCCAATGAAGGTACACATAACAGATGGCAATTTAATCCCTGGGTCAGGAAGATCCCCTAGAGGAGGGCACAGCAACCCACTCCAGTATTCTGGCTTGGAGAATCCCATGGGCAGAGGAGCCTGGCAGGCTGCAGTCTATAGGACTGCACAGAGCTGGACATGACTGAAGCAGCTTAGCATGCATGCATACACAACGCCCTTACAGTGATCAAGATTTGAAATAGTAGATATTCACACTAAAATTAATTTCTAGAATAAACACAAATGGAAGAGAAATAAAGTGTAAATGAACAAACTACCAAAGGGGCAGAAATGAAATAAGAAAAACTATTCAGTGAAAACTCAAAGCAAGAAAGGAAGGGGAAAACAAATATCTGAACAAAAATAAGTACAAATGAAGATGTTAGAAGTGAATCCAATTTTATCAATTCCTAAAATCTGAGAAGAGGGTTAGATACATCAGATTTAAAGAAAATTATATTTTTAGATCATATTCTTTTAAGCCAGCTACCTCTTTTTCTAAGTTGTTGTTTAGTCGCAAAGTCACGTCTGACTCTTTTGTGAACCCATGGACTGTAGCCCACCAGGCTCCTCTATACATGGGATTTCACAGGCAAGAATACCAGAGAAGGTTGCCAATTCCTTCCTCCCAACCCAGGGATCTTCCCAGCCCAGGGATCGAACCTACAGCTCCTGCATTAGCAGGCGATTCTTTACCACTGAGCCACCAGGGAAGAGACACACTAAAGTATATGGCTACCGAAAGACTGCAAGTAAAATGTTAAAAACGAAAGACATTCCAAGAAAATATTAAACAAAAAATAAACTAGAATGTGTAATTGATAACAGACAGATTGGGGGCAGGAGGAGAAAGGGGCAACAGAAGATGAGATGGTTGGATGGCATCATTGACTCGATGATTTGAGCAAACTCCAGGAGATAGCGAGGGACAGGGAAGCCTGGCACGCTACAGTCCACGGGTTCACAAAGAGCTGGACACAACTGAGCGACTAAGCACAGCCCACCCAGTAATTAACTGAAAGACAGTTGAAAAGTGTTCATTCCAGGACCATGGCAGGGGAAATTTAAGTCTGAAATATCTTATCGTGCCAAAAAACATGGAAATGCTTAAGGAGTGATGGGATCATGTCAGGAAAAAAAAAAAAAAAGGCTGCTTTGAGGGGATATCCATCGGCCAAATGGGGGACAATGTGAGCAAAAGTTAAAAAAAAGAAAAGAAAAGTAATAAATTCAGACTCTTTGAGTAAAAGAGAAATCTATTACATTATTTAGTGATTAATCACTTCATTAGTAAAAGAGAAAGAGAAGCTCTCTCTTACAGTAGAATGCCAACTAATAAATCCAAAAGAAATAATAGAATTAGAAAACCGCTAGTAACCGAGATAGTAATAATTGATTCAAGCAAAAAGCGTCAACAGATGCTAAATCTGGAGAAATACAATCTGATGAGGAATAAGATATTTACATAGTCTCAAAATATCTTCCACAGAATATTTATTGGCTACTTATTAATCAACATGTTCATCATACATATTTATTAACTAGGGGCTTCCCCAGTGGCTCAGCGGTGAAGAATCAGCCTGCCAATGCAGGAGACGCTGGTTCGATCCCTGGGTCAGGAAGATTCCCGGGAGCAGGAAACGGTGACCCACTCCAGTGTTCTTGCCTGGGAAATTCCATGGACAGAGGAACGTGGCAGGCTATAGTCCATTGGGTCAAAAAAGAGCTGGACATGACAACAACAATTTATTAACTATTCAGCAGAGAAACCTGACAGACATCAGTTTAATCAGCAGTAAGGAATGTTAACATCCCCAGTAATGGTACAAACTGCCAACATGTGCCTCCTGATTGCAGGCACTGAGAAGGACACAGCATCACTTCTGTGAGATTTCTGCCCAAAACGCATCTCCTGAATCAAATCACGAGGTAACATAAAGCAAACATAAGTTGAGAGAATTGTACAAATAAGAGGAGAAGGCGATGGCACCCCACTCCAGTACTCTTGCCTGGAGAATCCCATGGATGGAGGAGCCTGGTGGGCTGCAGTCCATGGGGTCACTAAGGGTCGGACATGACTGAGCGCCTTCACTTTCACTTTTCACTTTCACGCATTGGAGAAGGAAATGGCAACCCACTCCAGTGTCCTTGCCTGGAGAATCCCAGGGATGGGGGAGCCTGGTGGGCTGCTGTCTGTGGGGTTGCACAGAGTCAGACATGACTGAAGCGACTTAGCAGAAGCAGCAGCAATACAAATAAGAAGCTGGACTTTAAGAATGCCAAGATCAGGAAAAGATGGACTGGAACGGAGAAAATGAAGAGGCACAACGATCCAATGCAGTGTGTGACCCTGGATTGGTTTCTGACCCATGAGAGACCTTGTTGGGGCCATTAGTCGGGATCTGGAGAGTGTGACGGTGTAAATGTACCAACGTCAATTTTCTGACTTGGATCACTGAATTGTTCATGCGGGAGAGTGTCCTTGCACAGAGGAAGCATCCTAAGGTATGAAGGGATGCTCACCCATCGTGTCTGCAGCCACTGCCAAATGAGAGGGACAGACTCTCCTGGCCATTCTAGAACTCCATCACCTTGAAGTTCTCTTCTACCTCCATTTCATTCTTACAATGAGCACCCTCCTCTAGGTCAACGAATATGCTCATTGGAGAGTTAAGAATTCAATTTTACTTTCCAAACAACCCAAGACAGATTTTGGCACATGCTAATATGGAAATAAGTGAGAAGAGAAAGTGAAGAACTTAGGAGTGATGGAAGTAATATTTCACAATGAAAGCACCCTGACCTCTCACTTTGCAAATTGCCTCTACTCTTCCTTCCTCAGCCATAGGTCTGAAACTAAATGAGTGTTCTTGCTTTAAAAGAAAGTAGCCTTGTGAAGTATGAACTCCAAAACCTTGGATATGCTCCATCAGAAGAGAATTTCTACCACTTCCTAGGCAGCATGGCATGGTGGAGAAGGAGCCCAAAGCTCCCAGGCTGATCACCTGATTCTCAGCTGAGAAACTTGTGATCAGGGTCTATCTCTGACTGAGGTCAGTCCCCATCTAGAAAATAGGGTTAATTATACACAGTTGGCCTCAGAAGGTTAGCTGTGGGCTCAAATACAGCAATACAGATATAGTGGCAATAACTATTAAGCACTCAGTAAATTATACTTGTTTTTATTCTTATTTAGTTATTTGGATACTTTTTTATTGAAGCATTGCTGACTTACAATATTGGATTAGTTTCAGGTATACAGCAAAGTGATTCAGTCATTCATATATATATATATATATATATATATATATAAATCAATATATATATGGGGCTTCCCTGGTGGCTCAGACGGTAAAGAATCTGCCTGCAATGCAGAAAACCCAGGTTCAATCCCTGGGTTCAGAATGAGAGACTAACACTCTCATATACACATATATATGTCTATAATATGCATACATATATAATATATGTATACATAACATACATATATATTTTTCCTATTGGCATATATATTATTTTTCCCAAATCATTTGGGGAGGAAAAGATATCTGCGGTACTAATGTTTTCATCCAAAGTGTTGTGCTGTTTTATAAATGATCATTAAGACAAACATTTTAAAAAATATCTGAATAAAATAAATATCAATGTACCTTCATGATGCTGCTCATACAGCTGACCACGTGTCATCTTGGGTTTTCTTCTCTTTATCTTATGAATTATAATTTATGCCTTCATTTGACATCAAATAAGTACCCAGCAGGGCTTCCCAGGTGGCTCAGTGGTAAAGAGTCTTCCTGCCGATGCGGGAGATGCGGGCTCGATCCCTGAAATGGGAAGATCCCCTGGAGGAGGAAATGGCACCCTGCTCCAGTATTCTTGCCTGAAAAATTCCATGGACAGAGGAACCTGGCGGGCCACCGTCCACGGGGTCACAGAAGAGTCGGACACGACTTAGAGACTAAACAACCACAATAACAACAAAGTACCTGGAAACACTGCTGCTCCCGCCTCGGACAGACCCGCCACAGAGTGTCAGTCACCTTACACACTTGCCTTTAAATATTTAATCTGTCTCTGGAAATAGTACAGAAAGCTGGTAAAAAGATGCTGGGTTGAAAGGGAGACATCCTCTTCGCACGACACCTTTCTCGTCTTTGAAAGTTTATATCATAAAAATCTCATACCTTCTTTAAAAGTCAGTAGACTTAGTTTCCAAAGACAATATCTTCATTTAAAAAACCCTAATCCTGACAACTTTGAGAAATTTTTGCCACCCCCTAATTTGAGGCATGAGTATAGACATCATAATTCATCTTTATCCAAACTTGAGTAAATGTATAATTTTTAAAACTTTACATGACTAGATTGGCAGGCTATGAAAGTAAAAAAGTGAAGCAAAAACACCAAACTGTAATGTGCTTCTCAAAAAGAAGATGATGTATTCTTCTAAGACTTAACGAGCATGTCGAAAAATGTGCAACGAAAGATAGGCAAATGTAAAGTGTTTCACAGAAGTCTCAGGGTGGCCCGTTTAGATATTGGCTCAGGACAGCATATTAAAACGCAGAGACATTACTTTGCCGACAAAGGTCCATATAGTCAAAGCTATGGTTTTTCCAGTAGTCATGTGTTGATGTGAGAGTTGGGCCATAAAGAAGGCTGAGCATCAAAGAATTGATGCTTTTGAGCTGCGGTGTTGGAGAAGACTCTTGAGAGTTGCTTGGGCTGTAAGGAGATCACAGCAGTCAATCCTAAAGGAAATCAGTCCTAAATAGTCATTGGAAGGGCTGATGCTAAAGCTGAAGCTCCAATACTTTGGCTGCCTGATGAGAAGAGCTAACTCATTGGAAAAGACCCTGATGTTGTGAAAGATTGAAGACAGCAGGAGAAGGCGGCAACAGAGGATATGGTTAGATAGCATTACCAACTCAGTGTATATGAATTTGAGCAAACTCCAGGAGACAGTGGAGGCCAAAGCAGCCCGGGGTGCTACAGTCCGTGGGGTTACAAAGAGTCAGACACAAGTTAGCGACTGAAAAACAACAGCAGGATTTATCATGAGCTTGATGTAAAAACCCAAGTAAATCCACTAATATTAGCCTTTACCATTGGAAGGGTTTACGGCTGGGGAGGGATTACAGTACAGTCATACTGTCTGCAGCTACAATTAAGATCTTCTCTAATTAGCTAACCATCTTGCTGGGGCTTGTAACAATTAGAGGTGCAGGATAGCACAGGAATTTATCATGGGTATGTACACATGTGTGCATGTGAGGTTCAGAATCAGCAAACTAACCAAGCAAAAGGCTTCCAAAGACCACCAGCTCCATCCTTCTGATTACAAAAGGGAAATCCAGAAAGCAAGAAAGAAGGGAGATGCTGAATGGAAAGGCAAAGCTGCCCAAAGAAAAGGAGCTTCTGTTGCTTTGAGGGGATGACTTAGGGAGCCAGTCACACCCAGAAATGCCCGATTGAGAGGCAAATCTCCTATGCGCGTCAGAACCGGAGGGGAAAACATGACTGCTGCTTCTGAGTGATGGGCCAAGAAGACCACAGCCCATGGGAGAAAAGACCACGGCCTCACCAGGGAGGCAAGACCCAGGGTCACCAGATGCCTTTACTTGCTCTTGTTGCTTTGAAAACTGGGCAAGATTTTCATTTACTATACCCATGGTTCCACTAACATTTCTTGAGCACGTACTACATGCTCTGCTGTGTGTTCTAGAGTAAGATAAAATCAACCTCTGCTTGCCTAGAGCTTCATTCAAAAATGTGTGTGTGTGTGTGTGTGTGTATACCCTAATTTTGCTCACCCCTTTCTGGATCCCTGCTCCCACTGGCCTTAAGATGCCTTTACTTCTGTTTGGTGCTTGACAACCCTGCCCCCATCTCAGTGACGCCCATCCCAATCCACTCATCTTCGTCTCTTGCCCACAACCTGTGCCCCTGCTTCTTCCTTGGCCCCCTAGAATACTCTCATCACAGCATCCAGACAGACCCTTTCAAAACCTAAATCTGCTCATAACCCTGCATGACTCCCCATCTTCCTTAGAGAAAAGCCAAGCCCTTAAGTCTTTTCAGCACCCCCTCAAGCCCTTGCCACCCTGACTCCCTTCTCCCTGGCCCCTTCTCCTTCTGCTCCCGCACACTCGCTTCACTCCATCCACACTGGCCTCCCTGCTGTCTCTTGGACAAGCCAGGCAGGTGCTGGCCACAGGACTTTTGCGCTGGTTGTTTTCTCTGCCTGGAATGCACCTCCCCCAAGATATCCACATGGCTCAGGCCCTCACCTTCTTCATGTCTCTTCTCAAATGTCACTGCTCAATCAGGCCAACCTGCCCACCCAGAACAAAACTGTAGCAGCCCCCCCCCCACCTGCTTTCCTAATCCTTTTGGTGGCTCAGATGGTAAAGTATCGGCCTGCAATGCAGGAGACCCAGGTTCGATCCCTGGCTTAGGAAGATCCCCTGGAGAAGGAAATGGCAACCCACTCCAGTACTCCTGCCTGAAGAATCCCATGGGCAGAGGAGCCTGGTAGTCCATGGGGTTGCAAAGAGTCGGACATGACTGAGTGACTTCACTTCATTTAGCTCTAACCTACTTATCCTCTCTTCTGCAAACTCCAATACTTTGGCCACCTGACGCAAAGAGCTGACTCATTGGGAAAGACCCTGATGTTGTAAAAGATTGAAGACAGGAGAAGAGGGGGTGACAGAGGATGAGATGGTTAGATAGCATCACTGACTCAGTGAACATGAATTTGCACAAACTCTAGGGGATAGTGAAAGACAGCGGGGCCCACCATGCTGCAGTTCATGGAGTCGCAAAGAGTCAGACATGACTTAGCAGCTGAACAGCAACAAATAGTCCTTACCATCTTCAAATATTCTAATACTTTCTGTATTGAATGGGTTGTCTTTCTGCTCTTGCTAAAATATAGGCTCTTTGAGACCAAGGAAAGATTATTTTCCCACCACTGATGGATTCAAGAACACTTGATCAGGGCCTGGGGCCAAGAGGAAAGTTGATAAATATTTGGGTATGGATAGGAGTGGCAGCAGGCCAGGAAATGTTAGTTTTCATGAACTTCCACTCCCTTAAAGCTTAAATGAAGGCAGAGAGCCTCATGATTAAACGTCTGTCCAGCTGGCCTTTTCTGAGAGTGGTAATATACATGTCCCATATATCAGATATTTGTGAGAGGGCTGGGGGAGAGGACGGTACCAGCCAGAGCAAATTGCCAGAAACATAAGTGCTGTGCGGAACTCGCTGTTCTGCATCTTAGGGCAGTAATGAGAACAAGCGTTTGCAGTTTATAGAGAACCTGCACATTCATTTTCTCACCGGAGCCTCTCTGGGTTCCAGTAAATTATGCATTAGTGTGGCTGGACGCACTTCACTTGCGATAGAACTGCTGTCTCGAGAGGCCCAAGGTCACCCAAAGAGCAAAGACTCTTGCAGAATGGAGATAAGGTGTCAGAGCTTGTCTTGCCAGAACTGTTTGTCCCATGCTGTGGCCCTGCCTTGATATACGGGCCCAAAAGTTCATTTGGATTTTTCCATAACATCGCACCAAAACCCTCAGGAGCTTTTGGCCAGTACTTCACACTTGTGTTCAGTCGCTCAGTCGTGTCTCTTTGCAACCCCGTGGACGGTAGCCCGCCAGGCTCCTCTGTCCATGGGATTTCCTAGACAAGAATAACGGAGCGGGTTGCCATTTCCTTCCCCAGGGATCTTCCTGACCCCAGGGACTGAACATTGGCAGGTGGGTTATTCACCACTTCACCCATGCATGAGTGTTAATAGGATTAACCGTTCAGGGAGCTTTCATTCTTCGCACTCACCTTTTTACCTTCCACTGTAGAATAAAACCCAGGACGCAGGAACTCCCACAAAACCAATGTGTGATGCAGTGAATTATTTTATGATGATACTTGCAATCACTGGCAGGTCAAGACAGGGAACTTTGTAGCCACTGCATCTCCCACTCAAGTCTCCCCTGGATCACACAGCATCCTCCCATGTCCCAGTTCAGTTCACTTCAGTCGCTCAGTCGTGTCCAACTCTCTGAGACCCCATGGACCACAGCACTCCAGGCCTCCCTGTCCATCACCAACTCCCAGAGTCCACCCAAACCCATGTCCATTGAATCGGTGATGCCATTCAGCCATCCCATCCTCTGTTGTCCCGTTCTCCTCCTGCCCACAATCCCTCCCAGCATCAGGCTCTTTTCCAATGAGTCAACTCTTCACATCAGGTGGTCAAAGTGTTGGAGTTTCAGCTTTAGCATCAGTCCTTCCAATGAACACCCAGGACTGATCTCCTTTAGGATGGACTGGTTGGATCTCCTTGCAGTCCAAGGGACTCTCAAGAGTCTTCTCCAACACCACAGTTCAAAAGCAGCAATTCTTTGGCACTCAGCTTTCTTCACTGTCCAATTCTCACATCCATACAGGACCACTGGAAAAACCATAGCCTTGACTAGATGGACCTTTGTTGGCAAAGTAATGTCTCTGCTTTTTAATACGCTATCTAGGTTGGTCATAACTTTTCTTCCAAGGTGTAAGTGTCTTTTAATTTCATGGCTGCAGTCACCATCTACAGTGATTTTGGAGCCCAGAAAAATAAAGTCAGCCACTGTTTCCACTGTTTCCCCATCTATCTGCCATGAAGTGATGGGACCAGATGCCATGATCTTAGTTTTCTGAATGTTGAGTTTTAAGTCAACTTTTTTACTCTCCTCTTTCACTTTCATCAAGAGGCTTTTTAGTTCCTTTTCACTTTCTGCCATAAGGGTGGTATCATCTGCATATCTGAGGTTATTGATATTTCTCCCAGCAATCTTGATTCCAGCTTGTGCTTCCTCTAGCCCAGGGATTCTCATGATGTACTCTGCATATATGTTAAATAAGCAGGGTGACAATATATAGCCTTGACATACTCCTTTTCCTATTTGGAACCAGTCTGTTGTTCCATGTCCAGTTCTAAATGTTGCTTCCTGACAGTGCTCCTGCCAAAAAGATGGCTACCCTGGCTTCGGTCATAAACACTTTTCTCTGCATTTCTTTATAATTTTACCATCCAGGTGTGTATGGTTCACTCACTACAGTTTTGCTGTTGTTCAGCCTCTCAGTTGTGTCCAATTCTTTGCGACCCCATGGATTGCAGTGCACCAGGCCTCCCTGTCCTTCACCATCTCCCAGAGTTTGCTCAAACTCATGTCCATTGGTCCATGATGCCTTCCAACCATCTCATCCTCTGTTGCCCCCTTCTCCTCCTGTCCTCAATCTTTCCCAGCATCAGGATCTTTTCCAGTGAGTCAGTTCTTCACATCAGGTGGCCAAAGTATTGGAGCTTCAGCTTCAGCATCAGTCCTTCTAATAAATATTCAGGACTGATTTGCTTTAGGGTGGACTGGTTTGATATCCTTACAGTCCAAGGGACTCCCAAGAGTTTTCTCCAGCACCACAGTTCAAAGGCGTCAGTTCTTTGGCCTTTTCTGGCTCAGCCTGTTTTATTGTCCAGCTCTCACATTCATACATAACTACTGGAAAAACCATAGCTTTGACTATACGGACCTTTGTAGGCAAAGTGATGGCTCTACTTTTTAATATGCTGTCTAGGTTTGTCATAGCTTTTCTTCCAAGGAGTATCTTTTAATTTCATGGCTGCAGTCACCATCCACAGTGATTTTGGAGTCCAAGAAAATAAAGT
This sequence comes from Capra hircus, assembly GCF_001704415.2. Lineage (NCBI taxonomy): Eukaryota > Metazoa > Chordata > Mammalia > Artiodactyla > Bovidae > Capra > Capra hircus. The sequence continues at coordinate 6,417,931 of NC_030810.1, read as the reverse complement.
TTTCCACTGTTTCCATTGTTTTCCCATATAGTCTCCATGAGATGATGGCACTGGATGTTTGTTTTTTGAATGTTGAGTTTTAAGCCAGCTTTTCCACTACAGTTTTAGCCCTACCTATTTTTTAAAGCTTGGTAAGTCTTTCCACTAACAGCTTTCCCTGCCCATCTTTCTCTTGCTTACAATGTATCTGAAGAATAATTCAGGCGTTTAGGCCTATAGTTTCTCAGTCTGTGTGTGTGTGTGTGGGTGTGTGTGTGTGTGTGTGTTCCCATGCACGTGCACACCCATGCCTCTTGAGTCCATACCAATATTTTATTTTATTGCTGTTTATCATGAATTTTTTTGCATCAATTTTTATTTATTTTTTGGCCACATCCTATGGAATGCAGAATCTTAATTCCCCAACCAGGAATCGAACCTATGTCCCCTGCAGAGACAGCATGGAGCCCTAACCCCTGGACCACCAGAGAAGTTGCCATACTAATATTTTAAATTCAAAATCAGGACTGAAGGGTTTAACTTAATCTCTTTTATATTACACCCTTATACCCTGTTTCCTATATCAAGAATCCATAGTCTCAGGACTTGACTAGTGCCTCAGAAGGTAAGAACACACCTGCCATTGCATGAGACGTGTGTTTGATACTGGATCCAGGAAGATCCCACATACTGAGGAGCAGCTACACCCATGTACCGCAAGCACTGAGCTCATACCACAAGCACTGAGCTCGAGCACCTAGAGCCTCGCTCCGCAGTGAGGAGCCGCCGCAATGCGAAGCCCACGCACCACAACTAGAGAAAGCCAGGCAGAGCAAAGAGGACCCAGTGCAGCCAGAAGGAAAATAAATAAAGAAAAATTTTAACATTAAGAATCCACAGTCTCAAAAGCACAGGGGATCATAGAATATCCCATAATTACCCCCAGGCTCTATCCTTATACACACTTCTCAGAACTCTACCACGAGCACCACCAGCAATAAAGGTGAAACAACAAAATATACCTCCCCACCTCCCACCACTTTTCAGGGTGGTGCTGGGTCTCAGTTATCAGACCACACAGACCTGCACACTATGGTGGTTTGGTCGCTAAGTCATGTCTGACTCTTGCCACCCCGTGAACCCTAGCCCAGCAGGCTCCTCTGTCCATGGGATTTCCCAGGCAAGAATACTGCAGTGGGTTGCCATTTCCTTCTCCAAGGGATCTTCCTGGAGGTTCATCTCCTGGGTCTCTTGCATTGCAGGCAGATTCTTTACCCACTGAGCCACAGGGAAGCCCGTATCCTCTCCCTTTTAACCTTCACTCAACCTTAGTCCCAGAAGCACGGAGATAAACCATGCTCACCACTAGTCTTATGACAACGACTCTGGTCCTTTGAAAGTCATTCCTTAGTGGCCTTTTTAGAAAGGCCTCATGAGAGCCATCATCCTTTTTCATAAGACTCACCTCTGACCTTTATACTTGACAGCCTATTTGCTTTCCTTGAGTATATTAAATACGTCACTCCCTTTTCTTTGAGTGCAACACAATTAAGTAGAAAATTCTAATAATCATGGAATTTCTTTCCCTCTGTATGAACTTCTCCCTTTGCTTCCTTTACCTGGAGAGTTTCTTCCTTCCTTTCTTTAAAATCCAATCATTTCGTAACAGGTCTTGGTGTTGATTCTCATGTATTGATAGTCTCAGCCCACAGGGAGTTTTTCTAACACATTGCTCCAAGTACATATTTTTTTTAATTTCAAGAAATCTTTCTTGAAGTGGAATTGTTGATACTATTATTAAGTGCTGGCCATCTTCTCTGTAGACCTCTAGTTTAGATCCTCTTTTCCTGCCTTCAGTATTGGCCACTTTCTCTCCAATATTTTTCTATCTCCCTCTTCACTTCATTGTGATTAAAAGTATTTTCCATTTCCCATTTCTCTGAAGGCACTGCTGGTTGTATTTATTTGCTTTTGATTTCTTTCCAGTTTCGCCTTCAAAATAAAATGATTTTCCTTCTTATTTATATATTTTTTTAAGGTATGTCACCTCATTCTGGGGCTTTCCAGATGGCACTCGTGCTAAAGAACCAGCCTGCCAATGCAGGAGACGTGGGTTCGATCCCTGGGTCAGGAAGATCCCCTGGAGGAGGGCATGGCAACCCACACTAGTATCCTTGCCTGGAGAATCCCATGGACAGAGAAGCCTGGTGGGGTACAGCCCATGGGGTTGCAGAGTTGGACACAACTGGAGTGACTTCACACATCTTCTTTCTGAGTTTTTCTCACTTATATCTTGTGTCATTTTCTTAATATCTCTGAGTTCATTTAGAAAAGGTGTGTTACAATTTCAACCTGTTTATGTTGAGCATATTTTTTTCATATACAAGGATGTTATTCTGCTTCTCCAATTCTTTTTCTTACAGTAATTTTGTATGGAATTTGACCTTATGCTTTGCTACTCCTCAACTTTATGTGAATTTTGGCTATCTTGAATTTTAAGGATTTTTATCATATAGTGTGTGTGTGTGTGTGTGTGTGTGTGTGTGTGTGTGTGTGTAGAGAGAGTGCTTTATGAGATTTGTCCGCTTTTGTCCCCCTCTCCTATTTTTACCCTAATGATCTTGCCCCTCCATCCCTGTGTCTTTATCTTGCTCAGCTTTGACTGCGCTGTCAGTCTCTCCTCAGCGGGGTCCCTATACTGAAAGGCTGCTGCATTTCCAGCACTCACAGAAACTAGGCTGATCGTCGCATCAGACCCCCCTCAAGGGCTCAGGCATTTATCCACTGTTACAGCAGGGGGTGTGTGCTTAGTCGCTCAATCCTATCTGACTCTTTGCCACCCCATGGGCTGTAGCCCACCAGGCTCCTCTGTCCATGGGAGTCTCCAGGCAAGAATACTGGGGAGGGTTGCCACTTTCCTCCTTCAGGGGATCTTCCTGACCCAGAGATTGAACCTACATCTCCTGTGTCTCCTGCACTGCAGGTGGATTATTTACCACGGGGCCACTGGGGAGGGAAAAGATTCTAGTTTAATCTGCTCAACTCAACCCGCCCTGCCATGCTTTCCAGAGAGCATCACTGGCTATTCAGTAGGTTCTCCTTTGCTAAGGTCCATTAGACACCCTGCTCCTTCGCTCTGCTCCACTCTCATAGACACTGATAATACTTGTAGCTGTTGGTAGTACGTCCCCATCAGTATGGGAGATCACTGGAACACCCTGTCACCTAGCTTTGCTATAAATGTTGTCTCTCCGCTTCAGTCCTGCTTTCCAGATGTCTGTTTACACGTGGCATTCAGAGAGATCTAAAAATTTTGCTGCCGTTTTCTGAGGGCTATCCATTTGCTTTATCCAAGACGAAGGCCTGATCAAACTAGAAATTGGTAGAATATGTACGCTATGTTGTGCTATGTTATGTTATACTATACTATATTATGTTCTATCATATATATACGTGCATATATTTTATTTTATTTTCAGGAGTACTTCTAAGTTTCTATGAGCCAACCAAATACTGCTTAATCCCTCACCACCCGGTAGCCCAGGGCAGGGCTTCTCGGCTCTCGTGTGCATGGAATCTGCCTGGAAAGCTTGCTGCATGTGAACCCTGGTCCAGCGCGTCTGCAGGGAGGACCAGGGCTTCTGCATCTCTTCCTGCGCCCAGGTGACGTCAGGGCTGATTGTGCACAGACCGCAGCTAAGTAACGAAGGTCTGGGTGTGAGCAATTGTCAGCACATTTCTGGAAGATTGGCAATACACACAGTATATGATTTTAATGAAGGATCACTCTCAGTAACTTCCCAAATTAAGTACTACCCTTGTAAGAGCGGCTTATTTGTTTTTAATTATAAATGAAACTGAAATTCAGTGCCGACTACTCTGAGAGCCTTGAGCCTACACAATGGCACAAACATTCCTTCCTTTAACCCTCCCTCTTCTGATTGTTATAAATGGTAAAATGTGATAAGATTAACTTGCACTTCCTCTAGGACTGGAATGCAAAGCTGGATTTTTGACTTCCTTTTCCTGTCTCCTTCTTGGGGATCATGCTTCACCTTCCTTGGAAATGCATAATTTCCTATCTTGGTCTTTGTCATCTTGACCCAATATCTTCTTTATTTTCATCCAAAACATGGCCAAACCTTTCAACAAATTCTCTCCACTTGTTTCCACAGGTACCTCAGCTTGGAGGTACTGCTTTATAACTTCAGCTTCATCCTGTCTAGAACAGCACAGCTCTGTTGCCACGGCTGCTATTTAGAAAGTGAGGAAACCAGCATATGATGTGAGAACAGCGCTTCTGGTTAAATGACTAGTCTCCAGGTATCACAGTGCTGCTTCTCATTACTGGAAGCTGAAGCAAATTTTATTCTAAAACACAGCATGTGTACCAGTGTGACGCATTCCAATGCCATCTAGATCCACACTGAATAAATTATGTTAATTGGCTCAGCAAAGAATGAAGGGCTGCGTGGGGAATAGCAGTGTTTCATAATCAGAGAGAAAAGGAACCATGCCAGTTTTATCAAATGCCGCATTAATGATTAAACAAATTAACGGAGAGTCATAGAGTTCCAAAAGTAGCCTGCAGCAGATGGCGACTCCTCTCAGAGCTCACTACTTTTGAGTCGCAATTTCTCTGACAGAAGTGAGGTTAAGCCTTGTTCACTGTAGAACACTGCTCCTTGCTGTGCGCACCATCACCACCTCCTTGGTGACTATATTTGCCCCTCTCCAGCCCCACCTCTGGGGTCTGACAGTGTGGGTCTGCCGGGCTTTGGGGACTGCCTTTTGACAAGATCTCCAGTGATTCTCAGACAGTAAAGAATCTGTCTGCAATGCAGGAGACTCAGGATCGATCTCCCTGGGCGTGGATGATCCCCTGAAGGAGGAAATGGCAATCCACTCCAGTAGTCTCTCCAGGATTCTCCAGAATCCCATGGACAGAGGAGCCTGGTGGGCTACAGTCCATGGGGTCGCAAAGAGTAGGACACGACCGAGCAACTAACAACACCAGTGATTCTGATGCTCCGTCAGAGTAGGAAACTGCTGTTAGAAGGATCCCTGTGGAGGATTTATCCTGGGACACCAAGCTCTGGGAAGCAAGCCTGGCCAGTCACCAGAGGGTGTGACCAAAAAGCCACTGTGCCTGCGTCTCCCACCACCGCCCCCCTCAGCTTTGCTCAGCACAGGCACATTCTTTTGCCTGTGACTGTAAACTCTGGTTGGTCCATAGGCTCTCTTTCCCTTTCATATAACTGATAGTCCCAGTCCTGCAAGCATTATAGCTCTGCAGCTCAGGTATGGGAATGATGGGTTCTAGGAATTCAAATCTTAGGATAACCTATGTGTTAGTTTGTCAGGGCTGCCATAACAGTGAGCCCCACACTGGGTAGCTTAAACCAGGGTTTAGGATTCATAGTTCCAGAGGCAGGAAGCACTGAAATCAAGGTGTCTGCACAGTTGATTTCTTCTAAGGGGCAGGAGGGAAGGGTCTGTGAGGGCATCTCTCTTTGGTTTATAAATGGACCTCTCTGCCCCCCACCCTCCACCCCCCACTGTCTCCCCTCTTGCTTGTCTCTGTGTCTTTATAAGGATATCATGCAAGCGTGCTCAGTCATCCCCATCCCTTTGTGACCCCGATGCACTGTAACCCACCAGCCTCCTCTGTCCATTGGATTATCCCAAAAAAGAATACTGCAGTGGGTTGCCATCTCCTCCTCCGTGGGATCTTCCTGACTCAGGGATCGAACCTACATCTCACGCATCTCCTGCACTGGCAGGTGGATTCTTTACCTCTAAACCACCTGGGAAGCCCTGCATAAAGACACCAGTCATATTGAATTAAAGGCCCCCTCCTCAAAGACTTCATCTTAGCTTGATCATCTGCAATGATCATATTTCAAAATAAGATCACTTTCACAGAAACTGGGGGTTAAAGCTTTAATATTTGGGAGAAGGGAACCCAAATCATCCCATAACAACCCTTTAGGCCGCTGTGATTGAAAAGATCAGTGTGATCTTTAGAGTAGTTACAAACTTTAGAAAACACAGCGGAGAAGCCTTTTAAGTCTTCTTGAATTGTATGCATTCACAATTCATTGCATAATTGCATTACCTTGCTGCTGGCTCCTGCTCTGAAGGCCCCTGTTGACAGGTTGATGACTACCCCTCTTTGTTCATTAAGTGATGAGGTTGGGAATACCTCTTACCCAGAACAAGGAAATGTTCTTTCCCTCAGACTTGATAACTGCTAAGCACTCTAGGGCACGTTGTTACTAGGAAAGCTAATCAAGGTGGAACAGGAGAACTGGCAGAAAGTTAGTGTTGGCTGGTGAATCAGGCAAATTCCTGACCTTTTCAGTGTCCATCTGAACAAGCTCTTGGCCTGCGGCTTGGCTCCTGGTGAGTGAAACTGCGGGGATCGGTCACCTTCCCCTGCACCTCCTCCTCTGCCCTGTGGCCCCCTGCCCGCTGCTCAGTACCCCAGGGACCATGACAGACCCCGCCCTGCTCTCCCTCCTGCATGCTGGTTTTCACAGCCCATCTCTAGTGGTGGCGGGCTCTCTGTCTGCGTGAAGTCTGAGGGGAATTCACAGGTCCCCCCACCCCTTCTCTCCCAGCCGAGGTCTAGCAGAGGAGGAGGAGCCAGCGCAGCCCCGTGGCCCCAGCTTGAGCGCAGCTGCAGAGGGTCAGAGCATAAGTATTTCCCAGAGACTTTCAAGCATGCGGGGATCTCAAAAGTAAAGCCATTCTGGGTGTTTCCATCACCTGCATGCAGTCTATTTTACAGCTGACACTTGAGAGCTTTCGCATCTGACCTCCCGGGCCTGCTGTGCCTGTGCAGCAACCGGACCGGGTAAGAGCACCGCATTCACAAACCCACGTCGCCATAGACTCCTCCTCCTCCCGCCCCTCAGCCAATCCGCGCCATCTAGTCCGCGTGACCACGCCCACATCTTCTTGAGCCCTTCCCGCCACCTTCACCCTGCCCTTCCTCTACTCTTGATCCCATGCCGCGCTGGGTACATCACACGGAGTCCTGTCACTTTCTTTCTTCCTCCAGCAGATCAGAATCTTGGAGGGGGAGGCTCCTGCAATTACGGGTTGTCAGATCTTGGGCAAGATTCCAACGCTCTGTGCCGCAGTGGTCTGGCCTGTAAGAGGAGGAGGAGGATGATATTAGTACCTATATGGCAGGTCTACCATCAGGAGGAGGAAATGAGATCATATGTAAACCACTTCACATAGTAAGTGCTCAGTTAAATCTATCTATTCTTAGATGCCTTTCCAATGTGACCCTAAGGCATCAGCTCCATGTTTCTTATCACACATAGAACAGCTATTTTTACATACTTTTATCCCCATATTAGAGTATAAGGCCAAGAAGGTAGTGGCTTTCGCTCATTCACGTTGTTGCCCAGCACTTAGTACTGTGCCCAGAATACCCTGTCTTCAATAAATAGTTGAATGATGAATGCGCAAAAGACTAGAGCCGTGGTGGTGTTGGAGAAGACTCTTGAGAGCCCCTTGGGCTGCAAAGAGGTCAAACCAGTCAATCTTAACATCAGTCCTGAATATTCATTAGAAGGACTGATGCTGAAGTTGAAGCTCCAAGACTTTGGCCACCTGATGCGAAGAGTTGACTCACTGGAAAAGACCCTGATGCTGGGAAAGATTGAAGGCAGGAGGAGAAGGGGACGACAGAGGACAAGATGGTTGGATGGCATCGCCAACTCAACGGACATGAGTTTGAGCAAGCTCCGGGAGATGGTGAAGGGCCGAGAAGCCTGGCTGCAGTCCCTGGGGTCACAAAGAGTTAGACACGACTGAACAGCAACAGAGTGAATGACTCTCCCTTATATCTCAGCATTCAAACCATCAAAACTCTTTGTCCTGTTCAGTTGTAAAAGCTCAGATTTATTTTTGATTAGAATTAATTACCTATAAATGCTAAGAGACCAAAAATGAGATTTTTGAAAATTCATATGTAGACAAAGAAGTCAATGTTGACCCTGTAGAAATATTTCCACTCTTAATTACAGTGGTTGCTATCTTTCCTGGTATAATAATAGCATTCTCCTTAAGCAAAGCAGTTTTTGAAATTCTTTTTATAAAGGCATATGATAATTAAAAAATTGTTTTCTGTATTTTGTACAGAATTGTAATCTTTTCATCCCAGTCATGTCTTTTAATAATAAAGCTTCAGGCATATGTGCAAAATACAAGAGCCAGTTTTCATATGAAAGCAAGACCTATCTGACTTGTCTTCAAACTAATTCAAACAAGGAAAGACATTTTTAAAGATGAAAACAGCACAAAATGTTTCTTTTTGCTGAAAAGTGAAACCTTTATTATCTAGCACATATCAACTTCTCTGTGCCACGGAACCCAGTGTTTGATCAAACACAAGTCTAAATGTTGCTGCAAAGGCTTTTCTTTTCTTTTTTAGATGTGATTAACATTTAAATCAATGAACTTTGGACAAAGCAGATGACCCCCCATGATGTGGGTGAGCCTCATCCAATCAGCTGAAATCCTTAGAGAGAAGACTGAGGTCAGCTGAAGAGGAAGGAATTCTGCCTCCAGATGGCCTTCAGACTTCAACTGCACTGTTTTCCCTTTAAACTAGCCCATAAGCACATAAGCCAATTCCTTAAAATAGATTAAAAACCTCTCTCTCTCTTTCTCTCTTTATATACACACACCTCCACACATCCAACTATTGATTCTGTTTCTCTGTAAAATCCTAATATAATATCCTTTGTAAAATTTTAAATTAGTTTTTTTTTCCTTTTCAGTTGCATAAACAATTCAAATTTAATTTGGGGGGGAGGGACTTCCTTGGTGGTCCAGTGGCTAATTCTCCACACCTCCTTTGTACAGGGCCTGGGTTCTATCCTCAGCCAAGGAACTAGACCCCACATGGTGCAGCCAAGAGCCCACGCACTGCAACTAACACTGGTGCAGCCAAATAAATAAAAATAAATAAATATACATTTTCATTTGACTTGGGGATTTTCCTACCCAGTGTGTAGACATGGAAGAGAAGCACATCAACATGGCAGGGCCATGACCTGGTGTGGGATACCTACCCACTAGGCTGTCTAATCCACATTCATTACGAGCCTACCCCCCGCAAGCACAGCACTGACTTCTAGGTTGCCTACTAGTAAATCCCATCAAAATCATCAAAATGACCGTTAGACATGAATCAGCATCTTTTTTTTTTTTTTTTTTTAACCAGGATTGCTGAGCACTTCGGAGTACAATAACAGCAGGCCCTGCAAACCTCTATGTGCACCACAAAGTCAGGGGAGATCCTCTGCTCTTTCTGCCCCGACTGCAGCCTCAGTGAGCAGAGAGTGCTGTCAACTCATCCAGCCCTCTGGGAAACTCTCCCCCGCAATCACGTTGCTTCGTGATCTGCATGCAGATTTCTCAGGAGGCAGGTATGGTGGTCTGGTGTTCCCATTTCTTTAAGAATTTTCCAGTTTGTTGTGATCCACACAGTCAAAGGCTTTGGCACAGTCAATAAAGCAGAAGTAGATGTTTTTCTGGAACTCTCTTGCTTTTTCAATGATCCAGCGGATGTTGGCAATTGGATCTCTGGTTCCTCTGCCTTTTCTAAATCCAGCTTGAACACCTGGAAGTTCTCAGTTCACGTACTGTTGAAGCCTCGCTTGGAGAATTTTGAGCATTACTTTGCTAGCATGTGATATGAGTGCAATTGTGCAGTAGTTTGAACATTCTTTGGCATTGCCTTTCTTTGGGATTAGAATGAAAACTGACCTTTTCCAGTCCTGTAGCCACTGCTGTTTTCCAAATTTGCTGGCGTATTGAGTGCAGCACTTTCACAGCATCATCTTTTAGGATTTGAAATAGCTCAACTGGAATTTCTTTTTTTTTTTTTTTTTTCAACTGGAATTTCATCACCTCCACTAGCTTTGTTCATAGAGATGCTTCCTAAGGTCCACTTGACTTTGCATTCCAGGCTGTCTGGTTCTCGGTGAGCGATCATTGTGGTTATTTGGGTCATTAAGATCTTTTTTCCTGTAGTTCTTCCGTGTATTCTTGCCACCTTTTCTTAATATCTTCTGCTTCTGTTAGGGGTGTTTATATATAAACTATATGGTGGAATATTAGTCATAAAAAAGAAAGACATAGTGCCATGTGCAGCAACATGGTTAACCATGATAACCTAGAGATTATCACACTAAGTACAGTAAGTCAGACAGAGAAGGACAAATATCACGTGATATCACTTATATATGGAACCTAAAAAATTATAGAAAGAAATTATTTACAAAACAAATAGACTCACAGACATAGAAGAGAAATGTGTGGTTACCAGAGGGTTATGGGATTGCGGGGAGGCATATGGGGTTAATGTACACACACTGCTTCACTGGTGGCTTAGATAGTAAAGAATCTGCCTGCAATGCAGGAGACCCAGGTTCAATCCCTGGACAGGGACAATCCCCTGGAGAAGGAAATAGCTATTCAGAGTAGTTTTCTTGCCTGGAGAATCCTGATGGACAGAGGAGCCTGGCAGGCTTCAGTCCATGGGGTCTCAAAGAGTCCGACACGACTGAGCAACTAACACTTTCACATTTTCACTATAGATAAAACAGATAAACCACAAGGGCCTACTGTATAGCACAAGAAACTGTATCAATGTCTCGTAATAACCTATAATGAAAAGAATCTGAAAAAGAATAGATATGTAGCTGAATCACTTTGCTGTGTACCAGAAGCTAGCGCAACACTGTACATTAGCTATACTTCAATTATTTTAATGGTCAAGGAAAAAAAAAAAAGCCCTCAACCTCAGCAGAGTCTGTTTCCCAGGGTTGATGTATGGATGCCTGAAGCAGTGATTACTGTCTCCTGGGGTTGCGAGGCTGGAAGGCTGGGAAGGGGGGTCTCACCATGGACCACAGTCCTCCCCCAAGGACAAGGTGCTTCTGATCAGAAGCCGAGGAAGCCAGGCAAGGACACACCGAGGTTACATAAATCAGAGCCTGTGAGCTGCCCTGGCAGCTCTCACAGAGCCCCGCTACTATTCCTGTGACCCTAAACCTACTAGTACCTCAGATCGAAGAGAACCCCTGACTCACCCCCTAGACCTTCACTCTCGTCGAGGAGACTTGCCCGGCAGAGCTGGCCCTGCTGGGGGACATCTGCCCAGGATGGTCCCCATTCCAGCCGCTCTCCACCTGCTCCATCACCTGCCCCACAGCACACATGCTTTAGACAGATACATTTGCCATAATTTAACATTAATTAAAAATAATGATGCCCGTCTCTCATAGGATGCACCCAATCAATCAGGTGGCCATGCCTTTTATATTTTTCCAGCCTGGAGAAGTCGGAACAAGGTCCTCTCTTTCTCCCGCTTGAAAGTCTCCCAAGACTCCCGTGCTTATAGCTGTGCTGCATCAGGGCAGGCGTTTCCCCAAGAACTGTTGCTGCTGTAAGGATTTGGGGGCTCACAGGGGGCTGTCGGTGTAACTGGATGCTCTTTCTTACGTCTTGCTTTTCCTTCTCCTTCCCCCCACTGACCTCTGCACCTTGGCAGGAAAATGCACCTCCCTGCCCGGGTACCGGCTGAGCTCTGGGGGGAGAGAGACAGGCGCTGGGATGCTCTTCCTGCCACTGTAAGTGGTACCCGTGACCCTTCCCACAGCCTCCCCAAGGCCCCGACCAGCTGCAGCTGCTGGGAGCACAGTTGGCCTTTGTGAGATCCCACACACGAGTGAATCAAAGAACAGGGATTTGAGCCAGTGTGTTAGCTGGATGTGCCTGTGGGCCCCCATGGAGGACTGCCAAGTCTCTGGTCTCCACCCCGCCGTGTGTGTGTGCAACCCCGGAGACACCCTGGCCAGAGGAGGATGACAAAATGGCATCAGCTCGGAGATCCCTGCTGTCATCCAGCCCCATGGTACCATCATGCCCCACCCCGAGTCTGCATCCACTCGTCTCTGGTCAAACCCATGATGGTTCTGCTACCCACCCTGTGGGCACATGCCCCATTCTCAAATAAGGAAAAGCTAAGCCAGTTCACCCAGCTGGTGCTTGATGGAGCTGGGATCAAGGTGAGACCTGCCCACCCCTGCACTCTACCCATCCTGATACTCCAACTTTGCAAATGGGTGCCCTGCTGGGTGTCATCCTCTGAAGAGTCTACTCTGAGATGGGTGTCATTATTCCTGTGGGTTGCAGATGGCCCTCCAGTGGGGATGGTTCTCATAGGGTGGGTGGGTGGGCGGGGGACTTTGCTCCCCAGGGGATATCTGGCAATGTCTGGAGACATTCTGGGTTGCCACAGCCTGGGAGTGGCGAAGGACTCTGGTACTGGCTCCTAGCGGGTACAGTCAGGGGTGCTGGTAAGCCTCCTACCGTGCACAAAACGGCCCCTAAGATAAGACTTATTCAGCCCCAAATGGCCATCATGCGAGGCTGAGAAAACCACCCTCCAAGATGCAGACAGAACTAAGCCCCTGCTGGTTTCCCAAATTAGCCAAAAACATGGTTAAGGGTGAGTAAAGACTGTTCTCTCTAATTATTCATGTACATGACCAGTATTTACTGAGGGCCAGCTATGGGCCAGGAAGATCCCCCGGAGGAGAAAATGGCAACCCACCCCAGTATTCTTGCCTGGAGAATCCTATGGACAGAGGAGCCTGGCAGGCTACAGTCCATGGGGTGGCAAAGAGTGACCTAGCAACTAAACAGCCACAACAAAAGCTATGGGCCAAGCACTCCTCTGACTGCAGGAGATTAACCAGTGAGCTGGAGATGTGCTCACCTGGAGCTGATGCTCTAAAGGGGGATGAGGTGAGATACAGAAACGGACGAATCAACAACAGGAAAATGGCGGACAGGGGTAAGGACTATTGGAGAGCTGCTGGTGAGTGCAGCTGTGAAACTAAAAGACGCTTGCTCCCTGGGAGGAAACCTATGACAACCTGGACAGCATACTAAAAAGCAGACGTTACTTTGCCGACAAGGGTCCGTCTAGTCAAGGCTATGGTTTTTCCAGTGGTCATGTATGGTTGTGAAAACTGGACTATAAAGAAAGCTGAGCGCCAAAGAATTGATGTTTTTGAACCGCGGTGTTGGAGAAGACTCTTGCTTCCTTGGACTGCAAGGAGATCCAACAAGTCCATCCTAAAGGAAACCAGTCCTGAATATTCATTGGAAGGACAGATACTGAAGCTGAAACTTCAACACTTTGGTCACCTGATGCGAAGAACTGACTCATTGGGAAAGACCCTGACGCTGGGAAAGGTTGAAGGCAGGAGGAGAAGGGGACGACAGAGGATGAGATGGTTGGATGGCATCACTGACTCAATGGACATGAGTTTGAGTAAGCTGCGGGAGTTGGTGATGGACAGGGAAGCCTGGTTTGCTGCAGTCCATGAGGTTGCAAAGAGTTAGACATGACTGAGCGATTGAGCTGACTGACTGAACAAGGTGGTATTAAGAAGGAATGAACGGCTGGTTTTGACCTGGTAGTCAAAGTGGCCCCCTGCAGGAGTGACATGTAAGCTGAGGACTGAACCACAAGGTGTCAGCCACTGACATATCTCAGGAAGAGAGTTTTCTAGGCGGAGAGGAAAGTGACTGCACAGATTCAAGGCAGGGAGCAGCTTCATGTATATGAGAAACTGACAGAAGCCCAAGTAGCAAAGGGAAATGGGAAAGAGGGGGCATGAAACTTGGGGGCTACTATAGCTTTCCAGGGACAGGGGCTTAGAATGTCACCTGGGGTGAGAGGACGTACTGGAGGGCTTGATAGGATACTGATGGGCTCTGTTCTCTTTCCAAAGATGGTCCACTGATTACAGATGGGCTGGAAGGGAGCAGAGGCTTCCATTTAGATGGTCGCTGGGTGATCCTGGGGGAATGATGGGGGTGCGGTGGTGAGAGTGGGTTAAAGGGAAGTCCAGAGATGGGGAAGCGGGTTTCAGAACTCAGCATGTCTTCTGAAGGGGTGAAGGCAGGACTGGATAAGTCTTATATGTGGCTTGAGCAATGGAGACCTGTGTGAGAAGCAAGTTGGGGGGGGCGGGGGGAAGTTCAAAGTGGGCAGATGTTTTTGGCCAATTCCGCTTCAGAGGTACACATGACCCCCTCATGGAGCTGTCAGCAGGCAGCTGGGTCTCGTCAGTGGGACTGGAGTTCTCAGACGATGGAGCTGGAGAGACGGACGGCCTTAGGAGCTTCTCACGAGTTACTGAAATGGATCCTCCCCCAGCCCCTCGCTTCAGTTCTTGCAACTAAACGGGGCACTGCTGGGGTGAGACTCTGCCATGAGCAGATGATGTCAGCTCCCAGAACGCCATGCCTGCCACCGTGATCTCTCTAAATGTAGCAGATAACTTCTTTCCTTCCCCCTTTTGAATATGTGCAAACTGCCCTCTGGAGGAGCCCAGTGCTGGGCTCTGATGTCCCGTAATGAACAGGAGAGCAGGGTATTAAGGAGGGACGGGAGGCAGAGTCCTGGGGAGGAAGGACACGAGCAGCTGTCATCCAGTGCTGGGACCTCTGCACATTCACTGACGCCTCCAGGGACTTCTTCCCAGAGGAGATGGACAGTCCTCCAGGACCTTTGGCCGGACAGGGAGCCCAGTGACTTGCACTTCCTGGAAATTTACAAACGTGCTGGGAATTACACAAAGGTGCCTGGCCTGTCTTGACCTTATTTGTCATAGCGCCAGACAGTGATGGTGCCTGGATCCCCGTGGCCTCTGCCCCTTTGATGGTCCCGGGTATTCCTCCTCCTCTCTAGCTCTCCTGGCCTCTTACACGCAGCTTCCTGGACAAGAAAGGCAAGGGGGGTGCTCTCTCGCCACCAGGGACTTACATCTTAGAGTTAATGACCTTCTAAAAAAGATACGATTCTGCCTTGTCACTCTAATGCAAGAGCTCCTGAAGGCTTCAGAGAATTGGGTAGGTCTTCCTGCTTCAAAGGCAAGCAACCAAGGGGTGGAAGTGGAAGTGGGGGAAGAAAGAGACTGAACATCTCCTGGTTGCTCACTGCACACCAGGCGCTGTGCTCGGTGAAGATGTATTCCTTCACCAAAGTAGCAAAATAACCCTTTCAGGTGGGTGTGATTTGGGTTGGTGGGAATAGAGATTCAGAGAAACTGAGTAGCTTACTCAAGTAATGTAAAAATAATAGGGAAGAAAAACCTCTCAGCTCTGGGATTTTTGAAGATGCTTGGGGTCACCCTGCTGCTGCCCTGATGGTCCCAGGAAGCTGTCACACTAACCGCAGGCCAAGGCTATGTTTTGAGAGCCGGACTGAAGAACTACTTGTCCCCAGGAAAATTTCTGATCACCAGTCTCAGTCACCCTTCGGCACAATGCGATAGTCGCTAGACAATCACGGACGTTCAGCGCAGCGGCTGCCATCTCTCAGCTGGAATGATAGTAGTGGGAGAGTGCGTGTTGGGGCCACCGTGTTCTCACTGCATCACGTTAATCTTTAACTCTGCTCAGAACCCCCTGCCGCATCCCTCATCTTGACTTGACGAGTAATATATAGACTGCGGCACATAAAAAGGCTTAGGTTCCCTAATTAGCTGTCTGTTTGCCTTGGGGTTGGCGAGGCTCCTTTTTCAGCCAAGTAGAAGGTGATCAACAGCACAGATTGTTTGAAATGCCAACTTTCTGCAATTCAAAGCAAATGAAGGGGAAACACTATCCCTGACGTGGTAAAGAAAATTGTCAACAACATTTGACTCAAATGAAGACCCATGGATGAATACTCATCCAGGTTGAGTCAAAAAGCATGTAAGTCGCTCTTGACTCTGAGCCAGTGGGGTTTTCTCTGATGCATTTACAAGGTCTTCTCAGTGAACCTCGTTCATAGATACATTTTAAATTTTATTTAACAAGTGCCAGATATTTTTTTAAGTTATTTACAAATATTAAGTCCCCATAAGACTAAAAGGTATACTTCTGCTTTTCCCACGCTATAGGAAATGCAGGCAAAGATTTCCAAGTGCACTAACAGGTAGGTGGCATTCCCACCATCCAAACTCAGATGCCAATCTGCTATGTCTAAAAGGAAAAGAAAGGGAAAAACAGACCCTCAAATTCCCTGTTTCTTTAACAAATTGTAGAGAACCATTATCCAACATTCATAGCGACTTCCCCCAACACCACTCCAACATTCCTTACACACATAACCCTTCCCTCAAGACTAAGAATCACCAAGTTCTCCTTTCTGGTTGGGAAAAAAAATATTCTGTACTGTATTAATAAGCCTGTCTCCTTTTTAGATTCAAGTATCACTCATGGAACATAAATCAAAATGGCCCCGTTGGGTCTTTGGTGAACAGTATCTGTTAAGATGTTGGAGGGACAAGATTATCTCTGACAGGTGTAAGGGTGGACTATAATAAATTACTGCAAAAGAAAGCAGACTCCTTACTTATCCTAAGACCTTTGACCAGTATCAAGGTAGATTAAATGCATTCCTTTAAGGAAAAGATATGATAGCAAAAAATTCTACTGTTGAGCCTGATGAATTGATCTTTATTACAATGATAGTGGAGGAGATCCTCTGTGTTAAGACTGTTTCTTTTTATTATTATCCATTTATCATACCACCTTTCATATCTAAGAACTAAGTTGTCACAGCTAGGACAGAGTACAGCTATGGTTTTTCCAGTGGTTGTGTATGGATGTGAGAGTTGGACTGTGAAGAAAGCTGAGTGCCGAAGAATTGATGCTTTTGAACTGTGGTGTTGGAGAAGACTCTTGAGAGTCCCTTGGACTGCAAGGAGATCCAACCAGTCCATCCTAAAGGAGATCAGTCTTGGGTATTCTTTTGAAGAACTGATGTTGAAACTGAAACTCCAATACTTTGGCCCCCGGGGGCAAAGAGCTGACTCATGTGAAAAGACCCTGGTGCTGGGAAAGATTGAGGGCAGGAGGAGAAGGGGACGACAGAGGATGAGATGGTTAGATGGCATCACCGACTCCATGGACATGGGTTTGGGTACTCCGGGAGTTGGTGATGGACAGGGAGGCCTGGTGTGCTGCAGTTCATGTGGTCACAGAGTCGGACACGACTGAGCGACTAAACTGAACTGAACTTTCATATCTAAAGCCCTGGATTATGCATTTTATCCCCATTGGGTACATTTATTTCCTCTCTTTCTGTGAGCATTCTCCCTCCCTCCCTACGTAGCTTGGATCCCAATGGCACCATTTTATTAAAACTCCTGGTGTCTACATCCCAGTCCTTCTTTATACTCCCAGCAAATGCCTCACTCTGTCCTAGCTGTGACAACTTAGCTCTTTTCTCTCAGTTCCTAAATGTCCTAAACTGCAGATTCAGGACACAACCAGTTCACAGTCTCCAGCCTGCATGGACTTGAGTGTTCTTTCCAATTCTTTTACTTGTTCTTGATTGTCGACTGTGTGGGCAGAATGATACCCACAGAGATGTCCCTGTCTTAATTCCCCAAACCTGTAATATGCTACCTTGGATGGCAAAATAAACTTTCCAGATGTGATTAAATTAAGCGCCTAGAGATGAGGGAGATTATCCTGTATTATTCTGTGAGCCTTCAAGGAAATCAGCCCAGAATCTTCATTGCAAGACTGATGCTGAGGCTGAAGCTTCAATACTTTGGCCACCCGATGCAAAGAGCTGACTCATTGGAAAAGACCCTGATGCGGGGAAAGATTGAGGGCAGGAGGAAGAGGGGGTGACAGAGGTTGAGATGGTTGGATGGCATCACCAACCTAGTGGACATGAATTTGAGTAAACTCCAGAAGATGGTGAAGGACAGGAAAGCCTGATGTGCTGAAGTCCATGGGGTTGCAAAGAGTCAGACATGACTGAACAACTGGACAACAGCACCAATCCTGTGAGCCAACGTATTTGCAGGGGTCCTTATATTGATAAAAGGAAGACAGGAGTGTCAGAGTCAGAGCTGGAAAAATGGTGGTGAAGACAAGTCAGATACAGAGAGAAATTGGAAGCTGATACCGCTGGTTTTGAAACTGGAGAATGGGGCACTGACCCAGGTTATGTGGGTCACTTCCATGTTCTGGAAAAGTCTAAAAAAAATTCTTCCCTAGAGCCTCCAGAAGAAACACAGCCCTGCTGACAGCTTGATTTTAGCCCAGTAGGGCCCATTTGGACTTCACATCTCTCGGACCATAAAAAAATTAATTTTACTATAATTTGTTAGAGCAGCAATAGGAAATAGCACAATTATAGTTCCCATTTCTCCAGAAAATACACCAAAACGTCACCTCTCCACCAGTTCCAGATCCTCACTTCTCAGCAGACCACTGCACCTACTATTTTATAAGGAAAAATAGTGAGTCAGATATTTCTTCATCAGTTAGTCACAGGTCCCTTCCCCCACCCTCAGCTCCACACAGACACACAAACACACTCTTCCTTAACACTGTCTTTGGTGAAGAACCATAAATTGGTTTCATGGATCTTTCTCTAGTTTGTCAATTTTCAACTTTATCAGTCCTGCTCTTATCTTTACTAGTGCTTTCTTTTCGCTTGCTTTGGGATTAATTCACTTTTTTTTTTTTCTAATTTCTTACATTTCTTTAAGTGGAAAAACAGACGATTAGTTTGAGATCTTTCTTCTTGTCTAATATAAGCACTTGGTGTTATTCACGTCCCCCTAAGCACGGCTTTAGCTGCATCCCACAAAACATGATATGCTGTTTTCATCCCCATTAAGTTCAAAATATTTTCTAACATCCCTTGTGACTTCCTTTTTGACTCATGGTTGCTTTCATGCTTCTGGTTTAACTGGAAAATATTTGAGATTTTCCCCAGAAGCTTTGTTATTACTTTCTAGTTTAATTCCATTGTGATCCAAAACACCCTTCACTTTCATGCATATTTCTCTGTCAATAAATGTGTTCATGCCCTACCCATTCTTAAAAGTACACCCATCCTTTGGTCCTGTTTTGCCATACCTATTCTCCTCTTACTCCCTTTCGTATTCGCTATCTCCCCGACTTCCTTTCAATTCCCTTCTGAAGCATGTAGTGGTGTTTGGTTTCTTCCTCCTTTCCTGAGCCTGGGCCTGTAGACTCCGATTGGTTCCATAAATTTCTCCATCCTTCTAAGAATCATTCTTTTTGTTTAAACGATCCAGAGCTCATTTCATTTGCTTCTAACCAATAATCCTGACAAGGATCAATTAAAAGTACCAGAAGTGTATCTTAGCCACAGCGTGTCAAAAATTCTCGCCTAGTTTCAGCATCTCATCACTATGGCAACCACACCTTGTGCTATAAAGAAGCAGGTATAGAGGTACAGTGCGCAGAGCCAAGGGAGGAGAGCATTTCGAGGGGGAGGAGGTGATGAACTGGGGCACGTTCTTTTGAGAGGTCAGGTAAAGCGAAGGCTAAAAATGACCATTTGGTTTGGCAACGTGGAGGTCTGCAGTGGAATGGCCACATAATTCATCATATAAACTGAGGTTGTTTTGAAAGTGAAAGGAGTCACAATTAATGAAGCCAGAATCATAGGCCAACTCTGTAACAGGCAAACTGAGACATACAGTGGCCAGGTGAAGATGTCTGAGGGGATCTGTGACTAGGAGGCTGCATCCTTGGTGGGATTTTTATCCCAGGTGCTTGTTCTGGGGGCTGTGAGACCACTCAAAGGTAGACCGAGCAGGGATGCTTCTGAACCAAGCAGGCTCTGGGCCAGTCGTCAGATGGCTCTTCACCCACGCTCAGCTCTGTGCACAAGCCCAGGGGAGATGCTCATGGCACTTGCAGAGGCTGTGATGTGCCACCCATGGGAGTCCTAGCCAATCCCCCAAGCTCCCACTCTTCTCTGATAATCCATCCAAGCATCCATCAAGCGGGAGGACAGTGCTGGGCTCCCCACAGGCTCACCTCCCTCTAGGAGACTGAACCACTCCATTCATGATAAAACGGCTCAGAACGTGGATCTGGGTTTGAATTTTACCAGCTCTATACACTTTGACTTCCATTCCACACACCACTCACCTCCCATCTCTACAGCTGCTCTGACACTAATATCTGTTCTCAACTCTCTTGCTGGTTTTCTCTGCAAGATTTGATTTGCAACCCCATTAAAGCTGCAACCCAGTGATTTCTGATCAGTTCGCCAGCTCCAGGCAACAGTCAGCACTCAGCAGGAGAAGGTTCCCACAAGTGCCCCCTTGTGCCAGCTACAAACTGGCACTTGCCATCTGCCTCTACGAGGATTAATTCACAAGCTATTAGGACTGCTGACCTTCAACACGCACTGACAGGAATTCAGGGTAGAGACCGGGAATGAGACAGAACAGGTCTTCAGATCGGTATCTCCAGGAGAAGATTTTATGAGCCCAATTCTTGCATTTCCTTGTATGTAGACAAGCACTAAAGTCTTCCATGGTGACATCTGCTCCTTGTGACTTCTGCAAAAATAGGTGCTTGATTGCGTGTATTCCCCCTTCACTAAAATCATGTCTATACTGACCTTTCCCCCTACTGTTTCAGAGAAGTTTCTCAAGACTAACTGAGATGCTATCTCCCGGGCTACAGTCCTCAGTTTGGCCCAAAGAAAACTTAGCTCACAGCTCTCACATTGCGCCTTCTTTTTCAGCTGACTCTGTTCACAGCTGACTCCCTGGGCCACTTTGTCTTAGCCGCCTGTTGACACTGCCATTCTTACCTGCCCCGCTCTTCCTGGTTCCTGTCCTTTTCTGTCATCTCCTAACCAGGCTCTAACTTACCCAGAACCCCCTCTTTGGTGCCACGCCTAGGGTCTGATGGACTCCCCCCTTCAGGTTGCCTCCACACCCTGGATCACACTGTCCCCAGCTGCTTTGGGGTCTGCATGCTAGACCCCTCCCCAAGCAGGGCCTGTGCCCCAGCCCAGGACGAGTTGCAGGCAAGTAGTCAGTCCATCCCTGGTCTCCTGCAGCAGAGATGACCCAGATCCCTCGACTAGTTCTCAGGCTCACATCTTAGAAGCATTTCACATCTCGTAATACGTGTCCTGTTCCTAAGGTTCTGTTCCCTGTTCTCAGAGCCAGCAGAGCCAGGCCAGGGAGAGGCCTGCAGTTCCCAAATCCCAGCTTCTGCATTTTTAAGCCACTGATTCAAGCTGTCAGGCCTGTCACATTCTCTCCTGCTCATGGGCATTTTTGTCAGACCTAATTATTTCGTTATATCTCTCTTCCATGGGCAAATCAGCTTTCCAATCAATCCTGTGGCTTATAAAGTGCCTCATTAGCTGCCACAGCTCAGTTGCAGGGGTCCCGCTGTTGCTCGGGATGTGAGTGTATGCGTGTGAGTGACACACAGGGCTGCTGGATTCAGTGGGGCCACCCTTGCTCTGGGGGCCTTGCCCCCCAGGGGGTTCCCAGGGAGACAGGGCAGTTCCTGGGCATGGCGGGGGAGGTGGCAGCCCTGCCCGTGATAGCCTGCCCATTCACAGAGGTTACTGTTTGAGTGAAGCCCCAGCAATGGCCAGCTGCTGGATTCTTGGGCGAAATACTCCAAAATGCAGCATCAACCTCAAAGTGAAAACAGGTAGATCATGTGTTTAAAACTGTGGTCCTGGGGTGGTGGAGCTGAGCTGAAACAGTATCCAGTCACCACACAGCCCAGGGAGGTCCTGGGGAGGCCCCCTGTGCCCCACAGGATGGTGAGGGCCAGGAATCCTCTTTGTCTTCCCCCGCGGGAGCCCCAGGCCCAGTGATGAACAGGCCTACAGGTGTGAGGGTGTGCGTGCAGCTGTGAGATGTGCACCTGTGTGTACATCTGTGGGGGAGCATGTAGGTGTCAGGTGTGTGTGCAGGTGTGGGGGTGTGCACGTGTGTGTACATGTGTGGAGGAGTGTGGAGGTGTTGGATGTGTGTGCAGGTGTGGGGGTGGATCAGGGAGGAAAGCGTTGGAGGTGGGACCTAGGAGGCAAGAAGGAGGAAGCGGGAGGAAGGAGGAAGTGGGAAGAAGGAAAGAAGGAAGCCAGCTCATTTTACAAACATTTACAGAACGACCTCTGGGATATTTCACAAAACCAGCCACCCTTAGGACCGCATCGGTGTGGCGGGATGCATGGCTCACTGCGTCTCCGGGCTCCCAGACCCACCGCATTATTCCCCATATCTGACCAGGTCTGGGTCTCAGTTAACTCCAGGTACAGCTGACCTGCAGTGCCGGCCTTCAGGAGACCGAGAACAGGCCTGTCGAGGGGTGAAGAAGATTAAGAGCCAGGACATAAAGTTGGACTCGAATAAGGAGGAACTACCCACCAGGGACCGAAAGCGCTAGTTACACATGCGAGCGACCCTCAGAGGGAGGAACCCCATTTGTTTCCTTGGAGACCCTCGCCTCCAGATCCTGTTTATCCATGTGATGGCCAGTAACAAAGCCGAGCGTAAACTATAGAAAGGGTCATCAGGGATGCCGGAATCCCATAGGAGTTGGGACACAGAGGATCCTCCACTCACAACAAGGTCAGACCATCCTGGGAGATTTTCTTTTTCCCTCCGCGGCCGGGAGGCTGGGCCCCGCATGGGGCAGGGACTCACTCAGGAGGTGCCTGGTCACATCTCTCCTTCCTGCTGAGGGCTCACCCCCTTTCCCAGGACAGCCCTGAGAAAGCAGTTTGTTCGTGACTTTCAGATGCTCTTGCTTAATAGGAGCAAGAGTGCCCCTCTTCTGATTGTCTCACTTGCCTGCTGCAGCCATCCAGTTGACAACATCACCTGCACTCCAGGGCCTCACCCGCCGGACGGCAAAATTCAACCAGACTGACAGCAAAGCGATGCTCACAGAGGCCTCTGGCTTCCCCTGAGAGCCCCAGGTCCCAGTCCCTCCTCCAAACTTCCCCCTCCCCACTTCTGGGAGCCCCCAAGGGTCTCTCTGCGCTCTGATGCTGCTCGCCATCCCAGGGGTCCTCTGCAGACCCTGTGCCTCTGAGATACTGCATAACACCCACCCCAGCCAGCACCCCACCCCAGGGAACCAAGGCCACACAAGAATTCACTCTGATGGGCATCACGGTACTTCAAAGAGTAGGAGGGAGTCCTGGGGGCCCCCCCAAAGCACTACTCTGCCCCAATAGCTCAGGCCCCTAGGGAGCATTGCCTTCAGCATCATCCCTTAGGGTTCAAATGTGGCCCATGGGACTGAGCTGGAGATGAGACCAGATCCTACCTTCCCCTTCTGCCCTTCCCTGAGCCCCTCCCCTTTCTTTTCCCCATAGAGAGCAACCCGGAAAAAAAAAAGCAACCTGCAGTTTTGGCCACACCAGGGTCTCTGCTGCCCCATGGCTGGACCCTGGTTAAGCTGTGTCCACTTGCCCTGTCCAGGAAGCAAAAGGAGCCATTGGTAGGTGTGTGGGGGCAGGGAGAGCAGAGGACCAAGTCAGGAGACCCCTGCCCATCTCCCTGAACATTAACCGCTGGGCAGCCCTGTGACCTTGGACTCAGAGAGGTGGGCCAAATGTTGCTTGTCATACCTGCCCTGTACTGGGGCAGGTAATACTTGGGCAAACTCTGCAGAAACCTTAATGTGCTCTACACTTGCCAGCTATTGCCTTGATAGATAATAACGCTGATAACCACATTAATAGTAACAGATCAGAATTCTCTGGGGAAAATCTCATTAGCAGAATTTACTTCCTCTCTGGTATATCAAGAAAACAAGTGAGTTCTAAAGACACCTCCAGGCATCGGAAGGGGACAAACTCCCCCTCCCCTCTCCCCAGAACAGGAACTACAGTGGGGACGGCTGTTGGGGGAGGCGGGTGGCGAGTCCCCTCTGAGATGCTGGTACAGCTGGGTGGCGCTTAAGTTGTCAGGGGAGGGGGACAAGTTAGCAGAATCCATCACGGTGTGAGTTTGCCAGGGCTACTCGAACGAGATGAGGCTGAGCACACAGAAAACAAAATGCCCTGCGGTAGCAGCTGAGACAGCAGAGTTGTGTCTCTTGCAGTTCTGGAGGCCTGCAGTCCAAGATAAAGGGGTCTGCAGGGCTGGTTCCTTCTGAGGCCCCTGTCTTTCGCTGGTGGACGGCTGTCTTCTTGCTGCGTCCTCGGATGTCCTAATTCTTTGTGTGTCTGCGTCCTGACCTCTTCTTACAAGGACACCAGTCACACAGACGTCTACTAAAAGATGCACAACGTGAGAGTTGCAAGTTGTTTCATTTGGGGCAAAACGAGGACTGCAGCCTGGGAGACAGCCCCTCAGATAGCTCGGAGAGCCTGCTCCAAAGAGGCAGTGCGGGACGGTCAATATGTAAGATTTTGGTGAAGGGGGAGTTTGATGCAATTAAGCCCTTATTTTACAAAAGGCTTTCTGCTAGTCAGGAGGAGCTGATGTCATCACGAAGGGGTTTAGTGCTTTTTTAGATAGGAGGAGATGCAAAGATGGGGATCATGAACTCAGTTCCTGAAAAATATTTAATATCTAAAGACCTGTTCCACCAGTTTCCCTGGAGCACAGAGTGCCTCAGTCTCCACCCCGAACTCCCTCCGGGGGTGTTGAAGGTCAACAGCTGTGGCAGTGCAGGGCTCAGTCTCCGCAGAGGCAGATGGCAAATACCCTTGGTGGCGGTGTTGCTCAGTCGTTGGCAAATGCTGTTGGCAAGTGCCAATTTGTAGTTGACCCTGGGTTAGGGCTCTCCCACATGACCTCATTTAACCTTAATTACTTCTTTAAAGACCTCCCGTCTCTAAATCCAGTTACATTCTAAGGTCTTGGGGGTTAGGACTTCAATCTATGAATTTGAAGCAGGACACCTCATAACAATCATTATTATTTGATCTTTCCACAGCCCAGTAAACAGGTGGTTAAAAATAAGGAAGTGGAAGAAAGAAAGCGGAGTCGCTCAGTTGTGTCCGACTCTGCGAGCCCGTGGACTGTAGCCTACCAGGTTCCTCCGTCCGTGGGATTCTCCAGGCAAGAGTAGTGGAGTAGGGTGCCATTGCTTTCTCCAAAAGATAAAGAAACAGAGTGAAAAACATCCCATGACTGCCTGGGGCTTTAGGACTTGCTGCCCTCTGGGGGGTGTGGTCAATGGACACTGCAGCTCTGCCAAGGTCAGAGCCTCCCAGGGTGGTCCACCCAGTGAATTGGGAGGATGGCCCTTTCCACCAACGAGGGCCTCCCCTAAGGGGCGGGTCTGCTCCAGGCCCCCATGGCTGGGCAGGGACTTCATAAGGCCTGCACGGTCCGTGGACTGAGAGCTCCCTTGCCCGGCACCCTGACCTCTTCACTGTTGTTCATCCCCAGGAACCGTTTGAGCTCCTCACTCTGCCTCGGCCCCCACAGAGGCGAGCAGAGCTGGGGCTGTGTGACCGCCCTGATCACAGGAAGACACGCCGTGCAGAACAGCCTCCCGTTTGTGCTCACTCATCCTTAGAGGCGTGGGCTGCTGGGGGGAGCAGAGTGACAGCTGTCTCATACACCCCTTAAAAATACTGGAGAGGCTTCCCTGCTGCCTCAGTGGTAAAGGATCTGCCTGCCAATGGGGGAGACAGGGGTTCAATTCCTGGTACAGGAACTAAGATCCCACTTGTCGTGGAGCAACCAAGCCTGTGTGCCCCAACTACCGAAGCCTGTGCACCCCAGAGCCCGAGCTCTGCAACAAGAGAAGGTACCACAATGAGAAGCCCACATGCCACCCCTGCTCATCGAAACTAGGGAAAAGCGCAGGCAGCAACGGAGACCCTGCAGAGTCAAAAATAAATAGAAAGTTTAAAAACTACTAAATCTCCATAAAAAAAAAAAAAAAAGAATCCTGGAAATTGGTGACAATTGATACCCTCATCTGCTCTGGGTTTGCACAGATGTTTTCTGGAGTGGTTCATCAGAAATGGTCGTGGAGACTGGGGCGGGAGACCCCAAGGGTGCAGCGGGTGGGTGGAGGGAAGCTTGTATTCCTCAGGCCTGGACTCACTGTGAAGTCTCAAGCTTAGGGCTCCTCAGCACAGCCCCCTTCCAAGGCCCAGGAAGCGGAGATGCAAATCCCACTGTGCTCCTGAGAATCTGTGCTTTTGAGACTTCTGCCAAAGTCCAACCACGGCTATGTTTTTTCTTAAAGAGAGGCCCTGAAATTGTATAAACTGCAGGTCTCAGGAAACTTAGATCCGCCCTTGCTTTTCACAAATACCCTTCTGGAGATGTTAAAATGTTACCACGGGCACTATGACAGCTGAACTGTGTTTCAGTTGCTATGTTACAAACCCAGAATGAACAGGGAAGGATGGCGAAAGGGAGGGAAATTAACACATGGTTCAGCTGCTAGCGAAAGAGCAGGGCTGGAGGGAGACAAGAGGAGACCTACTGGAGACTGAGAAGGGAGCTTTCACAAAACAAAAACTGAAACAAAAGGACCCCTAGAAATCCTTGGGAGTGGTATGTCTGCCAGATAACAGCATGCAAGGTTACGTGAGAGCGGCCGGGAAACCCACGCTCAGAGCATCTTTGCTGACCTCCTTTCACACCCCAAGGGGAACTTCAGCCCGAAGATAGAGAATAACAGAATGCTGAACTGGGAAAAACGCAGAACTGCCGAGACGGCAAGTTGTGCTCGGAGTGTGTGTGAGCTCACTCGTGTGCCACTCTTTGCAACCCCATGGACTGCAGCCCGCCAGCCTCCTTGGTTCTTGGGATTTTTCCAGGCAAGAATACTGGAGCGGACTGCCATTTACTTCTCCAAGGGATCTTCCTGACCCAGGGGTTGAACCTGCATTTCCTGTTTGGCCGGTGGACTGAGCCACCTGAGAAGTCCCTAAATTGCGCTCAGGCCACCTGCAAAATCTTCCTGGGGCTGAGAGCTGCTCACAGACCTTGCCCCCTCCTCGCCGACCGGGGTCCCACACCCGCCAGCCCTGCAGATGTCTGGGGCCATTGAAGGGAATACAATTGCCCCTGCTAAGTTTTCCTTTCATGAAGCCCTTCAAAAGTGGTTTTCTCACAAAAAGAGCGGTGGTGATTTCCCATAAAAATGCTGTCTTGTAATTCTCATGCAAGTCGGGGTGGGGGTGGTACGGGGTGTGGAGGCAGACCCCCTGGATGCCCAGCTTCCTCAGGCAGTGAAAACAATCATCAGACTGTTCTAGCCCCAGCTGCACCCTGACTAACTAAACAAATGACTCTGGGCTTCTCACTCAACCCCTCCCATCTCAGTTTCCCCATCCTTAAAAAGGAATCCTGGTATTTTTTTTAAGAAGCTCAAAAGCAGTCATGCTTCTGAGAGAGCTAGGAAAACCCGAGTGCTATCCAAACATGAAGACTTTATCCTTCACAGTTTTGTGTTTTGGTGTGCAGATTTTGGTAGTAACATAACCCAAAATTATACTGGAGCCAGGAGCAAGTTTTCTAGATAAATTCTCTCTAAGGAGATCATGAGTCTATCAAGGCTGTGTCTGGCCTGATATTCCCCCATTTCTACACATGTGCCCATTTGTCTTCCTCATCTTTCAAATCCTTTGGTTTGGCCATGTTGACAATCACCCTGCTCTTATCTTTGCCCTTCATAATTCAGACCTGCCTGCTAGATTCATCGCTCAGCTCAGCAAGCTGCAGACTTTCCAGCAGCCTCTGAGCTAGAC
The DNA here is from genome assembly GCF_001704415.2 of Capra hircus. Classification (NCBI taxonomy): domain Eukaryota; kingdom Metazoa; phylum Chordata; class Mammalia; order Artiodactyla; family Bovidae; genus Capra; species Capra hircus. Next base: position 6,390,360 of record NC_030810.1, on the reverse strand, counting down.
CTGAGATGTGTAGGGAAAACATCCAGGCAGACGCTGGTTGCAAAGCAGTGAAGCCTCTTCTGCTATGGGGCTAGGTACCCCGAGCTCTGGGAACACCAAGCAGGCTGTGCGTGGGAGAAGGACCAAGTTTCATGAGTATTTTCTTACTTATCTTTCCTGAAGCCTACAAATTTGCACAGATCTTTGAGGTGACCAAATCCATATGAGTTTGTTGAAAATGGGTTAGAAAACAGAGACATTTGAAAACAATCACTTACAAGAAAAAACTTATCCCAGGTTTAACATATAATTAAATCATTGGTGATCCAAGGACACTTTAGAGGGGAATATAAGGCATGAGGGGTTTCCCTAGTGGGGCAGTTGGTAAAGAATCTACCTGTCAGTGCAGGAGATGAGGGATCAGTGCCTAGGAAGGGAAGATCCCCTGGAGGAGGGCAGGGCAACCCACTCCAGTATTCCTGCTGGGAAAATCCCACGGACAGAGGAGCCCGGCAGGCTACAGTCCATGGGTCAAAAAGAGTCAGACACGACTGAGCAGTTGAACACATACTCATATAAAGCCATGAGTTCTGAGTGAAAGCAAAGGCAGACGGCACGAGTCAACTAGACTTCAAAAGATGGTCAGCAATGATCTCACCAGCTGAGACCAAGGTCTTTCGTGAGGACTTAACACACCCAAATTTTCATTTTGTGGAATTAAAAGAGCTTTGTAAGTCAGCTGTGAGTTAGATCACTTGCAACAACTTTTAAAAGTCAGGCATTGCGTTTGATGTGAAGTTATTTTGTGAAGAACACATCATCACAGAACAATAGGTCCTTATAACAAATGGGCTGGATCATCAGTGTTAACTTCACTGCTTAATGGGTTCGGAAGCCACTCAATTCTAAAAGCATGCCCACCCACTGTTATGAAAAATAAATGAGAGGCCATCCTTAGAGCAACACGTATAAAGCCCAACCAGGGAAAGACTCATGTAGGTTTCACCTTCGCAGGACATTCTGCCCTGCTCTGCTCTCTCTGGGGACTTGAATCTAGACCCTACTTGTCACTGAGGGCCACCTAGTTAGGACCCTCCTTATCCCAAGTTGTTCAGCCGCGAAGTCAGGTCTGACTCTGCGACCCCATGTGCTTCCAGGCTTCCCTATCCTTCGCTATCTCCCAGAGTTTGCTTAAACTCATGTCCATTGAGTAACCTTTATCTCAAGACCTGGGTTCAAATCCCAGCTCTGTTACTCCCCACCCTTGCAATCTAATTCTCTGATTTCTCCAAACTTCTATTTTCTCAGCTAAACTGGAGATAATGTTGCCTGGTCTCAGGGTTGCATTGGGAATTCATCCTGACGCTGTGTGCTTAGCTCAGAGGCATTTCCAAAGTGCTCAGTAAAAGATAAATATTATTATGAGATAGATATTATTATTAATTAATGTTCCCTGAAGGAGTCCCATTCACACAAAGCGTTGCCAAGATTGCAGGAAGGATTAACACGGCAAGAAGGATTTACATTAAACATCTCATCTAACTAGGATAATGGCCAAAACAAATGACAGATTCTTAACTAAGGAAATCCCCCTGCCCAGCTCTTGTCAAGCAGATTCTCTTCCAAGCTCCACCTTTAAATCATGCCGTCCTTCTGTGTACCCTTGCACACAGAATGTAATACAAATCGCAGCCTCTTTCCTTTCTGCTCTTGTTGCCTCTCTCTCTCTCTTTCAGGTGCTTGTTGTTCACAGTTTAAGAACAGCATCCAGGTCTTCGCCACAGGCCTTTCTAGAGCTTTGGGTTCTTGAGCCCCTGAAGGCTGCTGTACAGACTCACACACCGGAGGTTCACTCCTGTCCCGTGAGCGCTCAGAGGAAGACCAGCTGTCCCTGCTCTGCCTCCCCTTCCAGAATCCCGTGTTAGAGAGTTGGGGCAGAAGTAATCTGATGGACCACTCGCGTGTTTGTGTCTTTGTGCTTTTGTTTGTTTAACTGGGAAGAGAATTTCCAGATTATGTGGTTGCTGCAGTCCTGTCTTCACCAGGCGCTCCTCACCTGGCAACAGCAGCCTGAGATTATGCATCAAAGAACAGATTTAGCATTTATTTGAGAGTTTTTCTTATGCTGCTGACAATCATGCATGTTTTATATACATATATGTGAAAGTGAAAGTGAAGTCGCTCAGCCGTGTCCGACTCTTTGCGACCCCGTGGACTGTAGCCCACAAGGCTCCTCTGTCCACGGGATTCTCCAGGCAAGAATACTGGAGAGTGGGTTGCCATTTCCTTCTCCAGGGGATCTTCCCAACCCAGGGATCGAACTCAGGTCTCCCGCATTGCAGGCAGACGCTTTAACCTCTGAGCCACCAGGGAAGCCCCTATATATATATATATATATGTATATATATATATATATATATAGTAAGTCAACGTGTATGTTTGTCTATATGTGTGTGTGTGCAAATAGCAAGCCAATGTATAAGCAGAAAACACCAAATCACAAACATTGATGGACAGATCCCAAAGTCCATCTAATATTTCGAAAGCTGTATACACACACACACACACACACACACACAGGCTTACTATTTGTACAGTTTCAGGTTATGTGGTTGTAGAGTTCAATCTATGCCCCAACATGTGTGTTTCTAAGACATGGATTTCTGTGCCCCTCTGTGTTTTCCAAAGCTCTCCCGCGTTTCAAACATGAAACGAAGCTCTGGACACAGTCACTGCTCGGAAGCAGTACCTGTTTCCGCAGACACAGGTTCATTTTCCTGGTATCAATACAAAGCGTACCCAGTGTAACCTCAGGTCATAACTGTTCTCTCTCAGACAAAAAAGCGATAGCAACCAATGCAGAAAGCTTGTGCTTATAAGAAGCAATTTCAGTGATGATTCCAAGAGTCATCCCCCGCAGAAGAGACCCAGCTGATCAGCTCGAAGCAAAAGCCAGGTAGAGTTTTTGAATGTGTCTCCACAGTCAGAATGCTAGCCACCCTGGGTCTCTGTTGACACTTGACTGAGCAGCCGCTGTTCCAACGGTGCCTCCAGCTCTTGGGTTTGGCATCCAGCGTCCATTAGTCTCCAAGGTGATCCTGGGCGGCCAGAACCTTCCTATTAACAGCCCTGGCTGTAATTTACTGCGCTGGTTTGTACGCCGCAATTTCCAGCCCTGCTATAAATCCTGTCTCTGTTCTCAGGCTCAGAGAAGCCTTTCTACATCTTGCCACCATTGCACAAACGTCTGCGGAGCCTGCTTTTAATAAACAAAGAGTGACTGGCAGAGGGCCAGAGAATAAAAACGGTGAGCAATATAAAATTTATCTCGAAGAGCTCTTCTTCCTGTATCTGAATTCTCCCCCAACTCCTTCTACCCCAATCAGAATTGCTATTTTGCCTTTACACCCCTGGGTCCTTAAAGAAAATAACAAGCCAATTTATCCATACCAACACAGGGCAAGATCTGGTTGCAAAGTGGGTCAGATGGGGAATCGAAGATGCCTTTCATTCTTCCCCCTTTTTGATACACAAGGCTGTCCATGCCTGAAGCTTCATCTTTGAAAATATTTGGACTTTCAATGTCTGCTTCAGTCTTCCCTGGAGCTTCAGTTACAAAGGCCCTATCTGTGCCCCAGAAATGGAGAGTCTCCTTGCAGGACCCCCTCAGAAACAAGGACTGTCTACATGGGGACTAAGAGCCCCAAACAACGTAGGATTGTGGACCCATAGGGAGGGCCATGCTGGGTGGGAGGCTCCCTGGGGGCCATTGTGAAATTCTCAGAAATTTCTGAGCCTAGATCCTGTATTTTCATTCCACACTGGGTATAAATTTCACTAACCAGTTTCACAAACATGTACCAGTTCTCGCAGGATTTATCAAATATCTCTTCATAGGTGGTACATATGAGGCCGGTTCACCGATTTCGCCACTTTTAGTCAACGGAGATATAAAAATGCCCCTTGTTCAAGTGCCCAGGGACAGGAGACCTATGTGGCCTGAAAACCAAAGAGTTCATCCAATTCAGAGAGATAAGGTGACTGCTATTTAGACCGCCCACAGTAGGAGCCAGGCACCACAATGGACACACCCTCTAATCTTCTCAACACCCTTGGAAGGTTGATAGTTCAGTTTGGTGGATGGAGAGACTTGAGAACAGGGAGGGACTCTCACCACGGAACAGTGTCTTGAACACATCAGAGGTTCATTAAATCTTCACTGAATATTGTTTTAAGATGTTCTTAATTTGTTGCATTGAAGACAGATCTTGAGGTAATAAAATAGGCAGCCTACACCTGAGCATGAAATGCTTGAACATGAACTGTTCATTCAGCCAACACCTACTGGGCCCCTTCCATATACCAGTGCCCTGCTTGGCACCTAACTGGTCCCAAGCACAGCTCCAGGCAGCATCTGCTGGTATTACATGGGATGCTCCATGGCCCACCTGGATGACGGGTCCATTTTCAGTTGGGACCGCACAAGAAAAAGACTCCCGTCTTCCTAAAGGGATGGAACAGATTGAACAAAGCCTTCCATCAGCACAATCCAGGAGCAGGCGTTGACTGTGGCAGGTAACACAGACTCATGAACAGAGATCACTAAGTGAAAAGGAGACGGTACTTTGGTGAAAACAAGTCAAGCAGGCAGCCAGTGGTTCTGGAGAGCAGACTGGAGGGAGCCTGCCCGGCGATCTATCTATTTCTGCTTCAAGTGAGCTATAGCGTTAGAGCCAGGGCTAAGAATTATTCCCTAGTAGCTATAAGGAGGCTTTTTAAAAAGTGCTATATTTTTAGCACAATCGCTATAGAATAAGAACAATGGGAAACAGAAAATCAGCAGAAATTGGGAGAAAAGGAGACGGCTCAGCAGTGAGATAATCCCTTTGACACGTGGGACGAGGGCTCTCGTGGCTCTGTGAAGAGGTGGGCAGGTGAACAGTCTTCTTGGCTGCTGGACATGGTGAAGCCTAGTGATGGCACCATCACCGGAGTGAGGTTCTCAGCACAGCATCAACAGAATCTTTTGTCATTTCATGTTAGCCTCTGTTAAAGACACTTACCAGGCATGGCAGGTCTTCCCTGGCAGCTCAGTGGTAGGGAACCTGCCTGCCAGTGCAGGAGACATAAGAGACGTGGGTTCAATCCCTCGGTCAGGAAGATTCCCCTGGAGGAGGAAATGGCAACCCACTCCAATATTCTTGCCTGGAAAATTCCATGGACAGAGGAGCCTGGTGGGCTATAGGCCATGGGGTCTCAAAGAGTCAGACACGATTTAGCGACTAAACAACAGTGCCACCAAGCATGACACACACTCCATCAGTTATGGAAGATCTTTAAGACTCGGGTACCCAGAATCCAACAAACTCCCTTTAGGAATCCTGTTTTCACAAGACATCACAATGGAGATGTCATTCATTATCAACTGACCCCTTCATGGCAAGTGACACAGAATCAAATCACCCAAAAGACCAGAAATAGAAATTTAATAAAGGTGGTAAAAACAAACACTTTGCAAGTTACAGAATTCATTCTTTGCTTTCGAACTATAGTGCCAGAGAAGACTCTTGAGAATCCCTTGGACAGCAAGGAGATTGAACCAGTGAATCCCAAAGGAAATCAACCCTGAATATTCATTGGAAGGACTGATGCTGAAGCTGAAGCTCCAATACTATGGCCACTTGATGTGAAGAGCTGACTCATTGGAAAAGACTCTGATGCTGGGAAAGATTGAGAACAGGAGGAGAAGGGGATGACAGAGGATGAGATGGTTGGATGGCACCACCAACTCAATGAACATGAGTTTGAGCAAACTCCAGGAGACAGTGAAGGACAGGGAAGCCTGGCGTGCTGTAGTCCATGGGGTCACAAAGAGTCAGACATGACTTAAACACCTGAACAACAACAAATAATTTTTCTGTCTTTACATCAGAACCCCATGTCCCTGAGAGATCCTAATCAATTTCTCTCTCCAATATAAGTGAAAAGTAAAAAGCTTCCTTTTAAAAAATAATGTTCCATTTATTCATCAGTAACATTGAACATTTTTTCATAAGTGTAGTTTCTATAAAGATTTCTTCTTTTGTGAATTCCCTCTTTTCAGATATCACCAATTTTTCTTTGGATTATTTTTCTTATTGACTTGTCTGTCAGAAACGATTAAAATATTTTCTCCAGTTTTAATGGATCTGATAAAATTTTGACATCTTTTACCATTCAGAAGTTTGGGGATATTATGGTTTTATTTCGATTCACTTTGGTTTTTAAGTTTTACCCAGTCTTGCATCAATCATTTTAGCCTTGTTCATATGCTAAGAATGGTTCTTCTCAACCCAGAATTATAAAGAGGTTTTGTTTTGCCTCCTTCCAGGGTAAGAGGCTATTTTATTTGTTTGTTTCTGTTGGGGAGGAGGAGGCTGTTTGTTGTTCATTATTTGTTTGTTCATTCAGAAGCCTGACTCATTGCTCTCAGAGCAAGAAACAAACTCGGACAAATCTGTTGTTAGGAAGCTCAGACTTCATGTGAGGGAAGGTCATGGTGGCCTTCTAGTGGAGGACAGGGTGATTAAGTTTCTGGGGCAAGTCCGAAGTCTAGGGCCAGCAAGAGGAGTTTAGAACACGACCCTCTTCAGTCACTGGCCTCCTCTCTCAGATACGCTCAATGCCATTCCCCAAGCTCCAGTGCCAAGACAAGCCAGTTCTGAAACTGTTTTGACATTTGTAAATAGCGGAGGTTCCAATACACCAAACTCCAAATGACTTTTCTAACCGTTTCATTGTTGTTTCCTGGAATTCTATTTTACCAAACATTGCTCGAGTAAGAGAGATTGATAAAACATCTTGGGAAGCAAAGATTTTCAATTTAATGGAATATGAACTTTCTTAAGCATCTGCCAAACCCTTAATAATTCTCTCCATGGCCCATTGAGAAAATGTATCCATCCATTCAAAGACAAACCCAAGCCTATCTATTTTGAACCCAGACCCTGTATCACAAACCGTGATCAGCTTATTGCACCCATAGTGCCTGAATCGACGTCCTTTGCAATGTGGTTTAGTAGGCTGTGCCATCAAGACACAGTGTCTGTTCCCCTGCTCTTGAACCTGGGCTGGCCTGGTGACAAGCTTTGCTCAGCCAAGTGTGTCAGAGCTAACACCGTTCACAGGAGCCTGTGGGATTCCCTCTCACTTCTTCTCTCCCTTTTTCAGCCCTACCATGGCGAGATGCTAACAAGCCCAAGTTTGTCTGCTGGAGGGATGTGAGTGACCTCATGCAGCAAAGCCGATCGTCCCAGGGGTGCCTGCAGAGGCCCCAGCAGAGTTCAGTACAACCGCTGAGCTTAGCTTAGCTCAGCGGAGCTCTGAGTCCCCCAATTCACCTGTGGTGGTTTAGTTGCTAAGCTGTGTCTGACTCTTTCAACCCCATGGACTGTTGCCCACCAGACTCCTCTGACCATGGGATTGTCCAGGCAAAAGTACTGGAATGGGTAGGCATTCCCTTCTCCAGTGGATCTTCCCGACCCAGGGATCGAACCCAGGTCTCCTGCATTGCAGGCAGATGATTTACGAACTGAGCTATAAGGGAAGCCCAATTCACCTGTGAAAGTGAAGTCACTCAGTCATGTCCGACTCTTGGCACCCCCCTGGACTGTAGCCTACCAGGTTCCTCTGTCCATGGAGTTTTCCAGGCAAGAGTACTGGAGTGGGTTGCCATTTCCTTCCAGGGCATCTTCCCAAACCAGACACCGAACCTGGGTCTCCCGTTTTGCGGGCAGAAACTTTATCATCTGAGCCCGTAGACTTGGGCAAAAATTAAAGTTGGTTGTTGCCACTGAGGTTTTCTGGTTGTTTATTACCTCGCATCATTGTATCAATAGATAATTAATATTCATAGTTGATATTAATTGTTCCAAAATGTGTATCAGTGGTGTACAGTCAAGAATGAAAAATGCAAATAACCCGTGCCATCCAGAAAGGTTCAGTGTAGTGGGGAGCACAGACTTGCAAGGCAGCACCCAGGACACAGTGTGTGTGCCTCATGGCCTCTATGCCAGCTGTGACGCTGTGAGGCTATGAGAGTGTCCTCTGCTGGCACAGAAAGGGGACACCCTCAGGGGTCAGGGGATCGAAGAAGACTTCCCAGGGCGGGGGATGAGTCTTGAAGGAAGGTCTTTGACTTTGCACACGCAACAGTCCAGGGCTCGACAGGCACAAACAGTGCCGGGTTTTGGTAGAACAGTGGTCTAGATCAGAGTGGAGACGGGTCTCACTTGCCGTCTCCTGGAGGCCCTGAAAAACCTCAGGTCTCTGAGCTCCACCCCAGAGTCTCTGATTCAGGAAGCTGGGATGGAGCCCAGGAATCTGCTTTTCTAACCAGTGTCTGGTGGTGCTGGTGTGGCTGGGCTCAGAGCCACGGGTGTAGTGATTGAGGGATCAGAGTCCAGACTTCACCAGATGAACCCGAGCTCCAATTCTGTCGTCTCTTGCAGACTGTGAGACACTGAGAAAGTGACTCAATTTCTCTGTCTCAGTGTCCTCCCCCGAAAAGCAAGCATCATGACACTGATCACTGTAAAGAATAGATGTGAACATTACTTGAGTTAATGCTTTGAAAGCACTTAGCGCAGAGCTGAGTAGCCAGGAACATTCAGGAAGCATGAGCCATCACTGTTGTGCGTATTATGTAAATGGTTACTACGGCGATTTCTGAGCACTGCTGGGGCTCAGAGGAATGACCAGACAGGCGGGGAAGGGTGACTGGATGGGCAAGAGGGGCCTGGGCTTGAATTTTGTTCCATAGGCTACCTGGAGGCATAGAGGGTGTGTGGGAGGTGTAACACAATCAGATTCATGTTTCAGAAAGATAATTTGATTACTGCAGTGAACACCGGGATGTATGTATCCTCTCAGACCATGATTTTCTCTGGGTATCTGCTCAGGGGTGGAATTGCAGTATCGTATGGCAGCTCTAGCTTTAGCTTTTTAAGGAACCTCTGTGCTGTTCTCCGTAGCGGCTGCACCAACTTACATCCCCACCGTCACTGTAGGAGGGTTCCCTTCCCTCCACACCCTCTCCAGCACTAATGGTTGACCACCCATAAAGTGAAAGTGTTAGTCGGTCAGTCGTGTCTGATTCTTTGAGACCCCATGGAGCCTGCCAGGCTCCTCTGGCCATGGGATTCTCCCAGCAAGAACAGTGGAGTGGGTTTCCATTTCTTTCTCCAGGGTATCTTCCCAACCCAGGGATCGAACCCAGGTCTCCTGCATTGCAGGCAGATTCCTTACCATCTGAGGCACCAGGGAAGCCCATTGACCACCTGAAACTATCACAACATTGTTAATCAGCTCTATGATACTATGAAACAAGTTTTTAAAGCAAGTGGGACCTGATTAAACTTAAAAGCTTCTGCACAACAAAGGAAACTATAAGCAAGGTGAAAAGACAACCCTCAGAATGGGAGAAAATAATAGCAGATGAAACAACTGACAAAGGATTAATTTCCAAAATATAAAAGTAGCTCATACAGCTCAATACCAGAAAAACAAACAACCCAATCAAAAAGTGGGAAAAAGACCTAAAGACATTTCTCCAAAGAAGACATACAGATGGCTAACTAACACATGAAAAGATGCTCAACATTGCTCATTATTAGAGAAATGCAAATCAAAACTACTACAAAATAGCACCTCACACCAGTCAGAATGGCCATCATCAAAAAGTTTACAAATAATAAATGCTGGAGAGGGTGTGGAGAAAAGGGAACGCTCTTGCACTGTTGGTGGGAATGTAAATTGATACAGCCACTATGGAAGATGGTATGGAGATTCCTTTAAAAACTAGGAATAAAACCACCGTATGACCCAGCAGTCCCATCACTAGGCATATACACTGAGGAAATCAAAATTGAAAGAGACACATGTATCCCATTGTTCACTGCGGCACTATTTACAATAGCTAGAACGTGGAAACAACCTAGATGTCCATCCACAGATGGATGGATAAAGAAGTTGTGGTGCATATACACAGTGGCATATCACTCAGCCATAAAAAGGAGTGCATTTGAGTCAGTCCTAATGTGGAGGATGAACCTAGAACCTATTATACAGAGTGAAGTGAGTCAGAAAGAGAAAGATACATACTGTATTCTAACACATATATATATGGAATCTAGAAAAACGGCCCTGAAGAATTTATTTACTGGGCCACAAGGAAGAAACATAGAGAATAGATTTACGGACATGAGGAGAGGGGAGGAGAGGGTGAGATGTATGGGGGCGGGGAGTTTTTAAAGAAAGATCATTTGGGCGGCAGAGTAGAGGGTGAGGTGGTGGAGAAAGGTAGGCGGTGGAAAGGCATCAGGTGGTCTCCGTGCCCACCTTGATGAGTGATGGCCACTCCCTGTGGGCAGTCTGTCCAGCTCAGGAAGCGGACATCAAGGTAGCACAAGCCTCCAGGCCGAATGCTCCTCCTCTCCCTCCTCTCCCTCCTCTTCCTCCTCTTCCTCCTCCTCCTCTCCCCCTCCCCTCCTCCCTCCTCCTCCTCCTTCCACCTCCTTGTCTCTGTCTCTCTGCTCCCATCCAACCCTTCAGCAAATCCTATTGGCCCAACATTTACAACATCACCGACTCTTCTGTGTCTGGCCCCTCCTCCATCCTCATCCTCAGTCAAGGTCCCACCATCTCCTGCCCAAATGACCCCGGTTTCCTTCTCTCTTTCCACTATGTTTTAGTTGTTCAGTCGCTCAGTTGTGTCCAAGTCTTTGAGACCCCACAGACCGCAGCAGGCCAGGCCTCCCTGTCCATCACCATCTCCCAGAGTGTGCTCAAACTCGTGTCCATTGAGTCAGTGATGCCATCCAACCATCTTGTCCTCTGTCATCCCCTTCTCCTCCTGCCCTCAATCTTACCCAGCATCAGGGTCTTTTCTAATGAAAAGAAAAGAGAAGCCCCTAGTCAGCCACAACAACAGGACCATTCACCTGACCTGAGGGCACGAGCGCTACCTGGTCTGCCTGAAGCTTGGTGGGTCTAGGGAGTGGGTACCACTTACCAGGATCCAGAAGGGAGGCTTCATCAGTCGGGTACAGCCTGGAGGAGAGTCATGTTTCATGACTACAGTTTGTGTTAAGGGGGGAAATCTACATCTCATTGCACAATTTGTTCGCATTTCTCTCCACCTCTCATGACTTCTGAGAAGTCCCATCTGGACAGTTTTGAGACTCAGAGGCAACACTGACGCTCCCTCCTCCACCCAGGTCCTGGGGTCAGGAATGATGAATGGAAGGTCAGGAGAGAAGCTGCTGTTTACTGACTAAATGCTATCCATTCCCAGGCAACAGGGAGGAAAGGCTGATAAAGCACTCCCCCATCTGCCACGGGCAAAACCTTTAGCAGAAAGGTATCTCACCATCCTTATTAATAAAGCTCAGGGTCAGAAAATGGCCCAACATCCATAGGACAAGCTCCACTCAAAGCTTCAAAGCTGACTAAGCTTGTTTAGAACCCATCATTGAATTAAAAAGGAAGATCAAGCACGTTAGATGTTGAAAAAAGCTTTAGCTACGAGGGATAAGCATTGAAGGTTTCAAAACTGGAATTATTAATAGATCTTTTCTTTCGTTCTTTTTAATTTTTTGTTGAAATATAGTTGATTTATAATGTGTTTATTTCAGGTGTGCAGCAAATTGATTCAGTTTACATATAGATACATTCTTTTATATACATTCAGTTTATATATAGATAGATAGATAGACACATTCTGTTTTGTGCTCTTTTCCACTATGGTTCATCACAGGATACTGAATGTAGTTCTCAGTGCTACCCATAGGACTTGGCTGGTTCTCTCTCCTGCATGCAACCGCTTACACCTGCTGACCCCGACTCCCCACTCCATCCGTCTCCCAACTCCCTGCCCCTGGGCAGCCGCAAGTCTGCCCTCTGTGTCTGTGCATCTCTCGGTGTTCTAGACAGGCTCCTTTGTGTCACGTTTTAGATTCCACAGGTAAGTGATGTCATACGGTGTTGGTGTCTCTCTGACTTCGCTCCGTGTGATGGTCTCTAGTTGTGTCCAGGTCACTGCAAATCACACTACTTCATTCTTTTCATGGCTGAGTAGTATTTCATTATCCGTTTGTACCACATCTTCTTTATCCCGTCATCTGTTGATGGACACAGGTTGGTTCCCTGTCTTGTCGATTGTGAACAGTGCTGCTATGAACATGGAGGTGCATGCCTCGTTTTGAATTATAGATTCGTCCATATATGTGCCCAGAAGTGGGATTGCTGGATCATATGGTAGCTCTATTAGGTTATTTCTGATGTGTGATCCATATTGTACAAATGTCAGCCTCCAAGCAAAAGCCTGTCAGACTTAGGAAGAAATAAGCATTTAAAGGTTTGCAACACCAGCTTGAGGAAATCCCATGTAACTGGTGCTGAATTTCTTCTCTCCATTCATGGCAACTGTGGGCAGTGGGGAATGAAATTAGGAAACCACCTCTGCACCACGAAGCTTTTCTTAACGCCTGAAAAACATAATTTACACTCTTGCAGCATGATATCTTAGAAATGTTCAAGGCGGTGAAATAGCCACTTATGCAAATGATTGATATGGGTCTCAGATTCCTAACTTTACTCCATGGTAAAGATCTGCCAAGCAGGAGTTGCGGGTTTGATCCCTGGGTCAGGAAGATCCTCTGGAGGAGGCAATGGGAACCCACTCCGGTATTCTTGCCTGGAGAATCCCATGGGCAGGGTAGCCTGGTGGGCTATAGCCCACGAGGTTGCAAAGAGTCAGACACAACTTAATGACTAAATAACAACAACAACAAAAAAATCTGACTAGTCTAATAAGAGGATGATGGCTGGCGCATCATTTCTAGAGCAAGGGGAGGGTGACAAGTAATGAGTGTGTATGAAATACAGTCTGTGATCAGCACACCAGAAAGCAAGGCCACTGGAGGGGGTGTTTGGGCAGGGCCTCCCCTGCCTTTTGGACTCGGGGTCTGAAGTTGGCAATGAGTAGAAAGAACACAGATGAAGTGTTGGGGACATGGTTAAGACATCACCTGTTCCTGGTCTTCTTGGAGGGTGGAGTCCATGGAGATGGGACCTGGCGTGGCCTCAGGCAGAGCAGACAGTCTCAGGTGGGCTCAGGGTATTGGCCCTTTCTCTGTGGCTCTCACTCTAGAGCATCAGTCCCTCCATCCCAGGTCCTTCCAGCTTCTGGATGTGTAGGATTTTCTGAAATGCGTGGAGTAGACTCAAACTTTTCAGCTTCAACAAATCAAGCACTGATGTTTCTAAACTTGAAATGCAGGTTTCAGTCTCATTCCAACTTGACTTTGTGCATTTTCTGTGGCTGTTGCAACAAATTGCCACCAATGTGGTGGCTTAAGACAACACGAATGTGTTTATTATCTTATAGCTATGCAGGTTAGGAGTCCTCTTGGGGGTCTCTTTTGGCTCAAATGAAGGTGTCCGCAGAGCTGAGCTCCTCTCTAGAGGCTCTGGGAGACACTATTATCCATTCCCCTGCCTTTTTCAGCTTCTAGGGAGCCCCTGTACTCTTCGGCCCATGGCTCCTTCATCTTCAGAGTCAGCCAGCAATGGGCTGGGTCCTCACGGACCATCACTCTCACCTGCTTCCAAGGTCATATCTTCTCCGACTCCTCCCACTTTTAAAGAACCTTGTGTTTACATTGAAAGTGAAAGTGAAACTGAAGTCGCTCAGCCGTGTCCGACTCTTTGTGACCCCCTGGACTGTAGCCTACCAGGCTCCTCCCTCCATGGGATTCTCCAGGCAAGAGTACTGGAGTGGGTTGCCATTTCCTTCTCCAGGGGATCTTCCCGACCCAGGAATCGAACCCAGGTCTCCCACATTCCAGGCAGACACTTTAACCTCTAAGCCACCAGGGAAGCCCTGTGTTTACATTGGAGCCCATTAAGATAATTCAGGAAAATCTCCCTATTATAAGGGCAGCTGTTTAGCAACCTTAGTCCCACCTGCAGCCTCTGTTCACCTTTGCCATGTAATGTACCTGTTAACAGTTCAGGGATTAGGGCACAGACAACTTTGGGGGTTATCATTCTGAGGTAGGAGATAGAAAGGTCCCTGGCCTGGACACCTGGTGCTTGTTAAGTGAATTAAAATTCAAGCTTTGTTCTCACCCAGACAGTCCAAGGACAAAGCTAGTGGCAAAAGCTGAGCTCTTCTAAAGAGATAAAGCACCCATTCCTGAGGTCAAGGAAGAGTTTCCTGTCTGCATACAGGCAGGAAGGCTTTTGGGGGATGGAAAGGGGAGGTCGCCCCGGCCTGTAATGAGTCTGGACAAGCTCCCATAGGCCTCTATGGTGGGATCCGTCTTAGAAAAAAGTTGCACATGCATCTTGAGGAGGGGCCTAAGACTGGTCAGGTGTGGAGAAAGAAACAAGCTAATTGGTCATGTGTAAACAAAGACCCGGAAGGACCATGCTCTAAAAAGTGATGTAAGTCCCCTCTTTACTACGGTCCTTACCTAGGATGCCCACACTCCTCTCCTGTGTATCTCTGCCTTGCCTCTGAAATAAACAAACTGTTTCTCTGGGTGCTCGCCCATGTATGGTGCTGTACCTCTAACAATAAACTTTGTGTCTCTTTTGCAGTTTTTGCCTCCTTGAAACATTCTTAGTTCTAGAGGAGGGTTATAATCAGGAAACTTTGCTTCTAGCCTCCAGCCGCTGGTGGGCTGGCAGTTAGGTTCTATTCCTGGACAGGGAAATAAGATCTTGATTTAAGACTACTGTGCCTCTGAGAACAGTTCTCCCTACTACATTAACTAAATAAACCATTAAGGTACCCCATACTCAGAGGACATTTACACACATATACACCCTCCACACACACACACCCTAGCAATATTTCAGGCTTAAATTCCAAGACAAGGTGGGTAGCTGGCTCACTTGCCTACCACGCCCCAGCCAGTGATTACCCTCCTTCTTATAACTTTGTGCCAAGTACTCAGGTAACAAAGCAGGGCCAGGAGAGACCCCCACCCCCACCCCCCACCATATCCTCCGTCTGTCTGTTGTCTGTAGAAGACCTTTAGCCAAAGAATAGATTTAATCAGAAACATAGAAAAATATAGAAACAAATGGTCAAACAAGATAAAATAATAATAGTTTAGCCGTTAAACAGTCAAAGATTTTTAGTTTCTCCTCAAGGTCTGCAGATAATATTCTGAGTTATTTTCTTTCAGCTGTTTTGCAGATACTGAAACCCCCACCATACGGACCAAATTAACTACATGATGATCAGACTGTAGCTACGACATCAGTTCAGTTCGGTTCAGTTCAGTCGCTCAGTCGTGTCCGACTCTTTGCGACCCCATGAATCTCAGCACGCCAGGCCTCCCTGTCCATCACCAACTCCCGGAGTTCACTCAGACTCACGTCCATCGAGTCAGTGATGCCATCCAGCCATCTCATCCTCAGTTGTCCCCTTCTCCTCCTGCCCCCAATCCCTCCCAGCATCAGAGTCTTTTCCAATGAGTCGACTCTTCACATGAGGTGGCCAAAGTACTGGAGCTTCAGCTTTAGCATCATTCCTTCCAAAGAAATCCCAGGACTGATCTCCTTCAGAATGGACTGGTTGGATCTCCTTGCAGTCCAAGGGACTCTCAAGAGTCTTCTCCAACACCATAGTTCAAGAGCATCAATTCTTCGGTGCTCAGCCTTCTTCACAGTCCAACTCTCACATCCATACATGACCACAGGAAAAACCATAGCCTTGACTAGACGGACCTTAGTTGGCAAAGTAATGTCTCTGCTTTTCAATATGCTGTCTAGGTTGGTCATAACTTTCCTTCCAAGGAGTAAGCGTCTTTTAGTTTCATGGCTGCAGTCACCATCTGCAGTGATTTTGGAGCCCCCCAAAATAAAGTCCAACACTGTTTCCACTATTTCCCCATCTGTTTCCCATGAAGTGATGGGACAGGATGCCATGACATAAGATGCCATAATTCTGAGAACTGGCTTGAAGGAAATGGAAACAAGCCAGCCCTGGAACTGAAGACTAGCTGCACTAGAAACCATCGAGATGACACTGATCAGGCCCCGGCATGGCCACTCTCAGGATGACCGCCAGAGCTGACTGCCCGGCTCAGCATACAGGCCCCTCCCTCCCCCACCTATGCACCCCTAAAACTCCTCCTGAGAAGCTCTTCCCCCTGGATTCGCAATGGGGAGTTGGCTCTGCCTCTGCTGGTCCATCGACACCCACGTGACCCTCCCTGGACTCCTCCCCTCCACGGCTAGACCAGTGTCGCCCCAGGTAGGTGCATCTGGTGTGGACAACCCTCTGTGTTCATTCCACCTTCAGCTCCAGGGATGAGGCATTCTCTTTGCTGCCAGGGCCCCTCTGGGTGACCTCTTGGACAAGACCAGCACGACTCACACCAGTCCCTCTTCTGGGTGGCCCATGCTAGGTCATCAGGAAAAGTTTGTGCTGGTCAGTTCCAGCCTGGCCTCCTTACTGATGATGGCCGAGGGCTCCCTGGCCTTTGCCAGGCCCCAGAGCCCAAGCATCTGGTTCTCCCGACTGCAGAGAACCACCGCAGACCATCAGATGGTCTCATGGGCACTCCCTCACTAGGCGTGAGCTGCGCCCCCACTTAAGGGACAGGAAGGGCAGGTGGGATGAAGGTGAAAGATACAAAATGCAGCAGCTCTCACTTAAGAAATCCCCTCGCACATCTCTTTCCCCCTCAGATTCCCTGGTGCATCCTTAAAAACATGTTTTTAAAAGACTGCCTTTTATAAATTCCATCTGGCCGCATAGGCTGTTTGGTAAACGATATCTATCATACTGGAACGTTTTTCAAATGCCAGTTTTAAGCCACAAGCTTTACTAAACATGCTGCACATATGTCAGAAGTCAGGGAAATATGTCATAAACTCAGGAGGCAGGGGCTGCAGCAGGCACTTTGGATTGCCTGCCCAAATCAACTCCCCATGCCCATTCTTGCCAGCAGAGTTCCCCTTTTATTCACCCTGCTCCCTGTAGGCTTCTAAGAGCCAGGGGTGGGGCATTTCCCCAGACGGAAGGTGAGCTGGGCCCGGAATTCCATAGCCCTGTCTGTCCTTGTCGTTGAAGCTAGCATGGCACCCAGGCCCGGTCCTTGAGATGGAGGAGGAATCCACAAGGAGCTCCAGGGAAAATCTTCTAGGCTCTTCAAAGGAGTCAACCAGGGTAAACAAAATGTGGTCTACCTAAGCAGTGGGATCTTGTTCGGTCATGACAAGGAATGATATCTTCTGTAACAGGGGTGAACTTGAAAACAGTAAGCCGAGTGAAAAAAGCCAGAGGCGAAAGCCACCTCCTATACGATTCCACCTATATGGAATAGACAGGTGAAGCAGATCTGTAGAGACAGAAAGCGCAGTAGCGTTTCTCACGGCCTGGAAATGTTAAGGGCACTGTTTGGAGGGATGAAAACTTTCTGGAATGAGATAGAGAGGATGGTTGCACAATATCATGAATGTACTCAAGGCTAATGAATCATAAAGTTTAAAGTGGTTTAAATGGTGAATTCTGCTTTTTTTTTTTTAAATGTTGGAGTATTACTCCACTTGGCTTATCAGTAAAGAATCTACCTGCAGTGCAGGAGACATAAGAGATACTGATTTGATCCCTGGCTGAGAAGATTGCCCTGGAGAAGGAAATGGCAACGCACTCCAGTATTCTTGCCTGGAGAATCCCATGGACAGAGGAGCCTGGCGGGCTATAGCCCATGAAGTCTCAAAGAGGCGGGCGTGGCTGAGTGACTGAATGTGCACACACTTAGTTGATTTACAATCATTGTATTAGTTTCAGGTGTACAGAGAAATGATTCAGTGCTACAAATACCTATGTTGTGTGCATTTTACTGTGACTGGAGGTGGGACAGAACCAAGAGGAAGCAGGTGTTTTCCTGCGGTCCGTGCGGCAGTAAGGACAGCAGTGTGACCCTGGGCACACACTGGACTCCAGCCTGGTGACCGAGGGCGGTTGAGCACAGGAGTGAGGCCCTGAGCCCTCACACTCAGTTCTGGAACACCCCACCTCTGGGTTTCATATTACGGAAGGTACTTTTTAATGTGCCATGCAAAAGCAGCACTCCTTGGAATAATTATCCTCTCCTTTTAGACTGCTACACAATTTCCTTCTCAGCTAACTGATGATCTTAGAAAATACAATTTGCTGATAAACATTCCCTTCAATTCCCAGAGGACACAATACTTCTTTCCAGTCCCCTTGAGAAAGTCTCTACCCAAGCAGCAGAACTAAAGAACAAATTTGATTTCACCTCCATCCCAGATATGATTAAACTAATTTCGTTATGGAGGGAGCGTAGGAGGGGTTCAGGAACCCAGGAGCTGAACGAGGCTGGTGAGGTTTAATTTCTTGTTTATGTCCTGCAGCCTCTGGACATTTCTGAGGTCCTTCAAGGGTATGAATACATCCTGCAGAAGGCATGGTGTAAATGGCCCCTTATGGCCCCAAAGAGTTCAATGTGGCTGATTCATTGCCCAAGTTAGGGCATAAATTCTCAAAGAAATCACTCTCAATGCCCAGAGGCTGCAAACTGAGAACTAAAGCTATTTGTTCTGCCTACATCTTCCCAACCATCTCTCCCGTTCTCCCTCTATTCAGTGACCTCCACAGTAAAATTAATTTGATGCCATTTAGATTTGGAAATCAAAATTAAGTTTGCAACTTAAGGTAAGAATCTCCAACAAGGGAAAGAAAAAAAAAAAAAAATCTGGTCCAGTGGGAATTCACAGGAAATGGTTCTAGGAGTGTGTTGGTCTGGAAGATCAGCAGTGAACAGAAAGGAAAAAAAGCTGGTCTGAGAGGAGATGATAAGAGCCCAGTGGAGTCCTGCCGTGACTGATAAACCTACCCTTGAAGGATTTTTGGAGCAGCTCATTTTGCCCAGAAGGGCCCAGGGAAACACATAAAGTTACCAGGAAGCGAGATTCCTCATGATTTTGCTTTCCTCTTTCTATGTTTTTCTAATCTGCTGGTGTGTCCCACAGTCAACATGGATTATTTTTCAAAATAAGAAAAACTTACTTTTAAGCATACTTTAGATTCACACTGTCTCTTAGGTAAGGGGAAAATAACTTTCAATGGGTGTTTGGATAAGAAAGGAAAATTTTTTCATATCTCCTTGTGTTTTAAACCCCTTTTTTTTTTTTTAAGCTTTTTCTAGCACATTTTAAGATGCGCAGGTCGTTGTGGGCGTATTTTTCTGGAATGTGTGATTTCTCAGGGCAGTGAATGGATCCCCCAGGCAGTTCTGCCCACAGTTTGCTGCTTGAAGCCTCCGTAGAAACAAGTGTAAAACATTTGCTTTATCTAAACGGACAGTTTTCAGCCCACTGAACAAAATCAGGGAAACACATGTTTCAGAGTTTGATGCTTAGCTAAAACTATGTACTGGGTGGAGAAGGGGGATGTTGCCCTTTTTTGCATTCATAATGTAAGTGAAAGTCACTCCATTGCGTCCAACTCTTTGCAATCCCATGGATTATACAGTCCATGAAATTCTCCAGGCCAGAATACTGGAGTGGGTAGCCTTTCCCTTCTCCAGGGGGTCTTCCCAATCCAGGGATCGAACCCAGGTCTCCTGCATTGCAGGTGGCTTCTTTGCCAGCTGAGCCACAGGGGAAGCTCTTTTTGCATTCAAACCTGCAATTCAAGCTATTTACTGTGATAAACAGTGTCTCAGCAGTTCTGGTTGAGAGAATAGTTCACGGACCCATTACAGCCTCTTCTCTAATCACAAAGCAGAAGAGGAGGACCATGGGGTGACTGGCTACGTGAAGATGTTCACATTTAGAATAGCTTTGCCAGAGAATTCCTTCTTCAATTTACTGTAAACAAAAATGCCAGCCACACCCTGCCATAAAAAATCCCTCAAGCTTTGCCTCCACTCTGCACAGCAGGAAAGATAAAGTCCCCTTCTGTCTGCCAAGTATTTTAAGTTCCCTTGAAAACTTGGAAATGAGCAGATTTTCATAGCTGTCCAAAGCCACCCATATGAATAAACACTTTGTGTGTAAAAATAACTAACCAAAATAATGATAACAATAATAAGGCTTAAATACAAGATCTGCCTAAGAGTAACCTCTCCAGAGGACCTCCTCGCAGAATGGCTTGTGGGGGAACTGGCAAGGTCCCAACCACCCACCTAGTCACCCACCTAGAGAACCTTAATTAACAGAGTGTGTATGTATGTAAAATTTCACGGCTGTTGATTTCAGATCTGAGAGTCTTGCCACTCCCCACCACCATTAACACTCACCTCGGGCACCTTGGGCCGTATCTTCATGGACTTGGTTTCAGAAGCAAGAATGGAAAGTCCTGATCCCGTTCCAGGCAACTCTGAGTGAGCTGCTCTCTCTGGGGGCTTCCTCCTCAGTCAGCCACACAGTCTGGAGGAAACTGAGAGGTTTGCACCCTTTCAAATAGATTGAACTGTGTCCCCAAAATCCATCCCAAGTCCTAACTCCCAGTACCTGTGGATGTGACCCTAGTTGGAAATAGGGCCTTTGTAGAGGCAAGGACTTCAAGTGTGTGCGTGTGCGCCTGCTCATGTCCGACTCTGTGCAACCGCATGAACTCTAGCCTGACAGATTCCTCTGAATTTTCCAGGCAAGAATCCCAGAGTGTGTTGCCATTTCCTACTCCAGGGGATCTTCCCAACCCAGGGATTGAACCCAGGTCTCCCGTGCCTCCTGCATTGACAGGCAGATTTTTTACCACTGCGCCACCTGCGAAGGACTTCAGAATGAGCCCAAATTGGATTTAAGGTGGGTTCTAAGGGTGACAGAGGATGATTGGATGACGTCAGTGATGCAACAGACATGAACTTGGGCAAACTCCAGGAAATGGTGAGAGAGAGGGAGGCCTGGCGTGCTGCAGTCCGTGGGCTCACGAAGAGTTGGAAACGACCTGGCGACTGAACAAGAACTAAACCCTACGACTGTTGCCCTTATGAGAGAAAGGAGCAGAGACTGAAGATGCAGAGACAGAGGGGGAGCTCCAGGGAGAGGGGATGTGGAGACGGAGACGGAGAGCCAAAGAGTGGGTCTACTAGCCAGGGACGGGTGGCTGCCGCCAGAAGCTGGGGGAAAAGTGTAAAGTGGATTCTTCCTCAGCCTCCAGAAGAAGCCAGTCCTGCCAGCACCTTGGTGTGAAGTTTCCAGGCACCAGACTGTGAGAGAATATATGCCTGTTTCTTTAAGCCACAGAGACTGCAGTAAGTTGTTTTGCAATAAATTCAAAGAGTATATTTCAAAGAAGTGAACACATTCTCCCGACCTAGAACCTGATGGTTCAGCCACGGTCTCCAAACCCTGGGTTATCATGCCTCCTTTTAGCCACCAGCTCCACCCAGAGCTCAGCTCCTTCCTTCCATCCCACCAGCTCAGGCCTTTTCTGCTGGGTTTCTCCTACCCATGTCCTAAGGCTTGGCTGCTTCAGAATCACACGGAGAGTTTTTAAATAATTCAGACACCAGAGCCCCACCAAAGATCTAAGATCGATTAAATAAGACTGTACTGGAGTGGGTGTGAGGGTGAAGCCTGACACCTGAATTTTTTAATAGCCTCCAGTGATGGTAAGTTTCAGCCAAAGTGCAGGAGCCCCTACCACCCCTGGGACCTCCAGCTGGCATCTCCACTACCTCCTCCACCCACTGCCCACTGAGGTCTCTTCCACAACCACTCTGATGTGGCTCCCAGCACCCATGGGCCTCAAACTTGAGCCTGCATGACAATTTCCCGGGTAGTCTATCTAAGTGAAAATCCTCAAGCTTCTACCCACAAAGACGATTCCATATATCCAGTTGTAGGTCCAAAAATATGAGTTTTTAGCAATCGTGAACTTTGTTGAACATTAGAACCTCCTTAGGAGCTTTACCAAGAGAAAAAAAGAAGTGTCCAGTTGAATCAAAAATTCTAGGGGAAACACACAGGCATCAGAATTTTAAAAAATTTCCAGCTGATTCCAACATTCAGCCAAGCTAGAGAGCCACTATCTCAGGAAGGGCCTACTGAGTACCAGCTACAGTGAGGGATGAAATAGATGGTTCATGCCCTCCTGGAGGATACCATCTGGTGGAGAGATGAGGCAGATATTATTAATTATTTAAATCCACAAATAAATAAGCAATTTTAAACTGCAGTGAGTTCTGTGATGGCAAAGAATGTAGTTGTATAAGACAGACTGATGTGGTATCCAGGATTGCCTCTCTGAGCATGAGCTGGAGACAGCAAGTAGAGTGTGGCGACCAGCCCGTCCCAACTAGAGGAAGCAGCATTGGCAAAGGCCCTGGGGTGGGGACGTTTCAGGAACCTAAAGAAAGCCTGAGTAGCTGAAAGGCAGTCAGCAAAGCAAAGGAATGGGAGTGACTTTTACTCAGAAGGGAGGAAAATAGAACAGGAACAGGTTTGAAGCGTGAGGAGTGAAGGCCGATCAAGCTGGCCATGTGGGATGTGCTACGTTTGAGCTGTGAGTTACCCACACTCGTGCTGGAAGATCACAGCAGTGAATTCAAAGAAGTGAATACGCTCTCCTGACCTAGAGAGGGTAGGGTTGCAGGGAGCTTGTCTCAGGCTGCCGTAACAGAGTACTGCACACAGGGGCCTTAAGCAACAGGTGCTTATTCCTTGCAGTTCTGGAGGGTGTTATGAGCACACCTGGAGAAGGTGGCCCTCTACAAGCCAGGAAGGAGATTTCTCCAGAAACTGAGTCAGCCAGCACCTTGATCCTGGACTTTCAGCCCCCACGAAGTTGCTGTGTGCTGTTCACTCGGCCTGACTTTTTCCCTAGTGCTCCTTTTCATCTGATCAGCTGCAATTTATGCTTCAGAGCTCAGCACAGGAGCCCCTCAGCCTGAAAATGCTTCTGGGCTCCACACTGACGCTTCTCCTCTGTGCCAATGGAAGTCTGGGTGCACAGCTGTTCTTGGGTTGAACACTTTCCCTGGGGATCTGGCTCTCTCACCAGAGGGGAAGTAGTCACAGGCTGGACCTGTGTCTCATTCATCTTGTATCCATACCAGCCCAGCACCTGACATGCAGGAAGTAGCCAATCAGTAATTGAATCAGTTATCTGGGACACCCAGGTATGTGCATGCTATGTCACTTCAGTCATGTCTGACTCTTTGTGATCCTATGGCCTGTAACCCGCCAGGCTCCTCTGTCCCTTGGGATTCTCCAGGCAAGAGTACTGGAGTGGGTTGCCATTTCCTTCTCCAGAGGATCTTTCCGACCCAGTGATCAAACCCAGGTCTCCTGCAGCTGCTGCATTGCACTTGGATTCTTTAGCACTGAGCCACCAGGGAAGCCCACTCAGGTATAAACCTTTGTTTTCAAAAAGTGCCGTTTCCAGAATAGATTCATGTCTACACACAATGGAATCACTTTTCTGTACACCTACAACTAACATAACATTGTGAATCAACTATACTCTAGTATAAAATAAACAGCTAAAAAAATTTTTTTTAATAAAAAAGAAAAAAAACTTTCCAATTCAGCAAATGTCCTAGTATTATCCTTTGGGCATTTGAATACAGACACTTTACAGTTTAGCTTTTCACATGCCCGTGTCCAGGAGGAAGATGGTCCAGAATTGACCAAAGGCCCTGGAAAAAAATCTACATCACACTTAATTGATTTTGGAAATGTGTTATCAGATGCTTAATTTATTGCACATTGACTTAGGGACTGAGATATCCAGTAAAACATGTTTTAAATCTGACTGTGATCATGTGTATGTGTGTGTGTTGTATGTGTGTGTTCAGTTGTGTCTGACTCTTTGTGACTCCATGGACTGTAGCCCGCCAGGCTCCTCTGTCCATGGGATTCTCCAGGCAAGAATACTGGAGTGTGTTGCCATTTCCTCCTCCACGGATCTTCCAGACCCAGGGATCAATGCCGCATCTCTGGCATCTCCTGAATTGGCAGGCGGATTCTTTACCACTGAGCCACCACACCATGATAATACACCTTTGCCATAAGCTTAAATAACTTAACAAATATAAAGATACTTCCGGATATGTAAGCACTGATATAAACACAGGGAATCGTCACTAAGGTTTTGTCCTCAGTGTTATTGTAGGGTGCTTCCTGTTGCATCCCCCAGCAAACTGAGTATGCGGGAGGTAGAGAACTGATACGGTTCTTCCAGGTGGCGCTAGTGATAAAAGACCCACCTGCCAATGCAGGAGACATAAGAGACATGGGTTCGATCCCTAGGTCAGGAAGATCCCCTGGAGGAGTATGAGACAACCCTCTGCAGTGCTCTTCCCTGGAGGATCCCATAGACAGAGGAACCTGGTGGGACAGTCCATGGCGTCACAAAGAGTCAGACACGCCTGAAGTGACTTAGCACGCACGCACTCCCTTCATTAGCACGGGACTCGCGCGAGTAATGCCACTGTTCTCAATCTCCGTCTCCATCAAAATGGGGTCTATGTTATCTGCCTTATTGAGTTGGGGTGAAAATAAAGTGTTAGTGTCTGAATGAAGCCTAGAGCTCCAGAAGAGAATAGTGCTGGTGATGGTGCCCGAAGGGGATAGCAGCGGGGCGGTGTTGGCTTGGGATGGTGGTGGTGTTAATGAAATGAAGATGCTGGCGATGCTGCTGCTAAAGGTGATGTGATGGTGAGGATGGTGCTTGTGACGGTGGCATTGGGATGCTGGGTCTGAAAGCCTTCAGATGGCCTAGACAGGGCTCAGTACCCTGCTTGGAAAGAAGGTGACCAGTAAATGTTGTTTGACTGAATAAATGAAACAAGTGGCTTGGGAGTCCTTTTATTCCTCTACACTTTGTCAGTCACCGTGTTAAATTCAGCAGGTTGAAGACACAAACATATGACATCACTTATATGTGAAATCTTTAAAAAAGAAATGATACAAATGAACTTGTGTACAAAACAGAAATAGATTCACAGACAGAGAAAACAAACATGATTACCAAAGGGGGAATAAGGGGAGGGATAACTTAGGAATTTGGGATTAACATATACACACCACTATATATAAAATAGGTAAACAATAGGACAGGGAACTAAACTCATTATCTTATATATTAAGTATATTATCTTCTGTTATAATAACCTATAACAGAAGTGAGTCTGAAAAGGATATATATGTATGTATATACATTAACATATATATGCACACGTATATAGCTGAATCACTTTGCTTACAATTGAAACTAACACAATGTAGATTAACTATACCTCAATTTTAAAATGCTTTTAAAAGGAAGAAAGAAAAGAAAAATTCAATAGGCGCAAATGATGTGTAATATTATGAGAGTCCAAACTACATTATAATCTATGTGAAGAAGCCCAGATAGGTTTTCCAGAACCTGATTTTCCTACTAAATAATGAAAACTTCAACTAAAATCTGGTTTCTAATGTTTTAGATTTTTAACGTTTTGCCTTCTCTCTCCTCTTTTGCCCAGGCATGAGTTCACCTTGTTGTATGAGCCCGATTTCACAGTTCAGAGGGTTTTCCGACACTAACCTAGTTGAGCTGCTCCGTTACTCTCCGCCTGGTTGCACTTGAATTTTATAAGACAGAAAGGATCTTGAAGAAACCATTCTTTCCCCTTGAGCTCCACTTGGACCAGGAACTAGAATAAAGGTCCAAGCTCAGTTCTAAAATTAGAATTAGACATGTTTAATTAAATCAGGATTTTGGCAAAGAATTGATTTCAATTCAAAGTTAAACTCTGAGTGTAAACAAGAAGTCGCTAAAAGCATGTGACTCCTCCTTGGCCAGATCGTGGGGTCACTGCCCATGTCTGTGAATCATACATAGAACCATTGCTCTTCCAGCTGGTTTTTCTCAACCAAACGCCCACACCACAACTTAATGGTCAGCCGCTAGACTCCCTCCCCTCACCTCCCTTCCAGCAGCCCTGTTCAGTGATGTCCAGACTCATTCCTCAGATACTTGTGTGAGAGCAAATCTACATCAAATCCAGATGAGAAAAATATGCCTGAAAGAGAAGGAAATGATTTAGTGGAACACTTGGAGACT
The DNA here is from genome assembly GCF_001704415.2 of Capra hircus. Lineage (NCBI taxonomy): Eukaryota > Metazoa > Chordata > Mammalia > Artiodactyla > Bovidae > Capra > Capra hircus. The sequence goes on along the minus strand of NC_030810.1, from coordinate 6,364,298 downwards.
TTAATGCAAATGTGTTGACATTAGTCTCTGCATACAAATTATAATATTCCCAAGATAGCTTCATGAGAATTGTACTAAAGTGTCCACAGACCCAGGGCATGGAACTGTAAGACAGCATCGTAGCATGTGATCCACTGCCAAGTACAGAATAAATTAGATGTGTTTGTGCAGCATTTATCCATATGGTTTTATTAATATTGAGATCTCATTGCATACGTATAAATATTGTGTGCTGTCAACTGGCTTCCTCGAAAATGCTTGTTATTTTTTGCTGTTGTTCAGTTAGTCATGTCCAGCTCTTTGCAACCCCATGAACTGCAGCATGCCAGCCTTCCCTGTCCTTCACTACCTCCCAGAGTTGCTCAAACTCATGTCCAATGGCATTATTTAAATCAAGACCATCAAGCTGGGCTGCAGAAAGAACCCAACCTTCTAAATGAGGGAAAAACACTATAAATAGACAGAAATCTCCATGAAGAACCAAAGAAATCATAACCAAAGTCACTTAATTGAAAGGTCTTCTGTGAGAAATGAATCTAATTTTGATTTTTGGTTACATCAGTCTTCTCTTCCTTTACTCCTTCACTAATTATTTCTTGAGCACCATTATTTCTGTGCCAGGCACCATACTATAAATACTATAATTCATCTTTCAGCATTTGTTACATTCTAAAAGAACTTCGTGCAAAGATTAAACTAAGACTTCCTTGCTGACACAGTGGGTAAGAATCCAGTTGCCAATGTGGGGGAAGCAGATTCGATCCCTGGCCCGGGAAGATTTCTCATGCAGCAGAGCAACTACACCCACGTGCCACAACTACTGAGCATGCGCTCCACAACAAGAGGAGCCACCACCACAAAACACCCAGGCACCACAACAAACAGTAGCTCCTACTTGCCGCAGCTAGAGAAAGCTCTTGCAAAGCAAGGAAGACCCAGCTTAGCTTAGCCAAAAAATAAATAAATAAAATAGATTTTTTAAAAATTAAGCTACTTGTTAAAAAAAGAAAAAATTATAATCTGTGATTAAGACCAAGTTTCTCTCTCAAAATCTCTTTAAGCAAAGCTGCACTATGAAGTCACATGTTGAGACATCTTTGATATTCTTCGCTTTCCTGTTTTGTGATATTAAGTATAGAGGTGTGGACACACTTATGTCCTTTTGTCTAAAAATGACATCATTTGCTTTGCTGAGAGACAATTTTAGGAGCAACACCAACCCCGATGCGCTTGGAATTTTGTGCCTCATTTCACCTGTTGGAATGCAATCCCCTCCAAACTATTTCCCCCCTCCCAAACATTTCTCTTCAGACATTCTGGGCTTAGTTATATCTAAGAAATAGAGCTGAGAGAACTCACAGTCAAGAGTCTAAAATCCAAATTTGTCTTCTAAATTCTGCTACCTACTCTGCTGAGAACTTGCAATGAGGGCAATTCCTTCCAGAGGAGATTTCCCACCTTAGAATGATATCCTGGGGTCTATCACTGAGACGTCAGGTAAGACAAGAACCAGGAATGATTTTTCACCACTAAACTGGCGTGTGTCTGCCGTTGATGTGTTCAAGCTGAGGCACACAGTTCATTATCAGTCTCTCTGGAGGCTGGAGCAAGGCTCGGGGTAAACCATCACATTTCACAAGTCACAGAAGTCTTAATTCATTCCAGATCAGCCATTTCAGTCCAGGGAAGAGTTCCTTTGGAAACAACATCTTGAAAGGGAAGGGAAGTGATGCATTCATGAAGATGCCCACCCCAGCTGTCATCCAAGAGGTCATAGCTTGTGAACATCTAATTGAAACCGAGTCCCTCTAAAACTGAGCGCCCTCGTTGAGTTTATGAGGAACCGTTCTGTCTAAAACGTTATTCCTTTTCCTGTCCAGTTCCTGTTCCCCTCAAGACTGAGGAATATCAAAGAAAAGAGGGCATTCAACCCAAGCAGGACCCTGTAGGGCCCTCCTGGGTACAAAAGTCCCCTCCCCCATTTCTTGTTTGTAGAAAGCATGGCTTGTCTCCTGGGCCTTCCCCCAAGTTCAATTAGTCAGTGATGAGGACAATAGACTCTTAGGAATCCTAGGGATTTTCATAACAATCTAACACGTATCTTTGGGTTGTTTTGCAGAAACTGAGACACTGCCCCCCGGCCCCGCCCCAATCCCCACCTAAGTGGAGGATGGTGACTCCATGCTGACCACAAGTACTTAGATCTCAGCCTGGTTGGAACCAGAAAACTGAGATTCCTGTAACATCATCCTGCCGGGGTCCAGCCCCGGTGGATCCAGGGTGATTCGAAGGTGGGGGGACGGAGTCGGCGTCTTTGGAAAAATACATATTTAATCACAGATATAGAGAGATTAGAAATGGAGTAGTAGGAAGATTAGTGGAGAAAAAGAGGCTGAATAACTTGGATTACGTGGAATAGCATCCATGCTCCAGATGGGAATTCAGCCAGAAAAACGGGAGCAAGAAAGAAGCGACATGGGGGAATCCATCTTTCCGGAAACTGATCCGATTTCTTTATTTTTGGGTTTGCTTATATACCTTTTGTTACACATAGGGATGAATACAGAGTCACGTGGGGGTCAGCAGTCCTGACCTTTATCAAAATAAGGTGCTTCACATAAATGTATATAAGAAAAAAAGGTCTTAGGGATATTACATCATCTTCTGGCCATGAGTGAGACCTGCTGACATTTTATGATCCTTCCTTTCTGATAACCAAAAAACTTATTTCTTCCAAGGGTGTTTTTTCTTAAACCAGGCACCACCCTCCAAATAAAGTTACATTCCTATAGGGTGAGGGTGTAGTGAGTTACAATCAAGAAAGGAATTTATTTAACCCAAGGTTAACATGATTAGTCTTAAAGGTTAATACTTATTTCTCCTATATGCTTAAAGGTTAATACTTATTTCTTCCTATATGCTAGTTATATTCATTATAAGGGTAGGGAACATGGAGATTTAGCAGCAAACATCAGCCCAACAAATGAAAATCCTTTCACCAATGCTTCTCTTAAGATCTGTTTAGTCTTAAGATATGATAAAGTTACATTCTTACATAGCAAGGACACAGTGACTTATAACAAAGTACAGTGATCTATTACAAAAGAGAAAATCCATTAGCTCAAAAAGTCTAGTATTGCTAACATCAAAAACTACTGTATTTCCTTTTCTATATTCCAAATACATTGATTAATATATTCCCAGGTGCCTAAGGATATGGAGGCTTGGCGGCAATCATTGACTCAACAAGAGGAAAAAGTCCTATGCTAATTAAGACTCTCAAAATACTCCAAAACTCTCTGTGCTGTTTATGGTTAAGAGGTAGTAAACAATCATGTGCCTAGTGGCAGCAGTATGGATAATCCTGTCACACAAGCTAGTCTGTCAGCAGAGAGGTTTGACCTGAGACATCCTTGTTCCACCCAGAGCAGGGAATTAGCAGCAATTATTGACACAACAAATGAAGAACCCTTCACCAATATAATTCCTAACCAACACACTATACTAATAATTTCTAACTCCCCAAAAGAATTCGCCTTTAATAAGTCTAAAACATCTTGTGCCTCTCAGATTGGGAGGCTGTAAACAATCACCTGTGGCCGGACAAACCTATACAGGCGGGCTAGATAACCTTCAGAGGAGTCCGTAAGCTGAAACACTCTTGTCACACCCAGGAATTTTTATTGCCTTGGAGCTGCGCGTTTACTCCTTCTCCAAGAGAAACAGTTATGGGGGAGAGCCCCCCGTAAAGTCAGAGGTGTAGGTGAGAGCATAAAACAGACTCTGGCTTTGGGGTTAGATGCTCAGGAACAGGGGGTTTCCTGAGGCTTGATCACGCCTTTGCATATGCCAAGCCTCCTTCCTCATGACCTTTGCCACGGGCGGAATTCCTCACGCTGGCCCCCGGCATCATCCTGTTACCTCACCATCAACCAATCAGAAGAAAGCCCTTGAGCTTTTTAAACATCTGTTTCACACAGCTGTTCCCTAACCCCATCTCCAAAAACTCCTGCTTGAAAGTCATCTGGGAGTTCGGGTCTTTGGAGCAAGAGCTGCCCGTTCTCCTTGTTTCAGTTCAATGCATTTCAGTCTCCCAGTCGTGTCCGACTCTGCGACCCCATGAACTGCAGCACGTCAGGCCTCCCTGTCCATCACCAACTCCCGGAGTTCACCCAAACTCATGTCCATCGAGTCGGTGATGCCATCCAGCCATCCCATCCTCTGTTGTCCCCTTCTCCTCCTGCCCCCAATCCCTCTCAGCATCAGGGTCTTTTCATATGAGTCAACTCTTCGCATCAGGTGGCCAAAGTATTGGAGTTTCAGCTTTAGCATCATTCCTTCCAAAGAACACCCAGGACTGATCTCCTTTAGAATGGACTGGTTGGATCTCCTTGCAGTCCAAGGGACTCTCAAGAGTCTTCTCCAACACCACAGTTCAAAAGCATCAATTCTTTGGTGCTCAGCCTTCTTCACAGTCCAACTCTCATATCCATACATGACTACTGGAAAAACCATAGCGCCTTGACTAGATGGACCTTTGTTGGCAAAGTAATGTCTCTGCTTTTGAACATGCTATCTAGGTTGGTCATAACTTTTCTTCCAAAGAGTAAGCATCTTTTAATTTCATGGCTGTAATCACCATCTGCAGTGATTCTGGAGCCCAAAAAAATAAAGTCTGACACTATTTCCCCATCTATTTCCCATGAAGTGATGGGACCAGATGTCATGATCTTTGTTTTCTGAATGTTGAGTTTAAGCCAACTTTTTTGCTCTCCTCTTTCACTTTCATCAAGAGGCTTTTGAGTTCCTCTTCACTTTCTGCCATAAGGGTGGTGTCATCTGCATATCTGAGGTTATTGATATTTCTCCCGGCAATCTTGATTCCAGCTTGTGCTTCTTCCAGCCCAGCGTTTCTCATGATGTACTCTGCATATAAGTTAAATAAGCAGGGTGACAATATACAGCCTTGACGTACTGCTTTTCCTATTTGGAACCAGTCTGTAGTTCCATGTCCAGTTCTAACTGTTGCTTCCTGACCTGCATATAGGTTTCTCAAGAGGCACGTCAGATGGTCTGGTATTCTCATCTCTTTCAGAATTTTCCACAGTTTATTGTGATCCACACAGTCAAAGGCTTTGGCATGTCAACAAAGCAGAAATAGATGTTTGGTGTACTGCAAATCAACGCTTACTTTGCTGCAAACCTCTGCTGTCAAATTTTGGCTTTCTGCACAGCGGGCACACGAGCTGTGGTTGGGTAACACAACCATTGGTTGGATTCTTCAACTCCAGCACAGTGCTGCCAAGATTTGGTGAATTTTAAGGCCACTTAGCTTCTCACAGTCACCGCAGCCCTCAGGTTCCTGCTTCTGTACACACTGTCCTTACTATCATCACATCCGCTCTAAAAGGAGCCTCAGCATCTTCCTCACTGACACATGCATCTGCACACGTGTACAGACATATGCACACAGCTTCCACCATGCATCAGGGGGCACATACGATGGCAATTAGAGAAGACTGACATGGGTGGGAAGGGGCCAAAGCGGGGAGGGTCTGCGCCACAGTCACAGAGCCAGCTTTGAGTTGACAAGTGGTCGTCCCCACTTTGAAAATACCTATGGCCAACCTATGGCCAATCTACACTACTAAGAACGTCTGCTCAGTCCTGTGGTGTTTTTGTGTGTTCCCATCTGACTTCCTCAACCATACCCCTAGTGTTGCACCTCCTCCCAGTCTGAAAATGTTTCCCCTATTACTCCAGGACTCACTTCCCTCCTACAGTCGAATTCTGACTCCCATCTTCCTCTGTGCACCCATGCCAGCAAGGTGCCCAGCAAAATGCAAGGTTCTTCCATACACAGGATCCACCTGAAAGCAACAGTGTCTATTCCTCTTTAACACGTGTCCTTTGGAGCATGGCTTACAGTTGTGAAATATCGAAAACAACTCAGAAGATCATATAGCAAACATTTAAAAATAAATCACACTTTGTTGTCATTTTTCGGTCGCTAAGTCCTGTCCAACTCTTTGTGACTCCGTAGACTGCAGCATGCCAGGCTCCTCTCTCCTTCACTCTCTCCTAGAGTTTGCTCAAATTCATGTCCATTGAGTCGATGATGCCGTCCAACCATCTCATCCTCTGTCGTCCCCTTCTCCTCCTGCCTTCAGTCTTTCCCAGCATCAGGGTCTTCTCCAATGAGTCAGCTCTTTGCATCTGATGGCCAAAGTATTGAAGCTTTAGCATTACGCTAGTGGTTGCCTAGCGCTGGGAGTGAGGAAGAGAATTGGAAGTGATGGGTAAAGAGCATGAGGTTTCTCTTTGGGGTGATGGAAATGCTCTAAAATTTTTGTGATGGTTGCACAACTCTGTGACTATACCAAACACCAGCGAGTTGTACACTTTAAATGGATGAATCATATGCTTTGTGAATTGTATTTCAATAAGGCTGTGACCAAAAGCAATTAGGTTCTATTCTCATGATGAAATATCACATAACAGATGAAATGTGAGATTGTGAAGATCCTCTCGACCCCCAGGCCCACAAGAGCTTGTGTTTCGATTTGCGTTGGCTCCTGCTTTTCCAGTGTGTCTTCTTGCTTCTACACTTACCTGTTCATCATTTAGACTCAGCTTCTGCAACAGCTTATTTTATTATTGGACCTCACTCTAGGCTTGGCAATGACTTTTGGACTGAAATGCACCGCCTTGGAATTCATGAATATTTGGATTTGATTTCCTTTCTGGGCCATTCAAGAGCCTTGAGCAAGCCAACAGAAACAGCGACTTTGCCTAAGGGATACACTGCATTCCTGTCATCACTATGCTGTGTCCCTGCCCTGCCCAGGGCCAGCCTAGGGCAAAGTCACACAGGTGCTCAGGGCACAACATTTAAGGGGGCAGCCACTCTCGGGAGTGCAAGTGCAGAGTCGGCCCCGGAGTCAGTTTCTCTTTAAGAGAGAGGGCGAGAGGCGACCAAGTTGGAAAAATTTAAAGAGATACTCACTCTGAGATGTAGATCTGCGCTTGCTTGAACCTGAGAGTAGGTGCCTCCTTATGCTGGGCCCAGAGTGTCTCTGATCCCCGGGACCCAGAAGGTAACAAATCAGATATTGGACAAGCAGTGTGAATGTATGCAATCAGTTAATGATTTCTATTCTTTTGTTAACACCTTCATAAGAATACTTTTTCAGCTAACAAATTAGGCACACTTAGCAGTTTTCACTTTGTTAAAATTTTAAATCCCAGATTTAATCCTATTTCATTGAGCAAACTTTATTTTAAGGTCATAGTCAGCAGCACCAACATCTAATTTTTACTTTTTGATAAAAATGTAAGAGATAAGATAGGTCCTTGGATAGTTCCTTAAAAGTATGTTTCTCTTGCTAGGGCCATTGAAGAAATATATCACCCATCTCCTGACCGCACTTAAGGAATTGCAGGTTATTCCAATGGTCAGCTCCAGTTCCATAGAAACTGCCCACATATTATTTATACCAGAAGAGTAGAGCATGCAGGCTGTCTCCACAAATCACTTCTTTTTATGAAAAACTATCTCTTCCATTCTACTTGGCTTTGGATGAGACTTCCCTGACAGTCCAGTGGTTAAGAATCCACCTTTCCAATGCAGGGGAATCTGGGTTCCATCCCTGGTTGGAGCACTAAGAATCCACATGCCTTGCAGCCAAAATTCCAAAATATTTTTTAAAAAGACAAAATCAGAAACAATACTGTACTTGGTTTTAGTGTCATTTGGAATCTCACCCTTTCCTGACTTTAAGGATTATCATGTGACCTGGCCTGGCCAATCCCTATTGATTATATGCCTCTATCCAGGGGGCACATCCTGGAGCACAGAATCAACCAGAATCCTGCATGAAATCTGACATGTGCACCCAGTAGAGGTGGTGTTGACTCTGTTCCTGCAAGATTCTCAAGCTTAAAGCTTATCTTTATGAGACCCTGTGAGCCAGCAGCTGCCAGTGGTCTTCCTTGCCTCCGTGTTCTGCTGGAGAATAAAATCACTGCCAAGATGAGCAGGGTCAAAAGACAGGGATGGAGACTGTGTCCCGTAGTGTGCCAGCTGTGTCTGAAATGTGGTATCCCTGGACTCTCACATAATGAGACACTTAATCGGGGGTGGGAGTTTTGTCTTGCTTTGCTTGAGGCAATCTGAGTTGTATTTTTGTCAGTTTAGGTTGCAACTAAAGACAGCCTAGAGCAATAAGCAAATTGAGGTCAAGATCTTATTCATTCAGTCTTTCTTTCATTAATTAATTATTTTTTTTGCCGTGCTGGATCTTCATTGCTGCTCGGGCTTTTCTCCAGCTGTGTTACACAGCCTTCTCATTGCAGTGGCTTCTCTTGTTTCGAAGCACAGACTCTAGGTGCTTGGGCTTCAGTCGTCGTGGCTCCCAGGCTCCAGAGCGCAGGCTCAGTAGTTGTGGTGCATGGGCTGCACAGCTCTGAGGCACGAGGGATCTTCTCGGATCAGGGATCAAATCCATTTTTCCTGCATTGACAGGTTTTTTGCCAGTGAACCACCAGGGAAGCCCCCATTCCGTATTTCTAATGCCCTGTCTTTCTTGACACCTTCATTTTCTTTTCTTCTACTTCCTGTATTTTCACCATCAGCAGCATTCTCTTTCTTTCTCAACTCAGTAAGTCCCAGGCCAGGCTGTGTCTGTGATCACCTAGGCCTTTCCTGAGGGATCATTAGAATATCTGGCTTCACACATGGGGTTCTGAATTCACAGTATTGTGATGTATACACTAACCTGTTCATTTCCTCCAATGAGTAAAAGCTCTATTGCTCAGTTCCTCCAGAGAGAAAGTCCATCAGCCATGACGATGCGTGGCTAAGGTTCTTGAGGCTGTAACAATGTGATGACTGCTAGAATGTAGGTCATTTCTACCCAGTATATAGTTAATTGGCAATGACATTTATTAGCTGAAAGCATGCTTGGCAGAGCTATCTAATTCAGCATACGCGTAAATAGAAGCAAAATATGCACCCCAAGAGTCCCGTAATTTTTATCTTGTCTTCCAAGATTTTTCAGTAGATCAGTGTACATTTGCTTGCTTCATAGGAACAATGTGAAGATACACAGATGCATTTTTGGAGGAATGGAAATAAATGCTAAATGTTTGCAATGAATGTTTGAGAAGCCAGATCAGTAAACCCTCTCACTTAATAATCTCAAACAAATGTGGATATCCTTGTAGATCAATGAAAAATCTTTCCTCTTTACATACAAAACGGATTTTCTTAAAGACTACAAGATTTATTTAGACACAACATTTAAGGCCACAACCGTCATGAAGCTAAAAAAAAAAACTATCATCTAATTATTCCTGAGGATAATGTGCTCAGTCATGTCTGATTGTGTGACCCCATGGACTGTAACCCACCAGACTCCTCTGTCCATGGAATTTTTTAAGCAACAATACTGGAATAGGTTGCCATTTCCTCCTCCAAGGGATCTTCCCCACTGAGGGATTGAACCCACATCTCCTGTGCCTCCTGCTTTGCAGGCAGATTCCTTATCTGCTGAGCCATCAGGGAAGCATAATTAAAGATCTTAAATTTCCAAGAGAAGGGAGTGGACATTCTATTCCACGCCATTCTGCAGGAAGCACACATGGATCTCTGGAGAAGGGACCAAGCAGGAGATTAGCTGTGAGTGAAGACTTAGGAAAGAATCTTTTCATGGGGCCAGCTGATTAAGACTATTTGGCTAGATAAATGCTGCAAGCAGAGGAGTCAGTTAAAGGAACTGAGATTCTGAGTCAAAAGTAGGAAGAGAACCGACTAAATGACCTGGAATACCAAGCTAAGGATTGTGGAACCAGTGGAGACTCTGGGGCCAGGTCTAATGCATGAACAGTAGTGTTTTAGCAAGATAAATCTGGCTGCAGAGAGCAGTAGATAACAGATGGACTGAAATGATGGGGTGCCGGGAGCCAGCATGGGGAATCCCGCCCATGGCAAAGGTCATGAGGAAGGGGGCCTGACAAAACGCAAAGGCGGGATCAGGCCTCAGGGGTCCCCCTGGATTTTCTTGAGCATCTACCCCCAAAACCAAAATCTGTCTGCCTTACTATATTATGCCTTTCACCAACTCCTCTGACATTAACAGGGGGCTATCCCCCACCACCTTTTTCTGGAAAAAGTTAGTTCAGAGCTTTTAGATAATAAATCTCCTGGGCATAATAAGAGTGCTTCAATCCAGAAACCCCTCTGATGGCTTTCTAGCCTGCCTGACAGGTTTGTCCAGCCGGACTCTTACAGCTACACATGTGATTGTTTACAGCCTCCTGACCACAAGAGGCACAGGAAGCTTAAAACATCCTAGGAATGTAGGGGCTTCTGAGGAGTCCAAATCAGTAGAATTGGACTGATTAACGGTTTCATTGTTGAGCCAATACTTGCTGCCAAGTTTTCATATCTTTTATTTGTTGATATAGTTGGTATGTAGACAAAACAGGTAGTAGCCCTGGTATTAGCAACATTAGATCTTTGAGTTAAGTACCTTCTTTGTTATAACCCACTGCATCTTTGTTCTTCAGGGATGTAACTTTATTTAGTGGTTTGAAGGTGATACAGATTAAAGAAAAACACTTCGGGGAAAATGAGATTAACATTCATTAAGGAAGAGAGCCATAACGTGTTAACAGGCCTCTTGGCCAGAAGATAATGTAAATCACCTGAGACCTTTTGTGTACAGAAAGATATGCAGAAAGAAAGCCTGGTATCGATAAGGGTCAGGACTGCTGCCCCTGCATGACTCTGCATCTTCCATTATGTAAAACTTAGGGTATATAAGCACCTTTTGAAAATAAAGTTATGGGGATTTTTGCACAAGCTTGGCCTCCCCCGTGTTGACTCTCTCTCTCTCTTTCTCCCTCTCCCTCCCTCTCCTTTTCAGGCTGATCCCTTGGAACACAGAGGCTCTCCGTGTCTACTTATTTGCCCGGGCCTCTAAGACCCACGTGAGAGGGAACCCAAGGCGGGGCACCCTCCGCTATTCAAGCAGGTGCCTGTGACCTACGTAGACAGTGCAAGTCTCTTGTCTTGAGACTTTATTAGCTTTCCGTGTAAACCAAGGAATATCAGCCTCTTTTCTCCTCTATTTTCTCACTACATTATTCTTTCCTAATCTCTCTTTATATCTCTAACTAAATAATTCTTTCCTAATCACCAACTCCATCCCCGCTTCGAATTGCCCTGGATCCACCGGGGCTGGACCCCGGCAATGGGGGATGCATCAAAACTGGATGGGTCTGCGTGGTCAGCTGAGTCAGGTACCACCAGGCTTGTGAGCCAGAGAACCCCTGAGCTCCATGGCATGAATCGCTGGCTTGTGTGAGAGACAGGTGAGACTGTGCTTGAGCCCCTGGAGATGGAAGTGTGAACCAGAGAGGAAGGCAGCAAGATCTTTCTTCTCCAGCCCAACCCTGAAAACAGGACACAGGACTGCAAGCAGATCATAGAAGAACTTCTTCTGGGAGGGACTTTGCAAGGATCTGAGGAACTGGGTGAAATATGATTAGGAAAGAGACCTCACCTTCCTCTTGGACCTGGTCACCAGCCACTGTCGAGAGGAGAGGAGACGTTGTGTGAGTGTTGCAAGGAAGGGGGACGGACGCCTTCCAGGGCCTGAAACTGGACTCTTGCCTAACACTCAGAAATGAATTGCCCAAGGAGACACATGTGCTAACAAAGCAAGAGATTTTATTGGGAAAGGGTACCCAGGTGGAGAGCAGTAGGGTGAGAGAACCCAGGAGAACTGCTCTGCCATGTGGCTCACAGTCTCGGGTTTTTTGGCGATGGCATTAGTTTCCGGGTTGTCTTTGGCCAATCATTCTGACTCAGAGTCCTTCCTGGTGGTGCATGCCTTGTTCAGCCAAGATGGATGCCAGAGACAAGGATTCTGGGAGGTGGTCAGACATGTGCCTCTTTTTGACCTTTGCTGGATTTTTCCAGTTGGTGGTGGCTTATTAGCTCCGTGTTCCTTACCAGGACCTCCTGTCGTAAAACAACTCATGCAAATGGTTACTGTGGTGCCTGGCCAGGGCGGGGGGCTTCAGTCAGTGTGCTTCCCCTAACATGGGGGCTGATGATTATACAGTCAAACGAATACAGAATTACAGTAAGGTAGAATACAAAAGTGAATGCCTATTTTGAATGAAATGAGAAGTTGCAGTAAATAAATAACCAGCAAAATCACAAAATCCAGAGTAACAATATTTTATTTACTGCCTGATGTGTTTCTGTAATGATTTTCTTTTCTCAAGGGTTTTGTTTTTTTTTTCAGTTGTACACTCTTCTTGCCTTTTCAATCTGTCAACAACTTTATAATTGGCTTCCCTGATGACGCAGATGGTAAAGAATTTGCCTGTAATGCAGGAGACCCAGGCTGGATTCCTGTGTTAGAAAGATCCCCTGGAGAAGGAGATGGCTACCCCCTCCAGTATTCTTGCCTGGTGAATTTCATGGACTGAGGAGCCTGGCGGCTGCAAAGGGTCTCAAAGAATTCTCATTGTTTTTTCAATCTGTTAACAACCTTTTAATAGCATTTTCTACAGAAAGAAAAGAAAATGAGTTACTTTCTCTTGGAAACTTGTCGCACAAAATCAGTTTAAAAAAATATATATCAACAGTTTAGAAAAGTTTCAGCTTCTCAAATCTTAATTGATAATGTCATATAAATTTTCAGAAGTGTTATCAAATTTGGAGATAGTTCTATAAAACATTTAATATGAGCTGTCAGAAATATTTTGGAGTATTTCAGCATATCTAATCTATTAAATTATGATAAATATATTTTGAATTGACATTAGTAAGCTTGTCACAAACTATATATATATTCCACTAAATACAAATTAACTGTATCCCCAACTCACCTTCTGTTTAGAGGATCTCTAAGGTACCCACAGACTCCAGCATCCCCTGACGTTAGAGACACAGGGGAAGCTGAAGTAGAGACAGACAGCAATCTTAACTAACTGTTCTCAAAGCATCTTAGTTTAGCAGATTTTCAAATACATATGACCATGTAAATACAAAGCTAGGACATCTCCAGTATCTTCAAAAAGTCTCTGTGCAAACAAAACTGTTTCATTAGCTTCACAGGGAAGCCATCTCTGGCCGCAACTTTACTTGCTGGGGAGAAGGATGGCCAGCGATGAGATGATGAGATCAAGGAGCAGCAGAGCCGCCCAGAGCAGACTCACAAAGAGAATATGTGACTCACCCACCAGAAATCCCGGGAGGGGCCTGTGGGTGGGTTGCAGTCCCAGCTATGCAGATGGAGATAACAAGACAATGGCAGGTTTTATCACCATGAACATGAAACTTGTAGAAACTCAAGATACAATCACAACAAACCCAGTGAGGCCTTAGAGCTGAAATCATCATTGTCATGGGCTTCCCAGATGATGCTAGGGGCAAAGAACCACCTGCCAATGCGGGAGACATAAGATTGATGCAGGATCGATCCCTGGGTTGGGAAGATCCCCTGAAGAAGGAAATGGCAACCCACTCCAGTATTTTTGCCTGGAGAATCCCATAGACAGAAGCAAGCTACAGTCCACAGGGTCGCAAAGAATTGGACACAGCTGAAACGACTGAGCATGCATGTACACATCACTGTCACAAAGAAATGTAAGAAAGAAATAGATTCACATAACCATGCAAACAAGAATATTTACAAGAGCTTTGGCTGAGTAGAGAGCAAGAGGAGGGCTGTTTCATTCTGACATTGTGGAGAAGGTCATGGGTGAAAGCATCTGGCTGCTGAACCCAGTCATTGGGGAAAAGTAGCTCTTGGGAAGAGTGGCCTCCCACAAACTCCCTGATGGATTCGGAGTGCAGCCTGGGTCTGCCCTGTTCTTGGAGATCTGCCAGCCATTCCTCATGGCCACTGTGCTCAGATGATGCTAAAGCGCTGCTTGTGTCCCACAGCGAGTGACATAGAGCAATCTGGAGCCAGACTGACTGAGTTCCTGGCTCCTTCACTTACTATGGGGACTTTCAGAAAGTTAATTGGCATCTCTGAACCTCAGTTTCCACAGCTGTAAAATAAGGATAAAGGAGTATCAGGGCTGTCATGAGAATTAACTGGAGCAATAAACATGGAGTCATTCAGTAGCTGTTGCAACCATCTCTGAAGCTCTTGCTCTTCACATAAGTAATAACTCTGGGGTGTTTCCTGCAGGTCTGGCAGTGTCCTAGGCAGCACAGGTCTGGGACTTCATCAGTGCAGAGCTCAGGCTTCTGCTGGGTGAGTGGGTGAGTGTGTGTGTGTGTGTGTGTGCACGCACACATGTGCACATGCACTGGAGGGCAGGCTCTTCCTCTCCCTTTGGATGTGAGTGGGAAAGCAGAGAATAGACTGTTGAGACAACCATCTTGTATCTGAGGGCAGCCATCTTACATCCAAGGGCAGCCATCTTATTTTTCTGATGTAAAGAACTGAGAATTGGGTTTTATATGGTTTACACAACAGGTTGCTAATTACTTAGTAAAGGTAGATGTACATGCAATTCACGGCCTTGTAGGGAAGGGTTACCTGTACTTTTCTTGCGTGTCTGCGAAGACGTCTCTATTTCAACCACGTCAATTAGGATCCATGATTTCTATCTATTGTGATTATGAAGATACATCAGGGTTTTAACAAAATGCCAGCTTAGTCCTTAAAAATAACTGGAACAACTATATAAAATTTAAAATGATCTTGTCTTTGTCATTGTTGTTCAGTCATTCAGTTGTGTCCAATTTCTTTGCAGCCCCATGGACTGTAGCATGCCAGCTTCCCTGCCCTTCACCATCTCCCAGAGTTTGCTCAAACTCATGTCCATTGAATTGGTGATGCCATCCAACCATCTCAACTTCTGTTGTCCCCTTCTGCTCCTGTCTTCAATCTTTCCCAGAATCAGGCTCTTTTCCAATGAGTTGGCTCTTCACATAAAGTGGCCAAAGCATTGGAGTCTCAGCATCAGTCCTTCCAATGAATATTAAGGGCTGATTTCCTTTCGAATTGACTGGTTTGATTTCCTTGCTGTCCAAGGGACTCTCAAGACTCTTCTCCAGCATCACAGTTTGAAAGTATCAATTCTTCAGCACTCAACCTTCTTTGTAGTCCAGTTCTCACATCCTTACATAACAACTGGAGAGACCATAGCTTTAACTCTATGGACCTTTGTTGGCAAAGTGATATCTCTGCTTTTTAATATGCTGTCTAGGTTTGTCATAGCTTTTCTTCCAAGGAGCAAGCGTCTTTTAATTTCAGTCAATGTCTGAAGTCAATGTCCACAGAGATTTTGGACCCCAAGAAAATAAAGTCTGTCACTGTTTTTATTTTTTCCCCCATCTATTTTCCATGAAATATCAATAACCTTGATACACAGATGACTCCATCCTTCTGGCAGAAAGTGAAGTAGAACTAGGGTCTCCTAATGAAAGTGAAAGAGAAGACTAAAGAGGCTGGCTTAGAGCTCAGCATTCAGAAAACTAAGATCATGGCATCTGGTCCCATCACTTCGTGGCAAATAAATGGGGAAGCAATGGAAACAGTGAGAGACTTTATTTTGGGAGGCTCCAAAATCACTGCAGATGGTGACTGCATCCATGAAATTAAAAGACGTCTGCTCCTTGGAAGGAAAGTTATGACCAACCTAGACAGCATATTAAAAAGCAGAGACATTACTTTGCCAACAAAGTTCTGTCTAGTCAAAGCTATGGTTTTTCAAGTAGTCATGTATGGTTTTAAGAGGTGGACTATAAAGAGAACTGAGCACTGAAGAACTGATGCTTTTGAATTGAGTTATTGGAGAAGGCTCTTGAGAGTCCCTTGAACTGCAAGGAGTTCCAACCAGTCAATCCTAAAAGAAGTCAGTCTTGATTATTCATTGGAAGGACTGATGCTGAAGCTGAAACTCCGATCGTTTGGCCATCTGATGTGAAGAACTGACTCATTTGAAAAGACCCTGATGCTGGGAAAGATTGAAGGTGGAGGAGAAGGGGACGACAGAGGATGAGATGGTTGGATGCCATCACCGACTTGATGGACATGAGTTTGAGCAAGCTGTAGGAGTTGGTGATGGATAGGGAGGGCTGGTGTGCAACAGTCCATGGGGTCGCAGAGTCAGATGTGACTAAGCTACTAAACTGAACTGATTTTCCATGAAGTGATGGGACCGGATGCCATGATCTTCCTTTCTGTGATGTTGAGTTCTAAGCCAGCTTTTTTACTCCCCTCTTTCACCTTCATCAAGAGGCTGCTTAATTCCTTTTCACTTTCTGCCATTAGGGTGGTGTCATCTACATATCTGGGGTTATTGATCCTGCCTTACTATAATACAATACTGTATTATATTCAATACTTCAACGATTCCCCAAACACTTACTTAATAGTGACCTGCAGGAATGTTTTACATCAATGAACACTCGTAAGTTGTCATTGCATATTTATGTTTGGGGCTACTTAGAATTTTCCATTATTTCTCACTTTGCATTCATTTGCTCCATTTAATTTGGGAGCCGAAGGCCAATACCTGTTGAATACTCTCAGTGGCCTGTACACTGTCCTAGCTTCCCTAGCTAAAGACAGTGCCAGGTACATGACCGCTTCACAGAGGGGGGCCTAAGAGGCAGCAAAGAGCTGTAACCAGAGGGGCCGGACCTCCACCCCCAACCACCCCACTGTCCTGTCATCATCTTTGCCAGCAGCGCTAGGTACCCCCAGTATCAGCAAGTGGGGTACTGTGTATCCAACATTACACTGACTGTCATACTGTTAGACAAACCTTTTATCAAGAGAGATTTCAATTGCAATATAGAATAAAGAATGCATAGTGTATAATTGCCCAAGTTTTCAGCAAAGGAACTTATATTTAAGTCAAGTCCAATAATTAAATGTAAACCCTTAAGACATATCTCCTTAAATGCTACTCTTTGTGCTTTTCTGTAATTAACACACACAGATATATACAGACACATATCCTCACTCTGAATATTGGTGGAAGAAAGAAGGAATTAAGAATTCTGCCAGTAAACATTGTGTTTCCGAAGAGCTCAAAAAACAAAAACCCCATTAAAACAATGTTTTCTAGCATTTGGCTTCATGTTTGTTTCTGAGAATCCATTAAGACTGCAAATGTGAGTGGATTCTGACTCGAGAGGCAGTTACTTGGTGAAGTGTGTTTTCATTCATTTTGGAGTGATACTCATCAAAAATCACCTCCAGAAAATGGCTTTCCAGAGACTGCCAAAGGAAAGAGCATTGTACCGCCTTTCTGAAGCATATTTTATGTTCAACAATCCTAACCTGGATGGTTGTTTTAGAAACATACACAGCACAGGTGGCCATTGAATCTCCCGTTTCACTCAGCAGTCTCTGGTGAGAAAAGCTCAGGAGAGCGTTAGGACCCGGGGGACTCAGGACCACAGGTAAGGGGGCAGATGTCTACAGGGAAGAACAGCAAAGCCCTGCTTCCCCTAAACTGATCAGCTCAAGACACCTGCTACTTGATGACTGGCTGAAAGTTCTCCTGAAACAAATGCCAGCCCTTCACACCAGAACCACGTATGCAACTCTGTTCATTTTTATAGCAAAACCAAAAGGCTGCCACTGTTTGTTTGGCAGAATCCAGGCCAACACAGCATTTGGCTTTGAGAAAAGTTAGGTAGTTTCTTCCTCAGCAGAGGGCTGTAAGGGTGGATAATGCTGCAGTGAACTGTCCCCTGGGCAGGGGCCTGTCCCCCCAAGTCCTGGCTAGCTCCTCAGGAGAGCAGGACCCCCAGGAGAAACAGCATCAAAGAGCAAGCATCCCCCATGCTGGGACCACCAGGCCCATAGGCAGAGTCTTTGGAAGCCTTGAACAGACAAGAGAGGTTTTCTTTTTAATTTATTAATTACTTTGCCTGCACCAGGCCTTGGTCTCAGCACACAGGACCTTTTTAGTTGCGGCGTCCAGGCTCTAGTTCCCTGCCCAGGTTCAAATGCGGGCTCCCTGTCTGGGAAGCACGGAGGCTTAGCCCCTGGACAGCCAAGGAAGCCCCACATGAGAGTCAGTCACCACTTCAATAATCTGCCTAAAAATAAACAAGTATGCTTTGCAGGAGAACATGTCCCACATGGAACTCTGGCTGTACTTGTGGAGAGCGGCTGAGACGTGAGACAGTCCCTCCTTCTCCCGTCCTCAGGACTGGGTAGGGAAGAAGAGAGAAAAATCCATAGGATTAGACAGTCAACTATGATCACGGGAACTGAAACCCTATCCTCTTCAGATCACTCACAAAGCCAACCATCGTATGCAGAGGTCTGAGAAGGTCTGCAGTGAAGAGCTAACCACTTCCAAACTTCCGTGACAAAGAAGCCCACGCTCGTGTCCTAAGGCTCTCGGGGTCGCAAGGTCACCTCAGATGGAAGACCTGGTATGGCCAGTCCGGGGTCCTTTCCTTTCCCTCCAGTTGACCTCCGTGGACAGAGGCTTTGACACTGAAGGCTTTTCTGGCCATTCAAGGCATTAATAAACTTGAACCAAATACTCAAAAACTCTACACCAGAAACTATAGTCAATATCTTGTAATGAACTATAATGGGAAAAAAAAAAACTTTTTTAGAATATACATAAATATATAATAATGGAATAGCTTTGTTGTACACCTGAAGCAAACACAACATTGCAAATTACCTATATTGTTGTTATTGTTGAAGTCGCTCAGTCATGTCCGACTCTTTGAGACCCCAAGGACTCTAGCCCGCCAGGCTCCTCTGTCCATGGAATTCTCTAGGCAAGAATACCGGAGTGGGTTACCATTTTCTCCTCCAGGGGATCTTCCCAACCCAGGGATCAAACCCATTTCTCCTTCACTGCGGGCAGATTCTTTACCACTGAGCCACGAGGAGGGCCAAATTACCTATACATTAATCAAAAAGGAAAAGACTATACAATTCTATGTAGACTCCCTTGACAAAGTGAATACTCCTTTGGGAACACAGGTTTTCACCTCCTAAATTACATGTTTGCTCTCAAACAAACTGGCCCAGCTGTTGCCTGCTGGCCACAAGGAGTATCATTTGCTTTTTCCTCGAAATGACAGAGTTTTGTCCTGGAAAGGGGCCCTTTTTGTCAACAGGGACTATTTGCCTTCAGACTTTCTTCACTCCTCTTGGGAAGCTGGGTCTCCCGGAGCCTCGGCATCGGCCTGGGTTCTGCGGAGGTGTCAAGGGCAAGACCACCACACAGTTCAAGCTGTGGGCGAAGCAAGGGGAAGGAGAGAAAAGATGCTCACCTACTCTCCTGGGTCATCAGCGGCGTCAGGTTCTGTGTTCCTGATTAGAGGTGGTGGCGGGGGTGCTGTGGCCTTGAGCCTCACTTTGAAAATGACGGCTGCCCTGTGAAAAGCAGCATGCGGGGGTCTGAGAAGGCGGACCCCACTGGGGGCCCTGCCCGGAGCCACAGAGCCTCAGGGCCTCTCCTCTCTTCCTCATCACCAGGAGGTCCTGGCTGGGCTGTCAAGGCGGATGACTCAGGCTCCAGGAATTCTTCGCTTTACTTGCAAGTCCAGCCAAGGAGAGGAAACTCCCTTGCATCTGGCATCCTTCTGGGGGACACGGAGACTGAAGGGATGCTATTATTCTTTCGCAAAGCTGCAGATGTGTCTGTTTCCTGAGGTGGCTGTGTATTCTTTGGAAACTGAAAATACCTACCTAGTGAGAGCAAACTTTCATTTAACCCAGAATGCACCTAATGCAGACTTGACTTTTGAATAAGAATGGGTCTGAGGATTGAGTTCTAAAGGCTTGGCATTCCTTGTTAATTTCCTTTTTATTGATGTATAGTGGATTTACAAGCTTGTTGATTTCTTAAACAAAATTTCCAATGGTTGATCTTAGGAACTTTCCAAAAGCATCTGTGATGGTTGCACATATCTAAAAATTCTCTTTTATATCCAATAAATTAAAAATAACATAGATAGCTCTTAGAAAGCTGGCTCTGGTGTCCTCTCGCTCACTATCAAACTAGAGGTCCATTCAAGGATGATAAGAGGGCTCAGCAAGCAGTGACACAGATTAAAGAAATCCTCACACAAACCCCAAATCCATTGGGTTGGCCAAAAATTTCATTTGGGTTTTTCCACAAGATTTTACAAAACATCCCAAACAAACTTTTTGGCCAACCCAGGAGTTCTGGAACCCAAGCTGGGAGGAGTTGCTGCAGGTCAGGGTTTCAGGACCACATGCCTGTCCGCTCTGTGCATCCTTGGCCACATTCCAGCCTGCACTGCTGATGGAGATAAAGGCCAACCAACAAGGTCTGCAAGTCCTTCTGAAGATGGAGCCATGGGCCTGTCCCCCTCCTCTGCTTCTGAGGACGCTCTAGGAATCCTAAGCCCGCAGAGCGGAGCCCAGCATGGAAAAGAGGAGAGAACCTATGCAGGCCTCCTTCAGGTGCACCCATAAAGCTTCAACAGTGGACAAGGTCTTTCCAGTAGTCGTGTATGGATGTGTGAGTTGGACCATAAGGAAAGCTGAGCACCAAACAATTGATGTTTTTGAAGTGTGGTGTTGGAGAAGACTCTTGAGAGTCCCTTGGACTGCAAGGAAATCCAATCAGTCTATCCTAAAGGAAATCAGTCCTGAATATTCATTGGAAGGACTGATGCTGAAGCTGAAACTCCAATAGTTGGGCCACCTGATGTGAAGAACTAACTCATTTGAAAAGACCCTGATGCTGGGAAAGATTGAAAGCAGAGGAGAAGGGGACAACAGAGGATGAGATAGTTGGATACCATCACCGACTCGATGGACGTGAGTTTGAGTAAGCTGCAGGAGTTGGTGATGGACAGGGAGGCCTGGCGTGAGGCAGTCCATGGGGTCACAAAGAGTTGGACAAGGCTGAGCAACTGAACTGAAACAAGGGCCAAACATTCTGGAGCTGACAAGGCAGGATGCTGAACACTTCCTAAGTCTTCATACAGCTGTGATGCTGCTTGGGTGGCTGGTATCACCTTTTTATGGCTCTGAAAACAGTGGTTTTCATGGAGGGGAAGTGAGTTGCCCAGGTTCATACTACTGGGACCAATATATGTTCCTTCCAGCCCACAACCACATATTTGAACTAGAATGTGAGCACTTTGGAGCTTAATTCAAAAACCATTGGAGGACTAAACTGTTGACCTCTATGCGAAGCAACTTGAAATGATTAGTTAGTGTTAGTCACTTAGTCATGCCTGACTCTTTGCAACCCTATGGGCTGAAGCCTTACAGCCTCCTCTGTCCATAGGATTTTCAAAGCAAGAATGTTGGGGTGGGTTGCCATTTCCTTCTCCAGGGGATCTTCCCAACCCAGGGACTGAACCTGGATCTCCCACATTGCAGGCAGATTCTTTACCATCTGAGCCACCAGAGAAGTCTTATAACGATTGTCAACATTTAAAAACCTTACATTCTTTGGCAATTTCACTTACAGAAATTTATAGAACACACTCCCATGTGTTGAAACAATATGTGTCCAGGCACATTCATTGTAGCATTATTTTTATTAAAAAATGGAGGTATTTCCCTGGCAGCCCAGAGGTTAAGACTTCACTTTCCAGTGCAGGAGGGCGCAAGTTCAATGTCTAGTTGGAGAGGGAGCTAGGAATCCATATGCATCAGGGCCAAGAAACCAAAACATAAAACAGAGGCTATATTGTAACAAATTCAGTGAAGACTTTAAAAACGGTCCACATTATAAAAAAGAAAGAAAAATTGGAAAAAATAAATCAATCTCCTTGAAGAAACAATATCTAAATAAGAGCAGGCACATAAAAATAGAATCTATGCAGCCTTTTAAAGAAGAGAGAAGCTGATTGCTGGGCACTGATGTGAAATGAGCTCTAAGAGGCAGCCTTAAGTATCAGAGTAGAAAACTCCAGAAAGCATGTGGGGTTGTAGGTACACAAAAAGGGGTGAGGATATCCATACTTGGGATGCATTTGTTTATGCTTGAACCACCTCTAGGAAGTGATGCAAGGAACAGGAGACAGTGATTGCCAGTGGGATCATGAACCGAGGGTGAGGTTGAATGGGGCCAGGGGAAGTTGCTGTTGAGTCGCTCAGTTGTGTCTGACTCTGTGCAATCCCGTGGACTGTAGCCCGCCAGGCTCCTCTGTCCATGGGATTCTCCAGGCAAGAACCCTGGAGTGGGGTTGCCACTTCCTTCTCCAGGGGATCTTGCTGATCCAGGGATCAAACCTGCATCTCCTGCATTACAGGTGGATTCTTCCACTGCTGAGCCACCGGGGAAGCTCACCCCTTTTATACCTTCTGAGTTTTACACATATTGCCTATTTGAATTTTAAAAATACTTAAAGAAAAAAGGAAAGTCCTGGTTCATGAGCTTCAGCTGGCCCTCCAGGCCCATCCTGTGGTTTCACTGAACTGAGAGTAGCTTTACCACCAGGGCTCTGACAAGAGCAAACGAGTCTAAGAAGAGGTGCCTGGAATCCTGCTCCTGGATAGGACGATCAGGCTGCATGCATGAGCATTAAGGTGGCTCATGGAATCCCAAGTCACAACAGGCCTCCGTGTCCTGGAACCCAGAGCCCTTCCACAGTACCCCAACATGTACCTTTGGCTGGCCCGCCTCCATCTAGGAAGTCGAGATACACATAGCTCGTGTTTGCCATGAACTCTCGTGAGAAAGGCACAGGAAAAAGCCTTGCACTGGGCCTGGGCACGTAGTACATGTTCATTAAATATGGTCTTATTGAGTGTGAGCGTTCCATATGGAACATTTCATACCAGAGGGGAGGGGGCACCCTCCCCAGTGTTCTGCCCACTTCACCTGCCGTAAGCACTTCCCCCTGATGCGGAGCTATCATTTTCTTAACTGTGCACTTATTTTGCTTTGAAACTTTGAGACGCATAAATGTCAATACAGATGAGCCTCTTTTGCACACAGTATGTTATTTTTCATGCAACTTTGTTTCAAGAGCTCAAATATTCAACCAAAGAAGTAAACTTTGAGGGGAGGGGTTGCTGTTGCAAACAATAATACATCCAACCAGTCCATCCTAAAGGAGATCAGTCCTGGGTGTTCATTGGAAGGACTGATGCTGAAGCTGAAACTCCAGTACTTTGGCCACCTCATGCGAAGAGCTGACTCATTGGAAAAGACTCTGATGCTGGGAGGGATTGGAGGCAGGAGGAGAAGGGGACGACCGAGGATGAGATGGCTGGATGGCATCACCGACTCGATGGACATGAGTCTGAGTGAACTCAGGGAGTTGGTGACAAACAAGGAGGCCTGATGTGCTGCGATTCATGGGGTCGCAAAGAGTCGGACACTACTGAGCGACTGAACTGAAATGTATATTGACAATGTACATTTGATGACATTGACTCTGTATTCTAAAAATGAAACTACAAAAGAAGCAGGTCTGAAGGAAAGGGAAGAAAACATGAATATAAATCAATAAGGAACCCGAGTTTAAAAAAAAAAAAAAGGCACTAAAAATTAGACTGGGTGGAAGAACCAGACTCTACTTATGTCATCAATCCCTGAATTCCCTCTGGGACAAACAGAGTCCTGTAACACTTGGGGCCAAGTGTTTTGACTAAAAACAGAAATAGCAAAAAGCCTGGTATTATAAAAGGGTTAAGAGGCATAACAGCAAAATGCAGGAAGTTTTCATTACCTCTGTCCCCACAGAGAAATGTCTCACCTGTTGGAAAAAAGAGCTAGGAGAGCATCTTACAGGCAGGAGAGCAGGCAGCCCCCATCGCCGGCAGAAGCTACAGGGCGACAAGAAGAAACGGAGCTTTGCTGAGAAGAGAGGGCATCACAGTGACTGATGACATTGGACAAGGTGACATCACCTCCCTGAGCCTGATTCTTCTGCCCGCTCAGATCATGGTGACCTCTCTTCAGCTCACCCAAAATCTGGGAATCCCAATTCCTTCTCCTTGCCCCACTCAGCTTCTGGGCTCTGCCCTGACCTTTACAACTCTTCACTAAGAATGTTTTGGAAAGGAAGTGTTTTGCAGTGTGACCTGTCCGCCCTCCCAGGCCAGGCTGTGGAGGTAAAAACAGAACAAATTCCAAAGACAGATATTTTCATAAATAACAGAAAAATATTTTCTGGACATTTTTTTTAATTGAAGTATAGTTGATTTACAGTATTATGTTAGTTTCACGTATACAGCAAAATGTTCAGTTATGTATACTCTTTCAGATTCTTTTCCCTTATACATTATTGGAAAATGTTGAGCATAGTTCTCTGTGCTATACAGAAGGAACTTGTTGGCCATCTATTTTATGTATAGTAATGTGTATCTGCTAATCTCAATTTACCACTCCCCTCCACATTTCCTCTTTGGTAACAATAATTTGTTTTTTAAGTCTGTGAATTATTTCATGTTTTGTATACATGTTCATTTGGTTTGGTTTGTTTCTAGGTTCCACATATAATATAGGTGATATCACATGGTATTTGACTCTTTCCAAACTTATGGACCATTACCCACCAGGCTCCTCTGTCCATGGGATTCTCTAGGCAAGAATACTGGAGTAGGTTGCCATGCCCTCCAGGGGATCTTCCCAACCCAGAGATCAAAACCCCATCTCTTATGTCTCCTGCATCAGCAGGTGGGTTCTTTACCACTGGCGCCACCTGGGAAGCCCCCATCGCATAAGTGATATCATATGATATTTGTCTTTCTCTGGCTGGCTTCTCTTGGTATGACAGTCTCTAGGTCCAGCCATGTTGCTGCAAATGTGCCAGTGGCTTTCTTCCTTTCTCTTTTTTTTATGACTGAGCAGTACTCTGTCAGTGGACATTTAGGTTGCCTCCATGTCTTGGCTATTGAGCATGGTGAGGCAAGCATCTTTTCAAATTAGAGTTTCTCCAGGTATATGCCCAGGAGTGGGAAAGTGGGAATGCCGGAACATGTGGTAAGTCTATTTTTAGTTTTGTAAGAAATGTCCAGACTGTTCTCCATAGTGGCTGCACCATTGTACATTCCCACCAACGGTGTAGGACGGGTCCCTCTCCTGTACATTCTCTCCAGCATTTGCTGTTTGTCGGCTTTTGGATGAAGGCCATTCTGACCAGAGTGATGGACCAGAAATTTTAATTTGTGCTCCTTGGGAGCCTCCCAACTACTCGCTATTTGGATCTTCCGATTGCATCTCACTGTTTTAATCAAACACTACTCCTCCTGATGCTGGTGAGTTGCCTCTTGCTTTTAAATACAACCTGACACTTCTCTTTTCCATTGAGATCCAGGCATTAAAACTGACACTGCTGGCATTTCAACTATGCCCTCATTTTAAAATGCATAATATCCTCTTTGGACCCAGTGGTCAACATCATTTAGCTCCTGACATTCTGATGAAAAATATCTGCAACCCAGAAACTTATCCTGCCAGGTGGTAACATTCAGTAAACACGAGTTTCCTCTCTCTCTTCCCCAGCAAGCATTTCAGGCCAAAATGTCTTTTCTTATTTTCTGTCTTGCAGGAGACAGGAGCCCTGAGTTCTAAAGCTTACCTCAAGGAACCAGAGATTATAGTTTTTTCTTTTCATTGTGTCTCTGTGCACTCTGGTTTAAACCCCTTAAAGCTCAGTTTCTAGATAAAACAGAATTTTTAGAATTTTAAAGAATGTCCATAGTATTTACTTCAGTGTCTAATCCTACTGTGAAAACTCCAGTGCGTTGCTTTCATTTCCATATTTTTCTCAGAAATATTAACCTGTTCCTTTACCAGAAGGTTCACAGTTTAATTTGACAGAACATACAAAGACCCCAGAGTACATTTATATTTCTTGTCTCTGCTGGTGACCGAAAAACTAAAAATAACCGTATTAGGAACAAACTGTGAGCCATGTAGCTGATTCTGTGACACGGACCCCAAACTGGCATCCCAGCCTTGTTCTTGTAAAGAAACAAAAAGAGGAAAGAAAGCAAATCCAGGCTATTTTGCCGGAGCACATCTTGGGTGTTAATTTAGAAATTCTGCCTGCCAGTCGCACCAGATGCCAGAAAACCATAAATCTGAGGGGTGTCTGTTGGCTATGCGCCTCCCTGAGAACTCAGATGATGAAGCACCTGACTTAAGCTCTCTTTGGGATAAATATGTCAAGGCTCAAATTCTGTAAAGGAATCATAGATCAACCCCAATCTGCAAAACGAATACCGGTGAGGTTTTAAATGTTCATCAGTTGTCGCATCTGCTGAATCTGAGGGGCTTCCCTGATAGTTCAGTTAGCTGGTAAAGAATCCGCCTGCAATGCAGGAGTCCCCTGTTTGATGAATCTGAATCCCAGAGGTGACATTAGTAAAGTAGGATGTCATCCTGGGAGAGTTATACGGAGAACCAGGAAGACTTTCTAGGTTCCTAAAAACATTTTTCTTTTACTATTTTATTTTTTAGGGAAAGAAAACATGGCTGAGTCAATAAATTTAATTTGGGGGATTTGCCTTTGGCTGACAATTATGCTCTGATAGTGTAAAGGAAGAGGGGGAAGGAGGAAAGAAGAAAGGAGAGGAAAGAAAGGAAAGGAAGAGAAATAAAAGATTTCCTTGGGCTTCCCAGGGCTTCCCTGATAGCTCAGTTGGTAAAGAATCTGCCTGCAAGGCAGGGGACCCTGGTTCGATTCCTGGGTCAGAAAGATCCACTGGAGAAGGGACAGGCTACCCATTCCAGTATTCTTGGGCTTCCATTGTGGCTCAGCTGATAAAGAATCCACCTGCAATATGGGAGATGTGGGTTTGATCCCTGGGTTGGGAAGATCCCTGGCGAAGGGAGAGATTACCCACTCCAGTATTCTGGCCTGGAGAACTCCATGGACTGTATGTATAATCCATGGGGTTAAAAAGAGCAACAGAGTGACTTTCACTTTCACTTGGGCTTCCCATGTGGTGCTCAGTTAAGTTCAGTCACTCAGTCACGTCTGACTCTTTGAGACCGCATGGACTGCAGCACGCCAGGCCTCCCTGTCCATCACCAACTCCTGCAGCTTGCTCAAACTCATGTCCATTGAGTCAGTGATGCCATCCAAACATCTCATCCTCTGTCATCCCCTTCTCCTCCCACCTTCAATCTTTCCCAGCATCAGGATCTTTTCAAATGAGTCAGCTCTTCGCATCAGGTGGCCCAACTACTGGGGTCTCAGCTTCAACATCAGTCCTACAATGAATATTCAGGACTGATTTCCTTTAGGACTAACTGGCTGGATCTCCTTGCAGTCCAAGGGACTCTCAAGAGTCTTCTCCAACACCACAGTTCAAAAGCATCAATTCTTCAGCATTCAGCTTTCTTTATAGTCCAACTCTCACATCCATACATGACTACTGGAAAAACCATAGCTTTGACTAGACGGATGTTTTTCGGCAAAGTAATGTCTCTGCTTTTTAATATGCTGTCTAGGTTGGTCATAACTTTTCTTCCAAGGAGCAAGCTTCTTTTAATTTCATGGCAGCAGTCACCATTTGCAGTGGCACTAGTGGTAAAGAATCCACCTGCCAATTCAGGAGACATAAGACACGCAAGTTCAGTCCCTGAGTTGGGAAGATCCCCTGGAGAAGGGAATGGCAACCCACTCCAGTATTCTTGCCTGGAGAATCCCATGGACAGAGGCACCTGGCAGGCTATAGTCCATAGTGTTGTAAAGAGTTGGACACAACTAAAGTGACTTAGCATGTGTACCTGTACAAGGATAATTCCTCTCTAATGAATAGAATTCTACATTAGCTGCTATCTTCCAAAAGCATATATTTTTTAATAATGAGAAAGCAAGTTACTTTGGGGTCTGATGAAGATCTGATTGGTTTTATTTTTTATAATCTTGGAGAATTCAGGACTTACCAGTTACATGAGCTTTATCAGTTAGCCATCATTACGTAGCAAACCACCCTGAAACTTGGTGATTTAAGAGCCTGTCATGTATTGCTCCTCCCGAGTCTGTCAGCTCTGCTTGCTCAAGTGTCTGCTGTCAGCTCTGGGCCACTTGGTGTCCGATGGCCTTGGCTGGGGCCCGTCAGCTCTCCTCCCTGTGGTGTCTCACCCCCTGACTGATTAGGCTGGCCTTATCTCCTAGCATCAGGGGTTTCCAGTGTAGAAGTGCCCACTGCCTCCAAAGACCTAGCACTAAACTAGCTCATCCTTACTCTAGTGGCCAGAGCGATTGACGAGGCAGTTCAGGTCCTGGGGACTCGGGAAGCAGGCTCTTCCTTTCCTGACAGCTGGAGTTCCGAGGCCTCGCAGCAAAGGGCGTGGTGGAGAGCTGCGTTCATCTCCATCAGTCCTGAGGGCCTTGGCATCTGTTGCCTGATATTTTGTCATTTTAATGGCTGCTCGGTTTTCCTGCTGAAACAGGGTAGCTGGGAGCATACAGTCTGGGAAAAACACTCACTGCTTGGTGTTGAGATGTAAAGGAGCCCACGTGAGGGAACTTGCAGGTGGAGTTCTCTGCTGCAATGACGCCTTCATCACAGAGCAGGCTGGGGAGAAAGAAACTAGCAAGCAGCCTGCCTTGCTACACATCTGCGATGTTGGCAATGGATTTACAGGGAAGACATGAAAAGTGCATTTGCCAAAATCCAGTTGTAAGCTGAAGCTCCACAACTTTGACCACCTGATGTGAAGAACTGACTCATTGAGAAAGACCCTGATGCTGGGAAAGATTGGAGGCAAAAGGAGAAGGGCGTGGAAGAGGATAAGATGGTTAGACTGCATCACTGACTCAATGGGCATGAATTTGAGCAAACTCCAGGAGACAGTGGAGGACAGAGGAGCCTGGCTTCAGGTCTTGGGTCACAAATAGATGGACACAACTTGGCAACTGAACAACAAGTTGTAAGGTATCCAACTCCCACTCAGAAGGAATTCTTCTGTACTCAGGGTTCAAAACATTTGAATGGGTCCCATAACATCCAGGACTCAGGCCAGGGACCTCAGGCTGCAGTACAAAGACCGTGACAGCGTGGCTGCAGTCTCACTCTCCATTCCTACACTGGAAAGTCCCAATCTTGTAAATGACAGACCCCTTCCACAATGGGATACAATCTCCTGAGGGCTTTTAGAATTTTGAAAAATCATTTTACTAATTTTTCATGGTATTCAGGGAAGAAATAGTTTGAAGACTAAGTAATGACTCTTTATTTTAGATGAATATATTCTTGAAGACTTATTATGGGTCCAGAGCTCCCTACCCACAACTGTAAATTCAAAAAAGCTCTGAAAAACAGAAGGTCTTTTCTATATTTGGCTTAAATTTATTTGTCCACAAATCTGACCTTAACTGACATGAGGCTATTCAGAGTATAGCCTGAATTGGGCTATATTTATCCTGCATGGTGTGAATATTCAGAGGTTTCACTGTAGAAATATTAATGCACTTAATTGTAGGCTGCAGCCGCAGACTTCACCAGGGGGTTTTATATAACGTATGACACATACAGTGTGCTACTTTGTTAAAAGCTCAAAAATCCTGAAATCAGAAACACATCTGCTTTAAGATTTTTAGCTAAGAATTTGGACCACTATACATTCATTGCAATACAACTCAATAATATTTAAAATATATCCTTTAAAATCTATGCGATCATCCTATATAAAGTAATGAGCTTCCCAGATGGCTCAGTGATAAAGAATCCACCTGTCAGTGCAAGAGATGTGGGTTCAATCCCTGGGTCAGGTAGAGCCCCTGGAGGAGGAAATGGCAACCCTCTCCAGTGTTATTGCCTGGGAAATCTCATGGAACAGAGAAGTCTGGCAGGCTACAGTCCATAGGGTTACAAAGAGTCCGACACCACTGAGTGAGCACTCAAGCATATACATAGGCACACACTGAAGAAGGCTCTTGAGAGTCCCTGGGACTGCAGAGAGATCCAACCAGTCCATCCTAAAGGAAATCAACCCTGAACATTCATTGGAAGGACTGATGCTGAAGCTGAAACTCCAATACTTTGGCCACCTGATGCAAAGAACTGACTCATTTGAAAAGTCCCTGATGCTGGGAAAGATTGAAGGCAAAAATAGAAGGGGTTGGCAGAGGATGAGATGGTTAAATAGCATCACTGACTCAATGGACATGAATTTGAACAAACTCCAGGAGACAGTGAGAGACAGGGAAGCCTCGTGTGCAAAGCCAGACATGACTTAGCAATTGAACAACAGCAAC
Organism: Capra hircus; assembly: GCF_001704415.2. Taxonomy (NCBI): domain Eukaryota; kingdom Metazoa; phylum Chordata; class Mammalia; order Artiodactyla; family Bovidae; genus Capra; species Capra hircus. Next base: position 6,334,117 of record NC_030810.1, on the reverse strand, counting down.
AATATAATGGCAACACCCATCATCCCTCCTTATGGTAGTTAAAAATATATATATGTATGTCCACAAATTCTGTGCTATTCCTCCTTTCAACTCATGGAGTTTAATTCTCCTCCCCCAAAATTTGGAATAAGAGGCTCCCTTCTCATGACAGAATACAGTAGAAGCAATGATGCCTCACTTGTCAGGTTAGGTTGTGAAAAGATTGTCTTCCATCTTGGATGCACACCCTCTCACCCTCTTTCTCTTGGACCATTTGCTCTGGAGGAAGACAGCTGCTCTGCTATGAGCTGCCCTGGGGAGAAGATCAAAGCTGAGCAACTGTGGGTTTGGGAGTGACCTTCAGCCAACATCTGGCCCTCAGCCCAACAGCTCATCCAGATCTGAGACTTGACAGCAACTGCAGGAGACAGCCTGGCACCAGGTCCTTCAGCCCTAGCTGAACCGTAAGATGAGGTCACAGCCCAGGGCTCGACTAAAGCTCCATGACAGCCCCTGAGCCAAGACCACTCCGCTAAGCTGTTCCTGCGTTCCGAATCCACAGGATCTGAGATAACAGGCGCTTGTTGTTTCGGGCTGTGAAGTTGTGGGTAGTTTGTGACACAGCAATAGAGAGCTTCCCTGGTGGCTCAGATGGCAAAGAATCTGCCTGCAATACAGGAGACCCAGGTTTGATCCTTTGGTCAGGAATATCCCCTGACAGGGGTCTTCAGTATTCTCCAGCCTTCTTGCCTGGGAAATCCCATGGAGAGAGGAGCTTGGCAGGCTACAGTCCATGGGTCTATAAAGAGTCAGACACGACTGAGCACAGTAGAGAGCTAATACCTCTCTCAGTGTTCTCCCCCGCAGCGTGCTATTTCTTTCCTCATCACACTTTTATCAGGAGCCAATGTTTTAGTTCATTTTTAATTAGTTTGTTGTTTATCTTCTCTTCCTCGGGAGGGAGGAGCCAATGGGTGTGTTCATAGTTGTGTTCACATCACTTAATGCACAGCCTGGCTCACGGATGCTGAATAAACATTGAAAGATGGAAAGAGAGAGAGAAAATCATTCTGGAGACAGAACCAGGGAGGCAGTGAGGGTTTGGGCTCAGGGTTAACAAATAAGAGTAACTTTTAAAGCCCCAAATCCTGGAGAGTAACTGTCACTCACCGGTCCCCTGGTCCAGGCGGTCCCCAGGCTGTGTGGACTCTGCCTGCCCCCTCCCCGCCCCCCCGACGCCCTCACTCACTCCCAGCTCCATCATCCCCGACCAGTGTCATCAGTCTCTCTGTTCCCACCCACAACCCATGCCTATGAATCCATTCTAAACACTGAATTGTGCACTGTGGGGGAGGGGAGGGTGATGGGAGGGTGAGGCTCCATCCATTCCTCCAGGGTCTTAAATGCACGTATACCCACCACCCTACCCCAAGTTAAGAACCAGTGGTTCAGAATGAGATCTCGACTCCTATTACAGCCCCTCAATAAGATGACAAGGAGGAAGTCAAGTAAAAATACTGTCAGTTCCAAAGAGAGCCAAGCTAACTCTCCTCTTGCCCAAGAGAGTAACTCAGATCATCTTACCAGAAGGTAGTTTAGCCATAGATTTGAAAAATATTAGAACTGTCGGATTCTGCCACCCAGTAATTCCACTCAGGAGAACTAGCTTTAAGGCGCCTTAGCTGCATCCTGGGATTGCAGCAGAGGTTGGAATAAAGATTTTTACACCAAGATGGCAACACAGTTTGCTTTTAGCAGATTGTAGACAACCTAGAAACCCCGTTATAGAAGAAGGAGACTTAAATTAATAAGAATAGAGCCATTAAATGAGTGTTACTCACCTGGTAAAACCGTCCTTTCATGTTTTTCAATGACATGAGGAAATGCTCACAATATACGAAGATAATATATAGATACATGTGTATATAACCCAGCATATACATATACAATGACTGAAAAAATACAACCAACTGTTGCCAGTGTTTATCTCTGAATAAGCAAGTAATGGGGGATTTTTTTTTCATCTTTATGATTCTGTGTACTTTGGCCACATGACACAAAGAGTCAACTCATTGGAAAAGACCCTGATGCTGGGAGGGATTGGGACAGGAGGAGAAGGGGACGACGGAGGACGAGATGGCTGGGTAGCATCACCGACTCCATGGACATGAGTTTGAGTGAACTCCAGGAGATGGTGAAGGACAAGGAAGCCTGCCATGCTGCATTCCATGGGACCACAAAGAGTGGGACATGATTTAGCAACTGAAAGATGACAAGTATTCTATGTATGGCCTACATTTTCTACACCAAGTGTGGGTTGCTTTTATATTCAGCCAGCAATTATAGTTTTCTGAAGTAAAGAACAGGGAGGCAGATGAAGGAAGATGAGTCTGAAATCACATCAAAGACCCCGGTCAGCATTGTCCTTGCTGCACACCGGGAGCTGTGTCACAGTGATGGGCCATCAAGTTCACAAGGATGGAAGCCCAGGGGCAGGGTCTCCCCCTCAGGTCCAAAGGCAAAAAGAGAAGGGAGCGACAGAGGATGAGATTGGATGGCATCACCATCTCAATGGACATGAGTCTGAGCAAACTGAGGGCCTTTCTCTGAGGTCGAAGAGAAGTCAGACTATATAAGGAGCAACACTGAACTTTATCGGCTTAATACAGCAAAGGTTTATTTTCAGCTTTGGATGCGGAGATATAGGTGAAGGGTCATGAAGGGTGGGGATTCTGCAGGGAAGATTCTATGGGCCAGGCCTGCAACTGGGATTTGACCTTTCTTTCTGCATCCCATCAGTCCTATCTCAATGGTGTTGCTTCTGCTACCTGTAAGGGCAGGACGCCCAAGAAGGAAGTGAACTCAGATCTTCCTGGGCATCCTGTCTGGGACCTAAACATCCACTTGCAGAATGGCCCATCCCTCACATCCACTGAGACTGCAGAGGCCTGTGCTTGGAGGAGGGAAGCTGGGAGCTAGGAGCCCAGCACTGCGGATCAACAGCTGGGAGATTTTCCTGGCAGCCCAGTGGCTAAGACTCTGCACTACCAGCCCAGGTTTGATCCATGCTCAGGGAACTATTAATAGACCCCATATTTCACAGTTAAGAGTTCATGTACCACAACTAAAGATCAAAGATCCCACGTGCTATAACTAAGACCTGGTGCAGACAAATAAATAAATAAAAACTAAAACAAAACAAAACATCTCCCAGATGGACAGTGGATGGAACCCACAACCTACAAGGCAGACCACGTCTATTTCTGGATCATTGCTCTGGGCAGCCTGGACCCTGCCAGGGTTCTTCTGCTGCAAAGGTGGCCTTGAATTTACCAATCTCATTTCCAGTACTTTTCTTTTCTGGAAGGCAGGGGGTGGTTCTGGACCACATATCAATAACAAAGAAGAAGCTGGATGATTGAGAACCAAGCTTTTCTCATTGTAGAGTACTCTGGGTCACTTCAGAGAAATAAGAAATCCTGCACACGCCCCAGCCCTCCTCATCCACCTGGGCTCTCGTCTCTCCCACAGAGACCATGAAATGTGCATGGCCCTCCCAAGCACGTGGGCGTCACCCAAGTGAAATCCCAAGGAAAGAGGTGGAAGAGAGGATGAGGGATGTGGATGAATTAATACTGAGCCCATAACAAACTCAGGCAGAGACTGGTCCTCAGATTAAAGGTGGCTCAGATGGTAAAGAATCTGCCTGCAATGCCAGAGACACAGGTTCGATCCGAGTTTGGGAAGATCCCCTGGAGAAGAAGAGGGCAACCCACTTGAGTATTCTTGTCTGGAGAATTCTATGGACAGAGAAGCCTGGAAGGCTACAATCCACAGGGTCACAAAGAGGCAGTGACTTTTTAAAAAATTTTTTAAACCTTGCCAAGGGATCCCAAGATTCCCTACTAAGGAGAAAGACTTTAGAAGTCAAGTCTCTCTTTAAAGTCCACTGGGGTCCTCAAAAATGTAAATTTGCCCCACAGATATAAATGGGTCCCAAGCTCCAAAGGCAAGCTGCTCCCACAGGCAAACAGAGCTCCAGCCAGAGCTGGAATATCGGAAACCTCAGCAGAAGGGGCCAAGCGCGCAGGAGACAGACCGTGAGAACCACATGGCCAGCAGCCAGGGCTGGGCTTCCCCAGTAAGCGCACAAGTAAATGTCCAGATGCAGCGCCTCTCAAATTTTCCACCCAAGCCTCCCAAAGACAGGGCAGAGGACACACAGAGTAAGCCTGGAGCAACAGCCCTGAAGAGCTGGCCTAAAGTCAGTCTCTTTATTTATATTTAAAATTCCTGGGAACACATTATCCAATTCCACATATATCCCATATCTATTCAATAATATCCAAAAAATTATATCAAGCAATTAATGTGCTGTGCGCTCCCTGAGGCTTCGTCTTATACTTAGTCTGGCACCTACCACTCTGAGTGTGGGCTTCCATCTGGCAGCCTCAGCATCCCTTGGGAGCATAGGAAATGCAGATGCTCGCCCCACCCCGCAGCCAAGAACCACAATCTTCATTTTAACCAGATCCTGGAGTGACTCATTAGCAACATTTGAGAAAAGTCAGACTGCCTCAAGCTCCAAGGAGTGTGCCTGCTTGCATGCTAAGTCACATCAGCCATATCTGACTCTTTGTGACCCCGTGGACTGTAGCCCACCAGGCTCCTCTGTCCATGGGATTCTCCAGGCAAGGATGCTGGAGTGGGTTGCCATTTCCTACTCCAGGAACTGTGAGTGCGGACACCCTAGTTTGAGAAACAGAGCTACATGGGATTTTCTGGGAGTTCTGTTTGTGAACCTCCATCCTACAACTCTCTACCTCAGCACGCAGCTTAATTTTCTCCAGCACAGTTATTTGTTTGTGTGTTTAGAACATAAGTTTCATGAAGAGGGGTCTGTGGCAGACTCCTACACAGAGAATCTTATCTATAATAAATGCATGCTAAGTCATGCAAAGGGATTTTGAGGGAATGGAGGTAACTAAGGAAGGGAAGAAGGACTGGATTGTGAAAAGTAAATCAGGTGTTAGCCTTTTCATGGGAATGTCCCTTAAAAAAAATCTATTTTCCTCTTCAGAAAAACAGAAGCAAAAAGTCATATTGGCATGTTCACACAGAAACCTGGACCTAAATGTTTATAGCAGCTGTATGCGTAATAGCCAAAAATTGAAACAACCCAGATGTCGGTCACTGGGTAAGTGAGTAAACATATGGTAGCATGTCCATCCAGGGGAATAAACTCAGCAAAGAAAAGGAATGAGCTACTGATACACACACAGCTTGGATGGATCTCAAGGCAATTACACTGAAGACAGAAAGCCCATCTCTAAAAGGATATTGCTACAGGTTGAATGCTTGGGTTTCCCCCAAAATTCACATGCTGAAACTCCAACTTCCACAGCGATATCAGGAGGTGGGGCTTCTGGGCAGTGATCAGGTCATGGGGACAGAGCTCTGATGAAAAGGATTCATGTCCTTACAAAAGAGACCCAGGGGGCTCCCTCACCCCTCCACCGTGTGAGGATACAGTGAGAAGCCAGCTGTCCATGAACCAGGAGAGGGTCTTCAGTAGACACCGGATCTGCCGGAGCCTTGATCCTGGGCCCCCCAGCTTCTAGGACTGTTTTGGTTTTGTTAGTCACCTGGTTTATGGTACTTCATTATAGCATCACTAAGGGATGGTACACAGGACATGGGACAGAATTCTATTTACCGACTCTTGGCTGCCTGGAGTTGGCAGAGGAAAACAGGTGTGCCTATGAAAAGGCATATCTTTGGGATGTTGGAACAGTTCTTTATCTTGACCAGGCGGCGATTATGCATCTACACAGGTGGCAGAGTTGTACAGACCACCCCCCACCCCAAACACCCCGCAACACACATACAGAGGTGTGCATGTGATTCTGATGAAATCTGAATAGAGTCTGTAGTTGCACGTATGTCAATTTTCTGGTTTTGCTATTGAATTATAAGATGTCACCATTGGGGGAACTGGCTGAGGGTCCAGGGGGCCTTTCAGTACTATTTTTGCCATTTCCTATGAATATATAATTATTTTCAAACTAACAAGTTAAAAAGGTCATATTGAAGAGTTCATGGTATAGATAGGAATTATTCCTTGCTTGAAAACATTTAATTCATAAGAGAGAATTTTATACTGTTCAGCATGACCTACCCGTGGAAGTGTTTTGGTTTCTACTGTACAAAACATGTTTCTCTGAATAAGAGACAGTAGTTGAGCCAAAATTATCTGCTTCCATCTGGATCTAGAAATGAGAAATCCTCATGAGGGCTGAAATCCTTGTTGTCTGACTCTTTTTGTGATCCCATGGTCTGCGGTCCACCAGGCTCCTCTATCCATGAAATCTCCCAGGCAAGAATACTGGAGTAGGTTGCCATTTCCTTCTCCGGGGAATCTACCCAGCCCAGGGATCTAACCCATTCCTCCTGCACTGCAGGCGCATACTTTATCACTGAGCCACCAGGGAGGCAGAGCCATGGAAGAGCTTTGATTTCTACTGTACAACACACGTCTCTCTGAATAAAAGAAAGATCAGTTGAGCCAAAAGTCGTTGTCTGCTTCCGTCTGGATTTAGAAGTAAGCAACCCTCATGAGAAGGAAATGGCAACCCACTCCAATGTTCCTGCCTGGAGAATCCCAGGGATGGGGGAGCCTGCTGGGCTGCCGTCTATGGGGTCGCACAGAGTCGGACACGACTGAAGCGACTTAGCAGCAGCAGCAACCCTCATGAGGTCTTAAGTGATTGCTTCTCATTGTCAATCCTGGGGCCAGAACCTGGGGAAACGCCCACTTAGATGGAAGAGAGCAGAGAAGGCCACGAAAGCTGCGCCTGATTTGGGGGTGATGGGGATGCTGCCATTGTCTGATGGTATTTGAGACCCAGCATGAGCTCACGACTCAAGCAACAGACACAGCATCAGGGGGCAGCCATCCCTTGGTCCCGGAGGATCACTCTGCCAGCTCCATCAGCAGCCGTGTCTGTCCTGAGGCAAGAGAGCCACCTGGAGTCTTGCTCCCTGACTTGACCCAACAGCGGGCATGAGAAGATGAGGGAGGCAATCGGTGACCTTCATTCACCCTTTCCTTCTTTTCACCAAGACTCAGTAGGTCCTCTCCCTCTTCTTCTTCACCTGGGAACTCAGCTTTCACTGGGGTCAAAATGTGGGTGGCCCCAAGGAAATGAACAGAAGCTCTAAAGTCAACTCAAGCTATTGCTAAAGCCATCACAGCAAAGATGGGGCTTGAGAACCTGAGAGCCTGCAGGAGTGGGACAGGAAAGGGGTTCAGTGAGCCCAGTGGACTATGTGACCTCCAAGCCCCAGCTGTTGGCTCCTCTGGGCCCCCAACCTACCGAAATATCCAACTTCTCAAGACAATCCAAGAGCCTGGATCTTGCTGCGAAATGCACTGTTTTAAGTGTAATTGAAATATTTAAGACCCCCACATGTGCCAACAACATCTTCCTGTTTCTAAAAGCCCCCACCTCCACCCTGAGCAAGGCAGGGACCACAGGAAGGCCAAGAGGTCAGCCTGCAGCCAGGAGACACCGGCTCGACCTTTGTGGTCCTGGATACCTTCATTCTCAAGCTTTCAGAGCAGGAGAGGCAGAGAAAACCTAGTGCTTGGGAGAAGGAAGGCAGAATGAGGGGCTGTAGGGGTTTGGAGCAGCTCCACCCTCAAGAATAAAGAAGCAAAGTGTAGGGACCTCCCTGCTGGTCCAGTGGTTAAGACTTCACCTTCCAATGCAGGGGGAGAGGGTTTGATCCCTGCTTGGGGAGCTACGATCCCACATGTCTCACATTCAAAAGAAAAACAAAAACAAAAAAGGTAAAACAGAGATAATATTGCATCAGATTCAATAAAGACTTCAAAAATGGTTCACCTCAAAAAAAGAAAAGTTACAGAAACAAAATGTACTAACATATGAGCACTTCTGACCTTCCAGCCCAACCTCCTCCCCATCCTTCTAGTCCAAGATGGAGGGCTCTGCTGGCTGAGGCCCAAAACAGCGGGGTGGGGGTGGAGGGGAGGGGTCTTTGGAGGGGCAGGATCCTCATATTGAGAAAGCCAAAAGCCTTGCCAATTGCTGTCAGAAATTGGAATGGGGTTGGCTTCACCGGTTTTCAGGAAGCTCAGGTAAGTCTGGAATGACTTTTGGCCACTACACTGCATGTTTGAACTCAGTAAGGATTGCTGAGCCCTGGCCAGTGAGGCTCGGCTGAGAATTAGTCTGCTTCCTGTAGAGAAATGCTTTCGGTTCTGAGAGTTCAAAGTAAGGATGTTTTCTCCCATGGTCTGCAAGTCTAGGGGCATTTTCTGTGTGATTTAAGCCTCAGGGACTTGCCCATGGTTCCCAGAGGTGAATGTCTTATAAATGATAGTGTCCTTTAGAATCAGTGAGGCCGAGGGTGGCCAGGACAGCTGGCCTCTTTTTAGCAGTCTGGAAACAAAGGGAGCCCCCAGTTTATTAAAAAACAGAAAACTGGTATGGAGAGGGGGCACCATGTCAGGAAAAGCTAAATTAGCAGCTGGCACAGGGCCTGGTCAGGACTGTCTTGAAATCTGGAGGAACAGCTTGACCGAAGCCCATTCTGAGGAGGGATTGTCAAGAGAGTCTCTTGGAAGAAAATTTTCCCCAAAGAGAGCCAAGAAGCAAGCTCAGCCCCGAACAAAGCCTTAGTCATCAGAGTCCTCAGACTCTGTGCAACCCAGGTGACCTTGATCCAGCCCCTAGACATCTGGCCAAAATCCTGGCGGGAAGAGACTTGGAGACGAGACAGAAAGAGGGGTCCTCCTCACGATCAGTCAGACTTGGGGCACAGAAGGGGAGAGGGGCTTTGCTTTTCAGGGGCAGCCCCCCCAGGAAGGGGTCATGGGACCAGCAGAGGAGATGGCAGAGAGGGGAGGCTGGGGAAGCAGCTGGGCACCAAGGAGGGGCCAGAGGTACACGTTCTTAAGTACAAATAAGACATCTCCCAGAGACCCCCCAGAAGGACAGGGCAGAGGGGGACAACACATCAAGTGCAGGCAGGGAGAAGATATACGTGTCTACACCCATTTTAACTTCAGTCTCGGAGCCAAGAGAGCTCAGAACGTAGGAACATCCCCGGGACACGCAGTGAAGCCCCAGCATGACTGCCTCACGTTGCTGAGGTTGCAGTTCTCCGAGAGCAGGCATTCCTATCTCTTTTGTTTAGGGCTCCCTCTCCAGAGGCTAGAAGAGTGCCTGGCATACAGCGATAAAGATATTTTTGGGTTGACTATGTTGCCCATACCGTTCCACCCTCTCAGTTCTATCGGGCAAAGGGGATGCTGACAAAGAAGATGATGCGACCTTTCCCTCAGGTGACGTTCACTGAAACAGTGATACGAGAGGAGGCTCACTTGGGAAAGGCTTAGAGATGGCTGAGCACATGGATGGATGGAGCAGGTAATGTTGGGGCATCATCTCCGGCAGTGACAGAGGGCAGAGCCTCCGACACTGGGCACCTCGCTCCGCCCACCAATGTGTCAGATTCACGGGTGCTGACAGCTCATTAATATTAATGGGAGTTGGCTCAGCAGTTTCTGAATATTCCTAAATTTGAACTCTGCCTTGACGCTTCCTGGGACAAGGAGCCAGACTGAATTCAGACGTAGCCCTCGGAGTTTTAGAAGACATTGATCTTAATTCTATTATTATTTTAGCCTTCCCACGCAAACCTCAACATTTGCATTTCTATTGAGTTACTCCTGACATGGTCTGGTGGCGGTCAGGACACATCCCTAGCACGGAAGTGACCCTCTCGCTCCTACTCATACTGGCATCGCTAACATTTGCCAAATTAGAGGAAGAAATAGCTTGAATCCTGATGGAGAACCAGCCAGTGTGCACTCTGGAGTCACATGGGCCAAATCTCAGCTCTGTCATTTTTGCCCATAAATGTTGCTGATTTATGTAAGTCATTAATACTTGGTTTGTCCAAGTCTCTATTCAACAAATGTAACGTGAAGGAATTAAAACCTGGATCAGTTTCCTATTCCCAATGAAACATTGATCATAAACGTGATGGATTCGCACAACCCAGACTTACTCTTTCTCCCAGTTCTGGAGGTCTCACTGGGCTGAAGTCTAGGTGTTAGCAGAGTTTTATTCTTTCCACAGGCTCTGGGAGAAAATGCACATTCTGGCCTTTGCCATTTTCCAGAAGTTGCCCACATTCTCAGCCTGGTGGCCTCTTCCTCTACCTTCAAAGCCAGCAGCGGCTGCTCTGGTCTCTCTCATAGGGTATTGAAGACTTGACTGCCTGCTGCTTCTCTTTATAATGAGTCTAAGACAATGGCAACCCACTCTAGTACTCTTGCCTGGCAAATCCCATGGATGGAGGAGCCTGGTAGGCTGCAGTCCATGGGGTCACTAAGGACTGAGTGACTTCACTTTTACTTTTTACTTTCATGCACTGAAGAAGGAAATGGCAACGCACTCCAGTATTCTTGCCTGGAGAACCCCAGGGACGGCGGCGCCTGGTGGGCTGCTGTCTATGGGGTCGCACAGAGTCGGACACGACTGAAATGACTTAGCAGTAGGGTTTCCATTGGGCCCATCTGGATAATCTCCCTATTTTAAGATGAAGGGATTAGCAATCTTTATCCCCTTTGCCTTGTAAGGTCACATGATCACAAGTTCTGGGCATGAGGACACAGACGTCTTCAGGGGACCGTTTTTCTGCTGACTGCGATCCTGTCCAAGGTGTGGGGTGAGGCTGACCTGAGGACCAGCAGCGCTGTGCTTGCCATGTGTTGAGTGGATCTCTCCGGAAACTGGACACAAGTGGGCACAGGAACACAAGAAGACAGAAGACGCCCACAACCTTGCCTAGTCCTCATCCCAGCAGAGGTTCCCATCCAACTCTGCCCACCCAGCCTGCCAATTCTAGAGAAAGTAACCATCCACCATGATGCAGCCAACCTCCCTTTTGCTTTTGTCTGCCTGGAATAAACACCCTCTATGCCCAGACCCCTTATTTCATGTTCTGCCCAACCCATCAACAGTGATAACACTGACTAGGGTCCCTACTCAATACATGGAACTGCGCATCCATGACTTCCCCTCCAACATCCGGGAGCCAAGCTCCAGGATCCCTGCCAGAGCAGATACACCCCACATATGCCCTTGGAGTAACACAGCCTCACTCTTAGGAGCCCAGTGCAAGGCCAGCTTCTTCCTTGACACAGAAGCGACACAGGAAGCCCCCATGTGCATGGGAGACAGCCAGCTTGCACAATAATTCCTAGCTCTCACACTCTCTGAGTCTTTCCTCACCATGGTCGTTCCTCAGGACCTTTTCCTCAAGCCACTCTTGTTCTTGTAACCTGAACACTCCTGACAGGACACCTTATTCCCAGGTGGCTTTTCTGCTTAATATATGCACCAGTCACCATGTTAGTCTGTGTAGACCCCATGTAAATAAAAGGTTCTGCTAAAACCCTCCACTGAAGGGCTGTGGAAACAAACTCTGTGGTGTTCTTAATTATCATCAGGACACAATCTGATGGACATAAAAGAAAAGAAGAGGGCTGGTCATGATCACCTTAAATAGCTGACTCTAATTATTTCAGCGGACAGTGTGGCCCGAATGAGGGCATGAGTCTGGACTAAGTTGTTGCTGGGTTTCAGTCACTGTGCTGTCCCTTTAGACCTGGGAGTCCCTGAGCTGGCTGGGCTCTCCAAACCTCACTTTCCTCCTCTGTAAAGTTGCTGGGAATAACCCAGCGTGCGGGCTTCCCTTGTGGCTCAGCTGGTAAAGAATCTGCCTGCAGTGCAGGAGACCTGGGTTTGATCCCTGGGTTGGGAAGATCCCCTGGAGAAGGGAAAGGCTACCCACTCCAGTATTCTAGTCTGGAGAATTCCACAGACTGTATAGTCCATGGGGTCACAGAGAGTCGGACACAACTGAGTGACTTTCACTTTCACCCAACGTGCGGTATTAGAAGAAAAGAGAGAGAGCTTACCTACCAAAGTTGTCACATCTCGCATCAAATTCTGTTCTGATTTACCCACTGCTGCATCCCCAACTCCCCCAAAGCACAGCGGATGAATCAGCAGCCATATTCTTAGATCTCACAGATTCTGAGTCAGGAATCCGGCCCGGCTTGGCCAGGAGATTCCCCTGCACCTGCTGCTGTCAGGTGAAGGCAAGGTCTCACACTCAGCTAGAGGCGGCTGCCTCCGGTCAGCTGCACTGAGAAAGAGCCGAGGTCACTCTTCACAGTTGTATGTTTTATAAAACTGAGAGGAGACCAAGGCAATGTTGCTGGGGGCTATTCAGAGTTGGGCCCCAACATTTCTGTCACATGAGCAATACGTAACCTTGCTTCATAAGTGCTTCTGTCTAAAGTCACTTTATTTGATCTATATTTCTTCAAAATAATTACACTAATTATCATGATAATTTAGCATGTCTTTATTCTAAGGGGCTTTCCCAAGTGGCTCAGTGGTAAAAAAAAATCTATCTACAAATGCAGGAGACGCAGGTTCCATCTCTGGGTCAGGAAGACCCCCTGGGGGAGAAAATGGCAACCCCCTCCGGTATTCTTGCCTGGAAAAATCCCAAGGACAGAGGAACCTGGCGGGCAACAGTCCATGGGGTCGCAGAGTCTGACATGACTGAGCAACTGAGCACTCTCACACACATTTTACTCTAAACACTAAAACACCAGCTGGGTCAAATTGAGCATCTTCCCATTCTGGGTAACGTGACCTGAATATCCTTTGGCTGCCAGCCTCACCACCGGCGTCCACTACAGTGTATTTATCAGTCATTGTTTTACGAGCCCACAGATCTGGCCACTTTCCCATCACCTCATACCTACTACAACATGTTACTTTAGCACTTTCTGGAGCGACTGCCGGACAGCTTGGCAAATGGTCCTCTTCCTTTGCGGAGATATAACATATTGTTGTCTCATTAACACTGAACTCATGGCCCACCGCTCTGAAGGAAGTTCGTCTAACAGGTATTTTCTCCATCAGGCATATTCCAGCCTTCTCGTATTTAGGACACAGGACAATGACGTCAGCGCTAGGCTTGGGAGCTACTTTAAATGTCAAGATCTCCAACAATAAGCACAAAGGTGCTGAAAACGCAGCACTAGATGGACCACAAAAAGGACATTTATTTCCAGTATGAGATCAGTTCGGCCGACGTGCACCTGTGCTGGAGGTCTGGTCACATCCCTGAAGGACCACAAAGGTGCTACAAATGTGGATTTGAGGGTTACAAATACATTCTAGTGAATAGGATAATGCACAAATTTATAGTTAGTGAAAGATGAGAATGGACTCTTTCCAGTGCCCTCCTGGGAATGGCTGGAGGGCTGCACCCTGCTAGGCCTTATCCACTTGGGTGTCAACATGGCGGCCTCCCCAACATGGCGGCCTCCCCAACATGGTGGCTGGACACAATTGGATTAATTATGTGGTGACTGCATGGCTAAGGGCAAGTCCCAAGAGATTGAAAAGGAAGCTGCATGGCCTCTCCTGACCTAGCTTTGGCAGTCATACAGAGTCACTTCCGCCACATTCTGTTGGTTGCTAGCGAGCCCAGATTTAAGGAGAGGAGGTTTGGACTCCACATCTTGTGAGAGTGATGCTATGAAGGTCATCTTTGGAAAACACAATCTGGACAGCTGAGGGGGAAAAAAAGAACAAAACAAAGCAGTAGCTATTATTTGATACAAAACAACTACAACAAAAGATGCTTCAACCAACGCCCACAAGTGTAGAAGTAATTACTCAGAGAGCTTGCTTTCATCTCCTACCTCAGGAGACTCAGGCAGCTAGCCCCACACTCAGCCCAGCTACGTCTTCAAGGGAAAGCTAGATGGGAGATTAGGAGAATGGCAAGGGAGCCAGAGAATCCTGTAATGCAGGACTTCAAAAAAACCGAGAGTTCTTTAAATCCAGCTAGGACATAGTCTGGTCCCAGTCATGTGCCACGAATTCACATCTGAACCACAATATAATGGAGGGTTGGCTTACTCAGAAACAAACACCTGCAGAGCATGTTTAAATATATGTATTTGTTCAATCCTGCCTTAAACACATGAATCCAGAAGTCCATAGTACTTTGGACAAGTAATCCCGGTGTAGCCACTCTGCGTGTGTGCTCTGGCATGTCCAACTCTTTGTGACCCCGTGGACTGTGGCCCTTCAGGCTCCTCTCCAAAGAATTTTCCAGGCAAGAATACCGGAGTGGGTTGCCATGCCCTCCTCCAGGGGATCTTCCCAGCCCAGTGATCGAACCCATGTCTCCTGCACTGATAGGCGGGTTCTATACCACTGAACCACCAGGGAAGCAGCGTAGCCACTAAAACAGGTATTCTTCTTCAAAGAATTGGACTCAACTGAGTGACTGCGCTTTTCTTGTCTTCCAATACTTTTATGTAAGCACTCGATTTTACTTCAGTGAAAGTCACTGATGTGAGAGGACTTTTGAGGCAGCTTGGAATAAGGGAATTAACACAAGCTTTGAGGTTAACATGGAGTTTTTCTGTCCGTCTCGGTGCCCAATTTCTGCATTGACTTCATCCAGTCGCTTCAATCACTTCCAAGTTTTACAACCAAAGGCAGTAGAAACATTCAAACATCAAACGTATAACAGTTACTTACAACCCAAATCACGGGCCAAGGTTCAACCTCCCTAGTATATGTGAACTCCTAGAAATTATTAAGAATAAAACTTAGAGCAAAAGGCATGAAGGATGTGAATAGATTCTCATGACAGTGAAAACATGAAGGATGGTTGATGCAGTGAGAATACACCGAACGTCACTCCTAATAAGGAAAGCAAATCAAAACTACACTGGATTTCAAAGGTGTGATAAACTTTTGCTGACAAGGGTCTCAATTTCATATGCAGCTGACTGGAGTGAAGTGTGCACAGCCCTTCGGGAGAGCAATTTGTCAACATCTGTCGAAATCATAAATCAGTTTCCTTTGTCCATCCGTTCTACTGGGGAATTCGTCAGAGCTATCCACAGAGAAAATGAAAGGACACACTGCAGCTTTGTCTGTGACAGCGAAATACTGGAAGCAACCCAAACACCTATCAGTAGGGGACTGGCCATATAATGGTGCATCCATTTTGCCACTCCGTGAAATACCACATAGCTGTCAGAAAAAAGCATGATAAAACTCTCTAGGTGTGACATGGAAACATCTCCAAGATAAACTGCCAAGTGAAAAAAGCAAGAATGAGATGCATCATGCACCACCACCATGGTAAAAAAAAACAGGGGATGGAAGATAAGACTTGTGTATTTATACTTGCTGGTAGAGTCTCCAAAGAGATCCATGAGATTTGAAAGCGACACTGGAATGGAGCTCGATGGAGGTGATGGATTGGAGGTAATTTTTATCATGCACCACTTCTGAGCATCAGTGTTTGCAAATGCACTGCTCATTTAATGAAATCAAAAGCATTATTCAATAATTGAAATTTTTGAAATTCAAAATTGCAAACAATAGGTGTCTCTTAAGTAGGATAAGAAGCAGAATAGGGGGTTCCATAAAGAACCTGCTCCTTTAAAACATCAACCAGGGAAACGCAGACAGGAGAAGCCTGCTAGAGGGGAAACTACCATAACTGTCAGATGCACTAGTTTAGAAGCACAGTAAATAATGTTAGCTTCAATTTCTGTTTCTAAGTAAAGTGAAAGTGTTAGTTGCTCAGTCATGTCCAAAGGACTATAGCCCACCAAGTTCCTCTGTCCATGGAATTCTCCAGACAACAATACTAGAGTAGGTTGACATTCCCTTCTCCAGGTGATCTTCCTGACCCAGGGATTGAACACAGATCTCCTGTATTTCAGGGCCTTCCCAGGTAGCGCAGTGGTAAAGAATCTGCCTGCCAATGCAGGAGACTTGGGTTCGATCCCCAGGTCAGCAAGATTCCCTGGAGGAGAAAACAGCAAACCACTCCAGTATTCTTGCCTGGGAATTCCTATGGACAGAGGAGCCTGGCAGGCCACCGTCCATGGGGTGGCAAGAGAGCTGGACCTGAGTCAGCAACTGAACAACTCCTGCATTACAGGCTGATTTTTTACAGTCTGAGCCACCATGCAAGCCCTATTTCTAAGAAAATACATTCCACTTCTGACGTTGAGACATAACTGAACCTTATTGTTGTCTTTCTGTATGTTTGAATAACATCTGTAAGTGAATTAATTGTGCCACTGTATATTCATAGAATTCTGTGGCCTGTTTAGCAGGGCATGTTTGCCAAAAAAGGGACCATAATTCCACACAAAATATGTCTTTTTTCAAATGCTTCTAATTGTAATATGTTTAGAGTATGAGGAATCTGATACAAAATAAACATAATTTATATTATCATTGGGTCAAAATTCATTAAAGGAGGCGATTCTTGGATGTTATCATTTTGTATTGGACCCTTAAGAAATTTCCGGGTTTTAAATATATAGAACATAAGTCCATCACCAAATCATTCCCTCTTATTTACACAAATCTGCATCCTACCTTTAGAAAGTCTTTCCTACTTAATTAACAAAAGGTCCAAATCATTTCTTACCCACCTGAGACACTTTCTAGAACTAAAAGGGACACTCAATATTTGCATGGAGGCAAAGACATAAGCCAGGCTACCAAGGCACACAGAGGCACCTTATCTGCTGTGATATTCCTAATAAATGTCAGCTGCAGAGTATTGATTAGTCTGGTTTGGTTGCCATGAATTGTGTCTTTCCAGTAATGATACAAATTGCTTCCAGGAAGCACAATTTGAACCCTTTTCTATAAAGACACACTGAACAGACTTGAATTGGTTCACAAACCCCGGTGAATCTAAAAGACCTATCCACCGAAGCAGTTCACTTTTTGTCGAAACTAATGATGTGCCCATGATGATTAACATCTGCCTGATAAATGCGATGAAGCATTATGAAAGTTACTCTTGCTATAGTTTATTTGAATTTATTGCAGCTGATTCATTTCCTAATCTGGAATTCATTCATGCATTTTTTAAAATTATCGTGCTTATATTACTTTCAAGGATATTATCTTTATATATTAATTTCACCCTATTCACTACAGAATAGATCCTGCGCAGTGTATTAAGGCAGCAATAGTTCACATGTCCCATTCTTAGACATAATCTCCCAAAACCAAGTCCATCAATGTCAGGAAAGATTCAGTCCAGTTTGTGTTATATATACTAAAGTAATAGCTTACTCCTTGGAAGGAAAGTCATGACCAACCTAGATAACATATTCAAAAGCAGAGACATTACTTTGCCAACAAAGGTCCATCTAGTCAAGGCTGCGGTTTTTCCAGTGGTCATGTATGGATGTGAGAGTTGGACAGTGAAGAAGGCTGAGCACTGAAGAATTGATGCTTTTGAACTGTGGTGTTGGAGAAGACTCTTGAGAGTCCCTTGGACTGCAAGGAGATCCAACCAATCCATCCTAAAGGAGAGAGTCCCGGGTGTTCTTTGGAAGGACTGATGCTAAAGCTGAAACGCCAATACTTTGGCCACCTCATGCGAAGAGTTGACTCATTGGAAAAAGACCCTGATGCTGGGAGGGACTGAGGGGCAGGAGGAGAAGGGGACGACAGAGGATGAGATGGTTAGATGGCATCATCACCTCAATGGACATGAGTTTGAGTGAACTCTGGGAGTTGGTGATGGACAGGGAGGCCTGGCGTGCTGCAGTTCGTGGGGTCGCAAAGAGTTGGATACGACTGAGCAAATGAACTGAAGTGAATAGCTTAAATTGTTTCACAGATTTTATCAGTTCATTCTTTTGATATAGGCATACCCTAAATCCTTTTGTTATGTTTTAAAGTGGAAATAATGGGACTTGCCTGGTGACTCAGTGGATAAGAATCTGCCTGCCAATGCAGGGCACAAGATTTCAGTCCGTGGCCTGGGAAGATCCCACATGTTGGCGAGCAACTAAGCCTATGCACCACGACTACTAAGCCGGTGCTCCAGAGTCCACAAGCCACAGCTACCGAGCCCAGGTGCTGGAGCTGCTGGAGTGCGCGCACCCCAGGTCCCATGCTTCGCAACAAGAGAAGCCACTGCAAAGAGAAACCTGCACACCACAGCTAGAGAGGAGCCCCCACTAGCTGCAGCCTCCAGAGAAAGCTGGCACGCAGCAACGAAGACCCAGCATAGCCAAACAAAGAGGTATTTCTTCAAAAGTGGAAATGACACAGTTATCATAGTTCTGCTAGTCACCATGACACGGAGTCTTGGAAGCACTCGAGGACACATATAAATCCCTTGAAATTACTGGCAGCATGTTTTGTGTTTGTGTGTATGTGTTTTTTGTTTTTTGTTTTTTTGTTTGTTTGTTTTTCTCACTAAATATTGATTGTAGCATTCATCACATCCTCAAAGGGTTTACCTGAGGACTCAGCAAGGTTAAAATAGATACTCCTGGGTCAGGAGGGCAGCTTTTCTCTAGGCGTTGTGCCCACCTTAGTGGAAATTTTCTCACTAGGTTTTTTAATCAACAGATACAGCCAATGGTCATACACTCTCCTGTGTGACCCAGCGCCCCAGGTCATGCTGCAGCTGCCCTCTCCTGGCTGGCTGCCATCCTCAGCTTGTTCATATACACCAGACATGCATGGCTCATTTTCCTCCTTATTTAAACTTTTGCAGGACAGAGGAGCCTGGTAGGCTGCAGTCCATGGGGTCGCTAAGAGTCGGACACGACTGAGCACCTTCACTTTCACTTTTCACTTTCATGCATTGGAGAAGGCAATGGCAACCCATTCCAGTGTTCTTGCCTGGAGAATCCCAGGGACAGGGGAGCCTGGTAGGCTGCAGTCCATGGGGTCGCTAAGAGTCGGACATGACTGAGTGCCTTCACTTCACTTTCATTGCACTCCTGATTCAACTGCTGAGATCAGTAGAGTTGAAATCTCTTTTCAGTGACTTCCTCTTATTTCTCCTTATTCCTCTTGTATCAGAAAAGAAAGTTTTTTCCTGTTCACATGCTCCCAATGTGTTGCTGATCCATTAAAATCACGGTATTCTGTGTTATAATAAACCTAAGACTTACCTCTCCAAGTCTGATTTGACATACAATATCTGTTTAAAGAGAGAAGGCACTGGCCATTTTATACAAGTCAAAGGAAAACAAAATTTCCAAGAAATTATCCTGGAAATTAATTTCCAAGAAATTACTTGGAAAGAAATACTTTCCAAGATTGTGAAATTCTAATCTTTCTTTAAACTTTTCATGGCCTTATGACAGGGGAAGCAACCTAAAAGTCCACTGATGGATGAAAGGATAAAGAAGTTGTGATATATGTGTGTGTGTGTATATATATATATATATACACATACACACACACACACACACACTGGAGTATTATTCAACCATGAAAAAGAATGAAATAATGCCATATGGAGCCACGTGGATGGACTTAAGGATTATCATACTACGAAAAGTAAGTCAGAAAGATGAAAACCATATGGTATTGCTTATATCAGTTCAGTTCAGTTCAGTGGCTCAGTCATGTCCGACTCTTTGTGACCCCATGAATCGCAGCACTCCAGGCCTCCCTGTTCATCACCAACTCCCGGAGTTCACTCAGACTCGAGTCCATCGAGTCTGATGCCATCCAGCCATCTCATCCTCGGTCATCCCCTCCCAGCATCAAAGTCTTTTCCAATGAGTCAACTCTTCTCATGAGGTGGCCAAAGTACTGGAGTTTCAGCTTTAGCATCATTCCTTCCAAAGAAATCCCAGGGTTGATCTCCTTCAGAAGGGACTTGTTGGATCTCCTTGCAGTCCAAGGGACTCTCAAGAGTCTTCTCCAACAACACAGTTCAAAAGCATCAATTCTTTGGCGCTCAGCCTTCTTCACAATCCAACTCTCACATCCATACATGACTACTGGAAAAACTATAGCCTTGACTAGACGGATCTTAGTTGGCAAAGTAATGTCTCTGCTTTCGAATATACTATCTAGGTTGCTCATAACTTTTCTTCCAAGGAGTAAGCGTCTTTTAATTTCATGGCTGCAATCACCATCTGCAGTGATTTTGGAGCCCAAAAAAATAAAGTCTGACACTGTTTCCACTGTTTCCCCATCTATTTCCCATGAAGTGATGGGACCGGATGCCATGATCTTCGTTTTCTGAATATTGAGCTTTAAGCCAACTTTTTCACTCTCCTCTTTTACTTTCATCAAGAGGTTTTTTATCTAAAATATGACACGAATGAATTTATCTATGAAACAGAAAGCGACTCACACACATAGAGAACTGACTTGTGGTTGCTAAGAGGGCGGGTGTGAGGAGGGATAGATTGGGAATTGGGGATTAGCAGATGCCAACTATTATATATAAGATGGATAGACAACAAGGTCCTACTCTTAATATATAGCACAGGAAACTATATTTAATATCTGAGTCACTCTGCTATACAGCAGAGATTAACACAACATTGTAAATCAACTATATTTCAATAAATTTTTTTTTACAAAAATGAGAAAGCAAGCTTGTGGTGACCAAGGGGAAAAGCTAGTGGGGAGGAATCAATTAGGAGTTTGGGATTAACATACACTCACTACTGTACACAAAATGGATAACCAACAAGGACCTATGTCGTAACACAGGGAGCTATACTCAATTATCTTTTAATAACCTATGAGGGAAAAAAAATTAAAAAAAAGATAGATATGTATGTACAGCTGAATCACTTTACTATACACCTGAAGCTAACACAGCATTGCAAATCAACTATATGTCAACAGCAATAATAACCTTTCCACGCCCTTGGGTATGGCGAATCTTGATGGGAGGACCTGAGTTAGCTCATTAGATCTGGTAATGGTGACCACTGGGGACCTGCTGCCTTGGCTGGAAAGCACTGGAAATCCCAGTTAGCACTTTCCCCACTGTCGGCAGGTTCAGCGGGTCTAGACTGTGCTGCTCCTCAGCCTCCTTCCCAATGGACGCTGTGCATCCCCTCTCGGTTCATTAAGAAGCTCAGATGGAGTCGCTCACCTGGGCAAC
This sequence comes from Capra hircus, assembly GCF_001704415.2. NCBI lineage: Eukaryota > Metazoa > Chordata > Mammalia > Artiodactyla > Bovidae > Capra > Capra hircus. The sequence continues at coordinate 6,313,075 of NC_030810.1, read as the reverse complement.
GGCTCCTGGCACGCCAGCCCTCAGGACAGCATTCTGAGAAACAGGCTGACGCAGGCACTGGCCTTTAACACCCACTCCTGTTGTGTGTTTTACCATTTTACGGAGAATGTGCCCAGAACAACAAAAGACTGTCTGTCGTGCTCACGGTCTCTACCTGGCCTGTGACCCTGGAGACAACGCTGTTTTCTCTGCCCCATAAAGGATGCGCCTTTACAGAGTGACTCTGACTCTCGCCTCTCTGGGCTGCATGGGTTAGGGATCAAATGCTCAGTGAACGATGCTCCTCTTAATCTCAAATTCTCAGGAATTCACTCCATTTTATGTCAGTAACTTTGCCTTTGCAAGCGTTGTGCTGCCTTCTTTAAGAAACAGGCAACAAAAACCGTGTCCATAATCAAAGCATGTCGGCGGCACCATGGGGGAGGGGAGGCCGGTTGGTGCCAAAACCCATCTGGGCTTTTAGTCAAGGGCCAGAAACGTCTCCATAGGAGTTAGATCAGTAGCTGGCAAGACTTCAGTCCAAGGGCACAGTGCCTAGTGTAAAGCGTTTTCTCATAGGAGAATGTGAAGAAATGTCCACTGGCAATCTAGACTGAAGCTGTTCTTCTCCTTCCAGTTTAAATTGATCATCTTCTGACTCTGCTGGGAGCTGGGAGTCAGAAATCCCTCGTCATTTGCCCTCTTGTTTCTAATTTAGATGGTCACACTTCCAACCCCACTGTATTTCAAAAACTTTCTGGCTCCCTGCCTTGTGAGTGAGTGAGTGTTAGTTACTCAGTTGTGTCCGACTCTTTGCGAAACTATGGACTGTAGCCTGCCAGGCTCCTCTGTTCATGAAACTCCCCAGGCAAGAATACTGGAGTAGGTTGTCATTTTCTTCTCCAAGGATCTTTCTGACCTAGGGATCAAACTCGGGTCTCCTGCATTGCAGGCAAATTCATTACCTGCTTCTTAATTACCATTGAATATGCTGTCCTATCAAATATAACTAATTTTTATATCTTCTTTAACTGCAAAATGTTTTCAGAATCAATTGCCTAGGTAAACCTCACAATATTTTATATATTTCAAATGGCATAAAAGGCCAGAGCAAGGTTTGCATGTCCTCTGAATTTGATTACATAAAAATACCTACTGGGCAATTTTCCACTTTGAGTTAACCCAGGACAGCATGTCTCAGAAAACAAAGGAAAAAAAGAAAAAGAATATTTGCCAAGCACACTAAGGTAATTGTTTCTGCCTTACAAATATATGACATTTTCTCATTAAATTGATCTATGTTTAAAAATAGAGGCTAATGTCTCTGGATCCCTGTCTGAATAGCCAGAAGTGAGCTCCTGGTACATGGCAGGGAAAAAAAAAGAGAAGTGGCATTTATTGAATCTCTCCAGTGTTGTTATACTTTCAAACCCATTTAATTCTCACAACAGCCCCAGAACTTGGTATTATTGTTTTCGTATTACAGAAGACCGAGCACCGAAGGATTGATCTTTTCAAAGTGTGGTGCTGGAGAAGACTCTTGAGAGTCCCTTGGACAGCAAGGAGATCCAACCAGTCCATTCTGAAGGAGATCAGTTCTGAGTGTTCATTGGAAGGGCTGATGCTAAAGCTGAAGCTCCAATGCTTTGGCCACCTGATGTGAAGAGCCGACTTATTAGAAAAGACTCTGATGCTGGGAAAGGCTGAGGGCAGGAGGAGACGGGGGCAACAGATGATGAGATAGTTGGGTGGCATCATCAACTCAATGGATATGAGTTTGGGCAAACCCTGGGAGATAGTGAAGGACAGGGGACCTGGCGTGCCAAAGCCCACAAGGTCACAAAGAGTCCCCGGCTCAGAGACTAAACAACAATTACAGACGAGGAAGCTGAGGTTCAGAGAAGTTCCATGCCTTGTTCAAGGTCATTCTGGCCTGTAGAATCCAGATTTGAACCAGACTTGGCCATGTTCCCAGGTGAGGAATAAGGGATGGTCCCTCAGGACACGTAACCTTGAACAGTAAGCCAGCTTCCTACTGGATAATGTCAGAGAGAGAAAGATTCATCCATGAAACAGTGCAAAGACTATTCACATGTGACCAACAGTGGTCTTCAATAGACATCTGGTGGGTTTGGGGAACCCTGTAGTACACATAAGACAGCTTGAAAGGTCTGATTAGGAAGCACTGGGCCCTCAATTGACATCCTGGGCAGAAAAGAGTCACACTAGAGTAAGGGAGCTGTCTCATCTCTGGGCTGATCTGAACTCTGTCCCCAGAGGTGCGACGATCACACTGGATCCAGGGACAGAACACAGCAAGATGTCTCTCTGGTAAGGTGCAGAGAAAGCAAGACAAGAGGTTGTCAGAGAAGAGTCTGAGACCTGGGAAAGCCAATGGCATTAAAAACACCATCTCAGCCATCACATCCCTCCTCAGGCTGGGCAGGTGGTTTAATCTGCACGGCTGCAAGGTGAGCCAAAAGGGATTCTTCTGCCCTCTCTGACAAGGAGACAGCGCCTCCCCAATTAAGCATTTCATCAGCTGAGTCATCAGGTCTGAGCTTCCCTCCTAGGGAAAGGGCAGACGCTGCCCCAGCAACACCTATGTTCCCTGGGAGCTTTGGAAGGCAGGGAGGAGGGGTGCATGGGGCTCTTCCTGAGATTCTTCTGGACAGGGTGCAACCCCTCAGCAGGTTAACATCTGCTGTCGCTTTCAGAGCATAGGCAAGCACGTTTCTGAGATCTTCCTGGCTTGCTTTAAAGGAAAATTACTGACTTTTTCTGCTGTCTGACACAGAAACATTTTTCTCTCCGTTTTGCTATGTTTTTCTCTTTTCTTGTATTTATGGGAGTTTGGACCAATATTTTTATTTGCTAAAGGTGGTTTTAAATTTGCACGTGTGAATAAGAGATTATAAACAGCTCTTCCCCTCTGTATTTCTGTTCTATTGCCTTACCTGTTCGAATGCATTGACCTTTTCCTCTAGACAGTTGCTTTTGCCTTACAATCATTTTCTCTCAAAATTCTAGGGACATAGCTCCATTGTCTGAAGCCAGGATGACTTTCGGTTCTTTGGAGTTACCCGATCTGTTATTGTTGCTGTTGTTTTCTCTGGTTGTTATAAGTCCTTTCTTTGTGGCTGAAATTTGAAAGCATCACAACTCTAAGCCTAGATGCTGGGCCCTATGATCTAATTTTCGCTTTGTTTTTGATGAGCCTTTCGATCTGAAGATCCAACTCTTTCCATAACTCAAAATTTTTTCTATTTGTTTAGCACTTCTTCACCATTTGCTCTATGCTTTCTGACACATACATGAGATTTGTCTGAACTGTCATCTTCATCCCTTTTTTCCCCTCCCATTTTCACTTCCTCATCTTTCTCATATCCTTGACTTTCACTTTCAGGTACAGGAGAATTTCATCTTCTTAATCCATCTGATTTTCTGTGGCATTAAATCTGTTGCTCAGAGCTTCCATTTGGGGTTTTTTAATTCCACCACTGTGTTCCTCATCTCCACATATTCTTGTCTAATCTCACGGGTCTTTCTCTGTGGCCATCTGCTCACCATCTCCAGGTACAGTATTTTCTTGAAGGTTTTAAAGGATCCGCAATAGAAAACCTGTACTATTTTCTTAAGATCCTGTGTCACTGGAAATCATCTCTATAATATTCCTATATATCTATTTTTTTTCCTCTGTCAGTTCTTGTAAGTGGTAGTCCTTGTTTGTTTACTTTGGGGATTCAACAGATTCTGACACATTTCATCCCTTCCAGATTCTTTGGGCTCGATGAAACTTTAAATTATTTACAGGGATTTCGTTACCCAGATCAGATACTTAGCATGCTGTAGAGACTATGGAGGGAGCCTGAACCAGTGGCTGTAGCAACGCAGATCGTCACTTCATTAACAGAAGGCCTCTGCCCATGTTCCTTCTGACTCCCAGCAGCTATTACTAGGGCAGAAATCCCAAGATTCATGCTCTCGAAGTATTGTGACTTTTCAAAAAATATCTTGATTTATGAATAGAAATTGAACAGTACAACATTATACCCACTGTATCAACAAGGAAAAACCACATATTATGTCAACAGATGCAGAAAAAGTATTTGACAAAATCTAACACCCATAACACTGGATGGCATCACTGACTCAATGGACATGAGTTTGAGTAAACTCTGGGAGTTGGTGATGGACAGGGAGGCCTGGCGTGCTGCCGTCCATGGGGTTGCAAAAAGTTGGATATGACTGAGCGACTGAACTGAACTGAACCCAATCATTATAAGAACTCTCAGTAAACTAGGAATAGATAGGAACTTTCTCAACTTGATAGACAGTCTACAAAAAACCTACATCTAATAACATAATCGATGGTGAGAAACTAGAAACTTTCCTAACAAGACTGAGTACAAGGCAAGGATGCTGCTTCTCACCACTCCTTTTCAACACCATTCTGGAAGTCCTTGCTAATGCAATAAGGCAAGAAAAGGAATGAAAAAAATTACAGATTGGGAAGGAAGACATGAGACCGTGCTTCTCTGTAGATGTCTCAATCATCTATGCAGAAAATCTGAAAGAACTGACCAACGAACTCTTGGAACTAATAAATGATTATGGCAAGCTTGGAAAATATAAGGTTGAGCAATAGTAGTATACGGATATACAGAGATAGTAGGACTTTCCTGAAGGTCTGTGGGTATGACCCCATGCTTCCACTGCAGAGGAAATGGGTTGGATTCCTGGTCAGGGGAGTTCCACATGCTTGATGGTATAGCTTAAAAAAAAGAAAAAAGAAAAGATAGAGAAAGCAGTAATGCTATACATACTATTTGTAACTTTTTTTACTTAATAGCATGCATTAGCATCTTTAAATATCAGTACAAGGAGGTCTTTTTTATGGTTATATAGCATCCCATTAGATAATATCAAATACACTTGCCCAGTCCCATGCTGATGGTAAGTTTACTTCAGAATTCATTGGTTGGTTGGTTTTTATTTGTAGTTTAATATCATGGAGTTCCTGGTGCCCCAGACGGTAAAGAACCCGCCTGTAATGCAGCAGACCTGGGTTCAATTCCTGGGTTGGGAAGATCCATTGGAGTTGGGCATGGAAACCCACTCCAATATTCTTGCCTGGAGAATCCCAAGGACAGAGGAACCTGGCGGGCTACAGTCCATGGGGTTGCAATGAGTTGGACATGATTGAGCAACTAAGCACAGCACAATATCATTTACTTCCTTATTATTTCCATATTCACTTAAATCTTTTTGAAACACAAAATAGGGCTTTTACAGAAATTTCTCCAATCTATTCATTTTTGTAAATAGAAATGTTCAGAATAACACTGGTATCAGTGACTACCTCTGAGAAGTGAGACCGGGGGTGAGAAGAGGCGATCATGTGATAGGAATGTGCTAATAAATTTCACTTTATATCCTTTTCTATTATCAGAGGTTTTACAATTAAATGCGATGCTTTTCTAATTTTAATTAAAACATGTAAACAAGTAATGCTGCAATGACTGCGCCACAAGCTGTTTTTCTTCTTTAGGGCTACGTCTCAGGGAAATTATCTCGATGTTAGATTACTGGGTTAAATGGTGTGCTCTAGAAACTGTGCCCGTTCCCTTGGTCCGGAGGGCTTTCAGGGGTGCAGCATTCTGCAAGAGGTTCCCATAATCAGGGGGGAAATGGAAGCAAGTGTATACAGCTGAGTTTTGCCTTCCGTGTAAGTTTCACTCATGCCGAAAACTCAACCGGTGGAAATGCTGGAACGGGCGCTCTATGGTGCAGCCGCATCCTTGCCTAGGCGTTGTTCTGGACCAAAATCCCGAGGAGAGAGCCAGTGACCATCCCCTCTTGTGGAAGCTCAGAGAGAACGTCAGTGCATTAAAGTGGGCAGAATGGACATGTAACTCAAAAGTCCAGTGTAGGCTTTGTTCAGAATGGCTCCCTCTTGTTTCTTGGAGATTCTCTGTTCCACCCTTTTCCCTCTCTGGTTCAGTCTCAAGGTCACAAGCCGGGTCCACAGCACCCAAGGCTTCAGCAGCTCTCCTCACATCCACAGGGAGAAAAATACTTCCCTGAGCTTCCTGCTGATTGGGCCAATCCGCGGCCAGGTGACTGACACCTGCTGATTGACTTTGGCCAGCAGATGCTAAAACCAATCACAAGGCAGGAGGAGGTAGTTCCGATTGGTTCAAATCAATCAAGACACACCCCTAGGGTTCTGGAGAAGCCAATCCCAATCAAGCCTGGCTGCTACCCAGTGAAAGAGGGGGCCAGGCATGGCCGCGGAGAAACGCAATGTGTGTGTCACGTAGTATTTCCCACAGATGGAAAGGAGAAAATGACCATCATGTATTGAGCCTATATTGTGTAGAAGGCTTGAACAAGAGGCTTTTGTTTATTTAATTTACTCCTTCCAACAATTCTTTAAGATTGGCATCACTAATCTTTATTTCATAGATAAAGAAAATGTCAGCTCAAGGAGTCTGAGTCATCTGCCTAATGTGCACAGCTAATATACATCAAAGCTTATCTCACCAATTTCATATACTACTTGGCACAGCTTGCTCATGACCCTAAAGTACATTCAAGTTCAACATGATAAAGGCCGTTTATCATGGGCCTTTAAATTGTTTAAGTCAAACGAATTATTTGGAATATATACATATATAGTTAAGACTAAAGTCAAAAGGAAAAGCAAAAATCCTTTTCCTTTTTTTCCAGTTAAGCATCTTCTAGCAGTTGAAGTATTCAGTTTGTCTTATCAGATTCTGGTGTAGAACCAGGTCATATCTATGAATCATAGCTGATGTAATGTGCGTCTTGGTAGAACTATTATTATGTATTTCCCAGGTGCTCGCACTTGACTGTCAGAAACCAGATCTCTGCCCAGGTCCCAGGTGAGCAATTATGATGTCATGAAGTGGTGCTTGGATACAGTTCAAAGAGCTGAGAACAAGTTATGAGACCAGGGAAAGCAAACAGTGGGATTCCAGAGAGCTCACCCAGTCGCCCCTGGCCTTGTAGAGCTGCTGATAGAGTTACTCTCTGTGGAGCCTGGTGGAGAAAACCTGAGTCCAGGTGTGCACTTCTCCCCTGAGAGAAGAGGGGTTGTCGAGAGCTCTGTAACCCCTGGGATGGTGAGTCTTTCTGAAGATCTATTGCCAGGGAACGCCATGGAAAGGCAAATTCCACATCACTTGCAAGTGCGGGCCTTTCTGCTCTGTTACAAGAGTCCATGATTGAAATTCTGGCTGGGTGGGAGGGAGGGGGTGTGAAAATCGACAGGTGGGTGGAGGTGGGCGCCTGGGTGAACGCACAAACACACGTACCCTGATGTGGATGGTTGTGACTGACAGGCAGGGGAGCATGTCTGAGCAGCAACATGAGGGAAACAGCCAGAAAGAGGTTTATGCATCCTTCGTGATTTGTGCTCAGGAAGTGCTGGAGTTGGAACCTCCTGCTTCTGGAAGAGGAGTGCCTTCACAGATCTGCACACCTAAATAACAGAGGCAAAATTAGGGGAGGGGACTGAAGTCCTGAAACTTCATTGGGATCCAGTTTTCTACAGAGAGAATACCTGGAAATTCTGTTGTTGGAACAATCAATTGTGCTGAGCATCACTTGAAATGCCTTTTTAAGAATCACTGATTTATTTATGGCCATGCTGGGTCTTCACTGCTGCACGCGGGCTTTCTCCAGGTGCAGCAGGCAGGGGCTGCTCTCTGGTCACGTTGACAGGTTCCATTGCAGTGGCTTCTATTGTGGAACATGAGCTCTAGGTACTCGGGCCCAACAGTTGCAGCTCTGGGCTTCAGTAGGCGTGGCTCACAGGCTCTGGGGTGAGGGCTCAGTGACTCCTCTGCGTTGGCAGGGATTTCTTAACCTCTGAGCTACCAAGGACCTCCCTGAAATGCTTAAATGCCTTCAAGCCATTTCTTTTCTTTTCTTCTGCCCTTATTCAAAATAATCAATTACATTCTAATTAACACAAAGCCTAGTATGCGAAAGGTATAGTTTATAATTTAGGCCAATAAAAAAGGAGGGAACACCCATTTTAACAGTTTCTCAGAAACAAAGAATAACACTCAAGGTTTATAGGCTGAGGCAACATCGTGCCCCCCAAACATGATATTGCCTTAAAACATAGCAATGCAACAGGTACCCCCACGGATAAGGAGACCCGAGAGAGACATCAAGTATTATGGCATTTAAAAATTGCCTTCCCTTCTAAGAAAAATTGCCAAGGTTGACCCCAGAAGCAGCTGTGTTTCTATCCTGTGACCCTTGGCCCACAACTTGATGAGACCCTGCGATAGGGTTCCTCTGCAGGGGCCCCCACTGCAAGATGAGTTCCCTGGTTCAAAAAGCAGGGGAAAGGGCCATTCAAGGTAACAAAACATAAAGCTTTTTTCTTTCTTCTACAGTCTCTCAATGTATCATGATGTTTCTAATTTGCTCTTTGATGAAGTAAAGAAACAAATAAAATTTTAAAAATTTAACATGAACTTTATCATTTCTCTTTATACTGTGCAATTCCTGTTGAAACGCGAACATAAGTGCATTTAACGCAGATGCTGAATAATCAAAATTATTTTAAAAAATTGTATTCTGTAGCTTGTACATGCATGATTCCTTCTTACCAAAACCTAGAAAACTGCAAAACATTAACTCGACGGTTTCTATCTCACTTCTTGATATCCTATATTCCACTAGTGCTTTCTACTTTTGGCTTACTGATGAATAAGAATGGATAGAAATTAAGAAGAAAGGATAGAAATTAAGAAGAAAGGCTCCCTCCCTGTATCCTTTCTTTCTGTGGCATCATTGCCAGCATAGGTTGGCTAATACAGGGAAGTAACATGAGCGAGAAAGGGTAAGATAAGTTCCTTGGTCATTTGTGTTCCTCACATCAACTTCTTTCTGTGTTGGAGGCAAATGTAACAGGGAAGAGCAAATCTAACTCCATGTTAGGTCTGTTTCTTTTACTTTAACCTTTGCATTCTATTGCTTTTTCTTGAGTAAAGAATGTTGCCTATAGCCTGACATATACAGGGAAGCCTTGTCACAAGGCTCTGACCTTTAAGAGTATAAGACTTTTCCATTCGTATAGAGATAAAAAGTTGCAGAACAGAGAATAACATTTGTCTTCTTGGAGTTTACAGGAAGTTATGACCTGACCTACATGGACAGCTACAAGGACAAAGGATTCCTATACCAAGAAGTTTGCAAAGGCCAATTACACCCACTCCTTCATTTTGCCTTTAAAAATGCTTTGGGGGTACAAGCCACCTGTCTCTGTGCATGGTCCTGCAACAAAACTTTCTCTGCTCCAACCTCCAATGTTTTGGTTTGTTTGACCTCACGGTGCATCGGGTACATGAACATGCATTTGGTAACACAAGTTCTAGATCTAAAGGAAAATGTGGACTCGGAGGGGGGCATCTGGGGCTCCCTCCTCTTGCTCAGTCATAGATGCAGCAAGATGACCACCAGGCCTCACAGTGCCCGGGAAATTCTGTGCTCATGGGGCATCACATACTGTGTGTATCTCCTTTGCTCACACATAGTGCTCCATTGTCCCACTGAGGCTCACCTCAGAATATAAGTTCAAGCATGAAATTGTTGATGATTTTGAGTAGCAAAGCATTAAACCAAGCACAGGGACCCCCTGGGTGCAAGTTCATGTCCACAAAGCTGACCCTGTCCCTCAGTAACAAGAATCAGAATAATTAGCTTGGCCAATGAAATTCTCTCTCTTGGGAATTAAACAAAGATTTAATAACGAGAGAAACATCATCACTACGTACCAAGAGAAGAATCAGAGGAAAGAACTATCTGAAGCACCATAAACATTGTTCATAAACTTCTGGGCCCAAGATATTTTCCTTAGTTTCTGATGATCTTTAATTCCATTTCTGTGGTCTGAGCTCTACACCATTTCTGCATTTTTAATGAGGTCTGGGTATATGGCTAAATTTTTAGTTTTTACTATGCTTATCCTTGTAACACATCTCTTATTACTCAGCATGATTTGACTAATTCTATGTTCCTTTGCAGCTAAGAACCTGATAAACAATGAAGGTAAATGGTTACTTGCTGTGCGCCTGAAACAAATATAACACTGTAAATCAACTAAACTCCAATTAAAAAATTAAATTTTTTTCATTTTTAAAGGAATTGATGTTTTTGAAGTGTGGTGTTGGAGAAGACTCTTGAGAGTCCCTTGGACTGCAAGGAGATCCAACCAGTCCATTCTGAAGGAGATCAACCCTGGGACTTCTTTGAAAGGAATGATGCTAAAGCTGAAACTCCAGTACTTTGGCCACCTCATGCGAAGAGTTGACTCATTGGAAAAGACTTTGATGCTGGGAGGGATTGGGGGCAGGAGGAGAAGGGGATGACAGAGGATGAGATGGCTGGATGGCATCACTGACTTGATGAACACGAGTCTGAGTGAACTCCAAGAGTTGGTGATGGACAGGGAGGCCTGGCGTGCTGTGATTCATGGGGTCGCAAAGAGTCAGACACGACTGAGCGACTGAACTGAACTGAACTGGAATTTTTTAACAAGAGGGGGAAAGACAACCAGAATTTAGCTAAATGAACCCCAGGAATGAGTATGTCGATGTCCCCAGCACATTAGGTGACATACTACCTGTTCAAATAGCAAATTCTCTTCTTAGGCAAATGGAGATGAAACTATGACAGTTCTCAGATTATTGAACCCATATAAATAAATACATATTGGGATATTTTTCTTGAGCTATAAGAGCAAAGCATCACACAAACCCTAAATGTCCAACAATGTAGATTTGGCCAAATAGATTACATCATTTGGATTTTTTTTTTTAAGCAGTAAAAAGGTATGTTTTTAAAAGAACATTTAGCAATGTACATGTCAGAATCATACATGTGATCCTGAATAAATATGTGTACTTAACATTGCCAATCATATTCTGAACGTACAAGTATTTATTTATTTACTTATTTATATGAATAGAACAAATGCCAGAAAGTTGCAAGCTATTTATCTCTGGCTTATAGGATTAAATCTTATTTTCCATTTTGCAATTTTTACTCTTTCATATATTTTAAGCCTTGATAAAGAATAAATTTTTCAACAAAATCCTATAAATTTCCATCAATATAATTCCACACTCAAAAACTAACCTTTTAATTGTGGTCTGGGGACTTCCCTGGTGGTCCCGTGGTTAAAACCCCATGTTTCCACTGCAGGTGGGCATGAGTTCCTTGGACGGGAAACAGATCCTGCATGCCCTCAGCCCAGCCAAAAGAATAAATATAACTGGGGTCTGGCCTTCGATGAAGTGACAGATGGTGATTAAGAGGATGTGTTTCTGAAGTTAAACAGCTCTTGCCTCAAAAAGTCTACCGCTCTCTAGCATTTGACCTTGAGCGAGACACCTCCGTCCACCTGCTTCCACACCCATAAGATGAGGTTTTAATAATGACCCCTTTCAGTTTCCTTCTAAGGATTAGGTGAGATGAGTAATTCCCTTCAGGGATCATTGCTCCTTGTGTTCATTTTGCATCCGAGTGATGAGGGTGTGGCCAGCACATAGCAGCCGCTCAACAATCACTGAGTGAGCAAACCGGGCGCATACGAACACGTGTGTGTGGCGAATGAATGACCTTGGAGTCATACTGAAAATCAGCCAATACAGCTTTATTTTTCTACATTTTGGGGCTGACATTTTGTGTAGCTTGTGAGACGTAAAAATGAATATCAAATTTAAAACCTCCAGCTTCCTTTTTATTAAAAATCTTAATGGAGTTTTACATTTTGTCTTTAGGCTTTAATTGTGTTGATAAGCTCAGTTGACATCATAATTGATAATACTTTCATTTATCAGTTTTAAATAAACTTCAGTTATTGGGGATTTAATAAGTAACCTCTGTACCGGGCTCAAAGATCTGAGTAATCTGAAAGTGATTTAGGGGCAAAATTCTTCCTTTCTCTTCTTTTGCTTTCTCTCAACTTCTATCACTTTCTTCAAAGAGATAATCACTGTTATCAATCCCTTAGGTATTTTTCCTGGGATTTTTGAATATATATTTACTGTCAATTATGTCCAAGCCCTAATGTCCAGTACCTGTGAATGACTTTATTTGGAAATAGGGTCTTTGCAGATGTAATCAAATCACAGATCTAAAAATGAGATTATCCTGGATTTAGAATGACCCTGAAATCCAAAGACAGGTGTCATTTCAAGAGTCAGGTAACCTTTGTGTCTTCGAGACAGAAAGAAACTGCTGTGTGAAGACGCAGAGACTGAAGTGATGGGGCCTCAAGCCAAGGACCACCTGGAGCCCATGGGCACTGGGAGAGACAGGAAGGATCCCTTCCTAGAGCCTTCGGACACAACAAAACATGGTCCTGCTGACACCTTGATTTGGAGTCTCTGACCTCCAGAATTGCAGAAGAAGAAATTTATGCTGTTTTCAAGCCATGAGGTTTTTTGGTAACTTGTTAATGGCAGTCCAAGGAAACTAATAAGAACATCTGAGCAGTATAAAAATATTCCTGGACTTTCATTTATGATTTAACAGTGCTTCTTAGAGTTTTTGATGTGTTATCTACCCTACTGTCATCAAAGTCAAAACCCTGAATAGTTTTTAAACCATAGGAAAGTTGGAAGAAAAATATTTTCTACTCTTTGATAATGCTGGGGCTTAATTACACATTTCCTGAACTGCAGCTTTAGGGAATTTCAAAACACATAATTTAACCTTCCTCTAGAGTATGATCTATTCTATTGGAACAAACAAAATTTTGGCTGTTATAGTCAGTTCTTCTTACCCAGAAGGTAGAAGTAGTAATTCATACATTCAAAGAGAGAGAGAGAGAATTTACCTAAAGTGGCCAATTTTAATTTCTGCATTTCCTAGATTTTAACACTGGGTTAAGCTGAAAGGCTGAAAATAAATGTGTCTTGCTTGGAGCCAAAGGCAGAAAATTGCATGTCTCCTAAATAATGCCAGGCATGAACACTCTTGTCCCTAGATGGTGGGATGAGGAGGAAGGAATAAACTGGGGCTTGGGGCAGTTAGCTGTGAGAAGCCCCTAGGGGTAGGGAGGGAGGGGACTTGGGAAGGCAACAATTTACAAAGTAGGACAGAGCTGCTGCCCTTTAACAACTGGCTCTGCGTTCCTATGCCAGTCAGTTGCAAGTGGCACCAGTGATGTTGGTAAAAACAACACACCTGCCAAGTGCTTTCCCACCCATCACCTTGATTCTGCAATAACACTTGAGGATAACTGCTCTTCTGTTTCACAGATGTCTCCAACCACCAAAGCCTTAAGATATAAATGACCCTCCCAGGGGTAGCCCCAATAATAATAAAAGCCCCAATATAAGTTGTGCATGCAGGCCCTAAATTCGTATTTAAGAATTTGAAGGTCAACCTTCTTTTCATTAAATGATGGCTACTTTTTAAACTGGGCTTCCCAGCTGGCGCTAGTGGCAAAGAACCTGTGTCCCAGTGCTGGTGACATATGAGACGTGGGTTTGATCCCTGGGTCGGGAAGATCCCCTGGAGGAAGGTAAGGCAACCCACTCCAGTATTCTTGCCTGGGAAATCCCATGAACAGAGGAGCCTGGAGGGCTACAGTCCATAGGGTCGCACAGAGCTAAACACAACTGAAGCAACTTAGCACATGTACACACACTTTTTAAATGGCATCTCAGGTGGCTCAGTGGTTAGAAAAATCCTCCTTCCAATGCAAGAGACTCAGATTTGATCCCTGGGCAAGGAAGATCCCCTGGAGAAGGAAATGGCAACCCTCTCCAGTATTTGGTGGGTTGCAGTCCGTGAGGTGACAAAGAGTTGGACACGACTTAGTAACCAAATAATAACAAACCAAGAGACCAAACCAGTCAATCCTAAAGAAAATCAGCCCTAAATATTCATTGGAAGGATTGATGCTGAAGCTTAAGCTCAAGCTCCAATCCTTTGGCCACCTGATGTGAAGAACTGACTCATTTGGACCCTAATGCTGGGATAGATTGAAGGCAGGAGGAGAAGGGGATGACAGAGGATGAGATGGATGACATCACCGACTCAATGGACATGAGTTTGAGCAAGCTCCAAGAGTTGGTGATGGACAGGGAAGCCTGGCGTGTTGCAGTCCATGGGGTTGCAAAGAGTTGGACACGACTGAGTGACAGAACTGAACTGAATCTTCCCTCCTGGGGCATACAACCAACCTGGTTTCCATTTCAGATGAAAGAACCAAGAAAGTTCCCCTGGAGCCAGAAAAGATGCCCACATCAAGGCTGCCATGGGAGCTGTGATGAGGGTTGGGTTCTCAGATGAAGAACCCTCGGGGATGTATTATGGATGAATCTGAAGATCGTGGTGGGGGTGGAGAAGGTCAGTGTACCTCCTCAGCAAATTACCTAATCAATGTGGATATCAGAGTCAAAAACATGTGTTGACTTTACCCAGTACACAGCAGAATGTAATAACCCAAAATGTCAAACACAAAATTCAAGATGACGGCCAAAATACATTACTTTATGGGAGAACAGGATTGAGAAGGGCGCATCCTTGCATTTGAAACTGACAACAAAGGACAGAGTTGACCTCCTCTTGCTGGTGGGGGGGTGGGGGGGCAGGGAGGAGGGGCAGGGACCATGGGGTGGTGTGGCCCGAGAACTCACGGTGGGGGTCGGGGTGGGGGGAGAGAGGTCTTTTGTTCCTGGGCTACTGTGTGCTGGAGAGGCTGTTCTGGAGGTCAGGTCTAAAGACAATTGGCCAGTGCCCTTGTATCACCTTATATCAGAATGTCCAGGCGGTGGCCGAGGCGTGCAGCTCTTTCTGTAGGTTTGCAGGAAATGAAGTCTCTCTCTCTCTCTCAGCCTCCTGCGCATGTCCTTCTGCAGGCTGCATTTCCAGCGTTTATTCCTGCTTTGAGGCTGAATAATGGATTCCGGTTCTGAGCAGCAGAAAGTCTACAAAAAAGATTAGCCAGGCTGCGCTGGGCTCTGTGCGCCGATGGACCTTGTCCCACTTGTGCTGCTGCGGCTCTTGGAGAACAAATCCAAGGCACGCACCTCTGAGGACAGAGACCTGGGGACTCGGAGGAGATGGGGAGAACCTGATGCAAACCAGAGAGCGACTCTCCTGCATTGTCTGCGGAAAGCGAAACAGCAGAGGAGGCTGGCATCGCTCTCCTAAACCTGAGAGTGAGTTTAGGCCTGCAGGGTGCCAGGAAGAACTGCCCATCAGTGTCACGTGACTCCAGGGTTTACATGACCTCCAAGGGTCACACAGCAAGTGAGAGATGCAATCATGACCGTGAGCTGGGAACAAGCTTATTCTTGAACTGAGTATTAAAGCCCTAACTCGTGTTCTGTTTCGTGTTCAGGACTGCAGACAGAAAACAGAAGAGAGTCTCTTTGCTCTCGGAAACAACAAAGTAGATTAACCCCATGTTGTTGAAACTAACAAATTAGCATGAAAGAGCCGAGGACGGAAATGACATGAAGTCCAGGATTTGCTTCAAAATGACTGTCCAGGGAGGAGGGGATTGGGTAGGGTAGAGCGGAAGTGAGACCAAGTCACGGATTAATCATTGTTGCAGTCTGGATTGAGGTACAGAAGGGTTCTTTACTCTCTCAAGTGGCATGTACTTTTGAAACTTTCCACTATGAAAGTTTTTTTTTTTTTTAAGTAGCCCATTTAGAGCAAAAAGCAGCAAAGACATTAAATTAAACCTTCCAAGAGATGTACTGTATCTGTATCTTAAAAAAAAAAAAAATCTATAATCCCTAATCGAAAAACCTGAAGCCTCAGAAAAACAGAATATTCCTGGATGGGAACTTTTGTTACCATAATGATATCAATTTTCACCCTAATTAATCTGTAAATTCAATGTCTCCCAGTGGACATTCCTGCAGGGTTTATTGGAACTTGCTTCTCGACTTCATATAGAAAAGAAAATATTCAAGAATAGCAATGACATTTAAAAAAAAAAAAGAATGAAAAAGATATTATTTTACCAAGTATCGAAACACATTACAAAGCTATAATTAAAACGTGTGGTATTGGCATAAGACAGGACATGTATTAATAGTACAAAATAGGGAATTCAGAAATAGGCACATGTAGACATGAAAATCTGGCTTAATTTAGAGATGACATTTCAAATCCTGCCCCCTCCTGAGTGGGGACAAATTCAGGTTTTCACTTGGAAAAAACGTGTACTTATAAAAATGCATCTATATGTCAATATGTTTATACATGGATATATCTATGTCTACCCTATTTCTATAGTTATGCAAAATTGATTTTTATCTTAAATACTTATTTTATATTTTATACATTTCATATGAAAACTAGTTTATTATATTTGCGTATATATTCCATGTAGACAAATGTTGCAAGGAAAAAATAAAGGTAACAAAGCACTTCCACTCCTGTGTCACTTGTAATTTGCATACAGAAATGTAGGCTGTGCCTGTGTGCTAAGCCGCTTCAGGCGTGTCTGACTCTTTGCAACCCTAGGGACCGTAGCCTACCAGCCTCCTCTGTCCATGGGCTTCTCCAGGCAAGATTACTGGAGTGGGCTGTCATCCCCTCCTCCAGAGGTTCTTCCAGACCCAGAGCATGGACCCCCGGCTCTTGCATCTCACGCGTGGTAGGAGGATTCTTTACCACTAGCGCATGTTTTGTATATATGTGTGTGTATTTGTACGTGACACACACGGCGATGTGAGCAGACCTGAAGGTGCGGTGGGGAGGCGAGGAAGACTCCCAGCGGGGAGAGCTTGCAGGCAGGAAGAACCTGGTCCAGGCCCAAGAGAGCATCCCAGGGAGCCCACGTGGGAAGCCTGGAGGCTCCCTGTGACTGAGACGTGGGAACAGCACGGAGTGGCCACAGAAAGGGGTCTACGGAGAGGAGGCGCCATCAGTGAGGGTGGAAATAACTGGGAGACCCCATCTGGACTGTCAAGAGTGTTAAGACGCATCCTAAACTTGAGAAGGAGCCAGCAAATACGACTGAAAGGGGAACAGAGCAAGGACACGAGGTGGAGGACAAAGCGGGAGCACGACCAGCCGGATGCTGTAGGACCCTCTGGAGGACAGCTCAGAGACACAGGGACCAGAGATGAGCAAGTGAGTCTGGCTGCCACTGCAGTGACCTGATCTAGACCACAGGCCAGGGGCTTGGGCAGGAGGGACAAAGGCCAAGTTCTGGCTGCCGCCGGGAAGAGGGAGCGGGGAGTCAGACGCTGGACAGGGCCACAGCCGGATACCCTTGGCAGTCACCAGGGAGCATCTCTTATTAAACAGCGATGCAGGGCCGTTGCTGTTTCTGAAGGAGCTCCGTGAGTGACTCCCCCACACCGCCAGAGCTGAGAACCCCCGAGGTTTGGGCCACAATGGCTGGAGAGGGTTGCGAACTGAGACAGACAAGGAGGAAGACGATGCGATTGGAGGAAGGCAGTAAGGCTGAGTCTGTGGTGCCTGCGGCCCATTCTCCTGGAGAGGCTGGTTCCCACCTCAGGTGTGGGAAGGCGCCAGGTTGCCAGGAGGCGCTTATCAGGTGAGATGGCATCTGACTTAGGACACTGAGGCCACTGCGACAAAATCTCAGACACCGGGCATCTTACGCAGCAGGCGTCTGCTTCCTCACAGTCCGAGAGGCTGGAAGTTCAAGGTTAAGGTGCGGGCAGGGATGGTTTCTGATGAGACCCTCTCCTCTGTTTGCAGGTGGAGGAGGCTTCTTGCCATGTTTTCATGCAATCTGCCCTCTGTTTACACGTATTCCTGGTGTCTGCTTGTGTCCTAATCTCCTCTTCTTATGAAGTCACCAGTCAGCTAAGATTAGGGCCTCATTGTCACTTAATCACCTTGTTAAAGGCCTTATCTTTAAATACAATCACATTCTGAGATACTGGACACTGAATTTGGGGGGGGGGGGGGTGGAGCAGGGATGTAACTTGGCCGATAAAAGCATCTTAGCTTTGTCCCTGAGCTCTTGGAGGACCAGCTGCCAACAGGTCCATATGATAAGGAGCTGGTGACATTCCAGTTTGTGGGGATGATTCTTACTGGGTGTATATACTTAACCTCCCTGAGATCCATCCCCACCAGACCGTGGACTGACGGGGGGAGAAGGTCGGATGCCTGTGTCTCATCCAGGGAATAAACACACTTTCATGTCCTTAGAGTCAAAACAAGAACAAGTGGTTACTGTGCGTCTGATGTGCCATCTCATTCACCCTCACAGCAGCCAAGATGCGACCTGTCTACCCTCGCTATGTTTCTTTCTCAGATGGAAAGCAGGTTTGGCTTGGAGGTGTGACCCCTGACTGGGAGGTGGCAATGCCAGGCCTTGCCCTTGGCCCGTCTGACTCTCCAGAGCCCTTAACTTTAACCCTGACACCGCGCTGTTTCTCTCAAGTCATTTCAAACCATATTTCTTTTGCTTAGAAATATTTTTAATTCTTTTAGAACTAAAGGTGCTTAAGCAATGCTTGGGTCAAGGAGGTGATCTTCTGTCAAAGTTTTCAAATCGTTTCTTCTCCCTGTGACTCTGGAAGGCCTTGACGGTATTACTGGTATGACAGTGGAGAGCAGCCCCGCTTGGATGTTCTCTGGGTGTCCTTCCAGCAAACACACATGTAGTCATCTCAGGCAGCCCTGACAGCGAGACAGAGAGGCAGAGGAGAGATGATGGGCCCAGAGAGGGCACAGAAAAGAGCTAGCAAGGACCAGAAGGGCATTTTGATTTCTGTCTCCTGGCAACATTCAGAGCGCTGTTTCAGAGAATGAACTGGGTTGAGTTAATTGACGTGGTCCAGGTGCCTGTAAAGCAGTCTATGCCTGGTGGTGCCAGAATAAATATCGAGGGGAGTAGAAAAGTCTCCCTGGGCATCAGGGCATGAACATGGGGAGAACAGAGCATCGAGGAACTCAACACAAAGATCCGTGTCTTTGTCCACCATCAACCAGTCACTTTCAAGGAGAGAACTGTACCGCTTGGTGGAAGATGGGTGGTTTGCCAACTTCATACAAAAAGCATCACTATCGTTTAGTGATGAGCTGTGTGTCTTCAGTCAGTCATGTCCGACTGTCTGTGACTGTAGCCTGCCAGGCTCTTCTGTCCATGGGATTATCCAGGCAAGAATACTGGAGCGGGTTGCCATTTCCTCCTCCGGGGGTCTTCCCAACCCAGGAATTGAACCCACCTCTCCTGCGGCTCCTGCATTGCAGGTGGAATTTTGACCCGCTGACCCGCTGGGGAAGTCCATCTTTCAAGGATACTGCCTCCATATTCCACTTGGAAAGAGAAGCATATAACCAATATATCCCCAGGAGACTAATTACTTGGGGAAGTTGTTTTTTAAAACCAATAAAAATTATACAGAAATCAGTGCTACCCACATCAGGCCTTGTATTAATAAAGACACATACAGGATTTTAGCTGAGAAGATGGAGTTCTTCCATTACAAGCCTCTGATCCATGGAGGAAGACGTGCACACAGCTTCTAAAGTTATTTGCTGAGGAAATGTTATGTTAAATATATTTTCTGAATATCCTCTTCTTATCTCCAGTGTGCAGTAAGATGGAAATCATCAAGTGTCTTTGGAAATCACCTCCGAGTTGAAAACATCTGGGTATTGCAGGAAATTGAATGAATTCACTGAAGGAAAAAATTACCTTACTTTTCATATACTGTCCAACCTGGGCAAGTATACTCAAATGAAATAAAATTTCTTTCAGTGGCTGCCACAAGAAACCATTAAAGAAAAATGTTGGCACCATCATAGCAGAAACAAGTTCGTTTTTTAAGGGCAAAAAAGTAAGAATTGGGAAGAATAATCTGTATTACTAAATAGATATGTTCCTCAGTTCAGTTCAGTTCAGTTCAGTCGCTCAGTTGGGTCCGATTCCGCGACCACATGGACCACAGCATGCTAGGCCTCCCTATCCATCACTAACTCCTGGAGTTTACTCAGACTCATGTCCGTTGAGTCAGTGATGCCATCCAATATATATGTTAAATATATTCCTAGCCCTCCCTTGCTGCTGCTGCTGCTGCTGCTGAGTCACTTCAGTCGTGTCCGACTCTGTGCGACCCCATAGATGGCAGCCCACCAGGCTTCCCCGTCCCTGGGATTCTCCAGGCAAGAACACTGGAGTGGGTTGCCATTTCCTTCTCCAATGCATGCAAGTGAAAAGTGAAAGTGAAGTCACTCAGTTGTGTCCGATTCTTAGCAACTCCATGGACTACAGCCTATCAGGCTCCTCCATCCATAGATTTTCCAGGCAAGAGTACTGGAGTGGGATGCCATTGCCTTCTCCAAGCCCTCCCTTAACTGACATCATTCATGGGTGTCTTCTCCTGGTGGATTGTCCATCGGCAAATTATAACTGCCTGAGGACTTTCCCTGGCCAAGAGTACAAGTTCAGCTTCCTGTGGGCAGATGGGTATGGCAAAAAGGATCAGAAGGTTGGGATGGCCACTCCCCACTCTGGGCAGGGGAGTTGACATGGAGGGGAGGGGAGGGGATCACCCAGGTCTATTATAAATCACTCTGAGCTCATCTCTTGTTAGATAGCACATGTCTTCCCTAATGGAATGGACAACAAAGATGTGTAATAATAGATGCTGAGAATATGTATAAACATCAGTTATCTTGAATTTCAAATATTTGTATAGGACAAAAATGGATGTATTTTCCTCGTTATTCATTCAATATATTCTAGTCCGTTTGTGTGATAATGAATTTCTTACACTCTCTGCGCTGACTCATTCTGCTTCCTAGAGTGTTTCTTATTTCTCCTCCTGAAAGGACCCAATGAGAGCCTGGAACTGAGACAGCGGGAAGGAAGGGTGGCTGTTGAGTTCGGAGACAAGTACAAACCACTGTCTTCTTTCCAAGTCACCATGAGGTTTGGGTCTCGAGCCACCAGAGACCCTGGGGACCCAGGGATCATCCATCCTATACCCTGCACCATATGTGTCCTTGTAACACATCAGGTGCCTCATCGCTAACATTTGGAAGTTTGAGATCAAGAGATCGCAAACACTCATTAAGCAAGACTAAATGCTTGGAGTTTCCCTAGCTGGACTGACTCAGGTGGAACCCATGAGCGTGGTAATAGGAGAAGGCAGCCCTGGGAAGAATTGAGCTGACATTCACTCCAGACAAACTCGGGGTGGCTGGGGGGTCTCACTGCTCCAGCGCAGAGCTGCTGTAAACAAGCTGTGTCCCTCGTGTCTTACTTTCAGCTTCCCCAGATAATGACACCTACTGTTTTGTCTTGACAATGTGCAGTGTTGACAAAAAGCTTGCCAGAGTGTGTGAGTGTTAGTGTCAGTCATGTTCGACTCTGCGACCCCATGGACTGTAGCCCACCAGGTTCCTCTGTCCGTGCTATTCCCCAGGAAAGGATACTGGAGCGGGTTGCCATTCCCTTCTCCAGGGGATCTTCCCGACCCAGAGATGGAACCTGTGTCTCCTGCATTACAGGCAGATTCTTTACCGTTGGGCCACCAGGGGTGGCGCTAGAGAGCTGCTGTTTATTAAATATTTCAATGAGTGCTACTATAACATGGTAACATTGTTCACCGTCCCCATATGAAGAATGAGGTCTGTCACTTCTAGGTAACACTAGGAAAAGCTGGAATGCAGTCTCAGCTTTTCTCCACGAAGCACTGGTGGTCCAGCCTGCTCTCCAGAGCAAAGCTCCCAGAGAATGGGCCACACTCATGACACTGGCTATTCTGTCCAGCCCCTTCTCTTGGTAGGTGCTCAATACATGACGCCCGGCAAACTCCAATCCAGATGAATGCAGCACCGTGCTTGGTCCATGGAGTCACATCCAAGGAAGCAAAGAGGGGAAAGGAATTCAGATCCTTACATCAGGTTCTCCAAAATGTCCAAGGGAAGCAGACAACACGGAGAAGCCAGCTTTCCCTAATGTCCTTGCCTTTTACCTGCCATTCTTCCTCTTGCTCCACAGCTGACAGTGGCTTCCCCAAATGTGAGTCTCCTCCAAAAAAGCCCCTCGAAACACCTTCTCTGCAACTTGGCCACTGTGACTCCTGACCTTCTCTTCTCCTCGCTATTCTACCAGAACTTGTAGAGTGTTTTCCCAACAGACACACTTTCTCTTTCAAAGTACTTCTTTCTCTCTGCTCTAGGCTGTGAACACACACACACATACATGCTAGTCAAGTCAGAAAAAAGAAAGTGGTAGGTGTAACAAGAATTCTCCCAGTTTTCCTGTTGAGAATGGTGGGATTCAGAGGATGGACCGGGATGTGAAGATATTCTGCGTTTTACCTCGGGTCAGCTACCACTTCTGCACCTGCTGTCCTGGGGACACCTGCAAGGTTCTCAGCCAGAAGAAACTGCTTTAGGGACTAAGAGATGCCCGTTATTTTATTGGCTTGTCTTGTTCTGGTTTTGTTTTCCAGAAAGGTTTAACTTTCATTTCTTGCTTTGTTCACATAAAAGATTTCTGTTTGAGAGCTTCCCAAGTGGTGCTAGTGGTTAAGAACAAAACAAAACAAGATTTCTGTTTGAAATAGAGACACAGATGTAGACAGCAAATGTACAGACACCAAGGGGGAAAAAGAGGGGAGAGGGATGAATAGAGGTTGGGACTACACGCATACTCTATTGATACTATGCATATGGCATTACTGACTCAACGCACATGAGTTTGAGCAAGCTTTGGGAGCTGGTGATGGACAGGGAAGCCTGACCAGAGGCAGTTCATGGAGTTGCAAAGTCGGATACGACTGAGCAACTGAAATGAACTGAACTGGAAAAATTGATAACTAATGAGAACCCACTGTATAGCTCAGGGAACTCTGCTCGGAGCTCTGTGGTGACCTAAATGGGAAGCAAATTCAAAACAGAGGGGGTGTATGTATATGTATGGCTGATGCACTCAGCTGTACAGTAGAAACTAATGCAATGTTATAAAGTGACTACGCTTCAGTAAAAATTAATTTTAAAAGTAAATAAAAAAGGAAAAGATCTCCTGTATAATATCCTAATTTTAAAAGTCTTATATTTGCCTATTTTACTATAGTCAAAATCTTCTCTGAGGACTACTATGATTCTCCTTGCACAGAGTAAACATTTGAGGATTAGAATGTGTTGTTTTGAGACATCCTACACCATCAAGGTCCTTTTGGAGAAGGAGCCGCTTCACAGGCCCCATGCTCCGGGGGCCCGAGCTGGGTTTAATGTTCTTGCATCTTGAGCTTCTTCGTGTCTGCACTAGGCTCTGCATACTATGTAGCTAGTTTTGTTTGGCAAGGTGCCTTTTCTAAAATTCATACTGTCATGTATGTCTTTGATCACTGGATGCTGAGAAGATTGCACACCTTTGTGCCCTCTGACAGCAGGTCCACCAGAAAAGGACCATCCCTCTGAGACCTGGGCAGGATATGGCTGAATTTCCCACTTGGTTTCCATGGAAGGAAGCCCAGGAGAGGCTCTGTGATCAGGCTCTTTAAAGCATTCCTAGGCAGCCTGCTTTGAAAGTGATATGTTTCCAGTAAGACTGGAATGCGTCAATATGCAAAAATATGTTTTTACAAACTCCAGTGCCCAAAAAAAAGAAGACTGAACAAGAAAAGAATCCTATATGTTGAGGGGCTGTTGGATGCTATTCCAGCTCTTAAAGGTCCCCTGGGTCTGCAGATTTGGTAACTTCAGGCCCCCAGCCGCCCAGCACCCACGTCCCCTGCACACCCATCATCACAGTACCGCTTCCTTCACGTCTCCCCACAGACCAATCCCAGTCTCAGCCACAGCCTGTGATCCACCGTGACTTACTACCTGCCCGAAGTCCCTCCCAGAATCGAGGCCCCTCTGGACCCTCTGGTGAGATCACCCCCTCTCTCCTGTTCTTCCCAGACCCCCTTCCCTTTGTGCCCTGGAACGCAGCAGGACAGAAGCCTGGAGACACAGCTCCTTTCTCTCAGTGGGTTCCACACAGAATCTCTTGTTCATCTGCTAGAGCGGTCAGCAAACTCCCCTGCTACCCTTCTTCCTGGATTTCTCACCGCTGAAAAAGCCAGCCTCACCAGCTCAGTGGGGCATCCCTCACTGAACAAGGGTCTTGACCCTGTCACAGATTTCCAGCGTGCGCAGTAGGTGTGAAAAGCAAAGCAAAGCACAACTTGTCAATGTGCAAAATGTGTTTGCATTGTCCCCAAAGTCTGAGAGAAAATAATTTTTCTAAGCAACACGGTAAAAGCTGCCAAACTAATTTTCTTTCTCTTTCATACCCAAAATTTCATAAATAGTTTGTTCTGTTTTAACAAAGAAGAAAAATGTAGTTCACGTGCCAGGCATTGTAAAGCTCATCTGGGAAATAAATTCTTAAGACTATCTAACACGTTTTTGAAAAATAAGGATGGTGAGGTGAGACAGACCCTAAAGAATATTTAAGGCAAAGCAAGGACAACAAAAAACTAACACAGTACGATGTCGGCCCAGGAACAATTAAACAACACAGAGGAACAAAAATACATGTTATAAAGAAATGTAGCATATGACAAAGATGAAATTGCAAATTGGGAATGAAATGAAGGATTTTTTTATCAAAATCCATTTGGACAATTAGTTAAGAATTTGGGAGATATGATTAAGCCCTTTTCATCTTAAACCAAAATAAATTCCTGACAGATGAAGGATTTATATCCTTAAAAATTATCCAAAATTCATCCAAAGCCATAAAAATAAGACAAAACTACTGGTGAAAGATTTCTATTACATGAAAGTGAAATGGGGACTTAGAAACTCAACACCCAAGACAGACAAGTCTTGGATGGTTTCCACCAAGACTACCAGACAATTACAAGATCTGAAACACAGGGTACATTCGTTAGCCCACATCTCACATGCATAAATATCCACAAGTTACAAATCAGGTTAGCGTTTTGTTAAAGTAAACATGATGCATCCTTCTAACTTGACAAATATGCTATCACAACAAACAACAAAAGCAAAACAATTTTCCATAAAGCCATGGTGTTTATATGAATGGAAGTTGGCAAAATATCAAAACCCAAAGTCAACCATTATTATGCTGTGTCTGGATGTTCTGTCACTAAGCCAGCAATATTTGGGGAAGTCATTAACGAATGTGTGCATAATTAGCACGTTACATTTATTCAATACAATTATTTTCTTGTTTTCACTTCAGCAAAAATCACTATATTATTTTTCCTCATAATTTGCACTCCATTGACACTAGTGATTTAAAGGGTTAAAGAGTAAAATGTAATTGAATTTCAAATGTGCACAATGTTAATTATTTTCTTCAAAAATAGAAATTGAATGAAGATAAAAAAACCTCTAAAATTATTTCTATGAGTTTTCAAAGAATATCTTTCTTCTAAAATATTCAAGACTTTGGTACTTCCCTGGTGGGACAGTAGTTAAGACCCTGCCCTCCCACTGCAGGGAACACAGGTTCAGTCTCTAGTCCAGGAACTAAGATCCCACATTACATGCAGTATGAGAAAAAGAAAATAAAATATTCAAGCTTTTAATTAAAATCAAAAGACCAAATTTTAATTCATGGCTTTGGAATTTTTAATCACAATTATCTTCAAATTTCTTTGTATTACATCTTACTTAATATTTTAATAAAAACAAACATTTGCAAATCCAACATTCACTGTCCTTATTGCCAATAAAAAGAAACAGAATCAGGCTTCACACCCATTATGTTTACAAATATATATGTGTATGCATAGGTATGCTATTAGTCTTTACAGAGAGAGTGCCAGGAGTGCACACGGATAGAGAGAGGCAGAGATACTATGAACTATTCAGCAGAGCGACACGTTCTTTCCCCAGCATGTGCAACTGTGAATGGAAAGACCTCCAGATTCAAGAATTTGCACTTGCAAAGAGACTAGAAAATGGACTCTCAATCTAACCAAGAGGGCACGATACACCAGACCGCATGCGTCTCACACTCTCTGAGAGGCATGGCCTGGCCAATCTGTCCTTTTTCTGCCCAAAGCCCTGGAGTCACATGGCTCTCCCCACTCAGGAACAAGCAGCTCTTCCCAACTTTAGCCTCACACAATACACACACCATCCTCGGGTGGAGACACAGTTCCCTTTCTTTTTGGAGGACATGGGTAAGAGGTGAGGAAGTTTTCTAGAAGCTGAATGATGTAAATCAAAATAGCTGTTATTTAGGGCATGGACCCCACTGTGCCCATGCTGGATACACCCAATCCCTAAGAGGCATTGGCTTTGATAACACCGAAAAAATCACTTTCTCATAAAACAAACTAGAACCCATGAATAAAATTTAAAATGAACTAGCAAGCTGGAATATACGTCTGTCACATACATAATAAAGCAGGATTTAACAGCTTTACTGTTTAAAAAAAAAAAAACTCATGCAAGTGTTTTTAAAAGTTCTCTTAAAGGAAGATATGCAAGGAACACGACACCAAATAATTCACTAGAGAAAAACTATGGATGACTATATATGGCGTATATGGAAAGACCTCCAGATTCAAGAATTTACACACAAAAAGAAGCAAGAAAGTGGACACTCCGTCCAACCAAGAAGCTGTATCTTATCATGCAAGACTATTTATTTCATATTTTCCAAGAGGTGCAGTTTGACCCATGTCTTTCTCTCCCCAAAGCAATGAATGGTAAACAAAACAATTTGATTTTATAAATATATACATAAAATATGTATTTTAGAAGTATATTTTTAAAGATATAATATATCAGTTTAGTTCAGTTCAGTCGCTCAGTCATGTCTGACCCTTTGTGACCCCGTGATCTGCAGCACGCCAGGCCTCCCTGTCCATCACCAACACCCGGAGTTCACTCAAAGTCATGTCCATCGAGTCAGTGATGCCATCCAACCATCTCATCCTCTGTCATCCCCTTCTCCTCCTGCCTCCAATCCTCCCAGCATCAGTTTTTTCAATTCTTCACATGAGGTGGCCAAAGTATTGGAGTTTCAGCTTTAGCATCAGTCCTTCCAATGAACACCCAGGATGGATTTTCTTTAGCATGGACTGGTTGGATCTCCTTGCAGTCCAAGGGACTCTCAAGAGTCTTCTCCAACACCACAGTTCAAAAGCAGCAATTCTTCGGCACTCAGCTTTCTTCACAGTCCAACTCTCACATCCACACATGACCACTGGAAAAACCATAGGCTTGACTAGATGGACCGTTGTTAGCAAAGTAATGTCTCTGCTTTTCAATATGCTATCTAGGTTGGTCATAACTTTTCTTCCAAGGAGTAAGCGTCTTTTAATATCATGGCTGCAATCACCATCTGCAGTGATTTTGGAGCCCAGAAAAATAAAGTCTGACACTGTTTCCACTGTTTCCCCATCTATTTCCCATGAAGTGATGGGACCAGATGCCATGATCTTAGTTTTCTGAATGTTGAGCTTTAAGCCAACTTTTTCACTCTCCTCTTTCACTTTCATCAAGAGGCTTTTTAGTTCCTCTTCACTTTCTGCCATAAGATTGTGTCATCTGCATATCTGAGGTTATTGATATTTCTCCCGGCAATCTTGATTCCAGCTTGTGCTTCTTCCGGCCCAGCATTTCTCATGATGTACTCTGCATATAAGTTGAATAAGCAGGGTGACAATATACAGCCTTGACATACTCCTTTTCCTATTTGGAACCAGTCTGTTGTTCCATGTCCAGTTCTAACTGTTGCTTCCTGACCTGCATATAGGTTTCTCAAGAGGCAGGTCAGGTGGTCTGGTATTCCCATCTCTTGAGGAATTTTCCACAGTTTGTTGTGACCCACACAGTCAACGGCTTTGGCATAGTCAATAAAGCAGAAATAGACGTTTTTCTGGAACTCTCTTGCTTTTTCCATGATCCAGCAGATGATGGCAATTTGATCTCTGGTTCCTCTGCCTTTTCTAAAGCCAGCTTGAACATCTGGAAGTTCATGGTTCACGTATTGCTGAAGCCTGGTTTAGAGAATTTTGAACATTACTTTACTAGCATGTGAGATGAGTGCAATTGTGCAGTAGTTTGAGCATTCTTTGGCATTGCCTTTCTTTGGGATTGGAATGAAAACGGACATTTTTCAGTCCTGTGGCCACTGCTGAGTTTTCCAAATTGGCTGGTATATTGAGTGCAGCACTTTCACAGCATCATCTTTCAGGATTTGAAATAGCTCCACTGGAATTCCATCACCTCTGCTAGCTTTGTTCACAGTGATGTTTTCTAAGGCCCACTTGACTTCACATTCCAGGATGTTTGGCTCTAGGTGAGTGATCACACCATCGTGATTATCTTGGTTGTGAAGATCTTTTTTGTACAGTTCTTCTGTGTATTCCTGCCACCTCTTCGTAATATCTTCTGCTTCTGTTAGGTCCATACCATTTCTGTCCTTTATCGAGCCCATCTTTGCATGAAATGTTCCCTTGGTATCTCTAATTTTCTTGAAGAGACCTCTGATCTTTCCCATTCTGTTGTTTTCCTCTATTTCTTTGCATTGATCGCTGAAGACAGAATTCAAACTTAACAACAGGCCTTCCCTTCCTGGTAAAGGAACCATAATGGAGTTCCTAGGCAACCTCAAGTCTGCTATTTGCATGTTTAAGAGAAGACCTGCCTTTTGAGAGCCACTTCTCTGGTGGCTCAGATGATAAAGTGTCTGCCTACAAAGAGGGAGACCCGGGTTCAATCCCTGAGTCGGGAAGATCTCCTGGAGAAAGAAGCGGCAACCCACTCAGTATTCTTGCGTGGAAAATCCCACAGACGGAGGAACCTGGTAGGCTACAGTCCATGGGGGTCGCAAAGAGTCGGACACGACTGAGCAACTTCACTTTCACTTTTGAGAGAAGCAAGAGTGGGACCCCACAAGAAGGGAGGCTGGGAGAGTCGTAAGGGCATCAGGGATGCAGTTTCAGGAAGCTGAGTGGTGGCGATCGAAGGCCACAGGGTGACCCAGGAGGGGAGGGTCCTCCTTACTTCACCTGTAGAGTCCAGAGAGGCAGGAAAAGACAGGCTGCCCTGGGGTCCGCTGTCATCAAGGTGACAGAGGGTAACTATCCCCAGCGTGGCTCGGAGTGCCCGTGAGGTGTGAAGAGTTGTGCCAGACACCTTCAGGGGGCACCTGTTACAAATCTGACAGCCTTTGAGAAAAAAAAATAGTCCATGGCTCTCGGGAAGTCACCAGGCACCTCTGAAAAGAGATGAGTCGGTGAACTGATGGCTTTGCCAAAAACAGACTTGCAAACCCAGGACCCAGGGCTGTTTTCAATAGCCACAGCCTCTACCAGCACAGAAATCAAAATCGCCAGCTTTTTCTTAGAGTTACTGGACTCTACAACATCACTTCTATTTCATAAAATACATAACTAAGAGTTTTCTGCCGTTATTATTAATTTATGATAGTGCTAGTTATAAAGAACCCGCCTGCAATGCAGGAGCCTTAAGAGATGCGGGTTCAATCCCTGGGTTGGGAAGATCTCCTGGAGGAAGGCATGGCAACCCACTCCAATATTCTTGCCTAGAGAATCCCGTGGAGAGAGGAGCCTGGCAGGCAATGGTGCATAGGTTCGCAGAGTCGGACATGACTAAAGTGACTTAGCACAAACAACATTATTAATTTAAACTAGCAATAAACATTTAACCAGAACTTTAGAACGGTGAGACTAAAAATCAATTATTTTTATTTGCTATTAACTGCTAAACAAAGGACTTTATAAGTCATTTCTGTCTAACAAAAGACTTTATAAGTCATTATTTTAAAAAATATTATAAGAGCCAAGGCTTGGAAACCACTCCTATTTGCCACTATATCATAGATTTATGTATTAAATAATAGTGGCCCAGATAGAATTATGACATACCTTTTTCTAAGTCATCCTTTTATAGCCGCATTCTCACTGGGATACTATGCTAAAAACAGTGGTACTAATTTTATCCTACATTTAACTAAACTGAGATAATTACAACCTTAAATTTTAGTTTTTAAAAAAATAGCTCTTTTCTCTTGATCCAGTAGATCCTTGCCTTTGGCACCTCTCCTGGGCCTCCCAGGGCAGATTGCCAGCTCTAGTCCATGAAGAAGTTCTCCCCCAGAAATAGCACTTGATCCTGGAAATAACAAACAAATCGCAAACAAAGGGTTAATTGCTTGCCACCTTCAAAGGTGGTCTCTGAAGCAGAATTTTTGGATTACATGTGAAATTGTTTTTGCTAAATAAGCGCCATCTAGAAAAACAAGGACGGAGAAGGCAATGGCACCCCACTCCAGCACTCTTGCCTGGAAAATCCTATGGACGGAGGAGCCTGGTGGGCCACAGTCCATGGGATTGCTAAGAGTCGGACACAACTAAGAGACTTCACTTTCACTTTGCACTTTCCTGCTTTGGAGAAGGAAATGGCAACCCACTCCAGTGTTCTTGCCTGGAGAATCCCAGGGACGGGGGAGCCTCATGGGCTGCCGTCTATGGGGTCGCACAGAGTCGGACACGACTGAAGCGACTCAGCAGCAGCAGGAAAACAAGGAAGAGTATAAATGTAAACCCTTCTAGAATCTGCTCTAGCAGGATGTGGAGGGCATTAGCTCAGAGCAACTAGCTCTGGCCGAGGTCATTGTCTTCTGCCTCCCCAGAGCTCCAGTGCCAGAGGTCAATGTCCCCTTCTAAGCCATGCAGATTCCAAGGCCTCAGAAGCCTTGCCTCTCTCTCCACTACTCTTCACCAGTGACTCCTCTAAGTTTTTATTATATTGTTATTATTATTTGCACCGTGCTGTTCTGCCGTGGAGCTAGAGAGATTGAAGAGTTTTCATAAAAAGCGCTGATATGATAAAGGCATAATCAGACTGCCAATGCATGTCGATCAGCGCATAATTTTAATTACACAGTGCATAATTTTAATTCACTGAAGTTACACAAGCAACATTTCTGAGACACTGTCTCCCCATCACAGTGCTTGTGTTCATGTGTGATTGGACATCAGCAACAGGTCTGAATTCACATCACACTCAGTACCTCTGTTTTCTGATAAGCCTGAGAGTGTAGGCATATAGAAGGTGCTTGTTGAGTGGTTGTTTAATGAGTGTGCACAGTCTGTGAGACCTTGAACTGCTCACTTCTCATGGCCAGTTCTGTAGGAGAGAAGCCCTTGGCGTGGGCACTAGGCTTCCCTGGGGCAGGGTGGATACTGGGAGGACTTCCAGAGAGGCTCCATCCAGAGAGAAGCACAAAGTGGAAGGAATACAAAGTGATCCTTTGCATATGGCTCAGGAAATCTACAGCAAGGTCATAGCAGGAGGTTTGTTGATTGGGATGGAAGATGGTCAGACATCAGGCAGTAACACTGGGCTGTGGAGGGAGGGTAGTACAGGAAAGTGTTAGGTTTTAGCCCCTGAGATGGACACACCGAAACTCTGCAGAGTGGGGACAGAAGTGGAAGTGAGACAAACACCAGACCCATCACAGGAGGGAAAAGAAGGACCCGAACCAAGGTCCAGGTGGAATGACTCTGATGGATCTGTAATAAGTCCAGCATCTTGGGGCTCAAGAACCATCTTGAGCTCAAGAACCATCTTGGCTCAAGAACCAAGCTGCTGCCTGTTCAGAGAGAGGCTAGTTGCAAAGGGGAAATCTTGCTAAGCCTCTCAGGCTTGCTCTGGACAAGTTTAAATATCTGTCCAGGAAAGAAAAAGGAAGGATGGAATGTCCCTATAACCCCAGCGAAAGAAAGATGAGGGACTTTGAGGCTGGGCTATGGAAAAAGCAGGAACTGCCCTAGAAAATATGATTAAACAGAAGTCGTTCCACCAAGGCCATAAAATCATTTTATTTGACCCAGTGATTATAAAACCCCTATTGTAAAATGGGGAGAAAAGGGAGGAGACAATAATTAGGATGTGTTCCCAAACTTAATTGCTTTTAAAAAAATCAGATTTCTGTTCCGTAAGGAAACAGTACGTATACCAAGAGAAGAAAATCGCAAAGAAACTTTTCTTTAAATTCTACTAATATAGACTCTGAGTTCTTAGATCACACCTATTAGTTCCTACTATTGTTAGGAAAACTGTAAAAGTGTTTGTGTGTGCTCAAGTTGCTCAGTTGTGTCTGACTTTTTATGAACCTATGGACTGTAGCCCGCCAGACTCCTCTGTCCATGCAATTCTCCAGGTAAGAACACTGGAGTGGGTTGCCGTTTCCTTTTCCGGGTTATCTTCCCAGCCTAGGGATTGAACCTGAGTCTCCTGCATTTCTGCATTGGCAGGCAGATTCTTTACCACTGAGCCACCTGGGAAGCCCATAAAAGAGTTCACGGTGGGGAAAAAAATTCCTGGGTATCTTGTCTAGCACGCCTTTAAACCCAAGGTCCCTGTTCAGTGTCTTTGAATTATCTTACAACTTTGTAAGGTTTTAGAAAATTGACATTAATATGAATTATTTTTGCCCATAAAAATACAAATTATTTGTTTTGGTGGAATGCAACTGATTACTGACCCATTTGCATCTATTTATAGGATCATTTCTGCATCTCTTTTCTGCTGTTGTATGTGTAAAGAACTCGGAATTCTCCTTTGAACAGGCTGTAACATCTTACTGGGGCTCCCTCCTCTACTAATGACTTAAAATATACGACATGTGTTCCTCCTAAATCAGTATGAGTCATGTTTATATCTCTCTTAAAGAGTCTCTGTTAATACTACAAAATGGTTGAGGATACTCAAATGGAAAGACACTGGAACACAAAAGAATAAGTTAAAAAAAAAAAACAACAACATTTGTGGCAGCAGAACTGTGAACTGATCATTGGAAGACCTGAGCCCCAGTCTTAGGGCTGGTGTTGACTGCGAGACCCAGGGCAAGGTCAAGTAAAGGGCACGGTGGGACTCAGTTTCCCCCAGGGGCAATGAAGGTGAGCTACCCTGGCTCCGGTCTCTGTGATCCCATACCATCAAATGCAGCTCGATTGGTCTTCGAACATGTGGCTTATAATCAAATACAAGGTGAAATCCTTTTATAGCCTAATGTATGTGGGTTGCAGGGGGGAGGGGGAGGGCGTGGGACTTCCCTGGTGGCTCAGACAGGAAAGAATCTGCCTGTAATGCGGCAGCCTACAAAGGCAAAATCCTTTCATATCCTAATGCACGGCTCTAAATCATCACATATTGGGTTGAAATATAGTCTTCTCAACAGAAAGTAAAAGCCTCTGTTTATCCATCACTAACCAGGAGTGCTGTCAGCGCCAGTCTCCAGTCTGGACACGCCTGAGGAAGAGCTGCCAGGATGATCAGCAGGGCTCTGATCTCTTAACAGGGCACCTGGGAAGGAGGGGCATAACTAATGGACCCCACAGGCTGAGCCCACAGCCCAAGGTTTAATGACCAGCAGTGACCACGTCCAGAAGAGAGACGTCAATGCAATTATCCTACAGTAGAAAGAGCAGCCATTCTGACCCACAAGCTATCATTAGTCAATGGATATGTGACAGCCTTTGCAAATTTCAGTTTGAAATAAAGGAATAATTAAGGTAAAAACTGAACTGACAAATTGAAGGCCATTACCTCTGAATACGTTTGTATATATGAGTGTATGTTGTTGTCTAGTCGCTAACTCATGTCTAACTCTTTTGCAACCCCATGGGCTGTAGCCCACCAGGCTCCTCTGTCCATGGGATTTCCCAGGCAAGAATACTGGAGTAGGTTGCCATTTCCTTCTCCAGGGAATCTTCCTGACCCAGGGATCGAACCCAGATCTCTCGCATTGCAAGTAATTCTTTACCACTGAGCCACCTGGGAGGTCCATGAGTGTATACATATTGAGAATATACATTTTTGTTGTTGTGTATATTTTTCTGGGCTCCAAAATCACTGCAGATGATGATTGCAACAATGAAATTAAAAGATGCTTGCTCCTTGGAAAGAAACTTATGACCAACCTAGACAACATATTAAAAAGCAGAGACATTACTTTGCCAACAAAGGTCCTTCTAGTCAAGGCTATGGTTTTTCCAGTGGTCATGTATGGATGTGAGAATTGGACTATAAAGAAAGCTGAGTGCTTAAGAATTGATGCTTTTGAACTGTTGTGCTGGAGAAGACTCTTGAGAGTCCCTTGGGCTACAAGGAGATCCCACCAGTCCATTCTAAAGGAGATCAGTCCTGGGTGTTCATTGGAAGGAATGATGTTGAAGCTGAAACTCCAATACTTTGGCCACCTGATGCGAAGAGCTGACTTATTTGAAAAGACCCTGATGCTGGGAAAGATTGAGGAGGAGAAGGGGATAACAGAGGATGAGATGGTTGGATCACATCACCGACTCAATAGACATGAGTTTGGGTAAACTCTGGGAGTTGGTGATGGACAGGGAGGCCTGGCGTGCTGCGGTTCATGGGGTCACGAAGAGTTGGACACGACTGAGCGACTGAACTGAACTCAGTCACTAAGTCATGTCCAACTTTCACCCACATACCCATATATATATATATATATATATATATATATATATTCAGAACAACTAACAGTGAAATGTTCCAAATATCTATGAATTTTTTAAAATTATTTATTTGCAAACCTTTATTGAGTACTTAGAGGCCCAGATTTAACTTGGCAAAGAATAGGGGAGAAAGATTCTCTTACCAGCTGGCCACCACTTTAGAACAAGCTGACCGAGTGTCTCTCAGGATGGCTTGATAGAGACTCTTGTGAGTGACTGTGAATCCGAACTGTGCATCCAGAGAGAAGAGAAAGGAAAATGGCCCCTCCAGCTTCCAGCCCAGGTTGGTCAAAGCTTGTTCCTCAGAGCATCAGGGCCCTGAATTTCTGGACTGGGGCTTGCATGACCCTGTTGATCCCCCCGTGGTCCATCCTCAGTGACAACGGGGATGCCCAGAAGCAGGAGATGAGACAGCGGGTGTAAGAAGGGGCACTGGATCCTGCCCTCAGGCCACGTGAGGAACTGGGGCAGCCACCTTGGTGGTCCCTAAGGGGGCAGTGGCCTGGACCTCCTCACTGGCCTCATGCAGATATGGGCCCTGCACATAGCTGCATCCCAGACACACAGCAAAGTTCTCAGGGTCTTTATACATAATTCTAACTTGGCTTCATTTACTATCTTCCATTTATTTTTCATAAGAATGTCCAATCACTTCTGTATTCACACGTCAAATGAGCAGCCTCCATCTTTGTATTCCTTTCCCTTCGTCTCATGAATCAGCATGAAATGCATTTTAAAACAGCCCTTTAGGGAGAGTCACATTTTCAGCATGTTCCCTAACCTAGAGGGGAAAAAATCATATTTTAAAGACGAAAGTTCACTGTCCTAAGTTTAAACTGCCCCTCGAGCCCATAAAATCCCGGTCCTAGAAGCTGTGCATTTTTTACGCCTCGCCTCTTGTTAGCAGGCCCTAAATCTTCCGCAAAGAAGGAGTCGTTAAATAGAGAAATGCTAACCAGCAGATGGGCCTCATTTTCTGGTGTCTGGCGGAGCACATATTTCTACCTGGATTGATGGCGATCCCTCTAACCCAGCGCTCCCTTTCCGAGTCCCACTTGACACACGTCTACAGTCACACTCAGCAGGAGCCTTGACCGCTGGTTCTTCCCCCTCAGCCATGTTTCTCGGCCGCTTCTGCTGGTGCTCTTGATCTCTAATTATAGGTGTCATACTTAGTGTACCCTTTGCTGACGCAAACACACGCTGAAGAGCAAATAAGAGCTTCTGGCATGTGTCCACTGCAGTGTGGCGAATGACTCAGCCTCACAAATAAAAGAGCTCCATACGTGAGTGGTCCAGAGAGCACTAGCCTGCAGAGAAGGTTCCGATCCCTATAGTGACCATTCCCAGACTCTGTCGTTGTGCAGGCCACCATCTGCTACGTCAACTCCCAGCCCACCTCACTCGCAGTCATTGCTAGAACCCCCCAGGGAATCATCTTAGAGACCACACATGCCGTCTGGTCTCTGCGGTGATGTGCAGCTAAGTGTCCAGTCATGGGCGGCCAAGGTTCACATTCAAGTCAAGGTGCCAGGGTTCCCCTTCCTAAATAAGTTTGCTGTCCTTTGCCGATTTTTGTTTCCTTGCCCAGGGATGCTTTTTTCTTGAAAAGATGAGATAAGAAGCTACAGTGGCTCCCGACAGCCCTGCCGCTCCAAGGTTGTCCAACTCTTCAACAAGGGTTGGCTGGGGACTTCCCTGGTGGTCCAGGGGTTAAGAATCCACCTTCCAATGCACAGGACTTGGGTTCAATTCCCACTCAGGAAACTAGGATCCTACCTACCACAGGGCAGCTAAGCCCACTCATGCTATAGAACCCCCCACACCACACCAAAGACCTCGAGTGCTACAACTGAGACCCAGTGCAGCCAATAAGTGAATAAATATATATATTTTAAAGAAAACAAGGTTTGGCTGAGCAGGGGACTCCCTTAAGGGATGTCACTGGGGCCTCATGAGGCCTCTTGCATCAGCCACAAAAAGTTGACTCCTTGTCACAGAGCTTAGCTCCAGCCAGTAGCATGGAGTGTCCTGAGTCACAGCTGGGTGGTCAACAGGTCCAAGGATCCCTGGGGGAGGACTGTGCCTCAGAGGACAAGAAGGTGCATCCCATTGCCTGAATCTGCTCTCAGAGTGACCAACTTGTCCTGATTTGCCTAAAACATGTTCTGAGAGCTGACTTAGTCTTGGGCAAACAAGACAATTAGTCATCTACCCGCATTTTGTGAGTCCTTCCCTGCTTTAGTGGAGAAGGAAATGGCACCCCACTCCGGTACTCTTGTCTGGAAAATCCCATGCACAGAGAAGCCTGGTAGACCACAGTCCATGGGATCGCAAAGAGTCTGACATGACTGAGCGACTTCACTTCTTTCTTCTTCTTCTTTCCCTGCTTTAGAGACCTTGGACTGGTGGTCGAGGCCCTTCCTATCTAGTTTCTCAGAGGGGCTTCACTGATGGCTCAGCAGTAAAGAATATGCTTGCAATGCAGCAGATTCGAGTTCTTTCTCTGGGTCAGGAAGATCCCCTGGAGGAGGAAATGGCACCCCACTCAAGTACTCTTGCCTGGAAAATCCCATGGACAAAGGAGCCTGGCGGGCTACAGTCCGTGGGGTCTCAAGGAGTCGGACACGACTGAGGGACTGAGCATTACTGCAATTTCATTAATATTTCCTAAAGGTACCAGAGTATTCCAAAGAGAAAGCATCTCCTTAGGGAGCAGCACCATCCCTCATTCTAAATCGGTGTATATTCCCCCCTTTCCATGAGAACTCCATCCTCATCTCCACTTGCAACTTCTAACGGGACACAGAAGTTTCCCTCTTCTGGTGGTGTTAAAATAACCAAAGTATAAATCCCCTTGGTTTGAACCATGTAGCCAAAATAATCTCTGCCCCCAATGCCCATCCCAAAGTAAAAGTCAAAGGGAAGAGGGGTTCCTGTGCCAGCATCATAAAGTGAAGTCGCTCAGTCGTGTCCGACTCTGTGCCACCCCATAGACGGCAGACCACCAGGCTCCCCGTCCCTGGGATTCTCCAGGCAAGAACACTGGAGTGGGTTGCCATTTCCTCTCCAATGCATGAAAGTGAAAAGTGAAAGTGAAGTCGCTCAGTTGTGTCTGAATCTTAGCCACCCCATGGACTGCAGCCTACCAGGCTCCTCTGTCCATGGGATTTTCCAGGCAAGGGTACTGGAGTGGGGTGCCAGTTCCTTCTCCAGAGGATCTTCCTGACCCGGGATGGAACCCGGGTCTCCCATATTGCAGGCAGACGCTGTCCCGCCTGAGCTGGCAGGGAAGCGTGCCAGCACCATAAGACATTGCAAACGCATGACACATCTCCTGCTTCCTCCGCTTCGAGCAAGCTGCCACCTCAGGCTCTGCACTTGCTATTCTTTCTGAAATAGTCTCTCTTGGTTTTACATGGCTCACTTTCAGACCTCTTTAGAGGGGTCTTCCACAACTGCATGTCTAAAGTATGTCCCCATTACCTCCATAAAGGTATTCTGCTTCGTTTGTCTTCATAGCTTTATTATCACCTGTCCCTCATACATCTATTTGCCTAATAGATAGTTTCTCCACAAAAATGTAATCTGTGTTAGGAAAGGGACTAACTACTCTCTTCACTACTGTGACTCAACGCCTAGAATATTATTTGCAATATAGTAAGTGCTCAATTAGAAAATACTGGTTTAGGGACTTCCTGGTGGTCTGGTGGCTGAGACTGCATGTTCCCAAGGCAAGGAACCCAGGTCTGATCCCTGGTCAGGGAGCTAGATCCCACATGCTGCAACAAAGATCCTGCAAGCCGCAACTAACACCTGGTGCAGCCAAATGAACACATAAATATCTAAAATAAACTAAAATTACAGGTTCCTATCTTTGAATCCAAATAAAGGAACACAATTCAAAACAATAACAATAACAACAATACTGGTTTAATGTATAGAAGTTAGTATCATTCCGTCAGAGTTGCTTTAAACCACGCTCTCTATATTATATAGTAGTCCAGTGACCGTTCCCCTCTCCAAACTTTCTCCAAGTTTTCTAGGAAGGTCTAGATGTTTCATGGATACTTTTGGTTCTTAAAATCTGGGATTTTCAATATAGTTCCATTTAGGTGCCTTATCTCCACACTTCTTGGGCTGTCTCTCTTCCAGTTGTGTTGAAATTTGGCTTTCTTTTTTAATTGGCTTAGTTCATGAAAACTTCAGAAAAGACATTTGTGTTGAAAAAGATGGAAATAGTTGTATCCTGACAATGTTAGCAACTTGAAAGGTAATACTGATAGAACATAGACAGAAAATCAGTAAAGATAAGGAAACCTATTGATAGAAAACCAATGTATTGGTTGGGAAACCAATGTATTGCTAGAAAACTCCACCCGATAAAGGCAGTTCTTTACATTTGCTATTTTTTTCTGGATATGCCTTGCAGCTTGTGTTATCTTAGTTCCCTGACCAGGGACAACCTGTTTACTGTTGGCACAGTAAAATGCCAACTCTTAATCTCTGGACCACCAGGGAATTTCTGGGTTCTTTACATTCTTTTTAATTTTTTATGAACATTTTTTGCAAATGCATATAGACCATTCACTGAGGAAAACCATGTGCTATCCATAAATCAAGCCTTAATAAATATAGGACTGAAATCACACAGAGTGAGTTCTCTAAGCATGTTGGAATTAAGTGACAAACCTGGACAATTCCCAGACATGTAGAAGTTAAATAATCCATTTTAAAACAAACCATGCCTTTAAGAACAAAGAAAAGATACAAGAAAATATTTTCAAATGAATGAAAAGAAAAACACAATATGTCAAAATTTCGCTGAAAAAGGAATTTGTAGCTGAAATTCTTATATTAGAAAATTTTAAGTCTAATTTGTGTTGTTGTGTTAGTCACTCAGTTTTGTGACTCTTTGTGACCCCATGGACTATAGCCTCTGCAATTATTTAATCATCCAACGTAAGGTAAAAATTAAGAGCATTAGAACCAGAGTAAGTAAAAGAAAATAAAAAAGAATGCGTTAAGAGACTTCCCCAATGGTTAAGAATCCATTTTCCAATGCAGTAGACACAGCTTGGATCCCTGGATTCCACATGCGGAGGGGCAACTTGAGCACTGCAACTACTGAGCCAGCAGTCTAAAGCCTGCGTGCCACAGCTAAGACCTGACACAGCCAAATAAATAAATAAATGCGTCTTACTGGTTCCAAATAGGAAAAGGAGTATGTCAGGGCTGTATATTGTCACCCTGCTTATTTAACTTATATGCAGAGTACATCATGAGAAACGCTGGGCTGGAAGAAGCACAAGCTGGAATCAAGACTGCTGGGAGAAATATCAATAACCTCAGATATGCAGATGACACCACCCTTATGGCAGAAAGTGAAGAGGAACTCAAAAGCCTCTTGATGAAAGTGAAAGAGGAGAGTGAAAAAGTTGACTTAAAGCTCAGCATTCAGATAACGAAGATCATGGCATCCGGTCCCATCACTCCATGGGAAATAGATGGGGAAACAGTGGAAACAGTGTCAGACTTTATTTTTTAGGCTCCAAAATCACTGCAGATGGTGACTGCAACATGAAATTAAAAGACGCTTACTCCTTGGAAGAAACATTATGACCAACCTAGATAGCATATTGAAAAGCAGAGACATTACTTTGCCAACAAAGGTCCATCTAGTCAAGGCTATGGTTTTTCCAGTGGTCATGTATGGATGTGAGAGTTGGACTGTGAAGAAAGCTGAGTGCTGAAGAATTGATACTTTTGAACTGTCATGTTGGAGAAGACTCTTGAGAGTCCCTTGGACTGCAAGGAGATCCCACCAGTCCATCCTAAAGAAGATCAGTCCTGGGTGTTCTTTGTAAGGACTGATGCTAAAGTTGAAACCCCAGCTGTTTGGCCACCTGATGCAAAGAGTTGACTCATTGGAAAAGACCCTGATGCTGGGAGGGATTGGGGGCAGGAGGAGAAGGGGATGACAGAGGATGAGATGGCTGGATGGCATCACTGACTCGATGGACGTGAGTCTGAGTGAACTCTGGGAGTTGGTGGTGGACAGGGAGGCCTGGCATACTGCAATTCATGGGGTCACAAAGAGTTGGACACGACTGAGTGACTGAACTGAACCTAACTGAAAGGTAAAATGTAAAAAGGAATGGGTGAAAATAAATAAAATTGCAAGCAGATAAATAACAGGGACTATTGATAAAATGAAAAGCTGGTTTTTTGAAAAATAATTGTTAAAATCAATAAACCTTTAACTAAAATCATTAAGAAAACAAAAACCTACAAATGACTAATATCAGAAATAACAAAGAGGACATCACTACCGATATTAGAGCTACTAAAAGCATAATAAGGTAATATTATGAACAATTTCATGCCAATAAAAACTGAGATAAATTCCTTGAAAGATACAAATAGCCATAACTGACAAAAAAAAAATACAAAATCTGGGTAGCTTTTATATGTTGAAAAATAATAAAAATTATTTCTATTAAGAAAACACTAAACAAATTGCTTCATTGTGAATGCTAGCCAAACTGTAGGAAAGAAGACTAAATCTCTACATTTCTTTGCAAATTCAGAAAAAGTAAATATTCCCCAACTTACTCTGTGAGCCCTGTGTTCGAGCTCAGTCACTCAGTCCTATGTGACCCTATGGACTGTAGTCTGCCAGGCTCCTCTGTCCATGGGATTCTCCAGGCAAAGATACTGGAGTGAGTTGCCGTGCCCTCCTCCAGGGAATCTTCCGGACCCAGGGATCCAGCCTGTGTCTCTTATTGTCTCCTGCATTGATAGGTGGATTCTTTACAACTAGCGCCATCTGGGAAGCCCCAAGTCCAGTGTTATCCTCATCCCAAGCAAAGACATTACAATACATAAAAATTATAGACATATATCCTTTAGGAACATAGATAACAACAGCCTTTGTTGGCAAATTGAACCCAGTAACTAGGAAAAAGGGCTTCCCCCATGGCTCACTGGGTAAAGAATCCACCTGCATTGCAGGTGATGCTGGAGACTCAGGTTCGACCCCTGAATCAGAAAGAGCCCCTGGCAGAGGGCATGGCACCCCGCTCCAGTATTCTCGCCTGGAGAATTCCATGGACAAAGGAGCCTGGTGGGCTACAGTCCAAGGGTTTTGAAGAGTCAGACACTACTGAAGCAACTTAGTACACACACACACATACACACACACACAACAAGGAAACTACATCATGATCAGTTGAGTTTATCCCAGGAATGAAAGGTTGAATTAACATTTAAGAATCAATCAACATAATTCATGAACAGAAAAAATTATTTTGAATAAATTCAGAATAAAATTGAAGAAATGCAAAAATAGAATTTAACAAAATTCAATACTCATTCATGATTCAATACTCATTCATTCATGATTCAACAAGCTGAGAATAGAAGTGTCCCTTCCCAAGGTGATAAAAGGCATCTATGAAAAAACTGTGCCTGATGTTGTATATAATGGTGAGAGACCAGATGCTTACCCCTTATACTGGGAGCTAGGCAAGTGATTACACAATCACCAATCTTGCTCAGTTTTGTCCTTGAGTTACCAGACAGTGAGACAAGAAAATTAAATGCATATAACAGCATAAAATCAGAAAAGAAGAAGTAAAACTTTTGTTTGCAGATCATTCACGGGGAAAATCCAAAGGAACGGATGATAACAAAGAGAGGGAGCCTCAAGAAGGAGTGAATATATGCATACATATAGCTGATTCACGCTGCTGTATAGCAGAAACTAACACGACATTGTAAAGCAATTCCACTCCAATAAAAAGAACTATGACGAGGATTTAGCAAGGCCACAGGATAAAATAACAATCCTTATATGAGAAGCAATTGTACTTCTGTATACTAGCAACAAATAATTGGAAAATATCATGTGAAACAAAAACAACAGCACTAACAACAGCATCAAAAAATTCTGAAACACTGAGGGGAAAATTTAGCAAACTACCTTAAGACCTTCACGCTGGAAATCACCAAGTGTTGCTCCAAGTAATTAAAAGAGACTGAAATAAATAAAGAGGTATATCCAATTAATGAATTGGATAATTCAATATTACCCAAATGTCAAATGTCTCAGAAGCAATCTATAGACTTGATGCAACTCCAACCAAAACCCTAGCAAACATTTTGGTAGTGATTTAGAAGCCAACTCTACAATTTATTTGGAAATGCAACAATATTGAAAAAGAGGAAAGACTTGAAGAGCTAACACTATCTGATTTCAAGACTTACTATAAAGATTTTTAATGTGTATGTTATATTGTTATAATATTAAAGTAAAATTTAAAATATAATGACCAATGTGTAGATTCTTAGAAGTCCTTTATTTTCACAACTTAGATTCTAGCAACATTGCCTATGTCTCTCATCTCCCCTTACATCTCTCGTCCATTTTTTTTTTCTCGCAAATTGCTTTAAAATGAAGCAGATTAGCTGTCTTTGTTTCTGTACTTTACCATCCACTACCCTGTGGGGTTTAGATTTTCATCAAGTGGCTTATCATAATGTTTTCTTCAAAAGACAGCTCCTAGCCTAAGAATAATTCTAGTTATAATCATTAAGCTAATAAAATTTACATCTTCCTAAAGCTATGGAGGATGACGATGGACTGATAGATGTAAATACAGACTTTCCTTAATAATACTGCACTTTCAAGATTTCAAGATAACATGACGCTAATTATTTCACTCTCTGCTAGAAGCTTCTAGTTTCTATGGTGATGTGGTATCTCCAGCCATACCTGCCTGTTTGAGATCCCTTATAATTGGAGTAAGACATGTGATATTAAATCCTTGATACACAGTTGAGTGAACAGTACATCATTTTGACAATGCATTTTGCAGTGAAAGGCAAATAGCTATGCGTTCAGATGGTACAGCAAACACATTTCTGGGGTGTTAAATATTCAGAAAATAGGTGTGCCCTGTTAGCACTCTTCAGAGCTCACTCAGAGCCTTGTACAGTAGAATAGGGTGGGTATAAACAGCCTCCATCTCCAAGTCCATCTTAGAGGACAAATTTCCTGGAAATACCAGGGGAGACGTATTAAAATCTGCTTCTGAACATAATCCTGAATCATAAATTCTGTTACTAGAACAACCAGATTCCAATATACATCGTTTGACATTTGGTCTATTTTAGGAAACAAAATATGAAGAATCAGGAGCATTTGGTAATTTGTTCCTGATTCGCTTTCCATTTTTCTAGAAAATGCATTCATCTGTATGAATTTCTGTCTTTGGGGGGTTAAAAAGGAAACAAGAAAGTAGATCTCAGGCATCCCCAGGCGGTCCCTGGAGTTCTCCAACTAGTCCTCCACGACTGAGCTGGGAAACCCGTTTGAGTCCCAGGCCAGGTTCAGGGGGCCATGCTGATGCAAAAGACAAGCTCCACGAGGTGTGCAGGAGAACCTATGAATCCCAGGGAACACTCGGGGAGACAGGTCTTCCATCACTGAGAGCTACCTGTCTGTCTGGCCTGCCCTTATCAGATCCTGGATACACAGCATGT
Source organism: Capra hircus (assembly GCF_001704415.2). Taxonomy (NCBI): domain Eukaryota; kingdom Metazoa; phylum Chordata; class Mammalia; order Artiodactyla; family Bovidae; genus Capra; species Capra hircus. Next base: position 6,269,039 of record NC_030810.1, on the reverse strand, counting down.
GAAGAGCACGTCAGTCTTCCCTGGTGGCTTAGCTGTAAAGAATCTGCCTGCAATGCAGAAGACACAGGAGACGTATGTTCGATTCCTGGGTCGGGAAGATCTCCTGGAGTAGGGCATGGCAACCCACTCCAGTATTCTTGTCTAAAGAATTCCATGAACAGAGGAGCCTGGTGGGCTATAGTCCATGGGGTCTCAGAGTTGGACACGACTGAAGCAACTTAGCAAGAAGATCGTTGCAGCAAAGTATTTACAGTAAGTCGCCTACATATGAACCTTCAGGTTGCAAACTTTCGAACATGTGAACATGTGTTCTCATGTCCAATCATGTAAGTTAGTTCATATGTCTGGTGTACTTTGTCACATGGCTGCATCCTCTACAACTGGTTGTGCTTTTGTGCACTTTTCTGTGCACGACTGTACAGAGGACAGCGGTGCAGTATCTTTATTTCAAGCCCAGGATATCCAGAAGTGAAGTGTGAAAGCAACAGTGATATCGTTGGTATGCTAAGAAGCACCAGCTGTTATACTGTGAAGTGAAGTGAAGTGAAAGTCACTCAGTCGTGTCCGACTCTTTGCGACCCCATGGACTATACAGTCCATGGAATTCTCCAGGCCAGAATACTGGAGTGGGTAGCCTTTTCTTTCTCCAGGGGATCTTCCCAACCCAGGAATCGAACCCAGGTCTCCTTCATTGCAGGTGCATACTTTACCAGCTGAGCCACAAGGGAAGCCCAAGAATGCCGGAGTGGATAGCCTATCCCTTCTCCAGCGGATCTTCCTGACCCAGGAATCGAACTGGGGTCTCCTGCATTGCAGGTGGGTTCTTTACCAACTGAGCTATGAGAGAAGCCCGCCACCAGCTGTCACACTGCATGACTGTGCTTTTCAAGGTACTATGCATGCTATGTGCTCAGTCACTTCAGTCACGTCCAACTCTTTGTGATGCCAAGGACTATAGCCTGTCAGATCCCTCTGTCCATGGGATACTCCAGGTAAGAACCCTGGAGTGGGTCGCCATACCCTCCTCCAAGGGATCTTCCCCACCTAGGGATGGAACCCTCATCTCTTAAGTCTCCAGCATTGGCAGGTGGGTTCTTTACCACTAGCTCTATAAGGTACTATACAGTAGTATTAAAAATGTTTTCTTTCTTCTTCTTTGTGTCTGTTTATTTTTTATGTATTATTTGCATGAAAAGTATTGTAAATCTATTACAATACAGTGTTTTGTAGCCGATGGTGTCAGTTGGGTACCTAGGCTAACTCTGTTGGACTTACAAACTAACTGAACTTATGAACGCACTCTCAGAACAGATCTCATTTGTACATGGGGGACTTACGGTCCAGTGAAACTCCATGACTCGCTGTTTAGAGTCAAAAGCAGCAAAGAAAGAGAACTGAGCTGCTGGTGGGGCACACACAAGGAGCTTGGCTCTGGAGCCCAGCAATGGCAAGCAGCAAGAGATGTTCAACACCCACAGGGCTGCAAGACCGTGAGTCACTCAGGTTTCTTGGCAACGTCCTCAAAGTGGCCAAAGCTGAAAACCACAACAGCAGCAACCCAGCTCCATGAATCCAGCACCTGAGGTGATACTTATCTGAACCCAGGTCTGGGGTGAGTTCTGCCCATGTAAAGAGACAGTATTTAATGTTTTCTGTGAACACGTGACCTTGAAATCTATCTACTGCTCTGAGAGGAAAGAAGCAAATCAAATAAAAACTGGCCAGAACTTTACCCCATGTAGTCATTGTTCTTGGCACTTGAGAGGGTTCCAGTTACTAAAACAAACACCAGCATTGAACAGATGAAAAGAAAGCATGCGAAAAGCTGAGTAAATAAATTCTAAATAACAGCTAAAGGTAACAACGGGGTGGATACCATGTGGCAGTTGAGGAATAACTGCTAGGTGAATTAGAATAATAAAAGTGCTATTTGAAGAATACTGAATTTTAGACATACTCTCACGGACTTCTAGAACATATTTTTCAGCAGAATGAGTAATCTGGAGCAATTTGCTAATCATCGGCTTCACTAGATCTTGATGATGTCACCCAGTATCAGAACATTGATAAATTATTATATTTCCATTTACTTGAATATAGTGTTGATTTCTGTTTGTGGCTTTTTCCTAATTGAAGAACAGTTGATTTACAATGTTGTGTTAATTTCAAGTGTGCAGTAAAGTGATTCAGTTTCATATACGTTCTTTGGTAGATTCTTTTCCATTATAGGCTGTTACAAGGTACTGCAGATAGTTCCATGTGCTACACAATAAGTCCTTGCTGTTTACTTATTTTAATTATAGTAGTGTGTATCTGTTAATCCCAAACTCCTAATTTATCCCTCCCACCTCTTCTCTCTCATCTGTTTGATTTTAACCAACACTTATCTAAGGGAATGCAGAGTACCCAATTTGTGGATTTCTACAATCAATATTAACTTCCAAGTTTCCTCCTATAGCCATTTTGGAGATATTTCCTATGATTGACTACAGCTCGCTCACCAGAAATGGGAATGCCACTCCACGCAGCACTGACTTGAGAAAATAGATTTGGTCAGGACAATTGGCTGGAGACATACTCTAAAGCTAAAAAGAAAATCCATTAAGTTTTGTGCCCGTTTCGCATTGTCTTCGCATTACCTCCTCCATTAACGCAAATAATTTAGTTATATAAAGTACATCGAAACTATTATGAACCTTATAACAAACGATTTCCTTAGCTCTGCTTAAAGTTTTCCATTTCCACTAAGGCACCCAGTGCCTTTTCCAGAACTGCCCTCTTCACCTCACAGAGAAAAAGAGCATTTTTGGAAAAATGACCTAACACAGGTGTTCTCAAGCTTGAGTTCCCCCAGCTACACAGACCAGATGATGCTCACAGGCATGACACAGATCCTACTTGTTGGCTGTCATTCCAGCCCTTCTCGCCTTTCAATAAAGCAAAACACATGTGAGTCAGGGAGAATCGCATCCTGGAAGCAGCAGCTCTCTTCTATTGTAAAGTAAATCATTCACCAACCTGAGTCCTCTACACACTGCCAGCAACAAATGACTTAGAGTATCCCAAGCATGTGGGCTATCCCCACGTGCTGCAACAGCCTGGATGAAAACAGCTCATGTCGAGTAGAAAACAATCCCGACATCTTAAGTGACACACATTCCCCCAAAAAAGAATGGAATTTATTTTGCAAGCAACCAAATACGTAAAATGGCAAACCACTCCAGTATTCTGGCCTGGAGAATCCCATGGACAGAGGAGCCTGGTGGTCTACAGTCCATGGGGTCTCAAGGAGTCAGACACGACTGAGCGACTAACACCACGACTAAAGTCATTCAGTGCTTTAGCAATGAAAGTACTGAAAGTCATCAGCTATGGGAGGATCATATCTTCCAAGCCCCAGATTGGAACAAATCTGCTACAGGTGGTCAAAAAAACACAACAAACAGATTAAATATTTAAATTCAAGATGGTCTCGTAAAATCTGAGATGTCACGAAGTCAGGTGAGGGGAGCAGGGAGAATGCTCAGCAAAAGTGCGGACAGAGGTGAAAGATTAGGAATGGAAGAAGATCCAGAGGGCGGAGAGGAATGGGGTCCATGACCTGATCCAGGCAGCATGAGGTGTGCACGGTGGGTGTGTCCTTGGGTCTGGTGAGGCAACACCGGCTCTTGCCCACCAGCCTGCACTGCTGGGAACCAAAACTTAGATTCCCTGGTGTCTCACATTTCACTGTTCTCTTTGGGACCAAGAGGAGATCCCCTTCAGAAAATCCGCATGCCTCTATTCTTGGACAGGGCTTCCCTGGTTGCTCAGGTGGTAAAGAATCTGCCTGCAAATGCAGGAGACACCAGCTCAATCCCTGGGTCGGGAAGATCCCCTGGAGAAGAGAATGGCAGCCTACTCGAGTATGCTTGTCTGGACAATTCTGCAGACAGAGGAGCCTGGGAGGCTACAGTCCATGGGGTTGCAAGAGTTGGACACGACTGAGCAACTAACACTTTCATTCTTGGGTAAGTCTTTCTAAACCTCAGAACCGCTGTGTAGAACACGACAGCACCAAACCTACTCAGAGAATAGCCGCAAGGCCGACAGCCAAACAAACTTTCCCCTCTGTTGTCAAAATCACTCGAGTCCTGCGAGGCAGAGCTGTTCTCGCCTGCTCCAAGTGCTTTTCGAAACAGAGCATCACGAGAGGATTCCTAAGGAGGAAATATTTATAAGGCCTGGTGGCCGATAAAAATATCTCATTAATAAACATTTAGGGAAGTGAAAGTGTTTCTGTAAATAATACCAAGATGAACAATCCTTAATATCAAGAGGAAAATCTTTGGTTGGTAAAAAGTGGGGAGTCTATTTTAGTTCTTGATTTGGGGGATCCAAACGTACTTAGCAAAGTGGAAGAAACTCCAAAATATTAGGAAACTAAAATGCCTGCAGAAGTTAAGCTTTGGGGAATCACAAAAAAGAGACGCAGATGACTGAACAACAGTGGATGGGTTTTGAGGTTATAGGGGTATTCCAGAATGATCTGTGTAAGAGAAGGTGGCCAAATGCAGCACACACACAATTATGTTTATACAGTTATGTATATACAGTTACGTTTTATCATTTTGTGCTTTTTAAAAATATTGTATTTAAACGAACAGATTATTTGGAATTTGCCTTGCATGTTCTGATGCTGTTATGTAGCAGAAGATTCCAGACTATTGTGTTGTGGTTCAGTCGCCAAGTCGTGCCTTTTTGTGACCCCACGGGCTGCAGCGCACGCCAGGCTCCTCTATCCTCCCCTATCTCCTGGAGTTTACTCAAATTCATGTTCCTTGAGTGGGTGATGCTCTCTCACCATCTCATCCTCTGCCACCCCTTTCTCCTTCTCCTGACTATTACACCATCTTTCATTTATTCTCTCATTAAGCCGGGAATGATTGAGTGTCAGACCCTGTGAGAGAGGGCAGAAGACAAAGGCAAACACCCGCAAGCTTTGCCCTCCTGTCCTTGGAGGCTAAGGAAACAGAAATCAGCCTGGAATTAAGGCAATCTGTGGTGAGCATCCCCAAGGAAAGTGGCAAGATATCTCTCTTCTCTGTGCAGAGGGACTCAGGCTGACCAACCACCCTGCTTTGCCTGGGGCTGTCTCAGTTTGGTGGCAAAATTCCCTGGACACCCACCCAGTCCTGGGCAAACTGGAAATTGATTAGTCACTTAGCAGGTAGGAGTGGCCCCTGCTGGGAAGGGATGATGAGCAGGCAATTGTGCAGAGTTGATTGGATGGATCTGGGCTTGAGGTGTAAATTGGAGCGGCTACCATATGGCTGATGGTGAACTGAGTGGCCCTCCCCCAGGGAGAGAGGGTGAGACCTTTGTCATCAAAGTGAACTGAGCTCCACTTTCCTGGGAAGGCTTCTCGCTTTGACTCTGTTGACAGATACTAACATATTCTCCCTCACTTCCTTTTTAGTTCTCGTTTACTTGATATGTGTTGGCCTCAATTTGTCTCCTCTTTCATCATCGTGTTTTAAGCCTGTCTTTCATCATCGTGTTTTAAGCCTGAGTTTTGTAAGGAGCCTACCGTTGGGTTTGGGGGATTTTTCATTCAACTTTCTCCTTTAACTTAGAGGAATAACCCATTTATACTCATTGTCGTCATTTATAGTCAGTTTTGTTTCTGTCATCTTTTGAATGTTTTTTTCTTTGTTTTCTAATTGCTTGCTTTCTAGTCTGTTTTGTTCGGATAGGTTTTTGTTTCTCTGTTTTTTTCTTTTATGATGCTAGACTTCATTGTGATCTGTAGGGTAAACAGCCTTTTAATTTCGTTAATTGCTACATCATAGATTTTTTAAATGCATTTAAAATGTATTCTTCACCTGAAGGGAAACCAGTCATCAGAGTCAGCAGGGAAGTAGATTGTGTAATATCCTTTGAGGAAGATGGTGGGTTTGTTCTAAAAATTGCTACCTCAATTTTAATATTTAACTCTGCACATCCCCTGCTCTTTCCCGTCTTGATTTCCTCAATTCAAGTTCCGTTTTAGGGTTCATGGGTATTTTATTCCACTGTTTTTTTATTTCTTTAATTCCATTATTTCTTTAATTATTGGTTTTGCCCTCATCTCCATTCTGTACTCTCTGAAATGTTATTGTCTGTAATCCTTAGCTCTGTCCTTCACATACTTTTTCTTTCGGTCTTGATTTAGTCAGCTCAGGCTGCTCTGACAACTACCGCAGGCAAGGCGGCTAAAACAATAGTATGTCTCACAGGTCTGGAGGCTGGAAGTCTGCAATCAGGGAGCCAGTTTAGTTGAGCTGGGTGAGAACCCTCTTCCTGGGTCTGTCTTACCAGGGCACCAATCCCACAATGGGCTTCCCTGGTGGTTCAGACGGTAAAGAATCTGCCTGCAATGCAGAAGATGCTGGTCTGATCCCTGGGTTGGGAAGATCTCCTGGAGAAGGGAATGGCAACTCACTCCAGTATTCTTGCCTGGAGAATCCGATGGACAGAGGAGCCTGGCGGGCTGCAGTCCATGTGGTTATGAAGAGTGGGACACGACTAACACTCAGTCCCACGATGAGGGCTCCACCCTCACAACCTGAGGATCTCCCGAAGACCTCATCTTCAAATACCACCACTCCTTGGATTAGAGTTTCAAGATATGAATCTGGGCGGGGGAGGGGGAATCACAAGCACACACTTACATCCCCCTCTATAACACAATGGACTGTGATTCTTCTATTTGCTTCTAGCAGCATTCTCCCTGGCAGAAAACAGATATTTACCAAAGCCGGTTTTGTCAAAATACCACATAAAAGGAAATCAAGAGCAGCAGAAGGGATGAGGCAGGGGGAGAATCTAATCCTGACTTGACCTTAGCCAGGTGGATATTGAAGAAAAGAGATGCAGAGCCCCTGAGGCCCCTCCCATCATCCACATTTGTGACTGTCACCCCAAACGCTCGGAAACGCTGCTCCCCAGACTCCACTCAGACCGCACCCTCTCACCTCTCCAGCTGCTGCCCCTGAAACCAACAAGCAGCAAGTTGGGGGAAAAGAAGCTGGTCACTCTCTAGTTATTGTCCTCCTCGTCCTCATCCATGCCGTCCAAATTTCTTGAGAAACTGCTAAGCTCTGGGCATCCATCTTCACCTCCAGTGTCTGCCCAATCCCTTGCGGTCTGCCCTCTGCCCCATGCCCCTCTGCCATCGCTAAAGTGACCCACTATCTTCCCATGGCCAAGCCATGGATGTTTCCTGGCCTTCATCTTTTTAGTCATCATGCTGACACCCAACCCTACTGATCCCTTTACTCCTACTGGAAATATTTTCACCCCTATCTATCCTGTCTTCCTTTCTATGTCTTTGTCTGTCCCTTCTTAAGCTTTCCTCAACTCCTCTTTGATACTCATTCATTCACTAAACAAACATTTGCGGAGCACCAACTATTTGCCGGTAGATGTAGCAGTGACAATAATCTCTCATTTCATGGAACTTGCAGTCCAACACAGAAGGAGGGAAAGAGCAAGGAGTGAACGATAAATGAATAAATGAAGAAGTGTGTCAGACGATCAAAGGGTCAGAAATCCTGGGCAGCGAAATAAAGCAAGGCAAAGCTGATAGAGAGAGGCACTGGAGCGGGGAATCTCACTGGGTGAAGGCCATCAGAAATCAGCCCTCTGAGAAGGAGACAGCACATCAGAGCTGGGACAATGTGAGAGGGACTGGAGAGCTGGGGGGCGTGCGTGTGGAAAACAGAGCAGCGAGTCCCAAAGAAGCCGAAGTAGGTGGCTATCGGGTGTGTTCCAAGCATAACCGGGGGAATATGGCGGGAGAGGGAAATGGAGAGGGAAGGCGAAAGCCAAAATGCCCGGGGTGAGTGACAAAGGCCCCTGCACACCAAGGGGGAGAGGCCGTTGTTCTCCAGGCAGTGCCCTTGCTCTTCCTTCTCTGTATACTTTCAGGGCAGGACGTCGCCCAAACCCAGAGCCTCCATGGCCACCTTCATCCCCGTGAAGCCAAGCCTACTTCAGCTCAAACTTCTCAGTTAAGCACCAGGTCCTACGGCTTCCCTGGTGGCTCAGTAGGAAAGAGTCCGCCTGTTAAAACAGGGGACATAGGTTCAATCCCTGATCCAGGAAGATCCCACATGCCAGGGGGCAGCTAAGCCCACGTGCCACAACTGCTGAGCCCATGTGCTGCCACTCCTAAAGCCCCTGCACCCTGGTGTCCGCGCTCCACCGGAGAAGCCACCGCAATGAGAAGCCGGTACATTGCAACTCGAGAGTGGCTCCCGCTCGCCACAGCCCCAGAAAAGCCCACCCAGCCACAAAGGCCCAGCCTGGCCAAAAATAAAAAAAATTATTTTTTTTTTTAAAAGAAAGAAACATGCAAGCCTCTCTATATTTAAGAGCAATCAGGTACTGCGAATGAAATGGCAACCCACTCCAGTATTCTTGGCTGGAGAATTCCATGGATGGAGGAGCCTGCTGGGCTGTGGTCCATGGGGTCGCAAAGAGTTGGACACGACTGAGCGATGATCACACACACTCTCTAGTTAAGGCAGCTCTTCTCCTCACATGTCCCAAATTCATCTCAGACTCGACGTGTCCAAACCTGATCACGTCATTTCCTCTGGAACGTCTCACCATCTGACACTCACCTAGTGGAGTCATGGTCTACTGAGGTCATCAGGCTGAACTCTTTCAGAGGCATTTTTCAAGACCCCTTCCCCCTCATCCCCAACACAGCCACCAAACTATGGTTTCTGCTCAATAATATCTTCTCTCTCTGCCCTCCACTTTTGTTACATTTTCACTGTCCTGGTCTGGATTCTCAGCACTTCTTGCCACAAATATAACAACCAGTTAACTATTCTCTTTGACCTAAGTCTGATCCTCTTTGGGTCCATCCTGCATATTCCTGACAGAGGGGACATTTGAAGAGCAGATATCACTATATTCCTACCCTGTTTCAAGTCTAGAGTTCTTAGTTCAAATCCCTTGGAAAGGTGATCTGTCCATCATTTGGCTGCCTTTAAAAAAAAAATTTTATGTATTTATTTTTTTTTGAGGGGGGTTGTTCTGGGTGTTAGTTATGGCATAAGAGATCTTTAATTGCAGCATGTGAGATCTAGTTCCCTGACCAAGGATTGAACCAGGGCCTCCAGCATTGGAAGCGGGAGCCTTAGCCTCTGGACCACCAGGGAAGTCCCTCATTCTTAAATGCATTCCTCCCCAACACACACACACACACACACACACACACACACACTCACACACTCACACACTCACACACTCACACACTCACACACTCACACACTCACACACACACTCCCATCCCACCCCTCAGTCATCAGCTGGACCTGGCAATGTCTCTGGCCGTTCTGTACCTCCATGCCTTCCTTCCTGCTTGCTCCTCTGCTTACATGCCTAGAACCTCTTCAATTAATTTATGCCCATCATTCTTCAAAATACAACCCCAGTCAATGCTGGCACATCCATAGAGAGAAACACTATATTCTGTGAACGTCTTCAGAAGCATCTGTAGGATATTTTTGTTTATACAAAAAAATAAGCTGCAGAGTACTGTGCACGGGATGCTATTATTTGTGTTGGCGGGGGGGGGGAAGATTATTAGAAATATAATAGCAGAAGTAAAGATAATTTGGTAGAATATTTTGAAAATTAAAACAGTAGTGATATCTTTTAAAAACAGAGCAAAAGGATAAAGGGATAGAAAGCAGGTGGGGGGAAAATATAAGAAAAATAGAGCATCAATCCAGGATGTCAAACAACTGAATAATAGGGGCTCCAGAAAGAGAAAATAGAGTGACCATTTATTTCTAGGCTTTTTGTAGAAAAACATCAGGAAAATTTCTCACAATTTAAAGATATGTGTTTTCAGATTGAAAGGGCTGTTAAATTATCCATCATAAATTATAATAGATGAAAAATACCAAGAGAGGGCTCAAGAATTTTCACAAGCTGGAAACAGGAGAAGTACTTAGAGAAGTTTCTAAGTATACCAACAGAGAGAAAAATATATATCCATAAGATATTACATCTCTGCACATTTGGTGTAAAAACAAAAAAATTGGTTTCCCTGGATGATGTGATAAACGTCTTGTTAATAAATAACTCACTTTTTCATTATTTCCTGTGTTTTCCCTCCTCTTTGGTTGCCACGTGGACCCCTAACCCCATGAGCCTTCTTTCCAAGTGTGTCTGGACAGAGTCTGTCTGGTTGCCTCTTCACGGTGGTTCTCTGAACATATCTGGCTATCTGGAAAGAGGGCAGGTTGCCTGCTACCTGCTCTCTGCCCTACCCAAACCCTCGCTTGGCCTCATCTGGGGGACAGTGGCTGGAGCCCCTCAGGCTGATACATGGAGCAATCAGCTCAAAGACTGGAGAGGGGTTGTCCAGGGCCAAGGTCAGAGCAGGCCACCTCCCAGTGTGGTCCCTATGCCCCATGTAGTGTTTCCAAGGATGCTTGAGTCTGCTGACCAGAGGGAAGGCCAGCCTGGCAGCTTCTAGATTCATCTCCAGGACTCTCAGATAAGCCATGAAATCTCTTGGTGCCTGGGAAGAATGAATTATGAGGTCAAGACTGATCCTGTCATGGAGGCCTGAAGAGCATGACCGCCCCTGAGTGCCAAGTGGCCTGGCAAAATAGATTCTGTGCACTGCTCAGCGGCTGGAGGTCAGATTCTGGAGCAGGGCAGACCCAGAGACAAATTTTATCTTGATTTTAGCGGTGATCTTTGCTGAGTCATTCAAATTCTCTGAGCCTCGATTTCTGTATTAACCATATCTTATGTTTCATGGTGAATTGACATCTGTGTCCAATCCCTAAACATAGTAAACAACTTGTGCTCAAGCTTGTTTTTCAGTTTCAAAGCAACCGATCCAGGGTTCACACCCGACCACTTCACTCATTGGGCCCCACACTCCAGACCACTATCCACCTGCCCTAATTACACTGGGGCCTGCTAGCAGACAGCTAGGGACAGAGAATCAGACATGAATGAAGCGACTTATGCCCCGGAACCTGCTGCAATTATTCAAAACAGCCAGTCCCATGCTGCTTACCTGGCCATACCCATTACTCTCCTTGGAATCCACAGTACAGGTTTCTTACCCTCATCCCCTGGCTCCCTCTGTCTCCCACAGAACCCTGGTTCCTCTCCAGGCAGCCCAGTGTGCCTCACCTCCTGTTTCTAAGAAACTGTATGATTTAAAAAAATGTGTATAATAATATATATATATATATATATGTATTAGTCACTCAGTCTTGTCTGCCTCTTCGATCTCATGGACTATAGCCCACCGGGCTCCTCTGTCCATGGAATTCTCCAAGCAAGAATACTAGAGTTGGTATCCATTCCCTTCTCCAGGGATCTTCCTGACCCAGGGATCAAACCCAGGTCTCCTGCTTGGCAGGCAGATTCTTTACCATCTGAGCCACGAGAGAAGCCCAATTTAAATCCATATTTAAGCCTGATTTAAACAAACGTTGATGTGATCAATAGTAACTGATAGTTTGGGGGGAAATAGAAGAAAGCTGCATGCTCCTGGCCCCATGGCAAGCGGTGTGCACACAATAGGAACAAGTTCAGGCAAATCTTAGAGCTCTGAGTAGGCTTTTCTGCTCTTTCTGCTGCTCCCTAAGCTCCAGTTGCAAAAGTATCACCTCACCCTTAAATTCCCAAACTGACCAAGTTTTATTAAATTCTCACAGTTTGACATTGAAATAGTCACTGTGATGAGGCCCAGCCTTGCATAGCTGGGGTGTGCTGTGCTGGGACACCTCAGGTTGCAGCTAATCTAGTCTGTCCAGCCACATCATCCCCAGGGTCACACATCCCACCTGGCACCACACACCACACCACACACACAGCAGCTTGCTCCTTCTCAGAGCAGGCTCAGCCTGGGATGTCGCCCCTCCTCCCTGCTTCTAACCTTGGACAAATTACACCCTCAGGGCCTTTGCCATCCAGCCCTGAGGATGCCCACCCGCCACCTGTGTGCAGGCTGGGCCAGGTGGCTGTCCTGTGTGCGCCCTGACACTCAACTACTTAACAATTTACAGAGTAACTGTCTATTCCCACAGCTGTCTGATTCTTCAGTAGAAGGATGTAGGATGTACCTAGGGCTTCCCTCGTGGCTCAGACCATAGAGAATCCACCTGCAATGTTGGAGACCTGAGTTCAGTGGCTGGGTTGGGAAGATTCCTGGAGGAGGGCATGGCAACCCACTCCAGTATTCTTGCCTGGAGAATCCCCATGGACAGAGGAGCCTGGTGGGCTACAGTCCATGGGGTGGCAAAGAGCTGGACAGGACAGAGTGACTAAGCATAACACAGGATGTACTTAACCTTTCTATCCCTAGCTCCTGGCACACTGACTGGGATATATGAGCATTCTAGATAGATTTGTTAAATGAATAACTGAATACTTGAGGACAGAAATGGATATTTATTTAGGAGTATTTCTAGAAGTTTCCTGAGAGCCGCAGAACTCCTTTCAGCTGAATTTTTTATCTGTCTCCCTTCTGGATTCTGCACGTGTACCTGTGACATCCTAGCCACTCCCCTGTGTGTATGAATGAACTAGAGACACCCAGGAGGAAGGAGGGCTCAGTGTCACAGCAGCGTAGGGCGGGAAGGACAGAGCTTTCCACAAACAGCAAACAGGTTGTCCAACATTTTCTCATGAAACAGGGACTCTCTTATAGCTCATGTTGAGTTATTGGCAGAGCAAGTTTTTCTGATCTGCAGTGGTGGGTGAGGGGGCGGAGGGTGGGAAAAGCTGAGGACGGAAGAGCATCTGATTCCCCACATCCCTGCATAGTCACGGGGGGCAGGTGGGACCCAGCACCCGCCAACCTCTCCACCCTCACCTCTCTGCATTCTCCACCTCACCCTTTCACTCTAGCCACCCTGCCATCACGTCAGCTCCAAAAGGGCACGAAGCTTTCTCCAGCCTCTGAGAACCAGAATATTGCTGCCATACCAGTAAACAGTCTGTCTGACAGTCTGACAGACTTTTATTTTTGGGGGCTCCAAAATCACTGCAGATGGTGACTGCAGCCATGAAATTAAAAGACACTTACTCCTTGGGAGAAAAGCTATGATCAACCTAGAGAGCATATTAACAAGCAGAGACATTACTTTGCCAACAAAGGTCCGTCAAGTCAGGGCTATGGTTTTTCCAGTAGTCATGTATGGATGTCAGAGTTGGACTATAAAGAAAGCTGAGCGCCAAAGAATTGATGCTTTTGAACTGTGGTGTTGGAGAAGACTCTTGAGAGTCTCTTGACTGCAAGAAGATCCAACCAGTCCATCCTAAAGGAAATCAGTCCTGAATATTCAATGAAAGGATTGATGCTGAAGCTGAAACTCCAATACTTTGGCTACCTGATGCAAAGAATGGACTCATTGGAAAAGACCCTGATTATGGGAAAGATTGAAGGCGGGAGGAAAAGGGGATGACAGAGGATGAGATGGTTGGATGGCATTACCGACTCAATGGATGTGAGTTTGAGCAAACTCTAGGAGTTAGTGATGGACAGGGAGGCCTGGCATGCTGCGGTCCATGTGGTCGCAAAGAGTTAGACACGACTGAGCAACTGAACTGAACTGAACTGAACCAGTAAACAAAGGGCGTTGCAGACATCCAGCCATCACATCACAGCGGCCCCAAGAGCAAGCTCCAAAGGAACTCTGAGTGGAGGCTAGATGCTTCCCCTCTTTGAATCATCAGACTGCAGCCACCCACCCCAGCCACCCACCGTGCACCCTGAGGAGACTCAGGATGAGAAAGCACAGGATACTGGCCCCAGAGAGCTGAGCAGTGTGTCAAAGGAATGGTTTCAGTGAGCCCAGACTCTTGGGTCTTCCCGCGCACAGGCAAACACTGCACTGCTTAACTTGAGACATCTGGTTTTCTTTTATTAATAGTTATGTTTGATGTTCTGACAAGGCCTTTTGTTGCAAAAACTCCTCTATATCCTGGCTGCCCTCACCCTTGCCTCTTGAGAGCAGTTTCTCAGTGTCAACTGAGATGCTGTGTCCCAGGCTTGACATTCTCAGGACATCCGCCGGATCAAACACAGCTCTCATCTTTGAGGTGCGCCCTGCCCTTTCTTTCAGTCGACTCCTCAGACTTGGCCTTTGCTGTGCTGTCTGCCTGCATGCCCCTCCCTGGCTCCTTTCTCTTTGGCACTGATGTCCCCTCCCCCGACGGCCCTCTCTAGCTGTGCTACCTAAGTCAGGGAGTCTCTTGTCTCCTGGTTTGCGTGATTTCCTTTCCAGCTCATACCACCCACGAGCTTGTCCCTTTCCTTCTGTTTCAAGTCATCGCTGGACCCTCAGCACCAGGAAGGCAGAGCTGATGCTGTCTCACCCATCCTCAATTCTCAGGGCTGAGCCCAGGGCCTGGCACACACATGTTCAATGTGTAGGTCTGAATTGCACAACTGTCACTCTTCAGGCTTGTGACTCATGTCAGGAGCATCTTCTCCCTCAGTCAAAATCCACAGAGGGTACTCAGCCAGGCTAGGGTTTTCCCAGAAGCCCCCTCCTCACACTCTCAGTCAGAGATAGCAAGTTTGAAATTCTCTTCAACCATGTGGATGATGCAATTCCTGTTTTATAGATTCCATTGGATAAATACCTTAATGCCTTACACTTGTCTTTTCCCCCTTTTTGTATTTTTTAAATTCTATTTTCCCCTTGACATAGGCATTTTGATCATAACTGATCTCACTTCTCCTAAAGAACATTATTTTTATTTCCTTGTAGAGAACGCCCTTGTCCCTAGAAAGAGACTTTCACGATAAGCCCACGTGCGATTTCTGAGAAGTTACTCCCTAATGTGAAGTGTACTTTACAAGTGGCCAGAATGCCACAGTGTTAGCAAGCTTTGGTAGAGCTCAGGGCAGTATTTATCACTTATTCTTGCTTGAACTGCTGTCTCTAGCAGTGCTGCGCGTACTTAAGAAGCTACCAGCGTGAATAATAGGCGGTGGTGGTCGGTATGGATTAAGCTCACGCTATTGCTGGTTTAAATAACAGTAATTCCATGTTGATGGTCCAAATCCACACCAGCCTCCTCTAACTTCTTGGGCATCTTACTTTCCAACACATGAGACTTCCTAAGATGGCATTTTTCCCCCAATACACTGAGTGCCTGCCATTATAAAGGAGCCTACACTCAGAGAGAAATTTGGCAGGTGAAATCCTTTTGCAAAGCCTGAAGGTCACTTTCTTGGATTCCCTCATCAATGCTTTTCTGCCGGGCAATGCGGTCAGCTCCTTGAACTACAGTGGCTTGCAAAAAGGTATTTCTATGTACAGCTGGTATAAAACCAGGAATGAAAGATTAACTTGTAAGTATGTGTGTGTATACAAAATAACAGTAGTTTATATTTATAAACACTGTAAGCTTGACACTGAGCAATCTGCACACTTTATTTCATTTAATCCTTGCAAATATTATGCCCAGCTCCAGATGAGAAAACACCCAGCTGTTAAGTGATGGGACTGGTATTTAACCCCAGGCAGCCTGATTTCAGCACCAAATATGCACACTGGTTCACACACACACACACCCCTACAACACACACGTTTCATATATACATTCATACACTCTAGCATATTGTAAATGCTTAAGGAAAGGTTTCTGGATGGACACGTAACAGTACTTTGTTAACCACGGGATCTTGGCCAAGTGTGAAACTATGGTCAATGCCTACTTGTTACCCTTGTTGTTCATTGTTCAGTTGCTAAGTCATGTCTGACTCTTTGCACCCCATGGACTGCAGCACACCAGGCTTCCCTATTCTTCACTATCTCCCAGAGTCTGCTCAGACTTACGTCCACTGTGTCGATGACGCCATCCAAATGTCTCCTCCTCCGTCTCCCCCTTCTCTTCCTGCCCTCAATCTTTCCCAGCATTGGGGGTTTTACCAATGAGTTTGGCTCTTCATATCAGGTGGCCAAAGTATTGGAGCTTAGCTTCAGCATCAGTTCTTCCAGTGAGTATTCAGGGTTGATTTCCTTTAGGTTTGATCTCCTTGCTGTCCAAGAGACTCTCAAGAGTCTTCTCCAGCACCACAGTTCGAAAGCATCAATTCTTCGACCCTCAGCCTTCTTTATGGTCCAGCTCTCACATCCATACATGACTACTGGAGAAACCATAGCTTTCACTATATGGACCTTTGTCAGCAAACTGATGTTTATGCTTTTTAATATGCTGTCTAGGTTTGTCATAGCTTTTTTCCAAGGAGCAAGAGTCTTAGTTTTATGGCTGCAGTCATCGTCTGCAGTGACTTTGGATCCACTCTTTGAATCGTTTGAATCCTTTGAAACAAACAAGTATTACTCTTGTACTTAAAAAAACAAGTTATTGAATTTGCTGAATGTGTTTCCACTAGAAATGCTTATTGAGTCATTGAATGTTATAAGTAGCTTTTTTTTTTCTTTTGCCTTTGGAAAGAGAACTAGGAAAACTTGCTAAAATGAGAAAGCATACAGTTAATGGGGAACAACATCTTAAGACCATCTTGCTTTTCAGAACTTCAAAGACAGAAAAGTCCACAGACAACTTACACCTGCCCATGAGGCACTGTCTCTTCCAGCTCATTCCCACATCAAATCCATGAAATACAGGAGTGAGAGTACAAGAGAATCTGTTCACAGGTTTTTCTTTCTTTTTTCAGTTTTCTTTAAACATTCTGACCTCCATAAATTCCTCTCCTAGGATGCAGGCTGCTTTCGAAGATGCTTATAGCACCACGATACGATACCAAGTCCTGGGCTGGTATAGTTGTGGACACCATGAGACAAGCTCTTTGCCCTGAAGGTGAACGCAGCAGGCACTCTGCTGTCAGCGCTGTATCTTGCATTTCCACATCACGTTGTTGTTTGTGCACTTTAACACTTCTTCTTCCCTCACTGCTTAGTGAGCTCAGCTTTCCCCAGACTTATCCTTGGCTTTCTCATTTGATTGTTTCTGTGCTCTGCCCTAGCTCCCTTCCTCGGTGTGGCTGCTTTTCCTCATGTTTGGCCATTTGTGTGCTTCTGGAAAATGTCTTTTCGTAGCTTTTGTCCATTTTCCACTGGCTTGTCTTCTTCAATGCTTCACAGGCATTTTTACACAGAAAGGATATGAGTAATTGGGAATAGCAGTAATAATAGTAGATAAAGCAAAATGAATGCTACTCTGTGCCAGGCTCTTTGCTAAGCACCTTACACGCTGCACTGAATTTTCATTCTCATTTAAGAAACCGAGTCACAGAGAGGCAAGGCTGGCTAGTTCTCTTTCCAAAGGCAAAAGAAAAAAAAAAGCTACTTATAACATTCAATGACTCAATAAGCATTTCTAGTGGAAACACATTCACATTCTAGCAGGCTGGCTTCCAGGCCAGTGCTCCAAATGTGTACTTAAGACTACTAAGGACCCCCTAGGCCTCCCACATGCCTTTTACACCCTTCTTCTGAGGTCTTTTCAGGGTGACAGCTTCCCTTTGAAATCCATAGCATACATTTTAAGGCTAATTGTATCTATTTTCAGGAATTCAGTTGTCCTAACACATAGATGACGGGCTTCCCAGGTGGCTCAGTGGTAAAGAATTCCCTTCCAGTGCAGACGTTGCAGAAGACGCAGGATTGATACCTGGGACGGGAAGATCCCCTGGAGGAGGATATGGCAACCTACTCCAGTATTCTTGCATGGAGAATTCCATGGACAGAGGAGCCTGGCGGGCTACAGTCCATGGGGTACAAAGAGTCAGAGACGACTGAGTGACTGACACATGGATGATACCCAAATCAAAACACCAGTGTCCACCCTTCTAGGTCCATGTATCTGTCTTCCAATGTCTCCTTCCAAAAATTCATCAGGAACTTCAAATTGAAGTGGCAGTAAATCAGATCCCTAAGTTAAAGGGTGATCTCAAAGACCAATGAGGTTGCAAGGGCTTGGGCTCCAGAAAACCCAAGATTTGAATTTAGACTCATGGCCCAAGGGCTCATGACAGCAGCACATAAGGCCTAAAGTCATCTACACAATGAGAATAGTAATAATATCGACTTTGCTAGGTAACAGCGGGGAATGACTCAAGCAAAAGTCAAGCGAAAGCGAAAGTCATTCAGTCTGTCCAACTCTTTGTGACCCCATGGACTGTATAGTCCATGTAATTCTCCAGGCCAGAATACTGGAGTGGGTAGCCTTTCCCTTCTCCGGGGGATCTTCCCAACCCAGGGATCGAATCCAGGTCTCCCTCACTGCAGGCAGATTCTTTACCAGCTGAGCCACAATATTTCTGGGCATGGAACAACAAATGTTAGCTTCCCCCCCCCCCCCCAAGACCTGTTCTTCCTCCTGGTTTCTGCATTGCATGGGGCACCCAGTTCTTCAATATGGTAACTAGTGGTCCTCGAAATGGCTAGAGCCCAACCTCCTGAGTGGCTTCAGGTCACTCTGGTTCTACCAGTTTCCTGCTGTCAAATTAATTCTCCAAGGTTCAGTGTACTCAGGCGTGAAATGGACTAATGAGGGTAGCCAAGTGTGGGATTTGGGGGAGATTAAATGTTCCAGTCCATGGAAACTGCTTGCCACACAGTAAGTGGTGTGTTCATTCACTGGGAATTAATTGAGTACCTACTACGTGCCAGGCATATTCTAGGCACTGATGACCCAGCGGTGTACCGACCAGAGAACTTGTACACGGCCAGATGCTGTGTATTCCATTTGCGATCTGCTCAGCAGGAAATTCTTTGTAATTTTCCACGCGACTGCCTTTTTTTCTTGTTCTTACTTTTTAAACTTTGCGCTGGTCCCCACATGCTTTTTTTTTTCTCTACGGTCCTAGACGAGTGTAAGAAAGGTTTTGAGAATCATGTGCCCATGTCCGCGATCTGGCCGACGCCAACCAGTCTGCGGATCAGAACATCACCCAGGGGTCTCTGCTTGGGGCTCCTAGAGAAGGGGTGGGCGGAGGAAGATGCCAGGGGCTTGCGAGCGCTGCCAAAACGTCTCGAGACGACCGCCACCTCTAGATCTGCTCGGTACCAACCACCACGGTTCCGGAGGGGCCCGGCCTCCTGGGCCTCGCTCCGGGGCCCCCACCTAAAGGAGGAAGAGGAGGAGACGCCGAGGCCGGATCCTCGCCGCGGCCCGGGGAGACGCGGCGCCAGACCCTCGCCTGCGAGCGCTCCCCAGCCCGGCCTCACCGCACTCCAGCTCGGCCCCGCCCCCGCCTCCCGGCCCCCGCGGCCTGCCAGTCCCCCAGCCTCCAGGCCTCAGCAGCTCGGCCCCGCCCCTCAAAGGTTCGGCTCCGCCCCCTGCTTTTTCCACCGAACGCAGGCCCCGCCCTACGACGTGACCACGCCCACCAATCAATCTCACCCCGCCTCCGCCTTTTGGCCACTTTCTAGGCCCCGCCCCTTCCAAGCTTTCCCCGCCCCCTGCCTGTCCGTACCCCGCCCCGCATCCCGGCCCCCGCCGCTCGCCGCTCCCCCAGGCCCCAGGCCACATCCGCTCGGCTCCGCCCTCTGCTTCTTTCAGCCCCACGCCCTCCTCTCCGCCCCACGCCCTCCTCTCCACCCCCCCAGGAAGGCCCCGCCCCCCGCCATGACCACGCCCACCACTCATTCCCACCCCGCTCCCGCCTTTTGGCCGCTTTCTGGGCCCCGCCCCCTCCGAGCTCTCCCTGCCCCCTGCCTGTCCGCGCTCCGCCCCTGGCTCCGGGAGGCCCGGGCTAGGACCCGGTCGCCTACTGGCCCTGGGCGTCGTCCCACCACTGTCTCTCCAGGGCGCTCGGCTCAGTCTCTGTCTCCTACCGCCCAAGGCGCCTCGCTCCGGCGCAGGACCACCCTTCCCCCGCGATCCCGCTCCAAGACCTCGCCGTCTTGACCCCGCCCGGGCCAGGAGACACCCCCGCCCCACCACTGCTGCCCGCTCCCTGGTCCCCGCCTCCCGCGCTCCGCCTCGCGCGCCCCGCGCCCCGCCTCGCACGCCCCGCCCCGGAGCGGGGACCACCCTCAGCCCTCCCAGGCGGGGGCCGAGAGCTCCCAGCACTCTCGGCGGTCCCGGCAACTAGCTGCTTCCGCGCGGTGGTTCCCGCGGATCGGCGCGCGGTGCCGGCCCGGGCGCGCTCCCAGACCGCGGGGAGAACCGCAGGAGCCCGCGGGACGCAATGCGAGCCAGGTAGGCAGGCTGCGCGCCCGGGCCGGCCCCTGCGGGCGGCTCCAGCCCCGTGCCCGGCCGCGCTCCCGCGGCGCCTTCTGGGGCTCGGCGGCTTTGCGCGCCTCGCGGGTGCCGATCGTTATCCCCCGCCGCCCGAGTTGGGGGACCCGGGGGTGCCCGGGCGCGGCTGGCGCCGGACGGCTTCGGGAAGCCTTGCGCGCCCCTCGTGCTCCCCGGGGACTCCGTCACCTCGGCGCAGGCTGGCCTGGCTCGGGGTTCCAGGAACCGAGCCGCACTTACGGCCCCCGCGTGAGCCCGGCAGATCCCCCTTCCCTGGTCCTAGCAAGGCCGGCCCTGAGAGGTGACCCTCCTCGGCGACTGTTCGCGTCCTCGGGGCGCTCGGCTTGGGGGGCCGTGGGTGCTCCGAGGTCTGGAGGCGCCGGGGCTTTCTCTGGCGCGGGTCCCGGGCGAAAGGAAGGGCGCTCAGTCCGGGGTTAAACTTATGACAATGCGTGTTTCAACTTCTTCCGAGACCCCCTCATTTTAGGATGGAAATGAGAATCCTGATTTCTGGCTTCGCCGTCCGGTGACCCACAGCCGCGAGGTGACAGCAGCGGCGGCGGCGGCGGCGGCGGCGGGCGGGCGGGCGGGGAAGGCTGGCGGAGACGCTCGTTGCTAAGTGGTGTTTCGCGGGAAGCCGGCTCCGCGATGCGTATTGGTGGTCTGTAGGACCCTATCCCTGGAGGCCGGCGGCTCCCAGCCCCGGCCGGCCGGGTAGCGAGGGGACCAGGCCGCTCTGGCCCTTCTCCCGAGGGTGCTGGGCGGCCCCCGGTGCCGCCAGGGGGACGGCGGCCGGGCTTCCTGCGTGCGGAGAGGCCGGTGGAGCCTTACCGGTCAATGCGATTCAAAAAGGGAACCCGGGCAGGATGTTATCCGCGGTTTTCTTTCCAAGTTAGTGCAACTAGATCGGTACTGTGTGCTTTATTAGTAGTAAGAAGTTCACACACAACTTTTGTTCGGATCACAGAAACACTGTATTTTCTGGGTGGAAAGCACAGAAATATAAACAGTAAAACAGAAACCATCATTGATCCCACAGTTCCTACCGGCTTCAGTATTTACCTTCTTTGATATTCATATTGCACCCCCTTGCTGATCTAATCGGTAAGTTTAGACGTTGAACCTCTCTTGACTAAATGAAAGCAATCCCTTTGTGAAGCTCTCCCCCTCCCCCCTTTTAAACCTGATTGTCTCTGAGCACCAAAGTTTGGGTGTCTGGACCTGGCTGCCTTCTCAGGCCCCGGGCCCCCCCTTTGTAGTGGGTGGTGTTTTCCGTGCCTTCTGCAGGCCGGAGATGGAGAGAGTAGCCGGCAGTCAGCTAGACCACTGGCTCAGAGGAGATTGGCTGTGGTTTGGGTTCCTTGCCTTGTAAAAATGAAGGTAATGATTCTCAATCTGCTTCTCAGGGGCACCATAAAAATTAATGGGTGGTTTGCAAAGCATTTCGACATCCTTGCATCGACAGCGGCTATACTTTGAGGGGCTAGGAAGCATTTCATTCGTGTCCTTTGCTTTCCTCATCAAATAAAACAGTCAGTCTACCTCCCACCTGGTCATCCCGACTAGGAGACGGGAGTGTCCAGTGGAGTCTGGAGAAGGTTCCCGGCTCCCTGCTCAGCACTGGCTTTCCAGGCCGAGTCCCTCAGGAAATGGGGCGTGGGAGGCTTGGAAGGAGACAGAACCCCCTTATCCGTCTCCCCTATCTGCTTTATGCACATGGGCAGATGCCCAGAGTGTAAGGGGGCTTTGGCATTAAAGCCGCAGGGTTCATAGGCCTGATGCCGAGGCCACGCTGATCTGAGAGGGAGCAGTTAGTTCTGGGAGAAGGACTCAGACAGTGAAAACCCTGGCTTCCTAGGCATTTGTTTTACGGCACTCTTGTTTACCAGATGAACAATGACCTGCTCAGATCTGTGGTGCCTGAGAAGCTCCTGTGAGCTTTAATTTTTTTCCTGTTGTCCCAAGACTCTGGCACCATGCTTTAAGGAGCCTTTGAAAGCAATTGGGAGGGACTCGGATCATTTGTTAATTTCAGATACTAAAAGCTGGAGCCGGAGCCATCTGAGGTGCCACACAGGTTGCCTTTTGTTCCCCTGGCAAAGCAGCCGTGACGGAAGCGCCTCTCTGTGTAGCAGGTCTGGAGGGTTCCAGTTTGTCATTTGATAGTTTCATTTTTTTTTAAATTGTCACTCCCACCAGCACTTTGTTCTGCCCAAGGGCTAGGAGCTGAGCACAGTCCAGACACAGGGGGCTTTCCGGAAGGACCCAGAAAGTGGGCTGGACGAGTTACTGATAAGTATCCTTCCAGGCTCCTGGGCTCTTAGTGTTGTGCCCGGAATGTTCTCTGAGTTAGGAGGAAGGGGGAGTCCTGGATTTTCTCCTGTGCTGTTTGCTAACTCAATTTCTAGTCACCCAGCAGCCTGGAATTGTTTCCCTGCAGGCTGCTTCAACAGACTTTTTTCTCATTCTAATGGTATTGGTGTGATAATAAGATATGCTAATAGGAACGAGGTTGACGCCCCTGGGTCCTGGGAGGCTGCTCCCATGTTTAAATCCTGGCTTCCGGGCCAGTTAAGTGTGGGAAGGATGTGTGCGCTTCCTTCTTGCAAGGCAGGAGGCCACCTGGCTTCCCTCAGCTTCTTAGGGGAGCCCTTGGTCCGAACAAGGTGAGAAGCCACTTCACTGGGCCCTGGCTGACCTTACCCCAGCTGGGGGCAAACCACCGTGGCTCCCTGTTTGAGGAAACAGGCTTGTGTGTGCCTTGTGGGGTTGGGGCCAGCCACGTGGGTTTTCTTTAGCTTGGTTCTTTTCAAATTCAACACCTGAATTGGGCCACGTTGCAATATTTCTTCTGAGAATTGGAGTCAGTCCCCTGAGATGTGTTTCCTAAGGCCCTGGAGATGAGCACTGGGACTGCTTTATCCTGAGGGCACCGCCTGACAGCCAGGAACTGGGCAGCTAAATAGACTTAACCCTGACCTCAGGGCCAGGAGGGGAGCCCGGAGCAGTCCAGTGTTGACACTCAGCTTTCTGCAAGCTGGATCCTGCCTCCCCACTGCTTGCATAATAGAAGCCCCTCATTCTGCCTTCACCCTCCAGGGAGAGAGTGACAGGAAGAATAATTCAGCAAGCCCCTAAACACCCAACTACTTACCAGGGTCTTCCAGGAAGCCTGAGCCTGCTTCTCCATGGGCCCTGCGGGCATGATGTGTTACTGGACAGCATCTGATGCATTCAGGACCAGAGTCTGGGGGAAGGATGTTGACACAAGAGTATGTGATGTGATTCTAGGAAGGGTGAAATTCTTTACAGTTCATCACTGCCTCCCATCTGCCAAGTGTACAAAATATCTTCCCAAACCACTGGTAAGCAAATATGGACTTGTAAGTTGAGATTTGGGGTGTTGTAATGTGGATCCCTTGGGCTTCCCAGATGGCACGATGGTAAAGAATCTGCCTGCCAATGCAGGAGACACAGGTTCGATCCCTGGGTGCCATCTCTGGGTCAGGAAGATTCCCCTGGAGGAGGAAACGGCAACCCACTCCAATATTCTCACCTGGGAGATTGCGTGGATGGAGAAGCCTGGCACGCTACAGTCCATGGGATCACAGAGTCGGACACACCTGAGCACAAAACAGGGATTGCTTGCTAAGGGTTTGTGATGGACCTGATCCAGCATGCAGACTTTAAAATCCTCACAAAAACTGTGAGGGTTTCCCTTTTACAGGAAAACTACCAGAACTGGAGTCGCTCCTCCAGCCTTATTGTCCAGTAAGTACTCGAGCTGGGATTTAAACCCGTACCTGCCTGAACCCAGAGCTCTTCATCACATCTCCCCGTGTGCCTAAATGAAAGAAACAAGTCACACCTTCGGGAGCGTGAAGACACAGGCATGGAAATAGCAGAGTGCCTACCTCCTTTAGACAGTGATAACAAAAAGGTGGTGAAATCTTCAAAACCTGAGAAATCTTTGCAGCCTAAATGGAAGGCAATGTGTTTGCACCTTTGTCCCCCAGAGGGCCATGCCCTTGCACCCTGTCTACAAGGTAAAGTTTGAGGTATTTGGAAGATGGTGATTTTGAAGTTGGGGACAGCTCAGAATCTGCTCTGAAGTTTGTCCTTGTACCATGAAAAGAGGGTATTCTGGGCAGATGGGGTCACTAGAATAAGATTAAGATTATAGGAAGGCTGTTGAGTAAATGTAAGATAAGTTCCACCTTCCACTGTACAATCAAATAAAGGAGACACTAATGAGATTAGTCTTATCTGCTCCGTGAAGCCTCGTCTTCAGGGAACTCCGAGCGGATGCCTGGTAGTCCAGCTCTTCTGAACCAATTGAAAAGAATCCTTTCTGTGAAAGAGTTTTTGTGGTTCCAAATTCTTATTAAATCACCTTCTCCACTCTCCCGCCCCTTCCCTGTTCTCCCAGCTTGCTTCACTGAGGAAAACGCTGCCCCATTCTCATGAAACAGGGAAGCTTGCTAAGGTCTGCAAGCATAAAAGGAATTCAAATGTTTCCTTGGTCTCTGAGCCTGAAGTGTGCTGGTCAACCTGCTCTCAGGGGAAAAACAAAGAGCCTTGATGCGAGCATCTGCCAACTGCCCTCATGTACATCCTGCCCCCATGGCTGAGTTCAAGCTGCCAGTTGGGTCTGGCAATATTATTATGAAGTATCTGAAGATCTGTGTAGCCAGGAAGAGTGGGCTTCAGCTTGCCTTTCATTGCACTGAGCTCACCAGCCCAGCCCCCTTGTAGAACGGGTGAAATGGTTGCCTGGCTTCTGCTTGGACCATGGCTGCCTGGGAGCTGTATGTTCTGAAAGGATTTGGATGTCGCTCAGTAGCCTAATTTGACCAGCAAGAGCCGAGTGCTTCTAAACTCAAGGCTCCTATGTGTATGCGTATGCACACAGTCATGTCCCTGTGGACTGTAGCCCCCCAGGCTCCTCTGTCCATGGCAGTTCTCCAGGCAAGAATACTGGAGTGGGTTGCCATTTGCAGGGGATCTTCCTGACCCAGGGATCAAACCCACATCTCCTCCACTGGCAGGCAGATTCTTCACCTCTAGTGCCACTTGGGAAATTTTAAAAGCTCCCCAGTGGAATCAGCTGGAGAAGGCAATGGCACCCCACTCCAGTACTCTTGCCTGGAAAATCCCATGGATGGAGGATCCTGGTGGGCTGCAGTCCGTGGGGTCGGACACGACTGAGCGCCTTCACTTTCACTTCCCACTTTCATGCATTGGAGAAGGAAATGGCAACCCACTCCAGTGTTCTTGCCTGGAGAATCCCAAGGATGGCGGAGCCTGGTGGGCTGCCGTCTATGGGGTTGCACAGAGTCAGACACGACTGAAGCGACTTAGCAGCAGCAGCAGTGGAATCAGCAGTCTGATGTGTGTCCAGGGTTGAACTCCACCGAGGTAGGGAATTTGTATAAGAAGGAAACTAGGGACTAGGAGTGGTCAACTCTGTTTTTGAAGCCAAGGAGTTGAACCGTGTGGAGTAAGGGAGACAGAGTTGGCATCCACAGGGCCTTCCTAGGATCGTACGAGGGGAGAAGGGAGAAACTCGATGGCTGAGGGCCCTTTAAGAGTCTGAGCTTGGTTGCACATAAGCTGACTACTTTTTCGCTATCATAATTAGCAGTCAAATTATTTAAAATGTAAGTGCTTCCTTGAGAGGCAGCAAGCGTGTGGGAAGGAGATGGGCTGAGCCAGGCTTGTGAGCAGCTTGGGACCAGGAAGGGGCCACCAGGCCTGAGACGCAGGCTCAAGGAGGCATCTGTCTCGTGTGATACACACGCAGGGTCAGGGAGCGGCTGTGTGAGAGGGGCTGGCTGGAGGCTCACTTCCTTAGAGCCGAACCATCACCCTGGAAGAGCTCACTGTAGACTTGAGTGGGGAGCAGGCCTGGGAGCACCCCTCTCAGTCACTCCATGGTGACAAGGCACCCAGGAGGAGGTTGGGATGTTGAGGAAGGGGTCTGGGAGCCCAGCACAAACAGGACAATTCTGGGTCATGAATGATCAGAGAAGTAACACCTGGAAGACCAGGGGCCCCTGGTTTGGTTTGTTAGGACCGTGTGATTGTGCTCCTGAGGAAGATTCTAGAAAACCAAGGACGAGACATGTAGCCCACGGACACTGAGTGTTAGTGTCATTTGAGGATGTCAAGGCAGGAAGGACCTGGAATTATGTCAGAGGGGCTGGGATGCTGAGGCTGTGGAGGCCTGGTGGGGGCGCTGAAAGGAGGGGGCGTAGGACCAGTACAGAGTGATGGAGGTCCAATGAGGGGGTGAGTGGCCCCGGGGACTGTGAGGGCAAGAGGTGGGTGTGAGAGGTTGTCATGGGGACTAACTCTTTAAAAGACTCCCCCTCACCCCCTCCTCCATGCCTTTTCATGTTGTACATCTGCAGCTTGTTTTTACCAGCCTTTTTGGGGGTAAGGGGGGGACTGTCCTCATTTGTCTCCAAGACCCTGCTCCCTGAGTCTCCTCAGGGAAGCCTTTTCTGACTGCTGAGGTCAGGAGCTGACCACTGCTTCCTTGCTGTCATCCCCCTGGGCGGGGCTCTGCTGGACAAGGGGCTGCACTTTCTTTTTCTTCGCATCCTTGCTGTACAGACAGCACATCCTGTGAACCAGGAGGGAGCAGGGTGGAGACCAGGGCAGTGATTGCCCTATAACCATGAAGCAGCGATACTGCTGGTCTCTTCTTATCTTCACAGCTAAAAATTATACCAGAGGAGGAAAGCAATTCCTTTGAATAATAATCAACTGACTTGAAATGCTGCCCAGCAGTCCCTTCACAGCTCTGCCCTTTGCTGTCTCACTTACCCCAACTTCCTGCCTTTGTTTACCTGTTCGTGCTATCACCCTTTTGGAAAGGATTTTAATTTTTATAACTTTGGGATACAGGAAGGTACAGCTCTTCCTCGACTTCAGATGAGGTTATGTACTGAGAAATCCATTGTATGCCGAACGTACTGAAAATGCATTTAATACATCTAAGCTCCCCAGAGTCGTAGCTTAACCTTCCCTAACTTCAGCATGCTCTGAACACTGTTAGCCCACAGTTGGGCAGGGTCATCAAACACAAAGCCTGTTGGGTAATGAAGTGTTGAATAGCTCACATAATTGATTGAATATTGTACTGAAAATGAAAGACAGAATGATTGGGTGCAGAATAGTTTTGTGTCTGTTCTTAGCCCCAGTGGTCACTCTCTGCCCTGCCCAGCATCACGGAAGACTGTGAGACCCACATACACTAGCCTCAGAAAAGAGCGGAATTGAACATCTGAAGTCCTGTTTCTACTCAGTGCGTGTTGCTTTCACAGTCTGGTAAAGTCAAGAGATGTAAGTCAGGTGCACACGCCTGTGCTTAGTCACTGAGTCACATCAGACTCTTTGGGATCATAAACTGTAGCCTGCCAGGCTCCTCTATCCATGGGATTTCCTGGCGAAAATACTGGAGGGGGTTGCCATTCCCTTCTCCAGGGGATCTTCCCGACCCAGGGATCAACTCCCATCTCCTGCCCTGGTAGGCAGATTTCTTTACCACTGAGCCAGCTTGTTCAGTCACTAGGTCATGTCTGACTCTGCGATCTCATGGACTGCAGCCTGCCAGGGTGCCCTGTCCTTCACCATCTCCCGGAGTTTGCTCACACTTATGTCCAGTGAGTCGGTAATAACATCCAGTAAGTCAGGGACCGTCTGTAAATGGAATATGTGAAAAATGCAGCTTCGTTTAAACATTCGAAAATTACCCTGAGAATCGTTGTTTTGACAAGTGGTGTCAGATGTTTGTTGTGTGTCCCTTAGAGAAGTGGAAAATAAAGCCTCGTGTTTGAATTTAACTGGGGATGATGGCTGGAGTCACTGTTCTGCATATAACAGTTCATGTCAAGCTCTGGGCCAGGCCTGTGAGCCAGGGCCTCTCAAAGCAGCAGGTGGGGGTGATGGCAATGATAGTAGAAAGAGTCAGCTGCTCTGGTCCGCTCTCCCTGTCCCTCCCTGTCATCCTGGCCCAAATCTCCTCTGGCAGAAGTTGTGGTTTTTTTCGCCCTTGTGGCTTCAGAAATCAGTGTTTGTGACATCTTAAGGAGGGAAACTTTATTCTGGTTTTGGGCTGGTCCGCAGCCATTAGGCTATTTCACCTTTCTGTCCTGGATTAGGAGACCGAAGTTTCACATTTTGATCACATGTTTCTTTTCGGTCAGCCAAATATGAAACAGTCTGATTTGCGCAACTGAAAGTCATCAGGGGAGATTCAGAAATTAAGTGATTGACCATCCATCATGTTCTTCTAAACACTTTTTTGTACCTGAGGCCATCGTCAGGGCAAACTGGAATGGGACAAGTTCCTTTTCTCAGGCATGTCTCCGGTGGTCTTTGTTGAGATCTATTTTATCCTGGGTGATGTCATGAGCTTCCAAATCCCACACACCTGTCTGTGTTTGCATCTTTGACTTCTGTTTGCTTCTGGCTTTGACCTTGGACAAATTTTTTGACTTCTTTGAAGCTAGGCTTTCTTACCTGTAAAGCGGTGTTGGTGCCACTTAACTTCCCTGGCTGGGAGATTTTCATGTGGAGAAATGGGCCTTACTGCATCACCCTCTCTTGTGCTTTGAGCCCCGTACCTGTCCTGGGGAGGTTTTCATGACTGTGGCCTTTGGGGTCTTGTGCACACTTGCAGATTTTTTTTTAAATGTTAAGTAGAGATTTTGTGTGATGCCTCACCATCTGAATTAAACAGGAGTGCAGGGGTTTGATATTATTTAGATATTCAGTCTGATGTTTAAAGAATGTGTTTCCATTGTAAGTATTGATATTTAAAGATAACGGTAAGTGGCTAAGGATTAGAATCCCCAGTCTTTGCTCTGTCTCTGAAATTCCTGGTGCAGGAAGAGAGGTGAGGGATGGGGTCAGCAAGTTTCACTCCAGTCTGAAACCTGGAGTGGAGAATGGTCCTGGCTTGTAGACTGGGGGCCCCAGCAGCCAGTGGCTGCTCTGTGCCTCTTGCAAGGCCTGACATGTCCTCACTACCTTGGGGGATCAGGGAGGGAGGTGAAGCATCTAGTGTTCAACAGACATCTTTTCTAGATATATGAATTGTTTCGGGAAGAGTCTTTTGTGATTTTTTATTCTTAAAAAACTGTGTCCACTTAAGGTTTTTTTTCCCTTCCTCAAGTAATTATGTGTTCATTTTAGAAACGGTGTGTGTGTGTGTGTGTGTGTGTGTGTGTGTTTTAGTCACTTGATTGTGTCAAACTCTTTTGGACTCCATACACTATACTTCAGCAGGCTCCTCTGACCATGAGATTTCCCAGTTAAGAATTCTGGAGTGAGTTGCCATTCTGTTTTCCAAGGGATCTTGCCGACCCAGAGATTGAACCTGGGTCTCCCGCATTGCAGGCAGATTCTTTACCATCTGAGCCGTCATGGAGCCCCTTTAGAAACATTAGAAAATGCAAGAGAAGAAAAAAGTTCACAGTGGAATTCTGCCACTCAGGGTAACTGCTCTGGGCATTTTTGTGTTTTTCAGGTAATTTCACATGTAAACCTGCTGCTGCTAAGTCGCTTCAGTCGTGTCCGACTCTGTGCGACCCCATAGATGGCAGCCCACCAGGCTCCCCCGTCCCTGGGATTCTCCAGGCAAGAACACTGGAGTGGGTTGCCATTTCCTTCTCCAATGCGTGAAAGTGAAAAGTGAAAGTGAAGCCGCTCAGTCATGTCCGACCCTCAGCAACCCCATGGACTGCAGCCTCCCAGGCTCCTCCATCCATGGGATTTTCCAGGCAAGAGTATTGGAGTGGGGTGCCATCACCTTCTCTGCCATGTAAATCCAGATCCTTCCAAAAGCAACAAGCTGGTGAAGTGGGAACTTGGTTTTTGTTCACCAGATGCCTGACGCACAGTTATCCTCCAGTTAGTCCTTCCCTGTTGAATGAATAGGACGCCTTTTACCAAAAAATTGTTGATATACCTTCAGATCAATAAGTAGAGATCTGCATCCTCAGATTTACTGTCAATCTCTTAGGGGATGCACCCTCTTAACAAGCCCTTGTTCATAGACAGTTTCCAAATTATAAAAGTTACTGCAGTGAACATCTTTCGAAACATGTAAGTTTTTTCTTCCAATGATTTTCTTTTCTTTTATTCTTAACTTCTATAAAGAACTTCTAACTTTATTAATGATTGGGTGAAGGTATAACTGGAGGAGGAAACAGCAACCCAGTCCAGTATTCTTGCCTGGAGAATCCCATGGACAGATGAGCCTGGTGGGCTACAGTGTATGGGTCACAGAGTCAGACACAGCTTAGCTACTGAGCACACACAAAGACATAATCGCTGCTCAGAAAAGCATGTCCAAAGGGAGTGACATCCGGGAGAGTTTCTCTATCTGTTGAGTGAAACTTGGTGAACTTTGAGATCAGTCTCAGCCTCTCTGGCACTCCTTTGCAAGGAATTGATTTCTTTTTTTTTTTTTAATTAATGTAATTATTTATTTGGCTGCACCGGGTCTTAGTTGCCGTACTCGGGATCTTGAGTTTCAGCATGTGGAACCCAGTTCCCTGACCAGGAATTGAACCCAGGTCCTCTGCATCGGGAGCCCAGATTCTTAGCCACTGGAGCACCGGGAAATTCCTGGGGAATTGATTTCTGACCGACCGGGTGCTCACTCTACCTTGTGAGTTTTGGCAGGCAGGGGCTGGGAGTGCTTATCATGGTTTTAGGGAATGTACACGCATGCCAGTTTCAGAAACAGTACCATATGGGGACGTCGTGTGTCCTGAAGCCCGGGAAATGTTTCTGTTGGACATCTTCAGGGCCCTCTCCCCGCTGGAAAGGGAAGCGGCTGATGTGCATGCATTCGGCTTCAGGAGCTGCCACTTGGAGCTCGCCAGGCTCCTGTCGCTATGGATGTCAGGAGTGATCCGTGGGGCTCTCTGTGTTCCTTGGGGAGCTGTGACCTGAAGGACTGCACTTTGATCTAGCACACGGTGATGGCGCAGACTTGATTTCTGAGACCTGTGTGTTCATTAAGGGCAGAAAGTACTTAATACCTTCCACTGATGGTAAGGCCGTAATTTTGATTTCTAGCTGCAGTCTGGCGTCACAGCACTTCTTCCTTCTGGCAGGAGGGGGATGCTGAGTTATGGGCAGAATATTGGTTGGCCCGTGTCCTGAGCATGGTTTGTGGGGGACCTGGCTGCCTCCTCTGTCTTGGCGTCCGGGTTCCCGTGAGTCATCGTCCACTCAGCGTAAGATGAGGCGGCACTTTTCAGGCTGGCCGGGAGGCAGGAGGACTGCTCTTTCATGCTGGTTATTTGTCCTGGCTGCCAGGCCCACCTCATGGAGTTTGAGGGGGTGGGGAGCCCCTAGATCAGGCTTGAGAACCAGGCCCTCTTGTAACTCATGCATTTCCTCCCTCACTGTGACCCAGATTGATGAGGGGGTGGGGATGGAGGGGATGGAAAGTCCACCAGGGACAGCCTCTGTGCCAGGAATCGGCCGCCAGTGTCCCAGGAGAAGAGGTCAGGACTCCCCAGGTGTGCTGGAGGTCAGGACTGGCTCCCCAGAGAAGCCCTGCTAAGTGGGGGCCCCGAAGGAATTGAGTGGAAGCCCTACGGATACTTATGTGTGGCGGGCGGTTGGGTGAATGCCAGGAACTAATAGAGGTGCTAGTTTTCTGGGAGCATGCAGAGAGGATGGGAAATGCGGGTGGCAGGCATCTGGAAGGGTGGGTCCTTCGGGTCATCAGTCGGCTTTGAACTTTTATCTCAGGCCACCGGGAAGATGATGACAAGGAACCTGACTTGCAAGGGGTCCAGAAGCTGAGCAGATGACCATGCCTCCCTGCTCACATCCGTGATCCCCTGTAGCTACCTGGGGGTCCCCTCCTGTTGCCCCACTCTGCAACCCACGTGGGGAGCCATGCCCTTCTAACCTACTGTGAGAGTATCGTAGAATCATCTGAATGTTTAAACGACCACCCTGGACAGTTTTAAGAGTGACCTTCATTACCCAAATGACACTTGGCAACTGGGCCTGCTGTCGGATTATCGAGTCGTAGCATCTCGTGTTCCAGAAAGGAGAAGGTGTGGATCAAGACGCAGAGGCTGCCTGGATAAAACGACATGGGAGGGACCCGGTGAGACAGATCCAAGTGCCTCGCCCTGGTCAGTGGAGTCCCTGGCCATTTCTGAGCATGGCTGTCCCCCTCAACCCCGCGCTCACCAGGCCTGGCAGTCATTCCCCTCCCACGGCCCCCTTCTCCGGCCCCCTTCTCCGCCCCCCTTGAGTTGGTAGCCACAAAGCTGCGGCTTTGCTGGCCTTCCAGAAGATTTCTGTGTTTAACCCAAATTCACCTGGCTAATCCTGCGTCTACTTCTGGGGAAAAACTTCAGTCCCACCTTCTGCGCCAGTCAGACAACCCACTGTTCATCACGTTCTCGGAGTAAAGCCATTCCTTTATCAAGGTTAAAAGGGACAGAACTAAAAGCTGGACAATGATGTCATAAATACCACTTTTTTTTTGTCATTAGTGAAATTGTCAAGAAATTGGCCGCTTGCTAAATGGAGGGTCTGATGATTATTCTGGGAAGAAGCAGGGCTATTTTGATGAGCAGGAACACACACAGCAGAGGGTGACTCCCATGGGGACTGGGTGTTGGAAGGTTGTTAGTAACAGGTGTGCAAGGCATTCA
The DNA here is from genome assembly GCF_001704415.2 of Capra hircus. Lineage (NCBI taxonomy): Eukaryota > Metazoa > Chordata > Mammalia > Artiodactyla > Bovidae > Capra > Capra hircus. The sequence goes on along the minus strand of NC_030810.1, from coordinate 6,236,097 downwards.
GGACAAAGTGTCGATTTATGGCTTAGCAGACCACTGTAAATTAGGCATTATGGGAAAATCTGGAGCAAGTGTGACTTTGAATATGTCAGGTTGCTTGCGGTTGTCCTTTGCCTTCAGGTTTTACTGCTGGGAATTGCAAATAGACAGCTCCGTAGAGCTTGCACACCAGGCTAGCAGGAGTGTACAGAAGTGGTTTGGGTGTGAAAACTGATGGGCCGGTCTGGGGTGGTCATCTCCCCATTCACCTAAAACCCCCTTCGTTGTCCTTAACAAAAAAAGTATACTGTAAATTTAACATGTTTAGGGGAGAAAGAGGAGAAAAGGCAGCTAATATTTGTCAAACAGATAGAGGCATTCAGTATAACAGGTGCCCTCACTTTTAATTTATAAGATCCTTCTAAAAGCCAGCGGATTTCCCTGGTAGCTCAGACGGTAAAGCATCTGTCTGCAATGCAGGAGATCTGGGTTCAATCCCTGGGTTGGGAAGATCCCCTGGAGAAGGAAATGGCAACCCACTCCAGTACTCTTGCCTGGAAAATTCCATGGATGGAGGGGCCTGGCTGACTACAGTCCATGGGGTCGCAAAGAGTTGGACACGACTGAGCGACTTCACTTCTTCTAAAAGCCAGCAGGGTAGGTGGCTTTGCTCACATCTTCCAATGATGAAACCGGAGCCAAAAAGGGTAATTATTGTGTCCCTGGACACAGGGAGTATCCAAAAACCCAAGGGAGTAAGCTGTTGTATGTCTTCCTTATGCCTGGATATTATCCGAGAGGGTTATTTATCCAAAGCATGAATGCCAGGCTCTGCATGCAGCTGTTCAGTTGTGGAAACGTACACCGTTAGAGTGGGAGGATTAAGTGCATTGAAAATGACCCCAAACCAGACATTGCCCTGGAAGATGTTCGTTCACCAGCACCTGTCAGATCAGCCGTGCTAGCGTTCTCACCTGGACCCCACGTGGCGCACTGCTCGCTTCCCACCCACTTGAGCTCATCCTAGACCCCGGCATCATGTAATAGCGACTCTTTCCTCACATCCTGCATTTGAGGATGCCTGTGCCTTGACCCCCACTTAGCTTCCTTTGAGTTACAAGAATACTCAGAAACTTCAGAAATAAGTTCTTTTCGTTGATGGCAAGTAGTGCTGGAAATCCCATGGACAGAGGAGCCCTGGCGCGCTGCAGTCCCTGGGGTCGAAGAGTCCGACACGACTTAGCAACTGAATCCGAGACTCTGATTAGCCCTTATATGTTCAGCTAAGAACTAGTGCAGTAGGGGAACCTCTCACGGGCTTGGTGCCCCCGGTTTTCCTGCCTGCCACCCACGGAGGAGCCCCACCAGACTTCCCTCCATCAGGTGAGGGCACCACCTGGTCCCCTGTGACCCATCTGAGCACAGCTGAGGGAGGGGAAGGTGGGCTGCGGTCCACCAGCAGGTCTGGGGCTCTGGTTATCTTGGTGATGACTGATGGAATGTCCCGGGGCTTGCCTTTTTGAGTGCTTGATCTCAAGAGGGAATTTTTGAAAGTAGCAACATCAGTAGTACCACTGGTGGTGGTGGGGTTACAGTTGTATTTCTGGGATGGGACATCCCAAGGAGCCACCTGAGTGCCTGGAGCCAGGTGAACCCCAGTGCCATCCCTGTTGTTTTTTTCCAAGGCATCTCTTCTTTTAATTTTAAAATACTCTTTAACCCAAGAGTTCGTAAGTATTTAATTTTTCCCTTGTCTCTTTCCTCCTCTTCCTTCCTACTCAACTGGAGTCAGCGATGCCCTGTGCAGCTCTCTTCTTTAGAGGGTTTTGGGGTTTCCAGGTTGCTTCTCATGTTTGCGAACGCTCCTTGGATACTCGAGCGGCAGCTGCGTTTTCTCCAGAACACGCACGTGAACATGAATCAATCAGATTACGTTCATTGATTACGTTACGTTTCACGCGGTGGCCAGAAGGAGTCAAGGGTCGGGCTCCCGTTTCCCAACGGGACTGTGTTCCCTGGATCAACCCTAACAGCTCCTCTGTATATATGAGCTGTTCTGGCAGCTGATTGGATCTTTGGATCAATCAGAAAATGCTCTCCCGTATGTGTTCAGTGTTTGTGGTCTGAATTGTGCCTTTCTCATCGTGCTTTACTGTCTTCCCTCTGGGGTCCTTTTCAGATGTGCGTCTTGTGGAGTCTAAGCTTTTCTTCTCCCTGGGTCAGTGGTCCTTCCTGGATGTCTTATGTTGGTAACAATCATATGCTTGGTTCCATCACTGCCTCTCCCGTGAAGGCTTTGCTCCTTCTAGCCTCCCTTTGAGCGTGGTTTGGAAGCTAAACGACCCGAGAACATGGCCCTAGTTACCTTCATTAAAACGGAGGACATTTCGCCGGAAGTGTTTGGTGCATGTCGAGAGCCGCGTCGGGACTCAGGCACTCTGCTGCTCCCTGGGCAGAGCGAGTGTTTCAGCCTGGATTCCTCCCCGGGTTCCCTCTCCCCAGGGCCCCGGGGCGCTGTGTTCCCCCGGTGATGAGGCGTCTGTGATGCAGCTGTGTTCTCTGTGGCGAGGTTTCTCTAATGAGTCGGGGTTTGCAGGCTTGAGTGTGTGGTTTGATTTTGTGTGCCTTGATGCTTAAGGACTTTCGGGGTCCCCCTCCCCCGCGTGCAGTCCCTTCTGTGTGCCCGGGCGGTTGTGTGTGTCACGTGGACTGTGGGCTTTGATGGGACCCTGCAGTCATGTGACCCTGGGCACTGCCCTCAGCTGTGCCTGGTGTGGCTCTCTGGGCCGCGTCTGCCTGGGAGGCCGACCCCCTCCTGTTCTTCCCGCTCACCTGCTCATCCGTGAGCTTTGCGGACACGCCTGGTGGCTCAGTGCGCTAGACGCGGTTCAGCAGTGCCCTTTGCCCTTTGCCAAGAACTGAGAGCAGGAGCTGACCGTGCTTATTCTAGGCCTGCACACTTTCGAGGCCTTCCTGGTTTCACAGAGCAAGTCTGGCCTTTTCAGCCCGGCACTGGGTCTGGTAGGCTGTCCTTGAGCTTTCTGTCTCCAGCCTACCCTTTTCTGCACCGGCCTGCTGGTCCCCGAGATGCCACATGGTGATGCCCCAGTGTGATGTGTATGGACCCTTCTCCACAGGCCTTGGGGATAAATGTCTCACAAGGACACTCACACATGGTGGCCCTGAATGTCTTCCTGTTTTTGTTCCAGCTACATTGGTTAGACATACTGGTGATCTGAAACTTAAAACATAAACATTCAAAAAACTTGGGGCTTCCCTTGTAGCTCAGTTGGTAAAGAATCTGCCTGCAGTGCAGGAGACCTGGGTTCCATCCCTGGGTTGGGAAGATCCCCTGGAGAAGGAAATGGCAACCCACTCCAGTATGCTTGCCTGGAAAATCTCATGGACAGAGGGGCCTGGAGGGCTGCAGTTCATGGGGTTGCAAAGACTCGGGCATGACTGAGCAACTAACACTTATATTATTCAAAAAACTAAGATCATGGCATAAAACTAAAGATTCAGAATACTAGGATCATGGCATCCGGTCCCATCACTTCATGGCAAATAGATGGAGAAACAATGGAAACAGTGACAGACTATTTTCTTGGGCTCCAAAATCACTGCAGATGCTGACTGCAGCCATAAACTTGCTCCTTGGAAGAAAAGCTATGACAAACCTAGACAGCATATTAAAAAGCAGAGACTTTGCCAACAAAGGTCCATCTAGTCAAAGCTATGGTTTTTCCAGTAGTCATGTATGGATGTGAGAGTTGGACTATAAAGAAAGCTGAGCAACGACGAATTGATGCTTTTGAACTGTGGTGTTGGAGAAGACTCTTGAGAGTCCCTTGGACTGCAAGGAGATCCAACCCCAGTCCATTCTAAAGGAAATCAGTCCTGAATATTCATGGGAAGGACTGATGTTGAAGCTGAGACTCCAATACTTTGGCCACCTGATGCGAAGAAGACCCCGATTATGGGAAAGATTGAAGGCAGGAGGAGAAGGGGACGACAGAGGATGAGATGGTTGGATGGCATCATGGACTCGATGGACATGAGTTTGAGTAAACTCCTGGAGTTGGCGATGGACACGGAGGCCTGGCGTGCTGCAGTGCATGGGGTTGCAAAGAGTCGGACACGACTGAGTGACTGAACTGAACTGAACTGAACATTGGTCAGAACAGCCACCATCACTGGTGACTGACCCGGACAGCATCCTTCCTTTGCTTCTGGACTTAAGGCAGGCCTTGGTGAGTCTGTGTACCTGGGCTGGGCGTCTCTCCTTCTCTGAGCATCAGATTCACCGGGAGGGTTGCAGTCTTGCTCGGGGCCCTCTGTTAGAGTCAGTCGACCTCAGGCTGAGCCCCTGCATCCTCAATTATAGAGGCACCCTAAATGACCCTCTGCGCAGCTTCAAGTGACCCCTTTGGAACCCACGTCTTGAAGAGTATGTTCCTCAGATGATGGTTTTTCAAAAATGTCAGTGCACCTTACATTGTTTTGTTGTAAGAAAAGTATGTGCTTTTGTAATCATTCCAAATACTACTGTCGCCTGGAGAGTGAAGAGTGAGTCACGCTCCCCCACTGGGGCCGGCTGTATCTCTGCTTCTGACAACTCTCCCGGGGCGAATTCCATCAGGTTGTAGATTTTTCTGCCGACCTGTGTCACTCAGGGTTCCGCTTCTGTATCCCCAAGTGAGGTTTAGGTATAATTTCCCTTTTTGTTTATCACTTGGGGATCAAGATCACTTTTTGCCTCGTAAAGCAACTGGCAAAGGGACTTTTTTTTTTTTTTTTCTTTTGAGAAACTGCTTTAGACTTATCCTGAGGGGAATCAGGTGGCAATGGCAAGGATTTAGATGGTGTGTTGCGGCAGGGCACTGCCAGACACCAATTTCAGAAACTCTGTGAAGAAAACAAAATAGGCCACTGTATAGGACCTCCCTCTCTTTTTAGAAATTATTTATTTTTAAATTGTAGTTTTATAAAAACAACACATAATGTAAAATTTACCATTTTGACAGTTTTTAAAATCATACAGTTGAACAGTGTAACGTGAATTCACATGGTGGTACAGCTGGTCTTCAAAACTTTTTCAGTTTCCCAAACTGAAACTTACCCAGTAAACCTTGCCCCGTTTCCCCTTCTCCTGTAGCACCAGCTGAGCACCGTCTTTCCACTTTCCGTTTCTGTGGATTTGACTCACATAGCCCATATAAGTGGAATCATATAGTACTTGTCTGTTTTTGTGACTGGCATTTATCTTACTTAGAATATCCCTCAGGTTTCACCCGGGTGGTAGCCTGTGACAGAACTCCTTCCTTCTTAGGGCTGAAGGATGTTCCGTTATACGGATGGACCACGTTTTGTTTCCCACCCATCCATTCTTGGGCCTCTGGTTTGCACCTCTTGGCGATTGTGAATGATGCTGCTGTGAACACAGGTGTGGGCAAATCTCTCTTTGAGAAGCTGCTTTCACTTTTGGATAGATACCCAGAGGTGGGATTTCTTTATCATAGGGTAGTTTTGCTTTTGATTTTTTGAGAAACCTCCATACTCTGTTCCCCGGCGGTGGTACCAGTTTGCATCCCCACCGACTCCGCACAAGGGTTCCAGCCTCTCCATCCTCATCCACACTTGTGACTTTCTGATTTTTATACACAGCCAGCCTAAAGGGTGTGAGGTGACATCTCCTGGTTTTGAGTTGCATTTCCTTCTGATTAGCGGTATTGAGCATCTTTTCATATGCTTATTGGCTAGCCTGCTCTTTTTAAATGGCATTCATTTACTTAGATTTTTCTGTCAAGTGTTTCTGAGGAGGCTTTTTCTTCATACTCCTGGTAAGATGGAAACTCAAGTGAACTGATAGGGATTTCACGCTTTGACCCCTGCAGGCGTGCTGGGGGAACTTATTTTTGAATAGACTATTTAGAAGGAGGAGCTCCTTGTGAAAAGGGGGATCGCTGCCTTCGCTGTCCCCCGTCCCCTGCCTTCATCCCAGAAAGCCACTTGCCCCTTTGCAGGCTGTTTAAAGTGTTCAAGTGTGTTCTGATGAAGGACACCTGTAGAACATGGTTGTCACCCTGTCGATTTGAAATGTAAGAACTGAAGTCACCCAGTGCCTCTCGCTAGGGCTTCCCCGTGGCTCAGGCAGTCAAGAATCTGCCTGCAATGCGGGAGACCCGGCTTCGATCCCTAAGTTGGGAACATCCTCTGGAGGAGGGAATGGCCACCCCCTCCAGTATCCTTGCCTGGGAAATCCCATGGACAGAGGAGCCTGGCAGGCTACAATCCTTGGGGTTGAAAAGAGTCAGACACAAGTGAGTGACTAACATACCATAGTATGCCTCTAAGGAGTGGAGGTCAGCTGTCTTTTCTGTTTGTTTCTAAGTGAAAAGTGAAAGTGTTAGTCACTCAGTCCTGTCTGACTCTTGGTGACCCCATGGGCTCGCCTAGCTCCTCGTCACTGGAATTCTCCAGGCAAGAGTACTGAAGTGGGTAATCATTCCCTTCTCCAGGGCATCTTCCCAACCCAGGGGTCACACCCAGGTCTCCTGCACTACAGGCAGAATCTTAACCATCTGAGCCACCGGAGAAACCCGCCCACACAGAGTATGAGCCATTCTCGAAGCGCTTTCCCCAGTCTGGTTTGATAGGTGTGATTTGGAAGGTTAGGCTGATCCTTGCAGAAGAAATATTTACACTTATCTCAGTGGATCAGCTCCTCACCTGCCTGAGGGAAGGTCCTTTAGAAATTCAGGAAAGCCATGAACTTGATTCCACTTTGCTGCCCTTTATTTTTTTGAGCTCCAAAACCGCTAAAGATGATGACTGCAGCCATGAAACTAAAAGACGCTTACTCCTTGGAAGAAAAGTTATGACCAACCTAGACAGCATATTAAAAAGCAGAGACATTACGTTGCCAACAAACGTCCATCTAGTCAAGGCTATGGTTTTTCCAGTAGCCATGTGTGGATGTGAGAATTGGACTCTAAAGAAAGCTGAGCACTGAAGAATTGAGGCTTTTGAACTGTGGTGTTGGAGAAGACTCTTGAGAGTCCCTTGGACAGCAAGGAGATCCAACCAGTCCATCCTAAAGGAAATCAGTGCTGACTGTTCATTGGAAGGACTGATGTTGAAGCTGAAACTCCAATACTTTGGCCGCCTGATACAAAGAGCTGACTCATTTGAAAAGACCCTGATGCTGGGAAGGATTGAATGTAGGAAGATAAGGGAAAAACAGAGGATGAGATGGTTGGATGGCATCACCGACTCAATGGACGTATGTTTGAATAAGCTCCGGGAGTTGGTGATGGACAGGGAGGCCTGGTGTGCTGCAGTCCATGGGATCGCAAAGAATTGGGCATGACTGAGTGACCGAACTGAACTGAAAACGCACAGTATGTGGCGCGGGTGGAGTGGGTGGGCCTGTTGACACGCACCCTTGGCTGACAGTTATCCTGAAATGCAACTTGGGGTTTGCCAGTCCCCCTGGGAGCCCAGGAGTTTCTGGAATCTTTAGCTGGACTTGGCCCTGAGGCTCTTGCTTTGAGGGGTGGGCCCTTCTACTGCTCCGGGAGGCAGGAGCTCTGTTCCCACGCTGCAAGGTCCAGCCTCCTTAGCTCAGAAAGGGCGAGGGGTTTGAGCCCAGCCCAGCTGCTCTGACTTCTCGCTGCCCCTCACCTTCCCTGTTCACAGGCAAGTGTTGGGGTCCCTTTTGGCTGCTGGCGGGGAGGAAGGGCAGGAATTAGGTGGCTCTGAGTCGGTCTCTGCACCCACCCTGGGAAAGTAGTTCATCCTTAACCGTGCAGGCCCGCCGCGACACGTGGCGATTTGTGATGGGGATAATTGTATAACTTGCCCGATTAGAGGCGCGTGTGGAGCTTGCCTGACTCATGGCTCAGCCCCGCCCGGGGAGCAGTCGAGCTGGCCCAGCCGGCAGCTGCCTGCAGCCCGAGGGGTTGGGGATGAGGCGGGCGGTGACTGGGGCGTGGTGGATCTCTCTGGATCGGCATGGCGCAGAGTTGGACGGACGGCATCCAGCAGCTCCATGCCGGAATGCTCTGCCCAGGGAAAGGAGTTTGGTTTGGGTTGAGTTGCTTTCCCCTAAACGGAGTCCTTCTGGCCTGTGAGCACTAGGGCAGCACCGCGCCCACGGCTGCTGCCCCTTCTTACTTTTCACAGATGGAGAAGCTTCCCCTGGGGAAGCTGAGCCACATCCCAGGGCCCACTGTGGCCGCCTTCCTCCCAGACGTGGCCTGCCCCCAGGCCTGGGGCCCCCTTCTATCAGGGCCTGAATTCCATCCTGGAACAGCTGTCACCTGCCCTTGCCTGGAGACTCATGCCTGCCTCTAGAATCCTACCTGTGAAGCAGGCATTGTGAGCGTCTTCTCTCAGCATTAGGGGAAACCCGGGGGCACGAAGCAGTTCCCCTGAACTCTGAGGGTCAGAAATCAAACAAATGTGGTTTGACTTGGAGCACCCCCCTTCCCCCGACCACCTCCCCGCTTCTCGTCCTGAACGAAGCTAAAAGGGGATGAGTTTCTTCCCTCCTGTGTCATCCTCGGGTGCCCTCCTGCCCAGTGTTTCCAAGTCCTGGGCAGACGGCCATCAGTTCTCCGAATTGATTGAGGACCCCAGAGCCCAGGAGTCCAGGGCTGAGTTCGGCATCAGGGACGTTGCATGTCCTCCATACGGCTGGCATCTCCGAGGCTGGGGGCCGAGCTCTCACCCAGAGACCCCTCTGAAAGATGCCTGCAGACCCGGGGGACCTCCTCAGATAACCCATCCATCCCAGCAAGGGGGGGCCCCCTGCTCACCTGGCCAGGTATTGCATAAAGGCCCGAGCAAGTGGTGTCTGGGCCCTTCTATAAAATTTTTTTTTTTATATAAATACAGGCCAGGTTCTCACCTGTTTATCCAGCCTCTCAGGCTGTAACTTCCTATTGCCGTTCTAGTCAGCGGACAGTTCTGAGTCTAACCGGAGTCCTTAGGAGGGCAGAAGGCAGAGTGTGTGACTGAGCAGCTTTTACATACAGCTGCCTGCAGCCTTGTGCTCTTCCTCTGTTGCTTGTTTTGTGATAAATAGAGGAGCTTATATTTATGCCCTTCCCACTGGCAGCAAAGAGGGAGGGAGTAGCCTGGAGAGGGGGGTTAGTAGAGGTCAGGCCAGGTGACCAAGGTCAACATCAACAGTGGCAAGCCCTGTGGACAGTATATGCCCTTGTGCGGGGTGAAGAGGGCACCTCCCCAGCCGCCTTCCTCCCCAGGATCCACAGCCCCAGTCTTCACCCTGAAAAGAAGCAGACACACCCCAGCTGAGGGGCAGTTACCCAACACCTGCCTGGTCTTGCTCAGAACCGTCAAGGTCACTGAAGACAAAGAGTGCCTGTGGAATTGTCACGGTCCAGAGGAGCCTCAGGAGACAGGGCTGAATGTCGTGTGATATCTGGCAGGGATCCTGGGATGGAGAAAGGACATGACAGAGAAACTCAGGGAATCTCAGGGCTTCCCTTGTGCCGTAGTGGTAAAGAGTCCACCTGCCAATGCAGGAGATGAGGGTTCGATCCCTGGGTCTGGAAGGTCCCCTGCAGAAGGAAATGACAACTCCAGTACTCTTGCCTGGGAAATCCCATGGACGGAGGAGCCTCGTGGGCTACAGTCTCCGGGGTAGTAAAGGGTTGGACGTGACTGAGCCGCTAAACAACAACAGAAAGGGAATCTGAATATAGAGTGAACTGAACTAAAGGCCCGTCATCATTCATTGGCAAATGGGCCATCCTAATGGGAGATTTTAATAATAGGGAAGTCAGGTGTTGGTTGGCATATGGGGATGACTTGTCTTATCTTGACGACTTTTCTATGCATCCAAATCCACTTTAAAAGGAAGTTTGTTTTAGAAAAGAGACAAGACGGTGGCAGGGAGGGCCGCTGGGAGGCAGGGCTGCCAGGGCGCGGCTCTCAGGCCCTTGGCTCTGGTTGGTATCTGCCGTCGGCGGTAACCGTGGCTGGAGTCCAGAGGGTGCCCTGCAGTGCGGGCCCGTGGTTTTGGGCGGCCCCCGCCAGGGAGGAGCCCAGGCCCCCTCACCTTCTGCCAAGCGTGGTGCCCACCCCTCCAGGTCAGGCGCTGGCCTGTCTCCTCCAGTCAGCAGGCTCTTTGTTCTCTCCTGGAGTAGACTTTTAACAGTGAGCTGCTCTCCAGGTCAGTGAGGAAGCCAGCTTCCAAACACAAAGCACAGGTCAGCTCTGCCAGGTGAACTTGAACTTGAGAAAGGCAGCGGAGCAGCGGGAACAGTGGGGCTGTGTATAAACTGCCCTGCAATTCCGAGTCTGGAACATTAGGCTGGTGAGGAGGGGTGGTCAGGGTGGCTGAGGGCCCCAGTAATCCTGTTAGCGGAAGAGGGGATGAGTCGGTGAAGTTGTCTCTCCTCCGAAGGGGGCTGACTGCAGCACGCACGGCTGATCGAGGCATCCGCTCCTTCAGGCATCTTCTGCTGATGCCGAGTCAGCGCTGGGGGAGCAAGCACTGTGACGTGCCCTGCACCGGAAAAGTCACTGAGCACACACACACGCATGGAGGCTCCGGCCCCTGCACTTGAGCTTGTCATCTTCTTAGGCCAGAAGGCTTTCTTAGGGGACTCGGCTCCGGGACAGCATGGGGACAAATGTCTGTCTCCAGCTGGACCTGCCGTCCTCTGGCCAGTTTTCTGTGCCCAGGGATCGCCGGGGACGGGGGCAGTTCTGAGCAGCTCCTGGTGATGGGAGGAGGTTGCTGATGTGGGGACCGCACGCTGAGTGGCAGGGGGCCTCTGTCTGGGCTGAGATTCAGCTGGAAAGAGATAAGGGGGCGTCAGGTGGGAGGAGCAGAGATGGCAGTCATCCTGGGTGGCCCTTATGTGCGCACATTGGTTCCTCATCGCAGGGTAAATCCTGGAGCACTTACGTAGCGCCAACTGTAGGCCCCGAGCTCTTCTAAACGCTTCACACATACACTCCCCACAACAGCTTGTAGGTTGGGGGCCCTTTTTTAAAGATGAAGGCAGGTCTGCTCCCAGCTCAAGGTCCTGCCAGTGGGAGGGCATGGGAGTGATGCTCCTGGGCCCCAGGCAGCCCACCCAGCCTGGCGCCTCCTCGGGTGGGACAGCTGGAGTTCCCCAGCCAGTGTGTTTACACAGACAGGCATCACCCTAGAGCTTAGGGTCCCTGAGCTGGGCGAGCTCCTGGTGTTGGGAGCTTCTGGGGCCGCCCTTCTCTTGACAACTTCTGGACCCAGAGACTCCCGCGATGGACATAGAGCGGGGATGGCTGCTTCAGTGACCACCCCCACGCCCCACACCCGGGGACCACTTCCCTGCTGTCGGAGCTTTCCAGAAGTTTCTCTCTTCGCCACTCTTACCTCTCAGGTGCACAGATCTAAGACTCTGCATGTTTGAGTTAACACCACCGCATTCCCCAGCCACCCTGGGAAGAAACCTCTCCTGATTCCTAATGTGCTCAAGGTATGTTTGAGCCAACTCGTTTTCTGGTCCTTTTCAGCTCTTCCATGCAAGCAGGCTGTGCAGCTTGTGGGGAGGTTTTCTACAGCCAGCCTGATCTTTAGGTCCTGGGCATTCCCTGTGTCTCTCCTGGCCATGGGACAGGAGCCCCATCAGCAGGGTGGCTGCCTTGCCGTGGCCCTGGGGGCTTTGCTCCTGTAGCCAAGGGCAGCTTCGTCCCCTTCAGGTGATGTTCATGGTTTGCACTTTTTGCCTCTGTCACTCCCTCTGGAAGTGCTTTGTCACTCATTCAACAAATATTTGAGAGCCTGCTGCACCTGGGAGTATGGAGGGGGCAAAGGACAGAGTCCCGGGCACAGCCCACTTTCCATCCGTGGGCAGCAGGGCCCAGATACCCTTTCCCTAGGGCCCAGGCCGAGCTGGCATGCACTGGGCTGTGTGCTCACCGACCAGGGCTGCCCTGTACGCTGAACTCTGGCTGGGCCCCTGCGCTGCTGCCAGCCGCAGTCTCGCCCATCAGCCCGCGTAAGAAGGTTTCTTTTGTTCGGTGCTATTGGCATGATTGAATCCATTGCTGTTGCCAAACAGGATGTGGTCTGGGTGACTCCCAGCTTCCAGCAATCGAAGGTTCTTGTTTTCCACTGCCTGGAGAGGGACAAACCCCATAACCACAGGGCGCTTCGGGGGCCCTGGGGGGAGCCCTGGGTTAATGAAGAGCTCAGCACGGCAGCGTCTGGGACCAGCATCTTTAATTGCATGGGAGGGAGGGGGAGAGGTGGGGCGATTTCTTACAGTCATAACCCCGCCCAGGAGGAGATGGCTTCCAGGTGAGGCTGGAGGCCTGTGAGTTTGGTTTGGGAGGAGGGTTTCTAGGTGGGGCCCTCCTTCCAGGTCACAGCTGGGCCACTTCTCTGCAGAGCAAGGAGATCGGGAAGGGGGCCACCTTTTCCCCAGGCCTGCAGTGCCTGTCCTTACCATTCCACTGGGTTATCAGGGGGCCAGGCCATGTGGTTCCTAAATCTTGAATGCATGTGTGCGTGTGTGGTTGTGTCAACTCTCTGCAACCCAATGGACTGCAGCCTGCCAGGCTCCTCTGTCCATGGGATTCTCCAGGCAAGAATACGGGAGTGGGTTGCCACATCCTCCTCCAGGGGATCTTCCCAACCAACCCAGGGATTGAACCTGCTTCTCTTAAGTCTCCTGCATTAGCAGGTGTGTCCCTTACCATTAACACCACCTGGGAAGCCTGTAGATACAAATAACACTTAAATATTTGGGATGAATAGAAGGTGGCAGAAACAGTGACCACTCATAGAGACTGGTATAGCTTCTCCCTTTCCATGGTTTTCCCCATTTTTTCTTGCTGGATTGTAGGAGTTCTTCGACTTTTCTGGAAAATAAGTCTTTCTTGGCTGTGAGCATTGCAAATATTGCCTCCTAGTTTACTTGCCCACACGTGCTTTAAAAATCCAATGAGGCACGTTCCGAATCCGTCCTGGGGGATAATTTACACAACTGTTTTCCAAGCGTTCCTCGTTCGGGCCGGTGTGTCCTTGGTCTCGGCCAAGGCATCGTGCCTGGGAGGTCATAGGTCCAGCTTATTGTAATGACCCGTCACTGCCTTCTCTCACTTTCTGTTCCACTTCATGGATCACCCACAACCCTCCCCCCGCCCCGGGTCTGGGAGTGCTTTCCTGCACAAATCGTTTTGGTCTCTTAGTCATTTGGGGGAAAATTAGTGAGTCAGCCCAGGACCTTGGGCCTGGGGCACAGCCCCTCCTGGCCACGCAGCTTTAAATCTGCGTTTCTTTGTGGCCCCTGGAGGTGGGAGCTTTACTAAAGGAATGTGGGGTCTGGGGAGCCTGGATGCAGCCTGTTTAGAAGGAATGCATTCCTGGAGGAAGTTAAAATTAGAAAAAGCAGTTACACTTCCTGCCATTCAGCTGCAGTTGGCTGGTGTTTGTTTGCACAAGGATTCTTCTGGTAACAATCTGGGGTCGGTTTCTGGTGGAATGTGACGGTGAAGTCATGGTTTGCGGGATGGAGGTGGTCCGTTTCCATGGTGATCTTTGTTGTTGAAGTCACTGCTTTGTTTGTGAATTCTTGGAGAATTGTGCCAGCATGGAAAAATAGTCTTGAAACAACTCCTTTTTATGGCTAGCAAAAAAGATTTTATTTTTTTTTTGCGAAAGCTCTTGAATGGGAAGTTGATACCGCGGAGTGCATCTGTTTGTCAGTGAACCCTGAAAGGAGTGGACCTGGGCCCTTGCGGGGGCTTGGCTCCCCATCGCCCCGCCCCCTCGCAGGGAGGCCACCTCTCCTGGCGGTGAGGCTTGGACTTCTTGGGGAGCCCCCTGTGACTCTCTGACTGGCGTAGACGGGGAGGGGGGCATCCTCCCACGCCATCTCCAGGATTAGCAAATAAAAATACACTGCATCCTGCCGCGGTTGACTATTTGGGACATACTTAGGGTAATAAAATTTTGTTGCGTATCTGAAATTTAGATTTAACAGGGTGTCCTAACACCCAGACCACATCTGGCTTTTCTCTGTGGTCCTCGGTCTTGCTCTCGTTGGTGCCTGAGCCCCTGCCAGGTGAGGAAGGGACATCGCCTGCTTCTTGCTGGTGGGCCCTGTGGCTTCTCCAGGCTAGTCGCTAGGGGCTTGGACACTTCCTCTTGAAGGCGCTGGGCCGGCCGCTCTCACCTGCTGGCGGCGGGCTTTCAGTCAGGCAATCATGGCGCGTCTGCCTGCGTTCCGTGGATGGAGAACATGCAGGAGGTCTCGAGTCGCTCACGCACATCAGGGTCCTTCCGCCTCGTCACACCACACCCAGAAGCTGGAGGGCACAGGGGAGCTGGCCCGTCATCTTCCCTGGAGAACAGATGTACTCATCAGAAGCTCTTGTTCACGGAACCAGGGGCATCACCAGCCCACTTTACTGGCCTGCCCAGGAGTGCCATCCCTTTAGCGGAGGTAGGCGGCAAGCATGTCACCCAGACCCGGAGTCACAGGTCTCTTGGTGGGAGTTGTGGGCCACCACTGGACCTTGAAGGAAGAGGGGAGATGTGTACATAGGAGTTTTCTGGTGGGTGGCTCCCCTGGCCAGAGTGAAGGGAGTTGGCGTGGGTGCTAAGGAGGCTGGTGGGATGGGGCCAAGCTGGGGAGAGCCCTGAGCTGGGGCAGGGATGCCTGGCCTCAGGTGGGCTGGTGCCAGGAGGGAGAGGGCACTTTGTGTTCATGGGCAGGGGAACAGTCGCTGAAGGTGAGGGAGCCAGAGGATGGATTCAGTGGAGATGCAGTTGGGACCATCTGGGGAACAGCTGATTGTTTGCTCCAAGATGGTCAGCAGATCATAGCGGGCAGGGGGGCTTCCTTTTATGTTCAGGCACCAGGTACCACTGGTGGAGCTTCTTACCGTGTGCTCCGTGAAGCAGGTGTCAGGGCTGGACGCGGCGCTGAGCACAACAGCTGTTTTCCTGCCTCGTGAGCCATACAGATACGCTTGCAAGAGGTACAGGGCTGATTCCTTGGGGGATTCTATAGCAGTTCCCTGAGTGCTTGCTGTGTTCCAGGTGGACAGCGTGAGGTCTTTGCCTTCCAGGAGTCTTTCCTCTGGAGGGAGAGAAAGGAAATAAACGGATGATGAAGAGTGTTGGGAGTGATCACTGAAGCCGGGTAGCAGGATGGGCAGACAAGCTGTGCTGTTTTAAGAGGGAGTGTAGGCTCAGAGGCTTCCCAGGTGGCGCTAGTGGTAAAGAACCCACCTGCCAATTTAGGAGACACAAGAGAGGTGGGTTTGATCCCTGGGTCGGGAAGATCCCCTGGAGGAGGGCATGGCAACCCACTCTAGTATTCTTCACCTGAGAAATCTCATGGACAGAGTTGCCTGGCGGACTATAGCTCATAGAGTTGCAAAGAGTCGAGTATGACTGAATCAACTTAGCACACACTCCCGTAGAAGGCTGACTGTCCCTTCCCACCTCCCCCAGGGATCGTCATGTGGTAATTCCCAGAACCTATGAATGGTACTTCATAGAGTAAAAAGGACTTGGTGGCTGTGATAACTGAAGGACCTTGAGATGACCCTGCCTACCTGGAGGGGCCCTGTGATGACAGTGTCGTTGTAAGAGAGGCAGAGAGAGGTGTGACTGCAGAGCAGAAGGTGATGGAGACAGAGATGGAGTGAGTGGGCTCTGAAGTTGGAGGAAGGGACCGTAAACCAGGAATCCAGGATGCCAGAAGGTGGGAAAGGCAGGGTCACGGATTCTCCCAGTAGAGCCTCCACAAGGCAGCAGGCCCAGCAATACTTGACGTTTGCCCAGTGAGACTGGCTTCACATTTGTGCACTCCAGATGGTAAGAATAAATTGGCTTAAAGGCGCCAGGTTTGTGGCAGTTTGTGACAGTTCCTAGGACTGTCACATGCTTTCCCTAGGAAAGGAACACGGAAGCCTGGGGATTGAGGAGGTGATGTTTGAGCCAAGCCCAGGTGTAAATAAGAAACTTTCCCTGGTGGCTCAGACGGTAAAGAATCTGCCTGCAATGCAGGGGACCCGAGTTCAATCTCTGGATCGGGAAGATCCCCTAGAGAAGGGAATGACAGCCCACTCCAATATTCTTGCTTGGAGAATCCCATGGACAGAAGAGCCTGGTGGGTTCTGTCCACGGGGTCGCAAAGAGTCAGACACGCCTGAGCGCCTAACACCTTCACTTGCTTATTTCAGGTGTAAGGGGTGGGGACCAGAGCTCATGATGCTTTCAGAATGTGAGGGTGACCTGTGGGCTGCGACCGTGGCGCCTGCCCTGGGATCCAGTCCCAGCTGCAAGTCAGGAGTTCCTTGGGGACTGTGAGCCCTGATGGCCCTCAGCCTGGACATGATCTGCAGTGGATTTATATGTTTTTAATGTAAAAATTTCATGGCTGCAATCACCATCTGCAGTGATTTTGGAGCCCAGAAAAATAGTCTGACACTGTTTCCACTGTTTCCCCATCTATTTGCCATGAAGTGATGGGACCAGATGCCATGATCTTAGTTTTCTGAATGTTGAGCTTTAAGCCAACTTTTTCTCTCTCGTTTTTCATTTTCATCAAGAGGCTTTTTAGTTCCTCTTCACTTTCTGCCACAAGGGTGGTGTCATCTGCATATCTGAGGTTATTGATATTTCTCCCGGCAATCTTGATTCCAGCTTGTGCTTCTTCCAGGCCAGCATTTCTCATGATGTACTCTGCATATAAGTTAAATAAGCAGGGTGACAATATACAGCCTTGACGTACTCCTTTTCCTATTTGGAGCCAGTCTGTTGTTCCATGTCCAGTTCTAACTGTTGCTTTCTGACCTGCATATAGGTTTTCTCAAGAGGCAGGTCATGTGGTCTGGTATTCCCATCTCTTTCAGAATTTTCCAGTTTATTGTGATCCACACAGTCAAAGTCAAAGTTATGACCAACCTAGACAGCATATTAACAAGCAGAGACATTACTTTGCCAACAAAGGTCCGTCTAGTCAAGGCTATGGTTTTTCCAGTGGTCATGTGTGGATGTGAAAGTTGGACTGTGAAGAAAGCTGAGCACCAAAGAATTGATGCTTTTGAACTGTGGTGTTGGAGAAGACTCTTGAGAGTCCCACGGGCTGCAAGGAGATCCAACCAGTCCATCCTAAAGGAGATCAGTCCTGGGTGTTCATTGGACGGACTGATGATGAAGCTAAAACTCCAATACTTTGGCCACCTGATGCGAAGAGCTGACTCGTTTGAAAAGACCCTGTTGCTGGGAAAGATTGAGGGCAGGAGGAGAAGGGGACGACAGAGAATGAGATGTTTGGATGGCATCACCGACTCAATGGATATGGGTTTGGGTGGACTCCAGGAGTTGGTGATGGACAGGGAGGCCTGGCATGCTGTGGTTCATGGGGTCACAAAGAGTTGGACATGACTAAGCGACTGAACTGAACTGAACCAATTATAAAAATGTCAATTGCTTTTCTCCAGATTTAGCTGTGTGTATGTGTATCTTATTAATGGAACAGAATATTTCGTTGGCTTTCTAAATTGGGAGTTCCTAGCGATACAAAATAGCATGCTGGCTTTGGCCAGAACTGGCCAGAAATAATGCACCCATGTCACTCAGCTTGTGTCTTGGCCAAAAAAGGCCTAGTGGCCAAGTGCCAGCTTGACATTTGCCATCTCTTCTTGTTTGGGATCCCCAAGTGCAGAGTCCGAGGAGGGCTCTGGGGATTGACATTTTGGGGAGAGGTGGTCCCCAGAAGCAGCAGTGGGGACGCAGGAGGGCAACATGAGGAAGTGAGGGAGGCAAGTACAAGGGGAGTCAGTGGGCTCATGGTCACTGTGACTGCTGGGGGCCCTCCTGAAGAACCTTAGAATGGTTCCTCTGGGGGATGGGGCAGCCACAGGAGTGTGCCCTGAAGGCTGAGTGAGGGCTGGGGCCTGTGGCGCTGTGATGGGGGTCACACCCGCCCATATGGAGGGTATGGTCTTCTTCCTTTTTTGGCTGTGCTGGGTCTTCTTTGCTGCTTGTGGGCTTTCTCTAGATGCAGTGCCTGGCCGTCTCACTGAGCAGCTTCTCGTTGGAAAGCACGGGCTCTCGGTGCAGAGCTTCAGTGGTTGCAGCACGCAAGCTTCAGTGGCTGTAGCTGTCCTGCTTAGTTGCCTTGTGACACATGGAATCTTCCCAGACCAGGAATCGAACTCATGTCCCCTGCATTGGCAGGTGGATTCTTAACCACTGGACCACCAGGGAAGTCCTGGAGGGTATCCTGACAGCACAGTGAGGGGTGACTCGTTGTACACAAAGCCAATACAGTGTGGCCTCCACTAAATCCAGACTCACGCTCCCTGTGGGTCCTGAGAAAGGCAGCTATTTCAGCGCCCCCTCCAGCGAGAGCTGAGACAGCCTCCCAGGCGTGTCTTCATGAGTGTCCGCGGTCGGTGAAGCAGACGGTGTTCGGGCGAGGCTTGGAGAAAGTTCAAATGCATGTGTGAGGAGTGATGGGAACACAGAGGCACCAAGCACCTCGCCCGCAGAGGGACTGTTGACCCCTGTATGTAGCATCCTCTCTTGATACCTGTTTGGAACCCGGTCAGTGCAGGCGGTGCCTCCTTCCCCGTCTCCCAGGAGCCCCTCCTCCATCCAGTTTTCTCTCCGTCTAGTTCTGGGCTCACACCAGCAGCTGTGTGTCTTGGCGTCTTCCATTTTCAGCCTTTTGTTTTTTTTTGGCTGTGCTGGGTCTCCGTGCCACACGGGCTTTTCTCCAATTGCGGAGAGCAGGGGCTCCTCTCCAGTTGAGGCACAGGAGCTTCCCACTGCAGGGCCTTCTCTTGTCTGTCTGAGCATGTGCCCTAGGGCTCGAGGGCCCAGTAGTCGTGCCTCCCGGGCTTAGCTGCTTCTCCGCACGTGGCATCTTCCTGGACCAGGTATTGAATCCGTGTCTCCTTCATTGGCAGGCAGATTCTTACCACTGAGCTGCCAGGGAAGCCCCCAGCCTTGTCTATGTTCAGGTCCCTGCTGTCTCTTATTTCCCGTCTAGAGTGCAGGACCCATTGGTTTTATTTATCTTGCCAGCCCTTCTGTACCTTGCAGGGAACAGAGCCCAAGTGCAGATTTGGGAGATGACGGAGCGATCTGTTGACACTTAACCTCCTGTCCCTCAGAGCCAAATGAGCACCAGCCAGGAGGGCTTGAGCTGTGTTCACAGTTGTGTTAACCTTTCACGCCTGATTGCTGGTTGCTGATGACAGAGGTGTTACTGTGTAGAACAGTCGCTGGGTGGAGAGGCTCATCAGAGAGGCTCACGTGGCCCTGGCGGGGAGTGAAGGATGGCCAATGGAACCCACCTTTCTTGTCCCTAATAGCCACCTGGGCCAGGGTGTTCTGACATGACCCGGTTCCACATACCTATTCCAGCCTGTAGTTAGAGCTGTGGGGTCAGAGAGGGAAGTGACCCCATTGAGCTGTGCCCTTGGTCCAGCCTTGCTGGTGGCGGGTAAGGGTCACCCAAGCATGTGTCCATCAATACGAGTGTCTCCCCAAATGCCCACCTCCCCAGCACACAGGCATCTGTTGAAATAGCTTCAAGTTGGCATTTTCTTTATCTATGTGTATTGAAGATTGCATTTTTTTTTTTTTTTTTAAGTCTTGTTACAAAAGTAAGCTGTTCCAGGGGTTGGGAACTACCTTGAATTTCTGGATAACATTCTACTTATCTCAATGGAGAGATTTTAGAAACTGGGGATTTATTTTGGGGGAAATGAATAAAAACACACTGTCCTCTTATAACCTGGTTTGGGTCTTGGGCTTCAGAAAATGTTTGTTGCAGTGCGTCTGTTTCTGACCCGTTTCTGCATATCTGTGAGGGTAGGGCATGTTATCTAGAAGTGGGAGTGGGCTGGGGTACACAGCAGATTAACAAATGACAAAGCAATCCATGTTCTCTTCGAGGAGGGATTCCGCCCTTTTCCCGCAGCTTTGGCTAGGTTTTGGGAACTGAATGGTACCCCAGTCCAACAGCAAGGCAGGCGGAGGCCCCCCCAGCGCACTCTGTAGAGCTGAGAGGGGAAGGGGGCTCTTGGGAGGTGAGCCCGGCGTGGAGGGGATTTGGGGTCAGCTGAGCTGGAAAAGGCCCACTGTTAGCAGGGGGAGGGCTCAGGCTCCATCTCCGCCTCTTTCACTGTTGCTAAGATGAGAGGTTGCCGGGGTGAAGACGTGACCTCCAGGAAGAAGAATCTGCGAGGTCAGAGGGTGGGTGGTGCTCACTTTGACAGGTCTTCCCCCCTAACCCCATTCAGGGAGGGGTGACCCACAGGAGGGCACTTCTGGGGAAGGAGGTGCCTGCTGGAGTCCTGGCAGAAAAGGGACCGTGCTGGAGCCCACGTGTGCCAGGCCCTGCCAGCACGCACTCGAGGCTGGGCAGTTCCCCACCCTGCCTGCTGGGCGCCAAGGAGCAAGGGTGCATGTCCCAGGCCTCAGATTCAGCGGCCGAAGCCAGGATTTGAGGCTCTGTTCAAATAGGGTTTGCGCTTGCACACGCTGATTGTCCCAGTATTTCCGCCTCCTCTGGGTTTGTCGGGAGGCTCCCAGGCCTGGCGCAAAAGCCCCCCTTCCTGCAGCTCATGAACACCAGGCAGGATGGTGTACTTCTTCTTACTTTAGGAGACTTGAGATGGGGGAGGTTATAATGTCTGCCTTGGAAGAGGAAAGAAGGAAGGCAGGGTAGCGCTGGAACCCGGGCTGGCATTTGATGCCCTCAGGCAGAGACATCCGGTCTGCCTGCAGCCTGCTTTGCCTGCCTCTGTTTTCTTTGTGCTTGGCTGTTTTTCTGTTCATCGAGGTCCTGGGGGCGGCTTTGGACCAGTGGGTTATGATCTCAGCTTCCCGTTTCTTGACCTCGGTCAGTCATTGAAACCCCGCTGAACCTCACTTACTGAGTCTGCTGAGGACACAATGGTGCTGACCCTGCCCCCCTCCAACCTCCAGGAGGTCAGGTGGAGAAGCGCACTGTTGTCAGGTACCCCACGTAGTATCAGTGTGGGCCAGGGACCAGTGGCGCCAGCATCACCTGGGAGCAAGTTGGGAATACACATTCAGGCCTGGCCCAGCCCTCACGGTGGAGACCGGCAGTCTATGTTTTAACAAACCCTCCAGGTGAGCCTGGTATGTGCCCTTGTTTGAGAACCACCGCCTCATTCATACAGAAGAAGTTTCGTTCTCAGCCATTTATGCCATAAGCATAATCGTGAGATTTCTATTATGCATTTGGCTGTATCTCTGGACTTTGATGTTTCAAAGAAGAGAAAGGCAGGGTCTCTGCCCTTAATGTGGCCCACGTTGTTGTTGTTCAGTTGCTAACTCGTGTCCAACTCTTTGTGACCCCATGGACTGCAACATGCCAGGTTTCCCTGTCCTTTCAGAGGCTTCCCTATGTCCCAGAGCTTGCTCAAACTCATGTCCATCAAGTCGATGAGGCCATCCAACCATCTCATCCTCTGTTGCCCTCTTCTCCTCCTGCCCTCAATCTTTCCCAGCATCAGGGTCCTTTCCAATGAGTCAGTTCTTCGTATCAGGTGGCAAAAGTGTTGGAGCTTCGACTTCAGCATCAGTCCTTCCAGTGAATATTCAGGGTTGATTTCCATCAGGATTGACTGGTTTGATATCTCCCTGCAGTCCATAGACTAACAGAAAAGATGGGAAGAGTCTACTCTATGTGATAGGGAGAAAAAGAGATGATAGAGTAGAGAAAACAAAAGCTAAAGAGCAATCTCCAGCATGACATGGAGAGCCCAGTTTTACACTTGAGGAAGCCCAGACCCAGAGTCAAGTTAGGTAAGCTGGCAGAGGTTGTCAGGCCCATGAAGGGCAGAGCTGGAATGCAAGTCTTCGGATCTGATGGGGTCATCTCAGAAACCTCTGTGTCCAGGCTTTCCCCATCCATATGGCATCTCACACACCCCACCTCTGGCTGGAGCCACCTCCCCACTTATTCAGAGGAACAGGCTACAGTCAGGATGGAAAACTTCAGACTTCTTGGAAGCTCCTTCATCAGCTTTGCAGTGGGGATTGTCATGATGTCGGATTTAAACCTCCAGCCCTTCTGGGAGCCCAGATCTGTGACCCGGGTCAGATTGTAAAGGTCCTAAGTAATTAGTCAGTGAGTGGAAAAAGTTAGTCAAAGCCTGGAAGAATTAGAATTTTTTTTTTTAAAGGAAAAAAACCAGTGTCCATGGATCTTCCAGTCTTCCTACATTGGGTGAAGGTCTTTCTCTGAGTGTGTGTTTGATGACTGTATCTGGCATGCATGGACCACAGCCTAGTACAGCCTCACGATTCCCCATTTATTTTTTTACATTCATTATATTTATTTGTTTGTTTTTGGCTGCACCGGGTCTTTGATGCTGCACGCGGGCTTCCTCTAGTTGCGGGGAGCAGGGGCTACTCTAGTTGCGCATGCGGACATCTCATCGTGATGACTTCTTGTTGGCGAGCACAGACTCTAGGGCACAGGCTTCGGTGGTGCAACACACGGGCTTAGATGATCTGCTGCCTGTGGGCCCTTCCCGGATAAGAAATAAACCTCTGTCCCCTGCATTGGCAGGCAGACTCTTACCCACTGTGCCCCCAGGGAAGTCCCGATTCCCCATTTAGAGTCAAGGGTTGACACAAAGGCTGACAAAGCAGCCTGAGTCAAGAGTTCCGGAGTTTTATTTTATTTTATTTTCTTAAATGTTTAATGTGGTCTAGTTTGCCAGCCTGTTTTAAGTGATTCCTCACTATCAGGTCTTTACAAAATATTCCACTTGACTGGTCCTGGAAGCTGCTCATCTCCCGTGATGATTTATGTGATAATTAGATCCATTAAAATGTCCATAGCAAAGCCCATCAGCTCCATCCAGTGGGAGCAGAAGCCCAGAGGAGGAGGAGAAGGCAGCCTTGTGGCCACAGGTGTGGGCGTCCACATACCTGAGAGCGAGTGGGCACAGGTCACCCCCACACACGGGAGCCTCCACCCTCGTCCCCACCCTGCTGGGGAGGAAGGATGCGCAGAACGCCGGCCACGAACCATGAACCAAACGACCAACTTGATACTGTGCCAAGCGCCGGGTGGGAATGTACAGGTGTGTAGGGTGAAGTCACTGCGGGCATCTGGTCGACAGGTGTCTCAGTAACCCACCTTCTGTGCTTCACAGTCAATCCAGGCTTCCTCCACGAGAGAGGAAAGGCTGTTCCTTGCCCCCCAGTCTATAAAATCGGAAATACTATGAAATTTTAGGAGAGGAAGGTGAAGCAGTTCTGTATTCTCTGTAAGAGAGGTTTCCCCAGAGACCAGGTGTTACTTTCGCTTGGCTGTCTCACCCACCACACACCTAAGGACTGTTGTTTCACTAGTGTTTATTTTGTTAGCGTTAAATACCAAGGTCTGTCTGCAGAAGCATGAATTTTCTCAGTTTTATAAATTGGTTGCCTTGTCCTTTCTTCCATAAACAATGGAGACCCAAGAGTGAAGTCCACCGCCAGGCCTGGGCCCCGATGCTCACGTGAGCATCTCTTGCAGAGGGACCTGGGGTGCAAACCTGTGCCCAGAGGGGCCCAGAGCTCTCCCCTCGCAGGTTGGAGCGGGCTCTAGGAAGCAGTTTCTGGTTGATAAAGTCTACCTCTGGGCCATTCCTGCTTCCTTTTCAAGCCACACCTCCCATTGTTGCCCTTCCCTTCCTCTTGCCGTCTCAGATGCTGCCCAGCCCTCGGGCATTGGCCATGCCCCGTGGGTGCTGCCGACCTCTGTGATTTGAGCCTACCCCAGGCTGGCCTCTGCCCTGCAGCCTGCATAGGGCTGGTGTAGACCGGGGTCGGCGCACTTTCCCTGTAGGAGGTCAGGCAGTGTTTCCGCTCTGCAGCCCCCTCAGGTGTCTGTGGCAGTTACCTTTGGGTGTCATCGACTCACAGCAGAACCACAGACAAATCCATAAACGGACAGGGTGCCTGTGTTCAATTAAACTGTGCTTCTGCACACTGCGATCTGAATTTCATATTTTTAAAACATTTCATATGATTTTTATGTATTATTATGTGCTTTCTCTATTGAAAAACCCTCTTCATTCATGGGCAGAGACAGCTGTTGGGCTGGGTTTGGCTCTGTTTTGTGCTTTCGTGCTCCTACTTTGGTGTTTTCAGGTGTGGTGGGCACAAGAGTGGGTGAGACCGAATCTTGCCCTGGAGAGATCCCAGTCTAGATACTGACAGGTGCCCGATGTAAAGGACCCTCTGGCCGGTGGATCCATACGTGTCCATTGTGATGGTTAGAAACCCAGGTAATAGGTCAGTTTCCCCAGAACCACCCTAAAAATGCTTTTCCTCCAGCTGTGAAGAACTGTGCTGGGCGACTGTGTAGATGCCGGGCCACTGAGCACATGCTGGGATTGTAGGAGCAAAGCATGGAGGTTTGGGTGTTCAGTGACATTAGAGGGCCACGTGGGTCCTGCTCTGAGAGGCTTGGCACTGCAGGGTGGCCAGCTCTCATGGGGTTAACACGAACCAAGCTGTAGGTTGAGCAAAGGGAATGTTTCAGAGTGTTTCTGAACCTGTCACTTTCAGCTCTGAGACAGGTGGCCTCATGAGGACCCCTTCTTCTGGTTTGTTGTATGTTGTATGAGACTGGTTGTATGAGTTGGCTTGGGTGCCGTAACAAAGATCCGCGAGCTTGGGTGCTTAAACAATAAAAATGTATCGTCTCCCGGTACAGAGGAGGTTGGAAGTCCAACATGGAGTGTCTGCAGGGTCGGTTCCTTCTGAGGCTATGTGGGAGACATGGTCCCAGGCTTCCCCCAGCTTGTACTGGTTTGCTGGCAACCTTGACTTGTAGACGCATCGTCCTGGGGGCGCCTTCATCCTCATGTGGAGTTCTCCCTATCTGTGTATCTGCCTCCAAATTTCCTCCTGTGTGAAAACACCTGTCGAACTGGGTTTGGATTCCCTCTCATGACCTCGTTTTCACTGAATTACCTCTGTAAAGACCCTTTCTTCAAATATGGTCACATTCTGAGGGTCTGGTGGCTAGGGCTTCAGCGTATCCACGGGGTGGGTGTGTGCCTGCTACGCTGCTTGTCGTGTCCGACTCTTTGCGACCCCATGGACTATAGCCTGCCAGGCTCCTCTATCCGTGCGACTCTCCAGGCAAGAATGCTGGAGTGGGTCACTGTTTCCTTCTCCAGGGGATCTTCTCGACCCAGGGATGGAACCTGAGTCTCTTGTCTCCTGCATTGACAGGTGGGTTCCTTTTCCCACTAGTGCCGCCTGGGATGCCTGTGTGCATGGGATGGGGGCATGATTTTGGCCATAACCTCAGGCATGAGGAGAGAATGGCCGAGTGTCTCGTTGGGACCTGTCCTGGGGCGAGACTTTAGGATGAGGCTATGTCTTTGAATAGCTTCCCGTCTAAGTTTCTTGAGCCTCTAAGTTTACCTGCTGAGTTTTCCAGATGTCCTCAGGTAGGATAAGCCCTGTCATCCCATCACCTGCCAAGATGGTAAGCTGTGGATGAAGCAGCTGCAGTGATGCAGGGCAGTGATGTCAGTGGTGTCCTCACTGGACTGTGGTCTTGTTTGGAGGTTCCTGAAGACAACAGAGCCTTCTCAGTATTGCTTTATGACAGCTCTGTGGTTCTTGGAGATTCCCCCCGAACTTCGGCAGTAACAGCATTGATGTGTCTGGAAACAAACCACGAAATCAGGACATCGGGCATCTTCTAGACTCCAGGATTTGGGCCTAACTTGATCCGTATACACTAAGTCCTGTGTTTTCTTTGGGGGCTGTGGGGACTGATGGGCCCCTGGCTTCTGGCGGCTCCCTCCTTGGCTGAAGGACCACATCCCTCTCCTCTCAGGTCAGCGGGTCCTTGTGCAGAAACCTGGGGCTTCCAGAGAGGTAGAGCCTGCAGCTGGGGCGGTGGGAAGGGGCTGGTCCTGTTCACCTAGTCCCCGTACCCTGGACCTCACAGGCACGCCCATTCACAGCCAGAGTCATGAACACTGAGCGGGTAGAGGGCTCCGGGTGTGCACCTGTCCTGCCACAGATCTATCTAGGAACCTTACCAGGAATCCCTATGAGGGAACAGAGCTTCAGGAGCCTGCTGAAGCAAGAGAAAAGCCCAGTGGTTTCCTAGGCTCTTGCCTAAAATGCAGAGTGATCCAGCACTTCAAGCTGCGTTGACTGAGGATGCTGTAATTGGACTGGGAGAGGAAACGCAGTCCTCCCCTCTTCATAAAGTCCTCCCCTTCTCATAAAAGACTTGGTGGTGGTCTCCTCTGGTTGTGCAGAGCACACAGCTATTTTGCATCTGGAAAATGGGCTTTAGGGAGAGCCATGATGTAGATGTGGGAAGTAGAGGCCATTGACCACTAGAGATACTCTTTGCATGAGACTCTGTGGCCTTGCCAACCCCCGACCCCTTCTTGCCCTTCCTGAAGGGCCTGCAGGTGGACCCGTGCAGAGGTGAGAGGTCCAACAGAGTGACCACCTGGACAGGAGGGAGGGTAGCAAGTCCTGTCCCCCCAGCCTAGATGCCAGGGAGGGGATGGTTTATAAAGCAAAGGAGACACCCAAGTTCTCAGACTGGTGCATGCGTGCATGCCAAATCGCTTCAGTCATGTCAGACTCTTTGTGACCCCAAGGACTGTAGCTCACCAGGCTCCTCTGTCCATGGGATTCTCCAGGCAAGAATACTGGAGTGGGCTGCCATTTGCCTCCTCCAGGGGATCTTCCCAGCCGAGGGATCAAACCCACATCTGCATCTCAAGCACTGGCAGGCGGGTTCTTTATCACTAGTGCCACCTGGGAAGCCCCTTAAAAAGAAAAAAAAGGACAACAGAGATGTATGCCCTTCACACCATAGAGCAAACTGAAAAGATTGAAAGTGAAACTGAAAGTCACTCAGTCGTGTCCGACTCTTTGCAACCCCATCAGTCCATGGAAGTCTCCAGGCCAGAATACTGAAGTGGGTAGCCTTTCCCTTTTCTGCAGGGTCTTCCCAACCCAGGGATTGAACCCAGGTCTCCCACATTGCAGACGGATTCTTTACCAGCTGAGCCACAAGGGAAGCCCAAGAATACTAGGGTGGGCAGCCTATCCCTTCTCCAGTGGATCTTCCTGACCCAGGAATTGAACCAGGGTCTCCTGCATTGCAGGCGCATTCTTTACTAACTGAGCTACCAGGGAACAGCATTAAAATACCAAAAACCCACTTTTGAGAGGCCACCCCTGCACTGTTTCACTCCCCCCAGGCCTTTCCAGTACCTCCGCCCCTTTTAAAGTGCGAGGTTCTCATCTGCCCTGCCTAGACAGTCTTTGGGGTCCCGCGAGCAACTCGCTGACACGCCAAGGTCTGCAGATGCACCCAGAATCCAGGTGATGGGTGTACAGTGGCCTCTGCATCCTGAGCCTTCAATGTCCTACCCCACCCTGCATTTTCTGAACTTCTCGGGGTCTGAATCTTTTGTCACATTCAGATATATTTCCCCAGGTTGTTGCTGCCTTTTTGTAGCATTCATTGATTTCACTGGGGTTTTTCCTTTTGCCTTCGTGTTTCCTACATTCCTTGTGCACTGAGGTCTGTCTCTACCTTAAGAGTTAAGTGTACAAGAGCTGGATTTTCTCTTTCCTTCTGGTTGATTTCCTTCCATGCCTCTCAGCCTGTCCTCTCACCTTTCTGTGCATCTGGAATTCATTTTGCCATGGAAGCCCCAGAGGAAACGGTGCTATGAAGACCAGCCCCAGCATCTCGGGATAATTCTTGCCCTCCTGTGATGCTCCTTGTAATTGCATGTGGACTGATAACGTGGCTGAGGGTCTGCTCCAGGGGAGGACAGTGATTTGGGGAAGGTGCCCAGGATGGGATTTCCTCCTATTTCACAGGCTGGCCAGGTGCAGGGCTCCTGTAAAGCCTGGAGCAGCTCTGTTACTCCCATTCAGAAGGCCAGGGTGTTGTGCCATGGTGGTACCTTCGATCCCACCGTCCATCATCATCCTTGTTTAAGGAACGTATTGCAAACATGGGCTCCTTTGTTACTGTTAGTCACCACCTCCTAAGTGACCAGCAAGTGGGGAGGAAACCCCACTGCTGGCAAGCCATAAGGGAATCCATCTCTTGGGCTTAGCTGATAAGATTATTCTGTTGAGGCTGCACTGCCCATCTCTGCAGAAGTGATAGCAGGTGAGGGAAGATAATACAGCCTTGAGAAGAAACAAGCCAAAAATGCCCTCGTGGTGACTGGGCTCTTGGAAGCCAACTGTGGCGCAAGTTACTGGGGTGCACTCTTGGGGTCAGACCCTTTGGAAGGGACCTGAGGTTGGGGGTGCAGAGGGAAGCCCTTGAGACCCCACAGACGCTCCAACCCTGGACAGCCCTTTCCCACTTGTCGGGGTTGGGTGGGAGGTGGGGGTCATCCTCTTACGGCAGAGTGGCTGCCCCAGCAGGGCCGTGACCTGGTAGAGGGCCTCTTTCTGGGAGGGGGTTCTAGAAAGCCGGCCACGCACCTGGCAGCCGGAATGGAAAGGGTTCCGGGGCGATTCCAGCCTGCACCGCCACCCTCATCTTTCCCGGTAAACGCAGTGGCCAGCGTAACCGGCTCCAGATGTGAAAGAGCCTTGAGGAAAGAGCTGGAATGAGCTCTTCAGCTGCGCAAGACTGGCTCTCAGTCTCTGTTCCCCTTTTGTCTTGCAGCGTCTCCCTTCTCTGGACAGAAGGCCGCGTCCTGGGGCTGGGGCTTTGACGTCAGGGAGCTGGGGCCGGTGACAGGTAAGCGATGCAGGCAGGGCGACGGAGTGCGCCCCCCACCGGGGCCTGTCCCGCGGAGGGGGCGGCGTCACCCCCAGGACGGGGCGTGCCTGGAGTGCCCGCCAGCCTCTCAGGAGGGAGAAGTCGCTTCCCCCAGACCCTGCAGCACCGTCCATCCCCGCACGGGCCTGTCTTCACCTCCTCCTCGTCAGCGCTCCACGTGCCTGCAGGAGGTCAGAGGTCACCGGCGTGCCTGGCACGGGCGAGTTCCCAGAACAGCTCCAGGTTTCTGTTTACCTCGGTGACTTCCCTCTGTGTCCATCGATGACACGTTCTCGCTCTGCCCAGAAACCAGCTAGTCCGCTTGTCTGCCTCCCTGAAAGCGGGGGGACGGAGCCCAGGTTGGCTGTCCTGTGTGTTTGCACAAAGGAGCTTTATTCTTAAAGCTGGAGAGGTTCCGAGCTTCTGGAACAATGGCCACCAGTGATGAGATGCGATGCCTTTGGCTCTGTGTGGCCCCGGGACAGGTGTGTTCTGGGAAAGGAGTGTAAGGTTGGCAGAAAACGTGAGCAGGAAGCTTTAGCCACTGCTCAGGAGGAAGAAGTGAGTTGGCAGAAAGAAGGGAGAGTGAATGGTGGCCGGGTAGAACGTTCTCAGATATTTGCTGTTCTTGATCTTTATCCCCGTGACCTACGATAATAGTAGGAAAAACCTTCTATTGTACAATCAGCTGGGTCAGATTATCTGCGTAACATGCTGCAGACTTCATGTTTAAAAACAAAGGAGACTTTCCAACTGGGGGTGAAAAGGATCAGATATAATGAAAGGGGGTCCTTTGCAGACACAGGTTGAAGAAGGGGGTTGAGATGGAACACCCCAGACCCTGCTTCCTTGTAGAGTCCAATGTTAGTTGCTCAGTCGTGTCCAACTCTTTGTGACCCCATGGACTGTAGCCCACCAGACTCCTCTGTCCCTGGAATGCTCCAGGCAAGAAGACTGGAGTGGGTTGCCATTCCTTTCTCCAGGGGATCTTCCCAACCCAGAGATTGAACCCAGAACTCCTGCATTGCAGGCAGATTCTTTACCATTTGAGCCACCAGGGAAGCCAGGAAATCCTTGCAAGGCCCAGTTGAATAATAAAAGCTGTTCCGGATAAAGTGTCTGAGGTGCAGGTTATCCTTAAATCCCGTGTGTCTTCTGTTCACCTGGGGGCAGCTGATTGGAATTTTGTTTCAGCTTTCACCACCACCCCCACCCCCACCCCACCTTTTATATCATATCTTTTTGTTTTCTAGTATCAGCCTGTGCTATAAAGAAAGAATGTTGCAGGAGGTTTGCAGGTTATGACCCTGTGGCTTTTAATAGTGGGTGAGGAATTCAGGAGTGTTCTGGTCCCCACTGAGGTCTTAGGGACTTAAAATACCTCTGCCCAGGAAGCGGCTGTCAGCAAGCCTTTGCCCTGGAGGTTGTGATCTGTTTGGGTTTGCAGTGAAACCCAGTGAAAGGCATCCACATTCCTCGCATTCTTTTGGACTGGCATTGGCCGGAAAGCTGGGGTTTCTGAACTCAAACAGCAAGCATGTGGCTTGGTTCTTCTCTGGAGATAACCCTGGTAGATACCAGGGATGGTGTGGCTGGGCTCCCTGCCCTGTGCCCCCCCGCCCAGGTTACCTCCTCTGGGTTTGAATTGAGGGCACAGCTTGGCCGGGGTGGACCCCTTTTGAGAAAAGCAGGAGGTCAACGGGGAGCTTTACTTAGGACCCCTTTTCGGCTCCAACAGTTTCCTGGGTGTCATTTATGTGGTTTGCTTTTTCTGGGACTGAGCCAGGGTACCCTGGGCAGCAGGACCCCTGGGAAGAGGAAGCAGGGTGGGTGGGCCTTGCCCCTGGGGTCTCCATCCTGTCATTAAGGGCTCCCAGAGCGGGGCTCACACC
Source organism: Capra hircus (assembly GCF_001704415.2). NCBI lineage: Eukaryota > Metazoa > Chordata > Mammalia > Artiodactyla > Bovidae > Capra > Capra hircus. Next base: position 6,205,415 of record NC_030810.1, on the reverse strand, counting down.
TCTCCTGGCCATGGAGATGGCAGAGGGCTGCGGGGGCTTTAGGGAGTGGATATGTGTCTCCCAGCATTTAAAGAGACGGGATCCTCACACATTTGGCCATTTTTTTTGTGGCTTTTTTCCCCCTACAGAAACACAAATGCAGTGTTTTCTCTTTGCTTCTTAATGTTCAAGATCTGATTTGTCCTAAGTTCATTGTGAGGAGGAGCATCAAGGGATTTTGTGAAAGTGTTAGTCACTCAGTCATGTCTGACTCTTTGCGACCCCATGGACTGTAGCCCACCAGGCTCCTCTGTCCACGGAATTCCCCAGGCAAGAATACCAGAGTGGGTGGCCATCCCCTTCTCCAGGGGATGTTCCCGACCTAGGGATCCAGCCCAGGTCTCCCGCATTGCCAGAAGATTCTTTACTGTCTGAGCCACCAGGGAAACCTTCAAGGGGTTTTACCAGTGCCTAATTTTGTGATTTGCATGTAGTGGCACCCACGTGGAATTACATACACATTGGGCTTCTCAGGTGGCGATAGTGGTAAAGAACCCGCCTGCCAATCCAGGAGACTTAAGAGACACTGGTTTGATCCTTAGGTCGAAGATCCCCTGGAGAAGGGCCTGGCAACCCACTCCAGCATTCTCGCCTGGAGAAACCCATGGACAGAGGAGCCCGGTGGGCTACAGCCCATGGGGTCGCACAGAGTCGGGCACGACTGAAGCGACCTAGTACTTCACTCCCCACTCACGTGGCGTCAGATTCTTTACCTGTTACTGATCCCCTGTTATCGCCACCAGAAATCATTTATTAAAGGGCCAGTGGATGCTGCTGTTCAAGGTGATGGAGCCGGTGAGGGAGCAGGAATGAGGCCTGATTCCAGTTCCTGTCACTTTAAGACTCGTGTGATGGACCAGCATAACTGGCAAATAGCAGAGCTTGGCCCGATGGCTCCTCGGGGAGTGTGCCAACCAAGGAGGGGCTCGATGGGAGACCAGGGTCAAGGCCAGTTCCCACGATCCTGCCAATGGCCGTGGAGGCGGGAGCTCCAGCCTCGCTCACCCGCTGTCTGCATGTTAGGTCTCCTCCCGCCCAGGAACACATCCTGTCCATTTTACAGACAAGAAGTCAGGCTCAGAGAGTGCCCCCATTCAAGTTCAGGTTCAGAGGATTATTAATAAGCTTGTTTGTATGTCCCAAGTCATCCTTCCTTACTGGGAGGACACATGAGCTATGGGGCCAGTATCCCTGAGTCCCCCTCTGGCCAGTAGAAATCACTTGTGAATCCAACAGGTTAAAGTTTTTCTCTTAAAACTGCAAATTTACTTAAAAATCAAGGCTACAGTTAGGAAGTGAGTTGGGTGGTCTGAAAGATCGGTGCTGTCCAGCTGCGTGGACCCGTCCACCCTCCCTGTAGGGAGTGCCTTGGCCAAGGTCTGGTCCACGTGGACACTCAAACAGATTCTTGCTCTTCAGGGGTTACTTTTCAGACTGTATCACCAGATTTTCTGATTACGTGAGCTTGGGTTTTTGGACGTGAAGTTTGCATAGCATTCAACCAACCGTTTAAACGTATACAGTCTAGTTGGCACTTAGTTCATAGCGTCATGTGACCAGCACCTGTCTCTGGTCTCAGAATCTTTCCATCACCTCAGAAGACCCCCCTCCCGCTCAGGGCCTACTCCTGTTGCCCCCTGCCCTCCTGCCCTGGCAGCCACTTAAGGGTTTACTCTTGAGGTTTGAATTGGACGCCAGCCTGTCGGTACTGACGAGGGAGATCCCAGTTTTCTGAGGTCCTCAGGGCCAGTGCAGCCAAGGCCAGAATCCTTAACTGCAGACACCCAGGCCTGCAGGACCCCCCCTGGAGGTGAGGCCTGTCATCACAGTGGGTCAGCAGCTGGACCACTGCGGGGACCTGGCCACACATCACTTGAATGTGAAGCAGTGCTCAGCCTCTTTCAGAAGCTCTGCATGAGTAAGCCTCAGTCACGTAGGGGCTGCCTCATTAAATTAAAAATATTTATTAAAAATAAATTTAATAAAATTAAATTTTATATTAAATAAAAATTAAAAACCTCATATTGACCGTGAGGTCAGTTGCCTCCAGAGTGAAGTCTGGGGAATGCGGGCGGGTGAGAAACCTGAGTGCTTGGGCAGAGGTACTAAACGGAAAACAGCCTCTGTGGTCTTACAGGCCTTGTGTTTTAGTTTCATCACCAGCCTGCGTTTTCACTCTTCTTAAAGCAGGCGTGTCATGAGGACCGCTGAGACATTTTTGACATACTTGAGGCTGTGGAGATAAAATGTGAGTGGAAGAAAGATCCCGCAGTTGTTTATTTCCAGAGCCTTCCAGCCCCCTGCTGAAACCTGCGTAGGCTACAAAGAACTTCCCAATCTAATCAGAAAACCCCTGGGTCCCCATCCCTGGCTGGAGTTTTCCCCTCTCGTTCTTCTGTTTTTTGAAGTTGACTGGGCCAGCTGCAACTCAGGGAGGACAGAGTGAATGTGTTTCATTCTTGGGTCAGAAAAATGTCTGTTTGGGGTCAGAAAAACATCTCTGCCAAAAACTTACAGCTTTAATCTTTTCCAGGCAGAGACAGATTTCAATAATGAGCACAAGCATTTTGCATAAACTAATTTCCTTGAAACTCGGTTTCCTCACCTGTAAAGATGGAGCCCAGGTCAGAAGTTTCTCAGATAAAAAGGGATGGAATAGGCACTCCAGCTTGCTCAAGAGAAACAGTGGAGGTTTGTTGGAAACATCCAGAGGTCAAGCCCCCAGATCAGAGGTCAAGCCCCCAGATCGCAAGGGACCTGGGAACCAGGGTTGGAAAAATGAAACCGCTTTTCAGGAATCACGTGGCATGTGCCCTGGTCACCCGGCCTCTGCCGCCCAGCCGGTGTGCAGAGGAATGGCCACCAGCCACGGCCCAGCAGTCCATGAGCAGGACCTGTCCTGGGGTGCTTTTGCTTCCCAGCTCCCTGCTCTTGGAAGTGGGTTGGAGCCCGCTGACCCTTTGGAGCAGATCCTTAGTTGCTGGGTCCAGAGGCAGATGGTGGATTGGCTCACTTGCAGGTGGGGTCTGTTGCTGATCCATCGGAGCGAGGGGACAGGGCCATGGGGTGTCCAGGCTGGAGGAGCGCCTGGACCAGGCAGTGAAGCGCCCAGCAGAGTGAGGAGGTGTCGAGCTTTCACCTTCCCCTGGGGCTTTTTGCAAACGTACCTCCCCTCCCTCCTTCCCTCTCTCTCCCTCCTATCCTCCTTGTTTCCTTCCCTTGCTCCCTCCCTCCTTCTGAGGTTGCCACCCCACCAGATGGGTAAGCCATTTAATCTCCCAGGGACTCCCTTGGCTTGTGTCGGTATCGAGGGGCCCCCAAGCATCAGTCCTCTGAACATGTCACTGATGTGGCCCCAGGGCTGCCCTGCCCCAGATACTTCACAGTTTCTCAAGCCCTTCGCCCTGGCTCGTAGAGGACAGGACACCCCCCACCCCCAATTCCTGGGCAGCCTTGGACTTTGGGTTCCATAAACTTGATTCTCCCCGCTTCATCATTTCCCATCATAAATCCTGTTCACATTTGCTGTTTTCCTGTATGAACATAGAGCCTCATCTCTGCCTTTGGTTTTTTTGAAAGTAATTGTGAAAAGCATTGATTGATGCTGTAGGTGTGCTTGGGGTATCTCGGTGGCCTGAGCCTTGGCCCCTTGAACATCATCTTCATCAATAGCAGGCGTGTCCACATGGGACTACTAGCAGCCTATTGAGAGGGTCCTTAAGGTCCCAGCATGTCAAGCAAAACTTTATAGATATAGCTGGTTTTCTACAGAGAAAGCCCACAGCCCTTGTCAGAGTCCTCAAATGAGTTTTGGCTGACTTGAAAGAAGGCTAAGGCCAGCATGGAGATAAGGTGGCTGGAAGATAAGCCGGTGTTGGGTCAGACCAACGGGCTGAAGGTCTGCCCTTGACCAAGAGCGCTCAGCACACACCCAGATGAAACTCTCCTTGCCTTTTCATGCTGAGCCCCTTCAGTTGTATCATTGTGACCCCCGACCCTGTGTTCTTCAGTCCGCTGGGCTCCGCTGTCCATGGGATTCTCTAGGCAAGAACACTGGAGTGGGCTGCCATACCCTTCTCCGGGGGATCTTCCCCACCCAGGGAACGAACCTGCGTCTTCTCTCTCCCGCACTGGGAGGCAGGTTCTTTACCACTAGCCCCCACCGGGAAGCCTCCTTCTTTCCTTTATCTTGTCCTTATTTCTGTTGCTTTCCATTCAAATACCAATGGTATTTGCTCTGTTGTAGAGTGGGGAGGACCTGGCTTATGAAAATCACCTTTGGATTCTAGCTGACCTGGGCTTGCTCTGCCCCACCCCTGAAAATCAGAGATGCTGTGCGGGTGTTTGACGGGAAGCCGGGGCCACCAGCAGGCCGTCCGTGGGTCAGTGGCTGGAGAGAGGGGGCCCACCTGAACTGTCAGTCTGCACGGCGCTCAGGTTTGAGGGGCATGGGAAGCGGAGTTTGGGAATGGGCTCTCAGGGGAGGTGGGCTTCTGATGCACAGTGTGTGGTCTGGGCCTGTTGTGGGTTTAGCCGAGGAGGTTTCAGGGAGGAGACGGTATTGCGCAGTGCTCAAAGAGCTCTTCCGTAGGTTCATTTGATGTTGAAATTTTGCAGAGTGCTTTACAGTTTGCAGAGCTCTCAGATTTGATCTTGACCTTTTGACCTCCTCCGAGAGGTAGGGCCAGGTAGGGCTCTGTGGCCTCCTCTTACCGATGAGGGAGGTGGTGCTCCGGAAGCCCAACAGCGATTAATGGGGGCTCAGAGCATGAGCCCCCACTCGCTCAGAACATGAGTGATTAATGGGGCCTCCGACCCCAAGGCCAGTACACAGCTCCCCGCAACAACAAGAGCTGAGATCGGATGGTGGGAGGCTAGGCAGGGTTCACGAACTGTCCATCAGTGGGACGCATGGCAGAATCCAGGTGAGGCCCGGATGGATGTCCCTTCTAGCTAGGATCTGTTCATTTCCAAAGGATGTAAAGTAACTTGAGAACCAGTCATCTGTATTTGTCGGGAGGCAGGTTGGCACGCATCGCTAGGAAATAGTTTGCCCTCCCTGTTTTGCAGGAAAGAGAGTGGGACCCGAGAGGATGGTCACATCCCAGGTCACATCTGAGTCCTTGGGACGGCCGCCGGATGTGGGATCTTGACTTCTTGCGGGAAAAAAAATCAAGAGTGAGCCATGGTAACGAGGAAAAAGGTTTATCCAGGGAGATGCACACTCCATAGAAAGAGGGTGGGCCATCTCAGAAGATGAGGGCCATCTGAGAAGGGGAGGGCATCTCAGAAGGAGAGGGCATCTCAGAAGGTGAGGGCCATCTCAGAAGGGGAGGGCCCTCTCAGAAGGTGAGGGCCCTCTCAGAAGGTGAGGGCATTTCAGAAGGGGAGGCCATCTCAGAAGGGGAGGGCATCTTAGGAGGGGAGGCCATCTCAGAAGGGGAGGGCCATCTCAGAAGGGGAGGGCCATCTCAGAAGGTGAGGGCCCTCTCAGAAGGTGAGGGCCCTCTCAGAAGGGGAGGGCATCTCAGAAGGGGAGGCCATCTCAGAAGAGGAGGGCATCTTAGAAGGGGAGGCCATCTCAGAAGGGGAGGGCCATCTCAGAAGGGGAGGGCATCTCAGAAGGTGAGGGCCCTCTCAGAAGGTGAGGGCCCTCTCAGAAGGTGAGGGCATCTCAGAAGGGGAGGCCATCTCAGAAGGGGAGGGCATCTTAGAAGGGGAGGCCATCTCAGAAGGGGAGGGCCATCTCAGAAGGGGAGGGCCATCTCAGAAGGTGAGGCCATCTCAGAAGGTGAGGGCATCCGAGGTATGGGGTTGTCGGTTATTATTGTTGTTGTTCAGTCGCTAAGTTGTGTCCGACTCTTTTCGACCCCCTGCACTGCAGCATTCCTGGCTTCCCTGTCCTCCACCATCTCCTGGAGCTTGCTCAGACTCATGTCCGTTGAGTCGATGATGCCGTCCAGCCATCTCATCCTCTGTTGCCTCCTTCTCCTCCTGTCTTCAGTCTTTCCCAGCATTAGGGTCTTTTCTGGTGAGTGGGCTCTTCACTTCAAGTGGCCAAAGTATTGGAGCTTCAGCTTCAGCATCAGTCCATCCAGTGAATATTCAGGATTGATTTCCTTTAGGATTGATGCATTTGATCTCCTTGAGAGTCCAAGGGACTCTCAAGGGGTGGTAATTTTGTAGGCTAATGAGTGAGAGGAGTATTCAAGCTGTTTGAGGGAAGGGGTGGGGATTTCCAGGAATTGAGCCACCCCACCTTTTATGATTAAATTTCTTTATTTTTAATTGAAAGATAATTGCTCTACAATATTGTGATGGTTTCTGCCATACAGCAACATGAGTCAGCCGTGGGTATGCATACCTCCCTCCCACCTCCCTCCCCCTCCCGCCCGTCTAGGTTGTTCCGGAGCCCTGGTTTGGGTCCCAGAGTCACACAGCCAGTTTCCCTTGTCTATCTGTTTTGCAGATGTTAATGGATGTGTTTCCATGTTCCTGTCTCTGTACATCCCACCCTCTCCTCCCTCCCCAATCCCCCACGTGTCTATAAGTCTGTTCTCTATGTCTGTATCTCTTGCTGCCCTTCAGATAAGCTCATCACTATTCCTCAACAAAGTTCTCAAGTCCTAGCTATGGCAGTCAGAGAAGAAAAAAAGAAATAAAAAGAATCTACATTGGAAAAGAAGAAGTAAAACTCTCATCTGTTTGCAGATGACTTGATACTATACATAGAAAACCCTAAAGATACTATCAGATAATTACTAGAGCTAATCAGTGAATTTGGCAAAGTTACAGGATACAAAATCAATACACAGAAATCACTTGCATTCCTATACACTAACAATGAAAAATCAGAAAGAGAAATTCAGGAATCAATCCCATTTACCATTGCAAGAAAAAGAAAATGCCCAGGAATAAACCCACCTAAGGAGACAAAAGAGCTGTATACAGAAAACTATAAAACACTGATGGAAGACATCAAAGACGACTCCTCCTTTCTGACCTTTTATGGTCAGCCTTGGAGCTCTCGTGACGCCTGTGGGTGGGGGTGTGTGGTGTAGGTTGCTGGTGTGCTACAACGAGCGTATACTGAGGCTCGAGGTCTAGTGGAGGTCCACTTGTGTGCCACCTTGGACCTTGTTGGTTCTAATGGTTTACGTTGTGTCCTCGGACTATGTCATTTTCCTAAACCCTGCCCGCTTCCTGTCTCAATTGGGATGCTCAGTTTCTGTAGGAAGTCTTCAGGGTACCACTCATGAGTGAGCTCCCCTGCACAGGCTCCTGTATGCTGACTCCCCTTGTGTCCCTTCTGCACCTGCTGGGAGGTCGGCCTGGGGGTTCATCTGAAACCACTTCATCGGGTGGGCTCCCGTGCCTCCAGTAGAAAGATCAGGCTGGAGAGGAGGTCAGGGGAGATCGGGGTGGTCACTCCCTGGATCCCCAGTACCTGCCTCCCCATCCCTTCCTTCCTACTGTCATTACTCCAGGGTCTTCCTACACTCGCTGCCTCCCTCCCCACATCTCACTGTCTTTCAATTCAGTTCAGTTCCATTCATTCGCTCAGTTGTGTCTGACTCTGCGACCCATGGACTGCAGCATGCCAGGCTTCCCTGTCCATCACCAACTCCCGGAGTTTACTCAAACTCATGTCCATCGAGTCGGTGATGCTATCTAACCATCTCATCCTCTGTCGTCCCCTTCTCCTCCTGTCCTCAATCTTTCCCAGCATCAGGGTCTTTTCCAAGGAGTCGACTCTTCGCATCAGGTGGCCAAAGTATTGGAGCTTCAGCTTCAGCATCAGTCCTTCCAGTGAATATTCAGGACTGATCTCCTTTAGGATGGAGTGTCGTTGTCCCCTTACTAAACTGCACTCAAGTGATGCTAATCTAAGTGACAGCTTAGCCGGTCCCCACACAGTGAGAACACCAAGGCAGGGCCCAGGAACCTGCACTTCAACCCGACTGGCCCAGGTAGTCACTGACGTACTCAGCTTTTTTGGATTCAGATCCCAGCCCGAGCACTCTTGTCCTGTCTGCACCTGTTGGAGCGTCCATCTATCCATCTGAGAGAGCAGATGTGTACTGAATCCTGCCTGACATCTGGATCTGCAACTTGCGCAGAGCTTCTTAGAGGCCTGGCTTCCCTGGTCGCTCAGCTGCTAAAGAAACCACCCGCAGTGCGGGAGACCTGGGTTTGATCCCTGGGTTGGGAAGATCCCCTGAAGAAGGGAAAGCCTACCAACTCCAGTATTCTGGCCTGGAGAATTCCATGGACTGTCTAGTCTATGGGATCACAGAGAGTCAGACGTGACTGAGCGACTTTCATTTTCTTATAGGCCAGACGTGGGGGGCTGGGACAGGAAGGGAAAGCCAATTCCTGGCTTACGGGAGGACCACCCCCGACTTGGCTCCCTTTCGGTGACTGCACTCAGGTGGTTGATGCTGAAGCTGATGCTCCAATACTTGGGCCACCTGACGTGAAGAGTCAACTTAATGGAAAAGACCCTGATTCTGGGAAAGATTGAAAGCAGGAGGAGAAGGGGACGACAGAGGGTGAGATGGTTGGATGGCATCACTGACTCAATGGACATGAGTTTGAGCAAGCTCCAGGAGTTGGTGATGGACAGGGAGGCCTGGCATGCTGCAGTCCATGGGGTCGCAAAGGGTCAGACAGGACCGAGCGACTGAACAACACAGGCGGCATCCCACGTCTTTGTCCTGCGAGAGGGGATTTGTCCTCCAGGTGGGTGGGGAGCAGATGGAGCCCCTGCAGCTCTGGCCGCAGCCGCTGATCCTGTCCTGGGCTGGGCAAGTCAGGGGAACTACAAAAACCACCCTCTCTGTACTCGGACACCGTGCCGGGTCCCTGCTATTCTTGCGAGAGACGCAAAGCAGAGGACAGGCAGCAGGTTGTGGAGGGGGCATGGCCTCACCCTTCCCGTCTCCCTGCTCTGTTCCTACTGATGATGCTGTTGCTGCCTTCCTTTCTGTTTTGTTTTTCCTTTTCCTGTGCTCCTGGGCATGTTCAGGAAACCTCATAAGGGCTACCTGCTGCTTCAAGGGTATCATACCTGACATTTCCGGGGTTTGATAAAGGAGAGATCAACCGGAAATCTCTGGAGTAGCATCTTTATGAGAAACAAAGCATATTCTCTTTCATTTTTAATGATTTTTAACTGTGATGTAAAAACCTTCCAGAAAAGATACCAGCAGGCTGAGGCAGCCGGGACTGCGAGATGCTCAGAACCGCGGGTCTCACGCTGAGATGCCACCCAGGGCTGCTGGTCCAGATTTCCGCCTGGCCAGCGTGCCCACAAAGGCACGTGCCTGTGCAGGGATGGTGGTGTTGGTCCGTGTTGCCGCGAGCCTCCAGCACCACCCCTTCGCCCCGTGGCCCTGGCTGTGGTCTCAGTGGGTCTGAGACCGAAGGAGACGATGGAGGAGGAAGATGCCAGGGGAGCGGGCAGAGATAGCAGCAAATGGTCCACGTGATATCCCTGGGATAGGATGAAGGTTTGGGGCCCACACAGATTCTGTGGACAAGTTGGTTCCCCAAATCTCTTTCATTCCCTCTACTGACCGAACCCGTTCTAAAGGTTTAAATTAATTGGTAAAGCCTATAGCCCAGGGCCTGGCCCAGGGTAAAGGGCGTTATCTTCCTAGTTAGGATTCAAACGATTTCTGTTTTCCTAGGGTCAGAGCGGACTCGATCCTGAGAAATTGAGTAGAGTGCCCAGACCACAGGCAGTGTAGTGAGGTGATGCGTGGGAAATTCCCGAAAGAAGAAACAGGAGGGGATGGATGCGGAGGGGAGCCCGCCAGAGAGCAGGTGCATCCGAGAAGGACCAGGAGGCTGCGGTCTCAGGACCAAGTGGACCAAATCCAGTGTGCCCCCTGTCTTTGCAAATCAGGTTTTCTCAGAGCCCAGCTGCACCCACTCATTGTCTGTGGTCCTGTCTGCCTTTGCAGGGAGGAGCTGTATGGTTCGAGTAGAGGCCACGTGGCCCACAGAGCCTGCGGTCTTCCCCGCCTGGCCCTTTCCAGCAAGGGTGTCACCAGGGGCCATCTGGCAGCGTCTAGAGACGCTTCTGTCATCACAGCTGAGGTGGTGGTGGGGGGCTCCTGGCATCCAGTGGGTAGAGGTGGGCGTGCTGCTGGGATGCACTTGGATGGGTCCCATGGCAGAAAATGATCCCGCCCCGAATGTCGGTAGGGCCAAGGTTGAGAAACACTACCGTCCAGAAGAGCATTTCTGTTTCAACTCCAGAACTGACCAGCTAGGGGAGGTGAGTGGTGCCCTCTGCTAGGATAGGGATGCGGGAGAGGGGGCAGTGGGCTCAGGCCGGCGGTGGGAAGGACCCGGCCGTCTGGCCCTGCAGTGGCCATCCTGAGGGCATGGGCAGGTACTGCGGAGACCAGGCTTCAGGCATCAGCAGAGATTAAGCGGTCCCTCCCCACCCTGTCCCCAGGCATGGCCTGGCAATGGCCAGCCCCCAAGGAGAATGCGCCTAGTGATGAAGGAGAAGGGCAGGGATGGACACTGGGGACAGTGGACACTCTAGGGGCCGGCAGAGGAGGAGAAAGCATGGAAGGAAGGGGGAGGACCCGCTGGGGAAGTGCGGGAGGAGACCTGCAGGACAGGCCTCGCAGGCCGGCTCAGAGCAGGGAGAGTGGTCAGCGTGCGAAAGCCACCTGGGGAGACGCATGTCGGCAAACGCCCTCGGGACCTGGCACTCCCGTGGCCTTATCAACTCCGATGAGAACAGGGCGTCCAGGCCTTGGGGTGGGAGCAGCTTCGGGGGCAGTGAGGGGGCAGCCAGGGAGGGTGTTTGTAAGCAGAAAGGCGCTGGCACCAGCCAGCCAGCCAGGAGCCCTGGGCTCGAGCCAGCGGCTGGTGCCATAGGCGAGGGGGTCTGGAGCTGCCCGGGGCTCCGGTCCAAACCCAGGCGCAGTGGGACTGAGCACAGAGACCTCCCGTAGACCAGGAGGAGGGGAAAGGGTGGAGCGGGGCAGCAGGGCGAAGGTGCTGCCGAGAATCCTCTAGACAGCCGAGTACGAGCGCTGAGCAGAGAAAGCAGAGGATGGGATCAACTGAGCTGTGCCCCTTCTGCCCATGGGTGATTCTTTTCTCTTCCCGATGCTTTTTCTGACCTTCTATATAAAATAATCACCCTCTGGGAGGCGAAAGGAAAGCTCCTCCCCAACTGCCTTCTGGCTCCAGGTCACAATCTTCCCCCCACCAGCCAAGCTCTTGCGTCACCCTCGGAACTGGAAGGAAATTAGCCGATTATCAAAAGGCCAGGGGCCTGGCTTCCAAGGCCTCTGGGGCACTCCGTCTCTCCACAGGAAAGCTGCTGGGTCAGTCGGGTTCCGTTTCATCTCTGCCTGTACAGACGGGTAGCAGAAGCTCTGCAGACAAACAGGGTGGTTTCACACCAGGCTTGCTAGTGTTTGTGTGTATGTGTGTGTGTGTGTGTTAGTGGCTCAGTCGCGTCCGACTCTCTGCGACCCTGTAGACTGTAGCCCGCCAGGCTCCTCTGTCTATGGGGTTCTCCAGGCAAGAATGCTGAAGTGGGTTGCCATTTCCTTCTCCAGGCGATCTTTCTGACCCAGGGTTGGAACCCTGGTCTCCTGCACTGCAGGCAGATTCTTTTCCATCTGAGCCACTCGGGAAGCTCCTGCTAATGTATGCATTGATTTAAAAAAAAAAAAAAAGCACCAAGCGGACATTTGGGCTATCCTGTCAGCTCTGCCCCAGCAGCCCAGCTTGAGGGTCCTGCTCTGGTCTCTAGGAGCCAGGCTGCTGTCGGCCCAGTGGGCAGCGGGGAGGAACAGGTGGTCCTGGAATTGTCTAGAAAGGGGCCTCTCCAGCTCAGCCATCCTTGTGTTGGTCTCACACTAGCCTTGGGTTCATGGGCTCCCCCTGCAGCTACCCAGCTGGGATCCTTGGACCAGGGACCTGGCTTCTTTGCACCTCGGTTTTCCCAACTGTTCGATGGGGGAATAATGTCTGCGTCATGGGGTGGCTGTCACGTGTAAATCAGTGAACACAGAAGCACTGAGAATGCTAACGCCTGACACGCACCCAACAAATGCCCTCACGGCGGCAGGGTCAGGGGGTGACAGCGATTTGTGGCAACCCTGCATCAAGCCAGGTCTCTTGACATCTTTTTTTCAGCAACAGTTCCTCACTTTGTGTCTCTGTTACATTTCGGTAATGCTTGATTTCTAACTTTTTATTACTTTTTAAATTAAATATTTAAACATGTCAAATAATAGCTACTATATTCGTTCTAAGCATCTACGATCTGTGATCTTTGATGTGACCTTGGCAAAAAGACAGTTCAGGGAAGGCTCAGGTGATGGTTAGCATTTTGTAGCAATAAAAAGTCTTTTAAAATTAAGGCACGCACATTTTTTTTTTTTGAAAGCACTATCATATACTCACTCAGGTTCAATCCCTGGGCCGGGAAGATCCCCTGGAGGAGGGCATGGCAACCCACTCCAGTATTCTTCCCTGGAGAATCCCATGGACAGAGGAGCCTGGTGGGCTACAGTCCATGGGGTCGCAAAGGGTCGGACACGACCGAGCCCATTTCAATTTCATTTCATTTCATTTTCATGGATTGGACCATGGGGTCGCAAAGGGTTGCACACAGCTGAGTGACTTCACTTTCAAGCACGTCACAGCTCCACCTCAGATCATCAGGTGTTAAGGGTCTCACAAGAAGCCAGCCACCCAGACCCCCCGCACACGCAGTTCACTTCAGGGTTCAAGCTCCTATGAGAATCTAGCGCGGCCACTGATCTGCCAGGAGGCAGCACTCAGGCAGTAATGCGAGTGATGGGGCGTGGTTATAAACACTGATAAAGCTTTGCTCACTTGCCTGCCGCTCACCAGCTGTGCAGCCTGGTTCCTAACAAGCCATGGACCAGACTGGTACCAGTTTGGGGGTGGGGTACCCTGATTCACGTGACTTACTTCATCTTTTTTAAGTTTTTTTTTTTAATAATAATAATTTTATTTATTTATTCTGGCTGTGCTGGGTCTGCATTGCTGCGCGTGGTTCTCTGTAGCTGCAGCAGGCGGGGGCTGCTCTCTAGCTGCGATGCGTGGGTTTCTCATTGGGGTGGCTTCGCGGGCTCTCGGATGCGCGGGCTTCAGTGGTTCCGGTTCCCAGGGCCCAGAGCACAGGCTCTAGAGTTGTGGCACACGGGCTTAATTGCCCCGCGGCATGTGCGATCTTCCCGGATCCGGGATTGAGCCCATGTCTCCTGCATTGGCAGGCGGACTATACACCGCTGAGCCAGCGGGGAAGCCCCCTTGCTTTGTCCTGGCTTTATTGCGGCGGTCTAGCACTGAACGTGCGTGTCTCAGGGGTCTGCCCGCACTTTTTTCAAGGCTGCATAACAAGTGACCATAAGCATCCTGGCTTAGAGCAGAGGAAGTGGGTTCTCTCGAGCCTGGAGGCCGCAGGTCTGAGATGAGACATCTACAGGGCCAGGTTTCCCCTGAGGACTCCTCCTTGTAGCTCCGGACATTCACCCACCATCTCCATGCCCAGCGGCTTGAGCTTCATCACTCCAGTCTCTGTCCCATCTTCCCAGTTATCTTCCCCTTGCGTATCTGTATCTCCTTATCCCAATGTCCCTCTTCTTACAGGGACACCAGAGATTGGATTTAGGGCCTGCCCTAAACCAGTGTAACCTCATTTTAACTTGATCACATCCGCAGAGACCCAGCTTCTAAACGTCAATTCACAGGTACTATGGTTTAGGATTCCAGCGCCCCTTTTTGGGGGGACATCATTCAACCACCTGTAGTGGGCGCGGTTGGCTGTTTTAACCTGTATCGTGATTTCTGTTGTAGTTCAGTGTCTGCGTCTTCCTCATTTCTGCGAGCCCTCTACAGCAGGCTGTTCTTGCTTCTCTCTGTGTTCTAACATAGCAGCTAGCATAGTGCAGGACAAGGCTCAGGACCCCCGTCGTTAGTGACCGACACTAAGGAGGACGCCGCTGCTGATAACCTAGTTTTCAGGACGGAAATCTACACTAGACAGATGTGAAGAGGGCTGGGAACACAAGACGTCCCGGTGGGAGAGGCTGCCCACAGATACACTGAGATGGGAGCAACCCACAAATCCTTGGTTGGCAAAAGGACTGCTTACTGAGTGATGCTGTGTGCCAGGGAGGCTGAAGGTGCTTGCTGACCCTGAGCTCTTGGCCTGGCTGGAGATGCAGGAAGTTAAAAGAGCTGTCACGGTCAAGTGATCAGTCCTGTTGTAGGGGAGCACGGGGCGCAGGGGCTGGTGACCACAGACGTGGCATTGACTCAGAAGGCAGCCTGCTGGCTTAAGGACTTTGGCCACCCCTCAGACCTCTGGCAGCTCCTGCCTGCCCTAGCCAGGAGCCAGCCTGTCTCCTCCCACTCCCCTGGCCTCCTGCCCCTACCCTGTCCCCCGTTCCTCGATGTCCAGGGTCAGAGTGTCCTCAGAAAGTCACATCTAACAAAAGCTCAGAGTATGACCTTATCTAGAAGTGGGGTCTTTGCAGATGTAATTGACTTGAAGTCTATGTATATGCCCAGTCGCTCAGTCATGTCCGACTCTTTGCAATCCCATGGACTGTAGCCCATCAGGCTCCTCTGCCCATGGGATTCTCCAGACAAGAATACTGGAGTGGGTTGCCATGCCCTTCTCCAGAGGATCTTCCCAACCCAAGGATCAAACCTGAATCTTCCATGGCAACTGCATTGATAGGCAGATTCTTTGCCACTGAGCCACCAGGGGTGGACCCTAATCCCGTGACTGGTGTCCTCAGAAGACGGCCGTGTGTACACACAGGGAAGAAGGCCACGGGATGACAGGGGCACCTGCGAGCCAAGGAAGGACAAGGCTTGCCCGTGAAGCCACAAGCCAGGAGGAGCCTAGAGCACGCTCATCCCAGAGCCTTCTTCAGGAGCATGCCCGCAGAGACCTTGATTCAGACCTTCAGCACCCAGGACTGGGGGAGGATGGATTCTTGGTTTTAAGCCACCCAGTTTGTGGTTATTTTTTACACCAGCCCTGGGAACCCGCGCATCTGGCCCTCGCTGACCCCAGGACACCTAGGCGAGGTTTTGGCTCAAGGTTTCCACAAAGATTTCCTCTGAAGAATGTGTCCTGCTTCTAAAAATAAAACCTTGCCTGCCCCTGGGGCCCTCCTGTAACAGGGAGTTCTCTCCAGCGCTTGGCCTTGTATTTCTGTGATCTGCTTCACTTCAGACTCAGGCCCAGAGACGTGTGGTTGGATCTGTTCTGCAGGCAGCAATAGCCACACCGGGAATCGGGGTTGAAGGCTACGCGAAGGTGCTGGAATTCCTGGGGCCACTTCAGTCTGCTCCTTCATGGACCGTCTGTCTGGCCTCCAGCCCTTACTTACCTGTTAAAACGCACCTTGATCCCTTCAAGGTCAAAATGCTCTTTCGGGCACACTGGCCGGCGGATTTGCAGAGCTGCCATCGCCTGCCCTGCGGGCTTGGGCCCCGCGTGGAAGGAGTCACTTGAGGGTCCTGTGTGGACCTTGTGTGCGCCTGCAGAGCTTGCCCCCAGGACTTAGTGCCGTGAGTGTGCAAACTCAGGACCTTGCGAGTAACACCCAGAAAGTGCTGCTGCCCTTGGGTGCTTTTGTGGTGGAGTCGGGGTTAGCGTCAGTGACAGCAGAGCGGCCCAGGGAGGATTTATTAAAGGGTAGGTGGGTTCGGTCAGGCTTAAAAGAGTCAGAGAGCATCTTCCAGGAAAGGTGAGCGGCATGCCTCGCTGAGCGTGCAGAGTCTGGGGAGGGGGCCTTCAGCTGGTCGTTAGGGCCTGCAGCTGGGGGCTTGGGGTTGGGGGGCGGATGAAGCCAGTGGTATCTCGGGGGTTGAGCAAGTGGGCTTTCTTCTGAGTAATAAGGCGGTACAGATAGTGAGGGATCTGGAGGACCTTGGAGAAGGCCAGGTCCTGAATAGGGAGAGAGAGCTTGGTTGGGGCCTGAGGAGGCCGGGATGTGGGGTTGGCGGGGGCGACCTTGGGCCACCATTCACAGCGGAGGCTGAGCGATCGGGGTCTGGGTTCTAAGGGAAGGACTGTGGTAGGTTCTTTGACTGGCAGGTGAGTCTAGGCTGCACAGAGACCCTCTGCCCTGTGTGTGCACTGGGGGCACGTGAGCACTTTGAAAACGTGCTGCTGAATCTCTGGGTGGGACCGTGTTAGTCCAGAGCCTCCCCAGGTGGTTGTCATCGACATCCAGGGTGGGGAAACTGTCAAGGGGAGCCCCTTGGGGCCCAGGGGTGCCAGGCGTGGCCATGGGGTGAAGGTTGAGACTGAAATGCAAGGGCAGGAGCCAGAAAGGAGAGGTGGAAACACACGAGCTGGCAGCTCAGATTTAAAGGTAAGTGTGTTAGTGTGTTAGTCACTCAGTCGTGCCCGACTCTTTGCGACCTCGTGGACTGCAGCCCACCAGGCTCCTCTGTCCATGAGATTTTCTATGCAGGGATACTGGAGTGGGTTGCCATTTCCTTCTCCAGGGGATCGTCCCAACCCAGGGATCGAACCCAGGTCACCTACACTGCAGGCAGATTCTTTACCGAGTGAGCTACAAGGGAAGCCCCAAATGGTAAAGGAAGAGGATAAATGACGTTAATAACAGTAGCCCTCACCAGGGACGATGGTTCTCAGAGGGGTGATATCGGGGGACACATGGTGGTGCCTGGAGTTGGGTTGTCCAGGGGAGATGCTCCCGGCTTCTGGGTGTTCGGGCCAAGGATGCTGCCGGAAGTCCTGCAGTGGGTAGGGCACCCCCTGCCCCCCAGCCAGGCCCCACCCAACCACACACACATCCAAATTGTTTCTAGCATCAAGAGCAGGAAGCCCTGACTTGGGGACAGAGCGCCTGCTGGGTCTTAGTAAGCGCTCAGCATGAACCAGCCGACTTTACCCACACACTTGGAAGAGGCAGAGAGCGTGTCATCCCTGTGTTATAGATGGAGAAGGGGAGGTGCCAAGCAGTTGAGTTCTGCTTGCCAGAAGGCTTCCCCACCTGGAGCCAAGTGACACAGCGGAGTAAAGAGAGCTCATCAAGGTGAGAAAGTAGTGACCGGTTTCGAGTACATGCCAGCGCCTCTGAGTGCCAGTGCAGAGAATCCGTGCGTGGGTTTGAGCCCCTGGCAGGTCGCTGTTCCGAGACATCCTTGTTGGGCCAGCTGGCCTTCATCTCCAGGCACAGTGACGACTAAGAACAGTCCTCATTGAACACCTACTATGTGCTCACGTGTCAAGCCAGATTTTACCATCTTTCTGCTGCAGGTGATACAAATAGAGGCACAGAGAGGCTAAGTAACGTGTCCAAGAGCACACAGCTAGAGCGGCTGGTCACACTGAGGCCTGACTCCAAAACCTCATGTTCCCTTCTTTGTATGGTTTAGTCCCGGCTGCAGGCCAGGAGGAGGAGGAGGAGGAAAGGATCAGGTGAGGAAGCCCCATGCTAGAGGAGCGAGCAGAGCCAGGGAACAGAGCTAGGCTGGAGGCAGGGTGCCGAGCGTGCAGACCATGGGGTCTTCCCCTTGGTGAGGCCGACGGCCTCTGTATCTCCCAGGCCCGCAGGAGAAGATGAGCTTTTGTCTGGAAACAGATGTTTCCAGAACAGCTTTTTCCCTGCCCTGGTCTTTTCCAGAATGATTGCATCTTGAGGAATCAGTGAAGCTGGGGTTCAGTTTGTGCCAGGAGACACAAGTGCAAGTTAGCTGCTCAGTCGTGCCTGACTCTCTGCAACCGCATGGACTGCGGCCCACCAGGCTCCTGTGTCCATGAGATTTTCCAGGCAAGGATACTGGAATGGGTTGCCATTTCCTCCTCCGGGGATCTTCCAAACCCAGATCAAACCCGGGTTTCCTGTGCTGCAGGCAGATTCTTTACCAACTGAGGTACAAGAGAAGCCAGGAGACACAGCACACCCCTCAGTGCCGGTGCTCCGGCCTGTCTGGCCTCCAGACCGCTGCTGTTCCTGTGGGCCTGTCGTTCTCACCGGCCTTTCTTCTCGACAGCGGGTCCCTCGCACCTTCGCTGTATTTTGAGCTGTGCTGTCTTGCCCACTCTGTCTCCATGTCCCTGGGGGATCCCAGGGCCCCCTGAAGCCTAATCTCTTGCCCTCAGCTGCTTTCCCACTCGGCTTCCACCAGCTGCAGGAAATTTCTAGCCAAGGTTTTGCCTCTGTGCTGTGACTACAAAGGGTGTCTTTTGTGTTACTAAGGATTTGCTCATTTTGTGCGCGTCCTGTTGCAGGCGGACTGGACTCCCCTACAGGGAGCCTGACATCACGGAGATGGAGCCCTCTGGTGGGGAGGGTCTCCCCTTAGTTTAGGGGACACCAACCTGCTTTGTCCTCCTCCCGACCCCTATTTTCTGGTGGTTCCATTGTGTTCTCGGTGAGTGGAAAAGTTCAGAGAGCTCCAGAATCGTGGTGAAACTTGCTTGTTTTCCAACCCCCACGTACTTGTTGCTGCAAAGAAATGCCTCTGCAGGGCCCATGAGGTGGCAAGGTTTTCTGCAGAAGCACTCCTGGTCTGTGGGTGTCATTCTCCGCCGACGTCCAACTCCGCCTTCGGGAATGTGGGGTGAGCAGCACTCCAGCTGATGGCCTGGGAGTTTGGGATCTTAGGAAAGAATGTTCCAGAAGTGTGGGGGTAAGACCACACTTTGCAGAGGCCGGACATTCATTTGCTTCTTGAGTTCCGGTTGTGTCAGCTGGGACCAAGCGGGGCTGGAAAAGAGGAATTCCCGGGAGGCGGGAGGCCAGGCCGGCTGAGGAGCACGAGGGGCTGAGACGGCGGATCTGTGTCCACACTCCCAGGAGGCTGTGTGACCTTCCAGGGGCCGCCAGAGCACACTGCCGCGGACTGGGCTCAGCACAGCAGAGCTTCCGTCTCTCGCGGCTCCGGAGACCTGAGGCTCAGGGCTGCAGTGGCGGCAGGGCTGTCTCCTTCTGAGGCCCAAGGGAGAAGCGTCCTGGGCCCCTCTCCTGGGCTTCTGGATGGCCACCTCCTCCCCGTGTCTCCGCGCCACCTTCCCTCTGTGCCCAGTGTCCCCGTTTTGTAAGTATGCCTGTCAAATTGCATGGGGGCCCACCCTCATTGCTTTATCTGAACTCGGTCATCTACAAAGACCTTGTTTCCAGATAAGGTTGTGTTGGCAGGTAGCGGAGGTTGGAACTTCAGCATCGTCGGCAGGGGACACAGTTCAGTTCATAATGTGAGGGTAGGAGAAAGGTGTGAACATGTGTGACTGCTCAGGACTGCGCTCCCTGGCCTGGTGGTTTTTAGGTTTTAGCTAAGAGATGCTTGCTCAATTGCCTGACCTTAACTCTGTGGCTAGACCTTAAATAGCTCAAGGTAATAATGGAAGTTAGGTGCAGTGATATTAAACCTTTACTACACACAACCCACAGTTGTAATAAATAGCAGTGGAGGTAGAATTTATGAAGTGATCAGTAATTTATAAAGAAAGTATGTGTCCTCATTTAATAAAGCCTCTATAAACCAGCAGAAAAGGCAATGGCACCCCACTCCAGTACTCTTGCCTGGAAAATCCCATGGACGGAGGCGCCTGGTGGGCTGCAGTCCATGGGGTCACTAAGGGTCGGACACGACTGAGCAACTTCACTTTCACTTTTCACTTTCATGCATTGGAGAAGGAAATGGCAACCCACTCCAGTGTTCTTGCCTGGAGAATCCCAGGGACGGGGGAGCCTGATGGGCTGCCATCTATGGGGTCATGCAGAGTCGGACATGACTGAAGTGACTTAGCAGCAGCAGCAGCTATAAACCAGCTGGGCTTCCTTGGGCTTCCCTGGTGGCTCAGATGGTAAAGAATCTGCCTGCAGTGCAGGAAACCGGGGTTTGATCCCTGGGTCGGGAAGATCCCCTGGAGAAGAAAATGGCAACCCACTCCAGCATTCTTACTTGGAGATGCCCATGGATGGAGGAGTCTGGTGGGCTACAGTCTATGGGGTGAGAAACAGCCAGACATGACTGAGCAACTGCACACACACGTGCACACACACACACACACACACACACACACACACACACATACACACTGTTCTGGCACTCATTTTTAAATAAACAGACCCACCATATTTCTGGAGGAAAAGATAAAATAGTAAAAAGGTTTCAGGTCTCACCAGTGCCATGCCAGCAAAAAACAAAACCCAGTGGGGTTAATTTTTTTTGAAGGAATGAAAAGGTGGGAGAGACATATTACTAAATTATTCTGAAGTTCATTTGGAAGAAGGAAAAATAGGTAAAAATAACTGATAGGAGGCTTTGAAATAGAACGAGTCGTGGAGGCTAGTCCTCCCGGATGGCCAACTGTGGTAGAACTCTGGGAGTTACATAAGGCTGGTGTTGTGATAAAAATAGGCAGACTCACGACACAGAATAGGGTGGATTCAAACCTTGGTATCTATACACATTTAAAAAGCACCAAGTGACATCACGGAGAGGACAGATTGTGCAGGAGCCGGTGAACGGGTAATTGCCTAGCTGTTTGCTAATTAATTTTGTGAAGTTCCTCTCTGAGCAGCCAAATAAATTTTTTGTACATTAATGTCAGTCCACACGCCATTTTTTTTTTTAATAGAGGAAAATAGATGTGAATGTTTATCAAGTTTTTCAAGGGGGGAGGCTTTTCTGTGCTTCAGTGTGAAATCACAAAGGAAAGATTGACAGGGTTAGATAATTGAGACTTCATTCAGCTAGCAAATGGATTCATGTGTGTGAGCAACAGTGGGGAAGATATTTGTAACTGATAGGACATTTCCTGGAGAAGAAAGTGGCAACACACTCCAGTATTCTTGCCTGGGAAATCCCATGGACAGAGGAGCCTGAAGGGCTACCGTCCCTGGGGTCATAAAATTCTGATGCAACTGGACGACAACAAATGAAATTTTACAGTCTAATCGAGCAAAGGATGCGTAATGATAGTCGTGAAGCAGCAAACAAGATGTAATCAACATTTGAACATTTTCTGATGGACGGTTTCGAAGGAATGTGGAGTTAAACTTGGTATTTCATTGCCCCGTTGTCAGATAAGCGAAGCTTTTCTTGAACCTCCGTCAGAAGGCTGGGAAGGAATGTCTGCTGCTGTTGGGAGGGTAGCTCTCTACAGCTTTCCAGGAAAGAGTTTGGCAACGCTTCATACTCTACTAGAAATTCATCTTAAGAAAATGATCCAAAGTCTGGAGATTAGGGATAAAGACGGCCACCACCCTGCCGTGTATAGCCGCAGAAAGCGGGGAGCCTGTGGGCAACCGCAGGTCAGGGTGCTCCCCCCTCCACAGACCTGGAGACAAGCTTGGTGAGTCCTTCGTGCCCAAGGACATTGTGCAGCCCAAGCTCCTTTGTGCAGTGTCTTTGCTGATGACTCCCCATCGGGAATGAGTGGTTCCAATGCATGTGGGGACTTCCCCCACCCACCACCAGTTCCCAGACTTGGGCTGGGAGTCCTGCAGTGCAGCTCAATTCAGACACTCTCTACCTGGAGATGAGCTCAGGTCCCCCAGGCCGAGGGCTCATCCCACAAGACTGCTGCCACCACCCCACTGCAGATGCCCATCACAGGTCCAGGTTGTCACGTGTGCTTCTGACCAGCTGGCTGTAGATTGCAGTTTCCCATGACCCCCTCCTTGGGTCTGATTAATTTGCCAGAGAGGCTCATGGAACTCAAACATTTTACCAACAGGGTGAATAGGATATAATTCAGGAACATCAGACAGAAGAGCTGCCTAAAGCAAGGTATGGAAAAGGAGGCAGGGCTTCCCCTCCCTCTCCTAGCACCCCCTCCCCAAATCTCCACTTGGTCACCAGCCCTGAAGCCTTCAGAACTCCAGCCTTGGGTTTTTACAGACAGCTTATGGAGAAAGGGAAAGTGTTAGTTGCTCAGTCACGCCCCGACTCTGTGACCCCATGGACTATAGCCCCCCAGACTCCTCTGGTGGGATTCTCCAGGCAAGAATACTGGAGCAGGTTGCCATTATCTTCTCCAAGGGATCTTCCCGACTCAGGGATCGAACCTGCGTCTCCTGCATTGGCAGGCAGATTCTTTACCGCTGAGTCGCCAGGGAAGCCCATATGTATATAAAATAAATCACACTATCGCAAATCAGATAGCCTGTGTTTCCTAGATGGTAGAATCATGAGGCCAGGAGGAACAGGAACTCATGGAGCTAGAATTGGGAAGGCTGGCTTTAGATCCATGGGGATTAATGAATGCATCATTCTAGATGCTCAGTCAAGTGTCTGAAAGTGTAATCAGCTTGGCAGATGGCATACTGTTGTTATACATACTTAGAAAATGGTCTTGCAAGGCTGGAAATGACCTGCTGGAATCATGGTGTTTGGGATGGAGGATGGAAATTTATTTTATAAAATGTGTGTGTGTTTTAATTACAAAAAGTAGAAAATTTAGAGAAAAAGAACTAAAGGATCCATACGCTTGCCACATGGACATAATCACTGTCGGCATTCAGTGTGAAATTGACTCTTCTTTTTCTAGCAAATACACATTTCTAAGAACAAATTATTGTCATATTTGTGGGTTTCATTTTTCTCAAAGTTCTATTGTGTGGATTTTCCATTCTTTTCAGTATTAGAAAATTAATTTTAACAGCTGCATAAACCCAGGCTGGAGTTAGAACACCCTCAGGCCACATGTTAATTGTTTCCATACCTGCCAAAGGAGAAGGGGGTGGCAGAGGATGAGACGGTTGAATGGCATCACCGACTCAATGGATGTACACTTGAGCGAACTCCGGGAGTCGGTGATGGGCAGGAAGGCCTGGCGTGCTGCAGTCCGTGGGGTCACAGGGAGTCAGACATGGCCGAGCAAGCAGCTGAACAACAGCAGCACTCTGGTATCACTGTAAACACCACCATGCAGAAGTCGCTCGGCCTACAGCTTTGCTCTCCTAAGGACAGAGAGGCTGAGGGGCAGTGGAAGGGGAGCAGGAATAAGAGTCCTGTCCTCTCTCCTTCCCCTAATAAATACCGATGAAGGGTCGAGATTGGTGATTGGTTTATTGCCCAGGATATCTCAACTAGCCATGGACACGGCAGGTTTTCTGTAAAGAAATTCATTCATTCCCTGAGTTTCATCTGTTGCTTACTATGCCAGATGCTGGATCTTAGACAAGCGGGTGAATGAAACTGACACAGTTCCCTTCGATGCTGGGGAGGGCCTAGCTGAGGGGCAGCAGTAAGCCCCTCGTCCTCAGGAGTCAGCCCTCTCTTCCCAGGCTCACGGACAGGCTCTGTGGGGTTAGTGTCAGCCCTGCTCTGTATTTGCTGGTTGTTTTGAGTGGTGCCTCCTGGTGGGTGTGGCTTTGTTTTCTGCCTGCTCATCACCCTCCTCCCACTCCCATCCCTTTGCTTTTAAAAAATGTTTTAAGTTAATATATACTAGAAAAGATTTTTCAGTCTAAGGAAGACTTTTTTTAAAAAAAGGAAAAAAATCTAGAAACTTCCTTTTTAAAGCTATAGAAAGCTGCCTTTAAAATAACTTTTTTGAATAAGCTTACGTTGTTAGAAAGTAGATTGGTTTAAAGAGAAGCGTTAAATAATTTGATTTTTTTTAAAGGAAAGCAGTAAATCAGAGACTAATGCTTGGAAACCACAAGTCCTCCCAGCGCTGATGTTTTGCAGTTTGATTGACCGTGTCAGATGAGAGTCAAGAATCCGAGTCTCCCCTCCCTCCGGCCCATCAAGTGAATGGGCCTCTCTTCTCATCTCTGTTATAACATCTTCAGAGATAATCACGCCTTTTCTTTCTCGTCGCTGGCTGGGTACCAGAGTGGGGAAGTTTTTCTAGCCTGGGCTGATCACAAGATTTTACTTCCCAGCCGGTCTGCCGCAGCTCTTCCCATGTGACTCAGTGGGGGCAACCCCACCCCAACAGACCAGCTAAACCCCGTGCCTGGGGAGCACTCGACATGCACAGGTCGGGTCCTCTTTGAACTCCCTGCGGTCGTCAGCAGTGGGGTGATGGCACAGGAGGGCGGGCGGGTAGAGGGTGTCCGTGTGCCACACGCAGTGTGCTGGCAATCCAAGGCAGGCAGGCTTCTCGTCCCGTGCAGGCTCAGAAGGCGTGGGGCGGACCTCAGCCCTCCCCTCCCCTCGGTGTCAGTTTCTTGCACGTTGTCACGCCAGCTAAGTGATGAGCAGTCAAGGGAAGAGACTGGATCTCCATCCGCTTGTGACTTTGGTGGTCCCCCGATGCACCGTGATGCTGAACGAATGTTTGAATGAAGCATTTGTCTGTTCAGCAGATGGACCAAACCCCAGCTGGGGCCAGGCCCGTGTGCTTGATGCTGGACGATTACAGAGGAGCCAGGTATCCAGTTGGCTTCCGAGGACATGAGGGTAGCTGTCTAGAAACTATGAAATCGTGTGCGGGATCACAGCTCTGATGCCCAGAGTGAAAGCAGTAAGTGCCCAGACAAGATGACGGATAAAGCCCAAGAGAGCTCAGAGAAAAGGTGGAATTCTGTCTTCCAAAGCACCATATGACGAGGGTCCTCTCAGATGGGTAGGTTTTAACAGAGCAGAAACTGGGGGTTGCCTTGGGTCTTTTAAGTCCATGGGGTGGAAAGAGAGATGGAAGCTTGAGATTGCAAGGTGGTCAAGGGATGTTTAGAGCCAAGCGGGAGAATCGGTCGCTGTGCTTGCTGAGCTCAGGGCAGACAAAGGCGAGTGTGATACAGATATGGAGGGTGGCTTAGTGTATAGAGGGTCTGGAAAGACAAGCCAGGTGTCGATGTCTTCTACAGACTGTAGGAGCCCCTGAAGGGATTGAGATTGTTGTTTTGACTCAAGGAAATGGTGGCATTGGTCCAGCCCGCCCCAAAGAAAAATTCCACAGCTGGGCATCCAGGAGGCTGGAGGCAGGAGGCCAGGGAGTAAGAAGCTCAGGCCACGCAGAGGCAGTGGGAGGCACTTGGCCATCGCTTCCCCTCCGTGACCCTCGCCCATGACCCCGCAGTTCTCCAGACTGAGATTTTCTTATTTTGTCACTGGCCAGTGAAAACACTGGCGCTTCCCCCATAGCTCAGTGGTAAAGAATCCTCCTGCCAATGCAGGAGGCATAGGCTTGATCCCTGGGCCAGGAGGATCCCCTGGAGGAGGAAATGGCAACCCATTCCAGTATTCCTGCCTGGAAAATCCCATGGACAGAGGAGCCTGGTGGGCTACAGTCCCTGGGGTCACAAAGAGTCGGACACGACTGAGCACTAGGTGAAACGTTGGGTCCTCAGGCTGGGTCCTTCCAGCCGTCACACTTGACACCATAAAAGCAGCAGTTGGGAAGTGGTGCCCACAACAGCGAGGTCCCTCCCGTGCACCCCGTGGAGCCCATGTGGGGTTGAACTTGATCACCAGCTTTGGGTGAACAGAGTTAGGCCTTGAACATGGACAATTGCCAGCCCAGTGTGCACAGAGCCTGTTCTAGAAGCAGGTGCAGCTCTCAGCAGCTGTTCACCCAGGAGATGTAGTCCCCTGCTCGGGAGGTGCCCAGGGGCCAGGACGGATGATTCTGCCCACGAACCTCAATACTCTGCACAGACAGCCAGCTGCGGGGTGCTCTGATACCTCCCTCCCAACGCTTATCTCCTAAGTTAAGGTCCTCGTTGAACCAAAGCAAAATACGTCGTAGACAGACACTGGAACAAGCAGCTGGGCTCCCCGTGGTCCCGATTCTCTGATGGGACCGTGGGCTTCACCCCCAGAGGAGGCAGCCCTTCTCCAGGCCACACCAGAGGGCAGCGGCGTGGTCCTTCATCTCCGCTCCAAGTGCATGCAGGACGCAGAAAGTTTCTGAAGGTGAGAGGAAGCGCCCCGCCCCGTAGCGGGAAGGTTCAAATTTCCCTGCGCAGGACGGAGCTCTCCTACCTGGAGCCCATGCGTTCCCAGCCAAGAGAGCAGAAGCCAGGAAGGGACACCAGTCACGTGCTGCCTTTTCACCTGGGCTGGTTGCCCAGACTGGCCAAGGTCAGGGTCAGGAGGTCAGGAGGCGGAGGGAGATAGGGTGCTGTTTAGGCTGGGGGATGCATCTCCCTCTCCGGCTGTTGGCGGGCTGTTGGCGTTGGAGGGAAGACGGTGTTGAAGAGGCTGTTGTAGACGTTTCCAGGCGTGCAGACGGGCTCACACTCGCCTGCTGGGTCACTCCCAGCCCGCTTCCCTCAGGGCTCTGCCTCCATCCCAGGGAGGTACCCATAAAGCTAGGTTCCTCCCCACAGCCTTGGCCGGGCCTGTGGGCCTCTCTGCGGCAGCCGGCTCAGCCTCAGCCCCGGGGATTGGGTTTCTTCTGGCTGCTCGATGGAAGCGGATCTCCTGGGGGAGGGAGGGAGTGTAGCCCTGGTTGACTTTAGTCCTCGGGATCACGCTCTTTCTTGGGCAGAGAGTTGGGGGGTGGGGAGGTGGTGTCAGACAGGATGAAGTGTGTGTCCACAGAGCCTGCTGACTGAGGCTCCCTGGAGCCGGTCGAAACTCGTGCTTTCTTTTTCAGCCGGAGGAAATCTGATGAAATCCACATGATACTCCCACTCCAGAAATTAAAATCCGATGTGGAGAGTGAGTCATCTTAAAAACAAGGCATGACGGGAATCCACCCAGGGGAGGCCGAGGGCCGTCTTGGCGCCCGGGACCTCCCGCAGCAGGGGTCCAGGCCCAGCGCCTGCCTCATGTGCCTTCCCGGGCCGGGTCACCCAGCGGGCCCAGTGCTTGGCTGGTGCACACACTGGGGTCCCGACTGTAGGGCGTCTGCACGCCACAGATGCTTCTGTCCTTTTTCCTGGTTGGTTTTTGTTGCACTTCTGTATAATTTTATTTCATTGATTTATTTTTTGGCTGTGCTGGGTCTTTGTCGCTGCGCGGGCTTTCCTCTGGTTGTGGTGCCCAGGTTTCTCACTGTGGCTCTTCTTGTTGCAGAGCATACGCTCTAGGCCTTGGGGACTTCAGTAGGCGAGGCACGTGGGCTCAGCCGTTGCAGTTCCTGGGCTCTAGGGCCCAGGCTCCGTCGTTCTGGGCTTAGTTGCTCCACCGCTTAGGGGATCTTCCTTGATCAGGAATCGAACCTGTGTTTCCTGCATTGGCAGGCAAAGTCTTTACCGTGGCACCACCAGGGAACCCCACTTTGTTTCACTTTTTAATTGTTCGTCGGGCAGAATGTTGGCACATAGGCCCCCACAGTAGTATTCTGGGATGCCAGGATCCTGGGAGTGATGAGTACCCTGGGGTAGCTGAGCAGCTATGTGTGGGTTCCTGACTGTGCCACCAGCATCTGTAAATAATTGTGTCCTTGTACAAAGGTGTTGGCCGTCCAGAGGCCAGCCCCCTAGTTACCAGGGAGGGAGCTGGCAGCGGGCTCCTTTCTCTCTGAATGAATTGGCCTGTATATAAAGAAAAGGAAACCTCATTAATTGTGAGTCAGACATTAGTAAGCTTTAATGCTCCCTCCTGACTCTCAGACCTGACTTCTACCTTGTGGGGGTGATCCCTGAGTCAGGAAGATACCATGGAGAAGGAAATGGCAACCCACTCCAGTATCCTTGCCTGGAGAATCCCATGGACAGAGGAACCTGGTGGGCTACAGTCCATGGGGTCCCAAAGAGTCGGACACAGAGCAACTATCACTTTCACATATGTGCAGGGGCCACTTAACCCTTGTTGGGGATTGGGACTTTCAAAGGATACTATCCCAGGTTGTGTGCTTAGTTGCTCAGTCCTGTCCGACTCTTTGCGACCCCGTGGATCATAGCCAGCCAGGCTCCTCTCTTCGTGGGATTCTCCAGGCAAGAATACTGGAGTGGGTTGCCATTTCCTCCTCCAGGGGCTCTTCCTGACCCAGGGATCAAACCTGCCTCTCCTGCATTGGCAGGCAGGTTCTTTACCTGCCAAAGAGCTCCAACGCTGTATTCTTTATTTAAACATAATTCATTCACTCATTTATATTTGAGAGCTTGCTCTGTACTGGCTTATCACAACCCAGGGGGCCTCAGAGAGCTTTACATTGTCTTGGAGAAATCAGGCTGGAAACGGAAGAGCATGGGCTTTATCTGGTGTTGATAAGGAGAGTAGAGAGTGGGGTGTCACAGACCCCTGACTGCAGTGAGGGGTCCAGCCTGGCGAATACTCGGCAGGGGCCCGCCAGGATGCAGGGACAGCATGTACACAGGCCCTGGGATGGGAGGGAGAGAACAAGAAAAGGACCAGAAAGCCAGCGGGGCCCACAAGGTCACTGCGAGCATGAAGGAAGGCCTGAGAAGCTTTGGAGGGTTTTGAGCAGAGCCCCGACTAACTGTTTTGAAGGAAGTCCTGACTGCTGATGGAGGGGTGGATTACGGGAGCGCAGAGCTGGAAGTGTTAGATCTGATGGAAAGGAGCCAACCACGGTATTGAGTTGAAGGGGGATGGTGGCCGGAGCTTCCGGGGGTGGGGTGGGGTGTGAGCAGGGGGAGGGACGGCCCTGGGGAGTGACAGGGGCTTTGGGGCTGGTTGAGTGAGCCCTTCTCCTGTTGACTAAAGGTAGCGGCTTTGGGGAGGAGGTTTGGCACAAACCCGGAGTTGGGTTTGGACTGGGAGGGTACAGGATGCCTGCTAGTCCTGAGGGGAGCCCCTGGTGGCCTCGTCTGGAGTTTGGGGCCACTTGTCAACCGAGCGGGAACCCCGCCATGTCCAGCTGTGCTGCGAGACCACCTGGGCGTTTAGCGCTCCTTAGAGGCTTTCTCTTTCAAAGAGACACAAACACACATATATTCAAACCTTCATTCCTGACACATCCCTCCTGGAGAGGCGAATGATGGAGGCTTCCTAATATTACTTCCCTAATTTTATAAAATGTTTCATTTGGGACATTTTCAAACACATGCCTAAATAAGATAATAGTAAAAGGAATACATAAGGAAAATAATAATGATAAAAAATAATAAAGTAGAGAAATGGTAAAAAAAAAAAAAGGGAGAGAAAGCATAATGTATAGTAATATATAGTAATAGTATGAAAAGTGAAAGTCGCTCAGTCATGTCCAACTCTTTGTGACTCCATGGACTATACAGTCCATGGAATTCTCCAGGCCAGAATACTGAAGTGGGTAGCCATTCCCTTCTCCAGGGGATCTTCCCAATCCAGAGATCAAACCCAGGTCTCCCACATTGCAGGCGGATTCTTCACCAGCTGAGCCACAAGGGAAGCCCAAGAATACTGGAGTGGGTAGCCTATCGCTTCTCCAGGGGATCTTCCCGACCCAGGGATTAAACCCAGGTCTCCCACATTGCAGGCGGATTCTTCACCAGCTGAGCCACCAGGGATGCCCTGGGAATAGTATAACAGATGGTAAAATACAGTGTTGATGAGCCTTGGTGAACTCACTGCCAAGCAGATCAGAGCACCAGGCCATTTACCCCCACCTTATTATTATTATTATTTGAATAAAGCAAGGACTAATTCAGGGGGCGTGGCTCTTGACCTTGGGCCACTTGAATCGGAGGCTCCTCCAGGAGAGAGGAGCAGAACTCCTCTGCTGGTTACAGGGCTGAGGCCAGCCTGTGAGTCAGCTCGCAGGGCCGTGGAGAGGAGGGTGGAGCCCTAGGAGGGTGGGGAGAGAGAAGACAGTTTCCAGGAGGCACGGGGGAGGGTACCGAGCGGGCTCCAGGGGCAGAAGGTGCAAAGGACATGCAGGGTGGGCGGAGGAGTGGTCCCCGGTTCACGCGGGGTGGAGGTGAGTAAACCCGGATGCCCAGGTGAGCCCAGGTGAGCTGCACGATGCGGGTGCTCTGAGTACCAGGGCGGGGAGTCCACCTTCGAAGTTTTAAATGCAGCAAACCACACCCGGCGGGGTGCGGGTTGGGGGGTGCAGTTTGAGCTGGAGGGACCTTTGAGAAAATTAAGGGCATGGGCTTCCCTGGTGGCTCAGATGGTCAAGAATCCCCTTATAATTCAGGAGAGCTGGGTCCGATTCCTGGATCAGGAAGATCCTCTGGAGAAAGGGCATGGCAACCCACTCTCAGTATTCTTGCCTGGAGAATCCCACTGACAGAGCCTGGCGGGCTACAGTCCATGGGGTCGCAAAGAGTCGGACACGACCGAGCCCATTTCCATTTCATTTCATTTTCATGGATTGGACCAGGGCAGTAATCAGGGGTCTGACAGCCAGGAGCAATAAAGTGAGCTGTAGTGTTAGGCAGGTGGGAAGCAGGGAGCGTTTTTGCAGCCGAACCTCCTGGAGCCCTCCTGGCTGGGTGGGGTGGGGGAGTGCCTCCAGGCATCTCTGGAGGAGGAGTTTCAGAGCCTCACCGTGAACCCTCACCCTGACAGTGTCAGGTCGGGAGGTGCCGGGAGGACACACCCAACAGGCGTGGCCCAGCCCAGCTCTTTCTCTGCTGTGAAGTAACATCCCCGAGGTGAAGGCTGGTGTCTGGGGTGGATGTCAGGACTGCCCTGGGGAAAGTAGCCTTTCCGGGCTTTCCATGGGGCATTGAGCACCACGGACCAAAGGGCCCCGGTCCCAAGGAAGGGCGTGAATGAGCGCGTTCATCCTCCTGTGAACGAGGCTCCTGGTCATTGGGGAATCAGGCCTCAGTCCTCAGCTCTGGCTGGTACGTGGTGACGATGTGAGGACCACACAGTTGGTGGCTTCCAGGTTCCTTCCACGGCAGCCGCAGTGAGGGGTGTCTGTACTTTACAAGGACCACAGGTCTCTTACTGTAACTGCCGGCACGCTTTCTGCCTGCACTGGCTCGGGGCCATGGCTGTATCTGCCATCGATAACACAACAGAAACAGGGATCAGCCTCCCCAGCTCCCAGGAGTGTTCTGTGGTTTGCTCTCCTGCCCACCCTGAGGCCCTGGTTCCCCATCAACTGCCTTCTTGGCAGCGACAGGGGCTGCGGGAATCCGATCACTCTTAAATCTCTGCTTTTCTTGGCTGCTCCCACGAGGCCGTGTGTCCTCTTTGGGCCTCAGCTGACTTTCTGGCCACCAGTCTCCCAGCCCTGTGTAAAAGCCCATCCAGACTTCCTCCAGCTCCTCTGTCGAGGACATGGCGTCTGCGCAGGGTTCTGAGGGGGTGGGGCTTGTCTGATATCCCCTCTCTGTTGCCAAGTCCACTTGCGTCTGTCGCTGGCTTCTCCTAAACTGTGTCAGCAGTCTTCAAAGACAAAACAGCATTGGTGCTTCCAGCCGTGTCATCAGCAGCCGAAGTCATCTTTCTGGATCAGAAAGCTTCGGTGGCTTTCCCGTGGCGTCCAGGGCCGAGACTGGCCCCTGCCCTGCCCCTCCTGCGGTGCTCAGGCGCCGTGTCCCTCAGACTCATGGGCCCTGCTCTGCCTGGCACTGATTCCTTGCACTTCATAACCCTGGGCCCCTTCCCCTACTCTGGGCAGCCAGCCTGCCTCTGGGGACCCTCACCGGTCCCGCAGGCCCTGGGGTCCTCGGAAGCAGTAAGGCCTCATGACTGAGCCCATCCTCACTTTTATTTATTCCGTCCTCTAGATGCTTCCCCAGATGTGAACGGCGGCTCAGTGATGCTCCAAAAGGGAGGTGAGGGAAGGCAGGGGGTGGGGGCAGCTCCTCTTTCATCCTGATCTCTCAAAGCTTGGTCAGGGTGAACTGCCCTGGGGAGCCCCAGGGATCCTGTTTCCAGGAGCACACCGCTGCTGAAGTTCCTGGGTCCTGACCAGGAGCCTGTGGGTGGGAGGGGCATTGGACTGGGGGGCGTAGGGCAGGAAGTACGTCCGACTATGAGCGTGACCCCGAGCGCCGTCCCTGGTGCTGCTGAGTCCTGGGAGCAGCCTAGCCCCGGGGGGAGGGCTGGCAGGTTCCACAGCTGATGGCATCTCCTGGCTTTAACCAACCCCCACCTCCTTTCCCTGTTGCTGCTTCCCCAAGAGGCCGGGAATCCAGGTAGGAATTGTCCTTAGTTTGAAAAAAGCCCACCTGTCAAACACAGGTTATGGGCGCAGAACCATCACAGAGTTCTCCCCGCACCAATCCGCCCGCCCACAAATCCCATTTCATCCTCCGCGTTGATTCCCTCCAGGAAATGAGGCTTTGACTTTTGGATCCAAAATGTTTTCACGTCCTCTCATCTCAGGGCCCTAGGCTGCCTGGTCACCGGCCATCCGGTCCGGCTCCGACGGCCTCTGCACAGTTGTGTGGCCTCCGTGGCTGATGGGGAAGTGGGGCTGTGTCCCCACCTCTGGGTTGGGGGCGGGCAGGGGGGCAGGAGACCAATCCCGGGACTGGCTCAGGCCCTCCTGCTTCTAGTCCAGGTCCCTGCCACCGTCCTCTCTTGTGGAGGCCCAGCTCAGTTCTCCACAGAGAGGAACCCGGGCATGGGCCAGGGGGGTCCGAGCACGTGGTCAGTTGTAACATCACAGGGAAGGAATGGAAGTCATGTGGGAGCCACTTGATCAGGGAAACCGTCCAGGTGCTTCACCCTGTCATCCTTCAAATATCTGGCGTGCCTGTGAGTGCCGCTTTGTGTGTGTGAGATGGGGCAACTCTGGAGGCTGCAGGACACCAGGATGGGAGGCGGGTGGGAGGGACCACAGTCTGGGCTCAGGTTGGGCCTGCTTTTAGGGAAAGTGTCCCCCAGGGGAGCCGGCCGCTCCTGACCTGCCCCTTGTGCACACGCACGCCCCGCCCCCGGCCCCGGATCTTGGGTTAAGGGCCCCATTCCTGGCTGTCTTCTCGCTGTGTCCTCACCTCACCCGGCAGGCAGCAGAGAGAGAGAGGCAAGCTCTCTGGGGTCTCCTTCTGTAAGGGCACTGATTCCATCCGATTTATCTAACCTCACCCCATCCCCTCCTCCCCTTCTCATCTCTAGATATCCCTCCAGAGTGGCAGAGCTCTGACAAAGGAGATGCATTCAGCCCACAGCCAGCCTTCTCCCCAGGGTGCAGGAATGTGGCATCCTTTGAGACGGCCCGGACTGTGCCCTTGAGCCACTGCCCGTGGGTCACTCAGAGCCAGGACTGGGGCTGCTGATGGGGGCTATGGAGGCCGAGGCAGGGGGTCCAGGAGTCACGGGGTCCGGCCCCTCATTCTCAGCACCTTCCCCATGTTATCTCTCTCTCCTTCAGACAAATCAGGACAGCACTCTCCCTGTCCCACGTTACCAACATGAAAGCGAACCTCGTGTGAGGTGCTCAACACGGGCTGCTCCCCAGCAGACAGCACACATGCAATCTGGGGCTGCCTGCTGCACACAGAGCCTGGGGCCAGGCTCCGTCCTGCCCACTGCAGCATCGCTGCGCTGGGCGGTGCTGGGGCTCCAGGTCCCGCTCATGAGTAAGGGCGACCCTCCTGCGTCAAGACGATGCATCTCCCGCTGTCTGTGCACGGAGCAATCCAGGAACAGGGGCCCTGCGGCCAGGGTTCGTGAACCCAGCTCTACTGGGTGAAATTCACTTGCCCTTGGTTGCCCGCTGAGCTGAGTGCGGTGGTCGCCCGTGGCCAGCCGGAGCAACATCGGCCCAGGTCTGCTCTGGGAGAGCGTGTGACCTTCCCTGCTCTGACGTTGACTCCTGGATGGTCCTTTCCTGTCCGTTGGTCCAGTTGCCTTGTTCATCTCCAACCACCACCCCCTCCCCTGCCACACACACACACACATACACACACCTGGGTGCCCCTTTCCAGGAAAACCGAGGCTTCCGAAGGGAAGCTGTGTTCTTTCCCACAAAATCTTCCTCTCCCGGTGTGCCATCAGCATGGGGACTCAGTGAATGCAGCGCGTTCCGTCTGCAGAAGTCACACGAGAACACCTTGCCTGCACAGGTGCCCACGTGTGTGTTGTGTTGTGTTTATTTGGGGGTCCAGGGAGGATCTAGGGAAGTGTCTGGGCAGGGAGCGGGGCCTTCACAACCACTGCTGTGATGCGGAGCACGGCCCGCCCGGGGCTGGAGTCAAGGGGACCAGCCACTTTCTGCACACACTGAGCTCTAGGCCCCCTTCCCCGAGCCCTGGAACCAGCAGCGTGGACAGATGCAGTTTTGTCCTTCTCTTTGGCTATAATGAATGGGCCGGCCAGGTGCTCGAGCAGATTTCACAAACCTCATTGTGGCCCCCCAGCAAGAGGGGGTGCACAGAGCAGGCCAGGGAACACTGCTGGGACTGTGTGCACGCAGAGACCCATGAGACAGGCATAAGGGGGGCACAGAAGCTGGAGCCTGAGCCCTGCTGTGTTCTCTTGGGCCAGGAAAAATGACACGGCCTCTGGAAGAACGAGGATTCCCTCTTGCTGTTGATTTGCTCTTTAAATCCGTGTCTTTTCACTTGCTCCAGGGAAATTTCTCTTTCTCTTCCACCCCTCACAGGAAGAAGCACATTGCCAAGCTGACACCGTCGTGCAGCATGGTTGCCTGAGACAGCAGCTTCCACGCTCGCTGGAATAACTGGAGGGAGAAATATGAAACCTTAGCCCATCCGCCTGGGGAAAAGCGTTTCAGAATGGCGGCTCAGCGCATCCGGGCTGCCAACTCTAGCGGCCTCCCGCGGTGCAAGTCCGAGGGGACCCTGATTGACCTCAGCGAAGGGTTTTCAGAATCGAGCTTTAATGATGTTAAAGGTGAGCTCCCGGGAACGGCGCTGGCTCGGGGAGAAAACGCAACATACGAGCGCTCAAGACCCACAGACTCTCCTAATTACAGGCTGCCAGGTTTCACATTCAGATAACTGAAGCTGAGCTGCCTAAACTTCATCAGGTTATGAATTCAGCCCTGGAACGACAACTTCATGTTTGATTTGGTTTTGATGTGCAGGGAGGTTGTTTTGAATTTTCCCCTTAGTAATGAAACAGCTTCTTAACGAAGAATATTCTTTCTCTTTGCGTGAGTTTTGGTGACATTAAGACAAGAGCGTGGTGGAACAGAGAACCGGGGGGGAAGGAGAGTGTGGTGAGCCAATGAGGTCCTGAGAGCCACTGGAGAATGGAAGGGTGGTCTGGGACAGGGGTCAGCATGCCTTCTCTGGAGGAGGCCACAGGGTAAATACTTGAATCCTTGCAGGCCATACGGCCTCTGTCACAGCTGTTCAGCTCTGCAGTTGTGCCGAGAAAGCAGTCATAGAAGAAAGTAAACAAGTAGGCATAGCTGTGTTTCAACAAAACTTGACGAAAACCACCACCTGGATCACAAAACAGCTGACAAACCCAGGGGCTAGAGTTTGCCCACCCCTGGTTTAGAGGTGGACCTGGGGTTTAATCACTGAGTCTGGGTTTTCCTAGCAGCTCCATAAAACTGGACTGGTGGTGAAGTCTATTCTTAGGCACTAAAGAGGATGCTGGTGGGTCATTTTTCTCCTAGAATTCATCCTGCCCTCACTAGCCATCATGGTGTGTCTCCTGTGAGGTTCCTGGCATCTTACATTTCATCATCATCATCACCATCATCAGTTGACTTTGCCAGTGAATCCTGTTGAAATGATCCACTGTGCTGCCTACAGACAGCTCAACAGCAAAAGCTTTCTCTTTACCT
The DNA here is from genome assembly GCF_001704415.2 of Capra hircus. Taxonomy (NCBI): domain Eukaryota; kingdom Metazoa; phylum Chordata; class Mammalia; order Artiodactyla; family Bovidae; genus Capra; species Capra hircus. The sequence goes on along the minus strand of NC_030810.1, from coordinate 6,169,843 downwards.
TTATATCGTTAGTCCCTGGCACAAAGTCAGCGCTAAATAAATATTTCTTGAGCTAAACTGCCTTCTCCCAAATAAAATCATGACACTTTACCCTGATGTAGTAAACATATGTGCACGTGTCTGCCTTTTCTCTTCCGTTAATCCTCAACTTCTTCTTCTTCCTGTCTGTCCTATATTCTTGTGGCCCTGAGTATAGCTTTAAATGTTCTTCTAAAGAAAAGACTAGCCAAGGAATCATGCGTGTGAGCTCCAAGTCGCTTCATTTGTATCTGACTCTTTGTGACCCTATGGACTGTAGCCTGCCAGGCTCCTCTGTCCATGGGATTCTCCAAGCATGAATACTGGAGTGTGTTGCCTTGCCCTTCTCCAGAGGATCTTCCTGACCCAGGACTGAACCCGCGTCTGTTACATCTCCTGAATTGAAGCCCCAAGGAAGCAGGAGGCTTTATTAATAAGAGCAGCAGACCTATTGGGTATTGCTATAAATAATCGAGCCATTTATTTTTCATAGTCGGGTACTAGGCACTGTTTTCCTTATAACCCAGCTACTCACAGTTGAAGCGGGAAACTGGGAACTTAAGTTGTGGGGTTTGGGCTGGGGATGTTGAAATGAAGAGAAGAGAGCAGAATGTTGAAAGTTGATGATGCTGATCCTAAAAGAATGCTGCAGCTGGGAAGGAAGGCAGGCGAGACAGCTGGGACTGTGAGGCAGGGCCGGTTAGCTTAGGGGGACGGAGTGGGGAGAGACCCCTGGACCACACTCCTGAGGGGGCAACCAGTGGCCCAGGCAGCATTTCAGCCCAGCAGCTCCCTGCACATCCTGATGATAAAGCCAGCTTCAAGGTGGGATCTTATTTCAGGCAAAATATCTGGCACAATATCTTCCACACCTGATAAATGTTTTTTCCTGTATAAGAACCAAGGCAGAAGGGTAGGAAATGTATTATTCAGTAAGTTGAACCTCCTGACACTCGGGGATATTTTTTTGTATTAAAAATCAAGGTACCTGTGAATCTGGGCAGCACTCTCCAGAATTCATTAAGATGGAACTCGATAGGGATTTTCCTGCATCTGACTTAATGGAAGTCCCAGCCTCTTGTCCCCAGGTGTCTGTGGCACTCAACTGATAAAGAGGCAGGTCCTAGAAGGGAGCTCACCCCGCGGTCCACCTCCACACGGTCCCGACTAGAAGGGGCGCGGTCTCCCAACAGATGGCGCCTCATCCTTCAGTGAAGCCTGTAGCCACTCCTCTCCTAAGAAGAAAGCTTGGAATATTAAGTAAAACCATTTTTATTCTTCATTTGCACTGATACATTTTCTCAGGCTACATCCTGCTTAATCGCTTTGGTTTTTAATTTTAAAAAATATTACTGTAAGAGAATTATTCTGGAGGAATGTAATAGGGATATAACTTTTGAGGGAGTCTAACAAGATTTTTAATAGCTGGCCAACTTTCTTTAATTTTCATTTGGTTTTAATTTTTATGTGACACTTTCATGAGATGTGTCAAGGAAACAAAAAAAATTGTTTGTGTTCCTGGAGCCTGTGACTGGAAAACAAAGTAACGGGGAAGATCTTATGCTATCCTTGGACCTCAGCTGACCCAGTTCCCTTCTTCCCACCCCGCCTCGAAGCTGTTATCTTTGGCTTGGCTGTTTTTATTCACTCCCTCCTTTCTGTGTTAAGTGATTTCTCTCCGGTGTGATTTTACAGAAGGGCAAAGCCAGGGGAATACTAACTTTGACTTCAGCCAACACCTTGTTTCAGTAACATGGATGTTGCTTCTCTGCTGTAAGCAACTACTGTGAGCAAGACATACCCTAACAGAGAATACAGCCTAGTGGGGCAATGGAACCCTCCCCCCAAAACCAAAATAAATATGTAGGGACATTTTGTATTGGTTAATGATAAATGCTATGGAGAAAAATTAAATTAGGAGGGGGCTCGAGATGTTTATTGCTTTATATAATTTTTAAACTTTTTATTTTGTATCGGGGATAGCTGATTAACAATGTGATAGTTTCAGGTGAACAGCAAAGGGACTCAGCCATACATATACGTGTATCCATTCTGCCCTGAACTCCCCTCCCATCCAGGCTGTCACATAACATGGAGGGGAGTTCTCAGTACTATACAGTTGGTCCTTGTTGGTTATCCATTTTAAACATAGCAGCATGTACATGTCCATCCCAAACTCCCTAACTGTCCCTTCCCCGCAGTAACTATAAGTTCATTGGTTTTGTGAGTCCTTTGCTTGGACTAAGCATCATTATTTCCGTCACTTCATCGGCATCATCTCATTTAATCCTTACCAGAGCCCACTGAGGATAGATGGTTTATCCATCATGACCAATCCCAGGCTCCAGAGATCCCACAGCTGCTAAAGTGAAAGGGAAAGAAGTTGCTCAGTCGTAATCCAATTCTTTGTGACCTCCTGGACTACCCAGTCCATGGAATTCTCCAGGCCAGAATACTGGAGTGTGTAGCCGTCCCCCTCTCCAGGGGATCTTCCCAACCCAGGGAGCGAACCCAGGTCTCCCGCATTGCAGGTGGATTCTTTTACCAGCTGAGCCACAGGGAAGCCCTAAGGGTGCAGATTAAAAGCCCAGGTCTGCTGATCCCAGAGCCAGATTTTCTCTGACACCCCAGACTTGGTGGTAGGTGACAGCCTCCCCAAGGCCCAGGTACACACCCTGCCAAGCATATCTCTGTAATTTAGTTAGTGTAAATAAATAGAAACTTCCTACCTTATTTCCTGAGACTTTGCTGAAGAAATACAATATAATTCATTATCATTTCCTTTATACAATTTAATTTATTTTTATTTTCTTTAGGAAAGGGAAATGGGCAGGTGAATTTTTTTGGCAGGACTGCCGATTTGATAGACTAGTATGTCTGTTGACTTAGTCATACATTAGACAAGATGAAAGTGTAATTCCACTAAAAATGTCCTGTCTTTGCTTGTTCATTTAAGACAACTAAGAAAATCTGCTTTCATTTATCTGTAACAGGAAGGCAGCAAACTCTGTAAAACAAGGCACAGCTGGGGTGGGGAAGGGGGCCAATATATGGGGTTATTTCCATCAGAAAGAAATGTGTTCATCCTCTTAACCCTAATCCTCTACTTAGGTATATGTACTTTGTCGCCTATGGGAGGTTTTTAATTATCCGTTATTTTTCAAAACACATCCTACTTGTTTAGATGACTTTCTTTTTCTGCTGTTTCAATTGCTGTCTACATTGGTAACACATAGTTGGACACCAAGAGCCATAAATTAGCTTGAGTCAGTTGTTTAAAGTGTTGGCATTTTTTCAGATTGCTTAAGGAGTTGTTCAAAAGAACGTGAATTATGACCGAACCTCAACCTTTAATTTTCAGGGGATGAGAGAGAAGTGATTTCATGGTGTTCTTCTGAACGATTGTTTAAAAGAGGCTGAAAGAGACCCGACTCAAAAATCTTATTTCATATAAACAGTTTGATGAAAAATGGGTTCAACTTGGGAACCAGGAAACGGGTCTGATTATCAAGGGTACGTTCCCCTCGGTTTATGTATTTTATTTGGAAGGGAGAGAGTGGAATTGGTTTTTAGACACAAATAGATTTCTGCTGGAGGGCTTTCCTGGTCTTTGGTTACATGCATTGGGTCATTTAACACTGTTTTTCTAAATCATTTTCAACTTCTCTTTTGACCTAGCAGCAGTCCCAGTAAGTTAGTTGAATCAAGAAAAGTCCAGTTAAAAGGAGATGTTTAAAACCCCAGTTGTCATTCAGTCAATAAGTCATGTCTGACTCTTTGTGACCCCATGGACTATAGCACTGCAGGCTTCCCTGTCCTTCACCATCTCCCGGAGCTTGCTCAGACTCATGTCCATTGAGCCTGTGATGCCGTCCAACCATCTCATCCTCTGCCACCTCCTTCTCCTCCTGCCTTCAGTCTTTCCCAGCATCATGGTCTTTTCCAATGAGTCATCTTTTTGCATCAGGGGGCCAAAGTATTTTTGTAACTTCAGCTTCAGCATCAGTCCTTTCAAAGAATATTCAGGGTTGATCTCCTTTAGGACTGACTGGTTTGATCTCCTTGCAGTCCCAGGGACACTCAAGAGTCTTCTCCAGCACCACAGTTTGAAAGTATCAATATTTCGGCACTCAGCCTGCCTTATGGTAAAACCCAGGACATCGGATAATTCTATCATGCTGATTTGTATTTCTATGGATGGTGGAGAGGCTTTCTACCTGACTTAGACTGTGACTGGGATGTGATGGAATTTGGGGAGGATTCAGCCAGGTGAATCAGACCCCAGATTTCACTGGTTGGTTTCTGTCAATTATGCCTGGCTTGTTGTCTCCATGTCGGGGGTGATGGTTTCCCAGGCTTCTTTTGTGTCTTGGGACAACATTCTGCCTCTTCTTGGGAGCCCACCCTCACCTCCTGTTCTTTATTTTGCACAGTGCCTTCTCCCAGTGCCTTGCTCGTGGACAATCCCACACCCTTTGGAAACGCAAAGGAGGTGATTGCAATCAAGGACTACTGCCCAACCAACTTCACCACCCTCAAGTTCTCCAAGGGCGACCACCTGTATGTCCTGGACACGTCGGGCGGGGAGTGGTGGTATGCGCACAACACCACGGAGATGGGCTACATCCCCTCCTCCTACGTGCAGCCCTTAAACTACCGGAACTCCACCCTCAGCGACAGCGGGATGATTGACAATCTTCCAGACAGCCCGGATGAAGTCGCCAAGGAGCTCGATTTGCTCGGGGGGTGGACGGATGCCAAGAAGGAATCCAGCAAAGCCTACAGTAATAATCCTTTCTGGAGCGGAGTCCAGACGAACCCATTTCTCAACGGGAACATCCCGGCGATGCCCAGCGTGGACGAGCTGATGCCCAGAAGCGCCGTGGACTTGCTCCTCTTCGACACGGGGACATCCTCCTTCACCGAGTCCAGCTCGGCGACCACCAACAGCACCGGCAACATCTTCGATGAGCTGCCGGCCGCCGGCCGCCTCCCCGCGGAGCCGCCCGTCAAGCGGGACAACCCTTTCTTCCGAAGCAAGCGTTCCTACAGCCTCTCGGAGCTCTCCGTGCTCCAGGCCAAGTCCGATGCGCCCGCGTCCTCAGGGTTTTTCACGGGCTTGAAATCGCCAGCCCCCGAGCAGTTCCAGAGCCGCGAGGACTTCCGGGCTGCCTGGCTGAGCCACCGGAAGCTGGCCCGGTCTTGCCACGACCTGGACCTTCTGGGCCAGAGCCCTGGGTGGGGTCAGACCCAGGCGGTAGAGACGAACATCGTGTGTAAGCTGGACAGCTCAGGGGGCGCCGTCCAGCTGCCTGACGCCAACATCAGCATCCACGTGCCCGAGGGCCACGTGGCTCCCGGGGAGATGCAGCAGGTCTCCATGAAGGCTCTGCTGGACCCCCCGCTGGAGCTCAACAGCGACCGGTGCAGCTCCATCAGCCCAGTGCTGGAGGTGAAGCTGAGCACCCTGGAGGTGAAGACCCACCTCATCCTGGAGATGAAGGTGTCAGCCGAGGTAAAGAGCGACATTTTCAGCAAAAGCACGGTGGGCCTCCAGTGCCTGAGGAGCGACTCCAAAGAGGGGCCCTACGTCCCCATCCCTCTCGCCTACAGCTACGGGGACACAGTCCAGGTCCAGCTGGACAACCTGGAGCCCTGTATGTACCTGGCCATCGTCGCCCACGGCCCGAACATCCTCTACCCTTCCACGGTCTGGGACTTCATCAATAAAAAAGTCACCGTGGGTCTCTACGGCCCCAAACACATCCACCCATCCTTCAAGACAGTGGTGACCATTTTTGGTCATGACTGTGCCCCAAAGACCCTCCTGGTCAGCGAGGTCACCCGCCAGGCCCCTACCCCGGCCCCAGTGGCCCTGCAACTCTGGGGCAAGCACCAGTTCGTTCTGTCCAGGCCCCAGGATCTCCAAGTCTGTGTGTTTTCCAACATGACCAACTACGAGGTCAAAGCCAGCGATCAGGCCAAGGCCGTGAGAGGGTTCCAGGTGAAGCTGGGCAAGGTTAGCCGCCTCATCTTCCCCATCACATGCCAGAACCCCAGCGAGCTCTCCGACTTCACGCTGCGGGTTCAGGTGAAAGATGACCAGGAGGCCATCCTCACCCAGTTTTGTGTACAGACCCCCCAGCCGCCCCCCAAAAGCGCCATCAAGCCATCCGGGCAGAGACGCTTCCTCAAGAAGAACGAGGTGGGGAAGATTATCCTGTCCCCGCTGGCCGCCACCACCAAGTACCCAACGTTTCAGGACCGTCCCGTGTCCAGCCTCAAGTTCGGCAAGCTACTCAAGACGGTGGTGCGGCAGAGCAAGAACCACTACCTGCTGGAGTACAAGAAGGGCGACGCCATCGCCCTGCTCAGCGAGGAGAAGATCCGGCTCAAGGGGCAGCTTTGGACGAAGGAGTGGTACATCGGCTACCACCAGGGCAGGGTGGGCCTGGTGCACGCCAAGAACGTGCTGGTGGTGGGCAAGGCGCGGCCCAGCCTGCTGGCGGGGCCCGAGCTGAGCACGTCCGTGCTGCTGGAGCAGATCCTGCGGCCCTGCAAGTTCCTCACCTACATCTACGCCTCCGTCCGCACGCTGCTCATGGAGAATGTCAGCAGCTGGCGCTCCTTCGCTGACGCCCTGGGCTACGGGGACCTGCCGCTCACCTTCTTCTGCCGGGCCGAGCTGGACAGCGAGCCCGAGCGGGTAGCGTCCGTCCTGGAGAAGCTGAAGGAAGACTGCAACAACACGGACAACAAAGACCGGAAGTCCTTCCAGAAGGAGCTCATGATGGTGAGTGGCCGGCGGGGCACGGCTTCGCGGAGGCTGGGGGCCCAGTCTGGCCTTAAAGCCCTGGCACACGCGGGCACAGAAGTGGTTTCCTCAGTCGGTGGGCCCGGGGTCTGGGGCCCCTCTCTGCTCCCGGACACTCACATACACCTGGGGACTGGCATTTACGTGGGCCTCGGGGAGGGGAGCCCCAAACGGCTCAGCGCCACCGGGGCGTGAGGGTCGTTCAGGTCTCCTCCCGCTGAATTTGTGAGCTCCTCAGAGGTCAGAATGCATCTCCCCCTGCCGGATGTGGGGGTTGGGGCACCAGGGGGCCCTGTGTCCACCCGCTCCTGTTTAGATCTCCTGGGAGGAAATCCATCCTTTCCTCAGATCTCCAGGGGGACCTGTGACATGAAAGTTTGGTGAACCACTGCCCCAAAGTCTAGCTTGATCACAATGTGAATTTTTCTCTCTGGTTCTTACTTGAAGGTTCTACCCTCCTCAGTATCATTTCCTCTTCCTCCGTTTTGCTTCTGTTTGATTTGGGGTGACGTTGTGGTTGTTATTGTTGTTGTTCAGTTGTTGTCACGTCCAACTCTTTGCCACCCCCATGGACTGCAGCACCCCAGGCTGCCTCGTCCTTCACTGTCTCCCGGAGCTTGCTCAAACTCATGTCCATCGAGTGGGCAGTGCCATCCAACCATCTCATCCCCTGTCATCTCTTTCTCCTCTTGCCCTTAATCTTTCCTAGCATCAGGGTCTTTTCCAATGAGTCGGCTCATCAGGTGGCCAAAGTATTCTTGGGGCTTCAGCATCAGTCCTTCCAGTGAACATTCAGGGTAATTTCCTTCGGAAAACTCGAGTGAGGACAGCCTCTGTTTTTGCCAGCACAACTGGTAACTGGAATCCTAAGTAGAGAGGGGGTGGTTAGAGCGCCCCCTGCTGGTTAGAGCTTATAAACCAACTGGAAAGCGCCTGCCTTACCCATTCACAGCTTCTCACGGGCCTGGGCTCTGCGCTGGTCACTCTAACTGACGGTGCAGTTACCTGGGAGAAGCTTGATGCCTTCTGGGCATCCCTGGTTGAATTCATGCCAGCAGACATTCTGTTGATTCTTTCTGTAACAGAAGCCGACTCAGTTCCCTTCCCTGTCCCCCAGTACGAACATGCCACTAGTTTTTGTTCCCGTGGGAAGCCGGTGACTCGGTCATAACCTATTTTTTTCCTCGTTCCACCCATTCCACACAGCCCTTTTCACCTCCTATGCCCTGTAAGGTATGACTCCCAGCGCCCCTGCATTTCTGTCGCCTCAACTCCCCTCCTTCCCCCAGCACCTGCCATTCTGAGTGAGCGCCTATTGGAATGGATGGGCCCGGTGTGTTTGTGTGGGTGTGAGGGTGTGTGCGTGGATGGAGGTGTTGCATTCACGTCCCGTGCTGCCGCCTGGGGCTGGGGGGTACAAAAGGGATACGGTCCACGGGGGCATGGCCCCTGCTGCAGGGAGCATGACCGGCAGCCTCACAGGAAGCAAGGCATCAAGAAAGACCCCGTGACCGTGGCCCCACAATAATACAAAGTGTCAGACACACGGAACGGGATAAGAGCCTGACTTTGCCCACAGGAAGGAAACCGGACCTGGAGGTGGCAACCAGGAGGTCACCGAAGGCATCCATCACTGATGGTAGCTTCAGTCGGGGGGATGGGCAACAGAGGAACCTGCCCAGGCCCTGGATGGGGCTCCCACACAGCAAGGAGCCAGGGACCCCCTTCAGGGCTCATCCCGCCAGCCCACCCGTGAGATCAATTCTCGCAGTTTGTGTCCAGCCTGAGTTGCGCGGTGCCCTCGTGGATGGGCCTCATGCAGGGGGGCAGGAGGGAGACACCAGCAGGGATCCTCCTGGATGGTGGAATGATGTGCGTTCATGGACCATGAAGGGTATTTAATCGGTCCTGCCTCACAGCTAGAAATCGTCCCTTGAATGGGGCAGGATGAGTGAACCTGGGCGGCCTGAGGAGGTGGCGCTCAGCTTCCGTTTCCAACTTGTTTCTTTTCATCTTTTTGTTCAACTTGGGGAGCTTTTTCTGAGAGCGGGTTTTTCGGGACGCTTCCTTGGGTTAGTCGGGAGGGGAGCGGGGTTCCATGTGCGACTCGGACCTCCCCCCATCCCCTGCCAGCCCCGCACCCACCAGGACTCCCGGGCAAGGAGGAAATGAAACCCGACCTTGGCAGGAGCGTGGCCCTGGGACGAGGTTGGATTTGCGGTGCCACAGTGGGACTGGTTTAGCAGTGTTTCCCTGCTCCTGCCCTCCCCAGCTCCTCTCCTATCGCCTCATCTTGTGGGCTGGCAGGTTTGAATGGTTGGCCAAACTTCTAGAAACCACAGGCTGATTTATCCCAGCGTGTCTGGGGAGTCGCTGGAAACCAGGTGTTTTATTTCCAGGGACTTAACAAATCACTGGGCAGTCAGGCTTCCTGTGGCCTCAGTGGCTGATTTAACCCACCCCCCTCTCTCCAGCCCTGTCACAGGCAGACCACGTCTTCCCCACCCCTCTCGTTTTGAAGGTAGTTTTCTGTTCAGTTATAACTCCTTGGTTTGGAAGCAATGATTGAATGAATTAAAAGTGGTGAAGGTTTTCGGACAGTACATTTGCAGGCAGAGGAGAAGAAAAAGGAACCGAGGACTGAGTTGCCCAGCCTCCCGCTGCCCTGAGAACAAGGTCCAGCCCCTTCCTCTGGCCCACAGGCCCTGTAAGACCCGGCCCCGCCTGGCCCGCCGCTGGGGGTCGTACCTGCCGCTGCACACCAGCTACACCAGTGGCCGTTTCTCCGTGTCTTGGACGCACCTGGCCGCCCCTGCCCCGGGCCTCTGCACGTGCTGTTCCCTCTGCCTGGAATTCTCTCCACTCCAGCTTCACGTGGTTGCGTTTTATGTCCTTCAGATCCGGCTCAGATGTCCTTGTCAGACCTTGCCTGCCGCCCCCGATGAAGGGACCTGGCGCCTCTGGGTCACTGCGCCAGGCTCCCTGTGTTACTCCCTGTGTGTAGCTTTGTCCTCATGGCGCTCTCAAATCCGAAATGCTCTTGTTTACTCGTGTTCACGGTCCTTATCATGAGGCTAATTGGGTATGAACTCCACGAGGGAAAGGATGCTGGCGCACAGGTAACACCCAGATACCTGATGCGTGAGTGAACGCGTGATGCAGGCTGAGAATCTGACCTGGACGCAGTCTCCTGAGGCCGGGTGTGTTTCTGTTCTCTGGTTCCGTTCCCTCTTTCACCGTTTTAGTGCATCTGTTCAATATCAGAGCTGGTCCAGCAGCACCTTATGTAACTGTGACCTCCAGCTGTTTCTCTGCGGCCCTGTCTCACCCGCACGGTGTAACCACCGTGGAGAGCACCCCTCTGTCCCCGGTCTGCCCAGCTCTGCAGTAGAGGCCCTACCTGTCTGTGACAAAAGATGGCCGTCCAACAGGGGTGACGCTACCGCCACCCCGACTATCATGGACGTGGGGGGAGGCAAGGAGAGTAGCCAGGATGGACAGAGCTCGCGGAGCACCCCCAGGCATGAGAGAGCTTTGAACGAACCCCCTGAGGATTGCTTGGCTGGCGGGACTTGTGGTTGGGAAGGTGCTGGAAGAGGCACCACATATTTGAAGAGCTTCTGAAGTCAAGGTCTGTTGTCAGAAACAAGCCAGGGGGGGCTAGTGGCGGGCATATGGCTGCGGCTTCTAACAGAGCTCGGAAGAGCCGCCCCGTCCAGCCAGGGCGGGTGTTTGTACTCCATGTGCATGAAACATGTCTCGGGTGTCTGCTGTGCCCTTATTTGGGGGTAGGGTGTTGCGCCTTTCCTTGAGGGAGACGCAGAGTGAACACCCACAGGCGTGCAGAACCGATCAGTGATGGCCCCGAAGAAAAGATCCCCTTGACGTGAGTGGGCCAGGGAAAGGCAAGTGTGGGGGGCGGGCTGACACGGGGGATGGGCCGTGGCCCACCCAGCAGAGGGGGGCTGACATGGGAGGTGGGCTGCAGCCCACCCAGCAGAGAGGGGCTGACACAGGGGATGGGCTGTGGCCCACCCAGCAGAGAGGGGCTGACATGGGAGGTGGGCTGCAGCCCACCCAGCAGAGAGGGGCTGTTGGGTTAAAGGCGTAACATGGGCAAGGGCTAGGGGTGCAGGGGACAGGGGGTGGGGTAGCGCCAGAGGCTGGGCTAAGGTGAGATGACCGCGTGCTGATGGTGGGGGTGGCCCAGGCTGGATGACGCTCATGCTTTATTCCTTGAGGGTTGGGCCGGGGGATGGGGTAAGTGTTTTAGGGGACAGGAAGGGGACCCAGGTGTGTCCTTCTCCTTGGGGACCCACCCAGCTGTGTTGTTGTACCTTGTCACCTCCCAGCCTCCGAGCCACATGGCTGACAGGCAGTGCCCTCCACCCCCGCCCCACCCTTGGCCTGGCCCACCTTGGCAAGAGGGCGGGCAGCCTGCGAGGAGGCCCTGGGCTTTCTCTCCGTCCTGCCGTGCTGGGTGGGGGTCGGATGGCTCCGGGTCTGTGCTGTGGCCCAGAGGGGTGGTCCCCAGGCCACGTGCACAGCCATGCTGACCTTCAGAGCCCCCCGGGGTCCTGGGTCTGGCCCGCTGCTGTGGCTCATCCCAGTTTTGTTTTTTTTTCCAAAACGAAGATAGTCCTCATTAGAATTTCTGTTTGTGAAGATGGCAGATGCTCTTTTTGCATGGTTATTTGCCAGTCCTGAGAAACAGCAGCAGAAGGCCCCCACTCCGGGCCCGTCTTCCAGAGCAGCCTGTGTTAGCGGTCTGCAGTGTAGACACCATGGATCTTCCTCCGTTCCCTGGGTTTGCCCTGCACTGTCTGTGGTCAGCTTCTCTCCCCGGAGCATGTGAGCAGGCGGCTCTGGGTCTGTGCGGAGCTGCCGCCCCCAGCTGGGCAGATGCTCTGGTCCTCCGTCTCCAGGAAAGCCGTGGCGCCTGGTCTCACTGTTGCCAACGCTGCTCCGAGGCAGGTCCCGGCCCTGCGACTCCGCAGGCTCGTCCCCTCCGTTTCATGACAGCATTCTGCCAGCTGCAGGCGCCCTCCAGAGGAGGAGGAGCCAGCGTTGGCCGTGGCAGCGGGGTCACATTGAGGCGAGCAAGGCCCGAGAGTGACGGGGGATGATTTAAAAGCCCACCAGTGTCCATCTCTGTCTCTGCAGTGACCGGACTGAGTGGCCCCTGCTGGGGGGTGTGCACCCTCCTCGCCTCTTTGAGCCTTGGGTTCCCATGTCTGGGATTTAGTCTTGTTTTATGAGAGTGAGAGGGCTTCCACAGGTGGCTCAGAGGTAAAGAACCCGCCTGCCAATGCGGGAGATGCGAACTCGATCCCTGGGTCGGGAAGATGCCCTGGAGAAGGAAATGGCAACACACTGCAGTATTCTTGCCTGGGAAATCCCATGGGCAGAGGAGCCTGGCGGGCTACAGTCCAGGGGCTCGCGGAAGAGTTGGACGCGTCTGAGCGACTGAACACGCAGCACACGTGAGGCTGAGAAATGACAGAGTGTGTTCTTCTGTTTTTAAGGCATGGATGCTGCTTTTGACACACTTTGTGGGTCTGGGGAAGAGTTTTCCGAGTGCGGTTGAAAATCCAGGTGGGAAACATTGCTGTGTATTTGTTCCAGGACTTGGGGACTACAGTGAGTGGAGGGGAGGGCTTGGCTCCTACTTGAGGACAGTGAAGATTTGGGTGATGGCCATCTGTGTGTGTGTGTGTGTGTGTGTGTGTGTGTGTGTGTGTGGGTGGGTGGGTGGGTGTGTGCGCACGCCCATGTGTGTGAAGGGTGGCAGACAGACCCCTCAGGAACCTAGCTCTGTAAGAACTGGAAATGTTTTCATTTAGCAACACTCTTTCGACGTAAGGCTATTCTTGACTCTGGGGGTTACACCCTGAGGGAGCGGCAAGGAGTCTGCCCTCCGGGCTGGGAGGGAAGGACGGAGAGTTGGCTGGAACTGCAGGAGGAACCGGGCTGTGGACAGGGCGACCTCTCCTGAAGGGGCCTAAGCCAGCAATGAGAACTGGTCCTGGGGCCGCCAGGAGCGAAGCCGTCGGGGTGGGTGGCCAGGAGTCATGGGTGGTGGCGTTGGGAGTCCAGGGGCGGGAGGGAAGGATGCTGTGGGCTCTCAGGGGGAGTTTCTCTGAAAAAAGAGAAAGTTGCTGTAGAATACAAGTCTAGGCAGGTGGTGGTTCTAGGAGTAAGGTCGTAGGTGAAATCAACACCGAGAACCTGGAGAAGCGAATGGAAATAAGGGGAGTGTTGAGATCAGGGAGAGTTGGGGCTGGAGAGGTTGGGATGAAGGAATTCTCTGAAATGGGAGCAAAACTACCTTCTCCCCCGGAAGAGGATGCTGCTACCTACCAGCTGTACACTTAGGGAGGTTTCTGGGCTCTTTCCTGCCAGGTGGTCCCGAAGCCCCGAGGGCACTGATACAGGGAGGAGCAGGGTTGCCATGGTGACTGCCCTTCTGGTGTTTGAACCTCCACAGTGGAAGCTTGGAATGAGCATAGGGCGGAATGATGCTTGTTGTATTCTCATAAGAATGTCTTTTCAAACGGGGATGGGCACCCTGGCCGGAGGGCCAGCTGCTTCTGTAAGGGAAGTTTTGCTGGAACACAGCCGAGCCCACCTGTTCAAGTGCTGTCTGCGCTCTCTCGCCCCACCGCAGTCACGTAGCCAAGGCAGAGACCCCCTCCCTGCCTGCAGAGCCAGAAACAGATCCTGTCTCGCCCTACAGAGCAGGCTTGGCCACCCTGACCTAAGGCACGGTCACTGCAGCTGCTGAGAGTCGAGCTGGGGCCAGTTTTGTGCTTTGCTTCCTTGGGTGTGTTCTGTTCCCTGTGATTACCTGTGTTAACTTGTGTGTGCAGAAACTAAAGAGGTGCCACAGGGAAAACGTTCCAGAACCAGACCCCTGCAGCTGAAAAAATGTAATTTCTGAGATTTGGTGGGCACCCAAAATGCATCCTTCAGAAAAAAAAAATGTATGAACTACCCCTTGGCGATGGTGTGGGCAGCATCTGGTCCCAGCTGAAGCCGCTCAGGGGCCAGAGAGAGGGTTCCTCAGGACCTTTGTCCCTGTTCCCTGTACCCTGAGGAGAGAGCAGCTTTGAACACCCCCACCAGGGATCCCCGAATCAGAAGCAGGTGACTCTGAAGTGTTCTGTTACTTGGAAAACAGGCAGCTGAGCACACACGTGCTGCTGGGACGCTATGAGGAAGCCTGGGAGGGACGTTGTCACTGGGGATTGGCTGGGTCCATCTCAGAACAGTAGGCGTGGCTAGCAGGGGCCCTGCCTCCCCTGTGCCTCTGGGCTCAAACCACACCACCCCAAAAGTTTTCTTTTAATTTTTTTTACTATTCAAATATAGTTGATTTACAGTGTTGTGTTAATTTCTGCTGCACAGCAAAGTGATTCAGTTATACATATAGAGAGAGACATTCTTTTTCGTATTTATTATGGTTTATCACAGAATATTGACTATAGTTCCCTGAGCTGTACAGTAGGACCTTGTTTTCTTTATTATTGTTATTATTCAAGCAAAAGAATTTAAATCCTGAATTCTACCAATATATCACACATCCCCACCCCCCATACCGTGAACATGTTCTGCAGTACAAATCTAGTAAACATTTAATGTTTTTCAAACAATGTTACTTGAAGATATCTAAATTCAAAGAGACCAGTTTCTGAAATGTCTGAATCATCGCTCTGAAGCCTCATGCACGGGTCCTGAAGTCACGTGGTGCCCACAGAGCTGGCAGGGCCATTGGCCTGAGTGCCGGGAAATTTTACCTGCCTCCCCTCAGCCCCCTCGAGCTGTGGGGCCCTGGACAGGCCACCCAGCATCTACAGGGTCTATAAAACAGACCATGCAGCACTCCTGTCCCCTCGAGCTATGAGACCCTGGACAAGTCACCCAGTGTCCACAGGGTCTATAAATCAGACACCATGCAGCCCACACAGTGAGTGGGAGCCGGGGACAGGCTGCCTGGAGGCCAGACCAGCTCCAACACTGGACCCTGACCTCTCAATTTTATCTGCAAACTGGGGTGAGCTTTTCTTCTCTCCATGGGGCTTCTGGGGAGGAGATGAGCCCCGTGCCTGGCTCACCGGAAGGACTCAATGATAGCGGTTTATTTATAAAGACAAAAATCAGAAAAGGACCACATGGTCCTCTCTTCTGGTTTCCCACCTTAAAGCCAGTTGCTAAGCCCTTGGACCCTGGATGGCCTCAGAATGAGCTTATGTTTTAAAGGTAAAGATTGAGGTGCCCATGCATTCTGCGAGCCCTCCTGCCCAAAGTCACTGTCCCTTCATTTTGTTAAGTTCCCCCAAATAAATGTAAAGCTTCAGTGAGAACGCTTAGTCTAAAATAGCTGCGTTCTTTCAAGTAGCAGCCCAGCAGACTGACCTTGCTCAGATGCCAGGCTGCCCACAGCTTCACAAAATGTTTTGAAGCGAACAGCATGTTTGGCTCAGCTGGGGAGGGGCTGGCTGGTAGGTGTCTTGATGTTTTTAGCACTTTTTCTACAGAGCCTTGAAGTGACAGCCTCAGGTGCTTGGACAGAGTGTACAGGAACAGAAAGGAGGCGGGGCCTGGTCTCAGTGTCTCTTCAGTCGCATCCTTGATGTCCGAGGGCCCCAGGGCATCTCAGACCCCATCTCTGGGGGCCCGGAGGCTCCCTTCTGCAGCTATTAGGCTGTAATCCAGGGATCTTCTGGGTGAATGAGGTTGGGGTGAGCCTTGGCTCTGTGGCTTAGGTGGGTCTGGTCCTCACCGAGTCTTTTCCTCCTGCTGAGGCTCCATCCTGGCCACCCACAGTCACCCACTCTGTGCCGACTCCATGGGACCCACAGCCTGACACCCAGCAGACATCCGTGTGGCTTGGGGTGACGTGTGGAGACAGCAGACCTGTGGTTTTGCAATACTGATGTGGATTTATTTCTTTAAGCCAGAAATGTTACTGTGACCCCCGCCTCCAGCCTGGCTGCACAGAACTCCGGGGCAGCAAGCCCTGTGTTGAAAGCCTGCCCAAAGGACCAGCCCCTCACCTGGATGGGGGATGACATCCAAGGAGGGGCCACATGCTGTTCGGGTCACAAGGGGACGTGGCCTGGGAATCTGCCCGTTGCCTCCTTCCCAGCTGACAGCACTTCTCTCCTCCTGACCCCCCGTCCCTCCACAGTTAGTGAGCCCTGTGCAGAGACACATTGGAAATCTGTCACGGTTTTGACAAGGGTGGGGTCCCATCGACTCTGGAGACTCTTGATGGTTTGGCCTCTCTCAGCCTCCCTGTATCCCAGCCTTTTGTGTGTCTCCAAAACCCAAGGTCCCGGATCTCGCTCTGCACTCTAGGTCCCAATCTGAGCCCCCTCTGGCGTCTCTTCTGTGAGTCAGGGCTCCCCACCTGCTGACGTCAGCTTGTCCTGCTCTGCGCCCAGACCGTCCTGCACTGACCATCTGGGTCAAGCGCATCACTCCTCCAGTTTCCCCAGTGGCGGCGGGAACACATGGACAGCCATCATCTCACCCACCCCGCCCATCAGTGTCCTGGGGCTGCCGAGTGGAAGAACCGCAGGCCGGGAGGCTCCAAGCAGTTGAGGTTCATCCTGCCTCCGTCTGGGGCTGTCGCAGGGCTGGCTTCTCTGGGGGCTCTGCAGGGGTCTGTCCATGCCTCTCTCCCAGCTCCTGGGGGCTCCAGTGCTGCAGCTGCATCACCCTGTCCCCACCTGCAGTCTTCCCTCTGTCCCTGCGTGTGTGTTTCTCTCTGCATAAGGACGCCAGCCGCATAAGGACACCAGTCGTTGGATGAGGGGCACGCACCCTAGTCCACCAGGGCCACTGGGTAGCTGGTTCCATCTGCAAAGACTCTGCTGTAATTTATAGTCACACCGGGAGGTTCCAGGAGGGCGAGGATGTGCAGGTGGGGGGACCCAGTACATCCTGTAATCATGGGTTCCAGCAGAGGGGGTGCTCAAGCCACACAGCATCCAGGGAGTCAGCACGTGGTCTCTGCGGGGCCGGCTTCCCGGGCGCCCAGAGCCTGCTCTCAGCCCTGCCTCATCCCCGCCCCTTCCTCCTCAGGCCTTACTGAAGATGGACTGCCAGGGCCTGGTGGTCAGACTCATCCAAGACTTCGTGCTCCTGACCACAGCAGTCGAGGTGGCACAGCGCTGGCGGGAGCTGGCCGAGAAGCTCGCCAAGGTGTCCAAGCAGCAGATGGACGCGTACGAGTCTCCCCACCGGGACAGGAACGGGGTGGTGGACAGTGAGGTGAGCCCGGCTGCCCTTCCCTCCACCTGTCAAATGCAGTGGTGACGGCGTCTACATTAGAGCCTTTTTAGGAGGACAGATGCTGAAGTGTGAAAGCAAGTGCTCAGTGCAGAGGAGGCTCACGAGAGGGAGCACATCCGTCCTTCTCGGGATCTTTAGTTGGGAGCCAGGCCCTGGGTGGTGGCGAGGCTGCTCTGCGGTCAGGCAGGACATTGGAACAGCATCCTTGGAACTGCCGGTCCCTCACTGATCCTGATCTTAAATTACCTTCGGCCCAATTGGAAGACGCAGGATGATGGGGCTCTGCCCCGCACAGGGTTGGGTGGACAGCTCCTGGTGTGCTGTCGGCTTCAGCCAAGGCTGGCTGGGTCCCTACTCAGAGAGTCTGTTTTCTCACTTGTTTTGTGGAGGTCACTTTAAGCTTCTGGAAAGATGGAAAGGCTCTTGAGACCTAGGAAGCAGGAAGTCCCCAGGGTGAGGGCATCCTTTATTAACGTGGCGAGTTTCTAAATAAATGGAAAGTGCTATGGGGGTTGGAAGGAAAGAGGCCCCTTCTGTTGGCTCGGCCACTACGTGGTACTGATAGCTTACAGTGAATGGTGTTGGATTCATGATCTCTGAAGAAGAAGATTTAGCTTTGGGACCAGGGACCAGGCTTGATCACTCAGGTGCTTTTGTATAGCAGAGTTTTATTAAAGTATGAACAGGACAAAAAAATCTTCTGACATAGACTTCCGAAGGGGGACGAAGAGTGCCCCCCACTCACTAGTCTTATCAAGGCCGTATATACTTTTACCAGACCCACTCCCAAATTAAGATGAGAGCAATAAGCATCTTAAGATAACAAGATTAGTAAGAGGGTTCTTGTTAGGAAGAAATATGAACTTGAGCAAGATACTTTGTTCTATTGACTAAGACAAAGCAAAGTAGGGAAAAAAAGCTTGTCCTTTTCTCCTTGAGAGCCCCAGACCCCTCTGTCTTTCTCGGGGACCCTGGACTTCTTATCAACCTACCTGGTAATTGACTCTCAGCACTGCCCACCTGCTCTCACGCAAAGTGCCTTTTTCCCTCTGAAATGTGCTAGCCCAGGATGGGGTCGACTCTGCTTTGGGGATCATGATGCTGGTACTAGGAGAGGTAACTCAGACCAGCTCTCTCACCGTCCCCTAATCTTTGCTCTCTCTTTTGGTTTTGGACGACTGCACCATCCAGGCCATGTGGAAGCCCGCCTACGACTTTCTCCTCACCTGGAGCCACCAGATAGGGGACAGCTACCGGGATGTCATCCAGGAACTGCACATCGGCCTGGACAAGATGAAGAACCCCATCACCAAACGCTGGAAGCACCTCACGGGGACCCTGATCCTGGTAAACTCCCTGGACATCCTGCGAGCCTCTGCCTTCAGTCCCGTGGACCATGATGACTTCGTGATTTGAACAGGTCCCCCACCTCCTGCTGCTCTGGGGCGCAGACCCTCTGTCTGCCCCAGATGCCCGGGCGGGCACGTGGCACTGGGGAGGGAGGGAGGGTCAGCTGCTCAGACAGACCCAGGGGCCCTCCCAGCTGGACCCTCACCCAGGACCAAGCACACGTATGATGTTCCACCTGCCTTCTCCATCGTGGGGGAGGCCCGAAGGGAATTTCTACTGCAGGTAGTTGCCAATCAAATAGCTTTCTATTTGTTAAGTATAAATTTAAATTTAAAATCAGTTTTTGGTTTTTTTTTGAAGTATGGGGGTAGGGCGTACCAGAAAGGTAGTTATCTAATTTTTTACTGGACCCTAAATTAAAAGAAAAAAACACTTCTTAGGGTCAGATACTGTTGAGGTTTTTATGTTCTATAAAGACCTTTTTAAATTATGTGACAGATGTATATATGTATTTAAGGGTTGTGGGAGCGTTTCTGGTTGTCGGACACACTTTGCATTTCACCACTGAACACGGGAAGGCCCTTGTCAGGCGCTGGACCCTTTTGGCTGTGTGTGAAAAAGAAATCAAATAGGAAACGTGGTGTCTCAGTAAACGAGTCCAGTCGGTGCCTGCCCATTCTTTCCGAGGCTGTCCTGGTCCTACGCTTCCCTCCTGTTTTTATTACCTTCCGACCCTGGCCTCGTGTTGCAGGAAGATCAGCCACGACACAGGTGAAGCCTTTCTGAGCCCCTGCCTCTGTGCCCTTCGCCACCCGGAGCCAAGTGGTCCCTGCAGCTCTGAGAGGCCGCGCCCAGCTTCTCCCGGGGGCAGGGAATGCTCGCTGCAGAGCTTACAGCCTCTCTTCTGGGCACAGAGGACACATCACCACAAGCACACCCTATGCTGGTGTCCAGAGACGCCTGCTGGCGTTTGCCAAACTCCACTTCACCTGAAATGGAGCCCTTCTCCCCTCCCAGTCTGTCCGTCTCTCCTCTCCTTGGAAATAAAGAGCATAGGGAAATCTTTAAAGACAAAAAGCAGCATGAAGATTATCTGAGCAGGATGACCATTGTCTGAAAATGTTCTGACAAAATCTGACACTTGGCTGACGGTTGCCTTGATGACTTGATGGCTGGAGATCGCCTTGCTGGGCTGAATTCTGCAGTCGCGTGGTTGCATCATCTCAGAAGAAAGTGAGGGATGGGCATGAAGAAACATCTGGAGGATCAATAGAGTCGATGCCCAGGAAGGTGCTGGGCCACGCGCCGTGCTTACATGAGCGATGCACCATCTGGAATTCCAGAATCTCATTCTCTAAATCTGCTTGCTGGAAGCGCGTTAATTACTTAGTATAATCCATGTAAATCCCTTATTGGGCTAAAACATTTTTCTATAGCTATTGATTCCGATTCGGAAGACCCACAGCTAGAAAACAACAACAAAAAACACTACAGATTTTATGCTGCAAAGAACGAGACACCCCACGATTCCCCTCCCCATCATCCCACGAAATCATCTCACATTCTGCGCGCCACTCTCCGCCTTCAGTCTTCCCAGAGAGCCTCTCTCACTTTTCCCCAAAGAAGAAACAAAACCAGTCGCACCTTAAATGCGGAGATTTTTTTCCTCAGGGGCTTTAAATAGTTTCCTATGCAACGTGTCTTGTAGCACAAATTCAATTGTACGAAAGTTGCAGTAAATTTTCTTTGGATATTTTAACCTAACTGTGTGTGTGTGTGTTTCTGTACCCAACCAGACTTTAAATAAAGCACAAAACCTAGTGTATCTATGCACAGAACAATGTCCCATTTCCCCACTCTGCCCCCCCCCCACCATGGTCAAGGTGACATGACCTAGATGACAGGGTGACATTTGGGTTAGTGAGGATCTTGTTTTCTTGCTGCTGATTTAATTGCTCTTGGAATATAGGCATCTCAGCCATTGCTGACTAATAGGAATCAGTTTGGCCCAGAGTACCCAAAAGTGCAGGTGGCTTGCCTTTTTCTCAGTCTTTTGCACCTGGAATTGGCCAATCCCCCACCCACCGTACACAGCTGAGCGTGGACATCAGGTTAGAGCAAGACAGACTCCCAGAGGCCCTGCCCTCACCTCACTCCCGGAATACCACGTAGCTCAGGGAGAGAACGGAATGGGGTGGGGGCAACCGATGGGGCCCAGCCCCACCTGGAGGTGGTGGGGAGGATGGGGAGGAGGCCAGCCTCCGTTAGAAGTGACTTGAGTCCAAGGTCAAGGGGTAAGCAGGCAGCAGCCAGGCCAGACCAGGGGAACAGGGTGTCTGCAGCGTTGAGGGGGCACAGGGACCACCGGAGTCTGACCCCTCCCCAGGCCTGGGGTGTGCTGAACAAGCGAGAGCCTCTGAGTGCACCTCTGCCTTCCTCAACACCCCTCAGCATTTGCCAAGTCCAGCCCCACCAACCAGAACCAGCCAGATGAGAAAGGGCTCAGCGAGGCCCCCTGACTTACACAAGCTAGCAGCAGAGGCAGCGATTTTAGCCCGGAGCTGCTATCACAAAGTGCCATCTTCTCAGATCTGAAGGCCAGAAGCCTGAGATCAGGGTGTCCCATGGCCATCCCCCTGTGCCTGTCCACACCTCTCTTTAAGGACCCCAGTTATGGGAGAGGGCCCACCCGAATTAAGTGTGACCTCATCTTAACTCGATCTTCTGTGTGTGTGTGTGTGTGTGTGTGTGTGTGTGTGTGTGTGTGTTAGTTGCTCAGTAGTGTCCAATTCTTTGTGACCCTATGGACTGTAGCCCGCCAGGCTCCTCTGACCATGGGATTCTCCAGGCAAGCATACTAGAGTGGGTAACCATTCCCTTCTCCGGGGTGACTTCCTGACTCAGGTAACAAACCCAAGTCTCCGGCATTGCAGGCAGATTCTTTACCATCTGAGCCACGGATCTTCTTTAATGACCTTATTTCCAAGCAAGGTCACATTCACGGGCTATGGGATGGGACTTCCAGCAGATCTTGAGAAACAGAGCTCAACTCGCAGCCCAGCCCCCTATACCCAGGCCTTGGCGGTGGTCTGCTTAGGAGGATGGGGAAGAAATCCAGCTGGATCTGTCTCCAGGGTCTCTGCCTGGTTTAAGCAAAAGCCAGAGGGGCGGCAGGAGGTGAATCTTTACAATGGGAAGCTACTCTGGACAGGACCAGCTCGGTTCACCCAAACCCACTTCCTTCCTGAGCAAACAACTCAAGTGTCTCCCAGTTCAGTTCAGTCGGTCAGCCGTGTCCGACTCATCTCGTGTTTCCCAGCCTCCCTTCAAGTAAAGTGTGGCCAAGTGACTCCACCCACAGGTGGCATCAGCCTGGCCTGTCGAAACTTCTGAGCACCCTTCTGCTCTCTCAATGGAGCAGAAAGAACTCCAGGGACCTAAATGAGGACACAGGTCCTCAAATGACCCCTTCAAACCAGAGTTTACCGCCTGGCCCCTGAGGCTGTGGGGCTCATCGTTAGGGCAGCTGGCGTTCCTCTAGTTTCTGTTTTCTCAGATTACTACTGTTAATGGAAAAGCTGGAGGGGCGAGGGGTTTGCTCTTAAAAGGAAAAATCCTTGTCACACCTGGATGATGTCTGGTAAGTGAAAGTCATTTCCCTGGTGGCTCAGCTGGTAAAGAATCTGCCTGCAATGCAGGAGACCTGGGTTTGATTCCTGAGTCGGGAAGATCTGCTGGACAAGGGAACGGCTACCCACTCCAGTATTCTGGCCTGGAGAATCCCATGGACTGTATAGTCCACAAGGTCGCAAATGAGAACTTAGTCCTGTTCTTTCTTTGAGCACTATTAGTCTGACTATCAGACATGACTGAGCAACTTCACTTTCACTTTTCACTTTCATGCATTGGAGAAGGAAATGGCAACCCACTCCAGTGTTCTTGCCTGGAGAATCCCAGGGACGGGGGAGCCTGGTTGCCTGCCGTCTGTGGGGTCACACAGAGGCGGACATGACTGAAGCGACTTAGCAGCAGCAGCAACAGTCTGAATATGAATGACTTAGTCCTGTTTTTACTGAATAGTCTCTAAGCTGGTCCAAGATGCTCAGATAAAATTTCCAGTCCTTGACGATGTTGATTTTGACATTGAGAATGGTAATAGTTGACATGAAAGTTATGATATTTGTAGTTGTCTTTGAGGACCTACGGACCTCCCTGGTGGCTCAGACAGTATAGAATCTGCTCACAGTGAGCGAGACCCAGGTGGGGAAGATCCCCTGGAAAAGGGAATGGCAACCCACTCCAGTATTCTTGCCTGGAGAATCCCCCTGGACAGAGGAGCCTGGTGGGCTACAGCCCATGGGGTCGCAAGGAGTTGGACACAACTGAGCGACTAACACTTCGAGGACATAACACCCAGGAGAAAGACTACATCGGAAACAGCTGTGCTCCGATTTCCCAAGAAGAGGGCAATTTTGTTCATGGTCCATTCCTGTCTCGGTCTCTCTATCTGACTGCCGTGCAGTCATAACAAACGAGGCATGCGCCAAACCATTTACATCATGGTCACTGAGCCCCCACCCCTCCGGGTAGTTTCAGATCACATGTCCACAGCCACCAAGACTACTTTTAGTCCCGAGACCCTCCCCTCGGTCGGTCAGCAGGTCTCTGCAGCTGCTAGTAGGTCCTCCAACCATTCCTACTGCTGTGCCCTGCACTGCCATGAGGTGGACCAAGAAGGAATTCGAGAAAGGAGAAGGGAGCCTGTTGGGGGATGCGACTCCGAGTATGGTTGTGTATGGGCGGCTCTGAGAAGGGACCCCAAGCTGGAGGGGAAATCCTGAGAAGATTCTGGAAGGGCAGGGGAAAGGGGTTACTAAGAGACACTGCCTGGGGTGTAACCTCTGTCCCCGTGGAGCCCACATGCTAGTGGGGAAAGGGCCAATAACCATGATCAATGCTCATTGGAGGTCAGATGGAGGGAAGGGCTGTGAGGGGAACTAGGGAAACTGTGACCTTAGGGGATGGGGTGGGTATAGACCAGAGAGCCTGGAAGGCCTCCGATGCGGCGCAGTCTGGGGAGTAGTGAGGGCGTCAGTGGGGCTTCCCTGATGGTTCAGCGGGTAAAGTGTCTGCCTGCAAAGCAGGAGACACGGGAAGCTTGAGTCTGATCCCCCGGTCGGGAAGATCCCCCGGAGGAGGAAATGGCAACCCACTCCAATATTCTTGCCTGGAGAACCCCATGGATGTAAGAGCCTGCGTCCGTAGCGTTGCAGAGCCAGACACGACTGAGCGACTTTGCGCGCATGCACAGGTTCAGAGACGCTGGGGTGTATGCTGCTCTACAAAGGGCAGAGAGAGCAGGGCGGGAAGGTGGGGTCAGGGAGGAGCAGCCTGGAAGCCAGGCTAGGCTCAGAGGGAGGGGAAGGCTTTGGGGGACTGGAGTGAGGGGTGACTGACCCGGACAGAGGGTGTTGGTGTGACTAGCCGAGGAGAAGCGGGAGTCCCAAAGGCCCTGCACTGACCTGGATGTCAGGGGCAGAAGGGTGTGGGTGACAGACGGGGAAGGTGGACTCAGTGTGGCTTTGGATTGGACAGCAGCAGTGAGACCAAGAGGGGCTAGTGGCCTCTGAGAACACAGCGGGTCACGACGGGTCCCAACCATCGATGAACAGCTTTACCGGAAAGTGGGGAGGGGATGGTCCAGGAGGAAAGCTACAGGCAGTGGGCATGGATGCCGGGGAGAGCGGCGAGCTCCTTCTGTTTGGAAGCGACAGAAAGACGGAAGACGTCACTGAAAATTTTAGACCAAAAAAAAAACCAGTGCGAAGCTGGTGCAAACGGTGTGGAAACCTGGAAGGACATCCTCCATGTCCTTGGGTGGGCTTCCACCCACTCCCACGACCATTGCATTGACCACTGAGGTTTCTGGGTCACCCCCCCCCCACCCTGCCATTTCTCCAGTCTACAGGGCTCCACCTTGATCCTGGCCACGTCGCCTTTCCCTATACCTGCAACCCCAGCCCTGCCTCCTCAGTGCATCGCCCACGTGGCCACCAGCATGGTCCATGTGGACTAGAAACACGTGCCCCTGCCTACTTACCCCTGACCTTGCATGGCCCCCCATGTTACAAGCAGATGAACAGAGACCTCCCAAATACACAGACCCTCTATGGCCCTGATAAGCTTCCACCTGTCCCCAAGAGATGAGAGGAACAGGGACGCTGCTCAGAGGGCTTTCACGAAAGCCAGATTTACAGAAAGCAAACACCTTTCTGGTCCTGAGATGAAGCCCTCCGTTCCTTTTCAGTGTTAACTAAAGAGTTGTTTTGGTAACTGGTAGACCTAGTAAATCATCGTAGCTGTCTTAATGTCTTTCTTGGCAAAGTACAATGTTGGCTGATGACAAAGGTGAAAGGGAAAGTGAAGTCGCTCAGTCGTGTCCCACTCTTTGTGGCCCCGTGGACTGTAGCCCACCAGGCTCCTCCGTCCATGGAATTTTCCAGGCAAGAGTACTGGAGTAGGTTGCCATTTCCTTCTCCACGGGATCTTTCTGACCCAGGGATTGAACCCAGGTCTCCCACATTGTAGGCGGATGCTTTACCATCTGAACCATCAGGGGCAAACCCCCACACATCTCTCATGACTCAGATCGTTGGACGAATCAGGGACAAACAAGGTGAATGGTTTCCGCAGCTCTCTGCTCTCGTTTCTACCTAGGCCACCCTCCTCACTGTGCTTTGGCTTTATCATGCTTTCCAGGTGGTCAGCTTGTCCTCCTCTTAAGGACACTCTTGCTCTACATGGAACCCAGAAAACGCAAACCCACATGCCAGCCCTCCAGCCTTACCACAATAAACCCCGAATCTGTTAGAGCTTCACATTTGCTTGTTGTGCCCAGACTGTAAACTGGACAACCAAGATGCTCCCACACCCAGGTCACACTCAAGCAACTCACACTCCATACATTCTTGGATGAATGCCCTTTGAATGAACAACTTCCAATGACCACTGCTGACCGATTCCCCTGGGAGAATGAAGGCCAGGTACCAGTGTCTGAGTAGCCTTGCGTGCAATTGTACTGATTTTAAACATCAAACAAATAGAAGATTGTGGTGAGTCCACTTTTGGATTTCTTTCTAGAAAGTTCTATCTCTACATGCTTGAGTTCACTGGTCTTCTCACATTCAGTTCAGTTCAGTTCAGTCACTCAGTCGTGTCCGACTCTTTGCGACCCCATAAATCGCAGCACGCCAGGCCTCCCTGTCCATCACCAACTCCCGGAGTTCACTCAGACTCACATCCATCGAGTCTGTGATGCCATTCAGCCATCTCATCCTCTGTTGTCCCCTTCTCCTCCTGCCCCCAATCCCTCCCAGCATCAGAGTCTTTCCCAATGAGTCAACTCTTCGCATCAGGTGGCCAAAGTACTGGAGCTTCAGCTTTAGCATCATTCCTTCCAAAGAAATCCCAGGGCTGATCACCTTCAGAATGGACTGGTTGGATCTCCTTGCAGTCCAAGGGACTCTCAAGAGTCTTCTCCAACACCACACTTCAAAAGCATCAATTCTTCGGTGCTCAGCTTTCTTCACAGTCCAACTCTCACATCCATACATGACCACTGGAAAAAACATAGCCTTGACTAGACAGACCTTTGTTGGCAAAGTAATGTCTCTGCTTTTGAATATGCTATCTAGGTTGGTCATAGCTTTTCTTCCAAGGAGTAAGCGTCTTTTAATTTCATGGCTGCAATCACCATCTGCAGTGATTTTGGAGCCCTCGAAAATAAAGTCTGACACTGTTTCCACTGTTTCTCCATCTATTTCCCATGAAGTGATGGGACCAGTTGCCATGATCTTCAATTTCTGAATGTTGAGTTTTAAGCCAATTTTTTCACTCTCCTCTTTCACTTTCATCAAGAGGCTTTTGAGTTCCTCTTCACTTTCTGCCATAAGGGTGGTGTCATCTGCATATCTGAGGTTATTGATATATCTCCCAGCAATCAGTCTTGATTCCAGCTTGTACTTATTCCAGTCCAGCATTTCTCATGATGTACTCTGCATATAAGTTAAATAAGCAGAGTGACAATATACAGCCTTGATGCACTCCTTTTCCTATTTGGAACCAGTCTGTTGTTCCATGTCCAGTTCTAACTGTTGCTTCCTGACCTGCATATAGGTTTTTCAAGAGGCAGGGCAGGTGATCTGGTATTCCCATCTCTTTCAGAATTTTGCACACTTTATTGTGATCCACACAGTCAAAAGCTTTGGCATAGTCAATAAAGAAGAAATAGATATTTTTCTGAAACTCTCTTGCTTTTTCCATGATCCAGTGGATGTTTACAATTTGATCTCTGGTTCCTCTGCCTTTTCTAAAACCAGCTTGAACATATGGAAGTTCACGGTTCACATATTGCTGAAGCCTGGCTTGGAGAATTTTGAGCATTACTTTACTAGCATGTGAGATGAGTGCAATTGTGAGGTAGTTTGAGCATTCTTTGGCTTTGCCTTTCTTTGGGATTAGAATGAAAACTGATCTTTTCCAGTCCTATGGCCACTGCTGAGTTTTCCAAATTTGCTGGCATATTGAGTGTAGCACTTTCACAGCATCATCTTCCAGGATTTGAAATAGCTCAACTGGAATTCCATCACCTCCACTAGCTTTGTTTGTAGTGATGTTTTCTAAGGCCCACTTGACTTCACATTCCAGGATGTCTGGCTCTAGGTGAGTGATCATACCATCGTGATTATCTTGGTTGTGAAGATCCTTTTTGTACAGTTCTTCTGTGTATTCTTGCCACTTCTTCTTAATATCTTCTGCTTCTGTTAGGTCCATACCATTTCTGTCCTTTATCAAGCCCATCTTTGCATGAAATGTTCCCTTGGTATCTCTAATTTTCTTGAAGAGATCTCTAGTCTTTCCCATTCTGTTGTTTTCCTTTATTTCTTTCCTTTATTTATTGACCACTGAGGAAGGCTTTCTTATCGCTTCTTGCTATTCTTTGGAACTTTGCATTCAGACGCTTTTATCTTTCCGTTTCTCTTTGGTTTTCACTTCTCTTCTTTTCACAGCTATTTGTAAGCCCTCCTCAGACAGCCATTTTGCTTTTTTGCATTTCTTTTCCATGGGGATGGTCTCATTCCATGGGGATGAACCTCATTCCATAGTTCATCAGGCACTCTATCTATCAGATCTAGTCCCTTAAATCTATTTCTCACTTCCACTGTATAATCATAAGGGATTTGATTTAGGTCATATCTGAATGGTCTAGTGGTTTTCCCTACTTTCTTCAATTTGAGTCTGAATTTGGTAATAAGGAGTTCATGATCTGAGCCACAGTCAGCTCTCCTGGTCTTGTTTTTGTTGACTGTATAGAGCTTCTCCATCTTTGGCTGCAAAGAATATAATCAATCTGATTTCGGTGTTGACCATCTGGTGATGTCCATGTGTAGAGTCTTCTCTTGTGTTGTGGGAAGAGGGTGTTTGCTATAACCAGTGCATTTTCTTGGCAAAACTCTATTAGTCTTTGCCCTACTTCATTTTGTATTCCAAGGCCAAATTTGCCTGTTACTCCAGGTGTTTCTTGACTTCCTACTTTTGCATTCCAGTCCCCTATAATGAAAAGGTCATCTTTTTTGGGTGTTAGTTCTAAAAGGTCTTGTAGGTCTTCATAGACCCGTTCAACTTCAGCTTCTTCAGTGTTACTGGTTGGGGCATAGACTTGGATTACTGTGATCCTGAATGGTTTGCCTTGGAAACAAACAGATCATTTTGTCATTTTTGAGATTGCATCCAAGTACTGCATTTCGGACTCTTTTGTTGACCATTGTGGCTATTCCATTTCTTCTGACGGATTCCTGCCCGCAGTAGTAGATATAATGGTCATCTGAGTTAAATTCACCCGTTCCAGTCCATTTTAGTTCGCTGATTCCTAGAATGTCAATGTTCACCCTTGCCGTCTCCTGTTTGACCACTTCCAATTTGCCTTGATTCGTGGACCTGACATTCCAGGTTCCTATGCAATATTGCTCTTTACAGCATTGGACCTTGCTTCTACCACCAGTCCCATCCACAGCTGGGTATTAGTTTTGCTTTGGCTCCATCCCTTCATTCTTTCTGGAGTTATTTCTCCACTGATCTCCAGTAGCATATTGGGCACCTAATAACCTGGGGAGTTCCTCTTTCAGTATCCTATCATTTTGCCTTTTCCTACTGTTCATGGGGTTCTCAAGGCAAGAATACTGAAGTGGCTTGCCATTCCCTTCTCCAGTGGACCACATTGTGTCAGACCTCTCCACCATGCCCACCCATCTTGGGTGGCCCCACAGGGCATGGCTTAGTTTCATTGAGTTAGACAAGGCTGTGGGCCTAGTGTGATTAGATTGACTAGTTTTCTGTGATTATGGTTTCAGTGTGTCTGTCCTCTGATGCCCTCTTGCAACACCTACCATCTTACTTGGGTTTCTCTTATCTTGGACATGGAGTATCTCTTCACAGCTGCTCCAGCAAAGCACAGCCACTGCTCCTTACCTTGGACGAGGGATATTTCCTCAGCACCACCCCTCCCGACCTTGAATGTGGAATAGCTCCTCTAGGCCCTTCGGCGCCCGCGCAGCCACCGCTCCTTGGATGTGGGGTCGCTCCTCCCGGCCTCCGCCCCTGGCCTCGGGCGGGGTAGCTCCTCTCGGTTGCCCCTGTGCTGTCGCAGCCTGGCACTCTCGGCCGTCGCCCCTGACCTCGGACATTACATATGTTCAACTCAGTGGAAGCTCAGACTAGGGCAAAAAAAAAAAAAAAATGTTTGCTTTATTTTTCACACATGAGCATATTTTTTCTACACTCTAAGTATAAAATCAGTTCACACCCACAGTGTGGACGATCACACCTAGGTGAGACTAACAGTCGTGGGTACACTCAGTGAAGACCTGCAGCCTCAAGTGAGCTGTCCTGGTGTTGCAGGCCTCTCTGGACCATCACCTGACACCTGAGCAGAGCAGGCAGGCGGTTGCCTAGCAACTCTGGGGAATCACAGAGGGTCCTCCTTATCTAGAAGAGAAAAGGTCTGGACAACGGTCACTTTCATTTTTGACCCTGAGCCTGGTTCAGATCAACATCTGCAGAATGAAGAATTTATAGTAAAATCCCTGCTGACAAGTCAGTTTAACAACATGTAATATTGAAACATACAAATGCAACCTCATGTGTGTATATGGAAGTGCCGTACGAACATGTATTCTTTGCGCAGTTGGTGAATTAGTGGGAAAACAATTACATGTCAAAAATCTTGGAAAATTAGGTTCTAGTTATGCAAGTCATTTCTCAAAACACCTTTACATATTTCTAATTATCACTTTTTCTACGTGACAGATGAGTTGAGAAATTCAAGACAGAAAGGTGCTAAATCTGTACTGAGAGACTCAGGGCACTTGACCTAGTTAGAAATAATTTGAGCAGGCCTTGGAGACGTATGTATTTTTCCCAGGACCTGGGAGACAGTCATCATTTTTTCAAATATTAGGTTTGTGCAAAATACGTAACGATGTCCTGGTGGTTAGTGTCAGGATGCCAGGCACAGTATATCTCAAACCATCAAAACAAAAATAAATTGGTTCTGCATTCCAACATTAATACCCGAGTAAATAGCAACTCCATTTTCTGTTTGTGACATGTAGCAGACCTCAGGTATGCCGGGGCTGTGTGCACAGAGTGTTCTTGTCTGTGCACAAGTGTGCCTGAGTACGTGAGCGTGTGTGTGAGGGTCCCTGCACCAGTAGTCCAGAGGCTTCTGAGACAGCCTCCAGGCATTCCTCACCTTGGGCAGCAATGCCACGGCGGAAGCCACTGACCGTCCTTTTACTCCAAGGCCACCCAGACTAGTAAGAGCCAACACTTACTCAGCGCTTTCTCTGTGTGTCACCACCCTAAAACTTTAGAGATTTTAACTCATTTGATCCTCTTGACACATCCGTGAGATCAGTAAAATTGTTACCCACATTTACAGAGAACGTGAGGCACAGAGAGGTTAAATAATTTTCCCAAAGTCACAGAGCTACGAAGTGTGGAGCCAAGATTCAAACCCAGACAGTCTGGCTCCAAGGTGCTTGCCGGACCCCATTCCTGCCATACCCAGGGATGTTTTTCTAAGAGAAAGAAATAGGGACTTGCGTAATTGAATGTGGTAAAGAGCAAACGTCGTATTTCTGAGTTCAGCATGTTTTACATGAAGACAGTGAGAAGTGGAGAGAGGTTTTGTAATTCGCTTGTTGTTTTAATTTCCTTTGCTTAAAAGATGTAATTAGTTTATATTCCCTCTACGTATTCAATGGCTGGTATGGAGACAGCAAAGAGCCTGCTGAAGTGAGTGATTTTAAAATTTTCCTCTACAGAAATGTCCATTGATACTGGGGTGGTTAAATAAGTCACAGTATGTTTACACGATGGAATACTCTTCAACCTCTAAAAGGAACAGGAAGATCTATAGTAATTGATGTGAAAGGATCTCCAAGATCTAGTAAGTTAAAAAAATTTTGAACAGTGACTGTAAAATCTCCCATTTATGGAACTCACATGAAAAGCATTCCTGGCACGACACTCAGGAAGTGTGGCCATGGGGTTACTGGGGCCTGGCGATCTGCCTTTGGGGAAGGACGCAGTTTTCCTTGCGCACCTTTTTGTGTTAGGCTTCCCAGGTGGCACTAGCGGTGAAGAGCCCTCCTGCCAGTGCAGGAGACACAAGAGACGTGGGTTTGCTCCCTGGGTCAGGAAGATCCCCTGCAGAAGGGCATGGTAAAGGTGAGCCACTCCAGCATGCTTGCCTGGAGAATCCCATGGACAGAGGAGCCTACAGTCCATAAGGTCAAAAAGAGTCGGACACAAGTGAAGCAACAGCGCAAACACACACCTTTTTGCGCCATTTCCTGCTCTGCACCAGTGATATTTGCATAATTCTCTATGCTGCAGATAATGATTCATGAAATGAGAGTAATTTAGAATTAGTAGGCATCCAGGGATTAGAACGAATACCCCAATTTGCAAAATCAAAAAATCATACAAGTACCTAATTTGCATACTGTTAATTAGCACAGTGGGCCTGTGGAGGGAGATCATCAAAATTGATTTGGCTGTTGGAACAGAATGCTTGCACCAAGCGCCCCCAGATGCGTTTTAGGACTTTCTCTGAAACCCTCAAATGGTGTGCTAATTTTTTCTTTACTTTGGTCTGTTTATCTTCCAAGGAAGATGTCTAGAGTTTGCTTTTTTTAATATTAATTTTTATTTATTCATTTGGCTGTACCGGATCTTAGTTGTGGACACTCGAGATCTTGGATCTTGGTTACAGCATGTGGGATCTTTTTCAATTGCAGCATGTGGGATCTAGTTCCCTGACCAGGGATTGAACCCAGGCCCCCTGCATTGGGAGCACAGAGTCTTAGCCACTGAACCACCTGTGAAGTCCCAGAGTATTTTTTTTAATTAGGTACTCACACATGTTCATGATCCCCCAAAGTTCAACAACCACTACTGTAGAGGATACGAAAAAATGGTGATGTCCGTATAAAAGACTCTCCTATTCAGGGCATTGATAAGTATTAAGGGGACACATAGCAGGAGGGCCCCACACACTGGCCGTGGTCAAATGCAGCCCACCAGTGCCCAGCACACCCCTGCCTGGAGGTTTTCACAACTGCGTCTCGTGTGTATCACATACATGACATCCCGCACTCTACACATCCATCATTCTACCAGTCTGCCAGAACTGCACTGGGCCCAATGTAACAGGAACCTGGGCGCGAGCAGCTGCGTCAAGGAAGGGGTTCATTTCTCTCAGCTGACCAGTTTCCAGGCTGAGGGCTTATTCCGGAGCTGATGCACTTGCTCAGAGAACCAGCCTTCCAACTCCCCGCACAGCCATCCTCACCCCGTGGCTTTGTGCCACATCTCTGGGTACCAGCTCCATTTTCCAGGTGGCAAGAGGGGGAGAGGGCAAAGGGCATGGGGTCTACCAGCTGTCTGTCTCTTTTAGCAAGGGAAGCAAAACCTTCTGATAACTGCACTCAGTAGAATTCCACTGTGCTTCACTGCCCCCCACCACGATCCTCAGCTTTGGGGAATCCATGAACCTGTGTGACACCTCCCCCCTCCCCGCCATAAGGGGAGCAGTCTGTTGGCTAGCTGGTTGTCCTGTAACCATAAACCAACTAGATGTTCAGTGAGGCTGGACAACTAGGGGCCAGTGCCCGTCGTGCAGCCCCAAAGGGAAGCCCCACGTGTACATGCGCACACGTGTGTCTGAACCTATTTTTCCACCATGTGCTGGCAAGCATGGATTATTTGGTCAATTGGACATGAAAACTGGCCTAAAACCTTCACTGTGAAAGTACAGCCAGGGGCTGTGATTACAGACCTGCTTCCACTGGTACCATTAGAATCAAAGCCAAGTATCACACAATTTTAGACTATTCAAGTATAACTCCAATAAAAGCGCATGGCACAACTTGCGATATGGTAAACCATTCCTGATGAAAGCAAACTGGACTTCCTTAGTGGTCCAGTGGTTAAGAATCCGCCTGCCAATGCAAGGGACACGGGTTCGAGCCCTGGTCTGGGAAGATTCCACCTGCCTTGGAGCAACCAAGCCCAAGAGACACCAATACTGAAGCCAGCTCACCTAGAGCTGTGCTCTGCAACACGAGGAGCCACCGCCGTGAGAAGCCCACGCACAGTAACAAAGAGTAGCCCCCGCTTGCTGCAACTGCAGAAAGACCCAGAGCAGCCAAAAATAAATAAAATTTTAAAATAAATAAAAATTATAAAAATAGAGCAAACTGTGTTTCTTCTTCAGCTTTATTCAGATACAACTGGCATACAGCAGTAAGTTGAAGGTTTATGAATTTAGTGAGTTTTTAAGTTGAATGGAAAATGCATTTTAATAAAAATGACCTACCAGATGAGTTGTGGTCTACCAGATCAGGATATAAGAGTTGGACTATAAAGAAGGCTGAACACCGAAGAATTGATGCTTTTGAGCTGTGGTGTTGGAAAAGACTCTTGAGAGTCCCTTGGACTGCAAGGAGATCCAACCAGTCAGTCGTAAAGGAAATCAGTCCTGAACATTCATTGGAAGGACTGATGTTGAAGCTGAAACTCCAATACTTTGGCCACCAGATGCAAAGAACTGACTCATTGGAAAAGACCCTGATGCTGGGAAAGATTGAAGGCAGGAAAAGGGGATGACAGAGATGAGATGGCTGGATGGCATCACTGACTCGAGGGACATGAGTTTGAGCAATCTCGAGGAGTTGGTGATAGACAGGGAAGTGTGCTTCAGTCCATGGGGTTGCAAAAAGTCAGACACGACTGAGAGACTGAACTGAACTGACCTACCAGAAAAGAATAAATAAAGTAGCCACCTGTGCCTAATTCACCCTAAGTTCCAATTCTGCACACTCTCCAGGGCACTTCCATTATCAACAAAAGATTCCATGAGCCTGGCTCACATTCCTCACTCTGAAAAATACAAGGAAGCTTTTTCTCTGAGCTCTCAT
This sequence comes from Capra hircus, assembly GCF_001704415.2. Lineage (NCBI taxonomy): Eukaryota > Metazoa > Chordata > Mammalia > Artiodactyla > Bovidae > Capra > Capra hircus. Next base: position 6,135,820 of record NC_030810.1, on the reverse strand, counting down.
CCTAGACACCACCAGCTACCAGCTAGCAAGGGTGGGTTTATCCCAACTGGGGCCCAAAGCCCGGGGCAGGAGCAGGCAGTGAGCTGGGTCACCAGAGAAGCATTCTGTTGGAGGAAAAGGGGCATCTAGAAGTGATGAGATGTAAATGGCCAAACAGTGGTCCAGATGTACAGACAGTGACTGTCCAGACAATAACATAGAATTCAAGTTTAAGGAAGTAACATTGACATTACTGGGGCTTCCCTGGTGGCTCAGGCTGTAAAGAATCTGCCTGCAATGTGGGAGACCCATATTTGATCCTTGGGTCAGGGAGATCCCCTGGAGGAGGGCATGACTACCCACTCCAGTATTCTTGCCTGGAGAATCCCATTGACAGAGGAGCCTGGCGGGCTACAGACCATGGGGTCGTGAAGAGTCAGACACAGCTGAGTATCTAACACATGGACATTATTATTATTGTGTATTCTAACTAAGAGCAGTCTCTCTGTAGGATAAGAGCCAGCCTCCTACGATCACACCCACCACAGCCCAGCCCCCTCTCCTATGATCCAAACAGTCCAACAGTCCAAGCTGCATTCATCAAACTGCCAGGAAAGCTCTTGGCTACATGGCCTTCCCTTTCAGAATGTTTGCTAAGAAATGTTTGCAGTGTGGTATTTCTCCAAAGGTCAAGCACCCTCTACTTAATGGTAGCATCTCCGCAGAAACTAAGTATGAGTATGAATTCAAAAGCACTCTCTTCCTTAAAAAGCTTCCGTTTTCTTCACATGGACTCCAAAGTTTTAACATGAAAACCTTGTATTTTAAAGCTAGGCTACCGGAAAGCATAATCTTCAAGTTTCCCCTCCTGTTTATGACAATATAAAGGTTGTCCTGAACATGGTAGATCAGTTAGATCAAGATTTAATACACAAGGAAAAAAACATTGAGTATAAATAACATCCTTACAGAAATACCCAAAGCTTAAGAAAAAGAATAACGTTTTCTTTGCCTCCAAAAGAGAAAATTCTAAATATGTGGATATTTGCTCAACGTTTCAGAGAGATTATTTGAGAGGGAATTCAGATCATAGCTTCTCTTTCCTGGTTACACATGATGGTATTTTTTTAAATCTTCCAAAAGTACCTTTGATTTATGTTTCCTATACACCCAAAGGAATAACTGTAAGGTGATTCAAAAGTCTATAATTTGGGGAAATATCAGTCTTTTCATTTAGTTCCTGAGGATAAATCTATCATCCATGTTTCTTTAACATAAAAATTCTTTGTTTATCACAGCTCTAAAATATTTTAAAGAGGTGGATTTCGTGTACTCTGATTCTTTAGAGCATTTTGGAGCATTCTACGACAGCTTGTGAATCTTTTAAAATGTCCCCGTGGGAGCTGCATACAAAATGAAAGAGTTACTCCATAAAAAATGTAGGAGCTGTAAGAGCTATCTTGAAGTCAGCCCATAAATATGTACTGGGTGTCTGGCACAGCCCCTCCCTCAAGGTGCTGGGGTCACCCTGATAAGCAGCCAAAATCCCCTTATCTGGACAGGCTCCGGAGGCCCAGAACAACATCTTGTCAGCTTGCACAGGACCACACCATAGAAGAAATCTCTTTGAGTTAAAGATGAACAGGAAGGTCACATCTGAGACCCGAAAAATCACGCCTGGAAGCTGCTTTCAGTTCCCTGATGCCTCCTGGGGAGCACACACACACACACACAGGGAGGGGCGTCCCCTCTTTCAGCTCCCTCCATCGTCTCCTTCCTGCCCAGCCCCCAGCGAGCTTCTTCCCCAGCACATCTTAGGGATACTCTTCCATCCTGGCTTGCTCTGTTCCTTTAAAGAATGCTGGAGTGGGTTACCATTTCCTTCTTTAGGGGATCTTCCCGACCCAGGGATCGAACCCACCTCTGCAGCATCTCCGGTACTACAGGTAGATTCTTCACCCGCTGAGCCATAGGGGAAGCTCAGTTCTAGAATCATCTTTAATGTGATTGCTTCCTTGACCTCTGCCTCCCCTATGAGACTCTGGGCTCTGCTCACCATTGCATCCGCGGCTGCACCATAAACACTTGTGGAGGAAGAAGGGCAGGGAGAAGAGAAGGTTGCTGGGGAGGCGGCCATCACATTGATGAGCCCCCCAAATTCTCACATGGACGCTCTGGTCTGACAGCCCTACAGAGCTCAAAACTGGAGCCAAACCCAGAATGAACTTTGCTGGGTGCTTTGATTCTAGCCAGAGGCAGACAGCCCGTCAATGACAGCCCAAGCACTAGAATTCAGCCAGCTTCCTTGCTGCTGTGCCTTCCCCTTGTTTAAAGTCGCTCTCAAGCTGCATCTTCCATCGTGCTTAGAGTGGCTTAAAGGAACAAAACTGCCATCATATTTTATTATTAAAAAAAAAGTTTATACTCAGAGATCTGAATGTATGGTAGGTTTCTGAAAATTGCCTGCAGGCGTCTGGTTCGAATCCCATTACCTGTGGTTTTATAGCTCAGTTTTGTCAAAATGAAGGGCTGCCATAGATAGGAGCTTGACTGAAGCTTCTTTCAGTCTTTGGTGCAAACTTTGGACCTTTAACTGCTCTTACCAGCCTTCTTGGGCTTCCCTGGGGGTTCAGTGGTGAAGAATCCACCTACCGATGCAGGGAACAAGAGTCTGATCTCTGATTCGGAGAAGATTCCCTGGAGAAGGAAATGGCAATTGGCTCCAGTATTCTTGCCTGGAGAATTCCATAAAGCCTGGCCGGCTACAGTCTGTGGGGCCACAAAGAGTCAGACACCACTTAGGGACTAAACGACAATAACTCGCCATTACTCTGCAGCAAATATTTTCCATTGCTGCTCTTTCCTCCTGAATAGGGAAGAAACACACAACAACACATGACCTCTGTGAAGTCAACCTGAACCTTGCATGGGGGGAGATATTTGATTCTTCATGTTAAAGTGCAAATCCATGAGGAGGTCGGCTCAGAGTGCTGGAGAAACAGCTGCACCCATTGACTGAGGGGCAGCAGTTGGCCAGTGTCCTTCAGGGCTGAATTGCATTCTGGAAAACCCCGCTTCCATCCTGGAAGTTCTGATGTGATCTCTGCCACATCCACCACACCCCCAGCTCTTAGCGAAGCCTGGTTTGCCCTCAACCTGAGGGCTTAGAGAGAGAGAGAGGATGGGGGAGAGTTTCCTAAAGAGAAAATGTGTGGGATGTCACTGCTCATCGTCTCTGCCCCTGTTGATTGCTCTTGAACAGGCTCATTTGTTTTGAATTCACACTCTTAATAAAAGTGGTTTTGTACCAACACCTCTCCACTCAAGTACTGTTATGAGAAATTCGAAGCTGTCTGTGTGTACCAGGGAGATCAATGTAAGTTTACAACATATTGAATCCAATTAGTATTATGTGTGGGTAGTAGATCAGGCGGAGAAGGCAATGGCACCCCACTCCAGTACTCCTGCCTGGAAAATCCCATGGACGGAGGGGCCTGGTGGGCTGCAGTCCATGGGGTCTCGAAGGGTCGGACACAACTAAGCGGCTTCACGTTCACTTTCACTTTCACCCATTGGAGAAGGAAATGGCAACCCACTCCAGTGCTCTTGCCTGGAGAATCCCAGGGACGGTGGAGCCTGGTGGGCTGCCGTCTATGGGGTCGCACAGAGTCGGACACGACTGAAGTGACTCAGCAGCAGCAGCTGCAGCAGATCAGGTCCTCTGGACTCACTGCTGTTGATCTGTGGCTGGGGAACAAGGATACATCTGTTTCTGTTGTTGTTTTTAACCAGATAGCTTGTTCATTATTCATTCTAAGGATCGAATTCCTTTAAAAGTCTTTCAGGCCTAAAGAAACTGGTTCCCTCTCCTATTCTGGTTTATTGCTGGCTGTTTCCACTTATTTTTTCTTCCTGCAAAGATAATGAAGAAATAATGAGGCATGGTCCCTTCTTCGCTTCAGCGGCCCTCATACTGGCCGTAAAACACTGATCATAGCTTTTCTTACTGGCGTTTAGTTGCTTTACTACGTTGCGTTAGTTTCTGCTGTACTCAGTGACTCAGCTACACATATACATACGTCCCCTCCCTCTTGAACCTCCCTCCCACCTCCCCGCAGTGCTGAACCTATTATTGTCTAGACCTCATTTCTGCCTTGGTTCATTTTCTAGAAGAAGCTTTTAAATTGATTAAATGATTTTTTTTTTTAAGTTGGACTTGTTTCTAGCCTCAAGGTATAACCAGGTCTGAACTCGTTTACTCACCATAAACAATGAGAAAACTGGACAAAGATACTGGAAACAGCAGTTTTCAGACACTGGACCAGAGTCAGTGTGTCAGTGCATGGGTTTTCTTTTTTTCTAATTAATTTTTTTTATTGAAGGATAATTGATTTACAGAATTTTGTTGTTCTCTGTCAAACCTCAACATGAATCAGCCATAGGTATACATTTACCCCCTCCCTTTTGAACCTCCCTCCCATCTCCCCCCATCTCACCCCTCTAGGTTGATACAGAGCCCCTGTTTGAATTTCCTGAGCCACACAGTAAATTCCCCTTGGCTATCTATTTCACATATGGTAGTGTAAGTTTCCATGTTACTCTCTCCATACATCTCACCCTCTCCTCTCCTCTCCCCATGTCCAAAGTCTATTCTCTATGTCTGTTTCTCCACTGCTGCCCTGTAAATAAATTCTTCAGTACTATTTTTCTAGATTTCATATATGTGTGTTAGAATACAATATGCATCTTTCTCTTTCTAACTCACTTCACTCTGTATAATAGGTTCTAGATTCATCCACCTCATCAGAACTGATTCAAATGCATTTCTTTTTATGGCTGAGTAATATTCCATTGTGTATATGTACCACAATTTCTTTATCCATCCATCTGTCGATAGACATCTAGGTTGCTTGCATGTCCTAGCTATTGTAAATAGCACTACAATGAACAATGGGATACATGTGTCTTTCAATTTTGGTTTCCTCAGGGTATATGCCAGGGAGTGGGACTGCTGGGTCCTACGGTAGTTTTATTCCTAGTTTTTAAAGGACTCTCCCTTTTGTCTTCCGTGGTGGCTGTATCAATTTACATTCCCACCAACAGTGCAAGAGCATTCCCTTTTCTCCACACCCTCTCCAGCATTTATTGTTTGTAGATTTTTTGATGATGGCCTTTCTGACTGGTATGAGGTGATATCTCATTGTAGTTTTGATTTGCATTTCTCTAATAATGAGTGATGTTGAGCATCTTTTCATGTGTTAGTTAGCCATCTGTATGTCTTCTTTGGAGAAAAGTCTATTTCTGTCTTTCCCCCACTTTTTGATTGGGTTGTTTGTTTTTCTGGTATTGAGCTGTATGAGCTGCTTGTATATCTTGGAAATTAATCCTTTGTCAGTTGTTTCATTTGTTATTATTTTCTCCCATTCTGAGGGTAGTCTTTTCACCTTGCTTATAGTTTCCTTTGCTGTGCAAAATCTTTTAAGTTTAATCAGGTCCCATTTGTTTACTTTTGTTTTTATTTCTGTTACTCTAGGAGGTGGATCATAGAGGATCTTGCTTTGATTTTTGTCATTGAGTGTTCTGCCTATGTTTTCCTCTAAGAGTTTAATAGTTTCTGGTCTTACATTTAGGTCTTTAATACATTTTGAATTTATCTTTCTGTATGGTGTTAGGAAGTGTTCTAATTTCATTCTTTTACATGTAGCTGTCCAGTTTTCCCAGCACCATTTATTGAAGAGGCTGTCTTATCCCGTTGTATAATCTTGCCTCCTTTATCAAAAATAAGGTACCCATAGATGCATGGATTTATTTCTGGGCTTTCTATCTTGTTCCATTGGTCTGTATTTCTGTTTTTGTGACAGTACCATACTGTCTTGATGACTGTAGCTTTGTGGTAGAATCTGAAGTCAGGAAGGTTGATTCCTCCACCTCCATTCTTCTTTCTCAAGACTGCTTTGGCTATTTGGGGTCTTTTGTCTTTCCATATGAACTGTAAAATTTTTTGTTTTAGTTCTGTGAAAAACGCCATTGGTAATTTGATAGGGATCATGTTGAATCTGTAGATTGCATTTGGTAGCATAGTCATCTTCACAATACTGATTCTTCCTACCCAAGAACATGGAATATCTCTCCATCAGTTTATGTCACCTTCGATTTCTTTCATTGGTGTCTTATAATTTTCTGTGTACAGTGCTTTTGTCTCCTTAGGTAAGTTTATTCCTAGATATTTAACTCTTTTATTGCAATGGTGAATGGGATTGTCAGTGCATGATTTTGAGAGAAGGAAAACAAATGAGGTGACTGCCACCATGGCCCCAGATTTCCACTGGGAGGCACTTTCTGGACCACAGCAGAGAGAGGGGGAGTCCAAGCAAGTCATAGATCTTTCATTGACTTGAGCATTAAGAATTGGAATTCAGAGAGGCCAAGGAAGCCAAAATTTATGGAGCAGAGTACGGGAATGGAATAAACCACACAGTGGGAAAAAAAAAAAGCTCTTTGAGAGGTCTCCTTCAACGTCCTTGAGTCTCGTGGGGGGGGGGGGGGTGGGGATTATATTGTGCATTCGTACGACCAACTCTCCAAGGTCAGGGAAAGAGCAACTATTAGGGGATCTGTAAGGTTAACCATTTCTAGAGATCACATAGTCCCAACCACTCAAGTGGAGAGAACTCACTGAATGTACAGGACTTTCAGAAAAGAACTCAGAAAGTTCATGCATTAGTCATAGATAAAAACAGCCAAGAGTAAACCTGTCTACTAAACACCTAACAGCAATACTCAAAAATATCAATCTGACTAAAAAATAATTTAACTGCCTGCCAAAAAGAAAACCCTGCAATATTATTTAAAGTAGGCCCCCTCCCAAAAGAATCTGGACATTCAATCACATAATAGTCATAATGTCCAATATCCACTCAAATTTTACTAGACAAGCAACAGTGAAAGACAGTGTGCCACACCACCAGGATAGAGTTCAGTCACAGACACAGACTCAGAAATGACGCAGATGATGGAGAACTGATGGAATTAGCAGAGAAGGACTTTAAAGCTTATTATACATATGCCTAAGCATGTTAAGGAAAATAAGAACATAAAGAAGAGAGAAACAGAAGATAAAACCAAAGGAAACCAATAAGTAAGCTGGATAACACAGATCTGAAATTGAAAATTCTCCACACCTTTGCCAATCCAGAGGAGCCATTTCTTTTTATCTTTAAATATGAAAATATCTCAAACATGCACAAGAGTGCCAAAAAAAGGTGATGAAGTGCTTGTCAGGTATTTCCAGCATTTACCCAGATTCTACTCTGTGTTTCATTTGGCCTCCAAACACTTAAAAAAAAAATTTGGAGTACTGAAAACAATCACAGATATCATATAATTTCACTTATAAATATTCAAGTGTTCATTCTAAGAAAATAAGTGATCAAAGCTTAAACACACACATGTAACACCGTATTACACCCAAAAGATTAGCAATAATCCCTTTATGTTGCCTGATAACCAATCTATAATTTTTCCCGATTATCTCAGAAGTGCCTTTAGGGTTCATTTGCTCTGCTCTCTGCTTTCAGATAATGTGACTCTTAATTCTTTTGTAATCTTAGCAGTTTGCCTCCTCTTCTAGTTTTTCCACGCCAGTGATTTGTTAGAAACAATCTGATCATTTTCCAGGTCATTTGTCCAATAGAATGTCTCACTTCTGGCTTTGGCCGGCTGACTCACTGGGCATCATTTAAATTTCTTCTCAGCCTCGCATTAGCTATGAATGGGTCTAGAGGCTCAGTTGGGTTCAGGTTCAATCTCTCCACAATGATACGTCACTAGTGGGGCCGTAACCCTCCTATTGCAGAGCTTCAGTGGGTTGTTGATGTCTGGCAGTCCCACTTTCGGCAGCATTAGGACAGATGAGTGGGATCAGCCGTTGTCAGCCTACCAGCTTTTCACCTAACAGTTTTAGATGTCCCTTAGAATAATAATTTTTAAAAACCCTTGCCAGTGTCATAGCTGAGAAATGGGAGCCTTCTGTTTTAACTAGTGTTATTTGTTGCTTATTTTTCAAGTCAAGGGTTTCCTCTGTGATTCATCTCCCTACTTCCTCAAGTCTCCTCTCTGAGTCTTGATCATCTCTGGTCTATTTCTTGTCTTGGCCTTTTCCTCATGCCCTCAGGACTACTTGATGCAGAAACCATTCCATGCACAGCTCCTAGGAACTGTCTCCACATTCTGAGTCACAGGGAGATACGAGGTGTCAGTCCCTGATTCCAGCTCCCTGATGGGCAGCCTGCAAAGCCACCAAATCGCACATCCTTTCTCTACCATGGTCCACACTGCAAAATGGGAGAAGTTTAGTGAAACACTAAGTCTGTTCATCCCTACTCACTTTTTCATTTCCAGAACCTCTTCCTAAGATGAAGGCATGAGTCTCTGTGGCCTGGGCTGTGGATAGTTTGTGGAACACACTGTTCTGAATCACAGCGGCCCCTCCCCTCCTGAGTTAGCTGTAGGTCACCCGGTGCTCTTCCTCTCTCCTTCTTCAGATGACTTATCTTGCAGGAAGTTCCAAAGGTTCTCAGCAAATATGACCTTGGTGGCGTCAGCCCAGAGGTTGCAGACACATGCTCAAGTCTGTCTGAATCCTGGGATGAGCACAAGTCAGTCTGGCCCACGGGAGCCCTGACCCCAATAAACAGCAGGGTCAGTACCCTCAGAGGTACAATGTGCTGCTACCAAAAGAATGTTTTTCCAAAAGATTTTTTTTTCGAAGGAAAACAATGCAAAAATTCTTTTTAGTAATCCAGGCATCTTTGCGAAAAATGTTGACAATCCCCTAAGGAACTTTGTAGGAAAGAAAGACTTAAGAAACCCTGTTGTGACTGTTGCCACCCTGACCCCCACCCCCAGAGTGTGTCAAACCCCTCCAGGTCAGGAGTCTCCATTTCCCTCCCTTAGAGGCCCCCCTGAGCTGCAGGCCCTCATCAAGGACATCTTTTGGAGTTGAGTGCATTTTGTGTGTGTGTGTGTGTGTTTTTGTTTCGTTTTGTTTTGTTTTTACCAGTTTCTGTCATCTACTGGATGAGGGGATTCCAATGCAGAGTCCCCTTTGGAATGATGAGGGACACAGGGATGGACCCTGCTAGTGACCAGGGCAGCACTGATGCTTACACACGCACGGAGAAGGTTGAGTCCAGAGTGCTGTGAAGGCAGGATCTGGTCCCTGAGCGGCTCCAGGTCCCAGAACTTCCCTTAAAAAGATCCCCAGGAGAAAACCACATCTTAAAAACCAGAAAAATGATGGACACACAAGTCTTCTACTAATCACTCACATATGATGCTTATTTAATCTTCAGGATATCCACACAGAGCCCTTTATTCCCACCTTAACTATTAAGAAACTATCAGCCTGCTCAGCTCCTGGCTCCATCGAAGCCACTGCACGCTTCCATCCTCCCTGTTTCCCCTCTGCCAGGCTCTCAGTCTTCTTTCTTCTCTCCTGCCAGAAAGACCGGATCCCAAGCACTCTTCACTAGAGTTGTCAGAGTCTCTTCTTTCTCACTGTTGATTTTGTTTGGTCACTACGTCATGTCTGACTCTTTGCAATCCCAAGGGCTGCATCCTGCCAGGCTTCCCTGTCCTTCCCCATCTCCCAGAGTTTGCTCAAACTCATGTCCATTGAGTCGGTGATGCTATTGAATCATCTCATCCTCTACCACACCCTTATCCTTAGGCCTTCAATGTTTCCCAGCATCATGATTTTTTCCAATGACTTGGATCTTTGCATCAGGTGGCCAAAATATTATTAAAGCTTCAGCATCAGTCCTTCCAATGAATATTCAGGGTTGATATCCTTTAGGATGGACTGGTTTGACCTCCTTGCAATCCCAGGGACTCTCAAGAATCTTCTCCAGAAACACAATTCGAAAGCATTAATTCTTTGGCCCTCAGTCTTCTTTATGGTCCAACTCTCACATCTATACATGACTACTGGAAAAACCATAGCTTTGACTGTATGGACCTTTGTTGGCAAAGTGATGTCTCTGTTTTTAAATATCCTGCCTGTTTGTCATAGCTTTTCTCCCAAGGAGCAAGTGTTTTTTAACTTCATGGCTTTCTTTCTCATTAGAATGCATTTAGTCCAGTGAACTCTCAACTCATTTTATCTTACTCGGGAAGGGGTTGCCAAGCCTGGACCACAGTGGTGAGGACATCTGAAGGGCATGAATCATGGACTGTTCAGCAGTTTTGAGTCAGGACAGTCAGCCCTTCTCCCTGCCTGGCTGGATTAAGGATGCTGTGGAGCCGCCCAGCTCTCATGTTTCGGGAGAATGTCGTCAAGGTGCCAAGTCTTCAGAGCTCCCCAGGCTGGGCTCCCAGCACTCCTACTTCTATCCCACTCTGTTCTCTCCTGGGACTCGCAGAACAGCAGAGCTGCCCTTTGAGACCAGAGTTCCTTCCCTTGCTACCTCTAGTTTAAAAATGATACCTGGTCCCTCCTCCCAGCCTGCTCTGCATTCTCGGCACCCTCCCCTTGAAGCTACATGGACTGTGACTGCCTCACCCTGCAGAGCAAAGCCAAGTGATGCTGTGTGACGTCTGAAGCCAGGACAGGAGGGGCCCCCTAGTGTCTGTGACTTCCCGAAGACGCTTGACGTCCTGACTGCCATGAAAGGAGTCCTACGAGGCTGCCACCCGTGTAAGAAGCCCAGATCACATGAGAGGCCGTGGGGACAGTTCTGGCCAAACTCCATCCTTCAAAGCTCACATGAGCGCAGAAGCCTCCAGCAGATCCTAGTCACACGACAGAACAGCGATGAGCCTTGCTCATTACCCTGCCTCAATTCCTGACCCACAAAACCCACGCGAATGATGTTGTTTTCCACCTCGCCTTTTCAGGGAGTTTGGTTCTATAGCAAAACAGCTGGGGCACTGCCTGGCAGCTCTGCTCCTCGGTCTCACACATGGGTGGAGAGCCTTTCGTCTCCTTGATGCATCCCTCTCTCTCACCCGACATCTGTTATGCCTGGAGGAGTTCTGCACGCTTCCTGTCCTTCCTAAAGAAACCAAAGGAGTACCTTTCAATTATTTATTAACAAAACATAGTCGGCCCCTACAGATCTATGAAAACAAGCCAGAGAGAAAACCCATGAGGGGTTTGAAGATCTACACAGTCGAGGGGGTTGAAAGGTCCCTGTTTAGCCATTTGCTTTATTTATTTGCTAAACTTCCACTTACTATTCTTATTATCAGTTCCTGGGTTGGAAAGATCGCCTGGAGAAGGGAAAGGCTGCCCTCTCCAGTATTCTAACCTGGAACATTCCATGGATTGTATAGTCCATGGGGCCGATGACATAAAAGGAAAGAGGACACAAATCTGAATTCACAGGAAGTCGTGCCGTCAGTGCGCTCAAGGCGGGATCGCTTGCATCAGCCCTGAGTCACGCAGTAAGAAGTTAGCGCTAAAGGGCCATATCCAAGAAGTGGACTTTGCGACCACTTTACGCGACCACTTTACATGAGAATGGTAGAAACAGGCATTTCCCGAGGAAGAAAGATATGTGTGCATTGAAAATAGTTCTGGATACAGTGTTTTAAAAAGAAAGGAGGTGAGCTCTCGAGATTGTGCAGCAGGAGACCTGCACAGGAACATTCACCGTAGCCCTGGGGCCTTAGCAAGGAATGGGCGCACCTCATGCTGGCCAGTGGGAGCGATGCCCTGCTCTTTACCACCCAGCCAGGTGGTAAAGCCACACAGGAAGGAAAGCTGGGGAAAGACAGACTCGGGGTTCAGGGTGATGATCAGCCTCTGGAAGCAGAGCCGGGAGCAGGATGGGCAAGCAGAGAAAACCAGGTGGCAACAGGCGGGTCACTGTCAGCACGCCAGCTTTCATTTTGGGCGGTGAGTCCAAAGGTGCTTAAGGGTGCCTAACGAGTAAATAAGCCGGTGTGGGTCACCCACGGATCCACCGTGAGGGTAGAGCAGGAATCAAGGACCGTGATGAATCCTGCTCTGTGTATATGGGGCTCAAACTAGCACAGAGGGAGAGTGTGGAGCTGGGAGGAGAGAAGGGGCAGAAAGCAGTCCAGACAGCTCTTTCAGGAGGCTGAGTGCCGAAGGGGAGGAGGAAACAAGAGAGCGGTCAGAGGAGCAGGGACGGTCGCCACTTTGCTGTTGGTGTGCGTGTGTGTTTAGTTTGTTGACTAATGGGGATAACCCCGTAGCTAGAAACACTGATAGCGCAGAATGAAGGGCGATTCAGGACTGACATCCCTGAGGAGTGGGGGAGGGAGCTGGGGGAGCAAACCGAGCCTCCTTCCACATGCTAACTTGTGGTCCTCAGTAAGAGGAGCGCACGTGCCTGGGTTCACTGGGACCCTGAGGCTCCCCTACACACCAGCCTGCCCACACAGCAGCCTTGGCCCATCTGCAGGATGTGAAAAACCCCAGACGCCAGCTGTCTCCACCACCGACCTGAGGTTCCTCCAAATCCTGCCTTCATCCCCCTTCTCCCGAGAGTAGGAAAATCCCCCATGTTTCCAAGGTGGGTATATTCAGCAGCTGTGAAGCCACCGATGGGTTTGTGGGCTTTGCAGCTGTCCACGGAGGGACCCCCAAGTCTCCCCACACCTGCTGGGACCCACCTGTATCTCCCCCTTTCAAAAACCTGAGCTCCGGACACTGGGCCTCCAACTCTCCCATCACACCGCTCCTGGACAGTCTTCCTTCCTTCTCAAGGGTCAGAAAGAGAGCACCTGACCTCAGGCTTCATGCAAGCACCTTATGCCCCATGAGTGTCCCCAGGTCCCCTACCCACCTGCCTGTGTCTCTTGAGGACTCAGCAGTGTCTGGTCACCTTGTGTGCCTGGGGGCATCCAGGCTCCCAAAGCTGACCTCTGCCCTCCCAGGCACCGTGGGCCTGTTGCTGCCTCCAGACAGGTCTGGGGTGCCCGGGAGTCAAGCCTCACCCTGAGCTGAACTCATTGTTCAAACTGAGCCTGAGAGACACAGTTCAACTTTCCTAAGAAGTACTGTGTTTCCTCTATAAAAGTGGATTAATGTGTTTGTGAGGAGGCTTTTCACTGTGACTGGACACGGATGCTTCCAGCTCCTGGAACATTCCTCCCACCCCTCCCCTAGGGAGCCTCCCATCAGTGGGGGTTGGACTCCTGTCCTTCTGGTCTCAGCCCACCCTGGCCCACTGCCCGGTCACATCCACTCCTGGATACACGTGGCCATTCGGGTCTCCACGCAGTTCCTTCCATCTGCCCCCTTGTCTTTATCCCCATGAGACACTTGCCCCCACTCCGCACCCCCACCCCGCCGCCCGCCCGCCAGCCCAGAGGCACCTTCTGATCAGACCAGAGGAAGAAGCTGACCTTGACCCTGGCTCTATGCCGCTCTGCCCCAAACCCTGGCTGGAAGGGACCAACAAGACTCTGATGGATGTCTCTGCTCTCCACACCAGTGATCACTTCCCCTCTGTGTCATTAACCACTTCCTGCCTCCCACCCCAGGCCCCTGCCCACAACCACAACTTTCTGGGCTAGAGCAAGAGGGGAGGGTGGGACCTGGATTTGCAGACTCAGTTTCTGTGAACTGTCTGGATAACAGTAAGAAACCAGGATAACAGCAGGAAAGCCAGGAAACTGATACACTGAATCACCGACACATTTTCCAAAGGTTGACGTCTCCAGCTGTGCGGGAAGATGGTGAGGAATGAGGGCGGTGGACTTCAGAGCAGGCAGCCCTCTTGTCTTGGGTGGGAGGACCCCTAACAGGACAGTGGACTGAATCCAGGAGGCAGAGTGATGGAAACATCTAAGGTCCTTGGGGCCAACCCACCCTTCAGGAATTTTCAGATACCATTTTGCTCCTGGCATAGGAATCTCATTCTATCCACTCTGGAGCCAAAACAAGAGGCAGGTTTCCTAGGCAACCAAGGAAACATCTCCAGAGAAGGGTTACGTTGTTTTGAAGTGTTTTGAAATCTTATCAATGGTTTCCAGGGAAACTCAGGATGATGAATCGCGGTCTTGCTAGGTAACAGGGGAAAGGATTTGAATTCACAGTGTGCATGTATTCAGTTGTTTATGAAGGCAGAAAAGCATGTTTCACTCACATCTGACATTTTAATTTCCTTGTTGTACATACAGTAGCTCCTTGGGGGAGGTCAGCCTGATTCGGATCACAAAGTTTGAAAATTACGGAATGCATGAATCACTCTAGAATTGAATTTTAATTAACCTTATGTATTTTACTTTGGGAAAATGAAGATGTTAAGAAGTCACTGAGCTGCCAAATTTTGATCAGAACAATTTTTGAGTCAAAGGCAACGGTGTCTCCAGAAGAAATGAGGCAACAGCATATTTGCTGTGACCCTGTATTGTTAGTTACTTCCATACCTTAATATAGACGGTATTAAGTAAAAAAAAAAAAAAAGTCTGGCCAGTCAATAAACCTGATGCATACCTGGGTTTATCTTCTGTTATTTTGCATCCACTGAGACTACTGTTTGTGTATTTTTTTTTCCTGCAGGCAGTATTTTCCCTTTCTTTGTTGGTTGATCATCTTTTAAGACTTACCCCTACATCTCAAATTCATCTTTGCCCTTGTCCATTGTGTGACTATTTAGGAAGTTTCCACATCTCCAAAGACAGCTCAAAAGTACAGTGATGGAGCGGCTTCTCCGCTGGTCCAGTGGCTAAGAATATGCCTTGCAACGCAAGGGATACCAGTTCGATACTCGCTCCAGGAAGATCCCAGATGCCAAGGAGCAAGTAAGCCCAGGCACCCTCCTGTTGTGAGCCTGGGAGCCACAGCTACTGAGGCCCACCATCCCCAGAACCTGTGCTCCGCAACAAGGAAGACGCCGCGATGAGAAAGAGTAGCCCCCGCTCACTGCAGCTGGAGGAAACATGGGTGCCGCAAAGAGGCCCATCACGGCCAAAAAACAACAAAATAAATCAAGAAATCTTTTACAAAGTGGTGAAAAAGCGCATATCATAAGTTTGGTCAGCCTATGTTAGTAAATCTCTTAAGAAATATCTTCTCTTTCATTGAAACGGATTTTCATTTCCTGAGTAATATTTTTCATGGTTGTTCTATGTATATGTTTTATATAAAGTAACTGTCTTCTATTTTTCTGGGCTTTTGTAATGGGATCAAATACAGTTGACTACAAGCAGAAACAGATGACTCTAACGATAGATCAATCTGATAGCTTAACCACAGAGAAAAGTAACAGTGAACTGAAGTAATTTCTGAAAAGTTTACTCTGTGTACCCTCCAGTGGGATATACTTTGAGGACAAAAGAGCCGCAGAAAAATTGGAATTATTAATAGACTGCTTTTGGTAGTGATGCTGATGCTGCCGCTGAAGCTGACACTCTGATACTCTGGCCACCTGATGGGAAGAGCCCACTCATTGGAAAAGACCCTGATGCTGGGAAAGATTGAAGGCGGAAGGAGAAGGGGACGACAGAGGATGAGACAGTTGGATGGCATCACCGACTCAATGGACAGGAGTCTGGGTAAGCTCCGGGAGTTGGTGATGGACAGGGAGGCCTGGGGTGCTGCAGTCTATGGGGTCGCAAAGAGTCGGACATGACTGAGCAACTGGACTGAACTGAACTGATCCCTCCCAACATGCAACAGCAAGAAAGCCTCTCACCAAAGACGTGTGCTGCATGTGCTCAGCGGCTCAGTCATGTCCGACTCTTCGTGACCCCATGGACTGTAGCCTGCCAGCTCCCCTGTCCATGAAATTCTCTGGGCAAAACTACTGGAGTGGGTTGCCTTTTCCTCCTCCAGGGGATCTTCCCAACCCAGGGATCCAACCCGAGTCTCATGTATTACAGGCAGATGCTTTACCTCTGAGTCATGAAGCTCAGCTCTCAAATGCACAGAAAATCGGGTTTATAGGGGACCACTCAGGGCCTGGAGTCAACTCTAAACTCTCTGCTTGAGGCCAAAGAAGGTCAGGGGCAGGCCCTGGCCCGTTTGCCCCAGAAGGAGAACGTGAAGCCTCTGCCCTGAGAATCCTTGGCTGACTTTCCTCCAGGCCAATCTAGAACACCCATCCCCATTTTTTAAGTTTTCTTGGGACCCTGTGTTGGCAGAGGAAGGGCCAGATCGCCATATGCACCTGCTGAAGGCCATGCAAATCTCCCAAGTTTCATAACTTTGCAAAGACACAGAATTTCGATGGTGTTCATGAACACCGCACCATCCCCATCTCCCATTCACAACCCCCTCCAGCAAAGATTTTCCAGCCAGCAGCAAGACCGTGGTGGACCAAGCAAATTCCAATTGCTTCTGCTCTTGCCCTGGTCAGGTCAAGGCCAGGCAGACTGAAAACATCGAGAGCAATCCCCAGGACATTCGAGGAGTTTGGCCCCCAAGACGGATGATCAGGCTCTAGTCTCAGCTGCAGAGTGACCTTGAGCAAGCTTTTATTTAGTCACGGTGTCTTATTTTCTCACATGCAACACGTATGTTTATCTGCCCTTAGGGGTGATTATAAGCTCTGAGTGAAATACATTTGTTTGTGAAACACATTTGTTTGTGAAACAGCATTTGAAAATGTGTCTTTTTCTGCACAGACCACTACAGCCAGGCTGCAAGGGCTGCCCTCAGGCAGAAAGTGATCGTTAATCAGATGTGAATTTCCTTGTAGCGTGAAGCCTTCCTGAGAACCACACTATGGGGATCTGTGGACGACAACAGGTATTCTTCAGCTGCCAGGTCCCAGAGGGATGGGACATAAACAAGGAAACGCGTCCTCCAGGTAACCTGCTGTCACCTCCATAGCCGGCTGGCCCTAGAGTCTGTCTGGAGATGCATGCTTGTCCCCTCTTAGTCCAGGAATCTTTCCTTGCTGATAAGCTGCCGTTCTGGAACGAGGCATTTGGACAAAGCCCTGGAGGTCCACCCATGGCAGAGGAAAAGAGAAGAAAAATGCTGTAATAAAGCACCCAGCTTCTCCCCTCCTGAGTCTCAATTTTTCATTTCAGAAAGCCAGGGCCAACCCCATGTGTAACAGATGACCCCGTGTGTCCAACTGAGAACTCGGGGCTGCGCTGACACAGTTTCCTAGAAACCTGGAGTCAAGCTGGTCAAATCCCCACACTGGGCATCACCAGCCGCTGAGTCAGCCAGCTTGGAAGATTCCCCGAACTAGGGGGAGGGTGAGCCGGAGGACACTTCAGACCCCAGCTAGGAGTGATGTTGAGGAAGCAAGGGTTTGAAGCTATGCAATAGAAACCTGGTGAATTGTTTCAGGCTGTGTCAGAGGAGGAAATCTGCTGGTCAGGTGTAGAAATCTGGGCTCAAACACAGTCAGGGTGTTGCCAGGCCCGCCAGGGGGTGAGGGTGGAGGTGACAGTGTCTGGCACTCAGTCGTGCCAGACCCTGCGACCCCATGGACGGTGGCCCCCCAGGCTCCTCTGTCCATGGGATTCTCCAGGCAAGAACACTGGAGTGGGCTGCCATGCCCTCCTCTAGGGGATCTTCCCCACCCAGGGATCGAACCCAGGTCTCTTGCATTGCAGGCAGATCCTTTACCATCTAAGCCACTCCGAGGTATGAGGGATATGAGGGAAGCTTGCCTAATCATTCTCGGATCTCTAGCTAGGAGGGGGTGAGAGAGCTTCCACATCCCCACACTGGTCTTGTTTCAATTCTGTTCTGGACAGAGCAGCATCTGTCATCCAGATGCCCTCGTGACCAGCCTGCAGAAGAACCAGCCCCATAAGCTGAGACACATCATCCTTTCAGTAATCACATCTCCCCTGATTGACGGATAAAGCAGAACTGGGTTTATACATCAGTTGCTGCGAGTCTAGTTAACTTGTGTCTGTCTCGGCAGTAACTAAATCAGGTTCTGGAAACAAGAACTGGAAACCAAGTACAGAGAATCCACTGAGGTCAGAGCTCCCCAGGGGCACCCGCTTGTAAGGCCAGCTCTGCAGCCCAGGAGGCGGGCTCACTAGCCCCAGAAGCTCAGTGTCTGCGATCACTGAGGAATCACTTTTTCAACACTGCCAATTATTTTTTGTAAATATCTGTGCTTTTACTTTGCTTCCTAGGTCTAGTTTCTCTCTAATTTCTCTGTAAGAACAAGGAAATGTTCAGTAAGTGCTGACTTAATACATGGAGGGGTAAGTAATAGCCTCAGTATTTTTGCCTGAAAATGAATAAATATCTCTGAGAGCAAAGGCAGATAGTACGTGAAAGCACTTTAGGAGGGCTGCAGTTTACAAATACAGGAGGGTTGTGAGTGACCGGTGGGGTCACTGTAACACCTGACCACACACGGGACTCACGTCAAACAAATCTGCAGGTCTGCTGAGGGCTGTGTTGTTATAGTTCTTCATGTATATGTGCTAAGTTGCTAAGTTGTGTCTGACTCTTTGCAACCCCATGGACTGTACCAAGCTCCTCTGTCCATGGGATTCTCCAGGCAAGACTACTGGAGTGGGCTGCCATTCTCTCCTCCAGAGCATCTTCCCAAACCAGGGGTCCAGCCTGTCTCCTGTGTCTCAGGCACTGGCGGGCAGGTCCTTTACTACTAGCGCTGCCTGGAAAGCCCATAGTTTTTCATGCATGTCCTCAGTTAATCCTCACAGCACTCTAAGGGGGCACAGCCGTCGTTGGCAAGAATAAGGGTTAGGCTGGTGCGTCGTTGGATGCCTTACCCTTTTCCCCTTTCTACTTCCCCAGTCCAACCTTCCACACACCCCGCTCACTCCCCGCCTCACACAGAGCAAGGGACTCCTATGGGAGTGAAATACAGAAGGAACAATAACACGGTGGAGACCGATTATTAAAAGTTAGGCCAGAGCAGCTGTGGATATCCACAGACCCCCTCCTCCTCCTCCTCCTCAAAAAAAAAAATAAACCTCTTCCTAAACTACACACCTTACATAATTAACTCGAAGTGAATCATGGCCTTAAATGTAAAATGAAATAAATTTTAGCAACATGGATGGATCTAGAGATTATCATATTAAGTGAAGAAAGTTAGACAGAGACAAATATATCATTTACATGAGGAATCTAAGAAAAAAATACAAATGAACTTATTTACAAAACAGACTCATAGAAAACAAACTTATGGTTACCAAAGGGAGAAGGGGGGGGGGAATAAATTAAAGGTTTTGGATTAACATATGCACACTACTATATAGAAAATTGATAACAAGGACCTACTGTATAGCACGGGGAACTATGCTTAATAACCTCATAATAATCTGTAAAGGAAATGAATATGAAAAAGAACACATCTATAGGTACGTATAACTGAATCACTTTGCTGTACACTTGAAACTAACACAACGCTGTAAATTAACTTTAATTAAAAAAAATCTAAGAGACAGAGAAAAAAATTTCTTGAAAAAACCTAGGAGAAAATCTTCAGGACCTAGATTCAGGCAGAGTTCTGAGACTTGACATCAAAAACAGGATCTACAAGAGGAAAATCCGATAAACTGGACCTCATCAAAAATTAGAACTTTTGCTTTGCGAAAGACCCTGTTAAGAGATTGAAAAGACAAGCTACAGACTGGGAGGAAAGTTTTGGAAACCACGTATCTGACAAAGGACTTGCATCGAGCGTAAATGAAGGAGCTCTCCAAACGCATCAGTAGCAAGACAAACAATCCAAAAAGGCAGGAACAGACATTTTGCAGTGGAGGGCATAGAGATGGCAAAGAAACACACAAAAAGATACTCAACACCATTAGCCGGAAGGATGTAGATTGAAACCAGAGTGCGTTAGGAGACCAAACACTGATCAGAATGGCTAAAACAAAAAATAATGGCAACACCAAATGCTGATGAGCGTGAGAAGAAACCAGGTCACTCGCACAAGACTGGTGGGAATGTAGTAACACAGCCAGACTGGGGAAGAGCGTGGGCAGCTGTTTACAGAACTGAACATGTGCTCACCATACGACCCAGACAGGGCACTCTTGGGCCCTCATCCCAGAGAAATGAAAACGCCTTTGCACGCTCGAAACTACGTAAATGTTGGTGGTCGATTTCTTTGTAATAGCCCCAGATTGGGAACAACCAGGAGGTCCCTCACAGGTGAATGGTTAAAAAGTGGTGGCATGGCTATACTCTGGAATTCTACTCGGTAATGAAAAGAGGCCCCAACTACTGGTACCCACACAACTAGGGAGGATCCCAAGGGAATCATGCTCAGTGGGAAAAACACCAGTCTCCAAGGATACACGCGCTGTGTGAGTCTATCTATATGGCGTTCTTGACAGGACACAATTATGGAGATGAGAACGGATGAGCAATCCCCAGGGAGGAGGGTGGGTGAAGGAAAGGAAGTGGCTTTGGCCATGACAGGGCGGCACGAGGGACCCCTGGGATGGGGTCTTTCTGTGTCTCTACGGTAATGGCCACACAAATTCACATGCAAAATAAAACTATGGGAAAACAAGCAAACACAGGCTTCCCTGGCGGCTCAGACGGGAAAGAACCCACCTGCAGCGCTGGGGACCTGGGTTCAGCCTCTGGGTTGAGAAGATCCCCTGGAGGACGAAATGGCAGCCCACTCCAGGATTCTTGCCTGGGGAATCCCATGGAGAGAGGAGCCTGGCGGGCTACAGTCCGTGGGGTTGCACACAGTCGGACACGACTGAAGCGGCTTAGCGTGCAGGCATGCAGGCATGCAAGCACGCACACAGTGCATCTCATAAATGAGGCAGCCGGAGTGAGGCTGGGCTCCCCAGGTGGCGCTAGTGGTAAAGAACTCACCTACCAATGCAGGAGACGCAAGAGCCCCGAGTTCGAGCCCTGGGTCGGGAAGATCCCCTGGAGGAGGAAATGGCAGCCCACTCCAGGATTCTTGCCTGGAGAATCCCATGGACAGAGGAGCCTGGTGGGCTCTGGTCCATAGGGCCACAAAGAGTCTGGCATGCTGCAGTCCACGGGGTGGCAAAGAGATGGACACAATTGAGTGTCTGAACTGAGCTGAACTGACTTTTTCGGCTGCAGTGACTGAGCATGAGGGAATTTAGCCTTAGTTTCTGAGGCCTGCAGTAACACAGCAGCACAGCCAGCTGGCTGAGGGCAGCAGGCGTTCTGTTCTCTCTGGGCTCTGAGAGCAGAGGTCGGCAAAGTGCCAGCAGAGCCATGCTCCTTCCAGAAGGTCTGAGGGAGAGTCCTTGTCTCTTACAGCTTCCGTGGCCGCAGTCTTCCTTGGCTTCTGGAAGCATAACGCCGATCACGGCCTGGTCTTCCCAAGCTCTTCTCCTCTGTCTCTGCGTCAGCGTCACGCTGTACCATGTCAGCCGTGGCATTGTTCTACAATTACGCAAGGCGCTACCTTTAAGGAAATGGATGAAAGATTCATAATGTGTCTCTGCCTTATTTCTTGCAACCACATAAGAACATGCCATTGTTGTTGTTCAGTCACTCGGTCATGTCCAGCTCTTTGTGACTCCACGGACTGCAGCATAACAGGCTCCGCTCTCCTTCACTAACTACCCAAGCTTGTTCAAACTCATGGCCACTGAGTCAGTGATGCCATCCAACCATCTCACCCGCTGTTGTCCCCTTCTCTTCCTGCCTTCAATCTATCCCAGCATCAGGCCTTTTTCAATAAGTTGACTCTTCCCATCAGATGGTCAAAGTATTGGAGCTTCAGTATCAGTCCTTCCTATGAGTATTCAGGGTTGATTTCCTTTAAGATGGACTGGTTTGATCTCCTTGCTGTCCAAGGGGCTCTCAAGAGTCTTCTCCAGCACCAATATTCAAAATCATCAATTCTTTGGCGCTCAGCCTTCTTTATGGTTCAACGCTCACTTCTGTACATGACTACTGAAAAAACCATAGCTTTGACTGTATGGACCTTTGTTGACAAAGTGATGCTTCTGCTTTTTAATATGTTGTCTAGGTTTGTTATAGCTTTTCTTCTGAAAAAGTCAGTTCAGTTCAGTTCAGACACTCAGTCGTGTCCATCTCTTTGCCACCCTAGGGACTGCAGCATGCCAGGCTCCCCTGTCCATTACCAACTCCCAGAGCTTGCTCAAACTCATGTCCGTTGAGGTGGTGATGCCATCCAACCATCTCATCCTCTGTCATCTCCTTCTCCTCCTGCCTTCAATCTTTCCCAGCATCAGGGTCTTTGCTGATGAATCAGCTCTTAGCATCAAGTGGCCAAAGTATTGGAGTTCCAGCTTTAGCATCAGTCCTTCCAATGAATATTCAGGACTGATCTCCTTTAGGATGGACTGGTTGGATCTCCTTGCTGTCCAAGGGACTCTCAGAAGTCTTCTCCAACACCACAGTTCAAAAGCATCAATACTTCGCCACTCAGCTTTCTTTATGGTCGAACTCTTACATCCATCCTTGACTACTGGAAAAACTATAGCTTTGACCTAGATGGACCTTTGTCAGTTAAGTAATATCTCTGCTTTTTAGTAAGCTATGTGGGTTTGTCATAGCTTTTCTCCCAAGAAACAAGCGTCTTTTAATTTCATGGCTGCAGTCACCTTCTGCAGTGATTTAGCAGCCCAAGAAAATAAAGTCTCTCACTGCCTCCACTGTTTTCCCATCTATTTGCTACGAAGTGATTGGACAGAATGCCATAATCTTCATTTTTTGAATGTTGAGTTTTAAGCCAGATTTTTCACTCTCTTTCATCACCTTCATCAAGAGACTCTTTAGTTCCTCTTCACTTTCTGCCATAAGAGTGGTGTCATCTGCATATCTGAAGTTATTGATATTTCTCTCGGCAATCTTGATTCCAGCTTGTGATTTATCCAGCCCGACATTTTGCATGATGTACTCTGTATCTAAGTTAAAAAGCAGGGTGACAATATCCAGCCTGGACGTACTCCTTTCCCAGTTTAGAACCAGTTCATCATTCCATATCAGGTTCTAACTATTGCTTCTTGACCTGCATACAGGTGTCTCAGAAAACAAGTAAGGTGATATGGTATTCCTATCTCTTTAAGAATTTTCTCAAACTAAAAATATAATTTTAAGTGGGCACAGGGAGAGAGGGAGGAAGAAGGAATCCGTGGACTCTGGCATCTGATTGGCTCTGGGACAGGGGGCGACACTGAAGATGACATCCCACTCTCATGCCTGGATGATGAGAGACGGTGGACCCAGAACAAAACAGAGGAGGAGACAGAGGAGCTCAGCCCAGCACTCCCCACCCCCGGGGACCAGTGGCTTCAGGCACTGTGTTCTGTTTCCTTGGGACTCTGGTAACATCAGTAACATCAGACAGCAGGAGTGAGTTTCAGTGGGAAATGGGTGATTTTCTAGAAGGCTAGCAGGGGGCCCTGGAACATAAAGGCAGAAATGCAGAGAGACCTTAGGAAGGAGCCAGAACTGGGGCCAGGGAGAACACCCTCTCCTTCTCCACCTTTGTCCAGTCTTCTCCCCTAACAGACTGCCTTTCTCTGTTCCTCAGTCCCCAGAGTGGGCTTTCTACAGAAAATGGCTGCATCAGCTCCCAAGTTCACGGGTTATCACTGCTGCTGGGAGAAACTGTCCTCTCACTGCTGGTCCTAGCCCCAGCTTCCAGGGAGAAGGTTCTAACTGGGCCTCTGAGTTGCGTGCCCACTCCATGCGGCCAGAGGCCAAGGCTCTCATCACAAGCATGATCGGAGCTCACCAGGGCAGACATCCCAAAATGTAGCTATCAAGAGGGACTTTAGAGGGTTCCAGTTCCCAGCAAATGTGTAAGGCAAGAGAATTAACCACATTTTCCAAAAAGGGAATCTGTACATCTTCCAACCACTGAATTTTAGAGAGGTTTTCAACAAGCACCAAAACCAACATTTAGATTGGCTTTTACATCGCCCCAAAATTAAATTAACCAGAGCATCAAATCTCTAAGCCTTCTGAAAATCAGAGTTTTATTTTATTATAAATCCAGAGCTATGCAATAAAAATCATTCTCTTATGAGTTTACAGTAGCTACTGCCCACAATCCCTTAAACTTTCTAAAGTCATAACTTCTTATTTCTGTTAAAATAATTGTCGCTGGAGATCTTTTATTGTGGAATGACCTTTTAGCACAAGGCCCCTTTTCTTTAATAGAGAAATACTGTTTCTTCTCAGAGACAAACGTGAACGGCAGCCGTGTTTGTAGTTGTTGATACCTATGTTATTCTCTGGGGAGCGTGCTGTGACAAGCTGGCTTATCAGCTGAAGGTTGGAACCCAGAGCCAAGGACTTTGCATCAAAGGATCTGGGAAAGCAGAGGAGACTGTTCTTCCTTCTCTCGTATAAAACCCTCTCAGAAGAGGAGTTCCCTTCCTGTAAGAGCGTTTATGGAAGCAAGTCACCCACGGCACATAGGCTGAGTAAATAAATAGGTCGCCCAGGCATCTGCTACCTAGATTCAGAATTTGTTGATTTAATCCCTCAATTCTGCCTCCTGGTGATTTTTCATTAATTAAGCGCCTTAGAAACAAAAGAACTTTGTATTCCTTCATCATGGAACTCCCAAAACATCAAAGGGAACAGACATTTTCAGAAGCTCTTTGATTCTCCAGCATCTTCCTCCCCGTGAGGGCCTCCACCAGGGAAAGAGGTTAAAGGTCAATCCAGAGGAGGTGGAGGCCCCCAGAGGAAGGCAGGACGAGTCAAAGACTCAGAGAGCGTTAACAGCTCTGGAAGACCGAGTATAAAGGGGTTTTTGAAAGTAAAATCTCTGCACTTCCCTGAGAGATAGCTCTGCTGGGGCTGGCAGTCGGGGGTGTGGATGATATGAAACTAAATTCCATTCCAAACATACCATTTATGGTGGGGAGTCCACATGTTCAGGTTCAAAGAGGGGTCTGCATGACATCTCCATGAAATAATGTTGAATAGTTGTGAAAGGCAGACGGAGGTTTTCACAAATGTGCGTGCAGAAGTTTTTCTCAGAAATCATGTAGAAAACGAACTAAAAAGAATCCTGAAGAAATACCTCAGAAAGACAGC
Source organism: Capra hircus (assembly GCF_001704415.2). Taxonomy (NCBI): domain Eukaryota; kingdom Metazoa; phylum Chordata; class Mammalia; order Artiodactyla; family Bovidae; genus Capra; species Capra hircus. Next base: position 6,110,880 of record NC_030810.1, on the reverse strand, counting down.
AGTTACATCAGGTTGTGTCGTAGCAGGATTTTAGGCTCCCAAGATTTTGGCTCAGACGGTAAAGAATCCGCCTGCAATACAGGACACCCAGGTTCGATCCCTGCTTCAGGAAGATCCCCTGGAGAAGGAAATGGCAACTCACTCCAGTATTCTTACCTGGAGAATCCCATGGACAGAGGAACCTGAAGGGCTGCAGTCCATGGGGTCGTAAAAAGTCAAACACGACTGAGCGACTAACACATATACATACCCCAAGATTCCAGCCCCCCTGGTGTAGACTTGGGTATACCCCATTGGCTGAAGAAAATGCACAACCTGCAAGTTAAGAATCAGGTTTTATTTGGCAGACAAAACTGACAGCTATGGTTTTTCTAGTAGTCATGTATGGATGTGAGAGTTGGATTATAAAGAAAGCTGAACACCAAAGAATTGATGCTTTTGAACTGTGGTGTTGGAAAAGTCTCTTGAGAGTCCCTTGGACTGCAAGGAGATCCAACCAGTCCATCCTAAAGGAAATCAGTCCTGAATATCATTGGAAGGACTGATGCTGAAGCTGAAACTCCGGTACTTTGACCACCTGATGTGAAGATCTGACTCATTCAAAAAAACCCTAATTCTGGGAAAGATTGAAGGCGGGAGGAGAAGGGGACGAGAGAGGATAAGATGGTTGGATGGCATCACCACCTCAATGGACATGAGTTTGAGCAATTTCTGGGAGCTGGTAATGGACAGGGAGGCCTGGCGTGCTGCAGTCCCTGGGGTCACAGAGAGTCGGACATGAATGAGCAACTGAACTGAACTGAAGCCCAGGATGCAGCCTCTCAGATAGCTCTGTGGGACTGCTCCAAGAGGTCAGGGAGCCACCAGGATACATAGGTGTTTTTGCAACAAAGACCAAATAGTCAGAGCATCAAAAGGTGAATGTTAATTAAAGAAAACCAGATATCGCAAGTTAATGAACTTTGTGCTTTTTGCATACGGGAAGATGCAAGGATCTGTTAGTGTTAACTGCTCACTGGAGTGGGTTGCCATTTCCTCCTCCAGGGGATCTTCCCCACCCAGGGATTGAACCCGGGGTCTGGGCTCACTGAAATCCTTTCCTTCATACACACCTCAGCTCTCTGGGGCCAGCATCCTGCGCCTTGTTGCCCTGAATCTCCTCAGGGTTTATCATCGGGGGTGGCTGCCACGGCTCATGGCTTGACGGCGGGCATCTGGTCTCTACCCTGCTCACCGCTGTGGCAACTGTAATGTTACGGCTGGACGGCTGTAACACCCTTCGTTTACTGATACCACAGGCAGCCCTCTGTCTCCTTGACACCCCCTGCCAGGGATCATGTGAGGACGGGGGAAGGGGCGGATGCCTGGGGACATTATGTAAGAAGGTCACCTAGTGAGCTTAAGACTCCACACCTGTTGGAAGCAGCAAATGATTGCGAGGGGAGCCACAGAGCCTGGACCTGGGGGAGGTTCACCAGGGCCTTGGAGCTCTAGGCTGGGTGTTGGGCTCTGCCAACAAGCAGGTGGGCTTGGACGAGGACCCCAGGGACTTCCTCAGCCCCTATGGGCTCCCCGTGATTCCTGCCCAGTAAGAATGGAAGCAGAGAACCCAGCCAACCGTCATCACAGAAACGGTGGGATAAGAAATGTGGCTGCTTTTGAGTTGCCAAGTGGGTGCCAGTTTTTTACATAACAGCAGAAAAAGAATACAGATCACATCAGAAAGCCAGCCCTATTGATCTGAGGGAGAGTTCTTTAAAAGAACTATATACATCTATCATAGAACAGAGGGTCGTTGCTTTTGCATTAAAAGCTTGAAAACCCTCAGTACATCACATAAAACAAATAGCACCATGTTGAGAGTTAAAAAAAAAAAAAACCACAAAACTTGATTCCAGCCCTTTCTTTCCTGGCAGGCTAACTTGGACCAGTAACTTTATGACTTCTGGTTTGCCAGTTTTAGAGTTTATTCAATGAGGAAATGAGGCAAAATGTTCCCTAAGTTTTTTCCTAGTTTTGAAACACTCTGCCAATAATTCTGCAGGCTAATAAAAGTTATTCCCAGGAGCTGCCAGACTCCTCTGTCCATGGGGTTCCTCAGACAAGAATACTGGAGTGGGTGGCCACTTCCTTCTCCAGAAAAGGAGCTGTTACTCTTCAGAGGGGGATCGGAGAGCTTTGCCAAATCTAGGTTTGCCAACACCAACGCATTGCAGTAAGCTCTCCTTGTTGCCACTGGCTGCTGTGCAACCTCAAGGAAGTCACTGTGCCTCTCTGAGCCTGCCTTCTCTCATTTGTACAAGGGAGGTTTCGGATTCAAGCGGTGATTCCCAACCTGGGGGAGGACTAGGGCTCCACAAACAAAATCTGTCAGAAAGAGACCTCTTGCCAGCTTTGTGAAGAGCCCTGTGATTCCCAAGAGCTGACTCAGCCCCGCATAAAGCAAAGCCCATACTGCCAGAGCTTCTGCAGAGCTCGGCGTACTTGAGGGGGAGGGGGCATGGGGAACCGGGGGAGGGGCCGCTGTTGGGAAGGCAGGGACCCTTGTGCAAGGTGGTCCTCCCTTGGGGTCTGACGCCTGGGGGAGAGAGGAGAGACATGCAAGACCTGGTGGGGAGAGACTGGTAGCTTGTGCTGCCCTCAGGAAAAGCCCCTCTTCCTCCAGAGGAGTGCAAATCCCGTCTGTTACCAGGCACGGCCCAAGGGTTGGGGGGGTGGTGGTGGACAGTCTGAGAACATGGGGTCCATGGGGACCCAGTGCCAGGCACGCATTCATCCCAGCCACGTGTTCATCCCAGGCACGCATTCATCCCAGCCACGCATTCATCCCAGCCACGTGTTCATCCCAGCCACGTGTTCATCCCAGCCACCTACTCCTTCCGCAGACCACGTGTCCCCGCTGAGACGCCGGGGAGCCCTGCTCTAAGGAGACCACCTTGGACTTCTGGGCAGCGAACAGCTGTGACACAGGCAGGGCCCTAGGTGGGTCCGTGACGGCAGCAGCAGTGGGGAGACCCCTCTTGTCCCTCCTGACCCCCAGATGGAGGTGAGGGGCAGTGCGGAGCACGTGGGCTTCACGGGAGAGAAACAAAGACGGCTCAGTTTAAACTTGACTTCCGTGTGGCCTGGGGGTGGATTCACAAGCACTCTGAGCTGAGAATGCTTATCTTCTGATGCTCTTCACTGTGGAACTGGATATAAAAGTGGACAGGGAATTAATAAGGACAGGCTTAATAAGGACCTATGTCCAATGGAGGTTCTTTTTCAAAGGAAGACCGTGAGCAAAGGACCCTAGGGGACGAGGAAGCTTCCAGGTTCCCTTCAGCCTCATCCCAGCCCTTCCTTTTGCACCATCTAGGACAATCTCTTCCTCCATCACAGCAGACTCCCACGACCCTTACTCAACTGAGACTGTCTGTCTGTAAATGCTATTGATGGGGCAATGGGACCACTTTTAAATCAACCGACCTAACTCCAGGCCTTCCGAGAAATATTAGTTCACCATAAAGAGCCATGCTGCTGGGAGGAGCCAGGGTCGCTAAGCAAGCTGCTAAACACTGCTCTCTGGCTCCTCAGTCCTGATTTCTGTGGCCACTGGAGTCTGCGAAGAAAAACAGCAGGGAAATGGCTTCTAAAACTCGGACTCCCAGCTCTTCCGATGAGAAAGAGACCAAGGGTCCTACATATAAAGGCCACGATAATCTGGGAAGTGGGTAGCTCTGATCAACAGAGCTTCTCTGGGTGTGAGGAGCTGGGAGACGAGCTGCCACCTGAACTCATGTTTTTCCAAGGAGTATTCAGTCACTCAGTCGTGTCCAACTGTTTGAGGTCCCAAGGACCGAAGCATGTCAGGCTCCTCTGTCCTCCACTTTCTCCCAGAATTTGCTCAAACCCACTTCCATTGAGTCGGTGATGCCATCCAACCATCTCATCCTCTGTCACCCCCTTCTCCTCCTACCCTCAATCTTTCCCAGCATCAGGGTCTTTTCCAGTGAGTTGGCTCTTCACATCAGAAGAGGATTTTCCAAAAATACCAAGGGTTAAATCCTTCTGCCTGGTTACTCGCTGCTTTATCTGGCAATTTTTAGGTAGGTATTTCTCTTTCAGAGGAAATTGTTGTGCAGAGAAGTATCTCAAGCCAGTTCTTTCTTGGGGGTGGGTTTTTTTTTTTTTTTTCTCCTTCTTTATTTTGGTTTACACCAAACTGATAAACAGAAGATCTAATCAGGACTTTTCAAATTACTTTAAACCAAGTCACATAAACATGTGACCTGATTCCAGCTGTTTCTTCAGGCCTGAGAGCCTGGCGATCCTGTTTGAGGCAACACTGAAGTTTGGGCTTTGTTAGTAAGTGTTTCTATTTAAGGGTTGGGGTGGGGAGGATGTCAGTGCTTATCTATGGAAAAGGAAGCTGGTATCCTGGGAAAACTCACTTCAGAGGGACCAGCCCGTGTGCCTGCCTTCCAAGGCTGCTATAGGGATTCTGGGCATGGGATTCGGCCCAGGGAATGTCCACCCGCTGACCAGCTTCTCCTGACCGCCCCCGCCGCCAGTCCCCAACACCACCCTGACCCCTAAAGACACTGCACAGGGGCGCCACGGCCTGGCCCGCAGCCTCTGCACTTGAAGAGTCACCCTCCAGCGCGGCTTCTATTTTCTATTCTTTTCTCACTGGTTTCTTTTCTGATGACAGCTTTCTTCAATGAACCACTGCCTGGTAATCCTGCTACTGAACGCTTGAGTGGCTTCCTAGTGTTTTCTTTCTTTAACCATCCTGAAGGATGCCTTCCTGGGTGAACTGTCCCCCGCCCCCCACCTCCTGCCACCACCCCCAGAAGCATTGTTGTAGTTGTTTTAGTCACTCAATCACATCTAACACTTTGCAAACCCGTGGACTGTAGCCCGCCAGGCTCCTCTGTCCATGGGATTCTCCAGGCAAGAATAGTAGAGTGGGTTGCCATTCCCTCTCCCAGGGAATCTTCCTGACCCAGAGATCGAACAGCCCTTTTCCATTGACAGGTAGCTTCTTTACCACTGAGCCTGGAGGGATGCTGCCAGACAGCATATATCAGGATAAAGGAAATATCAGGTAACCGTGGACCAGCCATGGCCGCATCCCATGCTCTGCACCTGGAACCCATATTCCAGTTCACAGGGAGCGACTTGACGTAAACCCTAATATTTCAGGTGAGGCAGCTGAGAGACCTGGAGATGCTAAGGCATGAAGACTTGGTCCAGTCTCAGAGCTAGTTGGGATTAAGCTGTGAAAAACCTCATCTAAGCAACACTTCTACAAGTGGGGTCCACAGACCACCAGCATCAGAACCTCCAAAGGTTTTAAAAGAAGCCTCAGTTCAGTTCAGTTCAGTAGCTCAGTCGTGGCCAACTCTTTGCCACCCCATGAACTGCAGCACGCCAGGCCTCCCTGTCCATCACCAACGCCCAGAGTCTACCCAAACTCATGTGCATCGAGCTGGTGATGCTTTGGCTCCATCCCATCATTCTTTCTGGAGTTATTTCTCCACTGATCTCCAGTAGCATATTGGGCACCTACCTATCTGGGGAGTTCCTCTTTCAGTATCCTACCATTTTGCCTTTTCATACTGTTCATGGGGTTCTCAAGGCAAGAATACTAAAGTGGTTTGCCATTCCCTTCTCCAGTGGACCACATTCTGTCAGACCTCTCCACCATGACCCACCCGTCTTGGGTGGCCCCACATGGCATGGCTTAGTTTCAGTGAGTTAGACAAGGCTGTGGTCTGTGTGATTAGATTGACTAGTTTTCTGTGATTATGGTTTGCCCAGAAACTTGCATTTTCAACAAGTACCCTAGGTGATTTTTAAAAATAAGTTTAAGAGGGGAGGAAGATGGGAGAGAGGTTCAAGAGGGAGGGGACATATGTGCACCTAGGCTGATTCACGTTGATGTTTGGCAGAAACCAATACGATATTGTAAAGCAATTATGCCTCAATTAAAAAAAAATTTTAAATTACAACGCCACCACCAAAAATGTCACTATCTTAATGGTTATGAAACAATTCAACAGCTCCTCCTCCTCCACCAGAGGCTGCAGTTTTTATGGATGCAAACAGCTTTCAAATCCAAATAGCAGCCAGGGTAGTGGGGGTGTATGTGTCCTCTAGGGTGGTGGTGGTGGGGTCATTGATAAAGAGAAATGGATCTTAGCCATGCAGAAGGCAACAGGTAAAACACAGTTTTTTAAATTTTTATTTACTCATCTATTTTGGACGGCGCTGGGTCTCCGCTGCTTTTCGTTGCTTGGCAGCAGCCCTGGGCTGCTCTTACTTCGCAGTGCACTGGGCTTCTTACTGCGGGGTCTTCTGTTTCGGATCACAGGCTGTAGGCGCGCAGGCGTCGGTAGTTGGGACACGCAGTCTCCGTAGCTGCGGGTCCTGGAACTAGCGGGCTTCGGTAGCTGTGGTGCACGGACTAAGCTGCTCCCATCTCAGAGTTAGCTGTTGCGCATCTCAGCCAACGCGGAAAGGAGACAGGTCTGACGGCCTGCGCCCCGCCCACCCCGAAATCTGCAGGGGGTGGTTTTCCTGCGCAGTTGGGTAGCCTCTTAGGGGTGATGTGCAGCATGGATAGTGACAAGTCGATAATATGGACAGTGACCCCCATTTTCTCTCTCTTTCACAATGCTCCCCGCTTCTGGCCCGGCTAGAGCGAGGGGCGAGGGCTCCGCCGGACCCAGAGCCTCTGGCTGGAGAGCGAGCGCCACCTGCTGGCCGCAGAAGCCCACTGTTTTTCAGTTCGTCTCTGGACAGAGGGGCCTTGCGGGCTGCCGGCTGCTGCTGCTGCTGCTAAGTCGCTTCAGTCGTGTCCGACTCCGTGCGGCCCCATAGACTGCAGCCCACCAGGCTCCCCGCCCCTGGGATTCTCAAGGCAAGAACACTGGAGTGGGTTGCCATTTCCTTCTCCAACGCATGAAAGTGAAAAGCGAAAGTGAAGTCGCTCCGTCGTTTCCGACTCTTAGCGACCCCACGGACTGCAGCCCACCAGGCTCCTCCGTCCGCGGGACTCTTTATAAGGTCGCAAAGACATGACTAAAGCGACTTAGCTCAGGCACGCACTATCCCTAAAGTCAGGGGTACAAAGATCCCATTGGTCTAATTCTTGGGTAAAGATGCTGTTGATTCTGCCTTTGATCTGTACAAGAGGTGCTGGGTCCTTGGGCCCTGAAATGAAATGAAATGAAACTCGTTCAGTCATGTGTGACTCTTTGCGACCCCATGGACTGTATAGTCCACGGAATTCTCCTAGCCAGAATCCTGGAGTGGGTAGCCTTTCCCTTCTCCAGGGGATATTCCCCACCCAGGGATCGAACCCAGGTCTCCTGCATTGCAGGTGGATTTGTTACCAACTGAGCTATCAGGGAAGCCTCATGGGCTTCACTATTCTTCAGCAATATTCTTCACCATTCTTCAGCATTCTTGCCTTGAGAACCCCATGAACAGTACGAAAAGGCTTTACAGAATGCAATTATTAGAAACAATCTCCACCCCCAGTAAACTTATTAACACAGGCTCCTCTTTTGTTCAGGGTCTGGCACTCAGTACGTGTGCAGCGAGATCTAAACCGCCCCCCCGCCCCACCTCTCCTGGGATGAATCCTCGTCCCAGAGAAAGGCTTTTTCATGAGTCTGTGGCCTAGAGACCAAAGGTGAGTTTGTCCTAAAGCTGTGATGGTTTGTAAGTTGTGGACTGAGATGATCGCTACACAGAAGACTGGGCATGTTGTTGTTCAGTTATGTCTGACTGTGAATTCATGGACTGCAGCCCACCAGCCTCCTCTGTCCTCCGCTGTCTCCAGGAATTTGCTCAAATTCATGTTCGTTGAGTCAGTGGGCACATCGGAGATAATTCCCTTGTCAGAGGCCCTCCTAGAGAGCTGGAAGCAATCGATGCTCTGTGCCGAAGCATCATTGCCCCTCAGGATCCCGCATCCCTTTTCTTCCTCCTGTCTGTATTCTCCCTCCTCTTAGTGACTCCAGAAATATTCCTGGACACGCAGACTACTCGGAGCACCTGTGCCTCGTGGCGGAGGGACGCTCTCCAATATTAAACCATCTGTTTCACTTGTAATTTGCATACATGCAAATTAATATTGGTCTAGATATAAACCCACAATGCCAAAACCAATTCTTCATGTTTCTCCATGAATCTTGACACTGCTGTCAGGGGTGCTGAAAATCATATGCACAGTAATAATTTGCATGATAAAATTCAAACGGTTTGCATTATTTTCTGCTACAATGATAATCTATTTCATACAGCCCTATTACAATGTTTGAAGGAGACGTGTAAATTCCTGGTTCATTTCTGAATCTAATTTTTGCTTTAAGGCTTTTATTGACAATTCCAGTTGTTAGAGCTTTAGCAGATAAAAGTCCCTTTCAAATGAAACTAATAAAAAAATGATCTAGGAACCCTAATGACTCAAGAAAGTTTGTCTAATTTGTCATTACGATCAATAAAATGCAAATCGTATGGAAATATTGATTATAACAACATAATTAGTGTCTTCTGCTGAAACGAAGCAAAGGTAAAACTGTATGGGCGATGGATCACTCATGAATTATGTATGTTGCCACTTAATCTTTTATTCAGGCAGCATAGCCTATCCACAGGACATGCACGGTAATAAACTCAGGTGTCCTTGATATTTTACCAATTTTCAGTCTATTCAAACTACAGCTTTACATGCCTTGCTCAGCAGGTCAGAGAAGGGTGAGGAGACATTTCAGCGTGGCTGACAACCCCATCAGAAAGGAGCTTCAGGCACTGAGGTGACCAGGAGAGATGGCCCCACTTCGTGGCAAATGAAGGAGAAAAGGGAGAAGCAGGGACTGATGTCCTCTTCCTGAGCTCTAAAATCACCGTGGACAGTGACTGCAGCCGTGAAACTAGGAGATGACTGCTTCTTGGAAGGAAAGCTATGACAGACCTAGACAGTGTATTAAAAAGCCAAGACGTCACTTTGCCAACAAAAGTCCATATAGTCAAGGCTATGGTCTCTCCAGTAGTCATGTACAGATGTGAGAGTTGGACCATAGAGAAGGCTTAGTGCCAAAGAATTGATGCTTTCAGACTGCGGTGCTGGAGAAGACTCTTGAGAGTCCCTTGGAAAGCAGTCAACCGTAAAGGAAATTGACCCTGAATACTCATTAGAAGGACTGACGCTGAAGCTGAAGCTCCGATACTTCAGCCACCTGATGCGAAGAGCTGACTCACTGGGAAAGATCCTGATACTGGGAAAGACTGAAGGCAGGAGAAGGGTTGGTTCAAAGAATGAGATGGTTGGATGGCATCACTGATTCAACGAACATGAACTTGGGCAAACTCCAGGAGATGGTGAGGGACAGGGAGGCCTAGTGTGCTGCAGTCCATGGGGTTGCAAAGGGTCAGACATAACTTAGCAACTGAACAACAACAACAGGCAGCTATTAAACGGCGACACTGGCTTTGCTGAAGGACTCTCTGTTGGCTCCAAGAATTCCCAAGTCAAATCTGAGAAGCCTCTTTTTTTTTTTTTTTTTTTTTAGCAGAAATGTTGAAACCATAGCTTCTGACGTCTGTCAAGCTTCACGCTCCAAGGATACAAAATATGTACCCTTGGTTCCTACCCTGGACCAAGAAGTTGGTCCTTACCCTAAAGGACTCTCATATTTTAGCTTTGCAGAGGAACACCCATTTAAAGAATAATTTCCATTTAGAACCACTTGCTACAAAACAGCATGGCAAGTCCTCAAAAAGTTCAAAATAGAATTACCATGTGTTCCTGCAACTCCATTTCTGGGAATATACCCAAAAGAATTGAAAGCCAGGTCTCAAACGATGTTTGCACAGTCGTGTGCATAGCAGCACTATTCACAACAGCCCAGAGGTGGGAAAGTCTAAACGTCCATCCAAGTATGAACAGATACAGTGTGCTGTGCCCACGCAGTGGAATATCATGCAGCCTTAAAAAGCAAGAACGTCAAACACACACTGCAACACGAATGAGCCTTAAGGACATTGTAAGTGAAATAAGACTTCCCCAAACACTCCATGATCCTATGTGTGTGAAGTCCCGGCATGCAAGCATGCTAAGTCGCTTCACTGCAACCCCACAGACCATAGCCCTCCAGGCTTGTCTGTCCACGGATCCACCAGGACAGAAGACTGGAGTGGGTTGCCATGTCCTCCTCCAGAGGATCTTCCTGACCCAGGGGTCGAACCCACATCTCCTGTGTCTCCTGCATTGGCAGGCAGATTCTTTACTACTGAGCCACTGGGGAAAGTGAAAAGAAAGTGAAAGTCATTCAGTCATGTCCAGCTTCCGACCCTATAGATTATACAGTCCATGGAATTCTCCAGGCCAGGATACTGGCGTGGGTAGCCTTTCCCTTCTCCAGGGGATCTTCCCACCCCAGGATCGAACCCAGGTCTCCCACATTGCAGGCGGATTCTTTACCAGCTGAGCCACCAGTTAAGCCCAAGAGTACTGGAGTGGGTAGCCTATCCCTTCTCCAGGGGATCTTCCCAACCCAGCTGTCGAACCAGGGTGCCCTGCTTTGCAGGAGGATTCTTTACCAGCTGAGCCACCGGGGAAGGCCCTGTGAAGTCCTTGGAGGAGCCAGATTCATAAAGACAGAAAGCAGAGTGGTGGTCGCTGGGGCTGGGTTCAGAGTCTCAGTTCCACAAGAGCAAACGAGGTCTAGAGGTGGATGGTGATGATGACTGCCCAGTGGTGTGAATCCACCTAATGCCACTGAATTATACACTTAAAAGTGGTTAGGCTGGTAATTCTATAGTACTTTTTTTACTGACATATAGTTACAATGTCGTGTTAGTTTCAAGTATAGAACAAAGTGATTCAGTTTTTTTTTTTAAATTGGAGTATAATTGGATTCCAATACTGCACCAGTTTCTGTTGTACATCAGAGCGAATCAGCGACATGCATGCATGTATCCCCTCCCTCCTGGACCTCCCTCCCTCCCCTCCCGCATCCCGCCCACCTAGGTCATCACAGAGCGCTGAGGTGAGCTCCCTGGGCCATATGGCAGCTTCCCACTGGCTATCTGTTTTATACATGGCCTTGCATATACATCAACTGCAATCTTCCAATTCATCACACCCTCTCCCTTACCTCCCTGTGTCCCCTGATTGCTCTCTACATCTGAGTTTCTATTCCTGCTCTGCTAATAGGTTCATAAGTACCATTTTTCTAGATTCCGCATCTATGTGTTAATACGGGCTTCCCTCATAGCTCAGTCAGTAAAGAATCTGCCTGCAGTGCAGGAGACCTGGGTTCGATTCCTGGGTTGGGAAGATCCCCCTGGAGAAGGAAATGGCAACCCACCAGTAATCTTGCCTGGAGAATCCCATGGATTCTGGCAGGCTACAGTCCGTAGGGTCGCAAGAGGTGGACACGACGCAGTGACTGAATCACCACCACCGTGTGTTAATACACGGCATTTGTTTCCCTCTTTCTGACTTACTTCCCTCTGTGTGACAGACGCGAGGTTCATCCGTGTCTCTACAAACCACCCAGTTTCATTCCTTTTCACGGCTGGTAACATCTCACTGGATATATGTTCCTTACATGTGTCAGCCGTGTCTACCTCTTTGCGGCCCCATGGACTGCAGCCCACCAGGTTCCTCCATCCATGGGATTTCCCAGGCAAGACTACTGGAGTGGGTTGTCAAGCCCTTCTCAAGAGGATCTTCCTGACCCAAAGATTGAACCCTGGTATCCCACATTGCAGGGGGATTCTAGCCCATGTACCCTATTACTTGCTACTAATTCACACATTCGTTCACTCTTTCACTCATCAAAAGATATTTTTATGAGGCTCAGTAGCGATGCTGGGCTAGAGCACCGAGGAGAAGAGACCACAGTCCCCATTCCTCTGATCTTCTTACTGCCTCCGTATTGAGCCTTTTCCAGAATGTCATATAGTTGGAATCATACAGTATATGTAGGCTTTTCAGCTCAGCTTCTTTCACTTAGTGACATGTATTTAAGATTCCTCTGTGTCTTTTCACGTCTCAGAAGTTCATTTTCTCTTAAAGCTGACTAATAATCCATGGTCTGGATGCACCATCATTTATTTATTTGTTCACCTAGTGAAGAACATCTTGGTTGTTTCCAAGTTTTGGCAATTATGAGTAAAGTGGCAGATTTATATGTGGACATACGTTTGCACCAGGCTCTCCTGATGGTTGAGTGGGTAAATAATCTTCCTGCAGTGCAGGAGACACAGGAGACTCGGGTTTGATCCCTAGGTTGGGAAGATCCCCTGGAGGAGGAAACGGCAACCCACTCAGTATTCTTGCCTGAAAAATCCCATGGATAGAGGAGCCTGGTGGGCTACAGCTGGAAAAAAAAAAAAAAAGGTCACAAAGAGTTGGACACGACTGAGCAACTAAGCACAAGGTCCCAGAAGTTTTCAACTCCTTTGAGAAAAGATTAAGGATCACAATCAATGCATTGCATGATAAGAGTATGCTTCATTTTGAAAGGAATTGCCAAACTGTCTTCCAAAGTGGCTGAGCCATTTTGCACTCCCACGAGCAATACATGAGAGTTCCTGTCTCTTCACATCCTTGCCAGTATTCGGTGGTGTCAGCGTTCCAGATTTCAGCCGTTCTAAAAAGTGTGTAACAGTAGGATTTTATATCTTCATACAAAGCTTTCCTTCCTACACTGTGGTCGGCATACTTGTCATGCAATGGACTGCCCAGTGAAATGAGCTCCTCAGATTTCCAGGGAAGAACTCTAGCCAGCAGGAGTGATACAAACCTGAAATGATAACCCAAGCCTTGCAGAGCATGTGTTTCTTGGACAAAAGAGCCCCAGAGCGGGCACTCAGATGCTGAACCTCTTTATGTTGATCACAGGGCAGCCTCTGTCCCAGAAATCATATTCCCAGCTTCTTAATAGAAAGGCATTTCAGGGTGAAGCTAAAGTTTCAGCTGAGGCTGCCAGCATAGATTTGCAATCTTAATAAAACTGAGACTGGCCTTTTATTCCCTGGAGGTGGCACAGTTTTTATGGTGTGAAGGATAAAAATGCAAATGGATCCTTGCCACTTGCTTGAAATGGAAATCTGAGAAACAAACCAGGAGGCTGCAGCTGGGAGCAAGCTCATCCCAGGACTCTGCCTGGTCATTCCCCAATCCTTTACTCACTTCCTCATGATCTGAAAATCATGAAAACTCAGACGCTGAATATGTGACATTAAATCTCAAAGTAGCAAAAGCTGGCTTGCTTGGTGCAATGGTTGATTTTGTGTGTGTCAGCCTGGCTAGGCTAAGGTGCCCCGATATTAAGTCAAACACTGATCCAGAGGTTGCTGTGAGGGTATATTTTGGATGTGATTAGTCTTTAAATCAGTGGACTTTGAGTAAAGTAGACGACCTTCTATAATGTGGGTGGGCCTTGTGCAATCATTTGGAGGTCTTAAGGGGCCTTGAGGTCCCCTGAAAGAGAAAGAAACTTTGCCTCCAGACTATCTGGACTCGAGCTGCAATATCTTCCTTAGCCAGAATTGACAGCTTGCCAGCCTGTCCGGAGAATTTCAGACCTGTTGGCCCCCCAAACCATGTGAACCAATTCCTGACATTTTCTCACTCTCCCTCTCTTCACATCAGCGAGTGCTGCTCTCCCCAGTGGAAGACCCCAACTGTCCCCAAGTCGGCTCCCCAAGCTTGGTCGCAGCCGGTCTCCCCTCCCCACCTCTCCAGGTAGCTCCTCACAGGGCAGGAAAGCAGGCTTCCCCACGAGTGAAGTCAGAGCGCAGCAGAGCAGTCCCTCCCCGGACTCCTGGCTGTGAACCTGTCCCTGAGCCAAGGGCCCGGCCTGGCTCAGAGGTTTATTCCCAGGCAGCTGCACTGTTTGGGCAGGTAGGATCCTGGTCAGCATTAAATACAGACATCTCTGCTGGAGATGAGCCACCAAGAGGGTAACAACCTGCCGTAGAGCCGGGTACCTCTTGCCGAGCAGGGAGCTAATGGAGAGATGACCCCCAGCGTCCTCCCAGACCATCCACTGGGCCCCCTGAAGGCACGGGATGATGGCAGGAGGCAAGGACGCTGCCTCAGCCACTCAGCGCCCCCTGCTGGGCACCTCTGAGTTCCTTCACTCTGCCAGAACCTCCCCCCAACCTCATCCCCGCCTATTTCGGGTAAAGTTGAAACACCAATACTTTGGCCACCTGATGCAAAGAGCTGACTCATTTGAAAAGACCCTGATGCTGGGAAAGATTGAAGGCGGGAGGAGAAGGGGGTGACAGAGGATGAGATGGCTGGATAGCATCACTGACTCAATGGACATGAGTTTGAGTAAACTCCGGGAGCTGGCGGCAGACAGGGAAGCCTGGTGTGCTGCAGTCCATGGGGTCACGAAGAGTTGGACGTGACTGAGCAACTGAACTGAACTGAACTGAACTGAAGGGACTGGATTCCAGACTTCTTTAAGCTTCATCCGGCACACTCCCGCCCACTTGTACCACCTCCTTCATGCTGCAAAGGAAAAACCATTCCATGTAGTATTCTTTTAGATGTTTGGATGAGGTGAAGTAAAAATCAGGGATATAGAAAAGATGAATCAAACCTCATTGCAAGTGAGATGGATCCTCCCCAAACTTAAAAAAAAAAAAAAATCACAGAGAAGTGCATACTGTGATACCAAAGCTGGCAAACAGTGAATTCTAGAGTGTCTTCAGGCGATTATCATGTGATAGGGGCATTTTAATGTCAACAGAATTTTCTGTCCATTCTTCTACAAAATTATGGGTTCCACAGTGCTGCTCATTTGTATCTGAATGACTGAGCCATCACTTTGTTGAAGCTTTAACGTTGTTATTATCTCCTGGAGGAACGTCATCTGAGCCAGCAAGCCATGGTGGTCTCTGTGCTGAAAAACCCAAGAAGATTCATGTCCTTGAAACAGACATTGGGGGTGACCAAGGGCTATGAAGAAAGCCAAAGCCACACTATCACCTGCCTCACTGTCCTTTCAGCAGAGGCTACTGCAAAACGCGAGGGATGCGAGCCAAACATAGAAGTAGTATTGATGCCGGTGAAACCTTATGTCTAAAGTACCATAGCATCAGGCAAAGGCAGTGCAAAATATAAACAGTGCTGGCAGCATGGCAGGTGGTCAGCTTCCCTGGAGTCAGAGTCCCGATCTCTTTGGCTGTGAAGTCTCTGGTGATGGTTATAAAGCGAAGAAACCTGGAAGAAGGCAGAAAGGCTAAGATGACTCTTATAATAAGGAACTGGAAGCTGGGGATGAGAGAAGAGCAGAAAAAGCCAAGGATGTGGTGTTGGAGGCGTTCAGGGGTGTGCAGAGATGGAGAGCAAAGAGACAGGATGAAAGGGAACTTCTGGAACCCCAGTGCATGGGACATTTTCCCTCTAAGTTCTTTTCTTCCCTGGTGGCTCAGCTGGTAAAGAATCTGCCTGCAATGGCGGGAGACCCGGGTTCGACCCCCGGGTTGGGAAGATCCCCTGGAGAAGGGGACGGCTACCCAATCCAGTATTCTGGCCTGGAGACTTCCATGGACTGTATAGTCTATGGGGTCGCAGAGAGTGGACACGACCGAGCGACTCTCATTCTCACTTTCTTTTCTTAGAGCTAGCATCACTGTGGGAGGCGGGAGGGCCCCGTGGATCACTGAGACATTTCCTTATTTCACCAGGCAGAGAAAGCCAGCTGAATAATCATTCATGACCCGACAGTTTTTGAGACTTCCTTTATATGAGATCTCTGTTTTATTCTGCTGTTTTTTGGTCACTGAGGTATAGTTGATTTCAGTGCAGTTAGTGTCAAGTGTTGCTGTTGTTCAGTTGCTCAGTCGTGTCCAGCTCTTTGCAGCCCCATGGACCGCACCACACCAGGCCTCCCTGTCCTTCACCAACTCCCGGAGCTTGCTCAAATTCATATCCATTGAGTCGGTGATGCCATCCAACCATCTCATCCTTTGTTGTCCCCTTCTTCTCCTGCCCTCAATCTTTCCCAACATCAGGGTCTTTTCCAAAGAGTCAGCTCTTTGTATTAGGTGGCCAAAGTGTTCGAGCTTCAGCATCAGTCCTTCCAATGAATATTCAGTGTTGATTGACTGGTTGGATCTCCTTGCAGTCCAAGGGACTCTCCAGAGTCTTCTCCAACACCACAGTTCAAAAGCATCAATTCTTTAGTGCTCAGCCTTCTTTATGGTCCAACTCTTACATCCGTACATGACCACTGAAAAGACCATAGTTTCAGGTATACAACACAGCAATTCAGTTACTTATTATATACATTTCAGATTCTTTCCCCCTAAAGGTTTCTATAGAATATTGAGCATAGTTCCCTGTGTTATAGTGGTCCTTGTTGGTTATCTATTTTATATATAAGAGTGTGTGAGATATTCTTTTTAACTTGATCAGAGATATGAGCTTGAGGAAGTGTTGAGTGAGGCTGGCTGGCTCTCTCATAGAGATCAGAAACACTGTACACCATCCTCTCCCACCTGCCTTAATGCCACTGTCCCCAAACCACATCCTTGGCCTGGCACTCAGACCTGCCTCTCTGGTCTTCTGATGCTGTGATCCTGCCTGGAGCTCGCCTTCCCGCACGCCTGCCCCCCACGCCCCTCTGCCACCAACCATCCTGTTCCTGTGCCCCTGGGCGAGCAGCACAGACTCCAGGGCCTCCCTGAGTCTGTCTCAAGCACTCTGCCTTTCTGCCTCCCACCTCTGCTGTCCTGCGGCACCAACTGATTTAGCCTTTAGCTGCAAGTGCCTCCTGGACAGCAGCCCTTCACGCCTCTTTCCTCCAGGACCACTGGTTAGTAAATCCCAAACTGTTTAAACTTGTGGTTTTTTTTAATTAATTAATTAATTTTAATTGGAAGCTAATTACTTTACAATATTGTGGTGGTTTTTGCCATACGTTCATGTGAATCAGCCATGGGTGGACATGTGTTCCCCATCCTGAACCCCCCTCCCACCTCCCTCCCCATCTCATCCCTCAGGGTCATCCCAGTGCACCAGCCCTGAGCACCGTGTCTCATGCATCAAACCTGGACTAGCGATCTGTTTCACATATGATAATATACATGATTCAATGCTACTCTCTCAGATCATCCCACCCTCGCCCTCTCCCACAGAGTCCAAAAGTCTGTTCTTTACATCTGTGTCTCTTTTGCTGTCTCACATATAGGGTCCTCGTTACCATCTTTCTAAATTCCATATATATGCGTTAGGATACTGTATTGGTGTTTTTCTTTCTGATGTACTTCATTCTATATAATCGGCTCCAGTTTCATCCACCTCATTGGAACTGATCAAATGCATTCTTTTTAATGGCTGAGTAATACTCCATTGTGTATATGTACCACAGCTTTCTTATCCATTCATCTGCTGATGGACATTAGGGTTGCTTCCATGTCCTGGCTATTATAAACAGTGCTGCGATGAACATTGGTACACATGTCTCTTTCAATTCTGGTTTCCTAGGTGTGTATGCCCAGCAGTGGGATTGCTGGGTTGTATGGCAGTTCTATTTCCAATTTTTTAATGAATCTCCATACTGTTCTCCATAGTGACTGTACTGGTTTGCATTCCCACCAACAGTGTAAGAGGGTTCCATTTTCTCCACAAACTTGTTTTTAAATCCACTGGTATTACCATTTAACTCTTCTACCAGGTTAATTAGCCTTTGATACAAGTTGAAATAGATGTTACTTAGAAATGATGTATATATATATCTTAGAAAGAGGTAATACAAATACGTATGCCAAGGCTGTATATTGTCACCCTGCTTATTTAACTTATATGCAGAGTACATCATGAGAAACGCTTGGCTGGATGAAGCACAAGCTGGAATCAAGATTGCCGGGAGAAATGTCAATAACCTCAAAAATGCAGATGACACCACCCTTATGGCAGAAAGCAAAGAAGAACTAAAGACCCTCTTGATGAAAGTGAAAGAGGAGAGTGAAAAAGTTGGCTTAAAACTCAACATTCAGAAAACCAAGATCATGGCATCTGGTCCCATCACTTCATGGCAAATAGATGGGGAAACAGTGAGAGACTTTATTTTCTTGGGCTCCAAAATCACTGCAGATGGTGACTGCAGCCATGAAATCAAAAGACACTAAAAGTTATGACCAACCTAGACAGCTTATTAAAAAGTAGAGACATTGCCAACAAAGGTCCATCTAGTCAAGGCTATGGTTTTTCCAGTAGTCACGTATGGATGAAAGTTGGACTATAAAGAAAGCTGAGTGCTGAAGAATTGATGCTTTTGAACTGTGGTGTTGGAGAAGACTCTTGAGAGTCCCTCGGATGGCAAGGAGATCCAACCAGTCCATCCTAAAGGAGATCAGCCCTGAATATTCATTGGAAGGACTGATGCTGAAGCTGAAACTCGAATACTTTGGCCACCTGATGCGAAGAACTGATTCATTGGAAAACACCCTGATGCTAGGAAAGATTGAAGGCGGGAGGAGAAGGGGACGACAGAGGATGAGATGGTTGGATGGCATCACTAACTCAACAGACATAAGTTTGAGCAGGCTCCACGAGTTGGTGATGGACAGGGAGGCCTGGTGTGTTGTAGCCCATGGGGTCACAAAGAGTCAGACGTGACTGAGCGACTGGACTGAACTGAATACAAAGGCGAAGTTTACAGCAATATGTTTTTTTTCCCCAAAATTATAGCATAGTATGACTTTTTTCTGAGGAAGCAGGACAAACTGTATTGAATCTACCCATGAGATTCCTTCTTACTCCTTACATGGTACAAGAATCAAGCAAGAAAGGGCCATTCCCTTGGTCTTAGAATTATTCCTTTCCTACATCCTGTTAGGACCTCTCCTGTCGCTCAGTGATAAGGAATCTGCCTGCAATGCGGGAGACGCAGGTTGGATCCCTGGGTGGGGAGGATGCCCCGGAGGAAGAATGGCACGTCAGTATTCTTGCCTGGGCAATCTCATGGACAGAGAAACCTGGTGGGCTCTTGTCCATGGGATCTCACGAGCTGGACACACTTAGCGACTAAACAATGACAGCAACGTCGTTCTTTTAACACCTTGCGGCTTAGAAGCACGCGTGCTCAGTCGTGTGGGACTCACACTTGGGCAGCACCGCGTTTCCACACTTGTTGAGGATGTTACTGTATTCGCAGTGCTCTGCTGCCCCCTGGTGGAAATAAACAGGTTGCACCAATTTTCCTGAATCACTGTAGCACATGCAGAAAGGACTAGAAAGAAAAATCAAGCCAATTTTCAGAATTTTCACCCGCAAAAGAATAATTTCCTCTCCATTGGTTCCATGTATAAAATATGACCTTGTTCTTCATTTTCCTCTCTACTTATGATGTTGCATGTGGCCTTGCAATTTAAATGTTTTAGTGACGCTATACAAATGAAGAGTCTTTTGAAAAGTATTTTATTTTCCCAAATTTCATGTATTAATGAATGATGCTTTTTACCTTTAGAAGCCAGCTTTACACATAAAACTCATCCATCTGAGCTGATCAGCATATATTAAGTAAATTAAATTAGTTTGATGTAATTTCAGCCAAAGTGAAAAAATCTGCCATTTCAGCCATATTGCAGGTGAATATTCTAATTGTGCATGCACCCCCACTCATGTCTGACTCTTTTTCAACCCTGTGGACTGTAGCCCACCAGGCTCCTCTGTCCATGGGATTTTCTAGGCAAGCATACTGGAGTGGGGTGCCATTTCCTACTCCAGGGGATCTTCCCAACCCAAGGACTGAACTTGCCTCTTTTGTGTCTCCTACATTGGCAGGAGGATTCTTCACCACTGTGCCACCTGGGAATTCCATAAATATTTTAATTAAAGAAACAAAGTAAATAAACAACAAATCCAGTGGAACACTATTTTTTTTTTACCTTTGCACTCCCAGTGAATGAATCATTTTGTCTGATGGATTTATTTTAGAGGTGACAAACTGAAGCCTCAAAAAAAAATGTCTTATCTTCCACAACAAAGTAGTTAGTGTGGGGCTGTGGTTAAAATGTTAATTGATTCAAAGGCCCAGAACTGTCTATGTACCACACAAAAAAAGAAGGTACAACCAGCAGACTGAAAAATTGATCACAGGTCTTGCACACAGTTTTACATGTGCAAATAAACCGCAGATTCCTAGAGCAAATGTGATTTTTGCATTTATTCATTTTTTGTATTGTTTATTTGCATATTTGATATTTTATTAGTCTTAATTAGTTTGAGGTTTGTCTAATTTTTTTCTCATAGAACAAACTGTCTGTTAACTTTCTCCATTTTTATTCTATTTCTGGCTTTATGTGTATTCTTCCATTTTCTTTTGATTTGCATTTGACCTGATTTCTTTTTTAACTTTCTAGGTTGAATGCTTAACTTGTTAGTTTGCAATCTTTCTTTTTTCCTAATAAATACTTTTCTGTAAGTAGTGACTTCTCTGTTTTTCAAAATGTTGACCCACAGAGTTTTCACTATTATCCAATTCTAAGAATTTCATTAAAGATGCTTATTTTTAAATCCAAATCTTGATTTATTTAGAAACACATTGTTTAGCTTCCAATAACATGGTTTTTTTTGTTAAGGTTTTGTTACTTATTTCAAAATATATTCCACAATGAAATTTACTAGGTCTTTTTTTGATCTAAAATATGATCAATGTTTTTGCAGGTATTTTATGGGCACTGGAAAATAATGTCTTTTCTCTAGTATTGGGGGTACATTTCAAGCTTAGTGACTAGGTCATTCATTTCTTCTAAATAAATTTGATGAATTCACTTTAGTTAGTTAGTTAGTTCAGTCTCTCAGTCATGTCCGACTCTTTGCGACCCCATGAATCGCAGCACGCCAGCCCTCCCTGTCCATCACCAACTCCCGGAGTTCACTCAGACTCACGTCCATCAAGTCAGTGATGCCATCCAGCCATCTCATCCTCAGTCGTCCCCTTCTCCTCCTGCCCCCAATCCCTCCCAGCATCAGAGTCTTTTCCAATGAGTCAACCCTTCGCATAAGATGGCCAAATACTGGAGTTTCAGCTTTAGCATCATTCCTTCCAAAGAACATCCAGGGCTGATCTCCTTCAGAATGGACTGGTTGGATCTCCTTGCAGTCCAAGGGACGCTCAAGAGTCTTCTCCAACACCACAGTTCAAAAGCATCAATTCTTCGGTGCTCAGCCCTCTTCACAGTCCAACTCTCACATCCATATATGACCACTGGAAAAACCATAGCCTTGACTAGACAGACCTTTGTCGGCAAAGTAACGTCTCTGCTTTTCAATATGCTGTGTGGATCACGATAAACTGTGGAAAATTCTCAAAGAGATGAGAATACCAGACCGCTTGACCTGTCTCTTGAGAAATCTGTATGCAGGTCAGGAAGCAACAGTTAGAATTGGACATGGAACAACAGACTGGTTCCAAATAGGAAAAGGAGTACGTCAAGGCTGTATATTGTTACCCTGCTTATTTAACTTATATGCAGAGTACATCATGGGAAACGCTGCACAAGCTGGAATCAAGATTGCTGGGAGAAATATTAATAACCTCAGATATGCAGATGACACCACCCTTATGGCAGAAAGTGAAGAGGAACTAAAAAGCCTCTTGATGAAAGTGAAAGAGGAGAGTGAAAACGTTGGCTTAAAGCTCAACATTCAGAAAACGAAGATCATAGCATCTGGTCCCATCACTTCATGGGAAATGGATGGGGAAAGAGTGGAAACTGTGTCAGCCTTTATTTTGGGGGGCTCGAAAATCACTGCAGATGGTGACTGCAGCCATGAAATTAAAAAACACTTACTCCTTGGAAGAAAAGTTATGACCAACCTAGACAGCATATTGAATTTACTTTGCTTCCAAATTGTTTTTGTCATTGTCTATTGTTATTGTACTTGTTACTGTAATTAAGCATTTAAAAAAGAAATGCAAAAAGGCAATATGGCTGTCTGAAGAGGCCTTATAAATAGCTGAGAAAAGAAGAGAAGTGAAAGGCAGGGGAGAAAGGAAAAGACACACCCATCTGAATGCAGAGTTCCAAAGAATAGCAAAAAGAGATAAGAAAGCCTTCCTCAGTGAACAATGCAAAGAAATAGAGGAAAACAATAGAATTGGAAAGATTGAGATCTTTTCAAGAAAATTAGTGATACCAAGGGAACATTTCATGGAAAGACGGGCTCGATAAAGGACAGAAATGGTATGGACCTAACAGAAGCAGAAGATATTAAGAAGAGGTGGCAAGAATACACAGAAGAACTATATAAAAAAGATCTTCTCAACCCAGATAATCATGATGGTGTGATTACTCACCTAGAGCCAGACATCCTGGAATGTGAAGTCAAATGGGCCTTGGGAAGCATCACTATGAACAAAGCTAGTGGAGGTGATGGGATTCCAGTTGAGTTGTTTCAAATCCTAAAAGATGATGCTGTGTAAGTGCTGCACTCAATATGCCAGCAAATTTGGAAAACTCAGCAGTGGCCACAGGACTGGAAAAGATCAGTTTTCATTTCATTCCCAAAGAAGGGCAAAGCCGAAGAATGTTTAAACTGCCACACAATTGTGCTCATCTCACACACTAGCAAAATAATGCTCAAAATTCTCCAAGTTAGGCTTCAGCAATATGCAAACTTCCAGATGTCCAAGCTGGTTTTAGAAAAGGCAGAGGAACCAGAGATCAAATCGTCAACATCCATTGAATCATAGCGAAAGCAAGAGAGCTCCAGAAAAACATCTACTTCTACTTCACTGACTATGCTAAAGCCTTTGACTGTGTGGATCACAACAAACTTAAATTCTTAAAGAAATGGGAATGCCAGACCACCTTACCTGCCTACTGAGAAACCTTTATGCAGGTCAAGAAGCAACAGTTAGAACCAGACATGGAACAATGGACTGGTTCCAAATTGGGAAAGGAGAATATCAAGGCTGTATATTGTCACCCTGCTTATTTAACTTCTATGCAGAGTACATCATGAGAAATGCCAGGCTGGATGAATCACAAGCTGGAAACAAGATTTCTGGGAAAAATATCAGTAACTTCAGGTATGCCTTTTCATACTGAAGATATACAGATGACACCACCTTTATGGCAGAAAGCAAAGAGAAACTAAACAGCCTCTTGACGGAGGTTAAAGAGGAGAGTGAAAAAGCCGGCTTAAAACTCAACATTCAAAAAACGAAGACTGTGGCATCCTGTCCCATCATTTCATGGCAAATAGATGGGAAACAAAGAAAATAGTGACAAACTTTATTTTCTTGAGCTCCAAAATCTCTGCAGATGGCGAGTTCAGGCATGAAGTTAAAAGATGCTTTCTCCTTGGAAGGAAAGCTATGACCAACCTAGACAGCATATTAAAAAGCAAAGACATTACTTTATTGACAAAGGTCCACCTAGTCAAGACTATGGTTTGTCCAGTGATCATGTATGGATGTGAGAGTAGGACCATAAAGAAAGCTGAATGCTGAAGAATTGATGCTTTTGAACTGTGGTGTTGGAGAAGACTCTTGAGAGTTCTTGGACTTCAAGGAGATCCAACCAGTCCATCCTAAAGGAAATCAATCCTGAATATTCATTGGAAGGACTGATGCTGAGGTTGAAGCTCTGATACTTTGGCCACCTGATTCAAAGAACCTAGGCATTAGAAAAGACCCCAATGCTGGGAAAAATAGAGAGCAGGAGGAGAACGGGACGGCAAAGGATGAGATGGTTGGATGGCATCACTGGCTTGATGGACATGAGTTTGGGCAAACTCTGCGAGTTGGTGAAGGACAGGGAGGCCTGGCGTGCTGCAGGCCATGGATCGCAGAGTCAGATACGACCGAGCAACTAAACAACAAAGTCTAAGAGGCAGACAAACTCTGAAGCAGCATTTCTATGAAATCTAAAATGAACACTTTGGAAAGACACCCAAAAAATATTTATTTAAAAATAAAAGCCACACCTTAGAGATATTGCGGGTGTGGTTCCAGATACCACAATAAAGCAAATATGACAATAAAGTCACACTTTTTTTTGTTTTTTCAGTGCATATAAACATCACGTTTTCATTATAGGGTAGTCTATTAAATGCGTGATAGCACTGTGTCTAGGAAATCAAAGTCATACCTTAATTTAAAAATTATACTGTTGGAAAAATGGTGCAAACTTGTTGACACAGAACTGCCACAAGCCTTCAATTTGTTAAAAATTCAACATCTGTGGAGCATGATATGAATCACAATAAGACTAGGTCTGCCTGTATACAGAATTCAGGGATAAGGTGCTAGCGAGGCCAATGTGAAGTGTGGGGGAAAAAGAGTAAAAGAGTTCTGCACTTTGATTTTTTATGGGGATCCTTCAGGACTTACTTGCTGCTGCTGCTGCTAAGTTGCTTCAGTCGTGTCTGACTCTGTGCGACCCCAGAGACAGCAGCCCACCGGGCTCCTCCATCCCTGGGATTCTCCAGGCAAGAACACTGGAGTAGGTCGCCATTTCCTTCTCCACAGGACTTACATGGCTTTACAGAAAAAAAAAAACAACAGTGATCCATCATAAAGAATGGATCACTGGCATGATTTACGTAGAAAAATAACTCAAACTTCCCGTCAGAGCCAAGGCATCACGTTAAAATATTTTCTATTTTTGTTGCAAGTTTGAAATAACAATAAAAATTTAAAGCAAGATCTAGTATGTGTTCTTCAAGTGATTGCCTGCTTTTCCTTTTTTGATTAACCAACCAACTAATCATTATAACTGTTAGAATCAACAGCATCTACTATATATTATTCCTGGGAATATTAGTATACCTATAGAAAAGATTGATGATAAATATTCTAAAATGTCAACAGTTCTAGTTCCAGGAAATAATTATTGGTAATTATAATATTTTTCTGCAGCCTATCTGGCAAATGTTTATGGTAAGCTTGTGTTATTGTTGTAATCAGAGCAGAAATGTTTTAAATAGAAAAAATAAGCAATATGAATAAAATTAAAAGTAATAAAAGGAAGACATGATAGAGAGACAGAAGCAGTAATAAAGTCCAGGTTGGATGTGTGAGACAGGGTGCTCAGGGCTGGTGCACTGGGATGACCCTGAGGGATGGGATGGGGAGGGAGATGGGAGGGGGGTTCAGGATGGGAGACACACGTACACTCATGGCTGATTCATGTCAATGTATGTCAAAAACCACTAGAATATTGTAAAGTAATTAGCCTCCAATTAAAATAAATAAATACAATTTTTTTTTAAAGTACTTTAACGATCTTAAAATACTTCTTCTTTATCATCATGGAAGCCTTAAGTATCTGCCAGACCAGAAGAGAGTTTTCTGTCTGTTTTTAACAGATGAAAAAACAAGATCTGAAAATGAAAGATGAAACTGAAAGTCACTCAGGTGTGTCTGACTCTTTGCAACTGTGTAGTCCATGGAATTCTCCAGGCCACAATACTGGAGTGGGTAGCCTTTCCCTTCTCCAGGGGATCTTCCCAAACCAGGGATCGAACACAGGTCTCCCGAATTGCAGGCAGATTCTTTACCATCTGAGCCACAAGGGAAGTCCATTGAAAAGCTGAGGGGCTTGCCTCAAATCACCGTTCCATTATCTACTACCCTGTAGCAAGCCACTTCGTCTGTGGGGTCGCACAGAGCCAGACATGACTGAAGCGACTTAGCAGCAGCAGCAGTAGCAGCAAGCCACTTCAAAATGCAGTGGCTTAAAATAAAGGTTTATTATTGTTTCTCATGGCTCTGTGACTAGGCCGAGCTCAAACTCAGATGTCAGCTGGGGCTGAGGCCACCTCAAGGCCCACTGGACTGG
The DNA here is from genome assembly GCF_001704415.2 of Capra hircus. Taxonomy (NCBI): domain Eukaryota; kingdom Metazoa; phylum Chordata; class Mammalia; order Artiodactyla; family Bovidae; genus Capra; species Capra hircus. The sequence continues at coordinate 6,085,059 of NC_030810.1, read as the reverse complement.
CCGCCAAAATGGTGCCTCCTGTGCCTGCGTCCTGGGAGCTTGCCTGGACCCTGGCCAGAGCGCTGACGAGCCCCCCTGCACGGCTCAGAGGCTGGGCTCTTAGAGTGCGACTCCAAGAGTGAAACTGCCTGAAGCTCTCTGTCTTCCAGTTGTTGTTCTTTCACTAAATCATGTCCAACTCTTAGCACCCCCACGACCTGCATCCTGCCAGGCTTCCCTGTCCTTCACTCTCTCCTGGAGTTTGCTCAAACTCCTGTCCATTGAGTCGGTGATGCCATCCAACCAATTCATCCTCTGTCACCCCCTTTGCCTGCTGCCTTCAATCTTTCCCAGCATCTTTTCCAGAGTCTTTGCCAATGAGTCAGCTCTTCGCATCAGGTGGCCAGAGTATTGGAGTTTCAGCTTCAGCATCAGTCGTTCCAATGAATATTCAGGACTGATTTCCTTTAGGATGGACTGGTTTTTTCTCCTTGCAGTCCAAGGGACTCTCAAGAGTCTTCTCCAGCACCACAGTTTGAAAGCGTCAGTTCTTCACCACTCAGCCTTCTTTATGGTCCAACTCTCACATCCATACATGATTACTGAAGAAAACCATAGCTTTGACTATACGGGTTTTTGTTGGCAAAGTGATGTCTCTGATTTTTAATACACTGTCCAAGTTTGTCATAGGTTTCCTTCCAAGGAGCAAGTGCCTTTTAATTTCATGGTTGCAGTCACCATCTGCAGTGATTTTGAGGCCCAAGAAAAGTAAATGCCACTGTTTCCAATTTTTCCCTTTCTATTTGCCCAAATTCCAGAGCATCTTTCTATCTCATTCTATTGGCCAGCCAGTCACTAAGAGCAGCCAAGATTCCAGGAGAAACAACTGAGCCCCTCCTCTTGCTGGGGCAAGGCAAAGGCACACGAGGGACCCAGTAGAGTGAGTTGAGTCCATCCTCGAAATTCAGACTCCAACAGGGTCACACAACTAAAGATTGCCAGCAACAGGCCGACTCGGCGTTCTTTTAATCGCAACTTCCCTCTTCTCGACTCGATTCACAGATACAAATGGCATCACAGTGTGTGAGCGGATGTGGGTCTAGTAATGCTTTTCCTAAAAATAAAGGTGATTTGAGGACAGTTCCATTTGTTAACGCGGGACTGTTATTTTTAAAGGTCTAAAGCCAACTGGAGTTTTCCAGCTCCTTCGAATATACCCGTAACTTAACAAGGGCTCAGGTGGGACTGGTCACAGCTCATCTGTTTTCTCAGAGCAGTAGTTATATGTCTGTGAGGCTGATTGGTTATTGGTAATAAAGCAATTTCCCTAGGCATGAAGATGAAACTTAGTGACTGCTTTCCATATTAAAGTCGTGAAATGCTAGAAACAGCTTCCCGCCCCTGCCCCAGGAAACCTGAAACAAAGCGCCCGGTCGTTTGAGAGTCTCCTTCATTTCCCCAGTGTCCACAAGAGCCATTTTCTTCCTTTGTCCTCAGATTCTAATTTCCCTTGGGAGGGGGCAGGATCTAGGGAGGCCAGTTCATTGGAGATTCCGGGAGCTGGGATGGTTAGTGTCCACACGAACTCTGAGGTCACTGCAAGCCCTTAGGAGGTCAGTGCCTGGGGCACTGGGCATTTTTTCTTTAAAGAGACACAGTCCGTTTGGTTTTGTTCCTCCTTGGTCTGAACATCATTAAAGAACACAAAGAACTGCATTCAATATCCCATGATAAGTGGAAAAGAGTATTTTATTAAAAATAATATATATATATATATGTATAATGGAATCCATGCGCTACGGAAGAAATGAACACAGCCTGGTAAATCAACTATACTTCAATAAAAAATATGGATTAAAAAAAGCATATTTAGTGAGCAAAACCAGAATCGTTTATTATGCCAGTGACAAATCCTGCTAGTCATCCTTCCTATTCTTAGGACTTTATGTTGTGGGAATGAACATACCTCCTGCTGAATCAATAAACAAGAAATGTCACGGCCATTGGCGGTTTCTGGCCTCCAAATGGGAATGGTGGTGGTGGTTTCGTCATTAAGTCGTGTCTGCCTCTGCGACCCCATGGACTGTAGCCCGCCACGTTCCTCTGTCCATGGGATTCTCCAGGCTAGAATACTGGAGTGGGCTGCCATTTCCTCCCAACCCAGGGATCGAACCCAGGTCCCTTGCATTGCAAATTCTTTACCGACTAAGCTACAAGGGAAGTCCCGAACGGGAATGGGGGCTCCCAAAACTTCGATCCAGCAGATGCTGTCGACGCCCTCAGTGATGGCTGAGGAGCTGGGAGAATGCAAGAAGCAGCCCTCTGCCATGTCTCCCACTCCATAAGGTGAACTAGGAAACAGATTCGGCCCCAGTGAGCTGGGATGCATATGAAGGGAATGAATTCAGTTGAGTCCAGAGGCTTGCACCTTCCCACACAGAGAATGCTAAATTCTCTAAGTTGGTATCTGATCTTCAATATTCAGACTGCCTGCTCCCTTTGTCACAAAGTTGTATATAGCCTGGTGTACCCCCTGCCTCCTTGGAGCAGTTTTCTCAGAGCTCCTGAGATGCAGTCTCCTGGGCTCAGAGTCCTAAACATTCCCACCAAATAAAACAACTCTCTACCTTCAGGTCATGACTGATTATTAGTGGACAACGTTCAGCATTTGTTTCCTCCATGACTGGTTTTATCGATTAAGTGGACACTCGTTTTGCTAATAACTTTCATTAACTATCATTGTTCACTTCAGTTCAGTCATTCAGTTGTGTCCTACTCTTTGCGACCCCATGGACCGCAGCACGCCAGGCCTCCCTGTCCATCACCAACTACTGGAGTTTACCCAAATTCATGTCCATTGTGCCGGTGATGCCACCCAACCATCTCATCCTCTGTCATCCCCTTCTCCTCCTGCCCTCAATCTTTCCCAACATCAGGGTCTTTCCCAACGAGTCAGTTCTTCACATCAGGTGGCCAAAGGATTGGAGTTTCAGCTTCAGCATCAATCCTTCCAATGAATATTCAGGAGTGATCTCCTCTAGGATGGACTGGTTGGATCTCCTTCCAGTCCAAGGAACTCTCAAGAGTCTTCTCCAACACCACAGTTCAAGAGCATCAATTCTTTGGCGCTCAGCTTTTTTTATAGTCCACCTCTCACATCCATACATGACTACTGGAGAAACCATAGCTTTAACTAGATGGACCTTTGTTGGTAAAGTAATGTCTCTGCTTTTTAATATGTTGTCTAGGTTGGTCATAGCTTCTCTTCCAAGGAGCAAGCGTCTTTTAATTTCATGTTGCAGTCACCTTCTGCAGTGATTTTGGAGCCCCCCAAAATAAAGTCTGTCACTGTTTCCACTGTTTCCCCATCTATTTGCCATGAAGTGATGGGACCAGATGCCATGATCTTAGTTTTCTGGATGTTGAGTTTTAAGCCAACTATTTCACTCTTCTCTTTCACCTTCATCAAGAGGCTCTTAAGTTCTTTAGCTGTGGCTTAAATTCAAAGCATGCTCGATGGTCTGTTGGGGACTTCCTTTCCCCTTTGTCAGGGGTGCTATGAAGTACCCTCGACTCCCCTCAATGGGCAGCCTCCTTCCTCCCCCAGATCAGCTTGGCCCCCCTGCTCTCCAGGGTCACAGGGAAGGGCCGGAGCTTTAGGACTGAGCAGGAAGTGTTGGGAAGCTGCTGGCCCCGACTGCCCGGAGATAGGTGAAGAGGATGAACTGAGTCAGCTCCCTCTCTTGGAGACAGAGGGGTCCCTGTGGGGAGGACGAGAGGCTGACACAGTAGCAGGGGTGCTGGGGAGTCAAAAGGGATTATAGAGGGAGGTCAGGACCATTTGTCGGGAACAGTGAACATCACAGCAGACAAGGATGCCCTGGGGTCCCAGGGGTGCCGCTGTGCCTCCAGCCCTGTCCTGGTGGCATGGGGTCCAGCCCGGGCTGAGGCCTGGGGTGCCTTTGAGCAGCTCCCCCTCTTCTGTTAGCCCCGGAACTCTGTAGCCACATTTCCACGTTTGTTACGATCCTCAGCCTGTTCCCCTGGCTTTGGCTCACTTTGTTGGCCTCAGTCTTGTACTGCTCCCACTTCTGAGCTCTCAAAAACTTCTCATCTGAGAGCCATCTTCCTGCTGATATTTTTCTGGATACAACTGAATTATTGATCAGAAACGTTTGCGACTATTTGGAAGAAGCAAGCACGTCTACCACTTGAATATAGCCCGGTGTCTGGATACACAACAATTTCTCTAGAAGTAGACTGCAAGTAGCTAAATTAATTAGTTCCTATGAGCAGCTGAGCCATGGGTGGATAAGGTTACCCGGATTCCATTGCTCCCGGCCAGGTGGCGGGGGTTGGCTTCGAAAAGCATAGTTTGTGCTTTGCTGAAGGCTTCGCCGGCCTGGAATACAAATGAGGTCACCTTGACATTTATGCCCAGATTAGCATGGCTCCCACTAGCACTTTTGAAACGGATCCTAAGTTTGCTGAATTTTTCCCTGCTCAAATATTCCCCAAGAAGCCAAGAGCTGCTTGTACCAGTCCACACATCAGTGCATCTGAGCAGTCCCGTAGCTGCCTGCGCCCCTCATGCTGGGGCAGACCATCCCCTTTGTGAACAGAGAGTGATGGTGAGAGAGTCAGCTCCTCGCCAGGTTGATAAGAAGTCCGGGGGTCCCCAAGGAGAGAGGGGTCTGGAATTTTCAAGGAGGAGGAAAGGACAAACGTTTTTTCCCCCTCTACATTCCTTAGGATTATATAACAATAATGTATCCTCCTTGAGGACAGTTTCTGGAAAAAACCTTCTGGCTAAACCTGTTTCCTTAAAATGTAAATTATGGGAGTGGGTCTAGTAAGGTCTTTTCAACCTCCAGACATTCTTTTGATTCAGTGTAATAACTAATTTAAAAGTATATAGCTCCATTGCTAACACTAGCGAGGGGGCACTCTCTCTGCCCCCTTCTGATGTCTCTGTCAGAAGCTTCCTCTTTCTCTTTTGCACTTTAATAAAACGTTATTACACAAAAGCTCTGAGTGATCAAGCCTTGTCTCTGGCCCCGGATTGAATTCTCCTCTGGAGGCCAAGCATCCTGGCATCTTTCGTGGTTCAGCAATAATCTTTCAGTGGTTCCTCAGAAAGAGGATATGGAATCAGGGCGTCCCATAGAGGCAAGCCCCTTCCTCCACGCATGATGGTTCCAGGGCTGCTGTGTCAAAATGGCGGTCCCTGTCAACCACCCAGACGACCCAGAGCCGGCTCCCACACCAGTGGCCAGAACCTTCGATGCTCACAAGATTCTTTCCCTTTCTTGTGCCAGATTCTCTCCCAGGAACCCTGGGGTATGAAATGGAACTTGGGGTGGTCCGTTTTCAGGACAAAAGAGCTGGCCTTGGGTGGGAAATTATTAAGAAATAGTTTTCCATTCAGAGCTAGCTAGTTTTGTCTTGGAAAAAATCACTGGCAAGCTAGTCTTGCCTAACAGCTTACGCCTGGAGAGTCCCTGGGCTGACAGGATGTTTGGGAAGGGATGCCCTAAAGTCCTTGTTGAGAAACATGGATTTAGCACAGGAAAGGAGAAGAAAGAATACCCCGTGAGACTTGGGCGACACCCGTGAAGAGTGTAACCCCACAGGACTCAGCCAGTGAGGACCTGGAGAGGACTCAGTGAGCCAGGAAGTGCGTGCTGGCTGTACCCGCCCTGGCAGTGCCTGCCCACTGGACACCCGATTAAAGACCCAGATTAAAAGTCTCACTTTCACTGTGCTTCCTGTCTCCAGGTCCATTCCTTGGTTTTGAGCATGTGAGTGTGTTTCTCACACCTGGGGTCCTTTCTTTCAATCCATCTGATTAAGGCCAGTCCAGTCCCTCAGGCTGAGCACCGAAGAATTGATGCTTTTGAACTGTGGTGCTGCAGAAGACTCTTGAGAGTCCCTTGGACTGCAAGGAGATCCACCCAGTCCATCCTAGAGGAAATCAGCCCTGAATACTCGTTGGAAGGACTGATGCTGAAGCTGAAACTCCAATACTTTGGCCACCTGATGTGAAGAACTGACTCATTGGAAAAGACCCTGATGCTGGGAAAGATTGAGGGCAGGAGGAGAAGGGGATGACAGAGGATGAGATGGTTGGATGGCATCACCGACTCAATGGACATGAGTTTGAATAAACTCCAGGAGTTAGTGATGGACAGGGAGGCCTGGCGTGCTGCGGTCCATGGGGTCGCAAAGAGTCGGACACAACTGAGCGACGAAACTGAGCTGAGTCCCTCAGGCATTTTTCAATATTACTGAGCCGCAATTAGAGGTGAGTAGGGTCTTAGCCCCTTTTCCATTATGGGAGTAATTCCACCCTTATAAAGATAATTGGAACAGCCCCGCGGCACCTGAGCCCCAAGTTCATATATTACTGGGAAAAAGAATGCCTGATTCTAGAAAGTAAAAATGCAACCACACTGAGTGCATCAAACGCTTTAGTACTTGAGAGGACCACGGATGAGCTGGGGCTCCAGATCTATTTCTCTCCCACCTCCCTGAGGGTTTAAGGGTTCTGCCCAAAGGTCATGGACACGTGGGAACATTCATGGAGGGTGATCACATGCGGTACCCAGCAGATCTGATCCCCAGAGTGGCTTGTGTTTCAACAGAGCCCTCCTTTTTTAGGATAGTTCACTATTTTACTTCTTTTATCTAATGTTTTAATTTGGAGTATTATTGCTTTACTCTGCTGTGTTGGTTTCTGCTGTACAACAAGGTGAATCAGCCATATGTGTACCTATATCCCCCCCCCGGAGCCTCTCTCCCACCCTCCCATCCCAACCCTCTAGGTCTTCACAGAGCACTGAAAAACAGTCCCTTTTAACACAACAAAAATATTTTCATAAAATTATGAAATGGAACAAACATTAATAAAGGCAAGGAAAGAAACCTAACCAGTGAACATTTTCTCTTATTGAATTTCATAGATAAAATTGCACCAGTAAAAAATAGATAAAAACACATGCCATGGTACAAAAAAGGAAATAAGTGTGCCTTTTCCCAACCATTAAAAAATGTATATAACAGCTTAAACTTTTGATTCTGTAAAAATTAATACTTGCGATGTGGAGAGAAAGGTGCGATCCCTGGGTTGGGAGGATCTCCTGGAGGAGGAAATGGCAACCCACTCCAGCATTTTCGCCTGGGAAATCCCATGTTCAGAGGAGCCTGGTGGGCTACAGTCCATGGGGACGCCAAGAGTCGGAGACGACTGAGCAACTAAGCAAAATTAAGTAAATAGATCTCGGATACCGGTAGGGGGAGCTCTTGCACCCTGTGATGACCGCAAATCCGATAGGAAGAAGAAAGCCTCCTCTTCTTCCCCGGCAACGGCTCAACCAATGAAAAGCCAAGGTCTTTGTTTACATCCTCCCTCCCCACTTCCTTTTCTCTCTAACAGCAGGCTCCTCCCCTCGCCATATGGGGCTAGCCTATGGCCCGCAATTCTCAACGCCAAATTAAAATTCTCTGCTGATCCCGAGTAAACCCGTCTTTTCTGGAGAAAAATCCAGCCGTCTATTTGTTTCAGGTCAACAGTCTTTTGATTACAGTATGATATAATATTTTATGTATATAATTGTCCAATAACCAACACGTGAATTTTAATAAAATGGCAACATCTACAAAAGCGACAATTGAGGCAACTACTAAATCACACCGTTTTGGTAAAGTTTATTATCATGACGGGTTTCCCAGGTGGTTCAGTGGTAAAGAATCTGCCTGCCAAGAAGGAGACTAAGTTCAGCCCCTGGGTGGGGAAAATCCTCTGGAGAAGGAAATGGCAACCCAATCCAGTATTCTTGCCTGGGAAATCCCGGTGGACAGAGGAGCCTGGCTGACTACAGTCCATGGGATCTCAAAGAGTCGGATTTGATGTACTCTTTAGTTTTGAAACAATTAACAATGGCAAAAGGATACATTTCATTTTCAGATTCCAGTAAAGACTGGATGGTATGAATTCAAATAAGCATGAAAGAAGTGAAGGAACTAGAGTCTCCAGCTCTGTCTCTGCTGCCATAATTTGTTTCAAACTGTCTGGTAAAGACAGAACTTGTAGCCCCAGAGCTGGAGACCCAAATGGCACCCAAAGTGTGCTTGCAAAACTCCATCCACGTAATCGGGAGTTCTGCAAATTATTAATAACTCCTGGCTAATTAAATCCTCTTGGAATACAATATTTATTAAGATCTGAGTATCACAAATGCTTCCCTGATGGCTCAGAGGTAAGGAGTCTGTCTGCCAATGCAGGAGACACAGGTTCGATCCCTGGGTCAGGAAGACAGTCTTTGGAAGGCAAAGTCTTAACCGCTGGACCGCCAGGGAAGTCCTTTATTATTCTTTTTAAGGCCCTTCAGAGGCCTTGTCTTACAGTTGGCTCCCACCCCATCCTCCCACTGCCTGGGGAATGCACAGTCCACTTGGGAAAAATAAACAAATAGAAGTTCCACTTGCAGGATGGGATCTGGAACCAAAAAAAGGAACGTTGCTTTTTCCAAAAACCAGTCTGGAAAACCCTTGCCAAACTTTCCAAGTACGTGCCCTGCTCCATGCCTCCCTCACCAGAGACCCCTGGTCAGGCGTCCACACCTGCCAAAAAACTAGCCCTGTTCAAGCCTCCCCAAAGTCTTTCCAATTCCCCAAAATTCCAAATGAAAACTGACCCTAAGAAATAGTCATTGGTGGCATATCAAATTTCTTTGGGACTAAAGCTAAATGTTCACTGGAATAAATTGTTCTAATTTGGGAGACAAGGAAAGAGGACATTTTAAAAATTGAATCAGAGTTATTCTTTTCAAGAATGGCATAGACCCCTGCAGTAGACAGGTTAAAGTTCCCCAAAGAGGTCTTGTCGGAATCCCAAAACATGGGGATGTGTGCAGAATGGGCTGGGTGCGGGGGGCCTGCAGGCGGAGCCAGGAGTGAATACCGTCTGCAGTGAGCAGGAATGGTTGGACCAGGCAGGAGGGGCCTGACTGGACCACAGACACAGGCCCAGCCACGGATGGGTAGGCCTGCCCAGGTCCTTCTGACTACACAGAACAGCAAGTGAGTTGGACCAAGAAGACTCACACTTAAGCCACCATGCCCTCCCTCAGGTCACTAAGGCTGTGACTAGTTTCAAGGGTCTAGAATGTTCTTAAGGCATCGGTGATGGACAGGAGGAGAAACTCGATCTACCTTAAGTCTGAGTTCAGGGTATATTCAGAGGGTCTTCACTTTTCAGGTTGCGTCTTGTATAATGCTACACAGGCTTGTGTCGGCTTCCTTTTGCTGCCCTAACACATATTACACACTCAGTGGCTTAAGACAACTCAAATGTGTTACCTTATATCTTACAGTGCTGGTGATCAGAAGCCTGACATGGGCCTCACTTAGCTAAAATCAAGACGTCAGCCGAGCTATGCTCCTTCTGGAAGCTCCAGTGGGATGTCGATTTCCTTCCGTCTTCCAGCTTCTAGAGGGACCTGTGAACTTCCTTGTCTTGTGACCCTTCCTCTGTGTCCAAGGTGACTCTGTCCTCACTTCTGTGATACGGACTCCTGCCTTCCTCTTAGAGAAACTCTGTCACCGGGACCGCCCTGGTGGTGCAGTGGTTAAGGCTCCGTGCTTCTACCGCGAGGGGCACGGACAGGTTCCCTCTCTGGTCAGAGAACTAAGATCCTACATATCTGCTGCATGGTCAAAATGGGAAAGAAAAACAAAAGTTAAAAAAGAAAAACCTCTTTCACTGCACCAGATAATCCAGAAAAATCTCTCTCTCAAAATCCTGAAGATCAGAGATTTGGTTTCAGAGATTAAAATCATGGACATTTTAGGGGGAAGGAGAAAAGTTGTTATTCTGCTGGTCACAGGGTCCTCTTGCCATTTTTGAAAAGCAATTCAAAAAATTAGCTCTGGTTTGTTTATTTCTCTGTCTCCTAAATTAAAACGATTTGTTCCGGTTTATGTTTAGCTAAAGTCCCAAAGAAATTCAATAGGCAAGTAATAATGACTAGTTATTAAGCTAATTTATCATCTGGGGCCTGGCTGTACTTCCTCATTGAAACTAAATGGCGGTGGTGAATTTGCTGCCGTTTTGATTTAGGCTTTGAAACAGACTGGAGGCAGCTGACAAACTTAGAATAGGATGGACTAAATCAAAACCAAAACAAGGCACAACAGGAGAGACAGCAGGTTTCACCTTCTGAGGGTGAGCGCGGGCACAGCTTCACGGCGGTCTGGCAGGTTGTCTGCTGCAGCTTGGTGGAAGGATGAGGCCACGCTTCCTGGTCTTGTGGTCTGACCCATGGAAGTACACACGTGTGTCAGGAAAGGAAACAAACCTGCTCACAGCTTAGAGAGCTTGGGAAACAGAAGGCAGTGTGGTGGGATATCGTCATCATACACGGACATCTGGCTCTTTCTTACCAAGGTGGGGCCTCCTGGGAAGCCCTTGGGGTGCACACACACATCTCAGAGGCCTTTAGCATTTGCCCAGAGGCTCAGCCTCCTCACCCTGAACAATTAGGACTCCTTGAGGCTCCTTTGGAAGAAATGATGCTAAAGCTGAAACTCCAGTACTTTGGCCACCTCATGTGAAGAGTTGACTCATTGGAAAAGAATTTGATGCTGGGAGGGATTGGGGGCAGGAGGAGAAGGGGACGATAGAGGATGAGATGGCTGCATGGCATCACGGACTCGATGGACGTGAGTCTGAGTGAACTCCGGGAGTTGGTGATGGACAGGGAGGACTGGCATGCTGCGATTCATGGGGTCGCAAAGAGTCGGACACGACTGAGTGACTGAACTGAACTGAACTGAGCCTCGATCACCATGGATTCTGCACCCCCTCTTGCCTTCTCTCCTCCAACTTTCTCAGTATCCAGACCAGTTCAGTTCAGTTGCACACCAGGCTTCCCCGTCCATCAGCAACTCCCGTAGCTTGCTCACACTCATATCCTTCTAGTCAGTGATGCCATCAAATCATCTCATCCTCTGTCGTCCCCTTCTCCTCCCACCTTCAGTGTTTCCCAGCATCAGGGTCTTTTCCAATGAGTCAACTCTTCGCATGAGGTGGCCAAAGTATTGGAGTTTCAGCTTCAGCATCAGACCTTTCAATGAGTATTCAGGACTGATCTCTTTTAGGTTGGACTGGTTGGATCTCCTTGCAGTCCAGGGGACTTTCAAGAGTCCTCTCCAACACCACAGTTCAAAAGCATCAATTCTTTGGTGCTCAGCTTTCTTTATAATCCAACTCTCACATCCATACATGACTATTGGAAAAACCATAGCTTTGACTAGATGGACCTTTGTTGGTAATGTCTCTGCTTTTGACTATGCTATCTAGGTTGGTCATAGGTTTTCTTCCAAGGAGTAAGCGTCTTTTAATTTCATGGCTGCGGTCACCATCTGCACTAATTTTGGAGCCCAAGAAAGTAACATCTGTCACTGTTTCCACTGTTTCCCCATCTATTTGCCATGAAGTGATGGGACCAGATGCCATGATCTTAGTTTTCTAAGTTTCAAGCCAGAAACTCAACATTAAAATTCAGGCGAAGGTGACTAGAAAAATTTCCCGAAATTTTCAACGTCCGAAAATGTCTTTTCTCTCCTCAGACTGCGGGCTGTGGCATTCTAGGCTGGAAATCACGTTGGCTCAGTTTCGAGGGCTTTGTCCTATTGTCTGCCAGCTCCCAGCACTGCCCTTGACACGTCCTAAGAGTGTCCTGATTCTGGAACCTCTGTAAGAAAGCTGTCCACCCTCTGAAAGCTGTACAGGGCTATTCGATCCCATGGCGTCCTGATGTTCCATGATGATGTGCCTTGGGAGGTTTCCGTTTTCCATCATGCTGGTCTCTGGCCTCTTTCCATTTAGAAACTCAGGTCCAGGGACCTCCCTAACTGTCCAGTGGGTAAGGCTCCTACTGCACGGGGCGTGGTTTGATCCCTGGTTGGGGAACTAAGGCGCCACGTGCCACGCAACGTGGCCAATACATAAATAAATGCGACAACTTTAGATTATAAACTTTAAAAAAAGAAAAGTCCTTCCTTTCTGGAGCCTGATGAGCCCTCTGGCCATCCTGGTCTCTCCTTTGAACTCCCTCTGTTAGGCTGCTGCACCTTTGGGGTCAATTCTTAAGTTTTCTTATCTTATTTCCTCTTGACTTCCATCTCTTTTCTTTGTGCTTTGCTGTCTGGGAATTTTTTCAGCTCCAGTTTCACATTTTTTATTGAGTGCTAAACTTCTACTCTCTCTCTCTCTTTAATTCCGGGAGCTTTGTTTTTCTCTTATCCTACTTTTATAAAATTATTTTTGAAGCATCTCATTTTTGCTTCATAGAAGAAATAGCTCTTTAATCCCCCTGAGGATTTTGATAGTCACCTTTTTTAAACTTTTTGTCTCCCTGCTTATTTTAAAAAGCTGCTGGATCTCCTGTGTAGGTGGATGGGGCTTAAGACACGTGGATTTGCTATGGGTGGGTGGGTGAGTTGGGTGTGTACGAGCTGTTCAGTTTGGGGAATTGCTTTCTGGGTTGGTTCAAATTCTCAGACTCCAAGAATCTTGTTCCAGGAGGCTGAAAGCCCCAGATTCTGGAAACCTCCTGAGAGAAGCAGAGTGGTGTCCACTGACTCTCTTGGTGCCCTCAGATGGAGCCCTTAAAGCAGGAGACGATGTTTTTCCCAGCCTCTGGTCTGCCCTCCGGAGACCAACCTCTCGTCTCCTGCCAGGAGGGAGGAGGAGTCACGTGGCTGTGGAGACAAGGGAAGGAGATGCGGGCGTCTGTGTACTGTTACCCGGCTTTCAGCCACCCTCCCTGGTGTGGCCCGCCGTCCCGCCCCTCCCAGAGTGCCAATTGCCACCTGTTTCTGAGCATTCCCGCTCTACGGCTGCAGCCCAGCTCTGCTGGGCTTTCTCAGCTGCCGATTTCGGATTCCCTCTCTTTTTGGCCGGTTCAGTTTGTTTTCAAGTTTATCGTACTGTCCTCTGTTCTATTTGCCCTTGGAGACTGATGATTAAAGAGCAAATGACAAAAATGAAAACCCTTCCTCCCATCTCAGCGAGGTTTCAGGGGAGACCAAGGCGAGGCGGGGGGAGAGTGAGCGCATATATTCAGTTCTTCGACTCTTACTGGACACTTCCCTCTGTCATTTCACTCTTACAAGCCCCTGTGATCCAGAACTTCTACCAGGAGGGTGGCTCCTGTGAAGACACTTCCTGGCAGAGGAAGACTTCCCGTTAGAAGGTACCTGGGTGTGAGGAGTGCGCATTCCACTGGGAGGCGGCTGCTGGGGGCTGGCGTGAGCATCCGGCTGGTGCTCAGCAGCCATCTACCAAACCCAGGGAGGGCCTCCGGCGGCGGGCTTGGTTTCCCGCCATCCTCATAGCTGGTACCCAGTGCCTTTAGCACACCCTCCGCTAGGAATGCGCCTCTCAGGAGTCTGGTGCACTCAACACACTCCACACCAGTGTGCTCAGTCGTGCCCGACTCTTTGCGACCCCAAGGATGTAGCCCGCCAGGCTCCTCTGTCCATGCGACTTCCCAGGCAAGAATACTGAACAGTTGCCATTTCCTACTCCAAGGGATTGTTCCTACCCAGGGATTGAACCGGTGTCCCCTGAACTGGCAGGCGGAGTCTTTACCCCTGAGCCGCCTGGGAAGCCCTTGGTGCAGTCAAGCCCATCCCCAGCGTGAGGTCCTTTGCGTTCATGAAACCGGTCCTCTCTGACTTCAGAACGCTGGGGGCTGTGAGCATTCCCGGTCAGCCTCAGGTTAGCCCCCACCCTGGAGAAGCAGAGACGGTCTGGGCCCTGGTTCAGGTGCTCTGGTCTCTGGCCTGTGCTCCAGCCGGGAGCAGCAGCTCCCAGCAGGCACTTTCTGTGGCCCTGGTGTTGAGTCTACCCTGAGTGTCAAGCATTTGAATTCAGAGTCCAAAGGCAGCTGGTGAAGCCATCTCACTGGGTGTTAGCCTGACTTCACTGTCACATTTACAGAATTGTGATTCCAAGTGTGTTAAGTTGTGATTGTGAAAATCACTTGTATTCTTTCACATCATGGGCTGGAAAGAGCCAGAAGGCTATAAATTCATCAACTGAGTTGAAGTGGCCTCTTCAACAACTTGCCTCTTAGGGTTTTTTTTTTCCATCATCTAAGTAGGTAAGTAAGCAAGAAACCTGTAGGAAATAAATGTCACAATTTTCATTTTTAACAGCTACAAGGAGTGTTTTATATTTAAAACTAGTTTACTCATTTATCTATTCATTCCACAAATATTTACTGAGCACTTTCTCTCCTTTGGGTTTAAAACAATAAACATTTTTTATTTATTATTATTTATTTATGTTTAATATATGGAATCTAAAAAAGTGGTACAGATGAACTTATTTGCAAAGCAGAAACAGATTCACAGTTATAGAGAACAAAGTTATGGCTACTAAGGAGGAAGGGGGTGGGATGAACTGGGAGATGGGATTGACAGATATACATTATTAAATATAAAATAGGTAACTGATGAGAACCTGCTGCTGCTGCTAAGTCACTTCAGTCGTGTCCAACTCTGTGTGACCCCATAGACGGCAGCCCACCAGGCTCCATTGTCCCTGGGATTCTCCAGGCAAGAACACTGGAGTGGGTTGCCATTTCCTTCTCCAATGCATGAAAGTGAAAAATGAAAGGGAAGTTGCTCAGTCGTGTCCAACCCTTTGCAACCCCATGGACTGTAGCCCACTAGGCTCCTCTGTCCATGGGACTTCCCAGGCAAGACCAAAAGGAACTCTACTGAATGCTCTGTGGTGCCCTAAATGGAAAAGAAATCTAAAAAAGAGGAAATATATGTATACCTACAGCTGATGACTTTTCTGTACAGCAGAAACTAATACAGCATCTAAAGCAACTATACTCCAATAAAATTAATTTTAAAAACCAGAAACATAAAAAACAAAAAATAAGCCATGCAGAGTCTTTTGAAAAATCAGATTTAGAGGCATAACATTTATGTAAAATAAAACATCAGTTTTTTAGTGTACAGCTCAGCAAGTTTTGTGACGACTGTATGCGGTCATGGAACCACAGCTACAGTCATGCTATGGAATGTTTCCATCCCTGAAAGGACCCCTGGCACCTCTCTCCCCACTGCTCCCAGGCCCCACCCGCAGGAACCCGCTGCCCTGCTTTAGGTCACTGCCTCTTCTAGACACCTGACTCTTTGCATTCTTCAGTCTGGCTCCTTTCACTCAGTGAAACACTGTATCAGAAGTGTGTCCCTTTCCCTCTGGGTGGTGCCCGCTGTGCAGCAAAGCCACAGTGTACTTTTCACTCATCAGTCCATAGACACCAGTTGTGTTTTTTTTCCAGTTTCTACCTATTATGTATAAAGTTGCTATAAACATTTGAATAAAATTCTGTGCGTTCGTATGCTTTCATTTCTCCTGGATAAATACTTAGGGGTGGAATTGCTGGGCCAGATGTTAGGTGCCCATTAAACTTTATAAGGAACTGGAAGACTGTAAAAGTGTACAGATGACACAGCTGGCAATCCACACTAAACTAATTAAAATTAAAGACAATTCTCAAGTCGGGTCCTCAGCTTCAGCAGCCACATTACGAATGCTCAACAGCCACACGTGACTAGTGGCTGCCACACAGCACAGCCCAGATGTGAAACAGTTCCATTAACTCAGAAAATACTAGCGGGCAGCGCCGGCATAGGGCTCAGAACCTTGAGTTTCAGAATGGAAACTTTCTCATTGAATTGGACGAAAGGCATTTTTTAAAGCCATGGGCAGTCTTTCTCACTGCTGTTGATGTAAACATTAGCATCCTTGCCAAGTCTAGTTAAAACTGGAGCCCATTCCATCTCGTATTCACTTTGCAGAACTAATGTTTGAAGCCGCCCAGGGACCAGATTGCCTGTCAGCCTGGAGAAATCACTGTCAGTTATTGGAGAAGTCATATGCCAGACCATGGGGAGGGGCCACCCACAGGGACCCACGGCCCTCCCAGCCTCAGCAAACTCCTATAAACAGCTGCAAGACCCAGGGACCCCAGAAATTGAGGGGGATCTCTGCTCATAGCTGGGAAACTGCCGGGGGTGCCATTACAGGTAACGTACAGTAAGCAGATTGGAATCACTATCTCAGAAATAAGCTTACACGTCGCTTTTCAGAGGGTGTCTTCATGCATCACTTTTGGAAGAAAGAGCATGAAGTCCAGTTGATAAAGTGTGTGTTACAGTCAACCTCGCCCCTCTGTTTCAAGGTCCAGCATCCTTAAATACCCCTGGATTCGACAAATTGAAGTTCATCTTCTGACCATGGCCTAAATGGGTTGGTTTCATCTTGGCTTTTCCATATGAGGCTCTGATTTCCCAGCAGCTGGGCTCATGGTGAGGCCCCCTGGTCTGGGACAGTCAGGGGCACTGAGCACAGACATGACTCAGTTCCCCGTGTGTGGTGTTTCTCAGGGAAGGGACATAGCATCATTGAAGAAGGGGCTTTTGTTACCTTGGGAACAGGGTTGCATTTTGTGAAAGCAAGTATTTTAACCAGATTTGGACAAAGCTGGCAAAAACAATAGTCCCTCTTGTGATTTTAGCCATTAATCCTCTTTTAAGTAAGGGGAAAAAAATCAGATGCTTCAATGATGTCATCGTCCTGTTCCAAAAAGAACCAGTGGCACGGGGGATACCATTGTTTCCCTGATGCAGACGCTGGAGAGTAAGAGGTGCTCATCTGTTTTTTTCCAGGGAGAAGAGAGCGAATCTGCAGCCAATAGACATGGCAGGACCGTTAGCATTGGGGGACTGGCTTTGCGGAAGCGATCAGCATTTCCAAGAGGTTCCTCCATCTGTCATCTGCTTTCCTTTCATTCTTAAAGAACAAAAGGTTTTCTTCTCTCTTCTTTTTTAATGGCACATCTGGTGGAATGGGTCTCTCTCTCCCTCTTGACTCCACTGTTCCTTTCCATCTTCACCTTTGGTGAAAAAAGTTGTTTAGGGCAATAAAGCAAGGAAGTTATCTTATGAGAGATGAGAGGTGGTCAGTGTTACTGAGGGGGACACGTGTGTGTGTGTGCAGATGCTCTGCAGGAAGAAGTCGAATGGCATGACAGGCCCATCCCTGGGGAGGACCGTGAGGACTCGGTCTGGGAAACTGGACCCTCCGTGGCCTTCTGAGAGGCTCCCCAGGAAGAAGGCAGGGAGGGAGAAGACAGATGGGATGGAAAACGGGAAGGGACACCTGTCCAGAGAGAGAGGGGATCTCAGACACTCATCACAACTGAACTCTGTTACCGCAGAAGCTACCTGGATGGCAAAATGCAGTTCGCAAAAGGCCCGATGGTGTGAGTGCTTAGGCTCTGTCCTACACCCTTTTGCAGGCAGTGTGGGCCACACCAGCAGGGCTACAAAATCGACTTTCAAAATTGACAATTTTGAATTTTCAATTCAAATTCGAATTGCGTTGAATGCAAAAATAGCCCCAGTTTTCCACTCCATCCCACAAGCTCTTGACTTTGTACTCTTTCCATCAAGAGCTGGACTCTATCTGCTGCTTCCCTTGAATGCAGACCAGGCTCTGACTTGCTGTAGCCCATGAACGTAGTGAAAGCATCTGAACCTCAGCTTCTAGATGTCTGCACTCCTCTGCGCTCGCATTTGGACCCCTGCCTCCACAGTAAGAACAAGCCCAGGCTAAGCAGCTGGCAGATGACAGACCTCATGGAACAGAGCTGCGTCTTCTTAACTGAGATCATCCTGGGTCACCTAGACTCCAGCCAGCTTGCAGATGTATGTGTAAGCCTAGCTCAGCCTCAGCAGGCAAACTAAGGGCCAGGGAGCTCAGCTCAGTGTTCTGTGATGACCTAGAGGGATGGGATGGGGGCAGGGGGTGAGTGGGAGGGAGGTCTAAGAAAGAGGGGATGTATGGATATATAGCTGACTCACTTTGTTGTACAGCAGAAACTAACACAATTTTTCAAAGCAACTATACTCCATAAAAAAGAAGGAATACATGACTGCTTTTTTAAACCACTCAAAGTTTGGGGGTGGTTTGTTACACAGCAATGAAGGAACAATTCTTTAGAAACAGAATCATTGAAGGCAAATGGATGACAGATGGCATAAAATCACAATCAAACCCAAATGATAATCAGCACTGAGTTGTGCACGAGCTGTAATTATGACGAAGCAGAGCCCAGAGGCTGAGTGCAGAAGAGTTGATGCTTCTGAACTGTGGTGCTGGAGAAGACTCTTGAGAGTCCCTTGGACTGCAAGGAGATTCAACCAGGCAATCCTAAAGGAAATCAACCCTGAATATTCATTGGAAGGTCTGCTGCTGAAGTTGAAGCTCCAATACTTAGGCCACCTGATGCGAAGAACTGACTCTTTGGAAATGACCTTGATGCTGGGAAAGACTGAAGGCAAAAGGAGAAGGGGGTGGCAGAGGATGAGATGGTTAGATAGCATCTCTGATGCAATGGACATAAATTTGAGCAAACGCTGGGAGATAGTGAAGGACAAGGAAGCCTGGGGAATTGTAGTCCATGGGGTCGCAGAAAGTGGACAGGATTTAGTGACTGAACGACAACAGAGCCTTGCCCTTCCCAGGTGGGAAGGACCCAAGTGCAGGAGACGCCGGTTCAACTCCTGGGCCAGGAAGATCCGCTGGAGAAGGAATAGGCTACCACTCCAGTATTCTGGGCTTCTCTCGTGGCTCAGCTGGTAAAGAATCCACCTGCAATGCGGGAGACCTGGGTTCAGTCCCTGGGTTGGGATGATCCTTTGGAGAAGGGAACAGCTACCCACTTCAGTATTCTGGCCTGGAGAATTCCATGGACTGTATAGCCCATGGCGTAGCAAAGAGCCAGATATGACTGAGCAACTTTCACTTCACACTTTAAGGACTTCTAGACATCCCTGTTAAGCTCCCATAGGAGTGTCTTCTCTCGATCCCTCAGCTCAGTCAACTCCCAACTCAAAAGCCAGACAGCATTCACCCCCCAGCCTGTCTCAGAAGTGAGCCATCTCCCAGTTCCCAATGCCATGTGGCCAGTTATCTGCAAACTGGATAATCTTCACTGGATGAGTTCAAGTTTACTATAAGAACAACACCTATTTCTCAAAGCAGACACAACTATTAAACTCCACCACTTGGGGAAAAGAGCAAGTAAACGTCTCCATGACCATCCTTTAGACATGGTCATACAGAAATACACACATACAACGTTCATAGATGGGTTTCCTCTATTCAAATGTATGCTTACTGCTTTTCTGAAAATGCTCATTGTAGACAATTCACACAGCAGGGAGAGACCCCGGTCAAACAGGAAGTCCTCCGTTGGCCTCTACTTGCAGATGGCAGGCTGTGAATTTCTTCCGGAGCATTGTTCTCTTTGTCACTGTGCTCTATGCGCTGAATTCTAGAACGTGAATTTGTTTTTCAGCTACATCCATTTTATGATCCGGTTCTTTCACTGAGGCTCTTGTCTCCATATTATTACCTTTTGTTGTTTTGTGCTTAGTCTTTGCAGACCCATGGCTCTCCTCTGTCCATGGGATTCTCCAGGTAAGAATACTGGAGTGGGTTGCCATTTCCTACTCCAGGAGGTCTTCCTGACTTGGGATCGAACCCGACTCTCTTGTGTCTCCTACATTGGCAGGTAGATTCTTTACCACTAGTGCTACCTCCCAAGAACTGCCTATTATCCTCTAACTGATGGTTTTCAGAACATTGTGTCCTTGTTTAATGAATGAAGATTGATTCTCAGCACTCTCTGAGGATATTGCTTAGACTTTTGAAAGGACTTCTTCCTCTTTTTTGTCTTAACCATGTTTCCTGCAAGCCATAAGCTACTTTTTCCACTTTCAGGCACTTGATTGTCCTTTAAAGTCTTATCATCCTTGCATGTGGGTCTATATTTATGAAGGAAGATCTAGGTTATCGGTCTCGGTAGCTGTTGTGAGCATCTTGGGTGAACATGAAGTCATGTTCCAATTCTCTAGTCATGTATGTTCCAGAGGGCAATGCTTGGCTACACAGTTTGGGGGTGTCCTGTCCAGGGCTGTAAGAGGCAAATGTTGGCCCGTAGAGGGGCCTTTCTGTGGTTTGTGTGGGTGGGGAATTGGCTAGTGGAGTGCAGATTCTCCTTGGCGAAAGGAGAGAGCTGGGAGTGAGCCTGGGGGCAGAGTATTTGAGTGTGTATCAAAATCACTTGGGGGATATGCTGGAGCACAGCCTTCTGGGCCTTTTGTCCTGAGTGTCAGATTCAAAGGATTTGAGGTGGGGCCTGAGAAGCTGCATTTCTAACCCGTCCCCAGGGGCTGCTGATACTGCTGGTACAGGATGACGCTTTAAGAAGCATGGAATGCATCGGCAGGTGAACGGATAAGAAAGCTGTGGTACATATACACAATGGAGTATTACTCAGCCATTAAAAAGAATGCATTTGAATCAGTTCTAACGAGGTGGATGAAACTGGAGCCTATTATACAGAGTGAAGTAAGTCAGAAAGAAAAACACCAATACAGTATACTAACGCATATATATGGAATTTAGAAAGATGGTAATGATGACCCTATGTGCAAAACTGCAAAAGAGACCTTGATGTAAAGAACAGACTTTTGGACTCTGGGAGAAGGTGAGGGTGGGATGATTTGAGAGAATAGCATTGAAATATGTATATTACCATACGTGAAATAGATTTCCAGTCCAGGTTCAATGCCTGAGACAGGGTGCTCAGGACCAGTGCACTGGGACAGCCCTGAGGGATGGGACGGGGAGGGAGGTGGGAGGGAGGTTCAGAATGGGGAACACATGTCCACCCATGGCTGATTCATGTCAATGTGTGGCAAAACTCACCACAATATTATAAAGTAATTAGCCTGCAATTAAAATAAATAAATTAATTTACAAAAAATAGATTTAAGATTTCTGTTTTAGGAATGTCTGAACCAACTGTAATCAATAGAAAACTGATTAAAATGATTAATTTGCTAGATTATGAAAAAAAAAAGGAGCATGGAATGGGACTTCCTGGTGGTCCAGTGGTTAAGACTGTGTGCTCCCAAAGCAGGAGGCACTGGTTTGATCCCTGGTGGGGTAACTAAGATCCCACATGACAGGGCCATACACAGAAGAGAGAAAAAAAAACAAAACTCAGAAGGTGAAGTCTCCTGGCTTTTTACGCTGATGTAGTTTCTCCCCAGGTAGCCCTAAGGGTAAAGAACCCACCTGTCATTGCAAGAAACTTAAGAGATGCAGGTTCGGTCCCTGGACCAGGAAGATCCCCTGGAGGAGGAATGGCA
Organism: Capra hircus; assembly: GCF_001704415.2. Lineage (NCBI taxonomy): Eukaryota > Metazoa > Chordata > Mammalia > Artiodactyla > Bovidae > Capra > Capra hircus. The sequence goes on along the minus strand of NC_030810.1, from coordinate 6,063,765 downwards.
CCCCACTCCAGTATTTTGGCCTGGAGAATCCCATGGACAGGGGAGCCCGGCGGGCTGCAGTCTGTAGGGTTGTGAAGAGTCAGATACGATGAAGCAACTTAGCACGGCCTGGCATGCTGACACGGAGGCCAGAAGCTGGTGGGGACAAGGCGGCCCTGATGCTCTAACGAGGACACAGGCTTACCTCAGAGGCCTGGAGCTCTTCCGGAAGCCAGTGGCCAACTCTCAGCTCCTGCCTGCTCCCTGACTTTAGGAAGTTACTGGAAAAGTAGGCTATTTACATTTCTGCACCTCCCTCAGGCTGTGAGATGTTTCAGTTCTTACTAACCTTTATCACTTCCATCGTATTCACTCTATAAAATGCATAGGTTAAAAAAAAAAATTCTTGTGTGTTTTCCAGTGGTGCTGTGAGATCTCCAACCCCTAATTCTTTTTAAGTTTCGATAGGTAATTACTCAACACACAAGAAAGCAGAGAAAACAATGTGATGAACCCCTCTGTACTCAATGCTACATTTTAAATGAGCCTGTTCTTTAAATATCTCTTCTGTCTCTTAAATGAATTTGAGGAGGAAGATGGGTAAACCAAGTGTTCCATCCACCGTCTAGATATGGCACTTTATTGACTTGAAACTGTCAATAAAATATCATCCAAATGTGTGGGTTTCCGTTCTCAGCAGTCTCCCTGGCCTAGTTCTTCTTAGCGGCACTGTGTTTTCTAGAACATTTGCCATGTGACACATTCCACCTCATTTCATAAATTCATTCACAAATAAACCGAACGCATCATCACAACAGGAAACAGATGAATGTAATAACATCTCCATTGTACAACCCACCAACTTTAAATCTTGAAGACCGAAGTGAGGCCAATAATGGACAATATTGGGTTGGCCACATAGTTTGTTTAAGTGTCCGTACCATCTTCCAGAAAAACCCAAATGATCTCTTTGGCCAACTCAATACAAGCTGCCTCTTGGGAAGATAAGACTTAGTTCATTCACGGGTGAGGCTTTACGGCGCATTCAGTTCATTCCTCCAATCCCTGGATCCTTGCTGCTTTTCTTGTATCTGTGTCTTCTTCCATCTGTCCTGAGATGACAGGCTTAGGCCATGTTTGGATAAAGTTCTGGATGCAAGGAGTTTGCAGAGATGCAGATCAACTATGTGGATTTTCCTGAGTGAAGACTCTTTTCTTAATCTGTGACATGTGTGTAGAAGTGGAGAATAGCGATTCAGGACAAGTGTTTTCCTACCTCCTAACACGTGTTCCTGGGCTGAACCTCCCTCATTCTTGATTTCTTCACCTGCCAAAGAGAAATGATGTCCACCTCATAGAACTATCAGGAAGACCAAGTAGGATAACATACACAAAATTCCCTGGGTTCTGCCTGGCGCACAACAGCTGCTCAATAAAAGAAAACACAACAAAGACCCGGCACAGACAAATAAATAATGCTAAAAACGACAAGAACGTGTGAGAGGCATTCAGCGTCCCTGGTAGCTTTGGAGATGGAAGATGGCACCAGGCACCAGGGACCAGGGCGTGCAGTGACCTCTAGAAACAGAATGGCTCTCAGTTTGCAGCCAGCAAGGAAACTGGATCACAGCCGCAAAGAACTGGGTCTGCCACAGCCTGGCTGAGCTTTAAGCAGATTTCCCACTCTATTTTTTTTTTTTTAAAGCAAAGACAACACACGCACAATACAAAAGTGTGAAATAGGCGTGAAAGTGTCTCCCCAGCCTGACATCCCAAAGCTTCCACTGGTACCAGTCAGGTATTTCTCACTCCCGGCATCTACTAGGCACATCTGGCGTATCTCTCTCCTACTTCCTCTAGTTTATGAAGTCTGCGTTGCAGACATTTCTCCAAGTTTAGAGTGACAAATCCGGAACGTTCTTTCCACGATTGCTGAGCTTTCCTTTGTGTGGAGACACGGGATCCTAACTGAAGCTCGTTGAGGTTGTGGCTCTTTCTCACCCCTGCCAGTGTCTGTGAGATGGAGTCTGTATGAGGAGCCTCTGGGTCACAGATGCTAAGATTTTAGATCAAACAGCCATCGCCAAACGCCCCCTGTTTCTGCTCTTTCTCATGTGAGCACGTTAGACATCTCCCTTTCTGACTCAGTTCTGCGCTCACAAAGGCAGACCCCCTGAGATTCCGCTTCTGAGAGCGTATCTCTCCAAAAACACCTGCTGATTCCTCCACTTGGGTTCTCTTCTGGGTTTCTGCCTCCTTGTGTTCTTTCAATCCTTGTTTCAGGATCTGAAGTCCGATGCCCACCAGTCACAAAGCTCCATCCCACCTCATTCCAGAAGATTGCTCACATTTCTTCCCAGCCTCACATGTCCCTGCTAGCAGCTGAAAATAGTCCTCGGCTCAGCGTGCAGGTTGATTTCTATACCCAGGTCTCTCTTGCAGAGCCCTACTCCGGGGTGCGGGCAGGCAGGGCACACCTGCCTCCCTGCCACAGTGCACACACCAGTTTTTTGCCTCCTGTTCCCACCAGCCCAGGCCCCCCACTGCCCAGAGGAGCATCTGCCAGGCGGGGCTCACTGCAGACGGAGGGCTTAGAGTTCTGGGGAGAAAGAACCCATGATGGCTACTCCCTGGGGTGCCGTCATCCGGGCTCCATCTGTGAGCTCAGTAATGACTTCTCCTCTGCAGCGGGGAAAGGCAGGCCTGGAGGCTGCCCTGTGAGTGTGCAACATAGGAAATGAGGGAGCTGGGTGAAAGCCATCTATTTCCAAGGGCTTCCTCCAGCCAGGGGAAGGAGTGTGCGTGTGTGTGTGTGTGTATTTCTCTTCCGAACCTTCCCCCTCCTGGGCTGTTGGGATCACACCAATCCATCCATTTTCTCCTTGCCCTCTGTGTAGCAAAGAGGGTGAGCTGTGGTGTTTTGGTAAATATTAACCAAGCAGCTCCTGGATGTAAAAAAAAAGTCCTGATCAACATTTACTGATTTCCAGGGTATAAATATTTCAAAATACTAACATGACATCACTTAATCTGAAGTTGGGAAGACACGCAGAGTAACCATCACCGTTATGTAGGACTTCTGCCATATGGCACAATAGATGGAAACAGCCTCGAAACCGTTGATAATTGTGAAATAAGCAGGAAGTGATGAGTTTTAGGTACTTATTATTTCTTTGGGGTCTTCCCTGGTGGCTCAGATGGTAAAGAATCAGCCTGGAATGCAGGAGACCCAGGCTCTATCCTTGGGTCCGAAAGATCCCCTGGAGAAGGGAAAGGCTCCCCACTCCAGTATTCCTGCCTGGACAATCGTATGGATGGAGGAGCCTGGTGGGCTACAGTCCAGGGGGTCGTGAAGAGTCAGGCACGACTGAGCGGACTAATACGCTCCACACACACACTGGTGTCTGTTGTCTTAGTTGCTCAGTCCTGTCTGACTCTCTGTGACCCCATGGACTGTAGCCCACCAGGCTCCTCCGTCCATGGGATTCTCCAGGCAAGAATACTGGAGTGGGTTGCCATTTCCTTCTCCAGGGGATCTTCCCAACCCAGGTGTCCCATATTACAGGCAGATTCTTTACCAGCTGAGCCACCAGGGAAGCTACACACATGCTACTTTTTAAAATAAAATTTATTGCTAAGCTTATCTACTTTGATTTTTAATAACAGTTGTGTTTAACAACTCACTCACAAAATTCCTGGAGCTTTAGCAGTTAGCCTCTGTGAACTTGTACAAGCCATCAATGGCTTATTACACCACTGACGGGCCCTCAGAGGGAAGCAAAGCCTGAGACTCTGTCATTTTCTTAAACAGTTACAAGAAAGAGTCCCCTTCCCTGTACCGTTCTTTGGCTATGTGCCTGAAACCCACATCTCATCTCTCATTCTTCAGGTGGAGAAAATCAAGTGGACTCCTAATTTGGGTGGGCTATTTTGTTGAATGTTCTGGAAAGAAAGATTCAAGGAAATACTTATTCTCAGTGACTCCTGCAGAGGTTAAGGTGGGCCTTGATTCTAACACACAGATCTGAACATCTGAGTTTCTGAATCTCTGGGGTTTCTGAGTAGGGAATGATTTGAGTGAGTTTTCCCCAAGGAGGCTGAGAACCGTGGTCTCCCTGGGGATGGGCTTTTCTAAGACCAGGGCAAAGACACAGCAGAGAATAGCTGCTGAAAAAATTCCAAATGCATTTGCAGAAAGCTTTCTTTTCTTATCGAAACTCTCTACTCTAACTTTCAATAAAAGAGCTTGAAGATCTCTTCCCACTGCTTGGAAATCCAAATCCAGTTTGGAGACTAAATCCAATTAACCAACCTAAGTCTGAATTGTTACAATGTGCAAATTCATCAACAATAGTTGCATATAGATAGCACAAATCCTCCTTGAGCCCCGCTGCTGGTGGTCAGTGTAAGAGCCTCCTTCATCCACAAATCTACCTGTCTTTTGCTTCAGGGCATGGGGCTGGCCCACTGGCATGTCTCATCCCCTGCCCACCATATCCTCTTCCCCTGGATGCTATTTTGGTATCCTTTTCAACACAGTGATCCAAAGACCAATTACCTACCAGGTGAGGCACAAAGGAGCAAGTGTCTTTTAATTTTCTGGCCGCAGTCACAGACTCTTGAGAGCCCCTTGGACTGCAAGGAGATCAAACCAGTCAATCGTAAAGGAAATCAGCCCTGAATATTCATTGGAAGGGCTGATGCTGAAGCTCCGATTTTCGGCCACCTGATGCAAAGAGCCAACTTGTTGGAAAAGACCCTGATGCTGGGAAAGATTGAAAGCAGGAGGAGAAGTGGATAACAGAGGACCAGATGGCTGTATGTCATCACCAACTTGATGGACATGAGTTTGAGCAAACTCTGGGAGATGGTGAAGGGCAGGGAAGCCTGGCATGCTGTAGTTCATGAGGGAGGCAGAGTCAGACATGACTGAGCAACTGAACAAGAATCAGAGGCACAAGGAGAAAACAGATGTGTTACCACACGATCACCAAAACACAACACATACAAAAATATATATGCACACATATACAGACACACACACACAGACGATACACGTGTGCATGCACACACACACACACACACACGCACACACACCGAGTTCATCATATGTCTTGTAGGAAACCTTTCAGCCACCCAATTTCTTACCTTTCTCTTACCTGCTTTTATTTAATGACATTGACCAGCTGAACCAGCAGGGGCTTCCTGCAGCAAGTGACCCTATTCCTGGTGAAGATGCTTTCATTTCCTGGGTGGGATCTGGTTTGGGCCGTTCATCAAACTGAGGACCCCATTAGGATGTGGGGGTGAGGTTTACACCTCCACACTGTGGGTGCCATACAGTTCAACTCAATTCTGACGCTCTCCACCTGGAGATGATAACAGATCCCACAAGGTAAGGCTCAGTCCACACACCCACTTCAGATGCCAATCATCCAGGTTGTCTGACAAACTGGCTACTGATTAGAGATTTGGGTTCAGTTAGCTTTCTAGAGGGGCTCTCAGAACTTAGGGAAATGTTTCACTCACTAACTTGCTAGATTAGCAGTTTGTTTTAACAGGAAGTCACTCAGGACCAGGCAGATGAAAGAGATGCCTGGGACGAGGCTTGGGGAAGGGACACACAGCTTCCATGCCCTCTCTGGGCACCACTCTCTCCAGATCTCAGGTGTTCACCAGCCTGGAAGCTCTCTGGACCCTATCTTTTCGGGTTTTCTTGGATGCTTCAAGATGCAGGGGTGATTGACTACGTCACTGGCCATTAGCAATTGATCCAAACCTCTAGCCTGGCAACCCACTCCAGTATTCTTGCCTAGAGAATCCCCATGGACAGAGGAGGCTGGCAAGCTGCAGTCCATGGGGTCACAAGAGTCGGACATGACTTAGCGGCTAAACTACCACCACCACCGCTAGCCTCTCTCCTCTTGTGGGGGGTGGAAGCAAAAGTTCCAGCCCTCTAATCACATGATTGGTGGCTCCTGGCATCCAGCCCCCATCTTTAGATGCCCCCAGAGTCACTTCGTTAACATAACAAAAGATGTCTTGGTCATTCATGACTTAGGAAGTCCTAAAGGTCTTAGATGCTCTGCACCAGAAAGGGGTTAAAGGCCAAGCAGATACTTCTTATCAATCACAGTATCACACTTCCCGGTGCAAAGCGAGGACAGGCGGAGCTGGGGCCAGCTAGATCTCGGAAGGCTACGTGGTGCGTCAAGTGCTGCCCCCTAATTCCTTGCATCTTTAGTGAGGTCAGTGAGCTCACACCCTGCCAGGGTGCCGGGTTATGGCAGGGACGGGAGCTTCGTATGCAGCATCGGCAGCACGTGCCCGCAGGCCAGCGCTGAGTGAGAAAGAGCCGTGACGAAGTGGGACACAGGGACGCAGAACAGCAGGACGCAGTTCCGCTGTTTCGCGTCTCTTGGCAGTGCTTATGAATTCTTTGAAATTTCATAAAAGCGAATAACTTTTCTAATAAAAAGCTGGACTGGTATTTTTCAGTTATCTCAGAATAAAATCAGCCATAGAAATGCTTCATGTCTCTAGAAGTGTTCTTACGGTGCCTTTGATCATGTATCAGTCAGTTGCCAACATCGCTCCCCTGGGCCTGGCAGGAGCTGGATCACTCCCTTCTACCTCCCACCCTACTGGTTCACCCCTTTCTCCTCCTGCCTCTGACTCAGAGGTTTAGCCAATGGGGAGCCCCAGAAGGATGTTGGAGGTGGAGGCTGTGGTCTTTATTCCCCACCATTGCCCTTTCTGCAGGTCTCCTCAGCCTGGCTGTTACAGCTCCTCCAAGGGGACACCTCTTTATTCCTCTCTTCTTCCAAGTTCTGGTGGCTGCCCCTTCCCCTCCTCCTGCAGGGCTCAGGATGCTGTTATTGGCTCCTGCGTACCGCTCTGAGCCGAACTGTTTCCCTGTGTGCTCAGGAAGTCCGATGCTCAGTCGAGTCTGACTCTTTGCCACCCCCGGGACTGGAGCCCGCTAGGCTCCCCTGTCCCTGGGATTTCCCAGGCGAGAATACCAGAGTGGGTTGCCATTTCCTCCTCCAGGGGACCGTCCTGGAGGGCTGGACCTGTGTCTACTGCACCTTCCTCACTGGCAGATGGATTCTTTACCACTGAGCCACCTGGGAAACCCCAGCCTGGGGCAAATACCTCTGTAAATAGTTCCTCCGTTGTATTAGCCTCCTATCCTGCAGAGACAAACTGCCACAAACCTAGTAGCTTAAAGCAAGAATTTATTCTTTCATAATTCCAGAGGTCAGAAGTCAGAAGTTCACAGGTATCTCATCTGGGAAGAATCCGCCAGCTTCTGGTGGCTGCTGGCATTCCCCTGCTCATGGCATTCCTGCTCATGGAAGCACAAATCCAATCTCTGCCTCCAAGATTGTGTTCCTTCTCTTTTGTCTGCAGTCTAACTCCCGCCACCTCTCTCTCACAAGGACACCTGTGATTGCAATCAGGGCCCACCAGGACAATATATCTAGGAGACCTCCCCACTTTAAAATCCTTCATCACGTCCATAGAGTCTTTGCCATCTAAATGGAAATGACAAATGGATTCAAAGAATCAGATCTGATAGACAGAGTACCTGAAGAACTATGAATGGAGGTTCGTGACATTGTACAGGAGGCAGGGATCAAGACCATCCCCAAGAAAAGGAAACGCAAAAAGGCAAAATGGTTGTCTGAAGAGGCCTTACAAATAGCTGAGAAAAGAAGAGAAGCTAAAGGCAAAGGAGAAAAGGAAAGATATACCCATTTGAATGCAGAGTTCCAAAGAATAGCAAGGAGAGATAAGAAAGCCTTCCTCAGTGATCAATGCAAAGAAATAAAGGAAAACAACAGAATGGGAAAGTCTAGAGATCTTTTCAAGGAAATTAGTGATACCAAGGGAACATTTCATAGAAAGACGGGTTCAATAAAGGACAGAAATGGTATGGACCTAACAGAAGCAGGAGATATTAAGAAGAGGCAGCAGGAATACACAGAACTATACAAAAGAGATCTAAATGACCCAGATAACCATGATGGTGTGGTCACTGACCTAGCTAGAGCTAGACATCCTGGAATGCTAAGTCAAGTGGGCCTTAGGAAGCATCACTATGAACAAAGCTAGTGGAGGTGATGGAATTCCAGTTGAGCTATTTCAGCTCCTGAAAGATGATGCTGTGAAAGTGCTGCACTCAATATGCCAGCAAATTTGGAAAACTCAGCATTGGCCACAGGACTGGAAAAGGTCAGTTTTCATTCCAATCCCAAAGAAAGGCAAAGCCAGAGAATGCTCAAACTACCACACAGTTGCACTCATCTCACACCCTAGTAAAGTAATGCTCAAGATTCTCCAAGCCAGGCTTCACCACTATGTGAATCAAGAACTTCCAGATGTTCAAGCTGGTTTTAGAAAAAGTAGAGGAACCAGAGATCAAATTGCAAACATCTGTTGGATCAATGAATAAGCAAGAGAGTTCCAGAAAAACACTTACTTCTGCTTTATTGACTACACCAAAATCTTTGATTGTGTGTATCATGACAAACTGTGGAAAATTCTTAAAGAGATGGAAATACCAGACCGCCTGACCTGCCTCCTGAGAAATCTGTATGCAGTTCAAGAAGCAACAGTTAGAACCAGGCATGGAACAATAGACTGGTTCCAAATTGGGAAAGGAGTACATCAAGGCTGTTATATTGTCACCTTTCTTATTTAACTTGAATGCAGACAACATCATGAGAAATGCTGGAATGGATGAAGGACAAGCTGTAACCAAGATTGCTAGGAGAAATATCAATAACCTCAGATATGCAGATGGCACCACCATTATGGCAGAAAGTGAAGAGGGACTAAAGAAAGAGCCTCTTGATGAAAGTAAAAGAGGAAACAGAAAAAGTTGGCTTAAAATGCAACATTTTCAAAACTCAAATATTTCAAAAAACAAAGAGCATGGCAACTGGTCCCATCACTTCATGGCAAATAGATGGGGAAACAGTGGAGAGAGTGACAGATTTTATTTCCTTGGGCTCCAAAATCACTGCAGTTGATGACTGCACCCATGAAATTAAAAGACACTTGTTCCTTGGAAGAAAAGCTATGACCAACCTAGACAGCATATTAAAAAGCAGAGACATTACTTAGCCAACAAGTTTCATCTAATCAAAGCTATGGTTTTTCCAGCGGTCATGTATGGGTGTGAGAGTTGGACCATAAAGCTGAGCACCAAAGAATTGATGCTTTTGAACTGTGGTGTTGGAAAAGACTCTTGAGAGCCCCTTGGACAGCAAGGAGATCCAGTCCTGAACATTCATTAGAAGGACTGATGCTGAAACTGAAGCTCCAATATTTCAGAAGAACTGACTCATTTGAAAAGACCCTGATACTGGGAAAGATTGAAGACAGAAGGAAAAGGGAATGAAGAGGATGAGATAGTTGGCATCACCGACCCAATGGACATGAATTTAAGCAGGCTCTGGGAGTTGGTGATGGACAGGAAAGCCTGGTGTGCTGCAGTCCATGGGGCTGCAAACTGTTGGATACGACTAAGTGACTTAAGTGACGTAACTGACTGAAGGTAACATTTACAGCCCCAGGAGGACCTGATGTCTTTGAAGGCCATTATACAGCCAACCATATTCATTAAACCTTGTTCAAGTTGTCCTTGGAGAAGGCAGTGGCACCCACTCCAGTACTCTTGCCTGGAAAATCCCATGGATGGAGGAGCCTGGTAGGCTGCAGTCCATGGGGTCGCTAGGAGTTGGATACGACTGAGCGACTTCACTTTCACTTTTCACTTTCATGCATTGGAGAAGGAAATGGCAACCCACTCCAGTGTTCTTGCCTGGAGAATCCCAGGGACCGGGGATCCTGGTGGACTGCCGTCTCTGGGGCTGCACAGAGTTGGACACGACTGAAGTAACTTAGCAGCAGCAGCAGCAGCAAGTTGTCCTAGTTTGAAGATGCTGCCTGCCCCCTGCTAGGACCTGAGGGATACAGCCTGGGTCATAATATTTGAAAGAGTGCAAATTCAAGCCACATGAATATGTTAATTTGATAACTTGCACATGGCTTTCGGAAACCATTTATATGTTAATGACTCCTGAATTTATATCCCTAGTCCATTCCTTTCCTCTGAGTTTCAAGATCATTTATACCCACTTGAATACTTGCTATTACCTTTTGGATAGTTCCATTTCTGTTTCATTTCAGAGGCACCTCAGGCTTTGTTCTTGTGGCAAATCCCATCTCTTCTCTTGTCCTATGTCCCACCTGCTCCTTCTCAAGTCTTCCCGGTCACAGCAAGTCCCACCACCATCCACGAGTTCACTCCAGCTGTCACTTCTTTATCTCAACAAGCTCCCCGCACCCACCAAACCATTCAGTGCGGTCTACCTCCAGTTCATTACTGTAGGATGCAGGTTCCACTCCACAACAGATGTAGAATCTCTTCTGTTCTTCCCATTCCTGCTGACTCCTGCCTAGTTCACGGACCACCTCGGACCTGAGTTACAGCAATGACCTCCTGAACACCTCCTGTCTCTCCTCTCCAGTCCTCTCCACACGAACATCCAGAGAGAGAGTTTGCAAACCTAGCTTGGATCACATCACTGCCGTCTAAAATCTGTCTGCACTCTCAGGGGCATCCTTGCCCTCACCCAGCACTTTTTGCTGAGCCCTTTCCCACCTCCCTCCTTCCCATCCACATCCCCTGAGGCTGGACTGATCTTTTCCCCAGAGCTTCACAGGTCTGGGTTGTTTGTGTCTTGTGTATCCAGTTCTCAGTTCAGTTCAGTCACTCAGTCGGGTCCGACTCTTTGTGACCCCATGGACTGCAGCACCATGGACCAGGCCTCCCTGTCCATCACCAATTTCTGGAGTTTACTCAAACTCATGTCCGTTGAGTCGGTGATGCCATCCAACCATCTCATCCTGTGTCGTCCCCTTCTCTTCTCGCCTTCAATCTTTACCAGCATCAGGGTCTTTTCAAATGAGTCAGTTCTTTGCATCAGGTGGTCAAAGTATTGGAGTTTCAGCTTCAGCATCAGTCCTTTCAATGAATAGTCAGGACCGATTTCCTTTAGGATGGACTGGTTGGATCTCCTTGTTCAAGGGACACTCAAGAGTCTTCTCAACACCACAGTGCAAAAGCATCGATTCTTCAGTGCTCAGCTTTCTTTATAGTCCAACTCTCACATCCATACATGACCACTGGAAAAACCATAGCCTTCACTAGACAGACCTTTGTTGGCAAAGTAATGTCTCTGCTTCTTAATATGCTGTCTAGGTTCTCAGCAGTTTTCAGTTTGGTGGGAAGATCATGATCCCATCTCTTAATGAGATGAGCAGGAGAGTCATCTTGTGAATGGTGAGAATGTTAGGAGGCATGACGGACTGTGGCCACTGATGAAACTCCCACATGGTGGACAATGGTAGAAACAGGCTGACCTGGGGAAGCAGTCTCCCTAGGAACAGAAGGACCTTCCGGGTCCTAAAGTCATTCTGGGCTGGTGACCACTCCTCCTGGGTTCCGCTGAGAAGTGACTGGGCTGTTCCTCCCAGGATGGGAGGCACCTGGCCTATGGGGGAGATTCTATCAGCACTGTGTCCCCATGTGTCACTGCTCAAGGTCACTGGCAGAGCCCAACTTACAAAGTGCCTCCTCACCATCCTCAGTGACCCATCAAGTGACCATCTGTGCCGGTGTCCTTAGCTTGATGGTCAGATCTCTGCATCTTTCTGACAGCAGTGATCGCCACCTCAAAGAGGAAGTCCAGATTCCTGCTGGATGTGAGAAAAAGGCACCCTCAGATCTGGAATGAGTCACAAAACAGAAATATCGGCATGGTCAATGCCAAGGTTACCATACACTAGCTGAGAAGTCCAGAAGCACCTTCTAGGTTACGATCAAACCAGTCCATCCTGAAGGAAATCAACCCTGACTATTCATTGGAAGGACTGATGCTGAAGCTGAAGCCCCAGTGCTTTGGCCACCTGATGTAAAGAGCCGACTCACTGGAATAGACCTTGATGCTGGGAAAGATTGAGGGCAGGAGGAGAAGGGGGTGGCAGAGGATGAGATGGTTGGACGGCATCACTGACTCAGTGGACATGAATGTGAGTGAATTCCGGGAGACAGCGAAGGACAGGGAAGCCTGGCGTGCTGCAGTCCACGCAGTCCGCAAAGAGTGGGAAAGGACTTAGTGACTGAGCAACAACAGCTAAGCATCCATGGCCTGAAGCAGCTACTGAGCACACGCTGAAATGTCTAAGGCATGCGCACTTGGGTCTCAAGGCACAGGCTCCCAGCGAGGCGAGGGCCGGGGCAGCCCAGGTGGGTTTGAGGGTATTAGCACCTGGAGAATCACCTGCATTCTGCTCCACAGCTCCCAAGGCCACACATAAATCATGGTTGTTTTTTTCCCCCCCGGTGGTCACTAGATGTCACTGCAGGAAAAAATCTGACCAGAAAACAGATGCAAGGGAGAGAGACATTAATGTTTTGGATCCTAAGGAAGTGGTTGCCTTGGCAACAGGGAGCACGTGAAAGAACTTCCTTCTTCGGGAACAGCATGAGGCTTGTGAGTGATGGTTTAGGCAGTGCCTCAAACGGAAGACACTGTCCAGAGCCAAAACCCATGTACGGGCCCCGGATGAAGCAACACTGGGTGGCGGGCTGCGGGGAGACACAAAGGCCAGAGAAAGAGGGGAGAGGGGCGATGGACAGACAGACGAGAAGCATCTAACAGTGGGAGTGCTCAGCAGCCCTTGTTGATTCTAAGCCTGAATTCCAAGGACAGACACACAATCAGAACGGTATTTTTTCTCTGCAGCTGTTTGTTATCCTAAGAAAGGTGTCCTTTCTTGGCAAATTCAACCACAACTACAGAAATACTGAGAGCAGAGCCTAGGACCAAGCCTGTGCCCACGGATGACTCCACTTCAGATGCTAAACCACTAACGAGGGATGAGGATGTAGGTGGGGGGGTGGGGTGTAGGGGCCAGAGGGCAAGGGGCATCCAGCTCACCTGGGGTCACCACTCTCTTGTGCTTTCCCACTTTCCATCTACACCTTTTCTTGAGGATGGGGACTCTCCCTTGAGATGTGAGATGGGAGAATGGGAGAGAAGATGGGAGAAGTGTAGGCTGAATGTTCTAAGCTTCCCCGCTGGTCTTGGATTTTAAGGACCGACCAGCTGGCTGACGGCAGGCAGGGAAAGTGCAGACAGATTCACTGCCCCCTGAGCAGCACAGCCCGAGCAGAGTGGTAACAGGGTGAGCTCTTTGCCCCCATCTCTCCACTCTCTTCCCTCTACCCCCTCCCCACCCCAAGATGCCAGGGTCCTTGAACTGCCCTCTGGATTCTCCAAAGGTCTGCTGTACACGAAGCTTCCTGCCTCCTCAGAGCTGGTTCCCAGAGCCCTGCTGAACTTTGGACTTGGAATAATCTAGCTCACCAGAGCCCGAGGTATAGCCCCTTCAGGGGATGTTAGTGGTTTCAAGAGTGGTTTCTTAACCAAATGCATCCTATCTAATAATGCCTGCAATGAGAGGTCAGAGAATTCTAGACTGGATTCCAACCAGAGCTTCCAAACCAAGAATTTTCAGTTTACCAAGGCCCTAGGCAGGGTCTTCCATGAAGCCCCATGTGCAGCAGAGTGGGCCCAGCCAGGCCAGGGAGGACGACATCCCCAAGCTCCGTTCTGGGAAGTAACTGGTGTTTCCTGGATGGTCCTCAGGGAGGGCAGCCAGAGGAAATAGTACCCCTTGGAGATCACGACAAATTACAAACAGGGTGGTACATTCCGAAGGCCAAGGTCCTCACAAAATCGAAGTCTAAACTGTCCAGCCAGGAGGAGGTTTCGTGCCTCAATCACATCAGAGCCTCGCAGGAAGCAGGTGTGATAGGCGTGGTGATCCATGAGAGTCTGGAGGAATCGGCATCAGATAGTAGGTCCTAGTGGAGGGCTGGGGTTGGAGGCTCTGGGGAGGGGCCTTAGGAGCAGCTGCCCGATCCCCAAAGGTCCTGACCCCTTTCTGCTTATGTCAGAGGACTGAGAATTCCCCTTCGGGTCATGCTGAGTGCCCTCGGTTTTGACCATAACAAAGTCTCATGATGAAACTTGCAGCCCAGATACATCTGCACAGAACACCGATCACCTCTCCTTTCCCTGACCCCCAGGCACCTTTCACCACACCGAGACCACGCTGCTATTTTACCCCATAAATATCTCAGGGATATTTGTCACCCTCAGGAAGGCAGCTCTGAGACTTTTTCTCCTGTCTCCTCACTTGGCTGCCCCATGAGTAAAGCCTTTCTTTGCCGCAAATGCCGTCATCATGTTTCGGCTTGCTGTGCGTGGGGCAAACGACCCTGCTTCAATAACACGACTTGTCTGACTTCCAGTCCATTTCCACGCTCACCCCTGCACCTCCCCTTGGGCTGTGAACCTGTCCCTCTGTTAACCTGCGGCTCTGGCCAGTTTCTCTCACCACTTTGATTTCTTCTTGGTTTCAATTGCTCAGTCATGTCCGCCTCTTTGCAACCCCATGGACTGTAGACCTCCAGGCTCCTCTGTCCGTGGGATTTCCCAGGCAAGAATATTGGAGTGGGTTGCCATTTCCTTCTGCAGGAGATCTTCCCAACCCAGGGATCGAACCTGCGTTTATCTGCATTGCGGGCAGATTCTTAGCCACGAGGGAAGCCCTGCTTCCTTCTTTGCTGAACTCTAATCAAAGCCCAGCCATTAGGGCTGCACAGCTCAGCAAGAGACTGGGCTCCCTTACTCCAGTTTTATCTGTTTCAGGATTGTTCATCTGAGTGCCTGGTTCAGTCCACCTTTGTGACCCCACCATCCATGGAGCCCTTGGCTCAGAGAGAGCACTCGATAAATTGTTTACCGAGTCAATGACTGAATTGATGGGCCATGTCCTCTATTTCTGGGTGCTCTTCACAGTTTCTAATAGAATGATTAACTGACAGATGGATTTTCCTTCGAGGCGTCCGAGATGCCTTGTGTTTCTCATTCACCTATTCATTCTCCACAAACACACTGGGCATCAGTGCTGTGCTATTTTCTAAGATTACAAAGACGAATTAAGACAGAAACCAGCCCTTAATTATCCTACAAATCAGTAAGACGGGAAGGTGTGTGCTGTCAGCAGGCTGGTCATCAGCTGCTTTGTGCTCGAGCGGAGATCTCTGCTCCCGCCAGTCATCTCAGGGGTCCGCGTGCGCACACGGAACACATCACTTCCAGGCTGAAGGATGTCGTGTCAGGAGAGGTCCTGCTGCCATGCTGCTCTCCCGGTTGTTCCTGGCGCCAAGGTCCCTCCGTGATTCGGGACCCCTCAGAACCACTTTGGAGGGCTGCTCTGTGCTGGCCTTGGGGTGACACAGTATGGAGGTACCCATGGTCCAGGATTCCTGACGCCCTGAGACTTGGGTGGTGTGATGCATCCTCCTGGACGTGTTGCAGCAGCTGGGCCAGGGGCCGGCATGTCTCAGGCTGCAGTGATTGTTACAGACTGAATCATAAAATTTATATGTTGAAGCCCCAGGACCTCAAGATGTGACTTTATTGGAAGACCTGGTCCTTGCCTATGTTATAGTTAAGATGAGGTCATACTAGAGTCATAATAGACTCCTTAGAGTCCCTTGGACTGCAAGGAGATCAAACTGGTCCATCCTAAAGGAAATCAACCCTGACTATTCATTGGAAGGACTGATGCTGAAGCTGAACCCCAATACTTTGGCCACCTGATGCAAAGAGCTGATTCACTGGAAAACACCCTGATGCTGGGAAAGATTGAAGATAGGAGGAGAAGGAGGTGACAGATGAGATGACATGAGTTTGAGCAAGCTCTAGGAGATGGTAGACAGGGAAGCCTGGTGTGCTGCAGTCCATGGGGTTGCAAAGAGTTGGACACAACTGAGCGACTGAATGAGCACTACAACATACAAGAGTAGGGTAAACCTGGTATCCTTATAAAAAGGGAGAGTTTGAACTCAGAGACAGACTTGCATAGAAGGAAGACGCACAAGGAGAAGATACATAGGGAGAAGGCTCATTGGGAGAAGACTGCAGTTTACAAGCCAAGGAGAGAAGCAGGAACAATTCTTTCCTCATGTCCCTGGGGAGGTCATCCTGCGACCCCTGATCTTAGACTTGCAGCCCTGAGACTGTGAAAATGAGAGTCACTCAGTCGTGTCTGACTTTTTGCTACTCCATGGACTATATGGTCAATGGAATTTTCTAGGCCAGAATACTGGAATGGGTAGCCATCCCCTCCTCCAGGGGATTTTCCCAACCCAAGGATTGAATCTAGGTCTCTCACATTGCAGGCGGATTCTTTACCAGCTGAGCCATGGGGGAAGCCCAAAAGTGAACGTAAAAGTCACTCAGTCATGTCTTCGAGACCCCGTGGACTACACAGTACATGGAATTCTCCAGGCCAGAATACCAGATTGGGAGATGATACCTCTCTGTTGCTTCAGTCTCCAGCCTGTGGTGCAGAATCAGGGCAGCCAGACATAGCATCATAGGTGTCCACCACGCTGTGGGCACCATGAGCCTCCAGCATCATGGGCTGCCCTCTGCCTCCCCAGTGGCTAGTTTGAGGTGGGGGATTGAGGCGTCAGGGTCAGTCCCCATCCAGGAGGCAGTTCTCGGAGTCCTACTCCCCCTGACATCAAAGCTTGGTTACTGGTCTACTTCCTACTTCCTCTTGCCCGGCTCCTCCCGTTCTGAGGATGTCTCTCCCCACCGGCCATCCGGCCTCCCTCGGGCCCCAGGACCCTGAAGGGAAGCCGGCCCATCAGGTGACGTGAGCCCGACCCCGCAAAGCGAACAGTGCGAGGCTTTCCCCGGAGGCCCTCAGCCTGCCGCAGGGGCCGCCGCCGCTGACCCGCGGGCCCCCACAGGCCCAGCTCTGGGGACCCGGCCCCAGGGGCTCAGGCTGAGGGCCGCGGGCACCCCGGGAAGTCACCCTTGGGACAGAAAACTCCGGGCAGGGACTGAGGCTGTGACCCCGGGGGGAA
Organism: Capra hircus; assembly: GCF_001704415.2. NCBI lineage: Eukaryota > Metazoa > Chordata > Mammalia > Artiodactyla > Bovidae > Capra > Capra hircus. Next base: position 6,046,757 of record NC_030810.1, on the reverse strand, counting down.
CACGCAGCATTGGGGAGGTCTGCGGGCGGTTCAGACGTGGCGGGTGCTGACCTGGCTAGAGAGCCACGTGCGGAAGCCTAGAAGAGGCGGGGGCGCGGGCTGGGCGGCCCGACGCTGCCCCTGAGGCAGGAACCGCGACAGGGGCGAGGAGGAGCCGCGACAGAGGAGTGAGGAGGGGCCGCGACAGGGGCGGGGAGGGGCCGCGACAGGGGCGGGGAGGGGCCGCGACGGGGGGGGGGGAGGGGCCGCGACAGGGGCGTGAGGAGGGGCCGCGACAGGGGGGGCGGGGAGGGGCCGCGACAGGGGCGGGGAGGGGCTGTGACAGGGGAGTGAGGAGGGGCCGCGACAGGGGAGTGAGGAGGGGCGACAGGGGCGTGAGGAGGGGCCGCGACAGGGGCGGGGAGGGGCCGCGACAGGGGAGTGAGGAGGGGCCGCGACAGGGGCGGGGAGGGGCCGCGACAGGGGCGGGGAGGGGCCGCGACAGAGGAGTGAGGAGGGGCCGCGACAGGGGGGCGGGGAGGGGCCGCGACAGGGGCGTGAGGAGGGGCCGCGACAGGGGCGGGGAGGGGCCGCGACAGAGGAGTGAGGAGGGGCCGCGACAGGGGGGGCGGGGAGGGGCCGCGACAGGGGAGTGAGGAGGGGCCGCGACAGGGGCGGGGAGGGGCCACGACAGGGCGTGAGGAGGATGGAGTCAGACTGGCTCCACGAAGGGCAACTGGCCCAGGTGCGGGGCGTCACTTCAGGCTTCCCATTCTCCCTTCACTCCTCACACACGTGTGAGCGTGCACACATACCACACGCATACACACAGAGCACAGCACACACATGTGCCAGACATGCACACCACACCACACTCACACACCACACACACACAGCACATCACACATATGCTGGACATGCACACCACACCACACTCACACATACAGAGCACACACGCCACACACACACAGTCACACACCACACGCATACCACGCTGCACACACACACACCAAATATACACAGCACACCGCATTCACGCACACATACAGCACACCACACACACCAGACATACACAGCACACTGTACTCACACACACATACACCACAGCCGCACACCCATACACCCAGAGGACACCACACAGTACTCACACACACTCAGTACTCACACACATCACAGTACACAACGCTCACATACACACCACACACATACAAACACTATATACACTACACACGCTCACACATACTTGCTCTCACACTCAGACTGTGACACACACACACACACACCATACACCGTACATCTTTCCGTGCCGTCTGCCTGGCAAACACTTCCCAGTGTTAGCACAACAGTCGCCCCAGGAAAAGCTCTTTGAGGCTCTGAATGAGCAGGGCAAACAGGTTCATCCCTCTGCGTTTTAGCCCCCTTTCCTGGAAATGACATAGCTGTTCTGCTAGGTTCACCCACCAGAGTGGAGCTAGATTTCGATATTGGCGAATGCTTTCTGTGTTGGCAGGAAAGTAGGGGTGCCGGTGAGAACTACAATGCGGATGATGAAGATGGTGATGGCGGTGGTCAGGATGGTGATGATGAAGATGGTGAAGGTGGTGATGGTGGCAGTAAAAACGATGGTGTTGGCGGTGGTGATGGCTGTGATGGTGGTGGTGATGACTGTGATGGCGGTGGTGATGGCTGTGATGGTGGTGATGACTGTGATGGCGGTGGTGATGACTGTGACGGTGGTGGTGATAATGGTGATGATGAGGGTGATGGCACTAATGATGGTGATGCTGGTGGTGGTGATGGCGGTGGTGATGACTATGACGGTGTGATGACTGTGATGGTGGTGGTGATGACTGTGACGGTGGTGGTGATAATGGTGATGATGAGAGTGATGGCACTAATGATGGTGATGCTGGTGGTGGTGATGGTGGTGGTAATGGAGATGCTGATGGTAGTAATGATGGTGGTGCTGGTGGTGGTGGCAGTAATAACCGTGATGATGGAGATGATGCTGGTGGTGGTGATGGTGGTGGTGATGACTGTGATGGTGGTGGTGATGACTGTGATGGTGGTGGTGATAATGGTGATGATGAGGGTGATGGCACTAATGATGGTGATGCTGGTGGTGGTGATGGCGGTGGTGATGGCTGTGATGGTGGTGGTGATAATGATGGTGATGAGGGTGATGGCACTAATGATGGTGATGCTGGTGGTGATGATGGTGGTGGCCATGATAATAATGGTGATGATGATGTAGAAAGCCAGTGAATCCTATCTTCCAGGCTACTGGCCCTCTTGACTGGGCAGCTACCTTATACTGTTCTTGATAAAGTAACCAAGAAGGGACCAGTTCACAAATGTGGACAGAGCAGCTTATCCCCAGATACTCAAGTTCATCAGAGCAGAGAGGCCACAGCTCACAGACCCCCCTCATTCGGGAGCTTGTGCCTGGTACTTTAACGAGGAGTGAGGGTGCCTTGAGCCCACCCTCTGCTCAGCTCCTGTGCCTCTGCAGGGTGCTCTGGGCACTGAGCATCGCGGGCCTCCCACTCTGGTGGGCCAGGCAGGCTCTGCTACTTCTTGCAGTCCCGTGCAATCCACTCATGGTTTGCTCCCCAATGGGAAACTCGATTTAGCCAAGAGAAGTGGGAATTTTGTGTGCATTCTTATGAATTAAAAAGTGATCAGCAGTCCTGTTAGTCACATCCTTTTACCTCTGACCTAGAAACCCGACACTTGAGACAAGAAAAATGCTGTCACTTGATCCCCAAGGGCCTCTGAAGGCAAGTTCTCAAGGCCTCGAGCCCTTATTCAGCAAATTTGTTTTCCCAAGGGCACTGAATCTTTTATAGGTTATCACTCTAGACTGAAGATTTTGGTTTATTGGAACAAAAGTGAACTTCAGCTATATTCCATATAATCTGTTTCCTAACACACGTTCAATCCAAGGAGGGGAATTAGAAACAAATAAATACCCAGGGCTCAAAGTGAGCCATCAGTTGGGACAGACAAGCGTCTTGCACATGACTGGAGGGAAGGACGGATGTTTCTCTTTCTAATGAACTGGCTCTCTCACACCCGGGCAGGACATTTGTTCAAGCGATTGATAGAAAAGGTCTCCCAAAACAAGCCCTCAGGGTGCGGTGTGAAAAACCCCCGAGTCACTTCTTACTCTCTACGTAGCTGGAACCTGCTCAGTAGCATCAACTGCTAAGATGCTATTAAAAGTCAAACCAAGTGACTCTTGCGAAACCCCAGGGGGAGAGATGGCATGTGTGTATAGTTCTAAAAAGATCCTGGAAATCTGTGTACGTGAACCACATGGGCCACTAAAGTCAGAGCAGCAAGGGGAGCAAGGTCAAAACTGGGGCCCCTAAGAAACACTGGCTCTCTCCTCTCAGCCTGCTCGAGGGAGGCGATGCCTGGGCCCCCATCTACAGTCTCAGCCACAGGATGCCTTCTCCACTTTTGATCAGTTAGTTCAGTTCAGTAGCTCAGTCATGTCCAACTCTTTGCAACCCCATGGACTGCAGCCCACCAGGACCCCCTGTCCATCACCAAGTCCTGGAGTTTACCCAAACTCACGTCCATTGAGTTGGTGATGCCATCCAACCATCTCATCCTCCGTCATCCCCTTCTCCTCCTGCCTTCAGTCTTACCCAGCATCGGGGTCTTTCCCAACAAGTCAGTTCTTCACATCAGGTGGCCAGAGTATTGGAGTTTCAGCTTCAGCATCAGTCCTTTCAATGAATATTCAGGACTGATTTCTTTAGGAGGGACGGGTTGGATCTCCTTGCAGTCCAAGGGACTCTCTAGAGTCTTCTCCGACACCACAGTTCAAAAGCATCCATTCTTCGGTGCCCAGCTTTCTTTATAGTCCAACATCCGCACATGACCACTGGAGAAACCATAGCCTTGACTAGACGGACCTTTGCTGGCAAAGTGATGTCTCTGCTTTTCAGTGTGCTGTCACTTTTGATCACTAGAGGGGAAAAAGCAAATTCCTTCTCAGTGGCTCCAATACCTGACTGCTCCTCTCATTGCTGGGGGCTACTCCTATGGCCCCTTCAGTGCCCCAGCAGGCTGAGGTGGGCATTTGCAGCCAGGAGCATTTTCTGCCCTTATGTCTTCTTTGCCCACCCATGGGCACATTCATTCTGGGTGCTGCTGTCTTCAGGGAATCAGCCTACATTTATGTTGGGCCCATCACTTAGACAGTTTGAACCTCAGCTTTCTCATCTATCAAATGGGAATGAGCCTCTCCTGGTTGCAAGAACAGAGACTGATTTGTCATTTTTTCAAATATTTTTTAATCATCATATTTCTTTTTAATTGGAGGATAACTGCTTTACAGTATTGTGTTGGTTTCTGCCATATATCAACATGATTCAGCCATTGGTATACTTGAGGGCTTCCCTGGTGGCTCAGACAGTAAGGAATGTGCCTGCAATGTGGGAGATCTGGGTTCGATCCCTGGGTTGGGAAGCTCCCCTGGAGGAGGGCATGGCAGCCCACTGCAGTCCCATCCCTCGAGGTTGTCACTGAGCGCCAGGTTGAGCTCCTGGTGTTATCCAGCAGCTTCCCGTGAGCTACCTGTTTCACACACGGCAATACACACACATGTCAGCGCTGCTCTCTCGATTTGTCCCACCCTCTCCTGCCCCTGCTGCGTCCATAGGTCTGTTCTCTATGTCTGAATTTCTATTCCTGCACTGCAAATGGGTTTATCGGTACCACTTTTCTAGATTCCGTGTATATGCATTAATATACAATATATGTTTTTCTCTTTCTGACTTATTTCTCTCCAAATAACAAGCTCTAGGTTCATTTACCTACAGACTTATTTAGATTACATCAGAAGTAAGGAAACGCTTGGCAATAAGAATGACAAGGATCATGAACATGAGACAATTTTGCCAAGAGGCTGAATTGTGTTGGGCTCTGAGCAAGAGTTTTCCGGGTTCAACAGCTGAGCTGCAAACTGACCAAGAGCTGTGGGGGTGGGGGGGGTGTCAGGCTTCCTGACAAGGGGTATCCACTCATCCCACCCCCATTGCTTTAACAGGACTCAGCTGATGCCTGTCCGTGTGTTTTCCTGGGAAAAGCCCTTCTGAAGGGACAGGGTAACACTTGTTTTCCCAGGTGGGCCCTTTCTGTGTGAAGCTACACTGTAGGGGGCTGGACTGAATACAGGTTGCCTGTTCTTGAACCCCGTGCTTGTTCCTGGTTTAATGAGACTGCAGAGGTCAGGGTCACTAACAACAGGCAGAGGTGTTTCATGCTTCACCTTCAGCAGGGGAGTCATGCTTCCCCCGTAGGCTGTGTCATAATCCTTATGACACAAGTGTCTAGACACCCATCACTACCTTGGAGAGTCTGGTTAGGTCAGAGGTGGTCAGAAAAATATGGATGCTGAGCAGTAGGTGAGGTCTGATGGGATGATGGAGTGTGGGACAGGGGGGCTCGGCTTCCCCACCTCCCTGGGTGCCCCCGGCCCTGCCCCCGGCCCTGCCCCACGCCCTCCCCCACACCAGAGCACTGCAGCCTCTGCCTGGGATGGGAACCGAGGTGCCTTTGTGGGGCGGCCTTTGTTCTGCTGCCGCCCTCCAGCCCTGGCCAGTACCTGGGTGTGAACACAGGCAGGTCGGGGTCGGGCATGGTGTCCAGCACGGTCTCAGGATAGAGTCTGATGGTGGTCGTCTGCTCCTCCAACAGACAGAGCCACACTGCGGCAGGTGAGTGGCTTGGTAGAGGCCCCTGCTTCAGTCCCCACATCTGGATCTCAGCCTCATGGGAGGCTGAGCTACAGACCCAGCTACTCCCTGCTGGACTCCTGACCCCGGGAAGGTGTGAGGTCACGCGTTTGTGTTGTTTTCAGTAAGTCCTAAGTTTATGGCAATTTTTTATGCTGCAATGGAAAACACAGAGCCCGTGAGAATATAAATCCCCAAGAAATTTGTAGAAATCCTAGCCAAGGGTTTGGGATACTTTTCGGCTGTGCAGTTTGGAGAGTCCAGGCCCCTGTTTGCTAGACTCTGAGGAGTAGAGGGCACCATTTGACACCTGGCCCCACCAGGCTCTGCCTTCTGCACTTTCCTGCTTCCTAATGAGGTAAACTGTGGGACATGCTCCTGCATGGCGATGCAGGCCAGCTCTGGGCCCAGGTCCCCTGAGCAGGTAGGGTGCTGGTCAGCTCTCCCTGGAAGGGTTGAAGTCACCTGGGAGCTTGCTCAAACCCTCACCTTCCCAGGGTACACATTCTACGAGGAGAAAACAGAGCAAGACTGAAACCACAAGTGTGTGAGGTGACGATAAATGCTACTGAGATCCCCCAGGCAGGGTTGGAGGCAGACAATACTGGGCCGGGAGGAGATTTTATGCACAGAGCCCAAGGAAGACTGTGCAATAGAGCGCAGTGTCCCCGGGAGGGAGGGGGGTCTCGAGGGGGAGCTCTGTGAATAGAGTCTGGAAGGGGGCCATCCAGGCTGAGAGGAGCACAGGTGCAAAGACCCTGAGGAGGGGAACCGAGGAGACCAGGAGCTGGAGAAGAATGGGGAGGAGCCAGGTTGGGGAGGAGGCCCAGAGGCACTGGGGTGGGGGCAACACCTGAGGTCTTTAGATCCAGTGGAAGACTTGAACTCTGAACAAGATGCGGCCACGTCAGGTGTAAAAAGTGCTCATCATTAACGATTGTTAGTGCCAGCCCATTTTCCACGTGTGGGCTTCCCAGGTGGAACTAGTGATTAAAGAACTCACCGGCCAATGCAGGAGACACAAGAGATGTGGGTTCAGTCCCTGGGTCAGGAAGATCCTCTGAAGAAGGAAATGGCAACCCACTTCAATATTCTTGCCTGGGCAATCCCACGGACAGAGGAGCATGTCGGACTACAGTCCATAGGGTGGTAAAGAGTCAGATGTGACTGAGCAACTAACACACACATTTTACATTTTTAAGAGAAAATCTCTTGGCTAACTTAATTTTACAAGCAATTTAAGGAGGGAGTCCAAGAAGAGAACATCTGAACCCCCTCTTCTGTCTGCAAGCTGCAAGTGGTGCTTGTACCAGCCCCTAGTCCTCTCTGAGAGTGTTCCAGAGTTTGTTTGACATCCCAGTCCTTTGGCTGCTTCTGGGGTATTTCTGGGTGTTTGTTTCCTTCCTGGAATGCCTTAAATTCTTCAGGGATTCTAGAGGCCTCGTAACCAGCATGGAGGAAAGCATTCAGGGAGGTGAAAGAGAAAGATTGCACAGAGCCTTCGAGAATCTATTGGATGCTACAACTTCTTTTTACACCATCACCTTAGGAATTCTGCTTAAGCCTGTGTTTTCAGCAAAAATCTTTGAATGTTTTCTTGTCATCAAAACAGTGCAGACTGGTTGCTGTTCACAACTCAGAGATGAGCACCGACTGTCAGAGGACTCCCATGCAGGTCAGGCTGGTCCTGGTGCAGGGAAGGGGACTTTCCATGGCAGAGAATGTAGTTCGTTCTTAAGAGATGAATCGTTCTGCAGAGCAGAGGCTCCGAGCAGCCTCCCTGACCACTGTGGCAGCTGTTTCCGTGGCACCTGCTGGCACTGGGCACATTGAAAGAAAGAGCAAGGTTGCAATTGAGAGGTGCTTCGGGCATCAGGGAAGGGAAGAGCAAGTGAAAGAGCCCATGCATGGTAGGCAGAGCCCTCCTGGGTACGGTTCGATCACCAGCCCTAGGTTGGACAGGGCTCCCTCCTTTCATGGAGAGAAGACAGATAGTGTAGCATTAGACAGACCATTTTGGTTCAGAAAAACCACAAGAACATGTGCTGGGGGAACTCCTGAGGCTCTGAGATCTAACAAAAGGCCAGTTGCCATCTCCACTCTGAAGTTGAAGCTACAGAGCAAGGCTGGTGAGGGTGGGTCTGTGCTTTGTGTTACCAGCATCATTAGTGAGGAGTGGGTGCAGAGTGCTGTATAGATTCTGCAGGGATAGAAAGCCATGTGGGGCAAGGTCTCGTTCCAGGAGTCAGAATCTGAAGGGGAGAAGGGCTTGTTCTTGTTATCTAGTCTTTCATTTGTGTCCGACTCTTTGGGACCCCATGGACTGTAACCTACTGGGCTCCTCTGTCCATGGGATTTCCCAGGCAAGAATACTGGAAATGGGTTGCCATTTGCTTCTCCAGGGGATCTTCCCAACCCAGGAATTGAACCTGGGTCTCCTGTATCACAGGCCGATTTTTTTTTTTTTTAAACCAGTGAGCCACCAGGGAAGCCAGGAGAAAGGCTTGGTGGACCCTTATAAAAAGAACAAACCAAATCATCTCCGGGACCTGCTCACTCAGTCAAGGGGTGAGCACACAGGAAACCACTAATTCACTGCATATTCAGAATTGTTTTAGAAACTTCTACTTGAAAAATTATTAAAGGGAACACTTCAACTCAGGAGAGATGGTATGTCTTTCCATTTGAAAACTTTTATTCTCCAAAATGATATGCTACATATGTGCTGGCTAAATCATATTTGATTCTATAGCAGTCATACTTTTTACAATATTTTATTATTAAAATTATGCATGCACATCAGAGAAAATTTAGGACATACAAAATAATATAAAGGAAACGTTGCGATTTCCCATAACACACTATTCAGAGACTGTCACTGTCAAGTGTTCAGTTTTCCCTTTAAAATTTTTATGTTTCTTTCTATAAATATGTTTATAATGTAAAATATATTTGGTTAAACTGTCTATTGTAAACTGGTGACTGAACAACAAACAACAAAATTGTATATAGAACTGTGGCCTGATCTTTTTGGTGTGACACTATATTGTGCACAATTTCCCATGTCATTAAAGTTTTTTAAACACCACTTTGCTGTTGTTGTTCAGTTGCTAGGTCACAGCCAACTCTTTGCAATCCCATGGACCGCAGCATGGCAGCCTTCCTGTCCTTCACTGTCTCCCAGAGTTTGCTAAAACTCATGTCCACTGAGTCAATGATGCCATCCAACCATCTCATCCTGTTACCCCCTTTTCTTCCTACCCTCAATCTTTCCCAGCATCAGGTTCTTTTCCAATGAGTCAGCTCTTCACATCAGGTGGCCAAAATATTATTAAAGCTTCAGCATCAGTCCTTCCAATGAATATTCAGGGTTGATTTCCTTTAGGATTGATTGGCTTGATGTCCTTGCTATCCAAGGGACTCACAAGAGTCTTCTCAGGCACCACAGTTTGAAAGCATCGTTTCAAATGACCACATTCCATCCTACAGATACACTAGCCCTGATTTGACTGTTCCCTGACTGTTGGGCATTTATGTCATGTTTCATGTGTTACCATAATAAAAAACGAATATGACACCACCCTTATGGCAGAAAGTGAAGAGGAGCTAAAAAGCCTCTTGATGAAAGTGAAGGAGGAGAGCGAAAAAATTGGCTTAAAGCTCAGCATTCAGAAAACGAAGATCATGGCATCTGGTTCCCATCACTTCATGGGAAATAGATGGGGAAACAGTAGAAACAGTGTCAGACTTTATATTTTTGGGCTCCAAAATCACTGCAGATGGTGACTGCAGCCATGAAATTAAAAGACGCTTACTCCTTGGAAGAAAAGTTATGACCAACCTAGATAGCATATTCAAAAGCAGAGACGTTACTTTGCCAACAAAGGTCCGTCTAGTCAAGGCTATGGTTTTTCCAGTAGTCATGTATGGATGTTAGAGTTGGACTGTGAAGAAGGCTGAGTGCCAAAGAATGGATGCTTTTGAACTGTGGTGTTGGAGAAGACTCTTGAGAGTCCCTTGGACTGCAAGGAGATCCAACCAGTGCATTCTGAAGGAGATCAATCCTGGGATTTCTTTGGAAGGAATGATGCTAAAGCTGAAGCTCCAGTACTTTGGCCACCTCATGTGAAGAGTTGACTCATTGGAAAAGACTCTGATGCTGGGAGGGATTGGGGGCAGGAGGAGAAGGGGACAATAGAGGATGAGATGGCTGGATGCCATCACGGACTCGATGGATGTGAATCTGAGTGAACTCCAGGAGATGGTGATGGACAGGGAGGCCTGGAGTGCTGCGATTCATGGGGTCGCAAAGAATCAGACACGACTGAGCGACTGAACTGAACTGAACTGATCCTTGCACAGAAATATTTGTTCACCTTATCCATTTATCCAACAAACATTTACTAAGCTTCTGTAAATGTATCCCTCTGAGAGTCCAAGAGGACAAAATCCTCACCTTCGTGGTGTGTGTGAAGTGTGTGAAAGTCGCTCAGTCATGTCTGACTCTTTATGACCCCATGGACTACACAGTCCATGGAATTCTCCAGGCCAGAAAACTGGAGTGGGTAGCCTTTCCCTTCTCCAGGGGATCTTCCCAACCCAGGGATTGAACCCAAGTCTCCTGCATTGCAGGTGGATTCTTTACCAGCTGAGCCACAAGGGAAGCTTGGAATATACACAATAGTGGTGACAAGCCATAAACAAGTGAATGAATAATGTGATTTCAAATGATAAGTGCTTTAAAAAAATAAAGCAGAGTAGTAGGCAGAGATTGACCATAGATGGAGGCTATGTTACTGATCCCTTCAGAGAAGGCCTTTAAGAAAGTGATGCTTAGATACCTGCATGATGGGATGGAGCCATGCATGGCATTCTAGGCAAAGGGAACAGGCAGGTAAAAGGCCCTTAAGTGGATAGTAGCAGGGTGGATTGGAGGAAATCTGACTATAGGAAAGGGAGCATGAGTGAAGGTGGCCCGAGATAAAGGTCAAGTGGCCCATGTAGATATAGGCATTGGAGTCCCTGATAAGTGGTCTGGATGGTGAATGTGACGGGCAGCCATTGGCCACAGTGGTCAGGACAAGAAGTGACTTGGATTACATTTAAAACATTACTCTAGCTACTGAATCAAAACTGGTTGGGAGGAGCAAGAGTCAAAGCAGATCCCAACTCAGTCTATAGGATGGCATTATTCTGATGCCAAAATCATACAAAAAGACATCATGGGAACAGAAAACTGCATGCCAAAATCATTGGAAGGACTGATGCTGATGCTGAAGCTCCAATACTTCGGTCACCTGATGTGAAGAACTGACCCACTGGATAAGACCCTGATGCTGAGGAAGATTGAGGGAAGGAGGAGAAGGGGGTGACAGAGGTTGAGATGGTTGGATGACATCATCGACTCAATGGACATGAGTTTGAGCGAGCTCCAGGAGATAGTGAGGGACAGGGAAGCCTGGTGTGCTGCAGTCCATAGGGTTGCAAAGAGTTGGACACAACTGAGCAACTGAACAACAGCATCCCTTGAGAAAATAGATACAAAAATCCTCAACAGAATACTAGCAAACCAAGCCCAGCAACATGTAAAAGGGATTACTCACCATGACCAAGTGAGTTGTATCTCAGGAATGCAAGGTTGGCTTAATATTCAAAAATCAAAGAAGGGTCCTAAAGTTCTGAACACATCCACTTCTTCTTTGTTAAAATACATCCCCAAATGTAACACCCCTGAGTGAAAAGATAGAAAAAAAATGTCTGTTTTGCAAAGGTTTTAGATTAGGGGTTCACAGGTCATTAGACTCACGTGGTGATTGGCGTGCAAGTGGGAGAAATGGCCCAAGTGTAATTTTATGGATCTTGTCCTGCAAGCTGTCCACTCCACTCCCCAGCGTAGCACAGTTAAATTGTCTACACTCTCTGGACAAGCTGTGCCTTTCTTCCCCACAAAGAACTGCAAACTACAGCAATGTAAATCCAGGACCTTCCAGGCGGCACTAGTGGTAAAGAACCCACCTGCCAGTGCAGGAAACATAAGGGACTTGAGTTTGATCCTTGGATCCAGAAGATCCCTGGAGGAGGGCATGACAACCCACTCCAGTATTCTTGCCTGGGAAATCCCATGGACAGAGGAGCCTGGTGGTTTACAGTTCATTGGGTCACAGAGTCTAACATGACTGAAGCCACTTAGCATGCATGCGTTACAGATATGTGGCTTAAACATACAGCCACACTTGGAAGGTTGAACTGTCAGCAGCTCTCGTAGGAGAGCTACCTACAGTGTTAACAAATCTAACAAGCTGTGAGTTGTGACCTGAAGAAAAAGGAAGGGACAGAGCAAACTTTAGGAGGAGTAGTGAGGGGACGAGGACACAGGGCTCTGGGTGGAGGAGAGCAAAGTCCAGTGAGAAGCTACTCTTCCTTCCTGAGCTGAGAGGGCTGACCATGTGAAGCCTACGGAGAGCCAGGATCAAGGGGTTGGAATCTGCTGGGGGAAGGGCAAGATGAGTCAGGAAAACCCACCCAGCTGTGCACTACATAGGGTTTGGGGAAAGCATCTCACAAGGTACTCTTTCTGTGCTTGACTGCCTTTAAAAACCATGAAAAGCAACAACAGATTAGAGCCACACGCAAACCTTCACAATCTCTTGCCTCTGTCTTTTAAGGGGCCAGCAGAGGCGCTCACCTGCTCAGAGGTGAGCTGCTGAGATTGGTCTTGAAAAAGAAACTGTAATTGTGAAATAGTCCCTGACATTTGGTGTCAGTGTTTGGGTTTGGAGCCAAAGGGCTGAAAACCATGGGTGTAAAGGTATCTGTGAAACCACAGACTCAGAGCTTCCCCAAGTTCACTTTTCTAGTTGAGTTTTCCATTCTGTCAAAGGATTCCAGAATGTTCCAAAGCTATTTGAGTTGAATCCCCATTACATCATTTCCTTTGTCCATAAGGCAGTGAGTTCACCTCTGATGAACCTTTCATCATTCCCTTATCTGTTCTGGCAAAGAAAGGATTCTATGTTTAACATCCATGTGAGGGTCATCTGAGGGCAGAAATCCTCCAAAGGGTTCTGCAGGGTTTCCAGGTGCCTACAGATTTCTTTCTGTAGAAGCAAGGATGAGCATTTTCATCCTGACTCCAGCCTGTCCTGTGCTTACTGCAGGATTGGAAAGCTCATCCACTTCCAATCTTTCCTATCAGAGAAGCAACTTGACCAAAACATCTGATATTTTGGACAAGGGTAAGTAGCATCTGTATTTGTTGTGGACGCTTGATGTAAAGATTTATCTTCTTCATATTGTCATGACTCTATAGCCATATGTTCTGCATCTGTGGCTTCACTGAAAATTTTTTAAAAAAATTTTTAATTCCAGAAAGTTCCAAAAGGTAACACTTGAATTTGTCATATGCCAGCAACTATTTCCATAGCACTTATGTTATAAGTAATCTAGAGATGATTAAAGTGTGGGGGATGATGCACATGGGTTATATGCAAGTACTATGATGTTTTATAAAAGGGCTTGAGTATCTGTGGATTTTGGTATCCGTGGGGTTCCTGGAGCAAACCACCATGAATACTATGTGAGAGTTGACTATTTGTCTGAAAATATTCCTCCAAGAATCTCAACAGTGAATGAATACCATGTGATCAAACACATTTTTGTTCTGTTTGATTTCTGTTCTCTCTCTCCAGAAAAGATAGGCTGCCTAAATTTGCACTGTAGGTCAATTAACTAAGTTCTCCTCCATGTCTTTCAGAGCTGATGTAAATAGATAGAAAAGGGGAACTTCTAGTAGAAATTATTACTGCTGAAGAGAAGGAGAAGGAGGCAGAAAGGAGTGGCAAAAACCAGCAGCCCCCATCCCCCGCAAAAAAAAATTAAAAAAAAAACCCCAGATCTGCAAAAGTGAAAGTCACTCAGTCATATCCGACTCTGTGACCCCATGGAATTCTCCAGGCCAGAATACTGGAGTGGGTAGCCTTTCCCTTCTCCAGGGCATCTTCCCAGCCCAGGGATCAAACCCAGGTCTCCCACATTGCAGGTGGATTCTTTACCAGCTGAGTCACAGCAAGGAAGGGGTGGTGGGGATAGACAATTATAAGATAACCGCATGAAGAGTTGGATGGCTTTGGCCACTAGCAACTTGGGAAAGTTCACTCAGTCGACACCGTTCGCAATCTCTGGGAAATGAGAGAACACAGCTTGAAGAGCTTAAAGTCTTACTGATAGCCACTGCTTGGCACAGAAATATCTCGAGGCTAAAGATGACTTGCAATTGGCATCCTTCCTAGTGGCCCAGTGACTGTCTCATGTGGTTGCTATGGAGACTGAGTAAGGTAAAGCTTGAGAAAGCCCATCAAACTGGAGCATGTTATTCAATTTTAGGGATTATTTGTAGTCATCAAATAAAATCCTACTGGCATGAAAAGTATTTATCAAGGTGTGACAGACATGCCAGACACTTCAAATTCATGGTTTTTATTTACTTATATATTGATGACTGTCCTGGGTCTTAGCTGCTGCATGCAGGCTCTCTCTCGTTGCAGCGAGTAGAGGCTACTCTTCATTATGGCACTTGGGATTCTCATTGCATGGCTTCTCTTGTTGCAGAGCATGCTGGCTCTGGAGCCTGCAGGCTCAGTAGTTGTGGCTCATGAGCTTGGTTGCCCTCCAGCATGAGGAATCTTCCCAGACCAGGGATCAAACCCGTGTCTCCTGCATTGGCAGGCGGATTCCTGTCCACTTCACCACCAGGAAAGATCCTTATGATGTATTTTCATCTTTATTGGTCCCATTGTTTGTTTTTAAAGTGAAGATAAGTCCATGGGGTTGCAAAGAATCAGACACAACTGGGTGAGTGAACCACAGGTTATGGCTTGTCTGTGAGAGGTGTTTCTAGGTGTTTTGGAGAAATTTCCTGGGCATGCAAAGTAGCTGTAAATGCAATTCTCAAATTCCACAAGAACAAGAATGCAGCATTTGGGTTTAGATGACTCTAACATCTCCAAACCCGGAACTGAGTATTAAACACATTTGAACTTGGATGTGTCCTGCAGCAGGGGACTGGCTAGTCGATAGACACTCTGAGAAGGAAAATGCAGAGATAAGAGTGCCTGGTGTAAAGAGGGGAAGGCCGCATTTCTTAGGTTCCCCCCTCCTAACTGACATTAATAAGAGGAAAATGAGCTAGGTCTTCCATGGTTTTCCTCATACTACTGGTCTGGGGATGAGAAAAGGAGCTCAGGGTGGAGGAGGAGGCGGGAGAAGGTTTTGAGTGAAGACACTGTGTGGACAAGCTGAGATGACTCATTCAAGAAGCTGCAGAAAGTGTTTCTTCCAGCTTCATGGGCTCAAAACACCTCTGGCTGAAAAGAAGAAACAGAAAGAAGAGAGAGAAAGCTAAGCTGAAAGGTGATGTGGAACAGAGTCACCAGATAAAATGGAGCTTCTGTCTTTTGGAAGTCAGAGAGGTAAGCAGAGGATATAAAGCTGAGGACCAAGACCCCAGGACCCAGAGAAGGCCTGACACAGAGCAGTCAGAAGGACAAGGAGAGGCAGCCTAGTGATGACGCTTCGAGGTCCCACCAGCTCCTACTTTAAAAAATAAGGGAAGTTTAAAGAAGGAATACAGACTGCCCATAAGCACATGGAAAGATGAACTCACCATCACTAACCATTAGGGAAATGCAAATCAAAACTACAGTGAGACATCACCTCACACTCGTCAGGATGGCTATTATTAAAAAAAAAAAAAAATCCCAATACATTACTCGTGTTAGTGAGGATTTGGAGAAACTGGAATCCTTGTGCACTGTGGGTGGAAATGTAAAATGGTGTAGCCGCTGTGGACGACAGGATGGAGATTTCTCAGAAAACTAAACGGAGAGTTACCACAGGATCCAGCAATTTTGCATCTGGATATATACTCAAAAGAATTGAAAGCAGGAACTAGAGGTATTTTTATTGGTACGCCCATGTTCATAGCAGCAATTCACAATAGCCCCAAAGTGGAAGGTCCATTAGTGGATGAGTGGGTAAACAAATGGTTGTGTATACACACAATGGACTGTTTCTCAGCCTCCAAAGGAAGCAAATTCTGGCGTGCTACAACCTGGATGAGCCTGGGGGACATTGTGCTAAGTGAAGTAGGACAAATACTACAGAATTCCACGTAAGTGAGGTATTTAAAGTAGACACGTTCCTAGAGAAAGAAGCCAGGGATTGGGGTGGGGGGAATGGGGACTTAGTGTTTCAAGGGGACGGTTTCCACTTTTCAAGATGCAAAGGGTTCTGTGGCGGATGAGGGAGTTGCTGACACCCTAACGTGAAAGGGCCTAATGGCCCCCTATTTTAATACTTATAAATGGTTTTAGGATGGTAAATTTTGTGTTATGTTTATTTAACTACAATTTTTTTTAAAGGGAAGGGGCAGGCAGATTCGGGACATTCAAAAGTGGAGGATGCAGAAGACTGGTGTTCTCTCCATCACCTTGCTCATCTTCTCCAAGGAGGAAACCTCCCCTCACCTGTGGTTCTGGGTCCTGATATCTTGGGACTGCCTCATTTATTTATTTTTTTAAAAATATGTATTTCTTTGGCTGCACCAGGTCTTTAGTTGCACCATGTAGGAGCTAGTTCCCTGACCAAGGATCAAACCCAGGTCCTCTGCATTGGAAGCGCAGACCATCGAGGAAGGCCGTCCCCGGGGGCCGCCTTATGGTGACTACTGTTGAGGTTCCCACTAAATGTTTCTTCACGGGGATAAAGATGGTCCCTGCAAGAGAGGTAGGACGCACAGAATGGCTCATTGGGCCTTGGGCCCCTCGGACTCAGTGTATAACGAAGGTAGTTCTATGCCAATAGCTCCTCTCATTGAGCGAGATGGAAGCTTGGTGATGTCATGGGTTAGGATCCTTGGTGATGTCATGGGTCAGGTTACCCTTCCTATCACCTTCACATCCTCACCCCACCAGATTGTTGGAGAGCAGAGGCTTTCGTTACTCAGAGGGAGCAGTGCACCCGCCAGGACCATACTCTGGTGACAATGTGTCAAACTGCAGAAAAGCTCTTGCTGGAGCCCCACATATGCTCACTGTTGCTCTAAGCTAAGAAAGACCATTTTGCTTCCCCTGTGCTGGAGATGGACATGCTTATTAACCTTTGGGGGACCTGAACACGAACAAACAATCACAACATCCCACTTACCCTCCAGATGAAATCAAGCCAAAGAACTGGAAGAAAACAATAAAACAAGAAATTCACCAATATTCTCATTTTTCCCCGTGATCACTACTGAGATGAGACTGAAATTTTTTAATCAGTGTACTTTATTTTTTAGATGGGTTTTAGGTTAATAGAAAATTGAGCAAGAAGTACACAGTTCCCATAAAACTCTCAGCCCACCCCCCCCCCACACAGAGTTTCCCCTATTTACTAACACCTTGCGCTGTGTGTTGTATGCAGAGTCGCTCAGTCGTGTCTGACACTTTGTGACCCTGTGGACTGCAGCCCGCCAGGCTCCTCTGTCCATGGGATTCTCCAGGCAAGAATACTGGAGTGGGTTGCCATGCCCTCCTCCAGGGGATCTTCCTGACCCAGGAATCGAACCCAGGTCTCCCTCATTGCAGGCGGATTCTTTACTGACTGAGCCACCAGGAAGCCTAACACCTTGCACAAGTGAGGTACGTTTGTTACAACTGATGAACAAATATTGGTCCAGTATGATTAGTAACTGAATTAAGCCCACAGTTTACCTTAGGGTTCACTCCTGATATTGTGTATTCTGTGGGTTTTGCCAAACAGATAATATCATGTGTCCAGCGTGACCGTGTCATCAAGAATTTCACCGCTCTAAAAATTCTCTGTGCTCTCCACCCTACTCCAACCCCTAGCGACCACTGAGCTTCTTACTGTGTCTGAGGTCTTGCTTTTTCCAGAATGTCTTATAATTGGAATCATACAGTATGGAGACTTTAAAAACTTGCTTATGCCATTTAGCAACATGAATTTGTCTCCTCCATGTCTTTCCATGGCTCAGTAGCTCATTTATTTTTCACTGGATTTCTATTGTCTTGAGGTACCAGTTTGTTTATCCATTCATCTATCGAAGGATAGATGAGTTGCTACCCAAATCAGGAGATTATGAGTAGAGCTACTATAAATATCCACACAGTGCAGAAGGCCTGGGTTCGATCCCTGGGTCAGGAAGATCCCCTGGAGAAGGGAATGGCTACCCACTCCAGTATTCTTGCCTGGAGAATCACATGGATGGAGGAACCTCAAAGGCTATAGTCCATGGGGTAATGGCGCTGGACACAACTGAGCGACTAAGCAAACAAACGTCCTTGGGCAGGTTTTCATGAGGGGATAAATTTTCACCTCATTCGGGTAAATATCTTGGGGTACAGTTGCTGGATTTTGTGCTGAGACTATGTTTCACTTTGGGGAAAACTGCCCAGCCGTCCTCCACAGTGTCTGCTCCGGGGCCCCAGGGGGGCAGGGTGGGGTTCGGTCCTCTCCGCTAGGACATCTGTAAAGATTTAATGAATATCTGCACCAGCATTCAGCCCTGAGTGGTGCCCTTACCAGCATTTGGGTGAATCAACTTAGATGTCACCGTTATCCTCACCCCTTGCTTCTGAGTCTGATCCTCTTCCGGGTCAGGGAGAGCCACAGCTCTCAGCGAATTCCTGACCCTGCTTCCTCCTGCTTCTCCATCTCTCCCCTGAATCTATGCCGCCACCATCCTGGGTCCAGCCCACAGCCCTCGGAGCCAGCCGTCCCAGGAGCATAGGGACTTCCACTGGGGCTGCAGGTGTCCCGGGAAGGGGGTCCCATGGGGAACAAGGCAGCCTCCTCCCCTCCATCACCATGCCAGCTCTGTGCTCATGGCTGGCCGGGGACATCCTCCCCACTGGGGCCCAGCCTCCTGCCTGTCTCCATGGGTAGTGGGCCCTCCCTGCCCTCCTAATCCTGTTATAGAATTGTTCACCATCTTGTCCCCAAGCATATTGGTAATTATTTTGTTCTTTTCTTTTTTTTTAAGCTAGAAAGATTTTCTTTATTAATGACCCCCACCGTATTTCTTTAGATACAAGAGTTTTGAACTCAAATACTTAGAGAAAACAAGTTAAGATTGTGTTATCCTGCAACTCATTACCAGTAACATATTGCAAAGCAAAACAGCTTGGAAAAGAAGGGGTGGGAAAGGGGAGTGAGGGAGGGAAGGTAAAGAAAAGGAATTAAGTTGATCAAGTGGAATTCTTTTTTTTTTTTTTTTTAATTCTTGGGAACCATGAAGTCCTTGCAAGCACAGCTCGTTTTTGCAGATTATTTTCCAAACGTGTAGAAAATGGAACCAAAATGGAGAATCCCTTAAGAACCTGAAGAGGTGCAACATTAAAAGCTACGATTGTCCAGTAGCAAGTGTTCCAGCCTTCAGCTGCCAACGGCTTCCTCTTCCTGTTCCCAGGAGTTAGTGGGATGAAAACGTCTTCCCCGTGATTGTTTTCATTTCCTTTTTCTTGGCATCTGGGCGTGCACGGTTCAGCACCTCGAGGAAGTCCGACGTTTTTGTCCCCATACATGTGTGAATATAGGCCTTCAAGCGCTTGATGTGGTAGGGCAGGTAGTCCCGGAACGTGTGGATCAGGTTGATGGTGTCTCGAGCACTGGCGTTGCAATGGTGAGGGAAGAGCACAAACGTAATGTAGCCGACGTTGTCACCCACGGCGGCATCGGTATCTTTCAGCTCTAGGGGAGGTTCCTGTGGCTGAAGAGGACCTGTGGGGCGGTGGGGCTGGCTCTGCGTCGTTCTTTGAACTCCTGCATGAACACCTTTCCAATGACCACATCGTCGTCATCCTTAAACACTGTGCTGAAGACTACTGTGACTCTGTCTTTTTTTGACTCAACATACATGATCTCATCATCCCTATAATGGATAACTGCCCTGTTCTCGCCTTCCTTGTCCTCTTCTTGGAACTGGAAGTATTTCTCAAAGACAGAGGCAAAACAGTTTCGTTTCAACATGCCAGCCTGATGCACGATGGAATCCTTGGATGCAGGCAGATTTTCAAGGTCGTATAGCAAAGAGACATTGTATCCTGATTCTGGATTTACCAAGTAACTTCCGTACACTCTCTTTAATAACTTATCAGCACCATGTGCCTGAAGTTCCTTGTAGAATTTCAAAGAAATACTGATCATCACTTTTGTTTTATCTCAATTAGGATTTGAAATATGATAGAGGACTCCATCAAAATCTGCATACTTTACTTCTGCAGCTTCTGATTTGTTTCTGGCAGCCGTGTTCTCTAACTTGAGCGTGAGCGTCTCCTTGATGATGCGGCTGTTCACCTCCAGCAGGATCATGGCGGCGGCTGGGCCCTGAAGCCTGAACCTGCCTGCCGAGCCGCTGCCGCCACCGCCGCCTCACCGACAAGCCTGGTTCTTTTCTTAATCAGTTTCAAATCCTATGTTTTTACTTGCATCTTTTAAGAACCCTGTGAAGTGAGCCAGATGAGATGGGGTTCCCGTTGCTCTTTCAGACAAGAGTGAAAGAAACACCAGCATTTGGTCGTTAGGCGATTGGTTTAGGAAAGTGACAGAGAGGACAAGATTCAGGTGTTTCGACCCCTGGGCCAACTCCCTTTTCTAGAAGTGTCCAAACCCTCCTTTTTGCTACCTCCTATTAGTTTTTTATTCCCTCTTATCGTCCCAGTTTTTTACCCAATCCGGCTAATGTTTCATATGGGTCTTGTCTTATAATCCTTTCATCAAATTGGCCTGCAACTGGCCTGAAATTGAGAGGTTGAAATTGGGGATTGAAATTTTGGAAGGACCTGACCATTCTTGATAAAGGCTTCCTTTCAAGCCAAGTTCAACATCAGTTTCTGGGGTATGAATTCACGTGCCCCACAGACAGGCCTGCTGATTTAGCCAGGTTTTCCAGTAAAATGAAAAAAGATAATGAAGGCATAAGTTTTCTCTACATTAACATAGAACTTTTATCTTTCCAGCCACTTTCTGAGAATTAAGAATTCTTTCTCACACCACGAATGCTGGCCTTAACGGGGAGGCTGAGCCTACAGGGACACAGCAAACGAAGCCCCCATCTTGTCTATGAGCCGGATCAGAGAGTCTGGATCCCGTGACACTACCACCTAAGCATTTGAATCAAAGTGCAGAAGAGAGAATGTGATTCAGATTGTGGCAAAGCATTACAAAAACATCCTTTCATAAGCATTTTTAATGAGCAGACAAATCATCACAACTGGGAGAGCTGAGATCTCATGAAGGCTTTTAAAAATTATTTCATTGATATTTCAAATAACCCTTTAAAAACATTCCCTGGAGAGCTGAAATCAATTCATAAATGCAAACAGTCCCCATTCCTAAGGAGGGTACCCATCACAGGACGATCATCTTTTATGTGGAAGAAGGATGCATGTGAGATGGAGCTGCATTGACCTGCCTCTCCTGAGGCCCCCAGCCCTCCCAGGCTCCGTGTCTCTTGTCTCGGTGTATTGCACACAACCTTTGACTTGGCTCGACATAATGAAGGAGCCTCGTTATCCACACTTCACAGCCTGCACCCCCACCGAGCCTCGCTGTGGTCAAAGGATTGTGTGATGTTTGATTATAATCAGCTTCCTCTCTCTACCTCAAACCTGGGTTTCACGGCCCGCAGATGAAACCAGATGCAAGCAGCACCTTTGGGTGCAAACATCCTACTTGGGGACCAGCCTCTTGCACAGCTTTGCCAGGTCCATTTCTGACAAGCAACGGCCCGGGTACACATTTCCAAGTGGGCAGTGCCTTGGAAGTGCCCGCCCATCAGCAGATACCTGTCACAGCAAAGTGAGGAGATGGGCAGCTTCGGGAGAAGCCGTGGACCTGGGTACCACTCCATCTCTGACTCTTTCTGTCCAAAGTCTAAGCCCCTTTTGGGAGAATAGTTTTGCTCTTTGGGAAGCAAGAACTGTCAGGATTAGTACGGAAAAGCAGCACAGCAGGTTCAGGCATTTTCAGAGTGAAGGACTCAGATGTAGCCCAGGTTTTCTATTACACATTCCTAGATGTTTAATAAATTTCAATCCTAGGCTGGATTAACACCAACAGTATGAAACAATTCACCTCTCTCCCTACTGTGCCTTCACCAAGGCATCTGAGGTGGAAGGGCTGAGCTCTGAATGCAATTCATTTCACCAGCTGGTCAGCTCTGGATCCGAGGCCTGAAATAAAGATAAAGACCACGGCACTAACATTCTCACCTAGGACTCACCCCCTTTTCTCTCTCTCTCTTGCTGAAAAGGGCATGTGCGCGTGACACATAAATACTAATGCCAGAAACGAATGCTGTTATTAGAGGCTAAAAATTCCTTTTTTTTTTTTTTTTTTGGCCTTGCCACATGCCATGTGGGATCTTAGTTCCCTGACCAGGAATCAAGCCCATACCCCCTGCACTGGAAGTGCAGAGTCTTAACCACTGGACCCACCAAGGAAGTCCCTAGAATTTCCATTTACGGAAATGGTTTCCCCAAGAAGCTGAAGCCAGGACACAGAGCTGGAGCTGATCTTGCCTATTCCTTTCCTCAAACGCGGGGACTTGATCTGCCTTGATCTTGGTCTGTCTTGTCTTGCTTATTGCTTTCTTACTCTGCTGAATGACTCAACTCGCAGGCCCAGCTTCATGGCCTGGTGACCCACAGGAGCACCAGCCCCACGCTCAGAAGGGCCGGCGCTGGTTTAACGCTGCGTGCTTGCCCTCCTGGAATGCTTAATAATTTTGGAACAAGAAGTCCTGTGCATCATTTTGCACTTAGCCCTGCCACTTAGGAAAGACTGCAGGCAGGAGGAGCAGGGACGACAGAGGATGAGATGGCTGGATGGCATCACCGACTCGATGGACATGAGTTAGAGTAAACTCCAGGAGCTGGTGATGGACAGGGAGGCCTGGTGTGCTGCCGTCCATGGAGATGCAAAGAGTCGGACACAACTGAGCGACTGAACTGAACTGCCACTTAGGTAGTTGGTCCCAGTGACTTGGGGTCAACAGGATTTCTGTGCTGTTGAGGGTTTGCTGCCGAACCCACCATGCAGATCAAGCATCCATTGACACAAGACAAAGTGAAATGGGACCCAGGGCTCAAAATGACGAGAACCAGTGCCCAAAGGTGCTGCTGGCTGCAACCAGGACCAGTAGCCCTAAGGAAGAGGACACGGGGAGGAAAGGCTTAGGAAGTGAGACGGCCAGAACTCCTGGGGTGCTGGGGGGAAGGAAGGATAATACTTGGAAAGAAGACCCTAAAGTAGACCGCTAGTGTGTCCCCAAGAGGAGAAGCGCAGGAGGTAGGGAGAATCACATGGTCACACAGAAAGAAGACCCTAAAGTGGACCACTAGAGTGGCCCCAAGAGGAGAAGTGCAGGAGGTAGGGAGAGTCACATGGTCACACAGGTGTCACAGGCTTTGCTCCACCGTCTGCCTCTGATTCACTTGAGGTATTGGGGTTGTGCCGGGTTGACTTTATTTTTATTGACAACATGATGAACTCTTCCTCCCGGACGTGTATCTTCTCTAGGTCTGTGAGGAGCTTGACTGCAGGGAGAGCAAGGCTGATATGGAATCCCTTTTATCTGAGATCTAGGAACTGAGGAGAGAACCCCTCTTTGAACTCTGCCCAGGGAGAACGGGAGAGGTGCTCTGGGTGGGAGGCCAGCGCCTCCTGGATTCCAGTCCGCAGGCTGAGACCTGCATTAGGAGATACGGAGAGTGAAGGGAGAGCCGGGCTGCGTGTTTGGGATCTGCAAACAAACAGACTGCAGCTCAGCGTTATGCCTTCTTCCTGTTAGCAGGGTCTCATCCCATTTGGATAGAGTATAAGTCATCCTAGAATGCTCTGCCCTTGTTTGAAGGGCTTCCCAGGTGGCTCAGTGGTAAGGAATCTGCCTTCCAACGCAGGAGATAGGAGAGACGTGGGTTCAATCTCTGGGTTGGGAAGATCCCCTGGAGGAGGGCATGGCAACCCATTCCCGTATTTTTGCCTGGAGAATCCCATGGACAGAGGAACCTGGTGGACTATACAGTCCATGGGGTGGACATAGCTGACCCCATGCCTGCGGTTCCTGAATCCTACTGCTTTTTCCTTTTGCCTCTTTCCTCTCTCCTCCTTTCCTTGGAGATTCACTCCCCACCGCCGCCCCTGCAATCTACTCCCGTCCAGCCTCTCCTCCCCAGTCACTGATGCCCTAGGCGTCCCTCCTCGTGTCCTCACCCCTAGATCTGAGCTCCGCCCCTTGGCCATGTCCACTGAATGGAAGCCCCTGGCCCCTAGCGGATGTGGCCACTGCTCCCCCAGCCTACAGTGGGTTCCCCACAAGCGCCGTCTTGCTGCACAAAGTTCGTAGTGTTTCCCACCAGAAACAGAATAGGAGCACCCCCCGACATGGCCCCACCTCGCCTCTGCTGCTCCCCTGCGTTGGTCACACGTGTGCATTCTCCATGCACCCTCCTCCACGTCAGGGCTGCCTGTCTGCTCCTCCCTCGAGTCGGTCACTGTCCCTCTTCACAGCCAGGAATGGTGCTTCTCATGTGTCTCTGTAGGGCTGCTGGCCCCCTACCCTCACCCCAGTGGAGAACAAGCCTCCCAAGAACAGGGCCTGTGCACTCAGCCCTTGTCCAGCAGAGACGGTGGACACCGGCTTGGCCTTCAACGGCCCGTCGCAAGTGGTCTCTGTGCGGCCCTTTCCCTTGTGTCCCCAAGAGCCAGGGTGACACAGCCGTGTTCTGGGGCCACCATGTGAGGCCACCTGCTTTCCCGGGCCAGCGTTGCGTTGGCTCAGATGCCCGATACATAGCAGGCCAATAAATGTTAGCTGTTATTATTCAAAAACAAAGTTTGCTGTTTGTTTTCTCCATCAGGAAAAAATTTGGCAAATATCTTATTGCCTCTAAAGAATCTCTAAGACAAACGCTGTTACTACTCGGTGTGTGGTCTGTGGCACGCTAATTTAATCCAGGCGGCTATTCATTCAGTCTTTCATTTGTTTTATTTGATGTGCCGGTTGGATGCTCCTAGAAGCAGCTGCTGGCGCAGCTATTGACGTGAGAGGGTTATTAGGGACTAACACCTCTGAAAGATGAAAGAGGGAAGAAATGGGACTGGGCAGGGCAACCCTTCAGACCACGATGCAACTGCAGCCAGGTGTCAGTGGCCGAGCGGCAGGCGTCCCCACACCGGGCAGAAGTGTCCCCGTCCACATATCTGCGGTGCCCAGTCACTGTTTGGGGCAGCCCTGGAGGAACGCAGTGTCTTCTCGAAGCCAAGATGGTGTCTGAAGTTGCTTCAAGCTGGAGGATTGCATCCCACGGCACACTTGCAGCCACCCGGCAAGTCCTATCTTGCTTTCCCAAAACCACCACTCTCTACCCTTTGCTCCCTGGGTGTCTTTGTATGTCACCAGGAGCTGCGTGGCTAGGAGACCATTGGGCAGCTGGTACCCTCTACTGACTCTTGAGACAGTGACCCCTCTTATACCTGCCTGGATGCAGAGTTCGCAGAGAGCTGGAGGCAACTGTCACTGGTATATTACTTCGTGGAGCCCCAGTACCACACCATCCCCTTAGTTCAGTTCAGTTCAGTCGCTCAGTCATGTCCGACTCTTTGCGACCCCAGGAATTGCAGCACGTCAGGCCTCCATCTCCATCCCCAACTCTCGGAGTTCACTCAGACTCACGTTCATCGAGTCAGTGATGCTATCCAGCCATCTCATCTGTCGTCCCCTTCTCCTGCCCCCAATCCCTCCCAGCATCAGAGTCTTTTCCAATGAGTCAACTCTTCACATGAGGTGGCCAAAGTACTGGAGCTTCAGCTTCAGCATCATTCCTTCCAAAGAAATCCCAGGGCTGATCTCCTTCAGAATGGACTGGTTGGATCTCCTTGCAGTCCAAGGGACTCTCAAGAGTCTTTTCCAACACCACACTTCAAAAGCATCAATTCTTCGGCACTCAGCCTTCTTCACAGTCCAACTCTCACATCCATACATGACCACTGGAAAAACCATAGCCTTGACTAGACAGACCTTTGTTGGCAAAGTAATGTCTCTGCTTTTGAATATGCTATCTAGGTTGGTCATAACTTTTCTTCCAAGGAGTAAGCGTCTTTTAATTTCATGGCTGCAGTCACCATCTGCAGTGATTTTGGAGCCCCAAAAAATAAAGTCTGACACTGTTTCCACCATCCCCTTGGGAAACCAGAAATCCTGTAGAGCCCTGAGTTGCAGAGAAAGGAAGTGAAAGTCTCCCAGTCAAATTGTTATGAAGGGCAGAGTGCTAGCTCAGGTCCTTTGAGGAACAGATGCCAGTATGGGATTGGACATGCAAGAGAGTTTGCAGAGGAGGCACCGTGAGGATGGAGTGGGGTGAGCAGGGGGTGGGGAGAGAGCCTTAGTTTTCCGCAAGCCTGCCACCTGTGATGGAGAGAGAAGCACAGAGGGCTGGGAAGGAAGAGTCTGAGACTGCAGCACAATCCCACCTGAGATCTGGCCAGCCAATGGAGAGTCCTCAAACTGAAGTCATCCATTAGAAATGTCCAGTGGAAGACAGAGCAGGGGGAGGCAGGACTGAGGAAGAAAAGCAATGGGACAGTGATGGAAGTGTGACACTTATGAAGGAGAATGGGAAGGAAGCTGAATTGGGCAGGGAGGAGCTTCATGGGCAGCACGAACTTGAGAAAGTCTTGGGTGACCCAGAAAGGACCCCAGAGCAAAGACGGCTAGCTAGGGGAGCTCTTCACAGGCAGACACACCCAGGATCCAGAGCCAGGGAAGGGCTTGGTCTCAGCTGCAAACCTGGAGTTGACCTTGAGGTGTGAACAACTAGGCTGCCCACTCACCGCATCCTCAGGCTAAAGGGCATGTTCTTTCTTGACGGGAGATTGAAGCAACCTGTCTCCACCACTGCTGCACCAAACAGCATTCTACAGTCAGTTATTGCCGACACGAAGTTAAATGTCTGCTGATTTTCTTTAAGATGAATGAAATAATGTCGAACATTTTTAGTGCCCACTTAACAAGTGTTGATATTGCTTAAGAGTTGACTCCAAAATGAAATTCCTGGGTCAAAAGTATGATCATTTTTAAGATTCTTGGTACACAGGGCTCATTTTTTTCTGCAACATCCGAATCATTTTGTGCTTCACTCAACAATATAAGCTTGGCTCCTTGAAACAGGTCTACTTAGGGCCATCTAGTTAAATAGAAAAAAAAGTCATCTTGATACTTATTTATTACAACTTGAATGAGGTCCTTGAATATGATGGAGGCTGAACATTTTTTCCTAGATGCTCTTAAACCAGTGGTCATTTATAAACATTTGCTAATCTTCTTCTTCTCAGAGGAGGGTGTCAGCACAGGATTAACCTGGCCAGACAGTCACTGTCCGATGAGAAAAACTGGGAGGGAGGTGGGAGAGCTGGAGAACACGATGGTTTGACCCTACGTGAAGGAGAGGGGGAAGGAAGGAAGGCGTCAGGGAGGCGTGCTCCGCTGCAGTGTGTTCCAGGAGAGTACGAGGGCCAACATTGTCTCTCAGAGGAGCCTCACAAACCCCCAGAGATACTAACCTGCCTTAGTGGCCCTGTTGCCCTGCAGCCTGCCTGGGAGCAGTGTGGCCTCAGTATGACCACTATGATGGATTTCAGAGCCAGCTCTGGTCAATTATACTCCCCATGGTTGGAGATCTGAGAGATGTGTTTCCATGATCACCATGAAACTCTTCCTGCGCTTTACCTACCGTAGATTATTGTTCAGTCGCTAAGTCGTGTCTGACTCTCTACGACCCCATGGACTGCAGCATGTCAGGTTTCCCTGTCCTCCACCATCTCCCAGAGTTTGCTCAAACTCTTATTCACCGAGTCGGTGATGTCATCCAACCATGTTATACTCTGTTGCCTCCTTCTCCTCCTGCCCTCAAGCTTTCTCAGCGTTAGGTTCTTTTCTAATGAGTCGGCTCTTCACATCAGGCGGCCAGTGTTCGGGTTATCTCATTATTTACATGAGACTTTAATGTAGTTACTAGCTAGTTGCTTGTCAACACTGTCAAAGATATAACTGTCAATTTAGCATTTTATTTTCAGATTTTTATATAAGCATTTTTATGTATAAAAATCAAATTTATCTACTTTTTTCCTTTTTTACTGGAGAAGGGAAAGGCTACCCACTCCAGTATTCCGGTCTGGAGAATTCCATGGACTGTATAGTTCATGGGGTCGCAAACAGTCAGACACAACTGAGCAAAATTCACTTCACTTGCCTTTTTTTACATTTCAATCTCAAGAAATAAGGATTTCTTTGAGTTTTCATATTTAACTTTTGAATCATTCTAGAATTTATTTTTTTAATTTATTCATTTTTAATTGGAGGATAATCGCTTTACAATACTTTGTTGGTTTCTGCCATATATCAACACGAATTTATTTTAACATGAGGTTTGAGGCATAATTTTTTTCAAAATTCCAAATCACTGATTTCGCCAGGCAATTTTTGAACAACTCTTTCCTTATCTATTGATTCAAAACGCCACTGTTACGATGGGTCATATTCCTGTATCTCCTGGATATAAATTGTGTACCCATAGCTATCATTTTCCCAACACCACAGTTAATGTTGTTGTTTAGTCGCTAACTTGTGTCCAACTCTTTTTCAATGCCGTGGACTGTAGCCTGCCAGGCTCCTCTGTCCATGGGATTTCCCAGGGCAAGAGTACTGGAATGGGTTGTCATTTCCTCCTCCAAGGGACCTTCCCAACCTAGGAACTGAGCCCACATCTCTTGCGTTTCCTGCATTGGCAGTCTGGTTCTTCACCACTAACGCCACCTGTTAGATGGGTTTAGACCACTGACATGTTGAGCTACATGTGGTGTCTTTGTTTTCTGGAGCTGCTATAACTAACCCTCAAAATCCAGGGGTTTAAAACAAACAAACAAAATTTATTCTCTCACAGAGCTGGAGGCCAGAATTCTGAAATCAGGTGCCGGCAGGGCCGTGATCCCTCTGAAGGCTCCAGGGGAAAATCTAAACTCTATTCTAGGATTTTTTCATAGTTTCTGATGTCACCTGCCATCCTTGGCATTGCTGGTCAGTGGACATGTGACTCCCATCTCTGCCTCCATCATCAACATGTGATTTCCCCGTGTTCCTCTCTGCCTCTTTTCACAAGGACCCAGCCCTTGGATCAAAGGTCCAGCCTACTCCACGGTGACCTCTTAGCTAACTCCCTCTTCTCCCTAGGTGAGATGAGAGGAGGGGGTGCCCGCAGAGGATGCTCAGCCCCACCGGGCATTCGCCTCTCCTCTCTTCGGTGCCTGTAGAGTCTTCTTCCACTGTGTTCCTGCCTCTCTGTGCTCAGCACACTGGGCTCGGGCCCATCTTGCCTTCTGGGGCTCCTAGCAGGCAGGTCTGCTCAGCAGAGCCAAACAGCCCCTGTGTCCTTGTCCTGAGAGGCAATGGAGAGCTGAGGGCATCAGAAGCTGCACTGTGGCCCCAGATCCCAGCTCAGGGCTCCAGTCCAGGTTTTCCAGTACGAAAGCTGATTCATTACATCCGGATGTCCAAACTCTATGTCTGACTTTCAGCTACTTGAGAATTCATGTGCGTGTGCGCCCTGTTGCTCACGTGTGTCTGACTCTTTGTGACCCCATGGACTGTAGCCTACCAGGCTCTTCTGTTCATGGAATTTTCCAGGCAAGAATACTGGAGTGGGTTGCCATTTCCTCCCCCGGGGATCTTCCCAACCCAAGGATAGAACCCACATCTCTTATTTCTCCTGCTCTGATAGGTGGTTTCCTTACCCCTGAGCCACCTGGAAAGCTCATGGTAATTTGGGAGTGAGATAAACTGGAGAGATGGCTGGAATGAACTGGTCCTGCATTTGGGGGTGGGGATTAATAGCTGGAGAGACAGAAACTCTACGCTGGGAGAGGGCAGCTCCTTACAGCCTAGGGAGCTCTGTGTGCAGAGGGCAGAGCTGGGCTGTGAGTAACCAGCAAGGATTGATTGTTTATGATGCTTGCCTGGATCTCGGCAGTCACCTTGACCTGAATTCACTGGAGCCTGGCTGGGTCACAGCAGGCACTAGAAAGAGTGCTTGGGGCCCCAGCCAGGCAGAGCTGCCAGTGTGAACTGTGCAGGCAGCAGTGGGCAGGTGCTTTTAGTGGCTTTCTCCAATCTCCTAGCCAGCTCAGTGTTTACACTGAGAGAATTTTGGTATCTTCCTCTCCATCTTCTCTGACCTTCATCTAAAATCAAAGCAGTTTTATCCAGTAGTTGTGTGATTGCTCCACATTCACTCTGATACAGAAATGTGCTCATTTTGATTCTGAATTTTGGAAATTAGAGATGGCTTTATCCACAAGGCACAGGAGACCTTTTTAACAAATAATTGGAGTTGCATAAAGACCCATATGGGAGAAGGAAGCAGAAGTAAAGTTGAGTGACATTAATATAAATCCAAAGGGCAAAATAAACCTCCCATGAGGCTTGCGTCCAGAACATCTGAGTGTGGGAAGAGATGACATGGGCACTCTTGAGACCTAAAACAGCAGCAGGAACCATTTCAGGAGGCGATGGGACAGAAGAGGGAGAGACAAGTCCAGACCCAACCCACTTCCACCCTGGCCTCAAGTCTGCCGAGTCAGTGCTGAGCACAGCTAGCTCTGGGGGAGAGCAGACAGCAGACTCACTGGCCCCAGCAGGCCACAGGGGCCCTGCAAAGGAGCTGCAGCTGCTCTTTAGGACTCTGTGGAGGACAACCTTCCTGCAGAAGCAGATGCTGAGACCTCTGGGAGTTAGACTTCACTGGGCAGAGCAATTCCCCAGCAAGAGCCAGTGGTAGCAGCCATGGTACCAAGACACTATCACTGAACACCCCACCACTGAGGCAGCACCCAGGCTTCCCAGGGGGCTCAGTGGGAAAGGATCCGCCCGCAACGCAGGAGACACAGGAGATGCGGGTTCCACCCCTGGATCAGGGAGCTTCCCTGGAGGAGGAAGTGGCAACCCATGTAGACTGGTAGGCTACAGTCCATGGGGCCACAGAGAGTCAGACATGACTTAACAACAAGGCAAAGGCAAACGCAAACGCAAGGGCTAGAAGCACAGGCTTAAAGAGAAGCAGAGATTGAAAATCTTCCTGCACTCAGAATGTGCAGAAAGGAACCCAATCCAAGACCTGATGCCATCAATAAACTCCCTAAATTTCACAAGAAGAGGGATATCTCAAAATATCACTCTTTGTTAGAGGAGACACAGGTGTTTGGCTCTTTGACTTTGTATCAGACAGCTACAATAATGCTGGTTAACAAATAAGCCCAGAACCTCAATTCTTATTTCTTGTCCATAGGTCCATAGGTTCATGTGCAGGCACCCTTGCTGGGCTTGGTTCAGGTCTGCCCAATGCACTTCCTCACTCTTCAGAACAGTGACTGACAAGGCACGTCCCTTTTCTGGCAGAAGCACGAGAAGCTGGACAGTGCTGGCACTCTGGAGACCTCTATTAGCATCTCATTTGCTGACATTCCATTGGTCAACAAAAGCAAGTTCTGAGACAAAGCTCTAAATCAACAGGGGGTATAGATTATCCTCCAAGTGTCCCATGAGAAGCACTGCAAAGTCACAGGGAAAGTCTGGGCGTGGAATCTATTACAGAGGGCGGGTAAAGGACCAGACCCACACGCCAACTTACCATGTTGCTTCTGGTTATTGAACGCATGACACAGATTCTCCAGCAAGAGCAAAATCAAGAATTGTTCCTTTCACATTCCCTCTGTCTGCCCTCTTTCTTTCAGGTGCACACATCTCTAGATGGCCTTTGGAGACGTTGCTGGCTCTGCATTTTTGGAGTATCTCAATGCCGTCTCAGTTCCGTCTTCTGATCACATCACGAAGCCTCTGGTGAGCTGTATAGTACATCTTGCTGGACATAATTTAAGACAGTTATTGGAACAGAGAGTATATTTTCAGCCTCAGGCACAATATATCATGAGGCAAATGTGATTAATGTACTGTTCTGTGACATTTCAGAACCATTCCAGGGAAGGGCTGAACTGCTCACTGGTGCTTACTGGGTCCCTGGAGGACACAGGCAGGAGCTGTGGTTGAGATCAGGGAGGGGCCTCCTGAAGATAAGACAGCGTGATAGACCATAAAGAAGGCTGAGTGCTGAAGAACTGATGCTTTTGAACTGTGGTGTTAGAGAAGACTGCAAGGAGATCAAACCAGTCCATCCTAAAGGAAATCAGTCCTGATTATTTGTTGGAAGGACTGATGCTGAAGCTCCAATACTTTGGCCACCTGATGTGAATAACTGACTCATTGGAAAAGACCCTGATGCTGGGAAAGATTGAAGGCAGGAGAAGGGAATGACAGAGGATGAGATGGTTGGATGGCATCAGCGACTCAATGGGCATGAGTTTGGGTAAACTCCAGAAGTTGGTGATGGACAGGGAAGCCTGGAGTGCTGCAGTCCAGGGGGTTGCAAAGAGTCGGACACGACAGAGTGACTGAACTGAACTGAACTGATAGACTAGGCTCTTCTCCCCGCAAGGGTCCAGCACCAGGCCCTGACAGACCACAGCCTGACGGCGCAGTGCAGGGGCTGAGAGCACAAACCGCGGGGCGAACGCTCATCCTTCACCCCTCACACCTACACGGAGGGGAGAGGTAGTGGTCAGTGAGGGCACGGTTAAGCGGCTGTCACACGCGAAACCTCAGGGGCTTGAAACAACGAGCATTTGTATCTGGCTTACTCCACGTGACCCTCAGGGGTTGCCAAGGCTGCTCTGCTGCGCCTTGCCCTTACTCAGGGGCCCACGAGGATGGAGGGAGCTCCACTGGGTAAGATGTTGTCAGTCACCTGGCGATTCAGTCACTCTTTCTAAAAGCATGCTTTATTTATTTATTTGGCCACATCAGGTCTTCATTGTGGCATGCACGATTCTTCTTTGTGGTGTGTGGGCTTGGCTGCCTCGCAGCATGTGGGATCTTAGTTTTCCGACTAGGGATCGAACCTGCATCCCCTGCATTACAAGGTGGGTTCTCAACCCCTGGACTAGCAGGGAAGTCCCTCATTCACTCTTTTTAAACATTTTAATTTGTTTTTACTTATTATTTATTAAATATTCTTAAATATTTATTATTTTATTTACTGCTTTAAAAAAATTCTGTTTTATTTAAGTATCGTTTATTTAGGGCTTCCCTGGCAGCTCAGACAGTAAAGCATTCGTCTGCAAAGCGGGAGACCCAGGTTTGATCCCCTGGAGAAGGCAATGGCACCCCACTCCAGTACTCTTGCCTGGAAAATCCCATGGATCAGGGAGCCTGGTGGGCTACAGTCCCTGGGGTCGAAAAGAGCTGGACATGACTGAGCAACTTCACTTCCACTTTTTCATAATTTATCTAACTATACACAATGTGTTAGTTTCTGCTGTACAGCAAAGTAATTCAGTTATATGTTCTTTTCCATTATGGTTTATCATGGAACATTGAGTAGAGTTTTCTGTGGTATACAGTAGGACCTTGTTTACCCATTTTTATATAATAGCTTGCATCTGCTTTATCCCAAACTCCCAATTCATTCTTGCCCTATCCCCATTCCCCCCTAGCAACCGTAAGTCTGTGGTCTATGTCCGTGATTCTGTTTCATAGATTGGTTCATTTACGTCATATTTTAGATTCCGCATATGTGTGATGTCGATGCTATTTGTCTTTCTCTGGTCTGACTCACCTCGTCTAGTGCGGTCATCTCCAGGTTCGTCCATGTTGCTGCAGGTGGCGTTGTTTCATTCTTCTGATGGCTGAGTAGTGCTCCACTGTATGTATATGCCCTGCCTTCTTTACCCCTTCATCTGCTGATAGACGCTTAGGTTGTTTCTGTGTCTTGACTACGTGAGTAGTGCTGCCAGTGATTCATCCACTCCTAGAAGCTTCCCCCAAAACTCATGCCCAACCCACCCATGCCTCCCTTTCTTAAGCTAGTCACCTGGTCACATGGACCCATGCCTCCCTTTCCTAAGCTAGTCACCTGGCCACATGGACCCATGCCTCCCTTTCCTAAGCTAGTCACCTGGCCACATGGACCCATGCCTCCCTTTCCGAAGCTAGTCATCTGGCCACATGGACCCATGCCTCCCTTCCCTAAGCTAGTCACCTGGCCACATGGACCCATGCCTCCCTTTCCTAAGCTAGTCACCTGGCCACATGGACCCATGCCTCCCTTTCCGAAGCTAGTCACCTGGCCACATGGACCCATGCCTCCCTTTCCTAAGCTAGTCACCTGGCCACATGGACCCATGCCTCCCTTTCCTAAGCTAGTCACCTGGCCACATGGACCCATGCCTCCCTTTCCGAAGCTAGTCACCTGGCCACATGGACCCATGCCTCCCTTTCCTAAGCTAGTCACCTGGCCACATGGACCCATGCCTCCCTTTCCTAAGCTAGTCACCTGGCCACATGGACCCATGCCTCCCTTTCCTAAGCTAGTCACCTGGCCACATGGACCCATGCCTCCCTTTCCTAAGCTAGTCACCTGGCCACATGGACCCATGCCTCCCTTTCCTAAGCTAGTCACCTGGCCACATGGACCCATGCCTCCCTTTCCGAAGCTAGTCACCTGGCCACATGGACCCATGCCTCCCTTTCCTAAGCTAGTCACCTGGCCACATGGACCCATGCCTCCCTTTCCTAAGCTAGTCACCTGGTCACATGGACCCATGCCTCCCTTTCCAAAGCTAGTCACCTGGTCACATGGACCCATGCCTCCCTTTGCTAAGCTAGTCACCTGGTCACTGATCTTGCACACTCTGGGGAAGTGCAAGCCTAGTACATACTCAGGGGTAGAATGGTGGGACTAGCCCCGCCGACCAGGGTGGGAAGAGACAGTCCCGGAGAACCTCTGCTGACCTCCTTCATCTGCATTCGCTCCCATCTCCCGAGACTTCTCTGGTTGGACTGGCGAGCGGAACAATCCAGCGGTCGCTCAGAGGCGGCTCCCTCTGCTGCAGTAAGCGTACTGGGTCAGGTGCAGGTCAGGACGCCCCCTCTGTCCCCAGGCAGGGGACGCAGTGTCCACATAACGGAGTCCCCCTGCCCTGAAGATCTCAAAACTCCTCCATTCGAGCCAGCACCAGGGCTGTCTTGGGAAGGACACTTATGAGAAGTCATACTGTGGGGACATAAATTCAAATTAAACTTTTCAGAATGTTTACCTCTTAAACAAGCAAACATCCCTTTCGTTGGTTTTAAAACTCCATCTCTGCTGTACTTGTATCTTATTTCTCAGTATCTCTTAATTCATAGAGGACTTAGGGCTGATGATGAAACCCAAACAAGCCCCTCTTCAATCTTCTGGGTTTTATTTTTCATTTCAGTAAACTTTTCTTCGAAGTTTCATTATAAGATACTTCACATACAGAAAGATGCACAAATCGTAAGTGAACTGATGCATGTATTTTCATAAACACACATGTAACCGACATGTAGGTCATCAGCAGAACATGCCTTAGATCAAGAAACAGAAAGTTCCCAGCACCTCAAAACCCCTCCTTATGTCCACTTGCATTAACTAGTCCCCTCTGCCCACGATTCTGACTTTGAACCTCGTAGATTAGCTTTGCCGGCTTTCAAACTTCGCATAAACAGGATCCCAGCTTCTTCATTCACACTGCTGTCGTGAGTGGCTTTGATTTGTCCCTTTCCATTGCTGTATGAGGCTCCACTGCGTGTGTCTCTTCATGAGCTTTTGGGGTGGTTCTAGTCTGTTACTGCGATGAATGCTGCTTCTGTGAACAGTCCAGTACGCATGCCTTTTGGTGAACATTCATGTGCATTTCTCTTGTATCTACCTGAGAGTGAAGTTTCTGGGTAATAGGGTATGAACAGGCGTGTGTATATTTTGTCTCCAAAATGGTTGTGTCCATTCACACTCCCATGGGCAGTGTACGAGAAGTGTGACATCTGCACTAATGCTTGGTCTTACCGTATGGTTAGTTTCAGCCATTCTGGTGGGAGTGTAGCAGCATCTCCTTGCAGTTTTATGTTGCATTTCCCTAACGACTGGTAAGATTGCCTGGTATATGCTTTGGTCGTTTGAACAGCCTCTTTTGTGAAATACTTGGTCATGTCTTTTGCCTGCTGTCTGCTGGATTTTCTTGTTTTCCTATCAACATGTGGAAAAGGAAAGTGAAGTCACTCGGTCATGTCTGACTCTTTGCAACTCCATGGACTGTAGCCCACCAGCCTCCTCCGTCCATGGAAATTTCCAGGCAAGAGTACTGGAGTGGGTTGCCATTTCCTTCTCCAGGGGATGTTCCCAACCCAGGGATTGAACCCATGTCTCCCACATTGCAGGCAGACACTTTAGCACCTGAGCCCCCAGGGAAGCCCTCATCAGTCCACATGCGAGAGAGCTTTATATTTTCCACATATGAGTCCTTGGTCAGATATATTTATCTTCAAAACACTTCTCCCATTCCTTGGCTTGTCTTTTCCTTATCATCCTGTCTTTTCCCATTTTTGCTAATACTAACTCAGCGCTCTCTCCTCACTGCATGGGAACGACTACTTCCCACATCCATGCCTCAGATGGAGTTTGATATTCTGGTCCTAACTTTTCAGGCCATGATCCAGAACCTACAGACTGGTTTACAGACAGGGGCTCAGCACACGACCCTCCCCACTGTGTAAATTAATGCCCACAGTCCACTAAAGTGTGTGACTTCTGAAACAGGACCCTAACGGGTGATAGACTTTTACTCAGAGCTATCAGCCATGATTCATATCCATCTATCGTAAATCATCTGTCTTCAAAGACACATCCACTGAAATGACCTCTGTTTCAATCATGAGAGTCCATGAATCAATCCAGGTCGAGGGAAAGAAGACAAAGCTTACAGCATTCCGCTTATATTGGATTGTTTTTTCATTGTTTTTGAGGCTCCCTACTGGTTCATGGGACTCTGCAAACCCAAAATGAGACACATTTTGGCTCTAGGAGAAAGGGCCAAAGGGACGAAATAATTTCTCCTTTTTAAATGTGAAGGAAGAGTCACAGAGACTGTGAATGTGAGGTGGACATTTGCAGATGAGCATTTTTTAAAATAATTAACTAACTTTCGGCCATGCGGCATCTTCATCGTGAGCACTTTTCTGGCTGCAGAGAACGGGGCTGCTCCTGGCTGTGCCGCAGGGGCCTCTCACTGCCGTGATTCCTCTTGTTGCAGAACACGGGCTCTAGGCTCACCGGCTGCAGTAGTTGTGACATGCAGGCTTAGAGACAGGTGCAATCTTCCCAAACCAGGGATCGAACCCGTGTCCCCTGCACGGGCAGGCGGACTCATCCACTGCCCCACCAGGGACATCCGATCACTTTCTTTTTTTCACATTGAGGATGAGACAGGGAGTGATTCTGATGTCTTCTCAGTGAGGATCTGCCCAGGTGCGATGCACACTGAGAAGGCAGTGATCAGCAGGAACACACAGCATCTGATAGGACCCGAGATGAAGGTGAGTGGACACACGGCCCTTGGGGGCCATGGCAGGTGCACTCAGGGGCTGTCAGCAGAGACCCCATTATGCATATCCTGGAGCTTCTGTCCCAGGATGTTTCAGGAAACCAGAGATGGCACATACAGGGTCTACAAGACTCTCTTGCCTGGGAATTCCGTTTGAAGGGGTTTGATGCCAAACAGATGTGACATCTTGGCTTTGGAAAACTTCTGAGGCTCCTCCTTCCTTCCCAGGAAGCTGGTGATGGCCTGCCGGGACCGTGGGTGGACAGCCACTCCTCCCCACCCGGGGAGCTTCCTTGGGGAGCAGACCAAGGATGCAGTAAAAACACGTGGTTGCCGACCAAACCCTGCCTGGTATAAAGCAAAAAGCGGACTGGCGATCCCCAGGCAGTGGTTCTCGATGTCCACACATGTTTTTCCGGAAGAGGGATTTTCACTTCCTGTCAAAACTCAGAGTAAATAAATACACTCATTACGTGGCCAAATGTGAGAACACTTCTTTCCAAGTATTCTCAGAGCAAGTCAGTGAGACCCGGGTGGTAAATGCCTCTTCGGCTCCATGCAGCTCAGGCCTCTCTCCGCCCCTCTGAGCAGACAGCCAGGAGTGATGTGGGCTTTCCCTGGAGTGGAAGCAAGAACTGAGCCAGTGCGTTGGTGGTCCCAGGACCCCTGCGAACCTCTAAGAGTGGAAACCTACAACTATTCCTTGGGTTTGGGGATGCTACCATGAAAATGAAGAGAGAGCAGGAAGTTTCCAGGTAATTTGCTACGGGGTTTTCTCAGGGGTCCCCCCTCAGATACACAGCAGGGGTCACAGATGAGCTGCGAAGCTCTGTAGCCATCACTGGTCAAACCACAGACGTGGTCCTTGGATGCTGGTTCATGTTCTAATCACTCCAGCCCGACCTATCTGATGGTCACCCAGCCCAGGTGCAGTCTTCACTGTCACCAGCCTGGAGTTGGGTGAGTCTGCGCCCCCCAGAACTGGGGGCCTCCAGAGGTCAGAGGAGCCAAGCTGTCAGCGTCCTGCCAGCTCACACCCCCTCCCCCAGACCCAGCCTCTCCATGCTTCTGGTTCCCGGGGTTCCCACCCAAAACACTTACTAGACATCCTTCCAGAGTGATAGGCTGTTTAATCCAGATACAACTGTAAATGGACAACGGATTGCTTTTTTATTAATATATAGAATTTCCCAGTGCCCAAAGATTCTACCATGAGGTTCCAATTTGCATTTACTAGAGTAAGAAAATAAGGAAACTAGGTTTCCTTTGTATATTTGGCACTCGATGGGAGCTGAGTAGCAGGGGAAAAATGATGCTCTTGTCTAATTTAATAAACGTCTTTTGATCCAATCATCGCGGCAGCCTTCTGAGACAGCTGGCCTCTGTCGTGTCGCTCGGAGCTCAGAAGGCTCCTGGCTGCCCTGGCTCTGGGGAGAAGGGGATGTAAAGGATGCTTGGTCTTGGAGGAAGGGCGGCCCCGGCCCTGCAGTCCTCTGGGGCGTTGCCCGGGGCCCTGGGTGTGGTTGGCCCGCCCTTGTCTCTTGATGTTCTGCCACCGAGACTCCGGGGGCACGACCAGTGGTTCCTTCAGCCCAGCAGCTCTCTACTGACCAAGGGCCCCACCCCAGCCCTTCCTGGTGTCTGTCCTGGGGGCTGAAGCCCTTAGCCCACGTGTTTGGCCCCTTATCTCAGTTCAGTTCAGTCGCTCAGTCGTGGGCTGAGCCCCATGGACTGCAGCACGCCTGGCTTCCCTGTCCATCACCAACTCCCGGAGCTTGCTCACACTCCCGTATCTACCTGCCTTGTTGCTGTTGATTAGTCACTAATTCGTGTCTCACTCTTTGTGACCCCATGAAATGTAGCCCACCAGGC
Organism: Capra hircus; assembly: GCF_001704415.2. Classification (NCBI taxonomy): domain Eukaryota; kingdom Metazoa; phylum Chordata; class Mammalia; order Artiodactyla; family Bovidae; genus Capra; species Capra hircus. The sequence goes on along the minus strand of NC_030810.1, from coordinate 6,007,593 downwards.
TCTCCTCTTTCCTTGGGAATTTCCAGGCAAGAACACTGGAGTGGGTTGCCATTTCCTCCTCCAGGGGATCTTCCCCACCCAGGGATCGAACCTGAGTCACCCATATTGGCAGGTGGATTCTTCACCGCTCAGCCAGCTTCCCTGATATCTGCCTGCCTAGGGGGTGATTTCACCCCATTGGCCCCCTTCTCTGGGAATCCTCCCAGGCAAACTTCAGTGAAGTCTAAGTGCCCCCTGCGAGTATGAACAGAAATTTCTAGTTGCCTTCCCACCAAAGCGAGGTCCAGGGAATTATGGGAGGGCCAGTCTGGAGTACGTCCCTTCCTGACCCTGGGTTCCCTCCCCAAGGCCTTAAGGGCATGAAACATAAAAGCCCCTCTGGCCTTCACTCTATCCTCTCTCTCTGTTAACACATATCCCCTACACTCCTGGGACCCCAGCCTCAACAGCCACCCATATCTGACTATCAACCACCTTATGGGGCCAGTCACAGCAGCAGGAGGCTCTGCGGGGGTCAAGTGTCTCAGCGCTTTCACCTTTGTGGTGGCTCAAAACTGTCGAGTGTTACAATTTCAGGAGGCTGGTTGTTACAAACAGGCGTAATTAAAACTGAGCTTATATACACTCACAATTAGATAAATTTGGTTAAAACAAAAGGAATGAAAACTTAAAACTCATGATCCTCTGAATATTTTACTATGATCTATACCCTTGAGATTATTCCATATTGCTGGTTTAACTTTCTTTTTTATTTAAAAATAAAATTTCTTCCAACAGTGATGGTGTTTGGTTCATTATACAACAAAGAATTGATGCTTTGAGCTGTGGTGTTGGAGAAGACTCTTGAGAGTTGCTTGGACTGCAAGGAGATCAAACCAGTCAAAGAAATCAGTCCTGAATATTCATTGGAAGCTGAAGCTGAAACTCCAGTACTTTGGCCACCTGATGGGGAAGAACCGACTCACTGGAAAAGACCCTGATGCTGGGACAGATCGAAGGCAGGAGAAGAAGGGGATGACAGAGGATGATACGGTTGGATGGCATCACTGACACGATGGACATGAGTTTGAGTAGGCTCCGGGAGTTGGTGATGGACAGGGAAACCTGGCGTGCTGCAGTTTATGGGGCTGCAAAGAACTGGACACGACTGAGTGACTTTTCAGCCTCATACATTTATTTAAAAGATAGTATATTTTTCATCTCTTATAAATAGAAAATTACCCCTCTCTAAAAGTTTTCTATGTTCAGTGAAATTAATCACAAAGCAAAAATTTTCTTCTGGGTTGTAATAACAATGATTTTTGATATTTTAAATGTTTATCCTACGTCCTGGTTTCTTGTTACTTTCTGCTCACCTCATTCTTAAAGCTCATATATCTCATTGCTATAGTTTAGACATATTGAAGAGTTGCTTGTTTTTAATCATAAATATTATCAAACATCTCCAAACTTTGTCTGCGATGATCCTGTATATCCATCAGCTCTATTCAAATATTATCAAGAAATTGCCACGTCATTTACCTGTCTTTCTTCCTTCCTTCTGGAATGTTTTTAACTGAATTCCAGACAACAGATCACATCTCTTTTATCCTCTTCAGTGTGCATTTCCTTAAAAGCAAGGGCATTTTCTTACATAATCGTAATTCAGCACTCTTAACTCCTAACGTAACTAATACAGCAATTTCTTGATAGAATCCGATATCGTTTCGTATTCAAATGGCCGGGATTGCCTCAAAATGAAAAGCTTGACTTTAAAAATCAATCCTCCTTGGCCTGTTTGAATAGAGTGGGGTCTGTGAGATGCTGAGCCAGGGTGAGAGAAGACAGGAGATGGACCGCCGCCCCTCCTCCGACCTCCCCGCCCCTCGCCCCTCCCCCAACCCTCCCCCCCCCCCCCGAAGTTTCAGCTAATTCCCCTGTCCCATCGCTCTTCCTGCTGAGTAAATTGCAGGCCTGGAAGAATAGCTCTAAGTACTCACACGGACAGTCTGGAGGGTGAATATTTGATTTCTCAGCCCCATTTATTACAGCTCCCATTAAGCCTCCGCTCGCACAGCTGCCCCGCAGCCCCGGTGGAAACCCCGCGTGTACAAGCCCAGCCACTTAGGCTGGAGATGAGAAAGGACGGCTTGTTTTTTCAAGTGCATTTTATATCCACTTCAAAAACGTCTGAAGCTAGGAGGACACTTTCATTTTGTAAAAGGTTAGGAATAAAGAACTTAGGCAGCGTCGGCCTATTTCGAAGGAGCAGACGATTCCGCAGATCAAAGGGCAGACCATGGAAATTGTAGTCACGGGTTTGGTGTTTTCCCCTGGAGATCACAGAAGCCCGAGTGCAGAGGAAGGTGAACACACATCTGAAAACATCCCGATTAAGGGCTGACAGCGCTCCGGTGCAGCGGAGACAAGAATCCGGTCTCTCGGACCACGCCCGGCCTCCTTTGAAGATGCAGCTGCCCCCGAAACAGCTGTAGGGTAACATCCAGAGATTTGGGGCGGGGCCTCGGGCTTTTTAGATGCACTGCTTTTTAGACGGACTGGACAGGCTCCAGGGGAGAACTAACTGCTGAAACCAACGCCAAGGCAGACCAGGCTCCAGACCGGGAGCTGAGAATTCAAGATCTATTCTAGGCTCTGCCCCGTCCCCATTTGGGTCTAAAACATGCCAACCTGCCTCCTTCTGCAGCACAGACACCACTGAGCAACTTCCCTTTCACTTTTCACTTGCATGCATTAGAGCAGGAAATGGCAACCCACTCCAGTGTTCTTGCCTGGAGAATCTCAGGGACAGGGGAGCCTGGTGGGCTGCCGTCTATGGGGTCACGCAGAGTCGGACACGACCGAAGCGACTTAGCAGCAGCAGCAGCAGCAGCACATTCTTTGACTCTGCTTCCCATCTGTGCTTCTGTTTGTTATGACGCAGGTGTAACCTCATCATCTCTGCAGAAAGCAGGAACCATTTGACCACAGTGATAACTTTTTCTACAGGAAAAAAATGTTTCGTCATCCAGATCACTGAGATGCCTCTCTCTCTTTCCCTGCATCTCTGCCTAACTTGGGCAGACTTGGTGGTATAGAGAACGAATATGCTCTTCTTGAGCAAATCACAGAATTTCTTCAGACTGTTTTCTGAGCAATAGAGATAGCAGCGCCTAACTTTCAAATTGTTCCGGCACTTGAGACCTATAGTTCCTGGCTTCTTCATTGGTTTGTTCTCTCTCATTTGACCAGTGATGCTGGTAGCTGAAGCTGAATCTCCAATACTTTGGCCACCTGATGCGAAGAGCTGACTCTTTGGAAAAGACCCTGGTGCTGGGAAAGATTAAAGGCAAGAGGAGAAGGGGATGGCAGATGGTTGGATGGCATCACCGACTCAATGGACATGAGTTAGAGCAAGCTTCAGGAGATGGTGATGGACAGGGAAGCCTGGCATGCTGCAATCCACGCGGTCGCAAGGAATTGGACACGACTGAGCAACTGAACTGATTGACTGCTGGTAGCTCTTCATCCTACAAACCACCTCATGAATGATGTAGCCACCTCTCAGGTGGCCTACAGCCCTTCATCAGCCTGTCGCTACAGCAATGAGAAGCTGGGTCCCTGGGACTCCCTGCTGGCTCTGCAGTCCTGGAAGGGTCCTTCTCCATCCCCTCTCCTGCTTCACCAGCCTTGAAATACCAGGGCCTTTCCCAACATCTGCCTCATCTGGCTTGTATGTCTCAAAGAACCTAGGTCTCAGATCTGCTCAGTGCCTAGTCCTCCTCACATGGGACCACTGGTTCCATCGGTAAGAACTGTCCTGCCTTGGATATCTCCTCCCAGAGGTTTAGGCAGTGCTGGGCCCACAAACTAAGCTGGGGGCAGTGGGCAGACGTCTCTGGGAGGCCGGAGTGAGGGTGGATCACAGTGTGGGGCTCACAGCTCTTCCCCCCATTCCCTGTCTGGCTCCCTGGGGTGCAGGATACCCCCTTGCCCCCGACACTGAATGGGCTTGGGCACGTGGCCTGCTGTGACTAGGGACACATGGGCAGAGAGGCATGGTAGCTTCATTTGTCCTTCCGTGCCCCTGCAGGACCCCCTGGCGGTCATTATCCAAAATCCTCACACTGCAGAGCTGTTCCCCTCTGTGCAGGTGGTAGATCTGCAATCACTGGAGCCAAGGTCACCGCACACCCTTGTTTGCCTCCACCCCCTCGGCCTGGGTAGACCTCACAACTGCACTCAAGAGCCACCCACTGCCCGGTTGGAGGACACTGAGCTTGGGACAGGAGCCCAAGGCCACCTCCCAAAGCCCTTCCCTTCCTTTTTACTCTCTGGAGCTGTGGGTGACCCACGGGTGACCCATGGGCCTTGGGTATGATGGTTATTCCAAAGCCCCAGGACATTTCATCACTCACTGCTTTCCTGTGGCAATTGCTTAGGGTGAGGTTGCAAATCTCCCCACTGAGGAGGGAGGGCTGCTGATCTTTGTTCTACTTCCTCTTGTGATGCCTTTAACTTTTCCACATGGATTACAAGTCAGAGGGTTTTAGAAAGGTCTATGCTTGGAGGTAAGTGGGCGAGGAGAGGATGGATTGTCTGGGGCATGAGAAGGGGGCATGAAGGGGCATGGCAGTTGGAATCTTGAGTGGACAGAGGGGGCAGGGGATGAGGGGGGAGGAGGTGAGTGGGTCAAAGGACCCATACTGCCTCTTCTCCAATTTTGTTGGAAAAGCTGTGGACAACCGATGAAAGAGGAACTGAAAACCACCCCTGAGTCTGTTCTAGAACTTCACTGCTTTTGTGTGCAAAATTTTGGTAATAATTGCCTGGAAGGATCTTGTGTTTAAGTTGGTACCCTTTCCCCAGTCGTGAGTGAGGACTCGGACGATGACGTCTCATCTCAGTCCCACCCGCCAGGGCCAGGAGGTCACCAGCGGGCAGCAGAGAGGTCCAGCACCAAGAAGCAGTTTATTCCCAATGAGCTGACCGGGCACTGGCTTAGGGACTTTGAGAAGCAAAGCCCTGTAACTGGGCTGACAGTTCAACAATGGGGATGCTCCCTGAAGAGGTTAGATTCGTTTGGATGATCTCTGGTCTTGTCCTCGCATGAGACCATGAAGGAAATATAAGCCAGCTTCCCACCACACTGCCAAGTTGTACCCAGGGGGAAAGACCCTCCCACCTCTGCCTTAGCCAAAATTTTTGTTGCTGCTAATTAAGTGACTAATGTGTAGATTTTGTTAAGGGGTGACTTTTGTTTTCAACATCTTCATGAAAGACACAGTGGAGCACAGAACCGATCACTAGAATGACCTTCAGATTTTCCCTCTGATGCCCCCATCTCACCCCAACTGCTGCTTTATTAAAATAGTGTTTATTGTGTTTATTAAAATAGTCCACTTATCTTGAAGCTGATTTGGGAGTGGGACCCTGAAAAGCCTTTCAGTGTGCCCAACAGAAGAGAAAGGGTGTTCACCTTCCAGCAAGAAGTCTTACATTGCAGAGTTATTATCTCGTATGTCTTGCTTAATTCAGATGTAACTATAGCAACTGCTTAGAACTGGAGATAAGTGAGGAGTCATTCCCAGGAAAATGAACTTTGCCTTAGGCCATTTTAATTAAACCATAAATGTCTTTAGGAAAGAACAAGTTAGATGTTTTTAAAAGAAAAACCAGAGAGGAAGGGAACCACATCCTTTTTTATGTATGTGGATCTTCTTGACTTCTATTTCCCTTCCTAAGGCCATAAAACCAGGGAAACTATCCTTGTTAAAGGAAAATACATTTAGAAAAATATACAGTTAATAACAGTCATTTTCAAAAATGCATTAAGTAAAGATGTAATACGTTTGTTCTTATTTTTATGCGTCAGCTCCAACCATGGCACAAATGACATCTGTTGGAGAATGAAATATAATTCCTGGAAGTGCTGAGAGTGGTGGTGGTACTGACTCTCCCAGGCACAGGCCTGACTGAGTAATGGCTGAGGGCCGAGTTCCGGATGCCACCGCAGGATCCGATCCTTCAACACCACTTACTGGTTGCTTAAGCGTGGGCAAGTTTCCAAACTCTCAGAGCCTAGGTTTCCTCATCTATGATTTTTTTTTTTTGGTTGCATTGTTATACAACTCATTTTCTCGAGTTGTACAGCGTTGTGACAATTAATGTATTATCAGTGAACCAGTGAAATTGCTGAGTCATGTCTGACTCTCTGAGATCCCATGGACTGTACCCACCAGGCTCCTCCATCCATGGCATTTTCCAGGAAAGAGTACTGGAGTGGGTTGCCATTTCCTTCTCCACATAGTACCAGCTTCGTAATGTATATAATCATCTTCCCTGGTGGCTCAGGCGGTAAAGAATCTGCCTGCAATGCGGGAGACCTGGGTTCCTTCCCTAGGTTGGAAATATCCCCTGGAGGAGGGCATGACAACCCACTCCAGTATTCTTGCCAGGAAAACCCCATGGCGGGCTACAGTCCATGGGATCACAAAGAGTCAGACACGACTGAGCAATTAAGCACACAGCATAGCACTAGCTTCAAGGTGGTCAAAATACAAAAACTTCCAGTTACAAGATAAATAACTTGAGGCTGTAAATGTGCAGCATGGTAACCATAGACAACAGCACCATATTGTATATTTGAAAGTCTCTAACAGAGTAGATCTTAAAAGTTCTCATCACAAGAAAAACATTTTGTAACTATGTGAGTGATTGATGTTATCTAAACTTATTGTAGTAATTGTTACATTTTATACATATACCAAATCATTATGCTGTGGTCCTTGGACTAATGCAACATTTTATGTCAGTTCAGTTCAGTTCAGTTCAGTTCAGTTCAGTCAGTCCTGTCCAACTCTTTGTGACCCCTTGGACTGTGGCATGCCAGGCCTGCCTGTCCATCACCAACTCGCAGAGTTTACCCAAACTCATGTCCATTGAGTCGGTGATGCCATCCAGCCATCTCATCCTCTGTCCCCTTCTCCTCCCACCTTCAATCTTTCCCAGCATCAGGGTCTTTTCAAATGAGTCAGTTCTTTGCATCAGGTTGCCAAAGTATTGGCATTTCAGCTTCAACATCAGTCCTTTCAATGAATATTTAGGACTGATTTCCATTAGGATGGACTGGTTGGATCTCTTGCAGTCCAAGGGACTCTCAAGAGTCTTCTCTAACACCACAGTTTAAAAGCATCAATTCTTCAGTGTTCAGCTTTCTTTATAGTCCAACTCTCGCATCCATACATGACTACTGGAAAAACCATAGCCTTGACTAGACAGACCTTTGTTGACAAAGTAATGTCTCTGCTTTTTAGTATGCTGTCTACGTTGGTCATAACTTTCCTTCCAAGGAGTAAGCATCTTTTAATTTCATGGCTGCAGTCACCATCTGCAGTGATTTTGGAGCCCCCCAAAATAAAGTTGCCACTGTTTCTACTCTTTCCCCACCTATTTGCCATGAAGTGATGGGACCAGATGCCATGATCTTGGTTTTCTGAATGCTGAGCTTTAAGCCAACTTTTTCACTCTCCTCTTTCACTTTCATCAGGAGGGTCTTTAGCTCCTCTTCACTTTCTGCCATAAGGGTGGTGTCATCTGCATATCTGAGATTACTGATATTTCTCCCGGCAATCTTGATTCCAGCTTGTGCTCCTTCCAGCCCAGCAATTCTCATGATGTACTCTGCATATAAGTTAAATAAGCAGGGTGACAATATACAGCCTTGACTTACTCCTTTCCCTATTTGGAACCAGTCTGTTGTTCCATGTCCACGTCTAACTGTTGCTTCCTGACCTGCATACAGATTTCTCAAGAGGCAGGTAAAGTAGACTGATAGTCCCATCTCTTTCAGAATTTTCCACAGTTTTTGGTGATCCACACAGTCAAAGACTTTGGCATAGTCAATAAAGCAGAAATAGATGTTTTTCTGGAACTCTCTTGCTTTTTTGATGATCCAACAGATGTTGGCAGTTTATGTCAATTATATCTCAACAAACTGGAAAAAATATAATATGAAAAAAGTAATAGTTACCAGCTTTATAAGGTTGTTGGTGAAATTAACTAGGACAATGAATGAAAATTATTTGGCATGGGATAGTCCATAAACACTAGCTATGATAATTATCAGTCACATCTTATTATGAGGCAGAGAGTGATGGAAGGCTTAGGAATGAGTAGAAGTTTAGAGACAGGGCTCCTGAGAGTTCTTTTTCCAGAAACTAGCTAGGAAACCTTTTCCCCTTCCTGGGCCTCAGTCTCCTCACCTACAGTCTCAGGAGATTGGACTGCATGATGTTAAACGTTCTTCCAACTCCCAAATCTCCATGCATCTAGTCCACCCTTTCCACCAGAGAGCTTTAAGGGCATGTTTCTTCGTGCACGCTCTGAAGAACCCAGGAAAGGGGTGTTAGTGCATCTCCACATCTTCAGAGAGGATACTGGGGCTCATGATGGGGGAGCCTCAGGAATCTCATACCCTTTCACCCTCCTTTAAATTCAGAGGTCTGCTTAAAGGTCATTGATCGAAAGGAATACCTAAATCACCCAGCTAAAGGCATGCCCCAGAGTTCAGATTGGTTTCTGCATTCAGAGCTTATCATCTGCTCCTCAGCGGTTCACACTCCAGGAATCCAGGCCTCCTCCCGGCGTTTGCCAGTGTTAATCAGCCTGGAAGTGACACCCTGGACATGGACACTCTTCCCCTTGAGCTGTGTATGTATGGTGACTTTGCAAACATATTTACTAAGATTTTATATGAAGGAATTTGGTTCACTTCAGATTTTTTTAAAAAAATTCACAACACTATGCGCAAATGCACACTGCCCGCAGGCCCCCAGAATGTTACATTTCTTAGAATTACATGGGTAAATATATTGGCTGTTACATTTATAATTTTATTCAGCGGATAATGCTATTAAAGGAAGAGGAGAAAAATCTATCTCTTGAAACTTGTTTATTTAGATTTATTTTATTGAAGTATAGTTGATTTGCAATGCTTCCTTTAATAGAATTATCCACGGAATAAAATTATAAACTCAACAGTTTCTGGTGTATGGCAAAGTGATTCAGTTACACACATGCATAATAGTTTGTATCTGCTAATCCTGAACTCCCATCCCAGCCTTCCCTCAGCCTTCCACCCTGCAACCACAAGTCTGGCCTCTGCCTGTGATCCGTTTCTGTTTTGTAGATGAGTTCACAAGTGTCAAACTTTAGATTGCACACATAAGTGATGTCACATGGTGTTTGTCTTTATCTGACTTACTTCACTTGGTATAATAATCTCTAGGTCCATCCCTGTTGCTGCAGATGGCATTATTGCCTCCTTTTTTATGGCTGAAGAGTATCCCATTTCAGTCTGTATACACCAGGCATTCTTTATCCGTTCATCTGTCAATGGATATCTAGGTTGCTTTCATTGTGAGCAGTGCTGCTGTGAAAAAATAGGTGTGCATGTATCTTTTTCAAATTACAGTTTTGTCCAGATACATACCCAGGAGTGGGCTTGCTGGATCATATGATAGCTTTAATTTTAGTTTTTGAGGAACCTCCATACTGTCTTCCATTGTGGCTACACCAATTTACCTTCCCTCCAACCGTGTAGGAGGGTTCCCTTTTCTCCATACCTTCTCCAGCATTTATTATCTGTAAACTATTCAATGATGGCCATTCTGACCAGTATGAGGTGATACCTCCTTGTAGCTTGGATTTGCATATGAAAGTTCTAATTTAAATTCAACAGCCCATCATTGTTACTGAGGATGTGGACAACACCGGGAAAATTAAGGAAAATTACCCCAGTGGGAGGGGTTGGCGGTCCCTAGTTTTTCCTGTCACCCCAGGCAAGCCTATGAATGATGTGAAGATCTAGGGGCTTGGAGGGGGCTTGTCTGGGGACCTCAGGGAAGACTTAGCAAGGAATCTTTCTCCACAAGGATGAGCAGAACTTGTAGGATGAAGAAATGAGGGGATGGCCTTTGAGGCTCACAGCCAAAGCTCTGAGTTTGCGCTTTACCTCTTAGCTGCAAAGGGTCTGATAGGCTGAACTGATAAGCCCACAGGTTGGGTTCTTCCAGGAGCAGACACCGAGGCAGAGTGAACAGAACAAGGAGAGCATTGGGGAGAGATATCTGTGAAAGGAAAGAGAGCATGGGAGCACTTGCGCTGGGAGACAGAGCGGGCAAAGCCTCTCCCCTGCCCATTCGCGGGGCTGCGTGCAGAAGGCAGCCTCCCTTGCGGGCAAGGGCCAGGCCCTCGCTGTGCACAATCATGGTCTGGGGCCTCCGCAAGGATGGCCTGGACTCAGCAACCGAGATGGGCACCTAAGGAGCCCCAGGGTGGAGACCGCGGGGGGACCACACTCTTCCAAAAGGTGAGGCTGAGCAGCAGAGCTCCGTGTCAGCCACAGAAAGAGCTGAGTGTGTGCGCAGCAAGAGTTACTGGGTGCAGAATACATCGTCCAAGAAGCGCTTCATTCTTCCATCTGACCTTCAGAGTCATCCTGCTATGGAGGTGCTCTAACAACTATTCCTGTTTTCCAGATGAAGACTGGGGGCTCAGAAAGGTAACATCAACTCAGAATCATGAGGCCGCTAAGTAACAGAGTCCGGGTGGCCCCCTTCACCCTGCCTTTTCAGTGTCTAGAGGTTGGGGGGGGGGTCTTAGTTTTACAAGATGATGATGGGGTGAGCAGCTAAAGCAGGAAGCCTGGTCAGAGGGCTGGTCCCTAGCACAGCCCAGAGCAGTGGCAGGAGGTAAAGAGATATGAAGGGACAGCTTAGGAAAAGTCTTCCAAGAGAGATGATGCCTGGCATGGGGTCTCAGTAAAGACAGAGGGTAAGAAAGAGAAATCACGGGATGAGGCTGAAATGTCAGACTGTTTAGATTTGATACCTTCCATGGACCAATTTTGACAACTTATAATACATTGGAAAGACATCAGCGACATCCAGATTCCTTGATTTATTAGCTTAAATTATGTCTGTAGTTTTATTTATTTTATTTGCTGGATATATAGTACAGTTACAAGTTTCAAAAAGTATAAAAGTGTATATAATAAATATCTCCATCTCTCCCCTGCTCCTCATCTGATCACCTCTTACCATTGTGGGACACCCAAGTATATATCCAGTGTTATCAATCTCCGATACATTCTTCTAGAGACTTATAATGTAGATGGCAGCAAAGACAAAAATGTATCCTCCCTGTTTTACACAAATTAAAGCATTCTATACATACAGTTCTGATCTTTCCATATTAGTACATAAAGACCTATCTGCTTATTTTTCACAGCAGTATAACATTTCACAGAATAGATATACTACATTTAATTTATCCTGTGGATGAACACTAAGAACACTTCATCTACAGGGGAAAAAAAAATGTTCTTTCTCTTAAAAGTTCTAGTTTATTACCTCTGTAATAATTTTCTCCTGCTATGTCTTAATTTCTTTTCTTTTTTTTCCCTTTGATTGTACTTCCTGAAAGCTTCTCTGTTTTTCTCTTTGTTTCCAAACAGGATCTTGATTTTAATTTTTCTGCAATTTACCTCTAATGTATCATGTTTTTTATCCCAATCAACACCTTCATCTTTGCTTATTTTTAGCATTATGTAAGTTCTTGAGTTAATACTTAGTTAATTCTTTAAAAATCTTTCTTTTCCAATAGCAAAGGTTTGTAAAGTTATGAATTTGAGTTGGCAATATACTACAGGTTTTATTTGTATTTTATTATTATTTTCTTAATCATTTATAAGCTTACTTTGACAATAATTGATCTGCTCTTTGACTCAAAACTGTTTGAAAGAGTGCTTTCAGAATTGTCCCAGTACTTAAAATTTATTTTTTTCTTATCTATTTGCAGACTATTTCTGAAGTTAACACATTTTTAACACATTTTGGTTAAATAGTGTGACCAGTGTAATTTCTGCTTTAAAGTACCTAGTCAAGTTTTTCTTTAGCTTATATATAACAAAATTTTGTAAATATTCTATGTTTTTTAAGCCTATATATAACCAAAATTTGTAAATATTCCATGTTTTTCTAAAAAGCCTTGCCTCTATTTGTACGGTACACAATTCAATATGTGTCTATTAAAATAAACATGTTAATTGCCACATGCTAATCCTTGTCTTTCCTTATTTATTTCTTGTCTCCATCTGGCAGATTCTAAATTGGTGTATTAATGTCTTCCATAATTACTGTTTTGATCATTTCTCCCAGCGATTCTGATGCTTTGCACTTTATGCATTCCAGCAGTCTGCTGTTTGTGCATCAAAGTCGCCCATGAATTCACACATTCTGAAGCGTTTTTATGGAATATGTAAATAAGGACAAGAGAGCTGTATTAGCTTTTTTTTAATTTATGGAGCATTTTGTGGAGTGAAGTTGCCTCTGGTGTCATCTCTTTCACCACAAAGTTTGACCAAACCACACACAGGGCAGAGAAATCTGTTGGTTCAGTAATTTCACTGCTGTTCTCAGAAACTCAGCCAATATCTTTCTTCTGAATGTAGTCCAGTCATTGTGTGGTACTCGTGAACTCTTCCAAGGTATCAGTTTACAATTTCTTAAATGATGGAGTCACCATAGCAAAATGAGCAAGGTCTAATTTGTACCCAGACACAAATTTCTACTCTTGGCAAGACTTGCTTTGCTTCATCTCCAGAAACTTACTGTAAAGATTAAAAATGCAACCACAATTGGGGTATTTTCAAAGAGACTTGAAGTTAAGCTATAATTCACATTTTGCCTTGCTGAATAAAGTTTAACCTACCTCAATAGGGAAGAAATTTCAACACAGTGCCTGGTCCTGAGTTCCTAAGCATCCATATTTGGGGTTTGTTATTTCACAGAACTTGCAGCGATAATAACAGGGATTTTTTTCCCCCTCCTGACATCATCTTTTAAAAATATCCTTAAATATACCTTTAGACACTTACACTAGCATTCCTTAACCTTTAATTCCTAGAAGTGAAATTCTCATATCGAAGGATGAGCAACTTACAACTGTGATGTGCGATTTGAAACTGCTCTTTGAAAAGCTTACCCCAATTCACCCAGTCACGTTGGATGTGATTTCCTATACTCTCATTGCTCTAGGCGTTATCACTCTGTTCTGTGTCCAAAGAGGGTGATATTTTTGGCAGAAAAAAATTTCATTGCTTTAATTTTCATTTCTTTAATTACTAGTAAAGTTTGAACATTTTTTCAAATTTAATGGCCGTTTGTATTTCTTCTGTTAACTGCTTGTGCATCCTCACTGCCCACTTTTCTGTTGGGTTATTTGTATTTTTCTTATTTGTCTTTAAGAGCTGTGTATAGGGTTATAAATCATATATCATATTGATGAGCTCCTTAAAGCATCCTGCATTCCAGCCATTTACAGATCCGATCCAGCTGAGTTTTTCTTACTGACCATTTTTAATATCAAAAGACACTGCAAAGTGAGTTGGTATTGTTATTCCCATTTTAGAGATAAGAATGGAATTCAGAGAGGTCAAGTGGACAGAAATGGACAAAAATAACTGAGAGGAGGTTCTGAAGTTCCATGCGTTTTTGTCCTCAGTCCCCAGAAGTCTTGCACAACTTTGTCACTGGAGCTGCGGTCACTGCCTCTTCTACTGATATTCCTGTGGCTTCAGACAGTCAGTTTCTACTTGACCCAGAAATATCCACTGCCTCTAGAAGCCTGGATAATCCCTAAAATCTTTATCTAGGACCAGCTGGGTTTAAAGTCCTGCCTCCTTAAATTCGTGGAGTTTCAATTTCCAAGAATATCTATGTTCCATCTTAAGGGGAAAACTCATTATTTTGTTTGGGTTTGAACACAAGTTCAAGAAGCCAGAGAACAATTCTGTGGGTTGAGGCAGAGTCATGTGGTGTTGGCCACAAAGCCTGGAGAGCTCCGATCCCCATCACAGGCAGGTTTCCCTCCAAAGCCTGAGGTTGACCAGATGGATGCACTGTGTGATTAGCAACCTTTAGCTAATGCCAGTTTACTGAACTGTTTCGAAGAGGAAACAGGGAAAAGCAAAAACTTACAAGGGATCAGGTTTCACTGTTGCAGCACCAAATAAGCTTTTTTTTTTTTTTTCTAGAACTACCTCATCTCTGGTGAGTGGACATGGGTGGACAAGAGGCAAGCTGCCCAGCCCAGGGATAAAAGCCAGTGCCAAGATGCTAGTCAAATGACAAGGTGGCAGAACCAGTCTAACGCAGCAGCATTCCCAGACCATGCAGGCTTTGTGAAAGTGTGGAATACATGCCATCCTTGTGTGGGCCCTGCTGCAGGTGGCTTTGACTATTCACCCCCAGAGCGATTTCTAGACCACAGATGTTCTCACTTGCATAGCCTGCAGGGTTCTGTTTGATTGGTTTCCTCTGGGTTTTTGAGACTCTAGAAAGTGACCATAGAGGTGAACCTTGGCCAAGTTGAATCCCTATACAGTGAATCCCAGGAGCACAGGAGAAATTCTCCCTAGGCTGGTGGGCACCCTAGAAAGTTTTGTTGAGTTCCATGGACTTTGTATACAGATTTATTTGAATGAACAAGTTAAATTCACAAACTGGAGAGAAAAAGAGGAGATAGGCAAAGACAGAGAGGTGATGCCTATAAATTCTTGAGTCAGACCACCAGGCTGAGACGTTGACTGTGTACTCACTCTGGGCAAAGCACCTCGGCTTTGTTTGTGCCTCTGGTTCCTCATGGGTAATGGTACTACGCTGCAGGGTTATCTGAGGATTAAACTAGATAACACATTTACCTGCCAGGCATAGGAACATTAGCTAAAGCCATCAGAGTCACTGCAATGCCATACCTACAGCTGCCTTTCCTAATGCCCCGCGGTCCCAGTTCTCTTCAGAGCCAGCTTTAAGGGTTTTCAGACCCACCTCTGTGTTTTGCTTAAAATTCAATCATAACATACTATGTTTGTGAATTTAAATTATACCTACATGTTTTAAATGTCATTATATATATATATAATTTATATATAATATATGTTATTTAAATGTCATTATATATATGCATATATATATATATATATGGGGCTTTCCTGGTGGCTCAGGTAAAAGAATCCACCTGCCAATGCAGGAGACAGGAGTTCACAGGTTCAGTCCCTGTGCCAGGAAGATCTAGAGAAGGAAATGGCAACCCACTCCAGTATTTTTGCCTGGAAAATCCCATGAAAAGAGCAGGTGGGCGTGCTACAGTCCACAGATGGGTCACAAAGACTCGGACACGACTGAGCAGCTGAGTGTTCTGGAATGATCTGATTTCGAATACCCTGCAGAGAGGCCTGAAGCTGAGTCTGGTGGGAGCCTTAGGGATGGGGTGGAAGTTGGGGTGTGGGTGTGTGTTGTGTGTAGGGCCATCTTGGGGACAGTATCTACGCCGAGACATGGAGAACCAGCACGCCTGCAGGGCTTTCTCTGTTTGCTTGACTTTGTGTGTTTTTTGCTTGTATTGAATGCACAATAAGAATGCAAGAATGCAAGTGCTGTTTGAGTGATTTCCTAAGTCGTTATCACTGGCATTTAATTTTCTGGGAATGTGCACTTTATTTTAAAACTACAATAACACCACACTGTTTTAATATAGTACTGCCCCTTATACGGCTCTTCTTTCAGCCCTCACTCTGGGTCAGGGTCACAGGTGACAGAGGAGCAAGGCCTGTCCTCCAGAGATCTGGCTTCGGCCGAACACAGGGCAGCCTGAGCCCAGTACCCTCAGATTTTGCATGCTGCATCTGACTCCTTGCTGCCTGCATTGGAAAGAAACAGTTCCCATGATGTCAGCCTCTTCTGGATGCTAATGAAGAGAAGTACTCTGTGTTCCGAGCTGTGCTCTGAGGCATCGCTAGGTGCTTGGAAACTTAAGGCAGCTACCGATTTAACCCAGCATCTTGCCTGCCCCATCAGGGTTAATAAGGGGCAAAGATGGAAGGAAGGGAGAAACATGCAGTGAAGGAAAAAAGGGAGGAGGCCAAAGATGGGAACTGGGGGAGGGGAGGCAGGGGGAACAGGAGGGGGCAAAGAGGGGGCACGTATTACCCCCAGGAGGATCTAAGCCTGACCCTGAAGCCAGGAAAGCAAAGCTAGTTCCTTCCCTCCCTCCCTCCCTCCCTCCCTCCCTACCTCCTTCCTGCCTTCCTTACTTCCTTCTGTCATTTTAACTTCTTTCCTTCCTCCTAGTTTTTCATTCTTCAGAGCCTCAAGGGAGAGTTGGTAATCTTCCATCCTTGAGGAATTATGACAAGGTTTAGAGCTCTTGGAATGTGCAGCATCTCAGAAGCACTGGACATTTATTATCTATTTCCAAACAAAGCCATAATTAGATCACTCCAGATAACTAATATCATGTTTTCAGAAGCCCCGAGTAGATGATAAGTTAATATTTGAACAGTTGACCTTAAAAATGTGACAACTGAGAAGCTTCTGGAGAGATGCCCAGGAAGGCACTAATTATGAAAGGGTTTAGCAAGGCCGGATGGAGAAACTTTCAGAATTCTCTTAAAAATACAATACAGTGATTTTGCAAATCACTCTGGTATAGTCACTGTGGAATTACTATTTGACAGTATAATTACATTTTAATTGTGGGACCCTTCATGGGTGAAGTCCAGGAGCCACTCAGCTGCGCCTGCTGTGAAAGGTAAAGGCTGAAGTTTCCGCTGTAGAAGCTCTTCCATTTCCCGGTGACCACTGGCATCTTTCAGTTAGGTCCAGGCATTTGTACGGAGAGTGAGGACTCTCTCAAAGGCAGCTGGGCTCTCAAATACCCCCAAAGAAACAGCTAGCATCTGTCAAAAAACCAGCTAGAGGCTATTTTGCAAAATGTTCTGAAGACATATTTAGGAAAATATTCCCTGTTGTGCAATCCACTCCCATGAGACAATGAAGTCTCCAGAGGAAAAAAGAAGCATTTTTGCAGGGGACTGGGTGGGTACAGGCTCTTCACCCAAGATGCTCCTTGGGGGGTCCATTCAGAACTGTTCTCTTTTCTTCCTGCTCTAAATGTGAAGCTCTTCAGGCTAGAAACCACAGCGAGCACAAATGACCAATGAAATGGTCCTTGCTCCAAATGATCCATGTGGTATTTCTCCCCGTTTGATGCTTCCCATCTCCCACCTCCCTCGCTTCCAGATCTGATGCCTGAGCTCTGAGGAGGATAAATACTACAAAGCCTTTTCATTGTAAACTACTTTCCCAACCCCCTGCCTCCTAAAATACTCAAAGTTTTATCCCCATTATAATTTTTAATCCCTATGGTGATGCTTATCATGTCTAAAATGGCAGTTTGGGACTTTGGGGCAGATGGTAACTATTTAGAAAGCTGGAGTCTCTTACAGACTTAGAAAAAGAGCTTATGGCTGCTGGGGGAGACAGGGGGAAGGATGGAGGAAGGGATAGTTAGGGAGTTTGGGATGGACATGTACATGCTGCTCTGTTTTAAATGGATAACCAACAAGGACCTACTGTATATCACAGGGAACTCTGCTCAACGTTATGTGGCAGCCTGGATGGGAGGGGAGTTTGGGAGAGAATGGATATGTGTATTAATATGTCTGGCTGAGTCCCTTCGCTGTTCACCTGAAACTATCACAACATTGTTAATAGGCTACACCCCAATGTGGAAGAAAGCAAAGAGGAAGTAAAGAGCCTCTTGATGAAGGTGAAAGAAGGGAGTGAAGGAGCTGGCTTAAAACTCAACATTTAAAAAACTAAGGTCATGGCGTCCGGTCCCATCTCTGCACAGCGAATAGATGGGGAAACAGTGGAAACTGGCAGACTTCAGTTTCTTGGGCTCCAGAATCACTGCAGATGGTGACTGCAGCCACGAAGTCAACCCTTGCTCCCTGGTAAAAAAGCTATGACCAATCCAGACAGTGCATTAAAAAGCAGAAGCATCGCTTTTTTGACAAAGGTCTGTCTAGTCAAAGCTGTGGTTTTTTCGGTAGTCATGTACAAATGTACAGTTGGATGATAAAGAAGGGTGAACACCAAAGAATTAATGCTCTTGAGCTGTGGTGTTGGAGAAGACTCTTGAGAGTCCCTTGGACTGTAAGAGATCCAACCAGTCTATCCTAAAGGAAACCAGTCCTGAATATTCATTGAAGGAACTGATGCTGAAGCTGAAATTCCAATATTTTGGCCACCTGATGCAAAGAGCCAACTCATTGGAAAAGACCCTGATGCTGGGAAAGATTGAAGGTGGGAGGAGAAGGGGACAACAGAGGATGAGATGGTTGGATGGCATCACCGACTCGATAGACATGAGTTTGAGTAGGCCCCTGGAGTTGGCGATGGGCACCTGGCATGCTGCAGTTCATGGGGTTGAAGAGTTGGGCACAACTGAGTGACTGAACTGAACTGAATTTCATATATAAAATTCAAACAAAAAAATGTTAAGAATGAGTCTTTCTGGCTAGAGGGGTCATTGGTGATTCACAGTATTTCCCAAAATCTCTACAATGAGGTTTTGTAAAAGAACCAACAAAACTCTCCAGCGCACGTTTTATTTTATTTTATTTTATTAACTGATTTTCCCCAGCTTTACTGAGATATATTTGACCTACAACATCGTATAAGTTGAAGGCGTATAATGTAATGATTTCATACACATATTTTCAATTACCACACAGGTTAGTTAACACACCCATCAGGTCACATAGCTACTTTTTTTTCTCACATTTCAGGAAAGCATTTATTGCACCTGTATATCAGCCCAGCCTGGACACACTCTATATGCTGTCAGAAGCTTAGAGTCTCTGCAGTGAGTCAGAACCTGTGAGTGTGCTCAGTTGCGTCTGACTCTGTGCCGCCCCATGGACTATACCCCGCCAGCCTCCTCTGTCCATGGGATTTTCTGGAGTGGGTTTCCTTTCCCTTCTCCAGGGACTTTTCCTGCCTCAGGGATCTGACCCACGTCTCCAGTGTCTCCTGCACCAGCAGGCAGGTTTTTTACTGCTGAGCCACCAGGGAAACCCTGAGTCCGGGCATAACTACTTGCTTTTTTTCATACTGAGAGTGTTTAAGATCTACTCTTGTAGCAATGTTCAAGTCTCTGATAAGTATTTTTATCTACAATCACCATGAGATCCCAGATACTTGAGATCCCAGAACTCATTCCAGCTGGAAGTTTATACCCTTTGACCAGCATCTCCCCACTTCCTCACCCTAAGACCCTGGCACCACCGTTTACCCTTTGTTCTCATGTATATTAAAATAAAAGTGAACTTGGATAGCAATGAATCTAAGCAATCTGGATACAAATATTAAAAATAAAATGTTCCAATGAGATTTATGTTAAAAGAAGGAAGAAAAAAAAAAAAAAAAACAAAATGATGTCCTCCCAACAAAATGACCCCCAGTGATGGAAAAGAGACACCGGGAAAGCAAAGAGAAGGCAGACGTCAACTACCAGTACAAGACAAAAGTTAAAGTCCATTAAGAAAACGCATCGTGAGAAACGTCATTTTAGAGGAGCAAATTATAGAATTAATCAGGAAAAGCCATCCTCAGACTTTCTGCCACTGACCTGTTGTCAGCCAGAAGAGTCTGGGGACTCCAGTCTCTTTTTGGGCCATTTGCTTCATCCCTAAGAGCAGAAGTGCCACGGGAGACTTCACAGAGGTGCTGGGGAGCGAAATGAACTGTTGATGCGAGCACTCGCGTAAGAACCTGAGTAACAACTTAAAAGTTCAGTCGCTCAGTCGTGTCCGACTCTTGCTGACCCCATGGACTGCAGCACACCAGGCTTCTCTGTCCATCACCAACTCCTGGAGCTTGCTCAAACTCATGTCCATCGAGTCAGTGATGCCACCGGAGTGAATAATAGCTGCTCAATAAATTTCCTTTTCATTTCATGTGCCGAACAACATGGCATCAAAATGTGCAAAGGAAAATTAGTTAGACATGAAAGGGAAGTGAATGGAAATGCACCTGTCATACGAGATTGTAACTCTGAATCATTGTCTGAATTAATATAATAGCAACCACCTCGCCTTGTCTGGGGGATCGTGAAAGAAACCAAAGGGTTTTGTAAACAAGAAAGCTGCATGACAGTGTTATTTATTTTCAAGATGCAAAATAATATTTATGGGAGTGATTACATTTTTCTCAAGGTCATAAAGAAATTCTCAGTAAATTTTAAAGGAGGCGAAATCTTGCAATCCATATTTACGACCCCAGTACCTAATACCGAACCAAAGAAACTCCATCCCCTTCAACATTTCAAGTTCTCTTCTGAATAATTAGCATATAACAAATGAAATGAAGGATTTAATAGTAACTTATTTAGAAAATAAAACACCATATATTGAAATAAAATTATACTAATAAATCAAACCATACCTTTAAAAATGTTACTGAATATCATATTTTAGGTGTAAGATTAACTTACGGGCTCTGATTTCATTTTTTAAAATCACCAAAGAGACATTCAAAAGATGTGGTAATGAAAAATGTTTAAACTATCTAAATGAGGACAGGCTGAAATGAAATATCCCCAGGAAATATCCAGACTCCATAAAGAGCTCACAGAGGTTGATTAGAAAAAAAGTTAAAGAGCCAATGGATAAGCAGACAAAAGATTTCAATCCAGAAAGCATTCTTCGTCATTAACTTGCGTGTATTATTAACAGATGGAAAGGTCAATGAGAGTACTTAATTAAATGCCCACAAATTCCAAGTGTTGCCATGGTAACTCCTTCCACCCTCCCAACATCCCTGTAAGGGAGAGAGCGTTGTTGTTCCCATTTTACAGACGGGGAAGTGGATCCTGGGAAGGAGGAATGACTCACCCACAGCCGCCTCGTCAGGAAGTGGCAAAGCCACTGTGTTGTCTTGGTCACTACACAGCAACCTCACTTGTTTACTCCGTTCTCTCCGCCCACAGGGCCTTTGCACCAGCTCCTCCCTCTGCCAAGAGCATTCGCCCTTTTGCAGTCTGTCTATTTCCTTCCCACACATCAGGGTACAGTCCAAGCACTAGTCTCTGTATAAATTGAGCCACTCTGAGTGAGGCCTTCCCTAATAGCATACCATAGTGTGGTCTGATTACTTTATTAATGTCTATGTTTCCAAGCGATTCGGAAGCTCATGAAGCCAGAAAGCTTGTCTGATTGTGTGCACCCTTGCATCCATCTTCTCTACTTGGTAAACATGTTTTGAATGAACAAATGAATGGACGGGTAGGTGGGGCTTGAAGCCATTTTCATTTTGGCAATAGTGTGGAGGTAGTATGAACTGGCTTCACATGCTGGCCAAGTTGCCACATCTCGAAACTCTCTCAACAATACAAAGCCTGTTCAGAATTACCCTGCAGGCCTGTTAAGTCACTTTAGTCATGTCTGGCTCTCTGTGACCCCATGAACTGTAGCCCGCCAGGCTCCTCTGTCCATGGGATTCTCCAGGCAAGAATACTGGAGGGGGCTGCCATGCCCTCCTCCAGGGGATCTTCCTGACCCAGGGATCGAATCCGCGTCTCTTACGTCTCCTCTACTGGCAGGTGAGTTCTTTACCACTAGCGCCACCACAGTCAAAAACCAAAAGTGAGCTAAAGATTTTTAATGAAAAGCTCTCTAAGACCAATGTCCATGGGTATTGCACGTTTGTTTAATATTTAATACTCAGCTTCTATTATTAGCATCCCTGGTGATGGACCGGGAGGCCTGGCGTGCTGCAGTCCGTGGGGTCGCAAAAAGTCAGACACGGCTGAGTGACTGAACTGAGACTAAGGAGATAGGTCAGTTACCTGCATTCAGTCTTTCTGCTTCTCATTGATAATCCATCCTACGACATGTTAGGATCTCAGCCACAAAATCTGTTTTGAATTGATTTTTTGTGGAAAACCATGGGAACATTCAATAAAAGCCAGAAAACAAATGAAGCTACAGAGCTCACGGTTGGAAAAACAGCTGCCACCGCAGTGATGGGTCTCTGGGTGGTTGAACGTGATTCTCTGAGCTCCATTTCCTTGAGCAAGCAGCCTGTCGAGGAAATGTGGGTGCAAGTGATGGCTTCATTCTTTGATATGGTTGTTAATGTTCTTCCATCTGGAAGAATAAGCAAACCAAGTCCAGGACAAGTTTCTACTACCAGCCTTCATTCTGATTGCACTACTGCCTACCTCACCGCCCCACACCGCCCCCACCCTCCCCCGTAGGCATCCTGAATCTGGATCTTGCTCGGACAAAGGCTTCTTATATTCTTAGTAACTAAAAGCAGACAGGACGAGAATCCAGAAACCTGACATTTTATGCCCGCACGGCTCCCGGCTGGTTTGGGCATAGGAAAAGTCCATTTTCTCTGGTTTTCTGTCTCTTTACTCAGTGCTGAAGTGGAGATAGAGGAGCTTCAATTCCTTCTCATTCTACGATTTTCTGCTTCTTTATGAGTTTTGAACCTCAGTGTCTTTTTCTCACCCAGGACACCATTGTGTCTTGCTTGATCAGCAGTGGCAAGGCAGGAGGTACCCAGGAGTAGAGACAGAGGTTGGAGATCCAGGCAGGATCCTAAATGAGAGTGACGGGTTGGTGGGAATTAGAGAAACAGTGTCCTGTAGGTTTTAGGGAAGGGGACTGGGGTGTGGGCTCAGTCGTGTCTGACTCTTGGCAACCTCATGGCTCCTCTGTCCATGGGATTCTCTGGGCAAGAATACTGGCATGGGTTGCCATGCCCTCCTCCAGAGGATCTTCCCAACCCAGGGATCGAACCCGATCCCTCTTGCATCTCCTGCATTGACAGGAGGGTTCTATACCGTTCGCACCAAATACACTCAGGAAAATCAATAATCTATCAGGCGTGTGTATTCACAATCTATTGCTGTGTAACAAGTTACATCAAAACTTAGTAGCTTATACTCCATCTCGTGGTTCTGGGGGTCAGAAGTTTGAGCACAGCTTTGTTGCAGCCTCTGTTCAAGGTTTCCCACAGGCAGACATCAAGGTGTCAGGGAGGTGTTGATCATGGAGGGTGGACAGGGGAAGGATCAGCTCCCCAGCTGTTGGGAGAACACAGTCTTCACTGCCCCCCAACAGGACTACTGGCTCCATCCAGGTGTGCAGGCAGGAGAAGGGGGCAGTCTGCTCCCAGAACAGACGCCACCATTTTACATGACTTGATTATGAAAATGGTCTCCCATCAGCTTTGACATCCTACTGGCCAGCAGCTGGTCTCCACATGCAGCCCATGACAGAATGAGAGGATCCCTTATTTTTCCATCCTCCTGGAAGCGGAGTCTGTTGGGTACATTAGGTCATGCAAGGCAGCAACATAGGCATCGAGGTCACTACAATGGAATACTACTCAGCCACCAAAAAGAATGAGATAATGCCATTTGCAGCAACATGGACGGTCTTAGAGATTGTCACGCTAAGCAAAATAAGTCAGAAAGAGAAAGAAAAATACCATATGGTGTCACTTATATTGTTGCTTAGTTGCTAAATCGTGTCCAGCTCTTTTTGTGATGCCATGGGCTATGGCCCTCCAGGCTCTTCTGTCCATGGGATTCTCCAGGCAAGATACTGGAGTGGGCTGCTATTTCCTTCTCCAGGGGATCTTCCCGACCCAGAGATTGAACCCGTATCATCTACACTGCAAGTGAATTCTTTACCACCGACCCACCAGGGAAGCCCAAATATCACTTATATGTGAAATCTAAAAATACAACATGAGTGAACTTATCTACGAAACCGAAATAGACTCACAGGCACAGAGAAGAGACTCGTGGTCACCAGGGGAGGTAGAGGAGGGGCGGCGAGGACTGAGAGGCAGGGGTGAACGGAGGCAAGCTATCGCATACAGGATGGCTACAGGGCGAGGTCCAGCTGGATAACACAGTTCTAAACCATAATGGGAAAGAATAGGAAAAGGGATATGCATGTGTATAACTGACTCACTTTGCTGTACAGCAGAAATTAAAAACGACATTGCAAATTAACTACATTTCAATCTTTTTTTTTTTTTAAATTTTAAAGAGGGCACCTGTCCACCCTAACAAAGCACCTGGGAGGCTTAACAACAAAAACTTATTTCCTTGCTGTCCAGAGGCCGGAGGCCAAGATCGCAGGGTGGGCAGGCTGGTTCCTTCTGAAAGCTGAGAAGGAACAGTCTGCCCCAGGCCCCTCTCTCAGCCTCTTGCGGCCTCAGCTGTCTTACGTTTGTGACTGTCCTCTCCCCATGTCTTCAGTCACCTTCCCTTTGTACACGTCTGTCTCTGGGTCCACATTTCCCCGTTTTCTGAGGACACCAGACACCACCAGGGCCTCCTAATGTCCTCATCTTAGCTTGATCATCACAAAATAGCTTATTTCCGAATAAGGTCACATCCACAGGTACTGGGGGCCGGGGCTTAGACATCTTTGCAGGGGACGCAATTGAACCACGACAAGTGCTAACACAGAGATGATTTTTTTTCTGACATAAACCAAACTTGCCTAGGGTTTTGGCTTTTCTAAACTAAGCCATTTTTTTGTTGTTTTTCCCAGAACACTGAGTATTTTTTATTTATGTTGGGGTGAAATTCACATAACTTAAAATTGACCGTTTTTTGGTTTTGGGTCTCAGTGTTTTTATTTTTTAACTTTTTGTTTTATATTGGAGTATAGGCAAGTAACAACGTGGTAATAGTCTCAGGTGGACAGCTCAGAGGAGTTCAGCCATACATACAGATGTATCCCTTCTCCCCCGAACTCCCCTCCCCTCCAGGCTGCCACGTAACGCTGAGCAGAGTTCACTATGCTCTACAGGAGGTCCTTGTCGGTTATCCATCTTAAACACAGCAGTGTGCAGATGTCCATCCCAAACTCCCTAACCATCCCTTCCTCCCCCCACTTCTCCCACCCCACCCCGTGGTAACCATGAGCTTGTTCTCTAAGTCTGTGTGTCTGTTTCTGTTTTATAAATAAGTTCACTTGTATCATTTCTTTCTAGATTTTATACATGAGCTATCATACAAAAAAGCTATCATATATGTCAAGAGGAGTATTTCTCTGACTCACCTCACTATGACAGTCTCAACACCCATTTGTCTTGCTGCACATGGCATTCTTTCATCTTTTTAATGACTGAGTAATATTCCACTGTGTATATGTAATACATCTTCCTCATCCATTCCTCTGTTGGTGGACATTTAGGCTGTTCCCAGGTCTTGGCTATTGTAAACAGTGCTGCGATGAACATCGAGATGCATGTATCCTTTCAGACAATGTGTTTCTCAGGCTATATGCCCAGGAGTGGGATTGCAGGGTCATAGGGTCAGTTCCAGAGAAGGCAATGGCACCCCACTCCAGCACTGTTGCCTGGAAAATCCATGGACAGAGGAGCCTGGTAGGCTGCAGTCCATGGGGTCGCTAAGAGCTGGACACGACTGAGCAACTTCACTTTGACTTTTCACCTTCATGCATTGGAGAAGGAGATGGCAACCCACTCCAGTGTTCTTTGCCTGGAGAATCCCAGGCATGGGGGAGCTTGGTGGGCTGCCATCTATGGGGTCGCACAGAGTCAGACATGACTGAAGTGACTTAGCAGCAGGGTCAGTTCAGTTCAGTTCAGTTCAGTCGCTCAGTCCTGTCTGACTCTTTGTGACCCCATGAATTGCAGCATGCCAGGCCTCCCTGTCCATCACCAACTCCTGGAGTTCACTCAGACTCACATCCATCGAGTCAGTGATGCCATCCAGCCATCTCATCCTCTGCCGTCCCCTTCTCCTCCTGCCCCCAATCCCTCCCAGCATCGGAGTCTTTTCCAATGAGTCAACTCTTCGCATAAGGTGGCCAAAGTACTGGAGTTTCAGCTTTAGCATCATTCCTTCCAAAGAAATCCCAGGGCTGATCTCCTTCAGAATGGACTGGTTGGATCTCCTTGCAGTCCAAGGGACTCTCGAGAGTCTTCTGTAGCTCTAGTTAAATCAGCCATTTAGAAAAGTGAACAATTCAGTGACATTTAGTACCTTCACAGTGTGCAACCACCACCTCTAGTTTCAAAACATTTCCATCACCCCAAAAGGAAACTGGACCCATTCAGCAACTGTTCCCCAGGCCCTGGCAACCCTCAGTCGACACCGTTGCTTTTTTAAGGGATTATTTTAAGTGTGTTGAGCTTACTCTGTCCCATCATTCTGCTCTTCACCTGAGCATCCCAGATAGAGCTCACAGTGCTGCGGGTGTGAGCAGTGCTACCATGTTAGGCAGGGTTCTTCAGGTAAACAGAACCAACAGAATGTGTTTGTGCATGTATATATACAAAGAGATTTCTTTTAATTGGCTCATGCGATTGTGGAGGCTTAATGAGTCTACAATCTGAGGGCGTAGTTCTGTCAGGCTGACTCCGGAGAGAGTTACAGTTCAAACCCAAAAGCCATCTGCTAGAATCTCCCTCTTGCTTGGGAGAAATCACTCTCTGAGGCCTTCAACTGATCAAGTGCAGCCCACCCACATGATGGAGGATCATCGGCTTTATTCCAAACCCACCAACAGAAATTCAAACTTCATCCAAAAAAAGTCCCCACAGAAACACCTAGGATAATGCTTGACCAAACATCTGGGCACCATGGCCCAGACTGGTCAACACAATTAACTGTCATGACTGTGAATCGTTATCGCATTGCAGAAGTGAGAAAGCTGAGCGCCAGGGAAGGTAAGTGACCAGCCCCTGGTGAGATGGAGAAGCTGTCTGGGGACAGACAGGCTGGCTCCAGGATCCACTCTCTCTCCCCATGCTCAGCCATACCCCAGCCTCAAGCAAACTGCAGCAGAGACCACGGACCCCTTCGCACATTAGTAGTCTCTCTATCCTCCCAGTCTTGCTCACACTAAGGACTTCTTCCAGGCTCTTGGGCAGCCAGAAACTTGCAGGAGCTCCTCTGAAAGCACCTCATGTCCCCATCAGGACACCTCTGGGTTCCACCATCCTAACCCACCTCCTGCAGGGGTGCTGGGTTCCCCTCTTCCTGCTCCCTGGTCCCCTAGACTTCACTGCAAGCCCTGTGGCTCACATACTCCCCTAACTGTCTCTGCGTCTACCGACCTCAGAACTTTCCCCAGCCTTCACTAAACCTAGGATAACCTTCCCAGGATGCTGGAAACTTTTGTGGCAGAAACAGATTGCAGGCCCCACCTTCAGGGAAACAAGAAACATCACATTAAGCCAGACAGAGAAAGACAGATTCCATATGATCTCACTAATAGGTAGGATATAGAAAAAGAAGAAGGATTCAACCGAACTTATTTACAAAACAGAACCAGACTCACGGACATGGAAAACAGACTTATGGCTACCAAAGGGCAAAGGGCAAGAGAGAGGTAAATTAGGGGATTGGGATTAACATACTATATATGCGATAGATAAACAGCAAGGACCTACTGTATAGCGCAGGGAACTGTATTCAAACCTTTATAATATCTGTATGGGAAAAGAATCTAAATATATATATATATATATATATATATATATATATACATAACTATGCATTTGTATAGTATGGGCTTTCCAGGTAGCGTTAGTGGTAAAGAATCTGCCTGCCAACAGAAGAGATAAAAGAGATGCTGGTTCAATCCCTGGATCAGAAAAATCCCCTTTTGAAGAGGGCATGACAATCCATTCCAAAATTCTTGCCTGAGAATCCCATGGACAGAGGAGCCTGGTGGGTCACAGAGTCAAACACACTTAAGCGACTTATCAGGTATGGACACACATGTATGGGTTTCCCTGGTGAACAATCCACCTGCCAACATAGGAGACGTGAGTTCAGTCCCTGGGTTGAGAAGATCCCCTGGAAAAGGAAGTGGAAACCCACTCTAGTATTCTTGCCTGGAATCCCAGGGACAGAGGAGCCTGGAAGGCCACAATCCATGGGGTGGCAAAAGAGTCAGACAAGACTTGGCCACTAAACAACAGCAACATTACATATACATCCATAACCATACACGTATTACATATAACTATGCCATTCAGTTCAGTCCCATTCAGTCGCTCAGCTGTGTTCAACTCTGCGACCCTGTGGGTAAAGCACACCAGGCCTCCCTGAATCCATCAACTCCCAGAGTTTACCCAAACTCATCTCCATTGAGTCGGTGATGCCATCCAACCATCTCATCCTCTGTTGTGCCCTTCTCCTCCTGCCTTCAATCTTTCCCAGCATCAGGGTCTTTTCAAATGAGTCAGCTCATCGCATGAGGTGGTCAAAGTATTGGAGTTTCAGCTTCAACATCAGTCCTTCCAATGAACACCCAGAACTGATTTCCTTTAGGATGGACTGGTTGGATCTCCTTGCAGTCCAAGGGACTCTCAAGAGTCTTCTCCAACACCACAGTTCAAAGGCATCAATTCTTTGCTGCTCAGCTTTCTTTAGAGTCCAACTCTTGCATCCATACATGACCACTGGAAAAACCATAGCTTTGAACTATATGATTCACTTTGCTGTATACCTGAAACTAACATAATATTTTAAATCTACTATACTTCAATAAAAAATAAATAAATAACAAAAACCATTTTTATTTCCTAAAAGTAATAGCACAGGAGCCACACAAGGGGTGGGGGCTTGAAGACCAGAGCACGGGGTAAAGGGTAGGTCCTATCCGTCATCCTCATTGTGTCTTCCCTGGACCCTCAAGCTCAGCATCCCTTACCCGGCCTCCCTCTGAAGTCAGCCACATGCGGGTCACTGACATAGAGCCAACCTCCCCCTTCTGGCCAGCAGAGCCTGGGGACTTCGGCCCCTCCCCCATCTCTTAGAATCACCCCTGGGCAGTCCTCTGTCTGCCCTAAAGGCACACAGTGTCATTCAATGTCCTTTACGACACCTACCCTCAACTTCCATCTCTATCGAAGCAATGGAAACAGGAGTCAGGGACCCCTCCCAGACCCGGTGGCAGGTGCAGATACATCCACAGCCACCTTCAGCCTGAACAGGCAGAGTGACTGGAGAGATGCAAGGGAGGAAAAACCACGCTCTGGACCTCCGAAAGTTATCCTGACAAACTGAAGAACGTGCTCATGGAGCTTTCCGGGGAGCTTATCAAAACGGCCTCTGGAGAGAAGGGTTTAGACGTGACCCACTGCTGTGACTCAGACGCCGTCTCCCAGAGCCTTGGAAATGACATCAGGCACCCATTTGTCATGGGGACTTAGGAAAGTTAGCACGCTTCCTCTACAGCTTGTTGTATCACCAAGAAATAAAAGCAACAGTGATGAGAAGAAATGAAATGGCAAAGTTAGAGCTGCAGGCAGCCTTGGAGATCATCCAGTCGTATTTCCTGTTATGGATGGAGTCAGAGGCCTGAAAGATGGAAGGGTGTGCCCAGGCTCACAGTGAGTTAGAGGAATAACTGCAGCCAGCACCCTCTTGTCCCACGTGGTGGGGCTTCTCAACAGGCCCATGGCCCCGGGCAGGATCCCCTCAGTCAACCACAGAGGCTGTCTGCACGCCCATGGGTGACAAGAAGCAGCACAGAAACCAGGACAACAGAACCGACAGCCACTCTACCCAGGGTCCGACAGCGGACATTACCGCAGGTTATTTCCAGATGTGTATGGAAATGTTTTACAACGCAGATGCTTTTCAGAGGCAGATTTTACAAAATGCCAGGCCCCGAGTGGATAATGGTGGGCCTTCAGAAAGAGAGGAAACCAGGCTGGCTGAACATTTCTGCTGTCTTTGAAAAAAAAACCACAGAAACCTCAGCAGGAACAAATGTGACAGAGGAAGGCTTCCTGCCAAACGTGGGAACTAGGGAGAGAGGAGAGCCTTTCTTTTACAACTGAGACAGAGACCGATCCTCCACCACCGGAAGTGAAAGACACCTCTCCAGAGAACAGGCTGTTCCCACGGTCACAAAACACGCTCATTTCTGAGAGACAAACAGGGTGACCCATCAGCCTTCAGTTTATGTTAATTGTGCATCTCAGTATTTATGAGACTTGGCAACAAAGGTAACTCAAGGTGGGGGGGCAGAGTTAGATATAATGTCATCCCCAAAATGACACACTTGGCTTTGAGAAGAGACCAAAAAAAAAAAAAAAAAAAAAGACAAATGGCAACAAGAAATGGCATTTGTCTACTAAAAACTAAGCAGAAAGCTTAAGGGTGTCTTTTTCTTATTTCCGAATAGATTGCATTTAGTCTTGTAGAAGATTTAAAACATCTCAGAAGCCACAAACTTACTTCTGGCTTCTATTGGGATAGCTTCCGGTGGCTGCCAAGTTGTCCCAGCCAGCATCTGTGCTGTGCTCTGAGCTGCTGTGAAGAGAGGAGGCCATGTGACTGTCCTCATGGCTGAAGAGTACTAGCATCTTCCACCCTGATGAGCTCAATTTATGGTCTGAGGCCAACGCCCAAGGAGACGCAAAGGCAGTTATGAGAAATCATTTACAGAGCTGGTTCAGATAAACTAAAAATTAACACAAAACCTGATGCCAGGAACCTATAATCCAGGACTATAATCTGAAAGAGCCCTCTTCTGAACACAAGTTTAATGCTGCAACCATGGAAAAAATAAAAACAGTTTGGGTCACTTAATCAAATCACACATCTATGTCTTTGTTGAAGAAGTTCAGTTCAGTTCAGTCACTCAGTTCTCTTTGCAACCCCATGGACTGTAGCACCCCAGGCTTCCCTGTCCATCACCAACTACTGGAGCTTGCTGAAACTCATGTCCATCGAGTTGATGATGCCATCCAACCATCTCATCCTCTGTCGTCCCTTTCTCCTGCCCTCAATCTTTCCCAGCATCAGGGTCTTTTCCAGTTAACCAGTTCTTCACCATCAGGGGCCCAAAGTATTGGAGTTTCAGCTTCAGCATCAGTCTTTCCAATGAATATTCAGGGCTCATTTCCTTTAGGATTGACTGGTTTGATCTCCTTGCAATCCAAGGGACTCTCAAGAGTCTTCTACAACACCACAGTTCAAGAGTATCTTTGGCGCTCACCTTTCTTTATAGTTCATCTCTCACATCCATATGTGACTACTGGAAAAACTATTGCTTTGACTAGACAGACTTTTGTTGGCAAAGTAACATCTCTGCTTTTAAATATGCTGTCTAGGTTGGTCGTGGCTTTTGTTCCAAGAAGCAAGTGTCTTTTAATTTCGTGGCTTCAGTCGCCATCTGCAGTGATTTTGGTTCATGGGGTTATCAAGGCAAGGATACTGAAGTGGTTCGCCATTCCCTTCTCCAATGGGCCACATTTTGTCAAAACTCTCCACCATGACCCATCTGTCTTGGATGGCCTACACAGTGTGGCTCATAGTTTCAATGAGTTAATCAAGGCTGTGATCCATGTGATCAGTTTGGTTAGTTTTCTGTGACTGTGGTTTCCATTCCGTCTGCCCTCTGATGGAGAAGGGTAAGAGACTTGTGGAAGTTTCCTCATGGAAGAGACTGACTGTGGGGGAATCTGGGTCTTGTTCTGATGGGTGGCTCCATGCTCAGTAAATCTTTGATCCAATTTTCTGTTGAAGGGCAGAGTTGTGTTCCATTCCTCTACTTTGGCCTGATGTCAAACTATGGTAGGGGTAATGGTAGTAATGGTGACCTCCTTCAAAAGGACTTATGACCACACTGTTGAATTCAGTGTCCCTTACCTCACAGCAGGCAACTGTCAACCCACGCCTCTGCCAGAGACTCCTGGACACTCACAGGCAAGCCTGACTCAGTCTCTCTTAGGGACACTGCTCCTTTCTCCTGGGTCCTGGTGCACACAAGGTTTTGTTTGTGCCCTCCAAGAGCCTGTTTCCCCAGTCCTGAGGAAGTTCTGTAATCAAATCCCACCGGCCTCCAAAGTGAAATTCTCTGGGGGTTCCCAGTCCCTTTGCCAGATCCCCAGGTTGGGAAATCTGTTGTGGGTCCTAAAGCTTTCTTAACAGTGTGAGAATTTCTTTGGTGTAATAGTTCTGCAGCTTGTGGGTTGTCTGCTTGGTGGCTCTATGCTGGGGCTAATGGCAACCTCCTCCAAGAGAGCTCATGCCACACGCTGGGTGACCCAGGTCTGCCGCAGCCAGAGCCCCTGTCCCCATGGCAGGCCACTGCTGGCTTGTGCCTCTGCAGGGGACAAACACTCAAAGGCAGGTCTGGCTCAGTCCCTAGGGGTCTCTGCATCCTGTTGCACACAAGGTTTTGTTTGAGTCCTCCAAGCATCTCCGGTGAGTATGGGGTTTGACTCTAGACATGATTTCGCCCCTCCTACCATCTTGTTGGGGCTTCTCCTTTGCCCTTTGATGTGAGGTATCTTTTTTGGTGGGATCCAACATTTTCCTGCCAACAGTTGTTCAGCTGTTGCTGCTGCTGCTGAGTTGCTTCAGTCATGCCCGACTCTGTGCAGCCCCATAGACGGCAGCCCACCAGGCTCCCCCATCCCTGGGATTCTCAAGGCAAGAACACTGGAGTGGGTTGCCATTTCCTTCTCCAATGCATGAAAGTGAAAAGTGAAAGTGAAGTCACTCAGTCATGTCTGACTCTTAGCGACCCCATGGACTGCAGCCCACCAGGCTTCTCCATCCATGGGATTTTCCAGGCAAGAGTACTGGAGTGGGGTGCCATCGCCTTCTCCATAGTTGTTCAGCAGCTAGTTGCAATTTTGGAGTTCTTGCAGGAGAAGATGAGTGCACATCCTTCTACGCTGCCATCTTGGACTCATTATTGAAGGAAGTGAAAAGAAAGTGGAAGTCACTCAGTTGTGTCCAATTCTTTGAGACTTCATGGACTGTAGCCTGCCAGGCTCCTCTGTCCATGGAATTGTCCAGGCCAAAATACTACAGTGGATAGCCGTTCCCTTTTTCAGGGGACCTTTCAACCCAGAGATCGAACCCAGGTCTCCCACATTGCAGGTGGATTCTTTACCATCTGAGCCTCCAGGGAAGCCCAATTATTGAAGAAAGAGACTGCCATACTCAATTGTGCAATATATTTGCAGTCTTAACTTCAGATAGTAACATAGAACAATAACAGAGTAAGGAAGAAAAAAGCATGGGATATCTCAACTGATAGAAAAAAAAATTTAGTAACACTCAATACTGATTTATAAACCAAAAAGTTATTAGCAAACTGGAAGAAGAAATGAACTTTCAGAACTTGATGACTTGCAGTCAGCCTTATAATCCTGATGGAGAAACTTTAGACACACTCCTTTCACGACTGGTGACAAGACAAGAATGTCCAATATTACAGGTACTGTTGAAGATACTGGCAGAGGTTCCAATAGCAAAGGAGCAAAAATAAAGTTAAGGATTAAGAAGAAAGCAATTTTAAAAATTATCATTTACAGATTTAAAAATTATCTACCCAGAAAAACTAAATGGATTCCTCAAACAAAGGATTAGGGCTAAGAAAGATTATTCTCCAAGCTTTCAGTTACAAGATCAACCTTCAGTAGCATTTTTCTACAACACACACACACACAGAATACAAATGCATAATCATTTGATAAATGCATTAGATGCTGCAGAAACATTTGACAAAATTCAAGATTCACTCATGTTAAAAGTTAGCATCAACCTGACGGTAAAATGACTCTCCTTAATGTGATAAATTAAGAAAAAAATAAAAGAAATACAAAAAAACTTTTTAAACTTGGTGGTTAAATGTGAGTTGTTGAATTGTTTCCTCTGGACCAGAAACAAGACAAAGATGCCTACTTGGACCTCTTCCAAACATCAGTGGAGGTTCTAATAGTGCAACAGATCAAGGTAACGAAATGACATGAAGATTGGAAAGGAAGATATAAAACTGCAATTATTTGCTGACAACATGATGTCCATAAGGAAAGCTAGATTAAATATTAGAACTAATAAGCAAACTCATCAAAGTCACTGGAAAAAAGGTCAGTATTTAAAAACTAATTTTATTTCTTCATATCAGCAAGTCAACTAGAAAATTAAATTTTGGAACATTTTAGTAATATCAAAAAATTATCAAATACCTAGGAATGGATCTTATCAAAGATATGCAAGGTCTTTATAAGGAAAACTGCTAAATATTAATGAGAAAAATTTAATAAAAACTAAATAAATGAAGAGTATACCATGCTTGTGTATTGAAAGTCTCCATATTACAGTGATGTTGGTTTATTTCAAGCTGCTCTGTACATTCAATACCATTTTACCCACTGCAAAATCTAACAAGGGGTGTGTGTTGGGGTGGGGGGCATTGTGTGTGTGTAAATTGACAAGTATATTCTTTTCATTAGTTAAACGTTTTATTTTGCACTGGGGTTTAGCTGATTAGCAAACAGTGTTGTGATAGTCTCAGGTGAGCAGTGAAGGGACTCAGCCATACATATACATGTATCCATTCTTCCCCAAACTCCCCTCCCATCCAGGCTGCCACTTAGCACTGAGCATCGTTGCCTGTGCTCCACAATAGATGCCTTGTTGGTTATCTATTTTAAACATAGCAGTGTGTACATGTCCATGACAAGTACATTCTTAAATACATATGTTAATAGAAAAGGCCAGGAAAGGCAAAATAATGCTGAAAATTAAGGATAAAGTTGAAGGATAAACTCTGTTAACTGGTGTTGGGCCAAATACAGACGAATATATATGGAACAATGGAAACAAGTAGAGTCCAAAAGCAGACTCACACATAGAAAGATACTTGATATATGGCAAAGATAGCACTGCAGATCAATAGAAAAATGATGGTCTTTTCACTAAATTGTGCTGGGTCAGCTACATATTCATTTGGAGCGTAATGAATCTCCTCCACTCCTACACCATAACTTGAGTCTCAAGGAGTGTAATTCTAAATGTGAAAGATAAGCAATAAAACTTCTAGAAGAAAACACAGTTTATCTTCATGACCTTGAGGTTGCAAAATTTATTAAACAGAACGCAAGAGCAATAATCATAAAGGAGAAGACTGATAAATTATTGACATACTGTGTTACAATTAGGAACTTCTGCTCAATCAAAGACATCATTAAGAGATTTCAAATGCAAATCATAAAGTGAGGTAAAGTATTGGCAACACATGTATAAATGACAAAGAGCTTATATCCAGAAAATGCATAATATTCTCACAAATTAGTAAGAAATAGCAAGACTTTCAATAAGCACTTCACAAAAGAAACTATCCAAGTGACCAACAAATGCAAATAGGTTTTTATCCCCGTTAGTCATCAGGGAGGTTTGATTAAAACGACAGTGACCTGTCAGTGGACACCCACCAGCACGGGTAAAGGTAAAGACACTGGCTAAACGAGACGCGCTTGCCGAGTCGCTCCAGGTGCGTCCGACTCTTTGTGACCTGCCAGGCTGCTCTCTCATGGGATTCTCCAGGCAACCATACTGGAGTGGGTTGCCATGCCTTCTTCCAGGGAAACTTCCCAACCCAAAACTAGACTCAGCAAGATGTAAAGTGATAGAAACTTTCCTTTATTGCTGGCAAGAAATATCGGTTCTACCACCACTCTGAAAATCTATGCACTGTATTAACAATAGTAAATACATGTAGCAATTTTGCTTCTAGATTTATGCTCAACAAAATGTATACACATGTATTCGTGTGTGTACACATGCATTCATGTGTATACACATGCATTCAAGAAGCTCCACAGAAGCATTGTTTGTAATTATCACAGACTGGTAACAAGCCAAATGTCCACCAAAACCAAAATGGATGGATAAATTGTGGTATAACAGTACAATGAACTAGTATACAACATCTATATGCATCAAGACAAATGATTCTCAGACAAATATTGTTGATTAAAAGAAGCCAGACACAAAGAAAGGCATAGCATATGATTGCATACATGTGAAATGCAGAAATAACTACACTAGTCAATTCATATTGTAAATCAGGATAGCATTTATCTTTGGGGGAAAAGAAGAGAATGACAATTGGGGGGATCCACAAAGGGGGCCCTGGCACCAGGAAAGCCTCTGCTTCCTGACATGGTGCTTATCATGTGATTGTAGTTACTTCATAAAAATTCATTGACATGATCTTGCTTTTGTGCAAAATCTAATAATAATTGTCAAACTCGGATTTCCCTGATGGCACAGTGGATGAGAAGCAGCCTGTCACTGCATGGGACTCGGGTTTGATTCCTGGTCTGCGGACATTCCACAGGCCACGGAGCAACTAAGCCCACGTGCCGCAGCTGCTGAGTCTGAGAGCTGCAGCCACTGAAGCCGCGCACCCAGAGCCCGCGCTCTGCAGCGAGAGAGGACCCCGCAGCAAGAGAGGACCCCGCGCACCCAGAGCCCGCGTTCCGCAAGGAGAGAGGACCCCGCCGCAGGAAGCCCGCGCACCCACAGCTCGCGCTCCACAGTGAGAGAGGACCCCGCAATAAGAAGCCCACACACCCAGAGCCCGCACTCCGCAGCAAGAGAGGACCCCGCAGTAGGAAGCCCGCGCACCCAGAGCCCGCGCTCCATGGCGAGAGGGGACCCCGCAGCAGGAAGCCCGCGCACCACAATGGAGAGTAGCCCCTGCTTGCCGCAACTAGAGAAAGCCCATGCACAGCAATGAAGACCTAGCGCAGCCAAACACAAATAAATCACAATAGTCAAACTCATAGCAGCAGAGAGTAGAATGGTGGCTGCTTAGGGGGTGCGAAAGTGGGGAGATGTTTGTCAAGGGATACAAAGTTTTAGTTATACAAGGTAACTCAGCTCCAGGGATCATGGTGACTACAGTTAACAATAAGGGATTGTGTCCTTGAAATTTACTAATAGATATTAAGTGTTCTCCCCACAAACACACACAAAATTCGTAACTGTGTGAGGTGGTGGATTTATTAATCAGCTGGACTGTGATCATTTCATCGTGTATACGAACTTGAAAACATCAACTCACACACTTTAATCCTATACAATTTGTATTTCTCAATTATACCTCAATAAAGATGGGGGAAACTCATTTAGCTATACCTGTATGACATTTGGTACGGACTGCAGGAAGATATTTGCAATCCGTATGCAGGTAATGGAGCAGTATATAGAATATGTGTTTAAATAGCTCCAACAAATCAATTTGAAAAAGATCAATGACTCAAGAGTAGCTGGGAATAAAGATAGAAACACATTTCATGGGAGAGAAAATGCAATAAAATATAGAACTATAAAAACATGAACCAATGTCCAACTTCACTTCAGTTCAGTTCAGTTCAGTTCAGTCGCTCAGTCGTTTCCGACTCTTTGCGACCCCATGAATCACAGCACACCAGGCCTCCCTGTTCATCACCATCTCCCGGAGTTCACTCAGACTCAAGTCCATCAAGTCTGTGATGCCATCCAGCCATCTCATCCTCGGTCGTCCCTTTCTCCTACTGCCTCCAATCCCTCCCAGCATCAGAGTCTTTTCCAATGAGTCAACTAGAAAAAAAAATGCACCCAAAACAAAAATATAAATTTTTCAGGAAATCACATTACTATGGGTTGAATTCTATCTCCCTAGAACCTATATGTTGAAGTCCTAATCCTTGGTTCCTCAAATTCTGTTTGTAAAAACAGGGCCTTTTAGGAGCTAATTGTATTAAAAAAATAAGATCATTAGGGTCAGCCCTAATCTGATTTGACTACTGTCACCCCCAAAAGAGAATATGCATCTTTACATACATGTGTATGTGGTTATTATAAACCTTACTGATATAAAGAATGTGTAACACAGTTTATAAATTTTAAAGTATACAGTATCTTTGTTGTCAATTCTATATAGTCAATTGACTCTGACACAATGCTTGCTTGATTTTTGGTGAACTCTTGTAGCCACAGCCAACCTATGGTTGCAGGTGACAAATGAATGTACTTGTGAGACAAACGTTATTTGAGATTTCCCTTGATGTAGTATTCCGTTGCATGCATATATACTTACACACACAACACATGATAGAATGCTACTTAGCCATAAAAAAGAACAAAATTTTGTCATTTGCAACAACATGGGTAAACTTGGATGCTAAATGATGCCGTTTACTTATGGAATATACAAAACAGAACAAACTAGTGAATATAACAAAAAAGAGGCATATCCACAGATGCAGAGAGCAAATTAGTGGTTGCCACAGGGTGGAGGGAGTAACAGGGGTGGAGAATTAAGAGGTACAAACTATTGGGTGTAAGAAGGGCTCATGGATTTATTGTACAACAAGGGAAATGTAGCCAATGTTTTGTAATGACTGTAAATGGACCATAACCTTAAATAATTGCATTAAAAAATTAATTTAAAAAGACAAAAATAAAGCAATGAAGTTGTGTGTTGAAACTTTTTGTCAATGGTGTGAGTCACTTTTGCTGAATCAGATAGTATTTTTATTAAACATTGGAAGAAATTTCCTCAGTGTTCTCGGGCTACTCATGGTGGCTATAGAAATGTGTGTTCAGTCCCTTGGTCACATCTGACTCTTTGCAACCCAACAGGCTGCAGCATCCCAGGCTTTCCTGTCCATCACCATCTCCCGGAGCTTGCTCAAGCTCATGTCCATTGAGACGGTGATGCCATCTAACCATCTCATCCTCTGTCGTCCCCTTCTCCTCCTGTCTTCAATCTTTCCCAGCTGCTGCTGCTGCTGCTAAGTCGCTTCAGTCGTGTCCAATTCTGTGCGACTCCATAGACGGCAGCCCACCAGGCTCCCCCATCCCTGGGATTCTCCAGGCAAGAACACTGGAGTGGGTTGCCATTTCCTTCTCCAATGCATGAAAGGAAAAAGTGAAAGTGAAGTCGTTCAGTTGTGTCCAACTCGTAGTGACCCGTGGACTGCAGCCCACTGGGCTCCTCCATCCATGGGATTGTCCAGGCAAGAGTACTGGAGTGGGGTGCCATTGCCTTCTTCATCTTTCCCAGCATCAGGGTCTTTTCCAATGAGTCGACTCTGCATCAGATGGCCAAAGTATTGGAGTTTCAGTTGAGGCATAGATAATAGCAAAATGTAATAAAGTAATTAGTACTTTTTGTTTTACTGAAAATGTTGTGCAGTTTAATTTTTAATCATGGCTGTATTTAACAACTGGCTTTACATAATTTCTGGAAATTTCAATCAGTTCTCATGACCTGATATGAATTTGCCCAGGCACACCTGAATTAAGCAATCCAGCACACACAAGGGTGTATTGGTGTGCCAGCCCTGCCCATGACCCTTCTGTTGGAACTGGTCCTGTCCTCACCCCATCATGATATAGGTAGGGGAGGCATCTTGGTGCCATGTGACTCCCCCAGGCCACAGCTGGATGGATCAGATTGAAAACATGTAACCTAAGAAGACCAGTTCACGTTCAGACTGAGTCAGATTCCCTATCTCTCAGGATTAGAACTGAGATTCGGAGAAAGTGGCGAGAAGGTAACTAGGCAGAAGAGAGACATGTGGAGAGAAACGTGGAGTTTGTCCATGGTGGAAAACCAGCACTAGCATGAATCATCACAAGCTCTCTTTGCTCGGATCATAAACCTATCCCCATTCTGAATCTTCCTTGGTTATTCAGAAGTCCCCTTTTTATTTATATATTTTTTCTTCTTTGCTGTATCCTCACCTCCCTGCCCATCTTTGAGCTAGAACCAAAAAACCTAAGACAGCTGTTGCGTCATTCACTCTAACTGGATGTTGCCGGCACACAAACAGGGAGATGGCCAGGTGCTACCGCCCTGTGTGAGGAATGCCTATGGTCACCATCCAGGCTGAAACGAAGATCCATTTGGCTGATGTCTGAGTCACGCAGCCCATCCCAAGCATTATACATAGAGCACTACTGTGTGCTTCCAGGGGAGGCAGAGATATCTCAGGGAGAATGGGAAGGTTGAGTCATCAACAGGACCACAGGGCTTTCCATCAGAGGCTGTGAAATGTCAGAAAAACAGACCCACAAAATTCATTTAGATGCTGAAACCCTGGGCCAAACTGACATCAGCTTGGCTGCTTGTTCATTTGTTGTATGGTAGAAAGCCTACAACATACCTCTACAAGCCTCCCGACTCCGAGGAAACCTTTGATCTGGCATCCTTTCCATGAAAAGATAAATCTGGAGTAAATGTCGTGCAAGCTGAAAACAGGTGAAGGTTTTCTGTATTTGTTTCCTAAAACTTCTTCCTTGGTCCTAACTAAACTACGGGCTTCCCAACCGGTGCTAGTGGTAAAGAACCCCCCTGCCAATGCAGAAGAGATAAGAGATGTGGGTTCGATCCTGGGTAGGTGAGATCCCTTGGGGGAGGGCATGGCAACGCACTCCAGTGTTCTTGCCTGGAGAATCCCGTGCACAGATGAGCCTGGTGGGCTACAGTCCATAGGGTCATAAAGAGTTGAACACGACTGAAGTGATTTAGCACAACTACTAAACTAATAGGCCATCCCAGGTCAAAAAAATTAACTTTATTGGAAGAGAAAGTAATGTGGGCAGTGTACACAATTATAAAACACATGTGAGACAGGGACTTTCTGGTGGCCCAGTGGGTAAGACTCTGCGTTCCCAACGCAGGGACGTGAGTTCAATCCCTGGTTGGGGGACTAAGATCCTGTATGTGGCATGGCCAGAAACACATGTTGATTTTATGTGTCAACTTGATCAGATCACAGAGTACCCATTTAGTCAAACATGGTGAAGGATATGTCTGTGAAGGTGCGTTCCTGGATGAAACTAATATTTTGAATCTGTAGACTAAGTAAAAAGCAGACAGCCCTCCCTAGTGTGGGTGGGCCTCATTCGGTCCACCGATGGCCTGAATGGAGCGGAAAGGCTGACACACCAGGAAACTCCTCCCGCCTGATTGTCCCGAGTGGATGCTCGTTGCTTCCTGCTTTCAGACTGGAACAGACAGCGTCAACTCTCCAGGCTCTCAGGCCTTCAGGCTTGGACGAGACTTATAGCACTGGGTGTCCTGGGTGCTCAACTTGCCAACCACAGATGCAGGGACTTCTCAGCCTCCATAAGCATGGGAGCCATTTACACACACACACAGACACACCCAATTGGTTCGGTTTCTCTGGAGAACCTTGAATAGTACAATATGTACATGTAAATGTGTTGTGGTTGCTGTCGTTCAGCCGCGAAGTCACGTCCAACTCTCTGCGACCCCATGGGCTGCAGCACGCCAGGCTTCCCTGTCCATCACCATCTCCCGGAGCCTGCTCAAACTCATGTCCATTGAGTCGTGATGCCATCCAACCATCTCATCCTCTGTCGCCCTCTTCTCCTCCTGCCCTCAACCTTTCCAAGCATAATGTCTTTTCCAATGAGCCAGCTCTTTGCCTCAGGTGGCCAAAGTACTGGATCTTCAGCATCAGTCCTTCCAATGAATATTCAGGATTGATTTCCTTTAGGATCGACTGGTTTGGACTCTCAAGAGTCTTCTCCTGACTGCAGCCGTGAAATTAAAAGATGCTTGCTCCTTGGAAGGAAAGCTGTGACAACCTAGGCAGCATATTTTAAAAGCAGAGACATCACTTTACCTACAAAGGTCCATATCGTCAAAGCTATGGCTTTTCCAGTAATACTGTAGGGATGTGAGAGCTGGACCATAAGGAAGGTTGAGCACCGAGGGACTGAGCTGTCAAATTGTACAATATGCTCCTTCTCTGTAAATCGATACCTCACAGGGATGTTGCCAGACTCACAGAAGATAATGAGTTCACTCACTCATTTGTTCATTCAGCCAACATTCAGTGAGTACTAGCAAAGCATTGAAAAGCCCTTGTGAGGTACCCAGACCCTGGCTGGAGGCTGTGAACAAGTTCTTAAGGCAATGCATCTTGCTGCTCATGTAAGTAATTGTTTCTAATCATTGCTATACATAGCAGTGGGCAGTTTATAAAGAATGTGATTAGAAAGTGAAGACAATTTAGGAGTTAACTGTATGAAGTTGCAGGAAGCCACAATCCAGGGCCTAATAAAAAAAAAAACACCCGATTGGAAGGCAGCTGAGTCTAAGTTTGGAGGTCTTTCTTGGGTGCCACCCTGAAGGACTCCAGTCCTGCCCCTGAGACCTGAATCGGCTTCAGCTTCCCAGACTTTGAACTTGAAGAACATGTAGAAGTCTCATTTTAGGCAAAAGGTGGATTTTGGAAGGCTTTGCTTCATTCAAGATGGATTTTCACAGACTTATTTAAAGGGATTTATATCAAATTATGCAAATAAGGTGAAATTCATAATTTTTCAATGGTTTTGCTGTCATTGTTTAGTCTCTAAGTCATGTGCAACTCTCTGCAACCCCATGGACTGTAGCCCACCAGGCTCCTCTGTCCATGGAATTTCCCAGGGAAGAATACTAGAGTGGACTGTCAATTCCTTCTCCAGGGGATCTTCCCAATTCAAGGATAGAACCCGTGTCTCCTGCATTTTGGGAAGATTCTTTACCACTGAGTCACAAATTTTTTAGTGTATTGTTTCAAAAATTCCATACTTAAATTTTTATGAGATGCATCTGGGTTGTCCATTTTCTGGTCCAGGCTCTCTGACACTGACCCTGGAGTGGACCCCTTAGAGTCTGTGCTCCACCCACCTGAAGGCCCTCTCCTCCTGGGCCCTGGGCAGCCCATCAGTGCCTGACACCCCATGTCACTCACTTCCAGGGCTGTGGGGGCCTGCCTGTCCGGGGCTGGCTCCTCCTTCCACGAATGGCGTTCCAAGGCCTTGGTAAAAGAAGGCCCCTGACCTGTCCCCAGGATGCACTTCCAGGACTCCACTCCCTTAAAATTGTCTTCACTTTCTCATGCCTATGGCTCAGAGTCTGTGTGCACTTCTTTGTTCAATCACTAAGTTCTGTCCAACTCTTTGCAACCCCATGGACTGCAGCATGCCAGTCTTCCTGTCCTTCACTACTCCTGGACTCTGCTCAAACTCATATCCATTGTGCCAATAATGCCATCCAACCATCTCATCCTCTGTCGCCCCCTTCTCCTCTTGCCCTCAGTCTTTCTCAGCCTCAGGGTCTTTTCCAACGAGTCTGTTCTTCACATCAGGTGGCCAAAGTGTTGGAGCTTCAGCTTCAGCACTCTGGACTGTCTTGTCTGTTCCAAAGTGCACACCCTGAGCAGCCTCTGAGGGTGTTTAACCTCCGAGTTCTGCCCCCTTTCACCTGGACATCTCCCCACAGCATGCCCATCATGAAGCACGGGTCCTCCCCTGAGCGCCAAGCCAGCAGCATCTTGATGCAATCTGTCGGGCAGCCGCGTGGCTTTCATGGAAGACCCACCTTTGCCCGAAGCTACAGCTTTACACCCAGCTCTTCTGAGGGCTACACACTGTCCCTCTTCTCTCCAGTTTCAAAGCCCCCTTCCCACCACCGTGTAAGCCTTGCTTCCTCTCCAAGGAGCCAGCTCAGCTGGGAAATGGGCAGAAGTGATGAAGTAATTCATGAGGCCAGGGGTCCAGCCTCTGTAACCCATGGGATCAAATGTTTTCTGCTTCTTCCAGGAAAGGAGACAGATTCTTTGATCTAAGAGAGGGTCTTGCCCTGGGAAAGAACACAGGATACCCCAGACATTAAGGAGAAATGAAGAACCAGAGATGCCGTGCAAGTCACTTATTTATGTCTAGGGATTAGGTGGTGCTCGATGGCAATCTGTATTTTTCCTGTTTATGTTCTGAGTCTATTTTGGGTCCTAACCGCTCTCCTTGCCTGGACTAGTAGGAGTTTCATGCATGGAGAGGTTCCCTCACACCTGCAGCCGCCACCGAGTGTCTTTTCCTGTGCTTCGGAACCCACACTTGCACAAAGAGGGAGTTAGTTACCCCGTTTCCCACATGTGGACCCCAGATTCTAAAAGCCTGTGATGTACATGAGGCGACCCAGGCAGGAACTGGGTAACTCCAGACTAGAACTCAACTGCTGGACATCAAAGTCAATGCCCTCTTTTCAACATAAAAATAAAGCCCCAGCTATTTTCCCATGGACTAAAATCAGCCTTCGAATCTTTGTGTGTGTGTGTGTGTGTGTGTGTGTGTGTGTGTTCAGTTGCTGAGTCATGTCAGAGTCTTTGCAACCCTATAAACTGCAGCCCACCAGGCTCCTCTGTCCATGAGATTTTCCAGCCAAGAATACTGGAGTGGGTTGTCATTTCCTCCTCCAGAGGGTCTCCCCGACAGGGATCGAACCTATGTCTCTTGCATCTCCTGTATTGGCAGGCAGATTCTTTACCACTGCTTCACTTTTGAGTCTGTAGATGACTTTAAAAGGCAACACATCTGGTAAATTGAAGGCATCCGTGGTCCCAGTCCTTCACCCACCCTGCCTTTTGCAGGCACTTTTGCAGTGTGCCTGCCCTTCCAAGAGTGGAGTCACTAGCCTGCCTTCT
The DNA here is from genome assembly GCF_001704415.2 of Capra hircus. Taxonomy (NCBI): domain Eukaryota; kingdom Metazoa; phylum Chordata; class Mammalia; order Artiodactyla; family Bovidae; genus Capra; species Capra hircus. The sequence goes on along the minus strand of NC_030810.1, from coordinate 5,963,389 downwards.
GACATTGGTCTTGGGCCTGTGACTTGTTTTGGCCAATAGAATAGGCGGAAGTAGCAGATCACCAGTTTCATCCTAGACCTCAGGATGCCCTGCCCGTCTCCCCTTGTCCTTGTGCTGTTGCTATGACAACGTGTTCAGGACACCTTGACGAGGATGAGAGGTACACGCAGCACAGCCAGACTGCCTGAGTCACCCAAACCACGGCCAGCCCCGCTCATTGGCAGCCAGCCACCCCCCTCTTCTGTGCATCCCCAAGGTCACCAGGTCCACCTTGCCCTCATTTCACACTGTCCTCATTCTTTTGGGCAAAGACCTGAAGAATGGAATGCTCACTTAGGAGGGCTAAGGCCAGAGTTCAGAGTGTTCTGAAAGGTTCTGAGAGGTGATCTGGGCCACTGCGGGGATTGGGTCATGCGAGCAAGGCATGTGGCTGAGAAGCGAGTGGGCGATGCTCAGAAACAAGGCAGGGCCTCAGTGGCCTCGGGAAAGCTAAGCCTTCTGGGGGTTGGGGGCAGCTACTGGTAAGACAGGCTGGCCCAGCCGCTCAGGGGTCCACATGTGGTGCAGACGGAAGCTCAAGTAGAAGCCCGCAAGAGGAGAAGACAGAGACCTGAAGAGGAGGCAGTGGTTACTGACAAGGCAGAAGAAAGTAAATGAAGGGAAAAACCCTCCCTCAAGTCATCAGCAGACAGTCCTGGCAAGAATGCCCACTCCAGGCTCACAGGTGCGTGCAGGGACTATGGGTGATGCTGGTGGCTATTCCATAACCCCACCCCTAACATTTAAACTAGCAACACAAGCATTTTCCCTAGTGCTTGTCATTCAAAGGTCAATGTAAGAGAACACACAGATTTGCTTTGGGAAAGGGGGCTGATAAATGGATCTACAGAGACTATTTCCCAGTATCAGGGTCTTTTCCAATGAGTCAGCTCTTCACCTCAGGTGGCCAAAGTATTGGCGCTTCAGCTTCAGCATCAGTCCCTCCAATATTCAGAGTTGATTTCCTCTAGGATTAATCCTGTTGCTGGAAAAGATTGAAGGCAAAAGGAGACGAGGGTGGCAGAGGATGAGATAGCTAGTATCATCAACTCAATGGGCATTAACCTGAGCAAACTCTGGGAGATAGTGAAGGACAGGGAAGCCTGGTGTGCTGCAGTCCGTGGGGTTGCAAAGAGTCAGACACCACTGAGCAACTGAAAAGCAACAGCAACAGAGGCTATTTCCAGATAAAATCCAAAGGCATCTTCCATGGGGGCAGGTGCGAAATTACCGAGGACAACCCCGACAACCACAGTCTGTGTATACAAAAGGGAATTGCAAGCACATGCAATTACCAGAGAATACTAAGGTTGTATGATACCTTTCAAAAGTCTTAATTTTTCATTCACACATATTCAGATCTTTCAGAATTCCTTGAGAAACTGAAATGAGTGAAATTTTATCTCTAAAAAATACATTGTGAAGTTTAAAAATGAAAGCACCCAATTTTTCTTGGGGTCAAGAAAGGACACTTTCTAAGATACTAAAATCCAGACTTTGGAATCAGAGTTTCAAAGAGCAGAAAATCAGATGAAATATGTGTGAAAGAAAAGTGCCTTGAAAGTGTAAATTATATTTTGGTATTAATCTGTTGGTATCACTCACTTATTTACTCAACAAAATAACTTTCACAAGGAGGAGATTTTCCTGCAAGGTTTGATGCATTGGTGGGTTAAACGTGACAGAATCAGAGAAGGTGAAGTCCATGATTTAGTCATGCCGCAGCCTGGTGAGTAAATTCACCCTCCTGTGACACATGTAATTTACGACTGGAAGTTACTAAGAGCAGTTTTTCACATCAAGCCTTGTAACAAACACAGCTTCTAGATACTCCTGGTTCGCTCAGTTTACTGACACCCCTCTCCCTGGAAGATAAGCATTAATGCAAACCTCAAAATCACACAGAAAAATTTCTTGCTCTTAGTGTTAAAAAGACTAGGAATTTCTTTTGAAAAGGCAGAAACCAAGTACATGTTGAGTTAAATGTTATGTTTCACATTTGCTGTTTCTCACTTCCATTATTTCTTAAGCCACCTCTTTATTTCCCACCAGAGGTTTCACCTGCTAAGAACATCTGTGTAGCATGGAGGGTTTTTCATAAAGCTCTGTTGAAGGTGTGGCTGGGTTTTGTACACTTTCAGACAAAGCTCAGCTGCAGTATCTGGGGCTGATGAAAGTCTCATCTCATACGTGAACCCTACGCTTAGGTTCAAAGCACCATTGTCCAGTGCGAGACGCCCGGGGCAGCCGTGGCGAGCCCTAAACCTACAGATATTCACCTCGTTTCTGGCTCAATTTCGTTCCTTTTGGCCCTTCTCGTGTATCCCCCCATCACCATTTCCCTGGCTGTCTCCCCACTGCATCTCTGCCCCCTCCTTGCCTATGGTGGAGCGGCGGAGTGGCAGAGTGGTGGGCCGGCTTCCTCGGGGGCCCTCCGGCCGCGTAGAGGGATGGTGATGGCCTGTAACATCACCCGCGACACCCAACCAGTGACACCGACCCACTGCTTGTAGGGATAATACAAGGTTGGCTTCCCACACTCCTCTGGTCAACCTTGTTTTATGTGTGTGCAAGACCTCTTTAGTACATCGTTGATTCATTATCATTAAACTCACAGCCAACAGCTCTATAACTCAGACCAGAACAAAGCTTTTACCTAACACTCGTATTTTCTCCATGTGGGCCAGCTCAGCCTTCTTGAGCTGAGGACACCAGATAACATTTCAGCCCTGCGTTTTCCTTTAAACAGCAAAATCACCGAGAAAAAGCCCCCAAATGGGAACAGTGTGGCACTGAAGTGTGAGGGGGAAGACAAGGAGGTAGAGCCGCTGGGAAGGAGGTGGTTGGGTGACCCATCTTTCAAGGCTCTGAGGAAGTCTGCCAATAATCGCAAAAGCACCCCGAGTATTGACTTGGGGGTTTCAAATAGAAGCTCATAAGTAGGCAAGTCCGCAAATAATGATTGGCTATATTTTGATCCTCCTCTTTGGTCTGAGTCTCTTGATTGCAAAACTTGTTGGGGAAAGAGTTAGAAGGGAGGGTTGTGGGATGGTTTTCGAACTGAGCTCTGGGGACCCTAAGGGTTTGGGGGCGGGGCCTCAGTGATGTGGGCGGGGAAAGAAGCCCCGCCCACTCCTCCTCTCTCTTCCCGCGGCAGCCCCTCCTCCTCCCTTAGTTCAACCACACGTTTCCATGAACATCGATTTGCAGCCTGGAGATGGGTGTCTGCCTACAGGGGCTCATCTGAGGACTCCCGGCTCCCCTGCTACTCCAGTCATCAGTCGATGGGGCGAAAAGGAGAGCAAACAGGGGCAGAGTCCTCCAGGGCACAGAGATGGGCCCCAGGAAGGAGTGCCACCCCCGCTTTGTCTGCACAGTAAGGCAAGGACACTGTGAGCCTCGAGTGACTATCAGCCACCTCCTGCCATGCAGTGATGCCATCACCGGGGAAGGTAGAGCCAAGACCTGGGAGAGGGAGAGAGGAGTCCAGCCCAGCCCTCAGCAGGGTTGAGCCTCTGACTCCGCTGTGCCTGCAGTCACTTAACCCTCAGACTGCCAGTGGACGCATTAAAAAGAATGCATTTCCTAATTTATACCCCCACTTCTCCTTTGGTACCCATGCAGACTGAGCCGTCAGGGAACCCAGACTTCTAAATACCAAAGAGATAAACAAGGTCCTACTGCACAGCACACAGAACCATATTCAATATCCTGTAATAAACCACAAGGAAGATGAATACACATACAGAAACCTGAGGCAGTGGAAACTAACAGAACCTCATAAGGCAACTATGCTTTAATTAATTAATTAATGTGATAATATATGCTTCTTTACTCAAGTCAGTTTCATGTGAATTTCTACCGCTTGGGTTAAAAACAACAGCATCTTTATTCGTACCTGAAGGCTGGACAAACTGGGACTTACTGGATTAGATGGTCTTCATGATTCTTTCTCTTCATATTTTTATATTTTCCCTCTTTTCCCCACAGTCCTGCTTCTCTTCTTCACCTGTTTATAACAAAGGGCTGCAGAATTTAGTTCACCAGGGGTCACGTTTTCCAACCAAGTCGCATGTCTGCTTTTATTTTGAAGAGCAAGAGGACAAATGATTTCTTTACCTCTGTCATTAAAATCATGTGAAGCAGATTTCTCCTTGTACGTGATGACTGATTTTCACTCCCCAGGGGTGATGGTCCTTTCATTTTTAAACAGGCATATGGCTTCCTTGGTGTCTCAGTTGTAAAGGCTCTGACTACCAATGCAAGAAATGTGGGTTACATCCCTGGGTTGGGAAGATCCCCCGGAGAAGGAAATGGCAACCCACTCCAGTATTCTTTGCCTCGGAATTCCCAAGGACAGAGGAGCCTGGTGGGCTGCAGTCCATGGGGTCACAAAGAGTGGGACAAGACTGAGCACACAAGAAAAAAAATGGCATAATCTACACAAGTGATTGGAAAAGAGAATCAATACCCTGACTCTCCAGTGCAGTCAGGGTGGCTGGGAAAGGCAGTGGGTTTCCCGGGGAGCAGACAGGGGTCCACCCTGCTCCTCTCTGCCTCTTGCTTCCTGCAACTTTCTCTCCCGGCTTCTGCTGTGACATCCTCTAGGCTTGTGTCTCTGAGATGGGAGCCCTCAGATCCAGCATCTCAAAACTCAGCTCCTATTTCTAACACCCCCTGCCTCCACCACCCAGAGCTGTCATGAGACGGGCTGTCTATCAGAGCCGAGAACTAGCTCCCTCAAACGATCCTATTGTTTTTAAATTATATGTATTTATTTTATTTTTGGCGCACTGGGTCTCTGATGTTTCGTGGGCTTTCTGTAGTTGCCTGGAGTAGGGGCTGCCCTTTGCTGCCATGCGCAGGCTTCTCTTGTTGTGGAGCATGGGCTCTTGGGCACCGGGGCTTCAGTAGTTAAGGCACGTGGGCTTGCAGTTTCTCTGCAGCATGTGGACTCTTCCTGGGCTAGGGATTGGCAGGGGGATTCTTGACCACTGGATCGCCAGGGAAGTGGCCCCCTCATTTTTAAACAGAAGACTTTTTCTCATTTGCATTGGCCACTGTGTGTGTGTGCTCACTCAGTCATGTCCGACTCTTTGCAACCCCATGCACAGTAGCCCACCAGGCTCCTCTGTCCATGGGATTCTCCAGACCAGAATACTGGAGTGGGTTGCATTTTCTTTCTCCAGGGGCTCTTCCGGCCCCAAGGATCAAACCCACGTTTCTTGCGTCTCCTGAATCGACAGGCGAGTTCTTTACCACTGGCGCTACATCGTTGTTTTGACCTGGAGGATCCATGCTGCTTGGGAGATGCAAGCAGTGGGTCTAATCTACCCATTTCCTCTTCTATTCTTCGTCTGCTTCTCAACAATCTAGAGTAGCTACCCCTTGCTGAGTTCACACTTTGAGGTGGCATTCTAGATACAGTGGCTTGGTTAAACATCACAAAACCCATAAGGAGTAGGTATGTTTTGTGCACTTTACAGACTAGGATACCAAAACTCAGAGAGGTTAAGTGATTTTCCCAGGATCACACAGCACAGAGATGACAGAGCCAGGACTCCAAAAGCATACAAGGTTATAACAGCTTTAATGCGGCTTCCAAGAAAGATTAGATTACATGTGTGGGCCCCATTTGAGGCTCACATTGCATTTCTGTTGGATAGACTGGGTAAGACAGGTAAACACACTGAATTAAATTAGCGTCACCACCACCACCGGAACGCTTGAAACTGGAACACTTGAAGACTTGGAGAGTTGCATGCTGTGGGAGGAGGAGACTTTAGGAGGAGCGATCAGGGATAGAATAGGGCGCTGAAATCCTTAAGTTTACAGACAGAGTATTCAATTTATAATGTTCATTAGGCCATGATTAAGAAGCTGTAGCACATTAGAATGAAATGCATGATTAACTTCGGAACGTAATTAAAGCTGTAAACTAATTGGATTGATGCTGTTTCCTTGAAGCTGGTGCTCTCAGGCATGCAAGGGCAGCCTCCACAGTCACCGTGCCCTGTGCTCCGGGAAGGAGGGTGGGCCTGGCGGGAAGTGTGGGCTGGGCCTCCGCAGGCCTGTGCGTTTGGCCAAGGGGAGGCACTGGCTGGAGCTCACAGGGCGGGGCCAGGCAGCCAATGACTGCAGCCATGAAATGAAAAGATGCCTGCTCCTTGGAAGAAAAGTTATGACCAACCTGGACAGCATATTAAAAAGCAGAGAAATTACTTTGTCAACAAAGGTCTGTCTCATCAAGGCTATGGTTTTTCCAGTAGTCACGTATGGATGTGAGAGTTGGACTCTAAAGAAAGCTGAGAGCCAAAGAATTGATGCTTTTGAACTGTTGTGTTGGAGAAGACTCTTGAGAGTCCCTTGGACTGCAAGGAGATCCAACCAGTCTATCCTAAAGGAGATCAGTCCTGGGTGTTCATCGGAAGGACTGACGTTGAAGCTGAAACTCCAATACTTTGGCCACCTGATACAAAGAACTGACTCATTTGAATAGACCCTGATGCTGGGAAAGATTGAAGGGGGGAGGAGAAGGGGACAACAGAGGATGAGTTGGTTGGATGGCATCACTGACTCAATGAACATGAGTTTGAGTAAACTCCGGGAGTTGATGATGGACAGGGAGGGCTGGCGTGCTGCACTCCATGGGGTCGCAAGGAGTCGGACACGACTGGTCGACTGAACTGAACTGAGGCAGGCAGGCAGAGCTCTGGGCCCCACCTTGCTGGGCTGAGGATGGGTGAGGCTGCGTCCCCCTCTCTCAGGAGGTCTCTCCTAGAACCACTGCCTGGTCTCAAGACCAGCCCCGCCCCAGCCCGGGCAGCTCCACCCCATCATGGGTTTCCCTCCTGGCTCTCTCCTGTGGACTGAGTTCATTCAAGTGTACCTGTCCCCGCCCCCGCCAGCTGAAGGGCTGCAGAGCATGGGACAAAAAGACCCATTTTACCTGGGGGAGAGTTCACCATCCCTAAAGAGCTGGGAGGAGACGCCAGACCAAGGAAACTGAGACACCAATGGGCAGGAGCTTCGGGGGCGACTAGAGAGATGCCAGTACAGAGGCGGAGGGTGGGCACAGAGGCAGGCGAAGGAGAGGAGAGGCGCACACACGGTGGGGCCCCACGGTCTCCCGACCTGGCTGCGCTCTGCTCTGACCCCTTCCCTGACCGCTGGCAAGTTTCCTCGCTGCCCTGGCCTCCTCTTCCTCACTGTAAGATGGGCCATGTACCTGACGAGCTGTGGGGAGGGTCAGCCCAGCACCCACCTGGCTCGGGGAAAGGAGAACGCTAATATCCGGCTTCTGGTTTATTGGTGCCCATCCCAGGGAACATCAGTCCTGACAGCAAGCCGCTGGTGGTCGGGAGAAGCAGCTAGGACCTCCCCCAGCACCGAGCCCTGCACTCTGGGGCTGTTGGGGGGGGTCCCCTGGGGCCTCTGGTGAAAGGGGGACACAGTGTAGAGTGTGAACCACACAGGTCGACCTTAGAGCAGAGGAGGGCTGCAGGTGCAGGGCCAGGGGGCCCATGGAGGCTTCCTTCCCCATCTCCGCTGCGGGACAGGAGACTGCCGGCCAATTCCTCTCTCTGCGGCTTCCCAAGCTCCCTGGAGCCCCCCGACACCCGCCCACTCTGCCTTAGCCCACCCTCCATCCCAGAGTGTCCGATCCTTCTTGCCCCTCACTGGACACCCGCATCTTTCATTCCCTGACCTTCCCCGCGCCCTCTGCATCCTGCTCTCCACCCCCTGCCAACATCCCCGGTCCCCGCTTTCTCGTCCATGCGTTCCCAGCACGGCATCTCTTTGCCAATGGTCATCATGTCCCTGCAGGCCAGCCAAGTGGTGGCTTTAATGTCTCAGAAACTCCTCCTCTCCGGGTTGAGACAGGATCTGTGCCCTCCTAGAAGACCCAAAATGGCTCGAGACTCAGCCTTTCCTGAGGGACCCCGTGGAGGGTCACCCATGTGAAGATATCTGGGCTCAGCAGGAGACTCCCACATGCCACCTGAGTCCATCTAAATGGTCCTCATTGGTCACTGTGACCGGTCATTCTGTGACTCTCCACCACCTCCCCCTCTGTCCCCCACAGGGCACCACCAGTGCAAGACTCCAGCGCTAGAGAAGTTCGAGACCAGCAGGAAGCCTTCAGGCGGGATGGCACATCCCTGCATCCCTCCAGACCATGCCTTCTTCAACCAGACCAGGTCCTGCTGCTCCTGGGGCAACCTCCCCTCGCTGGTTCCTCCTCTTCTCTCCATCCTGGAGTCACTCCTCCTGCCTGTGAACCCCAGTCTCCCCAAATGTAGTTGCTTTTTACCCTTCTCCGTCTAAACCTCTCCCAGTGAGGCTTGGCAAAGGGACCATCACCTTACATGGCCATTGTGGTTTTCCGCCTAAACAAAGAACAGTTTTCTCCCGAAAAGGAATTCTGTGTTCTCATGATGCTACAAGCAGATTTCACAATTACAAACATTTCCTTCACATCCCGTGTTACTGTCTCCCTTTGCTGACTTGCTCCCCGCTGAATCCCCAGAACAAACCACAGTGAGTCACAGTAAATAATCAATTTCCATTTGCTTAATAAGTAAAGCGATGCTTTAGGATGGCTCCTTGCAGCCAACCACTGTTATTGAAACCGTATCCCACGCCTATGCCTTTGGGATAACAGACTCTCATCTGATTCCCCGCTGCGAGGCAGGGAAACAGATCTGGCAGGTCGTGTAGCTGAATCCCACCAGCATCAATCAGTGTCGTCGGTGCACATTTCTTGTGGGACTCTGGGGCTCCACACAGTCTCACTTAATCTCATTTTAAGTCATCTTAAGTCAGGGTACACAGTCTTAGTACAAACTGAGACCTAAAATTCATTAAAGGCATAATTCTTCTGTATTCTGGGATCGTACTGTTATGCTTCCAAACAGAAGCTAACCATTTCTACTGAGGTGTTGGCTTTTTCTCTCGTGTCTTCATAATATTATTTGTAACTATTATTTGAGCCCATTGTCATAGATTTGACAGCTATTAATCCTCAGCTTCTGATTTGCCATTTAATTGTGTGATGGTATAGAGAATTTAAAAGTGACTCACATTTATGTAGTTAAATCTTATTTTTCTATTTAGAAAAATTAATTTTAATTAAATTCTATTTATTCAATCATGTTCTATTTAGTTTAAAAAAAAAAGAAACAGAAGCTAACCTCCAATGATGACATTCGCATGTGTGGACACCACCCACCCTCATTCCCTCTGAGCGGACTCTGCCCTCTTCACTGATGACAAGGAGAGAGAGCTGCCAGGATTGCCTGGGTTTCTCACAGCTCCATGCTCTTCGGGGTCTAGGGTCCCTCCATGCAGAAAAGCAGGCAGGGCAGGTGTGTTTATTCTGGCTCCAACCCGTTGGCAGGAAGGTGTGGTGGGTGCTGCTCTCACACAAGCAGGCTGATTCCCATAGAAAATCCTCCCATCTCTACCCCAGCCTCTCAAGATCAAGACCCTGCAGTCTCTTCCCCTTGATCATCTCTGTGTCCAGATACTAATAGCATTATGACAAAAACATGTTTGCGAGTCCTGGTCGATTTGTTTTACTCTGTGGAATCCATGTATTTTATTTCAATTTAACATTACAAATATTCTGCATCTAGGCCCATCACTTCATGGCAAATAGATGGGGAAACAATGGAAACAGTGACAGACTTTATTTTGGGGGGCTCCAAAATCACTGCAGATGGTGACTGAAGCCATGAAATTAAAAGACACTATTTCCTTGGAAGAAAAACTATGACCAACCTAGATAGCATATTAAAAAGCAGACACATTATTTTGCCAACAAAGGTCCATATAGACAAAGCTGTGGTTTTTCCAGTAGTCATGTACAGAGGTGAGAGTTGGATCATAAAGAAAGCTGAGCACTGAAGAATTGATGCTTTTGAACTGTGGTATTGGAGAAGACCCTTGAGAGTCCCTTGGATAGCAAGGCGATCAAACCAGTCAATCCTAAAGGAAATCAATCCTGAATATTTGTTGGAAGGACTGATGCTGAAGCTGAAGCTCCAATACTTTGGCTACCTGATGCAAAGAGCCGACTCATTGGAAAAGACCCTGATGCTGGGAAAGATCGAAGGCAAGAGGAGAAGGGGACGACAGAGGATGAGATGGTTGGATGGCATCACTGACTCAATGGACATGAGTTTGAGCAAACTCCGGGAGTTGGTGATGGACAGGGAGGCCTGGCGTGCTGCAGTCCATGGGGTCACAAAGATTAGGACGCAACTGAGCGACTGAACAACAACAACTAGGCAAGAACACACTCTGAGTCTCAAAACCATAACGTAACTGAACAGTTCTGAGGCTTGAGTCCTGAACCAGGTGCCAGCAGGGTTGGTTTCTTCTGAGGCCTCTCTCCTTGGCTTGCAGGTGGCCACAAACTTTCTGTGTCCTCACGTGGCCCTTCCTCCATGGGTGTGCATCCCTAGTGTCTCTCTGTGTGTCCAGATTCCCTCTTCTTCTAAAGACACCAATCAAGTTAATTAGCACCAGAAAGACCCTATCTCCAAATACAGTCACAATTTGAAGCCCTGAGGGTCCTTAGAACTTCAACATATGAATATGCGAGGGTGGAGGAAGCAAAACGCAGCTCAGCCCCTAGCAAATATGGTGTCGTTTTCTACCACAAGCCTTCAAACACCGGTTGCTCTACTTTCTGGTTGCACAAATGTTTAGTCACTGGACATTCCCTTGTGGCTCAGCCGGTAAAGAATCCATCTGCAACACACGAGACCTGGGTTCAATCCCTGGGTTGGGAAGATACCCTGTAGAAGGGAAAGGCTACTCACACCAGTATTCTGGCCTGGAGAATTCCATGGACTGTATAGTCGGTGGGGTCACAAGGAGTCGGACATGACTGAGCAACTTTCACTTTCTTTGGAGAACAAAATGGCAACCCACTCCAGTACTCTTGCCTGGAAAATCCCATGGACAGAGGAGCTTGGTAGGTTACAGTCCATGGGGTCGTAGAGTCAGACATGACTGAGCGACTTCACTTTCTTTCTTTAGTTACTTAGTCCTGTTCAGCTCTTTGCTACCCCATGGACTGCAGTTCACCAGGCTCCTCTCTCCATGGGATTTCCCAGGCTAGGATACTGGAGTGGGTTGCCATCCCCTTCTCCATGGGATCTTCCCGACCCAGGGACTGAACCCATCTGTCCTGCATTGCACGTGGATTCTTTACCATCTGAGCCACCAGGGAAGACCTTCTAATTGTATATCCATAGGCAAACTAATCTCTCTGAATCCTAAGTTCCACCTCTTCCAAATGTAGGTAATGACCATGGTCTGTTAGGGCACAGGGAAGGATTAAATGACATACTGTGGCCAAAGTGTCTGGCAGGCATAGTGAGTGGCACATAGTAGGCACTCACATGATAGAAGCTCCTTTCCCTTTGAGCCTTTCTCTGCATCACAGATGGAGGCACCAGCCTTTAGCTTCCACCAAGAGGAGCAAGTGCCCATTGTAGCGACGATGCCAGGTTGCTATGGCACTCTCTCTCCTCCAGACGTACTGGCAATCAAGGACTCCATTAGCTTCATTGAGGTTTCTGGTCCAGAACCACTGGAGGGAAATTGCTACACTTTATTATGGTAGGAAACCTACATTCATATACTTGATCTAAAGAGGGAAATAAAAGCATTATTTTAACGTCTTGTTACAAAATGCTTGGTACTAAAATTTCTCACCTACTCAGAAGTCACTGAAGGGTTGCAGTAACCCTTCTGGTTATTTTTCCTCATTTCCACTTCTCTGTTACTATTTTTAAGGTGATTTCGATGTTTTCAGCTTTTTTTTCTTCTCTTGGCTAAATATATTCCCAACATTAACATATTTTCACTTAGCAGATTTATATTTATCACCATTATTTATGTCCATCTACTCTTCTGCTTTTATAAATTGAGAAAAGAGGGCTTTCTTTTAACTAGCTAAAATTACTTTAAAATTTCAACTCTATTTTTTTTTTCATTTTTACCCTATTTTCTCCATCCTCCTACTTCGCTTTCCATTTACTCTAAGTGGACAGAAGACTTGGAGAAAAATCAAAGTATCATTTTATAAATGGTACAGTTTCTCCTCTGCCCTTAACCAGTGAGAGGAACTATACACGCCGGTTTGCCTGCTCGCAGAATCTCATTACTCCTTGTGATGTATTCAGTCTTACTGCCACCTTTTAATACATCCATTCTGCCTGGGCTTTCAAGACCTTCATTACTTCAATACATTTAGTTTCACATGTTCCGCCTGGAAGGGCTCCAGCCTTCCTGTTCTCACAAATATGAATTCAATTCTGGTGATTGCTCAGTGGACACACCCGCTGAATAGCCACCTGAGCCTTCCAACGGCGTTTACAGAAGGCTCCGGTTAAGACCTAGTGAACGGAATGGTGGTTCCTGCAACCAGTGGAATTTTGTTCTAGAGGGCAGCGGAGGGCCTCTTCAATCCTGGGCTTCTCACACAGTGCCTCACTCTCCCAATTATTAAGCTGATGCTTGTTTAACCCCAGTGCCTGGAGGGCCTCTTCAATCCTGGGCTTTTCACACAGTGCCTCACTCTCCCAATTAAGCTGATGTTTGTTTAACCCCAGCCTGTGTGTGCTCAGTCGCTTCAGTCGTGTCCAACTCTTTGTGACCCCATAGACTGTAGCCCACGAGGCTCCTCTGTCCTTGGGATTTCCCAGGCAAGAAGACTGGAGTGCGTTACCATTTCCTTCCACAGAGGATCTTCCCAGCCGAGGAATCAAACCCGCGTCTCCTACACTGTAGGTGAATTCTTTACGACTAAGCCACAGGCCAATAGAGGAGACATAAGGGACAAGGGTTCAGTCCCCGGATCGGGAAGATCCCCTGGAGGAGGACATGGCAACCCACTCCAGTATTCTTGCCTGGAGAATCCCAAGGACAGAGGAGCCTGGAGGGCTAGAGTCCCTGGGGTCACAAAGAGTTGGACATGACTGAAATGACTTAGCATGCATGCATGCTGGGAAGCCCCATTTCACCCCAGAGATCTTCAATAATCCATTCTGCTTTCATAGTCAAATACTGTCAACTTTTAAAGGTACACAGCAGCTTGATTTTCCTTCAGAAAGAGTGAGAAATTAATTATTGAATTAAACAATATTAAACCAAAAATTGCAAAACTCAGCTTGGAAATGAAAATCTCTTAGTAGGGACATGTAACCCCAGGGAGGTAAACTGGAGAACTGAGAAATAAGCTCTTGGAGTTTTGCTTATGATTTGAATAACTATGTGTCGGTCAACGCAGAATTTGGAGGATGTGGCACCAAGTGCATAGGCAGTTTATCTCATGCTCCTAGGCGTGATGGAACTACATCTTCACACCATCCCACATGGGTCTCCACATGCATGCCATTGACTTGCAGTCCAATTTGACTATCAACATTCATGAGTGAATGAGTAGTCCAGTGTAGTACAGTAAGGTAAGAATCACTCCATTCCTCTGTATAGGTAAGCAAGGGCCTCCATTCGACAGAAGCTCAGAATCTATACCTTTTCCCTTTTTGAACAATAGGCTGAGACCCAAAGAGATGTCATAGCATCTCACTGAGGTGCTGAGTGAGACATCTCACTGAGACAAGACCATTTCTGACCATTGTTTTCCTTCTATAACTAAAGTCCATCTCCTGAGTGGTATTGCCTGGTGGATGGAGTGCCTCCCCGGCTCTTTCACCAACTGAGTTATCTGGGTTACCCCGTCTGTCCCAACTCTTTCCTCATCCATATAGCGGGGAGAAAGTGCCTGCTGTACACCCCTGCCTCACTAAAGGTTGGGGAGGGGGGTCCTTGGATGAGACTGTGAGTACAGTGGAAACGTAAGCCAACGCTGAATGCCAGTGATGGACATTATTTTATAGCATCTTCTCCTTGTGACAATGGACAGCTAATCAAAGTGATGTTTCTTTCATAATTTTGGTACAATTGATATTTTCTAGGAAAACTTCCTCCTGGTGTCTCTGGATTCTTTGCTTCATGTTGAAAATCCCGGATCATGGCAAGGATGTGTGTTGGCCAGTGAGTACTGAATTTCCAGGTCACTGTACCATAACCTGGAAGCCAGAGAAGTTACAAAACAAAACCTCTGGGTGGCCACGGCACCAGCGCCACCCCAGGGGACAGCCACACAGGTAAAGCATCCTGGAGGACGTCGGGTTTTTGTTGCAGGCAGCCACAGACAACTTGCTACCACAAGCTGCCGCGCGATTGCAATGCGTTTACTAAAAAGCAGGGTTTCTTTGGGGCTGTGAGTCACTGTTCAAAAATCTTTGTTTTCCTTTGTGTACATGCAAAATGAGATGATCTATTTATGCCTTATTCTGAACATTCTAGAAGAGCGGAGCCCATGGGAGGCATTTTCCTGCCCCATCCCCTAGCTTTTGGATTCTTCTGTTTTAGCTCATTGTTTCCAGCTTGTTAGTTTAGAAAGCCTACATTCCTCCATGGGAACTGAGTGGCTGCTATACCCACTTCTCACCTGTCAGGTTGGCAAAAATTCCCAAGTTTGACAACGCACTCTGTTGGCAAGGTTGTGGAAAACAGATACTCTCATACACTGCTGATGGGAATGTAAACATGGCGTGACACTAATGAAAGGGAATTTGGCAATATCCAAAAACTCTACCTATTCATTTGCCCTTAAACCCAGCAATCCCTAGTTATTTATCCTAAAGATATTAGGAAAGTGAAAATGTTAGTCGCTCAGTTGCATCCAACTTCTTTGTGACTTCATGGACTGTAGTCTGCCAAGCTCCTCTGTCCATGGGATTCTCCAGGCGAGAATACTGGAATGGATTGCCAGTTCCTTCTCCAAGGGGATCTTCCCAGCTCAGGGACTGAACCCAGGTTTCCTGAATTTTAGGCAGATTCTTTACCATCTGAGCCACCAGGGAAGCATATTTATCCTAATTTACCTCCAACAATATAAAAATACAAATGTACAAGGTTGTTGATTGCAGTATGGCTTATAGTTGTAAGATATCGGACACTACCAAAACGCCCATGCTAGGAAATTGTCTCAGCAAACTCTGGCACGTACATACAATGGAATACAATGCAGCTATGAAAAAAAAGAGGCACATGCTTGTATTTCCCTGTTCTGTCGGCTGAGAGAGCCTAGAAGCATGACTCTTCAGTAGGAAGTTATTTCCCAGATCTTGGTGTCTAATACCATTCTCCAATAAAAGGAACAAGCGCTTCTTGGAGACATGGCTGATTCTAGCATTGAAGTAGGAACTACACAAAACAAATCTGAAACATCTTGTATTGCCTGAAAGTAATGAAGAATGTGGGGGGGGGGGGGAATGCAATGTTTTGGGTATATCAAAGAAGCATAGGGACCAACTGAAAGGGTTCCCTGTGACCAAGTCTGGAAAAAAATGAGCAATAAAGTGTTATTCTTTAGTCATCCAGTCATGTCTGACTCTGCAACCCCAGGGACTGCAACACACCAGGCCTCTTGTCCCTCACCATCTCCTGAAGTTTGCCCAAGTTCATGTCCATTGCATTGGTGGTGCCATCCAGCCAGCTCACCCTCTGACACCATCTTCTCCTTCTGCCCTCAATCTTTCCCAGCACCGTGGATTTTTCCAGTGAGTCAGCTGTTCCCATCAAGTAACCAAAATACTGGAGCTTCAGCTTCAGCATCAGTCCTTCCAGTGAGTATTCAGTGTTGATTTCCTTTAAGATTGACTAGTTTGATCTCCTTACTGTCCAAGGGACTCTCGAGAGTCTTCTCCAGCACCCCAGTTTGAAGGCATCAATTCTCCGGCACTCTGCTTTCTTTATGATCCAGCTCTCACAAGCATATGTGACCATTGGGAAGACCATAGCCATGACTATACAAATGTTTGTCAGCAGAGTGTGTCTCTGCTTTTCAATACACTGTCTAGGTTTGTCATAGCTTTCCTGCCAAGAAGCAATTGTAAATAAAATATACAATAAAATATTGTAGTATTTATAATCGTATTGGGTTATATAACTCAAGTATAAAATAAATATCCTTGAGTCCATATTGTATAAATAAACAATTCTCTAAGTAAATAAGGGGGAAGAAGAGACAAATCTCCCATGGGGAGGAATTCCAAATAATTATGGAAATATTTTCAAAGCAGGGAGTAGGAAGGGAACATAATCCTTCATTCCTTAAGTATGGGCCTTGCATGGTGATTTCCTTCTGGAGAGCACAGTATTAAAAGGGGAAAAGAGTCATTTAACAAAGGAGAAACCCAACACTACCTTAAGCAGGTGATCAAGGTTAACATCATCAATAATAAGCTGTGTTGATGGAATGTACCCTCGATTAGATATGAAAAGAATGATGCTTCATCTCTCTGGTTAGTCGATAGTTTCAGTGCAATCCCGATCTAAAGCCCGGGATGATTTTTAGTAAAAATTGTCAAACTTATTCTAATATTCTAGTGGAAATGGAAAGGACCTAGAATATCCGAAACAACTTTGAAAAGGAACAAAGTTGGAGGAATAATACTTCCTGGGTTTAAGACTTACTACATGGAACCCTTGTACACTGTTGATGGAAATGTAAATTGGTTCAGCCACTGTGGAAAATAGTATGGAAGTTCCTTAAAAATCTAAAAGTAGAACTACCCTATGATCTAGCAATTCCACTCCTAGGTAGATATCTGAAGAAAATAAAAACGCTAATTTGAAAAGATAGATGCGCCCCAATAGTCACAGCAGCATTATTTACCATAGAGAAGATTTGGAAGCTACAAAAATGCCTATCAATGAATAGGTAAAGAGGATGTGATAAATAAATGTTATATTATATAATAGAATATTATTACTCAGCCATAAAAAACATAAAAAATTAGCTTTTGCAACAACTTGCATGGACCTGGAGGGTATTATGCTTAGTGAAATAAATCAGACCAAATAAAAAGCAAATACTGTATGATATCGCTTATGTGTGGAATTAAAAACTACAGCAAACCAGTGAATATAACAGGAAAGAAGCAGACCCACAGACACAGAGAACAAGCCAGCCGTTAGCGGTGGGGAGCGGGAAGTGGGCAGGGGCGCGATAGGCATGGGGGCTAAGAGGTACAAACTTCTGTGTGTAGAATAAATAAACTACGAGGATATATCGCACAGCACGTGGAACATGGCCAATGTTTTATAATAATTTTAAATGGGAGTAAAACCTATAAAAGTTTTGAATCCCTATGTTGGACACCTGAAACTGAGAAAATACTATAAATCAACTACAATGAGAGAGACAGATAAGACAAGTGGAAGGCCTCTCACTCACAGGACAATGCTGAGAGCCAGCTGGTAGCCATGGAGGGAAGCCGGATTGAAAAACCACCATTTTGCAACCGTCATGCAAAGACTGGATTGGACGGGAATCAACGATGAATGGGCAACAACGGGTCGGTGAGGATGCGGAGTGACAGCAGCTCTCATTCATCGCTGCTGGTAACGCAAAATCGGACAACCACCCCATTGACCCAAAGGAGATGAAAACTTACCCCACACAAAACCGACCTGTGGATGTCTATAGCCATATTATTCATGATCGCCAAAACTGGAAGCAACAAAAATGTCCTTTTATGAGGTTGGTGGATAAATTAACGGTGGTCCATCCAGACAGTGGAATATCACTCAGAAGTAAGAAGAAATGCACTAACTAGTCACAGAGAGGGGTGAAAGAAGCTTAAACACACATTTCTTAGCAAAGGAAGGCAGTCTGGGAAAAGCGACATATCTTATGATTCCAACTATATGACACTCTGGAACGGGCAAAACTATAAAGACGATAAAAAGATCAAAAGATGCCAGGAGTTGGATGCCAGGAAGCAGAGGGTATTCGGGGGTAAAGCAGAAAGAACCACCAGCATGATACTGTATCAGTGGACACATGACACAACACCTTTGTCAAAGCCTATCCCACTGTGCAACATGAAAAATGAGCCTCAAGGCCAGCTATGGGCATTAACTAATAACTGCATATCAATATTGATTCATTAACTGCAACAAACATGTGCACTAATGCAAGATGTTACTCACAGAGTCACAAAGGAGAGAAGGAGGATGTGGAAACTCTGCATGATTTTTATGTAAATCTAAATGTACATAAACTTTTATGTAAATCCAAATGTGTTCTAAAGTATGAAGTCTATTAATTTTTAAAGATTTTAAAAATCAATCTGGCTCACAGTAGGTAATCTGGGCAGTCATGATGTCAATTTATTAATTTACAATGATGGAGAGTTATATTAAATTGAACAACATAATGAATCACGAAATAGATATTGGAACATTCTCTCTCTAGGCCGATCTGCATAATAAGTGAATTAGAAAGCTGGCGGGCAGGCAGCCAGGGAGGGCGGGGGGAGGGGGTGGTATCTGGGAAAACCCGGGGCCCACCCTCCTGCATTGTTTTCCGTTGTTGGCTGCGCGGGGCTTCTCTCCGTTGAGCATGCTGGATTCTCATGCAGTCCCCAGTTTTTCTAGTTGTCATGCACAGACAGGCTCAGTGGTTGCAGCACACAGGTTTAGCTGCCCCACAGCCTATGGGATCTTAGTTCTTGGACCAGGGATCAAATGCAAGTCCCTTGCACTGAAAGGTGCATTCTCTATCACTCGACCACCAAGAAAGTCTCCCTCCTGCGCTCTTGCCAGTCTGGCCAGTCTGGGGTCACGTGGCTCAGAAGCTAGTCTACAAATTAAAGCCTAGTGAGAAGTTCCTGGGGTCTTCATGGACCTCTGTGACAAGAGCGCAAGGGCCCCAGAGAGCCACCCTAGAAAGTGGGCCTAAAGCAGGGGCAAGAACTTCCTTTATTTGGGGGTTTTCCCGCCCTTGAGGTCCATACACACTGAAATTCACAGGCGCCAAGAACATGTTTTCAAAGTTCATTGCAAAGTGTGTGTCTGCCTGAATGTACCCTTGTCTGGAAACAGTGCCTACTGCCCCCCTTTAGAGTTTCAAAGGGGTTCTTAAAGACTCCCACATCTGCCCCTGCCTCACTCTGGGACCTGTAGACAATGATCCAGCCCCTTACTCACAGAGCGATTTCATACCGACAAGCACCCATGGAGCCTGCGTGGATAAGTAAGAGCATTTGATGCAAGCATGGCAGAGGATCGCGGTCATTCCTGAGTCTTTTTCAGTATGCAGGAAAGAAACATGGGACCACACAGAGAATTCTCTAGAAAAGAAAACATGGTTTTCTGTGGATGTTTCTGCTATGAAGTGTTGGAACACTGTAGGGCACTCCCAGCTCCACTTGTGTGCAGGCGTGACTGCACACACACTCTACCATGGACACCTTTTCTAGAACCAAGATCTGGCATTGGGAATTCATGTTATTCCTGTTAAGGATGAAAACTTTTGAGATGACAGTTCTGATGTTGGAATCAAGGTATTTTTAGAAACTGGGTTACTGATTTCTTTAAAAATCTGGGATGTTACATGAAAATTGCAGTGTTTTCATCTCTAAGAGATCTTCTGGAAGCTATCTTTTTCTGAGAAATGTATAATTTCAGAAAAGGGATGAATCATTTTCTAGACAGAGGTATGCTTGGGATAAAACCATGGCAAAGAATTGTCTACACTGTGAGCCTCTTTCTTTTGTTCAGGGATCTTTGGGCGTCTAGCTGGTTTTATTGCTGACAAATGTTGCCTTTGCTGTTTCCCTGCACACTTGCCATGTGGAGGAGGCTTTCTTCCTTAGCTGAACAGGTGCCAAGCAAGACTGATTAACAGAGTCTTAGCAGGTTTTACTCCTGATTGAATTTTGCATTTGCTCCTAGAACTCCAACACAATAATAAGGATATTTGCTTTGTATACTTACTGTATAGCCAATGATTAAACCTAACCTTCCCTGGTTGCTCAGAGGGTAAAGCGTCTGCCTGCAAAGCGGGAGAGCTGAGTTCGATCCCTGGGTTGGGAAGATCCTCTGGAGAAGGAATTGGCAATCCACTCCGGTACTCTTGCCTGGAAAATCCCATGGACAGAGAAGCCTGGTGCAGGCCACAGTCCATGGGGTCGCAAAGAGTTGGACATGACTGAGCAACTTCAGTTCACTAATGATTAAACCAATATTGTAAAATAAAAGTGCTTGTTGGAAGCAGGTCTGGGCCTCACACTTCTAGCATGGAAGGGATCTGATAACTTCCCCCAGCATATCCAGGGAGTTCAGGGTTTAGATGCTGTTGGTCAAAGATGAACTAAACCCTTCCAGTTGCTATCCACTACAGTGTAATAAATTATCAGAAATTTAGCAGCACAAAACAACACATATTTATTATCTCAGAGCATCTCTAGCCCAAGAGTCTGGCCACAGCTTATCTGAGTCCTCTGATCAGGGTCTTGCAAGACTACAAGACTACAATCAAGGTGTTGGCCAGGGCTGGGCTCTCATCTGAAGGCTTGACTGGGGAAGTATTCCCATCCATGCTCATATGGTTGTTGGCAGGAATCAGTTCTTTACAGGTTGCTGGGCTGAGGGTCTCAGTATTACGCTGACTGTTGGAGAAAGGTAGCCCTGAGATCCTCACCACAGAGGCCTCTTTCATGGATTGTCATCAAAGCCAGCAAGAGAGGATGATAGAGCACATCTGTTAGCAAGATAAAGCCCACAGTCTCTTGAAAGCGAATCACAAAGGTGACACCCCATCATTTTAGCCACGTTCTATTGTTGTATGAATATCATGAGGTCCAGCCCATACTCACAAGGAGGAAATTACACAATGGTGTGCATAGGAGGAGATGGAAACCCTCAAGGGTCACCTGAACCACACCTACCAAAATTGTATCTCTTCGCAAAGAACTTTTCAAGTTCCAAGTTCCTAAAACTTGCCATTTAGTGTAGGATGGCTCTGCCCAAGACCAGGATGCAAGAAACAGCAATGAACGCTGTGGCAGCTGTAGAAATAAGCCGTTATGATCTCAAGCCACAAGGAGTGTAGTTGACCGAAGGCCCCAGATGGATCCACCATCACGTCCCCATGGAGGCCGCACTTGCTACCCAGCTGCTCCCAGACAAGGCCTGAGTACCAGGGGAAGATATCACTTCATGCCCACTCCTGGCAGATATTAAACTCTTACAGCTGGTGACCTTTTTAAAGATATATATTCTTTTCTTAAATTTACTTATGTATCCATTGGCCATGCTGGGTCTTCGTTGCTACCCTCAGGCTTTCTCAAGTTGTGGCCTGCAGGGCTTATTCTCTAACTGTTGTGTGCAGGCTTCTCGTTGAGGTGACTTCTCTTGTTGCGCAGCACAGGCTCTAGAGTGTGCAAGCTTCGATAGTTGTGGCACACTGGCTTAATTCCCCACAGCATGTAGGATCTTCCTGAACCAAGAATCATACCCATGTCTCCTGCATTGCAAGGCAGAATTCTTAACCACTGGACCACTAGGGAAGCCCCAACCCAAGTTGACTTTCGGTTCAACGACTCCCCTTCAGCCTGGCCAAGCCATTCTTGTAATGACACTGTAGAAAGACTCTTCCCACCCTACCCTTCTTCTTTCCTTCTCTCCTTCCCCAAGTCAGACCTTCCTATGGTCCACAGGTTCTCCAGCATCCTCCTGGCCCCTTCCTTTTTATCCTTTACAGGTGTTTCCCCACTATGTATACTTTGCATGTCTAATCCCACCTTGGCATTTGCGGGCCCAGCTAACACAAGGATCCAAGGAGAAAACAATCAGTTTTAATATTTAGGGGCCAGAACATTTGAGGCTTGATACAATCTCATTTTGGGTATAGTGCTCAGAAATATAGATAGAGCTTCCCTGGTGGTTCAGACCATAAAGAATCTGCCTGAAATATGGGAGACCTGGGTTCAATCCCTGGGTCGGGAAGGCCCCCTGGAGAAGGGAATGCAAACCCACTCCAGTATTCTTGCCTGGAGAATCTCATAGACAGAGGAGCCTGGCGGGCTATAGTCCATAGGGTCGCAAAGAGTCAGACACGACTAAACAACTACATTACGCTACAGTGCTCAGAAAGGAGAAACTTACCTACCCATCTGGTCTAAAATATTCCCTGACACCTATGGAAATACACAGAGATCCGTTACAGCAGAGGCTAGAGCTGTGCCCACAGCCCGGGCGATGACACTGCTGACATCCTGAATTTCTGGAGGCAGTGACTCCTGGACTTTGCCTTTCTTGACCACAGCAAGTGTGCATGTGTTTCCTGGGTAGCCAAGGTGAGAAGGGCAAGTGTTTTACCCCCAGCTCCAACACTCAGGTGTCAGAACCATCTTGCTTCAGGACTCTTTGCAGTATCTTTTTTCTTCTTTTTCCCTTGTGCTGAGTCTTCATTGCTGTGGACGAACTTTTTCTAGTTGTGGCAAGCAAGGGCCACGCTCTAGCTGCGGTGCAGGGGCTTCTCTTGGTGCAGAGCACCGTCTCTAGGCACAGGGGCTCAGGAGTTGCTGTTTCTGGGTCCTAGCACACAGGCTTAATAGTTGTGGGACACGGGCTTATCTCTGCACAGCCTGTGGGATCCTCCTGGACCAGGGATCAAACCTATGTCTCCTGCCCTGGCAGGCAGATTCTTTACCGCTGAGCCGCCAGGGAAGCCCCCTTTCCAGTCTCTTGAGCACCTTTGTCCCCCTGTCAACATAGCCTGGACCAGAGAGCACCCGCTGCAGCCCTCCCCTCCTCACCCTGCGGGAACCATGCGTGCTGTCTTCCAGGTGCAAGGACTCCACGCCAGGCTCACTCATCTTCAGGTGCATGGTCTCCAGGAGCCATGAAGAGCTCTAGGGCACATCTGGGACGACTGGCATCCTGGCCAGGAGGCGGAGAGAACTAGAAGCCTTGTTCCACTGGTGCAGAGCCAGAAGCGCTGACCTGACCTCAGGATGAAAGGCCCCTTAATTAGCCATAACACGAACAGTAGAGCCCCTTAGCATGCCATAGCAGGTTTCACCATAAGGCGGACTTTGTACCCCAAGCTCCTGCAAACTGGGTGGGCTGGTTACAATGGCATTGTTTGCCTTTTCCTAGTAGACAGGCCTCTAGATTTAGCAACAGAGCTCACTCTCTTACGCATATTTATCTCTGACCACATGCTGGGCTGGCAAATGGCCAGAGTTCTTCCCTGTGAGTCAGCACCCCAAAGAAGACTCTGGTTCCAACCTCTAGCTCTCAACTTCAATCCTGATTGAGCCAGGGCTTTCAGACCCAGTATCTGAGATGCCTAACTTGACCTCTTTGCATAATTCCACTGTTAAAAGTAATTTTTTCATCCCAACCCAGAACTAAAATAAACAAGAAGTCCTAATCAATTCCACATTTAAACAAATTGAAAAATAAATTATATCCATGTATTACAAAACAACAAGAGGAAAGAAACCCTTCTAAAAATTGTGAATGAGTTAACTAATAAAGCATCAGCTCTTCTATTTTGATTTTACTTGTAAGGAATGTAAGTTACCTTATAAAACCTGTGTAACAATTCTGAAAAAATTTGTGCAATCATTCAGCAAATGTTCTGAAACTACGTTCCAGGATCTGTTCCAGGTATTCAGGATGCAGTGATAGAAAAAAAAAAAAATGAAAAATGAAGAAAAATCCTAGAGTCATGAGAATCACAGGAACGAAGGCTTGGACTGGGCTGAATTAGAAAGCTCAAGTGATACTAGGAGATTTCAAAAAGACTTATTAACACATATTAATATCTCCTTAAAAATACTTTTCAGATTGACATTTGTGATGATGCCACTGACTTCCAAACATAACATAGAATAGAAAGGGCCTACTATGCTGGTATTCACATTTCCTGGTACATATTCTACGAAAAACTACCCTTCAGTCTCAATTCCGAATGAAACAAGTAAGGTCAAAAATATCAGGATAGGGTTAAGGAATTTCTAGCACTGTCTTTTCAGACATAGCGCACGTGCCTTGGGTTGTTAACCTCCGGGTTAGGACCAGTCCCTAACTCGGCAGTTTGCAAGGCTGGTAACAGTTCTGAGAGATGGATTGCCTTCTCTCGTGACGAGGCGGCCGTCGCCCTGGCTCTGACCTCCTGACGTCCATGCCTGCCCCTGCTCCTCTGCCGCTAGTATAGACACCATAAACAGAGCCGCCTTCATGGACACGGGATCACACAGAGACATACCCTCAGACGGGGGCCTTGCCTGGGGTTTAATGCTCTGGGGTCGTTCGAGTTAAAATTCTTCATATTTTTCTCTTTGAGTTTGTGTTTTACAAATGAAGTCCAATGGGACAATGAAGTGTGTACTGCCCACCTCCCTCCCCTACCTGCCCTACCAAAAGATTCTCAGCCATTTTCTCCTCCAACCCCCCAACTGCACTCGGGGACCTGGGCACAGGTAGCAAATACGCCCCACACACTGAGTCAGTGGGGGGGCCAGGCACTGGGGATGTCTGCACTTTCTTCACGAGCATCCCTATCTCTGATGTTAAATACCAAATAAAAAACATGATGACATATATAGAGAGAGAATACAGAAGGAAGAAAAGCTTTTCCCTTGCCTTGTGAGCAAGATGCTCCAGTTTTTCATTTGGTGTGAGATCCTGAAAGTTATGTAGCCCACCCTGGCCATTAGCACCCCAAAGTCTATTTCCTTATCTCCCTCACAACTTAGAGGCAGCCAGCCCCACAGAGCAGATCTGACCTATACAACCAGCTTGCCACCAGCTCCTTGAGGACCAGAAATGTTTGTCTTATTCTGTGTTAATTTCCTGGTATAGAAGAGCAAGCCGGTGTTCAGTAATATTGGATAGAATTAACATTCAGTTCAGTTCAGTTGCTCAGTCGTGTCCGACTCTTTGTGACCCAAGTACATTATATCCACAAGTCCTGTCTCTTTGTCTGCGTCTCTATTCTTGCATTGGAAAAAGGTTCATCTGTACCATTTTTCTAGATTCCACATATATTCATTAATATTTGTTTCCCTCTTTCTGACTTACTTCACCCTGTATGACAGACTCTAGGTCCATCCGTGTCTCTACAAATGACCCTATTTCGTTCCGTTTAGTGGCTGAGTAATATTCCCTTGTATATCTGCACCTCATCTTCTTTGTCCATTCACCTGCCATTGGACAGTTAGATTGTTTCCGTGTCCTGTACGCCGCAGGGGAAGGAGAGAGCGGGACGAACTGGGAGATGGGGGTTGACGCATATACGCTAACACAGGTAAAAGAGATACCCAGTGGGAAGCTGCTGTAAAGTACAGGAAGCTCAGCTCTGTGCTCTGTGATGACCTAGGGGGTGGGAAGGAGATCCAGCAGGGAGGGGCCATATGTATGCCTACGGTTGACTCACTTCCTGGTACAGCAAAAACTAACACAACACCATCAAGCAATTATACTCCAGTTTAAGACAATCAAGTGTATTACGTGTCTGTGTGCTTGGTAACTGTTTCATTCAAGTCCCTGCATCACCGTTTTCTTATTGATCTGTCAAACCATGAGGGTGATGTTATCATCCAGTATCGTTCGATCAGGTTCTCCTTTTAATTCTCACGCACTTTCTATACTAAGTAGCTGTGTTTGGTACGTAACAGCTTCTATGACAAATGCATCTGGGTTGTACCTTTTCTTAATATAAAAATCTTTTTCCACAGTGGAATATTAAATATGAGCCTTAAAAAAGAAGGGAATCCTTGGTGAAAGGACTCAAAGGTGCAGTCACGTAGGATGGATGTGTCTAGAGCGCTCATGTAGAGCATGATGACTCATAGGTAATTCGGTCTTATGTACTGGAAATTTGCTCATTTAGATCAAATTTCAGGCGCCCTCGCGACACACACCAGTGTGAGGAGAAGACGCGTTGACTACCTTGACTTTAGTAATTGTCAATAGTATATGTGTGCCAATCACCATGCTGTCTGCTCTAAATATATATGCTTTATTAAAAACATAAAATAAAAAAGAAGGAAAATCTGGTTTTTGCAACAACACAGATGAACCCAGAGGACACTATGTGAAGTGAAATGAGCAAAACTCTTTTCAAACTGCACTCCCGGCGTTTGCTGCAAAAACTGATTGATGCCAGAGCCTGAAATAAATCTATCGGACCTATTTGGAATATATAGATGGATATGTTCAATTAATCAGCCCCCTCCACTCAGCGTGAACTTGCAGATGCTGACTCTTCCTGGAGTTGGTTGTAAAATGATTGACACTAGGGAGAAGGAAGATGGTTATTAAATGGCCCTGGAGGCCGGCACAGGGTCGTCCTGCATTACGTCTGAGCCTGCTTGATTGTCACGACCCCAACTGGGAGCCTGTGATTCCCACAGCACCAGCCACAGCTGCCCAGCTCCGCCAACACCACTCCACTTCAAGCCGTCAGAGATTCTGAGGCTGCAGCTACCTGACATCAAAATAGCCTATCAGATTCAAAAAATAATAAGCAAAACAATGATAAGCAAAACAGCCTTTGGAGAAGCTGTGGTTTGTATTTTTTTTTCCTCCCATTTAACTGGCTGTTTTGTCCACTGACATCTCTAGAGCCTCCATAAATAAAAGATGCTAGTTATATAATGGCTTTTTTGTCCTGGGAATGACTTCATGGATAAGGGTGATTGACGCTTCCATGGGTCTTGGATCGGCAAGGATGTAATTAAGAAGCCAGCTGATGCGGGCTGACAAATCCTCCTCTCACTTTAGAACACTGATGCATGGAATAAATTTCACTCCTGGCATTTAAACCAGCTTCCGAATTAACCATTTCCTTCATCCGCCCTCTTCTTTTCAGCACTTGCCTTTCCCTTGCGTCTTTAGACGTCAGCTCCAACAGTGCTCTCACTGAAGCCTTAAGGGCTTATCTACTAAGGGCTTATTTTTGACCATTATTCATCTGTTTGGAAATCTATATCTTTAACTTATTTGTTGTTTCACAAAATAAAACCTGCTCACGATTTAAATAAATCAAAATACTAAAAAAAGACTACATAAAAAGGCAATAAATAAAGATTATAGCAAAAGGCTGCAGGGGCTTTCCTGGTGGCTGAATCGGTAAAGAATCTGCCTGCAAGGCAGGAGACCTGGATTTGATCCCTGGTTTGGGAAGATCCCCTGGAGAAGGCAATGGCACCCCACTCCAGTATTCTTGCCTCCGTATGTTATTTAAACCAAGCAGGTCTTATTTTGTGAAACAACAAGTAATTTAAAGATATAGATTTCTAAACAGATGAATAATCACCAAAAATAAACCCTAGTAGATAACCCCTTAAGGCTTCAGTGAGAGCGCTGTTGGAGCTGATGTCTAAAGATACAAGGGAAAGGTAAGCACTGAAAATCCCATGGACAGAGGAGCCTGGCGGGCTGCAATCCACGGGGTCGCAAGAGTTGGACACAGCTTAGTGACTAAACTACCAAAGCAAAAGTCTCGACTTTTTCTCCCCAACTTTTGCTCCAAAGACTCCACCACTTAAGCTTTTGTTCTTTTCTTCTGATGGTTAGTCCCTCTGTATGTTATTCCTCATGGCAACCCACTCCAGTGTTCTTGCCTGGAGAACCCCAGGGACAGGGAGCCCGGCGGGCCGCCGTCTATGGGGTCACACAGAGTCGGACACGACTGAAGCGGCTTAGCAGCAGCAGCATGCTATTCCTCTCTGTATACCTTTCAGTTCTAACGGATTTTTTGTTGTTTGAGGGTGTGTTTTTTGGCCGCACCATGCTACGTGTGGGATTTTAGTTCCCTGATCAGGGATTGAACCTACACCTTCTGTGTTTAGAAGCGCAGAGTCTTAACCGCTAGACCACCAGGGGAATCTCTACCATTCAATTCTGATATATCTATTGACTTTTCCATTTCTCTTGGCCATCTGTTATGTTGTGTCTCATTCCATCAACACCCCTACTTCCCCGCTTTGGATATAGTCATATCACTATTTTTAGTCTCTCACAACACATCACTGCCCAACTAACCTCTCCCACTCTTAACTCTGTGGCAGCATCTGCTTCCCAAAGACCCAATTAACACAACTTCCCAGAGTATCTGAGAAGCAGGCAATAGTATGCGGGTTGAATAGGATAATTCAATGTCATAAAAATCTCAGTTCTCCTCAAGTTAATTTATAAATAAATGAATATTAATAAATACTAATAAATATAAATTTTGTTTAATTAAAATAATAAATAGAACTTGATAAATATTAAATAATATCAACCAGCAGTTTTATGAAGCTAGAAAACTGACACCGATGACCATGTGGAAAATTAAATGTGCAAGAATAGGAAGAAAAACACAAGGACAAAAATCTATGGTAGGGCCTCACTCTCCACATGTGAGGACACCCTGAAAGGTCGCTGTCGTGCTAGGGCACGAATAGGGTGGATGGGCAGGTGGAATCAAATGAAACGTCCAGAAACAGACCCAAGTACGTATGGAAATTTGGTGTGTGAAAAAGTTAGTATTTCAGATTGCCTGGGGAAAATGAACTTTTTAATAAAGTGCTAGGACAACTAAGTTCAGTTCAGTAGTTCAGTTGTGTCCGACTCTTTGGGACCCCATGGACTACAGCACACCAGGCTTCCCTGTCTGTCACCAACTCCCAGAGCTTGCTTGAACTCATGTCCATTGAGTTGGTGATGCCATCCAACCATCTCATCCTCTGTCGTCCCCTTCTCCTCCTGCCTTCAGTCTTCCCCAGAATCAGGGTCTTTTTCAATGAGTCCGTTCTTCGCATCAGGTGGCCAAAGTACTGGAGCTTCAGCATCAGTCCTTCCAATGAATATTCAGGGTTGATTTTCTTTAGGACGGACTAGTTGGATCTCCCTTCAGTCCAAGGGACTCTCAAAAGTCTTCTCCAACACCACAGTTCAAAAGCATCAATTCTTCAGCACTCAGCTTTCTTTATGGTCCAATTCTCATCCATACATGACCACTGGAAAAACCATAGCCTTGACTAGATGGACCTTTGTTGGCAAAGTAATGTCTGCTTTTTAGTATGCCATCTAGGTTGGTCATAGCTTTTGTTCCAAGGAGCAAGAGTCTTTTAAGTTCGTGGCTGCAGTCACCATCTGCAGTGATTTTGGAGCCCAAGAAAATAGTCTGTCACTGTTTCCTTTGTTTCCCATCTATTTGCCATGAAGGGATGGACTGGATGCCATGATATTAGTTTTTTGAATATTGAGTTTTAAGCCAACTTTTTCACTCTCCTCTTTCACTTTCATCAAGAGGCTCTTCAGTTCCTCTTTGCTTTCTGCCATAAGGGTGGTGTCATCTGCATATCGGAGGTTATCGATATTTCTCCCAGCAATCTTGATTCCAGCTTGCGCTTCATCCAGCCCAGCATTTCACATGATGTACTCTGCATGTAAGTAAATAAGCAGGGTGACAATATACAGCCTAGCATAACCAAGTAACTATTGGGAAAAGATAAAACCAGATACAAATCTCACACCGTATGCCAGAGTAGACTCCAAGTGGATCTAAATGTACAAACATGAAGCCGTGTACATGCAAACAGAATAATTCTCTTTAACCACAGTGGAGTAAAAGGCTTGGTAGCTATGATACAAGATGGAAAAACAATGAAAGTAAAGAATGATAAACTTGGCTCCATAAATTTTTTTTTTTAACTTTTGTACAGAAAAAAAAATCACCATAAGTAAAACTAAAGGACAAGTGACATTTACGGTTACTCACAAGATACATGAAAGACAAGAGGTAATATCCCTATTATAAAGAATTCTTAATAACTGAAAGGAAAGTTACCAAAAACCTTATAGAAAACGGGCAAAAGGCATATACAACAAACGTGTTGTCATTTATGAAAATGACAACTAACGTGATAATGTTTTCAGTCTCACCCATCAGAGAAATACAAATTAAAACTACCCAGAGATTTCATTTCTCATCTATCAGATTAACAAAAGTTCAAAAGGATCACAGAATATTCAATTGGCAAAACTACAAAGAAACAGGCTCTTTCCTATGTTGCTGGTGAGAGTGCAAACCAACACAGTCCTTCTGGGGGAATCTGGAAAGATCTAACAGAACTACAGATATGTGCTCACCTTGTGATCGAGCAATCTGACGTATGAAGACAAGGTTATTCGCCGCAGCGCTGTTTGTAATTGGGAACAACCTTGACGCTCATACCAGGAGAGTGGATATAGTACGGTACGTCCAACGGTAGAGTACCACCCAGCTGTGGAGAAGAAAACCAATGATCTCCATCAAATGATATGGAGGGATTTCCAGAAGACATTACATTAGAAAAAGAAAATGTAATGCGCATCTTCTGCGTAGGAATAAAGGAAGAGCAAGAAAATGTACATGTCTCTGCTCATTCGTGCAGAAACAGACACAGGAAGGAGAGGCCAAAAGGTGATATTAATAGCACTGGTTACCTCCACAGGATGGGGTGAAAAGTATGGGGAAGGAGTATACCTACAAGCCAGTTCTGACTTTTGGGACCACATTAATGTTCCATATACTTACAATCTCTAAAGGGACTTCCCTGATGGTCTAGTGGCTAACACCGTGCTCCCAAAGCAGGGGACCTGGGTTCAACCCCTAGTCAGAGAATTAAATCCCGCATGCCACAACTAAGAGTTCTCATGCCAATCCCACATGCCGCAATCAAGACAGAAGATCCTCCGCCGCCAACTAAATAACTATTGTTCAAAACGCAAGATGAATTAGATCAAGAAACGGTCAAGAACAGACTGAACTTAACTTAGCAATGAACTCAACTACTGTGTGATTTCAGGTGAACACAGCCACACTGGAAGGTGAAGAAGGGGAACAAACTTAGTAACATCGCAACGCAATATTTGACTCCGCATCTTCGGGCTAGAGACTGAAAGAATAGTCAACAAGCGTGGACTCTAGCTGTAAGCTGTGTTCTTCTCACCGATACGTGTTAGCACTTTTTAAATGATACACTCTAGCACTGAAGAAACACGGACATGTATTGTGAATCACGGGAGCCAGGCTTCTCATTATCTGAGAAGGAAATTAAAAATACGGAAAGACCAAAAGTTAAAGTAAACCCTGAAGTGACATATTGGAAGCATCAGTATAAACACTAGATAGATAGCTGGGTGGGTGGATAAATACTGATACATTTACTTCTCTCTGGCTCCTAAGGAGGGCCCAGAAGCAATAATACCAAGTGGTAATGAGCCAACCTATCATCCAGGTCTTGATTTCTAAAACTCTTTCCCCGGTGAAAGGAACCGGGTCCCGTAGAGTAACAGCTGTTTTCAGGTCTGAAGATGGAAAAGACGCAAAACCAGATCTGGGGAAGCAACTTGAAATATCTTCTTTGGTCTGACCCCAAGGTCCGCCCTAAGAAGGATGAGAACAAGTCAGAGGTTATGGGACCATCTTGAACGCACTCCCAGGAGCCAAATCTGGGACCATCTGAGCACCAAAGCAACTAGCAATAAAATACTGACAGGCAAAACAAAGTGGGGAAGAAAAATCTCCTTACAGTAAAAGGCCAACAAAGGAACAGGAAATTAGAGGGGAAAATCACCGTTTGACGACCATCATGAAACATATGTATTTCGGATGTGACCAGTGACTTAAATGATGTAGGAACTCTGGCTAACCTGAGGAGGGGGAAGATGATTCAGAGAACAGCTGGCAGACAGAGAGGGCTCATTTATTGTGAAAACCCACATTGGGATAGAGCTTAGGCTCATTAGGGGACAAGAGACGTGTTTGCTCCCTGGGCAGTGTGTTTCCCTCCAGCCACACCGCTGTCAGCCACATCACACAGGACACCCAGTTCACATCTCGGGGACCTGCGGGGATGAGGTGCTAGTGCTTGAGAACCCACCTGCCAGTGCAGGAGACTCAAGTTCGATCCCTGGGTCAGGAAGATCCCCTGGACAAGGGAATGGCAACCCACTCCAGTAATCTTGCCTGAAGAATTCCAGGGACAGAGGAGCCTGATGGGCTACAGTCCATGGGGTCACAAAGAGTCAGGCAGGAGAGAAGCAAATTGTGACACACGCATGCTGAGCCAGGAGCTACAGACGAGCAGAACTGCTTTGCTGCCTCCAAGGACATGCGGGGAAGCAAGCTGGCACAAAGGCAGCTAGTGGGTCCGCGGTTCTTTAAGCTGCCCCACACTGCTCCCCCCTCCTTGGAATTAGCGGCTGGGATTCATTAGCACCAACTTCCTGGTCTCTTCAAAGAGCATGCCATCCTAATTCCCAAATGGCAGGCTTTGAGTCTCTGAGTCCGGAGGGCCGCCTGTGATTTGCAGCGTGTGTGTGCCATCGGATGGTCCTTGTCACTGCGCAGATGAAACGAATGGAGGCAGGCCTGGGCAGGGCACTGGGTGGTGCCCCTCCCTGCCTGAGTGGCGCGCCTTCAGGCTGACTCCACCATTTCAATCCCGGAAACCGTGGACACCCCCGCTGCTAATCCCAGCTCTAGGCTTCCCGGGTCCTGGAGTCAGCCTAGGAGGGAATTCAATTAATGAGCCACTCTTCAGGATGACTTAACTCAGTCGTTACCCCTGGGAAAACAGATCCTCAGTAAAGAGAAATGGAAATTGTAGGTTCCCACTCGAGCCCTTTGTGTCTGAAAAGCAGGCGCACTGTCCTTGCCAGGAAGGGTGGGGGTTTTGCTGTAGTTCAGTGGTCAAATTAAAATTCCCACCTTGTCGTGCGGTCACTGGTTACTGTCTGTTTAGCTAAAGAACAATGAAGATTCCAATCCCTCATTAGGGTTCCTGAAATGTTTACGTGCCTGCGTCTCCATGCAGAGTTTTCCTCACTGCTGTTGGGACGGACAGGAAACACAAAATGTGTGGATGAAAGTGCTTTCCATCTGCTCTGTAGAAAGGGAAGTAAGTCAAAACTGGAGATGCTGTGTTTTCATTCAGTGTTAATAGCGTTTAGAGGTAGTATACAAATAGATTCTTTAAAAAAGGTTCTGGAGGTTTTTCTAACCTCAATACTTATTTAAACTTCCAGTTTTGTTTACTTCAGGAAAAGCAAAAATGCTGTTTTACTTCCTCCCTCTTTTATATATATATATATATATATATATATATATATATACACTTCTTGGAAGAATTACATAGCCACATTGGAGAAAACATGCAAAATAGAAAATATTCACAGCTCCAACATCAGAAAACAAACGTTTGATGTATGTTACAATTGTTTTGTCCCAATCTATTGTTTTACTTTTATTTTTGCCTTTTTTTTTGACGTTCATGATTTTCTATTTTCATTTATGTAGATAAGTTGACTTCCTTCGTCCCTTTTAAGATTAGAAAGGCCTTTCTTCTCTACTGTTGTCAGTTTCATTTCTTCCAGCTTTTTCTATTTGATTTCTTTCACTTTTTAATTCATGCAGAAGTTAACATTGATGAAAAGTGAGATTAAAAAACAAAACACATTTTATTTTGCACTGGGGTATAGCTAATTAACGATGTTGTGATAGTCTCAGGTGAACAGCCAAGGGACTCAGCAGTACATGTATATGTATCTACTCTCCCCCATCCCCCTCCAGTCCAGGCTGCCACAGAGCAAGGAGCAGAGCTCCCGGCTGTACAGCAGGTCCTTGCTGGTGAGCCACTGTAAATATAGCAGCATGCACATGACCATCCCAAACTCCCTAACTATCCCTCACCCCAGCAACCGTAAAGCCATTTTCTAAGTCCATGAGTCTTTTCCTGTTTTGTAAATAAGTTCATCTGTATCATTTTGAAAAGGGAGATTTTGTTTTCCTTCGAGGAATCGCCAAGGGATGCGCGTGTGAACCACCTGGGTTCCTCGAGTGTCCCTCCCTGCCCTGTTGTGTCACAGCATGCCATCTGCACCCCCCCCCCCCGCTTTCCCCAGCATATGCAGGTTTATCCTTCCTGCCAAGATGAAGACTCCTCTTGCTTGCTGACTTTTGGACAGATGGAGTTCAAAGCAGTAGGTAGGCAAGCTTGCAGCTCAATGCAGCTCTTGGCAAGACTGAACCCTGTCCAGGGGCTACAATGTCTTATCCTGAGAAGCTCAGAGACATAGGGACAAGGACCACCCAGCCCCAGGCGGGGCTCTGAAAATTAGGGTAAGAGAGGGCACCCCTGCTTCTGCTTGGGTCTAGGACTCAGCCTTCTAACCACAGTGACAGAGTCTGACTCAGGGCACACACCACCCCCCATCCTCAGATCACCGCCTCCAAACTGGTGTCTCCCTTGCGCCTCACAGACCATTTCAGCAGTTTTGGGGCTGGCAGTCTCTAGAAGGAGGGATGCACCACACCCCAGAAGAGTTAATACAACTCGTGGGGAAAACTGTGAATGCATAATGTTGTCTGTAACAGGTATATATGAATGGTTTCTGATCCTCTTTTCTGGTTGAGATAGAAAAGAATACATTCACCCAAGTCAAGGGTTGTGCAGTGCGTGGCAAGGCTGTATTAACTCCTCTAGAGACAATACCAGATCAATGCAGCAGCTGCAATGGGGCTCCCTCTTGGTTGAAACTGGAGTAGGCTAGAGTTACTCTCCAGATCTGTCTTGTTGCTGCAGGAGCCAGACTAGTGAAATGAATGGAATTATGACTGGGACTGCCACTCCTACGTTATATGTCTTTGCTGCTGCTGCTGCTGCTGCTAAGTCGCTTCAGTCGTGTCTGACTTTGTGCGACCCCATAGATGGCAGCCCACCAGGCTCCCCCGTCCCTGGGATTTTCCAGACAAGAGTACTGGAGTGGGGTGCCATTGCCTTCTCCAATAGGTCTTTGATGATGTACTAATGCTTCCTACACCTCCTTCCATCACAGTCTGTGATACTATTTTTTTTGTTACCTTGGGGTGGGGGGGTAGGATGCTGTTTCAGGGGCTTCCTGATCACTCTGTGATCCAGTGAAACGATACGGTGTTTCTTCCTACAATGAAATATATCAGTCCCAAGAGTCACCAAACCACTTGACACCCTCTAAGGCAGTCTTTGCTGCTTGTTGTTCTTCTTTTGAAATATGGTTTATAGCTTTCTGTTCGTTTCCACTGTACTGCAAGGTGATTCAGTTATATGCATATGTATGCATTATTTTTTACATCCTTTTCCGTTACGGTTTCTCACATGATAGTGAATATAGAGCAGGACCTTGTTGCTTATCCATCCTGTATATACTCGTTTCCATCTGCTAACCCCAAGTCCCCCTCCATCCCGCCCCGCTTCCCCTCCCCTTGGCAGCAACATGTCTGTTCTCTATTTCTGTTCCTAGATAAGTTCATTTGTGTCTTATATTAGATCACATATATAAGCATTATCATACAGTATTCGCCTTTCTTTTTCTGACTTGTTTCACTTAGTGTGATAATATTTCAGTCCATCCATGTTGCTGCAAATGGCATCATCTCTCTTTTTTATGGCTGAGCACTATGTGCAGATGACACCATCCTTATGGCAGAAACTGAGGAGGAACTAAAAAGCCTCTTGATGAAAGTCAAAGAGGAGAGTGAAAAAGTTGGCTTAAAGTTCAACATTCAGAAAATGAAAATCATGGCATCCAGTCCCATCACTTCATGGGAAATAAATGGGGAAACAGTGAAAACAGTGTCAGACTTTATTTTGGGGGGCTCCAAAATCACTGCAGATGGTGACTGCAGCCATGAAATTAAAAGATGCTTACTCCTTGGAAGAAAAGTTATGAAAAGCAGAGACATTACTTTGCTGACTAAGGTCCATCTAGTCAAGGCTATGGTTTTTCCTATGGTCAAGTATGGATGTGAGAGTTGGACTGTGAAGAAGGCTGAGCGCCGAAGAATTGATGCTTTTGAAGTGTGGTGTTGGAGAAGACTCTTGAGAGTCCCTTGGACTGCCTGGAGATCCAACCAGTCCATTCTGAAGGAGATCAACTCTGGGATTTCTTTGGAAGGAATGATGCTAAAGCTGAAGCTCCAGTACTTTGGCCAGCTCATGCGAAGAGTTGACTCATTGGAAAAGACTCTGATGCTGGGAGGGATTGGGGGCAGGAGGAGAAGGGGACGACCGAGGATGAGATGGCTGGATGGCATCACTGACTTGATGGACGTGAGTCTGAGTGAACTCCAGGAGTTGGTGATGAACAGGGAGGCCTGGCGTGCTGCTATTCATGGGGTCGCAAAGAGTCGGACACGACTGAGACACTGAACTGAAATGAACTGAAGTATTCCACTGTATGCATGTACCACGTTTTCTTTATCAAGGTGCACTTTGCTCAGACCTCAGCAAGAGTCTATGACTTTTTCTTAGAATGATCACCCTCAGCCTCCTGATCACTCTTTGTTGCTTCCTTTTGATTTTATATATGAAACACATCACTCTTGGAGGCCATTCATTTTTCTCCTAGGAGACCACCTAAGAAGTTCTTCCCAGGTGGCTCAGTGGTAAAGAATCCACCTACTAATGCAGGAGATGCAGGTTGGATCCCTGGGTTGGGAAGATCCCCTGGAGAAGGAAATGGAAGCCCACTCCAGTATTCTTGCCTAGGAAATCCCATGGACAGAGGAGTCTCACAAAAAAATCAGACACAACTCAGCAACTAAACAACAAAAACAACCACCCAAGAAGACAGTGGTCTTGTCTCCAACACTCAGTCAGGTCCCAAGGGCCAACTAACTGCCCACTTGCAGCTAAACAGCAAGGTTTTTTCTCAAAGAAAGATTAAAGCAACACACTCCCAGGGCCTCTACATCTCTGGCATGATTGCAAGTATTTTCATAATTATCTGTATTCTTGTTATGCTTTTCCTATGTTTTCAAAGAACTATATTACTTTCATATTCACTTTAAAAAGTGTTTTATAAAAATTAATTGATCACTTTGTCACTTTTCTCATGATACCTTGTAGTCATTGGTGACCTCAGAAGATGCAGCGTTGCAAGAATGGAAAGCAGATAAAGGGAAATGAGGGAGTCCCTGGCTATCAATTCCCTGCTCGTAACAAGTCTATTAAATTGATTCCCTGTGGAGTTTTTGTGAGACACCCTCCATCTTATCCCAGTGCTCTGACTGACATGGAATAGGTCTGCAGTGTGTGGACCTGGCACTCGGGCATGGGGGTCTTGGTGAGGGGTCATCTACCACGACAAGAGGCAAAGCCCAAAGAGAAGGCACACAAATGAAGCTGAGTCATGAGGAACTGAGGTTAGGTGACAGATGATTTCTGAAGAAGATTCTGGAAAAACAGGAACAATATGAGCTGCTGAAAATAATGACTATTACCACAAAACCAAATTTTCCTACTTCCCCTCACCTCTCTGAAGGGCTTGTCTGCATGGCATTGGGCTGGTGAAGCTACTTAAATTTCCATTAATATAATCCTGCTTACCGTGGGAAGTGGGCATTGTCCATTACCACCTTGGTTCTAGAAACAAGTAAACCAAGGGAAAAAATGCCAAATCATTTGCTTCAGAACACATGTTAGATAAATTCCTATGTTTCTTCGATAGCAAAGTGGAAATAAAACTAGTCTGTCCTGGGGACATGCATGAAAAGTGGAAGTCGTACTTCCTTTTTGCCTTTGTAACCAGGGATATTAATGCCAAAGTCAGCACCCTGTTGTAGAAAATTACTCAGCTGGGATCATTTTCCTTATGTTAGCTCAATTTTCTGATTTATTTCTAGTTATTGTGTTTTGCTTTATGAGTTTCTACTCTTAAGATGGCCTTGAATCGAATGGGAGCAGAAGTGTAATTCCCAGGTTAAAAAAAGAATTTTGTCTTGTGGGGCCAGCAGGAAGATTAAGGAGTTAACATTTATGCAGAACTCTGAGAACATTGGTGAGCAGTGTTTCTCTAATACAAAGTCATAACCAGAAGTATTATTATAACCTCTTCCATTCTGGAAGCTGGAAAGCTCTTATTTACTAATTAATTCCCAGTTAAGGAGTGCATGGCTTACAACTGTCACCTTTCTCTGAAGCAAATTAAGTTTCCTTGGGAACCTACGACAGGTTCTTTATAAAGCACAGTAATGTGGGGAGAGCAGTCTGGAACTTTGGAAGTCTCATCTCTTATCCAGGCTTTGTTCTCACCCAGAGGACCATCACCAACACTCTCCTCTCCCTGGGCTTCAGTCCCGTCAGCTAATAATGAAAGCGTCTCTTTGGAGGAGGGGGAAATGAGGACATGCTGACCCGCCAGCTTCCCCTAAGAGCAGGTGTGATGAGATCGCACCTCTCCTAGGTCTTCCAATAGCCTTGTAGGAAGACAATGGGTAGAATGCCAACAGGAAAAAGTCTATTTGGTGTGGCCAGATGCTAGGCATGCCTCACATTTTTTTCCGAGACCACAAGTATTTCCATGCTTTGAAATTGTTTTTCCTTTTTCCTTATGTGAGCTGGAATCTGTCACCTATAACTCACATCCACTTAATATTCTTAACCTTGAGTCTTTGCATCTAAAGCTTTCTTAGACCATCAACCCTAGTTCCACCATTAGTCATTAGCTTCTGTTGTTGTTTAGTCACTGAGTCGTGTCCGATTCTTTGTGACCCCGTGGACTATAGAGTTCACCAGACTCCTCTAACCGTGGGATTCTCCAGGCAAGAATCCTGGAGTGGAGTGCCACTTCCTTCTCCAGGGGATCTTCCTGAACCCAGGGATAGAACCTGGGTTGCCTGCATTGCAGGTGGGTTCTTTACCATCTGGGCCACCAAGGCAGTTCCATT
Organism: Capra hircus; assembly: GCF_001704415.2. NCBI lineage: Eukaryota > Metazoa > Chordata > Mammalia > Artiodactyla > Bovidae > Capra > Capra hircus. The sequence goes on along the minus strand of NC_030810.1, from coordinate 5,924,715 downwards.
TATGATTTTCCTAATCAATACCCTTAGCACTGTGATTGCCATATTCAGTAATACCAGTTATGTAGGAAAAAAAAAAAAAGAGGAAAACACAAGGACACGTTGGTTCACAAAGGGAATGTGTCTTCTACCAAAAGAGAAATAGCTGGGTCTCGGGACTGTGCTCTGGGCTGAGGCTATATTCCTGAGAGTCCTTCTCTGAGCACATTTTTTTAGGCCAGATGGCCAGCCCCTTCCTGGCCTTCTGCAGCCTCGGTGACATCCCATCTCTAAGTTTCCAGTCCCGCCTTCAGTGATTCAGAGACCTGGACCTCTGCTCTGTGCCCTGGATAAGTAGTGTTCACCTCATTTAAGCTGGGATTATGCCCTGGACTGACTTGGCCCTGAATCTCTTAAGGTTTCCACAGTGAGAATTTTTTGGGTTGCAATGTATTAGAAACCAAACTCAAAGTCATATAAGCAAAAAAAGGGACATATGTTTTTGTTGTTATTTTTTTAGCCACACTGCAGACCATGTGGGATCTTTGTTCCCAGAGCAGGGATCGAACCTGTGTCCCCCGCAATGGAAGCATGGAGTCTGAACCACTGGACCACCAGGGAATTCTCCTAGGGGTATATTTTTCTTTTAATCCTGGGGTTGCTCAGGAACTCAATAGTAAAATTGCATCCAGCCTTGGCCCACGGTGAGCTCACAGGCCACGTGGACTGCAGGTACCATCTGCTCGTTTTGCCTGTCAGCTCGACCATGAACTGTTTATGTCTCCCATCCAAGTCTCCCTGCTGCATGTCAGGAGGGGCTGAAGGACACCAGCGGTGACCAGGCACGGCCAAGTGCAGAAGGAGATGGTTCTGCCTGTGGCCTGGGCCCCGCCATGGCTGAGCTAAATGTACCAGGAAGGTCCTCACCTAGACCAGCGGGCCTACACCCTCATCTACACAGCAGTGGGGCACTGGCTCACACAGGCCTGGGTGAACACGTAGAGGAAGAGGGTGGGGTCTTCCCCTGTTCTAGAGACATCCTTGGACTTCCCCTGGCATGTGTGTTGTATTTCAGTAAAGAGTGACCTGATCACTACCCCTCCCCCAAAACAATCCATCCAGATTTCGGCAACTGATGAATTTTGGGGGAATCTTGCAGTCTCTGGAGTATCATTCCGTCGCCCACCTGCCTACCAGGTCCCTTCAGTTCTCCAGCCCACACAGCAGGAGCCACAGCTGCGGGTCTCAACTCCAGGCTCCAGGAGGGACTGACTTCTCTTCCTCTGTTCCAAATCCAAAACCCCCATGAAGCACTCGTGCCCACATTGAGTCAAAGTGCCCATGGAAGGCCCAGCCCACATAAGCCAGCCAGTGAGCTCGTGCGGGCCTGTCAGGGCGGCTCCTGTGGGGATCAAAAAACAGAATAAAAGACAGATGGGCTGAGTTCCCCGAAATGAGTGCGGATTGTGCTGGGTGAAAAGAACTCTCTCCCTTCCTCTCCGTCAAGCCCTACAATCACCGATCTGAGTTCCTCCAACCACTTATTTATAAATAGTTATGTTTATATAACTATCCTAAAAGATGCTTTGTTCACCCCAAAATTCTCTCTTTAGGGCATCTGTAGATATACCATGTAATAAGCACTCTCTAGAAAACTGAGGTTTCATTACCTCTTGAAAGTAACACCTATACCTGTGATGACAACCAGGTGGCCCCAAGGAGCAGGCTGTGTCACTGGGGTTCATTTGACCCCAGCTTGTTGCTTTCACCGGAAGTAAGAAACGTGGCAAAGGTCGTAAAGGATGGAATGAAGGAATCCACAACGTCGCTGAAAGAAACAGACTAAAAGGGTACACTCTGAAACGGGCCGCATGGGGCATTCTTGGCACTTCTTCATGCTGATCCTGATCCTGCAGGGTAGACGGGCCCAGTGACCACCCCAGTGTCCATGGGCTCAGAGCACACGGCCCCAGTGCACACAGAGGCTGACGTCCACTCTGCATTGCTGACCGTCATCACCCTTTCTCGATGAACAGCCGAACAGCATTCTCTTAAAAATGAAAATGGGTATTCAATACCACCCTGAACTCTGCTGTGGAATGTGGAGGTGCACAGACTTAATTCAGTTTATAATATCTCTTTCTGACACACTTGGGAACACGGATCAAGAAAGTGTCCAGACACAACCCTTCTCCAATGTTACTGGAAAAGATCTTCCAGGTTCAGTTCAGTTCAATTCAGTCACTCAGTCGTGTCCAACCCTTTGCAACCTCATGGACTGCAGCATGCCAGGCCTCCCTGTCCATCACCATCTCCTGGAGCTTGCTCAAACTCATGTCTATCGAGTCGGTGATACCATCCAACCATCTCAACCTCTGTCATCCCCTTCTCCTCCTGTTTTCATTCTTTCCCAGCATCAGGGGCTTTTCCAATGAGTCAGTTCTTTGCATCAGGTGGCCAAAGTATTGGAGTTTCAGCTTCAGCATCAGTCCTTCCAATGAATATTCAGGACTGATCTCCTTTATGATGGACTGGTTGGATCTCCTTGCACTCCAAGGGACTCTCAAGAGTCTTCAACACCACAGTTCAAAAGCATCAGTTCTTCAGCACTTAGCTTTCTTTGTGGTCCAACTCTCACATCCATAAATGACTACTGGAAAAACCATAGCTTTGACTAGATGGACCTTTTTTGGCAAGTAATGTCTCTGCTTTTAAATGTACTGTCTAGGATGGTCATAACTTTTCTTCCAAGGAGCAAGTGTCTTTTAATTTCATGGCTGCAGTCACCATCTGCAGTGATTTTGGAGCCGAAAACATAAAATCTATCACTGTGTCCATTGTTTCCCCATCTATTTGCCATGAAATGATGGGACCAGATGCCATGATCTTAGTTTTCTGAATGTTGAGTTTTAAGCCAACATTTTAACTCTCCTCTTTCATTTTCATCAAGAGGCTCTTTAGTTCCTCTTCACTTTCTGCCATAAGTGTGGTGTCATCTGCAAATCTGAGATTACTGATATTTCTCCCAGCAGTCTTGATTCCAGCTTGTGCTTCATTCAGCCTGGCATTTCGCGTGATGTACTCAGCATATAAGTTAAATAAGCAGGGTGACAATATACAGCCTTGACATACTTCTATCCCAATTTGGAACCAGTCTGTTGTTCCATGTCCAGTTCTAACTGTTGCTTCCTGACCTGCATACAGATTTCTCAGGAGGCAGGTCAGGTGGTCTGGTATTCCCATCTCTTTAAGAAATTTCCACAGTTTGTTGTGATCCACACAGTCAAAGGCTTTGGCAAAGTAAAAAAATAAAGCAGAAGTAGATGTTTTTCTGAAACTCTCTTGCTTTTTTGATGATCCAGCAGATGTTGGCAATTTGATCTCTGGTTCCTCTTGCCTTTTCTAAAACCACCTTGAACGTCTGGAAGTTCATGGTTCACGTACTGTTGAAGCCTGGCTTGGAGAATTTTGAGCATTACTTTGCTAGCATGTGAGATGAGTACAATTGTGCAGTAGTTTGAACATCCTTTGGCATTGCCTTTCTTTGGGATTGGAATGAAAACTGACCTTTTCCAGTCCTGTGGCCACTGCTGAGTTTTCCAAATTTGCTGACATATTGAGTGCATCACTTTCACAGCATCCTCTTTTAGGATTTGAGATAGCTCAACTGGAATTCTATCACATTCACTAGCTTTGTTCATAGTGATGCTTCCTAAGGCCCACTTGACTTCGCATTCCAGGATATCTGGCTCTAGGTGAGTGATCACCCCATTATGGTTATCTAGGTCATGAAGATCTTTTTTGTATAGTTCTTCTGTATATTCTTGCCACCTCTTCTTAATATCTACTGCTCTTTAGGTCTATATCATTTCTGTCCTTTATTGTGCCCATCTTTGCATGAAATGTTCCTTTGAGATCTATAATTTTCTTGAAGAGATCTCTAGTCTTTCCCTTTCTATTGTTTTCCGCTATTTCTTTGCATTGATCACTGAGGACGGCTTTCTTATCTCTCTTCTGGGGTGGATGTTTTTTGTTTTATGTAAAGTCCTTCCTGATTTTGCTACACTATCACTTCTATTATTTATGTTCTGGCTTTTTGGCCTCCAGGCATGTGGGATCTTAGTTCCCCCCACAGGGATTAAACCCACTCCCTCTGTACTGTAAGGCACAGTCTTAACCACTGGACTACCAGGGAAGTCCCTGGGGTGAACATTCTTAATCTGGCATCTCCGACTCCCAAGGGACCTCTGGAGGGTGATCAGGGGAACCAAGACGCTGCTAACGTCATGTGTGAAAATGAATGTGTATTCTCTATGAAGTTCTTATTGTCATCACTGTTGTTGTTCAATCGCTCAGTCGTGGCTGACTCTTTGCGACCCCATGGACTGCAGCACACCAGCCTCCCCTGTCTTTCACTATCTCAGGAGTTTGCTCAAACTCCTGTCCATTGAGCTGCTGGTGCTCTCTAACGTTTTTAGCTTTCATCAGATTCTCAGTGTGGTGTGTAAGCCAAGAAAGATCTCATATGGCTGATTTCTGGAAAGAGAAAAACTGACCCTCACTTGACTTTCCTCAGATTTCTCCCCATCCACTAGACTTCATTCTGCAGGCCAGCACCAGAGGCAGGGGCTCACTAAGCTACAGAGGCAGGCCTCTGAAGGACGCGTGGATCCACCTGGATACATCACACCTGGAAGAATTGTGAAGGGTGGGCCAGGAGCCCAAAACACTCTGGAGATTTTTCTAGTCTGCATCTTCTCTCCCTGGTGTTCCCACTAACGCCCACAGATGCAACCACAGCTCTAGGTATGTGGATCTGAAGCCTAGGTCCCCATTCTTCATATGGTCTGAACTGCATTTGAACTTGACTCTTTCCCTCAAACTCAGTGTGAATTAGGTAGAGCAGGAAACACCTAAGCCTGTCCCATTGGAGGCCTGACTGTATCCCTTGGTAACTAATAATCCCAGGCAAACCCTGAATCTTTCTAAGCTTCCATTCCCTCACTGGTAATGCAGCTGGGGAGACCTACCCTATAGGCTGGTGTGAGAATTAGAGTCTGAGGCCCATAATTTGCTCAAAATTGACATCAAACTTTCACCTCCAAATCAGATGCTGTCCAGTGTCCTTCTTTGCAAAAGTCCTGTCTCTCTTCACTGCTGTTGCTGTTCAGTCACTATGTTTATATCCGACCCTGCAACCCCATGGGCTGCAGCACGCCAGGCTTCCACGTCCTTGACCATCTCCTGGAATTTGCTCAAATTCATGATCAGAGAGTTGGTGATGCCATCCAACCCTCTCATCCTCTGTCAATCCCTTCTCCTCTGACCCTCAGTTGTTCCCAGCATCAGGGTCTTTTTCAACAAATCAGCTCTTCATATCAGATAGCCAAAGTATTGGCGCATCAGCATCAGTCTTTCCAATGAATATTCAGGGTTGATTTCCTTTAGGATTGACTGGTTTGACCTCCTGGCAGACCAAGGGACTCTCAAGAGTCTTCTCCACCATCACAGTTCAAAAGCATCAGTTCTTCGGTGCTCAGCCTTCTTTATGGTCCAGCTCTCGCATCCATACATGACAACTGAACAGACCATAGCTTTGACTAGACATTTACTCTTTTTAGAGTCCCTGAGTGCCTGCTCGTCTCCAAGCCCCACAGGAGGTGCTGGGAACACGGTGTTGGTTGTGACAGCATGGGCCCACCTGGTCAGTCTTCAACTGCGACGGGAGAGCAAGAGCGGCAACAAGGAGACAGACTCACAGTGAAATAACACAAGTGGCGGGGATTGATTTGAAGGGAACAAGGGGCTAAAGTGAGGGATCCTCTAACGTACCTCCCAGACAGCGCTGGCTGCGGGTCTCTCCAGAGCACGGCATCAAGGCTGAGATCTGGAGAATGGAGAGAGGCAGCCTCTGGGAGAGGAAGTGAGGAATATTTCAGAGGAAATGGCATGGACCCTCCGGGCAGTGAGAGGAAAGGAGCACGTGTAAGGAACCGAGAAAGGGGAAGTGCCATGAGATGGAGCGGGAGGGAGGGGGTAACAGCATGCCAGGCTGCCTTCAGGCCCAGAAGGACACCCTGCAGGGAGCCCAGGGACGTGGGGAGATGTGGGTTCTTTTCAGTCCCCTCTGGCTTCCGGGCTGGGTGGGAAATGATTGGATTAGGCCAGTGTGAGAGCAGGGAGATGTGCTACAGACAGGTGCTGGGGTCCAGATGACAAACAGGGCCAGCCCAGGGTGGGGAAGGCCCGTCCAGGTGAGGCCAGGCAGAAGCCACACTTCCCATCCCCCGTCCTTGCCCACATCTCATCACTCTTCCTTTGACAGCCTCTCCCCAGGCCCACACCTGCCAACCTGCTCCCATAAAGGGCAGAGAGAGAAGGGCGGAGGGAGGGAAGTGCTTTGGGGAGCAGGATCTGGTTTTCTAAGAAATCAGTGCCAGGGTTTCTTGCGCTGACGGCCATGAGATCTGACTGCAGGGCAGGGCCAAACTGCCCTGCCCAGAGATGACCCTAGCAAACCTTCTTTTCCAGACCTCCAGTGACTCTTGCTGTCAGCCTCAATCTCTCCCTCCCCACCTCTTGATTGTATGGTGAAACCAATAAACACATATTTGAGGGCAAATTGGAGCACTTTTAAGAGACGGTTTAGTGTCTAATCATCTCTGGCATGTGTCACTTGTTAGTGATAATTGATTAGGCAGGATACATGTACCAGAGGGACAGTGTTTTCAAAAGACAGTGTATGCATTAAAACTCAACTTTAAATCAATTTAAGGAAGATTCCCACCCTCCCCCCCACCACCAAGTGATATTTACATGGTATTTTTCAACCATGTGTCGTTTGATATTGACAGCACCACTGTTATCTCCAGGTGTTTGGGGGAAAAGTGAAAAGCATTTCTTTCCTTCTTTTTCATTTTTCATTGTTTTTGCAGTCTGAAGCACTGAGATATTATATCACAGAGGAAAAATGAACAGAACCACTTGCTTGTTCCTAGTGTGGAAACCGGTGAATGAAAGAGAAATCCCTCCGTTCTGCAGCAGGAAACAACAGGAGGAAATGTCAGCCTTGTTAGCTGAGGCCATCTCTCCTTGGTCTAGAACTATGAAGCTTTAAAAGATTTTACATTCCATAGAAACCTCTTTTAGCTTTCAAAAGAAACGTAATACCCTGGCTTGTCAGTTTAGCACAGTGGAAAAATACTGTCTTGCACTGCAAGTGTGTTCATTTCGTCAAAAACTTAGGCTCAAACAAAATGACATGCTCCTTTTTTACAAAATCTATCTTTAAAAATCTTAATTTGTTTATTTGGCTGCACTGGGTCTTAGCTGAAGCATATAAGATCTTCCATCTTAGTTGCAGCAGGCAGGATATTTTAGCTGTAGCAGTTGGGGTCCTTAGTTGTGGGATGCAGCATCCAGTTTCCTAATCAGGGATCAAACCCAGGCCCCCTGCGTTGGGACTGCAGAGTCTTAGTTCCCATCTTCCCATGTTCTTTAAGTAGAAAATGTTTCAGGAGACTCTCCAAAAATAATTCTCCTAGATTTAGGTATTTTTAAAATACTATCTCCTAACCCAGTTTTTCCCCTCAATCCACATTTTCTGATGTTCTAGCAAAACACCCATTTATAATTTTAAAAAATAAATTGGTCAACTAATTTAAATATAATTAGCCAACTAATTTAACTGTAATCATATAGTAAATTAGGTTGAACGTGAAGTTTTCCAGAGTTTGTACTTCCTGTCTTCTTGGATACAAAGGTCCACTCTCACTTGCAAATGGGTGTTCCTGTTTAACTCCATTAGCTGTTCTGCCAAACACTGGGATCCATCCATTATTCAAAAATTAACTTTGGCTTTTATCAAGGAAAGCAAAGAGGAATTCATAAAGAGTGACTATATGCTTCCCAAACTCGGATGAAGTTTCTGTTAGATAAGTAAGGCTCCATCAGCTCCATCAGAGAGTGCTGACCAGGACAACAGAGGGCTGGGGCTCTGTGTGTTCCATTAGCAGCTGCAGAACAGTCACCATGACAACCCTTCCCTTTAGCTTGATGAAGGCTGTCCCTGGAGCTGTGGACTTCTGCACTGTTGCCTCTGCTGGTCAGCAGCAGTCACCTTTCCAAAGCTCAGCATCTATCTGCCGAGGATCTGTGAACGGCTGCCGTGAGGTCTTTTACTGAACTCAGGTTCAACGGCTCACCTCTCCAAAGTCAACACTCAAGAGACAAGTGTTAGCAGGCAAGAAAAGATTGCTCTATCCAGGAGGTCAACCACTTGGAGAGAAGGCAGGCTCATCTCCAAAAGGCAGTTCCCCACTGCCAATCATGGGCAAGAGCTTCTGAAGGGGAGTTTCAGGGGCGTATAGGAGAGAGGGGGCTGCATGCAGAGCAACACAGAGAGCTCAGATAATCATCTCGTAATGGGTCACGTGGTGGTCTGATCAGTGCCATCCTGATTGTTTTACGTGCAATTAATCTTCACCTCCAGGGCTGGTTTACTCCCATTTCTTTGAGGCCAGTTCTTAGAACTGAGCAAGATGGAGCAGTTTTTGTCATGACTACAATCTGGACATCATGTAGTTAACTTCTTCTGCCTTGTAGGGGTTTTAGTGTCTGCAAAACATCTCAAAAGAGACGGTTCAGAATTTTATCTATAGCCCTGGAGGAGGAACTAAAGATCTTTGACTTTGTGTAATGGCTAAAACCAGCCAACCTTAAAGGAAATTAACCCTGAATATTCATTGGAAGGACTGATGCTGAAAGCTCCAATACTTTGGCCACCTGATGTCAAGAGCTGACTCGTTGGAAAAGACACTGATGCTGGGAAAGATTGAGGGCAGGAGGAAAAGGGGACAACAGAGGATAAGATGGTTGGATGGCATCATTGACTCAGTGGACATGAGTCTGAGCAAACTCAGGGAGACAGTGAAGGACAGGGGAGCCTGGCTTGCTGCCGTCCACAGGGTCACAGAGTTGGACACGACTGAGCAACGGAACAACAAATCATTTTTTTGTCTTGCTTGACTGTTTTCCTTCACTTTTTTAGTTTCTCATTTCTCTGATGAAATTTATCCTTTGGCTAAAGTTTTTCTATAGACAAGAGGCAGCCTGAGGGCATGGCAGGGTCAGAGGGGCGGGTGCGGTGGTGTCTGTCTTGGAAAGGCCCCATAGGGCCCTTCTCAGCCTCAGTCCCCCCCTTAGCAGAGAAGTGGGGGTCAGATACTGCTTTCTGGTTTGTCCCATCAGAGCTGGTACCTTTCATGCTGTCGAAGCTGCTGGCAGGATTTGCCAAGGGTGGCTGGAATCACAAGGGTCCAGGTAAGGAGTAGTCCTCGGCGGCTGTGGTATGCCGGAGACATTTTAACAGCTCACAAGATCCAATTGGTAAATCTTCAGGAATTTTGCAAGCAAGTTGTTAAACTCTTGGTAATTTGAAATCAGCCACAGTGGGAACGTTTACACCGGCGAAATGGGCAAATGTTAAAAACCCAAGCTTTGGGTTTGTTTGTTTTATTTTTTCCTCTGTAGAGCTAGTTATTAAATATTTATCCACATACACATGGGGCTGGGTCATCTCTTGGCAGCCAGGAGAATCAGACACGTGGTTCCTAATTGCTTTCCCAGGCTGCTGGAGAGCTCAAGAAGATGGTGCTGCAGGGGATCTGATTTCCCAGCAGAAAGTGTGACTGAAGCCAGAGGTTATATCAGAGATACTGTTCCATTTAGCCTTGAAAACATGAGTCACTACTGTTGCCTTTCACTGACTCAAACTGCATAATAAATGTCTGAGACAGCTCAAAAGACCACATCTTGGTTTTCTTTCATTTTCAATATTGCTTCTCTGGGAATCTGCAGGATGACCTTGAATGAAAAGGTGAAGTTGAAGTAAGTGGCTAAGAAGACTACTCTATATTCCATTTCCTGGGAAAGAGGTGGATTTCTGAGTGAATGCTTAAATGACATCCAAGGTTAATTGCAGGACAGAACGATGATAGAAACTCATTAAAGGTAAACATGCCATCAGGTAGAAATGTCACTGTGGCAGGTGCCGTCACTGTCCTCTGTGGCCTTGAGCCGCATCTTTGTAAGGAAGGTATGCCCACCCCACTCTCAGCCCCGGCATCTGCACCTCCTTACCTGAGGGTTTTGTGCTGGAAAATTCAAGCTCCCAGAAAGCAACTCTCAACAAATGGTGGAATCAGCTTGGAAATTCCCCAGCGCCGTGGTTGGGACATGCATTCTGAATTTTCACCCAAAGTGCCTTGCAGTTTATGGTCCAGGGCCCCACGTGGCCGCTGGCTTGATAAGGCAGTCTTTGGCAGGTTTCCTGCCTCTCACGTCTCATTTCTCTGTTTTCCACGAGGCTTCCTAGGATTACCTCCCAAGTAAACTCCGGGAGCTGTGATTCTTGTCCCACCCAGAGCCTCCACTCATAGAATATGGACTAAGATGGTCCCTTTCACTGGCCCCTGACTCACCCAGGACTCGATCATATGTGCACCCTGGTCTCCAAAAGGGGCCAGACCTGTGCCAAGGCACAGTGACAGTACATTTCAACCAGAGTTACCCTCCCTGCACTTCCCCTAGGGCTGGGCGTGGGTTGCATCACGCTGCTTGTAGCTAAGCCCATCTCAGCCTCCGTCTCGTTCTCAAGCCCTCAACCAATGGCCCACGGGGCTCTGAGGACTGAATTAAGAATGAGGACTTTTTAAAGTTTTATTATGTGAATTTTCAAGCTCACACAGAATTAGAGCTAACAGTATAATGAATCCTTGTTCTCATCACCCAGCTTCAGTATTAGCAACATATGGCTATTCACTTTTTGCTTGTACCTTCCATTCTATTTTTTCTGGATTATTTAAAAGCAAATCCAAGATAATCACCTCATTTCATCTGTAAATATTTCAAAAATATTTAAAAATAACATAAAAGCAATTTCTAAAACATATTACTAACATCACACTAAATAATGAAGGAAAGAAAAACTCCTCCCTAACATCAAGAACACGACAAGGATGACCCTCCTGTCACTTCTTTTTAACATTGTACTGGAGGTTCTAGCCAGGGCAATTAGGCAAGAAAAAGAAATAAAAGCCATACCAATTTGAAAAGAAGAAGTAAAAGTATCTTTATTTGTAGATGACATGATCTTGTATATAGAAAATCCTAAAGAAGTCCATCCTAAAGGAGATCAGTCCTGGGTGTTCGTTGGAAGGACTGATGTTGAAGCTGAAACTCCAATACTTTGGCCACCTGATGTGGAGAGCTGACTCATTGGAAAAGACCCTGATGCTGGGAAAGATTGAAGGCGGGAGGAGAAGGTGACGACAGAGGATGAGATGGTTGGATGGCATCACCGACTTGACGGACCTGAGTTTGAGCAAGCTGCAGGAGATGGAGAGGGACAGGGAAGCCTGGTGTGCTGCCGTCCATGGGGTGAGGGATTGAACTGAACTGAACAATAAAAAAAGCCTTCATTTTCTTTAAGAAAAAAAAAAAAACATCTCATCCATGCACTTTGTACAGCTTGCCCAATAAGAGGAAAGATTGGGACCAGGAAGAGAAGGGGACGACAGAGGATGGGATGGCTGGATGGCATCACGGACTCAACGGACATGGGTTTGGGTGAACTCTGGGAGTTAGTGATACACAGGGATGCCTGGCGTGCTGTGGTTCATGGGGTCACAAAGAGTCAGACATCACTCAGCAATGAACTGAACTGAAAGAGCTATTAGAAATAATAAATGAGTTCACCAAAGTTTCAGGATAAAATATTGACATTAAAAATCAATTGTTTTTTTTTCTATACTAGCAATTTTAAAATGAAGTTTTAGAAAGCAATCCCATTTACAATAACATCAAAAAATAAAATACTCAGAGATAAATTTAACAAAAGAAATGCAAGAATTGAACATTGAAAACTATAAAATAGCATTGCAAGAAATTAAACAGAAAGACATCCTATGTTCATGGATTAGAAGACTTAACATTGTCTAGATGGCAAAACTCCCCCAAACAACCTACAGATTCAGTGCAATCCCTATCAAAATCCCAACTTTATTTCTTATAGAAATAGACAAATTAATCTTAAAATTCATAAGGAAGTGTAAGAAAAGCCAAGACAAATTTTTTTAAGTAGGGACAAAGTTGGAGAACTCACATATTCCTCTTTTAAAGTTTGCTGCAAAGTCATAGCGATCAAAGTAGTACTGGCATAAAGGTAAACATGAAGATCATACCTCGATGGCCCACTGATGTTTGCAAGGGCGCCAAGACAACACATGAGGTAAAGAGTGGTCTTTGCTACAAACGGTGCTAGAACGCTGGATACGTGCGTGCAAAAGCATGAAGTCAGACTCCTATCTCATAACACAGGCAAAAATGAGCTCAAAATGAATCACAGACTTCAGTGTAAGAGCTACAGTGACGAAACACAGAGAAGAAAATTTAAGAGTAAATCTATGTGACTTTCAGTTAGGCCAAATCTTCTTAGATAGAACACAAAAAGCAAAGGGAACCAAAGGGAGAAAAAAAAAACAGATAAACTGGATTTTACCAAAATTAAAAATTTGCATACTTCAAAGGATGCTATCAAGAAGGAAAAGACAGTCCACAGACTATGACAAGATATGTGCAAATCAAGTATCTGGTAAGGGTCTAGTATACACAATATATAAAGCACCCTTACAACTCAATAAAAATTCAATTTTTAAGTGGACAAAGAATTTGAATAGACAAGTCTCCAAAAAAGATATACAAATGACCAATCAGCACATGAAAAGGACTATTAGTCAATAAGGAAAAGCATATCAAAAATGAAATACCACCTCACATCCACTAAATGGCTGCAATCAAAAATGATAGATAATAACAACTGTTGGTAAAGACGTGGGGAAGTTGGAACCCTTAGACGTTGTTGAAGAGGATATAAAATGGTGCAGCTGCTGTGGAAACAGTTTGGAAATTTTTTTATTAAGTTCAACAGAGAGTTTCTGTTTGATTCAGCAATTCCATTCCTAAGTATATATGAAAGACAAATGCAAACATATGTCCACACAAAAACTTGTACACAGGTTACTCACAACAGCCCCAAAGTAGAAACAACTCAAATGTCCATCAACTAATAGATTAACAAAATGTGGTATATCCTTGCAATGGAATATTATTCAGCCACAAATAAAGAGTGACATACAGCCGGATGGGACAGCACAAGTGAGCTTTTTTATGGTAAGTGAGAGAAAGCGATCACAAGAGACCACATCTAACATAACTCCCTTTACACGAAATGTCCAGAAGAGACAAATCCTTAGAAACGGAAAGCTGACTAGTGGGAACTCAGGGGAAATGAGGAGTGATTGATAATGAAGTAGGAGGTGTCTTTGGTTGGGAAGGGTGATAAAAATGTTCTAAAATCAGACCATGATCATAGTCACACAATTGTGTGAGTATATTAAAACTACTAAATTATACACCAAAGAGTATGTGAGTTATATATCAATAAAACTGTTTTTAAAAGAAGGCATTAGGCTCTTTCTGGGAGGAAGAGTTAAAACATGAGAGAGATTTGTGGCTGGCTTTGAAGGTGGAGAGGGGGCCATGTGAGGAAGAATGGGGACAATTTCCAGAAGCAGAAATCAGGCATCGAGGAAATGGGGCTCTCAGTTCTACAACCACAAGGAGCTAAATTCAGGCACCAACCTGAATGATCCTAGAGGTCGAGTCTTGTCCAGAACCTTCGGAGAGGAGCACAGCCCTAACAGCATCTTGATTTCTGCTGTCCAAGACCCTGAGCAGAGGACCAGCCCTGCCTCTCCCAGACCACTGTTCTGCAGAACTAGGAGCTGATAAGCTCTCTTTCAAGCTGCTAAGTTTGTGATAAATTCATTGGCATACAGCAAACACCAGTACAACCTGCTGTTAATGGTATGGATTTTCTCTCTCTCTTCAAACCATGTTGCCGCTCTCTGCCTGCAAACGTGTCGAACAGGAATTTTTAGAAAGAGTGAAGCAGTAGAGCTCAAATACATGAAATTTGTGAGGGGTTATCTGCAGCATTCAGCACTCTGAAAAGATGTAAAAGGACACCAAAGAGAAGTAAAATAAAAATTGATTTAAAAAGCAAAAGTATGACAAAAGATGAACTATTTTATCATTAAGTATTAAAGGGCAAGGGATTAAAATGCAATCTAAACATTTTATTGGCCGCTATAAAAACAGTAAACCTACAAAGTGATGAGAATCCAAAAAGAAATCTACTAAATATCAAAGTAACAAACTAAATGGAATTTGCGTCTTCCAGTTTATTGAGATATAGCTGATGTGCAGCACTGTATAAGTTTAAGGTATACGGCATAGTGACTTGACTTACATGAAATGACTACTGAAAGGCAACTTTAGAAGTTAAAAATTATTCTAACACTTTTTAGAGATGAATTTTTAGAACACAGATTTCAAAGATTGAAAGTAGAACCATTGTCAAGAAAAGAATAGAAATTCTAAAGCTTCTTAATTAAAAAAGAATTAGACGTTAAATAAGCAGGCGCTTATAATCAAAATCATCGTTTCAATACAATAATCCAACACTCCCCAGAGGCAATTTAAGACTAAGGTCATCAACACCTGAGATCCCAAGAAGGTACGGAAACACACGAAGCAATGGGGCAAGGTGGGCACCTGACAGCGTGTGCCAGCACTCAGTCTCCGGGGCTAGAGGCTACTGAGGGCCAGAAGGACCCTGTGTCCCAGATCCCGTCCATCTCACTCTCTGGCTGACGATGCAGACTGCCATCCCAGGAGCTGCTGCACTCAGAAGCCCTCAAAGCTTTCAGAGCACAGCTTTTTCCAGACCACGCTCACCCCTGCCTCCACCCAGAGTCAGGGTTCCTGTCTTCTGCTGGGGGCCTGTGCCCTGCATGGCGGGACAGCTCCCCTGGGCCTGGGGAGGCCTACCGTCCTCTGGAAGCTGCCCTCAGCCCCTCATCTCTCTCAAGGCATTATCAGGTGCATTCTGCTCCACAGAAAGCCTGCCCTGGTATCAAAATTCTCCCATAGCAGCTTGGATCCCTTGGACACAAAACTCCCATTGTTGACCATGACCTAAACCTGACCCCAGGAAAACTCAGGCCATGCCCTCCACAGACAGCCGTGGAGGAGACCCAAAGACCTAAGGTGGCCCAGAAACCTCTAAAGAAGCTGAACATGGTTAGTCTCCGGGGGTAGGACAGGACAATGCACGTCCACAGCCCTTAGTTCGCCGTGGCTAAAGCAATCACTATGGGACTCAAGACGCACAAGCCCCATGTGAAAACCAGCACATATGCTTTCCCTCCTGACTCAGAGGCCCAGGTCTGACGCAGCACCAAGGGGTTCACCATGCTTGCTCGGCACCTGCCCACTGCGGAGGGGTGCCCGGAATGCGCCCCTCGCCTCCTGGCTCTCATATAATTATCCCGTAGTTCCTCTTCGTAAATATCATGATGGGCGAGGGGCCCGCTGCAGAGGAAGTGGAGGAGCCACTCTGCTGAGGTCTCCAGGTCACACCCAGAGAGGAGCTCAGCCTCTCCTGCAAAGGCGCTGGGATCTTTGCCCAGAGCTCATTAAAAAAGAGCCTGGGTCTTTCAGAATACAGCAATCGCCCAGTTCCCCCACGCGTCAAATTCCTCTGTTTCTCAGGACTGCGCTAGTGAGGTCCCACCAATCTCTGAGTCAAAGGAACACATAACTACCCTCCAAGAGAAGGCTGGGATAAAGGCATGGCTCTTCTCTAGCTTAATGTCAGCCTTTCTTCCAGGAGAGGTGGATGGTGAAAACGCAGTAACCCTCAAGGAGGGACAGCGCACAAAGCCCAAGATTTTGAAGGCAGCAGGATTCCCAGGAGAGGGCAGAAACGAACAAGAACAGGGAGAAGGCAAACACGAGCGCCTGCAC
Source organism: Capra hircus (assembly GCF_001704415.2). NCBI lineage: Eukaryota > Metazoa > Chordata > Mammalia > Artiodactyla > Bovidae > Capra > Capra hircus. The sequence continues at coordinate 5,908,809 of NC_030810.1, read as the reverse complement.
TAACAGGGTACATGTCTAAACGCATATGATTTAGAAGCGCTTCCCTGGTGCCTCAGTCGGTACAGAATCTGCCTGCAATGCAGGAGACCTGGGTTTGATCCCTGGGTCGGGAAGATCCCTTGGGGAAGGGGATGGAAACCCACTCCAGTATTCTTGCCTGGAGAATTCCATGGACAGAGAAGCCTAGTGGGCTACAGTATATGCGGTTGCAAAGAATCAGATACAACTGAGTAAAATCTCACAAAAGCAGGGCTCCCCATCTCAGGATCTTGCTGCCAACCCCCACAAATCAATTCCTGTTTTCCTTCAGCATCATCTCCCTAGCTTGTCACATAAATAGAAACCTGGTTAAGACCACTTTCTGAGAGATGTTTACTCCATATCACTGTATTGTAAAGGAGAGAGACGTCACCATATTTGTGATGGGTCCACATGGGCCTAATGGATCTTGGACGCAGGGCAGAGATGAAAGGCAATCTGGTGCACTGAACAAGGTTATCGTGCCCTACAGTGAATGAAACCACAGTGGCTCTGCCAGCCAGCATCCTGGCAGGACACAGAATCCAACTCAGATGTTTCCAGGGGAAAGAAAGAAGAGCTGTGGGTGGGATAAGCAGACACACAGAGGATGCTGCGGCTCCCAGAGCCCATCAGGGGTGCCCATTGTCATTGCCATCACCACCCAAGGCGGAAGGGGTGGAAATGGCCCAGCAAAAGCCCAGTGAGAGTGGCGGCCATGGGGATGGGGCTGCCTGCAAGGAACCAGAGTCATACAGGGATCCAGCGGCTGCCGGAGGAAGGCAGCCCAGAGTAGAGCAGGAGAGGCAGGGATCCACCCAGCTCCCTCTCTCTGCTGCCACTGTCAGCTACTGCCTCCCGGACGCCAAAGCCAGTGGGAGGCCAGCCGACAGGGCAGACAGCAGTGCAGACAGTAGGAGTGAGCCTCCCGGTCGCAGAGCAGAGAAGGGTGTGGGGGGAACGGGGGGATGGGGCAGAGAGCGACCACGCAGTGATCACCGATACTTAATTAAGAAAGTGCCTGGAAAAGACCCGGATGCTTGGAAGGATTTGGGGCAGGAGGAGAAGGGGATAACAGAGAATGAGATGGCTGGATGGCACCACTGACTGGATGGACATGAGTTTGGGTGAACTCCGGGAGTTGGTGATGGACAGGAAAGCCTGGCATGCTGCAGTCCATGGGGTCGCAAATAGTCGAACACAACTGAGTGGCTGAACTGAACTGAAGACAGTGCCGCTCTTGTAGGACAGGTTCTCTATCACGACACGGTCAGCACCGGGTCAGAGCCCTCTTTGCTCTGATTTAGAATGCATATGATTTAGAAGCGCTTCCCTGGTGCCTCAGTTGGTACAGAATGAGATGTGCTAACAGCATCCCTGGACTCTGCTCACCAGATGCCAGGAACAACCCCCCAGTCGCGGCACCAAAACAGTCTCCTGACATTGCCAATTGTTCCCTGGAGCAGTGGGCAAATGCAGGCTCAGCTGAGGACCACAGCTGTGGTGAGAGTATGTGACCACAAGACAAAGTCAGGCTTCATATGTGTGCGTGCGTGCTCAGCAGTGTCCGACTCTTTGTGACACCATGGAAGACAGTCCACCAGGCTCCTCTGTCCATGGGATTCTCCAGCTAGAATACTGGAGTGGGTTGCCATTTTGTCCTCCAGGGGATCTTCCCAACCCAGGGATCGAACCCAGGTCTCCCGAATTGCAGGCAGATTCTTTACTGTCTGAGCCACATAACAAAAGCGTCAACAGTAAGAAAAAAAGCTTTTGTGAAGTCCCACACTGCACCTTCCCTGGTGACTGCCCCAGTTCAGAGAGAGATGACGTGGGCAATGAACTAAAGAGACTTGTAAGGTAGACAACAAAATCAATGTGAAAACCCTCCTACTAGAAATGTGGGGAATACAGCTAAAAAGAAAAAAATAATGCATGAACCAGAAGCCATGTGGTAGGTGTGTGGACTGCCCTGCACAGCGCTGGAGCAGGAGAAGGGAGTCACAGAAACCAGGAAGCAGAGGACAAGTTTTGCAGGAGGCTTTGCAGGAGTGAAATCTCAGGAGGCTGAGATGCACATACAAAGTCAGGGCCCTTAATGTAGTGGCTGGGAGAAAATGTCCTAGCCAGCCCAAGGAAAGGACAGGAAGTAGATGACTGGGTAGACTCTGGGAGGGGAGGGATGTCTTCCTTAGCCTTCTTCATTTGATGCCATAGTTAGAGGAACCTTTAAGCCGAGAAGTTAGCGGGAGAAAACGAAAAACAATGTACAGGAGCAAAAGCCCAGCTGAGGCGCTGGTTGAGTTAAACAGAAAAGCCCATGGATTCCACTGAGGAAGAAGACACCCTGGCAATGAACTTGAAATAAAATATTATAAAACACTCGACTTTGATGGAAACTCAGCAGATGAGCATTAAATATCCTACATCAGACAGCAGAAACTACAGACAACAAGAGGAGTCGAAATCACACGGAAAGAGCAAGACTCTAGAAATTAAAAAGGACAGGTTTGAAAAGAGAAATGAACTACTAGAATTTTAAAATGTTGTTGCTGTTGTTGTTGTTATTCAATCCAACTCTTGAAAGGCCAAACTCCGTGGAAGAGTTTTAAGATTAGAAGCAGCAGAAGAATTGCATCTGAGCCAATTATTAGAAGTCAGTGAGGGGCTGTCTGATTTTATCATTGAAATAATATCATAGCAACTAAAGGATCATCAATCCTTAAGGAAATCAACCCTGAATATTCATTGGAAGGACTGATGCTGAAGCTGAAGCTCCAATACTTTGGCCACCTGATGTGAAGAACTGACTCATTTGAAAAGACCCGGATGCTGGGAAAGATTGAAGGTGGGAGGAGAAGGGGACAACAGAGGATGAGATGGATGGATGGCATCACCAACTCAGTGGGTGTGTTTGGGCAAATTGCGGGAGATAATGAAGACAGGGAAGCCTGGTGTGCTGCAGTCCATGGGGTCACAAAGCATCAGACATGACTTACTGACAGAACAACAGCAACAACTAAAGGCTACTTCCTGTGAGGTTACTGACAGCTATGTGGAAATGAACCCTAAGGCCGAACTGGGGCAACTACGGGTTGCACACTGCCCACTGCACAGCAGAAGACCTTAGTGACAGGAAAATGGATCAGTCCATCCATGCAATAGATTAGCTCACACTGGGAAGTTGTGTGTAACGTAATTTCTTAATGAGGACTCCTTTGCAGAGTTATTTCCTTGTATTCCTATCTCACTTCTTTCTGGAACAAGCCACAAATTTACAGAATCAGAAAGGTGGTAAGGACTTCACTACCTGTGGATCAATGTCGTGTGATGTTTTCTGAGAAGCTCCCCCACCAGCATTTATTCACTCCACAAATACCTATTGAGTATCCACCATATACTGTCTACTCTGATGGAGGAGGAAGAGGAGGAGGAGGGAATAGGGAGAGGAAGAATAGGAGAAGAAGAAGGGGAAGGGGACGAGGAAAAAGAAGTAAAATTACATTGTATGTGGACAGTGGTAAAGGTTTTGATGAAAAGAAATATGGGCCCCTCACCCCAGTGTACGTGTTGGCAAGGCAACCATGACCAACTCTTTGTTATTGTAAATTTCCCATAAACAAGCAGACATTTTCCTACCACTTTTCTTGCTGGCTTTCATGTTCTCCAAGCTATCAGTGATATATTCCGTCATTTGTGATATAAACTAAAACCTAGGCTTATGGTCCTCTTTCTTTCTTGTTGCTGCTTGAGTCACACACAGAGAGGCTGCCTGAGGTGGACCACTCAGCTGGGACCGCCCTCCCGAGTAAGGCATGGAGAAGCAGGACAGCCATCAGCCTGCCAGGTAACCCTACGGCCCACTCTTCTCCCAGGTCAACAATCAGCAGCATTAATGAAGCCTGAAAACAGAGTGAAAGCCCGGGTGTTGCTCTGCAGCCAAGAGGACCCCAGGGTCTCTGAAAAGCAAAATCCACAGCTAGCTGGCTCCCAGGGGAGATGCGTTTGTCTTCGTGGGAACTCGCTGAATGGCAGGGAATAGTCCGTTGGGACAGTGCATGCTTAATAGAGACCGCTGACATTTCTGCACAGTAACCCAGCCCCTCTTCCTCCCCACACATGGAAAAGGCTGCTCAGGACGAGCGGGGAAGGATGGATGAGAGGGGGAAAGAACCAACCATAACGTGGATTTCAGGTTAGGGTGACAACAGACGCGAGTTCTCCACTGAGGCACCTGCTGGAAGGGAGTGTGAGCTGGAAAAGACAAGAAAGAATCCCAGCCTCAGCCCCTAGGCGGACATGACTCTGCCATGAGACCCATTTTCAGACTTCTGGGCGCCAGCAACATAGAATAATAAATCTGTGTTGTTTGCAGCCACGCCGCTTTCTGTCATTTGTCAGAACCCAGCCACAGGAAACTAGCGCAGGCATCTTCAGAGCGCTGTGCTCAGCAGCGACTCGCCTGGGCACATCCATCCCCTCCACCAGCGCTCACTGCCACGGGAGACGGCCACGGACCAAACAGACGCGTCCCTGCCACTGTGAGCTCACAACCTACCAGGGAAGACCGACAGAAAGCAAGATTGTTTCCACTTATTTCCTGAAAACCCCTGAAGAGAAGCAGAGTGACCCCTGCCCCCACCCAGGGGCTGTGGAGAGGCTGCTTCAGGGGGTAGTCAGGGAGGGCCTCTCTGAGGTGGTGACATTCGGGCTGAACTCAGAAGGAGGGGAGTGACCTGGGTGTGGAAGAGCCAGAGAGCCCGTTCCAGGCAGAGGACACAGAGAATGGAAAGGCCAGAGGGGCGATGATCTCCAGGCAGGGGAAGGAGACCCTTGTAGACGGACAGAGAGGCAAGAGCTACTGCTTTAGCAGGGAAGAGATTGCATGAGGGGCCAGACGACTTGCAGGGTCAGAGCACAGGAGTTACTCAGTGCATGTGAAATCAAGGAGGTCTGGGTGAAACCTTACGTCCACCGATCACGTGAGATGTCCTAGGGGCTGGTTCTCTGAAGAACCGCACTCTGCTCCCATTCATAACTGATACACACAACTCATCTTTCCCACGGGGATAAAAAAGTTGTCACATATCAAGACCAATTAAAAATACTATCATGGGCCTTCCCTGGTGGCTCAGTGGCAAAGAATCCACCTGCCAATGCAGGAGACACGGCTTCTGTCCCTGGTCTGGGAAGATCCCACATGCAGCGGAGCAACTAAGCCCGTGAGCCGCAACTATTGAGCCTGAGCTCCGGAGCCCGGGAACTGCAGCTACTGAGCCAGCGGGACACAGCGGCCGAGGCCCACGCACCCAGAGCCCCTGCTCCGCAGCAAGCAGGGCCACTGCCGTGAGAAGCTCCTGCGCTGCAGCTAGAGAAGAGCCCCTCTCCGCAACCAGAGGAACGCCCGCAGGAAACGCCGCAGCAAAGGCCCAGCGCAGTCAAAACTCAGTGCGCCTTTGTGCTCAGTCGCTTCATTCATGTCCGGCCCTCGGACCGCAGCCCGCCAGGCTCCTCGGTCCATGGGGTTTTCCAGGCAAGAATACTGGAGTGGGTTGCCATGCCCTCCTCCAGGGGATCTTCTCCACCCAGGGACTGAACCTGCGTCTCCTCCATCTCCTGCATTGCAGGCAGGTTCTTGACTACTGAGCCACCTGGGAAGCCCGGAGGCTCAGTGACAAAGAATTCAATAAATTAAAACATTTTTAAAAAATATTAACATTATGTTAGGTTGACCTAAGAATTAATTTGGTATAAACCAGGCTAAGTTGTAGATGAATGGAATAAAGGACCATCTGGAAAAAGAACTGAACAAAGAAAAAAAAAACTTCTTTTGGAAAATAGGAAGTGAGAAATCTAATGATCCCTTGCAGAGTTAGAAGGGCTGTGAATGTTCAGGGCAGATCTGAGTATCAACCTCAGTAGTATTCCGTTTTGTTGATGGTGATGAATATATTTTCCTGATGTAAACTGAGGTGCCATTCCTGTGGAACTCAAACACCGTTTCACTTGACTATTTTGAACTTTATTTAACTCCCACTAGGCATTAAAAAAAAGTGTCTCAAAAATTCCATTTCTAGGAATGTTGTCTAAGTGGTCGGCACAAAGATTTACCCATAAAGACATTCATGATATTATTTTAACAGTGGCAGAGATACAGAAACACAAAATTCACAGATGGGTAAAATAATTTATAGAACATTCAGAAGTGGGTTATTATGCAGCTATTAAGTTTTGTGTTGAAAGAAAAATTACTATAGTTAGAATTTACTGAGCCCTGCCTTGTAAAATCTTAAAGGAGAGCCCAGCATATCAGCTCATTTAAACTCCATGATGACCCTACGAAATATACACTAGTATTATACTTCTCTTTTCAAATGAGAAAATAAGGTACAGAGATGTCGAGTAACTTGCCTAAGGATAGACACACTGCTAGTAATTCTGAGAGGACGTGAAAAAGCCAAAGAAATTAACTAGCAATTTCTAAAATGAATCCACTATCTAAAAATAAATCCTAAACAAAAGCATTGAAAGCTCACCAATACTTTTTAACAAATCAGTGTTGGTGTTTGTACAACTTTCTGAGGTGTTACTGTCCCCAAGACAGGTAACAGGCCATGACTGCCCAGCAGATTGTAACAAAGTGGCGATGTGTCTTGGGATGATGGGTCCTTAGAGCGCTGTTTCCAGCGTAGAGTTTCAGATGGGCGGCTCTAGACAGAAGGGCTTAACTGGTGTGAAGGGAGAAAGGAGGAAGTGAGTGACTCTGAGCGGCAGACCTCAGCTTCTTACCCTCCGTGAAACCCACAGCCCTCTGAGGTTTCACTGAGTCACGATGACTTCCCCCCAACCCGGTCTGACACTGAGGTTTCATCCAAGAATGTCAGCACTGGAGAAGGGTCTTGCGGGGGGGCGCTTCTTGTCCAGCCCACACATCCTGCACACATTCCAGAAAAGCATGCTCTTCTTTCCATGATGGAATTGCCCTTCCCTGAGAAAAGATATGCCTCAGACTCAGGAAATCTTATCCATTATGTCAAGCACTGTCATTTGTAGAGATGAAGCAATCTCCCTGGTTTGAAGGTCTGTGGTAGATTAGAGATGACCACAGATTTTTAGACACTTTTCCCATTGAGATAGGGAATGAAAATCAGATCTATGTCCCCTCCCATATATCTAGGCGGAATCCATGACTGCCCAGTAGATTTTGACAAAGTGGTGCTGTGCCTTTCTCTAGCTCAAGCCTTGAGAGACTTGTTGACTAAAAAGATTAGCAATGTGAGAGTTGCGAGTTAAGTTTTATTTGGGGCAAAATGAGGACTGCAGCCCAGGAGACAGCACCTCAGGTAGCTCTGGGAGACTGCTCCAAAGACATACTGGGGGAAGGTCAATATATAAGATTTTGGTGAAAGGGGGAGTTCAGTGCAATCAAGGTCTGACTTTACAAAAGGCTTTCTGCTAGTCATGGATGGAGGAGCCTGGTAGCCTACAGTCCATGGGGTCGCAAAGAGTTGGACACGACTGAGCGACTTTCTTTTCTTTCTTTCTTTCTACTAGCCACAAGGAGCTGATGTCATCATGGAGGGATTTAGTGAGTTTCTAAATATGAAGAGATGCAAGGACTGGGATCATGAAATCAGTTCCTGAAAATATCTAACTATCTAAAGACCCTTTCCACCAGTTTCCCTGGAGCACAGAGTGCCTCACTCTCCACCCTGAACAGCCTTCAGGACATGAAAAAGTCAGCAGCAGCACAGGGGTCAGTCTCCGCAGAGGCGGACGGCAAATGCCCTTGGCAAGCACCAGTTTGTAGTCGACAGGGGCAGCTTCCACTTCTGATCTTTACAACACTTGCTGTTGGGTTCCAGCCACCTGACTGGGAGAAGCTCAAGCCACACGAAGAGGCTGTACATAGATGCTCTGGTCAACAGACCCCACTGAGCTTCCAGCTGACAACCAGCATCAACACCAGGCATGCAAGTGTGCCATCTTGGATGTCAAGTCCAGCGGAGCCTTGAAATAACTGCAGCCCCCACCATGCAGACCACAGCTGCATGAAACAGCCCATATAAGACCTGCTCAGGTGAGCCCAGCCCACCCAACAGAACCATGGAAGATAATAACGAGTTGGAATTTAAGCCTCTAAGTATTGGGGTGGTCTGTTTGCAGAAATAGTTAACCAGAACAAAGTCTGGTTCATACACCCTGCATCCTGGAAAGTCAGGGTCCAAAAAAGAAAAGAATTAGGAGCCTTTATTTCATTTGATAAATACCTATTGAGTCTTTTCTATGGTCTAAGAAATGTTCAAGATGCAAGAAACAGAATAAAAATGGTTCCCATTCTCATGGAATTTACAGTCTAGCATGGAGTAGCATACTGTGCTCGGTAGCTCAGTCGTGTCCATCTCTTTGCAACCTCATGGACATAACCTGCCAGACTCCTATCTCCATGGGATTTCCCAGGCAAGAATACTGGAGTGGGTTGCCATTTTCCTCTCCAGGGCATCTTCACAACCCAGGGATCGAATTTACCTCTCTTGTGTCTCCTGCATTGACAGGTGAATTCTTTACCACTGAGCTACCTGGGAAGCCCAAAGCATGGAGTAGAGGAAGGGAGAAAATGTCAGGTAATGATACAGGCCAATAAAGAGAATTTAAATACAGAAATAAATGTAACTTTGAACCATATAGATATTAATATTAATATTGCTACTTTCTAGCTGCAAGCAACTAGCTTCTTTCTATTAATTTTATCCAGTGTACCTTTTTCCACCTCTTAAATTTCAACCTTTTTGTGTGATCTTACATTTTACTCTTGTAAACAAGATATAGTCTGGATTATACATCTTCTGATAGACTTTTTTCAGGCCTCATCATGCAGCACGCAGGATCTTAGTTCTCTGACCAGGGATCAAACTTGTGCCCCCTGCATTGGGAGCATGGCGTCTTAACCCCTGGACCGCCAGGGAAGTCCCTGGATTATGCATCTCCTAATGGTGGCACTCAGGCGTTCGTGTTTGTTGTAGTTATTGATGTAGTTTGGATTTATTCTTCCATATCATTTTCTATTTTTCACACTGTGCTTTAGTGCTTCTTCTCAATCGGTAACTCTCATCTATAGCATCTCCTCCAAGTTTCTCTCCAGGGCCAGCTTCTGTTCAAACATGTCACACCTCTGATGTGTCTGTTAGACACTATCTCGGTAAATAACAGAACTCCCTATTAAGCCCCAGCCAGTGGTCTTCATGTCACATCCACACAGAGCGAGTCCCATTTGTCTAGGCTCCGACTGCATTGCAAATACTCTAGTCCATCACGCTCGTCCCGCCCCAAGTCCTCTCCCAGTAACACCCTCTGTCGCCTCGGGTGGCAGCTTTCCCAGGACATCATTCCATTTTGTTACCACTGCCTTCAAATGTGGTGGCCACATCTGAAAGAGCTGGCCATGGGGTACTCCGAGCTCTTTCAAGGAAAATGAGACTATTTCCGCCCTTGTTTGGATAAACGCCACCATCGCAGGGTCTAAGCTCGCGCTGGCTCTGGGTGCACGTGGCTGCCTCCCAGGAAACTCCCTGTCAACCAAAGTCTCTACATCATGTCCCTGCCACCGTGCGACCTCTTCTCCACGTTGGGGGTTCCAGCCAACTTGTCTTAAGGTAAGAACCAGGCTGCACAATTATCCCAATCAGACTTCATCTCGTCAGAGTCAGTCCACGGCTCCAGGATGCCAGCGCATTTGGGGATTTCTTCCAACAGCATGTCACCCACAGAAGTAGATGTTTCCTTTGTCCAAGTCCCTCTCCCTGTGATTTCCATGGCCCTGGTCCAATCATCCTTTACATTTTTTTGTCTTACTGACTGGAAACACAGTCACACCTGTTGGCACTGTGTAGAGGGTGGTTATAGGAAAGGGACTCCCAGAGAATTTGCACATAAAGCCTCTCTCAGCTTAAGTAGCAAAACTCTCACCTAATGGGTGTGATTGGCCATCTGAGGGACCCAGCTGATGGGTGGCCAATGTGGGACAGGAAAGTTTGAGGACATCCAAAAGACCAACCAAGAGAAAACTCAGGAAGGCTGGGCTGTGCTGTAATTGACATGCAATGAGCAGAAATATGCCCATGTGTGTGAGGGGTGCGTCATTAATGGCAACCAATGTTTCCTTAAAGAAAAGAGAGAGACTCTTAGAAGCAAACACTCTTGGCGTCCTAGATTTGACCACATTACGGACTGAACTGTCTCCCCTCAACAACTCCTGTGTTGAAGAACCAACCCCCAGTATCTCAGCACAAGTATGTGGAGACAGGGTCTGTGAGGAGGTAACTAAGTTAAAATGAGGTCACTGGGGTGGGACCAAGTCCACTATGACCAGCATCCTTATGAGAAGAGAAGACCAGGACACGGACACACGCAGGAAAGACCATGTGAAAACACAGGAGGAAGTCAGCCGTCCCCAAGCCGAGCAGAGAGGCCTCAGAAGAAACCTACCCTGTTAGAACCTTGATCTTGGACTCCCAGCCTCCAGAGTCATGAGAGAATAAACATCCGCTGCATCAGCCGCGCTGTCTGTGCCACTTTCTCACAGCAGCCAGTCTGCCACTGCAGACGCTAGCTTGCACAAGCTCAGACCATAAGGACTCATCTGGCAAGGCCACCTCTGAGAGGCAGTGACTCAGACCACCTTTCTGAGATCAACCAGCCTCCTCTGTGCTGACTGCGGGCTCCCAGGAAACCACCTTTTCCATGCCTTTTCTTGAGGTCAGGCTGTCTCTAGCACTTACTCCTCAGGCCTGTTTCTCCTGAAATCTGGCAGATGTGTTCCATGCGTGTGCTCACACACATTAGTGAGCACACCTTCAAGCATCTGTGCTCGGTGACAGCAGCCCCAAGTGGTCAGGTGCAGCAGCCTGGGGGAGACGGGCAGATTTACAGGAAAAGGGAAAGCTGGCAAAATAGAGTTTGTGATGATGCGAAGTTGAAAGCCAGATACTGAACATTAGTGAATGATAGTGAATGAGCCCTGATTAGGCCGTTTATGGTACCGTCCAGGTAGCCAGAGAGGGATGCTCAAGCGCTTTGCTATCTGCTCACCTGTGTTCTTGGAAACACAACACTAACGCAGTCTAGAGATGGTGGCTGTTTGCTTTGCAAAAAGCAAAATTTGCAACTTACAAATTCAGTCTGGCCTATTGGAAGCCGAGAGGGAGGGGCTATGATACATGCACCAGGAGGAGATACGTCTGTCTTGATATCCAGCCCCTCTTGCATCCTGCCTAGCGCTGCATGTAACTGGCCTAGCACAAGTCTCCTGGTCAAAGGAGTTCTGGGGATGGGGACGGGGGACGAGGGGTCTCAGACACTTGGTACTTCTTCGTTTCAGGTTCAGCATTTTCCCAGCAGCTTCTCTCGGCCTCTGGGTGCTGGCAAGAAAGTTCCCGTGACCAGGGAGGGCCTCCCCCGGCCCAGGCCTGGTCTCAGGGCCTCCAAGAATCTGAGCGCTCTGTCTGAAACACTGGCTCCTTCTTTCCTCTGATCCTTCTGGGGAAATGGCAGATTGAATTCCATCATTCTCCCTGCCCACCAGCTCCACTGAGACTCACCCCAAGACCATTCAAGGGTCTCAGCTGCCCTCCCTGTCTCCAGGCCCCCACCTCGCCTCCCAAGGCTCCCCCTGCAGCCTGGCAGCCACCGCGGACCCCTCCTCAACAGGGTCCACCCCAGCCTCCTCCTCGGACAACTCCTCCTTCCCCACGAAGCTGTCCCCATGAGGCCTGGAGCTGAGTCATGCACTCAGGTAGGACCCGGGCTCCCTTCTGTCAGAGCCCGCTCCTCAGTCTGTTCAAACCCTCCTTGGGGGACAGGTAAGTGACCAGCTCCCCCATCAGATGGTGAGAAGAGAGACAAAAACAGAGTCTCCCTCCATCAGTACCCTCCTTGGGGGTCCTGGAATAAATCCGTTAGAAGCAGCCATTTCCCACTTACTTTGGACAGACTCCACACACAAAGGCATATTTTCTTTTCTTTTCTTTTTAACCTCTGTGGTTAGAAGCATCGAACTAACCATCTAACAGAGGGGTTAGGGTATTTCGAGGCAGGTGTAAGTGACAGCCGCAAGAATCAATGCTCCCAGCCAGAGAGTAAGAAAAAAAAAATTAAAACAACTCAATAGGTTCAGAATGGGGAACACATGTCCACCTATGGCTGATTCATGTCAATGTATGGCAAAAACCACTACAATATTGTAAAGTAATTAGCCTCCCATTAAATAAATTTTTAAAAAACAACTCAATAAAAGACAAAATAACTCTCTTGATGGCTAAAGATTATCCTGTCAACACAGCATATCAAGATCCCCTCTGGACTCTGGTGGGGGTGAAGATGCTTTTTCATGCTGAAGCCAGTGGCTGTGCCCCCCTTTTTTTGTGAAAGTCGATGACCGTCCTTGTATGACAAAGGCAACATGTGCAGTGCACCCTGGGCGGATCTCCACCTCCAGGCATCACGGTGTTTTGCCACTTCTGTGAGGGAGGGCAGGAACTGGCAGACTTTCTCTGCAGACCGAACAGTCCCTGTCATGATAACTCAGCTCTGCCATTGTAACACGAAAATAGCCTTAAACAAATGAGCAAATGAGCTGTGTTCCAATAAAACTTTATTTATAAAATCTGGTGGTGGGCCAGATGTGGGCCCTGACTATTGTTTTCCAACCTATACCCAAGACATTCTTACAATGATCTCCACGCTGTTGTTCAGCCACTCAGTGGTGTCCAGAGCTCTGCGACCCCATGAACTGTACCACGCCAGGCCTCCCTGTCCATCACCAACTCCTGGAGTTTACTCAAATTCATGTCCATTGAGTTAGCGATGCCATCCAACCATCTCATCCTCTGTCATCCCCTTCTCCTCTTACCTTCAGTCTTTCCCAGCATCAGGGTCTTTTCCAATGAGTCTGTTCTTCGCATCAGGTGGCCAAAGTATTAGAGCTTCAGCTTCAGCATCAGTCCTTCCAATGAATAATCAGGGTTGATTTTCTTTAGGATTGACTGGTTTGATCTCCTTGCTGTCCAAAGGACTCTCAAGAGTCTTCTCCAGCACCACAGTTCAAAACCATCAATTCTTTGGTGCTCAGCCTTCTTTATGGTCCACCTCTCACATCCATATATGACTACTGAAAAAACTGTAGCCTTGACTAGACTGACCTTTGTCAGCAAAGTCGTGTCTCTGCTTTTTAATACGCTGTCTAGGTTTGATGATGAGCTCCTCACTCACCATCAATATCAGATGAGGGAGTGAAGAGACGTCTCTGCCTGGGGATTTCCAGGCCCTGAATGGCTTAGCTGTCATCTCTCCATGCCTCGGGCTGGCTTCTTAGCCTGTGCACCCTGCCAGAGCTGGAGGTGAGTGCTACAGATGTCCCTCTGGGCCCTGGACCACATACCAGGTCCAGGACTACCAGGCCATGGTAGGGTCTTCACAAGTCAGTCATTGCACGGCACTGTTCATCCCCACCTCCAGGAGGAGGCACCAGGATAATGAATGGTGGTATTAACGAGTCTCCCTCCTTGATAAAGAGCCCTGCTCAGCTCTTTAAAAACTGCTCAATAAAACTAATACCCTTAGTCAAAAAAAAGAAGTTTGTTTTGCCACTTTATTCTAACCATGGGCATTAATCTCAGTGAAGCGCCCTCGTACAGAGGTCATGATACAAAATTCGCCTGCATAAATTCTTCCTATTTGCCTTTGCACCTCCTCTAGCTGTTTCTGTCATTTGTCTGGGTGAGCCCTCTTCCTCTTCCCTTCCCTCACTCCTCTTTAAACATCAGGCATCACTGCCAAGACTAAGCTTAACCCCAAAGCTAATTAACCATAAATTAATTGCCACCCCAAAGAGTCGGTCCTGGAAATGACTCCTGTGGCCATTCGAGTGAGACTTCGCTGAGGCTCTTCAAAGGTTGTGTTTATGAGAGGATCAGAGGGCGGGAGACTGCAGCTGTGAGCGCCCTAGAGCGGCCAGGCCCCGCTCCCCTCTCGACTGCCAGCCCAAAGATGCCGTGAAGCAGCCTGAGCTGTAACAACAGAGAGAATGTGACCCAGAGAAAACTGCAAGGAGAAGCGATTTTCTCATCAAGAACAAGAGCCACAGCTTTGGAATTCAGGCACAGCTGAGTCAATGGGGCCTCCTTGGATTTCGATTTCTGGGCAGTTCATTTTGGTCTAGGTTTCCCTGAATATCTGTATTTTCAGGACCTATTTAGAAAAGAAAAGAAGGGCTGCTTTAGGTAACAAGGGGAAGGGCCCAGAGGAGGACAATTTCAGATGCTTGTTAAACAGATTTCATCACGATGAGGCAATAAAATGGGTCAAGTTGACGGGTTCGAAAGAAATTTAGGGTCATTCAAAAGCCTTTAATTACAAGGTTAAAAGTGCTATAAATTTAAAAATTAAAGGCAATTACAAAGGCTTCTCTTCAGCACAAAGACTCAGAGGATTTGCAAAACAGAAGCTACTCTGGCAGCTCCATTAGCCCCAGCATCAAATTTGGGAAGAAATCAAGATTTCTTTTTTCAGAAGTCTTTGGAAGAAAACCCCAAAGGAAGACTAAAGTTGAACAGGAGGAGAAATGTGGCGTTCTGCTTTCATCTGGGATGTAAAAAGCTGGAAAAACCATTACTCCCACCATCATGATGAGAGGAAGCAGAGTCAGTTACAAAATCATAACCTATGTTGATCTATCAGAGATCTGAGGTTGCAAAGCAACCAACTATCCTGAAATCCAAAGATGGAAAGGGAGTTCCAAGGTAAGGTACCAGCAGCTGCTTGCCTGTGGCATAGCATGAGAGGAGAGGAGGCTAAGACCTTATAAAGAGGCAAGAAGAATTCAGCCACAGCTCTAAGGAACTACAAAAGGTTAGATATGGGCTTGCTTGAGAGTGTAGCCTCAGCAAACATCAAGGGAATTGGCACCCATTTGCAGGCTCTTTTCCACAGTCTTCCAGCAAATGCATACAAGAATGGTCAGGGGGTGGGGAGCAGACTGGAAATAGCGTCCTCAGAGGTGCAGGCATGGAGGAAGGGAGAAGGCACAGATGCAGGAAAGACAGGGAGCTCCCCCTAGTCCTAAATGAAACTAAAACCAGAAACTAAAGTCTTAAACCACTCAGGCAGAAGTCTACAACCTTTTAGGCACCAAGGACTGATTTCATGGAAGACAATTTTTCATGAATCAGGGATGGGGTGATGGTTCAGGATGATTCAAGTGCATTACAATTTTTGTGCACTTTATTTCTAACCTAACACCGCTGGTGATCCGACAGGAGGTGCCGATCCACAGCCCAGATGTTGGGGATCCCTGATCTAGAGGAAGGACAGTGAGCCCTATCTCCCGCAGAGAACAAGAGGAGAACCTCTGAGGGCTACCTGTGCGCGCGCTCCGTCATGTTCGACTCTTTGCGACCCCATGGACTGTATTGCCCTCCAGGCTCCTCTGTCCATGGGATTCTCCAGGCAGGAATGCTGGAGTGGATTGCCATTTTCCCCTCCAGGAGAATCTCCCCGACCCAGGGATCAAACCTACATCTCTTGCGTTGGCAGGTGGATTCTTTACCACTGAGTCACCAGGGAAATCCCCACTGAGGGCTAGAAGAAGATAAAAATAAAACCCCTCCACTTCTGAGGTTGGAAAGTGAATGGTACAGGTCTGTGAAGGTTCTGCATATGTCTTCCTTTCATTTTCCCTGACCCCCCTTGCCATTATAAACCACAACCAACCCAACAGTCTCACTCTAATATAGCTGTTGAGAAAAGCAAATATTAAATATGTAAAAATATCATCAATAAACCAAATTTCTAGGCAATTTTGCCTATCTAAACCTATCATTCAATTTGTTTTGTGTTTCCTCACTGTCAAATAAAATAAAACGCATGAACTGACAGTTAATATCTACATCACCACCACTGAATCATTTGCAAGAATGTACAAGTGCCAGGTGGCTACACGTTAAGTAAAACTCATCAAAGCAGTGCCTCCAGGGTGCCAAGCAAGCAGCTGTAAGCTGAAGACTCGAGTCTGTTTGCTTGGTTGGACTTCACCGTGCAAATGCTTTGACAGCTTCTGCAGAATCAATAGCATGTTCTGTCAGGATCAATTAAGCAGAAACCCCTCCCAGGCCAGTGGTACCCAGTACCACCCTTCATGGCTCCCACAGAGCAACCAGGAAAACAGAGCACTCCCCATGGAATTACAAGGTCTGCCACTAATGAGCCATATGTCCTGGGCAGGTTACTGCCCTTCACTCAGGCTGCAATTCTTCATCTGTAAAACTAGGAGGTTGGACTGAACCTCCTGGTACCTGCCATCTGCCACAGGCTACTTTCTTGGTAAGTGGCCACTAGTCATTTGGAAATGTGTGTTCTTTCTGGGTTAGCTCAAGACCAGGTAATGAAATGAGAGAACTTGGCTCTGAGCTCTGTCCGTGCTTTCAGCAACTCCTCCAGCCTCCACCTCAGAACCTCTTTCTCCATCTTTCCCTCCATAACTTTGCTCAGATCATTTCCACCAAGGTTAAAGCCCTGGCAAGAAGTGAAACCTCTATCCAAACTCAAGTCTGAAAATGAAAGAATGGGAAGACTCTCGAGCAGTGAGATGAGTTGGGATTGGAAGTCAGACCTGCTGGTTCACACCCTGCTTCTTCCAGCTGTGTGACCCAGGCAGATCACACACATATTGTACCTACTGCCTGGGATTTTCATGGGGATTCGTTGAGAAAATGTCTGCAGAGTCCACAGAACTGTGGTTGACGTTTAATAAGGACTCAACAGGGACTTCCCTGGTGGTCCCGTGGTTAAGAATCTGACTTCCAGTATAGGGGACATGGGTTTGAGTCCTGGCCTGGGAACAAAGACCCCACATGCTGCAGCGCAACTAAGCCCAAGGGCCTCAACAAAAGTTCTGTGTACCACAACAAAGACCCTGTGCAGCCAAATATGTAAGTAAATATTTTAAAAAGTAAGTCTGCGCTTACTCATGTGAAAAGACCCTGATGCTGGGAAAGACTGGGGGCAGGAGGAGAAGGGGACGATGGAGGGAGATAGCTGGATGGCATCACCGACTCCATGGACATGAGTTTGAGTAAACTCCGGGAGATGGTGATGGACAGGGAGGCCTGGCGTGCTGCAGTCCACAGGGTCGCAAAGAGTCGCACGTGACTGAGCAACTGAACTGAACTGAAGTCTTTTATTTGTGAACAAATTTTTAAAAAGACTCAAAAAATGTTAAATATTGTCATTGTTATCCCTTTTAAGAGAAAAAAATGATCAAAAGCTGAAGAAGGCAGGCTTCTGCAGGCAGAAGCTGTAAACATCCTTCCACAGTCTGGCTTGTTCTCTGGAATCTTCTGATCTCTGCTGGGAGAGGAATGTGCCCTAAGTTCATGATCCATTCAGCCTGGAAGCCAGAAGGAGAAATGTGGAACTTGAGTTCAACTTGAAGTCCGGCTGTGCTGCAGTGAACCTGTGAGTGTAAGGGTAAGTTACCGGGGTCCAGCCCCGGTGGATCCAGGGAATTTGAAGTGAGGACGGCGTTGGCGAGGAAAACTTATTTATTTATTAATATAGAAATATAAGATTAGATTAGGAAGAAATAGTGTAGTAGGAAAATTAAGTGGAGAAAGAGGGCTGAATAACTTGGATTATGTGGAAGACCAATAAAATTCCAGACAAGGAATTTGTACCATCTACGTTGGGCCACCGCTGCTCACTTGAATATCTAAGGGTGCCTCATCTTAGGCTCCTTTTCGCACGGGTCTTAACAGCCAGGGCAAGTAAGTAGACTTGGCGAGCCTCTGCGCCCCAGATGGGAATTCAGCCTGAAATTAAAGTAAAGAGGAGAGAGAGAGAGAGACACGGGGGAAACCAGTCCAACAACTGGCTCCGTCCTCTATTGTTCGGAAGGCCTTTTATACTTTTGATAAAACATGGAGATCAATGGGTAACACAAAGTTATGCAGCGTTAACAGTCCAGACTCATCAAAACCAGGCTTTTCTCTCTGTATACCTAGTTGTATACACAAGTCTTGGGTAATTTACATCATCTTCCAGCCAAAAGGGCCAATTAACATTTTACAGCCTTTTTTCTGATAAGGGTTTGTCAACCAGAAGATTCATTTGTGTTGATCTTCCCAAAGTCTGGTGCCCTTCTCAGAAAGCACTAAATAAAGTTACATTCTTACATAGTAAGGACACAAGAGGAGTGCAGTGATATATAACAAAGAGAAAAGTAATTAACTCAAAAGTCTAGTGTTGCTAACATCAAAACTACTATATATCTTTTTCCGTATCCCGTTTACATTGATTAACATCCTCCCAGGTGCCTAAAAGATAAAGAATATGGAGGTCTGGCAGCAGTCATTGAGTCAACAGTGAAAACCCTCTACCAATATGATTTTTAACTCTTTAGAAAAGGCTCTGTATCTTTAAGATGCTTTAAGCTCTGTGCCTCTCGCGGTTGGGGGCGGGGGGTGTAAGCAATTCACAAGCTGTAAGAGGTCCGGGGGAACCTGTTGAGGCAAGCTAGAGAGCTATCAGAGGGGTTTAACTGAAACATCCCCTTCAAATGCAAAAGACTAAAGCCCTGAGTTGACTTTTTCCAGAGAATATTAGAAGAGTGGGAAAGCAGGCAGATTCTTATTTTTTGGGGGGTGGATGCTCAGGAAATTCCAGGGGGAAAACCTGAGGTCTGATTAGCCTTGCCATCAGAGCTCTGCCGCATGACCTTGTCACGGGTGGAACTCCTCACGCTGGCTCCCGGCAGTAAATGATTGTTGTTCTAAACTTCTGTGCTCTGGGTGGTTTGTTACACAGCATTGTTATAGAAATAGCTGACTGATACATGTTATAATGATGCTATTGTGGGCCAGTGCCTGGAAATGAGGGAAGCTTTCCAGGTGTCAATCATGTTCCCTGTCCTGCCTGGTTTCAATGCCTCCACTTCCTTTCTACCACTCCGTGCTTGGGTTTTTCCCCCCAGAAAATCTTTATTGACTACCCGTCTGCCAGGTTCTAGGAGTATAATGCAAACAAAACATTATCCTTACCTTCTTGTCGCTCGGTAAGAGCCATGAATAACAAAAAAGGTAATAATTCAGAAGGTTAGGAACTAGAATAGAAAAATGTCAGACTGCCATGGGATCAAGCAAAGGGTCCCTGACCCAGGTTACGGGATGAGAGAAGGTGGGAGGCATAAACTGAGATGTACAGAATGGGTAGGAGTGACTGGGCAAAGAGTGGAAGGGGGCCTCTCAGGGAGTTCCTGCTCCAAATGCTTGCTTTCCTCCCCTGGTGAGCTGGTTTAAACCACAGAGAACCCTCGAGACAGATTAGTGTTCATCTCACCCTCGCCTGGGGAGCTGCTTGGAAATACCCTGGCTGGGCTCGCTTCTGGAAATTCTGAGTTAGCGCATCCCGGAAGTGGCTCAGGCGATGTGCTTTGTAAAAAAGCTCTCAGATGATGCTAATGCTCACATGGTTTGGGAATCACTGGTGAGATGTTCCCCTCACCTTTCCTCTTTCCTGGGAACCGCCCTTCTCCTATGAGCCAGGATGCCTGGAGGAGCATCCCTTAAGCCCATCACACCAAACCAGCTCCAGGGAAAGAGAGAGCCTCTTGGGGGTCCACCAGGGGAGTGGGCAGTGACCCCTCACTCTTCCCACTGAAAACTCCCAGCCTCAGTGACTGGACGGTTCCCCATCCACAAGACAACTGATAGTCGGGGGTCTGCCCCCCCACATGCAGAAGGCAGCAATGGAGAGTCTGAATAGGAAAGAGCTTGGTTTGGGCTGGAAGGTGCAGGGAGAGTGTAAATCTGGAAATCTGATATCGTGCTCCTTCTGAGCTTTTAAACACAGATGGTCAGAGCGAAAGTGGATGCAGCAACTGACTCAAGCATATTCCTGGAAACCAAAGGGTTTAACTAAATCAGTCATGAAGCTGACTGTACTCAGCCCTGTTCCCACACGTGTGGTTCCTGTCTCCCTCGACCACTGTCATCCGGCCACACACTCACACAGTCACACAGTTACTCACACTTACACAGAAACATTCATACACACACTCACACAGACACACACACCTCACACAGACATACACTCACATAGACACACACCCTTACACACACTCACACAGATACACACACACATTTGCACACACTCACATACACAGACACACACTCGCAGACACATACACTCACACAGACACACATACTCACACAAGCAGGCATGCACACCCTCTAATGCATACACATTCATACCATTTCACTCATAAACTCACACTCACACACACTCAGCTGCTAAACCAGAGGAAGAGGTAGAGGTCAAAGCCATCACTGAACAAACACAGCATCAGTTCACACTTGAGTGCCATCAAAACGGGGTGCCTGGTTCAGGCGGCACGAGGCGCTTGTGAATTTGTGATCTGCGGCAGCTCGGATGGCTTCCTCTGGCATCTTCTCTCTGGAAGAGAAATCATCCGGCTCTGTTGAAAATCTGATTTCGTGTCAGGCAGTGCGGGAGGCAGGTGGCTGTGTGTGGTGTGCTGTGTGCTGTGTGGCATGTGTGTGACACAGATGCATGTGCTGTGGGCTGTGTAAGGTATACGGCATGTGTGTCGTGGTATAGTGTGTGCTGTGCATGGGGTGATAGCGGTAGTGGGGGATGCGTGTGTGTATGTTTGCTGATATGTGTGTCTCTGCGTGCATGTTGCGTGTGGTATGACGGATTTGTGTGTGTGTGGTCATGCATGCGTGTGGTTTTATGCATGGTTCTGTGTGTGTGTGACGAGTGTGGTATGAGATGTGTGTGTGTGTTGTGAGTGCAGTACAGTTTGTGTGTGTGTGTGGTTGTGTGTGTCACACACAAAGACAACAGCATCCACTCAGGGAGGCTGAGTAATGCCTGAGGAGATTTCTCCCTAACGCCCTATTTCCAGGTTTCCCCCCTCCTTTTTTTTTTTGAGCTTTCCTTCTGAATGTCATTTTCGCAGCTTGGATCTAACTGAAAGGTGAATTTCTTTTCTGGAAATAGAAATTATCTAATCAATATACTTCTGAGCAATATCAGCAAAGGCAACTTAAGGGCAGATTAAAGTTCAAAATTTTCCATCAGTTTCTGTAAACGCACTGGGTTTTGAAATGTCAGAAGAGCTCCCCTCCCAGCAAGCCGCTCCTCGCTTTCCCGGGGTGGGCTCTCCCCAGCGGGCCCACCGGGCGGCTGTGAACATCAGAAACTCTTCCACGGGACCCTCCTGCAGCTCCAAGAGCCCGGGCAGAACCTCACTTCTCCAAACAAGCTCCCGTTTTCCGTCACGTGTGTCTCTCGAGTCCCACATTAGGAGCATTTTGCAAAGGAAAGTCCAGGAATGGACTTCAGATCCCGGGGGCAGCAGGCTCTTCCCTGACTGCTGACAGTGGGGGACGGAAGGTGGCACCATGGAACCAGGGGGCGGGGGGGCATCAGCACTTCACCTTGAACGTCACGTCATGCCAGCTTCCTCCCCAGCCTGGGCAGAGTGATGGAGGGAACGAAGGGGTGAGCGGGGTGGATGGCAGCCTGTTTACTCTGGGGCTCTTTTGACAAAGAAAAAGCAAAGCTGTCTGTCCCTGTGCAAAATATCCAAGGAAGTGGCCCCAGATGGTGGGTAATGGTTACCCCAAAAGTAGCCCAGCTCTGCTTCAACCCCTCAGCCCCTAGTCTGCTCCCCAGATCCCCCCGCTACCTTTCTCTGAGCCACTTTCTGCCCCTGGTGGCCAGTGAGGACCACCTCCCGTGGGGCTATGGGCTCCTGGGATTTGGGGGGCCAGCCCCGGGGAATTCAGGCAGGAGGTGGGAAGGTTACGGGGTTCCCCCTGCTCCCCTGGGTGGGGTCACCATTGGTGGGCTGCCTGCCTTCACTGACCTAAGATCTGAGATTAGAGAAGGGGTCCTGGCCCACTGCTGTCCTCTGTCCCTCTTGGGGCGCAGGGGAGATAGCGACACCCCAACAGGCACTGCTAGTTCCAGGATGGAGCCCTGCCCCTGGCACCTTCTCCCACCTTTGCACATAGCCCTTCATCAAAGCCTCCTGGAATGGCCCAACCTGCACACCCACCTCTGTCTTGTCAGGACCCACAGATACACCTAGGTCATACAACACCTCCCCTTTCATTCTCCCCCCTTTAAATTGTCATTTCATCCAAGCTTCAGGAAGAGCATGTTCAGTGAACCAATTCATGCATGTACCCTGTTAATCTTCAAGGCGACTTGTGCCCCACACTGCTCGCCTTGGCTGTGCCCGCCCCAATGCCAGCATCTCCGGCCAACTCTGCCCCTGAGTCCCCCTCCTCTTTCTGCTCTGCCCTCGCTCTGCCAGCCACCCTCCTCCTTCAAAACCTCTCTGCTCTGCCTTCTGGAGCCTCCATTCCTTTGGAAACCTATGCTCCAACTTCACCAGACACTTTCAGAAGGCTCCTCCCAGCCCTTGGCTCGTCATCAAGGACATTGTTTTACTGGTAACCCGCTCCAGGCTGTTTGTCATGCCCAGGGTCCACGAGCCCCCAGGTAGACCAGGAGCACTGATGGTTTAGGGTCTGCTTTGCAGCTTCCCAACCACAGCACTCCCACGCTGAAAGAGAACTCTTCACAAGTGACCCAAAGGACCCTGACCAGAGTCTAAATGTCCCCTCAGAACTTAAGGCCAGCCCCCAACCTTCTAGCAATCTCCTTAACCCTACACTTTCTTTACAATTAATCCTCACTTTTCCACTGATTTCTCACAAAACTGATGCCTGTTGTGTCCTGAGGGCGATAAGTCCCCACCCCTTCAAACCCGACCAGGTCCTGTGACTCAGAAACCCCAGTCAGGGAGCTCCAAAGAGACTGATCACTCACCTTTCAGAGGACCAATAAGAAAAAAGTGATCTCTGTGACATCCCTTATACATGGCATCTAAAAAGAGATGGATGTGAGACTTGGACTATAAAGAAAGCTGAGCACCAAAGAATTGATGCTTTTGAACTGTGGTTTCGGAGAAGACTCTTGAGAGTCCCTTGGACTGAAAGGAGGTCCACCCAGTCTATCCTAAAGGAAATCAGTCCTGAATATTCACTGGAAGGACCAATGCCGAAGCTGAATCTCCAATACTTTGGCCACCTGATGGGAAGAACTGACTCATTGGAAAAGACCCTGATGCTGGGAAAGATTGAAGGTGGGAGGAGAAGGGGATGACAGAGGATGAGATGGTTGGATGGCATCACTGACTCAATGGACATGAGTCTGAGCAAGCTCCAGGGGATGGTGATGGACAGGGAAGCCTGGTGTGCTGAGGTCACGGGGTGAGGGACTGAACTGAACTGAACAATACAGAAAGCTTTTTTTTTTTTTTTTCTCATCCATGTGCTTTGTACAACTTGTCCAAGAAGAGGAAAGGACACATCAAAGTTTGTGAAAGAGATTGGCCATTTCAGTGAATACTGAAATACTGTTTTACTGATTCTAAACAGTCATTTAGAATCTGATTTAAAGGGAATGCCTTTCTTTTTATTAGAGATGGTGCTGTATCTAACGGAATCTAAAAATAAGATAAAAGAACACAAGTTTCTGGCTTTAGTTCCATGACTGGAGCCTACTATGATTTATTGTGGTATTATCTGTTAAATGTATGACCTATTCTAGTTTTTTATATTTTATTTATTTATTTGACTCTGCAGGGTCTTAGTTGCGAAGCACTGAATCTTCGATCTTTGTTGCAACACGCAGGATCTTAGTTGTGGCATGTGGAATCCAGTTCTCCAAGCAGAAATCTAACCAGGGCCCCCTGCCTTGGGAGCTCTCAATCTTAGCCAGTGGACCACGAGAGAAGTCCAATCATGTGATATTATTGATAAAGCAATGCCTTTCCCTAGGAGAGAGAAGTTTCCTCTTTTTCTTAGAATGGTGACACCTAGGAAGAGAACGTTACACAGTAGGTAAATGCAGAAGAGAAAGAAGTCTCCAGAGCTGGCCTCAGCCCCTGATGACCTCCTGTTGGTCGTCAGAAGGTCACTGATCTGCCCAAACAGGGCAGACATGAGCTTAAAATCACGCGGCATGTGTTAAAAGCTCCAGCCTGGCAGGGCTGGGATCAGAGACCGGAGACCATTCAGAGATCAGAACGGGTGCTGAGAACACAGATGGACCTAGAGATGATCATGCTATGTGAAGTCAGTCAGAAAGATAAAGACAATTACCATGTGATAGCACTTACACGAGGGCTTCCCCGATGGGTCAGTGGTAAAGAATCCACCTGCAATGAGGAGATGCAGGATCTCTGGGTCGGGAAGATCCCCTGGAGGAGGAATGGCAGCCCACTCCAGTACCCTTGCCTGGAGAATCCCATGGACAGAGGAGTCTGGTGGGCTGCAGTCGACAGGGTCGCAAAGAGTCAGACGTGACTGAGAGACTGAGCGCACACATGCACGGATTAAGTGTTCACTGAAATTTAGCTATTCCCAGGTGGCACTAGTGGTGAAAAAAGAAGTCAGCTTGCCAATACAGGAGATGCAAGAGGCATGGGTTCGATCCCTGGGTCGAGAAGATCCCCTGGAGCATGCAATGGCAATCCACTCCAGTATTCTTGCCTGGAAAATTATATGAACAGAGGAGC
This sequence comes from Capra hircus, assembly GCF_001704415.2. Taxonomy (NCBI): domain Eukaryota; kingdom Metazoa; phylum Chordata; class Mammalia; order Artiodactyla; family Bovidae; genus Capra; species Capra hircus. Next base: position 5,884,124 of record NC_030810.1, on the reverse strand, counting down.
CTGGTGGGCTCCATGGGGTTGCAAAGAGATGGACACAACTGAGCACACACACGCAAACACACACCACCTATTTGTGGAATCTAAAATATGACATGAATGAACTAATGTACAAAGCAACAGACTCACAGACACAGAGAACAGACCTGTGGTTGCTAAGGGGTAGGGGTGGGAGAGGGGTAGATTGAGAGCTTGGATTAGCAAATGCAAAGCAGCATAAATAAGACGGATAAACAATAAAGTCTTATTGCATAGCACAGAAACTACGTTCAATATATGGGAGTGAACCGTAACGAGAAAGAACATTAAAGGGTGAGCTCAGCTCAGTTCAGTTGCTCAGTCGTGTCCGACTCTTTGCGATCCCATGGACTGCAGCACCGCAGGCTTCACTGTACATCACCAACTCTCAAAGCTTGCTCAAACTCATATCCATTGAGTCGGTGACACCATCCAGCCATCTCATCCTATGTCATCCCTTTCTCCTCTCGCCTTCAATCTTTCCCAGCATCGGAGTCTTTTCAAATGAGTCAGTTCTTCCCATCAGGTAGCCAAAGTATTGGGGTTTCAGCTTCGGCATCGGTCCTTCTGATGAATATTCAGGACTGATTTCCTTTAGGATGGACTGGTTGGATCTCCTTTCAGTCCAAGGGACTCTCAAGAGTCTTCTCCAACACCACACTTCAAAAGCATCAATTCTTCGGTGCTCAGCTTTCTTTACAGTCCAACTCTCACATCCATACATGACTACTGGAAAAGCCATAGTTTTGACTAGATGGACTTTTGTTGGCAAAGTAATGTCTCTGCTTTTTAATATGCTGTCTAGGTTGGTCATTGCTTTTCTTCAAAGGAGCATCTGTTAATTTCATGGCTGCAGTCACCATCTGCAGTGATTTTGGAGCCAAAAAAAATGAAGTCATTTTTTCCATTCTTTCCCCATCTATTTGCCATGAGGTGTTGGGACCAGATGCCATTATCTTAGTTTTCTGAATATTGAGCTTTAAGACAATTTTTTCACTCTTCTCTTTCACTTTCATCAAAAGGCTCTTTAGTTCTTCTTCACTTTCTGCCATAAGGGTGGTGTCATCTGCATATCTGAGGTTATTGATATTTCTTCCAGCAATCTTGATTCCAGCTTGTACTTCATCCAGCCTGGCATTTCGCATGATGTACTCTGCATATATATTAAATAAGCAGGGTGACAATATACAGCCTTGACATACTCCTTTCCCGATTTGGAACCAATCCATTGTTCCATGTCCAGTTCTAGCTGTTGCTTCCTGACCTACATACAGATTTCTCAGGAGGCAGGTAATCCCACCTTCCACAGTTAGTTGTGATCCACACAGTCAAAGGCTTTGGCATAGTCAATAAAGCAGAAAATAGATGTTTTTCTGGAACTCTCTTGCTTTTTCGATGACCCAACAGATGTTGGCAATTTGATCTCTGGTTCCTCTGCCTTTTCTAAAACCAGCTTGAACATCTGGAAGTTCACAGTTCACGTACAGTTGAAGCCTGGCTTGGAGAATTTTGAGTATTACTTTGCTGGCGTGTGAGATGAGTGCAATTGTGCAGTAGCTTAAACATTCTTTGGCATTGCCTTTCTTTGGGATTGGAATGAAAACTGACCTTTTCCAGTCCTGTGGCTGAAATTGCTGTTTTCCAAATTTGCTGGTATATTGAGTGCAGCACTTTCACAGCATCATCTCCCAGGATTTGAAATAGCTCAACTGGAATTCCATCACCTCACCTCCACTAGCTTTGTTCGTAGTGATGCTTCCTAAGGCCCACTTGACTTCACATTTCATGTTGTCTGGCTCTAGGTGAGTGATTACACCATCATGGTTATCTGGGTCATTAAGATCTTTTTTGTATAGTTCTTCTATGTATTCTTGCAACCTCTTCTTAATATCTTCTGCTTCTCTTAGGTCCATACCATTTCTGTCCTTTATTGTGCCCATCTTTGTGTGATACGTTCCCTTGGTATCATTAATTTTCTTGAAGAGACCTCTAGTCTTTCCCATTCTATTATTTTCCTCTATTTCTTTGCATTGATCATGGAGGAAGGCTTTCTTATCTCTCTTTGGAACTCTGCATTCAGATGGGTATATCTTTCTTTTTCTCCTTTACCTTTGGCCTCTCTTCTTTTCTCAGCTATTTGTAAGGCCTCCTCAGTCAAACGTTTAGCCCTTTTGCATTTCTGTTTCTTGGGGATGGTCTTGATCACTGCTTCCTGTACAATGTCACAAACCTCCATCTATAGTTCTTCAGGAGCTCTAATCCCTTGAATCTATTTGACACTTCCACTGTATTAATCTTAAGGGAAATATTAAAATGTATGTATATATGTATGTGTATATATACATTTTAATATTATATATAAGGTATATAAAAGATATATATATATATATAACTGACTCACTTTGCTGTACAGCAGAAATTAACACAACATTGTAAGTCAACCATGCTTCAATACAATTTTAAAAAAGAATGGGTTGCTGAGTTGGTCTGCTCCCCAGGGAGGCACTTCCATCTCCACACAGCCTGGACCTAATTTCTGCTCAACTTCAGATAGTCCTTCAGGGCTCCAAAGGTTCAGGGCTTGTGAATAATTGGGCATCCAGGCAAGGACTGGGGGCCTTGAAAAGCAGGTGCAGAAGCCAGACTGCCTGCCCAGCACTGGCCTTTCAGCTCCCCTTCTTTCTCTGCTCATCGCTGGATGCAAATCTGAAGGGTCACTTGTCTTTTCCTGGTTTTGTGTTTGCATGGAAATAAATCACAGTAATATTGACAGTTGGGCTTCCCTGATGGCTCAGTGGTAAAGAATCCACCTGCAATGTGGGAGACACCAGTTCGATCCCTGGGTTAGAAAAATCCCCTGGAGGAGGACACAGCAACCCACTCCAGTATTCTTGCCTAGAGAATCCTGTGGACAGAGGAGCCTGTGGGCTACAGTCCACATGGTTGCAAAGAGTCAGACACGACTGAAGCAATTTAGCACGCACATAATATCGACAGTGACCATTTATTGAGCCTTGCTACAGGACAAATGCTGGGGTGAGGGCCTGCAAGCCTCATCTCACAAAACTCTGTGTGCATTGTTATTTTGAGGGAGCTGATGCTCAGAAAGAGTAACTCTAGCAAGATTATGTAACTAAAGACACAGGTGGTAACTAAAGACACAGGTGGTACCTAAACCCCAACCTGTCACCCTGTAAACTCCATGCTCTTAACTACAGCTCTTAGCCACTCGAAGTTCTCAAGATATAATCCCCATGAATGTCAATGGTGCCCTGTAGCAATTATTTGATCACTGTTCATCAGACAAATATTTCTTTGCACCCTGCACTGTGTAACGTACTATGCACATAAATACAACGAGTGAGGAAGCAGGCTTTGGGACAGAATGGTGTGTGTATGAATACCTGGAAGAAAGGAAGTGGAACAGGGAGGTGGGATGTAGACATTCAAAGTCAGGGCGTCAGGCATCCCAGATGGAGGGCACCCTGGGCAGTGTGGACTCATGCAGGGCGTGTCCAGGAACCTTCAGCTCCCAGTCCATCAGTGTGTGCAGAACAGAACACCCTTTAGTGGACTTGGAAGGACAAACCCTCAGGGCATCCCTTCTGAGCTAGGAAACGGGAATTTAATTTGCCCAGCAAGAAATTCTTGAGCAGAGAGAATGACATGATCTGAGCTGTGATTTAGGGAGATCAAACTGAAGCCTTGGTGTGCAAGTTAGATTGGAGGGTGGCCGAAGCAGGGGCAGGTAGATGGGTTATAAGAAGACGCGATTGCCCAGTGGAGAAGCACTGAGGTTCTGAACCATGGTCAAGGCAGGGAAATCAAAAAGGAGGGAAGAATGTGCCACCAGAAAGGGATTTGAGAAGACATGGAATGAAATGGAAGCAGAAGAGGGGTAAAAGGGGGATGAACTGAGCCCGATCAGGTTTAAGCGTTTGGAAGGAGGGACACCAGGAAGAGAGAACTGCAGAATCAGAAGGTAGAAAACCTTTCCCCAACACATGGCCTCCAGTGACAGGTGTGGGCTCCAGCAACGGCAGAAACAGACAGGTGAATGGAAGGTCGAGGGAAGGGAATGAAGAGAGAGCACAGAGGATCAACAATGGGACAATGAGGACCCAACGCAGAGGAAGCAGGAGATGGTCAAGGGCTCCAAGAATATGACACGTTGGAGATGACACGGTGCACATGGTCACAGGGTCAAGGGGAAGGGAGGAAGTCAACAAAAGCGTCCAGGAGGCTGAGTTAAGTGCTGGGGACAGAGCTGAGCGGATGGGACCAAAGCAGGCTGGTGGCTTCAGCAAGACCTACCTTCTGCACCAACCAAATCCAGGTTTCTGAGTTTGGAGACGGCGTTACTCTCCTGGGTACTCTGCAATGCACAACACGCAACTTCCACAGGGTAGTTACTAAGCAACCTGAGATGCAGAATCAAGATGTTGGTACCCACTCGTTTACAGTCTCCCTCCCACCAGCATTAACGGAAGACACACTGACACACGGCTGGAAGTGAAAAGGGCTCCAAATGCTTTCCTGTAAAGTCGAGGCGCTTGTGCAGCCCACGGCATACCTGAGAGTGAAGGAGGCAGGGCAGGGGTGGGGGAGGGCACTCACCTGCCTCCGTGCAGAACGTAGGGCGGGCAAGTCTGGGCAAAATCTCACTTCCCCACGCTTATCCTAGAAAGCCACTCAAATTATTTGGACCTGAGTAAGGAGGGATATAGGCTTCCCCAGTGGCTCAGTGGTAAAGAATCCGCCTGCAAGGCACGAGTCACAGGAGATGCAGGTTTGACCCCTGGGTTGGGAAGATCCCCTGGAGGAGGGCTTGGCAACCCACTCCAGTATTCTTGCCTGGAGAATCCTGTGGACAGAGGAGCCTGACTGTCTACAGTTCATAGGGTTGCAAAGAGTCGGACACGACTGAAGCGAATGACAAGGAGGCATAAGGATGGACCCACAGTTGAAGGTGGAAAGACTGCAAACTGAGGACACGTTGGTTCAGCCCCGTATGCTACCCTGAGAGCCTGGAAAACAGCCTGAAGCCTGCTCCCTGGGGCTGCAAGAGGCAAGGATGACCCTCGTGCTCAGAGGAGAGCAGAGATGTGGTGGAGGGGACTCACGTGCCACTGCTGGAGGAGGCAAGCTCAGCCTGCTGAGAGGGCAGGCTCCCCTCAGCACAGTTGGCAGGCTCTCCTACAGCTCTGCCCCTTGCTTAGGAAAAATAGCTGGTTGTTTAAACAGTCAAGGTGAAATACAACCAACCTAAACCTTTCCCTCTTGACAGTGCCTAAAAGATAAGAGCCGTGACCTAGACAGTCTCTGATGGAGCCCGTCTCAGCCACTGAGCCCCAACAAGTGTCAACAGAGAGAAGACGATTACTGAGCATATTAAGAGATTTGCCAGTTCCAAAGGGACAACCATGTCAGTCAAAGTTACGCCCAGTAAAAGAATTGCTGCAAGGAGAACACATTTTAAAAAAACTCTGCTGTATTCTCAGCAGGGCTTCCTTAGTGGCTCAGACAGTAAAGCATCTGCCTGCAATGCAGGAGACACAGATTCAACCCCTGGTTCAGGAAGATCCCACAGAGAAGGGAATGGACACCCACTCCAGTAGTCTTGCCTGGAGAATTCCATGGACAGAGGAGCCTGCTATATAGTCCATGGGGTTGCAAGAGTTGGACATGACTGAGCGATTAACACCCACATATTCTCGGTATGGTTTGAAAAGACACTACCATTGAAATCAGAGCAAGCTATCTTGGAAAAAAAAGAAAAAGAGCTACTTCAAATTTAAAGGAGACCTATGTGAAAAACATGTATATGCTCAGATATGCAGTATATGTATATCCTCAGATATAAAAATGTACATATGTATACATATACATGTATACATAAATGTACATATACGCATATATACATATAAAGTATGCATATCCTCAGATATACAAGTGATACCACCCTTAGGGCAGAAATAAAAGAGGAACTGAAGAGCCTCTTGATGAAAATGAAAGAGGAGAGTGAAAAAGTTCGCTTAAAACTCAACATTCGAAAAACTGAGATCATGGTATCCAGTCCCATCACTTCATGGCAAATAGATGGGGAAACAATGAAAACAGTAACAGACTTTATTTTCTTGCATTTCAAAATCACTGCAGATGGTGACTGCAACCATGAAATCAAAAGACGCTTGCTCCTTCAATGAAAAGCTATGACCAACCTAGACAGCATATTAGAAAGCAGAGACATTACTTTACCAACAAAGCTCTGCCTAGTCAAAGCTATGGTTTTTCCAGTAGTCATGTATGGATGTGAGAGTGGGACCATAAAGAGAGCTGAGCGCCAAAGAATTTATACTTTTGAACTGTGGTGTTGGAGAAGATTCTTGAGAGTTCCTTGAGCTGCAAGGAGATCCAACCAGTCCATCCTAAAGGAAATCAGTCCTGAATATTCATTGGAAGGACTGATGCTGAAGCTGAAACTCCAATACTTTGGCCACCTGATGGCGAACAAATAACTCACTGGAAAAGACCTTGATGCTGGGAAAGATTGAAGGCAGGAGGGGAAGGGGACAACAGAGGATGAGATGGTTGGATGGCATCAGTGACTTGACATGAGTTTGAGTAAGCTCCGGGAGTTGGTGATGGACAGGGAAACCTGGTGTGCAAAGAGGGGTCGCAAAGAGTCAGACATGACTGAGCGACTGAGCGACTGAACTGACTGGTGTGGAAAACAGGATGACTGAACATTTTCGCTTAACAGTGGCAACAGTGTTTGCTGTGTGCCATGCACAGTCCCTCAGTCATGTCTGACTCCTTGCGACCCCATGGACTGTAGCCCACCAGGGTCCTCTGCCCATGGGATTCTCCAGGCAAGGATACTGGAGTGGGTATCCATTCCCTTCTAAAGGGGATCTTCCCGACCCAGGGATTGAACCCAAGTCTCTTGGGCCTCCTTCATTGACAGGTGGATTCTTTACCACTGCACGACCTGGAAATCCCAAAACACTTTACGGTGCATTATGAAAAGCAAACAGTAGCTTAATCGAGCAGGTGGGAAAATGCTTCCAGGACTAAAAGGAAAAAAATAAGATGGGAATTGAAGAAGAATTGCGACTTTCATTCCGTCATGTGCATTCATGTACCAAATACTCTTGGAGAGCCTGTTGGGTTCCAGACTCTGCTGGGTATTGTGATGTGTCGGGGAGCAAAAGAGACGAAGATCCCAGCTCAGCTCAGCTCACCTTGTGGCTGGAGCCGCCGACCACACACGGAGGCTACAGCCGTGAGAGGACAGTGAAGGCAGCAGAGAAGGGGGAAAGTGAAGCAGGAAAGGATGCCCCAGGGTGAGGGGAAGGGTCAGGTGCCAATAGGGTGGTCTGAGTGGACCAAGGTGACAAGATGCTATTTGAGCAAAGACTGGCAGGTTGAGGGGGGCGGTCCTAGCATGGGGTCATTTGGGCAAGGGCATCTCAGGCAGAGGAAGGAGCACAGAGCCCTGGGATGTGAGGGCCTGGCACGGCCAAGGAATAACAAGGCACCTTGGGTTGCCATGAGCAATGGGGAGAGTGGCCACTGATGAGGCCAAGGAGCAATGGGGGTGAAAGTGAAGTGAAAGTCCCTCAGTCGTGTCTGACTCTTTGCGACCCCACGGCCTATACAGTCCATGGAATTCTCCAGGCCAGAATACTGGAGTGGGTAGCCTTTCCCTTCTCCAGGGGATCTTCCCAACCCAGGGATCGAACCCAGGTCTCCCGCATTGCAGGCGGATTCTTTACCAGCTGAGCCATAGTGGGGGTGGGGGAGACACGATGGCTTCAGTTATGGCTTCCCTGATAATGAGACGGGAAAACATCCCTAAGAGATTGGTTTTGAGCAGAGGAGTGACCTGATTATATTTAATTTTAAAAGAATCATTCTGTCAACTGTGTTGAAGAAAGATTGGGGTCAGAGAGAAGACAAGGTACAGGGAGGAGAAGAGGGAGGCCAGTTCAGTAATAGGAGAAATTTAGCAATAGTGTGAAACTGGGATGCAGCAGAGGGGTGCTGGAAGGTGGTCAGTCTCTGGATAAGCTCAGAAGTCAATGCGGTGCTAACACGATTTATTTGCAGTTTTGATGTGGGGAGAGACAGAGAGGAGTGAAGAAGGTTTCCAAATTTTCTGGCAGGAGTAACTGGAAGTCTGAAGGTGCCATCACTTAAGACAGGAGGATGCTGGCAGGCAGGTCAGGGGACCGAATCAGGAAGTCAGTTTTAAACTTAATAGGCTGGGGAAGTCTGTTGGCCATCCAAGTGGGAAAGTCAAGTTGAAAGTCTGGGATTCTGGAGAGACGTCAGTGCTAAAGATGTCAGTTCCTGACTCTCAGCCTCAGGATATACCTCAGCACACTCACACCTGGACTACATCAGGGAGGCGCACTCTGAGCCCTGCTTGGGAATACGTTCTGCTGAATCACAGCACGTGCTGTGCTGTGGGCTAAGTTGCTCAGTTGTGTCAGACTGTTTGTGACTCCATGGACTGTAGCCTGCCAGGCTCCTCTGTCCATGGGATTCTCCAGGCAAGAATCCCCTTTTTCCTTCTTCTCCAGGCGCTCTTCCCAGATCAGGGATCAAACCGGTGTCTCTTATGTCTCCTCCATTGGCAGGCAGGTTCTTTACCACTAGCGCCACCTGGGAAGCCTCAGCAAGGTCCTGGAGATAAATTAATTCTTTTTATAACTGAATCCAAGCTTTAACAAGCAGGCCAATAAGTCAAGAGATGTGTTGTTGAGGCAAGAAATAAAAGCTTTATTTAAGCCAACAGACCAAGGAGATGGTGAACTACTGTCCCAAAGAACCATCTCGCCCATGTTTAAAATTCAGACTTCTTTTATACTAAAAGGTGCCGGGGTCCAGCCCCGGTGGATCCAGGGAATTCGAAGGGTGGACGGAGTCGGCGAGGAAAACTTATTTATTTATTAATATAAGATTAGATTAGGAACAAATAGTGTAGTAGGAAGATTAAGTGGAGAAAGAGGGCTGAATAGCTTGGATTACAGGAAAGACCAATAAAATTCCAGACAAGGAATTTGCACCATCTACGTTGGGCCACCGGCGCTCACTTGAATATGTAAGGGTGCCTCGCCTTAGGCTCCCTTTCAAGCGGGTCTTAACAGCCAGGGCAAGTAAGTAGATTTGGTGAACCTTCAGCCCCACAGATGGAAATTCAGCCTGAAATTAAAGTAAAGGAGAGAGAGAGACACGGGGGAAACCAGTCCAGCGACTGGCTCTCCTTCTGTTGTCCTTCAAGGCCTTTTATACTTTTGATTATACATAGAGATCAATGGGTAATACAAAATTATGTAGCGTTAGCAGCCCAGACTCTTTCTGTATATCTTTTTGCATACAAAAGGTCTCAGGTGATTTACATTATCTTCTGGCCTAGAGACTTGTTAACACTTTTTGGCTCTCTTCCTTAATGAATGTTAATTTCGTTTCCCCTAAGTGTTTTTCTTTAATCGGCATCTCCTTAAAGCATTAAAGTTACATCTCTATAGAACAAAGGCGCAGTGGGTTATAACAAAGAAGGTACTTAACTCAAAGATCTAATGTTAATACCAGGTCTACTACTTGTTTTTCTATATACCAACTATATCTAAAAAAAAAAGGATATGAAAATTTGGCAGCAAGTACTGGCTCAACAAATGAAACCTTTAATCAGTCCTATTCTAAAGATTCTGACTCCTCGGAAGCCCCTACATTCCTAGGATGTTTTAAGCTTCCTGTGCCTCCTGCTTTCAGGAGGCCTCAAACAATCACTTACGCAGCTGTACAAGTCCTGCAGGCAGGCTAGAAAGCCATCAGAGGGGTTTTTGGATTGAAACACTCTTTCAAATGCAGAAGACTAAAGCCCTGAATTGACTTTTTCCAGAGAATGTCAGAAGAGTGGAAAAACAAGCAGATTCTTATTTTTGGGGGGGTGGATGCTCAGGAAATTCCAGGGGGAAAACCTGAGGTCTGATTAGCCTTGCCATCAGAGCTCTGCCACATGACCTTGTCATGGGTGGAATTCCTCACGCTGGCTCCCGGCAAAAAGGGGAGGGATGCAGTTGGTTATTGTAAACTTCTTGGCACCAGAACCCTTTGTTCTTACAGCTGTCCATGTAGGTATGATCACAAAGTGTTCCTATAAACCTCTAACAAGACAAATGTTACCCTCTGTTCTGCCACTTTTTATCTCTATGTAATGGAAAAATGTTATACCCTTAAACAGAGCCTGAGAATGGATTATTCTGTACATTTCGGGCTACAGGTAACATTCTTAGCTGACAACAAAATCAACAGAATACAAAGGCTAAACTAAAAGTTCTTGCTGTTGTTCGGTCGCAGAGTGGCCCGCTCTTTGTAACCCCAAGGATGCAGCATGCCAAGCTCCTCTGTCCTGTGACTCCCAGAGTTTGCTCATGTCCACTGAGTCCACGATGCTATCAAACCATCTCATCCTCTGCCCTTTGCCTTCAGTCTTTCCCAGCATCAAGGTCTTTCTCAGTAAGTCAGCTCTTTGCATCAGGTGGCCAAAGTATTGGAGCGTCAGCTTCAGCATCAGTCCTTCTGAAGAATATTCAGGGTTGATTTCCTTTAGGATGGACTGGTTTGATCTCCTTGCTGCCCAAGGGACTCTCAAGAGTCTTCTCCAGCATCACATATTGAAAGAATTAATTCTTCAGCACTCAGCCTTCCTTATGGTCCAACTCTCACATCCATACATAACTACTGGGAAAACCATAGCCTTGACTATATGGACCTTTGTCAGCAAAGTGATATCTCTGCTTTTTAATACACTGTCTAGGTTTGTTGTAGCATTCATTCCAAGGAGCAAGCGTCTTCTGATTTCATGGCTGCAGTCACTGTCCCCAGTGATTTTTGGAGCCCAAGAAAATAAAGTCTGTCACTGCTTCCACTTCAAAGTAAAAGAGGCAGATCCATCCAATATGAAGTCATATTTCTTCTCTGTTATGATTGTAGCCAATCAGCCAACTACCAACATTGCAAAAGACAACTTTAGAAGCAACCTGTTAGCCAGCTGGTCATTAAAAAAATTGCAAGAATGTCGGTTAGTGGGAAAGAAGGTGATAAAGGAAGATACCCATCAAGTTATACAAACAGACATGATACTTTTCTTTGCTGAGTGGTTTTTGCCCAAGCCTGGAAGTCCTTAAGTCCCTCTGCTTGTGCATAAGCATGGACTCTGGTGAGAGCAGTCTAGAGGGGCACGACCGCTGCTGAGTGAGAACTCAGGATGCAATTTACCATCAGTCTTTGTGGATGGACCAGTCTCTGAGTACTCACCGTGTGCCAGGCACTGGGGGGAGGGGGCAGCTACAGACATGAGATAAAACACAGCCCCCTTTCTTTTCTCCCCCCCAACCCCCTCTCCACCCGCAGCTGAACTTTTAGTACAGGAAGATTGACAGCAACTTCTCCAAGAAGCATTCCATGGATCCCACGTTACCCTTTCCAATGGGGAGAAAAGAGAATTACACAACCCTCCTTCTGGCCTTGTCCTTCCTTCTCCCTCTTCTCCCGTGTAAATCCTGCAAAAAGAGAATGATTGGATTGACCTAACTGACCCTGAAACCTGCTCACTCTCAGGGGAAAGTAAGGGAGGGTGTCCTCCAAGAGCATTGCAAGCCATAACGGCAAAGCGGGGGATCTGAACTCCCCTTGGCTCCGACAGGAACGTTTGACGCACGCGGCAACATCCGGAGGTGTTTTCCATGATCTCAGTTGGGCCAAGGGAGCGCTACTAGTCGTGGGTAGCTACTAGTCGTGGGTAGCTACTAGTCGTGGGTAGCTACTAGTCGTGAGTAGCTACTAGTCATGAGTAGATACTAGTCGTGGGTAGATACTAGTCGTGGGTAGCAGTGGGTGCATCTGGTCAGTGCATAGAGACCAGGGAGGTCAGTAAACCTCCTGCAGTGCAGAGGACAGCCCAAAAGTTGGACCCAGCCCAAAGAAGGGTGAAGAAGGACTCAACTCAGAATGTCAGTAGTGCTGAAGGTGAGAAACCTTGGTCCAAAGAGATGAAGCCAGGTATATAGAGAGATCGAGGCAAATTCTTCAGTATCCCTGCAGAAATTTTTAAACAAATGCAATATTTGCTGATGGTGTCATCAGCAGCATTACTTACATATGCTTTCTTCCCTTCCATCCTGATGCTATGACTGGTAACACAGAGGTTACTGTGAGGGGATAAATGAGAGGCTGGCAAACCACAGGCAGGTTTTTTTTAACCTAGCCACATGACTGCACTAAATTTTTAGTGACCTTTTGACTCATCAACTTCTTCATCATCTCATGGAGTGTTGAAACAAGAAACGGTTCTGTTACAAGATCACAAATATATCCTGAGATTGGTACCTAGAGGGTATTAAAAGGGGAAAAGTAATGAAAGCTGGCCAATGAAATTCTTTAAAGGGTGCCTAAAAATACAGACTCACATCTTACAGACTAATGGGTAAAGAAATTGGTTGGACATCTTAATCAGATGTCAAACTTGATCTTTTTTGGAGTATTTTATTACTTCCTTAATAAATGGAAATCTAAATTAAAATAGATATAAAGTCAGAGTTGATTTTTGCATTAAAACTGCTTTATATGTTCAAAGGGTAGCTTTCTGTGAAGGCCCCTGTCTCTCCGAGCTTTAAATAATGTAGTAAAATATTAAGAGAGCCTTTGATTGTGGAAGTGATTTCTGCTCTCTTCCTCTTGCTGTTATTTCAGCAGTTCAGGTTCAGACACTAAGGGCTGTACCACATGCTGGTGGTTTGAGGGGTTTTTTTTTATGGTGTGTTGGATTGTATGGGTTAGGTTTTTGTCTCTTGATTCTTACCAGCCGTAGAAAATCACTTAAGTAGAGACACAAAAGGAAATGATTCCCTCCAGTGTTTTTGGTACCATGTCTCCAGGAGGCTTTATACAATGTACTTGTTAACCAAAAGCAAGTTCATGTGCCCCATGCACAGTGAAGCCAAACAAAATGAAATATTGGCATTTGGAGCACAGACAGATTTATTGCAGGGCCAGGCAAGGAGAATGGGTGATTTGTGCCCCCCAAAACCCAAACTCCCCAAAGGTTTACAGCAAAGTGCTTTTATTTTTTAAATTATTTTCTACTGTAGTTTATTACAAGATATTGAATACCATCCCACGTGCTATACAATAGTATCTTGTTGGTTATTTTAGACACAGTAGCTTGCATCTGCCAATCCCAAACTCCTGATTTATCTCCCACCTCGCTTCCCCCTTTTACCTGGTGGGCTACAGTCCGTGGGATCACAAAGAGCTAGCCATGGCTGAGCAACAAGCACTTTCACTTCCCTTCACTTTCCCCTTTGGTAGCCACAGGTTTATTTTCTGTCTCTGAGCCTGTTTCTGTTTTGTGAATAAGTGCATTTGTGGCATATGTTAAATTCCACATATAAGTGACATCAATTATTTGTCTTTCTCTGTCTGACTTACTTCATTTGGTACGATAATCTCTAGGTCTATCCATGTTGCGGCAAATGGCATTATTCCACACAGTTTTATGGCTGAGTAGTATTCCTCTCTCTATATATACTCCTCATCTTCTTTGCCCATTCCTCTGTCAATGGACATGTCTTGATTATTGTAAATAGTGCTGCTTTAAACATTAGGGTGCATGTATCTTTTTGAATTAGAATTTTCTCCAGATATTTGTCCAGGAGTGGGATCAGCAAAGTGTTTTTAAAGGCAAGGTGAAAAAAAAATAATAATAAAGGCAAGGTGAGGGAGGGGCATGATTGGTTGTTGCAAACTTCTTGGTGTCGGAATCCTTTGTTCATGCAGCTGTCCCCACAGGTCAGTTTACAATGTTCCTGTAAATCTCCAACAAGACAACTGTTATTCTCTGTTCTGTACTTTCTAATCTCCATATGAAAGGAACAGTATCATACCCTTAAATGTCAGAGCCTTGAGAACCAGCTATCCTGCATATTTCCTGAAGAAGGAAATGGCAACCCACTCCAGTATTCTTGCCTGGAAAATCCCATGGACGGGGGAGCCTGATGGGCTATAGACCATGGGGTCACAAAGAGTCAGACACAACCGAGTGACTAGCACTCACGCTATCCCATCTATTTCAGGCTATAGGCAACATAGAATATGAAGGTTAAAGTAAAAGAAACAGATTAAATGTGGAGTCAGATTGGTTCTTTTCCTGCAAACTGATCTTGTGGCTCTGGTTTTACCACAGGGTAGGCTCTCTTTCATGGAAGCTGCAATAATGTCCAAGGAGTCCCTTTCAACATCATTCAGGCATTTAGAGATAGACTACCTGAGATACAAAGCAGAAAGATAGTTTCAGAAGAGAGGACAGCCCACTGAGATCATGCAGTCAGCTACCAGAAGCTTCTCATCTGCACTTGTGCCTCTGACTCACTGAGTCACTGACCTGCTCCACTTTGCACCCGGCAGGGCTGACCCAGACCCAGGAAATCAGCAGGACATCAAGAAGGCGAACAGACGGACAGTGACTCTCTCACTGGTCACAGGTGGCTCAGAAGGATGCTTCAGAGACTGAAATTTTGCTAATGAGAGTCCTAATTCCAAACGCCTGGGACTAATTTATTTAATGTAATGTTTTCCTGTGATTTGCCTTCAGTTCAGTTCAGGCGCTCAGTCGTGTCTGACTGTTTTCGACCCCATGGACTGAAGCACACCAGGCTTCCCTGTCCATCACCAATTCCTGGAGCTTGCTCAAACTCATGTCCATCAAGTCAGTGATGCCATCCAACCATCACATCCTCTGTCGTCCCCTTCTCCGCTGCCTTCAATCTTCCCAGCATCAGGGTCTTTCCCAGTGAGTCAGTTCTTCGCATCAGGGGGCCAGAGTCTTGGAGAAAGGGCTAATAATATGTAAGCAAGGGAAGTGACAAGGGGACTCAGCATCTCCTATTTGGTAGAGTGGGAATTCCCTGAGGAAAAAGAAGGAAAAAGAATCGCTGTTGTGCCCATTATGTGCAGATCCTATAGACCCTCACAGAAGGTCCCCCTACCACCCTGAGGGGTGGCACTGTCAAGAATTACAGTCAAGAGACTCAGAGACAGTGGGCAACCTGTACAGAGTCAGATGTGGTGGGGAAGGGAGCTGATCTCGGGCTGCCTCAGGTCAAGTTTCTTTCCCAAGCCCATCTCGTGTTGTTTGAGATTTTCCCACAACAAAGCCTGTCCAGGCTGGGGAGGAGAGGACAGAGTCTCCAGCAGCCCAGCCTTCCACGGGTGGGATTCACCCTGGAGGCCCTCTTCCCTGCACGTCTCGTTGCACACATGTGAGGTTGAGTGGCCCACGGCATTGTGCCCTCAGTCACAAGGAAGAAGGAGAAAGAGACCAGGGATGCAGGAGAAAGGTGAGTGCTCTGGGTCTTACCTGCCTGCAGCCCAAGGGACCTGGAACAGCCACTACAACAGGCCGCTTGGCCAGGCTGGCAGGAAACCTCCCCAAGATTGCAGCCTGGTCCCGCTGCAGGAGCATGCCAGCTGTGTCCTGGCTGCTTCCACATGGTCCTTTCACCATGACTTTTACTCCACATCTGGGGAGTGGGTGTGCAACTCTGCCAGCTCCAGAGCCCAGTCACGCATCAGGGGTGGGCCACACCACAGGGTGGTCTGCAGGTTCGCAGACCCGCCGTGAGCTCACCTAGATTGGAAACTGCACGAGGGGCACGCTTCCTGCTGTGACTGCAGACAGAACCGCCTACGCACTGGTTCTTGACTTTCACATCAGCTCCCAGGGCTGCTGGGACCATCCTCACATACCGGATGACTCAAAACAATAGGAATCAGCTATCTCAAAGCTATGAGGCTTGGAGTCCAAAATCGAGATGTCAGCAGGGCCTCAGTCTCCCCTAGAGCCTCGTCCCAGCCTCTGGGGGTAGTTGGCAGTCCTTCACTGGTGGCCACATCACTCCAGGCTCCGCCTCACCCCTGAAATGGGCTTCCTCCCCATGACTGCGTCTCCCCCGTGTGTCTGCGTCCATATCTCCTCTTCTTATAAGGACACCAGTCACCGGATTTAGGGTCCCCCCTGATCCAATACTAATTCCTCTTAACTTGATTATATATGCAAAGACCCTGTTTCCCAGGTCACATTCAAGGATGACCACACAGGGAGTTGGGACTTCCATGAAGCTTTCTGGGGGACACGTGTCAACACACAACTTTTTTTCATATTGACTGATACATGTGTTTGGCTACATCAGGTCTTAGCTGCAGCATGCAGGCTTGGCAGCAGGCTCCTCTCTAGTTGTGGCACAGCAGCTCTAGAGTGCATGGGTTCAGTAGTTGCCCTGCATGGGCTTAGTTGCCCCACAGTATGAAACACAACTTTTTATCCCAGTTCTCTGTGCATTTCATTTACCCCTGAGGAAACCCTCA
This sequence comes from Capra hircus, assembly GCF_001704415.2. Classification (NCBI taxonomy): domain Eukaryota; kingdom Metazoa; phylum Chordata; class Mammalia; order Artiodactyla; family Bovidae; genus Capra; species Capra hircus. The sequence continues at coordinate 5,867,675 of NC_030810.1, read as the reverse complement.
TGCATCTAGTCATCATCAATAGAGCCCCAAGCCTCATTGCCTCCCCACTGACCATCAGCCTTACCCACCACTGAGTTTACCCTCAGCAATCTCTGCTGGTAAGTGCCCAGAACTCCATCCCAACTTTGCAGAGAGCCAACTTTGCAGGGGTCTCACTTAGTCACTTCCACCCTCAGATCCTACATAACAGATCCATCTTAACACCCCCACCTCCAGCAAACCTATACAGCGTATTAAAAAGCAGAGATATCACTTTGCCAACAAAGGTCTGTATAGTCAAAGCTATGGCTTTTCTAGTAGTCATGTACAGAGGTGAGAGTTATGCCATAAAGAAGGCTGAGCACCTTTGATGTTTTCAAACTGTGGTGCTGGAGAAGACTCTTGAGAGTCCCTTGGACACCAAGGGGATCAAATCAGTCAATGCTAAAGGAAATCAATCCTGAATGTTCACTGGAAGGACTGATGCTTAAGCTGAAGCTCCAGTACTTTGGCCACATGATTGGAAAAGACCCTGATGTTGGGAAAGATTGAGGGCAGGAGGAGAAGAGGATTAGATGGTTGGATGGCATCACTGACTCAATGGACATGAGTCTGAGCAAACTCGGGAGATAGGGAAGGACAGGGAAGCCTGGTGTGCTGCAGTCCACGGGATGGGAAAGAGTCAGACACGACTGAGTGACTGAACAACAGTCAGCAACCTTCTGCGCCACTCCTCAACACTAGGTCTTTGCCAGGTCCTGCAGGCCTGGGTGCCTTCCAGGTCCCATGGGATCCTGCATCTCCATGGCAACAAGGAAGCCCGGGGCTGGAGGCCAGCAGCTGGAGGCACAGACACACGTCCTGTGTGGGTCAGGCGCTGCCCACCACAGGACGAGGGACAGGATGAGTGGTGACTACAAGAGCTTCTTACAACCTGGCCCCCTAACCATTAGCCGGGGAGGGGGTCCTTGGGCCAGAAAGCAAAGGAAAGGCGTGGACGTGGAAGGTCACGTCCAGAGCTGGGGACATGCACAGTAAGGCATGGACTCTACCCAGCAGCCCTCTGAGGGGTGGAGGGGTCTTTGGGGGGTGAGAAGAATGGGGCCCAAGAGGCAGTGGGCAGGGATTCCATCCAGCTGCAGACAAGGAGGCTTACTGGCTCTATCAGCTGCCAGAGTGGACTCCCTTCTGTGGGGTTGGCCACACGGCCCGTTAGCACCCACCGGCAGAAAAGCAGAGGCATGCACCGAGCTTTAACTAACAACCTACAAAAGCGCTTACAACCAGAAAAGTACCACCCATTGACGTCATGCTTTCCGGAAAGTGGGAGGAGACTGTCAATCGTTCCCTCCTATAGCACAAGCCCTCAGCCCTGCTCAGACACAGACCTGGGACTGCCCTGGCAGTCCAGTGGATAAGCATCCAGCTACCAATGCAGTGGACATGAGTTTGATCCCTGGTCTGGGGAGATACCACATGATGCAGGGCAACTAAGCCCGAGCACCACAACTATTGATTCTGTGCCCTAGGGCCTGAGCGTCACAACTACAGAAGCCCACAGACTGCAGTAAAGACATGTCCCCGCTCACCACTACTAGAGAAAGTCTGTGTGCACCAATGAAGAATCAGTGCAGCCGAAAATTAATTAATTCTATGTTGATCACATTTGAAATAATCATAGTTTTATATGTCGCATATAATTGTATATGTACTACATACATTTTATAATACTTAGACTATTACTGCTGCTGCTAAGTCGCTTCAGTCATGTCCAACTCTGCGTCCCCATAGACGGCAGCCCACCAGGCTCCCCCATCTCTGATATTTCCCAGGCAAGAATACTGGAGTGGGTTGCCACTTCCTTCTCCAATGCATGAAAGTGAAAAGTGAAAGTGAAGTTGCTCAGTCGTGCCCAACTTCGTGACCCCATGGACTGCAGCCTACCAGGCTCCTCCATCCATGGGATTTTCGAGGCAAGAGTACTGGAGTGGGTTGCCATTGCCTTAGGTAATACAGTATTAAAATTTCACCTGTTTAATCTACCCAAAAAAGCGTGCAGAGTAATGATAGTAAAGACGACGCAAGATTTCCTGAGACTATGAGTCCCAGCAGGTGTTCTCCACCGAAAGTTCTCCTTCATCAAATAAGCTTAGGAAGTGCCATATATTTCCTCCCTCCTTCAAAAATACACATTTGCACACAATTAAGGAGCCTGGTCTTGGGCTTCCCTGGTAGCTCAGACTGTAAATGGTCTGCCTGCAGTACAGGAGACCCAGGTTCAGTCCCTGGATCGGGAAGATCCCTGGGAGAAGGAAATGGCAACCCACTCTAGTACTCTTGCCTGGAGAACCCCATGGACGGAGGAACCTGGCAGGCTGCAGTCCATGGGGTCGCAAAGAGTCAAACACGACTGAGCGAGGCTACCATACCATACACAGGAACCTGGTCACATGACGAACTGGCATTTCCTCCAAAATGGTATTTTTTCCATTCTGTCCACGAACATCCCATGCAACCAGTGTTCCACCGAACCTACTTTGAGAAATGCTTTGCCAACATACAGAGAACACCAGCAACCGCCAGAGAGGCTGAAGGTGCAGCGTGCATGCATGCCACGTGCAGAACACCCCAGGCTCAGCGGGAAACAGCCGAAGAGAAACAGCGCGCTTGGGAAGAGAAACAGCGCTCCCCGGAAACAGCGCGCTCCATTTCCGCGTCAGTAACCCTCAAGATCAGAGTCGATATCTGTGAAGGGCTGATGGGAGCAGGCCAGGCAACAACCTCATCAGCCACGGAATGAATCACCTTCGTGTCTACATCACAGCCTGTTTCACAGAAATGAATCACCCCTTTGCGTCTACATCAGCTTGGGAGGGAGGGAGCGTTCAGTTCAGTTCAGTTCAGTTCAGTTCAGTCGCTCAGTCGTGTCCGACTCTTTGCGACCCCATGAATCGCAGCACGCCAGGCCTCCCTGTCCATCACCAACTCCCGGAGTTCACTCAGACTCACGTCCATCGAGTCCGTGATGCCATCCAGCCATCTCATCCTCGGTCGTCCCCTTCTCCTGCCCCCAATCCCTCCCAGCATCACAGTCTTTTCCAATGAGTCAACTTCGCATGAGGTGGCCAAAGTACTGAAGTTTCAGCTTTAGCATCATTCCCTCCAAAGAAATCCCAGGGCTGATCTCCTTCAGAATGGACTGGTTGGATCTCCTTGCAGTCCAAGGGACTTTCAAGAGCCTTCTCCAACACCATAGTTCAAAAGCATCAATTCTTCAGCGCTCAGTTTTCTTCACAGTCCAACTCTCACATCCATACATGAATACTGGAAAAACCATAGCCTTGATGAGACAGACCTTTGTTGGCAATGTCTCTGTTTTTCAATATGCTATCTAGGTTGGTCATAACTTTTCTTCCAAGGAGTAAGCGTCTTTTAATTGCATGGCTGCAACCACCATCTGCAGTGATTTTGGAGCCCAAAAAAATAAAGTCTGACACTGCCTCCACTGTTTCCCCATCTACTTCCCATGAAGTGATGAGACTAGATGCCATGATCTTTGTTTTCTGAATGTTGAGCGTAGTAAGCGTCAAATACTGTGTGCAGCAAACCCCCACCTACGGGGTCACAGGGCGTGTAGTTGGGAATGTTTCCACTACTTAGTGAAAAAAAAAAAATTTGCCAGGCCTCCCTGGTGGCTCAGTGTGTAAGAATCCGTCTGCCAATGCAGGGGAGATAGGTTTGATCCCTGATCCAGGAAGATCTCACGTGCCCCGCAGCAACTAAGACCAAGAACCACAACTACAGAGCCTGTGCGCTAGAGCCCAGGAGCTTCAACTACTGAGCCCATGTGCCTCAACTACCGAAGTCTCAATTCTCTAAAGCCGTTGCTTCCCCAGCAAGAGAAGCCGCTGCCATCAGAAGCCCGAGCAACACAGCTAGAGTAGCCCCTGCTCGCCACAACTAGAGAAAGCTCATGCACAGCAAGGAAGACCCAAAACAGCCAAATAAATAAGTAAAACTATTTAAAAATAAAACCTCTTTGCCTCCAGAGGCCAAGGATCTTCCATTCGAAAGGCATGTCTCTGTCAAATTGTCAACCAGCTGTAGTATCTTAACAATATTCCATTCTCCGCTGTCTACTTTGGGGCGGGGGGACTGTTAGCGAGAGGAGGTTTGACAGCGATCAGCAAGTAGCCTCCATTAGCACCACCAGCTCTTTGTCTGACTTGGGGACGGAAGTGACCTCACTGTCCTGGAAGAATCACTGCCGTGGCCTCCCTTGGACCTTGGAAGTAATGTTGCTAACTAGCCATGGCCTTGGAGAAGGGGTGGCAGGACTCTGATGGTTTGAAAGGTCCTGAGGTCTGGGTTCTTCTCCCTGACACATTGGACCATGGTCTGGCACAGCGTCCACTCGACCAGGGGCTGCGTTCTCTCTGAAAGACCAGTCATTCTGATGATGTTGATTTCAGGAAAACATTGCCCTTTGGGACCCTGTGGACAGAAGCCAGGTAAAGGATTTTCTCTGCTTGCCATCTCCTGTCAAGCGCAGCGTCACGCTCCTTCCAGAAGCTGTCACACTACCCCAACCTCTCCCTAAGGATGGAGACCTTCAACTCTGGAGTGGCCTGAGACCCAGAGGGTCTTCCAAAAAGCCACGGAGGTCACCATTCAGCAAGGCCAGCAGGGATCATGAGGGTTTCTTTCCTCCCATGGGCGGGACAGAGGAGAGTCTGAAGTTCTCTATCCATACCCTGGAACAAAAAGTCACAAAGCCTTAGAGAAAGTCCAGTTTTTGCTTCCTTCTCCCTCTTCAAGTTGCGAAAGATAAGCTTCTTCATAACCTGTCCATGGAGCAGGCATGCTTGCTAAATCACTTTAGTCGTGTCCAACTCTTTGCCACCCCATAGACTATAGCCTTCCAGGCTCCTCTGTCCATGGGATTCTCCAGGCAAGAACACTGGAGTGGGTTGCCATTTCCTCCTCCAGGGGATCTTCCTGACCCAGGAATCAAACCTGCCTGCATTGGCGGCTGCTGCTACTGCTAAGTCACTTCAGTCATGTCTGACTCTGTGTGACCCCAACATTGGCAGGTGGGTTCTTTACCACTAGCTCCACCTAGAAACATCCACAGAGAAGGGAAAGAGACACACGGGAGGAGAAGGAGGACAGCAGGAAGTCTAAGTGAATTTTCCTACTTGAAGTACCCGTTTCTGGGATGTACTGGTTTGCCGTCTGTGAGGATCTACAGCTCAGTGTCCAGAAAAACGCAGCAAGCATGGCATCACTTGCGTAAGGGTCACGTTCCTAATCTGTTGGGTTCATCTGTGCCCTGAGAAGGTGAACACAGGTACTCCAGCGGTCTCCTAAGGGCCTCCCTTAGCTCCCACCTGAGGCTCACTGGCAGGAAAAGGATCCAAGTGACTGGAGGCGGGTCACTGTGGGGAAGGGGTCTACAAGGGAGGGCTGCCAGGCCTGGCAGGGAAGAGCAATGCCAGGAGATGCCCCACTCCAGTCCCAGGGCCAGAGCCCAGGAGGTAAGGTAAAGCATGCTGGACTGACAAGCTGGGCAGGGACCTGCCACATGGAGGGCACCCTGGCGGCAGGCCCAGACACGTGGCAGGGGGTGGGCCCCTTCCTCCAGTGACACCGGAGGGAACCGCGCTGGCGGCCGAAACCAGGATGGGCTCAGACAGCTGGGGTTCACCTGCTTTCCTCCCCAGGAAGCTTCCAAAGCAGAGCTGGCTGCCCAGCAAAGCAGGACTCCTGAACAACACGAGCAGAGGCAGAGGTTCCGCTTTCCCTTGCAGGAGGATTTCTCAACTTTATCTTCAAGGCAAGGAAGACTATAATTATTCAGCATTAATTATGTCGATTCTCCAAGTAAGATACTGGAGTGAGTTGCCATACCCTCCTCCAGGGGATCTTCCCAAACCAGGGATCAAACCCAGGTCTCCTGCATTGCAGGCAGATTCTTTACCATCTGAGCCACCAGGGGAGCCCGTATTTATTTTGTTTATTTTGTGCCCCTGGACACATTTAATAGCAAAGTTTCTTTTAATCCAGGGAGGCGTTTCCCCAGAAGGGTGGGACCGTGGCCACTTTCTTCTGCAAACATTCTCTTTTCCTGCTGTCCATTAGCCACCCACCTATTCCCTGAGAGCCGTGAGATCTTGGCTATGCAGAAGCAGCAGCATTTTCCTCTTAAATCACAGTCCTGTGGGCCAAGCTACCCAGGTTGACAAAGTCCAGAGGGATGGGGTGATTGAGGAATTGGCCAAGCTGCTCAACGGGAGTTGAACTTGAGCACTTGGGGTCACCAGCACCCCCCATCAAGGTGCACCTGGCATTCATTGCTGTATCTTTCCCAGACCTTCCCAGCCTGGCACTGGGGAAACCACCCATAAGGTACTTCAGGACATCTTGCATTGGAACAAGATGGGAGAGAGACTCAAGGCATGAATGTGGGAAACCAGCCCCGAGCTCCCTGTTCGGTCTCATTAGAAAGTGATGGCAGGGGTGGGGGACAGGGCAGGGGCTGGATGAGCCAGGCATGCCTGCACCCTGAAATCTGTCTCCTCTCCCTCTCAACCCCTCTCCCTCACCCTTCTCTGCCCAAGCTCGCCCCTGCAACTCCCAGCATCCAGAATGTCCGAGCATCTTCCCGCTCCCCAGTAAGGACGGCTTCCTGACCATCCAGCCTGAAACAGATTGGGCACAGGGTCTGTGGGCCGAGAAGCCGTCAGCAGGAAGGCAATGGAGGGCTGGACCTGGCTTGGCATACTCAGGGCTCCACACGCCCCTGTGCATGTTACCAGCATCTCAGCATTTCCTCACCTGGGAGCCCGCCTCGCTGAGGGAGGAAACACATAAATCAAACCATTAAGGGGCACGGATGAGCTAATTAGCTGGCAAGGCCCTGGGCAAGGGCTTGGCAGTGTTGTTATTTTTAGTCGGGGGTTCTGAATCAGGACACAAGGCATCATTAACCGCTGCTGTGTCAGCTTTAATGAGGCACTCATTTAAGTCCAAGGATGCACGCTAGCACCTGCCCTAGGTCAAGTTTGCGTGGGCATGAGCCATATGGGTCCCCAGAGGAGACGGGCAGCAGGCTGGGCAGGGACGGGATCTCAAAACTGTTCTAACATGCCCAGTTACCTCTGGACCCCGAGTCCGCCCTTTCCCCATGGCTCTTGGTAGCAGAGCTCTTCAGAAGACATGTCCATATACATACCTCTGGTTCTTACTCTCCATTCATTCACTCCATTCCATCCAATCCACCTGCTCGAAGTCACCAATGACTTCCCACTGAAAATGGCCCACTGATCCCTAAAAGTGGCTGACTTTATTTTGGGGAGGGCTCCAAAATCACTGCAGATGGTGATTGCAGTCATGAAATTAAAAGATGCTTGCTCCTTGGGAGAAAAGTTATGACCAACCTAGACAGCTTATTAAAAAGCAGAGACATTCCTTTGCCAACAAAGGTCAGTCCAGTCAAAGATATGGTTTTTCTAGTAGTCATGTATGGATGTGAGAGTTGGACTATATAGAAAGCTGAGTACTGAAGAATTGATGGTTTTGAAGTATGGTGTTGGAGAAGACTCTTGAGAGTCCCTTGGACTGCAAGGAGATCCAACCAGTCAATCCTAGAGGAGATCAGTCCTGAATATTTCACTGGAAGAACTGATGTTGAAGCTGAAACTCCAATACTTTGGCCACCTGATGTGAAGAGCTGACTCTTTGGAAAAGACCCTGAAAGATGGGAAAGATTGAAGGCAGGAGGAGAAGGGGACAACAAAGGATGATATGGTTGGATGGCATCACCGACTCAATGGACATGAGTTTGAGTAAACTCTGGGAGTTGGTGATGGACAGGGAAGCCTGGCGTGCTGCAGGCCATGGGGTCACAAAGAGTCGGACACGACTGAGCGACTGAAATGAACTGAACTAATCCCTAAATGCATTCGTCCTGCCCCAGTCTCATCCCTGGGCAGCCTACTCTCCTCTTCCTGGATGTCACATAAGCATCTTGAACACAAGTGTGCAAAGAGAACTTCCATTAGAGCTCTTCACACCCACTCCTCTGCCAGCAACCAGAGCAGTGAGGGGCAAACCCATCCAATACTGACCAGACCAAAGCAATGGCCCACTTCTTGACTCTCCTGTCAGGGGTCACCCACCCCTGGGACCATGGACCAGCACCAGTCCTCAGCCTGTCAGGAATGAGGCCATCCAGCAGGTGAGTGGCGGTGAGCAAATGAAGCTTCCTCTGTATTTACAGCTGCTCTCCACCACTCACGTCACCACCTGAGCTCCACCTCCTGTGAAATCAGCAGCACTCTTACTTCTTGCAAAGAAAGAAAGCGAAGTCGCTCGGTCATGTCCAGCTCTTTGTAACCCCATGCACTATAGCCCACCAGGCTCCTCCATCCATGGGATTCTCCAGGCAAGAATACTTGAGTGGGTTGCCATTTCCTCCTCCAGGAGATCTGCCCGACCCAGGGACTGAACCGGGTCTCCCGTATTGTAGGCGGATGCTTTACCGTCTGAGCCACCACTTTCTCACAGGAACTGAGTAAATGCAATGCACTTGACCCCCTGGAAGGAAAGTTATGACCAACCTAGACAGCATGTGTTTTCACTCCAGTCCCAGAGAAAGGCAATGCCAGAGAATGCTCAAACTACTCAGATGTAGTAGTTTTTTGACTCTGTGGGAGAGGGAGAGGGCAGGGTGATTTGGGAGAAAGGCATTGAAACATGTATAATACCATATAAGAAATGAATCACCAGTCTAGGTTTGATGCAGGATACAGGATGCTTGGGGCTGGTGCACTGGGATAATCCAGAGGGATGGTATGGGGAGGGAGGTGGGAGGGGGGTTCAGGAGTGGGAACTTATGTACACTCATGGCGGATTCATGTTGATGTATGGCAAAACCAATACAGTATTGTAAAGTAAAAAAAAAAAAATTAGAAAAAAAAAAAGAATGCTCAAACTACTGCACAACTGCACTCATCTCACATGCTAGTAAAGTAATGCTCAAAGTTCTCCAAGCCAGGCTTCAGCAATACATGAACCGTGAACTTCCAGATGTTCAAACTGGTTTTAGAAAAGGCGGAGGAACCAGGGGTAAAATTGCCAACATCTGCTGGATCATGGAAAAAGCATGAGAGTTCCAGAAAAACATCTATTTCTGCTTTATTGACTATGCCAAAGCCTTTGACTGTGTGGATCACAATAAACTGGAAAATTCTGAAAGAGAAGGGAATACCAGACCACCTGACCTGCCTCTTCAGAAACCTATAAGCAGGTCAGGAAGCAACAGTTAGAACTAGACATGGAACAACAGACTGGTTCCAAATAGGAAAAGGAGTACATCAAGGCTGTATATTGTCACCCTGCTTATTTAACTTATATGCAGAGTACATCATGAGAAATGCTGGGCTGGAAGAAACACAAGCTGGAATCAAGATTGCTGGGAGAAATATCAATAACCTCAGATATGCAGATGACACCACCCTTATGGCAGAAAGTGAAGAGAAACTAAAAAGCCTCTTGATGAAAGTGAAAGAGGAGAGTGAAAAAGTTGGCTTAAAGCTCAACATTCAGAAAACAAAGATCATGGCATCTGGTCCCATCACTTCATGGGAAATAGATGGGCAAACAGTGGAGGCAGTGTCAGACTTTATTTTTGGGGGCTCCAAAATCACTGCAGATGGTGACTGCAGCCATGAAATTAAAAGATGCCTACTCCTTGGAAGAAAAGTTATGACCAACCTAGATAGCATATTGAAAAGCAGAGACATTACTTTGCCAACAAAGGTCCATCTAGTCAAGGCTATGGTTTTTCCAGTGGTCATGTATGGATGTGAGAGTTGGACTGTGAGGAAAGCTGAGAGCTGAAGAATTGATGCTTTTGAAGTGTGGTGTTGGAGAAGACTCTTGAGAGTCCCTTGGACTGCAAGGAGATCCAACCACTCCATTCTGAAGGAGATCAACCCTGGGATTTCTTTGGAAGGAATGATGTTGAAACTGAAACTCCAGTACTTTGGCCACCTCATGCGAAGAGTTGACTCATTGGAAAAGACTGTGATGCTGGGAGGGATTGGGGGCAGGAGGAGAAGGGGGCGACCGAGGATGAGATGGCTGGATGGCATCACTGACTCGATAGACGTGAGTCTGAGTGAACTCCGGGAGTTGGTGATGGACAGGGAGGCCTGGCGTGCTGTGATTCATGGAGTTGCAAAGAGTCAGACACAACTGAGCGACTGAACTGAACTGAAACAGCATATTAAAAAGCAGAGACATTACTTTGCCAACAAAGGTCCATCTAGTCAAGGCTATGGTTTTTCCAATAGTCATGTATGGATGTGAGAGTTGGACTGTGAAGAAAGCTGAGCACCAAAGAATTGATGCGTTTGAACTGTGATGTTGGAGAAGACTTGAGAGTCCTTTGGATGGCAGGGAGATCCAACCAATCCATCCTAAAGGAGATCAGTCCTGAGTGTTCATTGGAAGGGCTGATGCTGAAGCTGAAACTCCAATACTTTGGCCACCTGATGGGAAGAGCTGACTCATTTGAAAAGACCCTGATGCTGGAGAAGATTGAAGTTAGGAGGAGAAGGGGACAACAGAGGATGAGATGGTTGGATGGCATCACTGACTCAATGGACATGGATTTGGGTGGACTCCTGGAGTTGGTGATGGACAGAGAGGCCTGGTGTGCTTTGGTCCATGGGGTTGCAAAGAGTTGGACACAACTGAGTGACTGAACTGAACTGAGCTGAATCATCCAGAAACCATTCCCCCAACCCCTGGTTCCATGGGGAAATTGTCTTCTGTGAAACTGGTCTCTGGTGCCAGAAAAGTTAGGGACCACAGTCTCCTCTCTTCTCTTGCTCCCCTCATCCTATCTGCTCCACCCTCAGAACATACCCAGAATGCGACAACACTCACCCTGCGGCCAGCACACCAGCCCAAAGCTGCCTTACCTCCTCCCCCAGGGCAGCACACGTCCAGAGCAGCTCTCTCTGCGCCCTGTCCTGCACAATCTCTTTTCAGCTTGAACTAGGTCGTGTAGTTTCATGCTCAAAAGCATCAGATTTGAGACTCCTCACCAAAAAAAGGTTTTGTTCTATGTCAGCTTTGAAAACTCGTTTTTTTTAGCCACTCATGGCATGCGGGATCCCTGCCGGGGACTGAACCCTCATCCCCTGCAGTGGAAGCTCAGAGTGTTAACCCCTGGACCTCCAGGGAAGTCCTGCTCTGAACTTGGCATCCCCATGCTTACATTCTTCTCCTCCAACAGTAGGGGGTGAAAGCAGGCCGCTGAGGCGATAACACAGGGCCATAAAGATCCTTACGTCTCAGCTTGTACTATTAACAGGACCGCAATGAGCGTGGAGACACGTGGGTGCTGGCTGTTGATACAAAAGCCACTGAGGTTTCTGAGCAAGGATGTGGTCAGAGAGGAAAGAAGCAGGTCCACTGGGGATCCATGTCCTTTGTGTACATCTGCTAGAAAGCAAGGCAGGCCAAGAGGGCTGACCTGTTGGTAATGGACTGGAATCCTTATGCGTTTACCATCTGGGAAGTGACTCGGCATAAGGAAAGGGATAATGTTACTCGCTCCGTTGTCTGACTCCTTGCGACCCCATGGACCAGAGCCCTCCAGGCTCCTCTGTCCTTTCAATTCTCCAGGCCAGAATACTGGAGTGGGTAGCCATTCCCTTCTCCAGGGGATCTCCCTGGACCCAAGGGTCAAAGCCAAGCCTCCCGCATTGCAGGCAGATTCTTTACTGTTTGAGCTACAAAGGAAGCCAAAAACTTCTGCCTGCATTGCAGGAGGCATGGGTTTGATCCCTGTGTTGGGAAGACCCCCTGGAGAAGGAAATGGCTACCCACTCCGTACTCTCACCTACAGAATCGATGGACAGAGGAGTTTGATGGGCTACAGTCCATGGGGTTGCAAAGAGTTGGACACGACTGAATGACTAACACATTTTGGGGGGGGGGGCGCGGTGGGGAGGTAAGAAGGGTGACTAAGGAAATCATGCTTTATTACACATCAGAGAAATACCTCAGGGAAATCTAACAAACACCACAAGGAAGAGCATCTGTCAATAGCTACAGTTAAAGCGGAAAATACTGTTTCAATTTTTGGAGCTCCACAATAGTTTATTTTGAAGGCTTCATCCCCAGCTGTACGCTTTAGTTTTTGCAAAGAAAAGGAGCAGCAAGCAATCTGTAAGAATCTGCATCAAAGCAAGAGAAGATGAGTTTCACTAACATAGGTCCTTGCTCATTTTACCAGCAAGGACGACAGTGTTATCGTGAAGAGTGCCAGAACCGTGGTTTTAATGCACCCGAACTCAAAACGTGGGCTCCAAGCAAAACGAATTATCACATTTTTAAGAGCCGTCCCCACTGGGAAGCAGAGGGAGGCTGATACAAATGCAAATCATTTAGAATGAACAACTTGCCCCTTTATGCAAGAGTTTCTAAATAAAATAGGGAAATAAAATCTAGCTGTCCCCTTTCACAAGTTGGCAGTGCTCAAGGGCAGAGAGACCTGGAACCAAGTCCATGAGGGCTTGTAATCAGCGTGGGAAAAGTAAGAAACGTGGGCCAACTTTCCTTTATAAAAGCCAATCTTACCCATGCCGGACCCTCTCCATTCTCCTCTTCTTCCTCTGCTGACATCTCCCAAAGGGCAACTTCTCCCACCAGGTCTTGGGCAAGCGTCGACAGCTGCTGTGGAGATGGCCCTGCCCAGCAAAGAGGGAGGACACATCCCTTCAGCAGGAGAGCTCAGCCCAGGCCGAGGGAAGGGGAAGCAGCGAGATGGGGAGGAGGAACACTCAGGATGCAAGGCCGGTTGGAAGAAGGGAAGGGAAAGTTCCGTTCCGTGACTGGGAGGCAGGAGGGTGGCTTAGAGCTGAGGATGACATTTGGCTCGGGCAGTGAAGGACTGTGAATCTCAGAAATAAACAGGGGTTCCTGAAGAGCCAGGCAGGCAGGCACCAAGTCAAAGGGAGGAAGACCATGGTCAGGGGAAAGTGATTTTCTGGCCTGGCTCCTGGGCGAAGAGAGGCACAGAACAAAGAGGAAGGGAGGAGTCTGGAGCAAACCTGGGCCTGGCCAGGGAGCATCCCGTGTGGCACACTTGAACTTGATTCAGAAACAGAAGACCTTGTCCTCCTGGAGTTGGCCATCGTAGCATCACAGTGCGGCTCTCCCCAGAGAGGGAGACTCCGTGACGCCACACTCTGAACTCAGCCTGACCGCAGCTCAGGGGCACACAGGCCTGTTTCTTTGGCAAGACATGAATTTTGGCCACCTGATGCAAAGAGCTGACTCAGTAGAAAAGACCCTGATGCTGGGAAAGACTGAAGGTGGGAGAAGGGGGTGACAGAGGATGAGATGGTCGGATGGCATCACGGCCTCAATGGACATGAGTGTGAGCAAGCTCTGGGAGATGGTGAAAGACAGGGAGGCCTGGTGTGCTGCAGTCCATGGGGTCGCGAAGAGTCAGACACAACTGAGCGGCTGAACGACATACTAAGCAGAAATGGCCTCTGTCCTCCTAAGACAGTAAGCCCACACGTTTCAAGAGTCCAGCAAATCCTTTGATCTTTTTATGTCTAAGCTTCCGATTCAATGGAAGCCATGGGCCCTCACCCTCGTCAGTCACTGCACTTTCACAGAAGTGTGAGCCCCCAGCCACAGACGCCCTGCATAGACGGTCTGCCCCAGGAATGGGGTGGATATGGCCTTAAGTGACTCATCTTCCCCAACAGCAAACGGCTATATTATACTCGGCGCACCCGGGAACTGGATCAACATAATCAAGTAAAGTAAAAATAATTATTCAGAGATTCTCTTGTGATAGCATTAAGGATGCATTTGCTATCCTTATAATTGGCACTTATATGAAAGCCAGAGGCAAAAAGCAGTCCCAGAGCATGGCGTGGTAGAGACAGCCAGTCCCCGGGGGCTGTGACGCATTGGTGTGACATCAGGGCCACCAGGCAGGTTCCCTTGCCCTGCTCACCGCCTCTATTCTAGCCTGGACTCTGGGCCCTGTCACTTCCAAACTTGTTGGCCAAGCAGTTCCCTCTCTCACTCATGTTCCTCCAACAGGATGGGAGGTCAAAGTGTTAGTCAATTAGTCATATTCAACTTTTTGCTACCCCATGGACTGTAGCCCACCAGGCTCCTCTATCCGTGGGATTCTCCAGACAAGAATACAGGAGAGGGTCTGCCATTCCCTCCTCCAGGGGATCTTTCCAACCCAGGGATCGAACCCAGGTCTCCTGCATTGCAGGCAGATTCTTTACCAGCTGAACCAGGATGGTAAGATCCCCTCAATGTCTTGGCTCCAGCAGAAAGCCGATCTTGTTTCCCTAGTCCTGCCTTCTTCGAAACCCTCTTCCCAGAGGCACAGAGATCAAACAGCTCACCTTGCACCCCCTCCTAAAGACTCTGAACAATCACCCAACACACCTGCAGATTCTCCCCTCCGCTCCCTCCATCCCCAGCCAGCTCCGTGCAGCCCCTGCTCTGCCCGGGGCTCCCCAAACGCAGCTCTGGACTCTGAATTTGGTCTGCAGCAACAGCATTCTAGCCTGTGAAAGGCGTTCTAAATGCAGATTTCCTGGAAATTACCTGGCAAAGAAATTTCCCTGGCAAGGGAATTTCTCAAGGTTAAGACTGGCTGCTTTCACGGCTGTGGCTCAGGTTCAATCCCTGGTTGGGGAACTAAGATTCCACAACCTCCACAGTGCAGCCAAAAAATGAAAAACCCGTATTTCTAGGCTCATACATAGTATGGCTTGAAACCTGGGAGTCATTTGTTCCAGAAGCATCCCTGCCAGCTCTGACCACGGTCAAGTCTCAACGCCGGCCGGCCTATGGGCCCTGGCTTCCCCGCTCTGGGCCCTCTGGCCTTGCTGCAAAACTGCACTGTCACTTCCATCCTCAAGGGCTTCTGCACACGTGTCCTGAGTACTTTCCATGGGCTGGGAACTGTGCTCGGTGCAGAGGGGGTTAGGGAGGGAATTGATGAGAAATTTGTAAGACAGAATCCTTGCAATGGAAGAGCTTGTTGTCAGTTACAAACACCAGTTCAGTTCAGTTCAGTTGCTCAGTCGTGTCCGACTCTTTGCGACCCCATGAACTGCAGCACACCAGGCCTCCTTGTCCATCACCAATTCCCGGAGCTCACTCAAACTCATGTCCATTGAGTCAGTGATGCCATCCAGCCATCTCATCCTCTCTCATCCCCTTCTCCTCCTGCCCTCAATCTTTCTGCAGGGTCTTTGCAAATGAGTCGGTTCTTCGAATCAGGTAGCCAAAGTATTGGAGTTTCAGCTTCAACATCAGTTCTTCCAATGAACACCCAGGACTGATCTTAGGGTGGACTGGTTGGATCTCCTTACAGTCCAAGCGACTCTCAAGAGTCTTCTCCAACACCACAGTTCAAAAGCATCAATTCTTCTGTCAATAGGCATAAACCACTGCCACACACAGTGAACAGGTCTCCATTAAAACGGTCAATGATGTTCCAACAGAGCTCAGTCAGCAAAGGAGAGGTGGCCTGCCTGGAAGCCCAAGGGGGCTGCCACATGTCCTGCAGAGCTGGTCCTGGACACACTAACCCAACAGAGAGGGGGAGGGGTCATTCACCAAGCCAGATGACTTCCTCCTATACCATCGTTTCTCAGCTGCTGCTGCTAAGTTGCTTCAGTCGTGTCCAACTCTGTGCAACCCAATAGATGGCAGCCCACCAGGCTCCCCCTTCCCTGGAATTCTCCAGGCAAGAACACTGGAGTGGGCTGCCATTTCCTTCTCCAATCCATGAAAGTGAAAAGGGAAAGTGAAGTTGCTCAGTCGTGTCTGATTTTTAGTGACCTCATGGACTGCAGCCCACCAGGCTCCTCCGTCCATGAAATTTTTCAGGCAAGAGTACTGGAGTGGGATGCCATTGCCTTCTCCGTCATTTCTCAGGGTTGCAGTTTATTCCATAATCTGTAAAAAAATCCATCTCCTATTACTGAACATTCCAGTTGTTCCTGATTTTATCCCATCCTAAACATATTGTGATCCTATGGAATTAAAAATAATATTCCACTCAGAAAAATTCTGCAGCATACAACTGCCTGGTGAGAATACTGGGTTTTAACACTTTTTATTTTCTTAATCTGCATCTTTTGAAAGACCGAAATTTGATTGTTACTTTCATTTCTATTCCTAAGAATATTAATGAAGAGATACTTTTTAAAATATTTATTGGCAATTTTTAATTCTTCCTTTGAGAATTTTCCATCTTTTGATCATTCATCTAATGCACTGTTTGTAAAAGAAGCTGATTTCAAACAATATTTTAATCTTATGAAGACACTGACTTTTCATTACATACATGCATATGCATATATATTTAAAATTCCTTTGATTTGTTGTTCACCTTTTATTTTTCAATATGATGTAAAGTCTTCTTTTGCAAAATAGTATCTACCGATATTTTGCTTTATGACTTCCGCTTGGGGTGACAGTATCTCATTACTAAGCTCTGTTTTAAACCGATGTGTATGTAATAGCTTCTGCTATGTTGTCCTATATTTTATGTTCTACCAGCATATTTTGTAATTAAATACTGATTGAGTCTGCTTTTAAGATGCACTATTTTTAGGGCATCACGCATTTTGCCGCAGTGTAAGAAGCAGTAGTTGCTCATAGGAGTCAATTATCCTACAAATATGAGAAACGTGCTTCTATGTTATGGATAAGTTCAAATCAAATGTTCCTTGTAGCAGCTATGACAATTGTCATTAAAGAACACGTGCCTACACAAGTCGGTGTAGCAGACGTCTTTTTTTCTTTCTGTCATGATGTCTTGTGAAAGGTTTGTCACCGTTCAGGTCAAAGTAGTAACCAAGAAAACATAATGAAACAGAGAAAGAGTTTTTAATTCTTATCTAACCTCAGGCCTCCTGGTCATCAGATCTGCCTTTCCTTTGGTTCTTAAAGGAGAATTCCTTTCTTTCCACTCTCAAATCCCAGACCTTGAAAATAGTTTTCATGAAGGTCCCCAGTGACCTTACCTAGACAACACTTGCCTGCCCTGTATGTCAGACTTTTGAATTCTGCAGCCCCGTCCCCCATTTCCTTGAGATTTCCACCCATTTGGATTTGGGAATCTGCTCTGCTTTAGCCCCTGGCCCTACTATTCCTCTTTGAAGGCCCTCTTCGCCCATTGTCCCTTTTTTCTAAGAATCCCTAGCTCAACTTTCTTTGCTCAACCCAGCTGTTTTCACAGTGTGCTCCCTGGACCCGTAGCATCCCCAGGAGCTTGCTAAGAACTGCAGATCCCCAGGGCCCACCCCAAACCTACCGAATCCGAAATTCTGGAGTTGGAGCCCAAGCATGCTGGAGTTTGGAAACCATCGCTGTCCATAATCGCATCAAAATTTTCCAACCATTTGCTCCAGGCCAGCATTCCTTGTGAGCTCTAGACCCACACTCTAAACCACCCTGTAAGATGTCTCCTTTCCTGATGTCCACCAGGGGCCTGGACTCCACACGCAGTGTGTGCATGTTGTTGCTCCAGTCACGTCTGACTCTTTGCAACCCCACAGACTGCAGCCGCCCAAGCTCCTCCGTCCACGAGACTCTCCAGGCAAGAATACTGGACTGGGTTGCCATTTCTTTCTCCAGGGAATCTTCCTGACCCAGGGATCGAACCCACGTCTCCTGCACTGGCAGGCAAGTTCTTTGCCACTAGTGCCACCTGAGAAGCGTCGCTTAGAAATGTCATCATTTATCTGCCACCCGCCTCCATGTGAACTGCACATGTGAAGCACCTTTCTCTGTGAATTGCATCTCCAGGTGTCCCACTTCCCTCCAGGCTCTGCTCACATTCCCCCCTTCTGCAACCTACCACCCACCCGCTCTCTTCCAGTCCCCCTTCCTCTGCCTGCTCTTTATTCCATAGAGCACTCACCACCATCTACATATATCTCATTATGTTTACTGTTTATTGTCTGTTCAGAACAGAAGCTCCATATGGGAGGGATCTTTGAATGTTTTGTTCACCAAATGTCCCAAGCATTCAGATCAGTGCCTGACATCCAAGAGGCACTCATTAAGTAGTTAGATGAATGAATGAGTCTGTCCAATGAAGTCTACTTCTGCCAAGTTTTTACTAAGTCAGACAGCACTTTGGCAGAGGATGAGATGGTTGGATGGCTTCACTGACTCAATGGACATGAGTCAGAGTAAACTCTGGGAGTTGGTGATAGACAGGGAGGCCTGGCGTGCTGCAGTCCACGGGGTCGCAAAGAGTCAGACACGACTGAGCGACTGAACTAGATGACTAAGGCATGACTTCATGAGTTTCACTGCTGAGTGGAAAATGATTACAGAGCTTAGCAGGATGACCTTATTTGCAATTATGTATGTAGATGCTACACGTAGGTAGCCACAGAGCAAGGTCCAGGAGGAAAGCCACGAAGACGTTGGAAGGGATTATTGCTGGTGACCTCAGTCACGTCTCTACCTCGTGCGTATGTGTGGATCTCTACCCGTCAGGTACAGATCGAAGAGTTGTTATTTCAAGACTCTCGGCTGCTTGCTCTTGTTGTCTCCTCCTGGGAGCTCTGCACACTCTCAGTTTTTGCAGTGTCATCTTTCTTGGTCCTCTTCCTTTTTCCCTGGTTTTTGTTCCTTGGCTTCACTTTCCCTCTGACCCTTACCCTCCCTCCGCACCTGCCCACTCTCGACAGCAGCCTCCAAGTGTAGTTTTCCTGAGTCTTCAACTCCATACACCCTTCCCGGAAAGCCCATCTGCCCTCTCCAGTGAAAGGCCAAGCACCCTCCTAGACTTATTCCACCCAGATGGGTCACTGGGGACTTCTGGACTACAGCCTTGCATATCATATATCCAGCTGTACATTTCTACTCGGCCTCTCAAACCCGCAAGCACTTAAGAAAAACATCACTGAGACGAAGATGAACGTGTTCAGTGTTCTCCTATTCTTGCTTGATCATTCTTCCCAATGTACTTTATAATTAACTAGTCTAATTCTTGGGGGGAGGGGACTTGTGCGTATTTTTATTCGGATTACATTACGTGTATAAATTAATATGTAAAATTTGCATCTTTTAAGTTGTTGGGTTTTCTACCCAAGCACATGTATGTCTTTCCATTTTTTCAAGTTCTACCTGTGTTTTTCAAGAGGGTCTTATAGTCTTCTTTAAGCAGGTTCAAGGCATTTCTTACCTGTATTCTAGCTGTTTTATTTTCCATTCCCTTATTTTATGCATTAACTTCATGACTGGTAGTTTCTCTAAGCTCTCTTTTTTAATAGCCTTTTCATCATTTACTTGGGTTTTCCGGTAAATTTAAAAATAGGGACAGTTTTGGTTTTTGTTTCCAGGACTAATGCCTTTTATTGCTTTCCCTTGTCAAATGCCGGGGTTCATAATCCCAACATAGTGTTAAATTATAGTCAAAATAGTGAGCATGTTTTCTTCATTTAATGAGAAATCCTCAAGTGGTTTCTAAGTAAAGTGCTAGTTTGGGAGCATAAAATATGTGTGTGTTTATTTTTGGCGTATTAGGAAAATACCCATCATCTTATTTTATTGAGTGGGTATTGCCTTTTGTCAAAAGCTTTGTTTTTGCCTTTTTTTTTTTTTTTTGCATCTTTGGAGATGGCTTTTAAAGTTTTTGTCCTTATCTCTGTTAGTATGATGAATTATATTAATGGGTCTCCTGATATCTATCCAACTTTTCTGTATTTGTTTTCTATTCAGTTCAGTTCAGCCTCTCAGTCATGTCCAACTCTTTGTGACCCCATGGACTGCAGCACGCCAGGCCTCCCTGTCCATCACCAACTCCCAGTTTACTCAAACTCATGTCCTTTGAGTCAGTGATGCCATCCAACCATCTCATCCTCTGTCGTCCCCTTCTCCTCCTGCCTTCAATCTTTCCCAGCATCAGGGTCTTTTCAAATGAGTCAGCTCTTTGCATCAGATGGCCAAAGTATTGGAGTTTCCGCTTTAACATCAGTCCTTCCAATGAACATTCAGGGCTGATTTCCTTTAGGATGGACTGGTTGGATTGCTGCATAACAAATCATCCTAAAACTGAACGGCATAGAGTAACAATAAACATGTATTTTCTCACATTGTTTCAAAGGATCAGGAATTTGGGAGCAGGTTGTCTGGGTTAACTACACATTGACCAACAACAACTATTAACATCACACACACACACAAAGGCAACTGGGTGTTATGTGTCTTCTGACGGAAGAATATACCATCACCTATGAAGTATTCTTGTTTAAAAAAAAAATTAAACTCAGATTTGATCAAGTCTTGACCAAACTACCAATTAATTTATGGAAATACAGAGGGTAGGACAGCATGTAAAATACATCATAGGGAAGCAGTCAGTACAATCCAGACCACAAGAGAGTCTATGTGAAAATAACCTAACTTCCCAACATGTAAATTATAAAGGAGAGAGAAGGGGATTTAAGATAAAAACAGATTTAAGAGACACAGTACTCAGTCACAATAATTGTGTCTTATATGGATCTTGATTCAAAGAAATAATAAGAAAAAATTATGAGACAATTAGAAGTGCGATCACTGGCTGACAACCTGATCATATTAAGAAATCATTGTTAACTTTTTTGTTGTATTAATGGTACTTTGAAAGTTCATCAAGAAAATTTCTCATCTTTTGGAGAAACATCCTGGACTATTAATGGATGATGGAATAGGATGTCTGGTATTTATTTCAGAATAGCATGTGAGTGGGAAGTGGAGTGTACAGATGACGCTGTCTTGGCCCAGACTCGTCATTGTCATAGGTGAGTACTGGGTACATTGGGTTTCATTAACCTGCTCTGTGATTTCTGTATATATTTGATATTTTACCATATACATAGTATATACCATAATGATATACCATAATCATCTGAACACATCATTTTCTCCCATTCTGAGCTGTTCCTTTTCTTGAAAGCCTTATTTCAGTCAATAAAGAAGACCTCTACACAAGGGGCTTAACCAGAAATCTAACACGGCCAATTCTCCCTCCCTCTCACCACGTCACAATGTCCATCAGGTCCTGTGTCCTGAGGTTTTCTTTATCTCCTATTTTTTTTATTAAGATGAAATTCACATAACATACAGTTAACCATTCTGAGGTATGCCATTCAGTGACATTTGGAGCACTCACAAACTTGTGCAACCAACATGTTTTTTAGCTTCTAAGCCTTTTCATCAAACCAGAAAAACTCTCTATACCAATTTCCCCATCCTCCCATCCCCTGGTAATGTGCTCCTTCTCTCCCTGGATTTGCCTAGTCTGCAGATAACATACAAAAAAAATCATGCAGGGCTTCCTTAGGGGTCCAGCAGTGAATACTCTGTGCTTACGCTGCAAGGGGCAAGGGTTCCAGCCCTGGTCAAGGAACTAAGATCCCACATGGTGGATGGTGGATGGATCCCACATGCTACATGGTGAGGAAAAAAGAAAAAGAAATCATGCAACCTGGGGACTTCAGTGACTGGCTTCTTTCACTGAGTGCAGGGTTTTCAAGGTTCATCCAGATCGCAATGTGTGTCAGTACTTGTAAATGTTTAGTTATTTGTATTTATTTGCTTGGCTGTGCTGGGTCTTCATTGTGGCAGAAGGGTCTCTTTGTTGGAGCTTGCAGGCTTCTCTAGCTGTGGCACTCGAGCTAAGTTGTCCTGTGGCATGCGGGATCTTATTTCCCTGACCAGAGATTGAACCCACATCCCCTCCATTGCAAGGCAGAGTCTCAACCACTGGGTCACCAGGAAAGACCCTGTAACTGTTTACTAATTGTTCTCTTTCTTTCCAGCTACTTACCAACACTGCTCAACTTCAGGCCTTTCCTCTCTCCTCCCTGGACTGTTTGAGCAGTGATCCTCCTGCCTTCCAACCCAACCTGCCTCCTGCAGCCAAAGTGATCGTGTCTTTTACCATCGTATCCCACTACCCCCACCATCCCCAATCCACTCAAATTGAAACACCATCCTCCATTGTTCTTTCTTCACCCTCTTACTTCCTTGATCATGCTCATTCTTATTATTCTAATATTTGAAACACTCTTTGTCACTTTTTTTAAATTTCTTTATTTTTTATTGAAGGATAATTGCTTTACAGAATTTTGTTTTCTGTCAAGCCTCAACATGAATCGGCCATAGGTATACAGAGGTATCCCCTTCCTCTTGAACCTCCCTCCCATCTCCTGCCCCAAGTTTGTCACGTTTATTACAGCATGGCTTTCAAACACCAGGAACAACCCAAAAGCTCATCCATAGAGGCAGGGTTGGAGTAATTATATTACATCCACAGGGTGGACTGTAATTATTATGCAGTTGTTAAAAGGAATGAGGCTGAAAGAGACTGACATCAGGAGCTTCCTGGTGGGATCTACCAGGTAGAACACAGCATCATTTACCCAGTGTTCCTGCCCAAAGTGAATGGCCTGACCCTAATAACGAGGTGACGATCAGACAAACTCAGATTGAGGGACATTCTACCGAACAGCTGGCCTGTCTGTTTCGTCTCAGGGTCGTGAAACATGGAGACGGATGAGCCACAGTCACAGGTTAAAAAGCTGAAAGAGACGTGAGAAGCAAATGAAACGCATGACCCTGGATTGGATCCTGAATCAGGACAAATAATAAATTGCAACTAAGGACAAGATGGAGACAACTGATGAGATTTGAATATTGAGTGTACGTTAGACAGTGGTATTGTATGGATATTAAATTCCCCGAAAATGACATGTACCCTGCATGGGTAAAGGAATATCCTTGTTCTCGAGATACACACGGAAGAATTCAGTGGTAAAAGGTGATGGTGTCCCTAACTCACTCCCAAATGACTCTGTAATAAGTCATTACAGGACCTCCCTGGTGGTGCAGTGGATAGGAATCCACCTGCCAGTACAAGGGACACAGGTCCAATCCCTGGTCCAAGAAGACTCCCATGCCACAGCCACCGAGTCCTCATGGCACCCCTCCTGAGGCCTGGGCACCTGGAGCCCATGCTCTGCAACAAGAGACACCCCCCACAATGAGAAGCCCAGTCACCACGACTAGAGGAAGCTTCCACACAGCAGCAAAGACCCAGCACAACCAAAAATAAAGCAATAGATTGTTTAAAGGAAACATTTTTTTAAGAGAACAATCATTACATATATAGAAAGACAGAGACAGAGCAAAACACAGCAGAATGTTAACAAAATGGTAAAACTGTAATGGGAATATAGAAATGCATTACCTCATTCTTATAATCTTTCTGCAAGCTTGAAGTTTTTCAAAGAAAAAAATGAAGTAAACCACTATCTGCTGGCATGGAAAGATGGCTCCCTAATAGCTTGTTAGGTTTCAGAACACAGTGATGAACTCCATGCAGCACAAAACCCACAAGCTATTCCCAGCAGTTGCTGCCCAGGGCAGTCCTGGCTCCCACTGCTTGTCTTGAGATATAGCATCTTCTCTCTCATGAGTGCCTGTTAATAGATGATGAATCACTTGGTCCATGAGCTGCAGGAATGGGTTGATAAGCAAAGAGGATGTTACTTTTTACTTCTTCCCAATCTTTAGAGTTTTATTCTTTTTATTGCTGAGGATCCATTACTTTCTACTGAAATACTCTTAAAAAGTCTCTAAAGAAGACATACAGATGGCTAACAAACATATGAAAAGATACTCAGCATCACTCATTATCAGAGAAATGCAAATCAAGACCATGAGGTACCATCTCATGCCAGTCAGAACGGCTGCTATCCAAAAGTCTACACGCAATAAATGCTGGAGAGGGTGCGGAGAAAAAGGAACCCTCTTACACTGTTGGTGGGAATGCAAACTAGTACAGCCACTATGGAGAACAGTGTGGAGATTCCTTAAAAAACTGGAAATAGAACTGCCATATGACCCAGCAATCCCACAAAACCCACAAGCTGCTCCCAGCAGCTGCTGCCTGGGGCAGTTCCGGCTCCCACTGCTTCTCCTGAGATACATCTTCTCTCTCATGAATGCCTGTTTATAGATGATGAATCACATGGTCCATGAGCTACATGGGTTGATGAGCATAGAGGATGTTACTTTTTACACACTGAGTATGTATGCTGGGCATACACACTGAAGAAACCAGAATTGAAAGAGACACATGTACCCCAATGTTCATCGCAGCACTGTTTACAATAGCCAGGACATGGAAGCAACCTAAATGTCCATCGGCAGATGAATGGATAAGAAAGCTGTGGTCCATATACACAATGGAGTATTACTCAGCCATTAAAAAGAATACATTTGAATCAGTTCTAATAAGGTGGATGAAACTGGAGCCTTTTATACAGAGTGAAGTAAGCCAGAAAGAAAAACACCAATATAGTATACTAACGCATACATATAGAATTTAGAAAGATGGTAACGATGACCCTATATGCGAGACAGCAAAAGAGACACAGATGTATAAAACAGTCTTTTGGACTCTGTGAGAGAGGGCGAGGGCGGGATGATTTGAGAGGGTAGCATGAAATGTGTCTGTTATCATATGTGAAGTGGATCGCTGGTCCACATTTGATGCATGAGACGGGGCACTCAGGGACGGTGCACTGGGATGACCCTGGGGGATGGGATGGGGAGGGAGATGGGAGGGGGGTTCAGGATGGGGAACACATGTGCGCCCATGGCTGATTCATGTCGATGTATGGCAAAACCACTACAATATTGTAAAGTAATTAGCCTCCAATTAAAATAAATAAATTAATTTTTTAATACCAAAAAAATGTCTAAAGTATTTCTCTTACAAATTCTATCTAATCTGTAGGCATGGGCTTTAAGTTACTCATCAAAAAATATTGTAAAAACCTGTAAGATATGCTCAGCCTCAATAATGATTAGTACAGCCTAAAATGTAGAACAGCATGGGGTCATTTTATCAACCAGACTGGCTAAAATGGGGTAAATTGAGCTTTATCGAAAGGAAGAGGAGGGTTGGCCTTCTCACACACTGCTGGTGAGGAAAATAAATTAGCTCATCCTTCTGGAGAGTATTTTGTAACACTTACTATAATGGACACTGCACCACGATGCAGCAATCTAACTCTTAGATCTATATCCTTGAGAAACTCTATACACAGAGAGATAAGTTCCAGTGTTCATTGTAGCTTTGTCTGCAAGAGAGGAAACTGAGAGTCAACATCCGCCAGCAGGGGAGCGGGCAAAGAGGATAAAGGTGGACCTCCGAGTTGTGACTGTCAAGTGACCAGGGCTTCCCTGGTGGCCCAGCGCTTAAGGCTCTGTGCTTCTGCTACAGTGGGCACGGGTTCAGTTCCTGGTCGGGAAACTAAGACCCTACATGCCACACAAAGCAGCCAAAAAATCTAAAAAATAAAAAAATGTTTTAAAGAGAGGCACTAAATCCATACATGGCAACCTGCAAAGATTTAAAACCTTAAAATCAAGTCAAAAAAGACAAGATACAGAATAATATGTGCCACTTCTGTATAAGGCTTTTTAACACAAAAACCAATATTTTATATACTATTTATATACAAATATATATTCATATCACTTTTAAGTGGAACACAGGGATATGTAACAACCTCGTGAGAGAGATTGTTGTTGTTCGGTTGCTCAGTCGTGTCCGACTCTGCAACCCCATGGACTGCAGCACGCCAGGCTTCCCTGTCCTTCTCCATCTCCAGGAGTTTGCTCAAACTCATGACCATTGAGTCGGTGATGCCATCCAACCACCTCGTCCTCTGTCCCCTTCTCCTCCTGCCCTCAATCTTTCCCAGAATCAGGGTCTTTTCCAGTGAGTTGGCTCTTTGCATCAGGTGGCCAAAGTACTAGAACTTCAGCTTCAGCACCAGTCTTTCCAATGAATATTCAGGGTTGATTTCCTTTAGGATTGACTGGTTTGATCTCCTGGCTGTCCAAGGGACTCTTCCAGGAGTCTTCTCCAGCACCACAGTTCAAAAGCATCAGTTCTTCAGCATTAGGCCTTCTTTATGGTCCAGCTCTCACATCTGTACATGACTAATGGAAAAACAATAGCTCTGACTATACAGACCTTTGTCAGCAAAGAGATGTCTCTGATTTTTAATACACTGTCTAGGTTTGTCATAACTTTTGATTGACTTTGAGAAAAGAAAAGGATGTGGAATTATAGTGGGGAGAGGATCAATTTGACAGGTAGAAGATAATGGCTTCAATTTTAAATTTAAAACTAAGGGGGGAAATCTGTCAAAATATCAACAGTTGTTAATTCTTGGTGGTACAAAAACGAGTAAATATTTCTCAATGTTTCTCTCTTCCAAAATAAATATGGAGATTTTAAAGTACATGAAAGAAAAAGGGTTTTCATAATATTCTTTCATCATCCAGAGGTTGGGGTCCTTGACAAGATAAAATAAAGCTCGTGTCCCTGACATAGCCAAGTCAGTAGCTTGACTGCAACTTGATTCTAAGGAATAAAATATAACAGAACATTGAAGGGTCTAAAAACAGCAGTTCACAGGCACGTGGATCGAAACTAGCCAGAGATACGACCCACACAAGGGACAGACTCCGTCTGTAACTTTACACCTGCAGACGCAACGTGTTCTGGGGAGAAATCATGGCAGCCGCTCTCAAATGCATCTCTTTTCTTTCTTTTTTTTTTTTTTTTTTTTTGCAATTTCCTCTTGAAGTTAGCGAATAATGAAGTGGGAAGGGAGGACTACGTCTTTTCTTTGTGATATAAAAGCGAATGCACTTATTTCAAAATGTGAAGTTCAAGATCCAAAAGAAATCCCCTACCTGCAGTACATCAAAGCTCTAGGTACACTCAGCATACACAAGGCAGCGGTCCTCAAGTAGCATGCATCAGAATCACCTGGGAAACTTCCTGAAAATTCAAATTCCTCGGCACCACACTCGGCAATTTTGACCCAACAGGGATGAGATGGGGCTGAGCATTCTGTGTCTTTAGCAAATGCTTCAGATACATACAGTCAGTAGAACACAGTTTGATGAAGAATTCTATTTGTTTTATATATTTATTTTTAGTTGCACTGGGTCTTCATTTCTGTGTGGGGGCTTTCTCTAGTTGCAGCAAGTGGAAGGTACTCTTCATTGCAGTACACAGGCTTCTCACTGCGGTGGCTTTTTCTGTTGCGGAGAACAGGCTCAGTAATTGTGGCTCTCAGACTCTAGCCCAGGCTCAGGAGTTGCAGCTCATGGGCACAGTTGCTCTACAGCACACGGAATCTTCCTGGACGAAGGACTGAACACATGTCCCCTGCATCGGCAGGCAAAATCCTACCTATTGCACCACCTGGAAGTTAAAAAAAATCTTCAAAAATCACTGATTAGGGAATTAGTACTTTCCACTCAATAGCAACTTTGGTTGTGTTGGTTGGCTAGGCGGTTGGTTGGTGGGTGGTTGGCTGGTTGGTTGGTTCTTGATTGGTTGGTTGGTTCTTGATTGGTTGGTAGGTGGTTAGCTGATTGTTTAGTGATTGGCTGGTTGGCTGGTTGGTTGTTATGTTAGGTGGTTGACTAAACTGTTTTCTAAAAACTATGGACAGAAGTTCTGCCCATTCTCTCCCATTTGGCTCCTGCTCTCCACGCAAGAAATTTGAAGATTTTGGTGTTCATCTCACCCTTGTCTTTCATATCGGAATAAGTCTTGGGTGGTTAACACAGGAGGAGCACTCTGGAGTCAAATATTTTCTCAAATCCTTCTGTCCTAGAAGCCTGTACTGAGCCATCTTAGGACCAAAACTAAGCCTACTGCTTCAGTCTTTGCCTTGTGTGTGATAGTCCTCATAACTTACTAGAAAGTTAATGAGTGTGATTGCAGGATAAAGCATACTTCTTAGGTAAAGTCACTGTGATGTGCCAAAGTGCCTGCACATTTGGTCAAACATTCTGAGTGTGTCTGTGTTTCTGGACGAGATTAACATTTGAATCAGTAATCTACGTAAAGCAATTGTCCTCTTTAATGTGGGTGAATCCTATCCAATCAGTTAAAGGTCTGAACAGAACAAAAGTCTGACCCTTCCATGAGCAGGGGGAGATTCCTGCTGCCTGACTGCCTTTCAATTGGGACACTGAGTTTTTCCTGCCTTTGAACTCGAACTGAAACACTGGCTTTTCATGGGTCTCAAGCATGTCAGGCTCGGGGCCAGAACCACACCATCGGCTATGCTGGGTTTCCAGCTTGCCCACGGCAGATCTGGGGGCTTGTCAGCCTCCACAAACATGTGAGCTGATTTCTTGTGATAAATCTCTTTATATGTATATAAATACAACACAGACATGCACACACACATACGCACATGTGCACACACGCATACACACATGTGCACACACACACACACACATAATCTCTTGATCTATTTCTCTGGAGAACTCTGACTGGTACAAGGAGCAATAGGAAGTGAATACACTCATTTCACAAAAAGAGACGTGTAGTCCAGAGGAATGCAGTGAGCTTAACAAAGCTCACATCAGCTGTGTCAGGACCAGGGCTCACCAGGTCTCCTCCGACACACCACGCACTTTCCACCTCCCAGCCTGGCCATCACACCACGCTGCCATCACACGCTTGCCTGCTCATTCACCTTGCCAGAAGATAATGACGGAAAGCGATGAACTAAAGGGGCCAACAGACCCAGGGAGAGCGTGTCGAGTTCCTTAATGGCACAAGGTACCCCACCCATGGAGATGCTCTGATGCTCCAGGTGCCAGTGGCTTCTGACACTTGGCAGAAGCCTCACTCCTCGTGGGTGGTGTCAGCCACGGGCACAGCCCAGTGTGTGCAACTCTGAGACTTCTGGAAAGCAGATGCCAGCTTACCTCCTGTCTTACGTCGACACTTGGTCCTGTGTTCTCTGCTATTGAGTGAATCTGTGACGTCCTTCCGTGGTTCAATTACCATTTGACAGTAACTCTCATGCACTCAGCTCTTTAGTTAATAAAGAAAAGGGCCTCAAGTCTTGATGAGGAACTGGTACTCTACCACGTGAGTCTCTGCAAGACACATCATGTCAAAGTCAGAAAGAAGACCAGCACCCAGAGTTGTTGTCCCGAAACCCACATCCTGCCATGTGCCGAGGAAAGCCCCTAGGCCCCCCCACGATAAGGACAGCTAGCATTTGTCCTCCGAGGGTGTGGGCTGCAAGAACACACAGCTGATGGCTGAACCCCATGGCCAGGGTTGCACACCTGCCTAAACGGACTGCCCGGTGCTGGCTCTAGGGCAGGGGGTACTCATACCGTTTCAAATCAGGCCAAGGGAGAAATGACAGGTCACAAAGAGGAGCTACAGCTCGGTAGAAAGCTGAGCATCTGCCCCAGGGAGAGGGATGGTGGAAGGGACCTGGCCAGGCTGAGTGCTGGGCTGGCACCAGAGGGTAAACAGAGAAGGCACTGCTTTCAAGTTGGGCTTGGGGCTAGATCGAGCTCTCCAGAAGGAGAATTTCCAGCTGGGTAAACACTAGGGATGTTGACTCATGGGAAGAATCATTCAACTTGGAGATAAAGGATCTGCCAAGTAAGGCAACCTTGTGAACACATTACCTGAACTATCCAGGTTTCAGTTTCTTCATCTGTGAAATGGGCTAATGGTGCTTGTCCTCACTGCGGTTGTCAGAATGAGATTAGAGCGCTTGTGCAAACTGTCATGGCATGGTATTCACCAGTGCTGAGATCTAATCGTCTGTAACTGTCACAGACCTAGAGAACAGACCTGTAACTGCCCAGCGGGGTGTGGGGGAGGGTGGGAGCAGCAGGGAAGGATTGGGAATTGGGGGTCAGCAGAGGCAAACTATATAATATATAGTTATATGTAGGATGGATAAACAACAAGGCCCTATGATAGAGCACAAGGAGCTATATTCAATGTCCTGTGATAAACCATACTGGAAAAGAATAGGAAAAAGCAGATAAACGAGTGTAACTGAGTTACTCTGTTGTACAACAGAAATTAGCACAACATTGTAACTCAACTGTGCATGCATGCTAAGTTGCTTCAGTCGTGTCCAACTCTTTGCAACCCCATGGACTGTAGCCCACCAGGCTCCTCTGTCTACGAGATTGTCCAGGCAAGAATACTGGAGTGGGTTGTCATGCCCTTCTCCAGGGGATCTTTCCAACCCACAGGGACTGAACCTGTATCTCCCTGCAGCTCCTGCATTCCAGGCAGATTTTTTTACCAGGGAAGCCACCAGGAAAGCTTCCCACCAGGGAATCCCCAAATCAACTATGTGTGGGTGCTAGGTGGCTTCAGTTGTGTCTGACTCTTTGCAACCCCATGGACCATAGCCCACCAAGCTCCTCTGTCCATGGGATTCTCCAGGGAAGAATAATGGACAGGGTTGCCATTTCCTCCTCCAGGGGATCTTGCCAACCCAGAGATCGAATCTGTGTCTCTTAAGTCTCCTGCATTGGCAGGAGGGTTTTTTACCACTATACATCAGTGACTTTTTTTTTTAAGATTTAATTGTCTGACCCATGGTAGAGTGCTTTGGAAGAGTTTGTTGATTCTTAACTTTTACTTTATTTGGAGGGGCTCCAAAATCACTGCAGATGGTGATTTCAGCCATGAAATTAAAAGACGCTTACTCCTTGGAAAGAAAGTTATAACCAACCTAGATAGCATATTGAAAAGCCGAGATATTACTTTGACAACAAAGGTCCATCTAGTCAAGGCTATGGTTTTTCCAGTGATCATGTATGGATGTGAGAGTTGGACTGTGAAGAAAGCTGAGCACTTAAGAATTGATGCTTTTGAACTGTGGTGTTGGAGAAGACTCTTGAGAGTCCCTTGGACTGCAAGGAGATCCAACCAGTCCATCCTAAAGGAGACTAGTCCTGGGTGTTCATTGGAAGGACTGATGCTGAAGCTGAAACTCCAATATTTTGGCCACCTCATGTGAAGAGCTGACTCATTGGAAAAGACTCTGATGTTGGGAGGGATTGGGGGCAGGAGGAGAAAGGGAAAACAAAGGATGAGATGGCTGGATGGCATCACCAACTCGATGGATGTGAGTTTGAGTGAACTCCGGGAGTTGGTGATGGACAGGGAGGCCTGGCATCCTGTGATTCATGGGGTCGCAAAGAGTTGGACACGACTGAGCGACTGACTGACTGACTGAACTGAGCTTTTACTTTGTAATTGAATCCTGTGGTCACCCTAGGAGGAGGATATCCTGGTTTCTGGTTATGGTGGAAGCTTCTCTGGGGCCTTGGGGAAGGCATCTATGTGAACTCGGGTCCCCACCAGGACACACCCAGTGCTGGGGACCCCTGTGCTCGCTCCGCAGTCACTCCTCACTACCTGCCCTTTCCCATCTCCACCTCCTCTCTGGGGAGGGAAGAGAGGACACCAGCCCCCACCCCAGCGATACCCACACACAGAGGGGTGTTTGTGCCCGCCCACCGGGCGGGGCATAACCAACGTGGCAATCGGGGCCCTGGACGTGGGCTCACACTCTCCCAGCCTCTTCCCTTGCCCCTTCTTGGCCGGAGACGACCCAAGCGGCTTCCTCTGCTTTCCCAGCCTTTGTCCCAGGCCTGGCGGAAGAGAGCCTTCCCAAGCTCCCCGCTGTCTTGGAATCTGTAATGAAGTCACCAGCCTGCAGAAGAAAAGGCCTCTGTCTCTATAGCTGGTGGGGCTCGATGCCGGGATGTGCGTGATACAGCTCAGATCCCCAGAAATAAAGCAGTGACTGTTAAGGGCATGTCATCTGGCCTGGCAGCCCTGAGCGGGGACATTGCGTTTCTACCCTGTGAGTCCCCCTCTGCCCTCTGAAAGCCTCTGTGGCTGTCTGACCACATAATGGCTGTTGACTTTCTGCCAGGCTGGTATGTGCCACCCAGAAGAAGAGCCCCAGTCTGCACTTCCCCTGCTCCCAGGGCCGTGCAAACCACGCAGCGTCTGCCCTGGGCAGAGGGGCTCCTGCAGGCTCCCTGGGCCCACGGTGACTCTCCACGGGACCAGGTGACGTGCCCCCACTCGCAGTGAAGGCCAGAGGGGTCACCTTGTCTTGGTTCCTGAGGATGGAGCTGCAGGAGCTGCAGGTATCAAGCTGGAGTGATAGCCATCATGAAAACCAGTGAGGCGAGGAATCAGGGGCCAGGGCCGTGTGCAGCCTGGGGCCAGACCGGGGCCATCTGATTAGCATAGAGCAGATGGCAGATCCAGGGGGGGCAAGGGTGACCAGGAATCCACAGGCCAGATGGAGGCCGACCCCGCAGCATTTGGCAAGGAGAGGAACCACGTGAGCCAGAGACGGTGAGTCTTGCTGAATTCCCAAAGTGGCCCACTGGCCACATCTGTATGAATTACAAAGCTAGGCTATTCATTCAGAATCCTGGTTCCCATCCCAAATCAATCCAAAAACAAACCCCAAAGATCTGGCCCAGACCTGCATTGTGGAAGGGCTCTCAAAGAGCCACTTGAGTTCATTAAAATTAGAGCCTACACAGGGTCTACAGAGGAGAGTGAAAAAGTTGGCTTAAAACTCAACATTCAAAAAACAAATATCATGGCATCCGGTCCCATCACTTCATGGCAAATAGATAAGAAAACAATGGAAACAGTGACAGACTTTATTTTCTTGGGCTCCAAAATCACTGCAGATGGTGACTGCAGCCACAAAATTAAAAGACGCTTGCTTCTTGGAAGAAAAACTATGACAAACCTAAACAGCTTTTTAGCAGAGGCACTACTTTGCCAACAAAGGTCTGTCTAGCCAAAGCTATGGTTTTTCCAGTAGTCATGCATGGATGTGAGAGTTGGACCATAAAGAAGGCTGAATGCCAATGAATTGATGCTTTGGAGCTGTGGTGTTGGAGAAGACTCTTGAGAATCTCTTGGACTGCAAGGAGATCAAATCAGTCAATCCTAAAGGAGATCAGTCCTGAATACTTATTGGAAGGCCTGATACTGAGGCTGAAGCTCCAATGCTTTGGCCACCTGATGCAAAGAACTGATTCATTGGAAAAGACCCTGACGCTGGGAAAGATTGAAGGCAGGAGGAGAAGGGGACGACAGAGAATGAGATGGTTGGATGGCTTTACTGACTCGATGGACTTGAGTTTGAGCAAGCTCCGGGAGATGGTGAAGGACAAAAAAGCCTGGCATGCTGCAGTCCATGGGGTCACAAAGAGTCAGACACGACTGAGACACTGAACAGCACCACCACAGGGTCAGGACAAGGTCACAGGTTGCTTTTTCTGGGAAGTGGGGAGAACAAAACCTTATAGATCGTTATTTAAATTATCTCCCTCCTCTCATTTGACTTATTTTGTCCCATTTTACACTATTTCAACCACCCGCATCAAAGCAGCCATGCCAATGGGTTAGTAAATACCTTATTTAATTGAGATGTGTCTTTCAAAAGAGCCTATTGCTTGCTGTAGAAAGGTATTTTTCACTTCTATAAAGAGGGTTGCCTTGCGCAGATGCTTCTTAAGTTTTCACTCCGCACTTGAGATGCATCTTTGCTGTTAAGTGAGCATCTCCTCCATCATTTTTAAGTCCTGCACAGACTCCATGGCCTGAGAGTCTCCCATATTCTTTTTCTCAGCTCCTAGTGGTGGGCGCTGCAGTTGGCTTCATCTACACTATCACACACACACACACACACACACACACACACACACACACACCCCACACACTCTCTCTCTATTAACTCTATTAACGTCATAATTTATCTTTCACACTTAGGTCCAAGCAGATTCCGTCTTTGCTGGGTGGCAATCTAGCTTCGTCTTTCTCCATTTTGTTGGCCAGGTTCCCCAGCACCTTCAAAGCAGCCTGTCTTTCCCCAGTGGTGAACGGCGCCACTCCCGTCATATATTAGATCTGCACCTGCACCTACACCTGCTCTGAGCTCCTTGTCTCCTTCGTTTAGTCCATTCTGTTCCTTCAGTCTATTTGTCCATTTTGGCACCAGGTCCGCACTGTTTTAACCAACCAGCCCCTTGTGAAGGCCCTAGGGCCGCATCTTCATAGAAGCCTCTCTCAGCCTTGAGATGCGACCCTCTCATCTCTGGAAAGTTCATTCTCTTCTCCACCTGCGCCTCTACCATTGTACGCCTGGGAGGTGCTGTAGAACTTTATGTTTACCATGCATTTTTTTGTTTATTGGCTGCACTGGGTCTTGGTTGCAGCGCAGGAACTCTCAGTTACAGCATGCCAGCTTTACTTCCAGCACATAGGATCTAGTTCCCTGAACAGGGTTCAAACCCAGGCCCCCCACATTGGGAGTGCAGAGTCATAGCCACTGGACCACCAGGGCAGTCCCTGCTATAGGACTTTGATCACCGTGTTGCTCCCCAGTTTTCTAGTTAACCCAAAAGCCATGGCGAAACAGCTCAGAGTTCATGGTTTGTTGCTGTTCAGTCGCTCAGTCGTGTCCGACTCTTTGTGACGCTGTGGACTGCAGCGCGCCAGACTTCCCTGGTGAACTATCTCCCAGGGTGTGTTCAAACTCATGTCCATTGAGTCAGTGATGCCATCCAACCATTTCATCCTCTGTTGTCCCCTTCTCCTCCTGCCTTCAATCTTTCCCAGCATCAGGGTCTTTTCTAATGAATTGGCTCTTCCCATCAGGTGGCCAAAGTATTGGAGCTTCAGCTTCAGCGTCAGTCCTTCCAATTCCAGCTTATGGTCAGGCCCTTTGACTGGGCTAACTATTTCAAAAAGCCAAATCTCCTTTCAAATAGACAGGGTCCAGAGTCATTTTTTAGGGCTTCTCTAAAGCATGACTTCAAGGATTAGTGTCTGGAAATGGCAGCTCTGGTTTCATCATCACAAACATCCATGCCTCCCATCTACCTGGGGTCCTGGGTGTCCCCAAATTCAGTATAACACCACCCCTCAAGCCTCTAGCTTATAAAAAAAAAAATACTGCACTCTACAATTGTCTAACACTCCACAATTTTGGAAGAGCATTTACTTATTGCATTAGAACCTTAGAACTTTCTGATGAAGGGTTCAAGTGCTGTTAGCTTCATTTTAAAAGTGAAGAGGGACTTCCCTGGTGGTCCAGTGGTTAGGAGTCTGAGCTCTCACTGCAGAGGCCACAGGTTTGATCCCTGGTTGGGGAACAAAGATCTTGAAAGTCATGCAGTGAAGCCAAATTTTTTTCTAGTTAAACACACACACACCTAAAAGTGGAGGACCTGAGCTGCAGAAGTAATGTATGACCATCTGTGATCCCCAGCCCAGGAGTGATGGACAGAACTTGGGAAAGGCCTTGACCTTTCTGACTTACGCTGTATGACTGCATTAGTCGCGTAGGGCTGCTATAACAAAACAGCACAGGTTGTGTGACTGAAATAAGAAAACATATTTCTTGTCGTCCTAGAGGCTGGACATCCCAGATTCCAGTCCAGTGGGGCTGAGTTCCTGATGAGAGCACTCTTCCTGCCTGGCCGCATTCCCTGAAAAGCCTTGCTTCTGAGAGTGCAAAGAGAGAGAGCACACACGGGCACACTCTGGTGTCTCTTCTTACAAGGACACATCCTGCTGGACCAGGACTCCACCCGTGTGACCTCATTCAACCTAAATTACCTTCTAAAGATGCTATCTCCAAATATAGTCACCCTGGGAGTTGGGGCCTCAAGATAGGAATTTGGGTGGAGATGCCATTCGGTCCACAGGGCTGCTGTAACAAGTCACTACAAACTCTAGCAGCTTTAGACAACACACACCTACTGCCTCGCAGTTCTGGAGGCCAGGTGGAAAAGCGGCAGGGCTGTGATCTTTCTGGAGGCGTCACGGAAGGATCCACTTCCTTGCCTTTTCCAGTTCTGGGATCTGCCTGTGTTCCACGGTTCAGGCTTCTCTCTCTCACGTTGATCCAACCCCTCCTTCCATCAGCACGTCTCCTATGACTCCCTCTGAGCCCCTGCCTCCCTCATGCAAGACCCCCATGATCACATTGAACCCACTCAGATAATCCAGGATAATGTTCCGGGGTCCTTAACTTGATCGCAGCGGTCAAGTTCCTTTTGCCAGGTAAGGTGGCACAGTCACAGCTACCAAGGACTAGGGAGTGGACCTTGTTGGGGCCCTTATTCATTCTCCCCCGCCCACTTAACTCCTCTGGACCGCAGATGTCTCTTCTGTAAAAGGAGGAAGTGGAATGCGATTTCTAAGACCCTCACAGACCGTCTCCTGCTGGGGCTTACGGACAACCCTGTTCAGGCAGGCGTGTGCACGTCATCTACCTGCTGAGCTTTCCTAGTGTAGGGTACCGATCGGGTCGCCTCTTGGTTAAGTCATAGTGATTTTCTTTGGACCGTCTCTGTGATCTCTTTTTTCTTTTTAGTTTTTGTTGGAGTATAGCTGCTCTAGAATGCTGCGGTGGTTTCTGCTGCACATTGAAGTGAGTTAGCTATATGTATACATATACCCCCCCCTTCTGAACCTCCTTCCCACACTCCATCCCACCCCACCCATCTAGGTTATCACAGAGCGCTGAGCACCTGTGCTACACAGCAGGTCGCCACTAGCTACTTATTTTACATATCGCTGTTGTTCTTCAGTCGCCCAGTCGTGTCCGACTCTTTGCAAACCCATGGACTGCAGCACGCCAGGCCTCCCTGACCCTCACCATCTCCCAGAGTTTGCCAAAGTTCATGTTCATTTGATCGGTGATGCTGTCTAGCTATCTCATCCTCTGATGCCCTCTTCTCCTGCCCTCAGTCTTTCCCAGCATCAGGGACTTTTCCAATGAGTCGTCTGTTTGCATCTGATGACCAAAATACTGGAGCTTCAGCTTCAGCATCAGTCCTTCCAGTGAATATTCAGGGTTGATTTCCCTTAAGAGTGACTGGTTTGATCTCCTTGCTGTCCAAGGGACTTTCAGGAGTCTTCTCCAGAGCCATAATTCAAAGGCACCAATTCTTTGACACTCTGCCTTCTTTATGGTCCAGCTCTCACAGCTCTGCGTGACCACTGGGAAGACCGTAGCCTTGACATTTTACACTTGGTAGCCTGTATACGTCAATCCCAGTCTCCCAGTTCACCCCGCTCCCTCTCCTCACCGTGTCTGGATGTCCTTTCTCTCTGTCTGCGTGTCTAGTCCTGACTTGCAGGTAGGTTCACCTGCACCACTTTCCTAGATTCCACGTGGCGCTGGCTGTCAGTCTCTCAGCTGTGTCCCACTCTCTGTGGCCCATGGACTGTAGCCTGCCAGGACCCTCTGTCCACGGAGTCTTCCAGGCAAGAATACTGGAGCAGGTTGCCATCTACTACTCCAAGGCATCTTCCCGACCCAGGGATTGAACCCGCATCTATACTGTATCTCCTGCATCAGCAGGCAGATTCTTTACCACTAAGTGCCCCCTGGGGCGCCTACCTAGATTCCACATATACGCATTCATATGTTTGTTTTTGTCTTTCTGACTTACTTCACTCTGTATGACAGACACATCCGCATCTCTACAAATGACCCGATATCATTCCTTTTTACGGCTAAGATTCCATTATATATATGTACCACAACTTATTTATCCATTCATCTGTTGATGGACATTTAGGTGGCTTCCATGTCCTGGCTACTATAGATAAAGCACCCTTATACCAGCACTTTTGTTCTCCAACATTATTTTCCAACTTTAGGGAAACTTCAGAATGAATACATTTTGCTCCGATACGAGGCAGCGTCCCGTTTTTTTCTAATTTTTCTGCAGGCATTAATTAGAGCATGTGAGCATTCGTTAAGTTGTCCCTCAAACGTTTGCCCACATCGGTGTGCCAAGCTCGGTGAGAGAGCCTATAGCCTAGATGTCCACAGCAGTCAACATGAGGGAGTAAGAAAGACCTGGGTGGGGATTCAGGACACCTGATGTGTCTATCCATCGGGGATCTGGCAGGAAACGCGGTCCAGATGGAAAGACTCTGGTGGAAGGACCCCTGGACTCGCGCAGAGGTGTGGGCAGGGCGGAGGGACCACACAAGAGATGGTGGGGAACCCAGCGGCATGCCACAGAGGGCAGTATCACCATCCCAGGGCCAAAGGCATGACCGAAGACCAGTGAGAGCTGGGAGCACGCACGAGGGCGCAGTCAGGGAGACGGGTCAGAGCTGCCACCGGAGACAGGACGGCCAAACAGGGAGCACCGGGAGGAATGCCGCAGCCTCTCTCTCTTCCTGCCCCTCCCTCATCTAACGCCAGGGTACCTCCCAATGGTCACACCCAAGCAGAAGCCAGCTTGGAAATGTGCCTAGAGGGCTTAGTGGCCAAGGACGCACAGAGGGCAGAGACGAGCAGACAGCGAATGCTGCAGCGGGGTGGGGGGCAGGAAACAGGGGCGAGAGTCTTCATGCCTTCTGGCTGGCTCTGTCACCAAAGAGCTCTGCCTCCTTGAGCAGGTCATCTACTTTCTTCAGGTTTTTGCGTTTCTCACCTTAAAATGACGCTTAGGGCTGAAACCTATGAGGTCAAGGATGAGCTCTATCCTCTATTTCCATTTCAATCATCTATGGTTTGAGATATAGACATAAAAAATAGGAATATATATATATATACACATATGTAATTTATATCCAACACATCACCAAGCCATATGTTTGTTTTCCATAAATAAATGAATTACCGTAAAGACGAGGCTTCCCAGGCGTCCTGAAGTATAAATATATCAGCTGGGTGTCCCTTGGTACGCATAATTCAAAGCGGATATCCACAGAGTTAAAAGGTGTACCAACAGATCAGAGTACATTGTAGCACTCGGTCTGGCCTGACTTCTTTGATGGGGCGGGGGGTATGACTGTTCAGACTTCCTTGGGATTTTCATCTTTCCACGGACAGCTGTCATAAAAACAGCAAAGCTTCATGAAGCAAACAGTGCCCTAACGCCAGCCTGCCCTGCTCACAAGCTATAAATTCACGGTCGAGACAGCAATGTGCACTCAAGGACAAGCTGTGCAGAGAGCGAGGGGCGGGTAAGCACTTCCCTCCGACCTCGCAGGCGATAGGTTATAAAAGTAACCGGTGGTGTCCCAGAGATGGCAGTGTGGTCTGACAGTCTCCAGCACAACGCTCTCTCAGTCTGGGGGCTAATCTAGCAATACCTTTGAACAGGAAGAGACAGCCATCAGCAGCAAAGAAAACTACAGTGATGCATTTGAAGAGCAACTCCGAGGCCAGCTTCCCGCTGGCCTTGGAGGACATCCTCAGCTGGGCACCCCCTGGCCTTGGCTGGGAGCCACCGCCGTGGCCGGATGTACCTTCTGGACTCATGCCATTGACAAGCGTCCTTCCTCGTCACTGCAGCAGGGGGTTCTTCACCCTTCCCCGGGGCCACGGCCGGGTTTAGAGATCGAGTCACTGGAGAAAAATAACAGTAAGTGCTTGGAAAAGGTGGGTCGTTGATTCAAGAATGCGTACATGCCTGGATGTTTCTGGAATGCAATGGTGCATCCCCCTGGGAAATGGCAGGAGTCCTTCTGGAAAGGAGAATCAAGCTCCTGGGGTAGAAGGAGGAATTTTATCTTCATTATCCATCCTTTAGCTCAGTCTATGTTTGTGACATGTGTGCATGACTTTTTTAACTTAAAAAAACGCTCTTCTGAGACATTCGCCCATTCTATGAGCTCTGGTCTGTGGGTTTTCAGCAAGAAGGTATTTGCCACAGAAGGGCTTGCAGAGGACCTGCGACGCATTTGTTTGCACACAACCCAGTGAAGGTGTGATGAATGAGCTTACTTAGAATTCATAGAATCATATTAAATAAAAGCAAAAGGCTATAAAACATCCAAAGAAGGGCCATTTCTGAGTGTGCTGACAGGCTCTCAGATGGTGCAGGCTGCAGCACCAGCAGGTGACATCCAGAGAGGCAGGTTCTGCAAGCCTAATTGAGTGAGAAGGTGGATGTATCTTTGCAGGAGAGGACACCATTGAGGGGAGGGCATGGCCACTGCCAGCTCCGCCTCATCACACAACATTTCTGCTGGTGGATTCCTTGTGGTTTCAGGGCCTCCCATCAGCCCCTGAATTTTTCCCAAAGAGCAGAAAAAGGGCAGAGGCCACCTCTGAGAGCCTGTACCAGCCTGGGGCTTGAATACTGTCAGGAACTCGGTCCACCATCTTATGGCTCAGAGATGCCCTCTACGAGAAGGAATTTATGGTCTCCAAAAATGATTTTGTAGGACTCCACCTTGACTATATACACTCTGGACCCAAGCCGGTGATGTCCTCTGCTCTGAGGTTGCTCATTAGTTTTGGGTCCTGATGGCCACCCCTGTCTCCAGCCCTGTTCCAACACCGTCACTCTATCCTCTTCCAAGTTCTCTCACTCCAAATCCTGTCCTAACTCTAGAATCCGACCAAGTCCTCTCCCCAGCTGCAGTTGCTACCGCTCCTGGGAGCAAAAAGTCTAGGCTACCTGTGTTCTCACCAACACTCACACTATCGTATTCTTTCATCGGATTAAAACTGTTATCTCCACCCAACAGTCACATTGCTGGTTTGTTCTCCGCCAAACTGCTCACAGGCACATGGTCTGCAGCTACGTCCTTTGCTACCCTGAGCCTCGGCCAAATCTACACCCCACTTCGTCCTGTCACCCTGTCACCTGGAAGAGTGCCTCTCCCACCAAACCTACCTCCACACCCACCCCTTCCCACCACGAAGCACCCTCTGAGGTCAGACATGAAACAGTAATTAGGGAAAGTCCATTCTTTGCAGGAGAATCTGAAGGCCACTGGATAAGGTGCGGAAGACTTCCACAAACTCTTGGCCATTTAATACCACTAACTAAAGGACCATGCGAAAGCAAAACCTGCAAAGGAGCCCCTCCGGCCCCATCTCTACTCGCCCTGCCTCCAGCTACCGTAAAACACCCGAGTCCCTTTTTCCTGTGATCACCGGCCTCCTGCTCCTCTCTTCTAGCCCCGTAATAAAACTCCATGGGAGTCTCCGCTAAGCTTTGCTACACCCAAACTCCATCCTAGCCCGCAGTTCCGTGAATTACTCAATTTCTCTCATTAACTCTCTCCTCTCCAGCTGTATGACACTGAAGATGGCCATGGAGAGGCCACAACACATAGGATCTACCCTCATGTGAGTCTCCCATAGGACAGCTTCATCCTCCAAAGCTTTTCTCAATCCGAGGGACAGGTCCCAGGTGTCATAACCTAGTGCAGACAAACATGCCTTCCACCTCTTGTAGACTTGTACGTGAAGACTTCTATATTGTGGGGTGGGCCAAGGTATATTAGCTCCCCAGATATGCCTAAAAGGATTTCCAGGTGTCTCAGTGGTAAAGAATCCACCTGCCTAGTAGGAGACATGGGTTCGATTCCTGGAGGAGGAAATGGCAGCCTACTCCAGCATTCTTGCCTGGGAAATGCCATGGACAGAGCAGCCTGGTAGCTACAGTCCATAGGGTTGCAAAGAGTCTGACATGACTGAAGCAACTGAACATGCAGGCGATAACTGGGGAGACTCAGTTTGGGAAGAAGGTTCAACATCGCAGGCAAAAGAGAAGAAAGAATAAAGGGTCTCTGTTCACTTCTGCAACCTCCGTGCCTTGAACTAGTTTTGAGGCTCCATATTTGGAAGGCTTGGGCTGGGGGCTAATAGAATTGCTTTTATAAAAGAACCACGTGAGTCTCTGGACACAGCAGAGCCTTGAGGGACCACGTGACAGTGTGGCACTGAACCGCAGGGAAGGCTCGTCTTCTTGCCTTTGTCCTGAACGCAGTTCCACGCTCGATACACGACGAGCGTCAGCTTTGGAGACGTCTGGTGGCTGCAGCCTTGGCACATACGAGATTCACTGGAGCAGCAGCTAAGAGGTGGAGGCCAGAGGAGAGCAGGAAATAAATAAGGTGGATCCATTCACAAAATATTGCAAATAAATTTTAGGAGGTTCCCACAGAGCCTTTTCATGATTCCAGTCCAAGAATCCAGGTTAACAACCACTGGAAGCATACCTTGCTTGCATTTCCCCATTGCTGCTGATGCTGCTGCTAAGTCGCTTCAGTCGTGTCCGACTCTGTGCGACCCCAGAGACGGCAGCCCGCCAGGCTCCCCATCCTTGGGATTCTCTAGGCAAGAATACTGGAGTGGGTTGCCATTTCCTTCTCCAATGCACAAAAGTGAAAAGTCAAAGTGAAGCCGCTCAGTCGTGTCCAACTCTTAGCAACCCCATGGACTGCAGCCTACCAGGCTCCTCCGTCCATGGGATTTTCCAGGCAAGAGTACTGGAGTGGGGTGCCATCGCCTTCTCCAACTTACTAGCCTAAGCAGAGTAATTAACTTTCTCATCTGTAATTTTTTTTTCTGTGTCTCTAAATCTGCTCATCTCAATAGGCTGTAAGACTCGTAGGAAAGCACCAATACTTTGGCCACCTGATGCAAAGAGCCAACTCACTGGAAAAGACCCTGGAAGATGAGGGCAGGGGGAGAAGGGGATGACAGAGAATGAGATGGCTGAATGGCATCACCGACCCTGTGGACATGAGTTTGAGCAATCTGCAGGAGATGGTGAAGGACAGGGAAGCCTGGCGTGCTGCAGTCCATGGGTCACAAAGAGTCAGACACGACCGAGCGACCGCACAACAGCCTCGAGAACCAGCAGGAGAACAAAAGCTGAGGGCACCCGCAGATGCCCAGCACTCACCCTGACTCTCTTTGCTTCTTATGACCCTGATCTCACGCAGAACTCTAGCTTCTTTCTTTCTTTTCTATTTTGGCCATGCTTGCCGGAATCTTAGTTCCCTGACCAGGGACTGAACCCGGGCCAGACAGTGACAGTGCCAAGTCCTAACCACTACGCCGCTAGGGAACTCCTTGAGCTCTGCTCTCTTGAGGTCACTATCCTGATTCCTTGTGGTTGCATGCTTGCATGCTATGTCACTTCAGAAGTGTCCCATTCTTTGCAGCCCTATGGACTGTGGCCTGCCAGGCTCCTCTGTCCATGGGATTCTCCAGGCAAGAATGCTGGAGTGATAACTGGGAATCCTTCTGTAGGATTCTTCCTGACCCAGGGATTGAACCCATGTCTCTTGCGTCTCCTGCATTGGCGGATGGGTTCTTTACCACTAGCGCCACCTGAGAAGTCCAATTACCATGAAGGACGGGGAAGCCTGGCATGCTGCAGTCTGGGGGACTGCAGAGTCAGATACAACTTAGAGACTGACCAACAACAATAATCCTGACTTCAGTGCTGTCTCACGCCATGAGCGCCTGGAGTTCACGCCCTCGACCACCCCACCACGTGAGCCAGCTTTCTTGAGCGCTGCCTCACCTCCCTCCAACCCAGTACAATTTCCTGTCCTCAGACACTGGATGGGCAGCCAGTCAAGCAAGCCCAGCCCCCCATAAAACAAGCATTTGGAGTCCCCAGAGGGCTTTGACCCAGATGCTGGCCACTACCTCATTTCCAGATGTTACTGGAGAAAATTTTCCCCAAATTCCAAAGAGCCTCTCCTTTTCTCGTTCTCCGATAATGATCACAAGTATAAAAATGTCTGATTTTAATTTGGTCCGTTCATCAGCACTTCTAAATCGGCGTAAACCAATTCCGACTCTATCTTGCAGAGACATGGATTAAAATCTATCTCTGTCATTTACAACAGTTAATCCTT
This sequence comes from Capra hircus, assembly GCF_001704415.2. Taxonomy (NCBI): domain Eukaryota; kingdom Metazoa; phylum Chordata; class Mammalia; order Artiodactyla; family Bovidae; genus Capra; species Capra hircus. Next base: position 5,824,039 of record NC_030810.1, on the reverse strand, counting down.
CCTTGAATTTGATGCTCCGAAGCTAAACCTGGCTTTGGGGGATATCAGAGCCGATTAATGACAATAAGTTAATGCTTGCTGAGTTCGAACATTTCAGTCCATTTCTCCAACTGTTCTCCTTTGCCGTTTTAATCGGAAGTCATCGCCAGACTCAACAATGTGTGAGTGTCTGCATCAGCCGGGTTCTGTGTCACAGGTGTTGCCATGAGGCTCTCGGTGTCTTTCCACCTCTATCAGCACTCTGCTCACTGGCTTTCCAGAAGGCGAAGCTGACATTGTCTCTGGCATAGTCACCATGAACTCAGCCTGGATCCCTTCCAGTCAGAAGGCAAGAATGTTCTCCTGCCCGTTAGAGGAAGATAGCGTTTTCTTTCACCCATCCATCACTGCTAGTAGATTTCCAGTAGAACTTGACACTCCTTAGCAACTCCCTAGCAACAGAAGCTTACCTGAAATTTTATAAGGCTTTCCAGAAATTGTTTTCTAAAAGGCCTCGTTCCTTCCCAAACACTTCTACCCTCAAGGAAATAATTTCTCTTTATTGCTTTCTCTGATCACCAAAGTATTGCAAACTCGCTTTAGAAAGCTCGAGCAATATACAGATATGAAAGTAAAAAATTCCCAGCTGGCACGACTCCCCAGTTCCCTGCGCTCCGCTCCCACCCCCGACAAGGAAAATCTCTCAACAAATATTATTAAACGAAATTGTTCTGTTGTTGTTCCTGCTATTTTTAAGTAGAGTTTAAGTTATCTTTATGGACAATAAGTAACAAAAGTATTTTTCCGTGTCAAAACTAGAAAATGACTTCCCTTTCTCTTGTACTAAAGGGATGTGTGAATTCTACGCCTCTTTAAAGTTTCTTTCTTTTCTTTCCTAGACAGTAGACATTCCCTTTGTCCTGAATTTCAAATTTCTACCCACTAGAAATTGTATTTAGTGAGAACAGGTCAGTATGAGACTCAGGAAAGCATAGACTAGGTTGAAAGAATTCGAGGAAGCTGGACCAATCCAAGAAACTGTGTGATATGCCAGTTATAAAGGCTGAAACGAATTGATGTAAAGAACAAAGACTAGTTGTTACTCAGAAGCTATCACACCAAAAAGATGAGCCAGAATCTTCTGTTCCTGAAAACAGCAAAGCTGCTTTTTGAACCTGACTGAGGGTCTAACCTTATGTCATCAAAGTTGGAAGGAAAAACAAGTTCTCTCCACTCCACATACATCCTAAAACAGTCCAGACCTGTTCTCTTTCTAACTAGGAATCTGGCTTCTGTCTTTAGAAAAGTTTAGCATCCCAACTGCTGTTCTCCATGTCTGAAATAAGTCAATATTAGAGATCATGTAAGATTGAGGGCAGGAGAGGAAGGGGACGACAGAGGATGAGATGGCTGGATGGCATCACCAACTCAATGGACATGAGTTTGAGTAAACTCCAGGAGTTGGTGATGGACAGGGAGGCCTGGCGTGCTGCAGTCCATGGGGTCGCAAAGAGTCGGACACGACTGAGCGACTGAACTGAAGTGATCCCACATGGATATAGACTCAATTGAATAATGTAAAAATTGCCATAGATTTCTCACAGAAAAGAAAAAAGTTACATGCTTATAGTCATTCATTCACTCAAGAAGTGTTATTAAGAATGAACTCTTGTATCAAACTTGTCACCAAGACGTGTGAGGGTAACCTGTCCATAAAACATGGATCTTGCTTAAAATAGAAAACAGATAAATTTTTGATCAGACTCTTTGCTAGACTTTGAAGATTCCAAGACGAAGAAGAAGATACTGGTAAACAAATCGTATTCCCATGAAATGCACGGCGCAGGCACTGAGACTGTATGCAAGGGCCGCAGTTATATACATACTAAAATGAGCCCTAAGATATAAACTATACCAGAAGAATGTACCAAATTCAAAAAGGTCAAGGAACACTTTCTCACTAGGAAGAGTTACAAGCCCCTTCTCCTACCCACTTAACAATTTTTATTATTCATTTTTAATTGGAGGATAAGTGCTTTACAATGTTTCTGCCATACATCAACATGAATCAGCCATAGGTATACATATGTCCCCTCACTCTGGAACCTCCCTCCCACCTCCCACCCCATCCCGCCCCTCTAGGTTGGCACAGAGCCCCAGTTTGAGCTCCCTGCATCATACAGCAAACTCCCACTAGCCGTTTTACACACGGTGATGTGTGTGCTTCCTTGCTGCTCTCTCCGTTCGCCCCCTGCCGCCTCCTTTCCCTCACTGTGTCCACAAGCCTGTTCCCTGTCTGCGTCTCCGCTGCTGACCTACAGATAGAATCGTCAGCACCAGCTTTCTAGATTCCATATACATGTGTTCATATATGATATGTCTTTTTCTTCCTGACATACTTCACTCTGTATAACAGGCTCTAGGTTCATCCACCTCATTAGCACTGACTCAGATGTGCACCTTTTTATGGCTGAGTCATGGTTCACTGTATACAGGTACCGCATGGTTTTTAAAGAAAGAAAAGTTGTATGCTAGCCTCCTGTGGCTGCCGTTGCAAATGACCATAAACTGCATGACTTAAAACAACAGAAATGTGTTTCTTCACAGCTCTTGAGGATGGGGGTCCAAGAGCAAGATGTCATCGGGCCAAGGCTCTCTCTGAAGGCTCTTGGGGAGAATCCTGCCTTGCCTTTGCTAGTTTCTTTCTTTCTTTCTTTCTTTTTTTTTGGCCTCACTGGGTCTTCATTGCCGTGCATGGGCTTCTCTTGCTGCAACTAGAAGGCTTAGCTGCCCCACAGCTGTGCGATCTTAAGTTTCCTGACCAGATATTGAACTTGAATCCCCTACATTGTAAGGTGGGTTCTTAGCCCCCGGGCCACCAGGGGAGTCTCGCCTCTTCCAGCTTCTGGTGGGTGCTGGCAGCCCTGGCACCCTCAGCTTGCAGCCACGTCACTCCAGTCTCTGCCTTCACGTGGCTTTGTCTCCTTTTGTCTCTGTGTCCAAATCCCCCTCTTCTTATGAGGACACTGGTCATAGTGGATTGTGTGTGCGTGCGTGAGTGCGTGCTCAATCACGTCCAACTCTGTGACCCCATTTTCTGTAGCCCACCAGGCTCCTCTGTCCAGGGAATTTTCCAAACAAGAGTACTAGAGCACAGTGCCATTTCTTACTCCAGGGGGTCTTCCCGACCCAGGGATCGAATCCAAGTCTCTGGTGTCTCCTGCACTGGAAGGCAGGTTCTTTACCACGGTGCCACCTGGGAAGACCTATGGTGGATTTAGAGTCCACCTTAATTCAGTGCGGGCTTCCCTGAGAGCTCAGCTGGTAAAGAACCGCCTGCAATGTGGGAGACCTGGGTTGGATCCCTGGGTTGGGAAGATCCCCCAGAGAAGGGAAGGGCTACCCACTCCAGTGTTCTGACCTAGAGAATCCCATGGACTGTATAGTCCGTGGGGTCGCAAAGAGTCGGACACAACTGAGCACTTTCACTTTCCACTTAGTTCAGTTTAAACTCATTTTAGCTTGATTACATCTGCAAGAGCCTATTGCCAAATAAGTCACATTCGCAGGTTCCAGTGGACGTTAACTGCGGGGAGGAGACACTATTATTATCATTAGTGTTAAGAATACTTAGCATCGGGGTCTTCCCTGATGATCCAGTGGTTAAGACTCTGCTTCCAATGCAGGGAGCATGCGTTCGATCCCTGATCAGGCAACTAAGATCCAACACGCAGTGTGGCATGGCCAAAAAGTAAATAGAATAATGGTAAGAATAGTAAAATAATTTTAAAAAAGAAAAAGAACTACTTAAAAAAAAAAAACTTAGCATCAGATCTACTCTACCCGCTTAGACAATTGTGGGAAGGCTTCCCAGGTGGTTCTAGTGGTAAAGAATCCGCCTGCCAGCGCTGGAGAGCTGAGAGACACAGGTTTGATCCCTGAGTTGGAAAGATCTCTGGAAAAGGAAATGGCAACCCACTCCAGCATTCTTGCCTGGAAAATCCCATGGTCAGAGGATCCTGGTGGGAAATAGCCCATGGGGTTAGAAAGAGTCAGACAGGACTGAAGGGACTTGGCACACAGACAGACAATTGTAAACACACAATAGGGTGAATTGCAAGCTATATAGAAACTCCTCCGTGCAAATGCCCTTAGGAGGAGGAAGCCCTTTGATTGCAAACTGCAGACTTAGGGGACAATCTGCCCGGAGTTCAGTTCTACAAAGAGCCCCAAGGGAAGAAGAGACAAAAAGAGACACAGGGGGCCTGAGACACAAAATGTTTAGATCAAGTGCAGATTCTATCTTTCAAAGCTTATAAAAGCAGGTCTGGTCTTGTCCAAGCAGATGGAAGAGTTTGTCAATCCCTGGTGTGGAAAAGCATAAATAGCTTTTTTTTTTTTTAATCTCAGCTCTGGGCTCTGACATTCATTTTCTATCTTGATGCTGATAAGTCACTAAATCTCTCTGGACCTCAGTTTCCTCAGCTGTAAAATGAGAAAAAGAATCTGTTCCTCCTGAAGTCACAGGGTCCATCTGAAGTGTATTAAGCACGGTGAGTCTCGAAAGCAGTTTAAATATAATGTATTATTATGAGGACGGCAGAGAGGAAACATTATTTACTCCGAAGCCAGCCAGCAGCACAGTCAGGATGGGTTATCAGCTCCATGACTTAAGAAATCCAATTTCACTGCTTCCTGCCTGCATCACAGTCCTGAAACTGTAGATTCCTTCTCCCGATGAAAATAATCCTCCTAATATCTATATCTAGGTCATACCTGAATGGTCTAGTGGTTTTCCCTACTTTCTTCAATTTAAGTCTGAATTTGGTAATAAGGAGTTCATGATCTGAGCCACAGTCAGCTCCCGGTCTTGTTTTGGCTGACTGTACAGAGCTTCTCCATCTTTGGCTGCAAAGAATATAATCAGTCTGATTTTGGTGTTGACCATCTGGTGATGTCCATGTGTAGAGTCTTCTCTTGTGTTGTTGGAAAAGGGTGTTTGCTATGACCAGTGCATTTTCTTGGCAAAATTATATTAGCCTTCGCCCTGCTTCATTCCGTGTTTCAAGGCCAAATTTGCCTGTTACTCCAGGTGTTTCTTAAATTCCTACTTTTGCATTCCAGTCCCCTATAATGAAAAGGACATCTTTTTGGGGTGTTAGCTCTAAAAGGTCTTGTAGGTCTTCATAGAACCATTCAACTTCAGCTTCTTCAGCGTTACTGGTTGGGGCATAGACTTGGATTACTGTGATATTGAATGGTTTGCCTTGGAAACGAACAGAGATCATTCTGTCGTTTTTGAGATCGCATCCAAGTACTGCATTTCGGACTCTTCTGTTGACCATGATGGCTACTCCATTTCTTCTGAGGGATTCCTGCCCACAGTAGTAGATACAATGGTCATCTGAGTTAAATTCACCCATTCCAGTCCATTTCAGTTCGCTGATTCCTAGAATGTCGACGTTCACTCTTGCCATTTCCTGTTTGACCACTTCCAGTTTGCTATGGTTTTTCCAGTAGTCCTGTATGGATGCGACAGTTGGACTGTGAAGAAAGCTGAGCGCCGAAGGATTGATGCTTTTGAACTGTGGTGTTGGAGAAGACTCTTGAGAGTCCCTTGGACTGCGAGGAGATCCAACCAGTATACTCTAAAGGAGATCAGCCCTGGGTGTTCTTTGGAAGGACTGATGCTGAAACTGAAACTCCAGTACTTTGGCCATGTCATGCGAAGAGTTGACTCATTGGAAAAGACTCTGATGCTGGGAGGGATTGGGGGCAGGAGGAAAAGGGGATGACAGAGGATGAGATGGCTGGATGGCATCACTGACTCGATGGACGTGAGTCTGAGTGAACTCCGGGAGATGGTGATGGACAGGGAGGCCTGGCATGCTGCGATTCATGGGGTCACAAAGAGTCGGACACGACTGAGCGACTGAACTGAACTGAACTGAATACCTATATCATGTTTAAGATTTTATTCGCATGTGGCTTTGTATTAAAAAAGAAATGCACTGTATGTGGTTATTATAAAAATTTCAGGTAGGAAAGAATACAGATAGTTACTTATCAAAAAAAAAAAAAGATATCTCCCCTAGTTCTTGGGGCCTGTTGCTGTTGTTTAGTCTCAAGTCAAATCTGACTCTTCTGCAACCCCATGGACTATAGCCCTCCAGGCTCCTCTGTCCATGAGGTTTCTCTGACCAGAATACTGGCGTGCATTACTATTTCCATCTCCAGGGGATCTTCCCAATCCAGGGCTCATACCCTTGTCTCCTGCTTCGCAGATGTATTCTTTACCACTGAGCCCCCAGGAACCACACCCAAACTATCTTTTGCCTCTTAATAAGCAGATATTTATTGCCAGCTCTAGAAATCCTTTAAGTAATGTGCAGAAATCCTTCTCTAAGGATCTGCTGAAAGGCTTCCTCTAACTGCCTCACGTTTGGGGAGCTGAAGTGTGGATGTGTGAGTGAAGTTGCCCAGTCGTGTCCGACTCTTTGTGACCCCATGGACTACACAGGCCAGAATACTGGAGTGGGTAGCCTTTCCCTTCTCCAGGGCATCTTCCCAACCTAGCGATCAACCCAGATCTCCTGCATTGCAGGTGGATTCTTTACCAGCTGAGCCACTAGGAAAGCCCAAGAATACTGGAGTGAGTAGCCTATCCCTCTCCCAGTGGAATTTCCTGACCCAGGAATCGAACTGGGGTCTCCTGCATTGCAGGCAGATTCTTTACCAACTGAGCTATCAGGGAAGTGGATGTGAAATTACACACAATTTTGCACGAACTCTCTGGGTTCTGTTGCCTTTCCTGCAGGTCATGACAGCAAGAAGTGGAGCCATGGTCCTCGATGCAGACAAGAGGGTCCATGTGACCAGTAACAGGCTGGACTGGAGACTCATCACTCTCTAGGGAACAGAGCAGGGCGGCGGGGGCATCCTCCCTGGGCTCTAAGCACAGCTGTATATTTACGCTGAAACTGTGTAGAAACCAGTGTCGGGCTCCTAATTACTCAGAAGTCATCACTTCCACAAAGGAAGATCAAGGATGACAGCCTTGAAACCTTGCACAAATACTTTATCCCAGTCTCCAGAAGGAAAAAGCAGTGCCCTCAAATGGAGCAAACACCAGTGTGAAACGGAGTATTTCCTGCCATATGAATAAACAAGGATGTCACGGCCATCAGTGACTCGGCCCTGTGAGTTTCCGAGCCCAGAGTGTGCCCAGGAGAAAACAATGCCTGCAGCTGTCAAGCTGTGCCACTCTCTCAGGGAGCGAGGAACTAAGTAAGGATGTGAAAAATCAAATCCCAGGACGCTGGACCCAGATAACTGAGGTGCATATGAAAGGAGTGACTTCATTGAGTCCAGACTCTGGTAGGTTCCTCTCCATAGAAATGCGCTAAATTCCTTACTTTGAGATATCTCGTTTTCCTTAATGAACAGTAATTTTTTGACATTCGTCTGAATGCCCCTTGCTGCAAGCTTCTGTATAACCTGACTCCTTCCCCCCACCTCCTCACTACCCCTACCCCTGCCCCTCCTCGGGACAGTTCTTCAGGGTCACTTGAGATTCTATTTCCCGAGCTTGAAGTTCTAAAAGTCCTCCCCACTCAAATAAAACGTAATTCTCAACTTATAGGTTGTGACTGTTTCTTTTCTAAGTCGACACCAGCCTCCTCCCAAGTGGTCCTGAGTCTCCACTCTGCAAGCTGAGCCACTGATACCGGCCAAGAGTGAGGGTTCCAAGCATCACCTTTTATTGTGTCTGTCCTTCCTTCCTTTCCTTTCTTCCTCTCTTTCTTCTCCTTCTTTCCTTTTTCAAATCAGTGGAGCATTTCCTTTAAATTTCCTTTTATGTAGGAGCCCCTCCACCTTCTTCCTCCCCAATCCACCTTTCTGGTATTATAGAAAAAGAACAGGCCCAAAATGGCATCGCTTATGCAGAAGCCCATTATATGAAGCCTAGACTTAATACCTAATCTTAGTGATCTTAGTGTTTTGAATGTCGACTTCTAAGCCAGCTTTTTCACTCCTCTTTCCCTTTCATCAAGAGGCTCTTCAATTCCTCTTTGCTCTCTGCCATAAGGGTGGTGTCATCTCCAAATCTGAGGTTATTGATATTTCTCCCAGAAGTCTGCATTCCAGCTTGTGCTTCATCAAGTCCAGCGTGTCACAGAATGTACTCTGCATATAAGTTGAACAAGCAGGGTGACAATATACAGCCTTGATGTACTCCTTTTCCGATCTGGAACCAATCCGTTGTTCCATGTCTGGTTCTAACTGTTGCTTCTTGACCTGCATACAGATTTTTCAGGAGGCAGGTCAAGTGGTCTGGTATTCCCATCTCTTTAAGAATTTTCCACAGTTTGTTGTGATCCACATAGTCAAAGGCTTTAGCGTAGTCAATGAAGCAGAAGTAGATGTTTTTCTGGAATCTTCTTGCTTTTTCTATGATTCAACGGATGTTGGCAATATGATCGCCAGTTCTTCTGCCTTTTCTAAATCCAGCTTGAACATCTGGAAGTTTTCCATTCATGTACTACTGAAGACTAACTTAGAGAATTTTGAGCATTACTTTGCTCGTGTGTGAGATGAGTACAATTGTGCAGTAGTTTCCAAAAATTGAGATCATGGCATCTGGTACCATCACTTCATGAATCACCTAATAAAGCCCATTAGACTTTCAAATTTCTTAAGAACAGAGACCTTGTTGGCCTAACTCACTGACCGGAGGTTATGCACTGAGAGTCGATCAATGTCTCTGTGAAGAAGAGTTGTTTGCCTTGGCGATAGTTCAGTTTATAGAATCTGAAGGACCTGAAGTCTCCCCCAAGGATGCAAGGGATGTGTAAGAACAACCTCACGGCGGCAGCGAGGCAGAGGGGAGGAAACACAGAGAAGGGAGTTTGGAGAGGAGCGGACGCAGGTCAAGGCCATCGAGGCCACCTCTGACTTGGCAGTTCTTACACCCGAGAGAAGAAGTGTTCCCACTCTCGCCTCCCCTCCACATGCACCCTTTGCCACCTTGTTCAGATTCTTGCTGGTATGAGTTAAACCTACGTCGCCTTTGCATACTTAGGTCATAACTGTCAACTAAATAGAGGCACAACGTGAGAGTTGCGAGTTAGGCTTTATTTGGGGCAACATGAGGACTGCAGCCCCCCTCAGATAGCTCTGAGAGCCTGCTCCAAAGAGCAGCAGGGGGAGGTCTGTATATAAGATTTTGGTGAAGGGGAAATTCAGTGCAGTTAAGCATTCATTTTATAAAAGGTCACCATGCAGGGATTTAGTGCTTTTCTAGATAGGAGAAAATGTAAGGATTGGGATCATGAAATCAATTCCTGAAAATATCTATCTAAAGACCTATTTTGCTAGAGAAGACTCTTGAGAGTCCCTTGGACAGCAAGGAGATCAAACCATTCAATCACAAAGGAAATCAGTCCTGAATATCCATTGGAAGGACTGAAGCTGAAGCTCCAATACTTTGGCCACCTGATGTGAAGAGCTGACTCTTTGTAAAAGACCCTGATGCTGGGAAAGATTGAGGGTAGGAGGAGAAGGTGATGACAGAGGGTGAGATGGTTGGATGGCATCACTGACTCAATGGTCATGAGTTTGAGCAAGCTCCCAGAGCTAGTGAAGGACAGGGTAAGTTGGAGTGCCTGGGGTTGCAAAGAGTCAGACACGACTTAGAGACTGAACAACAGCAACAATCTAAAGACCTGTTCCACCAGTTTCCCAGGAACACAGAGCGCCTCACTCTCCACCCTGAATCGCACAGGGGGTGTCAAAGGTCAGCAACTGCAGCAGCACAGGCAGAGGACAGATGTCCTCATTGTCATTCAGTTGCTGGCAAATGCTCCTGGCAAGTCTCGATTTGTAGTTGACATAACCAAGAGGTCCCTGGAGGAGAAAATGGCAACCCACTCTAGTATTCTTGCTGGAAAATACCATGGATGAAGGAGCCTTGTGGGCTACACTCCATGAGGTCACAAAGAGTCAGACACAACTGAGCAACTAACACACTTAACCAGGGGGTCACAGCTGAAAACCAATTGCTCTTTGTTGCCATCCAGGAGACATAATTTTCACACTGCTAACTGGGCCTCTAGACCTTTAATCCCTACATGGCTCCCCTATCCCAGAGCCTGGAAAGAGTGAGAACCAGGGGTGCCATTGGGAACCAAGTCCTCTAGGAAACTGCTTTCAGTGTTACTGAATCCAAATGCCAATAGTCAAGAGGCAACTGTGTTGGCTGGAAAAGCAAAGTTGCCTTATTCAGGAGGCCAGCAACCCAAGGATAAGATGAATTCATGTCCAAAAATCAACTCCAAAGATCGTTTGACAGTGAAAGTTTTGAAAAGGAAAATCATTTAGGGAGGAGATCAGAACTTCAGTGTCTTCCATTATGTGCAGACTTTCTTCTGATTGGGTGGTGATGAGGCAGCAAGACGGTGCCTCAAGGATCTTGTGCTCTGCCTGAAGTTACCATCCTCCACCTGACTGGGGGCCTTAGTTCCTATAGACTAACTCAAAGGTGTTGTGGTGTGTATTCCTTGAAGAGGAGCCAGGACCCAGGGGTGCACTCCTGTTTCCTGGCTGCTTTTCTCTTGTCTTCGCATCCCATCTCTTCTCTCATTGTTGCCATTTAATTGCTAAGTCATTTCCAACTGTGACCCCATGGACTACAACACACCAGGCTTTCCTGTCCTTCACTGTCTCCAGAAGTCTGCTCAAACTCATCTCAGTGATGCGATCCAACCATTTCATCCTCTGTCACCCCCTTCTCCTCCTATCCTCAATCTTTCCCAGCATCAGGGTCTTTTCCAGTGAGTCAGGTTTTCCCACCAGGGGGCCAAAATATTGGCACTTCAGCATCAGTACTTCCAATGAATATGCAAGGGTGATTTCTTTAGGATTGACTGGTTTGATTTCCTTACTGTCCCAGGGACTGTCAAGAATCTTCTCCAGCATCACAATTTAAAAGCATCAGTTCTTCAGCACTCAGCCTTCCTTACGGTCTAACTCTCACATCCATACATGACTACTGGAAAAACCATAGCTTTGACTAGATGGATCTTTGTTGGCAAAGTGATATCTCTGATTTTTAATAAACTGTCTAGGTTTGTGATATAAAAAAGAATGTAATGACTCAGATAATCACAATGATGTGAACACTCACCTATGAGTGTGAAGTGGGCCTTGGGAAGAATCATTACGAACAAAGTCAGTGGAGGTGATGAAATTCCAGCTGACCTATTTCAAATCCTAAAAGATGATGCTGTGAAAGTGCTGCACTCAATATACCAGCAAATTTGGAAAGCTCAGCAGTGGCCACAGGACTGGAAAAGATCAGGTTTCACTCCAGTCCCGAAGACAGGCAATGCCAAAGAATGTTCAAACTACCAAACAATTGCACTCATTTCACATGCTAGCAAAGTAATGCTCAAAATTCTCCAAGCTAGGCTTCAACCGTACATGAACAGAAAACTTCCAGATGTTAAAGCTGGATTTAAAAAAGGCAGAAGAACCAGAGATCAAATTGCCAACATCCTTTGGATCATAGAAAAAGCAAGAGAATTCCAGAAAAATATCTACTTCTGCTTCATTGACTACACTAAAGCCCTTGACTATGTGGATCACAACAAACTGTGAACAATTCTTAAAGAGATGGAAATACCAGACCACCTGCCTCCTAAGGACCCTGAATGCAAGTTAAGAAGCAAAAGTTAGAACCAGACATGAAACAATGGACTGGTTCCAAATTGGGAAAGGAGTATGTCCTTTCCTGCTTATTTAAGTTACGTGCAGAGTACATCATGCAAAATGCCGGGCTAGATGAAACACAAGCTAGAATCAAGATTGCTGAGAGAAATATCGATAACCTCAATATGCAGATGACACCACCCTTATGGCAAAAAAGCAAAGAAGAACTAAAGAGCCTCTTGAGGAAAGTGAAGGAGGAGAGTGAAAAAGCTGGCTTAAAACTGAACATTCATAAAACTAAGATCATGGCATCTGGTCCCATCACTTCATGGCAAATAGATGGGGAAACAATGGAAACAGTGACAGACTTCATTTTCTTGGGTTCCAAAATCACTGCAGATGGTGACTACAGCCATGAAATTAAAAGACACTTGCTCCTTAGAAGAAAAGCTATGACAAAACTAGACAGTGTATTAAAAAGCAGAGACATTACTTTGCCAACCAAGATCCATACAGTCAAACCTATGATTTTTCCAGTAGTCATGTATGCATGTGAGAGTTGGACCATAAAGAAAGCTGAGTGGGAATGAATCGATGCTTTTGAGCTGTGGTGTTGGAGAAGACTCTTGAGAGTTCCTTGGGCAGCAAGATCAAACCAGTCAATCCTAGGGAAGTCAAACCTGAATATTCATTGGAAGGCCTGATGCTGAAACTGAAGTTCCAATACTTTGCCCATCTAATGGGAAAAGACAACTCATTAGAAAAGACCCTGATGCTGGGAAAGATTGAAAGCAGGAGGAGAAGGGAATGACAGAGGATGAGATGGTTGGATGGCATCACTGACTCAATGGACATGAGTTTGAGCAAGCTCTGGGAGATGGTGAAGAACAGGGAAGCCTGGCGTGCTGCAGTCCATGGGGTCACAAAGAGTCGGACATGACTGAGCCACTGAACAACAAAAGATATGTCATAGCTTTCTTTCCAAGGAGCAAGTGTCTTTGAATTTCATGGCTGCAATCTACAGTGATTTTGGAGCCCAAGAAAATAAAGTTTGTCATTGTTTCCAGTTTTTCCCCTATCTATTTGCCATGAAATGATGGGACCAGATACCATGATCTTGGTTTTTTAAATGTTGAGTATTAAGCCAGGTTTTTCACTCTCCTCTTTCACCTTCATCAAGAGGTTCTTTAGTTCTTCTTTGCTGTCTGCCATAAGGGTGGTGTCATCTGCATATCTGAGGTTATGGATATTTCTCTAGGCAATCTTGATTCCAGGGGTTTTCCTGGTGGCTCAGATGGTAAAGAATTAGCTTGCAGTGCAAGGGACCCAGGTTCAACCCCTGGATTGGGAAGATGCCCTGGAGTAGGAAATGACAACCCACTCCAGCATTCTTGACTGGAAAATTCCAGGGACACAGGGCCTGGCAGGCCACAGTCCATGGGGTTGCAAAGAGTCAGACATGACTGAGCACACACACAATCTTGATTCCAGCTTGTGATTCATCCAGTCCAGCATTTCACATGATATACTCTGCATATAAGTTAAATAAGCAGGGTGACAATTTTCATCCTTGATGTACTCCTTTCCCAATTTTGAACCAGTTTGTTGTTCCATGTCCAGTTCTAAGTGTTGCTTCTTGACCCGCATACAGGTGAGCAACTGTTTGAATCTGCCCGTTGGATCTCAGGGAGGCTGAATGAAGTTTGTATCCTACAAACAAGAAACAGAGAACACAAGAAGGGCTTGTACCCAGGAGCGCCCAGGGAGTCCTGCTCTGTTTCATCAAGGACTCTAAGGAAGAGAGGGAGAAGGTAAGGAGCACGGTTGTGAGGGGCTCTCCTGAGACCCAAGGTTGGCGAGCACTTTCTCAGGAGACCCCTCCCAACCAGGAGCAAACAGTGCAGGAGGCACCATCCATAAACCTCTTGGAGGAACCCAATGTCCTTCTGGCCTGTGGCCAGGGCTCTGAAAACATCTCCGTGGGTGTTGAATTCCTGGAACTTTGAACAGAAGCAAAGATCTTTCCTTGTTCAAGAATGTTGCCCAGGGCCACAAGCTGAGACTTATCACTCAAAATAAAAGCTTCAAAGGCATCTTTCAAAATTCACCCTACTTGCTCCCGCATGTTCTTATCTTAAAATGGAAGAAAAACAAAAGACAACACATTTTTTTTTAATGGGCAAAAGTCTTGAATAACCAGCTCTCCAAAGAAATATACTAATGGCCAAGAAACAAATGAAAAGATGTTAAACATCACCAATATGTAGGGAAATGCAAATCAAAACCACAGTGAGCTACCAGCTCACACCCCTTAGGATGGCTACTACCAAAGAAAAACAGAGAAGAGAAAACGTTGGGGTGGATGTGGTGGAACTGAAAAGCCTGTGCACTCTTGGTGGTAAGGTAAAATGGTGCAGCCACTAAGGAAAAGAGCATGGTGTTTCCTCAAAAAAATTAACCTAGAATTACAATCTGACCCAGCAGTCCCACTCCTTGGTATATGCCCAAAAGATCTAAAAGCAGGGTCTCCACGTGATATTTGTACACCTGTGTTCACAACAGCACTATTCACAAAAGTCAAAAGGTAGAAGCAAAGAGCTGACTCATTGGAAAAGACCCTGATGCTGGGCAAGATTGAGCGAAGGAGGAAAAGGGGACAGCAGAGGATGAGATGACTAGATGGCATCATCGACTCAAGGGACACGAGTTTGAGCAAACTCCAGAGATAGTGAAAGACAGGGAAGCCTGGTGTGCTGCAGTCCATGAGGTCGCAATGAGTTGGACACGACTGAGCAACTGAACAAGAACACGAAGAAGCAGCCCAGTTCCACTGCCAGTGAACGGATAAGCAACATTTGATTCAGTATAGCACCAGAACGGAATATTAGTCAGCCTTTGAAAGGAAGAAAACCGTGTGACAAGCTGCAGTATGGATGAACCGTGAATACATTATGCTGGCTGACGCTGGGAAGTGATATAAGGCAGCCACAATGGACAAATACCCTGTGATTTCATTTCTATGATGTCCCCAGAGCAGCCATATTCAGAGGGATGAACCGTGAATACATTATGCTAGCTGATGCTGTGAAGTGATATAAGGCAGCCACAATGCACAAATACCCTGTGATTGCATTTCTATGATGTCCACAGAGCAGCCATATTCACAGGGACAGAAAGCAGAATGGCAGTGGCCAGGGCTGTGGGAGGAGGGAATGGGATGTTGTTCTTTAATGGGAGCAGAGCTTCAGTTTGGGAAGATGAAAGAGTTCTAGAGATCGATGTGAATATATTTAACACTACCGAATTATATACTTAAAAATAGTTCAGATGGTACATTTAATGTTATGTGTTTCACTGCAATTAAAGTTTTTAAATCTTTTCCAAAAAATTCAAAGTCTAAACATTATTTAAAGGCACAATAATTTACCAAAAAAAAAAGGGAATAAAGTTGTCAAGAGTTGGTCCTATTTAATAAAGAAGGCTAAATAGAAAAATGGAAGGTTAAATTGTACCTAGGGACACAGAATCAAAGGGAATTAATATGAACCAAAGGGAGGGGAGGAAGGAAGAAAAACAGGCCATGGCGAGTTTTTTGTAACTTTTTGAGAGGTTAAAATATGGTGTGCCAGATGGTCATTCTTGCAAGCAATGTAAGTCGACGCCCCCAAAGTAGATATTACCAGCTACTCTGTGCTTTCACAGTCCCCACACCTTTTTCTTATCACATTCATCAAAGCAAATAAAATAATTCACATCTCCTCACCACATTGTCATCCCCACGAGAGCAGGAGTTGTCTCTATTTCCCTCAACATGGTACCCACTTGACCACCTGACGCTTAGAAGACAACTCAATAAATATTTTGTTGACTGGGTGATTGATTAACTGGTTGATTGAATGTATGCATGTGTGAATGAATACATAAATTGCGCTGATAGACCCTTCTTAGGAGTGTGAATTGATGTTGCATTCTGGAAGCACAATTTAGCGAAATCTCTCAGCATTTCTAAACCACATACCCTTTGACTCAGAAACTGTCTTTCCAGAAATTTATCCTGTAGAGAAACTCCCACAAATGTGCAATAATATAAACATGGATGCGTGATTTGCAACTGAAAGATCTGGAAAACCATATAAATGCTAAAATAAATTATAGTGTATTCAAGTGATAGAGCACCGTGTAGTCATCTACTTTAAAACTTAAAAGGCAAATTGCTGAAGAGTATACTTAGGAGGGGGCTTCCCTGGTGGCTCAGAGGGTGAAGAATCTGTCTGCAGTGCAGGAGACCCAGGTTCAGCTCCTGGGTTGGGAAGATCCCCTGGAGAAGGGAATGGCAACCCACTCCAGTATTCTTGCCTAGAGAATTCCATGCACAGAGAAGCCTGGCGGGCTACAGTCCAGGGGGTCAGAAAGAGTCAGACAAGACTGAGCAACTTTCCCTGCACTTCATACTTAGGAGAATTCTGACTGTGATTTTTTTTTTTTTTAATGTTTACACTTAAAGACAAGTTCTATGAGAAAAGCTATCTCAGGGACAGGACTGTGTTTAAGAGGGAAAAGTAACTTCTACCTTTCAGGTGATGTCTATCCGTGCTTAGATTTTTTTTTTTTTTACCATAACAAGGTATTAATTTTATAATAAAAGAATTAGTATAAAACAACTCTCTAGCCTGAAACATTAAACTGTAGAAAATATATCCACTGAAAGTTGGGATGCTGAACAAATGTATATGACACGCTTGCTCAAATAGTTCTCTGTAAGCAAGAAGCTACTTCAGCATCATCTGAATGCCAAAACGGCCATACAGTGAAAACACCCTTTTGATACTGACCATCGGCACTTCAAGGTCATGTCAATGAAATGTTACATGAAGGGTTTAAATTCCTCATTTTATTGTAGATAATGTTTTATTTGGGAGGAAAGGGTTTAGAATGGGGGTGTTGTTTAGTCGCTGAGTTATATCTGACTCTTTTAACAACACCACAGACAGTAGCCCACAAGGCTTCTCTGTCCATGGGATTTTCCAGGCAAGAACATTGGAATGGGTTTCCAGCTTCTCCTCCAGGGAATCTTCCCAACCTAGGGATCAAACCTGACTCTCCTGCAGTAGCAGGTGAATTCTTTATCACTGAGTCACCAGGGTAGATAAAACTTGAGAAACTTCACAGTGCCTGAATGTGTCAGGATAGTCTTCAAGTAGGCTGCAAGAACAAAGAAATCCTCAATCAAGGCTGATTTCTCACAATGCAGGTTGGTCAGACCACTTTCTTCTATGGCTTCCAAGGTCACTGTGGCAGGGGAAGAGATCTTGCGTTAAGTAAGACGCTGAGATGACCCTTCTGCGGCGGAGGAAAGACTGACAAAGAAACCAAGGGGCAAATAAACCAGGGTCCTTGGGAGTGGTCTCCTTGAGGGTCCGAACGAGTTCTAGGGCTTGGTTCCATTCCACCCTGAAACTCCGTACCCTCCAGACTTTGGGTTCATAGAGGATCCTTATGCCTTCAAGACAAACTTCCCATCTTACTTAGGGGCTTCCCTTGTGGCTTAGATGGTAAAGAGTTTGCCTGTGATGCAGAAGACCTGGGTTCAATCTCTGGGTCAGGAAGATCCCCTGGAGAAGGAAATGGCAACCCACACCAGTATTCTTGCCTGGAAAAGCCCATGGATGGAGGGGCCTGGTGAGATGCAACCCCTGGGGTTGCAACTACTCGGACAAGACTGAGCGACTTCACTTTCACTTTCTCACTTTCTCTTCTTATTTAAACAGCTCACATGACTTTCTGGGCTTTGCAACCAAAATTCCTAAGTAATATAAGCTGTAATTGATCAATTAGGAATCAGAATTTTCCATCAATAGTGTCAAGAGCCTTTAAAGAGTTTATCTACATGGTAAACAGATTCATTTGGCAGCTTAGCAGCAATTATTTATCTTCCTTGAAATTATTTACTATTCTGACCAAGCTTTCTCAGAATTGGCAAGTAAATTATTAAATGAAGTCAATTTTGTTTATGGTACACACGGCAAAATAGCCCTCTAGTACAGGGTAAGTTGCTATTTTTAAGGTAACTGTCTTCGACGTTTTTGGCACTCTGAATTTCTAGCAGAATCTGCCAGGCTTTCTCAGTCCTAAGTAGCCTGTGTCTCCGGTTTCCTGAATTTCAAACCTGGCTTGTTGGTTTGTTTGTTGTTCTTTTTTTTTTTTTAACAACAGTGGGAACGTGTATACCTGACCGCTTGCCCAAAATTGAACGAGGAGGAGGAAACTGGCTGAAGAGAAATTCAGTGACTTCCGCCTTGGCTTTTCCCCAGGGATGTGTGTTTCTGGAAGGTGTCTGTGCGGGCATGTGCGGTTTACCGTGCAAGCATCCACCTTGCCCCTGCCGTCTGCCAGGCCCCGTGCCAGCTGCTGGGTACTCACAGAGAGATGGGACAGGGTCCCAGCCCCCCAGGAGGGCCATCAGGGCCACCAGGAAGATGGACAGGTAGCCAGGAACCACGATACCACGTGATGTGTCTAAAAGGAGCACAGCCTTCAGGCCCAGAGAAAGGGAAGGCAACTTGGCAGGTTGATCCGGGCAAACCGCAGAGAAGAGTGGGTGTGGGGGAGCAGGGACCTGATGGTGGAACAGTAGGCCTGCCGAGCAGCCAAGCAGATGGGCGAGGGGAGAGCATTCCAGGAGAGGAGGAGGGACAGAGGCATGGTGTTAGGAAGGCGCCTGAAGGACTCAGACACTGAGAGCAGGGTGGGGGAGGGGGGGGCCCTGAATGACCCCATACCCTGCAAGGACAGGAGGGAAGTACCTTTCTTCCTTCCTTTCATCCTTTTGTTTCTGTGTATGTGTGCGCTATCACTCAGCCATATCTGACTTGTTGTGACCCCATGGATTGTAGCCCACCAGGCTCCTCTGGCCGTGGGAATCTCCAGGCAAGAATACTGGAGTGGGTTGCCGTGCCTTTCTCCAAGGGGATCTTCCCCACCCAGGGATCAAACCGCAGTCTCCTGCATTGGCAGGTGTATTCTTTACCATTAGCGTCACCTGAGAAGCTATTTGTTTGTTTAATAATAGCTTATTGAAATACAGCCTACATGCCATACAATTCAACTATTTAAGGGCACAATTCAGTGGTTTCCAGTACACTCACAGTATTGCACAACCATCTCCACTACGTAATTTTTAAATATTCTGTCACCCCAAAGAAGACATTAGCAGTTGCTCCCTCTCCTCCCCAGCCCTCGGAAACCACTTGTCTACTGCTTGTTTATTTGCCTATTTTGGACATTTCATATAAATAAAATTATTCAATATGGGGACTTCCCTGGCAGTCTTGTGGTTGAGACTCCATGCTTTCGTTGCAGGGGCTGTGCGTTCAGTCGCTGGTTGGGAACTAAGATCTCACATGCCACTATGTGTGGTAAAAATAAATATTGTGCATATGTGGTTTTGGGTGACTAACTTGTTCACTTGGTGTAATTTTTTCCAAGTTCACCCATGTTGTAGCCTGAAGCTATTCTTTGTTCTTTTTATTCAAATAGTATTCCTTGTATATGAATAAGCAGATAGTGATTGCAGCCATGAAATTAAAAGACACTTCCTCCTTGGAAGAAAAGTTATGACCAACCTAGACAGCATATTGAAAAGCAGAGACATTATTTTGCCAGCAAAGGTCTGTCAAGGCTATGGTTTTTCCTGTGGTCATGTATGGATGTGAGAGTTGGACTCTGAAGAAAACTGAGCGCTTAAGAATTAATGCTTTTGAACTGTGGCGTTGGAGAAGACTCTTGAGAGTCCCTTGGACTGCAAGGAGATCCAACCAGTCCATCCTAAAGGAGATTAGTCCTGGGTGTTCATTGGAAGGACTGATGCTGAAGCTGAAACTCCAGTACTTTGGCCACCTCATGCGAAGAGTTGACTCATTGGAAAAGACTCTGATGCTGGGAGGGATTGGGGGCAGGAGGAGAAGGGGCTGACAGAGGATGAGATGGCTGGATGGCATCACGGACTCGATGGACGTGAGTCTGAGTGAACTCCGGGAGTTGGTGATAGACAGGGAGGCCTTGTGTGCTGCGATTCATGGGGTTGCAGAGTCGGACACGACTGAGCGACTGAACTGAACTGAACTGAAACAACATTTTATTTATCCATTCATCCACTGCTGGCCATTCAGGTGCTTTTCACTTTGGGGCTGTTATAGCGATCTCTATGGACATTCGTGCTGAGTCTCTGTGCAGACCTGTGTTTTATTTCTCTTGGCTATACACCTGCAAGTGGAACTCGGAGTCATACGGTTCAGTTCAGTTCAGTCGCTCAGTCATGTCCAGCTCTTTGTGACCCCGTGGACCGCAGCACACCAGGCTTCCCTGTCTACTACCAACTCCCGCAGCTTGCTCAAACTCATGTGCATCAAATTGGTGATGCCATCCAACCATCTCATCCTCTGTCATCCCCTTCTCCTCCAAATTAGATGCACTAGCTTACATTCTCACCAGCCATAGAATGTATGCTTCTAATTTCTCTGTATATTTGCCTATACTTACTATTTTCTATCTTTGATCAGAGCTATCCCACTGAGTAGGAAGTGATAACTCACTGTGGCTGTTTTATCTCCCTGATGATTTATAATAGTGAGCATCCCTTCATGGGCTCTTTATTTCTGTTTTAAAGTTCCTCCTTACCGCTCAACAAATGCCCAACTTCTTGACTTAAGTAACAAGGGGACTTCCCTCGGTGGTCCAGCGGCTAAGACTCTACATTCTCAATTCAGAGGACCCAGGTTCTATCCCTGGTCAGGGACCTAGATCCCACATGCCAAAACTAAGACCCAGTCCAGCCAGACAAATAAATATTATTTTAAAAAAGAAGTGACATAAAGGATGTGAGCACCACCATTTCAGATTCAGCAGGTAATGTGTTAGGGGACCCAGAAAGGACACGGGTGTTGGTTGGTCACAGCTATTGAGTTGGGCAAAGACCCCCTGCACTGTCAGGGGGAGAAGCTCTGAGATCTGTGTTTAATCCCTGATATTAAAGAGGAATCTGAGATTTACCATGATCAATATACCTAAATATGTATAGCACACTGGGAGGTTCATTAATATAAGAAAAAAGCATAGATTTAGACATCAGACAAGTCCAAGTTTTATTCCCTATCCTATCGCTTGTTAACTGTGTGGCTTTGGGCAGATTGCGTAATCTCCAGAAAGCCCAGCTTCCTCATCTGTACTATGGGAAACCAAATACCTAATTCATCAGCTTATTGTGAAGATTGAATTAAACAATATATGAAAAGAGCCTTTCACTTGGTGCTCACTTCTAAACTTTGATTCCGTTCTCTTCCTCCTGATACTTGACTGGGGATGGCTTTGCAGGAGCATGTTGTCATGAATTTCTTAACTGCTAATGTTTCGTAACAACGACAATATGCCCCCTGGGTCTAGGAGAGAACTTTCCAACTGCATTTGCTTTGCTTTTGGCAAGAACTAAGGGCTGAGGGACTGATGCAATCAGCAAACATTCCTGCGCCTCCTCCTAACCTGGTTCTCAGCACCTGGGCAAGTTCAAAGAGGAATCTGACTGTACTTTCCCCTCACCAGAGGGACCTCAAAATCTCACTGTTGATGCACGGGGAATCTGTGACGGTTCACACAGTACAGAGAATATGTGCTGTGTGGTCGTGGAGAAGTTGGTCCCCAGCCAAGGGCAGGAAGAAGAGGGGGAATCAGATGGTTAAAGGGCATCACTGTCTCCCGAAGAGAAAATGACACATGAGCCGGGTCTCACCATGTGAAGCGTCTGGGCTTGTATGCGTGCTCAATCACTCAGCTGTGTCCAGCTCCTTCTGGTCCCATGGACTGTAGCCCACCAGACTCCTCTGTCCATGGGATTTCCCAGGCAAGGATATTGGAGTCAGTTGCCATTTCCCTCTCCCAGCCCAGGGATCAATCCCACGTCTCCTGCATTGACAGGTGGATTTTTTACCACTAAGCCACTTGGGAAGCCCAGATATATATTATATGTGATATAAATTGAATGCGTATGTTCCCCTCCCAAGTTCAAATGTTGAAGCCCTAAGCCCCCAGTGGGATGGTATTTGGAGATGAGACCTTTGGGAGACAATTAGAGTCAAATAAGGTCATGAGGGTAAAGCCCCACTCATGGGGCTATGGACTCCAAGTTCACAATCTCTTCCCAGTTACGTACAAAGACAAGGCTGAGTGAGAACCCAGTGAAGTAGGGGCTCCCCGTAAGTCAAGAGCAGGGGCTTCAAATGAAACTTACCTTGCTGGACCTTGACCTTGGACTTCCAGCCTCCAGAGCTGTAAGGAATACATTTCTGTTATTTAAAAGCACCCAGTCTATGGTATTCTTCACCAAGGCTAAGACAGTATACACACAAAACATTTGTTTTGGGACTTCCTTGGTGGTTCCAACAGTAAAGAGTCTATCTGCAATGCGGGAGACCTGGGTTTGATCCCTGATTCAGAAAGATCCCCTGGTTGAGGGGAATGGCAACCCATCCCAGTATTGTTGCCTGATGTGTCCCATGGACGGAGGAGCCTGGCGGCTACAGTCCACAGGGTTGTCAAGAGTGGGACACAACTGAGCAACTAACATTTTCACTTTATTTTTTCACATTATTCTTAAAGTAGGGTCATTACAGTTGGGAGAAAACCATTTCTCTTTATAAATAGTTGATCAATTAATAACAATTAGCAACAATTAATTTTTTTACATTGCTTTTGAAGAAACCCATCTACCGTATGCTAGAGACATCTCCTGTGACCACAATACACAGTGAGTTAATTACACTTTATCACCATAGCTCCTTGTTTCTGGAGCCTTCCAGGGTCTCTAACTTAGAGAGAACACACAGGCTTTCTAACGTTTTTGAGCTTTGACTCTGCACAAAGCACTGCGCTCATTCTTATTTACATGGAAGAGTACTTCAATGTTCAGTATTTTTGGTTTTGTTGCACACAGAGTTTACATGTTGTATTTTTCAAGGCACAGTTGCTCTTGGGAGATGTGTCTGTTCTGAGCTGTGCAATGTGTGAGTGTATGCGTGTTAAGTTGCTTCAGTCGTGTCTTACTCTTTGGGATCCCATGGACTGTAGCTCGCCAGGCTCCTCTGTCCATGGGATTCTCCAGGCAAGAATATGGAGCGGGTAGCCATTCCCTTCTCCAGGGGATCCTCCTGACCCAGGGATTGAACCCGGGTCTCCTGCATTCCAGCCGGATTCTTCACCACTAGGGCTGCCTGGGAAGCCCTATCTCTACAACACTGAACCTCAACAGAAACACCTTTGGCCTAATTGTTTGCATGAGAAGATATATTCATAAATGCCCTCAATAGCTACATTAATAGAAAACTGGAAAAATTAGATAATCCAGCACCCTGGTGACTTGAGAATTTTAGAGCGCTGGGAGACTGGTCAGATCTGCATTTGCACATCCGAGATG
This sequence comes from Capra hircus, assembly GCF_001704415.2. Lineage (NCBI taxonomy): Eukaryota > Metazoa > Chordata > Mammalia > Artiodactyla > Bovidae > Capra > Capra hircus. Next base: position 5,800,890 of record NC_030810.1, on the reverse strand, counting down.
TGTCAAGAGTCTCACTAATGCCCGCTGACCCCAATCATGTTGGGGTCTCCACCAACCGTGCCTAACTTCAGAGTCTGTCCTATTCCACTCTGTTCTGCCCTCTCAACCAGAGAATGTTAAGCCCAAAGGACATCACAGGCTCAAAAGTGTCAGTGAGGAAGGGGAGCTCTTGGGTCACTCACCCAACCCTTTCTTAGAGGAGGATGGAAGTGTTAGTTGCTCAGCCGTGTCTGACTCTTTGTGACTCCATGGACTGTGGCCCGCCAGGCTCCTCTGTCCATGGGATTCTCCAGGCAAGAACACTGGAGTGGGTTGCCACTTCCTCCTCCAGGGGATCTTCCTCACCCAAGGATTGAACCTAGGTCTCTTGCAGTATAGGCAGATTCTTTACTTCCTATAGACGAGGATATCGGAATACAAAGGTGTGATCTGCCAAAGTCTTTGAGCGACTTAGAGGCTGAATTCTGGGTGGGGGGTATCCCTTGGTCTCTTGAATTCCAAGCTACAGCCCTTCCTCCATCCCCAGAGGCACACAGGCTGGGGCTTCCACTGCGCCAAGCTCCATTTAGCCAATGACTGCCTGAGTCACTTAATTAAACGGGAGGACACAGCCACCACCCTCGCCCTTCAATTATTTCAATGCATCCTGTTCCCGTGGTGTTTTAACACCTCGTCCCTCCCCCTGCTCCACCCAACACCCACACCCACCTCCCCAGCAAGGAATTCATGTACACATGGGAGCTATTTTCCATTGAGAAGGCAAGTTTCAGAATAGGCGGTGCAGTTACTTTAAAATTAAAATAATAGTAAAAAAAAGAAACTTCCCCTGCATCAGAAGAGCCAGAGCTGACCCAGACTCATCAGACTCATGCTCCATGGAGACAACCATGGTGGAGCTCTCGGTGGAGATTTAGAAAGAGAAACAGTCCATTGTGGGAAGGGAGAACATTCCCCTTGGACTTTCCTGCTCCACTGAACAAATAGTCAACCAGTACCCACTGTGCGCATGTGCCCGGCTGTGATGGACAATAAAAGATGAAGATGTGTTTCCTTAACCTTCAAAAGTGGGTGTGGTTTTGAAGAGCAAGAAAGCATGCATCTAAATTAAATTTGTGTATCAATGGAAGGCAGGAAAGATTCTCCTGCAGACCGGTGGCAGAGCTTGTGTGTCATCTGCAGAATGGAGTTCCATGTCTGCCGAGCAGGACGATGCCCTGAATCCTTGGAAACACAGAATCAGCTGTGAGAGCTGGCCTGAGAGCAGTGCCTCCCACTGAATCTTCAGTCACAGCTTGGGTAGAACCTTGAATTCTCCTTTGGTGTCCAATTCAGGGATTCTGGGGTGTCCTGAAGCCCTTTTCTATCAGTTCAATCCAGCTTAGTCACTCAGTCAAGCCTAACTCTTTGCAACCCTATGGACTGCAGCATGCCAGGCTTTCCTGCCCATTACCAGCTCCCGGAGTTCACTCATGTCCATCCAGTCGGTGATGTCATCCAACCATCTCATCCTATGTCATCCCCTTCTCCTCCTGCCTTCAATCTTTCCCAGCATCAGCATCTTTTCCAATGAGTCAGCCCTTTTGCATCGGGTGCCCTAAATTGTATGTAAAGTGTCTTCAAGAAGGGTTTGGGGCTCCATTTAAATTTAATTTAACACTTGAATTTATTTGATTTAACACCTGCATTTTAGGTTAAGACGATCCAAGTCTGAAGAGGGCAACTTCCTACACTGTTGGTGGGAATGTAAATTGGTGCAGCCACTATGGAAAACAGTATAGAGCTTCCTTAAAAAACTAAAGATGGATTTACCATATGATCTGGCAATCCCACTCCTGGGGATGTATCTGGACAAACTGTAGTTCAAAAAGATACATGCACCCCTATGTTCATAACAGCACTGTCCACAATAGCCAAGACGTGGAAGCAACCTAAATGTCCATCAGCAGATGACGGGATAAAGAAGACATGGCACATACATGCAGTGGAATATTACTCAGCCACAAACAAGAATGAAATAATGCCATTTACAGCGACATGGATGGGCATAGGGATTATCACACTGGTGAAGTAAGTCAGAAAGAGACGAATATCAGATATCATTTACATGTGGAATTTAAAGTGTGGTACTAATGAACCCATCTAGGAAATAGACTCACAAACATCGAGACTTGTGGTTGCCAAGGGGGAGAGGGGAGGGGAGGGGTAGATTGGGAGTTTTGGATTAGCAGATGCAAATTATTTTTTTATAAACTGGATAAACACCAAGGTCCTACTGCAGAGCGCAGGGAACTATATTCCATATCCCATGATGAACCATAATGGAAAAGGACAAGAAACACTCCAAGAACCGACAGGAGGAGAGGGGCACCTCCAGCTAGGCTGGGGCAGGACGCTTGGAGTAAGTGAGGGCCTGATTCTGAGAGGAGGAGCAGTGCAAGAGGCTCTTCCTCTCCTGTTCCTGAGAGGCAGGGCCTGCCAGCTCACTGGCCCCTGGGCTGTCTCCCTCTAAGATGCCCAGTGTCGCTCTGGAGTGGGCCCCCTCTGCCCATCACAGAACCCATTCTTGTACCTCCTGGGTTGACTTGCATGCACATAACACTCACTCCAAGCCCTCCCAAAGTCAACCTGATGACTCACTGTCTGCACGCCGCCTCATCTTCTAATCCCACTCCTGGAGCCTTCTGTCCTCAGTCAACATTCCCCATGGGGTAGCCCCTGGGCCACCACTGGGTAGCTCTCACCCAATCTGGCCCAGGACCCAGGGTCCCCAGTCTCTGAAAACACTCATCTGGCTTGAGTACTGCAGAATCAGCGGCAACCCAGAGTGCCCAGCTGGAGCTGGACAAGAGAAGCCACGGTAGTGGCCAGCCAGGTGTGGAGGCCACGGAGTCCTGGAGGAAGAGACGCGGCTGTCCTCGGGGCAGGGCAGAGGTGATGGGTCTGGGTCAAGGGGGTGCAGCAGCGTTACGACGGACTGGACCCGCCCAGAGCAAGACAGCTGCCAACCAGCCTGCCTGCCTTTGTCCTGAGCGGGAGGGAAGGGCAGTCCGAACATCCCGGTGTGGCGGGGGGGGGGGGGGGGGGGGTGCAGGGTGACTCCTATAGACACGTCTACATCCGCCTGTGCAGCCGGTAACCCCAGCACAAGATGAAGACAGAGATTTCGGAGCTTTTCAAGACCAGCATTTTTCAAATGTTGTTCTTGTCCATGACCCACAGTAAAATAGACATTTTCCATAGTAGTCCATCATGTCCACACATTCACACATACACATCTATGTACATGCAAACACACACGCATAAATTAAGCAAGAGTTTCATAATACGTTACTCTTCCTTAGTACAAGTGTTAGTCGCTTCAGTCATGTCCAACGTTTTGTGACCCCATGGACTGTAGCCCACCAGGCTCCTCTTGCCATGGAATTCTCCAGGCAAGAACACTGGAATGGATTGCCATGCCATGCCCTCCTCCAGGGGATCTTCCTGACCCAGGGACTGAGCTCGGGTCTCCTGCGTGGCTCCTGCATTGCTGGCAGATTATTTACCACTGAGCCACTGGGAAGCTCACTCTTCCTTAGTACAAGGCACTAAGTAATTCTCTATTTTATCTCATTTTTTAAATGTACATCATAACCCTCCAAATGGGTTGCACGAATCCCAGAGGGTCCTGACCCTTGATATGAAAGATGCAGGTCTAGGTATCAGGTACCTTCTGAGGGAAGAGGGCAAATGACTGGCGGCCGGGAGGGAAACTTTTAGAGGTAGCGGGGGGACAGACCATGCTCAGCTCTCACTGTCTGTAGGCTCTTGATGGTTCAGAAAGGGTGCAGCTCTAAACCGAGGCTTCTAGCTATTCTTTCAGGGTTCTCACCTGTAGTAAAAGTGAAAGAGGAGAGTCAGTCACCACTGTTACCAAATGAGAGGACGACACGTGCTCTTCCACAGGACTCTCCATTATGAACCAATGGCCTATGAATGAAAACCAGCCAAGAGATTTTATTACAGACCCCTTCTGAGTGTGTTGCGAAGTATTTGACCACAAATTCCTGAGTATTCAGCAAATATTCAGATGAGTGGTTACCTGGAGGGGTGGGGCTGGAGAATGATGGCAAAGAGGCACCATGAAACTTTCTGGAGCGCTGGAAATATTCTACAGTTTGGTTGAGGTGGTGGTTATATGGATAATACATGTCAAAACTCACCAAATTGTACATAGAAAATGGATGCATTTTGTTGTATGCAAATTACACCTTAATAAAGTTGGGTTTTGATTGCTAAAACTAATCACTATGCTCAGTTGAAGGCAGCATGAAAAACATACTGACAAAAAAAAAAAAAAAAAAAACCTGCCCCTAAATAAGAACCTTGATAACATATACAGACACAGGCTTGGCAGGAAAACGGCAGCTAGTTTATCCAGAATCCAACTAAACAAATCTCAGCGACCCCATGGACTGCAGCCTACCAGGCTCCTCCGTCCATGGGATTTTCGTAGTTTATGAATACTCCGTTTTAGAAGCTGTTGGTGACTATTAGTAAGAGCACCAGGTCATAAGTAACGTAAGTAACGTACAAATCCTTATTAGGCATCTCAGCGTACAAGACAGAAAAAGTAACATGCCCCCAGGCATCCTTGTGAGGCCCATCAGGGGGACCTCAGCATCCAGCGCTCACAAAGCACACTTCAGAACTAGCGTGGTACCCGCGCCTCCACCCACATCAGACCCTGAAGAGCACTCATCCTGTCAGCCTCCGGGACAGTGACAAGCGCCATCTCTTCCCCTGTCTCAGCATCCAGCGCTCACAAAGCACACTTCAGAACTAGCGTGGTACCGACGCCTCCACCCACATCAGGACCCTGAAGAGGACTCACATGAGGTCAGCCTCCGGGACAGTGACAAGCGCCATCTCTTCCCCTGTCTCCCACCCAGCAGAGCAAGCACATGCTTTCCTGTGAGGTCTCTTCCCGCGTCTCGAGTCCATACTGGTCTGCTGTCTCCAGAAACCCACCACCCAGCTTGTGACCTGCACTTGTATAACCTGGTGGATGCCCACTTTCTGTCTCACCTGAAGGCCATCCGCCTCGCCCCACAGAGGAAGGCAGGGGACCAGATCTCCAGCAGGAGCCATCTCCCAGGCAGTTCTGCCCTCCCCTTTCTCCACCAGGAAGTCACAGTCCAGACCCTCAGACAGTCACAGAGCTGGCCCCTGCCCCGGTTCTCTCTAAAGAGAAAGGCACGCGATAACCTCTGGATCACAACGAAGGCTGGACTGGGTGTCCCAAGTCTGCCCAGTTAGACAGAGACAGGGAATTAGGGGGAAGATGGACAATCAGGCCCTAAATAATTACAAGTGGTGCATCAAGTTGCATTTACAGTCTGGCCCCACCCCTCACCCCCAGACCCTTCCGCTTCTTCCCCCAAAACTGACCTGGTGACCCAGAAACTAAAGCAGCCCTAAGTCGCAGCACAGATCAGCTGGGCTGAGCCCAGAACTCTGAGGTGATGACTGGCCCTATCCAGCCCCACCCAGAGACCATCTTCCCCACTCTCTCTGGATTTCCTGCTGATTCCAAGGGATTCCTGAACAAAGACAGTCAGGTATGGGGAGAGCACAGTGATCTGGAGAGCCTGTGTGCCTAGACACCACCTTAGGGGACTGGGGGGAGCTGACTTGGCACAAAAGCAGCCCCTCTTTCTCTGTGTGATTCAGAGGGGCAAGACGTGTGGAGAGGAGAAGCCAGCGGTGCAAGAGAGAGCCACCACCTCCACGAGTCTCCTGTGAAGGCGGAAGAGGTGGCCCTTCCCTGATGGACCCCGTTGCCCAGGAGGAAGGACAGGGAGATGGGAGGTTGCCTGCAGTCGCCTGAGGCTGAGGGACCTCTGTTGGTGGAGCCGGCTCATCTGCCAGCAGAGCACCAACCATTCTGGAATCGGTATTATCAAAACATGAAAGTTAGAAATACGAGCACATGTTTAACTGCCCAGCAGGTCCTTGTCTGGGAAACCACTGCTCTTTTCCAGGGGACTTGCCTGGGGCTTCGAATCAAAGAAGTGTTTTTCCCTACTCCCACGGATGGTATGAGACTCCAGACTCAATGCAAAGTCTCCCTCATGACTTTTTCCAGGGCTATCAGGAAAAACTCGGTTGCAGTCTCTATGGACATGATAAGCCAAGAGTTGATGGTGTTCCTTTTTGACACCGCTTTGAGAATTCTCACTTGAAAAACCAAGCCCAGACAGAGAAGAGCAGGGAAATGACGAAGAGCCAGAGCCAGCACTCTGATAACAGTGTTGAAGCCCCGGATCCAGCTTTTCCTGAAACTAACCCCACACCTTTGACCTGCCTCTCAGTTAAGTGAGCCGATTTACTTCCTCTCTCTCTCTCTCTCTCTCTCTCTCTCTCTCTCTCTCTCTCTGCATTGTGCTGATGTGAGCTAAATTTCTTTCACTTATAACCAAAGAGTTCTGATGTACACTCATTTCTTCAAAAATTCCATCTCTAAATAATATATCCTCACTGGAAGGACTGATGCTGAAGTTGAAGCTCCAATAGTTTGCACTTCCAATACTTCGCACTTCCAATACTTGGCACCTGATGTGAAGAGCTGACTCTTTGTAAAAGACCCTGATGCTGGGAAAGATTGAGGGCAGGAGAAGAAGGGGATGACAGAGAAAGAGATGGTTGGATAGCATCACTGACTCAATGGACATGAGTTTGAGTAAACTCTGGGAGATAATGAAGGACAGGGAAGCTTGGTGTGCTGCAGTCCATGATGTCTCAAAGAGTTAGACATGACTTAGCAACCGTGACAACAGCAAAGAAAGATGTTGTGGAGAGGGAGGTGGGAGGGGGGTTCATGTTTGGGAACGCATGTAAGAATTAAAGATTTTTAAATTTAAAAAATAAAAAAAAATTAAAAAATAAAATAAAATAAAGAAAAAAAAACAAAAAAGGGTGAGAAATTATTTATTACATAAGATTTTAAAAGACAAAGCCATAAAGGGGAAAATTAATGATTTTAAATCAACTGAAAGACAAAGATTTCAATTCTGAGATAATCAGCACATAACTGATTAGAAGATGATACTTTAGCATATGTAATTTAAAATAAACTCTGATATTTCTTTTTTTCCCTTGGTTGTGCCATGTGGCATGTGGGATCTTAGTTCGCTGATCAGGGATGGAACTCATACCCCTGCTGTGGAAGCACTGAGTCTTAACCACTGGACCAAAGTCCCTCCAAGTTTTTATATGTAATGAAAGATGAAAATACACACACACACACACACACACACACATATAGAAAACATAGAAAATGAGAAAAGGCTATGAATCATTTATTCTCAAATTGGGGAAAAAACAGCTACAAAACATAGAATGAAATAGGCTTATTAATAATGATAAATTCAATCAACAAAAATTATCATTTGTTCCTATCAGAGTGGCCCAAATTTGAGAAGGAGATAATATTGTGGAAGATAACAGGCAGGAATCCTCACAAACCATTAGAAAGCGTAAAAACTGGCAAAGCTCTTTGGGAGAGTAAATTGAAAATATTTAGTGAAAATTACATACAATATTACCCCAGAAGTCCCATTCCAGGACCCAAGACAAAACTTTCACTAAAAACCACATATGAAGATGTTCCTTGCAGTGTTGTTTATGACAACATAGAGTAGGGAATAACCTAAAAGGCCAGAGCCAGGAATAAACAGATACATAACAGTGGGTGCCCATGGTGAGTACCCTCCAGAAAGGGAGGAACAAGAGCCACATACAGCAAGGAGAGAAAAGCTCAGTACATAACGCTGAATGAAAATTAAGGAGTGCAAAGTTTAAAACACACAAAGAAGAACACGCTTCATCAAATTACACACGTGTGTAAATCAAAGTTTAAAAAATATTGGGTTGGCCAAAATTGGAAAATCCAAGTGAACTTTTTAGCCAAACTAATAGATCAGAAGGACACACATAAATTATTCAAAAGTAGCATCTATAAAGGGAAAAGATGGAATGAGACTTGGGATGGGGTGAAGAAGAAACGAGAATAAAAAATTATGAAATATTTTTAGTGGATGAGTAAAGATGAGAGTGTCCTGAGCTGGAGGCAATGCACAATCCAACTCTGTGCACTAAGATACAAAACAAACTAAAAATGGTGAATGTTCACAGCTTTTGTTATAGGAATAGTGGTGAGAGACTAGAAGCTACTCCGCTATTAAAGAATTAAGGGACCAATCAAGTTATGGCTTATTCATTGGATAAAGTAATACACAGTCATTAAAAACTATCCTGCAGTGTGATATGGTGATTTGTAAGAAATATATATGTTGGAACACTCTTAGAATTTCCTCTAAGGAGAGTAATAAAGGTGCCTTTTGTGTTATGATAATGAAAGGCTTTGGGAAAACTCCAAAGTCACCTAAGGATGGAGGCTCGTTGCCAGGGAACTAACCAATGTTTGCAAAGGGTTGAGACTTCCAGCTCCACTCCCTAACCTCAGGGCAGCGAAAGAGGGATTTGAGATCAAGGTCAACCACTTATAGCCAATGATTTAATCCATCATGCCTGTGTGATTAAGTCTCCACAAAACCCCAACAGGCACAGTTCAGAGAGCTCCTGGGGTGGTAAACACGTGGATATTCAGGAAGAGTGGCTGGTTCAGAAGGCATGTCCTTTCCCCGTATCTTGTCCTATGCATCTCTTCCATCTGACTGTTCCTGAGTTACATCCTCGTGTAATAAACCAGTGACCTAGTAAGAAGAATGTTACCCTAAATACACCAAGCTCCTACAGCAAAATAATCAAACCATTGAGCTATAGGCAGCAGGTCAAAGGCACAAGCAACCATCAACCTGGACTTATGACTGGCATCTGAAGTGGGGGCAGGGGCAGTCTTGCGGGATGGAGCCCCCGACCTATGGGATTTGATGTCATCTCCAGGTAAAGAACCCACTTGCCAATGCAGGAAAGACAGGAAACGTGGGTTAGATTTCTGGATCAGGAAGAGCCCCTAAAGGAGGAAATAGCAACCCACTCCAATATTCTTGCCCAGGAAGGCCCAGGGACAGAGGAATCTGGTGGATTACAGTCCACGGGGTTGCAAAGAATTGGATGCGACTGAGCACAGCACATACATGCATACACACACGAACCAGGGAAACAGTCAAACTGAATTAAGCTGTAGGACCCCTGCCTTGTATCCCAGAATTACTTGGAGGTGTGGGGGCAGTAGTTTGAACATTCTTTGGCTTTGCCTTTCTTAGGGATTGGAATGAAAACTGACCTTTTCCTGTCCTGCAGCCACTGCTGAGTTTTTCAAATTTGCTGGCATATTGAGTAGAGCACTTTCACAGCATTATTGTTTAGGATTTAAAGTAGTTCAACTGGAATTCCATCACTCCCCTAGCTTTGTTCGTAGTGATGCTTCCTAAGGCCCACTTGAATTTGCATTCCAGGATGTCTGGCTCTAGGTGAGTGATCACACCATCATGGTTATCTGGGTCATGAAGATCTTTTTTTGTATATTTCTTTCATATGTTCTTGCCACCTCTTCTTAATATCCTGTGCTTCTGTTAGGTCCATACCATTTCTGTCTTTTATTGAGCCCATCTTGCATGAAATGTTCCCTTGGTATCTCTAATTTTCTTGAAGAGATCTCTAGTCTCCCATTCAAACTACCATACAATTGCACTGATCACACACACTAGCAAAGTAATGGCTCCCCACTCCAGTACTCTTGCATGGAAATCCCATGGGCGGAGGAGCCTGGTGGGCTGCAGTCCATGGGGTCGCAAAGATTCAGACACGACTGAGCGACTTCACTTTCACTTTTCACTTTCATGCATTGGAGAAGGAAATGGCAACCCACTCCAGTGTTCTTGTCTGGAGAATCCCAGGGACGGGGGAGCCTGGTGGGCTGCCGTCTATGGGGTCGCGCAGAGCCGGACACGACTGAAGCGACTTAGCAGCAGCAGCAGAGTAATGCCCAAAATCAAGCCAGGCTTCAACAGTATGCGAACCGTGAACTTCCAGATGTTCAAGCTGGATTCAGAAAAGGCAGCGGAACCAGAGATCAAGTTGCCAGCATCCGTTGGATCATTGAAAAAGCAAGAGAGTTCCAGAAAAACATCTATTTTCTGCTTTATTGACTAGGTCAAAGCCTTTGACTGTGTAGATCACAACAAACTGGAAAATTCTGAAAGAGATGAGAATACCATCTCTGACCCGTCTCCTGAGAAGTCTGTATGCAGGTCAAGGAGCAACAGTTATAACTGGACAGGGAACAACAGACTGGTTCCAAATTAGAAAGGAGTGCCTCAAAGCTGTATATTGTCACTCTGCTTACTTAACTTATATGCAGAGTACATCATGCAAAATGCGGGGCTGGATGAAGCACAAGCTAGACTCAAGATTGTTGGGAGAAATATCAATAACCTCAGATATGCAGATGAAACCACCCTTATGGCAGAAAGGGAAGAAGAAATAAAGAGTGTCTTGATGAAAGTAAAAGAGGAGAATGAAAAAGTTGGCTTAAACCTCAACATTCAGAAAACTAAGATCATGGTATCCGGACCTATCACTTCATGGCAAATAGATTGGGAAAACAGTGGAAACAGTGACAGACTTTATTTTGGGAGGCTCCAAAATCAGGGCAGATGGTGACTGCAGATGAAATTAAAAGATGCTTGCTCCTTGGAAAGAAAGTTATGACCAACCTAGACAGCATATTCAAAAGCAGAAACATTACTTTACCAACAAAGGTCCATATAGTCAAGCTATGGTTTTTCAAGTAGTCGTGTATGAGAATTGGACTATAAAGAAATCTGAGCACTGAAGAACTGAGGATTTTGAACTATGGTGTTGGAGAAGACTCTTGAGAGTCCCTTGGACTGCAAGGAGATCCAACCAGTCCATCCTAAAGGAGATCAGTCCCAGGTGTTCATTGGAAGGACTGATGCTGAAGCTGAAACTCTGATACTTTGGCCACCTGATATGAAGAACTGACTCATTTGAAAAGACCCTGATGCTGGGAAAGATTGAAAGTGGGAGGAGAAGGGGACAACAGAAGATGAGATGGTTGGATGGCATTACCGGCTTGATGGACATGAGTTTGAGTAAGCTCTGGGAGCTGGTGAAGGACAAGGAGGTCTGGTGTGCTGCAGTCCATGGGGTCTCAGAGTCAGACATGACTGAATGACTGAACAGAACGGAACTGTAGTGGGGCGGGGGGTGGGGAGAGAACCCACACGTTGGCAGTGGAACCAGAATCAGAGTGGCAGAAATTAATTCATTGATCTAGAAGGTCATTCATCATGTATTAAAAGAGAAAAGGCGCATTATATAGTGGCATGCATCATTGATGCATACAAAATATAGAAAATCTTCTAAATGGATGTACAGCAAATGCTTAAGCATGGTTTCCTCTGGTATCACAAGTATTTTTCCCACTCTTCCTCCTGGTCTATCTGTAGCTTCTGATAGCTCAGCAATGAATAAACATAATTTTTTTAAATCCGAACTTTTGAAAACAAGCTTTAATTGGGTAAGAAATAATGCATTCACGAGTCAGTTCCCAAGCATTGACCCTTCTTAGGCCCCTGAACATATTTCAGTGGTCGCAAGCATCACACTATTTTTGTGCCATTTTAACATATCAGCGCCTAGACGTGCTGATTTTGGAGGAAAAATAATCGGCACCTTGAGATAGCGCATGCGTGACCTGCAGGTGTTTCCCTCGGTGGAGGAAAAGCCTAAATATAGACAATGCAAGCGTGAGAATGAACTCACCCTGTCCGTGCTGGGAACGTGAGCAGGTTTTCTTCCTCTTTGTTGTTCAGGCCACTGCAGGGAGCAAGTGGCTGTCTGGTGAATGCCAGGATGAAAGGTAGTTTTCCACTCTGCCCTCAGCTCACTGCCTCTTTCTGGGTCATTTGGCACCTGTGTGCCCACTCCATCCTGTTGGAAGGGACCCAAGGGAAAGACCACAGTGGTTAAGGGCACAGAAGCTGGCCATGGCCAAGAAAAGCACTGACTTTGCAGGACGGGGCTGGACCCTGGGCGGCGGGCTTTCTCCCCTGGTAAAGAACACACACGAGACAAGTACAACCTGCCCACCACCATTTCCTGGGACACAGAGAAACAACTTCCAAAGTCAGAAGGGACGTAACCTGCCCACCCCCGCTTCCTGGGACACAGAGAAACAACTTCCAAAATCAGAAGGGACGTAACCTGCCCACCACCACTTCCTGGGACACAGAGAAACAACTTCCAAAGTCAGAAGGGACGTAAACTGCCCACCACCGCTTCCTGGATCACAGAGAAACAACTTCCAAAGTCAGAAGGGACGTAACCTGCCCACCCCCGCTTCCTGGGACACAGAGAAACAACTTCCAAAGTCAGAAGGGGCGTAACCTGTGCTGTGCATCCTGGTCCCTGTTAAAATCCACATTGCAGCTCAGAGCATCAGCTCCAATGCGACTTTAAATAAAACGCTTCCTGTGGGACTTCCCTGGTGGTCCAGTGGTTGAGAGTCTACCTGCCAGTGTCCGGGAAGATTCCACATGCCCCTGCGCCGCAACTACTAGCCACGGCCCCTAGAGCCCCTGCTCAACGATAGGAGAAGCCACAGCAATGAGAAGCCCCTGCGCCGAAACTAGAGGAAGCCGGGGTGCAGCAACAAAGACCCAGCACGGCCAAAAATAGATAAAGAAATGATTTTTAAAAAATGCTTCCCTGTGCATTCATGATCTTTTGGCAGGTTAAAACATTACGAGGGAAGTAATTTTGGAATTGTCAAAATGGTTGAGGTTCTGCTCATAATTGAAAGCAATCATACTCCAATTAAAGAAAAGAAAGAATTATTGGGACTTGCCTGGCAGTCTAGTGGATAAGACTCTGCATTTCCTTGCAGGGGGAACTAAGATCCCACAAGTTTCACGGTGCATTAAAAAAAAATAAAAAAGAATTTTCATTTTTTATCCTAAGAAGATCTGTTCTGAACTTTCCTTAAACCCTGTTGGCTGAATTAGGCAGAATTGGGAGTCCCTAGACATGCCTCGGAGAAGGCGATGGCACCCCACTCCAGTACTCTTGTCTGGAGAATCCCATGGAACAAGGAGCCTGGTAGGCTACAGTCCTTGGGGTCGCTAAGAGTCAGACACGACTGAGCGACTTCACTTTCACTTTTCACTTTCATGCATTGGAGAAAGAAATGGCAACCCACTCCAGTGTTCTTGCCTGGAGAATCCAGGGATGGGGGAGCCTGGTGGGCTGCCATCTATGGGGTCGCACAAAGTTGGACACGACTGAAGTGACTTAGCAGCAGCAGCAGATGTGCCTACAGAGGAGGAGAAACCAGTTTGAGGAAGAGAGGAGTGAGGGGAAGGAGACTGATCAGGCAGCAGAAACCTCCCCCAGAACCATCCTAAGGAGGCAGAAAGTGTGGCCTTTCAGAAGACGGATGTGATTCCACCCTAAACCTAAATCATCCTACGTCGAAGAACCTGTTATGAAAACCAAGTGTGGTGTGAAGGACATGGAGGAGCTTGGCATCCATGAAATGTTTCATTTGGCTAAAAGCAGAGCCTCTAAAGGAGAAGGAAATGGCAACCCGCTCTAGTCTTCTTGCCTGAAAAATCTCAAGGACACAGAAGCCTGGAGGGCTACAGTCCATGGGGTTGCAAAAATCAGACATGACTAGCGACTAAGCACAGCACACAGACTATAAAACCTCTGAGCCAGTTTTAATAACAAGTTCACTACTAAGAAGGCTGCCAAGGCTATAAGAAGAACTGGCACTGCTGAGAACAGGCTGAGCAACAAGGAAGAGCCATTGAGTGCTATGGCCACGATGGAACTTGGGAGACGGGCCACCTTGGGTGTTCGTGATGACCAAGAAGGGGAGAGTGGGCAAGGCCAGGTCCATGGCTGATCTGAGCTAAGGAACTGTGTTTAAGACAAACATTCCAAAGAGTAGTTCCCTGGAAATGAGTAAGGGCCTTCAAGTTCTTTTAATGTTGCCCAACACAAGGAACCATCCTTTATGCTGACATGGGTCAATTTATCAACATTCTATGGGTATAGGCGTTCAACAGCTGTGTGTGATTGTATGAATCAGAATCCATCACACACTGTGAGTTCCTAACAGTGACGTTATGAAGATTTTAGAAACCTTCCAGGCAAGTCCCTGGGATTCCATGACCTACTCATCTGCTCCTCCAATCTCCCTACCAGCAAAAGGCTTGTTGTAAGAACAGCATGTGGGACTCACCTAGTGGTCTAGTGGTTAAGACTCTGCCTTCCTATGCAGGGGACCTGGGTTCAATCCCTAGTTGAGGAATGAAGATCCAACAAGCTGCGGATCAACTAGGCAACTAATGAGTCTGCAGACCACAAAGAAAATCCAGCACAGCCAAAAATTAAAAGAAAAACATTTTTTTAAAAGAACAGCATGACCCATGAAGTGGACACATGCGGCTTCCTAATGACTGCCTTGCAAATAACTCTCCATTATGATCTTAAGATTTTCAGGAAGTACACCAAATTTTCTATAATCATGATCCCAGGGACAGAGGAGCCTGGCAGGCTACAGTCCACAGGGTCACACAGAGTTGGGCGCAGCTGCAGTGACTCAGCTCACACGCACTCCTTCCTTCTCGTCCCACTTCAAATGTTTTTATGTCGTACTCTCTTGGGTCCTCAGGCGCATGCCTGATTTTTATGGTCACCGCCAGGGTTTGCCAGAGCACTTCTCCTTTGCCAGCTATTTCAGTGCTCTGCCACGTAACGCAACTTCATTCTGTATAATTATTCACTCCCATAAACATTTGATGAGCACAGACTATGCTTCCGCTGAGCTGAAGCTTGGAGACGACTTCCCTACCTACTTCTGCGTCTTTGATCAAAATGTCACCTCTCCAGGAAGCCTTGTCTGACCGCCCCACGCCTCGCACCCTGCCCATCTGGGACCTGCTGTGCCCAGGCCTGCTTTACTCTCCTCTGTGACACTGTCGGCTTCTGGCACGCCAGCATTTGTTTGCTTCGTGTCTCACTAGTTCTTCTGGGGGCGGCGATTTTATTTGTTCCGGGATGTTCTGGCAGTACCTCCATTTGTCTGTTGAGTGCACGTGGCAGATATTCAGTAAATATCTGTTTAGTCGTCAAGTTAATTAACTGATTAATCAATATTCTTCATCTGTCCTCTGTCCTTCCGTGGAGTCACTGGTCGTGTCCTTCGTCTCTAGATTTTAGGTTCACCAAAGCAGGCTCTAAGGGCAAACATTTTGGATTCCCTAAGTGCAAACATATCGATGAATGAATGAGTGACCAAAGAGGTGGATGGACAGACGGACGGATGGATGAACAAAGAAGCAAGCCGCTTGGGGCCCAAAGGACAAATGGCACCCTGGAAGAAGGGGGACACCACTCGGAGGAGCTTGAACAGGAGCTCAGAATTTCTGCTTGTAGTAAGAGCCCAAACCTATGTCTATACTGCTTGTGAAGCAATAGGCCCAGTTAAAAGATATATATATATATATATATACATATATATATATATACATAAAATTTTCATTTATTCAATACAATTCAGAGTTTTTCAAATTGAGTGAAAATTCTCTAAGAAAATTTTTCCAGAGTCAAATAATCTCTTTAAAAAGTCTCTAGGTTTAGCAGTTTTAAATAGACTTCTTTATGTCAGCACTTACACATGCCTTTAAAATGCTAATATTCATTCTACATGAATCACCCATATTCATAAATCCTTTTACCCATTGTTTTAAATCACAGGGTGCTCTGCCCAGGGAATAGCCATGAACACCTGCCAGTGTTCCATAGAAGAATGTTTGGGAAAGGCCGTTTCAATTTATAGCTTAGAAATTAGCACTGAAACCTACTTCCTGGCAGCCCCATCGCTCAGATTACTTGCTAATTTTTCTGTTTGCAAAACAACCGATATGTAAAGTAAAGGAAAACAGTAAGATTTGGACCTGGGTCATGTCACAGTCACGACCTCCGTTAAGCTGTCAGGAAGGATCCAGTATTATTTAAATAATAATAACAGCAAACTTAAAAAATCTGTAGGTTTCAAGGTAAGGAGGAAATGAAAAGAGGACAGGAAGCCTGACCACCCCCTTCCGCAGGTAGGAGCAGGCAGGAGTTAGAAAGAAACATGTCTCCATTGAGGGTATAGCTTATCCTAAGATAATATAATGCGTGTGTGCTCAGCCGTGTCCAACTCTTCGTGACCCCATGGACTGTAGCCCGCCAGGCTCCTCTAATCATGGAATTTTCCAGGCAAGAATGCTGAAGTAGGTTGCCATTTCCTCCTGCAGGGGATCTTCCTGACCCAGGGATGGAACCCACGTCTCCTGAGTCTCCTTCATTGGCAGGTGGGTTCTTTACTGCTGAACCACCTGGGAAGTCTGACTTATACTCTCTAAGGAAATCTCTTTCTCACACCTTTTTTCAGCTGAGGTGAAGAGCAAACTTCAAACCTATCTGTGCCAGTCTTCAGAGCCCACTAGGGTCACTTTCCATACGTGGGGCAACCCCCATCCTGGCACAGGTGGTCAAGCCTGGAGTCACATCATGATGGCAGAAGATCGGAAGGCGCAAAGGATCCTAGCAAAGGTCTTTTCCTTCCAACTCAGCGTTAATAAAGGGAGAGAGGAGCAAGGTTCAACGCCACTGGGCACCTGGTCTATTTCCCTGAAGAAAGTTTGCTTGCAGGAATCTGTTTCACTCCCAGCCCGTGGTGTGACTCTGGCACCCCCATCCTGCTTCTTCCCAGAGGGGCTTGGAAAACATCAAAGTCTGTTGCCTCTATTGGAGAAAGGATGCTTGGCTGAGCTTTTCTATGCAAAGCTCTAGTCAAGATAGTGCATGCGAGTCACAGAAGCATAAATTGGTAGAGGGAGGAACACAATAGAGTTTAGAGGAAGTGAAATGCTTGCTGTGTTTTGCAGCAAGTTTAAAGCCCTCTTACTGACATACACACACTATGGTGGCGCCAGTGGTAAAGAGTCCAGCTGCCAGTGCAGGAGCTGTGGGCTCAATCCCTGGGAAGGGAAATTCCCTGGAGAAGGAAATGGCAACGCACTCCAGTATTCTTGCCTGGGAAGTCCCACAGACAGAGGAGCCTTGTGGGCGACAGTCCATGAAGTCGCAAAGAGTCGGACACAACTGGGCAACTGAGCACACAGGTGCTATTGATACTATGTATAAAATGATACATGGACATGATAAAGTAGTCACGTGGTCACGAATCTGAGCAAACTCCAGCAGATAGTGAAGGACAGAGGAGCCTGGCGTGCTGCAGTTCAGGGGGTCGCAAAGAGTCAGACACGCGACACGCGTTAACAACTGAACACGAAGAAGGACATCACTGACGAGAGCCTGCTGCACAGCACAAACGCAGTGCTCTTCGGCCACCTGAACGGGAAGGAAGTCCCACAGATGAGGAGCATTTGCACACACGGTGATTCACGGCTGTACAGCAGAAACTAGCTCAACGTTGCAAAGTAACTATACAGGCTTAAACTATATCTAAACTATTTTTAAAAAAAGTTTAAAGCCCTTTGGTGGTGGGGGGCAGGGGTTAACATCAGCAACAGACACGGAGGTGTGTCTGACACAAAGGGCCGCCCTGGCTGCTTATAGAGGGGGCTACAGAAAGCGAGAAAGGCAGACAGAAGCCAAATCACTAGATGTGAGCTGTTAGGCTGAGAAGTTTGGTTCTGAAATTTCCCCTTCTCTCCACACTTTGTACATTTCGACGTCCGTAGATTGCTTTTGTATTTAGGGAGAAAAGAAAATCAGTTTTATGAAAAATTGGGAGGCACAAACATTTCGGCAAGAATAGGATCATATTCTCAAACTAGTTAGAAGTTCAGTTCAATAATCTCTGTTCATCTGGTCTGGCAGCAAGGGCCTCATTGGACAGAGATGCCTGCCTGCCTGGAGAGGAGGCCCCTACGGAGGTGGCTGTGAGGTATGTGATCAAGGGCAGAATCAAGGCTGCAGGAGGTCAAGCCAGGGGCTGGAGAACTGAGCATCAGAGGGGCCTGCAGGGAGCCCCCAGCACTCATCTGTGCCCGGGAGAGCCGGCAGGTGGATGCACATGGCAACCTGGGCTGGACCAGAGCTGGACCAGGTAAGCAAAGACCCAGGCAGCCTTCCTCCACCCTCCTCTCAGCCCCCAAATCCTGGGGCACCAAAGCGTTCTTCCGGGTTCCTGTTCTACTCTCAGCATTAGGCTTTTTCTGCCAACACTGAGGTGTTTGTTTGTTTGTGTTTGCACCTAATGGTGAAGAGCTGTATTTTGCATCAGGGTATCTTGAAAATGAAGCTGCATTTGGGGCACATTACAGAGGAGGAACGGTCCATCTCTGCTGAGTACAAAACTCAAATACAGAATTATTTCCTGATATAACCAGATTATGCGGTAGTTTGAGCATTCTTTGGCATTGCCTTTCTTTGGGATTGGAATGAAAACTGACCTTTTCCAGCCCTGTGGCCACTGCTGAGTTTTCCAAATTTGCTGGCATATTGAGGGCAGCACTTTCACAGCATCATCTTTCTGGATTTGAAATAGCTCAACTGGAATTCCATCACCTCCACTAGCTTTGTTCGTAGTGATGCTTTCTAAGGCCTACTTGACTTCACATTCCAGGATGTCTGACTCTAGGTGAGTGATCACACCATCGTGATTATCTTGGTCGTGAAGATCTTTTTTGTACAGTTCTTCTGTGTATTCCTGCCACCTCTTATTAATATCTTCTGCTTCTGTTAGGTCCATACCATTTCTGTCCTTTATCGAGCCCATCTTTCCATGAAATGTTCCTTTGGTATCTCTAATATTCTCCTGACCTGCATATAGGTTTCTCAAGAGGTATGTCAGGTGGTCTGGTATTCCCATCTCTTTCAGAATTTTCCACAGTGTATTGTGATCCACAGAGTCAAAGGCTTTGGCATAGTCAATAAAGCAGAAATAGATGTTTTCCTGGAACTCTTTTGCTTTTTTGATGATCCAGCAGATGTTGGCAATTTGATCTCTGGTTCCTCTGCCTTTTCTAAAACCAGCTTGAACATCTGGAAGTTCATGGTTCATGTATTGCTGAAGCCTGGCTTGGAGAATTTTGAGCATTACTTTACTAGCGTGTGAGATGAGTGCAATTGTACGTCAAGGCTGTATATTGTCACCCTGCTTATTTAATTTACATGCAGAGTACATCATGAGAAATGCTGGGCTGGAAGAAGCACAAGCTGGAATCAAGATTGGGGTGAGAAATATCAATAACCTCAGATATGCAGATGACACCACCCTTATGGCAGAAAGTGAAGAGGAGCTAAAAAGCCTCTTGATGAAAGTGAAAGAGGAGAGCGAAAAAGTTGGCTTAAAGCTCAACATTCAGAAAACGAAGATCATGGCATCTGGTCCCATCACTTCATGGGAAATAGATGGGGAAACAGTGGCAGACTTTATTTTTCGGGGCTCCAAAATCACTGCAGATAGTGATTGCAGCCATGAAATTAAAAGACACTTACTCTTTGGAAGGAAAGTTATGACCAACCTAGATGGCATATTAAAAACCAGAGACATTACTTTGCCAACAAAGGTCTGTCTAGTCAAGGCTATGGTTTTTCCAGTAGTCATTTATGGATGTGAGAGTTGGATTGTGAAGAAAGCTGAGTGCTGAAGAATTGATGCTTTTGAACTGTGGTGTTGGAGAAGACTCTTGAGAGTCCCTTGGACTGCAAGGAGATCCACCCAGTCCATTCTGAAGGAGGAGATCAGCCCTGGGATTTCTTTGGAAGGAATGATGCTGAAGCTGAAACTCCAGTACTTTGGCCACCTCATGCGAAGAGTTGACTCATTGGAGAAGACTCTGATGCTGGGAGGGATTAGGGGCAGGAGGAGAAGGGGACGACAGAGGATGAGATGGCTGGATGGCGTCACCGACTTCATGACTGAGCGGCTGAACTGAACTGGCTGATACGAGATACTCGGCTGTCGGTGTCTGCCTGTGTGCGTGCTAGGGTGTGCGCGTCATGCTGGGCTCTGCGCGACCCCATGGACTGTGCAGACAGCCAGGCCCCTCTGTCCAGGAACTTCCCCGGCCGAGAATACTGGAGCGGGTTGCCATGCCCTCCTCCAGGGGCTTTTCCTGACCCAGGGATCGAACCCGCATCTCTTGCGTCTCCAGCCTGGGCAGGCAGGTTCTTTACCACTAGAGCGCCTGGGAAGCCCTGACTAATGCTTAGCCGAAAGGAAAACGTGACTCGCCGTGCTAGAAAGTTGACAGAATTTAAACAGGCAGATATAAATGTGGCACTACTCTGTATATTTTTTTTAAGTTGGAATAAATCTCTTCTCTTTCCAGCCCTACCCATCCCCACCCCTCCCCGACGTCCTCGGAGCGCCTGCTCTTTGTTTATCACATTTTTGAGCCTGGGAGAGCAGGCATTGACCTCTGGTGTCCTGGTTCATCCTCAGTCTCTCGGGCAGGCCTGGCTCCCTGGGTCTGGGTCCTCTGTTCCTCTCCGTCTCCCCCCCCGCCCCCGGAGAAGATTTCTTATGTTCTAGGTCCAGGATGGTTTCTTTTCTGTTGCCTTCCTCCGACACAATGGCTGTGGATCTGAGCCCTGGGCAGGGGCAACAGGGTTTGCCTACCTGGGATCCTGCCTCCTGGGTGAGAGTGTCCTGGCCGAGCTGCCCTCGCCCAGCCCATACCTGCGGAGGTTTCTCCTCTCTCCCACCCCTCCCATCTTTCCCAGCAGCCAAGTCTGCGGAGAAGAACCACCAATGGGGGGAAGGAGGGAGAGACTCCCCTGGGGTACCCCGTTCCCAGGACTCCACGCTCTCAGAAGGGCCCATGTTGAGCTTGTGATGATGAGGTAGCGCTCTGGGCTGAGGTCGTCCCACCTGCCATGTGTCAGCCCATCCTCTCCTGGGTGGGACCAAAACAGGGGCTCCAGCCCCAGCCCTTCCTGGAGTCCGGAGTCACTCCCTAGACATCGGGCCGGTTGTCGGTCTTTCTTGTTAGGGGAGCACAGCTATTCCCACCTTCCTACGTCATAAACAGAGCCTGGGCCTCCCCTACCTTTATGCCTTTTCTGAAAAGAAGAAGTTTTATTAAAGGCTTAAACTGCATACATTTCTGTGGGCTCCCTCTGAGCTAATTTTTGTTTTGTTTCTGGTGACTGTAACATTTGATGGTTGAATGGTTTCACACGCTACTCTTACATACATCAAAAAAAATGTATGTGTTTTATCATTGACAAAACCCTCTCCCTTGACACTTTATCTAATTGACGGTCACGGCAAGCCAAGGCTCCCACAGGCTGACACCTGCGGGGGTCAGAGAGCTAAGATGCCAACCCAGCTCTCAGGGTCAAATCTCACAGCTACTTTCTCTGTAACATGCTTATCCTTGTAACAAGCCTGACCTAGACCAGCCAGAAGCTACTTTTCTCATGTTATTTTCATTAAACGGCAGCTTAGGTGCCAAGCGATCAGGGTCCTTGCTCAAAGCACAGCCCTGAGCCCTTCCGTTCCAGGCTGGCTCCTGAATCCACTCTTCAGTCAACGACGTCCTGCAAGGGTATAAAAAAGTGGCAGTCTCTTGGTGCCATAGGGGAGCGCGACAAGAACACCCATCTCACTGCAGACATTGGCAGCACAAAGCACAACCACTCTCCTCTGAGACAGGGGTTGGGAGGCTTCCTGCTGGCTTATAAGTGGCTCAAACTCTTCTCTCTAAAGAGGGTTCACAGCCACAACTGTAGCTCTATGAGAACTTGAAAGACGTTGGTGGGTTTTGGTGTTAAAAATGCAGTGTTTTCTCTTGCCACAAATAAGTATAATAAGCAAAATTTTTAACATCTCCTAAAAAAAAAAAAAAGAATGACGTCCTGTGTGCCCTGTGCCAGGCATCAGATTAGATTCAGAATTAGTGCTCACGGAGATCGACCTTTAAGTTGCCACAGCTAGACTGTTTCATCATCATCTTATTTTATTCTTAAAACAGCACTACAAGAGAAAGCCCATTATTTCCATTTGAAACATAGTTTTGTTGCTTTTTTAATTTCTAAACTAATGCACACTCATTTCTTTTAAATCAAACTATTAAAACATATAAAATGATCTCATCCTCCCCACCCCCAACACTTACGCTCCATAAGTATTGAGTTGGCCAAAAGGTTTGTTCAGATTTTTCGCATAATGTTATGGCCCAATGAACTTCGTGGCCAACCCGCTAGTAACAAGTAGGTTATCTATCTTGTATGGGTTTCTAATATATACTTCTAGACGATGTCTATACCAACAGAAGCCGACCCACGCATTAATGCATTTGTAATACATAGCTTTTTCCATCTAAATGGGCTACTACTATTTTGTCACTTGATATTTTACTATAGATAGATGATAGAGATAGATAGATAGCTAATAGATATAGATTTAGATCTGAGACTTCTCTCCCTCTCACTAAATAGGTAAGCATCCAGGATACTCTTCCAACCAGCTGTTCAGTATTCCATTGAATGACCATTCTAAAATTTGTTTAGCCAGTTCCCTAATTGATATCAATGTGAATTATCTCTAGATGTTACGATTACATACAGATCTAATAAGATAAACTAGCTTTGTGTCTTCTGGGCAGGATAATTCATGTCTCTATCTCAATATTTTCATTTGTATAATGTGAATAAAAATTCTACTTCCCAAAAGATTATTGTAAAGATGAAAAGAGATAATAATGGAAGCATTTAGAACAGTGCCTGGCATGTTGTGAAGACTCAGTGACTATTGAATATTATTGTTATGAGCCTTTGCAAGAATAAAAAGTACATTTCTACAAGTAAAATTAATGTGTACAAGAGTACAGACACTTAGAGTTTTGATAAACAAATTGCCCTGATAACATTTACTCTAAAAGTGTTCAATCTCACCCACAAACAAATGAGTCAAAACAGCAATGCAGGGGGAAAGCCAACACTCAGCTCCGTCTCCCACCCGCCTTCCTGGCACAGCCTGAATGGCTGCAAGACCAACAGTACTGATGAGACGTGGGGGGAGACTCTCATACTAAGCGGCAGCACGTGTGAGAGTGTCCTTGGCTAATTTTTTCAGGCTGTTCTCGGCATATCTACAGTGTGTGATTTTGTTGTTGTTAACAATTTTGCTAAGTCCAGTTTGGGCTTGAGTGACCCAGCAGTTGAGCAGTTGTGGGTCTCATCCCTCTGGTGAGAAAGGCCCTCCCAGGAGCTGTGAGCTGGCTCCAGGACACACATGGTTCCCAGTGGGAGGCTCTCGCCATCTCTCAGCTCCTTTAAGGCATGGACTGAGCATTCCAGCTGCACTTAGGTGCATGAACAGCACCAAAAGGGTGCTTCCCAGGTGGCATTAGAGGTAAAGAGTCCATCTGCCAATGCAGGAGACGTAAGAGACATGGGTTCGATTCTTGGGTCAGGAGGATCTCCTGGAGAAGGGGAGGGCAACCCACTCCAGTATTCTTGCCTGGGGAATCCCATGGACAGAGGAGCCTGGAGGGTCGCAAAGGGTCGGGTATGACTGAAGCAACTTAACACAGCACACAGCACCAAAAACAGACAGAATAAACAACAATGGCCAGAGGCTACAGACTCTTCAATTTAGAGGCTCTGAAGCCTACTCCTTGGAAGAAAAGTTATGACCAACCTAGATGGCATATTGAAAAGCAGAGACATTACTTTGCCGACTAAGGTCCATCTAGTCAAGGCTATGATTTTTGCTATGGTCATGTATGGATGTGAGATTTGGACTGTGAAGAAGGCTGAGCGCTGAAGAATTGATGCTTTTGAACTGTGGTGTTGGAGAAGACTCTTGAGAGTCCCTTGGACTGCAAGGAGATCCGACCAGTCCATTCTGAAGGAGATCAGCCCTGGGATTTCTTTGGAAGGAATGATGCTAAAGCTGAAACTCCAATAGGTTGGCCACCTCATGCGAAGAGTTGACTCATTGGAAAAGACTCTGATTGGGGGCAGGAGGAGAAAGAGACAGAGGATGAGATGGCTGGATGATATCACTGACTCGATGGATGTGGGTTTGGGTGAACTCCAGGAGTTGGTGATGGACAGGGAGGCCTGGCGTGCTGCGATTCATGGGGTCACAAAGAGTCGGACACGACTGAGCGACTGAACTGAACTGAACTGAACTGACGCACTCCTGCCTTCACGAGCTACCACTGTGTGAGCTTGGGCAAGTTACTCAACACTTCTCAACCTCTTTCTCACCTCAGCCAAATAAAGACACCATTTCCTATCTCCATGCTTGGTGTTTAGCTGTTAGCACCAGAAGGCCACAAACATGCCGAAACAGTCCTGTTTCAGCTGGTGTATAGCCACTGTCCTCATCCCTTTGCCTGAACCACTCCACGTCAACTCTTTCCACTCTCTGTCCAGGATCCTCCCCCAAGTCTCCCTTAATTAAAGGCTTTACGCCTCTGAGACCACTTTATCACAGTGGCCAAATCTGCTTTTGATCATCATTGTTCAAGCCCTACTACGGTTGAGTAACGGAGAGTACCACTCTTTCCCATCTCAAGGAGTCACAGAGTCTCATGGGGATAAAGCACAGGAGTCACTTAGCGCTGCGTACAATCTAGCCGCCATTAATAGATGACGGTTATGGTAGAAAGGCTTCCCTGGTGGCTCAGCTGGTAAAGAATCCACCTGCAATGCAGGAGACCTGGCTTTGATCCCTCGGCTGGGAAGATCCCCTGGGGAAGGGATTCAGTATTCTGGCCCGGAGAATTCCATGGACTGTATAGTCCATGGGGTCACAAGAGTCAGACACGACTGAGCGACTTTCACTTTCACATAGTAAAAACCCAACTATCAGCATGAAACAGAGACGAGAAATCAGCAGAGCATCATGCTCATCTTCCCCACATCTCTAGCTTCCTCTGGGGAAGGATTCTTGTTCATAGCTTTTTTTAAGTTTTTTGTTTTCTTCTGTTTTGGCGGCACCACATGGCATGTGGGATTTTAGTTCCCCAACCAGGGATCAAACCCATGGCCCCTGCATTGGAAGTGCAGAGTCTTAACCACTGGACTGCCAGGGAAGTCCCTGTGGCATCTTAAAGAGAACAGAGGAATCCAAAGAGACAAAGGCAGCCCCATCATGTGCGACTAGTAAAGAGGGACATGGCAAACAGAGACAGGACGGGCTTGTTGGCCAAATGTCTGCAAGGTGCTGGTTTGCAAACCAGGGACAGAAAGTGGGAGGAAGGTAAGCATCAGGAAAGGTCAGTTTTCCCCTGAGGCAGATGACCGAGGCTGACTCAGGGTGAAGCCGGCAAGCTCCAAGCTTTGGGGCCATTGGCTTGCAAGGGCCCTTCCAAGATTC
Source organism: Capra hircus (assembly GCF_001704415.2). NCBI lineage: Eukaryota > Metazoa > Chordata > Mammalia > Artiodactyla > Bovidae > Capra > Capra hircus. The sequence continues at coordinate 5,775,497 of NC_030810.1, read as the reverse complement.
TAGGAAGGGCTGAGTAATGCATGGACACAGTCATACATGTTTTTGAAAACTGCAAAAATAAGATGCTTTAATGGCAGTTGGTTATCATCTCTCTTTCTCCACTCGTTCCCCTCAGTCAGCTTCTCACATTCACAGCACTGGAATTCACTGGGGGCTTACTGGATATATTTTTCTAGTTTACAGTATTTCTAGCCATCTCAGCAGAGGGATGGCTGCCAGGAATAACCCGATCACCTGTTCCAGGACTCCATGATGTGCTGATGGCTACTCTGGTTTTTGTGTATTTGTTAGTTACTTTTTATTTTATGTGGGAGTACAGCCGATTAACAATGCTGTGATAATTTCAGGTGCTCAGCAAAGTGGCTCAGCCTTATAGATACATATATCTATTATCCCACAACATTGGCCACTTGGTGGCATGAAGGTATCCCAGATCACAGATATATGCGTAGAGGAGTGAGAACAAGTTTAAAGTAAGAAGCCAATAGCTAGCCTATGAAAACCTTCCAATCATTACACATTAATATTATAAGCTGAGGATTTAGTTCTCGTGGACGTCTAGCTAAAGTAGAAATTCTTTCCCATCAGGAGTATTCCTACAATGCCACACATACAGTTACAGATGGACTGTATCATTCTCTTTACCCAAGGGAGTTGTGTCAATAGAATTTCTATGAAAGTTGTACAGACCTGCGGCACTAATGCAAACAGTAGGCACATCTGGGTATAAAGATGTGCATTTTACCCACCCCAACTTTTAGTCCCTCCACCTGCCTCTTGAGAAATGTGTATGCAGGTCAGGAAGCAACAGTTAGAACTGGACATGGAACCACAGACTGGTTCCAAATAGGAAAAGGAGTACATCAAGGCTGTATATTGTCACCCTGCTTATTTAACTTATATGCAGAGTACATCATGAGAATCGCTGGACAGGAAGAAACACAAGCTGGAATCAAGATTGCCGGGAGAAATATCAATAACCTCAGATGTGCAGATGACACCACCCTTATGGCAGAAAGTGAAGAGGAGCTAAAAAGCCTCTTGATGAAAGTGAAAGAGGAGAGTGAAAAAGTTGGCTTAAAGCTCAACATTCAGAAAACGAAGATCATGGCATCCGGTCCAATCACTTCATGGTAAATAGATGGGGAAACAGTGGAAACAGCGTCAGACTTTATTTTTGGGGCTCCAAAATCACTGCAGATGGTGACTGCTGCCATGAAATTAAAAGACGCTTACTCCTTGGAAGGAAAATTACGACCAACCTAGATAGTATGTTCAAAAGCAGAGACATTTGCCCACTAAGGTCCGTCTAGTCAAGGCTATGGTTTTTCCTGTGGTCATGTATGGATGTGAGAGTTGGACTGTGAAGAAGGCTGAGCACCGAAGAATTGATGCTTTTGAACTGTGGTGTTGGAGAAGACTCTTGAGAGTCCCTTGGACTGCAAGGAGATCCACCCAGTCCATTCTGAAGGAGATCAACCCTGGGATTTCTTTGGAAGGAATGATGCTAAAGCTGAAACTCCAGTACTTTGGCCACCTCATGCGAAGAGCTGACTCATTGGAAAAGACTCTGATGCTGGGAGGGATTGGGGCAGGAGCAGAAGGGGACGATCAAGGATGAGATGGCTGGATGGCAACATGGACTCGACGGACATGAGTCTGAGTGAACTCCGGAAGATGGTGATGGACAGGGAGGCCTGGCGTGCTGCGATTCCTGGGGTCACAAAGAGTCGGACACGACTGAGCGACTGAACTGAACTGAAAGGAAATCAGTCCTGAATATTCATTGGAAGGACTGATGCTGAAGCTGAAACTCCAATACTTTGGCCACCTGATGCGAAGAGCTGACTCATTGGAAAAGACCCTGATGCTGGGAAAGATTGAAGGCAGGAGGAGAAGGGGACAACAGAGGATGAGATGATTGGATGGCATCACCGACTCGATGGACATGAGTTTGAATGAACTCCGGGAGTTGGTGATGAACAGGGAGGCCTGGCGTGCAGTAGTCCATGGGGTCGCAGAGCTGGACACGACTGAGCGACTGAGCTGAACTGATTTTTTGACCATGTGTCCCCATAGCTCACATCTCTTGTCCTTACAAAGTCTGCTGGTTCTAGGTGAAACAGCATGCGAAGCTGCTGCCTCGCAGCAACATGGCAAAAGCAAACAAGGTTCTTATCAAAAGCAATATTTTTCTATACATCAGTCTTTGTAGTATGAGAGCAACTCAATTACCAAATTACATGTATCAAAAATCCTACTGCACTTTCTCTACTCTTTGTAAATACTCATTTTGTGCCTAATTTTATATTTATCATTTTGTATTCTTAATGAGGCCCTCCAAAATTGTACAAGTTTCAGGCCCCACAAAATCTGGATCTGCCCCTCTCTTTAAATTCCACGTTTTGAATTAATTTTAGACACAAAAACAGTTGTTGTTGTTGTTGTTGTTGCTGTTGTTCAGTCACCAAATCATGTCTAACTCTTTGCAACCCCATGGACTGTGGCACGCCAGGCTTCCCTGTCCTTCGCTATGCCCCGAGGTTAGGTCAAACTCAAGTCCACTGAGCCGGTGATGCCATCCAACCTTCTCATTGTCTGTCATCCATTTCTCCTCCTGCCCTCAATCTTTCCCAGCATCAGGGTCTTTTCTGATGAGTCGGTTCTTCGCATCAGGTGGCCAAAGTATTGGAGCTTCAGCTTCAGCATCAGTCCTTCCAATGAATATTCAGGGTTGACTTCCTTTAGGATTGACTGGTTTGATATCCTTGCAGTCCAAGGGACTCTCAAGAGTCTTCTTCAGCACCACAACTAAATTTAGACACAAAAACAGCTGTAGAAGTCACATACCCTGCTTCCAGCTCCTGTTAACACACCCATAGTTTAATCAAGAACTGGAAATTAACACTGCTGTGAAATTATTAACTAAACTGTGACCTTGTTAGAGTCTGAGATTTTTCCTGTCATGTCCTTTCTCTGCTCCCAGGTCCTGTCCAGGATCCCATATTGCATTTCACTGTTGGGTCCCACTGGTCTCCTCCAGTCTATGACAGATCCATAGTCTTTTCCTGTCTTTCACGACCTTGATACTTTGGGAGAATAGTGATTGGTTATTTTGTAAGATGTTCCTCAGTAAAGGTTTGGCCGACATTTATTTATGACTAGAGAAAAAGCCCCACTCCAGTACTCTTGCCTGGAAAATCCCATGGACGGAGAAGTCTGGTAGGCTGCAGTCCATGGGGTTGCTAAGAGTCGGATACAACTGAGCGTCTTCCCTTTCACTTTTCACTTTCATGCACTGGAGAAGGAAATGGCAACCCACTCCAGTGTTCTTGCCTGGAGAATCCCAGGGACGGGGGAGCCTTGTGTGCTGCCGTCTATGGAGTCACACAGAGTCGGACACGACTGAAGCGACTTAGCAGCAGCAGCAGCAGAGAAAAAAGAGGCTAAATAACATCATATCCTTTCAGTGCATCTTATCAAGGGGTTCATGATGCCAAGATGTATTGTTAGCTGTGACATTTACCTGGATCATTTGGTTAAGTTACTGTTGGCTGGGTTTCTCTGTTGTGAAGTCACTCTTTCTCTTTTCTGTAATGGATAAGAATGCTGAGGGAGATACTTGGAGACTATGCAAACCCTACTTCTTCTCAAACATTCTCACATTAATTTTATCATTGAAGGATCTTTGACTGCAACAGTTAACACTGAGATGCTTGCTTAATGATTATTCTCTATTTCCCTCTTTTTGTCTCTACTTAGCAACTGATATTCTGTTCTAAAGAAGCGCTGTCTCTTCTCTCCTATTTATTTACTTCACTATTCAATTATTTATACCAATATGAACTCATGATGGCTTTCAACTTTGTGCTATATGTCAAAATTCAGCACCATCATCACCTGTTCTGTTGACCAAACGTTGTGGCTTCGGCCGTGAGGGCATCCGTCATGTTGACTCTTGTATTGCTTTGATAAGCTGCCCACTTTTCTTGGGCATTTTCTTATTTTGGCACCTCAAGCTTCATCTTGCGTTTTCCTTGGCCCAGCTCTGGGATGAACTGCTTTCTCCTGATTCCGTTTTTTTGGAGAATGGTGTTTAGAGACCAGGATCTGGGAAGTAGTCATGCTTGTTGTTATTGGGGTATCATTGCTTCCAGGCTCTCTCAGAGACAGAGCTAAGACATATGCGCATATGTGTATGCATAGTAACCCATCTTAGACACACATCCATATTTCTCTGTCTCTATCAAATCCTGAGTTTATACTAAAACCTCGGATCCCAATTCAGCACCACAGGGTTCATTCTGGCCTTTTCTGCGAGAACAGGGGCAAGGCTACCAGTGACGTGGGAATGACAGTAACCCCACACTCCAGAAACCTCCCGTCCATCCTACAGCCCCGGGGGCTCATGGACATCCCGCAGGGGTCCACATCATTTAAGCTTCTCCTCTAATGCCGCAACTGAAAATAGGTCACCTTTGTCCTGTGTTGTGACCACAAAGCCAAGGACAGGAAAGAGAAAGCGATCGAATTACAGTCGTCAGTTCTCCAAATGTTATGACTGGCCAGGATTCAGATAAATTAAGATGCATCTACTATGCTGAATTTTGTTTCTAAAATTATACTTTATTGACTTTGGAGTTGTGCTAGTCCGTGGCAACTAATTGCATTTCAGGTGGGAGCGTCGCCTATCATTTGAGTCACCATTCCAATCGGGTGGTTGAAGGAGCTTCCCCAGCGGCTCCACAGTAAAGCATCTCTGCCTGCAGTGCGGTAGACACAGGTTGCATCCCTGGGTCAGCAAGCTCCCCTGGAGGAGGAAACGGCAACCCAGTCTAGTATTCTTGCCTGGAGAGTCCCACAGACAGAGGAGCCTGGGGGGCTACAGTCCGTACGGTCACAGACAGTTGGACAGGACTGAAGCAAGTGTGCACACACACACAGGGTGATTGAAATCCCGAGGTCTACATGGTCTTGTGATGTGATGCCTACTGTATTATGCAAGCTAACCTAAGACTTATCAGTGACAACCTCCCAACAGTGCTAATATTTCCAAAGGCAGGGAGCTCCTCCTCCTTAATAACAGAATAATGCTATTAATAGCATTTACACTGGTTTCCATGAGAGAAATTTTTCCCTAAACACTCAGACTGCTTGTCCTCTCTCTTATTTTTCTCTAGGGAGCTGGGGTCCCTGACCTGATTGGAAAGTCAGGGAAAGAGAACAGGCATGCTCAGCCAGCCCATCCTCCTCCAGCCATCAGAGAGTAGACTTTCTGATCTGCTTCTCCCAGCCCCAAGCCTTCCCAGCCCAGAATCACACTCGAGGTTTGCAAGCTGCAGGATAACTGAAGCTTTAGGGAAGACAAAACTAAAAGACTGTGGATACTGACAATTTCACACAGATTTAAGCCTAAGACCCTGATGCTGGGAAAGATTGAGGGTGGGAGGAGAAAGGGGTGACAGAGGATGAGGTGGTTGGATGGCATCATCAACTCAAAGGACATGCGTTTGCACAAACTCCAAGAGATGGTGAAGGACAGGGAAGGCTGGTGTGCTGCAGCCCATGGGGTCGCAAAGACTCGGACATGACTGAGCACCTGACCAACAATGACGAAGGGAGATTTGGCCTTGCTGAGTCATTACAGCTTTGCACAGATTTGTTTTTCAAAAGGAAGGGCAACAGCCTCTGACCTTGACCCAGTCCAGGCTACAGACACTTAGCAGATGCTCCCTGTCTGTGACAGCCTTAGCAAACCCGGGCGGTGAATGGAGGACACGGAGCCCAAGCCTTAGCGAAGATGTGTGCCTCTGGGAACCAAGCAGATGCTTTTTAGCCAAATATGAGCTGTGTGGGTGGTGGTCATGCCAGCTGCTACAGCTTGACCTTGAGTTATGCAGGCACAGCTGACATTTAAATATACACACCAGTACACCAGGTGAGGCTGAGGCTGGAGGAGACCCTCCTTGACCTTGACCTCAGTGGGTGGAACAGGGTCTGCTTTTAAACTGGAAGGCAGCTGAGCTCTGCGTCTGTTGCAGAGTTAGTTGTAGCTCTAGAATGTGGGTGCTGAGCCTGGGGAGACAGCATTAGATTGGCCGCTGATTTCCTTCTGCACGCACAACCAAAGAAAACACTGGAGGGACTAAATTCTAATCAAGGGTTCCCCACAGGGTCGCGAGCTGGCTCTGGGTGCCTTCATTATGAAAGCTCTGGCTCTGGCTTTTGAATACAGAGAACCAAACCAACTTGCCTGCAGGAAGTGGTAGATTTTCAGTACAAGTAAAAAGAACCAGGATCTCTTCTGAAACTAATGGCTGTCATTTTGTGTGAAGGCAGAGAATCGCTGCAAATCTGAAAGCTAGAAAGGCCAGTGCCTCTAAGAATCTTATTTGCTCAGAAAGTCAAGGAGAAATCAGAGTGACATTAATCAAACAAATAAAAATGGTTTAGGCTTATAGTGAGGACAGGAAAAGTAACAATAAAATAAGGCAGACTGGGAGCATTCAGCTGGAGAGAGATTTTAGAGCTAGGATAAAGAGTGGGATTTTAGGAACAGCCAAAACAGTACTGAAGGAATAACTGAGATCTCGGGGCCAGGAAAGGATACAAACGGGGTAGGAGACGTACCCCCAGGTCTAACGGGAATAGGGGGCTTGTTGCTAATGTGATCTTGGTTGTTAACAGGTCAGAAAGAGTGGATTCCGATAAAATCTGACATCTCTGCCCTCATCCGCTGGGAGGACCACCTTGTAGGGGAGAAGGTGCTTAGCATCAGAGTCTGTGATGAGACCAACTGTGAACCACCATTGACGCTGGGTGGATATTCCAAGTGGTTATAGAAAGTGAACGGATTCGAGAGACACTCACTCTGACCAGCGTGAAACACTCGAAGCAGCCTCCTTAGGTGCTTTTCAAGGGGACACTGTCACTGGGACCAGGACATCCTGCCCTGTGAGGACAAGCTCAGGAACAAGGGCTCTACGAGAAGGTACAGCCAAGACGCCCTGAGCCAGGAGCACAGAAATGCGATCAGGTCCAGCCTGGCTGAAATGCTCGTCCTCTGGGAGCCTGTCCTCCAGTGGAATGACCCACTCAGGAACGGAGTCGTAAGGAGATGAAACTCTGAACAGTGGGTGGCTGTCACAGACCTGGAATCTTTTTATTTCCTTTTGGTCATTCATCAGCTGACAAGGCAGAGGATGGAGGAATATGTTAGAACCAAAGCCACGAGGAACTAGAAGGAGAGAAGGCAATTGGGTTGGGCCCAGGGTTCGAACCTGATGTGCGTGGGGCAAGGAGAGGGAGCCATAGTTTCAATTGCTGGAAGCTCAAGAGGGCCTCAAGAGGAAGAGGACAGTGGAGGGAAACTCAGGCCACTACGCACTGGAGGGTGGACCCCCAAAGGGAGCTGAGCTCTGAGCAGAGAAGCAGAGTAAGTGCTCAAAGTACCAAGGTACGCAAACCAGAGGTCTCCTTATGCAGAGGTGGGCAGAGACTGCAAACAAGCCCCAGAATGGGCCTTAGGCTACAGATGGCAAAGTTTCTGCAAGAAGGCAGCCATGTCCCATGGGAACATGTGGATTCTCCCCAGATGAGATGAACACATGCCGTAACAATGTCTCTAGGCCTACAGATGGCCAACAGACACATCAAACAATGTCCAACATCGAGAATTAGTAGACCAATGCAGATCAAACTACAAGGAGGTACCACCTCACACCGGTCAGAATGGCCATCATCAGAAAGCCTACAAATTATATACATGTGTGTTTCCTGGTGGCTCAGATGGTAAAGAATCCGCCTGCAATGTGGGAGACTCAGGTTCAATCCCTGGGCCTGGAAGATCCCCTTGGAGAAGGGAATGGCTGCCGACTCCAGTATTCTTGCCTAGAGAATCCCATGGACAGAGGAGCCTGATGGGCTACAATCCACTGGGTTGCAAAGAGTCGGAGACGACTGAGTGACTAACACTTTCACTTTCTCTTATAGCTGAATCACTTGCTGTATGCCAGAAACTAGCTCGGCACTGTAATTTAACTATACTTCAAATTCAAAAGTAGATAGTGCCTCAATGGCAGATTTCTTTCAGTTGACTGTAACTCAGAGGTCAAGGACTTGAGCCAATGCTCATAGACTGACAGGCAGCCCGTGGGGTGGGGCAGGGCGGAGAGCAAGGCTCTCTCCATCCCCACCCTTTGCTCAAGTGCTCCGGGCTCCCTGCAAGGCCGAGCACTGGTCTGCCTTGCTCAGGTGGCGGGTATGACATGGGTACACTTTTATTCCAGCCGTTGTAACACCTGGTCTCTCTAAAAAGACTCCCTCGGCCTGCCAAGACCTAAGTGAGCTTTTCAACCGTGGCTGCACATCAGAATCAGGCGGGAAGCCTTGAAGAGGACCTGGCACCTGGTCCCAGCCCAGAGGCCCAGAGTTAACAGGTGTGGGATGCGGCCTCAACGCTAGGAGTTGTACGCAAGCCGCAGGTGTATCCAGAACCTCAGAATGTGACCTCGCCTGGAAATACGGGCTTTGCAGATGTAATTAGTTTACAATCAAGGTGGGAGCACACTGACTCGGCTGGGGGCGCAGTGGCACATCCAGTGAGAGTGTCCTGCGTAAGAGACAGAAAGGGACACACAGAAACCCAGAGAAGTTGGTGTGCAGACAGAAGCAGAGGCTGGAGGAACGGGCCCACAGCCAAGGAACAACAAGGATTCCAGCAACTCCCAGAAGCTGGCAAAAGCAGGGGGTGGTTTCCTTCTCAGAGTCTCTGGAAGGAACCGACCCTGACAGCATCTTGGTTTTGAACTTCCAGCCTCCCAAGCTGTGAGAAAATAAATGTCTGCTCTCTTAAGCCCCTCAGTCTGTGGCACCTTGTTATGGCAGCCCCTGGAAACAAATGCACCAGCTGACCACCCTGCATGGCCAAGCTGGCAACCCCTGCCTTTCCAAAGGAAGAGAGCCCCCCCCCATCCAGCCAGCTGCCCATCTGGGGGTCTGCCCGTCGTCCTGGCAAGAAGGTCCCTGGCAGAGCCGACAGGAATTAGAAGTCAGGAGTGTGACTTTTGGTCTCTCAGTTCTTTGACTTTTAACTCACAAGGACAAAAAGTTTAATTCTAACTTGGATTCCATGAGACTTCCACCTCTTTGAAGTTTGGCTTGCAAGGGGACTTAATCTTCTGGTTTTATGTTATCCCCAGGGACTTCTTAATGAAGAGAGAGTTTATGTTCAAATTGGAGGTGATTTATTTCATTTTTGGAGTATCTTGAGGATGTCACTTGATCATACTGCAGGAGCTCTGATAGGAGTGTCAAACACAGGGCTAGGCCTAACTGAGCACATGACCTTGAGGGGCACGTGACCTGGAGCTGCCTGAACTCAGCTGACTTCTGAGCTATTCGGAGGCAGAGGCTGTGCTGCTAAGCTCCTAAGCGTGTGCTAGTCATCCAGTCTTGTTCAGCTTTTCACAACCCCAGGGACGATAGTCCACCAGGCTCCTCTGTCCATGGAATTCTCCAGGCAAGAATACTGCAGTGGGCTGCCATTCCCTTCTGCAGGGGTCTTCCCAACTCCTGCATTGCAGGCAGAGTTGTTAGCATCTGAGCCGCCAGGGAAGCCCTCCTAAAGTTCCCAAGAGAACCCACAAAAGACCAGTGCCTGGTGTAGGCAGAATAGACCTGCGCTGATGGATTGCTGGTGCCCCCTTCCCGGAGACGGGGCTTGCCCTCCATTGCCCATTGGCTCAGCAGGCGCAGAGGACAATCGGCTGGGGGGAACCCCTCTGTTTTTCCAGAGGAGGGGCTCTCCCAGAGCCCTCCAGACCTCCTGCCCACCCCCAGCAGGACAGCAAGGCCAGTAAGGAACATGCCAGCAGCCAGTACCAGGTGCTGCCTTGAAGCAACTCGTGGGGTGTCTTCTGCACCCGGAGAATCTGTCTCCCCCTCCCTCCACCAGCCCAGCTCGAGGCAGGACAGGGCGAGGCCTGTCAGCCGAACACAGCTCACTCTCTCCCTGCAGGCAGGGAGCAAGCCGGCCATTCCTGAACCTGGCCTCGTCAGTGATGAAGGTGCTATCCAGGCCTCTAGCTGCTGATTGTCTTGTCTTAGTTTATTGTGACTCAGAGGTCAGGTGGGAGGGCGATGCCACTACTGACCCTGAGAGCAAGCACCGCTGACCCCTCCCGAGGGCTGGGCGCAGGGCGCTGAGCCAGGACCCTACAGGATTGCTCAGTATGGCCCTGAGTGTTCGCTGCAGCCTCAGCGAGGAGACTCTCGGTCATGTCCACTCACAGGGAGTACGCAGGGGCCCAGAGAGGCGAGGTCGTGTTACACGGACTGGGGCTGGAAGAGAGGACCCTTGAACCCAAATAGCTTGACCCCCAAGCCCTAAAAGTAATGAGGGAAGAGCACTGTTACCAAAGGGGAAAGATGGGGGGAGGAATAAATTAGGAGCGTGCAATTAACAGATACACACTACTCCATATAAAGCAGATAAACACAGGGAACTGTGCAGCGCAGGGGACTGGGTTCAACAGCTTAACCTACAATCGAAAAGAGTCTGAAAATGAATGGATATGTACACATATACATAGAACTCAATCGCTTTGATGTACAGAAACTGACACAACATTGTAAGGTGACTATACTTCAGTAAAAAATAAATATACATATGCGTGCATGTGTCTGTGTGTGTGTATATATATGCGTGCATATGTACATGTATGTATATATGTGTATGTATATACACACACCTATGCATATACACACATACATACACACATGTACGTGTGCCTGAGTGAACTCCCAGAGTTGGTGATGGACAGGGAGGCCTGGCGTGCTGCGATTCACGGGGTCCCAAAGAGTCGGACGCGACTGAGCAACTGAACTGAACTGAGCTGAACTGGTACATATAAATGAAGGGACTTCCCTGGTAGTCCAGTGGTTAAGACTCCACACTCCCCAGTGCAGGGGGCCTGGGTTCTGTCTCTGGTCAGGGAATTAGATCGCACATGCCCCAACTAAGAGTCTTCCCACCCCGGCTAACAATCCCATGTGCTGCAACGAAGATTGAAGATGCCACGTGCTGCAACTAAGACCCGGCACAGCCAGATAAATAAATTAACACTCTTTTTAAATAAAAAGCATATGTGAAAATACCAAACCTAGGTTGGCAATATATTATACTTAGCATGATAAACCCATTAAGTATGCATGAGTACATATAAACATATATTCATATGTGAGGTCATGAGTATATACTATGAATATGAGTATATACATGTTAATAGGATATTTATGAGTTTCTATATAATCACAAGCCTTGATACGTATGTGTCATATATAGTTAATATATGTGTTGGTGTATGTGTATGTATCCACCAATTTCTCTCACAAGAATTTATAAAAATTAATGCTATATAAGTAGATATGCATAAGGCTGTTTGATGCAGCTTCTTTATAATAACAGAAAACGGAAACAATATGACTATGCAAAGCAACAGCTGATTAAATATATTACAATAAAGTCATGCAAGAGCTAAGGGCTTTTTTTAAAGTCACACGAGTAAGAAAAATGGAAGAGCAGAGAGCAGCGATAAGATCTGAAAGTTGGGAAGGAGAATGGTGAGTAGTGATGACCGGAGGCCTGGCTGCAGTCCCCGGGGTTGCAGAGCCGGACACGACTGAGCAACTGAACAACAGCAGTGACTGACGGCTAAGAAGCCTTAAGCGGACAATGAGGATTCTGGGAACCAAGGAGCAGAGTCCCCCAGAAGCCTAGGAACTGGGGTGAGGGAGGGGTGACGTAGAGCTCAGCCGGGGAGAGCTGAGTGAGGGCTCGGTAAACCCTCCTCTCAGCAGAGGAAATGCCCCTTCCCACCCCTGCCAAGCCTGGAAGTGGACCCTCCGGAGAGAGGGAAGCGAATGGCCTCTGGACGGGGTGGCCAGGCTCCACTGAGGGCAGAGCCCTCCACCAAAGACAGGCACATGAAGCATGTTTATCTCCTGGAGGCTGAGACCCCTTTCTTCCTGCAACTCCAGGCAGGATGTTGGCAGCAGCATCGCCTCCAGAAAGACCGCCAAAGATATTAACATCAGCAATTCCCAAATACACAGCCCAGCCATCCGAAGAAACTGACAAGGTCAGACTGGGATCCAGTTTTGCAAAAGCAACGAACAGGTGACCAGGGAGGGAAGGCTGCTGGGCTTTGTGTGGCTCTCAGGTCACCTCTGCCGCCCTGACCACTAGCAGGGGCCAGTGTGAAGTCTCCACACCGAGCACGAGGAGAGGCGAACAGGGGAGGTGGAACAGACGGAAGGTGCCACAAGCGCCGGGGGGAAGTTGTACCATGTCTAGGGACACAGCCCAGAGCCACGCTGCCGGGGAGCACCAATAAGAGCAAAGCCGGTGGCCCGTTAGACAGGGGACCGCATGGGTGTTGGCGACAAGGCCCCAGCGCTAAAGGGACCAGAGTGCAGAAGAGACGTGGCAAGGAGGTGCTTGCAGGGAAATTCCCTTCAGAGGCAAGAAGGATGCCAAGGGAACAAGTACCCTAACTCAGCGGGCCCAGAGGACAGGGCCAAGAAAGAATTTGGGATTTATGGGGAACAGATTTTTAAAAAGACCTTATTAATTTCAATTCCAAATTGTGACATTCTGCTTTTGCTTTGTAAGGCATCAGTTTGGGGTTTTAGCAACCACATGAAGAACCCTGATTGAAATCATTGGGGCGGGGGCCAGAAACTCTGTCCAGGAACCCTGGGGATGACATGGGTGGGCACAGGCTTGCTAATTATGATCAGGATGGCTGATGGAGCCACTCTTAACCCCAGAGATCTGCCTTATAAAACTCACAGCAAATAATTCAAACAGTGGAAGCCAGGGTAAGAGGCTGTTGTGGGTTCAAGTGTATCCTACCAAAAGATAGGCTGAAGTCCTAAGCCCTGGTACGAATGTATGTGATTTTATTTGGAAATAGGGTCTTTTCAGATGTAATTAAGATGTAAGTTGTTTAGTCGCTAAGTCATGTCCGACTGTGACACCACAGGATGTAGCCCGCCAGGCTCCTCTGTCCATGACATTTTCCAGGCAAGAATACTGGAGTGGGTTGTCATTTCCTTCTCCCAGGGATCTTCCAGGGATCGAACTCAGGTCTCCCACTTGGTAGGCAGATTCTTTACCATTGAACCACCTGGGAAGATTAAGTGAAGGTTATCCAGGACTAAGATAGACCCTTTATCCAACACAACTTAGCATCCTCATAAGAAGAGGGAAAGAGGGACTTCCCTGGAAATCCAGTGGTTAAGACTTTCCCTTCCAGTGTGGGAGGTATGGGTTCAGTCCCTGGTCTGGAAGCGAAGATCCCTTACGCCTCACAGCCAAAAAACCATAACAAAAGCAACAGAAGCAATATTGTAACAACTTCAATAAAGACTTTGAAAATGATCCACATCCAAAAAAAAGTCTTAAACAAAGTAAAGAGGACAAGAGGCGCAGAGACGTACTCAAGAAAGCCAGGTGTCGACAGAGACAGAGATGCGGCGATGCCTCCCTAAACCAAGGAACACCGCGGACGCTGGCGGAGCTGAGAGACGGCCACAGAGCCGGCCCCGGGCCTCCGGAAGGGCCCAACCCTGCTGGCGTCACTGGTCTGGGACTTCTGACATCCGGGCCCGGGAGAGAAGGACTCTGTGGTTTCCAGCCCTCCGGTTTGAGGGGCTAATGCTTCAGCAGCCCCAGGACTCCAAGACAAAGGGGTTCAGAGGTGCACGCAGAACCCAGATTAGAACATCTCCCGACCCACTTCTCTCCTCCTGCCTCTGCTCACCCGGGAGCTCGTTATCAGTAGGAGACAATTTTTCCGGAGACACAAGGATGTAGAGAATTGCATATAAATGGGGCCACGCTCTGGTGTTCCAGCACTGACAAGGCCGTCAGGAGTCAACTATAGATTCCTGGTACTTAAACACAAGACCCAAAGCCCTCCAACCTGGTTTCCAAGATTCAGTACTGGCACCGAGGAAAACAAGACTGTGCTTTCCATTGGAGAGGAAAATCTCTCTGCTCGCGAGCAATTGAAGAAAATGGATGTGGAACCAGATGATACCTATTTCCCAGAGCCCCTTTGCTGCCTCTTAGCTGTGCCGTACCATTCTTCAGTAAAGCAAGATTAGGCTCATTATGGCTGTGTGGTCCCTAAATAGCCACGGGCCTCTGGAATTTGTGTGCCGTGGAGCACAGATTGGTCTTCTTTAAACTTCGTGTTAGTTAGAGACCTCTTATCTGGGCGCAGCATAATTTCTGCCTGTTCCCAATGGGAGACCCTAGAGCTGCGCTGAGCGTGGCCCGGCGCCTCTGCTGTACCGGATCCTGGGGGCTGCTTCCGCCAGCTGCAGTTCCTGGCCGTAGGATGCCGCCAGCACGTGCTCGCTGGGGAACTGGCGTGCTACGCTGTCACTTCAGTCGCGTCCGTCTTTCTGCAACCCCACGGCCTGTAGCCCACCAGGCTCCTCTGTCCATGGGATTCTCCAGGCAAGAATACTGGTGTCTCCAGGGGATCTTCCCAACCCAGGGATCGAACCTGGGTCTCCTGCATTGGCAGGTGGGCGGGTTCTTTAGCTGCTGAGCCATTGGGAAAGCCCCCTGAGGAGCTGGGATGGAAGCTAATTCTGCCAGAGAGGGAAAAAGCCTCCCCAGAGGCACCAAAAACAGAAAGAACTTAATTTTTGCTGAAGCATAGTTGATTTACAAAGTTGTCTTCACGTCTGCTGTACAGCAACGTGTTGGTGGGCATGTAGATTGATGCAGCCACTATGAAAATAGTATGGAGGCTCCTCAGAAAACTAAATATAGCATCCTCATATGATCCAGCAGTCCCGCTCCTGGGCATACATCCAGGCCAAACTCTAAATCAAACGGACACGTGCACCTGTGCGTGCAGAGCAGCACCATTCACAACAGCCAAGAGGCAGAAATGGCCTCAATGCCCATCGGCAGAGGAAAGAGGACAAAGAGGGTGAGCTGCGTGTGCGCACTGAAATACTACCTGGCCATAAAAAGAGGGCAGCAATGCCATTTGCAGCAACCTGGGTGGAGATAGCTGTGAAAAGAAGAGAAAGGCAAAGGAGAAAAGGAAATGGAGAAAAGGAGAAATTCCATCTGAATGCAGAGTTCCAAAGAATAGCCAGGAGAGATAAGAAAGCCTTCCTCAGTGATTAATGCAAACAAATAAAGGAAAACAACACAATGGGAAAGACTAGAGAGCTTTTCAAGGAAATTAGAGATACCAAGGGAACGTTTCAGGCAAAGATGGACACAATAAAGGACAGAAATGGTAGGGACCTAACAGAAGCAGAAGATATTAAGAAGAGGTGGCAAGATTACACAGAACTATACAAAAAAGATCTGCATGACCAAGATAATCAGGATGGTGTGATCACTCACCTAGAGCCAGACATCCTGGAATGTAAAGTCAAGTGGGCCTTATGAAGCATCAGTACAAACAGAGCTAGTGGAGGTGATGGAATTCCAGTTGAGCTATTTCAAATCCTGAAAGATGATGCTGTGAAAGTGCTGCACTCAATATGCCAGCAAATTTGGAAACTCAGCAGTGGCCACAGGACTGGAAAAGGTCAGTTTTCATTCCAATCCCGAAGAAAGGCAATGCCAAAGAATGCTCAAACTATTGCACAATTGCACTCATCTCATACACTAGTAAACTAACCCTCAAAATTCTCCAAGCCAGGCTTCAACGTACCTGAACCGTGAACTTTCAGACGTTTAAGCTGGATTTAGAAAAGACAGAAGAACCAGAGATCATCTGCTGGATCATGGAAAAAGCAAGAGAGTTCCAGAAAAACAAGTACTGCTTTATTGACTATGCCAAAGCCTTTGACTGTGCATATCACAATAAACTGTGGAAAATCCTTTAAGAGACAGGAATACCAGATCACCTAACTTGAATCCTGAGATATCTATATGCAGGCCAAGAAGCAACAGTTAGAACAGGACATGGAACAACAGACTGGTTCCAAATCAGGAAAGGAGTATGTCAAGGCTCTATATTGTCACCCTGCTTATTTAACTTCTATGCAGAGTACATCATGAGAAACCCTGGACTGGATGAATCACAAGCTGGAATCAAGATTGCCGGGAGACATACCAATAACCTCAGATATGCAGATGACACCACCCTTATGGCAGAAAGTGAAGAAGAACTAAAGAGCCTCTTGATGAAAGTGAAAGAGGAGAGTGAAAAAGTTGGCTTGAAATTCAACATTCAGAACACCAAGATCGTGACATCTGGTCCCATCACTTGATGGCAAATAGATGGGGAAACAGTGGAAATAGTAACAGACTTTATTTTTTAAGCTCCAAAATCACTGCAGATGGTGACTGCAGCCATGAAATTAAAAGACACTTGCTCCTTGGAAAACAGTTATGACCAACCTAGACAGCATATTAAAAAGCAGAGACATTACTTTGTCAACAAAGGTCCATCTAGTCAAGACTATGGTTTTTTCCGGTAGTCATGTATGGATATGGGAGTTGGACTATAAAGAAAGCTGAGCACTGAAGAATTGAGGATTTTCAACTGCGGTGTTGGAGAAGACTCTTAAGAGTCCCTTGGACAGCAAGAAGATCCAACCAGTCCATCCTAAAGGAATCAACCCTGAATATTCATTGGAAGGACTGATGTTGAAGCTGAAACTCCAATACTTTGGCCACCTGATGCGAAGAGCTGACTCATTGGAAAAGACCCTGATGCTGGAAAAGATTGAAGGCTGGAGGAGAAGGGGATGACAGAGGATGAGATGGTGGATGGCATCACCAACTGAATGGACATGAGTTCGAATGAGCTCCGGGAGTTGGTGATGGACAGGGAGGCCTGGCGTGCTGCAGTGCATGGGTCGCAAAGAGTTGGACACTGCTGAGTGACTAACACATTGTCTTTGTCCTTTGTCCTAAAATAATCTTAGGACAAACACTGTGTGGCATCACTTATATGTGGAATCCAAAAATCACGGCAAACTAGTGAGTGCGATAGAAAAGAAGCAGACCCCCAGATACAGAGAACAGACCAGGTGCTACCAGTGTGGGGGGGCTGTGCAAGCGTGGGGTGGGAGGTGCAAGCCACTGGGTGTGAGAGGGGCTCAAGGGCATGCTGTGCAGCACGGGGAATACATCCGATGGTTCAGTGCAGTTCAGTTGCTCAGTCGTGTCCGACTCTTAGCGACCCCATGAATTGTAGCACGCCAGGCCTCCCTGTCCATCACCAGCTCCCGGAGTTCACTCAGACTCACACCCATCCAGTCCATGATGCCATCCAGCCATCTCATCCTCTGTTGTCCCCTTCTCCTCCTGCCCCCAATCCCTCCCAGCATCAGTCTTTTCCAAAGAGTCAACTCTTCACATGAGGTGGCCAAAGTACTGGAGTTTCAGCTTTAGCGTCAGTCCTTCCAATGAACACCCAGGACTGATCTCCTTTAGAATGGACTGGTTGGATCTCCTTGCAGTTCAAGGGACTCTCAAGAGTCTTCTCCAACACCACAGTTCAAAAGCACCAATTCTTCAGCACTCAGCTTTCTTCACAGTCCAACTCTCATATCCATACACGACCACTGGAAAAGCCATAGCCTTGACTAGATGGACCTTTGTTGGCAAAGTAATGTCTCTGCTTTTCAATATGCTATCTAGGTTGGTCATAACTTTCCTTCCAAGGAGTAAGTGTCTTTTAATTTCATGGCTGCAATCACCATCTGCAGTGATTTTGGAGCCCCAAAAGATAAAGTCTGACACTGTTTCCCCTGTTTCCCCATCTATTTCCCATGAAGTGATGGGACCAGATGCCATGATCTTCGCTTTCTGAATGTTGAGCTTTAAGCCAACTTTTTCCCTCTCTTCTTACACTTTCAACAAGAGGTTTTTTAGTTCTTCTTCACTTTCTGCCATAAGGATGGTGTCATCTGCATATCTCAGGTTACTGATATGTCTCCTGGCAATCTTGATTCCAGCTTGTGTTTCTTCCAGCCCAGCATTTCTCATGATGTACTCTGCATATAAGTTAAATAAGCAGGGTGACAATATGCAGCCTTGACATACTCTTTTTCCTATTTGGAACCAGTCTGTTCCATGTCCTGTTCTATCTGTTGCTTCCTGACCTGCATATAGGTTTCTCAAGAGGCAGCTTAGGTGGTCTGGTATTCCCTTCTCTTTCAGAATTTTCCACACGTTATTGTGATCCACACAGTCAAAGGCTTTGGCATAGTCAATAATGCAGAAGTAGTTGTTTTTCTGGAACTCTCTTGCTTTTTCGATGATCCAGAGGATGTTGGCAGTTTGATCTCTGGTTCCTCTGCCTTTTCTAAAACCAGCTTGAACATCTGGAAGTTCATGGTTCATGTATTGCTGAAGCCTGGCTTGGAGAATTTTGAGCATTACTTTACTAGCATGTGAGATGAGTGCAGTTGTGCAGTAGTTTGAGCATTCTTTGATATTGCCTTTCTTTGGGATTGGAATGAAAACTGACCTTTTCCAGTCCTGTGGCCACTGCTGAGTTTTCCAAAGTTGCTGGCATATTGAGTGCAGCACTTTCACAGCATCATCTTCCAGGATTTGAAATAGCTCAACTGGAATTTCATCACCTCCACTAGCTTTGTTCGTAGTGATGCTTTCTAAGGCCCACTTGACTTCACATTCCTGGATGTCTGGCTCTAGGTAGTGATCATACCATCATGATTATCTTGGTCATGAAGATCTTTTTTGTACAGTTCTGACAGAATATGGTCCACTGGAGAAGGGAATGGCAAACCACTTCAGTATTCTTGCCTTGAGAACCCCATGAACAGTAGGAAAAGGCAAAATGATAGGATACTGAAAGAGGAACTCCCCAGGTCAGTAGGTGCCCAATATGCTACTGGAGATCAGTGGAGAAGTAACTCCAGAAAGTATGAAGGGATGGAGCCAAAGCAAAAACAATACTCAGCTGTGGCTGTGACTGGTGATAGAAGAAAAGTCCAATGCTGTAATGAGCAATATTGCATAGGAACCTGGAATGTTAGGTCGATGAATCAAGGCAAATTGGAAGTGGTCAAACGAGACGGCAAGAGTGAACATCAACATTCTAGGAATCAGCAAACTAAAATGGACTGGAATGGCTGAATTTAACTCAGATGACCATTATACCTACTACTGTGGGCAGGAATCCCTTAGAAGAAATGGAGTAGCCATCATGGTCAACAAAAGAGTCTGAAATGCAGTACTTGGATGTAATCTCAAAAAATGACAGAATGATCTCTGTTCGTTCCCAAGGCAAACCATTCAATATCCGATGGTTGCTACTAAATCGCTTCAGTCGTGTCCGACTCTGTGCGACCCCATAGACAGCTCCCACCAGGCTCCCCCGTCCCTGGGATTCTCCAGGCAAGAATACTGAAGTGGGTTGCCATTTCCTTCTCCAATGCATGAAAGTGAAAAGTGAAAGTGAAGTTGCTCAGTCATGTCCAACTCTTCGAGACCCAATGGACTGCAGCCCACCAGGCTCCTCCATCCATGGGATTTTCCAGGCAAGAGTACTGGAGTGGGGTGCCATTGCCTTCTCCGATCCGATGGTTAGTAACAATTAAAAATTAAAAGTAGCCTCTAAAATTTGTATAAAAGTTTTTTAAATTAAAAATGAAATGACCTTAGGAGCTCTGAGAAAAGAACTAGGGCTGAGAGGGAGGGAGAAGAAAATCAGGGAGAGTCAGAGCAGCGGAGTGGGTGCTATGTGCTAGACCCACGGTGTTTTTCCTGTGTTACCTTGGAATTTCAGGAAAGGCCTCATTCCTGAGGACTGTAGGAAATAACCAACTTCAGGTTCTGATATAGAGAATAAGACACATCTCCCCGGGGACCTGCCCTGAGTTGACCCAGCCGGCTCCGTGATCCTCAAAATCCCACTAGCAGGCTGTCTCGGCAGAGACGGGAGCTCACGGGAGACCGTAGGTAGCACAGGAGCAGAGCTGGCCGCTAGGGAGGGGGTGTAAGGCATTTCTCCTGACCCCGACACCCAAACATCCCTGAGACGCCCCTCTTTAGAGCCTTCAGGAGGAGAGGGCAAGAGATTCTTCCTGCAATCTTAACACCCAAATAAATTCTAGGTAAGTGGAAGTGAGTCACTCAGTCGTGTCTGACTCTTTGCGACTCCATGGACTATACAGCCCATGGAATTCTCCAGGCCAGAATACTGGAATGGGTAGCCTTTCTCTTCTCCAGAGGAATCTTCCCAACCCAGGGATCGAACCCAGGTCACCCACATTGCAGGCGGATTCTTTACCAGCTGAGCCACAAGAGAAGCCCAAGAATACTAAAATAGGTAGCCTATCCCTTCTCCAGCGGATCTTCCTGACCCAGGAATCGAACCAGGACCTCCTGCATTGCAGGCGGATTCTTTACCAACTGAGTTATCAGGGAAGCCCAATTCTAGGTGTGTGGCATGCAGTGTGGTAGCCACTGGCCGTGTGTGGCTATTTAAATCTAAATTAATTAAAAGTAAATAAGAGTAAAGACTCATTTGGGTTTCCGTGATGGCTCGGTGGGTAAACAACCTGCCTGCAAGGCAGGAGACACTGGAGACGTGGGTTTGATCCCTGGGTCAGGAGGACCCCCTGGAGGAGGAAATGGCAACCCACTCGAGTACTCTTTCCTGAAAATTCCCATAAACAGAGGAGCCTGGGCTGGCTACAGTTCAAAAGGTCACAAAGAGTTGGACATGACTGATCGACTAAAGACTCATTTATTCAATCATATTAGCCCCATTTCAAGTGCTCTAGAGCCCTATATGTTTAGTGCCTACCACTGGACAACACAGACCATATTAATCATCCTGGAAAGTTGTTGAACAAGGCTGCTTTAAATGGTTCAAGAGTTTAAATGTAAAAACTTACCCTATTAAAACACTAGAAGAAAAATTAACACAAATTTTATAATCTTGAAATCAGGAATTCCCTGGCAGTTACATGGTTAAGACTCTGAGTTTCCACTGGAAGGGGGCAAGTGTTCAATCCTTGATCAGGGAACTAAGACCCCACAGGCTGTGCAGAGTGGCAAAAAAAAAAAAAATGCAAGAAGAAGTATCTAAATTCAACCCTAAAACCTAGAGACTGGAGAAAAATGGCTCTAATTGCTAAGTAAAAACTTAAAATGTTCTCTGCGTGAAAAATAACCTCATAAACCAACATTATTGAAAAACCAGAGAAAGATTTATAATCCTTAAGCAGATAAAGAGCTAATTTCCTTAATAAAATAATAAAAGACAAATACCCAGTAGAATAAGGGCCAGGCATTTCACAGAACCAAAGATATAAATGGCCAACAAATATGTGAAAAGATGTTTAACCTCACTCATAATGAAGGAAATGCAAATTAAATAATGAAGCCATTATTAAATAATGGAGAAGCCCACGTTTCAACTATCATCGGCAAAAAATTTTAAAGTTTGCATGCATTGTGAGCTAGAGTGTAGTGGGTTCATACATTGTCAGCAGAAGAA
The DNA here is from genome assembly GCF_001704415.2 of Capra hircus. Classification (NCBI taxonomy): domain Eukaryota; kingdom Metazoa; phylum Chordata; class Mammalia; order Artiodactyla; family Bovidae; genus Capra; species Capra hircus. The sequence goes on along the minus strand of NC_030810.1, from coordinate 5,753,967 downwards.
TAAAATAGAGCAACCTCTTTGGAGGCTGTTCGTCAGTGGAAATCTAAATTTAAAATGCATGTTACCTTTGACCTAGTATTTCCATCTTTAAAAATGTACCCTACAGATAACCTTGCTAATGTGCACAGAGTTATGTGCACAAAATGGTCAGTTGCAGCATTATTTATTACAGCAAAACAAACCTGAGTATCTATCAAATGGCTTATTAAACAGTCTAAATCATGCTATCGTCATACAGCGAGGTACCGCAGCACCTGTTAAAACCTGTGCTGATACACTACCGTGTTTCAGATGTACAACGAACAAGGACCTCTGCTCAATGTTACATGGCAGCCGGGGTGGGAGCAGAGTTTGGAGGAGAATGGGTACATGTGTATGTATGGCTGTGTCCCTTTGCTGCCCAACCGAAACTATCACACTGTTAATCAGCTATACTCCAATACAAAATTGAAAGTTTTTTTTAAGAGGTTAAAAACAAACAACCACCCCCAAAGAAACCCATGTGCTGATAAAGATCCCCAAGATACATAGTTAGGATCACGGTATGATCCTAGTTTGGTTCGGCTTGAAGATATTCAGAATATACATATAGATGCATATATGCGAATACGCACAGACACAAGAGTACACAAGAATCTGCTAATAATTACTCTCAATGAAACTAGTAGAGGAGGCGGAGTTGTGTTTTTCTCTTTCAACCTTTTGCGGCTGTTTTCTCATTTGCATTCGTTTACATTAAAAAGGACATCATTTCAAAACTTGATAAAAGTTCTGCACAAATGGAAAATAGTCATCACTTTCCAGCTAAAGTCAATTCCGGAGAGGTGGTATTTACCCGAGTCGTGCAGACAAAGGGACCAGGGTGAGCTTCGAGGCTGTGAGCCAAGCTCAGCCCCAACACACGCTAAAAGCAGGGGCACCCAGTTCTGCCCTCTTGGTGTCAAAAGGCCAGGCTAGGGATCACCTGACTCCACTTAGGAACACTCAGCAGGCTCTGACAGACAAGGGTCTGGTTCCAGGGGATTTTGTCATCGAGAGCAAATCAGCTGGCATCCCAGAGAGAGAAACGGCCGACCAGGGTAAAGCTGTGGAAAAGTGAAATTGGTCTTGGCTCTGGGCTCCACGGAGGATTTTTCCATTAACCGGAGGTGAGCCCAGGTGCGAGGTTAGTGGAAAGAAGCAAAAGAGGCCGTCGAGGACTAAGGGGACAGTTTACACAGCAGGGAGGGCGCGGTGCCTGTGGTAAGTGGATGCTCTTTTATGAAACAGAACCCCTGGCGTGGCAGGGAAGGCCTCTTGTGGGTCTGGAAACTCAGCCTGGAGGGGACAAACAGGCTGGAGAGAGGCACTGCCAAGGATGGAAGCAGACCAGCACAAGCCTTGCTTTGTTCTCTGCAGAAACAATGAAACGTCAATAAAAGGAGAATGTCTAAATTTTTCACATTCCTTAACATCCCACTCCTCTAAACTAACTCCTTCGATTTTGACATCCCCTTTTTCTCTCTTCCTGCACATGGATTCAAAAGTTTCACATTTCTAACTAAAACCTATACAAAACGTATCATTTTCCCTTTTCGAACCATATGATAGAAAAACGTATTTTCCACATCTCTGTGTTGCACTAGTTGACATCCTGTCCTACTGGTGCCTAGTTACACTGTGGGATACTTCTGATGTTTTAGAAATAATTGTTACTTGAGTGTACTTGCTTTACAAAGTTGTGTTAGCTTCTGCTGTATGGCAGAGTGGATCACCTATACACACACGTATAACCCCCTCTGTTTTGGATTTCCTTCCCATCGCGGTCTCTACGGAACGCTGAGTAGAGTTCTCTGCGCTCTACAGTAGGTTCTCATTAGTCAGCTGTTTTACACGCAGCAGTGTATAGGAGTCAGCCCCGATCTCTCAATTCATCCCACGCCTCTTCCCCACTCTGTATCCATGTTTTTCCTTTGTCTGTGGTTCTATTACTGCTTTGCAAATAAGTTAATACAGCATGTTTCTAGATTCCACATATATGTGTAAATATATGATATTTGTTTTTTCCTTTCTGACTTCCTTCTGTACGACAGTCTCGAGGTCCATCCACGTCTCTACAAATGACCCAGTTTTGTTCCTTTGATAGGCTGAGTAATGTTCCATCATATTATACATATACGCCACGTCTTTATCCACACGGCTGCCCATGGACATTTAGGTGGCTTCCACATCCTGGCTGTGGGAAAGAGTGCTGCAATGGATATTGGGGTGCATGCATCCTTCGGAACCACGGTTTTCTCTGGGTACAAGCCCAGTAGTGGGATTGCTGGGTCATATGGCGGTATACTTCTGATTTCAGGACCTGAAAGATACTACTCCAGTGAACGTCTTCAATGTACACAGCTTTCCCCCTCCTATTAAACTACTTCCTAAAAATATTCAGGACTGAAATGACAAGACGAAAGACACAACATTTTTGCAACGTGTTGCCTCATTGCTTTCCAGGAGGGATATGACAGTATTCAGTGCCTGTAAGGTGCTGACAGGGATGGAACCACAAAGCCAGGAGGATAGTAGCTGTCTCACATAGGGCTGCTGTCATAAAATACCATAGACTAGGTGGCTTGAGAAACAGAAGCACTTCTCACAGTTGAAGAGGCTAAAAGTCGGAGATCACAGGGCCAGCATGGTTGAGTTCTGGTGAGAGCTCTTTTCTTGCCTTGATGATGGCCACTTTTTTTCTGTGTCCATATACAGTGGAGAGAGGTGGGCAGGATCTCCCCATCTCTTATAAGACCACCAATCCTTTTGGATTAGGACTGCACCCTTATGACCTCATTTAACCCTGAACTTCCTAAAAGCCTTATCTACAGATACAGATGCAGTGGGAATTAGGGCTTCAGCATATGAATTTTGGGGTAGCATCAGACTTGCCCACTAAGGAAGTTCCTGGACCATTTGAGCCCAGCTCCATCTAAGGATATATGACCACAACAGCCCTTTCTCTGGAGAAAAGCCAGAGTATCATGTGTGAGAAGAAACCAAGGGCTCTCCACCTTTAACAGAGCTTTAGGGACAGACCACGAAACAGAGACGGGGAAGGCTAGATTTCCATACTGAAGCCTGGAAACTGATTCCAACCTGCTTTGTTTGTGATAGACGATCATCGGACGCGAGTTCAGCTGAAGCAAATTGGGAACGAGCTTTCTACATTCCAGACTGAACCTGACTCTCAACAATCCGCGCTCAGGTTCTCCCATCTCCAATCTTTTCAGACCTTAGGTTGATCTGATACCACCACCAGGGAGAGCGTCATGAAGACAAGGGTGTTTGGTTAGAGAATTTCTAAAAGCCTTATTGGCCTCCAGAGAGCTCCAGCATCTTGGAGACAGGTGATACAAGAGCTTGGGCTGAACTCAGAGGAGTCAGCTTCACAAAGATTAGTTCACATTACATCAGCTTTCCCGGACTCCGCCCAGTTCAGTCCCCATGCACCAACCCTGCCCCTCCATCATCACGATAAAACATCCCACACAAGCAGGCAGGATGAAGTGTGCTGCAGAGGTGCCCCTTACCGCCTCCCATCCCCTGCTGAACCCTCCGTATATCCTGGCCAGTCAGCACTGGGCTGCACTGCGTGGATCATTTTGGCCACCGGAGTTCTTCTGCCCCTAAATCCAGAACTGATAGACTACATGAACAAAATGCAGGGCCAGGAAGCCACTCCTGCCCCATCCACACCCCCGCACCTGTAGGGACCCTGAGCGACGCTGCGTCGTCCCCGACCCAGTCTCAACGCTCCCTCCATCCAGGAAAGGAATCCACATCTGGGCCCCACCTGCGAGCTCGTAATGCGGGATTCACTGACTTCCATGGAAAGAAAAGAACACGTCATGTAGTGAAACAGAATGCAATTTCCCCATTAGCCATGTTAATTTTCTCTCTAGATTTTAGACCAAATTATTTATCGCTGAGCCTCTCACTCTCCCCCTCTCTTCCCACAGAGCCTTGAAATCACCTTCTACCATCCAAGGCTTTTTAACTATTCTTCTGCAAACACTTGCTTCCTCTCTTTCAAACAAATAACCCAGTCCTCTGCCAAAACTCGGCCAGATTCTGCTCCTTGAGCCTAGACCTTCCACTCATCTTTCCCATGACGGTCAAGGTCAAAGGGAAGGTCAGGGGTTCCAGGGTAATCAATACATGGACCTGGAAGAAGGGAAAACAGAAATCTGGCCTGGACAATTGGCCCAAAGAAGACACTGAAGCTGATATCAAGCGTACTTCATCTCAAGTCCCCTGGAGCGACACTTGAAATGAGTTAATCAGTGATGAGAGAGTATTTGCTTACCTCCATCCCTGCCGATGGCGCTGAGACGGAAGTGGCTCAGTTTTGTTTACCATCATGTCCCAAATCTCCAGGGCACTGACTGCCTCGCACAGAGCAGGCACCCAGTAAACGCTAGCTGGTTGACCAGTCCCAGTCTATGCTGACCCCAGCAGAGTCTATGCTGACCCCAGCAGAGTCTATGCATGTATGTGTCTTCAAAATGAAACAAGATTTCAGAGGGCACACGTAACCGAATTCAGATGTATTTCGAGTTTGAAAACAAATGTAAAAGGGCCTTAAACATTATAACTGTGTGTCGTGCTCTTTAGTTCAGTCATGTCTGACTCTTTGGGATCCCATGAACTATAGCCCACCAGGTTCCTCTGTCATAGGATTTTCCAGGTGAGTACTGGAGTGGGTTGCCATTTCCTATTCCAAGAATAACATAATTGCATATGTGTAATTTGAATTAATAGCTGATGTTACTAATAAGATTGCCGGTGTTACTACTAAGGTTCCCAGAAACATAATCATAATACTGTATGCAGCATGTGTTTTAGTGGCTCCATTTTACAGATGGGGACACCAAGCCCCAACGACAGTAATGAATTCACCCAAGTCATGCGGTTAACAGTAGCCATGGTTTGAATCACGTGGACTGGTATTGCAGGTTCTGTTTGCAGTTAGATGGAGTGGCTCCCTCGGTAGATCGCTGGACCAGACACTTGGTCCCACCGCTCCCTCTGCTCTGGGTGACTTGAAGCTAGCTTCAAGCCTCTGTTTTCTCATCCATAATTAAGAGCCATCTGGAGGTGCTGTGCAAGGGTCTGGCATGGGGACATCACAAGCACAGGACTGGTTGAGCTGAGCATCACTTCCAGGAAGGGTGGCTTGGCAGAGAGCAAGCCAGCCCGTGGTCCAGTCCTCTGGCAAGGCGGAGGTGGGTGAACTGCCCAGCCCAGAGCTGCAGCCAGAAGCCAAGGATCATGAGGTCCCACTCCAGGTCTCGGGGGAAGAACTGGCTAGAAGACCCAGCTCCCCCTGCTTAGGATAGGTCACGCTGTGAAGCTGGCACTGACTGTGTGCCTCTAGTGATCAGGAAGGTGATAAGTGGGCTGACGGCCCAGCAGGCACTTTGGAGTCCCAGAGAAGTTAGCTTTCTGAGGGAAAGACAAAGGGGTGGCATTCATGTCTCAGAAACTTCTAGAAGCTTCTTTGGATTTTACAAATACTGTGAGCTTCCAAAAACAGGTCTCCAGTCTAAAATACTTCAGAGAGGAGCTTAATTGCCAGGATTAGAACAGCAACCACAAAACGTTTCCATTTACAGCTGTGAAGTTGAAAGACCCCATTTCCATAACCATCTTGGTTAACCAGAGATTTTTAAATTGTACTTATTTTTGTTTTTGGCTGTGCTGGGTCTACGTCACTGCACAGGCTTTCTCTAGCTGTGGCAAGAGGGGGCCACCCTGCGTGGCAGCATGCAGGCTTCTCATCGTGGGGACCCCGCTTGCTGGGAACCACAGGCTCCAGCGCACACGGGCTCCAGGAGTCGCAGCACATGGTCTCGGGGGTTGAGACTTCTGGCTGCAGAGCAGGCTCAGTGGCTGCGGTGCCTGGGCTTGGTTGCTCCTCGGCATGGGGGATCTTCCAGGGTCAGGACTACGAACTCGTGTCCTCTGCCTCGGCAGGCAGATTCTTGACCATTGAGCCACCAGGGACGCCCAACCAGAGAGTTTTGATGAACCAGGTGCACTACAGGCTGACTACACTACATGAGATCAGCAGATGAGAGCGACGGCTTCACCTGGACCTTCTAAGCGCAGGATCTCGGGCCTCACCTGAGATCTACTGAATCGGGACCTGCAGTTTCAATGAGACTTTAGGTGATCTACAATGGAGAAGGGAATGGCAACCCACTCCAGTATTCTCATGTGGAGAACTCCATGGACAGAGGAACCTGGCAGGCTACAGTCCGTGGGGTCACAAAGAGTCGGACACGACTGAGCGACTCTCTCTCTCTCTCTCTCTCTCTCACACACACACACACACACACACACACACAGAGGTCACCTGTGTGCACATTAAAATTTGAGAGGCACTGGCCTATAGTCCTCTGGTCCATCTGACGTTTTTCAAACAAGGAAACGGAAGCCCGGGAGAGGAAGTCTTTACTCCAGGTGACAGGAAAGTCGTAGCTGTGGCAAAGGAGTCCCCCTGACCCCCACAGCCAACTGAGGCTCATCTCTGCTCCTTCTTCTGCCCCAGCCCCACCCCCCAGCTATCTGACTCTCTTCTCCATCCTATAGCCCCAGAGATGGGGAGAGTACGGGCCAGCTGTGTGGTCTCTTCCAGCAGCAGACAGCCAGGGCCACATGGCACTCCTGTGAGAGAACTGAGCTGGGGGATGCATGCTTCCTGGAGCACACAGCTTGGGAAGAAGGGTGTGGGGACCACAGCTGGTACCCTTCCTTACACCCTAGGCACACCTTCCAAACCCACACATGGATTTTTCCCTGTGGGAACCTGAGATCTCTTGGACTACAGAAATGAGCTAGGTTCAAAACCTCAGGGAATTGATGCCTCAGAGGAGAGCCCTTCGTGAATGAATCAGTGGATGCCAGTACCGGGGCTTCCGTATCTGTCGGAGATGAGACCACTGTGGGGTGACCCCCGTGTGTTCTTCCAGAGGGCCTGGGAGATGGGGGCCCAGTTGCCTCCAGCAACACCCTTCTCAGGAGCCCATCCTAAGTGGGCGTGCTTCCCATCCTTATCATATTTCCCAACCCCTCCTCCTGAGGCTTCCTGAGGTCGCCTCCCAAATCAACCCCGCGCCCTCGAACCCTCTCAGAGTCGGCTTCTGAAGGAATCCAACTGGAAGGAACCGAGAAGCTCAAAGCACTGTAGGGCGGTGGGTTCCGGTTTCCTCCAGAGCTTTGCTTCTCTGAATAAGGGATGCAGGTTTGGGGCAGAGCTGAACTGCAGTGGAGAAGACGGACCAGGGCTGGCTAACGATACTCCAAGATACTTCTCTTTTTACTTTCCTGGAATAACCCAGGAAGGACATCCACTAACTGTTACATCCACTAACTACTCAGTGAATATTGGTTTGATGAACACCACATTATTCTCCTTCCAAGCCACTGACAAAGCTCTACCCAGCTTTGTGTGATATTCAATAAGTTTTCTTTATTATCATTACATAACTGCTTCAGAGACTTTGTTGGTACAATATAACTGATGAAACTGAGAAATGAGTTGCCTGAGGTTGGTGAATACTGTTAGAATATTTATAAAATTCCTGCGCACTCAGCCCCATGGGCCTCAAAATAAGGGCTCTGTATTCACTGTGCTACTCCTTTACTATGTATTCATAGGATGCCCACAGAATTGCCGTGGCTACAAGGGAGTCCAGAGTAAGGATGCCCTGGCACTTTCTCAGGATTTCCCCTGCTCTCTTACTACTAAATTTCTGCTGTTGACCCACTTGGGTAGCTAGAAGGCAGCTGTGCAAACAACATTTTTCAGATTTTCTTCAAGCAAGAGAAAGGTCAATGGGATAAGATGATTAATTTTTTTAATTAGGAAAAAAAAAAAAAGTCTACTGTTAAGGCAGTACCTTCCAGAAACCCCTCTAAAACTAGGCAGGATCCTCTGAAATTTGCTCAGGGCTCAGCAAACTCTTCCTGCAAAGGGCCCAGCAGTATTTTAGACTTTATAGACCTCGGGGTCTCTGTCATGACTAGTCAACTCTTTGTTGTGAAAGCAAGCAGCCAGTGACAATGGGCAAACACAGGGGCACGTGTGTGCTAATAAAACTTTATTTAGACACCAAAATTTGGATTTTATTTATTTCCAAATGTTACAAACCGGTCTTCTTTTGACTTTTAAAATATCACTTAAATATGGTTTTTCCAATAGCCACGTATGGATGTGAAAGTCGCATCATAAAGAAGGCTGAGCACTGAAGAATTGATGCTTTTGAACTGTGGTGCTGGAGAAGACTCTTGAAAATCCCCTGGACAGCAAGGACATCAAAAAAGTCATCCTAAAAGAAATCAACTGAATATTCATTGGAAGCATTGATGCTGAAGCTGAAGCTCCAATACTTTGGCCACCTGATGGAGAGAGCCAACTCATTAGAAAAGACCCTGATGCTGGGAAAGACTGAAGGCAGGAGGAGAAGGGGACAACAGAGGATGAGATGGTTGGATGGCGTCACTGACTCCATGGACATGAGTTTGAGCAAACCCCAGGAGATGGTGAAGGACAGCGAAGCCTGGTGAGCTACAGTGCATGGGGTCACAAAGAGTTGGACATGACTTAGCAACTGAACAACAAGAATAACACTGATGTGTCTTGCATATTAACTAACTCCACTGCCCTGAAGTGAGTCTAATGGGGAACCTTGCCTATTACCTATTAAAAAGCATATTTAAAAAGTGGAGCCTGTGTTGGGGGTGAAGGAGAACCCCACATACTCACTTCCCACCCCCTTGGCAAGCAGGCTTCCTGAGGGAGCCCCAAGGAACACAGCTTGGTGAGCACTGTCCTAAGAAGAGGGAGTGAGTCTGAGCACATGGCCACCGCTGCTTTTCCGAAGGCAGCCTCGTGTTCCTGGGATTCACGCAGAAAGCTGGCAGGCGTGCGGGATGCCGGATACCCTGGACCCCACCTGGGCACATGACTCCCCTGCAGGACGGGCTCACACCAGGCGCAGAGGTGACACGCGCGAAGGGATGGCTGTCAGGCGGCGTGTTGAGCTGGGTAGGTCACAGCTTAGAAAAGCATCTGCTGCTAAGTCACTTCAGTCGTGTCCGACTCTGTGCAACCCCATAGACGGCAGCCCAGCAGGCTCCCCCGTCCCTGGGATTCTCCAGGCAAGAGCACTGGAGTGGGTTGCCATTTCCTTCTCCAATGCATGAAAGTGAAAAGTGAAAGTGACATCACTCAGTTGTGTCTGACTCTTCGCGACCTCATGAACTGCAGCCTACCAGGCTGCTCCATCCATGGGATTTTCCAGGCAAGAGTGCTGGAGTGACTTGTCATTGCCTTCTCCAAGTAAAGCATCAATCCATGTCGAAACATGGAGTCTGGTGAGAACAGAACAGAGTGAGGTTCGGGCCGGAAACTGCTCTTCTCTTCCACGGAAAGCATGCCCGTTGACCTAGATATGTTTGATAACAGGCTGATCTCTGTGATCACACTGATGAAACATTCCCTTAGTTTTTTTTGTTTTTGTTTTTGTTTTTCATTTGCCAGCGTGGCACCACTTGCAGGATCTTAGTTCCTCAACCAAGGATAGAACCCGGGCTAAGGCAGTGAAAGCGCTGAGTAATAACTACTAGACAGCCAGGGAATTCCCCCCTCGTGTTAGGAGATCTGATATGCTCAGAAGGTATCAACCATGAATTGGCACTTGCTGCGGGCTTGCCATCTACCTCGACGAGGGTTAAGTCATGAGCTGCTGCAGCTGGTGACCTCCAACACCCCTAAAGGAGTTCAGCGTGGAGAGCAGAAATGAGGCCCTCTGTGCTCCAGGAAACTGGCAGGACAGGTCTGTCTTCAGGTAGTTAGATCTTCTCAGGAGCTGATTTTATGAGCCCAATTCTCGTAGCTCCTCATATCTAGAAAAGCACTGAAATCCTTCATGGTGATGACTGTTTCTCGCGACTAAGAGAAGTTTCATGAGACCAGGAGAAAACGTCCACAAAAATATGTGCTTGGCTGCATGGACCCCGCCTCACCAAAATCACATACATATTGTTCATCCCTCTGCCTCTTTGGAGCAGTCTCTCAGAGCCGTCTGAGCTGTTGTTTCCCGGGCAGCACTCCTCATATTGCCCCAAATGCAACTTCACTCGCAATTCTCATGTTGCGCATTTTTTTTAGTTGACAAAGGGAAGGCGCGTGTGCTCACACTCAGAAAACTGGGCTTCACACTCTGGGTGTTGAGTCTGGCTGTGGCCTTGGGCAGTCACCTCCTGCCTGACCCTCGGGCCTCTTTGGTAGACAGCATTCGCTTCCCTGCTATATCTTAAGAGGTTAAATAAGATGACGTTGACAGGTGCCCAGCCAAGGACTTAGCAACCAGTTGATAAATATTTAAGCTGAATCTATATTTGGAAACCAAGTGAAAATTGAAGAAGAGAAAAGCAGTCCTTCTGGGGGGCTGTTGCTTTGTGTATATTCAGAGGGGACAGCAAAGGGCACAGTTTGCCAACTGGATTCAACCCTAAAGTTTAGCAGAACTCCTGAAGATATTATAGCAAATAATCTATAAAACAAACAAACGCAAAGCACGAGTGCAAAGACGCTTGCGCAAATACATGGCAAATGTGATGAGAGAAAAAAGAGTTGGTAAACATTACGGAAACCCTCCTTGCAGACGCCTGAACAGATCCTTTCTAAATCCGTTACTTAGTTTTCATATGATCCAGGGTAAGATTATATAATTTCAAAACTGTCTGTAAACTACTCATTTTCATCTGATTTCTCAGTGTCTAATTTGTTCATCAGCCACAGCTATGTGTATAAAACCAGCTTTTTAATCAGCTCACAGAGTGTACAGAAGCACATTAATCTTCCACTTTATGGGAAAAAGAATTCTTGTACTCAGAATTATTATGCATTTTGCACTCAGGTGCACAGAGGAATGATTTACACACGTGTGTTAGCTTGTGCCTCTAGAAACATCCAGTTTAAAACCTGCTGCATACCCAAGCTCGGCGTCCTGCATTCTCACACCCCCAGGAGCTGACATGAACACGGAACAGTTTTCTGTGAGGCACATGCAGAAGACGGCTGGAGCAGGTTGCTAGGAGAATGAGGCTTCTTAGCCTTTCATCTTCATTTGGAAAAAAAGAGAAGAAACAGCAACTGGCTCGGTGGGAAAATTCTAGGGACACAGCTCTTGGGCGACAGTTTTCCTAGCAGGCAAGGGGAAGGGCATCTCCAGGGAGCCCTGGAGTGTCTGCACTGGGGCCAGCACCACCCTCTGCTCTGGCCGCCCGAGTCTCAGCCACACTGGTTCCCGCCCACCCTGTGTGAGTTCAGGGCTTGGTGACTTTGACAGGGTCAGCCCTGCTCCTGCGTCTGTTTCTAACAAGTAGGGCAGGAAGTGACTTCACCCACGGGGACCTCAGTTTATTGGTGCGTGAAAGGGACTCTGAGGTCCCTTCTGTGGTGTCTATTCCGTGACAATCTGAGACTAGATTTCTCTTTTTTGAATTTTCTTTTGGCTGCACCACACAGCATGTGAGCTCTTAGTTCGCTGACCAGGAATCAAACTGGTGTCCTCTGCTTTGAAAGGAGACTTCTTAACCACTGGACCGCCAGGGAAGTCCCTGAGTCCAGACTCCTAACTGCTTTTCTCTGGCATGAATCTTAGGAGCTGGAATCCTGATCTGGAAACAGACTGAACCTGGTAGAGTTGAGCATCACTCTGACAACCATGAAAAGGGCTTGCCTTGTCTAACAACCCCACATCTGGGTATAAGCCCTGAAGAGAGAAAATTAGGATCTCCAAGAGAGATTTGTTCACTCATGTTCACAGCGGCATTATTCTCTATAGCCAAAAGATGGGAACAACTGAAATGTCAGTCAGTGGATGAATGCATAAAGAAAATGTAATATACATTCACATATATGTATGGATATATTTATTGTTTAGTTGCTAAGTCATGTCTGACTCTTTGCAACCCCATGGACTGCAGCCCACCAGGCTCCTCTGTCCATGGGATTTCCTAAGCAAGAATACTAGAGTGAGTTACCATTTTCTTCTCTTCCATTTTAGATGTAAATAATAAATCACAGAAATATTACCAATATCTGAGACTTTGTCAGTGAGAAAAATCAGATATTTTCCTATCACAAATACCATAAATTTCTTAAAATATTAAGTTTATCAGCAATTCAAAGTTCTGCTTGTAGACTGACTGCTACGCCTTGTAAATTAATATGTTAATAAAGAACATATATTCCTAATAATAACTTGTTAAATATCTTGAAAACTCTAATATAATTGGATTCCCTTCATCATCTTATGCGTTTTATTGAATGGATTTAGAATATTAAATTTAGGTAAACATGAGAAGAGCTCGCAGTGCTTAGATTTACCACGGAAAGGCTGGGTTTTTTGTTTTAGTTGTGAGGGTGGTCACTAAATCTCTGCTGATGTGGATATAGCCGAGGAACAGCCCATGATATATCTCAGTGAAATACGCAAAGCCCGTGTCTATTTCCATTGCGAGGTCAGCATCAATGGTGGACAGATTCAAGGCCTGGCAAGGTATCTGGGTCCTAACGCTGGAGTCTGTGAAGACACTACCTTACGTGGCAAAAGAGATTTTGCAGATGTATTAACGTAAGGATCTGGGGTTGGGGACACTCTCCTGGGTCATCAGTGGGCTCAGTGTAATCACAAGTTCCTTTAAAGAGGGAGGCGGGAGAGTGGGAGAGAAATTCCAAGATGCTATGATGCGGGCTCTGAAGATGGAGAAAGGAGCCATGAGCCAAGGGTGGTAGGTAGTCTCCCGATGATAGACAAGGCTGGGAAACAGACCCTGCCCTGGAGCCTTGAGAAGGCAGGCAGGCCTGCCAACACTTTGACTTTTACCCCATGACACCCGTTTAGGCTTCTGACTGCCAGAACTGCCATAATAAATATGTGCTGTTTTCAGCCAGTAAATTTGGAGTAATTTGTTATAGGAGCATTGGGACTGGAAACACCGTGGAAATGGCAGTCAAGTTATGCTTAGCAGAGACCCAGAGAGAAGGCAGGGGTGGGGCTGGGGGTTTGCTTATGCCTTTGTCCTTGGAAAGGGCTTCTCTCGTGGCTCAGCTAGTAAAGAATCTGTCTGTAATGCAGGAGACCAGGGTTCCATTCCTGGGTTGGGAAGATCCGCTGGAGAAGGGATAGGCCACCCATTCGAGTATTCTTGGGCTTCCCTTGTGGCTCAGCTGGTAAAGAATCCGCCTGCAATGCGGGAGACCTGGGATCAATCTCTGGGTTGGGAAGATTCCCTGGAGAAGGAAAAGGCTACCTACTCCAGTATTCTGGCCTGGAGAATTTCATGGACTGTACAGTCCCTGGAGTCGTTAAGAGTCGGACACGACCGAGCAAGTTTCACTTTCACTTTCACTTTGTCCTCTGAGAAGTAGCATTTCCTTACTGTCTTCACAAACCAGCAAAAATTTCACAGAATAATTGTTCCTTTAAACAAATACTCACACCCACTATCTATGAGGCATTAATATTCTTCTATTTATTCTATTCTATTTGCTGATAAGCTTGGTTTTGCAACCTCTTAAAGAACTGTGGAAGGAAATGGCAACTCACTCCAGTATTCTTGCCTGGAGAATCCCCAAGGACTGAGGAGCCTGGTGGGCTACAGTCCACGGGGTCCCAAAGACTCAGACATGACTGAGGACTAAATACAACACAAAGAATTGTGACTCATAGAATCTCTGAATAACAATTACTCCTTAATTGGAGAAAATATAGTGATTTTTTGTTGTTGTTTTCGGCTTAAAGGGTCATAAACTATCATGGCATCTGGCCCCATCATTTCATGCCAGATAGAAAGGGAAAAACCGGAAGCAGTGATAGATTTTGTTTTCTTGGGCTCCAAACTGACTGCAGACAGTGACTATAGCCATGAAGTGAAAAGACGCTTGCTCCTTGGAAGGAAAGCTATGACAACCCTAGACAGCATGTTAAAAAGCAAAGACATCACCTTGCCCACAAACGTCAAAGCCATGGTTTTTCCAGTAGTCATGTACGGATGTGAGAGGGGGACGATAAAGAAGGCTGAGCGCTGAAGAACTGATGCTTTCAAATGATGGTGATGGAGAAGACTCTTAAGAGGCTTTTGGACAGCAAGGAGAGCAAACCAGTCAGTCCCAAAGGAAAGCAACCCTGAATATTCACTGGAAGTATTAATGCTGAAGCTGAAGCTCCAATACTTTGGCCACCTGATGAGAAGACCCTGATGTTGGGAAACTTTGATGATGAAATGGTTAGATAACATCACCAAGTCAACAGATAATGAGTTTGAGCAAACTCCAGGAGATGGTGGAAGACAGAGGAACCTGAAGTCCATGGGGTCAAAGAGTCAGACACAACTTAGTGACTGGACAACAACAACAACTCTCTTGGTTTGGGGCAGATTCCTTCCTGGTGACTCAGGGCAACTGGGACTGTGAGGAAGGAGCAACTGGTCTCAGGAGCAAGGAGAAGAAAGGTCAGGAGGGACAGCGCCCCATGGAAGAGCCAAGACGCTTTCCGGAAGCATAACACTAGAGGCTCCGCTTCAGTTGACTCTCATCCACCCTGAACTCCGACTTTACCCAGTCCCACTTTCTGCGGCCCCAAGCTTTGCAAGAGTCCTCAAGATCCACGCTGCCAATTGAGTGACAGTTGGAGGCAAAAGACTTGGGTTTCATACAGGAACCATTTGCATTTTCAGCTGGATTTTGAAAATCTAGATAAAAACCATAAATCATCCATTATTAAATTTAAGCTATCCCATAAACATGAAAATCTTTTTTAAACCACCTTGGACTAAATGGTACTACTGTTCACCTTGTTTACTCTGCGTATTAGAAAGATATTCTTTTAACCTTGCCAATAACCTAAAAATATAAGTGCAAAATAAATGAAGTCTTTGAAGGGTGTGTTCATCTGTGTTTCTGTTTTCCATTCCTTTGCAACGGGGCCATGGGTTCCTACGGGGAATTCTGAGCTTGTTAGTGGTAGGGGGCTTAGGTTACACAAATCTCATGAGTTTCAAAGGCTACTTGGCACTGAGGGTGTGGGGGTGGGTAGGTCCAAGGCTGATTCTGGCAAACCAATATTTCTTTTGAAAACCCTGCTAGCTACACATAGGTAGATTCAAAGGCAATTCCTGTTACACCTGACAACCCCAAATAGTCAACAGAAAACGCATACTGGACAGTGGTAGAGTCTATTAACGTGCTATGGGAAGAATATATCATAATGCCTGGAAGCTACAGACATATTACCCTACATGGCAAAGGGGAATCAAGGTTGCATGGAACTGAGGTTACCAATCATACGACCTTGAAATTGGCAAATGAGCCTGGATTATCAGGTGGGATCAATACAGTCATAAAGGTCCTGGGAAGCGGGAGGAGGCAAAGGAGGGGATCAGACTGACATGACGTGAGAACAATTCAACTCACTTTTGCTGACTGTGAAACTGATGGAGGAAGAGGCCACGAGCCAAGGAGTACGGGCAGCCTCCAGAAGCAGGCAAAGGCACAGAAACAGATGCCACAGAAAAGAACGTGACCTCTGATGCCTTGATTTTAGCCTGTTGAGGCCCGTGTCAGACTTCCCGCCTATAGAGCGAGAGGACAGCACATCTGTGTTGTTGGTGGCAGCAACAGAAAGGCCGTGACCTGTCTCGGAAGGTGGGCCGTGGGCACGGATGAGGGCTGCCTGGGACGGCAAGCAGAGCTGATGGAGGAGCTGGAGTCTCTCTCAAGGGGCCTCTTATTTGTTCAACCAAAGAGGGACCAAGAAACAAAAATGTCATGTATTTTCACATATATCATGGTTTGCATACATTGTCACAGGTTCCAATATTCCCTCTCCATTAGTGTCTATTCCTGTAGAACAAGTCACTCCCAAATTTAGTGGCTTACAACAAGAATCACTTACCATCTCTCAGGGTTTCTTTTAGAAATTACTTATTTGGCTGCGTCAGGTCTTCGTTGAGGCGTGCGGGACCTTTGTTGCCACGTGTGGGATCTTTACTTGTTGCACGTGAACTCCCAGTTACGTGTGGCATGTGGGATCTAGTTCTCTGGCCAGGGATGGAACCTGGGCCCCCTGCCTTGGGATTGTGGAATCCTGGCCACTGGACCACTGAGGATGTCCCCGAACTTTCATTTAAATTCAGCTAACATTTATTGAACATCTACTCTGTGCCCAGTAAGATGAGAAGTGAGCGTTTGCAATAGAAGAGGTAATTGCTCATTGGTTAACTTGTTGAATATTCATGAATAAATATTCCAGGACTATGCAGAAGGGAAATGGTCCTGGTCTTCACAGAAATCACAAAGTGATGGGGGAAGCTGTTAATCTGATCAGCATTTATTCTGCACCTGCCATGTGTCAGGCCCTTCAAGGTGCTGGAGATGGAATAGGGAACAAAGCAGATAGGAATGCTGGCCCTCAGAGAGTTTATGTTCTAATGAGGAACACAGAATACACCCATGAGAAGTAAAGAAAGTATGTACTGTATCAGAATGGGGCAAGCATTAAGAGAAATTTAGTTCAGTTCAGTTCAGTCGCTCAGTTGCGTCCAACTCTTTGTGACCCCATGCACTGCAGCACACCAGGCCTCCCTGTCCATCACCAGCTCCCAGAGCTTGCTCAAACCCATGTCCATCGAGTCAATGATGCATCCAGCCATCTCATCCTCTGCCGTCCCCTTCGCCTCCTGCCCTCAATCTTTCCCAGCATCAGGGTCTCTTCAAATGAGTCAGCTCTTCGCATCAGGTAGCCAAAGGACTGGAATTTCAGCATCAACATCAGTCCTTCCAATGGACACTCAGGACTGATATCCTTTAGGATGGACTGGTTTGATCTCCTTGCTGTCCACGGAACTCTCAAGAGTCTTCTGCAACACCACACTTCAAAATCCTCAATTCTTCATCGCTCAGCTTTCTTTATATTCCAACTCTCACATCCATACATGACTACTGGAAAAATCATAGCTTTGACTAGATGAACCTTTGTCAGCAAAGTAATGTCTCTGCTTTTTAATGTGCTGTCTAGGTTGGTCATAACTTTATTGCCAAGGAATCAGCATCTTTTAATTTCATGGCTGCAGTCACTATCTGCAGTGATTTTGGAGCTCCCCCAAAAATAAAGTCTGACACTGTTTCCACTGCTTCCCCATCTGTTTGTCATCAAGTGATGGGACCGGATGCCATGATCTTTGTTTTCTGAATGTTGAGCTTTAAGCCAACTTTTTCACTCTCTTTCACTTTCATCAAGAGGCTTTTTAGTTCTTCACTTTCTGCCATAAGGGTGGTGTCATCTGCATATCTGAGGTTATTGATATTTTTCCTGGAAATCTTGATTCCAGCTTGTGCTTCATCCAGCCCGGCATTTCTCATGATGTACTCTGCATATAAGTTAAATAAGCAGGATGACAATATACAGCCTTGACGTACTCCTTTTCCTATTTGGAACCAATCTGTTGTTCTGTGTCTAGTTCTAACTGTTGCTTCTTAACCTGCATACAGATTTCTCAAGAGACAGGTCAGGTGGTCTGGTATTCCCATTTCTTTCAGAATTTTCCACAGTTTATTGTGATCCACACAGTCAAAGGCTTTGGCACAGTCAATAAAGCAGAAGTAGTTGTTTTTCTGGAACTCTCTTGCTTTTTTGATGATCCAGTGGATGTTTGCAATTTGATCTCTGGTTCCTCTGCCTTTTTTAAAACCAGCTTGAACATCTGGAAGTTCATAGTTCATGTATTGCCAAAGCCTGGCTTGGAGAATTTTGAGCATTACTTTA
The DNA here is from genome assembly GCF_001704415.2 of Capra hircus. NCBI lineage: Eukaryota > Metazoa > Chordata > Mammalia > Artiodactyla > Bovidae > Capra > Capra hircus. The sequence goes on along the minus strand of NC_030810.1, from coordinate 5,736,103 downwards.
CTAGCGTGTGAGATGAATGCAATTGTGCAGTAGTTTGAGCATTCTTTGGCATTGCCTTTCTTTGGGATTGGAATGAAAACTGACCTTTTCCAGTCCTGTGGCCACCGCTGAGTTTTCCAAATTTGCTGGCATATTGAGTACAACACTTTCCCAACATCATCTTTTAGGATTTGAAATAGTTCGACTGGAATTCCATCACCTCCACTAGCTTTGTTCGTAGTGATGCTTCCTAAGGCTCACTTGACTTCACATTCCAGGATGTCTCACTCTGGGTGAGTGACCACACCATTGTGATCATCTGGGTCATGAAGATCCCTTTTGTACAGCTCTTCTGTGTATTCTTGCCACCTCTTCTTAATATCTTCTGCTTCTGTTAGGTCCATACCTAAACTAAGCAAGTGTATTAACTTACTATCATTGCTGTACAAGATTAGCACAAAATGAGTGGTGTAAACAACACAAGTTTATTATTTTATCATTCTGAAGGTAACATGTCAGAAATGAGTTGATAGAACTGGGTTCCTTCTGGAACCATTGGTGGTGATTTAGTCGCTAAGTCATGTCCAATTCTTGCAACTCCATGGACTGTAGTCCGCCAGGCTCCTCTGTCCATGGGATTCTCCAGGCAAGAATACTGGAGGGGGTTGCCATTTCCTCCTCCAGTGGATCTTTCCGACCCAGGAATCGAACCTGGGTCTTCTGCATTGCAGGCACTTTCCCGACTGAGCAATAGCAGGGGAACCATTAGGAGAATTCATTTTCTTGCCTTTTGCTACTTCCAGAGGCCACCTGTGCTATGGCTCATGACTGCTTCATTCTATCTTCAAGGTCAGAAGTCTCCAACTTCTCTCTCTCTCTCTCAAACATGCATCTGTCTTCCTAGCTCCTCCTCTAACTCTGACCCCGATGCCTCCCCTCTTATAAGGTCCCTTGTGATTATATTGGACCCAGAATAATCTCATCTCAACATCATTAATTTCATCCCATCTGCAAAGCCCCTTTTCATCCCATCTGCAAGGCCATGTAAGATAACGTATTTACCCCTTTCAGAGATTAGGATGCGGTCATCTTTGGGGGCCATTATTTTTCCTGCCACATCAAGGAAGGAAGACATGGATTGCTGGGGAAGAAGGATGCCATCTGAGACAGGTTATCAGAGGAGGTGTCCCACATGGCGCCAGTGGTAAAAAATGCAACTGCCAAAGAAGGAGACTCAAGTTTGACCCGTGCATCGGGAAGATCCCCCAGAGTAGGAAGTGGCAACCCACTCAGGTATTCTTGCTTGCAAAATTCCATGGAGAGAGGAGCCTGGGAGGCTATACAGTCCATGGGGTCGCAAAGAGGCAGACATGACTTAGTGACTGAACAACAAGTGCATGTATGGCTTTGGAGACCAGAGGAAGGAGCTGGATTCTGCTCTGAGTGGGACAGGAGTTACTGGAGGGCTCTGAGCAGAGGCTTAAAATGACCTAACTTGGGTTTTATAAAGGTCACCAGGACTGCCTTCTGGAGAATAAACGGTAAGGTACAAGGTAAGAAGCAAGGAGACAAACTGCTAGATTCTTTTTCTAGCAATAACCCAGAGGCAAGAAGAGCGCAGGTTCAGTAGGGTAGGGGCAGTGGGGTGGTGAGAAGCTGGAGATTCTAGGTCTTGGGAGGTCAAGCTGATGCTATTTGGAATGTGGGAAAGAGAGGCACCAAGAATGGTATGAGGTGGTCAGCCCCAGTCGCTCAGTTGTGTCCGACTCTTTTTGACCCCATGGACTGTGGCCTACAAGGCTCCTCTGTTCATGGAATTTTCCAGGTAAGAGTACTGGAGTGTGTTGCCATTTCCTTCTCCAGGGGATCTTCCCCACCCAGGGATTGAGCCAGGGTCCCCCGCATTGCAGGCAGACGCTTTACTGTCCAAGCCATCCATAACTAGGATGGAGAAGATTTCAGGAGGAGCAGAGGACAGGCACAGCAAGAGATCAGCTTGAGACAAGTCTGACTGACATTGTCAGCAAGCATCCAACAGATGCTGAAGAGACGGTTGGATATGAATTTGAGGGTCACTAACTTCACTTTCACTTTTCACTTTCATGCATTGGAGAAGGAAATGGCAACCCACTCCAGTGTTCTTGCTTGGAGAATCCCAGGGATGGTGGAGCCTGATGGGCTGCCGTCTATGGGGTCGCACAGAGTCGGACACAACTGAAGCGGCTTAGCAACAGCAGCAGGGGCAACCTGCGTAAGACCCTTAAGCTGGGAAAGACTGAAGGTGGGAGAAGGGGACAATGACAGAAGATGAGATGGTTGGATGGCATCACCGACTCAATGGACACGAATTTGAGTAAACTCAGGGATTTGGTGATGGACAGGGAGGCCTGGTGTGCTGCAGTCCATGGGGTGGCAAAGAGTTGCTGCAGTCCATGGGGTGGTGGGGCACCACCCCACTGCCCCATCCCTACACGACTGAGCGGCTAAACCGAACTGAACCTGTATAGGGCATTCAAAGTCCAAAGATAGAAATCCCTGCATACAGAAAAGAGAAGAGACACAGAGACTCGGTGGCTCTCTGTATTTAAGAGAATAAGAGGGCTGACAAGCCAGGAAGATAGTAGGAAAGTCTGGTGAATTCGTTGTCCCAGCAGCCAGGAGAAGAGGGGTTCAAGCAGGGAAGGGCTCACTCACTGCTGAAAGGTTAAGAAAGAGGAAGCCACACTGTCCGCATGGGCGTTACCACAGTTACTGCGGATTCGAGGTTAGTCAGAGGCGGACCACGCAGGGAGCCATGAACTGTGCCTCAGTGCACCAGGTACCCCAGAGGGACTGGGGTGAGGGAGCAGGGGGTGAGCAAAGCCTGCGAGGGCTGAAGGGAGACGGCACATTCGTCTGGGAGAATTGTGAGTCCAGAGAGTGTAACTCAAGGATGCTGGATACCAGCTTGCGGAAGTCACACAGGCTGTAACTGAACCAGGCGAAGGTTCAGTGGGCTTTCATCAGGGATGCCGGGCAGCAGAGTCCTATTTCCAAAAGGCCACTTGGAGGGGTGGGGGCAGGGACCAGGCCTGTAGGTGCACACAAACCTGGCCCCGGAGCTCAGCACGTCTGCAACAATCCGGTTTGCCTCAAACTTTTAGGATTAGCCCCCCCTGCACGCTGGGGCCCCTGCAGCAATGCGGTCCGCCCCCTCCCCCTCCCGAATTGACGCGGGGACTGGGGTGGGTGCGCAGCCTGGGGACCGACGCAGAGCAGGCTGCAGTTAAAACAATTTTTTTAAAGAAAAAGGACGCCTAGAGACGCTCCATGGTGTGTCACCGCACCTCGTCGCGTGCCGGTCCAAAGTACACTCGTGGAGTGTAAATGCCCGCACCGTCACGGCTAAGGAGGCTCTTCGCCTTCGGAAAGAAATTTAAGTTTATTATGGAGAAAGCATTCGTGTCACTTTCGCAAAAGGAGACAGAAAGTTTAAAAATGGGGGTGGGGGGAGGCGAGGTAACAAAGCGCGGTCGGGGGCCACGGCGAGCGGCAGAGGCTCCTCCAGCCAGGCAGTTAGAGACGAACAAAAACGCGGGAGGGGTCGCGCACCGCCTCCAGGGTGCCGAGGCGCCGGGACGCGCGCCGGGCAGCGCCGGGACCCGGGGCGAGAGCCGGGGCCGCGCGCGGGGCCGCGAGTCGGAGAGCCCCGCCCCCCGGCCCGGGCCCCGGCCGCGCGTCGGCCCGGGGGCGTCTTGCGCGCCCCCTCCCCGCGGTCCCGGCGGGGCCCCGACGCAGCGCGGACTACAAGTCCCAGGAAGCCCAGAGGCAGGCGCGGGGCGGGGCCTGGCGCAATTCCCCGGGATCTGGCGCGCTGGGAAGCGCCGCGGAGGACGCAGCGGCGGCGGGCGGCGGGCGCGCGGGCGGGCGGGGCGCGGGCGCGGGCGGGGGCGGGGCCGACGTGGGCCGGAGCCCTGCGTGCCAGGGAGGGGGCTGGCCGGGCAGGCGGCGGGCGGCGCTCGGAGCGGGCTCCGCGGCTTGCACGGCGCCTGCGGCTCGGTCCCAGCTCGGCGGGCGGCGCACAGCAGGCTCGGCGCGGGCGGCCCCGGCGCGCCGGGCGGCGCAGGACGCAGCGCGCGGACTTACGCCGCGGCCAGGGAGCCCTGAGCGGCGCGGCCACTGCCCCCGGGCCGGCCCTCGGCCCCGGCGCTCGGAGCGCGGCGGCCGCCTGGGCTTTAATGGCTGCTCGGCGGGGCAGCGCCTAGGGGTGGAAGGCGACTGCGGCACAGGAAGGCGCCCGATCGAGCGTCCTCCGGGGGCCGGCCGCGCCCGCCGCGGCGCGCTCCATGGGGGCCCGCTGACCTGGGGCGCCGGGGCCCGCTCGCTCGCCGGACCGCCCGCCCGCCGGGCGCGCGTCCCGGCCATGAACTGAGTCGGCGGGCCGGCCCCGCGCCTGCTCCGCCCGCTCCTTTCTTCTCGCGCCTCCTCCGCCCGCCGCCCGGCGGGCCCGGCTCCCCGGGGGCTGCGGCGCCCGGAGCTCGGCGGCCCGCGGGCCCCGGGGCGCGGGGCGGCGGCGGCGGCGGCGGGGGGCGCGCGGCTCCGGGCGCGGCGCCTGCACCATGAACTACCAGCAGCAGCTGGCCAACTCGGCTGCCATCCGGGCCGAGATCCAGCGCTTCGAGTCGGTCCACCCCAACATCTACTCCATCTACGAGCTGCTGGAGCGCGTGGAGGAGCCGGTGCTGCAGAACCAAATCCGGGAGCACGTCATCGCCATCGAAGGTGAGGGCCGGGCCGCCGTGGGGCTTCTGGAGGGCGGGCGCGCGCTCGCGCGAGCGTGTGTGTGCGTGCGTGTGTACACACGCGCCGGGCCATGGCACGCGGCTGCCCCGCCGAGTGGGCACTGCGGTGCTTCTCACCCCGCAAGGCCGGGCGAGAGCGGAGGGGGAGGCCGAGAGGGCCGGCGAGCGCGCCGCCAGAGATGGATCGCCGGCGATAATGTGCTAATGGGCTGTAGAGTCTCCGCTGAGAAAGTGACTCTGTGCGGCCGCGTCCTGGGCCACCCGAGTGACCCGGCCCAGCCATAAGCCCCCGGGGCGGCCGGAGCGGTTGGCGCCCCCGGCCCGTGTGACAGGTTACTAGGCCGGGGCCGAGCGTCTTGCTAGACGTTGAAGAGGTCTTTGGAAAAGTGCTGCTGCTGGGGGCGAGGCTCTGGCTGGCAGGTTTCCTCCGCAGGGTAGGGCCAACCCCTTTGGTGTGTTTGCCCATTTCGGGGGCACAGTCAGTGGAGGCAACGGAACTTATACCCAGCGGAGAACCAGCCCCGGGTACCGACAGCACCTCAGGTCCGAGCCACCTGCTTCTGCGCAGAGGCTGGTTTCCTCTACAGTGTTTCCTACCGACATCCTGCATCAGATCAGAAGAACTCTCGCGCGGGGAGGGGGGGCGGTCACTTTCACACGCCTGGCACTGGGATGCCACCCACCCTTCCTGCAGGTCGGGTGAGGCAGAGGGCCTCAGGAGAGGTGCCCGGAGTTCTGCCTCTCTGGGGCCAGTGTTTTCTCTGGATCCCTGTGGTTCTTATTTCTCTGCTACTGAGCTGCCAGCTTATCCCCTTGCTTCCCCCTCTTCTTGCTGTTGTCCAGTGATGGTAAAAGGTCTGAAGGGTGAGTTGTCTGTAATATAGAATTGTCCCAAGCAAGAGTCCCTCTGGCCGCTGTTGGGGAATGCTGAGGATGTTCCCAGGCCTGGCCAGGAGTGTGTCCGAAGCCCAGCTTAGGCATCACCTAGCTTCGGTCCATCTGTAAGCAGGGGGCATTGGCCTTGGGGCCGGGGGGAACTTTGCCTGAGTGCCGTGCAGCCTGCACAGCTCACCTTAGAGTGGCTGGGCTTGACGCCTGGCCGGTTAGATGGAGAAGGCGGTGTCGATGCTCTTGGCATCTGGCGGCCCCATGGACTTGAACTGCGTCCCAGCTCAGCTGCCCGATCGGCGTCCTGTCTCCTTAGGGGACTTGCTAATTCTGGGAAGGATCTGGATGGTGCTCCAGCCTTCTGCAGGCCTGGCTGTCAGAGCACCTGCTGCCCCGCTGGCCATTTAAGATGCTTCCAGTTTCCTCGAGAGGCAGAGGCTCCTGTGTGCCTCTGGCAGGACTTGTGGGAGGCCCTGGGGACCAGTGCAGGGCCGCTGATGCTGGGCAAGCTGGCAGGAATGCCTGCTGATGCTGGGCGAGCTGGCAGGAACGTGCCTCCAGGGTCCGGGCTCCGGCGCGGTGGCCACTCATGTGAAAGGCCCCCTGCTCCTCTCGCTGTTTCCTGGCAGCATCCACGGGAGTCTGATGAAACTCTTAGAAAGCTGGTACCGAGCACTGGATGCCCCTGGCCGAGAGCGCCTAGTCTCCATGCAAAGACCTCATCGGAGCGTCCTTCCTGCTGCCTTGGGTCCATTTCTCGTCTTGAAGCCCAGCTCTGGGGTCTCAGGCGCTCCCCACGCAGCAGTTTGACTTTCTAGCAAGAGAATGTGGTTTCATTCTTCTTTTTTGGAAAAAACAAAAACAAAAATCCATGTGGTTCCTCGATGATGGTTTCTGGTAGCTCAATGTCTGTCTGCCTGTACACACTGAGACTTTAGGCTCCTTCTTGGCTGGAAGCCTTGTCGTTTGTTGATGAGACTCAGAATCAATGATGAATCCTGCTTGGGACTTTGACAAGGCTATTATTTTTTCTGTTAAAAAAAAAAGGGAATGTCTGTGTTGTATCAGGGCTGCGGTTTATTTAACGGGGCTCTAAGAATCATTCAGATATGCCTCCCTTTTTTGTGTTATTAACAATGATTGCACCTGTCATTTGTATAGAAGAACTTTAGCAGGTATGCTCATATTCGTCAGCTCGTTGTGTGGCGGTCCCGACCCTGGGGGAGAATGTGGGCCAGATTAATCTTCTAGAGGATGGAGCTTCAGGGAAGGTTAATGACCTCCTGAACATTTGACTGAGGTCAGAGGTGAGTCTGAACCAAAGGATCCTTGAAACCTAGGTCTGCAGGCTTCCCTGACTCCCCGGCCACCTTCTGCCGCTCCTAATGAAATTCGTTGTTATAATGAACTGTTCCCCCACTCTGTGCCAGCTTTAAGATGCAGTTGTGATTTCTATCTGTGCCATTGATATTTTGGAAGCTGAGAAGATTGATCAATTGTGGCAGGACGACATTTTTCCTGTGACAGGAGAAGTACGCAGAAGCAGTTTGGTGCAGTTGTGTAGGGCATGGGTTATGGGTTCTTCCCTCACCCCAGATGGGGGAGCTTGGCCCTGGGGTATGCAAACTGTAGACGCGTTTGTCAGAGCTCCGTGCCGTAACCAAGCTTGCTCTCCGGAGCATCCCAGTAGCCCTGAGGAGCACACACATATCTGCCCCTGCCTGTGAACCTGGGAGGTGAGGATGGCACCATGGTAAATGTACACCTCCTAGAATTTTAAAGTCTGTGCTCGTCAGAGTCAATTGTTTTAAGAATTGCTTGTCCCAACGAACAGGGAACATCATCTGCATTTTAGAGGATGTCCAGCCAGGCTTTATTTTCTGTCTCGGTAAGTGTATGCACAGAATTGGAGTCAGACTTACAAAGCTACTTGATTGGAGCAATGTGAGCACTTTTCCATGTTAAGAAAAATTTTGAGGATAACGATTTTTCACCTTGGCATAACATTCCAGCATTTGACTGTGTCATAATTTACAGAAACTTTTCCTGTTTTCTAGCACCTTGAAGCATTTTTGTTGTGGAAGAGAGGAGTGGGCTCGTCGAAGGGAAGGAAGTTTCGGCTCATGCTTGTTTTCAAAGTGATTCCCAGAGAGTCTGCATTGGAAAATCTCTTAATGATGGACCAAATTGTATAGATTTTAGTTGAAAGGGCTCGCCAAGAATCCCAACCCTGAGTCGGGTCTGTGACCCTGTTTGAAGGCACAGGAAGTGTGATTTAATGCTTAGTCTTGTTTTGAAACATTGCCGCTGTTAAGTTACTTCAGTCGTGTCCGACTCTGCGCGACCCCATAGATGGCAGCCCACCAGGCTCCTCTGTCCCTAGGATTCTCCAGGCAGGAATACTGGAGTGGGTTGCCATTCACTTGCCAAAAAAGAAGAAAGAGTTTTTCCAAAAATTTACTTGCGGCAGAGATGTATTTTTTCCCTCAAGTATCTGGAGTCTTAAGGAGGCATTGCCTGTTGTTTTCAGATTTACCCCATCCGTTTTCTGGGGTGTCCTCCAGAGGTGTGGCTGGCACCCCAGGTGTCCTCCATGCCTGGAAGTGAACTGGGACCAGCTGTCTCCAGGGTGAGCATCCTGCCTAGGGTCTCCACTCCAGTTCTTCTTGAAAAAGCCCATCTGGAGTTGATGAGGTTGAGGTAAATGCATCAGCTGCCTTTCTTGTTAGATAAAAAAGCTTGCTCTTCCTGCACGGGTAAAGCCTCTATTAGCGATTGCATGTTGTAATTCAGCTTGCCAGCAGCTGAACAGCGATGCGGATGACAACCCAGCCAGCTTATTCAGCCGGCCTACGGCTGAGCCCCTGACTGGTCTCATGCCTCCACACCCACCAGGCAGCAGCTCAGGGGGAACTGAGTGCCCTGCTGGCCCCGTTGGTGGTTTGTGTGGCTTCCTCTGAGGGTTTGGAGAAGTCCCGGCGTTCGACAGAACTGTGCCTGACATGCTGGGTCAGGACACTCACGGGGGGCGTTCAAGGGCAGAGCTCTGGCATGTGGGGGACCTGGGAAGATGGGACAGGGGCCCCCCCTTCCTCCCGTGGTGTAGCCGCTCCGTTGAGCATCGTGTACAGCAGAGAGCTAAGTGCTTGACCTGCATATCTCCATCCGTCTTGTGATGATCCCGTGACGTTGATGCCACCTTTGAGGCCCAGAGGGCTTCCCTCATAGCTCAGTTGGTAAAGAATCCGCCTGCAATATGGGAGATCTGGGTTTGATCCCTGGGTTGGGAAGATCCCCCTGGAGAAGGTTAAGGCTACCCACTCCAGTATTCTGGCCTGGAGAATTCCACGGACTGTATAGTCCATGGGGTTGCAAAGAGTCAGACACGACTGAGCGACTTTCACTCTTTACTTTGAACCAGAAAGGGTAAGAAACTTGCTTGAAAGAGATGAGCAGGGCTGATCATCCTCAGGGCTGACTCTCCAGCCCTTTCTGAGCGAGTGACGGGACTCCTGGTTACTCACAGTTCCTACAAGTCAAATGTACAAACCGTCCGAGCCTGTGCCCCCCACCCCCCCCTTTATCCAAGAGAAGAAGGGTCTGCGGACGTTGCCAGTGGCTGGAGGTCTTATGTTCTCTGTGAAGTTGCTTACCTCAGCAAAACTGTTGTAAGAGCCTGTTTTCCTATGGAAATTTATTTAATCTGGTTGTTGCAGGGTTAGGGAAGAAATACCTTCTCCCTGCCGTTAGGTGAGCATAATTCTTCTTCAATACTATTGACTGTATTCATAATATTTCAGGCTTCATCAAAGTTATAACCATGGGGACTTCTAGTTATTGATATGAGTATCACAGTCTCCTCCTTAAAATTAATTCTCAGGTGGCTGTTTGTCCCTTCCAAATTAAATTTCATACCTTAATGGCTTCTGACCCTTCCAGAATCCAGGCGTCCTTTCCACCTGGCTGGGTCAGCGTGCTCCCGGTCTCCCCCAGGCTCTGTCTCAGCTCTCTGAACAAAGCTCATCTCCTTACACCAGTCCAGCCTGAGGACTGGGGTTTCTTTGAGGAAATCAAGTCGTGCCCATTTTGATCTCCTCAGTGATGCTGTGTGTCATGTCTGGCCCTTGGAGGATGCCCAGGAATTGTCAAGGGTATGACTTGCCAGAGGGTCTCACGTTTTTTCTGGCTTTGGGGGCCTCTTGCTCCTCACTGGTGATCTGATCGGTGTTGATCATGCAGAGAGGGTGTTCTGAAACTTGTCACGAGAGCACAGATGCTTGGACTGGGGTGCTTTGCGGTCAGGTGGTGGTGGTTAACCTGGGCGTGCTGTTTGGATAGCAATGAGGTTTTTTTCTAGTGCATGTAGGGGAAGAGAAAGATTTCCTTGCTGAAGCCTGGCACCTTTTTCAGCACAGCTGTCTGCAGGAGGGTGGTGCTTTTTCTGCCGGTGTGAGTGAGTTTCAGGTGCAGAGTCTGTGTCATTGATAGGGACGAGTGAGTGACAGGTCTGGGTGGCTGACAGTGTGGTATCTTCAGTGGAACATTGAGAGTCTTGATTCTTGAAGTTCAGTGTGCAGTCAGATCACATGGAGGGCTTGGGAAAGCAGAGTTACTACTTCTGTAGGTTTGGAGCAGGCCAGAGAGCGTGCTGTTGACAAGTTTCCAGAGGATGCTGGCTTGCGGGTCCGCACTTTGAGAAGCAAGGTCAGGGAGGGGAGGGCAGTCCAGCAGTGGACTGGGCACCTTCCCTGGACGTCGCTCTCAATCAGTGGAGGAGGTGTCCTCTCATCCTCCCCTGTGGGGGACCGATGGGGGCCAGCAGCCCTGGCCATTGCTTCTGGTGACTCAGCTTAAACACAGTGGAGGAGGGATTGAAGCCCAGGTTTGAATGGGTTCAAGTCCATGTTCACTTCGCCTCCAACGATGATGCTGATCAAGTGCCCTGCAAGGAACGTGGTGGGTGGAGGATGGACATTGCCAAGGGCGGGCCTTCCCCTTTGGCTTATGGTAAAGAATCCACCTGTAGTGCCGGAGACAGAAGTGACATGGGTCTGATTCCTGGAAGATCCCCTGGAGAAGGGCATGGCAACCCAGTCCAGTATTCTTGCCTGGAGAATTCCATGGACAGAGGAGCCTGGCAGGTTCCAAGAAGTTGGAAAAGACTTGGCGACTAAACCATATGCTCCTTAGTCCCTCAGGACTAAGTCCCGTCGGGGGTTCCCTGGACTTCCCCTTCCTGTCTTGCGATGGTGGATTTTTAGGGAAATCTCCTGTATGTTTCAGCGAGGTTCTTCTGTATTCACTTGTTGTGATAATTTGGCAGGTGAAACATCCTTGTGTTTGTTCTTTTGCTGCTAAGAGGGCGTTTCCCTAAGAAGGAGAGCAATCTGTTATTAGCAGCTTAAGAGGGCTGTTGGGGGCCCTGGAGGAAGTGACTCAGGAGGGAGCTGCAGCCTCCACGGAGGAGCCTGGAGCCCTGCTTACTGCCTCTGTTTTCTGTCCAAAGCTGGCTTTTTATTTTGTTAAGACTGAAATTCCTTATTCTGCATCCTTTTTTGCCCCTGTGTGCCCTGCAGGTGTTTATCATTGGTGACACTGGGGCTGGTTTTAACTACTGATTTGGTCCTGTCTCTTGGTTTCTCGGCGTTCAAGCAAACCCCTGTCCCCTGCCCCCCACCCCCGGCCCAACACTCCGGATTCTTTGAGGCCTAAGTGATTGAGTTTGGCAAAGCCGATCAGGCTTAGTTATTTTTAAAATCCAGGGTTCGGGGTTCTGATCGGGTGCTTAGCCGCGTAATTCCTCCGCTCTGTTAAGCACCTGGCTCTGAGAAGGAACGACCCTGCAGATGTTTGTCTCTAATCTCGGCAGCATCTGTGATTGTCCTGGGTGTCTGAGCACCGGGCCTCCCACGTGCCACGTCCTTCCGGGAGCTCTGGGCCTCTCAGGGCCAGGGGGGCACTTTCACTCTCCTGTTTTGTGGTATGGGAAGCCTGCACATGGGGCGGCAGGGCTGGCATTGTCGTGGGTCCCGTCCCTCCCCTGTGCCTGTGCCCATGACTGACCCAGGCCAGAAGGGGCTTACTTCCACCTGGGAGCTAAGGAGGGAAGGAGAGAAGATACCAGCGCCAGCAGAAGAGGTCTGTTAATGGACCCTTTGAGTAACCAGCCAAATAGCTGTTTGTGTGCGAGGTTGGGACATTTTCCATAAAGAGCAGACTAAATATAGGCTGCAGGGTGGGGCCCAGGGCCTGAGCTGGGTGGGGGGTTGCTGTCATCACTCCCATTTTGTTTCTCCCACTGGTAATCAGAACTCGCCACCAGCCCGAACAGGTGGCCACCCTGAGCTCTCCGGGAACAGATTGGTGTGTTTGTTTAACCAGGGGCTCATTTGCAATTTTCACACTTCTCTCGCTGTTTGATTCGGATTGTCTTTTTTTGGGCTGCAGTGTTGGAGTATTTGTGCAGTGTTTCTACACAAGCAACTGTGTAATCTTAAAAACTGCTCACGCTGTCTGCTTGTCATTAGCATCATGCTTCGAAGCTGCCTTTTATTTATTTTTTTCTGAAAGGGTGGGAAACACTTTTCATGGTTCTGGGAGAAGCATTCCAAATAATTACCGGCCATGTTCACAAACGATTTATGTTTGGTCTTAGAAATGTCAACATCCAGCAGGCCCTTGCAAATAGAACCATGTTGCTTTCTAGCTTAGCACACAAAGCTCCTGTTAACAGATTCTCAGATAATAGTCTTAAAGAGGGTACAGGATCTTTTAGGAAGTGGGTTTAGCCTTATTTCAATGCATTTTTAGTTAGTATGGACACGCGATACCAGGTCTAATGAGGATACTTGAAGGAGTTAGAAAATTTTTTCGCATGAGTGCCTGCAGCAAAGCAAGGCACCCCTTAGCTTCCTGAGTTTATTCCTTCACCTTCTCCACGTGACTGCTGCTGCAGCGAGAGTTGGTGTTATAGATGCGGTGACTACAGGCACGTTTTTGTAATGAGGTAAATAGAAGTGGGTCCGGAGAGAGTGGAGTGGGCTGAAACTCTGCTGTTTGTGTTTCCAGGGATCCTTGTCTGGAGGGGAAGGTTGGCCCATTTTCCAGGGAGGGCACTTCCGTGGGCCATCCCGCCTGCCTACCCCGCCCTTCGCTGCAGTTTCTACGGATCTGGGCTCTGCCGTGAGCAGTGCCTTGGTTTCCTCCTGTCCCGACACCGCTGCTGTTAGTTCAGGCTGGTGAACCTGGTCTCAGACAAACAAATGGTTGTTTCAGTTTTACTTTGGACCATCAAGCCTGGATCTCTGATTTTCTGTATATTATTGTACCATTAGAAATTTGGGGGTTGGGGGTATTGAGACCACTTTAGATGCGGTAGCTTTTTGGGACTTATTTTTTTGGAGGGGTGGGGGCGGGGGCATAGAACGTAGATCTAAAAGGATGGCCAGGTCCTAAGGGAGGGTGTTTTCACAAACTGACCACGTGGGTACGTCCCGCATCCAGATCAGAACAGCGAAGTTGGCCAGCACAGGGCAAGACCCCTCCGTGTTGTGTGTGGTTGGAGGTGGCTGCTTCTGCTTGCTCACCTGCTCTCCCAGTGATGGGCATTTGGGTGGCTTCCTGTTCGAGGCCGTGGGAATAGGCCTGCCTGTTAGGACACCTAATATAGGACACCTCTGGTTTCCCTGTTCCTGTTGGTGAGGGGGTGGTTAGTGTCCTGTTATCCCTTCCCCCAGGTCAGCAAAGCTGCTCCCGAGCCCACTCTGTCGGCAGCCCTGTCTGGAGGGACCTTTCCTTGCTGTTCGGGGTTTACACCGCAGACCCTCAGGATGGAGGCTGCCTCCTGCCTGCCTCCCTCCCTTGCCTTCTTTCTAGCTGTTTGTCCAGAAACAGTCAAGTGCCTGATACGTTTCCGGCACTGTCTCAGGCATTAGATTTTAGAGTTAGGGTTGTCTATGGGCTCTTCATTCCTGGTTAATGGAATGATTACAGCTTCATACACAGAGCAGTGAGGGTGCAACCCTTCAGCAGGAAATGGTTTCCTTGAAAATGCGGAGCAACCCCCAGGGTCCCCGCAGCTCTCCCGGGCTCTTGCTTGACCTCAGTGGTCAGTGGGGGCTCTCTTGGCTGAGTCCAGACCACCCCTCCTGCCCCCGGAGTCCATCTCACGCCGCTGTGCCCGCCTCTCCATGTTGCTGTCTGAAGGAAACGCCTTCTGCAGCTCTGGGTTCAGACTGGCCTGCGGTCTGAATGGTCAGTCTCTGCTGTTTGTGGCGATTATGCGGAGACGCAAAGGGAAGAAAGCTAGAGCTCTCTGTTACTCTCGAGGGGTTGTTTTCTTTGTTCCTCTGACTGTGTCCTGGGAGCTGCCCTGCACAACCCGCCCCCCCCACCCCCAAAAAAGGCCACACTCCACCCAGGAAGCGTGTAAGGACCCCGGGGCTGGAGAGAGAGGGGCCTGTGCCTTGAGAAGTCTCCAGTGGCAGTACCAAGGCAATATTTATTTTGAGGGATGGGGGCTGGGAGGGCTGGGCTTCCCCTCACTTTGTTCAGCAAGCGTGGGAAGCGGCCTGTGTGAGGAGTCTGGGCGGGGAGATGCTATCGCGTGCGGACCTTGGGCGGGGCGCTGTCTTTTGCTTCTGGGGTGCAGGCAGACGGGTGCCCCCGGAGTGCCTCTCCCAGGGCAGTGGGAACTAGCCCAGGAGGCCACACCGGTCCAGACTGGGGTAGACAGATGGGGGCAGAGGGGTTACCGGACAGGGAGGCTGGTGGGACACGGGCAGAGGGCTGAGGCTCTCGGGAGGGTGGGTCGTAGGAATGGACCATCCAGAACCCCATCTCCGCAGCCGGCAGGGACCTGGGGAGGGCGGGCGGATGGAGAAGAGCCTTGTGAGCCCCAGAGAGCAGGCTGGGAGCGCTTTTATGTATTGGGCTGTGGGAAACTACTGATTATGGATTTCCGTTTGGACAGGGTGGGGGGTGGTGATGCTCGGGGCTTGCTGGGCAGAACAGAAACGTTGCGGTGGCTGCGGTGGTGGTGGGGAGTGGCCGGCAGGTTCAGAGCTGGGCTGCTCTGAGGGAAGGTGGGGGCCGGGGCAGGGGGGCAAGGAGGGAAACAGAGGTGCGCCCCCCTGAAGAGGCAGGTGCAGGCGCGAAGGGGCCTGTAACTCGCCAGGTGGAGGGAGCGAGGTCTGACCCTGGGGACGCAGGAGTGGGACCCTGTTGGGGCAGAAGGGTTCCACCTCCAGATGCTCCAAAGGTTTGGGCGGGAGGGGTGCTCAGCTACCAGGGGCGGTTCCCCAGGCACTAGGAGTTGGAGAGGAAGCACGCAGCCCCTGCAGGGGGAGCTCCGATGGATGGTTTCGGGAGTCACCCTGCCTGTCATCCCGGCTAGGGGGCCGGCATCTGGACCTCATAGGCCATCAGTTCCCCCTCTGCAGATTCTTTGGTGGGTGTCAGGGGCACAACAGCCCCTGGGGAGTGTCTCTCGCCAGGGGCTGAATTGTTTCCCAGGGGGAGGGGGACCTGTGCGATTGAGCCTGGGCCGCGGTGGCCCCTCAGGTCCTGTTCACCCCGCTGGTTAGTCTCCTGGACGGCTGTCCCTGGCCCAGAGCGCAGGTCCCGTGGCGCTCCGCTGGTGCCTGTCTCCACCTCCGACTCGGCCTGTTAGGTGTGTATCTTCTCACTTGGTGGCTCGAGTCCACAGACGGGCGGAGGCCACGTGCTGGCAGCGCAGAGATGAGCAGGCTGCTCGCTGTGTGAGTCAGGGCGGGCGCGGGCTTCAGGCCGGGTGTGCACTGGGCTGGGAAGGCTGGATGGCGCTCCTGGGGAAGTGAAGTCGCTCAGTCGTGTCCGACTCTTTGCAACCCCCTGGACTGTAGCCCACCAGGCTCCTCTGTCTATGAGATTCTCTAGGCAAGACTACTGGAGTGGGTTGCCATTTCCTTCTCCAGGGGATCTTCTGACCCAGGGATTGAACACAGGTCTCCCACAGTGCAGGCAGACTCTTTACCGTCTGAGCCACAAGGGAAGCCAGGAGCTCCTGGAGGAAGCCCCATTTGAGCCCCAGAAGATGGGAAGCGCATGCCACTGGGGGTGGGGTGGAGTGGGGAGTGGTCATTGATAGGACACTTTGGTCTCTTACCTCCCAAGGAGGCTTTGGAAAACTCATCTCTGCCCAAAGAAATCTCCCTGTCTTCACACAAAAACTTTTTTTTTTTTCCCCACTTAAAAAAATTTCAGTTTTACCCTAGTTTCTCAGTTTGGACTTGCTTTTCTGATCATCTTATATTGGGGCATAAGAGAATTATGTATCTCTTTCTGCCTACTGCCTAAATCTAGAGTTTCCCCCTCAAACATCCCAAGCCCCCAGTACTTTCGCTCAACTGGCTTGGCAGGAGAATCTTGCAATGGGGGGCAGTTGGGTCATGTGCTTCTGAGAGTCGTGGCGCCCCTGTCTGGCTGTTGAGCGGGGTCTGGACGTGTGGGAATGCTGCTTTTCTGAGAGTGGCTCAGAGTTCTAGACTTTGACTTCAGAGCCTGTGTTTTTTTTTTTTTTTCCTAGAGTTCGAACTTCTGCTTCTGGTGAGGTATGCAGGTTGAGGGGGGTCACGCTCAGGATTTTTGGTTTCCAGATCACCTTCTTGGATATTAAAGAGTCTCTGGGTGGTCTGGAACGTGGGACCCTGCATGCACTGCTGGAGACACCCGGGCGCTGGGTGTAGCTCAGGGCACGGCAAGGGAGACCCCACACCTGAGTCTGCAGAGCCCTTACCCACTGGGTGAGCTGTGGGCACCCACCCTGGGCATCTGTGTCCCACAGCCTGGGGCCTGGGATTTGTGTGAACAAGACGTTTGCTATTAAGAGAGATGAAAGTCGTGTTTACAAGTCAGGAAGGATCTTTTGCTCAACATATTGTGTTGAAAAATTTCAAACATATGGAAGAGCTGAAAGAATGTTCAGGGTGAAGTCCTACACACCCATCGCTTTGCTTCTCTGCTTACGTTGTATCTCTCTCCATCCAGAGCATGACCGTTCAGCTGGCATTTGTAACAGAATGCAGAGCTTTCCTAGGCTAGTTCCACGTTGGTTTGGCATCCAGAGGATTTCTGGAAGCGGTATCATCCTGATGTCGTGGTGTCAAGATTCCAGGTGCGGTGCAGACCCAGCAGGGACAAGGTGATTCTTACTTGTGCATCAAATACGAAGTCCCTTGAACTGCAAGGAGATCCACTCAGTCCACCCTAAAGAAAATGAGCCCTGACTATTCCTTGGAAGGACTGATGCTGAAGCTGAAGCTCCAGTACTTTGGCTACCTGCTGTGAAGAGCTGACTCATTGGAAAAGACCCTGATGCTGGGAAAGATTGAGGGCAGGAGGAGAAGGGGATGACAGAGGGTGAGATGGTTGGATGGCATCACCGACTCGATGGACATGAGTTTGAGCAAGCTCCAGGATATAGTGAAGGACAGGGAGGCCTGATGTGGTGCAGTCCTAGCTGTCGCAAAGATCAGACACGACTGAACAACAGCAACAAAACACGAAGGATCTTCTGCTGGAGCAGCCGGCTTGACTTGTGTTTTGGAAGCATGGTTGCTGTGGTTGATCTTTTTTTGTTTTAATTTTTTTTTGTTTTATTGAAGTATAGTTGATATGCAGTGTTGTCTTAATTTCAAGTATGCAGCACAGTGGTCCATTTATACATATGTGTGCATATATATAATCTTTTTCATACCTTTTTTCCTTATAGATTATTAGGAAATATTGAGCATAGTTCCCTGCGCTATACAGTGGTTCCTTGTTGGTTGTCTGTTTTATGTGGAGTTAATCTCTACATAATCTCTACAATCTCTGTTGTTAATCTTGATACAGTTCAGCCTTGAACCCAAAGGGAAACTTCGGACTGAGCTCTGACTTGAATCCTGTGGTTGACCACGTGTGTGTTTGGGAGGGCAGCCCCTCTTTGGGCCGTGCTGGTTTTGGCTGCGGGGATGGCCTGCCATCCTCTGTGTCCAGGACTTTGGTTTCCGCAGCAGCCCGTGTGTTGCCATGGAGCACAGGCATTTTTTTGCTGGATCGTGTTGCACTGTGAACACCTCCTGGAAGCAGAATGACGTTGTGCAGGGTCACAGGCTTGAAGGCCTCGTTACAACATCTGGGGGTGTACAGGGGGCAGCAGGAGGAACCCCATCGGTGAGGATAACCTCCAACATCTCTCTCTTGTTCCCCCGACTCGGCCAGGAGAGTGAAAGCAGGTGTGGAGCTATCCCTAATCCAGGTGGCACACCAGCGTCATTGTGAGCACATGGTCAGTGCTGCAAGTGTGAGTGATGTGCGCGCGCGTGTGTGTGTGTCTGTGTGTGTGTGTGTGTGTGTGTCTGTCTGTCTGTCTGTCTGTGTTCGCACGCGTGCATGGCCTGTGTGCTGGGTGTCTAGTTCAGCTTTCATCACCTCTCTGCTTCAAGAGTTCCGGGTACATCCCAGGCTGAACTGGGAGCTGAATGGCCCCATGGTTCCTGACTTAGCAGTGTTAATTACAGTGTTAATTACAGAACCTGATTAGGCCTCTGAGTTCCCATTCCCCAGACTGGGCCCACATGGGGCGTGTCTTCTGGGCTGTCCTTGAGCCAGCGATGACTTCACAGAGGGCCAGCCGTCCCAGCCTCCTCCTCCTCCTCCTCCTTGTCTGACCCCCTGCAGCTCTCTCCACATCCTGCCCAGAGCTGGCCTGTGACCACGCGGCCTTTCCAGGAATTGAGTCAGCATATTCTGTCCCTGTATCGTCTCTCAGCATCTCTCCCCCACCTCCTTTTCTTTTTTTTCCCTTTTTGGGACATGCTGTGAGGCTTGTGGTGGGATCACAGTTCCCTGACCAGGGACGGATCTCAGGGCCTTGATAGTAAGAGCACGGAGTCCTAACCTCTGGACCCCCAGGGAAGTCCCTCTCGCTGTCTTCCCCACGGCCGCTATCTGCATAGCATGGACTGACTCCAGAATGCCCCCAGGTTGGACCGGCCGGTCAGACTTTGTTCTCCCCTGACTTGGGCTTTCAGTCGTCTTAGCCCACCGCCCTGTCTTTGCTTCCAAACCAGACTTCCACGTGCTGAGCCTGTGGGGTCTCAAATACCCAGCCAGAGCCCTGGCTTTTAATCTCCACTTTGTCAGCCTCAACTTTTCAGAGTCCAGGCAGGCTTTTTAGGGAGGGGAACTCACTGCAGGATGAACCTGAGTGGCCACCTATGCACTTGTTGCTCGTCTGGGTGGGGGTGACCTTCCACACCCCCTGAGTGTCCGCCGTTTCCTCCCCCTTCTTGTCTCACTTGCTCACGGGGACCGCCTCTCCCTGCAGAGTGGGAGAGAGCTTAATAGTCCATCATGTCACCTGCTGATGGGGTGGGGGTCCTCTTGGTCTAACAGTTTAGGTTAAAAAGAAGGCCCGGTCTCCCTCACACATTTTCATGGTGGAAGGAGATTTCAGATGTCCTGCTTGTCCATGTCAACAACAGGCTACCAGAATTCTCCTTATGGCTTGGCTCCCTCTACATGTTAAAAAGCCACTTGTAGGGGCTTCCCTGGTGGCTCGGTGGTAAAGAATCCACCTGCCAATGCAGCAGAGCTGGGTTCGATCCCTGGTCCAGGAAGGTCCCACGTGCCGTGGAGCACCCACGCCCGTGTGCAACAGCCGCTGGGCCTGTGCTCTGGGGCCTGGGAGACACACCTAGAGGGCAGCCTCCACTTAACACAGCTAGAGAAAGCCTGCATGCAGCAACAGAGACCCAGTGCAAGCAGAAACAAACAGATAAATAAAAGTACGTGTTAAAAAAAAAAAATGCCACTCGTTTGTGTGACCTTACCTTAAGCCCCAGGGACCCTTGTAGCTGAGCTCCCTGTTGGTCCCCCCTCCCCTTCTCCCGGGATGTCTCTCTCATAGAAACGTAATGTGGTTCATAATTACATTTGTGAGTGTGGTGTTTGTGTGGGCGTGTTAGGGTGTCTTTTCCCGAGAGGACAGGAGCATGTGGTCTAGTTCTGTTTTATTCCCAGAGTCACCCCTGGTAGCCTTGGCGATCACTGGTTAAACACAAGGACTGTCTAAATTGGCATTCGTGTCTTGAAGCCTTGGGACAGGACTCTCCGGACTGCCGTGACCACACGTTGATTCTTCAGCAACCGCTGCCTGAGAATCCTGTAGGAAGATACTGTGTACAAGCCAACTGCAGCGAACTTTTCCAGAAGCTCGTGTCTGGAAGATCCATTTTCCATGGTTACTGTTACATTGGCCGTTGTTACATAACTCCTTTTAGATTCAGATACAGGGATTTTTTTTTTTTTTTAAGCCTGGGTTCCAGTATTGGAATAAAAAAACAAACAACCCATGACTTGAAGAGTGATGACTTTGAGATTGCCTTTTTGGAGCTTTCCGGAAATGAAACTTTTCCTCAGAAACTTAAGTTTATTTGACCTCGAGTTTCTCTCTAGGCTTGATGTCTTGTTGCCGGGACCATTCTTGGTTAGGAGCCGGGAGAAGCTGCGTCCACATGAGTAGGGTCCCTGAGACTCAAAGCCCCTCGAAGGCCCAGGACCTCCTCGTGTTTTCCCTGACCGAAGCCCACGTGGTCCTCTTTCTGCCGCTCTCACTGTGCAGAGAGGGGCAGGAAACGGGCTGGCGGCCGGCCTGGGCGCAGTGGACAGAGACCACCCAACCCCAGCCAGCAGCTCACTTTGTCTCCTCGCTCTTTGCTCTGTGTGTAACGATCCCTGCTGTTTAGGTTCCGGCCCTTCCTCTGAGTTTGGAAGGGAGCAGCATCCTGCTGAGTCTTCTCCTAAAGTCCCCCCTCCCCGGGCAGCCAGGCCACACTTGTGCTGGGCCAACCCCTTTGGAGCCGACCCCTTCCCCAGAACTTCCTGCTCTTCCGTCGGGGGACCGTTTGTGATCACGCGTGGTCCTCTCTGGGCCCGGCTCCTGTGCCTGGAAAGCCTCCCTGGGCGGGGGGGACGGAGGCAGCTGTCTGGGATCTGTCACTTGGGTGGTGGACGGCCAGGCTCACACCCAGGCCAGCTGGCCTGGAGTCCACACCCCTCCCCCACCACCTCACCCTGCCCCAGTGGCTCCGTTTCAGACTCTAGTTATGGATTAGTTTCGGGGGGACAGAGGACATCAACAGGTACTTAAAAATGCCCTGCACAGCGAGGACGCTCGGGAGAAGCCAGCCTGGGGCAGTGGATGCTTAGCGGGCGTCCAGGTGGAGGGGTCTGGCTCAGCCCGTGGGCCTGGGGCACAGCTCTGCTCCGGCATGGCTTTGCCTTGTAAGGGACACCATTGCCTGGACGCCTCCTTGACAGCCGCGCCTGCTCTGGATTCCAGAAATTTCTATAAAACATTCATGAGCACCCTCCTGGCTTCTCCTCTTTCCCTTCCTTAATGAAAGCCATCCTAGCACCAGCTGTTTATTGCGTGGGGACCCCCCCCCCCATTGAGGACTTAACATGCAGTGTGTCCTTTACGATAGAGGTGGTCCAAACCCCCATTTATAGGCCAGGAGCCTGAGGCCTGGGGTTTAAAGCTTTGTCCCAAATCCATCCACACCTAAAGGTGGCTGAGTCCAGATTTGAACTTGGGACTCATACACTAACACGACCTGCTCCCTCCTCTTACGATTTTTTTGTTAAAAAAGTTTTTTTAAACTAATTAATTAGGTTGCGCCAGGTCTTATTTGTAGCACACAGAATCTTTAGCCCAACACCAAACTCTTAGTTGCGGCCTGTGGGATCTAGTTCTGTGACCAGGGATTGAGCCCTGGCCCCCTGCGTTGAGAGTCCAGCGTCTTAGCCACTGGACCAGCTCAGGGAAGTTCTGGGATGTTTTAATGATGCAGAAAGGAAACCTCTCAGACCTGCCCAGGTTCTGTATGGGGGCTGGGAGTTCCCTGTGGTCTGTGCGCTTCTCCTGAAAGTGGTTGCAGAGGACATCGTACCTGCTAGCCTGCTTTTACTCTGTTGCTATGGTTGGTGGCATGGACCATGCTGGGAGGACACAGAACTCCAGCTGGCGGCCTGTGGTGACAAGTTCCCAGGCGGGAGGAGGGAGAGATTCCAAACAGCATGGTTAAGAAAATTCCACCAGAGTAAACGAGATCTGAGACACCTTGATTCCAGGCTGCTTGAAACTACATCTCTAAATGTAAGGCACCCGAATTATGTGACGTTTTAACAGTAAAGATGCTAGCAAGCCGCTCATCTTATTGTTGTTGCTCATTTGCTCAGTCGTGGC
Source organism: Capra hircus (assembly GCF_001704415.2). Lineage (NCBI taxonomy): Eukaryota > Metazoa > Chordata > Mammalia > Artiodactyla > Bovidae > Capra > Capra hircus. Next base: position 5,714,185 of record NC_030810.1, on the reverse strand, counting down.
CCATCTCTCTGCAATCTCATGGACTGCAGCACGCCAGGCTTACCTGTCTTTCACTATCTCCTGGAATTTGCTCAAACTCATGTCCATTGAGTTAGTGATTCTATCCAACCATCTCATCCTCTGTCATCCCCTTCTCCTCCTGCCTTCAGTCTTTCCCAGCATCAGCGTCTTTTCCAATGAGTCAGTTCTTCGCATCAGGTGGGTCAAAGTATTGGAGCTTCAGCTTCAGCATCATTCCTTTGAATGAACACTCAGGATTGATTTCCTGTAGGAGTGACTGGTTTGATCTTGCAGTCCAAGGGACTCTCAAGAGTCTTCTCCAACACCGCAGTTCGAGCATCAGTTCTCCAACACTCAGCCTTCTTTGTGGTCCAACTCTCACATCTGTACGTGACTGCTGGGAAAATCATAGCTTTGACTAGACCGACCTTTGTCGGCAGTTCATTTTCAGCATGTGCCAGTAGAAGCTGCCTTTCCTCTGAGCTATAATTAACTTAATAGGGAGGAACTGATGCCCCCAAAGTCAGTGTGATTGGCCTGAAGTCACGCAGAGCCAGGTTGCAGAGCCAGAAGCGGCCAAGTCCAATGCTCGTCTAGTGCTGGTTTGTGGGAGAGCGGGGCCAGATTTCTGTGTGGGACTCGACCCGGGATCTGCCTTCCACCGCAGGCATGGTCAGTGGCTCAGGTGGCTCCGTCTCTGTTTCCGAGAGTGGCGCTGTGGGGCAGAGAAGGGAGGAGCTCGCCCGGGCTTGTCCTTCGCCAGGCCGGCGGTTCTCAGAGTTCCGTCTGGTGCGCTCTGTCCGCAGCGTCCCTTCCACGGGCATTGGGTGCCGGTCTGTGCTCTTGTTCGGTTCTAGGCCAGACTCCCCTGCAGGCGTGGCTTAATCCCGCTTCCCCATCTGCGCTGGGGGCAGACCGGAGCGGGGCGGTGGGCAGGGGCCCTGGGTGCTGGAAGGAGTGGGAAGCACCGGTGGAGGCCGTGCCCCCATCCTCCTGACATCCCCCGAGAAGGCGCTGGCGGGGAGGGGAGTGCAGTTCTGCGGCTGAGAGTCCCCACCTGCCCGGGCAGCGCTTCCCTGTGGGGCCGTGTGCCCCGTGGCCGGAACAGCTGCTCTCAGAGGTGGATTTTATGGCTGCAGCGCTCTTTGTGCGCGCCTTCTGTTTCACAGCTTTATGGACCTCCAGTTTCTGCAATAGAAAATGCACGCACCAGAAGGTTTCCATCTGAGGGATGTTGACGGACCACCCCAGAACCACCCTCAAGATGCTGGGTGTCCTCACCTCCCGAGGCGTTGCCCCAGCCCCCCCACCCCGTCTGCTCACTCGGATCACCTGTCACTGTGGATTTGTTTGCACTTTCTAGAATTTAGCAGAAATGGAATCATGCCGTAGTGGACCCTTTCTTCACCCAGCTTCCTTCACTCAGCATCAGGATTTTGAGAGCCATCCGAGTTGAGTGTATCCGTCACTTGCTCTTTTTTTTTTTTATTGCTGAATTTTATTCTGTGGTGTGCGCTCACCCCAGCTTATCCTGTTGTTGGATCTTGATGGAGCTGTTTCCAGAGTTTGGCTCTTCCAAATAAGCTGATATGAACACTCACGTACGCTTCTTCCTATGGGCACACGTGTTCGTTTCTCTTGGGTAAATACCTAGCAGTGGAGTGGCTGGGAGATATGGTGGGTGCATAGTTAAGCTTTAAAAACGCTGCCGAGCTGTTCCCCAGATCAGCTGCTGGCTTCTACCCTCGCGCTGGGAGTCAGCGCGTGTGTTCTCTGGGGGTCAGGTTGATGGGCTCTTTGAGGACTGCACTTGTCCTTGAGGAAGATGATGTCTTCTGGGTTGAGAGGTATCTTGGACTTTGTGACCCCTGACCTCCGTTTCTCTCCAAAATCCGAGTGCTTGGCTAAGATCTGTGGTGCTGAAGGAAAGGAGTGGGCACATTTAGCCCCCAGAGGACATTTGGCAATGTCTGCAGGACTATTTTTGGTGGTTCCAGCTTTGGGGAGGTGGGTGTGAGTGTCGTCTGGTGGGTGGTGACCTGGGGTGGCTGCACAGGGTGGCTAGAAGCTCAGTCTTGCTGGGCTGAGGTCCCCTGGCCCAACCTCTGCGGTCCCTGCCCAGTTCCAGTCTTCAACACACAGCTCTGTGCTGGCCAAGGGTCACCCTGACACACACTTTTTCAGGCGGGCATGCCCAGTGGGGTGTATGGACCTGCAGGCTCACTGGGATCAAGCACTTTGCAGCTGGGGAGGCTGGCCTTGTTCCGCCCCCGCCACTGATGACCCTCTCCGGATGGGGGCAGGGACCTGCCAGCGCCCGCCAGGAAGCCTCCTCCCGGAAGTCTTCTAGGAAACTGGCTCCCGGGTGAGGATGTTCCCCTCTCTCCTGCCCCTCCTCCAACTGCTTGAGTAGGCAGATTCCATCCAGCGCTTTATGACTAACCTCCTGGCAGCCCGCGCTCAGGGCGGGCTTAACGAACTCCTTTGATTATTAACCTTTGCTTGGCTCAGGGAAATTACTCGCTTGTCCTCTGGCCAAGAGTAAACCTCCTGGAAACTTCGCTGTGTGAATCTTTCTGACAACTCCGCGTTCTGGAGAGTTCTCCTTGGCAGTTCTTTTCCTTGGAGAGGTGGGGAGAAGACTCCGTGTACTTTCCTCCAGTCATGGATTTAGCTCCTGTGAAGCTTTCCACAGCTGTGTTCTTGGTGGGGCTCCGTGTGTGTGTGTGTGTGTGTGTGTCGGGGGAGATGACAGCCCTTGTCTACTCAGCTGTCACTTCTCACAGCAAAGTGCTGTGAGCTGACTTACCTGTTTGGGAGTTCTGGTGTTATTTATTCTTTTTTTTTTTTTTTTTTACTTTGGAGGGATAATAACAAGGATGAGAAACGCTTTTTTTTTTTTTTTTTTTTGGGACACAGAAGTAAGAAGATCAGCCCTGCACTTCCTTCCCCATTTCTGGCTCATTTTCTCTGTTGGGAAGCGTGTGCTGTGTGCCCATAGCTGGACTGAGATCTCTGAACTGGAAGTTGACCTTGACTTCTGACCTGGAAGCAGACCCTGACGTCTCTGGGGGGTCCCACCATTGCCTGGCAGCCTCGTGACCCCTCGAGGGCCACGTTGAACTTCTGCACCAGCCAGAGGACCTTGCCTTTGGCCTCCTTCTCTGGGAAATGAAAAGATTCACGAGTGAGAATATTATCAAGTGCCTGGGATTTTAGCAGCAGCGGCGCTGTCTGCTCCTCAGAGCAGGGGGCCTGGCTGCTCCGCGCCCCTCTGTGGAGCTGAGATTCTGGTCCCTCGGCGGCGTTTGGAGTCTGGCCTTCCGTGTCTGCTCAGGGTCGTTCCACAGGCCAGGCCTTGTCAGGTTAGGCCACGTCCCTCCAAGTCTGGTTTACAGCCTCCTTGAGCCTGTTTATGCTTTTCTAGTTCAAAACGTTGTTTCACGAGCTTCTCCTTGACACCAGACTGTCTTAAAGTGTTGAGATCGTGAAATTGGACGACACAGCCTCGGTGGTCTGTGCCCTGCTTGGGGGCCTCATCGCTCGTTCAGGAGCTGCTGTGTTGCTCCCGCAGGTTTGTAAGGCGTGCCCACCTTTCCCCACGTTGCCCTGCCCCTTCTCTCTTCCCTCCCCACACCTGTCCTGGCTGGTTGGACCCAGCCCTGGGCCTGGCTGTAGGGCTGGAGGCCTTGAGGGCAGAGGTCCTCTGGTGGCAGGAGGCCTAGGGTCACCCGGACTGTGGGTGAGCCTCGGGCCCGCCCGGAGGCACTGGACCTGGAGCTGGGGGGTGGGCCTGGGATGCTGCTTCTTTGATAGGTTCCCAGGGTGCCCCTGCCACTGCCGGATGGCACTCCGGGGGCTGCTGCTGCACGTGACCCAGTCGTGGTGTCGGGATACCAGGCGCGGCGAGTCCCCATGGCCCCGGGCCTCGTAGGTGGGCCGGAGGCCCAGTGGAGTCAAGAAGCAAACCGGTGTGGGTTTGCTGTCATGGGACATCCCGAGTTTGCACCCTGTCACCGGCCTTTCTTAGTTAAAAAGTGGAAAGGCCCAACAACATAACGACTCCCTGCCCCACCCCACACGTTAAACCTGCTGGAGAATTACTGAGCGGTTCCATATAAATGAGAACTTCATAGCTTTCAAGTTTTCACAGTGTGATAACCCCTAGGCGGCTGCCGAGATGCGTTCGGGTCCGCTTCACAGGTAGTGTGCTGTCTCCGGATCTCTGATGAGTAAGCAGTCAACACGTATTTATACTGACGTGGTGCAGGAGGGCGGCCCTTCCCAGACTCCCTCGATGCGGGCAGGCCCATCTCCTGCTTCTGCGCTCAGATGGCCCAGGAACTTCGATGTGGTAATTCGTGTTTGACAGCTTAGCTCACCCATAAATAGATTTCCAAAACAAATCTGGCCAGGCCTTGCCCTGCTTAAAAGCCTTTAATGGCTCACCAGGGCTTTCAGAATGAAGGCGGAATTCCTGGCCTCACCCCATCCTGAGCCTTTTTAGAACAAGTCACGGGGTAAGTGAAGAAAGGAAACCAGAGTTGCTTCTCTTAGCATCTGGGGCCCTTGGCCGTGGGCCTGCCCGGTCTGGCCCCTCCGCGGGTACCTCCTCAGCAGAGAGTTCCCTGGGGCCACCTTGTCATCTTGGGCTCTGCTTCGGGCCCCTGGTGGTCCGCGTTCTGGCCCCGGGCAGGCGTGCCTTCCCTTTCCTTCACCCAGTTGGCGCTTTCCTTAACCCGTTGGCGTCCTCGCTGTTTAGCTCCTGTCACTGTCCCCGGAGGATATTGGGACGTCTCCTGGCTGTGGCTCCAGGCAGGCAGCCTGTGCTCTGAGCCCTGATCATGCCCACCCTCCCCCCAACATCGCTCCCCAGTGTGGGCTCCAGGTGCTCAGGGACTGTGGTCACAGACCAGACCCCAGTCCCACGCAGGGTCCCTGTGTGGCTGTAGCTCCGTGGAGCATGACTGCGCGAGAGGGAAAGGACCGAGCTCCTGACGGTGCCTTCCCTGGAGTGAGGCCACGTGTGGCCCCGGGGAACACGCCTGATGAGCACGGAGTCAAGGCTGATATGCCTCAGACAAGAGGCCTGCAGCCCGAGTAACCGGGCGGCGAGGCGGGTGCCCAGGTCTGCAGTTACCGCGGCTGCCGTTCTGGGAATGACCTTCAGAGTTTAGGGCACTAAAAAGGCTCCTGAATTCAGGCAGTCTTTGCCCTCAGCAGTGGCCTTTGCCTTTGAGAATAAAATTTTCTCATACTTTAAGCTGGGGAGCCTGGTAAATTGGTCTATTTGGGTTCTTGGTTGAAAACATCAGAATCCCATTCTAGCAGATTCCAGCAGATGAATTTACCAGAAGGATGGCGGGTGGTGATTCTGAGCCTGGGCGGCTAGCCTGAGAACCAGGCCCGGTGATGGACTGAACCAGGGCCGCCGAGGGGGGGTCCAGGGAGCAGGCTTTTTATTTTTTTTCTTTCCTAACATTTTTGGCCCCGCCTTATGGCTTGCGAGACCTCAGGCTCCCTGACCAGGGATCACACCCTCGCCCCCTGCATTGGAAGGCAGAGTCTTAACCACTGGGCTGGTGGGAGGGTCCCAGCACAGCGCTGCCTCGGTCTTCATGGAAGTGAGATGGTTTTCAGAGACGGGGTGGCTGAGTGACACAGCGCTCGGCCTGCGGGTGCAGGGAGGGGTTGCTGAGCTGAGTGTGGGCTCTCATGGTGACAGATGGTTGAGCTGCCTCGGAGCCCCTGGGTCCCCCTCCCTCCGGCTCCCCCTCCCTCCGGCTCCCCCTCCCTCCACCCTGGACTTGGCTGCTTCTCCCGCGGACCAGGTGGTTCCCGCGGGCACGCATCGCCTGGGCTTCCTTCCTGGCCCAGCCTGTACACTTGTATCCTCTTGTCTTCCTGTCCCTCCGGGCCACCGGCAACCCAGCTGCACGCATGCCTGGCAGCAATAGACGCCCCGTGAATGCTCTGGGGAGGAACCCTTCCTGACTGTTTTACTCTGCGCTCCAGGCTTGGGAATAAAGCAGAAATGCTGTGCCCTTCCTTTCCTTCTCTCATGCCCGGCACATTTTCAGTTGAACCTCCTCTGGCCTTCCCTGGTGGCTCAGGCTGTAAAAAAAATCCACCTGCAGTGCGGGAGACGTGGGTTCGATCCCTGGGTTGGAAGATCCCCTGGAGGAGGGCATGGCAACCCAGTCCAGTATTCTTGCCTGGAGAGTCCCCATGGGCAGAGGAGCCTGGTGGGCTGCGAGTCCACGGGGCTGCAAAGAGTCGGACAGGACTGAGCGACCAAGCACAGCACTGGCATTTTCTGGGCTTCCCTGGGGGCTCAGACGGTAAAGAATCCACCTGCAATGCTTGAGATCTGGGTTCATTCCCTGGGTCGGGGGGATCCCCGGAAGGAGGGCATGGCCACCCACTTCCATATTCTTGGCTGGAGAATCCCAGGGACAGAGGAGCCTGGTGGGCTGCAGTCCACGGGGCCGCAAAGAGTTGGATGTGACCGAGTGACCAAGCACACACTTGCGTTTTCTGCTCCGTCGTGTAACTTGACTGTGCGAGGCATATACGGTAGTGTCTTAAGGAGAGTCTTTGATGTCTGGCCCTGCTCTTTCTGTCTGTGTGCCTTTGGGGAAGCTGTTTGAAATCCTGAGCCTCTGTTTTCTCCTCCTTTTCTTGGAGGAAGTGGGTGTCTGCACCTGGTACCCTTGGCTTGTCTTCCTGCCAGCTTCCTCCCCGCCCCCTGTCTCAGCTCAGACTGAGGTCTGCTGAGTGGATACACATTCACTGGACCCCTCAGGAGACTTCACATCTTCTCCATGTCCTGAGGGTCAGCGGTGCAGATCCTGGCGAGGGTGCACCGTGGGGGGCGATGCCCCGCCAGCTGGGTCTCTGCAGTGGGAGTCACCCTCCCTAATGCGGCTGACCCAGAAGCTGGCCTCGCAGCTGCTGTTGATGGACGGATGCAGCAGAAGCATCCTTGGTCCTGCAGGGTAAGATCTGATTGCCTGGGGACGCTGGGGCCAACCGGAAGGACTTGTGTCAGCGTCTGTCTGCAGGGCTGTCCTAACAAGCCATCACAGACTGGGAGGCTGAAGAAATGGGTATTGATCGTCTCACAGCTTTGAGGCTAGAAGTGTGAGATCAAGGTGTCGGGAGGGTTGGTTTCTCCCGAGGCCTCTCTCCTTGGCTTAATTATGGATGGACACCTTTTCCCCTGTGTCCCCACGTGGCCTTTTCTGTGTGCACGTCCTGGTCTCTCTCTTTCGAGGACACCGGTCCTATTGGATCGATGACCTCGTTTAGCCCTATTTATTTCCGTTAAGGTCTCATCTGCAAATACAGCCACACTGGGGGGCAGGGCTTCAGCACAGGAATTTGGAGGTGGTGGAGGTGGACACAGTTCAGTCCCTAACAGTGTCCTGCCCTGCCCTGGCCTCCCCATATCACCTGTATGTTGTACCCGAGGATTTCTTGTTTCTACAGTATCACAGGGGTTTCGTTACCCACTCAGATCAGGCAGGGCTCTGATACTGCCGGTGTGGGGTCAGCCAGTCCTTGATTTCCAAAGTGAGCGGGACCAGGAGACAGTGGCTTTCCAAACCTGAACACAGCTGTGTATTTTCTGTCTGTATTATAGCTTATTCTTATAATGTCGTTGTGTCTTTGGTAATGTTTTTGAAGTGAAAGTGTTAGTCGCTCAATCATGTCCGACTGTGGGCGGCCCCATGGACTGTAGCCCCCCAGGCTCCTCTCTCTGTCCTTGGGATTCTCCAGGCAAGGATACTGGAGAGGGTTGGGATGCCCTTCTCCAAGGGAAGCCCCCATTAATATCTTTACTTACATTATTCTTAATTATATTTATGTGTTTATTTTTATACATTTACTATAATTCTGTCTTCATTGAGATTTCAGACTAATTTGCACTGGGAAAAAAAATACTGGCTGTGAGGTTACAGCTTTATAAAAAACTCAACAGAGTATGTGTTTAGATCAAAGCAGTTTTTTAAAAATGTAAAATTATAAAAAAATATAAAGTTTAGTTAAAGAAAGAAGCCTAGTGAAAAGTAGAAATAATTGTTGGCACTGAGACATCAGTCCCTACTTGCCTCCCTGGGTCCCCATGCGGAGGGTTATTGCCCAGGGAGCAGGTGGGGGTGGTCCAAGCTCCGTGCCCCAGGGGTGAGCCCAGCAGCTCATCCTTCAAGTTTGGCCCAGAGACAGCGTCCAGAAGAGAGCATGGGGCTGGCTGTCTTCCCTTTGTCTGAAGATGACGGTTCTGCCTCATGCCTCCTGCCACGTTCAGCTCTTTCTGGAGCACTGGCTCTTGGTCCAGCTAAGAACCATGGAAACGCTGATACCGCTGGATCGTGGATTGATTTCATTGAGTTTATCACAAGTCTCTGAACCCAGCACTGGACAGTTTCACGACTTGGATTTTTCTTTCACCTACTCCCTTCGAATACTTTTTTAAACACACAGAGTTTTAAAGGTGACAGAAATAAAGCTGGCCATCAGCCCAAGCCCCACACCCACTAAATTACGTCTTCCCAAAGACATTTTGTGTCATGCCCCTCCCACCTTGGCTTCCTGGAATTGACTTTGATCCCCTTGGGTCCTGACCCCGAAACCAGGGTGGCCGTTGCGGGTCAGTGCGCTCAGCCGTCCACAGTGAGCCTTGCGGAGTGGTGCTGGGCTTCAGCTGGTGTTTCCTCCTGTCGTCCAAAGAGAGAGACGAGCAGGTCAAGCTCTGGATGTTTTCATTGGAAAAACAACCTCCAAGGCACATGCAAACCAAGGAATACAAAGGAAGGGTTATTCACTTTTAAATCCTCAGAATAACGTGGACCTCATCACTCTTGCAGCAGCAGGAGGCCATGGCTAGGTGTCCTCCCCACACCGTCTGGGAGGGCAGAACTGTCAGAGCGGACAACCTTGGCATGTTTGAAACTGGTTCTGTTAATGATAACAATTAGCAGATTATGGACATGAATCATGCTAATCAGCTTATGTTTATTAACCGGTTTAATCCTCGAGCAACTCCAAGATACAGATAGGATTCTCGGTTTGTAGATGTGGGGACATGAGGCTCAGAGTGGAATACTTATTCATGTATGCATAGAAAATAGAGAATTGTGTGTGTGGTGTGTTTTCATGTGTACAAATGCTGTGTGTGTGTAGTGACTGAAGGTAGAAAAAAGTCGAGGCGTGAACTTTTTGAGCGAAATGTTGCTTTTCTAAAACTTACAAAACAGTTCAAACACATAAAATGTACATAGGGTAACAAAACCACCTCCCAGGCACCCATCAGCTAGCTTCAGTAGCTATCAACCCAGTAGCCAGCCTTCTTTGCTCTATATACCCTGCGACCCATCAGTATTGTTTTGCAGCAAGTCCAAGCCATCCTATCATTTCATCCATAAATATTTCAGTATCACCTCCAAAAGAGAACTCTTAAAAAAAAAAAAAAAAAGTACATGTGACCACATCACCGTTATCACACTTAAAATTGAACAGTTGGATTTCCCTGGTGGTCCAGTGGTTAAGACTCTCAGCTTCCTCTGCAGAGGGCTCAGGTTAGATCCCTGGGGAACTAAGATCCTGTATGCTACACCTCTCAGTCAAAAAAAAGGGAGAACAGTGTCTTATCATAACATGCCCAGTTGATGTCCAAATCTCCGATTGTCTTGGGACTCTCATGATATTTTTTTGGTTTCTTTGAAGCGGGATCTGAATAACGTCCGCACACTGCAGGTGGTCAAAGCTTCTCCCGTGTCCCTTCCGACGGGTGGGTCCCGCAGCTGTCTTCCTTCTCTTCTCATGGAGCTGATTTCTTAACGGAACTGCAGCGCCCGGTGACACTTACTTGGTCTGGAATTTTGGGGGACCGCAGCCCCTTAGAATTCTCAACATGCTGCGCCTGTGTTTTTCTATAAATTGGTGGTTGCGGAGGCTGGTGTCTGGGTTCTTTCTGGTTTTGTCTGGCCAGACGACTTCCTGGGTGGAAGCTGGGCTTCATCAGGGGATGACCTTTGAGTTGTCTTTCTTTGATGTGCTGAGAGGTCGCAAAAGGGAGACTTTGTGATTCTGAAATTCCTTCTTTTCCAGTTGTTGGGAAGCCTTTGGGGGAGGCAGTGTTTCTTTCCCTGGGCAGACCTGGTCTCTGCTCGTCTCTGGGGCATGGTGACTGCCGATGCCTCGCAGCGGGAGAAAGCAGCCTCCCCCACGCCAGTTTTATCAGTGCCTAGGACGAGAGATGCAGGCTTGCTCGGATGGCGCCGGCTTCTGGGAGTGGGGTCTAGTTTCCCGCTCCAGGGTGGGGCCATCCACCAGGTGACCACCCCCCAGGGGTGAGCTGTGAGCTGTGTTTTACGGCGTGTGCACGCTTGCCTGCGTGCTCCGTGGTGCCCGACTCTGCGACTCCCTGGACTGGAGCCCGCCAGGCTCCTCTGTCCTTGGGATTTTCCCTGGAGTGGGTTGCCATTTCTTCCTCCAAGGAATCTTCTCGACCCAGGGATCAAACCTGTGTCTTGCACTGCAGGTGGATTCTTTCCCACTGAGCCGTCGGGGAAGCCCTGTGTTTTATGGCACCTGGGGACGAAGCGGCAAGTGCGTGCCCAGGGGCAGAGCTGGCCGGACTGGGTTCCTGCGGGATCTGGGGACAAAGCAGCAAGTGCGTGCCCAGGGGCAGAGCTGGCCGGACTGGGTGCCTGCGGGCAGACACCGAGAGGGAGGGCGTGGAGGTGGGGGGCAGTGGCCAGAGGGCCTCGGTTTGAGCTTGGACCACCCTGTGTCCTCAGCAGCTGGTGGCCCAGGGGCAGAGCTGGCCGGGCTGGGTGCCTGCGGGCAGACACCGAGAGGGAGGGCGTGGAAGTGGGGGGCAGTGGCCAGAGGGCCTCGGTTTGAGCTTGGACCACCCTGTGTCCTCAGCAGCTGGTGGCTCTGTGCACCCCCCCTCACCTCCTGTCCAGCGGGGACGATGCTGTCCCTTCTCTCCCAGCTGTGTGCTGAGTGTTGGAAGGGGTGATGTTGGAAGGGTGGTTCACGCCAGTGCTGGGCACAGCGCCTGGGACAGTGCGTGCTGTGTGCCCAGACGCGTCCGCCTCTTTGCGACCCCGTGGACCGCAGCCCGCCAGGCTCCCCTGTCCATGGGCTTCTCCAGCAAGAATGCTGGAGTGGGCTGCCACTTCCTCCTCCTGGCTGGATTCTGGTGGCGAGCGTCAGGGTCATAATAGTGGGGATGCGGGGTCACTGTGGTCTGGTGACAGCCGGCTGTACGTGGCTCCCCACGGCTAGGGCGGTGGGCCCTGTGCGGCCCAGCGACACCCACGCACACTGATAAGTCCTGCTCTGAGCGAATGGGTCACGTGGGGGTGAGCCGGGGTCGAGGGGCGGTGGCGTGGGCCCAGGATGTAACCGGAACAGGACAGGGTGGAAACTCACAGTCTACTTTGTAGCGAGGCTCTGGGGCTGGTGAGCGATGGAGGCTAAAGCGTGGAGCCCTTGAGGTGAGGGTCCTTGGAGGAGAGGGTGCTGCTGGAATGCGGCTGCGACCAAGGTCTGAGGATGGTGCTTCCGCCCGCCAGTCCGTGTGACCCCCACCCCCCCAGCCACACTCCCCAGGCTTTGCCCCAAAGCCCGAGGTAGCTGTGCACCCCCCTCCCCTCCGTTCCAGGAGACTTGCTCATCACACAAAGCGGGAAAATGGAAGGTTGTACAGGAGAGCCTGCCCAGCAAGGCTCCGCTCCCTGACTGGGGGCGGGCGGTCTGGGGGTGGGGGTGCACATCGAAGAGAATGATGGGGGGAGGGACTCTTTAGGGCTCAGGTTTCTTCTTGGGGCGATTCTTGGATATTGCCTGCTAATTAGGTATTACATTCTCGTTAAGCTAATTCTGTGTGCAGATTCTAGGTGAAAAATCTCCATTGCAAAATATGATTCTTTTTTTTAATTTAAATAAATGTCTTGAAAATGTGTTCCTCCTGAGTCCGCACAGTGTGAATGTCATTTTAAAATGTCAGGGTTACGTTTCCTAAGGTGATGAGATGGGGCAGCTATGAAATTGAGTAAAGAAAATTGAGACTGATCACTTTAATGGTCTTTCACTCCACTTTGGGGGTGGTAACTGTTGAACGTGAAATTCCTGTTTCGTGTTGACGTCTGCTTTGAAACTGGAGATGTTGATGTGGTCTTAAGGGAATGTCTCCATCACGAGAGAGGGGACTGGTTTTTGAAGTGGGTAGGCTTTGTGGGTGTTCTATCCGATGGCTGTTTTTCAAAGTCAAGGCCAGTCAGCCACGGATCCAGAGGCATGGGATGTTCCCGTTGATGCAAACCTGGGGAGCAGCTGTGACGGGCATCCTCCGAGCATCCCCGTGGGAAGACCTTCGCTGCAGCACAGATGTCCTGGCCTGTCTCCTCCCAGGGGAAGGCTCCCCATGGCTGTTGCCTCTGCTTATAATTCATCTCTGTTTACTTGGAGGCCGGGAGTTAGACTTTTATTTTTTGCAGCAAGAAAATCATTTGAAAATGTGGAAGATCACCCTTGTAATCCTGGGATGGAAAATGATTTACATTGCACAAAAGCATTTTGTGAATAATTTATGGTAACAAGGAATGAATTCTTTGGAGAAGAAAAAAACACCTTTGAAAAACACATACCTACCAGCAGTAGCATCTTGGCAAGATTGTTGTACATAAATTAAAGTCAAAAGGAGGTGCATTACGGGGTGTGAAGTACGGGGACGATGCGAGGAAGTTCACCACCACCCTGTGGTTGGAAATTGGAGGCCCTTGATGCTTCTTGGGGTTGCGAAAAGTGATGCCGCGTAAGACCCCTGAAAATGAAGGGACCACTGTCTTCCTCTCAGATTGTGGGTGAGCCTGGATGGGTTCTGGTAGCGTTTATCCCAGAACTGTGCAGTCAGACTTCCACTGATGGGATGAAACTGTGGAACCGATAAAAGAGTGAGATGTTTTGGGAAGCGTTCCTCTCCATACATTTGGGGTGATGGTGGTCTTGTCTTGTTTTTCGTCTGAAGTGGAAATACTATCAGGCTGGAGTCTTCCATGAAACTGTATCAGCCTAAGTCTCCTGCATTGCAGGCAGATTCTCTACCGTCTGAGCTGCCAGGGAAGCTGGGGAAAGTAACATTGTGCTTCTGTGGCAGCAGTGATCCGTAGGAAGTGGTGTGGGATGGGAAGCTGCAGGATCCCCACGGAACTGGTAGTGGGGGCAGGGTGTGATTTTAGGAGGAGGGTCTCGGTTGTCCAGCCACTGGCCAGGCCTGATTATCAATGCGGAGGTCTGGCCTGGGACGCTTTTAAACCTACTCAAGTCAAGAAGTTAATAGTAAGTGGGGAGAATGCCTGGAAAATAGCTGTCTTGTTAGTTTTATTCTTCATTCATTTTTCAGACTTGATTTATTTGTTCTTTTGGCTGTGCTGTTCGGCATGTGGACTCGTAGTTCCTTGACTAGACATTGAATCTTCACTCCCTGTGGCGGAAGCCCAGAGTCCAGTGGAACCCATTGACCGCTAGGAAGTCCCCATCCTGTTATTTTTAAATAAGCTATTAAGTAGACTCTTTAGACATACTTAATCTGTGTTCATTGTAGGGTTATTCAAAGTAGGAACAAGGGGGGAAAAAGGTCCATAAGCAGGCATTTCAGGATGCCGTGTTTAGGTGCTTTCAGGTGCGTTTCAGATGGTCTTTGCTTCCACTCACATCTTAGAACAGAGGCTCTTCCAGTGTTTAGAGCCTCACACCCTGCTTTTAATATCTGGTAATAAAGCTTAGACCATCTTTACCCGATTGCATGTGTTATCACCCTTTCAAGTGAAGGGACGTTTCAGAATTAGCCTCAGATTGTTGGGTATTGAAGTTGCTTCTGAGTTTTCGCTGTTGTAGACAATGCAATAAAGGACGTTTTCTTAATAACAGCACTGAGCATTTATTTCTTTGTGATGTGGTCTTCGATGGGTTATTGTTGTATCAAAGTGGTTTTTTCTTTAATGAAAATAATGTATTGTTGCACTGATTCCAGAAAGGATACATTTGTACCAATGTATCCTCTGAGGAGGAGAATGGACCCTCCCTTCCCCACCCCCATGTCCTGGCTACGCACTCTAGAGGGAAGGGATGGAAAGCGGAGGCCTTTGCCAGCCCAGTGGCTGGACCGAGACTGTCCTTTCGCCCAGCAGGCCCCAGGGACAGACGGCCACCTCCACACAGGTCGTTCCACTGGTGTTTTGTGATTTCTTCAGCTTCATAAAGACTTTGTCTGCCCATGCAAGAGGCCTAAGAGACCCGGCTTTGACCCCTGGGAGACCCTCTGGAGCAGAATGACAACCTGCTCTGGTATTCTTGCCTAGAAAATTCCATGGACAGAGGAGCCTGGCGGGCTACAGTCCATGGGGAGCAAAGAGGTGGACACGACTGAACGTGCACTCTGTTAACTATGGATATCATAATTATATCCCTGATTAATTATGGATATCATGCAGTAGTGGTACTGATTACCGACTTCTCCCTTTAGGTCTGGAACTTGCGAGTGGGATGGGGAAGCAAAGCAGCTGGGAGTTGGCTGCGGAGACTTGGTTGAGACTGCCCTTGCCATGTAGCTGGCGACCACTGTTGTCTTCCCCCAGCTTGCTTCTCACAGGAGCTTTGGGAGTGCGCGCCTCTCCATCGTTTGAGAGCTTCGGTGTGTGCAGGCCCCTTGTGTGTGATGAATAGTTTCGATTGCTGTTTGTCTCTCGGTTACTTGATTGTCCTCCTGTGCGTTTTCCTGGCCTCTTCCTCGTCGGCCGCGCCGATGGTTTTCAAGCCCCCTTGCTTGGGAATCTGACTCGGTGTGGGGAGTGGCTCCAAGCCCTGCCTTTGGGGCCTGGTAAGGTTTCTAGCCGGGTTGTGAGAAAGCCCCTCTGCTGCTGTGTCATAGTTAGAACACTGGTCCTTTTATGTCGTGGGAAGCAATTGTTGTAAGTCCTCTCCGAGGACCTCGTATTTCTGTACCATATGCTGGAGCTGGCTCTGTGCTGGTGGTTGTAATAGCTGCAATTTAGTGGGCATCTACTGTGTGCCAAGAATTTTATGTACATTGGCTGCCTATTATAATGATCTATAAAATCCCCGCTATCGTGGCAGGTAAGGATTAAGAGAGAAGACTCATGCCACGTCAGGTTCTACAGATGGTCAGTGGAGAAACCAGGCTTGGTATCTGGGTGTGCCTGACCCCAGAGCCCACAGGGTCCACTGCAGATGGTACCCGTGGGGCCCAGGGCAGAGATGGCACAGCCAGCATCCCATTCGGCAGCTCCGGGCAGTGGGCGCCTTATGTTTGAGAGCTCGGGTTGAGCCCTCGTGTCCGAGGGCTGGAAGGGAATGATGACCCTCTGCATTCAGCTTGTTCGCATTATTGTGCTAACCTGTCTCCACCTGGGATCCCCTGTGTGAGGCACTCACGCTTGCACGTGCGTCTGACCGTCACGTGTCTGACTTGTGAGTCGGGGCTGTCAGCCGTAGCAGGAGTCGGGGCTGAGTGGTGGGGGAGAGAAGGGAAGCTGGGCAGACGGATCTCTGGTCCCCAGCTGCCTGCCCGCCTGAGCAGGTGGACGACCACGGAGCTGTGGTGGTTGCAGTGATGGGGCCTTGCGGAGGCGTGTGCCTTACTTTGTGATGGGCTGGGCTTCAAGAATCCCTGTCCTGTAGGGCTTGGGAGGCGTGTGGCATCCTTGCACTAAGCCTCTGTGTGATGTTGGGAGTCAAGTAGGGCTGGGGAGGCAAGAATCTGCACCCAAGTACTGCAGGCAGCCTGCTGGCGCATGTGCCTTCTCTGTGTCCAGACATTTATCACTTCTCTCTGAAGTGGGCAGAGCTGGAAGCCTTGAAGTTTGTGTCAGAGAAAGGACGTGAGCTGTAAAGTACCTCTGACATAAATCTCACTGAAGTACTACTGGGGCTTCCCTAGTGGCTCAGACGGGAAAGAATCTTCCTGCATTGTAGGAGACACAGGTTCAGTCCCTGGGTTGGAAAGATCCCCTGGAGCAGGAAGTGGCAACCCACTCCAGTATTCTTGCCTGGGGAATTCCAGGGACAGAGGGGCTTGGTAAACTACAGTCCAGGGGGTCACAAAGAGTTGGACGTGAAGTGCTCCTGGAGGGGGTGTCCAGAAGATGCAGGTCCGTCTGGAAGACGCAGTGGGATCTGAAAGACGCAGTTTTGGGCCAAGTTGCTGCCAGGTCACTGTGCTGTCTGCGGTGAGTGTGGCCGGTTCTCAGAGTTGGCCTGTCAGTCTTCATGACTGAGGTCTTCTGCAAAGTCACGCTGCACTTTACTGCATGGAGCGAGTCGTTGCCAGGACTCTGATGGGGCCCCTCGTGACCTTGGTATTAGTTTCCTGGTGCTGCAGTGACAAGTCACCCCTAACTTAGTGACTTGACAACACAGGTCGGAAGTCCCAAATTAAGGTGTCGGCAGGCTGTGCCCCGTCCGAAGGGTCTAGAGGAGAATTCGTTCCCTGGTCTTCTCCAGCTCCTCCAGGCTACCTGCACGGCTTGGCTCCTGGCTCCTCCCTCCCTCCTGGAAGCCAGCCATGTAAAAACCTTCAGATCTCTCTCTGGCCCCCTCTTCCATCCTCACGTCACCTCTTCTCTCCCTTTTCCCAATTCTCAGGACCCTCGTGGTCAGTTTGGGCTCATCTGAGTAATCCAAAACAATCCCCTGCTGTACGATTCTTAATCATGTCTGCAGAGTGGCTCTGGCCCTGTCGGTGACAGTCTCAGGATGTGGGCGTCTCTGGGGGGTGGGGGCGTTTTCTACCCACCACAGCCCCCGCTCTGTTTCCCACCAGGGTCAGCGTTCCTGCAGGTGATTCTCCTTCTGTTGTGCAGACTGGGCATCGCCGGACTCAGCCCCCCTGGGGCTCCGCTGTTCACACAGGGTGGGGCGGGGGCACTGCTGAGTGTCAGGCTTCCTGGCTCTCTCTGCCAGCTTCCACTGCAGCTTTGAAGGCAGGGTTAGAAAACAAGCGTTCTGGGCAGCTGTGAGGACCTGTGAGCACGTGGGGGCTGCACACCTGGACTCAGCGTGAAAGAGGCTGGTTTTGGAACCCGAACTTGTCATCGTTGTCCAGACTGAGGCCTCTGACTGTCCTGCACTGACTGGGGGCTCCCCTTTTTGCTGGGGCGACAGCGTTTGTCTTGCAGGGGCCTCGCCCCCCAGCTCCTCAGTGTGAAGAGACCCTCTGGCGAGCCCCTCCCCTTGTCCCTAGGGGCCAGGACTCTGGACCTGCTCCCGTCCCCTCCCCCACTCCTGCAGGAACATCTCTTAGCCTTTCGGCCTCACCCTCGGGGGCCGTGTGTCTTCACCTCCTGGACAGTCTTCTCTTCTCAAGTCCTATCGCTTGTGACTGATCCTCTCCACTTGGCCACTTTCTGCTCTGAGATGCGTAAAGACGTGTAATAACTCCTGCACGTGTCCTCCTGGGTGGGACAGGGTTATAGACCTTGGTTCCAGCAGGGGAGACCTAGGTCTTCTGTCCACCTTCGCCTCTAGGTAAGTTACGCAGGAGCCCACAGTGTTCACCTGGCGGATGCTTGCCTCGGTTTTAGACTTTGCAACAGGAAGAGGGGAAAACGGAAAAGAGAGTTGATCGCCAAGAGGAGAATTCGAGTGAATGAACCAGTCCCTTTCCTGATTATTGCCATGTTACACGCTCAGAGTAGAAAATGGGGAAATGATAAAGGAGAAAAGTGGCCCATGACCCCTCCGTGTGAAGGCGGCTGCCGTTACTCTGGGGACGCTTCCCTTCTCCCCGCCTTGGGGGTTTACAGGGGTTGGTGTGTGTTGCCTGCACGGTGGCGTGTCCAGGAATCTTTGCTATGATGACATTTTGCCGTGTCCTCGCCTTTTCTAAAACAATCTTTTTCATGGCTGCGTGATATTTAAGTACATGGATGTATTGGAATTGACTCATCCCAAAGTTCATCCCAGAGAGCTGGGTTTGATCCCTGGTTTGGGAAGATCCCCTGGAGAAGGGAATGGCAACCCACTCCAGTGTTCTTGCCTGGAGAATCCCATGGACAGAGGAGAGCCTGGTAGGCTACAGCCCATGGGGTCGCAAAGAGTCAGACACAACTGAGTGACTTTCACTCACTCACTCATCCCAAAGTAGCTTTAAAAAAAGTTTTGAGTGTGTTAAGTGAAAAATGACAGCAAATAATATTTTAAATCAGGTAAAGAGAAACCCCGGAGCCCCTGCCCCTGTTTGCCTGCCTGTCCGCGGGGGCCAGGCTGCTCCCTGCTGGCCCTGATGAGTGGACAGGGAACCGTGGTCCTCGGCGTGGCGTGTGGACAGCGGGCTGCTTCTGTTAGTTGACAAACACATGTCACTTTCCTTGGTGCAATTTGGTCATTGGTGATGCAGGTTGGTCATGGCGGAAATGGAGGGGGCGGGGAAAGAAACATCTCTGGCTAGTGATTTCAGAAAGGAGAACAAAACTGAACAGAAAATATTTGTGAGGCACCCGTATAGTGAGAATGAAGGGAGATACAGATGAGCAGTGAGTGAGCACCAGAGGCAGGACTTCCCTGGTGGTCCAGGAGTCAGGACTCTGCGTTCCCAGTGCAGAGGGTCCAGGTTTGATCCCCGGTCAGGGAACTGGATTCTGCATGCTGCAACTAAAGATCCTGTATGTGGCAACTAAGACCTGGGCTCAGCCAAATAAAGAAATATACATGAAAAAAACTGAGCATCAAGCGAATGGAGCACAGCCTTACTTTGGGTTTCTTTGCTTTGAAAGACTTGTTTTTCAATCTAGTAATACTCCATTAAATATCAGAAATGGTCAAGCTTGTTAAAAACCACCGTCAAGTCGCACGCTGATGAGAGAGGTTTTGCCTCTCTTCCTCTTAGAACTAATGAATGAAGATCCAAAAGTTTGTGGCAGGCAGGAAAGCAGGCGGATTTTGATAGGAAATTATGTAAGAAAGCATCATGCCTGTTTTCTTTTTCCGGGTCCGCCTCGTGGAGAATGGTCTCTGGTGTTTTCTTCAGGGTCCGCCGCATGGAGAATGGTCTCTGGTGGTTTTTTTTTTCCTGGTCCGCCTCGTGGAGAATGGTCTCTGGTGCTCCAGGTCCGCCGCGTGGAGAATGGTCTCTGGTGGTTTTTTTTTTTCCGGGTCCGCCTCGTGGAGAATGGTCTCTGGTGTTTTTTTCCGGGTCCGCCTCGTGGAGAATGGTCTCTGGTGTTTTTTTCTGGGTCCGCCGCGTGGAGAATGGTCCCCGGGAGGTGTGTGCACCCACTCCTCATCAGGTTACTCTGCCATGATTACCATTGTGTGGAAGCATGGCGGGTGGTTAGAAACTGGGTGGCAATTTTGCTGAGCGTCACCTCAAAGGTTCTGCTTGGAATGCCAAACAGAAGGACGCTCTGGCTGAGATGAAACACAGGGCAAGCATCCTACTCCGGTTGTTAAAAATCATCAGGCAGGCTTTGGTATATTTTTTGGGTCTTTGTTCGTTTGTCTTTTGCTCGAGAAAGAAGCTCAGAGGATGGCCCTGGGAGGCCGGCACGGAGGCCGCTGTGGGACTTTCTCGCCGGTGGGAACTGATGGGCCCCAATGATTCCTCCTCTCCGCTCTTTCTAAGAATTAAAAGAAAAAAATTTTTTAAGTGTCTTGTTGATTTTAGCTGCACTGGGTCTCCGCCGCTGCACACGGGCTTCCTCCGGTTGTGGTGTGTGGTCTTCTCGTCCCAGCGGCTTCTCTGGTTGCCGAGCATGGTCTCTAGGGCGGGGGGCTTCCATAGTTGCAGCGTGGGCTCTAGGGCACAGGCTCTCCGTGGTTGTGGCACACAGGCTTAGGTGCTCCAAGATACGTTGGATCTTGCTGGACCAGGGATCGAACCTGTGTCCCTTGCACTGGCAGGCAGGGAGCCACCTGGGAGGTGGTGGTCAAATCCCACCAGGCGGCAGCCACGGGACCACGGGGAAGTCCTGCCCTGGCTCTTGATTGCACTGCTTTTGTCTCCAGAGCCCATCCTGGCTTCGGGACTATTCATTTATTACCTTTTATGATGAACGCTTGAAATGTAGTCAAAAGAGAAGCTTATTGATACATGCATAAAGTGAAAGTTAGTCACTCAGTCAGGTCTGTTTGGGACCCAATGGACTGTATAGCCCGCTAGACTCCTCTGTCCATGGGATTCTCCAGGCAAGAATACAGGAGTGGGTTGCCATCCCCTTCTCCAGGGGATCTTCCAGACCCAGGGATCGAACTCCACAGTCTCCTGCATTGCAGGCGGATTCTTTACCATCTGAGCCACCAGGGAAGCCCAAGAATACTGCAGCCGGTAGCCTAACCCTCCTCCAGGGGATCTTTCCAACCCAGGGATCGAACCATGGTCTCCTGCATTGCAGGCAGATTCTTGACCCTTCCGAGCCACCAGGAAGCCACATATCCACGTGTGAATTATGTTGTTCAGTTTGATCGTAGCACACGCCCTCTGCAGATGGCCTCCTTAAAACCCGGGGGTGTGCTCTGCCTCCGTTTCCTCATCTCGGGACACCAGGGACGGTGGTGTTACCTCCAAGCAGCGTCCGTCCGGAAGTTCAAGTACAGTGACTGCAGACGTGTGTTCACCGCAGCGCCCTGCGCAGGTCAGCCCACGCCCAGGAGCAGCGCCAGGCTCCTCTCTCTCTCTCAGATGGCCAAGGCATTGTGTTTTTAACCTCATCCTGCCCTGTGTGGGGCTCCTCCGATGAGTTCTCAGCCGCAGTATTGACCTTTCTTACAAAATGGTGCCACGGAGCCCAGGCAGGTGACGGCCGGGGGCCACGGCCAGCCTGCCGGGGCAGCTAGGAGGATGCTCTCCCCCCCTGCAGGGAGCTCCTGCCCGCTTCCCCATCCTCCTGAGCTAGAATTTGGGAGATCAGCCATCCATTTGAGCAGCTTTCCGCAGCCAAGAGTTTTCTGGGGGAGCCGAGGTGCTGGCAGGGAGCTGGTTAGGGTCTGGCACCTCCAGCGCTGCCCTGACGGTCCCTGCACACGCTGGGCTCTGGCTGAGCCGAGTGCAAGGAAGGAGGGACTGTGTGCGGAGCCAAGATCACTGAAGAGGCCCTGGGGGTCGCTGGTGCCGACCCTCATTATGTCCTCACTGCAGATGAAATGAGAACGTGACCGCCCCTTCCCCCGCGGGATGAATGGATCTCAGAATAGCATCCTGGTCACGGAGATGCCACTTGAAACGGCTGTCTCTCCGCTTTATCCTCCCCTCTCTCTGTTCTGCGCAGCGGGTAGGAGGCAGGTCGTGGTGAAACGTGTCCTCAAAGACCCTGAGCTGGGGCCGCCGGGCGGTGGGGTGCTCACTGACTCAGAGCTGCGGTGCTTTCGTGAGTCCGGTTCTTCCAGGCTGGCCGCTTGCGTTTCGGAGGAAAAGACTTAACCGCATCCTTGACCATACTTGCATTTTCACGCCTGATAAGTGAGCCGGGCTGCGTGCGATGAACTTGCAGGCAAGTTTTCTGGGAGGACAGGACGGAACCTGGTGCCATGCGTTCCTGCAGGCAGTGGATCCGCTTTCTGGAAACTTCTTCCCATGGTGAACATGCATTTGGAGCTCAGGGCCCTGGCTGGGCTACTTTCTAGCTCTCCAGGATTTCTGGCTTTCAAGTCCTGTATGACTTAGACCCCTGCTTCATGCAAGTTCCTTGCTTGTCTTCCGAGGAACCTCACCTTTTAATTTTAAAGCTTGTCATTCTAAAGCACTTTGCATTTCCCATTGCTTTGACTTTTTTTTTTTTTTTTTCATCTGGGACAGTCCCCTTTTCCATTAGTGGAAAGCTTAATAATCCATCAAGGACAGATCAGCTGTCCAGTTGCCTATGGAAACTATTTCCCTTCCTTCCATGAGGCTGCCCTGGTGGCTCAGTAAAGAATCCGCCTGCAAAGCGGGAGACCCTGCTCCGATCCCTGGGTTGGGAAGATGCCCCTGGAGAAGGGAATGGCTCCCCACTCCAGTATTCTGGCCTGGAGAATTCCATGGACAGAGGAGCCTGGTGGGCTACAGTCCATGGGGTCTCGAAGAGTTGGACACGACTAAGTGACTAACGCTTTCATTACCCTCTGTGGGGAGGGGCTGTGTGCTGCCTTTGTGGTGTCGCCTTGTTTGCTTATGGCACAGACACGTGGAGCCTGGCACATGTGTGTGCATGAGTGTCCTTTAGGCGGGGCACCGTGTCCCGTCCTGCTTGTCCCCACGCTGAGCACTTTGGTGCTTGTTGCTTGCAGGGCCCAGCACCTGTGTGTGTGGATGGGTAGTGGGAGCTGGGTCCCCCGAGAGGCAGGCTCTAGCCAGAATCTCACACAGAAGTGTTTAAACTGAGTGTGCGGTCACAGGCATTGGGGGATCAACAGTGGATGACCAGGCGCAAGCTCAGCTTCCTGGAGTGAGTGTGTTCAGGGTAGATGGAGGCTACAGACAAGCAGAGGTCACTAAGATGCTAGTAGAGCGTGCAGCTAGGAGAAATGACAAGGGGGAGCACACAGCAGGGAAGGGGCGTGAGTTCGTGTGAGGCTATTTTTTTTCTTCTCTTTTAGGGTGCTGAGTTGTGTCTGACTCTTGGCAACCCCATGAACTAGATGGTCCAGGGAATTCTCCAGGGCCGAATACTGGAGTGGGGAGCCTTGAGGTGGGGGTGTTGAATCTGTAGTGGCCTCAGGGAGGGCCTTGCTGAGTGGACGCTTGTCACAGCCCTGCGGGGAGGGCGGATGGGGCTGTCCTTTTGGGGAGGGCAGAGCCAGGAGCTGGGCGGGGCCCTGACGCTTTGGGGACACAGGAAGGCAGAGGAGAGGGCCAGTAGAGCTCAGAGAAGCAGTTTGGCCCAGACTTAAAGGGCCTGTGTGGACCAAATAGCAGCAGGGAGAAGAGAGTGTCTGGGCCTTGGGAGTGGGTAGCAGTGCAGGGACCCACGGCCTGGGGTCCAGCATCTCTCCTCTCTCCTCCCACTGCCTGCAATGAGTAAAACAGAAATCCTAGGAGCCTGCAGCCCTCCATATGAACACTGTCACTTTGAATCTAATTATCACTTCTAATATTAACAGTGCTGAACCTGTGGGAGCTTTCAAGTTCAAATGATTGAATCCTGAATCCAATCCAGTAATTATCTCCGCAATCGAGATACCACGGGCTGCGGGTCGTGGATGCTTTAAGGCCAGAGTCACCCAGTGAGCTGGGGCTTCACTCCTGGAAATCACTTGCTTTTTTTTTTGGTTTTCCTCTTGCCCTCCTGTTTTTTCTGCATGGCTTTGCCAGCCACATTAAAAATGTTGTGCCTCCATCATTGGAAAAGCTAGCGTGCTTTCCCCTAAAGGACAGGCTTGAAGGCTTTTTCTAATGTATTGCACCAGCCACACGGAGTGGCTTCAGGTTAGCTCTTAATTCATATTTTCTGCAGCTGCTAATATGCCCGCTAGTCATAATTGTTGCACATTTGAGATAAAAGCTAAACCTCGGCTTATCCCCTGCCTCCCAGGAGAAATTCGGAGGACAGCTACGAAGCCTGATCCATACTGTGATGTTGTTGAAAAAAAGAAAATAGGGTTATAAGCTTATTCGGAGTCTTTGAGTGTTTCTGGTTGTGCAGACTGGGTGTTCGTGACTTATAGTGTAAAATCTGAATTTCCAGGGCAGGAACCAGAGTGGTTTCTGGCTGACACACACCATGCCTGTGATGGGCCAGCATCTTATTTTTATGTCTTAAGCGTCATTCAGTCCCAGAATGCATTGGATGGCACACACACAGTGGCTGTCCCAGGATGTGCCGACCGCATTCCCAGGCTTTGGAGGAAAAACCCCAGCTGGTGTGTCTGCGTGTGTATGTATACATTATGTGTGTACGTGTGTGTACATATGCTCACACGTGCACATTATGTGTATGTTGTGTGTGCACACGGATGTGTATTTGTACGTGTGTATATGTTGTGCGCACACGTGTTATATGTGTACGTGTGTACATGTGTTGTGTGTACATTATGTGTGTGTGCTCACACGTGTACATCAGTGTGCACACATCTGTGTTTGTGCGTGTGTACATGTGTGTATGTTAGGTGTGTACGTGTGTTGTGTGTGTGCTTGTGCACCGCAGCATGG
Source organism: Capra hircus (assembly GCF_001704415.2). NCBI lineage: Eukaryota > Metazoa > Chordata > Mammalia > Artiodactyla > Bovidae > Capra > Capra hircus. The sequence goes on along the minus strand of NC_030810.1, from coordinate 5,690,028 downwards.
AGGATAGGGGCTTGCTCCTAGCCCAGGATCCTCTTCTCTGGAAAGTTCTCCCTGCACAGGTTTGTGCCCCTCGCTGGCACCGCGCGTGGCCTGTGCCTGGGGGAGACTAACACCCGTGATCCCTCCACCGCGGGAGCTGCCCTCCGCCCCTCTGGTTCAAACCGAAGCATCTCAGGTCATCAGTCCCTCTGCAAATGGCTTCCCTCCCAACCTCCTCACCTTTGGATGAGTTTGCTTGTGGAGGACATTTTTGAAGTGTGTCATGCGGAAAGCACTGGACAAGGAATACCAGTGGGGGAGAGTCAGATGACCATATGGAAAAAAATAAGGGGAAAGATGTTCTTAAAGCACACTGTTGCTTTATTATAGCATTTTAACACCATTTAAAAAATCAGTGGACACTGGTTTTTGACCCTGCTGTTTCTTAAAAAAAAATTTATTTGGCTGCATCGATTCTTAATTGCAATATGCAGGGTCTTTAAAGTTGTGAGATGTGGGATCTGGGTCCCCAATTGGGAACACAGAGTCCTAACCGCTGGACCAACCAGGAGGTCCTTGCTAGCAGCAAGGACTTCATTTTAGCATTTTAAACTTTTTTTTTTTCCCTAGTGGGAAGCAGAAAGAAAAAGTTGGTCAGGTCTCATCAACCACTTATTAAAGTGTGAGTTTTGCATTTATGTATGGTTCACAGAGAAGGAGGAGCTACATTCTTACGCGCCAGCTTTCCTAGATTGTGAGAAAGCACAGCGAACCTTCTCACGCACGCCTGCCTTTTCCTCATCGAATCTGCTGACTTCCCTTGGGCTGGAAGGCCCCGTGCGGCATTGCAGCAGTGGGTGTGCAAGCACCTGGCCGCATCTCATAACTTACGCTTTGCACAGCTGCTCCTTGGAGAAAGTGTTAGGAATGTTCCCACTGTGGCTGAAATTTTATGACGCATTGCGTTGGTTTGCTTAAAGAGGTTAGCGTCGAGAACGCGGAGCACAGAACTGCTTTGGAATCTTAAACTGTGCCATGCATTTGCTTTGTTAGGGGCCTTGTTAATTTAACCCCATGCTCTTGAGATATGAGGATGGGTCTTATCCCTGCCCGGGGCTGCCTGGGGAGGGCCTTCTGGCTCAGTTGAAGGACACTGGCCTCCTGCCTCCAATTCTAGGTGCTTTTCAGGATCCATGCTGTCTCCACTATGAGTAGTTATTTTTCATGTTGAACCTGCTTTTTTTTTTTCAGTCTCAAGAGACACATGGGATTTTGAATTTCCCCAAGGGTCGAACCTGTGTCTGCTTACAGTGGACCGGGAAGTCCCGGACCTACTTCTGTGATTTTTCTCTCCAGCCTCTGTCCCCTGTTTCCCCCCATCAGATGGAAGGGAGGAGACTGAGATGTGAGGGTGATCCTGGAGGCACCCCGCTGTGGGGCAAAGGTCACCGAGTCCTCCTTCCACGAGCCATTTGTTTCTGAGAAGAGAAGCTTTGACAAAAGATGTTTCAGTGCAAAACATGTTTCAGTGGAGTCTGTGCGGGAAGTGAGAAGGAGGCACTCAGCTTCATGGAGAAATAAAGGATTTTCGATACTTGGGGGCACGGAATAAAAAAGTGTGAATTTGAAGGGATGTTTGTAGCCATCATTTTCCCAGCATGGTTCTCCATGTGGTCATTCAGTTGCTTGAGCAAAGTCTAGATAGACCTAGATTTAGAGAATTTTTTTCTTGATAAAGTAATACTTGCTCACAAATGGAGGGGAAAAGGAATATGGATATTAAAGTAATTATAATGAATATTTTTTGCACTATTCAAGAAATGTTCTTATCTTATGTAAGCATGGATCTTCTGCTTTGAAACAGCCAAACACGTTTGCTTTATCTGACAAATGGCTGTTGGACACAGTGCTGCAGCAGGACACGTGGGCCTGCCTCACATGGGCAGGAATGAACGAAGCTGGTACTCTCCGTGGAAGCAGGGTTACTGCTCTTCGGGCTGGAACTGTTTGTGTATCTCTCAGAGGGGTGTCCACAGACTGTGTGTGTGTGTCTGTCACTTCAGTCGTGTCTGACTCTGTGCGACCCCGTGGACTGTAGCCCGCCAGGCTCCTCTGTCCATGGGATTCTCCAGGCAAGGATACTGCAGTGGGTTGCTGTGCCCTCCTCCAGGGGAATCTTCCCGACCCAGAGGTCGAACCCACAGCTCCTGGGTCTCCTGCACTGCAGGCGGATTCCTTGCCGCTGAGCCACTTACATATCATATACCTGCATGTGCTTCTCTGGCTTGCTGTTCTTGGCCGTGCGTGGTTTCGCCTACTGAGTCGGCAACTGGAAATGAAGTCTGCTTTCATTTCCGCTGCTGTGTAGAATGCTCACGCAGACTTGCACGGCGAGGCCGCCGCTGGGGTTCTGTCCTGTCCTTCTAACAGCTGCATCGTTTGTCCCTGCTGACACTCCGTGTCTATCTGACATTTTTAGAAAACGGAGAAGGGCCCAGATTGTGAATGATCCCTTTGTTCCAGGAATGAAGTTGATACTCTTTGTGGAACCAGGGTTACTGCTCTTCAGGCTGGAACTGTTTGTGTATCTCTCACTTTCATTTATTGCAACAAATCTCTAGAGTTGGGGACCCAGGGAGCAAAGTGCAGTTCAAAGAGTGGGTTCCTGTGGGCCCATTGCCGGAAGCTGAGGTGTCAGGTATTGGAAGCCAGAGAGCAGAAACCCACCCTGAGCACAGGGGCCAAGGCTGGGGCTGGAGCCTCGACCTTGGCTTCGGGGAGCCTTTTCTTGTCTGCACACAGGAGAGTGGAAGTGAATTCTGAGATGAAAAGGAAGCAATCAATGGACTTTGTTTCCTCCTGCGGTTTCGGGCAGCACTTTCTCTATCAGATCAAAAGAGCCCATCAGTTCCCAGCCTCCATCACTGAAAAATAAAAATCTCATTTTCTTTCTGATAAATACCTGTTCACTGTTTAAAAAAAAAAAAATCAAACACTGCCAGGAAAAAAATCCATAAATCCTCATCACCCATCAGATACTAATACATGAGTTTGATGTGTCTATAAAAGTGCTTATAAACTATATACAATTTACATGCAGCTGATCTTAAAAAGAAAGTTGAATTTCTTTGAGACTTTAAAAAAAAAATGGTTTGCCACATTTGCTTTATGTAAATGAAAATTCTTGGGCTTCCTAGATGGCTCAGTGGTAAAGAATCTGTCTGGCAATGCAGGAGATGTGAGTTCGATCCCTGAGTTGGGAAGATCCCCTGAGGAGGGCGTGATAACCCACTCCAGTCTTCCTGCCTGGAGAATCCCATGGACAGAGGAGCCTGGTGGGTCACAGGAGTCAGATAAGACTTAGAGATTAAGCAACAGCCACCACCTATGTAAAATTTTGGTTGTTTTTGTTTTGTCTTTGTTTTTACCGGACCTTTGAGGCTGCATCGTAGACGCCCTGACGTTGCAGCATCGGATCCTGCCACAGCTGAGAGTCTGTCCTCTCTCAGGACTTGGGGATGATCTGATCCAGTGCAGCCTGTACACGTATTTGCTGGCTTTTCTTCAGAACTCAGGGGGCGAGTCAAGGCCCTGTCCTTCCCGGGGCAGTGCGGCCCCGCCCCACTGTGACGGGCCAGCTGAATCCCCTTCTCCAGCCAGCACCGCCTCCCCCACGCCCCCTCCAGGGAGGTGGACAGGCTGGGCTCTGAGGAGGAGGGCTGGCTGGGGCTCCCGCTAAAGGAGCTCAGTGTCACTGGCGGTTCCTGGTGGGGGAGGGGACTGGGGGGAGACTGAGGGGGGAGGTGCTGGAGCATCAGTAGCAAGTGCCTCCCAGTTACAGTGTAGCCCGTCTTCAGGACGCAGAGTATCCACTTCGTTGCTATTAAGTTTCTACTCCTGCAGAGCATGCACAGTGGCACACTGTTAAATCCAAGTCTGGGCCTCTGGCTGACAAGAGTGCTCACTTTGCTGGGGGAAGAATTTTTAGCTTTGCATCTTCACCCGGAGACTTTCAGAGCATCCAGGTGAGAGGGTGAGGGAGTTGCCACTGGACTGAGCTCCTGCGCAGGGCTGGGGCTGCATGGGGCTGTTTCGGAACCTGCAATGCTGACGTGAAGGCTTGGGGGCTGGGGTGAAACCATAGCCTGGGGCAGGAGGCCTTCTGAACGGGGTGCGGGGGATGGGGGGAGGTGCAGACAGACTCAGAGGTCGACAGCACCTTCGCCCACGGATGTGGCTCCCTCCTCGGTGAGGTTAGATGGTGTGGCTTGACATTCTGGTTCTGAGCAGACTGAGCCGGAGAAGACCATGGTCGGGGCTTCCCTGGTGGTCCAGTGGCTAAGACGCTGGGCTTCCAGTGCAGGGGGCTCGGGTTCTGTCCCTGGTCAGGCAGCTAACATCCCACATAGCCACACAGTGCAGCCTACCCCGCCCCCCCCCCCCCAAGCCCCACCAAAAAACAATGATCCTATATTCTGCACCTTTTTCTAGCAGTTTCTTGAACACTTTTCAGCAGGGTGAGGGCTCCTGGGAAGAGCAGGAAGTCGGCAGCCTTGAGGCTCTGCTCGTGGGAGCCGAGATCGAGTCTGTGACTGGTTCTCTTTGGCTCTTTAGTCCCTTGTGGGCCTACAGAATGATCGTAGCCGTGACTCCGCCGTGAGCCTGGGTCTCACCCATGTGCAGGAACCGTGGCCTCTCTGAGCCCTAATGTCCCTGCAGCTGTGCTTTGGGGCGCCTGGGGGTGGCATGTGCCCTCTAAATGCATGGACTTAGTGGGAGGTCACAGGATGCATCTGAGATGACATCTCGCCCAGGGCCTGGCAGGCTTTCTTCCAACAGTGCCCGCGTGTTCTGCCCGCGTCCCAGGTGCCCCTGGGGCCTGGGTGCCTGAGGCCACGCCCTGTTCTCAGGTGCTGGCTGCTCGTTGTCACCTCTCTCTCTCCATTCAAGGAAGTGTGCTTGAATACAGAGTGAGCTGGGTGGGACATTTTCTTTTAAAAATAAATCTACTCTTACTTTTGGCTGCGCTGGGTCTTGGTTGCCGTGAGGGCTTTTCTCTAGTTGCGGGGAGCAGGGCAGCTCTCTAGCTGGGGTGCCCGGGGCTTCTCGTTGTGGCGGCTTCTCTTTCTGAGGAGCACGGGCTCTGGGCACGCAGGCTTTAGTAGCTGTGGTTCCTGGGCTCTGGGACAGAGGCTCAGTAGTTGTGGCTCATGGGCGCAATTGCTTCACGGCGCGTGGGATCTCCCTGGACCAGGGATTGAACTCATGTCTCCTGCTTTGGCAGGTGGATACTTTACCACTGAGCTACCAGGGAAGCCCCCCTGGTGGGACATTTTTTATAAGGCTGACCTTGAAGGTGAAGGGAAGTGAAAGTCGCTCAGTTGTGTCCCAACTTTTTGCGACCCCATGGACTATATAGTCCATGGAATTCTCCAGGTCAGAATACTGGAGTGGGTAGCCTCTCCGTTCTCCAGGGAATCTTCCCGACCCAGGGATCGAACCCAGGTCTCCCGCACTGCAGGTGGTCTTTACCGGCAAGCCCTTGAAGGGGAACAGATGCTTAAAAACACATGAGTGGCCGTCTGGGAGAGGATGACTGGTGACTCAGGTGTGGGTGACACTGGCTTCAGGAACTTGATGGAAATGAATGGCAGAGGTCTCCCATCAGCGGGCCATCAGGACTGAGCGGAGCCCACGGAGACGCGGACCGTGCTGTTGTTTACCTCTGTGAAAGCCTCACACCCCCCAGGATCACTTACAAGGTCCCGAGTTCTACAAGGATTGATTCCCCTCTCTAGATGGGTCTGTGTTTCGTTTCTTTTCTGTGTGTATGTGTATTTAGCTTGTATTAGGTAAGATTTCCAAAGAAGGATGCTCTTCGGGTGATCACCAGCCTTCTTGGGGTAAAAATAGGATCCTTTTCATAGTCAGTGGGGCTGGAAGCAGGCTTCGTGAAAGTCAGGCTCTCAAAGGGTGGGAGCCGAGCTCCTGAGCCCCCTTCCCCATAATTGACAGCAGAGCAGCCCAGATGTGTGTGGGTCTGTTGCCTGCCACCCCCAGGGCGGGGCCGTGTGTTCCTGGCCAGCTGTAAGTGCAGAGGTCTGTTGGACACACACCCTCCCACCCCCATGGCTGTCAGACTTGAATTTCTAGTTGACTAACCAGGAAAATCTGCCTTCCTGCTGGAATGTTGACTCTGGAGAACCTTCTGTGTCAGGTTTCAGAATTCCTTTTTGTTTCTTCCTGGTTGGGACTGGTCCAGGCTCACGTTACCATCTTCTCAGTGGTCCTGGAGTCTGGGGTTAGAGGTTTTTAACAGTTCTAAAATTTCGGCTTGAGTTAAAACGTATTCTGATGAGATGAGCAGTCGTTTCAACATGCGGATGTAAACATCTTCTACATCCCATGTAGTAGAATTACAGTGTTTTCTCAGCCTCCTCTCTCTCACCCTGGTTATTGCCATTTTCTTCCTTAGATCATCTGCCGTGGGGGGAAAATGAGACACTGTGTTCTCAGTGAGGCCAACACTCCCGAATGCCCCACCTGCGTTCAAAGGGCTTGTTAAAATAGTGCTGGAGGTTAAACTCATTATGACCCTCACTTCCTTGTCCTGTCGAAAATAGTGTGAGTGTTCCAGCGTGCTGCTAGTGAAACACAGCTTCACACACCTGTGCAGCTGAGCACGAGCGTTCTGCGTTTGGAAGAACAGGATGATTATTCAAAGACTCTGAGTTTCCTGGAAACCGCACAGTCACCCTAGCTACATTCCTTTCGGGCCAGTGTGTGAAACCTTAAAGTGTGAGCCGCCCAGTCATGTCTGACTCTTTGTGACCCCGTGGACTGCAGCCCACTAGGCTCCAAGCATGACCACTGGTATGGGTTGCCATTCCCTTCTCTAGGGCGTCTTCCCAACCAGGGATAGAACCCAGGTCTCCCGCATTGCAGGCGGACCCCTTACCGTGTCTGCCACCAGGGAAACCTTAGTGTGAGGTTGGTTTGGAGGAAATTTGAGACTGAGCTGAAACCTTTCTGGGTCCCTTGTAACTGCTGATGATGAAGCAGGGGAAGAGGTGGGTGGAGTTTCTTGCTTCTAACGTGTGGTCAAACTCAGTAACTATCTCCTGGAGCCATTTACTTCCTGAAGATGTCAGGAGTTTGGCTGTGGGGAGCCCGTGTCACTAGGGTTAGTCGCAGCTCTGCTGTGGATTCTACTTGTGGAAATCAACACCTAAGCAGCTCCGGTGCACCTCCAGGGAGCTGGCCCTGACGGCTCCAACCTTCGTCTCCTGCAGTTCAGTCACTCAGTCGTGTCCGACTCTGTGACCCCATGGACTGCAGCACACCAGGCCTCCCTGTCCATCACCAGCTCCCAGAGCTTACTTAGACTCATGTCCATTGAGCTGGTGATGCCATCCGACTATCTCATCCTCTGTCGTCCCCTTCTCCTCCCGCCTTCAATCTTTCCCAGCATCAGGATCTTTTCCAGTGAGTCAGTTCCTTTGCATCAGGTGGCCAAAGTATTGGAGCTTCAGCTTCAGCATCAGTCCTTCCAATGAATATTCAGAACTGATCTCCTTTAGGATAGACTTGTTAGATGTCCTTGCAGTCCAGGGGATTCTCAAGAGTCTTCTCCAACACCACAGTTCAAAAGCATCAATTCTTTGGCCCTAAGCTTTCTTTATGGTCCAACTCTCACATCCATACATGACTACTCGAAAAACCATAGCTTTGACTAAATAGACAGACATGCTTTAATTCCGGCCCCATAGGATGTTGCTTTGTGATGGACAGGCTGGACTCTGTTTTGGCTCTGCTGGTTCCCATAGCGCCAGGGGCCAGAACCACCTTTCATGCATGCTCTTATCTGCCAGAGCACCAAGCATCAGTCAGTGCTGGCTGAGTACTTGTTGGATATAGAGCGTGATCGGGGTTGGGGCTTCAGGACAGGGGGGGCAGGCAGGACCCAGAAGGGGACTCCCTCCCTCCCCTGGCCCTGGGGGACAGGGTGGGCCACAGACGGCAGGCATCCACTAGCTGGCAGAGCAAGGTCCATGCTTCTTCCGTAAACAGCCCAAGCTGGGGACTTCCCTGCTGGTCCAGTGGATAAGACTCTGCTCCCAATGGAGGGAGCCCATGTTCAGTCCTTAGCTGGGGAACTAGAGTCTACATAGGAGTTTGCATGCCCCAACTAAGGATCCCGTGTGCTGAGACCTGGTGCAGTCAAATAAATTAAAGAAAACAAAGCAGGCCAAGCTGTTTGTAGTCCCTTTATACCATGTGTTCTTAGTGGCAGTGAAAATTGGCTCTTGGGAGGAGGAAAAGAAATCCTAGCTAGGACAGTGGTCGTGGTGGGCCACAGGCTGTAAGCAGATGTCTCTCTGCTGTTCAGGTTTCATGAGGGAGAGTGATTAGGGAAAAACAAACAAACAAACTTGAAACAGTATTTTAGGACAGAAAATAGTGAAACAAAAGTGACAGATTCCAAAACAAAGGCCAGGAGTGGAGTCTATTAAGCATCCGGACAGTAATTTGAAGTAGAGGATTTATTGGCAAATGCAGAAGTAAGTTTGGCAACATGGAACTGTTTTCACACAAAGTTAAAAGCACATTGTACTTCCTTCCTAACCGCTTGCCCAGTCCCCATCCCTTCGAGAGGGGTAAGGGTCATCTAACTTATTTCTTCTGATTGATGATTGTCATTGGCAACTTTATTGCTACTTCTGTCTTGGGTATTCCTTTAGAAACGGTGTACGGATTCATTACATATTGTCTTATCTGTAGAGTATAAGATAAAGTCAAGCATGTATCTGCTGATACTTTTTAAGTTGACCTGTCTATACTTAGAAATGTCTCTTAATAGTAAGCTTCCCAGTTGACTCAGATGGTAAAAGAATCTGCCTACAATGTAGGAGACCCCTGTTCAGTCCCTGGGTCGGGAAGATCCCCTGGAGAAGGAAATAGCAACAACCCACTCCAGTATTCTTGCCTGGAGAATCCCATGGACAGAGGAGCCTGGTGGGCTATAGTCCATGGGGTTGCAGAGTCCGATGTAACTGAGCGACTCTCCCTCAGTAATGAGACATGAATTAAGAAGCACGCTCGCTCTATCACACGAGACGCTCACCTCCAGGGGTCCTCTCTGCTTGAATGTCAGCGTCCACACCCCCAGGGTTGTGGCTGGACCCTCCCTATTCTTCAGGGTGTGGCCCAGCTTTGCCTTGCCTGGGGAGCAGTTCTCCACGCTGGGCTGTAAGGGTCTGTCTGTGAGGAGGGGGTCGGGGGCAGAATTTCAGGGACATGGGGACAACTGTCGCTGATCTGGCAGCTCAGTTGGATTTTTGCCGTGTGTGTGAGAGTTGCTCATCAGAGCCAAGAGTGGAGCTGAGGGGCATTCCACAGCTGAGTGCCCTGCAGGCCTCTGCCACCCGCAGCGGGGCCAGGCTTGCTGGCTCAGGGTCTTGATTTTCAGGAACAGCAGGGATAGGAAGAGTGGCGGTTGTAGTCTGGAAGTAGCCTCGTTGTAGATTAGCCAGGTTGAACTCCTGGTGGGTCCCGGCATCCCGCCAGGAGGAGGAGTTTCTGTTCTCAAAACCATGCCTGCCCTGAGCGCGTCTGTTGTGGGTCTTGGTCGACAGACAGGGCTGGGGTCCTTCCAAGATGCCGCCGGTTCCCAGCAAAGATGGAGGTTGTTTCGCAGCTGATGGTGACGGGGTGGGAGCTGGGGGTGGGTGGTTGCTGTAGGTGCTGGCGATGGCTTGTCTGATCTCACCAGCAGTCCTTGAGTCCGGCACACATGGTTGACCGCCTGTGAGCCAGAACAAGGAGCTGCTGGCCCGGAACCGCGTGTGCGGCCCAGTGCCCCAGTGACCTTTGGCTCTGTGGGCTTCAGTTTCTCCTGTGACAGAATTGAAAAGATTTTATTTAGATGCTGCCGTGAATCTTTTTTTATGTCAACAACTCTTGCCATTTATTTTGGAATGTTATATGTGTATATATATCTTCCCTGGTGGCTCAGACACTAAAGCGTCTGCCTACAATGAGGAAGACCCGGGTTTGATCCCCTGGGTTGGAAAGATCCCCTGGAGAAGGAAATGGCAACCCACTCCAGTATTCTTGCCTGGAGAATCAGAAGGACGGAAGAGCGTGGCGGGCTACAGTCCATGGGGTGGCAAAGAGTTGGACATGACTGAGCGACTTCTCTTTCCTGCATATTAAATTGGAGGATAATCGCTTTACAGTGTTGTGTTGGTTTCTGCGACGTTGTGTTCTGTTCCCCTGGAAGCAGATGAAAGAAGGTTGAGGGGAGCCAAGCAGTTGGTGGAGGCAGGCCACTGAGTACACGACACGTGGTCAGGGTGGGCCTGCTGCTGCCCAGAAAGCTGTGCAGGGGTGGACCACGTGGGCACTGTAGCAGAGGACACGCCTGTTTAGGATGGTGCATAGACAGGTGCTCTCTGCTTCCTGTCAGAGAGCAGGGAGGCAGTGGACTTGGAGGTGGTGCCCGGTGTCATCACCCTGGGAATGCCACGTGGTACCCACCCTGCCAAAGTTACGTGCTTTCTCTTATGGTCCAGAGGCTTTAAGAAATCTTTCAGCAAACCTTTGCCCTCGTGTCTTATCTGTCATTTGCTTCCCAACTTCTGAGCAAAGCTCCAGGCTGCCGTATCGACTTTTCTAACGACTTTCCAAATTCCCTTGGCTCCTTCTGGTCCAGCTTCTGAGAACATCACTTCACTGCCCAGCAGATCTATAACATAGCAAGAGAAAAGAGCCACATTCTTCCAGCACTTTGCAGTGGACGTGAGTTTGAGCAGACTCCAGGAAATGGTGAAGGACAGGGAAGCCTAGTGTGCTGCCCTCCATGGGGTCGCAAAGAGTCAGACACGACTGAATGGCCGAACAGTAACAACCGTAGGGAAACTACATGGAGATGAATGGGACCACAGGGCCCGTGAAGCCGCGCTTCCAGCCTGGCACAGGCCAAACCAGCAGGTGCCGTGAAATCCATTAACACAAAGGTTAGCAAAGCCGAGGCGAGCACATCGGATGGAAGGGGGGTGGACCTTCAGTGTTCCTGGCTGCTGGGTCCCCGTGGCCTTCCTTCATGAGATTCACGCATCTCTCCGGCACCCCCGCCAGCCTTCCAGGTTCACCCCGGGGCTTGTGTGCAGTGTTGGCATGGTGAACATACATCTTGTGTGCAGTGTGGAAAGGAGTGTGTTTCTTCCAGGACATACCCAGTGCCCCACGATGTCAGCCTCCCAGAAAACCGCATCCTAGCCTGTGAGAGTCCTTTAGCCTGTTGGGGGACCTTATCTCACATTGTCTCCTTGAGGGGTTGCGGTGACTGTGGGATGGGGGGCAGGCAGGTGCTTGGTGTCTGTGCATCAAAAAGAAGAGGGCCCGGGCCAACCCCAGTGGACGGCGGGTTTGTGAAAATGTGTGTGCAGGTGTGACAGGTGCAGTGGGTGTCTGTGAGCCAGGCCTCGGGAGGTTCGCCTTCAGCTGCCGGTTCTGCCCAGACGTCACAGGAAGCAGTCATGTCCTTTTTCGAGTGAGAAGGCGAAACAGCGCGCTTGCTGTGAGGGTCCTGTTAGTTCCAGAGTGAAGTCCAGTGTTCCGGGCCCTGAGAGCTCAGCTGATGGGCTGCTGTGTGCCTCAAGGGGTGGCAGCACCCTGACCTGGCGTCCTGGGGACCTGCCCCCCTCCCCGTGTCCGTCTCTGTTCCAGTGCAGGATCCATGTGCTGAGATGCGCTCAAAGATGGTGCTCGTGGCCTCATTTCTCTCCTCCTTGTTTCATCCTCCTGAATCTTTCACCTCTCCCCAACTTACTTCCCTGGTGGCTCAGATGTTAAGGAGTCTGCCTGTAATGCGGGAGACCCGGGTTCAATCCCTGGGTTGGGAAGATCCCCTGGAGAAGGAAATGGCAATCCACTCCAGTATTCTTACCTGAAGAATCCCATGGATGGAGGAGCCTGGCAGGCTGCAGTCGTGGGGTTGCAAAGAGTTGGACGCGACTGAGTGACTTCACTTCTTCTTCAAGGCCCACAGCCCCTCACCTGGATTTGAGAAATCTAAGAAATCCAGAGGCCTGCCTGGGTTCTTTCTGGGTCCGTGCGCCTGAAGGCACTTGCAGTTGGCCGTGCAGTCGCCCACGCATTTGATTAGGGGCGTGGGCAGTCTGTAGCATCTCAATTTTTCCGACCATCCCTGTGGGTGTTTTAGGAGTGCCTGTTTCAGTCATTATCGGAGAACCGTTTAAACCAGGGGTCCCCAGCGTCTGGGCCGAGCACTTTTACCTCCTGTCAGGTCACTGGTGGCATTAGACTAGATGCAAAGCGCACAAGAAAGGTCATGCCCTTGAATCATCCTGAAACCTCCTCCTCCCACCTGCCTCTACCCTGTGTTTTGTGGAAAATTTGTCTCCCGCAGAACCAGCCTCTCTGGTGCCACAAAGGTTGGGGCCCACTGCTTTGAACCACTCAGAACTGTTCATTCAAGATGCAAGGCAGGACACGCAGGCGATCGGAAGGCAGTGCCCGCCGCCCACCGGCCACCGGGACCACGTCACAGACGCAGGACAAGTGCCCGAGCTGTAGCTGCGCGCCGATCCCCACGGGACAGGCGGTGCCCGAGCTGTAGCTGCGTTTCGATCCCCATGGGACAGGTGGTGCCCGAGCTGTAGCTGCGGCTCTGACCCCCACAGGACGGGTGGACATGCTAACAGGACGAGTGCCCGAGCTGTAGGTGCGCTCCGACCCCACGGGACGTGTGGGCACGCTGACAGTCTGGGGGTCTCTGGTCAGCCCCTCTCATCCGCCAGCCTTCTGTTCTCTGCGTGGAGCAGGCTGGGAGGGGGGCCAGGGCAACCTCACTGGGCCCTCTGGCCCTGGTATGGTCCCCCCAAAGGTTTCGTGTGCCCTGCGCCAGCCAGCACAGTGGGGCACTGCCCAGGGAGGCACGGTGGCCCAGGAGTGGCAGCTCCTTCCTCTTGGCCTGGGGTCTCATCACAGGGACCCCCGACCGCTCAGGGGGCCACCAGCAAAGGGGGATGGCCACCCTCCCCGGTCCCAGCTGTTGTCACCCAGTTCTCCTCCCGGGAGCCTTTGTGCAGGGAGACTCAGACACCAGCTGCCACGGGCCTGTGACGGGTTCCGGTGTCAGAAGGTCCCTCTGATCCCGTGGTGGTGGCGCCCCTGCCTCTGTTCCCCAGCTTTCAGCCCACTTGGTGTGGGCGGGGCTGGCCTGGGGTGTCCCCGTGGCGGCTTTGGTGGCCCCCACCTGTCACGCAGGAAGGTGGGGAGCTGCCGGAGTGAGTGGGGGATGGGAGCACCCAGGTGGGGGGCCAGGATGGGCCCTTGGTTCTCCAAGGGGGCTGCAGCTCAGGTGTGCGGGCCCCTGCGAGGGAGGAGCTGGGTGGGGTCAGCCCTCCACTTGGGGAACTCAGCTGCCTCTGCGGTGGTCCCCGCTGTCTAACATGCGGACTGTCCTGGTGTCAGTATTTGTCTTCAAGAGGCTGGGTGGGTTTGAGCGAGGGCTGGTGAGACTGGCACACGTCCTCTCTGGGCTAGAGTGCTGGGCAGGGTGGGCACTGGAACTGCAGGCCGTAAGAAGGGCACCGAGGCTAGTGCCCAGCGAGCTGCAGGTGGGCGGCTCTCGGGCACTCAGGGGCCTGCGGCTGGAGTCTCCTCTTGGGGCCCTTTCCCCGCCTTCCCCTTCCCAGCTCTCTGTAAAATGGAAGTCCTCTGGGCTTCTCCCCAGCCATTCCTCCCACAGAGCTCAGCTCCTCGGGGCAGGCAGGGTGGCTCCTCGGTTCGTGGTCCAGCCCTTTCCTTCTTCACCCCCAAATGCCAGCGTGGTGCCCCCCAAGAGCTATCAGCAATGCCAGTTCTTGGCCTCTTTGTCCCCCGACCCGCTGACCTGGGAAACGCCATGGGCTCCTGTTTGGTGGTGCAGGCAGGCGTCTGCCTTGGTGGCACTGACTGTCTGGGGGACTTGGATTGAAGCATCTTCTTTCCTCCCCCCCCGGAGAGGCGGGTGCTGCAGACACCACACCTGGGGCAGTGGGAGCCTCTGATCTTCCTGCGGCTGAGCCGTGAGCGCACACTCTGCTGATGGAACAGCCTTTATCAGGAGTGAGTCAACGCCAGAGGAGAGAGGCCGGAGGCTTAGCGGGACCCGACTCGGCAGCCGATGCCCGGTCCCTGGGGAGGGCATGGGGGAGCATCAGCTGGGACCCACGCTCCGCACAGATGGGACCACCCGGGAAAGGTAGCCGAGGGCACAGGGGAGCATCACCTGAGACCCACCCTCTGCGCGGGTGAGACCACCTGGGAAAGGTAGCCGAGGGCACAGGGTAGCGTCAGCTGAGACCCCCGCTCCGCACGGGTGGGACCAGCCGGGAAGGGTAGCCCTGTCTCTGTGTCTCTCAGGAGCTGTACTTGGCTCCCTGCTGAGGAAGGGAAGATGCCTGCCTGTCCATCTTCCGGGAGTGGGATTTCCAGGCCTCCATGTCTCCAGAGTTGATCCTGAGCAGGTGGGGAGGGAGAAGCTCAGGCTCCTTGATGAGACCACTTGAATCCTCTTCCTTTCCCAGATGTGTTCTTGGTGGGCATGTACTGAGGGGCACCTTTAGTGACTCAAGGACAAGCCGGGGATTTTCTCCGGGATGTAGAGAGGGGCTCACCTCTGACCTTCCCTCGACTGGCAGGTTTGGGAGGTGAAACGGGGGGTCCTGTGTGCAGGACAGCAGGGAGCTGTGTGCTGGCGTTTCAGGGATGCTGACTTGAGTGACCGGGGAGGAGCCTGATGGAGCAGTAGGCTGGGGGCGAGAAGGTGCTTATGGTAAACCTCCCCAAACCATTTTGCAAAGATGCAGAAAGTTCACAGAGTGCCTCGAAGCAGTCTGGTGTGGAGTTAAGGTGCAGACGGTTTGGATCCAGTCCCTGCCACCCCCATTGAGCAGGACTTGGGAGAAGCATTCAGTGGATGACTTGGAGCATTGTCTCAACGGCGGTTGAATCTCCTCTCCGCCACGTTCATCGTTGGGGTCTGCTCCAATCCACTTCCAATTCTGCACAGGGCTGGCGTTGAAAATAACAGTTACTGCAGGGGAGAGAGAGAGAAGTCAGCGCCAAGAAATTCTATCAAGGGAACGATCTTTAAGTGGAAATAGTGTCGGAAACCAGGTTTAGGCCACTTCCCTGGTGAGCTTACAGCGTGAGTGGGATTTCACGGCGTGTTGGATGCCTGCTGCTGGTGGAGGCAGGAAGCCCGGGGGAGTCGCTTGGTCAGGTAGCACCGTTGGCTGTTTGGAGAAAGTCCAGAACCCCAGGGGCTGGATATTCTGGAAAGGGGGGGTTTCTTCTATCTCCCCTTCATCCACAACGTCAGGAGAGCAGCGCCCACATGTCAGGCGGCAGGGAGGCAGTGGTGGGCAGGTGCACGCGCCTGTCGGAGGTCTGCAGCCAGGTGTGGCCCAGGCATCCGGAGCTGCTGTGGTTGCAGAGAGGGTCGAACCCAGAGGGCGGAGGCAGGGGCGACGAGGAGGGTTCAGAGAGGTGGGGAAGAACCAGGTGGGAGTGGTGTCTGCCGTCAGGGAGCTGGGTTTCAGGAGTCCACAGCGGACTGCAGTGAGTGACAGGCTGTGTCCACCCTAGGGCGGCCTTGGCCGTGGGCCCAGGTGATGCGGAGAGGGAATGCCTACCTTGGTCCTAGCTCACTCCCCCGCCACTCACACACATACACGCACGCACACTGTGGGTATCCGAGTGTGAATGTGATGACCTCCCCACTCCCCTGCCACTCACACACACACACACACACACACACAGTGGGCGAGTGCACACACACACACACACACACTGAGGGAGTGCACACACACACACACACACACACACACACACACACACTCTCTCTCTCTCTCTGGCTGAGTGTGATGACCTCCTCGTGTGCCTCGGTTTTCTCTTCTCCGTGAGTAGCACTCACGCCTCTGTTGTGTTGCTGTTGTTCAGTTCTGTCTCTTTCTGACCCCAGGCACTGCAGCTCCAGGCTTCTCTGTCCTTTATTACCTCCTGGAGTGTGCACAGGCTCATGATGTCTGTTGGATCTGTGATACTCTAAGCATCTCATCCTCCGTCGCCCTCTTCCCCTCCTGCCCTCCATCTTTCACACCGTCAGGGTCTTTTCCCACAGGGTTGTTGCTCGGATTTGTTAAGGAGAGCAGATTCTGGGACGCGGACCCATGGTTAGTATCAGTAAGGGGCTGCTGCTACTGAGTCCTTGATGCCATCGTCCCTGAGGGCGTGTTGAGGCTTGGTCGGCCCACCTCCCTGCCGGCTGGTTGGCCACTGGTGGCCGCAAGTCTGCATGCTAAGTGGTGCCTGGTCCCTGAGACTCGTCTGGAGTCTCAGTGAGGCCATGGGTTGGGTTCCCACCTAGAGTGAGCAGAGGGCCAGGCCTCCAGCCCTGGGGGAGAGGAGCCACCCAGGGCACCTGTCAGCGTGTGAAGCCCTCCTGAGTGGCACTCTTTCCGCCTCTCGAAAGTGGCTTCACTGAGCTTTGATTGATGCGCGAAAGAACATGCGCTTAGGGACCCCCAGAACCTCTGTCTCCTCCGCCTCCATCCCAGCTGATGGGGCCCCGAGCTGCTGTCCACTCCCCCAGGTTCTGTTCCTGGGTGCGCAGAGGCTTCATCTCCTTCCAGCCAGAAGTCCAGGGAAGCTTCTTTGTACCGGAGGTGGCGCCTGGACGGGAGGCCTGCAGAAGGGCTCCAGGGAGTGCGATCTTCAGGAACAGAAAGGTTTTCTGCAGTTAGGCTTTGGGGATGGAGAGCTTGGGAGTCTGCGAGGCAGCGCGTTAGTTGGCAGGTCATTGGGAGCCCTCGTCTCGAGCAGCTCGCTTTAAGCAGCTTGCTCTGCCGGGCGGAGTCCGTGCCATTGCACCAGCGCCCGTGGCCCTGGCCCTGCTTTGCCAACCTCGTGGTTGACTTGGGTTTCCTCAGTGGCAGGTTTGCAGCGGGGCTGGAACTCTGGGTTGCCATCCCCTGGCTGGGAGTGGACCAGCATCTCCAGGGCACCCAGGCAGCGCTTGGAGCTTCCCTGGCGAGACAAGCATGGAGGTCCCGGCCGCCCTTCTAGGCCTGTAACCAGAGCCCTGCTGCCTCCGGGGGTCCCCCCTGCTGCCAGCCTCTCAGGGCACCAACAGGGCGCCCCCCTCCCCCAGCTCTGATCAGGAAGGAAAAAGGCTTCCATCCACACGCCTGTGGGTGGGAGGCCCTCCTGAGAGCCTTGAGGCTGTTTGAAAATATCTTTTTGCGCTTGTCAAACAAACTTTTTCTCGAGCCCATAAAAGCGTAGAGAGAGGTGCAGGGAGGTGGTTCTCCGGGGTGGTGGTGAGCAGTTGGTTCTCAGTGTCCCAGAACCTGGGGCAGCCCTGGAGGGGCCCCGGTGCCCCCAGGCAGAGCTGCCATGGCTAGGTGGGTCTTCTCTTCCGGCTGGACCGTCTTCCCAGGAATCTGGGTTATGGAGGGAAGCGTGACTTCTTAAAGGGCCAGAGGTCTGCCTGCTCTGTAATGCCCCTCCTGTAGCTGTACCACCCCTTGGAGAGCCTGGGGTCCTGCCCTGTGGGCCCTGTGGCCAGCAGGGTGGGTCTGCCCAGCTGAGACCCCAAGGAGGGGGCTCCCCGGTCACTCGTGCCCATCCTGTCAGCCTCAGGATCCAGTCTGTGAGTGGAACTTGGCCCCAGTGCAGTGCCTGATGTCTGCCTGTGGGCCCAGAGGGATGTTCACCCAACCCGCAGACGCCCTGTGCCTCCCAGGAGGGCGCACACATCCTGGTGTGCAGGCCCCGCCTGGCCCCCAGCGGACAGCAGGGAGAGCTGGCTGGGTGTTCCCCGCTGGGTCTGCCCTTGTGTCTTTCCATCCAGTTGCTTTGGGCGTGGTGGGAGGATGTCTCCCAGAAGCACAGGCGTGACCCCTGCCTTTGACCTTGGCCGCCTGCTCTGAGGTTCACACCTGAGTGGAGGCCGGAGATGCTCTGGAGAAAGGCCTGGGGGTCACGGCCTGTTTCTGAGTATCTGAGGCTTAAAAAGCTCCACGGTAGGGAGGCTGGATCAGAGGTTGGCCAGTGGCCGCTGCAGGTAGGAGATAGGTTGGAGCTCTGGGGCACATACTCTGTCATGTACAGCCAGGCGAGGCCCCTCAGGTGGAAAGCAAGCCCCCCAGCTGCTGGCTGGCCTTGAGTTTGTCTGCAGGCTGCGTGGGGTCTGCTCCCTGGAGGAGCCTCGGGGGAGAACCATGCCGGGTGGTTCTCGGGGAGGAGAGGGGGGCTGCTGAGATGGAGAGGGGGTGTGTGTGTGGTCGCCTGCCGCTGACCAGCAGAGGCGGCCCAGGCTCCTTGGAGCTGTACCCTGGGGAGCTTGGGGGTCACAGCTCCCTCTGCCCACTGACCCTGCTTCCGGAACGGGCCTGGGACCCCTCAAGTCCCTACCTCCGTCTTCTAGGGCTCGGCCACTGCCCCACAGACAGGAGGACCTGCCCCACAGCTCAAGCCAGGCTTGTCCCAGCTGCCCACTCCTAGGCCATCTGGGGTGCAGCAGTGCTTGGGGGCAGCTCCTGGCCCCTTGTCCTCTTGTGGGTGAGCCATGTGGGAATCTGCGGGTGCCTAGCCCCACAGGGTGTCAGTAGAGAGGCCACGAGTGCCCTCACCCTCACCCTTTCAGCTCTCAGACTGGCTGGGATGTCGGCACCTCTGAGTGATCCCTGGCCGGGCAGGGAGGGCGTCTGGGGGCTCCGTCTTCTGGGTGTCCCCTGCCTCCACGGGTGCATGTTGGAGTAAACTCGTGAAAAAGTTGCTCAGTCGTGTCCAACTCTTTGCAACCCTGTGGGCTATACAGTCCATGGAGTTCTCCAGGCCAGAATACTGGAGTGGGTAGCCTTTCCCTTCTCCAGGGAAATCTTCCCAACCCAGGGATCGAGCCCAGGTCTCCCGCATTGGGGGTGTATTCTTAACCAGCTGAGCCACAAGGGAAGCCCGGAGTAAACTCCTATGAATACTTAATCCAAACCAGCGTGTGTTAATCTTCCTAGCTGCCTTAGCAAGTGCAGGAAGCTACATTTAACCTTTTTCTCTAACAAGCCATGAAGTCAGGAGTGTAAGGTCATTTTGGTTGTGTATTGAGCCTAGTGAGAGGGGGTCCGGTGTCAGCGTGCACTCACCCTCGGGACTGTGTGTGGATGTGTTTTGAACACGAGCATGGGCGGTCTTCTTTCTCACGGACCAAGTGGAAGTCAGGTGTGAACTGAAGACTGGTGTTTCGGAGCCGGGCTGGATCATTTTCCGAGGACCCCAGTCTTTAGCAGGTACCGCTGTGGCCCCTTGGCTTTCTGGAATTGGAGGTGGAAACTCAAAAGGTGGTCCTGGGTTTCCCAGCCGGCAGGGCGTTGGGGTCTACGGTTCAGTCTGGGAAGGCTGCTGGAGCCCATGGGTCTGTGGCCTTGCCAACAGGTCTGCTTCCTGCTGGCATTCAGAGCAGAGCCTGGAGGCTGGGTCCCGCTCCGGGGAGGGGAGGGGAGGGGAGGGTGGGCACCTGGGCTGCCTAACCCCTCTCAGGCACTCGCTCCTTCCCTGCGATTCACAAACGTCTTTCCTCTTCGAAGCTGTGCCTCGCGCCATGCTGATGTTTCTTTAGGGCTGGAAAAGCCTTGCTGGGCTCCTGCCCTCCTGAGGACCAGCGCTGCGGAGCCTGCAAAGAGCACTGTGAGACGGCGGTGCGGGGCGGAGGCTCGGGGTTTTCCTGATTTGGTGAAAGGAATGGAGCCTGAACTCGTCCCAGAGATGCCGGCTTTCGAGAGCTAATGAAACATGGAAAGCCAGCGATGATGACGATGGCAGTCAAGTTGATGAAGTTTATTGGCTTTTTCCGTGCCGAGAGCTATTTGGGAGCGTAACCCGGAGGAACCCGCTTGGTCCTCCCACCAGCCCATAGCTAGAGCTGGCCTCCTGGTCTTGTCGTGGGTCACAGCGTGGACGGTGGGGCCAGAGCCCACGCAGACCACCTGGCCCAGAGCGGCTCCTGCCTGTGTATCTGGGCCCGCGTGTGAAGGGGACCATTTACCCGGTCGCGGAGGCGTTTTCGATTTGCCCTGAACTGTGTGTGACACGTGGGTGCTTCCTGCAGGCCTGCCTCGAGGGGCGGAGGTTTTGGTCCCTGACGGGTTCGCTCCCCTGGCAGTACCGGGCTGGGTTTGGCCTGAGAGCCGGGGCTGTTGGAACTGACGTCCCTGGGCCCAGGGCCTGGCGGTCAGCCCCTCGAGCCTCAGGCCCTGTCTGGAAGTGGCAGGAGTACCAGGCACCTGGCCGGGGCCGCTGCGTGGAGGGGTGAGACCCTCTGCCTGGGAGAGGGTGTCGCTCTGTACTCGGGGCACGTGGTGAACCTGTGCATTCCCAGAGGTTGTTCAGCTCCTCACGGGGCCTTTGTGTGTCTGTGTGCGTGTCTGTGTTAGCCCGTGTGTGTATGTGTGTCTCTGTGTATGTGTGTCTCTGTGTTGTGTGTCTGTCTCTGTGTGTGTGCTTGCATGGTTGTGTGTCTCTGTGTTGTGTGTCTGTCTCTGTGTGTGTGCTTGCATGGTTGTGTGTCTCTGTATGTGTGTCTCTGTTGTGTGTGTGTGTGCTGCATGCTTGTGTGTCTTTGAGTCTGTGTTGTGTGTCTGTGTGTCTGTCTTGTGTGTGTGCATGCATACTTGTATGTCTCCCTTTGTGTGTCTCTGCTGTGTGTCTCTTTGTGTGTGTGTGTCTGTGTCTGTGTGTGCACATATGCTTGTATGTTTCTGTGTGTTTTTGTTGTGTGTCTGTCTCTGTGTGTGTCTCTGTGTTGTGTGTCTCTGTCTCTGTGTGTTTCTCTCTGCTGTGTGTCTGTGTGTGAGTGTGTCTCTGAGTGTGTGTCTCTGTGTGTTGTGTGAGTGTGCCTGTGCAGCCATGCCCCACATTCTTCTCCTCTGAGTGTGTGTGTCACTCTGTGTGTCTCTGTGTTGTGTGTATCTGTGTGTCTCTCTGTGTGTGTCTCTGTGCTGTGTGTCTGTGTGTGTGTGTCTGTGCTGTGTGAGTGTGCAGCCATGCCCCACATTCTTCTCCTCTGAGTGTGTGTGTGTCTCTGTGTGTCTCTGTGTTGTGTGTCTCTGCTATGTGAGTGTGTAGCCGTGCCCCACATTCTCCTCCTCTGATTGTGTGTCTCTCTCTGTGTGCATGTCTCTGTGTGTGTTTCTCTCTGCTGTTTCTGTGTGTGTCTCTATGTGTGTGTTTCTCTTTGCTGTGAGTCTGTCTCTTTGTGTGTCTCTGTGTTGTGTGTCTCTGTGTGTCTCTGTGTTTCTCTCTGCTGTGTGTCTCTGTTTTGTGTGTCTGTGTGTCTCTGTGTGTGTGTCTCTGTGCTGTGTGTCTGTGTGTGTGTGTCTGTGCTGTGTGTCTCTGTGTGTGTGTCTCTGTGCTGTGTGAGTGTGCAGTCATGCCCCACATTCTCCTCCTCTGATTGTGTCTCTCTGTGTGCATGTCTCTGTGTGTGTTTCTCTCTGATGTGTGTGTCTGTGTGTGTGTCTCTGTGTGTGCGTCTCTGTGTTGTGTGTCTCTGTCTCTGTGTGTGTTTCTCTGCTGTGTGTCTGTGTGTGAGTGTGTGTCTCTGTGTGTGTCTCTGTGTTGTGCCTCTCTGTGTGTGCGTCTCTGTGTTGTGTGTCTCTGTCTCTGTGTGTGTTTCTCTCTGCTGTGTGTCTGTGTGTGAGTGTGTGTCTCTGTGTTGTGTGTCTCTCTGTGTGATGTGTGAGTGTGCCTGTACAGCCACATTCTTCTCTTCGGGGTGAGGAGTCCTGAGCATTCAGCTCTTTTGGATGCAGGTTCCTCGTTTCCCTCCGTCCATTATTTATTCTTTATTTAACTCTGTTGTCCTGTTGTGTATCTCCCTCGTATGACATTAGCCACCTGTTTTGCCCCGTATTTTGAGCCACTCCCCTCCCCCGAAAGTCCCCCCAGCGCCCGTGCCTCGTCCCCCGTGGACACATGTCTGCGTCTGACCGGCTCTGCCCCCCGGGGCCTCTCTGTGTCCCTGCCTCCCGGCACCTTTGATGCGCATGACGGACTCTAAGAATAGAGTGTGACCGGGAAAACCACATGTGTTGAAACCTGATCTAAGCCCTGGAAAATATTCAGAGCCCTTCCAGAATGTTCTCCCGGCTCCATCCTTGTCCTTTCGCTCTGCTTGAGCCCAGCGACCCTCCAGTCCTGGCCTCAGGAGCACAAGGGCCCGCGAGAGTGCAGCCCACCCTCCCTCGCCCTGCCTTCCAGGAAGCCTTGTCTGCGTTTCCCAGAGGATCGGTGTTACCCGGGGATGGGGCCGCGTTCCTGATGAAGGAGGCAGCCTTGGAAGGCTTGATTAGAGAGCTGCAGCAGTGCCCCGCCGCTCTAGAGTGTGACACCACCGTTGCACTCTCAGCCACAGGTGTTGCCCAGGGCGACTCCACGAGGAGCCCCGCTGTACTGTGGGGTGGAGTTCAGTATGTGCAGAATTGTGCTTGTGAACACGTTACTGTAGCTTCAGACGGGTCTGTTTATAATTAAGGGGGAAAATTCATTGCGCATTTCACTGAAGACTCTTTAAAATATGTGCCAGCTTACAATGCACGGGATAGGAAGATGGGGGTGATTTGCGTGTCCTGGGACGGGGAATCATCCAGGCAGCGCAGCATCGATGTCATCTTGGGTCTTGGCGACCTTCTCTCTGGCAGGTGGTGAGGGCTTGCTCACAGCACGCCTCACGCTGGGCAGGGATGATTGATGCTTGTGTTGGTGGAAGGTTCTTTCACTGTAAGAAGTGTTCTCAAAGGTTTTAATACGTTTTTCGTCATGAGAGTGGAGTATGCCCACTGTCGGAGAAACTACAGAAGATATTAAAAGTTGAAGGATATCCAGGATCTGAGTTCCCAGAGTAAGTTACTACTGTTATTGCTTGGAGAGGCTTCCTGAGGTATTCTACGCCCATGACATCTGGTATGTTTTCTTAGTTTTAAAAAATAACAGCTTTATTGAAATGTAATTCACCTACCATGAGATTCATCACTTTAAATTGTACGCTGCAGTGGGGTTTTGTGTATTCCCAGAGTCGTCCAGCCATCCACTGCTATCTAATTCCAGAACATTTTTGTCACTCCAGAAGACCTCTGTCTGCATTAGCAGGCACTCTCTAATTTGTCTGTGGATTCTGCTTAATCTGGACATTTCGTGGAATAAGAATCATGGAAGTTGCGGTCTTTGTGGCAGGCTTCTTTCAGTTAGCCTGGTGCTTTCAGGTTTCATCCCTGTTGTAGCGTGTATCCGAATTCCCTCCCTTTTCACCGACGTATACACACTGCTGTATATAAAACAGAGAAGGAATGGAGCTACTGCATAGCTCAGCGGAGAAGGCAGTGGCACCCACTCCAGTACTCTTGCCTGGAAAATCCCATGGATGGAGGAGCCTGGTGGGCTGCAGTCCATGGGGTTGCTAAGAGTTGGGCACGACTGAGCAACTTCACTTTCACTTTTCACTTTCATGCATTGGAGAAGGAAATGGCAACCCACTCCAGTGTTCTTGCCTGGAGAATCCCAGGGACAGAGGAGCCTAGTGGGCTGCTGTCTGTGGGGTCGCACAGAATTGGACACGACTGAAGCGACTCAGCAGCAGCAGCAGCAGCAGCAGCAGCAGCATAGCACGGGGAACTCTGCTCAGTCCTCTGTAACGCCCTACATGGGAAGACGATCCAAACAAGAGTAGGGGAATGACATGTGCAAGTGTTTGACTTTGCTGCTCAGCAGAAGCTGACAACATTGTAGCTCAATTATATTCCAATAAAAAAGAATCTCCTCCTTTTAGGACTGCCTTCCACTGCATCCCATGGTCGGAGGAGCTTGGCGGGCTACAGTCCACGGGTCGCAAAGAGTCGGACGCGACTGAGCGGCTTCACCTTCACTTTCACTTTCCATTGCATGTGTGTGTGTTGTGTTTTGTTTGTGGACTCATCCGTGGGTGGACGCTTGGTGTTGCTCCCGCCTTTTGGGCATTGTGAGTAAGTTCCTGCTACTCCTACTACTAGCTGTATCTGTGATGCGAAAAGCTGACTCATTGGAGAAGACCCTGATGCTGGGAAAGATTGAAGGCAAGAGGAGAAGGGGGCGACGGAGATTGAGATGGCTGGATGGCGTCACCGACTCAATGGACATGCGTCTGGGTGGACTCTGGGAGTTGGTGATGGACAGGAGGCCTGGCGTGCTGCAGTCTATGGGGTCGCAAAGAGTCGGACACGACTGAGTGACTGAACTGCACTGAGCTATGTCTGGGGGCCAGTTTCTGCACATTCTTGCCAATACGTGCTGTTACCTGTCCTCTTGACAGTGGGTGTGAAGTCGCAGCTGCTGGTGGTTTTGGTTTGTTTCCCTACCGACGGGTGGTGCTGGACGCCTTTTCACATGCTTCCTAACTGGCCATTTGCAGATCTTGGCAGGAATGCCCATTCAGGTCTTTTGCCTACATTTTAATTTCGTTATTTGTCTTTTTATTGTTGAGTTCTAAGAGTTCTCTGTGTATTCTGAATACTGAGCCCGTATCAGATGCGTGATTTGCAGATGTTTTCTCCCGTTTTCACGATGGTGTTTTTCGATAAACGAAAGTTTTTAATGAAGTCCGGTTTGTCTGGTTTTTTCCTTTGGTCAGGGAGGCTTTGGTGTTACACTTAAGAAATAACTACCTAAGGCCCTGGGTATTCAATCCTGTGTTCCTCGCCAGGAGTTGTATGGGTCTGCCTCCTCCCGTGAGGTCTCTGATCTGCTCCGCGTTAATTTTTGTGTATGGCGTAAGATGGCGTTGGTCCTTCTCTTTTGGAAAGATACATGGAACCCCCTAAGCCCTGTGGTGCAGCTTGCCTTTTTGCCGTCATGGTCCGCTTGGACATCAGCGTGTTAGAGCTCTCTCTCTCACAGGTCCTCCGTGGTCCTGTTGCTGGCCTTGGTGCCATCACTCATTTCCCTGGACCCCTGTTAGGTGCTGCGGGGTCTGTTCTCTGTTGCCCCCAGTTACGGGCAGTGCTCCAGGGACTGCTCTGGAGCGTGTGTTGAGAAGCAGGTTAAGCCCAAGGGGTAATGTGCTTCTGCCTTCATCTCTCCCCCCGCGGTGTGGGCAGAGTAATGACCCCTAGAGATCCGTGCCTTGATCCCCACAACCCGTGGTTGTATTTACCTGAAAGGGCAGAAGGGACCTGGTAGGTGGGATTAACGGTTTTGAGATGGGGCATTATTCTGGATTACCTGGTCGGCCCAGCATAATCACAGGGGTGCTTAAAGGTGAAAGAGGGAGACAGGCGGGTCAGCTGGAAGCAGGACCGCAAATGCGCGTGGATTCTGAAAGCTTTTGGAGAAGGTAAGGAAACAGTTCTTCCCTGGGGCCTTGATTTCAGCCCTGTGAGACCCAGGTCAGGCTCTTACCTCCAGAATGGGAAGGTGGTCAGTTTATGTTGTGGTTTTGTTTTGTGACTTTTTTGTGTGTGTGTGCCTGCACTGGGTCTTCGTCGTGGCCCATGGGCCCTCTACTTGAGGCGAGTGGGCTTGGTTCCCCATGTCACGTGGGCTGCCAGTTTCCAGACCAGGCATCGAGCCCACGCCCCCCTGCAGTGGAAGGCGGATTCCTAACCATTGGACCACCCAGGACATCCCCAGTGAGTGTTGTTTCCAGTCGCCGAGTTTGTGGCCGTTCCCGGCGGTAGCATTCTTCTGATGAATGTGTCCCCGCCTTTCTGCAGGCTCTGAGTAGGCCTCAGGTGTTTCGGTCTCTGCTGGACCCCCTGCTGCTCTGGGACGCTCAGGCCACTGCTGAGGGTGCCCCCACCCTGCTCAGAGTTCCTCTGTCTTGTCGGAAAGGTCACAGAGGTTATGGATCAGACTCACTGCACACTGAGGATTTGAATGCTTCCTTGAAGGATGCGCTGTTCCTGTGGCCTCCAGGCCCCGTGGAGAGGCCGCGGGAGGGGAGAGGCCACCAAGGTGAGCTGTCCCCAGGCTGGGTGCCGCCGGGCCGCCCTCGTCATCGCCTTAACCTTGGTCCACTTTCTGGTTTGTTTTCTTGGGGTGGACACAGTCTTTCCAAGTCCTTTTGGGCCAGAGAGGCCTCTGTAAGCTGGATGGGATCCTAGCCACCATTTCCGGTGTTATTTCTGTGTGTCTTGAATTCTGAACTCTCAGCAGTGACTTTGAGAACCCCTGGGGGTTGGGGTGTGGCGGGAGCCACTGGGGGTCAGTGGGGGGCCTCACAGATCCCCTGCGCTGCTGACAGATCCCCTGCGCTGCTGACAGATCTCCTGCGCTGCTCACAGATCCCCTGCGCTGATTACGGATCTCCTGCGCTGCTTACAGATCTCCTGCGCTGATTTGGGGCAGTGGGGGGTGGCTGACATGCTGCGGTTGCTTTGAACTCCCCCTAGCGGATCCAGCTGTGCAGTGAGGTACCCCTTATCTCGGGCTTCCCCTCCACTGACCTGGGGGTGTGAGCGGAGGGCTGACTCCCTGCTCACGGGCCTTGACCCTCGTCACGACCCCGGGCAGTTTCTGAGGCCATTGCCGTCTGCCTGTCTGGTCAGGATACAAAAAGATTACACTGCTAATTCAGTAATTGGGGAGAGTATCTGTGAACTTAAATAAAGGCCCATTAAATACCTTTTTTGGATTAGAGCTGTAATTGACTTAGTGATTAAGGCGGAAACAAAGGCCTTTGACTTAAAAGCTGTTGACAGGTTTGAACCTAAGCTGCCTCTCCTTGCAGAGGAAGGGGCTGCCTGCCAGTCCAGGCTGAAAGGCACCTTCTCTTATGTCCTCTGAGCTTGACTTTTCTCCTGTTTCATGAAACGCAAGGCTGTACATGTTCACTCACCCGCGGGGCTCTTTGTGAACCAGCTTGAGGTTTTTTCCCCGAACAAACTAGCTGGTTCTGGGACTTTGTCGAGATGAGCAGACACTCAGAACCCCAAACACATGGAGACCGCATCTGTCCGCTTAAGAGTTCGGGGTGCGTATAGTCTTTAAGTCTCTGCGAGTCAAAGACGTCGCAAGCTTATCTTGAAAGAAATAGACGTCTAAAGTCCACCACGATGGACAGCGATTCCTTTATACATCGGTTACACGAGGCGTAATTGAAACGTTTCCTGTATTTTCTTGTACTGTAATAAGCTGGCAGTGTAGTCAAATCATACCAGATTATGGCTATAATCAAGTGACCATACCGTGCGAGTGTGTGTTTTGCCGCTGTGGGGTTGAGGAATAAGGAGATGGCGGGTCCTCCAGGACAGTTGCGGGGGCGGGACATGGCCTCTTTCCTGTGTTTCGGAGCCTCTGCTCTTGAACACGTGGGTCCCTGGGCCCCTCCAGCCTGTGAGCCCCCAAGTCCCCAATTCCCTCCTCAACCCCCAGCCATGTGAACCTCTCTCCCCATGCCCGGAGCTTTGCAGGGAGAGGCCTGCTAGTATCCAGACCAGGGGCTTTCTTTCCGTCTTTTTCTGGAGCCCTTCCTGCCCTGTAGCTTCTGTTGTAGAGCCCCTGGCCACCCCGGGCTCCCGTCCTGGCTCTGCGCCTTCTAGACAGGTGGCGTGCGTGGGCAAGCCAGCCACTCAGCTTCCCTGCCTGCAGCGTGTGTGTGGGTCATGGGGGAGCTGTGGCGCACGTCTTCGCCTCCTGGGCTGCCCTGTGGGTCACAGGAGCTGTCTGTGCCCCCTGCCTGGTGTGGGACTTGGGACACTGTAGGGTCTCCTCCCAGCGCCAACTGCAGCTCCAGACCATGCCCGGCCTGGACCGCACCTCTGAGCTCTAGACCTGCTCCATGTCCCCCGCCCCTTGGGATGGCTAGTCTGACTGTCTGTCCTGGGGTTGCCTCATCCCACTCATGCTCTGCTTTCTGCCTCATGCCTTCCTCCTGGGGGCTGTGTTTTGGTCCATGCCTGTGTTCACTCTTACCCAGGTGGACAGCCGTGTCCCCTGGAAGCTTCCTGCACCCCCTCATCGGCCCCGATTTCCTTCCCCGTGGGCTCTGGCTGAGATGCTGTGGCTCCTTCAGTGGAGAAAATGAACACGTTAATTGGATCCAGCGTCTTTGACAAACACTGTTCTATTTTTACAGTCAGACAGGAAGTTGTTGTCGCTTTAGAACTCCTTAGATTACAGCCCTGGGGGACTTGGCTTGCTATAATGAATTATCATCCTGTTTTTGGTAGGGTGATTTTTGTTTTTTCAAATTTTTGGGTAAATTCTAGGAAGTTGCTGCATTTTCTTGATCCTAGTTAGCTTTGCTAGGGTTTGGGAAGGGGCCCTGCAAGAGGAGAGAAGGAACCAGCATTTACTGAGTGTCTCATGGGTGGTGGGGTGCTGGCTCTTTGAAGATGCTGTTTGATTTAATCCTTGTCAAAATCCCCGTGAAGGGGGTGGTATCACCTGTCTGTCACGGATAAGGAAACAGGCTGGGCAGGTTGGGGCACTTGCTCCGGGTCACGTGGCCGTAATGAGAAGGTCACGCATGCGGGCCTCTTGTTCCCAGGTCGGGCGCTGTGTGCCCCCAGGAATGTGCTGCTGTTGGTCACGTGTCCCCACTGCGGGGCATGAGCTCTGAGGTCAGGAGGCTCTCCTTGGCAGTTCATCCTGCACAGCTTTTCAGCCTGCACAACCTTTTAAAGCTTCTTTATAATCAGGACCCCGACCTCTACCCATCGAATCTTAAAGTGGTCAAGCTCCTAATGACCAAGACATGACCTCATAGGATGCTTTCCTTGGACCGAGGAGCCGGGGTAAATGGCAGCCCTGAGCCTTGCTTTAGAGCAGTCAGACCCTCCGGAGTGAGAGGGGATTGTGTTACTCTGAGCGTGGTCTTCAGAGATCAGTCTTGTCTGACATACAGCAGGCCAAGGAGGCCTCCTAGGCTGGCGCGGCGGGAGAGGATTTCGGTCTGCTCGCTCAGGCCGAATACCCGAGACGAGCTTTCTGCTCCTTCTGCGGAAGTATCCGCGCTTTCCTCTCCTAAACGTCGGGTTTTGATACATCGTCCATCCATTGAACACGGTGGGGGCCTGCCGGCTGTGAGCCACACCTGGGGCCAGGTGTCAGCCTGCATCCTTGCATCTTGGTCACCTGGATTCTGGCACCAGCCCCCTCCTGTGGGGCTCTGTGCCCTGCCGACAGTGCTGCAAACCGAGGTGAAGGAGCCGTGCTCAGCTTTGCAGTGTCTGTTTGAAGGGCGTTAAAGGAATGCTCTCAAAAGATTCTTCATTTAGTGTCCTCTCTCTTAAAGCTCAACTTTCAGAAAACTAAGATCATGGCATCTGGTCCCATCACCTCATGGCAAACAGATGAAGAAACAGTGGAAACAGTGGCTGACTTTATTTTTCTGGGCTCCAATGGTGATTGCAGCTATGAAATTAAAAGACGGTTACTCCTTGGAAGGGAAGTTATGATCAACCTAGACAGCATATTAAAAAGCAGAGACATTGCTTTGCCAACAAAGGTCCATCTAGTCAAGGCTATCGTTTTTCCAGTGGTCATGTATGGATGTGAGAGTTGGACTATAAAGAAAGCTGAACACCGAAGAATTGATGCTTTTGAACTGTGGTGTTGGAGAAGACTCTTGAGAGTCCCTTGGACTGCAAGGAGATCCAACCAGTCCATCCTAAAGGAGATCAGTCCTGGGTGTTCATTGAAAGGACTGATGTTGAAGCTGAAACTCCAATACTTTGGGCCACCTTTTCAAATGAGCTCTCTCATTTGAGAAGATCCTAATGCTGGGAAAGATTGAGGGCAGGAGGAGAAGGGGACGACAGAGGATGAGATGGTTGGATGGCATCACTGACACAATGGACATGAGTTTGGGTAAACTCCAGGAGTTGGTGATGGACAGGGAGGCCTCGTGTGCTGCGGTTCATGGGGTCACAAAGAGTCGGACACCACTGAGCAACTGAACTGAACTGAACTCCCTGTAGCCTGGGTTGTCCCACACCTTGAGGTTACCCTGCCTACCGGTGTGACATGTGGGAGGGGACTCTTAGAGGAACCTGCCAGGCTCTTGTATTCTAGTGATGTTACGGAGATGCACTTGCTTTGTCTTTTGTGATGAAAGGATTCCTGAGAGGCCGCTGTGAAGTGTTTATCTACCCAGAGCTGCTCATGTCATGGGTATCCAAAAATCTTCAAAGGATGTTTTGCTGCTGAACTTTTTTTTTTTTTTTACTGTGTTTCATTATGATAACGCTTTTATCAGGATTAAGTATGATGGTGCATGTAGGTGGTTATTTAGGACAGTGCCTGGCAAGTAGTATGACTCCGGGAGCCTCAGGTGTCTTCCTCTTCACAATAACCTACTTTAAATATGAATGTATTATCTAGCGCCCCGCTCTCCAGTGGGGCCGCAGTGAGCCATGAGTGACTGTTTAAATGTCAGTTAAATGAGAAGTCCAGTTCCTCGTGTGGCTGGTGGCTCCCACGCTGGACCCTGCAGGTGAGAGGTGTTTCTGTCACTCTGGTCCACTGTCTGTGGTGAAGGTTAAAATATCGACCCCCTGTGCCTCCCCCCTGTATAGAAATCCATTTCCCAGGCCGTTTTCTGATGTGTATTTTACTGGGAAAACCCTTTTGTATGGTAGGGAAATTGTGACTCTTTGTCGTAATGACAGCTCTCCCAGAAAACAGAAGGACGGATTGGCTTACGGAAAGAGGCCAACAGGGCCCAGGGGTGGAGTGGACACTCGGGCAGGGAATGGTGACCACCCCGCTCTTCCCTGTCCTGGAGGTCCAGAGACCACGGTCAGCTCTCTGCTCTGGCGCTGGCCTGGCCTCAAGCACGGTTTAAATTTGAACGTCGCTGCATTTTGCTGAACAGCAGCAGCAGGCAGACGTGTTAGCCTCCTAGCATCGCGGAGGGCTCCTCTGCGTCCCTGTGGGACTGGGCTCTGCCTCGTCTGCTCGGGCTCAGTCGGCCCGTCCTCCGCGGCCGGGCCCTGAGAGTGTGCAGCGCTACAGCTTCTGGCAGCGGCACGACTCCAGGACGCTCAGGACGTCTCAGCGTCGCGGTTGGCTTGGCAGCGCTGACACCTGGCCCGACAGCGCTGTCCTGGAGCTCGTGAGGACTGTGGCCTGAGGCCTCCCCTGCAGGTGTCTGGGGATGAGTGGTCAGAGCCCAGGGCCTGAGTCTCCGGTCCTCGCGGGTCAGGCTGGTTCTCCAGGGAATGGGGCTCCCCCTGCTCTGGACTCCGTGCGTCCCCCCCTCTTCCTCTGTCCCCCCACCCCAGCATCTCTGCACCTGCTGTCTCCTGCCCCTTGTCTGCACCTGGGGGCGGGGCCTGCCCAGGGAAGCAGACACTTCCTTCCCCATCTTCTCAGTCCTGGTCCCCTCGGAGCCTCTGAAATGCCTGCAGTTACCTCTCCACAGCCTTCCAGGGTCCCCCAGCAGTCTCGTGTGTGTGTGTGTGTGTGTGTGTGTGTGTGTCTGTGTGTGTGTGTGTGTGTGTGAGTGTATGTGTGTCTGTGTGCGTGTGTCTCTGTGTGTGTGTGTCTTCGCTGCCTTCAGTCAGCTGATGAGAACCTGCTGTGTGCTAATGAGCATGTGCCTTCAGGGGCTCCCAGGGCACCGGTGGGGGGCGGCGGGCAGCCAGTGTCGCCCCGAGGCCCCTCTGGAACATGCGTGGATGCGCGTGACTAAATGAGAAGCAGCGTCGTGGCCGTTCAGTGTTTGCCGCCTCCTCCCTGTCCTTAAAGGTGTCTTGAGCTTCCCTGGTGGCTCAGATGGAAAAGAGTCTGCCTGCAGTGCGGGAGACCCAGGTTCAATCCCTGGGTTGGGAAGATCCCCTGGAAAAGGAAAGGCAACCCACTGCAGTGTTCTCGCCTGGAAAACTCCGTGGATGGAGAAGCCTGGCAGGCTGCAGTGCATGGAGTCGCAAAGAGTTGGACACGACTGAGAGGCTTCATTTTCTTCTCTTTCACTTGAGCAGCTTTACTTAAACAGTGTTTTCTTTTAAAGAAGCAGCTCATCTTCAGGGAATCTTCCCAAAACGTTCTCTGTCATTTTCAAAGCAAAAAGAAATCCCTCTTATTGAATTTCCCATTTAATCAATTTGTATAATGTTTAATCAAATGATATAATTATGGCTACTCTTATTAAAACTTCCGTTTAATCGATTTGTGTACTATTTAATTAAGTGATGTAATTAGTTATAAGTACAGCGGATATAAGGAGGTTTGGAAACACTGCAGGCACGTGAAGACCAAGTTCTCCGCCCGCGGTGGGGGCTCCAGGTGTGGTGAGCCCGTCGCAGCTGGTATGATCGAGTGCCTCCTCAGTGTGTTGGGCGCCATGTTGGTTGGTTATGTTTATCTTTCAATTTGCATTAAAAAGAAACCTAGA
Source organism: Capra hircus (assembly GCF_001704415.2). Taxonomy (NCBI): domain Eukaryota; kingdom Metazoa; phylum Chordata; class Mammalia; order Artiodactyla; family Bovidae; genus Capra; species Capra hircus. The sequence continues at coordinate 5,657,612 of NC_030810.1, read as the reverse complement.
CTTCAGTTCATCAGTATTGTGGTTCAACTGCACAGTCGTGGCCAACTCTTGGTGACCCCGTGGACTGCAGCACGCCTGGGCTCCCTGTCCTTCACCATCTCCTGGAGCTTGCTCAAACTCGTGTCCATGGAGTCGGTGATGCCATCCAACCGTCTCATCCTCTGTCGTCCCCTTCTCCTCCCGCCCTCAATCTTTCCCAGCATCAGGGTCTTTTCCAATGAGTCAGTTCTTCACATCAGGTGGCCAAAGTATTGGAGTTTCAGCTTCAGCATCAGTCCTTCCAATGAATATTCAGGACTGATCTCCTTTAGGACGGACTGGTTGGATCTCCTTGCAGTCGAAGGGTCTTGAGTCTTCTGCGGCATAATATTACTTGGGCTGCACATACTCTATAAAAGGTTTGATTGAAGAGGAGTAAGTGACAGTGTCACATGGGGCCCGAAGGTGGCAGCGAACCGTGCAGGTGGGACGTGACGCTTGAAGCTTGGGAAGCAGCCAGGGAGCCACGCAACTGAGGCTGAAGCTTGGAGGAGCCGATTTGATGATGAGCTCTTGAGGAAAGTATCAGTGGGCAGCCACCTCGTCCTTGACCCCTGTCTCCCCCTACTCTTTGTCACTTGTCTGGCTTCATGAGCAGCACAGTCCATGCCCTGGTGGGCCAGGTGCTTGGCCCTGGTGACCCACAGACCCCGCACCCCCTTCCGCATTCCTGTAACCTGGGAGAAGGGGCTGCCTTGGGGAAAAGTATTAACGCACAGATTTGCATAGTTCATATTCTAGATGTTTGCTTTATTGGAAAGAGTCGTCTTTTCTTTTATCTTGACTTTCCTCTGTTGCTCGTGACCTTTTCTGTTTTCTGTAAAGTCACTGCTATTTCCTGAGATGGGAGAGGGAGGCTTGTCTCTTTTGAACCATCTCCTGTTGACTTCAGGGGAAGTAGTCCCTTCTTTTCAAAAGAGAAGATGTGGGAGAGAGAGGTTTTTCTTCTGAGAAAGCTGTACCCTCCCACAGGGGGCTTCCCTGTGTCCTCAGGACCCTGACCTCCCTGATCATTACTGCGCGGCCTGCAGTGACCCCTGGGAAGGCAGAGAGACCAGCAGCATGAGGTGCACCTCTTCCTGGAGGCCTGTGTGTCTGGGCGTCCCAGCGGGGCTCCTGGGACAGCCGTCTGATGGGTGATGCCTACAGCCACCCCTGGTGCGGGGGAAACGGTCCAGCAGGCACAGCGCTCAGGACCAAGTCGGGAGGCAGAAGAGGAGGCCCCAGGGAAAGTGCATGCAGACTGCCAGGAAGGGGTCTCGGAAGGGCTCAGCTCGCGCTGCCCGAGGGGCTGAGTGTGGTTGAGTACCTACATGCAAAACAGTGGGGAGAGGACCATATAAACCCAACCGGTGGGAACACGGGCCCAGGCCCGGCAAAGCAGGGAAAGGTTGAGGGAGGCCAGCACAGGCTCTGGCTCCCGCCATTGGCTGCTCATGGCTGGCCTCTGGACATTCCGTAGGATCGCAGCGGTATCTGATTAGCCTGGGAAAGTGACCAGCCTCAGACCTCCCCGAGGTGAGGGGTGCGCACATTGCGGGGCATGGGGAACGGAAGGGTCGCTTAGTCATGTAAAAGAGCGTCAGGTTTCAAAGCACGGCCGCCGACAGCGCGTCTTTGTGTGGGCGCTGTGGGGCGATCGCGAGGCTCTCAGCGTCTTGTCAGCGGGCACGTGCCCCCGTGGTTACTTCTCCTCTTTCCATCGCAAGGGGTGCGGGATCCATCCCTGGTTAGAGAGCTGAGATCCAACCGGCCTCGTGGCCGAAACACCGGAACGTAGAACAGAAACAATATTGTGACAGATTCAGTAACGACTTTAACAAGGGTTCATAAAAAAAGAAAATCTTACAGATTAATCAGAACAGGATAGGGTGGGAGGTGGGACAGATGTTCGAGAGGGAGGGGACCTGTGGCTGACTCCTGTTGATGTCTGGCAGAAACCCACACAATATTCGTAAAGCAGTTATCCTCCAATTAAAAATAAATAATTAAAAAAAAATAAAACAGGAAAGGAGCTGAGAATCTGCCAAGAGCAGAAACGCCTCTTCCTTCCCTGCTGAAGGGGCCTTGCTCAAGAGTGTGAAGGGGGTCCTGGGGGGCCGGCTCCCGACCTGTGCACGTGGTCACCAGTGAGTGTGGAGCTGTGCGTGCTTGGGCGTGGTACGGAGAAGCAGGTGAGCCAAGCTGTTAAGAACCTGTCTGGACAAGAGGGTGCCTTTGGCTTCTGGGGCCGGGCATTTCCGTAGTTTAGAAACAGGCTGGAGGTACGGGGGGCGTGACCCCCCGGGGTGGATGAGGTGACGTGGAAGAGGAGCCCACAGAGGCTGCTCCAGCTCAGAGCAGCTGCCTGTCCCCTCCAATGGGGTTTCACTGGCTTTTCCTCCTCTCTCGGTTGATGCTTTTCCCGCTTCGGTTGTGGCTCATTCTTCCTGATTCTTGGTGTAACGGGACAGACAGGGCTTGTGATGGAAAGCAGAAGTTCGCACCTGCTCCTTCCTCCCCTACTCCGCTCCCTGAGACCTCGTAACCGGTTCTGCTCCTCGCGCTCTGGATGGTCACCTTCCACGTCCCCACTTGGGATCCTTACAGAGCACGTTCCTTCCTTCTTAGGGGCCAGCGGGTTAAGTGGCTTGGGCCCTGGTAGCCATCACCGGCTTATTTTTCCAGTACGGTCTCTTAAGAAGAAATGTATGTGGTCTTGTCCCCAGTTCCTGCCACTGATCTCCTAAAAACCCTTGGCATTTCCTGGGTGATAGGAGCGCCCTTGGTTACTCCTCAGCCCCTTGAATCGCAGCTGAGCTGGTGCTGACACGGTGACTTAGGAGGAGGCCCTGGGTAGCCTTGGAGGAGGCAATGGCACCCCACTCCAGTACTCTTGCCTGGAAAATCCCATGGACCGACGAGCCTGGTGGGCTGCAGTCCAAGGGGTCGCTAAGAGTTGGACACATCTGAGTGACTTCACTTTCACTTTTCTCTTTGATGCATTGGAGAAGGAAATGGCAGCCCACTCCAGTGTTCTTGCCTGGAGAATCCCAGGGACTGGGGAGCCTGGTGGGCTGCTGTCTGTGGGGTCGCACAGAGTCGACCATGACTGAAGCGACTTAGCAGCAGCAGCAGCAGCTGAGTAGACTTGGAACGGAGTGAGTGGTCAGCAGACCAATCAAGTAAACAGAGCTGGAACTTCCCTCCTCTCCCCCGACCTCTGGGGAGGGAAGAGGAGCTGGAGATTAATCTCTGTAAATAGAACTCCTGAGCAGTGAACACCTGGAGCTCCAGCTTCTGCATGACTTGCCTACACATGGCCCCCATCCGGCGCCTCCTCACTTGTGTCCTTTATAATAAATGGGTAAGTGGACTGTTCCAGAGTCTGTGAGCCCTTCTGGTAAATTATGGAACCCAAGGAGGGGAGGTGGGGACCCCTGGATCACAGCTGGCTGTGCCGAGGGATGGCAGGCACCTGACTGATCCACGTTGGCATCCGAGGTGGGGGCGAGCTTGTGGGTCCAGGCCCTTAGCTGGTAGGGCCTGACACCAGTTCTGGGTAGTGTCCCAATGTGCCTGAATCTAAGCCTGCGGCCATATCGGCCTGACCGCGCCCGGTCTCCTCTGATCTTGGAAGCCAAGCAGGGCCGGGCCGGGTTGGTACTTGGATGGGAGAGTGTGCTGAATCTCAGGCACCACGTGGAGGACCGGGAGTTGGAGCTGTTCCATCAGCTGTCGGTGTGGAGGAAACTCACACGTTTGGTGTCAGAACTGTTGCGGCTGGAGAAGGTCTCAGTCAGTGATGCTGAAGGGCCCGGGGCAGAAGGAGCCACAGACTCTGAAATCCGCACAGCAGGTTTGTGCCCCTTGTCTGACCCCCAGGTACTGTGAAGCTCTCCCATCAGGGCGGCAGGCCGCTGGGGGTGACTCGCCCGCCCTGTGCTTGGCAGCAGAGACTGATCAGCAGCTGCTGGACAACTGGTCCGGCCACACCGCCTGCCCCTGCTCCCAGCCGGTCCAGTGCCGTTGTCCAATCACAGGTCAGCTTAGTGGAGGCAACTAGCGCGTTTCCCTGCATCATACGTGTGACATCGAAGAGGGGCAGGGCGTGAGTAAGCTCAGGGTCACATGCGGTTCCTGGAGCAGCTTGAAGTTTAGGAGGTTTCAAGTACGTTTTATATCTGTGTGTATTTCTTATTTAGTAGCGTCAGGTAGAATAAAGAATGTCTTCCTGGTAATCCCTTGACATCTTGACCGGTCCAGGGCTCCCCAGCACACATGGACATGTCCTCCTCTCTCTGCTTGGGGATGGCATTTAAAGCTGCATCTTACGTGACTCTCCGTTTTGTTCCTGATAGTACAGGAGGGCTGCTCTCTGCAGCAGAGATAGGGTTCGGGCGTTGTTTACCTGTGTGCCGTGGGTCTGCATCCAAACCATCTATCTTGACACTCGTCTCATTCTCCAGGCTTTTAAAATTGGGCTGCTGTTCGGGTGGTGGTACCCTGGGTGTGACTTGTGCGCTTAGGGGGTGTGTGTGTGTGTGTGTGTGTGTGTGTGGTATCAGCGCAGGCTCCACCTGCACAGAGGTTTGTGAGGTGTATTCTAGCCAGGGATACAGGAGGTGCTCAGGGAACATTTGCGCTCTCTGACCTGGGACCTTCTCCTCTTTGTGATGAGTTGACCCGGCATCTGGTCTTGAGAACTTCATTGTGTGTGTCTCTGGGACGTTCACCAGAGGTCATGCTGCGTGCTCACGGCTGCTGTGAGCACCATAGAGGTGCATCCCTTTGGACCCTCCTCCGGTGGGCTGCCTGGCGTGGCGGTCTGGCCATGTCAGCCCAGCCTGGCGATGCCAACAGCCTGCACGCTTTCCTGGGCTCCCTGGGGGCTGGCAGAGCTGTCCTTGGCTTCTCCCTCTGGTCAACCCTGCTTCTCCCCGCCCTCACAGACATCTCTCCGGCATCCACACCATGCCTGCCACACTCCACCCCTGCAGTCTCTCTGCAGTCCACTTTCTTGCGGTCCCCTAGCAGATCTGCCCAGTGGAAACAGAACGTAAACCTTGAGTCTTTTGAAATTCTCACATAGCCACGTAAAAAGCTGAAAGGGAGCAGGCGGAATGACTTTACCCGAGATGTGAATACGTGATATCTAAACCAGCACACCCACAGTCCCATCTTGCCGATCCACGCAGTCTGGGATTTACTGGGGGAGGATGGGTTCCATCCTTTGGACTGTGGGGCGCTGTCCGCTCACGGCACATCTGGGTCAAACCCGCCTCACTTCAACTGCCGTGGCCGGTGGGCTCTGCTGGACAGCTTTGATTTAATCCCAGCTGTCTTGACCCTCTGCCCGGAGCCTTGGCCGGGATGAGCACTGCCTCGCTGACTGCCTGCTTGGAATGGACTCCCGTGTGTGTTTGGAAGCCGTGGAACCCTCTCAGGTCACCTGCTGGGTCGGTGGTGGCCCAGAGTCCTTGCTGCGCACGACTGTGTGGTCGGTGGGCAGGCCGGCGCGGGGGGTGATTTTAGGTGACTCTTCCAAGCACTGAGTGTGTTGCCTTCACCCTGTGATGGCTTCTGGGCTAATTGAGCCCTAAACAAAAAGGGCTTTCATCGTGGGCTTGTCTGCCCCTCCTCCAGGAGGCAGGGCGGGCTGGCCGTCCCTGAAATGTCACCCTCTGTCAACGTTGCACAAAAGCCTCATGTCTGCGGCTCTGAGCTGATAGATGGCCTTTGTGCTGATTGAAAAACCCCAAGCTGGGCCTGGTGTGAACAGGGTTGGGGGGTAGAGGGCAGTGCTCACAGGGGCCGACCCAGGGTCAGCGGTGATGGGGCCTTCGTCAGGACCACCCGTCATGAGAGGCAGGGCACCCTGTATCTGGACTGGACTCTGAGGGCCAGAGCACGGTGGGCATGGAGCCCGGAGCTGGGCCTGGGCCCGGGACCCGCTGGGCACCCTCCCCGTGGGTCCCATGCCCTGTCTGCCTTACCGCTCCTGGCATCTTTGTGAGAAACCAGCAATGATCATGTCACTGTCTTCTCACCAAGATGCCAGGGGTAGTAAGGAGGGCGGGCCTGACATGGTGGGCTTCCCTGGTGGCTCAGACAGTAAAGAGCCTGCCCGCAGTATGGGAGACCACATTTGATGCCTGGGCTCAGAAGATGCCCTGGAGAAGGGAATGGCACCCCACTCCAGTATTCTTGCCTGGAGAATCCCATGGACAGAGGATCCCCTGGAGAAGGGAATGGCACCCCACTCCAGTATTCTTGCCTGGAGAATCCCGTGGACAGAGGATCCCCTGGAGAAGGGAATGGCATCCCACTCTAGTATTCTTGCCTGGAGAATCCCGTGGACAGAGGATCCCCTGGAGAAGGGAATGGCACCCCACTCCAGTATTCTTGCCTGGAGAATCCCATGGACCGAGGGCTGCAGTCCACGGGGTCACAAAAAGCTGGACAGGACTAAGAGACTAACACACACAGTGAGAGGCTGGAGACCTTAAAGATGGTAATGGGTGCTCCTGGTGCCACTGAATTCCGTGGTTAACGTGTGTAGGGTGGTGAATTTTATGTTGTATATATTTTCACCAGAATTAAAAAAAAATCACAATGCACTATTTACATATTTGTGTTAAAGCTTGACAGTTTTTCAGTTTTAAGGTGAAAGTTACCCTTCTAAAGTATATTCCTGTCTACATGCCTGTCGTACAAATCCTGCATCTTAGGCATCTGTTTCTGTTTAGACGTATAAATATGGATCTTAAAATTGTTTTCTTTTGATAGTTCAAGTCTTAGAAGAATTAAGAGTTTTGTTATCACCTGTTGCAGTTGAAAGATACCCAGTTTAATCACCTTGGAAAGAAACTCAGGAAGCAAAGTGATGGTGTCCTCAGCTTTTGTCCTGTTTCCAGGGTCTATTGGCCAGATTACAGCTTTTAGGTAAGGTAAGGGTGTGCTGCAGACCCGGATGAATCTGCCCAGCGAGGCTTCAGGAATGAAAGTGAAAAGTGTTAGTCGCTTAGTCGTGTCCAGCTGTTTGTGACCCCATGGCCTGAAGCCCACTCGACTCCTCGGTCCATGGAATTCCCCAGGCAGGAGTACTGGAGTGGGTTGCCATTTTCTCCTCCAGGGGATCTTCCCGACCCAGGGATCGAACCTGAGTCTCTTGCATTGCAGGCAGGTTCTTTACTGTCTGAGCCACCAGGGTGGAAGGGGAAAAAAAAGCCAAGAGAGAATCTCGGAACGGCTCTGGGAGAGGTGCTTGCTCTGTTTCTGAGCAGTGGGGAGGGATGCTGGAGGGTTTCGGCCGTCATGGCGCGGCCCTGCCACGGTGATGGTGAAGGACAGCTGCTACCCGCTGCCCTTAAATCGTGACTTCCCAGCTCACACCGCACTACCGCAGAGCTCATTGCATTGTCTGATGAGCGCGTGAGGGATGGAGTGGGGTTTTCTTACCAAGAAGCTGAAGCTCAAAGAGACTGATGCTTTGAAACTTACACTGGGACCGGGGGTGCTGAGACTCCAACCTTGTTCTTCGACACTAAAGTAGGATGATTATCTGTGATGCTCAGTTTTTAAAGGACTGAGTGTGAAACTGATGGAAATACATGAATGGAAGCCATTTAAAAAGAAAACAAAAACCAAAACCCTAATGAGATTATTACCATGGATATCCTTCAGCCACAGGGACATCCTGAAGTATGACCACAGTTGGTGGCAAAGCTTGAAACCTGTAAGAAGAAAGCTGTGTGATGTGGTTGTTTCAAGAGCGAGCAGGAAGGTTTCATTGTTCTGTGTTTACCCTGGAAGATCTCGAAGGCTTTCAAGAAGGAACCTCAGGGGTTTCAGCAGCCTTTCAGGAATGACAGCTGTTTGTACATCCGGAGAAGATGGTATTGTTGCGGAGAGTGCCTGGGAGGGACGGGGGTGATGCTGGACACAGGCTGCAGGAGTCAGGAGGTGATGGAGTGATGGTGGACACGCTGGAGGAGTCAGGAGGTGACGGGTGACGCTGGACAGAGGCTGGAGGAGTCAGGAGGTGACGGGGTGATGGTGGACTCAGGCTGCAGGAGTCATGAGGTGATGAGGTGATGCTGGACAGAGGCTGGAGGAGTCAGGAGGTGACGGGTGATGCTGGACAGAGGCTGGAGGAGTCAGGAGGTGACGGGGTGATGGTGGACTCAGGCTGCAGAAGTCAGGAGGTGATGGGGTGATGCTAACACAGGCTGGAGGAGTCAGGAGGTGACAGGGCGATGCTAGACACAGGCTGCAGGAGTCAAGAGGTGATGGGGCGATGGTGGACACAGGATGGAGGAGTCAGGAGGTGATGGGGGGATCGTAGACACAGGCTGCAGGAGTCAGGAGGTGACGGGTGATGATGGATGGACACAGGCTGCAGGAGTCAGGAGGTGACGGGGTGATGGTGGACACAGGATGGAGGAGTCAGGAGGTGATGGGGGGATGGTGGACACAGGCAAGAGGAATCAGGAGGTGACGGGGTGAAGCTGGACACAGGCTGAAGGAGTCAGGAGGTGACGGGGTGATGCTGGACACAGGATGGAGGAGTCAGGAGGTGATAAGGTGATGGTGGACACAGGCTGCAGGAGTCAGGAGGTGATGGGGTGAAGCTGGACACAGGCTGGAGGAGTCAGTAGGTGACGGGGTGATGATGGACACAGGCTGCAGGAGTCAGGAGGTGACGGGTGATGATGGACACAGGCTGGAGGAGTCAGGAGGTGACAGGGCAATGCTGGACACAGGCTGCAGGAGTCAGGAGGTGATGGGGTGAAGCTGGACACAGGCTGGAGGAGTCAGTAGGTGACGGGGTGATGATGGACACAGGCTGCAGGAGTCAGGAGGTGACGGGTGATGATGGACACAGGCTGGAGGAGTCAGGAGGTGACGGGTGATGATGGACACAGGCTGGAGGAGTCAGTAGGTGACACGGTGATGCTGCACACAGGCTGGAGGAGTCAGGAGGTGACGGGTGATGATGGACACAGGCTGCAGGAGTCAGGAGGTGACGGGGTGAAGCTGGACACAGGCTGGAGGAGTCAGGAGGTGACGGGGTGATGCTGGACACAGGCTGCAGGAGTCAGGAGGTGACGGGGTGATGCTGGACACAGGCTGGAGGAGTCAGGAGGTGACGGGGTGATGGTGGACACACTGGAGGAGTCAGGAAGTGATGGGGCGATGGTGGACACAGGATGGAGGAGTCAGGAGGTGATGGGGGGATCGTAGACACAGGCTGCAGGAGTCAGGAGGTGACGGGGTGATGGTGGACACAGGCTGGAGGAGTCAGTAGGTGACGGGGTGATGCTGGACACAGGCTGCAGGAGTCAGGAGGTGATGGAGTGATGGTGGACACGCTGGAGGAGTCAGGAGGTGACGGGTGACGCTGGACACAGGCTGCAGGAGTCAGGAGGTGACGGGGTGATGGTGGACACGCTGGAGGAGTCAGTAGGTGACGGGGTGATGCTGGACACAGGCTGGAGGAGTCAGGAGGTGACGGGGTGATGCTGGACACAGGCTGGAGGAGTCAGGAGCTGACGGGGTGATGCTGGACACAGGATGGAGGAGTCAGGAGCTGATGGGGGGATGGTGGACACAGGCAAGGGGAGTCAGGAGGTGACGGGGCAATGGTGGACTCAGGCTCCAGGTATCAGGAGGTGACAGGGCAATGCTGGACTCAGGCTGGAGGAGTCAGAAGGTGTGGGGTGATGGTGGACTCAGATTGCAGGAGTCAGGAGGTGACGGGTGATGGTGGACACAGGCTGCAAGAGTCAGGAGGTGACGGGTGATGGTGGACACAGATTGCAGGAGTCAGGAGGTGATGGGGCGATGGTGGACACAGGCTGGAGGAGTCAGGAGGTGATGAGGTGATGAGGTGATGGTCGACTCAGGCTGGAGGAGTCAGGAGGTGATGGGGTGATGGTGGACACAGGCTGGAGGAGTCAGGAGGTGATGTGGTGATGCTGGACACAGGCTGCAAGAGTCAGGAGGTGACGGGTGATGGTGGACACAGGCTGGAGAAGTCAGGAGGTGATGGGGTGATGGTGGACTCAGGCTGGAGGAGTCAGGAGGTGACTGGGTGATGGTGGACACAGGCTGGAGGAGTCAGGAGGTGATGAGGTGATGAGGTGATGGTCGACTCAGGCTGGAGGAGTCAGGAGGTAATGGGGTGATGGTGGAAACAGGCTGGAGGAGTCAGAAGGTGACGGGGCAATGCTGGACTCAGGCTGGAGGAGTCAGGAGGTGAAGGAGTGATGCTGGACACAGGCTGCAGGAGTCAGGAGGTGACGCCAGCCCCACCGATGAGAAGAGACGCCTGGTCCCAGATGTGGCTCCGGGGCTCCCAGTTGTGGTTTCAGAGCATTTGGCCCTGGGTTGACCCTGACCTTGGAGATGTGAGAGCGGGCTGCGCTGGCAGTGCTGCTCCATGTCTCAGTGTGACCGTGTGTCGTGGCCATTGAGTGTCACACCACGGCTTTCAGTGCCCCGAGGCCAGGACTCCCGCCCTATCCAAGTGTGCTGGCCAGGCCTGCGCTCTGGAGACGGGTGTTGCCCCAGGTGTCCCCGATGGCCCATTGAGAGCCACGCGGGCCCCCTTTAGAGGCGGCAGCAGTTCCTTGCTCCGACAGAAGCCCCGCTGCTGGGTCATGGGCTTGGTGCATAGTAATGTGGTCAGGTTTCAAGGGCACCTCGAGGTCAAAGGAACGCCCAGAGGCTTCTCACACTCAAGGGCAGCATCCCTTTAGCAGGATGTGCAAATGTGTTTCTCAGCAGGCCTTGCATCACAAGCATGGACCAGACATCGAGGGTTTTTGCTGCCGGAGTTGTGGCCCGAGGGAGCTGCGAGTCCGCCAGAACTCGGGCACCTGGGGACCAAGCCCTTCTCTCCGTCGTTGGGAACTAGAGTTTGGGGCCAGCGCGCCTCCTCCCAGCCTCCCAGGAAAGCCAGGGTGCTGCGCCGGGTCCTGCGTTTCCTTTCTAACACTCTGACCCCGGCCAGCAGCTTCGGCAAGAATTTACAGAACTGGTTTTTTTTTGATGAAATGTGTTCCTGAAGCTGGGGGAGAATGTCCCCTGTGTTTTAAAGTTGGAATGGTTCCCTAGTAAACTGGCCATCCCCAGACCCCTGTACACATTTTCCAGGATAACCGTCACTTCTCCTTGACCGGTAGAGGCGAAAGGCCAACGCCAAGGTCCCGGCGCAGCTTGGAGGAGGCTGAGGTTGGGCAGGCCACCCCCGCGTGGCCATCACTGTTGGAGGACCACGGCCATGAGCATGTTCCTAAAGGAGGGTGTTTGGACCCATGTGACTGTCTCGGGTCAGTAGTTGTCTGCTGGGAAGAGGGCACACTTGTGTCTGTGGAAGGAGGGTCCCCAGCTGTCTTGTGGAGGCTGGAGGCCATAGGTAGGTTTGGAGGGGACCCTTAAAAAAAGATCTCACAGAAGTGAGTCCATTTTTACTAAATATATTTTTTTCCTTTCTAAAAACTCAAAAGTTAACAGGTACATTCAGATCTATTACACATCATGTTCTCACCCATTGGTATCCACCGTCATCTTAATTTCTTCTGGGGGTGGTCAGCTCCTTGTTTTGTGCAGACCCCCCAAATGAAGCTGATCTGGTCACTTCTCTTTAGTTGGAGAAGTTCTTGAGATGGCAGGGCAGTGGTGAAAAGCCGTAGCCACATGCTGCTGGGGTTTGCGCCAAGCAGAGCTAAATGGAGTAACCACTTAACCGCTAAGGTTACGGATCACAGCAGACACCGTGGGCATGTTGAGACGGGTTCTGACTACAGATTAGATGTGGGCGGGGGCAAGGGGAGGTGGGCTCATCAGCTAGTCAGGTGCAGGTCGGGGAAGTGAGGCGGAAAAGTGATACCTGCTGTTTAAACAGTAGGTGTGAGGATGTTAGTCGACTCCGGGCTCCGTATGACTCAACTCTGTGGCGTGGGAGCACTTGTGTGTGTACGCACACACACCTGCATGCTCAGCTGGGTGGCTGAGCCCTCAGGTTGCCTGCAGGGCGTGTCATCTGGGAGAAGCAGGAGCCGCTGATCCACCGCTGGCGGACCACCCAGGCTGACCTCCGCCAGCTCCCCTCGCAAGGGTGTTCTGGATGTGGTGGGATCCACCGGGTGCAGGGCAGTAGCCTGGGGAAGGTGCTCGCCTGGCGGCTTTCTTGTGCACCTTTCGCTGGAGTGCCATTCGGCTTGAAGAATTTGCACCAGGAGAATTCGTGCGTGTCACTGGCAACCCCGTCAAGACACAGAAAATGACCGAGGCGGCGGTTTTCAGTCCCTTGCAAACAGACACTTTCTCTGACTCCGTGGTTAGTTCATTCTTGTGCCGGTTAGTGAGGAACCACTCCCTAAATCCTTATTTGAATGGATGAATCAGTGCCTCGAGTTGAATAAGTTTTGAACTGTTTGTAGGGAGGTCTTACCCAAATATAAACATGGCTGTAATAATAGAACCCCTTTTATTGATATGTCACTGATTAATTACACAAACACCTCTTCCCTCCTCGTTACGTGAAGAGCTTTCTCCTAGGGATTAGCAAGTGGAGACATGGGAAGGAGTCCCAATCAAAGCAGAGCCGAGTGCAGACGGAGATAGAGGCAGCTGGAGAGTTAGAGGGAATTAGAGACGGCACTTGGCGTTGATTTCTGCATCTTCCTGGTGACAATCGGAGGTGTGCCTTGACTTCCGAGCTCACCGGGGGCCTTACTTTCCTTGAAGGACTGGCAGGACTGTGTTTCCTTTGTGGCACAGGGATCTCTTGTATTGGAAGGATGCTCAGGGCAGGGGTGGTTGTGAATGGAGCCGCCTCCATGGAGGTGGGGACCCAGTGGGAAGCCCTAGGTCCTGCGGCTCCCGTATAGCTTCCCAGGAGCTGAAGTCCAGTCCTTTGCTGAGTGTAAGGAACTTGATCTCTTTCCCTGGAGGATTTTGTTCAAGCCCCTGCTAAATGAAAATTGTCACAGGGGAGGGTAGTTCTCAGAGTTTATTATGGATCAGGTATCTTAGAGTGCAGGGAAAGCTGTGGTTCTTTCTCCTTCTAGCAGCCTTCCACGATCACCCCCCAGGGTCCTTCCCCTCATTTCCACCCCCACCCTGGTGCTTGTCCTCGCTGCTGAGATGGGCAGGCTTCTTTAGAACCCGAGACTCACTGTGACTGCCTGCACGCCGGGTCAGGTCTGGCCTCTGATGACGTTTAACTCCTCCACATAGTGAAATCCTGATTTAGGATAGTAATTGGCTTTTAGGAGAGCTATTAACAGGGCTCCAGAGATGAGTCATTAAGAAGTTACACTCTGTCTGTTTAAATGCCTCAATTCCTTTTTGGGAAGATTTCTAGATTTCCTGAAATTCACAGAGGGATGCACATCGTTCTTTCTATTCCTTTTACATCTTTTTTTTTTTTTTTTTTTTAACTTGGGGATTATTAGTGTAAATTACAGACCAAGAATGCCAGAAACGTCTTGACTTAACTAAAATTTATCCCGGGGCTCAGTGACTACAGCTGGCCTCCCTTTATAGGTTGTGTGGGGGATTGTTGTTACTGATGGGACTCTTTCAAGACTCTTCCAGCACAGGTGGGTCCCACGTGGCTTGTTCTCCGAGCTGGTTTCAGAATTTTAACTGGCCCCTGAGGTTAGCCACAGCTTGGATTTTCCTGCTTCCCTGCGTGCTTGGGGCTTACTTGCTTGTCTCCGTGTTGAAATACAGCTGTGCTTCCTCCACCCGGACTGGGTCTGCATCAGTCATTCAGGACTTCGGTAACGACAGTGCCACGCGCCGAGGGGCTGAAGCACCACGCGTTTCTTTCTCGCACTTCTGGAGGCCGGAAGTCCAAGGGCAGGGCACCAGCGGATTTGGTTCCCTGTGGGTCTGTGCTTCCTAAATGGCCATCTTCTCTGTGGCAGAGGGGCCAGGGAGCTCTCTGGAGCCCCTTTTATGAAGGCATTAATCTGTTTCATGCCTGCCTGCTAATGCAGGAGACCCAGGTTCGATCCCTGGGTCGGGAAGATCCCCTGGAGGAGGAAGTGGCAGCCCACTCCAGTATTCTTGTCTGGAGAATCCCATGGACAGAGGAGCCTGGCGGGCTGCAGTCCACAGGGTCTCAAAGAGTCAGACACTGAGCCACTGACACTTCCACTGAATCCCTTTCATGAGGGCTCCACCCTTACGACCTAATGACCTCCCAAATGTCCTGCCTCCTAATACCATCACCTTGGGGGTTAGGTTTCAACACGTGAGTTTGGGGGGTGGGGGTGGCCACAGACATCTAGTCTAGAAGAATCTCTCTGCCACATTTTCCAAGCTCTCCTTTCCCCAGGAATTCTGCAGACGCCCTTCCCTGGTCCCTCCTGGATCCAGCCCTCATTAAAGGATGCTGTTCACCCTTAGGCTTTGAGAGATGCTTTCTTCCAGTGTCTGATGTGAATTTTCACGCCAGCTGAACCCTTCAAATGCCGCTCCTGGCTCTTCGCGGTGATGAGGGCCTTGCCAGCGGCAGGCGCCGTGTCCCCTTTGGGATGGCTGCCTTTGGAGTGAAGATGATCTAGAGGAAGTGGTGGGCACCTCGGCGTTCTCGTCATCACGTGTTGGCAGGAGGGAGAAGGCGGGCTCAAGTGGGGATGATCCCGGGGAAGGGACACGGGATTCCAGAGTCCAGGGGAAGGGAGAGGCGAGACCCCATGGGAGGAGGTTTGAAAAGGCTAGAAAGTGCGTTTTCTTTTGCTGTTGCATCTGTCCTGATTTTCGCTCAATGAGAACTTCTTTATGGTTCAGATTTTTAAAACTAGTTCTGTTTTTTTTTAATCATGCAAACATAAACAGAAAGCAACCGTAATCTCTCCACAAAGATGAATGTTACTAACCCTTCGGTGCACGTCCTCCCTGTTCTCGCGGATGCTGCGTCTCCCAGGGCTGTGGTGGGCAAGGAGGCTGAGCTCCCTGTGTCCAGGTGTGTGTGTGAGGACTGGTACAAGGCTGGTGGTGGATAAACATGAGCTGGGAGAAAAGTGTCGGAGAAGCTGAGCCTGGCCACGATTATAAAAGGCTCTTAGAAGGACCTTATCTGTTACTTTGGGATAAGATGCGACGAAAGGGGTGTGCCCTCTACACAGGGCTGCGGATGGATGGGGTCATGGCAGAGTGCTCCCCTCCCTGCTACAGCCTCCTTTCTCACTGGGAGATGATCCTGGGACAGGGACCAAGCAGAGGTGGGCTTCCCCGAAGGTCATGACCAGCGTAGCCCCCGATTGCACCCTCAGCTTCAGCCGGTCTATCAGATCCAAAGGTAAAGATCAGAGACTTTTTTTAAAAAGTCCATGCATGTGATAGGAATGAACTGACTCGATGTGAAGGACTTGAGCAGGAAATAACGTGACGTCTTGGGCATAGCTCAGTTGGTAAAGAATTCACCTGCAATGCAGGAGACCCTGGTTCGATTCCTGGGTCGGGAGGATCTGCTGGAGAAGGGATAGACTACTCACTCCAGAGTTCTTGAGCTTTCCTTGTGGCTCAGCTGGTAAAGAATTTGCTTGCAATGTGGGAGACCTGGATTTAATCCCAGGGTTGGGAAGATCCCCTGGAGAAGGGAAAGGCTACCCACTCTGGTATTCAGGCCTGGAGAATTCCATGGACTGTATAGTCCATGGGGTCGCAAAGAGTTGGGCATGACTGAGGACTGCAAGAAGATCCAACCAGTCCATTCTAAAGATCAGCCCTGGGTGTTCTTTGTAAGGAATGATGCTAAAGCTGAAACTCCAGTACTTTGGCCACCTCATGCGAAGAGTTGACTCATTGGAAAAGACTCTGATGCTGGGAGGGATTGGGGGCAGGAGGAGAAGGGGACGACCGAGGATGAGATGGCTGGATGGCATCACGGACTCGATGGACGTGAGTCTGAGTGAACTCCGAGAGTTGGTGATGGACAGGGAGGCCTGGCGTGCTGCGATTCATGGGGTCGCAAAGAGTCGGACGTGACTGAGCGACTGAACTGAACTGAGTGATTTTCACTGGGTCTCGGATCTAGAACCCCTGACTGCAGTCCTTGGTGGAATGTGTCCTGAAGGCCAACGGGCTTGGGTTCAGAGAGTCAGCCACGCTTCTTCTCAGTGGCGTGTCTGTCCCCAAGGGATCAGCGTGTCCCGTGTGCTGTGAGTGTCCGTTTCCCTCAGGTCTAGATGGAGTGAGTGGGAGTGGCTCAGATTCTGAGGGGTCCAGGCCTGGGAGGACGGGGAGCTGTGTCTAAGGGGGGTTGGTGAGGTGGCCAGGACGGTGCTTGTACCCCAGAGCACAGGCCACCGGGATGTGGGTTTTGCTAATGGGCACCATGCTCTTGAGCCAGGAGACGTGCCACGGCTTACAGAAGGAGCCTGGCGCTGATAGAGTGAGGGGGACCTTTCCTTTGCATGAGATGGTGTCTTCCAGTGGTTTTTTTTGGGGGGGTGTTGGGGGGATGGTGGGGCTCCAGAAGAGACTGGTTCCATACTGGCAGTTTTGAAACTGGGACCCCAGGAGGGGCCTTGTGGCTGGTGGTCAGACTTACAGAGGGTGCTCTGGGAATGACTCAGGCCCCCCTTGCTGCGGGTGTGATCAGTGATTCCAAACAGGGCTCCTTGTTCACAGGTGGGGCATGCCTGGGAAGGAGTTGACACCAGTTAAATCGTCGCAGAGTTGAGACAGAGGGAAACCAGAGCTTGCGAGGTGCCCTTTGCTACTGTGAGCTGCTCATGGAATGTGGAGTTTGGCGAGGAAATCCATGCCCTCTCAGGGCTGAAGCTACCGGGGGAGGGGGACGCTGTTTTCCTGGGGAAGGGAGGACCGACTGGGAAATAGAATGTGAGATGGGTGCAGCTTCTTGCAAGCCGCCCCATGAGTATTGGGATCCCAGGAATGCACATTACGGAGAGATGTCTCAGCGCTCCAGTCAGTGATGATCAGATGAGGGTACTGGGACTCCTGGAGGGGGGCCTCAAGGGCTGGCTGAACTCCTCGAACAAGCCTGGGGCGACACCCCATCCTGCGTAAGGCCTTTGTTCACCTGGCCAGGAGTGAGAGGATAGCAGACGATGCGGTCCGGGTTGCGGGTCTGGAGCTCTGTATTGGTTATTGATGTCCGCCACCCTGAGATGGCAGGGTGCATCAGAATTACCTGTGGCTTCGGGATTTTAAGAAAACGTTTTCATGTAATATAAGAGGGCACCACCACTCTGGAAGGAAACGGATGCACCGATAACTGCATTAATTTACATCACGCCCACTGCTGTCCTGTCGCTCAGGCGTGTCCGACTCTTTGCCATCCCATGGGCTGCAGCGGGTGAGGCTTCCTTGTCCTTCACCATCTACCAGAGCCTGCTCAAACTCATGTCCATCGAGTCTGTGATGCCATCCAACCATCTCATTCTCTGTCGTCCCCTTCTCCTCCCGCCTTCGATCTTTCTTAACATCAGGGTCTTTCCTAATGAGCTGGCTCTTCACATCAGGTGCCCAGGTATTGGAGCTTCAGCTTCAGCATCAGTCCTTCCGATGAATATTCAGGGTTATTTCCTTTAGGACGGACTGGTTGAATTTCCATAACTATGTGTCATGTTAATTATTAAAATTTTAATTGTAGGTTTGCATGTGATAAAATATTTCTAAGTGGTATAAAGGAAGCGAAGAGTGAGATATTTAAACGGAAACCTGGTGTGTCTTTAGCCTCATGTGAGCTTTTAGTGTCTGAGCTCACTCAAGACAGAGAAGCACTTACGTAGTCTTTAAGATGCTGCCCCCTTCTGGTGATTAAACATATTCTAATACTGCCTCTTCTTAGTTGCAAAATTGCATTTTGATTTTCTTTTCTATTTAAATACTGTTTTTATTATTGAACCTGGAAAAGAAAACTGGAGTCAGCAGTGGTCTCTTCTGTCCCTCTCCCTCTGTCGTGAACACAGGAATCGCTCTCTGATCCCTTTGTTCTGACTTTTATAATGATTGTTTGGTCCTGACCAGTTTTCTTCCTTTACGTGGAGCATGTCTGTGTGCTGGGAACCACAGTCGGCTTTCCATGAGCAATATTGTTATTTTAAAGGATTGAGAATATGGTGTGTACTCTTCTAGGTTAAAAAAACATGGTCTCAACACAGTTACAGACACACTGAAATCGTTTTTAAAGAAGTTTAATCTTAGCCTTTTGAGAGGCGGTGGCTGGCGTCAGGACCCCTGGATGGGCCTTGATGAGGGGAAAGAGGGCTGTCCCTTTGTCTGAGGCTCCTGGGACTCCAGAGATGGGCCAGGTGAGAGGGTTGTGGAGCACGGAGGAGTCTATTTCAGGCCTGAAGAACTCGCTCGGATTTCCCCGGAGAAGGGGTCTCAGAGAGGAAGAGGGCAGCCTTGAATAAGTGCCCCAGGTGAGGAGTGAAAAGTTCAGCCCAGCACCCAGGGGAAGCCGGTGAAAACTAAGGATGTGTTGGGGAACCAGCGAGTATGGTGGTGGTTGTCCAGTCGCTAAGTCATGACAACTCTTTGTGACCCCCATGGACTGCAGCAAGCCAGGCCTCCTCCCTGGCCTTCATTATCTTCTGGAGTTTGCTCAAACTCGTGACCATTGAGTTGGTGATGTTATCTAACCATCTCATCCTCTCCTGTCCCCTTCTCCTCCTGCCTTCAATCTTTCCCAGCATCAGGGTCTTTTCCAATGAGTTGGCTCTTCCCATCAGGTGGCCAAAGTATTGGAGCTTCAGCATCAGTCCTTCCAGTGAATATTCAGGGTTGATCTTTCAATCTAAGGGCCTCTCAAGAGTCTTTTCCAGCATGGTTACAACGCCTTACAAACAACTGCTGGGCATGACTTAGAAAAGCAGATTTCCCATAGAAGCATGCCCTCTGGACTGCCGGAAATGCTGATAGTAACCCTGGGCCCCCCAAATCCAGCCTACACACTGAAACATAGTCTCAGAACATCCAGTTCACTGAAGTCTTGAATCCACCTTCCTCTTACACACTACTCCACTATTGCCTGGATTTGTCTGCTCATATGGTTTCAGTTTTTTTAATGAAGTACAGTGCTTTTAATTATATAACCAGGGGGAGCAAGGCTGTATAGATTTTCCAGTGTCCATTATGGAAACATTTAAGCCCGGACTTTTCTGGGACTCATTTTCAAGCAACCGCCGGTAGATGGAGGGAGTGAGACATGTAAACAGAGGGGAGTGACCGCCCTGCCACTTCCTGTTGGTGTAAATCCGCTGCTAAACCGAGCTCACACGGAGCTCACTAATAAGATTCCCTGCAGATACAGCTGAGATATTTATCATCGATGGTTTACATGAAATGAACAAAGGCTAGCTGTTGACAGCCACGTGAAGTGGCGAAGGCTATTTTAGAACCTGTCTTTGGAAATTAAGAAAAAAATGCATGCATTCATTTGCCTTGGAGCCCTTTAAGAATAAATCAGCATAAACTAGGGCGGATTATTAAAATATTAAAGAGAACCACAAAGTCAAAACGTTTTCTCTTCAGAGGGAAGCAAGGGCATGCTGCTTTACGAACGTTGTACACGGGGTGTCAGGCGTTTCTCATGCCGAGGGGGCTGTGTTCTTAGATGTGGTTGTGTAAACACAGGGGTTGCCCAGGTAGCCTGCAGGGAGAGCAGAGATGTTCAGTGGAACCCAGCCAGGAGCGCCACCTCTTCTCCCATTTCAGCAGCACCTCTGCTGGTCTGGAGGGCACAGGTGGGGCCCGGGAGACCCTGAGGTTCTTGGCCTTTGGGGTACTGGGTGTTGCGTGGCTGCTTTTGATGGGATTGTGCACGTAAATACTGACTGTTAAATCAGTTTTTAGAATCAACAGAATTGTAGATCTCCAGGGAATCATCTCTAAGCCTGCTTTCCTCTTCCACCCCAACCCTTGAGACCAGAAAACTAATGTTTCCCGGGACTTCCCTGGTGGTCCAGTGGTTCAGAATCCGCCAGCCAGTGCAGGGGTCACGAGTTCGATGCCTGGTCCGGGAAGATTCCATATGGCACAGGGCACCTAAGTCCGTGTGCCACAACTACTGAGCCCGGGCACTCTAGATCTGGCGCTCTGCAACGAGGGAAGCCACCGCAGCGAGAAGCCTGCGCACCGCAGCAGAGTGGCCCCTGCTCGCCTCAACTAGAGACAGTCCGTGCCCAGCATTGAGGACCCCGCGTGGCCAAAAGTGAGAAGAAAACTAACGCTTCCTGAGGCCAGTGCTGGGGACGGAACTGCCCCGCCCCCCCATGCAGGAGCCCAGCAGTGAAGACCCCGCATGGCCAAAAATAAAAAGAAAACTAACGCTTCCTGAGGCCAGTGCTGGGGATGGAATTGCCCCGCCCCCCAGATGCAGGAGCCCAGCAGTGAGGACCCCGCATGGCCAAAAGTGAGAAGAAAACTAACGCTTCCTGAGGCCAGTGCTGGGGACGGAACTGCCCCGCGCCCCCATGCGGGAGCCCAGTAGTGAAAACCCCACGTGGCCAAAAATAAAAACTAACGCTTCCTGAGGCCAGTGCTGGGGACGGAACTGCCCCGCGCCCCCATGCGGGAGCCCAGTAGTGAAAACCCCACGTGGCCAAAAATAAAAACTAACGCTTCCTGAGGCCAGTGCTGGGGACGGAACTGCCCCGTGCCCCATGCGGGAGCCCTCGTCCCCACTGTGCTGCTACTTGGCGATGATGAGATTTGTTTCCTCATAAGAGGAGACCCCAGGGCCGCACCTCCACCACCCAGCAGGCACGTGCTGGCTTGCAGCTGTCCCCTCTTCCTTTCCTTCTTGTGGGGTGGTTACTGTGTCTCCTGGGACCAGAGCCACAAGCCCCAGAACTCCCTGGAGTAGGGCCTCAGCTCAGAATCGTGCTCGACAGCAGAGGGAGTACTGCTGGGCTCTGCGGCCTGTAGCTGGTTCATCCACGGTCACTTAATGCATGCAGAGCTAGCTTTCGCCTTCTTGCACTTGTCGCTCTTGGACGATCCAGTTATCAGTTCAAAAGTGCTAAGTCCAGTGCAGTGGCAGGCGAGGGAACCACTTACTGTCTCAGACGGAGGGTCTTGTTCTGCGTGCACCTTCGGTGTTATTTTTTTATTGACGTGTAGTTGACGCGTTAGTTTCAGGTACGCGGCTGCTGCTGAGTTGCTTGTCCGACCCTTTGCCACCCCATGGACTGTAGCCTCCCAGCCTCCTCTGTCCATGGAGTTCTCCAGAAAGGAGTGTTGGGGTGGGTGGCCGTGCCCTCCTCCAGGGCATCTGCCCAACCCGGGGACTGAATCCAGGTCTCCTGCGTCGCAGGCAGGTTCTTTATCCCTGAGCCATTGGGGAAGCCGGTTTCAGTAGACAGCATTAGACAGCATTGCAAGTCAGCATGTAGATTATGCTCCCTTTAAAGTTGCTGCTGTTACAAACTGCCGGCTGCATTTCCCTGTGCTGTATAATGTGATCTTGCAGCTTATTTGTTTTATTACTGATACCTAGTCGTCCGTACCTCTTAATCTCCAGCCCCTGTCCTGGCCCCCTCCCCTGCGTAACCGCTGGTTTGTCCCTGTGCCTGTGATTCTGTTGTTGATGGGCTGCTATTCCTGTAACTGAGCCCCCCCCCCACCCCGGCCCCCCTGGGGTGACTGTTGCAGTCAGTGGTGTGGCCTGTGGTCTGTGCGTGTGCTGTCCACCCCTCCTTGGGCTCCCCAGCTACCTCTGTTGGACTCGTGGCAAAGTCGTCGGTTTTTCACGATTATCCTTAAATACTTGAACCAAAACTGCAAGTTGCTGAGACCAAGCCTGCTGACGACCTACTGGGAACCCTGTCCCGTTGCTGCCCAGTACTGATCAGCCTTCACTTTCTAAGACATCACGAAGGCATTATGTTTAAAAAGTAAGTTAGAAGAAAGGCGGATTTGCAGTCAGAGGGGTTTTGACTAACGACATCAAAAGCCCAGGCAGATGGTGGGGGCCTCAGGAGGGTTTCACCATGGCAGGCAGGCAGACGTGAGGAATCGGAGCCCCCCGCTTCTTGTCGGGGAGCAGAGCGCTCTGGAACTCTGTGATGCCCAAGGCAGGCAGGTCTGGTGGTCCAGGGAGGGTCGGACAGACTCAGCAGAGGACCCTCACATCCCCAGGCAGAGAGAGGGTTTGGTTATTTCTCATTTACATGCAGAGAGGTGAGAGTCGGGGCCCCCATTCCTTTCTTACTTGCTGTGAACAGCGAAGTCGTGGGCTTCCCAGGTGGTGCTAATGGTAAAGAACCTGCCTGCCAATGCAGGAGAGGCAAGAGACGGTATGGGGAGGTATGGGGAGGATCCTCTGGAGGAGGAAACAGCAGCCCACTCCAGTATTCTTCCGTGGAGCATCCCACAAACGGAGGAGCATGGAGGGCTGCAGTCTGTGGGGCACGCACACGAAAGTAGGAGGTTTATGTAGAAACCGTGTGAAGCCGCTTCCTTGGTGGGCCAGTGCTTGAGACCCCGCCTTCTGATGCAGGGAGCTTGGCTTCCATCCCTGTTCAGGGAACTGAGATCTCACCTGCCAGGGGACCGCTCAGCCCGTGGGCCACAACTCCTGAGCCTGTGCTCTCGAGCCCAGGGCTGCAGCCGGAGAGAAATCTGCATGCCTCCATTGAGACCCTTGTTGTTTTTGTTGGATCACCCAAATCATGTCTGACTCTCTGCAACCCCGTGGACTGTAGCCCGCCAGGCTCCTCTGTCCATGGGATTCTCCAGGCAGGGATACTGGAGTGGGTTGCTAGGCCCTCCTCCAGGGGATCTTCCCGATCCTCGTCTCCTGCGTTTTCAGGAGGGCTCTTCACCACTGAGCCACCACATAGAATGTCGCCAAACGAGCACTATGTAGCCCCCCCCCCCCCAAATAAAAAAGACTGGAAAAGCAAAGCTTGGCTCCCTGATGTAAGCATTCGGGGCTGTGGAGGGGCTCAGCTGCCTGTAACTGTCTGGCCGGTGCAGCCAGCAGCTTCCTCCCGCGGACCCGGCCTCCTGGTGCTGCACACAGATGGGCCCATTGTTCTCCGCACAGCAGGTGAACTGTGTGTCCCCAGGCCTTAGGATGCTGGGCTAAATCAGTTTGAAATGCTTCCTCTGTTTTTTCCTCCTGGAGGACTGACTTGAAGCCAAGATAGAAACTTCTGGAAGAGGGCACCCCAGCGTACCACAGCTGGTCCCTTCCTCGGGGCGAGAGAGCCTGTGCAGGTGTCTTTTTTTAGCCACTGGGGGTGTGGGAGCTGGAGGGAGTTAGCCTTTGTGCGGGGGGCATGTCTATTTTCTGTCTTCCTGCCCTGGTTTTGCCCAGGAGGAATCAGATGACCGAGAAGGGGGGAGGGCTGGGGACCAGGAGGCTGGGAAGACAGGCTCTGCCTGTTGTCCTGGTGCCCAGTATAGGGGGTGGGCGGGGCCCGGAAGTGGACCCTGCAGGGTGAACTGTAGAGGGCCTTGGGGGTGTTTGCTGTAATTAATCAGCCGGACACGAAGGGTGTTAATTGGTGATGGCTTTTCCCTACGTGTTAGAAATGACTACGAAGTCGTGTGAGGCTTTACTCTGTGGCTACAAAAAGGAAAAGAAAAACCAAAATCCCCACCAAGTCAGGGTCTGTATAAAGAAGTGGTCACGGTCACTCATCCTTGGAAAACTGCACACGATGTCAGGGCCCCGGCCACTGCTCCAGTGCCTACAGAATCATCCAGAAATGGCTTTAAGACCACCCCCTTCTCCAGCCCTGAAACAGAAACCTGCAAAAACCCCAAACAGTCTGATTAACAAAGAGGCAAAGCACTTGAATAGACTGTTTCAAAGAAGACATACAAATGGCCAACAGGTCCGTGAAAAGATGCCCAGCATCATTCATCACTAGAGAAACTACAGCGAGATATCGTCCCCACCTGTTAGAAGGGCTTTTGTCAAACTGACAGGAGACAGGTGTTGGTGAGGATGTGGACAGAAGGGAAGTCCCGTGCCCTGTGCCAGGATGGAAATTGCTGTGGTCGTTATGGAAAACCGTATGGAGATGCCTCCAAAGAAGAGGACCACCGTGGTGTGACCTGACAGTCCCATTTCTGGGCATCCGTCCTAAGGGAAGGAAAGCAGCGTGCGGAAGAGAGAGCCCCGCCCCCATGCTTACAGCAGCGCCGTTCACAGTGGCCAGGACGCGGGAGCTGTGTGTGTCCGCGGGCCAGGACACGGGAGCTGTATGCGTCAGCGGGTGGGTGCGTGGGTAACAAACGTGTATACACAGTGGATTATTATTCAGCCGTAAACAAGAAGGAAGTCCTGCCTTTCGTGATAACCTGGGTGAAACTTGAGGGCGTTGTGCTAATTGAACTAAATCAGATACTACCCAATTTCACTTATATGTGAACTCAGAAAGGTCCATGTGGGAAAAAGACCTTGGGAACAGAGAGCGGATTGGTGAGTGCCAGGGCGCGACGGGGGGATGTCAGTGAAAGGGAGCAGGCTGTGAGACATCAGTCGAGTGAGTTCCTAGCTCTCACGTGTAGCGAGCTGACTTACCCGTGCCGTGCGCGTGTGCTCAGGCGCTCAGTCGTGTCCAGCTCTTTCGCAACCGCATGGACTGTTGCCCACCAGGCTCCTCTGTCCGTGGGATTCTCCAGGCAAGAATACTGGAGCGGGTTGCCATTCCCTTCTCCAGGGGGTCTTCCCCACCCAGGGATAGAACCCAGTGTCCTACGTCTCCTGCATTGCGGGAAGGTTTTGTGTTTTTTAACCAGTGGGACACCTTAACAGTACTGGGTTATGTGCTTGAAAGCTGTTAAGAGAGTAGATGTTAGATGTTGCTACCAAAAAAGGTAATTTATGTGATGAGGTGAAGTTGTTAGCTCACCTACTGTGATAATTGTTTGACAGTATGTACGTGCATCAAATCATCATACTGTCAGCTCTGAACTTACACGTGTTATTTGTCAATTACATCTCAGTTCGGTTCAGTCACTCAGCCATGTCCCCACTCTTTGCGACACCACGGACTGCGGCACGCCAGGCCTCCCTGTCCATCACCAACTCCTGGAGCTTACTCAAACTCATGTCTGTTGAGTCGGTGATGCCATCCAGCCATCTCATCCTCTGTGGTCCCCTTCTCCTCCTGCCCCTAGTCTTTCCCAGCAGCAGGGTCTTTTTTAATGAATCACATCTCAAGGCTGGGAAGAAAGAGAGAAAGCCGAGGACCACTTGCGGGCCACTTGCAGGTCCTCGTTGGGCTGGGAAGAAAGAGAGAAAGCCGAGGACCACTTGCAGGCCACTTGCAGGTCCTCGTTGGGCTGGGAAGAAAGAGAGAAAGCCGAGGACCACTTGCGGGCCTCGCGCCCGCGGGGCCGTTGTGGACCTCCCTCGTTCCCCTTGACCACACCTTGGCTTGGCTCAGACCGACAACGGGTTTTCCTCTCAAGTGAGATTGGTCTGCTCTGCTCTCTCAGACCTTCCGGGGAGGGGCATCCACTCTGTGGCTGGCTAGGTCCCTGCACTCAGGCCTGCTTGACCCGAGGCTGGGATGGTGAGTGGGGAGACCTTCCTGGTCATTGAGGGCAGTGCCTGGATGCTGGGCACAGAGGTGCAGGGACTACAATGGGCCGCGACCGTGAAGAGAGTCGCTCTGTGTGGCTGAGTAAGGCCAGGCCCTGTTTCCAGTGGAGGTTTGGAAGAACGCCATCCCTCCCAGACTCTCAGGACCACCAGGCACAGATCACAGCCACAGCAAACCTCAGGTTGTCGACTTTCAGAGGCGCACAAACAGCCTTCAGGGAGCCCCTACCCCACCCTGCCTTGGAGTCATTCAGTTACTTATTCAGCAAGTCGAGGTTCAAGCCTTTGGTCTCGCGTCAGAAAGCCACGAGAATGGAAATACCCTGTAACGCACTTGGCTGCAAAGCCAGACCGGGTGACCTCACATGAGGCGCGCGGGCCTGTCTTTACCCCCTTGTTGTGGATACTGACGCCTCCCTGCGCCTGCCTCTGGGCTGCCCCTGCCTAAGGGTGGGGTGGGGGTGGTACGTGAGCTTCCTCGCCTCCAGTCTGAAGCACCCTCCCCTCGCCCTGGCCCCGGCCCGCCATATGTCCTGCCTGCAGCCTGGCCATCTCAGCTGGTGGTTGTTGCATTTCCCCAATAGGTTGTTCAGACCCTAAAGCCAGGATCATCCATCACACCTCCTCTCTTTTGCTCACTGTCCCCTACTTCCGGTCAAGCTGGCAGCCCCCCACCTCGTTGCACCCTGGGCGCAGGAAGAGTCCTCCCAGCAGCCCCCCTTCGCCCCCGTCACTCCAGGGCTGTCACAGTGCCCATGGACCAGTCCCTTTTCTTCCACCCCTCCCACCGGGAGACCGTCCTCAGGAGCTTCTCAGTGACTCTCGGAATCCAAGTCAGTCGTGTTACTGCAGAGTGTGCGCTTACCACGGCCTCCGTGTGCTCGGGACAAACTCTGCAGAGGCCCTGCCAAGTCGCAGGAGCCAGTCCGCCCTGCACCTGCCCGTGTATTTTTAATGCATTCATTTCTGGCTGCGCTGGTCCTTCACTGCTGCCTGTGTGGGCTTTCTCTACTTGCAGCAGGTGGAGGCTACTCTCTGGTTGTGGTGCATGGCCTTCTCATTGTGGTGGCTTCTCTTGTGGCAGAACAAGGGCTTTGGTAGTTGAGGCCCGTGGACTTAGCTGCTCCTAGGCCCGTGGGATCTTCCCAGACCAGGGATCAAACCTGTGTCCCCTGCATTGGCAGGTGGCTGCTTAACCCCTGGACCACCAGGGAAGTCCCCTGCGGCTGCTCTTGAGCTCTAAGGATGTTCTTATGGTTACAGAGTGCTTCGGGGCGGGGGTGGGGGTAGGAAGAATCAAAAGGAAAATATTTTGGGGCCCGTGGAAGTCCAGTGAAATTCACGTCTCTGTGTCCGAGTGAGTCACAGCCACGTTATTTGCTTACATACCTTCCGGGACCAAGTTTAGACAACGGCGGCAGAGTCGGAGACCTCCATGACATCCTCGATGGTCTCCTGGCCTGGAAAACCTAAACTGTTTACTCTCTGGTGCCTGGCGGGAGAGGGTTACCAGCCCTGCTGTGGCCGCCTCCGCCCCGGCCAGCCTGCATCTCCTCCCGCGTGCGGACCTCAGGACTGTGACTCTGGCTGCGGTCTCTGCCTGGAGGGCTCTTCTTTGCGGGTTTCACTTCCTTCAAGTCCTTGCTGAGACCTCAGCCTGCCAGCTGCTCAGCGCTGAGTCCTCTCTCCAGCCCACGGCCCTGCCGGTTCTCTCTTCCAGCTCGGTCAGCCATCCGACGCTAATGTAAACTTGTTTCTTAATCTGTGCTGCCACGGCTGGAACGTCAGCTCCTCAGGACCCGGGGCCTTTGTCTCTTTGGGCCCAAACACCGAGATCAGAAGGGGGTTGGTCCTTGTAGTGTTCACTCCGAATCTGTGGGAAGACTCAGCTTAGAATAAGTATGTGCAGTTTAGGTGCTCTGGGGAGGTAGGCAAATGTCTGTTAGATACCGCTTCTTTTGTGTACTAAAAACCAGCTTCTGCGAGTATGAAACTTTCAGGGATTTTTTTTTTTTTAAGAAGTAAAAAAGTATCTGACCATGTATGTGAGTATTTTCCTTCTCTGCCAAGCCCTGCTTGTGTAGTAAATGGTTTGGAGGTGAAACATTTCATGGCGAAATAGTTCCCTAGAAATCTAGATGGTTAGTGAATTACTTTTATTCCATTGTGTTAGAAAGAAGCGCTTTGGGCTGGTTGCCCACGTGCAGGCCAGAGGTGGCTGTGTGTAGCCTCCTGCACACACGCCCATCGGTACACGCGTCCGCCAGCACACATGTCCACAGCACACGCATCCGTCAGCACACGCTCCCGCCATCACATGCGTCCAGAGCACACGCGCCCGCCAGCGCACATGCTCTGGTCATCCCTGGCCACAGGGTCTTGGCACCCAGGAGATACAAGCTCCCTGTTAGTGCTTACGCCGCAGGGTGAATTTTCTGTTGCTTTTGGGAAGTTTGCTATTAATAGATCCCTTATCTATGAATTTAGATGAAGAAAACTGTTTGAGATAACGGGGTGTCTTATTAAAATGTCTCAGACCATGCAGTTCATCTGTTCATTTCATTTTGCTTTTGAGACGCATATGACCATTGACTTAGGCACTGAGGAGGCCTCCAGCTCTAACCTGGCATCTGGAATAGAATTGAAACTTCTTTTTTAAAGGGAGTCTCTTGGCAGTCCAGTGGTTAGGACTCTGCACTCTCACTGTTGAGGTTGTAAGTTCAGTCCCTGGTCAGGGACCCTGCAGGCCATGTAATGTGGCCAAAAAGCAAAGCAAAGCAAAACAAAATCCAGCCTACCCCAAACCCACATTTTTTAGTTCGAATTACTATTCCTTCTCCAACCAGCACATAGAAGAGCAGTATTGCCTGTCACCTTATGCCATGCTTGTACATCGTATTTCTTTTCTGGGTAATATTTAATAATTGTCATAATAGAAGTTAATAAGTGGGGCTAAATATCGAGAGTTTTCCGTGTTCTGTGCTGTGCATTTCATGTCCATCATCTTCGTTAATGTCCTCGTTATTATCCTCACTTTACAGATGGGGAAACTGAGGCTCAGGCAGTTGATAACTGTCCCAGGGCTGGACAGGTAACCCCTGACGGTACTTGCCAGTTGTGACCTAATCCTAGCATCTGATCAGAACCTTTTTATGCTTATCACTCAGCGCTACAGCCTTTGGCATCATATTACTTTGGTCACTGTTAGTTACTTTCTTCTTGCCTTGTTGCCAAATGAAATGTGGATGTATAACAGGTGAAACACTGACGATCAAGACGCCCTAGGGGGAAAATAGAAGGAAGGCAGCTTTTAAGAAACGTAAGCACATTTACAAAAGGCCAAAAGTTTTAGACTTACTCTGCATCAGAAACGGGGTTGCGGAAACGCCGCTTTCTAAAAATTGCCAGCTCTGCCCCATCAGCATCTTTTTGTTGTGTAACATTTCTTCTCAACCAGCAATTAGTCAGTGACCCTGGAGTTTCAGCCACAGATCCAAGGCGCGCAGAGGAAGTCGCACACACCCCCCCCATGGCCTCATGTCGCCATGGTAACAGCGGTGTCCCCTTCCGCCTGCAGCTTCAGCTCAGTGGTTCAGCTCAGTGGTTCGTGGAGCCCCACCAGAACACCTCAGGCACAGAGAGGTGCTTGCCAGCCGGAATTCTGACTACTCCTAAAGATTTTCTAGACTTCCTCTGATAAGCATGCGTTTTATGATGGAAACAAGAAAGCAACTATGTTTTATCTGTCTGAAGAGAATTCTTTGGATGCTAGCACGTATTGATCATCGATTACCACAAGATAGGCCGTTTTCCAGGTGTGAACCGAGGCGTCTGCTGCGGCCGGTTGCCTACTTGCCATCTGTCGTACTTGGCTTTCCTGTCCAGACTTGCGTGCCGCTGCCCTGCCAATGGCCGTTTTTAACCGCTTGGCGAATCTGGTGCAGGAGAGGAGGATGGGGAGAGGGCTGTGTTCTCTGCTACAGGGCTGAGATCCGACGGGTCAGCTTTTAATGAAAGCCAAACTGGTTTTCACAAGGTGAATGTCATTCTCCGTTTCCCCATCTGTCTGCTCCTGGGTTTGGGGAGGGCTGGCAACAGCGAGACTGATGGGGAGGTTGCTTTCCGCTATTCAGAGACCAAGTCCTGCTTCAGTTAAACAGTCACCAGGGCTTGTCTTCTCACTATCCTGGGTGAATCTTGTCCCAGAAACGATATCGGGGCATCACAGCAGATCATGCCCGTTGCTGAAGGAGTCACACACCGGTCCTGGTAGAATAATGGCAGACGCCCTTACTGATGTGCGGAGCTGCAAAGCAAGGAGCAGCATCTCTCATAAATTATCCTTGTTTATAAACCGATTTCACACGCATTATCTCATGCACCCAGTGAGGCTGGGAGGCGGGAAGAATGGATGAGTGTTCAGTTCTTGTTTCCATCCTCTGGATGGGAAAACAGAGTCAGCCCCCTGACGAGGGGTTTTTCCCAGGTCCCCAGGGAGCATGGTGAGCTCCAGTGTCTCTAAGGCCAGAGCCGTCTCTCCCTGACACCAGTCTGTTCCCAGAAGCAAGCAGGGGAGCATCTCAGGTGGGAAACGGGAGATTTTATAGACCAAAGCACCATGTAGCCAAATGGTCCTTGGGTTCCAGTCATTCCGCTGTTGTCTGGAAACAGTGTGCTTGGATTACCTTTACCTTCTTACTCATGAATTCTAGCTAATTAAAAAAAATATATGTTTATGTGTTTATTTTTGGCCGTACCAGCCGATATGTGGCATCTTGGTTCTCCCACCAGGGATGGAGCCTGAGCCCCCTGCTTTGGAGGGCGGATTCGCACGGAACCGCCAGGGTGCTCCTGAGTTCCAGCTGCTCACGTGGAAATTCAGCTGCTGTTGGGTGTCCTCGCTTATCTCCCTGTAGTGCTGTCTGCAGAAAATCAGAGGGCGCAGGAGCCCAGGGCGGAGGAAGGTGTTCTGTGTGCTGGCGGGACTGGCTGGCGAAAGCCTGGCTCTGCCCTCTTGGGGGGAATGAGTGTTGTTCGAGACCCCCTCTCAGCCTGTGTGTCTCCTCCCACCTGAAGGTGCTGGACTCTGAGCCTTGTACGGCCCCCCTGCCCACTGCGGGGGATGGATTGGGAATCTCCCCGAAACTCTCTGGAGCTCCAGGCACCTTCCTGGAGATGGGGCAGCAGAGAGGAGATTCTTGCTGCCAGAAGCTTGGATTCCCAGGCTCCAAGACAGCTGTGGTGGGAACATTCTTTGTGGGTTTGTTAGGGTTTTAAATTTTTTAAAGGGACAGATAATATCTTGATGTTGTGTTCCACCAAAACAAATATTGTTCTTTTGAAAATATGTTAGACACAAAAATGCACCCGGAACTACTGAGGCTGACTTAGGAATGCACGCGTGAGCCCCGCTGTGTCCCAGCCGGGAGCAGCCCGTGAGTTCCCAGCCCTGTGCTTTGTGCTCGGTGTAGGGGGTGGGTGGGGGCCATGGCGGGGGTTAGACTCTGACTCTTAGCTGTTTCGTAGCAGACTTGCCTGGTGCGGCCCCTCCCTGACTCTCCTCTGCCTGGCCCCCATCAACGTCCTGGCCTGTCCTCACAGGGAGACAGCTGCAATCAGAGCCAGCCAGCTCTGATTCTGTATTTTGTAAATTTCCAAGGCGTGTGTTTTATGCCCCCCTCCCCCGCCCCCTTTGTAATCTGGCTCGGGAAAGAACCCTGCCCCTCAGAGTTCCCAGCTGAGAGGGCTTGGCGAGGAGTCTGCGGGGTGTGGTTCCTTGGAAAGTGGAGCCATCCCAGGCCAGGGGCACCAGGGGTGCTCAGCCTGGGGGTGGGGGGCGGCGACCAGGCCCTGGGCCCCCTGGAGGCAGCAGGCTCGCCAGGCCTCCTCTGCCTCTCCCCATCTCTGAGTGGGAAGGAGGTGGGAGCCAGGATGGTCAGTTGTGTGGTCAGATGGTTCCTGCAGAAGACCACAGACCCTGAAACAGTGGAGCCCGAATAGGAATGGGGGTTTGCTCATTTCCTGAGGCTCCACTGCTACCCAGCTGCGGAGTAACAGATTGCTCTCCCTTGACTTTTATTTATTTTTAGTGGGCGGGGAGGAGCAGTTTTCCATGACAGGCATCCAGTGCAGGGCCTTGAAGTCAGCATGTTGGAAGCCTGCGTGCATGCCCAGTCGCTTCGGGCGTGTCTGACCCTGCAGCCCCATGGACTGCAGCCCGCCGGGCTCCTCTGTCCATGGGATTCTCCAGGCAAGGATACTGGAGTGGGTTGCCATTTCCTCCTGCAGGGGATCTTCCCGACCCAGGGATCGAACCGGCACCTTTTATGTCTCCTGCGTTGGCCAGCAGCTGCTTCACCACTAGAACCACCTGGAAAGCCCTGGAGGCCTCGGAGGAGCAGGGTCAAGAGCGAAGGCGATGCTGGACTGCGAGGGAAGGCTCGATGCAGCATCGCCCACCCTGGGTCATGCTCCCTCTCGCTCGCTCTTTATTTTCCAGGTGACCCCTGACGACTCACACGCTAGTCATCACAGCAATAGCAGCGGTGGTTGTAGCCGGTGACATAATGGTGGTAATGATGATAAAAATGGGAGGCTATAAACTGAAGGGCAGACTCACTGGAAAAGACCCTGATGCTGGGAAAGACTGAGGGCAGGAGGAGGAGGGGCGACGCCACAGACTCCATGCATGTGCGTTTGAGCAAGCTCCGGGAGAGGGCGGTGGACAGGCAACCTGGTGTGCTGCAGTCCATGGGCTTGCAGAGAGTGGGCTACGACTGCGTGACTGACCAGCAACAAGAGGGCAAGCGTGGGCGCCCATGGAAAAGGGAAGCAGCGCCTGAGTTCTGCAGAGTAGCTTTGCACAGGGCTGCGTCATTTCAAAGGGTGCTTATTACTGAGGGCTTCGTGGTTTCCTTCCTCCTTTTTTGTCTTGTTTTTGGTGGTTTTCTGTCTTGATGTGTGGGGAAGAGTTTGTGGCCAGGTGCTGTGAAGCAGCTCTCTGAGCACTTTTTCTTGAGCCCTGATTTTAATTGTATCATCAGCTGTGGGGAGACCTGTGGTACTTGGGAGAAAGCGGTGAGGTTGTGTTCCCAGCAGGGGCATGGGAGCCCCGAAATGATGGGGCCGATGGGGGACGAAGAGGAGAAGGAGAGCTGGGGAGGCAGCTGGAAGCCCTCAAGGGCCACCTGGGATAACATTATTTGAGATTTGATGTTGTCGTGTAGCCACTAAGTCGTGTCCAACTCTCTGCGACCCCGTGGAGTGCAGGACGCCAGGCATCTCTTGGAGCTTGCTTGAACCCATGTCCATTGAGTGAGGGATATTGTTTTTTGCTCAATTGTATCTGACTCTTTGCCGCCCCATGGACTGTAGCCCCCCAGGCTCCTCTGTCCAAGGGATTCTCCAGGCAAGGATACTGGGCTGGGTTGCCATGCCCTTCTCCAGGGGATCTTCCCCACCCAGGGATCGAACCCACATCTCTGGAGTCTCCTGCCCTGGCAGGCGTGTCTTCACCACTGGCCATCTGTGTGGGGGGAGGGTTTCCTCATTGATAAGCTGGAGATTAAGCTCACTGTATAAGAACAAACAAATAGCTGTACATCCTTTTGTTGTTATTCATTTGCTGAGTCGTGCCCAACTCTCTGCGACCCCGTGGGCCGCAGCAGCCAGGCTCCTCTGTCCTGCCCTGTCTCCCGGTCTTTGCTCAAATTCACATTCATGAGTCGGTGATGCTGTCCAACCGCCTCATCCTCTGCCGCAGGTAGAATAAAACGTGTAATCTGGAGTTCCTGCTAAAATTGCAGTTTGGCGTTGAGTCTTCATTTCTTTAAAAAGTATTTGTCAGTCGTAAATATCTGAATTTCATGCCTCTGTGGGAGCTTCCACATAAATATGTTTATATTTCGGACAGAGAAATGCTTCCATCTCCCTGTCCCAGTTTCAGACCACGTGGTACCTGGGTCTTCAGGGGCCGAAACCGCCTCTTAGGCCACTGGTCAGGGACCCCAGCGCAGCAGCGTGACTCCCTTGCAGAACATTCTCTGTCAACGGTGATGCCGATCATTCTGTGAAATTATTTTGCTCCGCAGCCTGCGGTCTCACTGGAGAGCAATCAGACATGCTTTATTTTCTAATCATAATTCGAGCGCAGTTGCAGGATTTTTGTTTTCCCGGTTGCTCATTGTTTCAGGCTTTCCCCAGCGAAGGCTGTATCTGCCTGTCTCGTGCCCGCGGGGCAGGTTGGCTGTGCCAGAGCGGGGGCTGGGCGGGTGCAGTCCCAGCACTCCTGGCCTCTCACCTGGTGGGCCTTGCGGGGTGCTCGATGATGGATTGCACCCTTCACTGTGCTCTGGACGGGGCCCGTTTGGAGCAGGGCTCCAGATGTGCCTCCCCTGCAGCTGTCTCACGCACGCCGTCAGGGGGCCAGGGCTGCAGTGAATAATTCAAGCCGGCCCGGCTCCTGCCCCCAGTAATGAGGTCTCAGGGGCGATGCCGTAGGGGCCCGGACCCTCCAGACAGTCTCCGGACTGGTCTTTGCCTTCGTGCTTATTCAGACCGACAGAGACACGCTTTGCAGCCCTTCGCCCGAGGGAAGGAGTGAGGCGGCCCTGTGTGGGTTTCCCTGCTGACTCCTGCGTGCGTGCGTGCTAAGTCGCTTTAGTCGTGTCCGACTCTGTGTGACCCCGTGGACTGTAGCCTTCCAGGCTCTTCTGTCCATGGGGATTCTCCAGGGAGGAATACTGGAGTTGGTTGCCATGCCCTCCTCCAGGGGAATCTTCCCGACCCAGGGATTGAACCTGTGTCTCTTACGTCTCCTGCATTGGCAGGCGGGTTCTTTACCACTAGAGCCACTTAGGAAGTCCCTTTGACTCCTGAGAACCTGCCAATCCGTGAAATGGGTGTAACAAGAGTAGTGTTCAGATGGGACAGAGTTTGGGAGTGTCAGCAGTGTATGTGGGGTTGATTGGGGGTGTGGTGGCGGTTCTCTGTGCCATGGACAGAGATGTGGGCTAAGTGGGGGTGGGTGGCTCCCACCACAGATGTGCCCGTGGCCGCCCACGTTGCTCTCTCTCGGGTTTGTCTTCCTGGTTGGCACCGTGCCCTTGTGGGCATGTGCGCCGACCTCTCTGGATTCCAGCTTCTGCATCTACGTGAAACTCCTTGCCTGGATTGTCTGGGTGCCCTTTCATCTTTTAGATGTCCTGCTCGCTCCTCATGAGTTCAGCTCAGTTCAGTTCAGTTGTGTCCAACTCTTTGCGTCCCCATGGACTGCAGCACGCCAGGCCTCCCTGTCCATCACCAACTCCCAGAGTTTATTCACACTCATGTCCATTGAGTCAGTGATGCCATCCAACCATCTCATCCTCTGTCGTCCCCTTCTCCTCCTGCCCCTAGTCTTTCCCAGCATCAGGGTCTTTTCAAATGAGTCGGTTCTTCACATTAGGTGGCCAAAGTATTGGAGTTTCAGCTTCAGCATGAGTCCCTCCAATGAACACCCAGGGCTGATTTCCTTTAGGATGGACTGGTTGGATCTCCTTGCAGTCCAAGGGACTCTCAAGAGTCTTCTCCTTCACCACAGTTCAGAAGCATCAATTCTTCGGTGCTCAGCCTACTTTAGAGTCCCTGGGTGCCCTTTCATCTTTTAGATGCCCTGCTCACTCTTCACCATTAGGGGCATTTTTATAAATGGGCGGGTACATGGCTGCTTTGCTGCCGAAGGTGAGCAAATAAATACACGTTGTAAAGAAGTCGTTTGCATTTAATGCTCTTCATGTGAGATTTTGAAGCAGATAGTCTTAGGGATACAAGTACCTTAATAAGTTGGCAAGTTTGCAGTATAACAAGTTCTGCCTTATAATCTAAACTTGTTTAATGCCTGTGTCAGGAGCCCAGTCCCCCCAAAACTTTCAGCTTCTGTGAATGACATGTGTTACATCTGTTTGAATAGAAACCATGGATTCAGGAACTAGCAGAGCACTCTGTTCCCCTGAAAAAGAGAACGGCTAGGGAAAGGATTTTTCGCTCAACCCCATTCTTGTCCATGGGATTTCCAGGTGGTGGTAGCGGTAAGGAATCTGCCTGCCAAGGAATGGAACGTGAGAGACTTGGGTATGATGCCTGGGTCAGGAAGATCCCCTAGGGGAAGAAATGGCAACCCATTCCAGTATTCTTGATGGGAGAATTTCATGGACAGAGGAGCCTGGCGGGTTATAGTCCATGGGGTTGCGAAAGAGTTGGATATGACTGAGCGACTGAGTGCACACTACAGGGTGGCAAAGAGGCAGACGCAGCTGAGCGTCTGCGCACGGCACGTGGGCATTTCCTTTGTTAAGGGGAAAAAAGCTGCTAGAAAAGAGGAAAATGCATCGCACGCAAATAGAACTACCCTATCGCATTTTACTCCAGGCAATCTGCTGATAAAGGCCTTCTTTAAAATAAATGGGTAACTATTTCAAAATATTCCTTTGTGAATGTGCCTGATTGGTGCAGCCCTCCCCTTAGAACCCACCAGTCCACCCGCAGTTTGGAGGAAGGGCTGTAATTAACAGTGAATTAGCATAGGTATTGCAGCGTGGTGTGGACCACGGGTGTCCTCGCCCATCTGCTGTATGGGGAACCAGGGTGACACCTGGCTGGCAGTGGCCTGTAAGACTTCTCTGTCATTTAGGAGCATACGGCTGTGTCAAAAATCTTTCTTCCTACAATTGAAATTGTAGACACTCGCCCCTATACACACAACATACAGGGACACAAACGAGTATTCTGCTAAATGATCACGAGAACACGTAAATGTTCTGCGTTCATGTCTGTTCATTTATTCACTCTCCAGATATTCATGGAGCATCTGTGAATGTGCTTGGTACCCTGTGGGTGCTGGTGAGCTAAGGCACGAGGTCCTTGGCCTCAGGCGCTTGGAGACTAGAAGGGAAGGTGGGGTGGGTCACCCCCGTGACCACGCGGTTTGGTAAGATGAGCACTGCTCTGAAGGGAGGTGGATGGTGCAGGGGTGGAGTCGGGGGGACCCAGGCCAGCAGTGGGGTCAGGAGAGGGTCTCTGAGGAGGGCGGGGGCTGACCCAGCTTAAGAAGCTGCTGCTCCTCTTTCAGTCTCAGAAGGGGTGTGAGTGCACATCTTCCATGCGGGGGCCAGCGTGTGTGAGGGCCCTGTGCACGAGGGTGTATTTGAGGAGATGGAAGAAGTCCCTTGCAGCTTCGTGGTGAAGTAAGACGCGTGGAGCAGGTTACCGACTTGCTCTTCGGAAAACCTGGGAAGTCATGGGAGGTTTTCTGGTGTAGAGTCCTTGTCAGTTTCACTTAAGGTGGGGCGCGCTGGGGGTCCCTAGGTTTGTCCTCCCCACGCCCCCGCCCTGCACCCTCCGGCAGCCTGGTGTAGGGTCTGGGCCGTGCTGGGCACAGGGGCACCTGCTCGTGGCCACGTGGTTGGGGGAGAGGCTGGAGCCTCAGTCTGTACTGTGAGTCCTTAGTGTGACATGGAAGCAGACGAGGGTGCTGTCCTTTCCCGTTTTCTTTGCCTCCGCGGAATAACGTTAACTGCATAGCTCTCTCAACTTGGAGCGCTTGCCAAATGTGATATTCCTACAGCTGATTCAGTTCTTCCAGTCGCCCGCAGCCAGTGAACCTCTGCCCGTGGGTGGCGCGCCCACGGAGGGAATTCCACGCCAGCCAGATGCCTTCTCTGTTGGATTGTCTCTCTGCTCCTAAAACGCAAGCGAGGGGAGCTCTTACGTGCAGAGTGCAAGAGGGTGACGCCCTGTGTTTCCTCACGAGGTCAGAGGTGGGTGTTTTCACCTCCAGGGTCTGGCAGTGGAGAGCCACGTCCCTGGCTCTCCACTCGGTCACCCAGGGTCCCAGGCCTGGGGGTCGGAGAACTGGACTTCACGGGACATCTGACCACGGCATCCCTCATCTTTCTGCTCTGCCTGTACGCGCCTGACTGGCCCCACTGAGAAGTTTGCCAGTATTTTTAAAATTGGAATGATCTAAAATGACCTAAAATTGGAACAGTCCCTTTCTTTACTCACAGCCTGAGATTTTTTTTTTTTTTCCAAAGCATTATCTCTCTAGTGTTTCTAGGCAGAGCACTTGATACATTTTGCCTGAATTTATCTGTAAGCCTGGGTCAGATGTACGTTTGGCATCACTCTCATCTCTGAGCCATTGTAGCCTACTTTTTATGCCAAGAGAAAGTATTTTAAGCCAGTGGGGTCAGCTCTCCTCGGGTCTCCTGACTTCACAGGATAACTATGCATCCTGCCTCTTGTGGGGAGCTGGGCTATTATAAAACTAGGTCAAATGATTGTTTTTCTCTTTCTGCCTATGGCCATTCCAAAGACAGAATCCTTTCCTCCGAAAAAGGTCTTGAAAGTCGTATATTCTTGGGATGGCCATCAAAGGCAGAGGATAAAAAGAGAAAGTTTGCCTTGATAACATCTGAATAAGTGAACAACTTCTGAACATCATAGACACTTTAAGCAAATACAAACTCAAACAAAAAACTGGGAAAATACTTAAAACGTATGGCAAAGGGTTAGCTTCCATATGTAAAGAGTTGTTATAAAACAATAAGAAAAGTAAATTCCTCAACTAAAGGAGCAGGCACAGGTTCATAAAAAGAAATAAAGGGTCAAATAATATGTCCATATATTTAGGTGCATTACTTAAAGAACATTAACTGGGTGAGGTGAGTCTTTAATCTCGTCAGTTCAATCCAGTTCAGTCGCTCAGTCGTGACTGGCTCTTTGCGACCCCATGGACTGCAGCATGCCAGGCCTCCCTGTCCATCACCAATTTCCAGAGTTTACTCAAACTCATGACCATTGAGTCAGTGATGCCATCCAACCGTCTCATCCTCTAGGTAATCTAGTTAAGTATCGTCTTAAAATCAAAGGGCCCATATTGGCAAAGGTATTTGGAAATCGATCCTCATCTTAGCGCATTCCGGCTGCTGGAACAAACTACTCCGTACTGGATGGCTTATAAATAAGAGCAGTTTTTAGCTCATATTTCTGGAGCGTGGAAGTCTGAGATCTGGGTGCCAGCATGGTAAGCTGAAGGCTGTCTGCTGAGACCCTGAATTCTGCTTATGTCCTCCTGTGGCTGAAGGGGACAGAGTAGCTTTCTGGGGTCTCTCTTTCAAGGGCACTGATGCCATTCATGAGGGCTCCACCCTCATGACCAGTCATCTCCCAAAGGCCCCGCCTCCTAGTACCATCACCTTGGTGGGGAGTAGATTTCAACCTGGGAATTTTGAGGGGGACATTCAGACCGTAGGATTTCCATTTTACAGGAGTGGAATGTGTGTTGGGATAGCCCTTCTGGGAAAAAAAAAAAAAAATTGGCAGAATGGAATAAACGCCTTAGCAAGGTATGTGGCCTTTGACCTAGCTTTTTCCACTTCTGCCTACCGACCCTTAACCCTTTTTCCAGTTTGGCTCAATACATGAGGCAGTCATGTGAGACTATGGAAAACCTCAGCCCGCTCCAGCTGTGTTCAGCTTAACATCACTGGATGCCTGGTGTGGAGGGGACCTTTCATACATGTTTTTGTCCTGAACAAATTTTCAAAAAGTAACAATTAAAAAAAAAAATCCTGAAGATAATAATTTAAAAAAACACATTATAGCTTAATAAAAGCTTGGGAAAGATGCACTTTTAGTTGCACTTTTGAAGTGTGGGGGGATATATTGTGTAGTTTATAAATGCCATCATTAACGTCCCTAGAGATGCTTGTAAACTGGACAAATGTGAATCTTAAATTTTTTTTGTTTTTTACTTCGGATAAATTAAAAAGTCAGTCATACCAGCTCCTGGGGGATTGGGCGGAGCTCACATTTTATGAATTTGTAATAAAGAAGGGAAACATTTGCTCTTGTTTTTGGCATGCTGCAGTGGCCTTTCCAGGGGACTGTAACTTTATAATTCAAGGATTAATTGTAATGTAGGAAAAAACATTCTTGAAACACAGGCCAAATATATGTGAAGAGACGAGGAACAGCGATCAAAATAATGCTTTTTAAAAACGAGGTTAAAATGTCCAGAGAATTTATTTTGTCCAGAACACGGAAAGTTACCCTTCATGTGCAAGCATTTTTGAATCACTGGGGTTTAAAGAGGAGGGTTAGGAGCAGGGTTGACATACTCAAGCCCCAAATCAGGGGTGTGCTTCCTGCTTCTGCTGCCTTTGCTGTTGTGAAGAACATTTGCTTTTGAGTTATAACCTCTGTCTGTGACCTGGGTAAAGGATTGGGTAGAAACATATTTTACCCTCAGGAGATTTTTGCTTTTGCTTTTTTTAAAATTAATTTTTATTAGAGAACAGTTGCTTTGCAATGTTGTGTTGGTTTCTGCTATCCAAATGCATCAGGTGTATGTATACGTATATCCTCTCTTTTTTGGATTTCCTTCACATTCTGGTCACCGCAGAGGAGCTGAGCCCTGTCCCCTGTGCTATAGGGTAGGTTCTCCTTAGGTATCTGTTTTATACATAGTATCTATAGTGAATGTGATTCAGCCCCAGTCTCCCGATTTGCCCCACCCGCTGTATATCCCTTGGTATCCATGTGTGTGTGCGGTAGTCGCTCAGACGTGTCCCAATCTTTGCGATCTAATGGACTGTAGCCCGCCAAGCTCCGCTGTCCTTGGGATTTCCCAGACAAGAATACTGGAGTGGGTTGCCATTTCCTTCTCCAAGGGACTTTTCCCAGCCCAGGGGTTGAATCCGAGCCTCCCACATTGCAGGAGGATTCTTTTCCATCCGAGCCACCAGGGAAGCCCCTTGGTATCCATAGGTTTTTTTCCTGCTACCTTTTATAGATTCTGCAGTTGATGAATGGAATCTAAATTTGCATAGCGGTCAGCTTGCTGCTGCCCAGCGTAAAATCCTGTTCGCCTCTCCTGTGTGTGGAGCCTATAGACAGAAAGCCACTCAAAATGATTTTCTTGGTTTGTTTTGCTACACAAAATAAGATTTAGTGGGAGCATATGTGTGTGTGCATGCCCCAACTCTTCTGCTACACCATTGGGTATAGCCCGCCAGGCTCCTCTGTCCATGGAATTATCCCGGTAGGGTTACTGGAGTTGGGTTGCCAACTCCTTCACCAGGGGGTCTTCCCTACCCAGGGATCAAACCCACATTTCCTATGTCTCTTTCATTGACAGGTGGATTCTTTATCGTTGAGTCACCAGGAAGCCCCTTAGTAGAATTAGCTCAGGTTAAAAGCTGATGTTTCTCTTCACCCTTTGAGGCAAGAACTTCCAGAGTGGTCCGTGTCCCAGCCACCCTGACTTCCCTGCTGGCCTTATAGAGTGTTTGCAGACGGTCAGCAGGCTCTGGAATGAGCAAATTAAGTCGCACTCTCTGGCCAGTCTGCGGTCTGTAGCATCCTCGCCCTCTAAGTACTGGGCACACTCCTCTCACCTGCGTGCCCACATGCACTCAGGTCGGTGAACAGTAGATCTTGTGTCTGGGCCCATTCTGCAAAGCCAGGGGGTGGGAGAGGATGGCCTTGGGTCTGGCCATGCTTTCTTTAAACTCTCAGGGTCCTAGTTGTAGGCTCACCAAAGTCAACTTTGACTCTTGGGCCAGTGTTGGTTTTGACAACCAGATCTGTAAAGCTGGGAGCTCCGGCCAGTAGGGAAGCAGTTCTGTGGCCACTCACACCGGTCTCGTGGACCATTCGGACCACGCTAGTTAATGTTTCTGTGGGCCAGGCCCTGTTCTCAGCCCTGACCATTTACCCCAACCCCTGAAATATGCTGAGAGATTGCAGGAAATGGCAGCCCACTCCAGTATTCTTGCCTGGAAAATCCCATGGACAGGGGAGCCTTGTGCGCTGCAGTCCACAGGACTGTAAAGAGTCAGACAGGACTGAGCAACTTCGCTTTCACTTTCCTTTTGCAGGAAATGCGCCCATGGTGCTTCTTGCACAGGCACACGCTGGACAGTCCCTGCAGGAAGTAGATTGTGATGCGTCCAGGCTCTTCTGCCAGCAGCATTCTTCCTTTTTGCTTAAATGTCTCTGTAATTGGGGTGGGGGTGGGGGGGATGTTTTACAATGTTGTGTTGGTTTCTGCCATATAACAGTGGTAAGTTGCTCCCTCGTGAGCCTCCGGGCACTTTCCCCCCACCCCACCCCGCCCCCCTCCCTCAAGCCCTGCTGGAAGCCTTGCTCCAAGAAAGGGAAAGGCATAGTAAGCATAAGCCTGTGGGCGGGGACCCACCTGCTCCCCGGAGGGAGGGGAGGGGACTGGAACAGTGGTTACCTGCAGCGCTCCTCGGTTTGCATCTGAGCGCATTCTAGAGTTGAGCTCATTTTCCTGGGGATTGCCTCATGATCTCCAGGCCGCCACAGCCAGGAGAGGTGTACATAAATGGGCCTTTCCTTTCCTTCGGAATTTCCAGTGCAGCTGCAGAAACAATGCATCCGTATTGACTGACTGCTTTGGGGATTTTTGCGTGTGCTGTAGGCTGACCTCTGCTTGTTGATGGAGAATGCCTCTCACAACAACAGCAATCTCCGGGCGGCAGCCTACACAGCAGAATTTGCCTTGCTTCGTGCCAACTGGGGTAAACATTCGCAAAACATGTTTCGGGAACAGAAAATTAGTTCATTTGGAAATAGCGGGTTATCAGCCTCTGCTTGTTTGGCACGTGGTGGCTTTGAGAGCTGCTGCTCGGAGGGTTCAGTTCGGGGTGACACGCGCTGTCCCCGGTCAGGACCTTGTCTCCACTCCTCGGTGAACACCTTTCCTGCTCCCTGTCCCTGAGCTGGGTCGTCCCCGTCACCCGTGGTGCTCCCCGGCCAGCTGTCAGTCCCCTGGTCCTTCCAGCAAGACTGGGCGTGTGTGGAAGGTCTGCGTGCCTCCCAGTGACACAGTTGGGATGGATTTCTAGAATTTTGGCTCTTCACCCTTCCTTTCACTTTAGGCGTTCTTCTCTGAATGAATGACATTTCTGCTCTCTGCCGCACCAGGTTATTAACTTTCTGTGTCAGATTTTTCTTGGGTATTGTAGTGTTTTCCAGCTTTTATGAAACACTTAGTATTTGTAATACGACAAAAGGTCAGATTTAATAAGGTATCGTACCCAAGAGGAATATTGTGTTTCCGTTGGAAAGATAATTCCAGTGTGAGCTTGCCTCATGGATAAGTTAGATCACACCAGTTATGTCCAGAAGCGGGGCCTCCAGGGGAATTGGTCATCGTTAATTACTCACAGAAGAGCTTGGAGCCGTGGCCAGCCGGCCTGGAGCTGGTGGCCTGAGAACAGCTCTCTGCAGCCATGGTCCCAAGCGACTCTGCTGAAAAGCAACTTCTTTAGCATTGAGAGAACCTTGTATCCTTCTCACTGAAAGTATTAAACGGTCCAGATTCTAAAATCCAGAGAGAAGACCTTGCCAATGTGATTATGCACCTCCTTGATGTAAAAATTCCATTTGCTTTTGCTCTGTGGGGTGTGGTTGCGTTTGTGTTTGTGAAAGAAAGCATTAGAGGGAGGGAGGCCCACCACCACCACCTGCTCCGTCTGTGTTGACAGCGGTTTGTGTCTTTC
This sequence comes from Capra hircus, assembly GCF_001704415.2. NCBI lineage: Eukaryota > Metazoa > Chordata > Mammalia > Artiodactyla > Bovidae > Capra > Capra hircus. The sequence continues at coordinate 5,614,463 of NC_030810.1, read as the reverse complement.
CATCCGCATCCCTTTAGACTGTGGCCTGAGCGTATGTCCTTAGGACGTGGTGTTCTGTGTGCGAGCCTATGTCCTTAGGACGTGGTGTTCTGTGTGCGAGCCCACGGGCTAGCACACTGACTGTGTCCTTCTGCAGTGTGAATGGGAAAGACAGACAGCCCATCATTTGGGGGGCATCTCTGGTGACCCAGTGGCTAAGATGCCACTCTGCCAATGCAGGGGCCCAGAGTTCAGTCCCTGGTCGGGGAACTGAATCCCAGATGCCGCTGAGGGTCCTGTATGCTGCGTGCACACAGCTTCTGTATGTATACGCACACGCAGGACACACACTGCGTACATGAGGCACGCTGCATTCACGCAGGACACACACTGCGTACATGCAGCATCTAAGACCTGGCGCGTCCGAAGCAACAAGTAAGTGAATAAACAAGTAGAAAGGCATGCCGTGCTGGTCCTTCCTTCTACCTGCTATAGAGTATCCTGTTCAGGGGTTCCCGGCAGCCACACTTCCACTTCAGGGGCTCTGGGTTCAGTCTCTGGTCTGGGAGCTAAGCTCCTGCAGGCTGCACAGTGCAGCCAAGAAATAAACAAGGACATTCCAGCTAGAACTGCTCTCATAGGTAAATGTTCATATATTTCTTTAAACGAATGGAGACTTTTGAATATTAACGTGTTTTCCCTGTGTGCTGTGCAGCGAGTGCATGTATGTTAGGGCTGTGCGTGTGGGGAGGTGCTTAGAGGAATTCAGGTCTTACTGAGAGAATTGGGCCACGGCCTCAGGTACCGAGTTGGGAGTCGAGGTGCGTCTCTTTTCCGCCCTAGCCTTGACACCTGAGGCTGTAGCAGTTCCTTCCACCTAGCAGGGTGCTACAGGAGCACCACACCTCGGGCTCTGGGATGGCGCCCCTGCAGTCGTGGGGGATGCAGGCTGGGTTGTGCCGAGGCTCCCTGGACAAGGTGTGATGCCCGGCAGGCCTCAGCCCTGGACTAAGCTGGCAGAGGCAGCAGGAGGGCATCCCGGGGGTCCATGTGACTGGGGTCAGGGCGGCTCTTCGATTTGTGAGGAAGGTGTGTTGCCAGTGGTGGGGGAATGGTGGGTCTGATTGGAAGGGAGTGCGCTGTGGACTGTGTCCGCTGTTATATGAAGATGCGTTGTTATTACCCCAGCAATAGTTTTTCAGCCTTGTCACCAAATTTTAGCTCCTTGCAAGCTTCAGCTTGAAAGGGATTTAAAAGATGGCACACATATAAAGGCATGTATTTAGGATGTATTTAGGATGTATTTAGGATGTCTGCATGTGTATTTAGAATGTCTGCCCAACTCTAGTATGAAGTTGTCCATAACCACAGGTGTGAACTGTGGACAACACTGTCTTGCTTTGTTTCAGCTGGGACTTTTCATGGTGATTGTTGTTTAATGCTGTTCCCGATGGAAGGTTAACATGAAATAATTCAGGCCCTTGTCACATGTCCCTGGCAGGGCGTACACAACGGCCAGTTCATCTGGAAGTACGACAGCAAGGGGTGGAAGCCTTCAAAATGTTCACACGTTTGGTCTAGAAATTCGAGAATATTATACTTTCCTATAATATTCTGTTAGGAATACTGTTTCCTACTGAATATTCTGTTCAGTATTACAGGAAAGTAGAATATTAGAGATATTTGTAGAAAGAAGGCACAAGTATTTGTTGCTCCATTTTATTAGAGTGAAAACGTTGGAAAATGTAAGTATCCACATTTATGTCTGTATTGTGTGCAAAGATAACCGAATACAGGTGCACACTCTCCCTTGTAAGTTTGTCTGATGGATTAGCGGGGAGACCCGGGTAAGGCCCACGGGACGGGCCCCGGTGCTTGATGAGTGGTGATGTGAGGTTAATGCCATCGTCTTGTGAAAGGACAGCTGCGTCTAGAACTTTGGAAGGATGGTTCGCCAGGATGGCGGTGGTTATGACGGTGGGTTTTACAGGCGGTTTTTCCCCTTTTATTTTTTTTTGTTATACAGATACTCCTCTTTTCTTTGAGGATCACGTATTTCTGAAGGTCTTATAAGAAGAGGTAGCTTGAATGACAGTAAGATTTTCTTTTCTTGGAAACAAAATACCGTTGAGGTTAGAAGTTCTGTGGAGGTCAGCACTTTCTGGGAAGGGCCAGACGGTGAGTATTTTAGGCGCTGAGGGCTGTCCACTCCTTAAGCGGTGTCTCAGCTGCTTTTGAAAATGCATAAACAGATGGTCATGGCTGAGTTTTGGTAAACATTATTCACAAAAACACGCTGGGCTGGATACAGCCCACGGGCCGTCGTTTCATAACCTGTGTTGTTGTGGGTCCTGGTGGGTTTCATGGTTGAAATCCAGCAGAAAGGGGCCCAACCACCATGTAGGTATACTGAGTTTATTTTCATCGTTCTCATAAAGTTGACTTTCCAACTAGACTGCGTGCGTTGCTATTTAATTTGATGCTGTGGATTCTTTGTAGGACAAAGGCTCAGCCTTTCTCTGAGGGGAGCTGAGTCCTTTTGCTCTGGTTTGACAGCAGCCAGGGGTGCGGTCCTCGGATTCTTCGGTCATGCTCATCTCCATAGCCTCCAGTGCTGGCCCTCGAGATACCAAGTCCGGATCCAGTCTTTATTCCTGCTGGCTCATCATTCCGGGAAAGTCACAGTAAAACGTTGTGTCCCGACCGAGCCTTCCGCCACCCCCTGCGGTGTTTTCCCTGGGACAGGACAGCATCAGGGCTCATGTTTATTGCTGAGAGCGGGAATTTTGGGCAGTGGGTAGGCGCAGTTTTTCTCAGTGGTTTAAATGTTAATTTTGAGTTCTGCCTGAAGGGTGATGAGGATGCGTCAGAACTGGAGAAATGTGTCCTGGAGTCTTCTTGACTGGAGAGGGGAAGGGTGGACTTAGGAAGGACACGCTTGCTGGAAAAGAAGGGAGGGAGGACCCTAGTGGGCACCGTGTGCTTGGTCCGCGTGGGAAGATGGCCCTGCCCCCACTCACTTGCTGGGCCGGTGTCCTCCAGGGTAGCTGTGGTGGGAGGAGAGGGGGGCGTGAGACCCCAGTGAGTCAGGGCTCGGAAGGCTCTGGGGAGAGTCTGTCGGCATGGCTGGAGGCAACTACATGAAGCATCGCCATCGCCGATGCTTTCGCTGCAGTGGGGCTGCTCTTGGACCAGAGGACAGGAAGCTGGACTGTGGCTGTGGCCTCACGCCTGGTATCCCCCCCGGAGGACCCCGGGGAGAGGGCAGGGACACCGGGCAGGGTGGGGCCAGCATGGAGGAGCTCTTCGCTGGGTTTCTGGAGGTGGGCTTGGCAGAAGGGCAGCCTGGACGTGTGGTCTGGGCAGAGGGATGGGTGAGCAGGTGCACGTGCCCAGAGGCCTGGAGGAGTGAGGGGAGGTGGACGCTGGGTGTGCAGGTGGGCAGGCCCCGGCGGGCCTCTGCAGTGAGGCTCCAGGAGCGGAAGGAAGGCGGGCAGGGGGTGGGTCAGGATGCCGCGGGCACAGCCCGACGCTGCAGACCAGGAGGAGAACGTGAAGGGCACGCAGGAGGAGCGTCTCCAGGCCGGGGACCAAGCGTCCAGCACGGGGACCACTGCGGCTAACCTGAGGGAGCGGACGCCGTGGAAGGCAGCCAGGGACCGTCGCTCAGCGGATTTTTATGAAGCCTCATGGGTCCCAAGGACTTCTGGAGCAGGTATTCACCATTCCATCGCTGTGCATGGGAGATTTCATCGCATTTTTTTTCCAGTAGAGTAGTAATCCATGGATGTGAAACTACGAAGTAGAGCACCACAGGGAGGTTCTATGCAAGTAAAACACACGACAAAAGGAAAGATGAAAGGTACCGTTCTGAAAACTATTAATGTGATCATTCATGTTTCGCTGGATTTCCTGGTAAACGCTTTTCTGTACGTTCTTCCTTGTGAGATGAGACGTGTGATGTAGAATTTCGAAGCCTTTTGGCCGACGCATCTTCCGTGTCATGTCATAACGTGGCACAGCCGTGTTCTGTGCCTCTCGAAGGCTTAGGGACACACGGAGGGGGCAGTGGGCACTGTTGGGCTTCAGTCTTTACGTTCAGGGATTCTCATTCTTCACTGCCTTGATGCTGTTTGGCAGCCCAGTGGCTCTGGCGGGGGTGCGGGGGGCGAGGGCACCTGTCCTTCATCCGCACAGAGTGCCGCCATGGCAACAGTCAGCCCCGCCTCCCCCTAATTATTTGAACCCAGGCCTGTGTGCCGCCCAGGCCTGCATAATGTATGAGCCCGAGGGACAGCCCCGCGCGCAACCCGATCAAAACAAAGAGCCCGCCTCCGAGAGCTGGCGGCAGATTGTGGAAACATACTGTGAACACATTCCCTGGCAACAGTGAACCGTGTCATCAAACGCATCTCTGGTCCGTCACAAAATATTTTGACAGGGCCCACCGGCTAGCGCCTTATTATGCAAATATGCCGGCAAGGCCCAGATCCCAGGGTGACCCCCCGAGTGGGAATCCGGAGTGGGGGGCGGGGGTGCAGCCCACGTCATCAGGGTTCATCCCTCCTGCAGATAAGCACACACGGAGAAAGCTCTGTTTCTGTTCTCATGTGTAAATAGCCGAATCGGTCCTGATGCTCAGATCCTGGGGGGCGGGGATCATGAAAGGGTGTCCTCCAGAGGACTTGGACAGGGCGCATCAGGAGAGCTGAACTGAAAAGCCACGCGAGGCTTGGGGGGTGACGCCGGGAAGGACGGAGGATTGGCCACCCCTGACCAGCCAGAGCCGGGCGGTTGGGGAGGGTCAGGGTGGGCTTGGCCGGCTGGCTGGGCATCATTGGTTGAGAGGGGCCTTGTGCCCAAGAACCGGAATGTGTGGTCCCCGCTGTGCCCGCTGTGGCTGGCCTGCCTTCCCACCAGAGGTTCCCGGGCTTGGGGATCACCTCTCCTAACACTGTGCTTCTTCCGGGAGGGCCAGGCCTGCTGGGGTGCACAGTCAGCCCCTAGGACCAGCTGCCGTGGGCTGGACTTCGGGGTGAGATGTTAGAGCCTCTGTGTGCTTTGGAAAAGGGGGGTAATATCTATGCAGCACGCTTGCAGTGAAAATGCAGTGAGAGCTGCGTGGAAACGCGCTTAGGCGTGCCTGTGGCCGGTGGGAAATGCTGATGAGGCACGGGTAGTTCTTGGTCCCAGTCTGCAGCAGGGTCCCCAGAGGAAGGACCCATGCTTCCCCTCTTGCTGTGGGGGCTGGCTGCTCCCCTGAGATGCAGCTGGGGGTGCTATGTGGCAGCTTCTGGTCAACCTCCTTCCAGGAGAGCGGGGGGTGTGGGGGGGTCCCTTTGCCCCTTCACCCCTTCCTCTCTGATTGTTCTCTCCTCTCTGTGTGTGTTAGTCCTTTAGTCATGTGTGACTCTTTACGACCCCATGGACCGTAGCCGCCAGGCTCCTCTGTCCATGGGATGCTCCAGGCAAGAATACTGGAGTGGGTCGCCATGCCCTCCTGCAGGGGATCTTCCCAACCCAGAGATAGAACCCAGGTCTCTCCTCCTGGGGCCCCTTCCGTATTGGAACTGGAAGGGGTCCAGGTTTGTGGAGCACCCTCCCAGCCTCACCTGGGACAGCCCACCTGGACACTCCCTTGATGGGAGGCGCCTGCCTTTCTGTCTGCTTTAAGCCACTCTTAGTTGGGGTTCCCAGGCATATGTGGCCAGTGGACTGTGATTCGTACACAAAGTGAGAATGTGGTGTCCAGGAGACCTGGGAGGCTGACTGCCCCTGCAGTGCAGTGTCTGAACTGAATTAATAGTCTGTCTTTCAGGGGGTGAACCTTTCACCCCTTGAGCAGAGTTTCCAAGAGGCTGCTTGGCTGAAGCTGAGACCCGCAGGCTGTGTTCTGGGGCTGGGGGATGTGCTCTTTGGTGGCCCCTCTGCCTCGCCAGCTCCATGATGATGGTCCAGGCTTTGGTGAGCTACCAGATCCGAGATACACCTGAGGCTGTCAGGCGACCGTCTGTTGATGGCTGAGTTCTACACGGCTGGTTTTCTGAGCCGCAGTCGGGCAGGCTTGGGCAGGTCACGGCTGCAAACAAGAAGCTCCGGATGCTTCTGTTTTTCTAGTTCCGCCTGGCTTCTCCGGAGAGCGAGGCTCTGTCGTCTCTCCTTGCTGATGAGGTGGTTGTGTTTCTGCTGCAGAACAGAGCCCGCCGATTTAATCAGGAGGCAGGAGAGCCGACCGCTGGCTGCTCGTCCAGCCTTCCTTTCGTGGTGCCCGATGGCCTGCCAGGGGAGCTTTATTGCGTGTGCTATCGCCTTGATTTGCCTGTTGGGATGGACATCATGGTTTCAGAGGAAGGTCCCAGATCCCAGTGGCTGGAAAACAGAGACAGCCGGGTTGGCAGATCTGCCTGCCCCTAACTTGCGTAGGAGGCATTTCTGTTTCGAAGTCAGCAGCCCAGCGGGCAGCCTTACTGCTCCCTCTGGGCGACCTTGGTGGGCTTCTGTGTTCTGCTTTGCTTGAGCCTCTCTCACAAAATCAGCAGCGAGGCGGGCCTTGATATTTCCCTAAGCCTCAGGGTGGGGCAAGACCCGTGCACGGGGGCCGGACGCTGGAACTTGAAGACAAGCAGCTGTGACTTGAAGACAGACAGTGGGGCTTTTCCCTTGATCATCCCACCACTGTGTCTCTTCTCCTTGGAACTTCTCCTTGGGGTCCTGGGAGTCGTTTATGGGATGAGTTTGCACTGGCTTGTCCCTGGATGAGAGTTCTGCCTTTTGAAAGCTGTGTGTGTAAACAAGGTAACCGTGGATGTGTGTTTACGTTTCACGTCCTTAGGAGTCTTCCACGCAAGTCACAGCACTGTCATTTCATAATTACGCCCCTCTGCGCGATACTGTATAAAACAGTGGAGAGCCCCAGCCTTGGAAGTCCCCCCCCGTTCCCCCACTCCCGATCCCACCAGAAGATGCTTGTTTACAGCTTCTCACGGGAACCGGAGCCGAGAAACTGTCCATCAGAAGGTTATTCCTCATGTCGAAACCAAGTTGCTCAGGCTGTGAGTGAAGCCCGTCTCTAACCATTTCCACCGCGTGTGCTGCGGGCCAGCTGTGTGTCCCGACCCTGAGGACAGTCAGGAAAGGTGAGCCCCCCGGGGGCTTCGAGGGACCTTCTCTGCTACACTTTTGATTGTCAGCATCCCAGTCGGAGCGAGGCCCGAGCCCCTTGCTTTTGTGGCTGTGTTTTCATCGGATTTCTCCCCTTTCTCCCTTTAATCATCCCATTGAACCTGAGAATGCTGGTTTTTATTTGGGTCAAAATGGAATCTTTTTCCAGAGTGTTGAAACGAGCGTTTAATTTCTAGCGAGAGAGAGCTTGTGCTAAAAGAGCTCTGGCTTGTGGTCAGAGCCCCGTACCTTTCGTAGGATGAATTAACGGACGGAGCAGTGGTCCCTGTCCTTCCCCCCGCCTCCCCCGATCCCTCTGAAGTGTGGACGTGGTGGGCGGCTGTCATTGGCAGGTCCATGTGGGTTTTCAGGGCCTCAAGTCAACTTGTTTCTTCCCTGATGACGAATCTTGCACAACCTAGTGCCCAGGGTCTATGGTGCCCAAGGTCTATGGTGCCCAGGGTCAGGAGACACCTGTTGATATAAGCAGCGGGTGTCCTGGATTTGAATCTGACCTTAGAGCTCCTTGGAAGGAAAGCTATAACAAACCTGGACAGCATATTAAAAAGCAGAGGCATCACTTTGCTAACAAAGGTCCATCTAGTCAAGGCTATGGTTTTTCCAGTAGTCACGTATGGATGTGAGAGTTAGTAGTCACGTATGGATGTGAGAGTTGGACCATAAAGAAAGCTGAGTGCCAAAGAATTGATGCTTTTGAAAAGCTGAGGCGTTGGAGAAGACTCTTGAGAGAGACCATTGGACTGCAAGGAGATCCAATCAGTCCATCCTAAAGGAAGTCAGTCCTGAATATTCATTGGAAGGACTGATACTGAAGCTGGGACTCCAGTACTTTGGCCACCTGATGCAAAGAGCCAACTCATTGGAAAAGACCCTGATGCTGGGAAAGATTGAAGGTGGGAGGAGAAGGGGACGACAGAGGATGAGGTGGTTGGGTGGCATCACCGACTCAGTGGACTCAGTTTGAGCGAGCTCCGGGCGATAGTGAACAACAGGGAAGCCTGGCGTGCTGCAGTCTGTGGGGTCGCAGGATCCGACGTGACTGAGCAGCAACCAGCTCGGAGCTCAGCTGTGTGGCCGTGAGTAAGGCATCCAGTCTTCCTGAGAAGCTGGAATGAGAAACCTGCCCAGGGTCACGTGATCCAGAGAGAGGCGTCAGCTCCTGAGATGCGGGCGTATCCTCTGGTTTCCCTGTTTCTGCTGATAAGGTTTGACCTTCATCTTACCTGGTAGTCTTCTTAGGAAAACTAGTTGCTCTAAAAAGCTCAGGAGAGTCTCCAGGTATGGAAAATGGATTAGATTTTTTCATCCATCATTCAGAAAAATTCCAATTCCTGAGATTATTTAAAATTTTTTAGTTTAAAGACTTTTATTTATTTGGCCGTTTTGGGCGTTCGTCGCGTCGTGCAGGATCTCCGTTGTGTCGAGCAAGATCTTTGGACAAGGACACTCGGACTCTGTAGTTGTGGCTCGTGGGCTCCGGAGCACACAGGCTTCAGGAATTGCAGTGCTTGGGCTTTGTTGCTCCGGGGCATGTGGGATCTTCGTTCCCCACCAGGGATCGAACTCAAGTCCTCTGTATTGCAAGGCAGATTCTTTACCCCTGGGCTACCAGGGAAGTCCTGCTGAGATTATTTTAAATGGTTTGGCCACAGTGGGTTCAGTCCTTGAGACACAAGAAGGCAGAGCAGGAGTGCACTTGGGTTTCCTTTTAGGAGGAATCAGCTAGAGGAGTGACTTTTCCAGAGTCAGTGTCAGAGCTGTCAATGAGGCCTTTCCCAGCGCTTTCTCACGCCCGCCAGAGTCGTGCCCCCAGGGAGCGGCCTCCTGGGGTGCGGGGACAGCAGCGTTCTCCTTGCAGGTGGTTTTCTTTCAGTGCTGTGAAATCCCAGCTTAGGGACAGAGGGTTCTGGAGAACGAGCCGCGCAGCTTGGTTGTCCTTTTCTTCAGGCAAGTGCTTCGAGCCTTTGCTCCTTGGACCGCCTTTCCGGGGCTTTGGCCACAAGCAGAGAGATGGGGGCGTCCTGTGCACTGTGATTCTCGGGCTGACTGTTCTGAAGAATAACGACACCCTTGCTGACGGAATAGAAGGGGAACGCTCTCTGATTGTGGGAATGGTCATGACCTTGGAAAAGGATGTCAGTGTGCAGCCCTCCGGCTAAATGCTGGGGTGGAAGAGGCCTTGTCCAGAACCCAGCCTCCGTCTGGCCCGAGCACCCACTCCTAGACGACCCATCCCCTGGGGCCCTGCACCCAGCTTTCCCAGGAACCCCCTGGCTGGGAGGTGAGTCAGCCTCATGGAATCTTGTGTCCACCGCTTGTTACGGATTGGACTGTGTCCTGTCCAGAATCCGTACGCCGAAGTCCTGCCTCCCCAGTAGCTCAGAATGTAGTCTTCTTTGGACATGAGGTCACGGCAGATGTCATTCGTTAAGAATAGGTCCTCCGGGAGAGGGCAGGCCCTGATCCAGCGTGACCGGTGTCCTAATAACTGGGGGAGATTTGCGCATCACGGGGAGAATACCCCAGGAAGGTAAAGGCAAGAGAGCCGTCATCCAAGGAGCACCCGGGCTGGCCCTCAGACCCCCCAGAGGCGGGAGAGGCCTGGTCAGGTCCTCCCTCAGGCCCCCAGAGGGACCCCCACCCTGCAGACACTTTGCCGGACGCCTAGCCCCCAGGCCTGAGCGACCATAAATTTCTGCGGCTTACGGCACCCAGCCGAGGAGCTTCAGCACAGCAGCCCCAGGAAAACTGGAAATGCAGCCGACTCAGCGTGCGGTTCCGCACCTGGTGTGGGATGCTTGCTCTCAATCTTGATCTCCTTCTCTGTAAAATGAAGATAAGACCTGCCTCGTAGGGTCATGGGACGCACAGCATCTCACGGTATCACGAACTGGAATGGTCTTTAGGAGAACATGATGATGGATGCTCCAGGCGAAAGGGCGGTGTGTTTCAGACCTCTCCGGATGCCGGCCAGGGGAGTGAAGGGGTGGGCGTCAGGATGCTGGTCACATGCCTGTTCGGCGCCTGAGTACCAACCCTCCTGCCTCCTCGGGCCCCGGTGCCCTTGGCTCTGAAGCAGGAAGTTAGACCTGATGCCCGCATTTGGCCCTGTACTGGTAGGGCCTTGAAAGGTGAGCCTGGCACTGCTGTAGCTGTAGCTCTGGGACCCGGGCTTAGTCTCATCCCTTGACTGCACATCCAGCATCCCATAAACATTGACTAAAAAGAGTGAAGAAAACTGAGGAGTGAGTATGTGCGTTGCTACAAAACTGTGAATAAGCTGATGAAAGATAAACCGCAAAGTGATGCGAGGGAATGTCCATGTTATTCAGTTAAAACAAGCTGCAAAAGAGTATGATGAATACTATCTCAATTTTGCAAAAAAAAAAAAAAAAAATTTTTTTTTCCCACTTACATCAAGAGTCTATATATTGTTGATTAGTTGTGAAGTCATGTCTGACTCTTTTTCACCCCATGGACTATAACCTACCAGACTCCTCTGTCCATGGGATTATCCAGACAAGAGTACTGGCGTGGACTGCCCTTCCCTTCTCCAGGGGATCTTCCCAACCAGGGATCGAACCTATGTCTTCCAGGTCTCTTGCAGGCGGATTCTTTACCACTGAGCCCCTGGCAAGCCAGAGTCAGTCAATCAATCTATCTTATCCATCCATCCATCCAGATAAAAGACCAGAAAGAAAACTCTGCAGTGTGAATAGCAGCTGTCTGTGAGTGGGGAGATTCCCTGTCATTGGCCCTGCTTTCTAGGATTGAGGGGAGAGTAGAACTGTGATTCAGTTCCCAGGTAGCTCCTTGGTAAAGAACCTGCTTGCCAATTCAGGAGACGCAAATTCGATCCTTGGGTCAGGAAGATCCCTTGGAAAAGGAAATGGCTTACCCACTCCAGTACTCTTGTCTGGAGAATTCCGCAGACAGAGGAGCCTGGCGGGCTCCATGGGGTCTCAAAGAGTTGGACACAACTGTGCGCACACACACAATACTGTGATCACGTGTGTCCTGGAGCCAGAGGTTGCTCTGGCTTCCCTGCGGAGCACAGTCTGGGCAAGTAGGGACTGGAGGTAGGGAGAGTCCAGTGGGGCAGCTGGCCATAATCCAGGAGAGGGATGGTGTTGGCCCAAGACAGGGATATTTGCACCGTCAGCCCTCCTGACACTAGCAGGGGGGCTGTCCTGCTCCCTTGGCTGGCTGACCTGGCCTGCTGGCCACGGCGGGGTGGTCAGCAGCGTCCCTGGCCTCTCCACCCATTAGGCACCAGGGCACCCCTTTTGAAGTGTGACAACCGGACATGTCTGCAGACAGTCCGGATCCGGTGTTCCCCACTGAGAACCACTGGCCTGGAGATGGCAGTGGGGATGGAGGCGGGGCAGCAGTTCTGGAGAGATCTCAGACGAGCTGGTCCAGGACTTGATGGTTGATTGCATTTGGCAGAGAAAGGTCGAGGGCGGGGAGCTGGGTGGATCATGGTGGCACTCAGGCTTTGGGAGGGACCGGGCTGAGTTCCTAGTTGGCCATGCTCCTGCTGAGCCTGAGGGCTTCCATGGGACAGCTGAGTGGGCTTGTGGGAAAGACTGTTGAGCCAGTGGCCCCCTACCTCCGCCCTGAGCAGGGGTGTCCATTTGAAGGTCATCTGGAGATGGAGAGCAGGCTGCAGGGGTGGGTGAACTCCTTCTGGACGAGAATCCTGGGGAAATCCCAGTGTTTCCAGGATGGGCAGGAGAGGAGGAGGCCGAGAAGGGAATTTATTTCTGCAGCTGGAGCCGTGGCTCGGCGGCTGCTGGGGGCGAGGGTGAAGCTCAGGGCAGATGTACACACGTCGGGGGTGATCTCACGGGGCGGAGCGTCCTGGGTCCATCTCTCCCTGCTCCCCCTCCAGCCTGTAGGAGCTGGGCGTCTGCTGTATTTCTGGGTGCACATGAGGTGTGTTCTGTTTGCCGAAGAATCTCAGGGAGTCTCTCTCACTCGGAGATAACAACAGAGCAGAGAGAGGCTTGCCGCACCTTGGTCTGTCAAATCCCCACCCCGTGGTTCAGCCCGCTGTGTGGCTGGACCGTCCAGTTCTGCTTTGCAGAGCGGAGAAGATCAACTTCAAAGGCCACTGTGCTGGAACTTCCTTTTCAGATTATTTTCAAGGTCTTGAGGGACCCAGGAGTTGATAAGGTCATCCGGAGTAGACAGCTTCCCTTTGGGGAAATCTGCATTGTTTCTAGTTGTGACATCCATCAAGGGCTCGGAGACCTACAGTTGCTCAAGAAGACCTATGTATCCCTTGACGTGAGGATCCCCCGAGGTTATTGGTGTCCCCTGGGGAAGTGGCGGTCAGCTTCTAGGGCAGCCCAGTTTGTTTCCACCTTCCTTCCCCCAGGGTGGTGGTGGGCATCGCAGCATCACTTACCAGAGGCCATCCTCTGACCCAGAGGTGCCTGGGTGTGTGGGCCTGGTCAGTCAGGGGCTGGACTCCCAGGTGCATGGAGATGTCATGCTCTGAGAGCTGAAGCCACTGGAACATTTCCTGCCTCTGTTGGAGACTGAAGCCAGCCCATCTCCTGAGATTCCAGCTGGTTTCCCTTGCAGTTAAAAATGATCCCCCATGGCCCATGTGGCCCCAGGCCAAGAGGGAAGGTGCTGTCTGTCCCCCACCTTCAGGAGATCAAGGGTCAGCAGAGGCCAGCCTACCACAGGGCAGAGGGACTGTCTTCCAGAAAAGGAGGGATCTGCACATTCCATCCCACCCCAGAGTTCCCATCTCAGAGCTCAGAAGTCAAGAAATCCTAAAACTCCCAAGAACCGTCTCTACCACTGGTAGACGGACAGGCTCAGCTGAATGAGAGAGCAGTCCCGAGTGGCGTTTCCTGGTTGCTTCCTGGCACGTCTAGTTTATAAACAGTGAAGGTCTGTAATTAAGCTGTCTGATGGGGAGTGTGTGCCGCAGAGGCCGTGAACGCGCCAGGCTGGCATGTGTGAGTCGTTTGTATGTTCCCTTGCCTGCCGCCATTTTTAACCCCCCCATCATCTTTTAAGAAAAATTTGGGGGTGAATTCTAAAGGACAGACCCTTTGCTACCTTAGGAAGCCTGCCTGATTGAGCAGGGAGGCAGGTGTGATCTTTCCCCTTGAAGGAGAACCATGTGATGTTTGGTGGGTCAGAAAGAACTGGGGAGAGGAGCCCCGACCTGTTGAACTGGACTGAGGTGGCTTAGGAAGCAACTCTGTCTGCCTCTGAGTGTGTTCTTGCCCAAGAATCAGGTCTCGGCCTTTCTTAATGGCCAGCCTGACGCCTGCCAGCAGTCCCCTGCCCTGGGAAAGCCAGGTTATGATTGGACGGTATTTCCCATAAACCACTCTCCAGCCAGCATTAGCCATGCAGACCTACACGTTACCCAAGACAATGTATAATGGGAGTTTTAAACTTTTTTTTAAAAAGCAAAACTCCCTAATCTTATAGACCCAGTTCAGACACATGCAGCTCTACAGAAGTATGTGATTGGCCTCCAAATGTGGAATTCTTTTTTGCTTTTTTAAATATGTCTTGGTTGTGTTTTAGGGAAACTTATAATTAGAAAAGAAATGCCTTTCATGTGTGTGTGTGTGTGTGTTGAAAGCCTGCCTGAGCATTCCTGGGAGCAGTTCGAGCAGCTCTTTGGTGAATGTTAGGGAGCTGGGGCCTTGGAGCTGGTGGCACCCTGTCTTCTCCGGCGCCTGGGTTCCGCTCCTGCCCATGTGGCCACTGGCTGGCCTCCCTGCTGCTGCCTTCTGTCCCGTGCAGAGTTTTGCTTTTTTCTCCTCCGACTTTCAGTGACATTGACCTCTAAATGTAAAAAAAAAAATAATACGCGTGTTCTCTCTTTGACGAATGACATTATTGCTGTAACATGGTTACTGCGCTGTAGGAAATAATCGTTCTAGAACAGGGGCCCCTGTCTGATCGCCGACTTGGCAGGTGATGTGTGTTCATTTCCCCGTGTGCTCCGCCAGCCTGTTCTTCTGTGTGGTTAGATGACCTCAGGATGTCTCATTCGAAAAGACCCTGATGCTGGGAAAGATTGAAGGCAGGAGGGAAGGGGACGACAGAGGATGAGATGGCTGGATGGCATCACTGATTCGACGGACATGAGTCTGGGTGGACTCCGGGAGTTGGTGATGGACAGGGAGGCCTGGCATGCTGTGATCCTTGGGGTCGCGAAGAGTCAGACATGACTGAGCAACTGAACTGAACTGAAGGATGTCTCACCTGCTCAGCCGTCAGGGTCATCCTTTTAACAGGGGTATAAGCTTCTCTCAAACATGGCTGCATCGGTGTGTCTGTCTGAGTATCTGTTTGTCTTGATCCCTTTTTGGTGAGCATCTCGGTTGTTCACTATTGATGGGCCATCTCTTCCTTCATCTCCTTGCACTTCGAGTCTCTGTTCAGCCTGAAGTCCCAGAGTGGGTTCCTGGGGCTGAAGCGATGTGAGGTTCTCTGCTTTCCTGTTAATTTCCAGGGTGGGGATCATCTTGAAGTGACCCCACCCACTGGGTGTGTGCCCCTCACCCGCTCAGCTCAGCCTTCCTCCCACTAGGGACTTACCTCCTAGGTCCCATTGCCTGTACGGTTGAATCGCTGCTTACGTGAGCATTTCTTACATCACTGAGGTTTGGGGCAATTGGTGGGAGGATTTCTAAAAAAGTAGGAGGCTGAGGCCTTCTGTGCCACCACCCTCCACCGCACCTTCCTGGGCCCTTGGGCTACATTGAGGGGAATGACCTTGCCGCCACGGGCCTTGATGGAGTTGACCTCACGATAACCTTAGGAGGAGAGGTTTTGGCACCCAAGAAGGCCTGGATCAGGGCCAGGGGGAGCCTTCTGCATTTTCCTGCAGGGATGTCAGGCAGGACCCCCGCCCCAGGAGAGCCTTATAGCTCAGGCATCCAGACGGGGATTATGTCAGGCAGGACCGCCCCCCAAGGAGAGCCCTATAGCTCAGGCACCCAGATGGGGATTATGTCAGGCAGGACCCCCCGCCCCCAGGAGAGCCTTATAGCTCAGGCACCCAGATGGGGATTCTTCTGGTCTTGGTTTGGCCAGACTGCAAGGGGTGCTTGTGCCAGAACTTGCCCTGCCCCCTCACCCCACTCCACTCCCCCCCACCGCCCCATGTCCTGACAGCTGTCGGCAGAGGCGTCCACAGGGCCCAGCTGTGCAAAGTCAGACCCACCCGCGAAGGTGGTGCGCTGGGAGATCAAGTGGGGGCTCCTCTGGGCTCAGGAAGTCCCAGGCGGCCCAGGGCTCTGTTGATGAGGAAGTGCAGATGTAATTCCTGCTTTCAGATGGATTAAAAAAAAGTGACTTGGGATCACTTTTCGCAGCAGATTTCCTCCGAGGATTGGGAAAGACACAGAATTGGGCTGGACTGTAGCAACCATCTTCCGATGCTGCTGCCCTTCTAGGGAGGGGAAGCCCATGAACACGGAGCGCTTGGAGAGGCTTCCCCCTTCATGCCCTTTACCATTTCTCTTCATTGTGTTTGTTGGTGGGGAAGGCAGCTGGGGGTGATTGTAGTGAACCAGGAATGGGGGGAACTGGAAACCCTCTGTCTGTGACACAGAGGGGTCCCTCCCTGTTCAGTGCTGCCTGGGAAGACCCACAGCATCTCCGGGGGTTTACCTAATCCCGTCTGCAGGGCCCAGGAGATCAGGTCATCTTGCGTGTGGGTCTGAGCACAATTCTTTGGACGGGAAGCCAGCAGTTGACAAGTTCCAGGTGGAATCATAACTCAGAAGTAGACTTTGTCGAAAGCGGCTTCTTTCTCCATCCTGCTCTCTCTTCAGGGGTCCCTGGTGTCTGAGCCAGCGCTCCAATCGGGTTCTTCCACATCCTGTGATCTTTGGAGAGGAAAAAAACAAAAACAAAAACAGTAATCTCATCAAAGGAAGCAGGCGACAGAGCCCGAGGTACAGGCTGCCTTTGTCTGGTGCCCCTCGGGGTGGAGGAGGCTGGGGGCGGGCAGGAACGGGGCTCCTTGAGCCACAAAGCAGGGTGCCGGACTGCAGGCTGCCTTCCCGCTCCGAAAATGGACCAGCTCTCTGACCTGGGACGATCAGGCTTGCAGACGTCCAGGGATTCTCAGCTGTTTCCGCTGCAGGTGGTCAGGACCAGCTCCTTGGAGGCAGGATGGGAGGATGGGAGAAGAGAGTCTGCGAGAGCAGCCAGAGTTCTCGCCGATTAGCTAATCCGGAGGCGGAGTGAGAAGGGGGAGCGGAGCTCCAGGCCAGCTCTCTCCCATCCCCGTCATGGGACGTGTCCACCGATGTGCACGCGCGTCCGTCCGCCCGTCCCTGGGGACTTTCTAGGTCTGGCTGCTCTTTCTCGGACTCACTGGTGCTCACACAGGCCTTGCCAGGGAGCTGGCCCCATGAAACCACAGGAGAGGCCCCTTTGATCTGCTACTAGCTCATTCTCTGCCCTGGAATAGACCGTTCACTCGTAGACGTTCAGTCTCCTGAGTTCGAGGCCACCTACAGTGTCTCCACCTGGAAGGAATCATTCACACTGTCCACGTGAAGAAGCACGAGGCCATGCTGAGTCTGGCACTCGGACCACGAGACAGCCTCTGAGAAGCTGGCTAAATGGGGCTCGGGGATCTGAGGCTGGACCGACACGCACACAGAGGACTGTGGCCGTGAGGCTGGTGTTATACCCCTGGCAGGCCGTGCGTGCTGTCTGCATAGAAAGGCTTGTATAGAACACCTTTGAGTGTCGGGGGGGGGGGGTTGTCCAGGAGGGGGCTGTTGACTGTGGCCCTGTGCACTGCCCTAGGACAAGAGATAAGGAGAGCAGAAAAATAACTCTGTAGGAAAGCAGAGGTGGGCTGGGGTTGCTCACAAAGGTAGATGTTGCTATCGTGAAGGAGGTGGGGGGAGCACGGTCATCTTTGCCCTGGAAAGTCGACTGGAGGGGCTCTGTGTCGCCCAGTGACAACACAGAGGGCACCTTTTTTGAAACTGCATTTTAGAAGTTTGTGAATTTATTAACGGCTGTGCTGGGTCTCCGTGGCTTCACGCAGGCTTTTCTCTAGTTGTGGCGAGAGGTGGGGGCCTCTCACTGCAGTGCTTTCTCTTGTCTTAGAGCCTGGGCTCCAGGGCGATCGGGCTTCAGGAGCTGGGAGTCACGGGCTTCGCTGTCCCGATCGGGGGTTGAAGCCGTGTCTCCTGCTTTGGCGGGCAGATTTCTTTCCCTCTGAGCCGCCAGGGAAGCTCCAGAGGGCACCGTTCAGACCGCTGGTCTCGAAGACGCTGGGTAAGTGTTCGACTGCATGCACATGAGTCTGTGCTCGCCGTCGTGACAGCTAGTCACAGCCTGCCCTGCCCTTAGAGTGTTCCAGTGGCTTGCTGAGGAGGGAGGAAACACCTCCCCGAGGGCGCCTCAGTAGCCTGAACGTTTCAGACCAGACCGTTTCAGCCTGCTCTGTCGAGGCTTTCAGTTGAAGGATCACTTGAGATGGCCTCAGAAAGGAATCCTGATAACGTTGTTGTTGTTCACTCACTAAGTCGTGTCCGACTCTTTGCGACCCTATGGACTGCAGCACGCCAGGCCTCCCTGTCCATCACCAACTCCCGGAGTCCACCCAAACTCATGTCCATTGAGTCGGTGATGCCATCCAACCATCTCATCCTCTGTCGTCCCCTTCTCCTCCCGTCCCCAATCCCTCCCAGCATCAGGGTCTTTTCCAGTGAGTCAGCTCTTCCCATCAGGTGGCCAAAGTGCTGGAGCTTCGGCTTTAGCCTCAGTCCTTCCAGTGAACACCCGGGGTTGATTTCCTGATGTCAGCGTGGTAGACTCTGGGGAAGAACTGGGAGCTGGGAACTAGCAGGTGCGTGTAGGATGGATAGAGTCAGCAAGGTCCTACTGTGTGGCGCAGGGGACTGTATTCAGTATCTCCTGATAAACATAATGGAAAAGAATATTAAAAAAAAGAATGTGCCTGTATGTGTAACTGAATCACTTTGCTGTACAGCAGAAATTAACATTGTAAACCAACTCTGTACTTCAATAAACTTTTTTTTAATGGTAGAATTTTAGGTCTGGAATGGATTTTCATGGAAGTTGTAGTCTCATCTCATCGTTTTATGGTCAAAGCTCATGGCTGACCAGTTCAAGGGGAGCCCAGGTGGGGCGTGGGGGTCCCCCTTCCTTCACCCAGGTGGGGCGTGGGGGTCCCCCTTCCTTCACCGAGGACCATGCGGCCACTGCTTTCCCATCAGTCTAGAGCAGATTGTTGCCATTTCAGAGGAATTCAATCATTAGTTAATGCAGCCTCCCCTCCTCTGCCCCCAAATACAGTCATAAAAGAAGGTCAAGAACTCTGGGGTGACAGAGATGAGCACAAGTGACTTCTTCTCTTGAGCCTCACCCTCCCTTTTTTCTTAGAAAGCCTTGCAGTGTCGGGCCAGTGTTGGCAAGGCTTTGCTGTGGGTGTAGGGCTACTCCCTTTTCTTCTGTGTTCCTTTCCTGGTTGCCCCAGCCTCCTGCACGCACACACCGCAGTCCCCTTCTGCCCCCCGCCCCCGGGCAGTGGGCTTTGGTTTCTGTTTTGACCGTCAGCCCCTCATTCAGGGCAGGTCATGAAACTGTGATGACGCCCTCGCCCTGCACCCAGGCTGCTGATGGGCCATGGACCGTCCAGCTCTGCTCTCTCCTCGCACTGCTTCATGAGGGTCCCTGAGGAGCCTGCAGGCGACTGTCTGACTCTCAGTTCAAGTGCCTTAAAGGTCAGCAGTGAGGTGACTTCCCCTGAGTGGTTCTCGCCCTGGAAAGAGGGTTTTCCGTGTCCACTGTGGATCCAGCCACAGCCTGCAAAGCACTTCCCCCTCTGCAGGGTGGTGCCCTCTTGGCGTGATTGTTGCCATAAAGCTAAAGCCACGTGAAGACAGGAGCAGAGGCCACAGCGGAACTGTGGCTGTGGGGCTCGGTTCCAGGACATGGGAAGCAGGGCACCCCCTGGCACCCCGAGCTAAAGCCATAGCCGGCAAGGGACAGGTAGGTCCAGGCAACTCCGCTCCAAACACCCTCCCCTCCTCCTACCGTTTCTCGTCTCTTAAGGCAGGAGCTGGCCCTCTGGAGTCACGGCTTCAGATTCCTGTGCCCTCCCTCCTGGCACTGCTGTGCGACTGAGTGATGCCTCTCCAAGGCTCTGGGCCTTTATTTGGAAAAAGGAGAAGGGTAATGGTACCCACCTCCGAAAGTGGATGGAGGCTGCGATCAGCTCTAAAACACGCATGCCCAGATGCCTGAGGTTTTCGCGCGCCTGCGGAATTAACCTTCATTAAGGTGACCCGGGTCCAGCTGTGGTCACCCTGCTGATGCGGTCGGTTCAGTGGCTCCCCTGGATCACGGAGGGTCCCAACGATCTGACTTTCGTGAGGGCAAGTAGATATTTCTAGAAAGCTTATTTAAAGCCCT
This sequence comes from Capra hircus, assembly GCF_001704415.2. Taxonomy (NCBI): domain Eukaryota; kingdom Metazoa; phylum Chordata; class Mammalia; order Artiodactyla; family Bovidae; genus Capra; species Capra hircus. The sequence goes on along the minus strand of NC_030810.1, from coordinate 5,594,846 downwards.
GAAGGGACTTCCTTGGTGGTCCAGTGGTGAAGGCTTTGCGCTTCCAACCCTGGAGGCATGGGTTCCATCCCTGGTCCGAGGACTACCCACAGGACACAAAGGGCCCCCTGTCCACCCCCCCCAAAACCAATAAAAAACTAACCAAGTAAAGAAAACCCTTGACACGCAGTAGGATTTAGTTGTGTTGCTGTTTAGGGACGGGTGGGTGGGGGCTCCGTGGAGGAGGGTGGGTGCATTCCCTGGGCAGAGAGCTCTGGGCCCAGAGGACTCTAGGATAGAGGAGAAGTTCAGTTTCCCCTGAGTCTAGCAGAGATGTTTATTTTTCTGTTACAGAATAAGTCCTGGTAACATTTTGGGTGCAGTTCTGCCCTCTTCTTCCAGGGGATTTTAATTTTTCTGTTACTCCATCATTGACTTTGCCCCACTCTAAAAGCCTTTCACCCTTGTTACGTGACTTTTTAAAATGTGTGACTTTGATGACCCTTCAATGCTGTACCACTCTTCCAGAATTCAGGGAAAACAAGAAAGGGTGGGGGAAAATAGAACATTTGGCTCTGTACTGAATTGGTTGTTTTAAGACGTTTGCTGAAGTGTTTATCTAAAGTGGTCTGTTACATCAGAAATGGCGGGACGGATGTCCACCCTCCGTGTCCCGGTGCAGTGCTCTGCACACCTGATCGGAGAGGCCTGAGCAGCGTCTGGAGACTTCTCGAGACAGAGTCCTGGGCTCCTCCACCAGTGACTCTGATTTAGGGGGTTTGGGCCGGGCCTGAGCATCTGCATTTCTAACGTGTACTGCTCTCTCTCTGGATCCTGCTGGTTGGGGCCACATGCCAAGGAACACTGCCCTGGAGATTCCAGGGCTTTAAAGGGCACCACAGAGTTTTCTTGGGCTCCCAAATCACGAGGGACAGTGACCGCAGCCACAAAATTAAAAGTCGCTTTCTCCTTGGAAGAAAAACTATGACCAACCTATACCGCACTTTAAAAAGCAGAGACGACTTTGCTGACAAAGGTCCGTCTAGTCAAAGCTATGGTTTTTCCAGTATGGGTGCCAGATTGGACCATAAAGCAAGCTGAATATTGAAGAATTGATGGTTTTGAACTGTGGTGGTAGAGAAGACTCTTGAGAGTCCCTTGGACTGCAAGGAGATCCAACCAGTCCATCCTAAAGGAAAGCAGTCCTGGGTGTTCATTGGAAGGACTGATGCTGAAGCTGAAGCTCCAATACATTGGCCCCCTGATGCGAAGAGCTGACTCATTGGGAAAGACCCTGATGCTGGGAAAGATTGAAGGTGGAAGGAGAAGGAGACGACAGAGGGTGAGATGGTTGGATGGCATCACTGACTCCATGGACATGGGTTTGAGCAAATTCCGGAAGATAATGAAGGGCAGGGAAGCCTGGTGTGCTGCAGTTCCTGCGGTTCCTGAGAATCTTAGCGTGACAGTGACTGAACAGCAACGGGACGTGCGTTGTATCAGGTGTCACTAATTTAAGGATCTGGGCTGTGCCTAAGCGTCATGGGGTTGATAAATGTGGAGCCAATTAGCAGCACTTCAGCTCTTCATCTAGGTCATGGGCTGGCTTGTCTCATTATTTACTCCAGAGTGCCTTTTACATCAAAGGTAGTGGCTTTTAAAATTCAAGCTCAGGTTAATTTGTGGAGTTTCCAAGGCAAGAGAATTCAGTAAATCAAACACGATGACCCATGTTGGTGGACAATCAGAAGAACGCCTTTTCTATTGGGGAGTGATCTTTGGATGGACGAGATGAAAATATGCATCAATCAGACCTGGGAGGAGTGAAGAGATTGTGAGGGAGCCTGGCTGCTTGGCGAGCTGCGGGGGCAGGGGGGTGGGATTATTTGTTTACTTCCATCCCACCATCTCCTTAGCCCCCACCCCACATCCACTGTGTGTCCATCGCTCTCCAGGGCAGTTCTAGGCACTGAAGACACAGCAGAGAAGAAAGAAGGTGAAACCCGACGCTCATACTGTAGCTCGCACGTCTTCTGAGCTCCGGGAGGATCCTGCAAATGATATTAATCTCCACCCCCAACCTGCTGTTCTGAAGAATACCTTCCAAACAGGGGACAGAAAACTCAATGTGGGGTGGGGGGAGAAGTATCGATTTTAGCAGTAGGAAAAAAAAAAATGTGGTTCCTGCAAATTACAAACCTGTGAGTTTCCCTTCCACTGCCCATAATCCGTCCAGAAAGACCTATTAGCGAATGTTTTGTGAGAAGAGCTAGCAAGCGGGTCAGGAGGATGCCAGTCTCAGAGATTGTTGGCATCCTTGGTGACCGGCCAAGACAGAGACAAGGCGGGCCGGCACTCTGTGGGCAGTACCAACCGGGCGGGAGAGCTGGCGCCATTGAGAAAACTGCTCCGGGGTGCCTGCACAGCCGCGTTCTTGAAAATCCTTGTTTTTGATGTACGCTGATCTCCATTTGACAACGGAAAACGTACTCGCGCCGACTGTTACAGCCAAATGGCCGTTCTTCATGATTACAGAGCTCATGCAGGTATAAATGATGATTCCATAGGTAAAGGAATAAAAGTAATCTGAGAGGCCAGTGTTTGAACAAACAAGCAGAGAGTGAACACCGTGATGAAAATGACAGAGAAAAGTCCATCTCCATGACCATGCCGTGAGGGTGGTTTGGACTGTGACTGCAAGAAGCCTGTGTGTTGTATGTGGGGTAACATTGAGGCCTCCCCCCCAGTAATGATGGGGGAGTTGAAATGTTTACCCTTCCTAGAAAGCAGGTGGGAAATGTGAATGGATGAAAAGCTTGTACACTTTGACCCAGAAATTATGCTTCTCGGAATTAAAGAAATAGAGATTTCCACAATGATTGATGGGTTAATTTGAATATCTACCCTATTTTTTTTTCAAAGCCTACAGGGATGGGTGGGTAATTAAATGTAAGGCATCATCGATGAAAATGTCTTCTCTTGATGAAAATCAGCCTTACATTACACAAAGTGTCTTCTACTAGGAAATGCCTGGGATTTGGGCACCCCCTTTTTTGAAGTCAGTTTTGTAATGGTTATTTAAATGGGGGAAAATACAGAGTGATGTCTGCTGTAGAGTTGGTGCCAGTGGTAAAGAACCCACCCGCCAGTGCAGGAGACATGAGAGACGTGGGTTCGGTCCCTGGGTTGGGACGATCTCCTGGAGAAGGGGACGGCAGCCCACTCCAGTATTTTTGCCTGGAGAATCCCATGGACAGAGGAGCCTGGTGGGCTACAGTCCATGGGTTGCAAAGATGTAGACACAACTAAAGTGCCTTCATCCCAGAGGGGTGGGCTTGTCTTCACTGGAAACACACCTGGACTGGCAGGAGACTAGCTGAGCAGCCTTCCCAAAGGGGGGCCCCACCCAGGCCACCTGGTCAGCTCCAGCCTTGGCCCAGTGCCCACTGAGGTTCCACCCACCCACACGCTGGGTTCCTATGTCTTGGGACTATGTCCCCTACATTCTTCCTGTTGGTTCAGTCACCCTCAAGAAAGTGCCCTAAGCAAATTCCCTGGTCACAGGCCTGTGGGGTGACAATATTGATTACACCTTAAGAGAACAGCACCAAAGAATTGATGCTTTTGAACTGTGGTGTTGGAGAAGACTCTTGAGAGTCCCTTGGACTGCAGGTAGATCCAACCAGTCCATCCGAAAGGAAATCAGTCCTGAATATTCATTGGAAGGACTGATGCTGAAGCTGAAACTCCAATACTTTGGCCACCTGATGCAAAGAACTGACTCATTGGAAAAGACCCTGATGCTGGGAAAGATTGAAGGCGGGAGAAGGGGATGAAAGAGGATGAGATGGTTGGATGGCATCACTGACTCAATGGACATGAGTTTGAGTAAACTCCGGGAGTTGGCGATGGACAGGGAGGCCTGGCGTGCTGTAGTCCATGGGGTCACAAAGAGTCGGACTGAGTGACTGAACTGAACTGAGCTAGGAGAACAGCTGGGGTTGGGGCATGCGTGTCAACACAGGAGATTCCAAAACTTTGTTGCCAAAGATTGCTGAAACCTCAGGGAAGAGGGCTTCATGCTGGAGACAAAAATATGGAAGGCAGCGATGCCTATCCTCCCGGTGGTCAACAGGAGGGAGAGGCAGCGCAGCACAGGGAAGGAAAGGGGCGTCGCTTTAGAGTCCGCTGGCCTCAGGGAAGCCCCTCACCCATCACTCCCTGGCTGGCTGGCCTGGGGCACGTCCTTGCCCCTTTCCTCCTCTGGAAGGAGAGAGTGGTGCCCAGCCACTCTGTGGGGTCCCCTCTTTGCTGCTTAAGGAAATGTGGTGTAGCTTCACTGCTCACTTCTACCTGAGCCGTCCCAATTTTGTTTATTATCGGGTGGATTAGGGAGGCTTTCCTGGCGGCTCAGATGCTAAAGCATCTGCCTGCAGTACGGGAGACCTAGGTTTGATACCTGGTTTGGAAAGATCCCCTGGAGAAGGGAATGGCAACCCACTCCAGTATTCTTGCCTGGAGAATTCCATGGACAGGAGACTGGCAGGCTACAGTCCATGGGGTCACAAAGAGTTGGATACGACAGAGGGACTAACATTTTCACTTTCACTGGAGTAGTAAAGGGGAAACATCCCAAGAAGGATTTAAAGGTGGTTGGCTTGAGAAGAGAGATGTGAAGTTAGATTTAAAAAAAAAACAAACCACAAACCACTATCTTGATCAGAGCATAAACAAAATTGTTAAAAATCCTGCCTACATCAAAGTCTAACATTTAAAAATAGCTTTTCTTATTCAAAGGAAAACATGTCAGTTTCAGAAAAATACAGATAAAGAACCAGAAGAAACATCTTACTGTTACTGAGAGGAGATTACAATCAGTGTTCTCTAGCAACTCATTTCAATCTGGCCTGTGACGAGGTGATAAAAGGCAGTGGAGGCATTTTATTCATAACTGTGTATTTAACGTGGGCTCTTTTTTTTTTTTTTTTTTGGCTTCTTTGTAGCGGGCGGAATGGTTGTCAGGAGCCCCAGTCGATTCTTCCCTGCCCAATAATGTGTTCATTGTGGTGGTATTTCCTGGACAGCTGGGGTTGCTTAACTATGTAACAATAGCGAGATGAAGGAAACAGGCTTTCCAGTTGAATATTTTGATACAGGATGGGTTGAAAGAGGGCACCATATCCTGCAGCCCGGGTACTGCTGATTGAATGATGACCTAAACAGAAATTGCACCGGTAATAGCATCACCGTCGGAAGTGGAGGGTGGTTCGCCCAGTCCAAGGCCATCCTCAGAAGCCCGAGTGTGGACTTGGCGGGGATGCAGTGATCGCAGAGCAGTGTCACCTTTCAAGTGACAGGAACTAGACATTGGTGGTTGGTAGCCCCCCGGCCAGTCCCAAAGCTGACCTGCTCCAGTCCCCACCCACTGTTTAAAGACACACTCTCTCTTCTCATCCCACGAGACAGCGCTTGATGGTAATTTCATCTGAAAAGCCTCCATCATGGGGCTTTATTTTCACGAAGGCAAATAGTCTCAAGAAACTGAGAATAAAAATATCCAACATATTCCATCAGAAATGTCTGAGTCGCTTCTCCCAGCTCTGTCTGGACCAGAGCTAAACATTTATAAGGAGTAAGCCGTGCGGTTTTCAGTCCTTATGTTGTGTCTTCGTCATATGATTTGCATTCCTATAGGAAGCACTGCAAACTTGGAAAGAAAATGACTTTCTGATTGAATCATATATTTCAAACGAAGCTCTTTCATGAATAAAGAATATTAATTACTGTTTCCTGAGTGATCCCTAGGTGTTTTTTTTTTTTGAGTTGTGTGGTAACAGAAACATTGTGCATTCCACCCAAGGTCAGCATAGATTTAAAACCAGACATATGCTTTAAAAATTAATTCATGCTGGAATTGAGAACATGGAATTAATTAGGTGTCCAGAAGCATCCCGGTCTCACCTCACTCTTACTTTTGATCCAGGTCCCTTATTTCACCAATATTACATTCCCAGCCCTCAACTTCCAAAATGAAGGTGGGGGGCGGAGGGCGGGTAGGGGGGAGGAGCAGAGCTGAGTGCTCTTATCTGATCAGTTATCATGACAGGGTGTTTCTCAGGCCAGGCTTGTGTGAGCCAAGCCCCAAGCAGAGCAGTTACGTTGGCAAGAAGCAGGTGGCTCCCGTGTTGCTCTATGGATTGCCTCGGAGCCTTGGAACAGGATTCCTTTGTGGGAAGTAATCTACTTTAACCATATATTAATACATACACACACACACATACTCCGCCCCCACCCAAAGTATGATTTATTTGTTTTCAATTCGCTCCATGGAGATTTCCAACCCCCACCCCCACCCCACGAGGCTCTGTCCTGTTCTGTGGGCAGATCTGTTGGAATCAGATCCTGGTTTATGACCTACTGATTTCTAGGGGAGGGAGTGAGCAACGCAGAGTGAGGCAAGGCGGGGGGGGGGGGGACTTTGATCCTTCCAATAAGTCACACAGGCTCAGTCGGACAAGCGAAGAGAGCGTCATGTCCAGGAAGGCCGTCTCCTGCGTCGCAGCCCATTCCCAGGGGGAAGGTCAGGCCCGCTGCTGATGGCTCATGAGCACGCCAGGTGGGAGAGAGTGTTGCCTCCATTTATCCTGGGGCCTTATCACCACTGCAGAGACAGATATCCGGGTTTGAATGGGACACACTTATTTGGCAGGCTGGACCTCATACACGCCTTGTGGTTGTTCAGTTGCTAAGTCATGTCCAGCTCTTTTGCAACCCCATGGACTGTAACCCGCCAGACACTTGTTTTTAGGGCTGTGCTTAAAAAAGACTTGTGGTGCTGGAGAGTCCCTTGGACTGCCAGGAGATCAAACCAATCAATCCTAAAGGAAATCAACCCTGATTATTCATTGGAAGGAATGATGCTGAAGCGGAAGCTCCAATACTTTGGCCACCTGATGCGAAGAGCTGACTCATTGGAAGAGACCCTGATGCTGGGAAAGATTGAAGGCGGGAGGAGAAGGGGACAAAAGAGGATGAGATGGTTGGATGGCATCACCGACTCAGTGGACAGGAATTTGAGCAAGCTCCGGGAGATGGTCAAGGACGGGGAGGCTGCCATGCTGCAGTCCGTTGGGTTGCAGAGACACAGATGGACACGACTTATCAACAACAACGACAAAACCCCGAGTTTCAAGTGTAAACTCTTGATTTATGCCCAGTGAACAAGGCAGTCTGAACAAAGTAGCTCCAGAAGAAAAGGAGGAGCAATGCATTCTGCTCGGGCTCAGGGGTCTTTAGTTGGAATTGCTGGCCATATGTGTGGGTTATGGTTTCATATTTGAGACATGCCTAGTTTTAAATGAATCCAGAGTTCACGGAAAGGTAGACATGAGAGTCCATACTGATCTCAGCCCATGCGTCTGCCGTGAATTTTCCCAGTTTCCCCGAGATGATGGCAGTGAGCCTAGGAGGTGAGATTCTTCTTCCTCTGGAAGAGCCTGAGTGTGTATGTCTGTTTGTCCAGAGTTTACCCGCTAGTGACTGTTTCTGCCACTGGGGCCTGAGGAGCCGGGAGCTGAGTGTGGCAGTGCCTGGATGATGTCAGAGTTGCTCTGGAGTTTTTACCGTGAAAAATGCCCTTTGTACATCCAGACGGGACTCTTGTACACTGAATGCACCCCGTTCTTTAAGAACCACCACTGGGATGTCCCTGGAGCTCCAGTGGCTAAGACTCTGCCTCCCAGTGCAGGGCATGTGGGTTGGATCCGTGGTCTGGGAGCCAAGAGCCCACGTGCCTCATGGCCAAAAAAACCAGAACATAAAAGCAGAAGCAAAATGCGGTGACAGCTTAATGGTGGCGCTGGCAGTAAAGAAGCGCCTGTCAGTGCAGGAGACGTGAGAGACGCGGGTTTGATCCCCGGGTCGGGAAGATCCCCTGGAGGAGGGCATGGCAACCCACTCCAGTATTCTTGCCTGGAGGATCCCATGGCCAGAGGAGCCTGGTGGGCTGCAGTCCATGGGGTCGCACAGAGCCGGACACCACTGCAGCGACTTAGCACGTATTTGAAAGAAAACAGGAAACGTTGGTATTTGTTAACTATGGCACATCTGGGTGTGAGCTGGATTGGGTCCCCTTCTAGAATTTATATGTTGAAGCCCTACCCCCTCAGTACGGCTGCACTTTGAGACAGGGCCTTTAGAGAGGTTATTAAGTTAGAATGAGGGTTCTCAGATGGCCCCTAATCGAATAAGACTGGCGTCCGATATTATAAGAAGAGAGATTAGGACACAGATAGGCACAGAGGGAAGGCTGTGAAGACCCAGGGAGAAAACACCGCCTACAAGCCATGGAGGGAGAAGTCCTGACTTCAGACTTGGCCTTCAGAGCTGCGAGAAAGCACACTTGTGTGGTTTAAATCCCCTGGTCTGTGATCCTTTGTGACGGCGGCCGGAGCAGGTGGGTGCAGCACTGTTTCAAACGCCATCATGAACGTGTCAAGCTGTCTTGGTCGTCAAGGTCATTAAAACCATGGCAGCCGCTTGGACATCTGTGGACGTTTTCCCGTGCACTCTGACCTCCTTTGGGAAGCGTTTCTGCTTGTTTGTGCCCACCGTTTCCTGTGAGCAAAATAAATGTCTGTGTTGCTAGGGGTGTTGAGATTTTGCTTCAGAAGTAATGTTGCTGATTCTGTAACCCTTGGAGGGAGTGAGCTGACAGACCTGTGAAAGGTGTAGATGTCTCCTGGGGGACACGTACAGCTTTCCTGATGCCTGGGCCTGGGTCCCGATCTCACTGGACCTGGAGTGTGTCTGATGCTAAGAACTGATGGCTTCATAATTGAGGACTTCCGCTTTAGGGAAGGGAAGGCTGCATGGTACAGACTTCCCCTGCAGGCTTCCAGGGTCAGGGTCCAGGGCTGGGAAGAGGAGTCGGGGCAGGCCAGGAGGGTGAGAGAGGGCTCTCCAGGAGCAGGTGGGCTCTACAGGTGGACTGGGCAGTGGCTGGGCAATTTGGGGCCACTAAGTTTTCCTGGGGAGACATGCCCTGGAGTTTGGCTGGAGGCGGAAGCAGTTTCAGAGTTTGGGGGGGTCGGGGGTGGGGAGGCAGATTTGCTCAGCCTTTCTTAGAACTTAAGGAGGAGGGGGTTGGGTCTTGATGGAGGGATCTGGGGATAACCCTGACTTCTGGACTGGTGCCTTGTCCCTGGAGATTCAGATGAATGGGAGCCTGTTTTACCCCAGGCTGCCTGGAACGTTCGGTGCCCCCTCCCCGCTTGGAACTGAGTGAGAAGCTGTGGGTGTTGGCTCCTCTGCCTGCTTGCTCCCAAAGTCTGTTACCTCTTTACCTCCCGCCTCCCTCCCTAAGCAGAGCACAGTGATGTTCTCTGACTTGCTTTCCCAAAAGCCCTCTCATCCTGTCTCCTCTCCGCCCTAGCTTCCCCTCTAGCCTCCCTTTGCAAGTCGGAGGACCCCAGAGTGGGGTCAGCCGCACAACCCCGCCTTGGGTGCACTGGGTGCTTTTGGAGGGGGTGGGGGCAGGGGACACCCGGCGTGAGATCCAGGGCACAGGGGCTTTGGGGGATCAAATGGGATGAACTGTGCTGACATCTGTGAAGGGCCCCCCAGCTGAGCCTGGCCTTAGCCTTGGCCCTCTTGGGAGGAGCAGCCCAGGGCTGGTCTGGCTGAGCCTGGAGGCCCTGGGCTGCAGGAGGAAGGTGGTGGGGAGCTGGCTCCTTGGGGGTCTGGGTGGAAACGCTAGAACGGCTGGCTGGGGGTGGGCTGGCTGGGGGTGGGCCAGCCCACCCTGCTCGCTGTGCTGGGGTTTAAAGCCTGGGGTTAAAACCTCTTGTAGGCAGGAGGCGCCGCCGCCCCCCCTCCCCCCCCCCAACAAGGCTTTGGTCCTGGATTCGTCAATCAGTGTGAATTACCTTTTTACATCTTAATTGTAAGTGAGCTGGTAAACTGAAAGTGTGTTGTGAGCATGGCTTACAAAGACTGGCCACACCACTGCTCTCCCGGTCTTTATCATGAGTGAGACCCACTCTGGCCTGGCTGCAGGAGGTGGGCTAGTGCTGCCCTGCCCCACGCAGGCCTGGGGAGGGCGGTGTGAGCAGACTGCAGGCCCAGGTTCATCCCTTGGCTTCACTGCAGCCTGTGAATGCTGGGGAGCTGTGTGCTGGTGGCTTTCCTGGACTTCCACGTCAAGTGCTAAATCTCCTCGGGCATAAACTTTTGTAATGCCAGAGAGCAGTCTTCCTGAGAAGAAGGCCTTTGGTATGAACATTCTCCTGCCTTGTGTCACTTTAAAGAAAAAAATTTTTTTTGCACCCAGAAATGTCCAGTGACAGCTGTTGGTTCCTGGAGATTCCGGAACACTTTGGGTACAGAGAGGCAGTGTTTGCAGAGTGGCCACCTCTGTAGGCCCACTGCAGCCTCCCAGGCCTTCCCTGAATGTGCCATTTGAAAAGTGATGAAAACCACTCTTCTGAGAACTTCGGAAATGCCAGGTACTCAGAGCCACAGGATCCTTGAATTGACTCTAGTGGAGGTCTCATCAGTAGCCCCTCCTTTCTGAATTACTTCAGGTGTTGTATTTCTTCCTGGGTGTTCTAAGCACCTGGCCCAACAGCCTGCATTTCCTTCTCTTCCCCAGTGGCTCAGCGGTAAAGCATCTGCCTGCAAGGCAGGAGGCTTTCAGGAGGCTGTGGTTCGCTCCCTGAGTCAGGAAGATCCCCTGGAGATGGGAATGGCAACCCACTCCAGTATCCTTGCCTGGAGAATCCCAGGGACGGAGGAGCCTGGCGGACTACAGTCCAGGGGGTTGCAAAGAGCCGGACACGACTGAGCACAGAGCACGCACCCAGCGAGGGCCCAGGGCTGGGCAGGTGGCTCTGCTTGCAGCATCCCAGTGAACCGGCCGACCACCCCCATCCCCACCCCCATCCCGGGCTGGCTGGGAACTCCTGGGTGAATCTCCACCCACCCTGTTTTGCATAGTGGGTGTGACCAAGACTCAGGCCCGTGGCGTGGGCGGGGAAGGAGCATCACCTTCCCGGAAACCTCCAAGGAAAGCTTTCTCCAGGTAGCAGGCTTTCTCCCCTCTGAACCGCACAGTTCAGTTCAGTCCAGTCGCTCAGTCGTGTCCGACTCTTTGCGACCCCATGGACTGCAGCACGCCAGGCCTCCCTGTCCATCACCAACTCCCGGAGTTTACTCAGACTCAAGTCCATTGAGTCGGTGATGCCATCCAACCCTCTTATCCTCTGTCTCCCCCTTCTCCTCCCGCCTTCAATCTTTTCGAGCATCAGGGTCTTTTCCAATGACTCGGTTCTTCGCATCAGGTGGCCAAAGGATGGGAGCTTCAACTTCAGCATCAGTCCTTCTCTCCTCCCTAAAATGAAGCTTCTGCCTCGGGGACACCGCCCCCACCACCAGGCAGTCAGGCTCTGGGCAATCTCTCCTCCTCCCCCCTCCCCCGCCCAGTCGCGTTTGCCTGTTTTCCACCGAAGGAGGGGCAGCTTTTCTCAGGGGGCAGCCACCCCAGACCGCTGCAGCTGAGGCTTCTTGTGGCCAGGGGAAGAAATGACTCACCCTGTCCTCTGCGCCTTTCTAAACCGCTGGAGACTTCCTAGATACACTCGGAAGGGGCGGGGGCGCCCCGGTGTGTGGCCGAGTAAACCCGAGCATCCGAGAGGGGGCGGGGCCCGGCGAGTCAGCTGACCTCTGCTGGTGCTTGTGACATAACGCGGGTCCTGCTGCTCCCCCCGCCCCCAACTCAGCTGGAATCAGCCCCCTGGATCGATAGCATCAAGCCCTGGGCAGCATTTCTTCAGTAGAGCGCTGATCAAGGCTGGGATTTAAGAGAGAAAGCTGCCGGCCGTGGTCTTCTGGGGGGAGATGGTTGTGTCCATGGCACGTGGCAAGTGTCAGGTCAGAGAAAGTGACTGATACCTTGAAGAGGTGTGCACAGGTGTGTGTGTGTGTGTGTGTGTGTGTATAGGGAAGGACACAGACACCTGAGCCCGGGCTCCAGTAATGAGAGGAGCTGGCTGATTCTGCAGGATGTGGTGGGGAGGCTCCATACTTCCCAGTCCAGACTGGCAAGCGGTTAGACGTGTTGTGATGAAGGCTTGGATGCTGCAGCCCACACGCGTGTGCTCCAAGCCCTGGAGCCAGGACTTCACAGCCTGATCCTCAAATCTGCCCTGTGATTGTCCCCTTATGTCATCAGTGAGGCTGATGTGGAGGCCACATTCCCAAAGTCACACAGAATTTGCACCCCTCAGGAGTCTAGCACCCCAGCTGCTCTGCACTGCAGGGGTCTGCAGGGGGGTGGGTGGGGGGCCGTCCGGGCCTGGGGTGCAGGTGCTGAAGGGGCATTGGACTCTGCAGGTGATGGGACTCTCTGGAGGTCTGGGGCAGCATTGTGCCCCAAAAGTCTGTGATTGCAGCACAAAAGGTGGTTGCCTAAGAGTGGGCTAAGCCAGCGGCGTGGTGTGCCTGGCCTGCCTGCCCAGGGCACCCAGGGGAAGATGGTGAGGATGGGAAATACTTGGGGACGGGGCGGGCACTCCTTATTTGGGGGGGATATTGGGAGAGGCTGAGGACAGACAGACAGAAGATAGACTGTTGTTTCTGTGTCCCATTAAGTGGGCGATGATTGAGCAGTTTCATGGGCCGGCCTGGCCTGAGGTGAGCAGGCGATTGTGATAGACGTGCCAACTCTGAGCGGGGGAGAGAACGGTGTGGTCACGAGGCTGGAGAGCCAGCTGCTCTGACCACTGCCCTGCACACTTTCTGGGAGGCGTCCTCAGGGAGGCGGTCAGCTCTGATCACTAGCATGGGGAGGCGAGTGGGGGCCCAGGGCTGCAGTGGGGACCGCAGGACGTGGTGCCCAGCCTTGCCCGCTGTGTGATCGTCTGCACTGGGCCCAGGGCCCCGGCACTTGAGCTTGACCGAGAGCTTCTTGGAGATGTGGAGGGCTGGGTGAGGGCCATGTGCTGCCGGCCCATGAACACGCTGTGAGGCGCATCAGTCCAGCGGCTGGCGGTTGGGGTGAGCGTGGGCGGGGGCAGGGGGTCTCAGAGGCACCAGCGGGCTGGCAGGGTCATGGCTGGTGTAGACAGCGGGATGTCTCTCGGCCTTTGCTGCATTCAAGGGTCTGAAGGACTGGGGAGGAGAGGCTGTGTTGAAATAACGACTGGTGGCAGTTCTAGGAGAGGATGGCCAACCTGGAGGCTTCGGGAAGAGAATGTTCGAGGCCGGGATAGTAGGATGGCATTAGCTCAGCGTGTGGCCGTGTGGGAGGAGGCCCAGGAGGCCAGTGAAGGACAGGAGACCCCTAGAGGGCAAGAGGCAGGGGTGCCCTGGATGGACCGAGGACTTCCCCGGCCGCCTCCCTGCTGTGGAGTGGAGGAGGGACCCAGGCATGGTACCCAACCCCCCGCGCTGTGCCCCCTTGTGGCCGAGCCAGCTGGTCGTGGCTACAGTGGTTATCGGACTTTGTCATTTAGAGGCTTCTCGGCCACTTTTGACCCACCCACTGTGGTGCTGGCGGGTGGAACCTCCTTTTCCAAATTTAGAAAGTTTTGTGCGGGTCCGTCACCAGGCAGGTTCACAGTTCAGCAGCAGTCCTAGGGGGACAGAGACGACAGGAGGGGGAGACTCAGTCCAGATTTTGGGGCCTGTAGATCGCCTGCCCACAGCTGATTTATCCATCATTCCCGCTTTGGTCCTTCTCTTTTCATGGAAGGTTCCAGGGCAGGTGGTGATTGTTTTTAAAGGAGACACGCCTCGCACAACTTCATAACCAGGTAAAGAAGCTGAGAGCCCGCCGGAGTCATCTGGGCCAAGACCTGCAGCCCTGTGTTCCCCAGTGCCCCTCCGCACCCCTCAGCTTTCTGCTCCAGGAACCCCCTCACCCCTGCTCTTTGCAGGCTGGGTGCTGATGGCCAGGGTGTGGCGAGCAGATGCGAAGATGTGGACGTTTTATTCCGTCTTACTGTGTTGGAACTGATCCTGGTGGCCCACTTCTCTCCTGTCCCCAGAGCTCTTATGCAAATTGTTATCTACCTAGTGGAGGGTGGCTGCTGTCACCAGCCATTGTGGGGCATTTATCCTCCCAGCCTGGGAACCAGGGAGCTGGTGACACCTTGGCCAATGAAGGCAGGAGGCTGATCACATGTCTTTCATTGCAGATTTGGGGTAGGGGGGTGGATTTGAGCTTCAAACAGGCATCTCAAACATGCTGTTTTCAGCATTCGGAGAAAAACATATCAAACCTTTACGTCCCCGGGCACAGATGAAAGATTTCCAGATATCTCTGCAGCCGGGTGCCATATGAGCTGCAGTCATGACAACTCTTGTTCAAATAGGCTTTTTCTCCATAAAGGTGAGCTTTGTCACCATGCTGATAATTCCCAGGGTACTGTTTGTGCCCTCGACTTTTAGTTTCACAGGAGTTCTGGATTTTACGACTCTGGGATGGGGGTCTGTGGGTCCAAAGAGCAGCTTGGAAAACACCCAGCCATTGTCACACGCGCGCTCAGGTGGCTGGTCTTTGCCGGTTCCTGGCGTTGGTTTCCACTGCAGAGGCTGTTGGGAGGGTCCCTACAGACTCTCGCTGGGGTTTTGCTTGCCATGTCAGTAGGACCGCCCCGTCGGGCAGATGTTATTATGAGGGGGTCCCTCCGGTGGGGTCCTGCAGTGCAAGATGTTAGCAGGTGGGCTCAGCCCCTCTGCCCTCGCAGGCTGGGAGGGTTAGGTCATCTGCGGGAGTTGCCTGGGTTTGCTCCACGCACATTCCAGGGCTGCTTCGCAGCTGTTCAAGGAACAGGTGCTCCGTTGTGTGTTGGCCTTGATTAAATCCTTCTGACTCCTTGGCTGAACTGCCGCCGAAAGCCAGAGGCTGCATGGAAGAAAGGGGAGCTTCCTTGCTGGGAGCCCCACGGTGGCCGTGGGTGGGAGCCGCTGTGGTTGTCACTCCAGTGGGGGTTGGTATTTGTTTCCATAAAGTGACAGTTCATAGGCTTGGCTTTCATTCTAGCCTAAGTCTCTTTTGCCTGACACTTAGCAAGACCATGAAGACGTCTGTGACACATTCCTGTATTGGAGAGTGAGGACCTAACTCCTCCCTGACACGGGCATATTTCTGAAATCAAAAGCTGCTCGTCACCAGCCTGCTTAACTGGACGTGTGATTTCCACTGCACTTTAGACTTTCCTGGGGGCTCCTGTCCCAGCTGTGTGCAGGGCCCTCTGCTCCTCTGCTGTGGCCTCAGGCAGGTGGCTTCCCATGGAGTGAGCTGCTTTATCTGTGAAATGGGTCAAAGGTCCGTCTAGTCAAGGCTATGGTTTTTCCAGTAGTCATGTATGGATGTGAGAGTTGGGCTATAAAGAAAGCTGAATGCCGAAGAATTGATGCTTTTGAACTGTGGTGTTGGAGAAGACTTGAGAGTCCCTTGGACTGCAAGGAGATCCAACCAGTCTATCCTAAGGGAGATCAGTTCTGGGTGCTCATTGGAAGGACTGATGCTGAAGCTGAAACTCCAATACTTTGGCCACTTGATGCGAAGAGCTGACTCATTGGAAAAGACCCTGATGCTGGGAAAGATTGAGGGCGGGAGGAGAAGGGGACAACAGAGGATGAGATGGTTGGATGGCATCACCGACTCAATGGACATGAGATTGAGCAAGCTCTGGGAGTTGGTGATGGACAGGAAAGTCAGGCGTGCTGCAGTCCATGGGGTCGCAAAGAGTCGGACACAACGGAGTGACTGAACTGACTGAAGATCTCTTCCAGCCCTCGCTTGCTGTAATTTAACCAGTGGTTCCCATTTGCAAAGAATGGAATGATGGTCACCCTGAGCTAGTTCAGGGGGGGACCGTGTGACCAGGTATCTCCCACCCTGGATCTGTGGCCCGTCCAGGCTACACACAGTCTCTGCAGGAGCTCATGGCGGGAGCGGAGATCCCACGTGTGCTCAGGTACCTATTCTCTCCACACCTAGGCCGTGCTGGAATGCACTCCTGGGTCCAAATCTTCAAGCATCTTGCTTAAGACATTTTCTGATTAAACACAATACCACACTGCTTTGGATTTTAAGTAATTAAGATAGGTGAAACCTCATGTTTTTCCTTTCCAGCATTTTAATCACATTCCTGATACTTACTCATTTAAACCAATCGTAAGTGATAATGTGTCTATCACAGATGGCCTCCTCTGTAACTGCTGCTGTTCTTTGCATTTTGGGAGAGACATGCTGGAAATAATTGCTTCTCTTTCTATAGAGAGGCTGTCTAGAGCCTTTCTTGATTACATGCAGAAGCAGGCGGGACTGGTTGAATAAGTAAAACGGTAAAATGAAAAGTCAAGAAGACCGGGAATCCCTTGTTTCCTTTCCACGTGAGTGTGTCTGGCCTGTGCCTTTGGACTTGTGGTTTCCCACCTAGGGCGTTGTGCTCCCAGGAGATGTTTGCCAGTATCTGCTAACTGCAGGGGTGGTGTGTGTGTGTTTGTGTGTGTGTGTGTTGCTACCAGCATCTAGTGGGTAGAGGCCAGCAATGCCGCTAAACAAACATTCTACAATGCACAGGACGGCCCCCACCAAGAAGGAACCAGCCCAGGATGCCCAGAGCACCATGGTGGATGCACCCTTCTCTGGATGAAAGCCACATACCACTTCCCTTTTGGAAACCTTGAGTGTTTCAGGTAGAAATACTAGTGTTCTGCCTTTCTCTTACCCACCTGCTTCTTAACTCAAGTAACACTTTCCCCTGGTCCACTGACTGTCAGGGTGGCCATTTGTGATTCGTCTCGAACACAAACTCCTCTGTGAGTCAAGTGTGAGCACCCTCGCGCAAGCGTGGTACCGACTGCCAGCATCTTATCAGTCAACAGTCAGCTGAAATCTGCAGGAAGGTCCCCGGATAAACCCTGGCTGCAGGGACACTCTGGGGGTGGCTCTCCCACCCTCCTCTGCCCTGGCCCACCCGCAGGGGCACCCAGCTCTCTGGCTTCCATGTGGGCAGAACTGCCCGATTCTCAGATCTGAGGATGCCTTCAGACAGGCAGCGGACTGAGAAACGCTTTCTTCTGTGGTCAAACCAGGCTCGGTGATGATCGGTAGTGGTGACCTGGTTCCTCACTCTCAGGCCTGGAGCTTGGTTGTCTTGCCCATTGCAGTTACGCCATGGGGGCTTCCTGTTAAAACTGAGGGGTGTGGCGCACAGGCCTCGGAAGTCTGTGCGTCCAGGCATGCCACGTGGTCCCGTCACTAGGCTGGCAGTGACTGCACCATTGTTGGTCCTTGAGGGAAGATGCTGCCAAGCTACTTGGAGGCCCCCTGTGGTCTTTATCCTGCTGGATCAGAACGTCCTTGCCTCAGGGACTGAGCACAAGCTTCCTCCTTCTGTGACTCGAAGGTCTCTCCCTCGAGTCCCACTTTGACCTGCAGTTTCAAAAACGAGGGACAGCGAGGTCCCTGATGAGGTCAGTCCCGGCAGGGTAATGGCAGGGGCTGAGCATCTCAGCAGATCCTAGGTCTAGATCCTGCTCTCCTCCATCTGACTTGAGTCTCTGGCCGAAAGAGATTGCCAGGGAATTATTCAGGAAAACACGCATCTCTTTTTCTGCTTCCTGTATGTATTGGTCAGCCTGCTGTGAGAAAAGAGCCCGTCACAGGCCCCGTGACAGCGGCGAGGGCTCTTTGTCGGTTCTTGGGGGGGTGGGCGTGCAGAGGCCAGGACAAGGCCAGTGGGGGCTGGGCGGTTTCTGTGGTCCACAGATGGGGCTCTGCCAAGATGCTGTAAACGTGGTAACTGGCTGGCATGTTCTGTTATTTGGAAAGGCAGCTCGTGGAGCAGATGGCTCTGCGGTCTACCAGGGGCTTCCTTTTAAACACGGCTGATCAGCTCTAGGAAGGCTTGCGAGAAAGCATTTTCACGCAGGGATGTTTCATTTGTAGGCAGCTAGACATGGCCTGGGACCGGAATGTCACAGGAGGGTGGTCGAAGGACCTTTATCAGCTTGGGGCTGGGAGAGCGACATCAGCTGCCAGGGGTGATGAATGGGGGGCTGGGGGCGTAGATAGGGCCGGCCACCTCTCCCAGACCCCCACTGCAGTCCCTCCCTCTCTGACACCGGCATCTCTGCAGTATCAGGGCTTTGCCTACTGCTTGGTTTTGATGTGGCAGTAAGATCAACCCCAGTCTCTCTTTTTTTTTAAAGCCCAAATGGTGATACAGATATACTCCATGGCTGGAAAAAATTCAAGAAATAATGGCCTAGAGGGGCTGCTTTAAAAAGCAACAGGAAGATGAAAGCGCCATGCCCACCTGAACACGTATAGTATAATTATTTTTATTTTTCAAAGGCAGGTCTGGCTGTGAGAAAGAGGATTTAGATTCTGGAGTGGCAGGTTCTGGCTGAGCCTCGGAAGAGCCCATGTGTCCAGGGCAGTAGGGAGAAGCCATTCTTCCAGGTTTTCCGGTGCAGGCCATTGGGCCTCACGTGGAATCGCTATAACTGCGTGGAAAACGGTGCTGCCGGTGAGGCTGAAAGCACCGAAAGATGGTGAACCCGCCGGGCGGCCGGAGTAGAAACAGCTCGCTCCTTCAGTGTCATCTAAGGCAGATCAGATGGAATCTTCTACTCTGCAGCCTGCAGCCTCCCACAGCAAAGTGCAAAACCCGGGCTGGATTTCAGACAATCATAGAGGGACTGGAAGGACCCTGACAGTCCAGTGTTGCTGTTGTTTAGTCCTGAAGTCGTGTCTGTCTCTGTGTGAACCCCTGGACTGGAGCCCACCAGGCCCCTCTGTCCAGTAGGATTTCCCAGGTAAGAATAGTGGAGTGGGTTGCCATTTCCTTCTCTGGGGGATCTCCCTGACCCAGGGCTCGAACCCATGTTTCCTGTCTTGGCGGGTTGGATCCTTGACTGCTGAGCTACCAGGGAAACCCAACTGCACAGTATTCACGTTCTAAAGAAATGCTGGCGACCCCCGCCCCCACTGTTGGGCTTTTATGAATGCCCCAGATACCAAGATATAGTTTATATCTTAATTATGGGCCAGCTGATTTCATGTTAAAATTCATCTCAATGTTTTGAAGTTGTCATGGTGAGAACAGACCCCAGGCTAAGCTCAGGTCTTGGATTCTGGTCCTAACAGAGATCAGGTCTCTCTGCATTGCTGAGTTTTCGTTTCTCTGCTTGCAGATCCAGTGGGCCTTTAGGTCTCGACAGCTGTAAGATTGGAGGCTTTAGCTGTCTCTTCGGGTGCTCGTCCGTTACAGGGCACCTGTACCGTCCTTTCAGCCTCCTGTCTGTGTGTGTTCCATCACTTGGCCTTGAGATCTGCAGCCTTTTTCATGGGTTTGTGAATTCTGGAGATCAGAGACCTGGCCTCCTCACTGCGGAGTGCCACAGTGGATACTCAATATATATATTTGATGAATAAATTCAACAAATGGAGCAGTGAATAAACGAAGACTTGCTGACAGGTTGTGAATCATCTGTGTTCAGTTCAGTTGCTCAGTCGTGTCCGACTTTTGGCGACCCCATGAATCGCAGCACGCCACGCCTCCCTGTCCATCACCATCTCCCAGAGTTCACTCAGACTCACGTCCATCGAGTCCTTGATGCCATCCAGCCATCTCATCCTCTGTTGTCCCCT
Source organism: Capra hircus (assembly GCF_001704415.2). Taxonomy (NCBI): domain Eukaryota; kingdom Metazoa; phylum Chordata; class Mammalia; order Artiodactyla; family Bovidae; genus Capra; species Capra hircus. The sequence goes on along the minus strand of NC_030810.1, from coordinate 5,575,198 downwards.
TCTCCTCCTGCCCCCAGTCCCTCCCAGCATCAGGGCCTTTTCCAATGAGTCAACTCTTCGCATGAGGTGGCCAAAGTACTGGAGTTTCAGCTTTAGCATCATTCCGTCCAAAGAAATCCCAGGGTTGATCTCCTTCAGAATGGACTGGTTGGATCTCCTTGCAGTCCAAGGGACTCTCAAGAGTCTTCTCCAACACCACAGTTCAAAAGCATCAATTCTTCGGCGCTCAGCCTTCTTCACAGTCCAACTCTCACATCCATACATGACCACAGGAAAAACCATAGCCTTGACTAGATGGACCTTAGTCGGCAAAGTAATGTCTCTGCTTTTGAATATACTATCTAGGTTGGTCATAACTTTTCTTCCAAGGAGTAAGCATCTTTTAATTTCATGGCTGCAATCACCATCTGCAGTGATTTTGGAGCCCCCCAAAATAAAGTCTGACACTGTTTCCACTGTTTCCCCAAATTTGGGCTTCCCTTGTGGCTCAGCTGATAAAGAATCCTCCTGCAATGTGGGAGACCTGGGTTTGATCCCTGGGTTGGGAAGATCCTGTGGAGAGGGGAAAGGCTACCCACTCCAGTATTTTTTAAGTTTTTAAAAATTTTTTAAATTTATGTTTAATTGGAGGGTAATTGCTTTACAATATCACATTGGCTTCTGCTATAAAACCACATGAACCAGCCACAGGTACACGTATGTCCCCTCCCTCCTGGTCCTCCCCCCACCACACCCCCCGTCTGTGCTGTCACGGGGCCCACCGTTGTCACGGACCCCCCCCCATCTGTGCTGTCAAGGGCCCCGTGTCGCCCCTGTGCTGTGCCATGGCTCCTCACTGGCTGTTTACGCCTGGCCCTGCACGTATATCAGCGCTGCGCTCTCAGTCCATCCCGCCCTCTCCTTCTCCACCTGCGTCCACAGTCAGCTCTCTGTGTCTCTCTTCTGCCCTGCAGATGGGTTCATCAGTGTCATTTTTCTAGATTCTATGCATGTGCATTAATATACAAAATTTATTTTTCTCTTTCAACTTACTCAGTGTAACAGTCTCTAGGTTCATATTTTATGAGTTGGGACAAATATATAATGATACATATCTATCATTCAGGGTACAGGGTATTTTCAGGGCCCTTAAAATCCTCTATACCATAAAGTATCTTTTAAAAACTAAACTCAACTAACTTTTATCTCATCAAGTCCAAAGATCTCATTTCACTGAGGTAAAATTCAGATTTCCTAGGTTATAACCTCCTTTGTAAGAGACCCCGATTCATCTTTATGGCATTTTCCCTGCCATAAACAACAGTAGGTGCCCCATAATTATTCGAGAGACTAAAGAAGGGAAATCAGCATTTGCAAACAGCTGTCTAATCCCACAGCCACACCTGGCCTGGCCTCCAGCACTTTTCTTAAAAACCACCTCTCTGCAGTCTTGGCATTTTCAGGCCTAGAGAAGGCTGTAGAAAAGCATCCAGTTTGATGAGACATTTTCTTTCTGAAACTTTTAAACAAGCGAACTAGAGAGATCTATGTTCAGGACATCATGAAGAACTAATACGTGGATCAAGTCCATTGACTGTGGTGCTGTGTTGGATAATACGGAGAACCAGTATCTAGAAAGCCAAGAAGTAGCTGGTCGGGCAGAGATGGCAAATACTTTACTTAGTGCTTACACAGAATGCCTGCACGTACGTCTTAGCTAATTCAGTCCTCACAAGAATGCTGAGAGTTTACGTACTGGGTTTTTTGTTTGTTCCCTTTTCCATCCTTACTTAACAGGTGTAAAAACCAAAAACCGACCCCTGAGCTCACAGAGCTGGGACAGGCCAGCCTTTTTCCTCCTCCTCTTCCTTACTGTGTCCTCTTGCCTCTGACCCCAGACAGCAAATGCCTGCCTGTTGGGAGGTTTCCCTCCACGTTGGGAAAATACTCCAAAATATTAATTAGGAGTGAAATTGCGGGTCCTTTGTTTGGAAGGCTCTGGTGTGACCTGCAGTCCCATCGCCTGCCTGATGCCTTCCTGGGCCCTTACTAGGAATGCATTATTGCTCTTCTAAAGTTAGGACCAGTACCTAAGATACTCTGCTTTTTAAAACAAGCCTCTTGAGTCGTATCTTCTTTAAACCACCTTGATGAGGACAGGGTTTCGTAAAAATCCTCAGTAGGTTACAGAGGGCTCATATTTTGTTTTCTTTGGCAAAACAAGCCCTCACCACCCCCTCCCCTACTCATCTGCGCCCCGCCCCCCACCCGACCCCAGGCTCCAGTCCGTGAGGCGGCGATCCACCCCGGCGCTTGGGCCCGACCGCCGATCCGCGCGCCCGCCGCCGCCGCCGCCGCCGCGCTCCCGGCACTAGGCGGCCGGGCTGGGCGCGCGGCCCGCCGTCCCTGCTGGTCCGCCGCCCCCCCGCCCGCCCCGCCCCGCCCCGGCGCGTATTTCCATTTTAAACCGCCGCCCCTCGCCCGCGGCCGGCGCAGCTGCCCGCGCGTCCCGAACCCAGGGAGTGGCGGAGGCTGCGGACTCTGCAGACAAGGCCGGAGGATGCGAGCGGGCACCGCGCCGTAGACAATGAAGCCGCGGGCGCCGCCGCCCGCCCCGGGCCCCGCGCGCCGCGACCGCACCTGCCGGCGAGCCCGGCCCCGCGCCTGATCGCCCGCCGGCTCCCGCCAGCCCATGGCTCGGCGCCCCGGGCCCGGACCCCCGCACTCGGGCCGCGCGGCGCAGGGGCTGGCGGGCACCAGGAGCACCGTTCCCGCAGCCTGAGCGCGCTCCGCCCCGCCTCGCGGCGAGCGGGGGGGCGTGGACCCTCTCCGGGCGTGCCCGCCCTCCCCGCCTCGCCCGGCGACCGGGCCCCGACCGGCGCGGCCCGGAGCCCCGCGGCGCGCTGGATACGGCGGAGCCCTGGCGGGCGGCCGCGGCCCGGGGCGACATGTACCTGCTGGACGGCAGCGGCGAACCCGCGTCTCCGCCCGCGGACGCGATGCCGCGCGGGCCGCCCCCCAGGAAGACCGTCTACCGCATCTCCGTGACCATGGTCAGAAAGGAGCAGCTGGGCGCGCCGGGCCCCGGCGGCCCCGACCCGCGTCCGACTTGGAGGCCCCGGCCCGCGCGCTCCCCGGACGCGCCCGGGCGACTCGTGGAGGAGGCGGCGGGCGCTGAGGACCCGGAGGACCGCCGGCCGCCGCGCACCTGGGACTTCCGCACCTTCCGCACCCGCAGCACCGGGCAGCTGGAACTCGGGCGGCTCCGGCCTTGCGCACGCGGCCCGGAGCCCGAGGACCGGACCGGCAGGCCCCAGGCCATGGAGGAGGAGGTGGAGGAGGGGTCGGGCTCGCCCGCGCCGGGCAGTCCGGACGTGGAGGGGGCCCGGGCCGCGCCCCTGCGGCGGAGCCTCAGCTTCAGGCACTGGAGCCGACCCGAGGCGCCGCGGGGTAGGACCCTGGGCCGCGGGAGGCGCTACAGCAGCTCCGGGAGCCTGGCCTGGGCCCCGGGCGGGGAGGAGGTGGCCGACCCCGAGGCCGCCCTGGAGCCCGCGGCCTCGGGGCAGCCCGCCTCGGAGAAGCGCAACACCCTGGACGTGGGTGAAGTGCTCAGCAAGAACGACGCGCTCTCGGACCTGGAGCGCTGGGAGCGCAGCAAAAGCAAGAACCGCACGCTGGACAACAGCGACCTGCAGCGGCTGGAGCGCGCGCGGGCGGCGGCGGCGGCCGCGGGACACGGCACGGCTTCGGAGCACCGGCTGCTGCGCTTCTTCAGCGGCATCTTCGCGCGCAAGGACGGCGCGCCCGGCGGCGGGCCTTCTCCGCGGAGCGGCGCGTCGCGGTCGCGCGGCTACTTCAGCAGCCTGCGGCGGGCCCCGGCCGACGCGCACTCGTCCAGCGCGGAGAGCATCGACGGGTCCCCCCGCAGAGGTGGGCAGCGCGGCCCGGGGAGGGGAGGGCCTGAGTGGGGTCGGGGTCTCCGCAGGCGGCCTGCCTGGTAGAACACGCCGGGGCTTGGTCAGGAGTGATCAGGGACCGACCCTCCCGGGTCACTGACGGCAGGTGGCCGTGCAAGGAGTGGACTCCGGTACTGCGGGTCTGGAAGTTCTTGCCCCTGCTCCCGGCCGCGTGTGCTGGTGCCCCTCAGGGCCTGTCACTGAGGCCACTGTGAGCCTGTCTGCGGAGACATCACCTTGCCCAGCGGTGTCTTTCCCCCGCAGTTGCTGGCGCAGCCCTCTTTCTCCATAAGCTCGGGCTGCCTGTGATACCTGTGGGCTGCCCCAGGGACCCCGGCTTGGCCCCTGAAGCCACCACGCAGGTGATGCTGCCTGGCTGGGAGAGGCGGCTTCCTCCCTGGTTAATTTCTTCCTCCCGCGTCCCAAGCTGGTCTCTGCAGACGCCACCGTCTGCGAATGCTGCTGTGTGGCCTCGCTCACCTATTGCCCTGCTGGTTAAGAGGGTTCACTCCAGTGGTCAGAGCTGGGTCTCTGCCCACGGCCTCCCTGCCAAGTGGTGTCACGTGGTGAGAGCGCTTCCGAGCCCCGACTCTTAATTCCTGGGAATGTATGCTAGCATTCAGGCAGGAAAACCACAGCCCCGCAACATATCCTGAAATCTCAGTTCTCTGTTCTGCCAAAGGGCTTGCAGAGAAGGTTCTGGAGGCAGATGTAATACTCCCTTGGAAGAACCAACTGACCTTCTGGTACTTGTTTGGGAGTCAGAATTCTCCAGAAACAGCAAAACTCTGCGTGCCTGGGCAGCACCCTAAAGGGAAGAGGCCAGGTGCAGGGGGATGGCTGGATTGTTGCACCCTTCTCACCGGGGAGGGCTGTGAGCAATGTCTGAGAATATTGGTCGGGTGCATTTTCCACCACCGAGAAATCATTAGTAACGTCCTTTCTGCTAATTACCAAACTCTGCCGTCAGTAGAGATGGAGGTGGGTGAAGCACTGTAGTGTGGATTTTTAATTAGAGGTTCTCAACTGCTAACTCACCACCCCTGGAGACAGTGTTCCTCCTTAGTGGACTTCACAGGTTAGCTGGCTGCCAAGCCCTATATTAAAACCAGCCGACACAAAGAAACCACTGCCCTCACTGAAGTTCTTTTTAGGGTAAACTGAACACAGGCGATGTCATGTTCCCATCCGCTCCGGTTCATCCTCAGGTGACAGAGGATGTTTGGAACCAGGCAGTCAAATGTGCGGTGTGTTAAAATCTGAATTTTTTGATTAATGAGGACATAGCAGTTCTCTGTAGTTCTCTGTAGTTAACTTGCTGCACACACCTTTTGTTTTAACCTGCCCTGGAATTTTTTAGAAGACACCACATTTGACTTCCACCATTTTCCCATCCCTTCCCACATACCCTTAAAATATTAAAAACGACACAAGTTATTGCCCTCATTGAAAGCTGAGACCCTTGGTTTGTAGTAAGTTACCGCTGCCATCACTTGTGTTCTGGGGGGGAAGTTCTGCTCTGCAGGCAGCTCTTCCTCTATGATAGCAGGCTTGCATCTTTGTTCTCACAGTCTTTGTAGAAAATAGTAATTAGCTGCCTGAGTTGCAGACAAGTACACCAGCAGTGGGGGGCGTGGAGCTGGCCCACACACCACTGAGGAGGCAAGTGCTTCGTCGTGGCTATGCAGGCAAGTTAGAAGCTGGTCAAATGGATTGATAGTCGGTTTGGAGTAGTAAAGATGTGAAGTGTATCGGGAATTTTTTCTCTCTCTAGGGCAGTATATAAAATATAGTAATAATTAAAATCACACTTGGTTGCTTTATCCCTGTGGCCCTTCCTTCTCAGGGTGGAATTACTTTCATCTAAGAGTAACCCTCTAGCATTGTGGGTTGTGTGGGAAAACAAATGTTCACGAACTAGATTAGAGGACACGCAGTCAGAACTCTAGGGCCTTATTTCACAGTTCTAGGTAATCACAGAACTACTTCCTTCGCCTGTCTTTTGGCAAACAGGCTTGAAGCGTAAGTGTCCTCAGGATTTTTGTAAGGCCTGTGTCTAATTCCAAGGAAAAGGTGCAGCCCCACAGCTTTTTGCTGTTCTCATTTTATCATACTTGCTTCCTGTGGCGTAGATTATGCAACATTTAGGTGCTGTTTAAATGAGGTTTTGAATTTTGGGCAGAATCCTCTCTCGGGTAGCGTTCCTGCGCCATGGAGCCCCAGGTTCAGTCTTCCCTGTGAATGTCTGTAGCGCCTTAAACTACGGAGCCAGATGGCTTTGCCAGATCTGGAAGATGAGGATTTCAGGAAGGTCAAGTAGTGTGGTGTGGTGTGGCAGAACACGGCTTGTGAGGTCGGGCAGCACCCTGTAATCAGACACTCTCAAAGTGCAGCAAAGCTGGAGATGTTCACGCTCGGCATGATAAATATGCTTTGTCACCGAGAGGCTGCTAAACGTTTGTGAGTCAGGCTTCCATCTTCAGAACTGTTTGGATATCAGAGTTACAGGTAAGCTGTTGCAGACCTGTGATGTGATGTGTTTGAAGAGGAGCAGTCACTAGCTTTAAATCTCAGCCACTTTGTGTCAGACTTTGACGTCCTTTCAAGTGTAAAGGGCCTTAGAGGAGATTTGTCGTGGGGGGCAAGTTTTCCTTTTGTTACACACTTCCAGCTGTTAAATTTTTTTTAATTTGGCCATGCCATTTCTGACCAGGGATCAGACCCCTGCCCCCTGCATCGGAAGTGCAGCGTCTTAACCCCTGGACTGCCTAGGAAATCCCTCAGCTGTTAAGTTTTTGAACTGACTCTTGGAAAAGAACTTTGAAAGATTACCTGATTATTATGTAACTGGCCTCTTAGAGTTAATTGGCTTAGTCTTGGACCAGGTACCTTTGTAAGATGGTTAGAGTCTGATTTTAAGAATGCACACAGGTTCATACATCACATTGCTATGGATTTCTTATAACCTTACCTCAAGGCTTTAGGGTTAAAGAGTTTTGAGTTTGAGCAAGCTCCAGGAGTTGGTGATGGATAGGGAAGCCTGGTGTGCTGTAGTCCATGGGGTCCTCAAAGAGTCAGACACGACTGAGCAACTGAACTGAACTGAGGGTTAAAGATTAAAAGCTCCTACTGGTATGGGGTGATTTCTCATAGTTTTTAATCCCTAATGGTTTTGTCCATTGAGGAGGCTCTTCCCCTTTCTCCCCAGTGATGTGTATCCTTCGCCTCCCAGGGTTCCAGGGCTGTTGTCCTCGGATTCCTAGCTGTTAGGAAGCCCTGGAATGTTTCAGGGGCTTCCCTGGTGGCGCAGTGGTAAAGAACCTGCCTATTAATGCAGGAACCACAGGAGATGCGGGTTCGACACCCGGGTCAGGACAATCCCCTGGAGGAAGAAATGTCAACCCGCTCCAGTATTCTTGCCTGGAGAATCCCATAGACAGAGGAGCCCAGCGGGCTACATACAGTCCATGGGGTTGAAAAGAATCAGAGATGACTGAGGACTGAACACCGACAGCAACAAAGAATGTTTCAGAGAGGCCTTATGTCAGATCAAGGGCAGTTTTCTGTTACTCAATATGCATGTAACGGGGCAGAGTATGTTGACACCAGTATAATTTAATACAAGGAAAGCTCAAATGATGAATGATTCATTAGGCTGTCGGGTGTCACTCGCTGGCGCTGGCCTGGCCAGCCTGCAGATACTCTTTGGGACCAGCTGTGGGCAATGGCAGGCCAGGGTCACACGTGTTTTCGGCGTGTTCTTTTGCTGTCTGGGAGGATTGATTACAGCAATAAAGTGATTCATTGATAGCCCCGACTGAGATTAGCTCTTTAAATTAGTCATTTACAACTGATTTTTGACAACATGTTTTGATGAGTGGCTTTGCTGTTTAATTTTTGATTCTCTTTAATTTTCATCATTCAATTTGTGTAGGCAGAGAGACTGTTCTATAGTTTTTTTTTTTTAAACTTCAGTGGAGAGGTGAAGCAATAATGAAATGAAATAACTGAAATAACCTGATACATTTTTGGGGTACCTTTTTAAAGTTTGTTTCTAATTGGAGGATAACTGCTTTCCAGCATTGTGTTGGTTTTTGCTGTACATCAGCCGTGAATCAGCCATAGATATACACCTGTTCCCTCCCTCTTGAACCTCCCTCCTAGCCCGCTCCCCATCCCTTCCCTCTGGGTTGTTACAGAGCACCTGATTTGAGCTCCCTGTGTCAGAGAGCAAATCCCCACTGGCTGTTTCACTATGGTGATGTATATGTTTCCATGCTACACTTTGAAACTTGATTTGTTGCTGAGAAGGACTTTCAGGGCTTTAAAGAAAGAGTGTCACTCGAAGTTTCTCGTTTGAGACATTTTGAACTAATTACATACTCAACAGTTTGGAATTCACTTTTTTTTTTAAGTTAATTATTCCAGGTACACATTTAGGAAAATCCCCATTGTTTTATTTATAAGGTTGACGACTCGTTTTCCTGGAGACGGAACAGCCCACCTGGGACGCAGAGCCTCACTGGGCAGCGAGAGACGCTGTGTGTGCGCCTGAGATTTGGGCTGTGTCTTGCCATGTTAATTTTCCCTAGTTGGAGCCCACTTTTCATCCTAGTCACCTGTCAGCGTCTCTGTTAATCTCAACCTGGCCTTGGAATATCCTGTCCCCAAAGGAATGTTTGAAAGTGCCTCTGCTGAAGAATCCTCCAGTTTTAACATGGGCCCAGTGCAGCCATCTGGGTGGTTATACAGTTTAAAATGTTTGGAAGTATAAGACGCAGCTATAAAGCACTGGTACCGCTTTGTATTTTGGGCTGTTTTCTGTTTCTGTTGCATTAAGAGGCATTTGGGTTTCTGTCGTGTACTCTGCAAGAGAGCTGGGGCTTCCTAGGGCACAGTTCCTGACTTCCAAGGTCCGTGGCTGTTGGGGAAGATGGTGAATCCTGTGAAGCACAGCTTCATGGGTACTTTGGGGAAGATATGACTGCATTTCTCTGCACAGCAGACCTCCATTGGAGCACTGACCCTAACATGTTACAGTAAGGTCTGATTATCAAAAAGTGTGAAAAAGTGTTAGTCACTCAGCCGTGTCCAACTCTTTGCGACCCATGGACTCTAGCCCACCAGGCTGCTCTGTCCATGGGATTCTCCAGGCATGAATACTGAGGTGGGTTGCCATGCCCTTCTACCGGGGATCTTCCCGACCCAGGGATCAAACCTGAATCTCCCACATTGCAGGCAGATTCTTTGGTGTCTAAACCCTAGTCCTAGTGTGTCAGAAGGCCTAATATCCTGCCAGGTCTAAGGCTCAGTGAGCCCCTTCTGGGTGTCCCATTCCTTTTCCTTATGCAGGATGAAGAGCGCTGGACTTGGCAAATAGACTTGTAATAAGTGTTTGTGGGAAGAACTGACGAAATAACTGGAGGACACAAGAAAAGGGAGCAAATGGCCATAAAGAGGGGGTGGAGTGGGTCTTGTAGGATCGGTAGGAGGTTACCAGGTAGAAAAGAGGAGATTCTCGATCAGCAAGTTGGTTGAGGTTTCTATAATTAATTCCTTTTAAAAAAAAAAAAAAGATTACTGTTTCCCTGATCTATATGACTAATGCCACTGTTGGGCATTAAAAAGAATGTTTTGGTTTCCAGGAGGTTTCTTTATCCTTTTTTCCTTTTTTGGCATGAGTTTTTTGTTTATGTTGGGAAATTGCTTTTAGGCTATTGTTATGCTTTTTCTGTAATTATGTGAAAAATTATATTCATTTAAAATGGTGACACTGTGAGTAAAATAATGAAAAAGAGGTTTTATTTATTTAGGGCATCAATTGAGATAAAGTATGTGCAGCTGCAGTTATATCCCCAGGTGATGAACAGAATTGGTATTAAGGTCAACAGATTAGCACAAAGAAGGGCGATTATTGCCTTTGCATCATTTTGAGAGAAAGTGCCATCTGCCCAGCATCGTTTCGATGTGGGTTTTGTTCAGCTCACACTGGAGTGTAGTATGGCGATGATGCTTCCTTGCCTGTAGGTTACCGTCTGAGACATTCTCTCTCTCATGCATTTCCACCGATCCTGGCTTTCACATTTGTTCTCTTTTCTCTTGTTATTAATACTTTGCTTAAGACGAAACTGTATATGCTTGTAGAGTTTAGAAAGTGTTGGCACACATCTGTTGGTTTGCCTGGCCTTAATTCAAAGATTCGTCCTGACCTTTTGTTTTCTCATCTCTTCTCCTTGATTTCTCTTTCTTTTTTTTTTTTTTGCTTTGGTTTTTCAGTTCTGATATCCCTCCTGGATCTGAAGGTTCAGAAAGCTTACAGAAGAAGTGAGCTTTGTGGACTGGAGGATGGGAGTCCCAGTCACTCCTTCAGTACCAGAGTGTACCAGCCAGAGGCTTGGGAAGCAATTATTTGGCTTCTCCTTATCTGACCAGTGAAGATAATTAGAAGAGGCACACTTCAGCTGGTGGGAGGGAAGGGGGAAAAGAGGGCCCCTTTCTTCCCATTCCTTATTGAGAATTCTTCGCAAGTACCGAATTTGCTTCTGGCGCGATCATTACGTGCAAGGTCTTGCCTGACTTAGTCATTTAATCGACCTGTAGGGCCGCTCCCTTTACTCCATGGGCTGCGTGCCGTGGACGTTCGTCTGTTTGAGATGCTTGTCACAGGGCATCTTGTGTTCCCTCTCGACCCTGTGCCTGTCATTGCAAGGGCTGACACTTGAGGATTGCCACCAGCCTCCGATGCAGTTCCTGTCCTCTTGTCCTCAGACCAGAATTACCCAGATGCCTCTTGGTCAGTGGATGGACGTGGGGGATGGTGGGTGTTTATCCATCTGGGACCTTCCTGTTCCAATTGGCAAGGGCTTTTAAACAACGGAAAAGTCCGTCTGTGAGATGTGTGTGACAGGATTTCACACCTGTAACCTGCTTTCCTGCAGCCCCAGTTCCTGGCCAGGTCACTGGTGGAGTGGTGGGCCCAGCAAGGCAAGCTCTGTCTCGGTGGTGCCCACGGCTCAGCCTTAGCTCCTGGATACTCAGATATCTCGTCCTTCTGGTTATTTTAGGTCCCAGACTAGAGTCCCAACCATACTTGACTCTGACCTTCCTTGCATTTAAAAGGAGATGGCCTAATCTGCTTTCCTGATCTGGTTCACGGAAGGCTCTGGAAGCCCAGTTCACTTAAGGACACTAGGGGATTTCTAATTTGGAAGGGAAACCCGGGAGCCTGGAGACTTGTCTCCCGGTTTTTGAGAAGCAGACATAACACGGACCCAGGAGTCACTGGTGAGGGAAAGGTTGACTCAGGTCTCGGAAGGCACAGACAAGCCATTCCTCACACTTGGAGTTGGCTACCTCTTTACACGGGTTGTTCCCGGTCACCAGAGGCTTCCACACATGACAGAGTCGGGATGTTGAAAGGGGGCCGTGTTGATTGTCTCGGGGCCTGGAATTGGTGGTCTTGGGCTTCCCTGGTGGCTCAGATGGTAAAAAGTCTGCCTGCATTGTAGGAGAACCTGGGTTTGATCCCTGGGTTGGGAAGATCCCGTGGAGAAGGGCATGGCAACCCACTCCTGTATTCTTGCCTGGAGAATCCCAGGGACACAGAAGCCTGGAGGACTGCTGTCCAAAGCGTCACAAAGAGTCGGACACAACTGAGCACAGCAGCAGCAATCTCGGACCGAGGGAAGTCTGCTCCCACCCCCGCTCCCCCCAAGGCCACTCCCACAGGTGGCAGCTGCCCCAGTGGCTTGGCTTTGCTTCCTGGGCCCCTGTTGGGCCATTGAGACCCCCCATGATCCTGACGTCCTTTGTCCTTCTGGCTTCAAGGTGGTGGGTGCTGTCCCAGCCTCACCTTAATCTGATTCTCCTATAGCCCATGCTTCTTTCTTTCTTTGCTTTCTGTTAGCGTTCTTGCCTTGAACTGATTTCAGGTATGTGAGTTACACAATGATGGTGGCAGGAAAGAATGTTGTGTTTATCGTGGGAGCCGTTGCCACATGGAGAGGGTGCAGCTTCTGGAGTCAGTGGAATCCGTTTGGTCTTGGCTGCAAACTTAGGCTCAAGGCGCCCTGAGAAGTCATTTCACTGCCCTGAGGTCCAGCTGCCTTGTTGATTTAAGTAGAGTCCCTGTGACTGATTCTCAGGAAGGCCAGTTGTCGCCGTTGTTCAGTCGCTCAGTCGTGTCTGACTCCTTGTGACCCCATGGACTGCAGCACGCCAGGCTTCCCTGTCCTTCACCATCTCCCAGAGCGTGCTCAAACTCATGTCCATCAAGTCAGTGATGCCATCCAACCATGTCATCCTCTGTCATCCCCTTCTTCTCAGGAAGGTCAGAATGAGTGTGAAAAAGAGCCCTAAACTATGTGGCCCAGCAGCTTCGCTTTATAATAATTGCTTGTTGTGTGTGTGTGTGTGTGTGTTTGCAAAAGGCCCCAGAATAGAACATATCACATATGTGGATATGCTTGGACTTGGGGTTGCTCTGACGTGTAACTTTGCCCAAGTGGGGCAAATGCGTTCCCAACACTACGAGTATGAAACCTTGTATTTTGTTTCCGCTGCTTCATCCTGTGTTTTCTGATGACCTTCATTTTAGCTGCTGCTTTTTAAATTGCTGGCTGTTGCGCCTTCGGTTTTTAAGTGGGGGGGGGGGGGGCAGAGTGGTCTTTTTTCCTTCTCCCCCGTGCCCCACCCCCTTCATCTGTGTAACTGGAAGAGTTAGCTCTATCTGGATTCATGGTGTTCTGACATGAGCCAAACGTGTTTGTTTCCAAGAGCTGTTCCGAGCACTGCATCCTCACCCTGCCTCCCGCGACCCGAGGACTCCGGTGGGTATGAGGGACCTTTCGGAGTAGATCATTCACAGATGAGTCAGCATGAGACCCTCCGGGAGATCTGTCGTGTCCCACCCAGACACACCACGTGGCGTCTGGCAGAGGGTCTGATGGTGAGCTCGTTGTACCCTGTGAGGCTGCTCTGCTGAGTTTGGTTTCCTTGTGTTCTCATGGAGTGCCAGTGGGCTCACCGTGAAGCCCCTTTCAAACTGGTCTCGCGCCCGTGTGGCTTGTCGGCCGGGGCCGGGGCTCCTGGCGCCCAGCGCCTGGTGTTTCTGTTTCTGGATGTGCGTCCACGGGCACGTTCTGTGGCCTCTCTGTGCCTCGGTTCCCTGTGTTCCTGGAACTCCGGGCTGGAGGTGAGGGTGTGGGTGCTGCCCCAAGCTGCTGATTCCCTGGCCAGTAAGTGGGGCGAGTGGGGTGCTGCGTATGTGAGAAGTCGTACTTTCCTGTACAGTGAAAAAAAGGACACCCTAGGAAGGGGTTACAGTTTGGGTTCCACTGACTTTTTTTTTTCCCCGAATGTATTTGCCTCTTTTATCGTTCTGAAATACACGTTTAAATTTTGGTTAATATTTAATATTTACTCTATTTACAGTTCATACACTGTACACATATATAACATTTTATAAATCATAAAATAATACATTTGATATTTAATATTTAAGTTGGTTAAAATTTTTAAATTCACGAGTACCTGACTCGGTAGGCCAGGAAGCTGTGGTTGAGATTTCTACTTGCTGAGCCTTGAAGCTCACTTCCTCCTCCTGCAAAGGGTACTTGCCTGCCTGCAACACCCGAGGGAGGTTTGGACATCAGCCGCTGACCGGCAGATTCGAAGGCCGCTTCCGAACTCTGGTTCAGAGGAAAGCCTTTTGCTTAACCTCCTTCCCTAATTCCCCGTCCACTCCATCCTGATGAATCTCAAACATTATTACATATGGGCTTGCTTCTCAGACCTGCAGGTTAAAGGTCAGCTGGGTGGGGCCTGCAGCAGCCTCTGTCCAGGGCAGCCAGGAAGGGGTGGACCCCAGCTCTGAGAGTGTCAGCCCAGCCCTGAAAGTGCGAGCCATTCTCAGCTGAAGAATCCAGGTGTGTGTGTTTGTTCTCTGCCACTCAGCCTTGTCTGACTGTCTGTGACCCCATGGATTGTTGCCCGCCAGGCTCCTCTGTCCATGGAATTCTCCAGGCAAGAATACTGGAATGGGTTGCCACTTCCTCCTCCAGGGGATCTTCCTGACCCAGGGACTGAACCCATGTCTCTTACGTCTCCTGTGTTGGCAGACAGAGTCGGTACCACTGTGGTACCTGGGAAGCCCACGTAGTTGGTATTGAACAGGTCTGCATTCCCGAGGCATGAGTTTTCCACACTGTGGGAGATTTTTGTGGCATTTTCCTTTTCTTCCGAGTCTTTAGAATGTTATCGATCTCTGGGAAGGAGATTAAGCCCTCAGGTTCCATCAGGCCAAGTCATGCTTTCCGTCTAGGCTTCCTGGGTGGCAGATGTTAGCCAATACCTTTTATGTCCAGAAATTACCTCCAGCTGCCTCTGAAGCCTGACTTTTATTTGTAGCAGGTCTGCCTTTGGGGTGATTATATGATTTGTGCGCATAATGCCCGGTAAATCCTAGAAGGGTCCTTCACCTTAGATAGCGGCTGACAGTCCATTTCAGGTGGATTTCCAGACTTAGATGTTCCTGGTGCATGTCCCTTGCAACTTGATAAAACTTGCAGATAAAAGCCCTTATACTGGTGACCAGCCTTTGAAAGGCGGCTTGTTTGTTTAGATGACCTGTCAGCTTTTCGATTCTTCCGTTTCCAAAATAAACAGGAATGCCCTCTTGCTTCACAGAACAGAGCCGGAGGTTTATCTGAGCAGACTTGAGGGAGGGCAGGATTTCAGCACCAAGCATCTGTCTTGAGGGAAAGCCCCTATCCCCAGGAGTTTAAGCTCTGTCGTTGAAGACTGTCCCCTGGATTTCGCCTCTGGTCTCTGCCCTGGGACAGTCAGGTCCGGACTGTGCCCTGTCTTTGGGCCCTTTGGCCAGTCGAGGTGTCTGAGTGAGGTGTTAGGTCTCAGCATGCCTTTGGGGGGTCCTGGGTGTGGGGGGCGCTTTTTGCCTGTCCCAGCCGCGTCCCTTCATTCCCTGGGTCTCGAGGTTAGGGAGGGCTCCACAGCTCAGTTGCCTTTTGCATTGCTAGCCCCTCTGCCCCATAGCACACTTCTGGAACTTTCTGCCTCTCTCTGGGTCCTCAGTGTGCCCTGCAGGTGCAGACCGCGTTCAGAAGAAAGATCAGCTCCCACCACTCACGCCCCAGGCCCTTTGAGAGTCTGTTGTGTCTTTTCCAGTGAAACGGAATTTTGTCCTGCTTGTGCCCAATGGCTTGTGCCTGTTACTGCCTGGACCGGGGTCTCCGTGGCTGAAATAGAAACTGTGGTCTATTTCAAGGGGCGGGGCTGTGCAGCAAAGCCCAGCGTCGTGCAGTGAAGGGACAGAGCTTCGGGCGCTTGGGACCACAAGGGGACCATGGGGCCATCCCCCATCCCCTGCCTGCCTGGGGAGCTCCTGCCACTAGACTCTGCTATTCGAGGACCAGGCCGATTACACTTATTTTTAAACTGTTTTTGCTGTGTCACAATAAGGCAATTAGCAGCCGCCACACCTGCATGACGTGTTCCAGGCTGGGCTGTCGGGAGCGCTCTGCTTTTGTTGATTCACTGATTGCTGCAACCGCAGATCAATAGGACCAATGGGTTGTCAGTGGAGAGAGGTCTGTGGAGCTGTCTGTGGCGATGGACGGGGAGATCGGAAAGGGTGCCCGAGCCCCCATCAGTCAGGGGCCCCCAGGCTCCAGCTTAGCTGCTGCTCCGATGACCTTCTCTGCTGCACGGAGGTGGTCTGGGGCTTGGGGGCTGAAAGGCGCGTGCTGGGGAGACTTAGGCTGCTTTGTCCTCCCTGTCACTGAGCAGCCCCTCGGGTGGCGGGGGCCAGAGGCTTTCATCTTCTTAGGCTCTTAGACCCTGGCACAGCATTGGGCGTCTTCATGAGCAGGCAGGGTTTAGCGACGCCAGTGTCTCCGAGCAGCCCTGGGGACTGTACACTTGGGACCACACCGAGAGGGTCAGGCAGAGTGCGTGTGGGTCTGTGAGCCGAGGGGATGGGATGACATGGGGCGGTGGTCTCTGGCCGGGGCAGATCCCCGTGGTCTCAGGTCTTTGTTCTACTGCCCCCCCCCTTGCTATTGTCATTTATTTCGAAGATGTAATTTCTCAGGGGCCTCAAGCTGTCAGTCCCTTAACAGGGATGTTCCCTAGCTTGCTTCCTGCATCTCAGAGTTGAAAACTGTTAGTTGCTTAGTCCTGTCTGACTCTTCATGACCCCATGGACTGCAGCGCGCCAGGCTCCTCTGTCCATGGGATCCTTCAGGCGAGAATACTGGAGTGGGTTGCCATTCCCTCTCTAGGGCATCTTCCCGAACCAAAACCCCTTAAAAAAAGATCAAGGTGGTTTTCCTGGGTTCCCCTGTGATTTCTGGCTTTCAGGGCTGGGGTGGTGGTAGATCGGCGTGCGAGTGTGTGTGCCGTGTATGTGTGTTTTCACACCTGTGGAGTCTTCGCTGGCAGGGCTGAGGCCGATGCTGTCCAGGCAGGTGGGCCGTGAGCTGGGTCTTGAACCCTCGGCTGCTGGTGCACTCTGGCTGGCTGGTTTGCTTTCCAGGCTGTATTAAACACTTGGGGATGTTTTGTGGTGTTGGCAGTGGTTTTAAAATATTTCTTCTATTTAGTATTTTTTCCCTGGCCTGCATTTATCTGATAGTAAATTTATCTAACAGCTGCATGTGTTTGATGAAAGTGTTGTTCAGTCGCTAAGTCGTGTCTGACTCTTTGTAATCCCGTGGACTGCAGCACACCAGGCTTCCCTGTCCATCACCATCTCCCAGAGTTTGCTCAATTGAGACGATGATGCCACCCAACCATCTCATCCTCTGTTGTCCCCTTCTCCTCCTGCCTTTAGTCTTTCCCAGCATCAGGGTCTTTTCCAGTGAGTCAGTTCTTCAAATCAGATGGCCAAAGTATTGGAGCTTTAGCAACAGTCCTTCCAGTGAATATTCAGTGTTGATTTCCTTTAGGATTGACTGGTTTGATTTTCTTGCCGTCCAAGGGACTCTCAAGAGTCTTCTCCAGCAACACAGTTTGAAAGCATCAATTCTTTGGTACTTTTATGGTTCAGCTCTCGCTGGAAAAACCGTAGCTTTGACTAGATGGACTTTTGTTGGCAAAGGGGTGTCTCTGTGCTTTTTAATAATGAAAGTGAGACAATAATAAATGCATGGGTGCCTGGGCTCAATGCACTGGCTTCACTTTTACTGCTCAGAGTGCTTAAGTACAGATTTCTGAAACAAAGAACCCTGCAAAGTTAGAGCTACAGGGACTTTGACCCCTGCCCCACCCCACCCCTTTTAAAGGTGAAAACACCTTTTTAAGTTAAAAAAGTCTAGTCAAAGCAATGGCTTTCCCAATAGTCATGTATGGATGTGAAAGTTGGACTATAAAGAAAGCTGAGCACCAAAGAATTGATGCTTTTGAACTGTGGTGTTGGAGAAGACTTGAGAGTCCCTTGGACTGCAAGGAGATCCAACCAGTCCATCCTAAAGGAAACCAGTCCTGAATATTCATTGGAAGGACTGATGCTGAATCTGAAACTCCAATACTTTGGCCACTGGATGCGAAGAACTGACTTATTGGAAGAGACCTTGATGCTGGGAAAGACTGAAGGCAGGAGGAGAGGGGACAACAGAGGATGAGATGGTTGGATGGCGTCACTGACTCCATGGACATGAGTTTGAGCAAGCTCTGGGAGTTGGTGATGGACAGGGAAGCCTGGCATGCTGCAGTCCATGGGGTCGCAAAGAGTCGGAGATGATTAAGCAACTGAACTGAACATTCTTTTTAAAGGTCTGGCCCAGGTGGGCTTCTGAGACTGTGGTGGCCACAGGCACCACACCCCTTCCTCCTATGCCCCTCCGCCCCACCTGCAGGCCTGGCTCTGTAGGTTACACTTAATTTCAGAGCTCCAATCGAATATTCGATGCTTTGCATTGGAAACTTTTCAGCATGTTTTAGTTTAAGAGAAAAAAATGATAACCAGGAAGGGATATGGTTTATTCTTGTTTTTTTATTTTTAATTTTTTTGGCTGCACGACACAGCTTGTGGGATCCCTGTTCCCCAGCCAGGGATCAAACTTGTGTCCCCTGCAGCGGAAGCTCAGAGCTGTCACCACTGGGCGGCCAGGGAAGCCCCAGGGCGCAGTTTATTCTTAGTCCCTGGATGGGCAGGGTGAACACTTGCAGTCTTTGTAGGCAGACCTGAGACTGACGTGATCCTGTTGGCCTAGGAGTCGTGCCTGGGGGCAGCCAGATTCTGGGACTTCTCGGGAAGAGACAAGGCCTCTGCATGTGCTGGACCTGAGTTAGCTCAGGGTGGGTGTGTTGCTCTCGCTGGACCTTTGGGTGAGGTCATTGTGTTTTTTTTCATCTGCTCATGGTTTTTTTTGCCCTGTCCAGTCCAGTGTGAGTATTGGTTTTGAGAAGTCCAAATCAATGGTTTTATTTTCAGAGTTCTAAATCCAGCCACGTAAACACTTGGGAGTCTGGGCCTGGGGTTTGGCAGTGGTTTGTGGCTATTTTAAATATGCCAGGAGCCTTCTTGGAAGCCGCCCACTGCCGGGTGTTTTGTGATTGTGTTGTAAGCCAGGGTCTCAGAGCTCTCCAGTGAGAGCACCACAGCCCTGGGGTGGGGGCTGTTGACAGGCAAGAGTCTGATTCTCTTCCCTCTAGAGTCTCTTTCTGAGGAACTGGGTGCTAGGTGCTGGGTGCCTCCGGTCCTGTGAGCCAGGCCAGTGTCTGCAGGTGGTTGGCGCTCATCAAGGGGGAGGGGAGAGCTGGGCCTTTTTAAAGCCTGTGCTCGCCAGTGATGTTCTCCCAAGGGTGGGAAGTTTTACACATTTCCATTGCTATAAGCAAAAGTAAATTTAGCACAGCTCCAAAGTCTGCTTATGGCCTCAGGTTAATCATCGGAGCTGTGCTAGCATCCAGGTAGGGCTTGTGCGTCTGTGACTGGCTTCGGTTCACCTCCTTCTCCTCCGCGCCCCGCCCCCCCAACCCCAGCCCAGGGCAACACTGGGTGTAAAATGATCAGGTTACCATTGTCCCTTGTGGATGTGACCACAGGAAGGTCATGTGTCAGCAAGCGCTGCAAAGCAGACTCCGGGAGAGCCCTTGGTGAAGTCTGTCTGTTGTCATGGGTTCACGTCAGCAGGAACCCCAAGGAGGGAGAGACACTGGGCGGGGCTTCGTGCCCTGGGGACCTGCCCCTCCCTTCCTTCCTTCTCCTCTGACCTCACTGTGGCCCCCATCATGTGGGCCCTGCCCCCAGGGGCGCAGCGCTGGCCCACGCATGGGAACGTGGCTGATGCCTTCTAGGTCCCTGGGAGGCAGGGCGGGGATGCAGAATTAAATTTCCTAGACATAGGCAGGCAGTTATGTTGTGAAAACTTTCCAAGGGGTGAGCGCCATCGTAACAGTTAGTAGCTAACTAGCTAGTTGTAAAGTAGAGGATGCCCACAATGAGGGAGACCTGGGTTCGATCCCTGGGTCGGGAAGATCCCCTGGAGAAGGAAATAGCAACCCACTCCAGTACTCTTGCCTGGAAAATCCCATGGACAGAGAAGCCTGGTGGGCTACAGTCCATGGGGTTGCAGAGTCAGGCAGGACTGAGCGACTTCACTTAAGGTAAAGCAATCTCCAGAGGATGTAACTAAACATAAGCTCAGACACTGGAAGTTCATCGTGAGTTTGATCTCACGTGTCCACCGAAGAGGCTTCAGTCTGGGATGTTTCATGTATGTACAGCCCAGATCCGAGGGGGTTTCCTGGGAGGCACCCACCAGGGATGGTTCCTTCGTGTGTGGCAGGTGTGGACATCTCCACCTGGGTGTGTCCCTGACCACACCTTGGCCTCTGGTCCCTTCCCCGTGTTAGGGCCTTGCACCTCCAGCCAGACACCTGGCCTGCCCTTCCCCAGTCTGGTCCTTCAGAGGTCCTGGGAGAGTCTGTCTCTCCCTCGCGCATGCCTGCCAGGCCTCTCTGCTCATGGGGTTCTCCAGGCAAGCATCCTGGAGTGGGCTGCCATTTCCTCCTCCAGGGGAGCTTCCCGACCCAGGGATCGAACTTGAGTCTCTTGTGTCTCCTGCATTGGCCGGTGGATCCTTTGCCACTGGGAAGAATCCTCACCATCTGGGAAGCCCTCAGGCCCCAGGCTTAAATGCCAGCACGTCCGGGCCCCTTGCTGACTGTCTGCCCCGGGGCAGCCTCTCCCTCTTTGCCCCCTGGTCCCCACAGCTCCTGCCCTGACAGTGTCATGGGCTGGCCTTACAAACCTGAGTGCTCACTGATCTCCTGCTCTAGCAGGCTGCTTCTAGAGGGTGGGGCCTGTTTGGAGTTGGTCCTGCATGCTCCTTGGTGCCCTGTGGGCTCTTGAGATAAGTGAACTAGCTTGGGCAGCTGGGTCAGGGACTGGCAGGGTGCTGTGGGCATAGGGGCACAGTTACCCGTGACTCAACGTGGGGTGTCAGAAAACACTCCCCAGTTCTGGCCCGGTGGTGTTGGGGCTTTCCTGGTGGGGCTGTGCTGTGCTCTCCAGCCCTCGGGGGAGGTCAGCTCCTCGCCTGCAGGCTCTGGAAGGCAGGCAGCCCGGCCCCTGGGGCTGCGGGCGCTTGGCTCTCCCTTGGAGGAGGAGGGTGGGCTGCACACTGGGAGGACAGCGGTCGCAGGCTCCTGAGCGGGCCCCACACGGGGTTCAGGCACCCCAAGGAGGTGGTGAGGATGGGGATGTCGGAGCCGGGGCAGCTCTTGGAGTTGTCCAGGTTGGGCAGAGGGGCAAGGCTTTTCTAAGCCCGTTACCCGTCCGTGGTCAGCTGTGCAAGGGTTGGGTCCTTGAGCTAGGCCACTCTCTGGCCATTGCGTCAGGGTCAGCCCGTGGTCCACCACCAACACACCCCACACCCCCACCCCAGGGCTGGAGGGAGGGCCATATCGCCCTCCACGGTCGTGTGAAGGTGCAGTTGGAAACGCTCGTGAAAAGGGCATCCGAGTTGTACTTGGCATCGTGTAGGAGGACCCAGAGATTAAATAGAGGAGTTCCCTGAGAGCTGATCTTAAATTAGCTTTTCCTCGTGCGCAGAAAATCCTCTCTCTGCCAGAAACGATCTCCTTTGCTGTGAAGTTAGAAGCAGATCCTGTGAGCGGCTCCCTAGCAGGTGGGAGGTCATGGCTTTTCCATTTGGAAAGCGATACAGTTTCGATGCCTGATAATTTTACAGAAGAGTCAGTTTTTTATAGAAAGTGACGGAAATCACGTCTGGTGTGAGAAGGCGACTGTCCGCTTGGGTGTAAGTTTAGTGATGAAAAGGCCCGGGGAGCACCCTCCTGGGCATCTCCTGGGTCTCTGGGGCACCTGCTCTGGCTGCCTTGCTCGGCAGCTGCTCCAGCGCTTCCGGGAGCTGTCCAGCTGCACACCTGCCTTGTTTCTCTCCACACGGGACTCGTTCCCTCCGGGGTGGCTGTGCGTTATCAGAAAGCAAACACAGCTCAGACCTAGAGGACAAGTTGCCAGGGGTAAGTCAGCGCCAGGACGGGTGGGGACTCAGATTTCCTCCTCCCAGTTTATCTGGCAAGATGTTGACACGGAGCCTCCCGGTGCAGCCTGGTTTCTGCAGAGGCTTTGAGCTGTGATCGGCAGGACGCTGGTGATGGGTGGGCTGATGGGCGGTGCCCCAGGGCTGGGAGCCGAATACACGGGCAGCTGCTGTCGGTCAGTTGCGTCAGACTCTGTGCGACCCCGTGGACTGTAGCCCGCCAGGCTCCTCCACCCAAGGGATTCTCCAGGCAAGAATACTGGAGTGGGTTGCCGTTTCCTTCTCCAGGGGATCTTCCTGACCCAGGGATGGAACCCAGGTCTCCTGCGTCGCAGGCACATTCTTCACTGGCTGAGCCACCAGGGCACGTATAGAATCGCATGTCTGTTCTTTTACTCGCTCAGTGGACCCTGTAATTTCACAACCATCTGAAAGGATCTCTGACAGTCATAGTCTGAGGACTAAGGAGTCCGCAAACAGTGGGGACTGTCTCCCGCGTTTCCTCCATAATTCAGTGCTCAGATACTGAGGCCGACCTTCAGAGCCTTGCTCCTTTGACCACGTGGCGAGTCCTCTTGCGCTCCTCTGGTTCTTAGAGGCGTAACCAGGAACCACTCCTTTACGAGGGAAGCCTCTCTTTTACCTTTCCTGACTGCAAAAAGAACCCCCACGCCCAGGGTAAAGGAGGAAAACAGGACCCGAATCAGTAGAAGCGTCCCCCTGCCTCTTCCTCCTCAGAGAAATCGCCCGGCTGGCCTCATCACAGTGGCCGTCATCGCGGACCACCTTCCTTGCCGTGGTTTCTGAGCTGTGGTTTATCAGCTCGCTCACTCGCTCACTTGACTGGGTGCCCAAGCGTGGGCTGAGGGCGCCCGTCCCGTGACCTGGTTTTGGTGTGTTGCGCGTCAGCTGTCCTGGGGCTTTCCTGCGCACAGGTCGCATTTTGCGGGGGCGCAGTCTGCACCCGAGCCTCCATGGGGTTGCAGCCACGTCTGTGCTGTGTAAACCGGGAGGTGCAGTGGGGGGGCACCTTGCCGGGGCAAGAGATAGGAAGTGGGTGGCGCGTCCCACAGGTGCACGCGTGTGTGCAGGACCGCTGGGCACCCAGCCTGGGAGCAGAGGGGCGGAGCAGGGTGAGGCTGTCTTCCCAGGATGCTCCTTGAAGGGGACCGAGGTGGAGTCTTGGCGGAGATGCTGGGGGTACCCATGATGTTGTGACCCTTGCCAGCCCTCTGTCGTGAGCTTCAGGATTTCATTGCTCTCTGTAACCACTGGCTGTTCTCCTGTTCTCAGAACAGAGGAGAGGAGGCCCAAGACGGTGCATGCGTGGGTGCGTGGCAGGGGTGGGTACCAGGACTAGCAGAGTGGGGATGGGCGTGGCCCTGACCAGTGGGGAGGGACTTGGCACACTTGTTTTATCTTCCAATTTTTCATCCATTGCACATGGCCAGTACCGACCCTGGAAGGCAGTGACAGAGGGGCCCAGAGGTCAGGCAGGCCCTGGAGTGCTCATTGGACACCCAGGTGTGACGACGTAGCAGGCCTTCACCTCTGCACTCTGCAGCTTGCGTCCTCGTCTCTTGGACAGGAGGCCCCAGGCCAAGCCCGCAGGGAGGAGGCCCGGATCCGTGGCTGTCAGCTGGCTCGACAGACCTTCTGCAGGAACATGATTGGATTTGCTGGACATTGCAGCCTCATGGACAGCGTTTGTTTTAATCTTATAAAGCAGCCCCGGAATTGGTAGGGGCAGCCTGAAATCCCTACCCGTTTCCTATGCAAGGGCGGCAGGCTTACTGTGAGAGAAAGTCATGCATACTAACTTGAGGTGAGCCCCGTTCCCACCCTGGAAAGAGAACTATCCCAACTCTTTTTGCTTTAATTTGCTTTTTATCTATGTTAAGTCAGGGGTAATGGTAGCCGAAGGCCATTCTGTACCCATCACAAGGAACCCAGGTCTGTGAAACCTCCCTTCTGGCCAGCGCAAACCCATTAAGTTGGGAGAGGCTTGGCCTGCCCCATGCACCAGGGCACTGAGGGTCTGCAAGGGAGGGAAGAATCTTTCCTTGAAGGGAAGATTCTAGGATGTGAGGCTGAAGGGACCAGATGCAGGCTTCTTGTCTTCCAGGGTAAAGGATGGGGCCGCAAGAGACCAAATGAGTTGCTTACTGGAAGCAGGAATTCCCACCTTCAGCTGGGGCAGTGCTGGTTACCGTCTCCTGTTTCAGATGCTTAGCTTCCTGGAGCAGCTCAGAAGGGGTTCACCACATCCACGCCCGCTCACCCGTGTCCCCTGCAGGCCCAGGTGGGAGTTGCTCTGTGCTGGTGATGGGCGGGCCACAGCAACAGACACACAGTGGGCTCCGTACCTTTTGCTCTGCTGTTGGGGGTGTGCAGTCCTGGATCCCACCGGCCACATGGCCTCCACGCCTCTGCTGACCTTATAATTTTCTGGAGGGACAGAATTCATGGGCTCCCTGGTGGCTCATTGGTAAAGAATTTGCCTGCAAATGCGGAAGATGCAGGAAACTCAGATTCAATCCCTGGGTCGGGAATATCCCCTGGAGAAGGAAATGGCAACCCACTCCAGTATTCGTGCCTAAAGAATCCCATGGACAGAGGAGCCTGGCAGGCTACAGTCCATGGGGTGGCAAAGAGTTGGACACAACAGAGTATGCACGCAGGAAAAGAGTTGTTTCTGCTTGCTCATTCTGTAGTGATCTTCTGGATTGGATTGGATCTGTTAGCAATCCACCCCTTATTATAAACATTAATTGCATCATGAATTAAAAAATATTGCTATTTATAATTCTTTATGAATTTAAAACTGTCAAGACTCAATTATATCCAGCACAGGACAGACTGAAATGCAGCTTATGAATTGTAAACATCTAAGCCATCTCTGGGAAGAACCCCCGGAGGAGGAAATGGCAACCCACTCTGGTATTCTTGCCTGGAGAATCCCATGGACAGAGGCGCCTGGCAGGCTACGGTTCATAGCGTCGCAAAGAGTTGGACACAACTGAGCGACTTCACACACACACAAGATGTCTCTTTTTTCCCAGGGTTTATTTTAACCAGGAAAATTTTCTTGTTTCAGCTCTGTCTTAACTTTTACAAAGAAAGTGAAGGTTACCCACCAGCAGCATCTGAGCTGCACAGTAGAATTTACTTTTTAATATATCTGTTGACTCAGACTTTAATAAGGAGAAGAGCCAACAGCTGCTTAGAAGTGCCAGGAGCCAGTGGCCGGAGGCTGTGTGTCCTTGACCTTGGGCTGGTGTCTTAGTGGTGGGACGGGGGCTTTGTGATCCTAGGGCCCTTGTCTCAGGACCCTAGTGTGGAGCCGGTGTTACGGTTTCTCACTCATCACGCCAACTATCATTTGAAAATTCTTGTTACTGTTCCCACTTACAGAAGCGGTTACCCCAGGCTCAGCTGTAAGTCCCCGTGCAGGTCAGGTTGACCATCTCCTCTGTGCTGAGACCCTGGGTGGGTCTTTATCCAGCTCCCATTGGCAGTGCTCTGGAGACAGAGAGGAGCCTGAAGGCGGCCTAAGCCCGGGGCTGGCTTGTGGGCCAGGCAGGAGGTGTTCGCAGCCTGAACTGCTGTGGCCATCTGATAAAGCCTGGAGCCCAGGCTTGTTTGGGAAGGAGAGATGGAAAAGGTTGGCCTAGGCGAGGTGTTTGAGACCCCAGATTCAGACCTGTGCCTCCCCGCCTCGGCGTCTTTCCTTCCCTTGGTAGGAGGAGGGTCTGGTGTCACTGCCAAGGCCTGGGGACATCAGAGGGGCTGAGCCAGGCGATCGAGGTCCCGGGAGGCCCCCTGCAGACACCAGCAGTGTCTGGTTGGGGATCACCTTGGTGTGTAAAACTGAAATATAAAATAGGAAGGTTTCAGGTGGCAGCAGTTGGCTTAACAGGAAGAATGGGAGCTGACCTTTCATAACATTGTAGTTTGTGACCCTAAGATACGTTTAAAGTTGAATGCACTCTCCTGCTCACCAAAGTTTTGTGACCCTTTTCAGTGCTGGTGAAATGGGACCTCCACACACTCGGTGACTCTTCTTTCTGAAAATCCCTGGGGCATTTAGTGGCCAAATCCACTCCTAGAGCCATGGAGTGAGCCTCCGAAGAGTGAACAGCTGAGGCCACGTCGCGTTCTGCCACCTTAAGGGTTCAGTTCAGTTGCTCAGTTGTGTCTGACTCTTTGAGACCCCATTGCAGCACACCAGGCTTCTCTGTGCATCACCAAATCCCAGAGCTTGCTCAAACTCATGCCCATCGAGTCACTGATGCCGTCCACCATCTCATCCTCTGTCAGCCCCTTCTCCTCCTGCCTTCAATCTTTCCCACCATCAGGGTCTTTTCCAATGAGTCAGTTCTTCACATCAGGTGGCCAAAGTATTGGAGCTTCAGCATCAGTCCTTCCAATGAATGTAAAGGACTGATTTCCTTTAGGATGGACTGGTTGGATCTCCTTGCAGTCCAAGGGACTCCCTAGAGTCTTGTCCAACACCACAGTTTGAAAGCATCTGTTCGACTCGTAGCCTTCTTTATGGTAGGGAAGGGAATCAGCCATCCTCTTGTAAGTAAGAAGCCTGCACACTCCCCTGGAGCTCATCTGGGCAGACAGCATTTACCTTGGGGGCTCCTTAAGGAGAAGAGAAAAGGTCCTATCAAAGGCTGGTCATGTGGAGAAGGATTCTGAGCCACATCAGGGCTCAGGGGAGAAAAGATGCTTTGGGACTGCGGACCCTCAGTCTTGTCCATGATGGTGGGATTGGGGGTGTCTGGGTGGCCTGGCAGGGGTCACCCTGCACTGAGAAGGGCCTTTGGAGTGGGGGTGGGACAGTGCCTGCTTCTGTTGCAGGAAGAGGGGCTCATCTAACACTTGGAATTGAATTGTCCAAGGAGACACGCTTGCTGACAAAGCAAGAGACTTCATAGGGAAGGGGCACGGGGCGGAGAGAGGAGCCTGAGGGGACGCGGGAGACCTGCTGCGCCGCGCGGCTCACGGTCTCAGGTTTTACGGCAATGGGATCAGTTTCCCAGTTGTCTGGCCAATCTTTCTCACTCAGAGTCCTTCCTGGGGGTGCACCTGTTGCTCAGTCAAGGTGGATGTCAGCAAGAAGGGTTCTGGGAGGCAGTGAGACACGTGGTGTCTCCTTTTGGCTTCCTCCAGTTCTTCCGGTTGGTGGTGACTTGTTAGTTCTGCGTGCCTTACCAGGACCTCCTGTTTGTAAAATAACTCACCTGAATGGTCACTGTGGTGTCTGGCCAGGGCGGGCAGTTTCAGGCAGTGTGTTTCCCCTAACACTTCGAGGGTCTTTGAGGCCCCTGGAAGCCAACTTGAACTTCCAGGGAATCCCAGAAGGAATCTGGTAACCCAGAGATTTATGGCCTATTCCGTTTATTATAGATATTCAAGGATTTTCAAATAAGAAGTCAAATCATCCCTTGGAAAACTGCTGCCAGTGAGCTTCTGTTAAATCCTCCATTGGAGAGTCATCAGCGTGTTAATGTATTAGCCAGCCTGCGGTGTGGCTCTTTCCTGCTGCAGCCGAAATGGATTTCTTATTTTATTAGGGACGTGCATTTCCTCTCTCGGCTCAGAAAGGAGGCTGAGTGGAGCGCTGGCGGAGACCAGGGTTCTCTGGAGCTGTGCTTTCTCTTCCCTGCTCTTGTTTCCCTTTATATTTTGGGATTCTGAATGCTTTAAGCTAAAAATAAATGCTCCCTCACTTTTCTGTTGCTAAAAAGAGTTAAACAAAAAATTCTTGGAAATTTAACGTTTCAGACAAACATCTCAATCCTGGAGATGATAGTAGGTTGTTTTTTAAAAGTCATCTGTGGTTTCAGAGTTTTTTTTTTTTTTTTTTTAACCCCTGAACATAATTTCAGAAGATTTGTCTGCAACCTCTGGATCACTGGATCCAAATGGGATTATAGGGAAAGGAGAGGATGAGATGGTTGGATGGATATGAGTTTGAGCAAACTTCGGGGGATAATAAAGGACACGGAAGCCTGGCGTGCTGCAGTCCATGGGCTCACAAAGAGTTGGACGCAACTGAAGAAGTTTTTATTATGGTTTCAGTCCCCCTACCAGATAGGCTACTAAGATTGTCCCTCCTCATTAATCATTTTCCCCAAGGTGTGTATTATGCCAGGCGGTTGTTATGTATGGTGCTCATTTTTAGCATGAAATGCACAAGAAGGAAGTCCAGCCACAGCTTTGATGCTTCTTGTCTGAATGTCAGAGTGTAACCGCTTGGTCCAGGCTCAGTGGAAATGGACGTAATGAAGGGGTAATCTCCCTGGCAGATCTTAACTCAGGGTTCCTGGTTATTGGTGGAACCCAGAGATTAATACAGTGTGCAGCCGTCTTCATCCCCTGCAATAAAATAAACTCCCAAGATTTTGGAAGAAATCGCTGGACAGGAAGTTTTTTTTTTTTTTTTTAGCGACTTTGCAAAATCCAACTGGTTTAAAGACTTTTGATCCACCAAGTCAAGTAAAGAGAATGGAAGAGTTGATGCTGTAGTAATATGAAATAGTCCAATAGTACCAAGGGGAAAAGGGGGCGGGTGGGCTTTCTGCCCAGTAGGAGGTGACTATTTCCTTGGCGATTTCTCACCCGTGTTCCTAGCACTTAGGAAGTAGTTGATGAGGTCAAAATCCCTACAGGGCAGCAAGTTGTTAATTGGGAATCCGTCCTTGCCCCTGCCCACCCACACCCTCTGTGTTCTCTTTGGTCCAAGGGGATTAAAAGTGGGGAGCCTTTATGGCTTGGGTGCCTATTGTGTGTGTAGGGTATAAGGAGAGCCTTACATTTCCTGGTTAAAGGCGCTGTTCTGCATGTGAATAATCTTGAAAACAGACCAGGGCTGAGTCCCTCACTTAAGTGCTATTGAAAAGCAGAGATTGAAAGGAGTTTGGAGTCAGGATGAATTTTAAGAAAGTCCCAGGCAAGGGAAACAGCACAGTTCTCCTGGGAGCGAAAACAAACAGCTGAGCTGCTTTGTTGCTGGATCTGATTTGTGTCTGTTTCTGCTCCCTGCCCCCGCTGCTCTTAGGTCTGTCCTCCCCTGTGTGGGTATCAGCAGCCTTCCGTGGAGTGCAGAGTCTTGCCCCTTCTGAAGAAGGAGCCAGGATAGGGCTGGATGTGGCCCTGAAGGGGAGCTTCCTGAAGGAAAGCCCCCTCCGTCTTTGGTTTCCTCCAGTGGCCCAGAAAAGCCTCTGCCGAGGAGAGAGGCTTTTCTCTGAAATAAGCCTGAGTCCTTTGTGGCTGTATCTCCCTCAGAAGAACAGGGAGGGGACTTTGGGGTGTCTTGAGGGGGTGCACGCTTAAAATGCCTTCCTGAACCCCTCGAGGTTGATCTGTGTGTGTCCTCTGGAGGGGGCTCAGGCTGTTTCAGAGACAGGGTGCCACGAGCGTTTTGGGGGACAGGGTGCAGTGGGGGGCCCCCCGCAGGGTCCAACCTTCCTCTGCCAAGTGGATGGTCGCAGCTTTTGCTTCCAGCTGCAGGTTGTCTGAGCCCCTCCGTGGAAGGCTGTCCGTTTGCCCTCACCCCGCAGGTCAGCAGGCACAGCCAGGTGGACCCTGTTCTGCAGGGGACAAAGCCACATTGATGCAGGTGCTACGTTGATGCAGGTGCCTGTGGGTGTGGGAAAACAGCAGCCCATGGGAGGAGGATGGAGGCCGGCTTGGAGGAGGAAGAAGCCAGCCTGGAGAAAAAGGGTTTTCTCCAGTGTTTGTATAATGACGACGTTCCTCCTGCATCAGGCATTCAGATTTACTATGAAGGCCTCAAGGCCACCTCCTCAGAAGTAAGTGCAGAGTCTCCGGGCACCAAGGGCAGCCGACCTCACCGAGGTGGTCGGGGCCCAGTGGTCCAGATGTGCGGCACGCGGGCCTTTTGTTAAGGCGCCTGCTGTGGGTGGAGGCTGGCTGGAATCGGCAGGAGCCCCGCCCGGCGCCCTCGGGGCTCCCCCGGGCCAGGCAGCACCGGAGCTGGCTCCCAGCAGTGTCCTTCTCTCAGGCACTGTGTGTGTAAACGCCTGTTACTCAGTGACCCACGTGGTCAGCAGTGTCAGGACCAAAACAGGAGTGAATCCAGTGTGGTGTTGTCAGTACGTCTGCCTCGGCCGTCTTCCAGGTCCAGACTTGGCACCCCGTGTGTGTGTGTGTTTGTGTGTGTGTGTGCGCGCGCGCACGCGCGTGCGTGCATGTGTGTGTGCGTGTGTGTGTATTTACGATTAAACCGAGAGGGAAGAACAGTGCTTCCCTTATCCTTCCGCGCCCTCCCGCCTTCCCATCGTCAGCATCGCTCCCCAGAACGGTACCTCTCTACCAGGGCGGGACCTACACTGACACGCCACAGCCTCCCCACATCTGTATTTCACCTTTAGGGCTCACTGTTGTCAGTTTTAAAAGACTTAAAACGAATGAAAGCTGCATGTAAAACAACAACAAACTGCTGATGACGCCGTAAGTGGGTGACCCAGATGGTGTGAGTTTCGTGTTTCTTGGGGCTCGGCACTGTCCGTCCGAACGCCAAGCGCCCCTTCCTTGGAAAGTGCGGATCTGGCAGCTTCCTGCTTGCTCAGCGTCACAGCAGTGTGTATTGTGTGGACACAGTGCACTTCCACAATCTGACCTTCACTGGGCTTTGTCTTAAAACAGAGTTAAGCTGGTCAAGAATTCTACCGCCATCTGTGTTTAGCTGCGTAGGGACTGCCTTTCTCAAGTCCTAAAATAATAACATGCCATGCATGTGGCCCTTGGGCATACCAGGGTGACAGCGGGGGGCTGGTGTCTTTTCCTTCAGCTTCAGGTATTTTGGTCCTTGCTCAGTGGTAAAGAACCTGCCTGCCAATGCAGGAGATGCTGGTTTGGTTCCTGGGTCAGGAAGATTCCTTTGGAGGAGGAAATGGAAACCCACTCCAGTATTCTTGCCTAGAGTACCCCATGGACAGAGGATCCTGGCAGGCTCCATGGGGTTGCAAAGAGTCAGACAGGACTGGGCTGGGCTACTGAGCACTCATGCATATTAGAAGAACTGGACTGAGCGGTTCCCCCCACCCCATGTTGAGTCATGTTGATTTCCCTCCCCTTCGTGCAAACACCTCTTGTTCTGTGAGGCGCTTTGACCACCTCCTGCAGGGAGGCTGCTTTCTTTCTCTGACTGCCTCCAGATTTCTGTTCTGAAGAAGCTAATAGTTCGGGTTTTTCATTCCTAATAAAAGTTCCCTGTTACTTTAGTTCCCTAATCTTGGTGTTCTTTGAGCGTTTCTTTTCACTGTTAATGATTTAAATTGAAAAGATAACATGGAATCTGAAGTGGAGCCATGTTAATGATAAGAAATGACGAACCACCTTCCTTTCCTAAACTCTGCTGGGCAGTTACCAAGGGTCCTCTGCAGCCTGGGCACTTGCCAGCCCTGCCGTGACATCTTCTTAAAGAGGCCTCAGTGTCACAGGTTAAATGCAGTCAGTCAGTGGTCACCAGCCATATTGCATTCAAAATTCCAGTCCAGGGGCTTTCAAAGAGGCTCAGTGGTCAAGAATCCACCTGCCAGCACAGGAGACAGGGTTTGATCCTTGGGTTCGGAAGATCGCCTGGAGAAGGAAATGGCAACCCACTCCAGTATCCTTGCCTGGGAAACCCCATGGACAGAGGAACCTGGCAGGCTACGGTCCTTGGGGTCACAAAGAGACATGACGGAGTGAAGGACAACATCAGCTGCGCTTCCATCAGCGTGCGGGAATGCGTTTTCTTAAATTGTTCTACTCTAAGTGGGGCATTGAGTGAAGCTCAGAAATGTGACTTGGGATTCTAACTGCTCTGAGAACACGCACACACGTGCACAGGCGTTCCCAGGCGCGCACACAGGCTTCCAGGGCGTGTTCCAGGAGCATGTGTGCTTATCCTCCGAGGGTTGCTGCACCGTGGAACTTGAACGTGGTGACCCAGGGACTGAAGGGCAGATAAGACCAAGGAGGGTCTTGGAATGCAGGAAGGGAAAAACCAGACCCTTATCGTCCTTCCCTCCCCTGTGTCATAACCTTTCACGGATTTTAGGTCCTCCTGAGGAGCATAACCCGTCTCCCCTCCTACCCCACAGTGAAGGTTGCTCAGTCGTGTCCGACTCTTTGTGACACCATGGACTGTGCCATCTATGGGATTCTCCAGGCCAGAATACTGGAGAGAGTTAGCCTTTCCCTTCTCTGGGGGATCTTCCCAACCCAGGGATCAAACCCAGGTCTCCCGCATTTCAGGCGGATTCTTCACCAGCTGAGCCACCAGGGAGAAGGTATGTGCCTTACTCTTCCCCCCGACCCAGTATATGTGCCCCGTCCAATCAGCAAAGGACCCACAAGACCCCCACCCCACTCCTTGCACCCTGGGTATAAAAGTGGACTGAGGAGCTCTCTGGTCAACGGCGGTTCTCCCTTGAGCTGGCCTGCTGTTCTAACAGCATCTCCCACCCTAATGACCTGTATTCTCCTCTCATTCTGCCTCCTGTCCGGAAATTCTTCTCCAGATCACGCGCCCAGATCACGACCTTAAACAGGGCAGCTGGCTGGTCTGGGCCCTACAGTCCCCACCCTGCTCACCCCGTGATGTGCTGTCAGCTCTGTCGTCCCCGCTTAGCAAGTGCAGCCCTCGGAAAGGCCCCGATCCGTAGAGGAGGAGCATGTAGAAGGCTCTGGCGGGTGCCGCTTTGCTGCGTCTTCTGTTATTTTTCATTTCACCTCTTTGGAGACGGCGTTCTGTCCTGATCGGGCAATGATGGAGGCGACGAACGTTTTTAAAGCGCATCTTTTAAAATGGAAGATGTGTTGTTTCTGGTCAGTTAAATTAAGGATTTTAATTTCATTAATCTAGTTCTCACGAGCAAATGTATTCCGCTCGAGGGAAAATTTATTTGCAAGCAAGAAGGCACCGCACACGTTGTTCCAGTGTTTATATAATTACTGTCTTTATTTAATGGAGCCCTGCTTATTATGAATATGTAATGTTTGTTGTGATAAACATAATCTTTTGGTGACATGTGCTTAAAAATCAGCTGAGCATTAGTGAATGAAGCTCATTTTAATTCCCACTTTACCCTCTTTGTTTTGCTATTAAGAGTATTAAAAGCTGTGTTATTGAAATTTTTTTTTATATGCCAGATGGTGTAAAATTTGAGGGGTACTGAAAGGTGTCAATGACAAGAAAGTCTCATTACCTTGTCCCCAGGCTGGTTCCTTAACCCTAGATCAGCAACTGAGAAGTGTTTATGCTTCCAGAAGCGTTCTCAGCACACACACACACACACACAGATCACTGTGGCTTCGGGATGGTTGCACTTCGGTACACTGAGGCTTTTGTTGGTGACTTAGCCTTCCTTACAGGAATGTAGCCCAGAGAAGGAAATGGCAACCCACTTCAGTGTTCCTGCCCGGAGAATCCCATGGACAGAGGAGCCTGGCCAGTTACAGTCCATAGGGTCGCAGAGAGTCGGACGTGACTGAGTGAGCACATAGGAGTGTATCCACGTGCATGTAACCAGCCCTGGGCTGTTATAAGCAGGCAGCAGCCCGGCTTTGGGAGACATTCTTGGCCCAGGTATTTCATGTTGATGGACCAGCTGGCATCTACTTCCCTGGACTGTTGGAATCGCCCCACCCCCAATCCTACAGTCCGCGTTCCCGTGGCCCTGAGATCAGCTGATGGCAGACAGTGAGTGTTTGGTGACCTCTCTGATCACCCTGTTCACTGCGGGGACGGTGTGGCGTTGGTTCCTGTGTGCTGAGTGCACACGAGGGCTCAGGCGGGCCCTGTACGAGAGCACCCACGGTTAACTTGTCTGCAGGGGCAGCTTGTCTGGGACACGTTAGGGTGGTGCCCGCTGGCCAAAGAGTGGGTGTGCAGGTACCCGATCAATGTGTGCCCCCGACGCGTGGCCCCCAGCTGGCTCCCTTCCGTGGAGGGAGCAGTGGCCCTTGCCCTTCCCTTTCCTGAGTGAGCATCTTCCCTTCTGAGCTCCTTTCCAGTGGGCCCACTCACTCTGCCAGTTGGCCGGGCGTTCGAGTCCCCGAAGTCCAGCGTCTCTGCTGTCGGACCCCGGTCCCCGCCAGCTCTCAGCTGCGCCTCAGAGGCCCTTGGCAGCTGCCTGGCGCCTCCCATCGCATCCTGATCCCCCAGCCCCGCCTTCCTCTGCCCAGTATGAGGAAGGCCTCTGAGCCGGCAGACCTCAGCCTCCGCCTTCGCGGGGCCGGCGGCGTCTGTTTTTTCGTGTCACCTCTGCCTTCTCCGCGTGTTTTCTGGTCATTCTCTGCGATGCCCCCAGGGGCGCTGCGTCCGTTCCTACATCCATTGGGTTGGAAAGTCCGGCATCTGTTTGAAACCCTGGCATTACTTGACTTTTAGGCCATTTGCGATTTGACTTCTGGTCATCGTGTAGCATGAAGGAATTAGGGGTTTTCAGAAAAGGCGTGGAAACTGAAGGCCCTTTGGAGGCAGGCCCTCCGCTCGGGGGTCTCTGGGGCAGCCGCCGTGTTCGTTACCAGCTCTGTCTGTCCGTCTCTAAGTACACAGAGCGGGTGGCGGGGTGGGGTGCCATGAAGGGAAATGGCAGGTGGGGGACATGGGGAATCAGGTCGTCGGGGTCCTCCCTGTGGGGCGGTCACCTCCACCCATACACTTGGGGGTGAGAGGCAGAGACTGTCAGGGGAGGCCGCCCTGAGAGTGAGAGTGCTGACTGGGGGGCCAGGCGCTGCAGTGGGCTGCACAGTGGCTGGGCACCCCTGGTCTTTCCGACATATCTCATGTCACCCCGACGTGTCCTGACTGGATCTTCAGTGTCTGTTGTGTCGCTGAGGATCAGAAGTCCAGCTCAGAGGTCTTCTAAACCATGACATGCTGTAAACACTCGAATTTTCAAAATCCAGTGATCAGCTACTGTAACTTTGTTGGTGGAATTTTAAGCAAGTTGCTACTATTTTAGGGGAAACCCCGAGGCTTAAAGTTGCCTGGCATCAGGCTCAGTTTCAGAAAACCCAGAGCCTCCATCGTCCTCCAAGTGGCCCACACTTAGGGTCAGAAAGGTTTGAATGCCCAGGGCAGCTTGGATCCTAAAGGGCTAGGGCAGGACTTGGTGGTCTTGGGTCGGAGTGTGTAATGAGGTTTAGCAGACAGGACACAGACTCGTGTCAGAGCGGCCATGTGCGGCAGGCAGATAGATCTCAGCATCTCAGGGGACGAGATCCCAGGCTGGGGCTGGATCGTCTTCCGTGTCCTTCCGGTTTGAAAACTGGCACCTCGGGGGCGTCTGACCCTGCCCTCCGTTAAGTCATGGCGTCTCACTTGCGTTCACCCTCCTGTTTTACAGATGCCTTCGTGAACAGCCAGGAATGGACGTTGAGTCGATCCGTCCCGGAGCTCAAAGTGGTGAGTGGTTGCTCTGGCCTTGAGCCTGGCTGTTTCTCAACCTGCAGGAGGGGGGCTTGGAATGGGCCGAGGAAGAGGCGCGGCGTGACCTGTGAGCACCCCACATCTTCATCGCGGGTGCCGTCTCCTCCCTTGGGGCCCAGAGGTGTGTCCGGTGTGTCCTGGGGAGTGGGGGGCGCAGGTGAGGCTGAGGTTGGGGCTGGAGCCCAGGGTGCCTGTGATGGTCGTGATGGGTGGCCAGGCAGATGGCCTGTGTGCAGGGCTGCGTGCCCCCCTGCCCTTCTCTCATACCTGTGGGTGTGTGTGTTTCAGTGAGCAAGAGACACTCAGCGGTTTGTCTCTCACACACCCACCCACCCACACCTTTGCCAGTCCTTTGCGGGATGTCATGGGAAGTCTCTGTGGCTAACTATCAAGTCATAACTGTAATTCATTATTAAGAACATGTGGCTATGTACTGTTAACGAAGGACCAGTGAAAAAAGCTTCGTTCTCATTGTGAGCTTTAATAATTCAGCGAGGCTACTCAAAGCTTTGTTTGCTGTTCAATTGCTGAGTCGTATCCGACTCTTGGCGACCCTGTGGACTGTCGCGACCCCCTGGACTGTAGCCCGCCAGGCCCCTCTATCCTCCACTATCTCCTGGAGATTTAAAGCTTAGAAATTGGCTGAAGTAAAAGGTAACTTGGGTCTGTTGCAGTCATACCTCTGAGCCCTTCCGCACTTTGCACCCCTCACTTTAAATTGGAAACAAGGACCAGTAGAACTATCACATGACCACGTTGCTGTTCGAAAAGTGGCATTTGGAGGATGTGTGTGTGTGTATGTGTTTTTGTGTGTGTGTGTGTGTATAGGTGTTCTTTTGTGTGTGTGTATGTGTATTTGTGTGTGTGTGTATGTATTTGTGTGTATGGGTTTTTTTTTGTGTGTATATATATGTTTGTGTGTGTGTATGTTTTTTTGTGTGTATATGTGTTTGTGTGTGTGTGTATATGTGGTTTTTTGTGTGTATGTGTGTGTGTGTTTGTTTTTTGTGTGTGTATGTGTTTTTATGTGTGTGTATGTTTGTGTGTGTGTGTTTGTGTGTGTATGTGTGTTTTTTTGTGTGTGTATGTGTATGTGTTTGTGTGTGTGGTTTTTTTGTGTGTGTGTGTGTGTTGTGTGTTGTGTGTGTGTGTGTGTGTGTGTGTGAAACGTCTCTTGTGGCGGACTCTGACCGTGGTGAGAGTCTGAGCCTCCCCGGTGACACCTTCCTTGGGGGAGACCACGGGGCCCGCCGTCCCAGGGCGCCCCAGACGTGTGGGTTCTGCAGGCCCAGCCCAGTGACAGCGCCGCTCTGCCCTGCATGCGCTGAGACGCGCCCCCGGCAGAGGGCCAACCCTGCGGGCCCTGGCCAGGAAGTACCATCAGCAGTCTCGGTCCAGCAGCCAGGGATGCCACTCAGATTTCCAGGAAGGCTTCCTAGTTCCAGATTGGCCCTCCTGAGCCAGTGTGGCTGGTGCGGGTGGGGAGCTGAGGATTGAAGTGTCATCTGAGGATCAGACCCTCTGGCTTAGACCCAGTTTGGAGAGCTGAAGGTGTTGATGATTCTGCCAGAGCCACACACCAGCCCGTGATAACTGAGGGTGCCTCCCACCCAGACTTGTTCTCTGCTGGTGTTTCCGAAGCATGCAGTGTTCTGGAATCAATGCCTGGAGGGGTGGGGTGGCCGTGTTAACAGGTGGATTTACGATCCTGAAACAGAACTCTCTCGTAAAGTTGGCTGGAATTCACAGGAGGGGTGGACTGCATCTCGTGGACAAGTAAATGCAGAGGGTTCTGGAGTCCTTCTGGGGAAGGGCCTGCCCACCCCGCCACGAGCTGTGTGGGGCCGGCCAGGACCCCCACTGGCACCTTCCTGCTGGGGGGAGGAGCAGCGGGCAGCCCAGCCTCCCCGGGAGACCCCTTCCGTGCCAAGGCATGCCCAGCGTCTACAGAAACACTCCTTTGTTCAAGGGCAACCTCTGTGTGTGACCACAGGGCCACGATTGTGTCCTGCTGGGTGCGGCCCCCAGAACAGGAGGCCCCTTAGGTCAGTGCCCCTCAGATCCCCGACTCTGTTTCAGAAATGCAGCAGGTCCATCACAGAATAGCAGGCCTCAAGTGGACTCTTTAGATCTTGTTTGAGCGTAAATCTTCTGGAATCCGTCAAAGAGAAAAATGTCAATGTTTGCTTGCTTTCTTGCTGGCCCCATCGCCCGGCGTGCGGGACCCTA
The DNA here is from genome assembly GCF_001704415.2 of Capra hircus. Lineage (NCBI taxonomy): Eukaryota > Metazoa > Chordata > Mammalia > Artiodactyla > Bovidae > Capra > Capra hircus. The sequence continues at coordinate 5,538,044 of NC_030810.1, read as the reverse complement.
GTTCCCTGACCAGGGATTGAACCTGGGCCCTCGGCAGTGAAAGTAACAAGTCCTAACCACCCAACTGCCAGGGAACTCCCTGGTGTTGGCTTTCTTTTCCAGACGGGCAGCGCCGGGCCGTCTGCTTCCCGAGGTGGGGTCGGTAGTGGGGAAATGATGAATGGCCGGTTGCTTTCGGACTCCCTGCCACGGGTCCACACTCGGGTCCCTGTGGATGTCTGCAGGCATCACGTGCTGACCGCTCACCTCCAAGCAGAAACGAAAGGACTCCTGAGATCCCTGGCCTCGTAGAGGAGGGCATCAGTCCACAACTTGTCACATCCCGTTCGTGTGTTTTCGTTGAATTCCCAACTGGGATTTTTAACCAAAAGCCTCAATTTTCTTTTCAGCCAACTCCGTGTTTAGCAGGTAAGCAGTGGAGTGTGGGCAGTAGAGAAATCAATTTAGAAAGACACCTCGTACGGCCTGACAGTTGACAGTTCTGCCCCGAGGATGCCCAGGCCCACGGTGGTCACGTGTTGCCACCAGAACACACGATTCTGTAATTTTCAGGGCACCTTTACCCATGTTACCTTGCTTCTTCCTGAGCCTGGAGACCCAGACTGGCTCGATTCCATTCTTCTCTGGTTTGTATCCAGGAGCTGTTCACAGATCCCAGCACAGCTTTGCAGCTTAAAGAGCATTTTCATCCCTTGTTTTATTTTCTCCTCACAGCTGGCTGTTAGTTTCTGCCAGTGTTTCAAATTAAAATAAAGCCCATGGTGTGCACACATAAAAAGGTGTCTGAGGTGACCACTCAGTTCAAATAAAACACCTTCCCCCCCTGCCCCGTGTGGGGAATCGAGCGATTTGATCCTTGCAAGGGGCGAGTTAATTCTTTGCAAATTGTTGACGTGTCAGAAGGAGAGAATGTTTTCACACACAGAAAACACAGACTGAATAGAGTTTGATTTCGAGCACTTTCCTCCTCGGGAAAGAAGCAGCCTAATCTTAATTAAAAATTCAATTCAGTGGCATACTGTTTTGGATTTTCTCAGCGTGAAGCTGACAAACAGCAGGTGCCCTTGAGCAAAAGAATAATTAATAGGTGAAAATTCTCAGATTATAGAGGCTCACGGCAAAGGGAAGGCAGGAGTCCAATCAGGAAGGAAACAGCTTTATTTAGGTTCTGTCCACATGGTCCGAAGCTTGGAGCCGTAGTGATGAAGCATCTCATTTCTACTCATTGGTGTTAATTCATTCATTCATTTATTGCCCAGTGTTGTGGGGGGCGGGTAGGGGGCAGGTGTCTGCCTTGGGCAGTGCTGGGAGGTGGAGGACCAGGCCCACTTGAGAGCCAGCCAGTCCCTTGTCAGCACTGGAGAGAGTCAGACCCTCAACATAAGATGCTGGGAAAACAGAGGTAAGAGGCAGGCTGGTTGTGTGAGGAGGGCAGTGAGGGAGCTTTGGGAGGAAGCATTATTTGAGGCTGTGGCATTAAGAAGGCTTCTCAGAGGAGGTGACGTCTGAACTGATGGCTGAGGCATGCATAAGAGTTTGTTTCGGGCAGTGATTGGTGGGGAAATGTCTAGGTGTCCAGAGTCGGTGAGGCTGAGCGTGGCGCTTGGTCACTGGCACACGGACCTTGAAGCAGGGAAGGGCAAGTTGAGGACGGAAGGAGCCTGACTGGTGGGAAGGACAGGATGGGTTCAGGGGTTTAGGTTGGATTTTAATAATGTCAGATGTGTTCTGTTTTATTAATCTGTTTGTTGTCCTAGTTATTGGACCATCATCCATTTATCCAGCCAGCCAACATCTCTCTCTTCTCCCTCCCTCCTACCTACTTGTCCATCCACTCACCCACCTGTCCACCCCATCCACCCATCTACCCAACCCTTTACCCATCCACTCCACCCATCAACCCATCCACCCACTCATTCACCCACCCACCCACTCATTCACCCACCCACCCACCCACCCATCCACCCATCAACCCATCCACTCACTCACCCACACACCCACCCACCCACCCTCCCGCCCATCCACCCTCCCACCCTCCCGCCCACCCACTCATCCACCCACCCCCCTCATATTTCCCAGCACTTTGTTGGGACCAGAAACTCCTGAGTGTAGGGACACAGACGAGTGTCCTTGCCAGTATCCGAGACCTAGTTCCTGGTCTTGGGGGATGTGATGTGGTGGGAGGTAGAGCCGAGAACATCAGCAGTGGACAGTGTGTTGGGTGTGCAGAGAAGCACGGAGACCACCCTAAACTCTTGGGTGAAGTAGAGCAGGAGGGCCCGGGTGAGTGAAGCGTGGGTGTGGTTCCCGCCTGGCCAGGGTGCCTCCAGCAAGATTGATTGTAAGGATGCGGAGGGGACACTTTGTTGTCTGCTCATGAAATTCTTGGACTCCAGCCTGTAGCCAGAGTGAGAGGCTTCCCAAGAGTTGTGAAATGAGGGTGTCGCATTTTTGCAGTGTTGATCGTAGAGAATCTCTGGTATTCTCGGGCTGAGGAGGGGGAGCTCCCAGGCAGGGTGACGAGCTAAAGGCTGTCCTGAGCGCCAGTGGATGGACTGCACTGCCTGCCCCATGGAGCGGTGGAGATGCTCACAAACTGTCCTCCAGGCGGGTGTGAGTAGTCAGGTGTGTCCATTCGGAGCCTTGGATGTGTGTGGGTTTACCTGAACGGGGGCGGGGCTGAGACACGACAGTGGGAATCCGAAGCTCCTTACGAGGAGGTGGGATGTGGCCTTGGCTCCCTCCAGTGGGCTTTAGAATCCAGGATCCAGGGGATTCTAGGGAAGGAGCCCACATGGCTGAGATGGAATTCCAAGAGGAAGCCCAAGGCAGAAGTCTGCAGAGAACCTCATCTACAGCTTCTGGTGAAGGGCTGGGTCGGGGCAAAGAGAAGGTGAGGGGTTTCAGAAACCAAAGTTGTTGGTGACCTTGAGCAGTGTCTTTGAAGCCATAGAATCAAAAATTTTGGGGGATGGTTCAGGGTGAGCAGGAAGGGAGCAGGTGTGCCCTGGAGGCCTGGCTGGCGGGGGAGAGAGGCAGACTCTTCCTGGGAGGAGACTGTGCGGGGCAGGGCTCTTGTCCTGCTTTTCCTAAGCAGGGATTGATTTTGATGCTTCAGCGCGGCTTTGGGGGCGCAGTTCTAGTGGGGGAGGAAGAGGTTGTCATGCAGGAGGGTCTTCACACAGAAGATGGTGGGGGGTGAGCTCCTGAGAGGCGGGGGCTTCCCAAGGGGCGGTCCGTGCATCCAGGCGTGTCAGCTGTGGGGAGCTGTCCACAGGGGAGCTGTCTCTGGTGGAAGGTGGGATAAAGCCAGCCTTGCCCCCTGGAGATGGTGCGTTCCTACCTGCTGGGATAGTGGTCCCTCACGTCTCTCTGGAGCCTGTTTCAGGGAGGATGAACGCGGGCCCCTGGTGTGTCCTCATCGCGGCCCTGCAGTGTGGGACCCCGTGTCCAGAGACCAGGCCAGCTCGCCACCTCCGCCCTGCTTGGTGCGGCTTTCTCCCCTCCAGTCCCTCCTGGACACTGTTCCTCCCGGACTCCTGATCCTGCCCTGAGGTCGTGATGGAATGTGTCAGAATGTCCCCTGATCTCTTTATGGCCCAGTACTGCCGCTGGGTCCTCTTTAACCTCGTTCGTGCCTTGCTGAGAGTTTTGAGGGTCCCCGATGCATGTTGGTGGGCTGACTCAACTGTGCACCTTCCCAGTGTAACCAGCACTCAAGGGATCTAGAAAAATGCCACCACAGCCAACGTGTGTCCAAACCATGTTGGTTCTTCAGGCCGTGGAGACTGATAGAGATGTGTGATGTTAACTGAGGGTGCTGGCATCCCTTTTTCTCCCGGAGAAGAATTTAATGAGATGATGTTTCGGATTGCTGTCCGTTCCACCCCTGTCTGTTTGCAGGTTGCTGAAAGCGTGGTACACTGACCGCTCCTTAGTGACTGTCCATTTCTGTGTTGCAGGGCATTGTGGGTAACTTGGCCAGCGGCAAGTCGGCCCTGGTGCACCGCTATCTGACCGGCACGTATGTCCAGGAGGAGTCTCCCGAAGGTATGCTCTTTTGGCAGACAGTCTCCAGCTCCAGAGAGTTTAGTTGGCCGAGGTTTTCGTTAGCATATTCTAAATCGTGACTGTCATGTATCCCATATTAAGAAAAATAATAAAATACGAAGCAGTAGAAAGCCGTAGCTATGTTGCTTTTTCGGTAGTAGTGGCAGCCAACCAGTTACGTTAACTTCGTCTTGGCATTGGGAGCAATAGAGTCAAACCATAAATACTGTTAAATATGCCTCTTACCTGGTGGTTCTTTCCCTTCACATATGAGTCCAGTGTCAATGCCTTTAAATATTACTGCTCGGACATGTCTTCACTTTGGATGTCGAGTCTATAATGTAATTTGTATGGACTGTTCCATAGTCGCAGACCCGAGTACTTCAGATGACCACCACCATACGTTTGAGTATGTTTCCCCCTTTATATTGCATTCTAAACATGGAGTAATCATTTCTGCATGAGAATAAGCTGTTTCTTTCGCCATGAGGCTTTTACTTCTTCAGTTTAACATATCCACGTTTTGTTTTTCGCTGTAAATGAAACAACGGTAGGAAGGCTAGGAAACCAGGCAGCTTCCGTGTCCCCCCAGATCCAGCTAGCGTGTACACACACCGTTTTCTAAATTATATTTTCTCTCCGTGTAACCTTTTAAAAATCCAACTCTGAGACACTGAATTTCTGGTTCCTTCTTTTTCTTACTGGCTGTTCCATTCTTTGCAGATATGGATGCAGGTAACTATACATTTCCTTCATGGCAGCGCTTGTCTTGTTTGAAGAGCGAGGAGAGACCCAACTCTATACTGTAGTCCTCCCTTGCCTCCTCGTTCTGTGTTATCCATCCTATTTTGTTCTCATCTTATCCTTTTTTGTGTTTTTTTTTTTTTTAAGTTAAACATTTCACCCTGTTTTGTCCCTTAGATGTCTTCTTAGCAGTAGTTCTGAGTAGCTTCCCATGTTCCCTGTAACACCTGTTCTAGTATTTAACTCTCGTTGCTGGGCACCTTGTAATCGTTGCGAAGTGTGTGGAAGGTGGAATTCTCTGGCCACCTTTGTTTGGGGCGCTGCCGTGACTTGGCAGAATTCTCGGTGGACACGTGAGGGAAAAGCCCATGTTTCCGTTATCCATATCCACATGATGATTTCAGGGAGATTAGAGGTGAAGGCTTGGGTGTGGGAGTCAAGGAGGAAAGGCATGCCTGGCCACAGAGAAATGGATACAGATGCCGGACAGTGGCGTGCTTCAGAGGCAGTAAAGGCGGCCCCTCTCCCCTCTCCTGGACTCCGTACTCGGGGTGTGCTGGTGTACATGTGCCTTGGCGTCTTGAGTGCGGATTTTAGGCGTGGTCACCTGGATTACACCCGAGAGTCTTTTAGAGATTGTTTTTCTTGGGTTTCTACTTATTCCTCGGGACAGGCTGTGTAGGTTGCTGACCCTACCTCCTCGAGTCAGGCTGCCTGTGGGCCCGGGATACCCTGGGCTTCACTCGAGGGTGGGGGCCGTAGCGGTTACGTGGTCTGGGCCCCAGTTTCGTGGCCGCACGCTGGCCTCTCTCCTGCCGGACTTGACGTCTGGTGTGGGTGGTGGGGGTCTCCAGGTCTCCTGCCCGTGGCCAGCTTCCCCTTCCCCCGTCCATGGTGGTGCTTTGTCGTTATTGTGACTTTTGCCGTTTCAGTGTCTGCCGTCACGTTTGGGCCTCGCTGTGCTTTCTGTGTGGTGGACCCTTAGATTCTGATGAACATGGAAGCCTTTCTCTTGCGTGTTTGTGCATCAAAAGTAAAACCATCCCCAGTGGGGGGACCCAGACACGCCCTCTTAGTAGCCCCACTTTCTCCACTTTTCAGGCAGTAGTTCGTAACGATGCGAATTTCACGGTGTCATATGATTTTCAGAATACCTCGATTGTAAAGAGGGGAAGCATCTCGAGTTCACTCTCGGGACGTCCTTTCTTCCATCTGTAGCGGGGAAGTGTCTCACCCCTCAGCAGGGCTGGTGCCCAAGTGCTCCCAGGTCAGGGGAAAGTGTGTCCGCGATCTTTGCTCTCACCTTCAGGGGGTGGCCCTGCCGCCTGGCCACCTGTCCTCTCATTGTTTGATTCCGGGTCGAGGGATTATTCTTGGCATTGCCAGCAGCCTGCAGGGGCCCTCCGGGTCCTGGAAGAACCGTGAGCAGATGCCCCCTGGTGCCTGGAAGTCTAGCCCCACACGAGCCCCTGTTTCCCAGGGCCCGCCACCCTGGGACTGGGCGGGGTGGGTGTGTCTTTGCCTCTCTTGTCCAGACCAGGGAACTGACATCCACGTGCTGGGGCAAGCCCCACGTGGTGGCAGGAGCGGCCCAGAATTTGTTGTTTCTGAAAGGAAATGCGTGAGAAAAGCCTTGGCACATAAAAAGTCCTTGCTTCTGGTCCGGGAACCTGTAATTGCCAAGTGTTATCTATCAATCCTTGCCAAACACCTTAACATCCATCAGTTACCCATGCTTGCTTCCTCGAGAAGCTTGACAGCAGTGAATGTTCTGGAGCTTTCGGGCACTGTGTCACCACCCAGGTTTATGGGGAACGTGGGAGCAGAGGGATCCTTTCCAGGGGGTGCCGGAAGCCAGTGGTGCCATCGCAGCTCAGCTGCATCCGTGCGACTTTTGCAGCAAAGGGTCAGATCAGGGCACAGCTGCTGGTGTTATGCCGTGGGTGCTGGGCTGAGGGGTCTGGACTCTGGGTGAGCTGTGAGACCCTCCCATTTCCTTGCTGTTGTTATTGAAAGTGTGAAAGGGTTAGTCACTCAGTCGTGTCCGACTCTTTTGGGACCCCATGGATGGTAGCCCTCTATCTCCTCTGTCCAAGGGATTCTCCAGGCAAGAGTACTGGAGTGGGTAGCCTATCCCTTCTCCAGGGGATCTTCCCGACCCAGGGATTGAACCTGGGTCTCCTGCATTTCAGGAGGATTCTTCACCACTGAGCCACCAGGGAAGCTTACCGATTTATCCCCCTTGCCTCTTATACAGAGACTGGAGTGACATGCTGCCATCTCCACAGGCCAGCAGCTTTCCATGGGAGGCGTGTTGCTGTGGGCTCTGTCTGTGCATACAGCTCATTGGGGCTTCCCTGCGTGTCTCCTGTCTGCACAGGGCTGTCCTTTTGCTTTAATCAATATGTAAAAAACCTTTAGTGTAGTCAACCCTGAACATTCATTGAAGGGGACTGATGCTTAACCTGCCGCTCCAATACTTTGGTCACCTAATGCAAAGACTCATGGGAAAAGACCCTGATGCTGGGAAAGATTGAGGGCAGGAGGAGAAGGGGGCGACAGAAGATGAGGTGATTAGAAGGCATCATTGACTCAGTGGACATGAGTTTCAGCAAGCTCCGGGAGATGGTGATGGACAGGAAATCCTGGCGTGCTGCAGTCAACGGGGTGGGAAAGGGTCGGATGCGACTGAGCGATTGAACAACAGTCCTTTAGTGTCACTCTGACCCATGGTGGGGGGATCTCTAGGTGACTGAGAGGGAGAAGGTGGTCAGGGCCTTCTGTTTTCACCTCCCCAGCCTTCTCCCAAGTGCAGGTTACGTCCGCTTTCAGAGGATGACGTCTGTCGTGCGTTCACTGTGTGATCCGTTTTGGTTAATACTTTATCCTTGTGGCAAAGATAGCTGACGCATCCACTTTAGATTATTTTAAAGATACAATTGGAAATGAGGGAATGGATTTAAATATTATGTGTGTTTTTATAATTAGTGAATTAGCAATGTACCAGGCTCCCCTGGTGGCTCAGACGGTAAAGTATCTGCCTGCAATGAAGGAGACCCAGGTCAAGAAGGTTCCCCATGGAATGGGAAATGGCAATCCACTCTAGTATTCTTGCTTGGAAAATCCCATGGACAGAGGAGCCTGGTGGCTACAGTCGATGGGATCACAGGATTGGACACGACTAAGTGACTTTCCCTTCCTGCAATGCACAAGTAGGTAACTCAGCTGGGAACCTGTAAGTCCACGGAAGTGTAATAATCCAAAGAGTAAAATTTGGGGGCACGCACATAACCTTTTTAATCGTGTGTGAGACAGCGTGTACGTATCCGAGTCCTTAGGGCTGCCTTGACGAGTGACCACAGTCTGGGTGGCTTGAAACTAGAGCTGTGTTCTAAGGGCTCCAGAGGCCGAGAGTCCGGGAGCAAGGCCTTCATAGGCTGGCTGTTACCAAGGGAACTTGGGAGAGTCTGGGTCCTGGTTACTGCCAGCCCCGGGTGGTCCTGGACCTGTGGACAAGTCTGCAGTCTCTGCCTTGTCGTCCAGGGACGCCTCCCCGTGTCTGATTCCCCATTTCTTTCATGTCATGAAGACACCCGGCTCTGGATTTTGGCCCACAGGTACTGAGGGTTTGGAATGGATTACATTCTTACGGAAAGTTAACCCACAGCAGTATGTGTATAGTATACCCTGGGCGTTGACGCAGAGCTGTCGAAGTTGCCCCGTTACTTCTTAGTGAGACGAAGAACCTGTAGCTGCCCCAGGCCTCACTGGCCGGGCCCACGCTGGTCTCCTGGAACGTCAGAAAGATTCGGTCGGTTTACGTGTGCCCTTCACACCGATGATGGAATTTCACAGCTGTCACTCTCTTCCGATGGAAATTACTCCTCTGCCGTCCGTGCCCTGCTGATGGCTGCTAGTGAGGCCAGTGAAGGAGGATCTGGGCATGTAATTAGTTTCCAGCTCGTGTGTTTGTATGCTCGATGTCCACCGTGCACCCCCGCCTCCCCGCTGCAGACCCCACGTGTCTGCCGCTGTTTTTAACTCCCTTCAAGATAAGAAGAGAAAGGAAGGAAACTCAGGCTGCCCAGTATTATGTGGGGATTTGATGGAGAACATGGGCAGCCTGAGCCGCGTCCCCTTGCAGCTGGGAGACCGTGGTGTCCCCGAGGGCTTTGAGCTTCAGGCATCTCTTTCTGTGTTCCTCCCTCGTGTCTCCTGCCGTGGGCCACACAGAGGACCTGAGGCCCAGAAAGGCTGGTTCCCAGCAGCTGTCCTCCCGGTGGTGGGGGGTGGGGAAGGGGCCCATCAGCTCTGAGACGGATCAAACCGTTCAGCAGATGGAGTGGTGGATGTTAAGGGTGGTGGGCTGTGACGGTGCTGGGGGTGATGCCTCCATCCATCTCTGCTCTCAGGCCCCTCCAGCCCACACGTGTGGCAGCGCCCACCACCACCCCAGAACAGAAAGCATGGGCTTGGATCTAGGAGTTGTGGCTCTGCACCCTTCCTGTGAGGAGCAGAACAGACTAGGACGGTCGGGAGAGTGCAGACAGAGAATGAAGGGTGGGTCTTCCCCCAGGGATGTGCTGGAGGTGGGGAGGGAAGCCCGCGTCCTTCCCAAGTAGGAGGAGGAGAGGGACTTCTTCCGCATAAAGAGGAGGGGCTGAAAGGGCAGAAGAAACCTGAATGTCTTGCTGAAGTAAGGAAAGGTGTAGGACAACGGCTAGTCAAGGAAAGCTTTACATAATGTGTGTTAGTCAAGGTGAGAAATCAGGCTTTCTGAACATAAGTCATAGAATGTGGGATGTGCTTTAATACTGTGCCCTGGGGTGTGGGGAAGTACACCGGGTATGTCTTGACTCTTAAAAACCTTGCTGAAAGGAGCCTGCAGCTGTTTCTCTTGTTGGTACGGATGTACGGAGTTTGATAGACTTAGTGGTTTCACGGGAAGAAGGGAACTGACTTGCCTTCCTGGGAGAGGGGCCTGTACCTGCCTTCGGGCCGAGTGGTGTGTGGTGGGGGAGGAGGGCTGAGTGATTTCAGGGATGGAGCAAGACAGCGGCAGGAGGGCGGCGAGCTGGTGACCCGGGAGGAGCGGTGTCTTTCCCGGGAGCTCCAGAGCATCCAGGGACGTGGGGGTCTCACGGCTGGGGCGCCCGGATGCCCGAGTGTCCCCAGCGACGGGGCTGCCCTCCTCCTTGAAGCCCTGAGCCTCTGTGCGAGGCCCGCGACTCACTTGCCTGTGGTTGAAGCCTGGCCTGCCTCAGCCGCTGAAACTCTCGGTCCTCCTGGCCCGGGGTGAGTTAGCCAGCCGCCTGAATGTGGACTTGCTCCCTTTGCTCCGAGAGTTGTTTGTGGGGACGGGAGGGTAAACACGTAGACGATTCTGCTTAGCGCTGGCGCAGAGCTGGCCGGGGCCCAGGGATGTGCAGCTGGTCCATACGGGTCCTGCTCCTTTGCTGCTGTGTCTTCCGCTCCAGGTGAACAGCCTTCCTCCTCAGCTCTCCTCACCGTGTGACTTCAGGACCTCGTGTCTACCAGGAGCAAGAACGTAACGCCCCCGCTTCCCACCCACCCACCCACCCTCTGCTCCTGCCCCAGACAGCTTGTTCCCTGACCAGGCTCCCATGACAGTGTTTACTCCACCAGCTTTAAGTGCAGCTCAGCTCAGGACAGCAGAGCTCTGTATGAGACACCTGGGACCTACATTGTGGTCATCTGGAAACGAGAGAAAAGAAGAGAATTTAAAGTGGGCTGGGGACTTCCCTGGTGGTCCAGGGGCTAGGACTCCGTGCTCCAGTGCACTGGGGTTCCGGGTTTGACTGCCCCCTCCTCCAAGTCAGGCAGCTAGATCCCACGGACTACAACTGAGGGTTCACATACTACAAGCAAAGACCCCTCCTGCTACAACCAAGACCCAGCAGAGCCAAATAAAAAAAATAAAAGTAGTAAAAAAAAAAATAGTGAGTTGACCACATCCCCAGTGGTGCGGGTTGAGCCTGAGTTCCCTGGGTTCTTTCTCGCCCCCGGGTGTGGTTGCTGTCTGGGCTGCGGGGGTGGGGAGGGGGGATCAGGAGCTTTTCTGGTTGCAGGTGCCTCAGCGCCCCAGGGCCCCCCAAGAGGGGTGAGGAGCGCCCCCCATCTTTGCCTTCTCCTCCCTGGTGTGTCCAGCCTGACGGTGCCCCTCGAAGGTGACCGGCCCTGAGCTTGCCACCGTGCCCTGCTGGTTCCTAGCTGGGATGTCAGGTGCTGGCCGTGGGCACCTCCTCTGGAAGCAGGGGTCTGCTGTGGTCAGGTCACCTCGAGCTGGACGTCTCTCTGTTAATCCCTGCATCCCTGGAGGACCCCCTGGAATTGTTCCCCGACAGATGTGCGTATCGTCAGGGCAATAAAAGCCTTCTCAGGAGCCTGTGTATCTTAAATCACTTTTTAAAAAATGAACTGTTTAGAACGAATGTTTACTTAGTTTCTTAGAAACAAGCCATGTGGTAAATACCAGCCTTTATTTTCTGGGACATATGAAATGCATTTAAACTGTCAGCTCCAAAAATCCTTTCCAAATCAAATAAACTTAAAAAAAAAAATTTTGTCAGCTACCACTGCTCAGCAGATGTTAGGCCTATTTCTGAACGCGTTCTTGGGTGCTGCTTAATGTTCCAATGAACAAAATCTGTAAACGCTAATAAAATTTGAGGAGTTTTGAAATCTAGCCAGTTCAGTGTTTCCACGTAATTTTACCATGTTAGTTGCAACCAAGTGATTAAAAGTACATGGTAATTTTTTAATGAGGAGTATCTGAGACCTTATGAAGAGCCTGCTGGTAGGTTGGCTTAGTAGGTAAAGCAGCAGTCAGTTCAGCCACCTTCTCTAATTATTGCAGATGCTAACTCGGTCTGTAACTGTAGACATATCCTTGACGCTTGTCATCGTCCTGATCTGCGTAAACAGCGTGCTAAATAACGTGTCCCCTCGCACGTAAGCCATATTGACGATCAGATAATGTTGCCTTTACAACAGGCGAAGAACGCTAAAGTTATCGCTAGCACTTCAAAGAAATAAAGAGAAAGTAGGTTCTGCTTCATTTTTAACAAGAAAAAAAAGGCCGTAAAATTAAGAGTAAGGAGATTATGTTTTTGGCATGAACAGAGTTGGCAGGACAAAATGTGTCTCTGAGTCGGTTGTTTGGAACTCTGAACACACCGTCCCGTATTGTTATAATTAATTCAGCGGGAAACCGGGGGCCTGCTGAGAGCTGGGCACGGCGCCTGCAGTCGGGGAGGAGGCGAGGCTTCAGGACGAATGGCTGTAGTTGCAGGTGGTCATTTACACCTGAGCAGCTGAGCACGCTGGCTTCTCCCGGAAAGCATCCCCACACGCTCCGTGGTGTCGTTTGAGCCCCAGAGCCCCCCAGTAGTAGCCTGTGTGCTGCGGGGACATGATTGTTGCTTCCCTGAGACACCTCCTGACTTCACAGATGACAAAACCACTTCCTTCACAGGAAAAAGGAGACTGGGGTCTTGAAAGTTTTACCGTCGAAATGACAGATCATTTCCTCTAAGGAAATGTTAAGCTCGAAGATGGTTTGTTTTTTTTTTTTTTGAGCTTTAAGTGGTGGTTTAGTTGCTAAGTCATGTCCAACTTGTGCAACCCCATAGCCTGTAGCCCACCAGGCTTCTCTGTCCATGAGATTCTCCAGGCAAGGAGACTGGAGCGGGTTGCCATTTCCTCCTCCAGGGGACCTTCCCGGCCCAGGGATCGAACCTGGTCTCCTGCATTAAAGGTGGGTTCTATACCGACTGAGCTACCAGTTAGAGCGTGACTTAACTGCACATTAGACAACAGTTGTTGGGTCTGTCCAAGCGGACGCCCCTCCTGCCCACCAGCATGTTCATCCTAAGACACCGGCCAGATGCCCTCTGCTGAGTCCTGACACTGTTTCCAGGGGAATAAGACGGTTCCTGAGAGTGTTCCAGCTCCACCCCCAGAAATGGGAGGTGACATTCCCAACGCTCAGGCCCGTGTCCCCAGCAGGAACTTCTAGGGCAGACAGCTATCCCGCAGTGGTCACCTCCAGCCCATGCGGTCGAAGGACTAGGTGCATTTCTTTTTTTGCAGTCTGCACAAACATGTATTTACAAAACAACCATGTTACATATACACAGGTTTTTGACACACAGTAGTTTAAACTATTATGTCTTTTTACTCCTAGAAGGTAAAACATTTAATAAACTAAGCCTTTTGCTGTTTTTATACAAAGTGACAGGTCATGTACTTTTTTCAAGTTTCAAAGTCTTTTGCTAAGCCCAAACCCTGGATTGCTGTCTCCAGTTTTAAGGCAAGAATGGGACCATCACAGAGCAGTCTCTCTCTCTGGGAGGCAAGCCTGGAGGGGGAGGTGCCGGCTGCTTCCCAGGCCGCTGACCTTGGTGAGGGGTCACTGTTGCATTTCTAAAGGCTTGTAAGAATAAACAAAAACAAGACACCCTACGCAAACAAGGCTGCTGCCTGCAAGGCCTGGATTATTGATTGTCCGGCAGCCACTCCCAGAAACAGTTTGCAACCCCTGCCCTGTAGTGTGTCCACACTTCAAGGCGTGACCTGCAGAGGACTCTGGGTTTCTCCACAGGATCCCACCTCACAGCCACCAGCCCTTTTAGTTTTCTCGAAACAAACACCTGAGTTGCATGCAGAGGACTGTGTGAACTGACAGTTCTATGGTTATTTTTAAATAAACGTATTCAAAAATATAGTTCACATGACACACAAAAAATTTTTTAGTAAGTTCTTTACCAGGAAACACTAGTTTAGAGTGGTCACGTCTGAGGGACAGAGAGCCCGTCTGGTCAGCTTCTGGTGGGTGCAGGCCAGCCCACCCAACGCCCACATCCACCTTGCTGAGGCGCCTGCCCCTGGACACGTCTCGGGCCCTGGCTGGTGGGGCCTGGCCTGGTTTTTTAAAGCCACTAGGTGAGCAGCTGGGCTCTCTGTCCTGCAGCCTCAGTCCTTTGTGTAATTTATCCTTTTTGATGCTTAAAATAAATTTGAAGGGCACTAAAAATAAATAACCTTAAGTACGTTTTTGCCCAAGGAAACAGATGTGCACCACTAAATATATCCCATTTACCACCAGACTATTTCAGAGAAAGGAGTTGATGCTGGAACGTTCACGTTCAGCCCAGGCGGTGAGCACTGGGTGTCCAGCTAACAGCCTCCCTCTTCGGTCACCCAGCCATCCCTCGTTTTATTGACGCTTCTCAGATGCCCCCTTTAAAAAAAAAAAAAAATTGAAGTTCTGCAGCTACCTTGCATCGAGCGATGTTGGCTGTTTTTCCCAGCAGGATTTGTTCCCTTCGTGTCTTACGTTTTGATAGTTCTTGCAGGATTTCAAACTCTTTTCAAGCAAAAAGGTTGTGGCTGGCTGAAGCCTCAGGTGATTTGGTCAGCCTTTATTTTAGCAGGGTTTAAAATTAAGGTATGTATGTTGGTTTTTTAGACATGATGTGGTTGAACGCTTAGAAGACTATGACGGTACAGTGAGGACGTAACTTACACGCCCTGGGAACCTTCCAGGTTCTTGTGACTCACTTTATTGTGATATTTTATGGCGGTGGTCTGGAGCTGAACCCACAATCACTCCGATGAGCGCCTGAATATTAGATTCTATTAATATATGGAGGTGCCCATCATTTTGGAGAAATGGCTGTTTTCTCCTTCAGAGGGCTGATTCAAAGCCAGACACCCCCCTGCGTCATCTGCTCAGGGGGTTCCCAGTATGTTCTGGGGGACACGGGGTGTGTCTGTTCCTGGTGCCCAGTCCCCTCCCATTCCCCACCCAGCCCGCTCTCCTCATCCCTTTCCTTTTTCTCCTACTGCCCTTGACAGTCAGAAATCCTGGGGACTTCCCTGGCGGTCCCGGGGTTGACTCCGTGCTTCCAGTTCAAGGGGTGTGGGTTCCATCCCTGGTCGTGGAGCTAAGATTCCACATACCGTGCAGTGTGGCCAAGAAAATATATATTAAAAAAAAAAAAGTCCTGTCCTGTTCACTCTGTTCCCGGCATCACTCGATGACGTGGAAGTCCCCAGCTAAGGTTAGGGACACACCGTGTGTGTGTTAATTGCTCAGGCCGGCTCTTTGTGGCCCCACGAGCTATAGCCCGCCAGGCTTCTCTGTCAACCTCCACTCTCGGGACAGCGGAGTGTGTGTCTGTCCTGAGAGCAGAGCTTGATGGCTCAGCTGCCAGATCCAGGGGCCTCAGTGAGACTCCTGATCACCCCAAGTCTCCTGAGGTTTGGGCCGTGCAGGCTGCCTGTCCGTTGGAATGGCCGCTGAGTTACTGGGAGAAGCACCCAGTTCCAGGGGTGATGGTGTATGAACTTTGCGGGTAGGGGGCGGGTTCTAGCTTCCCAAAACAGTTTTGCAGGAGAGTCCCAGGGTGTGGAGCCAGAGTATCCTGAGTGTGTCTGGGGCTCCAAGCCCAAGGAACAGGCTACAGGCCCAGGCGTCGGCATCACACCTAGAGCGTGAGCTGAGGACGGCTAGGTCCAGGCTTGTCTGTGCAGCGAGTGTCCCCTTTCCACCGTAGAGTGCTTGGACACCGTCACGAGAAAGGATGCTTCAGGCTCTGGGACCTGCCTGCCTCCTGGGATTAGTGATGCTGCAGGGAGTGGTTTACTCTGCAGTATCTGAGATTCTGCAGCCGTGACTAGAGAGACATGCTTTGTTGTGATCATGCTATCTTACAGCAGTTTTAGTGGGGTACTTTTGCAGGTGGTGGTTTTGTCGTCATTTAGTTGCTAGTTTGGCTGACTGTGGGACCCCATGGACTGTAGCCCATCAGGCTCCTCTGTCCATGGAATTCTGTAGGCAAGAATACTGGAGCGGGTTGCCATGCCCTCCTCCAGGGGGTCTTCTTGACCCAGGGATGGAACCCGAGTCTCTTGCGTTGGCAGGCGGATTCTTTACCATTGAGCCATCAGGAAAGGCCCCCACCTTGTTTCACCACAGAGGAAAAGCAGATGAAACTTAGTGAAGGTGGACCTGGGTCTGTCCTTAGTTGATGATGATCAGCCAGCCTACACCTGCCCCGGGCTTCTATGTTTATTGCTGTCTTGAAAAGGTGGTATTTGGAGGGGAGAGCTCTTAGTGGGTTTCATGTATTAAGCTGCCAATTTATATTTTCCTCAAAGCTCTTGAAGTTAAGATATAAGGAAGCTCAGTATGACTATTGAGCAACAAACCACTTCCTCAAACATTAATTTCAGATTTCTTTTTGAGCAGCAGTGCCACTTTTACAAAATGCTTTCAGTAGCCCTCTGATACCTTGTGCAGTTCCATTAATAAAACTCGTACAAGTTCTAGTTTATAAATCTGACTCGCTGCTTATCAGGGATGGCAATGAAGCTGTTTTTATGAACACAAAATAGGGCTTTAGGGTCTCCTGTTTCCATTTCACATCTGCCTTTCCATCCAGTTAATTTTTGCTTGTATTTACTTGATGTCAGGAAAACCTGAAGTACACAAGTGAGACTTTAAAATACATTCACTTCACCTGCCATTTCAAGGTCACTCTTCTGTGAAGTAGATCCAGAAGTGTTGAAGCAGTAGGAACAGTGAGGTTCTTGAAATTCCAGGTTGAATTAATAAAAATCAACCACTCATTCCCTAGAGGTGTTCAGGCAGGTCCCCATGGACCATGGTGCTCACTAAATGTGCGGTGACATCCCCAGGAGTCAGCTGGTTAACTGATTGTTGTTGCTTAACTGACTTGGATCACACAACACACTGTCACCGCACGTGTACCCAGCCTGTCCCTCCCAAGAAGGTGGGACATATCCCAAAGCAGGTTGCTGGTTTTAAGAAGGCCGGGGTGATGGTGCAACCCTCCCAACACCCCAGCAGCGGGCTCTGCCTTTGCAGAGAGCTTACCTGATGCAGCCAGAGCCCCTATCTTGGTCTGTGGCTTACCATGTAACACACTTGCCACTGCAAGTTGGTTGTTACTGTCACAGTTTCAGAACCAGTTGTACATCTCTTAAAAAATACTACACTGGCCATTTTCCAACCCCCTACAAAGGCTCTGGAGAATGTTCCTGGGGGTGCACCTGGAATGCCGCTGCAGGATGAGAGTCTTGATTGGCAGGACAGCTGTTCCGCGGGGCCTCCGAGGCTCCATCCTTAGAGAGTCCCTGTCGTTTTCTCCTGGAATATCGCGTGCTCTTTCGATCTGCAGGTTCTTCTCTTCCCGCATTTCAGGACAGTTTCTCCGTACTTCACCCGAGTTCTCTAGTTGGGCATTTGTTGTCAGGGGCAGCATTTCTCCTTTCCTTAGTTTCGTTTGTCTTCCTGTCAGTTAACTTCTGTCTTTTTGTCTCCTTGACGGAGTTTATTTCCTGCCGTTCCTCCTGGTCAGAATTTCAGCTTGGAGCTCTGTGTTCTTCTTTCCCTTACTTTTCCACATTTTATTCATTTGTTCCAAAATGCCAGTTGTGGTCCTCTGTTCCAGAGGCTTCCATCTCTTGTGATGCTGTTTCAGATTCTTTTCCTGGAGCTCTTGTCTCGTTAACTGCCTGTTAGTAAGTGGCATCAGGGAGGGAAGCGACTGGAAGGGATTTCCTTCTGCTTTTTGAGTTTTCTCTTCCATCTGCCCTGTGAGTTTTGTGGGCTCCTTTGCAACTCTCTCCCGCTGGCCTTTTTTTTTTTTTTTGGCCGTGCCGCGCAGTTTGCAGGATCTTGGTTCCCTGAGCAAGGATTGTACCCTGGCCACAGCAATGAAAGCCCACAATCCTAACCACTAGGCCACCGGGAAACTCCCACAATCCCCTGCTGTTTTTCCTTCCTGCCGTATCTTCACACGATGTCTTTACCGTTTCCGTAGCTTTCCCCCCTCTTTTCCTGAGATTGGCACGGTCTCGACGGCAGTTCAGCACAAGGACGCATTCACTTGTCAGGCCGTTCACGCTGGCTGGGGCCACCGGAGGGCTTCGTGGCGAGCCACGTGTGCCGGGTGAGGTCTGGGAAGCCCCCCACCGCCACCGGGTTTCCTGGGGAAACAGGACACTGGCTAGAGGAAACCTCTCTGGACCAGAGGGATGCCCCACTGTGCCCGCTCTCGTGTCCTCGGGCCTCCGATACCCACCCCCTGCCAGGAAGTGCTGGACGCGGGACTGAGGTTGGGTGTCCCCTCCGGAGAGCCTCAATATAACATGAGCCCTTTGTCCTCTGAGGGCATCCCCTCCAGACCTAGGTGAGCTGCTGTTACAGGCAGGCCACTGCTCTCCAGGAACCTGCTGGGCGCCCACCCCTGTGGGCAGTGGGAGGGTGTGGGTGCTGGCCCCCCGGGGCCCCTCCATGCAGTCTGGGTGTTGCAGGCACTTTGCCTCCAGAGAGCCTTGGCGGCTGCTCATCTTGGAGCCTCCTCACGGTCAGGGCCCGGGACAGGAAGACCCTTCTGCCCCCACCCGCCATAGCATCCCTCCTCCCTCAGGGACCAGGAGCCCCTCCCCACCTGGCCCTGTGGTCCTCCTCGATTTGTTCGGCTGTGCTGGGTGCTTCTTTACCGCACAGCGGCTTTCTCTGGTTGCAGTGACTGGGGGCCACTCTCCAGTTGTGGCTTGCGGGCTTCTCATTGCTGAGCGCGAGCTCTCGAGTGAGCCAGCTTCAGTATCTGCAGCTCAAGAGCTTAGTTGCTCTACGGCAAGTGGGATCTGCTGGGACCAGGGATCGAACCCGTGTCTCCCTCATTGGCAGGCGGATTCTTAACCACTGGACCACCAGGGACGTCCCCTCCTTTTTCTTCTCCCCCTTCTCCCGCCCTGCTCCTTTTTATTCTTAAGGCCAGTGATTTCAAGGTTGTTTATGTGGCGCTTTGCCTCTTTTCTTGGTGGATGGTGAATTTTGTTTTCTGGTTTTTAACTACCTCCCCTCCCTCTGCCTCTTTTATTAGAAATAGAAGAAAGGGAAATTCCGTTACAGTAAAATTTGAATCTTTCCTCTTACCCTGGAACTCTGACTTCTTTCCTGATCTTTTCGTCTTTGTTGTACTCAGGTCTGGATGGAATGAAGTTGTTGAAGACCGTAGCCTTTGTGTTAAACCCCATTTCACCTCAAGCCAAAACTGCGAGCCTTTCACCTGTGAACTGACTTACCAATCACCACGGATTAATTGGATCCTTACTCTTAGTACATTTTTATAGCCCCCCCCCTTTTTAAAAAACAGTAAGTTTTTTAAAAAAAATTGGCAGAGGAAATGAAGTCTGATTTGGTTAAATTTTGTAATCGAATATGTTACCAATAAAACTTCTTTCCCATTGTAAATATATGATCCAAAATTCATTTAAATATCACGACACAAAACTTCTCTAGAACCTCAGCGATAGGCATCAGGCTTCAGTATTTTTACCAGAGAGCAAAATTCATTTTAAGAAATTTTTGGCACATGATTAATTTTTTTTATATTGTCCCAGGGAGAAATGAAAAGACTCATTTGTTGTCTCCAGTGTATTCCTCTCATCTCACCAGTCCTAAATAATTATGAGACGACCCCCTTCGCAGATATTCTATTGTATTACTAGGCTAAGTAAGAAGAACGTTTTGGGCAGATGTCAGAAATGACAAGAATCTCGAAACCGTCCCCCTGAGAAAATCAGGAGCTCCTGAGCTGGGGCCCTGAGAAGGTGTCAGGACTGGAGGCCAGGACTTAGCAGCTGAACATCAAGGATCAGCCTCTGCAGGGGGCTGTGTTAATTTCTTCCTGTCTGCAATTATTCACAGGTGGGCCTGGTCAGGATGTTTCCTGTGAGCTACACACAAGTATTTTTGCTTAATGTTCACTACCTGGGAGGCAGGGTTCCCAGAGATGGGCCGTTGTATCATTTAATCTTATAGGCAATATCCCTTTCATGATGAACTTGTAACGAAATACAAAGGTGTTTTCCCCATCACAAAAAGTGTTGGGTAGGTCTGTTCCTTTTAAGTCTCCTAAGCACTAAGTCTCCTAAGGGTTCCCAGGTGCTGGTAATGCTAAAGAGACAAGAGATAAAGGTTCCATCCCTGGGTTGGAGAGATCCCCTGGAGGAGGGCATGGCAACCCAGGCCAGTGCTCTTGCCTGGAGAATCCCCAAGGACAGAGGAGCCTGGTGGGCTACAGTCCGTGGGGCCACAAAGTCAGACACTAAGTGACTTAGCAAGCAGGCACAGGGATGACTGTCATTTGCAGCTGAAGACCGCTCCTTTCCGTGGTGGTGAGTGGAATGAGAAAAAGACACATGCCACCACCCACATTCTTGTTGCCCTGTGGGTGTAGGGAATCACACGAAGGCTTCCAGGCTCCTTTGCGGACGGTGTGTGCCATGAACTGTCTCAGCAGAAGTCCACACAAGAGAGAAGACGTGAGAACCAGGCGGCATGCGTGGGTTTGGGTCTCTCCCCCTCCTTTCTGGGGGGCAGGGGGGCAGATTGATCAGCATCTGAACTTCTTTTCCACCCAGTTAGATGTGGATATTCTGGTGGCATTTGCACCATAAGATGCTGTGAGGAGGATGAGATGAAGTGGGAAGTGAAGTCCTGTGTAAACTATAAAGTATAAGGCTCGCTATTGCTTGGAGACCTGTTAATGATATGTTAATAATTTTTAGTCCAGGTAGCCAAAAGCATAGAAATGTCAAACATCTATTGGAGTGTTTACTGCCAACAAAACTTTAATTTTTTGGTAATAGGAAAATTCGGTTTTCTTTTTCCCCTTTTTAAAGCAGAAATGCCAACCCAGGTGAGATGGTTATACCCCTCTTGATGTAGACAGCTCTTATATTTAACAGGATTCTATTGTGGGTCCATCCTGCTCGAGTTTAGAGAGTAGAGGGAACTCAGCGGTTTTGACCTATGCCAGCATCCCAGATTCAAAACTGGTTCCCCCAGCATGAGACCAGGACTCAAGAGTAACTTTGAAACCTTGAGAGAAGTTGGTCACCAGTGGATTATACCCCGGAGAAGGAGATGGCAACCCACGCCAGAATTCTTGCCTGGAAAATCCCATGGACAGAGGAGCCTTGTGGGCTCCAAAGACTCCCAAAAGGTCACAGAGAGTCAGACACAACTGATGACTAAGCACAGCACAGTGGATCGAAAGGGACTCCTTTAAGTCTTTTTTTCAAGATATTAAAAAAAAAAAAACCTGATCTTTTTCTCTCTGGTGAGCTTTTCGTAACACATCCACGTCAGCATCCCTGCTTCTGTTTGGTATGTTCAGGTCCACCTTTTACCTTGACCCGCCTAAGAATTCAAGCTCAAGGGCAACAGAGGCTCCCAGGACAGTTTTCTGGGTGGAAATGGAAAACTAACCTTTGAATGAACCTGAAATTTTAAAAACTGCACGTGGGGCTTCCCAGGTGGCTCAATGGTAAATTATCCACCTGCCAATGCAGGAGATGCAGGTTAGATGCCTCCGCTGGGGAGATTCCCCTGGAGGAAGAAGCGGTCAACCCACTGCAGTCTTCTTGTCCCGAGAATCCCATAGACAGATGCCGGGGTCCAGCCCCGGTGGATCCAGGGAATTCGAAGGTGGGGACGGAGTCGGCGTCCTGGAAAAAACTTATTTGATTATAGATATGGAGGGAGATTAGGAACAGATAGTGTAGTAGAAAAGGAGGCTGAATTCAGATGGGAAAACAGGGAGCGAGAAAAGATGACACGGGGGAATCAGTCTTTCTGGAAACTGATCCGATTTCTTTATTTTTTAGGTTTGTGTATATACCTTTTTGTTATACATAGGGATGAATACAGAGTCAACGCGGGGGTCAGCAGACCTGACCCTTGTCACAATCAGGTGCTTCATATAAAATTATACAAAGGTCTTATGAGTTTCATCATCTTTTGGCCATGAGGTCTGCTGACATTTTATGGCTCTTTCTGATACCGGTCAGTTAACCAGAAAACTTATTTTTCCAGGGGTGATTTTTTTCTTAAATCAATCAGGCGCCACCCTCCAAATAAAGTTGCATTCCTATAGGGTGAGGGTGTAATGAGTTACAATCAAGAAAGGAATTTACTTAACCTAAGGTTTAACATGATTAATCTTAAAGGTTAATACTTATTTTTCTTATATGCTAGTTATATTCATTATAAGGGCAGGAATATGGAGATTTGGCAGCAAATATTGGCTCAACAAATGTAAACCCTTCACCAATGTTCCCCTTAAGATCTATTTTGTTTTAAGATAGAGATAAAGTTACATTTTTGCATAGCAAGGACACAGTGATTTATAGTGATTTATAACAAAGTACAGTGATCTTATAACAAAAGAGAAGATTCATTAACTCAGAAAGTCTAGTATTGCTAACATCAAAAACTACTATATTTCCTTTTCTATATTCCAAATACATTGATTAATATATTCCCAGGTGCCTAAGGATATGGAGGCCTGATGGCAATCATTGACTCACCAATGAAAAAAGCCCTACACTAATACTCCAAACTCTCTGTGCTGTTTATGGCTGAGAGGCTGTCACACAAGCTAGTCTGTCAGCAGAGAGGTTTGACCTGAGACATCCTTGTCACACCCAGGGCAGGGAATTAGCAGTAATTATTGGCAGGACAAATGAAAAAACCCTTCACCAATATAATTCCTAATCATCCTACTAATACTATACTAATGATCTTCTAACTTCTCAAAAGAGTCTGTTTTTAGAAAGTTTTAAAACATCCCGTGCTTCTCACAGTTGGGAGGCTGTAAACAATCACATGCGGCCGAACGAGCCTGATCAGGCAGGCCAGAGAACCTCCAGAGTTCGTAAGTTGAAACACTCTTATCACGCCCAGGAATTTTTATTAACTGGAGCTGCAAGTTAACTCCTTTTCTGAGAGAAATGGTTATGGGGGAGAGCTCCCCATAAAGTACTCTGGTTTTGGGGTAGACGTTCGGGAACAGGGGGTTTCCTGAGGCTTGATCACGCCTTTGCGTATGCCAAGCTTCCTTCCTCATGACCTTTGCCATGGGCGGAGTTCCTCACGCTGGCCCCCAACAGACAGAGGTGCCTGGCAGGTGCCAGTCCATGGGGTTGCAAAAGAGTCGGACACAACTGAGCGACTGAGTACACACACAGGTTAAATTTAGGCAGGAAGAATGTCCCCTATCTGTGTACACATGAGATGTAAGCGATCTTGCTGTTGAGCGAGACTCAAGAAAACCAAAGCCCAGAGATGAACTGGACTCTGCTCACCCATGTGTGCCTGCTTTACCCTGGTGCTGTCTGCCTCTGCTGATCAGAAGCCATCTGTGGAAGGGATCCATCAGGAGCGCTCTCTGTTAATCCTTCTCAGGGAGTTGTCATCACAGGTGCAGAGAGCCCTGCTTCCCCCGTGGACTCGGCGGGCTAGACGGCCCTGCACGGGCCCTGCACACCTGTGCACAGGTGGGCTGAGCCAAGTGTGTGTCAAAGGCTCCCAATACGGGGGTCAGGTTTGGGCGAACTCTGAAAATAAAATGATCTCTCGGGCGGTTTAGTGTCATGTAATAGTATTTGGCAGTCAGAGAAGGTTGACAGTTATTCATGTAACAAGTTTATAGGGTGGGGCCATGGTTGCAAAGCTGGGTCAAACAGACCTGTAGGGAGATACAGCCGTCTCTCTGTGCAGACAGTTCTGTATCCACAGATTCAGTCAGCCATGGATCGGAAACGTGGCGGGGGGAGGGGGGCAATTACAAGAAGTTTTCAAAAAGCAAAGTTTGAATTCGTTTCATGCTGGCAACTACTTACATAGCATTTATGTTGTACTTAAAGCTCTTTATGTGGCATTTACAGTGCATTACATGTTATAAGTAATCTGTAGATGACTTAAAGTATACAAGAGGATGTACGCAGGCAGTGTAAAAATTCTTCATTTTATGTAGGGGATTTTGGAAGCAGCCCCCTGTGAATTGCGAGGGATGACTTTATTGGAAATAGGATTAGAAAACAGACATTTATAAATCTACATTAAAAATGAAATTGGACGTAGAGTTTGGTGGTGTGCTCTAATATTTCAGTAGGAAAAGATCCAATGGCTAGGATCAGATGGTGGGTTTGAATTTCACAAAACAAGGGCAATGGCCCCTGATGGATGTAGACCAGCTTGCTGCCGCCCACACCTTCATCCCAAGGTCTTTTCCCTTTGTGTCTCTGAAGTAAACTATAGAAAATGGCTTTTAAAGTCATCTTTTATTTACCCGCTGGGGTGTGTTTCTCCAGTACTCAGGGGCCTGTGTTCCCACTGAGCCTGACAGTCTACCAGCAGTAGGAGTTTATTGTTTACATATGACTTTTTAAATCATATTCTTTCTCGCAATCTGGGTGCTTAAACACCTGGCTGATTTTTATCTAGTTATCAAACCTTTGGGTTCACGGCAAATGCATTTGAGTGTTTCATTTGTTTCTTGATGTACATACAACACCAGAAAACACACCCAAGTCCACTGCAAGTGTCTGATATTTGCAATCGTAAAATACGGACGAGATTGTGCTGCTGCTGCTGCTGCTAAGTCGCTTCAGTCGTGTCCGACTCTGTGAGACCCCACAGACGGCAGCCCACCAGGCTCCCCCGTCCCTGGGATTCTCCAGGCAAGAACACTGGAGTGGGTCGCTATTTCCTTCTCCATCGCGTGAAAGTGAAAAGTAGTGTCCGACTCTTACCAACCCCATGGACTGCAGCCTACCAGGCTCCTCCGTCCATGGGATTTTCCAGGCAAGAGTACTAGAGTGGGTTGCCATTGCCTTCTCCATTGAAGAGACATACTAACTACATATTTTAGAGGGGAATAATATATAGTGATTTTTAGAATGGGAAGTGCCCTTAGGGATGCAGAAGGCAATCACCTGCCCTTTTAGAGCTGATGCAAATTAGCTCCAGAGGCCTTTGCATGTGGTTACACAGCAGAGGAACAGAGGAGCAGAAAGAACTCTGAGCAAACCTTTCCTAACGTTCATATTGTGATCTAATCACTGGGATACATAACTTGTAAACGTGACTCTACAAAAACATATCAAAGAAGGGGAATGGCAGTCGATGTGAAATCCATCAAGTGCTTACCCTGTGAGACAGAGGACGCAGAGACCCAGGGGAGGGGCAGGGCCAACAGCGGGCGTCACTTCTGGGGAGCTGAGTGGTGACGCCCACCGGGTGCCAGCTCCCCAGGGAGGTGGGGGCGGCGGCTGGCAGCGGAGGGGTGCTGGTCCTGCGGGAACTCCCCCTCCTGCCCCGGAGATCACGCAGATTGGTGAGGAATTGGCCACCTGAGCCCAGCATGCCCGGGGCAGCTGGGCGGCCTTGTGGAGGTGGAAACTGTGTTCACCAGGCAGGGGCCGTCCTCCGCGAGTGCTAAGATGCCAGGGCTCAGGCATCTTTGGCCGAGCTGTTGGGGCGCAGGGACCCCACTGTGGGTCCACCCACAGCCGGAAGCGCACGCGCAGCCCTCTGTGGTCTAGCGCGCATGCGCTCTCCCAGCACCGTCGCCTCTGTGTCCTTCCAGCGCTTCTCCGTGGAGTGCCCCCTCTTTTTTTCCCCTTATCAAAAGTGAGGGGGACCAAAATGAGAGTTTATCGGTTGTAATGCTGGAAGGCTTTCTTTGGTGTTTGAGTTTTGCTGTGTAAGCAAGCGCGTCTTGCCCGTTACAGGGGGGCCTGAGTGGGAGTGGCCGTGTGTGCGTGCGTGCTCACCTACCCCTGTGACCTCCCACCCAGCCTTCCACCCCAGCCTCACGGGGCCTCAGCCCACCCGCAGGCCTCCGATCCTTTGGGGTGGCCCAAACCCCGGAACTCTGGGAGGGGAGGCCGGCATGGTCCAGGCGTCACTGTCGCGCCAAGCCAGATGGGACTCAGGCTAGCGAGAGACCCGACCCACAGCCTCTGGGGCCGGAGGTGCTCTGGCAGCGTGGTCCTCGGGGGGCGTCCAGTTGCTCCGGGTTGTCAGTTCGCTGGTGTTTCTGGAAGGCCTCTGTGCTGGGGTAGTTGGAATGAGACTCGTCCCTCTCTGAGACCGCGAATTCCCAAGCCCGGGGAAGGGGTGGGCGCAGAGCGCAGAAGGTGCGGAGGTGGTCTGACTCTGGAGGTGGCAGAGGAGCCCAGCGGTGGGCGTGTTTCCCGCTGTCCAGGGGAAGGGCTGGCAGTCCGACCCTGGACGCCGATGGGAGGTGCTGGAGGCGGCTGTGCGCCCACCGGGCGGGAGGGGTCAGCCCTGCCGCCTCCACGTGGCCGCCCCGCGACCCAGCGCGGTCTCTAACGCTGTCTGTCGCCAGCTGCCCCGCTGTGTCTCGCGCAGGTGTCGTCCAGTAGCTTCTGTCTAACCCGTGTGTGGTAGCAGCCCCTCCCTGTGCCCTGTGAACACGGAAGCGCCATCGCCATGCTGTTGTGTGTCTCCCCTTCAAGAACTGGGTTTCCCTTGAGGAGAATACAGAGGTTCTCAGCCCTGGGGTTTGTCCACGCGGTCGAGACCAGGCCCCCACCCTTTTCAGGGCACATGAAAATTTCATTTCGGTTTCCTGAACCCAAGGAGAGAATGACGAATTTCGATGCTCTCCGTTCTGGACTCTTATCAGCCGGGTTCCCAGGGAGCGAGAGACATCCCGAATGGGCACACAAAGCCCGCATGAGCGCTCCACCCTCCTGAGTCCCGAGCCATCCTGGCCTTGCGCGGAGCCTGTGTGTCCTAACTCCAAACGATCATGGGTTCTTAAAGACGACTATTGGAATCTGGAGTGGCAGTAGGCCTTCCAAAGCCCAGTGGTTGCTGGAGACAGATCTGAAGCTACTCCTAAACACTCAGGGCTGCCTCCAGGGCCGCAGTCTAGGGCGTATTTTTCCACAAGCGAAGCCCACGTCTGTTCGCCCTCCCCACGCTCTGTCTTTCCCGTGTAACAAGGTGTTTTGTGTGTGTGTGTGTGGCAGGTGGCAGGTTCAAGAAAGAGATTGTCGTGGACGGACAAAGCTATCTGCTGCTGATCCGAGATGAAGGTGGCCCCCCAGAGGCCCAGGTGAGTACAGCACCCACACTGGGGACCCGCGTGCAGCTCTCGCTCCTCCTTGAGGTTCTGACTCCACAGGTGTGCACAGAAGAGGTGAGAGCGGCCCCTGAAAATGTTTCCTGTGACTGAGGTTTTTCAGTTCAGTTCAGTTTAGTCGCTCAGTCGTGTCCGACTCTGCGACCCCATGGACCACAGCATGCCAGGCCTCCCTGTTCATCACCAGCTCCTGGAATTTATTCAAACTCATGTCCATTGAGTCGGTGATGCCATCCAACCATCTTATCCTCTGTTGTCCCCTTCTCCTCCTGCCTTCAATCTTTCCCAGCATCTGGATCTTTTCCAATGAATCAGTTCTTCACATCAGGTGGCCCAAGTATTGGAGTTGCAGCTTCAACATCAGTCCTTCAAATGAATAGTCAAGACTGATCTCCTTTAGAATGCACTGGTTGGATCTCCTTGCAGCCTAAGGGACTCTCAAGAGTCTTCTCCAACACCACAGTTCGAAAGCATCAATTCTTCAGCACTCAACTTTCTTTATAGTCCTCTCACATCCATACATGACTACTAGAAAAACCATAGACTTGACTAGACGGACCTTTGTTGGCAAAGTGTCGTCTCTGCGCTTTCATATGCTGTCAAGTTTTGGGGAGAGGCTAATTCTGTGTTTCCTTCAGGCTGAAACCTGGAGGGGCAGTTTGGTCTGTGTGGCTGATTTTCCCTTTGTGCTTCTAAGAAGGAAGGAAGAGCAGATGTTGCACTGATTTGTCAACTCAGTGGCAGTGGCATCTGGAAGTTTCTATAGCTTCCCACCCTTTTCTTATAAACGTTTCATCTTGAGAGCATGCCAAGTCACTGCAGTCATGTCTGACCCTTTGTGACCTCCATGGACAGTACCCCGCCAAGCTCCTCTGTCCAAGGGACTCTGCAGGAGAGAATACTGGAGTGGGTTGCCATTTCCTCTGGAGCAGTGCAGTCACTTAGAAAGCTAGGTGGAATTGGAAATCTGAACACCACCACCAGGCTGCCCACCAGGCTTCACAGCCCAGGTCATTCACCACTGAAAACCAGAAGCTGCAGCATGGTGTGACTTCTTTGAGAGTTCCTTGAAAAATGGGCATTGTGGAGGAAAAAAAAAAGACCAGCCTGAGTGTGAAAAATTTCTTTCTTTGGTTTACTCACTCCCTAGTTTATAGCTTTATTTCTATAATAATTTACCAGCTAAACACTTTAAAGGAGGTAAGGGCTAGTAATAGTCAAGACTGATTACTGCAAACTTAATATCAAAAAATATCCCAGATGTTCTTTCTTCAACTTACCCGTTTGTGAAAGTGCACTTAAATTTAGTGATTTAAGTGAACAGTGTTGAATATGGGGGTTGTTAAAGAGTTGTTAAAGAATTAAGAGTTCTAGAAAGAACTTCATACACTGAGAGGTGTGTGGCTTTACAGAAATATGGTGTGGAGTTATCAGGTTCCAGTGAGTCTATAGTGTCACTGATTATAAGCTATGCCAGTATTTAAAAGAAATACACTGTCAACTCATGAAAGAAAGCAGTCCTTAAGGTATGTTCTGATAGCAAACATGTGAAAGTATGGAAAAGATTTCTTTAGCTTTGATGAAACAGTGTAGTCAATGATAGTAGTAAGGAAACATTAAAGACAGGTTGAACATGGGAAAAGCAGGTTATGAAGCTGCGAGAGCTCCTGGTCAGTGCATGTCGGTGACTCCGAGCAGGACCGGCTTGCCGTCTGACAGTGTCCGGAAGGTCTCTGATGGCAGTGAAGCTAAATGACTCTTAGTCGACCTTCACCCATTGGGCGTCTGTCCTGCTGTCATGAAGGCTCCCTCCGCGGCGGCTGGGGACAGGTGAATGAAGTAGGTGAAGTGTGGGGGTCACCTGGGGTGATTTTCCGCCTTTCCAGCTCATGCACGTCTCGGAGTGTGCAGGGGCAATTTCACACTCGGAGAGCACACCTCGGCTCCAACCATTAAGAGTCTAAGAAGAAAGTTGAGAGGCATGCAGAAACGCGTGTCAGAGCTGGCTGAGTGGCTTCAGGGCCGCTGCTGTCCAAGGTCGCTGCCCAGGGATGGACACCAGTGGGCACAGACCTGGCACTTTTTTCCCTGACTCCAGTGGTAGACCAGCGAGCCGGCCGCCCTGGACCAGAGTTAGTGATGAGACCTGTCCCTAAGGGTTCCAGGTCCACCCTGGAGAGGGAACTCCAGCTTGAGGAACTGGGGGCTCAGCGCACCACTCTACCCTGAAGGTTTCAGCAGCCGTGATCGCCATTGTTACTGCTGTCTAGTAGGTATCATCTGAACTTCAGGTTTAGTTTTGTCCTGTCACATAAAATCTCCACGGGCAACTGAATACCCTTCTCATTTCTATGTAGAAGTCAGAGCTTGGGCTTCCCAGGTGGCGCTAGAGGTAAAGAACCCACCCGCCAATGCAGGAGACGTAAGAGATGCCAGTTTGATCCCTGGATCAGGAAGATCCCCTGGAAGAGCGCATGGCAACGCACTCCAGTGTTCTTGCTTGGAGAATCCCATGGACAGAGGAGCCGGGAGGGCTGCAGTCCATAGGGCTGCAGAGTAGAACACGACTGACGCGACTTAGCATGCCAGCTTAACCAGCGGGAACCTTCCCCGAATGTGTTAGAGCTGACGCCTTGACCATCAGAACTTGTGTTGGAGCTGCAGCTTCTTTTAGAGAAAGCACGTGGGACTTTTCCCCCGCATTTTCACTTGGGTCTTTCATTAAAGAGGAGGGCATCAGGCTCCAGATGGTGCCTGGTGCCATGTGTGTGACCCTGGGGAGCTCTGAGTCCTGGGGTGCTTTGCTCACATGGCTCCAACTTTACAAGGTGACTGTGGGTATCAATGAGCTGACGTGTTCCTCCAGCTGATTTGCCAGAAAGAGGGTCTGATGTGAGTTCAGCTGGATGCAGGTAAAACAGGATAAAATGATAACAGAGCCGGGCTGCTGTGGGGCTTTCATTTTCCCCCCTCCTTTTTGCTCATTTTGTTCACTGGTTTGGTTAATGTCTCTGGCTGCTGCTGCTAAGTCGCTTCAGTCGTGTCCAACTCTGTGCGACCCCACAGACGGCAGCCCACCAGGCTCCCCCGTCCCTGGGATTCTCCAGGCAAGAACACTGGAGTGGGTTGCCATTTCCTTCTCCAATGCATGAAAGTGAAAAGTAAAAGTGAAGTCGGTTAGTTGTGTCCAACTGTTTGCGACCCCATGGACTGCAGCCCACCAGGCTCCTCCGTCCATGGGATTTGCCAGGAAAGAGTACTGGAGTGGGGTGCCATCGCCTTCTCCAAATGTCTCTGGCAGTGGGTCGTAATTCCCACGAAGGGTGCTGTAATTCATCTGCGGCAGATCTTGACAATACGAAGACCTCTTCTGTTGACAGAGTCGTTGGCCCTGGGGGTGGAGGACTTCTGAGCCGTGGGCCCCCAGAGGAGGAGGGCCAGGGTCCCAGCGCGGCTTCCTGGGGGGCTCTGCAGGCAGTTTAGGGTGCAGCAGGAAGCTGCAGAGTCACCCCACCTATCGGTACCCAAGTTGGCTCTGTGCGCGCTGGGTGCTTTCCATCAGCTGAGTCGGGACGGGGGTGGACATTCCCGTGGGGAAGAAGGTCTGATTTGACTTTGGAGACACGGTGGCCTGGGTGGGAAGCAGGTGCGGGCCCCATCCCAGGTGTGTTGTTCCAAGGATGAGAAGGGCGTTAGCGATGCTTCAGAAGCGGGTTTTGGTAGAAGCTGGATGCCATGCGTGGCCCCCCTGCCCATGCTCACGAAGGTGGCCCGATGCTGCTCCTTCCCTCTGTCTCCTCGCTCCTCGCCCCCCACTCACCTGCCCTCTTTCTCCCCAGTTTGCCATGTGGGTGGACGCCGTCATATTTGTCTTCAGCTTGGAGGACGAGATCAGTTTCCAGACCGTCTACCACTACTACAGCCGCATGGCCAACTACCGGAACACGAGTGAGATCCCGCTGGTCCTGGTGGGGACCCAGGGTGAGTGGCATCTCCGGGCAGGTGGGGCTCACGAGGCTCTGGCCGCTGAGCCGTCATTGGCTTCCTGGCCTGTATTTTCAGAGACGGGGCCAGTTTGCAGAAGGTGTAAAGAAGAAATAATTTCCTGCTGAAGTCTTAATTTTTAAAAATTTTTTTTTACTTTACAATATTCTATTGGTTTTGCCATACATCAGCATGAATCCGCCACAGGTGTACACGTGTTCCCAATCCTGAACCCCCCTCCCACCTCCCTCCCCATACCATCCCTCTGGGTTATCCCAGTGCACTAGCCCCAAGCATTCTGTATCCTACATCGAGCCTAGACTGGTGATTTGTTTCTTATATGATATTATACATGTTTCAATGCCATTTACAGGGAGAATCCCTGAAATGGCAATCATCCTGTCTCCTCATTTGGTTCAGCAAAGAAATCACTTGGCAACTTCAAAACAAAACACACTGCTACACCCCCAAGGGCTTCAGAAAGAAAGAAAGTCTAATTTCTATATTAGGGCATCTTAATTCTGTCTGTCATAAAGTAATGTGATTTATAAGCAACCTAAAAAGTTACTTCTGTTAACGTTTACAACTTTAATACTGATTTTTCATACATTGCCGAGTTTCATTTTATTCTACTGTATTTCTTAATGTCTTATGATCCAAATCTCATTTTTAGCAGATCCCTCAGAGAGCGTACAATCTTATTGCATGGGTATGTTTTGTATTTTTTTTCTAGGTCACATAAAACTTGATCTCTTAGTAAAGTGACATCACCTAGGACACTCTTGGTCATAGATTCATTGACGTGCTAGTATCTGCTGGGGACTTAACTAAGGGGTCACAGGGATTGTTTTAGAAAGTCAGATGAAAGTGCAAGTCGCTCGGTCGTGTCTGACTCTTTGCGACCCCATGGACTATACAGTCCATGGAGTTCTCCAGGCGGGAATACTGGAGTGTAGGTAACCATCCCCTTCTCCAGAGGATCTTCCCGACCCAGGGATTGAAGCCAGGTCTCCCGCATTGCAGGCAGATTCTTTACCAGCTGAGCCACCAGGGAAACCAGATGAAGGTTAACTTTAAAACCGCTTTGTCAGAAAAATGAGGAATTTAAAAAACAATCACGTCCAAGAAAGCCTGGATTTATCCCTTCGTTTCTTGGTGCAGGTTCTGTTTTTGTTGATTCCTTTGGAATAAGCACATCCAATCTGCCCTTGCGTGCCCTGACGTGAGACCTCTTCAGATAAGGAACTCGCTATGTTTGAGCAGCAGGACCAGTTAGCGATATGCAGGGCACCAGGTCTGATGTAACGGAGAGCAGGCGGGATAAGCCAAGATCATGGGGTGGGGAGGTGTGCTGGGAGGAAAAAAAAAAGTGGAATAAACTGAAAGCATGTTTTCAGGGCGCCAGATGTAAAATGTGAGTTGGGGTTTCATGGAGAGGACCTCACCCCCATCTTGCCCCCCGCCAAGCATATATGTCGTGACCAGTGGTCTCATAACTGACGCCTTCAGAGTAGAGGTGGGTGTAGACCAACTTGGGACATCAGTTCAGTTCAGTCCATTCGGTCGCTCAGTCGTGTCTGACTCTTTGCGACCCCATGAACCACAGCATGCCAGGCTTCCCTGTCCATCACCAACTCCCGGAGTCCACCCAAACCCACGTCCATTGAGTCGGTGATGTCATCCAATCATCTCATCCTCTGTCATCCCCTTCTCCTCCTGCCTTCGATCTTTCCCAGCATCAGGGTCTTTTCCAGTGAGTCAGCTCTTTGCATCAGGTGGCCAAAGTATTGAAGTTTCAGCTTCAAATCAGTCCTTCCAATGCATGCTCAGGACTGATCTCCTTTAGGATGGACTGGTTGGATCTCCTTGCAGTCCAAGGGACTCTCAAGAGTCTTCCCCAATACCACAGCTCCAAAGCATCAATTCTGCACTCAGCTGACATGCGAGATTTTTAATGCCCAACGCGCCCTCTAGTGGTCACTGTGAGACAAGGCGCACCCGCAAGGAGCCCTTGGTTTGTGTTTGGACACGTTCGGGATTGGGTGTTTGACTTCCTAAAAAAAATAATTTCTTTTTTTAAACTTCTTATTTTGTATTGGGTTATAGCTGATTAACAGACAATGTTGTGATACTTTTGGATGTGAAGGGACTAAAACTTCTTGACACATAACGTTTTATAGTGGGCAGCTCATCTATAATCAGATCTTGCTTTTCCAAGCTGCCTGGAGATCAAGGCAGTTAATTTTCAGTAAGCCACCTCTCCCTGCAGGCCTGCCCAGGGCATTTGTGAGCCAAAGCGCAGTCTGTGTGGGCATCTCCTTACTGGCTCCCTGGGTTCAGGGGTCTATGCTCAGGACACACAATGTCTTTGTGCAGTAGGGTCCCCAGGGTAAAGGGAAGATAGGCATTCCGTCCAAGCCAGAAAGCTACCTTGACCACTTTGCTCTTTCTTCTTTAGCTGTGTGTTTAGGTGTAGAGAGTGGGGAGTCTGGGGGCCACGCAGACCCGGGCTCCCTGCCTCTGGACTGCTGTTGTCCTTGACGCTGCCAGGCTTTGGAGGGAGGAAATCTCACGGGGCCCTGGGGGCATCCGTGGGCACAGCATTGTCGAGCACGTGGCTGGTTTCCTTCCTTCTGTTTCCACGTATGGCCCACCTTCCTGAGGTCCTGCTGGGGTGGTCGGCGGGTCCTTGCCGGCCGCTGACCTTGGAGGTGCGTGTCGCCTCTGTGTGTCCCACCCCAGCTGAACGGGTGTCTGACCACATCTCCCGCTAGGATGATCTGGGTCTCGGGGGGCCCCGGAGACGGCTCCGTAGGCTGGGGAAGTCCCACCGAGGGCCCTGAAGGCAGAAACCAGCCCTCTTTCATTCCCTCAGTTTTATAAGCATCTGTGCCTGGAGAGCTTGTCTCAGACCTGTTGGGACTTCAGCAAAGCCATGCCCCAAAGGAGCAGGACTTGAGTGTTTTCAGGAGAGACAGTCCTCACCTGAGGGGTCATTACCCAGACCTCCGATTCCCAGAGCACCCCAGAAGCCCCCATGGCGGGAAGGTGGAGTGAGCGTGGGCTTCTGGGAAGTTCCACCCTCAGGGATCATTAGCTCCTTGTGGGTTTGCATTCTGTGAACCCTGCACACTGATCCTGCCGCTGTGCAGAGCACATGGGGCCTCAGAAACAGAGGTGAGGGCATCTCAGATTCCCCCCGACTCCACCGCCCGAGGTGGCTGGGGCCTGTGGCCCCGTCGGAGGTTAGAGGGTGCAGAAGATGAAGGAGAATCAAGTTCATTGTTCAAGGACACGTAGGGTGCAGGGCCTCACCCGGCAGTGGGTAGACGCACTCTCTCTTGGGGAGCTGGAGGATGTTCGTCAGGGCCGAGGTGATGGTGTTTGTTAAACATGGCCTGTTTTAGAGATGGGCCCATCGCATTGATTTGAGGGTGAAACCTGAGCTGTAAAAAAAGATAAAAGATGTAGTCTCAGGAGTGAAACAGGAGGCAAAAAGAGTGCTCCAGGGTAGGGTCTGTTTCTGACACGTGATGCCGAGTCGTGGAAGCCAGATGGGACAGAAATGGGGTGGGCACCCACCAGGGAAGGAGGCCTGGGTTATTGTGGGAACTCTGGTCAGGATAAATTCTAGGCTGGATTAATGCTCTGTGCATTTATTTTCTAGTTTACATACACCACAGCGTTTGAAAATCCTGGGTTTCTGTTTTTCTACTATTTTCTTAAAAGATGTTTCCACCTTAAAAAAAAATACTTCTTTTCCTTAGGTGTTATGAAACCCAAGTCAGGTTTATTAATCTGTAGGTGAGACAGGATAAGATACTGTTTGAATTAATCCCTCTGACAGGCCTTGCCAGGAGTCTGAGTCATAGTTTTCCTGAGGTCATTCAGAACTGTCAGTTAAACCTGTTCCATGGGGCTAGGGAAAACAAACAGGGAATAAGGAAAAGAGAAAGTGAAAACAAAATCGGTGTATCATTCCCTGGAGATGCCTCTCTTGTTGAATACTGAAAAAGCTGAGAGCCTCATGCATTTCCTGTGCTGCAGCAAACATTTAAGAGGATGTTGGTGTCTTATCTGCTGCTGTTTCCGGGACTAGCAGAGAAGACTTCCGCGGGTGGGCTTTTCTTTAAAGAGCTCTTAGCTGTTTCCTGTACCTCAGGAGCCTTCATGCCCACAGGAAAAATGCCACCTCAGGAACAGTCCCTGAAAAGCGTGTTTCGTCCCTGAAAAGCCCATTTCGTCTCATGGTAGCACCGTGGCTGGAGCATCTGGGCCCTGTGTGCCCGGCGCGTGGCTGCCCCCCTCCCCCTCCCCGCAACTTGGGAGTCATGGAACGGATGCAGCAGGGGGCTCATGCAGGCCAAGCTAAAAACAAATAGGGGGGGCGCGGGGTTCATTTTATCGGGAGACCAGTGGCTGGTGCCCGATGTCTGTTTTGCTGCCCAGATCTCCCCATCTGTACACAGGTCCTGCAGGAGGTGGCGGTCCCCTGCCCGCCTACCCAGGCCATCTGCTCAGACCCGGCGTGGCTCGTACACTTGTCTGTGGCCCCCTCTAGCGCCCCAAGTCACTTGCCACCCCTGCTCTCAGCCTTGGATCGCCCTTAAACCTGAGATGCTCGGCCACCCTCTGCCCCCGACCCCTGCCACCCTGCGCCACCTCCTGCAGGCGGGCTTCCTTGACCCCTGCCCTCCCAACCCGTCTCCCGCCCTGCGCCCCACCTACACCCCTGGTCCTTTCTTGGCTCTGTCTCACTTTCTGCCCCCTCCCCGGCTGACCTGACACCCACTCCGTGAGAGCGCAGGCTTCTGTCCCTCTGGTTCGCTGGGGTTTCCCTGTACCCGAACAGGACAGGCACCTGCGGGGGCTCCGCGAGCGTGTCTCCAGCGGCCGAGGGCGCCTGGAGGCGTTGCTGCTGGTGGAGGGATGTGTTTCGCGGGCGCCTGTGCATAGATGGCCACTGCCCGTAGTGACCGTGCAATTTTCTTCGGGAACCACATTTATTTACCCTTACCCTTCCCTCCCCTGGTGGCTCAGATGGTAAAGAATCCGCCTGCAATGCGGGAGACCCAGGTTTGGCTCCTGGGTCGGGAAGATCCCCTGGAGAAGGACATGGCAACAACCCACTCCAGTATTCTTGCCTGGAGAATCCCATGGACAGAGGAGCCTGGGGGGCTACAGTCCATGGGGTCACAGAGTCAGACGCGACTGAGTGACTAACTCTGTTGCATTTCAGCCTTCCCTCCCGGTCTTTGCGGACATGCTTTTATTTCCTGTTCAGGAACAGGGCCCTCTGGGACAGCTGGCCATGTGATGTCTGAGCTGAGTGGGGATGAACTGTGGTCTGATCACTCCAGGTCCTGAGAACAATCCCCTCACTGCTGAGGAGGGACGGGCTTAGAGCTCCACGGGGCAGCGGGTGGCGGGGCGCCTTCAGGCTGCTTGGGGTCACCGTGTCGCCTCTTCTTGTCCGTCTGTTGCAGACGCCATCAGCTCCACCAACCCGCGGGTCATCGACGACGCCCGGGCGCGGAAGCTCTCCAGCGACCTGAAGAGGTGCACGTACTACGAGACGTGCGCCACGTACGGGCTGAACGTGGAGCGGGTCTTCCAGGATGGTATGTGCGCGCCGTGCAGGGGGTGGGGGCCTGCGCCCTGCCTGCGGGAGGGGTCCCTCAGCGCCGGGCCGTGCTCAGGGGACCACTGAGCATCCGCCCTGAGACAGTCCAGCAGCCAGTTCTGTGTGTCCCGTGGGTGACCTTTATCATGGACCGTTCTTTATGCACAGAACATGCAAGACGCACACACGTGTGGCATCATTTCTGCTTCACTGTAGATGCTCAGTCTTCATTCGACCCCTTAAAAAAAAAAGGTTTAAATGGCAGCAAGTGAAGAATAACTAAAGAGCCTCTTGATGAGAGTAAAAGAGGAGAGTGAAAACGTTGGCTTAAAGCTCAACATTCAGAAAACGAAGATCATGGCATCTGGTCCCATCGCTTCATGGCAAATAGATGGGGAAACAGTGTCAGACTTCTTTTTTGGCCTCCAAAATCACTGCAGATGGTGACTGCAGCCATGAAATTAAAAGACACTTACTCCTTGGCAGGAAAGTTATGACCAACCTAGACAGCATATTCAAAAGCAGAGACATTACTTTGCCAACAAAGGTCTGTCTAGTCAAGGCTATGGTTTTTCCTGTGGTCATGTATGAATGTGAGAATTGGACTATAAAGAAAGCTGAGCGCCAAAGAATTGATGCTTTTGAAGTGTGGTGTTGGAGAAGACTCTTGAAAGTCCCTTGGACTCCAAGGAGATCCAACCAATCCATCCTAAAGGAGATCAGTTCTGAGTGTTCATTGGAAGGACTGATGTTGAAGCTGAAACTCCAGTACTTTGGCCACCTCATGCAAAGAGCTGACTCATTTGAAGAGACCCTGATGCTGGGAAAGATTGAAGGTGGGAGGAGAAGGGGACGACAGAGGATGAGGTGGTTGGATGGCATCACTGACTCAATGGGCATGGGTTTGAGTAAGCTCCGGGAGTTGGTGATGGACAGGGAGGCCTGGTGTGCAACAGTCCATGGGGTTGCAAGGAATCAGACACGACTGAGTGACTGAACTGACTGAAAAGTTTCATGTTAGGAAGACAGGAAACAGAAAGAACAGAATCAGGTCTGGCCAAAAGTAACAGCACCTTAGGCCTGGTGGCGGCAGCCAGCGCCAGCGTTTGGAGGTTACTTCTTGTTGTCGCCTCAGTCTTGATCTCTCACCTCCAGGACGGCCGTGCCTCAGGTGGGAAATTCTCCTGAAGGAGCCGAAGGTTGCCCGAGGGATAAACAGTCATGGACAGGTTCTTGATGGCAGATGAGATGCTGGAGGCGAGCGGGGGAGTGCAGGTGGAGAGGAGCGGGAGGTAGGGGGGTGGGGAGGCGGTCAGCAGGGAGGGGGCGATCTCCCCGACTCCCCCAGGTCTGGGCTGGGGGGCCTGGCAGTGGTTAGCATCCCAGGCCTGGGACAAGGATGCTCCTGGCAAAGGGTCCAGTTTCTGATGGGAGGCGTGGGAAGCGAATCCTCGGCCTCCGCCTCTTCTGGGTGAATCTGGGTTAGACCGAGCTTCGCATCCCCAGCTTTGGTACCAAGGCATGTTGGGGGCTGAGCAGGGTGGCTGGGCAATCTCCTCAGAGATTCCCTTACTGCCGGGGTCCCAGAGTCTCGTGGTGCACTGGTCTTGGGGAGACTGCTCGAGCCAGGAAGAGCGGCAATGCAAGGTTGCTCGCGGCACGGCTCCAAACCGGGCAACGTATGCTCTCCTTTTAAATGTCCAAGCGAGTTTTCAGATGAAATCGCAGGAGTTCCGCTCTTGCTTTCATCATTTCATTAAATTTCAAACCTTGGCATCCATTTTTTAACTTTGCATTTTCTTCCACTTGCCTCATCAATCAGCTGCTTTGTAAGCTTGCCCTCTCTTTCCGCTTGTCTGCCTCACAGGTAATCATCAGCCTCTTCTGTGTCTCAGCACGTTTCTCCTGTTTGGTCCCTGCCTACCCCTTACAGCTCAGGATTCCACCGCTGACAGCCCCAGACCCTGGGATCCTGTGTCCCCTTCAT
Source organism: Capra hircus (assembly GCF_001704415.2). Taxonomy (NCBI): domain Eukaryota; kingdom Metazoa; phylum Chordata; class Mammalia; order Artiodactyla; family Bovidae; genus Capra; species Capra hircus. The sequence continues at coordinate 5,499,634 of NC_030810.1, read as the reverse complement.
CCCTCACCTTACATTTACGTGGACCGTCCCCACCTGTGCTGGGGAGCAGACCTCCCCCCTCCCGCCCAGAAAATCATGCAGAGCCAGCGTCTGCGGCTCCTTGGACCTTAGTGAGCAGATGCAGAACCGTGCAAGGAAGCACGCGGGCTCCCCGAGTGGTGACCTCCGGCGGGCAAGGTGGCTGTCAGCCATGCAAGAGCAGACACCCCCAAGGGGTTACGTGATGAAAGGTCCCCACACGGGACCCAGGGTCCAAGCCCGGCCCGCAGCCTGTCTCTAATAATGGGCTTTTTTGCTTACAGGCTGCAGGGGGGCTGGGTTGCCCCGTGGGTGTGACCACAGAAGTGAGTGGTTCCTGTGATATCTGGTGGCCGAGGGAGTCCCGGATACTGGCTCTGTGGCCTTTCACAGGACTCCTGCCCATCCCTGATGGCAGTTCAGCTCAGTCACTCAGTCCTCTCTGACTCTTTGTGACCCCATGGAGTGCAGCATGCCTGATCTCCCCGTCCATCATCAACTCCTGGAGCTCAAACTCATGTCCAGCTCATGTCCAAACTCATGCTCATTGAGTCAGTGACGCCATCCAACCGTCTCACCCTCTGTCCTCCCCTTCTCCCGCCTTCAGTCTTTCCCAGCATCAGAGTCTTTTCCAGTAAGTCTGTTCTTCACATCAGGTGGCCAAAGTATTGGAATTTCAGCTTCAGCATCAGTCCTTCCAAAGAACATCCGGGACTTATTTTCTCTAGGATGGACTGGTTGGATCTCCTTGCAGTCCAAGGGACTCTCAAGAGTCTTCTCCAACACCACCGTTCCGACATAGAGGATCGGAATTTAGTTGCATGGATGAATGTCTTTTTCCATGTGACGGCTTTGCTTGTACATCGATGGAGGTTTGCAAACGTGACCTCTCCATGAATAAATGAATTCATCTCATACATAATAAGCTGGTTAATACTCGAGGATGACGAGTGATGAAGCTTCCCCGCAGGGCTTCCAGAACATCCCAGGCAGTGGGCAGGTCCCCTGTGTGCTGGGGCACGCCTCTCTCACCCTCACGGTGGACCCCAGGCAAGGGGAGCAGGAGGAGGGATCTTCCCAGAAGTCACTGGGCAGAACCCCACAGTGTCTCCTTGCTGTGACAGCTGCTCAGTGAGTCCACTGTGAAGCAAGTTCAGCCCGAAGTGTGAGCTTGCACAGGCTTGGATTTCCCGTCTGTTTGTTATTACTCTAGCAGTTGCCATTAAGTATTTGAATTGTACAGAGTCTTCAAAGGAAATAACATCTGCAGTACTGCACCTTCCGTCTCTATAGTGATCTTTATCCTTAAAATATTTTTATTTACATGAAAATAAGTTTTGTAAGGTAAAATTGGGGTGTGTGTGTGTGTGTGTGTGTGTGTGTGTGTGTGTGTGTGTGTGTGAAGTTGTGTTCGACTCTTTGTGATCCCATGGTCTATAGCTTACCAGCCTCCTCTGCCCATGGGATTTTCCAGGCAAGAGTACTGGAGTGGGTTGCCATTTCCTTCTCTAGGGGATCTTCCCGACCTATGGATCGAGCCCAGGTCTCCCGCCTTGCAGGCAGACACTTTACTGTCTGAGCCACCAGGGAAGGCCCTCTGTTTTATACAATAATTAGATGACATGTATTTTAATTTGTTGATCATCAGCTCTTTCATTGTTAGTTGGTAAAAGTAGGTGTCAGCCAAGTGGGGAGTATTCTCAGTACTTAGAAGTAATTAACAACAGCCATCCGTTTTAATCTTCCAAGAGAAAAAACTGGGAAGTTCTGTAGCTAAAGAACTCAAGAAGAGTCATGTAGCTCAACCAAAGGCCCTCGCCTTCACTGAGCCCCAGTCTGGGAGCCCAGAGCCCGGAGCCTTAACCACATTGTTAGAACAGAGCACCATGGGCTTCCCTGGCGGCTCGGTGGTAAAGAATCCGCCTGCCAGTGTAGGAGACGTGGGTTCGATCCCTGGTCCAGGAAGATCTCACATGCTGCGGGCAACCAAGTCCCCACAACTAGAGAAAAGCCCACACAGCAGCAAAGACCCGCGCAGCTAAAATTAAAAATAAAATTCAAAAGTAAGCATTTGGGTCCCTCAGGTGGGAGGGTGGGGTTGGGGGTGAAGGGCGTGTGTTTAGCTCACAGATTCACTGTCCATTCATGGACTCAAGTTTATCTGGATTTCTTTCTTCTTTTACTTCAGTTCAGTTGCTCAGTCGTGTCCGACTCTTTGCAACCCCATGAAACCGCAGCACGCCAGGCCTCCCTGTCCATCACCAACTCTCGGGAGTTACCCAAACCCACGTCCATCGAGTCAGTGATGCTATCCAACTATCTCATCCTCTGTCACCCTCTTCTCCTGCCTTCAGTCTTTCCCAGCATCAGGGTCTTTTCCATTGAATTGGCTCTTCACATCAGGAGGCCAAAGTATTGGACTTTCAGCTTCAGCATCAGTCCTTCCAATGAATGGGCAGGGTTGATTTCCTTTAGGACTGACTGGTTTGATCTCGTTGCTGTCCAAGGGACTCTCAAGAGTCTTTTCCAGCATCACAGTTCAAAAGTATCAATTCTTCTGCGCTCAGCCTTCTTTACAGTGCAACTCTCACATCCATCTATGACTATTGGAAAAACCATAGATAAAATAATAAAGTGGCTCCAATGAATAAATACATTTTCTTTTCCAAAGGAGTACTTTCAAAGATTTTTCATGTTCAAAAGCAAGCCATGTGTGTCTACACATATAAATATATTTAATATATATTGACAAGGTGAACTTGTGAGTTGCCATCTGTTAATACGTACTTTTTATCATTTGTAGTGATGACTGATACTTATATCACGGTTTAAGGGCTTATGATGTAAGACAGATCTTACGAGGCCTGGAAACTGCCTTCTTTGTGGGGTGGCTTCCTGCAGTCACACCAGACTGCTGGTGCCAGGCCAGTGTGTCCTTTTTCTGTCTTCATGGCACCTCTGTGCCCACCAGGGTCACGGACACACCCCCTCCCCAGTCCCACACCCACAGCCCGCTCTGCAGTGAGAGCTGGATATGCCAAATTTCCTGGGCCAGATGGGTGATTAGTGTCTGTTAGGATGGGGCAAAAAAGGTTCAGCTGCTTGAGTTACACTGTTTAAAGGGGTTTACTAGTTTGCTGGGAAAGATTGAGGGCAGGAGAAGGGGACGACGGAGGATGAGATGGTTGGATGGCATCACTGACTCAATGGACATGAGTTTGGGTGGACTCTGGGAGTTGGTGATGGACAGGGAGGCCTGGCGTGCTGCAGTTCATGGGGTTGCAAAGAGTTGGACACGACTGAGCGACTGAACTGACTGACTAGTCTAAAATTCTCCAAGAACAGGGATGACATGAAAACGGTTACCTGCCTAGGGTGATGCTCAGTGGAGGGTGGCAGGTAGAAAAGGAAGATGGTCATCAGGCTCGTCTAAGTTAGCTGTTTGCGTCTAAGAAGGTGCTCTGACCCTGGTTTGATGGCTACCCGTCATTAACCACGGGTGTCACCGGCTGTCACTGCCTGGTAGCTCTTTACATGATCTAATCCACTAGAAATTAGAATTTGCAGGTTGTCCCTGAAAAGGCCACATCTGATTCATCCTTGATAATTTCTCACCGAATTTCAAAGATGCCTGATATGGAGTAGACTTTTGATTGAACCTGTGGGTGGAAGGTGTGTGTATAGTGTATAGTAGGGGTGGGGTATGTAGATTTGGTGGGGGGGGGGTCTCTCTGTTGGTGTTGTAGCCCTTGTTTATGTTTGAATGAGAAACTGTGTACATGATTTATAGTAACTATTTTTATAAAGCATCACACTGTCAGTACCACTTGTATATGTGTTTTCAAATTCAGTCAATTTCTTAAGCAAGAAATTAACAAATTGAAACAATGCATGAATGCCAAAACTAAAGTAGCAGCATCTGGTGCAGTAAACTGAATTCTCAGAGAGAACAAAAACAAAAGAAACACTTTTCAGTTACTCTTCAGGAGAGAAAAAAAATTGAGTTCAAGTTCTTAGTGGTGGGAAGTTTTAAACCCATGTGTTACAGGCAAGCCCAGTGTCTGGCACGTGATTTGTAACCAGATCTTCCAAACACAGTGAACAGGTGAGGAGTGTGTCAAGGTGGGACCAATACCCGGTCTGCATCCACTAATGTGGGGCTAGGAGGTGATGAACCTTGAATAACCCAAGTGTCTGAAAATATGATTATCAATTTGTCACTGGTATGTAATCAGCTTGTCCCTTATCTGAAGTCTCTTTGTCTGGAAGTAAGAGCTTATCTCACATTATGTTCAGTGGGCCCAGAGGACTGACTTTTAAAGGGGAGTGACCTCTTTCGACTATCGATGGATTTACTTAAAAAATTGGAATTGACATATATTATACACTTGTTGTTTATATGTGTCTGACTCTCTGACCCCGTGGACTGTAGCCCGTCCGGCTCCTCTGTCCATGGGATGTCCCAGGCAAGAATATTGGAGTGGGTTGCCATTTCCTCCTCCAGGGGATCTTCCCAACCCAGGCAGGGATCGAACCCGTGTCTCCTGCATTGGCAGGTAGATTCTTAACCCCTGAGCCACCAGGCAAGCCCATATGTCTGCTGCTATGAATGAAATAGGTGACTAATGGGAACCTACTGTTTATCTCGGGAAACTCTACTCAACGCTCTGTGGTGACCTAAATAGAAATGAAATCCAAAAAAGAGGGGATGTATACATAGGTGGAGCTGACTCACCTGGCTGGACAGTGGAAACAAACACCACATTGTAAAGCAACTTGAGCCCTATATAAAGTTTTTTTTTTTTAAAAAATCACTTATCCAAAAATGACAGTTTTTAGGTAGAGGGGAATTTCTAGATTATCAGTGTGGCCCCTACTCCACAGCCTGCAGCCACTGGCCATCGCGATACTCAGTCAGGTGTGAAACTTGATGGTTCTTAAGCTAGTTTCTGATGCATGTAGAAGGGACCGTCACAAGGAGAGGCCTCTCAGTCCTTTAAAACATAACATAGGCGTCACCTTAAAATCTTCATTAGAACTGATGATATTGTAAACAGCAAGAGACAGGACGCCATCTGTCATCTCACGGTGCCGTGGACTGTTGTGTTGACAGAGGCTTTGATCTTTCCTGGCAGTTTGGGTCCCTAAGTCTGGGGCTTTGTCCCGCTGTGCTGCTTTCCGCAGGAGCGGCGAGTGGGCCCCAGTGCTCCTGTGTGCGCAGAAATGCCTGAATTAACTCCCGCGCTGCCAACTCGAGGTCATTAGGCACACTGTTAGTGGGTGTGCTCTGTTTAGAGCCTCTTGCTCAGAGCCCCTCTTTTGCTCGTAGAATTAATTTTATCAATGCCACCGAAAATGGTTCTTTGACTACTTTGCTGCAGCGTGGCATCAGAGCCGTGTTTTGCCCCAGGATTCCTCCTAATGACTTTAGCCAGCTTGAATTAGCTTGATGTATCATTAATGCATACAAATGGCTTTTATTTTTGTTCATAATCTGTTCATAATGCCGTGGCATTCTGCTCTTTCTAATGTTTTTGAGATGATTAAACGGTGATGTACTTTTTGACCTATTTAACCCTCCAGCAGAGTCTCTGATCAGAAGGACATGAAGATATGATTTCCCTAGGGGAGTCAGAAGTTGTTACCATCTCTGGCTGATGTTTCCAAGTTCTTTGAAGCCTGTTTTTTATAACATTTTTTCACTTACAGAGCATGGCTTTTAGCCAGGTATTTTAAAATGGAAGTACCGTTGATTTACAATGTTCTGTTCATTTCTGGTGTACAGCAAAGTGATTCAGTTACCTCATAGACATTCTTGTCTGTTCTGGTTTATCGTAGGATATTGAATGTCGTGCCCTGTGCCGCACAGTAGGACCTTGCTGTTTTTTATCTATTCTCTATATAATAGTGACATCGACTAACCCACTCCCGCTCCATCCATCCCCCAGCCCCCTCCGCCTGGGCAACCACAAGTCTGTTTTCTGACATAGCCAGATTTTGAGTGACCTTTGCTCACTGAGGAACCGCTCAGGACCCACCAGGTTAGCAGCACCAAATCGGTTCATTTCGTGAAAGATGAAAGTAGTCCTCAAGGGAGGTTGACTTTTACGCTGTGAGATGCTCTGATATGGGACTTGGTACCTTGTCCCCGTGGACTTGGGTGTTTTTTACATGCTATGTACTGGGTGAGCCTGGCAGACCTTGGCTTCAGAAGTCAGTCGGGGAGCCAGGCTTGGAGCAGATGCTCAGGGTCCCCAGAGACCAAGCTCTGGAGTCCGAGGTTAGTTTGTGTAGTTAGTGTGGAGTGCTGGGAACTTGGTAAAGAGGAGAGCAATGTATTAATACCTTGATCTGTGGTCTTCCCTGAGTCCCGGAAAAGTAAACTGTGGAAAATGGATTGTAAATTTGTCTAGCAGAGACAAAGATGTAAAAACCTTGATGAGTAAGTTTTGAGTTTTATGAGACTTGCCAAAGAAAACAAATAGTTTTTAAAGGATGTGAAATATGGAAATAAATACCACCGGTCAGATCACCATGCATTGGCTATTATTGTCAAAGCCTGGAGAGGTAAATGTACGTGGATGCCCATGTGTTAGAATAGACAGAGTGTTGGGCTTTGTAATGTTTTGCAGTCCGTTTTTTCGCAAAAATACTTTTTCTACAAAATAATTTCTAATTTTTATACTGCATTCCATTGAGTCACTATAACAACTTTTTTGTCCAATCTATTAGACATTTAATGGTCATGCACCCCTACCCACCCCAGCCATTTATTTATTGTTTTTAGAATTAATGCTTCAGTGGGTGACTCTTTGGCTAAAGCTTCATCTCCATCCTTCATCGTTTCTTTGGGACACACCTCTGGACGTCAGATGACTGGTCAGCCACTTGCAAAGCTTTAAAGCCTCAGCCTTCCAGGGAGTCTGAACCAACTCTGGTTTCCTCCAGCAGATGTCTTTTCTGCCCACTGGCCACCCTGGATATTTTCATTTTAAAAGTGCTTATTGTTTATAGACAGAAAATAACCACAGTTTCTAGTGTTTTTTTTCAGATATTAACTTCCAACAGGTCTGTGCCTTAATACAAAAGATAAGCGCATTTCCTGCTGTCAGCTGACTTTTTAGGAGGTGGCAGCGAGTCTCCCGGGAGGGATAAAAATACTGTTTTTTTAATAATCTTTCCCTTGCTGCTCCTGCAGAGGTCCTTGCCCTCCCGGTGGACCAGGCAGGTTCTCTGAGCACCCAGCCCCTGCAGCGGGCCACCAGCCCAGAACCTGGTCCCCAGCCCCTGGCAGAGCTGTGACCTCGGCGGCCAGATGTCCTCAGAGCTTTCTCACCAGCCTGCCTGTGGCACCGTGGAGACAGGCATTCTGGGGGCCTTCTGAGGGAAGCAGGGAGCGCCCAGGCCCTTGGGTGTGGGCCCGCCTCTGAATCCCACACCGGGTGCCCGGGGTGCCCGGGGCTGTGTGTCTCTGTCTCGCGTGCACCTCCGTCTGCAGGGAGCCCTGTGGCCTGACCCTGCTCAGTTCCCAGCACAGCCATAGTGCAGGGAGGCTTTTTTTCCTGTGAACGTTGGAATTTCAGGAAACTCCCTATGTATACCGTTGTCTGTAAACCGAATGAAACAGTCCTGAGCACCGGTGCAGTCGTCTGGATGTTAGGGAATACTCCCATGCCCGCACCAAGGTTTCACCCTTAAATGAAATACCAGGGTGTCTTCTACAATTAAGTTCTTTTCTTGCCTGGCCTGCAGGCTTGTAGTTCACATCGGGAAGGAGCCGAGGCCTTGTCTTTTCACCCCTCGCTTTGCAGACAAGCCAGCAGGACTCATGGGGCCAGTCCAGGCAGGAAGCCCCCTTAGTAGCAAAGCAGAAACTGGAAATGAGGTCTGTATCTGTTGGCAGCACAGGTTTCACCTTTGTCCCGAAAACGTAATTCTTAAAAGCCACTGGTTACATTTTTAAACATGGTAGGGAACAAAAGTGCTCCAGCAACTGATCATTCAGTTCAGTTCAGTCACTCAGTCGTGTCCAGCTCTTTGCGACCCCATGGACTGCAGCACGCCAGGCCTCCCTGTCCTTTGCCAACTCCCAGAGCTTACCCAAACTCATGTCCATTGAGTCAGTGATGCCATCCAACCATCTCATCCTCTGTTGTCCCCTTCTCCTCCTGCCTTCAATCTTTCCCAGCATCAAGGTCTTTTCAGATGAGTCAGTTCTTCACATCAGGTGGCCAAAGTATTGGAGTTTCAGCTTCAGCATCAGTCCGTCCAATGAATATTCAGGACTGATTTCCTTTAGGATTATTTTTTAATGAAAGCCATTTCGCCCGTGAGGAATCTTGGCTTAAATGCAGTGCTATAATTATGAATTATTTCTGATATGCTACCTAACAAAAACACATTCACACAGACTGTTTTCTTTACATGATAGGATATGCAGGTAATAGAACTGGATCTGTGACAGGATCTCTGAGATTCAGTGAAAAAAAAAAATAACAGCAAAAGACCAGTACTCAGTTTTATAATTTAGTGAGCTGCCACTAGGAGGCATCCTAAGCGCTCATAAGGATGACTCTTGCATAATTACAGCTTTTGCAGTCTCTGCAGAATACAGACATCATAAAACTAACACCCTGGTGTAAGAGGCGATTTAGACCCTGTAAGAAGATCCAGTCCATAAAGTATGTGAAGCTACTGCGCCAGCAGTGCACGGAGGCAGAAGTGAAAGAAGTTTCATCCGCTCATTGGAATGGGGAGGAGAATAAAATTTTCAAAGAGGAGATGATGTAGTCTGTGGTTAAAGGGACCCAAATCCCTTTTTTTCCTAATTTTGTCTCACATCTAACTTTACAGAAGAAGCAAAGAAAGTTTGTGCAAAAGATACACTTATTTTTATGTATGGATTTATTATAATAAGTAACAGTAAATTAGTATAATAAATGGACTTACTTGTTCCATCATTCTCATTTGATAGAAGCCACCAAGAGTTCTGTTGACCCAGGCGCCCCACTTTAGAGTCTGCACCCTAGATCGGAAGGCAGGTGGTGCCCAGGCCGCTCACCAGCACACAGGCAGGGCAGGTGTCTGTGTAGGACTAGGGTGCAGCCCTGGCCATCAGCCTCCCGGTTTGGGCGAGGCCGTGGGCTCTTCACTCAGCCTGGCAGTTAGAGATGAGACAGACGACAGTCAGGCTGACCTTCCCGGGCAGGAGGGAGGGAGGTGGTCAGTTCGGGGCATCCTAGGTGGTCTTTGCTGTACAGGCGAGCAGCATCACTGAGGGGTCTGCAGGCCCCTGCGGTGTTGGGGACCCTTCTGGAGAAAAGGCAGTCTCTGCCTCCTCTGTGGGTCGGCAGTGGGCTGGGGGATGCGAACAGGAGAGTTGTGCTCGGGCCAGTCTGTGGGTTTCTTGAGATGGTGCTGTTTACTTTTTGCTTCATTTTGTTCTGTTGGTTCATCTCCCCGCTCAGGTTGATAACTTCTCCCTCTTACTTTCCACTTACTTACGTTTTGCTTGCACCCTTTAATGTTCTCCCACTGCATAATTCCCACTAGACATGGTCGCATCTCAGCTCAGAAGATTTTTCAGTTTGTTTGGGAAATGGGATTAGTTACGCATTGGGTGCCTCCCGTGAGAAGTGTATCAAGCCACAGGCTTTTCTGAACGGGTGTTCTTTTATCGGGCTACTTACAAATGGAGTGATCAGAATTGACAAAAGAGAATAGAATTTGGAGAGTCCCACGGTTTTCAGTCCTCGGGAGAGTTGGAACAGGGCAGAATATTTTGAGCAAGAAGAGGAGTTGGGTAGAAGTGGGTACATTCACCCGAATGAGACGTGAGATGCCCCCTGGAGGACAGCTTTCACAGACAGGCTTTCAGAACCAGAGGCTGTTTACCAGCCCCTGCCCGTGAAAGACCAGTTGGGGTGTGTGGAGATGGGTTGAGGCCCAAGTTTGCAGGTATTTCCGTTGAGTTCAGTACACTCTTCCTGCATGAAACCACTCGCAAAGGCACCGAGGTGGGTCCACAGGCCTGGCAGAAGGTGAGCTCGGCTCCATAGTGAGGCTGGCAGCGCACACATCGTTGAGGGTCAGTGGGCATGAAGAGTGTCCCGGGACCCCTCGTATTCTGAGCGAGGGCTCTAGGGGGCTGGACCCCAGCTCAGCCAGAGCAGTCAGCTGCACCTTTCCGTGTTGGTGTTGCCTGATGAAGCTTTTCCAAAAGAAGGAAAGTCCGCTGCTAAAGGACACATGGAAGAACAGTGATCTCACAAACATATCTCTGGGGATGAAATATCCTCAGCAAATATCCTGGTGAATCAGGTAATTCAGAATAAACAGGGGTGAAAATGCCTGTAAAATAGATTGGAAACTGTGAGCGGGGGCCCTTCTCCAGGAGACCTTGCTTTTCCCCAGGGTGTCTCCCTCCTGGGGAGCCCTTTGTCCCCACATGGTTCCCAGAGAAACGCAGTTAGACGTGCGGGTCACACTGCTGCGTGCCGCAGGAACCGGTAGGACGCTGAGGAGATAAGATGATGGACCAAGGAAATCCTTCCGGGGCATAGGTCACTAACTCACCTGCTATAAATACAGTGGTCCAGGAAGGAGGGAGCGTGGAAAAGAGCCAGTCTCAGGAGTCGGACTCAGGTGTTTGTGGCCCCCGCCCACCTGGCCAGGTAACAGTAGGGAAGCGGGGCTCCTTGTTCTGTAGCTTCGCTGACCGTCAGGTTGCACAAGGCCCAGGCTACGTGAGTGAGTCCTGCACTGTGGGGGTGGGTGGGGGTCATAGCCATTGGCTGCTAAACTGTTACCCTTCCTGTGGAGTTTTGCTTTTCAGAGGGGCTTCCTTGGTGGCTCGGCTGGTGAAGAATCCACCTGCAGTGCAGGAGACCCCAGTTTGATCCCTGGGTCGGGAAGATCCCCTGGAGAAGGACATGGCAATCCACTCCAGTATCCTTGCCTGGAGAATCCCACGGACAGAGGAGCCTGGCGGGCTACAGTCCATGGGGTCACAAAGAGTCGGACACGACTGAGCAACTTTCACTTTCTTCCTTTACAGAGTCCCAGTTCACGTCTATTTCCACGTATTTGCATATTTCATGTGTCATCTGTTTACATATATTGAAATGTTCATGTTGTTCCTGACTAGGATAACCCTTGTTTGTGAAAATACAGAAAAGTGTGAAGGAAGCCAGTTAAAATCACCTGTGATCCCACCACCTCGTGATAAGCGTTGTAGCCATCTAGTCAAACTAGTCACTTAATACTTCAGAAGCAAAGTTGGCCCTTTATTCTGTACCCTTGTTAATCCCCTGCTTTAGAAAGACCTGGGAACAGTTTCTACATGGCTTACTTTCCTCAGTGTCTTCATGACTTTGCAGCACTCCTCTCTCCGCCAGCATCTGCCAGCCTGGATTCACCAACCCCAGAGACAGGAGGTGGTCTCCAGACCCGCCTTTGTTGAGATCTCTGCCCACAGCATCTCCAGTTCTGACCGTTTGTTTAGACCAGGAAGGTCAGCTGTGACGTCCCTGGCCTGCCTGGGAGTGGTGTGTGTGCGGGATGAAGCCCAGGAGGCCTGCCTATGTGCACGCGACATCCTTCACCTGCCAGCAGCCCCCTTCCCACATCTCTGATCACCAGGGAGCTGTGGTTAGACTGCCCTGCCCGTTGGTAGACTGGGAGAAGCAAGTCTTAATTGCTTGGTGCATGGATTCCTCTTAATAAAGGAATTGATACCACTAGACACATTAGACAAAAATCACAGAGGGCCATCTAGGCTCCTTTTATGGATCCCCTTTTCTTTTCTGGAAGATTAGCAAAAGTAAGCTGCACTTTATAAAGATCCATTCCTAAATCTCATGTATCCATTTTCCCATGTACAAAGCCTTCTTAAAAAAAAAAAAAAAAAAAGCCTAAATTGAGAGACAATCTTAAAACGGTCATTTTTTTTAATGAATGAAAAGTCATTCAAAATTTTATTCAAACTAATCAGAAAAGCTGCTGGATGGGGAGTTGGGGGAAGGCAGTATGCCTTTGGTGGGCTCCCCCATCAGTGCTGGGAAAATTGGTCTTGAAATGACAGATTGCAGAGCCGCGGCCTGAAATGGTGTGGCAGGTGAGATGGACATTCCCCCCAACCCCCCAGGTATTCACGTCCGAGTCCCTGGCCTGTCAGTTCAGTCTCTGAGTCATGTCTGACTGACTGTGACGCCATGGACTGCAGCATGCCAGGCCTCCCTGTCCATCACCAACTCCCAGGACTTACTCAAACTCATGTCCATTGAGTCGGTGATGCCATCCAACCATCTCATCCTCTCTCATCCCCTTCTCTTCCCACCTTAAGTCTTTCCCAGGATCAGGGTCTTTTCCAATGAGCCGGTTCTTCGCATCAGGTGGCCAAAGTATTGGAGTTTCAGCTTCAACATCAGTCCTTCCAATGAATATTCAGGACTGATCTCCTTTAGGATGGACTGGTTGTATCTCCTTGCAGTCCAAGGGACTCTCAAGAGTCTTCTCCAACACCACGGTTCAAAAGCGTCAGTTCTTTGGCAATGTGGATCTACCTTAAGAGGCAGGAAGGGGTTTGCAGGGTGGTTAAGCATCTTCAGAGCGGGGATCGTGGACCATCCCCGCTGGGCCCTGAAAGGAGCTGCTTTTATCCTCTTAAGGAGACAGCAGCGTGGATCCGAGCGCACGCGCAGTGGAGGACCACAGAGGGTGGCGCGGAGGGATCCCAAGGCCGCCGTGATGGGACCACAAGCCAGCAAACACCGGGGAAGTAAGAAATGGATTCTCCCTGGAGCCTCCTGCGAGCCCATCCCTGCCAGCTCCCCTACTTCAGACCTAGATGTTAGGTTCTCAGCATCCAGAGCTGGGAAAGAATAAAGACTTCCGCTGATTGCAAGCCGCCAGTACTGCGGGGATTTGTTACGGCGGCCAGGGCAAGTCCCTGCAGATGGAAAGGGGCTGGCTGCCCCGCGAAGGTTGGAGGAAACCGTGCCTGCGGTGGAGATACTGAGCCCGGTGATGCGGCAGCCGAGGGGGTCTTCCCAGGAGGGGTGACCCAACCTGCAGGGGCTGACGCAGGCCCTCGCCAGGCGGGGTAGTCTGACTGCTGGCCATTTCTCAGCAATTCCATGAAGTCAGGGGTCTACACACCTTGTGCGATCGAGGGGCTCTTTGTCTTAATTTTCCCCGCTTCGCACTCCCTTCCCCACTACGGCCTTCCGGCTTTCACCAGCTCGCCAGTGACTGGCCCCTGTCCAGGGGCCACTCTCCATGCTGGTCCTGCCCTCACCTATCACCCTCCGTGACACCTGCCACCCCGTCCCGGGCAGCTGCCCTTCCTCCTCGTCTGTGGGTTCCTCCGCTGCCCAGCCCCTTTCTTGACGGTGGAATTTACTGAGGCCCCGTCCTGGGCCCCTGCCTCTTCTCTCTCGGGTCATCTCAGCGGCAGATCCCTCTCGTTGATTCAGTGGATCGATTTCATGCACAAGAAACTGCATTAGCTGTTTTTGCCAGGCGGCTATGAAAAGTGGTGTGGAGACCCACCATTGGCATTGGCCCGAGTTGGCCTCCACCAGCGTTTACTGAGTGCCATGTGTGTCCCTTAGCATGCTGGCTACATGACAGCAGGTGTCTGCCCGCCGCCTGGAGGTACCACAGTGACCGCAGGTCCGCATGGTGCTGGCCAGCCACAGTGGGCACTGGCCCGAACGTACACGTTCAGCCTTCGCAGAACCTGGCAGCTGTTGTCTGCCCCATCTAGATTTTTCAGAACAGGAAAAGACATGCCAAAAATTGTGCAGCTGATTTGGGAAAGTTTGTAGAAGATTGGAAAAGCATTTGAGTATGAGTCTAGGGTTCAGAGTGGGTTCCCTTAGTGGCTCAACTGGTAAAGAACCCGCCTTAATGTGGGAGACCCTGGTTTGATTCCTGTCCAGAAGGTCCCCTGGAGAAGGGATGGGCTACTCGCTCCAGTATTCTTGGGCTTCCCTGGTGACCGGGACGGTAAAGAATCCTGCAATGTGGGAGACCTGGGTTCAATCCCTGGGTTGGGAAGATCCCCTGGAGGAGGGCATGGCAACCCACTCCAGTGTTCTGGCCTGGCGAATCCCCATGAACAGAGGAGCCTGGTGGGCTGCAGCCCATGGGGTCACAAAGAGTCGGACGCAACTGAGCAGCAGCAGCCAGGGTTCTGAATGTTTCCCCATTTTAGTTTTATTACATTTTGTATCTTATCATTCAACTCTTCTGCCTGTTTCCAGATAAGTGGCACGGGAATTGAAAGCAGATTCATCCAGGCTTTCGAAAAACAAGCCACAGAACTCAGGTGGAATTATTTACCTATTCTAGTCAGACGATGGTTGAAATAAAGGGAATGTCTCAAAACCCAGATGTTTCTTAAAACTTTGCTAATGGCAAGACAAGCTGAGCTGTTGCTAATGAAACGAGACGCCTAGGAACTTCAATTTCTTTTGATGAACTTCCTGCTTAATCCAATAAAGACAGCTGTTACGGAATCTCTACCGCCGCAAGGGCTTGTGAATTCGATAGGTATTGAGTCATCATCTCAGATGGTGCTGAGTCCTTACCAAGAAACCATCGCCTCCAAGTGGCCTGGGGATGGATGCCGGGCTGGACCACAGGACACTGGGCTCCATCTTCATCTTCCTCGGTTTGTGACGATTCACCCGTCACCTCCTCAGCGTACCCTGCTGTGGGGTGGGGACCGCTGCCCATGTTACTTCTCCCTAGGGATGCCCAGGATAACTAAGGCATCTGGGCTTGCCTGGGGGACTTCGGAAGAGAATCCCTGCCTATCCTGGAAGTAGCAGACGACCTTGGGAGCTGGGCTTTCAGAGAAGGGAGCTGGCCCCGCTGGCCCTCCGGGAGGTCCTGGAGCCCCTTGCCCACTCCTTACCTGTCCCCTCCTCCCCGGATGTAGGACAAAATGCACTGAGTCCTCTCTATCTGCTTTCCCCCGTGTTCTGGGTGCAGACTTAACTCACCATACAGTCCGATTCTTTTAAATCACACCTACTTGCTCATTAAAACCGCTTCTAGAGGACCTGTTGAGTTGACTCATAAGTCACACTCTGTTACAGGGGTGAGTGTCTGGGTAACCACAGTGTGTGTGTGTGTGTGTGTGTGTGTCTGTGTGTCTGTGTGTGTCTGTGTGTGTCTGTGTGTCTGTGTCTGTGTGTGTCTGTGTGTGTCTGTGTGTGTCTGTGTCTGTGTCTGTGTCTGTGTGTCTGTGTGTGTTCAGTCGCTTCAGTCGTATCCGACTCTTTGCAACACTATAGACTGGTGCATGCCAGACTCCTCTGTCCGTGGGATTCTCCAGGCCAGAATACTAGAGTGGGTTGCTATGCCCTCCTCCAGGGGATCTTCCCGACCCAGGGGCTGAACCCAGGTCTCCTGCGGCTCCTGCATTGCCCATGGATTCTTTACTGCTGAGCCACCAGGGAAGCCCCAGCCGCAATGTATCTACTATTAATTAACCGAGTTTCCTGGCTGCCTTTCTTTTCCTCATACCTAAAGAAAAATTAAGTCCTTCTTATAAATATTACCAAAAATTCATTGACGAGGCCTTTTATTCCCTTGGTTAAGATGAATCTCTCTTCATCTCACCTGCTGATCATTTCCACTGGTCTCTTTTCCTAGAATCCTTAGCAAAAAATAAACAGCGTGGAGAGGTAGTACGTAGTCTCTAGTTATTACCTGAATAAAAGCTAAATTTCGTAGTCTTGCCCACACTGATGTATTGTGCAGTGAAACATCCAGACCTATGAGCTGCTTTGTATTAAGTTTTGAAATGGAAATTCAAATAGTAGATGCCTTTTCTCAGAATGTTACACAGTCCTCTGCCTCTACCCCGGCCCCTGAATATGGCATACATCTAATTAAGAACCCATGGCTGGGAAATTCACAAAGCAAACAGTGCGTCCACGGTCGTTTTAAGAATCCTCAGTACTGGTACCTCCGCTTCTGGCTGAGGAGACAGAGGCGCTGTGGACAGAGGGCCTGTAACCACAGGGTAAGTGGTTCGGCTGAGACGTGGGTGCGCGTCTGTAAAGGGTGGCGCCTGCAGGGTCCTGTGCTCTGCTCCACGAGGATTTGGGCAGGACAAGTAGGTGATGGAAAAGCACAAATCAAAGATCGCAGCCTGGGAGCGTGTATCCTAAACACTGCTGATAGCAAAGCAAAGCAGCGACTAGGAAATGCAGTCTTTAAAATGGAAATGACGCTGGGGCTGGAAGTGGAGCTGAGTGTAAATGCAGTAATTAAAATAGTTATCAGGCGGCTCGTAATTACCTTCGCTCCGGCAGGCCGCCTTTATCTTTATGATCGGTGCTTGGGTTCCAATCAGAGCTTTCAAATGAACTTATTTTGGTATTTTCGGCGAAGTCTCAGAGTCAAAAGCAGATGGTTCTAAAGTAATTACTCACCCTTTTTCTTCCTGTGGAAGAGAATTAAGATGAGAGAGATGCATGGCAGTGGGGGAAAACCCCTAAGGAGATGCTCTGAGTTGTGGGCTGGTCCATTCACTCTCATCCCTCGAGTTCCTCCCTGACCACGAAAATAAGACGACCTGCACCTCCCGAGGCCACAGTTCATGTGCCGCTCGGAAACTCAAAGCTGCCTTCTGAGATTTGAATCTGATTTTTCATGGAAAGGAGTCCCCTGGTGCAAATTCTGGGAATGGTCGAGGGGGAGTTCAAGGTGTCGTGATGAAAATAAGACGGTGGGTCGAATGCAGCTCCAGTCTTCCTGCCTGGAGGATCCCATAGACAGAGGAGCCTGGTGGGCTACAGTCCGTGGGGGTCACAAGAGTTGGGCAAGACCGAGTGAGTTTTAGTTCAACTCAGAACGCGGCGCTGGACTGGACGTCGGCCAGCAGCCTCATGATGCGAAGGAGGGAAGTACAGAGCTCCGTGGTGGGGCCTCCGGCCCTGCCTGGTACCCACCCGAGGACCAGACATGACGGAGAGGAACTGTGATACTGGGCGCCGAGTTTTGGGGAGGGCCGCCCTCGATGGGAGAAGATTAGCATTGATGTCGCCTTCGTTTGAGCCCCAGGGGCTGGGATAGCTGCTGTGAGAGCATTTTAAACCAGCAGAGGTAGTAGGGTTTTACTAGGAGACGAATCAAAGCCGTTCTCAGTCCTGGACGTGTGGCATTCTTCCCACTGGGACAAGATGGGCAGCATCTCCAGGACGAGCCTCCACAGCAGCTTTGTAGACTGTGCTTTCCTTGGGCAGCAGCCTGGTTCTCTGACGGCCCGGAGGTCAGCACTCACCCCCGTGAGGCTGAGAAGCTCCACAGTCCTTCCTCCCTCAAGACGTCCAACTTGCCGCCTGTGCCTTGCTGTTCTGAATTTCCTGTGCGTTCCGGGATGGGGTCACTGGGAGGGCCTTTACTGTGTCTCCTCTCTGGGAAGAAGGGGCTGGATTTTGCAGAGAAACAAGCGTGTCAAGACACGTGATGCCCTGGGCTCTAACTTAGCCGCAGGGATGAAATGCGCAGAAGTGGCACCAAGGCAGGCAGACTGCGATGAAGTAGCGCTCTACACACTCTGTCCTGTGCTCAGCGGGGACCCTGACTTTTTTTATGTGGGTCATGGGGACAAAGAGAGGCCTCCCTCCATCTCCACCCCCAGCCTCCTCGGTGGCCTGGCTGGCCGAGCTCTTTGCCTGCTGTTGGCACAAAAGGCAACTCCTCCACTGCCAAGCCTGCGTCCACCTCCAAAGTCATCTCAGCTTTCCACCCGCACCCCCCACACACGGATGCAGACACACACCCACCCTGTAGGTGACCGATGGTACAGTGGCTGTTGGGAAAAGGTCCTTGCTGCAAGAAAGGATGGGTTTTAAATATTTAGGGCTGAAGGGAAACAATAATCTACTTACTTGGTGCAGCTGATAAATACAGCAGTAAGAAAAATAGGGCGAAATGTTTGCATTTGTTGCCTGTAGGCGGTGGGTTTCCAAGGTGTTCATCCACCATGCAGTACTTTTTTCAGTGACGCTTCCACATAAAAGTGTTCTGAATAGAGCAGATTTGGGGAGGAGCCAGTTGTTCTTGCTGTGGATTGGGGCGGGGGGCACCGCCTGGGACCCTCTTGGCTCCATCCTGGCCTTTGCCTCCGTTCCCTCTGAGCTAAGGCATCTACTTGCTCAGCTGAGAGTTCGGGGCTCGGCCAGAGGGGAGCTCTTCTCTGAGAGCTGTCCCACGTGCCCCTCTGACCCTGGGGGTCCCAGGACATCTCCCCCTTCGCTCAGGCTGGACAGCTGGGGCCGTTCTCCCCCTCTCTGTGCCTTCCCTCCTGTGTGCCCTTCACCGAGTTCTGTTGGTTTAACTGCCCGGCTCTGTGGTCACTTACCCTGTGTGACCCCCCTCCCCCAGTGCCCTGGCCTGGGCCACTGCCTGCCCCCCAGGCTCCTCTCTGCACTCGAATTTTGTGGATGTCTCCTCTTCCCCTCTTGTCCTTCTGCCACGGGTTTTGGGTTTTTTGTTTTTGTTTTTTTCTCTCTGTACCACGCAGCATGCACGATCTTAGTTCTCTGACCAGGGATCGAACCTGCAGCCCCTGCGGTGCAGCATCTTAACTACTCGGCTGCCAGGGAAGTCCCTTTCTGCTGTGCTTTTAAAATTTAGGTCTAATCGGACTTTGCACCTCCTGTTGTCTTTCTGAGACTCTCCACTGTTCTTTGGGGTGGAGACCCCCATCTGTGAGTCCCAAGAGACTCCTGGCTCCCATGCCCCCCCACCACCACCACCGGCCCCTGCACCTCTCAGCATCCACCCTGCTCCAGGCTTCTCCCTCTTCCCCCGCACCCTCCTCGCCTCTGGTCCCTGAAGCCCCTCTCTTCTCCAGAGTGCAGACCTGGGATCCAAACCCCGAAGTCTGCCTCTCTGCTGCCCCTGTGCCCAGGGCGAGGTGCCAGGTCCCGCAAGTAACAGGTGACTGTCGGGCACCTGCCGTGAGTCGGTCACAGTGCAAAGATCAGAGTAGGTCCTGATAAAGAGTAAGGGGCTCCCTGGGCTTCGATCTGAGGGTCCATCTCGGGGCCCTGCTCCCCGCCTGGTCAGCAGGGACTGCGTCCAGACCATCAGCCTGCCTGCCCCCATCTTCATCTCCGTCATCGCCTTGCCTGTGTTACCTCTGCACGAGGCTGGCTCATTTCCTTGTCTTCCTCTCATCACGTGACTTCCTCCTCGGACCACCACCCCCTTCTCCCGCGAGGCAAATACGGAGGTGGAAACAGGCCCGGAATCTGGGTCACCACTGCAGAGCTGAGAGGGGAGCCCATGCGCTTCTCTGTTGCACTGACTGTCTTGTAAATACTTTAAAGAGAAACTTTTTTTTTATTGGAATATAATTGTTTTACAGCGTTACATTGGTTTTCTGCTGTACAGCGAAGCGAATCGGCTGCATGCATACGTCATATCCTCTCGCCCCTCCCACCCCGCCCCTCTAGGCCATCACGGAGCCCCGAGCTGAGCCCGTGCGCTGTAAGCAGCTTCCCACTAGCTGTCTGCTTCACACGTGGCAGTGCAGACATGTCAACGCTGCTCTCCCGGTTGGTCCCACGCACCTCTCGCCCACGTGTCCGCACGTTCTCTACTTCTGCGTTTCTATTCCTGCCTTGGAAATAGATTCATCTGTACTACTTTTCTAGATTCCATATACATGTTAATATACAATATTTGTTTTTTTTTCTTTCTGACTTACCTCTCTCCTTATGACAAACTAATCAGTTCAGTTCAGTTCAGTTGCTCAATCGTGTCCGACTCTTTGCAACCCCATGAACTGCAGCAACACCAGGCCTCCCTGTCCATCACCAACTCCCAGAGTTTACTCAAACTCATGTCCATTGAGTTGGTGATGCCATCCAACCATCTCATCCTCTGTCGTCCTCTTCTCCTCCTGCCCTCAATCTTTCCCAGCATCAGGGTCTTTTCCAATGAGTCAGTTCTTTGCATCAGGTGGCCAAAGTATTGGAGTTTCAGCTTCAGCATCAGTCCGTCCAATGAATATTCAGGACAGATTTCCTTTAGGACAGACTGGTTGGACAAACTAATTTGACTGATAAATATTTGCCAAAAATCTCAATGGAGTCATCAGCAAAGAATCCTCAGGAAGTTGAGGAACCCTCGCCAGAGGACTTGGGAAAGGAAATCTTAGTAAACTCATTGATGAGTTTTTTGTTTTTTAAATAACAGCCTTGTGAGTGAGTGTTCAGTCATGTCCGACTTTTTGCAGCCCCATGGACTTTATCCCGCCAGGTGCACCTGTCCTTGGAATTTTCCAGGCAGGAGTACTGGAACGGATTGCCATTTCCTACACCAGGGGATCTGACTGACCTAGGGATGGAATCCATGTCTTTCTGAGATCCAACTCAGTGCCATCAAAAAAATTACCTGTTTATTTTTTATTTTGAGATTTGGGCTTTTGGCTACAAGTCATGGGTGTTTGTAATCTGAGAGCAATTTGTGATTAATATCGTATGTTTTCCATACCCTACCAAGTATTTCTCATCGTGGTTTATTTTCCGGAAGCACTTTAAATAGCATATTTGGCTGCCCTAGAACAAGGATTGGTGATGGACAGGGAGCCTGGCGTGCTGCAGTCCATGGCGTCGCAAAGAGTGGACACGACTGAGTGACTTGAACTGGACTGAACTGAGAACATGCTCAGTTCTTCAATGCTCAGAAAGATTTTCGACCCTGGAGCCCAAGCCTTTCTGGAAGGTCGATGACAGAGGCGGCCACTAGATGGCAGTCCTGCTACAGGCAGACCAGAGCCGCCTGATCTGGTCTGGTCTTCCCTTCAGGTGAGATAATCAACTCAGCGCTTCGCAGACTGAAGGTGGTGAGGTGATGCTCCGCATCCGTTTTCATTTGAAAGATACAGTGAGTTAAATCAGGCAGAAGGAGGACGCGCTAGGGAACTGGAAGCTCATGGCAGAGACACAGTCAGCTCCTGAAACAGCAGGACCCAGGGTTCTGAGCCCCTGTGTTGCTGTTGAGCAACGTCCTCTCCAGCTCCTCTGAGTAGACAGACACACTTTATAAAGTTTGCACCCAATGGGAAAATACTTTGGGAGCCTGAATTCTTGCTGAAGGGTTGGACTGAGTAGTTGCATTAGTGAGCATGTGCAAAGCTCTTCACACGAGGCTCAGGACATTGGTATCCGGGTGTCCACTCATAAAGGTGTCTGGAACAGAAGGTGGCACGTCCCCTGGAGGGGCTTTCCCTTCCCCTATCAGTGGGTCTGTCGTCTCTCTTGATACAGATGGGCCCGATTTATTTCCAGGCAATAGTTGATTCTCTTCCTTTTTCTTTTTTACAGCTTTAAAAAAGTAAGTTGAAGAATGTAGGTCTAGAAAAGTGAATAGCTACAGGTAACCAGCATCAGATAATCAGTGGCCGACGCAGCAAAAAATACATTTCTGCAGAAAATTGGATTTTGCACATAAAACTTAGTAATACTAATAAAGACAGGTCATTACCAAGTTTTAAGCCAAATAAGCAAATTCAAAGAGATCTGCTGTCAGTGTGAATCTCGGTGGCTTCCTGGTTTTTTTTTTTTTT
The DNA here is from genome assembly GCF_001704415.2 of Capra hircus. Classification (NCBI taxonomy): domain Eukaryota; kingdom Metazoa; phylum Chordata; class Mammalia; order Artiodactyla; family Bovidae; genus Capra; species Capra hircus. The sequence continues at coordinate 5,478,015 of NC_030810.1, read as the reverse complement.
TTTTGGAGACGTGTAAATCAGTTTTCGTTTAGCGGGTACACGGCGGGTTTGCAGAATTCATCCTGCCCCTTCTGACGGTGGGCAGAGTGCCTGGTGCTGGGTGATTTACAGTCTGGTGGCAAGGTATGTTTATATTTAAGCTGTGCAACGGTGTAGCTAATGAGAAAGATAAGAAATTTATAGTCCTAGGTGATTGATAGGATTACTGCCTCGGCATTAATTGAAACCTGAGGGATCACAGCTGTGGGCTCAAGTTGGTGGGGGTGGGGGGGATTACTTCAAGTAAAAGGGAAACTTTCAGATTTGCTTGTGAACATTTGAAAGATAATTTTCCCGCTGACAGTCTGGTTGGTGATAGAAACAGTTGTTCCTTGCCAAGGCTTGGGTAATTACATGGTGATAATTACAGTATTTGTTCGGTAACCTCCCTATGGTAGGTGGTTATAAGTGTGGGGAAAAAAATTAAAGACTGTGGAGTTTTTTAAATGGCTTTAAAATTTTACATGGAGAATAATAAAATTCTCTATGGTTACTCTTTGCTAAATATTCTCTGGGCTATTAAAGATGTTAGCGGGGAAGGAAAAAAACCGAACTAATAGTGTCAGAGGCGAACCTCTGGTATTAGATATGCCTTAAAATTCCCACCGATGGAGTTTCGTCTGGGTATTTCCTAAAGTCTCTGAGCCCTGACCCAGCCTGTCGCTGTTTAAATGCACCGTTCTTGTTGGAGCTCGGTCTTGTGAAAATGTCTAAATTTTCCCATTAAGTGCTTAAAAAGTAATAAAACTACAGTCATTAGACTTCACTCATCAGAGTTATATCAGGAGGAATTTTCTCCGGTGCCATAAATCTGAGCACGGGTTCGACATTCATACCCCTCAGATTCATTCCCTGGAAATGGACGTTTAAAGGTAAATGGCTTAAGTAGGGCAGTTTAAATTTTTAATACAATCTTATTGTAACTGTTAGCACATGATTAAAGTGCAAAGGGGCCTTCTGTGTTTTGCAAGATTTATAATAAACGTCCTGTGATGCCTCTTGTATGCTGAACTAGAGATATTAACGGCAGTTCAATGCGGATAAAGGCCAGAAAGTCACAAACGAAGGGTCAAGTCTGGATTACAAAGTAAATCAGGCTTTCAGAGCGCAGGTGTCTTTTCAGGGGATGCTTGTGAATTCCTGTCTTGTTAACATTCTCCAGGTGCCTAGAAGTTGTCAGCAGCCAGAGAGCACCCAAGCCCTCCTTTGAGCCATTTCACAGCCAGGGGACGCTGTTGGCAAAATCTGTACATCGGTCTTCCGGACACCAGTTTGCTTTTGCAGATGTGTTGGTAAAGGAGCCTTCTCATCAGAAGTCTTTTTCTTGGGTGGAACGCCTCTGCCGTGTAAGGAGATGCCTGGTTCCCTCTGCGGGACCCAGGAGGCTTGAGGCCGTGACTGCCCACTGTGATAGTCTCCTTCTGCAGACCCAGGACACAGCGGCATTCCTCTGTCCACTGTGGGTTGCTGGTGTTCGTGGGCTTGTTTTAAGGCTTCTGACAGGATGGCAGGACGGGCTCTTCATTGAGGGGCCAGCCTCAGCCCAGGAGCACAGATGGAGCTGGGCAGGCTGCCACCAGCTCAAGGCAAAAGATCACCCTTAACTTCCCAGGCCTGGAGGCCCAGCCTTTGTGTGTGTGTTGGGTGGTGGCATGGGGGGTTGGTAATGCATTTAAAGGGTGGCTCTAGCTACCGTGGGTCTCCCTGCTGGCTCAGACAGTACACAATCTGCCTGTATTGGCGCGAAAGTGAAAGTGAAAGTCGCTCAGTCACGTCCCACTCTTTGCGACCCCCCGGACTGTACGGTCCATGGAATTCTCCAGGCCAGAATACTGGAGTGGGTAATCTCTCCCTTCGCCAGGGATCTTCCCGACCCAGGGATCAAACCCAGGTCTCCCGCATTGCAGGTGGATTCTTTACCAACTGAGCTATCAGGACGTGGGTTCAATTCCTGGGTTGCTAACATCCCCTGGAGAAGGGAATGGCAACCCGCTGCAGTATTCTTGCCTGGAGAATTCCCTGACAGAGGAGCCTGGTGGGCTATAATCCATGGGGTCGTAAACAGCTGGACATGACTGAGTGATGAACTCTTTCGCTTTAGCTATTGTATACTTTATCCCCCTCATTTTTTGTATTTTTGCCCATCAAAAGAGAAATCTGTGTTAAATACCTTTCTCATCTATCCTTACATATATTTTTTGGAAGAAGGAAGAAAGTCTCTGGATTTTCTAAACTGTCTCTGACCATGCCCTTCTTTGACATATTGAGGTTTTAGGCTGTAACTGCCTTTTACCCGTGCGTCTGAGCCAGCGATGGATTTGGGATGTCAGCAGTGAAGAGAGAGTATTCCTCCCAAATTGTTTTCTCTAATTCTTGTGATAGATGCTAATGGTTGGGTTATTAACTAGCACACACTTGAGTCTTTTTTCTCTGTTCACGTGGGTATCTCCTCTCGAAATGAATTCCCCAAAGCTTCATTAGAAAAGCTTATGCTGTACGTAAACATGCCCACCATTCCTGGCTACAGTGTCACCTGGAGCAGTGTTGATGGAAGAACCACACACTGTGAACTTCTCTGAAAAACTTGATAAAATTCACAGCCATGTCCTTCTTTCATTGTAAGTATCACCTTGAAGGGTGTTACGGCAGCGGGATGGTGTGTTTCATTTTCACACTTTTCGACATTGAGATGATGTGTTGAAGTTGCAGTGTGACTTCTTCCCACGTTAAGCATCACTGATCATCCTGCAGCCTTAGACTAGGCATCGGGTAGGAGCCTACTTCCGTTCTTGGGCTCTGAAATCATGTGGCTGGCGACTGCAGCCATGAAATTTAGAAGATGATTGCTTCTTGGAAGGAAAGCTACGACAAACCTAGGCAGTTTATTAAAAAACAAAGGTATCACTTTGCCGACAAAGGTCCATATAGTCAAGGCTATGATCTTTCCAGTAGTCATGTACAGATGTGAGAGTTGGGCTATAAGGAAAGCTGAGCGCCGAAGAATTGATACTTTTGAACTGTGGTGTTGGAGAAGATTCTTGAAAGTCCCTTGGACTGCAAGGAGATCCATCCAGTCCATCCTAAAAGAAATCAACCCTGAATATTCATTGGAAGGACTGATGCTAAAGCTGGAACTCCAATACTTTGGCCACCTGATGTGAAGAACTGACTCATTTGAAAATACCCTGATGCTGGGAAAGATTGAAGGCAGGAGGAGAAGGGGATGACAGAGGATGAGACAGTTGGATGGCATCACTGATTCGATGGACGTAAAGTTGGGCAAACTCTGGGAGATGGTGAGGGACAGGGAGGGCTGGCGTGCTGCAGTCCATGGGGTTGCAAAGAGTCGGACGCGACTTGGCAACTGAACAGCAGCAGGAGCTTGCTGTCTTCAGCTGTAAGTGCTGGGAGTTGTGCGTTGCTTGTCGCTGCTGAATCTCCAGCATTTTACATTGCTGGGATACAGATGATAACTTTTTCTGATCTGCTCCCATGTGTGCAGGTTGAGGTGGGAGGAATTCTGTGACTTGTTTTCATAGTGTCCACCATGGATTTTTTTTTTTAATGTGATTTTTCTCAATGAGTTTGAATCATGATGTTGCCAAGGGCAACGGTCCTCAGTTTCTGTTAATGAAGGATGTTTTCTTAGGGTGGATTAAAGGAAGACTCCCATGTGTAGAAAGAGTTTTGAGCTGTGGTTTAAAGAGGCATTATGACCTCTTATCTACTGCTAACACATACACCCGAGGTCAGGCACATTTAGAAAAAGGTGTAATGTTCTTAAAAAATGGCCACTATGCTCCTTTCAAATCCTTGGCAGGACCAGAGAAGTTTGTGATACGAATTGGGAGTTTGAGACTGAAATACATATACACTGCTGAATGGCACAGGGAAGTCTCCTCAAGGCTCTGTGGTGACCTAAATGGGATTGTTGTTGTTGTTTGGTAGCTGAGTCATGTCCGACTCTCTGTGACCCCACAAAATGCAGCACACCAGACTTGCCTGCCCTTCACTAACTCCCGGAGTTTGCTCAGATGCACACCCACTGAGTCGGTGATGCCATCCAACCGTCTCATCCTCTGTCATCCCCTTCTCCTCCCACCTTCAGTCTTTCCCAGCATCAGGGTCTTTTCCAGTGAGTCAGGTCTTTGTATCCGGTGGCCGAGGTATTGGAGCTTCAGCTTCAGGATCAGTCTAGGTTTCTCAGGAGACAGGTGAGGTCATCTGGCACTCCCATCTCTTTAAGAAATTTCCACAGTTGGCTGTGATCCACACAGTCAAAGGCTTTAGCGTCGCCGATGAAGCTGAAGTAGATGTTTTTCTGGAACTCCCTTGCTTTCTCTATGATCCAACGAATGTTGGCAATTTGATCTCTGGCTCCTCTGCTTTTTCTAAACCCAGCTTGTAATCTGGAAGTTCTCAGTTCAGGTACTGCTGAAGTCTAGCCTAAAGGATTTTGAGCATGACCTTGCTAGCATGTGAGATGAGGGCAATTGTAGGGTAGCGTGAACAGAGCTTTGGCATTGCCCTTCTTTGGGGCTGAATCGAAAAATGATCTTTTCCAGTCCTATGGCCCCGACTGAATTTTCCATATTTGCTGACATGTTGAGTCAGCACTTTAACAGCATCATCCTTTAGGATTTGAAAGAGCTCAACTGGAATTCCGCCAGCTCCACTAGCTTTGTTCATAGTGATGCTTCCCAAGGCCCACTGGCCTTCACATTCCAGGACGTCCGGCTCTAGGTGAGTGACCACACCATTGTGGTTATCTGGGTCATGAAGACCCTTTTCCTCAGTTCTCTTGTGTATTCTTGCCCCTTCTTAGTGTCTTCTGCTTCCCTTGGGTCCTTACCATTTCTGTCCTTTATCATGCCCATTCTTGCATGAAAATTTGCCTGGATATCTCCAGTTTTCTTGAAGAAATCTCTAGTCTTTCCCATTCTATTGCTTTTCTCTATTTGCTTTGTTCGTTTAAGATGGACTTATCTCTCCTTACTATTCTCTGTAACTCTGCATTCAGTTGGGTATATCTTTCCCTTTCTCCCTTGCCTTTCACTTCTCTTCTTTCCTTAGCTGTTTGTAAAGCCTCCTCAGACAACTGCTTTGCCTTCTTGTATTTCTTTTTTACTTTGGGATGGTTTTGGTTACTGCCTCCTATACAATGTTAAAAACTTCCATCCATAGATTTTTAGGCACTCTATCTACCAGATCTAATCCCTTGAATCTATTCATTACCTCCACTATGTAGTCATAAGGGATTTGATTTAGGTCGTACATGAATGGCCTGGTGGTTTTCCCTACTTCAATTGAAGCCTGAATTTTGCAATAAGGAGTTCATGATCTGAGTCACAGTCAGCTCACAGTCTTGTTTTTGCTGATTGTATAGAGTTTCTCTATCTTTGGCTGCAAAGAATATCATCAGTCTGATTTTGGTGTTGACCATCTGGTGATGTCCATGTGTAGAGTCATCTCTTGAGTTCTTGGAAAAGGGTGTTTGCTATGACCAGCACGTTCTCTTGACAAAACTCTATTAGCCTCTGCCCTGTTTCATTCTGTACTCCAAGGCCCAACTTAACTTGTTACTCCAGGTATCTCTTGACTTCCTACTTTTGCATTCCAATCCCCTTATGATGAAAAGGACATCTTTTTCTGGTGTTAGTTCTATAAGGTCTTATAGGTCTTCATAGAACCATTCAGCTTCAGCTTCTTTGCATTAGTGTTTGGGGCATAGACTTGGATTACTATGATATTGAATGATTTGCCTTGGAGACGAACAGAGATCATTCTGTCGTTTCTGAGGATGCACCCTGCATTTCAGACTTTTTTGTTGACTCTGAGGGTTGATCCAGTTCTTCTAAGGGATTCTTGCCTACAGTAGTACATATAATGTCTGAATTAAATTTGCCCATTCCTGTGAATTTTAGTTCACTGATTCCTAAGATGTCACTGTTCACTCTTGTCATCTCCTGCTTGACAATGTCCTTCCAATTTATCTTAGTTCATGGACCTAACGTTCCAGGTTCCTATGCAGTCTTGTTCTTTACATCATTTGGGCTGTACTTTCACCACCAGACACGTCCACAGCTGAGTGTCATTTCCGCTTTGGCCCAGCCACGTCTTTCTTTCTGGGGCTATTAGTGCTTGCCCTCCACTCTTCCTCAGCAGCATATTGGAGACCTTCCAACCTGCGGGCCTCATCTTCTGGTATCATATCTTCTTGCTTTTTCATGGTGTTCATGGGGTTCTCGTGGCAACAATGCTGGAGTAGTTTGCCTTCTCCAGTGGACCATGACTTGTCAGAACTTGTCACTATAACCTGTCCATCTTGGGTGGCCCTGCACGGAATGGCTCATAGCTTCGTTGAGTTACACAAGCCTCTTTGCCATCACAAGGCTTTGATCCATGAAGGGGGACCTAAGTGGGAAAGAAATCCAAAAAAGAGGGGATGTATGTATACATATAGCTGATTCCCTTTGCTGTACGGTAGACACTAACACAACATTGTGAAGCAACTCCACTCCAATACATTTTTTTTTTTAAGAAGTTTATGATAATTAGATGTTACTTGTAGAGAAGCTCACCGTCATCTCCAGGGACCTGCTGTGTTTCACTGGGAAGAGAAAAAGGCTTTGTAACCATGATTCTGGTAGCTCGGTGTGCCAGGGCTGATGTGTGTTTGAAAACTTGTTATTTTGGATGTATTCACAAAACATGATGTTGAGTGAAAGCAGGCTTTCATACTAAATGAATGATTCCATTTATATGAGGTTCTATGAATACAACAGGCAAAGTAATCTGCAATTTTAAAAAATCGGCAGTAGGGGGTGGTTGCAAGGGAGTAAGAAGGGCTGGTAGAGAGGATTTGGGGTGATGTAGGCCAGGAGGCGGAGAAGGTAATGGCACCCCACTCCAGTACTCTTGCCTGGAGAATCCCATGGATGGAGGAGCCTGGTGGGCTGCAGTCCATGGAGTTGCAAAGAGTCGGACACGACTAAGCAATTTCACTTTCACTTTTCACTTTCATGCATTGGAGAAGGAAATGGCACCCCACTCCAGTGTTCTTGCCTGGAGAATCCCAGGGATGGCGGAGCCTGGTGGGCTGCTGTCTATGGGGTCACACAGAGTCGGACACGACAAGTGACTTAGCAGCAGCAGCAGCAGGCCAGGAGGGGAAACAAGACTGCTCCCTGAGAGAGTGCAAGCCTTCTCTGTCTTCATAGTGATTTGAGTTACGTGACATTTGGCACTTTGTGGGGTGGTACCACCGAGATGTTTGCATTTCAGAGGGTGTACATTTAATCATGGGAAAAGGAACCCTAAGTGCTCAATGAATGCGTTAAGTATGAACACGCTGAAGTGTGTCGGGCAGAAGAGTGCCGGTGCCTGCCTCATATTTGAAATGTGTCAAAAATAAAATGGATGGATGGTAGGTGTATTATAAGCCAAGTGGAGCAACAGGGGGCAGTTATAGAACGGAGGTGGTGCGGACATGGGTGTGCACAACATGTCTTTCCATGGTTTGGTGCAGGGTTGTAAATTTGCATTATGAAATTTAAGGGGAGAGAGAAACTGTTGTTATTCCATTTAGAATACTGTTGTAGGTAGTTTATATTAAGGTGGGTCAGGTGGTGGTTTAGTCGCTAAGTCGTGTCTGACTCTTTGCAACCTCATGGACTGTAGCCTGCCAGGCTCCTTCATCCATGGGATTCTCCAGGCAAGAATACTGGAGTGGGTGGCCATTTCCTTCTCCAGGGGATCTTCCGAGGCATCTAACCCAGGTCTCCTGCATTGCAGGCTAATTCTTTACCGACTGAGCTCCAAGGGAAGCCCAAAGTGGGTCTAGATGCACTGAATTTAATGTGAAGTGCTTTCTAACAGGGGGGCTGGGCAGTATTAGGAGGTCTGTTTTTTTTTTTTTAATGGCACTTTCCGGAACTAAATGAGTGCAGGATTCTTTGAAGGACTTCAGTTATTCGTAGAAATGCGTGGTAGTGTGGGAGGATAGTTTAGCTTCCTCACAGTGGCTGAATCACAGCAGATTGCACACTTAGAAATCAATCAATATTCTCTGCTGAACTCTAATTAACACTTAAACACGATTAGTCACAAACGCGAAATCTTGATGGCGGTGACCTCAGGTATTCTAAATGTAAATAAAATTAGATTTAGATCCCTTTTAATTACCTGCAGTGCTGTGAGTAATTACAGTGGCAATTGATACACTCAATTTCTTGTTGAAGGAAAGAACTCTGGCAAAGTTTCTCTGAGCTGTGTACTTAACCCTTAAGTAGCCGTGATGTATGGAAAAGAATGACCAAGGGTGCTGTTTTATTTTGCTTCAAATTGGTTTTGGAGAATGACTGATTTACAATGCTGTGCTGGTTTCTGGGGTGGTTGCCAGTTCCTTCTCCAGGGGATCCTCCCGACCCAGGAGTCGGACCTGTGTTTCCTAAGTCTCTTGTGTTGTCAGGCAGGTCCTTTTTGCCGCTGAGCCACCTGGGAAGCCCGTGTTAGTTCCTGCTGTACAGCAGGGTGAGTCAGTTCTGCGTGCACACACCCTCTCTTTCCCGTGTAGGTCATTGCGGGATGCTGGGGAGGGTCCCTGTGCTATGCACTTGTTCAGTCACTGTTGTGCCCGACTCTTTTTCGTCCCCATGGACTGTAGCCCGCCAGGCTCCTCTGTCCATGGGATTTCCCAGGCAACAGTACTGGAGTGGCTGCCATTTCCTTCTCCAGGGGATCTTCCGGGGTCAGGGATTGAACCCTTGCCTTGTGCATTGGCACGCTGATTTTTTACCAGTGGGCCACCGGGGAAGCCTGTACTATACAGTAGGTCCTTATTACTTATATATTTAGGATGCTGTATTAAATCTATGGGATCATACCGTTTCTTTACTTGGGCCCTTGGATTCACGTAACTTAAATGCCTGAAGAAGTCAAGTGAAAGGTGCTCAGTCATGTCTGACTCTTTGCGACCCCATGGACTATACAGTCCATGGAATTCTCCAGGCCAGGATACTGGCGTGGGTAAGCCATTCCTCTCTCCAGAGGATCTTCCCAACCCAGGGATTGAACCTAGGTCTCCTACATTGCAGGCGGATTCTTTACCAGCTGAGCCACCAGAGAAGCCCCACTTAAATGCCTGGTATCGCATTAAATATCGCAAAAGGCAAACCGTGTGTCTCCGGGAGAGGGTAGGGTTCTGCGTGGTGGTGCTGGCTAAATGGTAATAATTGATGGGTGATGGGGGAGCCTCACAGTGACTTAATGCACACAGCCCTGCTGAAGACCGAGCGGAAATCTGTTTTGTCATCTCATCCTTCTTGCTAATTGCATCACAATACATCGTATAATTCAGTCTCTGTCGCTGTCACTCCTCAAGGCGTCTCACGCAAGGAGCAGGGCTGCTGGCTCGCTATTCACAGAGCCGGGAAGCGAGGGATCCTTTTCCCAGGTTCCGACCGAGACGTCTTCTCCCCCACTTTAGGAAGAAAATGTCTTTTTTGTGGAGATTGTTGTAAGGATAGCTATTCCCAGAATTAGGAAAACAGCTTCAGTTGCGATAGATAAGTCCGTTTTTCTTGAACGTTAGAAGGTATCTCTAGGAGAATGTGCTTATGGCAAATGGGGATATTAAAGAAGTTTCTAAAACTCCCTTTTTTTTTTTTTTCCTGTGAGCACATGTCTCCGTAGGAAGCAAGTTAGACCTCCCAAATTTGGTTAGGCCAGTATTAACCAAACCATATTAATTTTTAAAAGAGAAACCAGTGCTTGTGTTTAACTGTATTTGTCTCAAGGCTCCCGATTTAAAAATCTACTTATGGTCTTTACATCTCATGTATTTTCTTTTTTCGGGCCCCTTTCATCTCCTGTTCCTCATTTATCTTCATCTTCTCACATTCCTTTGGGCTTCCCAGGTGGCGTTAGTGGCAAAGAACCTGCCTGCCAATGCAGGAAACAGAGGAGTCATGGGTTCGATCCCTGGGTCAGAAAGATCCCCTGGAGAGGGAAATGGCACCCCACTCCAGTATTCCTGGCTGGAGAATCCCACGGACAGAGGAGCCTGGCAGGCTGCAGTCCGCAGGGTCGCAAAGAGTCGGACACGACTGCAGCGGCTTGGCACAGTCATCTCACCTTCCTTTGCGTTTTCGTGCAGTTCCTTTGCTTGAAGAATCACGTCTGTGGTTTTGCCGTTTCCTTGTAGTCTCTTCTGTTTTTGCGTGTTTTGAAATCCTCACTGCAGGAAAAAAGTCACCTGTTTCCTACGTCACTTCTGCCTTTGTCATAGATCGTATTCTTCTGACATCGCTACCTTTATTTGCCTGTATCCTGGGTGTTTCTTTCGTCTGACTCATGTTATGAGTCTACATGTCAGTCTATTTTGACCTGTAATTTGGCCTTTAAAAAAAATCTGAAAGGTGAGCCTTCCCGGTGCAGGAACAATGGCAAGGAACTCCCATGGGAAGCATCCGAGGGAAGCCTTCCCCTTCAGGGGGTGTCAGAAGCCTCTCCGCTCCAGAATCATCCGCTCTGTCCGCAAGACAGCTTGATGAGTTGAGAAGAAGTGACAGGCTCATTTTTCCCCCGCTTTGTTTAAGCCATTTATCTTTTAGATCCTTGTCTGCCATCTAAATTGTATTGCCAGTTTGTTGGGATCTTCACTTGCCTTGTCTTGGAAGACGCTGATTTGCATCCACCTTGAGCATAAAGGAGAAAGTTAATCATCTCTCAGCCTCTTGAGCAGATCCGCACAGGGCTTCATTGTTGCCTGATCCGAATCTGGGTGAAAGTCCCTGTTCACCAGGGTCTTGGTGAGAATATCCTTGAGCCCCAGTCCAGAAAGCTTGGCTCTTTGAAACCTCTGTAATTTATACTTTAGGCAAATCTTTCTATATTTGCAATTAACCTAAGCTCCATTCATAGCTCTTTATTCATTAAGCGGCATCATAGTAATGAATGCCCAGTGAGCACTGAGTGGATGGTACGCAGCCTTGTAGCTGTGAGCAGCAAGTCAGGGTAGAGCTTTCTTCCTTCTGAGCCGGCGAGGTTACGCAGGAGAAGTCCTTCTCCCATAAGTCCGGGAGCGGTGTTCCAGCCCTTGCTGAGGTCTCTGCGCCTGTCAGGAGTACCAGCTCCCACCCCGGGCATCTCCCTTGGGTGATGCTCAGACCCCACGGCCAGCAGCAGCCGCCTGCTCCTGGCTTCTGTGAGTCTGAGAAAAGTGCTCATCTTCTCCTGCCTCAGGTGTGAGCCACTAGGCACACCTACACCCTTTGCTGCAACTTCTAGGGACACACACACACACACACACTCTGTCCTTTTCATCAGGCCCTGCGCTCGTCTGGTGGTGATTGTCGCTGATTTTTCAGGCAGGGCACTTTGACACGTTTTGTGCTCCTGTAATCACTGCGGTCATGCGTCCCGATTTTTCCTGCCTTTAAAATTTTTTAATCTTTTAAGTGGAAGTATAGTTGATTTATGGCTCAGCGGTAAAGAATCCACCTGCCAGTGCAGGAGACACGGGAGCCGTGGGTTCGGTCCCCGGGTCAGGAAGATCCCCTGGAGGAGGACATGGCTACCCACTCCAGCATTCTTGCCGGGAAGGCCCATGGACGGAGGAGCCTGGCGGGCTACAGCCCTGAGGTTGCAGAGCTGGATACCACTGAGAAACTGAGCACGCACACACACGGTTGATTCACAGTATTGTGTTAGTTTCAGGCGTACAGATATCAGTTCAGCTACGTGTGCATACTCTTCTTCAGATTCTCTTCCCTCACAGATTATTGCAAAGCCCATCAGTAGTGTTCCCTCTGCTATACAGTAGTTCCTCGTGGATTATCTGTGCTACGAATGTTGTGTGTATCTGTTAATCCCAGACTCCTAATTTATTTTGCTCCCCAGCCCCTCTGTCCCCTAAATCGTCCCTGCTTTTGACGATTTCCTCCGTGTCTGTGTGATGCGTTCCTGATCCGTCAGCGTTTCCCTCCTGGGAGCTGTTCCCGCTTTGTCACCAGCACACGCCTCCTTTCCGGGCACTGTTAGGCCCCAGCGGCAGGGCCCGTGTCTGACACACGTATCAGGGAAGAAAGCGAGTGCTCAACCTGAAACGGCGAGCTTGAGGAAGAGAGAGGTGTGCGGGTTCTTGGCCGAGACTGGCGAGCCCTTCTCCTGGGAGACCTCCGTGAACTGAGGCACGAAGGCCGTGTGACTGTCTCTTCCGAAGGGCGCCCTCAGCAGGGCCGTCTGCTCCTTCATTGGGGCGACCGGCACGCATCTCCCCATCCAGCAGGCAGCCTGGCGCGTCTAGCTGCTCCAAGATGCGATGGAAGAGTAGATCGGGAGCCAGGCGGGCCAAAGAGCAGAGGGAGTCGCCACCTGCGACCCATGGAAGGGGAAAGCCGGCTCCGGGCAGACCCGTGCGAGGACCGAGCGTGTCCCGGGACCGCCCGGGTCGCCGGCACGGAAGCCGCCCCGCGTGCACTGGCCGGTGGCGTCCTCGTGCCCGCTGCGTGGCAGGGTCAGGGGCGAGCCAGGTGTCTCTCTCCACTGCATTCCTGCCGAGCCACCCCTCAGGCCTGCGGTGCCCGTTTTCCTTTGACCCTCTGGAAACTGGAGTGGCTCATGTCTGTGCTGGTGCCCCAGATGCATCGGGAGCCTGAGCCCGTCCCCACGAGGAGCCCCTGATCCTCCAGGTGTCCTCCAGGCGTCGGATTTGTGCCAGGTGCGGGGTGGGCGCGTGTCCCTTCCACACCCGGATGGGGGAATCCGGAGTCCGCACGGTGACGGAGGGGTGGCATGGTGAAGGACGTGGAGGAGGGCCCCGGGGGGTCAGCGGCTGGAGAAGGACCTGTGTCCTTCGGAGCCTGGAATCCCAGCTCACGGTCCCCAGGGGAGGGAGGGTGGGCGGAGGGGCTGGAGGACTCCTCGGTGTCAGCAGAGCACGTCAGCATGTCCCGAATGGACCATCGACTGGGCATCCTGAGGGCACATGGGCCCGCTGGAGCTGGTGCTGCAAAGCTGGGGGGAGTCCAGGCGGGGCTGTGATCCATGCCTGCCTTCTTTCTAGTGGAGAAATGCTGATTCCAGCCCCGGGCAGACTGGCCGCGGGCAAAACCAGCTGCAGGACATTTGGCAGCATGGTGTTGCGTGTGTTGGAACATTTTCTGTAAAGTGAATGTTTGTAGTCCTCTGGGTGTGGACACAGGGATCCTGTGTCCTTCGGGGCCTAGAATCCCAGCAGGCAGTCAGCGTCCTGCAGCCCACTGCCCCACAGACCAGCACCCGGGGCACTTGGGACCTAAAGCTTGCTGTTGGCAGCTCCACTTTGGGGCTTGGTTTTAAGGGACAGTGTGCTCTGAAGAAACTCGAAAAAGTGGGATGTGGTGTCCGACGGGATGACTTGATGTCCCCCTTGTCACAAATAATAACTTTACATCAGACTTGGATACACGTGCAAAACACACTGCATAGACCATATTTATTTCAGTTTGAGTTTCTAAAAATGTTATGTTCTTGCATGATCTGTGAGGACAGGGGAAATCCAGCTGCCGGGGACACGGTAGAAATTTCCCCTCGTTGTGAGATTGTGAAATTAATGTCAGGAGCCATGACTTTGCTCCGTCCTGAAGGTAACTGTTTATTACAGTCGGCATTTAAATCCCCCGATTAATAGGAGCAATTAAACAATAGCTTCATTTCCAGCAAATTAACAACCCTAATAGGTAATTGCGACATAAATGAAGATAAATTTGTTTTAATACAACGAGATAAAAAGAATACAGACAAGAACAGAATCTCAGATTAGGAATTCAGACTTCATTACTTCATGGGAAGCCTGAAAGCTTCACCAGAAGAAATTAAAGCAAGTTTGACTTTTTTTTTTACCAAGACCTATCTTGCTGGGAGGGATTGGGGGCAGGAGGAAAAGGGGACGACAGATGATGATGAGATGGCTGGATGGCATCACTGACTTGATGGATGTGAGTTTGAGTGAACTCCGGGAGATGGTGATGGACAGGGAGGCCTGGCGTGCTGCGATTCATGGGGTCGCAAAGAGTTGGACACGACTGAGCAACTAAACTGAACTGAACTGATCTTGGTCTAAAGGTGTTTTGTTTTTTTTTAAATAAAGTGTCCGGTCTAAAATGGTTTTTTATAAAGTGTCATAGAAATGACATATTTTGTGCTGAGGTCCACAGGGTAAGTCATCAAAGGATGTCCACCACCAAACTCTTTCTCTTGAAGACTCGCTCGGGGCACAGGGGCTCCTGGCAGAGCTTCTTGCGAGGTTTTCACTGACAGGGAACCAAAAAGCAAAGCATAGGAGAGCGTTTTTTTTTTTTTCCCTACACCCCTGTATTTGTTTTATGATCTGTTCAGTCACAGGGAATGTTTCCTTCCCTAATAATACTTGTTATAATTAGAACACTGTGCTGAGGCTTTATAGTTTGTTCTGTTCAAACATGGATATGATCAGGCCAGGCCTGTTTTTAGAGTGATAATGTATCTGTTGGAGGAGGAAATGGCAACCCACTCCAGGGTTCTTGCCTGGAGAAGCTCATGGACAGAGGAGCCTGACGGGCTATGGTCCATGGGGTGGCAAAGAGTCGGACACAGCTGAGCGACTGAGGTCACACGCAAGGTGTCCGTGCGAAGGATGCTTTGGAAGGGGTCAAGTTGGCTCCAGACAGAGCGGTTGGTGGTATTAAAGGTAGTGGCACAAAAGCTGAAAGCGGTGCTAGAACAGGGGTGATGACTTTCTCCTGGTGGGTCGCTCTGCCGACAGGAAGATCTAACACACAGCAAAGAACAGGAGCGCTGGTCTCCCTAAGGAAGGTCGGCAAACTCAGATTTAGGAACTATACCTTAGAAGAGGTTAAATGTCCAAACCTGCTCTGAACATTTTTAAACTCTGGGCGTTTAGCTGACGTTACATCCCTGAGCTCACATCCCCTTAGAAGAACACCTTTTGGCCACTTCGAATCATCAAATGATGTGTAATCAGCCTAGAATTCAAACTCCCTTGAAAATATTAATCTTGGGTAAGGGTAGACAGGCCTCCCTGGTGGCTCAGTGGTAAGGAATCCACCTGACGGTGCAGGAGGCGCCTGGGTAGGCAAGATCCCCTGGAGAAGGAAATGGCAATCCACTCCAGCATTCTTGCCTGGAAAATCCCATGGACAGAGGAGCCTGGTGGGCTACAGTCCATGGGGTCACAAAGAGTCGGACAGGACTGAGCGACTACGCACCAAGGGTAGCTGTCAAACCAGACTGTCCCGGAGCCGGCGTCCTGAGTGAAGACCGTGGCGGCTCGGTCACAGCCCCCTACCCCACCCCTCATGGTGTCCACACACACCCCATGTGCTTCCTGTCTCCACTGCCCAGATAGAAGTCACCCGCCTCTTCTAAACCACGTGGACCTGGTGTCCTTTCAAAGCGTGGTTCTCGTCACTTGCTCACGACTAGTTTCGGCGGCTCCTGTTGTCTGAAGGACCCGGTCTACACACATCACTCTTCTTTGCATACGGGATTCTTACCTCTGTGTTTCCATTTTCCCTTCTAAGTTGCTTCTCTACCTCCCTCCTCTTGACGTCCCCACTCCGTCCCCACTGGTGAGCCATCATTTCATTTGTTGACCCGGATGGGGAGCAATGGTTGAAGGTCAGGTATGCATTGACCTTGGAAAGTAAGTGAAGCATCCTCTCTAGTGTTTCCAGAGGTGTCTGGAGGCCCGTGAAGCTGGCCCATCATCTTAGAACATGAGCTGACTGTCTTGCCAGCTGGCAGCAAGTGTGGTAGGATTTCCAGAGGTGTGTGGGCCAGGCATGGCTGTGGGTCCCTGTGGTTCACTAGTTGTCACCAGGCATCACACAGTCCAAGAGGCCTTCGAGGTAGCTCCTTCCGCACTCCCCACCTCCCTCTCTCTTTTTCCTTTTGCTGGTTTTTCTGGCATAGCTTCCTCTATACTTAAAACTTAGATTAGATGAAAACTCATCTAGGGGATGGGGATAGGATTACCAACAACACAGAATACCCCCCTTTAACGTTCATTAACTTTGAGAGTTGAGAAAAATTTCACTTCGAACTTTTTTTTAATTCCTAAGTCACAAATTCAGAACTACACGGATAATTTGGTAATTAATTTCTACTTAATTAACAGGATCGTTTAATGATCCCTCAAACTGTAATTTAAAACTGAGTTGAGACATTAGGGGACCTTTTATTTGTTACTGGAAAATTTACAACCCCTGGTGGTTTTCATTATTTGTTCAGAATTTGCCTGGTAAGCCCTCCAAGGTTCTAACAGAAGAGCCTTTCAATGCAAAGGCAGTCAATGTTACCTCTGGGTGGTAGCACCAAAGATAGAAATAAGACAATGGCATAAACTGCAGCCATGAAATTAAAAGACGCTTGCTCCTTGGAAGGAAAGCTATGACCAACCTAGACAGCGTATTAAAAAGCAGAGACATCACTTTGCTGACAAAGGTCCATGTAGTCAAAACTATGGGATTTCCAGTGTTTACGTACAGATGTGAGAGTCGGACCATAAGGAAGACGGAGTGCCAAAGAATGAATCTGCCACGGGCGTACATGTGTCCCCCCGTCAGAAGACAAGTGGATGAGGAAGTTGTGGTACATACACAATGGAGTATTACTCAGCTATGAAAAAGGGATGCATTTGAGTCAGTTCTAATGAGGTGCATGAAACTGGAGCCTGTTATGCAGAGTGAAGCAAATCAGAAACACCAGTTCTGCATGTTAACGGATATATGTGGGCTTTAGAAAGATGGCGACGCTGGTCCTAGATGCAGAGCAGCAAAAGGGCTGCGTTCCTACTGTCTTGTTTCTCCCCCACAAGCCCATCACTGTGTCGGCAGGTTTGGATTTGCTGTTTGCTGTCTACGCTCAGTCAGCCTTCCTCGTGCCTTGTCTGCTCACGTATCCTGTGACTTCACTTCTAAGTTTATTTTTGTCGTGAGCTCATGATCAGTGGTCTTTGTCTCAGGGAATTCTGAGGCCTGGATTAAGAGCACCTCTTCCCGAGATATTTCTGTTTGACTTCAGTCTGGCTCTTGCATGAAGGTGCGGTTCCCTGATGGCTCAGAGGGTAAAGCATCTGCCTGCAAGGCGGGAGACCTGGGTTCGATCCCTGGGTCAGGAAGATCCCACTCCAGTACTCTTGCCTGGAGAATCCCATGGACAGAGGAGCCTGGTGGGCTACAGTCCGTGGGGTCGCAGAGAGTCGGACACGACTGAGCGACTTCACTTTCCCTTTCAGTCTGGCTCTTGCATGAAGGTGTGGTTCAGACTAACTTCTGCACCACAAAACTGAGACAAAATCAGCCCCGAAACTCACATAAGTCTGGCCTGTTCTTATGAAGTCTGGGGAGTATCCCTGTAAGCAGGACCAAAGAATTGATGCTTTTCAACTGTGGTGCTGGAGAAGATTCTTGAGAGTCCCTTGGAATGCAAGTAACTCAAACCAGGCAATCCTAAAGAAAATCAACCCCAAATATTCATTGGAAGGACTGATGCTGAAGCTGAAGCTCCAGTACTTTGGCCACCTGATGCGAAGAGCTGACTCATTGGAAAAGACCCTGAAGCTGGGAAAGACTGAGGGCAGGAGGAGAAGGGGAAGGCAGAGGATGAAATGGCTGGATGGCATCACCGACTCGAAGGACAAGAATCTGAGCCAGCTCTGAGAAATGGTGAAGGACGGGGAAGCCTGGCATGCTGCACCCCATGGGGTCACAAAGAGGCAGACATGACTGAGCTACTGAACAACAACAGCAATGAACCCCCAACCTCAAACTGTGCTTTTGAAATATTTTTGCGGAGTAAAAATTAGAGTCTCACACTGATTTTTAAAACAATTTTTTAATTGAAGGATAATCTCACGCTAGTTGGTTTTTATAAGTGTGCCTGTTATAAACATTGAAACAGTCCCGTAATAGATGTATCATTCATACTTCAATTCCCATCTAACACTGTTCACTCAGCGCTCTCACCCTTCCTGGTCTCCACAGCCTGCGTCCAGCTTTTCCCAGTAGCCGAAGACCGCCCCCTGGCTCAGGTGTGGCCGGGTTCACACTCGGTCTCCAGTCGCACCCGACGGCGGCTCCGGGATGTCGGTCAGCTGTTCCTGCTCGTGCAGTGCTGTGCTGGGCTGCAGCCCCCGGCTCCCCGGGCCCCCGACTCACCCGCTCCCCAGCGCAGCCCAGAAACGGGGGCCACGCTGCTCCTACAGCAGTGTCCACACCGCGGGGGCTGCCGTTGCTCACAGGGTGGTGGTGGGGGACATCTGAGAGCAGAGCCTTACACACCTGGTTGAAGAGTTAAGTCTCCTGCACACTTGGGAACTGGGGAAAGGCAGGTGAGGGGGTTGCCTGATGGAGAAGCCGCTGTTCCCCTGGGACCTGGACAGGGAGCTGGTGGGGTTGTAGGATCTCGTAAGTAGAGTGAAGAACAGATGGGGCAGGAGGGGCCGCCCAGCCCAGTGTTTGAGCGGTTCTCAGTGCTCCGGTCTCCACTGGAACCTTGGAGCTCTGGTTGAGGTGCCAAGGACATTGCTCCCGGCTTGGAGCTCCGAGAGGTGAGAGACCAGGTCACACACCCGTCCCCTGCCCTCCCTTCCTTCTCTGGGTCCCAAGGTGGTGCTTCCAACATTCCTGTTAATTGATCGATTCCAGTAAATCGTTCAAAGGAGAGAAGATATCTTGTGGATTACATTTGCTAACACTCATTGAACTATGCCAAAAATGTCATCATGGCTAATGAAATTTTAAAAAGCTTAAGTGCTTAACTGTGGTGTTGGAGAAGACTCTCGAGAATCCCTTGGACTGCAAGGAGATCCAACCAGTTCATCCCAAAGGAAATCAGTCCTGAGTGTTCATTGGAAGGACTGATGTTGAAGCTGAAACTCCAATCCTTTGGCCACCTGACGCGAAGAGCTGACTCATTTGAAAAGTCCCTGATGCTGGGAAAGATGGAGGGCAGGAGGAGAAGGGGATGACAGAGGATGAGATGGTTGGATGGCATCACCGACTCAATGGACATGAGTTTGGGTAGGCTCCGGGAGTTGGTGATGGACAGGAAGGCATGGCGTGCTGCAGTCCATGAGATCGCAAAGAGTCGGACACGACTGAGCAACTGAACTGAATTAGTGCTTAACTATGGATGTTGCAGACATCGGGTGGTGCCGTTCAAGGGGAGTGTTAGAGGCACCCCTGGCCAGGGACCTCGTCCAGTAAGTAGAGAGCTTGAGGCCAGGACCTGGTGTGAGTGATCATGTGTTGGTTGGGGAGGAGCAGTTCCTATGCCCAGGCACTAGGGATTCAGGGCTGAGAACTAGAATTGCAACCTTCAGCATGGCCCTGACTGCTGTGCCCCTGTGTGTGTGTGTGTGTGTGTGTGTGTGTGTGTGTGCGCGTGTGTGTGTGCGCGTGTGTGTCTGTGTATGTAAACATGCATTGGTGCTCAGTCAAGGCCCAGGTAAAACACTAGCACCCGTGGGCATTTGGGGTGCAGGGTCCCCCTGGAGGAACCTCATGCTTAGAGAGGACAGCTTACCTAGGAGAGGTGACGCTCGTGGTACGGATTCTGAGGAGGAGCTGACTGTGAGGTCTGGGCCGTGGTGCCCGCTTGTGTAGCGTGTTATGTGAGGTGTGGTGGGTTCTGTGTGGCATGGCAGTGGCCGCGAGGCTGGAAGGTGGTCGCGTCAAGTTGGGATTGCCTCCTGTCCCCTCTGGGGTTCTGAGTCAATTAAGAGGTAAGATCACCGAGGGTCAGATGATTCCTTGTTATGGGTAAAGCTGTACCAGGCAATAACGCTTATCTGGGTTTTCTTCTGTGAAAACCAGAACCAGACTGACTTGGTTCCAGCCAGCGGGGGAGCTCTCGCCTTGCCCCCAAGCTCCGAGCACACGGCTCCCGATTGCAGGGGTGGAGAAGGGACAGCCTGTCCCAAGCTGGCGGCCACTTCAGTCACTTAAGTGGGTCGGGCCTTCGCAGGAGGGCTTGGGAATAGGTCAAAAGAGGTGCGGCTGTGGGTTCCTGGCTCAGTGGGAAGTAATAACGGGAGTGGAGAGCCCCCCGCTCCTCCACGTAGAAGAGCCCTGTTTTGCTGATAACTTTCAGCTCTGACATCGGTGTGGTCACGGGGCGTGTCTCAGGCCTATTAGTGGAAGCGGGCGGGGGAGAGCCACACGAGGCCACCTGCAGCGTGTTCTGTGGGCGGCAGTAATGCTGGAGACGGCAGTGATGGGGGACGGCCTCGGAGGCCGCCTGAGGAGTCGGCCATAGGTGGGTGGAGGTAGGGTCCAAGCAGTGGTCGTGAAAATGAATTTACGAGAAATTCCGGTGAAAGAATCCATCTCTTCCGCCTCCTCTGTCCCTGCCCTGGCGTCGCAAGTGACGGTCCAGTTAGAGCTGGGAGATGGCTTGAGACCCAGGCTGGACCACGTGGATGTCAGGGTGCATCCAGAGCAGGGGGTGTGGAGTCAGTCGTTGGATCCACGGTCCCCGAAGCAGGAAGGACGCGGAGCAAGGCTGCGTGGATTCGGGAGCCCTTGGCCGGAAGAAAAAACGGCCAAAGAAGGAAGCCTCGAAGCACCCAACATCCATCAAAGGAGACCGCACAAGAGGTTCTGCCAGAGAGGAGCCCTCAAGAGTCGGTGTCAGGGGAGGAGGAGCAGTCAGTGGTGCCCAGGGCCGCCCAGAGGTCAAGCAGGAGGTGACCGGGCCTCCAGCTGGTCACCAGCAACCTTGGCAATGGCAGGTTCCAACCAAGGGCACAGAGACGGAAGCCGGGTTGCGGTGGTCAGCACAAGGGAGGGGGCGTCAGGGAGAGTCTGTGCGGGCACAGGGCAGAAGGGTACACAGGCCTGTCCTGGGAGTGCCGGGGTCTGGCGGGGCGGTGTTGCGAGCACTCCTGGAGGCAGACGGGCTGCGTCTGCACCCCTGATCTGCCGATGGCTCCCCCGCCTCGTTTTCCCCCATCTGCGAAATGGGACTGTGAGGGTTAAATGGGTTAGTAGATAGGATGTTCAGGGCTTCCCTGGTGACCCAGCGGTAAAGAATCCTCCTGCCAATGCAGGAGACCCAGGTTCTGTCCCTGGGTTGGGAAGATCCCCTGGAGAAGGGAAATGGCAACCCGCTCCAGTATTCTTGCCTGGAGAGTCCCATGGACAGAAGAGCCTGGCAGGCTACAGTCCACGGGGCTGCAGAGTCAGAGATGATTTAGGGACTAAACAGCAGCGGACAGGATGCGCGTGACCTCCTGGCCCGTTGTTCAGGTGTAAGGGTCAAAGGTGGTGGGGGAGGGAGAGAAGGGGGAGGGGGGAGGAGAGGAGGATGCCCCCCCAGATCCTGGTGAGCGGTGGACCTGACTCCCTTGGGGGGACCAGACTCATTCTTTCTGCTCCTCCTTCAGTGCGAATGATTTGAGAACCAGGAGAAGCAGAAATTGGGCATTAGGCCAGGTTTTAATGAGGTCTTATTTGGGAGCTATCCGAGAGTCTTATTTTTACACACTAATTAAAGGGTGTCATTTATCATCTCTCCAATAGAAAATTCAGAATCTGTGGAGAAAGTAAATGTATAACTCGCTTTTTCTGCTTGCTTCAGTTCTTGAATCAACTTCTTTTTAATTGAAGAAGGGAAATATATTTATGAAAGTATAATCAAGGGCACAACTGAAAAATAAAGATCTCAAGGTCATCACGCAGGTCGAGAAGGGGCCACTGGCAGCCCACAGTAAGCCACTCAGGCCTCTCCCAGGCCGTGGAAGTTGCTTCCTTATTTTTGAAGTTTCTACAGTGAGATTATGGCTACATTTAAAGGGTATCTATCACCCAAATAAAACTTCAAAATTGTGGAGTGAATGATACTTATTCACTCATTTGTTTATATTTGAGTGTATTTAATATTTTTTCCCTTCCTTCCAGTTTTACTGAGCTGTAACTGACACACCATATAAGGTGCATAGTGCAGTGATTCAACTTGCATCATGAAATGATATCACAGTAAGTTTAGTGAACATCCACCATCTCATATAGATAAAAAATTAAAGAAATGGAAACGTATCTTCCTTTGATGAGAGCTCCTAGAATTTACTCTGTTAATAACTTCCATCTGTAACAAGAGCAGTGTTGATTATGTTTATCACGTGTGTATTAGTCCCTAGGAAGCGACTTTTCAGACAGAGCCAAGCACTACTGTCAGAATACCAGGTTAATGAAACTGGTTAGCGTCTGGCGCCGTGCTGCTGTGCATGCAGTCGCAGAGAGTCAGACACAGCTCAGCAACTGAACAGCAACACCACCTGGAAAAGGAGCAGACATTTTCAGGGTCTGCCCTCGACAGCAGTTCAGACTTGGGCTTAGCTCCTGTGGCAGCTTTATACAAAAGCATGGCACCGAAACTGGCGAAACATCACAGCTTGATGATAAAGAGTCCAGATCCTTTTAAGTCAGCTCAAGTGACTGTGTTTCTGTTTTATTCATTCATTACATCATGAGAAACACTGGACTGGAAGAAACACAAGCTGGAATCAAGATTGCCGGGAGAAATATCAATAACCTCAGATATGCAGATGACACCACCCTTATGGCAGAAAGTGAAGAGGAACTAAAAAGCCTCTTGATGAAAGTGAAAGAGGAGAACGAAAAAGTTGGCTTAAAGCTCAACATTCAGAAAACGAAGATCATGGCATTCGGTCCCATCACTTCATGGGAAATAGATGGGGAAACAGTGGAAACAGTGGCAGACTTTATTTTGGGGGGCTCCAAAATCACTGCAGATGGTGATTGCAGCCATGAAATTAAAAGACGCTTACTCCTTGGAAGGAAAGTTATGACCAACCTAGATAGTATATTCAAAAGCAGAGACATTACTTTGCCGACTAAGGTCCGTCTAGTCAAGGCTATGGTTTTTCCAGTGGTCATGTATGGATGTGAGAGTTGGACTCTGAAGAAGGCTGAGCACTGAAGAATTGATGCTTTTGAACTGTGGTGTTGGAGAAGACTCTTGAGAATCCCTTGGACTGCAAGGAGATCCAACCAGTCCTTTCTGAAGGAGATCAACCTTGGGATTTCTTTGGAAGGAATGATGCTAAAGCTGAAACTCCAGTACTTTGGCCACCTCATGCGAAGAGTTGACTCACTGGAAAAGACTCTGATGCTGGGAGGAATTGGGGGCAGGAGGAGAAGGGGACGACTGAGGATGAGATGGCTGGATGGCATCACTGACTCAATGGACGTGAGTCTGAGTGAACTCCTGGAGGTGGTGATGGACAGGGAGGCCTGGCGTGCTGCGATTCATGGGGTTGCAAAGAGTTGGACATGACTGAGTGACTGAACTGAACTGAACTGCATGTATTTATGTAAAATATGTAACATTCACTTGTGGAGTGATTAAATGCTGGCAAAAACTCAGTGATTCTAAAGATTGCCCAGCCAGTGTAATCTGAGGGGTAAGTAAGATTCATGTTTTAAGTCGACTGACCTTTAAATGTTCTGGACAGCAGGCGCAGTTGATGACTATAGTTACAGAACAGAGCCTCCCTGCTCTGGGACCCCATTTCCCTTGAGCTGCTACTGGGGAGGGCGCCTCATCCACGCACACGGCCCAGCCCAGCTCTGTGGCCACAGTGGGCAGGAGGCTTTTCCCTGTGAAAAAGAAGGTGGCTCAGCCTTACAGAACAGTCGCTGTGTCTCCTCGTCCTCCTTGAGTCAGACACTCCCATTGCTCCCGACGAAGTGTCCCCCACTGTTATGGGTTATCCTGTATTTCTGATGCAGGATATGTGTTTTAGTACCAAATATTTGTAACTCACTTCCTTGCTTCCATTTGTGGGTAGACATAAAAATAATGGTGAAATAAAACAAATAGGATTAAACGTTCTAGTTAGGCTTAAAAGAATGCTGTGAGTTATTAGAGGCTGTGACTTCATATTCTGTTATAAATGTGGCGAAGCAGTAATTCCATGGACAGAAGAACCTTAGTACTTAGCGTGTGGTTGATGCTTTGCACGGCCCTTTTGGTCCCCATGTGGGAGTCTTAATGAGTAAAGGTTCTCTCTGCCCGTGGACTTGCTCTTTCTAGCCTCCGTGTGGGGAGGAGAGAAAATTCTTTTCCATTCGGAATGTCATAAAATGAGGATTTTAGTAATGTATTTGACTTGTTTTAGAAAGTTTCTCAACTCTCCCCCTTAGAGTATACAACACTTACCGAGAATGTCTATAGAGTTGTCCAAATAGTCTTGCCCTGCTTAATTCTGATGTTCATGCTTTTCCATGAGATTGAAGATACAATCCTGTATGGCCATCCAACTGCATAGTACCTCTGAGGTCAGGAGGAGGACAGAAATGCATTAGAGTTGATCATCAAGATAAAAGAGGTTCTTACTTTTGTGTTTTTAATGGAAGTAGATTGGCAGTCACCCTGACAACCGTGATTGTAAGTGATTTAACTTCTGGTCTTGGAATCTCAGCTCACCTATACAGCACTTGCTGCTGGAATCTGTTCTTGGGTTTTAGTTTCGAGTTCACATAATGATTTTTGAAATATTCTGATGTGCATCTTCAAAGACCCCAGATCAATACGCCAATGGCTTTGAAATGACAAAGTGTTGCGATATTCCTCTGTAATTTAAACATGATTAGCTGATGAAGGTTATGATCAATACACTATGGGAAGATAAATTAATTGATATCATCCTTTCAGGATGATAAGAGGCCTATTGGAGGTGGGATGTAACTAATGAGGCTGCTGTTTCATCTCTGTGAGCCATTTTTTATATATTGCATTTTCACTTAATCATATTTATACTATCATTCATTTACATGAAAGCCGTAAGCTGTGGACAAATCAGCTCCTTATTAACATTGCATTCATTTGGACAAGAAATGATCCGCGGCCACTGTGTGTGCTCCCGTGTCATAACCTGCTGCTGGGGACATTGTGTTCCTTTGCATGGGTGTCTTTAAAAATAGCCACTCTCTGGGCAAAGGCAAGGATTGAATGTCATTGAACTTAATTACAGCTCGTCCCCAAAGACACACATCTATTCAAATAAAACCTGCAGTTACTCTCTTGTAGTGACACCTATTGGTGTAGGAAGAGTTTTCTAATCCTTGACTTCCTTTCTAATTAAATCCAGTATGCCTTATCAGCCAGCCTATTTGCCAGAAGTTATGACTGGTGGAATTTAGATTTGTATTGATTAAGATAAACTCTCAATGTGTGTAGCTGTATATTTAAATTTAAAAAAAAAATCTTTGAGATAATTACATGTCCTTGAATATAATTCTATGCAGTCGCTTGTAGAGTTGAGAGTAATTCTTTAGGCTATGCAAAAAAAAAAAAAAAAAAGATAAGTAAAATAGATTTTTTGGTTTCCGAAAGGATTTGGTTTAAATTCCCCTGTCTTATTTAGGATGATTTTTGCTGCAAGTAATTGGGGGAAAAATCATTAGAATGATTTAAACAAGATAGATGTGTATTTTTTGTGGCTTGCCTATAAAGCTTCTGAGGCAGTCTGCACAGGGCTGGCAAGGGCTCATGTCCCATCAAGTGTGGCTTCCACCTCCCCAAGGTCACTGCCAGGGCTGCAGCCAACATATGTGCCTTTTATGCAGCCAGAAGGAAAAGGTCATGAGGAAGAAATAGGCCAAAGGCATCTCTCTTGAGGGTGCATCTGGGATGCTGCTGCGTGACCCTCCTGCTGACATCCTATTGGCCAGAACTTGGTCATGTGGCCACATGTAGCTGGGGGACAGGAGGATGGACCAGGGGAAGCCCCAGGGAGTGGTGTGCCTCTCCTGGTGGTCCTGTGCCCCACTGAAAGTTGGGGAATTATGTTAACTGTAGGCCCAGGGGACAGTGGGTGATGGGGACGGACCTGGGCCTCTGCCATGTGCCCTGGGTTTGGAGAGCAGCCTCGCAGAGACCTCCTCTGTCTCCTTGCCCACAGTTGCCCAGAAGATTGTTGCCACGAGGAAGAAGCAGCAGCTGTCCATAGGTCCCTGCAAGTCCCTCCCCAACTCGCCCAGCCACTCGTCCGTCTGCTCCGCGCAGGTGTCCGCCGTGCACATCAGCCAGGTATGTCGGGCCCCTGGGAGGCTGGGCTGGAAGGCAGGCGCGAGCCCGGGAGGACTCGCCTGCCAAAGAGGGTGCCCAGCCAGCTCCAAGGTGGATTTCCTGTTTGTTTCAACTTAGCAAATAACAGCGTGTCTGTAACTGACATAACCTTTCCTCCAGAAGCTGCTGGGCCCGGTGGTTTTTATGGGAATCAATCTTTAATGCTCCCGCCTCCACGCTGTCTCTGCTGTTGATTTAAACAACCCCGAGTTGGTCCTTGCTCTCGTCTGCTTGTAGGCTGAGCAGTTGTAGGTAAATCTCATTGGCTCATCCCACAATATGCTTCAAGATGGTAGCAGTTCTGGGTTAGAGTCCGCTTTTCCCTTATGCCCTATGGAAACTGGTAACTTTTTTTTAAGTCTTTGTTGAATGCTACAATAATGCTTCCCCTGTTTTGTATTTTGGGGGGTGAGTTTTTTGCCACGTGTGTGCATGTCGGAACTTAGCTTCTCGAAGAAGGATTGAACCTGCACCTCTGCACCGGAAGCTGAAGTCTTAAGCTCTGGACCGCCAGAGAAGTCCCACTAGTATCTTTCTATTGGAACATTTTGCTGTTTATTTGGAAGCAAATCATATATAAGTCACTTTGAGGAACCTAACCAAAATCCCAGAGAGGAACTGTTGGCTTGTCCTT
The DNA here is from genome assembly GCF_001704415.2 of Capra hircus. NCBI lineage: Eukaryota > Metazoa > Chordata > Mammalia > Artiodactyla > Bovidae > Capra > Capra hircus. The sequence goes on along the minus strand of NC_030810.1, from coordinate 5,451,203 downwards.
GCCTGCTGTCCTGTCTTCAGTTTACATTTCTCAGACAGGTATTATGTTGATAACTTTTTAAACAGATTTAGTGAGAAGGTTAGGCATCCTCCGTTTGGTTCCTTGAGGAGAAGGGAAGTGCGTTTACAGTAGGGCCCTACAAAGGTACTATCAAGGTACTGTCAAGGTACCATCAAGGCTGTTAACGTCCCCACCACTGGCATCTGTAATTCTCTCTGAATTTTGAAGTATCTTCCAGATGCATCCACATTTCCAAGAGGTCATTTTCTTTTTTTAAAACTAATTTTTTTTTGGGGGGGGAATTTTTATTTACAGTGTTGCATTGGTTTCTGCTGTACAGCAGAGTGTCATTTATACATGTATTGATACATATGTCCCTTCTCTCAGATTCTTTTTCCAGATAGGCCATTACAGAGTATTGAGTATTATTCCTTGTGCTATGCAGCAGGTCCCTGTTAGTCATCTTTTTTATATATAGTAGTGTGTATATGTCAATCCCAGTCTCCAGATTATCCCTCTAAGAGGTCATTTTCAAAATGTGAGTTCTGGTCCTCTGGGGCACAACTTTGCTCTTTGTGCCTCTAATCTAGCTCAGTGAAGGGACCACGGAAACCACTCAGTTCAACCAGTCCCTTCCTTTTTCAGAGGAAATAGAAAATAATTACATTTTCACTCTCAAGAAAATTTAAATGAAAGAGACTTCCCTGCCTTCAGTCCCTTTTCTTAGCTGAAATGACGCTGAGCTGATCGCTCTCTTCTAGAAGGACACCAAGCGTCCTTTATGCCGATGCCACCAGCCAGTGGGAGAGGCTGGCCCACCCATCCGGCTGCACCTGCTGCGTGTGACTTGCTGGCCCGTGGGTTATGGTCCCACACAGGTGGTGAGTGAGGCTCCCAGAGGGGTCCCTAACACAGCCTTGGCTTCGGATCGTTGCAGACGAGTAATGGCGGCGGGAGCCTGAGCGACTACTCCTCCTCCGTGCCGTCCACGCCGAGCACCAGCCAGAAGGAGCTCCGCATCGACGTGCCGCCCGCGGCCAACACGCCCACGCCCGTCCGCAAGCAGTCCAAGCGCCGGTCCAACCTCTTCACCGTGAGTGTCCCCCAGGGCTTGGAGCGTGGGTCCCGAGACGGTCACCGAGTGGTCCTCTGGCCGCCAGGTGGTCAGGGACGGGTGTCGTGTCCGAACCAAATAAGCAGGAAGGGCGCTGAGTTCCATGGGTGTCTCAGAATATTGTGGGAAGCCGAGGTGCAGGTGCTGAGCAAGCTGGGACTTGCTCAGTTGCAGGGAGTCAGAAACGAAGAGCCAGGGGTTTGGATAAAGGGGTCCCTGGTCCTGCGACTCTCTTGGTCTCCCGTTAGATGCACACTCTGCCAGGATTCCCCACACGTGTGCATCCAGCCTTCGAGATGAGATGGGTAAGCCCTATAGGTGGACAAACCCCCTGCTCCTTAGGCTGCGGCCCTGAGGACTTCCTCAGGGTCTGTAGAGGCTCACGGACACGAGCCTGTGACCTTGAAATTTTCTTCAGAACCATTTGCAGGGCTCTGGTGGACATCAGCTCTCAGGGCTCGAGTTTATGAGCTTGGAATCTGTGAGTGGGAATCAAGCGTGTGTAGTTTTTTAAAAGCTCCCTGAGCGGTTGGGCTGTCCCGTTAACAGCAGAGGACACAAAGGCGCAGCCACCCTGTCCATTCCCTTACACACAGCAGGCATTACCAATCAATGGTGGAGAAGGCTTTGCAGCTGAGCCCAGAACTCCAGACTCAGAACTCAGGGCACAGCTACTGCCATGCATGGCTGGAGTCATTTGACTTGAGAAGAACACTTTCCCTCCTGGGACTAGGTCTGTGCATTACGAGTTATACAAGCTTTCAGACCAAGGCTTCTCATCCAGATGCTTTTGCTCTGCCAGAAATTTAGCAGTTTCTGGAGAAGGTCTGAGTTGTCTCAGCTGGGGGTGGGGGTGGGGGGTGGGCGTGGTCATGCAGAGTTCTAGTCTGGGTGCCAGCCACAGAGGCGTTCAACATTCCACAGTGCACAGGCCAGCTGCACAAAGAGGATGTCTCCAGTGTCCAGTGTCTTATCTTAGAAACGGAAATTTGACTTGTCTTAGAAAGTTACTCAACTCTACCATATAGCGTCAGGGTGCCCTGTTTCCAGCCGTGTGATTTTTCCTCTTGGTTGTTGTCTGGGTCGGGAAGATCCCCCTGGAGAAAGGGGAATGGGCAAACCCCACTCCCAGTATATTCTTTGCCTGGAGAATCCCCATGGACAGAGGGTCTGTTTGGCCAAACAGGCACAACCACTTCCTCCTCACAGCTGTTACCTTCCCTGGCTCCTTGCCCCATGCCGTGCGAGTTCTGGCAGGCGCTGCTGTTGGAGGGCCAGAGTGAGGATCAGACAGGCTCAGGCCCTGGTCTCCACTGCCTGGGGCTGTGTGACCTTGGGCAAGGAGCTCAACCTCTCTGAACCGGAAACAACAGTAGTTGCAGAGAGGTTGCTAGGAAGATTCCCTGTAGGGGTGACGAGTCCTTTGCTTTCATTTTTATCTCACCACCCCACTGTTATGGAGTGACACAAAAGTGGCTGTAGATCGGGAGGGAGGTGCTTAGGTGTGTGCAAAATACAGGTACATACCTGCTGTGCTTAAAGGCACCCACTGCAAGATGCTGTACTGTGGGATTTCTTCAGACACGCTGAGAATAGCAGCAGTCACCTAACAGCACTCGTGGCTTATCCATCCACCTGTCACACGTGTGCACACCCAGGTGGGGGCTTCCAGGTGAGGCGGGGTCACCTCGGAGAACAGGCTGTGGATCGACCCAGGGCTCCATGGACCTGAGGAGGAGCCCGCTGCTGAAGGCGCAGAGAGGGCACGTGGGCCGTGAGCGGGACACCGGCATAGCGGGGAGGAGGGGCCCTGGAATGTGGGTCAGGGCATCTTCTGTGTGTTTGCCACTTCTTCTAGGGCAAGGCGGGAGGATGGGACACCCAGGCTCATGACACCTCTTCAGCGTCACCTTTCTCAGTCATTGGCTTTGGTCTGTCTTCAAGGCAAGAGGCGAGAAGCTGGGAAGTCTCTTTGAAATGGGGCTGCTCCAGCACATTCCATCCCACACCTATATGGGCACCGCTGGGGTCTGAAGGTGCTGGAAAGTAGTGTCCTGAGCCCTGCCCACTGGGTACCTGCCAAGGGGGACACATTTGAGGCAGGAAGCAGATGAACAGTAACTCGGGTGATAAGCCTGCCCTTCCCTGCCACTGTCTGCACGGCCAGATTTGTTTTCCATCAGGCGTGGGTGTCGTCAGAGTCAACCTGGGTTCAAGAGGAGGTGGACTGGGATGGGGGTGCTGCCTGCCCAGAGGAGAGCAAAGGGATGGGACCTCCACCCCTGCACAGTTGGAGCCGTGCACACATGTATACACCGAGTCCAGGCGCCCAGACAGCGGCTAGCTGTCCAGGCCGGGTGGGGCAGGGCCAGAACCAGTGCAGACCCATCCTTATGGTGACTGGAAATCCCCATTGATCATGTCGTAATTACTGCAGCTGGTGATGGAGGCGAGGGCCTGCCTGTGAACCAGGGCGGGATCGAGGCTTGGTCTCTCCGTGTTGGAAAGCGGCCTGAGAGTAAACCCTTTCAGAAGCTGAATCCATTGCACTGTGTCACTAGTGGGAACAGGAATTGGGGTCGTGAAGAAGCTACCTTCACGGCAGGTTTGCATCATGGCGTTGAAGGAGAAGACTGAAAACCTGTATCTTCATCACTGCCAGCTTTGACACCGAACAAAGCGCCGGCGCTGATGGTGATGGTGACGGGTGGGCGTTGCACGCTGAAGATCTCAGAAGTGATAACTCCACTAGATGTCAGTGTCACCCAGGGAATGACAAGAGGCAAATTGATTTCGAAATCGTGGCCAATTAAGAAACTAGATTCTCCTTGTTACCGGTTTGCTCCGATTCTTAAATATGTAAAATGTCATAGCCTCCTCATCCCTGGCGATTGTTAGTAATCACTGGCTTCAATTAGCGAAAAGTGTATTTATTGAAAAATGTGTATTAGGAGGATGGAAGTGCCCTACATCGACCAGTCTTAGTGAGTGAAAACCCACTCAGGCTGGGACGGTAATGCCCAGATGAAGGAGCTTCATCTTCCTTACTTAGGAAATCCTCCTAAAGAGGCCAGCATTAATTAAGTAGTACACACACCAGTCTGCAAACACCGTGCTTATAAATCTTATAAAGTGACCTGTAGTGTGCCACCCTGGGCTAACATTCTTCAGTCCCAGAGGCTTCTGTCTGTATACACACACATGCAAAAGTAAGCCAAAATCTGAGCAAAAATAAATCACACACACACCTTTTACGAAAGACTACGAACTTGCAGATCCTCCTCTAGTAGCAAGTTTTCTGTTCTGTTGGCAGTAGGAACCATCAGTCACTAATTAAAAAGCTGAATGATATCGTATCTTGCTTATTTCTTTGAAAAAAAAAATATTTTTGAAAAAAATATTTAAAGGCTATATCCATCGAATTCCTGGTTCTGTAATATATGTCCTTAGGATGAGTAGTTTCATAGCCCGGATTTATTAACATGTGGTTCAAATATTTTACTAGGAAGTATTTTCAAACATACAGGAATTTAAAAACACATGCATGTACTCACCCTGCAGCTCATAGACTGCGCACATTTCCTTGCCACTGCTGCTGCTACTTCTGCTAGAAATAGCCCCGTCATAGATGAAGAGTGCACCTCCAGAATATCCATCCCCCTCCCCCCCACGCCCCCATCTGGGGATCGGCATCCCTTTGGATGCAGTGTCTGTTATCTGTGTGCACGGCTTAAACGCACTCCTCTACGTGTGCGCAAATTGTCTGGTGGACCATTTATAATCCTGATGGCACTTACGTGCTTATTTCTCAAAGCTTGCCATATAATGCCGACACCCCAGAACAGAGCCAAGCATACCCAGTAACCAAAGATTGTGAAAAGCCATTACCCAGTTCATAGAGACTCTCTGTAAAAAATAAGGCAGCGGAATTGATAGTATAAATAGACCTGTTTGAATGGTATTTTGTCTTCAGAGGGCAGGGAGCAAGGATCCTCTGACAGTGTGCCCCAGCAGTCTTGGACTCCCTCATCGGTTGGAGAGGGGAAGGCGGGTCTCGGTGTGATAACGAGGGCGCTTGGCCGTGCTGCTCCTTGTTCTCAGGAGCAGGCCGCTGGTGGGGTGCCCCTCACAGCTTCCTTTATCACCCGAGGGGCAGCTGAACGTGTCTCTGACGGAGGGGGTGATTAGGTTTATCCTGGCCTTCCTTTCTGCTGTGTTCACTGTGCGCAGAGGCTCTGCGGTCGCTGTCCCGGCTCCCCGTGGCTTTCTGTGTTGGGTGTGATAAACTGCTGTTAGGGTTCTGGTGGTGTTCCAGGCGGGTGCCTTGCACACTCACTCCTGGACCCCCAGCAGCGGCACCCAGGGCCGCTCTGGATCTGACGCTTTCGCCGAGCCATTTGAGTGGCGTTGTGAGGCTGTGCTGTGGGTGGTGTAGTCTCGGGGCTGGCAGAAGTAACCGGAGGCCTCCCTGGGAATCTGCGTGCTGCGGTGTTTCATGTCCAACGGGTTTGGTTTAGTTTGGCTGTTGGATTTCCATTTTATGATATATATCACAGACTGCTATACCAAAACTCACTGTAGGATGGAGAGACAGTAAACCCTTCTGCCTAACAAACTATCACCACTCTGTCCATGAAGCTTTAGTTTGATGGTTCTCTCCACCCAAGTGTGTGAGTCATCGGGAATTTCTGCTACATTTTGGCAGGGAAGTTTCCCCTCAGTTTCCCCCTCATTCATCTCAGGGTATGCGATCAGAAGTGGAGTTTAGTTCCTGATCATGCTTCCTGTGGAATCTGGAATTCTCTGACGACAGAGTGGCTATGGAGACAGATGTGCTGCCTTGAGGAAGATGTTAATTTTTTTTTTAATGTTTGTTTTGTTAATTATTTTGATTAATAGAGAATAATGAAGACAGATTTCCATATTTAGAAATTCAGAATTCTCAAAATTCCAAAGTAACATTAGTGGTCTCTATTGATTTGAAACAATTTTAAATGTCATCCCTGTGAGCTTCGAATCTCATTTACAGATAGAAACCTCAAATTCCAGGTTTCTCATGAACTGAGACACAGGGAAAAGAGAACTTATGTAAGAGCTGTTACATAGCTCTTACCGCAGGTTATTAATTAAATGGTTAATTAATTAAAGAGAAAAGTGAGCCCCTAATTCTTTAAAGTTCATGACAAGGAATTGATAAATCTCTATTTATTTCCCACCAAGCCCAAAGGTTAAACATTACATTTTACATTCTTCCACAACTTTCTGTGTGTAACTTGTTCCGTTTCCTGGTACCTCATTCCAAGCTTCTAGCATCCTAAAGAATCAAGGCACAGTGCCTGGCTCTTAGTAGGTGCTCAGTAAATGATGTCAGCTTCTTAGCATCATCAGAGAAGCCTGTCTTCTGTGGAGCCCGTGGGCTCATTGCAGTCCCTGATCTGGGTTTACGTCATGGGAACTTTTCTCCTCATACCCCATGACATCACTCCGTTTAATATTAAAAATATATATATACACATATATCAGCAGCGCCATGTCACACCCTTTAAAACCGGATTTCATTAGCTTCTCATTGCCGCACTGGACACCACGAAGTCTGCTCATTTCATATATCATCTCAGATTTGAAAAGCACATGAAAATGTTTCTCCATTTTCAATATTGCGTGAGTAATGTTCCCATTGAAAAGTAATGGAGTGGAGTTGTCACTTGTCAGCACAGTTATTAAGGAGGACGAGTCTCAGATCTTTCTCTCATAATAAAATAAATCTGTCAGAAAATCATCGTGCTCACAGTTTCTCATGCCATCAAGCGATGGAGACTTAGCTGTGGTTGCTCCTTCAATGTCCCCAGGTCATGGTGTCCTGGGGTGGCTTCCCTGGGGCCCCCGTTGACACCCTCCCTGCTGGCCGCCCTCCTCCTGGGCATGCATGCACATCGATATTGCCAAGAAAACTGTCAGGAACTTGGCAAACAAAGCCGCTCATTTTCCCCCAAAGTACTGATGTTTTACCCCCAAAGATATCTTCAACTTTCTTTCCCCTTGGTTATTTTCTGTGGTATATTAGCACTAGTTTAACTTTGAATTCGCTCTTTTCTGACTCTCCAGAAGCAATAAAAAGGAACATTAATGGCAGCTCAATATGAATTAGGAGTATCCCGTTGAATTGCACAGCTGAGACGTTAATAGAATTTTTAAAATCCTTCAGATGTTAATTAAATATATACATTTATGTCACAGGTTTCCCAAACAAGCAGCGAGGAGTCCTTTTCTCCTCGGCTGGATTTAACTGCAGCTTCGGAATGTGTTTTCCTGTTGGGCGTTACTTTCCTGTATGGTCCATTGGCTTCTCGTAATTGAATTTTGAACTTCTTTACAAAAGAATTAAAAGATGATTTTGCAGTGGAAAAGTGGGAAGGAAAGTTTAGAAAATTTCCTGTAACGTGATGGCTCGGTGACGATGGACGCCCAGCAGTCAGTTCCTGGGATATGTGTGCGTGCACATGGGTACACATACAGCTCATCCATGTGGGTACATGCACAGCTCATACCTGGGGGTACACGCACAGCTGGTACATGTGGGTACACACACAGCTCGTACATGGGGGTACACACACAGCTGGTACATGTGGGTACACTCACAGCTCATCCATGTGGGTACACACACAGCTGGTACACATGGGTACACACACAGCTGGTACATGTGGGTACACACACACCTCATACTTGGTACATGCACAGCTGGTACATGTAGGTACATGCACAGCTCATACATGGGGGTACACGCACAGCTCATCCATGTGGGTACATACACAGCTGGTACACGCAGGTACACGCACAGCTGGTACATGTGGGTACATGCATAGCTCATACGTGGGGGTGCATGCACAGCTGGTACACGTGGGTACATGCACAGCTCATACATGGGGTACATGCACAGTTGGTACACGTGGATACATGCACAGCTGGTACATGTGGGTACACGCACAGCTCTTACATGGGGTACACAGCTGGTACATGTGTGTACATGCACAGCTTGTACATGTGGGTACATGCACAGCTCATACATGTGGGTACACGCACAGCTCATACATGGGGGTACACACACAGCTCATCCATGTGGGTACATACACAGCTGGTACACATGGATACATGCACAGCTCGTACACGTGGGTACACACACGGCTTGTGAGGGCTTCTTCAGGGCTTGTGTATTTTGCAAAAGCTATGCAGGTGGGCTTCACCTCCCCAATCTGTGAACCGCAGACCTTCCCCAAATGCTAACTTTATTTTTGCTTTTCAGTCTCGGAAAGGGAGTGACCCAGACAAAGAGAAGAAAGGCCTGGAGAGTCGGGCGGACAGCATCGGGAGCGGTCGAGCCATCCCAATTAAACAGGTAACGCGGCTCCCCCCCCTGCCCGGCCCTGTAGCCGGAGACACACCCGGGCCTCTCCTCACCGTGAGGCTGGCTCGCGCGCCAAGGTTTGTTTGATGTGCTCCGCTGATGAATGTAGAAGTCACTCACTTGACATCAATTAGAAGAGGTTCCTGTGTGTATTAAAATAGGATCATTAGAATAAGAAGAGGGGAAATGTGACAACAGACCTAATGAAGTGCAGTCTGCCCGCCTGCATATGGAGTGCGTTTCGAGACCGCGCTGGCTTCAAAGGCTGCCTTTGTAGCGCGGCTTTGATTGGGCCGCTGGCCGCCAGGCAACAGGGGTAAATCAGATCCCCGTACAAGAGCCCCTTGTGATCACAGGAATAGCCCGACGTGGCCCTAATTTGCTCTCGCAGACGGACATCTGAACACGGTTTCAGGCTGGCTTGTAACAACGAGGCAATTAGTTGTGATAATCATAGCCGGTGTGTCAGCTGTGTGCTCTTGTTTGTAATTTGCTAATGAAGGAATTGTAACTTTGATTAGGTTCAGTTTCATTTAGACCTTATTATATAAAGGAACATTTACAGCTGTAATGTGGGGCCTTAATTAAACTTCCTCATTACACAACAGGACTCGAACGCAGGCATTTGTTTTGGCCTATGTCGCTAGCCTGGAATCGGTTTTCATTAGCCCAGAAGCCGGGTACCAAATGACTTTATGTCTCAAGGAAAAGGGGAATTCACAAGACCTATTTGGCTGTGATAGTTCCCAGGGAAATGAAATGAAAGTGTTCAGCCCAGCAGCACGGCTTTTGGAAACGCCGTCTCTTAGTTTGCTGAAGAAGGCCGGTTGGTTTCGAGTGTTTTCTGCTTAAGGAGAGGAGGAGTCAGTGGGCAGGATGACAGCTCTGTCCCCGCACTTGTACCTGGACAGGTTCATGAATCCTGTAGGCGCTCGTGTTGGCATTGGCCACCCTTCAGGAGGGCTAGAGTCTTTCCACTTGAAACAGGTAGCCTCCGGCTTCACTTGGGGACGGGGCAGTTTCTGCATGCAGGTGTGGGGCGGGCCCCAGCATCACAGGTGAGACAGAGGCGGAAGTCCACAGGGTTTCACAAGACCCCTTCAGAGACCGGGGAACTGATGTGTATGCTGGCGCGGAGAGCCGCTGAGAGCAGTCTCCTTCCCTCCTGCTGTTCGCCTTTTTGTTTTTAATTGAAGTATAGTCGATTTACAATGCTGTGTTTAATTTCTGCTGTACATCAGAGTGACTTAATTATATGTGTGTGTGTATATATATGTCTGTACATATACGTACGCATACATTCATATGTATTTATGGGGTGTGTTTATGGGGCTTCGCAGGTGGCGCTAGTGGTAAAGAACCCACCTGCCAATGCAGGAGATATAAGAAACTCGGGTTCGATCCTTGGGTCGGGGAGATCTCCTGGAGGAGGAAATGGCAACTCATTCCAAAATCCTTGCTTGGAGAATTCCATAGACAGAGGAGCCTGGGGGGCTGCAGAGCCTGGGGTCGCAGAGTTGGAGCGACTGAAGTGCTGAGCACGCCGCTATATGCATAGTGAGCCCTTGGTGCATGAAGTACCCCCTCTGTCTGTGGAGTTCTCCAGACGGGATTGGAGTGGGCTGCCATTTCCTCCTCCCGGAAATCTTCCGACCCAGGGATCGAACCCGAGTTTCTTACGTCCCTTTCACTGGCAGGTAGGTTCTCTACCATTAGCACCCCCTGGAAAGCCCCATAAACACACCCCCCTGACAGACACACACATATATATACACACGTGTGTATATATACATATGTATATATTTGTCTGTGTTTTTTTCCACGTGGGTTTCTCACAGGATACTGAACCCAGCTCCCTGCGCTCCGCAGCAGGGCCCTGTTGTTGATCTGTCCCGTGTGTAATCAGTTGTGTCTGCTAACCCCATACCCTCGGTCGTTCACTCGCACCCCCTCCACTCTCCCCTTGGCACGTCTGTCCTCTGTGTCTGTGAATCTGGTTTTGACTGCTCCTAAAGGCTTTCTCTCTTGTAGAGATGTAGGCACAGTTGCTTACTCTTCGTGCAATTACTGATCGATATAAACCTAACTCTCCACATAAGGTAATTTTAATGTGTAATTTTCAATCTGTTGATGCTCTTTCAACTAGAATTGGGAAGATCACTGAACTCTTTCCCTCTCATTTAAAGTATCCATCCTGGGACATTTCCTTTTGGGGGTGCTGGATCTGGTACCCCATGGGCTTGGGTGGGCGTGCTGGCCGCCACTCCAGTCAGACTGGTCCCCGGTGTGGGTGGGGCCTCCCTTCCCTCAGTTTCTGCCCTGCGCCTCTGCACAAGGGCTTGCTGTACAGGCCAGGCTTTCCATCTGGAGGCTGACAGTCAAGGGTAAGTCGGGTATTACCCTGTCCTGGGAAGCCTTTCAGTAGTAAATGTTCAAAATAATCCAGCTTACCCCTTGAGCCGTGGTCTGGTTTCCTGGGGCATCCTGACACAGGCAGCCCAGCCAGCTGCTGTCTCTCGTAGCTGCCTCTACGTACAGACATGGGAAACCCGCGTCTTGGAGACCATACCTCGCGGGTCAGAGTCCCCTTGAGGCAGAACATGCCCGGCCTTGGACTCCACATCTGGGAATTGGGCTCCAGATAATACCGAGTCCCTTGGGACGCTGAGATGAGGAGATGCCAGAGAGGATTTTTAGATTCTGGTAAAACCAGATTTTCAGATTCACTGTGCTCAGGACATGTTGGAGCCTTGCTGTGGGCCGCACAGGCTGTTGTGCGTTTGCACACAAACGTATAGATACATCTATATTTTTATAAAGGAACGGAGACCCTTAGAGGTAGTCTGGATTCCTCAGCTTGCCAGGGATGACATCAGCTAGTAGAAATGAAGCGAGAGGATTGTGGAGGACGGGGGCCAGATAGAGCAGCACCTGCCAGAATGTTCTAGACACTGCAGGCCTGAACAATTAAGTGACTGCTTAGTATTTGCTAAGCGTTCACGTAATATCTCTGAACCCTCAACATTGCCACAGTTGACATAACTGTGTTACCTTCATTTTTAAATTAAATCCTTGTGGTGCAAGCTTTCCAGACCAGGCCCCTTTGGAAGCCGAGGGGCCGGGATTCGAACCTGGCCCCTGAGCCCATGCAGCCATGCACCCTATGCTGCCTGTTGGCCAGAAGCCTTCAGAAAGCTTAGGAAGGGAATTCCCTGGCAGTCCAGTGGTTAGGGCTCTGCACTCTTACTGCCGAGGGTGTTCGACCCTTTGTCGAGGAACTAAGATTCCACAAGCGACACGGCACAGCCAAGGAATAAAAAGAAAGCTTAGGAAGCAGAGTTACATGCCTTGAATTAAACGTGTGCCCCCAGCCTCAGACAAGTACCTCGTGCCCAAGGAGAGGAATCTTCTGAGATATGCCTGCAGCACCACACGTCTGCAGGGACACGGGTCTACATGTTGCCTGGGGTCCCTGCATCCCTTCTCCATTGCCTATCCTTCCCACCAGCATCTGAGCCTCTGTCTCCACACTCAGCCCCCATTCGAGACTGGGTCTGCGTGTTGGGGCCCTGAACCCCGGCTCACAGGCCCTAAAGACAGAGAAGTCCTCCTCCTGAGCCTCCGGGTCTTCTGTAGGGCTGGGCCGGGGGTGGCTTGGGGACCATCACAGGCTCTCTCTCCACCACGGCGCACAGGAGTCTTGTCTGGGTCAGTTCAGGACACGGGCGAGGCCGTGTCTTCATCACGCTTGGCAGCCTGACGCGTGTCTTTGCAGACGAAGCGTGTTCCGGTGGGTTATTTTAACCGCATCCGGCTCACGTTTTACAGCTTGTCTGTTGGCTCTGAGACGGAGGCTCTCCTCGGCCCAGCTGGGAGGAGCTGTCCACGGATGGTGGGCAGTGATCCTGTCTCCCCTCCTTCCCCCGTGAAAGCTTTCTCATCGAGAATGTGACATCTTCTGCAAAATAACTTCCGTTTTTTGAGGACCGGGGCCCACCTCCACGTTCTTTGTCCTTTCTGAGTCTCAGTGGAGATTCGGTTCAGAGAGGTCTGCTTCTCCTCCGTCTGCCTTTCCTTCCTTCCTCCTCCTCCTCCTCCATCTGCCTCCTCATCCCAGCCTCCTCCTTCTCCTAAACTATGGCGATCAGGTCTCTTCGAATAGAAATGTAAAAGCAAAAAGCAGGAAAAGGAAAAGCCAGAGGCCCGGCTCAGCGGCGAGTGGGCTTGTCACGTATTAATTTTTCATTGCTGTGGAGAGTTGTACATACATAATCACTTGATTGCAGTGGGAGTTAGGGAGCTCCTATGGTGTCATTTGCATAAATCTTGTTAAGTCAATGGCAGTTAATGAAGTACAAATGAGCCCGGAGAAGGTGACATGCAAATCGTGGGTGGCAGATGGGAGGTCTGTTTGGGGGACGGCAGCTGTGTGCTCTTTTTTTATTTCCCTCTCTCCCGAGTTTTTTCATCTCTATATGATGGTCCGTATACTCAGCCTGTCCTGTTTCGCTTCCGGACTCCTCCTGCCTCTGATGTTCACCCTGAAAACACAGACCTCAGGGCCTCACCTCACACCCAGTAACACACGCTAGAGTGTGAACATTTGAATTTGTAGAATCTTGGATGAGAGGGCTAGACATCATCACCGACTCGATGCATGTGAATCTGAGCACACCCCAGGAGACAGTGGAGGACCGGGAAGCCTGGCGTGCAGCAGTCCGTGGGGCTGCAAAGACTCAGACACGACGGAGCGACTGAACAACACTCTTGGTCAGTTGATCCTGCTCACGCGTTGAAAGTACCTGTATATATCTTTTGTATGTGAAGACAAAAGGGAAAGCAAGCAAACGCCTCACTAAGTGTTGTCTCATGCGGTTTCAGAGAGTGAAAAAGTGAATACTGTCTGCTTTATCACGCTTCTGTCTGTCTGTCCTTCCTCCTCTGCAGACAGACTGATGGTGTTTATCTGGTCAAGATCCCTCCCAACCCCTGGCCCCCCTTGACAGGTGAGCCCTAAGGGGTGGGCTTCCGCAGGTTAGTTGGGCGGGGAGACCCCAGAATAGCACTGTAAATGCCCCCCTGTAAATCTGGCTGCAGCGAGGACCCCTTAGAGTCTGCGTGGACCCCCTCAGCAAGGCCCCACAGGCCTGTCTGGACGAGGCTGGGGCGCCCCTGGCCTGGTGGCTTTTGTCTTGGAGATTTAAGTGCTGGCGAGGCTCAGAGAGCTGTTAGAGATTAACAGGCGAAACACTGCATCTGCTTGCTTCCTGCTTTCAGAATTTTATATTTTTTTAATTTCGTCCACTGGTTGCTATTTTGAAAGAAAGAAGTCCCTGTTGTCCTTGAACAAATGCAGGCAGAACAGTATGTGTGAGGAACTGGGCTGCGGCGGGCCTGGGAGCCACCCGCTCTGTGCGGTCCTAGCTCTGCCCGGTCCAACCCGGGGGCACTTTCTCAGAACCTGGGTCTGAGGTGCTGCTGGAGACCCAGGTCAGCTGCTTAATTCTGGGATCCATGGAAACACCAAACACTAAGTGTCTTCACGTGATTTTCTATTTGTGTTCTTTCCTTTTTATTAACCTAAGTTGGGAGCGTTTTATTTCGTCTTTTAAATTTTATTGGAGCAGAATCGATCTACCATGTTGCGTTAGTTTCAGGCGTACCGCAAAGTGAGTCAGTTTTACGTATGCACACATGCGTACTAAGTCATCTCAGTTGTGTCAGACTCTTTGCAGCCTCATGGACTGTATCCCACCAGGCTCCTCTGTCCGTGGGGATTCTCCAGGCAAGAATACTGGAGTGGGTTGCCATGCCCTCCTCCAGGAGATCTTCCCGACCCGAGGATTGAACCCATGCCTCTTATGTCTGCTGCACTGCAGGAGGATTCTTTACCACTAGGGGCAGCTGGGAAACCCCTTGTTATAGGTATACATGTATTCAATCTGTTTTAGAGTCTCTTCTCTTACGGGTTATCACAGATGTTGAGTAGAATCCCTTGTGCTATATACGGTAGATCCTTTGTGGTTTCATGTGACTTTTCAAAGAATTCTGAATTTTGGCCTTGAACCCTGATGGGACTTTGGCCACCTCTGGGCCAGAGAGCCGCCAGTGAGCACAGAGCCCTTCCTGTAGCCCCTGAAGCCATGGGGAAGCCCTTCCCAGGGCATAGAGGCAAAGCGGCCTGGGTGGCCTTCCCCAGCGCCCTGCCATCGAGCCGCGGTGAAGCTGTGTGTGTGTTTGATTCTCAGTCGAGTAGAAAGCAGCAGTTATCAATTCAGTGAAAGGAACCTCGAGTTAACCCCCTGGCCAGCCTGCCACTAGGCCTCTGACCTGTGTGGTCTGGTACTTGGAATGCACACCAGGGGCTGGATCGATTGGCATCTGCAGAATAAAAGCCACGATGCCGCTCACTTTTGACGTCCCCGGAACGCCTGACACCGTTCACAGCCAGTTGGTCAGGCATCCGGCCATCATCTGCTTTCACAGAGCCACCAAGATTGGTGAGCGAGATGAAACTGTAGGCAGACTGGATGGGAAAGAAAGAGGTGGCCCTGCCCTTCTCCCAGGACACACGGGGGCCGTGTCCACAGGGCTCCTGCTTGCCCCTCACCACAGCCGGGCCCCTGCCCTTCTCCCAGGACACGTGGGGCCACGTCCACGGGGCTCCTGCTTGCCCCTCACCACAGCCGGGCCCCTGCCCTTCTCCCAGGACACGTGGGGCCATGTCCACGGGGCTCCTGCTGGCCCCGACCACAGCGAGGCCCCTGGGCACCAGCACCCTGAGAAGATGTCGCTCACCCGTGTGGCAATCAGCTCTGCCTGCACCCACCGGGGCCCAGTCCGCTCCCCAGAAGCAGGTAATTTGCTGACGCCGACCTGGCGCCCTGAACCTAATTTACCTCACTTGGGTGCACAGCGCCCAGGGAGGACCGCATCCAGCCTGGACCCCGGCAGACGTCGCCAATTATGATGATTAATTTAATGGGTCAGGTGGGGGCATCACATGCTTTTCATCCGGCTCCTCAGCCATCAGAGTGTCGTTGGCAGAACACTCTGGAAGGTCTGGATGCCTCGGTGGGAACTTCGCATCTTCCATCTGCCATGGGAGGGCAGACCCTCCACAGCCTCCTGACGCTTTGGCTCGTGTAGGTGGATGGCGGCGTGGTCTGTACAAAATGCTCAAAATGCTGCAAGAAATGACATCGACCACAAAATACAAGGCCCAGAGTTTATGTTTAAATCTACAGAGCAGGTTAACCTAATCCTTCCCTTGGTCAGAAGGGCTACAGGAGCATAATGCAGGTGATGCCGATGAGGCACTTTATGCACTGTTAAGCAGGGGTCTGCTCTGGTGGTCTCGTGGGGGCGAATCCTTCTGCCCATGCGGGGATACAGGTTCAACCCCTGGTCTGGGAAGATCCCACCTGCCTTGCAGCGGCTAAGCCTGTGATGCACAGCTCTTGGGCCAGTGCTCTGGAGCCCGTGAGCTGCAAGAGCTGAAGCCCGCGTGCCCTGGAGCCTGTGCCCTGCCACAGGAGAGACCACCGCAGTGAGAGAAGTCCTCATCCCACAGGAAAGAAATGTTCCCTTTTGCTCAGCCTGTATCTCCCTCTCAACAGTGCCTCTTATGACAGTTAAGGCCAACTTCCCAGGTGGCGCTAGTGGTAAAGAATGCGCCTGCAGTGCAGGAGTCACAAGGGACACAGGTTCGATCCCCGGGTCGGGAAGATCCCCTGGAGGAGGGCATGACAACCCACTCCAGTATTCTTGCCTAGAGAATCCCTTGGCCAGAG
Source organism: Capra hircus (assembly GCF_001704415.2). Classification (NCBI taxonomy): domain Eukaryota; kingdom Metazoa; phylum Chordata; class Mammalia; order Artiodactyla; family Bovidae; genus Capra; species Capra hircus. The sequence goes on along the minus strand of NC_030810.1, from coordinate 5,434,894 downwards.
GAGCCTGGCAAGCTATGGTCCATAGGGTTGCAAAGAGGTGGACACAACTGAACTGACTTCACACTCAAGGCCAGCTCGGATTTCTTTCTCTGTAAATAGAAAGTCTGAAACAAGTGAGCACCTTGCTTTCTGGCAGGAAGAATCACACTGGCTGTCAAAATGTCATGTTTTATGTCCATCAACAGGTGAATGGTTAAAAAAGATGTGCATGTATTCAATGGAACATTCCTCAGGCGTAAAAAGGAATGAAATGATGCCATCTGCAGCAGCATGGACGGACCTAGAGATGATCATACTGAGTGAAGTGAGTCAGACAGAGAAGGAGAAACACCATATGACGTCACCTATATGTAGAATTTAAAAACATGTTACAAACGACCTTACTCACGAAACCGAAATAGACTCACAGACACAGAAAACAAACTTGTAGGTACCCAAGGGGAAAGTGGGAGAGATGGATAAATTCGGAATTCAGGACTAACAGATACACACTGTGCTGGGCTTAGTCGCTCCGTTGTGCCCGACTCTCTGTGACCTCATGGGCTGTAGCCCACCAGGCTCCTCTGTCCATGGGATTCTCCAGGCAAGAATACTGGAGTAGGTTGCCATGCCCTCCTCCAGGGGATCTTCCTGACCCAGGGATTGAACCCAGGTCTCCCTCATCGCAGGTGGATTCTCTTACCAGCTGAGCCACCAGGGGAACCCAAGAACACTGGAGTGGGTAGCCTATCCCTTCTCCAAAGGATCTTCCAGACCCAGGAATCGAACCTGCATTGCAGGCAGATTCTTTACCGGCTGAGCTACCAGGGAAGCCTGGATATGCACTACTATATCTAAACTCGATCACCCAGGGCCTACTGTACAACACAGGGAATTATACCCAGAATTCTGGAATGACACTATAGAGCAAAAGAATCTCAACAAGAATATGTATATATGGAGGGGGGTGTGTGTGTAACTGAATCCCTGTGTTGCACACCTGGAACTAACACTGTCCATCAACTATACTTCAAATAAAACACTATTACATCTTAGTGCCTTCCCAAGGCGGCTGCTGCTGCTGCTGCTGCTGCTGAGCCACTTCAGTCGTGTCCAACTCTATGCGACCCCATAGACGGCAGCCCACCAGGCCCTCCTGTCCCTGGGATTCTCCAGGCAAGAACACTGGAGTGGGTTGCCATTTCCTTCTCCAATGCATGAAAGTGAAAAGGGAAAGTGAAGTCGCTCAGTCGTGTCCGACTCCTAGAGACCCCGTGGACTGCAGCCCACCAGGCTCCTCTGCCCATGGGATTCTCCAGGCAAGAGTACTGGCGTGGGTGCCATTGCCTTCCCCCTTCCCAAAGCTAGTCTCCCCTGCTCAGTCAGAACCATACCCTGCTCTGCTCGTTCGCTAATGTCTCCGCCTGCTTAGAAAGCCCTCGCGATTGACCAGATCGTTGCTGTGTTCGATTTATAATAAGAACGCTGGCCGTCCTCCTGGGCTCTCACCCTGCATCAGTTACTGTGTTAGATGCCTTAGTCACATGACCTCACTTAATTCTCCGCCAACCTCAGACACAGCTCACTGCCCATGACAGATGAGGCGTCCCAGGCCCAGGGAGGTTGGGTCACCCTGCCGAGGTTACTGAGCTGTGAGGGTGGAGGTGGGGGTCACACCCAGGAATCGTCTAGCATGTGTGCCCACAAGAGCCTTTGCCATCCACCCCTGATTGAATCTGTGCCTACACTGACCATCTTTGCCAGACCAGGCTAAAGGTCACGGCATGGTATCCTCCTTGTGGGGTTCCAGCAGGGCAGGTTGTTTATGCGGGGGTTGGGGGGGGGGCTGTCCTCTAAAGCACGTGCTGTCTGGCACTTGGACCAACTGCGGTCCTTGGGCTACAGCCACATCAAGGTCACCTGCAGGCCCAGAGAGGGACCGGCTCACGAGAGAGGCCAGCATCACCAGATGGCCGGGCGTTGGGGGTCCCTCGGGGTTCCTTCCCTTCCATCCTCATGCATGTTGAGCTCCCAGCTTTGGTTGGTCCCTCAGTTTGTGCTTGGTACAGCCTGCCTGTTCTCAGGGCCCATTTCACGTGCGTTCCCTTCCAGGAGATGCAGTGTCCCCTCTCCTCGCTGCCCTGATACCTCGTCAGGTCTTGGGATTTTGCCTCTGTCTTCCCTGCCTCGTGGACGCATGCATCGTCCATGCCCTCTGCGTCCCCATACTTTGGAGCCAGGAGGGGTGGGGTGGGGGTAAGAGGGGCGTGCCCTCTGATGGTCTCTCCTGGGGGTCCACAGGGCAGGGCAAGTAGGTCAGCAAGTATATATACAGTAGATGGAGTAGGTCAGTAGCGTAAGGTGTTTCTCTTTCCCGGAAACAGTATCGTGTTTCTCTTAAAGAAGGTGTTACATCGGAGAGGTCATGCTCTACACTGTTAGATTTTAAGATGCAGAATAAATTTTAATCTTTCTATCTCTTAATTTAACTCTGATTCTTGTACAGAGGATACACTATCTAGGTGTAGCACAAGGGGCACTCCTTTTCATCTTCAAAGAGTGGAAGCTCTGTCAATGATCAAGATGATTTTAGAAAGCTGGCTTCTTCTAAAACTTTTTCACTGCAGAAGAAAGTTCCTCTAAATAAATGTCTTTGTTATGTAATTTTGTTTATAAAAATTGTTTCAATTCAAACCTGCAGATTTTAACTCGACTGTGTTCATACTTGCCAGATTTTTGCCCCATTATTCAGTCCCCTGGAGAAGGAGATGGCAGCCCACTCCAGTACTCTTGCCTGGAAAATCCCATGGACGGAGGAGTCTGATGGGCTACAGTCCATAGGGTCCCAAAGAGTCAGACACGACTGAGCGACTTCGCTCTCAGACTACATAAACCATAGCCTCTGTGACAGTGATTTGTCCCCCAAACAAGAATGTTTATCCCCAACAAGTTCTTCTGTAGAAAAATAATTTGTATTGTTTTTAACATGCAAAACAAAGCATTTTCTGGAAACATGTACTACCTGTGCCAACATACCACTGGGGATGTAACACACAGGGGATGATTTGGAAATGAAGATCCTCCAGAAGGGAGTAAGTGTGGATGGGCATGCGGCCTTTCTCTGCTCATTCCTGAAGTATCAGAAACTTAAATCAATGAGAAATCATTTTGTACTTAGGCTTATCGTTAAGAAAATGTGGTAAAACCCTGGTCTTAGCAAAAATTAGGAGAGAACAGAATTTTCGGAATGTACTGCTATGTTACTGAAAATTGGCCCAGCCCTCTTGGAGTATAAACTAGCAGTATATAAAGGACAAAAAATTGTACTCACTTTGTCCCCATAATTGCTCTTGTAGAAATTTATCCCAAGAGGATAATTCACTAGGAGAAAGGGAAAAATGCTTTACGTGTACAGAAATGTTCATAGCAGGTTTATTTATAATATTGAGACCTGGGAACTAAAAATACTCAACAAGCAAGGAGTTAAATTAGTGACTGTCAGCTAAACGGTAGTAGGATATACAGCCTCTAAAATGGTCAATTTCAAGGCTCTTTAGAAGTGTGAACAGTGTTTAGAAAATACTAAGTGAAACCAAGAAACTGTGTATTTATCATAATTAGCACATGAGAATTTATGTCCTTTTGGCTTAAAATTGGATGAATGGGAACACAAACAAGTACATGTGTAGGATTAAAGGAGAACTTTAACATTTTTAACTTTTAATTGAGAAATAATTTTAGATGTGTGGGAAAGCTGTAGAAAATCATACAGTGAGTTCCCACACATACTGCACCTGACTCCCCCTAATGCAAATCGTTTACACGACCCTGTCTTGGTGGCTCAGTGGGTAAAGAATCTGCCTGCAATGCAGGAGACGCAGGAAGACGTGGGTTCAGTCCCTGGGTCAGGAAGATCCCCTGGAGCAGGGCATGGCAACCTACTCCAGTGTTCTTGGAGAATCCCGTGAACAGAGGAGCCTGGCATGCTGTAGTCCCTGGAGTAGCAAAGAGTTGGACACGACTGAGTGACTCACGCTTTTTGAAAATTGTTTACTTATTTTCGTCCGTGCTGGGTCTTCAGTGTTGTGGGGAGCGGGGGCTGCTCTTTGCTGCGGTTTGAGGCTTCTCATTGCGATGGCACCCCTTGTTTGGGAGCATGGGCTTCAGTAGATGCAGCCTGTGGGCGTGTTAGCCGCGGCTCCCGGAGTCTAGAGCCCAAGCTCAGTAGCTGTGGTGCCTGGGCCTCACTGCTCCAGGGCAGGTGGGATCTTCCTGGACCAGGGATCAGACCCACGTCTCTGGCATTGGCCAAGTGGATTCTTTACCACTGAAGCACGAGGGAGCCTGGTACTGACCCTTTTGATGTCATAATATGTACAACTCAAAAACATTTCATAGCCTGCCAGAAAGGACAGCTAAGATTGTCCTGGAGTAATTTTTCTTCTTCTTCTTCTTCTCTTTTTAGTCTTCCATTGATTTACCTTCTGAGAACCAATGAAGTGCTTGTTTAGACCCTCTGTGTTGGGGGGAAGGGGGCACAGTTTGAAATTTGCTGGACCTTTGAGCTCAAATTTCAGCTGAAATTTGCTGGACCCTCATTGGGAAAGACCCTGATGCTGGGAAAGATTGAAGGCAGGAGAAGGGGACGACAGAGGATGAGATGGTTGGATGGCATCACCAACTCCACGGACCTGAGTTTGAGTAAGCTCTGGAGTTGGTGATGGACAGGGAGGCCTAGCGAGCTGCAGTCCATGGGGTCGCAAAGAGTTGGACACGACTAAACAGCTGAACTAAACTGGACCTCTGAGGAGGAGCTGGAGGGGACCGGGAGCGGAGGGGCCGCGAGGTGGGGAGTGTGAGTGGACCTGGCGAGACAGATCTGAGGGTAGGCGGCAGCATCCAGACAAGGCTGACCAAAGGCTTGGGAGGCGCGCACCTGGTCAGTTCTCAACAGATCCTAAGGAGTGACCAATAGCTGTCAGTTTCTTTCATTTAAAAACTTGTCAGTGTGTTTATCAGACCACAGTCTGCTGTGAGTGCTGCTGGAGTCTGGCTTTGTGCCAGGTTGGTGCAATGTAGCAAGGAAGCTTTTCAAAGGGAACCATTCAAACCAAGCATCTGTTTGGGTTTGTTCCCTATCACACTTTGCTGGAAAATGGGAAATTTATATATTTTTCTTCAGTAGTTTATTTGGGCTTCCCTGGTGGCTCAGTTTAGAATCCGCCTGTGATGCAGGAGACCGCCTGCAGTACAGGAGACCCGGGTTGGACCCCTGGGTCGGGACGATCCCCTGGAGGAGGGCATGGCAACCCACTCCAGTATTCTTGTCTGGAGAATCTCCATGGACAGAGGAGCCTGGCGGGCTACAGTCCACAGGTTGCAAGAGTAGGGCCCGACTGAGCGATTCACCCACCAGACCACCAATTTATCTCAGAGAATGATGAATTTAAGTGTGTATATTTATATATATATTGATGTGCATATATATTTATATATTAGCTTGCTGCTTATGTATGTTAGCCATAGAGTTCTTTTTTGCTGTGGTCATCCCATTTTTGCCCAGATAACCAGGTGCTCTTCTTGGGTGGGTCCTGGAATTAGTGTTGCTTTAGCACAACAGATTGGAGAAGGCAATGGCAACCCACTCCAGTGTTCTTGCCTGGAGAATCCCAGGGACGGGGGAGCCTAGTGGGCTGCTGTCTATGGGGTCGCACAGAGTCGGACACGACTGAAGTGGCTTAGCAGCAGCAGCAGCACAACAGATACGCTGGTTTTTGTTTTTTGTTTAAAGCTAGAAGCGATCTCCATTTCACAGATAGGACAGCTGAGTCCCGAGAAGGTTGAATGACTTACCTGAGGCTACACTTCAGTGTGTGGTGGGATGCTTACTCCATGGTCCTTTCCACTGTTAACATCTTGGGCATTTTCTTCTTCCTTGGAGGTTTTTTGGTGAAGGAAAAAATAATAATAATAATAATGTTTGTGGATATTTTTATTGTATTGTGACTGGCCATGTTTTTCTGCATTGGATCTTTCAGTTTCATACTGTTTGATCTGACTGTTTTAAAAAGGAGGAAGAGAAGAAATAAAAATCATTGCATTTAAAGGGACTTGGTTCCCAATAAGAACCATTTGTGTGTATGTGTGTGTGTGTGTGTGTGTGTGTGTGTGTGCATTTATTCAGCAGCCTCCCTGCTTGTCCAGCGCCCCAGGGGGCTGTGTGCTGTTACTCTTCACATTTTATAGATGAGAAAGCTGAGACTCAGCTTACATGGGTTCATAAAGCCAGTGAGAGGCAAAGTTCCACCCATATCTGCTTCTTTCAGAAACCTGTGGTCTTCACACTGAGTGGCCTCGTCTAGCACTGGGCTTCCCACGTTATACTAAAAATCCAGGCCCAGGACAAGGTGCAGGGGCGCGTGCAGATGCGTTTTCAAAACAGCACCAGCGCTGCGAGGTCTTTGGTGGGGGGCGTCCGCATGCCGCGGTGCAGCCAGTCCTTCCGCAAGGGCTCCTCTTGCGTTCTCTAAGTGTATATTCCACAGCAGTTGTTTGTAATTGGAGTATCTGGAATTCACTGTGGTTTTAATTAGTTGATTACTAGTTCTTTAAAATGTACAGTCCTCACTGTGGGTCTTGCAAATTGGTAACTGGTAGCTACCAGTATAATTAAATATTTCAGAGCACTTGGCTACAGTAGCATTGAACTGTGAAGAAATAATGTTGTCGAGCCAATCAAAAAGAGATCCTTGTAAACTCATTTACCGCGGCACTGTGTGCTAGGATCATTGTAGAGACGCTTATTGCGGGAGAAATTGAAGATACAATTTTGTGCTAAGAGGCAATATAGAAATTAGTTCCTGAATTACTTGTTAATTGATTTGGTAATTCCCTCGGGTTCTGCGTGCTCTTTTTTTTTTTCCCCCTCTTTTTGTTGTTGCGTTCAGTTAACAGTGACTATTCCCAGAGCAATAAAAATATTTTTCTCACTTAGATCAGATATGTCCTCACATCAGACTGCCCACACTGATATTTGCAGAACCAAAAAAAAAAAAAAACCAAACCTGCCTTCAGCACATCAGGCTTATCGTTGTCTGATGTGTACTCATCACGGAATGATGGTGACCCACGCGTTCCCGGGACTGGATTATCTCAACAAAGGGGAAGCATGTCTTTATGTCCCGTGTTGGAGGGAGGCTTCCCTGGGTCCTGTTGTTTGTTTGTTTCCTAATGGAAACCCTCTTTTTATTATCAACAGAGGAAGAGATTCCACAGAGTTGATTTATGAAAGTCTTTTCTTATTGTTTGCAATTCAGCAAGAATAACCGTACCAAACACTATTTGTAGACGGGTGCAGATTGCTCCTAGAAATGATATGAGAAGAAAATGAGACCTGTTTCTCTGCGTTGAAATTGAGCGTGTCTCCGAGAAGAGCTCCGTGAGCCCTAGGTTGGCAGGGGGAGCCCCTGGGGCCTGGCTCCCCATGTCGTGGCCGCCCCCTCCCTGCCTGCTCGTTGACAGATGGGGAACAGCTCTGCGGTGGATGCACATATTTCTGCTGCTTCTGTGAAGGGGGCAGGTGCTGTTATCCTTCTAGATTTTTGAAAGAAGCACTGACCGCCCTTTGGACAGCTGTCAGCAATAGTGGCCTTGGCCTCGTTGCAAAGAACATTTTTTTTCTTTTATCCAATGATTTGGTTTAGTAAATTATGGTGCATCAACATGACAGAACATTATTCAGCCTCCAAAAATTATAATTAAAATGACTATGTGCATTATATAGGGAAAGAAACAGCAAAGTAGTTTATATACATAATTGCATTAAAATATATCTGCTTGAGAACACGTTTTTAACATTTTGTTGGTTGTACTTATGGCCTGAAAAGTACCATAAATGACTTTCTAAAAGAAATACATATCAGTATATTAATTTTAGGTTCATCTGTTATTTTCTTCTATTGCCCTGCCCTTCCCTCCTCCATGATCACCTGCACATATAAATGTCAGAATAGTTTGCCCAGCTCAGGGCAGTTGGTGTTTATTTCAATGTCTGCTGTGAAAAATAGATGGTAATATTTTGTTTTCAGTTAGGAAAAGCAAAAGATGTTCGCGTTTAGCATTTCATCTAATTCTTTATAAATTTGGCACGATTGCTCACTTACCAAGTTAAGTATATTTGCGTGTTTGTCAGTTTATACAATAAATAGTAATGTTTAATCTGAATTTCACGTCTCCCTTTTGGGCTTCCCTGATAGCTCAGTTGGTAAAGAATCCTCCTGCAATGCAGGAAACCCCAGTTCGATTCCGGGAATTGAACGGAAGGGTAGCCTATCCCTATCTGCTGGAGAAGGGATAGGCTACCCACTCCAGTATTTTGGGCTTCCCTTGTGGGTCAGCTGGTAAAGAATCCACCTGCAATGCGGGAGACCTGGGTTCAATCCCTGGGTTGGGAAGATCCCCTGGAGAAGGGAAGGGCTACCTACTCCAGTATTCTGGCCTGGAGAATTCCACGAACTGTGTAGTCCGTAGGGTTGCAAAGAGCCGGACACGACTGAGCACTTCCACTTAGCCGAGTGAATTCTTTACCGCCAGCGCCACCTGGGAGGGACCGATCTGCTGTTTAGAAGGCGTGGCGACTGCGAGAGCACCTGGAATAGGGGACACTCACAGGCTGTTATTAGGCTCCTGTAGCTCCCACTCCTACAGGTGCAACGGTGGCTTGGCTAATTCTTGGCTCCAGCGGACAGAAGGCACACTCTGCTCTTCACTCAGATAGACTCCTTCTCGCTACCCCTGGCTGGGATTGCTGGCATTTTTCTCATAATCTGGTTCATCGGGGACCCACAAAGTCCAGCCTCATCATCATGCGCTTGGGTCGTATTGTTCCTGACTCCCATCTCCACGTCTCTGCTCCTCATGGCTCAAGTGTTTTCTCATGGAACTAGCTCTGCTGGAAGTTCCTTCATGAAAGCTCCTATGCAAGGGGCCCATCACTTTTGTCTGCAGATTGATTCAGACACACCAACATTGACCTTCATCACCCCAGAAACAAAGGTTCTCCCAAACCCACTGCAGTATTCTTGCCTGGAAAATCCCATGGACAGAGGGGCCAGGCAGGCTACAGACCACAGGGTCGCAGAGTCAGGACACAACTGAGCTCACACACACAGAGGCTCCCTCGACACCGCTAACCTCGCCTGAGTTAGATCCACCTGCCTTCCCTTTGCAGAGGACCCAATGATGGTTCCCTTGGAGAAGAAAGCAGGAATCCCACTGTGGACCCTCAGGTCGGGGGAGTCTCACAACCCTGGGCTGGCCTGCAGCCTGGGTTTGTGTTTCTTTCTCCTCAAGTTGCACAGAAGAGAAAAATACGTCCCCTTGAGGGATTATTAGAAGGACACCACTGTAGACATTTTTATTTGAAAATGTATGTGACATGAGTTTGGATAAACTCCGGGAGTTGGTGATGGACAGGGAGGCCTGGTGTGGTGCAGTCCATGGGATCGCAGAGTCAGACACGACTGAGCGACTGAACTGAACTTTATCTTCTAATGCGTAAGCATGTCTCACGTTTGAATGCTTCCTTTTTTCATGTGTGTGTGTGTACATATGTTAAAGTATAGCTGACTTGCAATCTTGTGTTAGTCGCAGGTGTACAGCAGACTGAATCACTTAGACGTATACACGTACCACCTTTTTCCCCGAGATTCTTTTCCCATTCAGGTCGTTATAAAGTACTGAGTCGAGTTCCCAGGCAATAGAGCAGGTTCTTATTAGTTGTCAATTTTATAAATGTTTTCTATGATTTATCAGTTAAATTATAGACTTACGTCTCCAAACGTTTGAATGAAATTTGGTTCTCCACCAGGGCTGACCTTGCTTGTGCCATGGTTTCGAGTGAAGGTGAGGACTTTGCAAACCCCAGGCTGTAGCAGGGCTCGGACCTGAGCATCTTGGGTTGAGACCACTGGTCTCCTGCCACCCCAGGCTGAGGGTTTTGCAGCAGGAAATCAGTGCTGGTGCTGAAGCTCCAAGGTGACAAATATTTCTCCGTGATATTTCTGCACTTTAATGACTATTTCTACTAATGCTTGTGCTAATAATTTTTAATGGTTCACATTGAGTAGGTGACATTTTGATACATTAATGAGCCTTATCGATGACTTTGAAAAGTTCTTTGGTCTGCCAGGATACTTTGCCTTGGCCCCCAAAGGAATGGCTGGAGTGCTGAATCCTTCCTGTGCTGCCTGTGAGCTGGGAAGTGGGTGCCTGGCCAGTTGCCCGTCTAAGAATAAGATTCGTCACTACATCATGTCAGAGGGCTTGGATTGTGCTTCCAAGGTTTGTCATGAAGTATTTTCCTTGAAAATCACTTGCTTGCACTCAAAGACCTGCCAGAGTGTTTGAGAAGCATAAGCCTCGCAGAGAGCAGGGTGGCTCTGGCCCACACCAATGCAGAGGGCCAGGGCAGGGGTTGCTGATGTTTGTGGGGAGAGGTCCTCCCTCTATAGAACCTTCCAGGAATCAAAAATGCCAGAGGTTGGGAGGATTCCTCCTGGGGGCAGGTGCCTGCCTCGCAGTCCCCAAAGCTCACCCAGGCCACCTTGGGTACTAATGACCCAAGGCTGTATTTACACAGGAAGGTGGTGTGTTTGACCGAATTAGGACAAGTGCCCCCAAAGAAGGGCTTCCCAGGTGGCGCTAGTGGTAAAGAACCCACCTTCCAATGCAGGAGATTTAAGAGATGCTGGTTTGATTCCTGGGTCAGGAAGATCCCCTGGAGGGGGACCTGGCAACCCACTTTAGTAATCTTGCCTGGAAAATCCCATGGAGAGAGGAGCCTGGGGGGCTCCTGTCCATAGGGTTGCAAAGAGTCGGACATGACTGAAGCAACTTAGCATGCATGTACACACCCCAAAGAAAGGTAAGCACAGGTAGTGATCCTGAATTTTGCTTTTCTGGGAACCAGTGCGTTTTCATTTGTTCTCAGGTTTCTGGGAAATAGTGGGCAGGGACATTCTCAGGCACAAGATTTGCCAGAGAAGAAGTAGTCTGAGATAAGTGAAATAAAAGCTAACCCAGCAGGCATGTCCCTGTGTGCCAGGCCCTCAGCTTACCCTGCAGGTGTCACTCCATAGCAGTAAATGTGTTGAGGTCAGGACATTTTTTTAAAAAAATTTATTTGGCCGCTAGTTTATTCCAAGACCCTAGAGGAAGTAAGCGCTCAATAAATATTTGTTGAATGGACAATTTCAATTCTTACCACCTCCTTGTGGGGATAACAGGATAATCCACGTTTTAGAATCCCTGCTTAGAGAAGTTAAGGCCCTTGTTCAATGTCACACAGCTGGGGAATGGTGAACACTGGGATGTAAGCTTTCTGTGGGGCTTCCCAAGAGTCACGTGTGAGGTGACCACATGTCCCTGCAGGACCTGGGGAAGGCAGAGGGAACACGTGGCATGGAGAATTGGTGGTGGGGAGGCACTTCAGGAAAAGGCAAGTAGTCCCTGTTGACAACTACCTGGACACTTTCTCTGCAAACAGTAAAAAGCCTGGGGGCAGGACCATGGACAGTAGAGCTCCCTCGGGGGCAGCCAGGGTACTTCCCTTCTTGAACCACAGAGGCAGGGGGCTGACGAGTAGTTACCAGTGCCAGGCCACTGTGATCCGACCTAGGAAGGAGGCCGAGGACAGAGCAGGAGCCCAGGAAGGTGGATGAGGAGACACTGGGCTCTGGGCATTTCTTGAAGACACCAGGAGAGCGGGCTGGAGTTGGCCTTCTTGGTGGCCAGGGAGGATCGGTGTGCTTCTTAAATTAGTTGTATTTGATGGTTTCGAATTGTGCTGGAGAAGACCCTTTTGCAGTCCCTTGGACTGCAAGATCAAACCAGTCAATTCTAAAGGAAATCGACCCTGAATGTTCATTGGAAGGACTGATGCTGAAGCAGATCCTTTGGCCTCCTGATGCGAAGAGCCAACTCATTGGAAAAGACTCTGATGCTGGGAAAGATTGAAAGCAGAAGGAGAAGGGGACGACAGAGGATGAGATGGCTGGATGGCATCATTGACTCAATGGACATGAGTTTGAGCGAACTCTGGGAGATAGCAATGGACAGGGAAGTCTGCGGTCCATGGGGTCACAAAGAGGCGGACAGGACTTAGCAACTGAACAACAAGAAGAACAAGGTTATTTCATTATTTAGTAGATTTTGTTTTTCTCTGCATTTGGAAATCTCCATGAGGAAAGATGTGCTGTCTGTCACCAGTAAGCATCACTTTCCCTCCAGGGCAAGGAAGCCCAGGGCGGGTTCTGGCCTGAGGGTATCAAAGTGGCCAGATCCCCTCCTTGTTCCTCTCTCAACGTGTCCATTTCAGCAAGCATTCGATAATTCAGATACCTGCTGGTAAAAATTAACACACACTACCAAATGTAAAATAGATAACGAACAAGGTCCTACTGTGTGGCATAGGGAACTATATGCACTCTTCTGTAATAGGAAATGGCAGCCCACTCCAGTATCCTTGCCTGGAGAATCCCATGGACAGAGGAGCCTGGCGAGCTGCAGTCCACCGTGGACTGCACGAGTCGGCCACGACTGAGGGCAGCACGTAGGCACACACCAGTGTTTCACTCTTCTTTTCTTCCTCCTCCTCCTCCTCTGTTTCATTAGTAGATTTGATTTTTTTAGAGAAGCTTCCAATTCCCAGCAAAACTAAGCTGGAAGTACAGACAGTTCTAACTTAATCTCTCCCCACACATGCACAGAGTCCTTCACCATCAACAACCAGAACCACACCGGTGCATTGCTTACAGCTGATACACCTGCGCTGATACCTCATTATCACCCACAGTCCATAGTTCATTTCATGTCCCCCGGGTTTGGACAAAACTTCACAGACATGTTCCCATCATTGCAACATTATATCATACAGATTCACAGCCCTGAAAATCCACCTGTTCATGGAGCACTGATTCCTTCCCTGCACCACTGGCAACCACTGATTTTTTTTTAAATTGTCTCCAAATGAGGTTCATGACATTGTACAGCAGATGGGAAAGACCATCCCCATGGAAAAGAAATGCAAAAAAGCAAAATGGCTGTCTGGGGAGGGCTTACAAATAGCTGTGAAAAGAAGAGAGGCGAAAAGCAAAGGAGAAAAGGAAAGATATAAGCATCTGAATGCAGAGTTCCAAAGAATAGCAGGAAAAGATAAGAAAGCCTTCTTCAGCAATCAGTGCAAAGAAATAGAGGAAAACAACAGAATGGGAAAGACTAGAGATCGCTTCAAGAAAATTAGAGATACCAAGGGAATATTTCATGCAAAGATGAGCTTGATAAAAGGACAGAAATGGTATGGACCTAACAAAAGCAGAAGATATTAAGAAGAGGTGGCAAGAATACACAGAAAAACTGTACAAAACAGATCTTCACGACCCAGATAATCATGATGATGTGATCACTAATCTAGAGCCAAACATCTTGGAATGTGAAGTCAAGTGGGCCTTAGAAAGCATCACTACGAACAAAGCTAGTGGAGGTGATGGAATTCCAGTTGAGCTGTTTCAAATCCTGAAAGATGATGCTGTGAAAATGCTGCACTCAATATGCCAGCAAATTTGGAAAACTCAGCAGTGGCCACAGGACTGCAAAAGGTCAGGTTTCATTCCAATTCCAAAGAAAGGAAATGCAAAAGAATGCTCAAACTACCACACAATTGGACTCATCTCACATGCTAGTAAAGTAATGCTCAAAATTCTCCAAGCCAGGCTTCAGCAATACGTGAGCCATGAACTCCCTGATGTTCAAGCTGGTTTTAGAAAAGGCAGAGGAACCACAGATCAAATTGCCAACATCCACTGGATCATGAAAAAAGCAACAGAGTTCCAGAAAAACATCTATTTCTGCTTTATTGACTATGCCAAAGCCTTTGACTGTGTGGATCACAATCAACTGTGGAAAATTCTCAAAGAGAAGGGAATACCAGACCACCTAACCTGCCTCTTGAGAAATCTGTATGCAGGTCAGGAAGCAACAGTTAGAACTGGACATGGAACAACAGACTCTTTTCAAATAGGAAAAGGAGTACGTCAAGGCTGTATATTGTCACCCTGCTTTTTAACTTATATGCAGAGTACATCATGAGAAACGCTGGACTGGAAGAAACACAAGCTGGAATCAAGATTGCCGGGAGAAATACCAGTAACCTCAGATATGCAGATGACACCACCCTTATGGCAGAAAGTGAAGAGGAGCTAAAAAGCCTCTTGATGAAAGTGACAGAGGAGAGCAAAGAAGTTGGCTTAAAGCTCAACATTCAGAAAACGGAGATCATGGCATCCTGTCCCATCACTTCATGAGAAATAGATGGGGAAACAGTAGAAACAGTGTCAGGCTTTATTTTGGGGGGCTCCAAAATCACTGCCGATGGTGACTGCAGCCATGAAATTAAAAGACGCTTACTCCTTGGAAGAAAAGTTATGACCAACCTAGATAGTATATTCAAAAGCAGAGACATTACTTTGCCGACTAAGGTCCGTCTAGTCAAGGCTATGGTTTTTCCTGTGGTCATGTATGGATGTGAGAGTTGGACTGTGAAGAGGGCTGAGCGCCAAAGAACTGATGCTTTTGAACTGTGATGTTGGAGAAGACTCTTGAGAGTCCCTTGGACTGCAAGGAGATCCAACCAGTCCATTCTGAAGGAGATCAACCCTGGGATTTCTTTGGAAGGACTGATGCTAAAGCTGAAACTCCAGTACTTTGGCCACCTCATGCGAAGAGTTGACTCATTGGAAAAGACTCTGATGCTGGGAGGGATTAGGGGCAGGAGGAGAAGGGGGCGACCGAGGATGAGATGGCATCATGGACTCAATGGACTTGAGTTTGAGTGAACTCCGGGAGATGGTGATGGACAGGGAGGCCTGGCGTGCTGTGATTCATGGGGTCGCAAGGAGTTGGACACTACTGAGCAACTGAACTGAACTGATACTTTTGCCTTTTTCAGAATGTCATATCGTTGGAATCATGGAGTATCTAGTGTCTTTAGACTTGCTTCTTTCACTTAATAATATGCGTTTAAGCTTTTATCACGTCTTCATTCCTGGTTAGCTCATTTCTTTTTAGTGCTGAATGATATTGCAATGTCTGGATATAACACAGTTTGTCTTTTCATCTATTGAAGGATATCTGGGGTTGCTTCCAAGTTTTGGCATTCTGAATAAAGCTGCTTTAAACATTTGTGTGCAGATTTTGGCATGGACACAAGTTTCAGCTCACTTGTGTAAGTACGATGGAGTGGGATTGCTGGATTGTGTGGTAAGACTCTGCGGCTGTTGATAAGAATGTTCTAGCTTCATGAGAAAGAGACAGGCTGTCTTTGAAAGCAGCTGTGCCATTTTGCATTCCCACCGGAAGTGAACTGGAGTTCCTGTTGCTTCACGCCCTTGCCAGCCTTCGGCGATGTCAGTATTTCTGGTGCAGGCTATTCCAGTAGATGTGTTCGGGGTACTGCACGGTTTTAATGTGCAATTCCACAATCACTTGTGATGCTGAGTGTCTTTTTACGTGCTTTATTGGCCATTTGTGTACCTTCTTTGGTGAGGTTTCTTTTCAGACCTGTTCATTTTTCAGTTGGGTCATTTTGTTGTTGTTGTTGATTTTTAAAGAGAGTTCTTGGTACGTTTTGGACAACATTCCTTTATGAGGTATGTCTCCCAGGCTGTGGCTTGCTTTCTCCTTCTCTTGATCATCCCTCCTCCTTCCACTTCTAATAATTATCCTCTGGTGTTCCCTGCCGTCATTATTGATGTGCCTTTCCATTTTCATCTTGAACTTGTTCGGTTTGCCAGCAATGTTTCATGAGCGTTTTCTTTACAGTTTAGTAGAATTATTGCTTACTTTTCAACCTGTATGTAAATGCATCCTGAAAATCATCGACTCTTGATTACATAATTGCTCAGAAGCATATATAATTTTTTACAAGTACTTTATACGTTGTATTAAATTTAGAATGGGTGAAATGTTTTATAGTTTATGTAGTGTAGACATTCTAAGCTTAATTCCAATTAATAAGAATAACAAGCATTCAGGGCTGTGTGAAAGTTCTTAGGGATAATGATTCTCCCAGTCCTGTGTTGGGTCAACGTCTCTAATTAACAGTTGGGGGAGTACTCAACTGCCTGTCTGCTTCTGTGTTTATTGCCTGGAGTGACTGGGTGTCGACCAAGCCCTGCTGAGCCTTGGGGGAGGGTACATACCCCTGAATAAGAGGGTCGGCAGGCAGCACAAGGCACTGGTCAGTTGCCAGGGAGAAGGTGGCTTTCCCACCCCCTTTGTGGGTAAAGAGGGAGCTGCCCCTCCCCACAAGGCAGGGTTTCCTTTGCGATGAGATGTCACATCTGACTCCTGAGGCACAGACTTGGTCACAAGAAAGTGAGTTTGGAAGGGCTGGCGGGCTGAGGGATGTAGCGGAAGAGAACCTGGAAGCCAGACAGCAGGTGTCTCTGGAGGGAGGTGAGAAGGCTTGCTGCAGATCCCAGGGGCAGTCAGCAAACAGGCTATGGGTACAGAGGTTGAGGATCGGAGCCGGGGCCATGCTGCAGGGGGACCCGCAGCCTGCAGCCTGGGCTGGTGGTTGGGGGCGAGGGGTTGTCAGGAGCACTGTGTGAGGCTTAAAGGGCAGAGAGAAGCCAGGCAGGGGGCGCTGGGGCCTGGGTGGTTGCCTGGCAAAACCAGAGCTGGAAGGAAGCCCGCAGGCCTGCGGAGGGGCAGGAGCCACAAGGGACCAGGCAGGCGGGGTGGGGTGGGATGGTGCCCGGGTGGAATTGTTTTGTAAACCACGGCGGAAAAGTAAAGGAATGCATCCTCGCTGTAGTAAAACGAGGGAGCGTATACAAGGACAGAAAGAAAAGTCACCCGTGGTGTCGTGCCTCCAAGCTCGCAGCGATCACCCACATTTTTTGAGACTTCTGTTCAGGGTCACTGTGTCTGGAACCCTTGCTCTCCCCCTCTGTCACCCTGGTCCCTCCTGGAGCACTGCTGTCACCTGGTTGGTCTCACCTGCTCTGGGTCCCCTCCCAGAAGAAATCGTGCCTCTTGGTTGCAGTTAGTATCATAACAGGCGCTCTGTAAATGTTTCCCGAATGAATGAGTAAATGAAACAGTGATGGTGTGTCTTTGAATTCCCATCGCTGCGTATAGGGAGGGCGTTTTGAATCTGCTTCTGCTTTCCAGCCTTTGAACTTTGAAGGCGTCTTTGAGGTGTCCTTTACCTGGATCCATCTGAACCCCTGGTTGCTATTACTAGAGGGCAGAAGGGTTTCAGCGACACCCAGGGAGCCACATCTTTTTATGTTGATTCTTCCCAATTTCCCTAGCATATGTTACTAACAGGTTTGCTTAGTCAAAGGGCATAAGACTTGTAAGGCTTTAAATAAATATTTCTTTTTTTTTTCTGGAGAAAAAATGTACCAGTTCACTCTTTCACAAGTGATATTTCTACATACTTTCATCTGCATTTGCGTATTTGTGTGTGTGTGTACACATACATATGTTTTTTAATCTTAATTTTTATTTATTAGATTGCACTCTACTGTTTTGAAAATAGACTATTTATTTCCAGTTTTTAAAAGCATGTTGATTGGCTCCTCCTCAGGTTGTTTTGTGTGGAGTGCATGCTTAAGTGTTGGCTCATTTTCCTACTAGTATCTCCGTCATTGTCCTGTTAATCCTCTTCATTTATTAAGCATGTTAACGCTTAGCTTTTATGTTGTTGCTCAGTCGCTAGGTCATGTCCGACTCTTTGCGACTTCATGGACGGCAGCACGCCAGGCTTCCCTGTCCTTCACTGTCTCCCGGAGTTTGCTTAAACTCACGTCCATTGAGTCGGGGATGCCACCCAACCTTCTCATTCTCTGTCACCGCTTCTCCTCCTGCCCTCAGTCTTTCCCAGCATCAGGGTCTTTTCCAATGAGCCTTTGCCTTTATATATGTTACGTTATGTACGTTATGTATTTATTTTTTGACTTCAGCTTTATTTGCAGTAATTTTGGACATTGAGAATAGAATTTTTTAAAAATTAATTATTTTACTTGGAGTTTAATTACAATACGATGGTGGTTTTTGCCATACATGGACATGAATCAGCCATGGGTGTGCACGAGTCCCCTGCCCTGAACCCCCTCCCACCTCCCTCCCCATCCTATCCCTCTGTGTTGGCCCCGTGCACCGGCTTTGAGTGCCCTGCTTCATGCATCAAACTTGGACTGGTGATCCATTTTGTGTTGCCTCCTTTGTTAATTATCTTTAGAAGTCTTCTCTCCTCCCAAGCCCTCTGATACCTTCATCCTTTCACTCTTTTGCTGTTTGATTCTTTTGGGTAGCTAAGCTCTTGCGTTGATTGATGAGTCTGTCT
The DNA here is from genome assembly GCF_001704415.2 of Capra hircus. Classification (NCBI taxonomy): domain Eukaryota; kingdom Metazoa; phylum Chordata; class Mammalia; order Artiodactyla; family Bovidae; genus Capra; species Capra hircus. The sequence goes on along the minus strand of NC_030810.1, from coordinate 5,416,503 downwards.
GCCGTCGACTGATCTGAGCAGCGCTGTTACCGGGTCAGGTAAACATCAGGGTCTCAGGACAGAATCTCCGTGCTGCACCCCATCAGGTTTCCAGGTAAACTTGGAGATCAGGCAGGAGAGCTCCTTCAGAGGAGAGGCCTTGCTAGAAAGCACGCATCTCTGGGGAGTGAAGCTTCCTTCTGTCCCTAAGGAATGGCTGGGAGACGCCAACTATCAAGAAAGGCTGTCGGTGCAGTGAACATCTCCCTAGAGACTTTCCTCACAGTTTTCCTTTGTCCCTTTCCAAGGTGGAGCCAGGGCTTCCTGGTGGCCCTGCTAGTAAAGAACCCACCTGCCAATGCAGGAGACTTGCAGAAGATGTGGGCTCGATCCCTGGGTTGGGAAGATCTGGAGAAGGAAATGGCAACTGTCTCCAGTATATTCTTTCCTGGGAAATCCCATGGACAGAGGAGCCTGGTGGGCTACAGTCCACAGGGTCACAAAGAGGCAGACACGACTGAAAAAGGTGAAGCCACTATTCTGATTTCTTTTCCCATCGACTAGTTTTACCTGTTCTTGAGTTTGACATGGATAGAATCATACAATATACACACACCAAAAAAAAAAAAAAAAAAAGGAAGAAGGAAAAAAGAAAGTTTTTTGATTTTCTGTGGACTGAACTTAGGAGAACGTTGTATGGAGAATGTAAGACTGTAAAGTAACATTAATAGCTAGTAGTTCTGGCAAGCTTGCCATGGGCCAGGCGATATGGCCAATTTACTTAGACTGTTGTGTGGTCTTTGCAGAGTCCTACTTTGGGGAGAAACCCAAGGGGTCTGCACAGAGGGGGTGTCACTTGTCACAGGCTCACAAGCACTGTCCCGGGGTGTCCAGGGGCCAGCCTGGCCAGCTCACACTGTGGGAGTGCCCAGGAGGACGGGGATGTGTGAAGCTGGGGTGTGGGCTGACCATAGGGCCTTCTGGTCATTCTGGGTCATGGCTGGGGCCTCGTCCCTATGTCTGTGGTCTTTTGGAGTGGGGTCTCTGAAGTTCAGCTGCAATGACCTTGTTTGAGTGGAGACCCTGAAATCCTAGTCTCCAGGAGTCTGGTGACCAAGATCTGGGGTCATCCAGGCAGAATAGACGGTGGCCTTGTCTAGCGGGCAGCAGCCTATGCCCTGCAGGTCCCAGGAAAGCCCAGCCTGTGGGCAAGGGCAGCGAGGCCTTGCTGAAGCCCACAGACTCAGGCTTTGGAGGGGCTGGTTTTTAAACTCGTCCCTTTGCTTCTTCACGTGAGTTCCTGTCCAAGGCCTCAGTGCCATGCCCTCCTCTTGTTACGCTCTTATGGGCCTTTAACACTCCAGAGTATCATTAGAGCCAGGGACTATGTAAGCTCACTTTGTCCACGTTTACATGGTGTGATTGGTGTAAAAGGCACCACAGATCTTCTACCAGCCTTTTGGACATATTTCAGAATTCATTAATCACATCACAGAGGAGGGAATGAATCTCACGTTGGGATGCCGTGTGTGTGTGCACGCACACATATGCCTCACTGATATCAGAGGTCTGTGACAGCACCCTTACTAAGTGCACTGCATTCCCGTCTGTTCTTTTCTGTACGACCCCGCGCCCCGCCACCGCCCCCTCCCCCCCACCCCCCACCCCGGCCTTTTTTAAATTGTTGGTTGCAACCCACTACAGCGACCTGCTGCTTGGCAGGCGTGCGTGCATGCTAAATTGCTTCAGTCATGTCTGGCTCTTTGCGACCCCATGGACTGTAGCCCACCAGGCTCCTCTGTCCACAGGATTCTCCAGGCAAGAATACTGGAGTGGGTTGCCATGCCCTTCTCCAGGGGATCTGCCTGACCACCCAGGGATTGAGCCCACGTCTCTGGCAGCCGGGTTCTTTACCACTAGCACCACCTGGCTCGGCACACACTTTAAAAACACCGTCCTGGTAGCATCGGCCCCACTGGAACAGCTGCCGACTAGCTGAGGACGGAGCTGACCTCACCCAGGGTGCCAAGTCCACCAGCACCAGGAGGGCAGAGTTTCCCATCTCTCCGAGGCCAGGCCCGCCATTCCAGCTCTTCATCCACGCGTTCTGTGGCTGCCTTGAGAAAATATTTCATCCGGAATGTCAATCTGGGAGGGCCCGGCCTGCTGAAAGTCCCCTTCGTGCTTTCCAGCTAACTCATTTAGCAGACTGTTACGAAGGAGGTTCCCCCAAGAGGATAGGAACATGCCATTGAAATAAAAGGTCACCCAAGGAGGAGCTGGCGAGAAGGCTGGGAGGAGAAGACTCCATCCCGGGGACCTGGGCAGGATGTGCAGGGGCGGCTGCAAGGAGCATGGGGAAAGGCAGCTGGACTAAGTCACCGCCCTTCCAGCTTCATTTGCATAATCTCGCGGGAACACTGGATTCCTTAATAGCGATGAGTGGTAATAACTTTCAGGGAGTAGGTAGGAAAGAAACTAGCTTAAAACCTGGTTGTCACCTGCTTCTTGCCTCCCACGTCCACTGCCGCTCTGTGCCCTCACGCCCCTCCTCTCCTGGACTACGTGACAGCCCCCCACCGCAGCCTTTTCCCCCTCCAGCCCTGACCCACACTGAAGCCAAACGCTGCCTTCAGAAAATGCCAATTAGATTCCGTCAGTGCTTAGCCTAGAATCTTCCATGGCTTCCCCACGGCCCGTGTGTGCAAAGGCGGCTAAAGCCCGTGGCAGGGTGGGCCCTCCTCCACCGCCCTGCCGGGATCTGGTCTCCTTCAGTCTCCCCGAGAGTTCCCGCCAGCCCGCAGAGTGTCTCGGGCTTCCCAGTGTGCTGTGTGCCTGACACCTCACGTTCTACAGAGAGCTTCTTCGGCCTCTGGCCTGTTTCCTCCTCCATCTACCCTCTCTGTTCTTTTAGACTTCTCATCCTTAAGATGCTGCTTCTGCAGCCCCTACCCTTTGAAACCTTCCATATTTATCTCAGGCCTATGTCCCGCCTCTCTCCACCCCGTGGCCCATCACTAAGGTGTGTGGCCCATTATATCAACTTTTGCTTGGGCGGGGGGTCGGGGTGAAGGTGCCTGTCTGGCTCTCCTGATGGTCATCGAGTTCGCGGAGGACTGTGGGTCCCTGACGTCTAGCCCTGCTGGAAGCTTTGAGACAAGGTCACGTCTCAGTTGTAGAAAGTTTGCATCATATTAAACGCTGTTGCTAATCAGTCTGTCTGGAATTAAGGTAAGAAGGAACAACTGAGCCAGGGCTCCTCAGGAAGACAAAGAAAGCGGCTGAGGGCAGCCAGCCGGCGCTGGAAAGGCCGTGGCTGTCACCACGATTATTAATACATCGCAGAGACATTTTGGGGATTCCGCCATATTTTGTATGGTTGCCAACAAAATCTTGACAGTTGTATTGTGGTTAATAAATTCATTTAGATTTATAAGCATTGTTTACAGAACCTGTTCGCCTGCTGAAACTGGAACAGCATCTGTTCCTTCTTACTAATTAACTGCTAATTACGAATGAGCTTTGTGTGTTTGTCAGTTATCACTGGCTCATGCATTTTGTAAGGAACATTAACAAATTGATTTACATAGTAGCAAAGCAATCAAAAGAGTAAACTGAACAGCAAGCCGCTAAAACCCTTCAGCCTGGTTTCTGAATGAAGCAAACTTTTGAGGCTATAAATATCACCATAAATTTCCCCCTTACCTTAATTCCTTAGTAAAGGTGCGGTGCTCAAAAGCCATATCCAGTGAGTAATAGTCGAATTAGCACCCCGCAGCAGGCGGCCCAGAGCGCTGTGGTGGTGACCCAGGGAATCCATGAGGGATCTGACTGGGGAGCAGAGCCAGAGAAGTGGTCCTGTGGGGACCACGTCCCGTCCCTGTGGGACTCCCTGGGCTGCTACTGAACCCTGGCCTTCAGGTGATGCTTCACCTCCAGCCAGCATGCAGCAAGGCCTTGTCCAGAGATGTGAAACCCGGGGGCTGTCCATCACACTGGTCCTCCCCTGGGAGTCTCAGATCTCAAACTGGGCTGATGCACATCGTGTTCTTAAGACCACGCATTTAAAAGTAACGAGTTGAAATGGGTGATTCCAGAAGCTCAGGGCTCATTGATTTTGCAGGGAGATGATGAAGGCAGCCCCCTGCTTTGCTGATAAGACAGGCCTGTTTGCAGCCCAACAGCTCCCATGGGAGTTTCTCTAAAGGGACCTCCGTGGTAAGAGCTAAAGGGCAGAGAAACAACCAAGGCGAGAGCTATGTGAACACAGAAAGAAGGGAAGAGATAAGTTGCAACAGTAAGCATTGGTTCTCTGGTTTCCTCTCCCCAGATCTCAGATGCTGGTGTAAACTGAAGGTCGTGGGTGGGGCAGGCAGAGGGGTAATGTGTTCAACGGTTTTGAGAATCACTCAGGTTAAATATCGCTTAAGAGCCTCATTGTTGTTGTTCAGCTGCTAAGTCATGTCCGACTCTGCGACCCCATGTTGGGAAAGATTGAAGGCAGGAGGAGAAGGTAAGGGGATGACAGAGGATGAGATGGTTGGATGGCATCACCTACTTGATGGACAGAAAATGTTTGAGCAAACTCTGGGAGTTGGTGATGGACAGGAAAGCCTGGCATGCCGCAGTCCATGGGGTCGCAAAGAGTCGGACATGACTGAGTGACTGAACTGAACTGTATAGCACACCAGCCTTCCCTGTCCTTCACCATCTCCCAGAGTTAGCTCAAACTCAAGTCCATTGATTCAGTGATGCCACCCAACCATCTCATCTTCTGTCCTCCCCTTCTCCTGCCTTCAGGCTTTCCCAGCATCAGGGTCTTTTCCAGTGAGTCATTCTTCTTATCAGGTGGCCAAAAGATTGGAGCTTCAGTTTCAGCATCAGTCCTTCCAATGAATATTCAGGATTGACTTCCCTTAGAATTGACTGGTTTGATCTCCTTGCAGTCCAAGGGACTCTTAAGAGTCTTCTCCAGCAAGAGCCTTACATTAAAATAAAAAAGTACCAGTGAGTATTTCCTGAGATGGAACATTTATCATAAAGGATCATGAGACACAGCACTGGTGCAAGCTTTGACACAGATGTTCAGGGTCAGGACCTCTGGCAAGGTGCAGAGATCCAAGCTTTAGAGTGAAACCCAACTTACCAGCTGTGCACCTCAGGTAAACCCCCCACCCTCTCTCTGAACCTCAGGTAGCTCACTTGTAGAACAGGATTGATAGAACAGCCCTCTTCCAGAATTGCTGGATGGATTAAGAAGTTACCAGAAAGCCTCTGTAAAGCAGGTGGCACCTTACCGCAGCTCAGGAAATGCAGTTACCGTCATCGTAGTATCTGCAGTCATGTGGAAGTAAATATATGTGGAGAGGCACCATCAACAATAAAACAGTATCATTGTTATTCAGCTGCTAAGTCGTGTCTGACTCCTTGTGGCCCCGTAGACTATAACTATATAGCCTGCTAGGCTCCTCTGTCCATGAGATTTCCCAGGCAAGAATCCTGGAGTGGGTTGCCATTTCCTTCTCCAGGGCATCTTCCCCACCCAGGGATCTAATCCGAGTCTGCTGCAGGCAGATTCTTTTTTTTTTTTTTTTTCTTTTTCCTTTTTATCAGCTACTTATTTTTGGCTCTGCTGGGTCTTCGTTGCTGCACGGACTTCTATGTAGTTGTGGCGAGCCGGGACTGCCCTTCACTCTGGTGCTCGGGCTTCTCTTTGTGGCAGTGGCGGCTTCTCTTGTTTCAGAGCACGAGCTCTAGGGTAGGTGAGCTCAGTAGTCGCGGCTCCCGGGCTCTGGGGCGCAGGCTCAGTAGTTGTGGCACAAGGGCTTAGTGGCTCCACGGCACGTGAGATCTTCCTGGACCAGGAGTTGAACCCCCGTCTCCCACACTGGCAGGTGGACTCTTAACCACTAGGCCCCCAGGGAAGCCCGTTGAGCTTTATTAGCTCATGATAATTACGTTTGGGAGGAAGATTCTCCTTTCTCATCAATAAGTTTATTGCTGTTTCAGATAAAGGGAGAAACTTTAAGTGAGCATGAACATCCTAGGTGGAGAGTTCAGGAAGTGTTCAGGATGGAGTGACCGTTATATCACATACCTGTAACGTTCATTTTGTATGTTTAACCGATAGCCGAGCCACATGGCCAATACTTCAGTAGCACTGCTGGTGGTGAGTAGCCTGCCATTGGTGAGGGTTTGCCTTCAAAATAATTTCATTAAAAGCCAAAAACATTATTTGCATAAAAAAAAGTTATTTCTTCTAACTCTTCATATGGTAGGAGGAGGAACAGGCACTGTGCTTGCTGAAGCATTCACTCCTTCTTGCAGTTTTGCCCATGGATCAGTGTTTAGAAAACTTAATGAATTCAATCTAGTTTGCTCCAGAATATTAGGCAATCATCAGATTGAATCAGTGGACATGAGTGTGAGCAAATTCCAGGAGATGGTGAAGGACAGGGAAGCCTGGCGTGCTACAGTCCGTGGGGTTGCAAAGAATCAGACGTGACGGACTAAACGACAACAGATTGACGGCATATCATTTCAAGTGGCCCTTGCTGACCCATCTATGTGCTGGCCACCGTCATTAGTTTTGAAAAGGAAAAACTGGTTTGAACGGGAGAGTCTACGCACTGAGGACTCCCAGGCCAGCAGGAAGCCAGGCTTATCTGTGTAGCTCCAGGGTGTACAGGCTTCAGCACTAAGGGCCCGGGGCCAGAAGAGATCCTCTCACAGCCTCCATCCTCACCTGGGCTCCCACAGATGAGATTTAGTGAACAGGACACCTCTTTTGGAATCTCATTGACCGAAGACTTCTTTTGAACACACAAATTAGAAGTGAACACCATGGTTTGGGACTTGCCGTGAAAATCCAGCTTCTAAGACTTTTCGGTTTAATTTTGCCATTCAGGAATTTCAGATGTAAAGCCCTTCTTTAAGCTACCTCCAGTGAATGAGGCACTTATTTGTTTGAATGTTTTTGACATTTCAGTATTTAGCAAATTACCCACGTTGGATATTCTACGTGACCAAGGTCTAGATGTCAGAAGACATACATGTGGTATTTTTCTTGCCAGGGACTTTGTCTGCATTTAGTATTAAGCAATCTTTTGTGGAGAAAGCTCATGAACAATAGGAGGAAGTTAAAGTGAAAACACAAAGCCGTTCTTTTCCACTTAAATATGGCACAAGGGACTCCAAGAAAACCTCCGCACCAGTGGTTTTCCATCTTGGAGATACATCTGTTCACGTCTCTGCACACACACAAATGCTCAGGCACATTTCTTACACGGAGGTCAAGATTCATCTGATCCAGGTTGAGTCTGATGATATTCTCCCGGTGACTGTTCATCAGGGTCACCTGAAAGGCTTACAAACCGGGCAGAACACGGCGTCAGAGGAGCCAGACCCCAGGCTTTGTGAATGGGCTCCCGAGGAGGGGAGGTTGGTTTCAAACCAGTCTTCCCAGCGATTTCACTTCCACCCCATTAAAAACCACGACTCAAGGGAAACCCAAGGCAAAGATGGAGGAGGCCGCTGCCGCCTCCTCTCCAGGAGCCCTTGGAAAGGGGGGTGTCTGTGCTTTCACACTGAAACAGTTCCTTATTTGCAGATGATCATCATTTGAAAGATATTTTTGTAGCTTGATTTCTGCTCAGAAATAGATGTCACCAGCACAGGATGAGAGAAACTTAGAAAGAATTATGAACTTCTTTTTAAAATGAGAAAGTCAATGAAGGGAGGCATTATAACCAGAAAGGGGGAAAATTAAAATCTGAAATAATTTATGAGCAAAATAATTTTCCAGCTAAGAGTATATTAGCTGTTTATTCAAAATGTGTGAGAGGGATGTTTGTAATCAGATCATACTGCGATCTTCAGGGGACTCACCATCTCCTTGCAACCCAGGGCTGCAGTTTCTCTGTTTCTAGACTTACGGTGGGGTAAGTAACACGCAGATGCCCCAGAGGAGACACACCTGTTGATGGCCAGTCTTTGAGGAGACTCAGCCGCTTTCCAGTTGATGGCTTCAGCTGTCATGATGCTATTTAGCAAAGCAATGGCTTAGAGACACGGCACAGTGATGTTCGTCGAGGGAGAAGACCCTTTGTCCTCTGCCATATTTTCACCTGCACGCAGAAGCAGAACCATCCCCTTTCTCGGTCTTCCTTTCTGATTCCTCCCTTGGGAATCCTTGTCATGTGATGGGTCAAAACTCCACATCCATTGGCCCAGGTTTGGCATTCAGACATGTACTTCTAAGCAAGAGCCTTCTGGGCTTGAGGAGGCTGTGGCTGTGGGAATCCGAAGAAGAGGATGTGTCTGGAAGATGTTATGGAAGCCACCTGAATGGGAAGAACCAACTCACTGGAAAAGACCCTGATGCTGAGAAAGATTGAGGGCAGGAGAAGAAGGGGACGACAGAGGATGAGATGGTTGGATGGCATCAGTGACTCAATGGACGTGAGTTTGACCAAGCTTCAGGAGATGTTGAAGGACAAGGAAGCCTGGCGTGCTGAAGTCCATGGGGTCGCAAAGAGTCGGATGCAACAAAAACTGAACACCAACTTAGACTCATCAGGGAGTTAAGAACATAGGGCACAGAATTAGCAGACATCTCTGTGTTTAAAAGAAATCTGTGGCCCCCACTCCACAATGATGCCTCCCACCCTTGTATGAGGTACCACTGTGGCACACGCTCTTCTGAGACATCCCCATCTCTTCCTCCTCTTCCAGCTTCTGCCCCAGCCTCTTTGTCGCAGGCGTGCCCACCACCCATGTCCCCGGGCATAGGTGCGGCCTCACCCCTGTGCCTTTGCATGCAGCTTTTATCCTCCATCACACCCGCACCTGGCCTGGCCTGCTAAGTCTGCCGTCAGCCCTGCCTCCCCTCAGAAGCCTTCCTGGCTTTTTTCTCACCGCCTCCACACAGGAGCTGGGTACTGACAGTGGGTTATCTTATCCACACCCACCCCGCCCCCAGTGATTCTCATCACGGGCAGCAGTTACACTTTCCTGTGGGACATGTTCCCAGGACCTGGCGAGGATGCAGGCTGGCTGCTGGGCTCTGTTGGTGAACAGCTGAAAAGGCAGCTTCCAGGCCACGGCCCTGCGTCAGGCCAGGTGGGCCACCTAAGCAGGAACAGATCCATGTCCTGGACCAAAGCTCTGTCCAGGAGCCTCAGGGGCAGCCCACAGTTGGGCCGTCCTGGTATCTGAGAAGGGTCATGGGGGTGGCAGGGCAACCGCAGACCCCCAGCTACCTCCTGAGTCAAATCCTGTTTATGGTGATTTCAGAGGCTCCAGAGCCAAATAAGGCACTGGGCCGCTTCTGTGAATGCACATAGTTACAGCCGGACACACAGATACACCTGCTGTGCTCAACACTCTTTACTGGGACAGCATGCACAGGTGCTAAGTAGCTTCAGTCAGATCCGACTCTCTGCAACCCCATGGCCCATAGTCTGCCAGGCTCCTCTGTCCATGGGATTCTCCAGGCAAGAACACTGCCATTTCCTCCTCCAGGGGATCTTCCTGACCCACGGGTCTAACCTGCATTCTTTATGTCTCCTGAATTGGCAGGTGGGTTTTGGGGGAAGCCTGGAAGAGCAGCGTGTGGGGCAAACTTGGCCCACAAGTTTGTTGGGGCCCCGCCTGTGGCCCCCTGCCCTGCTTATCTACAGAGAATCTTCTTTTCGTTCCTGAGCACTTGCATCCCTATGTCTATCTCAGTGTCATATGTAGAGTCACTCCGGTCTGGGACTCTTCTTGGTCCTGCTGATTGTCGAGCCTGTGCCCTCAGGAGGCCCGCCCCCTGGCCCTGGTGCCCCTGTGCCCGGGCCTTCCGCCTGATAGAACACCTTGCCTGCCCAGCTGCTCTTCTCAGCTCTTCAGGAGAGTTCCCACATAGGCCTGACTGCTGACCCCAGAGTAGCCTGTCTGTGGGATGGCTCTTGGCTAATGTCTGGGAACTTGGATTTCAAGGGGAGGGTCCCCACAATCCCTGATCAGCGCAGCTCGCTGTACCTACCGTTTGTAGAACCAGGGTGGTTTGTGCCGAGCAACTGCTCTTCTCCAGGGAGCCTGGAATTTGGGGCCATGCCAGGCAGAGGGTGCGCGGGGCAGCCCTGAGTGCTGAGTCTGCTGAGTGGCCCTGGTGGCTGGCACTTCCCACGAGCTGTCTCAACTCCTGGAGGAAGGAGCTGTGTGTATGTTGTGTGGCTTCACCAGGAGGGGCCCCTGCAGGCCCTCTCCCCTGGACTCCACCCCAGGTGCCTCTTCCCTCTGCTGCTAGCAGTCTGGATCCTTTTTGCTGTAAAAAGTCACAGCTGTGACCACAACCACATCCCCACTCCTGTGGCTCTCCCACCAGGACCCCTGGCACACTGAGCCTGTCAGATTCCATCTCCTCTTTCCTTCTGTTTCACTATATGCTCAATCCTAGTTCCCATCACCCTCACCATGCTTGACTGAGGCCGTGTGTCTAGTTAGGTGTGTTCCTGTACAGACGCTGGCGAGTGTTTAAGAGGCATCGTGTTCAGCAGTGCACTGGCAGTGGAGGTTTCGATCTGGGACTCAGAGGAGAAAGAAGGTTTTGAAGAAAGCCACTGGTGACGTGCAGACCCCTGGAAACCTCACAGGATGGAGAAGCTTGTCAGAACACCTTCTTGAAAGAGGTGCCCTGGTCCTCTGAAGGGCTGTGGCCTTCCTCTCCCCTTGCCCCACGAAGCTAAGAACTGCAGACTGGTTGTCATCTCCCAGCTTGACCACGTTGAACAAGGAGGCCAACAGCTGATCCGGAGTCGGTGGGGGAGGCACAGAGGCCAGCCGGGGCCCCGGGCCCAGCCTGTCTCCAGTCTAGAGGGGGACGGAGCATCTTGGGAAACTCTAGGTTTCAACAATAAGTCTTTGTAAGGATTGTGGATCTATTAACAGAATCAGAAAGTGAGGAAGAAAAGATAATTCCATTAAAGGGGGAAAAAAGCACTCCATTAGAAAGGAAGCAGCACTGAAAAATCCTGGGTCATCAATTCTTTCTTTTTTTCCCCACTCTAGAGTGTGGCCATTCTGGCCTTTATACCTTCCTCAGACTCAGCATCCTATTTCTGTTCACTTGACTCTTGCTTTTGACTTTTTCCAAAAGAAAAATGATCTGCAGTGAAAATGTTGTTGTTTGATGTACATACTCTTTATTAAATCCATAAGTAATATGAACCTCTTCATAGATTATTTAGCCCGAAGTTCATTCTGCATAGAAACTTACATTTTTGAAAAGACAGGACAGGGTTTGAATGAGCCCAGCTGTTTTAACTGTATTCATTTAATCCATCATTCTATCAAACATATCTTTTCACTAGTTTTGAATAGTTGTGACTTTAGTGCGCCAGCACTCCTAAAGAGATGACCCCTACCCTTCCAGTTAGGTTTCAAGACCCTGGTACATGCTTCTCTGAGTTCGTTTGCCGAGACAGGGACCCTCAGACACCCCTGCGCCTGACCTGTCTCAGCCTGAACCATCCCCAGCGCTCCACTGTTTCTTCTCCCAAGGAGGACAAAATCACCATGAAGTTATCCTGTTCCTGGCATACATTTCACATCATCAAAATGAGAAACTAGACTATACTGCTTCTGCTAACTTGCTTCAGTCGTGTCCAACTCTGTGCGACCCCATAGACGGCAGCCCACCAGGCTCCACCGTCCCTGGGATTTTCCAGGCAAGTACACTGGAGTGGGTTGCCATTGCCTTCTCCAAAGCATGAAAGTGAAAAGTGAAAGTGAAGTCGCTCAGTCGTGCCCTACTAGATGACCTTTAAAGTTACTTCCCACCTGAGAATTCTAAGATCCTATAGTTTAACAGTCTAGTCAGTACATGAGGGTGGGAGGAGTTAAAAGTCTTTAATATCTCGACTTCCCTAGTGGTCCAGGGGCTAAGACTCCTCGCTCCCAGCATAGGGGCCCTGGTTCAGTTCCCTGGTTGGGGAACTGGATCCTACATGCTGCAACTAAGACCTGGAATAGCTAAATAAATAATAAAAAATAACCTTTAATATCGATTTCTGGTCATCCCTGTAAGACCTGCACATGTCCATTCACCTATCAGAGTTGCCGAGTAGTGCTGAGCCTCTTCAGGGAATGGCCTGTCATCATATTACTCCCCCCAGACCCCCAGCACAGCCCCTGCGGGAGAGTCTGCAATTGGTGAGATTCCCAATAAAGTGAATAAAGCCTCACTTGTAGGCAGACAGCTTCCTTCTAATACTGGGAGCTGGTTATATTGCATTTCAGACTTAAAAAAAAAGAATAACTGCCATCTCAACAACTTTTTGGATTTAGCAAAGTTCAGTTCAGTTCAGTTCAGTCCAGTCACTCAGTCGTGTCCAACTCTTTGCGACCCCATGAATCACAGCACACCAGGCCTCCCTGTTCATCACCATCTCCCGGAGTACACTCATACTCACGTCCACCGAGTCTGTGATACCATCCAGCCATCTCATCCTGGGTCGTCCCCTTCTCCTCCTGCCGCCAATCCCTCCCAGCATCAGAGTCTTTTCCAATGAGTCAGCTCTTCGCATGAGGTGGCCGAAGTACTGGAGTTTCAGCTTTAGCATCATTCCTTCCAAAGAAATCCCAAGGTTGATCTCCTTTAGAATGGACTGGTTGGATCTCCCTGCAGTCCAAGGGACTCTCAAGAGTCTTCTCCAATACCACAGTTCAAAAGCATCCATTCTTCAGCGCTCAGCCTTCTTCACAGTCCAACTCTCACATCCATACATGACCACAGGAAAAACCATAGCCTTGACTAGATGGACCTTAGTCGGCAAAGTAATGTCTCTGCTTTTGAATATACTATCTAGGTTGGTCATAACTTTTCTTCCAAGGAGTAAGCGTCTTTTAATTTCATGGCTGCAGTCACCATCGGCAGTGATTTTGGAGCCCCCCAAAATAAAGCCTGACACTGTTTCTACTGTTTCCCCATCTATTTCTCATGAAGTGATGGGACAGGATGCCATGATCTTCATTTTCTGAATGTTGAGCTTTAAGCCAACTTTTTTGCTCTCCTCTTTCACTTTCATCAAGAGGCTTTTTAGCTCCTCTTCACTTTCTGCCATAAGGGTGGTGTCATCTGCATATCTGAGGTTATTGATATTTCTCCTGGCAATCTTGATTCCAGCTTGTGTTTCTTCCAGTCCAGCATTTCTCATGATGTACTCTGCATAGAAGTTAAATAAGCAGGGTGATAATATACAGCCTTGACGCACTCCTTTTCCTGTTTGGAACCAGTCTGTTGTTCCATGTCCAGTTCTAACTGTTGCTTCCTGACCTGCATACAGATTTCTCAAGAGGCAGGTTAGGTGGTCTGGTATTCCCATCTCTTTGAGAATTTTCCACAGTTGATTGTGATCCACACAGTCAAAGGCTTTGGCATAGTCAATAAAGCAGAAATAGATGTTTTTCTGGAACTCTCTTGCTTTCTCCATGATCCAGCAGATGTTGGCAATTTGATCTGTGGTTCCTCTGCCTTTTCTAAAACCAGCTTGAACATCAGGGAGTTCACGGTGCATGTATTGCTAAAGCCTGGCTTGGAGAATTTTGAGCATTACTTTACTAGCATGTGAGATGAGTGCAATTGTGCGGTAGTTTGAGCATTCTTTGGCATTGCCTTTCTTTGGGATTCGAATGAAACCTGACCTTTTCCAGTCCTGTGGGCACTGCTGAGTTTTCCAAATTTGCTGGCATATTGAGTGCAGCATTTTCACAGCATCATCTTTCAGGATTTGAAACAGCTCAACTGGAATTCCATCACCTCCACTAGCTTTGTTCGTAGTGATGCTTTCTAAGGCCCACTTGACTTCACATTCCAAGATGTCTGGCTCTAGATTAGTGATCACATCATCATGATTTTCTGGATTGTGAAGATCTTTTTTGTACAGATCTTCCGTGTAGTCTTGCCACCTCTTCTTAATATCTTCTGCTTCTGTTAGGTCCATACCATTTCTGTCCTTTATCGAACCCATCTTTGCGTGAAATGTTCCCTTGGTATCTCTAATTTTCTTGAGATCTCTAGTCTTTCCCATTCTGTTGTTTTCCTCTATTTCTTTGCATTGATCGCTGAAGAAGGCTTTCTTATCTCTTCTTGCTATTCTTTGGAACTCTGCATTCAGATGCTTATAGCTTTCCTTTTCTCCTTTGCTTTTCGCCTCTCTTCACAGCTATTTGTAAGGCCTCCCCAGACAGCCATTTTGCTTTTTTGCATTTCTTTTCCATGGGGATGGTCTTGATCCCTGTCTCCTGTACAATGTCAGAAACCTCCATCCATAGTTCATCAGGCACTCTATCTATCAGATCTAGGCCCTTAAATCTATTTCTCACTTCCACTGTATAATCATAAGGGATTTGATTTAGGTCATACCTGAATGGTCTAGCGGTTTTCCCTACTTTCTTCAATTTAAGTCTGAATTTGGCAATAAGGAGTTCATGATCTGAGCCACAGTCAGCTCCTGGTCTTGTTTTTGTTGACTGTATAGAGCTTCTCCATCTTTGGCTGCAAAGAATATAATCAATCTGATTTCGGTGTTGACCATCTGGTGATGTCCATGTGTAGAGTCTTCTCTTGTGTTGTTGGAAGAGGGTATTTGCTATGACCAGTGCATTTTCTTGGCAAAACTCTAAAGGGGGAATAATTCATGATGAAAATAATATCCATTGATTGTGATGTTCGTGGTGATATCACTACTTATGAGACTAATGCTGATCGTGTAATTCACCTATCAGGAACTGTTTTCAAAGCTCTTGTGTATTTGGTGTATCCAAACGTAGCCATTCAACACAGCACACAGATCAACTCTTCCTTATCCTCTCAACAAACAAGAGTGAGAAACACACAGTTGTACCTTGATCATTTTTTTCCTCTAACTTCTTCCTCAGCTTGTAAATACTTGGGACAGTTTCTCTCGTTTGGGCTCTTAATGCTTTTCCACTGTTTGAGAGTCATATCCATGACTACTTTCTCTTTGCTTCTTGCCGTCCTCTCAGTGTCTGGGGTCCGAAGGGGCAAGGGCTCCCTGGTCGTACATGTACTTCAGAGGTGTCCTGGCCATGTTACTCCTTAAAGCTCTAAGTAAAATGACTTTGCTCTGTGGCGCTCTGTTAAATTGGCTGGTTAATTCTGGTGTTATTTACCCTGTAATTCATTAGTTTCACCCCACCATTGGCAGCTGACAGGCTGTAATTTCACGCCTTGCAATAAAAGATGTCTCGTAATCCGCTTCATTTAGCAGCAAGAGAATTTAATGAAATTAACTGCAGTCCTAATTATGCCAGTGAATACTAAAGACCGCCATCAAGTTTTCTCAGAAAAAAAGGACGAGGTCCACCTCGTGAAGGATTTCGAATATAATTTCCTGGGAAAAGTTGCAAATGTCTTCCTTCTATTGGCCAACAAGGCCCAATTATGACTACACATATGACTGTAATTAACCGTTTTTTTCTGAATGTCTCTCCAAGTATTCATCATTTCCAATCAAATTTAAAAGCAGTTCTTCTATTGGAGTGGTGGTGGTGATGTAAACAAGCTGACGTCGAGTTTTCCATCAGTGGTCTTTCCTCCGTGCTGGTCCATGGCATGGATTTGCATTACATCCTAGGTGGGTAGCAGGTTTGCAGTGTGTGGCTGGGAGAGGGTTCCCACGTACACTGTGAAGACACCCTCCTGCCCTGAGGATACCTGGGGGAACTGCCCACTGCAGATAGTTACCTGTAGGGCTTGGAGTTTCCTATCTCACCTGCTTCCTTGCCCTGCCCTTCTCCAGGACACAGGGTTTTTCCATGCTTCTTGGTCCACCTCCCCTGCCACCCCTGGGTGGGAAGAAAATGTGTTCTTGGCACCCGATGTGACCATCTCCCTGTTGCAGTGGTACACACTGCACGTCTCTCCTTAAGACACAGTCCCTCTGCCTCTCCAGGCTCCCCTGTCCTGCCCTCCACCTTTGGCTTTTCTACCTGGGTCTCCGCTGCGCATCCTCATTAGTGGAGGATACAGAATGGAGAGGAAGTAAGACGCACTCATGCTCCAAAAAGATCCAGGCTTCCCCACGTCCCAGCCCTCACCCAAGGGGCCACACACCCAGTTCCCGTCCTGTCTACGTCTGCGTGCCTGGGCCGCTGCCGTCAGCAGCTTCTCTTTGCGATGCAGACACTGCAGCATGCCTGGGTGGGTTAGAGTGTGATTGAAACATGTGCTGCACAGGGGCCAGTGAGGTAGAGACTCCTGGAGGAAGACTCACATGCTCTACCCTGTGTCTGTGTGTGCTCAGTCGTGACTGACTCTCTGCGACCCCATGGACTGCAGCCCCCCAGGCTCCCGTCTCCATGGGATTTTCCAGGCAAGAATGCTGGTGTGGGTTGCCCTTTCCTCTTCCAGGGGATCTTCCTGACCCAGGGATGGAACCAGCATCTCCTGCTTCTTCTGCATTAGCAGGTGGACTGTTTACCAGTGCACCACCTGGGAAACCCCTCTACCCTGTAGAGACAGCAGTTCAAATACAGTCATGAGAAGTTCTGTTTTATTTAAATACAGGAGAAACAGCAGTAGCCCCAGTTATTAACTGCTACCCTTCTTCCTAATCTTACTTTAAAAATTAGTGACATTCCTCAAATTCTCAAAACGATCACCTGGCTTCCTTGGGCTGCAGCCCCTGTGTAGTGGGCTCC
This sequence comes from Capra hircus, assembly GCF_001704415.2. Taxonomy (NCBI): domain Eukaryota; kingdom Metazoa; phylum Chordata; class Mammalia; order Artiodactyla; family Bovidae; genus Capra; species Capra hircus. The sequence goes on along the minus strand of NC_030810.1, from coordinate 5,399,817 downwards.
ACATCACAGATGCATACTCACTCACTGTGGTGACGTTACCCTAGCAGCTTCTGTTCAGAGGCCAAAATGAGATGAAATGTGAAATGTGATGGTGAGGTGTCTCTTCTTCACTTGCGGTTGCTGGGCGGGCAGCCTTTGACCGGAAACACTTTAGAGCCACTTGGGATAGCTGCTGTGTGTTCCCGAAAAACAACTGCTTTGCAGAGTATTCAAGTTCATGATCAACCTTCTTCTCCTCCCTGTCTCCAGGAGACAGGCGTTGTGCTGTTGGGGACTCGGAGAGATAAGGACTGTACAGCAAGGTTGGGGAGCTCCGTGGTCTCACCCCACAGCCCACTCGCACCAAGGCCATCCCAGGGGCCCTGCGGTCTTGCAGGTCTGTGTCCATCTGTGGGGTTAGGTAGGGGTCCTCCCCTGGGATGTTGGGTCAGTAGCAGTGCTGGCCCCTGACTCAGGGTCTTGCCCTGGGCCCAACCTCTGTCACCATGCAGTGGCCCCTCACTGCCCACAACCGATGGGGGCGGCTCCCAGGCAGAGTGTGGACTGCGACGGCATTCATGGGGCGCTCTCACGCCCCGGAGACCTTGGTCTCTGGGTGTCCTCCCGGCTGGTCAGCCTTGGGCCCGCCGGCCAGCTTCTCTGGGCTCTCTGAGCTCCAGCCTGGTCTGGAACGCTGGTGCTCACAGTGCTCAGTGCCCAGCAGAGCGTCGGTCCTGACTGTGTGAGCACCCACCGGGAAGGCCCTGCTTTTGCAGTGAGAGGAAGGGAGGCGCCATGGACGTGGGGGTTTGGGCCTGGAGGACATGTAGAAGCAAACACCCGAGGCAGGGCCAACTCAAGGGAGGGATCAGAGGAAGCTCTGTCCCCTCCTCTTAAACCAGATGCTCCCATGATGCACCAGGTGGGGGGGCTAAGTGCAGGGCAGAGAAAGCTCCGCCCCCTCTCCTTAAACCAGATGCTCCCATGATGCACCAGGTGGGGGGGCTAAGTGCAGGGCAGAGGAAGCTCCGCCCCCTCTCCTTAAACCAGACGCTCCCATGATGCACCAGGTGGGGGGGCTAAGTGCAGGGCAGAGGAAGCTCCGCCCCCTCTCCTTAAACCAGATGCTCCCATGATGCACTAGGTGGGGGCCAAGGGCGGGGCAGAGAAAGCGCCATCCCTCCCCTTAAACAGGCTCCCATGATGCATTAGGCAGGGGCTAAGGGCGGGGCTTAAGGGCGGGGCAGAGGAAGCCCCGCCCCCTCTTCAACTGGCTGCACCCATGAGGCACCAGGAGGGGCTGTGGCGTCTGTGAGAGGATCACACTGGTTTGGGGGTTTTCCGACCAGGTGTGCTGTTTGCTCTGGGCATCACTTCACCAGCCGTACCCCTCAGTCTCCCCACTTTGGAGCATTTGCGGCTGAGGCCAGGCTGCTGCGGGGCAGGGCACGGGGCCCTGTGCCCAGATGTCCACCCTGCTCATCCGTGAACACCCAGGAGCCGCCAAGAGGTCCCAGCGCGGGAGCCTGTGGACCCGGAAGAGGGGGGTGGGACGCTCGTCCTGACGCTCTCCGATCTGAAAGCTGGGGGTTCTGGTCGCTTCTTGGGAAGGAAAGAGAGGAGGGCCCACTGTTGGGATGCACAAAGCCCCATCTCGTCGGCGGCGCGCCAGAGGTAATTTTGGCGACGAGCAGTAAGGAAACCTGAAGTATTTCTCTCCCAGACCCTCCCAGCTTATTAAAAGAACTTATAGACATGAAAATACATTAAAGTGGGCAAAGCGGAGAGGGTGAAAGAGATTAACAACCTTCGCTGAATAGAGCCTATTGATGAAGCGGGCCTGTGAGCGGCTGCGGGCTCTGAGACGAGGTGCGAGCCTCTGAAAAGAAGGTCAAGCCTGTCCAGAATTTAGGGGGGCGGGGGTGGGAACTGACATGTAAAAATACGAAGCGCCTGCCTGGCCCTCTCCTCCCTCCTCCTGACTGGGGAGGTTTGCTCTGGGAAAGAGGAGACACCGCCCTGCCAGCCGATTTCCCAGTTTTGCACCCAAACTAAAGGATCCACTTAACATGCAGCAGAGACAGGGGTGGGGGGCGCGTGTACATCTCGCCTGTTGTGTGTGGTGTCGCCTCGTAGTGTGGGTGTCAGCATGGGAGATGGTGCGGCAAGAGGAGGCCGGGGCTGGAAAGGGGCGGGGCGGTGGGGGTGGGTACCGGAATCAGGCCAGCTTGTGACGGGGGTGGGTGCCTTCGGAGATCTTTCCAGGCAATGGGGTGTTAGCAAGTATGAGTGCAAGCAAGCCCGCCAGTGTGTGTCTGTGTGTGAGAGAAAGTTAGCCGTCAGTCAAGTTTTATCTCTTAATGAATAGAGACTGCTGAAGTAAGGGTTAGGTAATTGAGTTTATAATTAATTAGCCATAACCCTCATCAGATAAAGCAGTTGTGAGGAATTTTTTTTTTTTTTTTATCTCCTTTCTCTCCCCAGGGCCTGCCCTTCTTTGTCCTTGCACTGACAGCCAGCACTTATCTCGGGGCCGTTGCAGCCCGTGCGGGCAGTCCTCCACACCCCCCCCCCACCCCCGGCCAGGGCCCAGGGGTGGTCAGCCGGCTCCGCTTTGTGCTGGGAGGCCGGCAATCAGTCCAGCTGTCCGGGCCATGATGAATTAGCGGTGGGAGTGAACACAGAGGTGGACCCCAGATCAGCCTGATAGCTCCCAGGCCGCTTCTGTGTGTCCCAGCTTCAGCGCGACTCTGATAGACCCTTGACATCTACCAACAAAGAGATTGTGAAGGTAAAGGTGGGGAGATGGATCGTGCCTCTGAAAAGTTGGGCAACTTACAAAAGACTCCTTAATTTCAATAGCTGGGCAGTTCACTCCACAAAGGAGGGAAATCAATGAGCGTTTCCACTCTTTCCTTGAGGACCTTTCTTCTTCATTTCTCTCTCCATTTACTGGAGCTCTCTGCATGTTCAGAGAACAAGCAATAAATAGTACACATGTAGGCATTAGAGTCCAAGAGTGTGTCAAAGAATCTGCCTTTCTTTACAGACCGTGTGGCAGCGGGGGGCTTCCCCTTCTCTGTTGATAGAGGCACATTAAGGGAGGAATTTTTTAAGGTCCAAGGTTGTGCTTTTCTTACTGCTTCCGATAGTAAATCAGAAAAACCCTGGACTTGTGATGTCAACTTCCTTGTGGTGTTAGTTGTTTCTCATTAACCCCAAAGCAGGTACAGATAAACCTCTCAGTCCCCCAGGGATGTGGCCCAGCTAAGGATGTGCTTGCTTTTCCATCTCCAGTCGCTGCCTGTTGTAGACAGTCTGGGACACGATTTTGTTTTTCTTTGTTTGCCAGAGTAGGTATCGCTTCCCAAAACCCTCTGGTAATTGTCTGAGGACTCAAAAAGCCAGAATGTTTTTCCAGACCGTGTGACTGAACCATGATTTTGAATGTTAATGAAAATTTAATCAGACCGAATATATTATTCAGCCTCATTTAGGGAGTAAAATATGATAAGTGCGTTTACAAGTGCTGAAATTTGTAGAACAAATGAGTTCATTTTTGTGGGGAACAAAGTGAGAAATCCACAGGCTGCTGTATTTTGAGATGGGAGAGAAGGATGGTTGTTTGTTTTGGGTTCTGCTAGAAATAAATGTCGACTGCTCTCAGAGTTAAGTTGGGAAACAACATTAGTAGCAAAAATGCCGAAGTAAAGGCCCATGATCTTTGTCACCTTCCAGTACAGAAACGCCAGATGCTGTCATTGGGCTGCACCTGATGACTCCAGGTTTGTTTGTTTTTTAATGAAGCAAGTATGGTAAATATGCCAGTTCTGGGCTTTCTTTGGGGGAAGGAAAAGGAATTAGGTGCATAGATTCACAGGATGATTAAGAACAAGATGTAGAATCCAAGTTACACATCTGACAAAAGTGGACCCGCCCTGTGGAGCAGACGCCCCACCCACCCAGCCGCCCCTTACCTTCCAGACTTCCTGGGGTCTCTTCCAACCCCAGAACAAAGCCCATGGAAACCCCTGTGAGCCTATGATCAAGCTTTGGCAACTTCTGTCACAGCTGAGCTAATTTAGGTCCAGTACTTGATCGAGATCAACAGATATAGAATATTGCACAGAAAAGACCATGTTTCTTCTCTGCGTCCAGCTGAACCATACATCATGGTTGGCAAACCACGTGGCCCAGGGCACAGAGAGTGCATCTTCCTCTTTTTTTCCCCATCCCCTTGGGTAGGACCTGAGGTCCCTCCCTTAAGTGGCATCAGCCAGGCCACCCTGTCGCAGGTTTATTTCCCAGATGACTATCATGCCCTTCTTCAGAGAGGCAGAGCCAACTGGTTCCTCTGGAATTGCACGGCAGCTACATCAGCTGACTCTCCAACCACTGACTGAGATGTGGTCGGTCATAGCCATATACAAACTCCGTGATGGGGAGTCAGCTCACAGCCTAGACGTGGTGGGAACAAAAGGCTGTGAGTCCAGGCCAGCCTGGTGCCTGGTACCTCTACTTTCACCCATCAGTGCCATAATTTGGGGAGTTTTCTTAGCCTGTCTAAGCTTTACTTGCATCATCTATTGAGCTGTGGGCTGTCACCGTGAGTGAAGTTTCAAAAATGGCTAGGACTTCCCTGTTGGCGCAGTGGGTAAAAATCCGCCTGCCAATGCAAAGGACACAGGTTCAATCCCTAGTCGGGAAAGATCCCACATGCCTCCGAGCAGCTAAGCCCATGTGCCACAATTACCGAGCACTTGCTCTAGAGTGAGCTGCAACTACTGACGCCCGCTCACCTAGAGCCTGTGCTCCACAACAAGAGAAGACACTGCAGTGAGAAGCCCACTCAGCTCAATGGAGAGTAGCCCCGACTCCCCTCAACTAGAGAAAGCCCGAGCAAAAGCAATGAAGACCCAGTGCAACCAAAAATAAAAAAATTAAATAAAGCCCATTTCCTGTGGTCTTTAGGATAAAATGTAATTTTAAAAAAAGGTTAATCTCCCGCTCCCCACACCACCACCCTCCACCCCCACTTTACTTTTTATTTTTTTTATGTAGAAGTTATTGGAGCAAGTTATGAGAGACAGTTCTTTAGCCTTGGTTTTGAAGCCCATGTCCTGGGGAGTTTCGATCCCCACAAGTTTAGCTCACTTCTGCAGCTAGAGCCCAGGACGTGGGTCGGCTCTTGCGGTGTGACCTGCATCCCAAGAGGATGCTTCAGAGGGAGAGCTTTCAGTTTTTTTCTCTCTGTTACTTCTGAAACCTCAACATCATTTAATTTAAACTGGGATGACTAATGGATCCTTGCCTGGTTTTGTGCAAGTAAAGCAAAGCAGAAAAGGTTTAAAGGAAGACCAGATGAAGGCCTTCCTTTGTGATGTTCAACTGGCCACCGTTCTCAGGCGTCCCACGTGGATCCTGGCCTTGCTGATGCATGGGCTGCTGTTGCACGTGTCAGGCTTGGGATGGAAGAGAAGGGCAGGTCTGGTCAGCAGGTGACAGGAAATGATGATATGGCTGGACCAGGGGATTCGTGGTAGTGTGGCAGGCATTTCAGACTAATTAGTATATTTATTCAAAAGAAAATGTCACCTAAAATCCTAAATTCTCTTTGCTCTCCTCTATTTAAACATGTTTTCATTCTGTTCATGGGGTTCTCAAGGCTCAAGATCAAATTGCCAACATCCGTTGGATCATAGAAAAAGTAGGAGAGTTCCAAAAAAACATCTACTTCTGGTTTATTGACTACATCAAAGCCTTTGATGGTGTGGATCACAATGAACTATGGAAAATTCTTCAAGAGATGGGAATACCAGACCACCTTACTTACCTCCTGAGAAATCTGTATGCAGGTCAAGAAGCAACAGTTAGAGCCGGACATGGAACAATGGACTGTTGCCAAATTGGGAAAGGAGTATGTCAAGGCTGTCCATTGTCACCCTGCTTATTTAACTTACATGCAAAGTACATCGTGTGAAATGCCAGGCTAGATGAAGCATAAACTGGAATCAAGATTGCTGGGAGAAATATCAATAATCTCAGATATACAGATGACACCACCTTTATGGCAGAAAGTGAAGAAAAACTAAAGAGCCTCTTGATGAAAGTGCAAGAGAAGAGTGAAAAGCTGGCTTAAAACTCAACATTCAAAAAACGAAGGTCATGGCAACCCGTCCCATCACTTCATGGCCAATAGATGGGGAAACAATGGAAACAGAGACTTGATTTTCTTGGGCTCCAGAATCACTGCAGATAGTGACTGCAGCCATGAAATTAAAAGACACTCCTGGAAGAAAAGTTATGACCAACCTAGATAGCATATTAAAAGGTAGACACATTACTTTGCTGACAAAGGTCCATGTAGTCAAACCTATGGTTTTTCCAGTAGCTGTGTGTGGATGTGAGAGTTGGACTATAAAGAAAGCTGAGCACCAAAGAACTGATGCTTTTGAACTGTGGTGTTGGAGAAGACTCTTGAGAGTCCCTGGAACTGCAAGGAGATCAAACCAGTCAATCTTAAAGGAAATCAGTCCTGAATATTCATTGGAAGGACTGATACGGAAGCTGAAACGCCAATACTTTGGCCACGTGATGCGAAGAACTGGCTCATTGGAAAAGACCCTGATCCTGGGAAAGACTTCAGGTGGGAAGAGAAGGGGACGACAGAGGATGAGATGGTTGGATGGCATCACTGACTCGATGGACGTGAGTTTGAACAAGCTCCAGGAATTGATGATGGACAGGGAGGCCTGACGTGCTGCAGTCCATGGGGTTGCAAAGAGTCGGACATGACTGAGTGACTGAACTGAACTGATTTAAACATCATCAATCTTTTCTCGACTTGGTTATTAAGTCAGTTACAGATTGAGTTCAAACCTAATTCCAGACTTATTTTATCTTAGTTGTAAAAGCTGAGTTACACTGAATTAAAAATGAAGTGATTGCAGGTTTAAATGTAAGTAAAATGTCTTCCTTCCCTTTAGACTCCTTCCTAAACTTCAGGTGTTTGTAGTGCTCGGTCGCCAAATTGTGTCCAACTTTTTGCGAGCCCATGGACTGTAGCCTGCCAGGCTCTTCTATCCATGGAATTCTCCAATAGGTTGTCATTTCCTTCTCTGGGGGATCTTCCTGATCCAGGGATCAAACCTGAGTCCCTGGCATTGGCAGGTGGATTTTTTTACCACTGAGCCACCTGGCTGCTGTCCATACACATTGACTCAGACCTCTTTCTCTTGACTACATGATGCTGGGAAACCAGGAGGCCTATTGGTGCCTGAAGAACTAGACACCCAGGAAGGGAGGAGGCGTCCTTGATCATGCTGCAGAGACATGGGCTTCTTTCCCTTGGTGGGGAGAGTAGGGGATATCTCTGGAGGCACAGAGGCTGCTGCATTCCTGGAAGGCCAGTCTTATCTCGCAAGTACTGACAATATTTCTAATGTGCATATTAATCTAGCATCCCTGGGGCTGTGGCTCCTTCCCTGAGGTTTGTCCCCGTCCTTGGTGGCTCACCTAGAATGGTCTGGGGGCTGCATGTGAGAAAGTGCACCTCGCCTGGCGCCAGCAAGGAGACAAGGACAGCCCCAAACTGTGGCACTGGGAGGCATCTCCTGGCCCTGCCCTCTTTGAGTTCAGGCTCTGTGTGTTCTCCTGCTCTGTGTGCTGAAACCCGGGACTTCCTGTCGTCTCCATGTCTAAGCTAGCAGTAGTGTAGAAAGAAGGCCCCCAGATGGTGCTCACATGGACACCTTCCTGTCCAATTCTGACCCTGCCCGCATGGTTTCGGGACATAGTGTGCACTGACAAGGCAGTGACCTTGACCCAGGACACGTGTTGGCCCTGTGTACACAGGCTGAAATGAAAACGGGGACTGATGCAGGAGAACCACCAATAAATGTCCCTGCCAGGGTTGCCATTAAATTTCAGCGCTTCTCATAGATGTGGAGTCTAAAGAAACAAAACAAAAAAACCAGACTCCCACAAAAGGAAATCAGATTTGTGGTTTCCAGAGAAAGGGGGACAAGGAGTTGGAGGAAGGTGGTCAAAAGGTAAAAACTTCCAGTTAATACATTAAGAAGATAAGTAAGTGCCAGTACCATAGTGTCTCGATGACTGTAACTTTGTGATATAGTCTGCAATCGGGAAGGTTGATTCCTCCAGTTCCAATTTTCTTTCTCAAGATTGCTTTATATCAGACTCTTGTGTTTCCATACAAATTGTTTAAAAAAATTGTTCTGGTTCTGTGAAGAATGCCACTGGTAACTTGGTAGGGATTGCATTGAATCTATAGATTGCATTTGGTAGTATAGTCATTTTCACAATATTGCTTCTTCCAATTCAAGAACATGATATATCTCTCCATCTGTGTCATCTTTGATTTCTTTCATCAGTATCTCATAGTTTTCTGCATACAGGTCTTTTATCTCTTTAGGTAGGTTTATGGCTGGGTATTTTATTCTTTTTGTTGCAATGGTGAATGAGATTACTTCCTTAATTTCTCTTTCTGATTTTTCATTGTTAGTGTATAGGAATGCAAGGGATTTCTGTGTGTTAATTTTGTATCTAGTGACTTGACTAAATTCATTGATTAGCTCTAGAAATAGTACTTGTGAACCTATTTGCAAGGAAGGAATGGAGAGAGACATGGAGAATGGACTTGTGAGCAGAGCTAGGGAAGGAGAGGGTGGGACGAATTGAGAAAGTAGCATTGCCATATACACACTATCGAGTGTGAGACAGACAGCTAATGGGAAGCTGCTGGGTAACACGGGAGCCCCACCCGGCGCTGTGTGGTGACCTGGAGGGGTGGGCGGGGCTTAGCAGGGGAGGGAGGCTCGAGAGGAAGGGGGCATATATGTGACTGATTTGAGTTGTGCAGCAGGAACCAACACATCACTGCAAAACAATGTTCCTCCAATTGCATAAGTGCCAGCGATGAGACGGACAGTGTGATGGCTGTAGGCAGCACTGCTCTGCGGTGTGTAGGCAAGTTGCTAAGAGAGTGCGTCCTGAGAGTGCTCATCACAAAGAAAAGCTCCCTGCCCCTTCCTCTCTTTTCCTCTTCCTTTTCTTTTTGCTGTATGTTTATGAGAGAGGAATGTTAGCTGAACCTTTCGTGGGAATCATTTCACAGCATTTGTAAATTAACCGTAGTGCTATATGCTTTAAACCTGTGCAGTGATGCGTGTCAGTTATTTCTCAGTAAAACCAGAAGAAAAGCTACTGCAGACAGCACTGGCTGCTTGAGGCTGAAGCCCAAAGACCCCTTGTCAGTAAGGGGTCAGCTTGTGCCGGGTGGTGTCTGCGCCACTTGCTTCCTGTGGTGGAGTCCGGATGGCGTAGTCCGGCGTTCAAGGACACTGCTGTAGACACGTGTAAAGACGTGCAACCTAACCCCACCCTCGTTACTGGTCCCAGAGTTGTTTGTGTGGGAACAAGCGTTCCATGTGGACTTGCGTGTTGGAGCCCACCCGCGTTCCGCCCCAGCAGTCCATAGCTCGGGGGAGAGGCTAGGCTTGCCCCGGGGTTGATGCTCATGGTCATCTTCCTTGAGGTCCCACCCCTCTCCTGTCCCTGACCCTTCTGGGCTGCTCAAAACATGTCCGTTGAGGAACATACCACTCTGGTTGTGGCCATAACTTTTAAAACAGAAACTGCAAAAGTGGATGCCCATGAAATCATGGCTTGCTTGTCACACCCATGTGGTTCTTCTCTTCGCGTGTGTCCCCTGCGTGTGTGACAGAGGAGCCCCTCTGAGCCAGCAGGCCAGCTTCGTATTTGCTGTCAAGCAAATACACGGTCAGTTGCTGTAAGGAAAGACTGATAGAAGCACGTTCTGTGTATCCCTGTAACTGATTTCCAAGAATTCAATGTAAAAGTCTCTTGCGAGTTCACTGGGTACAAAGAAAGCACTGAAGGACCCAGAGGTCTGCTGAAGTTCATCCTAAAATATCCCTTTTGATCTGTGCTGCATGTTTTAAGTGTTCGAATGTTCTAGGTGAGCATGGCTACTTCCCACAAGGCTGCCTTGGTGATCTCAGGGAATTTTTGTTTTTTTTTCTGGCAGAGGACTGGGTAATTGACGCCATGATTGTACATCATTTAATTTAGTATTGCCATTTGGAGGAAATGGTTATCTTAATTGTGAAAACCTTCAACTTTGTATAAATTCAAATGGAACACAATTCTGATGCTATAGCAGTCTTCAAATTCCACCATCACTGTAACTACAGAAAGGAAACTGAGGCTGGGCACATAACATTATAAATCATTTAATTTTTCTTTAGTTGATAAATTAATATTCACGACTCCACATTTTATCCAAGGTTTTGGAAACATTAGTTAAAACATGAAAAAATAACACTGTAGCATATAAACACAACATCTTTAGGGAAATATATTTATTAAACTTCTTAGCTGCAAGATTCTGGAGCACTTTTTACTGATTAAGATAATTTCTCCTTCTAAAAGATAAGGCTTAGTGTTTTGTTTTGTTTTTTTAAAGACACTGAACCTTCAAGTTGGAAAACTGACAGGCAGAACATATATATCTACTTGAATTTGTTTAAAATGTATCAATTTAGAGGGAATTATTTTTAAACTGTATAAAATTAAGAAGGCAGATGGCTTAAGTAGTTAGGATGACTCTTATCCAGAGATGATAAAAAGTAATGAATATGAATTATTTCGCTGTGAATTATATTTTGTGCGCACCGTGATCCGTACTCCTGACTTGCTGTGTACGTCCCCTTTGTCAAAAGTTATAACGTATCCGTCTACCATGAAAGGTCCCTATAATGTGAAGGTGGCTTCCTTCCATGCCTGTGAAATTGATGAGCTGATGAGCTGAGAGAGACTCCCTCATATTTTAATGCCAGCCATACCAGTCCTCACCCCCAAAGAGCTGGGGCATCAACATCGATGGTAGCAAGGAATCTTTGCTGCTGTAATTGACAAATAATACCCCTCATAAATACTGCCAGTCTTTTCAATTAGTTTTCATCTAAAATTCGGGCTACAAAATGATGGCCTGTCAACTGACAATAAATGGCAAAAATTAATAAATTGTCTTCTAAATAGAATGGACACTTAAGAAAAATTGGGCAGCCAATTTAGCACAGCATGAAGCGAGGGGAACCTTTTGTACTGATGCCCGGCACTAATGTCGTCCCCGTCTTTATTAATGGTCCTCAGCGGCTGCTGACAGTTTTGTTGCTACTGGCAACTTTCTTCATTAAAATTAAAGCCAGCATCAGATTCCATTAGCCCGTACTCTGGGCACCTTGCATTTTCTTATACATATTGTTTCTTTTATTAACTCCCTCTCCACCCATGAGAAGTTTTCAAAGAATTTAGACGGGAGGAAATATTTGCCGAGGCCAGAGAACCGTTCTGGTGTCCTTAGGGAGAGATGGCTGTTACTTGCCATGCTAGAGTCAGCTTCCTAAAACCTACGAGCATCTCTTTATTTTGTCCCTTCCCTTTAAGCAGCACGAGAGCCTGTTTCATCTCCATAAGTGTGTGTGCTCTTGCCTGCCAGCTTTCAGACAAATGGCCAAGTGGCATCAGGCCTTCAACTTCCTCATCCCCGCGACTCCCACCCCCCCCCCCCCCCCCCCCCCCCGCCCAGCAGTTTTTGTTTGTTTGTTTGTTTTGTTTTTTAAGTTCCGGCTTTCCCTTTCTAACTTATCATTCCCAGCTGACTGTACCTGGGAACAATAGTAGCTTGATGCTCGGAGGGACTTGAATTCACCAGGAATGCCTTAGAGTTATTTTCCCTGAAGGCATTACTTTTATCTGTAGAACAAATTTCAACCTTTGAAGGAAGAAAAAAAAAAAAAAGCTTTGCTGAGCAAGTTCTGAACTATTGTCTGGAGATCGGCTCTGTGCCCCTCACAGCACCATTCACGGTTCAAAGACCGAAATGCCTCAGCCCGGGCTCCGAGCCTCTTTCCGCAGCAAGAAGTGACGAACAGCTAGGGATCCAGGGCAGCTCGGGTCCTGCCGGGGACCTCTGTGTCCACCCTGCAGCAAGGGCTGTGTGGGCGCTGTGAGTGCCCCTCGAGGGGAGTCAGGCTGAGATCAACGGCCGCATGGCTCCTGCCCCTCCCAAAACAATTCCTTAACTGCTTTCTTATGCCCTTAGTTTGGGGCTAAACCTTCCTCTCCGTTGTTTTTCTTCTTTTCCTTCTTTCAACTCGATTTTACACGGAAAGAAACCCAGACACTTGTGAAAACAATAAAAGGCACCAAAGGAAAAGACATTTATCAGAAGAGCTACTTGGAAAAATTTATCTCTGAGCATCCTGGCAGTCGAGGCGAAAAGGAGAATACGGTACTCTGTTCTGTGGGGAGTTGTTACGTGAGCACCCGCCATTTCCTACAAACCCCGTAACCAACCTGAAGTCATGAGTTACCGTTCTCTTGTTTTCTCAAGGGGCAGTTTATGGATTCAGTATACGAATGAGCCTTTTCTCACCACTTAGATTTCCAGTCACCACTGTCTCACCCTACCTTCTACTTTCACATCATAGATAGGTACGAACAGTATCTAGGATAGTATTAAACCAAAGAGAAGCCAACCCGGGAAACATCCTGTCTTAGTCTCAACTTTGGGTTGGTTTTTTTTTAACATAAAAGTGACCAGAGATTGCAAGCAATTTATAATTAAAGGTTGTATGGCTTTTTGCTTTGCAGAGAATTGTTGCAGCCTATTTTTTTCTAATAAGTATTTCTGACGTAATAGTGAAGTGAATCAGTCAGATCATTGCAAGAAGGCTCTGCTCTGCAGTCTTCTCTGAGTAATCTTAAATAGTTAAACGAAGAGCAACATGTCAAATAGTGTTTCAGTTAGTTGGCATTAAAAAAAAAGCATTGATAAGCTAAAATCTAAATGTGCAATTATTTAATATTGAAGGGCCCATAAAGGAACAGGACGAGATCTCTGTACATGTGTACAGCCCTCTGAGCCCCAGTGGGCTCTTCCCACTGTAGGCTCCCCCTCCCCAATATCTGAGCCCAGCAAAGAAACAGTTGTTACTTGATGATTGAACCCACTAATATGTTACAGTAAATGGGGCATGAAATACAATACTTTGTATATAGTATAGACTAAGTGTTTCTTGTATTGGAACAACAAGACCATTTTTAACTTGCTGACACAATGTTTGCAGTGTTTCATCATTAAATTGTCCTGATTAACAATCAGCTGCTAGAATGAAACCCTTGGAGTCATTTTTTTCCTAATGTGATGCCTCAGAGGATTGGTTGAGCATCACTTCGTCCTCCCTTGTACCTCAAATTTTGATATTTGAGGCCTATGGAGTGAAGCAAGGTATAGTCTTTTTTGATAGGATACATCATTCAAGCACTTGGTCTCAGTGTTCTCGTCATTAGTTCAACAAGCATTTTTGTTTTTTTTTAATTTGTGTATTTGTTGACTGGTTGAATCTTAGTTGTGTCGTGTGGGATCTTTGCGGCTCATGACTCTGTGGTTGTGGCGCACGGGCTTAGTTGCTCTGCAGCCTGGGAGCAACTTAGTGGGATCTTAGTTCCCCGACCAGGGATCGAACCCAAATCCCCTGCATTGCAAGGGGATTCTTCACTGCTGGACTCCCAGGAAAGTCCCAGGTACAGTCTTATTTTTTATGTGGATGTTTCCTGAAGCACATTTTTTTTGACAGCTGCTGAGAATATTATCCAGAATTTCTGTATTAGTAAGGTGTGGTGGTCGTCACTGATTTTACTCCATATTTAGAGCACACATCTCTCCGTCTCCGTTACACCCACCGAGTCGGGGCAGAGGAGACGTCAGGAGAGGATGCTTGGTGAAAAAGAAGCATATGCAAGTCACCCCACCATCACCTCTGGCACCCCTACGCACTGTGTGTACTTGGCAGAGTAGCCCCTGCTTGCCATTTTGGGGTGCACAAGCTGGGCACTCTCTTCCCTCTCTTTGGTTCCGGGTACCTTCAGACAGATGCTGTCTGTGAAAAGACCCACTGGTGACCCTGGTGGGCACGCCAGTTCCTGCTCACCAAGGGAGTGATCCTAGGGATGACCCTTGACCTTCTGTATATGGATTCACATTTGTAAGCACATGTATCCATTTGATCCCAGTTTTCAGCAACTTGACCTTTCCTCAGCTGAAACTGATGGGAAGACACTGGAATCTGTAGAAGTCACACCTGACATCTTAGATGTGAGACCACAGGACCATCTGGGAGGAGGAGAACCATCTTGCACCTTGTCCCCAGGGGGTCTGGGGGGTCCTGGGTATCTTTTCTTGAACTCACTCATTTAGACAAAGACTGAGAGCAGGGGTGCCCCCTTCAACCAGGCACCTTGTAAGGAGCACCGGGGCAGTTGACCATCTGAAATGAAACCTCACCACAAGCTTATTTAGGCCATGAGGGACCCTACTGTCCCGGGCGTTTAGTGATAATGTTGAGTGCACACCCAGCCCCAGGACATGGCGATGACTAGATTTGTTTTGTTTTTCCAGAAACACGGTCCATCTGCCTCTGTCTCTCTCTTTTACTATCTAGTCAGTTCACAATATTGTTCAGTGTCCAAGAAATTGTTGTTGTTTAGTCACTAAGTGAAAGTGAAAGTCACTCAGTCATGTCCAACCCTTGTGACCCCATGGTCTGTAACCCACCAGGTTCCTCTGTCCATGGGACTCTCCAGGCAAAAATAGTGAAAGTGAAAGTCACTCTGTCGTGTCCAACTCTTTGCAACCCCATGGACTATACAGTCCATGAAATTCTCTAGGCCAGAATACTGGAGTTGGTAGCCATTCCCTTCTCCAGGGAATCTTCCCAACCCAGGGATCAAACCTAGGTCTCCCACATTGCAGGTGGATTCTTTACCAGCTCAGCCACCAGGGAAACCCAAGAATAATGGAGTGGGTAGCCTAGCCCTTCTCCAGCGGATCTTCCCGACCCAGGAATAGAACCCAGGTGTCCTGCCTTGCAGGCAGATTCTTTACCAACAGAGCCACAACGGAAGCCCTTCCAAGAAATTAAATAATACTAGTTATGGTTTCGACTCATCTCACATGCTAGTAAAGTAATGCTCAAAATTCTCCAAGCCAGGCTTCAGCAATACGTGAACCGTGAACTCCCTGATGTTCAAGCTGGTTTTAGAAAAGGCAGAGGAACCACAGATCAAATTGCCAACATCCGCTGGATCATGGAAAAAGCAAGAGAGTTCCAGGAAAACATCTATTTCTGCTTTATTGACTATGCCAAAGCCTCTGACTGACTGTGTGGATCACAATAAACTGTCGAAAATTCTCAAAGAGATGGGAATACCAGACCACCTGACCTGCCTCTTGAGAAACCTATATGCAGGTCAGGAAGCAACAGTTAGAACTGGACATGGAACAACAGACTGGTTCCAAATGGGAAAAGGAGTACGTCAAGGCTGTATACTGTCACCCTGCTTATTTAACTTATATGCAGAGTACATCATGAGAAACGCTGGGCTGGAAGAAACACAAGCTGGAATCAAGATTGCCAGGAGAAATATCAATAACCTCAGATATGCAGATGACACCACCCTTATGGCAGAGAGTGAAGAGGAGCTAAAAAGCCTCTTGATGAAAGTGAAAGAGGAGAATGAAAAAGTTGGCTTAAAGCTCAACATTCAGAAAACGAAGATCATGACATCTGGTCCCATCACTTCATGAGAAATAGATGTGGAAACAGTGGAAACAGTGTCAGACTTAATTTTTTTGGGCTCCAAAATCACTGAAGGTGGTGACTGCAGCCATGAAATTAAAAGACACTTACTCCTTGGAAGGAAAGTTATGACCAACCTAGATAGCATATTCAAAAGCAGACATTACTTTGTCAACAAAGGTCCGTCTAGTCAAGGCTGTGGTTTTTCCTGTGGTCATGTATGGATGTGAGAGTTGGACTGTGAAGAAGGCTGAGCACCAAAGAATTGATGCTTTTGAAGTGTGATGTTGGAGAAGACTCTTGAGAGTCCCTTGGACTGCAAGGAGATCCAACCGGGCCATTCTAAAGATCAGCCCTGGGTGTTCTTTGGAAGGAATGATGCTAAACTCCAGTACTTTGGCCACCTCATGAGAAGAGTTGACTTATTGGAAAAGACTCTGATGCTAGGATGGATTGGGGGCAGGAGGAAAAGGAGACGACTGAGGATGAGATGGCTGGATGGCATCACCGACTCGATTGTCAAGAGTTTGAGTGAACTCCAGGAGTTGGTGATGGACAGGGAGGCCTGGCGTGCTGCAATTCATGGGGTCGCAAAGAGTTGGACACAACTGAGCAACTGAACTGAACGGTTTCTAATCATCACCATCATCATTGGGATTATAGATAGTCGTGGAAGGAAATATTTGTGCTGCCATAAAAAGATTGCCTGTGGAATGTTTCTGGAGACCGGGACTCAGCAGTACCAGGGACTGGCTAGCCATGGATTCCCATTCTGTGCTGGTTCTCACCCACAGTGGAGGCTGCCTGGAGCACGGCATACAGAGCTGGAGGCTCGCCCCCTACGGCTGCTGTAGAGGGCAGCACAGTGGGAGCCCGCCCACCACATGGGTGCTGCCCCTGGTTCAAGTCTTGGCTTAACATCGAAACATGGCTATTTGCACAAGCTTTCTTCTTTTCTTAACCAAGAACCAAGTGAGTAATCCCTCCCTCCTTTGATTTCTCTGATAGAAACTCGTGTCCATGTTCGAATTACTGAGTTAGAAGAAAGCAGAGGGGCAGGCCCTGAGGGCTGTTTCTCTCTATACCTCCCTGTATCCAAAGTAGCAGTTTACACTTATGGTCTGTACAGCAAGGTTGTGTGTACTGAGTTGCTGCCTGACGGGATCCTTTATGAGCCTACCATTTCTAGTCTGTCTGTATAGTCAAAGCTATGGTTTTTCCAGTGTTCGCATACAGATGTGAGAGTTGGAGTATAACGAAGGCTGAGTGGTGAAGAATTGATGCTTTCGAACTGTGGTGCTAGAAAAGACTCTTAAGAGTCCCTTGGACAACACAGAGATCAACTAGTCAATCCTAAAGGAAATCAACCTGAATATTTATAGGAAGAGCTGAAGCTGAAGCTCCAATACTTTGGCCACCTCATGTGAAGAGCTGACTCATTGGAAAAGACCCTGATGCTGGGAAAGATTGAGGGCAGGGGGAGAAGAGGATGACAGAGGATGAGATGATTGGATGGCATCACCGACTCCATGGACGTGAGGTTGAGCAAGCTCCGGGAGTTGGTGATGGACAGGGAGGCCTGGCGTGCTGCAGTCCATGGGGTCGCAAAGAGCTGACACAACTGAGCGGCTGAACAGCAACAACATTTCTAATCAAGTTCGCAGTGCAGAGCAGGCACACGGTTACCATGATGGGATCAGAGCCCTGCAAACAGGTGAATGCAGGTCTGGGGTTCACTCCTCACTGGTCATATTCAATTATTGACCTTATTCAATTATTTAATCTTCATGAAACGTTTTACCGTCCATGGTGATGGTGATATCGTACAGTTATGCGTTCACATGTTCAACAAGCATTTCTTGAACGTTTGTTGTGTGCCAGGTTATAGGAAACAGCAATGAGCAGAGAAAAATGGTCCCTCCCCTGGTGAAGCTGGAGCCCATCAGGGAGGATCAGATGTGGTCTGGGCCGGCAGCACCATCAGATAGAACGTGAGCTATATAATCACATCCTGCTTTTGGTATTCACATTAGGAAGAGTTTTTTAAAAAGTGAAGTTAAATGTAAGAATACGTTTTGTTTGACTGAGCCTGTCCCAGATAACCTATATAGAGTCATCCTCTTTTACTGCTGAGCTCCCCGAACCTGGCATGTGGTTCACACCTACAGCCCATCTCAGAACTGACCACAGGTGGGGTCCTGGCTTGTCACTCGGGCCTCACGGTGGCCCTACTGGGCAAAGCAGGTCCAGAGCTGGGGGTACTTAAGCTGAGGAGGGGGAGGAGGCAGCGTGAGGAGGGGTGTCTTCTGGACCCGGGAGCCGCTGAGGCTCTGCAGAGGGGAGGTTGCCTTGCTTGGCGACAGCCCTCACCAGTTTAGCAGCACTGCTGGAGGAAGCCTGGTGTAGGTGTGATGAGGAGCTCTGGCCTGAATAGGGTCTCCCAGGGACCCTGGAGAGAGCTGTCCACAGCTGTGGGTGAGGTCTTCTAGGGCAAGGCTTAGAGAGAAACCAGCTCTGGGCAGAGGCAGTGTCCGGCAAGGAATTGGTAGACGGGTAGGACAGAAGCAAGAACAAAGTGTGTCCCAGGGAAAAGACATTGAGAAGTGTTTGTCTGGAGAGAAGAGACACATCTCCCTGCAGAAGACGAATACATGCTTGTTCAGCCACTAAGTCGTGTCCGACTCTCTGAGACCCCATGGGCTGCAGCATGCCAGGTTCCTCTGTCCTTCACTGTCTCCTGGAGTTTCCTCAGATTCATGTGCATTGAGTCAGTGATGTCCTCCAACCATCTCATCCTCTTTCACCCCCTTCTCTTTTTGCCTTCATCTTCCCAGCATGAAGGTCTTTTCCAGTGGTTTGACTCTTCGCATCAGGTGGCCGAAGTACTGGAGCTTCAGCTTCAATATCAGTCCTTCCAGTGAATGTTCAGGGTTGATTTCCTTTAGGATTGGCTGGTTTAATCTCCTTGCAGTCCAAGGAGCTCTCAAGAGTCTTCTCCAGCACCCCGATTGGAAAGCATCAGTTCTTCAGTACTTTTCCTTCTTTCTTGTCCAACTCTCTCATCCGTACATGACTACCGGAAAAACCACAGCTTTGGCTATACAGAGTCAATGTGAATGTGAAACCTACTCAGCTCACCTGATGTCTCACACTCTATTTCCACGCCCCCCTCACACCCCAATCCCATGCACACCAACAAACAGTTGCCCTGGGGGGTATAGTATCAGTGCTGGTGACTGGGTTTAGGGATCACTTGCTTGAATAAAGAGGCAGCCGCAGGTTTTTTTATTTCTTATACAGAATTCCCCTTGCCACGTCTGTCACCGTAGTATTTTCAGCAGTGCCCACCATCTGTCGCAAGGAGGGGTTCCTCCACCCCTGGCCTTGTGTCACCGGTCTGGACACTGGGGTGTCCTGGCTTCCAAGTCGGGAGACTGAATTCAGTGATTTTCTTTAGTGAAAAGAAGAAAAAAAAAAAAAACTTCACCTACTCAGAGCTGGCACAGTCCATCTCCAGCCTGTGGTTTTGTTTGTGGTTCTCGCCTCCTGGGGTGGTCTGGGTGGGACCAGCCCAGGATGGAGGATGGGACCAGCCCAGGATGGAGCGGTCCTGCTCGGTCACGCCCCCTCGGGGTGATGGAGCGGTCTGGCTCGGTCACCCACCCTCAGGGTGATGGAGCAGTCCTGCTCGGTCACGCACCCTTGGGGCCCCGGACAGTGGTCAGTGTACAGAGGGGCGGCCACAGAGGCGTCCCCTGGCTGAAGCTCTCATCACAGCTGCCGAAACCCTGGTGCCAGACGGAGGCAGAGTGAGAGGGAAGGAAAACAAGCCGATCAAGAGAGAACGTTAACTGGAAAAATCAAGAAGGGTCTGTGCATCCTGGTGGGAATAGGTTTTTTCTCCCTTTCTTTTATTTCGATGTGAGAGTTGTTTTTGGTTCTTGTTTTAAATTATTCCAATATATGATAGGCTCATTGTTGTTATTTTTTTCCTGCCCCTGTTAAAAGAATTCATTTGGTTCTTGCTGGGACTTCATATTCAGCCATAATTCAGCCATAATTCACCTGAAGTACACATCTCTTCAGCATTCCTCAGGTCAATGTGGTTTTTAAAAAAGGGGGTTGAAAAAAACCCAACAAACTTTTTTCCCTTCTCTATCATTGTTCTCCATCTTGTTATTCAGTTAACATGGAATTAAATTGGATTCTGTGTCCATCATTATTAAAATGTGAAGTGTGTCGGTCACAAGGCATCCATTCCGGGGCAGTTGGCTGAATAATTCTTTTCTTTATTATCCCAAATTACTGCTGAGCTCTGGAGAGGGGAGCAGTTTAGCCAATTATTGCCATTTGAGCTGGATTTGTGGGTGATTAGCTCCTGGTCGAATCCAGTCCCGGCCGGCGCTTTGAAGCCGCGCCGTGTGATTTTCTCAGCGGTGAGGTAGGAATCGGCGCGGCTAATGACAGGAAGGTCGTGCGGGTGAGCTGACCCGCGCGTGGTGCAGGCTCGGGCTTCGCAAATAGGGCATCCACAATAACAAGTGTGTCACTAACCCCGCCGTGCATAATCGGGGCTTTATAGGATTGCCGGAGATGCTGACAGCTCAATTAAAGTGGAACCCTTTGTACCCTACAACCTGGCAGAATGACAGAAATATTACTAACCAGAAAGGGGAGGGCATCACGGGGGGGCGGGGAAGCTGGTTAGAGATCCCCAATCCTCGCCTGGTCCCTTGGCCCCCTCCCCCACCTCCCGCCGCAGGCTAGAGCGGAGCCTCCCCCGTTTGTGGTTTAATAGAGCCTCTGGATGGGGTCTTGGAGGCAGATATCACTATTCCAAAAAATGAGCTCAGTTAGGATGGGCTTCCTGCTGTTTCTATGGAAACACTCTAAACTGGGTGTGAAGTTAAAATGGAGGAGTCAGGGCAAAGCTCGCAGCTCCTGGTCAAGTCAGTCCATCTCTTTTTACCAACACTGACATGCAAGCCTCACGTGTGTGAGTTTGCTAGAATCTTTTTGCATTTGAGGTGGATCTGGGGAAGCCAGTTAATTGAAGTTATTTTCTTGCATACAATGAATGGTTGTTACTGATTTTCTTCTTTTACTTGAGTATTTTCTACACCTGGAGCCATAGGCTGCTTTGACCCACAGTGTATGTAGTCTGATCATTTTTGTCACACTTGCTTTTTCCTTGTTAAACCTCTCAGGTGTGGGTCCCTCATCTTGATTGGATTGGATGGCGTTTTAATTGAGTGGTGGGGTTTTACACCCTCCCCGCCTTTTTATTTTTGGTTTCGGGGTTTTTGATGGATTG
Organism: Capra hircus; assembly: GCF_001704415.2. Lineage (NCBI taxonomy): Eukaryota > Metazoa > Chordata > Mammalia > Artiodactyla > Bovidae > Capra > Capra hircus. The sequence goes on along the minus strand of NC_030810.1, from coordinate 5,378,838 downwards.
CTTGGATATACGGAGACATTCTGGGTTTTTGGAGCTGTTTTATAAGTAGGAACATCTGTAAATTGGGGTGATTATGTAGGGCTAGCCTGTGCAAACTCAGAGAGACCTGGTTCCCCAGCATTCCCAGTCTGTTGGGGTATGCCGGATCTGAGGTGCCTCATAGACACCCAGGGAACACAGCCTGTTGGGAATAAAAAGTGAGCCTCCAGTGAGCTGGGATTTGAGAGCTGAAGATGCCGTCTGTCGTGGAGACCTGCAGGGCGTGTATGGTGAATCCAGGCTGTGCGCCTGCTGTGCTGGGTGCTGGAGGACTAGACCATTTCTCTTCGCTGCGGGAGCTCACAACCTGTCTGCCCACCACTGCACCATTCTTTCAAGGCTGCTGTGCCGCTGCAGAACCAAACTTGGGTCCGCTTGCCCACAGTAAAGCTACTCTGTGGACGCAGGGTTGTGGTGAAGGAAAGTAGGGTTTCCTGCAGGTGCCAAGCAAGGAGTCCAGGTAGCTAGTGCTCAGAAGACCCAAATTCACTGATGGCCTTCAGGGACAGGCTTTTAAAGTCAGGGTCTAGGAGGAGGGTTGTGGGGTGTGTGATCAGCCCGTGGACAGTCTTCTGATTGGTTGGTAATGAGGTAATCGGGACTCGGCATCATTAGCCTTCTGGCTGCAACCGGTCTGTGGTCTCCATGCTTGTGGGCAGCGTCCAGTTAACTTCTCCCACCCGGTGGGGGTTTTAGTATCCACCAACCCACTGAGAGGACGTAGTGCAGAATGCTGTTACCCGTGACCCCTGAGGAGGAGCTGGCGCTCCTTGACTTTGTTTAATGGCCAAAGTATTTGTTATTTTGTCTTGCTTGATTGTTTTCTATCTGCATTGCTTTTCTCTTCTCTGATTAAATGTATTTAAAACTTTCATTAAGGTTTTTCTACGGACGGTGGGCAGGCAGAGGACATGTGGTTGGGGGGCAGTGCATGGAGCATCATCCCGGGGAGGCCCCGATGGGTCCTGCTTTGTTCCAGTTCCATGGACTAGGGGGCTTAAGAAGAGTCATTCATTTTCTCACAGTCCTGAAGCCTGGAAATCCGAGGTCAAGGTAATGCCTTCCTTCTGAGGCCTCTCTCCCTGGTTTGTGGCTGGCCATTTTCTCCCCGTGTCTTCACACCAGTTTCATTCTGTGTGTGTCTGTGTCTGAATCTCCTCCCGTAAGGGCACCAGTCACACGAGGTTAGAGCCCATCCTAAAGGCCTCATTAACCACAGGCTCCTTAAATGCCCTGTCACCCAGAGCAGTCACGTTTGAGGTACTGGGCTTAGGACTTCAGCATCAAAATCAGGGAGGCTGTAATTCAGCCCAGAACAACCACTGTCTAAGGGACCAGGTGATGCTCGTTTCAGTAGAGGTTATGGAAGCCCAGAGCCCTGTTTACGTAAGTGTAATGGGGTCTTCCCCAGGAAGGGCAAGGAGTAAGGGGAGGATGCAAACTGGGAACTAAGTGGGGAAAAGCAGGCTGTGCCAATTTTAAGTTAAGTCAGTGGCTGCTGATGGCTTCTGTGTGGTTCCAGGGCCAGAGAGTGAGTGTTTTAGGCTTTGCAAGTCACATCATCTTTCCTGCAACTCCTGAGCCATACCATGCCATGTAAAGCAGCCACATGTAAGGACAGACATGACCACGTTCTGATGAAACTTTATTTACAGAAAAGAGGCAGAAGGTAGATTTGGCTCACAGGACTGACTTTGCCAGCCCCAGTCCTGCGGGAATCCCAGCGTGAACAGTCTCTGTAGGGTCCACTGGCCTTGAGATTCCTGTTGAAACAGAAACGAGCCCAAGGCTCAGGTTTTTACATCCAACTCTCCTGATGGGGAGTTCACAGCATCAGCTCGGTCCAGTGTGTAAGTGATGGGGGGATGTGAGCAGAGGAGGGTGCAGACGCCACCCCTGCAACAGACACTTCTGTGCATGAATTTCCACTCCTCTGGGTCCAGGCATGTTCCTCTAAAGTGTGTATTTGTTACCTGCAAGGGACAGCTTGGCATAATAAGAGCAGGAGCAGGATGGATGGAGAGTGAAGTTCTGTTCTGGAAAAGCAGGCTGTTGGGGAGACAAGCGGAGAGTGACACCAGACTGGGGGGGAGGGCTTCTGCAGGAGCCCCTGACCAGGCAGAAGAATGTCCCTGTCCCTCATATGATCATTTGATCCCTCTGCTTCCCCAGTTTCTAATAATGAAATGTATCTCTCAACCAAATGCGTTTTTCTAGTTTAAGTCCGCCAACCACAAGTAGTAGTTGTTCAGTCGCTCAGTCATGTCCAACTGTTTGCAGCCCCATGGACTGCAGCACGCCAGGCTTCCCTGTCCTTCACCATCTCCCGGAGCTTGCTCAAACCCATGTCCATTGAGTTGCTAATGCCACCCAAGAATCTCATCCTCTGTCGTCCCCTTCGCCTCTTGCCTTCAATCTTCCCCAGCATCAGGGTCTTTTCGAGTAAGTCAGCTCTGCACATCAGGTGGCCAAAGTATTGGAGCTTCAGCTTCAGCGTCAGTCCTTCCAGTGGTTTCCTTCAGGATTGATTGGTTTGATCCCCTGCTGTCTAAGGCACAAGTAGATAAGGTTAATACATTTTATGGGGAGGATCTTGATGAGAGTAAAAGTACTGAGTGAAAATGTGAGACTTAAGTGATCGGCGATCATACTCTTTGACTCTTGTAAAGATGCCAGCTTTCCTCTGTGATGTTTTAGAAATTCACAGAAACCTTGAACTGCTATCAGGAGAATCTACTCGAAAGTGCTAAGAACGGGAATTGTCATGACACTGAGGCACCCTTGACAGGTGTCCCTTACGGAACCGAAGAAGGATGCAAACGGCACTTCTTTTTTTAGAAGCAGCAATATGAAACATTTTTGAACTTGTATGGATGGATTCAAACCCTGGAAAAACTACCATCTTTTTAAACTTGATAATTAGGGAGCTATCACACCCCCTCTGGTGCAGCAGGATAATTCAATTTATATGACTGCTGAATCACACGCAGACTCTCCTTTGCTTTCAGTCAAATGCGTGTGTGGCCTCCAGTGGCTGTTAAAGCAGATGAGAAATGCTGCCTCTGAGCGAAGATCAGCGCTTCGTGGATATGTCTGTTGATGGTCTGATCTTTCCGTGGCTCAGCCTGCGGCGGGCTGGTCCTCCCTTGCCTCGTAGGACTTTGGCCGTTAAATGTTCTCCTGGTGTCGTGATGCTCTCTGGGCTGGCGGGCGCCAAGGCCACTGGTCCCCGCGACTCAAAACAAAGACTGATTTGCCTGCTTAAGACCCCCAGCCTCGAACGCAGTCAGTAAATCTTTGTTGGTAAATAATTGCTATCGAGCAGGGTTTTAATATAAATTTATGAGTGGTGTTTTATCACAGCTTGGGGCTGCAACGGGCACTGAGTGATGGATTTCAGACGCCACTTACATTCATTACATTAACTTTGTAAGTTATTTAAAGCTTGTACACTTAACATTGCTTTTGGCTTTCAATGACCTCTTGGGACCAGGCAGAGACTACACACGGCTAATAAAGAGATTGCAGCCGAAAAGATAATTCTACTCTTTGCTCCACAGTAGAAAACGGTCCTTGAGCCAAGGAAGCAAGTAATGCCTGCCTGGAGTCTGAGATTTTGGTTGTAGATCATTTAAAAAAAAAAAACAAAACAGCCTTTCTGGGGCATCAAAGAACAAAATGGTAACAATTAGATCAGCATTTGCCATTTCCAAGTAAGAGAAGAGGAATATTTGAAATGGGACAAAGCCCGTACATTTCTTGCTGTGCAGACAGGCCAAAGATGTTAAAGCTTTGCAGCTGGTCTGGAGGGTGAGATGATTGACAGGGAGGTGGCCTTGCGTCCAGTTTTGAGTACAGACTACTGCTCCTGGCTCTTATGCTGCAAGGGTGATCTACTGCCGGGGATTAACTCACATCAGAGCGGTTTAAAGCAGTAGCCATTTTCTTATTGCTCATGACTCTGTGCATCAGGAATCTGGAGCAGGGATGTTGGAGACAGCTCATCTCTGCCCACAAAATGCCTTCTAGGGCTGGGGTGTCCACGCTGATTCCCTTACTCGAATCTGGTGTCCCAGCAGACGTGGCTCCTGTGGCAGGGGGTGGATGCCCACTGGTCAGTGGCGATTGCCCCATAGATGAGACCTACATTCTCCCCTGTGTGGTTTCGGGGTCTTTGCCTCCTCACTGTCTCCCTAGCAATATGGTCCAACTTCTTTTACGGATGCTAGGGCTCCCAAGGGCATAAAAACAGGAGCTTGCTAGGCCTCCTTCAGGCTTTGGCCAGAATAATAGCATCACTTCTGGCACATTCTCTTGGTTAAATTGGGTCTGGGGTCCTGGGACGACACAATGAGCTGGGTTTTTGAGAGTCATCTTTGGAGACTGACTACTTCAGTCTTCCCTCGCACCTGCAAAATACCCTCACCCCGATGCACAGACTCTCATTCCATGTGGCATCAGGCTTCCAGCCAAGATTGTCGTCTAGGTCAGGCATGCATGTAGGTGAGGCTCCTGGGATAGAATCCTTCCCCTCTGAAGACCAGGCACTCGAGAGATAAGTTATGTTACACACATGCACACTCACACAGCACTGGCTCAGGGACGGGAGAACCGCAGCCGATCCCTTATTCACAAAAGTAGGAGAGGGACGGGACGCCTGAGGCTGTTTCTGGTCCCCAGCAGTTCTGAGCCCAGCCGGGCACCCAGTCTGCCCTGCTCTGGGCAAGGGGATGTTACTCTCCCGGGGGCATCCTCCCTGGTCCTGGTCTCTCTGTCTGAGTCGACCTTCCTCCTCCATAACAAGTAGCCTGTGTTCATAGCTACGTAGCTTCCTCAGCCTGCTTCCTGCCATACTTGGGTTGAAAGCCCAGAAACTCTTTTCATTTTGAACCTTCTCTGTGCTTTTTAGTCCAAGGTGGTGTAATTCTTTAAAAAAAAAAAAAAAAAAAGCCTCATGGGTGACTTTTGTATCAAATTACAAATTCCATCCATTAGACAAAGGCCAGTCTACACATCCCTGTCTCTAATCCACAGATCTTCTCTAACATGAAGGGCCTACCTTAAATCTTTCTGAGTTCTCAAGAAGGGGTCTGAATGGCACACCCTGGTGGTGTCTATATTTTGAAATCACATCTCCTGGCATTCAGGGCTTCCCTGGTGGCTCAGATGGTAAACTATCTGCCTGCAATGCAGGAGACCCCAGTTCAATCCCTGGGTTAGAAGATCCACTGGAGAAGGGAATGGCAACCCACTCCAGTATTCTCACCTGGAGAATTCCATGGACAGAGGAACCCGGTGGGCTACAGTCCATGGGGTCAAAAATAGCAGGACACGAATTAGCAATTAACAATTTCACTTTTCACTCCTAGCATTCTCTGGATTCGGTCTTTGATCTGAGGCCAGTTCTGATTCTTAGAGGTTTCTGCTGGAGAAGAAGCTGGGACTGAGATACCGTTTTTCTCATGGCCTGGTCCAGCAAGGCTCTGAAATATTCATTTCTAAGTCTGCTTGGAAACTGCCTTGAGTCCCTCTCCCTCCTTTCAGACTCAGCTGAGCAGCCAGTGTGCCTGGCACTCTGCGCTCAGCCAGGTCCGTCCAGGGGCTCGCTGGGCGCCCTGGCTGTGCTGCACCTTCCCACAGGGAGCAGGTCTGCTACCTGTCCAGCCAGCCAGCGCGCAAGTCAGCCCCCTTTCTCCACCCTCAGGGAGCATCTTCCTCATGGTCCTTCTAGCTGCTCCGTCCCACCAGCCTCCGTCTGCTGCCTGATTCCAAGCCAGTGCTGCGTGTTTTTGACTTTCGTTACTGAAGTGCCAGATGGTACTTCTGTTTTTCTGATCTGTTTGTGCATAGGGCTTCCCTGGTGGCTCAGACAGTAAAGCGCCTGCCTGCAGTGTGGGAGACATGGGTTCGATCCCTGGGTTGGGAAGATCTCCTGGAGAAGCAAATGGCTACCCACTCCAGTACTCTTGCCTGGAAAATTCCGTGGACAGAGGAGCCTGGTGGGCTACAGTCCATGGGGTCGCAAAGAGTCGGACACGACTGAGCAGCTCCACTTCTTCACGTGCATAGTACTCTCCTCCGAAACTTGTGTCTGTTAGTCGCTCAGTTGTGTCCGACTCTTTGTGACCCCATGGACTGTAGCCCACCAGGCTCTTCTATCCATGGAATTCTCCAGGCAAGGATACTAGAGTGGGTAGCCATTTCCTCCCCCAGGGGATCTTCTCTAACCCAGGGACCAAATCCAGGTCTCCCACATCGCAGGCAAATTCCTTACCATCTGAGTCACCAGGAAAGCCCAAAATTTAATGATTTGGAAAAAAAAAAAACAACTGTCATTATTTTTCATAATTCTGTGTCTCAGAACTATGGACAGAACACAGCGTGGCTTCTTGGTCAGAGCTCCCCAAAGCAGAAGCTGTCAGAATTCCTTTCGATTTAAACCCAATGTAGGGGGCATCACTTCAGCTACTTCTGGGTAAATTGAATCTCAGGCATCCCCCAGTCAGTGTGGGATAATTTACACAGGGGCAGGAATAACATGAAGCCTGGTGCAAATTGGAGTTATCTTGAGATCAGCTACCAAGCTGGCTGTGTGCCTTCGGTAAGCTACATACCCTCTCTGTGCCTCAGTGGCCTCTTCTGTAAAATGGGGATAATCAGAGTAATTACCAGCAGGTGGTAATAAGCTTTCGGGGGTGGGGGGAGGTAATTCTTAACTTGTGAGGCTCTTAAAGCAGCATCTGGCTCACAATGAGCCCCATATTGTTTCAAAGTAAAATTTTTTTAAAACAGAGGCATAAGCCATACAGGAGTCAAATAAAACATTAACCGTAATTGACGTCTACACTGGGGTAGATGGTCAGTGAGAAACAGTTTGAAGCAGGAAATTGTTTTTACATGTACAAAAGTGGCATCTGAAAGATAGACTGAGGATACATTTTGACATTCCGCCGTGCGGTTTTGCCCTGGGTCACACAGGATCAAAGGGACTTAGGATCAGCAGGACCGTCTACCTCGCCAAGGGGGGCTGCCCGCCCGCGTGTCTCCGGCAGAACGCCTTCCGGCCTCTGTCATCTTCTGGCTGGTGGGATCACGGCTTCACGTCCTTCAAAAGTTTAAAATGAACTATTTATAGGGTTTTCCGTTTCCTTGGCGCTTAGAGTAGAAAGTGTGTGAATTTGGGAAGACAGAACCACAGAGGGATGCGATCTAGGGGCTCAGCCAGATGCAGTGAAGGGCCTCCTGGCATGTTTGAGCATCGTGGCTCACTGGTAGAGGTTTGTCCTAAAAGGAGGCTGGGTTCTCCCGCTTTGGCACTTTGGTGGGATCCTACTGTGTTCAGAGGAGAGACGCAGCACGTCAGAGCACTGGAACCTTTTGCTTCCAGAGGAGTTGGGGGCTAAGACCAGGCTTGGCTATGTAGCTGTGTGATATCTTACTGGACCTTGGTGGCAACTAGCCTTGGTCCCTGGAAGTCAGGGTATGCTGGGACAGCCTCCGCTCCAGACTTACAGACCAACTCCCCCCAACCCCCACCCCTCTGCACCATCTCTGCTCAGCCGTGGACTCCTGCTCGGGCAGCTCTAGGGATCCAGACACTCGCTGTCCCCAGGGATGCTCAAGCAGGGTGGGCCCAGGCAGGGATCCTGCACAAAAGCTCATCTAGCAGATTCGGGACTGAATGGTTCAACTTTCAGAGCCTCTTGAGATTCTGCTCTTCTGTGATTCCCACTTGATACAAATTACTCTTTAAAAAATCAGTGTTCAGAATTAATTTAAGGAAAAAAAAGAAGAAGCAACAGGAAACACGTCTTGAATCCACTGAAGCTGTTGCCTGAGTCTCCTCATTTGAAGTCCAATTGAACCTCTGATTACACAAGTTTCTCCGCCAAAGCCCTAGCTTCCTACCGTAATTCATCAAAGAGCTCGCCTCCCATCATGTTTTTCAGGATGGGGCTCTCTTTATTGTTTATGGAGAGACCACTGAGCGTGCTGGCTTCTCCTGGTGTCGTGGCTGACCTTTTCTAAAGGCTCACATGTATATGTGCTCAAGTGGACTCTGACGTCTAGAGCTGTGGGCACTGATCCAGGACTCCCCTTCTGGGAAGTGAAAGGCCGTGGATGGCTGTCGTCTGGGTGATAGGATGGAGGTCCCACGTGGCCCGCTGTGAGTCCAGTGCCTTAGTCCAGACTCCGATACTGCCTCCTACTGACTCTTGGCATGAGGTCACAAACACAGAGGTGCCTGCCTCTGACCTGCCCATGTGTTGGGTTTGGCCTGAATTACATGCAGATGGTATATAATCCATTTCCAACATTCTAAAATAAGGAGCTGTCCCTAAAGCTCCAGTTTTTCTTTTTCTCTTGACTCATCAGGAGATCTGGAAACGTAGACACATTCTTTGGGTTCCCTGCACAGTTCAGGGAGGCCGTTCCTGGAAGGGTGGCCTCACTGGGCCTCGCAGAACCTCCATCAGGAGATGTGACCTTCTCCACTCGCAACCGCCCTGACCACCCCTTCCTGGAATTTTTTAGTAGCCTTGAGATGTGCTTCCATAAATTCTTCCCTCTCTCAAGGACACTCAGCGTTTAGGACATTCTCAGGGTACTCAAGATTCAGCAAGCAGAAACCCCTTCCTCGGGGTCCACGTGCAGTAGATTTTAGGGGGCACATCTGAATCTGTTCCTGTGAGAAGGGTGCTTGTCATTTCTTTCACTGTGTGAATATGAAATACCAGTACCTATTGGCCACCACCCCTCAGGAGAGGAATCAGACCTGAATGGCTGCCAGGATCCTGGATGACCCACCTCTCTCGGGCTAGGGATTTGTGCCAGGAAAAAAGGAGCTGGTACTTTGGGACTGAAGGCTTTGGGCTGAGCCATGGCAGGGACACTGGTAGGCTTGACCGTGGTGGTCATTTCCAGGTCTGAACTTGGCAGCCCGCAGTGCTAACAGCAGGAGTGGAGAGGGCAGGGTGGCTGGTCCCGTCACTGTCCATCAGCTGACTAGCGCCCTCACCTCTGTGGTCAGAGTTCATGTCCAAACCAAGGGAGCCACAATAGCAGCTGCCCCCGTCCTGCTGCCGATGGGGGACGAGGGAGGGAGAGAGCGCGGCAGTGCTTAGAAATGTGTGGGCACGTGCTCAGGCCGCTTAAAGAAACGTGCGCCTTACCTGGGCCACCTCTGCCCAGACTGGCATCTGGGCGGCCCCGACGTGTGTACGTGTGATGTGGGGAGCCAGTTCAGTCCCCGCCTGGTGTCTGACGGGGGCATGATAAACCCAGCTGGGGCCAAGGCTGAAGGACAGAAATAAGGCTCCAAGCATGCCAGGGTGGTCTTCAGTTCAGTTCAGTTCAGTCGCTCAGTCGTGTCCGACTCTTTGCGACCCCATGAATCGCAGCACGCCAGGCCTCCCTGTCCATCCCCAGCTCCCGGAGTTCACTCAGACTCACGTCCATCAAGTCAGTGACGCCATCCAGCCATCTCATCCTCGGTCGTCCCCTTCTCCTCCTGCCCTCAATCCCTCCCAGCAACAGAGTCTTTTCCAGTGAGTCAACTCTTCACATGAGGTGGCCAAAGTACTGGAGTTTCAGCTTTAGCATCATTCCTTCCAAAGAAATCCCAGGGCTGATCTCCTTCAGAATGGACTGGTTGGATCTCCTTGTAGTCCAAGAGACGCTCAAGAGTCTTCTCCAACACCATAGTTCAAAAGCATCAATTCTTCAGTGCTCAGCCTTCTTCATAGTCCAACTCTCACATCCATCCATGACCACAGGAAAAACCATAGCCTTGACTAGGTCTTCAGTCCCCGCTGAATTCTGCAGTGTTTGAATAGTGCAGGTAATCAGAGATAATCCTTCGAGGTGAATCACGGGATTTATTTAAGATTGTAAAGATTTGGATTTTGTATTTATTTATTTATTTATTTTTAGCAAGACATTGTTTTCCTAGCACAAATTGCCTAATATAAGTCCCCAGAAAACTATGATGTCCCCTCTTCACTTGGCCTCCTGGTAAATTTTCTTTTCATTCCCTCAAGAAAGGAGTCTTTATTCCCCTCACCAGGCAGTGCAGGACTTGCTCCTGAAAGTGCCCTGAAGATGGCCTGAGGACTTCTGTGTGTCCCTCTCCACGGAGCCTGTCTTTCGTTTGAGGAAGAAAGGAAAAGCTTCTTGAGGAGGTCCTCCCTGGTGGTCCCGTGGCTAAGACTCTGCACTCCCAATGTAGGGGTGGGTGGGGGGGCGCAGGTTCGATCCCTGGTCAGGGAACTAGATCTCACGTGCTGCAGCTGAGACCCGGCACAGCCAAGTAAATAAATGAATAAAAATAGTAAAATATCTTTAAAAAGGCTTTCTGAAATGCAGGGCAGCTCTTAGCTGGTGAGGGTGCACAGTGACCCCGGCCCCTGTTGGTGTTGCTGGAATTCCATCTGAAACAGAGGGTGGGAAAAGGTGAGCCTACGGAAGAACTTGTTTATATTATGTATATACCTTTATTTGGCTTTTTAAAAATATACATAATTTTATTTATTCATTTGACTGTGGTGGGTCTTTGTTGCTCCTCACGGGCTTTCTCTGTTTGCAGTGGGCAGGCTCCGCGTGGAGGCGCTGGTTTCTCTTTGGTTTCAGATCATGGGTTACTCTGGGGCACACGGGCTCCGGTAGCTGTGGTGTGTGGTGTCTAGAGCGTGGGCTCAGTAACTCTTGGCGCACAGGCTTAGTTGCCTGGTGGCGTGTGGGGTCTTCCCCGACCAGGGGTCAGACCTGTGTCCCCTGCATTGGCGGGTGGGCTCTTAACCACCGCAGCACCAGGGAAGGCCCTGTGTCAGATTTCATTACGCTAAGTTTTAAAATCTTAGGAATCCCGCTGGGAGGGACACTTAATGATATTAAGGGGTTGCTTTTTCATCGCCACTAATTCACTGTCACTAATGGAGCCCCCCCCAACACACTAGTTCTTACTGTGCCCTGAAACCTGTATCCTCTCCAATGGGAGCTAACATTTTTCTCTGGAGCTGGTTCCCTTTGTTGGTCTCAATGCCGTGTTTGGTTTATATCGGTTTAGATTCCAAGAAATCAAGGTCTGCAGCTTTATATCACATGCTTCTTTAAATAAGAACTTGCAAAGAAATGATCTTCCAAAGGTTTACTTGTTAGTTGCTTCAAACTCCGAAATATTTTCCCTCAGAAACAATAAACAGAGTCCCCAGGTGGCTCATAATCCATTACATTTGTAAAATCTGTCCATAAAAACGCAATGTCATAATATTGGGAAACTGACTCAATGGACATGAGTTTGAGCGAACTCCAGGAGATAGTGAAGGACAGGGAAGCCTGGCGTGCTGCAGTCCATGGGGGTCACAAACGCAATAGGCTTTTTCAGTCCATGCAAAAGAAAAATGCCTTCTTGGTGGTTTCTCGTCCTTTGGTTCCTGGTTGATAGAATTAGGAGGTGGGTGGGGGCTGGTAAAAATTCTCAAAGGGCCTCGGGAGGCCGCACCTTCCTAAGGTATCAGATTCTGTTTCAAACTGACCATTTTCTTTCTGCCTCCATCTGGGTAAATTAACTCACATTAGTCTTAGGCTTTCCCAGTCATACTTACGATCTCGCACTTCTCCTTGTCTTGGCTATGCTGGCTCTCATCACGGCACACAGGCAGACTTCTTACCGTGGGGCGCAGGCTCCAGAGCCTGCAGGCCCAGCAGTTCCAATGTGCTGGCTTCTCTGGTTGTGGTGCACACGGGCTCAGTTGCTCCAAGGCAAGTGGAATCTTACTTCCCTACGGGCAGACTTCTCTTACCGTGGGGCGCAGGCTCCAGAGCCTGCAGGCCCAGCAGTTCCAATGTGCTGGCTTCTCTGGTTGTGGTGCACACGGGCTCAGTTGCTCCAAGGCAAGTGGAATCTTACTTCCCTGACCAGGGATTGAACCCACATCCCTGGTTTGGAAGACAAATTCTTAACCGCTGGACCCCAGGGAAGTCCTGATCACATTAACATGTGAGCAGCAAGAGGAAGAACAAGGAGGGAGGTTCTCCTGCTCCCCTTCGTTGCTGTGGATGGGAGTTAGACGAATCCAGATATGAAAGCTCAAGTTTAAAACTGACTGACTAGAAGGACGTGGGGCTTCTCTGGTGGCTCAGATGGTAAAGAATCTGCCTGCAATTCAGGAGACCTGGGTTCATTTCCTGGGTCATGAAGATCCCCTGGAGAAGGGAATAGCAACCCACTCCTGTACTCTTGCCTGGAGAATCCTGTGGGCAGAAGAGCCCAGCGGGCCACAGTCCATGGGGTCACACACAGTTGGACATGACTCAAGCGGCTTAGAATGCACACATGCAAGCAGCGGGGCCTGAAGCCCCAACAGGGAAAGAAAGTACCGACTCAAGGTGCTGGGCCTGGCAGAGCTCAGGCTGCCTCCGGTTTTCTTAATTCAAGAAAGCCCAGAAATGAGACAGAAGGTTTACTGGGAATTGGTAGTAAAAACAAGAGCAAATCCTCATCAGTCATCTAAGGAAGACTGGATTAAATATACTTGTGTGTCGGTTTCAAGTGTTGAATGGTTTTTAAGAAGCTTTAATATGATTTCATTAAAAATGGATTAAAGTAAATTATACACAGTTCATCTATTAAATGCCATTGCTAAGTTTGCAAATGGAATTTCATTTTTAATAAATTAAGATCTGAAGTGAAAAACTGTAAAATAAAATGTTCTTATTTGTAAATATCGTAAAGGAAGAATATGGTTAGTGTCTTATTTTTAGAAAAGGAAATTTACGTTCCTTTTTTAATTCCTTTAGGAGCTCTGTGTGCTTACAGCTTAGTTATAGGAAAAGGTATGATATATCACATCACAATGGTTTATATTATATTGGCTGAACCAATGGCACATCTTAGCCCTCATTAATGTCACAATATTAAGTTCTGAACCCACATACACAAAAGGGAATTTTGTGTTGATTGTATCTATATTTTATAAAAAAAAGAAAGGGGAAACCGCATGACCAAGCCAGAAATGTGTCATTTCCATTTTAAGATGGCAAAGAGAAGATGGAAGTTTAACAATTTAAAAGTTAACCTATGTGCATACTCTTTTTTTTTTTTTTGGCCTACTCTTTTTTTAAAAATGTACGCAGGATTTTACGATTATACTAATTTCTGCCTGGCTTCTTTTTCGCTTATAGGGCATGCTGCTGAAGCGCAGTGGCAAGTCATTAAACAAGGAGTGGAAGAAGAAGTACGTCACCCTGTGTGACAACGGCGTGCTGACCTACCACCCAAGTCTGCACGTGAGTGTTGCTCCCTTGGAGAAGTGAGCAGGTACCGGGCTCCGGGGATGCAGAGGGGGCCCATGCACAGGCAAGCCTTTCGGCTCTGTCAAAGGTTAATGTAGTATTTTATTTAATTTTAAATTACTCCTTTTTTTAATTGGTAAAATTTATTTTTAAACCAAAATGAATATTTTATAATATTATAAATTTTGCATCTTATTATAATACTAACAGAATGAAAGTTACTTTCTTAATAGAGCATTCCTTTAATAGTATGTAGTCTTCCTCTTTCCCAAATTAAGGATTTTGCATTAAATTCTATTTTGATAATATATCTCAGTGTTCTTTTAGCTAATTCTTTTTTTTTTTACAGAATAACCCTTTATTTTCAGTCTATATGGTGTTCCTATAGTTTTTTTTTGTTTGTTTTTCTATTTTTTTTTTAAAGTAAACTAATATTTTAAATGAGAGGAAAAAGACAGGAGCAAGTAGTCAAAGAGAAAGGAGAAAAAAATCTATCTGAAAATCTAGACTAAGAGAAACTATAGCAAGTCTACATACGAACAAGCTCCGTTCCGAGAGTGCATTCACAAGTCCAGGTTGCTAGAGAGTCCAACAGAGTTAGCTCAGATACCCCGCTGACACAGTCGACCTGACAGTGTGGTACTCTTAATAAGTTTACGGGCTTCCCAAGTGGCTCTGGTGGTAAAGAATCTGCCTGCCGATGCAGGAGATGTAGCAGATGCTTGTTCAGTTTGGGTTGGGAAGATCCCCTGGAGGAGGAAACGGCAACCCGCTCCAGTATCCTTGCCTGGGAAATTCCACGGGCAGAGGAGCCTGGCGGGCTACAGTCCATGGGGTCACAAAGAGTCGGACACGACTGATCACCATAGGTTTATAATACTTTTCTCCAAAAAATACATTAAAAAAAAACACAAAATAATAAGGAAAGCATTTTTAATCTTACAGTACAGTACCTTGGAAAGCACAGTAATGCAGTACCACCGCCGATACTTCTCAGTAGTACCAGCTGCGTCAAGCTGCCTTCACGCTTGCTTCTAGACACCCTGGGCTTGAAATAAGAATGCTGCACTGCTGTCCTCTCTACAGCACGGCTCAGTGAAGTGCACAGAAGCACAACCACTCGCAGAGGATGCACGCATGTGGCAACGCACACCAGACACGTGAGCAAGTAACACGACTGGACGTGCGAACACACAGTTGCATCTTAGAAAGTCTGCAACTTGACAGTTCATTTGTAGGGAGCTCGCTGTGCATCGAAACCCAGGCTCAGCTTGAGCAGCTGAGAACAACAAAACCAAGAGTTGAATGCGTGCTGGTTTGTAAGGCAGGTTCGTTCTCTCTGTGTAAGAACGTCTCTTTATCCTGGTGATTTACGTAAGGTAGAGGGAAGGACACGTAAGTTCATCATTGGGAGAAATTATCATCATTGGGAAGGGAAAGCTTTGGTAAAACCTGAAGGTGGTTGCCATGGCTCTCCCAACACAACATATTCCATGAACCTTGCGTGACGTTTATCTGCCTTCACACAGGTATGTGTGTGAATATGTAGTATTAGCTGGTTGTTTGACTATATCACAGTGTTAAGCACAACTTTAAGCTTTTAATTTTAAGTACTTCTTGAAAATTGCACTGTGATTAATGAGAAGTTAAAGATAAACATACCGAAGAAAATGTCCTCCTCCCAGATAGCCCCTAAGAAACGCGGCTGCTCACATTTTGAGCTGTATCCTCCTAGCCGTGTCTGCAGTCTACGCCTTTGCCTCTGCTGGCCTGCAGCCCCCTTGGGTACACAGCGTGCTCCCTGCTCTCCTAGATGACGCCAGATCTCAGGCACCTGCCCGTGCCGACAAACACGCCTCTATGCCACCATCTTAATAGTCACATAACATCCGTCCTGCACGTGTGCCCCAGCGGACTGAACCAACATTTGGCGAGCCGACTTCCTTTCTCCATGATTTTTACCGTTGTGAGTCACTCTGATCAGCGTCCTCGTTTGACACCTCTGTGCCCACATCCATGTCCTGCAGACACATTCCCAACCATAGCCTTCCTGAGTTGAAGAGGGTGTGCTTCTGTGGGCTCTGGGTATGGACTGCCAAATTCCAGGAAAGACTGTGTCAGTTCATCTCTGGCTTTTTGCCCCTGTACTCTCCGGGACATTTCCCTTGTGTTTTGAGCTTTCAGTAGGACAGGTAACAGATGGTGTCCTTGCAGTGGGACTTGCTGTCTGGAGTGAATTTGCTTCCAGGGTTTCCCCAGTAGCTCAGCTGGTAAAGAATCCACCCACAGTGCAGGAGAGCTGTTCAATCCCTGGGTTGGGAAGATCCCCTGGAGTAGGGAAGATCCCCTGGACTGTTCCATGGACTGTATAGTCCATGGGGTCACAAAGATTCAGACACAACTGAGTGACTTCCTCTTCGACATTTATAGTCCCTTGCAGGTATTTGGAGTGGCTGTGTTCTAGTCTTAAGTTGTCGGGAGCTGCTGACCCCCGGCGGCTGAGTTAGCCCGACATTCTTTGGTTCCAAACAGGAAGAGGAATTACCTTCCTGAAAGCCTTTGCAGCAGGACCAGTAACAGAGCGTATCCTCACCATGTCATCTGCTGGCTGGGGTGAACTGTCCTTTTCCCTCTGGTCTTCCTGCAGTGGCTTCCCCTCTCTGAACTGGGCTCAAAAGCAAGCATGTATTTAGGCCCCTCTGCTTGTTCCTCCTATTGGTGGGGAGTCTTTCTGCGCTTCACTAGTAGGTAGGCTTTCGAGATACACACTTCTTGGACTGAGGGGATTTCTTGTGCTTGATTTATTGGGGTTATTTGGGACATAGAGTCAGGCTGCTTCCCCAGTGGCCTAAACCAGAGACTTAACACTATCCCGTGAGGCCTGCCTGTGACTGTCATGCTCCCGTCTGGGTCTTTGGGGTTCTTTCTCCAAAGCTCTATCAACAGGGAGGTGCCCTTTCCCGGGCGTAGTTCTTCCTAAAAACCCCATCAAAGAACAGAACCTATTGATGGACCCGTTTGCTTTGTTCCTTGGAGGGAGACGTGCAGTCACGGTCTCCTTGCTGGCCTCACCGACCTTTAGAAAGTGAGATCTCATGGGTGATGCCCCCCCGGTCACATTCCAGTCTCCTGCTGAGCACCTCAGAGGGACGTTGGCTGTTTCTTGCCAAGGGGGAAGAATGGTGGCAACAGGAGATGGTTCTGGAACATTCCTGCTGGAGGGCCTATGCTCCCTTGCTTTTCCTCTCTGCCTTTTGATGATACGGTCGCCATCCGTTCTTCAAAAGTTCTCCCGCACAGGCTGCTTCTCATGATGGTCCTCAATGCCATCTTTCCTTTTTTTTCCCATGTATGCATGGATATTATTAGAATATAGTAAAGAAGCAGAGTGGGGCTTTATAATTGTACAGCAGGCAAGAGCCATCGTCATTTTAAAAAGTGCGATTCGGTTAATGCGGGTCGCCTGGGAGCTACAGTTATTGATACAGGTAGATAGTTCCCTAAGGAAGTGGCTTAATCTAGTGGTGAGTTTGAATTACTAGACCACAGACAGATGTCATGACTTTCATTGTAATCCTTCGTGGATTCTTGTTTTCACAACCAAGCTTTGGGTGGACATTTAGAGGGCTGTGAGTTCCAGGTATATTTCTTGGCAGGTGCCTGGAATGTTCTGGTCTTGGGTGTTCGGAACCACAGATGCCCAGTGTGACATCCCCAGTGGCTCAGTAGCAAAGAATCTGCCTGCAGCACAGGAGATGCAGGAAACGTAGGTTCGATCCCGGGTTCAGGAGGATCCTCCGGAGGAGTGCGTGGCAACCCACTGCAGTGTTCTTGCCTGGAGAATCCCATGGACAGAGGAGCCTGGTGGGCTGCAGTCCACGGGGTCGCATAGAGTTGGACACACCCGAGCGACTGGACCCCACAGCAGACGCCCAGTGGCTGAGTTAGTCGTGTGCACTCTGTGGTCCCAGACACGAAGGTGCATCAGGGGGATGTCCAAGGGCAGAAGGTGCATCAGGGGGATGTCCAAGGGCAGAAGGTGCGTCAGGGGGATGTCCAAGGGCAGAGTGCTGCCTTCCCTTACTAAGAAATTCGGGAGCATTCAGATAGGTGCTACTTTAGGCCCCAAAGGTCTACATCATGGAGAATGGCCCAGTTATTAGAGTCTGGAAAATTTCAAAAGGGGATGGAAACGAATGATCTCAGATAGCAGTCACACTGTAACACTGGCTTCCAAGGTAAGGGGTGTTATGGGAGAAACACCACTAAGATCACTGGCCGCTTGTGCTGAAGACCTAAGTGATCTTCAGCCATTTCCTTCTCCAGTGCATGAAAGTGAAAGTGTGAGTTTCAGGTATATATTTTCAGTACTGGGGAACTCTTGTCCAGGTTGGTAGCTTCTGATTTCCACACTGTCCATCATCCACCTC
The DNA here is from genome assembly GCF_001704415.2 of Capra hircus. Lineage (NCBI taxonomy): Eukaryota > Metazoa > Chordata > Mammalia > Artiodactyla > Bovidae > Capra > Capra hircus. The sequence goes on along the minus strand of NC_030810.1, from coordinate 5,361,076 downwards.
TTACTGGTCACAGAGCAGGGGACCTACATTGGTCTCAAATAGCAGATCCTACAACCCGTGACTCTGCTGGGAGTCATGGGAAATAACCTGGCTAAACAGGCTGACATTTTCAGACAGAGTTTTCAACAGAGGTTGTGGTTGTCCTTGGTGGACTATCTGTGCCAGCGACCCTGTACCCTCCTAACTTTTGATGATGAGATGGTTTATATATCAAAAAGGAAGCTGGCATGCTTTTATGAGGGCAGAATTTTAATCAGGTAATTAATACTCTGATAGTAGGGAGGTTTGGGGTCGAGAGCAATAAGGCTTAAGATGCATCAAACGTAGGATTCAAACAGATGTTAGGCGGGCCTGCAGCAGCCCCTTCAAAACCAGCATTTTCCCGTGGCCCTGGGGCTCCCTTCCTGCTGGGATGTTTTATTTCCTGTGCACACATGCACTGCTCGGGGCTCCATCAGCCTGGACGCTGACTCCACCACTGGTCACCTTGGATGTGATGCCCTGTTAAACCCACGAATCTGGGGCCTTTTGCATACGAGGAAGATGAGCACAAGAGTAAAGGACCAATGAACATTGGGGTACATGTGTCTCTTTCAACTCTGGTTTCCTTGGTGTGTATGCCCAGCAGTGGGATTGCTGGGTCATAAGGCAGTTCTATTTGTAGTTTTTTAAGGAATCTCCACACTGTTCTCCATAGTGGCTATACTAGTTTGCATTCCCACCAACAGTGTAGGAGGGTTTCCTTTTCTCCACAACCTCTCCAGCATTTATTGCTTGTAGACTTTTGGATCGCAGCCATTCTGACTGGTGTGAAGTGGTACCTCGTTGTGGTCTTGATTTGCATTTCTCTGATAATGAGTGATGTTGAGCATCTTTTCATGTGTTTGTTAGCCATGGAAGCAAGCTAGATGTCCATCAGCAGATGAATGGATAAGAAAGCTGTGGTACATATACACAATGGAGTATTACTCAGCCATTAAAAAGAATACATTTGAATCAGTTCTAACGAGGTGGATGAAACTGGAGCCGATTATACAGAGTGAAGTAAGCCAGAAAGAAAAACACCAATACAGTATACTAACACATATATATGGAATTAAGAAAGATAGTAATGATGACCCTGTATGCAAGACAGCAAAAGAGACACAGATATAAAGAACAGACTTTTGGACTCTGTGGGAGAGCGAGAGGGTGGGATGATTTGGGAGAATGGCGTTGAAACATGTATACTATCATGTAAGAAACGAATCACTAGTCTAGGTTCGATACAGGATACAAGATGCTTGGGGCTGGTGCACTGGGATGACCCAGAGAGATGATATGGGGAGGGTGGTGGGAGGAGGGTTCAGGGTTGGGAACTCATATACACCTGTGGTGGATTCATGTTAATGTATCGCAAAACCAATACAGTATTATAAAGTAAAAAAATAAAATTAAAAAAAAAGAGTAAAGGACCGAATCTAGTCATACGGAAAACGGCCATTGCGCTGGATTGTCATACTGCAGTCAAATGCATCGCCTGCAGGGTGTGGCCTGCCTCAGAGAGCACGGTCTGCACGGCCGGACGCCCCCTGATCTGATCTGAGCTGATCTAGGCCGCTCCAGTGTTAGCCAGTTTAAAGTCACAATGCTCCACAGCAAGAGATGTCACCGCAGTGAGAAGCCTGGGCACCACAGCTAGAGAGTAGTCTCTGCTCACCTCAACTAGACAGAGCCTGATCAGGGCAGCGAAGACCCAGGACAGCTAAAAATAAAAATAAATAAAATTTTTTAAAAAAATGAAGCCCTAGATGACCACACTGACCAGTGCTGCTGGACAGGGCCATCCCACATGCCTCTCCTGCCCCCGCCTTGCTGTACTGCACCCCATCTTGGCTCCCTGGGCTGCCAGCGATGGTGGTTTGCTCAGACATCTGCTTGGATAAGATGCTCCGGCAGCACTGAGTTCTGACTTTAGCTCACTTTGGGTGCTCTGGAAGCAGGAAGCTGACCATTTCCTAAACTTGCTAAAAAAAAAAAAAAAAGAAATCCACACAGCTCTTATATTTTTTAAATGTCTTCATTGGATGCCCTTTAAAAAAAAAAAAAATCTCCCAGAAGAGGTCATTCGTATCCTTGAGGGAAACAGATACGGTTTCCTCATTTCACAGGTGTCCGTGGAAGTGTTTATGTAAAGATCATCCTTTGGACAAGTTTCAGTCCCAGCAGGTGTCTCACACAGGTTTATTGTTGCTGTTGTTCAGTCGTGTCCGACTCTTTGCGACCCCACGGACTGCAGCACGCCAGGCCTCCCTGTCCATCACCAACTCCTGGAGTTTACTCAAACTCATGTCCATTGAGTCGGTGATGCCATCCAACCAGCTCATCTTCTGCTGCCCTCTTCTTTTGCCCTCAGTCTTTCCCAGCATCAGGGTCTTATCTAATGAGTCAGTTCTTTGCATCAGGTGGCCAAAGTATTGGAGCTGCAGCTTCAGCATCAGTCCTTGCAATGAATATTCAGGGTTAATTTCCTTTAGGACGGACTGGTTTGATCTCCTTGCAGTCCAAGGGACTCTCACAAGTTGCTGGGGTAGAAAACAAACCCAGCCTTTGGACAAAGCAAGCAGTGGGTGCCAGACCCCAGCTGTGCACCTGCTTGTGGAATCTTAGCAGAGCAACATGCTCTTGGAAACCGTGGCTTCAGAAACAGGCCGCCAGCTGTGAAACCAGGCATCCTCAGCTTTGCAGCAGGCAGTGGGTTTGGGTAAGGCCGACCAGCCTACCGAGTGCTTGGGGTGGGTCAGCTGCCAGGGAAGCTCCTGCCGATGGCCTCCCTGGATGGCCAGGCCCCATCATAACTCACGTGCCCGAGATGAATAATAGCTCAGGGCCTCGGGTGGTGGCCCCGTGACATCAGTTTCCCCTTCCTCCTTCACATCCTTTCCTAACCACGTCTTCTTCCCAGGCCCTCAGAGTCTGCCCAGATGTGTCTGTGTGTTTCACCCCAAGATGCATCCTACAACAGATTATTTAAGAGCCCCAAATCCTTGGTCCCTCTGACGCACAGCTCAGCCTCATTCTGGAACTTATTCAGCGCAGGCGTCCCTGAACCTTCCCTGACCACAGCTAGACGTTGTTGAAGGAAGCCCTTTTACCATAGGCATGTTTCCTGTTGTTGAAAACCCGAAACAGTCCTCTTAGGGAGAAGAGACCCTCTCAGAGCAGTGGAATAGAATTGCCAGCACGTGGCCAGATCATAGGTGTGACGGTCTGGGAATTAGAATACTGACCAAACATGGATCCTGCCCAGACAGTTCCCTACAAGTTGATACCAGTGATACCTCCGGGCCCCAGATTTGCTCTCTCTGCGCTCCTAGGAGTCTCAACCCCACCCTTCACCCACTGCGACACCCCCGGCCTGCTCTGCCCTTGCCCAAAGGCTCAGGAGCTGTTGGCAGTGGCTGGCTTGGCCTGCCGGGGTCCGCCTCCCTCCTGCAGCGTGGGTAGAGAGGGGGAGATGTGAGCAGAGGCGGGAGGGGATGGTGGATTTCAGCCTAGGGGCTTCCTAAAGATGGGTGGTTCTTGCGCTGCGGGATGATTGCTTCAGGGTGTGGGTCAGGGCCATGCTTGTGCCGTTGCCTCCGTAACTGAGTTTGCGTGCCCCCGGCCTGTGGTGGAACTTGTCGTGAAGCATCAGCTCCTGCGTCCTTCCCCTTCTGCACGGGGTCAGGCCCTTCTTGCCGTGCCTTTTAAGGTAGACCCGGAGAAACTGGCCAGATGAAGTCTGCTCGTGAAACCCAGAGAGAGAGTCCGTTCGCTCCAGGGGATGTATGGTGGTATTGTCTTCTGAAGATCACTTGAGACTCTTTAGAGTGTGTGGTCCAAAAACGCCACCAAAAACTCTTAGCAAATGGAGGCTCCTGGAGCCAGTCGGACCCCCAACCCCGCACCCCACCCCACGACTGCTGCTGCTGGGTGGGATGGGTCTCATGGTAAGACAAAAAACTGGGTTCAGGAGAAAAAAAAAACAGTTTATTTGATTCATCTTTCTTTCTCAAGATGCTGTTATTAAGTAGAACCTAGAATGATGCTGTTATTAAATGGAACCTAGAACACAGTTTAGATAGCACGTGGGGAACTTAACCAAAGTAACGAAGCTGCTTTAGCTTTGTGGGCACTCCGAGTAGAGTGTCTGACTGCCCTGGTTTTTCCTAAGATGCGGGACGTTTGGTGCCAAAAATGCAGGAAGCCCCAGGCAACTGGGACAAGTTGGTCACCTGCCCTTCAGGACTGACCAGCTTCACTGCTCCTTCACCTCCACGTGGTATTTTGCACAGACAACCCTAAATACATAAGTAAGACTGAAACGGTAAAAAGCAAGCTGTTGACGTCTGCTGTGGCCCTGTGGCCTATATATTTTTTTGATTCTCAGAAGACCTATACGACTATTAGACTTTAAAAAGCCCTAAGTGCTTGACCTTCTTGGAGGAGACACATCTGAGTGTCCGGAGGTTTCCTGACACTTGGCTGGGTCGTGGTCTGGGTGGGTGAAGGGCTGCCAGTTCTGAGAGCCTTGGATTCGCTCTCTGTGGACTTGAACGTGAGCCCTTAAGCAGCACCTTGATGGGAAAGTGGAGGGGATAATGAGAAAGAACTTGGACCCTCAGGGCCGCGCAGTTCAGCACCGCCACCCATTCATCTTCCATGTCAAGGGGGCTGCCGTCCAGGGCGCGGCTGAAATAACTGCTGACAAGGCTGTGCGCGGGGCATTCCTAAGTGGACCCGAAAGAGTTCACTCGGGGCCGCAGGTCAAACCAAGGACTCGACGGTGCCCTGACCAGGAAGGTTTCCCTGGCTTCCTCCTGAGCACGAGTGGCTGGCTGACACAGCTGACTGACCCGTACTCGAGGTGCTCACCGTTTTGAAATCTTCCTTCCTGGATTTCTTTCTCATTCCATGTGCTGCCCGAGTGAGAAGCCGCTGGGCTGCGGTCACTTGCCCCTGCCCTGCAGAACCGGACGCTTCCTTCTCACAGGACCTTCCTTCCTAATCAAGTGGCTTAGGCGTTCCATTTCCACGCAGCCTTTGCTTCTGTATGCCGTTGACATTTCTTTGTTTTTTCCCCCCACGGACTCCGCCTCTGAATTATCATCAGAATGCTGATTTCAACAAGTTTCTAGTTTCAAAATCATGGAGGAGGGGGAAATCTACTTTTTTTTTTTTTTTTACGGATGCCAAAATAACAGAAAGATGTGAGATGCTTTCCAGAGCAGGCATTCTTCTCAAAAGAAATATTTCAAGGTAAAAAGGAAGATAACCTTTTGTTGTAAGAGAAGCAACTCTTGCCCGTTTTCATCTTGCAAAAGTGAAACTCTGCCCCTATTAAACACTAACTCTGAATTCCCCCTCCCCTGGCCCCTGGCAGCCACCTTCTACTCTTTTGATTCTATGAATTTGACTATCCTGAGTACCTCGTATCAGTAGAATCATGTAGTATTTGTCTTTTTGTGGCTGGGCTTTCACTTAGCCTCCTGTCTTCAAGGTTCATCCGTGTGGTAGCATTTCTCTCCTTTTTAAGGCTGAGTAATAATCCACTGTATATACATACAATACCATTGGGTATGTACATCCTACAACTCAACCAACTGCAGATCAATAGTTTTTTGGGGAAAAAAAAATCCAGAGTTCCAAAAAGCAAAAACTTTAGTTTCTCACATGCTAGCAACTATTTACATAGCATTTATATCATATTGGGTATTAGAAATAATCTAGAGATGATTACAGGAAGATAAAGGTTACAGGGGCTTCCCTGGTGGTTCAGATGATAAAGAATCCACCTGCAATGCAGGAGACCTGGGTTTGATCCCTGGCTTGGCCCAATCCCCCGGAGGAGGGCATGGCACCCCACTCCAGTATTCTTGCCTGGAGAATCCCATGGACAGAGGAGCCTGGCGGCTACAGTCCCTGGGGTCACAAAGAATTGGACATGACAGAGAGACTAAGCACAGCAATGTGTATAAGTTACCAGCAAATACTCTGCCATTTTACATAAGGGCCTTGAGCATCTGTGGGTTTCGTTGCCACTGGGGGTCCTGGAACCAGTCCCCAGGGTGTGCACCGCATTCTGTGTGTCCATTCATTCGTGGGGCGACACTTGGCTCCCTTCCTTCCTTGGCTACTGTGAATGTTGTTGCTGCTCAGTTGCTGGGTCCTGTCTGGCTCCTTGTGACCCCCGTGGGCTGCAGGGACACCAGGCTTCCCTGTCATTCACTGTCTCCCAGGAGTTTGCTCAAACGCGTGTCCACTGAGTCTGTGATGCTATCTGACCGTCTCATCCTCTGCCACCACTTCCTCCTTTCGCCTTCAGTCTCTCCCAGCATCAGGGTCTTCTCCAGTGAGTCCACTGCTCACATCAGGTAGCCAGAGTATTGGAATTTCACAGGTGTGCAAATACGTCTTTGGAGCCTGAAGTTTTAATGTTAAAAACTACAGAGCGGGAGAGCTGTTGAGAATAGCTGAATTTAAAGATGCCTGACACTAACCAAGGCCCTGGTTGAGAAGTACTACAGAGAAACTGGCTGGGCCCTTCATGATCAAGGGGGGTTCTGGAGGCCTAATAACCTGCATGATGGTCTAGAACCCACGTGGTGTGAAAACACCCACCCAACCCTGCCCAAGTGGGCTCTCTGTGTTTGCTGAGTGCCCTCCGAAGGTGAGGGAAGCTGTCCCTCTCTGTTCTTTGGGTAGCCTGGGAAATACTTCTGGCATTCATTCGAGTTTCAGATAGTATGAGAAATCATTTCTCCTGTGTATCAAGACTTTCAGACGCATCGAATGACACCACCACAATAGAAGAAATATTTTCAGGGAATATCTATAACTATTGTTGGCAGGAGGGACCACTGAAAAACTCACACGTTTTACACATACACAGAAATGTTAGATTCTTTATCAAAGTCTGCTCTAAGGAATTCCTCGTTTATTTATATAGCCCTCAGGGTTTGAAAGTGTTTAGATTTACAAGGGGAAAAAATGGCCAAAATGCTGGCTCACCATGGTACACTTTGTCTTGATGTTGAGAACAGAGTGACCGTAAGTAGCCCAAGATCAGAGAAAGTCTTCCTGTCTCTATAGAAATTAAGCTATCAGATAGGGTAGACTGTGTCTAACTGACTCTTTTTTCTACATCGAAAACCTCTCCTGCCTTCTTGCCTTAAAAAAGTATATATATGTTTTTATAATAGCTTGTGAGTTTGAGTAAAGCTTCTAGGGGAATCCATGGGATGTTGCCTTATCAGTACACAGCATATTTCATCCTTGTACCCAATCTGCAGGGCTTCCCAGGTGAAGCAGTGGTAAAGAGTCTGCCTGCTAAGGCAGGAGATGCCGGTTTAATCCCTGGGTGGGGAAGATCCCCTCGAGGAGGAAACAGCAACCCACTCCAGTATTCCTGCCTGGAGAATCCCATGGACAGAGGAGCCTGACAGGCTACAGTCAGCGGGGTTGCAAAAGAACTGGACACGTCTTAGCAAGTAAAACAACAGCAACAACTCACTCTACATCACTTTGTTTTCCGCTGGGGCCCTGTGAGGGTTGTTCATTGTGGCTGGAAATCCTTGCCAAAGATAGCTAAGTCAAATCCATCCATTTTCTTCACTGGCAGCAAGTCGCTGTGGAGAACTCTCAGTGGGAGAGCTCGGACGTGGGGGACAGCGCGGGAATGTTCTTTCCCTGCTGCCAAGAGATGGGGTTTCATCATTAGACTTTATAAATGTGTGAAGCTCTGGTTCTAACCCGGTTGCCGGCCGGTTGCTAAGGTGTTGGGAGGAAGGGAGCGATGCAGACTCAGAGGATGGCTTCTTCTCAGGTGTGCCCGTGGCCCCAAATGGAAACCAATCAAGGTGCGATTTATGTTCATTAAGTGCTTGTCAAAACTGAAAAATTTTCTAATCAACAGCAATCTAGCGGCGTCCCCATCGATGGCTGGGAGTGCCGCCTCTGCCGCAGCGGCTATTTGCCTGTTACAACTCTAGGCTAAGAATCCGCTGATGATTACATTAGGCTAAGCTGCGAAGTAAATGAACCATATCTTATTTAGGTGCCACAAGCTTCAGTGTAGTCCTGCCCCGCAGGGCACTTGATAGCGTTTTATGGCTTTAAAATTAGTGTAGCTTCCCATTGGCTGCAGGGCGCTTGCCTGTTATGCCTTTGAACTCAATAAGCAAGGGGAAGGGGGCCTTTTGTTTTTCTCCTGTATTTTTCTCCCTCGGATTTTTAGCAATTTTGTTTTGCATCTTTTCCAGACGGCGTTTTGCAATAAAAATGTCTGACTACCCTCTATATGCCTACCCCATTCCACCTCCCCCCCCACAAAGAAAAGAAAGAAAAGGAGAAAGGGAAGAAAAAGAAGAAGTAGAAAATGTGATGCATTTGCAGAGGACAGTTTCTTTCCCCCGTCCTGCTAAGTGAAAAATAGCATTGCAAGTCACCCCCAATGGCTTATCAAGTTGGAATGGCTACCTCCAGTGGAGACAACACCTATACTTCGGGAAATGCCCACGTGAAATCACAGGGCAAATATTTCAGAATATTTATTAGACATGAGCAGTAAGAGCCAACATGTATTAAGGGCTTTGGGATTCTTTCAAGTTCTTTATGCATTATCTCAGTTAATCACGACGACAATTGCCTGACGAAAGAATTATTATCATCCTTATTTTTAAAGATGAGAAATGAGAACCCGGGATGATGAAACAGTCCACAACCCCTAACAGACGGAGCCTCCCAGGCACTCTTACTCTGAGGACATCCTCTGGCCTGGAGAAGCTCTGTCTTCTGCAGATAGTCTTAATTTAGAAAACCAGAGAACTATGTTAGTCAGTGAATTGACCACTCTTCATTTGAAATGAATCTGATTATATTACTGTAAACCACCTTGGTGGGCAGTAAATAGCATTAGGAAAACAGAGTCACTCCCAAAACAATGCATCAGGGAGGCAAAAAAGCATTTTTTTTCCTAGACAGGCCTAGTCAAAGTTCTGAAATTAGAAGAAATTCTGTGATGGGCAAAAACTGAAGTGGGAATTTTTCTGTCCATGTTGAGTTAAAACGGTAGAAGAAGATAGCGACCATCAGTGTCCTTGGAAGAGGACTTTGTGTGTGTTTCTGTCTTTAAAAAATCTATTTCTCAAGTGCTTCACGTTCTAGCAAATGCATCCCAAGGAATCTGGAGTTTTAAAAAGGTTCAGATAGATCTAATTATCATTACGGTGAATATTCCTACATAACTCAGACTTTGTCAGATCAAGTCCTGGTCCAGTTGTTTCAAGCCGTATTTAATTATAAAAATACTCGTAGAGCCAGGAATGGCGCTGGCTCCTTGAAGTTCACTGCAGTGAACTTTCACTCATGCTTGCCTCTGGAAGAGACCTGCATATGCAACACATTCATTTTGTAAGGCTAGGTTTGAGCATGCATGGGTTACAACTGGGTAATATTCAATTTAGCTTAAAATGAGAAAAATCTGCCTTGCAGTGTAAAGCTCAATATACAAGGTCAATCAAGACAGAGACAATCAAGAAGCACAAAGATTATATTCATAATTCATTGTGGAAATTTTCTATTTTGATTTAGTATATTATATTAACCTATGCTTCCCAGGTGGCTCAGTGGTAAAGAATCCACCTGCCAGTACAGGAGACGCAGGAGACGTGGGTTCAATCCCTGGGTCAGCAAGATCCCCTGGAGAAGGAAATGGCAACCCACTCCAGTATTCTTGCCTGGGAAATACTATGGACAGAGAAGCCTGGCAGGCTACAGTCCATGGGGTCACTGTCAGACACAGCTGAGCAACTGAGCATGCATGCATATTAACCTGTGACCAAGCTTACGTTGGACTTGAGCCCACCATGGACTTGAGCCCACCATGGACTTGAGCCCAGCATGGACTTCAACGCTGAGAGCATGTGCACTGGAGAGGTTACCCTAGGGTGTCGAGCTCTCCTTGATACATGACGGGTGCCGTACTTGCGTGACCTTTCACCAGCCTTCTCTGCTGATGTGTCTTAGGTTAATTCCCCGGGCGCAGTAAAGCCTTTGTTCAGAATCGGGTGTCGTCAGCTTTGCCTTTGCCTCGTCGCTGTTAGACATCCAGTTTGCTGGCCGCCTTCTCCCTGCAGTGGCCGCAGGTCACATGGATGAACACTGGTCAAGCGGTCGTCCCGAAGCAGCTCTAGAAGTGAGACTCTGGGATTCTCTTGGCTGTCTTGGGAAACCAAACTGATTCTCCCAAGGCTTTTCTCTCTGAAGCTGCCTCCTACCTTGCTATTGTAACTGTGGTCCTGTGGAGATAAGGAGAAACTGTCCTCTTTGAGGTATGTGATCTGAATGGATGTGGCCGGAAGATTTCTCGTAGTATTACAATATCTTCCTGGTATCTTTAGGGTGTCACTCTCCTCCGCGCCGGTGACTATATATGAGGCTATTGTTTATTATTCATGCGTGTTGGACTTGAGCGTTCACTGGTCTCTTTGAAGGGATGGTATTATGTATGTCTTTATAGAGGAATTTCCTTTGAAAATAGTATTAAGCAGAGTTTGGGAATGGCAGGGCATCTGACAATGGCTTCTCTTACATACTTTTTTTTTTTTTTTTTTTTTTGAGCCCAGAAGTAAAGGTTTTTAAAAATAGGATTTATACAGACTTCTGTTCTTCTTGAAACTAGACATACGTGAAGTGTAGTGAAAATGGGGAAGACTGAGTTATTCCTCTCCTCCAAGAGAAGACAGACAGGGTGCTGACTGTGTCCAGTACCTGCTTCCCCCAGTTGTGTGCACAAAGTCACACACGGCCAGCCCGTGGCTGGTTTGTGAACATTAAGTGGGACTCCTGGCTCTAGGGCCCGTATGCTTTCTTAAAAATCGAGGAATCTGAATGAGCCTTTGTTTCTGTGGAGTATATCTATTGATCTTTGTCACGGGAGAAATTAGAACAGAAAAAAATTTTATATTCTAGAATTCATTTAAAATAATAAGAACCCACCCATCACATACTGTCCCACAAACATTGTTTATGAAAAAGATATTTTCCAAAACAAAAGGAAATTGTGAGCAGAGTAGCATTGTTTTCCTTTTTTCAAAGCACTTTTAAGGTATGTAAGAAAAACTCTCATAGAGATACTTGGCTGGAAGAGGGAGGAGTTTGCTTTTTTCGAATGTTGCTTTTAAAATTCTCTGTTTTCGAAGCATAGCTGCTCCACAGCAGCGTGCCGGTTTCTCCACTGCAGCGCAGCGATCCAGCGATTCGTGTGCACATTCTTTCCACAGTTTTTCCCACTGTGGTTTGTTGTGTGATATTGAATATAGGGCCCTGTGCTGTGTGGCGGCATCGTGTTGCTTGTCCCTCCTATATATAATACTTTGAATCTGCTAACCCCAAACTCCCAGTCCCTCCTGCTCCCACTCCCCTCCCCCCCAGGCAACTTCAAGTCTGCTCCCTATGGCTGTGAGTCTGTTTCCTAGATAAGTTCATTTCTGTCATATTTTGGATTTCTGTATATGAATGCCATCGTATGATATTTGTCTTTCTCTCTGGCTCACTTCACTCACTATGGTGATCTCTACGTTCATCCATGTTGCTGCAAGTGGCATTATTTCTTTTTTTTTTTTTAATGGCTGAGTAACAGTCTTTTGTTTGTGTGTACCACTTCTTTGGGGGCTTCCCTGGTGGCTCAGAGGTTAAAGCGTCTGCCTCCAATGCGGGAGACCCGGGTTCGATCCCTGGGTCGGGAAGATCCCCTGGAGAAGGAAATGGTAACCCGCTCCAGACTCTTACCTGGAGAATCCCATGGACGGAGAAGCCTGGTGGGCTATAGCCCACAGGGTCGCAAAGAGTCGGCCACGACTGAGCGACCTCGCTTCACTTGCACCACTTTACCCGTTCGTCTGTCAATGGGCTTTTGAGTTGTCTCCATGTCCTGGCTGTTGTCGACAGTGCTGCAGTGAACGCTGGGGTGCGTGTGTCTTTTTGAATTATAATTTGTCTGGATATTTGGGCTTCCCAGGAGGTGCAGTTGTAAAGAATCTGCCTGCCAGTGGAGACACAAGAGATGGGGGTTTGATCCTTGGGCCAGGAAGATCCCCCGGAGTAGGAAACGGCAGCCCACTTCACTTTTCTTGCCTGGGAAATTCCACAGACAGAGGAGCCTCTCGGGCTACAGTCCATGGGATCACAAAGACTCGGACGTGATTGAGCGACTAGGAGTAGGATTCTCGGATCACATAGCAGCTCTAGCTTCTGAGGAACCTCTGTACTGTTTGCCATACTGCTGCAGCAATTCCTATTCCCACCAACAGTGAAGGAGGGCTGAGGGAGGAGCACTTTAATAGCCATCTCAGATTGTGGGTCTTCTTGGGTCCTGCACCAAAACCTGACAAGTGACAGTTTCTTAAAGCTTAGGAATTCAGTGAATTTTTCCTTCCTTGCTGATTTAAAATTCAACGACCTGTCTTGCACTTTGAATGAACTTGTATCCACGCATGTGACATTCAGCGTCAGTCGTTTCAGAAAGCTTGTTTAACTGAGGTATGCAGATTTCCAAATCTGCGCTTTTCATCGAGTTGTTGTTCAGTTGCTAAGTCATGTCCGACTCTTTACAACCCCATGAACATCAGGCTTCCCTGTCCTTCACTAGCTCCCAGAGTTTGTGCAAACTCATGTCTACTCAGTCGGTGATGCCATCCAACCATCTCATCCTCTGTCACCACCTTCTCCTCCTTCCCTCAATCTTTCCCAGCATCAGGGTCTCTTCCAGTGAATTGGCTCTTCACGTCAGGTGGCCAAAGGATTGGAGTTCCAGCTTCAGCATCAGTCCTTCCAACGAATATTCAGGATTGACTGGTTTGATCTCTCTGTGGTCCAAGGGACTCTCAAGAGTCTTTTCCAGCACCGCCACAGTTCAAAAGCATCAATTCTTCAGCACTCAGCCTTCTTTATGGTCCAGCTCTCACATCCGTACATGACTACTGGAAAAACTATAGCTTTGACTATGCAGACCTTTGTCAGCAAAGTGATGTCTCTGCCTTTTAATACACTGTCTAGGTTTGTCCTAGCTTTTCTTCCAAGGAGCAAGCATCTTTTAAATCGACCACTGTTTCCATTTCTCCCCATCTACTTGCCTTGAACTGATGGGACTGGATGCCATGAACTTAGTTTTTTGAGTATTGAGTTTTAAGCCAGCTTTTTCACTCTCTTCTTTCACCTTCTTAAAGGGCTCTTTGGTTCCTCTTCACTTTCTGCCATGAGGGTGGTGTCATCTGCATATCTGAGATTGTTGATCTTTCTCCAGGCAATCTTGATTCCAGCTTGTGATACATCCACCCTGGCACCTCTCGTGATGTACTCTGCATGTAAGTCAAATAAGCAGGGTGACAATATGCAGCCTTGACATACTCCTTTCCCAATTTTTAACCGGTCTGTTGTTTCATGTCCGGTTCTAACTGTTGCTTCTTGACCTGCATGCAGGTTTCTCAGGAGGCAGGTCAGGTGGTCTGGTCTTTCCATCCCTTTAATAATTTTTCACAGTTTCTTGTGATTCATGCAGTCAAAGGCTTTAGTGTAGCCAGTGAATCAGAAGTAAATGTTTTTCTGGAGCTCTCTTGCTTTTTTGATGATCCAATGAATGGTGGCAATTTGGTCTCTAGTTCCTCTGCCTTTTCTAAATCAGAGTCTTTGAATACCCCCCAAATCACATTCGTTAATATCACCGCCAGTCTTGTCAGAAAAAAGTCTCTAGGTATTTGGAAGGTATCAATCTCATGGTGAGAGTTACAAGTTTTCAAACTTCACATCATCACTAGAAAGCTCAAATCCTATCACTGGCCACAAATACTGTCAGCTGCTTTCCTTACAGTACTAACTTTGTTCATTTTCAAGAAAATATCTGCCAAGCAGCCAAGACTGAATCACCACAGTTAGTGTCTGACATAGCCCTTCTTTCAAGTAGAAGTGTTGCCCCAGCAAACAAGTGACAAATTCAGCTTGTGACTGAAGCGCTGCCGTGGCATCACCCGAGAAATTTAAAGGCTCAGAGGTCACAACTGTTTTTAATCGGTAGGTTTTGGTTTATTAAGAACATCGTTGGGTGAAACTGTGTTTTGTTTGCATTTTGAGAGCATAGGAATCAGTGAAAGAAGGACGGTGTGCAGAGCAGAACCTGGTTACCATGGTCTCGCTCCATGCTGAGACGCGGTCAGTGCTTATCACTCACAGCGCTTCTGTACTATCAGAGCAAATTTCAACACAGGGAAAAAGCAAACGATGTCTTGGGGTTGTTTTGAAAATAGCGTTGAACTTGTGAATCCTCTGATAGGGTGTTGAAAACTACACTTTGAGGGTTGCTGAACTTAGATTATGCAAAGAGAAAATGCTTGATTAGATTAGCCATGACTCAAAGACCAAAGCAAAGCATCCGTCTGTCCTAACAGTTATCTCACTTAGACAAAATACTAGATAGTAATAGGAAAGTGTAAATTTCTCAACATTTTATGTACAGTTAGGAACCAGAACTTATTGAGAAAACCTAATTGGAACACAGATTCCTGTAATTTTTTTCCATCGTGTAATTATGGAAACAAATAGTCTTAATACCTTTAAAAAGTATATGTGAAATTGGGGTGATATTGAGTGCATTTCAGAGCTGTGTGTTTTATTCTGATGATCTAACTTTGAGATGCCAACCACATCATGGATGCATTTGGGTTTCTCTCTAAGATCTTGTTAAACTGCTTTTTGGTACCCTATGAACACATGAAGCAAATCATCTTTCACCAGACAGCCAAAGGTAACAAAGGGATGGGAAGCAGTGAGAATCAATATAGTAAGAGTATTTTTAGGGACTATTGATGGATTGCTGTATTTTGAGCTTAACTTCAAGGGCCAAATGCCCCCGAGCTGACTAAGATGAACTCACCATTTACTGAGAACTGTAGGGCGTCAGGCACACAGAGGGCTCTGGGATGGCCAAGACGACACCCACACATTGTTCCCTTGGCTGTCTGGGGAGAGCTCCTGGACAGTTTTTTTTTTTTTTAGGAGCCTTGTGCAGTATTTTGATAGGGACTTGACGCCAGTCTCCTGGCTGGGACTCAGTGCTTCTTCAGTGACGACCTTCCGGTCCTGGTAAGTTGTAACTGTGAGACTTTAGGACAAAACCGTTTCCGCAGCGCATTCATTAATGCGCCAATCAGGAGGGATCTGGTACACCCACCAAGGTGCCCAGGGCTCCACGCCGTCTCCAGAGGCAGCCCGAGGAAGGAGGGAGCCACGTGGAGCTGCGCTGCTGTCAGCAAGCTGGAGGCTGCGGGTCCCTGACACGCTCTCAGTTGCTAGCAGGTTCCCTCACTGTACCTCATTTGCATCTGGGACATCAATTAGCATGTTTGTTGAGGCTAATTGAATGAAACTCAATCATAGCTCTTAATTGCTTGACTATGTGAAAAGAAATCACATTAATGCAGCTAATTAAGTGTACGGCAATAGATGCAACATAATTAGGAGGAAAATGTAAAAACCAAGGGATGGCAAAGGTGCGGGAGCCGGGTGGCAGGGGGGCGCCAGGCGCGGTTACCAAGCTCCATCCACCCGGTCCAGGACGGGTCCCTCCGCTCCGGTGCCTGCTTGCAAAAAATAATCCAGGCGATGAGCACGGACAACTTGAGAAGAAAAATGCAAATAGGTTTGCAATTACTACTTTTTCAAGCTGTTGAGGGGCAGGAGATGGCACCTCTGGGGGGCCGGGCTCTTGAGTGGGCCCCAGGGACTTGTTAAGTGCTGTTTAAAAGTACTTGGCTTTGAATTACCCTCATGCCTTGTTAAAGGGTTTTTTCCCCTTTTATCCTCGATCAGCATTTTTCTACCAGGAACACAGGGAAGGGATGTATCTGGAACATTTGCATATCAAAATCAAGCTCGCTGGCTTTATTTCACCCTGCGAGGTCCCTACTTTGGACCACTGGGCCCCATGTCCCACTTCTAAAGAGGCGACGTTATTTAGAGGTTGTAGCTTCAATTCCTCAAGTCCCAAGCTGGGGCCAGATGAAAAGGGTAATTCTTTCAAAACCAGAAAACTCCCGTGTTGTTTCTCTTGGGAGAAGCTAGAAGCCACTGATTCCGGTATCCACCTGTTTCTGAAAACACCAAGCTAAAAGACTTGTGTGGACTAGGAAATGCATCTTGTAAAGGTTTTAGCAATGTTAGAGGCTTGAAATTTAGGAACTGCCAAACTTACCCTCTGAATTTCTTAAGAACTAATTCATCTGTGCTTTGAAGTGCCTAACTCAGGCAGGAAAAACAGATCCCTCAGCCCGTGCTGAGCCAAAGATAAATGAGTCCCTTCGCCGCATTCAGATCTGGAGAGCCGGCACTTGGTACATTTCTATAATAATTTTAAATAAAATATCCTGGTTATTGTATGTTAAAACATGCCTATTAAAAAGGAGGCCATGCTGAGGCTTAGTCACTCTCTGATTAGGCTCATTTCAGAGCCCATAAGCCATAAATGCTCAATTACACTCCTGTTATTGTATTTTAATTTGTTAAGAATTGGCATTAAAGAAGAAAGTTATAGCAAGTTGATATTTTTAAAGGAGTAACTATGCAAGAAGGAATTCATTATTTACAAGTCCTAACTTTGGTTTTGAAACTTGAGGTTTGCCCCTTTTCAGTAGATATCAATGGAAGTAAGTGAAAACTGCTTGAGAACAACCTTTTTTCACAGTGACCTTGACCCTTGGTCCTGTGCTGCCTGAAGGTCACTTCTTCCTTATGTTTTTTGTTTGCCATCCTCTTGACAAGCTGCGTCTTGAGACCTCAGTGTTTCCTCCCATCTGCCTTATCCTTCAGCCTAATTTAAGGATAACGACTTTCTTTCTATCCTTTGTCCTCATCCTTTTGAAATCACAATTTTTTTCATAGTAAATAGTACTTGTGGTGGGAATCAGGGGGCGCAGTTTCTAGCAGTTTCTAAGCATCTTAACTTTCAAGTGGAGTCTTTAGTCTGTTCCCAGTTGGACATAGCACCTCCCTTCCCTAAACCCGTGATGACTCTCCTTACAATATGCCCATGGCCAACCCTGGCAGATGTCCCTCCGCAAGAGATGGGAGATGACTTGCCCGGCTGGTCCAGCCCCGAGTGTATCAGTGCCTATGCCCCCAGCTTCTCCGACTTTCGGCGTACGAGCCGGTGCAGGCGCTTCCGTCTGGATGGTTTATCATCACTGAAGAAGGCCCAGCCTCGCCCCTCCCTGGAGGAGCTGGTCTGAATTCGCCTCTACTGTGGTGCACCCCCTGACCCTTCCTCTATCCGTGTGCAGTCCCATGTTCCTCCTGAGTCTAGCTGCGGCTTTTTGAGCTTCTGTTCTGTGCTAAGAATTGGCCATCTGAGGTCTGTCCTTGACTGATCACCTGTGACCCTGTTGCATATTCTCTTGCTGGGCTGGTGCTCGGCAAACCTTCTGGGGTTCTGTATTCTCCATCTCAAGCTCCGCTCACGTGATGGAGTTTCTCTTCCAGCACTTCCTCCTCCTCTGTTGAGAATTCTCCCAGCCCCTTTCCTGAGTCTGGAGTGGCCCCCACGTGGCCACGACTCTCAGCTGCTTAGGTTCCATGGGGAGGTGTGATGCTCAGTCCGTCCTCCCTCCTGCCTATGGCCGAGAGAGGACAGCTCTGTCTGTCCTGACAACTCAATTTGGGCTCTTGCTCTGGGTTGGAATCTTGGACTTTGGATTCCTTTGGGGGCCATAATTTCTATTGGAAAACTTCCTGCTTCTGGATATACCAGTCCCTTCTCAGCTGCTTCACCTCCTGAAATATTGACCTTGTCTTGCAATTAAAAGAAGCCAGTGGGGTCCTTCTCTTGGCTTCCCTGGTACCTTGCGTCTCCTCGCGAGCGTCCGTCACACGCCTTGACCGACTTTCCTGGCCCCTCTGACTGTGCAGTTCGCTCCTAGACCATCGCCTCCTTCTCTCCCTGCGTCAACTGGCCCTGTTGACGGGGTACTGACTCTGTCTGCCAATGCGGGAGACGTAAGAGGAATGGGTTCAATCCCTGGGTCGGGAAGATCCCTTGGAAGAGGAAGTGGCAACCCCACTCCAGCAGTCTTGCCTGGAGAATCCCGTGGACAGAGGAGCCTGGTGGGCTACAAGTCCTGGGGTCGAAAAGAGCTGGACGTGACTGAAGCGACTTAACAAACACGCGTGAAGGATTCTGCCAAGGAAGGAATCTGTTGATTTCCTTCCCTGGTTCGTCTTAAAACACTTGAAATATTATTTATCCAACAGTGATTTAGATAGACTGCAGCGTTTCTCAGTGTGCGACGTTGGTTTAATGATACGTCTGCAGAGACAAGGGGGCTGATTGCCCATAAAAACACATGAAAAGATCAATAACTCCTAATGCACCAAGAGACCCCTCACCATGGCTCTCAGTCGCCGTCTCCTCTCTGCCCATCCATCGGCTGACTCCTAAGTGTTGTTTTCCTCCATGCAGAATTGGATGACGGCCCACTGTGTGCCCAGACTTCTCCTTGGTTCCATGACAGCTGCTAGTCCTTCACCTCCAGAACACAGACAGCAGCAAGACACTGGTTCTGAGCACAGCGAATCCCCTGATGAAACCTCACACTGAATATAAATAATGTGCTTTCTACCTGAACATCCGGCTCTTGTCCATCCATTAGGGACCTCTATGTTTTTTCAGCACCCTACCACTGACCCCTCAGACATCTTCCTGAACAAAACGTTTGGCCTCTGAGTTAGAGTGTTTACCTGAGTTCCCAGCAGACAACTTCAGTCTTAGCTAGACATTCAAGGGTATCACCATCAGAGACAAAAAGGTTATTACAAAACAGTTTCTACTTCATGGAATTTTCCCTGCAACTCACAGGAAGAGCCCAGGCTCCTCATGTGCCATCTGATAAGTATCAGTTCACAGAGTAGGATTTCATGTCCATATTTATTTTCTTTACCCTCCTGCATAGAAGCATCTACTGCGTCTCCTGTATCTCCAGAGCCTGGGCTAGTTCAGGACACAGGCAGAGCTGATTTCAGTATAATGATGACGCCATCAGGACAAGACAGATCAAAGCCTCCTTATTTTTTAAAGAGCTCACCACCATGGAAGGGTCATAGGATGACGCCTCATGATGTCTCATAGATCCTCTTGTCCTAGATTGTAGAAGGTCTCCCTTTTAATCTCTCTTGGGTGTTTTAACGTTTTGAACAGGATTACATGCAGAATGTTCACGGTAAAGAGATTGATCTTCTGAGAACCACTGTGAAAGTCCCAGGGAAGAGGCCCCCCCGAGCCACGTCGGCCTGCGCACCCATCTCCAGCCCGAAAACCAACGGCCTGTCCAAGGACATGAGCAGCTTGCACATTTCACCGAATTCAGGTAAGCTCACAGCCGACCTGCCGAGGAGATCCGGCCCGACTCCAGCAATGGGTGGCCCCGATGTGGGAGACAGTGCTGGGCTTCTCAGGTTAAATGGAGTTCTGCCATTAGACTGCAGGCTAATGGACACCCTCTCATGTCTTCTGTGGGTACTTGTTCCCCCTGCGCTTTGGGTCCCAGGACTGCCCACAAGCAAACAGCGGCACTTTGAGTAACAGCTGTGTGGACCGCTAGGCCTTTCCAGGGCTGGGCGGTTGAAAGTTGTACCTTACACGTGATGGAGGCTTTAAGGGCCCTCTGAAAAACATCAGTTCACTGTTAAAGTGTCAAGGATTAGTCCTAACTAATTTGTCGTAAATGTGTATAGAAAAATGGAAACACCAATTTGGAGCAAGATTTAAAGCAAACCATTGGACCTGCACAAAATTTCAGACTCTCTCGGTTTTGTATTGTAACTGTTATGTCTTCTTCGACACAGCTTTGGTTTTCTGCATTCTCTTTTAAAGGAGGATTTGTCTTTCATTCAGCATCAGAGAAAATCAGTGTTTCTCAAAATAGGTGTGTTGAGAAATTCCCAGCCTCGGTGTACAGCGCAAGCCCTCCAGGGTATTGTGGTTCATTGTTGTATAAGAGTCTTGGTTGGCAAACCATGCTGTGGCTTTTGCCTTCCATGATTTCTTACCAGAGGAAAGGTGGTGAGGACTTTAAGTCTTCCCACCAACAAATTCAGACTCCTTCAACAAATGGAATCCCTTAACGGATTTCAGTTATTTCCTTTCTCCTCTCCAGCTTACATCTGATTTTCTCAAAATAGATTTCGGTGCTGCAGTCATTCCTGGCATGTGTCCCTGCCTCTTAAACACGCTGCCTTTCTTCCTTTCTGAAACGCTAAATGCTTTTAAAGAGAAATGATGCTCACCCCATCGTTCCATGGTGTGAATGACATTGTTGGCCAAAGGAGGCTAGTAAAAAGGAGACGGAATTTGGGGTCCACCAGCCTGTGCCCTGCTGCCGGGGGCTGCGAGGTGTTGGGTAGGTAACTGACTGCACTTCCCATGAGGCTCATCCGGCCCGGCCTGCCTCCGTCACAGAGGTGTGATGGCAGGTACTGCGGAAACTCATAAACACAACACAAATGTCAGCTGTTGTTACTAATCAAAGTAAAACTGGGCTTTCTCATAACAGAGACATTAGTTCATTCCAGGAAGCAGATAAGATTACCCTATGTGTCTCATGGCCTACTGACCTTCCTTCCAAGAGATACGTGAATTTTCCCTTTCAGGATGGTGTGCTAACTCTATGGGAAGAGAGAAAAGTGCCCAAGGAAAAAAGAATTTTTCTATAGTGAATAAAAAGCTGCTGTCTTCATTTTAAACTATTTCTTTTGTTCAAAAAGCACTTCTTGAGTATCTGTTCCATGCCAGGGATTGTGCATTGTGTGGATCCCAAGTTCCCGACCTCCAGAACTTCCATGCAGGGCAGTCACCCCTTAAGGAAAGTCACCAAATTTCCATATCCCCTTCTAAGCGACCGTCATGCCACGTCTCTCCATTTATTTATTCAAGTCAGCAAGTATATATGAAGTTTCTAATGTGTGCTGGTCACTGTCCTGCACCCCGGGGGAAGAGAAATATGAGATGTTATCCCTGCCCTCCGGAATCTCCGTCTCTGGGTAGATGAATCAGTGCAGCGGCCCATAGTCGGGGCAGGTAAGGGGGTGTGAAGGCCCAAGGCCATGTGCTTGGCTCCACCCCAGGAGGTGGGACAAGGCTTCCAGGGGATACCCGTGTGGGTGGGAAGAAAGGGTGGGAACTTGCCAGCAAGTAGGACGAGGAAAGAGTCCTGACAATTTGAAGCCGTGTGGGCTATGTAAGATTTGGGGTTTGAACGTCATCTTGAGATTTGTGCTCTTTGGAGCTTCACCGCCACTGACTGTCCTAAGGAAAATGTTGTGTTTGTTAACAAATAGAAAACACACCAATGCCATATAAACCTTATCACATCCCCAGGAGATGTTATGTCGTGGGCCTCAGCCTAGGATTGAGTCCACAATGTCCAGTTGCCTTCTCTTTAAGAGTCTTGCTGTTGGGTGAATGGGAGGCTTCGGGGCACAAACAAAATCCTTTTTCCATGGTCACACCCTCAGTTCGTTACAAGCGGGTAATCAACCTACACCGCGTGCATTGCCATGCAGGGAGCCTGGTAGATTTTCATCCTCCTTGGATCACAAGGAGGGACGCGAGCAGTGCAAGTTCAGTGCCTGAAGCAGGGCACCCAGGGCCAGTGCTCGGGACAGCCCAGAGTGATAGGGCAGGGAGGTGGGGAGGAGGGGGATTCAGGATGGGGGGGACACATATATACCTGTGGTCGACTCATGTTGATGTGCGACAGAAACTGTCACAGCATTGGAATTATCCTCCAATTTAAATAAATTAATTTAAAAAAAACACAAGTAGGGACTCGGAAGTGGGACTACGACGTCCGCCGGAGCACAGCACCACTTATGGGGAGGAAAGCCGCTCGTGGCCACAGGGCTCAGGGCTGTGGCGCCCTCTGCCAAGTCCTGGACAGTGTCATCAACTGGTGTCCGGCCAGAGTGACGTCTACCCGGCTGTTCGTAGTACTGGCTCATAGGAAGCATTCCAGCCCGGCAAACTTAGTTCAAAGCAAATCATTGCTGCTTTCAAGTGATGGATTTTTTTTTTTTAGCTGAAAAATGGGTATGAGTTATTTTCGAGCTACTTGACAAAGAACTTACCACAGTACTTAACCTCATCTTTCAACTGTCAGCTCATTAGAATTCTGCCACTTTGGTTTGGAACTCTGGATGAACTGCCATTTCTTTGTAGCTGTTTTGATTGCTTGTTTCACTTTCTATCTCCACGTTATTGAATCAGATCGATGTCGTGTGCCTCCCCTTGTATAACTTTTACATTCACCTAGGCCTGACCTGATACACACTTATTCTGAAATCTTTGTGCATAACTTACTAATATCTTAGACTAAAAGTCTGGAGTTGAAGTGACTCGGTAAACAGATATAAACATTTATAAGATTCTTGTTACACATTTCCAAATTCATTTCTAAAGAGGTTTTATATAAAATAAACTTCCGTGTATAAAGTGAGTGCTCATTTCACTTTCACACATTTTTAGAATCTGTGCTAATCTCATGAGCAGTGAAAGCATTTGGTGTTTCGCTTGTTTGGATTCCTTCAGTTCATGCTGACGTTGAGCATCACATATGTCTTTAGGTCGCCTGTGTTTCTTACGTTGTAGTCTTTAGATGCATCCTTCGCCCGTTGCTGCACTAGGGACTTGTCTTTTGCTTATTAACACGTAAGAACTCCTTGTATATTAAGGGTATTAACACTTTGTAATATATTTTGCAGCTACTATTTGCTTTTTTGATTTCATGGTCTTATTTGCATACAGAGGTTCTCCTTCTTTGGTATATCATAAAATCATTAGACTTGTACATCTACAGTTTCTATTTTAGGTATTTAGAAATCCTTTAATAATCCTGAAATAAGACCATAAATCATATATATTTATTTCAGAGTTTTATAATTTTACTGTTGGTCCCTTTCCTTTTTTTTTTTTTATATTTAACGTCTAGTCTACCTCTAATTTGTTTGGGTCTATTATATGTAATAGGAAATCTAGTTAAACTTTTTATTCAAATACATAACTAATTGTTCTTTCTCTGTTATTTCCTTTTCCTGTTGACTCTGTTTGTCTCCTTTTTTGTGCAACTAACTCATTTAATCAAATTGGTTATGTTTCGGGGCTAAAAAATTTATTCCGTTGACCTACTTTCTCCACATTGTGTGGGTTTCCTCTGCTGTCTTAGGTTCACGGCTCGATTTATACCTGGTAATAGAACCTATAACATAGTTTCTTATTACTCTGATTTTATAGTTTTTCTTGGTTATTGCCACCCATTTATTTTTTTTTTCCAATAAACTTCAGCAAAACTTGAAACCTCTTCCCCCTAAAAATAATCTCATTGTGACTCTAATTGTCATGCTGTTCATCTATGAATTAGTAGTAGAGGAACTGACATCGTAGCTATATTGAGTTTCTTATTCTAACACAGTTCTTTCCCATTTATTCAAACTTATTATATACCCCTCTGTATGTTATTTATTCTATGACTGTTAGGATAGATCAGACTACTGTTAATCCATTCTATTACTTTATAATTTTTGGTGAAATGTGAAGGTTATATTTTAGGGGGCGTGTCTATTGTATCATCTAATTGGTAAGAAATAAGAAAGCTCTGAATGTTTGTATTTTTTTTTATCCGGCCATCTTAACTCTTTCTTAGCTGAAATAATTATCCAGATGTTTCTCTGGCATTGCTAGTGTGCGGCCATGGTGCGTTCCGTGCTCCAAGTCTCATGATGCCTAACCATGTTGACGCTGACTTTTAGACTGTCTCAACAAGCGTGACGATTTGGGTACTGTGTTGCTCCACCCCTTGTACCATGCCCTCACCATCATTACTGAATCAGTGCCTGCCCAGCCCTGATTAGTGCTCTGGAGTTCCAGGGGGTGAAACAAGACCCTCCCTCCAAGGGCTGTACCCTCCAGTGGAGGCTGGAGGAGTCCGACGATAAACACACAAATGAGACCACTGAAGCTGGTGGGTCTAAAAGGGGCAATGGGATAGAAAATTACTCGGGGGAAGGCTGAAGTGAAGTGAAGTGAAGTGAAGTCGCTCAGTCGTGTCCGACTCTTCGGACTGGAGCCCACCAGGCTCCTCTGTCCATGGGATTTTCCAGGCAATAGTCCTGGAGTGGCTTGCCATTTCCTTCTCCAGGGGATCTTCCCAACCCAGGGATCGAACCCAGGTCTCCCACATTGTAGACAGACGCTTTACCGTCTGAGCCACCAGGGAAGGCTGAGTCTTATGCTATTCCTAGTATTGGGGAGTGGTTTGCCAGTGTTGGAATGCTGACTACATCTCAGACATTAAAATGCTGGAAATCTGATGATATTAACGTCACGTTTTGCCAGGGGGTTGGGGAGGAGGAGGGAAAACGCATTGTCATGCCTTCATACTGCGGACCCAGCCTGGGTCTCAGTTTGGAACTTGCAAGTTAGCCAGAGCAGAAGGCCTGCAGTGAAGATGGGGAGGCTCCCGGCTCTTCTGTGAGAGGAAATTACAGCTGCCATCAGGGCTTCCCAGGTAGCTCTGTGATAAAGGGTCTGCCTGCCAAGCAGGAGACACAGGTTCTATTCCTGGGGTCAGGAACATGTACTGGAGAAGGAAATGGCAACCCACTTCAGGTATTCTTGCCTGGGAAGTCCCACGGACAGAGGAGCCTGGCAGGCTACAGTTGCAGAAGTCAGACACAACTGAGTGACTAAGCAACAACGATTACTATCACGAGAAAGATTTAAGAGGTCGGTTCTTGTATTTTCGAAATGAAGCAAACTAAAGATGAGATGAAAACCCTGAGGAGAAAGAGCTCTGAGGAGAAATTAAGGGGGGAAATTGCGAAAATAAAAATTTCAGTAGATGGATTACAAACTATGAAGAACATAGCTAAAGGTACTGCTGGCAATCAAAGATGTAACAGAAGAGAGGATGCTGGAGACGACCAAGAAAATGCCAGTGTCTTCCCATTTGAAGAGTCAGGTCTCAAACTGGATAGGAGAGTAAACATGGACAAGTTCCCCAAAGCATCCAAGTGAAGGAGCGACCGAGGTTAACCTATCAAGGAAGAAAACTCTTACCGACCTTGGCCTTCCCAAGAACACCACCTTGTATTTGTTACATGGACAAATCATTTTGAGTTTAGAAGCTTATGTAGAGTCAAGCTATTATCAATGAAGTGTGAAGGCAGAAAGAAAACATTTTTGGATAACACACCTGGATATAGAACATTTCCCTCTCAATGGGTTTTTGAAAAAATTACTGCAGCATCTACTCCAGCAAGAAGACGTTTGTTGATTCAGACCTGATTCAAGTCCGCCCTCCCCATCACATCTTTCCCTTCCTCCAAGACGGGTTTCTCAGGATGCCCAGGGCAGCATCTGCCTTCTCCATCCTTCTTGTTTGCTTGTTTTCAGGTTTAGCTGTGCTGGATCTCTGATGCTTTGTGCAGGCTTTCTCTAGCTGCAGCAAGCGAGGGCTGCTCTGCCTTGCAGCGCACAGGCTATTCGTGGCTGCAGCCTCTCTCGTGGTGAAGCACAGGCTCCAGTCATGCGGGCTTCAGTAGTTGCAGCTTATGGGCTTGGGAGTTGCGCCTGGTGGGCTCTAGAGCTCTGGCTCAGTAACTGTGGCTCACCAGCTTAGTTGCTCCGCAACACGTGGGATTTTCCTGGACCAGGGCTCGAACCCATGTCCCTGGCATTGGCACATGGATTCCTATCCACCGCACCACCAGGAAGTCCTACGTTGCCATTCTAAGGGAACCCATCAGAAGTCACATTTAGAGAATCTACCCAACTGTCATTTCAGGGATGCTTCCAGAGAGGGTGGAAGAACTGCCACCTCCCTGGTGGCTCAGACGGTAAAGCGTCTGCCTCCAGTGTGGGAGCCCAGGTTCGATCCGTGGGTCAGGGAGATCCTCTGGAGAAAGAAATGGCAACCCAGTACTCTTGCCTGGAAAATACCATAGACGGAGGAGACTGGTAGGCTACAGTCCATGGGGTTGCAACGAATCAGACATGACTGAGTGACTAAACTTTCTAAAAAAAAACTTTTCCAGAGAAGGTGGGCAAATGTCCAGAAATACTTTCTGACATGAGTTTTGGGCCAGGTTGGTAGAACTGTATCCACGTGTGACAGAATAGAGCTCAGCTCTGACAGTTATTTTGATGTTTCAGTAGAAAGCAGGAAACATAAGGGCCCACAGTGGGGGCTTTGGAGTCACAGACACTAAACCGAATCCCGCCTCCCCCATCCTAGGACCTTGTGCAGGTGTCTCTAAACCCCCAGCTTCCACGTCTCGAAAACGGGAACAGTGCCTACCTCCATCCCTGTCAGGATAACACAAGCCGTGCCTTTCCAAAGCCTGGCTCTTCAGCACTGTGTCAGGAATCCATCATGATAGTCCTGCTCATCACCAGTGAAGAAAAGGAAGAGTGTTGAGAACTCAGGTCTTTGAATTAATTTTGCAGGTGCCATGAAGTGTTTATTTAGCCGTTGGGTAGACTTAGTGGCTTAGACTTACTAAACCCATGCCCCCCACCCCCCAGCTCCCCCGACGATGGCAGCAAGAGGCGTCCCCGTTAAGACGTCCCTGGATCTCCACGGGCACCCCGCTCTGGTTCCGTGTGTCCATCCTCTCTTTATTCCTGTGTTCTCCCCAGCTCCCAGTTGCAACATGCGATCTTGAGATGTCAGCTCTCTTGTGGTCCCCAAAGTGCGTCTTTTGTTGGGTATTTGTGGGTGTGTTTTCATCCTCACCAGACTGACACTGGGACCTCTGTAAAAGGGGGGAAACCTTTCCCCCCCACTTCTCCTCCACCTCCCCCCAACACAGGCCCCCAGTGGTTTCGAGATAGGAAAGCCATCCCCAAGGGTCGAGCTGATTTTTTTTTCTAGCTGGGGGGCGGAGGGGCAAGGATCTCAACGTGTTTTGCGGACTGAACCGCCGTTGACATCGAAAGTCTCAACCATGCTGTTTTGCTCCACACTTCAGTAATCAGGACATCCAGCAAACCCATAAAAAACCAAACTAATAGCATGAATATTCAGTGACCTAGAATACTAATTATTGTCATGAATATTAATGTGATCGGACTTGCTTTTTCCTCTCCTCTTTCTCTCCCGTCCTCTTTCTCCCTCTCTCCCTCTCCTCTCTTTTTTTTTTTTTTCCACTTAGCCGGCTCTAAAGATGGGTCATAATGAGAGCATTTAAGAGGGAGCGCGCTCTCCGCCGTGACAGGGACTGGGGTAATAAGGAGAGCTTGATTAACGCGGAGCACTTGGGGGAGAGATGAGAGACTTCACGTGGGCCTGATCGGGGGAGGCAATGAGACACCGGCGGCTCTGTTGCTGCTCCCGGAGATTAATGAGGCCTAAGAGTGCATTAGGAACAGTGACAAAGGTTTGATCTAATGGGCTCAGTCATTTTTCCTTTGAGTGACAGACGCACAGAAGTAATTGGCTGTGCAGAATGGCAGCTCATTGGCGGTACTTAAGGATACATTATCCCCGTTGTGTGGCCCGCAGAGGCTGTTTATCAAAACTGCTCACACTGCAGACGCCGAGTCGCTAAGCTGCTGCTACGGTGGTAATAGCTATTTAAAAAAAAAAAAAATCACGCGACATCAAAACTGGATCCGTGGTTGTCTCGTAGAAACAAAAGTTTTTCTTTGTTTAGTTTCAGATGGTCTAGAAGACATGGTAATAACTCCAGAGCCTGTTCTGTGAGCCGGATGAGCGATCCCCTCCCGGTGGGTCGCATCTCAGGCTTGTTAGGGCTTCAGAGCCTGGCTTCTCACCCCGTGCCTGCCTTGGCCACCCGATTATTGCCCACCCCTTGGGTTCTGTTTACAGCGTGAACTCGCCAGTGCATCAATTGGACACCTCGCCTAAACTCCTGTAACTTGGCGGAACACTTGCAGACGCTTGCCTTCTTGGTTGAGAATTAATTTGCTTGAGAATACTCCCCCAAATCAGCATCACATGGTGAGGTCTGCTTCCATAAACCAGATTTCAGCGGGCTAGGTTTTGATGGCTAAGTAGTAATTCATTATTTTTAGGTTAAACATGTCTCATGGGGCTTCTCTGAGACTAGCATTTGAGAAAGTTGGTGACATCTGAAGTGAAATGACTCAAGCTATTATTTGATTCGGCCTCTTCTGCTCTTAGGAGAAATGCCTTCTTACTGTTGGTTTTCTCTGTTGACATGTTTTTCCCACTGAGGTTTAGGCAAATCCGTGCTATATTGTTTTTGGCATTAAACTGTAAACTCTTTGAGATGTAGACCACTATTTCTCTTCCTTTGTTATCCTCTCCTAATGTCGTGACCTGGCAATTATTTTTGCATGAAGTAAATATGCTTGAATATCACCTGTCATGTGAGATGCAAGTGATAAATATTGAGGGTAACTATGTTGGCTTTCTGATAACGGTTCCTCCATTGCAGTATTCTATGGTTGAGACCTTTGGGGTACAGTTCCCATAGAAATCAAAGCCACAACTTCCAGTTTAAGGAAAACATCTTCAGTCGTTTAAACTCCAAATGGAGTGTTCCCTTCTGTAACAATTGACAGAAGCAAGTTAATCCTTGATGGTTTTCATTATAAACATACGAGGGATGTTGGCAATACTAAGTTGTACATCTCTATGGGAACAGATATTCCAATAAGTAAATAAAAGTTGCTGTAGAGACTTTCTCCCCTCTCAAAAATGTGTGTGTTCAGTGGAGAGTAGGATTTCAGCTGTTGATATGATGCTTTCATGATGAGCAAAATAGTCAGCGTGGAGGAGCTATAGGAAAAGGGCTGGGGAGGCAGAGCTCCAAGACAGACGTCAGTATGTGACCCACAGTCTTCAGGAAGGCTGGCCGGGGCCTCGGCCGGGACCAGGGCCCCAGGTTACAGCCTTTCTGTGCGAGTCAAGTCCATGGTTGGCCCCCTTGCCACGTAAACATTCCTGTGTTGGCAGGAGAGAACCAGGTCATCCTGATGTCCCACCAGCTCCGAACCTTGTGGCCCAGCATCTCAAGTAACCACGCCTGCAGAGACCTTGCCTCTCTCTGGAATGTTCCTAGTGAGGAGTCACCCCCCCAAATGTCCTGACTAACAAACAAGTACCCCCTTCACAGCCTCACCGTTGCAAACACGGAGTTGCCCAGTGCCCTCACTCCTTACAGACAGGGCCTCTATTCAGTCCTGAGAGATGATTCTGTGAGACCTGGGAAGGAGAGGAGGAAGTCCAGGTGGACAGGCCTGGGCGTGGGGCCGTTGTGTGGGCATCACGGCCGCCTCCTCGAAAGGGCTCAGGAGATGCAGTGAGAGCCAGAGACGCCTGCCCCCAAAGCAGTGCGCCGCTCAGTTATGGGGGATTTTGTACAAAAATGCCTACTGCATATGTCAGGTGGAGGAGAAGGAGTATGTTGAAGAAGGGAGTGAGCAATTGAACTAAGTTCTTGAGGGCACAGAGCCAAATAAGGAGCTACAAGACAAGATATGAGCATCTTGGACTTTGTATTTTATAAAACTGTATTTTATTGAACTGAGTTACTGGAAAAGACCCTGATGCTGGGAAAGATTGAAGGCAGGAGGAGAAAGGCAGAGGATGAGATGGTTGGATGGCATCACCGACTCAATGGACATGAGTTTGAGCAAGCTCTGGGAGTTGGTGATGGACAGGGAGGCCTGGCTGCAGTCCACGGGGGTCACAAAGAGTCGGACATGACTGAGTAACTGGACTGACTGCATGAGTGTTAAATTCATGTTTTATTACTTAAAATCCTTAGTGTTAACCTCCTTTTGTGCAGTGTTGTCATACCTCATTATAACTACCGCATATAAACTTGTTCATATAACCTGTACCACGAAATGGCTTGTGGCTAAGTAAGCAGCGTGTAAATAAGCACAGGTGGTGGTTGCTGTCGTCCGTCAGCATCTTCAGAATGCATAGCAGCCAAGTGTTCATCACTCTCATATAAACGGGCAGGATGAGAACTGCAGGTGTCATTGGCAAGAATGAGTGCCACACCACACAGCTGGAAGACGCAGGCTTTGTCTTTGGAGTAAATATTTAAACCCATTTCCAGTTATTAGAACTTACCTTCTGATGGGCTTAAGGGTTTCATCCTGAATTGTAGCAGACATCAAATTCTATCCGTCCCCGAGGTGGTGCGGCATCCCAGCGACGGGATGGAAGCTGGGGTGGGCCTTGGATGCTCCAGCTCCCCTCTCCTCACTGTGAGGTCCTCTCTGTCATCCTTTGCTTGCGTCAGCCCCGAGCATGTGATTTCTCCTCTCTCTGTCTCTCGCTTTATCTACTCTACTTCTGATGACTTCGGCATTACCTCTGGTGGGGAGATGAAGAGTGGGAAGTGCGTCGTCAAGTTTTCCCAAGACTAAGCACTGTGCTGGTCCGAGTGCAGGAGCGGGGGTTCAAGAAGCATCAGCCAGTGAAAGAGTGCTTGGGCTCGCGGGAGGTGTTGACTAGGACGTCGAAACACAGATACAAGGCAAAGGGTCTGGGCAACTTACACACACCAGGATGCCACCACAAGGGAAAGAGGAGTAGATATCCAGACTTGTTAGATTTTAAAGTCAAACACAAGATTAGCAGTATCACCATTTTTGCTGGAAAAAAAAATTAAACTGTAGGGAAAAGGAAAACTCACCATTGGCAAAATTAATAACAACCAGTATCTTCAGAAGCTTGGCAGTTGACAAAGTGCTTTGTGTAATTTGGTCCTTGTATTAACCTCAGGGGGCTGTTATGATTATCTCATCATTATGACCATCATCACTGTTACTGTTGTGTCCGTTTTACAAGTTATGACCTGACTTGTTTGCTCAGGTTCCATCTTCTTTTAGCCCACTGGTCCATTAAGAAAATTAATTCATAGCATATATCATGAGTCAGAAAGATGTTGATGCTGTTTGACCCAATCAATAATAACTCTTCTAAGATATCAGCCTAAGGAAACGTCTAAAAGTAGAAGATGTCCTTTGCAACATTGTTTATGATAATGAGAAATTTCAAACAGTCAAAGCAATACAGAGGTAAGAAAATGGCAGGGTGAGTCATCTCCATTAAATCAGTAAGATGTTCTAGACCTAAAATTATCATGAAGGTTTCAGAACAATAAGGAGAAATGGATGGGAAGTTATATTAAAGAAGTGTAATAGAATATTACATCTTTTCTGTGGTCATAACTAAGAAAAATATGTACATGTCCAATAAAGAGTTGATCTATTAGATGCATTTTGGTAGACTTCTAATTTACATTCTCTGTGTATCTGTATAACCTTGCAAAACAAGTTTAAGCAATTTCTACAACAAAGCATACTCCCATTTTTTTTCCCCCTTGGCATCATCTTTAGAACAGGGAGAAATCAGAATAAAATGAGCTGTTTCCACATTTTAGGAAATAACCACGGACTGTCTTAATTCCAGGATTTTCAATTCTGGGCATGGCCACAATGTTTTATTTAGTAGTAATTAGATTTGACATTACCCCGAGTCTGGACTCTGTACATCCTTTTTCCTCCAGTCAGCATACTGCAGAAAATATATACCCAAAAAATGAACACAATGCATAGCGTTCTGAGAAACACACGATTCCTGTCTCAGTGGTCAATGTGTTGAATTGTGCTCTTTTACAAAGCAACTGTCACACAGTGCTGAGTCCTGAACGCCTGCATCTTTAAGAAAAGCTACTGAAGGTGTCCTTGGGAAAAAAAAAAAAATCCTCTTAGCCTGAAATCCTGGTTGCCAAAAGGAGGGCAGATTTCCAATGCAAATAGTGAGGCGAGTGGGCCCTCCTCACAGGCACTTAAATCATTTGTATCTCACTTTTTATGGTAGTGTTGTGAATTATATTATTTTTGGGTTTGTAATTAGAGGACGGAACAGATGGCGAAGGCCTAGTTTGAAGTGATGTAGCCGTTAGGAAGGCCTCCGCTGTCCAGTCCTGATTCCAGCCAACCTGGTTTTTCCTCCAGTGCTCGGAGCGGGCCGGGGCATAGCCGTAGGTTTGCATGGTAACATTGAACTCTTGAGTTTTTTTAATAAGATTTGAAGCCACACAGGAATGAGAAAAAGGCCTCCAACAGCAGTCTGTATTTCAAAGACCTCCAACGGAAAGAGTGAGTGCCTATTAATCTTTTTCCCGTAATTATGAATTTTTTTTTTTTTTAATTACAAAGTCCTACAATGGAAATAAAGGTCTGTTTCATACTCACACACTCATAGAATCCTCTTTGGGTTTTTCTCCTCCACTCTCGGACTGCATGAAACTTCATTATCACCATCACCAAGAGTTTCTGCCCTTTTCCAGGCTGATTCACCAGTAAGTCAAATCCCAAGTATTGTTTTCCCAGTTGAAGCATTGGTAGGAAGGATCAAATCTTGTTATTGAAGATAAACCAAAATCAGGACATGCAGTGAGCAGAATTCTGTATTAAAGAAAAAAGATTGTTGATGAATCTCTATTTGAATGCTATGAAAAGCTTTATTTCAGGGTTTTTTTTTTTAAAATCAGGACAGGCTATTTTAATGTAATAAGCCTATAGCTTAAAAGAGGAATTCTGTCTTTGATGTCATTTGGCGAATGAAAACATTCTTGTTCAATAGAAAACCAGCATCTTTTTCATGCTTGTGTGAGATCAGGCAACATACTGATATTCATTCAGCTATAAATGCCATATTCACTTTGAAATGCAAATTGTTTAAAGAAAAATAGCATATGGTGGAGGTAAGTACCTTTCAAATCAACTCTCACACTTTAGGGATGTAAGTAAAGCTAAAATTATTCTTGGGGAAGAATTTGGTGCTTTTGACACATGGAAGCTTGCACTAATCAGCCGGCCCAGTGGGCACACACATCTCCATATCAAGGGGCTGGCGTGAGGCTCCATGGATTAGCATTGTAATGCAGCCACCCCTGCCCATCAAGGCCAGCAACCAGATGATCCAGAGAAGGGGTCTTTGAGGGAACAGGCTTCTGAGTTCAGAATGGACCAGGAAGTCGACCATGTCTGTCGTGATAATGCAGACCCTGGGGGGAAGTACTGAGACGATACCAAAGTGGTCCTTCTGTGCCTTCCTTCCTCTGGATGCCAGCATCCCATACTCTGTAGGGCTGGACCACTCTGGGACTTTACGCTGGCGAAACTGTCTCCTTGCTCCTGGATAACTTTATCTCATGCTTCCTGATCTGACCTTTGCGTTCACAAACCATTCAAATGAGTTTTTTCTTTTCTTTTTTTCTAAGAGGTTTTTTTTTGGGGGGGGGTGCTAAATTATATTGATTTAATATACAGTGAAGCTGCTCAGTCGTGTCCGACACTTTGCAACCCCATGGACTGTAGCCTATCAGGCTCCCTCCATCCATGGAATTTTCCAGGCAAGAGTACTGGAGTGGGTTGCCATTTCCTTCTCTAGAATATACACTCAGAAAGTGAAAAATCCTAAGTTCTAGCTAAGTGTATGGGGCTTCCCTTGTGGCTCAGCAGTGAAGAATCAGTCCAGCTGCAGTGCAGGAGACATAGAGACGTGGGTTCCATCCCTGGGTCGGGAAGATCCCCTGGAGAAGGAACTGGCAAACGCACTCCAGTATTCTTGCCTGGGAAACCCAATGGACACAGGAGCCTGGTGGGCTACCGTCCTCGGGGGTCGCAAAGAGTCGGACACAACTGAGCGACTAAGCTACAACAACGTGGGTGACCAGCGTGGAGGTCAGGTCGCAGCCGGTGGCCGGGCAGCCCAGCAAGCCCCCGGGTCCCATCCCACCACGGCCCGCGTCGCCCCCTGCTCGTGCAGGGCGAGCCCGTCTCATTTCCTGCTCCGCCGTTGGCTTCGCCCTGTGGTGCGGCTGTGTGGGACCAGGACCGGTGGTGCCCCGGCCTTGGTCTTCTGTGGGTCCACGCCCTGTCTGATGTCTGTCCTGAGGAGGCCCACGTCAGACTCCACTCCCTCTTACTGCCAGGGATCTCCCACGAGGTGCCCGTGGTGGGTGAATGGACACTTCAGCCATTTCTGGCGTGGGACCATTCTGAACAATTCTGCCAGGTGCCTTCTTACACATGTTGTTCCGGTCGATTGTTGGTGCATGCCTGTATCACCTTTTCATCCTTTTAAATTTGTTTAAAATGTTTACCTGAAGTACAGTATTATTATGGGAGTGACAGGTATAGTGAGTCACAATTTTAAAGGTTATACTCCATTTAGAGTTATAAAATAGTGGCTGTATTCCCCATGTTGTTCCGGCTTATTTTATACGTAATAGTCTGTGCCCGTACTCCTCATCGCCCCGCCCCCCACTCCCCGCTGGTAACAGCTCCTTATCGCCTACGTGTCTGCTTCTTTGTTATACTCACTTTGTCGTGGTTTTTAGGAGCCACCAGTGCATGATATCATCCCGTATTTGTCTTTCTCTGTCTGGCTTATTCTACTCAGCCTAACAAGAGTCGGACACGACTGAGCGACTAAACTGAACTGAACTGAATGCCCTCCAAGTCCAGCCATGTTGCTGCAAATATCAGAATTTCATCCTTTCATATGCCTATCACTTCAGTCGTGTCTGACTCTTTGTGACCCCACATGGACTGTAGCCTGCCAGGCTCCTCTGTCCATGGAGTTTTCCAAGCAAGAATCCTGGAGTGGGTTGCCATTTCCTCCTCCAGGGAATCTTCCACACCCAGGGATTGAACCTGTATCTCTTGCATCTCCTGCCTTGGCAGGCAGGTTCTTTACCACTGGCGCCTCCCAGGAGGATTTGCCCTGGGGTTCAGCTCCTGAGGGGGCCCCCAAGGAACCAAACTGGAGTCTCTGGAGTGAAGAAACTCTCAGGTGGCACTAGCGGTAAAGAACCTACCTCCTTTGCAAGAGATGCAGGTTTGATCCCCAGGTCAGGAACATCCCCTGGAAAAGGGAATGGCAACCCACTCCAGTATTCTTGCCTGGAGAATTCCATGGACAGAGGAGCCTGGCAGACTACAACCGATGGGGTCACAAAGGGTCAGACCTCAGTGACTGAGGATGCAGAAATAAGAAGATCCTCACCAGCTGACGAACCCTCAGCGTGGGCTTGTCTAAGGATTCCACACAGCTGTTTTGGGTTTCATATGGATTCTGCAATCAGACACCAGGACCACGCAGCCTTGACGGGAGTTTCTTCACTCCGGAGACCCCAGTTTGGTTCCTTGGGGGCCCCTCAGGAGCTGGACCCCTAAGCAGATCCACCAGCAGCATAATGTGCTGAAAATTTCATTCGACAAGCAGCTGGAAGTTGAAAAACCAGGTGTACATTAGTGTCATCACATAGCTTTTCATTAGCGTGTACATTTGTAATGAATCCACCCCTTCGCTTTCCAATGGTAGGTGTTTGACCTTCAGACAAAGAGCTTATCATCCTAAGATTGGCCCTAATTGGATGTTTCCATCTGAACGTTTCCTGTGTCCCTGATCTGGAGTTGAGGTTGACCTCGGTGTCTGAGTGTGCCTGGACACTTACTCTTGGAGTCTGGCACCAAGTAGTCAGGGATAGACA
The DNA here is from genome assembly GCF_001704415.2 of Capra hircus. Lineage (NCBI taxonomy): Eukaryota > Metazoa > Chordata > Mammalia > Artiodactyla > Bovidae > Capra > Capra hircus. Next base: position 5,325,448 of record NC_030810.1, on the reverse strand, counting down.
CACTTAGATCATCCCGTCCACCTTCTGATGGAAGCAAATGTGTCAGGAGGGTTTGGGGCTGGTTGTCCTCGGGGCCACACCCCAGACAGAACGAACAAAGGAAAGGGCACCTAATCGATTCATCAGCCCAAAGATGGATCGACGGTGAACTTATTCTTGGCTTTTCAGGTGTTTTGGCCCTGTGTGCCTAAAGTGAAAGTGAAGTCGCTCAGTCGTGTCCGACTCTTTGCGACCCCGTGGACTGTAGCCCATCAGGCTCCTCCGTCCATGGGAGTCTCCAGGCGAGGATACTGGAGTGGGCTGCCATTTCCTTCTCCAGTGTGTGCCTAAAGGTTGTATGAAATGAGATTTTGTGGACAAATCCCACACTTGATGGGCTTCCCTGGTGTCTCACACGGTAACGAATCCACCTGCAATGCAGGAGACCTGCTTTCCATCCCTGGGTCAGGAAGATCCCCTGGAGAAGGAAATGGCAACCCACTCCAGCATTCTTGCCTGGAGAATTCTGTGGACACAGGAGCTTGGCGGGCTACAGTCCATGGGGTCACGAAGAGTTGGACATGACTGAGTGCACACATGCCCACACTTGACAAGGACTTGTCAGAGGTACAGATGGGCACTGAAGGGAGGATGGAAGCATCGCCTTGGCATTCTCACCAAACAGCAGGCATCCCTGTGGGTAGCATGGGCTTGAGGAGGGGGTCCTGGCTCAGAGTTGGGGTTGCAGCCCACATGCATCTTATTATCACTGTGCTTCTCCTCCTGTTCTCTTTCTTTTCCTTTCATCCACCAAAAAAATGTTAGCATTTCTTTTCGTGGCCACATGCCCAGCATGTGGGAATCTTGGTTCCCCAACCAGGGAATCCAGCCTGCAACCCCCCTGGCACTGGAAGCTTGGAGTCATCACCACTGGACCCCCAGGGAAGTCCCAAAACTGTTAGCGTTTTTCTGAGTTCTGCTGTTGAAAGCAGAAAGGGCCTCAGCGCCTCAGGAGGGGATGTGACCCCCTCTTAAGTGGTGGGTACATGGAACCGGCGTCCCCACAGGGAAGGGAAAGGCTGAGGACCACACCCTTCTGGTCAGAAGGGTCTCTTTACAGAGGGACAGGCGCGGGCGGAGGGAAGCCGGGAGGTTGTGCAGGTGGCAGGGCTGGCACCAGGACCACCCTGGACCCGAAGGGAAAAGAGGTGAGCCCCAGCGAGCCTCCAGCACAGGGAGCCTCCAGCACAGGGATCCCAGTGAGAGGAGCCCTGGAACTCTGGAGGGAGGCCAGACATGCGCACCCCCACTTCACACTCTGGTATTCCCACCTGGTCCAGCCAAACAGGGAGCCAGAGGTACCTGAGCTGATGGATGCCACCCGGTGGGTATCCTCGAGAGGGCAGAAGGTGGTGGGAGACTCAGGTGTCAGCCCAGGGGAGACCCTGCCGAGCCGCCCAAGGGGAGCACCCACTCAGCTCCAGGACGTGCTCGTCCTGCTGTTACACTGCCCCATTGTGCAGGGATCTGGCCAAAGTGCACCCAAGGAACGCTCCCTAATGGCAGGTGGAGAAGACCCCGAGGAGCATGTGCAGTGGCCCTTCGCAACGCCTCGCTGAGCCTGGGTGCCCCCGTCCTTATGAGATGCTGCACACCTGGCTGAGGATGGGGCTGGAGCAGGCGCCAGTGCTGGTTTTGACACTGTCATTCAGGACGTGAGACTTTCCACATTCCTGGGGCTCGAGCAAGTCCTAGAATCAGAACATCTGAGCCGGGAGGGAGACGGGGAGCTGGCTGGCTGCAGATCCCCAAAGCCCAGCCGAGGGGCCAGGGCGGGTGCACTTGTCAGGAGCATCTCTGATCTCGGTGTCCTTGCTGCTGAAGAGCTTCCACTGTAGTTTTTATTTCTCCTGTGATATTCGAGATGCACCCAGCTTCCACAGTGGCATAGAGTTGGCATTGTTTTTTAAGGTAGAAATATAGTTTTAAGAGCAGGATCTTGCCACTTCGTGCGATGACAGTGAGGGCCTTGTTTGTGGCTGGGCCCTGGTTTCCGCCTCTTCACTGCTCATCAGGACTGCCAAAGTCCTTCTGAGAAATGTGTGTTCCCTCGAGCTCTACCCGCCAGACCATTGGAATCAAAATTTGAATTTTTTTTGCAGCTGCTATTTTTTAAAAAGCTCCATGGGTAATTCTGGTAATTGGCCATATTTGGGAACTACTAGTATGCTCTATGTATTTAAAATCATGCGCTATGAAAATCTTCTATGGAAACAATTTAGAACTTAATTGGTTCTAAACTTAAAAAAAAAAGGGAGGAATGTTTAAAAATCAAAAGAAACTGTTTAATACCTTCAAAGATCTCCTTACAGATGCAATGAACTCGCTAGCAGCAAGGTGTGATTGGCTGAGCTTTAGAGAAAGGCGCTTAATTATATTTTTGAGTTTGAAATCCTGGTGACCAGATAATAATTCACTCTGACGTTGAGCAACTGATTCAAATCATTAAGTATACAATGGAACCGTTTTTCCACCTCACTACATGCTGTTAAGTTGCCAAGATTATTTTCCCTCTGTGTAGTCTCTTTTCAAGGCGAAGAGTAAACTTATCTGGTTTAAGAGCCTGACTCTGCCACCCGTGTCTCATCTAGGAACTTTGATTTGCGTTGATCCTAAAGTATAGCTGTCCCACGAGAATAACTCTCTGGCACCAGACAGTGGAATCCGACTGGCGCTAGTTTTCGCTTGCACCAATACGTTGACGCAGGAGGACTCCTCCAGGACCCGCCTTGTCTCGCTGGCCTGCTAGGAATATCGTTGTTGTTAGTCGCTCAGCCGTGTCCAGCTCCTTGCGACCCCTTGGACTGTAGCCCGCCAGGCTCCTCTGCCTGTGGCATTCTCCAGGCAAGAATACTGGACTGGATTCCTTCTCTCGGGGATCTTCCAGGCATCGATCCAAGGCTAATTCGTTGGCAGGTGGTTTCTTGACCCTTGCGCCACCAGGGAGGCCCCACTGGGAGTAGTGGGTTTTTTTTCCCCCAAAAGTGGGTCTCCTGTCTTCACCGCTGCTCCGCCTAGAGGTGGTGGTGCACGTCTTTGCCTTGGCTTGCGGTGGTTGCAGCCTCCTGAAGCCTTGGGTTCCTTTGTTGAGCACCATAAGGCTTGCTTCGCCGTCTTCCTCTGGAACGTTCTTGTTTCACGTGCTGCCTCTCCTTTTCGTGAATCTGGACGCCAGGCGCGCGGCGTCAGGTCCACGGTGCGCAGGCGCGAGCCCCCTAGACTAACTCGTGCCGGCTTCGGGTGTGCAGTGCGCACTGGTGTTCACCTGACTTGTTTATTCCTAGGGAATGTCACTAGTGCGCCTGGGTCTCAGATGGCGAGCGGCGTCAGCCTGGGCTCCTTCACCAGCCGAGCGGACGGCATGCAGCAGCGGTCCTACTCTGTCTCCAGTGCCGACCAGTGGAGCGAGGCTACGGTCATTGCAAACTCAGCCATCAGCAGTGGTAAGAGAGAGGCAAGGCCCCGCGGACCCGGGCCGCCTTGCGGTCCTCGGTTGTCAACCAGAGGCTGGAGGCAACGCTCTGCTGTGAGCGCGGCCGCCCTGCCGACGGCGTCACGCCTTGCGTCCTCGATCGGCCGCCTCACCCACGTCACCTCGTGTCCCGCTCCGGTGCAGAGACACAGCGGAGGTTCGCCCCATTTGACAGATTGGGAAACTGAGGCTTTGGGAGAGGTTGTGCCCCTGCTCATGCAGCCCGCCACGACATGGCCTTCATGTTGGTGGTCAGGCTTCACTTTTTTGGCATCCAATCAAAGCACAATTCTTCCTCCTTGTTCGTTGTCCCAGGTTCCTGGTATATCCTCTTAAGTTTGGGAGAGTCTTCCCTCTTGCTTTTTTTTTTTTTTTTTCTCCAAGTGTGGACATCTTCTTGGGAAACAAATGTGCTCCCAGGAAACCATCTTGACATATGCGTGAGCGCATAAATTATGCAGCATCGAGCCCCACTTACTGCAACATGCTTTGCCTGTGGCACTTTTGTCTATGACCTGTTCACCGGTATTTAAAGGAATTCCCACTGTACTGTGCCATCTATCAGACAGGATTTTAGAGTAATTTTAGCATAATTTGTTCTAATTAAAAGATCCAGCATCAGGTCTTCCCTGTAGACGCAGCAGCTGCTGCCGCAGGACGTGTACTTTGGGTAAACATCATCCTTGTCTCCAGCCACCCCACGTTCCTCCGTCAGCGGCCGCCAAGCAGAGGCCTTAAGGAGAGGCATCTCCAGGCCCAGGAGGAGAAGCCGGGTCTGGGAAGGCAGCGCTGAAGGGTGCTATGACCTCGCCGGCCTGGGGCGTACACACAGCCTCACCCAGAGCCCAGCACCCTGCTCCCCTCTCCTTCCTCAGACAAAACGACATGCTTTGGTGGAGGGCAAACCTCTGCCTCCAGCCTCTTCGGGGGCTGGGCGTTTCACCTCTTGCCTGCTATCATGACAGCACCTCCAGAAGTTCAGTGACGGGGCTGAAGTCGTCACACATTAGCCACCTGCAGTTTATTCCCTTGTAATGTGACACCTGTGCGTTCACAGTCATCGGGGCCGCAGAAGGCCCGGTGTCTCAGCAGATGGGGCTGTGTTTCCAGCAGACCCCTCCCCGCTCCCCCCGCCGACGGGACGGCCTTGGCAGGTGACCTCCGTGTTCTTATCTTCAAATGGGTGTGCTCTTCCCGCCCTTGTGTGGTCCATAGGTGTGCAGGGGACCGTCCGCCTGTGGCTTCTGCCCCTGAGTAGGTGCTCTTGTTGCCCCTGGCACTTTATTTTTTGGAGGGGCAAGTAGTCCACATACTTGTTGTTTTAATCGCTAAGTTGTAGGCAAGAATGCTGGAGTGGGTTGCCCTTTCCTTCTCCATCACATGCTTAATTGCATTGGCCAGGTCTCTGCAGTGTATCCATTTTTTCAGTTGGCATTAGTCTTTGTCCTAGCGGGTTTATGCCGTCGCCCTCTTTCTGAGAAGGCACACTCGTGTTTGAGGGTAGGAGGAGCTGAGCTGGGCCTCCTCGGCCTGGTGCACACACCACCCTGGCCCTGCCTTGCCCAGCAGCTGCCCCCGGCCAGAGCTCTCCTCGTCTGATGAGAACTGTTGAGCCCCTAGCGCAGCCTGATTGGGGCAGCAGCCTTTGGGCTTGGTTCTTTATGTGCCATGTAATAATAAACAAGAACAAGTTTCACCCCAAGTGTTGGCCTCCCACACGCTCAGAATATTTTTTGAGGAAAAACACTGGAAGCAGCACATGCATCTAAAATCCATTCTTTACAAATACTCCGTTTGCACAGAGACTCGCTAGGGGGCTTCCCTGGAGCTCCAGTGCTTAAGACTCTGCCTTTCCACTGCAGGAGGCACGGGTTTGATCTCTGGTCAGGGAACTAAGATCCCACATACTGTAAAGTGCAGCCCCCGTCCCCCACCCCCCCCAAAAAAAACACCTTACTGGCTAACTCTCCCTATACCCAGTAGCTCTTTGCCTCTGGTCGCGGGTGTGAGCCAAAGCGCCCCCACACCTTGTCTCATCAGACTCCCCGATTTCCAGACACTTGGTTTGGATGGGAGCCTCTCCCCACGGAAGGTGATTGCCTCGGTCTGTACAGTTCAGTGCAGTGCAGTTCAGTCGCTCAGTCGTGTCCAACTCTTCAAGAACCCATGGACCACAGCACTCCAGGCCTCCCTGACCATCACCAACTCCCGGAGTCGACTCAAACTCATCTCCATTGAGTTGGTGATGCCATCCAGCCATCTCGTCGGCTATACAGACATCTTTATAAAGTACCTGTACAACTGAGGTCACCACCAGATGAATGCTGTTTTTAAATGTACCAAGTGATTTCTCACACACTAACGCCCGGGTGCCCATTGTTCTGTCCTGTAGCGTGTTTGTGAAAGACTAGTTAGGCCTCCTGCTGCCCCAGAGCGCGAAGCCTGGACACAGGAGATGAGAAAGCAGTGTGAGCCTGCAGTGGTATGGGTGGAGAACGCCCAGGCTGAAACTGCGCAGTTGGTTTAAGGATGAGAGAGTTAATCACAGAAGACTTCCCAAAGAGAACCAAACTTGAGCGACGTTTCAGGAACCAGATGGATTCCTTGTGTGTGCAAAACTGCAGAAGGAGGTTCTTAACATGAAAGCTGTTTGGACCAAGACTCGGAGAGGAGGAAAGGGGCGCTTGGGACAGCTGAGGGGCCACACGGAACTGCAAACTTGAGCAGCATTTCAAGAACCAGGTGTTAGCTGGAATACAGCAAAATGAAGACAGGCAGGAAGAGCAGAGAAGAATGATCAGTCATGTCCGACTCCCTGCGACCCCATGAATCACAGCACACCAGGCCTCCCTGTACGTCACCAAATCGCGGAGCTTGCTCAAACTCATGTCCATTGAGTCAGTGATGCCATCTCATCCTCTGTCATCCCCTTCTCCTCCCACTTTCAATCTTTCCCAGCATCAGGGTCTTTGCAAATGAGTCAGTTCTTCTCATCAAGTGGCCAAAGTACTGGAATTTCACCTTCAGCATCAGTCCTTCCAGTGAATATTCAGGACTGATTTCCTTTAGGATGGATTGGTTGGATCTCCTTGCAGTCCAAGGGACTCTCAAGAGTCTTCTCCAACACTGCAGTTCAAAAGCTTCAATTCTTCAGCCCTCAGCTTTCTTTATAGTCCAACTCTCACATCCATACATGACTACTGAAAAAAACCACAGCTTTGACAAGACGGACCTCTGTAGGCAAAGTAACATCTCTGCTTTTTTTTTTTTTTTAAATTTTAATTTTTATTTTTTTTTTTTTTAATTTTAATTTTTACTTTATAATACTATATTGGTTTTGCCATACATTGACATGAATCCACCACGGGTGTACATGCATTCCCAAACATGAACCCCCCTCCCACCTCCCTCCCCATAACATCTCTCTGGGTCATCACTGTGCACCAGCCCCAAGCACGCTGTATCCTTCGTCGGACATAGACTGGCGATTCGATTCTTACATGATAGTATACCTGTTACAATGCCATTCTCCCAAATCATCCCACCCTCTCCCTCTCCCTCTGAGTCCAAAAGTCCGTTATACACATCTGTGTCTCCTTTGCTGTCCTGCGTACAGGGTCATCATTGCCATCTTTCTAAATTCCATATATATGTGTTAGTATACTGTATTGGTGTTTTTCTTTCTGGCTTACTTCACTCTGTATAATCGGCTCTCTGCTTTTTAATATGCTGTCTAGGTTGGTCATAACTTTTCTTCCAAGGAGCAAGCATCTTTTAATTTCACAGCTGCAGTCACCATCTGCAGTGATTTTGGAGCCCCCCAAAATAAAGTCTCTCACTGTTTCCATTGTTTCCCCATCTATTTGAGATGAGTGATCAGTTCAGTTCAGTTCAGTTCAGTCGCTCAGTTGTGTCCGACTCTTTGCGACCCCATGAATCGCAGCACGCCAGGCCTCCCTGTCCATCACCATCTCCTGGAGTTCACTCAGACTCACGTCCATCGAGTCGGTGGTGCCATCCAGCCATCTCATCCTCTGTCGTCCCCTTCTCCTCCTGCCCCCAATCCCTCCCAGCATCAGAGTCTTTTCCAATGAGTCAACTCTTTGCATGAGGTGGCCAAAGTACTGGAGTTTCAGCTTTAGTGTCATTCCTTCCAAAGAAATCCCAGGGCTGATCTGCTTCAGAATGGGCTGGTTAAAGGGGTCAAAATTGCAACATTAGGACTTCCCTGGTGGTCCAGTGGTTGAGAACCCGCCTGCCAGTACCCGGGACTCTGCTTTCATCCCTGGTCTGGAGAGAGCCCACACGCCGCGGAGCAGCTCAGCTGGTGAGCCACAGCTTCCGAGCCTGTGCTCTGGAGTCTGGGAGCCGCAGCAGCTGAAAGCCCGTGCCTGGCGTCTGTGCTCCATAACTAAGAGCCACTGCAGCGAGCCGCCCTCAACCAGCAACCAGAGAGTAGCGCCCTCACCGCAAGGAGACAAAGACCCAGCACAGCCAGATAAATAAATAATGTGTTAATTGCAGAGTTAATTAGCACCTCATTTAAAACTTAGAGCTGACATGTTAAGAAGCAAAGATCCAGAGAGACAACAGAATGTTTCACAGAAATAAGGTTCCTGCAGTTTCACAGGGATTTTCCTTCACATCTGTATTTCCTAAGGATGGATGGCTCTGTCACACCCAAGATATGAATGAAATGAGAAACGGTAGTCATGATAAAAAAAGAGCTAATGATACTGAGGCCCTCGTGTGGATCGTCACGTTTGCTCCCCATGGAGTGGGCACTGCTCCTAGCTCCATTTCCAGTGGGGGAGACTCTGGTACAGAGGGGCTCAATATCGCTTATGCAAAGTCACGTCCTGGTGAAGCTGCCATGTGAACCCAGGTGGCCTGATTCCAGGCCTCAGACTCTCTGCATCAGCACTTCTCAGATAGGCTGCCCAGACCCGTGACGGCAACATCGCCCGGGAACTGGTTAGAAATACGAATTCTTAAGTTCCATCCCAGTCCTATGCGTGGGTGCTAAGTCACTTCAGTTGTGTCCAATTCTTTGAGACCCTATGAACTGCAGCCCACCAAGCTCCTCTGCCCATCGGATTCTCCAGGCAAGGATACTGGAGTGGGGTTGCCATTTCCTCCTCCAGGGGATGTTCCCAGATCCACTGAATCTAAAACTCAGGGGTGGCGCCTGGCAGCTTCTGTGCTAACAGACTCCCCATGGAATGATGCTGTAGGCTGAAGTCTGAGAACCGTCACTTGAAATCCTTGCTTCTCAAAGTGTGGCCCACGGACTAAGTGGTATCTGTCAGCCCCTGGAAGTTGGCTAGAATCGCAGAGTCCCAGGCTCCAGCTAGACCTCCTGGATCGGAGCGCACGTTGTCAAGAACTCTAGGCGACTGGGACCCATTTGCATCCGGAATACATCCCGGCTTCCCTCTTGTTGGCACCATCCTGCCATACCCCAAGCAATTGTTAATAAAAACCAGGGCACAGGATCCGACGGCTCACTTCAAGAAAACACATTTATGTATGGATTTCAGGACCTCAACTTGGCATCTGCGTTCCCTGCCACACTTGGAAAATAACCACAAAAGAAACAGGGATTAAGGGCTCTCTGTCATGTTTTTTCTCTAAGTCGCAGTGAAATACAAACTCTACCTTTTCTTTTCACTTAATCATTTTATCTTTTTCCCCCATGTCTCTGGTTTCGATGTCAGTTCAGTTCAGTTGCCCAATCGTATCCAACTCTTCACGACCCCATGAACCACAGCACACCAGGCTTCCCTGTCCATCACCAACTCCCGGAGTTTACCCAAACCCATGTCCATTGAGTCGGTGATGCCATCCAACCATCTCATCCTCTGTCGTCCCCTTCTCCTCCTACCCTCAATCTTTCCCAGCATCAGGGTCTTTTCAAATGAGGCAGCTCTTCGCATCAGGTGGCCAAAGTATTGGAGTTTCAGCTTCAACATCAGTCCCTCCAATGAACACCCAGGACTGATCTCCTTTAGGATGGACTGGTTGGATTTCCTTACAGTCCAAGGGACTCTCAAGAGTCTTCTTCAACACCACAGTTAAAAAGCATCAATTCTTTGGTGCTCAGCTTTCTTTATAGTCCAACTCTCACATCCATACATGACCACTGGAAAAACCATAGCCATGACTAGACGGACCTTTGTTGGCAAAGTAATGTCTCTGCTTTTGAATATGCTATCTAGGTTGGTCATAACTTCCCTTCCAAGGAGTAAGCGTCTTTTAATTTCATGGCTGCAGTCACCATCTGCAGTGATTTTGCAGCCCCCAAAAATAAAGTCTGACAGTTTCCACTGTTTCCCCATCTATTTGTCATGAAGTGATGGGACCAGATGCCATGATCTTAGTTTTCTCAATGTTGAGCTTTAAACCAACTTTTTCACTCTCTTCTTTTGTTTTCATCAAGAGGCTTTTTAGTTCCTCTTCACTTTCTGCCATAAGGGTGGTGTCATCTGCATATCTGAGGTTATTGATATTTTTCCTGACAATCTTGTGCTTCTTCCAGCCCAGCGTTTCTCATGATGTATTCTACATATAAGTTAAATAAGCAGGGTGACAATATACAGCCTTGACGTACTCCTTTTCCTATTTGGAAGCAGTCTATTGTTCCATGTCCAGTTCTAACTGTTGCTTCCTGACCTGCATATAGGTTTCTCAAGAGGCAGGTCAGGTGGTCTGGTATTCCCATCTCTTTCAGAATTTTCCACAGTTTATTGTGATCCACACAGTCAAAGGCTTTGGTATGGTCAGTAAAGCAGAAATAGATGTTTTTCTGGAACTCGCCTGCTTTTTCGTTCAGTTTCGTTTCATTTAGTTTGGATGTCAGAGTCATGGAAAAGCTTCCCCAGTGGGAGCTGCAGGGACGGGGGCAGGGGGACGACAGCAGCTTTTGAATCTGAGTGCCCGAGTGTTGGTGAATATGCCTTCTTATTATCCCACGTTTTTATTGTACATAATAATTCGTAGCGTGGGGGTTCCATTTTCCTCTACCCCATCGTCCACTCTAAATTAAGACTTTGGCTCCAGAGAACTTTGTCAGGTCTTCCCCTCTGGATGCACAGGTACCCTGGGGGGTTCTGCTTTTCAAAGCTGTGAGCAAACTCCTAATTAGCTAGATGACGTTGTGGTGTGCAGAACCACAAAACAGGAGGTCCTGGTTAAATTAAGCAAGGGGCGGGGGGTGCGGGAGAAAGAAGCAACCATTCTGTGAGATGGAATGCCCCACTGCTTTATGAGTATTACTGTGGTAAGGTTTTACATTTAAGTACCTGAGGTTTAAAATTAAATGTCTAGTATAATTTGACGTTGCTAACGTGAGACCAACAGCTGCCCCGAGAGGAAATGCAGACAGCTTGGCTCAGGGTTTCAAATTGCTGTCTGCCGGCTCTCAGTCAGGGTGGAGGGTTGGGACCCACTCCCACTCAGCACCACATGCAGCTCCAAGTAATTTTTTAAATGCAGAAACATATTCATCTTGAGCTTCGGCGTTGAGAAAGGCTGCTCCGGTAGTACATGAAAAATTAATTTTTTTACATTTTTCCTCACTCTCCTAAGTGTTTGACAGAAGTAATTTTTGCAGCAAGAGAGAATAAAAAGTGGCGGCTGTAAATTCCTGTCCCAGAACCTGTTGTGCAGATTCTTTATGGACCCAGAATTGATCTACATGTCAGACCCTGTTGTGGTTTAAACTGTTTATCACCATAATGGCAGGAGTAAGCCTGTGAACACCAACTTATAATCCCGGGTGAAAGAAATTGGTGCTTGCAGTCAATGAAGGGGCAGCTCGGCTTTATTGATAGATTCAGAACAATTATCTCTGCAACAACTATTGGCTGAGGAGTCTCTGGAATCTCGTTGGAAGTCTGGGATTTTTTTTTTTTTTTTGATTAATCGTTTTCTCTATAGGTCATTTTCTCCAGAAGTGTTAGCCAAGAGTTAGCATGACTGTGGGTAGCCAGGGACCCTCGGGGGGTCATCTGTAGTATACTTGGTGGTCTTACCTTGCTCCAGGGCGAAATGTATTTAGAGGTGTGTCCCACCTGTGCTGACGGCCCGAGCCAACGCCGCGAGCCCCGTGCACTGTCTGCGAGTGTCCCTGCGTGTCTCGTCAGCAAGCCTGCAGGCCCGCCAGCCTCTCCTGCCAGTGCCTGCCTGTCGGCGTGGCCGCCAGAGTCCCTGTCCCTTCTGGCTGTCAGCTTGTTCCGACGGCTCCACCCCGTCCCCGATTGCTGCACTCCAGCAGTTAATCTTCTGCCGCCCTGGCTGGCCCGATATCGCCGGCAGTATTGCATTGCTTCAATTGCCGCTTGAACATTTCACTTCAGCCTGCCTGCACCAGGCCACTGTCTGACCTCGTCAGCCAGAAGTACAAACCATACCCGTCTTTCACGCTTCCACGTGGAAGGTGTGTGTGTGCGCGCCTGCTCCCTCCACACCGTGTAACTACACATCTTCCCACCTGAATCTGTGGTTATTGGACAACCAGTCCTGAATCTAAAGCAAAAATTTACATATTTGCAAACTTTCAAATATTTTTTTTTCATCGTGGACATTTTTTTACAGGACTTTAGGCCCCCCGGGTGGCACAGTTGGTAAAGAACCTGCCTACTGATGCGGGAGACACTGGAGATGTGATTCCTTGGTGGGGAAGATCCCCTGGGGAAGGAAATGGCAACCCACTCCAGTGTTCTTGCCTGGAAGATTCCTGTGGACAGAGGAGTCTGGCGGGCTACGGTCCATGGGGTCGCAAAGAGTCGGACACGACTGAACACACACACGCACCATTAGAAACACACATTTCTGCTCTGGCCCACGTGTCCTGCACTTCCTTGCTTCTCCCTCCCCATAGAGCCAGCTCCAGGAGGGACAGGCAGCCCTGAACTTGACATTACAGAGACTATGCCATAAATGTGGGTTCTGGGGATGTTTTCTGTCGGTTCATTGATTTTAGTTTCGACAACTTGAGCACTTTTTCTCTCTCCGCGGCTTCTGTGCTAGCAATTTTAGCGTGTGGCCAGCAGGTGGCGGTAGTGAACGACAGTACCGCTCTCACCTGGGAGTTTAATGGAAATACAGTTGGCTTCCCAGGTGGTTCAGCAGTAAAGAATCCCTATGCCAGTGCAGGAGATGGGGGTGAGGCTGGGGGTACTGGGGTGGGGTTTCAGTCCCTGGGTCAGAAAGATCCCCTGGAGGAGGAAATGGCGACCCATTCCAGTATTCTTGCCTGGGGAATCCCATGGACAGAGGAGCCTGGTGGGCCACGGTCCATGGAATCATGGAATCGGATATGACTTAGCAGCTGAGCGAGGGCACGATAGTTGATTTACAATGCCGTGTTAGTTTCGGGTCTTTAGCACGGTTATACGTATGTATCTATTCTTGTCCAGATTCCTTTCCATTATAGGTTATTACAAGCTAGTGACTATAGTTCCCTGGGCTATACAGTAGTCCCTTTTGGTTTATTTTATATGTGGTATGTGTCTGTTAATCCCAAATTCCTGTATTACACCCTTCCCTTTCCCCTTTATTAACCCTGAGTTTATTTTCTTCCTCTGTGGGCCTTTCTCTGTTTTGTAAATTAGTTCATCTGTATCTCTTTTTTTTTCTTTTCAGATTTCGCATGTAAGTGATATCCTATGATATTTGTCTTTATCTGGCTTATTTCGCTTAGCTTGATAATCTCCCGATCCATCCATGTTGCTGCAAGTGGTATTATTTCATTCTTTCTATGGCTGAGTAGTATTTCATATACATACCGCATTTTTGCCCATTCATCAGTCAGTGGGCGTTAGGTTGCTTCCATCTCTTGGCTGTTGTGAATAGTGCTGCTGTGAACACTGTAGTGCGTTTATCTTTTCAAATTAGAGTTTTCTCCAGATATATTCTCCTAGGAGTGGGATTGCAGAGTCATATGTTAGCTGTACTTTTAGTTTTTAAGGAACCTTCAAACTATTCTTCATAGTGAAAGTCGCTCAGTCGTGTCCAACTCTTTGCGACCCCGTGGACTATACAGTCCATGGAATTCTCCAGGCCAGAATACTGGAATGGGTAGCCTTTCCCTTCTCCAGAGGATCTTCCCAACCCAGGAATCAAACCCAGGGTATTCTGCCGTGTGGGTGCCATTGGGGAATGGGGAAGCCCCAATCTTCACAGTGACTGTACCAGTTCACGTGCCCCCAGCAGTGTCGGAGGGTTCCCTTGTTTCAGCACCCTCTCCAGCGTGCATCACCTGCAGACTTTCGGTGGCCATTCTGACCTGTGTGAAGGGATGCATCACTGTAGGTTTGACTTGTGCCTCTCAAGCGTCAGCAGTGCTGAGCGTCTCTTGTGTGCCTGTCGGCCACTCAGCCTGGAGTCTGAGTTTGTACAGCTGCCCGTCTGTGTCCAGTGCCTGCCGTCTAATGCCCGTTTCCTGAGAGTCATTATCCCTGTTTGATAAGTGAGGTTCAAAAAGGCTGAGAAACTTAAGACCACACTCGTTTAATAGCCAGAATTCAAACCCAGGGCTTTCCCATTCCAAAGCTTATGGTTTTCCCCTCTGCTGTTTGCTTAAAGGAGAAATGAATTCTTGGTATTGAAACAACATATCATAAAAATTGTTTATCTTTTCATCGGGCTTGCTTTCTAAGGGAAGATACGCAGACGTTTTCCCTCTCTCACTGATCCTGAACTTTGCCTTTCTCATCATTTCTCCCAAATCTTGGCTGGCATTCAGAAGCCATCCCCTGGGGGTTGTCATCAACTCTCGGCTCCGTTCAGTATTAAAGGGCCCGCGGGCTCTCATCTCGGAGTTGGGCAGTCCCAGGCTCAGCCGCCGCGGTCTAGTCCCCCCACCAGGCTGGTCGGCCTAATTAAAGGAATGACCCCAGTTTCCTTCTACATGCGGAACCCGCTTCCCTTTCTCTGCGTGGGACTGAGGAGAAAGCAGAAGCTTCCTAGGGTATCTGGCCACAGGGGGGAAAGGTGTTTTTTTTTTTTTCCTCCCAATCAGAACATTGTTACTTTGTACTTCGCTTGCTCAGTTCTTCCCTAACAGCTATTTCTAGCAGCAGGTGCTGGCCCGGGGGAAACGCTGCCCCCAGTATCAGACACAGAGCAGAAGATTCCGAACCCACGGGCCAGCAATTCTCGAGTTGCCTGGCAGACGTCTGGAAATCATTTTAAACAGACGGCCGAGAAGAATGCTCTTGCCAGTCGCCATGGTGCCGGGTCCCAACCTTTGGGGCCCTCTGGCCCTCGGTGTCTTCATCTCGACCAGAGGTTCTCAGCCAAGGGTGATTTTTGTGTGCCATTCCCCTGGGGATGTTTGGCAGTGTCGAGACAGTTTCGGTTGTCGTGGCTGACATGACACGGTTGGAGGGGTTTGCCGCTGGAATCAAGGCGGGTAGAAGGCAGAGAAGCTGGTGAACATGGGGCAGCTCCCCCGAGACAGAGAACCATCCTGTTCAAAGTCAGGAGTGCCGAGGGCAGAAAACCCTGGCCTTGACCGCGTAGACCTGGGCTCCCTGGGCCCTGCCAGCCACCAGCTCACCCTTCCCGAAGGCAAGGGAGGCTGCTCCCTTCCCTGGGAGAATGACTGCAGCCAGCCCACGGCGGCGCCTTGTCCTCAGCAACACTTCCAACTCCGCCTCCCAGATGGGCCCCTCGAGACAGAGGGCAGGGCACGTGGCTGGCCCCACGGTGGTCCTGCCGCCGCCGCCAGTGATGCCGTCACTTGGCGTCCATCCAACGCCCCCTGCCGGCCAGGCACAAGGACCCTGGGGTGGGTGGGGGCGGAGGGCTAGTGCCATCCCCACTTTGGTGAGAAAACAGAAGTAGCAGAAGGCTGGATCCATCTCAGGCTGTCTTAACCTCCACCCACTGTGCCTTTCTGCGAACCACCCGCCCCCGAGAACCCTGCCGGAAGGAGACCCAGGGTGGCCAGGGCTGTCTGCAGGCCTGTGCTGAGGACACATCGGAGACACACGGTGCCAGGCGTCATCTCAGTGTCCTCCCTACTCAGAGGCCACGAAGCGGGCCAGGCTCACAAAGTGAAGCTGAGAGAAAGAGGTTCTGCGTTCACGCTCAGCAAACCAGCTGTGCATGCACTGAATGGGAGCCTGACGTTGACAGGCAGACCCAGGCATAGCCCGTCTCCTGAGACGCTGAGACTTCCTCCGCTTCCCTGGTGGCTCAGCGGTAGATAATCTGCCTGCAATGCAGGAGACGTGGGTTCAATCCCTGGGTCAGAAAGATCCCCTGGAGAAGAGAGTGGCAACCCACTCCAGTCTTCTTGCCTGGAGAATGCCACAGAGGAGCCTGGCGGGCTACAGTCCATGGGGTCACAAAGAGTCGGACACAGCCGAGCGATTACCGCTTTTACTTTCACTCTTCCCTAAGGGATGAGAGGCCTCTTCATGGGGCCGTGTTTCCAGAAGGTCACTGGCAAATGGGGAAGTGTCCACAGCAGTGGATAGGGGTATTTCGAGAAGGCTCCGGAACCCCCATCAGAGAAAGAGGGATGGAGGGATTGGGAGGCAGGAGGGGCTCTGGGGCCAGGGGAGGGGTCCATGGTCCTGCTCTGGAGGGTGCTTTTCCAAAGCACTGCCTCTGGGGCCGGGGAGGGGGGCTGATTTGAGCCTCAGTGTCCCCAGGTGGCTTCTCGGGTGCAGCTGGGGTTAAGACCCACTCCTGTGGAGCTGGAGGGTGGGGGAGTGGGCGGCACATGCAGACAGCGGTCAAGGTGACAAGCAGGAGCCGCACGTCCAGAGGACCGAGCTCAGAGCAGCAGGCCAAGGGCGCAGGGAAGGTTCATGACCTTTTTTTTTTTTTATGACCTTTTCTTTTAAGTCTGTATTGGAGTAGAGTTGGTTTACGAAGTTGTGTTGTTTCAGGTGTGCAGCAGAGTGGCTCGGTTACGCATGCAGACACACCCACTCAGTTTAGATTCTTTTCCCGTAGAGGCCATTACAGCGTATTGAGAAGACACACATTACTATATGTAAAATAGGGAACTAATAAGGACCTGCTGTGTAGCTCAGGAATTGGGGCAGTTGTGACTCAGTTCAGTTCAGTTCAGTGGCTCAGTCGTGTCCGACTCTTTGCGACCCCATGGACTGCAGCACAGCAGGCCTCCCTGTCCATCACCAACTCCCAGAGTTTACCCAGACTCATGGTCTGTTGAGTTGGTGATGCCATCCAATCATCTCATCCTCTGTCATCCCCCTCTCTTCCTGCCTTCAATCTTTCCCAGCACCACGGTCTTTTCAAATGAGTCAGCTCTCCACATCAGGTGGCCAAAGGATTGGAGTTTCAGCTTCAGCATCAGTCCTTCCAAGGAATACCCAAGACTGATCTCCTTTAGGATAGACTGGCTGGATCTCCTTACAGTCCAAGGGACTCTCAAGAGCCTTCTCCAACACCACAGTTCAAAAGCATCAATTCTTCGGTGCTCAGCCTTCTTCACAGTCCAACTCTCACATCCATACATGACCACTGGAAAAACCATAGCCTTGACTAAACAGACCTTTGTTGGCAAAGTAAGGTCTCTGCTTTTCAACATGCTCTCTAGGTTGGTCATAACTTTTCTTCCAAGGAGTAAGCGTCTTTTAATTTCATGGCTGCACTCCCCATCTGCAGTGATTTTGGAGCCCAAAAAAATAAAGTCAGCCACTGTTTCCCCATCTATCTGCCATGAAGTGATGGGGCCGGATGCCATGATCTTCGTTTTCTGAATGTTGAGCTTTAAGCCAACTTTTTCGCTCTCCTCTTTCACTTTCATCAAGAAGCTTTTTAGTTCTTCATTTTCTGCCATTGTTTTTGACACAGAGAGTAGCGTAAATAAGATACGGCGTAGTTTTTCGGCATACCGTTTCAAACATTGTGCTCTCGAATCTTTCACTTCGCCCTCCCCTGCTGGCCCTCTTTAAGCTTCACCAGCCCCACACCCCCCTGCAGCTGGAGCCACAGGCTTCACGGAGTTTGGGGCGTCCCTTGTAAAGCGTCGCCCACCCCCTCTACCTTTGGACCCATCACCTCTCCTAAAGGGCTCTGCCCCTGCAGGTACCCCACCTGCTTCTGTACCATCAGATCCTCCTGGGTGTTGGGTCCTTCCATTCAGCAAACAGGTCCACTCAGGCATCTCCCATCCCGGCTCCATGTCCCTCTGACATGTCCTTCTCAGCGCTCCTCCTCCCACCCTCCCAGAACTCCTGTCTACACTCGCTGTCTCCGGTTACTCACCGAGTGCTTTCTCTCTGGCCCATCCCTGTCTCGCCCTCTCCCCGCACGGCTGGACCCCGCTCTCTCCCAGTGTCCGGGCCACCTGCCCCGTCCACCCCAGGCGCTCCACGGCTCCCTTTGCCATCTGCTTCTCGGGGGAGCCCGCTGCCGGCTCCGTCGTGCTGGACACTCTCTCCTGTCTTGGCTCCTCTGACGTTGCCTTCTCTGGGTTCTGCTGCCATGCCCAGAGGTCTGCGTCATCAACCTGCAGGGTTGACATCGGTGATGTTGCTCAGGACTCAGCTTCTCTCCTCATCCCACGCCCTGCTCCAGTGGGCCCAGCCAGCTCTCTGAACAGGGAAGGCCACCAAGGTCACAGCCAGCCTGACGCCCCCTCCTCCACTGCACACATGTGACCAGCGACCTCCTTGCACGGCTGTTGACCGGTTCACTCAGGCTTGTTAAAGTCACAGCAGAACCAGGCGTCCTTCTAGACGCACCAGCCTCCCCACCGTCTCATCTTCCCAGTGGCTCGAGTCGCAGATGCAGGGCCACTCACGCACGAGTCTTCCCTTAGCCTGACCCTGAAGGACCAGTTCCTGTGGTGAGTTCTAGGGACTTGACTTCCCAGGGCGCGTGCTGGCCGCTCACGCACCGATCTCCCTCCCTTGTGTCCACCACTCGCCCCGCAGCCCTGCCTCATCTCCTGCCTTTTTTTCTTGTTTCCCTAAAGTCTTCCAAACTCACCTTTTAAAAAAAATAGACACGAGCCCCCGTTGCCGCTGCCTGCCCGTGGCACCCGCGTCTCCCTCTGCGCATGGTGTGTCCCCCTGGTTTTGTTTCTGGCGCCCAGGACAGCTGGTCTGGGCCCTGATGTCTCTCTGTCAGGTCTCCCGCCCCCGCCTGGCTCCCTCTCCGTGGCTCAGGTGTGCTCTGCTCGGGTCCGGGCGAGTCCCGTGGCCGCTCAGGACTCATGTCCATGTGGCTGGCCACCTCCCCCCAGGTGTCCCTTCTCCTGAGCTTGACTGTGGCCTGGCTGGCACTGCACCACTTGTCTGTTCGTCTCCTGCCCGGTGTGGCAGGTCCCTGCCCCTTCCCATCTCGTGACCGTGTCCAGAGTCATCCCATCTGGCCTTCTCGTTCATCTCCTCCCCGAGCCCCTTGTCTCACCAGGCCCCTGAAACCACAGCCCGCGCATCCTCACAGCATCTTCCTCGCTCACCAGATGCGCTGACCTCACTCCCGACTCCACCTGGATCGTCGCTAGGTTGTCCCCAAAGAGGGGCGGACCCCGTGGTGATGGGGGTGGTGTGATGCGCTTGCAAAGTGAGCTCCTGGGCCTTTCTGCCAATCTCCTGTGATAAAAATTCTCTGAGTTTTTTAAGATTTAAAACAAAGCACTTTGCCTGCTGCTCTAGAAACTGTTTCTTAGCAAAGCCAACGCCCCTCGGGTGGAACAGAGAGGGTGGAGGGAATGTTTCAGTTCTGGCTAAGACATGCCCGGGGAGCCGTGCGATCTCCTTGGGCAGGTCTTTTAATAGTCTTTGTTTGTCCGGCTCCATCAGGTCTTAGCTGCGGGGGCAGGGTCTCTGCTGTGTCACGCAGCATTTTTTGTTCCGGCGTGCAGACTCTCTGGTCGTCTCCCTGGGCTTCAGTCACTGCTGTCCACGGGCTTAGTTGTGCCACAGCCTGTGGGATCTTAGTTCCCCAACCAGGGATTGAACTTGCATCCCTGCGTTGCGAGGTGGATTCTTACCCACTGGACCACCAGGGAAGTCCCTTGTGCAAATTTTTAAATCAGTTGATGGTCAGAGATTAAAACTGAGTTTCCTTCCTTCAGTGATCTCAAGCCACTTCAGAATCATAAGTAAGATCAGTGCTCAAGTAAGTAGGGATAATCTAGGTTAGACTGTGAAAATGCATTTCATGGCATTTAGTTAATTTTATGTTTAACCTCAGTTATTCCACAAATATTTATTGACCACAGCACCCCACTCCAGTACTCTTGCTTGGAAAATCCCATGGATGGAGGAGCCTGGAAGGCTGCAGTCCATGGGGTTGCTAAGAGTCAGACACGACTAGCGACTTCACTTTCATGCATTGGAGAAGGAAAGGGCAACCCACTCCAGTGTTCTTGCCTGGAGAATCCCAGGGACAGGGGAGCTTGGTGGGCTGCTGTCTATGGGGTTGCACAGAGTCAGACACGACGGAAGTGACTTAGCAGCAGCAGCAGCAGCAGTATGGTGTGTCATCCACTGCCCTGAGCCTGGCAGTGGCGCCAGGGATCAAGAAGGAATTCCTCGGTCTCTGGAAGAGAAAAGAGAAAAAGATAATCAATAAACAGACTGAAATGTACTTGGTCAAGTGGTGAGAAGTAAAGTGAGATTAGTAAGGGGTAGCTGTGATATACATGTTTGTGTTCAGAAACGGGGTTCTGAGTGAATATGTGAATTACTAAGCCTTCTTCCCACTGAAACTGTAAAAGTGCTCTATCTGTTCATTCATTCATTCAACAAACATTGTGCAGTTCACCATGCGTGGTGGGTCCCCACGGTGTATTTGGAAATGGCCCTGGGGAAGACAGATGTGTTACTCGGCCTGAAATGCTGGTAGGAGGGCATGTGGGCCTACCGGGTGGAGGGAAGGGTGTGTGTCCCAGGCTGGGAAAGGCATGGTGTGTGGGGAGCTTCATGGCGTGAATGATGAAGGGACTTAGCTGGAGAGGAGACCTCCAGGTAGGAAGGACGATTAGAAAAAGCATCCCCAAAAGGTTTGGGCTTGAACCTGGGCAGTCGCGTGACCTCAGAGTCTCAGGGAGGAGTAGTTGCCTTTACAGGCTAACTCCTGAGTCCATGGGGTGATCATCAGTGTAGAAAGACGAGGGTGAGGTGGGTTGTGGAGTCAGGGAGTCCAGGCCCCCAACCCCTTATTCTCCTGGAGTCTACAAGTTTCACAGACAGTTTTACAGGTTCAGTTTTACTGTAAAAACTAAATTTTACAGTTAGTTGCTTGTGTGTGTTAGTTTGGTCCCAGCAGTTTTAGTTGCAAACTTTCAATTTTAGGGTAATTTTTTAAAAAGAGAGAGAGAAAGAGAAAGCATCACTTACCCCCGCCCCAACATCCAGTGAGATATAGGTAGAGTAGTGTGAAAAGATTCATCAAATATGTATGTGCCCTTTCTCCAAGAAATGAAATAAAACTTTCAGTGAGGTTTTTGCAACATTAAAACATCTGATTTTATAACATTGTGTATTTTTAAGCAATATAGGACATTTTCTCACGGCATTATACCACTCTGGGGACAGAAAAATCCTCATTCTGTATTCCTTTACTTTGCCCAGGTTCTCAACCTAGGAATCAAGTTGCTTAAGGGACTTTAATTATACTGTCTCCCTGGCCACCTTTTCACTTCTTAGAATAAAATTTGATCAGATCTTTTTCCAGCCCTCCCTTGCTTCCTGTTGTAGAATTTACAAATACATGCTTCGAGGGCTTAGAATGTTTGTAAATACCAATAGAAAGTCAGGAGTGAGAGTGGTGGTAGAGAGGAGAGATTGTAAAAATACAAGTAGTTGTAAGATGGTTAAAAGGAGACAGGTAGGTAGGTAGGTGGGTGGAGAAGGAAATGGCAACCCACTCCAGTGTTCTTGCCTGGAGAATCCCAGGGACAGAGGAGCCTGGTGGGCTGCCGTCTATGGGGTCACACAGAGTCGGACACAACTAAAGCGACTTAGCAGCAGCAGCAGCAGGTAGGTAGGTAGGTAGATAGATGATAGATGGCAGTAGAGAGATAAATTGGGAGTGGGCGAGGGGGATGGATGGACCGAGGGGCAGATAAGATTCGGTAGGTAGGTAGGGTGGTTGATAGATCGTTAAGCAGAGATAGACAGGTTGGGGTGGCTGGCTGGCTGGCTGGCTAAATGAGATAGGTAGGTAGGTAGGTGGGTAGGTGGAGTGATGGGTGATAGGTTGGTAGACAGCTGATAGATTGTCGAGAGAGAGCTTTGTGTAGATCAGGCTTATCCTCAAGCTCTCTGTATGTTTACTCCTTTAGTATCTGTACATTACGTTGGTTTTGCATTCTTGAACTTCTTTCAATGAATATATCTTCCCCTACATCTTTGCTTTACTCTCTGACAGATAAGGTTATTAACAGAAAGCGATATTAATATTAATTACACAAGGATACTAAAAATTTTATATCACAAGGAAACAGATGGTTATTTTAAATGGCTTAAAATTTTGCTCTTTTATAGGAAGAAACATTTTAAACATATTTAGTTATAAATGCTATTTTAATTGCTACATTATTTCTGCAGTGGGATTTTTAAAATCTTACTACATTAGCAGGGGAATGTTTCTCTATATGTTTCAGAGTCTCTTAAAATGTGTTCTTATTTACAAGAAAATTATTATAATTAAATTTAAAATACAGTATCCAAGAGCTCGATCTTATTGATAAACGCATTATACAACTCCCACACCTGATCTTTCCCTGGCCACAGTTCAGGATTTCAGCTCCGACAGGAAATCCCCTCTCTGTAGCATTTAGCCACGATCGCAACCGCGCCAGTTGCCTTTTTACATGGGCTCTCTGTTTTTCATGGTGTTTATAAGTATGCAGTCCTTATCTGGTCTCTGAAGTTATAACTGAGGGAAGCATTGCTCCTTTAGAAATGCTTCGATGTATCATATAATTACAAGACAGAAAAATGTACTGCAAAATTTTCAACTTAATTTCACAAGATCCGGAAACTCAGCTTGCAGCCAGCTGTTGGCTTCTTGGGTTCCCTTCATCTCAAGCTTTGCAACAATACAGAAGGTGAAATAACCATCTCTACTGCCCAAAACAGCCATCAGAAATCTCCTGTCTGAGTGCTGTTTTCCTTTGACATCAAAATGTCCCGGGAAGCTGGTGTCCAGGAGCAGCATCCTGCCGTCTCCAGGAGAGACGCCTTTATGGTGGGGGTGCAGAGGGAAATTGAAGGCTGGGGGCATGTCAGGCCGCCATCAATCAGCAGGCAGAGCAGAGCCAGCAAGACACGTGGGTCAGGCCCCCAGATGAGATTTGTAAGCCGGCAGCATGCATCTGGGCCACCCATTCTGGAAAAATTATCATCCTGTGATACCATCTAAAGCAGTCAAGGTTGGGGTTATTGCCTGAGCCAGCCCCTGGTTTTTATACACGTCTGTCTTCCAGGGCTCTGGCAAAACTATAAACCAAAGTGTTAGCCATCAAATCACATGAATACAGATTCCTGGACAGTTAATTTTTTTTTTAAGAAATTATTTGTCCTTTCAAACCATATTCACTTTTTCCCCATAGTGTTCATTGTGCTGTTTCTCATTTTTAAAATTCTTTGATTTCTAGAAGCCTTAATAGCAGAAGCCTGGTGTGAAAGTGTCACCAGTGGATAGGACATCCGTGTATCATGCGCTAGAACGCAGGGTCACACGGCTGCCAGTCACGCATGTTTCGGCCTGCCCTGGGAAGTCTGCCTTCTTCCTTCTAGCAAGTGGGTTAACTCACCCATCCCTTCATTAATTTTTGTGATAGTAACTTTCTATTTTCCCTAATTATTTATAAAGCATTACGTTTTAGAAAAATTTAAAATGCAGAGGAACTTTTTGCTCTAAAAACAAACAGAAAGAAAACACCCTGCAGGAAACTTTTAGTCGGGGAGATGTGTACCCCTCCAGTGCCTGCGGTCCTGCTTATTTCCCAAAGCTGGATCATGGCATGACTGGGTTTAATCATAGATGTGTTAAGTTTCTGTACTCTCTGTGACTAGCAATAGGGGAGTGGTTAAGTAAGTTACCGTGCAGCCCTTAGTGGGCTGCCGCGTCGCCCTGTTAGCGCTGCTCTCCGTGTAATGGCCAGGGAACATGTTACAGACGCTGTAGGCGCCCTCATGCTATGAACCGACGTCAGCATGACGTGCGTGGTCCCACTGCTCCCGGGCCTTGTCCCGTGCTAAGCTGGGGAACCTCTTCCCACACCCATGTGACCTCCCCACCCCTGTGTCCCATCAGATACCACCTTGTCCAGGAGGCCCTCAGCTCCCTTCTCTGTTCTTTTCTCTCCATACCACGTCCCACCTTCCAACCTTTGTGACTCACCGTTGATTTTATTATCTGTCATCTTCCCCACTAGAACTGAAACATCTTAAGGGGGAGACCTGGGTGGCTCAGGTGGTAAAGAATCCACCTGCCAACGTGGGAGACTCGGGTTTGATCCCTGGTCTGGGACAATCTCCTGGAGAAAAGGAAATGGCAACCCACTCCAGTATTCTTGCCTGGGAAATCCCATGGACGGAGGAGCCTGGCAGGCCCTAGGGTCGCAAAGAGTCGCACACAACTTAGTGACTGAAACTACAACAACACAGAAGGGTGAGGATTCCGTCTGGTCCACCTCCCTGCCCCAAGGCCCAGGACGGGCTGTGTCTCCGTCAGGCTCGGCCCGGGGAGCCTCCCCGCAGGCTTCCATAAGGAACCAGAGTCATCCGCCCTGCGCAGTCCTGCAGTCAGTGCTTAGACACACTGCCCACTGAATCTATTGCAGCTCTAGTCTTAGAGAGTCTGAATAACTGGCCAGGGTCACACGGCTGGCAGGGTCTCGTGTGTGTAGATGGGCTGGGTGTGTGTGCACCTGAGTGGAAAGCGTTGTGGGGTGGGGGAGTCATCTAAGATCCAACCATTCCCCCTTGTTCTCACTTCAGCATTCAGAACTGAATACCTACTACTTATGGAAAATGTTTTACATAAAGTTATCCCAAATATTTTACATAAAATACTTTACAAATATTTTATGTAAAATATCCCAAATATCCTGAATATTCTTTGGAAGGACTGTTGCTGAAGCTGAAGCTCCAGTACTTTGGCCACCTGATGCAAAGACCCAACTCACTGGAAAAAGACCCTGATGCTAGGAAAGATGGAGGGCAGGAAGAGAAGGGGATGACAGAGGATGAGATGGTTGGATGGCATCACTGACTCAATGGACATGAGTTTGAGCAAGCTCCAAGAGTTGGTGATGGACAGGGAAGCCTGGCGTGCTGCAGTCCATGGGGTCACAAAGAGTCGGATACAACTGAGCAATTGAACTGAACTGAAAAAAAAGAAAGAAAGTGAAGTCACTCAGTCATGTCCGACTCCTTGTGACCCCATGGGCTATAGCCTGCCAGGCTCCTCCATCCATGGGATTTTCCAAGCGAGAGCACTGGAGTGGGTTGCCATTTCCTTCTCCAGGGGATCTTCCCCACCCAGGGATCTCCCACATTGCAGGCAAGACTCTTTACTGTCTGAGAACTGAACTGATCCCAAATATGAATTCTGTAGTTAGGAAAAACACAAGTGAAGAGGTGAACATTTGAGAATTTCCACTTGCGCTTCGTTAGGAGCTGTGTTCAGCTTGCAACTTGAAGTGGTCAGGAAAGTGTGGTCCTCAACTGGTGTTAGTAGAGCCAGGAGGAGCAGAGCAAGGCAGTGGGGGGTGGGGGTGGGGATTTGAAGCTTTGGGCCGGGGCTAGGGGTGGGCAGTAGGGGACCTGGGACCTGGTGGGCAAACAGAGACCAGAGTCAGGACACCACTGGGCTCCCTGCCCCCATCCTGCCCGTTGCCACATAGGGCAGAACGTGACCGAGACTGCAGCAGACCCGATTCAGCTCAGAGCAGCCGGGTCAAGTCATGGGGAAGCCACAGAGCCTGTCCCGTCTCCTGGAGAGCAGACGTCACCCCAGTAGGGACTGGAATTACTCACACATGTGAAATGTCCACAGTAGGATGAACCATAGCTTAAGAGTCTCATGGCGTTGAGCAAACTGCAATGTTCAGTAGTCAGAGCATGTTCTCATCGGCTGGAACCCAGAACAAGGCTCTGGATCCTGGTCTTGCCCGCCCCTTCTCCTTGCCCACACGAGCACAGCTTGAGCAAACAGGCTCCCTCCAGAGACTCTCCCAACGTGGAGTCAGATACAGTTAGATACTTAGAGATACTGTTTTGTTACTGATTTTTCTCATGTATTAAAGTTGTATTTGTGGGAGTTCCCTGGAAGTCCAGTGGTTAGCACTCTGCACTTCCATTGTAAGGGGCACAGATTCAAACCCCCATCCAGAACTAAGGTCCGGCCAGCCTCGCAGCACGGCCAAAATAATACTACTAATAATGTGTTGAATCTGTAAGAACAGTGGCTGGAGTGCCTCATGAGAGAGTGGCGTTAGGCTGTGCTTTTCCCGAGAGCTAGAAAATGCTGTGCAATTGCAAATTATCCCTCAGCTCAGCCTGCTTCTCTGCACTTTGTCTCCGTATCATCGTTTTGATCTCTTTCTTCACAACTGAATGGATCTGGTTAAATTCCCGAGTAGCCGAGGTAGCGTGGATTCGCCACTTTGAGTGCCTACCGAATCCCATTCTTATGCCCATTTTGCATATTAAGCTTGCAAGTCCCGAGCTCTCTTCACAAATATCGGTATCTTCTCTCTCTCTCTCTTTTTTTTTTCCCCATTTTCCACTCACCCTCAAGAAATCAGGGCAGAAATCCACTGACTCGCCCCAGCTACATAAACCCCCGGGCAGACGAGGAAGCCCAGGCATGCTTCGCTGCCCCCCCTACCCCCAGGATGTTTTTAGAACTCAGTCACCTGTCGTTCAAAGGTCAGTCTCTGAAAAGGACAGAAGAGACACCTTCACCTGGGAAAAAGTGTCCTGAGATCTAGAATGAGAACATGAACTTGGGTTTCATGGAAGAAGGAAGGAAGCACATACCCTGATTTCTTCCTTTTCTGAGCCAGAGCCGGGAACCAGAGAGAACACGAAGAATAGCCGCTGCTCCCAAGAGCCCTTGGCTGCCGGGAAATGGAGGGTCTGAGCCTGTGGAAGCGGGGTAACTGTGGCCGTCTAACCTGGTTCTAGCCCCCGAGGACCTAGAGGAACCTGGGGTGGGCAACCTTTCGGGAAACCCTAAAAGCGCTCCCACCTTGGGACCCTGAGTCTCCTCTGTTCCCCAAAAGTGACAGAACCCCAGTGATGAGCAGGAGACAGCTGGCCAGTCCCAGCCGCCCCTGTGCTGTAGGACAGGGGTCCCCAGTGGTCCAGGGACTGTTAGGAGCCGCATTGCACAGCAAGAGGTGAGCACCCGGTGAGTGGGGGAAGCTTCACCTGTGTCTCCCCATTGCTGGCATTACCGCCGGAGCTCTGCCCTCTGTCAGATCAGCTATGGCATCGGATTCACATCGGGGCATGAGCCCTAACCTTCAAGTCAAGGCAGCATATCCTGAGATTGCCACAAAAGAGAAAAAACGGCACAGTAGTCGTAATGCACTTGGATCATCCAGAAACCACCCCCCCAGCCCCGCCCCCCATCTGTGGAAAAACTGTCTTCCACGAAACCGACCTCTGCTGCCAGAAAGTGCTGGGGACCGCTGCTTGGGCATCACAGGGAGTGTGGGCAGGGACAGCTGGCGAGAGTGTATTTAAGAGAGCATCATGGATGGCCAGCACCTTCTGCAGGGAGGAGGGGCGGGGAGAAGAGGGGAAGACTCGTCTTCCTGAGGCCTGGGGGCTGGCAGAGGCGAGGAGGTCGCATCCTGCTCGGGAAGGCTGTGGGGACTCGCTTCTTTTAACCTCACCCCTGGGGATCAGAGGCGGCGTGGGGAGAATGGGAATGAGCGATCCCCAAGTGAGAAGCGGGCGGCAGATTCTGCCTCCCGGCCGGGGCCACCGCATCCTTCACTGACCCTCCGTCAGCCACACGGGGCTGGGCTCCTGCTCAAGGAAAAAAGAGAAAAATGTCAGTTATTATGTTTGGGAGCACAATCTTATCTTTCATTTCATTTTACAGCAATTTCCCCAAAGATCCGCCGTAGTATCTGATGGAACCATATTGACAAAATTTTAGCCGTGATAAAGAAAATGCTTTGAACTCCCCACAAATCCAAGTCAAGATCTCCAAACACTTTCTCCTTTATTGTGTTCTATTGCGTTTTATTTTACTTTTGCCCGGACAAAGCCCAAATTCCAAGGCCGTGCTGAAAGTAGAATGATAAAGCTGGAGTAGTCAGAAGGAAGTCCGTTCTTTTTTTTTTTTTTTTTAAAGAATTTTCTGGTCTGAAGGCTGAATTATTAACAGCCTTTATGTCAGAAGTAATTTAATATTAGTTTTTAAACACCACCATTAATTTTAGACGTTACACTCCGATTTCTCATTTTTGTGGAAAAGACAAAATAAGAGTCGATCATTTGGCCGATGTTATTAAACTACTGAAGAAGGCTATACTTTAAACAGCACTTCAGAAATGAAATGGTTTTTGGTCTGCGGTTTTGAATGGAGATATTATTCATGGTGTCTTCATCCACGGGGTTACTGGGAGAGGCAGCTATCCTAAATATAGTCTTTGACAGATTTTCAGGCAAGTTAAAATTATGTGTCACGTTACAAACTTTATACGTCCCAGACGTGCTTTTCGATTTGAGATTGACATGAAATGGTCATGAGATTCAGTAGGATAGAACACAGAAATTTAGGGCAGGTTTTCCGACGGGCTTTTCCGCCTTCATGAAACCTCTTACTTGCCCGAAGCTTAATAGTCGTAATTATTAGATTTCCTTTTAGCTTTTTCTTTTTGTCATTTTCAGAAATGATGGCAGAATGAGATGAAGGTTGTGCAACCATATGTTACTAATTATGCTGCAAAACAGACGTAACCTGGGATTGCTCCGGAAGAAGTAGGGCGATTGTCGCCCTAGTCAAGCTGGTGCATCTGAACACCCTTTCGTTGTTCAGTTGCTCAGTCGTGTCCGACTCTTCACCGACCCCATGGACTGCAGCACACCAGGCCTCCCTGTCCATCACCGACTCCCAGAGCTTGCTTAAACTCATGTCCATTGAGTCGGTGATGCCATCCAACCATCTCATCCTCTGTCATCTCCTTCTGCTTCTGCCTTCAATCTTTCCCAGCATCAGGGTCTTTTCCATTGAGTCAGCTCTTCGCATCAGGTGGCCAAAGTATTGGAGCTTCAGCTTCAGCATCAGTCCTTCCAGTGAACACTCAGGGTTGATCTCCTCTAGGGTGGACTGGTTTGTGCCCTCTGGTGCAGCCTTTGTTCCTCGTGGGCACAGTCTGTGGCTGTTACTCGTTTTATTCCCGCCCAGAGTCAGTGATATGCTAGTGTCCTAAGTGGGCAGAATCTTGGGCTTCAGACGCAATGTACCGCACCAGCCTGCCAATCTCTGCGTGTTCTGGGCAGTTTTTGCATCATCGGAACATAGGGCTTGCCAAATGTAGAAAGCTACAAGGCTTCTTCCAAAGAAGAAATCTTAGCTACCAGATTGGGGTAGAGACAAAACAGCCCACTCTGATCCACTCATTTGCCTTCTGGTTTGGGGAAGTTTCTGTTGTTCTGCGTGCTAAGTGCCAAGTCACTTCAGTCATGCCCGACTCTTTGCAACCCTATGGACGGTAGCCCACCAGGCTCCTCTGTCCATGGGATTCTCCAGGCAAGGATACTGAAATGAGTTGCCATGCCCTCCTCCAGGGGATCTTCCCAACCCAGGGATCAAACCTGCGTCTCTTACATCCCCTGCATTGGCAGGAAGTTTCTTAAAGACTAGCACCACCTGGGAAGCCCTCTGTTATCCTACCTAATACGTATTAATATTTGTGACTTGGTCAATATTATTAGCCTCATCTTCTTATTAATACAGCACCAGACTGATTCCCAAATTCAAAGTGCAGATGACCTGAATGTCCCAAGTTCTTTCTTCAAATGACTGCAGTGCCAGCCCTCACCTACCTCTGGTTAGAGACATGAGTGAGTTGATAGCATCTAGTGTTCAGGTAGAGGAAGTTAGAGGTTAACCCCAGCCTTGGAATCTACATAAAATATGTATGTAGCACAATCATTAGTCATTAGCAGCAGGTTAGCAAAATTCTGAAACAGCGGGAAAGAGAAATATTCTCTTTTCAGTGGCAGTTACAGAAGTCATCTCACACTTTTCAAAAAAAAATTCGTAAGACAAATCCTCACAATTAAGTATAGAATTGATCCATATTTTTATCAAAAATGTTTATTTGTTGAAAGGGTGTACAGGTACGAAACAGGTGCCCACAGCAGCCCGTGATGCAGTTTTAAATAAATGTATTCCGAGCACCTCTTGCCTCCGCAAGTCCAATATCAAATCACGTTTGAATTGGTCTGTTTGGTTTTGCACTAATTGTATCTGCTTTTTTAAACACATGGGCTTCCTGGGTGGCGCTAGTGGTAAAGAGCCCACCTGCCAGTTTGAGAGACTTGGGCTCAGTCCCTGGGTGGGGAAGATCTCCTGGAGGAGGGCCTCGCAGCCCACACCAGTCTTCTTGCCTGGAAAATCCCATGGATAGAGGAGCCTGGCAAGCTGCTGTCCTTAGGTTTGCAAAAAAGTCAGACATGACTGAAGCGACTTAGCACACACGCGTGCAAACACGTAGCGTCTTTCCGCTGTTTCCCCAGGGCCTAAAACAGTGCTTCTCACAAAGTAGGTCCTGGGTAGTTACTTGCAGACTGGCATCTTGTGCACATATGTAGTCAGATCATACTCATCTGAGTGGGGAGGCCTTGTCTCCCGTGGTTCCCAGTGATTGCCGGTTGCCCTTCTCCAGCTCCAGGGCTTTCTGTGCAAAACCACTGAGAAGGGATTACCAACAGAGCCCACCCTTTAAACCACCCCCTGTGCCCTTCCTCCTGTGGGCCGAGTGGCTCAAGGCAGGAAGGGGTCCTGCTTACTATCCTCCAATCCCTTGACTGGGGCGATTGTTAGGGCCCAGGTGTGCGGAAAGGAATGGAGTTTCTGAGACGTTCGGGGCCTCCCTTTCAAGCGGCCAGACGTTTGAAGCACCTGATACCATCACTTACTGGCCTGCCACCCACCATCAACAAAGGCTTGGGAACCACAATCAAGCCTCCTGTCCCACGGCTTCAGAGACAGTAGGGAGATGATATAGAACAAGAAGTTTTTCAAGTATCATTTTAAATGTTGAGAAGATATTATTTCTGTGACTTTGCAAATTATCATTTGATTTCATCCAAAAAAAAAAAGCCAACATTGAGTTCAAACATAATGTTACATGTGATGACGCCCAAGGGAAATTAAGATCTTTTTAAAAAGAAGGTACAATTTATCATCTTCATAGGGTAATCATTTATTTTCCAAAGGGCTCAAAACTGAAAGGATATTTAATACAGATTTTTCAGCTGGTATTTAAATAATATTTAAATCCTCTAGGTCATAAATATACAATGATAGAGATAGTGGATTTTTTGTTTCTTCCGGCAGAGACTTTCCTTAAACATGTAGGGTTTTTTTGTGCTACAGTTTGTGTCTTGGCCATTCTTTTTTTTTTTTGGAAGACTTTTTACTGCGCACCTATATTTGGTGTTTTGTGCCTTCTGGCTTCTAGACACACATAAAGAAGTTAAATCTCAGGGGGACACAACCACGGAAGGGAGACATCCCCCAGAGTCAGATCACAGCACTTCGAAGGTGGTGGTAGGGGTGCAGCGTTGTGTGGGAGCTGGGAAGAGGAACAGGGAGGAAGTCACGGAAAGGGTCATCTGGCCCTGGGCGCCCAGCCCCTCTCTAATAGTTACCAGAACTTTGCTTCCTTAAATTTAAAATCTTCTTTCAGTTCAGTTCAGTCATTCAGTCACGTCTGATTCTTCGCGACTCCGTGAACTGCAGCGCGCCAGGCCTCCCTGTCCATTGCCAACTCCCAGAGTTTACTCAAACTCATGTCCACTGATTCGGTGATGCCATCCAAATAATCTTCTTTGGGGATCAGCTTCCCTGGCTCAGATGGTAAAGCATCTGCCTGCAATGCAGGAGACCCGGGTTTGATCCCTGGGTTGGGAAGATCACCTGGAGAAGGAAATGGCAACCCACTCCAGTACTCTTGCCTGGAAAATTCCATGGACAGAGGAGCCTTGTAGGCTACAGTCCATGGGGTCGCAAGGAGCCGGACACGACTGAGCGACTTAACTTCACTTCTTCTTCACTTCTAATGTATGTTTTTGGTGTTGCAGTTCTGTGGTAAGAGTCTTCGGTTTCCACTTCCTGGGGGATGATTTTTTTCTTTAATCGAGGCATAGTTGATGTCCAGTATTACGTTCGATTTAGGTGTACGATGTAGTGATGCACACTTTTTGAAGGTTATATCTCGTGCATGTTTTTATAGACTACTGACTGTGTCCCCTGCGCTGTGCAGAATGTCCTCGTCATTCATTCTGTGCACAGCGGCTTGTGCCTCTTACTCCGCAGCCCTGTCTTGCAGCCTCCCCTCTTCCCTCTCCCCGCTGGTAACCACGAGTTTGTTCTCAGTATCCGTGAGTTGGTTTCTTTTTCTCATTACATTCGCTAGTTAGTTTTTTAGATTCCACGTATAAGAGACACCAGTGTTTGCTTTCCTCTGACTTGCTTCACTAAGTACCCTCCAGGTCCCTCCGTGTTGTGGCAGGTGGCACCTTTTCACTCTTTTATCTGGCCGAGTGGTATTCTATTGTGTCTATAGCTATCTAGCTAGCTAGCTCAGTAGATAAGTGGATATCTCGCATCTTCTTCGCCCATTCAGCTGTTGATGGACACTCAGGTTGCTCCTGTATCTTGACAACTGCAAATAATGCTGCTGTGAACATTGGGAAGCATGTATCTTTTCAAATTACTGGGTTTTTTTTTTTTTCCAAATAAATACCTAGGAATAGAATTGCTGGCTCATATGGTAGTTCTATTTTTAGTTTTTTGAGATACCTCCATACTGTTCTTTATAGTGGCTGCACCGATTTACATTCCCACCAACAGTGAACAAGGTTCCCTTTTCTCCACATCCCCGCCAACTCTTGGTATTTGTGAATGATTACTGTTTTAAAAAAAACAAAAACAAAAACAAAAACAAAACCTTGCTTGCCCTTTGTGGCCACATTTAACTGGTTTTGAGGATTAAGGCTAAGAGCAGGCCAGGGACCCTCCACGCCCGCCTGGATTGCCTGCCCGCTCAGCATGCTCACCCTCTGTGTTCTGTGTGTGTGTGTCTGTGTCTGGTGTGTTTTTTGATACCATCTCCTCACTGGAATGCAAGCTCTCCAGGACAGGAGCTGTGTTTCCTTTGGCTGGCACACCTCTAGACGAGAGCCTGACTGGGGCGAGCGGGTCTGTCTGTCCATCCACTTCAGGTGGTCGGCACTGCCCTGAGCACAGAGTCCAGGCACCGGGTGGCAATGTGCCCTCCTCCTGCACTGCCAAGCGGTGTGAGAGGGAGAGTCGAGTCAGGCTGGCCCATGCTGCCAACCTGTACACCTGGAGGGTGGAGTTGCTGTCGACCGAGGCCGAGAAGGGGCAGGTTGGGGTGTGGCTGGCCAGGGCCGGGTACCCAGGGGTGCCGTTTCGCCCATTGTGGTGGAGATACTGAGACCCAAAGGAGATGAAGTACCCAGTCACACAGCCAGGTGGGAGTTGGAGCTGCTTTTCTGACCCCACAGCCGGGCTAGTTTCTGCTCGTGGAGCTCATGCTGTGGTTCTCTCCTTGTCCCATCTCCCTTCCTTTTCAGCCACTTGATGTCAGCCATTCTGAGGACCGTGAACTTCTTCATGCAGAATAAGAGCTGAAATGGGAGTCAGCCAGCAAGTGGTACCCCTCACACCCTGCCGTAGTCGGCGGAAAGTACAGAACTCATTTTCTTGGGCCCTTCCCTTGTAAACTGCCCTCATGCAATAATTAGGAATATTTTTAAAATATATGAAAAGTATTGATTTATGGTAAAAAAAAAAAAAATTTGCAGTCCATCTAAGCAGTAGGGAAATAGTTAAGCATGCTTAAGCACACTCTACGCTTAATTTACCTTTTTGACAGTGTGATCCTAGAGCAATGGAAGGATCTATCACAACCAAATTACCTCCTGTTTTAGTCTGGGCTTCTGTGTATTAGGTTTTCTTAGAGCTGGGAGCACCATTGCTCTACTTTTTCAAACCACATGATGTCAGTAGATGAAGAGCAGGGATGTGCCGTGAAGCAGCAGCCTTGTCTTGGTGTATTTCTATGTCTTGCTCAGAATGAACGAACTGAACACATTCAGGACCCTGGACAGAGCCCTCCAGGGATGGGTGGAACTTTAGCCTGCCTTCCCGCCTCCGTCAGGACCGTTTCTTGTGCAGGAGTTGGGAATTTGATTCCAAATGACTTCTCATAGAAACAGCTAAGTTTCTAAAGATGGGAAATTTTTGTCATCAAAGAAGGATCGTGCATCTAATTAACTTCTCTATTTAGCTGAGTTTTCTTCTAGACGTCTCAGCCTTTCCCCAGCCTGCTAGGCCTGTGGAGCCTCCCACGTATAAGAGAATCTCTTTGTCATTTAGCAACCATCAGCGCCCAACTTGAGAAATGGGTTGTGGCTGATTATGTAAAAAGAGATGAGGCTGCCAAGAGGTGGGAGTCTCTTGAAATGATTTCATTTCTACCTAACAGCACCTTTTTGCATTTTTCGGGAGCACACTGGATTAATTTAAACTTGTGCAGCTTGATTCAGCTAAAAATCAACTAGAGAACAATTTAATATTTGACCCTTAGATATAAAATGCTGGCCTGCATTCCCCCAGATTGGGCAATGGTATCAGGACGTGTGAGCATCCGGCAGGAGGAAAAACTGAAGGGACCTCAGGAGACGCTTACAGAGCCTGCTGTTGTGGGCAGGAAGGGACAGGTGACAAGGCAGTGAAGAGTGCAGGGCAGGAGGTTGGAGGGGAGAGGGGTGTGGCTCAGAGAGGGGGAAGACATGAGGAAGCTTGAGAAGAGCAAGGCTCCCCCCACGGGCATGTGCTGTCCTCCAAAGGACGAGGGGGACGTGGGGCGGGTCCCTCAGAGGAGTAGTCATCACAGGGTCCACCCTCTGTCTGAGACGTAGAACCGGGTCCTGGCGCATGGCTGGAGACCCAGGCAGCCACGTAGGTCCCCACGCTCAATGGTGTGGCCTGAGGCTTGTGACCCGCTTGGCTTAGGTTCCTGAGTGTCCGCGGGCCCCGTGGACCACCTGCTCTGACCCCAAGCCTGCAGACTGTCTAGCCTGCCCCACCACCTTCCTTGTCTCGCTCATTCCGTGGCTTTGAGCACTGAATACAGCGTTGTTGTTCAGTCACTCGGTCGTATCCAACCCTTTTGTGACCCCACAGACTGTAGCCCGCCGGGCTCCTCTGTCCATGGGATTTCCCAGGCAAGAATACTGGAGCAGGTTGCCATTTCCTTTGCCAGGGGATCTTCCTGACCCAGGGATTGAACCCATGCCTACACTGGCAGGCAGGTTCTTTACCCCTGAGCCACCACGAAGCCCATTTAATACAATGACCCCCCACCCACCCACCCGCTGCTGCCTTTTTTTTTCCTTTTGCTTGAAAATAGCTTTATTGAGATTAACACTCAGAGCACATATAATTCACCCGTTTATCACTGACACTTCAGTACTTTTAGTATATTCACGGATAGGGGCAACCGTCGCACAGGCCTAGAACATTTTCATTGCCTCGGAACGAAACCCCGTACCCTAATTAGTGATCAGAATTTCTGGGGGATTTTGAAGGCTGTTCTGGAAACATATGTCAGTAAGGAAGGGCTTCCAGTAAATGAAGACCCACCCGACCCGTCTGGCTTCCTCGTCCGAGACCTCAGGGCGGAACGGAAGTCAGCCCGGGTAGAACACCCTTCTGCCCGTCTTCTGCCTTCTCGCCGGCCCCTCCTATTGTCTTCCTTTCCTCCCACTTCTGTGAGTCCGTCGGACGCTGTGTTGCCGCTTCCTTTTCCCCAGCACCTGTCATCTTCCCGGGCCCCCCACCGTGTCCCCGCTGCCCCTTCTTCTGACACCGTGTACCCTCTGTGTGCGCGCCGCCAGCCGCAAAGGGAGCCGGACAATGTGCCGGGCTCTGAAACATCTTCAGAGATGGGGATTCAAGTAAACCTCCTCCTGTTGAAAGCTCCCGTCAAAAGGACTGTGAGAAGGGGCGAGGTTTTGAACTTCACTTCACACTCAACCTTTTAACAGAGGCCCGGGATGTTGTGATTTCCTTGGATGGCAGAGGTGGCCTGGTTCTTTATTTACCGGCCCACACGTCTCTCTGAGCTCCAGGGAGAGCAGAGCCCTTCGTGAAGGTCCAAATTGGCTTTATGCCGTCGGCTTTTGTCTTGAAGGAAATGGGTTTTAATGGACCGGCTCCTGTGATGGCTTCATCTTGAGTGTTTGAAAGGTCTCAGCTCTCCAGTGATCTCCCCCACCACCACCACCCGTCCCCGACAAATAGCCATGTCTTTGATCATTTTTGAATTCTCGTAATACCAAAACACGAAGGTTTTTTTTAGTTCTGTGTGGTTCCTAATCCTGTCAAATGAGCAAGGTAGGGTCTCTTTGAGAGTGAGAAAGAACAGCTAATATGCATTCACGGTCCTTTCCCTTTTTAATTTTCTAATAGGCGTCCGGGCTTCTGTTCTATAGTTTCACTCGGTCGTGGCCTTTGGCTGTGCTGGGCCGCCGCTGCTGCGTGGGCTTTCGCCTGGTTGCAGCGAGGGGCTGCTCCGTAACTGTGCTGCTTGGGCTCACTGCAGCGGCTCCTCTCGCGGAACTCGCGCTTCGGTGGCTGCAGCCGGTGGGCCCAGCCGTCGTGTCCCCCGGGCTCTGGAGCCCTGCTGCTGTGACTCCCCTTCAGCTCAGTGCGTGCAGTCTTTCCGGACCAGGGATTGAACCCGTGTCTCCTTGCGCTGGTAGGCAGATTCTTTACGGCAGAGCCACCGAAGATGCTTTACGCCCTCCAGGCTTGTGAGCATGCCTTTTAAAGCATTCCCCATTGTTCCATCACTCGGTCATGTCTGACTCTTCGCAACCCTGTGGCCTGTAGCCTGCCAGGCTGCTCCATCCGCTGGATTTTTCCAGGCGAGAATAAATACCATAGCAGGTAGCCATTTCCTTCTCCGGGGAATCTTCCCCTATCTAGGGATGGAACCCGCGTCTCCTGTATTGGCAGATGGAGTCTTTATCGCTAAGCCACCGAGGACGCCCTCTTTCTTCAACACGTAGGAAATTAACAGTCAGCCTGCCCTCAGAACCATCAGCAGCACCCCCAGACAGCGTGCATGGGGCGGGGCGGGGGAGTCCTGCAGGGAATTCTTGGTGTCCCCTCTGCAGGTCAAACCCAGTAAGGAGGAGTGGTGGGAGGCGTCCCTCCAGAGCCCCTGGCTCCCTGAAGTAGACTCTGGGTGGTGAGGAGCACACGTCCACTGGAGGACCATGGGCCGTAGTAATACCGGTTTTGTTGCAGTGCTAACAGTCATGGGGACGCTCAGCTCCCACGCAGCACGGTGCAGAAGGACTCCCCCTGCCCGGCACACGCACTGGGAGACCCCTTGGGAGAAGCAGGGCCTTGGGAGTCGGGGGCACGGAGCCCGGTCTATTTGAATAGCAGCCAGGGATGTCAAAAACCCATCCTCACACCTGGCACCGACGGCCATCACCGAGGCACGCTCCCCGCAACAGTTCATCGAAAATGGCCCAGCTAATGATCGGCTGGGCAGATAATCGGAGGAGAGTTAATTGTAAGGTTCGATATGGCATCTTGTCAGCAGAGATAAGTTGTCACGTTTTCCACTTGAGCTGAAACTAAATGATTGTAAAATAAGTTATGAGTGTCCTTGGGCCTGTCTGCCGGAATGATGGCTAAGAATACATTCCTGGCCCATCAGTCTCAAGCAGGCTGCTTGATATTTATGCGGACGGAATGTTATTTTATTCCCCCTCTAGTCATGCTTGTCAGCTCTCCGAGTGAAAAGTGAAGCTGCTTCTTTGACTCATACTTCACGTACCGAAGCTCGAGAGCCTGCAGATTGTTATCATTATTGCTCATATTATGTATTTTTTGGGGTGTGGGTTGAACATTGATGCCCGATTGGGAAGAACTAATGGCCAGCATTGAGTGCACGGGATGGCAGAGGACCAGCCCATCCCGGCTCAGCGCCGTGTCTCGGGAACTCCGGGTCCCTCCATCAAAGCCGGGTGAGAGGGGGCATAATGAGGCGCTCCCCTTTCTAATTTGCTGTGGCTTTCTTTTCTTCCCGTCTCCCCTTTTCTGCCTTCTGCCTCGCCCCCTCTCGCATTTAAGGGCATCGACAGGGCCATCTGTCCGGTGTCCACTAATTGACACAAAACAAGATGCGTTTTTTGTTCTCAGGAGGAGCGGACTGTGTTCTGCAGGGGCATTTTCAGGGTCTGGGGCTGGGCCGTCAGAGGCTTTTCAGGTTGAGGGATACTTTGTCAGACAAGAGGAGTCATCGGAGATGGAAAAGCGCAGCACAGAA
The DNA here is from genome assembly GCF_001704415.2 of Capra hircus. NCBI lineage: Eukaryota > Metazoa > Chordata > Mammalia > Artiodactyla > Bovidae > Capra > Capra hircus. The sequence goes on along the minus strand of NC_030810.1, from coordinate 5,287,352 downwards.
GCCCAGTGTGTTTTGATGGGTCGTATTTTAAACCAGGGGACTGTTTAAACACCTCCTCTTGAAAGGGAGTTCTCAGTATCTAGGAGCCGGGCATTCAGATACCAGCACCCAGACATGGAACCCAGGTCACTAGAAACCAGAGCATCCTTGACGTGGCACCCAGCCTGGAGAATGGTCAGGGCTGCTGGGGACCCTCTCTGCTCCAGGCCTCCCTGACCATGACCCAGCCTGCCCCTGCTCGGCCTCTGTCACAGCTCGCCACCCCAACCCCATCCTCGGGGCCACAGACGCCGGCCCCTCGCGTAGTGGGTGCTCCTGCTGCTGCAGTCAGCCCGCCTGGCCCTGACACACAGTTCCTGGCAGGACCCTTCATTCCTGGGGAGCTGCCTGGCTTTGCCCAGCTGTCCACCGCGGAGCTGTGCCTGCCCCCACGGACCCCAGCCTGGAGCACCTGGTTTTCCCAGGGACTTCTGTGCCCAACTCCCGCTTAGCTCACCTGCTGTGGACACCTGGCCACATCATGGTTATCTGTCCTTCCTCCAGAGAGAGACTTGGGATCACATGTGCAGGGCTTGGGCCAGCATTGAGCACTGACCGGGCAGGGAGAAGAGATGAGGCTCCAGCGTTGCCTGCAGTCTCTAGACTTTGGCAATGGCGCTCGTGGCTGGGCCTTGGTCCTGTGAGCAGCAAGCCAGACGGTAGATGGGAAATGCTTCTCGGTTTCCGAGCAACGGGTACACATCACTTCCTTTATCCTTGCCCCTCGTTGTCTGAGACGGGATTGCTGGGGCTCACAAACAGCTGGTCCTGCTTTCTGGTTTCGTCATTGTGATCAGTGTTTCTATTGCTAGCTGACAGCCCTGAGTTATTCTGAAAGCTCACCTCCCGCCTCCCTCCCTTCCTGCGGGGCCCAGATCAGGACCCGTGTTTTTCCGTTCTGCCCTTCACCGTCCCCACGCCAAACCCACTCCTGGCCCCTTCCCTGGCTCCGTGGTTCCTTTGTCTCTGTCACTCACACTCTGGGTCCTGGTGGCTCCTCCTGGAGCCACGTTCGTGTTCCTCAAGGGAGGCCACGGAGCCCCCTTGCCTCAGTGACTGTGGACGTGTAGATGGCTCCCCACCTTACTTCTCTCTGCGTGTAGGTGGCACTTCTGTTTACATAGGATTCAAAGTGAGTGAAGACGCTCAGTCGTGTCCGACTCTTTGTGACCCTAGGGACTGTAGCCCACCAAGCTCTTCCATCCATGGAATTTTCTAGGCAAGAGTATTGGAGTGGGTTGCCATTTCCTTCTCCAGGGAATCTTGGTGTTTCTGCCATAGATCTGATTCCCCCTCTTCAAACTCCTATTTCCCAGGAGATATAGTCTTTCCTGGAGGTATCAAGCAAGAGGCCAGACAGACATCCTCTCGGTCATTAGAAGTCACTCCATGGGGACAGGGGTTTTCACTCTCTAGTCCAGACATGTATGGATGTTGGACCATAAAGAAGGTTGAGTGCCAAAGAATTGATGCTTTCGAACTTGGTGCCAAGGGACAGAGGGAAGTAATAAAACACCTGTCCTGCTGCAGCAGAGGGCAGCGGTCTTAGCCTGCACCCCCCATCTGCCTCCGTGACTAGAGTGTGGGGATGCTCACTGGGACCAGTCTCCCCATGGCCTGTCACCCAACCTGGCACACAGTGGGTTCTTAACACTCCAGAGTCAGAGAGGATACGGTCAGAGCATGAAGAGTTTTGAAACCTGGGCAGAAAATATTTGAAATGACAAATATATTCATCGTAAGGCTTGAGCACTGACTAACATGTAAAAGGATTGCTTTAGGATCAGCTAGTGACCCTGGGGTCCCTGGACACCTCAGCAGTATCAGGCAGCTTCCAAACTGTCTGAAATTGTGCACAAGTATTAACTAGACTGGGGGCTTCCCGGGTGGCTCAGTGGTAAAGAATCCACCTGCCAATTCAAGAGATGAGGCCTCAATCCCTGGGTCAGGAAGAGCCCCTGGAGGAGGAAATGGCAACCCACTCCAGTGTTCTTGCCTGGGAAATCCTACGGACACAGGAGCCTGGTGGGCTTCAGGCCATGGGGTCGCAAAGAGTCGGACACGACTTAGCGACTAAACAACAACATTAACTAGACTAACCTTTTTTTTTCCCTTTGATGTCTATGTACAGTCTTACGTACAGTGGGGTATTTTATTTACAGTGGGATCTAGTATTTTCAAAACGTATGTGTATTAGAAGTGCTATTTTTAAAAGATTTGTATTTAGAAGACTGGGACCACTGAAAATGTGAAAAGCTAGCGAGAGAGGAGCCCTCCTGCAGTTAGCCATACTCCCTGCACCTGGAGGGGAGCGGGGTCTATAGGGCAGGAGCCAGACCCAGGGTGAGTGTGCCTTTGGTGGAGAGCAGGCAGCAAGTTGGAGAGAAAATGAAGAAATGACCATGTGGATAGAGAGTCAACCTAGAGTTCCAGTCTCCTGGAGGCAGGTTCTTCTGCAGGAAGGAGCTGTGGGTTGACTCTTACACCCCTCCCAGGACAGGCTCCCAGCGGCCTTGGCTCCGCAGGGGATGGGAAGAAGGTTGACCCTCCTGACCGTGTAGGGATGGGAAAGGTGCTGCTGGTCTTAGGACGTCAGGAAGTTGCTTCCTAGGGCATTCCTGGAGCTGGCTGTAGAGCTTAAAAGATACTAAGCTTTTTTTTTTTTTTTTTTAATATTTCTTAATACATGCTAAAATGTTCCAGGGGTTCAGAAAATAAAAGTATTTTAAATTCAGATTTCCAGTATCTCTTTATAAAAATGTTGCTTATTTATTTTTGGCTGTGCTGGGTCTTCGTTGCTGCAGAGGCTTTTCTCTAGTTGTGGCGAGCAGGGACTCGGCTCTGGTCGCCAGGCATGGGCTCCTCACTTCAGTGGCTTCTGTTGTTGTGAAGCACAAGCGCTCGGCCCACAGGCTTCAGCAGCTGTGGCCCCGGGCTCTGGAGCACAGGCTCATCGGTTCGGCCCACGGGCTTCAGCAGCTGTGGCCCTGGGCTCTGGAGCACAGGCTCATCGATTTGGCCCACGGGCTTTGTTGTCCCGCGGCAGGTGGGGTCTCCCCAGATCAGGAATAGAGCCCGTCTCTCCTGCCTTGGCAGGAGGCTTCTTTACTACTGAAGCACCAGGGAGACCCTCAAGTATCTGTGTATTCAAAATCAGGTCATCCTTCTGTTCAAAACCCTGCAGCAGCTCCCCAGAGTAAACGCCGGGTCCTAGGCAGTGTCTGAGCCCCTTCCTCTCTGCTAACACCCTGTCTGAGTCTCCCGTCCTCACCGGCCCTGGCCACTCTCCCCTCTGTGGTTCTGGGACAGCATGCACACCTGGTCTTAGGGCCAGGTTCTGGTGATTTCCTCCTCCCTGAGGTATGCATGTGAATTCTCATGTCTTCACCATCTTTAATCATTGGCCCACGGGTTGCCTTCTCATCAAGACCCTCTCTGTACCCCCACCCCGTCACCACCTCTATAATGTCCACTTACCATGAGCTCCTTTCCCCTTTCACCACCTTGTGACGAAGTCTAGGCTGTGACCCCGCGGCTGTCCCAATGCCACTTAGACAGGGACCTTTGTTATTCTCAGCAGTGCATCCCAGACATCTAGAAAAGTGACTCAAAAGAACAGTAAGTGCTCAAAAGAACATTCTTTGGATGAATAAATATTTATTCATTCATTGCACAGAAGGTTCTGTCTTTTGAGTTAACAAAGATGCTGTGTCATGAAATGATGAATTCTTAGGAGCTTGGAGGTATCTGGATGGTGTTCCTTCATCCCTTTTCTCAGTGAACTTGTTTATTCTGCTGAATTGCATGTTCATTTCAGGTCTTTTGAGGGAGTTGTGTTCTTCTCTCTGATAAAGTAAAGTTAGTCATCGTTAGTTGAGAGTTTCACTTCCAGTACACTGGTTTTACCATTTTGTTAAGTAGGTTCAGTGAGTCTAAAATTGCCGGGTCTACCGTGGACTTCTAAGCACTGTTGCTGGACATTGGTGAGACAGGGAGGTGGCATGCAGCAGCTCACAAGTAATCAACTGGCGTTTGGTCCTACAAAGTCTTGAGGGAAGGAGACAGAGAATCAGACATACCTGTATCTTGTGTGTGAGCGCACACACGGCTCAACCCCATTTGCGATGACACTCTGCTATGTATTCCTGAGCATGTCTTTCATTCCTAATAGATCAAATTATTTGTGAGAAGAGAAAAATGAACAAGTAACCCCCCCCACTTTCCTTTTCCAGAACTCCAAACATGCAAAATAGAGAACTTTATAAATCAGATAAAGACGAATGTGATACGATATCACTCATATGTGGAATCTTTAAAAAAAAAAAGGGGGGCGGTTCAACCAAACTTATCTACAAGATAGAAATGGAATCTCAGATGTAGAAAACAAACTTATGGCAACCGGGGGAGAAGGAGAACGGGTTGGGGCTGACATATACATGTGACTGTATATAAAATAGTAATTAAGAACCCACTGTGTCACACAGGAAACTCTACTCAACAGACTGTAATGACCTATATGGGAAAAGAATCTTAAAAAAGAGTGGGCATATGGATACGCGTCACTGACGCAGTTTCCTGTACACCTGGAACTAAAGCAACGTTTCAAATCAACTCTACTCCAATAAAAAAAAATTTTAAGTAATAAAGTTGGAGAAGCACTGGTCTTAAAAAAAAAAAAAAAAAGAGGACTTTCAATTCTCCTGAGCAAAAAGAAGAGGCCGAAAGGGGCTCCTGGTTTGGAATGGCAGGTGGCGTGTTCAGGCACGGGGCACCCTGACCTCTGAGCCCCTGGTTCGGAGACTGTTTCCAGGGCTTGGTAACTGGAAGAACGTTGCTGTGGTCCTTGGCAGAGTCTGGTTTCTCCGTGCTGACCTCTGCGCTCTTTTCCTTTTCCGGTCCGGCGGCAGACACGGGGCTGGGTGACCCCCTGTGCTCGAGCCCCAGCATTTCCAGCACCGCCAGCCCCAAGCTCGACCCGCCCCCCTCCCCTCACGCCAACAGAAAGAGGCATCGGAGGAAGAAGAGCACGAGCAACTTCAAGGCCGACGGCCTCTCCGGCACCGCTGACGGTAAGGCCCCCACCCCACCCCAACTTCCGAAGACTGTCGGGGGCAGAGGTCACGCTCCTGAAAAGTGATTCTCACTCCTCCCATTTGTCGCATTGTTTGTCCTCTGAACCTCAAACGCTCGGGGATGCAGGTCAATGCGTGTGCTTTCTGTTTACAAGGTGGTGCTATGGGCCCTCTCTCTTCCCACTGATCCTCCAGACTGCCCGACCACATCAGCTCTTACCTCCTGACGGCTGCCGCTGGGTCCATGGTGACACTGGTGGCCCAGTCCCCCATTCACCCGGGCAGGTGGTTTGGTCTTGCCCAACCTCTACAAGCTGGGTTTGTGTGTCTGCTCCAGCCAAGCTGTGCCCCGTTGTCTTCCTCCAAAAAAAGACCAGCCTCCGATGTAGGAGTCTCCCCTGATCCCAGCTAGACTCAGCTCGAGTTAAGACAGCCACTCCGATCCTGGCTTTCAGCTTCTTCTGATGATAACCGCCTCCTCTATTAATGCCCATCACTCTTGTTGTTTCGTGAGCTGCATTAGTATTTCCGTGGGCACCGTCCTGTCTTGATTCTCCTCTGACTTGTTGAAGTCAGGTTTTTTGCTCAGGGCTGGGCCCACGTGATCTTTCAGAAGTGGCTCCTTCTGATGGAGTTACGTTTTCTTAATTCCTTGGTGTGTGAGTGGAGGTGGACATGCACACACAGGCACACGGGCGTGGTGGGAGGTGAGATTAATACACTGTAATAAGCAAGTTAAAGAGATGCTTCCAAGGAAAGTTCAAATGTGAGAACATTGTTGTGTAACATGAATAATGATTGGTGAGACCAGTGAGAGTAGATGAATCTGGTTTCAACAAGGATTCCATGTGTGCCGGAAACAACCTTTGTAACTTACATCCTTTTCTTTCTCCATCTCTGCTGCACTTTTTTGGAAATACTCTCTTGACTGTTCAAACTGCAAGTCTGAGTGTGAAAGAAAGTGCCTGTTCCTTCCTAATATCTGAAGATAAGCTTAAATGAGATAAGCCCATGATGCATTTGTTAGCAAGGCAGGAGCAGAGTTTACAGTACAAGTGCTGTGTCATTTACCGTAATTCTGTGAGTTCACGGCATTTTCATTTATAATGAGGAGACCGAGGTTCAGAGTGTCAGGGAGCTTGCTGGGGCTCTCACGGTGCCAGGAAAGAGTCTAGAAGTCCTTTTTCAGTGCCTATCTTACCATTTTGCCTCCCATAGCTTCCTGCTAACAAGTTTAGCCCGTAAAAACTGATTTTCTCCTGTTATGATAAATGAGGATGATTCTGTTATATCAGCAGTGGTGAAAAATAATGATTGTGGATCAAAACACCCACTCAGAGACCGCTGGCCTTCCCATTGGAAAATAAATCGCCCACAGATGCTGAGCATTGATGCAGCGCCTTCCAAAAACTTCAGCAGAAAGCCCCCAGCCACAAATGGGTGGCCACACACCCCACCCGCTACAAGAGGACTGGGGTAAAGTCACGAAGATGCGTGGCCACCGGCCAAGTGGGGAGCAGGTGCCCCACGGGCCCAGGGGAAGAGTAAGATTTGCCTCAGGGGAAGGTCTCAGGCCCATTTCACAGATAAACATCTTACTGTGTTTGTCACGTGGGTTTCCAACTAATGACTTTTTTTAAAAGGTACCACTTGGTAGAAGCTGATTATCAAGTCCACCTATCACTTCATTACACACATTTCATCCCTGCTAATCATTCCACCCACCTCCTGGCATAGTGAACACTGTGTGAAAAAGATACAGCCTGAAAGTAAATTAGTAGTGGTTGCGCGTTTAATTGGGCTGCCGGCTCAAATCAGCATCTTCGTCATCCAGTGGGTTCGCAGAAAGTTCGAGAAGTGATAGTGGGCTTGTCGGATGCCTGAAATGCTTCCATCTTCCACTTCCTGCGTTACTGGGGCGGTGCCATGGGCTCTGAGCAATAGCCTGTGACGAGGCTGAGTCAGATCCTAAGCCCCCAGCCAACCATGGACCCTTTCATTAAGAGCCTTCCTGCCGAGGTGGTGACACCAACAGAAAGACAGGTTCAGAAGCACCCAAATTAGAAATCACAACAGCATCTCAGGCATGTTTGATGGGTGTCGGTTGATGTGTGTTCAGAAGTTCAGTGCTAATGACTAGAAAGGACACCGTGCCTCACTTTGTAGTTAAGAGGACCATCCCCATGATGCTATATCTGTGACATCTTTCCACTAGAAAATAAGACAAGTTCTCTGTCAAAAGAAAACGGATCATTTTTTCCCTAGGAAAAGTTACCTTCCCAACTATAAATGAGTCATTTTGGGGAGACAGGCTATATCCAAGGCATATTATTCTTTTTTTTTTTTTTTTTCACATTTTAACATCTTTGAAGTCAGAATGCATCATTCAACTGAAATAATTTTAGATTCACAATGATGCACAATTTTTAAAATTTTCTTAATAACTATTAATCAAAGTGTATTGTGGGAACCATCAAAGCTAAGCCTTCTTAAAATGAAAGCTAGTTGTATATTTTTAGAGGATTGTTTAATTTTAATCACTAAAAGTATTTATATTTCTCTTTCCTGCAAGCGTTGTGACTTGTTATTGCCAGTATATTCTCTTTGGCTTGACCTCACGCTGAACAGTTGCAACTGCAGATAGTAAAAAGTTCTCTAGATGATGTCCATAGAGTGGATGAATCGTGTAGTTTTTGAGACGCCCCATTGGATCAGATGACTAGACTCAAATCTCTATAGAGAATAAGAAACTTTCACTTCCACTGAGTCAGCTGTTTCACTCTGGGTTTTGGGGAAAACATGGCACCGTCAGCTGGGTCATTGATGGGAATTTTCCACAGGGACTGTCTGTAGACGTGTGGGGCAGGGTGTGGGAAGAGCTATAGGGGTGGTGTGGGCCCCCAGTGGGTAATAGGGAAAGGAGGAGCTGGTTATAAGGCCCAGAGGGAGGCGTCTGGGGAAGACCTCCATCCGGGGATGTGTCCTTCAGCAGAAGGACACTTGCCACCTGGTGACCCCAGAGGGTGAGGGGCCCTGGAGAAGCCCCTGGCCTCCCTGTCCCCGTTGCCTCTGGTCCCCTGCCGCCACCTCCCTGACCAAACCCGATGAGACACCAAAGGCGTCGAGCTACCCAGGCTGGCTGCCACCCAGGCCTGCCTCCAAGGGCGGGGGGGGGCAGGCGGGGACGAGCTAGCAGAAGCCGTGCGTGCTCATGCCTTTCCTAGTGCCTCTTACACGCCCCTGGGCACATCTGGCCCCTGATCTAACATCGGTGCAGTGGACCGGAAGTCTCTGTCCCCTGTGACCCTCAAGGGCCTGGCCTGAGCCCTGCCGAGGGAGGGGTCGGAGCTCCACGTGTGCGCGTCTGAACCATCCCCCGCCAAGCCCATGAGGGAGCCCCACTCTCTGCCTAGGCTCTCAACTGAGCACCAAGTTTCTGTCGCTGGACATTTCTTACCTTTGTGGTGTCTTTGTTCAGAAAGTAAAGACTAAAAGTGTGCCTTCATCAAATATTTACATTGCCTGAAATTCCAGAAACTCTCTGTCCACGTGGGAGCCCTTGGTGCCATAACGATCTTCTTCCCTGACTTCCTCGCTGCCCTGGCCCTCATCAGACTCGATTACAGAGGTTCTTTCCTGCAGAAGAACAGGTCTACACAGAATAGTTGAAAACGGTGTAACCTAAATTAACTAGAACGGCGGTCATCTTCCTGTATTTACAGTTTAAAATGAATGGATTGAATCTCGTAAATTATGGGAGTAGCAACTGTGACCAGAGAGTTCCTTCCTGAATATTTTGAGTTCCAGCGTGGTCACTGGGTTCAAATATAACCCAGCCCTCGTACGTGCTCAGTTGCTCAGGGGTGTCCAACTCTGTGACCCCCCAGACTGCAGCCTGCCAGGCTCCATGGAATTCTCCTGTCAAGGGTACTGGAGTGGGTTGCCATGCCCTCCTCCTGACTGACCCAGGGATTGAACTTGAATCTCTGCCCTCTGCAGGTGGATCCTTTTCCACTGCACCACCTGGGAGGCCCATAGGGAGAGTCAATATCAGAGTAGTCCAGCCCCTTCTGGGGTTGGGAGGGGGCTGAGTGTGGAAGAACTGTGAGGTATGAGCTAGTGTGGGTGGCATTGCACGTCGTCTAAGGCAGAAGTGCCCTGGAAAGGCGGGTGTGTGTCTAGGTGTCCCCAGCACTGAGAGTTGAGCTGTGTCTTTGGGCGGGCGAGGGCTGAGCGCCGTGGTGCTGACCTTGGGAGGACCTGGTGCATGTTCCCCACACCCTCTGCATCACCGGGCATCAGCCCCCCCACTGCCTACCTGGAGGCTCCTGCAGGTGAGGGTCTGTTCTTTCCATACACACACTCTCTAAAAATACGTGAGCATTTTCCAGTTCCGTGGCCCCATCTGTAATGATAAAAACACCTTTGTGATGCCTTTACCTGGGAAAACTAGACCATTCGTGAAGAATGTCAGCAATGGGGCACTTCACTGCTGAGTATAACTTTGAGGGTAAGCTTCTCAGAAACCAGCAGCCTGCAGGCTTCCCATGAAAAATGTGAAGGCGGCATTTAGCTTTAAAAAAAAAAAAAAAAAAACCTTCTACATCATGAATAGTACTTGTATTCTTATTTCATAGACCATCGGGAACAACGGGATTGAAATATCAGTGATAGTCTCGGTTTTAAATTGAATTTGACTTGCTCAGAATTATTAGTTATATTTAACAAAATGGGTAGGTTCGGATCTGGGGGCTAAACTCTATGGTGATTACAGACCAACCAAAGTGAATTCATAGTTAGGGAGTTTGGGATGGACTTGTACACACTGCTTCATTTAAGACGGATAACTACTGGGGACCTAGCTGCTTCATGCTGTGTGGCTTCCTGGATGGGAGAGGAGCTTGGGGAGAATGGATATATGTGTATATATGATGTATGGCTGTCCATCTGAAACTATCACAACACTGTGAATTGGCTATACCCCAATATAAAATTAAAAGTTTTTATAAAAAAAGAAACATAAACTCAGATATGGGGAAAGAGGGTGGTGAGCCAGCACGAGGGGCATGAGGGCGTCCTGTGTTCAAATCACGGAAAGACAGTCCCAGCGCGTCCTGGGTGGCCCTGACGGAGTTCACTGGGGCTAGTGGGTGGAACCTTTGCAGAAGCGGATTTTGGTTAAGATATTAAAAGGAAAACTTTGTCAGAGCTGGGGCTGCCCTGAGCGGCAAGGTTCCAGGTCCCCCTATGGCAAGTCTAGCACTGGTTGGGCCCCCATAGCAGAACCTAGGTTCTGGAAGGATGCGAGCCCCAGGGGCCCTGGGCTCATGGCCAGAGTCAAGTTGAAGGGCGTGTGCCTGGAAATCCCGTGGGCAGTGGGGATTTTGCAGATCATTAATGACTTGCCATCTTTTGCCGTTGCCTTGGAACTGCCGTCCGTTCTGGGTATTCTTCTCATACAGGGTCCAGGAGAGAGGTTGTCATGGCTGAAACTGTGCCGGTCGTCTCTGCAGCCCCGGTTCCGCAGTCCCGAATCGGGTAGTGCTTGTTCGTTTGGTAACATTCATGCAAGTTTGCATCGGGTGTTAATTTCCCTGTTTCCCCAGTGAAAAGGCAGAAGTAGAGAGAGGTTAAGTGGCTTTCTTGTCCAGGGTCAGGTTGCTGGTAGGTGACAGAACTGTCTCTTGATTCTCTGCCTCAAGCTCTTTCCACCAGGCAAAAAGCAAGTCTTTGAGGTGTGTGGAGCGGCTTTTAAATCTAGGAGTGGGGCAGGCAGAGTGGCTTCCTTGATATTTCTCAGATTCCATGTAAAGACCCTGACTTTCATATGGATCATCAAATTCAGAGGTGGTAGAGCAAAGATGTTTCTTTAAAAATGCAGGACCAGTCTGGATTTACCCAACCTTACTATACAAGAGAGGACTCGGAAATCTTGTTGTTGTTGGGGTTTTTGTTTGTTTCTTGGCATTTTGTTATTGTTTTCTTTTTGCTTGATTTTTTTAATTTATTATTTTTGTCCCCTTGGGTTCTTGGTGCTTTGTTCTAAAGGTCTCAGAAGGGAATTTATTTTATCCTTCTCATCTCCATCCCTTGGTTGTTCATTCTGGGTTTTTTTAGACCCATTGCATGGCTGATCGTGGATGAATACTGAAATATTGCTCGGTAGGGGAAACATCACAATGAGTTGCCCATCGCAGCTGTACCCACTAAGCCATCTCAAGTGAGGCCTCCAGCATGGTTACAAATTTCATTAACTCCAGTTTGCAGAGGTCAGATGAGACTTAGTCTTCCTCCGTTCTTTCCAAGGACAACCTGAAGTTGTGAATCATTTCATTCTCTCATCAAATATCGTACAACAAGCACAGAGGAAGCTCTGTGTGCTTGGCTCAGTGGGAAACAAGACAAATAAAAATCAGTTCCTCTCTCACCCCAAGGCACTCAGTGCCCTAGTATGGGAATAAGACACACACCAAGGGGACTTCCCTTGTGGCCCAGTGGTTGAGAGTTCACTTTCCAGTGCAGGGGATGCCGGTTCAATCCCTGGTCAGGAAACCGGGAACCAGAGTCCCACATGCCGAGGAGGTACTAAGCCCACTCACTGCAGCCACTGAGCTCGTGTGATCAACGTGCATCACAACAAAAGAAAATAAGTAAATATATATATTTTAAAAAGATATGCCCCAGGGACTATACCTATGATTTCAGGCAGAATATGTAAGAAGGGCATGGATGGTCCAGAAGAAAGATAAACCAGCAATGAGCTGTAAAAGTCAGGGAGAGCTAACATGTAGAACTTCATGTTAGATTCTGCAGATTTAATACACAATGGTTATCTTAGTTAATAAAATGCCACAAAAGGCATCACTCTTTGATTAAATGTCATTATTTGCAGCAGCCTAAAACCCCAGCGGTAGTGATTGAATTAGTCACAGAACAGTTTCATTTTCACTTTAGTCAGTTAAGTTCAGTCGCTCAGTCGTGTCCAACTCTTTGTGACCCCATGGACTGCAGCACGCCAGGCCTTCTTGTCCATCAACAACTCCCGGAGTTTACTCAAACTCATGTCCGTCAAGTCGGTGATGCCATCCAACCGTCTCATCCTCTGCCGTCCCCTTCTCTTCCTGCCCCCAAGAAAACAGATGTTGCTGTAATTGATCAGTGCCTTTTCATCTTAGGAAGAAAGTTTTTTTTAATTAGTTGATATATTGGAAGACACATGGAGAAGAAATGAAGAATTCTGCAGGAGCATTGTACAACTTTTTTCCCCTACATACTCATTTTTACAGAAAAGCAGCAGCTGCAGCTGCTTGGGGGCTCAGGTTCGCCTGTGCCCACTGGGTGGTGCTGAGTGTCGGGCAGTTTGTTTCTTTTGTTATTTAAGCATCTTTTCACCGTGACGCTCTCACCTTTCCTCTGTGGGCACAGTTAACACGCTGGTGGCTCCATGTTACATGCGATGGAGGACATGTGACTGCCAGGAAACATTGACGACCAGGAACCTGCCTCTATGGGGCCTTTCTTATGGGATTTTGTGTTATTTGGAAGTGGTTACTGAGGAAATTCAGAGCAGGCAATGGCACCCCACTCCAGTTCTCTTGCCTGGAAAATCCCATAGACAGTGGAGCCTGGTGGGCTGCAGTCCATGGGGTCGCGAAGAGTCAGACACAGCTGAGCGACTTCACTTTCACTTTTCACTTTCATGCATTGGAGAAGGAAACGGCAGCCCACTCCAGTGTTCTTGCCCAGAGAATCCCAGGGACAGGGGAGCCTGGTGGGCTGCCGTCTTTGGGGTCGCACACGACTGAGGCGACTTAGCAGCAGCAGTGGTGAAAATCAGAGAAGACTGTGAAAGCTGTCAGGTGTTGCCATCGTGGGTCACTCTTGGATCTCCCACTGTGTAAACACTGAGGCAGTGTGTCTACACCTTGTTATAATCTTGGCAGCTGCCTTCTGTGAAAGGAAAGACAGTCAGAGGTCTCCACCATCAACTCCATCAGAATTCCATGATCAACCGTATTTCCTTCTAGCAGTAAAGACTCCTCCACGGAACCTCCTTGTTAATACACTAGTTGGTTAGTGCCTCTGAATCGTTGAATTGAATAGTTAATTAGAGCGAATGTGAAATGCCGAGAACTATAACATCTTCCTAGATGATTTCCCCACAACACGGGACCTTTGATGAGGCGGCCAGGTTGCCTGGGGCTCTTTGCCCCTGAGGCGGACATTGTAGGAAACACTGGATATCCAGATGGACTTGCCTACTCCCCACACACCAGATCATTTTTCCTGAGAGAGTTCTCGGGTGGCAACTCCAGCTTCCACAAGAATGAACTTGCTGAAATTGAGTAGATGTGGGCTTACTCTAGACATTGACATCCTAGATGGGGCGCAGTTGACTCAAAAGCCGTCCTGCAGGGTTCAGTCCTTCCAGCACAAACACACAGAAGCTGACGGTGCTCACAGATCCTTTGTGGAAGGCTGCGGGTCAGAAATAAACAAAGATGAGTTGATCACAGCGGGAGAAGCCAGATCAGACGATTCCCATCATGATGAGCCGACAACAAGAGAAGGATTTCGGGGTCTTTTTTTTTTTTTTTTAAGTACACGCAAACGAAAGCGTTAGATTGAGTTCCATGAAAGCGCATTAATCACCTAGTGCAGGCCAAGAGCTATGCCTAGGACTGGATGGAAGAGTGACTGAGGTGGCCCCTGCCTTCAGAATGCCCACTGTCCAGTGGAAAAAGCGGGTCTCTAAACAGACTGTGGCCACTGGAGCAGCCTGTGCAGGAAACCCAGGGGACCCCAACCTAGCACCTTGGGTCCTGGAGGCAGCAGCGTGAAATATCTGCTGTTCAAAAAAAAGGGAGGAAAGCACAAAAAGTGAACACATGAGAAATCTTGGTATAAGATGGCTTGAGGGCGTCCCAGGGGGCGCTAGTGGTAAAGAACCCACCTGCCAGCGCAGGAGACGACGTGGGTTCAATCCCTGGGTCGGGAAGATCCCCTGCAGGAGGGCATGGCGACCCACTCTGGTAGTCTTGCCTGGAGAATCCCACGGAGAGAGGAGCCTGGTGGGGCTATATAGCTTCTGTGGGGTCACAAAGGGTCAGACACGACTGAAGCAGCTGAGCACACACACAAGGTGGCTTGGAGCTCCAGCCACAGACACCCCTGGTGCAGTAGGCCACACTCCACTTCCTGCCATACAGACAGGTAGACTTGCCTTCGAAAAGCACAGACTCTTCTCAAGCTTGCTCTCCCCGTGTACAGATCTGCTGCAGAGCCCTCCTTTTACTGACTCTAACACTTGGAGTGCTTTTTTGCACAAGCCTCTCACAGCCTCCAGTGTCCATCAGCAGAACCCAGGATGGGCATTGTCCTTCAGGAGCCCTGAATTGGAATTCTGCCTGGGTGGAGAGACCCCCCCGCCCAAGTCAAACTGACTTTTAGGGGATTCTCAGATAATTTCTCATCTTCTTGATGTTCTCCAAAAAATGGTAGAGCTGTCAGAGTCTTTGGAGGGCATTTCATTAGCCATGAAATCAGGGGTGTGCTGTGATCTGCTCAGACCAAAGTCCAGGAAGGGCAGGCCGAGCGCTGGCCACCCGGTGTGTTCTTTGCCATTCGGATGGCTTGTGTCCTTTTTCTCCTTTTGCCTTGCTGCATGTATTTTATCACAAAGGGTACAGGGATGCAAACGGAAGCTGTCATGCTCAGGAGATAGACATGATGGCATGTCTACATCTCTTGAGTCTCTGCCTCATGCAGCCCCGAGACCCACAGATGCTCTACATTAGACACAAGCATCCGGGCATCTTCAGGAGATAAAGGCACCCGGGAGGTTTGTAATCAGATGGTCTAGCTGAGCACGCTGCATCTGTGCCCCCGGCCCTAGCAATAATGCAACGAGGCTGTGTTTTATCTCATGTGTAGAGGCAACTTCATTCATCTTCCTGAAGATATAAAACAAACCAACAAAAAGGATGGAGACGAAATGCAAAATGCAGTCTGTGTAACAGCAACTCGGCAAATGGGAAATATCAAATAAAAATTCCATCCACTTTGGGTCTCAGTCTGGTTTAGCCGCCATAACAGAACCGCAGACCAGGTGGCTTAAACAGCAGAAAGTTACTCCTTTCCATTCTGGAGGCTGCAGATCCAGGTGCAGGCCCACTGGGTTCTGGCCTGCAGGGTGAGCTTTCTCACCATGGCCTTTCCTCGATGCGCAGGAAGCACTCTCTCTCCCCTCCTTGGAAAGGCACTGAGCGTATTCTTTGGGCGCCACCATCATCTTCAGACGTCATCACGCTGGGGGTGACAAACAGCAGACGAACTTTGGACACAGACATTCAGTTCATAAAAGCTGTGACCTTGCCTTCCTATCTGTGGGATTCATGGGTCCGGACCCTCTGCAAATCAACCCCTGTTGTGTTCACTGCCCGCTCCCTCCCCAGGGTCTTGGGTCCCTTGTTGGAATAGGTCTTTAAGCCCCCAGGGAGGAAGCCACGGTTCAGTGACTGCTCTTAAACAGGTGTTACCTCATTGCATCCTTCGTACAACCCATTGTGTCGGATGGGGAGGTGGCGTTATCTACTGTTTTCCCGTGAGGACTACAGTTGGGTGACGTGAAGTGATTTGCCGGAGGCGGGCAGGCGAGTGTGAACTGGGGGTCCGCCTCTGGCCTCTGGGACTCGGAAGTCTGCACGACCTGCTTTGCACCTGTGCTGTTCACCTGGCCAGGCCCTCAGCGGCTTGAGCATGACGAGGAGTCTTCTGCAGGCGTGGCGCAGCCCTGAGGCTCCTGGAGAGGCTTCTCCCCATCGCCGCCGGGTGCCCACCACCCCCACCACGGCCCTTAAAGGACCTGGCAGCAGCGAATCCTTTACTAGTTTTGAGCTCAGCCTCTTTTCTCAGGACCCCGTTGCGACATGGCTTCTTCACAGAGACGTGGCTCTTGCTGCGCGTGTCTGTGGCAGGGGGTGTACGTTCCAGGAAGGCTGAGGATCACTGCCTCAGATGCTTTGCAGACAATTAGAACACGCGGGATTAGAGAACGTCCAGGGGACATGACGTAACTTTTTTTGGACTTAAGGATGTTTCACTCAGAGGCAGTCAGCCCAGCTTTTAAGTTCATTATGAGGACGATGTCCTTTGTGGGCTTTTGGAGTTGGGGAGTGAGTGTGTTTAAGGACAGTCGGAGGGAGGAGGTGAGCGTTTGATCTTGCTCCCCGTCATTCATTGGAACCCTGCCTTGGCCTGATCTAAGTCTGATCAGATGTCCGTCTCATCTTGCTGGCGGGTCTGATCTCCAGGCACTCACCCTCGAGTGGGTGTGGCTTGAGATGAATTCGGTGTGTTTATTTAGGAATCTTTGCTAATGCGCCCCTGCCTTTCAACTCCACCCCTTTCTCATCTCAGACACATAATGGGGCCGCAGGTATTAAGCCCAGGATGTTAACCGCCAATGAAAGAAGAAGGTACAGCGAAAAACTTCAGTCGTCGCCCCTGAGATGCACACACAACCTAACAAGCCTCCTTTTGTACTCGGGACATGGAGAAAATTGGCCATTTGTCTGTGGGGTAATGGGCTTTGCTGCCGCAAGAGCATCTCTCAAATGGTTAAATTCAATGACATTATTTCCCAGTTCATGAAAGCTACTGCCGCACACAGTTTAATTCTATTTAATTTTTTTTAAAGGAGGGGGGAAAAAAGGCAGGAGGGAAAATGTTTTAGTTTCTCTTCAGCTGATGTCTCCCTGCTTCTTCTTAAAAGTGCCTTTCTAGTTGCCGTGCGGTGATGTGATCATTATCTGCCGCCTCGTCGCCTTGCCGCCTCTCCATGCAGTAAAATCCAAAAAAAAAAAAAAAGAGAGAGAGACAGACAGGGAGAGCGTGTGAAGTATGAGTTCCTATCCGAAGACTCATTGCCTGCGATCCGTACCGCTTGACAGTAATGATCTTATTACAGTACTCTGGACCTTGAAGAGATTTCGTGAGGAGAGCGAAAGGACAAGCCTCCGTGTAATCAAGTGGTGCTGAATATTCCACGCGTTTCTGATCACCCGCTGATTGGCCACCGTGCTAGCCCATCTTCTAGTCAATTAGGCATGGCCCCTGTGCTCCTCACCTAGTCAGAGACACTGATGGCTGTTGTCTGGGTTCTGGCAGGCAGCCAGGGGGTTTGAAGCGCCGCACACGCCGTCCTCCCAGGATAAGCGCTTTTTTTCGTCGGAATTGATTACCTTTCTTTGAGTTTTGCCTAATAGCAAAACTGCATTTGGAGAGGGCTTCAGGTGAAAAACAGACACATTAGCCGTTGAGAGCATCCGAACTCCTAGTCGATTTTTTAGGCTTCCCTTTGCCTCCGTCTAATTTCTGTTTAATGAGAGCGTGTGGGAGAATGCTGAAGGTGTTTCACGGCACTGGCCGCCAAGCACGCATGTAGCGTGGGGAGGACCACAGGGACGGGACCTGAATCCAGGTGCTGTCTCAAGCTTGGAGAGATAGAGCTCTTGTTTGTTAGTTTCCGTCTCGGCAAAAAGCTTTTATTAGCTACAGATATTTTCGTCTGTAGGAAAACAAGTGATGAGTTCTTCCTGCCATCTACTGGCCTGCCTTTAGTCATTGTGAGGAGTGCGTCCACGTGCCTGGGTGTGGTGACCTCTGCTGCCTGTGCCCAGAGGGCTGTCCCCTGTCCCCTCGCCCTCTCTCCAGCTGTGTACCTCCTGTTATCGGTCTCCAAGCATCAGTCGCTTATTTGTGTCTGAATCTTTGTGACTCCGTGGACTGGCAGACTGTAGCAGACCAGGCTCCTCTGTCCATGGGATTCTCCGGGCAAGGATACTGGAGTGGGTTGCCATTTCCTCCTCCAATCAGTCTCCAAGCCTAGTGAGATTTGAAAGGATGGGATTTTTTTCCTGCCAGAATGATTGCTTGATGCTGCCTATTATGAAACTACTGGTTAAGCACATGTTAATGCATTTGAGAAAAAACTGTCATAAATCAAGATTTTTTGCTTCCTCCAAATTCAGATTCTTGGCATGTAGAATGTCCATTGAGTCGGTGATGCCATCCAACCATCTCATCCTCTGTCGCCCCCTTCTCCTCCTGCCCTCGATCTTTCCCAGCATCAGGGTCTTTTCCAATGAGTTGGCTCTTTGTATCAGGTGGCCAAAGTATTGGAACTTCAGCATCAGTCCTTCCAATGAATGTTCAGGGTAGATTTACTTTAGGAAATTCCCCAGGGCTCGGTGCACCCCATATGGGAGCTGTAGAAGGTGGTATCTTGAGTTGCACACTGGGCACCTCGATAACCTGATTTGACTCTTCATGACTGAAGAGTAGGTGTTACAGCTTCGTTCTTTGACTTGTTTTCATTTGCACCGGTCTTTGTGCAGCAGGAATGGTTTTCCTCTTCAGTTGACTCTGCAGAATCAGGGTGTACTGTAGGCAGCCCTGAGAGAAACTACTGGAGTCCTTAACTTCATGTTCTGCATACACTCACACACAGACGCACAAAGGCACTCACGCACACAGACGCACAAAGGCACTCACACACAGACACACAAAGGCACTCACACACAGACACACGAATACACTCACACACACACACACACGAATGCACTCACACACACACACACGAATGCACTCACACACACACACACGAATGCACTCACACACAGAGACACACAAAGGCACTCACACACACACACAAAGGCACTCACACACACACGAATGCACTCACACACAGAGACACGAATGCACTCACACACACACACAAAGGCACTCACACACAGACACACAGGAATGCACTCATACACACAGAGACACACAAAGGCACTCACACAGACACACACAAATGTACTCACACACATAGACACACGAATGAACTCACACACACAGACACACGAATGCACTCACACACACACACGAATGTACTCACACAGACACACAAATGCACTCACACACACACACACACACACACAGAGGATTTATTCTTTCTCACTGTCATGGGAAGAAAATAGCTTCCATCAAAATTTAGAGTTAGTGATAAGTCTTTAAAAGAGAAAATCACAAAACAGAAAATCTAGGTTAATCATCTATTGGCAATAATCACTGCACCCAGTCACTGACCCCTTGCTACCCATCAGCCCTGCGATTAAACCTTCCACCGGCCTCCTCTTCTGACTTTCAAAGGAGCCTCCCACTTGAGTCTCCACAGTGACCAACCCTCCCTTTGGAGGGTCATGTGTCTTTTCAGTGGCCTTCCCTCACTACAAATCTTGGCTTATCTAGGACTTTCCCTAAGACTTAAATTCATATAAAGCCGAGACTTGTATTGAATACAATAGGCTCAAAAGAATATTTCTTAATTATAATAAGTTAATACTCAAGCCATTAAAAACTTATGTCATTTTACCCCAGCTATGTTGACAAAAGCATGTTTTTGTAACAGTTGGAAAATAGCAAATTCAGAATTAGCAAATGGTTTAAGGTTTAAGGTAGGAGTTTTAGAAACTGGCGTACATGATGATGACCTGTTTACAGCCGTGTGATTTTACCTGAACCAGTGAATCCAATGCTCACATTAAAAGAGAAAGAGCCAATAACTTGAAAATACAGTTCCATCATCACCAGGTGCAGAATACCTCCTGTAATTAACATGTAATTACCCTGAAAAAGGCCGATTAATTAAATAATGTAAACAGTTTAAGTCAACTACTTTCTTAAATCCTGCCCCCCAAAACATTATTTTTTTTCCCTCATTGTGGGATCAGACTCCTACAGCAGGAGGTGAGAGGGAGGGAAGGACTCGCCAGCCCAAAGTGACCCAGTTTTGGAGGGGGTGGGGGAGACTCACCTGCCTGCAGTGCCCTGAAGATGTGCCCGCAGGAAGAGCCGCCACTGTGGCAGGTGGTCTGGGACCTTTGCTTGTTGCCATTCAGTTGATAAGTTGATCCAGCTGTTTTGTGACCCCGTGGGCTGTAGCCCGCCAGGCTCCTCTTGCATTTCCCAAGCAAGAATACTGGAGTGGGTAGCCATTTCCTCTTCCAGGGGATCTTCCCAAAAGTGAAAGAAGTAAAAGTCACTCAGTCACATCTGACTCTTTGCAACTCCATGGACCATACAGTCCATGGAATTCTCCAGGCCAGAATACTGGAGTGGGTACCCTTTCCCTTCTCCAGGGGATCTTCCCAACCCAGGGATCAAACCCAGGTCTCCCACATTGTAGGCAGATTCTTTACCAGCTGAGCCACAAGGGAAGCCCAAGAGTACTGGAGAGGGTAGCGTATCCCTTCTCCAGCAGATTTGCCCCACCCACAAATAGAACCCGAGTCTCCTGCATTGCAGGCGGATTCTTTACCAACTGAGCTATCAAGGAAGCCAGATCTTCCCAACCCAGGGATCAAACCCGTATCTCCTGCATTGCAGGAAGATTCTTTACCTCTGAGCCACCAGAGAAACCCTGGACCTTTGGAGTATGTATAGCTTTTTGAATAACTACCAGAGGCCCTCTTTTCTTTTGCTGCTGTGACTTCCCTTTTTTTCTTCATCTAAAGCAGGAAATGGAAGATCTCCTATAGTTGAATGAATGCATTTTTTTGGCTGCCTCTTAATTACAGAAATATGCAAGTTTAATGTGGTGAAATCTTTCTGTTTTCCTTTTTAGAAAATCCTAAATATCTTTAGTGAAGGATTCCTTCCATTGGTACGTGAGTGACATTTGATCCCCTTCTCTGCCTTCCCGAGTCAGTCACAGCCTCCCTTAGGGACTCTGGAGTTTCCCATCAGCCCACACTATTCCCCACCAGGAACCGGTCTCTAAACATGAGGACAGGTGTTCTCCAGAGAGCCCAGCTTCTCTACCTGAGTAGCAGCAGTTGCATAGTCAAGGCACGCGGGCACTCTTCCTATTTCAGTTTGCTGGCAGAGGTCAGCTTTTCCATCTTCTCTGGGATACTTGCATTTTTATATCACTTCCCAGTGATGAGCTGCCCAAGAGTAAATAGAATCTTAAAGACCAGAGACGATTCTTTTTTTTCTGCCAACCTTGAGTCGTGGTTGGAGGCAGGAGGGAGTGGAGGAGATGATGAGGATGGGGTGGCCAGTGGACCCCAGTCATGGGGAAGAAGGGCTGAAGATGCTGGCAGGCCAGGCAGTGCCTGTGGGAGAGGCCTATAAGAGTGGGAGGGTCAGGTCACAGGGGGCGACTCTGGGGAGAGGGGTACCACGTGATGGCTCTGGTCCAGTGGAGGCGGGCACAAGGGAGGGGCCAGCCAGCCAGCTCCCTGGACGATTCTAAAATCACTGATTTGAAACCAAGATTTAGGTCCAGCTGGCCTCTGGGGAGCCTAGACGCCAGCTGATTCCAGCTCATCAGGGCTGAGAACCAGTGGTTCAGGTGAAGGTCAGCTAGGACAGTGTCAAGGACGCACACCACCAAGGTTCAGACACATCTGAGTGCCGGCCACCCGCCAGGATGTGGCAGCCCCCGAGGACTCTCTTCCCACTGGACGTCATTTCTCTGCCCCAGGTGCTCTACCATTAGAGTCCCTTCCTCTGTTGTATTGATTTTATTTTTTTCCTAGTTTTATTGGTTTAAATCAAATTTCAAACTTATAAAAGCTCAAATTTTGTTAACTGTTTTGTTAAATACACCAGAATTCGTATTTGGGTCATAGCTGCTGTTTTCAAGGCAGTCTTACCCCTCAAAAAGTACCTGCCAGACTTGCCTGGTGGTCCAGTGGTGAAGAATCCACCTTACAATGCAAGGAACAAGGGTTCTATCCCTGGTCGGAGAACTAAGGTCCCACACACCGCAGAGCAAATAAGCCCATGTGCCACAAATACTAGGGCTTCCCAGGTGGTGCTAGTGAGAAAGATCCTGGCCTGCCGATGCAGGGGACGGGAGAGACACGGTGTTGGGTGTTCGATCCCTGTGTCGGAAAGATCCTCTGGAGGAGGGCATAGCAACCCAGAGTTGGACATAACTGAAACGGCTAAAGAATCTGTGCACTGCAACTAAGAACCAACATAGCTAAGTAAATAAATAAAAAGAACCTGCCCCTTTGCATTTTCCCTGCCGCCGTAGGTGGTCACACAGACAAATCGATGGAGCGTCCAGCCGCCAGAGCAGAGCGCTCCCCTAGAAGTGTCCCTGCCCTCAGTGGATCGGGAATTAGGACAGAAATAGCTGAGAAGCCTTTTCTCTGCTCCTCGGTGTCTGGGGCCTCGCCCAGAAAGCTGTACATGCTGGGGCTGGAAGCATCTGCAGTCCGGGTCCCTCACGTGCCTGACTCTTGGTCTGACCTTGGCTGTGGGCCAAGGCACCTACACAGGGCCCTCTCACACCCCCATCCCCACGTGGCCAGCCTTCCTCCCAGTGCAGGGGCAAACGTCCTGGGAGAGACACGCAGCCAGGAAGGAGCCCCATTTCCTGCTGCGTCCTAGGCTTGGAGGATACACGGCGTCCACTCCACTGTGATCTATAGGAAACACCAAGTCCCAGTTGCAGGCAGCAGAAATAGACTCTGCCTCCTGCCAGAATGTGGCGAGATTCTAGGAGAGCGTGTGACCCCCACCGTGTTGCTGTCGCCTATGGAAAATGGGTCGCAGGTAGGCAACATATCACACGGCAGGCTGTGATCGATGCAGTGGCATGAGATGAAACAGAGGAAGGAGACGTGAGCCCATCAGGCTGCTTGCTGGAAGGACAGGGCCAAGAAAGATCTCGAGGAGACTCAGCAGAGAGCCTGCAGAGGCGAGGCTGGTGGCTGGTGGCCCTGTGGGGTCCGCGTGTCCCCAGGGAAGGAGTTGTGTTCTTGTTTTAGCTCCGGGGGCCTCACTAAACTCAACACTTGTCCCTCATCAATGTCATGATCTGTATGCATGTTATTGTATGCTATATTGTTTCAAACAAGCTGACTTTTACTTTGACTTCACTGTTATAAATCGCTGGTAAAATACCTAGGGAAACAGTTTATTTTCCCTAATGGCTCAGACTGGAAAGAATCTGCCTCCAATGCAAGAGACCCAGGTTCAATCCCTGGTTCGGGAAAATCCCTTCAAGAAGGGAATGGCAAGCCACCCCAGTATTCTTGCCTGGAGAATCCCATGGACAGAGGGGCCTGGCGGGCTACAGTCTGTGAGGCTGAAAAGTCGGACACAACTGAGCAACCAAACCACCACCACCATGTAGTCCTTCTCTCTCCAAATTTGAGGAGAAGAGCCGGTGTAAAGATATTTCAGTATCTTCTAGCTTGTTCCCCACATATCATTATATTCCTGTCTTTTCAGGATTCATTCTTTCCAAACAGCACATTAAACCAGAAAACCGTACCTTTTATTACCGTTATTATTTATTTGGCTGTGCTGGGTCTTAGTTGTGGCATGCAGGACCTATCAGTAGTTCCCGACCAAGGGTTGAACTCAGGCTGCCTGTGCTGGGAGCACAGAGTCTTAGCCACTGGACCACCGGGGAAGTCCCCAGGCCATTTTTAAAAGTGGTGGAGAGGGCTTTCCTGGCGGCTCAGTGGTAAAGAAGCTCCTCCAGTGCAGGAGACGCCAGTTAGGTCCCTGGTCCGGGAAGGCCCCACATGCTGTGGGGCAGCTACGCCCAGCTGCAGCAGCTGTTGAACCCCTGATCTAGAGCCCGGGAACCGCAGCTACTGAAACCCACAGACCCTAGGGCCTGTGCTCTGAGGCGAGAGAAGCCTGCACACCACGACTAGAGAGTGGCCCCCACGCACTGGAGTTAGAGAAAAGGCTCGCACAGCATTGGAGACCCAGCCCAGCCAAAAGTAAATCACTTTTTTAAAAAGGGCAGTTTACAGAACCACTGCGCACAGTGGGATGCTGAAGAAAAATGAATGCCTTTTTATGCGCATCCCTTTACCAGTTGGAAATAAAGTAGATTAAACATTTTAAAGTTTTTAAATAGTTTTATTCTGTGTGGGATTACTTTCAGAGGTTGCTGAATGGGATAGGGAATTTTCCAGCAACTGGAAAAAGACATGAGCGTTTAATACAGGGTACTTCCTAGTGCTTTTAAAGCGAAGGCAATCATATAAGGCCATCTCGCTTCATGGGTAATTAAGGCACTTCACTCTGCAGTTCCTTATTCTAATGAAGAAGAAGAAATCTCTCTTTTTGCTGAAATATTTCTTGGAAGGGTTTTATTTCTAGTCATTGCTGAAACTTTGGAAAATGTTTCTCCCCTTATCTCCTCTAGTATCTTTTTGAATTGTGAGTCGATGTCGGGGGCAGGGGGGGAGGTGATCAAATGTGTAAAGACCCTTCACAGATTCAAACTTTTGTAAAATGCCTAGAATCTCACTGTCCAGGAAGGGGACACAGCCAGCACCGCTGGTGCCCGGACGCCCTGCTCTTCCTCAGTGACCAGCAAGACTCTCATCCCAGTGTTTCTTCCCACCGTGTACGGCCAGTCCAGTCCAGGCAGGCAGGTGGCCGAGCAGCATCAGGCGCCCTGACGGAAAAAGCAGTGATCCCGGGCAGCTGGGGGGACAGTCAGGATCTCAGGCCATCGTGGGCTGGTTTCCATCTCCTACTGGTGGGATGGCCTGGGCCAGTTCACTGTGTCTCCTGCCCTGAGCTCCCAGCTATAAGGTGGAGGGACGACGCCTCCTAGAACTGTCACCAGGGTGCCGTGAGTTCTGCGACTCGTGTGTGTAGGACAGAGCGCCTAATTCCTTTCTTGGGATTCAGTGTGCACGTATTAACATAATACTCTTGGGCCTCCCTGGTGGTGCAGCGGATAGGAATCTTCCCGCCAGTGCAGCGTGCACGGGTCCGATCCCTGGTCCAGGAAGATTCCACGTGTTGCAGGGCCACTAAGCCTGTGCCCCACGACTGCTGAAGCCTGTGCGCCTGGAGCCTGCGCTCTGCAGAAAGAGAAGCCCCCGCAGGGGGAAACCTGCGCACCCCTGCTGGAGAGGATCCCGAGCGCAACGAAGACCCCGCACAGCCAAATACAAATTAAGTAAATTACAAATCATAATTAAGATAATACTCTTAGGACTCAAATCACTTGCAGTACATTTGTAGTTTATACTGGCTCACCTAACACAGGCCCAGGGACTTTGTTTTCTGACTCAAGGGATCTCTAGTTAAACCATGTTTTTCAAGGGTGATAGATGGTAACTGGGCTTCCCTTGTGGCTCAGCTGGTAAAGAATCTGCCTGCAGTGTGGCAGACCCGGATTCAATCCTTGGGCCGGGAAGATCCCCTGGAGAAGGGAAAGGCTACCCACTCTAGTATTCTTGGGCTTCCCTAGTGGCTCAGCTGGTAAAGAATCCCCCTGCAATGTGGCAGACCTGGGTTCGATCCCTGTGTCGGGAAGATCCCCTGGAGAAGGGAAAGGCTACCCACTCCAGTATTCTGGCATGGAGAATTCCATGGACTGTATAGTCCGTGGGGTCCCAAAGAGTCGAACACGACTGAGCGACTTTTTCACTTTCAGACGGTAACCACTAGAGGTGATCTATTAAGTGGTGAGGATGAAACGTTTAAGCTGATGCTTCTCCTCACCCAGAGTACCATGCCCGTTAGTGCGGTACCGACC
Organism: Capra hircus; assembly: GCF_001704415.2. Lineage (NCBI taxonomy): Eukaryota > Metazoa > Chordata > Mammalia > Artiodactyla > Bovidae > Capra > Capra hircus. The sequence goes on along the minus strand of NC_030810.1, from coordinate 5,261,660 downwards.
CGTGGGTCAGTAGACACTCCCGGTGCACTTTGGGGTGGATAAGAGCTGCCTCCGCACAGAAGTGGGTCCCAGTCCTTGGGTTCTTCCAGCCTCTTCTGGTGGATCTCCAGGGTGAACCATTCAGTGTCTTCCTCCAGCCCCTCCAGGGCTGGGGAGCCTGTCCCCCCACGGAGGCCAACTTAGGAATGTCTGCACTGTCACTGCCAATGTCATGACAGGGTTACAGAAGGTCCCTAGTAAAGCAGTGGTAGAAGTTACTGTTAAAGGTGAAGAAAAACCGCTTCACGGTACAGCATGGATTTGCACCTGTGTGAACTGAAACTGAAGCTCTAACAGAGACTCTGCAGCGTGGGCTCGGTGTTCCTGCATGGCGTTCCTTTCCCTGCGCGCTGACAGCGGGGTGTGTAGAACGTCCGTAGTCGACGGCTGTACCGCTAAAAGGCTGACCCTTTGGAGGGGGCCACTGATCTTTTCCTGAACTCGTGCTGATCTAGGCAGTTCAGTTGACAGCCAGTTTCTGCCAGGGGACAACGCTGTTTTGTGTACGTGACTCGTTTGTTTGAAACGTTTCACGTGGGCTGGCCCTGCCTCCTCACCTAGATGGAAAGCTGGAGAAGGCAGGAGGCACCGTGCTACTGCTTGCTGGTGTCCCAGGTTGAGAAGAGAGAGCCCACATGAGCTACTGATTGGGTTCCAAAGCACTTCTTTTGGACGAGGGTGGTTTTAGGTGATATAAACCAGTGTGTTTGCCAAAGTTTGTGTTATCAGACGTGAACCCAACATGATGCTCTGAAAGACAGGAGTTTTCAGTGTCGTTTAGTCCAGCCCCCTCCTAGAGTTCTAGATGCACTTTGGCTGAAAGGAAAAGGTATGTGTGTGAGTGCTTGCTCGCTGGGTCCTGGCCAACTCTTTGCAATCCTTTAATGAACCAGAGGACTTCGCTGGTGGCTCGGTGATAAAGAATCTGCTGCCAGTGCGGGAAACCCAGGCTTGATCCCTGAGTTGGGAAGATCCCCTGGAGAAGGAAATGGCAATCCACTCCAGTATTCTTGCCCCATGGGACAAGCCCATGGACAGAGGAGCCTGGTGGGCTACAGTCCATGGGGTCGCAAAGAGTCGGACACAGCTGAGCACCTAGCAACTTGAAGACTATGTGAGAAGCTCTCCACTTAAAAACAGAAAAGAACCCCCCCCCCACTTAATTGATTTAACCTCGGAAGGAAGGTTACAATGGTGCTCAAGGCAGTGCTTCTCATCCTGGCAGACGCCTTACCCAGGGTCCCCAGCTAGACATGGATCCCCAGGCTCTTAATGCCTCCAGCACTCATGCTTGGGTTAAAGAACCCCTGATTTATCACTTAAAGTTACATAACACACTTTCCACATGTGTCCTAATTAATAACTGTGTAGCTTCATTCTCTCATCTCCACTAACATCGTTGTCTTAGAGAATGTCCATCTTTAAAAATCCACTGCGTGTAAAATTTTTTTCCTGCCTGAAATTCCTGGTTACGTTTAGACATGTTCCCCGACTGTTTCATGCTATAGAATAGTCAGTGGGGATGATGTAATTTATCAGGGGCACCTCATATTCATTTCTGTTCGTGTAACTGAAGTCTTACCATGCTTGTACTTAGGTATGTCTTGACCTTACCAATGGGCAATGATAGTAATGTAAGTAGAGGCTTGCTCCTTTCTGTTTTGAAAGTTGATTGTTGTCATCACAGCTAATATTGACTACTTCTTCTCTGCCAACTCTATACTAATTGCACTCTGTGCGTTATCTTCTTTAATTACTTTTCCCCCAATCTGGTGATACAGGCATGAAAGAGAGGCAGAGGGCCCAGAACACCAAGTTCTGGTTTTCACGTTATGTCAGTTTCTTGGGAAAAGAAGAGCCTGTCGAATTGATTTGATTTGTACCCAAATTAAGATAAGACACGACCATATAATACCGTAGAAATAAGTGTGCTATTTTGAGTGTTGTATATTTAATGTCCTTAAAGCCACACTCCCTGCCCCCCACTCTCCCATAGAATAACAGAAAAACGTCGACTAAAAGAATAAACATGTTGTGTTGGTTGCGGGCAGAAGGCAGATTCCAAGCCCAGCAGCGCTGCGCTCTCTGGTGACAAACAACCTTGATAGGCACTCTGATGCCACAAATCAGACTTCACCACCGAGAAAATCTATCTGCCACCCCATACCGGTCGGAAGTCATTTATGCTCTGATCCCACAGACAGTTCCATTTCTCCATGTTAGGACGGTGCGCTCTCTGGCTGGGCCTTATCTTTCTTTCTTGTTGTGGCTCTTTCTTTTCTCTATCTCTTCTCTCCCTCGCCCATCACCAAAAAGAAAAAAAAAAAAATCCATTGTGCAAATTGATTCGGAGATCAGCCTTGATAAAACGCCGGTCTCTAGCCCTCACTGGCTCCGTGCAGCCGTGGCATTAGCTCTTCGTGATTACCTGGCTGCTCCGCCTGGGAGCTGCCTCTTCGGGCTGGAGGTCTGCAGAGATTAACTGGGGCTCTCCCACCGTTTGTCACACAAATGGCAGTGCCAGTAAACTGGAAAACGATCCATCATTTTTCTCAAGATTGAAACCTTTTATCAGTTGTGTCAGTTTCATTATTCAATAAACGATTAGTAGCAGCCGTTGTCGCGTACTCATCCGTACTTAACCACTAGGCGCTCCCGCTGCCCGAGTGGGAGGTGAAGACACCTTGATGCTTAGCCCTCCCGCAGGGGGAAGGATGCTGGACCTGCCAGTCACAGCGCCTTGATGACTGGAAGGGTAAAAGTGTCTGACGTCGATCTACTAAGTTTTTTTATTTTTTTGATGGCACTTGTGTTAAAGGATCTACCTGCCAATGCAGGAGATGTGGGTTCGATCCCTGGGTTGGGAAGATCCCCTGGAGGAGGCAACCCAGTGACTTAAGGGCACTTAAGTCCAGTATTGGACTTAATACATGGCAACCCACTCCAATCCCATAGACAGAGGAGGCTGGCGGGCTGCCGTCCATGTGGTTGCAGGGTCAGACATGACTGAGCTCACACACACACGTTTGACCTGGTGTCTAATCATTGGGTGGGCTTTTTCTCTGACCTCTCACCTAGCTTTTTATTTAAACGTTTTTGTCTTTAAATTTAGATGCCAGCCATCTTGATTAGAGGGCTTCCCTGGCGGTCAGCAGTAAAGAATCCACCTGTAATGCAAGAGACCCAGGTTTAATCCCTAGGTCAGGAAGACCCTCTGGAGAAGGAGATGGCTACCCACTCCAGTATTCTTGCCTGGAGAATCTCACAGACAGTCCATGGGGTTGCAAAAGGGCTGGATAAAACTGAGCTGCTAAACAACAGTAGCGCAACATCTTGATTGGGGACATCACGTTGCTCCTCGGTGCCCGCAGGTCGCTGCTGGCGGCCCTGCTGACTCTCAGGCTGCCCGTTCGGGACTTGTGTTGATCATCAAGCCATTTGTCTGGAGGCAGGAAAGAGAATGAGCTCCCAGCCTGCAGGTAACAGACCTCCAGAGGTGCTGGGGGTCTTGAGACAAGGGGTCCTCTGTAGAGTCACAAGTGAGCTTGTACTGACTTTGTGATCGACAAGGAAGCAAAGTCACTTTAGAATGCTACTGAATCAAAGTCATCCAAAGGGGACGTGCATGCTTTTTCAAAATGGGGAACCACTGAGAGAGGTGGACTTTTGCTAATTTGGTTTTACATTTTCACCCAAGTTGAACTTATTAGAAAATATATTTCTGCCATTAGTTAAAAGCAGAAGAGAGACATCACTGCATTTATCTATCACTGGGACCTTATCTGATGATTCTGCTGAAGCACTGTGTGGCCAGGAGTGGAAAAGTGTGTACGTGTCTGAATGTCTGTGCGTATATACATATGTATATGCATGATCCCTTTAATGAGGGGATTGTAAAATATCATAACTCCTGAAACCATTCTGAACTGTATTTCTACAGTTGTCAGAAATACCTCCATACTTTCTTAAGCTTAATAATCTGTATTTTTTCCCCTTGATCATACATTTTTTTTTTGAAGGTTATGGGTGTTTCTTGGGCCTTCAGTTGCAGGAGTATTTATGTCAAATACTGCAGCCAGTATGGTTAGTGGTTAATTATATGTTGATCTCTGTCAAAATGGTCAGTTTATTGTTTGAGAAGATGTAATTTTGAGACCTTCTAAGCTGCTCTAGTGCAGTCTCCAGGATATGTAATAAAAATTCGTCTTCCTGCTATCTGAAAAAGTCAAAGTCCAGTCAGATGGATGGTTCTGGTCTTCCCCTTTAATTCTAGCAGAGTCTTCTTTTGGAATTCCTCTCTTCAACCCTCCTGTGTGTGAGAGAGAGCTACTGTATGTTTCACAGACTGCTTCCAGGTTCAAATTTTATGACTAAAAGGATGCGAAAAAATTTGTCCACAGGGTCACCACGACTCCCATGATGTAGTCATCAGCTGTTGTTACAGTGTGTTTCGGTCAGAAAGCCTTTTCATCTGTTTCTCTTTGCTGGAGGTTCTTGGCCTTTGAGGGTCAAACTCGTTGCATCCTCCGTCCTTCCCAGATGGGACGTTTAAACATTAAAAAGAAGGGACATATAGACGGATGATGCTGTAAGAGTCACGTTGAACGGCTGCCCTTCATAAAATTATCGAACTGTACCAAAAGTTACAGGAAGCTATTTCAGTAACACATTTCATTCCATTTATACTATTCTCGTCTTGAGTTCAGTATGTTCTCAGATTGTTTTTTTAACGACTGCGCTTTCTAAGTCTGGCCTGCTGCAGTCCATGGGGTTGCAAAGAGTCGGACACGACTGAGCGACTGAACCAAGCTGAGCTGAACCATGCTTCCTAAGAATGGAATCTGTATCAGGAGGGGCCAGATGTGAAGCCCATCCTCAAGACACCTGCTGTACTCCCACCACTGCCTTTACTTTGCTCACTGGAAAAAAAAAAAAAAAAAGGAGCATGGAGGGTCCGTAGAACTCATGGAGAAGTTCATTAGAAGGTCGTACGAGTTACACGTTCAACCCACGTGTCCTTCAAGCTGTCGGAGACTTTCTTTCCCGGGGTCTGCATACTTTGAGTGGTCTTGACCTCCCAGGCTTTCTGCCCTCTTGGTGTGTCGTCTCCCTTCCCCCTCGAGGCATCCCCGGAGGTGCTGGAGGTCCCTGATGGAGGTGATGACAAGGGGGCCGGGGCACAGAGCCCTGCGTCTCCCCACAGCCACCTTGCACTGCTGCTGGGTGGGGTGGCGAGGGTCCCACTTTCCCACCCCACCCCCTTTCTCACCTCTTCATCACACCTGGCATTTGGGAGGAAGGCAGTGTAGACACCACCCGGATCCAACTCAGTGGTTAGCCCACTGAGCCCAGACATATGCCCTGCAGCCTGCTCTCCTCCTCCTCGGAGGCAGCCGTTGATGGCTGTCCTGATGGTCTTTCTTGGCAGTTCGCAGGTCCTGCCCACTCTATAAAACATCACTTTCTCTCCCAAAGAATTAGAAGTTTAAATAATATGTTTCTTTAACCCAAATAATGCATATGGGGTACAGATATATATGTTCCCTATCCATTCATGAAAGTGATGGATGAACACCGCAGGTCTTAAAACCATCAGGCCGTGAAGTCGGTACTTCTTTGGATTAAGTTGGTTTAGTTTCTTTTCCTGGCTATCTATTTGAGGATTTTGTATGCAAAATGGACAAGAAGAGCACCTCGTATCACGTGTCCTGATAAAACATAACTGTGTCAGACAGTATTTTCTGAATGTACTGGTGATTGCAAGATTGTTTTTCATATGTAGCTATCACAGTTCATCCCTGTTTCAGACACCGACTTTGTCTCCTGACCAAAGTCTTGAGGCCGTTGCTGAGCTCAGACCTTCTTGGTGTAGACAGGCATATATACCAGGGAATCTCAGGAAGCCAGCTTAGCGTGGCTCTCTCTTTAATTTCATTAAACTCTGCCACTTTTACTAAAAAGATGATTTTGTGTGCTAATTAGAAGCTGAGATCTAAATTTAACATGAGCAAACTTTTTTCTCAGTGGATCAAAGCTTATTTTTTAATCATTAACAGCTAATCCTGAAAGTTAGCTGGAAACTTGTTCAAACATGTGTGTCTGTAACTCAGTCACTAGGTTATTTCTGACATTTTTGTGACCCCACGGACTGTAGCCCACCAGGCTCCCCTGTCCATGGGATTTTCCAGGCATGGTGCATTTTTATGAAATATGCATTGTAAATCACTAAAAGGGAAAAATAATTTAAAGTTCAACAACTCTAAATGAAATGCAGGGGAACAGAACAGCAACCCAAAGAAGCAGCATCGGTAGATTATTGCTTCTGAAGATTAGTTAACAAACATACGCTGAAGCCCACCTTCACAATGATAAATTCAATCTTTTCACTCAACTCCCCATTGGGGTGGGCATTCAAGATGTTAGGAATTTCAGTGCTACACGTGACACGTACTATTGATGCCACCCTAAGATTCCAGCTGTCTCTAGTTTGTAAAAGTGGGTTTAGTGAGTAGAATCAATGATCCAGTGTGATGAGATAGTTCTCTCTGTGTATGTTACAAGTTACAAAGTTTTCCCTATGTAATGTTACTCCTGGCATTTTATTCTAAAGAAACAAAATAATTGGGAGGAATAAATACTCCTACCCAGAGATGCTGATTATGGCACTGCTTTACAATGCTGTGTCCGTTTCCGCTGCACGAGGAAGTGAATCAGCCGGTTGTTGTTACTGCTGTTTAGCAGCTCAGTGGTGGCCAACTCTCTGCAACCCCATGGACTGTAGCCCACCAGGCTCCTCCATCCATGGCATTTTCTAGGCGAGAGTACTGGAGTGGGTTGCCATTCCCTTCTCTGGGGGATCCTCCCAACCCAGGGATTGAACCCAGGTCTCCTGCTTGCCAGGTGGGTCGCTAAGCACTGAGCTACCTGGGAAGCCCATGTCTTTGTGCATCCCGTTCCCCTTCAGCCTCCCTCCCCCCGCCTGCCCCATCCCACTCATCTAGGTCAGCACGGAGCCCCGAGATGAGCTTCCTGTGCTGTACAGCAGATCCCCACTCACTACCTGTTTTACACATAGTAGTGTATACAGTTGTCTGTTTGCCAAGTCGTGTCCGACTCACTGCGACCTCAGGACTGCACCACTCAAGCCTCCCTGGCCCTCCCCATCTCCCGGGGTTTGCCCAGGTTCGTGTCCTTTGAATCGGTGATGCCGTCCAGCCATCTCGTCTTCTGTAGCCCTCCTCCTCCTTCTCCCTTCAATCCTTCCCAGCATCGGGATCTTTGCCAGTACTTTGGCCACCTGACGCGAACAGCCAACTCATTGGAAAAGAAGTGTGTGTGTCAGTTCAACCCCCAGTTCATCCCATCCCCTGTTCTGGTGGCTCAGCTGGTAAAGAATCCGCCTGCACTGTGGGAGACCTGGGTTCAATCCCTGGGTCGGGAAGATCCCCTGGAGAAGGGAAAGGCTACCCACTCCAGTATTCTGGCCTGGAGAACTCCATGGATGAGTCCATGGGGTCGCAGAGAGTCGGACACGACTGAGCAGCTCTCACTTCACTTCACTTTGGTTTTTACATACTGCCTCTCTGTTCCACCCTGACCCCAGCCTGGCTGCCACGGGACATGTCGTCCTGTCGTCTCCTTTGGCGGCTCTCGGCTGGGGCATTTTCTCACACTTCCCTTGTCTTTGATGATCTTGATGAGTCTGAGGAGGGCTGGTCAGGCGTATTGCAGCAGGCCCCTCAGCTGGGATTTGTCTGATGTTTTTCTCAGGGTTAGTCGGGGGTTTCAGGTTTTGGGGAAGACCACAGAGAGAGTGTCGTTTTCATCACATCACGTTGAGGCTATGCACCATCAACAAGACGAGACTGTCAGTTTCGACCTTGATCACCTGGCTCGAGGGTGTGTTTCTCAGCTTCCTCCACGGAGTTGCTCCCTCCCCCAGCACCCCTTCCACACTCTCCTCTTCGCAGGGAGGTCTCTGCACAGCCCTCACTTAAGGAATAGAGAATTACGCACCCCCTCCTTTAGGAGGGGTGCCTACGTAAATTGCTTCAAATTCTTTCTGCCTGGAATATCTGTCTCTGCTCCCCATTTATTCATTTGTTTGATCACTTACATCAGTATGGGCTGTTTATTTTATACTTGAGGTTATAAGCCAGTACTGCTTTGTTTTTCTTCGTGTTCAAATTGTTCCAACCTTCAGCCATTGGGACCTCTTTCATTTGGTCTTGCTTACCTGTTTGTTTTAGCGGTTTTTTACTTCCTAGAACTGTAAGATGCTTCAGGCTCATCTTGTGTTTTTCCTCTCTCAGTCCTAGAATTAGCCATTTTTCCAAAGGTGTCCTGGTTCTGTTTATTGGAGAATGGTATTAGAAACCAAGATCTGGGGTCTAGGGATGCTTGTTGCTACTGAAATGTTATTTCTTGGTCCTCTCAGCAGATTTAGCAAAATAAAGGAATCCAAGTGATAGCCTAGCATGTATATTCACATATCTATAAATATTTCTGTATATAATTATTTGTACCTATATAGTATCTTTAATAGCATAAAATTAGAGATCACTAAATATTTAACAGTAAGGAATGTCTGGGGCTTTCTTGGTGGCTCAGATGGTAAAGAATCTGCCTGTAATGCAGGAGACCCAGGTTTGATCCCTGAGTAGGGAAGATCCCCTTGAAAAGGGAATGGCGCCCACTCCATTATTCTTGCCTGGAGAATTCCAGGGACAGAGGAGCCTGGCAAGCTACAGTCCAAAGGTCTACAACTATGATGTATGTTAACCCCACAATGCAACTGTGGAAAGGGAAAGTTTTGAAAACCCTGGTACCTGTAACGCCTTGCAAACACAAGTATACTTGTAAGTGTGATGATTACAGATGTAGGTAGATTCGAACTTTGGAGGGAAAATGGAGTGGATGGTTAGAGTGGTCCTAGTTTATTCTTAATATTAAACTACAATGAAATGAATTTGGCTTCTACAGTAATACTTAAGAATCTTCTAGTATGTTCTCACTTGAAGCTGAAAAAAGTTGATGTATTTAAATTATTTTCAGATGAAAGAAATGAGACATCTTTTTGTTTTGTTGCGACAGTAACTGGCTTCTCCTACGATAATAATGACGTTGTTTAATCATTCACAGTAGCCAAGGGCCATGCTAAGAAGCTGTGAAGTTCTAGTCAAAGCAGTTTTAGGGGGAAGGAATCTGTTAGTGTTTAAAGGAATGTATTTCCATAAGAGCAAGAAGAATCAGGAGTCTAGCATTCTTCTTTTGTTTCCCCACTCTGATCTTTTTTACTTGATTGACTCAGTAAGTACCACAGATCTTTTGGCTTCCAGGATTTCTCAAGCCACAAATCAGAGTGCTCTTGAGAATTTCCGGTGAAGTCCTTCTTAAATGCAGAATGTTAAAAAGGTTTTCTAGCAGATATTTCCCCCAGTCTTCTCAGGTTCAGCTGGCCACAGGGGGGAACGTGATGGACTGAATAACCCCGAAGTGTATCATTTAACTCCGCGGTTGTAGGAAGTCAGCTGCAAAGATGGCAGATCAAATGCAACGTCTGCCATTGTTGAGGCTGGTGGTCCAGTGATCACAGCGCCTCAATTACAGCCCTTCCAGGGAGCACGAGCAGCGGTCATTAAATCATTATGTCTTTGATTAGTTGCTCTAACTGGTCATTGCCTTTGAAATACGATAGCACAATTTGAAGTTTTATTAAACTTTTTTTTGGAACTGCTGAAAAAGATGTTGTGTTTTTAAAAAAATTGAAAAAAGGCTTGCCATGTATTTTATTGGAGGAGGTTGAGAAGAAGAAAAAGAGGAGAAAAGAAAAGACGAGTGTTTCCCATTATCGGTTATTTTGTGGTCTCAGAAAGCCTAAGGTGGTCCCCGTGTGCCCACAGCCCGCTTCTCAGAGCAGCTGGCCCCCAGGGAGGGGACATGAGACGGGGCAGGTCAGGAGACCCAAACCCACTCCCGGACCCTGCTCCTGCCTGCCTGTGTGAGCACAGCTTAGCACAGCTGGCAAAAGATGAGCTTCACCTTCACCATCCAGCTTGAACTACCTGATTCAAACTTCACTTTTTTTAAGTGAGAATTTGGTTTCCTTTTTATTTCTTTTTTTTAGTATTGCTTTATTTGCTTGTATTTGGCTGTGTTGGGTCTTAGTTGCCGCAGGCAGGATCTTCACTGCATCGTGGGGCATCTGTCCTTGCACAGACTCTCTAGTTGGGGCATGCAGGCTCAGTAGTTGCTGCGCATAGACTTGGTTCCCTCACAGCGTGAAAGTGAGAGTCACTCAGACTGTGCCCAACTCTTTGAAACCCCATGCACTATATGGGATTCCCCAGGCCAGAATACAGGGGTGGGTAGCCTTTCCCTTCTCCAGGGTAACTTCCCAACCCAGAGACTGACCCAGGTCTCCCGCATCGCAGGCAGATTCTTTACCAGCTGACGGGACCTTGGTCTCCCGACGAGGGATGGAACCCAAGTCCCCTGCATTGCCTGGTAGATTCTTAAACACAAGACCACCAGGCAGGTCCCTGCTTTTTGTTTCTGTTTTGAAGGCCAGGTGTTCAGCCTTCCTGCTACAGAACCATCAGAGTACGGATAACCCTGTCGCTGGAAAACTAGGCTTTAATAAAAAAGGCAGAGTGTTCTTTGTGATGCTGAGAACCCAGTACCCGAAAGTGGTTCCTGCTCTCACACCCTCGTTGCATCCCAGATGAGCGTGATGCCTAGAGGCCAAGAAGCCCCAATTTCAGTATCCTAGCAAGCCACCCCCCAATAGCCATCCCTTCTCAAAATGAATAGCTGCTCCTTGAAGACATGGAAAGACGTTTCCATTACTTAGCGATACAATTCTCATCTCCATTTGAGAATGTGCCGAACTTAGAGTGGGGATATTTCTACTTCAGCTCACCTTTTTTTATTTCAGTCCCTATTAAAAGTTACACTCTCTGTGTCAAACTGAAATACCCAATTAATTGTGGGTACACTTGAACCCTTGCTCTGTGACTCAGTGTGTTTCTAGGCCGAAAGGGAAACCAACGCTCCACCTAATTGGAACTTCTGGTTTTATGGCGTATCCTGGAGTTTTCGCTTCGTTTTTATTTTCAATGTTTTCCGGGGTTAATGGTGTTTTCCGTGCTCGTCTACATCAGCCCGCTATGTGGAAGCCCTCGGCAGTTTTCAAATCGTAAGAGCTTCAAAGAAGCCGCCAATGTTGAAATTGTATTTGCTGTTAGGAAAGTCGTTATGAGTTACTGGAAATGGAATTAAAACTGTATAATGAAGGATCGATCCCTTATTTCGAAGTTCGGTTTCGTTAGGTATTTCGTCTTGTGCTCTGTGGGTTCAGATTACGAAAAGAACACTCGTCTTCGGGGAAGGATGAAGTTATTTTTCTTTCCCTGCATTTGTCCTGTGTTGCCTGGCCTCTGGTTTTGTTTAATCCTCTCAAAGACCCTTTTAATGGACATTTCAACACGACTACTTCTCTGTGTGGTAGCCTCTAGGAAACAACCATTATGTCAAGCCCCTTCACAGCTAAAGTAGTAAGTTCACATAGTGGAAGAATCTTCAGGGTTGCATCTTATGGGAGGAAAAAAAAAAGCCCACTGCCTTTTTTTATTTATTTTTTTTTTACAAAAGAACAGAACATTTACCCAGTCTTGTTGGGCACATGAATGTTCAGATGCCGGCACAAAAGAAATCTCCAATCTCTAACCTCACAATGAAATTGCTCCGACAAAAGATCACGGAGCACCGGGCGCGCTAAAGTGGAAGAGACACAAAACCGCAGCGGCATCTGACCCCGCCTGCAGAGGTTTCTGGGGGACCGTCTTTATCCAGCATCCCGGTGCCGCGGCCCGGCTGCAATGCTCCGAGGAGCCCAGGCAGTTCCCCGGCACCAGTGGCATTTACACCGGTGGCGTCTCTACAAGTAAATAAATGCCCGTCCGAGGAGGACAGGGAGCCGTGCTATAGAACACGGTTATCATTTGGCTTCTCCAAGAGGCACAAGTTTCCACTCCCCGGTAGGAAGAGAGAGGGTTATTTGTCTCGTGCTGAGACAAGGCAGTCTTCAGAGACGAGTGGCACACCCTTGTCAACCCAGCCCCTTCCTGCGCCGGGCTAAAGAGACCCTATTAGTTCTCATAATTGATTCTGAGGGCTGCAGCCTGCGCTTCCCCAGCTCCGCGCCGTTCACGCCAGGGATGTAACTCATGCACACTTGAGCATCCAATATGGCTGGCAGGGCTCGGACTCTCCGCTCCTGGCTGCCTCATTTTTAAATCAGCTATCTGAGGAATATTTATCTAATCAACAAAGAGTGCTGTCAGAAGGAGACCAGCGTGACATTAATATAAGTCTGTGGTCTCCTGGTGGAATGACGGAGGAAGAGTTTAGGATAAAACCCTGCTTGTTTGAGTATGCCAACAGACCACGGAATATGTTTATTCCGCTTAGAGAGAGCTAGTCGAAGGGTTTCTTATGTTGGAATTTTGCTCTGTGATTTGTTCTCAGGTGTTCATATGCTGTAGTTAAAAAAAAAAAAGTTTTATTTATTTTTTTTTTTAGAGAAACAAAATGAATTTTCCTTTAAACGAAAAATTTAAGTCCTTATGATCATCATGGGGAACTTGGATGAAAAGCTGTAGCGTCCAAAAGTAAAGAGGTGTGTAATAACTGGGAGTCGTTAACTCTAAGTGATTCCAGCTCCTCTGACTTAGTCAAAAGCCGTCATTTGCACGTTTTCCTTTTCTGTCTCCTCTGAAAAGGTGGTGACTGCCTGTTAGTAATTATAAGGAGTTGAGTGTGCAGTGCACAAAACTCATCGTGTGTAGCGCTCAGACACTGCAGAGGGATGTTCTGTGCATTAGACTTTATGCCAGCTTTCCTTCTTCAGATGTGCGGCTGGGGTGGCCAGCCGTCAGGACCTGGGCGAGCTGGGTCGTGGCCACCCACCCATCAGGCTGGCAGCCCGCTCGCCCAGAAAATCGGTCAGCCGAGGATGTGGACACCATCAGGTCTGTGCTCTGGAGGGGCAGGGTCACGTGACACCCCCAGTGCGCATGCTCCAATACTTACCAACCTTTGCACCAAAGTCACCTCTCTCTTCCTGTCCTTGTAATTCAAAGATCGCCTTTTAAAGTCGGTTTTCATAATCCCTTCAGTGTTCATACGCAAGAGGGCTGTTTGTCAGTTCTGAGGGGAAGTGACAATACCCTTGTTATCAAAGGGCAGTACACTTTTTGTTTTCTTACAGTTTGGAGCACAAGTCTCTGTAATGTCTTAACCTACCTTTTCCACAATTTTAATCCTTAGAAAATACCTTCCAACCAGACTCCTGATGAGTTTCACCTCCCACCCTGCTGTTAATTCTCGACCCTCAGCTGTGTGCCCCGTGTGCCTCCTCATGTTGTAACAGTCCAGCAGCTGTCTGGGATTCCACCCACGTCCACGGTTCACATTTCGTTGCCATTATGGGGAGAATGCTACAGTGTCCAGCTAAAGCCTTCCTTTCCCAGGCCCCCTGACGTTTCTGCTGACCTAGACTGGGATTCCAAAAGATCCACTTAATTTGCAGGCTGGGGACTTTCCCTGGCTGTTCAGTGGTTAAGAGTGCTTCCAGTACAAGGCATGGGTTCCAGGAACTAAGATCCCCACATGCCATGTGGCGTGGCCAAGAAAATAAAAGAAAAATTCATTAATTAATTTTTGAAAAATAATAATTTGCAGGCTGCAGTGATACGTGGCCCATCTCACCGTCTACATTTGTTATTGTTGTTCCGACTGTTTGCCACCCCATGGACTGCAGCACACCTGGCTTCTTTGTCCTTCACCGTATATGCTCGAGCTTGTTTAAACTCATGTCCATTGAGTCGGTGATGCCATCCAACCATCTCATCCTCTGTTGCACCCTTCTCTTCCTGCCTCCAGTCTTTCCCAGCATCAGGGTCTTTTCTAACGAGTCAGCTCTTTCACGTCAAGTGGCCAAAGATAAGACCATCTGTCTACATTGGGACTGACCATTGGTTTGCACTAGATCTGGAATTTTATGTCATGGGTTGAGTCTGTGTCCATTAAAATGTGCATGTGTGTTCTCAAACATTGGAGACAGTGGTGTTGAACCACTGTGCCTTTCCAGTAGTTAGGTAAGGTATTCTCAGCTCCCAGGTGGTGCTAGTGGTAAAGAACCCGCCTGGCAGTGCACGAGATGTAAGAGCTGAAGGTTTGGCTCCTAGGCCCAGAAGATCCCCTGGAGGAGGGCCTGGCAACTCACTCCAGTATTCTTGCCTGGAGAATCCCATGGACAGAGGAACCCGGTGGGCTACAGTGCCATCTGGTTGCAAAGAGTTGGGTACAACTGAGCGACTTTGCATGCACGCAGAACGTAAGGCATTCTGGAAACTGCTCACAGAAGTTCAGTTCAGTTCAGTCACTGAGTCATGTCCGACTCTTTGCAACCCCATGAATTGCAGCACACCAGGCCTCCCTGTCCATCACCAACTTCCGGAGTCCACTCCGACTCACGTCCATCGAGTCAGTGATGCCATCCAGCCATCTCATCCTCGGTCATTCCCTTCTCCTCCTGCCCCCAATCCCTCCCAGCATCAGAGTCTTTTCCAATGAGTCAACTCTTCACATGAGGTGGCCAAAGTACTGGAGCTTCAGCTTTAGCATCATTCCTTCCAAAGAAATCCCAGGGTTGATCTCCTTCAGAGTGGAGTGGTTGGATCTTCTTGCCGTCCAAGGGACTCTCAAGAGTCTTCTCCAACACCAGAGGTCAAAAGCATCAATTCTTCGGCGCTCAGCTTTCTTCACAGTCCAACTCTCACATCCATACATGACCACCGGAAAAACCATAGCCTTGACTAGACAGACCTTTGTTGGCAATAGTAATATCTCTGCTTTTCAGTATGCTGTCTAGGTTGGTCATAACTTTTCTTCCAAGGAGTAAGCATCTTTTAATTTCATGGCTGCAAACACCATCTGCAGTGATTATGGAGCCAAAAAAAAATAAAGTCTGACACTGTTTCTACTGTTTCCCCATCTATTTCCCATGAAGTGATGGGATCAGATGCCATGATCTTCGTTTTCTGAATGTTGAGCTTTGAGCTGACTTTTTTACTCTCCTCTTTCACTTTCATCAAGAGGCTTTTTAGTTCCTCTTCACTTTCTGCCATAAGGGTGGTGTCATCTGCATACTGAGGTTATTGATATTTCTCCCAGCAATCTTGATTCCAGCTTGTGTTTCTTCCAGCCCAGCATTTCTCATGGTGTACTCTGCATAGAAGTTAAATAAGCAGGGTGACAATATACAGCCTTGACGTACTCCTTTTCCTATTTGGAACCAGTCTGTTGTTCCATGTCCAGTTCTAACTGTTGCTTCCTGACCTGCATATAGGTTTCTCAAGAGGCAGGTCAGGTGGTCTGGTATTCCCATCTCTTTCAGAATTTTCCACAGTTTATTGTGATCCACACAGTCAAAGCCTTTGGCATAGTCAAGAAAGCAGAAATAGATGTTTTTCTGGAACTCTTTTGCTTTTTCGATCATCCAGCGGATGTTGGCTATTTGATCTCTGGTTCCTCTGCCTTTTCTAAAACCAGCTTGAACATCTGGAAGTTCACGGTTAACAGACTGTTGTTTCTCCAGTTAGCAGAAGGGCAGAATGGAAAATGCTGATGGAATGCTCATACCCTGCTGCCTTTTTGTCCCGTAACAGGAAGTTCTCATATTAAAATAATTGTTTTATGTGAAATGAGAAAATCAACGTAAGTTAACCTTTGTTTAAAAAGATGAAACTATATTCCTGAAACATTTTTATTTATTTTGGTGGAGCAGAGGTGTTTTAATCAACGTAGTATTTTTTAAAAGCTAAATTTTTTAAAAAATATTTATTAAATTATAGTTGTTTTACAGTGTTGATAGTCTGTGCTATACAGCAAAGTGAACCTGCGATGCGTATACATATATTCCCTCTCTTTGGATTTCCTTCCCATTTAGGTCCCCACAGAGCACTGAGTACTGTCACAAACACAGAAATACAGATCCATGGAACAGGAGAGAATGCCCAGAGATAAACCAACACACCTATGGTCACCTAATCTATGACAGAGGAGGCAAAAATATACAAAGAACTCTACTAAAAACTAAATATTTAATTAAAATAAAGATTACCCAGGAAATTTAGTCTTTTGAGCTAGCTCCACATGCAGTCCTCAAGAGTCACCGACTGATCCAAAGGCCTGCGGTCAAAGGGTGCTGCCAGCATGATGGCCTTGGTGTGCGCTGGTCCATGGAGCCAGCATCCAGCTGGCAGGATCAGGTCGCCTCACTCCTGGGTCTGTTGGGTGCAGCGTCCTCCTTTCCTTAAAGGTGAATCCAGGCAGCAGCACTGCACATAAGCTGAGATTTTATTGATGATAATATGATTGTATTTTCTCATTGAGAAGCTTCTAAACAAGTGGACTTAGAGCAATCAATGCCCCAGGAGACAAATGCACGTCTCAGGACCTCTGTATCAGCCAGAAAATGTCCATTTGTTTAGGAGGAAGAAAAAGGCATGACATTTTACACATTAAAATTGATTATTTCATCAATAGGTTAATAGAAAACCAGGCTTCGAGTTCCCTTCCTGCTTATCCATCCACACAGTAATGGGAGGCTGGGGTTTGAAAAATGCCAGGTGGGAAGCAGGCAGGAGAGAGGTTTCTGCACCAGCTCCGCTTCCTTGCAGAGGGGTGCCCAGCCCCGATTCTGCCTATTTATATGTAAATGCTTTAGAACGAGGTAAGTTTTTCCACTGAGAAGTGCAGTTTCTGTGGCTGTGACTTTCTGGAACTTTTGATACATGGGCCAAGATGCCAGAGCTTGGGCTATTGAGATTACTAAGTACACGCTTCATTCTGTGAACATATGACTTGTAGCTGAATGCGTGTGAATGAATGCGTGCTCAGTTGCTCTGACTCTTTACAACCCCATGGACTGTAGCCCGCCAGGCTCCTCTGCCCATGGGATTTCCCACACAAGAAAACTGGAGTGGGTTGCCATTTCCTGCTCCAGGGGATCCTCCCAACCCAGGGATGGAACCTGCGTCTCTTGCGTTTTGTGCATTGGCAGGTGATTTTTTTTACCCCTGTGCCACTTGGGAAGCCATCTGTGCCTGAGGAACCTGGTATTTATCCCCTGCACACTTCCCAAGGGAACTCTCAAAAACTATGACTGGTTTCCTTTGTCTCAAGTGATCTTTGTAATAGTGGTTGTACTTGAAGGCCCTGTTGCCAGATATGGTGTTAAAAACCTTATAGATAAGACTCCTTGAAAGTCTAGAGATTAGAGAAGCTTCTGCACTGATGGAAAATTAAATTTGGGCCTATATACCGTAGAAAGGACTTGTTCAACCTTACTAGGTTAGAGATGACGTTTCTTTTTTTGTCTTTTTAAAATTTATTTTGTTGAAATGTAGTTGACTTACAATATTATGTAAGGACTCTTGAGAATCCCTTGGACTGCAAGGAGATCAAACCAGTCAATCACAAAGGAAATCAATCTTGAATATTCATTAGAAGAACTGAAGCTGAAGCTGAAGCTCCAGTACTTTGACTACCTGATGTGAAGAGCCAACTTGTTAGAAAAGACCCTGATGCTGGGAAAGACTGAAGGCAGGAGGAGAAGGGGACGATAGAGGATGAGATGGTTGGATGGCATCACCGACTCAACGGACATGAGTTTGGGCAAGCTCCATGAGACGGTGAAGGACAGGCAAGCCTGGTGTTCTGCAGTCCATGGGTCACAAAGAGTTGGACACAACTGAGCGACTGAACAACAATCTTGTGTTAATAGTTGTACAGCAAGTGATTCAGCAACATATATGTGTATTATTTTTCATATTCTCTTCCATTGTGGTTTACTACAGGATCTTGGGCAGAGTTCCCTGTTCTCTATACAAGGACCTTACTGTTTAACTCTTCTATATATAGCAGTTTGCATCTGCTAAACCCCAGACTCCCAAGACATTTCTTATTAATTTGAGTTTTCAAGCCACAAAGTCCTTCTTAGTCATTGTTACAGCTTCACTTTTTCTTCTTTTGAATCAGGTGACAGCTAACTCACGTCTAGTTTTTATTCTCACTAACATGAAACGTGTGTCCTGATTATAGAGTACTGTTTCTCAAATATGTCTTACGTTGTCACGCCAAGGAAGTCCAGTGTGCACCAAATTGCTTGGCATTCGCTTCAGCAGTGGACGTCCTTGTGAAGACCCGGTCCTCTCCCTGTTTGTTCTGTGGCCCTCAGAACTTGACACTCCACAGCCTGCACTGTGCTGTGTAAGGTTGAGTCTTTTGGCCCTAAGCTACTGCAGGCAAGACCAGCCAGCCTGTCCTAAGCCAGCAGTGTGTTGGGGTGAGCAAGCTGGCCCCTGACCAATGCGTGCCTTACTTTGTGGTCCATCTGTGACCCAGTGTGTCAGCCTGGCTTTCTGCAGTGAGCTTCAGACATACTTGTGGAAACACATACACCTGCCTCCCCAGGTCAGCACTTCATACCTGCATTAACAAGTGCTCCCTGAGAGCTCAGCTGGTAAAGAATCCACCTGCAATGTGGGAGACCTGGGTTCAATCCCTGGGTTGGGAAGATCCCCCTGGAGAAGGGAAAGGCTACCCTCTCTAGTATTCTGGCCTGGAGAATTCCCTGGACTGTGTAGTCCATGGGGTCGCAGAGAGTCGCACGTGACAGAGCGGCTCTCACTCACTTCACTGTCCAACGAAAGCCTCGTGCAAAGCTGAACAAATTTCTCTTCTGGGCTGTGGAAATCAAGAGATGGGTGGTCCGATCATGCCCCGTCCTCGGGAGCTTGGGTGACTGTGGCCGTCCTGTCTGTCCACACTGGTCTCTGGCTGGATCTTCAGCTGCATTAGCCTGAAGACTTGTTTCTCAAGAACCACCCTGTCTAACTGTTTGCTCTTCACGGTATGTCTCCTCTGAAGGGCTGAGGGGAGGCAACCTGTTTGCTCCATGTGTCTAGTTCCTGAGTTGGGGGTGGGAGGGTGTGGGGCCGATGAGGTGAGGACCTGTGTGTGGAGAAGAGTGTTCGGGGAGGTAGGAGAGGGGCTTAGCACCCCAGGTCATCACTACACGCAGTGTGAGCGGTGGGCGTGCCTTGCCCATGGGGAACTCATCCTGAGGTTCACTTCCAAACCCAGGGCTGCCCGTGGGTCTCTTGGTGTTTGTCTTTTTCTCTTGGATGCTTTTTTCAGTGAACAGAGAGCTTAAGGGGGCGTGTGCTCTTTGGGTCTCTCGGTTCAGAGCCCCCGAGCCTCCTCCTGTAGGAAGGAAGATGGAACCACCATCAGCCGCAGCACATTGAACGAGTTTAGCTGGTCCAGTTCCTGTCCAGATCACAATACATCTGGGGAGAAAACGCTTCATTTTTTCCTTTTTTTTAATGGCTCTGGGAGTTACAGACCTACCGTCTGCAGTGTACGCAGGAGCTGTTTGATTTGACACTCACCCAGTGTTTTGCCAGATCCAAGGGATTATGTCTGCTGGCCTCGGTAGCTCCTTCAAAAGACGCACTAGCGATAAAGAACTTGTCTGCCAGCCTAGGAGACGCAGAGACTCGGGTTCAATCCCTGGGTCAGGATGATCCCCTGGAGAAGGGAATGGCAACCCACTCCAGTCTTCTTGCCTGGGGCATCCCATGGACAGAGGAGCCTGGCGAGCCACAGTCCATGGGGTCACAAAGAGTCAGACATGGCTGAAGCGACTTAGCACGCACATGCACCAGCCCCCAGGGACAAGGCTTTGCTCAGTTGTCAGTAAGCGCTGTAGAACCAGCAGGACGAGGCTGATGCATGAACTTCCTTGTCTGGGCTTTTGCGGGATTCTGTGCAAAGCTAAGGATGCTGGCTGGCCTCCCTCTGCCCTGCCCGAGACCCTCTGCGCTTCGGGCCCAGGGAGGCCTGGCCGGAGACGAACCTCCTCTCCTGGCGCCCACCTGCCTCCCGGGAACTGCACGTCGGAGGTGATGTCACGCGCTCCTTTGACATTTCTTTTCTCCCCGTTTCATTTGTTTCTTTTCCTTTTTGTTTTCTCTCTTTCTCCCCCCTCCCCTCTCTGCTCTCGGGATGCAGCCAAACGCAAAGCATGGAAACTAAACCGTGTTGGTAGCCTGCGAAATATTTACAGCAGCAGCACCAACACCGAAGGTAACACCGCCCCCCCCACCCTCCGCACCCCTCACCCTGGCCTTCCCGCCTTCCCGCCTTCCTTCCCTCCCATGCAGGAATGGAGATGCGATTCGCCCAGAGCCGCATGCACCCCAATTGTGTTTGCAGAGTCATTCCCGTGGTCTTTTCATCTTTTTGTTTGTGTGTTTGATTTTTTTTTTTTTTTTTACCATTCATGTTCCTTTCAGCTTACTTAAATTTTGACCTTTCCCTTGCCGTCCTAGACTAGTGATGTTTAAATTACTTCAGAAACCTATTTTCTCCTCTTTTTTTTTTTTCTTTTCCTTTCTACGTGTGGGCACTCAGTGTAATATTTCCCAAGTTATTACAGTTTTTAAAAGTGTTAGTATCAGGTGTAATGATCTGTAGCCGAACACAATAGTGTGCCGTGACATTTAAGTAACAGTCTTAATTTGTTTTGTGGAAACATTCTCCGTAATGCTCTCTGCAGCTCTAATCCAGAAGCAGCCAGGCCCGGGTCATTTGCATGGGCTGCTATCGCTTGTAAATTCAGTATATTGTTGTGTTTCTAAAGGTCGTCTGGTGCCAAAGTTCACAAATTGACTTGCCTTGCTTTTTTCACCGAAGACAGCCGTCATTGCTTTTGTATAATAGCAGATTGAATTTCCCCCCCTCCCCACCTTCATTTGAAACAACACAATTATAAATTGCCCTTTTTTTTATGATTACAAATGTCAAGGGTCAGAATTATTTTGATGCCAGGCAAAAGAAAACCACCCCTATCAGCCCCAGCCCTTGTAAGGGAAGCTGGCGTATAATACGTGCGATGCAAAATAGGTCACAATCCAGCGATCTCGGTATAATATGGGGGACTTTTTTCTTTTTCACTTAAGTGCAAGCCAAATGGGTCAAGTAATCGCAAGCTCGTGCACCAACACTAATTGACTTATTTGGGGATGATTATAACTGTAATATTTTTCTTAATGTCACTGTTTTCTGGGCTGTTGATTTTAGCGATTGCCAAGCAGTGGCATTAAATCTCTTGTAAATTTTAAATTGCACGCTATTTCTGTAAACAAGTCCCCCTCTTCACATCCCGATCATTAACCTTTGCTGATTTATATCACCATCCTTTTTTCCTTTCTTTCACAATTACTCCTCTCTCACCAACCAAAAGCCCAGCTCTCGACCAGGAAAAAAAAAAAAAAAAAAAGGCGTCTGAAAAACGAAATTACACTTTCATGATGGCTTGTTAAAGAACTATTGTTTTAATCATAATCTTTTTTTTTTCATTCCTCAAGGGGAAACTCTTGTCTGTTAAGGTGCCAATGGAGCTTGACCCACCCCCTACCACCTTGGTATTTTCTTTCAAAGCATTCACTCTAGAGAGACAAAAATGAGAGAGAAAAATAATAGAAGCTTAGAAACAGTCACCTGCAGTATCATTTTCTGCTGGCTTTAAAGGGTATTAAGTGTCCTCATTCTCTATGTTTTAATGTTAGTTTTTCAACTCAGGGTTCACAATCATTTCTCTTCCCTCTGTCCCTATCAGATATGTTTTTCTATCCTGTGTGCACTTGTCACAACAAATTTGTTTCTTGACTTCCAGCCTTTAAGCAATATTTGTGAGGTCTGGTTTTACCTGTGGTTGTATACAAAACTGGGGGGGAGGAGGAGGCAGGCAGACAGTCCTCCCACCCCCGAGACTTGCTGATGGGGTCTTCCAGGAGACACTGACAGGGAAGTGTCTCACGACAGGTATGACAGTTTGCAGAAGTGGGAACTTCTCAGCCTTGACCAACCAGGTAACCTGCAAAGTTTGCCCTGCCCAGCACTCCTGGGTGGGGTGGGACGATGATGCTCTCTGTGCTCTGAAATCTGTCAATACGGCAGCAGTGCAGTGCACTCAGGGTCCCGTCAACTGCCAATACTCTAGGCAGTCCTGAAGCTGCTGGAGTAAATAGTGTCCAGTTCTCTGTCACACTGCATTTCTGTTCAGCACGCGATTACATCTGTGTATCTTCAGCTAAGCGACATGACCGTTCTTCATTTACTTTGGGTTTCTTTCGAGACTGTTATCTGTATGTACCAAGTCTCACGTCATACAGCTTTCAGGATGATAGTACTGAATTCGTGTAACTATATGAAAATACCAGAACGCCTTTCTGATTTCTCATCTTTTGCTATATGGTATCACCGCCTATTTTCTGTCTATAAATTGACCCTTCATGGAAAGTCATGTTTCAGACATTCTAACTTTTGTGATAACCTGAGTCCTTGAGTGTTCCCCTAAAGATATCCTGAATGGAATATTTTTTAAACTGGTTCACTTGAGTAATTTGTTCAGCTGCTGCTGCTAAGTCGCCTCAGTCATGTCCAACTCTGTGCGACTCCATAGACGGCAGCCCACCAGGCTCCCCCATCCCTGGGATCCTCCAGGCAAGAACACTGGAGTAGGTTGCCATTTCCTTCTCCAGTGCATGAAAGTGAAAAGTGAAGGTGAAGTTGCTCAGTCGTGTCCGACTCTTCGAGACCCCCGCAGACTACAGCCTACCAGGCTTCCCCATCCCTGGGATCCTCCAGGCAAGAACACTGGAGTGGGGTGCCATTGCCTTCTCCAATTTGTTCAGAGGTATCCACAAAATACTGTTGATACCAGAGTTTCCTGTAGAGGGAGTTAGAACTTGAGTTTCGGGGGTGGTGAGCAGGCCCTGTCCAAGGAGCTTGTCCACACCCCTCCATCCAGTCCCAGAGAGAACAACTCAGACATGGTGCAGCTCACCCCAGGACTCGGGCTGGTGACAGACAGGCAAGACCAATAAATGAACCTGACGATCTCACTCCAGACCCTTTCTCGCGCATATTTATTCTTCTGGCCCCAGGGCCACGGTCTCCTCATTGAATCTTCGCTGCCAGGTAGGTACTTCGTTGCAGGTGGGAGTTTAAACAAGTCAGACGGTTTTCTGCAGGACCGGGAGCTGGCATCTTCCAGAGACAGGCCATGTGCCCGGATCTCTCAGCTCCATGACCCTTCTCCTGGGTTCTCGTGGAAAGAGTCAAGGATGAATGTCGGGAGTGGATGAAAATAAATTAAACAGAGCTAATTAGGGACACACATGGACAGGATTAGAAAACAAACAAAAATATGTTCTCTTCCACTTTCTTTTCTGTCCACTGGGGCTAATTATCTCTGAAACCAAGCTGGAAACCTCGTTTATGTATTATATTGCCCTAATTTTTAAACCTCCGTTTACTTTGTAAAAGCTCAGTTCTTTCCCAAAGTTGGTGAAATTTAAGTTCCTTCAACAAGAATGCAACTTTTAATTTTCCCATCTCGGAAACCTGCGTGCGAGGTTGGATGGAAGGTTTGTGATACGATTCTTCACTTCGTAGCTGCCTATTAAGCCAAGGGGAAAACGTATCTGAAGTCCGGTGGGTGAGGCTGGACTTGAGAATGTTCAACTCCAAGGGAAACATGTTTCTGGAAGCAGAGGGACCTGAGCAGAAGTGGACGCGTGGCCAGGCAGCCGGCTGCGTGGTCTGTGAGCAGCATCACCCCTGCGGGAGGACGCGGAATCCGTGTGCGTGTCCTCAGTCCTCACATTACCTGCACCGCTGGGGTGGGTCGGACCATCACCCACTGTGCAGTGGGCCGACCATGGACTCTACTGGGGGTTTTCAGCTCTCCCTGCTCCTACAGAAGAAGGCACAGGGTGAAGTGTAAATGGGTAGAGAAGCAATGTATCGTGGAACAAGGAGCATTTCCAGGGGTGCCAGGCCCACCCACGCCATATGCATGGGACAGGCCATGTCAGTCGACTACCAGTGGGCTTCAGTACAGCCCGAAGTGCCAGCTCAGCCCTGGTGTAGACTCTCTGTCTGTGGATCTGGAACTTGACCCAGAGGCAGGCACGTGATGCCTGTCTGGGGTCCTTGGCCACAGCGCAAAGGCCAGATGGGGGAACTAGAAGCTTCCAGGCACCGTGGTTCCACACAGGCCCCATTGTGGAGAAACATGAGTCTCATTCTGGTGGTCCCTCAGGCCCCAGTCATACTTACACCCCCTTCCTCCAGTGGATGGCCAAGAGTGTCCCTCTGCTAGGAGCAGACAGAGCAGGCCAGTCTGTGGCCGGCCTAACTCTGTGATGTCCTCTCCACTCTCTGGAGTCCTCAGGCACAGATCTGAGATGCCCGCCTCATCCACGTCCAGTTCAGTTACAGGTGATATTCAGGGGCTCCCGCCTGTTGAGATCCCACGGACGGTGCAGGTGCCCAGAGCTGGACCCCAGGCAGATGGAGGGTCAGGCTGACAGTCAGCCCAGGGAGGGTCACAGAGACCCTGAGGCAGGGTGAGAACGGAGAATTTCCAACCAGGCTCTGGTGGCCTGGAGCCTTAGAGGAGACTGAGGCCACGTTGGATTCGGGGGTCCGGAGCCGTGATGGGCCCCCGGGCTGAGGACTCAGATTTCCTGGCATGCTGTCCTGTGGCCAGCAACCCCTGTGCCCCAGCAGCCTTCCCCAAGCCCCGTGTGTGTGCTGACCTGGATGGGGCCACCATCTGAGGCTGCCTTCCACGCTACAGCCAGGCTCTTCTTCGCCGTAAGTCACTCACATACTTGTCGTCAAAGCCTCGTTCCTGATCAGAAACCACAGAAGTATCTTAAACAACTAGCCCTGGTCCAGTTCTCGCATCCCCACTTCTTCACTCAAAGCTGGGGCCATCCCCACGTGCTCTCTGCACCTCGGTTTCCCCATCTGTCAAGTGGGGACAGTGAGGTCATGTGTCCAGAGACAGGTAACACGGCGCCCGCGCTCACCGCTTCCACTGCTCCTAGTGGCAGAGATGCCACGGATGCCCTCAAGGAAAAGCCAGAAGATTGAGCACCACCTACGTAGCAGGGAGCGGAGATGCAGCAGGAAGTATTGCCCCTGGACGCGTAAGAGGGGGTTTTTAAAAGTCAAGCTTCTTTTTCCCAGACGCGTTTCCCTGCCTCTCCCAGTTCCACTGTACCCTCGTCCTCCAAAGACCCATCAGATGGAGAAACCGGGCTCTTGAGTCCAAGGTGCCTGCGCCCAACCCCAGCTCTGCTGCGCCCCCGCTTCGTGAGTGCCTGGGGTTGCTGGGCCTCTCCTCTCTGCTTAGCTTGCTTTCTCCAAAATGGAGACCGTAAAACCTGTGCCAAAGGACAGCTGAAGAAGTTGGGAGAGGCAGACGAAGCCCTGACTGGAACTGGGTACCCGCTGGCTGCTGGGAAGCTGACGTAAAGGCCGACATCACAGAAACCCTCTCTGGGAACACACTGCCTGAAGCACAGGCGTTTTAGGCCCGTGGATCTGTACAGGGCAGGATCAGCCAAAGCCAGCCCTCTGCAGCCACGAATGGCCAAGATCTCATGCAGATAAGTCCCGATTTAGGAAACCCTTTTCACGGGAGCTTGCTCCAGGATTTGACTTTCTGGGGAGAGCAGCAAGATTGCCAGCTTTTTCCAGCCCTCAGCATTTCAAAGAAAAGATGAAATAGATAATCATCCCTGTGCTGAGCTACAGCCGGGAGAGAAGAGCTAGAGGCGGGGGCGGCGTGGAAGGTTCTGGAACCTGCCCTTCAGAGTGTCCTTGATCTCACCCTGGGCTCTGGTCAGAGGAAGGGTCCTGGGCCCCATGTCCCAGTAGATTGGGAGAGCAGAGGACCTCTGAAAAGTGATGAATGTAAGTTAGAATGAGTAGCAAATGGTAAGCGTATTGCTTAGTAGCAGTGTATGGAGCATTGCTTAGTAACCAGGTAAATGACAACGGGGGTCTCTGGGTTCCCTGTTTGTAAACTGGAAGCTGGGGCCTTGAGTATTCCCGGGGTACCTGGGCCTGAGCCAGTACCAGGCAGCGCATTAACACAGCCACCTTCTGCCTCCTGAGATGGTTTCATTTGGGGATCCAATCACTCACTGTAATTTAGAAGTCGTGCGTGGCCCCCGACGGTTCCGAGAGCAACAGCTGTCTCGTGGCCTGGCTCTCCGGCTGCCCTCGCACGTCTGTCTAATGTGTTGGGAAAATCAAAACCTTCTCTGTGTTTCATGAGGATCTTCCTGTGATAACGCGGAGCAGTAAACAGTCCTAACTCTGTGACCTCCCTCTGGGGTCTCGCTTTTTCACGACATGAATTCTGCTCTTGTCCTAAATTAAGCCACAGCACAACACTTCAGTCAGACTCTGGGCTAAACAAACACATTTACCAAGCCGAGAGCTTGCAGAAATATTTACCTGAGGACCATGGCCAGTGCGTGTCTAGAAAGACTAGTGATTTTTTTTTCCTTTTTGTTTAAAATGAACAGCTTCTCAAGTGGAAGAGGACATTTTTTTAACTACTTTTTTTTTGCTATAGGTCTTGGGTCTGCACAGTCCCAGACACCGTATTCTTCACATTTATCTTTTCTTACAAAAAACTGAAAATAAATAGAAACTGACTTTCAATGTTATGGTGGGTTTGGGCTAAACTCTTAAACCTGGGTCGTTTTCATCATAATTGGGTAAAATATCTAAACCATATGCTTATTGAATATACGCTTTGAAAGCAAAAGTATTGAACTGTTTTACAAATTGTCGAATTCCTCAAAATTAGCATGAAAGCTTGAGGCTGTGTTTGACCAAGCCTGGCGTAGACTTCAAGGGTACAGATTGTGGGGGACCTAGGAAGGGGGCAGACTAGCAAATGCGTTCCATCTTGGTTTCCAACTTAGATGAATAATAATGGCACCCAGAGAATTTTGCTGACAAAGGTCCATATAGTCAAAGCTACAGCTTTTCCAGTAGTCACATACGGATGTGAGAGTTGGACCATAAAGAAGGCTGAGCACAGAAGAACTGATGTTTTTGAATTATGGTGCTGGAGCAGACTCTTGAGAGTCCCTTGGACAGCAAGGAGATCCAACCAGTCCACCCTAAAGGAAATCAACTCTGAGTATTCATTGGAATGACTGATGCTGAAACTGAAGCTTCGAGTACTTTGGCCACCTGATGCAAAGAGCTGACTCATTGAAAAAGACCCTGATGCTGGGAAAGATTGAAGGCAGGGAGAGAAGGGGATGACAGAGGATGAGCTGGTTGGATGGCATCACTGACTCGATGGACACACGTTTGAGCAAACTCCGGCAGGTAGGGAAGCACAGGGAAGCCTGGTGCGCTGCAGTCCTTGGGGTCACAGAGAGTCGGACACGACTGAGCGACCGAACAACACAGCCTGGGGAACTGGACTGGGAGCGATTCTGAGCCTCCATCAGGCTGTTTGGGGTTAGTGATGAAGGTCTTTTCCTGGCAAAAGAAAGGAAGGCACAGCACGCCTTTGTCATCATAGTCCGTCCCGTTCCTTCTTGGACCACAGAGCCGAGACCAGCTGGGCAAAGTGGGCAGCTCAAGGCTCCTGGTTAGGACATGGCAGGGCAGGAAGGGAGAAGGGCATTCTGGGAGAGAGAACCCCAAAAGTGGGAGCCCAAAACCTGAAGGATGCAAAGGAAAGACAATGCAGAGGTTCAGGCAGAAACAGGGAGATGTGTACGGCTGGGTCCCTCTGCTGCGCACCAGCAGCTCTCACAACGTTGCTGATCGGCTCTACCCCCAACATAGTACAGAAAGTTAAAAGGAGGAAGGAGCAGGGAGAATCCCATTGCAAAATCTGTTCAGGAGAAAAAGTGCCTGACCAGGGGTTTGCCTTGCTGTTAACACAGTCATCAGGGTACTGTGCTGAACCCTAACACGGAAGTCCCAATTCTGACAACAGACGTCACAAGCACAGAGGACGGCAGTTTCCGCACGAGCCTTGGCTACCCGGTGGTCAGGGCACTTTGAAAGGGTGTCCGTCAAAAAGCCTCTGGAGTTGGTGGCACCTCGACTCTTTGGCCACCTCTACCGGTGGACACATGGTCCCTCCATCCTGGATGCTGTCAACTCTGCACCATTAAAATAGCAGGTTTTCATCATGTATTTGCCGTTAACTATATTCAGTAGGACGTTTAGCCTCATGCACAGAAAGGGACATCGGGGTCTTGGTTCCAGGTTTGTAGGGGAGCTGGGGAACACGGACCAGATTCCTCACCTGGCCAGTGAAGAACGTGGAATGAGTGATGTCTGCAGACACCTTGAGTCCTGCAAATGCAGAAGAGAAACTGATCTATTCAGCATCACCATACACAGCACACGTGCATCTCGCAGGCCCGCCTAAGCCACTGTGCATCCGACCAGCAAGAGGGTCCGGACCCTCTCGGCCTCTGCAGAGGCACAGGGCCCTCGTTCTCCTAGTGGGCAGCTCGAGATGGATCTCCCGCCCCTCGAAACAGGAGTCGCGCTTCCGTCCGTCTCGCCTTTCACCCACCCACTCCCCAAAAGGCATGCTCGCCAGGTGCACCCTGTTGAAAACAACCTCCAAGTGGAAATCAGTTGCAGCTGCCTTTAGCCCTTTAACCCTTTGCCTGCTAAGATTCCGCAAAAATAATTGATGACTGATTGGCCCATTAACCTTTAAAAAAAAAAAAAGTTTGACAGCCCGGACTTGTGTAATGAGGAGGGATTTCTTGTGAAATCAGTCTGATGGCTGAGTTGCTTGCCCCTAAGGAGGTGAAATGAGCCCCACGGGGCCTCGTCTGCATAGAAACTGGACACAATTAGTGTAATATCCGGTGTTATTAATGTCGTTTGGAATAATTGGGCAGGTTGGTTTCGACAGGTTCATGGTGCTAAAATAGTATTATAGTGGACTTTCCACAGCTAACCGTTAAACACGGAAAGCTGTTTAAATCCCTGTGAGCCTAATCACAGAACTTTATGAAAGCGCTAAGCCCTGGAATGTCACACTGTGAGACAACACCGTTCTTTCTTTTCGGGCTCAGGGTGTGGCGGGCTTTGATTTTTTTGTTTGTTTGTTTTCACCACCAGGGGACCAGGGGGTTGAATTTTCATGATCACCTGTGTATCTAAGGCTGCGAGACAGCCTGTCCCTTAGATGTCGTCAGGAATTTCTACAGGCTGAATTCTATATTTACAAAATGAATTAAATATAAGCCGCTGTAATGGTCACGAAGAGGCGGTTTGTAGTAATGACACGAAGACGCTTGAAACGCAGCCACTGAGAACCAGCCTTCTCATTCTTCACCTTTTTAAATGAGGGTGACGTTGGAGAGGAGTGCTCTTTCTGACTCACTGGCCTCTCACCGCCAATTATTTTTATTTTTATTTTTTTTTATGTGGTTGCAAATACTAAAATAGCATCCCAGAGTCACTTCAGGGATGTGAGGGGGTCCTTCTGGTCCACTGGTGGTTGGAATAGGGCTGTGTCATCTGATAGAAGTCCTGTTTCAATGTGGGGAGGAGCTTGTGAATGTTCTGTCCACACGGATGCAGGGGTAATATTTAGTATTTAGGTCCCTAGATCTACTGTTTACTTAATGAGTGTCAGCTGCATGGTATGGAAATACAAGCCAGGAGTAACTCTAGAGG
This sequence comes from Capra hircus, assembly GCF_001704415.2. Lineage (NCBI taxonomy): Eukaryota > Metazoa > Chordata > Mammalia > Artiodactyla > Bovidae > Capra > Capra hircus. Next base: position 5,231,942 of record NC_030810.1, on the reverse strand, counting down.
TCTACCACGTGTTGACCTAAGAAGATGCTGACAGCAGCTCAGGGGCTCCCATTAGGAACAGATCTTTTCTCCACTGGACTCATCAGGACTGGGTTTGGAAGTGATGGAAATTTAAATGGATTTAGGCAGGGGAAAAAAAGGGAGGGAGGAGAATGGATTAGCTTGTCCAAACCAATTGTAGGACAGGTGGCTGGAGCCGGCTGCAGGGACCCGGGGACTTGGCAGGCATTGGGTCCATCCCACTCCTGCTTTCGTCTGCTGGCCGGCAGCGTTCTCACCTGTCCACAGGTAGCAGCCTCGATAGCAGAGGGTCTCCGGCCCGTGGATAACCGTGGGCTGCATCTTGTCAGGTCCCAGGTGAGAAGGAAGGAGTTCTTTTGCCCCGAGTTGGATAAGAGCAGTTGGTTGACGTGTCCCCCACTAGCACAGACCAGAGTGACCACGAGCATCCCCGGCTCTGACCGTCCTGGTGTCTGTGGGCGCGTCCCTCCTCCCCGTGTGGACCGATCGCTGGCTCCGGAGCAGGATGTGTAAGAAGATGGCAGCTGGCACGTCCCCAGCTGATGACTGCCACATCCACAGCCACGTGTCCCCAGCATTCTCCAGAGGTGACGAGTTAAAAAGAAATGAGACACTGGGAATTCCCTGGTGGTCCAGCGGTTGAGACTTCGGCCTCCCAAGACGAGGACACAGGTTCGATCCCAGCGTGGGTAGGGGAGAACTGGGACCCCGCATGCCAAGCAGTGCAGCCCCAAAATTTAAATATAATAATAATTTTAAAACACGAAAAAAGAGAAATATAACACTAGTGACTAGAAGTTTCTGGGAAAATTACCTTTAAAAGTTCTAATATCAAGAGTGAGGGAAAAATAACAGAAAAATTCACTTGGAAGTAGGGAGACCCCTCCACCTCCCACTGAATACCCTAGGAGAAATTTTTTTTAATGTTTGTTTGTTCTTAAGAAACAAAGCAGTGCTGGCCACCTTGAGAGAAGAAAGTAATCAGAGTAAATGAGATGATGCCGAGAAAGTCCTAGTGTGGTTCCTGACACAAACGTGGAGCCCAATAGTATTATTTTCATATTTATTATTCCACGTGGTAGATTCACCACAAAGAAACAAGCATCCCTTCATGAAAGTCATATGTAGCATGATTTAAAATGTAACTGTTCTATAATCCTTTTTCTTACTTTTTTTTAAATCTTGGGAGGCAAAGGAAAGTCATAATGCAGATATAATTCAGTTCTGAAAACTCTAACTGTATCTGTAAGTGTTAACACATTATTGTTGTTGTTTAGTCACTAAGTCGTGTCCGACCCACTGCGACCTCATGGACTGCAGCCCGCCAGGCTCCTCTGTCCGTGGGATTTCCCAGGCAAGAATACTGGAGTGGGTTGTTGCCATTTCTTTCTCCGGGGCACCTTCCCGACCCAGGGATTGAACCCACACCTCCTGCATTGGCCGGTGGATTCTTTACCCCTGCCCCATCAGGGAAGTCAGCATACTGCGCTTCTATGGCGGCTCAGCTGGTAAAGAATCCACCTGCAAGGCAGGAGACCCCGGTTCAATCCCTGGGTCGGGAAGATCCCCTGGAGAAGGAATTGGCTACCCACTCCAGTACTCTGGCCTGGAGAATTCCATGGACAGAGGAGCCTGGCTGGCTGCAGTCCACGGGATCGTGAAGAGTTAGACACGACTGAGCAACTTTCAACATATTAACCTCCCTCAAAAAGAAAAACAGCCACATACCAGCAGTATCCAGGGAAACACGAAGCCATCAGCATAAGCTTGAGGTCCATGGATGCTGCTGGCATAGAGTGATTGAAACTAAACTCCGTGCACAGATTTAACCCCTTCCTCAGGAAGTGAGGTCGCTTAGCTGACCGGCTCAGTATAAAGACATCTTCACCAGGGCCTGAAATCCAAAAGAAGGCTGGGCTGCTGCTGCACTGAGATGGCACAGGGGTGGTCCATCCCATCCTCCTTCCCATCTTCTCCATGCTGAGTTGGGCCCCGTCCTCCAGGTCGCCCAGATGTCTGCATCCACAGCTCAGCAAGGAGCCCCTGAGCATGGCCCACTGGGGAGAGGCCATCCCAGTAACACAGGCACCACCCAAGGCGTCTTTATTCCAGAGCTGTGGCCTGATCCCGCATGGACAAGACTTAAAGGCACGTCCCCTTGCCTCTCCAGGACGAGGCCAAGCCATTCTGTTAAAACAAGAAAAAATTCACATAAGAGCATCTGGTCAGTGTTTCAGTGCCTAGTGAGCTACTCTGGAGTGAAACGCCTTGACCCCAAGTCCCGACTCATACCTGCCTGTGGCTGAGAGCTCAGGGCCCGAGAACACGCTTCGTACCCTAGAGACACAACGCGCTCATGGACGGTCACGGCCACTGCCGCTTATGGCTGAGGCTCTCTCAGTCACCCAAGTATTGGGACTGTGGGTTCTGATTCCTGTGTTCATGGTTCATATAATTAACTGTGTGCCTTTCTGGCTTGACAGTCACCCCACTGAATGCCCCCTCTCAAAAGGACACTGTGTCAGATGAATCAAGTTGGGGTGTTTGCACAGTGGGTTCTCAATTATGACGTGAAACGTGGCTTTGCTTTCCAGGATCATCCAGGCATGTTCCTGCGGCTCACCTTTCCAGTCCCAGCCTTTTCTCATGAGCTGCTGTCAACCAGGCTCGGGCCACGGGACGCCCTGCTTCCGTTTGCTCTTTTGAGCCTTTCTGGTGTTACATTATCACTAGTGGACCACCCAGGGTTTCTTCTTCCAGAGATGAGTGAAACCTCTCTGGCCACTCATGCTCTTGAGTTAATTCATCCCCTTAAATGCGGTGTGAGAGCCTCTCTTTCCCACCAGTTACCATGACGACAGGTCCCAAGTCACCCTCCGTAGTGTGACTTTTAGGGAACTGTTTGGCTCATTCACATTTCTTTGTATCTCCCCTTCCCTCCCCTCACAGGTGAAAAGAAATGAATTTATAAACAGGTACCTCTAAATGCGATTTCTGTTAGATCCTTGTATACAGAAATGCAATGAATGCTTCATTATATTGGTCCTCTATCTTGCCCATTTACTAACTGCAAGTATTATTTCTCGTCATTTGTAGATTCCTTGGGGTTTCCTTTAACTGATGTGAGATGATTACTTCTAACATTTCATCCTTAAGAATAATGTTCTTTGGGTTTGCATAGCTACTCTTTGTCCATGGAAAGAGGATTCCCTTCTATTCCTAGTTTGATAAAAGATTTTAATATTTTAAATTTCCATCTTCTTTGTTAGGGAGTCATACATACTACCTCTTTTCTCATAGAGGTGAACCCTGGGATTTTCTCATGTGTGTCTAATTTACCAAGGTCTAAAGTTAGTCCTTAACTCTCCTGGGTAACAGTGCAAAATCTTAGGGCATTTTCACTCTTGGGTCCCCATCTCCACTTTAATTTCTCTAGAATTGGGTACTTTCCCCAAATTAGACATGATAAGAGAATTCGCATCTGGTATAATTTTTGTTTAGCTATATCCACATATGCATCTGTGCATTTGCTCACCAACCCGTCTGGCTCAAACCTTTGTAGAATCTTCAGAATTCTACAGCTCCTTTCGGGAAGGGCGCTCAGTCACCGGCTCTTTCCGTTTTTATATGAAAATATCTTGATTCCACTCTGGCTCTTGGAAGAGAGTTCTCCCAGCTCCAGATGTCCGGTTGCATCCCAGCCGCCCTTCCCCTCCCGCTTCATGGACCCTCTTGTTCAGCCCCTTCACTGAGCTGTCCTGGGTCTGCTCCACCTGATGTCCAATTTGGCCCCTTTTGGGGGGCGGGCCTGCAACCTGCTCCTTTTGTGCCAGCACTTTTCCACGCCGCCACAAAGCACCCTCGTCACAGGATCTCTGAACAGTTGCCGGGAGGGAGGGTCACAGACATGTGAGAAGCTGATGGGGGTCGTGGGTCCTCTTGTCCGAGAAGCATGACCGGGGGAGGCCCTAAACCACCTTCAGCAGCTGTTCAGAGCAGGATCTACGGACTGAGGCCTCCCCCACCAGCAGGTTAAACTCTGAAAGAGCAGCGATGCTGATGCTGAGTAGAACATGATAGGGTTGCCATCAGAATACATAAAGACTCCGTGAAAAGGCAGCGTGGCTCTGTTTCTGTGGCAATTGGTGTTTGTCTACGGAAGCGGTCCCCCAGCCCCAGGTATGGTGTAGCCGACACAGACATGAGCGTTTGGTCCCCACCTGCCTGGGATCAGTGAGGTCGGGTGAGAGGGTCTCTCAGTCACAGGAGTAAGAGCTGCCTCTCTTCTGAGAGACCAAAGGGGAGGTGGAGAGAGGCCTGCAGGTGCTTCGGAGGCCGAGCGAGCATCCTCGTGTCAGAAGCTGATGGGCTCCCAGTGAGGCAGGGCCTTGAGAAGGGGTGGGGCCCTGAGAAGGGGCGGGGCCAGCCTGGACAGTAGGGATCCCTCGGAGGTCAGAGGTCAGAGGCCATGAGGACACAGGCTGAAGGAGCCAGGCGTGTGGCAGACGGAGGTTTGTCAGACGTGAGCAGAAAGAATGGCCACGTGTGGGTGTCAGAGGCAACAGACTGGAGCAGCAGCCCGCCAGGTGGGCACTGGGTCGTTTGCATTATGGATAACGACCGCCCTCCCGGGAGATGGTGGCACCATGCCGTCCAGCAGCCAGCGATGGGACGCTACTGCTTTGTCTGAGACGTGGTGCCTGGAAGCCCACGTGCAGACATCTGCACGGTTCCCTGCAGCTGGCTGTGCAGGCTGCACACGGCGCCTCCTCTGCCTTTTGCTTTGTGTTCGAGGCAGGAGGGTAGATGAGGGCAGAGACGTGCACCGGCGCCGTGGGGGGCATCCCGTGGCCCAGACCGTTGTGGGCCTGAGTTGTGCATATCATTTAGCTGGTGGAAAATGCGCTGAAGAAGGTGGGTCGCCCCCATTGTGAGGGTGAGGAAATGTAGAGAACTCGTCCAGACTCCCGCGTGCCAGGTGGCGGGGCAGGAATTTGAACATCGAGGCCCCTCTTCCTGGTCCACGAGGTGCCCCTTCAGATCACCTGGTATCGTGCTCGCTCTTCAGCCTGAGTCTCCCCACCGAAACTAGTCTTCTGCCCTAAAATGACAGGCGCCCTCGAGGCCTCCCTCTTTGCTCTGGTGGTATCTGTGGATCGGGGCCAGGTGCTTATAAAGAAATTAAATTGCACCCTGAGACGAGCAGGGTTCACTTGATTTTCAGCCCGCTGTCAATTTCAGAGCCCGGCACCGACTTATGATATCAAGAACACCAGTCACAATACAATATCCCCGAGTCGCTTCATCTGTGCCCAGCACAGAGGCACTGACATCACACGCTGGTTTTCCTTTTTCCTCCTCCCCTGAGCATTGATTGAAACCCAGCTAAGCCACGCTGGCTTTAGGAACCGAATCCGGAGTGTGTGGAGGTGTGCGGGTTCAGATCTCCGCGGCGGGGCGGCCGGTCCTGTGTGTGCCCGAGGCCCCATGCAGGTGTGATTGAACCCGAAGGCCCTTTCATGACCGGGGACTTGGCAGAGGGGCCTCAGTCTCATGAAAGCTAAAGTCTTCATCCCCACCACTCTTCTCTGTTTCAGAGCAAGAGGAAAACTTTGAGTTTATCATTGTGTCCCTCACTGGCCAGACGTGGCACTTTGAAGCCACCACATATGAGGAACGAGACGCGTGGGTCCAGGCCATTGAGAGCCAAATCCTCGCCAGCTTGCAGTCGTGTGAGAGCAGCAAGAACAAGGTAAGGCCCGGAGCAGCCTCCCCCAGGCCCCCACCCCACCCCTAGAAACCAGGAGCCACTGATCCTGAAAGGGAAACAGACGGGGGCGGGGGCCGGGGTGCATCCTGTGAGGCCGAGGTGGGCCCGAAACCTTCACACTTTCCAAGCAGAAAGGGAAATGATCAAGGAGATAATGCAACACTGTGTTGATGCGTGTCCTGTATCACATATTCGTGTCTTAGCTCAAGCGCATGGCAGAGTACCCTGTTCTAAATCTTTTGCTCTCTCAAAGTCATCCCAAATGTGAAGTAGCGACCTTTGATTGCAGAGGATAGAATCTTTTGTATTCTCGTGGCTTATGTGTCCATATCCGTTTTTGTTGTTTTTAGGCAGAATACCCTCAGGAAAAGAAGTGCTGGTTTAAAAAGAAGCCCTGTTCCATTCTCACAAACGCCACCCGCCCCCCCCCCCCCAATTCAAATCCATGTTGAGTTAGGAAACTGTCCCTTGGTACTGTCTTCGATGAAAAGAGCATGCATGTATATGAGTGTGCAGTGAGTTCAGGGAAGATAAAATATCCATTTTCTAAATTCCGTTGATAAAGCCTGGTATGTATCTTTATTCAATTAGAGTTAATTCTTTTGCGTTTGTTTAGCCAGGAGAAATAGATTTTAACCTGCATTTTCTGGATTACTGCCCCATAATAGTCCTTATACAAAGGTCATTTTTCTTGTTTCCTTTTTCCAATCAGAGTATTCCTTCAAAAATCATTATTTTTGTGCTTGGATATTTTAAACCTCTTCTCTGGGACACTAACATCTTAGAGAGCATTTTTATTTTTTTAGACTGTGAACAACTAGAAACCAGGAGAAAGAGCATGGCCTCTCAACCTGCAATTTCATTTGTAACCATTTAAAGAAATTTCTGCCAATGATTTATGTTCAGCTTTGTCATTAAGAAGGGAGTCTCTCTTTCAGAAAGATGGAGTATCTATTTTTATTACCCTCTTTAACCAGGGTAAACCAGACCACAGTCATTATTATTATAATGTAATTTGCCTCTCTTTTTAAAAGAAGCTTTATACCCACAGTGGGGAGAGCCGGGGCCTTTCACTTCTGAGCACCTTGGCTTTATTCAAGTCATGGCCACAGATGTGGCTTCTGAAGCAAACTCAGGATGCTTCCGGGTCTCCTGTTGATGGGGACCAAAGGCACGTGTCACCCACAAAGCTCAGGAATCTGGTTTCAGAACAGGAATTGGCTGAACAGACAAAACGCATCTCCAAATTTTACATAAAATCACAGTATATCAAGTCGGACTCTGAATCCATGCCCGGTGATCAGACTCAGGAAGGTGGAGGACAGCGTTGGCCTCTTCTGTTTCACAGCCTTGCCAGCCTCCTCCCAGCTCCCTGCTCTGTGGACACGGCCAGCATCACCTTTGGGCCTGATGTAGACACCAGCCTTCAGATGCTGCCCTTTCCCTCTCCCTGGACGTGTGCCCTCTCAGTCGGGCACCGCTCCTAGGAGGACTTGCTGGGCACAGACAAAGACAGGCTTGTACCCGTTCACCTTGAGCATTTGCTGACCAGGTGTGCAGGTGTGCAGCATGGAAATAATGTCCACAAGGAACAGCTGGAGGGGAAAGAATGGACTGTGAGGTATGCTAGCTGCCCGGGGATAGTCAGTTGGTGGCAATCCAAGAGATTATAAAGGTAGACAGAGGCAGTCACACACTCACACACACACACACACACACACACACACACACGCCAACAGAAACTCTTCAACACACTGAATATTTGGGCATCTAAGCAAAGGGTTTTATTCCCTTTATATTTATTTACATTTATTCCCATAATACAGAATGATGGATTATGCTACTCTGATGGTAGCAATTATTAAATTGTAGTTTGTGATTAAGTGGTCAGCTATCAGTTATTTAACTGCAAACAGTTTGACATAACGATGCTTCAATTTATGAATAATTTTTACACAAACATCAAGCTTATCCCAAGTGTCCTCTGGAACTTATTTGGCTTTGACCATTGTATTAAATGTATCCATCACGAGCCTTAAAACCCTTAAAAGGTACATCCTTTTACCGGCCACCTCTATTTAAAAAAATTCATCTTTAGTAAATGATCATTGAATTTGTGTAAAGTTTTAGCAGGAAACATGTGCCTCACAGCACTCTTGATAGTAGAGGAAAGCTGGGAACAGCCTAAATTCCCATCAAAGAAAGCTTCATAAAGAAGCCATCATAAGTGGAATATTATGCAGTCGTTTAAAATGATGCCAGAGTTATTATGACACTTTCTCTAAGACGTCTTGGTGCCGAAAGACTGAAAATCAGTAACATATGTAATAGCTACCTTCCGAAATCAAATTCTAAAATGTAAAAAGTAAAACTTCTGGATAGTCATCACATCAATAAATAAATGAATTAAAATGATGCCAGAGGTTACGTGATGCCATTGAGAGATGATGCTATGGCATTAGACAGATTCCAAAGTAACATATACTGTGCTGGCTTTTTTTTAAAGCACTTCTGTTTCTATACATGTGCTTTTTTCAAAAAAGAAGCCTAGAAGAATAGATATCAAAATATTAATAAAACCTAACAGTGATAGTTTATCATTTTATGTTGTTCTTTTCCCCTCTGTACTTTGTGACTTTCTCAGAAAAGACGATGAAGGGTTTGTGTTGAAGCCTAAGTGCCCCCAGCCACCCGCACAGTCCCCTCCCCCCCACCCGCTCCCCCCACTGCACAGTGGCCTTGCTGCTGTGACAACTGCCCGAACCGGAAATGGGAAGTGAGTCCCCGAGGCAGAGTGTGAAGGGGGCGTGGTCTCCTGACGAGGAACCACCAGGCGTGTCTTGGGCACCGAGTCTCTCATCTGTCCATCTCACCACGTGCTCCTGATGGGCTTTTCATCAGCTGGGCTCCACCCCAGAGACATCTAGTGTGCTGGGCTCAGCTGCCCCATTGTGCCCGACTCTTTGCAGCCCCGTGGACTGTAGCCCGCCAGGCTCCTCTGTCCGTGGATTTCCCAGGCAGGAGTCCTGCAGTGGGTTGCCACTTCCTCCTCCAGGGGATCTTCCCGACCCAGGGACCGAAATCCCACATCTCTTTCATCTCCTGCGTTGGCGAGCAGGTTCTTTCCCACTAGCACCACCTGGGAAGCCCAAAGACATCTAGAGAGGAGACCCGTTTTGGAACCTGACCTCGTGTTGTGTTTGCTCACGATCCACCGCTGATTCCCGGGTGTTCTTTAGCAGTCATGTACACTTACGTCAGGGGTCTCACGTCTTCCGTTTATACGTCTCCCTCTGTGCCCAGTCCCGGCTGACCAGCCAGAGTGAGGCCATGGCCTTGCAGTCGATACGGAACATCCGCGGGAACTCCCACTGCGTGGACTGCGAGACCCAGAGTGAGTATGCGCACGGGCGGGGGGGCTTCGCCCTGGACAGAGGGAGGTGGGCTGGGTGGACGCAGCCCCGGCAGACGCTCGTCTGTCATCTGCTATGGAAGGTGTATTGCATGAATTAATGGCATGGAAGGCCTTGACATGCTTTTGTTTGGACTTTAACACAGTGCCCTTCGCACAGAAGCCTCTCTGATGGCACCATAAGTATTTCTGTCTCTCTCTCTCTCTCTTTTTTTTTTAATTAGATGAAGTATAGTTGATTTAAAGTGTTGTGTTAATTTCTGCCATATAGCAAAGTGACTCAGTTGTCTCTGTGCATATGCTTCTTCGTATTCATTTCCATTCTGGCTTCTCACGAGGCCTGCTTATGCCTCTTGGCAACCCCATGAGCCGCAATCATACCACGGGTGCTGGGGTTCAGTCAGCTGCCCACATGCTGCGCCGTGTCCAGCACCCAGGGGACACGCTGTGCAGACTTGGTGCAGAAGGTGGGCCGGGCTGCAGCAGGAGGGGAGGGAGTCGCTGGGAGCCAAGGAGGCGGCAGGACGCATGGCTGAGCGGCTCTGGTTTGTTCAGGGAGAGGGCAGCTGCTGCTCAGGTAGGATCTGGGTGACTTTACAGAAAGAACTCGGGACTGTCACACATCAAAGAGAAGGGGAGAGCCCGCCTGGGAGAGAGCCCACCCCAGCCGGCGGGGCAGCTAAGAGCAGGACGGTGAGGCCAAGTCTGTGGCCTCCAGGAGACAGAAGAGGTCTCTTCTGCACGTTCCTGGAGGGACTTTTCTAAAGCATCTTCTTTTGTCTGAATTTTTAACTTTGACTTTCAAGCCGCGTCATGCCATGAAGTTAGAGAGAAGTCATCACACGAAATGTGTTTTTGTCAGAGGTCTTTAAAAGCACAACTCTGATTACTCTCAGAACCTCCATTAGGAGACATGTCCATGATGGTTTCCACCACCATCTGGAAGACCCCTTTAAAGGGAATATTCCATGGCTCACGGGCTTCACAGTGTGTGGCCAATTGGAGGGCGAGAGAGTTTTCTGGGAGTGGGCCAGGCGGGCGAGTGCCCAGGCTGGGGACGGCGGGTGGGAAGGGGAGACTGGTTCAGGGGAGGCTCCGGGGCCAGTTGGTTTAGAGTGAGGCCACATTTGACAAGTGTAGAGAGAAAAGCGATCCTAAGCTTCCACTTCTTAAACACATTCTCTCTCAGGCAATCCTGCCAGGCACTGTCTCTTAATTCTTGTGGCTGTAATAGTTGGTGCTATAGTGTGTCCCACTCCCAAAGGGACAGGAACAGTCCGAAGAGTCGAGTTAGACATCCCAGGTCACCAAAGAGCTGGTCACGGGGCAGGATTTAATCTAAGCTCTTAGGTCAACCTGCTTTGTTTTCTCAGAAGACAAGGGGAAGGCTGAGGGACTGAGGTCAGGGACATGAGCAATGACATAGTGGCAAAGCCGTTGGTTTTTTATGTGTTATCATTATTGTTATTTTTGCGGGCATTTGCTTCTTTTCCCCCACCAAGACCATCTCTAAAGTCACAGACCCCTCTTCTCGTGTGTCCCCCCCACCGCCCTGCCACCACATGGTCCCCACCCCCTTCCTGCCTTGCTATGTTGAATATTAAATAAATAGCTGGCTGATTTCTGTTGAATTAACATAAAGTCCTTCCCAGTCATTTGCCGTTTATAGAATGATTCCAGATAAATATGATGTCAGTTACCTGGTGTTTTTTTTTGGTGACTCTTCAAGTCTACCTGGAGTAAGGTATTGATTATTCCTGGATGACTTAAGCCTTATTTGCTTCTGTCAGTGGTGAAAGCCATTTTCCGTCAAGGTCAGCCGCATCTTTGGGAATCAGCTGGTGATTCTAGCACGAGGCCGGCCCTGGGCCTGAGTCCTCGGTCTCCTGACCAGTCCCACCGGTTCCACACCAGGCGCCCCAGGGCTGTTCCCTGGACTCATGTGATGTTCATGGTGCCGTGTTGCAGCCCAAAGCCTGTTCCGATTTGTTCTGTGAGTCAGGGTTGACGGTGCTGAGCAGGAACCTAAGCAACTTGCCAGCGGTGAAGGATGGAGAAATGGGAACTGCTTGGTTGGTTGCCCCTCAATAAGATCACTGAGAGTCAGACGTTCTCATTGTGGTGAGCCTCTCTTTCATCTTTGAAGTTTGCGAGCACACCCACCATGCCACTAAGAACGTTGATGTTCCCCGGGTGCAAGAGATTACCGGGGACACTGTAGCTTTGGGAATGACCAGCTGTCCCTCTCTTTCCTTCTCTTTCCCTGCGTCAGCAGCCATCCACAAGAGACACCAAGCCATGCCTCATTCCATTTCCCTCTGTATCTGCTTGCTCAAGGGGTTTGCCCACTGTGTGTGGTAGTCATTCAGTCATGACTAACTCTCTGCGCCCCCTGGACTGTAGCCCACGAAGCTCCTCTGTCCATGGGATTTCCCAGACAAGAATATTGGAGCAGGTTGCCATTCCCTTCTCCAGGGGATCTTCCCGACCCAGGGGCCGAACCTGGGTCTCCTGCCTTGTAGGCAGATTCTTTGCTGTCTGAGCCACCAGGGAAGTCTGCGGAAGCACCCAAACGTGCGTTTTTTCTCTCCAAACACATGCTTTCAGTTGTTCAGTGTGTGTGAAATTCTAAGGCCTTGGCCAGAGCCTTAGATGTTTGAAAGTTGCTGCCATCACGTCAGACCTTCTGAGACGCCTAAGACAGTTGCAAGTGGTGTCCAAGGGAGCATGTTTAAGGCCCTGACTCAGAGGAGGGACTGCTGGAGTGGGAAGTCTGGCTAGCCGTTTCGCTCTTGAGATCCAAGGGCCTTGGGAGTGAGTGATTGCGGTCCGGTTGCATCTGGCGTCCCCTTCCTCCGCCCGCAGATCCCAACTGGGCCAGTCTGAACTTGGGAGCCCTCATGTGTATCGAGTGCTCAGGGATCCACCGGAACCTCGGCACCCACCTCTCTCGAGTCCGGTCTCTGGACCTCGACGACTGGCCTATTGAGCTCATCAAGGTGATGTCGTCCATCGGGAACGAGCTGGCCAACAGCGTCTGGGAGGAGAGCACCCAGGGACGGACGAAGCCCTCGCTGGACTCCACAAGGTAGGGGTGCGGGGAGGCGGGTGCTCACGCGGCCTTCTGCTCAACAAAACCGGGAGTGACCTTAGCGACAGCCACCGCGAGAACTGCCCCGGGCACCCGTGGGAAGGCTGATAACCCAGCCAAAATGTCTGTGTTTAAAATTGGTCTTCCACAGACGTGGATAATTCAAACTCCTTAATTTTTCATGTTTGTTTTTACACTTTGGGGATTCCTCTCCCTCTCTTAGAGACGTATTAAGCTTCTAACCTGATGAATATATCACTTTAATTAATACATTTCTAATAGGCATAAGCTGTGCTGATAACACTAATTACAGAATTTGGGATTCTTTTGATTTTGTTATTCTTATGTCTTTGATAAGCATCTATTCCACTGGCTCCACTCCCCTCTGACCTCCCACTAAGTGAGTTGATAGTAACCAAACATATTTTATTTTCTAAACTGTATTCCTAACACATTTAATCAACCAAGTTCGGCGTACGTAACGTGTGGTGGCTGCTCATTAGTGTTAATTGTTACCCAGTGTAAAAAACGCATTTATTTTGAGCCCATTCTGTCTCTCATTTTTCATTTACAGCAATTATAAGCCGTTTTTGAGTACACATGCATATTTAATGTACCTAAGAGGTGATAAAATGGCGCATCTTCTGAGAAAGCCTCTTTCACGGAGGCAGGGTGGACCATCCCGTCTCTGAGGCTGTTCTGAGTAGGCACGTTGTGGCGTCTGAAGCAGAGGCGTGGTGGGTGGGCGCAGCCTTCACGCCTCAGGTGTGTGCACGGTGGAGGGGGAAGCTGGGTCTCCCAGCGCCAGCGCTGATGTGTTTTGCCAGTGATCAGACAAGGAAACCTGGGTGTCCGTCTATGGGTGGGCCCCACGCGAGGGGTAAGAAGTCGGTTTCTGTCAATAAGCAGTAATGGTGTGGCAGGTTGGTGGGCTTCATCAACACTGAAAAATGAATTTGGGGTGCCCCCTTCGGTTCACTTGCGAGAATGAAGCCGGTGTCATTAACTCTACTCTCCGTATTAGATGCTCTGTGGAAAGGGGGTGGGGGACTGAAAGGTGCATGGCGTCTCTCTGCTTAAAACCTCTCAGCTCGGCGCTACGAGCTCTTACATAAGTTACGTCGTGTAATATGCCATGTGGGCAACGGTCCTACAAACTGAAGACACGATACACTTCTACAGTTTTTAAATTTTGATATAATGCTAATATGGAAATCTGCTGGCTCATCCACTAGGGCCATTCTTCAAAGATTAGTTCATGTTTTAATATGTATTTTTTCATACATGTAGTTTCCCTAGAGGGTAGTTAAATCTGAAAAAGAAAAGTGATCGAAAATTGGATTGAGCTTAATGTGTGAATGCAGAAAACACTGAAGTAAGCTGGGAAAAGATTAATTTTATACATCACTGTTTGTATGTAAAAGGAGCATATGTACTACTTTCAATACCATGAATTAGAAGAGTTTGTTTTCCCATCTGTCAAAACTAGAAACTGTTTAGAATGATTAGAAACAGAGATGTAGAGTAGGTGTTTAACTGGGAAATATTTTGTAATAGTTTCGTCTTCATAAGTGAAGACTGTGTGTAAGAGTATTTTGTTACTCTGTCTTGAGGGTTGTAATTAAGTTCCTGAGTGCATGACTTCCCCTTCTGTGCAGGATTATATATATTGTATCTTTACAGTTTACAGACATTTGAGTCTTCCTTTCTCACACGTGGGGTGATTGTCGTGAACTTCCTATGGTGAGGATGGTATGCTTATGTGGTCTTGCCCAACATAACTCTGGACTTTCTAAATTCTGTTCAACTCTTAAGAAGATAAAACATGTCTGAGAATTGACTGTACCTTTGGTCATTCTCCCAGGGAGTTGTAGTTTTAATTAAATTCAGCAAGTATTCATCGAGTGCCTCCTCATGGAACAGAAGTGGTCGCCAGGTGATGACCTTAGGTCTGCAGTGATGGGTGTGTGTGTTCAGAGCTGGCCAAGGATGCCAGGACATGGCATTCAGAGACGGGAGGGGTCTGTGGTCTCAGGGAAGTTCAGGAGAAATGTCTTCTGAGCTGGGCTTGGAACCATGGGGTGGTTCTCCAGGCCTAGGGGTGTGGGGAGCGTGTGGTGGAGGCTTAGGCAAAGACAGGAAGGCAAAAGGAAGCCTCGGGGGACCCTGGGGAGGTGGAGCCGTGGGTACAATTGGGAAGGGCAAGGCCATGATGGAGCAAAGACCTCGTGAGTCAGGGGCAGTGCTTTAAGAGTGATTCTGGGGGTGGGTGGGCTTCCCTGGTGGCTCAGCTGGTAAAGAATCCACCTGCAAGGCAGGACACCTGGTTTCAATCCCTATTTTGGGAAGATTCCCCTGGAAAGGGGAACGGCTACCCGCTCCAGTATTCTGGCCTGGAGAATTCCATGGACTGTATAGTCCATGGGGTCGCAAAGAGTCGGACATGACTGAGCAGGTTTCACTCTCACTGGAGGGGTGGGCAGAGGGTGGGCTGTTGGGGCTATTTAAGTGTTCATGGCTGTCCTCCCTGTTCCCGGGAGGACCAGAGGCAGCCAGCAGCATCATAGGAAGAAACGGAGACAGGTGAGGAGACCAGTCTGAAGGCGGTGGTCCTGGTAGAACAGATGGAGAGCCTCAGATACTCAGAAACAACTCAACATCATTGCGTCGTGAAAACCCAGACCCCCACCTCCTCCACTACCTCCTTGCAGTTTCTTCAAACAAAAAGAAACACTAAAAAGTTTGCCCTGGAATGTCCACGTGGAATTCCACCTACGATGTGAGAAATGATGCCTGGCCTGGTCCCTGCCTCCCCAAGACCAGGAGAGATATGCCCCCCACCCACCCCATCTTGCTGTCTCCACAGAAGCGGTGCTCGCTATCGCAAACAGCTGGAGGGCTTGTTAATGTGGCCCTAAGGTAATACTAAAAAGAAATATTTTAATAAATTTTTATCTCCATCTGAGGAAAAGCCAAGTGCAATATATCCAGTCTAATTCTTTGAAAAGGGGCCCAGCTGTTTTCCCGAGAAGCTCCGTCCATTCTGTCTTGTTCAGAAGATTCATTCTGACAGTGGCATATAATTAGAAATGTGCTGTTCCTCCCCCAGCACGCACGCATGCACGCACACACACACACACTCAGGAGCATGGGGGAGTAGAACACAGCAGATCCTTCAAACACACACACACACACACACAGGCTCAGGACTGTGGGGAAGTAGAACCTGGCAGATCCTTACACACACACACACACTCAGGACCATGGGGAAGTAGACCCTGGCAGATCCTTCTCCAAAAAAAAAACCTGAAACCACCTTGCACGGTGTCACCCAGACGTGCGGGTGACACAGGACACAGGGAAGCGGGGTCCTTTGGCCAGCCGTCAGTCCTCTGCACCCTGATTAGGGCAGCTTCGGACGGCTCATAATTGGTTCCAGCGATTCTCAGCTGCCCCAAGAACTGCCGTTCAAACTTGAACAGCACAGAGATCAATCGAAGCTGACGGCGGCAAAGCTGTATTGACTTCCCATTCCTAAACCGGGGGATCATTAGTCAAGAAAAGCATCTTTTAATTATTCCCAGGAAGAAAAAAAAAATCTTTTTTTGGATGGATTCTGCAACAACTGCCATTTTTTTCCCCCGGTGCATTCGATATTAAATTTATCGTCGTGGGAGGGGAGAGGGGGCCCTTCATCCCGCTCTGTGATGGAGGTTTAATTTGGAGAAAGGAGCCAGTTAGAGATCGATGTGGTAACAATTAACTACATCTGGGGTGGAATCAGAATTCCCCTCTAATTGCTATTGATACCATTTAAGCACACACTTAAAATATTGATTGTGAATGGGGCTGCAGAGGTAGGGGCGAGGTGGGAACAGAGAGAAGCAGCGTTAGGGGCTTACGGAAGGGCGGCCTGCTGTCTGCAGGCCGGTCAGCACCTGAGTGTGTGGTCGCCCCTGACAGTACATTGTCATGTGGACGCCCGCGAGGCCTGGAGCAACCAGGCAGGGCTCCAGTCCCCGTGTCAGGACACGATTCGGAGGTAAAAACAGTCATGTGCGTCTTTCTGGAGTGAATGAGTGAGACAGAAAACTGCCTAGCTTGGAATACACGTGTCAGGGCATCTTGCAGCCTCGGAGCCTTGGAACCCCTTGTGTGTTTGTGAGCAAAATGCCCAGTACACGATGAAGCCGTCTCCATAAGCCTCTGTGTGCACCCTGTCACGCTCAGCCCCGTGCTGGTGTTCTCGGGGGCCGGTCTGCATCACTTAAGGCAGATCCTTCTTCTTGATCCCATCCCCCTTGCACTTAGAAGCTTTTTCGATTGACTTGCAGGGAAAAGAATGTCCTACCAGGACCGATCAGAGCCCTCCGCAGCCGCATTCCTCTTGGCAGCAGCTGAACTCTGCTGGGCTGAGCGGCTCTCTCTTCATCTCCCATCTTTGTATCTCCAGGTGGCGGGCTTTGGCCAAAGCCCGGGAGGGTGTGCAGGGACCAGTTGCTATTTGCATTTCACGGCAGGTAGCCTGTTTACAAGGCGCTTTGGGGGCCTGCCGATTTGGTCTAGGAAATCAAAGGAACCTGGAAGTGGAGAGCTTGCATTTTCAATTCCATGAAAGAGCCCTTGGGAAAAGCTCTGAGCCCAACTGAAATCATCCGCCATCTCTTTGATCCCACTCGGAAGGGACCCCAGCTTGCAGATGGGTGTGCGTTCCCTTCCCTCTCCAAGCATCCTTTCTCTGGGTTCCATCATTTGTCAGTTCACCTGCGCCCCTAGCCGCCCCTCTTGTCTTTAACCTCTAAAACCCTGTCAGTCCGAGAGGAGGACGTGGGGCTGGACATCAGGAATCTGCGTGGGAGAGACTGACGGGCCGCACACTCGCGGGCCGAGCGGGTCCGTCCACCCGGTGATCCGAGTTCCGTGTCCTTTTGATTTCCGAACGCCACTTTCATCTTATTTATGCACATGGAGATATTGATAAAGGGGAAATGTATCCAAACTGAAAATAATTGGATCCCCACCGCTCCCTCCGAGATATTAAAAGCAGCCCCACTTGGCCACGTCTCTGTCTCGTTAGGTTTGATCGTTAAGATCACAATATCGTAATCTCGGGCTCAAATTTCTGGCATAAAGATGCACTGATCCAAATGCAGCCTCGGGGAGCGTGTGGACCCACGCGGCCCCAGGATTGTCTCGTCTTATTATTTTTCCACAGCTCTTGGCCCCGCTGAGGTCGGTGTTTTTTCTCTTTTGAGTGTTCCTCTATGCTTGACACCTTTTCCTATTTTCTTTCCTTAAAAAAAAAAAAAAAAAAAAAGGAAAAAGAAAATGGGCAGGGGGAGAAACATGGGGGGGGGATAAAAAAAGGACTTTGCCGTGATGACCAGAACCCATCTGCAGTTGGGTGACATCTGCTCCCCACATGTCACTTCCCTCATTAACAAGCAATTGAATTAATTAAATGCTACTCAGAACACGCATAACAAGCTACCGGCAGTGTCCAAATTAGCACTGATAATCAAGGATGATTTCCTTTATTATCCTGCTAAGTGGTGTGCAGACTCTGATCTCCCTGTCTGCCCTCATCTATTTACATACCCCCAGCCTCTGCCTTTGGAAGCGGAGGTTATCTTACCTAGTTAATTTGCCACGATCACCGAGCATGGCGGATTGATGCCCTGCCTCTGCCGCCAGAGCTGCCGCGTGTGGGGGTGGGGGGAGGGCACCCTCTCCCCCCTCCCCGGCTGCCCTCCCCCCAGCCCAGCCTTTGTATCTCAAGCTCACTGATAAATTAAAGGCCACCCCTGTGGTCTCTCAAGTGAGTAATAGAGGCAGAAATTTCATTTTGCAACTGGCTGATTTAATGATCCAAAGGGTAATTAATGGCCTGATTATCTTAATGTTAAATATGTCCGGCAGCAATTACTGTGACCTCCCGCTTGTCAAGGTCCGGGCTGTGCTCTTCTTTCAATTAAGTTCTCTGGGGCTTAATGGTATGAATAAACTCCTCTGATTCTGTCATCCCAGACGGACGCAGAGGGTTCAGAGAGCTGGGGGCTCCTCGGGAGTTTTAATCAGCCCTGTCTTCGACTCTGGCGATCAGAGTTAACAATTATCCCAAGGACAGCCTCACTTCTCTTCTTCCCCATGCAGGACCAACCCCCCACCCCACCCCACCCGCCCTTTCGTGTTGTTGTTTTATTTTATTTATTTTCTCTTATGTGTTTCCGCGCTCGGAGGGAAGAATTCTGTTTGCGGAGGGAGCCACTGTGCTCCGGCAGGCTCGTCTCTTCCAATATAAATTATCATGTGAGCGCTGTGGTTTTTCTGTTTGACAGGCTTAATTAATTGGCAGGAGCCCCCGAAAATGACAGTGCCACTAATTGCAACTCCGGGTGCATTTCTGTCATCACGGCGTGCCTGTCAGCGGGCATGCCCTGGCCCCAGCCTCCGGAGAGGGGGGCCCGCCCTCCCAGCCTCAGGTCCAGGCGCGGACAGCATCCTGAGCATGTGGGGACAACTGGCCGGCTTTGAGGAGCCTTGCGTTTGCAGGCACGCCGTACCCCGCACAGGAGTGACATTTACTGCCTATGAAGTTTACACGTCCGTGGCTCTGCAAACCCAGCAGCTGCTCGGGGGACCTAGTCTTTGACTTCAGATATTTTAGTGACTTCTCGGAGCAGGGCAGCTTGGAATCAGACCCCAGAGCTGTAACTCAGAGACTCTCCTTGACTGGACGGTCCTCATGAGCACGGTGCTAAATAAGCTAGGGTTTCCCTGAGCTCTGCACCCAGATCAGAAATATTCCACTGTAAGTATTAAGCTTTCAGGGAAGTGTACAAGTGAGAAGTGCATTAACACTGCCTCAAAAATAATACCTGAAGATTACAGTTGACAACAGACAGAGACGTTCCTCCGGTAAACTGCAGGCAGGGAGTGTGGGGGGATCCACGCATTGGCAGCACGCTCTGATTAAGCTCTCTGGATAGACCGGCCCTAATTATAAGAAAGGCGGATCTAACAAGGTTCTCCATTAGGTTAAGTGAAGTGGGAGCCACGTCTTGCCGCATAACTCTGCCGTCATCTGCCTTTGAAGCAGGCGGTCGAAACAGTGCTGCTGGTTTATCACGCCTGCCTGCCGCAGCGAACCCGTCTTTTATTTGATCCTGCGGGAACCGAGTGTGGGGGAGCCAGCTTTGCCGTCTTGGGTTGAAAATCACTCTGCTTTCTGAAATGTAGCCATGGAGACAATCAAGGAATTTCTTCACGTTTAAGGGTTGTTCCTGTCACTGGTAGAGCTGAAAATGCAGTCATCTGCTCACGTCCGTTTCTGTAGGGGCCCTGACCACTTGCGAGCCCACGTCCGTTTGTGATCGCGGATGGAGCAATGTGATGTGCAGATGAACCATTAGGCTTGAGTTACGTTATCATGAGAGACATTCTAATCAGATGCCTAGAAATAGTCTAAAGCAACTGCCTGTGTTTTGATTCCTCCACAGCAGAGAATTTTCCAGAGAGTCTTTCCTCTCAGTGATGTTTGGATCATTTTGCAGCAGAAACTTTCATTCTTCTGAGCGAGGTTCTGCTTTCTTCTTCCTCATAATGAAGAAGAGGCCGAAGCAAATAAACCTGGCCCAGAGCTCACAGTGTGCATTGCTAAGTCGCTTCAGACCCATCTGACTCTTTGTGACCCCATGGACCATAGTCCCCCAGGCTCCTCTGTCCATGGAATTCTCCAGGAAAGAATACTGGAGTGGGTTGCCCTGCTCTCCTCCAGGGCATCTTCCCAGCCTAGGGGTCGAGCCTGTGTCTCTTGTGTCCCCTGCATTCACAGGCGGGTTCTTTACCACCAGCGCCACCTGGGAGGCCCAGCTCACAGGGGATGGGGCACTTTTTCTGAGCACAGGCCATCCTGCACATCGGATGACCACCCCCCCTTCCCAGGTGGAGAGACTGTGAAGTTAGGGTCCTGGAGCCATTTATCTTGGGTCACCCAAGCCTCAGGGACAGGTCATTTGAACTCAGGACCTGGCTTCTGACGCCCGCCCTGGTCCTCCAGCTGCTCCTGTGCTTTTCATGCTCAGCATCACGTGGCCACATCCGCCGGCCCGTTGTGGCGTCGAGGTCCCACTGTGTTTACACGTACCCGTTCCCTCTCCCCCGCTCAGCCCCAGCTCATGGTCCTACCAGCCTGTGTCTGCCTTTAGATATTATTACTGTAAATTTATTATGTATAATAATGTAACTGTAATATTTTTCCACTTATAAAACCTCGTAGCCTCATTCATGGTAACTTGAGGATAGTAAAGCATCATTCATTTTAGTTTGCATTCCTATGGCAGACCTGATTGTTTTAAGTTACTCAGTCATGATTCTGAAGTTTTAATTTTCTGATGTCAGTGCTAATCCTGAGAGCTTCTGTGGAAAACAGTGCTGAATGAAAAATTTTTTTAAAAGAGTGCTGATGCCTAAACAGATGCGTGAACCAATGTAGTCAAAGGGTTCAGATTCTCCCATAACCACGTCCTTCTCCTGCCTGAACCCCTGACCCAACAGTGTCTGTTGAAAACATTCAGCTTATTTTCCCAAAAGCCTCACAACCATAGTTTTTGTTATCTGCATGATGAAATGTGGAACCGGACCAGAGGATAGTTCTGGTTCCACAGGCAGCATCATCTATGATTGTGATTTTTTAAAAACCAAGCATTTTCTCATTTTTAAGATGAAACTAGTCATTAATCCGCCCACGTAATCATGCGATTTAATGCCAAAAGCAAATCATATTTAGGAAGTTTCCTGGGCTCTTTTGTCTGGAAATCCCAGTCAGCTTTGTGCCTGGGTCCTGCGTGCTGCTGGGGAGAGAGGCAGGTGACCCTTGCCCGCTCAGGTGCTGGGGAGGGTCTGCTGATGTAAAGGGCGTGGTCCGTGTTGATTTTGCTTTGTATCTGCAGAGTGGTTTATTGCAGCGTCAGCAGTGTGCGTTCCTGGGCCCCATTCCAAACGTGTCCCTGTGGCGGGGCCCAGTGATAAGTTTTAGCTCTCTAGGTGATTCCTGTGCACATTAAAATTTGAGAACACTGGTCTCCACCAGGCAGTATAAACAAATGCCCACAGCCTGTGTGGGGTCTCTCTCCCAGCCTTAGCCCAAGACCCTGGACTTTATTCCTCATTTCTGAAGACCCAGGTTATCAGTCTTCTTTCTTTACCAGACTCTAATTGGGCCTGGCATATCCAGTATGCCATCCCAAAGATGCTATATCTCTATGTCTGCCCTAGTACAAAAGGATTATATACTATGATCAAATGTCATTTTCCCCAGGAATGCAAGGTTGGTTCAGTCAAAAGTGAGGCAGTGTAATAGTACACCACCTCAATAAACTAAAGGACAAATACTGCATAGTCATCTCAAGAGATGCAGAAAATACATTTGACAGAATTCAGTACCCCTTCGTGATATAGACACTCCTCAGCCAAGTGGGAATAAAAAGAAACTTCCTCAACCTAATAAAGGACACAGCTAACATCAAACTTAATGGCAAAGTACTGGAAGCTTCCACCCTTGGATCGGGAACAAGACAAGTCCACTGTCTCCACTCCTCGACGACTTTGTACTGTAAGTTTAAGCCAGGGAATTAGGCAAAAGGAAAAGAAACCAAAGGCATTCAGACTAGACAGGAAGGAGTGAAACTGTCTCTGCTTGCAGATGACGTCATCTTGTATATAGAAAATCTAAAGGAATTCACAGTAAACTATTAGGGCTAATAAAGGACCTCAGCCATACACAAAATTCAGCCGTAGCTCTATACACAAGAAATAGACAATCCAAAATAAAAATTAAGGGCACCATTCCATTTACAAAAGCACCAGAAAGAATAATATGCCGAAGAATAAATTTAACCTCTATACTGAAAGCTACAAAGCATCTTTGAGAGAAATTAAAGAAGACTAACAACTGGCTGGTTCAAAATTAAGAAGGAGTACAAGGCTGTATATTGTCACCCTGCTTATTTAAATTACATGCAAGTACATCATGGGAAATGCCCGACTGGAAGAAGCACAAGCTGGAATCAAGATTGCTGAGAGAAATATCAACAACCTCAGACATGCAGGTGATACCACTCTAATGGCAGAAAGTGAAGAGGAACTAAAGAGCCTCTTGATGACTGTGAAAGAGGAGAGTGAAAAAGCTGGTCTGAAACTCAAATTCAAAAAGCTAAGATCATGGCATCTGGTTTCATCACTTCGCTAGATAGAAGGGGCAAGAGTGACCGATTCTGTGGCTTCCCTGGTGGCTCAGTGGTAGGGAATCTGCCTGCCAATGCAGGGGACGTGGGTTCGATCCCTGGGTCAGGAAGACCCCTGGAGAAGGAAATGGCCTCTCACTCCAGTGTTCTTGCCTGGGAAATCCCATGGACAGAGGAGCCTGGCAGGCTACAGCCCATGGGGTCACAAAGAGTCAGACGCAACTTAGTGACTAAACAATAACAACAACGACAGATTTTTTTTTTTTCTTGGGCTCCAAAATCACCGTGGATGGTGACCGCAGCTGTAAAATTAAAGACACTTGTCCCTGGAAGGAAAGCTGTGACAAACCTAGATAGTATGTTAAAAAGCAGTGACATCACTTTGCCAACAAAAGTCCATGTAGTCAAAGCTACGGTTTTTCCAGTATCATGTATGCATGTGAGAGTTGGACCATAAAGAAGGCTAAGCACCAAAGAATTGGTGCTTTCAAATTGTGGTGGTGGAGAAGACTCTGGAGAGTCCCTTGGACTGCAAGGAGATCAAACCAGTCCATCCTAAAGGAAATGAACCCTGACTATTCATTGGAAGGACTGATACTGAAGCTCCAATACTTTGGCTACTTGATGCGAAGACCTGACCCATTTGAAAAGACTTTGATGTTGGGAAAGGCTGAAGGCAAAAGGAGAAGGGGGCAACAGCAGATGAGATTGTTAGATAGCACCACCGACTCAATGAACATGAGTTTGAGCAAACTCCGGGAGATGGTGAAGGACAGGGAGGCCTGGTGGGCTGCAGTCTGGGGGGCTCGCAGAGTTGGACATGACACAGTGACTGAACAGCAAGAACCAGTAACCGACACGACGCCCATGTTCACGGAGCCAAAGACGCAATATTGCTGTGACAGCAGGGCTCCCCAAAACAATGCACAGATCCGACAGTCTCTTTCCGAAGCACAAAGGCCTCTTTTTGCAGGAATGGACAAACTGATGCCATACATTATATGGAAACTCACAAGACCTTCAGATAGACAAAACAATTTTGTAAAGGAATAACAAAGTTGGAGGAACCATATATCCTAATTTCAAAGCTTGCTACAAAATTATAATAATCTAAGATCGTGATGCTGCCGTAAGAATAGACATATAGATCAATGGTATAGAATCAGAAGTCCTGAAATAAGCCCATCCATCTGCGAGTTCCCTCGCGGGGAGCCCTCCCAAACCAGACCGCTGCCTCCCACGTGGTCACGCAGCTCACGAGAGACCTTCACAACTGAAGAGCCTGTGGCCCAAAGCAAGGTGACCTTGGCCCTTGACACCCAGCACCCTGAAGCCGTCGAGCCCAGAGGCGAGCTGAGCTCCAAAGGCCGGGGGTGGTGGCGAGCCAGTCCTTGGGAGACTGAGAAGGCTGTTGTTTGCCGTCCTCCCTGCAAAGCATAACCTCCAGGGTGGATCCACGTGGCCCGTCAGCATTGTGAAGACCGAGTGTGCCAGCTCTCGCATGCCTGCCCACTTCTGACAGCACCCGGGCAGGCAGGCTGGCCCCCCCCCACGCCGTCCCCCACCCCACGCCGTCCTGCCTTGCCAGCCCCCCGACATCCTAATAACCCTGAGCACAGCGTCCTAATACTTAACGTTTCCCAGAACCCCCCGGGGGTCACACAGCAGGTACTCGGTGACAGGGAGTCTGTTCCCAGGAGCCTAGCTCCAGAACCCACGCTCCGAGCCTCCGTGCTTTGCCGCTGGGTTTTTGGGGGTCGGTGGCCAGAGGGTACTGCCTGTGGCACCAGCCAGCCATGAGACACAATACAGCTGCCCTCAGGGCTCAGCAGGACACAGAATAACAGATGGCAGCGTGTCTGCACCTGCCCCCCCTCCTGCCCACACCCAGCGGGCAACTTGGGGCAGGGGCCTCACCCTCTCCCGTGCGCACCCCTTGCCGTGTAGCACGTGGTCTTCTTTCCGGCACTTGAGGACCATGATGCCCCCTGAGCATGGTGGAGACTGGTGGCTGGAAAGCGTGATGGCCAGCATTTTTAGTTTCTTGTTCGGGCTTAGCACGCACCAAGGGACGACCGGTCAGTCTCCTGCACGTCCATCCTGAAGCGTTGAGTTCTGCTTTCCCCAGACGCGTGCTGGTCGCACCCGCCTGCCTCCTCAAGGGGAGGATTTGCTGGTCAGCCTTTGTCAGGGGTACAGACTACCTGGGGCTGGGACTGTGTGTCTGCTCTTGGGAAGGCTGGGGGTCCTTTGAGTACTTTGTATGAAAAAAGAGAAGAAATCAGGGGCACTTAGGGATGCTTATTGGAAATACCGATCTCACGTAGACTTCTAACCCGGGAGTGGGAGGTTTTCTCCCTGACAGCAGGTTCCTTCCTTCGTGAAATCTCTCATGCGTCTGTTGCAGAAGGCTTAGACAGCAGCTCTCTGGAGAGGACAGAGGTGGTAGTTATGGGAACGGCCCACGCTAGGTTCTTGTCCTCACTCTGCCCCTGGGAGTAAGT
This sequence comes from Capra hircus, assembly GCF_001704415.2. Lineage (NCBI taxonomy): Eukaryota > Metazoa > Chordata > Mammalia > Artiodactyla > Bovidae > Capra > Capra hircus. The sequence goes on along the minus strand of NC_030810.1, from coordinate 5,206,900 downwards.
TAGCAGAGCATGCCCAGGCCTCAGTCTTGTCATCTGTAGACTGGGAGCAGCTGTGCCTGCTTCCTGAGGCGCTTGCACAGGTCAGGTGGGAAGATGCCCTAGGCCACCCAGAGAGGCTCATCTCAGGCTGCAGAGAGGGCAGAAGCTGAGAGCGGGGCCGGCCTGGTGCCTTCCGCGTTCTTCCAGCTCAGTTTCTCCGCGCGCCTTGGTCCACCTCTTTATCTAGAGCATTCTCGGACCTGGTGTCCCCATACCCCAGTCAGGGCGGAGACCTCGGCAGGTGGGACCAGGGGGCCAGTGGAGCCCTCACACCCAACCAGCAGCGCCCAGTGTGGGCAGAGTGGGAGCAGGACCGGGAGGCAGCCCCCAGGTCATTGGCCCAGCTCCAGGGAGGCCCAGAGACCCCCGGTGTGGATGGAGTGGGTGGAACAGGCTTGTTCTGGGACAAGGTGAAGGCCAAGCCTCGCCCCAGACATGTCTTCCGCCCTCTTTAACCCGCAGCCCTGTTGTCGAATGAGCCACCTTTGCTGAGAGCTGAGGGTCTGGAGGTCTGCCGCTCACGCAGGACTAGCTCCTGCCTTTCTCCCTGGACTCTTCAGGGAGGCAGGCATGCTCTAGGCAGCTGCCAAGTGAAAGTACTCAGTTATGAATGACTCTTTGCGACCCCATGGACTATACAGTCCATGGAATTCTCCAGATCAGAATACTGGAGTGGGTAGCCTTTCCCTTCTCCAGGGGATCTTCCCAACCCAGGGATCCAACCCAGGTCTCCTGCATTGCAGACGGATCCTTACCAGCTGAGCCACCAGGGAAACCCAAGAATACTGGTGTGGGCAGCCTATCCCTTCTCCAGGGGATCTTCCCAATCCAGGGATCCAACCCAGGTCTCCTGCTTTGCAGACGGATCCTTATCAGCTGAGCCACCAGGGAAGCCCAAGAATACTGGCGTGGGCAGCCTATCCCTTCTCCAGGGGATCTTCCCAACCCAGGAATCGAACCTGTGTCTCCTGCATTGCAGGCGGATTCGTCACCAACTGAGCCATCAGGGACGCCCCCAGCCAAGTGGCCCGGAAAGGGCAGCCTCAGCCGTGGGAGTGTGGCCCCTGCCCGGGAAGTGGCTGCTGGCTGGGGCCTGCCAGGACGATCCCCGGGCTCTCCGCCCCACCCTGTCCGGGCACCGGGGCCTGTGGTCTGCGGCCACGGGGCAGCTGTGCTGCTGCTTTGCTGGCCTGGGGCCTGACCTCCAGGCCTCGCCTGCCCTCCTCTGTGAATGCTCACATGCAGCGCTTCAGCCCAACCAAGGTGCCTCCAGACCCTGACCGGTCCCCTGCCCTCAAACCCCAGGAGGCCAGATAAAGCCAGCCGCCTTCATCCCAGCTCAGCCTTCACGGTGAGCAGAGATCGGGATGCAGGAAGCCATGGACCCAGGGCAGAGCGGGAGGTGGGGAGAGACGCAGGTGGAGGCAGGAAGCAGGGAGACCAGCAGTATCCCAGTCGTGTGGTTTTCTACAGCCCGTCCCCTGGAGGAGGGTGTGCTCTGCTGAGACGGAAGCAAGCCTTCCGACTTCAAAACAGCTTCCTGAGAACTCACTGGTCTCAGCCCAAGGTTGAAGAGGACTCTGTTCTTCACGTTTGCCCACCTGGCTTGGAAATTGTGGGGCTAGGGGAGGCTGAATTACTTATTCAAGGGCAGGGAACGCGGCTGCCGGCTTTGAGTTAGGAGCCCACGGCTGGCTCTGCACCACTCACCACGTTGTTGCGCCCGCTGGGTCCTCTGCACCTGCTGGTCACACTTGATTTCTGAAACGCGCTCCCAGCACCGCAGCTGGGTTTCATCTGGCCGTGAAGCCACCATCAAAGGCGGTCCCCTGACCCATGTGTTCACAGGCAGCCTGGAAAGCTTTGCTGTCCCGTCGCTAACACTCCTTTGGGCTCTCTGCAGAACAACCCCAGTGTTTGGCCAGCCTGCAGACACTTGGGTGATTATCCAAAGTCGGGGGGGGGGGGTGCCCATGGGGGCGCGGAGCACAGAGAATGCGTGTATTTACAGTGCAAACGTGTTTCCTGAGGTGAGGGAGTGGAGTCCGGTTGTTGTTACAACAGCCTGTCTCCTGGTGCTTTTTGAAAGGGGGCTCTTTGGACGGTGGTCTCATGCTGAGCCCGAGTCCTGCAGTGGCCACCCGGGCTGTGGTTTAATGAGGGACCCAGGACTGATGTTCCAGACACCAGCTCTGATGTGGCCTTCCCAAACCCTAGTGCTGCCCATCAAACACCTCATCGGCTGGGGCACCCCTTTAGCCACTGAAGATGAGCTTGTGGGTCTCCATGGCTTCTCCCTGCGGCGCTTCTGCCGAGATTCGATGGAGTGGTTGATCTCGTGGCCCGGAAGCCCCCATCATCGTGTGTCTATTGATGTCATCAGCCCCGCCCATGACCTTGATGACCATGCTCCCCAGCGTGGCTTGGCTATGCCGCCTGCAAAACCCTGCTCCCCTGGCACGACTCCTCCCATTCACTCTCTCCCCCTTGTCATCACAAGGCCTCCTCCCTCCCCAAGCTCAGCAAAGCCCACTCTGCGGATCCATTTACTAAAGCCCAGACTGCAGGAGGCTTTGGCTAACAGGCCACCCTGAATGTGCAAGGCCCATGCCAGTCCCTTGAATACCTTATTCTCAGTCCAAATGTAAACCAAAAAATTCACTCAAAAGCATCCTTGTGAGATCCTTGCGATACATCCTGAAGTATTGCAATTACTGGATTATTTAATGAGGTGAGGAAGGGTAATTTTTAAACATTTATATCAAGGTATGTTCTGCCTGGGCTTCCCGGGTGACTCAGCAGTAAAGAGTCTGCCTGCAACGCGGGAGATGTGGGTTCCATCCCTGGGTCGAAATGGCAAACCACTCCTGTATTCTTGCCTGGGAAATCCCATGGACAGAGGAGCCTGGTGGACTGCAGTTCATGGGGTTGCAAAGAGTCAGACGCGACTGAGCACGCACGCATATTGTGGACACGGTGCCTTGCATGCATCTGAGGGAACCAGGAGTTCCAGCAGTTCTGACATGCGCGTGTATCACCCAGGAAGTGGCCTCGTACCCTTCCAGCTGATCGCCGTTAAACAGTGTTCATGGATTTGCTCTCTATCAGGACAAGACGTTGTTGTTGTTCAGTCACAGAGTCGTGACCGACTCTTTGCATCCCCACGGACTGCAGCATACCAGGCCTCCCTGTCCCTCACCATCTCCCAGAATTTGCCCACGTTCTTGTCCATTGAATCGGTGATGCCATCCAGCCATTTCATCCTCTGCCACCCTTTTCTGCTTTTGCCTTCAAGCTTTCCCAGCATCAGGGTCTTTTCCAGTAAGTCGACTGTCTGCATCAGGTGGCCAAGGCATTTATCTAAATAACATATGTACTGTTTTTTTGGCTGACATCTATTGCTCAGAAAATTACTTGAAAAGGATTCTGCTTCTGTCAGTGGTGTTTTTTTGTGCATACTTCATTGTTTCAAAGAAATATCTTAAATATAATTTCTTATCAATGGCTGTTTTTAATTTTTTAGTGACTAAGACCTAGAAGCATGGTACATGTCGGATGCATGGGTCAAGCTTGGTATATATCCAGAGGGTTCTGGTTCTGAAGCTGAGGTTCAAGTTCAGGCTCAGGTTCAACTGACCAGGGTCAAGTCTTAGTCTGCCACTGACTTGCCGTGTATCCTGGGCTGTTTGACCTCTGTGTGTTTGACCTCAGTCACCCCATCAGTGTTACTGGTATACTTATAGTGCCTGCCTTGTATCATGATTTTGAGGATTAAATGAGCAGGATATGTAGCACCATGACAAATACCTAAGCTTCTAAAGAAAAGCCTGAATTCTAGGTAAATGTCATCTATTGTTTTTGAAGGGAAAAAATCACCTGGCATTTAAAGGGTGAAAATGTTCTCCAAGTTCACGTACTGTGGAGTCAGGTTCAACAAGCTCATGTGAAAACTGTCGTGCACACACATCGTGTTGGCTACAGTGGCCTTTAATCAAGTGAATGATCAGAGAACATCGTCAGTATCTGCAGGAATCCTGGCACTGAGCCAGCCCCTTTGGGACAAACAGGAATGATGTTTCTGGAAAGACAATGCAGTTATTTTCCTATGATGTAGTGTAAAATAATGCATGCTCCTATGGGATCCACTCTGTCGCCGAGTGAGTGTCACGACTCTGCAGAACAGAATGAAGCGATATTTCTTCTCTGATTCTGGGGAAGCAGACTCATCTCATAGACGTCTTTTGCATCCCTTGTAACTTTTCATGTTCGGTACCTATGAGGTGATACTCAGGAGTCACAAGTGATTTTCATGTGTGGTCACAGAAGCTGAAGAGCAGTGACCGTCACTGGGGTATTTTGCACTGCGTTCCGAGTCCCAGTCACTGGCCTTTCAGGGTCAGCCGTCGGTCTCCGTCTGGATGGTCTGGCAAAGAGAAGGCTGTGCCCTGCATGTTCCTGAAACCTGGAGTGGCTCTTCCTGAAATCAAATAATTATATGCTGCAAATCAATGGGCAACATCTGACAGGGAAAAAAAGATAGTTATGTTTCTGAAAATAGTCATCCTTTGTGGAAATGCACCGTCAACCCCTCCCCCACTGCTAACACTGCTGTAAGAGTAAAAGTTGGGAAACCGTCCATTAAGTATAAATAGTCCTTGTAAGAGCATCTTTTTTTTTTTTTTTTTTTTTTTTTAAATTCAGGTAACATTGGCTTATAACATTAGGCTTCCCAGGTGGCGCTAAAGAACCTGCCTGCCAATACAGGAGACACAAGAGACCCAGGTTCAACCCCTGGGTCGGGAAGATCCCCTGGAGAAGGGAATGGTACCCACTCCAGTATTCTTGCCTGGAGAATTCCATGGGCAAAGGAGCCTGGTTTGGACATGACTGAGCAACTGACACTTTCACTTTTTCATGTGTATAAATTTTTTTCAGACCCTTTTCCATTGTCGGCTTTTTAGGTGATATTGGCTGTAGATCCCTGTGCTATTCAGTAGGTCATAGATCTTTGTTTTTTATCTGTTTTGCATGGATTAGTGTGTATCTGCTAATCCCAAACCCCTAATTTATCCAGCATTATATTTTGAATTCTGTGTACGCTATAATGTGCTTACCACTGAAAGTTTCCATCAGTCAGCATAAAGCTAAATCACTTTACCCATTTCACCTTCTCCTCCATCTTCCCCTCTGGTCACCATCACCAAGTGTGGTTTGATTTGTTCTTTTTTTTTAATGCTCTGCTTATGAGTAAAACCATATGGTATTTGTCTTTTTCAATCTTGCTTATTCCACTTAACATAATACCCTCAAAGTCCATTCATGTTGCAAATGGCAAGATTTCATCTTTTTATGGCTAAGTAGTAGTCCACTGTGTGTGTGTGTTTATAACCTCTTCTATATCTAATCATTCAACAATGGGCACTTAGATTGCTTCCATACCTTTGTTGTTCAGTTGCTCAGTCATGTCCAACTTTTTGCAACCTCATGGACTACAGCATACCAGGCTTCTGTGTCCTTCACTATCTCCCAGAGTTTGCTCAAACTCATGTCCATTGAGTCGGTGATGCCATCCAACCATCTCATCCTGTCACCCCCTTCTCCTCCTTCCCTCTATCTTTCCCAGCATCAGGGTCTTTTCCAATGAGTCTGCTCTTTGCATCGGATGGCCAAAGGATTGGAGCTTCAGCATTAGTCCTTCCAACAAATATTCAGGGTTGATTTCCTTTAGGATTGACTAGTTTAATCTCCTTGCTATTCAAGGGGCTCTCAAGAGTCTTCTCCAGCACTGCAGTTTGAAAGCATCAATTCTTCAGTGCTCAGCCTTCTGTAAGGTCTTGAGCTCTAGACGTGTGTAAAGCGCCCCCAGTGCTCCCTGGTCGGTAAATGGTACGCACGTTATCACCTTGCTGTGCCCAGATCCCCCTGGATTTCCGCCTCGTCCCTGTTTTGGCAAAATTTCTTACACCTTGATCATCTTCCCAAGACCTGGGGTTCTCCCTCAGCCTGCGGACCTGGACTGGTTCCCTGGACCGTGCAGCTGGATCTTCAGACATGAATTTCCTGTCCCCAAGCCTGAGTATAGTCTGTGTCTCAGGCTAAAATGAGACCTTGTATGTCAAGGCCACCTGCCTGGGCTTGGAGTTATCTGGCCTCAGCTCTCCTGCCTGGCGGAGCCTTCCTCCCCCGGCCAGCCTGCCCCTGAGAACCATCAGCACCATCCCACCCCTAGCCCTTTCCTCAAACTCTGACCTGGTCCAAGAGCCAGGACTGGCCAGGGTTGGGGGTGGCGTGTGTCTACAGGCTCATTGCCAAGCAAATCAGAACCACCAGCCTCCAGAAGCAACTCGGGGCTGCAGTCGATGAGAGCAGGAGGTTAAAGGCTGTGGGCTTCCCGGGAACAAAGAGCCCGTGACTTTTGCCTTCCAGACAGTCCTTTAGAGTAGCCAACCCTCCTTCTCATTAAAGGTCCAATGACAGTTTTCATTAGAGCTTTGTCCCAATGTCCTTGGTAATACATTAGTCCTTTCCAGACTGGAGTTTGCACACCACCTGACTGTGAGAGTGAGCAGCCTGACCTGGTAGAAAGAAACTGCAGGTTCTTGACCTGTCTGAGCCGCGTGTCAGTGCGGGTCACTTCTCCTAACATCAGTGTCCATCAGACGCTGGGCAGAACTCCGCTGAGGAGCCCTATCTTCGAGTCTCTTCTTTTCCCCCATTTATGATCCACTACAAAAGGTTTCGACATGTCTTTGGTGTGAGTTAGACTGAGTGTAGATAAAGACACCATATAAAGAGACTTCTCCGATCCTCGGGTTAATTACCCTAACGGTCTCTTCAGAATGGGCAACTTCATCATCAGTTGATGTCTAAAGATACTAAGGGCCAATCCACATCGTGTACTCAGGGAAGTTAGCCATCAGGTTTTATCCAGCATGGCGTAGGCTGTTCTTACTTTTCAGATTTTAAACCCAGCAATTTCAAGTTCCTTTTAAACGTCAGAAGAGTCCATTTATACTCACTCACAGTCTACATAAACCCTAGGACCTAAATACAGTAGGTATTTCCGAACCAAAACGAATGTGTGGAAATGGTATGAAAAGTTCTTTGAATTGGTTGAACAAGTAGGCCAAATATTTGTTCGATGCAAAGCCCTCCCTCAGATGTGTGTGGTTTTTTTTTAATTTGCACGTCCTATTTTCATACAGTTGCCAGTGCAATGGTTTTTAGGGCTGGAGTCCTCAGCGAAAGGAGCCAGGCAGAAAAGGCAAATCCATCCAGAGAGAAGGGGCTTCCCTAGTTGGTCAGTGGTAAAGAATTCACCTGCAGTGCAGGAGAAACAGGTTCAATCCCTGGTTCAGGAATACCCTCTGGAGAAGGAAATGTCAACCCGCTCCAGTATTCTTGTCTGGGAAATCTAGTAGACAGAGGAGCCTGATGGGCTGCAGTCCATGGGGCTGCAATAGGGCAGGACATGACTGACGTGACCGAGCAGGCACACACGGGCACATAGAGAAAGAGAGCAGATTAGTGACGGCCTGGGCACGGAGACGCGAGCTGAGCACAGATGGGCACGGGGGAGCTGTGGCCGGTGATAGAAGTGTTCTCACGGTGAATTGTGGTGATGGCTGCACAGCTCAGTAAATGTACTAAGAATTGTTGAAATGTATATAAACTTAAATAGGTGAGTTGTATAGAAATTACACCTCAGTAAAGCTGTTAGGGGGAAAGAAAAGGCTTGGTACTGCTCCCCTGCTCCAGGGGGGCTTTATTAAGTTTATTAAGAAAACTAGATAAAACATAGAACAAGAAAAGGCCACGTCAGTGGGGCCCCCGGAACCACCACGGGCCTCCTGCCACAGTCGTCAGAGGGAACAGTGTTCCAACCTGGGATGAGGCCGGGGAATCTGGGCCTTCTCTAGTCCTTGGTTTCCAAAGTGAAAACCGCTCTGTTGTGTCCAACTCTTTGCAACCCCATGGACTGTGCAGCCCATGGAATTCTCCAGGCCAGAATACTGGAGTGGGTAGCATTTCCCTTCTCCAGGGGATCTTCCCGAACCAGGGTCTCCTGCATTGCAGGCAGATTCTTTACCAGCTGAGCCGGAAGAGAAGTCCAAGAATACTGGAGTGGGTGGCCAATCCCTTCTCCAGGAGATCTTCCCGACCCAGGGATCGAACCGGGGTCTCCTGCAGTGCAGGCGGATCTTTACCAACTGAGCAATCAGGGAAGCCCTAGACTTAGGTTTCCAAAGACTTTCAGGTAAATAGGGAACCTGCCGGGGCTTCCAGGTACTAGAAATAGGCTGAGACTTCCTCCGCCTGAGACTCCGATGCGGTCCATCATGTCCCCGGCTCCAAGAGGGGGCCTCTGACCGTGAGAACAGATGTGTGAACAACCCAGCAAGCTGTAGAGATGCTGCCAGTGGGGCTAGATTTGAAATCCTGGATCAGGGCAGGCAGCTCAGGGTCCAAAATGTATCAGGTTAGCCAAGAAGTTCAGGATTTCCTGTAACGTCTTACAGAAAATCCAAACGAACTTGTTGGCCAACCCAGTATTTGGAGAAGCCCATTCAGAGGAAGCCTCCATGAGGACAGATTTCCTGAGGCTGGGGTTGCAGAGGAGGCCTGATGGAAGCAGGTTATCACAGATGGGGCTGGCTCATCACACAGGGACCTCCAGAAGCCAGGAGGAGATTCCAGGCTCCACCTGGACCCTCCCGCCCCGTCATGGGCCTCCTTCACACACACGTCCCAGTACGATCTGGTGATGGATGTAAGGCTGTTTTCACTGTCAGGAGACTGTTATGTGGTTTTTGGAGTCTTGAGAACATCTCTTCCCTGAACGTCTTGAACATGGGCTGTAAACCAGCCAGACCTTCTTCAGCATAGGAACCAGGAGCCTGTGTCAAATCCAGAGCATACTCCTGTGCATTTTCACTCCAGCAAGTGGTAACAGGTGTTTCTGCAAACAGAGGTGAGTTTGTGGCTTCTTCCAGTAAGGGGTGTGGGCTCTGTGTTCTGAGCAAGACAGTGCTTCCCAGGCTTACTTAACAGAACCCTCCCTAAGAAATACCTTCTGAAGGTCAAGGTCCACATTTTGGGAGGCTCTCCCAATGAGAGCTGAAAATATATACGTATATGTCTGCATATACTGTATTGTTCGTGCATCTACACACATGTACCTGTGATTTCACCACCAGTCAGCACTGGAGGTATTACATACATTCTTCCTACATATACGGATGCTGAAGCTCCAATACTCTGGCCACCTGATGCGAAGAGCTGACTCATTGGAAAAGACCTTTGTGCTGCAAAAGATGAAGGCAAAAGGAGAAGGGGATGACAGAGGATGAGATGATTAGATTCTATCACCAACTCAGTGGACATGAATCTGAGCAAACTTCGGGAGATTAGTGAAGAACAGGGAAGTCCTGGTATGCTGCAGTCCATGGGGTCACAAAGAGTTGGACACGACTTAGCAAATGAGTAGCAACAAGGCAAAATTTTTTAAAAGAAACAGTGCTTTAAAAGCTATTTTATAGCCTTTTTTTAAGCCATCACTAGTATTATATCATGATCCGCTTTCTTTCATTGTATATTTCTTTTAGAGCCTGATTTTTAGTGAAGTCACAGTAGTTCATCTGATGGTTGAGCCGTCAGTTCAGCCCTTCACCTTTGGACTTTGGGAACATCTGTACTGAAATACTGAAAGAAGGCTGCAATGAGCATGTTTGTGTGTCCATCTTTGAGGGGCTTACAACTCATTTCTTTCTAAGGATGAGTTCCTAGAAGGAGCATAACTAGATCAAAGGTGGTGGATTTTTTGAAGAATTTAAATAGTGTCCATTTTCTCCCCAAAGGTGATACTCTCTGCCCTGCACCCCCCACCAAGCATCCTGCCCTTGTCTCCATCCTTCACCACCTGCTCCTCGGTCTCTTGAAGCTGGCCCATGTGCCCCCTCCAGGATCGTGATTGGACGGCACTGCTTTGATCGGGTCACTTCTCTCCTCAGAAACCTGCTCTGCCAGCCAGGCTTCTCCTAAGAAACAGAACCAACTCTGTGTGTGTGTGTGTGTGTGTGTGTGTGTGTGTGCACGCGCGCACGCGTGCACGCACACATGCACATACGCATGTACGAGAAGAAAAATGTATTTTAAGAACTGGCTAGTGTGATAGTGAAGACTGGCAAATTTGAAATCTGTAGGGCAGACCAGAGGCTCGGTACTCAGATGGAAGTCAGCACCGCAATCTTGAGGCCAAAGTCCTCCAGGAAACCGCCAGGTTTCTCCTCCCCCGAAGGCCTTCAACTGATTGGGTGTGACCCACCCACATGCTTGAGAATGATCTTCACTTAGAAGCAGCTGACTGTAGATGATGCTAACCATTCACAGTAACACCTAGACGTGTGTTTTATGAAATCACTAGGCCCTGCAGTCTGGAAAAGTGGACAGGCGGAGTCGAGCATCATAGCCGCCTGGGTTCTGATGGCCAGGAGAATGCATCCCCGCAGAAGTTTCCTGCGGTCCATCCTGGAGGGGAGGGGGGTTCATTTGATTGGGTCCTTTTGCCTTTTAAGGGATAACCTCCCTAGATAAACATTACTACCCAGTGGCCTCTTGAACGACTTCGGTATCTCCTGACATCCTCACATTTTTGGTCCTTCCCTGGCTCCTATGACTTGATGCTCTCACACCCTGGACCCCGTGTGCCCTCTGGGTTATAGCAGTCCTGTCTTTGAGCCAGACTGCTCACTCTCCAAAGGCTCCTGCCCTGGGCCGGGTCACTGACCTTGGTCACGCCTTCCTTTCCACCCGGAGCGGCCCTCATCCCGTGTGATCAGATGGGTGACCACCCCACTGCCTGCCTCTCCTCACCACCAGCTCTGCCTTCATCCCAGCAGGAGGTGTGGCCCCAAGCAGTGACCTCAGAGCTCAAGTGGTGAGGTTCCAGTCCTGTCCTCACAGGGGGCGACACCACACAGAGCGCCAGCCCACACCCTGGCCTGGGGACACCAGGCCCGTCCTCGGGGGTCTCACTGCCCGGGGAGGAGACACACCTGCTGAGAAAAGGCTTGAGAAGGTGATGCCTGCAAAACTGCAGCGGGAGGAGGGGAGGAGAGAAGCCCAGGGCGACCAAGTGAAACATGCTGGGGAGCTGCAGCCTGGGGGCCTACACGAGCGGGTACAGTCTCCTCCCCAGCTGCCCCTCCAAGCCCCCAAGTCAGGAGGGTTCTGGACTCTCCAGAACTGAGGCTGGAGACTTGAGGCAAGAGGCCACCTGTCCTACCTTCCTTCCTCTTGTCGGCAAACCATCCTTCCTTGGCCTGATGCATCTGCACGACCTTCCGGCAGAGACTCCACTGTCTTCGTGTCTTCGTTTCTCCCCAGGAGAAAAAGAAACCTGAGGCAGGAAGTGGCCAGACAGATTAACAGGTGTCTCCCTGAGCCGAAGGCCAACATCCGAGGCCAGCCTTAGCCGTCAGTCACAAATCGTGATGGGTCTGAGGTCCTTCCAAACAGTAAGTTAGCCTGCTGTGGCTTCGTGGAGCTGGTTCAGGATGTGACTCCTGGGGCAGAAACAAAGAAAAGCCCCGGCTTTCCTGGTGGTCCAGTGATTGAAGAATCCGCCTGCCGACGCAGGAGGCACAGATTCCATCCCTGGTCTGGGAAGGCCCCACAGGCCGGGGAGCAGTGAAGCGCGTGCACCGCGAGTCCTGAGCCCATGTGCGCTGGAGCCCGTACTCTGCAACAGGAGAAGCCACCCCGGCGAGAAGCGCAGACTCCGCAAGGGAGAGTAGCCCGTTCTCAGTAACGAAGACCCAGTGCCGCCAACAAAAAAAATGTTTAAAAGAGAAGCTCTTTCCTGTCTTGCCCTCAGTTCCCAGGATGAGGCAATGGGGCCAGATGACGTCCACACATGCAGCACGACGGGAAAGGAGCCCTCTGCTCGGAGAACCCATCAGAGATGGGCAGAAAGCTCTTCACCTGTGCGCCTGTGCGGCCTGTCTAGTCTGGGGCTGTGCCCTCTGCAGGGACTCCGGGAAAGATAATCAGACACGAAGACAGTGGAGCCACTGCTGGAAGGTCGTGCAGATGCAAAAGGAAGGATGGTTTGCCGACGAGAGGAAGGAAGGTAGGACAGGTGGCCTCGTGCCTCAAGTCTCCAGCCTCAGTTCTGGAGAGTCCAGAACCCTTCTGACTCGGGGGCTTGGAGGGGCAGCTGGGGAGGAGATAGGAGGCCAGTTTGCAGTGTGGGGTACTGTGGAGTCCCCAGGCCAAAGGCACAGAAGGCTCCGCGGAATCCCCGTGTCCACCAGGGGCCGGGGCTGCCGGGTGTTCATGGCAGCGGGCCCTGTCCCACCAGGCCCCCGCGCCCGCTCATGCAGGCCCCCAGGCTGCAGCTCCCCAGCATGTTTCACTCGGTCGCCGTCCTGATGGTGTGGGTTTAGACTTATACCACTTCGGTAACAAACGACCGCAAACTCCATGCCTTTCAACCACACACGTTTCTTGTCTCAGTTCTGGGTGTCGGAAGTCCAGAGGGGGTCGGGGTGTCTGCGTTCCCTCTAGAGGCTCCTCTGAGGGTCCGTCTGCTGGCCTTCTCGAAGGGAAAGCGCCCGCTCACGCCGGCCCCTGGCTCTGCTTCACTGACCCGTGTGCCTGTCCCCGCATGTCCTCTGACTGCAGCCCTCCAGGCGCCCCTCCCCCGCAGTGTGGTCACATGTACTAACTGGCACGTGCACAGCTTTAGAGAGCCTTCATCTGTCTGCCACACCACCCTTTTCCCTTCAGTTATCTGGCCCCACCATCCAACCCCCTGAACCCCCACCCCAGGCACGGCCCTGCCCGCGTGTTTCTCTCCATCGAGAGGTCATGCTTGTGGGCACATCCCAGCCTGGGCTAAGGATGAAGCTGTCTCTCGGAAGGAAGACCATGTAAAGTTAGAAACGGGGCAGGGGGGCGTGCAGGCTAGAATGAAGGCTGGGGCCAGGGAGGCGGGGTCAGACTCTGCCCTATCAGTGGCCACCCAGAGCCCCAACTTTCTCACTAAGGGAAAAGTGAGAATAGCAACACATGCCTGGTCTACCCAGCAGACTGTTGTGAAACTCAAATGAGAAACTCCTGGGCGTGTGTTTCTAAACCACATACGAGTTTAAAACGTTGCCACTCTCCAACAGCCATGTATATTCACCCCCGTGTGTAAAACAGATAGCTAGTGGGAAGTGGCCGGGTGGCACAGGCAGCTCAGCTCGATGCCCTGTGATGACCTAGGGGGGTGGGATGCTTGGGGGAGGCTCAAGACGAGGGGATGTATGTATACATGTAGCCGATTCACTTCCTTATACAGCAGAATCTAACACAACGTTGTAAAGCAGTTACACTCCAATTGAGAAAGATGTTGCCACGGTCTGTCACATTTTTAAGATTTATTTTATTGGAGTTTATTCTGGAGGCTTCCCAGGTGGTGCTAGTCATAACCCACCTGCCAGTGCGTGAGACATAAGAGACGCAAGTTCGATCCCTGGGCTGGGTAGATCCCCTGGAGGAGGGCAAGGCAACCCTCCCCAGTATTCTTGCCTGAAGAATCTCATGCACAGGGGAGCCTGGCAGGCTACAGTCCACGGGGTCGCAAAGAATCGGGCACAAGTGAAGCAACTTAGCACGCACGCACACGTAGTTGATGCCCAATGTTGTTTTAGTTTCAGTTGTACTGCAGAGTGATTCAGTTATGCATATATCTTCATATTCTTTCCGTTATGGTTTATTCCAGGATGTTGAATATAGTTCCCTGTACGACACTGTACAGCCTTGTTGCTTATCCATTCCATATATGATGGTTTGTGTCGGCTGATCCCGGACTCCCTGTACGTCCCTTCTTTAATCTCGTGTCCCTTCCATTTGACCAAGAGCTTCTCTGTGTGTCAAGATGGGGATAAAATGTTGACCAGTTGTCAGGCAGATGCCACTCCTCTTGGTCAGAAGTCGCCAAGTCATTAGCGAGAGCTTTTCCTGTATAAATGCAGGACTTCTGCTTTGAAATGACTTACTAGTGAGCGTCTGTGGATGGTGGAACATGTAATGCTTCCGTCTGCTGAAAGTTCTGCAGTTTTGTGCCAGGCAATTATCTGTATAAAATACTTTTTTTTCTTTTAAGCAGAATCCTATTGCTAATGAAACCATATTTTGAACATGAAATTGTTACAAAGAAAAAAAAATGTCATTATCCAGAAAAGCAGCAATAGCTCCTGCATTTGATGGTCTAAATAGAATATTCCTTTTCTGGGGGAGATGAAAGTGATTCCCTCGTATCAGCCTATGAAATTATTTGAGGATTGCGTTTTAATCCCTGGAACGAGAAAGGGAAATGGAACCCTCACGTAGGTTCCAGGCCTGGGAAGTCAAATCTGAAATGGAGAGACAGAGTATATGGGCTATCACGCCTCATCACTAATCCAAAAGAAATATGAAAAAAAAAAAGGGAGTTGTTTTAATGTTGGAAAAAGGCAGCTTGAAAGGTAAGGCTTCCTTCCTGCGGTTTCCCCTGGTGCCCTTTCCCCGATCACATTCGCTAGATGTCCATTTCTGAAAGTTTTCCCTCTAGAACAAACCTATCATTTTTCACCACAGGATATTTACAGCTTCAATCAGTGCCAAATTCAATTGGCTTCTGATCTCATCGCTGGAAGTTATAGATGCAGATATTATTTGCACTGCGGTTAATTATGGAGCAATCAAACTTTGGCTTTTCCACTGTAATTTCCTCTGCCAGCTAATTTAATTAATCACCCCCAGCTCAGCTCTTCCAGCTGCGACCAGCAGGGTCATTAATTAGGCATGTGGCGGTGGCTCACGGACCAGGTCCTGCTTCAAGGCCGCTGCCCATTTGATCTCCCAGGGAGGGAGAGCTTTTCCCAGGCATCCAGGCAGCTGAGGGCTGGGGAAGCGTCACTCCACCCCCCTCCGCAGAAAAGATGATCCCCAAGAGGCGGGTCAGGGGCAAACAGCTCACCTGCAGTGGCAATTGGATTATGAATCTCACCAAGTTTAAAGAAGAGAGGATGGACGGACCTGGAAATTATCATACTAAGTGAAGTAAGTCAGACAGAGAAAGACAAATATCGTATGATATGCAGAGTCTCAAGTAAATGATACAGATGAGTGTACTTACAAACCAGAGACAGACTCACAGAGAACAAACTTATGGTTACCAGCAGGGAAGGGATAGGAAATTGAGTTCAACATGTACACACTGCTTTGTTTAACATGGTTGACCAACAAAGGGGATTGTTGGTTATCTTAACATACAAAGACCTACTGTATAACACACGGAACTCTACTCAATAGTCTTGAATAGCCTAAATGGGAAAGGAACTTGGAAAAGAGTAGATAAATGTGTATGTAGAACAGAATCACTTTGTTGTGCACCTAAAATTAATACAACATTGTCCATCAGCCGTACTCCAATATAAAATAAAATTTTAAGGATAAAGAAAGGAGGAAGCAAGGAGGCCTCACCTTCTAGACTGGCTGATTCAAGTGAATTTACAGATGAAGCCATGATTGACAGGAGGTCTTGGGTTTTCCATCGTCCTATGTGAAATGAAAGTCTCTGAATCGTGTCCGACTCTTTGTGACCCCATGGACTACACAGTCCATGGAATTCTCCGGGCCAGCATACTGGAGTGTGTGGCCTTTCCCTTCTCCATGGGATCTTCCCGACCCAGGGATCGAGCCCAGGTCTCCCACAGTGCAGGCAGACTCTTTAGCAGCTGAGCCACAGCTGGGCTCCTTCCATTGTCTGTGTGTTCCCCGTAATGCAGCCATCAGTGTTGGGGGCTGGGTTTGTCACGTCAGGGTTGTTTCCTATACAGGCCTGTCGTATCGATACTATGACTTTGGAGGCTGACTTTTTTCCTAAGGAAAAGTTTAAAGGATAGTTTTTGTTTGGTCATAAAGAAGTGACTTTTTTGTGGTCTGCACTCATCAAAGGAGGCCTGCACGTTTCAAGTGGTTCTCCTGTTGCCTTGCTTTGAAAAGACTATTTTCAAGCAGTTAGCAGCTCACCTTTGCTATGTAGAGAATACCCCCACCCCCCTGTTACTAAGAATGTATCACTGGGATTCCATATAATCGTGTGTGTGTATGTACATGCATACACAGAGAGAAATAATCACTCTAATTTGAGAAGCTTTTTATAATTGCTCTTAAATAGAGAAGTAGAGTTTCTTACAGTTATGTGTTTTTTTTTTTAACTTAACGTATTCCATAGGAAATTTTTATAAGTGCTTTAAAGATATTAAGTCTGGTCTTTTTTACAAAAGGATAAATTGATGAACAGGTGTTTTCAAGAGCTGTAATAAGTCATCCTAGAACAAGGAAGGCCTCTTCTGAAATCCTCTGTAATGCCTTGTGCTCAATTAAACGAATCTAAGGGATAAATGTGTGTGTGCGTGTGTGTGCACACACGCACACACACAAAGGTTCCAGTGGCAAGGGAGCAGGGGGTGTCCAGCTCAGTAATTGGGAGGATAATAAGGACACATTGTGTGCCAGGCGGAAGAAAGCGTGCAGGACTCACCGCGTCTGTCGGGTGGGCCTGTGAGTTGAGGCGGGCAGGAAGCACCCCCATCGTAAAAGCCCATGGTCTGTAAACCCCGAACTTCCCTGCCACTGATGGTAGGGCTGGGAGGCCCCCGCCGGGAGGGGCCGTAACCCGCTTCAGTTGTGCCTTTCTGAAGAGGAGGGGTCTGCATGGTGGTCATAAACTTAAACAAGTGAATTCAGTCTTGACGGCCAGCCCCGTGACCCACCAGCATATTAAAATTTAAATGCTCGGTTCATTCACTCATTTCACGCTGTAAGGATCATTCTGGAATGAATTCTAAGTGAAGGTTTTCCCCACCCTCCCCCCTGAACATTCCCACTGTGTTATGAGAATATGGGAGCTTTTTGAGAATTGCAAAACAGCCATGATGCAAAAGCCTCCGATGTATTTCTGTCCTTAAAAAAAAAAAAAGAGAGTTGCAGATCTATTTTTCCAGTCATTTTCCTCCAGGGAAGCGTCTGTTTGGATTTAAGTAATTGCAGACTCTGAAGTCTGAGACAAATCTATTCATCAGGCCCATTTCAGCTGCGAGTATGTTTTGTTTACTCCCTTCCATCACTGCCGCCAGCTCTCCAGCGCTGACCTCACAGCTGGGCCTCAGTTTCCCTCCATCCCTGTGGCCCCACACCTGGAACCACTGACCGTGTCCCCAGTGGTCTTGGCTCACTGTAGACCCCGAAGTCTGGCAGGTGGCAGGGGCGGGGCAGGGGGGCTGCCCAGCACTCATTCACAGCTGCTGCTTTTTCCCTCATTTCTGTCTGCCCCAGGCCCTGACCATTATGAGAAAGAACCCCAGGTCTAAAGAGAGCCGGGGGTGGGAGGATGCTCCCGCAAGAGGGGTAGGCAGGCCCCTGCCATGGCCCCCAAGGGCACCCTGCGGTTTTCCAGGCTTGGGGAGCAGTCCTGCTCCGTGGGCCACCCCAGGATGTGGCCGGGCCAGCTTCCTTTGAGAAGGCGTGCCAGCCTGGGAGGAGGGCTCCCTCCGCGGACAATGGCTTGTCCATCAGGGATAGTGGATCCCGCGTCCTGGCCTTGGGTTCACTGGGCTCGGTGGGGAGGGGTGACGGCCGAAAGAAGCCTGATCACAGTTGTCACGTCTCTGCTCTTCCGGCAGCCGGGGAGCAAAAGAGGGTCCGTGTGGCTCCTTCACTGCATCTTCAAAACCTGCCCTCCTCTCCCCCGCTTTTCTCTCCCTCCTGCTCAGGAACAGGCTCTGACAGTTGGAATGTCGGAAATAATTGGATTCTAAATCCTAATTCATCTGTAAAGTATTCGGTGATTAAATTAGCCTAATAGATATTATTTCTTACGTGGCTGCATAATTCTGCCCTGATCGGATCTCAGCGGCTTTCATATGCGCCCCCCCACACCCCAACTCCCGATTTACTATTGACGTGTGACTCTCAGAAGGCACAGCATAACTCTGCCTCCTTCAGCCTGTTTTCCCAGGTTAAAAGTTGAGCTGATTTATGCTTCGAGGGTAGGGCCTCCTGGCTCAAGTGTGCTTGCAAGGTGTATATTATCCCTTAAGAAGAGCAGGAGAAGAAAAATATTATTTTACGTAATTTCGAATCCTCTCTTTCTGCTCATCACTGGGAGGGACACCGACCTTTGAAACCCTTGGTGCAGAAGCTTATCTTGTAGGTCATGTGGGTTCTTTTTAAACAGAAATCGTATCACAGTCAGGCTGTGCCACTCATAATGTAGATCTTGGAAGTGTGCATGCAGTCCCCGAATTTGTAAATCTTCTAAGATAACAGTCTGAGCTCGGGCATCTTTATTCTTTATAGAATTCTTGGTTGGAAATAAGGGAGTAGGGGAAGCCCAGGACCCCACCGTTCCAGCTCAGACCCATCGCATTCTTCAACCTCGCTCCTTTATTTCTCGGCCTGAGTTTTAATTTCTTCCAGTGTGTGCCTCCCCTCTCCCCGCCCCCACACCCTGCCCCGCCTCCTCTCCAAAAATCTGCCAATAAAATTCACGGCTCCCTCCCTGGTTCAGTAGCTGGAAACAGCTGGTGGGTATTGTGCAGCCACTGAACCAGTGGGGGGAGAAAAGTTTTGGCAAATACTCCAGGGGGGAAACCCGGGACAGAGGAGGTAGGTAAATTCAGGAAACTGTCTTCATGAGTAAATGAAGGAAACAAAGCTGGCCCAGCGGGAGCCGAAGGGACACACACTCCCTCTGAATAGCTCCCTAAAAACCCAGCTGAAAAGGAAGAAGGCCCATTTGCTTCTGGGAATCCAATAAATTGTTTCAGGAAGTGAACGTCTGTCCCGGCTAATGGAGCTGTGATTGACAGCGCTTCTCATTATGGAGCCCATCAGGGGATGGGCTTTCAGGGCGTTTAGGGGCGAAATGGGAGTGAGAGGGGGCCCAGGTTGGGGGTGGGGGGCGGGGCCAGGCTGTGTGCATCGGGAGAGAGGAGCGCCCCCCCACGGCCCCTCCCGGAAAGACTTCACTGTCCTTTTACCTGCTGCGCGGTTCCTGCTAAGTGGGATGGAGGGTTGGGGACAGGTTCTGGGCAGGGATCCTCCAGGACGTGATCACCTGATCACCAGCCTCCGTAAAGGCTCTCCTCTGCGTCCGTGCGAGGTGCAGAGCCGTCTGTTAGGCGACAAGAGACATAGCCATCCTCTTTGTCCACAAAGGACCAAGCCGGGGGAGGTGGGCTTCAGTTAGCCCGGACTGATTCATCATTATCCAGGACTCCAGAACGGTCTAGCTGGAGGTGGGAGGGAGGCCCCTCATCTTTGTGGAGAAGGGGGTATTACAGGCGCCCTGCGCAGTAGAGACCCTCCCCCCTTCTGCGGAAGGTGTGCAGAGGCCTTAAGGGCTGGTCAGCCTTCACAGAAGGCAGGTGACCGGATGTAGCAAGTCAGATAAAGCATCAGCACCAAGCCCACACCAGGGTTCGGGAAGGCATGTGAGACATGCTTAGAGTCCCCGCAGCCCAAAGGGACCCGTCACAAAGCGCTGGCTGGCCAGTCTGTTGATGTGCTGACTGGGCAGATTCCCCACTGGGGCAAGAGAGTGGCTCAGCCCCCAGGATGGCCATTCCAGAAAGGCAGGGAGCTTCTCTAGAGTCCTTTCATTTTGGGCCTCACTCATGCTGGTCACCCTCTCCTGGGTCCCAGGCTCACCAGGTCTCAGAGCCCCTCCACTAGCAGTGGGGAGGGCCTGGGGTAGGGGAACAACACAGGCTCTTAGGTGCAGCTTGTGGGGGCCTGTGAATTAAATTGACAATGGACAGAGTCACAGGGTAAAAGACATATGAATATATTCATTTTTATCTTTACATGCATTGGGCATTTGGGAAAGATGTGAAAATGAAAAGGATGGTGAGATTTGAGCGCTTCTTTACCAGTCATTTCCATGATGGAAAGGGAAGCAGAGAAATACTGTTTACAAGAGAACAAACAACTTTCAGGAAAGATAAATGGGTCCCTAGGAGATGAGATGGGAGACATGAAAGCTGGTGGCAAAGTTTATAAGGGTGTGTGTGCCGACTTCTCATCCCTCCTGGGGTAAGAGTCCCTCTTCCCTGGTTGGGAACTCCCAGGGAGGGGATTTATGGCCATGACATTCTTTTTTTACGGAGGACCTGCTTGTAGGCAGATATGGGTCATTCAGAGAACGCCTTCTCCTGCATTTGTTGGTTTCTAAATATCTTCAGTTCAGAACCATCCTTCTGCCTGAAAGACACATTCCTGTCTCCTGTGCAGGGAACTGGGTCTCTCTGAACAGTGCTGTGCAGGCATCTGTGACTCCGGTGGTCAGATGGCCCCAGCTGTGCTGGGAAACCGCAGGACCGCTCAGCAAGGAGCACGTGTGGTTTCTGGCCCTGGTGTCGCCACTGTGTGACACCATCCTGAAACGGCAGCCGCTTCTGGTACACGTGTCAGAAAGCCAGCATTTCCAGAGAGGCCTTTACTCCTGGGTTAGTGGGTGGTAGATATATCTTGAGGCGATTGCCTCCATGAACTTAAAACATTTGTTTAAGAGATTCACTGGCTGCCCACTAGTAGTGTGTGTGTGTGTGTGTGTGTGTGTGTGTGTGTGTGTGTGTGTGTGTGCGTGCGCGCATGTTAGTTGCTCCGTTGTGTCCGACTCTTTGTGATCCCATGGACTGTAGCCCTCCAGGCTCTTCTATCCATGGAATTCTCCAGGCAAGAATATTGGAATGGGTTGCCATGCCCTCCTCTAGGAGATCTTCCCAACCCCAGGATGGAACCCGGGTCTCCCTCAGTGCAGTCAGAATCTTTACCATCTGAGCCACCAGGGAAGCCCAAATCACAAGTTGTAGATGCTCCCAAGATTTATTGATACATTTTCTGTTCTTACAACCAACCTAGACAGCATATTAAAAAGCAGAGACGTTACTATGCCAACAAAGGTCCATCTAGTCAAAGCTATAGTTTTTCCAGTGGTCATGTATGGATATGAGAGTTGGACTATAAAGAAAGCTGAGTACAAAGAATTGATGCTTTTGAACTGTGGTGTTGGAAAAGACTCTTGAGAGTCCCTTGGACTACAGGAGATCCAACCAGTCCATCCTAAAGGAGATCAGTCCTGGGTGTTCATTGAAAGGACTGATGTTGAAGCTGAAACTCCAATACTTTGGCCACCTCATGCGAAGAGCTGACTCATTAGAAAAGACCCTGATGCTGGGAAAGATTGAGGGCAGGAGGAGAAGGGGACGACAGAGGATGAGATGGTTGGATGGCATCATCTACTCGATGGACAAGGGTTTGGGTGAACTCCGGGAGTGGTGATGGACAGGGAGGCCTGGCGTGATGCGGTTCATGGGGTCCCAAAGAGTTGGACACGACTGAGCGACTGAACTGAACTGAACTGAACTGAAGCTCCAGGAAGTAGTGTTTGTTTCTCATCTGGTTTTAGCTACACTTTAAATTTTGTAAACTAAATCCAGGGCTGTCCACAGAATTGAAAACCAAGAACACACAGATTCTCTCTCATATTCAGCATGTTTGGCTTCTGTGAACTGCTTTACCACAGTCAACACCACAGATGCAGGTCTTTTCCCATTGTGAGTTATTTGCTTATCTGTCTGTCTCTACTCACCTGTAGCCAGAACCTGACGCAGTGCAGTGCCTCACTCCTAGTGAGCGCTCAATTGCTATTTCTTGAAAGAATGAATGCTTCACAGGCCATTAGATGATGGTGTAATCAAATCACATTCAGAGCTCACTTTGCGGGGGTGGATTCTGTGTTTCCAAGTACAGAGTTGGAAGGGAGTTGACATCCATCACTTCAGGAAATTGCGAAAGAAGGCATGCAGACTGAACTCGGGGTGCTGTGCAGAGCAGGAAATACCCAGGAGGAAGGGGGCAAGCCCGACCACTGACCTGGGTGACAGTGGCCAAGCTTACTTTGTATGCGTTTTTAAGCTATTGCTTCAGTTATTTTTATTTCATTACTTAATTTGTTGGCCCCTCCTTGCTTCACATGGGCTGCTGTTGCAGCGGCTTCTCCTGTGACGGAGTGCAGGCTCAGTAGTGGTTTACCTGCCCCAGGTCATGTAGAATCTTCCCGGACACTGGCAGGGCAGATGCTTAACTGCTGGACCACCAGGGAAGTCCCACGTTGTACTTGTCTACAGGTTGGCTCTTTTCTCAAAGAGCATACACTTCTGTGAATTGTTCTTTTTTTCCTTCAAATAAAACATACAGACTTAAAGTCAGTCCAGTCAACTGCTTTAATGCAAAGAGCAAGCGTCCATACTGTTTCCCTGAGCAAACCTATGTGTTTCCCCACTGTTCCCGAAAGGATGAATTGACCTCAGTGCCTCCTGGCCCCCCCGGTTGCCAGGACTGTGTTCCAGCAGATGTAGTGTCCAACGATCATGAGATGGAACATGGATGCCCACGAGGCCTTGGATGCCAGCATACGGCTGAGTGGTGCCTGACTGAAGAATACCGTGATTCCAGTAGCCCTGAGGCTCCCTGAGGGCTTGTGTCTGGTAGGGAAACCAGAGTCTGGAAGGAATCTCGTTCCTTGTAGATTTCACACTCATGTCAAGTCCTGGTTTCCCACTGATGGACAAAGAAGAGTTTGCAGAGAAGAAAGAGGAGGTGGTTTAACCAGGAAGGGCCTCTGAAAATTAGGCTCCTGTACAGTCAGCGTTAATATGCTTCTTTTCAAACACATAAAGAGGGATTGAATTGCAAGAGTGTCCGTGATAAAGGGTGCGTTTGCGGAGTGATAGCCTGATTGGCAGCCCTGCCTTTTGAATGGCTGACGAGGTCTAATTGGCATATAATGCCCTATAAATTTATTAGCACGCCTCGCCTCTCATTGGTGGACCTTCTACTGTCAACCACCAAGAAATTACCAATTTTCAGGAGTTAGTCACTCAAGTCGCACTATGACTGGATTTAACAACAAAAAAAAAAATCCACGCCGCTCATGTTGTAAATCAGGCTTATGCCTCACACCGCAGCACTCCCGCTGCAAATGAGTCACTTGGGTCGGGGAGTTTGGGGCCATCGGGTTACAGGGAACCGTCCAGATTTACCAGGAAACCCCGCTCCCCCCTACTTCTCCTCTCAGCCGTTGTCCGCCCCGGGGCAGCCCCAGCTATTCAGGCCACCACTGGGCGGGCTGGAAATCGCAGTGTTGTGGTCATTCTCATCCGGCGCTTTGATGTTCTCAAGGATCCATTCAACCCCCAGGCATATCACGCGAGGAGGACGAATCCACCCTCTTAGTTCGGGAGCATGATAGAAATATTCAGGAGTAGACATGATTATTTCAGTGACGTCTCTCTGGTGTTTGAGACACACACTCAGGAGTCGCAAATTAGAAAATAATATTTACATGTGTTTTCTAATGGGTAACAGACTAGAGGCATTTTATCTTTTTAAATAATTTCCAAATGTGCCCTGGAGAGACTAGGGAGGGGCGGGGAGGCAGTGTAGAAATGAAGACATGGCTTTGCCAGGAGACCCAGGGGCCCCGTTTGGGCCAAGACCCTGGATGGTGCTGAGCAGCCAGCATTTCTGCAGTGCACCTTCCAGTGTTCAGATCTGCGTTATTTCCATCACTTTATCCTACTGGAAACTGGCAGAGGTGGGGCTACATGTTTTCTGACCACCTTGGGAACTCAGTCCTCACTTGTTAGTATAGGTAGTGAAAGTCACTCAGTCGTGTCTGACTCTTTGCGACCCCATGGACTTAGTCCCTGGAGTTCTCCAGGCCAGAATACTGGAGTGGGTAGCCTTTCCCTTCTCCAGGGGATCTTCCCCACCCAGGGATCGAAGCCAGGTCTCCCACATTGCAGGCGGATTCTTTACCAACTGAGCTACCAGGGAAGCCCATAGTGTATGCATGAACCCACTTTTATTTTTTTTTTTTTCTGCTGTGCTAGGTCTTCATTGCCGCTCAGGCTTTTCTCTAGTTGCGTGGAGCTAGGGCTACTCTCTGGAGAAGGCAATGGCACCCCACTCCAGTACTCTTGCCTGGAAAATCCCATGGACAGAGGAGCCTGGTGGGCTGCAGTCCATGGGGTCGCAAAGAGTCGGACAGGACTGAGCGACGTCACTTTCACTTTTCACTTTCATGCATTGGAGAAGGAAATGGCAACCCACTCCAGTGCTCTTGCCTGGAGAATCCCAGGGACGGGGGAGCCTGGTGGGCTGCCGTCTATGGGGTCGCATGGAGTCGGACACGACTGAAGCGACTTAGCAGCAGCAGGGACACTTCTCTTGTTGCGAGGCCCAGGCCCTAGGGCGCCCGGGCCTCAGTATCCACGGCCCCCAGGCTCTAGGGCCCCCGGGCCTCAGTATCCGCGGCTCCCAGGCTCTAGGGCGCCCGGGCCTCAGTACCTGCAGCTCCCAGGCTCTAGGGCACCCGGGCCTCAGCAGCTGCAGCTCCCAGGCTCTAGGGCGCAGGTCCAGCAGATGAGGTGCACAGGCTTAGTTGCTTCAGGGCATGTGGGATCTTCCCCGGTCAGGGACAGAACTTGTGTCTTCCGTGTTGGCAGGCAGCTTCTCTACCACTGAGCCCCCAGAGAAGTCCTCCCACTTTTAAGAAAGATGCGTATGTGTTTGCTTCTGGGGCTGTGTCTGGTCTCACTTGCAGCACGCGGCATCTTCAATGCAGCACACGACTCTCTAGCTGTGGCTCCCGGGCCTCCCGAGTGTGTGGGCTTCAGTAGTAGCTCACGGGCTCAGTGGCTCCTTGGCACACCCCTCGGCATGTAGGGTTCCACGACCAGGGATCGCGCCTGGGTCCCCTGCATTGCAAAGCTGATTCTCAGCCACTGGACGACCAGGCAAGTCCCCATCAACCCACTTTTTCTTCCCTGCATCCTGTCTCTTCAGCCATGCTTTCTACACACACACACGTTTGCGTGCCTGCTCATTTTTATGTACCATCTACTTTCTGAAACTAACCTGTGCCTCTCTGTCTGCCCAGGAGTGTTGGGGGCAGTCGAGGGAAGTCGGGCGGTGGGGGGAATGAAGACAGAAGCTGGCCCTAGCCCCCAGGGCACCGTGTTCTCATTCAAACACCGGGGTGTTGTGTTCCTCTAACTCAGAAGGCCCTCCCGGTGCCTTTTTCATAATAAAATTTGGCTTCCATCAACTATTGTTTTGAAATTCTGATTTCTTCTACTCTGGAAAACAGATGGGCATTTCCCTGTAGAACTGGGACTTGCCTAGTGGTCCAGCTTATACTGCAGGGGCCTCAGATTCAATCCCTGGGTCAGCAGTATCTCCTGGAGAAGCAGATGACAACCCACTCCAGTATTCTTGCCTGGCGAATTCCATGGACACAGGAGCCTGGTGGGCTATCCCCCATAGGGTCAAAAAGATCGGACATGACTGAGCAACAAGCCACCACCACTGCATGTGAGTCTACAATTATCTCAGATTTAAGTTACAAAAGCAAAGCAAAATGAATTCCTTTTCAGAGAATGACTTACGGAAATGTGTCACAGCAGACCTGAGAAAGTAGGATGGACCTAGAAGACTCTGCTGTGCCAAGAAGCAGGAGACCCACAGGGACAAAGGCTGACATGTCACACAGGACAGCGGGCTGCACGCACGGCTCCCGCTGGCCAAGGCCAGGGCAGGTCAAGAATGCCAAAGCCGAATGTCGACGGTAGTTTATATGACACACTTTGTTTTTTAAAGTCTTAGGGTCTACAGTGATGCTCCAGAAAGGTGGGCAGGGGTGGGGCGGGACCTCTTCTTTACAGAAAATGCCAGTTAATTAACAGAAAGAGTGAGAGAACGGGAGAAGGCTCTGTCTTGTACCTTGAGGAGGTAATCACTGATCAGGGTCACCAAGTGATGCCAGCGCACCTGGGGTAAGGTCCAGAGGAACAGGAGACTCACCAGCTCGAGGTATCTGCCTCCAGGTCACTTGTTGGTTGTCAGAGGAAGAAGGTTCCAGACAGAGGACAGCACTGGAGGCCCCTGCTTTAACCCTGTGCTCAGGCCCGGCCACAGGGACCACCCCTACGCTGCACCCCCTGATGGAGGGGGGTGCGCCTTGCACCCGTGTAGTGTTCGCGAGTGAAATATGTGACCTGAAGAATCAGACAGAGCAGGGTGGGGGGCCTTCCACAGTAGACATAGTTTGGAGTGCTTGAAACAATCAATGTAATGAAAGACCAAAGTGTGGGGAGAGAGTTTGGAGGGGACTGTTGTTAGACTAGAGATGAAAGAAATAGGGTGACCAAGTGCATCACCTCTTCATTGACTGACTTAGGAACTGGAAGAAAAATTAAGCTCTAGAGAACATTTGGGGATCGTTTTAAAGTGAAAGCATTAGTCATTCAGTCGTGTCCGACTCTTTGCAACCCCACAGACTGTAGCCTGCCAGGCTCTTCAGTCCATGGAATTCTCCAGGCAAGAATGCTGAAGTGGGATGCCATGCCCTCCTTCAGGGCATTTTCCTGACCCAGAGGTAGAACCTGCGTCTCCTGCATTGCAGGCAGATTCTTTACCATCTGAGCCACAGGAAAACCAATTATGGACCACACTGATTAGTATCAGTAATAATATTATGTTAATTTTAAGTTCCTGGGATATAATAATATGAGCCATCAAAACACAGGCCCAAAACATCAGAGACTCACACAGCGGTGTCCCCGTGAGGGAATAACAGAACATTCAGATTCTGGATTTTATCTTTAATTGTGGCAAAATTCATATAACATAAAATTGACTGTTTTAATCAGCATTAAGTGTACAGTCCAGTGGCAGTAAGTACATTCACATTGTCATGCAGCCATCATCACCATTCTTTCCAAAACTTTTTCATCTTCCCAAACCAAAACTCTGTCCTCATGAAATAGCAAATCCCACCCCCGCTCCCCCAGCCCTTGACCACCACCCTTCTGTCTTCTGTCTCTCTGAATTTGGCTGCTCTCGGGACCTCATGTAAGAGGAATCATACAGTATCTGTTTGGTTTATATAGCCTCATGCCCTCAAGGCTCATAACTGTTGCAGTCTATATCAGAATTCCCTTCATTTTCAAGGCCGTGTAATATTCCACTGCATAGATAGACTCCATTTTGTTGCTCTGTCGATGACGTTTTCAGTTGCACCCTTTGGCTATTGTGAGTAATGCTGCTATCAACACAGGGGTACAAATATCCCTTCAAGAACCTTCTTTCAACACTTGTGGCTATAAACCCAGAATTGGAATTGCTGGTTGTTGTTGTTCAGTCGCTAAGTTGTGTCTGACTCTTTTCAACCCCATGGACTGCAAAATGCCAGGCTCCTCTGTCCTCCACTGTCTCCTGGATTTTGCTCAAACCCATGTCCATTGAGTTGGTGATGCTACCTAACCATCTCATTCTCTGTCATCCCCTTCTCCTGCCCTCAATCTTTCCTAGCATCAGGGTCTTTTCCAATGAGTCAGTTATTGGATCAGGTTGTCAAAGTATTGGAATTTCAGCTTCAACATCAGTCCTTCCAATGAATATTCTCAGTCCTTCCAATGAGTATTTAGGATGGACCGGTTGGATCTCCTTGCAGTCCAAGGGACTCTCAAGAGTATTCTCCAACACCACAGCTCAAAAACATCAATTCTTCAGCACTCAGCCTTCTTCACAGTCCAACTCTCACATCCATACATGACCACTGGAAAAACCATAGCCTTGACGAGAGGGACCTTTGTTGGCAAAGTAATGTCTCTGCTTTTCAATATGCTGTCTGGGTTGGTCATAGCTTTTCTTCCAAGGAGCAAGTGTCTTTTAATTTCATGGCTGCAGTTACCGTCCACAGTGATTTTCAAGCCCGAGGAAAGAAAATCGGTCACTGCTTCCACTTTTCCCCTTTCTATTTGCCATGAAATGATGGAACTGGATGCCATGTCTTATGTTTTCTGTATGCTGAGATTTAAGCCAGTTTTTTCACTCTTCTTTTTTACCCTCATCAAGAAGCTCTTTAGTTCTTCTTCACTTTCTGATATTATAGTGGTACCATCTGCATATCACATCAGGGGTGTAGCTCAGTGGTAGAGAGCATGCTTAGCATCCACGAGGCCCCCACTTCAATCCCTGGCATCTCCACTTGGAAATATTTCTTTAGTGGGTCTTCCCTCATAGCTCAGTTGGTAAAGAGTCTGCCTGAAATGCAGGAGACCCCAGTTCAATCCCTGAGTCAGGAAGATCCTCTGAGAGAGAGAATGGCAACCCACTCCAGTATTCTTTCTGGAGAATCCCATGGACAGAGGAGCCTGACAGGCTACAGTCAGTCCACAGGGTCCCAAGAGTCGGACATGACTTAGCGACGAAACTGCCACCACCATCTGCATATCTGAGGTTGTTGATACTTCTCCTGACAATCTTGATTCCAGCTTGTGATTCATCTAGCCCAGCATTTTGTATGAGGTACTCTTCATAGAAGTTAAATAAGCAGGATGGCAATATACAGCCTTGTCATACTCCTTTCCCAGTTTTGAACCAGTCTTGTTCTATGCCTGTTCTAACTGTTGCTTCTTTAGCCACATACTGGACCCTACAGTAATTCTTTTTAATTTTTTAAGGACCCTCCATACAATTTTCCCAGAAGAGTCTGGATTTTTGACACATTTAAACTTAGAGTGTTGACTGTCTTGATGAAATCCTTTTTTTTTTTCCTAAAAGGCTTTTTAAAAAGTCTCTCAAGCATCCTAATGCAGGACAGATTGCAAGAGCGTGGTCTTGGGAGCAGACTTGCCCTGGTCCTCCAGCTGCCTCAGCGAGTGGTCCTGCCCTGGACAAAACCATCCAAGGAAGGGGCTGGGCAGATGGGGTTTCCCAGCTAAGTCAGGTTTTAAAATTTGGGGGTGATAGATGTGGAGTAGTAGCTGGTTCTTCACTTGGCCAAGTTAGGAAATCACGTAAATCATTTACCATCACAATGATTCTGTGAAAGTACATGTTAGCATCCAGAAGGCAGAAAGAACGTAGCACCCGAAAACTGCCTTAAAAATTTTTTAAATCTAGCTTTATGGAAACCTCACTACAGTGAATTGGCGATAGCTTTGCCACCAGCAATACTTAAAAGCATCTTGCCCATCCTAGGACAGCTAGAGAATTTATGGGGCTCAGTGCAGAATGAAACTGTGGGGTTCCTGTCCAGTAATTATCAAGAATCTCAAGGCAGCAACCACAGACCATGAAGCTAAGCACAGGCCCCCTCTGAGCTCAAGGTCCAGCTGCAGAGCTCACACCCACATGGAGCCAGCCCTGGGCTAGCGAACCCTTGAGGTCTTCTTTATGCCACTGTTCCAGGATTCCCTCTCCAGGAAAAAGCTGAGCAGATAGAATCCCATGTCACCAATGTTTTAATGTCTTAATGTCTTAATATCAAAGACAGTGCCACTGGGCAAGTTTAATTCTGTGTCAGTTGTGAAAAATAAAACATCTGCCCTGTTTCTGCGTCCTGATCCCATTAGATAGAGGTTTGGTGATTTTAAGGAAAGGATTTATCTTGTTTAATAATAATGCTTTCCTTACTCTGGAGAATTCACGAATTTACATCACTTCCGATGCATCATTCTTGTGATCAGCTCCACCCTGTCCCAACCAAATTTAGAAGGGAAAAAAAAAAAAAAATGCTACCTAATGGATGTGTAGATTAGAGCCTGGTGTTCTGAACGTTTAAGATTAGTTGAGAATGAAAAACCAGCATTATTCATTTGTTGAATCTTCTCTAAGAGGGGTATCAAGTCTTTAATAAAATTTGTCGTTACACTGGAGTGGAATTCACCTTGCCTGGTGTGAGTGGCTGCTGGCAGACCATCCCCACTGTAAGGAGTCTGAGTGTGGATCAAGCTGCCGCCCAGTCACATTAGTATCTTTCAGCATGTTTCTATGTTTTCATAGTTTGAGGAAAAAAAAAATAGCATGCACATATGTTTTAAATGCCTCCACTGGTTTACAGACTTTCTGGAATGTTTTTCCTCTTTTAAAATCTGTCTTGTTATTGTTATTATTGTTTTGTTTGTTTCCCCATTGAGGAACCATGTGATTCTTTTCCAGTCCCCTTCTCCACCCCTCCCCCTCAGAAAAAAACTAAAAGGAAAATTAAGATTCTTTGCTGTTCAGAATCATTTGTCTTATGTCTTAAAAAAGTAATAATATTACCAAGAACTGTAGTGCTTAAAACCACTTGGCAGTTTTTACTAGAAACCTACTCAGACCTCTCCATCACTTCGT
Organism: Capra hircus; assembly: GCF_001704415.2. Lineage (NCBI taxonomy): Eukaryota > Metazoa > Chordata > Mammalia > Artiodactyla > Bovidae > Capra > Capra hircus. The sequence goes on along the minus strand of NC_030810.1, from coordinate 5,176,576 downwards.
GTTGGCGCTGTGTAACCTGCAACCTCTGTCTCTCTGCTTAATGACCACTTAGCCCGCAGTCACCAGGTCACACTTGGCTCTCTGCCTCACTCCATTCTGTCCCTCAATTTCTCCTTTAAGAGCCGTGGAGCTTTGGCTCCCTGGTGTTTAAGGGGCACTGGTGCACACCCGGCAAAGGCTTATATCCATTTTACAGTATTCTGAGCGGAGGAAAAGGGCCATTTCTCTTCCCTTATCTGTTTATGATGTGATATGTTCCAAAGCCGGTCCCATCAGCCATGTTATGGTGAACTTAATTCGCTGTGATGGGGGTCCAAGCACCAGGGCTGACGCGAGTACCACCGCGGTGCGTCCCGTTTCATGCCACATTACGCGGAATCTAGGACCGCCTCACTTGACTGGCTCGGGCTCCCTCTCGCTTGGCACAGACTTATCGGGATTTATGCTTTTGAACGGTTGTCCGCATTTTTCCTAATGTGGGACTACAGAAACATCCAGGGTGTTCGTGGCTTCTGCAGCTCAGCTAGGGTGACTGTGTGAAAACACACACTCAATTTGCAAATTAACTCACAAACTTAATTTGTCAGACTAGCTTTGCGCAGAATAACAGAGGTGTCTGTACTAAAATCCCAGCGAGATGAAATATGCCTGTGAGTGGAAATGACAAGGAGGAAGCACAGAGACAAGAAAAGAGTAGGGGTGAGTGGAGGAGGGGTGAGAGTAGGGGTGAGTGGAGGAGGGGTGATACGGAGAGGAGGAGGGGTGATACGGAGAGGAGGAGGGGTGATACGGTGAGGTCTCCTCTTCACTCCCTGTGTTTTGTGGCCTTATTTCTCGATAGGTTAGAAAATAGGGGGAAAAGTTGAAAACTTAAAAATAAAAAATACTTTGAATAAAAATACCAAGAACTTAAAAATTTGAAAAAATGTTGAAAATATGTCATGTGCTTCTGGAACAAGTCTGATGTTTGGCCTTTTTCTGCTAGGATCACGTGCTGTCAAAAGTGATTGCCTTAAGAGTTAGACTTTCTCTAAATTGCTCTCAGCCTCCCCACTCTGCCTTCTCATGTCTCCAGCTGCCCCCTGAACCTGGTCTCTGGGCGCCTCACTAACTCCCCCAGCTCTGTCCATTGCATCTGGAAGACAGCGCCCCCCCACCGACACACACACACCTTTTCTAACCTGGTGGCCTCCTGAATGGTCAGTAACAGGTTTGAGACAGGTGGGCTGCGATTCCAGGAACCAGCAGGTAAACATCGGCTGTTTTCTTTCCTTCTGGGATGAATTTTTCCCATGAATGGAGCCTGAGAAAGCAGTGCAGGTCACTCGCAGCAGGCCAGCGGGTAAGACCGTTGGTGGTCTGCCGGGGCAGGGCTCGGTGATTCCCCCTCTGCGGGTCCAGGTCTGGTAGCAGCGGGACAGCATCTGTATGTTGGAGAGGCCCGTCAGCTACATCCTGGCCACAACTCTGGGCGCCAGCAAGGTGGTTGAAAGCTGTGAGTGGGTGGCTGCCCTGGGTGCCACTTGATGTACAGATGGATTTGTCCAAACGGAAAGCTCAGGGGAGGCTTCCCTTTGCGTAGATCCGATGAGAGGGGAGATGTCTGGGGCAACAGCGCGTCGCTCACCCAGTCCCCAGGCAACAGCGAGGACCTGCCTTCCGTCATTTACCCCTAGAGCGGATGCCCCTGGGGGCCTTAAACTTCCTCTCCGGAAGGAAATCGGGGTCCCCGAGAAGCCGGGTCTCTTCTTCCCTGAGAGCACCAATGCATTGCAGACTCCTGGCAAGTTGTGGAGTTGAGCCAGTGTTCATTCATGAATTCACCTAATGCCTTCTCACTCCCAGGCCGGCGCAAGCCAGTCACCCAGCCTGACTGCTCCTTTATTCCTGCTTGGAGGTTCCGAAGCAATATCCCCATAGGTTGTCTCCAAGGTTTAGAGGGATGATGTTGTATCTGCACCCCTGCTTGGATCCTGGGATATTTTCCCACTCAGCCTGGTCTAGTTCCAAACAGGCAGGGCCTGGGAGGCTCCCGGTGCTCGTGACTGCAAAGCCGCGAGGGCCCCAGGCCTCCATCTGGACCTCAGCTTGAGATGTGGGGGAAGACCGGTGCACGGACCCCCGCCTTCTAGGATGATGCAGGGCTGAGCCCGCATGTCCTGGGCCTACCCCTGAGCAAAGGATGGCACTCCTGGGCTTCCCCGGGCCGGCCCCTGGCCCCACACCCACCCGCTCCCAACACCTGCCGCCTGGCGCACTTGACTGTAATAAGCCTAATACAGTTGACTTTATTTAATTAATAATGATCCTTTTCTGTTCCTCTGAGCTCATAAAGCACCCCGCAGGTTGGCAAAAACACTCATAATATCGATCCAAAGTCAGGCAGGATATTTATTTTGTCTTTGCCCCGTGAGCATAAATCCTTGTCCGTCCCCTCCTGCTCTCCTCCGCTTGTGGAATTTACAGTGGCCAGTTTCTTAAAAGCTTTCGGTAATTAAGGAATAAATGGCCATCGGTCTTTGTTGGTTCTCCTCCCCCTCCGTCCGTCCCAGGCCCAGGCCCCCTTGGCAACGCGGGCAGGGGAGAAGGCATGCGTGCGGGGCTCGCAGCGGGCCGGGGTCTCCCCCTGCCGAGAGAGGAAGCCCCTCTGTTTTCCTAACATATTGTTCCAGCCCCCTCTACCATGCCTCCCCTCCCAGTTCCTGTTTTGCTTGAGGCCAAAAGACCCTTGGGAAATTCCTTGCTGCTAGCTAGCACTCTTCCTCCCTCTTGCTGTCCTCTTGGGTCACCGTGAAAGCTGTACGGGTCTCCTCCAATTTCCCCTCGTCCTCCCCAAGGACATTCCTCCACTCCAATATACTTGGCTACAAAAATCTCCTTTAAAATCACCATTGAAAAAAATCCTTCCCCACCCCGTGAGCAGGGGTGAAAGCAAATAGACGTTTCTGAAAGAAACAGGGTGACGAGCACTCAGGAAGTTTTTGGCCCTTTAACATTTGGGGGGTGAGTTTCCCATAAAAATGGAGAGACTTGACGCTGCGTGGGCTTTTGGAAAAGGCTGTTCATCATCCCCCGACCCCGATGTCTTATCCAGAGAAGGCCGTGCTTGTGGAGACGGGGAGGCCGAGGCCAGAATCACCGTAGGACCACTCCTGACATTCTCCCAGAGTATCATCTGCCCTGCCTTAACAACGGGCACCTGGGGGGCATCCGGTCACGGCTCCCATATCTGCCCCTGGTGACCACAAAAGGGAGCTGAAAGCCGGTCAGAAGCGTCGTGGTTATTTACTAAAACGGTGTTTTCTGGGAATCCAACCCATTAACCTCGTCACCCCCTTGGCAGCCCGCTGGACCGTCCCTGCCAGACCCCAGATGCAGCTGGTGGCAGTGGAGTGCGTCTGCATCCGCCCCGCCCAGCGCATGAGGGACCCACCGCAGCAAGAAGGGTTTCTTTAAGGAGGGTGGCCCAGATGCAGTCTGGGCGCCTCTCTCTCAGCCCCAAGGTTCCTGAAGGGTCTTTGAGACCCACCCTGCCCTTTGCTGCTCACCGACTACACGCCTTTGTGGTGCTCGGGTGACATCATTGCAACCTCAGGTACAGGTCCCCCGGGAACCTGGCTTCTGTCCTGAGTGCTGGCATCTGCTTTGGCTTCCATTGGCTCAGCCCCTCCACCGCCACCCCGTGCCCACCCCTCCCCCCAGACACACATACATGCACTGGTGATTTCCTTTCTCTTCATTCCCAAATAATTTTTGGTAAGGAAAAAAAAAAAAGGTGGGGGGGGGGAAACAGCCAGATTGTCTGCATGCATGCTCAGTGGCTTCAGTCATGTCTGACTCTTCGCGAGCTCCCCAGGCTCCTCTGATCATAGGATTCTCCAGGCAAGAATACTGGAGCGGGTTGCCATGCCCTCCTCCAGGGGATCTTCCCGACCTGGCCAGATTGTCATCAGCGCTTTTCCTCTACAAAGATGAACGTGTTCTAGACCCGGTGATAGAGATGTTCTTGATCACCACTGAGCACTCGGCCTAGGAGATGTGTCTGGAGGGGCTGGACTTCTACTGAGTAATTTAAACACCTGTCTGTGGCTTGTGCTGCCCTCCACCCTGGGGGCTACAGCTCGAGATTCTGCAAAGCAGCTCACACCTGACCGTCCAGCAGGTGCTGAGATGGCTGAAGAGAGCAGGCAGGCAGGGTGCTGGGGACAGAGCTAGAATCTCGCAACCCAGGAGATGCCTTTCCAGACGGGGTCAAGTGTCCTTAACCTGGGAGGCAGCAGAGCCCAGAGGAAGAGCTCAGGCCATGACCACCGGGGGCAGCCACTTAGCCGCCACAGGTCAGGGACCCAGCAAGACTTTGTTCACCATCTAAAACGACAAAAGTCAGCTTCTCTGGCGGCTCAGGGGTGAAGAATCTGCCCGCCAATGCGGGAGATGTGGGTTCAATCCCTGGGTCGGGAAGATCCCACATGCTGTGGAGCAACAGCCTGAGAGCCCCAACTACTGAGCCGGTGCTCCAGAGCGTGGAAGCTGTGACTAGGGAGTGGCCTCTGCTTGCTGAAACTAGATGAAAGCGCAGGCAGCAATGAAGACCCAGCACAGCCAAAAATAAGTGAGATAAAATGGTGGGAAGGTGGCAGGACCTACCCACCAGGTGTCATCAGGGTGAAACTGCATAATTGCTCAGCCCGACAGCTAACACGCCAGCAATACCCAGTAAACATCAGCTCTGGTGCTGCTGGGGATTTTCCCGGGGTATAGAACAGAGTCCAGCTATTTAACAGCGACCTGTCTGTGGATCGATCACCAGAAGCCAATTGCTTGGCCCAGGCCTGAATTAGGAAGTAAAGGTCGAGAAAGGATGAGGACGGCCAAGGGTTACTGTAAAACACAAGCAGAGACTGACACATACGCGTGCTGCTCCGTCACTTCAGTCGTGTCCAGCTCTTTGCAACCCTGTGGACGGTAGCCCGCCAGGCACCTCTGTCCTTGGGATTCTCCAGGCAAGAATACTGGGGTGGATTGCCATGCCCTCCTCCAGGGGATCTTCCTGACCCAGGGATCAAACCCACATCTCCTGCATGGCAGGCGGATTCTTTACCACTAAGCCACCTGGGAGGCCTGTGTATATACGGGCTATATACACGTACTGTACTATACAATGTATACTGTATACACAGCCCGTGTGTGTAGTAGTATATACACACTGCTGCTGCTGCTGCTGAGTCGCTTCAGTCGTGTCCGACTCTGTGGGACCCCATAGACGGCAGCCCACCAGGCTCCCCTGTCCCTGGGATTCTCCAGGCAAGAACACTGGAGTGGGTTGCCGTTTCCTTCTCCAACGCATGACAGTGAAAAGTGAAAGGGAAGTCGCTCAGTCATGTCTGACTCTAGCAACCCCATGGACTGCATGCAGCCTACCAGGCTCCTCCGTCCATGGGATTTTCCATGCAAGAGTACTGGAGTGGGGTGCCATTGCCTTCTCCGATAGACATACTACTGTATATAAAATAGACCATGAATACTGACCTACTGTATAGCACAAGAATGGTGCGGGCTTCCCCAGGCCTTTACGTCTGGCCGCCCCAGCTCATAAAAGGAAAAGCTGCGTCCGTCAATTACAGAATCCACCCTTTCCCCCACCACCTGAAACCTGGCGCAGAAATGCCCCATCTCGTTTGTCCTGAAGGCTTTCCTTAATGTCCTGACTTCCCCACATAGGGCCACACTTCCGCTGTCACACACGCATGGTACTTAGCTTCTGACACGTAGTGAAAGTGAAAGTCGCTCAATCGTGTCCGACTCTTTGCGACCCCAGGGACTATACAGTCCATGGAATTCTCCAGGCCAGGATACTGGAGTGGGTAGCCTTTCCCTTCTCCAGGGGATCTTCCCAACCCAGGGATCAAACCCAGGTCTCCTGCATTGCAGCCGGATTCTTTACCAGCTGAGCCACAAGGGAAGCCCAAGAATACTGGAGTGGGTAGCTATCCCATCTCCGGGGGATCTTCCCAACCCAGGAATCGAACCGGGGTCTCCTGCATTGCAGGCAGAGTCTTTACCAACTGAGCTATCAGGGACACATAGGTCACTCATAAAAACGTGGCGGGTGCTCCAGGGCTCAGGCATCATCAACAAAGCCAGGTGCTGCCGTCACCGTGATCACCACAGCCATCAGCACCATCATGGGAAGCGCGCCCACGTCTGGGAGTCAGCACCCCCTGAACTGGCGCTCCCACTTGATTCCATCTGGCAGGCACTGAATCTGCGAGTTGCAGGTAAGGCGTGCCCCCGGGACTGCCTTTGGTGGCTCCTCAGCCAAGTCTGCACCCCTCAAGGTCAAGCATGTGGCAGAGCCTCATCTGTCAGGCTGCAGGCCCAGCGGACCCCGCAGGACTCTGGACTCAGGGCCTCCGGGACGTCGGATCCTGGATTCACACACCAGGCGGCTTCCGGGGCCTAAAGGGGCCCAGCGGGTCACCTGGAAAGGGCTTCCCGTTAGGCAAGAAGGAGAGGAAAATACTGACCATTGTGCCTGCAGTTGCGTCTTGTCTTTCTCTTTGGGGGGACCGGGCCGGTGTCTTTCTTCTGATCAGTGGCCCATTCTCTCATTTTCCCTGCTCCCTTGCGGTTGATTTATTTAAAGGTGTGTCAGCATGGGGCTCAAATGAGGAGCAGCCGGGCCTCTTCCTCTCTGCTGACGGCCGGCCGTGCCAATAATTCATTTTTTAGCTCATTAGCTAACGGAGGCTGTGAGCAGCGGGCCTCCAGGGGACTGGAATGAGGTGAGGTGATCTACTGCTGGCTACGCTGCTCTTGAACTGGCCTTCCTTGGGGAAAATGAGAGGCTGGGCTGAGACGACAAGCCGGGGATCCCAGAGTCACCACTGGGGTACCCATGCTTTGGTATCGTGGTTTCTCGGGGCAGTTGGTTTTAGACTGGCTGTTCTAGGGACTTCCCTGGTGGTCCAGTGGTGAAGAATCCGCCTTGCAGTGCAGGGCATGTGGATTCGATCCCTGGTCGGGGAGCTCAGATCCCCCTCTCCACGTGCCACGGAGCAACTAAAGCCCGCGTGCCTCAGCTGGAGACCCCACATGATACAGCAAAGATACCACACGCCACAGCTAAGACCCAGCACAGCCAAATGAGTAAATAAGTAGAATGATTTTTTTTCCTGTCTTTTAAAAATTAATTCGTTTATTTTAATTGGAGGATAGTCACTTTACAATATTGGGGTGGTTTTCACCACACGCCAACATGAGTCAGCCACAGGTGCACAAAGAAGGCTCGCAGGAAAGGAGTCGCTGTCAGAGTGTCTGTCCTTCACATGTTAACTGTTGGCACAAAAGCCGCACGGAGACGATGGGCCACGTGGCTGCCCAGCGTTGGTCCCAGCTGCTGTAACAAAATACCATGAACTGGGGGAAGAGGGGTGGGGGAGCCTTCGATAACAGAAACCTATTTTCTGGAGATAAGGCCAGCCTCACCCAGTTCCAGAGGCTGAGAGTCCAAGGTCAGGGTGTGGGCAGGGCTGGTTTCTCTGGAGGCCTCCCCCTGGCCGGCAGACACCCCTGCTGGCTCTGTCCCCAAGTGGCCTTAGCTCTGGGCAGGCCAAGAAAGCTTCCTCTTCTTATCTGAGGCCCATGACCTCATTCAACCTTAATTCCTTCTTCGAAGTTCTGTCTCCAAATACCGTCACACTGGGAGGTAGGGCTTCAACACATGGATTTGGCGGGGAGGGGAGGGACAGATATAATTCAACCCAGTAGCATCCAGGAGGGCTTTAGATATCTCAAGGCCATGGGCAGAGGCCCACCAGACTTGGCCCTAGAGGCCCTAACACCCCACTGCAGTACTCTTGCCTGGAAAATCCCATGGATGGAGGAGCCTGGTAGGCTGCAGTCCATGGGGTCGCTAAGAATCGGACACAACTGAGTGACTTCCCTTTCACTTTTCTCTTTCATGCATTGGAGAAGGAAATGGCAACCCACTCCAGTACTCTTGCCTGGAGAATCCCAGGGATGGGGGAGCCTGGTGGGCTTCCATCTATGGGGTCGCACAGAGTCGGACACGACTGAAGCGACTTAGCAGCAGTAGCAGCAGCATCCAGGAGGGCTTTAGATATCTCAAGGCCATGGGCAGAGGCCCACCAGACTTGGCCCTAGAGGCCCTGACAGCTTTGGGCTGGTTTGAATTTGCTGAGCACTCGTCACCCCAGTCTCTCAGGCCCACCCGCACCCAGGAGTAGGAGGCCTGCAGGTCCCCCCTGGGTTTGTCAAGGCCTCTGTCCAGGGACCCTACCCCACCCTGCTGAGTATGTTACCCAAGAGAAGCTCTTATCTACAGGCAACTTAAAGTACCCAGCGGGCGTTTCAGGCCCCGCTCTCCAGCCATCAACACCACCGTGTCACCCAGAACACCCCCATGGTGAGCTCTCACGTGCATAGTTGTGGCAAGAATCATGAGAGATTGTTCGTCTCTTCAATCATCCTAGCGCCCACAGCTGCTGTTTTGCCAGGTGAGCACGGCGGCCAGGCAGAGCATCATCCAAACACGAGACTTCGAATCCCAAAGCCACCTTACCTGCTGGAGATGTCTCTGTGCCCATTTTACAGGTGAGGAAACAAAGGCCCTGGAAGTTACTGAAGTCGCAAAGGTCTGCAGCACAAAGGAGAAGATGGACACCTAAATCCCAGCCTCTCCAACACCGAAAATCCGCAGCCTTTTATCTCCGTGTCGATTCTCTTTTGCCTCCCTCTGGCCACTGCCGGAAGCACACAGCACTAAGCTTTCCTCCCTGTGTGTTAGCGTGGGCAAAAATCACAGGACATGGCCTGTAAATAGTATTAAGTGGTGTATCAGGGCTTAGTTGTCCCACGGCATGTGGGATCTTAGTTCCCCAACCAGGAATTGAACCCGCGTCCTGGTGGGCTTCCATCTATGGGGTCGCAGAGAGTCGGACACGACTGAAGCGACTTAGCAGCAGTAGCAGCGGCGGCAGCAGCCCATGCATTGGAGGGCAGATCCTTAACCACTGGAATATCAGGGAAGTCCCAGAGTCTTCCTCTTAAAGAAGGCTCCCCAAGGGACCTCCCTGGTGGTCCAGTGGACTCCACACTTCCACACAGGGGACGAGAGTTTGATCCCTGGTCAGGGAACTAAAACCTCACATGCCTTGTTGCCAAAAAAAGAAAATATCTTGAACCAAATAAAAATGAAAATGCAGGGTATCAACTGAGAAAAAAGAAGACGACGACACCCTGAATGGTACCTGCTTTTAGCCCCGCGAAACCTGGACCCGCCTTTGTTATGTATCGGGAACAGCACTGGCTCTTACAAGCAAAGGACAGCTTAAATGCACTCACCATTCAGATGCCTGTGAGTTCAGTGAATACAGGTGAGCGTGGGAGGCTGGGGTGGGGAGGGTGGGACTCCCCCGCGAGCACATTCCGACCGCAGGAGAGCAGCCAGAAGCTATGGATCTGACCTCGTTCTTTGGCTGGGGTATTCGCACATGAAAAAGAAAATGGGATAATTGCAGTTAGCACTGTAGCGTCTATGTTCCGTCCTCTGGTTTACCCCTGAATGATTTGGCAATGAGTATTAAAATCAACCGGAGCAGAATAAAAGGCGTCTGATTTTAATGCCAACCGAAAAAAATGAGAACTAGCAGATTGGAACTTGAAAATCTGGATGTATGCTCCCCCCTCCTCCACTGTCCCTTTTCATTTAATTCACGTTTTGCTCTTTGGCGATTTATGAAATGCATCAACATATGTTTAATACATTTTAAATAAGGTTTTTAAATAACATGAAAAACACGGCCGGCCCTGGGTTTTTTGTCTTTCACCTCCTCCACTATTTTCCAAGATGTTACCGGCGCTTTTGTGCCGTCTTCTGGCCCAGGCGAGGGGTGGTATGCAGCCAGCCCCTGAGCTCTGGGGCGCGGGTGTGAGTTCTCAGCTGCGGCCACGTGTTCTGCCTGGAAATCTCCGAATGAAAGGGTCGGGGGTCGCTCTGGGGTCACTCGTATGGACCAGGAAGTGAAGCAAAACTAATCCAGGTTTACTCCTGGAAGAATTTGTTTGCCTAAGTATTTAAAAACAGATTAGGGCTAACCCGACACTGGATCACTAGTGGCAATGTAAACACGGGCAAAAGGCGTAAACGGGGCCTTTTTCCCTGGAAGGAAGAAACGTCACGGTAACGAGCTTTCTTTCTCCGGCCTGAACGAGCTTTCTTTCTCCGGCCTGGCAGAGGCCGCAGGTGATTCCTCTGAGCGGTTTGTTAGCTGTGTACCCCGCTGACACCCCCGAAGGAAATGCTGAGTTTTAGGGGAGGGCAGTGGTGGGTCCCTGCATGTGTAAGTCTCCACGGTAATCTCAGTCCCTTCTCGTCCGCAGGGCTTCTGTCTCTTCTCTCATCAGCCTCAGCAGAAAGCATCTGTCCGGCCTGAGATGCCCCCCTCCCCCCGGCCACCAGCCCACCCCCACCCCACCCAGCACCCCCGCCCCCGCCTCCTTCTGTTCCCAGGACGCTCTCATTTCAAGAGCTCCTGGCGAAGTCTCACTTCAGTCTTTTGCACTTTTTCTGCCCCCCTTTCTCCCCCCCCCGGCCCAGCAGCGCTGTGATCTTGAGGACCGCTGAGTTGTTCTCAGTGGTTTTCACCCCTTATTTGAGGAGCCAGAACTGAAATCCACCAGTAGCGGTGGCAGGAGGGCAGGAGTGGACGGCTGGGGCCCCTTCCTTCCGGCCGTATAAACACACCTTGCAGTCGGTCCCTCTTTCTTCAGCTCTTCCTCCCATCCTGCCCTCCCCATCTTCTCCCAGCCCTCTGTCCAGTGTGTCCGGCTGCTCTCTGTCCTCTTTGGAGCTGGGGTGGTGCTTTGGGGGAGGGGCAGCTGCCATTCTCAAGCCCCTTCTCCCCAGACCCCCACTCCCTCCCTCCCAGATGTCCTGCCTCTGCACCCCTGCTCAGCCTCAGGGGGCCGCCCCGCCTGCCTCTAGACTGGGCCCCATCACACTTTCCCTCAGAAACCCAGCTGCTCTTTAGCAGGAAGGACTTGGGGGGTTTTTCCCCGTCTTTTTCATTTGCTTGAAAACTTTTTGTTATTTTTATTGGAGTATGATTGCTTTACCATGTTGCGTCGGCTGCGTGTGTGCAGGTATCCCCTCCGTCTTGAGCCTTCCTCCACAACACCCCACCCCACCCATCGAGACGCCCATAGAGCTCCGAGCTGGGCTCCCGGCGCTACACACGGCAACTTCGCACTAGCTGTCTGCGTCACACGTGGTAGTGCGTGTGTGTCCATCACACGTGGTAGTGCGTGTGTGTCTGTGACACGCTCCCACTTCGTGCCCCCCACCCCGCCATACCCACAGGTCCATTCTCAACATCCGTGTCTCTATTTCTGCCCTGAAAAGGAAGGAAACTGAGTCATTTTGTAGAGACTGTCATACAGCACGGAGTAAGTCAAAAAGGGGAACGCAAATATCATACATGATTAATGCGTGTGTGTGAAGGGCTTGTGGACGCCCCCGCACTGGGGTTTCCCCAGGTGTCGGGAGAGAGCAGGCAGTCAGCAGGAACGTGAGCTATGCTTGTCTCTTTCCCGATCTCCCCACTGGAGCCGCTACTCTTTCGCATGTGTGCTGCAGCCACATTTTCCTCCCCGGGAGTATGGAGCATATGGACTCCAGAGTTCAACACATACACACCCGCTCCTGGGCAGATGCATGGAGAGCTAAGCCCTCAAAGGTCACGTCAAGTGGGGGAGTCTGCGCCCGGGGCACTCCAGCCAAGTGCTCCGGGATCCCGGCTCTGACTGTGCCTGCTCAGCCCTGTGGCTCGGGCCTCTGGCCTGTGGCATCTGCCCTGCATGGTGCGGGCCCCCGGGTAACATGGAGTGCTTCTTCTGGAGCCGCGAAAAGCAAAAGAAATCAAGGCCAATCCCTGGCTCTCACACCATAGGGTGGCAGAATCCCCTGCAGAGCTGGTGGAAACGCTTCCCTCCGGGGGTTCTGGCGGGGGTCGGGGCTGGGATGGGGCCTGAGAGTCTGCATCCCTAACAGGGGCCCAGGTGGTGGTCCAGGTGGGGACCCACTTTGTAAGCTGCAGGGCAGGCTTTCCTGGGGGGCTTCCTGGTTCCGGTGAGCACACCTGTCTCTGCCGTCCCCTCTCCCCTGGTGGCCTCCTGGGCATACACCACGCAGGCTGGTGGTGGGGCAGAGGGGTCGCCTCCATCCTCCCCCCCAGGATTGTGACCGCGCCCGTCTGCTGGCTCTTGCAGGGAAGAGAAGGAACGGTGGATCCGGGCCAAGTATGAGCAGAAGCTCTTCCTGGCCCCGCTGCCCTGCACGGAACTGTCCCTGGGCCAGCACCTGCTGCGGGCCACGGCCGACGAGGACCTGCGGACAGTCATCCTGCTGCTGGCGCACGGCTCCCGGGACGAGGTGAACGAGACCTGCGGGGAGGCGGACGGCCGGACGGCGCTGCACCTGGCCTGCCGGAAGGGCAACGTGGTCCTGGCCCAGCTGCTCATCTGGGTAGGTGGCCCAGCGCCCACTGGGGAGCCCAGGCGAGCCGGGTCCTTGTGCTGCTCCCAGTGGGAAGGCAGTGGGCACCCACCTGAAAAGTGGGAAATACTAGGAATCGGGCAGTTAGGATTTAGGTGTGGGGTGGGCCCCCTGCCTTTCAGCCCACCTGTGTGACGGACCACACAAAACTGCCAATTTAAGAGGGAGGAATGAACTCAGGTGGGTGTGCACGCCCCCCACCCCCATGCAGGCAGAGTGCTCTGCTCTGCACAGCACTTGCTGCAGTTCCTGCCAAGTTCATCTTTGCAGTGACCCCCTCGGGTCAAACTTAGTTGGTGATGACCCTGTTGTTCCTTTTCCGAAAAACTCCCATCATTTTTGAGGGCAGGGGGTGGAGAGGGTGGATACAAATGGAACGGTTGGTGTGGTTTTCCCATTACCACCCCTTTGGGTTTTTCATTCACCTAATACAGAACTGTCGGACCCTACGCCTTGAGATTTGATGTGGTAGGAGTTTGTCAAAGGGCTTCTCCTGATTAGTTTCTACTTCAAACAGTTCATCTTCTTACATTTCTATTGAGGCATGTGCCATGCAGCTGGAATGGGGAAGAGAAAGGGAGAACATCATGGAGCTGCTTCCGAGAAGCCCACTCACCCTCCACGGCAGCTACCTGCACGCCTCTGGGGTCCTCGGCCAGGGGAGGTCCTCCCATTCCAAGGATGGCAGAAAGCTGGACGGAGGGGGTCCCTAGGCAGGAAGGGGTGGTGTGTGCTCACAGTACTGGGACGCTGTCCAGAAGCAGGGGGCTCTTCTCCTACCCCCAGGGCAGGGCATGGTCTGTCCAATGAAGCCAAGGAGGATGCTACATTCTCCATATTCTCCCTGACTCTTGGGAGGGGTGTGATGGGAGAATTAGATGCAAAGGTATCAGAATCACTCGGTGTTCAGCTTCCTGTTGTAAAAGCAACTGCATATGAATCTGCTGAGGCTGCCCTGACAAAATGCCACAGAGTGGGCTCAAAAACTTGAGACTCAAAAAAAGCAGAAATTTATTTTCTCACGGTTCTAGAGGCCAGAAGTCCAAGGTCAAGGTGACAGCAGGGCCTTTTTACCTTGAGGCTTCTCCCTGGCTTGCAGACAGCTGACTTCTCACTGTGTCCTTGCAGGGCCTTTCCTCTGGGTGTGAGCATCCCTGGTGTCTCTCTTTTCTTATAAGGACATCGGTCATGTTGGATTAGAGCATTACCCATATGACCTCAGTTAACCTTAATTATCTCTTTAAAAACGCTGTCTCCAACCACAGGCGCATTCTCAAGTACTAGGGGTTAAGACTTCAACATAAGAAGTTGGGGGGTGGGGAGAAGATGGCTAGTTCCATTAACAAATCACATGCCATCTTTCCCCCTCACTTTGGCCAAGAGTCCCTTTCATACTGACGCTTCCTGAAGACAAGAGTTGAGACTCTCATCCGTTGTGGTGGAAGAAGTGATCATCAGTCCACCCTTTCTCAAGACCCGGAAGCTTAAAAGCATTGGTGTAATTTAATCTCGTATTTCCCCTTCTAGTCATCACTCTTGACCATCAGAGATCCTGAGATAGAGTCAACAGGAGGACATACATCACAGCAGTTTACACCAATGGCGACTTCACCACAAAATGTGTAGCCACCGAGGACAGAGGAACTGAATTATGCTCATGGGGAGGAATACTATGTGGCTCTTAGGAGTCATGCATGTGAATAATTTTTAATGACCTGAGAAAATGAGCAGAGTGCTGTGTTCAGCAAAAAAAAAAAAAAAACAGATAATTTGTGCCAGTTTAGTCTTATTTACCCATATATGCATTTAGATTCAAAGGAAAACCATTAGAAGGAAATCACTGAGATATTAACCAAGATTATCTCTGAATAGCGGGATTATAAGTTATTTTTTTCCTTCTTGTGCTCTTAGGTATTCCTTATGCATTTCCTACAGTGGAAATGAGTTGCCTCTGAGATCCTAAGAGTGTGTGTGTTTAGAAGGGGAAAGTCAAAACAGAAATAGCAAAACTAGAATTATCCTTGGTCCGTTTCTGTTGCACAGGGGAGGGGCTTTAGATGCAGAAAGCACATTGTTTCCTTAAAAGAATACACCTGGGCTGGGAGCGCGGGCTGCCAGGCTGAGCCAGCGACACTGGGCGCTGGTCTCCCCAGCCCTCCTGGAGCGCCGCTCCAGGGCAGTATTTGCCCAGCTGTGCGCGCGCGCACACACGGGGCGGACCCCGCCCACCTACCCACCCGCCCGGCCCCCTCCCTCCGACGACGCTAACGCGGCTCTGTTGCCTCCACAGTACGGGGTGGACGTGATGGCCCGCGACGCGCACGGGAACACGGCACTGGCCTACGCGCGGCAGGCCTCCAGCCAGGAGTGCACGGAAGTCCTGCTGCAGTACGGCTGCCCCGACGAGCGCTTCGCGCTCATGGCCACCCCCAACCTGTCCCGGAAGAACACTAACCGCAACAACAGCGGCGGGAGGGTGCCCACCGTCATCTGAGGACCGCGGTGTGCCCGCAGCCTCCCGCGCGTGTCCTGGGGAGTCACCCACGTGAGTCCCGTCGGGTCCCCCTCACTTCTCCTGGTGGTCCCGGCCACGCACCCACCCACCACACCACCCCACCCCCTCCTCACCCCGAGCAAAATCACAAAACCCAGATGGCCCTCGAGGGGCGCGAAGAGGCTGCAGCGTCGACTCCCTTGCATAGACTCCCCCCGACCGACAACATGAGCGGCCAGAGAGCCTGGGTTCTTGATGGTTAGCACACCGGCGCCCGGACCCCGGTCCATCCGGCGGCCGGAGAAGACCGAGCGTGGCACAAGGGGCGGTGGGGGGGCGCGCAGGGGGCGGGGGGTGGGGGAGGGCGACGCAGCCAGCAGAAAGGGGGTGACTCTCCTTAACTGGCAGTTAAGCACATCAGTACATTTCACCTCTACCAAACGGAACACTTGGATTTCATCTCTTCTCCGAGGAGCTTGACGGCATAAATCAGAAGCAAGCAGAGTTTGTCAGGTTTGAAGCCCCTATGATGGTATGTGTCAAATCAGTTGTAGCTAATCTGTCCAGGGAGGATACTGGCTTCATTACGCTCGTGTAGTTGAGTTCTTCCAGCATTACCGCTGCTTAATAGAACATGATTACTCATCACCGGGAAGAAAGCGTATTAGCGGCGGAGGTAGTTACACAGCACGCTCGGGTGATTGCCGCGATGTGATCGCAATATTCTGAGAAGCCGCGTATTATCCCAGACATGTTCTCCCAAGCCCTTGGAGCCCTCCTTTCTAAATTCACTGTCATAATTTAGTATCTGTTTAATTTTTCAGTCCAAAGAGAGGAAATCAGTTGCTGAGTATTATTTGACTGCACTCTCCTTGGTGCAAAAACAAAATGGAGAAAAATAAATAAGAGTGACTTGGAATTTCAAAAGGAAACCACGAATTCCGCTAACCACGACATTTCAAGCACATTTAGTAAACTCAGTAAAGGTGTAAAAGGCTTTTTTTTTTTTTTTTTTTTCCTAAACCAGAGAGATATTTTTTGTCCTTCTGCCAAGGTGGGTGTCTTGGGTGTCAGTCACTCCGGGGCCCACGCGGCCCAAGTCATGCAGGCCTCTGTATTCTGTCTTTAGACAAGATGTGTTGAAAATCTATTTGAATAAAAGAAGTTCATAAATATGCATTGATTTTTGTACAGAAAAATGGCACCTCTGTTAATTTATAAATGGAACTGGATGTGAACTAATAATATGCAACTAGTTGAGACAAGAGGGTTACAGACCATTGTACATGGGAAATATTCCCAGCAGTAAACACTTCCATTAATGTGATATACAGCTTTTTAAAAGGAGCACATCAGAATAAGATGGTGGTACCATTTGCTTATTAAAATCAAGAAAGTGGAGAAAAAAAAGAGCAAGCATATTGGGGGGGAAGAGGCAAGTGATTGCTCATTACCAAAAGCATGATCGCTATCCGACGCTGCTTTTGATAACTGCAAGGGAGCGCTGTGTTCAGACACAGGGGATTCTCCAAACCCCAGACCCTGGCGCTTTGCAAAGGTCCACCCTGACCACCACTGCCAATGTGGGGGCACAGACTGACTCATGAGACTCCCTAAGACTTTTTTTTTTTAACCTGGTGGCCAGGCCCATCATTTTAGTACGTCACCCAATTTGCCGTCATCATGGTTTCTGGCTGCTTCAGACTTCGGGCACCTCCAGCATGGTGGCCAAACATAACCAACCAGACGGCAACACCTTAGGTTAAAGGGGGCAACTGTGCCTTGAGCCCCTTGGTGGTAGGATGGGGACACAGGGTGTCCCCTGAAGGATAGCACAGGATTGGCAGCACCAAAACAGAGGACCACACTCCCCCGGCTGCCCCCGGGGAAGTCCCTTGCTCTCATATATGAAACCTTCTATTTTGTAAGAGTTTTTCCTCTTCTTTCACTTTAAAAAAAAAAATTAAAAATAGGTGGCGGGGGGGTGGAAATAAAGCTTTACACAGTTTCTACATGGGTCAGTGTTTCACGGGCATCTCACCTGGACGCAGCTCGGGGGAATCCGGCCGTTTCCCAGGATAAACAGGTGCACAAGCCACCGGCCTGGGAACCCTGAGGACAGGTCCGTAATCCCTCCTCCGCCTGGTTTTTAATTCTGTGTTTCATCACTGTGTGGTTATTTTAAATGTGAATAGAGGGGGGGGAAAAATTCCTTCTTCTTCCTATTTTTGAAGAACGCATTACTGTTCTAATCCAGCCACACCCATTGGCCCCCCACCCCACGTTAGCATAGACGTTACGATGTAGTAAATGCAGATAGAGTATAAATGAAATTATTAAATTATTTCATTGTAGTTACTTCCCACCATAGGAATGCTTTATCATAGTGAAGCCTTCTTTTGAAAAGAAACGGAATTCCTTGTAAGGCTTCTCTTCGGGATGTATATGAGTGTGTACAGATTATTAGATGTGTTTATAATATAATATTTTCCCAGATGGCTTCTGTTTTCACTTAGCCTTTCACGACCAGTATGCTAGGCTGGTTTCTTCCCTCCCCTCCCTCCAGCGCTGGGGCTTCGTTGATTCCTCCCTAGAAAACGTGACCCCTCTCCTGGTATTTTTAGCGATGGGGATCTGTTCCAGGAGGCGGCCTGCTGAACTGTGAGCACAAGTTTTGGCAACAGAGAAGGCGGTAGTGGGTTTCAAGGGTTTTCTTTTCAAAGGAAGGCGGCTCATCTGTGTTTCAGTGTCAGACTAGAAGCCCTTTCTCTGCCAACCGTGTTCTCATTCCCATCTTCAAGCCTTGCTGGCACCAAGGCCAGAGGAGCAAGGACGCAGGGCCTGTGTTAGACATAACCAGTTTGGGAAGGGAGTCCTGTTTTCATAGTTTATTTCCATGTAAGTTCAGGGACATGATGGTGACCCAGGGAGTTAACCGCTGTAGAATCCATCTAACCTTTTCTATTCAAAATTTAAAATTTTTCCTTGACCAGAAACCCACTGCCCGGGGAAGGCGTGTGGTCAGGTGGCCACTCACGAGGGCCCCTGGCTATGTCACAGACCTCTCTGGATTTCTCCGGTGGCCAGGGAAGCCTGCAGAGAAAGGAGCCTTGATTTCTGCTGGTGCCTGGGTGCATACTAGGCTGGACAGAGGGACGGTTCGCCAGGCGAGGGTCCCAGGCCCCCTCGTCCCCTGTCTTCCCCAGGAGAGGAATGGTGAGCATCATGGTCACGAGCCCTTGGTCCCAGAGGCCGGTGCAGGCCCTGTCCCCCAGGAAGCCTCCCCGCAGTGTGGAATCACCCGGAAGATAGGTGAGGGCAGCGGGGGCTTGCTGACCGTTGAGCCCTCGGATGCAGGTGAGACCAGCTCTTCCTATGTTCCTCGGGCTTGCAGCCCTTCCATCAGCCCCTCCCTGAGAGGCCCTGGGCCATCTGTGGCCCTAGCAGGCCCCTCCCCTGAGGTTCCATGCAGCCTGCTGCGGCCTGCAGGCGCCCAGCCTCGGCCTCCAGCATCGCCTGGGGCTTCCCACTTGCGTGCCACCCCCAGGCATCCAGAGTCGTGCCCCGTGCTTGCACAGGCGCTGTCACCGGTCCGTTAGGGAGTAGTCTGGTGAGAAAGGCAGCCCCTGGGTTTACCTGGCCTCACCGCCCCGCCCTGGGCAGCTTCCAGCTTCCAGCTTCCCTGGGTCCTTCTGCAGTGGTGGAATCCAGTGGCCTTGCAGGGTGTGGGTCTCACGTGATGAGTGCCGGCCCCATGCCCGGCCAGGGACTGGCTACTCAGGACACGGGGGTGTTTATTAAGAACAGAACGCAGACTGGACAGGAGCCAGAGGACTAGACAGGAAACCCAACCCCCCAAGCCCCTCCCCAAGCTGGCCACACGGCCACAAGCCAGTATCCCCGGGACTTGGCAGCAGGGCCCATTTGCCAGACCCTCTCGCCCAGGCCCCCCTGTCCCTGCAGAGCCCATCAGTGCCCCTTTCCATTCATGCATCAGGGGAGGGAGCGGGGCTCTGAGGGCTGCCCACCCCCAGGAGTGAGCTACCCACTGAAGTGCCCCCTCCAGCCTCTTCCTCTGAGCTCACATTTCTAGGGAAGGACAGCTGGAGGTCTCCCTCACACCATTCACCCCCCTCTCTCCATCCCCACTCTGCCACGGTCGTTGATGCCACAGGCCTGCCCCCTGCAGATGCTTCCTCCAGCGCCCAGAGGCTGCTGGACGCACTCATGTTCGGGCCCCTTTCAGTGTCTTTGCCCTCAGTTAAGCTCAGTTGCTCAGTTGTGTCTGACTGCGACCCCATGGACTGCAGCATGCCAGGGCTCCCTGTGCATCCCCAACTCCTGGAAAGCTTGCTTAAACTCATGTCCATCGAGTCGGTGATGCCTTCCAGCCACCTTATCCTCTGTTGTCCCCTTCTCCCGCCTTCCATCTTTCCCAGCATCAGAGTCTTTGCCCCGCTTCCCTTTAAAACTAGAGCCTCTTACAGGGCACCCTGGGCTGGCAGGGGGTATGGCCACAGGCTCCACTGTCTGCCTCCCTCCTTCTATCCACCCTGCCTCCAGCCTTCTTCTCTCTCTCTCTCCTCTGTCCCTCCCTGAGCCTGTGTGATTGGTCGGTGAGCACCCACCCTGCGGGAGCTCGCTTCCTTTTCAGGGCTGACACTCGCCTTGTCCCACGCCTGTCCGTGGTGGTCACCTCCTTCCCCTTCAGAGTGGGCCCTGCTTCCTGCCCTACCTACCACCGGCCGGAGCTGTGCTCCTGGGGGTGACGTGGGCTCCTGTGGCTCCAACCCCGCTGGTCCTTTCTCCTTGCGTGTAGAATGTTCTGGAAGCAAGAGGGGGCGCGCCGCCTTCCCGCCTGGGGAGGCTTGGAAGCCATGTCACATTGGAGGGCCTCTAGGAGCAAGCCGGGCCGGGTCTCAGAAGCTGCTCAGAAAACGCAGACAGTGGGAAGGCAAGTCGGCCCCCTCTGCCTCAGCCTGCTCTGTTTACACCCCTCCAAGCGCCCCCCCAAGGTCATCGCGACTTTTCCAGAACTCCCCTGGATTGTATTTATGTCCTTCAAGCGCACGAATTGAGAAAGCCGTCAGGAAGGAATTCAGACAGAAAGAAACGTGCTGGAGAGACGCATCTTTCTTCCCCAGGAAATATAATTTATTTCTAACTGCCTCCTCATACGCGGGTCTCACGTTGTGAAGTCGTGTCTCGGAGTGATTTTCACCCTCATCCTTCCTCAAAAAAGCTACATGAGGGCCTCTGGCACGGAGACTCGCGTTTTCCTCTCTTAGCCGTTAGTCAGATGTGCCTCCTTGGACCAGCCGCCCTGCCTGCCCCCCAGTGACCGCCCTCAGGAAGCCTGGTGGTTGGCGGGCCTTCAGGTGTGGGCAGGGCTTGCTGAGAAGGGCGTGGCCTGCCCCCTGCGCTGCCCAGCGCTGCGGGCTCCTTTGATGCTCAGGTTTCTAAATCAGGTCACCCTCAGTCAAGACCTCAGATTCCTTCTGGTTATGCAGATGAGAGAAGCCGGGAGGGGCGGGGATTGGTCACTTGGGGTAGATGCCCTTTGAATCCTGTCACTGCCAGGAAGTCATTCCAGGACCCCAAGATGCTGTGACGTCCAAGAGACAAACATTGCCACTCAGGGTTTGCAGCCCCGTCTGTCTCAGCCACCTAAGACATCATTATCTCCAAACCACAGATTTTCTTCCCCTTAGAAAACAAACGCTGTCTTGAAATAGATTTTTTTTTTTTAATATGAATAAATTCCCTGTCTCATTTTAGGTATCTGCTGATTTTAAACAGAGCAAACCCTCTTTTCCAGTTCGGCTGTTGTGGTTTTGGTCCGAGTTGAAATTAGAGGACGTCTCATCAGCAGGGGATTCTGTAAAACAAGAAAGTCTGTTTTTAATCCATGATTTTTTTTTTTCAGTCCATGCTTTAGACGTATTTCACCTGTGTAGTAGGCACACTCCCCAAAGCAAGGCGGCCATGACCGTGAACTTGAAAACCTTTCCTCCCCGCGTTTTACTTCGGATGCGTTGCTTTTTTTGTTGACCGCAGTTGGTTTGGGGAGTTTTGCCTCTTTGGTTAAAATGTCCTTATCTGAGGCCTTCATCCCATCCAAAAAAAAAGGCCTTCAGTACCAAAGAGAGGGCAGGGTTGGGGCAGGTGTGCCCAGCAGAGGCTCGCAGTGGTCCTGAAGGCTGTCCCCAGCCCCAGGACACCAAGCGCCAGGCAGGTGCTGTCTGTGTGCAAGGTGAGGCAGGGTGCCCATGTGAGTGAGAGGTGGGCTTGAGGCTTGTCTTCTGTTGAGTCTGACTGGCATCTGTCAAGAGGGACCCCCTGAGGGTCTTGGTCAAGGAATAGGGGAGAGCCTTGCCTGTCCTTGAGCATTTAGCACTGATAAAGATTTCAGAGTCAGTAAGCCTTCCGTGACCTTGAGATGCAGATGGAAGAAAGGAACCAAACGAGATGCGGGAGGGCTGGGGGATCTTTGAAGTGCAGCAGACCCCCTCAGCGCACACACCCGCTGTTGGGCACAGTCGCCCCTAAATCGGACCATGTCCCCCCGTCTCCCTACTGCCAGGCAGCATCCACGCCGACCCGGAAGCTAACGTCTGAGCGGGTTCAGATACTCTTGTAAAACGGAAAGGCTGCCCAACCCCTGGAGGCTCACCCTCAGCACTGGCTCATGGAAGTTACAGGGATGTTGGGGGCTGGACGAAGGACGTCCTGGGTCTCCCCATCCCCCATGGATGCCTGTGTTAGAAACCGTGAGGGCCCGGCTTTGTGCAGAGACCTTGGTGGGCAGCCCAGTGTACTCGGGGGTGCAACTGAGCGTGCGTTGAGCCACATGGGGAAAAGGCACATCTCTCTGGGTGGACAGACGCCAGAGCCCGGGAGGCCGCTGTCACTGGCCACATGAGCACATCATGCCCCTCCCAGGCCCACCCCGGGGTCCCGGCCCCTTCCTCTCCAGGACTATTACAGGCGTGCTGATGGACTTGAGTGGCTAGGCAGAGGGTACCCTTTGAAACTGCTTTATGGCCGTTCATGCATCTTGGTCTTAGAAACAACGCCTCCTCTAAACGTTGAAAAGCAGCACAGTTTCTCTCCTTCAACCAGGTTTTTGTGTCTAAAATACAGCAAATTCTTGAGGCTCCTGCCCTCGCCCTGGCTTAGCACCCGAATACTAGCTATGCTGTGCGCCCTTGATCAAAGGCGTGCGGGCTGGCGGCCCCAGGAGGGCTGGTGTTCGGCCATGCCAGACGCTGGCACCACCACGTGGGTCCCAGGGAGTGGCTTCCTGCCCCAGACAGACCCCCGCTCTCCTGCCCCTGACTTGGAACCAGGTTCCCATCTTGTGGCTGGGTGTGTTACCGAGAGGGAAGCCTGAGCAGGTCAGAGGTGACGACCAAGAGGCATTCTGGGGAGGTCCCAGGGAAGGCCTGGATGCGGCGCATTCTAGCGCATTTCTCTCTGTAAATAACCATGTATAGAAGCTGGAAGCGTAGCCTGGGGTCTATCCAGAGATGGGCTTTTTTTTTTTGTTTGTTTTTTCTTTCGGTTATTTTCTATTACCTCATTCAGCAAGTTTATGTTTCACAATGACTCAATGACGCTTTATTTATATTGTTTGTACTGTAATTAAAACCATTGACAGACATTTCACTTTGCTTGTTACTTCATATGAGCTTGTTTTGATTAAATATGCCAGTTTGTATTTTCCTGCCTTGGGATTTTTTTGTGTCAGCTGTACAGTATTCTAAGGGGAAAAAAAGAAAAAAGAAAAATGTGTAAAGTAATGGAGAGAGGTGGCTATAGCGTAGAGGCCTCTTTCTAATAAAGAAATGGAAATATGTCTACATTGCTTCTTTGAAGGTTTTCCTTGGGTTTTGGGGGTGGGGCAGATGCGGAGGGGGAGGGTTTATTTGTCATGATTAATTGGACTCGCTTACCAAAGGGGTTCTCTTAGGGTCAGACAGCCTTTTGCATGAGGAAACTTGCCCAGGGGCTGTAGTGATGGCCAAGAGATAAAAAACAAGGAGCAGCTCTTCTGACTTTTTTTATTTACGAGAAACTCCAAGAGGCTGTGATTCCTCCAGCCAGGAATCGGCAGGGCCCGGAAGCTCTGATGCATCCTACGTTTTGGATGTTATCTTTGCCCTGGACTGCCCTGCACTAGATGTGTGATAAGGCGTCTGCTGTGGCTAGGAAATAAACCCATTCCAGCATGATGCTATTATTAAATGTTTGCCAAAATTTTGGTGCTATCTTTAATAAAGATGTTTGTCTCTAGCATCCAAAAAATAAATTTAAAAAAATTTCTCATGCACAATACATCCTATTTTTACCACCCAAATCAGAAAAGCATAAAGAAGGTAACACTCACCCCAAATGCCACCACCCAAAAGTCACCACTGTTAGTGAGTTGAGCACCTTCCAGATGTTTCTTTCTACAGAGAGAAGGATGGCTTCTCCCCTGCCCACCCCTCAAGTCTTCCATGTCAGTAAAGACAGAGCCGCATGATCACAGGACATGCTAGTGTTAAGTTCTGTTGGGGTTTCCCCATGGCATGGGGAGCCTACATCACCACAAAGTGTCTTGCAAATTTTGCAACAGAAGGGGACACCATCCTTGGGGGCACAGCATGCCACCCGGCCATCCATTCACATGACCCCCAGCAGCCCAAATTCAAACAATAACAAAGCTGACTTGTCTTCTAGGAAATAACCCCCAAAAGGACAAAGAAAAGTGATTTCAGGAGGAGTCAGTTCCATTCACATGCATCAGTTCAGTTCGGTCGCTCAGTTGTGTCCAACTCTTCGTGACCCCATGGACTGCAGCACGCCTGGTCTCCCTGTCCATCACCAACTCCCGGAGTTTACTCAAACTCATGTCCATTGAGTCAGTGATGCCATCCAACCATCTCATCCTCTGTCATCCCCTTCTCCTCCTGCCTTCAATCTTTCCCAGCATCAGGGTCTTTTCCACTGAGTCAGCTCTTCGCATCAGGTGGTCAAAGTATTGGAGTTTCAGCTTCAACATCAGTCCTTCCAATGAATATTCAGGACTGATTTCCTTTAGGACTGACCAATCTGATCTCTCTGAAGTCCAAGGGACTCTCAAGAGTCTTCTCCAACACCACAGTTCAAAAGCGTCAATTCTTCAGCGCTCAGCTTTCTTTATAGTCTGACTCTCACATCCATACGTGATTACTGGAAAAACCATAGCCTTGACTAGATGGACCTTTGTTGGCAAAGTAATGTTTCATGCATACTGGTTATCTATTTGATAAGAGATTTTACAAAACCGTGGCTTAAATAAGGGAAGACACCTGGAGGAGGAAGGCAGGCCAGGGCCATCTAGACCATACCAGAAGGGCACCTGGGCCTGGCCAGCTGGTCAACCACCGTTTGTGGGTGCTCGTCTCTTCCCGGCTCCCACTGAGGGCTATTCCATGTCCAGTGCCTGCCTTCCAGGAAGGGAGATGGGAAGGGGCAGCCTAGTTGGCCCTTCTAATTCAGCATCCTTGGAGCCCCACCTGTGGCCACTGACACACCACAGGCCTGACAGCGTGGGGTCATTCAGGGCTGCAAGGGGACCTCGGTAGGGCCAGGTCTGGTGATGAAGAAGGGGGAACAGCTGTTGAGTGAGCAGCCCTGGGTCTCTGCCCCTCCACCCTTAGGTTCTCTGACATCCAAACACACCTGTCTGTCGACTCACAGAACCCTCCCCAGGGAGCTGTCCAGGGGGCAGGTTGGCCCGTGCTCTGTGTCGCTCGGCGGCTCCTGGTCCATCCTGGTCTGCCGCTTCCTGACTGCTCCTACCTTCCCTCCAGTGCTCTTGTATCAACCTCAGAGCATCCTTTCTCCCCGCTGAAAGATCACAGCTTCTCCATTCCCAGGGGTGGGGAGCTGAATCCCTCACCTTGCCGGCCCAAGGAACGCTCTGCCAGGTCAGTAAGGTGACAAAATCAAGGCTGAGCGCCTGGAATTTACAGCCACATTTTTTTTTTTTCAAAGCAAACGCATACAGTGCTGGCCAGCCTGCAATGGACCTGTCCCCAACACGCTCTTGATGGAGACCAAGTACAATAGCATTTCTGCACAGTGACATGGAATTGTGTGCAGAGGCTCTGCAAACCTCTCCTGGCCCAGGGATCCAGGGCCCAGACAAGCCTTCATCACAGTGGGAGCTCCATAAATATGTGTTAATTACACGAGCAAATTCAGTGTCTAGGAATCTGGCCAAGGAGTAATGTGATTAATTAGACGTTTTTGTGAAAGATATTCATGGCTACAGTTTTCGTAATAACAAAATATGGGGAATAAACACAAAGTGTAACAGGAGGGGGATAGTTACTGTTTTCATTGAAGTATAGTTGATTTATAATATATTGGTTTCAAGTGTACAGCAAAGCGATCAGGTATATATACATACATATATATATATATATGGGAAGATAAGTCATTTCAGGTTGTGTTTATCACCTGGGGAAATGATAAAATATACATTTAAAAATTAGGAAACTGTATTTAAGACTAATCTATTAAATAAAGACATTCTTTTTTTTTTTTCTTTTTTACTATTGTTTCTTTTAAGAGACTTTTTCAATGTAAATAAAGACATTCTTACATCCGGAAAAAAATATCCAAAATGTTAGCAATGGCATCTCTCTTTGAGGAGTTCTGAGTGGTTTCTATTTTCTTCTTTATACTGTCCACCTGTTCCCCATAAGTAAGCATTTTTTATAAGTTATTTTGAGGTACATTTTAAAGCTCACGGTTTGCCACTGACTTTGAAGAAAATAGTTAGGTTTTTTAATTAATGTATTTTTCGCTCATACTAAGACCCTTGAGAGTCCCTTGTACTGCAAGGAGATCAAGCCAGTCCCTCCTAAAGGAAATCAACCCTGAATATTCATTGGAAGGACTCATGCTGAAGCTGAAGCTCCAGTACTTTGGCCACCTGATGTGAAGAGCTGATTCATTGGAAAAGACCCTGATGCTGGGAAAGATTGAAGGCGGGAGGAGAAGGGGACAGAGGATGAGATGGTTGGATGGCGTCACTGACTCAGTGGACATGCATGTGAGCAAACTCTGGGAGTCGGTGGAGGACAGAAGCAGCCTGGCATGCTGCATCCATGGGGTCACAAAGAGTCAGACAGGACTTAGCGACTGAACAGCAACAAAACTGGTGAAATAGTCCTTAACTGGTTGATAAAGTATGGAAACAAGTTGATTAAAAATTAGGAAGCTTCCAGGCAGGGAGCAAACTGTCAGATGGAGAATCTGAAGGAACAAAGTTCAGACAGACCCCTCGCCCAGCCTTAGCGCACAGAGCTCAGAACCATCCAGAAGGCCAGGCTCACCGGGGCCTCCCCACCCCCTCCCCTCCCACAGGACTCCAGTGTTTCCCCTCCCTCCATCCCTGCCTGCCAGCCCCCTCCCACCAGACCACAGCTCCTCTCCTGCCCACTGGAGACCCCTTCAAACCCTCCTCCCCACAACCAGCCGTCCTCCTGGGGACCTGAGCTCACCACTCCCCTGCTCGAAACTTCAAGCTCCCACGGGAAAGCCCGCCGTCCTAACAGGGACCCCGCAGGGTTGCCTGCTCTGCCCCCCACCTCTCTCACCCTGCCTCTTGCCCCGGGGCCCCTCACCCTTCTGGACCTCTATGCGTCTTTTCTCTTCCCTGGGAAGACCACCCCTCCTCCCGCCAGCTTCTTCTCATCTTTGGGGTCTCCCACGAACTGCCCCTTCCGCAAGGAGGTCTCCCTCACCCTGAGGGCCCCCTCCGCCTGACCCCCGCTCTCGCATTAGGCTCGCCTTGACCGTCACAGGGCCCCCCTAGTGTTCGCCCACTCCTGCGGCTCACTTGGGATCCTCGACTCCACATCGGTCTGGTGGCCCCTAGACTGCCTGGGCTCCGCTCAAAAAACCCCTGAACAAGGGCACAGGAGGCAGAGACAGTCCTGCCCGGGGCTCTGGGGTGCGGACGGCCCACCCAGTGGTACCAGTGGCACCATTTTCTCCTTGTCCTTTAATATTTATTGATTTATATTGAAGTATAGTCGGTTTACAGTATGTGTCAGTTTCCAGCGTACAGCAAAGAGAGGCACAGATGCCGTGCGCGTGTGCTCAGCTGGGTCTGACTCTGCAACCCCGTGGACTGCAGCCCGCCAGGCTCCCCTGTCATGGGATTCTCCAGGCAAGAATGCTGGACTGGGTTGCCATGCCCATCTCCAGGGGATCTTCCCGACCCAGGGATCAAACCCAGGTCTCCTGCGTTGCAGGCAGATTCTTTACTGTCTGAGCCACCAGGGAAGCCCATATGTATTCTCTATATATACCTGTCTATCTATATACTTCCTGATTCTTTTCCATTATATATAGCCTATATCTATCTATATACTTCTTGATTCCTTTCCGTTCTATTATATATAGCCTATATCTGTCTGTCTATATACTTTTTGATTCTTTTCCATTATAGGTTATTTAAAGACATTGAATGTAGTTCCCTGCACTGCATAGTAGATCCTTATTGATTACTTTACGCATACTGGTATGCTCCTGCTAATCCCATATTTCCAGTTCACCCCACACACACACACACCATTTTCTTAGGTGGTTCTGCTGTTGAGAAAACTGAACCTCATGTCACTGTGAAGGGGCTGAAGGGGAAAGGGGCGTAGGGAGGCCCCCAGCTCAGGATCTACCCCTTCCACGGGCAGTCGGGTCCCCCAGCTGTCCCCAGCCACCGCGGCAGGACCTCAGCCCTGTCCCCGGCCCCAGGCCAGCGTCCAGCCGGGCTCCCCGAGCCCCCACCCGCAGGCCCCAGCTCCGTGGAGCAGGGACGAGCCAGTAGCCCCCCTGGCCCCAGCACGTTCGCAGAGCCGCTAAGCCACGATTTATCACCAGCGAGTCCAGTGAGGAGCCTAATTGGCCCATAAATGTGGTCCGATAACCGCACCTGACACCCAAAGACACTGCAGGCAATTAGCACTTATTTATTTGCACGTGGTATTGACCACGCTGGGCTCCCGCCTCAAGGTCTGTCTGCGCGCCAGGCTGGAGGGACGGGACTGGTTCACTATACTAGCACACGCGCACATACACACTGCGCAACTCCATGACACACACACCATGACACACATACACGACACAACCCCACTACACACATATACCACACAACCCCACTCCACACACACCACACAGCTCCACTACACACACACCATGACACACACACACCACACAACCCCACTACACACACCACGACACACACCACACAACTCCACTACACACATACACTGCACAACCCCACTACACACATACACCGCACAAACCCACTACTCACACACCATGACACACACACCACACAACCCCACAACACACACACCACACAACCCTACTACACACACGCCATGACACACACACACCACTCAGCTCCACTACACACCACGACACACACACCCCACACAACCCCACTACAGACACCACAACACACACCACACAACCCCACTACACACACACCATGACACACATACATGACACAACCCCACTACACACATATACCGCACAACCGCACTACACACACACCACACAACTCCACTACACACCACGACACACATACATCACACAGCTCCACTCCACACACACCACACAACTCCACTACACACACACATGACATACATACACAACTCCCCTACACACACACCATGACACACATACACCACACAACCTGACTACACACACACCACGCAGCTCCACTACACACACACCACACACCACACAACCCCACTATACACACCACAACACACCACACAGCTCCACTACACACACACCATGACACACACACATGGAAACCATACACTACATACACACACAGCTCCACTCCACACACCATGACACACATACACCACACAACCCGACTACACACACACCACACAGCTCCACTCCACACACACCACACAACCCCACTACACACATACCATGACACACACACCCCACACAACCCCACTCCACACACACCACACGGCTCCACTACACACCACGACACACATACATTACACACTTACCACAGAAACACTGCACATAAACCAAACACTATACACATACCACACACACACTACACAAAGCCACACACACCACACAATACACACACTACACACCACACATACCACATACAAACCATACACCACATATACACACACCACATACACAAACACCATATATCATATCACACACACACATCACACCTATTACGCACAACTCCATGTATCACAAACACAGCACACACACTACACACACCACACAAACACTACACACATGCACCCCACACACACTACACACACACCACACATACTACATCCATGCACAAACCATATACCGCACACCACACATCACACACACACTTTACTCACATACCACATATACACACACACCACACATACTAACACACCACACAGAAACCATATGCTGCATACCATACACATCACACACACCACACACACACACACACTACACACTACATGCCACACATACACAGCATGCACACTGTACACACCACACACACATCTCACACACCCCACACACTCCACACACACACACAACACACTATACAAATCACACACATCACACACACCACTACACACACACCACACACACACTACACACTTGCCACACTCTACACATATCCCAAACACTGTGCACATACTACACACACACACTACACAAAACCACACACACACACTACACACCACACATACCACACACAAACCATATACTACATACCACACACCACATATATACACACCACACACACAAACAGCATATATCATATCACACACACACACCACACACATTACACACAAACTCCACATCTCACAAATACAGCACACAGACCACAGACACACTACACATATACCACACATACCAAACCCACACACAAACCATACACTACACACCACACACCACATATCACATACACACTTTACATGCATATCACATAGACACACACTAACACACCACACGGAAACCATACACTACATACCATACACATCACACACACCACACACTACACACACCACACATCACACATACCCTACACACACACACACCACACCACACACCACACATCACACCCACCCTACACACACACACACACCACACACGCTACACTCATTGCACACACCACACACACACTATACACATCAGCCACACCCCACACACATATACATCACACACTCAAGTACCACGTGCATCCCTACACTGCTCCTGGCTGAGGATCCAGTGACCATATGTGTGCACACACCTGTGCCCTATGAAACACAGGGCAACTGGTCATGTCACCCCATCCCACTCACCTTGGCTGTGCCAAACCACACTCAGTAAAATGAACACAAAGTGCTGGCCTGGATGCCAAGTTCTTGGAGGGCTGGGATGCAGCTTCTCGTAGCACCCGAGCTGTTTGGTGTGAAGACGGAATATTGCCCTTTAGCAACAACACAGCAAGCTCATTGCCAAAGCAGGATTGGGTTCAGACATGGACTGCGCGCCCAGAGAGCCTGGGCTTGCTAGAGCCTCTCATCAGCAAGTGCAGGCTCCTACTGCTCACTGCAAGACAGGTCAATGAAGGAGAGATGAGGTGTTGGGGCAAAGAAAGTGACTGTCTTCAGAAAGCCATTAGGCTGGGACGATGGTGGACTCATGTTCCAAAGAGCCATCTTGCCTGAGTTAGAATTCGGGCTCCCTTAATATTATTAATGAAAGGGGAGGCAGTCAAGTCAGACGCTGTCTGGTGCCCTCAGCCTCCGCAAGGCACGCGTTCATTTCTTCCTCCCTGCTGTCATTCACAGATGGGCTTGGTCAGGCTGTTTCCTATGAGCTAAACCATGCATTTCAGCTTAATGACCACTCCCTGGGGGCAGGGTTCCCAGAGATGGGTCGGTATGTATAATGTGAGCTTCTAGGCAACATCCCTACAGTGATGAACTTGGAATTTCCTAGACGTCTAGTGGTTGGGACTCGGTGCTTTCACTGCTCGCGCCTGGGGTTCAGTCCCTGCTCTGGGCACTAAAATCGCTGAAGCTTAGTGGTGTGGCCAGAAATAAAAAACCTTGTCATAGAATGCAAAGTTTATTTCCTATCACTCTCTGAGTGTTCCTCGGTAAAATGGGTATGACGGTAACACACTGGAAGCCTGTGAGGTTAAATAAGTTAATGCATAGACAGTACTTGGAAGAGCGCTTAATGAGCTTACAGTATTAAAAATCATACCAGCATTATCATCACAGAAGATCTGAAACATCAAAGTAAGCAACACCAGGGACTTCCCTGGTAGTCCAGGGGTTAAGAATCTGCCTTGCAATGCAAGGGGCACCAATCCGATCTCTGGTCAGGACACTAGGTCCCACATGTCCCAGCTAGGACCTAGCACAGCCAAATTAATGAATTAACTTTTTAAAAAAGTAAGCAATACCACACAAAATATTAAAATCCCCCCTAATCTATATGCAAGCAATAAACATCTTGCAGGAGATAGGAATTTGTTTATAATGCAGAGTTAGAGGTTGCAAAAAAAGCCAATTATCGAACAACGTACATACCATGAATTCTCTATTTTGGCTAGAAAAAATACACAGAGTTACATATACGCACATGAACATATTGGAGAAGGGCATGGCAACCCACTCCAGTATTCTTGCCTGAAGAATCCCATGGACAGAGGAGCCTGGCGGGCTGCAGTCCATGGGGTCACACAGAGATGGACACAACTGAATCGACCTCACAGCACAGCACAGGCCTATATGCATAGAAACACTCCAGAAGACCGTGCAGCCATTGTTAACGGGTTCTCTCTCAGATTATTCACGATGTTAACTTTTCTCTGCTTATTCGAATTTTCTGATTCATCTGAACATTTATTACTACTGTAAGTATTTTTTAAATAAGGAAAGAAAGTGAAATAGCAACTACCAACACCAGAGATGGGAACTCTTAGTATTTGAATGTGTGTCTTTCCAGGCTTCTAAAAACTACAAGTGTACTTTTCATTAAAAAAAGAAAACAAGATTTATTTATTTACTTATTAAAAAAAAATTATGGTCACACCTTGTGGCATGTGGAATCTTAGTTCCCCGATGATGAAATCCACATTGGCTGCTTTGGAAGGTGACGTTTGAACCACTGGGCGGCTGGGGAAGTCCCAGGTGTACCTTTCTTTTAAAAATATATCTAATGCCTTCAAGCTGTTGACAGCCTACTTTCCCTTTAGATATTTGGTTTGAAAATTTTCAAATCTACGGAAAAGCTGAAGAAGAAGAGAATATTCCAGTGAACATTCAGAGATGCCTCATTTGTATTCACCAATTGTTAACATTTTAACCCATGGATTTCTGTATAGATGACAGATAATTAGATAGAGAGAAAGAGATATTAGATACATGGATAATAGATAAACAATGTACACACACACGATGCTGAATCATTTGAAAGTAAATTACCAACATCATGATTTTTTCACCCTTAAATAAATAAGCACAAGGACTTTCTCTGTCGTAACTACAAGACCATTATCACTCCCAAGATGGTTACCATTGGTATGATATAATATGCAGTCCATATTCAAATCTCCTCAATTGTCCCAATAATGTCTTTTATAGCTGATTTTCCTCTCATCCAAGATTCAATCAATAATCATACGGAGTCCTTAATTGTCATGATAACCTACTTCTTTAAACTTAAATGAGCATGAACAACTTTTCATGTTAAAAGAAAAAAAAGCTCATATGATTTAAACACTCACTGAGGAATGAGGCTCTCTGGTTCCTAGCACTTCACTGATAGAGTACTAACATTTGTTTTCCAGTTTGAAAGGCAAAAAGTACAATCTCTTAGTCTGTCTGCATTTTACCAGTATTGGGGTTGACCTTTTTTATGCTTAATAACAAATTGCATTTTGTTGTTGTTTACCCTAGCATACGGGCTTTCCTGGCGGCTCAGTGGATGGTAAAGAATCTGCCTGCCAATGAAAGAGATACAAGTTTGATTCCTGGGTTGGAAAGATCCCCTGGAGAAGGAAATGGCAACTTGCTCCAGTATTCTTGCCTGGAAAATCCCAAGGACAGAGGAGCCTGGCAGGCTACGCTCCATGGGGTCACAAAAGTTGGACACAACTCAGTGACTAAACAGCAACACACTCTTGCACATACTTACTTCACTCACTTTTCTTTGGCGTATTTACCTTTTCCTCAATGGTGTGTAAACTTAGAGGACATTAGCCCTTTACATAGCATGTTTACAGTTTTTTCTCATTGTTTCTTTTCCAATTTTATCATTTACTTAATGTACAGAATTTTAACACTTAGGTCTACAACTCAGTCTTTACTTTTGTGGTTCTTACCCTTAGTGTGATGCATAGGAAATCCTTCCTCACCCCAGTTATGCAAAAGTCAATTTCTCTTGTGGTACAGTTCTATCATATAATAGTATTTTATTACATTTAAGCTTTGCATTCATCTTCCATTTGTAAAAATTTTATCTTTTCCAAATGGCTTGCTAATTGTACCAATTCCATGTATAAAACAATAGGATGGAAGATTTTTTAACATATGACACCTAAATTATGGGATAGCCATATAATAGAATAATAGTAGCCATTAAAAAGAAAAAAGCAGACCTATATTCTGTGACCTGAGACCCTGGTGACTCAGATGGTAAAGAATTTGCCTACAATGCAGGAGAACGGTGTTCAATCCCTGGCTTGGAAAGATCCCCCTGGAGAAGGGAATGGCAACCCACTTCAGTATTCTTCTCTGGAGAATCCCATGGACAGAGAAGCCTGGCAGGCTATAGTTCATCGGGTTGCAAAGAGTCGGACACGACTGAGCAACTGACACTCTCACTTCATATGCAGTGAAGTGAGAAGGTGACTATGATATACTGTTAATAAGAAGTCAAGTTGCAGGACTTCCCTGGTGGCCAGTGGTTAAGAATCCTCATGCCAATGTGGAGAACACAGGTTCAATCCCTGGTCCAGGAAGATTCCAGGACATGCTGCAGGGCCAGTAAGCCCATGTGCCACAACTACCAACGCCCTGGGACCCTAGACCCCAGGCCCCCCAACAAGAGAAGCCACCGCAATGAGAAGCCCATGCTCTGCAACTAGAGAGAGCCCACACCCAGCAATGGAGACCCAAGGTGGCCAAAAATAAATAAAGAAAGTAAAATAAATGTTTAAAAGTCAGATTGCAGAGCAGTCCATAGACACGTAGCACGTGACCCCCAAACCAAAGGTCCTACTCGTACATGTGTGTGTACACACATGCACACACCCCACCACACTCTGTGGCCCTGCCTGGTCTGCTCTGCTGGCTGCTCCACCCCTTTTTAGATTCCCAAATGCCAGATGTCCCAGGACTTGATCTTTGACCTACTGTCTTCTTTATCACAATCTCATCAGGGCCCAGGGTTTTCAATATGTGTCCTTGACTTCCAAATTTATATTTCTTACTTTGTCTCTACCCTGAGTTCTAGATTCTTATATCCATGGCTGAGTAAGTATTTGGATGTTGTACAGTTATGAATGCTTTAGCTTATAGATGATGGAATACTCAAGTAACAGAGGCTTAAGCATGATAGATATTTAACTGTATCACATAACAAAGTATTTAGAAGCAGATAGTCCAGGCCTTGTGCTGTGGCTCAGTGGTATTTTGGTTTGTTTTTTTAATGTAGTTTCTTTCATGCTGTTTCACTAACTTAGCCAGCTACCTCACAGTCAAAAGATGGCTGCCATAGTGCCATACATTGTGTTCATGTCCATGGGAGAAAGTGATGGAACTAGCCACATCTATCTTTTTTTTTAATCAACAAAGCAAAAGCATTCCCAGATTTTCCACCATCCTCCAGCAAATTTTCCCTTTACAACTGTCTCATTGGGCAGGACTTAGTCATATAAAACAAGTATCTCTCCTTTCTGGCCTCTGTTCTGTGGGTGGAAAAGCAGAAAAGGAGGCTGGGGATAGGTGTTTTGGTAGCCAATTAATAATGCCTTTGAAATCTGTCATCCCAAGCACATTGTTTTCAAAGCAGAAATTAACTTTTCCCTCCCCAGTAAGCCCCACGTTAGTAAACATCAGCTTGCCCTTGCCAGATGCTTGTCCAAATGTGCAGGCATTGGCCAGGACTTCTTATCACCTGTCCACTCCAAAAACACCTCCCAGAGCTGACCATGTTTCACTCCCTCCAGCACAGCACCCAGATCCAGGGGCTGGAGGCCTCTGATAGCAGGCTGCCTTCCCTGCTTTCTCTGCTGCTCCTCTTCTTTAATGTCCACCAGGAAGCCAGAGCACTGTAGCTCAGTCACGCCCAACCCTTTGCAACCCCATAGACTGCAGCATGCCAGGCCTCCCTGTCCATCACCAACTGAGATTCCTCAGACTCATGTCCATTGAGTCGGTGATGCCATCCAACCATCTCATCCTCTGTTGTCCCCTTCTCCTCCCACCTTCAGTCTTTTCCAATGAGTCAGTTCTTCACATCAGGTGGCCAAAGTATTGGAGTTTCAGCTTCAGCATCAGTCCTTCCAATGAATATTCAGGACTGATTTCCTCTAAGATTGACTGGTTGGATCTCCTTGCAGTCCAAGGGACTCTCAAGAGTCTTCTCCAGCACCACAGTTCAAAAGCATCAGTTCTTCAGTGCTCAGCTTTCTTCATAGTCCAATTCTCACATCTGCACATGACTACTGGAAAAACCATAGCTTTGACAAGACAGACCTTTGTTGGCAAAGTAATGTCTCTGCTTTTTAATATGCTGTCTAGGTTGATCATAGCTTTTCTTCCAAGGAGAAAGTGTCTTTTAATCTCATGGCTGCAGTCACCATCTGCAGTGATTTTGGAGGCTAGAAATTAAAGTCTGTCACTGTTTCCATTGTATCCCAGTCTATTTGCCATGGAGTGATGGGACCAGATGCCATGATCTTAGTTCTCTGAATATTGACTTTTAAGCCAACTCTTTCACTCTCCTCTTTGCATAGAATAAGTGCTTATAAATGTATTGAGTAAATCCGTTTGACCTCTCCACATTGCTTAGGAAATTCATTCACTGCCTGGAGCTCGCCACATGTAGTTGCCCAGTTGGGCAGTGAGATGGGCCCCCAGTGCCTGACGTCTTAACGGCTGGAGGAGGAATGAATACACTCCATTTTCCCTTTATTTATGTAGCTCACTCATTCCCACTTTTAGCTGTTCACTGGAATTACTAGGAGATTTTAGAGAATACGAACCCTGATCTCATCCCTGAAGATTCCAACTTCATGGTTGGTGGTGGGCCCCGGGCACCACCCACAGTCCCCAACTAGTATAGGATGGCAGCGAGAACCAGGGTGGGGTGGGGAAGCCTTCATGGACACACTGGGTTGGGTAGATTTCAGATGGTGCCAGAAACAGAAAGCCCCAAATCAGCAGTGGTGGTTCCAACAAGACAGAAAGTTTAGAGTCAAGTTCCATCAGGGATCAAGTAAAATTCTCGAGCCCTGCCAAGGAGGGCGGAGTCCTTGGGGACACAGACTCCAGTGAGCTCTGCACTCGACTCTCAGCAGGGTGACCCTCCTTCTTATGGCCCCAGGCAGCGGCTGTGAGCCGGGCTGCACACTGGAGAAGAGACCCAGAGGCGGGAAGGGCACTTTCCCAGAAAGCTTCCAGCTCGGTCTGTCCAGAACCCCGTCACGTGGCCATGTCCCATAGCAAGTGAGGCGGGGGTGTCGTCTCCACTCTGGTTGGCATTGTCCCAGCAGAACGTGTATTATTACTAGGGGCGGTTATAGTCTTGCTCACAGAGATGTCCTTCCGGACAGCCACAATCCAGCGCCCAAGGTCCAGAGCAGAATGTGGGTTGGCCCATCAGTCCATTCAGTGAAAGGTCCATTCAGAACATGGGTTGGCCCATTCATTCAGTGACACACGGAGCCCTCGTGGGGCACCTAGAAAGAAAACCCTAGACCTTCCCTTGCTCCCCGCTGCCTCCCCCCATCTCCCATGCACTGACCTTCCTTCTCTGCACACCAGCTGTGCCTGCACATGAAGTCCTCCTCACGGACCCCAAGCTCTGCTGAAAGCACCCACCGAGCCCCTCCTCCCCTGACTCTCCCACTCAGCAGCCCCAGGCATCGGGTCCTCGGCCTCCTGATGGGGTCTCCTTGCTCTCAAGAATTTATTCCCTGAGGAGCCCCATGGAGCTGGCTCCTGAGATGTGGCCTTGGCTGACACTCTCAGAGCATCTGGGCCTGTGTAGACCGCAGGTCTGCCTTGGTCCCCCAGAGCTGACACAGTCATGTAGGAGCCCTGATGTCAGGCCCGGACCCCACAGGAACAGTGGCAAACCAGCTCAGCCCTGAGGCTGGGGCCTCTGCCACCACCCCAGGCACCTAGTCAGCTCAGTTCAGTTCAGTTCAGTTGCTCAGTCGTGTCCGACTCTTCGCAACCCCATGGACTGCAGCATGCCAGGCTTCCCTGTCCATCACCAACTCCTGGTGTTTACCCAGACTCATGTCCACTGAGTCAGTGACGCCATCCAACCATCTCATCCTCTGTCGTCCCTTTCTCCTCCTGCCTTCAATCTTTCCCAGCATCAGGGTCTTTTCCAATGAGTCAGTTCTTCACTGAGTCCAAACAAAAACCACCGAGAGGCACTGTCTGGGTGGGGTGGGGGTGAAAACGGGAGTGCCCAGCCAGTCTGCACCTGGTCTCCTGGTGAGACCTCAGGAGAGAGCAGCCTGGAGGGGGCACAGATGGGCACTCGAGTCCAGAAGACAGCTGTGCCAGCCACACAAACCCCACAAACGATAAATACTGGAAAGGGTGTGGAGAAAAGGGAACCCTCTTGTACTCTTGGTGGGAATGTAAATTGATACAGCCACTATGCAAAATAGCCTGAAGTTTCCTTGAAGTGAAGTGAAGTGAAAGTTCCTCAGTCGTGTCCGAATCTTCGCGGCCCCATGGACTATAGTCCATGTAATTCTCCAGGCCAGAACACCAAAGTGGGTAGCCTTTCCCTGCTCCAGGGGATCTTCCCAACCCAGGGATCGAACCCAGGTCTCCTGCATTGCAGGCAGATTCTTTACCAGCTGAGCCACAGGGGAAGCCCTGGAGGTTCCTTAAGAAACTGAAAATAAGGACTTCGCTGGTGGCTCAGAGGTTAAGAATCCACCTTTCAACTCAGGGGATGTAGTTTCGACCCCTGGTCGGGAAGATCCCACGTGCTTTGGGGCAGCTAAGTTTGAGTGCTACAGCTAGAGAGACTGTGGGCAACAAAAGACCCCGCATGATGCAGCTAAGACCCGGCGCAGCCAAACAGATAAACACTTAAAAAGAGAGACCTGAAAGCAGGGCTACTGCATGAGCCAGCAATGCCCCTACTGGGCGTGTACCCAGAGGAAACCACAGTTCAAAAGACACAGGCACACCAGCGCCCGCTGCAGCGCTGTTTACAGCAGCCGGGGCATGGCAGAGCCACAAGGCGGCGGCGTAGAAGGACGCGTGCTCACCTTCTCCTGCGAGAACTCCAAAATCACAACTCGCTGCTGAACAGCCAGCGACAGGAGAATGTCGGATCCCTCCCAAAGAAGACACCCTACATCCAAGGGCAAAGGAGAAGCCCCAGCATGATGGCAGGAGGGGCGAAATGCATTTAGGATCAAACCCCATACCCGCCAGAGATACTCAGAGGGCTCAAACAAAACCGTGGGCACACCAGGAGACCCACAGAGACTGAGCCAGACCTGACTGAGTGTTTGAGTGTCTCCTGCGGAGGTACGGGTCAGCAGGGGACTGCCGCAGAGGAAGAGGCTCTGGGTGCAGCAAACCTGGATATGAATAAGCCCTCTTGGAGGAGGTCACCATTAACCCCCCACAGAGCTGCCAGAACTTGCACAGGACTGGGCAAACGGACTCTGGGAGGGCTCAAACAGAACCTCGTGCGCCAGGACCCAGGAGAAAGGAGCAGAGACCCCACAAGAGACTGACCCAGGCTTGCCTGGGAGTGTCTAGGGGTCTCTAGTGGAGGTGGGGTTGGTGGCGGCCTGGTGCAGGGTCAGGGGCACTGACAGACCATGGCAGGCCATGCATAAGACCTTTTGAAGGAGGTCGCCATTATCTTCATCACCTCCACCATAGTTTGGTCTCAGATCAAACAACAGGGAGGAAACACAGCCCCGCCCATCGACAGAAAAGTGGATTAAAGATTTACTGAGCATGATCCTGCCCATCAGAACAAGACCCAGTTTCCCCACAGTCAGTCTCTCCCATCAGGAAGCTTCCATAAGCCTCTTATCATTATCCCTCAGAAGGAAGACAGAATGAAAACCACCATCACAGAAAACTAATCAAGCTGATCACATGGACCACAGCCTTGTCTAACTCAGTGAAACTAAGCCATGCCATGTGGGGCCACCCAAGACGGACGGGTCATGATGGAGAGGTCTGACAAAACGTGGTCCACTGGAGAAGGGAATGGCAAACCACTTCAGTATTCTTGCCTTGAGAACCCAATGAACAGTATGAAAAGGCAAAAAGATTATGACACTGAAAGATGAACTCCCCAGGTCGGTAGGTGCCCAAAATGCTATTGGAGATCAGTGGAGAAATAACTCCAGAAAGAATGAAGAGACGGAACCAAAGCAAAAACAATGCCCAGTTGTGGATGTGACTGGTGATGGAAGTAAAGTCCGATGATGTAAAGAACAATATTGCATAGGAACCTGGAATGTTAGGTCCATGAATCAAGGCAAATTGGAAGTGGTCAAACAGATCGCAAGAGCGAACATCAACATTTTAAGTATCAGTGAACTAAAATGGACTGGGATGGACAAATTTAACTCAGATGACTATTATATCTACGACTGTGGGCAAGAATTTCTTAGAAGAAATGGAGTAGCCCTCATAATAAACAAAAGAGTCCGAAATGCAGTACTTGGATGCAATCTCAAAAACAACAGAATGATCTCTGTTCGTTTCCAAGGCAAACCATTCACTATCACAGTGATCCAAGTCTATGCCTGAAGCAATAATGCTGAAGAACCTGAAGTTGAGCAGTTCTATGAAGACCTACAGTACCTTCTAGAACCAATACCCCCAAAAGATGTCCTTTTCATTATAGGGGAGTAGAATGCAAAAGTAGGAAGTCAAGAGACACCCAGA
This sequence comes from Capra hircus, assembly GCF_001704415.2. Lineage (NCBI taxonomy): Eukaryota > Metazoa > Chordata > Mammalia > Artiodactyla > Bovidae > Capra > Capra hircus. Next base: position 5,136,306 of record NC_030810.1, on the reverse strand, counting down.
GTAACAGGCAAATTTGGCCTTAGAGTACAGAACGAAGCAGGGCAAAGGCTAATAGAGTTTTGCCAAGAGAACACACTGGTCATAGCAAACAACTTCTTCCAGCAACACAATAAACGACCCTACACATGGACATCACCAGATGGCCAACACTGAAATAAGATTGATTATGTTCTTTGCAGCTGAAGATGGAAAAGCTTTATACAGTCCGCAAAAAAAAGACCAGGAGCTGACTGTGGCTCAGATGATGAACTCTTTATTGCCAAATTCAGACTTAAACTGAAGAAAGTAGGGAAAACCACAAGACCATATTCAGGTAAGACCTATAATTATAGGTCAAATCCCTTACAATTATACGGTGGAAGTGACAAATAGATTCAAGGGATTAGATCTGATAGACAGAGTGCCTGAAGAACTATAGACTGAGGTTCATGACATTGTACAGGAGGCAAGGATCAAGACCATCCCCAAGAAAAAGAAATGCAAAAAGCCAAAATGGTTGTCTGAGGAGGCATTACAAATAACTGAGAAAAAAAGAGAAGCAAAAGGCAAAGGAGAAAATGAAAGATATACCCATTTGAATGCAGAGTTCTAAAGAATAGCAAGGAGAGATAAGAAAGCCTTCCTCGGTGATCAGTGCAAAGAAATAGAGGGAAACAATAAAATGGGAAAGACTAGAGATCTCTTCAAGAAAATTAAAGATACCAAGGGAACATTTCATGCAAAGATGGGCACAAAAAAAGGACAGAAATGATATGGACCTAACAAGCAGAAGTCATTAAGAAGAGGCGGCAAGAATACACAGAACTATGCAAAAAAGATCTTCATGACCCAGATAACCATGATGGTGTGATCACCCACCTAGCTAGAGCCAGACATCCTGGAATGCAAAGTCAAGTGGACCTTAGGAAGCATCAATATGAACAAAGCTAGTGGAGGTGATGGAATTCCAGTTGACCTATTTCAAATCCTGAAAGATGATGCTGTGAAAGTGCTGCACTCAATATGCCAGCAAATTTAGAAAACTCAGCAGTGGCCACAGGACTGGAAAAGGTCAGTTTTCATTCCAATCCCAAAGAAAGGCAATGCCAAAGAATGCTCAAATTACCGCACAATTGCACTCATCTCACATGCTAGTAAAGTAATGCTCAAAATTCTCCATACCAGGCTTCAATAGTATATAAACTGTGAACTTTCAGATGTTCAAGCTGGATTTAGAAAAGGCAGAGGAACCAGAGATCAAATTGCCAACATCTTCTGGATCATGGAAAAAGCAAGAGAGTTCCAGAAAACCATCTACTCCTGCTTTATTGACTATGCCAAAGCCTTTGATTGTGTGGATCACAACAAACTGTGGAAAATTCTGAAAGAGATGGGAATACCAGACCACCTGACCTGCCTCTTGGGAAATCTGCATACAAGTCAAGAAGCAACAGTTAGAACTGGACAGGGAACAAGACTGGCTGCAAATCGGGAAAGGAGTATATCAAGGCTGTATATTGTCACCTTGCTTGTTTAACTTGTACACAGAGTACATCATGTGAAATGGCAGGCTGGATGAAGCACAAGCTGGCATCAAGATTGCTGGAAGAAACATTAATAACCTCAGATATGCAGATGACACCACCCTTATGGTAAAAACCGAAGAACTAAAGAACTTTTTGATGAAAGTGAAAGAGGAGAGTGAAAAAGTTGGCTTACAATTCAACATTCAGAAAACGAAGATCATGGCATCAGGTCCCATCAGTTCATGGCATATAGATGGGGAAACAATGGATACAGTTATTTTTGTTTGCTCTCCAAAATCTCTGCAGATGGTGACTGCAGCCATGAAATTAAAAGAGGCTTGCTCCTTGGAAGAAAAACCATGACAAACCTAGATGGCATGTTAAAAAGCAAACACATTACTTTGCCAACAAAGGTCCGTCTAGTCAAGGGTATGGTTTTTCCAGTAGTCATGTATGGATGTGAGAGTTGGACCATAAAGAAGTTTGGAGTGCCAAAAATTTGATGCTTTTGAACTGCGGTGTTGGAGAAGACTCTTGAGAGTCCCTTGAATTGCAAGGAGATCCAACCAGTTCATCCTAAAGAAAATCAGTCCTGAATATTCATTGGAAGGACCGATGCTGAAGCTGAAACTCCAATACTTTGGCCTCCTGATGTGAAGAACTGAGTCCTTGGAAAAGACCCTGATGCTGGGAAAGACTGAAGGCAGGAGGAGAAGGGGATGACAGAGGATGGATAGTTGGATGGCCTCACTGACTTGATGGACATGAGTTTGAGCAAGCTCCAGGAGTTGGTGATAGGAAGCCTGGTGTGCTGTGGTCCATGGGGTCACAAAGAGTTGGACATGACTGAGTGACCGAACTGAACTGAGGCTTTTTGATGATGGCCATTCTGACTGGAGTGAGGTAATACTTCATTGTAGTTTTGATTTGCGTTTCTCTAACCATTAGTGATGTTAAGGGTGTTTTCATATGCCTGTTGGCCATCCGTATGTCTTCTTTGAAGCGTGTCTCTTTGGGTCTTCTGCCCATTTTGTATTAGACTGATTGGGTTTTTATATACTGAGCTACATGAGCTGTCTGTATTTTTGGAAATTACTTCTATTGTTGGTTACTTCATTTGCAAGTGTTTTCTCCTGTTCTGTAGGTTGTCTTTTCATTCTGGAACCATGGTGGCTGTTCAACTGCCATTTATTGAATGGATGTACTTCCACAAGCCACGAATGAGTATCCACCTCCCTACACCATATCAGTGTCTGGCTTTACAAATTGTTTTGTATTCTAAATTCTTAGGGGCTTCCCAGGTGGCGCTAGAGGAATAATATAAATTCTTAGGTTATTTTTACATTATAAACTTTGCTGATTTGAAGAATTACCTTTCTACTTCACTTTGGCTTTTAACTGTTATCTCTTTGGACAGTTTTATATATCTATTTGCCATTAAAGGAAAAGTACACACTCTGTTATTCTAACCCCTTCAGTGTCCTCCTGTATCAGTTGAAATAAAATCCAGGTCCTTCACAGAGCCTCTGAAGCTCCCACGGGCGAGTGTCTGGCTACTTGTGTGGCCCCACGCTCCCATTGCCCTCCTCCTTGCCAGTTTGCTCCGGAGGCATCAGCCCCATTGCAGCCCCTCTGCCTGGGATGCTCTGCCCCAGACCCGTGCCCTTCTTGTTCCTTTGCTTCTTTCTGGGAGGTACCCAACTGCCGCCTTATCAGCAAGCTGGTCCCTGACCCTCCATCTAAAATAGCCCCTCCCACTCCCCATCTCCTTACTCTGCCTGTACTGCTTCCTGTCCCATGCCTGTTGTCATGACACCTGGCATTAGGTCACATTCATTTATTGGTGTGGTTCATGTCAGTCTCACCCCACAGAAGGCAAGTTCCTTCTCAAGACCAAAAGAGGGACTTGTAAGGAACATGCGCTCTACAAACGTTTGTGGAATCAATCAGTTTGCTTTTTCCTTTCCACGAATTGTCCTTCTGTGCTCTTCCCCAGTTTCCTTTCCCTTATATTCTAGTTCTTTACATGGAAACGTGTTAATCCATCTTGTCATGTTTCTGACAAGTGTTTTTCCCAGTTGTTCCTTATACTTTTAATTGTTTTATGATCTTTTTAATGAACAAGAGCTCCAGTGTTTTTATGTAGATGGCTTTGCTCTTCTTTCCTGGTGTCCTCCCCACTCGGCAGATAATTATTTACCTAATCCTCTTTTCTAGGTCTTGGAGGTTTCCTTTTTTGCATTGAACTCTTTAATCCATCTGTAATTGACCTGCGGTAAAGGTGGGAGGTGAAGATGTCTCTTCCCCTAATTGGCCAGTTTTTCCAAATACCACGATGCAGCTAATCTTCCTTTTCCACAAACTTGTGAAGCTTTCCTTATCATAGATCACATTTTCATATATTCTAGAGTCTAATTCTGAGTAATCTGTCAGCTACATCTTATCATCTTACGAGCACTAACCCTGAACCCAGCTTGTCTGGGTGTAAATCCTGGATCTACCAGTTGCTAGCTGTGTGACCTAAGCACAGTACTTAACCTCTCTGTGCCCTGGTTTTTTTGATAGGCAAAATGTGGATGACAATAATACAAAATTGCCACTTGCAGATAAAAAAACTCTAGCAAGCACCAGCAGTTTTCTATGGTTAAATGCAACACATAACTCAGAGAGCTGTTGTAAAGATTCAATTAATTGATAAATGTAAGGGCTCAGAAGAGGGTCCATCCTTCACAGCCATTAGATGTGTGCTTTTATCAATGTGCCCTCCTCATTACGCTTCTCTTTAAAAATTCCCCTGCTACAGAGGACCTCCATAGACATTTCTCCAAAGAGGACACACGTGTGCCAAAAGGCACATGAAACGATGCTCAACATTGCTAATTATGAGAGAAATGCAAATCAAAACTACAATGAGGTATCACCTCGCTCTGGTCAGAATGGCTTAACAGTATGGAGGCTCTTTTAAAAGCTAAAAGTAGAGCTGCCATATGATCCGGCAATCCCACTCCTGGGCATACATCCGGAGAAGAGGAAAACTCTAATTTGAAAAGACACATGTATCACAATGTTCATTGCAGCACTATTTACAATAGCCAAGACACAGAAGCGACCTAAACACCTATTGACAAATGAATGCATAGAGAAGATGTGCTGTGTATATACACACATGCACTTGTATGTACATACATATATACATATACATGCACACATATGTATATAAATGTGTATATGTATATAAGTGTATGTGTATATATGTATATAAACGTATGTGTATATATGTATATAAATATATGTGTATATATACACACACATATATACATGCATATATATATACACACATATATATTGGAGAAGGGAATGGCAACCCACTCCAGTATTCCTGCCTGGAGAATTCCATGGACAGAGAAGGCTGGTGGGCTCCAGTCCATGGGGTTGCAAATAGTCAAACACAACTTAGTGACCAAACAACAATGCACAATGGACTATTCAGTTCAGTTCAGTCGCTCAGTTGTGTCTGACTCTTTGCGACCCCATGAATCACAGCACACCAGGCCTCCCTGTCCATTACCAACTCCTGGAGTTCACTCAGACTCACGTCCATGGCTGGTGATGCCATCCAGCCATCTCATCCTCTGACGTCCCCTTCTCCTCCTGCCCACAATCCCTCCCAACATCAGGGTCTTTTTCAATGAGTCAATTCTTCACATGAGGTGGCCAAAGTACTGGAGTTTCAGCTTTAGCATCAGTCCCTCCAATGAATACCCAGGACTGATCTCCTTTAGGATGGACTGATTGGATCTCCTTGCAGTCAAAGGGACTCTCAAGAGTCTTCTCCAACACCACAGTTCAAAAGCATCAATTCTTCGGTGCTCAGCTTTCTTCACAGTCCAACTCTCACATCCATACATGACCACTGGAAAAACCATAGTCTTGACTAGACGGACCTTTGTTGGCAAAGTAATGTCTCTGTTTTTGAATATGCTATCTAGGTTGGTCATAACTTTTCTTCCAAGGAGTAAGCGTCTTTTAATTTCATGGCTGCAATCACCATCTGCAGTGATTTTGGAGCCCCAAAAAATAAAGTCTGAGACTGTTTCCACTGTTTCCCCATCTATTTCCCACAAAGTGATGGGACCAGATGCCATGATCTTCGTTTTCTGAATGTTGAGCTTTAAGCCAACTTTTTCACTCTCCTCTTTCACTTTCATCAAGAGGCTTTTAAAGAAAGCCTTTGAAAAAATTCAATATCCATTTATGATAAAAACTCTCCAGAAAAAAGGAATGGAAGGAACATACCTCAACATAATAAAAGCTATATATGACAAACCCACAGCAAACATTATCCTCAATAGTGAAAAATTGAAAGCATTTCCCCTAAAGTCAGGAACAAGACAAGGGTGCCCACTTTCACCACTACTATTCAACATAGTTCTGGAAGTTTTGGTCACAGCAATTGGAGCAGAAAAAGAAATAAAAGGAATCCAAATTGGAAAAGAAGAAGTAAAACTCTCACTGTTTGCAGATGACATGATCCTCTACATAGAAAACCCTAAAGACGCCACCAGAAAACTACTAGAGCTAATCAATGAATATAGTAAAGTTGCAGGATATAAAATCAACACACAGAAATCCCTTGCGTTCCTATACACTAATGAGAAAGTAGAAAAAGAAATGAAGGAAACAATTCCATTCACCATTGCAATGAAAAGAATAAAATACTTAAGAATATGTCTACCTAAAGAAACTAAAGATCTGTACATAGAAAACAATAAAACATTGGTGAAAGAAATCAAAGAGGACACTAATAGATGGATAAATATACCATGTTCATGGATTGGAAGAATCAATATAGTGAAAATGAGTATACTACCCAAAGCAATCTACAGATTCAATGCAATCCCTATCAAGCTACTAGCAGTATTTTTCACAGAGCTAGAACAAATAATTTCACAATTTGTATGGAAATACAAAAAACCTTGAATAGCCAAAGCAATCTTGAGAAAAAAGAATCTAAATGGAGGAATCAACCTGCCTGACTTCAGGCTCTACTACAAAGCCACAGTCATTAAGACAGTATGGTACTGGCACAAAGACAGAAATATAGATCCATGGAACAAAATAGAAAGCCCAGAGATAAATCCATGCACCTATGGACACCTTTTCTTTGACAAAGGAGGCAAGAATATACAATGGATTAAAGACAATCTGTTTAACAAGTGGTGCTGGGAAAACTGGTCAACCACTTATAAAAGAATGAAACTAGAACACTTTCTAATACCATACACAAAAATAAACTCAAAATGGATTAAAGATCTAAACGTAAGACCAGAAACTATAAAATTCCTAAAGGAGGACATAGGCAAAACACTCTCTGACATAAATCACAGCAGGATCTTCTATGACCCACCTCCAAGAATACTGCAAAAATAAACAAATAAAAGCAAAAATAAACAAATGGGATCTAATTAAAATTAAAATCTTCTACACAACAAAGGAAACTACAAGCAAGGTGAAAAGACAGCCTTCGGAATGAGAGAAAATAATAGCAAATGAAGCAACTGACAAACAACTAATCTCAAAAATATACAAGCAACTCCTGCAGCTCAATTCCAGAAAAATAAACAACCCAATCAAAAAATGGGCCAAAGAACTAAATAGATGTTTCTTCAAAGAAGACATACAGATGGCTAACAAACACATGAAAAGATGCTCAAATCACTCATTATCAGAGAAATGCAAATCAAAACAACAATGAGGTACCATTTCACACCAGTCAGAATGGCTGTGATCCAAAAGTCTACAAGCAATAAATGCTGGAGAGGGTGTGGAGAAAAGGGAACCCTCTTACACTGTTGGTGGGAATGCAAACTAGTACAACCACTATGGAGAACAGTGTGGAGATTCCTTAAAAAACTGGAAACAGAACTGCCTTATGACCCAGCAATCCCACTGCTGGGCATACACACCGAGGAAACCAGAATTAAAAGGGACACATGTACCTCAATGTTCATTGCAGCACTGTTTATAATAGCCAGGACATGGAAGCAACCTAGATGTCCCATCAGCAGATGAATGGATAAGAAAGCTGTGGTACATATACACAATGGAGTATTACTCAGCCATTGAAAAGAATACATTTGAATCAGTTCTAATGAGGTGGATGAAACTGGAGCCTATTATACAGAGTGAAGTAAGCCAGAAAGAAAAACACCAATACGGTATACTAACACATATATATGGAATTTATAAAGATGGTAACGATAACCCTGTATGCAAGACAGCAAAAGAGACACAGATGTATAGAACAGTCTTTTGGACTCTGTGGGAGAGGGAGAGGGTGGGATGATTTGGGAGAATGGCACTGAAACATGTATAATATCACATAAGAAACAAATCGCCAGTCTAGGCTCAATGCAGGATAGAGGATGCTTGGGGCTGGTGCACTGGGTTGACCCAGAGAGATGGCATGGGGAGGGAGGTGGGAAGGGGGTTCAGGATTGGGAGCACGTGTACACCCATGGTGGATTCATGTTGATGTATGGCAAAACCAAAGTAAAACAAAAATAAATAAATAAAATTCACATATTAAAAAAAAAGAGGCCTTTTAGTTCCCCTTCACTTTCTGCCATAAGGGTGGTGTCATCTGCATATCTGAGGTTATTGATATTTCTCCTGGCAATCTTGATTCCAGCTTGTGCTTCTTCCAGCCCAGCATTTCTCATGGTGTACTCTGCATATAAGTTAAATAAGCAGCGTGACAACATACAGCCTTGACGTACTCCTTTTCCTATTTGGAACCAGTCTGTTGTTCCATGTCCAGTTCTAACTGTTGCTTCCTGATAGGCATATAGGTTTCTCAAGAGGCAGGTCAGGTGGTCTGGTATTCCCATCTCTTTCAGAATTTTCCACAGTTTATTGTGATCCACACAGTCAAAGGCTTTGGCATAGTCAATAAAGCAGAAATAGATGTTTTTCTGGAACTCTCTTGTTTTTTCGATGATCTAGCAGATGTTGGCAATTTGATCTGTGGTTCCTCTGCCTTTTCTAAAACCAGCTTGAACATCTGAAAGTTCACAGTTCACGTATTGCTAAAGCCTGGCTTGCAAAATTTTGAGCATTACTTTACTAGCGTGTGAGATGAGTGTAATTGTGCAGTAGTTTGAGCATTCTTTGGCATTGCCTTTCTTTGGGATTGGAATGAAAACTGACCTTTTCCAGTCCTGTGGCCACTGCTGAATTTTCCAAATTTGCTTCCAAATTTTAAAGGGTAGGATCTGCTAAAATCCATATATGACACTGTTGTTTTTCTAAGCTAACCTGATTCTAAATTCTATCTAACTAATCTGCTATGTCTTCATTTCTTCTCACTTTCTATACATACACTAAATGCCGTAGCAACTTTACCTTTAAAAATGCAGCTAATACTGCATTAATAAACATTCAGGCAATAAGTTCTGACAAAGTTGCAGTTTATTTCTATATTTCAATAAATAAATAAAATGACCAAAAGTAACTCCCTAGCCACATCCATCTGTGTATCCATCTTCCAGAGGTACTCTAGAATCATTTGATAAGTTTTCAGATCATCCTTCTGGGATTCTGATTGGGATTGCCTTGATGTCAGCAGTTAATCTGGAAGGCATGGACATCTTTAGCATCCCTGTCCTCTCCCCAGCCACACGCTGGCCTCCCATGGACTCCAGTCCCCTCTGACATCTCTCAGCAGAGTTATAAGGAGAGGGAGGAGCTGAAACTCTCCCCATCTGGGCTGGAGGGTCTGACCCGGGGGCTGGAGGGGACATTAGCTCATCTTACTAAATCATCATTTCAAGACCAAGACGGTCCAGCCAAGAAGAGACAGTGTCGATGAGAACAGTGCTGGAGGATCACTGAATCCCTTCAGCTGAAGCCGTGGCAGCACTGAGGTGCTGGCAGACGGTGGGCTCCAAGGACTGAAAGATAAGGAAATTGTAGTCTCTGGTCTCACCAAGGGCTTCACTAAATATCTCCAATTTCATCTGCAAACCCCTCCATTTCTTTGGTGACTGGGTAGTATCAGGGGAAAAGAATGATTATTAATAATTATTGTTATCATTCATTCATTCATTTTGAGGAAGCATTGGAAAATCCCAAGAGGGGAGTAAGGTCGGCAGAGACCCCTCAAGAGCTCTGGGCTGCCAGAGTGGACCCCCGTGAAGGTCTTGTGCCCCCAAGATACCTAGAGCCCAAGGGATGGGACCCGGCACCACGGAAGTGCCAGGCAACCTCTGCAGCAGGAAGGTGAATTGGGAAGAGAAAACTCCCATGCGTGGAACTGCCCACGTTCACTGTCAGTGCTCAGCCCGGGTGCCTGGAGCACTGAGATCCCGTGTGGCTGTCCCCACCTGCGCTCAGCTGTAACTGCTGCATGCAAGTGACCAGCATCACTCTCACAGCTGCAGAAGCAGACCCTGGAGCCCAGGGCACCCGAGCAGTGGAGGAACCAGGTGAGCCCTCAGGGCACTGAGCTGTAGGCAGTTGGTGATGCAAGCAGCTCTGGGGGCTGGAAGCAGCTCCACTGCAGGCCCTGGTCAATGTCTGCTCATGGGGCAGCCTCCACCCAGGTTCCTCTGCCCCGTGTGCCTTTCTTGCCCACACCAGCTGGGGACGAGGGTCTTGCCAGGGCACACTGGTCTCCCACACTGAAACAAGCTGTCTTCCCCTTCGGCACTGAGTGCCCAAGGGTGGGTGTTTCATCCAGGTGCCTGTCAGGTCCCCTGCCTAGGAGAAGTGTTCCTAACTAGGGACAGCTCCAGTCTCCTGGAGGGCACCTTTGGCTGTCATTTAACTGGGTCGCATCACTGACATTCATGGGACGGTCCATACCACGAAGAACTATCCTATAGCGGTACCAACACCCCCGGATAGAGATGCTCTGGCCTGTAGGTGGCGCTGGGTAAGGAGATGACAGCGTTCAGAGATGCTCTTGGGAACTCAGGGTACCACTCTGGTCCGCTCATGTTGATCCTGGGGGGCCACCACTGGACTGCAGAACTGCCTCCTGGAGGGAAAGCGTAATTAGAGGGAAGAATGAAAACCTCCTGACTTTACAAATGTGACTTTGCAAAATGAGGCAGGAAGACAAATTTGTCTTCACTATTATTCATGAAGGAAAGTCCTTTGTAAATCCCAAATTAACAATTTCTTATTTAAAGATAGGCGATTATCATTCTTTTCTCCCAATTTATAGCTTTCAAAATCCTGAAGTATGAAAATTATTGGGGGAAAAAATTCCAGCCATGGTCATGGAAAATGAAAATCCACTTCAAAACTACTGATAAACATTTTTCAATGATCTGTAGTCTAAAGCCCAAAAGTGATCATCATATATGTGTACATGAAGTGACAGCTTTGGTAACACAAATATTCTAAATGATCACATGAAGGTCTATGATATTTCTGCATGTGGGTGGCCGAGTGCCCCCAAGTTACTAGAAAATCAAATGTTAAGTGAGGCTGGATTTCACCCAACTTGGAGATTCTCTGATTAAAGAGGGCAACAACAATGTGTTTAAAAGCTTATCTTAGCTTTTACAGGGCTGGGGCTCCTGGCAGCTTTCTTAATCATCCTACCAGGCCCCTCTGGAGGGAGATGAGCATCTGTGCCGAGGAGGAATTGTGCAAATATGAGGCACGATGAAGCCCCTTCTGAAACAAGACTTCACATTATTCGTAATCGACACAGCTGCTGAGACCTCCGAGGTCGGGCTTTGTGGACTCCTGCCTCCTCCCCAGGCCCACCCCAGGGACCCCCGACTTCGGGTCTAAGTTGTCACTTAGCTGCCATTGCAGCAGAGCCCATCAGCTAGCACGTGCGGATCACTGAAGCCATCTGGATTCACGGAGGAATTCTGAGTTGAGATGGTCTTCGTGGTTGAAGAGGCACTTCCTGCCTCGGGTGGTCCCCAGCCCAGGCAGCTCTCTCCCACCATGGACTTTGGGCTCCCTGAGGGCAGAAGGTGCCTATGCAGGACCTAAACCTGTTTTGTCAAGTGAGTGAAGACAGAGCTGCTGATTCCAGGCCATCTCCACAAAGGACAGGATTGAACAGTGAATGGCCCTGCCGTGGTGGGACTAGCCCGGGTTGGGCAGGTGAAGGGGGCTCACTGAGGCGCTTGAGGTCACCCAGCAGAGGGGCAGCTGCAGAGGCAGATGTGTCCACGCACGTTCTGGCTGGTTCTGCCTGGCCTTCAGCTGGGGAGCCTGCTTCTGTCCCAATAAAAATGGAAACAGTGGCTCATTGTGGCCAACCAAGTACCCCACGCTGCCCAGAGCCCTGAGCCCGCATCAGGCCCTTGGATCAGCCCTGTTGCTGACGGGAAACCAAGGCTGGAGAGTTAAACCTCCAAGGGTGGGAACCCAGGTGGTCTGAGTTCAACCTGTGCACTGAGGCCCCGGGCGGGCTGCTGCAGTGGCCCTGGTGTTACCATGCACATCATCTGGGCTTTATCATTAACCTCCCCAATCAAGACATCCTGAAGTCTGGAACCTTGTGCGAGGTCATCAGGTGAAGACACAATGGTTCAGATGTAGGGGTAGAGGGGGCGTGGGGGGCGTGGGGAGAGTGGGGGAAGGGGGGAGTAGGGGGTGGGAGGGTAGAGGGCAGGGGGTGGGGCGCACTGTTTTGGTCAGGTTAGCTAGCGAAAGAAAGTGAAAGTCACTCAGTCATGTCTGACTCTTTGTGACCCCATGGACTACACAGTCCATGGGATTCTCCAGGCCAGAATACTGGAGTGGGTAGCCTTTCCCTTCTCCAGGGGATCTTCCCGACCCAGGAGTTGAACCTGTGTGTCCTGCATTGCAGGCGCATTCTTAACCAACTGAGCCATCAGGGACGCCCAGGTTAGCTAAGGGGGTTACCATTAAGATCTGACTCCCCTCCAGTGTTCTCTGTGCTGCTCTGCACCCCCTCTCTGGAAGACCTACCCAACTTCATCCTTGTCAGATGATGGACTCTTTACTTGAAGAAAAAGGGAAACTCAAAAAGGGGGTCAGGCATCTCCAGCCCCACCCCCCAATCACCCCTTGTCCACCAACAAGAGTGCTGGAAGCTTTGCCTCCCGACACTTGCCCATCACCAGCTTTCCCCAAAAGGCCAGTCCTCGCTCCCTGGCCTCTGACCCCTGACCCAGGAGGCTGGCTGTGTGAGCCAGTGGCTTTGGCCTCAGGGTCCAAAGCTTTTGGAGAAAGGGATCAGGTTTTTGAGTGATCCAGGCCCCACTGCAAGTGCCTCCCTGATGGGCCGTTAAGGCTACAGACCGGGAGGGTCCCCTGTGGTCCCCCAGGGCGGTGGGATGAGTGGGTGGGTGAAGCCCTGGGTACAGGGGTGTGTCCTTCTTGTTCCGGGCGGGCGCCCTAGGCCCTAGCTACCCTGCTGGCCCCGTGGGAGAGATGCTCGGGGAAACTTCCATCCAGACTACCAGGCCCTGGTTTCTGACAGCCTGGCTGCACACCCCCACCCTCACTGGGCCGCAGGGAGGCCCCTCCAAGCTGTGCCGGGGCAGCCGCTCTGGGTTTCCTTCCTCAGGGTGGCCGGGCCGCGCTTTGTCATTCAGAGCCAGGCTGCGCTCCCTCCCTGGGGTTAGGCGGCCACTTCCAAACCTCCAAGGCGCTCAGGGGGCTTCAGGGTCCCCGCGGAGCCAGGTGCACGAGGGCGGAAGTCGGGCTTGGAAGAGGGAGAGGGGAACGTGCTGGGGTGAGGCCGCCCGAGCGCGGCCGGGGTGGCGGGGGCAGGCTGCATGGGATCAGGTCGGTGTAATCCCATTTCGGCCTTTGTCATTCAGGCGGCCGCGGAGCCCGAGCCAGGGGGCCGGGCCCTTTAAGAGGGCGCGCGGCCACACCAGAGCCGGACAGCCTGACAAAGGCGCGGGTCCAGAGGCGGGAAGTAGATGAGGGGGCGGGGGCGCCCAGCGTGACATCTGCCTCCCGGGCGGACTCTGCCTCAGCCTTTGGCCAGGGACCCTAGGCTGCTCTCCAGCCGTGGCTGCGCTTTGGGCGGGCGGCAACCCCCCAATTTCGAGCTCGGACCGGGAGCGCGTCCCCGCCAAGGTCGCTCGTGGGCCGGGGGGCGGCATCCTCGACCCCCCGCCCGCCTCCCTGCCTCCTCGGGTCTATCCCGGCCTCCTTCCTCTCTCCCTCGAGGCCCAGGTCCTCCTCGCAGCCCTGGCCCCCGCCTCCGTTTTCCTGTGCCTGGCTCAGGGGGCGGCTGGGCTCCAGGCGGTGGAAGGAGGGTAGGCCAGGCCCCGAATTTGTACTGGGGGGAGCTCCTGGCTGTAGGGGCGATGGGGGTGGACCTGCGGGTAGGGAGGGGAGCAGCCCAGACCCCAGACCCGGGAGGGGGGGGGGCGGGGGGGGGGGCCCCAGAGGTGGAGTGGGGGTGGGGGAAGGGTGACTTGCGGAGACCAGAAAGTGGGGCACAGCACTGGGCAGGTTGGCGGGAGATTGCTGGAAGTGGGGAACCCAGACCAGCTCCAGGGGCCTCCACGGTGGGACAGGAGTCCGGCAGAGCTCCGGGGCGCAGGCCTGGCTTCTCGAGGTGGAAGATGCTATGTGCCAGGTGCCTGGGACCGGCTCCTCCATGGGTGTCTGGCTCTTGGATACCTGAGATCAGGAAAACCAAGAGACCCCGCCAGGCGGAGTTAGACGTGAGAGGGAAACCACACACCTGCACACATATTAACACGCTTCCACGCTCACAGCCGCCTGCACACACACCCTGCCCATCACGCTGCTAACTCCGTGGGGAGGGCAGCCCTCGGCAGGGACCTCTGCATCTGAGTTGGCAGTCTGAGCGGGCAGCACCGTGTGCAGGCTGGAAGGGCGGCATTCCTTGGTCTGGTGGAGCAGCCAGACTGGCCCTTGATCCCTGTGGGCACCGAGCCCCCGAGGGCTTCCAGAGTTTCAGGCCTGTCCTCTCTTGGCAGCGCACAGCTGGTGGTCCGCACCCCCGTCTCCATGGAAGCAGACCGGTCCACAGGGCTGGCAGCAGACCCTGGGCCTAGGTACCCTGGTCGGAAGCCAATCGAGCGACCTGTGCTCCCTGACCTTGCCCCAAAGCCAGAGAGGGCGGAAGTCTGCTCAGGTCTTTCACTTCTAAACTGTTCAAATAGGCAATCAATTTTTATGATGTGATTTATAATTTATGCAGGTTGTCTTCATACATATGGTGTTGCTTTTGTGTGTCGGAGTTTCGAGCGCTTTATTACTCTGACGGTGTGATTTGCATTCACGTTCGGTTACCAAGATCATATTTCTCCTGTTTACACCATAAGGGCCCGAAATGAAGATTAATGCCACCCCCTTTGCCCAGGCACCTCCTTCCTGGTAGACCCCATACCTCAGCTCCCCGCAAGACCCCAGAGCCTGGCATTTAGCTTTGGCAGAACAAGGTCCCGCTGTGCCCTGCCTGTCTGGGAAGGGCTGGCACATCAGAGGGTCCAAGCAGACCGCCTGCTCCAGTCGTGAGTGCCTGGGCAGAGGCCTGGGGTCAGAAATAGGGGTGTGTACACAGGAGCATCCTCTCCAGGGAGGCCACAGCTGTGCCAGCAGGGGTGTCAACAGGCCACTAGGCTGTGTGGGCCACCCAAGATTGACATTGCCACCAAGGCCATGGAATGCACGGTGCTCCAACCACTTAGGACTCCCCCCTACCCGCTTCCCCGCCCCCCCCCGCCCCGTCCTGCTCCGCCCCACTCAGGACTTCCACGAGAAGCTGCGAAGGCCCTGAGGCAAGAATCAGGTGGCGACCAGATTCCAAGGCTGCCAGAGTGTCCCTGATGGCTTCTTACTCACCAAAGTCTTCTGCCACGGGGGGACAGAGAGCATCTCCGCGTGGGACAGGCCTGGGGACAGAGGGAGCAGCCGCAGAAGCCTGTGCTAGGCTTGCCAGACACAGTTGAAATGATTAAGCCAATTAAGCTCGAACAAACAGAGGCAAGAAGGAGCAGGTGCTAACCCCAAGAGAAAGGGCTCCTTGGAATGCAGGTACTTGGGGCAGCTACACGCCTAGTGCGGCCAGGCCAGCACCTGGACAGTCATGGCGTCTGGATGGTCCAGCCAGGCAAACATGGTCTCCAGAGGCCTAGGAGGCCTCTGCACCCCACCCCAGCTCATCCCCTTTAGCTGAAAAGGCCCTGCCAAAGAACCACCCTGGGACTGAGGACTGGAGGGTCAAACTGGGCACGGAAGCCTGTGCTGAGTCTCCAAAATTCCAGCAAGGGCTGGGGTTGGGAAAATCCAAGCACTGGTGGCCCAAGGCGCTGACTCCCCAGGCCCTGCGGGGAGCATGGGGGAGGAGGTTATTTGAGTCCGGAGACCAATCTAAGAGGGCCCTGTGACTTCAGGTTTTCAAAGTACCCTCGGTTCTCCAAAGGCCAGGGGTACCCAGTTCTCTGAGGGACTAGGGCTGGGGTTTATCCCATTTGGTGTCTCTTCCTGCAGCGCCCCCCAACCCTCACTTCAGACCCCTGCCCCGGCTGGTGGACCCAGGGTGCAGACAGCCCCCAGGAGCCTTAGCGCAGGGAGGGGTGGGGTGGGGGGCGCAGGTCCGCGGCGCTCCCAAGCGTAATTATTTGATCTGCAGATGTAAGTGGAATTTATTGTAACAACAAATATAGTGATGTCAAAACCCAACCTTGGATTAAAGCCGGCAGCCAAAGGGGAAGTGTATTAATTTCCAACAGCATCTCAGGCCAGAGCCTATTAGAACAAGCTATTCTTCAGGCCCCCCATCAGAATTAATCATTGGGAGTTAATTTGAAGCTCAGACAAGTTGCTGTTAATTTAGTGCAGGGAGGACGGGATGGAATAAAAAGCGGAGGTGCTGGCCGAGCCTCGTGGGTCTCATTAATCAGCCAGCTGAGACGGCCTGGCTTGATTACAATTTGCAAAAAAATTCATTAGGGCCCGGGCGATTGACAATTTTTCTCTCTGCCTGTGATGTGACTCATTAGGCAGCCAAATGAAAGCATGATGACGGCCATCATGACAGCGGCCATCAAGCCCTGCTTGTTTATCTTCCTCCCACGGCCTGTCTCAGGGGCCTGGGCCTCCTCTGGCTGGGCTCTCAGGGGGTACCCAGCGTCCTGGGGTCGGGGAGGGGGGGCACCCAGCCCAGAGAGGGCAGAGGGCAACCGGGCAGTGGTGCAGCGTCCGCAAAGCTGGGGCACCCCCAGGCCCTCCACTCCTCCAGCTTCCAAAGGCCAAGGACCAGCACAGCTGGGGGTGGGCCTGGGAGCTTGAGCCTCTTTGTTTGTGGGGCTCCCTCAAGGTGCCCCCCTAGTTCCTAGGGAACTTCACTTCCCCCTCAGGTGTGTGAAGCCAAGGCCAGTGGCTCGCTCCCCTCTGCATCTCCCATCCCGACCCTGAGTTTTTGGGAAAGGTAGACAGGAGTGTCACACCTGTTATGGAGGAAAGGAGTATGGAGGGTAGCGCCTTGCTCTCAACACCCAGCGTCTCTTCCCCAGAGTGCCACGGGGAGTATCCCTGCCCGAAGGCCGCAGCTCCCCTGGCCCTCAGGGCCGGGAATCTAGGCCATTGCCACAGTTGGTCCAGGGGCGCCTATGCGCCCCGGAAGGGACCGCCCGGGTGCGCGGGGTGGGGCCGGCGTGTCTCCAGAGGCCTCCGTTGCAGCGGCAGCGGCCTGGGGCCTGGAGGGCCTCTCCAAAGAGGTGACGCCAACGGGCCCCCGGGCGGGCGCGCTCACTGGCGGGCGACCGACCGGCGGGGTCGGTGGGAGCGGCCGGGCTGGCGGACCCCACGCGGGGCGGGGAGCGGCCGGGGCGCTCCCCTCCACCATAGGCCCAGGGTGCGGGCTACGGGCAGCAGGCGCCCCCACGCCTCTGCGAGCCTCGAAGAGCGGACTGAGGCCCTCGGAGAATGGCCACTCCACATCACTGCGCTCAAAATCCATGCCGGGGCCATTTTCTGTCCCTGGAAATCTTGGGGACGCGGAGGGAATCGGGGTCTTGCCCTGCGCCTGAACTTCGGCCTGACACTGGGGTCCCCAGTGCCCCTCCGCCGCGGAAAGGTGATGGGTTGAAGGCCGTAAAAATTAAGTCAATATTCTTATTGATCCACGGCTATAGGTTTCGCCTCTTGGGCTGAGAACCGCGGTGAGCGCGGCGCCCGGCGGCTTCTCAAACCCGCTCCCCGGCCTCCGCTCGGGAGGCTGAGGCTGGCGAAGCCACGGCTTCTCTTCCCCTGGCGGCTCGTTCGGCGGCCGCGAGGGCTCGGTGACCGCGCTCGCCCGCTCCGCGCCCCTGGGTCACCCCTGGCCTGTCCGCGGCCTTCTCCAGAGGGGCCCGGCCGCTCGCATCCGGGCTGGCGCTTCGGGTCGGGAAAGGGGCCGCGCGGTCCGCGGTGCGGCCGTGGGCCCAGGGTTCCCGCCCGCCCCTCCCGCGGCCTGCGGGCCGCATCCCACCCTCGAGGCAGGGAGGTGCCCAGGGCTCACCCCCCACCGCGGACCGCTCCCCCCCCATCTACCCCCGCAACTGGCCGGCGTTCCTCGGGGTGGGGCGGTGGTCGGGTCCCGCCCCCCTCCGACCCCGCCCGGAGAGGGAGGCGCCGGCCCGCGGGTGCCCGCAGCCCGCCTCTGCCTCCCAGCCCGGCGCTGCCCGGAAGCCGGCTCCGCTAGCTGGGTTTCTGCCCCTGTCGGGAAGATCGCGCCCAGAACCCGATCTGTGGACGCTCCGCTTCTTTTCAGGTCGGGGGATGCTTGGAGGGAAACGCGTCCCCTCCCCCGGTGGTCGTCGATTTAGGAAATGAAGACTTTATGCAAAGCCACCCATACCCGCACTCACTGACCCTCCTACGGCGCCCCTCTCCTCCTCTGGCCAAAGTTTGCCAGCTTCCCAGATACTGGTTAGGCTGAAGAGAAGGGAAGAGGTTAGATGTCTAAGGTGGAAATTAGGTTTTCTCGAATTGGTAACCCAATTGGAGCTATTGCTCTGTTTAAAACCTGGTGAGCTGCTGGATGGCTCTGGTCCTTCCAGCTTGAGGAGGCCCTGGAGAGGGAGTGGTGCTGGTCTCAGACCAGCTGCTCGGCCACTGCGGGCAGGAGGGTCCCTCTATAAACAGTCAAATCTGGACATACTTATGAGACCTCAGAATTGGTCTTTTTTCTCTTTTTCTCGCTCCTTCTTTTTATTATTCACAAGACTGAGATTGTTTTAATGTCATAACTTATAGGAAAAATAAACTACATTGAAATAAATTAAACACAACGGAGACGTGCTTCAGACAGGGCTCATAGGATATGCAACCCCAGGAAAGAAAGCCAGGCAAAAACCAAAGCAAAGCAAATTTCCAGGCTGCCCCCCAAAAAACGTCTGCTTCTCAGTCAACTAAAAAAGCCAAAATAGAAACAAAAATAAGTGGTGACCGTGTTTGTTCTTGCACGTGATGTTTACCTTTGGAAAAGTGTGGAAAGGTGGCTGCTGTGCATGGCAAGTTGCAGCGGAGGCTTTGTTTTCTTCGGGGAATGTAGGTGGAGGAGGTTACTGGGCAGTTTGGTCCTATAACTTTCAAAATACGGCAGCTGAGATCCAATCTATATAGATATCTATGTACAAAGTAGGATAGTATAATAAATATTTAGTGTGTCTTCCAGGTGTAGCAGTAGCTCCTTCAAAAGCAGTCTTTCAAGCTCGTTAATGGATATACTCTCAATTTGCTTGGGATGTCCAAAGTTGGGGGGTGACTCTGAGTTTTGCTGCAGACATGGTGGAGCCCACCATGGGTTCCCTCCCCAAAGCTGTGGCTTCTCCACCGTGGTCCAGGCCGCGGCTGGCCCTGGGCCCTCAGGGCCGGGCCTGCTCCAGCTGCTGATGCTGACTTCTGATGGCGAACCTGCTGACATGGACGGGTATGGGGACGACGATCTTGGGATTCCTGGAGGGCTCCCCTGTCTTGGAATTGGCATTGCCGGCCTTCACCCGTTTCCACTTGGCCCGGCGGTTCTGGAACCAGATTTTCACCTGCACCTCGCTGAGTTTGAGGGCGTGCGCGATCTGCGAGCGCTCGGTCAGCGAGAGGTACTTTTTGCAGTGGAACTCCTTCTCCAGCTCCAGGAGCTGCTCGCTGGTGAAGGCAGTCCGCCGCCGCCGGTTCTTGCCCGTGGACGTGGTGCTGCCCGCGGCGCCGCCGCTCGGCGGGGTTTCCTCCAGCGCGTGGCCGGGGTCCTCCTCCTTGTGAGCCGCCTGGCCAGGCAGATTGTCATCCGAGCTGTAGTCCAGATCGCTCTCCAGCGAGAAGCTCTCCTCCTTGCCCTTCGGGTCGTCTTCCACCTTTGACTCGTCTTTCCCTTGCCCTCTGACAGCCCCGACTGAAAGCAAAACCAAACGGCGTTTTATTACATTTCGCACACTGGCCTTCCTTCCCCGTTCCCACCGTCACTCGGGCATTCTCCCCCTGCTCCACAACTCCCCCCTTAGCGGATTGTCTTTCTATGACATTAACACATTGTGATTTCCTGGCCTTTGAGGGGTAGAGAGGGGAGGGGAGGCGTGAGAAAGCTCAGGGGAGAGGAGGCGACAGTACAGGCGACGGCCCTTTGCCCAGAACCATCACTCAAGGGGCCGCCGGGCCTCCTCCGCACCCTCCCAGTCTCCCGCAGCTTAAGGCAGAAGTTAGCAGGCGGCGTGAGGCCCGTGAGAGCGTCCTCTTTGTCCCCGGGGAGGGGGCTGGGTGAGGGCTGAGGGGGAGTTCACCATTTATCCTGCCTCTCCCCTCTCCACCCACTCCTCACCCAGCCTGAAAATTCTGTGAACTTCAATTTCATCGCACCCAGAGCCCGGGGGAGCAGGGAGGTGCAGACCCCAGACAGTGTCGGGTCTGGGGTCAAAGGGAAGTTTCGTAGCCTCAGGAGAAGTTCCCACCAGACACCCCAGCAAACTCACGCCGTTCCCCCAGGCAAGCGACAAGCCCGGTAAAGGGGGTTAATAGGTCTGGGCGCCCTCAGGCACACGCACTGCAGAGATGCGCAGCCCAATTCTCTTGCCCTCGAGGCTGAAACCTACCCGAGACCCCAGGTCACAGCGCCGGGGGCCGTGCAAAACTCCGCCAAACTCGCCGGCGGAGAGATTTGCGGCTCCGCGCAGAAGCTGGCCACGGGGCGCTAAATGCACGCCCCCCTTACCCCCCCAATCTCCCCACTTATTGCGTGGCTCTAAAAGACCATCCCCCGTCCCCGCGGAGACCCCTCTGGCGCAGCTCGGCCGCATCTTCTAGCTCCTCTGGCTGGGGGAGCCGGGGGCGGGGGTCCCACAGGGGCATGGCCCCATCCCCTCGGTCCCCCGAGGGAACCCGGAGCTAGCGCGCCCCCGCGCCCGGGTCGCGCGCGCTGCCGACTCACCGAGCGACGCCTGCACAGCCTCGGCCGCGGAGAAGGCCAGCAGCGAGCCCTCCTTGGCCAAGAAGCCTTTGCCGTCCTCCGAGTCGGCTTGCAGCGCCTCCGCCTTGTCGAAGTTGCCGCCGCCGCCGGGCAGCTGCTGCGGCGCGAACTTCCGGGCGGCGGCCGCCTCCTGGTGCTGGGGGGACGCCGAGAAGCCGCCGGGCAGCGTGGCCATGAGCGTGGAGGTGAGCGCCATGCCCTGGGCCAAGCTGGAGCAGAAGCCGGTGGGCAGGCTGGGGATCTGGTGGTGCGGGTGCGCGGGCGGCAGCGCCGGCTGCAGCGCGGCCTGGGGGAGCGCGGGCGGCGGCGGCGGCGGCGGCGGCAGCACCACCGGCCGGTAGGGCATGAACATTGGGTAGCCGGTGTAGACGAAATGGCCGGGGCTGGGCTGCGGCGGGCTGCCGATCAGCGAGTCTATGCTGAAGGCGGTGCTACTCCCCAGCGGGCGCTGCATCATCATCAGCGACGGCGGGAACGCTGCGCTCATAGACGCGCTCGGGGGAGGCTCGCGAGAGGCGAAATGTCCCCGCGCTGCGCCGCCGCCTGGAAGCCCCCCGGGCGCCGGGAGCGCAGCTTGGAGTCACGGGCAGGGGCCGAGCGGGACCCAGAGAGCAGGTGCCCACCTCCCCCGTCAGTCCTGGGCCCGCTGCATGCCGCTGGCAGGCCCGAGTTGGGGCGGTGAGCGGGGGTGAGGCCGTGCGCCCTGGAGTGGAGCGGGCGCCCGGGCCCTCCCCGCGAGGGCTTTCTCCGGAGCTGCTGCCCGCCGTGGGCCCCGCGTCCGGAGCCCTGGCGCGTAGCTCCTGCGGCCCTCGGCCCGGGCCCGCAGCCGTCGGCGCGTCCGTCTGTCTGGCCGGCTGTCGGTCGCCTCCGGCTAGCCGCTAGGGGAGCGCGCGCGAAGCCGGCGCACTTGTCCTCCGCGGGCGCCGCCAGCACCTTTAAATCGCGCTCTTCTTTCTCATTCACATTTTGCCTGCTGCCGGGCCCGGCTCCGCTCACGTGGGGCCTGGAGCCGCCGCCGATTGGCTGTCACCAGGAGTGGGCGGGGCGAAGACGGGACTCCGCCCCTTCCACCGGGACTGGCCGCGAGCTGGCTGTGGGCGCAGCCAGCGCAGCGCGCGGGCCCGCGAACCAGAGCGTGTGCGCCCGGCCCGCTCCGCGCAAACTTGAAAGGGGCGGTTGGCAGCTCCGAGGCTTGAAACTCGGGTCTCGGCGGCATCATCGGAGGGGGGGTGGGCCTCCGAGGGTAGCATTCGGGGCTAAACCGCGGGTTATTTTCTTTCTTTTATACATGCAAGGGAAGGAAACGCGCTGGGTGCTGCTGCTGCTGCTGTGCCCGGGGTTCCGGCGAGGTTCCCGGAGTTGGGGGCGAGGCCCTTGCCCTTTCAGATCCGCCCCCTAGGGCTCCTGCCCCAGAGTTGGCAACCGTTTGCCCGCTGCGGGGAACCCTCCAGGTTGCTCACGGCGCCCCGGCATCCCCAGCGGCGCGGGGAGGTGGCCGGTTCCCCCATCCCGAGCCGGGCCCGCCCGCGAGCGATCCCTTCTCATTTTTCATGACATTCTTAATCATCGCACCTATTTACACACTTTGCCGGCGCGCACCAAAATAACAGCCACGATAATTATGATAATAAAGCGAGTCCTTTATCTGCTCCATCCTCGGGGAGGAAGGGGGGAGTTGCTGCGCCGCCGGATTGTATAACGTGAGATTATCTTGATGAAAGCTTTATGATGTTTGCCCAAATAAAAGCTGCGTTTTGTAAATAGGCGCTAATTAAGCACGTTGAGAACGGAGGGAGCGCTCACCCCGGCGCCACCGCCCGGTTTCCAGCGCGAGGACTCGAGGGCGCGCGGGTTCCCTCTGCTTACTGCAGATTGGAGCCCGTTCCCTCAGGATGGTCTCCCTGTCTCAACGATGGTAAAAAACAAACAAACCAAAACCCAGAATTTGGGCGTAAGGGAATTGGCGGAGAGGGAGTGGGTGCCAGGAAAGTTCTTATTCCCTTCAGAATGGTAAAAACACAAACTTTCAGCTCTTGTGTTCCGTCTTAAAATGTAATCGTTTCGTGGCAAGGGCAGAAGGTGCAAAGCGCGCCAGCGCGCACGGGGCTTCCACGCGCCTCCAGGGCCTCAGCTCCTACTTCCCGGGTCTAAACGTTTGCCCGAAACGGCCGACAGGCCCCGGACCCCGGGAGGAGAGGAGAGAAGGGCATTGTTACGCCGGTCATTAAAAATCAGCTCACGCCAAGGAGCTAGTGGTTGGGGAGTTGGCCGGTGTTGGACGTGTGTTATGTATCACTTACAAGCACATTTAATTGGGAGATAAAGATAAATCGATCTTTATGAATTTATCGACCCGATTCTTTGACTCTCTCTTTTTCGCTCTTCTTTCTCCGGCTTTAACCTGAAGGCCCCTCAGGGGGACGTCTTAATTCCCGGCCAGCATCTCAGCCGGGAGTCTGGTCGGGGACCCGCTGCCCACCCAAGGGGCCCTGAAGGACCGAGGGGAGGGTGCCTCCTCAGCGCCCCGGAGTGCTGAGAAAACTCGCTGGCCCCTTTGCCTGCCGCCCTCCTCCTCGCCCCCGCCCCCCGCCCCACCACCACCCGGACAAAGACGTCTCCGGCGCGTTTCCCCACTCCAGGCCGCAGTAATAGATGGCTCCGGCAGCAGGCGGCTTGAAAGGAATTCATTAGGACGCTCGCTGCCTGTATTGCCTCCACTCCCTTCACGCCCAGACCCCGAGGTGGCTTAGGCGGAGCGAGGGAAAATGAATTCCCGTTGGGATGGAGGCACGGGGAAGGAGGCGTGTGTAGGCTCTGTAAGCACGTCCTTTCTTCACTCCTGCAAAAAAAGAACCAGAAGAAAAGAAAAAAAGAAAAAATCGAAGCCCAGGGCAAAAGGCTGCTTTCTTTATGAGCATAATAAATACTGCCTCTCATTATGAGATACTTAACAGATACACCGTCTTGGGAACAGTTACCTTGTTTTTTGAATACTAAGGGGAAAAAACGCGCGGACTGCTTGCTTGTTTTAGGTTGATACAGCCGGGTCGCTTCGCTGCTTGACACTGGCATGTCTGTATAAGCTGTTGCTCATTTTAACAAATTTGCCATCCACTTTCCTCTTTTGGCATAAAAACCTTGTTCTATGGACTTCCGTCTTTTGATTACCCTCTGAGAGACAGAGGTGCCTTTGATTATTTTGGTAATCATTCTGCCTTTAAAGTTCAGCAAGAAGATTTAGGTCCGTTGAATTATAAGTCCACTTGAAACAATTTGATGGTATATTATTTGCCTCCATAAATTGCCGTGGAAAGTATTGACTATAGGGGTTATAATACTAATCTCCTTTTATTAGTGAATTCAGAGAAGTCTCATCGATATGAATTTTTATTTACTAGTGTGCTTTTTCTGGAATGCAATGCAGCCATATTTTCTCATCTAATGTTTAACTGCTTAGAAAACGACTGTTGGCGTCATAAAAGGATCCCTGTGTTTCACCGTGATTAACAAGATTCATTCGGGGCACCTCAGCAACCTGCAAAGCGTTCAGAGCGCGGGGACAGTGGATAATAAAAGCCTTTAGAGTTTTTCCTCCGCTCCGTGGAGAGATTTATGGGCAGCGAGAGACAGGTACATGGCTTAGCCATTCTTCGGATTCCGATCTGCCTAGCTGGCGACTGCCTCAAACTGCAGCGCCCTCGGTAATTCAGCGGCCCAGGCTGCGCGGGAAAAACGTCCGGCACACCATCTTTGCAACTTTCCTGTAAGAGTCCTTCCCTTGCCCCTGCCCCACTTTCTCCTAGGAGGAAGACCCAGAGATGCAGCCGTAGGGCGATCCGGGTCCTCCAACTCCAGTGAACTTCGGCGAACTTCTTTTCCCGGGGAACCTCCCGCCCGCCGGGATGAAGCTGGACCAGCCCCTGGACACTTTCCTCGGCCGGTGCCAAGCTGGTGTCAAGACCGTATTAGGCCACTTAAAACATCAGACGTCAGTAAATGTGATGGTAATTAAGCTGTCGCCACGCTTCGGGGCTGGCCCAGTCAGCTTTTGCACGCAGGTGTATGGATGGAGCCTGAGTATAACAAGCTCAGTGCACAAGTAAATGAATATTCATACCGCTGACTTGCGGTGGCCTGCCGAGTCCAGCCCGGAGGAGGAAGCGGCGCGAACCGCCGCGCTGCCACGCTGCCGCCGGGGTCGAGGTCGCGGGTGGTCGTGGAGAGAAGGTAGTGGGAGCCCCGGGTCTCCGAGGGAGCAGAGAAGCCCGCGGGCCTGGCGGGCAGGGCGCTCCCGCCCGGCGCCCAGTCCCAGGCTTCAGGCCAGTTTCTCGGGCAACCACGTTGTTTTTATTTATAGGGACTTTGAGTGGCCTGATCGTTTGGTCATTGCCGCAGCCCTTGCTCCTGGCAATAGTTGGGAAATAGCTTGGGATGGGTTTTATTTATGGAAGGGCAATTGGGATTCACACCCAGCTAACCCAGAACAGTCCCTCCCAAGCCCAAGACGAACTTACAAAGGGGTGCTTGTGTAAAATTCCCCATCAGACACACCAATTTGCAAGTAGCAGAAAGCATTGAAGCCTCATCTTTTTAAACTATTTTATTCAGCCTTTTTTTTTTTTTTTAAATCTGAAAGCCCAAAATAGACTCCATGTGGTTCTAAGTGAAGTCAGCCCTTGGCTGGCTTTGAAATAGCTCCTGCAATTATGTAAAAGAGCCATTCACCAACAGGACGGAATTAAAAGGGATCTCGCCCGCTTCCCTTTCATTGCCAACCTCTCATGTTTGGCTTTTCAAAGCACTTCCAACACGATGTCTTTCTCCAGGACAAAAGGCAGAACAAAAAAAGTCCCCAAACTTGTAAATTGAACGTCAAGGGAACTTTAAACAATTTAAAGCCCATAAATAATGATAAAGGGGACTGGCAAAAAAGGCAAACCCATTCAATTAATAGAGTTTCCCAAGCAAAGATCAAGTGGTTTATAAAATAAAAGTCTTTGGTTTCATTATTCTGCTCCTTGGCCCTGCAGAAAGCAGGACGGATTTTTTTTTTTTCTTCCTAAAGCGCCCTGAAGAAGAAACACTTTACAGGACCGTGTGTGCAGCGGCATTCTTAGGTAGAAAGTTTTGCTTTGTGTCCCCCACCTTCAAAATAGCAGAAACAAAACCACCAACCAGAAACGTGAAGACTTTTTTTTTTTTGCATATCCTTGGAAGAGTTGGAAATTGTTCTCCGTGGCCCTGCAGGCGGGGAAACCTGACCCTCACACCTGCGCCGCCCTCCCCACCCCAGCGCGGAGAAACGCGCGGAGCCACGGCCGCGTGGCCCTCGAGCCGCGCCCTGGTGGGATCTGGGGACCAGGGTTGGGTGGGCTGGGGGCTCCTGCGCCGCCGGGGAGCTCCGGGGCTGCTGGCGCGGACGCGCCGACGGCGCACCCGGGCGCAGGCTGCGAACGCATGGAGACCCAGGTTTCTCGCACTCCAAGTTGGCCTAGGCTCCTGAGCCAGGGTCTCGGCGTCCAAGGGCGCAGGCAGGGGTCCGGGTTCCTTTTCGGAAGAGCCCTGACGGTTGGAGTGGGAATCTCATGACCACCGAGGGGGTAATGGATTGCCTGCCACGCTGTCCCTGGAAGCCCCGCGCCGGCGCCTCTCCGTGGAAGCACCCACGCCGGCGCAAAGGGGCTCCTCAGCGGGCACTGAGCCCGGCCGCCCTGGGGTTCCAGGCTCTGAGGACGAAGCATCGGGCGGAGGCCCGCTCGGGAGCCGGCCCGAGGGCAGTAGTTTCGGGACAGAGCCTGGGGAGCGGGCCCAGTTGTGCGGGTGGGTGGGGCCAGGGGAGTAGACGTCGCTTGGGTTCCCCGGGGGCTGGCTCCCGCCGAGGCCGCCCTGAACCCCAGGCCTGGGATCGCCGCGAAAGCAGGCGCAGGCCGCGCGGCACTTCTCACCTGCCTTCATCTCCACGCAGCCGCCCCCTCGGATCCGTGCGGTCCCACCTTTCGGGGACTTCAAACGCGCCCCGGCACCCGGCGCTGAATTTTTCATCTCCCCGCACAGGGGGGGGCATTGTTTGCGGGGACTTCACAGAGATGCTAATCCCTCGGTCGCAGAACCGGCGGCCCGGGGAGGTGGGCAGAGGGCACCGAGGGGTGAGAAGGTGCGCCAGCCTGGGTTGGGAGCCGCCGGACGGGCACCCCTCCCGGAACGCCGGGGTCAGCTGCTGTCCGCCTTCCGTCCCATTCCCTCCCAGCCCTCCCGCCTTGTCCTGGCGGCGGCGGACACACAGTGACAGGCCTGGGCCAGCCGCAGCCAGCGTCCTGTTGATGCTCAAGTGGGAAGCGACCGATGGCCAGCGTGCCCTCTGCTTCCAGCGCCCTGGGGGAGACCCAGTCCAGGGACTCCAGACTGGAGTCTCTGGGGCCTCCCGGGCCTCCCAAACCGGGGCCTCAGCTGCCACCCCTCGAGGGCCCCGACCCCCTGCTGGGGTGTTGTCTTTTAAAGGGAAGGAGGTTTACCTAGAGTTCATCCATTTAACCCTTTGGAAACCGCATTGGAGGGAGCAAGGGAGTGTTTGGATCAACCGCCAACCACATCAAGGGCACCGCTCCAACTTCAGCTCTACAGGGACCGAAGGAGAACCGGGGACGCTCCCAGGTGGAACTGGTCTCTCCTTTTCTGCAGAGATATTTGCAAATCAGGGCTGTGTTTCCTGCGCTTGCCGCCCCCTTCGATTAAGGAACTGTGACCCAGAAAGGATGTCACAGGACAGGGCAGGGCACTGGCTGTAAACAGAGGGGAGGGATGTTGGCTTAATGGGGAGGGAGACTCAGCACGGCCTCTGCCCCTCCCAGTGAATCCCTCGCGTGGATTTCCGGGGTGGAGTGAGAGGTCATTGTAAAAAGTTTGCTTATCGATAAGCTCCTCTTGGAACCTCAAGGGTAGGTACTTCTGTAACTGACCCACCCAGCTCCACTGAGGTTTTCCCGAAGGACAGCTCTGACTCTCCAAGGTCTGTCTTATATGACAGAGGTTTCCCGTAGGAGGACAGGAGAGGGTGTGGGCTGATGGGGGGTCGGGGGAGAGCTGTTTGATTATAATCAACCATTAGATGCAGATAACACAGTAGGTGCAGAAGCCCTCTGAAGAGGTAAGCAGGAGCACCTCACTCACAGTAGGGCACCTGACTCACAGGGCCAGGAAGCAAGAGGGCATAGCTCCCCGTGTCGTTGGAGGAGAAGCCCAGTGTGGACCCTGGTCTCAAGAGGGAGGGAGGGCCTTGGAAGCCACCAAGAACCAGCGCCCACGAGGAGGACAGTCCGTGGAGGCGGGCCACAGGACTCATCCCCACCCCCGCCCCACCCCCACCCCTCAGACTCTGAACCCTCACTTTCCTGGGCTCCTTTGCTCATCGACCTGAGGGTGGGTGTAAGTCATGGGCCCCAGGAGGGTGAGCCAATTTCCTGGTCATCTGCGTTTGTCAGGCTGGGACACGCCTGCACTGTTTCCTGGTTCAAACACACACACACACACACACTGTCCTCATGGTGCACATACACACACAAGCCTACACTGTTTCCTGGTTCACACACACACACCGACACACACACACATACACAGTGTCCTCATCGCCCCGAGCCACTGCCTGAGAAGGCTGGAGTGGTACTGGAAGGAGGCAATCCTTGTTTGCAGGTCTCTAAACAAACCTCTCCAACCTGCCACCTCACACCCCCCAATATGCAACCCCTCCTTGGTGGGGATCGACGAGAGAACTGCAGATGCTGATCTCCCGGCCTCTGAGACAGAAGCATCTCTTTGCGTTTCCACCATTGATCATTTGAAAACAGAGTGCTCAATTTGCATAAGTTTGCTACCAGCAATTATATTTTCCTTCGGGGTGCAGTCTGCAGTCGCCAAACTTTAGAGCGAGAAGGAACCAAGAGGCAGGGTAGAGAGCAGACCCGCTCCCCCCACCCGAGTGCCCGTGCCCACCTCAGCCTGTGTTTTCATTTCGGGAGAACACCAGACAGGAAAGGAGGGGAAGAGGAGAGTGGTTCTTTGAGACCCGGTGGGAAAAACCCAGGAAACTTCAGAAGGCTGTCCCCCTCAATTCCCTAGGGGACATTTCTGCGTTTTGCAGGAAATGAGAGTATTTTTCATGGGGTGTGTTGCTCCTTGCATATGTGGGTTTGTTGAAAGAATGTTTTGTTTTTGAACGATGAACAGGGTGTTAAAGACAGGCTGTTCATACCTCCCTAAGTTGTTTATCCTGCACACCACCCCCCTCCTCGGGGGTAATTTATTCTTGTAGCTCCTTCTCACCCAGGTACTGAGCGGGGGCCATCCTGAGGCTACTGCCCCTTGCAGGGGATGCGAAGGCTGCTTCTGGGCGCTTCTGTCCATGTCCCTTGCCTGTTCTGATCAGGCCACAGCAGAGCAGCCATGGACAGTCACCGACCCCATAGCCCAGCAGAGGTGAAGGCTGGGCAGATGGGCCCCCTTCCAGCCGTCTGTCTCCTCCTGGACACTTGGGGCCACCTTATCTCCTGGTTGTTACCATTTTCCCTGTCCCCAAGTTTCTCTCCCACCCACTTAAACTGCAACCAAAATGAAACAAGAAAACCCCAGAAAACTTAGGAGATGGCCCAAGCCCTTGAAATTCAATGCGCTCAGCATATTGTAACTTGTTTGGAAATTTATGCTTTAACATGTAAAGAAGTGAGTAATTTATTGTGGAAGCAAATTTTGCGTTGACAATTTAATTCTAATAACCTAACAAGGTTATTTCATATCTGCAAACAGAAGTCAAAGAAGTACCACATATTTAATAAATTCACCAGGAAAAGGCAGGAACCAGTTTTACTTAAGGCTTCAAAATTTCAAACGTATTAGTCCGCAAAGCACCACGAGTGTACAGAGCGCTCAGGGATCTAGAGCGCCGCCTACGGTCCATGCGGATAATGACATCTCTTTAGGGCTTTGGGCTCTGAGATTTCAAGGGAATTGAAGCCAGCTCCCCTTTTGCAGGATTAGAAGGTCTGAGAAGTCTGTATTTTTCATGTCTACAGTTGCACAAGAAAAAGTCTCAATTTCTTTCCATTTCAGACGTCTAGGCTACAAGAGAAGGCTTTGTCACAAATGAGGGTGGTAAAAATCAGACCTTCGTGATTACACAAGGCATTAAGAAATACCATCAGATTTTGGACGTGATCATAGAAAACCCACGTCGGCTCTCTTTAAAGTCCATGTAAAGTTCTCCTGGTTCTTTGACTCACCCTGAGCAGGGCCTAGAAGCGGAAAGGATAAGAGACCCTCTGACATCTGGGCCTAAAGGATCTGGGTGCACCTCTGAGCCGACCCCGGCCTCTGCTTTTCCATCTGCGTAATGGGCGGGAACGCCTGCTCTGCTCACCAGCGGTCTGACTGAGTCCCTAAAGCGCAGATAATTAATAGATTGCTTTTGTCACGGGTCGTCGTAGGGCCCCAGCTAGATCACTTAGCCATGGTGGCAGGGCGCCTGGCCCGCACAGGATGGTGGGGGGATAGGGTGGGACGGTGTCTCCAAATTGCAAGCACGGCCCGCCAGCCTCCGGAGTGATGTAGATGTTGGGTGCACGCCAGCCTGTGCGCTCAGAGTGACAGTCTCAACTTGGGGCAGTCTCCGATCTCGAGACTCTGGAGCATTTAAAAACAAAGCACAGGCCACCAGTGGGTCAGGACGCAGGTTGTACGGAAGGACCCAGGACGCCTGCCCGGTGTGGAGAGAGGTTCCGAAGCGCCGCCCCTGAGGGGCTCGGCAGGCCGTCCTCCTCTTTACCCAAGCAGAGACGCAGGCGCCGACAGCCCCGGCCCTCGGAGGGTCCCTCTGCAGGGCGCGCTCATCACCAAATTCAGCGTTAGGAGGGCGCGCTGGGCACCGCCTTCCCAGGGAGACGAGTTCTCGTCGTTTCATATTATTTCATTTTAAATAAAAGATCTGTAAACTCTGTGAGTTAAACGAACAACGCTCAAACACATTCCTCTTTGGGGGAGGGGGACGGCAACCTGCGAGAGACTCAGGTTCGATCCCTGGGTCGGGAAGATCCCCTGGAAGAAAGCCTGGCTACCCGCTCCAGTCTTCTAGCCTGGAGAAACCCATGGACAGAGGAGCCTGGAAGGCTACAGTCCATAGGGCCGCAAGAGAGTCACGACTGGGCCACTAACGCAGAGGCGAGCCGAGTATTTTGGACTCTTACTTCCACCCAAACGCCTCTCCCCAGAGCCCCCATCCTGAGCCCACCAGTAGGGACACTGAGGTGGACGAAGCTGGAGGGCGGGACGGAGCCGCCCGCCGAGGCCGGAGGGCTGACCCGCGCTCTGCGTCTGCTCTCGCCGCGGGAACCTGGCTCTAGCGCGCTCCCTGCGGGCGGAGGCCGGGATTGGCCCCGGAGCCAGGGAGCCGGGCTGCCCAGGCTCCGGCGCGAGGGGCGCCGCGTCAGGTCCGCATCCGCACGGGGACCAGCCCCTCGCACTTCCAGACTTCCGTTCTCTGAGCAGCGGGAGCCTGATCGCCTCATTTCAGGTGCGTGTGTGTAGGGGGGCGATTTTTACCGCCCCGCACCAACTTGATTTTTTTGGGGGGGAGGGTGGAGAAAGGAGCAAACATCTCCAGTTTTAATGTGGCCCAATTATCTCGTTTGCACGACTTAAAGTGTTTCTCTTTAATTCATTTCAATCTAGTAAATATGCTTCGGCAAGTAGCTAATTTCTTAGGGATGGCTTCGCGTCGTCATTTGCATATAAAGCGCGTCGGAGGCCGCCCCCATTTCCTAGTGCGCGTGGGTCGCAGCCAGCTGGGCCACCTCCTCGGGGAGGGACGCCTGGGTTTGGCCAGGGAAGTCTCGCAGGCTGTGGTCAGTGACAGGGCCCGAGGCTTGGGGGTGGGGGGTGGAGAGCGACTGGGCACGGGGGCCAGGAAGGGAACAGGCCCCTCCCTGGAAGCCCCCATCCGCTGGCGCGCCACGGCACCACCTTAAAAGCCCCTCCACTCTTATCTCGGGATGGGGCGCCCTCGGTGGCCACGTGAGTGCGAGGGTCGGGGGCCGCATTTATCCCCGAGTGCGGTTATTAAATCGCGTCTGGAGATAGATGGACGTGGATACCGCGGCGGGTATCGCAGCGCTCAGTTGAGCGATCTTCTGGCTTTAAATTCCGAATAAAAGTCTCAAATATTCCCGGGTCAGGGGGGCACTGTCTCATTAAAACCACTCTCGTCCTGGAACTGCAATGCAGACATTAAAGTGCAGTATTTTTCAATTAGAGCTGACGAATTCAATCAAAATTCCATAGATTAGGATGCAATGAGGCATGGGTCATTTACAGGGGAATTTAATTGCCGAGCCATTAGACAAATAGTATATTTGCCATTCCCGCGTTATCCATCATTTTCGACATCAATACCGGGGCCGCGTCTCCCCGTCCCGCAGCCGCCCGGCGTCGGCTGTAAACACTCCCTTCCCTGTATCTTCTGATTATATCTGATTTCATTTAGGGCCATGGGGGATTATAAATGTTCACGCAATCAAGTTCATTAGGACTTCAAATCGCATTTCTGATTGGGATCGCTCTGCCGCTGTCCTCGGAGCGCCTTTCAAACCCCAGGACGAGGCTTTCGAAAACATCTTTTTTTGAATTTAAAGCTTCACAGCCTTTTGTCTTCCGACGCCCCCTCCCGCCTCCCTCCGGGCGGCCTCGCGCTCCTCCGGCCTCCCTTGCGGGGCAGCAGCCCTGAACCCAGATATCCCGGGGCGGGGGCCCCACGCCCCTAGGCTCTCCTGGCGGGGCTGGGTGGTGGGGGGCACTGCGAGCTGCCCAGGCAGGTTTCCCCTTACCCAGACACCCCTGCCCGCCCCGCTAGGCTAAGAACCTCCCGCGCGGCCGGCCGCTGGGCACTGATCATCCGGAGACGTGGCCCACCGGGCGCAAGGGGGGAGGACCCGCCCCGCGTGTTCGAGGATCGCGGGTGGGCGCGGGGTTCTGGGCACCCTTCACCGCCGGCCCCGCGCTGCGGGTTCTAAGTGGTGCTCCGCGCATACTGGAGTCATGCGGCCGCAGGCCTGTGGTCAGTATCGGGCCGACCCTGGCACCCTGGGGACGGACAGCCGGGACCCCTATCGGGTTGGGCCCTTTCGCTCCAGAGATCTGGGTTGGGGGCGGGGCGGGGGGGGGCGAAGCCAGCGAAGCAATCCTCTCTTCTTATTAACAAACCCAGGAAACAAAGGAGCAGCCTCTTCCAGGGAGAGCTCGACAAGAAAGGGTCGAGATATCCCTTCCAGCGCAGCTGAAAAATAATAGCTTAATATTAACTGCCTCTCATAAAAATATACTTCCACAGAGATAGTTACAAGAAGAAAACCTTCATTTTACCCCCGTACTCTGTGCTCATCGCTGTTAGCTGCCTCAGTAATTTAATTGGAATGAAACGTGAGAAATGTGTCATTTTTGAAGAATTTATGCATCACTTCCTAGAAATCTCATTGTGTTAACTAGGAGCCCACTGCGTTCTGTTTAGAACCCATAATCACATTTTTATGTGTCTGTACGAGGAGTTAATGTGACCTCCTGTTTTTAGCAGATAAAAGAAAAATGCCTTTTCCTGTAACATCTGTATCAAACTCTTGCTTGCCCAAAGTGGGAGAAAGTCCTGTTGCCCCGATGTTTTCCCAACTTCCAACTTTTTCCAGATCCGGGAAAAGATATGTGAATGGGAAAAGTGCTACCGAATGAATAATTACACACCGAATTAAAACCCTGCATTAAACATAGTCGACAGCGAATACTGCATTCTCAATCATGTTTATTGCTTACAAATTGCATTACAAAGAAATCTACTCTTTTTATTGGAGTGATTAAGCAGAGTGTTAGGACTGAAGAAATACCATTCTGGAAGATGAGATGAAGGCTGAAAACCCAGCTAGTTACATCGCAGTGGTGAATGTATAATTTTGTTAAAGTACACGTTGAACACACAAATGAGGATTGGGCTGTCATTATGGCATCATAAAAGAGTCAACTTAAAATTATATTTACTTAGAAACACATTGCCTATAAAATGCGCATATTTAATACAAAGGAAGTAGGCAATGTCATAATCAATATTTTAATTACGGATTTTTAAAAATTATAGCAGCATAACTCTATATGATATGCACGATTCTATAGTTTTCCTACACCCTCCTCCCCTTTATCCTATGAGTCAAAATCTTGTTTTCTTCTCTTTTTAATTCTGGGGAGAGCCGGTGGGTGGGCAGGGTAAGACCGTTTGCTTATGGCGCCACCTACAGGACTTCACGAAAATAAGTTTCAAGACTGGAATCCTTCCGCCTGACCCTAGAAACTGACCTCAGGCTTATTTTAGCAATTTAATGAGATTAATTTTTGTTTTAAAATAGAAAGATGCTGACAATTTCAAGACAAGCCCCGGGGTTTGAAATGCCTACTGAAAGCCAAAAATAAGATGCAGTATTGATCCTAGTGGAAACTTTGGGACTTTTGAATATCCAAAGTGCACATAGAAAATTTGACTAAGGAATAATTTATTCTTGAAATAATGGAATAAAAGATGCAATATTCCGGGTTTATCACTTGGTCCTTGGGCAGCCCTTAAGAGATGAAAAGCACTTGGCAAGCTAATAACATCCACAATTGCAGTGATTAAGCTCTCACAGACCTCCGCATCAGGACCGGTCACGAGCAGACAGGCTCATTCTCTAAGCCTGTATTTTACGCTGTTTTTGTAGAGGGTTAAGTGTCCTTTGCCAAAGTTCAACAGCCTGCCCCATCAACATGAAAACATAAGGTTTATTTCGAAGATGGAAACCGTGGTGCTTATATACAGTTACTGGGATCAAAGAGTCGTTTCGATTTTCTTCAACACATGCAGAATTGATGATTATTATGTAACTTAAAATTAAATGGATTTTGAGTACACTAGAAAGAGAGGCCCAGGGCAGTGTTCAGAATTTTAAGCATGGCACGCCGCGTGTGCCCTGCCTGCCTGTGGGTTGTGTCTGTGACTCTCCTGCTGTCCAGGTGATGGGCGTGCTGGAGGCGGGCAAATCTTCTCAGGACCATTGTTGACAGAGAACCTCACATGTGCATTTTGTATTTTCACCCCTGCTACAATTTTTTCAGTTATTTTATTTTTTGCTTAATTAAGAAAATTGCTAGCAGGAATTAAAGTCTGAAAAACTATCCATGAATTCCATCCCATCTGATGATTAAGATAACCCCCAAACCACCACCGTTTTTGTCCCATACACTCATGGCCATACATCAGGGATCGTTTTCAGCACATCTGGAGTCACTAGAACCGGGGTGACTCTCTGGTCAGATGGCAGTTGTATGAAAGTGAAGTCGCTCAGTCGTATCTGACTCTTTGCGACCCCATGGACTGTAGCCCACCAGGCTCCTCTGTCCATGGGATTCTCCAGGCAAGGATACTGGAGTGGGTTGCCATTTCCTTCTCCAGGGGATCTTCCCGACCCAGCGATTGAGCCCGGGTCTCCTCTGAGCTCCTAGGGAAGCCCTGGCAGTTGTATAGCCAGTGATAATAAAGTTGGAAAGAAAATATGCCTCTGCTATCTTTTTCCTTTTTAGTAGTAAGAGCATCTGCTCTTTTATTACCTTCTGAATTTTGAACCATGTGAATGCGTCATTAAACACTACATTTAAAATTAAAGAAAGTTTAGGTCTTATGGAACTGAGTTTATGTAATATACTCAGAGGTAAAGGTAATGATGTTTTATGTGAACTGTTTAAGAATGGAAAACATTTTTACTCTTTAATAAAAGAAACACCAGGCTATGTTTTTTTCCCTGCAAAAGAAGATAGCCAAGATAATTCTAGCTTTAAAGCAGAAGGTGGTTGCAGATGTTTTCTCAGCTAACTTACTTCTCTCCCCCAATATCTTTTCTCTCTCCCTCCTTCCTCTCTTTCTTCTCTTAGTCTCGTCCTTCTCCTCCCCTCTTTTCTTTCTCTTATCTGTGTGGAATTATGCAAGTCCCCTTCATTTCAGAACTTCCTCCCACATGGAGCATAGGGCAGGGCTAGACACAGTCGTCATATCACAAATTTTTCAGTTACTTTATTTTTTGCTTTGTTGTTGTTCAGTCGCTCAGTCCAGTCTGGCTGTTTGCAACCCCATGGGCTGCAGCATGCCAGGCTTCCCTGTCCTTCACTATCTCTAGGAGTTTGCTCAAACTCAGGTCTGTTGAGTCAGTGATGCCATCCAACCATCTCATCCTCTGTCACCCCCTTCTCCTCCCGCCTTCAATCTTTCCCAGCAACAGGGTCTTTTCCAGTGGGTCAGTTCTTGGCATCAGGTGGCCAAAGTTTTGGAGCTTCAGCTTCAGCATCAGTCCTTCCAATGAATATTTAAGGTTGATTTCCTTTAGGATGGACTGGTTTGATCTCCTTGCTGTCCAATAAAATTCTTGGGGATGAAATAGTGAAGACGAATTCTTTGGCAGTGGAGGAATTTCAGGCAGTTACAGGGAGCTGTCTGGGGTTCACTGTGAGAATCTGGTTGTTTTAAGCAGTAATTTTGGGGGGGGAGAGTTTGTTTTTGAAATGTAATAATTGGTCATTATTTGTCAGAGTTTTAGAAACGTGAAGTCAATGTGGGGAACTCCCTGGCAGTCCAGTGGTTTGGGACTCCATGGTTTCATTGCTGAGGGTGCAGGTTCGATCTCTGGTCAGGGAACCAAGGTCCTGAAAGCTATATGGTGGTTTTAAAAGAGTTCTACTTTGTGGCGGGACTCCAAAACGTATTTAAAATTTAGTACATTTCAGAAGTACAACCAAAGTGTTCTCTGAGGAGGATGAGATGGAGAGGGGAGCTTGAAGAATAGGCTGTGTCAGGCTGGCAGGTTCACTCAGATTCTCATTTGCAACATCCCGGGGGCACAGGGCTCCTCAGTGGCTCTGGGGCTGTATTTCTTACTGTTTGCCTTCCTCATTTGTTCTCATAAATAACGTCGCTTTGCTTTTCCGTTTCTACAGTCTTTATTCCAGCGTAAGGCTATTTCCTTCTAACAATGAGACAATCATAATAATAGAAGGATCCGTTTATTATGGCATTCCTCCTCCTGACCACTTCTGGCTCTGAGGCTTTGCACCGTGCACTCCTACTCCAAGCACGGGCAGGGGCGTCACCCAAGCTCGTTAGCGATGTTAAAGTTCCCAGACCCGCAGCATCCAGGCCCCACTCTGGATGCCAGTGTCAGAATCCGCATTTTAACAAGATCCCTTTGGAGCAGAGAAGCCTGCTGCTGTCTCGCATGATCTCGCTGAGTCCTACCCCAGTGCGAGAGGTGTGCATGCATTCACTTCCCAGCTGAGCAAACTGCAGCCGATTTTGGTTAAGGAACAGTTCCTCTTGCTCGGTGGAGCAGTCTGGATCTGAAGCCCTACGTCTGGGGTGTCACCGTGGACTCCTCCAGTGTATTGCATCCCTTTCCAGGACAAAGAAACTTCCCAGTGTCTCCCTGGGGCTTCCCCATGGCTCAGCAGGTGAAAAATCCGCCTGCAATGCAGGAGATGCAAGGGGCTTGGGTTCGATCCCTGGGTTGGGAAGACCCCCTGGAGGAGGGAATGGCAGCCCTTGCCAGTATTCTCACCTAGAGAATCCCATGGACAGAGGAGCCTGGCAGGCTACAGTCCATGGGGTCACAAGAGTCAGACAGGACTGAAGTCACTTAGCATACACACACACAGTGTCTCACTAGGACCATCTTCTCACCTGCTTCATGGCTCCTCACAGCCTGTACAGTGAAGTTCAGAATCCTCGAGGTCCTCCTGATTTGCCTCCCAGCTCCTCCAGCCCTGCCTCCCTCCAGTTGTGAAAGCCTGGGGCCCGTCCCCTCAGGACCAATCACTGTCCCTCCATAGTGCATGCACCTTCCTGCACCCCAGCTTTTGTTCAACTTTTCCTTTTGACCCAGTGGTGGCTCCTGAATGTCTATGTGGAAGAGGCTTGGGGAGAGGTCTTGAGCTGTGCTTATGTAGGTTGGGTGAACTGGCTGTCTCAAAGGGCAGGGTGTGGGAGGGTGAGCTGTCCTATGCCTCCCTTGGCTGGACCTGCTGTGTTGAAACCTGACCATCCCTCAAGACCCAGCCTGGCTCCTCCTTTTGTGACATCCGCCCTCACTGGGTGGCCCTGCCAGGTCCCCTCTTCAGCGCCACAGTGGGCTTCACTCATGGCACAGACAACATCCCACCTTAGACAGCAGTCATCTGCTGGCATGTGAAGCACCCTTCCAGACTGCCACAGTGGGATGGTGTCCCCGCCAGCCTGAGGTCCATCCCAGTTGCACTGTGTGCTGGCTCAAACTGGAAAAAAAAAAAAATGGAGCCACTGCTTATCCTCAGAGGATGCTCACAGAGTCCTTGTTGTAAAATATGGGGTTTAACTTTTGAGGTCTGGTAAGGCCAACAGAGGGCTTCCCTGGTGGCTCAGTAAAGAATCTGCCTGCAATGAAGGAGACACAGATTTGATCCCTGCATCAGAAAGATCCCCTGGAGGAGGAAATGGCAACCCACTCCAGTATTCTTCCCCGGAAAAATCCCATGGACAGAGGAGCCTGGCCAGCTATGTAGCCCATAGGGTTGCAAAGAGTTGGACACAACTGAAGTGACCTAGCATGCATGTATGCAAGGCCAACAGATGAGAAGAGCGATCTTCAGACCAGTGAAGAGATAATTTATTCCTCACAGTTCCCAAGAGAAGGGCCACACCACATGGGGTAGCACCAGGGTTGGTCAGGAGGTGGGGGCGGGGGGGAGGAGATGTGGGCAGGAGCCTTGCTTGCAGTTTCTATGGGGATGGATACATGGGCACAGGAGTGGCTAATCTCAATAACTGCAGTGGGCTCAGAGGCAGAGGGGTTGCCCCCAGGTGTCTGGGTGGCCCTGGTTGGGGCAGTGGGTGGGAAGATAAGGACAGGAGATCCAGGGAGGTGGTAGGGGTGTGAGCCCTGGGCTCGTTGAGTTGTATTTGAAAAGGATGCTTGGGGGCACATTGTTTATTGTCTTTAAGAACTGGCTAACCCTGGGCGGGGGGGGGGGCAGTCCCGGTCCAAAAGGCCCCAGGTGTCAAAGCACCAGAATATAAAAAATATAAAAACACGGTTAATCCAGTCCTAGGCTTTAGAGCTTCCTCCTGTTACGGATGCTCAGGCCGAGCTGAGGGCAGCCTCCACGAGCCTGCGTCTGATTCTGGCATCCTAGACTGTCCCCCCACAGCTGGCTCAGCTGGGTCTGCTGGGGCCATCGGACAGAAGACTCACACAAGATCAAAGTGTCTGCTCACCACCCCTCCAGCGTCCTCTGAGGGGCTCTGGGTGGTGACACGCTCAGAAGCACCAGCGGGCTCCTGGGCAGGGGCTCTCGTTACGGAAGCACGTGTCCTCCTCTCTGCATGTGGACATCTGTCACGTTTAGGGGGGCAGGGTCTTCCCAGGGCGCTGAGCTCTAGGAGGGGTGTGATGTTTTCCTATCCTAAGTCAGAGGGTCTGAAGTTTGGGGATGGGGCCGGCAGGACTGTGGCTGAACAATCGTGGGCAGGGAGACCAATTCTGGGAAAAATACATACACCTTTTAGATCAACCTCTGTGGAAAGGTAGTCCATGTGGTCATGTATGGATGTGAGAGCTGGACTGTGAAGAAAGCTGAGCGCCGAAGAACTGATGCTTTTGAACTGCGGTGTTGGAGAAGACTCTTGAGAGTCCCTTGGACTGCAAGGAGATCCAACCAGTCCATCCTAAAGGAGATCAACCTGGGTATTCATTGGAAGGACTGATGTTGAAGCTGAAACTCCAATACTTTGGCCACCTGATGAGAAGTGCTGACTCATATGGAAAGACCCTGATGCTGGGAAAGATTGAGGGCAGGAGGAGAAGGGAACGACAGAGGATTGAGATGGTTGGATGGCATCATTGACTCGATGGACATGAGTCTGGGTAAACTCCGGGAGTTGGTGATGGACAGGGAGGCCTGGCGTGCTGCAGTCCATGGGGTCACACGACTGAGCGACTGAACTGAACTGAACTGAACTGTGGAAAGGTACTTTGTGATACATGTACTATGACATTCACAGTTTCAATTCTCAGAAGCAACCCTGAGAGAGGCAGAAAGGGCTTTTATTACCATCTCCATGCCCAGGTGGAACCTGAAGCGGGGTGAGGTCTGTGCACTGGGTGGGTGGGAGGTCCCATCCAAGGCCCATCAGAAGAGCACAGTGTCCTGGGCCATACTGCTGGGTTTCAGTGCAGAACCCCCTCTGCCTCCAGAAGCAGGTAGTTTTGCAGGGACTCCGGCAAGGGCAACAGAGGCACGAGGGAAAAGCACTTTCTGCCAAACGATTTCCGGATGGCGCAGCGGCAGAGATGCTGCAGACAGCGGGGTGTGTGGGCCAAGGCAAAGAGGGACTGGTAGAAAGCCTGGTGCACCTGAAAGGAGGTGGGGAGTGTCAGTCTGGGCACGTGGGACCGGCACGCTTCCTTCTGCTTCCCAGAGAGAAGAGGCCTGATGACACGGGAATCCTCTCATGGCTGCTGATGAGGGAGAGAGTGTGCGTGTAAGTCACTGTGTGTTTGTGTGTAAGTCACTGTGTGTGTGTGTGTGTGCGCGTGTAAGTCGCTGTGTGTAAGTCGCTGTGTGTGTGTGTGTAAGGTGCTGTGTGTGTGTGTGTAAGGCGCTGTGTATGTGTGTAAGTCGCTGTGTGTGTGTGTGTAAGGCGCTGTGTGTGTGTATGTGTGTAAGGCGCTGCGTGTGTGTCACTGTGTGTAAGTAGCTCTGTGTGTATGTGTGCATGTGTAAGTCACTGTGTGTAAGTCGCTGTGTGTGTCACTGTGTGTGTAAGTAGCTGTGTGTAAGTCGCTGTGTGTGTGTCACTGTGTGTGTGTAAGTCGCTGTGTGTAAGTCGCTGTGTGTGTATGTGTGTAAGGCGCTGCATGTGTCACTGTGTGTGTGTAAGTAGCTCTGTGTGTATGTGTGCATGTGTAAGTCGCTGTGTGTGTGTGTATGTAAGTCGCTGTGTGTGTGTGTGTGTGTGTGTGTGTGTGTGTAAGGTGCTGTGTGTGTGTGTTAGTTGCTTCAGTCATGTCTGATTCTTTTCAACCCCCATGGACTGTGGCCCACCAGGCTCCTCTGTCCATGGGTTTCTCCAGGCAAGGATACTGGAGTGGGCTGCCGTGCCCTCCTCCAGAGGATCTTCCCGATCCAGGGATCGAACCTGGGTCTCCTGCACTGCGGGCAGATTCTTTACCATCTGAGCCACCAGATCCTACCCAAAGCGGGTCTGGGCACTTTTCTGTAGGGTGGCTCCTACCCAGTCAGAGGGAAGTCTGTTTTGGGTGATCTCAGATAATACGGGGCATCTCCTCGAATCCCTAATCTGCACAGGGGCTTCCCGGGCGGCGCCAGTCGTAAAGAATGTGCTAAACGACCCGCCCGCAGTGCAGGAGACCTGAGAGATGCAAGTTTGACCCCTGGGTCGCGAAGATCCCCTGGAGGAGGGCACGGCCACCCACTCCAGTATTCTTGCTTGGAGAATCCCATGGACAGAGGAGCTTGGAGGGCTACAGTCTGTAGGGATGCACCGAGTCAGACACGGCTGAAGCAAATTAGCATGCGTGTGTATAATCTGCACAGGACTCAAGTCAATAAAACGTGAGGGCCCATTTTCTAGAGGCTTCTACACACAAAAAGTTTCTTTCTTAATCAGCAGTCACCTGTGGACTTTGTCGTGTATGAATGCAGTGCCTGCAGCTGCCTCAGTCGTATCCTGAGATGTCAGAAGGTGAAGCGGACACACAGGAGTCTGGATCTCCATGGCCCACCCTCCCTTGGACACTGGTTATGGAGCCCTGACCTTCCTAAACCAGGGTGGTCCTTACAGCCCACAGCACCCCAACCAGACCCATGGGCTTAGTCAGTACTGAGCCTCCAGAAGAAAAAACAGAAACACTCAGACATGCCCCTAATTTGCCCTTCTCTTTCCTTCCCCAGATGTTTCATCCTTTCCCGGATATGAGTGCAAAACCCCACATAGGAGAACAGAAGTAAGACAACAGTCTATACTAACGGAGGAAGAAGGGGCCACCCTCTCACCTGAAACACTTCTTCGGGGATCACCTCCTTCCAGGACTCGGAGACGCGGAGCTGAGGGTAGGAGTTGAAAAGAACCTCGATGACAGCGGGGACTGCTGCGCAGCTCTTCAGCACCTGGTCGGAAATGGTGGGAGACACATTTTGGGTGGGCTGGGTTTTGGGGCCAGGTGGAAAAGGCTGGGGAGGTGGGAGGGGGTGCCTGCATCATGCGTCAGCCACTTCCTGGCTGTGTGACCTTTCGACCCTCCCAGGGAACAATAGCATCCCAGTATCAAGAGTCCCTTGGACTGCAAGGAGATCCAACCAGTCCATCCTAAAGGAGATCAGTCTTGGATGTTCATTGGAAGGACTGATGCTGAAGCTGAAACTCCAATACTTTGGCCACCTCATGCGAAGAGCTGACTCATTGGAAAAGACCCTGATGCTGGGAGGGATTGTGGGCAGGAGGAGAAGGGGTCGACAGAGGATGAGATGGCTGGATGGCATCACCGATTCGATGGACATGGGTTTGAGTGAACTCTGGGAGTTGGTGATGGACAGGAAGGCCTGGAGTGCTGCAATTCATGGGGTTGCAAAGGGTTGGACATGACTGAGCGACTGAACTAACTAACTAACTATACAATAGGGTCCTGGTCAGGCCCCAGGTGTCTGGGCCAAGGAGTTCCCAGTAGGGATATGCTGACGCTCTCTGAGTCTGGAGAGCTGCTCAGAGAAAAGAAATCAGAACGTCTGGGTGGGGGGAGGGGTGCAGTGGGGGGCTGGGGTGGGGTGGGGGAGGAGTCTGCACAAGGGGGGCGTCCCCAATTTCTGGCTTCAGTTTTCTAGTGTGTCAGGAAGTTGGGGGAGAAGAGTTGCTTTGCTGTTGGACTTTTTTTCTCCCCTTGGCCTTTCTGGTTTATTTTCGTAGTCCCTACTGGCCAAGGGTGCTTGTTTTCTAACTGGCAAATTCTGCAATTCAGGTCCATTGGCTTCATCATAAAGATGGAAAGTGTTTGCTTTTTAAAAGTGGAAATCTTTCGTTGTCGTCATGGAGAAGTTTGAAAATCCACAAAAGCAGACTGGACAGAGGGGTGAACGCTCGCGTGCTCACCATCAGCTCACGGCCCATCCTGCCCTCGCCACACTTCCAGCCCCCCCACCCCCATGTTATTTGAAAGCAAATTCAACGTAGCCGGTCATGTCATCTATAAATATTCGTGTGTCTCTTAAAGGACGTTTAGAAGAAACACAAATGCAGAATCATTGTAACAGCTGAGAAATTAACCATAGTTCCCCACTGTGTGCATGCTAAGTCACTTCAGTCATGTCTGACTGTCGACTCTATGGACTACAGCCCGCCAGGCTCCTCTGTCCATGGGATTCTCCAGGCAAGAATACTGGAGTGGGTTGCCGTGCCCTCCTCCAGGGGATCTTCCCGACCCAGGGATCCAACCTGTATCCATCTATCCTGCATTGACAGATGGATTCTTTACCACTAGCACCATGTGGGAAGCTGGTTTCTTAGTATCATCTAACGTATACTCTATATTTAAATTCACAAATTTCTCTTAAATGCCATTATATCAAAACAATCATTTGTTTGCTTGAATAAGAATTCAGATAAGCCCAACAGCTTTACATTGGTTGGTACGATGTATTTTCAGATCTCTCTTTTTTGTTTTGTGTGATTTATTTGTTGAAGAAACTGGGTTATTCATCCTGTGGAGTTTCTCACTGTTGGGATTTTGCTGATTGTATCCCTGTGGGATGCCTCTTTTTCTCTGCTTTTTGTAAATTAGTAGTTGGATTTAGAAGCTTGATGGAATTCAGATTTGATTTTGGGGAAATCCCATGGACAGAGGAGCCTGGTGGGCTATAGTCCGTGGAGTTGCAAAAGAGTCACGACATGGCTTAGCGACTAAATAACAACAGGGCAACTTCATTATTCTCTGTTTTTGAGGTTTAGGATTTACCAAGTGCTGTGAAACGGTTTTGTTTATATCTCGGTTGAAAAACTGAGGTTAAGCCATTTTTTTTCTGAGGTCAGGCACCAAACAGCCGCAGTAGACAACAGTCAGAGCCAGTTGCAAGCCTGGCCAGCGTCCTGCTCACGGGCTCCTGAACGCACTCAAGGCAGCTGCCCCCTTTACAACCTGCCTGCTTCTTTCTGGGCTTCCCTGGTGGCTCATTCAGTGAAGAATCTGCCTCCAGTACAGTAGAACCAGGTTCGATCCCTGGGTGGGGAAGATCCCCTGGAGGAGGAAATGGAAACCCACTCCAGTATTCTTGCCTGGGAAATCCCACTGACAGGAGCCTGGAGGGGTATAGTCCAGGGGTGGCAAAAGTCAGACACTTATTGACTAAACCACTACCTAGCTTCTTGCAGATGTAACACCCCTTTAAGTTACAGAAAGGGAAAGTGTCAGTCGCTCAATCACATCCTGCTCTTTACAACCCCATGGACTGTAGTCC
This sequence comes from Capra hircus, assembly GCF_001704415.2. Lineage (NCBI taxonomy): Eukaryota > Metazoa > Chordata > Mammalia > Artiodactyla > Bovidae > Capra > Capra hircus. The sequence continues at coordinate 5,091,777 of NC_030810.1, read as the reverse complement.
GCCAGGCTCCTCTGTCGATGGGATTCTCCAGGCAAAAATACTGGAGTGCGTTGCCAGGGGATCTTCCCAACCCAGGGATCGAACGTAGGCCTCCCACATTGCGGGCAGATTCTTTACCATCTAAGCCACAGGGAAGCGTAAGCAAGATTTTAAAATTTCAGATTTCTCTTTTTCAGAGATAACACCTATCAACATTTTGTATATACTAAGGTTTTATGTATTTAGAAAGGAATTAGTATAAAAGACAAAAACGAGCTAGTGATTTGCATACTATTTTGAAACTTGACTTTTCATCAAAATAGATTGTGAACAATTCAAAAATTACAAATGAGCATTTAGATATTATTTTTAGTGGCCATATAATATTGTATGAATGTATCATAATGAACTGAAAGAGCTAACTATTTTAAGTTGTATAATATTTTTTTATCTTATCAACAATGAATACCTTGAATATAGTTTCTCTGTGTCCAACCTTTCTTATTTAGATTGCTTATACTGAATCGCTGGAAGGAGAACTGCAAGTCAATGGGTGTGTATACTTTTTTCCCCCCTTTTTAATGTTTATTATTTTTCTCCATAGTTTTTATTTATTTATTGTAATTGGAGGCTAATTACTTTACAATATTGTGGTGGTTTTTGCCATATATTGACATGACTCAGCCACGGGCATACATGTGTTCCCCATCCTGACCCCCCTCCCACCTCCCTCCCCATCGCATCCCTCAGGGCCATCCCAGTGCACCAGCCCTGAGCACCCTGTCTCATGCATCGAACCTGGACTGGCAATCTATTTCACATATGGTAATATACATGTTTCAGTGCTATTCTCTGAAATCATCCCATCCTCCCCTTCTCCCACAGAGTCCCAAAATCTGTTCTTTATATCTGTGTCTCTTTTGCTTCCTTGCATATAGGGTCATCATTACCATCTTTCTAAATTCCATATATATATGTTAATATACTATGTTGGTGGTTTTCTTTCTGACTTACTTCACTCTGTATAATAGGCTCCAGTTTCATCCACCTCATTAGAACTGACTCAAAAGTGTTCTTTTTAATAGCCAAGTAATATTCCATTGTTTCTATGTATCACAGCTTCCTTATCCACTCCTCTGCCAATGGACATAGGTTGCTTCCACGCCCTAGCGATTGTGCTGTGAGAATACTGGGGTACACGTGTCTCTTTTAACTCTGGTTTCCAATGAGAGTGTATACTTTAAAGGTCTTAAAACATACTGTCAAACTGTAAGTGTATAAGTTGTTACCCTTTTTGAAGAACTGAGTATGAGAGGACCTCTTTCTTCCTACCCAGATCATCTCATTAATCATTTAAATTTATAGGGACAAGTTGAAATATTTACTGTTGGTTGACATTTGTCTTTTTTTCTTTATGAATTGCTAGATTATGTCTTTTGCTCATTTTCTCTATACTGCGTTCTTTTTTACCATCGTGAAAGTCACTCAGTCATGTCCGACTCTCTGCAACCCCATGGACTAAAGAGTCCATGAAATTCTCTAGGCCAGAATACTGGAGTGGGTAGCCTTTCCCTTCTCCAGGGGATCTTCCCAACCCAGGGATTGAACCCGGGTCTCCCACATTGCAGGCAGATTCTTTACCAGCTGAGCCACAGGGGAAGCCTCGCTGATTTATAAATATACTTTATTTATTAAGGTTATTTTTTAGATAGAAAATCATTTTTGAAAATAATATTTTATCCTCCTCAATATTAATATTTATTTTCCTTGTCTTATTACATTGACTAGAGCTTTAAAATTCAATGTTAAATGACAGTAATTGATAAGAGGCATCATCTAAATTTAATAGGACTGTCTCTAATCTTTCACCATAATCTTGGATAGTAGTTTCACATAAATTTGTGAATTTATTGACAAAATTTATTCACAAAAAATAAATTTTGTGAATTCACATAAATTTGTTGTTTTTCAGTTGCTAAGTTGTGTCTGACTCTTTGCAACCCCATGGATTGCAGCATGTCAGGCTTCCCTGTCCTTCACTATCGCCCAGAGTTTGCTCAAATTCAAGTCCACTGAGTCGTGATGCTATCTAACTATCTCATCCTCTGCTGTCTCCTTCTCATTTTGTCTTTAATCTTTCCCAGCATCAGAGTTTTTTCCAGTGAGTCCGTTCTTCCCATCAGGTGGCCAAAGGATTGGAGCTTCAGCTTCAGCATCAGTCCTTCCAATGAATATTCAGGGTTGATTTTCTTTAGGATTGACTGGTTTGATCTTCTTGCAGTCCAGGGGACTCTCAAGCACCACAATTCAGAAGCATCAATTATTTGGTGCTCAGCCTTCTTTATGGTTCAACTCTCACATCCATACATGATGACTGGAAAAAACATAGGTTTGATTATATGGACCTTTGTCAGCAAACTGGTTTCTCTGCTTATTAATATGCTGTCTAGGTTTGCCATAGCCTTCCTGCCAAGGAGCAAGCATCTTTTAATTTCATGGCTGCAGTCACCATCCAGTGATTTTTGGAGCTCAAGAAAATAAAGTCTCTCACTGCTTCCACGTTTCTGTTTCTATTTGCCATGAAATGATGGGCTTTAGTGTAGTCAATGAAGCAGATGTTTTTCTGGAACTCCCTTGCTTTCTCCATGATCCAACGAATGTTGGCAATTTGATCTTTGGTTCCTCTGCCTTTTCTAAACCCAGATTGAATATCAGGAAGTTCTCAGTTCACATACTGCTGAAGCCGAGCTTGAAGGATTTTGAGCATAAACTTTCTAGCATGTGAAATGAGCACAGTTCTATAGTAGTTGGAATATTCTTTGACTTCTTTGGGTTTGGAATGAAAACTGACCTTTTCCAGCCCTGTGGCCTCTGCTGAGTTTTCCAAATTTGCTGACATGTTGAGTGCAGTACTTTAACAGCATCATCTTTTAGGATTTTAAATAGCTCAGCTAGAATTCCATCACCTCCACTAGCTTTGTTTGTAATAATACTTCCTGAGGCCCAGCTGACTTCATACTCCAGGATGTCTGGCTCTAGGTGAGTGACTGCACCACTGTGGTGATTCAGGTCATTAAGACCATTTTGTATAATTCTTCTGTGTATTCTTGCCATCTCTTCTCAATCTCCTCTGCTTCTTTTAGGTCCTTACAGTTTCTGTCCAGTAGCCAAGTACTGGATTTTGAACTCTTTTATTGACTATAAGCAACATAGTTCCTTATAGTTCCATTTCTTCTAAGGAATTCTGGCCCACTGTAATAGATACAATGGTCATCTGAATTAAGTCTGCCCATTCCCGTCCATTTTAGTTCACTGATTTCTAAGACGTCAATGTTCAGTCTTGCCATCTCCAGCTTGACCATGTCTAATCGACCTTGATTTGTGGACCTAACATTCCAGGTTCTTATGCAATATTGTTCTTTACAGCACTGGACTTTATTTTCACCACCAGACCCATCCAAAACTGAGCATCATTTCTGCTTTGGCCCAGTGTCTTCATTCTTTCTGGAGCTATTCGTAACTGCCCTCCGCTCTTCCCCAGTAGCACACTGGACACCTTCCCACCTTGGGGCTCACCTTCTGGTGTCATACCTTTTTGCCTTTTCATGCTGTTCATGGGGCTCTCCAGGCAAGAATACTGGAGTGGGTTCCCTCCTCTAGCGGACCACGTTTTGTCAGAACTCTCCACTACCTGTCTCCACGACCTGTCTGTCCTGGGTATGCCTGCACGGGATAGCACAGAGCTTCCTCGACTTATGCAAGCCCTTTGCCATGGCAAGGCTGTGATCCGTGAAGGGGATAAGTACTTTGTTCTAAGTTAAGGAAATGTCTTTGTATTACTAGATTCATGATTTAAGTTTTTAATGTTTTCTAGCCAAATTGCTACAAAAAGATTATCCAATACTGACCTATTTTGCCTTTCATAAGACAGTCTCTATTTGGCTAGTCTTCTAAATAGAATGGTAGATTCAATTTGTTAAGATATTTTTCATCTTTTAATAAATAAATTTGCTTTACAGTTTTAGTTTTTTGAGCTATTAACATTACTGTCAAGTTTTAATGTCACTCAGTGTTAACTTAGTAAAACTGTCTGAGATGATGTCTATCTTTTTAATACTCTGGGAGATTTTGAAAAGTAGATAATTATAGGAAATAAGAAAGCATGATGGACTTTGCATTTGAACCTTTAGCTGCAGGTGATAATATTTTCTATTTTTTCAGTTACTGGCATATTTTATTTTGATTTATTCTTGGCTTAATTTTGTTCATCTATATTTTCCTGGAAAAAAAAAAAAGAAATTCAGCATTGCAGGTGTACTGGTCAGGGTGGTAACAGGAAACAGAGGGCACATTTGAGATTATTCCAGGAGGGTTCTTGATCCAGGGCTTGTTTAGCCAGGTGTGTGTGCAGAATAACGGCGAGGAGCAGTGCTTTGACACAGAGCGGGCAGTGGAGCTGATTCCCACTCCTGGGCCTGCAGGGTGAGGGGACGGAGTGGGTTGTCTCACCAGGAGCGGAGGGACACTCACACCAACCTCAAGCTGAGAGGGTACCTAGTGAACACACCCTCTCACTTCACTCTCCTTCCTCCCTGGCTTCTGGGACTCTTCCCTGATGAAGCCCAGGGAGCAGAGAGCCAGGAGACGTGCAGATGGGTCCATGCAGGTGGAGAACAAATTTGGATGGGGACGGTTATCTGCACTGTATCTAGGAATAAGCACCCTTTCTCATCTGGAACTCACTGTGATTGTCTCCGGAGAAGGCAATGGCAACGCACTCCAGTGTTCTTGCCTGAAGAATCCCAGGGACGGGGGAGCCTGGTGAGCTGCCGTCTGTGGGGTTGCACGGAGTCGGACACGACTGGAGCGACTCAGCAGCAGCAGCAGCAGCAGGGATTGTCTCTGCACTGTGTTTTGCATATTTAATGTCTTGCTGGAATTCTATTTTAATTTTTTTTTTTGGTCAGGAAATCAGCTATTGAATTTCTTTGATCAATTCTCTTTAAAAATATTCCAATCCACTAATTTTTGCCTTCATCTTATTAATTCTTTTCTCCTTTTTTCTTCCCAGCTCCTTGGATTGACCACTCAGTTAACTTGGCAATATGTCTTTCCTTCAGTTCAGTTCAGTCGCTCAGTAATGTCTGACTCTTTGCGACCCTATGGACTGCAACATGCCAGGCTTCCCTGTCCATCACCAACTTCCTGAGCTTGCTCAAACTCATGTCCATCAAGTTGGTGATGCCATCCAACCATCTCATCCTCCGTCATCCCCTTCTCCTCCTGCCTTTAATCTTTTGCAGAATCAGGGTCTTTTCCATGGAGTCAGTGCTTCACTTCAGGTGGCCAAAGTACTGGAGTTTCAGCTTCAGCATCAGTCTTTCCAATGAACACTCAGGACTGATCTCCTTCAGAATGGACTTGCTGGACCTCCTTGCAGTCCAAGGGACTCTCAAGAATCTTCTCCAACACCACATTTCAAAAGCATCAGTTCTTCAGCGCTCAGCTTTCTTTATAGTCCAACTCTCACATCCATACATGACCACTGGAAAATCCATAGCCTTGACTAGACAGACCTTTGTTGGCAAAGTAATGTCTCTGCTTTTTAATATGCTATCTAGGTTGGTCATAACTTTCCTTCCAAGGAGTAAGCAAATGGCTGCAATCACCATCTGCAGTGATTTTGGAGCCCAGAAAAATAAAGTCAGCCACTGTTTCCCCATCTATTTCCCATGAAGTGATGGGACCAGATGCCATGATCTTCATTTTCTGAATGTTGAGCTTTAAGCCAACTTTTTTCACTCTCCTCTTTCACTTTCATCAAGAGGCTTTTTAGCTCCTCTTCACTTTCTGCCATAAGGGTGGTGTCATCTGCATATCTGAGGTTATTGATATTTCTCCTGGCAATCTTGATTCCAGCTCGTGCTTCCTCCAGCCCAGCGTTTCTCATGATGCTAGTAGTAATAATGAACATGTAGGTGCCATAGTACTCTGGTGGAGGAATCACCAGGTGCTAGAAAGGACAGCTGAGTCAGACCTAGATTTGCAATGGTGTGGTGAGTTGGTCAAGGAAAGATTTCTGCAGGAAGTGACATTCAAGCTAAGACATGGGACAGCAGTTCCAAAAGATGTGGAGAGTTCTGAGGACTAGGATGGTCAAGGTATAGAAAGGAATTATCAGACATGGGAGGTGAGAAGGAACAGAAAGTACTGACTGTGGGACTTCCTTGGAGGGCAGTAGATGAAGGTTTGCCTGCCAACGCAGGAGACACGGGTTCCATCCCTGGTCCAGGGAGATCCCATGTGCCATGGAGCAACGAAGCCCGTGCATCAAAACGCTGAAGCTCACGCTCCCTAGAGCTTGTGCCCCCAACAAAAGAAGCCACTGCAATGTGAAGCCCACGCATCCCAATGAAGAGTAGCTCCCGACCGCTGCAACTAGAGAAATTCTCACAAAGCAGCAAAGACCCAACACAGCCAAATATAAGTAAATAAATAAAATTATACATATGTAAACAATATTGACTGCGATGTGAGGTTTGACATGGGGGGTGGGGTGGGTAGTGAGAATTGAGACTGGAGAGGACAGCAGGTCAGAGCCGGAAGCGTGCTGTCGGCCACGATAAGAAGCTGGGCTTTATCTTCAGGGCACCGGAAAGCCCTTGAAGGGTGATGAGTGGAGAAGTGACAGGGTCAGATTTTAATTTTAGAAGTATCACCATGGCTACAGTGTTGAGAAGAGTTCCACGAGGCCATATTGGAGGCAGAGAGTTGAGTTACGAGGATATTTTTGCAATCTAGGGGAGAGATTTGTGCATGTTCAGTTGCTCAGTCGTGTCTGACTCTTTGTGACCCCCTGGACTGTAGCCCGCCATGCTCCTCTGTCCACGGAATTCTCCAGGCAAGAGTACTGGAGTGGGTAGCCATTTCCTCTTCTAGGGGATCTTCCCAACCCAGGGATCAAAACAGGGGCTCTTACGTCCTCTGCACTGACAGGTGCCTTCTTTACCACTGAGATGATGGTGGCCTAAACTGAGCTGGTGGCAGCCAGGATGGAAAAAGAAGAAAGACTTTGAGAGATATTTAAGAGGTGGAGTTGAGGGACTCTGCAGACTGAGTTTCCCATTTCTGAGATGGTTTTACCCATCATCTCTTGGGCAGCTGGAGTACCCTCATTCCCTTTGGCCTTCAGCCTCCCCTACCCCACCCAATCAGCCCTTGCCAAGAGCAGCCCTGAGCTGGCTGCACCCGGTGGTCAGGGCTCTGCCTCCCCTCGGGCCGCATCCACCTCTGACACAGCTGACCGCATCTTCCACTTGGATATGTCCTTCTCTTGGCTTCCAGAAGCCACACGCTCATTCCTTCGCCACCCACGCTGCTGCTTCTACTCGGCTGCCTCTGCTGCTCTCCCGCCTGCGCGTCTTCTTGTGCTGGGATGGCCTTGGAGTCAGTCCTCATTCCTCGTCTCTGCTCTCCCTCCCTGGTGATCTCATTCCATTTTCTGGCTTTAGACACCATCCAAATGCCACCAACTCTCTAAAGTCTATCTCCAGGTTGGTCAAACCTCCCTCCCAACCTCCAGGTTTGAATATCCAATTGCTTACTTGATTAGCTCCTCGTGGCTGGCTCTATCTTACACTTAAGGCATCAAAAACAGAACACCCGAGACTCCTCCCAGCCCCAGACGTCCTTTCTCCCTAAGCTTCCCCTTACCTTTCGATGGCACACCCATCCTTCCAACATCTCAGGCTAAAAGCCTTGGAGTCATCTTTAAAGCCTTGGAGTCATCTTTAACTCCTCTCCTCACATATCCCGCATCCTGTATCCAGTCTGTCAAGAAATCCTGCTGGCTCTACCTTCATGAGATATCCAGAATCCATAATTTCTTTTCCTTTTTGGCTGTGCTGCACAGCTTGTGGGATCTCAGTTGCCCCACTAGGGACTGAACCTGGACTGTGATCGCGAGAGCCTGGAATCCTAGCCACTAGGCCACCAGGTGTTCCCCGTTTTCAGACTACCGCCCTCGTCCACGCCAGCATGATCCCTCAGGTGGACTGTGGCCACAACCTCCTAAGCCATCTCTCCACTTCTATTCTGCTCCTCCTAAAGTAGATTCTCAACACGGAGACCACAAGGAGCCTCAGAGAACGTCAGTCAAGGTATACCACTCCAGTGCTCAAACCAATCCAGTGGCCAACGTCACTGCAGTGGCCTCGGGGACCCCACGGCCTGTCCCCTCCTCCAGTTCTCTCACCTCCTGATGCTGTCCCACGGCTTCTCTCCACCTTCAGCCCCACTGGTTCCCTTGTTGTCCCCCACGTGGGTCAGGCTCACTCCAGCCTTGGAGTCGTGGACTTCGTCTTATCTACTGGGCTATTCTTTCCCCAGACACCTGCTTAGCTGATTCCCTCATCTCTCTCAAGTCTACTCAAAACCATCCATCCTAATACCCTCTTTAAAACATGCTGCCTCCTCCCTCGGCTCCTCTCTCCCAGTCCTTATCACTTTATTGGCCCATTATTATGCTCATTGTTTAATGCTCATCTCCCTCATTAGGATGTAAGCTTCATGAGGGCAGCAATACTTTCCCCCCAGTATAGTCACTCATTAGGTATCCTAAGCACCTAGTATGACTCTGGCAAATGGCTGGTGCTCAATAAACATCTGTTGAATAAATAATGGATAAAAAGAAATATTTCTTTTTAAAAAGCACTCAGAAGGCATGTCTTATGAACCTTTGATATCTAAATGTGTCTTTCTTTTGCCAGTAAAATACGAGCTATCTTGGTTGAATATAGAATTCTAGCATCTAAGCCTTTTCTTTAAAAATCTGTAGATGGCAGCCTGGTGCTCTGTGATGAACTAGAGGGGTGGGATGGGGGGTGCGGTGGGAGGGAGGCTGCAGAGGAAGGGGATATATAAATATATATAGTTGTACACACACACACACACACACACATACATATATATATATATATATATATATATATATATATATATATAGAGAGAGAGAGAGAGAGAGAGAGAGAGAGAAAGAGAGAGCTATGACTGATTTGGTCATGTGAGTGAAATTCACCCATTCCAGTCCATTTTAGTTTGCTGATTGCTAGAATGTCGACTTTCACTCTTGCCATCTCCTGTTTGACCACTTCCAATTTGCCTTGCTTCATGGACCTAACATTCCAGGTTCCTATGCAATATTGCTCTTTACAGCATCGGACCTTGCTTCTATCACCAGTCACACCCACAACTGGGTATTGTTTTTGCTTTGGCTCCATCCCTTCATTCTTTCTGGAGTTATTTCTCCACTGATCTCCGGTAGCATATTGGGCACCTACCGACCTGGGGAGTTCCTCTTTCAGTATCATTCTGCCTTTTCATACTGTTCATGGGATTCTCAAGGCAAGAATACTGAAGTGGTTGGCCATTCCCTTCTCCAGCGGACCACATTGTGTCAGACTATTCTTAGAAGAAATGCAGTAGCCATCATGGTCAACAGAAGAGTCCGAAATGCAGTACTTGGACGCAGTCTAAAAAATGACAGAATGATCTCTGGTCATTTCCAAGGCAAACCATTCAGTATCACAGTAATCCAAGCCTATGCCCCAACCAGTAATGCTGAAGAAGCTGAAGTTGAGTGGTTCTATGAAGACCGCTAAGATCTTTTAGAACTAACACCCAAAAAAGATGTCCTTTTCATTATAGGGGACTGGAGTGCAAACATAGGAAGTCAAGAAACACCTTGGGTAACAGGCAAATTTGGCCTTGGAATACAGAATGAAGCAGGGCAAAGGCTAATAGAGTTTTGCCAGGAGAACGCACTGGTCATAGCAAGCACCCTCTTCCAACAACACAAGAGAAGACTCTACACATGGACATCACCAGATGGTCAACACCAAAATCAGATTGATTATATTCTCTGCAGCCAAAGATGGAGAAGCTCTATACACTCAGCAAAAACAAGGCCAGGAGCTGACTGTGGCTCAGATCATGAACTCCTTATTCCAAATTCAGACTTAAATTGAAGAAAGTAGGAAAACCACTAGACCATTCAGGTATGACCTAAATCAAATCCCTTAGGATTATACAGTGGAAGTGAGAAATAGATTTAAGGGACTAGATCTGATAGATAGAATGCCTGATGAACTATGGATGGAGGTTTCTGACATTGTACAGGAGACAGGGATCAAGACCATCCCCATGGAAAAGAAATGCAAAAAAGCAAAATGGCTGTCTGGGGAGGCCTTACAAATAGCTGTGAAAAGAAGAGAAGCGAAAAGCAAAGGAGAAAAGGAAAGATAATAAGCATCTGAATGCAGAGTTCCAAAGAATAGCAAGGAGAGATAAGAAAGCCTTCCTCAGCGATCAATGCAAAGAGATAGAGGAAAACAATAAATGGGAAAAACTAGAGATCTCTTCAAGAAAATTAGAGATACCAAGGCAATATTTCATGCAAAGATGAGCTCAATAAAGGACAGAAATGGTATGGACCTAATAGAAGCAGAAGATATTGAGAAGAGGTGGCAAGAATACACAGAAAATGAAAGTGAAGTTGCTCAGTCGTGTCCGACTCTTTGCAACTCCATGGACTGTAGCATATCAGGCTTCTCCATCCATGGGATTTTCCAGGCAAGAGTACTGGAGTGGGTTGCCATTTCCTTCTCCAGGGGATCTTCCCGACCCAGGGATTGAACCCAGGTCTCCTGCCTTGTAGGCAGATGCTTTACCTCTGAGCCACCAGGGAATACACAGAACTGTACAAAAAAGAGCTTCACGACCAAGATAATCACGATGGTGTGATCACTCACTTAGAGCCAGACATCCTGGAATGTAAAGTCAAGTGGGCCTTAGAGAGCATCACTACGAACAAAGCTAGTGGAGGTGATGGAATTCCAGTTGACCTATTTCAAATCCTGAAAGACGATGCTGTGAAAGTGCTGCACTCCAATATGCCAGCAAATTTGGGAAACTCAGCAGTGGCCACAGGACTGGAAAAGGTCAGTTTTCATTCCAATCCCAAAGAAAGGCAATGCCAAAGAATGCTCAAACTACTGCACAATTGCACTCATCTCACACACTACTAAAGTAATGCTCAAAATTCTCCAAGCCAGGCTTCAGCAATACGTGAACCGTGAACTTCCAGATGTTCAAGCTGGTTTTAGAAAAGGCAGAGGAACCAGAGATCAAATTGCCAACATCCACTGGATCATGGAAAAAGCAAGAGAGTTCCAGAAAAACATCTATTTCTGCTTTATTGACTATGCCAAAGACTTTGACTGTGTGGATCACAATAAACTGTGGAAAATTCTGAAAGAGATGGGAATACCAGACCACCTGACCTGCCTCTTGAGAAACCTATATGCAGGTCAGGAAGCAACAGTTAGAACTGGACATGGAACAACAGACTGGTTCCAAATAGGAAAAGGAGTACATCAAGGCTGTATATTGTCACCCTGCTTATTTAACTTCTATGCAGAATCCATCATGAGAAACGCTGGGCTGGAAGAAGCACAAGCTGGAATCAAGATTGCCAGGAGAAATATCAATAACCTCAGATACGCAGATGACACCACCCTTATGGCAGAAAGTGAAGAGGAACTAAAGAGCCTCTTGATGAAAGTGAAAGAGGAGAGTGAAAAAGTTGGCTTAAAGCTCAACATTCAGAAAACAAAGATCATGGCATCTGGTCCCATCACTTCATGGGAAATAGATGGGGAAACAGTGGTAACAGTGTCAGACTTTATTTTTGGGGCTCCAAAATCACTGCAGATGGTGATTGCAGCCATGAAATTAAAAGGCACTTACTCCTTGGAAGGAAAGTCATAACCAACCTAGACAGCATATTAAAAAGTAGAAACATTACTTTGCCAACAAAGGTCCATCTAGTCAAGGCTATGGTTTTTCCAGCGGTCATGTATGGATGTGAGATTTGGACTGTGAAGAAAGCTGAGCACCGAAGAATTGATGCTTTTGAACTGTGGTGTTGGAGAAGACTCTTGAGAGTCCCTTGGACTACAAGAAGATCCAACTAGTCCATTCTGGAGATCAGTCCTGGGTGTTCATTGGAAGGACTGATGCTAAAGCTGAAGCTCCAATACTTTGGCCACCTCATGCGATGAGTTGACTCATTGGAAAAGACTCTGATGCTGGGAGGGATTGTGGGCAGGAGGAGAAGGGGACAACAGAGGATGAGATGGCTGGATGGCATCACCGATTCCATGGGCATGAGTTTGAGTGAACTCCGGGAGTTGGTGATGGACAGGGAAGCCTGGCGTGCTCCAATTCATGGGGTCGCAAAGAGTCGGACACAACTGAGTGACTGAACTGATGACTGATTCAAGTTGTTGTATGACAGAAACCAACAATAACATTGTAAAGCAATTATCCTTCAATTAAAATATAAAAAATCTGTAGATGGGGAGTTCTCTGGTGGTGCAGTAGTTAGGATATGGTGCTTTCATTGCCATGACCTGGGTTCAATCCCTGGTTGGAGAACTTGGATCCAGCAAGCCACGTGGCATGGTCAAAATAAAAAATCTGTAAATGATATTTAATTGTCCTATGATAATAGTGCATAGAACTCAGAGTCCAGTCTGATTTTTACTCCTTTAGGAACCTGTTTTTTACTTGGATGCTTTGCTAGGTTTTTCTGTGCCTTTTAAGAATGGTTTTGCTAGACTGTATATAGGTGTGTGTCTCTCATCACTGATTTGCAGAGAACATCCATTGAAGTCCTATACTTTAAGACTTTTCAGTGCAGCTACGTTTTCTTCTATTACGTCTTTGATGATTATTTCTGATCCATTTGTTGTGGGTTCTTCAATAATATCATTTATCTGTGAGTTGGCTCTCTGCCCTTTATGACTATCACTTTGTCTTTTAATTTCTTGACTTTTTTTTTGTTTGCAATTAAGAAGATTTTTTAACATTAGTCCTTTGTAGTGAACATTGTGGTTGACTTCCAAACACTCCAGACAATTAGATTAATTGAATCATGATCATTCTATTCTCATTACCACTTAATGGTTTGGGGAAGGGCGGGTTTAAGCCAACCGGGGTCAATAAAACACAGAAAAGGACTTCCTCAGGGTTTCTAGAGAAAAGTGGCTGAATCTGAACAGGAAGCTGGTTGGAACAGTTGCTGGAAGCCATTTAGGGACCAAGAAAAGGACCATTTTGAGGGCCAGGTTGACTTACTGAGCTTAGAAGGCATATGGTTCTTTGATGATGTCACTGAGACTTAGAAATAACCAATTGTGAAGCCTGTGCTTCTTGTTATGAGAGATTCAAGGGGGGTTGGAACCAAGTCAGGCAGGGGCTGCCTGGCAGAGGCTGTGACTTTGAGAAGGAGCTGTCTGGGGATACTGGAGCCATGGAGAGGGACGTGTTGCTGTAGAAGCTACTCAGGACAGAGGAAGAGGATGAGAAACACCTTGGCTTTATTTCTCCCTCCACCTCCAATTTCCAATGGTGTCTCCCCTGGCGGAACCCAGCCAGAAGCCAGCTATACGGGGCTGCGTGTTAGCTTGAAGGGGCTAGCCACAATGCGCACACCTTGTCAGGATGCAGAGTAGAACAGAGAGACAGCAGGGACTGGATCTGGGGGCACACAGAGAAATAGCAGAGCACCCTCACTCACATCCTTGGTTTGATTCTCTTTATGAATCAGTTCTGCCTTTTATTTCCTTTAATGTAATCTAAGAAAGCTGAGTAGATGATGCTTTTTAACTGTGGTGTTGGAGAAGACTCTTGAGAGTCCCTTGGACTGCAAGGAGATCAAACCAGTCAATCCCAAAGAAAATCAGTCCTGAATATTCATTGGAAGGACTGATGCTGAAGCTTCCAATATTCATTGGAAGGACTGATGCTGAAGATGAAACTCCAATACTTTGGCCACCTGATGCAAAGAACTGACTCATTTGAAAAGACCCTGATGCTGGGAAAGATTGAAGGCAGGAGGAGAAGGGAATGACAGAGGATGAGACGGTTGGATGGCATCACCGACTTGATGGACATGAGTTTGAGCAACCTCCAGGAGTTGGTGTTGGACAGGGAAGCCTGGTGTGCTGCCGTCGATGGGGTCACAAAGAGTCAGACGTGACTGAGCGATTGAACTGAACTGAATGTAATCTAATCTACCATTGTGTTCTTGCTTTCTTGGTGTAAATTTATCTCCTCCATCTTCCTTTTCATGTCATTCAGTTCACTTCTCATCTTGTTTGGTTTTATGGATGTAAAGGCTGTATCATCTTGCATTCCATACAGGATGGCACACGGGCATACAATTTCTCAGATTTTCTTCTGGATCTTTTGATGAGAGGAACAGATTTCCTCTTTATTCTCAGGAAGGTATCTCATTCTTTTTTTCCTGCCCCTCCATGAATCCATTTATTTTTCTCTATATTCATCTCTGGTTAAGGTTAGATCCAGACACGAAGTCTGTGGACACGCAGGGGAAGTCCATGGTCCTTTTCTCTGTTAGCCTTTGAGATGGTGGAGGGGCAAAGTGGAGGAAGGCTGGTAAGGGAGATGCCCAGCCCGGGTCCTAGTCTGTACACCCTCCTGGTCACCTGTGCTCCATCAGGAGGCCTCTTCCTCCCACCCTCCCCCTAGCAGAGTCAGCAGGTTGCTATGCAACCTCGGTTCCTCAGTTTCCACCGCTGCACTTTGTACTGCATCTCCCACAATGCACTGCACCACCACCAGCATCCGCTGCTACTTCGTGGGCTTAAACGTTTGCCTTAATGTCTACTTGACCGCCTGAAAACTTAGGGCCATGCAGCAGAGGCGTGCTGGCCCTTCCTGACTCAGACGTGAGGTCTTTCTGTTGGTGCACGGATTTTCTTTCTCTCCCTCTCCCCCTTCCTTCCATCCTTCCCTCCGCTTGTGTATGTCTTCAGAGATACTTTAACATGAAGACAGGAGCAGATGCTCTTTGAACCTGATAATCATATTACCATTATCATCTCTAGTCCCCTTCCTACCCAAAGTTTGTTTTTTTCCCTAATCCATGATGGTCACAAGGCTGGGCTTAAATGGGCTTTAGAGAGGAGAGAGACAGAATGACCACAGGAGGCTGGGGTGCAAGGGGAGAGCCAGGCGGGTGTGCAGTCTCCCGGCCTCGCACCCCATGGTGGGCTCTTGATGAGCTGGTATTTCTGGCTTACGCGAGCCACCGATAACAGGCATCTCCCTGGAGCACAACAGCCCCTGAACCCAACTGGCCCCTTTTCCACGTTGGGAGGAAACGCCCTTTTAAAGAGAGGTCACACTGGACCTCTGCACATCTAGCCTGTTTGTCTTTTGAGGTATTTTAGGCAGTTCCTGCGTCTTCAGACCTTCCTCAGGCCAACCTGGAGCCTCCAGCTACCCTCCCATCAGTCCTCTCACTTCTCAGCAAAATAGTCAATGGCTCCCAGTGACTGCATGCAACCTGGACCTCCCCACCTCCCCACCCCCATTCTCTCAAGAGCTACCCGCCTCCAGACCCCTCCTCCCGGGGTCACGGACTGTGACAAAGTCTTATTGCCTGTCTCTGGGAATTCATTTCCTGTCTCTCCTCTGTTCCACCTCTCTGGGGCTCCAGACCCTCCCCACCCCCTGACCAGCCCCCACCCCTGCGTTCCTTCATGTTTGCCAGGCAGCTGGCCGCCTTCATTATTTCTACGCCAACGCGGTTTAAAAATCTCCGCTGCCTCCTTGCTGTCTGCCGAGACTCAGCAGCCGCATCACTCTGACAACGCTGATGTCATTAGGGTCCGCGCACGCTCTCTCCGGCTAATGAGGCGGCAGAAAGAAAATTAAGGGGGGAAAAAATCACACGGGCACATTGCTTTCTGTGTAGATGGATAAATAAAACAAGAGCAAGGGAGACGGAGGCGCGCTGTTGCTGAGAGCTCACCCCTCCTAACACGGTGGGGGGCAGCGTGTGTACACACTGCTGTGTGAAGGCAGGGAGAGGAGCCCTGGGTTTTGACTACTGCTCCCTCCAGGCTCCCCTCACGGAAAACTGGAGTGTGAAGTCCCCTTGCCGAATTCCGTAATTAGGTAAAAAAGAAAATATGAAAACTTCAGGTCCATATTGGCAGCGTGGTCAATGACCAGAAGGAGAGGCAAGACGTGAGACTGGCAGATATTTCTAGAACCCTAGTCATTCTTGCCCTCCACCTCCATTTCCCCTTGTTCCAGCTGCCTACATCCCTCACCTGGTGTGCAAGACTGTCTGTGGTTTCCAGCGGCCCTCTAGGCCAGCATGTTCTCTACCCCTGAGCAGAGAAGTCACCCTCCCCTCCATCCCCATCTCCGGTTCCCATTAGATTATGTCACTTCCCTGGTGGCTCAGATGGTAAAGAATCTGCCTGCAATGCAGGAGACCCGGTTTGATCCCTGGGTTGGGAAGATCCCCTGGAGAAGGGAATGGAAACCCACTCCAGTATTCTTGCCTAGAAAATTCCACCAGCAGAGGAGCCTGGCTGGCTAGTCCATGGGATTGCCAAGAGTCAGACACGACTGAGTGACAAACACATTCACTTTCTTGATGGCTTAAGATGATGTAATAGACTCCCACTGTTCTTAAGACAAAGGCTGCAACCCTTAAGGAGGGCTCTGCCTAGTGCCCCAGCTCAGCTGCTTCCTTTTGCTGTTTCCCCTCCAGTTACTGCATTACCCTCCCCTCCCTGCCCCACATATGTTGCTGTGTTCCTCCTGCCCCAGGACCTTTGCACCTGCTGTTCCTTCTGCCTGGAATGGTTTCCCCTCCCCTCTCCACAGAGCTGTGTCTTCAGCCTTCATATCTGGGATTGCACTATAAGAGCTTGAAGGAGCCTTGGACCCCCACCCAGCCAGGTTTGGTCCCCGCACCTCCCCCCACCCCAAGTTTGGCACTTCCAAGGGTTGCAGGGCCTTCACACCACAGCAACTTCATAGTGGTGTATGTGGTTGTCTGAGTTAAGGCCATCTCACCCAGGTGACTGGCAGCTCTATGTGTCAATTAAACACCAACTCCAGCCTGGAGCACAGCTGCTCCTAGCAATGTTTGTTGAACAAGGGCTTAAGGGATGCCTGGGGGGGTGGGGGGAGCTTTCATCACTGGCGTGGTCCAGGCATGCCTCCAACTCGGGGGCAGGTCTGTGTGTGTGTACTCAGTCACTTTAGTTGTGTCTGATTCTTTGCAACCCTATGGACTGTAGCCCGCCAGGCTCCTCTGTCCATGGGATTTTCCAGGCAAGGATATTGAAGCGCGTTGCCATTGCCTCCTCCAGGGGATGTTCCAAACCCAGCCTCCTGCATCAGCAGGCAGATTCTTTACTGCTGAGCCACCTGGGAAGCCTTACATGCTGTGCTTAGTTGCTCAGTCATGTCCAACTCTTTGTGACCCCATGGACTATAGCCTGCCAGGTTCCTCTGTCCTTGGGATTCTCCAGGCAGGAATACTGGAGTGGGTTGCCATTCTCCTCTCCAGGGGATCTTCCCAACCCATGGATGGAATACAGGTCTCCTGCATTGCAGGTGGATTCTTTACCATCTGAGCCACCAAGGAAGCCCATGAATATTGGAGTGGGTAGCCTATCCCTTCTCCAGGGGATCTTCCCGATCCAGGAATCGAACCTGGGTCTCCTGCATTGCAGGCGCATTCTTGACCAGCTGAGCTACCAGGGAAGGCTGGGGAGCCCTCTAAGCGGAAATTATGTATGACTGCTCAGGTGAGGAGCAGAAGGCCAACAGAAGGTGAGCAGTCGTTATTCTAGACCAAGCATCCAACCTGCAAAGTCAACTAGTCGCAACCAGTGCAGACCCACCCTCCTGTGCGTTTCTCCGCCCTCCTGCCGGAGGCTCTCCTCCAGGCGGCTCTCCTCCAGGCGGGGGACCCTTCAGTCCCAACAACTTCCAGGATTCAAACCTGGCTGCAGCCTAACACCGTGCCTGCACCTGCCCTTGCGCCCCGACCCGACTCTGGTGTTAACTAGCGGTCAGCCGGGCAGAAAGGCCTGGCATTGTCAACACGCCAGCATCCCCAGCCGTGACACCGCTTTGATGTCGGCGGCCGCGCAGTGCGCGCGGCTCCGACGGCTGCTCTGAGTCCGCCCGCCGTGGTGCTGGCGCCTTTGTCTGGGCGTGGGGGGAAACTGTGATTTATGTCATGAGCTCGCTGTGAAACCTTTTGCCTCAGTAATTCTGAGCTCCGTGGGTGTCTCTTTACATCTATTTACAGCGCGGCGGCTGCCCACGGCCGGCCTGCTCTGTGACATTCCCCGGTGCTTCTGTGTACGCCTCGCCATGGCGCTGAGTCCCGCCTGCCGGGCGTCTTTGTGGCTCGTTTCAGCCTGTTTGCTGCGCGCTCCACGGGGCTGCTGAGCGAGTCGGGGCTGCCCTTTTATGTCCCGCGGGGTGATTAGACCCCTTCCCCGGTGGAGCACGCGCAGGGGGCCTTGGTGGAGGAAGACGCTCCTGCCTGATTTCTAGAGTGTTCGCTTTGGTTGAAGGGCGGGGAGTGGGGAGGGTGGTGGGGGCGAGGCCAGAGTCTCACATTGGCTCGGAGGATGCCCAGGACTGGTAAACGCGCTCTTGTCCACAACTTGTTCCTAGCGCTGGTGCCAGGGGCCTGGGCTGTGGACATCCTTAGCACTCATGCGGGGATACCCTCTGGAGATGTGGGGATCTTCAGAATAAAGAGGTGGGATGCCCATTTCCAAAGAGTCCATGCAGCCCCAGGGGTGGTGAAGTTGCTGGAATACTCTTTTCTCATTCAACAAACTGAGGGAAGATCCGCAGGTGCCTGCACGGTGCTCTGTTCAGGGCAGGCCATACTGCTATTCTGTGAAAGCCGGCTGGAGATTAAGATTTCTCAAAGAAACTCCAGTGCCTTCCACGGTGGTGTGCACTTGCTGGGAGATGCGCATCATCATTTCCAGGAGCCAAGCACCGCTCCTGGCCCCTGGGTCTGCACTGCAACTAGCTGGTCCCAGATGCAAACCTCATCCAGCCTGCACCCCACTGACCCAGCTGCATTCCTGAGTGGCTGGCAAAGGATTCCCCAAGGGGATCCCAGGACAGGGCCCCAGGAGGCCCGGAGGGGAGGCACTGGGTCTTGCCCTGCATCTCTGGATCGAGTCGGGGCCATTCTTCCAGCCCTGGAGACAAGAGTTCACGGGCTGCCATCCTGTCCCCAGAATGTTGCCTGTGCTGCTGCACCTCAGACAAGGACACCTGGATGGAGATCAGTTTGCCCCAGGTAGTTTTCACTGTGGCTCATCAAGCAAAGTCTTTCTTTCTTGTTTTCTTATTCATTCTTTTTTTAAAAAATAATTTTATATATTTTTGACTGTGCTGGGTCTTCATGCGGCATGGGCTTTTCACTAGTCGTGGCAGCGGGAGCTACTCTCTAGTTGCAGGGCGTGGGATTCTCACTGCAGTGGCCTCCCTTGTTGCAGAGCACAGGACCTAGGGCACACGGGCTTCAGCAGTTGCAGCACGTGGGCTCAGCAGTTGCGGCTCCTGGGCTCCAGAGCACAGGTGCAGTTAGCTGCAGCACACAGGCTGAGTTGCTCCTCAGCATGTGGGATCTTCCTGGATCAGGGATCGAACCCGTTCCTCCTGTACTGGCATGCGGATTCTTTACCACTGAGCTACCAGGGAAGCCCTCTTATTCATTCTTTATGCAGTTTCACAACAAAAGGCTGTTGGTTCATGGTGTGAACTGGAGGGGTGGGAGGTTTCCATTTGTTTCCATTTTATCAGTTGATGGACTAAGCCTGCTAGTATTGGGAAATGTTGAAATGTAAATTATGAATATATTACAAAAGTCTGTAATATAAATATTACAGACTATAAAAATGCTGGCATGTCTTCCCTTTCAAGAGCCCAGGAAATTGAAATCACTGCATTAGCAGAGTGCCTCAAGAAAACTACTTGAAGACAGTGCAAGAGTTGGCATAAGAAATTGTCATACTGTTTGTCAAATAAGGAAATGCCCAAGGACTTGTCTGGGTGGATTTTCCATGTCTCACCTATCGTTTGATAGACAAGAACTGTATTCTGTATACCCCCACAAAGCAAAGTTGGCATCTGAGAACTGTGTGAATCTCACTATTTCAGATCATCTAGAATATTGTCCTTTTTGGATAACAGCTTTTAAGCTCTTTGTTTAAGACCAATCAGGCCAAAACATGTCTCTTGCATATGACTGGCAAGTCTGGGATAAATATTAAATTAAGCACAGCCAATTTTACATCTAATGGAATGGCTTCCCTTCAATGACGTCTTTAGGGAGGACAACCTCTTAACCAGTATTTTGAGAACTTTTCTTTTGGAAACATTTTGTATCTGATTATTTTCTGACGATAAAGCTTTTTTTTTTTTCCTTCAAAATTTATGTTAGATTTTATTTTTTATTTTTGCTGTGCCTGACAGCATGCAGGATCTTAATTCTCCCACCAGAGATCAAACCCCTGCCCCCTGCAGTGGAGGCATGGCGTTTTAACGACAGGACTATCAGGGAAGTCCATCTGATAAGAAATTTTTATTCTTCATCTGTCTCATTTCAGTGTAGATCTGACATATGGAAAAACGACGAGCTGCTCTGAGTCAAGTCTACAAAGTAGTTCCCGCACAAGCTTGACCCTGGACGGGACGCTTCACCTGACAGACACCCAGCTGGGGAATGTCCTGTCTGAAGGATTTCACAGGAGTGTGGTGAGGTCATCAGGCAAATGACCACATAGGGTATTTAATTTCAAGTCAGATACCAGATGTGAGAAGAGGCTGATTTCCATTGTTCACCAATTACACCCAAAGATATCTTGGCCAAAATATTTTGAGCCATCACAGCATCATAGAACCAAGACCCTGGGACCTCCAGGTGACACCTTTGCAAGGTCACACTCGAGTATGTTTGTCAACACCCCAACGTTTTAATCTCCTAGGAACTCTAGAAAAGGCTTCCCAGCCCTTGCTCCTCAACATGTGACTTCACTGAGAGCTTGGTAGAAACCCAGACTCTGCCACCCGCCTCCTGCGGATTCAGAATCTGCATCCGCACCTGTCTCCAGGGGGTTCCCCGGCCCCTGGAAGTCTGACAAGCGTGGCATGGCACCGGGCTGCAGGCCGGGTCCCTGCGCTGCGAGTCGTCGCGGCCTGTCCCGGGCCCCCTCTTACCTTGGGGAAGGCGTCGGGCCACACGGTGGGGGAGCCGTGGTTGAGCAGCTCCTGCACCGTGAGCTGCGGCTCGGCCTCGGGCGCGCAGGCGGCCGTCTGCAGCACGCGGGCCAGCGGCGACGCACCCCCGTAGTCTAGCGCGCGCGCATCGGCGCCGTGCCGCAGCAGCAGGCGCGCCAGGCCGGGGCGCGCGTGGCCGCAGGCCTTGTGCAGCGGGCTGCGCTCGTCCTCGTCGCGTGTGTCTGCCGCCGCGCCGTGCCTCAGCAGCAGCGCGCACAGGCGCAGGCAGCGCGCGTGCTCATCGGGCCGCCAGGCTGCACCACACGCCGCGCTCAGGGCCGTCTCGCCGCGGCCATTCCTTGCGTCCACGCGCGCCCCGCGGTTCAGGTAGAGGCGCGCGTGCTCATCCAGGCCGCGCTGCGCCGCCACGTGCAGGGGCGTGTCCCGGCTGGCGCCGCCCTCGAGTTGCACCGAGGCGCCGTGCTCCAGCAGCGCCTGCGCGCACCTGCGGGAGGTCAAGGTCTGTCACCCGGATGGGGCTGCAAGCCGGCATCCGCGCCCTGCTTGCCCCAGCCCCACATGCCCTGCCTGCTGGTTCTGGGCCTTTGGACCCATTGCCCTTCTCCCCTGGGGAGTTGATCCTCAAATGGCAAGGGCAGGAATCCAGATCTCCACGTGCCCAGGTTATACAGGAGTCCACACTGGGCCTCAAAAGAAATGCGATGATGGCAAAGCCGGGGGCGGGGGCGGGGAAGGCTTCAAGGCTCACCAGTTACTAAACGGTGGAAACAGCTAGGAATTTTTTCCTCCACGTGCGTTAAAACTTTGTAATTTGTGACTACTGAGAGACCTGGGTTCCATCTGTGTCAGGAAGATACCCTGGAGAAGGGCATGGTAACCTACTTCAGTATTTTTGCCTGAAGAATTCCCATGGACAGAGGGGCCTGGAGAGCTACAGTCTATGGCGTTGAAAGAGTTGGACATGGCTGCCCGGCTAAGCACAGCACACACCTTCCAAAGTAGCACCGTATGCCTGCGTGTTAAGTCGCTTCAGTTGTGTCCTGCTCTGTGACCCCAGGACTATAGCCTGCCAGCCTCCTCTGTCCATGGCATTCTCCAGGCAACAATACTGGAGTGGGTTGTCATTCACTGCTCCAGGGGATCTTCCTGACCCAGGGATCCAACCCAGGTCTCCTGTATTGCAGGCAGATTCTTTTACCATCTGAGTCACCATGGAAAAGGCAATATGGTTCAAATGCTGGAAACATGAATAACCTGGGCTCTTTGTCACAGGTGGCAGTTGAGGACCTGGGAGTCACGGTTGTAAGGAGGGCCCCTTAAACTGTTGGGCTGTTTATCAGCCGACATGTTCCCCTGCTTGTGGTGATGGTGTGAGGCAAGGCTTGCCCTATTCCTAGGGAGGACATCTATCAGTCCCTCAGGACACGGCGGCGGATTGGCCCTGGGGTGTCCTCAGACAGGACTGGAAGTGTGCGCAAAACAGGCAACCGTACCTAACTGTAGGACCATCAGTGTTTCAACTGGACTCTCCCGGAACGGCCTCTGGATTTTGGCAGTAGCTAAGCCCCCCCCGTGCTTCTGGGGCTTCCTCGGCTCGCAGGGGAAGCCAGTCTTCCCCAGAGGTGGGTGTCTCCTGCCCCCTCAGGTCCCTCAGGTCGGTGCCAAGGCTGCTCTCGCAAGAGGGCAGTGTTCTTAGAGCTTCTTATACACCCGGGAGGACTTCGAGCATCTCAACCTAAGCCCAGGTGGCAGCTGCTGACAGGCCCACTGGGCCGGGGCCCTGGACACTGGTGGGGAACTAACCCAATCTGGCCCAGCCTGAGAGCAGGACAGTCTCACAGACCCTCCCGAGCCCCTCCTTCATTCTGCTGGCCCTTGGCGTTCGTGGGCACTGACGGGACACCAGCATCACTTCAGCCCCTACTCCTGGGTCTCCTCCTGGGATGTTTCTGCCCTGGTGTTTGCTCCACCTTTGGAGTCTGATGGGCCTGCATGCTGGCTGCAGAGGGTAAGACCCTGGTCCCTGTAGCTCCCCCTCCTGTTGGTGCCCTCCTCATCTCTGCTCTGTTGAGTCTTGGCCAATTGGCCCCTGGCCCACTCAGCCCTTCCTGGCTTCACTCCTTCCCTGGGCAGCTCTCTCACTCTCTCTCTTCTCAGCATCCTCGGTTCCCTTGAGTGGAGGGGACATGGCCGTCCCCTGCATCAGCTGGCCGCATTATGGGCAGCCATCCGCCCTCCGCCCTCTCTTCCCCACTTGGCCCCTGGAGGAAACCCCAGTCTCAGAGATTGGCCCCTGCATTCCACGGGTCCTCAGCGCCCTTTGGTCTACAGTTCCTGGGACTGAAGGCCGGCTCCTCAGTCCTTGCCCATTAGTGACTGTTCCACACGTTGATCACCATTCCCAAGAAATCCTATTTCTTTTTTTTTTTTTTAAGATGATTTAGGTGGTGGCGAATCTTATTTGCGACCTGAGGGACCTTCAGCCTTCACTGTGGCATGCAGGATCTTTAGTTGTCGGCACAGGAACTCTTAGTTGCTGCATGTGGGATCTAGTTCCCTGACTAGGGATCGAACCCGGGCCCCCTGCATGGGGAGTGTGAAGTCCTAGTCACTGGACCCCCAGGGAAGTCCCCAGAGGTCTTGTTTCTAGTCTTGTCCTTCTCAGCAGTCTGCCCCTACTGTACTCAGTGAGTGCAAATTTCCCCAGCAACAGCCGTCCTTCGTGCCTTGTGCCGGTGAGGCGGCCGTGACCCCTGGCAGAGTCTGTTTCTGCATGACCGCCCTCTGCTACTTCCATGTGTCTAAGGAAGGGACTGCCTCTCCATCCTGTTGCCCGGTGTAGTCCTTTCCTGCTTGCTTCCGGGCACAGCCTTTGTCACACCAGTGTTTCAAGTGTTCTCTGGCACGTCTGACTTCTTTCTTAGATGGTTGGCTCTTTGGGTATAGAAATGGACGTGTCTTTATTTCTGCTTCTTGGCACCTAGGGCAGGGCTGGCCCACTACTGGTATTCTCTAAAAGCATGTTGAACAAATGCATTTCCTTAATGAACGTCTTTCAGTTTTCCTTTGTGTGGCCGCTGTTTTTCCTGTTATTTACCTGACTGGGACTCTGCACCGGATCCTTTGAGGGTTTCCAGGCTGGAAGCCGCTGGTGTTAAATCTGTTTACATTTCTACCCAGGGACCTGCAATATTTTAAATCCTCTCTCCATATTCCTCTATCCTCCATGTCAGCAGTATCTTGAGAAGTGGTCTGTCTTGGGTGAAAGATCTTTACAAACAAGTATGATTTGATGTGAAGCGTCTTTTGGGACAATAAGCAGCTAAGAGAGGATGCAAATTTGACAATCAGAGTGCTTCAGTTTGCTTCCTCCGTGCCTCTCTGGGAGGAATTTTGAACAGTGCAGCAGGAGGTTAGAAATCAAAGGTTCCGTCTCATTTTGCCACTGAGCCTGTGTGTGCTCACAAACAATCACCAAACATTTTCTCCTGCTCTGCTTTTTTTTTTTTTTTTTAAAGCAGTCCAGCCTCTCTGAAGAAGTCCACCGGGAAATACGAGTGGGTCTCTTTTCCACGTCCACAGCCTAACAGGCTGATGGCCAGGTTGCTCTTTGTAACAAAGATACCTTTCAGAAGAATGAGGACACTGGCCCAGCCTCTGGAGGACCAAGGATACTCTTTTCATTTTTAATGAAGAGCTTCTAATTGGCTAAATCTTGGCACTTCCTTAGAGCAGGTCATGATGTAAGTTGCAGACCACAGGCACAAGAGAAAAACAACACAACGAATTGACTGGGGCACATCTCTGCTGGCACGCAGTGGGCAGTCATTAAAAATGAAGGCGTGGGAGCCTGTTGAATGACATGGAAAGCTGTCTGCAGTGGTCATGTGTAAAGACCAGGTTTGAAACAGCATCGAACGCTCCTATGAAAAAAAAGAGTAAACATGTATATGCGTGGGAAGAAAGCCTGGAAACATACAAGCCAACGTGTTCACCTCTGGATGGTGGGGTGAAGGGTGATTTTATTTCCTTTTTGCCTGCCGGTATTTTCAAATTCACTTTCCAAAGTGACTCAGAGTTGCAGTTTGACAGCGGAACAACAGCAGAGGTTATTAATAACAGAACCATCCCCCGCCAGCCACAGCATTAGCTCATGGATTCTAAGAAAGTCAGCTCAGCGTTCCAGGTTTCCAGAATGCGCTCAGATTTTCCACTGATCTGTCCAGGTGTAGGCAGAGGTCTTGGGAAGGCTGTAGGGCAGCACCTCTGAGGAGGTGAGAGGAGAGGCGAGGGAGGGGGGTGGGTGGAGGGTCCTCAGTGACAAGCAAAGCAGTGTTAACGGTCTCGGGGACCTGAAAGACCTGACCTTGTGTTTGTCAGCATCTCCAGTCAAGGAAGAAATGGCCCAGCAGGAAGGTGTACCCCAAGCCTCTGCAGGACTGTGTGGGAAGCTCTGCTTTGGCTGAGTTCTTTCCTCCAAGCGAGGTTTTCTCGAGCAGATGTCCTGCTGTGCTGGGAGACACAATACGGAAGGCCTGGAGACAGTCTGGGCTTCCCTGGTGGCAGACAGTGTAGGACCGTCACTGTCAGGAATCAAGGGTGCGTTCTCATCCGACCATGTCAAAACGGCTTGTCTCTATCTTATGAGATGAAGGAGACACTGTTGTCTGAACTACCTCTGATACGAAGCAACTTGGGCAAACACTTCCCCTACCCCCCACCATCCTTCATCGCCATCTTTGATGATGATCATGGTGACAAGCTGTTATGGGGCCCAAAGTTGACAGTACACAGAAAAAGTGGCTTGAGCCAAAAGGCAGGAGTTAATAGAGATGAACCCATCAAGGGCAGTTGAATTAATGTCATTTTGACTTATTTGTAAAGAAAGTAGGCCTCCCAGCCCTCGTCTGGCACACAGCTCCCAGGCACCTCCAGCATCTTTCCGAAGCACAGCTTTCCCCCTCACCTGGCAGGTGCAGATGGTGCCGAGCGCCTCAGCCTGGCTTCCTCAGTGCTCACCTCTTCCTTACCCGCTCACACCATCTGCCAAACTGCCCTGCACCCCACGAGACAGAGCCTGCTCAGGCTTTCCTTCTCCAGCTTCCCTCCTCCCCACCCCTCCAGTGGCACAAAACCCTCAAAAGTAGTATTTCATAGCCTCTGGTTCTGAGCTGGGACTTCAGTGCATTCCCCAGCATGTGACCTTTTAATTTATTTCTAGAAGAATGTTATCTTTAGGCTTTGTGACAAGTCTGCACTGTAGGTGGAGTTTGTATGTGGGGAAACTGAGGCTCAGGAGAAGACCAGTGACTCAGATAGGGCCATCCAGCCAGGGGGTGGCAGAGCCGAGGCTGGCCTGCTGTGTCTGGCTTAGTCCTTTGTCATCCCGCCTTGCTGCTCCTCCCATAGGTACTGTTTGTTAAGCACCTTCTGAGAGCCAGGCAAGGCACTAGGCATTTCCCAGAAGTTCTCTCTAAACCTTTCATTCACTGGTCCATTCAGTAAGTGGAGAGCATCCTCCATGCTCTGTACCCCAGGTCAAGGCAGGGGGCAGGGTCTCCTCTCTGAGCGCTCCGCAGGGCTCCTGGACATGCCTTCAGACAGGACGCTGAAGGCACAGAAGGTTGGGGACATCGCCTGGCTGGAGGACCTTGTGCTAGCGGGCAAGGAACAGGAGCCTGCTTCTCGCCCAGTTCTCTGGGCAAGTCTGCACTGGAGATTTCATTTTCTCTGGTTTTCCATGAGGATGTGGTTTTTGAGGCTTGAAGCAGTGATCTCAAGGGTAGAGACCTGGGAGAGGACGGTGACCCCATAGTCAAGTCAGAACCTCCTGATTGAGATGTGAACCCAGCTACTGCTGGAGACGAGAATGACTCGACAGTCGTCAGAGGATGATGGTTTCCAAGGATCAATGCAACAACAAGGACAAAGAACTATCAAAAACAGGGAGAAATTCACAAAAGTCAGTTGCATGTTTTTGGAGGGAAAACAGACCTTCCTTTCAAGCCCTCTCAGGTGGGTTCAGCATCTATCTCCAGAGCAACAGCTTCACTTGCTGGAAATCCTTGGACACTCCAGCTGCCCTTCACTGTCCTCCTGTGCTTGCGCTGGAACCCCTTGTGGCCAGTGTGTTTGCTGAGAGTAACGGGTGTCATGAAGCAGTCTTGTCGAATCATCATTAAGCTACTGTTCCTCCTTGGAGTTGACATGGAGGCGAATGGGCTGGAGACATGTCCCTGGGGCAGGGTGGCTGGGGCCAAGTCTGGGTCCATCCATGAGGGCAGGCAGTGTGGCAGGATGCTGAGCAAGGCAGGACTGCAGGGCGGGGCGGTGGGGGGGTTAGGTTGGTGCACAGGGGATGTGGGGGAGAGACTCGGGAGGACAATACAGCCATGCTTTCTAATGAAGCCATCTCAAGGAGACTGCCTCTGTGCATGGACTCCCCTGCTGTTCCAGGTGAAGGATGGGGAAGCTGCTGCCCTGACTTTGATGGAGGAGCAGCTTCCACTTGGTTTGTTTGGACCTTCTGCCTCTCCTCTCCTCTGGGGCCCTGCCTCCCGCCCCTCTCTGCTCTGTATTTTCTTCTCCCCCCTTTCTCCCAGGATGCTCAGCTGTGAGACTATCAAGCATAGATGTCCACAATTGAAATAGCTGATACGAATGGACAAATCCTGAAGGGTAGCAGGGAGCATGGAGAGGGAAGCTGCCGGCCATGTCTATTCTTACGGTTTCCCGTGGAGCAATGGCTGCCATTTAATTTGCTTCTGAAGCATTCAATGGTTGTGGCTGCTAACGACACTTTAGGCAAATTCCCCGTGTCTCCCCCCACCACCCTGCAAACTGAAAGCGAAATTCTGCATTTGGGTGGACGGAGGAATGACTGAAGGAACTAGCTTTGATAATTCAGTTCCACTGTTTGCCCTGCTTTCCACTGAAGGAGTGTCTGACTTTCTGGAAGCTTCACTAGTATCCCCTCCTCAACAAGAAATGGGCAACCTTCCTCTCCTGCCCTGGCGCCAGCATTGGATGAAGGGGGAAACCCAGAGGCATCAGAGTGAGGGGAGGAGAAGTGGGAGAGAAGTTAAATACAAGACTCTGCTCTCTTTTTCACATCAGCTGGCCGAAGTATTGGAGCTTCAGCTTCATCAGTCCTTCCAGTGAATATTCAGGGTTGGTTTCCTTTAGGATTGACTGGTTTGATCTCCCTGAAGTCCAAGGGACTCTCAAGAGTATTCTCCAGTGAGCCGACTCATTGGAAAAGACCCCGATGTTGGGAGAGATTGAAGGCCAAAGGAGAAGGGGGCAGCAGAGGATGCGATGGTTGGATGGCATCACTGACTCAGTGGACATGAGTTTGAACAAACTCTGGAAGATAGTGAAGGACAGGAAAGGCTGAAATGCTGCAGTCCATGGGATCACAAGGAATCGGACACAGCTTAGCGACTGAACAACAACAACTCTCTTTTTAGGTTGTGATGTGAACCCCAGCTACCTCTGGAGAAGAGAATGACTAAATAGTCACCAAAAAGATGGGGGGTGGGGGAACTTTGATTTGTATGCGATAAAAGCTTTTTTTTTCTGATTTATTTTAATTGGAGGCTGATTACTTTATAATATTGTGGTGGTTTTGGCCATACATTGACATGAATCAGCCATGGGTGTACATGTGTTCCCCATCCTGAACCCCCCTCCCACCTCTCTCCCCATCCCATCCCTCTGGGTCGTCCCACTGCACCAGCCCTGAGCGCCCTGTCTCATGCACTGAACCTGGACTGGCGATCTGTTTCACATATGGCAATATACATGTTTCAATGCTATTCTCTCGAATCATCCCACCCTCGCCTTCTCCCAGAGTCCAAAAGTCTGTTCTTTACATCTGTGTCTCTTGTATGAGAGAAAAGTTTTATATACATGTTTTTATCTATTTTTTAGGTGAAGTAAAGTTTGTATACAGAAATGCACAGGTCTGAAGAGTACAGCTGTACAAATTTTGGCAAAGGATGTGTGTAATCAACGTAGTATACTGACATCCGCTATGACATTTGCATAAAGACAGAGCATATGAAACAAATCTTTTCTGGCCATACCTCACAGCAGGTGGGATCTTAGTTCTCTGACCAGGGACTGAACCCGCATCCCCTGCGCTGGAAGGCCGAATCTTAACCCCTGAACCCCCATCCCCTGCGCTGGAAGGCCGAATGTTAACCCCTGGACCATGGGGGATGTCCAAGATGTAGCATATTTTCATCTCCAAAAAGCTCCTTTGTGTTTGCCACTGGTCAGTCACCACGGGCAGCCATGATTCTGGTTTCTCCCCCATGTTTGTCTTTTCTATAATTTTCTACCTTTTTTTTGGGTCTGGCTTCTTTAGTGTAACATGTCTTTGATATTAATCCATATTGTTGTGTTCACAAGCAACTCATTCTATTTTATTTATGAGTCACATGTAGTTGTATAGCTATACCACAGTTTTAAAATTCATTCTCTTTTTGATACTGATGGGCATTTTCACTTTTTGGCTATTATGAATAAAGCTGCTATGAACATCTTCATGTAAATCTTCATGTGGGCATATGTTCTTATTTCTTTTGGATAAATATTTAGAAGCAGAATTGCTGGTAGGTATATATTTAACTTTAAA
Source organism: Capra hircus (assembly GCF_001704415.2). NCBI lineage: Eukaryota > Metazoa > Chordata > Mammalia > Artiodactyla > Bovidae > Capra > Capra hircus. The sequence continues at coordinate 5,061,983 of NC_030810.1, read as the reverse complement.
AGAAATGGTTAAGCAGTTTACCAAGGTGATTATATCATTATACACTCCCAACAACAATGTATGAGAGTTCCAGTTGCTCCACATTCCTGTCAACATTTGGTGGTGTCTGTCTTTTTGCCTTTAGCCATCCTAAAGAGTGTGACATAAAGAATATTTCCTCACGGCTTTAATTTGCTTTTCCCTGATGACTAATGATGTTGAGGACATTTCACGTGTTTATTTGTCATCTGTATATCTTTCTTGAGGTGTCTAATCAAGGATTTTGCCCAGAGGGTAAAGTTTGGATTTGGCCTGGATTACCTGTTTTAATTCCTAATAATGAGTTGTATGTATTCAAACAGAACTTGGCAAGCAACCAGAAAGGTGAGGAATCTGCCTGAGATCCTAGAAGTGGCAAGGAAACAGGATAAACCTATGACAGAACATGTTTGAAAGTTCGTGATGAGAGATGAGCAGAGCTACTTTCTGACAATTAGTGGTTTTTGAAAAAGATTAGGTTAACAAGGGAGAAGTTATCTTTCAACATCCATCTCTCTTATGACGTTGGCTTTCTGTTTTTTAACTCAAAAAAAAAAAAGATTCATTGTCTTACTGTGCTGGGTCTTGGTTGCAGCATGTGGGATACTTAGTTGCTGCATGTGGACCCTTAGTTGTGGCATGTGGGGTCTAGTTCCCTGACAGGGATCGAAGCTGGGCCCCCTGCATTGTGAATGGGGGGGGTCTTAGCCACTAGATCACCAGGGAAGAGCCGATACTGGCTTTTGAACCTGGCTCTGATGGGTTCCACTTGGTAATGTTTTACCAAGAGCCCATGTTTTTCCATTTTACTGATTAAACATAGGCTCTTGGTAAGCCTCAGCTTTCTAATCTGTAAACTGGGAATAACCATGCCTTGCAAGCCTGTGGGGAAGATCATAGCAAGTCAGACACTTGCAGGTATTCAGAATGTGAAGTTCTTGTACAAATATCAAATTATCCAATGGGGGCAGCCCCTAACTGACAGCTTGTTCTTTAGTATTCCTCAAGATGCCTCAAAGTCCTGTTGGACCAGATCGTGTTTTCTCCTCTCCACATGAATAATGAGTCAATCACTCATCTGGATTGTAGAAAGTGGACTGTTTTCTGGGTTGTGCATCAGTGCCCATGAGCTAGAGCTCATGCAACTAAACCTCTTGTTATTAGGCAGAAGCTTTGGGACTGGGGTGAGGACTCAGAATAATTGTTCCTGCTCAAATCCTGCCCAGAAAGTACCTTTCTTGCCTCAGGGAAAGGCATACTTCATTTTTCTCTGCCCAGATTTCATCCTGCCAGGTTTGAGTTAGAGAAAAATTGCCCAATGATTTTCTTCAACAATCTTTTCCTCCTAAGATAATTAGCTGCTTCCACAAGTCCAATTCTGGCTTAAAATGAACTTTTATTTAGTTGAATTGACACAGCTGGGACAAAGAAGTAAATGTGCATGCTTTTTACTAACATGCTCATGAAGGAAGCAAATTCCCCTCACTTTTGTATAAATTGAGACAGCATTAGATGAGAAAAAGAATCAGGACTCTGCTAATTCTTCTCTCATTTTAATTATCTCAGAATTTTAAAAAGGGTCAAGGAGAGGAATCTGGTAATAAATAGGGCGAGACTGGCATGCAGGCTACTAACGTGAAGAGAGTAACTTTACTGGAACTTTTCTTTTTGGGAAAATCTCTTCAAAAGGTTCCTAGATTAAAGCTCTGATATCCCTTTTTGTGTGTTGAATTCTGAATTCTGAAGCTTGCAGGTTGGAAGGAAGCACAGATAATTTTTTTTTTTTTTTAATCCCAGGAACTCAGAGACTCAAAGGTTTTAAAGTCCTGCACCCATGGAGAATTGCTGACTAAAAGGGGTTGGAACAGAACTGGGTCCCTAGGTGTGGAGACCATTGTCATCAAGAGTTAGAAAATGAAATGGCTCTGTATGTAGGTCAACGACCCCCTCTCTACTGAAAGGTAAAAAAATTAAGGATGACCTAAAATCTACTATGTATAAAAAGATTCTGGAAAAAGTAGCTCTTTCCTGTCAAAGTGATAATGTTTATACTACCTGAAGCCAGACCTCCTCGGAGTCTGACTTTAGGGGGACTCTTCAGAGCTGAAAAGCCGCAGTCTAAACCTCAGTCCCTCTCTGACATCTGTTAACTTTCATCCTTCAAGGGAGTTGGCTATGTTATTGTAGAGGTGTTCAGTGGGACCCGCCACCATCTTCCATCAAATCATTGATACTGAAGGGATTCTGAGTCAGCTGTTGCAGAGTTCTGCCTGAACTTATGCTGTGTTCCTCACTTATCTTAAACTTTTCCTCAATAACTTGGATTTAAATAAGTCAAGACTGTCAAATGAAATCACCAGGGAGAAAGACTCATGTAGAGAGACACATGGAGACAGAAGGGAAAATGAGAAGAAAAAGAAGAAAGAGGAGGAAGAGAAAGACAAAAGAAAAGGGGTTTTACAAAGCCCCGTCTTAATACAAAGGCATTTTAGAAGTCTTTATTAAGCAATGTGCTGGATTTGAATGATTTCTGCAAAACCGACTGAAGTCAGGAAATTAGTTTCTGTCACACAGTGTGTAAGCTGAGTAGCTCTGCATATGCCTCAGCTCCTTATCACAACCAAATGTAAGCCTGTTGGCTTGTCTTAAGGGCTACTGCTGGGGTTCACGATACCTTGTGATCTGAGTAGGTGATACATTCTTATTTCTTAGTAAAAAGCCACATTTTTTCCTAAGACTATAAGGTGGAAGATAGATTTGAGTCCAAGGTATGAAGCAAACTTGGTTTTTAAAATTCTTTCTATTTAAAAATTACTACATATTTACAGAAGAATTGAAAAGATAGTACAGAGAATTTGCAAATGTCCTTTACCCAGTTTCCTGTAAAGTTCACATCATATATTATCATGGTGCCTTTGTCAAAATTAAGAAATTAACATCAATCCAATACTACTAACAGAACTGTGGACTTTATTTGGATTTCACCACTTTCCCCACTAATGTTCATGTTCTGCTCCAGGATCCAATCCAGGATACCACGCTACATTTATAGAACTTAATTTTGAACAAAACTGAATATAGACATGACTTTTGAGGAGGGTGGGAAGCATGGTGTGTTCCTAGACATGGAATACCATCAAAGGGGTTATATTTTCCATAGGAACATGTTGAAATTGGGAGTATGCTCTTGACTAGGGATATTACTGTAAATAAATCATAGATGACCAACAAATATGGAGACAAAGAAACCACAAAACCCCATATTAATTAAAATTAGTGAAATATTGTTTCAATTCCCATGAGATAGCACAGAGATTATACAAGAGACCTCAACAATTGTGGTCAGCACCTACATAATTCTTAACTACATGCCAGGTGCTCTTCTAAACGTTTTCCATACACTAGCTCATTTAATTCCCCTAGTCACCCTATGTACGAGGCTCAAATATTATCTTTGTTTTACAGATGAGAACACCAAGACACAGATAAATAACTTGCCCAGGCTTGCACTGCTAGAGTTCAACCTAGACCTCAAATGTAGCAATATATGTACTTCTAACAGATAAAATTGTAAGGTATAAAAATATCAAAACTGAATAAAATCAATGTAAAACTGCCTAATAATTTGCCCATTTTCTTTTGCTTTGATTTGGTTGGTTTATGTCCTTTAATACAATTGATGCCTCTTTGTCTCCTAGAAAATTTCCTGTTGAAATATGCCAGCCCACACCTCGACTTCCATGCACACAGTGTATTCTGCGTACCCTTGGCCCAGAGTCTAGCACGCTGATGTAAACTACCTTCGTCTCCCTTGAAATTGAAAGCATCTTGAGGAAATAGACTATAATGGAACATAAGTCCAGCACCTCTTAGAGTTCAACAATTGGCTGTTGAATGCTTGTCAGAATGGTTCACTCAATAATGAAACTTAGAGCTGTACTTTTCGAAAGTAGATGGGGTTTCTATAATTCTGTCATCAGATGGCAACCTTGTACAGCAGCAAATCACCTACCAAATGTCTCAAGGATAGAAACTGTAAGTTAAAATGAGGCATAGGTTAATCTCCATTTAGTATCCCTGCAGAATGGCTATCTACTTATAGCTTTTAAAAAATCATTGAGAAATGTATTCATAAGCATTTCTACTTTTGAATTTTATATCTGTATATCTTATCGCTCACAAATTATGCCTAGGTGAATCTGAAATTTACAAAAGGAACAGAGTTAAAATAAAGAAAATGTTATTCATACCCAGATGATAGAATTGATAGATGGGAACATTAAAATAGTTATTTTAATTATATTCTGTATGTTTGAGAAACTAGAGGAAAGACTAAACATGTTAAGTAAAGACAAGAAAGGTATTTTAAAAAGACCTAACACTGGGCTTCTATAGTTGAAAATTATAGTGTCTGAGATGAAAAATACATTACATGGGATTAATGGCAGATCAGGGATTTCAGAACAAATGATAAATCAATTACATAAGAGAAGAGTGAACAGAGTAGTAATCAACTGTGGGACAACTCCAAGTGGTATAACATACATGCACCTGGACTCCCTGAGGCCGGGGAGGGGTCATACAGAAAACAATGTGAAGAGATAATTGCCAACAATCTTTCAAATTTGATGAAAAGTATAAGCCTACAGAAATCAGATTGATTATATTCTTTGCAGCCAAAGATGGAGAAGCTCTATACAGCCAACAAAAACAAGACCAGGAGCTGACTGTGGCTCAGATCATGAACTCCTTATTGCCAAATTCAGACTTAAATTGAAGAAAGTAGGGAAAACCACTAGACCATTCAGGTATGACCTAAATCAAATCCCTTAGGATTATGCAGTGGAAGTGAGAAATAGATTTAAGGGACTAGATCTGATAGACAGAGTGCCTGATGAACTATGGACGGAGGTTTCTGACATTGTACAGGAGACAAGGATCAAGACCATCCCCATGGAAAAGAAATGCCAAAAAGCAAAACGGCTGTCTGGGGAGGCCTTACAAATAGCTGTGAAAAGAAGAGAAGCGAAAAGCAAAGGAGAAAAGGAAAGATAATAAGCATCTGAATGCAGAGTTCCAAAGAATAGCAAGGAGAGATAAGAAAGCCTTCCTCAGCGATCAATGCAAAGAGATAGAGGAAAACAGTAAATGGGAAAGACTAGAGATCTCAAGAAAATTAGAGATACCAAGGCAACATTTCATGCAAAGATGGGCTCGACAAAGGACAGAAATGGTATGGACCTAACAGAAGCAGAAGATATGAAGAAGAGGTGGCAAGAATACACACAAGAACTGTACAAAAAAGATCTTCAAGACCAAGATAATCACGATGGTGTGATTCACCTAGAGCCAGACATCCTGGAATGTGAAGTCAAGTGGGCCTTAGAAAGCATCACTACGAACAAAGCTAGTGGAGGTGATGGAATTCCAGTTAAGCTATTTCAAATCCTGAAAGATGATGCTGTGAAAGTGCCGCACTCAATATGCCAGCAAATTTGGAAAACTCAGCAGTGGCCACAGGACTGGAAAAGGTCAGTTTTCATTCCAATCCCAAAGAAAGGCAATGCCAAAGAATTCTCAAACTACCGCACAATTGCACTCATCTCTCACGCTAGTAAAGTAATGCTCAAAATTCTCCAAGCCAGGCTTCAGCAATACATGAACCATGAACTTCCATATGTTCAAGCTGGTTTTAGAAAAGGCAGAGGAACCAGAAATCAAATTGCCAACATCTGCTGGATCATGGAAAAAGCAAAAGAGTTCCAGAAAAACATCTATTTCTGCTTTATTGACTATGCCAAAGCCTTTGGCTGTGTGGATCACAATAAACTGTGGAAAATTCTGAAAGAGATGGGAATAGCAGACCACCTGACCTGCCTCTTGAGAAATTTGTATGCAGGTCAGGAAGCAACAGTTAGAACTGGACATAGAACAACAGACTGGTTCCAAATAGGAAAAGGAGTACATCAAGGCTGTATATTGTCACCCTGCTTATTTAACTTCTATGCAGAGTCCATCATGAGAAACGCTGGGCTGGAAGAAACACAAGCTGGAATCAAGATTGCCAGGAGAAATATCAATAACCTCAGATATGCAGATGACACCACCCTTATGGCAGAAAGTGAAGAGGAACTAAAGAGCCTCTTGATGAAAGTGAAAGAGGAGAGTGAAAACTTTGGCTTAAAGCTCAACATTCAGAAAACGAAGGTCATGGCATCTGGTCCCATCACTTCATGGGAAATAGATGGGGAAACAGTGGAAACAGTGTCAGACTTTATATTTTTGGGCTCCAAAATTATTGCAGATGGTGACTGCAGCCACGTAATTAAAAGATGCTTGGAAGAAAAGTTATGACCAACCTAGAGAGCATGTTGAAGAGCACAGACACTACTTTGCCAACAAAGGTCCATCTAGTCAAGACTATGGTTTTTCCATTGGTCATGTATGGATGTGAGAGTTGGACTGTGAAGAAAGCTGAGTGCCAAAGAATTGATACTTTTGAAGTGTGGTATTGGAGAAGACTCTTGAGAGTCCCTTGGACTGCAAGGAGATCCAACCAGTCCATTCTGAAGATCAGCCCTGGGATTTCTGTGGAAGGAATGATGATAAAGCTGAAACTCCAGTACTTTGGCCACCTCGTGCGAAGGGTTGACTCATTGGAAAAGACTCTGATGCTGGGAGGGATTGGGGGCAGGAGGAGAAGGGGACGACCGAGGATGAGATGGCTGGATGGCATCACGGACTCAATGGATGTGAGTCTGGGTGAACTCTGGGAGTTGGTGATGGACAGGGAGGCCTGGCATGCTGCGATTCATGGCGTTGCAAAGAGTCGGACACGACTGAGCGACTGAACTGAACTGAACTGATAAGCCTACAGAGTCAAGAAATTGATGACTCTCAAGGACAAGAAAGATGAAGAAAACAACATCAAAATACATCATGATCAACTGCTTAAAGCCAGTGATAAGGAGAATATATTAAATCAGAATAAAGGATACTATATCCAAAAGAACAAAGAACAGATGGATAGAAGACTTCCCATTATAAATGTAAGTTAGAAGACAGTGGAGTCCTGTGTCTAAAACACTGAAAGGAAAAAGGAGCCTGTCAACCCAGAATTCCCTACACAACAAAAGTGCCTTGCAAACACTCAAATGAAACAAAGACTTTTCCAAACATACACACACTGAAAGGACTTATCTCTAGCAGACCTTCACTGTAAGAAATATTAAAGAAAGTTCTCTAAGAAGGAGGAGGATGATCTCCGATGGAATTTTCAATCAATACAAAGGAATGAAGGGAGCCGAAAATGGGAACTACATGGGTAAACATACAAACTTTTTTCTCATTACTTCAATAAAAGATAATTGACTGTTTGAACAAAAATATTAACAATGTACTCTGGGACTTATATACAGAAGTAAAATATATGATACCAATAGCACAAAGGTCAGGAGGAGAGAAATGGAAGAATAGTCATATTTTTTTTGATATTATACATAAAATAGTATAACATTACTTGAGGGCATACTGTGATAAAATAAAGATGTAGACTATGAACCCTAAAGCAACTACTAAAATAATGGAACAAAAAGTTATATGTAACAAATCAAAAAAGGACATAAAGTGGAATCATGAAAAATACTTGATTCAGAAGAAGGTAGAAAAAGAGGAAAAGGGAACAAAGAATGAATGAAATGAATAGAAAAAATAACAGGCTGTTTGATTTGAACATAAGCATATTAAAATCTTATTAAACTTCAATGATCTAAACACTCAATTAAAAGGCAAAGACTCCCAGATTGGATTAAAAAAGACTCAGGTATACCCTGACTACAAGAGATCCATTTGAAAAATAAAGACACAAATTTGAGCACTGCCTTTAATCAACAGTCAGCCAGGAACTGAGACCCTCAGTCCAATAGTCCCAAAGAACTGAATTCTGCCTATACCTAGATGAATCCAGTAGCAGATTCTTCCCTAGCTGACCCTTCAAGTGAGACCCTAACCCTTGTTGACACCCTGATTGCAGTCTTGTGAGAGATTCTGCAGTTGAGGGCTCAGTGAAGCCATGCGCAAACTCTACTCATAGAAACTGTGAAGCAATAAATGTGTGCTGGAGTAGGTCTCTAAGTGTGTTGTAATCTGTTACCCAGCAATAGATCACTATTGCAGATGGAAAAGAGTATACTGTGCTGCTGCTGCTGCTGCTGCTGAGTCGCTTCAGTCGTGTCCGACTCTGTGCGACCCCATAGACGGCAGCCCACCAGGCTCCCCCGTCCCTGGGATTCTCCAGGCGAGAACACTGGAGTGGGTTGCCATTTCCTTCTCCAATGCACGAAAGGAAGTTGCTCAGTCGTGTTCGACCCTCAGTGACTCCATGGACTGCAGCCTTCCAGGCTCCTCCATCCATGGGATTTTCCAAGCAAGAGTACTGGAGTGGGGTGCCAGTGCCTTCTCCAATACAATGCTTACACCAGTCAAAAGAAATATGTATTAATGTCAGACTAGGTATTTTAATATCAGACAAAGTAGACTTTAGAGCAAAGAATATTTCTTTAAATAATGATGCCAGTTATTCAAGAGGCCATGATGATGCTAAACATCTATGTACTGATAACCAATAATAGAGCTTTGAAATATTATACAACTGCAAAGAGAAATAGACAAATCCATGATTACAGTCAAAGATTCAACACCCCTCTTTCAAGAACATGTAAAATAAGTAGGCAGAAAATCAGGAAGGATATGGGAGGATATAGACAACTTGACTTAATTGACCTTTATAGAACGCGCCACCCAACAACTGTAGAACATGCATTCTTTTCTGGTATGCACAGAAATTTTTTACCAAGATAGAATATATTTTGGATCATAAAAATAGACTCAGTAAATTTAAAAGGAGCAAAGTGATACAAAGTAAATTATCTAACTATAATGGAATTACATTAGAAATAAATAATGGAAAGATATCCGAAAAATACCCAAATATTTGGAAAGTAAGTCAGTTTTATATAGCCTATTTTTCAAAAAAAAAAAAAAAACTCAAAAGAAACAAATGAAAAGACAAATCAGAAAATATTTTAAACTGATTGAGAATGAAATGTTAACCCATTAAAACATGTGGGATTCAGCTAAACTAGTGCATAGTGGGTACAGGTGTAACACTGAAATACTGTGGACTGTGGCCCATCAGACTCCTCTGCCCATGGGATTTCCCAGCAAGAACACTGGAGTGGGCTGCCATTCCCTTCTCCAGGGGATGTTCCCCACCCAGGGATTGAACCCAGGTCTCCTGCACCACAGACAGATTCTTCATCAACTGAGCCACCGGGAAGTCATATTAGAACATAAAAAGCCATCAGATCAAAGACATTAGCTGCCATCTTACAAACCAGAAAGACAAGAACAAATGGAATTCAATGTAAGCAAAGGAAAGAGGAAATGAAGATCTGTCAGAAATCAGTGGAAAATGAAACAGTAAAACAGAAAAGAAAATCAGTAAAACCCAAAATAGACTGATCAGGGCAGAAAGAATAAAAACCACAAATTCCATTATTGTGAATGAAAGTGGTGATTGTACAGATTCTGCAGCTATTAAAAGGATAATAGAAAACAACTTTATGACAATAAATTTAACAACTTAGATGAAAGAGGTAAATCTCTTGAACGATACAAGCTATCAAAGCTCACTCAGGAAAGAAATAACCTGAAAGCCACTATAGCCATTAAATAAATTGAATTCATAGCTGAAAACCTGCTTAAAAACGAAACTCCATGCCAAGACAGCTCCACTGATGATTTCTACAAAACACTTAAGGAAGAAATAAAAATAATTTTACACAAACACCTCTCAGCTCATTTTTGAGGCCAGCGTAAACTCAGATATCAAAACCAGACAAAAACATTACCAGAAAAAACTGCAGATCAATACCTCTCACAAACATAGATGCAGATGTTTTAAAAATTCCAGCAAATCCAACCCAGGAATTTATAAATTGTGGTCTGAAGAATGCAAGGTTGGTTTAACATCTGAAAATCAACCAGTGTAAATAATTATATTAACAGACTGAAAATACACACATAGGATCAACTCCTATGTCCATGGGATTTCCCCTGTCCATGGGATTTCCCAGCAAGAATACTGGAGTGGGTTGCCATTTCCTTCTCCAGGGGATCTTTCCAACCCAGGGATTGAACCCGTGTCTCTTACATCTCCTGCATTGGCAGGGGGTTCTTTACCACTAGCACCACCTGGGAAGCCTCGGGAACAACTCAATATATGCAGAGAAAGCATCTGAGAAAATCCAACGTCCGTTCATAGAAAAAACTCTCTGAAAACCAGGGATAGAAGGGCATTCTCTCAATCTGAAAAAACTTATCTACAAAATACCTACACACAATATCATGCTCAACAGTGAAAGATTTAAGTCCTCTAAGATTAGAAATAAGGAAAGTTGTCTTCTCTCACTGCTTCTATTCAGCATAGCACTGGAGGTTCTGTCTAGTGCAATAAAGCAAGAACAAGGCATCCAGACTGGAAAAGAAGTAAGACTGTTTATTGAAGATGACACGATTGTCTACATAGAAATCTTTTGGAATTCATGATGGGCTACGACTGCAGCCATGAAATTAAAAGATGCTTACTCCTTGGAAGGAAAGTTATGACCAACCTAGATAGTATATTCAAAAGCAGAGACATTACTTTGTCGACTAAGGTCCGTCTAGTCAAGGCTATGGTTTTTCCTGTGGTCACGTATGGATGTCAGAGTTGGACTGTGAAGAAAGCTGAGCACCGTAGAATTGATGCTTTTGAACTGTGGTGTTGGAGAAGACTCTTGAGAGTCCCTTGGACTGCAAGGAGATCCAACCAGTCCATTCTGAAGGAGATCAACCCTTTGGCCACCATATGCGAAGAGCTGACTCATTGGAAAAGACTCTGATGCTGGGAGGGATTGGGGGCAGGAGGAGAAGCGGACGACCCAGGATGAGATGGCTGGATGGCATCACGGACTCGATGGACGTGAGTCTGGGTGAGCTCCGGGAGATGGTGATGGACAGGGAGGCCTGGTGTGCTGCAGCTCATGGGGTCGCAACGAGTCGGACACGACTGAGCGGCTGAACTAAACTAGAACAAATACTGAGCTTAGCAAGGTTGCAGGTTGCAAATTAATACACAAAAATAAATTCTTATCAATTTATATAGTAGCTACCACCACAGAAATTTAAATAAAAATACCACTTACAAAAGCACCAGAAATTAAAAACTTAGGGATAAATCTGAAAAATGTATGCAAGCATTGTACACTAAAAACTATCAAATGAAGTTAAAACAAACTAGGAGCTAAATAAATGGAGAGATTTATTGTGTTCCTGGGTTGAAAGATTCAATATTTTTATGTCAAGTCTCCCCAGATTGATCTATAGATTCACATCAACCCCAGTCAAAACACAGCAGTCTTTTTTTTTTTTTTTTGTAGAAACTGACAAACTGATTTTAAAATTTATGTGGAAATGTGAAGAGGCTAGAAAAGCCAAAACAACTCTGAATGATGCTGGAGAATTTATGCGACCTGACTTTAAGATTTCTTACAGAGCCACAGCATTCAGTACAAGGTGGTACTGGTGTCAAAAAAGACCAATAGAGCAAGGTATAACAGGACAGAGGCATAGAGCAACAGCTCTGCAATGGAGCTCTGGGGGCCTTGCCTGAACCCACAATGGCCGCACAAACAAAAGTTTGAGCCACTGCTGGTCTAAGCCTTGGCAGAGCACCCTGCGATCCTCCAGAACTTGTTAAGGGGCTGCTATAAGACCCTTGTCCACTCGCCTCCCTGTGTCCCCTGAGAGGCTGTCCTGAGCTGTTTCTTCTCACTTCCTGGGATCTGGTGAGGTTTTGGACTTCCTGCCTGCCCCGCTCAGAACAGAGCTGTGGACTATAAAGCTGCTCACCTGACACCTAGATTCAGGTGTGCTACAGCAGGGTGTCCTGCAAGTCACATTGCCATGATGTATCTCCTTTTGTATGGGTGTTGTCCTTTGTGGTGTGTAGGGCAAGGACCATGAAGAATTGGAACCTTTGGCTGTTTTTCTTCTCACTGTGTATGTAAGTGTTAAAAGTGTCTGAATCTAGGAGTGGCTCCTTGGGTCTTTATTGAATCAGTCAGGCCTTGCCCTCTCTTGTGTGTACTTGACAAGAGAGCCAGAAATAAACCCATACATATGTTCTTATGGAGAAGGAAATGGCAACCCACTCCAGTACTCTTGCCTGGAAACTCCCATGGACGGAGGAGCCTGGTGGGCTGCAGTCCAAGGGGTCGCTAAGGATCAGACACGACTGAGCGACTTCACTTTCACTTTTCACTTTCATGCATTAGAGAAGGAAATGGCAACTTGCTCCAGTGTTCTTGCCTGGAGAATCCCAGGGACGGGGGAGCCTGGTGGGCTGCCATCTATGGGGTCGCACAGAGTCGGACACGACTGAAGCGACTTAGCAGCAGCAGCAGCAGTGTATGTCCTTAAGTTGACTTTCAACTGACGTGCCAAGGCAAACCCGAGAAAGAAAAGGCTCCTTGACAGATAGTGCTGGAACTACTGCAGAACCACATGCAGAGCAAAAAAGAAAAAAAGAAAGCCTTAATTCCTACCTCACACCATATTCAGACATTAACTCAAAATGGGTCATAGACTTAAATGTAACATATAAAGTTATTAAAAGTTTCAGAGGGAAACATAGGAGGAAATGTTTGTGGCCATGGTTGGGCAAAGTTGTTTTATTTTAGAGAAAATAACCCAACATGATTCCTAAAATTAAAAAAAATTGATCAGTTGTAAGGGTTAGTCACTCAGTCGTAGCTGACTCTTTGCAATCCCATGGACTGTAACTGTAATCCCCAGGCTCCTCTGTCTATGGAATTTTCCAGGCAAGAATACTGGAGTGGGTTGCCATTCCCTTCTCCAGGGGATCTTCCCAACCCAGGGCTGGAACCTGGGTCTCTTGCATTGCAGGCAGATTCTTCACCATCTGAGCCACCAGTTAGACTCCACCAAAAGTAAGAACTTCTGTTCTCCAAAGGACACTTTTAAGGAAAGAAACTATAACCCAGAGACTGGAAGATAATATTTATCAACCACATAGCTGATAAGGGACTTTTACCCAGAATATATAAAGAAATCTCAAACCAACCCAGTATTTTTAAAAGGCACAAAATTTGAACAAGCACTTCACCAAAGAAAATAAATGTAGGCTAAATAAGTACATGAGAAGATGCCCAACATCACTTGTTTTTAGGGAGATGCAAATCAAAACTGCAGTGGAATAGTTCTGAATCCCTATAGAATGTCTAACAGCTAAAGAGTGACTGTACCAAGTGTCAGTGAGGATGGGAAGCAGCAGGAACAATCATATATAACTGGTGGGAATGTAAAACGGTAGTTCCAACTTGGAACGCAGCTTGGTCATTTCCTAATCATATCACGTGACACAGCTATGCCTAGGTATTTATCCAGGAGGAATGAAACGATATACTCAGACAAAGGCTGGTACATGAATGTTCACAGCAGCTTTACTTGGAATAGCCTCAGGTCGGAAATGATCAAGTGTCTTTTAACATATGAGTGGATAGACACACTGTGTTATTCTGTACCAAGGAATATCATTCACTAATGAAAAGGAGTGAATTATGGATATACAAAACAGTATGATAAATATGCAAAGTATGGGGATTGACATGTACACAGTTATATTTATAATAGACCAACAAGGACCTAATGTACAGCACAGGGTTCTCTGCTCTAACCTAAATGGGAAAAGAATTTGAAAAATAATAGATATATGTATCTACCTACTCATTGGGTCCCAAAGAGTCCAACACAACATAGTGACTGAACCACAGAAAGACACTTGTATAACTGAATCACTTCACTGTACACCTGAGACTAACCCAACATTGTTAATCAAACTATACTCCAATATAAAAATAAAAAATGATTCAAGAAAAAAAAGCTGAAAGTAATATTTTTTGCATGAAAGGTGTCAGACAAAAGAGATTATGTTCCATTTACACTGAGTTCTAGCAAATTAAGACTAAGCTACAGTGACAGAAAAACAGGTCAGTGGGAAACTGGAGAAGGGGGAGGGAGAGGTTCCAGTGGGACATGGGAACATTTTGCTGGTGATGGCTGGGTTCACAATCTCAGATATAGGGATGGTTTCACCTGCATCCCTGTGTCCAAATTTATCAGATTGCATACTTAAAGCATGTGCACCTTACTACATGCAATTACAGCTCAGTAATGCTGCTTTTGGATATTATATTGTTTCCAGTCACCTTCCTTCAGTCATGTTCAAGCCTCCTGGTGGTCCACGTGGCTTCCTGAGTCCCTGCTCTGAACAAGGTGACATTGGTAGGTGGTGCCCCCGTCTTGATCCCTGAGAGCCCAGCAGTCCTGCCTGCCTGCACTTAACGTGATGCTTTTATTTAATCCTCACCATAGAGACAGAAGGCCATGAAAACTGAAACCCAAGAACAGGGACTAGAACATTCTGACTAAAAGAAACGTCAAGATGGACACAAGGCAAGCTGGGAACCCGGGAAGAGAAGGCCCTTGCGATGACATGGGGCCCCCGCCGCCTCTCTCGGGACCTACTGGACCCCAAGTGGACAGACCTCCGCAAGGACAGCCGCGGGGCTGGACCCGGAACCGGCGGAACTTCTAGAACCCCCGGCACCTGGGCCTGGGGTGGGGGTGGTGCTAGAATATGCGGGCACAGCTCGACTGGCTTGTGGGGCTCCGAAGCCCCGCCCGAGGAGCTAACCATTTATGTCACACTGTGACAATTATTCTGCATAAAATTATCGTTAAAACCCCTAATTTTTCAGCCTCCAACCCCGCCAGTGGCCTTTTAGCATTCTCCAGCGCGGGCGTCTGCGGCCGGTGATCACCGGCTCATTACCTCCGTGTGGCGCCGCCCCCCCCGCGCTCGCAATCAAGCACTAATTAAACCGGCGCGGGCCAGGCTGGGGCCCGAGGCTGGGCGGGGGGCGCGGGCGGAGCGGGCCTGGTGGCCGCCGCGGGCCTGCGACGGACTGCGGGGACCGTGGCGAGGTCCGCGGGCTCCGGGCTTTGGGACCGGGACGGCGGTGGGCGGGGCCGGATCTGAGGGCGGGGCCTACGGGGCGGGGCCTGGGGGCACTTAGCGAGGCCGCGCAGGGCAGGGCGTCCGGGGTCCGGGTCGGGGTCGGGGTCCGGGTCGGGATCGGGGTCCGGGTCGGGGTCGGGGTCTGGGTCGGTGCGCGGGGCCCGGCTCTGGGGGCGGGGACACGGGGCCCGTGGGCGGGCCCAACAGGGGGCGGGGCCTGGGGCCCTTATCTAGGCCATGCAGGGCAGGGCGTCCGGGGACGGGGGCGGAGGCGGGGGCCGGGGCGTCGGGGGTCGGGGGTCAGGGTCAGGGTCGGGTTCGGGGCCCTGGGTCCTTACCCGAGCGAGGCGGCCGTGCGGCAGAGGTGCAGGGGCGCCAGGCCCTCGGCGCTGAGCAGGTCGGGGTCGGCGCGGTGCTGCAGCAGCAGCCGGGCGCAGGCCGTGTGGCCCCCCAGGCAGGCCTCGTGCAGGGCGCAGCGGCCGCCGGGGCTGGCGTCGGGGTCTGCGCCGCGGCCGAGCAGGTGGCGCACGCAGGCCGTGTGGCCCTGGGCCGCGGCGATGCACAGGGGCGTGGTGAGCTCGCGCTTGTACTCCAGGGTCCAGAGGCCTGGGGAGCGGGTGGGGAGAAGGAAGGTGAGAGGGGGCCGCTCGTGGGGGACGGTGTCCGTTATGACTGAAATAGGGGGAAACCATCTGTTAGGAGGAGGGGCCAGGTGGGCATGTGGAGAGCTACGCGAGGATGCTCGGGCCTTAGGGACAGAGAAAAGGGTGAGTTCCGACTGGACCACAGACGAGGGATGGAGGGAGGTCTCGGGGGTGAACCCTAACAGAGAGGGGCAGAGAGAGCGACCTGGAGAGGGCAGAGATGAAGACCTGGGGGAGAGAAGCAACAGAAAGGAGAGGCTGAAACCGAGCGGAGAGATTGGGGCAGTGGCGGGCAGAGGGGTGTTACTGAGAAGCAAGAGGGTTTCGCCAAATGTGAGGGGGACTGGGGACTCAGGTAAGATGTGAGGAGTTAAAAGCTGAACAAGCAGGAGCATTTAGGGTGGAATTCACACTTTGCAGGCTCTGAATTAGGGCAGCTGGAGGGCGGAAAGTGAGCTGTGGATTTTTCTGGAATCCAAGCCCTCTCTTTTTGAGTCCCTGATTTTATCCTCTTTATCATTAAGAGGAGAAGACAACAGACAAAACAAACTGACCCACATCAGCAAGGCTGCTCAAGAAAAGGACTCGGAAAGTTTAGTTGTCTTGGAAGTGGCCGGTTTTCAGAAGCACCCTTTGATGTGGTGGTCTGCATTGAGCACAATCCTGGTTTGTTTCTTTGCGCTTTTTAGGGTTTTGTGTGTGCACGCATGTGTGTGTCTGTGTGTGTGTAAGGTTGCTCTTTCTTGAAGGATGAATGGAGCAGGAGCTATACATTTCACTTCTCTGAAAACTTTGGGCTTTCAAAAGGCCCGTGGAAGGTTGTTAGCGGCCACGAGCGCTCCTGGAAATGGGGAGAGCTGTCCCTGGTGAATACACTTCAAGGGACAGGATTTCACATGGCAGGGATGCCTTCTGATAATGATGGAAGAATCGATACCGTGGCTGTAATGAGCTGTGGAGGAGACCCTTTTCATAGGCCACCTCCTTCATGGGACCCATGCTGAGCAGTTTTGAAAGACCACTCATAATTACCTACCTCAATGTAGTGCAGGGTTCTAGCCTGACCCCGGGTCCCCAAGGCCCAGCCTGGAGGTTGTGCACTGCTGGAAGAAGAGGGGCCTGTCATCCTGGTGGTAGGTGATGGTGGCCGGAGGCCCCAGGGATGTGGTCCTACATGGACCCCTGTCTTCACTGGGTCTGATTTGATGGAGGCATTGATCTGGCCCTTGATGATAACAGTGACCTACATTCGCATCCGACTCTCTGTAACCCCATGGACTGTAGCCTGCCAGGCTCCTCTGTCCATGGAATTCTCCAGGCGAGAATACATTCTTGTAGGGCCCAGCTCCTCCTCCTTGATTCTACTCATTTCCCCTAGATAGGAAGTTGACATACTGAGGGGCCAGGAAGCAGGTACTCCGTTTTCTAGGGCATGCTAAGTTCCCAGCTCTACTCTATCCACCATCAGCAGCTCTGTTCACCCAGCCAAGATGCCAAAGTCTTCCCATGGACTCATAGGAAGAGGCAGTGGAGGGCCATTTAGCTCTGCCGTAGCTTAGGGCCAGCCCCCATCTCCAGGTCCCTGCAGGCTTCTCTCCCTGTGGTATGTGAAAAGTGTGTGGGTGAAAGTGTTAGACTCTCAGTCATGTCTGATTCTTTGGGACCCCGTGGACTGTAGCCCACCAGGCTCCTCTGTCCACGGGATTCTCCAGGCAAAAGTACTGGAGTGGGTTGCCATTTCCTTCTCCAGGGGATCTTCCCCACCCAGGGATAGAACCTGGGCCTTCTGCATTGCAGACAGATTCTTTACCATCTGAGCTACCCCTTAGCATCATCCTCTGTGGGAATGGTTTCCTGGGACCACAAGCTCCAGGGGGCCAGCATTCCATCATGGGTGTGGCACCCAGAGGCTGGCCACCATGAACCTGTGTCTTCCCTTCCCCATTGCTCCCTTCGAGAGGTGCTGAATTGGCTGCAGGAAGCATGGGGACCCCTGTCTCAGCCTGGGCTGGATCGTCTCTGCTACTGGACCAGCGTGAGCTGGTCAGGTGGCTGAGCTGAAATAGCGCAAAGGCCAGCAGCATCCATCCTGTCTTCCCAGCTCGCGCTGAGGCCACGGGCCAGCACCAATGCTCAGGGTTGCCCTTTGCTCGGTAATAACTCAACATCCCTTCCCTGCCAGGGTGCTCTGATTTCCTGTCGTACAGTTGTGTCACAGAAAAACAGCACACTTAGGGGTGGAAAGATTAAGGTGGTAAAGAGGAAGGAAACTTTCATTCAGACCACGAGCTGACATTAATATCTATTTGAAATTACATCATTTCAGCATGTTGCGAGTGTGTCCAGGGCTGTGAGGCATGTGATTAAAAAATACATTAATCAGACATTCAGGCAGTTGGCATTCTTAATTGGATCGTCCCACAGCCCTTTGGAGGAAGATGCACGCCCCATCTGGGACAGGTGAGGGAGAGGAGACCCGGAAAGGTGCTGCAGTGCCTTTGGTTGGGAGGGATTTCGGCCCAGATGACCTGTGCTTGCTTCCCCGCAGCCCCTGCCGCCTCGCTGGCTGCTCTGAGCTGCTTAGCCCTTTGGCAGGGTCTGGGTTTATTCCCTTCTCCCCGTGTGAGGTGTAGGCAGACTGTGTCAGTGCCCTGGAAACCACACTTCCTCATTCTTGGTCTGCCAGAGCTCACGAGTCAGGAGCACAGGGCCCTGGCCCTTGGCCCGCTGATCACAGAGACTTGCATCCTCACGATTCCAACATGTGAGCCCTCTTGGTAAACGTAGCATTGGGAGGCAGGGGTGGAAGGGTGCCCAGTGCAGAGCTCCAGCCGAGGAAGCTGCACTGCAGCCTGGTGGTCAGCTAGTCCATCCATCCCAGATGGGGGCAAGGGGGCTTCTCTCTACTTGGGAGCATGTTTGCCTGCCTGGCACGAAGCAACAGTGTCCCAGCGACAAGAATGCAGGCGTATACGACCTAAGGACCTCCGGTTTCTCCCCTCTCCTCCCTCTTCCCGGGCTGCCCTGGCATCCAGGAGGAGCGTCTCCTGAGGGTTCGCCCTGCCCAGTGCTGGCTCTGTGCCTGTTTCTGCCTTGGAGCCCTGGAGTTCACGGATTCAGAGAGGAAATGCGCAGCACTGCCCGCCGGGGACCGCTCCAGGAGGGGTGTGCTTTATCTCCCAACCCCCTGGCTGCCAGATCCAGGCTCTGGCGGATCAACAGCCAAACCGGATCTCTTCTGAAAGACAAGAGGCCACTTCTAGCATTGCACGGGCACTCCTCACCCACTGTTTGGCTTTTCCAGTGTGATCACTCCTATCCGATCACCTAAAAGCTACGTCTGAAAAATCGTGCACGCAGAGTTTTGCTTGTCAATGTCTTTGGCTCGAGCTTGTTAAATGCAGCACCGCCGTGAGCAGTCTACCCGCTGCAGCTATATGTTCAGACATGTGTTAGTAGCTCCTTAACAATGACGGGAAGAGCAAAGGTACCTGACAGTCCAAACGTGGCTGGGGATTTCACCTGCCACACCATCTCGTCCTTGTTGATCTCAAACACCACGTTGGCATCCTGGAAGAACTTGTCCATGAGGGGCTTCAGATGCTCCAGGTCTCCTGTGACCAAGGCAGCGTGGTACTCGAGGACCGGCGACCCATCTCTCGCCTGAGGCTCCTTTTCCATCTTCTGAAAGATCTGAAGTCTCCCTCTAGCTGGCTCTGGCCGTCTGTCCATCGCAATGCTGATCTCAGAAAAGCTCTCCAGGAAGGGGAAAGATGGTCTTTTGGAGTGTGAGCTATTTCTATTGTCATTACTCAATTGTCAGCCAGCCGGGGCTGGGTGGTGGTGTATTTATAACTCCTGTGGGCTCTGATGTGATAACCGTCACTCGGTATGACCAGCATCATGTGACCACCGAGACGCCAAAGAGCTTGGCCACCCCCTTGCGATTGTATACGTGTGAACTCTAGAGCCAGGCCCATCTGTGTGTCTCCCAAACAGCTCGGCACACCACGCGGGCAGACGGCCTGAAACAAGCAGGCTTCTTTTTCCTGCTGTGTAGGATGGCTTCTTTCATTTCCTCCTCTTCCTTAGCTGCTGTGGCCAGTGGTGAGCAGATGTGTGTTCTGAGGGCTGTGTCGGCCCCGAGGCTGTGTCAGGGAGATCCAGACGGACACTGCAAATGGCCAGGCTCTGCACAAGCATCCTGGGCCGAGGCCCCATAGTAGGACAGACCAGGGATTCCCAAAGGCATCGTCATCTGGGGCCTGTGGGTTTCTTCCAGCTGTTGAGAACTGATCCCAAAATGTGCATCCCTTGCTGAAGATGAGAGAGGCCACAATTTTTTTTTTAATGAATGGTAACAGCTCTTTGTTAGTAACTTACTAGATACTGGCTACCAGTTCAGGGCTTATTTTATTGTCTAAACATTAATAAGGTTTAAAAATGGAGTTACCGTATGACCCAGCAATTCCACTCCTGGGCATTTATTCAGAAAAGATGAAAACTCTTAATTAAAAAAGATACATACACTGCAGTGTTCATAGCTGCACTATTTACATACAACAGCCGAGACGTGGAGCAACCTAAATGTTCATTAACAGATGAATGGGTAAAGAAGATGTGTGTGTACACACACACACACACACACACACACACACATACACACGCGCGAGTGTATAATAAGAATATTAGCCATAAAAAGACTGAATGCCATTTGCTGCAACATGGATGGAACTAGACATTATTATACTAAGTGAAGTGGGTCAGACAGAGAAAGTGAAACATGATATCACTTATATGTGGAATCCAAAAAAATGATACAAATTGACTTATTTATAAGAAAAGAAGTAGACTCACAGATGTAAAAACACAAGCTTATGGTTACCAAAGGTGAAAGTAGGGACAGGGATAAATTAGGAATAAACTAGGAATTTGGGATGAATGGCTCAGTGGTAAAGAATACATCTGCAGTGCAGGAGTCACAGAAGAGATGGGTTTGATCCCTGGGTCGGGAAGATGCCCTGGAGCAGGGCATGGCAACCCAGGCCAGTATTCTTGCCTGGAGAATCCCATGGACAGAGGAGCCTGGCAGAGTCGGACATGATCAGCAACTAACACTCACTTTTGTGATGTAATAAGGGGACTTCCCTGATGGCTCTGTGGTAAAGAATCCACCTACAATGTAGGAGACATAGGTTTGATCTCTGGGTAGGGAAGATCCACTGGAGAAAGAAATGGCAACTTACGGCAATGACTTAATAAAGATGTATTTTACCCTCATCACAGACCTGACTTCCAGGCATAAATGCATTCCACAGGCTGACCGAAGGCCTGGAGCTTGTTCCAACGGTAAAGCCCACATCTACTCTGCAACAGGGGACTGCAGGGTGCCGGACAGGAGAGGTGTGGCTGTCTGTCTGCGTGTCTGTGGTGCCTTTGTGCAGGCGCGTAGATTGAGCTGACTGTGTCTTGAAGGCTGAAGAGCTCATGCGGATGGCAGACAGCGTAGGGAATGGGGGTTGCTGAGAACACTGCTGGGTACTGTGGAAAATGCAATGGTAAAGTATACAGATCGTGTTTGCCAGGAACATACAGGCTTCTTTGGACACAAGAGACAAGAGTATACAGAGGATGGTACACAGCATCACTGTGAAGACCATTTCCCTTCTAGAATGTTCACTAAATAAAATTGTTGACTCTTCCCTTTTCATTTCCCGATTATGTCATTGCCCTATTCATTTCAATAGCAATATTAATTCTTCGGATATCTCATTTCTTTAAACATAGCCATTTGCCCTGTTATATCCTCAGACTGATAGTTTGTAAATAGATGCATTTCTGAAAGACTCTTCAGGTACAACTGTAATCCAGGATCCAGCTGGAGCCTGTGCTTTAAACTGGAGCATTCCTTTGTACCTGATGCATGTTGTCATGGGTTATTTTTAAAAGGGGTGGAAGCCTGGAGGTGAGTTCAGTGGTAACAGCCATTCTGCCCTGTGTTCTGCGCTAAATTTAGCTTTCCAAGTGTTATATTTGTCAACAGTGCCCTGAATACCCAAGCTTGATTTCAGTGGGTAGGGAGTAGTAGTCCAGAAACAGACTTTGTTCTTTGTGAGAGCTTTTTAAAAATAGCTCACGGTAGACGGAATTGGTTTCACAAGGAGGACATGGAGATTATCAGGAGCATAGCAGGGTGGTTGTTGTTTAAAGAAAAAAGAGCTGTATGTGTGACCAGGACATCAAAAAAGTCAAAGTAAACAAACAAAAAAGCCAATGGCCCGAAGTCCACCCATTCATTCCCCCTTTCATTCGGTAATCATTTGTGTAATATTATGTTCTAGGGTGTGTTGCTGGGTTTGGGGGATTCAGAGACAAAAAGGTATTACACATTTACCCTCAAGGAACACGTAGAGTCCTGGCTGCACCAATTAGGCAAGAAAAAGAAATGAAAGGCATTTAAATGGAAAGAAAGAAGTCAAACTGTTACTATTGGCAGATGGCGTAAAATTATATATCGGAAACTCCAAAGATTTTTACCGAAAAAGTAGTAGTAGTAAATGAATTCAGTAAAGTTGCAGGATGCAAAATTAATATACAGAAACCTGTTGCATCTCTATTCACTAATAATGAACTATCAGAAGGAGAAATGAAGAAAACAATCCCATTTACAATTGTATCAGAAAGAATGAAATACCTAGGGATAAGCTTACCTAAGGAGGTAAAAGATCTGTACTCAGAAAATGGAAAGGCATTGAGGAAAGAAATTGAAGGTGACGCAAACAAATAGAAAGATTTTTGGTGCTTATGGATTGGAAGAATCAATATGTTAAAATGTTCATACGACCCAAAGCAATATACAGACTCAATGCAATCCCTATCAAAATATCAATGGCATTTTCCACAGAACTAGAAAAAATAATCTTAAAATTTGTATAGAGCCACAAAAGGCTTCAAAGAATCAAAGCAACCTTTTAATTTTTCTAAATTTTATTTTCTTTCCTGCACCTAGAGGGTCACAGGGTCTTCATTCCCCAACCTAGGCCTGAACCCTGGCCCCAGTGTGAGCACCAAATCCTAACCACTGGACACGTGGGAATTCCCAATCAAAGCAATCTCGAGGAGGAAGAGTGAAGCTGGGGGTGTCATCCTCTCAGACTTCAGTCACTACAGCTTTAGCTACAAAGCTACAGCAATTCAAACAGTATGGTACCGGCACAGTAACAGACACATAGATCCATGGAAAGGATAGACAGCCCAGAAGTAAACCCACGCACATGTGGTCAGTGAATCTACAACAAGGGATGCAAGGGTATGTGACGTGGAAACGTCTCTTCAATAAATGGCTTTGGGAAAACTGAACAGCTACATGGAGAAGGATGAAACTGGACCACTCCCTTATATCATATACAAAAATAAACTCAAAAAGAATTAAACTCTTAAATATAAGATCTCAAGCCATAAAATTTCTAGAAGAAAATGTAGGCAGTAACTTCTCTGACATCAGTCTAACCAATATTTCCTTGGATATGCCTCCTATGGCAAGGGCAACAAAAGCAAAAACAAACAAATGGGACCTATTCAAATTAGAGAACTTTTGCACATCAAACCCATCAGCAAAACAGAAAGGCAACCTGCAGGATGAAAGAAGATATGATATATATGTCCGGCAAGATATCCAAAATATATAAAGAATTCATAAAACTCAGTATCAAAAAAGAAATAATTCTATTAAATTATAGGCAGAGGAGTGTTTGTGTCTCATTTTCATCATCCTCACCCTTCTCAGCTTCCTTTAAAGGCAACATATAGCCTTCAAGATGTGAGTCACCACTAATCTTCTCTGCCTGCTTTAGTTGATATGAAAACTCAGTTTTTTTCAAGAGTGAATTTACCTACAAAGTTGCTTAGCAGTTGTCAAAATCTTTGAGGAACTGAATAAAACAGAAGAAGGACCAGGAGATGAGAATTTTAGTTTTCAAATAGGAAGAGAACTTGATTCCTCAAAGCCTGAACTGGCATCAGTCTTGGGCAGGGTCCTTAAATGGCTCATGAAAAGGTTGGATCAGGAGTATTTAGAAAAGAAGTGGGGGCACTTGGAGCTCTGGGGTCACTAGGAGGAAGTCAGGGTTGACTCAGAGAATTTTATTTTGTGACATGGTTATCTCATTAAAATGCAGTGAGATGTAGGCATAGATATGGTAGGCATAGATAAGGTTGAAAATCTTTCAGAGAAGATGGAAAAAATACAGGTCATTCTTTAGGAAAATCTTGCTAAAAAACTCGAACTGGAGAAATAATATACATGGTACATGTAAAGTATTGCTGAATTCCAGAATCACTGGAGCTTTAGAAACACTGATGCCTGGATCCAGCCTGAGAGATTCTGATGTAATTGGTTGGAGAGTACAGCTTGAGCATCAGGGAAGTAAGAAACTTTCCAGATGCCTCTAACATGCAGCCATTGCCCAAAAGGGAGGCCCAGAATCCAAACAGACTAAATCTTTCTAGGAGCTGGCCAGGTAGTTCACTGGATGTGAAGATGGCTTTGTAAAGAATATGTTAGGGACTTACAAGTGTAATGTTTTGTCCATGAGAGACGCAAAAACTGTTCTCCCTACCAAGGCTTGTAGCACTGGTAGCTAACAAGACGGGATTTTTTCTTCTCAATCAAATGAGATGAAAAAAAAAAATCCACCTTGCAATGATAATGTGATAAACAAAAGCTAGTGTTCAAACGGTAATTATGATTTTCATGTGATATCAGGATCTTTGCATCCTGCCACTGAATTGATGAGCGATTGATTTTCTTTTCATCAGAAGCATCAGAGGATGAGCTCTGATGAGATTCTGTGGAAAACCCAGCTGAGCCTGACATGTGAAGCTAGTGGGTTTGTTACAGGGTTAGCCTGCTTATTTGGGGCCTCGACACTCCACGTGTTTGTGCCACGAGGCACGTGCTCTTGGAAAAGGACTACTGTGTGGATTTTTTCCCAGGCCATTAGGCCAAGGTCTGGCTTCCTTCTGGGGTCAAGTGTCCGAGTGAATGGACACACTGGGGCAAGAAGCCATTCCCCCTTGGGGACATCATGAAAGTCTGAGCACTGTTTCAAATATGCCAATGTATCATCCCGTTATCCTGGTCACTTTTCTGCTTCCTACATGAATCGTTTCTGAAAATGTCCAGAGACTAAATCCAACATTCGTACCACCTGGCTCGGGCTTCCCAGGTGGCACAGAGGCAAAGAATTTGCCTGCTAATGAGGGAGAGGAAGGTTCGATCCCTGGGTCAGGAAGATCCCTTGGAGGAGGAAATGGCAAGCACTCCAGTACAGAGGAGCCTGGTGGGCTACAATTTATGAGGTCAAAGTGAGGCAGATATAAGTGAGCAGCTGAGCACACACACACTGCCGGGCACAGCACCCCAAATCTTACTACGGATTTACTTTCACACATGTTTTGATCCTCACTCTCCTTTTTTTAATTTCCAAAGGCTGCTCCTCCTTCATCCTGCCTCCCTAAAGCTTTTTAAAATGTCAGCAATTTCCCCCTTGGGGTTACCAAGGGTTACCATGTAGAATAAATTAGGAATTTGGGATTAACATATGCACTACCATATATACAAGAGGCAAACAAGAACCTACTGTGAAGCACAGGGAGGTCTATATACTCACTATTTTGTGATAACCTAAAAGGGAACAGAATCTGCAAAAGAATGTATATGTTGATGTATAACTGACTCTCTTTGCTGTGCCTGTGAAACTAACACACCATTGCAAACCAGCTATACATCAGTTAAAAAATATGTAAGGGAAAGAAGCAAGTCCCCAAAAAGTTAAAAACATTTCTTAAAAATAATAAGCTGGGCAGGTATGTAAGGCTCTGCTTTTTTTGTGGACCATTTTTTAAAAAGTATTTATTGAATTTGCTACAACACTGCTTCTGTTTTATGTTTTTTGGTATGAGGTATGTGGGATGTTAGTTCTCAGCCTGGGGATGGAACCCTCAGCCCCTGCATCTTAAGGTGAGGCCTTAACCCCTGGACCTCCAGAGAAGTCCTGTAAGACTCTGCTTTTAAGAGCCTGGGACACATCCACGTCCGCTGAAGCCAGCCACACAGACATCAGAATCCAAAACATGGACGTGGCCTAACCTTCTCTCCAAATAACAGTGTTAGCACAGCACACCTCATTTAACAAAACATTAATGCATCGTACTCCCTCAGATCAAGTGTATCTATTAATAATGACTTAAATTGTCTGTACTGATTTCACATTATTAGGAAATCTCATTCCCATCAAGTGGAAGAATACAACAGGGGTGGGGGTGGAAGGGTGGGGACACCTTGCTAACTTATTTCCGAAGAGCATGACCCAGCTCGGGGCAGATCCTGCCAAGCCACACCGTCACTTCTCATCACGAATGCCGTCTCATCCAAAGGTCAAGAGCTGCTCTCATCCAGAGTCCAGGAGGGTTCTTCTGGATGCTCAGAAGCGAAGCTGCCCTTGAGCACTGCCACCCACGGTGGCTGAGGGGGAGACAGAGTAGCCTGATCCTTTGTGGGCACAACCACGGGTAAACAGCCCTGGAAGGACGTTTACAGACTCCGGGGAACCATGCAGGAGAGCAGCCCATTGACGCTCTCCCTGATAAAGGTGGTGGCGTTTCTTTACAACTGCCATGGGGATTTAATTACATGATAAAATTGCAGCTCCTGCCTCTTGAGACAAATTGCCTGTTCAGACTGATTGTTTTTTATGAATCTCACACAGGGAGCAAAATGCTTCTCTCCTGAAGTTGGCTTGCTCTGATGGCTATACCTCATCATCCTTTACATCCCTCCTAGAAATGAGGAGCTTACTGATCCTGCAGCTGAGGAGGGGGGCGCGCCCGGTGGTCTCTTGGTTGTTTTGCAACTCTGCACAGAGCAAAGCCAGCCCAGTGATGTCTGATGGATTGAAAGTTCATTGACCTTATTTTTCTGTTTGCAAAAAAAAAAAAAGAAGGGAGAACTTTGAATTTCCAACATAAAAATGAAAGGCATGATATGGAATAGAAATGACCGCTAAACATATACACAACATCCAATTTTACCAATGTGAAATGCAAGTTAGAAAAAGAGATCTTTTTCATCTAACCAGTTGTGAAAGGTTTTTTAATTTTTTGAAATTTTTTGGCTGTGCTGGGTCTTTGTTGTGGCACATGGGCCTTCTTTAGTTGTGGCCCAAAGGGGCTTCTTTAGTTGTGGAGTCAGGCTTCTCTTATTTCGGAGAGCTCACTGCAGAGCACGCTGGCTCAGTAGTTGCGGTGCGTGGGCTTAGCTGCCTGCAGTGTGTGAGATCTTAGTTCCCCAACTAGGGATCGAACCTGAGTCCCCTGCATTGGAAGGTGGATTCTTAATCACCGGCCCACCAGGAAATTCTCCTGAATGTTTTTTTTTTTTTTTTTAAATTAAGTTTTGGAAGAGTTTACTGAAACTGATATTTCAGAGTTTGCAGGTAGAAGGGTGAATTTCTACACCATTTGGAAATATTCTATATTGAGTGTACGTGTAAGGGGCATTTTTCAGGTACCAGAGGCCTACAGAGATTCAGAGTAGAAATCCTTGCTTTTAAAGAGGATTACACCTGACTTGCCTCTTGAGAAACCTATATGCAGATCAGGAAGCAATAGTTAGAACTGGACATGGAACAACAGACTTGTTCCAAATAGGAAAAGGAATATGTCAAGGCTGTATACTGTCACCTTGCTTATTTAACTTATATGCAGAGTACATCATGAGAAACGCTGGGCTGGAAGAAGCACAAGCTGGAATCAAGATTGCCGGGAGAAATATCAATAACCTCAGATATGCAGATGACACCACCCTTATGGCAGAAAGTGAAGAGGAGCTAAAAAGCCTCTTGATGAGAGTGAAAGAGGAGAGTGAAAAAGTTGGCTTAAAGCTCAACATTCAGAAAACTAATATCATGGCATCTGGTCCCATCAGTTCATGGGAAATAGATGGGGAAACAGTAGAAACAGTGTCAGACTTTATTTTTTTGGGCTCCAAAATCACTGCAGATGGTGATTGCAACTATTTAAAGACGCTTATTCCTTGGAAGGAAAGTTATGACCAATGTAGATAGCATATTCAAAAGCAGAGATATTACTTTGCCAACAAAGGTCCGTCTAGTCAAGGCTATGGTTTTTCCAGTAGTCATGTATGGATGTGAGAGTTGGGCTGTGAAGAAAGCTGAGCACCGAAGAATTGATGCTTTTGAAATGTGGTGTTGGAGAAGACTCTTGAGAGTCCCTTGGACTGCAAGGAGATACAACCAGTACATCCTAAAGAAGATCAACCCTGGGATTTCTTTGGAAGGAATGATGCTAAAGCTGAAACTCCAGTACTTTGGCCACCTCATGCGAAGAGTTGACTCATTGGAAAAGACTCTGATGCTGGAAGGGATTGGGGCAGGAGGAAAAGAGGATGACAGAGGATGAGATGGCTGGATGGCATCACGGACTCGATGGACATGGGTTTGAGTGAACTTCGGGAGTTGGTGATGGACAGGGAGGCCTGGTGTGCTGCGATTCATGGGGTTGCAAAGAGTCGGACATGACTGAGAGACTGAACTGAACTGAACACTTAGCAAGAGAGAGAAAGACTAGACAGCCGTTAGTTGGCAAGTGGAATGAGATCACTGATGGATAGGAGTCCAGGTGTGAAGACGAGAATGATCAGGGAAGTTATGAGAATGACAAAAAGCAGGGGTGGGACAGGCTTATTCTGAAGGTGGCATCTGAGCAAAGCACAGAGGGAATTGAAGGAAAAGATGGCTCATGATCCCCGAGGGTGTCTGTTTCCCTCTCTTGGCCTGTGCTGGGAGACCTGGTCCTGGGCTGAACAAGAGGCAAGCATCCTCAGCCTCAACGCTGTGTTGGTGGGGCCCAGGGTACAGTCTGGAGGGTGGGCGCTTAGGGGACCAGGCAGGCAGAGAGGAGACCTGGGAGAAAGCGAGCCACTGGCAGCAGGTCGGGATCAGAGTCGAGGGCTTAGACCTTGGTGGACACAGAGGTGTGCTGCCCGGATGCTGCTGTTTGGCAGGACTTGTTGCCCCGCTGTGAGCTCCTTCTGGGGAGAGAGCCACCTCCTTCCAGAAGGGACAGCCCCCAGTGGGGCAGATCTAGAGACCGAGGGAACTGGGAGACAAGTGCTGCCATGGGGACTTCATGTGGGGAAACCACGACATGGGTCACCTCTAGCGCTCCCCTGGCGTCTGGCCAATATATGGGGGGTCCTGGGTCGCAGGCCAACCTCCCCTCTGCCCACCCTGCCCTCTCCCCTCCCCTCACAGCTGTGGATGCCCAGCAAACACCCTGCAAGGCCACAGAAACTGACTGTGAACCTGGGCCACCTGGAAGGACGGGTGGGTGTGTCATCAGAGCAGATGAAGACGGGGGAGCAGAGACGGCCTGTCCCAAGGCCAGGAGGGGTGAGTGGGGTTGGGGGGATGTCACTGAGGCTGGTGCAGACCAGAATTTCTCAACCACCTCAGCTGAGGGACTAGGGATGTACAAATTTATTTTATTATTTTTAAATTTTTTGGCCATGTGGCATACAGGATCTTCCCTGACCAGAGATGCTCAAACTCCCACCCTGGACATTGGGAGCTCGGAATTTTAACCACTGGACCACCAGGGAAGTCCAAGGATGGTTTTTTTGGTCCCAATTTGTCATAGAGTGATGCTTTTTCAGAATACAATTAAAATTAATTAGGAAAAGAAAACCCCAAAATGGAGAAAAGGCAGAATTCCAAGTCCAGTAATCACACATGTGGGTGTTATGTTAATTGTCAAGTGGCTGTTGACGTTTCTAAATGTTTACTGACAATTTTCACAGCGAACCCTTTATGGAGCACCCTCTACCCTCAGTGGGCTGTGAGTAGCACCTTTATTGACCAGTCACTGGAGTACAGGGTGGGTGAAGAGATGCTGGGAGAGATGGTGGGGTGGGTTAGTTCACAGCGCATATTTTAAGCCCTCGGACACAGGCTATAAAATTGGGACTGTTCATTGTTGGACAGGGGTTGCTGGGCCTTTTTTGTAAAGCGTCAGATAATAAATATTTTAGGTTTTGTGCATCTTATGGTCTCTGTGGCAACTACTCAGCTCTGCCATTGTGGCATGAGAGCCACCACGAACAATATGTAAATTAACGGGCAGGGCCATGTTCTAATAAAACTTGATTTATAAAAACAGGGAGCAGTTTGCAAGCCTTTGTTGTATGCAGTAAGGAACGATTGTGGGCTTACAGGCAGGAGAGCCACATGCACCTCAAATAGGAAAGTTATTGCATCTTTTTCTCTGCATACCTTTTCTAGTCTTCACCTCAGTGAAATGTGCTCTTAATTCTAATGGCAAATTTGACTCAACAACAGTCAGCAGAGCATCTGGGGACCAGGCACATACCTGTCTCTTTCTTTTATGTCTATCCTGCTTTGGGTTTGCTAAACTTCTTTATTTAAAAAAATCACTTATTTATTTATTTTTGGCTGTGCTGGGTCTTCACTGCTCTATGGGCTCCTCTCTAGTTGTGGTGACTGGAGGCTACTCTTTGTTGCTTTGTGAGGGCTTCTCCTAACTCACTGCACATGGTGACTTCAGCCATGAAATTCAAAGACGCTCGCTCCTTGGAAGAAAAGTTATGACCAACCTAGACAGCATATTAAAAAGCAGACACATTACTTTGTCAACAAAGTTCTGTCTAGTCAAGGCTATGGTTTTTTCAGTAGTCATGTATGGATATGAGAGTTGGACTATAAAGAAAGCTGAGTGCCAAAGAATGGATGCTTTTGAACTGTGGTGCTGGAGAAGACTCTTGAGAGTCCCTGGGACTACAAGGAGATCCAACCAGTCCATTCTAAAGGAGATCAGTCCTGGGTGTTCATTGGAAGGACTGATGCTGAAGCTGAAACTCTTAATACTTTGGCCACCTGATGCGGAGAGCTGACTCATTTGAAAAGACCCTGATGCTGGGAAAGGTTGAGGGCAGGAGGAGAAGGGGATGACAGAGGATGAGATGGTTGGATGGCATCACCGACTCAATGGACATGAGTTTGAGTAAACTCCAGGAGGTGGTGATGGACAGGGGGGCCTGGCGTGCTGCAGTCCACGGGGTCACACGAGTCGGACACGGCTGAGCGACTGAGCTGAGCTGAGCTGAGGGCTTCTCACTGCGGCGGCTCCTCTTGTCGTGGAGCACAGGCTCTAGCACACGAGGGCTTCAGTAGCTACAACACGTGGGCCCAGTGGTTGCGGTTCGCTGGCTCTAAGCACAGGCTCAATAGCTGTGGCGCGTGGAGTTAGTTGCTCCGCAGTGTGTGGGATCTTCCCGGGTCAGAGCTGGAGCTGGCGTCTCTTGCATTCGCAGGCAGGGGTCTTTACCACTGAGCCGCCAGGGAAGCCCTTGCTAACCTTCTTGAATCTGTAAATCTATATCTTTCATCCAACTTGGGAGATGTTTGGCAATTGTTTCTTTAAATCCTTTTTCTGCCCCATTCTCTTTCTCGTCTCTGTCTTGGATTCTGCTCGAACATGTCAGGTCTGTGTTTTCCCCACAGCCCCTGTTCATTTTATTTTCAATCGTTTTCCTTTCTGATCTTCAGACTGGATACTTTCTTTTAATCTGTTTCAGACTCGCTGACTCTGTCTTCTGTCATCTTCGGTCTTCTGCTTGGCCCTTTATTGATGAGAATGAGGCCCCCTGGCTTCAAGGGAGGAGAGGTGTTGTCCTTCTCCAGCTGGGCCCCTTGTGTCGCCACAGGGACTCTGTTGGTAAAGGAGGAGGGAAGTGGGCATCTGCAGCTGCTCTCAGGGCACCAGTTTCTCCACCTCTATCCTTCCTGCCTATGCAAGAGTTCACTTTTTCAGATTAGATGATCTCATCCCATTGCTGAACGGCTCCTCATGCTTGCCGAATACATGTAAACGCCTATGTCTAGAATTTGTGGCCTCGCACAATATAATCCCAACTTACTCGCCCGGATAGTCAACCTTCCCCTCTGACTCCTTGTTTCCAGCCAGGCCCCACTTCTCTGCGTGAGGTGGGCTGTGCGCTCCACGTCTGCTCACTCCGCTCCCTCTGTCTCGGTCCCTTCCTTTCCATCACAGCCCATCAGATACACATGCTTCTTTCAAGGGACAGTCCAGCAGATTTTTGCTGTCTTCCATATGTTGTTTTGTCTATTAATATTTATTGTACTCTGTACAATGCCCAGCTGCTGGGCTTAGTACTTGGTACCAGGCTATAGGTAATGCATTTGCTATTTCCAGTTGGTTTCTTTGGAATATTTATCCTGAACAGGGTGTACCAACGCAGGAATCACTGCCCTCCTGGAAAGGCAGAAAAGCACCTCCCTCTTATCTTCCTTTCTTTTTGTTCTTTCGAACCCTCCAGTGTGCTGGGGAATGATGCTAATAGAAGTGTGTCATCAGCATACATTATGTCTTTATTAGCCTGTTTCTCAATTTTGATTCTGAAAATATCCTGATTTAGTCTAATTGCAATTTCACCGAGTTCCACAGGCAGTGAAGGTTCATACTGGGGGAAGCTGAGACGTGACCCTGCAGGATTTTTCTTCCTGCCCATATGCTTTGAAGCTGGACCATTAGCTCGAAGGCATACATCTCATCTCATCACAGCGATTCAACCTGCTTCTAGGAAAAAAAAGAGCTTAGGGTGTGTGTCTGGTGGAAAGCAAAGGAATATCTTCATTCTAGGTGGTGGGAGATATTTTTCTGAAGCTAAAGCAAGGGCTGCTGCTGGAACTATTTTATTCCTAAATAATTTAACTATATTCAAAGATAATCTGATGTTATTGTAGGAAAGTGTATTTCTAATAAATTCCACTTGATCTGGGTGAATCAATTCAGGCAGCGCATAATTGAGTCTGTTAGCAAGGACTTTAGCAAGAATTTTGCAATCAGTGTTAATTAAGAAGATGGGACAATAATTTGTGCATAATTCCGGATCTTTTCCTGGCTTGTGAATCAAAGTAATAAGAGCAATGCTCCGGCTGGTGGTGGGATAGTGTCATTAGGTGCTGATTTATAAGTACTTAGAAAGGTTTAATTTCATTTTGCTTCGAGCAGGGTCTCCCTGCCCCCACACGCTCTGATCAGGGCTGCAGCCAAGACAGCAGAGCCCATGTCTCCCCATTCTTCGCCGCCATCACTGACCTCCTGCTGCCCATTTGTGTCTTTATTCTGCAGCCGAGACACCTCTCTCATTCACCCAGGGTTTTTTTTCTTAATACTCTTATTATTTGTAGAGTATTTCTTAATACTATTTGAAAAGTGTTTCTTAATACTCTGAATTATTTGAAGTGATGGACTCCATGCTCTTGATGTCGTGTCTGCACGCTCGCGTGTGATGTAAATTCTCAGAGCTGTCACAGCCTCCATGGGGATGTTTTCCACGGATCTTCCAGCTACATGTCTTGGGGTGGGTCTGTGTCAAGAGCCCTCGACTGTAAGTCAGGGAACATACCTGGCTTGTGTGCTGCTCCTAACTGACTGTTGCCCAGTAAGGGAACACACGAGAACCCTGGTGTCTGGTCTGTAAATGCAGCCATAGGACAATTATAGGCATGACGGGGTAGCGGGAAGAGCTCTGGGTTTCCCCCTCCTGCAGCTGTGGGACCTGAGATGTGAAACTCAACCTCTCTGAGCCTCATTTTCCTCTGCTGGGAAAGTGGGAAAGACAGCAGTCCTTGGGAAACACAGACCAACTAGAATCCTCACTGCACTCAATTCCTCCCTCATTGTCTCCACTTGGGGCTCGTTATAGCACGGACAGGCTCTGGTCTGCAGACTTTTTGTCCTAATTGTTGGAACAAGGCTGTCTCTGGGCAAGGCTGCTGCTCTTTGGTGAGTCAAGCTGATAAATCCACCTCCCACCAGGAGACACCTTCCCTATCCATCTGACCTGGAGCCAATGGTTCCTGTGAAACTGGAGCCCATTCTACACACCCCATGAAGGCAACAGGGTTTTTGTCCATCTCCCAAAGCACCACATGTTGGTCTTAGAGCTCCAGTTCGTCCCATTTGGAAGCACCCTGGAGAGATGACCCCACTAATCCCATTATTTTTTTCTTTTTCTTTTTGGCTGTACTGTGTGGTTTGCGGGGTTAATTCCTTGACCAGAAATTGAATCCTGGGCCTCAGCCGTGAAAGCGCTGAGTCCTAACCACTGGACTGCATGGGAATTCCCAACAGTCCGATAGTTTTAAATGAGGAAATTAGATTCAGATGGAAGAACAGCCCATCCAGGTTAAGGACCACACAGATAGCGGGAGAGCCAGGCTTGAACCCAGGTCTCGTCGCTGCTAGACTCTTGTGGCCATTACACCGTCGAGGCACAAGCACTTGTCATTCGTCCAAATGTGAGTCCTCCAAGGTGGGAGGTGTGCTTATTTAACTTACATTCAACTGTTGAGCTTTCCGTGGGGGACCTTCCCCTCCATGCAGAAGGAGGTGGGTGTAGCCCTGACCGCAATGCACGCTACACATCGCGCTGACTGAAGGAACAGTCAGATTCCACAGCAGACTCCACTGGGCCCTTGTCCATCCCACGTTCACCCGCACGCATTCTGCACCTATATGTGCGGCGGCATGAGCTCTCTTAATAAAAACCCAATTAGTATTTCTTTAACTTGCCTCCAGATGCTTAAATACCATTACCCCAAACACAACATAATGCCTCTAGTTTTTCTATTTCAATCAAGAATTCAAGTAGCATCTTGACTTGTATATAATATATCAGCAGCAAAATCATGAAATGCTGACATCCTTAATAATAGCAATTAGTAATCAGTTGTTTCTTAAGTAGTTTGATTACGCCAGTTACCAAATTGTACAGTTGATGCATCTGGGGGGCAAGCAGGGTCTCTCCACCCCTCCCCCGCCATCCTTTCTCCTTTGCTGTGTTCTCTCAAGTCACTGAGCTGATAGGTGTTGCAAAGAGGTGAGGTCGAATAATTCCATTATTGCTAATACTGAACAGCACAGACTTGGCTTTAGCAGAAAGTAGAATCAAATATTTATTTGCTGAAAGACTCACTCCGATCGTGTCTGTGGAAACGCAGACTGTGTCCACCTGGGTAGATGTTAGCTAAGGAGTTTGGCCTGCCCATGCAGGCAGGCCACCAGAGTTTGAGCCTTTCTATAGGTCTCCCTGGCGGCTCAGAGGTTAAAGTGTCTGCCTGCAACGTGGGAGACCTGGGTTCAATCCCTGTGTCAGGAAGATCCCCTGGAGAAGGAAATGGCAACCCACTCCAGTATTCTTGCCTGAAGAATCCCATGGACGGAGGAGCCCGGTGGGCTACAGTCCATGGGGTCGCAAAGAGTCAGACATGACTGAACAATTTCATTTTCACTTTCACAGGTTTCCCAGATAGCTCAGTGATAAAGAATCTGCCTGCCAATGCAGAAGTTGCAGGAGACGCAAGTTCGATCCCTGGATCAGGAAGATACCCTGGAGAAGGAAATGGTAACCCACTCCAGTATTCTTGCCTGGAGAATCCCATGGACAGAGGAGCCTGGCAGGCTACAGTCCGTGGGGTCTCAAAGAGTTGGACACAACTGAATCACTGAGCACACACAGGGCTAAGGACTTCTGCCAGCCTCTGGATACCGGGCAAAGGTCTTGATCTCAAGGAGGTCATATTTGAGAATGAAACATTCAGTGGGTATAAAGATTAGCTCAGCAAGGTTTTGTGTTTCAGTAACGGATGGAGACTGAGGGCTTTGCACTCTTGTGCTGGGAGGAGGAGGGTCTGTGTGTTGGGTGAGCAGGGTGGGCTTTCTGGGGAAGTGGCCTTCTAAGGGATCTAGAAGAAGGGGTGATCTAAGTGAGCCTAGGTTTTGTCCTGGTGGGGAGGTTTTTGTTGAGAGGGGGTAGGTGGGAAAGATGAGGGAGCAGACTGTGGATGAACTGGAGCTCAGGCTTGTTCCCCTCATCTCTCTCTCTCTCTCTCACACACACACACACACACACACTGCCCAGCTCCAGAACAGCCTCCTTGGTTCCTCACAGGGGGCCAGTCTGGGTCTGACTGGGGTTGAATGCCCGCTAGAGACCTCCATGCACTTCCCAGCACCCTACGGGGCATCCCAGGTACATCTTTGCAGGACAGCAGGCGGCTTCCCAAGGGCACAGGTGGGTTGCATCTTTAAGGGAAAACCTGACTGAGGACCCCGATTCTGCTCCATGGCCAGGCAGGGCAGGTACGTTCGGCACTTGGCCCTGTTATCTGCCGAGGCTGAATTTTGAAGTTCCTTTGCCCTCTGCCCCCTGTAAGGGGCCCCATGTACACCTGAAGGGTTCTCCAGAACACGTCATTCCCGCCATTTTCCCGGCTGGTTCCTCTTTTCCCTATGCTTTTACTGAGATGCTGACACGGATCTGCAGAAATAAATAATAATTATTTTTTTCTGCTCTATTTTGCAAGAGTAATAAGCTCACACATGAGCATGGGGATCTCACTGAGCAAAACATGGTCCCTGGATATTTATGTTGACAAGCAGAAAGAACGGCTACTTATCTTACTGCTGCAAATTATTGTCCTGTAAACAGTACTCGGAGTTCTTTCAGCCAGGGCTGTCCTTGGGATGGACGATAGAGCCTCTGCTTTCCCTGAAATGCCGTTCAGCCTGATCTTCGGCCCTGTGTCTCTTGGTCTGGGGATGTCTTCAGAGCCCGCCCCTTGCTGGGTCCCTGCCCGTCTTCTCGCACATCATCCCTTCATCTTCACCTTCCTCCTTGGGAGAACTGAAATTCTTTCCTGTATCCATTTCCAATGTGCGAGGTATTTCAAGGTGTCGCCCCAAGTTCCGACCACTCACCACACATTCTAAAGCCCCCACGTGTAGGTCTGAATGCAGACGGCTCTTGTTCCTCTGGGGTGTGTTGCCCGAGGACTCACCATTACCCCTCCCCCGGGAAAGAGTCCGCTTACTCCCACACTCTGGAAAAAGGCAGCCTCATTCCATTTTAGACTGAGACAGTGAGATTTGGGGATCATGACTTGAGAGAAGCATGGAGCGGGACGGGGCCTCAACAGTGACCCAAGCCATACTTCCGCAAACCTCCAACCCCTCCCTCAAACCTGCCGACTCCCACCCCACCCCCCTGCTGGTGGTGAAACCACGCAAGCCTTTACCCTGCCCCCTAGCATCCGCTGACAGCGTGGGTCTCCAGGGACTGCATCCCAGGTGCGCTCCTCCATGGAGTTTTGCTCAGGGTCCTCTGCTTGGGAAGCGCTAATCAAACCTCACGCACTAGTTACAAGTAAAGGCACTGAGTCAGAGAGGGAACGTGACTTCTCTGAGGCCACACAGCTCATTGGTGGCTGAACCCAAGTTTCCCACTGGAGCGTTTCACTCCAGGGCTCCTTGAGGAGCCTGACAGGCTACCTCTGATGACACCGGCTGGGCTCTGCACTCCTGGGGGCCCATCCTGTGAGTTATTCTTGTTTCTAGTCTCCCCTCATTCTCCTGGGCTCACAGCAAAAGCTCAGACCTCGTCACAGTCCCAGATCCCTCTGATTTCTGTCTGGCTTGGTGTCCCTGTCCTCTCCTCTCCCCGAAGCCCTTCCCAGTGTTTCTCAGCGTTGTCACTTACCTCCGTCTCTCACTCATCTAGCCCGCTGTCTGGATTTAGACCCTGCCATCTCTTCCCTGGGCACCCTCCTTCCATCACCTCCTAACTAGATCTTGTTTCCTGACCTGTCACGCTTCCTTCAAATCCCGCTCTCACACGTTAGCTGGAGCGGCAGCCGCCTTGTGCCTCTCCACCCCAGGTTCAAGCCCAGGTTCACTGCCCCCCCTGCAATAAAACCACTGGTAACAGGATGTGCCCTAAGGCCACGCGCTTAATCATTTAGTTACCAGCATCCTGAAAGGAAAACAACCTGGAGCAAGCCCAGGTCCTGACAGCTTGTCAGCAGTGCTGACCTGTCCCTGCCCTTTTGAATTGCGCCGTTGGGCAGGGAGAAGTATATACGGATGTGATTTAGAACCTAAAGGTTCATCGTGGGACGGAACAGGCCCCCTTCACACAGATTTCATTGGTTTCAAGTGTGCAGTAAAAAGGTGGGGACAATAAAGATCGCGCAGGAAGTCAGCAATGTGAAAATAAACGATATTTCACTTTTTGTTGGAGAGGCTGGATTTTTATCTTGGATTAATAAAAACATGTTATTAATACTGAGAGGTTTAGCTATTTAAAATAGTCCGATGTTACCTGTAATTGATATTAACATGTAGCACTGACCGTGTGTCCTGTTGTGAAAACAGTTATGCTATTTAATAAATGAATCAAAAGAACAGACTGGACTTCCCTGGTGGTCTAGTGGTTACAAATCTGCCTACCAGTACAGGGGACACAGGTTC
The DNA here is from genome assembly GCF_001704415.2 of Capra hircus. NCBI lineage: Eukaryota > Metazoa > Chordata > Mammalia > Artiodactyla > Bovidae > Capra > Capra hircus. Next base: position 5,023,748 of record NC_030810.1, on the reverse strand, counting down.
GATCCCTGGTCAGGGGAGATTCCAAGGGAATGACGGGAGGCCAAGGGGCAAAGAAGCCCGTGGCTCCAGAGCCGCCCTAGAGCAACTCCCGAGAGCCCGCCCTCCACAACCACAGGCGCCACCGCGGTGAGAAGCCTGTGCGCTGAAACGGGAGACACCCAGCGGTCAGCAGTGAAGACCCAGCGCACCCCAGCAAAAAGTGAATAAAGAACAAACCAAGGTTGCTGTTGGGCTTCCCTGGTAACGCAGGCGGCAAAAAGAATCTGCCTGTAAGGTAGGAGACCTGGGTTCGATCCCTGGGTTGGGAAGATCCCCTGGAGAAGGGAATGGCTACCCACTGCAGTGTTCTTGCCTGGGGAATTCTATGGACAGAGGAGCCTGGTGGGGTCCATGGGGTCGCAAAGAGTTGAACACAACTGAGCAACTAACACACACACACACACACACACACACACACACACACACAGAGCTGTTGTAAGAATAAGAAATGATATTTTAACTCAGGGACTTCAAATATACAAAGCCCTAACCCACTGGGATAGGTTTGTGAAAGAGGAGCAGGTACTCGCTCCAGCCAGAATCCCGGCAGAAAGCAGGTGGCGGGGATTCAGGGCATCTTGTAGGCACGCAGGGCTCAGGGAAGCGATGGGGTCTCCAGAGGCACTGGAGAAGCCCCACTCCCTGTGTCTCAAGGGGCAAGCAGGGAAGGTGACACCCGGGATCTGAGCCTTCAGCCCAACGTTGAAGCCAGATCACAAGGGTCGTCTGGGAGGGATGAGTTCCTGGAGCAAATACTCTGCCCTCTCTGCTCCTTGCAGCACCTGGCCTTAGCTGCACCAAATAAGGGGTCAGAGAGCTTGGGGCCAGGAGGATGAGATTCACCAAGTCACCCCAGGAGCAGGCAGTGGGCAGGCTGGCTCGGAAGGGCAAGTGCAGAACCTAGAGCTCAGCACTCCTGGGGGAGGCGCAGGGGAGGAGTTCACAGTCCCCTCCGCACCCCCGTGCAGGCTCCTGGGTTGATGCCTGTACCGTGTACATGCTCGGTGAGGACCCGGCCCATCCAGGCAGAGCTAAGGTCTGAACAGAGGCGGGGTGCTCTCTGGGCACACGGTTGCTGGGCCCTCACCCTGACTGGGGCCCAGGTATCAGAAAAACCAAGGAAAAGAAGAAGCGGGAGATGGTTTCTCCCTAAAGCCTTCTGCAGGTTGCTTTCACCCCCAGTGAAAGGCAGCACAGGGAACGTGGAGGTGGTTGAGGGGTGAGGAGGGTTGCGGGAGGCAGGAGCAGAGGGGTAGCCACTCCCTCGGAAGTGCCAAGCTCCGGTCTTGCCCAGAAATGCCAGGCTCTGATCTTGCCCTTCATCACATTACATCACCACTCGCCAGCACCAAAGGCCCAAGTGTGTTTCCTTTTGGTGACCTGCCTACGTGAGTGAGCACGTGTTTGTGTGTGTGTGTGTGTGAAGGTACATGTGTGTGTGATGGTACACATGTGTGTGTACTCACACATGTATGTTGGGAAAGAATTTGCCTTGTGTGGGGAGGGGAGCCTGCACATCCCTTAGGAGTCAAGAGAGGCTTGCGGAGGGCATATTTGAAGAGCTGGGAAGCAGCCTGTGCAATTAAAAGTTAATCTCAGGTCAGGGAAAATATTTTCAGCAAGCGTGACAATGGAATTATATCTATGTTATGTGGAGGAGACATACAAGGTGTCAAAAAAGATACGAAGACATGAGGAGATATTGCCCAAGGACCTGACTAGACAGGTCACATGTGAACAGGTCTGCAAAGAAAACCCAAACCCTGTGGATAAGACTTGATCCTGAGCAGTAAAGAGAGGGCGGGTGAGCAGGCATTAGAGAAGGGCCAGGGCACGCTGACTAAATTGGAGATTTAAATGTGAGTATTAATCACCCGTAATGTTCAGGGTGGGACGTGACACACACACTCACTGACGGAATAGAAATCCTTTCAGAGAACAATTTGGAGAATTTATTCTTGTCCCAGGAATTCTGCTCCTAAGGATTTATCCTAAGGACACAACCCTGAATAAGAAAAAAAGCATATGAATGCTAATAAAGACATTAATTACAGCATTATTGATAGTAGTAAAAATGTAAGTGCACAGTCCCTTCTTGTAGGAATTTGGTTTAAGTATTTCGTGGTTAATCACCTCAATAGGTGATTGAAATTAAGAAGACCAGGTAGCAACATGGAAAACACTTTAGGTATATTAACTCAGCAGAGCAGAGCACAAAATTGTATCCCCCCCATGACTGTAAGTCGAGGAAACTTACGCATGCAAACAGGCTAGCTCGGAAAAAGAGCAGAGAAATGAAAGGAGCCCTGTGTTGGGATGCGGGTGCCATAGTTTAATTTTTCTCTTAAAAATTTTTGGTATTGCCTTAATTACCGCCTGTGTAACACACAGATGTACACGGTGTGTGTGCACATGTATAGGGCTTCCCTGGCGGCTCAGAGGTTAAGAATTTGTCTGCAGTGTGAGAGACCCGGGTCTGAACCCTGGTTTGGGAAGATCCGCTGGAGAAGGGAATGGCAACTGCCTCCAGTATTCTTACCTAGAGAATTCCGTGGACAGAGGAGCCTGGCGGGCTACAGTCCTTGGGGCTGAAAAGAGTCGGACACGACTGAGTGGCTAACACACACATGTGTAAGTATGCACAGCATATATCAATATATATATTATATACACATGTATACTTCTAGGGTGTACATGGGCTTCCCTGGTGGCTCAGAGGTTAAAGCATCTGCCTCCAATGCGGGAGACCCGGGTTCGATCCCTGGGTCGGGAAGATCCCCTGGAGAAGGAAATGGTAACCCACTCCAGTGCTCTTACCTGGAGAATCCCATGGTCGGAGAAGCCTGGTGGGCTACAGTCCACAGGGTGGCAAAGAGTCGGCCACGACTGAGCGACCTCGCTTCCCTAGGGTGTGCATACACTACATACTATGGGCATACTATCTGTATGTATACACATGGCATCTACATATGTTATGCATTCCCTAGGGTGCTATGGAAAAACTTGAAGGAACTTTTTGGCCAACCTAGTATATGTATCCGGAGAAGGCAGTGGCACCCACTCCAGGACTCTTGCCTGGAAAATCCCATGGATGGAGGAGCCTGGTGGGCTGCAGTCCATGGGGTCGCTGAGGGTCGGACACGACTGAGCGACTTCACTTTCACTTTTCACTTTCATGCCTTGGAGAAGGAAATGGCAACCCACTCCAGTGTTCTTGCCTGGAGAATCCCAGGCGGGCTGCCGTCTCTGGGGTCACACAGAGTCGGACACGACTGAATCGACTTAGCAGCAGCAGCAGTATACGTATGTGAATACTGTGTATGTACGTAGTGAAGACTGCGTGAAAGTGAGGTCGCTCGGTCGTGTCCGACTCTTTGTGACCCCATGGACTGTAGCCAGCCAGGCTCCTCTGTCCATGGCGTTCTTCAGGCCAGAATACTGGAGTGGGTTGCCATTTCCTTCTCCAGGAGATCTTCCTGACCCAGGGATTGAACCCGGGTCTCCCACATTGTAGGTAGACGCTTTACCGTCTAAGCCACCAGGGAAGTCTCTGTATTAAATATGTGTATACATACTATGACATATGATATACTATATATAAACACAGGTATATGCTATGTACATATATGTATACACAATATAGGCAGCACGTACGTATGCTAATAAATAATAATCGCAGAGCTGGGCATGTATCATTCTCCATTTCAACCGTCTGCCCTCCACACTCAAAAGCCCACCCCTCGCGTGTGCACAGTGGGGAACCCAGCAGGTACGCGGCGGTTACCTGCGAGCACCCCGGGGGGCAGCTGGGCGCAGGGGTCCTTCATCCAGTCGTCGTTAGCCAATTCTATCACGGCGTCCACGTGCTGAACGTCAGCGCAGATCAAGTCCCTCAGTCTCGCCTCATCCCTGCCTTCCAGGGCTGACTTTAATTTCTTTACGAAATCTGAGTTGACCGGGTAATCGGGAAGGCGATCGGAGACCGACATTGTGCTCTCGCCTGTGTGTTCACCAAATCGCTCTTCTCAGCTGAGTCCAGAGTCAGCAGCTGTGAGGACAGGGCTGTGGGCGAGCCTATAAATAGAAGAAACGTGGTCAGTTACAGCCCCGGGGACTGGCCGCCTGCCGGCAGCCCGCCCTGCTCCCTTCCTCACGGAGACGGGACTTAATCTCCCCAAGGCCTCCATTAGGATCCTACAGAGGGGGCCAGTAAAGGCGTCTGTGAGTGGGAGAAGCAGAGAGCATAGGGTTGTAAAAAGTCAGGCTGTCCTGGGCACTGCCGACCAACGTGTTCTTTTGTCAAAGTAAGACTCTGTCCTGAATGTTTAAGATCCTTTTCCCCAAGATTGGGCCTGAAAATCTCTGTGCTGTTGAAAGGAATATTTTGTAACGTTCTATTAATACCACACTGTACCTCTTCACTTCATCTAAATAGAGAGTCTGGTTGACTATAAATTGGACCTGAGTTGAAACTGAGGAGAATGCAGGGACATCTTTGGTTTCTAAATTCAGAGATGGACTGGCCGGTCCCGAAAAGACAAGATTGGCACGTGAGTGAACACAGACAAGCATCCTAAGTGTGAGCGGCAGGCTCTGTACTTCTTAAGGATGAGAACCTCTGCTTAAAGCATCCAGTTCCACGCCCGGTGGACATGCAAGGCACTGATGTTGGTTTCTGCCCATTCCTTGGGGGCAGGGGGCTTCCCCCCCATAACCTGTCTCTAGTGGTCCTGTATCTCCTCCATCAACCTGGGCACAAAGCACAGTGGCTCCAGTGGCACCTGGGTGCTCTGATAATTTGAGGGGCCCAGGCTGGGCCATTTAGCTTCAAAGTTGGTTTTTGGATACGTTAAAAATTGAAATATATAACACTGTGCAAGTTCAAGGTGCAGGTCATGTTGATTTGATGCATTTATATATTGTGACACAATTGTCATCATAGTGTTAGCTGACACCTCTATCATGTTACAGAATGGCAAGTTTTTTTCTTTTTTTGTGGTATAGATACTTCAGTTTTTTGAGTCTCTTAGAAAGTTTGATGTTCATCCACAGCAGTGTTGTCTATTATCACCTTCTTGTGCGCTGGAGCCCCAGGACCTACGATAAGTAGGTTGTAAGTTTGTGCCCTTCAGTGCTATTTCTTCTCTGCCCCCACGTAGTTTGTTTCCTATATTTAAAATTTAAACAATTAGGCATAGCTTTACAATTGAAGCGTAGTTGGTTTATAATGTGGTGGTAGATTCTGGTGCGCACAGAGTGATTCAGTCATACATATATTGGTCTTGTGATCAGTCGTGTCCAACTCTGTGCTGACCCCATGGGCTGCAGCCCGCCAGGCTCCTCTGTCCATGGGACTCTCCAGGCGGGAATACTGGAGTGGGTTGCCATTTCCTCCTCCAGGGGATCTTCCCGACCCAGGGATTGAACCCGCATCTCCTGTGTCTCCTGCATTGGCAGGCGGGTTCTTTACCACTGCGCCACCTGGGAAGCCCACACATAAAATTTTGCGGAAAAATCTGAACGAATTCTTGGCCAACCCGATACGTATGTGTGTATTGATATGGCTTTTATAGAGTCCCCTTCAACTGTGTCTCAGTCTTGCCACCTCTTCCTTTTCTCACTGTCTCCCCATGCGATGGTTAATTTTATGTGTGAACCTGGCTGGGCCATGCTACCCCAGATACTTGGTCAAACATATTCTGGATGTTCCTGTGAAGTTTTTTCATAAGAGTAATGCTTAAGTTGGTGGACTTTGAGTAAAGCAGATGAGCCTTCATAGTCTGAGTGGGCTTCATCCAATCAGCTGCAGACCTTCAAAGAATAAAGACTGATGCTCCTCAAGCAAGAAGGCATTCTCCTAGCAGGGAGCGTTTGGACTAGACCTGCAGCTCCTCCTGGGTCTCCAGCCTGCTGACTTACACTTCAGGGTTTGGACTCACTGGTTGCTACAGTTACATGCGTTGATTTCTTAAAAAATAAATCATATGTATCTTTATTTTAAGACTATGCACACACACACACAAACACACACACACACACACACACACATACACACACACACACCCCTACCCTCTTGATTCTGTTTCTCTGGAGAACCTGAATAAAACACCCTTCTCCGCTCAGCTTCTCTGCATGTCTTTGCAGTTTCTGTTCCATATGCTGACGCTTTTTCCTGACACGTCTACATCTGCATTTGGGGAGCCAGCCCTGGACTTCCCATCCAATATTTGTTCTCCTTCCTCCTACATAGCAGAGCCTGGGTCTTCTTTGTTGCGACAATGTGCTTGGCCCCTGGTCATGAATTATGTTGATCTTAGTCAGCAATATCTGCCCTAGTCTCCTTTGCTAACTACCAGGCTTCTTAGCCTCCCTTGTAACACAGCTGTGGCCAGTGAGAGTGGGCAGGATCTGCTCTGGTGCATCTGGGAAGTTTTTTGCCTTCTTGATTGAAAGGGGAGGTAGTGGCTGGCACTTCTTTCATTTCTCTTTCTTCCCTCCTTGAACATGGATATGATGGGTGGAGCTGTGGCAGCCATATTGTAGCCATGAGGGGACAGACATGAGATGAAGTCTCAACATACTCAGGTGGGTGGAACAGAAAGAGGGGGCAAGACAGATGGTTCTTTGATGACATTTCTGAACCTTTGTCCCAGCCTCAGGCTGCCAATTCAGACTTCTTGTCTTTATTCCTTAAGTACTCTTCATGTGTTTTCTGTGACTTGCAGCTGAAAGTATTCCTGGTTGAAGTAGGTAGTGTGTTCACTCTACCTTTAAAATCATGAACACGTCCTGGTTTGGTTTAAAGAGGTGCAGCAGACACAGGACAAAGAATGTGAGTCAGCTGTCTAAGCCTTCCATTCTTTGGTAATTGAACTCCGGCTTTCTATGAGAAAATCTCGCTAATGTTAAAAGGAAAACAGCCGACCCCAGACTCCTCGAGTAGAGGAACAGTGGCATCACGGGTTAGGGTCATCAGAGAAGCCAGCCAGGACCACTTGAGGGGCTGCGATGGACCCTGATGGAGACATTGCTGGAATCTCTGGCAATGGGTCCCTGCCTAGAAAGGAGAAATGAACTCTGGGAATCTGTATGCAGACATCTGACTAACTTGCAGAGTCTGGTTCTTTCTCCAACCAAAGAACGATGGGTTTTGAAAGAGATTTTAAATCTGAACTTCCAAACACAAATGCCTTGTAGCATCAGATGCCTGACATTTGCAAAGAAACTTAACACCAGCTCATTTGTGTCAATACAAAGAGACGGAATGTAGTGATCACAGGAAGTTGATCGGATTTTGGGTAAGGTGACTTAAAGAAATAAAATCAGGATTATCAGAGATTCCTATCAAACTTCAAATCAGAAGGGAGGTAAAGATGAAGCACTTGTTAGGCAGATAATAAGATGACAAAGCCTCAAAATATGGCACTCACTGATCTTAATTATCAAGCTATCTGCTGGGTGTTTAATCAGCGGCACATATACTATGCTAATTATTCTGGCTAATTTTGTTGTAATGTAATTCTTTATCAACCCTGCTATGTATAAATTAGGAACTGAAATGTAACTAACACAAATTATATTTAAGGCAACATGAATTTCTTTATTTCATTGTGAAATCTTCTGACTTCTGTTTCTTTGTCTTTGCTTTTTTTGATTTGTTCATGGGATCCCCAACTGCCCACCATGCCTCAGTCCCCTACAGGTCGAGCCATCATTTGAAGAGGAAGGGACCAGGTACCAATATTTCTCCTTGAACTTCTTGGAAATCTTGTATTTGACTTTCTCCTTCACCAACTGTCCTTGAAAGAAAAGGAATATATTTAAGCAATCAATGGTAGAGAGATCCTGGCTTTCTCTGGATCAGATAAAGGTCGCTTCATTGTTCCACTTGGAGGTTTAAATAATCATCAGAGGGTACCATGATTCATGATCTTTCCCAGTATCAAGAAAAGACCCTGATGCTGGGAAAGATTGAAGGTGGGAGGAGAAGGGGATGACAGAGGATGAGATGGTTGGATGGCATCACCAACTCTATGGACATGAGTTTGAGCAAAGTCCAGGAGATGATGAAGGACAGGAAAGCCAGGTGTGCTGCGGTCCATGGGGTTGCAAAGAGTCGAACATTACTGAGCAACTGAAGAACCATGATTCATGGGTTTCAGTGATATATTGTATGCGACTTACATCGAGTTATGTGTACAAGTTTGGTTAGATGAAGACTAATAACGCAGATCCTCATAGAAGAGCATAAATGCTATCTAAAATTGTTTGCATCACGCAGCTTGCATCTGATGAGCTTGGTAGAACTTTGCAGAGAGACGATTAGCATGCCTTTGAGACCACCAGCCTTGGAAGTTTTTCTCTTTCAATACTCCTGGTCTTGAACTATTGTGCAGCAAGACAACAATGCCCGATGAATAAATGGAAACAGCGTGGGTCTAATTTAGTCTCAGCCCCGCTTAGGAGGAAAAGCAATAAGTTGGTTGCCAGCGGAGGGTCATGGTTTAGAAAAATGGTCAGTCGCGTATATGCAGACCCCATTGTGACCTCAGGTCAGGAACAAGCACCAGGCATATCCAGGTTAACTCAAAGTGGCTGCGGCATAATTCCACTGTGAAATGGGTCCACTTCTGAGACTGAGTGCTCCTTTGAGCTTGAAAGGCCCTTGTTAAACTCTTAGGTCCTGGAGAACTCCTTCCATACGCAGGTTCCCTGAGTGCCCTTGAGTGCTCTCAGCTCAAATCTCACTGTCTAACCCAGTGGAATCACCAGCCCGGGGCTGACCTGGACTGTAAAGAAGGCTGAGTGCTAAAGAATTGATGCTTTCAGATTGTGGTGCTGGAGAAGACTCTTGAGAGTTCCTTGGACTGCAAGGAGATAAAACCAGTCAATCCTAAAGGAAATCAACCCTCAGTATTCATTGGAAGGACTGATGCTGAAGTTGAAACTCTAATACTTTGACTGCCTGATGCAAAGAGCCAACTCATTGAAAAAGACCCTGATGCTGGGAAAAATTGAGGGCAGAAGGAGAAGGGGACAGTGGCAGAAGATGAGATGGTTACATAGCATCACTGACTCAATGAACATGAGTTTGAGCAAACTCTGGGAGATAGTGAAGGACAGAGGAGCCTGGTGTGCTACAGTCCATGGGGTTGCAAGCAATTGGACACAACTTAGTGTTGAACCTTAACAACAAAATATCTATACCTATTCTTTTTCAGATTCTTTTCCATTCTAAGTTATTACAAGATATTGAGTATAGTTCCCTATGCTGTATAGTAGGGAACTTGTTGTTTATCCTTGTTGTTTATTTATTTTATGTATAGTATATTTGTTTATTCCAAATTCCTAATTTATCCCCCCCATCAATAAACACTTTTTGACCTCTCGTATATGCCAGGCACTTCTTGACATGCTGAGAATATAGTATACTATCTGCTGTGAAGTGAAGACTGCTCAGCCGTGTCCGACTCTTGTATAGCCCCTGTCTGTTTGGTCCATGGGATTCTCCAGGCCAGAATACTGGAGTGGGTAGCCTTTCCCTTCTCCAGGAAATCTTACCAACCCAGGGATTGAACCCAGGGCTCCTGTATTGCAGGCAGATTCTTTACCACCTGAGCCTCTCCCCTGAACCCAGTTCCAGATAGTTCCTCTGATGAGTTCTACTTAACTTTCAAGAAATAGTTAATTTCTATTTCTATTGACACAGCTAGTTAATAGAATCGAACCCAGGTCGCCTACATTGCAGGCAGATTCTTTACCAGCTGAGTCACAAGGGAAGCCCAAGAATACTGGAGTGGGTAGCCTATCCCTTCTCCAGCGGATCTTCCCAACCCTGGAATTGAAACGGGTCTCCTGCATTGCAGGTGGATTCTTTACCAGCTGAGCTATTAGGCAAGTCCACTTATACTATAGTATGTGGCATAGAATATGCTATATACTGTAGTATGTGGTATATAATATATCCACTATATACTGCAGTATATACTATACTATATACTGCGGTATATGGTAGAGAATGTACTAAAAACTGTAGCATATGTATATAAGATCCTATATACTATGTACTTCTTATAGAGTCCTGTTGTACATGAGACAGTCTTCTAAAGATGCTACACATATGAACACCTTTTCTCTCAACCATCCTGCGAGGCAGGAGCTCTCATCATCACGGAGCAGTGAAGCAACTGCCTGGGGGTCACACGGCTAAGCGGCGGAGCTAAGATGCAAATGCATCTTTGGGATGTGCTCTTTATTTTGTGACTTTGATACAATGCACAGAATTTACTCAGAGTCCACTGTGCTCTTCAGAACTGTGTGGCCGTTCTTTGCATTCAGACCCCCGCTGGGCCCAAATCTGCCCTCTCTGAGATTCTTCCTCTTCCTTCTTTTCTAGTTTGTTCTTTCTTTTGAGATGCAGTCTTGTGAAAAAAGATGGGGAAGGGATGGGAGGGAAGTAAAGAGGACCAAGGACTGAGGCAGGGACCAGGAACGTTCAAAGGACTTAGCGAGCAAAGACCCAGGAGCAGCTGTGACGTAGGTGGGAACTGGATAGAGAAAGAACGGCAAGTGCTTTGAAATAATCTTGAGTGGCTAGAGGGTGTTCTGATCAAGGGACACCTTGCCAAGCTGAGACCACCAGGGTCATGGCTTTTCAAGAGTGATCCAGCTGATTGTGGGTGTCACTGACGTCGGTTGGGGAGACAGGGCATCACCTTTCGAGCCACAGTATTGTAAGGTGGAAAGTTTGACTTCTGAGGGTTAAAAGGTAAGATCAATCTGATAGGGACTTCCCTGGTGGTCCAAGGGTTAAAAATCCGCCTTGCAATGCAAAGGTGGCAGGTTCAATTCCTGGTCAGGAACTGAGACCCCACATGGTGCAACTGCTGAACCCGAGTGCCCCGGAGCCCGTGAGCCACATCTAGAGAGTCTGTGCGCCACAGTGAAAGGTCCTGCGTGATGCAGTGAAGACCCTGAGCTCTGCAACTTCAGAGCTGATGCGGCCAAAAAGAAATAAAGAGCAAATCAAGCTGATGGAGCAAAGCAGTCTGTGTACCTGGTCTGACCTTTACCAATTCAAGGGTGCAGAGGCAAAGTTTGTAATCTGCTTTCAGGTGTGAAGCCCTCCCACCTTAGATAGCCTTGGAAATAAAGAGAGGGGAGAAAAGTGCAGAAGATGTGTATCCAGCTGACGTTAAGGGCGAAGTGCCTCACCGTGACAGAATTGTTGAGGAATCTCTGTGAGACACAGGGCAGGCAAGACTGAGGAAGGGTGGGCCAGCTCACCACCGGAGTGAGTGGGAAAGGAGCCCGGGGGTGGGTGTGGGGTGGGTCTTGCCTCTCCCGCAGGTTGGGGAAGGGCCCTGAGCCCCGCTGGGTGCCCCGAGAACATCAGCATCTCATGTTACATTCTGCAGGCCTTCCAGGTTCAGTCATCCATGTTTCAGAAGGGAGCATCACACCAGCCATTCCAGAGGGTCATATGCTAACAGCGGCTTCCCTGGCGGCTCAGGTGGTAAAGACTCTGCCGGCAGTGCAGGATACCCAAGGTCGATCCCTGGGTCGGGATGATCCCCTGGAGGAGGACATGGCTACCCACTCCAGTATTCTTGCCCAGAGGATCCCATGGACAGAGGAGCCTGGCGGGCTGCAGTCCATGGGGTTGCAAAGGGCTGGACATGACTGAAGTGACTTAGCACACACGCACTTCTCTAGTCTGGGTCTGAAAATCTTTGACCTCAGGGATACACACGGTCCATGATCTACCCAACTGTAGTAGGCAACTTGGGAGATGGCCCTGCTGACCCACTTCGGATCTCCACACGCTGCGTCATCCCCTCCCCTCAAGTGTGGACTCGGTGACCTGGTCCTAATCAACACGGCACAGCAGAGGGGATGGCTTCACTTTGGAGGTTAGGTCACAGAGGGACTGCAGCTTCTGTTCTGGATGCTCTTTCTCTCCCTCTCAAACTGCTTGTGCTGGAGGAAGTCAGCTTCTATGTGATGACGCAGCATTGTGGAGGGTCCCAGGTGAGTGAACTTGAAGGTGGATATTCTGAAGGTGGATATTCTGAGGCTGCCAATTGTCATTGAGGGGGCCTGGCAGTGGAGTCATTAGCCTAGTTGGGTCTTGACATGACAGCAACCTCATGAAAAGCTTTGAGCTGAGCCTCCTCCAATGAGTCATGCCTGGATTCCTGATCCACAGAAACGGAAAAATCATAAGTGCTTGTTGCTTTATGTGGTTAGGTTTTGGGGGTAATTTTCTATGAAATAATATGTAATTATTCCTCTACCTGAACCACTGTTTTTAGAAAGCTGCAAATCTCATTCTTCCCTCTCTCCTTCCCCCACCCCAAGGATAAACCAACACGGACTCTGATTCAGAAGAGCAAAAGGATAGGTTATTTTGAATCATCAGAGCAAATGTCTCTTTATGAAACAGTTGCTGCATGAAACAAGAGAATATTTGAGAAAATCTCCGATTCATGGTGCCACTGAGAATCTAGATGAACACTGTGTATACGGAAAAGGAGATGAAGGAAGATTGCCCTGAGATGAAAACCATCACTTTAAGTCTTAAAATGAAATGGACATAGTAATTGGAGATTGCAGAAAATCAGATCAGTGATTTAAAAAACCAGACAGAGAAAATTTCTCATGCTCAGACTATGAAGGGGACCAAAAAAGCATATAAAGAAAAGTAACTTTGAAAACACATTCAGGAATTTCATTATATCTTAGGAGAAGTAGGAGCAGAGAGAATATAACTTGTAAACAAGGAAATAATGCAAAGTAAGTTATGCTGTGGACTGAATTGTGTCCCCAACCAAACCCATATGTTGAAGCCCTAATCGCTTATGTGACTCTGGTGGGGACAGGACTTTTAAACAGGTGGCTTAGGTTCAATGGTGGCTAAAGTCCATCTAGTCAAGGCTATGGTTTTTCCTGTGGTCATGTATAGATGTGAGCGTTGGACTGTGAAGAAGGCTGAGCGCTGAAGAATTGATGCTTTTGAACTGTGGTGTTGGAGAAGACTCTTGAGAGTCCCTTGGACTGCAGGGAGATCCAACCAGTCCATTCTGAAGGAGATCAACTCTGGGATTTCTTTGGAAGGAATGATGCTAAAGCTGAAACTCCAGTACTTTGGCCACCTCATGCGAAGAGTTGACTCATTGGAAAGGACTCTGATGCTGGGAGGGATTGGGGGCAGGAGGAGAAGGGGACGACCGAGGATGAGATGGCTGGATGGCATCACGGACTCGATGGACGTGAGTGTGAGTGAACTCCAAGAGATGATGATGGGCAGGGAGGCCTGGCGTGCTGCGATTCATGGGGTCGCAAAGAGTCGAACACGACTGAGCGACTGAACTGAACTGAACTGAACTGAGGTTCAATGAGGTGCTGAGTATCGGGCAGGGCTGATCTGATAAAACTGGTGTCCTTATAGATGAACCACTAAAGACCCCTCTCCCTGGGCGCACAGAGGGAAGGCCTTGTAAGCATATATTGAGGTGGCAGCCACCTACGAACAAGAATAGAGGCTTCAGAATGATACCTACTTTGTCAGCATCCTGGTCTTGGACTTCCCAGCCTCCAGAACTGTGAGAAATGTTTGTTTTTTAAGCCCCCTGTCTGTCCTGGTTTATTGGGTTAGCCAAAAAGTTCTTTTGATATTTGCATACAATTTTTTAAAAAACCAGAATGAATCTTTTCGCCAACTCAATATTATGGTAGACCATAACAGAAAAAAATGGGCTATGATAAGTTTCCTGAGCTGAAGAATATCTTGTCTCCAAATTAAAATTCTCTTTAAGCATCTTTAAAAATAAAAGATGTAATTGTCTTTAAAGTAGCCTTCAAGAGACTTTTTGAAAAGATATTTAGAAATATGCCCAGCATATTCCAATGACATTTTGGTATTTCAAGGGAAAAGGAACAACTCTTACAGGTTTACAGTAGAAAAGCTGCATTACCTAATTGGTAGCAGTTTTCTTCATGTAATAATGAAGTGGTACAAAGCAACAGAATAACCCCCACAAAGTTTTGAGGGGAAAATACTATCTCAAAGAACTCCATTTTCAGCCAATCTAATGTTCATGTATGAGAAATCAGAAAGAGATCTTCAGTCATGAAAGGAATTGGAAAATATTTCATAAGCATCATCTCATGAGAAAAAAATGGGGAAAGATATCTGCAAAATGTCAAACAGACAAAGTGCTCACTTTCAGATTATGTAAAGAATTCCTGCAAATCAATTAGAAAAAGGGAGACCACCAAGTATAAACATATATTAGAGACTTGCATGGATACATCCTCAAACAGGGTACCCAAGTAGCAATACACAAATGTTGAGGGGCTTACTTTCAGTCAGTTCAGTTCAGTCACTCAGTCGTGTCTGACTCTTTGCGACCCCATGGACTGCAGCATGCCAGGCTTCCCTGTCCATCACCAACTCCCAGAGTTTACTCAAACTCATGTCCATTGAGTCGGTGATGCCATCCAACCATCTCATCCTCTGTCGTCCCCTTCTCCTTTTGCCTTCAATCTTTCCCAGGATCAGGGGCCTTTCCAATGAGTCAGCTCTTCACATCAGGTGGCCAAAGTATTGTAGTTTCAGCTTCAGCATCAGTCCTTCCAATGAATATTCAGGACTGATTTCCTTTAGGATGGACTGGTTGGATCTCCTTGCAGTCCAGGGGACTCTCAAGAGTCTTCTCCAATACCACAGTTCAAAAGCACCAATTCTTTAGCACTCAGCTTTCTTTATAGTCCAACTCTCGCATCTATGCGTGACTACTGGAGAAATTGTAGCCTTGGCTATATGGACCTTTGTTGGTAAAGTAATGTCTCTGCTTTTTAATATGCTGTCTAGGTTGGTCATAGCTTTTCTTCCAAGGAGCAAGCATCTTTTAATTTCATGGCTGCGTTTACCATCTGCAGTGATTTTGGAGCCCCCCCCCCAAAATAAAGTCTCTCACTGTTTCCATTGTCTCCCCATCTATTTACTGTCTACTTTAATTAGTTACCCAAGAAATGCAAGTGAAAGCCCCACTGAAATACCTCTACACTGCATCCAGAATGCCTGCAATTTAATTTAGATGATTTGAAGCAATTTCCAAAAACTACTAGGGCATAAGCTGGTGCAACCACTTTAGAAAATTGGGATTACTTACTCAAGTTGAAGCAATCACACCTAGGTACAAACCTATCTCCCTCCCAGATAAATGCCCAACAGAAATGTTTGCACATTCACATAAGAAAGCATGTTCAGGAATGGTCATAACAACATCACTCCTAATGCCTCAAACTGGAAATAATTCGATTGCACATTAACAGCAGAATGGATAAATAAATGGTGTTCCTACAACAGGAAGGATTCAGCGATGAAGGGGAATTTACCACAGTCACCTACAACACAGCTTGTATCTCACAAACAATGTTGAATAGATGAAAGTTGCCCAACACAAAAGAGTGAATTCCACATGACACTGTTCACACAAAGATTAGAAAATGCTCAAAAGAACTACAGGAGTCTAAATCAAGGTAGTGATTGATCTCTCAGGAGAGAGAAGAGGGAGCAAGTGGGACATTTCGGGTGAAGTTTTACTTCTCGATCTGGTTGGTGGTTACAGGGGTGTTACTGATGGTCCATGGAGCACTTGAGTGTGTAAGTGTTAAGTGTGAAGTTCTCTCTATATATTTCAGATATGTATAGGAGCTTCCCTGGTGGCTCAGACAGTAAAGAGTCTGCCTGCAATGCGGAAGACCTGGGATCTTCCCTGGGTCAGGAAGATCCTCTGGAGAAGGAAATGGCAACCCACTCCAGTACTCTTGCCTGGAAAATTCCATAGACGGAGGAGCCTGGTAGGCTACAGTCCATGGGATCTCAAATAGTTGGACACGACTGAGCGACTTCACTTTTTACTTTCTCTGTATATATCATACTTCATAATATAAAAAAGATAATGATAGGCTATTGCAAAGAAAAAAGCAACTGGAACAGATACCAGGCAGAAATATTCAGGGCAGCTTTTGTTGAGAGTTCCTTCATACTCTGAAACCAGAAAATGACCTGATTTGGGGGAGGTGGAGGATGAGTGGAGAAATCCCCCAGACAGACAGGAGTAAGACTCCCCTGTGAGCCCCAGGAGGCTCCATGGGCACTGACCCAGGGCAGAAGGGTCCCTTAGCTCACCTTCCAGACCCCGTGTGTCAAAGGTCAGCCTGCCGGCCCGGGAGCACCTTGGTGTCTCCAGGACTGTCCAGCCCTTCTCCTCTTCCTCTCAGTGACCTGTCACTGGTGAGAAGCTCGCTCTTAGTGGCCTGGGTACCCACAAGCCCACTGAAGAGAAAATGCTTACAAATCTATTTAAAAAAGGCAGGCCGCCCAGTAGAGAAATGAGCAAGTGACTTGCAACTGGATAATGGTGTGAGAAAAAGAAAAACTCTTCTTAACCAAGATAATAACTGGACAGAAATCAGTAGGAAATTGCCCAGTGTCTTGGGCAGGATAGATATGGTGTCTATTTTTATATGATAAATACACAGGTGCAGTAGACACAAATTTCATTTCATAGAATGTAAATCAACAGCACATAGACTTTTCATATGTCTGCGTTACATGGACATGTGTTCATATCCTGGAACATAAAGGAAATATTAATACATTTCCAGTGAATGTACTTATGTTCTCTGGTTGCAAGTGAAAAAAAATGAAAATGTAACAATAGTCTTCGATAGGCAAAATCATCAAAGCACTTGGATATTTAAAACAAACAAGTATTTTTTATGAACAACTCAAAGGTTATAGGATAAATCAAATCAGCGTAAGAAATTGTTTCAAATGAATGACAGTGAGGGCACTGTATGACAACATTTATGTGAGACAGCTAATATTGCTCTCAGAAGAAAATTCATAGCCGTTGATGCTTTTATTATGTATCAAGAAAGAAGGAAGATAAAGGAATTAAGCATTCATCTCAGCAACACAGAAGTAACATAAAAATGAAACCAAGAAAGCAAGAAATCAAGTAGAACTAATAAATTTAGAAAATAATGAAATAGAATAACTTAAAAACAGTTAAGATGGTTCAACTTCAGAATTTAAGAATTTAAGTGAAGGAGCCTGGCGTGCTGCATTCGATGAGGTCGCCAAGAGTTGGACATGACGGAGTGACTGAACTGAACTGAAGGCGATTTAAAAATTCAACGTTATTTTGAAAAAAGATATGAAAAAAATCTCTAGTAAGATCAGTAAAAAGCAAAAGGAAGGCAAAAATATGTAACCTTGGGAGAAAAGAGGCTATAACTAGATAAGGAACAGAATTTTAAATCTTCAAGAAAATATATTTTAGTTTGTCTGAAAGTCTCAGTGAAATGGGTAACTTTTTATAAGGTAAAAAGAAACAAAAGCTAAATAAGGCAGGAACAGAAAACCACAGCACATCAATTTTGTCAACAAAAGTTTAAAAATGATCAAGGAAATATTCACAAAAAAGCCAGAGTGAAACACAAAATACAGGATAGTAATCACAGCAGTAATAACAAAACTAGACCAGTTTCAATCACAAATACAGTTACAAAAATTCTATGCAAAACATCAGCAAATCAAATCCAGCAATGTGTTGAAAGAATTTATATGACCAAGTAGAGTTTGTTGTAGGATTGCCAAATTTATTAAAAAAAAAAATCTACTGATAAGTTTTGGGCTTCCCTGATAGCTCAATTGGTAAAGAATCCACCTGTAATGCAGGAGATCCTGGTTTGATTCCTGGGTTGGGAAGATTCCCTGGAGAAGGGAAAGGCTACCCACTCCAGAATTCTGGCCTACAGAATTCCATGGACTATATAGTCCATGGGGTCGCAAAGAGTCGTACATGACTGAGCAACTTTCACACACTAGTAAATTTTATCTCATAATATGTCAAAGGAGAAAACCATACATCATCTCAGTAGAGAGGAAAACAGTATTTTATAACATGCAATGTCTATTTCTTATCAAAACTTGTAGTAGACTAGATCAAAGAATACTTTCTTACATGATAGAGATTATCTTTCTAAAAGTGCAAACCTACCTCATATTTATGCTAAAACAGAGATTAGTTTTTACTACCATTAAGAACAAAACAGCAAGCCAATATCATGTTACTACATCTTCCTTGTCTCACTTTGGAATCAACAGAGGAGGCATCCGACAGATGGCACTCAAAATGTTAGATTCAGTACTGAGAAAGCCAACTGAAGTAGGTGGCTTTAGATCTGAAACCAGAGGAACTTGCTAGCAGTCCCTGAATTAGGCAAGGTACACAGCCCCTGACCCTCCTTTCCCCACCCACACCCAATGAGGACTGACTGTTCCAGGGAGTCAGAGAGACCACAGAGTCCCTTATTCTCAGATGGGCAGATCCCAAGTGAATCCAGAGGGGCCTAAGCCAGGCAAGCAAATTCTTTGACCCAAAGATACCAGTAAAGTGCTCCCAGAATGAAAGATACAAGATTAGAAGGAGGCCAGAAGCATCACATGAGTACAAGTTTTGGTGTATGGAAGCCTGAGGCCAAGGGGAGATCTAGCAGTATTCTACACCCTTCGGGAAGCTTAGCCAATGTGAGAACTAGGGAAAACAAAGAACACATATTAAAGAACTCAGAATGAGCAACCAGTACTTGCAGATGATACAGTTATTTGGAAAATCCAAGTGAATCTACTGAAAAAATACTCTGTGCATGCTCAGTCGCTTCAGTTGTGTCCAACTCTGTGAGCCCATGGACTGTAGCCCGCCAGGCTCCTCTGTCCAGGGGATTTTCTAGGCAAGAATACTGGAGTGGGTTGCCATTTCCTTCTCCAGGGGATTTTCTCAACCCAGGGATCGAACCCGTGTCTCCTGCATTGCAGGCAGATTCTTTACCATTGAGCCATCAGGGAAGTCTCCCACCAAATATTAGTTAGAATTTATAAAAATGTTTCGTAAGGTAGCCTATGGTTCTCCTCCAATAAAAAAAAATTAGTTAACAGCTTTTCTATATACCAGCAAAATAGAAAATTGGGCAAGGTGTGGAGGAGAGAACTCTGGAAAAATAAATTCACTTCAAAGTTCAGGAAATTCAATACAAGAAAGTTGAGAGAATATCTGCCTTATCAGATTGCAAAAGACAGGCTAGAGCACCCATAATTCTTCAGTGTGGCAGTGGCGAAAGATTCAGTGGAAGTGAGCAGGGAAAGAGTGGGAAACTCAAAGACAGAAACCGCAGACAGGGTTAGATCATGAAACTGTTGCTGTTGTTCAGTCGCAGTCGTGTCCGGCTCTTTTTCATCCCTGTGGGCTGTAGCCCGCCAGTCTCTGTCCATGGGATTTCCCAAGCAAGAATACTGGAGTGGGTTGCCATTTCTTTCTCCAGGGGATCTTTCTGGACCAGGGATTGAAAGCTGTGTCTCCTGCTTGACAGGCAGATTCTTTACCATTGAGCCACCTGGGAAGCCCTTAGATGATCAAACTGGCATTTAATTCACCAAGAAGGCAAGTATTCTCCATAAATGGAGTGAGGTGGCTGGAAAAATGAAAAGTGACATCTGTCATGTTATGCAGCAAAAGAAGTTCCAGAGGATTGAAAAAATAAAATAATAAAAGTAAAATCGTATCACTGCTCAAGGTGAAGAAGGGCTGAAGAAGAGCTAAGTATTAAAACAAGGACAGAATCTAGAAAAAGACACATTTACTCAAACAAGCAATTTTAAACTTCTAAATATAAAAAATTCCTAAAAACAAATGGCAAGAGCAACTGTGTGAAATATTTCAGAGGATTGAACTTTTGATGTAAAGAGCTTCTTATTATTCAATAAGCGCATCTTCAAGGCTCCAGTGACAACAGGAGCCAGATATTTACGGCATCTCATGCAAAGGAGTGAAAATGCCAATAAATCTCGTAAAGTGATGTTAACCTTCACTAGTCTTCAGTTCAGCTCAGTTCAGTTGCTCAGTCGTGTCCAACTCTTTGCGACCCCATGAATCGCAGCACGCCGGGCCTCCCTGTCCATCACCAACTCCCGGAGTTCACTCAGACTCATGCCCATCGAGTCCGTAATGCCATCCAGCCATCTCATCCTCTGTCGTCCCTTTCTCCTCCTGCCCACAATCCCTCCCAGCATCAGAGTCTTTTCCAATGAGTCAACTCTTCGCTTGAGGTGGACGAAATACTGGAGCTTCAGCTTTAGCATCATTCCTTCCAAAGAAATCCCAGGGCTGATCTCCTTCAGGAGGGACTGGTTGGATCTCCTTGCAATTCAAGGGACTCTCAAGAGTCTTCTCCAACACCACAGTTCAAAAGCATCAATTCTTCGGCGCTTAGCCTTCTTCACAGTCCAACTCTCACATCCATACATGACTACTGGAAAAACCATAGCCTTGACTAGATGGACCTCAGTCGGCAAAGTAATCTCTCTGCTTTTGAATATGCTATCTAGGTTGGTCATAACTTTTCTTCCAAGGAGTAAGTGTCTTTTAATTTCATGCCTGCAATCACCATCTGCAGTGATTTTGGAGCCCCCCAAAATAAAGTCTGACACTGTTTCCACTGTTTCCCCATCTATTTCCCATGAAGTGATGGGACCAGATGCCATGACCTTCGTTTTCTGAATGTTGAGCTTTAAGCCAACTTTTTCACTCTCCCCTTTCACTTTCGTCAAGAGGCTTTTTAGCTCCTCTTCACTTTCTG
Organism: Capra hircus; assembly: GCF_001704415.2. Lineage (NCBI taxonomy): Eukaryota > Metazoa > Chordata > Mammalia > Artiodactyla > Bovidae > Capra > Capra hircus. The sequence continues at coordinate 5,002,997 of NC_030810.1, read as the reverse complement.
CCATAAGGGTGGTGCCATCTGCATATGTGAGGTTATTGATATTTCTCCTGGCAATCTTGATTCCAGCTTGTGTTTCTTCCAGTCCAGCGTTTCTCATGATGGACTCTGCATAGAAGTTAAATAACCAGGGTGACAATATACTTGATGTACTTGACAATATACCTTGATGTACTCCTTTTCCTATTTGGAACCAGTCTGTTGTTCCATGTCCAGTTCTAACTGTTGCTTCCTGACCTGCATACAGATTTCTCAAGAGGCAGATCAGGTGGTCTGGTATTCCCATCTCTCTCAGAATTTTCCACAGTTTATTGTGATCCACACAGTCAAAGGCTTTGGCATAGTCAATAAAGCAGAAATAGATGTTTTTCTGGAACTCTCTTGCTTTTTCCATGATCCAGTGGATGTTGGCAATTTGATCTCTGGTTCCTCTGCCTTTTCTAAAACCAGCTCGACATCAGGAAGTTCATGGTTCACGTATTGCTGAAGCTTGGCTTGGAGAATTTTGAGCATGACTTTACTAGCGTGTGAGATGAGTGCAATTGTGCAGTAGTTTGAGAATTCTTTGGCATTGCCTTTCTTTGGGATTGGAATGAAAACTGACCTTTTCCAGTCCTGTGGCCACTGCTGAGTTTTCCAAATTTGCTGGCATATTGAGTGCGGCACTTTCACAGCATCATCTTTCAGGATTTGAAATAGCTCAACGGGAATTCCATCACCTCCAATAGCTTTGTTCGTAGTGATGCTTTCTAAGGCCCACTTGACTTCACATTCCAGGATGTCTGGCTCTAGGTGAGTGATCACACCATTGTGATTCTCTGGGTCGTGAAGATCTTTTTATACAGTTCTTCTGTGTATTCTTGCCACCTCTTCTTCATATCTTCTGCTTCTGTTAGGTCCATACCATTTTTGTCCTTTATCGAGCCCATCCTTGCATGAAATGTTGCCTTGGTTTCTCTAATTTTCTAGAAGAGATCTCTAGTGTTTCCCATTCTGTTGTTTTCCTCTATTTCTTTGCCTTGATGGCTGAAGAAGGATTTCTTATTTCTTCTTGCTATTCTTTGGAACTCTGCATTCAGATGCTTATATCTTTCCTTTTCTCCTTTGCGTTTCACTTCTCTTCTTTTCTCAACTATTAGTAAGGCCTCCCCAGACAGCCATTTTGCTTTTTTGCATTTCTTTTCCATGGGGATGGTCTTGATCCCTGTCTCCTGTACAATGTCACAAACCTCATTCCATAGTTCATCAGGCACTCTATCTATCAGATCTAGGCCCTTAAATCTATTTCTCATTTCCACTGTATAATCCTAAGGGATTTGATTTAGGTCATACCTGAATGGTCTAGTGGTTTTCCCTACTTTCTTCAATTTAAGTCTGAATTTGGCAATAAGGAGTTCATGATCTGAGCCACAGTCAGCTCCTGGTCTTGTTTTTGTTGACTGTATAGAGCTTCTCCATCTTTGACTGCAAAGAATATAATCAATCTGATTTCAGTGTTGACCATCTGGTGATGTCCATGTGTAGAGTCTTCTCTTGTGTTGTTGGAAGAGGGTATTTGCTATAACCGGTGCATTTTCTTGGCAAAACTCTATTAGTCTTTGCCCTGCTTCTTTCCGCATTCCAAGGCCAAATTTGCCTGTTACTCCAGGTGTTTCTTGCCTTCCTACTTTTGCGTTCCAGTCCTCTAGAATGAAAAGGACATCTTTTTTGGGTGTTAGTTCTAAAAGGTCTTTTAGGTCTTCATAGAACCACTCAACTTCAGCTTCTTCAGCATTACTGGTTGGGGCATAGACTTGGATTACCATGATATTGAATGGTTTGCCTTGGAGACGAACAGAGATCATTCTGTCGTTTTTGAGATTGCATCCAAGTACTGCATTTCGGACTCTTTTGTTGACCATGATGGCTACTCCATTTCTTCTAAGGGATTCCTGCCCGAAGTAGTAGATATAATGGTCGTCTGAGTTAAATTCACCCATTCCAGTCCATTTTAGTTTGCTGATTCCTAGAATGTCAACATTCACTCTTGCCATCTCTTGTTTGACCACTTCCTATTTGCCTTGATTCATGGACCTGACATTCCAGGTTCCTATGCAATATTGCTCTTTACAGCATCAGACCTTGCTTCTATCAGCAGTCAGAGAACTGCAAAATAAAACCAGATATTAAATCGACAAAGTTTAAAAATATATGTTTGTCACGTGAAAAGATGCTCAACATCACTCATTATCAGAGAAATGCAAATCAAAACCACAATGAGGTACCATCTCACGCCAGTCAGAATGGCTGCTATCCAAAAGTCTACAAACAAAAAATGCTGGAGAGGATGTGGAGAAAAGGGAACCCTCTTACACTGTTGGTGGGAATGCAAACTAGTACAGCCACTATGGAGAACAGTGTGGAGATTTCTTAAAAAACTGGAAATAGAACTGCCATACAACCCAGCAATCCCACTGCTGGGCATACACACCGAGGAAACCAGAATTGAAAGAGACACGTGTACCCCAATGTTCATTGCAGCACTGTTTATAATAGCCAGGACATGGAAGCAACCTAGATGTCTTTTGGCAGAGATGGATAAGAAAGCTGTGGTACATGTACACAATGGAATATTACTCAGCTATTAGAAAGAATGCATTTGAATCAGTTCTAATGAAGTGAATGAAGCTGGAGCCTATTATACAAAGTGAAGTAAGTCAGAAAGAATAAACACCAATACAGTATACTAACGCATATATATGGAATTTAGAAAGATGGTAACAATGACCCTGTATGCGAGACAGCAAAAGAGACACAGATGTATAGAAGAGACTTTGGGACTCTGTGGGAGAAGGTGAAGGTGGGATGGTTTGAAAGAATAGCATTGAAACATGTATATTACCATATGTGAAACAGATCACCAGTCCAGGTTCGATGCATGAGAGAGGGTGCTCAGGGCTGGTGCACCGGGTGATCCTGAGGGATGGGATGGGGAGGGAGGTGGGAGGGGGGTTCAGGATGGGGGACACATGTCCACCCATGGCTGATTCATGTCAGTGTATGGCAAAAACCACTACAATATTATAAAGTAATTAGCCTCCAATTAAAATAAATTAATTATAAAAATGTATGTTTGGGTGTCAAGGTGACTTTAGGGAAAGGAGACTTTACATGCATTTCTGTTGGATATAAACCTACCAGAAGGCAGAATCTTATAGCATATAATCTTACAGGTTTTATTTTTGGTGAAGTACTTATGAAACTATGCATGGAGAAAAATTGAAATGACAGATTCCAAATGTTAACAGTGGTTATCTCTAAAAGATTACTTTTTAAAATCTGTTTTCTTGTTTTTATACAGTAGAAATGATACTTTTGTAATCATGCTGAAGTATCACCTCCCCAACCAATACTGTACATATATGAGAATACTTTAAAAACTTTTGAGGAAAATGTAAAAGACGGCCCTTCCCTGGCAGGGAATGATGCAAAGTGACAATGCTTAGCAGTGTGCGCAGGCGCAGAGGGGCTTCCCAAGCGGCAAAGAGCCCACCTGCTGATGCCGAAGACAGCAGAGACTCGGGTTCGATCCCTGAGTCTGGAAGAGCCCCTGGAAGAGAGCTGGGCAGTCCACTCCAGCATTCTCGCCTGGAGAACCCCATGCACAGAGGAGCCTGCTGGGCTACGGCTCACAGGGTCGCACAGAGCTGGAGACGCCCGAAGGGACGCGGCATGCACGCACGGGTGTGTTGGACACAAGACAGAGCAGAGGAGCGGCCGGAACACGTTCTCGGTGGCTGCTGGATCCAGAAGCTGCTGAGGCTGAAAAACTATCATTCGGAGGACTGGGAGCCATTTCTGTGGTGGAATTTTTCTTTGGGAGGGATCACCTGATGAACCCTACAAGTTGGGAATAACCCAAATATCCGATTCATAGGAAACTGGCTGAATGAATTATGGTACATTGATTCAGTGGAGTTCTACGGAGCTATGCAAATCTGTCATGATAGGATATTTCATGGCATGGAAATTTGTTTACGGTTTAGTGTTATGTGAAAATCTGGTTTCAAAACTGAATGCATGCTGTGATCCAATATTTGTTAAAAAAAAGAAAACTATTTATTTAAAGATTTGAAGGATGTATTTTATTTCACTCTGTTCACTCATCTGCATTATATTTTCTCTGTAATGAGCATCTATTTCTTTTATAAGAGAACACATAATAGATGTAGTTTATATGCAGTTTATATAAAAATATAAAAAGGGAGAGGATAGTTTTCCAGTCAGCAAGGCTCAACTATAAAAGGACTAAATGAACCAATACATCCAAAACAAAGTCAATTAGGCAAAAACACTAACAGGGGCCTCCTGTTAAAAGGAGAACTCTGGGCTCCGAACTGCAAACAGTGAAGACCCACAGGCAAAACCATCTGTTTTGTGAGAAGGAAGCTGAGGTTGCCCTGGCCAGTTGCCATGAAATACTTGAATTGTTTCAATAGCTCTGTGGGCTTCCCTGGTGGCTCAGATGGTAAAGAATCTGCTCGAAATGCAGAAGACAAGGGTTTGATCTCTGGGTGGGGAAAATCCCCTGGAGAAGGAAATGGCAACCCACTCCAGGATTCTTGCCTGGAGAACCCTATGGACAGAGGAGCCTCGCGGGCCACAGACCATGGGGTCACAAAGAGCCGGACACGACTGAGTGACTGACACACACACACTGGCTCTCTAGAGTCATTATAGGGAATTGGCTTGCGTCATTATGCAGGTTGAGAGGTCCTATTGTCTCTGTAAGCAGGGTACCCAGGCGCAGCCAGTGGTCCAGCTCTAGTCTGAGTCCAAAGGCCTGAGAACCAGGAGAGCCTGTGGTTTAAGTACTAGTCCAAGGGAAGGAAAAGGCGGAAGCCCAGGACCAAACAGGCAGAGAGGACAAATGATCCCTTCCCCTGCCCTCTTGTTCTGTTGGGTTGGCCTAAAGGTTCATTCAGGCTTTTCCATAAAATGCTACAGAAGACGGGAAAGAGCTTTTTGGTCAACCCAATATTTGGGTCCTCAATGGACTGGACGAGGCCCACTCACGTTGGAAAGGGCCACTAGCTTTACTCAGTTTTTTTTTTTTTTTTTACTTTATTTTGCTTTACAATACTGTATTGGTCTTGCCATACATCAACATGAATCCGCCACGGGTGTACACGTGTTCCCCATCCTGAACCCCCCTCCTACCTCCCTCCCTATACCATCCCTCTGGGTCGTCCCAGTGCACCAGCCCCAAACAACCTGCATCCTGCATTGAACCTAGACTGGCGATTCATTTCTTACATGATATTATACATGTTTCAATGCCATTCTCCCAAATCATCCCACCCTCTCCCTCTCCCACAAAGTCCAAAAGTCTGTTCTATACATCTGTGTCTCTTTGCTATCTCGCACACATTTCATCTTTCTAAATTCCATATATATGTGTTAGTATGCTGTATTGGTGTTTTTCTTTCTGGCTTACTTCACTCTGTATAATCGGCTCCAGTTTCATCCACCTCATTAGAACTGATTCAAATGCATTCTTTCTAATGGCTGAGTAATACTCCATTGTGTATATGGACCACAGCTTTCTTATCCATCTCTGCCGAAGGACATCTAGGTTGCCTCCTTGTCCTGGCTATTATAAACAGTGCTGCGATGAACATTGGGACACATGTGTCTCTTTCAATTCTGGTTTCCTAGGTGTGTGTGCCCAGCAGTGGGATTGCTGGGTCATAAGGCAGTTCTATTTCCAGTTTTTTAAGGAATCTCCACACTGTTCTCCATAATGGCTGTACTAGTTTGCATTCCCACCAACAGGGTAAGAGGGTTCCCTTTTCTGTGAACCCTCTCCAGCATTTATTGCTTGTAGACTTTTGGATCACAGCCGTTCCGACTGGTGTGAGATGGTACCTCATTGCGGTCTTGATTTGCATTTCTCTGATAATGAGTGATGTTGAGCATCTTTTCATGTGTTTGTTAGCCATCTGTATGTCTTCTTTGGAGAAATGTCTATTTTGTTCTTTGGCCCATTTTTTGATATGCCAATCTTGTCTGAACACACACTGACAGACATGCCTAGAAATAATGTTCAAGCAAGAACCTGAGGCCTCTGTGGCCCAGTCAAGCTGACACACCAGCTTAACCATCCCAGCCCTGTGACTGTGTGAGGTGGCAGAGGTTTGAGCCTGGGTATTTTCAGTGAGGTATAAGGCTATAGAGAACTGTTGTAAGCATTGCAGAAAGGGGAATGAATGATGGCTCAGACGGGCTGGTCACCAGGGTGAGGTGGGGGCCCTGGCTCCCCTGTGAAGCAGGAACACACCCAATGCTGGAGGGGAGAGAAAGGAACAGATGCCCCAAAGACAGAGGTGAGGCTGTGCCCGGGGCCAGAAACGCAAGGGAGGGGGGCTCATGGTGTCTTTGCTTTCAAATATGAGTCAAAGTCATTTGCTGAGGGCTAGGAGAGATGGTTAGGGTTCAGAGCTTGAATACAGCAGTGGAAACTATAACAGAAATATCTGGTGTGGTTTGATGGGCGAGGAAGCAGACTAGGAGCAGAGAGAAAGTTTATGGATGGCATCGAGAATCCGAGAATTTTAGAGGCACCTACAGAAGGGGGAGCTTTGTGCTTTGAGCGTATCACATGTCTTACTGTTCTCTGATCTATCAGAAAGGGTTAAGAAGAGACATGGCCTGTCTTTCATTTACCCTTAATCCAAAAGACTATGACATAGAACCCTGTCATAGGCTACAAAGGCTTGTAGAGTAAAGTCTCTGGTGCCAGGGACAATTAGATAAGAATATTTAATAAGAGACTTGATCAACTTGGGCATCAGTGATGGTGGTGTGGAGAAGACTTCTTGTTGTAGTAACCAGAGAATTCATGGGCAGGTGGCTTTTGAGTTGAGTCTTAGGGAATGGGCAGAGTTTTGGTAGGTAGAAAAGTTCCCTCCCAGATGGAGAGAAGAGAGTGAGCAAAGGGATATGGAGAGACTACCAGGTATGTGGGCTCGGCCAGCAGCAGTGGACGTGATGACAAGGTCGTGGGTCAGCATACAAGGTCTTCAATGCCACTTGATGCCCAACTCTTCAATGTGTGTCAGGGTCGGCTTACGAAATGACCAGGGTTGTACTTTAGGAAGATGAGTTTGGTGTAGTTTATAGAAAGGGGAGGCAGGGGTGGCCTAGAAATAGGCTGAAGGCTCCAGTGTCACAGACATCTAAGAAGAATCACTGATGAGCGGCAAAACAATGAGATTAGACCGTCCATGTGATTACGCATAGGGACTTCTAATTTTAAATCCAGCACCCTAATGAAGCATAAATTATTTTGCCATTCAAATGTATTCTGGCTCGAAGCTCCCTCTCCGTTGTTGGTGAGAGGGGAGGAGGGAGGCGGGGAAGCAACCGCAAGTCAACAGTCAGCGTTAGCTGTCGTTTCTACTCAAGAGCAGGAGTGGAGAAGGTACTGGCAGCCCACTCCAGTACTCTTGCCTGGAAAATTCCATGGACAGAGGAGCCTGGTGGGCTACAGTCCATGGGGTCTCAAAGAGTTGGACACGACTGAGCGACTTCACTTTCACGCATTGGAGAAGGAAATGGCAACCTACACCAGCCTTCTTGCCTGGAGAACCCCGGGGACGGGGGAGCCTGGTGGGCTGCCGTCTATGGGGTTGCACAGAGTCGGACGTGACTGACACGACTTACCTGCAGCAACAGCAGCTACTCAAGAGGAGCAGGCTGTTCCCCGGGTCTCCTGCGCCCGCATTTGCCACCCTGGAGCTCGCCAGTGCTGGGCGCGGACTGTGTTCTCCAGCGGTGATGGCTTCTTGGTTTGGTGCCTTCAGCCCTCCCCAGGGTCCAGCTGGAGTAGAGTCCAGAAGGGTTTGGTGACCTCCGAGTCTAGATAGTGGAGAAGCCCAGAATCACTGGGAAGAATTTCCAGGCACCGAGCAAAGGCATCCAGGACACTCAAGGAGGTGGATGTCCACGTATGGCCTGGCAGACAATGTGAGCGGCAGCGTTGAGCCTCTGTGGGGGGTTCAGACCGTCCTGATGGGAAAGTTGGGAGGAGTCCAGAGAGAGACACAGAAAACAGGGGATGCTGGTTACACACAGACGTGGCCGAGCAGCTCGGGTGTGTGAGAACACGCGGCTCTGCAGCGCTGTTGTCTCCCCGCAGACAGATGGGCCGTGGGGCGGGTCCATAAGCCTTGGTCATGCCATGGCCTCGCCTGCCCTGGCAGCAGACGGCATCATCACTTGGGGGAAGAATGTGTGCCTGGGAAGAAGGAGAGAGGGAGGGCTCACTCTCCCAGGACCTTGCCAGGTGGCCTGGGGTTACCGGGACCCCCACCACCCATCCCTGAGGGCAACTCTCCCTGGGTGGGGGTCCATCGCCCCGAGTTTGGGGCCACCCACCTGTGGGGTCAGGTGAAACAGAGACTTCTCACATTGGACAAGTCTGTGTTTTGTGTCTTTTCTCTTCCCTGACAATATTGGTGGGTGGAGAGTGGAGACAGTAAAACCACCTAATGTCGCCTCTCTAGGCTTTGTATGATGGTCTATAAGGCTTTAGAAGACAACTAGTTACACATCTGGGCACTGGTTCAAAGATGAGGGTCAGCAAACATGGAGGGAAGGGAGATATCGGAGCACAGAGCATCCCAGGCTAACAGAAGAGCCGGTGCAAAGCCCCCGAGTGAAGAATACATGAGGTGTGTCTGGAAAGAGCCAGGCTGCCACCAGGCTGGAGAAGAGCCGGGTGCAGACTGGGGCTAAGTCATACAAGGACCTAATGGTCATTGTCAGAATGCTGGATCTTCTGCTCAGGGAGGTGAGAGGTTATTGGAGAAGAGGGATGACCAGTCTGCCTGAGCTGCGGTGCTCAGGGTGGGCTGCAGGGGACAAGGGTGGAACCAGAAAGCTATCACAGCAGTTCAAGTGAGCACTGATGCATTGGTCCAGGGCAGTAGCCATGGATGAGATGAAAGAAAGGTGGAATCTGGGTATATTCTGAAGACCAAAGAGTCAGGATTTCCTGATGGCCAGGGAGAGGAAGAGGGAGCCAAGGATGATTTTGGAGGCTGAGCAATGAAAGGATTCATTCCCAGGCTCTGAGCTGGGGGAGACCTGGGGAGAAACAGGTTTTGGGGGAGGGGAAATCAGAGTTTGATTTTGGACTTGTTAAATTTGAGTTGCATTTCCAAGGAGGATGTTGAGTTGGCAGGTGGAGACACATCTGCCATCTTTAGCCTGAGAGAAAGATCCAGGCAAGAGACAGGTAACCAGGAGTCCTCAGCACTGGAAGATATTTGGGGCCTTCAGGTGGGATATTATCCAGGGAGCGAATGATAACTGGGAAGAGAAGGCAAGGACTGGGCATCTGGGGCAAGAAGACAGGGAGGGAAACAGGAAGACGAGACTGACTGGTGGGAAAGGTGCCTTGAGGAGTCCTGGGGGGAGGAGATGCCGCCTGGAGGTGGAGCCATGAGCTGAGAAGTCATCCTTGATCTAGCGCATTCCACCTTTGGGGCACTTTGGTGCCTGGAAGCTGGCAATGAGCACACAGCCATTCTTTAAACAGATTTAAGGAAGGTAAATGGGTTTAAATGGTAAAGCGGATTCTTTGCCAGCTGAGCCACAAGGGAAGCCCACAAAGCCCACAAAGTTTACTAAATCAGCACTGGAGGGAATTGCAAACGGTGTTGCCAGGTAACCAGGTTTCCATCTGGGGATTCACATAGAACCAGGGAACATGAATCCGTTAACCTCCCACGAAAGAGGAAACTGCCCTCCAGGAGATTTTTTTTTTAACTCAACTTTTCTTTAGGTATAATTAAGTTTTTAAAATAATTTATACGTGTATTTTTGGCTCTGCGGGGTCTTTGTCGCTGCGTGGGCTTTGCTGGTTGCGGTGCACGGCCTGCTCATTGCTGCGGCTTCTCCTGTCGCAGGTTCGGGCTCCAGGGTGCGTGGGCTCAGGAGTGGCAGCTCGTGGGCTCTAGAGCACAGACTCAGTAGTTGACGGGCACAGGCTTAGTTCCTCTGCAGCACGTGGGATCTTCCCGGACCAGGGGTCGAACCTGTGTCCCCTGCATTGGCAGGTGGATTCCTTATCACTGAGCCACCAGGGAAGTCCCCATCACTAAGTTTTGACAGATGTATTCAGTCATGTCCCTGCACCACAACTGAGACGTAGAACGTTTTCACTTCCCCCAAAATATGAATTTAAAATTAATTTTTTATTTAAAAACAAAACAAACAAACAAAAACTTCCTTACCAGCCCCGACCCGCTGCTGTAGCCTAGCTCTGCATGACGCACTGGCAACCTGGTGTAGCTCAAAGGCCACGGAGTCTGAAACCTGCCTGAAGACAGCTTGGCAGTTCACAACAATTCTGCGTCTAAATAAGGCGGAAGCAAGAGGCTCGTCTCATCATCTAAAGCTCACACCAAGTGCCTTGCTTCCCAGGTCTGGCTCAGGACAGCCCCCCACGGGGAGTCCCAGGAGGTCGACCTCCTTGGTCAATGGACAGGCCTGTCCCCTTTGAACTGCATACACTTCCGGCCGCACACTTAAAGGGAGGTGTGTGCGTGTCGGGGCTGAAGGGGTGGTAAGGATGCCCCTCGGCCCCCACCAGACTCGGGGCGAAGTTAGAAGCCTTCCACTGGACGAAAGAGAGAGCTGGGGCTCCTTGATCAGCATAGGCCACCCCAGGGGAGCTGGTTGAGGCTGTCTTAGGGATGCTGAGAAACCAGCTCACAGCTCCTCCATCCATTCCCTGGCAGGAGGAGGACCAGCAGAGGGGAGAGGGGTGGAGAGGTGATATTTCGGCACTGGCCACTCACAGAACTGCCCACAGGGCCTTTCTCTCCGGGGACGCACCCCACCCCCTCCGCCGCCCCGCGCCCCCAGCAAATGGCTGCTGAGCCCAGGCCGCCCAGCAGGGGGCAGCAGCTGACCCACAGCCTGGTCCACTCCCTCCGGGGCTCAGAGCACTTGGAGCTGAGCAGGTAGGATAGACTCCCGAGATGGTGATGGGTCACTGCCCGCAGCACACTCTATGTCATTTGTGAAGGAAGAGCTGAGACCACCGAGAGCTGGGGTTTATATTCAGAACGCTTGAGCTTGGGCAGAACCCCTGCCGTCTCCGTGTTTGCAGCTGGTCTGGGCCAGCACCTTCCAGCAGTGTGCCTTGGGAGTTCATTGATTTTTCTGGGCCTCAGTCGCCTCGTCCGTCAGATGGGAGGAGCAAAGCATTGATGCGTGAACAGCGTGGCCGTGGCAGGGACGCAGTCAGTGTTCCTGTTGTGATCATGTGATGGTCGTCCGGTGAGGTGTAATGCGGCACGCCAAGGGCACGCTATCAGGACCCTGTGACTGTGGGCACGACCTTTGTGAGGGCAGGACTTTCTCCCCCTTGCCTGCAGAGGACGATGGATCTATTTGCTGACAGCTCACACAGGGGGCTCCCAGGCGGCTCCATGGTAAAGAATCCGCCTCCAATGCAGGAGACTCAGGTTCAATCACTGGGTTGGGAAGATTCTCTGGAGGAGGAAATGGCGACCCACTTCAGTGTTTCTTGACTGGCGGGATACAGTCCATGGGGTTGCAAAGAGTCAGACACGACTGAGCTTGCATGCTCATGCCTGACACAGGTGAGAAGTCAGGTGTTTCCTCCCAGGGGTCTTTGACTGTAATAAAGACCCTCGCTGGGGGTCTACATGGTGTGATAAAAGAGGCAGAAAAAGCCCAAATCTGGATGGAGGTCAGAGGGCAGTGGCCTGGGTCTGTCCTTTCCTCCTGTCTTATGTGGTCTCTTTCCCCAGCTGGGCTTGGATTAAACCATCTTCAGGGTCCATTCCTGCTTGGAAGACTTTGATATCTGAACCAAGTTAAAGCTTAGAATCCCGCAAGGCTAAGTCCATCAAGCATGGGGATGATAAGGAAAAATTCATCAAATCTCTCATCTGCCAACAAGACCTGAATTTCCATTAAATTCCTACTCTAAAGCTGATTTTTCCTGCTGCTTCAAAGGGCAGAGGAGGGTTGCCAGTGGGTCTAATCAAGCCGGCCCCAGCTGCTGGCAAACAGGAGAGCAGTCTTGGCTTCCTAAGGTAATGAGAACCGGTTGCCAGGTTGTTACACTTTATTCTTTCCCGGAGGTTTGGGGAATCAAAACCAGGCTGCTTCTGAGCAGACCTGGACAGTCACCTGGAAGATGAGATCAATGTGAGTCTGCAAGTAAAGAACCCACCTTTTCTTTTCTAAAAAATTGTGGGAATATATCAGTTCAGTTCAGTCGCTGAGTCGTGTCTGACTCTGTGACCCCATGGACTGCAGAATGCCAGGCCTCCCTGTCCATCACCAACTCCCGGAGCTTGCTCAAACTCTTTCTTGTCCATTGAGTCAGTGATGCCATCCAACCATCTCATCCTCTGTCATCCCCTTCTCTTCCCGCCTTCAATCTTGCCCAGCATCAGGGTCTTTTCCAGTGAGTCAGTTCTTCACATCAGTGGTCAAAGTATTGGAGTTTCAGCTTCAGCATCAGTTCTTCCAATGAATATTCAGGACTGATTTCCTTTAGGATGGACTGGCTGGATTTCCTCACAGTCCAAGGGACTCTCAAGAATCTTTTCCAACACCACAGTTCAAAAGCATCAGTTCTTCAGCGTTCAGCCTTCTTTGTGGTCCAACTCTCACATCCATACATGACTACTGGAAAAACCGTAGCTTTGACTAGACATACCTTTGTTGGCAAAGTAATGTCTCTGCTTTTTAATATCTTGTCTAGGTTGGTCATAACTTTTCTTCCAAGGAGCAAGCCTCTTTTAATTTCATGCCTGCAATCACCATCTGCAGTGATTTTGGAGACCCCCCAAAAATAAATGAGATCCCAGTTCCCTGACCAGGGATTGAACCTGGGCCCAGAGCAGTGAAAGCACTAAGTCCTAACGACTGGACCACCACGGAATTCTGTGAGAATATATACACAACATGAAATCTGCCATTTTAACCATTTCTAAACGTGTAGTTTGTGAAGAGTCGGACACGACTGCGTGACTAACACACACACAGACGTGTAGTTCAGTGGCTTTAAGGACACGCACATCACTGGGCAACCATCTCCACCATCCTCTCGAGAGCATTTTTCCTCTTCCCAAACCGAAGCCCTGTCCCCATCAAACGGCAGCCTCCCATGCTCCTTCCCCCAGCCCGAGGCAACCACCCTCCTCCTCGCCATCTCTGGCCTGGACTCCTCTAGGGGCCTCACACAAGTGGGATCATGCACGATTCGTCCTTTGATGACTGACTTGCTTCACTTACCTTAACGTCTTCCAGGTTCATGTGTGTCGCGGCCTCTGTCAGGATCCCCTTCCTTTTAAAACCTGAATTGTGTACGGACTGCACTTTGTTTATCCTTTTATCCACCGCTGGGCACTTGGGTAGTTGCCACCTCTGCGGCTGCTGTGAAGAGTGAGGCTAAAGATGAGGGTGCCATGCCACAAGCTGCCCCGTGACCTGCATTCACTGTGGGCCCCCTGCCCCTGCTCAGAGGGGCTGCAGGAGTTCCTGCTCCCAGCCCTGGGGTTTCTCTCAAAGAAAGCAGTGCCAACCTGTTTCCTTTCTGGAATGCCCAGGCATCGTCCAGAATGCTGCAACACAGAGCGGAGAAGAAATGACGGCGGCCTGGAAAATGGTAAGCCAGGGCTCCCTAATGTCCATTTTCCACCAAAATAGAGTCTTAACACGCTGCTCACAGCACCAGGTGTTAGAATCAGCACCGGGTATTAGAATGTGGTCGAAATTCTGATGGAGCCTCTAGGACGTGTTAGCCCAATTATGAACACGCCCCCCCCTCGCAACCCTCCTCCCCCCAATAAGAACAAATGCTAACTTGTCGAAGAGCATCGTACAGAAATATTCTTCTGGAGCCTTCTGAAATCTGGCAGGAACCACTGAGGCCTTGGCTTCCACCTTCGGAATGCTCTTCTCGACAATGACTGTTAATAAGTTCAGCTGCTTTTCATGGACGTTTCTGCAGGTCTTTCCATGAATGTTTGAGGATGCATGTCTCCTGTTTTGTTTTGTTTTCTGGCAGGGATACATGTTTATTATTCCTCTAAAAGCAGCATGGAGCTTTTTAGTAGTCAAATTCAGTTAAAAGGAGGGAAAGTGGGCAAAAGACACAAAGAGATATTTCTCTGAATCCAGATGACAAGTAAGCACAAAAAAAAGATGTTCAGCATCAGTAGCCGTCAGGGAAATGCAAATGAAAATGACAGCGAGATATCTCTGCAGAATCTATCAGAAGGGTTAAAATAAAAAAGCGACACCACCAGGTGTTGAGGAGGATGCAGAGAAACTGGGTCCCTCCCCAATCTCTGCTGAGAAAGCAGCATGATGCTGCTACTCCAGAAAGTAGCTGGGCAATTTCTCATAAAACTAAACATGGGATTTTCACAGACCCAGAAATTTTACTCCTGGGCATTTATTCCAGAGAAATGAAATTTTATGTTCACACACACAGACAAACCTGTACACAAATACTCATAGCAACTCTTTTTGGATAAGCCCCAACTGGAATAAAACCTTACTACAAGCATTTTCTTACATTCTGTGGGTTGTCTTTTCAGTTCACACTTTTTCCAAAAAAGATGTTTGAAATGCGCCTGTTTAAGTCTACCCTGAAAATCACAGCAAAGCATCAAAACGTAAAGCTTCGATTTTGAAAGCTTCGATTCTTAGAACTGAGAATGAGTTGTGGACGCAGATGCCCAGTTTTAGGGACAAACAGACTGAAGTTTGGGCAGATCGAGTCTCACCGAAGGTCTGTGCTCATGCTCAGCACTCAGTCGTGTCCGACTCTGTGCGACCCCATGGACTGCAGCCCGCCAGGCTCCTCTGTCCATCGGATGCTCCACGCAAGAACACTGGAGTGGGTTGCCATGCCCTCCTCCAGGGGATCTTCCCGACCCAGGGATCGAACTTGAGTCTCCTGTGTCTCCTGCATTGGCAGGTGAATTCTTTACTGCTGAACCACCGGGAAATCCGAAGGTCTGTACACACCCGTTAGTGGCAAAACTGAGCTTGTATTGGGGTCTTCTTCCCTGTTCTATGTTCTTTTTCTTTTTTTTTTTTTTGCTTTTTGTTTTTCTTCCTTTAGATAAAGCATACATCAACTTTCATTTCTTACTCATTTAATGGTTCTTTTTTCTGGTAATACTTGCATTTTTCTATCAGTGTGTAAACTTTTGAAATGCTTTTCTGTCTTTTCATTTATGCAAGCGATACCTTCCAGGTGTTCAGTCTGGCGGCACCTGTGGTTGTGATGGAGTTGCTCCCTGACAGCAGAAACTCAAAGGCGATGGCTTCACATGCTCCCTACATTGGCTGATTTCATGGGTACCAAGCATGGCTCTTGGGCGCGAAGTTCCCTGATGCCCTTGTTCTGATTTCTGATGTGTAAGTAGTGTCTAGAACAGAACTTCTGAAATTGTATGTGCACGTGAGTCCCCTGGGGATGTGATGAGATGCAGACTCTGATTCCCTAGGCCTGGGGTGGAGCCCAAGATGCTCTCTTCCTCATAAAATGTTCAGGGACCAGCGGTATCAATATCATCCGAGAAAGAAAGAAAGAATCGCTTAGTCGTGTCCGACTCCTTGAGACCCCATGAACTGTAGCCTACCAGGCTCCTCAGTCCATGGACTTTTCCAGGAAAGAGTACTGGAGTGGGTTGCCATTTCTCAGAAATGCAGAATCTAGGACCCCAACCCTGACCCAGGGATAAGGAATCTGCATATTAACAAGATCCCTGGGAGATTCAAGGGCACATCCGATACGGAGAGAGGCTGCTCAGGGATGCGTATCGGTACAGTCACTGCAGGAGCTCCGAGCTGCAGGTGAAGATTCACAGACAACACCTGCACCCAGGTTCTGCCGGGAGCCCTGGTGGGTCCTGGTGCCCCCGGCAGGCTTTAAGATCAATCTGGGTCATTTGTGCTTTTTTCCTTTCAGGCCACCTTGGGGACCCACCGCTGCTCCTCCTCCTTCCCTTCCCTCCCTGGTGGTCTGTTTCCTGACTGCATAAATACCTCCCAACTCCGCTGTGGTCCATTGTGAACCCTTCCTAGTTAATAGGCATCTGTTTTGTGCAGTGGGCCTTCTCCCCATCTTACAAGCTGTGTTCTCACTAAAGTCCCCAGGGACCCCAGGCACAGATGGGGTCTGGCGGGCAGGATTCCAAGACATTTTATTGACCTCCAGCTGCCCTAAGGCATCTGACAGCAGCATCGCATTTCAGCTGCCAGCATCCCTCCCCTGCACAGAAGTCGGGGCCTGGGCTTGAGGGTATTGTGCGGAGAGAGAGGCCATTTGGCTCATAGAATCTTAGGAGAGTTTATGGACCTAATAATGCCAGCAGGAGAGCTGGCTGAAAGCACCATAGTGTACCCAGCTCGTCTCCAAGAAACCAACTTTCAAGAAGAGTTTATTGGCCCCAGTAGACCATCTCCCCCATTCTCTTGGTTTGGCTTCCTCTATCACCAAGACAATCTCCATTCCACAGGGATTCACCGAGGCAACAGGAAGGAAGGCTTTGAAAGACGCATTCTATTCAAGGGACCTTCGCTCTTTCCTCCACAGTCAATGGAAGTCATTAGGATTTAGCATTTCCCAATTAAGTACATCAGCTGGGACGTGTGTGCTTGTTCACGTACATCTAGATACGACAGTGATGATGGTTCGATAAGGTGACACTCCTATTCTAGTGTAATTGGCCAAGGCAAAGAGAAAGCAATGGGCGAACATAGTTTAGTTTAGGGCGAGGCTTGTTGAATCCTCAGTTCTTTTTTGTTTTAAAGAAACAGTTTTTAAAATATTTATTTTACCTTTATTTATTTTTGGTGGTGCTGGGTCTTCGCGGCTGCACTCAGGCTTTCTCTAGCTGTGGATGTTGTGCCCAAGTCGCGAAATCTCCCAGTGACCACCAGGGAGCCGATATCTGATGCAAAAGCAGGAGAGTTTTTATTACCAAGCTCGAGCTGGGGCTCCCACCGATACCGACGCAGCGGCTATAGGGAGGAGCCCCGAGTTCTGGGTTACATTGCTTATATAGGGTATTCTCGCGTGAGAAATTTGAAAAACAGGACTTTCGGAGCTGGGAGACATCTAATTGGTTACTTTCTGTGGAAGGGTTAGGTGTTGGTTTCTGATTGGTTCTTATTTTCCAGGGCTGGCCACGGGTTCTGATTGGTTCCCATTACCTAGGTAGACTACGTTAGGTCAGGAGATTTTGGTCTGGGGTCTGATTGGCTCGAGGGTGGTGGGGTGAGGTCAGGGGATTTCCAAAGGCTCTTGGATTTTCAAAGGCTCTTTTCCTGGAACCTTACAAAATGGAGTTTTTCTGTTAACAAAATGGAGTAGCTTAGGTCCTTCATGGAGAGCGGGGGCTTCTCTCTAGTTGAGGTGAACGGGTTTCTCCTGGCAGCCGCGGCATCTCTTGCCAGGGAGCACAGGCTCCAGGGTGCGCAGGCTTCCGTGGTGGCCGCGCTCGGGCTCAGCAGTTGTGGCTCGAGGGCTCTAGAGTGTGCTGGCTTCAGCAGCTGTGGCGCATGGGCTTAGCGGAATCTTCCCGGATCAGGGATCCAACGCGTGTCACCTGCATTGGCAGGTGGGTTCTCATCCACTGCACCGCTGGCAAGTCCTCCTCAGTTCTGAAAAGGAGAGGAGGAAAAGGAGGAGATGTCAGGTTTTCCACTAGTTTGCGTTTTCACCGAATCCGTTTGACTATTAAGCCTGTCTGGTTAATATCACATTTCTTGGAATGTTGGGTCTTTGCAGCCTTCACTCACGGATATTTCTCTGTGTGTAAATGATCAGAGAAGTTAAAACCAGGTACGCCCCTTTCCTCAGTGCATAACCCCCTGCCACGCAGCACTCCATTTTTCTCTGTTACAGCTCATACCCCTGTGGTAAAGTGGGGGCATCCTTAGGGGGGACGGGAGAGGGGGCTTGCAGTGGAGTCTGCACTTGCTTGTCAGTCTTCTGTCCTCAGAGATGGGTCTTATCTTCTCCCCACCTTGTGCACCCCATGTTGCCCACTGGAAGCAGGACCGTCCTTAGAGTGTCCGGACTCAAGGAGAGACATTTAGATGGATTCATCCATTCCTGGATTCTCTGTGCCAAAGGTCTGCCTCTTCTGTGTCTTGCATGGTGATGGCCCCAATAGAGCACCCGTTTCAAGCATCTCCTCTGCATCCTGTGATCCCGTTATGGAGCATGTGGGAGGGTAGAGCACCATCCGGGAGGTAGGAGGGGTACAGGCAGAGACTGGTTACTGTCGGTCTCTGCCCCTTGAGCCGGTTGCACCGTACAACCAGCTCCACTGCTTTTGAGGGACTCCCTCTAAAATGCTATCCTCGAACATATTTTCAGACCTTGCAGAGCATTGTCAGGTGGGGACTTCCTACCTCTTGTATTGATAGTTTGAAAGTCCTCCCACCATCACCTCATTTTTTAAAACAAATTTGTTTCATTGTTGTAAGAACACTTGCGATCTACCCTTTTTAAGCAGACAACATGGTCTTGTTGGGCTTCCCAGGTGGTTCAGTGGTAAAGAATCTTCCTGCCAATGCAGGAGACACAAGAGATGCAGGTTCAGTCCCCGGGTCGGGAAGATCCTCCGGAGGGGAGCATGGCAACCCACTCCAGTATTCGAGACGGGAGAACCTCATAGACAGAGGAGCGCGGCGGGCTGCACTCCACAGGGCCGCACAGAGTTGGACAGGACTGATGGTGCTCACACGCACAGAGGCTTGTTGGCTGTGGGTAGGATGCTGTGCACCCGGTCTCTAGAGCTTATTCATGTTGCTTCATTGAAACTTTACATCTGTTGCTTATCAGCTCCCCTTCCCCCTCCCCACTCAGTGCCTCATTTTGATGCAAATTCAGGTGTTTGTCAGTGATCCTGCTCAGCAGGGGGCAATGCTATCCTCGGTGACCATCACAAGTAGGACACCCAGTGCCCCGTGGCAACTTCTAGGGAACCGCCTCTCAGAGGTGTCCATCTCGCCGGAGAATGCAGGGAATGGGAGTCTGAGTGCAGCTCTTTCCTTGCTCTCAAGGTGGTTGTTCAGTGGCTTAGTTGTGTTTGACTCTTTGTGACCCCATGAACTACAGGCTGCCAAGCTTCCCTGTCCATCACCACCTCCAGGAGTTTACTCAAACTCACGTGCATCGAGTCGGTGATGCCATCCAGCCGTCTCATCCTCTGTCGTCCCCTTCTCCTCCTGCCCTCAATCTTTCCCAGCATCAGGGTCTTTTCCAATGAGTCAGTTCTTCCCATTAGGTGGCCAAAGTATTGGAGCTTCAGCTTTAGCATTAGTCCTTCTGATGAAGGTAATGGGAGTTTATTTCAACCCTTTCCTGACCATGACTTCCTTGCCCCTCCCTCTTTCCCTTTGTGTCTGGCGTGGTAGGAGGGACTGGGGCCTTTTTACACATCACAGCACAAGCATCGCGGCCTGCCTGCTTTCCCATTGTGAGTGAGCCTGGAGAGGGTGGAGCCAGGGCGGAACTGGGGCCCGCTGGTGAGTGAGCCCAGAGAGTGTGGAGCCACGGCGGAACTAGGGCCCCTCCGAAGGCGTCTGCAGACACGGATCCTTCAGATGTCTCCAACAGGGCCTGGCTCTCCCGATGTTGCTCCCACCTGTCCTTGGCCAGTTTCCAGGATGGCAGAAATGATGGACCGGCATCCTCTGCTGGGGAGTCCATGACCCAGGGTATCTCACCCCTGGCGGGCTGGCAGGAGGCCACAGCCCCGTAGTCTATGATTTTCACTCCCCGCTACTTTCTGTTTCCAACTTTCTGTGTGCATGAAACGTTGACCCAGCTGGGCCACTTTTGAGAACCCATCCAGCAGAAACAGACGAGGCACCGAACAAAGCTAAGCTTGAGATGATATTTGTCGTGGCAGCATCGTGGTGGCCCAGATGGTCAGCTGCGGCCAGCTGATGCTACTACTGCTGAGATAAAGAACATGTCCTTCGGTTGCAGGGGGAACGGCCAGCAACAGTCTTCCGGGTCCATCTTTTAAGCCAAAGTCATGGTCCTCCCATGGGGCTTCCTAGGTGGCGGTAAGTGGTAAAGAACTCGCCTGCCAATCCAGGTAGACATGACAGACAGGGATTGGATCCCTGGGTGGGGAAGATCCCCTGGAGGAGGGCATGGCCACACACTCCAGTCAGTATTCTTGCCTGGAGAATCCCATGGACAGAGGAGCCTGGTGGGCTACAGTCCATAGGGTTGCAAAGAGTTGGACACGACTGAAGCAACTTAGCATGCATGCGTGGTCCTCCTGGGCAGACTCTGGCCAACAGTAATGATCGAGGAGAAGAAGTTAGTGACTGAAGACCTGCTGAAACACACAAGTAGGACTTCGGAATATTCTTGCACAATATCCTATCAGACAGATGAGGGCTCGGCTGGGACCACAGCACTGGGCAGTCAGCTGAGACCCTCTGTTGCACAGCAACCTCACACTCTGAGTTGTCCCCTGTGGCCAGGACCCGCCTTTGGCCCAAGTCCATCCAGTGCTCAGTCAGCTCACACTTGAGAACCACTTTCATCAGGAGGTCAGTAGCAGCCTGTGCCATGCACGAAAATAGGTCCAAAGGAATTGCGGATTCAGTAGTCATCTCTTCTCACTCATGACCACTCTTCCCTCCCTTTTCCACATGTACTTGTCTGTCCCTGAAATGTTGCACAGTCCCCAGGAAGGGATAACCACGTGATGGACATTTCCTATGAATGTTTGCAGAACAGATGAGCTGGCAGGGACGGGCTGAGGAGTGGAGGTCACCCACGCAGGCAAAAAAAAAAGGGGGGCATTCTTTGAATATTTGTACATTTGCTTATTGGAGATGGCAGAATAGCCTGCATTCTATTCGTAAACCAAGATACTTATTCATAGGTATGATACTTATACGTATGATACTTATTCATATGTACTCAAAATACATGCCTTTACGTTTAGAATAAGAGATTTCCGGCATGGCCTGGGCTTAACAGAGCACGTTCCCCGTCCCAAACTGACTAAGGGCAGTGCTGGCCACTCTCCACTTGAGGGCACTGTGGTCCCAGGGTTGTTCTGGTGTCCCTTCAGCTGGATCCCTGGGCAGGTGCCTGACTGGTCCAGCTCCGTCAAACTCCCAGTGCGCTCCTTGAAGAATGGGCTAGGTCTCCATCCTCACTGGGGACAGAAGCCTTGAGCTGAGTGCCTGGTTCTTCGCTGCTGGCTTTGCACAGAGCCCCGGCTGTCGAGGCCGTTGGAGAAGCGATGCCAGTCTCTGCAGGGGTGGCGAGCCCTCAGCTGCTGTCCGCACAGGGGTCCCTGTCCCAGTTCAGTTGCTTACTGGTCGGAGAGAGGCTGGGTCCACCTTCCGCAGAGCTGAGTGTCTGGGGCAGAGCGCCCCTTGGTGCTGGCCTGCAGCAAGCTCACCGCCCAGCCTCGGGAGCCAAGCCCGCGAAGCCACAGCAGAAACCTGTCTGCTCAGGTTGCCATCTTAGTGTCGGCTGACTGATTGTGCCTCCTTTTCCCGGGACCAGCAGAGAGGGCAGGAATGGGCTTCACCAAGGTCGGGTGCCACCCGTGTCCGGATCTGGAGCCTTCGGAGGACGGCGGAGGCCCGTCTGTAGGTGCAGGCCGAGCCCACACAGCTCGTACACTCTCCCGCCACTGGACACGGCACCATCGTGCTCCAGGGATGAACACAAAACCTCTGTCATCCTGCGTCCCTTCAGCTCATTACCATAAACACTATTAAATCCTGGCAGCACAATAATCCCTTCCCTGTGTATGTGTGAGCATGTATTATGCAAGATTCAAAGTCACTTGGTGCCAGGAGGACAGTAAAGAGACTCTCTGCATAGGGCAGAAATAATTTGCAAGACCAACTTGGGGTAGAGTGTTCTCAAATGAACTCCGGTGGTCCCACAGCTTTCAGAGGGCCAGGCAGGCACCCCCTTTGAAGAGCTGTGTAACAAAAGGCCCTGGCTGGGGGCATTATAATTTGCTCTAACCAGTTCCAAAGGACTCCTATTTTCAATGATGTAAAGAGACATACTAATGTCACAGGACGTGGGCATTGTACATAGTATAAATACACACACAAAAGCTATGCGAGGGTATTTTGGATGTCTGGTTGGGGCGGATGTAATTAAATTTACCTTCGAGAACACTTTGAAGTCTGTGGCTAACTGTTTTATATAAAGCTAACATTCCCCATCAGCTCATCCTTCAGTTGTAGAATTCTCGCAAATTGGGAAAGTTGCTGAGGCAGAATCAATTAGTTTCCACTTGGAGTAAAATCTGTCCTTTAGGACGGAGGCTGTCATCCCCACTCTGGCTGTTGCAGGTCACCTGGGGGGGTGACCTGCTGTGTTCAGGGAGCTGTGGGAGCCCCCAGGACCCGGTGTGGATCTAGGCACTGAGCCCTGCACCCTTCTGTGTGCCGTGGGGAGACCAAGGTTTCTGCTTGGCACCAGCTTCTGCTCAGGCCCAGCCCTGCTAGGGTACCACCCAAGGAGACCTCCCCACCACTGAGCCCCATGAACTTGGCAGCCTGGCTGGTGAGGAAAATGTCAAATCTCACTGGGTGGATGATGTTGGAAGTGGCCCGTGTGTGCCACACCCAGAGCAGAAGTCCAGCAAGTGGGCTGCTTCTTTCTTTTCTCTTGTATTTATTTATTTATTTTTAATTGCAGTATAGCTGATCGAGAGTATTGTGTTAGTTTCAGGTTTATGGCACAGTAATTCAGTTACTTATATACATGCGCTAATTTGCTTCAGTTGTGTCCGACTCTCGCGATCCCGTGGACTGTAGCCTGCCAGTTTCCTCTGTCCATGGGATTCTCCAGGCAAGAATACTGGAGTGGGTTGCCATTTCCTCCTCCAGGGGATCTTCCTGACCCAGGGATCGAACCCGAGTCTCTCATGTCTCCTGCACTGGCAAATGGGTTCTTTACCACTAGAACCACCTGGGAAGCCCCATTCATATACATCAGCTCAGTTCAGTCACTCAGTCGTGTCCAACTCTTTGTGGCCGCATGGACTGCAGCATGCCAGGCCTCCCTGTCCATCACCAACTCCTGGAGTTTGCTCAAACTCATGTTCATCGAGTCGGTGATGCCATCCAACCATCTCATCCTCTGTTGTCCCCTTCTCCTCCTGCCTTCAATCTTTCCCAGCATCAGGTTCTTTTCCAAGGAGTTAGTTCTTTGCATCAGGTGGCCAAAGTATTGGAGTTTCAATACTTCCAATTCAATTGGAAGTATCCAATTCAATACTTCCATTCAGTGCTTCCAGTGAATATTCAGGGCTGATCTCCTTTAGGATGGACTGGTTGGATCTCCTTGCAGTCCGAGGGACTCTCAAGAGTCTTCTCCAGCACCACAGTTCAAAAGCATCAATTCTTTGGCGCTCAGCTTTCTTTATGGTCCACCTCACATCCATATATGACTACTGGAAAAACCGTAGGTTTGACTAGATGGACCTTTGTTGGCAAAGTAATGTCTCTGCTTTATAATACGCTGTCTAGGTTGGTCATAGCTTTATATACATATATTGATGTAATTCAGTTATTTATATACATATATCTGTTTTCAGATTCTTTTTGCTTATAGTTTACTACCAATATTAATATAATTCCCTGCGCTATACAGGAGGTCCTTGTTGGTTATGTCTTATATATATATATTGTGTGTGTGTGTGTTAATCCCAAGCTCCTAATTTATCCCTCTCCTCCCTCATTCCCCTTTGGTAACCGTAAGTTTGTTTTCTATGTCTGTGAATGTCTTTTTGTTTTGCCAATAAGTTCATTTGTATCCTTTTTTTTAGATTTCACAAATATGTAATATCATATGGCATTTGTCTTTCTCTGTCTGGCTTACTTCACTTAGTATGATAATCTGCCTCAAATTGCATTATTTCCTTCTTTTTTTATGACTGAGTAATATTCTGTTGGTGTTGGAGAAGATTCTCAAGAGTCCCTTGGACTGCAAGGAGATCCAACCAGTCCATTCTGAAGGAGATCAGCTCTGGGATTTCTTTGGAA
The DNA here is from genome assembly GCF_001704415.2 of Capra hircus. Classification (NCBI taxonomy): domain Eukaryota; kingdom Metazoa; phylum Chordata; class Mammalia; order Artiodactyla; family Bovidae; genus Capra; species Capra hircus. The sequence goes on along the minus strand of NC_030810.1, from coordinate 4,978,886 downwards.
GGAATGATGCTGAAGCTCCAGTACTTTGGCCACCTCATGCGAAGAGTTGACTCATTGGAAAAGACTCTGATGCTGGGAGGGATTGGGGGCAGGAGGAGAAGGGGACGACAGAGGATGAGATGGTTGGATGGCATCACTGACTTGATGGACGTGAGTCTGAGTGAACTCCGGAAGTTGGTGATGGACAGGGAGGCCTGGCGTGCTGTGATTCATGGGGCTGAAAAGAGTCGGACATGACTGAGCAACTGAACTGAACTGAACTGAATATTCCATTGAGTTGGTGATGAGTTGGTGGCTCAACAGACATGAGTTTGAACAAACTCCAGGAGATGGTGAAGGACGGAGGAGCCTGGCATGCTGCAATCCATGGGGTCGCAAATAATCAGACACAACTTAGCGACTGAACAACATTTTATTGTATATATGTACCATATCTTCTTTAATCCGTTTGTCTGTTGATTGGACATCTCTGCAAGTGGGCTTCTAAAGTGCTGGCAACATCTCCCCTTCGAATCCTGGATGGTGAGCAAAGTGCCTTTATAGTATTTGTGTCATAACTCAATGAAATCTCAAATGCACATCCCCTCTCAGGAGTGTTCACATTTTGATAAAAGGCTATTGGGACGTTCTCCTTCAGAAGAAAGACTAAAGGCAATTTCACGTGGTGAGAGTGCGTCTGTGCTGAGTTACTTTAGTAGTGGCTGACTCTGCAGGGGCAGACGAATATCGCCCCTGCTCTCCAGGGTGAGGAAGACTTCTCACCAGGCAGGGCTCCAGCCCTGAATCTATAATTCTGGGACATAAGATCAGCCAGGATGTTCAGAGAATCCCGTGCAGAGCACGGCAGTTCTGACTCCAGCTGTTTATCTTCTTCATCAGCACTGGGTCAGCTTCTGTTGGGGTAGCCCTCGCCTGACCCCAGCACGCTGCTCTGTTCGCTGTAGAGATACTGAATATTGGGCTGCAGGCAGAGGACCCAGCCTTGCGAGGCTGCGGGTTCTTCCCTCGGGGATGCGTCTGAGCCCAGGTGTTTAGGAGTTGGGTGAGCCTGGCCAGTCCTCTTATTACCAGTGACCCTGATGACTGCCACGGGTTAAGGCTTACAGACCTCCTTCTCTAGAGTGCTTCCATCCCAAGGGCATCAGGAACTCAGAGCTAGAAGGATGTTTATGAGGCTCACCCCCAGGTCTTTCATAGATGAGGAAACACACGTGGCTCCCTGGGGACCCCCAGGACGGGCCCTGCACCACCGGTGTTCAGCTTCCCTCCCCGTCCCCCGAGTCGTGGTGTGGTCTGGTGGTGTCTGGAGCAACTCTGTGACTTTGGGAAGGTTGACAACCTCTCTGAGCTCCGCGTGGAGAGCGGGGAGTCTGGTTTGGGTTTTTTGTGGCCGCGCTCTTCTGAGTGGCCCCTTCCTGTTCCCTGTGCAGTGGGGAGCCGTGGGGGGCCAAGTCAGCCTTTCCGGCTGCAGCAGGAAGCCCTCAACCCCCTCCCATGGGGATCAGGAGGCGGGTGTCTTCACCATGCACTCGCTCAGTGCAGCTCGTAAACACACCGCGCGGCCCAGGAGCGCCTGCGGGGACGCCTGCCTCTTGTGCTGCTCTCGAGGGGAGCCCTGAGGCTCAGGGATGCCAGCGTCTGCCATCAGCCCTGCTGAGAGTGGGGGCCATGGGGGTGTGTGCATGCACGCGTGCACGTGCGCGTGTGCTCATGGGTGTGCGGGTGTGCATGGGTTTATAGGGGTGGGGTGTGCACATATGTGAGTGTCCGTGCACGTGTTTTGTGTCTATCCGTGTGTTTGTGTGTGTGTGCATGTGTGTGTGGCTCGTGTGTTTCTGTGTGCCGTGTTATGTGCTGTGTGTGTGTGGGTGTGCATGGTTGGACTGGCTCAAGGTCACCCAGCTCGCTTGTGAGTCGGGACTCAGCCTGGCCCAAATCACGGGGCTTTTCAAGAAGCCACGGCCCTCCTCCCAGATGCCGGCTGATCTCCTTCCAGATGGGCCGGGAGATACCTTCGAACAGGCTGGAGTGGTGGTCTCTCTACCCAGGGGCTCTAGAGATGAGCCCGTGGTGTCCCCGAGAGGGCGACAGAGGCCTCCCGGACCCCAGACGGGCCCACAAGGGAAACGGTCAAGGGGAAGGGCTGGGGGTGGGGTCTTGGCTTCTGCAGGCACATCGCGGCCCTGGGGAAGCAGGGGCATCCCAGGGCAACCGCCCATCACGCCACCACACTGCACTGTTTTCTCAGGAAGCTGGGGGCCTGCCATGGAAGAGCAGGTGGTGCTCACGGGGACCTCACCAGGTGCCCGGCTCTGCTGGGCACCTTGGTCAGAGCTGGGATCGCTCGTCACTGCAGTTCCACGAGGCAGAGACCAAACTCCTGCCCGAAGAAGACATGGAGGGTACAGGGCCAGGAAGGGCGGGGGGTCAGTCAAACCCTTTGCTCTAAACCTCTAGAATTGATGGTGGAGACAGAATTTCTAAGATGCTTAATCTCTAGGCCAAAAGAGAGACCCTGTCCATTTGCCATGGGGAGGACCTGGGCGAGCTGCCCTGTGTGAAGAGAGAGACTTCTGAGGAAAGTCCAGTGGGTGTGGGTTGGGGGAGTTGGAGGGTGGGTGTGGGTGTGAGGGCAGAGTAGGGGGGCAGAGGCCAGAACTCCTGGAGGCAGACTCCTGGGCTCTGGGTTATCGCCCCAAAGCCCAATATGCAAAGTGCACTGTGAAATGTCTGCGAGGCAATAAACCCATAGGGAGTGCATTCCATGTGCCAGGGGCCCTAAATATGCCGTCTTAGGTAGTTATATGGGCAGTAAGTGCAGCCGTTTTGAAGAGCTAAGGAATCAGACAGACCTGCCATATACTCATGGAATCTCAGATTCTCCATCCAGAAATGGTTACTAAGGCTGGATCCCTTAGGCTAAGTCTTAGGGTGGGTGCCCTGGTCCCCAAACCTCTTGTTCGGATCTGGCTCCATGCAGCCAGTACGTAAGTCTTCTATTGATGGCCCCTCCCCCTCTAAACTGCAAAGCAGTTCACTTGAGCCTCTTGGCACATAGAAGGTGCTCAATAATAGACTTGGAGAATGAACCCCCAATCCCTGCATGCTGCAACCGTGTCTTCTAATGACTGGGGATGGATAAGGGGACCACACACCAGTGGATGAGTGATTCTAACCGTGTGTGGTGCCAAGTCGCTCAGTCGTGTCCAACTCTTTGCGACCCCGTGGACTGTAGCCCGCCAGGCTCCCCCGTCCATGGGATTCTCCAGGCAAGAATACTGGAGTGGCTTGCCATTTCTTTCTCCAGGGTATCTTCTCCACGCAGGGATCAAATCTTTGTCTGCCTCATGCGTTGGCAGGTGGGTTCTTTCCACTAGTGCCACCTGGGAAGCCTAGTGGTGCAGGGAGACGTATTGTGGGTCAAGATCCCTTTGATTTTCCAAACCTTACTGTTGAAGTAGCTGCTCTCTTGGTTTCAAATCCACTGGTCTTTTGTGGTTTCTCTGTGCTTGTTAGTATCATTTGCTGCTGCTGCTGCTAAGTTGCTTCAGTCGTGTCCGACTCTGTGTGACCCCATAGATGGCAGCCCACCAGGCTCCCCCATCCCTGGGATTCTCCAGGCAAGAACACTGGAGTGGGTTAGTATCATCTACGCTTCTCTTAAAATCTTCAGACCTGCAAGGGCACCAGAAGCCACTTCTCTAAGTAGGCTGGGCCGCTTAAAGTCATTAGTGGCTGAAGCTACTGTCACTCTTTGAAATAACTATGTGACACCACCCACAATTACTGTCTTCATATCACACATGGATGGAGCATTAGGAAGAACCTCGAAAATGGTTTCTGGAGCACTGTGCACTTGAACTTTGCAGACGTGCTCAGCTATATCCTACTCTTTGAGGCCCCATGGACTGTAGCCCACCGGGCTCCTCTGTCCATGGGCTTCCCCAGGCAAGAATACTGGAGTGCGTTGCCATTTCCTCTGCTAGGGGATCTTCCCAACCCAGGGATCGAACTCGTGTCTCCTGTTTGGCAGGTGAGTTCTTTAGCATCTTTGCCACCTGGGAAGCCTCAGCATTAGGGTGTCCTAAACCTTCTAGTTCTGGACGGAGGTGTGTGTTTAAGGACCGACGGCCTCAGGAACATGCTCAAAAGAATGCTGAGTTAGCCCGCAGTGGTTCCAGGTCCCAAAACAGGGCAGGCTGAGGGCAGAGCCACCGAGAGCTTTAGTTCCACTTTAGTCAGATTTCATTGCACAGACGCTCCCTTAATGAGGGTTAATGACATTCATGACTGTCTCCTTCACTTAAGAACGTGCTCGGGAGGGGTGAACTGTCACATCACAGCCCAGGAACAGCTCAGGCCCCAGCTCAGAAGTGTCCGTTTGTCCTTCCTTCCCGCAGTCCCTTCCTCCTTGCCCTCTCTGCACGCTTTTATGTTCCTTTCCTCCCATCAGTCAAGGCTGTCATTTCTCTGCATCAGGTAAGAACAGGGGTTGTAGCACACAGCTGCATCATTTTCCCAGGAAGACCTCGGATTTTAAACATGGACTGTGGGGCTTCTCTGGCGGCCCAACGGTTAAAAATCTGCACGTCCATTGCATGGAGCACAGGTTGACCTCTGGTTGGGAACTAAGATCCTGCATGCTGAGTGGTGTAGCCAAAAAGTAAGTAAAAATAAACATGGATCCCTTACGGTTTGATGAGCTGGCCAGTGGACGATGATGTAGTGATTCTCATGGCTTTATAACCTAGATTCTATTATTTGCAATGAACACCAAACCCTAAAGCCTTGAAGTTCTCGTCTGGGGTCAAAACCAAGGGTTTGCTTCCATGACACATGAAAAGAGGGGGATCACCCTGGAGAGATGAAGGTTTCCCTGCTCTCTGGGCTCAGAGTGGGGAGTCTGTCCAGCCCTCAGGCCTCTTGGAGCGTTGGCCAGACATGGTCTGGGGTGGTTAAGGGGTCAGCAGGCTGACAGGCTGAAGTCGGGGTTCCTTTGGCGAATCTATGGCGGTGCACTTGGTTTGTTTGAGAGAACAGATTCAGTGACTTCCCAGTTTGTACAGAGCAGATTCGGTGCATGCGGGCCCAGAGCTGTCTCTCTCTCTCCTCATCTGTGCCCATGTCCTGTAGAGAAGCAGGCTGAGGGGTCTGTGCTCATGGCCAGGAGATGTCTGGGAACCACTGCCCATTTTGGGCATTAAAGATCTAACTCACTGAAAATCTCGGGAAAGCCTGGAGACGGAGCTTGGTCTATAGGGAAGGAGATTGTAGAACTTTCTGTGCCACAGCCCCAAACTGTGCAACAGTTAATTTGAATTAAATTTAATTAAGTTTATCCCACCTCAGCCTGTCTCCTTTCTCCGTGTTCTCACAGATTAGAAGTGGGTCACTTACTGTCTTCTACCAAGTAGCCATTCATGTTCTTACAAAACTGAAATTTATCTTTGACCCTCATCTCTCTATTCTTTCTTTTTTTTTCTCAGCATTTGTTTTACTTCTTTGTTTAGCATTTCTCTTCTACAATTCTTATCCCATTTTATTTTTGGCTACGCCTCACGGGCTCTTAGGTCCCCGACCGGGGATTGAACCCGGGGCCGCTGGATGGTTGGGGAAGTCCCTGCTCCACTTTCAAGCTGTTCTCTTCATCTTGCAGCTGGCCTGCCAGTGCCCCAGTGCTTCCCAAGATCAGCCACCCGGGAACTGAGGCAACGACTTCAGCCTCAGGGTTCCAAATATCAGCTCTGTGACCCTGGGTCTCAGCCTCCCCATCTTTGAACTCAGAAGATTGAAATCATTAACTTAAAAATCCATTTCTAGCTTTAGCAACCAAATTACTGAGTCAGTTCAAGAAAAAAGTTTTTATTGCATTAAAGTATATGAATAGAGCAAAGAATTAATTTATTAAAATATGTGCAAGATAATATACCGTGTACATGAGTTAATAAAAACCTAGTAGTATCAGTGACAGACTGAACTTACTAGTTGTCAAATTAGAATATTTTCTAACTATCAACATTTAAATCTGGCAACTAGTACTGTTGAGATGAAGTGTCCAACTTGGAAAGATTGTGGAGTATGTGAAGAGTGAGTCTGGGTTATATACAAACTTTACATAGGCTAAGAAACAGTTACAAGCTGCAGAAATAGTTGTTATGGACAGCTAACTTGGTGGTCAACCTGTGAAGACCTGGGTGGGAGCAGGGCTGATGGGCGTGGGGCATCAACGCAGGTCTTCAGATGCACAGTGGTGAGTCTCCTCTGCCAAGTCAGAGACACCTGCATCCTTGGCTCCTCAGAAAGGCATTACTTTTTCTTTTTCTCCTTTTCCCCTTTCTTCTCCTTTTTTCCTTTGTCCTTTTCATTTTCTATGTTGCCTCCTGTTAATGCCAAGGCTCGCTTTTTACCCATAGGGGTCTTGGCATACCAGTCCTGAAACCAAATAGATGTTTAGGAAAATATGAAAATGACATGAATTCACTGGTGTGTCCTTAAAAATAAAGAAAAGCTTGCTGAAAGGAAGGGGGCAAGCAGCCATTCAACACTGGGCTTTTAAGGTATATTCTTTCTTAGTGGGTTTTGCATATTTCTACACTATTTGAAACTTTCACCTTAAAGAGTTAATAGAAAGACTACTTGCCAGGTCAAACCAAGAGCCCTTCTCACTAAGTCACCTGACTTCCTGGGGGTCTTGCTCTAACCCCAAGTTACCAAGGTTTTCTTGGTAATGTAAGTAGCTCCCTGTGGTTCAGACAAGACCATCAGCTGGACTGATGACCAACTGTGAACCTTGGGAGGGCTTCAAACACTCTGAGGGACTGCTGAGAACAGGACAGAAACACTGGAGCCAAAAGGCCCAAAAAGCACTCACTAGTCACAGCTGGCCCTGTCATGACGTTTTTCTCAACCTTCACTTTTATTTGAAGTCTGAGAAACACTTTGGCTTGCAAACGCTGTAGTCATATTTCATTAAACGACTGTTGTTTGTGCTTATGCTTAATTGCTCGGCTGTGTCCGACTGTTTGTGACCTCATGGACTGCAGCATGCCAGGACAGCACGTCCATCACCAACTCCTAGAGCTTGCTCAAACTAATGTCCAGTGTGTTGGTGATGCCATCCAACCATCTCACCCTCTGTCATCCCCATCTCCTTCTGCCTTCAGTCTTTCCCAGCATAAGGGTCTTTTCCAGTGAGTCAGTTCTTTGCATCAGGTGGCCAAAGTGTTGGAGCTTCAGCTTCAGCATCAGTCCTTCCAATGAATATTCAGGCTGACTTCCTTTAGGATGGACTGGTTGGATCTCCTTGCTGTCCAAGGGACTCTCAAGAGTCTTCTCCAACACCACAGTTCAAAAGCATCAATTCTTCGGTGCTCAGCTTTCTTTATGGTACACAACTCTCACATCCATACATGACTACTGGAAAAACCAGAGCCTTGACTACATGGACCTTTGTCGGCAAGGTAACGTCTCTGCTTTTTAATATGCTGTCTAGGCTTTTCTATAGCTTTTCTTCCAAGGAGAAAGCCATTTCCTCCTCCAGGGGATGCTTCCGACCCAGGGATTGAAGCTGTATTTCTTGCATTGCAGGTGGCTTCTTTACCCAGTGAGCCATCGGGAAGCCCTTAAATGACTATAATAAACATTATTTATCAATTCTCCTATTGACGGACTTAGAAGTGATTTTCAATTCTTTGTCATTTTGAATGCTGTTGAAATTCACAAGTTTAGTGTATATGAGAAAGTTTATATTAGAAAGCTTCTCTGGGGCATACACCCAGAAAAAGAATTCCTGGGGTTGTAGGTAGGTCATGAGCCTCTTCAATTTTATCTGACGTTTCCAAGCCGTGCTCTGAAGGGGTGTGAGTAGGACACTACCTCAGTCTTTGTGTGTGTTTTCTCTCATCTCCTGGGTGCTGGTTTGCATGTAAGTATGTGTGCTAGGTGCTCAGTCGTGACTCTTCGTGACCTCCAGGACCGTAGCCCATCAGGCTTCTCTGTCCACGGGACCCTCCAGACAAGAACACTGGAGTGGGCCGCCATCTCCTCCTCTGGCAGATCTTCCCGACCCGGGGACTGAACCTGTGTCTCCTGCACCTCCTGCCTTGCCAGGAGGATTCTTTTCCACTCTGATTCCTGGGAATCCCCTGGAGGCTAGTTTTGCTGGATATAGATTTTAGGCAGCCGGTTATTTTTCCTCAGCACTTTGAAGACAGGCTTTCAGTTTCTTCTGGTGCTAACTGTTGCCAAGGCGACGTCTGATTTCCCCACTGCTTCTCTGCAGGTAATCCGGTATCATAAGACTGGCCTGTCATCTTGTTCTCAGCTTGACAATAATGTACGTAGATGGAGATCTGTTTTACTTATTCGGCTGGGCCTGTGGAATTTATTTTTAATCTAAGAATTCATGTCTTTAACTTAAGAAAGTTCTTAGCAAGTATTTCTTCAAATAATAGTTCCTCTGGTATTTCCTCTCTTTTTCCAAAACTATTACCTGGGTGCCAATGTTTTCAAAGGCTGTCACTTGCCGTTTATCTGTTTATTTTTCTGTGCTGCTTTCTGAGGGAGCTCCCTAGGACCATCCTCCATTCCACTAATCTGTTCTTTGACCATCTCTAGTCTAGAGTTCACATCTCTTTTGTTTTTTGATGTTTTATGTTAGTGACTATATTTTTCATTTCTAAGCTTTCTGCGTGTTTTTTTTTAAATAATTATCTGGTTTTACTCCATTTCTGCCCATCTTTGTTTCAAAATGTTGTATGTTTCTCTAATGGAAGTTATGGTTTCATTATATTAATCTAATATAATTATATTAATATAATCTAACATAATGGATTAAAATCTAATGTAATTAGATTTTTGTTTAAACTACTGTCTTTTAATCATTTTTGTTTGAAGATCGTACTCAGCACTAGATTTTCTGAAATGTTTTGGAATTTTGATTTTCAGATTTGTCTTGGCCTCTCTCTCTCTCATTATGCCTCCGTTCCTGAGCAGTACTGAAGTTGCTTCCATGTGTTCTCCAAACCCACATTCAGAACCGAGTCTCATGGGATGTTTAGAAGCCTTACAGGATGCTCCTTGGTGATCCTGGGATGCCAGAGATCTCGTCACAGAGGCAGCAGGTTTGTCACTGTGCCTGCCGCGACTCCTAACCCTTTTGCTCTCTATTCCTATTTCTCTCTTTGCCACGCATCCGGCTGTCCCTGTGTTTGAGATTTGTCTTTGTTTCTGGCACTTGGGGATTTTGTCATTCTTCTTTTAGCTTTGGCTTACCTTTCAGTGAAAGGTGAGGTGGCCAAGCGTTTAAGGTGACAGCCTCCTAATTTACTGAGACACAGGATGGACTGCGTTCTACAGCACTGGCTTCGGAGTAAGGTGTGAACTTCAGCTCTGCTCCCTTTAAGCTGCGTCACCTGGAACACGTCCTTTTGCCTCTTGCGGTTTTCTTTTCTGGCTCTGTTTCATTTTGGCCGCTGTAGCACATTGCTACACACGTAGTGGCTTAAAACAAAGCACTTGGTATCTTACAGTTCTGTGGGTCAGAAGCCCAAAATGGGTCTCATGGGGCTAAAATCAAGGTGTCAGCAGGCTGTATTCCTTTCTGGAGCTCCGGGGGAGAATCCGTCCCCTTGTCTCTTGTAGCTTCCAGAGGCCACCTGCTCTCCTGGCTGGTGGCCTCATCTCCACCTTTGGGCAGCAGCGCTGGGCTACCTGGAGGTCCAGTGAATCCTCACGTGGCCATCTTTCTGTTTCTCTTCTGATGCCCTCTTCTAATTTTTATGAGTACACTGGACTCATGAGGATAATTCAGGGTGATCTGCCTTCAGGTCAGCTGATTAGCAACCTTATTCCATCTGAATTCCCCTTTCCCATGTAACCTGACAAATTCCCAGGTTCCAGGGACTGGGGTGTAGACCTCTTTGAAACTCACTATAACCCAGTTTCTTCATCTGCAAAATAGAGCAATGGTGAGGTCTGAATTTGTAGGGTGCCTGGCTAATAGTCACAACAATATTAACTAACATTGTTGTGACTATTACATTCTTATCATTCAGTATGTTCTCCATCACGTCCACGGAGCAGGTACATGTGCCTGGAGAACCTGTAAGAAAGATCTCAGTGTGACACACAGTTAGCTGAAACGTCTCAGGGTGACAATGATAGACCTGGTTACCAGCATCTACAGCCATGCAATCTCATTATTTGGAAGAGTGACAGTGTCATTCCATCTATCCATCTGCTCAATCCATTTGCCACTCAACAAGTTAACTGAACGTCTAGCTGGGGCCAGGTGCTGTGCGAATCCTGGAGTAAAGACAGGAAGCGGAAATGGATGGGGTGGGTGGGTTAGTGATGATGGCGGTAAAATGATTTAGTTCCTTTGAAAAACGAACATGATGGAACTCTGCTCAGTATTATGTGGCAGCCTGGATGGGAAGGGAGCTTGGGGGAGAAAAGATCCATGTATTTGTATGGCTGAGTCTCCTCACTGTTCACCTGAAACCATCAGAACATTGTTAACCGGCTATACCCCAACATGAAATTAAAAAGTTTGAAGTTAAAAAAAAACCAACAAAAATGAGTATGAGAAGCAGAGCAAGAAACATACGTGTTCTCACCCCAGGTTATAAAATGGCAGCCTTTCCTTCTTTTGATTAATATGATGGATTCTAGTCACTGGATCTCAAGTACCTGTAACAGGTAGGAAGCTTCTAGAGATTATTTCAGACAGTAAAAAAAAACCCAACTAAGAGAAAACACCTAAACCTATAGTTCCTCAAAATGCAGAGGAACATTATCATTTTACAAAGGAGAAATAACCTGGGAATTTCTAACAAGAATATATCACTTGAAGAGGATTACTATTTGCAGTCCACACTAACAAGGTTTAAATAGTTAATGAGTATAATTCAGAAGCTTGGCAAAAACTTCTACTTGGAGTTGTAAATATTTCTTCTGACTTTTCTAGAGCAAGGGCTTCCCTGGTGGTGCAGAGGTTAAAGTGTCTGCCTGCAATGTGTTCGATCCCTGGGTCAGGAAGATCCCCTGGAGAAGGAAATGGCAACCCACTCCAGTATTCTTGCCTGGAGAATCCCATGGACGGAGGAGCCTGGCGGGCTACAGTCCACAGGTGGCAAAGAGTCGGACACGACTGAGCGACTTCACTTCACTTTCTAGAGCAAGGATCAGGAAACTATGGTTGGATGGGCCAAAGGTGGTCTGTTGTCTGTTTTTGCAAATAAAGTTTCATTGGTACCCGACCACACTCATTCATTGATTTACTTTGTCTGGACACTTTGGAGGCAGGACATAGAGTTAAATAGTTGGGACAGAGACCACGTAGTTTTTGAAGCCTAAAACATTTACTATCTGGCCCTTTAAGTAAAAAGTCCGTCAACTCTTGTGCAGACCATTACTTCTGGAATCAGTGCGGTGACTATTTTCCATCTTCACTGACCCATCAGTGGCAAAGCAGAAGGGGAACAGTTTCTAGAGTTGGTGGAAACAGTTTCTAGAGTTGGTGGACACACTGTAGAGGGGATTTTCCTAATCCCAGGCAGGCTATCAGGGATGAGAGGTTTGAATGAAAATTCCAGCTCTCTTTCTGGTGACTGAATGGCCAGGATGGTGATGGATATAATTTCATGGACACAGTTTCCCTTCTTTTTATTCCTAGTTGGCCAAGAAAACTACCTTCAGGTCCAGAAAGAGAACTCAACGGTGCTCACTGCTATGAAAAGGGCTTGGAGGGGCGCCTGCTGGCCTGGGCCTTGCGGGGTGAGGGTGCTAATTCTGACGGTGCTTGGAGAAGGCACACCGCTCTTGGCTGCTTCCTTTCCTCCTATAGCAGAGGGATCTGGAAGAAAACAATTCTGTGAACATCTCAGAATGTGTTCAAAAACTAGAAAACTAAATCCAGCTGAATTTTCTTGTGCTTTCCTATCACAAGCGAACCCAGGCACATATGAGACAAACCAGCCTCGGCTGGAAGCACACTGTTTAGGGAATGGTTTTCTCCAGGCAAAACCTGTTCCGTTATGTGAATTGTGAAAGTAAAAACCAATGAGAACAGGTGCGTGTGTGTGTGCGTGTGTGTGTGTGTGTGTGTGTATGTGTGCAAATTCAATAGTTTTGAAGCTGCTACTCAATTCTGCAATTTGACTGTTCTCTTATAAGGTTCTTTTGTGGCTCAGCTGGTAAAGAATCCGCCTGCAATGCGGAAGACATGGGTTCAGTCCCTGGGTTGGGAAGATCCTCTGGAGCAGGGAAAGGCTACCCACTGCAGTATTCTGGCCTGGAGAACTCCATGGACTGTATAGTCCAGGGGTCACAAAGAGTCGGACACAACTGAGCGACTTTCACTTTCACTTATAAGGTTACGGATCACAACTTTCCTAAGATTTAGAAGACACGTGCTTTATTGCTAAGGCCAGAAGATATTGTGGACCCCAAACTTCACTGGATAGGGCAGAGTCCAAATGCATGGATAGAGGAGGGTGGAGGTGTCGTGTGTGACAAGCCTTTGTTGCTGAGACATGCGCTGCACTTACCTTAAAGCTGTCTTCTTCCTCCTGGTAGACCGGATTCATGCTGGTGAGAGAGGTGACGAACTCGAGGGCGGTGAGCGGCTTGTGGGACTGCTGCCGGAGTCTCCGCTCCGTGAGCACCTCCTTCACCACTTGGACAATGTGTCCCTGTGTGAAGCCGTCGGTGATCTTCGCCAGGCAACTGACACTCAGGGTGTCCGTGATGATGCCGCCGTGTCGCTGAATGATCTCCTTCCACAGAACTGTCATATCCAAGACGATGGTGAAGACAGAGAATGAGAGTCAGCAGAGAGAAAACAGGGTTAACCCAGTCTCCGGGACAAACCTGCCTCTCACCAAGAAAGGAGAGCACGGGGGTCTGCTCCAATTTGTAATTCAAATGAGCATGGGGCCAAAGAACCAAACGCTTTGCCTCAAGTCATTTTTCACTCACAAGGCATGCACGTCGATGGCCCTGAGTTCTACAGATCCCTGAGTCCTTTGTGAATTGACAAAAAAACATTTAATAAGGGTCAGTATACACTTTCATGTGTATTAATACAACAGATCGTTAGCAGGAAGCAGCTGTACAGCACCATGAACTCCGCTGGGTGCTCTGCGATGACGTAGAGGGGAGGGTTGGGGAGGGGAGGGGCGGGAAGGAGGTCCGAGAGGGAGGGGATATAGGTATACATTTAGCAGCCGCTTCGTACAGCAGAAAGCAACACGACCTTATAAAGCAATTACACTCCAATCATAAATTTTTAAAAAAGGTCAGTAGAGTTTTAGGGTGATGCCTTCAAAGATGTTCAAAATCTTCCAAAACTGGAAATTTACGGTGTTTGGTTAAGTAGGAGTTTGACTTGTTTGAGTTACAAAGGTCATTTCATATGTAATTTATACGTGTAGAATCGCAACACACAGTCCGATTTCCATCAGCTTTGCAGGGCTTGGTTCCTGTTAGGCGTACGCCACTGCAGAACACGGCCTTTGAGCAGAGCCATACTCTCTGCCCCCAACCATGGCAAACAGGCACAGATGAACAGGCTACCAAATGGTGCCCTGTTGCTGTCTGGGACAGTGGGACCCTGGGTAACCGGGAGATTCCACTTCGGACACGGGGATGCCGTGAACACGAATTAAGAAATGATCCCTGCTTCTTAACCTTAGACACAGGGTGGTCTCCCACACAACATTCGAGACATAACACTTTGAACACTGCATCCATTCTGTAAGAGAGATTCTATGGAAATAAACTGAGACCCACTGTGATATGTTTTTCCAGTGGTCGTGTATGGATGTGAGAGCTGGACCATAATGAAAGCTGAGCGCCGAAGAATTGATGCTTTGGAACTGTGGTGTTGGAGAAGACTCTTGAGAGTCCCTTGGACTGCAAGGAGATCCAACCAGTCCCTCCTAAAGGAGATCAGACCTGGGTGTTCATTGGAAGGACTGATGTTGAAGCCGAGACTCCAATCCTTTGGCCACCTGATGTGAAGAACTGACTACTTGGAAAAGACCCCGATGCAGGGAAAGACTGAAGGCAGGAGAAGAAGGGGACGACAGGGGATGAGATGGTTGGATGGCATCACTGACTCGATGGACGTGAGTTTGAGCAAGCTTTGGGAGTTGGTGATGGACAGGGAGGCCTGGCGTGCTGCGGTCCATGGGGTCGCAAAGAGTCAGACATGACTGAGCGACTGAACTGAGCTGAACTGAACTGTGATGTGTTACTTCTGTCCAGACAGCGAGGAAGGGACTGGGCAGGGACAAGACTGTCCATCTCAGAGCCAGCCCTGGCACGGCGAAGGCTGGGCTAAATGTTTCCAAAGAGACATGACCTTCTTTGAGGAAGGTTAAAGACAGTTTTTTAATAAAGAAGACTCTGGCATGACCTGAGCACTGTCAGGTGTGTGGAATGACTACATCATCCAAACACATCGACCTCTAAATACCAGGTGAAATGAAAACTTCCAATGACTGTCTAGGAATAGAATGACTTGGGACATAACTAGGACTCACATCAGAGAGTCCGGTTTGGGGGCCTCAAGTTATTTCTCTGTCCTCCTTGGTGGGGGATCCTTGGCTCCAAGGTGAGCTGAGTTGCTGGGAAGGGGGATATGTTACCATGGGGCCTGAGGTGTCTTCTAGCGTGGAAGGTTAGCCGTTGAGGCTTGAGGACCACAGTGAAGCCTGTAAGGGCTACAGGGGCCCCCAACCTGACCTAAAGCAACATCTACCCCCTGCATCTACACTGCTACTTCCTTGAGGGGTTTATTTAAACTTGAAGTCATCTTAAGGTTATCTGTAAAAATAGGAGTAGAAAGATTTAATTCTTAGGCTTCTGTGAGAAATAAGGACAAGAAAGTATAGAAAGCGATTGGAAGAAACCATTCTGATATATGGTGGGCATTTTGTTTTCTGTAGCTTTATTACTGTTATTTCTGTAATTACTATTAGTCATTCCATTTTGTGGGGCTTCCCGGGTGGCTCAGTGGTAAAGAACCCGCCTGCCAACGAAGGAGACATGGGTTCAATCCCTGGGTGGGGAAGGCCCACTGGAGAAGGAGATGGCAGTGCACTCCAGGATTCCTGCCTGGAGAATCCCACGGATAGAGAAGCCTGGTGGGAGTCCATGGGATTACAAAGGGTCGGACACGACTGAGTGACTTAACAGCAACAACACTGCACTTTGTACCAAAGTTTACTAATGCTCACTAAAACGTCAATGATTGATAGAAAAGCTAACACAAAATAAACTAGAGTATTTTCTAGGCATATTTGTGTGAAGACCCTGGAGCAGGTAACGATTACCCTTATCTAAATACAACTGTCACAGATCAGAAAACATTACCCGTGGTAAAAACACACAGCAACAACCACCGGATCACACCACCCCTTGGGATCCAGCCTGTCTTGTCCACATTCGTAGCATCTAAAAACTGCGCAAACAGGTCTGAGTGGTGACTTGGAGGCTAAGAAGGGAACGCGTCTTATGGCACAGGTGATAACCCCTAAAGCTGAGGAGCCAGAAAACACCCCAGACTGGGATCCAGAACAGCCCCAGTCTCAAGGGCTGAGGGCAGCTGAGGGGCTCTCTGCACCCGGTGCTGTATTTCATTTCCCTCTCGTGGATGCAGAGGGCTTCTCAGTTCTTCAGGCTAATCTACATCCCCTTCCCCTTCTTTAGACCTGATAGGAATCTGGTCTTTGGGTCCCCTGTGAGGAACTGACTCATTGGAAAAGACCCTGATGCTGGGAAAGATTGAAAGCAGGAGGCGAAGAGGGCAGCAGAGGATGAGATGGTTGGATGGCGTCACCAACTCAATGGACATGAGTTTGAGCAAGCTCTGGGAGTTGGTGATGGACAGGGAAGCCTGGCGTGCTGCAGTCCACGGGGTCACAAGGAGTCAGACACGACTGAGCAACTGAACAACAACAACTCTGCTTTTGCCATTCCAAATTGCTCGCATCCTGACTGCTGGTTGAGAGGGCACCATCTCTTAAAATTCATTTGGGGTCTTGCACAAGCACATGAGGGTGAATAATACGATTTGGATGAGCTTCTGGCCTCTGCAGTCTAGAATGCCAGAAAAATCGAAAGACATGAGCTGGACTCCTCCGAGCGGACACTGGGTCCAGGGTGGGGAGCCTGTGATGGATTGGGTTATTAGTGGGACAGACCCCAGGCAAGAGAGGCAGGAGGTAGAGCATTAGGAACGTGGAGAGATGGGAGCCCAGAGGGATTTCTGGGGACTAGACACGGCATTCATCAACCAGGGAGGGGGGCGGATTTTCTTTGCAGAGACATTGTGAAGGAAACAGCATGATTTGGGGGAAGGAGGTGGATATTGAATTATATTTGGTAAACCTTAAGGACTGTGTTTCCTCCGGCTGATCTACCCTTAGCTTCTCAGCCCCGTCACTTGCCTCCTCCCTGCCTGGAGGAATTTCAGAAGTTGGATGGTGATTGTTCCACACACCTCGAGTGCTCTGTTGCCCGCAAACAGATGGACAAGCAAGGGCCCAAGTTATGAATTTGCAGGCCAGGCTTTACGGGCTGTGAGAGACCATTTTTGATCACTGCAAAGACAGGAATAGTCTTTCTTTAAGATAGATGTCCCAATCAATGTGGCTATGATAACTTCAAGGTCACTGGAGAAAACAGGCAGTGTTTATGATGTTGGCAAGAATGGCGGCCTCAACAAATCACCCACCAGCAAAGAAATATGTGAGACGCATGTGGCTGAGCGGACAAGAGCCCTGAGCCCAAGACAGCCGCTGCTGCGGGTTCATCATCTGCTCACAGGTGAAGGGACGCTTCCTCCTCCTGTCCCACGTGGCTGCGGGAGGGGGTTCAGGCTGGAATCTGTCACACGATCTGAGTCCCTAGAGAGGCCTGGCACTACATCAGAAGAACACAATTGTCCTCGTTAGACATCAATAGCTCCATTTTTAAAGGGCCTCTGGTTTTGTCAAACAGTGGAAACTATTGAATCCAAAGTCAAGAATAACGTTCTAGCTCCTGAAAATTAATAATACACTACTTTATTCCATTAAGATAGCTTAAAAAATATATATACAATGCAGAGAGAGAGAGAGAGACAGACACACAGAGAAAGACAGGGAGAGAGAGATGCTAACAAGAGCTGGGGAAGCTCTGATGAAGCTGGGAGGGAGGAGTCCTCTGCAGTGACTCACGGTGGGCAGAGAATGCTGGTGCCCACCCACCCTCTGAGCAAAACTACACAGCCTTGTCCCCTTGAACCTGAGATCATGTAAGTCATTCCGGCCAACGTGGGTAGAAGTGCTGTGGGCCCCATCTGGGTCTGGTTCCTAAAATCTCCTGAGAGATCATTTATAGGATCTTTTTCTCCCTTTGGTGCTGATTGGCTGCAGAGGATCCAGTGGAGGGCTTGCAGGCCCCAGAAGTCAGAGAAGCCCCTAGATGATGGAGAAATGCCTGCATCCAAAGTCTCCCAGTGCTTTGCATATAACACTGACTTATGAAGTCAGGACCACAGTTTATGGAGACAGAAATGAGTGCGTGTTGCGAACCGAGTGGCTAATAAGCTAAGAGATTTTCATGTATGGGGAATAAAGGGCTGTTCTTTCAGCAAATCACATTAGCCAGGACCTTAAGAACAACCAGAAAGGACCACAGAGCCTCTGTTTTGGTGATGCTATTGTGAAGGGTTAAGAGAAACCAAGTCTGACCCAGTAGATTTTATTACTATCATCGGTGCTAACCATTGCTGCTGAGTCAGCGCTAGCTCCATCTCCTCTGTTGCCACCACCACCGTGACCGCCAGTATCTCCTTCATCCCCAGGCTGCAGTCATGACCACCATCCTCAGACCGCAGTCACCATCACCACCGTTTCCGACACCAGCACCACCATTACCACCTCTTGGATGGTCTTGGATGTCCACGCCTATCCAGGCTTCAGATGACTGAAGCTCCAGTCACCGTCATGAAACACCTCAGCGGGAGGGAAGCCCCAGCTGAACCCAGTAGCCCCTCAGAACCACGAGAAGTATAGGTTGTTGTTTCCAGCCCCTGGGGAGGGCTGTCACACAGCAGGAGGCGTGGAGACCCCATCAGCACCACTGCCAGCTCCCGAGCCATCTACCGTCCAGCCATGGAAATCCTCCTCCTCCACGACAACCATCAGCACCTTATTCCCCCTTCTTCACCACCACCACCCGTGCTCTTGTGGGGCTGGGATGGTGCTGGGCATTCCAACCATCTCATAGAAGGGTCACCACTGCCCTGCAAACTCCACGGTTCTCCTACGTTACAGCTGAGAGAGCGGGGAGGCTCAGAAGGTCAGCCACCTTGTCAAGGTCATCAGTGATCCAGGGGCCAAGCTGGGATCAGACCCAGGTCTGCTCAGAGCCCACATCTCACCCTTCTTCCCCATTTCACTGCCCTGGGTCCCTGGTTGGTACGGTTCCCCGTTAACAATAGATTTCCAAAAACGTGGATTTTGAATTTGTTCCAGAAAAAAAAAATGGAAAAGAGTAAGCTATTGTATAAGTCAATCAACGTTCTCCTGAACTAATACTTTAAGACTGGAAAAAAAAAATCAACCTCGTGAAAAGCAATGCTGTTGGATGAGAAAGGCAACACTACCATGGGGACAAAATGAGGGACCCGAGTCTACCTGTCAGAAGAAAAATTCACACCCTCGAGGCTTCTGTCTCCCTCAGGGCTCAAAATAATAACCCCTGTCCAGTTTCTTTCCGTCCAGGGAAAGACGATCATGTTAGCAACAGAACAGAGGCGTATACTTTGCTCTTCTGACCTGGTATTTGCATTTATAGCTTGAGCCTGGCTGACCCTGGCACGCTGGGCCTCATGCCCCTCCTGATGCTCCTGGGTGGCGAAGGCCACCCTCCCGGCCCACAGGACAACACGGCTGTCGCGGATGGCCCAGCCTCACTGGCTGCACACGGAAGGGGTGAGGGGTACTTGCCGTATCTGGAAGCGTAGTCTGGTCTGGGAACCAAAATAATTTTTTGGTAAGCTTTGCAGAAAGGCTGAAGTTCTGCATCAAAAGGTCGCTTTGTGGTCCCCACAATTAGAATCCTGTCGTCTGGCTTCAGGAGTTTCAGCATTTTGGGAAGCTGCTTTTTCAGGCGCTTAGGTTCCATCTGGGAGAAACAGAGAGGAAAACAAATGAGCCCACATATAGGAAAAAGAACTGAGAGCTAAAGGAAATTCAGCCTCGGATGCACTGTGGGATGCCCTTACTAATGTGCTTTCGGGGCTGCTGGACATACTTTCCTAGAGTGTGTCCTGGGCCAGGTCTCAGGACGTGGTTCCTGGTTGGCGTGGTCTGAATTGCTGGCCCTTCCTTTCTTCAAATCTGGTGTTAGATTTGGACAGGGGGAAGGAGGGAAGCACCTGACCGAACGTTCTAGCATCTTAGCCCTAAGCATGGGAAATGGGGGGATTTCCAAGCGGAAGGAAGCTGCCTGGGGTTGACAATGGGTTCTGGTGCGTTCCTCCGAGCTGTTTTGCAGGTGAACTCAAGACTTCCTTTGTTGATGAGGATCTGAGGTCCCGGATCTCAGGTCTGAAAACACCTCGTGACATGGAGCCTGACACCACTTCTCTCTGAAGCAGTCTGAATGTAATCCGAAGCTGTCTTATTTCAGTAGAGCCTCCGCACAATTGAGGGTCAGGAGCAAGACGTGAGGCACTGGAGGGAGAAGGACTTCCAGCCTGGGGGTGCTGGTGAGCAGATTTGGCCACATTGCCATGGCAACGCACTGGCCTTCAACCAGGGCAGCAGGAGGAGAGGAAGCAGTGAGGAGTGGTGGGGAGCCTCCACGGAGATGCCCAAGCATAATCTGGGCCTCTTTCGCTCCCCTTTGGCTCAGGGACAGCTTAGACACCGAGCTAAAGATCTCACCTATGCTGGGAGTTTCCTGGAATCGTCCCCCAGCACCTGTGAGCTCCTCCACAGAGATGAGGCCACCTGAGGTTTGTCCCTGTGAGTCCTGCACCCTTGGCTGAGAGACAGCCCTGTACGCCAGTCTGCAGGAAGGGGCTGGGGATGCCTAGGGAAGGGAGGGAGCGTGTGATAAATTCCATCCTCGGGAATAAAAGCGAACGGTGGAGGGTGCTGGAGGCCCAGGGGCTATGAGGGTGCCAGAGCTGTGTATAGCTTGCAGGGCCTTGGGGACAAGACCACTGTGTGCTGGGGGACGGCCAGCCTGCTGGGCAGAGGGCTGGAGGGTGGAGGCTGACGTGCAGCCCGCAGGGAGGGTGCCACCTGGGGGAGGAGAGAGGAGGGGCTGTTGGCCGAGCAAGGGGCCCCAGGGCTGTCTCTCCTTCCTTCGTCCATGTGCCCGGCGGGAGGGCCCGGTTTCACGGGGCACAGGGAAAAGACCATAGAGGCTGAGGAGGAGCACTGCCTTGGCTGAGGGGCCCTTAGGAGCACAGCCCAGTGGGAAGCTGCAGGAACTTCAGCTCCAAGCAGGCCCTGGGTTGGGGCTTGCCTTGACCATAGGACAGGGCAGCTGCTCTTCTGTGCCCGCCTGCCTTGCTCATCGCTTCTCATGCCCAGCTACACGCACAGCACCGGGAGCGCCGACCGCAGAGCTCCAGGGCCCCTGCTCTGTGCCTGGCGCAGACTCTCTCACCTAATCCTCACAGGCAGCCCATCAGAGGGGCTTGTTCCCACCCTCACTGGGGAGATGTGGGCCTGAGGCATGAGGCAGTCTGGAGACCTGCTCAGAGTTCATGAGCAAGACCCTGGCTGCCAGCACGGAAGCGGTGACTCCAGAACGTTGCTCCTTCCCCTACTCTGAGGGCGGGGCGGGGGCAGTCTCTCAAGGGGATGTGCCGGGGGTCTTGCTCCCGCTGACTCGCCAATTCCCTTCCTGTGTAGGGCCTACAGCAATTGAGAGCTGCAAAGGAGACTTAAAATATCTATTACTATTATATTATGTTATGGCTGACTTTATTTTTCTGGGCTCCAAAATCACTGCAGACAGTTACTGCAGCCATGAAATTAAAAGACGCTTACTCCTTGGAAAAAAAGTTATGACCAACCTAGACAGCATATTAAAAAGCGGAGACATTACTTTGTCAACAAAGGTCCGTCTAGTCAAGGCTATGGTTTTTCCAGTGGTCATGTATGGATGTGAGAGTTGGACTATAAAGAAAGCTGAGTGCCAAAGAATCGATGCTTTTGAACTGTGGTGTTGGAGAAGACTCTTGAGAGTCCCTTGGACTGCAAGGAGATCCAACCAGTCCATTCTAAAGGAGATCAGTCCTGGGTGTTCATTGGAAGGACTGATGTTGAAGCTGAAACTCCAATCCTTTGGCCACCTGATGCGAAGAGCTGACTCATTTGAAAAGACCCCAATGCTGGGAAAGATTGAGGGCAGGAGGAGAAGGGGACGACAGAAGATGAGATGGTTGGATGGCATCACCAACTCAATGGACATGGGACAGTGAGTTCAGCGACTGAACTGAACTGATATGTTATTATATTTATATAATTACTACAGTATGTTGTTTTTCAGTCACTCAGTCGTGTCCGACTCTTTGCCACCCCGTGGACTGAAGCACACCAGGCTTCCCTGTCCTTCACCTTCTCCCGGAGTTTCCTCAAACTCACGTCCGTTGAGTCAGTGATGCCATCCAACCATCTCATCCTCTGTCGTTCCCTTCTCCTCCCACCTTCAATCTTTTCCAGCATCAAGGTGTTTTCTAATGAATCAGCTCTTCAGATTGGGTGGCCAAAGTATTGGAGCTTCAGCTTCAACATCAGTCCTAATGAATATTCAGGGTTTCATTTAGGATTGACTGGTTTGATAAGGTATAGATCAGCTTTATTGATATAATTCATATACCATATAATCCACCTATTCAAAACACGCTTCCAATAAAATTAAAATAGTAAAAAAAGAAAATGTCTGGCTGAATGGTTTTTAGTATATTCACAGAGTTGTGTATCATCACAATTAATTTTAGAACATTTTCATATTTGCTCCCCAAAGATCTCACCCGTTTGTAGTCACTGCCCACTTTCCCCCAACTTCCTTCTCCAATCCTAGGCAATCACTAAGCTACTTTCTCTCTCTACGGATTTGCATATTCTGAATATTTCATAAATAGAGTCATTCAGTGTGTGTGTGTGTGTGTGTGTGTGTGTGTGTGTGTGTGTGTGTGTGTGTGTGGCTTCTTTCATTTAGCATGCCATTTCTGAGGTTCACCCATGTTGTGGTATGCTTTAGTATTTCAATTGCTAAATGATATCCACTGCATGGCTATGCCACACTTTATTTATCCACTGATCAGTTGATGGACATTTGGGTTATTTCTATTTTTTGGCTCTTCTGAATTGTGCTACGATCAACATTTGTGTATAGGATTTTACACGTGCTAATGCTTTCGTTTTGAATTGCTAGGTCATATGGTTACTCTTACATTTAACCTTTTAAAGAAATACCAGATTGTTTTTCAAAATATTTGTACCGTTTTACAATCCTGGCAGAGAGCAGAAGATTTAAGTTTTTCCAGACTCTTGCCAACACTTGTGGTTGTTTGTTTTCCTTAATTTTGTTCCTTTCATTTAGCTCTCCTCATGGGTGTAGTGGTATTGCGTTGTGATTTTGACTTGTATCTCCCTGGGGGCTAATGATGTTCACATCTTTTCATGTACTTACTGGCCATTTGTATACTTTGTTTGAAAAAAACGTGTATTCAGATCTTTGGCCCTTTTTAAAACTGCGGTTATTTGTAATGTTGAGTTGCAAGGGTCATTTATATGTTCTAGATACAGATTCTTTGTTAGATAAATGATTTGCCAATATTCTGAGTTCTTTTCACTTTCTTGATGATTTCCTTTACAACAAAAAATTCTTAGCTTTGATGAGGTTCAGTTTAAGCTTTCTTTTGTTGCTTGTGCTTTTGATGTCATGTCCAAGACACCACTGCTTAATGCAAGGTCACGAAGACCCATGTCTCCATTTCCTTCTAAGAGTTTTATAGGCATAGCTCTTTCTTTTAGGTCTATGGGGCATTATTGGTTAACTGTGTGAGGTAGGGGTCCAACCTCATTCTTTTGCAGGTGGCAATCCAATGGTCCCAGCAGCATTGGTTGAAAAGACTATTCTTTCTCCATTGAATTGTCTGGGCACCACTGTAAAAAAAATCAATTGACTGTAAATGTGAGGGTTTATTTCTGGACTCAGTTCTATTCCATTGACCGAGAGGTCTTTCCTGAGGCCAGCATCACACTGTCCTGATTGTTGCAGGTTTGTGGTAAGTTTTCAAACTGGGAAGCGTCCTCCAATTCTGTTCTTTTCCAAGACTGCTTTGGCTGTTCTGGGTCCCTTGAATTTCCGTATGGATTTCAAGATCAGCTTGTCAATTTCTTGCAAATAAGCCAGCTGGAATCCTGACGGGGACCGTGTTGAATCTGTAGATCAATCTGGGGATTCTTGCTATATTAACATTATTAAGTTTTTCAGTCTACGAACATGATGTATCCTCCTCCTCATCTAGGTCTTCATTATTTTTTCAGCAACTTTGATTTGTAGTCTTCAGAGTGGAAGTCTTCCACTTCTTTTGTTAAGACTTTTCCTATTTTTTGGACGGTATTATAAATGGAATTGTTTTCTTAATACCAATTTTTTTCACAGGAAGTGTATAGAAGGCAGTTACTTTGAATATGGGTCTTGTATCCTACCCTGTAATCTCACTGAATGTTTGCATTAGTTTCTAAAATGGCTTTTAGTGAATTCCTCTGGGTTTTCTATACACAAGATCACGTCATCTGCAAATGTGGTTTTATTTCTTCCTTTTCAATATTACGCTTTGCTTTTCATCTAGTTTTCTTCCCTGACTGCCCTGGTGCCTCTTCGCGACCCCAGGCTCCTCTTTCCATGGGATTTTCCCAGCAAGAATACTGGAGCGGGTTGCCATTTCCTCCTCCAGGGGATCTTCCCGACCCAGGGATTGAACCTGTATCTCCTGCATCTTCTGCACTGCAGGCAGACTTTTTACCGCTGAGCCACTGGGGAAGCCTGATTGTCCTGGTGAGAGCCTTCAATATAATGTTGGATAAAAGCCTGGCATGCTGCAGTCCACAGGGTCACAAAGAGTCAGACATGACTGAACGACTGAACTGAAATGAAAAGAGGCGATCTTAAGGGAAAAACATCCGGTCTTTTACCATTAAGGATGGTGTCAGCTCTGGAGTTTTTGTAGTTGCTCTTTATCAGGCTGAGGAAGTTTCCTTTTCTATTTTTTTTTTTTTCTTTTAACTCATGAAGAGGTGTTGGCTTTTGTCAAATGCTTTTTTCTGCATCTGTTGAGATGATGGTGTGGTTCCTGTCCTTTATTTTAATGATATAGTGTATTACATTAATTGACTTTTGGATGCTCAGCCTGGGCTAAATCCCACTCGGTCATGGTGTATAATCCTTTTTCTGTGTTGTTAGATTCAGTTGAGAAGAGACTTTCTGTAATGTAACTCACAGAGAGAACAAGATGGGATTTTTACAGCAAAATAAATCCCACAGTCTGGGCCTGAAGCCAGACCACCGTGCAGCTTCCGACCATTTCCTCCTGCACTCACAGGAGTCCAGAGCCGGCAAGGCTCCATCAGGAGGGAACAATGGCTACGCAGGACTCCATCCAGGAAGCATGGGTGGGGGCTGGGGACAACAGGGAGCCTAAGAGAGGGCAGAGCACAAGAGAGGGATGACCGGAAATAAGTCTTCCTGAAGCCCCAGAAATGGGTGTCAGGACGGAAACCTGCTCTTGAAGGGGCTGCACCCTAACCCTGACCCTAGGCCTTTGCAGAAACCTGCCGTTGCTCAGATCCATGCCTCTGGGCTGCCTGGGATGGGAGAGATGTCTGTTGGGCCTTGACTATGCTACTGAACTTCCTATGGGGGCCAGGCTGTGTGCAAAAATGAAAAGCTCAAGGATAGAACTCCATATTGTTCTTGTTCAGTCCCTAAGTCATGTCTGACTCTTTGAGACCCCATGGACTGCATGCACTGGGCTTCCCTGTCCTTTGGCATCTCCCTGAGCCTACTCAAACTCATGTCCATTGAGTCAGTGATGCCATCCAGCCCTCTCATCCTCTGTCACCGCCTTCTCCTCCCACCTTCAATCTTTCCCAGCATCAGGGTCTTTTTCAATGAGTTGGCTCTTCGCATCAAGTGGCCAAAAGCATTGGAAATTCAGCTTCAGTCCTTCCAACGAATATTCAGGGTTGATTTCCTTTAGGATTGACTTGTTTGATCTCCTTGCTATCCAAAGGCTCTCAAGAGTCTTCTCCAGCCCCCCAGTTTGAAAGCATCAGCTCTTAGTGCTCAGGCTCCTTTATGGTCCAACTCTCACATCCATACATGACTACTGGAAAAATCATAGCTTTGACTACACAGACCTTGATTGGAAAAGCGAAGTGTCTGCTTTTTAACATGCTGTCTAGGTTTGTCATAGCTTTCCTTCCACACAGCACACGTCTTTTAATTTCACGGCTGCAGTCATTGTCCTCAGCGATTTTGGAGACCAAGAAGATACAGTCTGTCACAGTTTCCACTTTTGCCTCTTCTGTTTGCCGTGAAGTAATGGGACCGGATGCCATGATCTGAAGTTTTTTAAATGCTGAGCTTTAGGCCAGCTTTTTGCTCTCCTCTTGGGCCCTTATCGAAAGGTTCTTTAGTTCTCCTCTCTCTGCCATTAGAGTGGTGTCATCTGGATATGAGCTGTGGTTATACTGAAAAAGTAGCCTTTGGAAAACCAGGAGGAGGAGCAGGGTGATGAAGGTGGCAATGGAGGAGGAGAGCTGGGCAGGCCCTGGCCGTGCTGGCGGCACTGTGGGGGAGGCATCCCATGGGTGATTCTGGTTGACGCCAGGTGTCAGCATCCAATCCTCAGGGGAGAGCTGCAGCCTGGGGATGGGGTGTAGCATCTGTTGGTTAAGTGGTGACTTCTTTACGTTATGAGATGGTGCCCAAGGAGGGCAAGGAAAAAAGGTCCATGGGCTTGAGATGGAACCTCAGTGAGCATCTGCGTATTTAATGGAGTGTTTAGATGCACATGGAGGAGAGAAAGAAGAAAGTGTTGGTGGGGTCTGAGGAGACCAGAAGAAGGGAAGGTGACAGAGGCTAAGAGAGGACAGACTTTTACAAATGGCGGCTCACTGGCAAAATGGATTTCAAAAAACATTGTGAGAGCAGTTTCCATGGAGCTGGAGGACACCAAGTGGAAGCAGTGCGTGGAAGAGTGAGTGGGGATGGTTGAGAACAGACTGGTCTTTTAAGAAGCTTGATGGAGAAGAGTGCAAAGTTTTGCTGGGAGATTCTCTGGTGGCTCAGATGGTAAAGCGTCTGCCTGCAGTGCGGGAGACCTGGGTTCAATCCCCTGGGTCAGGATCCCCTGGAGAAGGAAATGGCAACCCACTCCAGTACTCATGCCTGGAAAATTCCATGGATGGAGAAGCCTGGTGGGCTACAGTCCATGGGGTCGCAAAGAGTCGGACATGACTGAGCGACTTCACTTTCTTTCTTATGGTGCATGTGGGGTGACATGAAGCTGCCCAAAGACTGGAAGGAAGTCTGATCCCCGGACCCTGGTAGGACTGGAGACTGCCACCCTGGGGGTGGGGGGTGGGCAGAGGTGCTTTTACAAGGTGCCCACGGTGAGAGTGGTGCAGTCCCGCCTGTTCCGAACTGGGAGATGATATTGCTGTGTCCTGTCAATGTCGGGGATGTACAGATTTAACCAGCCTCTTTGGGTAATAAATGTTGATCCTGGGCTGGCTCCAGAGTGACATCTTTGCAGATGGTGAGTCCCCTTAGGAGGGCATGGAAATGAAAGGTGAGTCTGTTCGGCCAGCAGCCCCCTGCCCCCGGGCCACCCCGTTCCTGTTCAGAGCCTCGTCCATTACACACGAGACCCGCACGCTCAGGCGTCACGCTGGCCAACATCCCCACGGACCCGTGGCAGCCTTTGCGGCCGACGCCCCTATGGCGGGACCTGCTGGGCCTGCCCACCTTATTGCTGCGGGCGACTTCTAATTGGTGTCTGACGCCAAGCGGCAGTCCCCGTGTGCTTTCCTGCAGTCAGCTCCACCAAACCATGGCAGCCGCCCGGCCCGACCCAGCCCTCGTGGAGGCCTGACTGGGATGCGGGGAGGGCTCCCACGCGCTGCAGCCACGAGGCTAATGGAGCGGAAAACGCAGCAGCGTCTCGTCCTGCCTCACGCTGTACTGCCTCTGTCTTGTACACCGACAACTGACTGACGGGGTAGCTGAGGGCTGTGGAGAGGACGGCGTCCTCTGGGAGGGGCGGGGAGGGCACAGACCCAGCATCCACCTGGTGCCCGGGGGCTGGGCGCTGAGGACGTTGTCGGGGGGAGAACTGGGGTGCCAGGGGGCTCTGGAGCCCAGCACCGTTGGCTCTGAGACCAGAGGGCCCCACGCGCAGTCTTCAGGACGTGGTCTGGAGCACGGGGGTTGAGGAGGGCGGACACAGGGGTAGCAAAAGCATGGTGGGCAGAGCAGGAAGTGCTGATGCCAGAGCCACATCCAGGCGCGGAGAAGGGGCCTGCGGCTGAGTCCCAGAGCTGCCAGAGACCAGCGGTGCGCCCTTCCTGGCTTAAGGCTTCCTAAGGAATCTGCCTGCTAGTGCAGGAGAGGCAAAAGGCGGGGATTCGATTCCCTGGGTCAGGAAGATCCCCTGGAGGAGGAAACGGCAACTCACTCCAGTGTTCTTGCCTGGAGAATCCCATGGACGACGAGCCTGGCGGGCTGCAGTTCACGGGGTCACAGGGAGTCGGACAGGACTGAGCACATGCAAAACGGGAAGGCCACCTCCTTCCCCTCAGGATCACTAAGTGCTCCAGACCCATGCTTCGTGCCCCCGGGACCTCTGCTGCCTGCTGCAGCAGCCCGCGGGGTCCCTGCGCCCCACCAGGAGCTGTCACCTCTTAGGACTGGGCCAGCCTCCACACTGTACCTCCGAAAGGGCCTCAACCCAGAGGCGGAGGCATCGAGGGTGGAGTTAGTCACTGTGGGTGAGAGGTTTCCCCAAGGGGTGTTCCTGGAATGCCCTTGAATGCCCTGCGCTACTGCCGGGAGTACTCTGGGCTGTGGCCATGGCAGGGGGGTTGTTTCTCTGCAGCTGGACATGTTTCTCTAGGTCTCAGGGCCTTGGACGTGAGGAGCCTTTGGACGCAGGCTGGGCCAAGTGGTAGTTAGGATGCTGGGGTCCTTGGGCAGCTAGGTGATGCAACGTGGAGCTTCTCGTCTGTGGATGCAGTGAACGCCCTTGGAGTTTGGTGGTCACCTTCAGAGCCTGACTGTCCAGTGCTCACAGCCGCCCCAAGCCCACGGGCAAGGACAGAAGTCAGAGGCTGGGGGCGGGGAGGAAAGCAGAGGACAGCGAGCCGGTGCTGGCCCTGGAGGCAGGAGGCAGCGGGGGGCAGGTACAGGACTTGGGGCTGGAAGATGCTCGCAGGGTGGTTCTCTGCCGGCTGGCTCTCTTTCGGCACTGGAGCTGGGGACCCTGCAGGGCCAGAGGGGTCTGCATGCCTCCCCACCAACCCGTGGCAACTCTGTGCCTGGGCTGGTTCAGGCAGCCCAGCCGGTCTTGTGGACCTTTGGGGACCCGGGACCCTTCTGCTTGTATTCATCAGGCGTCCTGGAATTTCCCCATACTGTGACTTAGGCTCCGGTGCAGTGAATTCCCCTGACAGACGACAGACTTTTCTAAAGCAGAGGCGGACAGAATAAATGTGCAATTTGTCCACAACAAACACTGTGCCACCAAAGACCTTCCTTTTCTACAGGAACGAGACAAGTCAGGGACCATACTTGTGGGACCACAGCCTGTGCACGGGGTGAGCAAGAAAAGGGCCGCTTCAGGGGAGGCTTCTGGGCCCCCTTCACAGTGACCCTCCCGGCTAGGGTGGGGGGCGTCTGCTGAACTCACATTTATTCCCTGCGGTCAGCACTCCCTCAAAGCCTGCCAGCCCACCGCCCTCTGGCTCTCAAACGGGCTTGCTCATCCCTCTCATTGTCCCTCCACACAGGGGCACAGGGGAACAGAGGTAATTGCTGGTGACAGCTGGACAGCTTGAGGGGGTCCTGGGAGAGGACTTGAGGGGGGCTTCGTGAACTCAGAGGCTGGTCTCTCTGCAACTCTTTAGCCAGCTAAGGGGGTGGAGGCTCAGAGAGGTTAGCTTACTTGCTCAGGGACACACAACCAACTAAAGAAAAGGCCCGCGACACACTTCTGAATTCTCATATCTTCCAGGCTGACGCCCAGCGAGAGGTCCCTTGCCCGTTAAAGAGACTGAACTTCCGATGACATTAAGTGTGTGATACCTTGGACTAAACACTGCCTTTCATCTCTCTTGAGATTTACTGTAGTAACTGCCTTCAAGTTCACATCTACATGAACTTTTAAAATTTTATTATTTAAAAAAACCTAATTTTTATTGGAGTCTAGTTGCTTTACTGCGTGTGGACTTTTTTTTTTTTTTAATGTAGCAACGTCACCAGCAGAGGGAGCTACCTGCCAGCTTCCCAGATTAAATAGTAAATGAGTCCTCTTAAGAGTTTCCAAAATGACAGGGCAATCAAGGCTCATTTGGGGAAGAAAAGATTGAGCTTTCATTCTTTACCCAAATCATCTCTACCTGCTAAAAATGATGTATAATACATAAGGATCAAAAGTGATTAAAATCCTTATGAATTTAATCAGAAATTCAGTTAACCACTATTTGCTTTGGTGCAAATTGATGTGGAATAACAATCATGTGTATCTGCAATCTTTTTTTTTTTTAACTTGTGGGAAATTTGCTGGTGATTTGGGGGTGGGTGGGGGGAAGTGCGGGGGAGGGGAGCCATTGAAAGGAGAGAAAAGGCGGAAGGAAGCAATTGACAGAGGGCTCCCAGGGGGACCCTGAACGTGGGGGCGCTTGGCGGGTCTATGCACCGTCTTTGTTCATAAATTTCAGGCCTTTGGCTATTTATTATGATGAACAATAGGAAATCCTAATAATAACCCCTGTGTGTGCCATTTGCCGTGGCCGAGCAGAGCTCTCTCGATTGTTCCTTACTGTGAATCCTATGTTTGGGTTTAAGGCTCCCCTCCCCACTTCTCCATCCTTTCTTTCATTTTTCTTCTAAATTATGCCTCGTAAAAATCAGACACTGGATCCTTTCAGATACCGACAAGCACTCAGGGCAGAGAGCGCCGGCCCCTCGTTTCCTTCCTCCCTTGAACAAGCAAGACCTTCTTGAGAGATCGAGGTGGTCCCTGGGACGGGGACCACTTGGGAGGAGAGAAAAGGCCCCACGGAGAATCCACCCGGAAGCCCTCACCTTCCTTTCTGCGTGGGGCACTTTTTTGTAGAAGGTTTTCTCTGTGTCTCCGATCCACACCACGGAGGGCTGGAGCGTGCGGGCCACCTGCGAGGAGAAACGGTTGGTTGTAAACGCGTTTCCTCTGGGGTGCACTCTTGACCGCCTGCTCCCACCCTGGGGAACAGCAGGACAGTCTGGACTCCCTCCCCCACCCCGGGAACAGCAGGACGGACTGGGACGGTCCCCCGGGACAGCAGCGCCTTGAGAGGCTGCACTTCCTTCGCTGCAGGACGTGGGCGCTGGTGGTCAGGATGCTCTGGGGGTCCCTACGTCCTGCTGCAAGGACCCCGACCGTCCACCTGCTTTGGCTTGAAATGAACCAATAGCTTTCCGCTGCAAATTAAGGGAACTGGGCCACGAGTTTTAATTACAGCCTATGCCCTACTCCCACGCTGATTCAAGTTTGCTCATTTTGAGAAAAGCCCGTTTCAGCACCAGGGCCCCCGTGATGCTGTCTGTTCGTCTCCGTGGGCCTGCTGCCTTTGTGGCCATGGTTTCATTTGGAAGGTGGCTCTGAGCCCCTCCCAGGGCGAGCGGAGCTTCGTGACTGCGCTAGGACTTACCGTGGGCCCGTGAATAATTGCCACACACTAACAATCTCTTCAAAGCACCCCCATGATAGCGGAGTTCGGGTATTTTTGCAACAATTTGTGCTTTGTGCAAAACTGTGCCAGATAAAAGCCGTCTCCATCACAGTGAATGCAGTGTTATGTACTCCTATTTTTATATATCTTTAAACATCATTAAGGCAGCAGGTGTGATTTTTAAACCAAGACAGACATTTAATAAATGACGGAAAAGTCACTGGGAACACTGGCTGGGTCTGTTTTCCCCCGGCACTATGTACCAGGGGAAGCAGATTATGCAGCTTCAAAGACAAAAGTGGATTCCGCTTGATCCCAGTGCCGGTCTGGCCCTGGGCTGGGACTTGTGTCCAGTCCCACACACGCCGGGACGTTCAGAGAGGAAATGGTGCCAGCCAACCACCCTCTGGTCGGCGTTATGTTTTAGACCCTGAGCCACAGAGCTTAGGAATCTGGTACCCCAAGTTTCAATCTCAGTACCCAAGGCAGCTTGATGGGAAGCATATAAAATAGCCAGTGAGCCAGGCTCGGGCCACACGTGTCGCACACTGCCTCTGTCACACACAAGGTCACGGCCAGCACCGACCAGCACTTCCTCTACTCGGAGGATGGGACCTGTGATAACTCACTCACATTCATTACAACTCTATGGAGCAGGTAACATCATCACCATCCCTGTTTGCAGATGGGGAAAACTGAGGCTCAAAAATGCTCCATGACCCGTCCACGGTCATGCAGTTAGACGGCGGCAGAAGCAGGATGCCAGGCCATCCTCAGTTCCCGTCACTCCCTCGAGCCAGACCCTCTGGCGCCCTCCCTGGCTTCACTGGACACATGGAACCATCACCAAGTCTGTCTGCCCTCCTCCTAATCTCTTTCAACACCATCACATCATCCATCCCCTCAGCTCCTGACGTGAACCCCCAATTTCTCTCCAGTTAACCTGCCCACTGCAGTCAGTGGGACCCACTCCAGTGCCCTGGGGGCAGGCCCCAAGGAACCACTGTTCTACTCAAAGCTATTTGGAGTTGAAGTAAAAAGCTTCTCTACTTCCAGCCCCCAAAGAAAATAAGAAAATGAGATAGTGGATATAAAAGGTTTTCAGCTTCCCAGGATATTTTGTAATAACAAAGGCACAATTTTTATTCTTTGCAATCCCTCCTAAAAAAATCTTAAGCTTTAGAACGGAAACCAATGGCAAAACAATTTTTGCACAGACAGTTGTCTCCCGTCTCAGGCTAACTCGTGTGCTCATGGAGGCTGCAGTCCGGCAAACGACAGCTTTTCCCCGGCTCTTTCTGCGTGCCTATGCTCTCTCAGTCCAGCTGTTCTTAACGGGAACTGCAGATGTGAGTACCAAGTACCCCCATTCTCCTATTCTCTTTCTGCTTTTAATAAGGTAAGCTGAGTAGATGGACTGGAGACACAGGCATCGTTTTAGCTTGGGATAATTTTGAAAGCAGCAGTCTTACTTCCAGCCTCTTATCTAAAGTTGTTTTGAAAACGTGGCCACAATGTTCCACTGAATGTGAACGCTGAGGAACTGTTCCCTTGTTCCGAGCAGTGGGGGAATTCCACACTTCCTGTGTTTCTAACATGCACTTGTGAAGGATTTCCTTCCTCAGGACGGTCACCTGCTCTGGGGCTCCCGGGGCTGTGCGGGGGGCTTGGGTGACCACGTGGTTTGGAAGGGCTCGGGGATTACCAAATGAACAGAAAACATTTCCCAGGCAAGTTCTTGGATGATACTGCAACAGTACAAGGAACGGCCATTTGTGAGTTGCCTTGAGACCCGGGACACCGCTGCTGCTCCTTCACCACGTGGCAGGTGTGAAGCCAGGTGCGTTTCACCCCCCACTCCCCTTTTATACATGAGGTCGCCGAGGTGGACAGAGAAGTCAGTAACGCGTGCCCCCCTCCACCAGCATGGGGATGTGTGGAACCCGGAGGCATCCCTGGGTTGGTCTGACACCCCCAGGCCCATGCCATCACCCGGGCAGCAAGCTGCCACGTTGCCATGGAGACAAGATGCTTATTCCACAGCGTCTCCTAACCCCTGGCCCGTGTCCTTTCCTATCACCTTTCATTCTAATAGGATGAAAGGCTTTAAAAACCATCACTGTCTGTCTTGTCCTCCAGAGCATGAATCTCTATCTCTCTGACCTTCCTTGGTGGCTAGCCTGTTCAGGGGATGCCCAGGGACCTTGTTCAGTCCTGGGCAGAGAAGGAGGGCGCAGAAACTCTGGCCCTGCCAGGCCAAACGCCTCTCCCACCAGGAAGAATGGAAAGACCTGAGGCTCTTTTCCTTGGGGAAAAGAAGACTCCAGGAGCACGTGAACTGTTTTCAAATAGTTGAATGGCTGTCATGGGGCGGAAAGCGGTTTCTATCATTTTGGGTCTAGAACGTAGAATGAGGGCTTCCCTGGTAGCTCAGATGGTAAAGAATCTACCTGCAACGTGGGAGACCTGGGTTGGACCCCTGGGTCGGGAAGATCCCCTAGAGAAGGAAAGGACAACCCACTCCAAATATTCTTGCCTGGAGAATCCCATGGTCAGGAGAACTCGGCAGGCTACAATCCATGGGGTCACAAAGAGTCGGACATGACTGAGTGACTGAACAACACTGTAGAATGAAATCCATTCTCTCATCTTCCGTTTATGAAGCATCGACAGAGGAGCTCTGATGTGCCGGGCACTGTGCTGGGTGCTGGGGTCCCTGACTTGAAGGAGTGCACTGGTGGGAGGGGACGGTGAGGTGGGGCTGGCAGGGCGGCTCAAGGAAAGTGGGTGTCAGCATGGACCACCTCCGACAGAAAGAGAGGGAAGGGGATGAGGGCGGCAAGCAGATGTGGGCACGGCCAATGAGGACTAAAGCAGACGCGATCTGCAAGGGTCTCTAGAAGGCCCAGAGCCTGGAGGAGGGCTTGCGTCTGCCACACTAGGGGCAGGAGCCAGGGTGCAGGGCGGGGCTGTGCCCACGTCGGGTGCTCAGGTCATTCTGGAAGGTGTCAGAAAGGCCTTGGCCTTGCCAAGGAGCTTGCTCTTATCCTGGAAGCTCTTTGGGGTCTATAAGGGACTCGAGTCATGAGCTTCGATCCTGGTGTGTTACTGACAAATCCCTCTGGTGGAGCAACAAGCATGACCAGCTGGCGGCTGTCTCCCAGGAAAGGGGTGGGGGTTTCCCCCAGAGGTTGTGCTGGGAAGTGAGGCTGGAGGCAGGGAGAAGGTTAGGAGGCTTTTGGAGGAGAAGAGGTGAGGGACTTGAGCAAAGGAGTGGTGGGAGGGCAGGAAATGGGTATGAAGAGCGTTTAGGATCTGCCAGACCTGATGGACAGCAAGGAGATCAAACCAGCCCATCCTGAAGGAAATCAATCCTGAATTGCAAGGACTGATGCTGAAGCCGAAGCTGCAATACTTTGGCCACCCGATGCGAAGAGCCAACTTACTGGAAAAGACCCTGATGCTGGGAAAGACTGAGGGCAAGAGGAGAAGGGGGCGACAGAGGACGAGATGGTTGGATGGCATCACTGACTTGATGGACTTGAGTTTGTGCAAACTCCAGGAAATAGTGAAGGACAGGGAGGCCTGGTGTGAAACGGTCCATGGGGTTGAAAAGAGCTGGACACGACTGAGCGTCTGAACAACAGCAGTGAGACCTGGTGATGGTTGGGTGAGGGGGGAGGAAGCGGGGAGTTTCCAGTGCTGGGAAGCCTGGAGGCCAGGAGGAAGAGGGCCCAGGAACCAAACAGGGCGCCAGATGAGGGATGAAAGATGAGGTCCGCTTAGGCCACGGGAGCCGGAGGGCAGCTGGACCTCCAGGCAGGAAGACTGGCGGGTCTGGGGGGCAGCGGGCAGGAGGGAGGTGGGGCTGCAAAGGGCTCTGAGGCTGCAGTGGGGCTGTGGGAATGGGTGGGGGACATGGGGACAGGCGGGGAGGCCAGCCCAGGGCTGTGGAGTGGGGTCTGCAGGAGGGAGACGCTGATGGAGGAGAGAAGGAAGGGGACCCTGGGGAGGTCAAAGGGGCACAGAAGAGGGAGCGAGCGGTCTCAGAGCCCAGGGAAGGGCAGCAGGGAGCTGGCGATGGCAGGCAGTGCTGGCCTGAGGGTCTGGCAACCACGAGGTCACAGGTGGTGCGGAGGGGACGGAAGCCACATGACAGGCAGCTGAGGAATGCATGGACAGAGACAGGAAACGCGGGCAGGGCAGAGCTTGCAGACGGCATTGGGTGGGGAGGTAAAGCCCAGGAGAGGGTGACCTTGACGGGGAGACCCCCTTTCTGCTGTACAGCCACTGGGAGTGGGGAGGACCACTGTGGGTGCAGGCAGGGTGCCCGCCAGTCAGGGCATGTCTCCAGTGCCATCACCTTGAACACACGCGCCCTGCAAATTCAGTCCTTTCTTGCCACACAAAAGGAGTACTGGTAAAAATTTCAGAATATACATTCTAAAGGAGATCAGTCCTGGGTATTCTTTGGAAGGAATGATGCTAAAGCTGAAACTCCAGTACTTCGGCGACCTCATGAGAAGAGGTGACTCATTGGAAAAGACCCTGATGCTGGGAGGGATTGGGGGCAGGAGGAGAAGGGGACAACAGAGGATGAGATGGCTGGATGGCATCACCGACTCGATGGACATGAGTTTGAGTGAGCTCTGGGAGTTGGTGATGGACAGGGAGGCCTGGCGTGCTGCAGTTCATGGGGTCGCAAAGAGTCGGACACGACTGAGCCACTGAACTGCACTGCACTGCACTGAGACATTCCGACAGGCCTCCTCTGCCCCCTTTGCTGAGAACCACTCTCCAGTCCTCTCCTATCTTCACAGACCTTTCACGACATCAGTACTTGCAAACACGAGATGGCTCTTCACACACTGCTTTATATTCCTGTTCATGCTGTATGCAGTTTATTTCACCAACAGCCTTTTAATAAGAAGCTCCATCACTTAAGGATCTAGTCCCTGTTTTTTGAACATCTGGATGGTTTTCTGCCTTCTCACTAAACCAAACAGGGCTTAAGATGGGCCTTTTGGGTCCATGAAGCCGCTAGGTCGAAGGATCTGCCTGCCGGCTCGTCACACTTGCACCCATGTGGTCACCTGCCCTTCTGGAGGCCCTCTCCTCCAGCCACAAATTTTTTTCACACTCTTCTCAACAAAGTATTAACAATAAAAAAACTCTCTGCCAATTTGTTAATGAAAGATGGTATCCTTTGCTCTTTTAATTTTCATTTAGTAATGGAAAGGTGCCATGTAAATTATCCACAGATAGTTGGAGGTCATGGGCAATTAAATGTAATTAATCCATAATGGAACTTTTCCAAAGTTACCGGGATAGTTTATTTCCATTGCCAGTAGAGGGCTCTGCACTCCTATCGAATTATCAATTCCGGACTAAAGATACATTTCACCCAACATGCGCTTTTTCAAGTTCTAGAAAGGTCTAGCCAACAGTCACTCCCCCATCCATGTGAATTTTATAGATTTTATCTTCGGCATTCTCCAAAGAAATGCTGTCAAACATCCGCCATCAGGATGAGATTCTCTTGGGTTGGCATATAATGGCTTAATGATGAAAACCAGTTTGTGTTTGGCATGCCTGAATTACTAATTAGATCTGCCCAAATGACCCTTGGAAGCTGTGGAAGTTCTTTCTGAAAGGGTGCTCTTCTGCTTGCCACAGAGAACCCCAAGAAAACCCAGGTCCGCTTTTCAGGGGTTGTATCTTTACCAAACCGAAAAGGACAGTCCATCCGGCTAGCCAACCATCGGCCTTCCATCCATCCACCCAAGCCACACAGATCTGGTGAGCATCTGCAGTGGGAAGCATGGAGGGCTGGGAAGCACAGTCCCTGCCTGCAGAGGGAGTGGCCTCCTGTGTCTGAACGGGGGCTGTGGGCAGCCGGCAGCGGCCAAGCTGGGGAAGATCTGGGGCAGGGGGAGACTGGGGCGGGGAAGGCTCACTTTCCCGAACTATCGTCACTCGGATTCTGCTTCCATATTTAATATGTGAGGACGGGTTGTTCTCTATTTCCATTATTTAAAGATGATAATTTGTAAAATTTCTATTTCCTTGTATTATCTTTCATGTAATTGTAGAGGTCACTGGGTTGGCCAAAGAGTTTGTTCTGGTTTTCTCCTTGTGTCGGATGAAAAACCTCAGTGAACCTTTTGGCCAACTCCAACTCCTTACTGGGTGTGAGCTGGGATAAACCGTGAATGTCCATCACAGGAAGAGCAGAGGTGGATTAAACAGTCCAGAGCTGGGTGGGGCTGCCCCTTGACGGGAAGGAAGGTAAACGGAAGCAAAGGAGAGGACCAGGAGGGAGCTGGGGATGAAGGCACAGCGGATGGGCTGTGACACGTGGCATGGGGAAGCGGGTCAGTGCTGGTGGCAGGAGCCCACCAACACCACTGCTCGATTTGGAGGAGGCTGCTGTCTGGAGGGTGCCAGGCTTACAAGACCATCCAGACTGTCTCCCGGAACCCCTTCCTCCTGGTTCACTCCCAGCTACACCAGAAATAACGGGTTCACACCCATCCGCCCAACCTTGTGCCAACTCTGAGACGTGCGGGAGTTAACACCTGGGCACAAGGCCATGCTCACCTTCCCCAGGCACCGTTTAGCTGCATTTAGGGTAACCCCTTCTCGAAGGGTTTTCAAATTGGCTAAAAATCCTTTAGTCCCTGTGACATTGTCCCTGCTCACCCCCACTGCCCACCACAGAGTGAGAGCAGATGCGGACCACACTTTGCAGCCCTCAGCTGACCCTCGTGGTGCCCGCGGGCATCCTCATGGCAGGAGGCACCCTGGGGCATCTGCAGTTGGGACCCGCCCTCCCCTCCAAGCTGCCCATCCTCCCTGAGGGTGTGGGACGCTCTCACTGCCACTGTGAACTAAAACTGCTCTAAGATAGAAAGTCTGTGGTAAAAAAAAAAAAAAAAAAAAAGAGAGGTTTTGATGCCTTTCAGTTCAGTTCAGTTCAGTCGCTCAGTCATGTCCGACTCTTTGTGACCTCATGGATCACAGCACGCCAGGCCTCCCTGTCCATCACCAACTCCCGGAGCTTACTCAAACTCACATCCATAGAGTTGGTGATGCCATCCAACTATCTCATCCTCTGTCATCCCCTTCTCCCTCCTTCAATCTTTCCCAGCATCAGGGTCTTTTCCAATGAGTCAGCTCTTCACATCAGGTGGCCAAAGTATTGGAGTTTCAGCTTCAGCATCAGTCCTTCCACTGAATATTCAGGACTGATTTCCTTGGGGATGGACTGGCTGGATCTCCTTGATGCCTTTGCTCAACCTGAAGCCCTCTCTGTGGCCCCGCAGGAGGGCCCCGCTTCCTGACAGCAGCTGCTCAGGGCTCACAGGCACTCGGCCCCCTCCTCCCACCCCGGTGCCTCTATTTCCATACCTGATGCTCCATCAGAGCAGCTATCTCCTGTTTTTCTCTTTTCCTCTCCTCTCCTCCCTCACTGAATCCCCGCCACCCCCATTTGAGCAGCTCTGTTTCGGGGTGGGGGGTCAGGTGTAGGTCTTTGCTCTGTCCTTACTGAATTTCACCTTGTAAAGACAGGGCTAACATACTTGTTCTGTTTATTATACATCTGTTTTATTTTAAAAAATCATCCACAAATATCCACGATGTCTTTGGGTTATTAACCAGGAGTAGAGGTCTCTGTGAGCTACAGAGACGTAACTGGTGGGGCTCCCCTTCCCCTGCCTGCTGGGCCAGCTGTTTACACCAGCACATCTGGGTGAGATCCCTTGGCCGGCTGCCATGGGCTGTTGGCTGGGAGCCCAGCAAGGAGCCCAGGTGGGAGGAGCTCAGGCTCAAGCAGCATCTCAGCTCCCTTGGGTCCAGATTCACAGGCCAGTGCAGGCCGGGTGGCCTTGACCCTGGCCGGCTGTCCACCTTAGACCTGCTCTCTGAAGCCTCCCTCCGAGTCCAGCCCTCAGGGGTGAGGTCTCCAACAGAGGAGGAAGGGGAGGAAGCAAGGGCTCCAAGGAAGGGGCCTGTCTCTCCCAGACCTCAGGAGAGAGATGCTCTGCTCTGGCCTGTCCTCCGGGGTGCCCTGGCCTCTCCTTGGCTTTCTCCCAGGCGGTCTGGAGGGTCAGGCAAGGGGGAATCCAGAAGGCGTGGGGACAGCGGGACCTGCCAACAGGATGCTAAAGTCTCTAGTTTCTTCACCTTCTCATGCTGAAATGTCCCCAGCTGATACTCTAGCCCAAGAATAGCCTTTGCGGTGGTTTGAGGGCACAGATCTCACAGGGCCGGGGACTACCCAGGCTTCACTCCCCCAGAGCCCAGCTGGGGACCAGGTGATGGCTTCTGAGTCACACCTAGGCTTAAATCCAGATGCCAGCCCCTTAGTTCTCTTATACGTGCCTGATAAGTCGCTTCAGTCTTGTCTGACTCTTTGAGACCTCATGGGCTGTAGCCCACCAGGCTTCTCTGTCCATGAGGATTCTCCAGGCAAGAATACTGGAGTGGGTTGCCATGCCCTTCTCCAGGGGATCTTCCCGACCCAGGGACTGAACCTGCATCTCCTATGTCTCCTGCATTGGCAGGCAGGTTCTTGACCACTAGCACCATCTTAGCGCCAACTAAGAGAAGCCTTAGTTTTCTTGTACTTTTGGTCAAATTAAGCATTCTGAGCCTCAGTTTTCTGGTCTGTAAAATGGGCACATTAATTCTTGCCTCACCAGGAGTTGGGGCAATCAAAAGGGAAAGTGAATAGAAAACTCCTTGGCATGCGCTGGACTCCTGGCCAGACAACTCGAGTCCTCCTCACGCCTTCATCCTCTGATCAACCATCACAAAACACCAGAGGAAGCTGGCACCCCGCCTTGATAGCGTTTGTCCAAAAAATATCTATTAAATATGAATCACTTATCCCCTTGGGCTGCAGCTACTGAAGCCCGTGCTCTGGAGCCGATGCTTCACAAAAAGAAAAGCCGCTTTAATGAGAAGCCAGGGTACTGCACCTAGAGAATAGCCCCCACTTGCTGCAACTGGAGAAAGCCTGTACTCAGCAATGAAGACCCCGTGCAGCCAAAAATAATAAACAAAAAAAATCATTTATCCCACAGTTCTTAACTGTTAGATGCATTTCTAGTATGTTCTAACTAAACAGATGTATTGGAAAAGGAAATGGCAACCCACGCCAGTATTCTTGCCTGGAGAATCCCATGGACAGAGGAGCCTAGCAGGCTGTGGTGCAGGGGGTTGCAAGAGTCGGACACGACTTAGCGACTAAACCACCACCACCACACAGATGCATATTCCTTCCCCCGTCTAGCCTTACTGGAAGAGAGAATTTTGAGTGACAACTGGTTACCTGTACGGTACACACATTTGTGGAAGGAACGCACTGGATTTATTGTGTGTAGACTAAAGGAACCCTCCCATAATAATGAGAGCAGAATAGAATGTTTTGTCAAATTATTTTCTATTTCTTTTTGTAGAAAATTTGAATTTGTGCTTGGAAAACAAACCAGAGACTCATCTCACCAGCACATGTTTCCACATGCACAGGGTTTTGTGGGAGAGGTAAACGCCTCCAGGCAGAAGCGGAGTTTTCTAAGAGTTGCGTTCTTAGCGCTGCAGAGAGGAGCTCAGCCATAGGAATTCTTTACGAGAAGACGTTATGAGTAACCAGGCCCTTCTGTTATTTCACCTACTCGAGCAAATGCCTCAGATCTGAATTTTGCTGCCCGCAGGCCCATGTAACAGGCCCACGTGTGGGGCTCTCCGCATTTCTCCGATTAATTAAAAGCAAGTACCTCTCTGCAATGCAGATAGCCACTCTGCAGTCCTCCCAGCGCACTGTGGCTCAGCGCACGTGAGTTTTAATTGAATGACTCCCACTCCCGAGACCTCTGGGCCCTCCATTAATCACTTACATACACAGTAAAGGTGAAGCGTAATGAGGTGTGTGTCAGGCCCTTCGACGCAGAGTACACAGGCTGCATCCACATCTTGATGACCTGACGTCCAGCATTTTGTGCTCCAAGGAATGCCCATTTGCAATGATTCAAATTAATGCCAAGACAGCTTGTCTGATATCAAGACAAACTTCTCAGCAGCAGGAGCAAATAACACAACCATGCCCTTGGCTTTGTCCTAGAGCCTGAAGGACAGAGCCCTTTGGTGGGTGGAGAAGAGAGGCTTAATTCAGAAGCTGAATAACGCGGGTGTTGGGCCTGGAGCCTCAGCACCCAGACTGGTCAGGCTCATGACATGGCACTGCAGCCCTGGAAAACTACTTAGATGCCGTGTGCCTCAGTTTCTTAAACAAGCAAAATGGGTATAGCGATACTGCCCACCTCCTAAGGTTACTGTGAGGAGTGACTGAGTTAACACAGAGAGCGGTAAGGTCTGTGATGCCCAGATGCTCATGAAATGCCTATGTTTTTACACTATGTGCTTCTGTTGGTTACTTGACAATGTCAACAAAATCCGGCATTTAGAATGAGTTCCCTGGGGCATTCTTCTGGGCAAGAGGATGAGTTTTACCTTTCCTCTGAAGAACTCGGTGCTTTGAGCTTGGTGGTTAAGTACACAGAGGCCACAAGCGAAGCTGCTGGGCTTCAGATTCCAGCTCACCTCCAAGTTCTTGGTTAACCTTGCAAGCATGCATGCATGGGGGAAGATTCCAAGAAGCTCAGTGGAAAGCCACAGCTGGGAGAGTAAAGCAACTGAGCACATACCTTCGCTTCTGCCAAGTTAAAGGAACTTGGTAAACAGCTCAAGATTCCCACTGAAACCTCAAAGTAAAGACAAGCTTTCAGGACTAAGAGCAAAATCAAAATAGACCCTCACTAATGAAATGGAAAACAAAACTTCTGCAAGTTCAAGCTGAACAGCCAGTAATTTAACTGCCTGTTAGAACTAAGCCTAGCAGGCTTCAGGATGTCAACAACATATTATCCACAATGTCTAATCTACAATAAAAACTTATTAATCATATGATGAAACAGGCCTCCCTCATGGCTCAATGGGTAAAGAAGTCACCTGCAGTGCAAGAGACACAGGAGATGTGGGTTTGATCCCTGGGTCGGGAAGATTCCCTGGAGGAAATGGCAACCCACTCCAGTATTCTTGCCTGAAAAATCCCACGGACAGAAAAGCCTGGTGGGCTACAATCTATGGGGTTGCAAAGAGCCAGACAAGGTCGCAAAGAGCATGACCATGATACAACAGAGTGATACAATATGAGGAAAAAGAAACATGTGACCCACAGTTGAGAAAAAAAGCAGTCAAACAGAAGCAAACCCCAGGATGTCCTGACTCGCTCAGTGTGGGGTCCACGTGGCTGGGAGGAGAAATCCCACTGCCATCACTTTCTCCTTTTTGTCTGTTAGGAGAAGACGGAAAAGGAACTGCTCCTGTCTGAGCAGCTGCTCAAGTGTAACCATCTCCCTTAAAAGCAGAAGCGGAGCTAACACCTAGCTCCGTGTACATACTTATTACGGGTATGTCTTGAAGGAGTCAAAGCTGCTTACCTGGCATTCTAACAACCAAACATGAACTGAACGGCCTAAGGACAACCTTGAAGTACTCAACCAAATGAAAATGAAATCCTGTCCAGTTTTAATATTGGATATAAATATGTGGGGGCTTCCCTGGTGGTCCAGTGGCTAAGACACTGCATTCCCAATGCAGGGGGCCTGGATTCAGCCCCTGGTGGGGGAACTAGATCCCACACGCCGTAACTGAGAGTTCAAATGCCACACTAAAGATCCACGTGCTGCTACTAAGACCTGAATAGCCACATAAAATACGTAAATAAAAATGAATATTAAATGAACATACAAATATTCAGTGTCAGAATCCTCTAAGACTTGGCCATCCTTCTGTGTGTATATATATGTATATTTTGCCTCTATCTATCTATTAATATATATCTATATATCCTAGCTTCCCAGGTGGCTCAATGGTAAAGAACTTGCCTGTTCAGTGCAAGACAGAAGTGAATTCTATCCCTGGGTCAGGAAGATTCCATGGAGAGGGAAATGGCAACCCACTCCCGTATTCTTGCCTGGGAAAACCTGTGGACAGAGGAGCCTGGTGGGCTACAGTCCATGGGCTCGCAGAAGAGTTGGACACAATTTAGCTACTGAACAAGAACAACAGTCTATCCATCCAAATTATGTCACGGAATCACAGCTTTTAGAGCTGCCAGTATCGTTTGATTTGACTCCTTTATTTTGGTGATGATGAAACAGAGCCCTGGGGAGGTGAAGAGTTTGTCTAAGATCCCAAGGCAGGGTTGCGTAGCATCTTTCAGGACCCTGCTACCTGACCCTGGGCTGTTGTTAAGTCACTAAGTCCTGTCTGACTCTTTCCACCCCATGGACTGCAGCACACCAGGCTTCCCTGTCCTTCATTATCTCCTGGAGTGTGCTGAGATTCATGTCCATTGAATCTGTGATGCTATGTAACTGAATATCTACACCACTCTGGTCACCTTAGATTGCTGTGGGTTCCTCCTTATATTGGAAATGAGGAGCTGATTGCAATTCACAAGCCATGTGAGAAAGAACACCCCCAAATGCAAATATCTGATGCCATTATTGGAGGAAGGTGGGCTGAAGAAAGATTTAATTTTTAAGGAGACGTGAGCACTGCAGGAGGGAAGATGGAGCGTTTCCATGACAGAGGAGGCTGATCTGAA
Organism: Capra hircus; assembly: GCF_001704415.2. Taxonomy (NCBI): domain Eukaryota; kingdom Metazoa; phylum Chordata; class Mammalia; order Artiodactyla; family Bovidae; genus Capra; species Capra hircus. The sequence goes on along the minus strand of NC_030810.1, from coordinate 4,935,188 downwards.
CGGCACAGGAGGGCGCTTACCAAGAGAGAAGCTGTGTCTGGCTGCTGGACGCTCAGCAAGATGCAATAATAAAGCAATTTACCGGAGGATGCAAAGAGGATGTTTAAGAGGGACGTGCATGTCAGTGAAGGAAAGGGTCTGTGCTAGGTGACTTTAGGAAATTGTTATCATTCGGTCGCTAAGTCACGTCCAGCTCTTTGCAACCCCATGAACTGGAGCCTGCCAGGCTTTCCAGTCCTCCACCATCTCCCAGAGATGGTGGACAAACTCATGTTCATTGAGGTGGTGACGCCATCTAACCATCTCACCTTGCAGCACTTGAAAATGTGATGTGAGAGGAGGAGGAGAACCGGAGACTGGGAAACGTGACGAATACCTTGAAGACCACGTGCAGCATCATCTGGAGGCCACTCTTGCCGGGGTATTTCCCGGTGATGTTGGCAGCAGACAGGTTGAAGAGGTTGGCTCCTGTTTCGGTACAGATGGCATGGACCAGCATCTTCTTCCCCACCCCAGATGGTCCGGCCAACAGCAGGGACTTCACCAAAGGGGCTTTCTCGTGCACGGCTGCAGAGCCTAAAAAAAGGCAGAAGTAGAGGCTCTAACACCCTGCCAAAAAACAAGTGGTTCTTAGGTCAGGATCCTGCAAGGCCGTGACTGCACGGCGTGACCCCAGTCTCGACAACAGTGATGGATGTGTTGAAAGCATTCTCACCAGGGGCGCGTCTCCTGTCTCAGCTGGCTCAGTGACACCTTTGATTTGTACGTCAAGGTGGAACTGTCGGGTCTCCCTGGGTGTCCAATACATCACTTCTCTCTCACCCTCACCCCAGCATTCTCCCTAAACTTGTAATTTTAAAGAGCATTCCTGTGATAACTCAGCTCTGGCATTCTGTGGGGAGGGGGCAGGGGAGTCTCTGTCAGCAACAGCACTGCGCCCTTTGAAGGCTTGGGAGGATGAATGTGATGTGGACAGGAGGATACAGGGGGAAAGAGGGAAAAATGGAGGTCCAGATGGCGGTAGCCTGGGCTTTGAAAACTTTTTATTTTACATTGTGGTACAGTTGATTAACAACGTTGGGTTGGCTCCAGGTTCCGTTACACACATGCGTGACCAGCTATTAATTCTCAGGTTCTCTTCTCCTGTAGGTGAGGACAGAATCCTGAGCAGGGCTCCCTGAGTTGTGCAGTGAGTCTGTGTTGGTTTCTCCTGCCCTGGGGTCTGGCCTGTCGCTGGGGCAGAGTGAACACGACCCTTGATAATGAAACGACGTGACTCATCGGGTCACTCGGAGGCCTCTGGCTTTTGCTCTCCACCACGCCGTCCATCTCCTTTGAGTCCAGACTGGGACTCGGGTTTGATCTCTCCCATCATTCTGAACATGATCAGAGCACACGTTGGCACTGACTAGTTAGTGGGTGGAATGAAATCCTGTAGAGCACTGCGGTCAGAACCTCCGCTGTCACACTCGTCTGCTTTGGGCCCACTGCTGGGCTCTTCTGGGTCATCTGGAAATATATCAATATTCTAAGAACGACTGTGCTTCTCTTTGTGTGTGATCGACAAGACACGGAATCGATCTGAGTCATCAGAAAGAAGGCTCCAATTCAGTTCAGTTCAGTTCAGTCGCTCAATCGTGTCCGACTCTTTGCGACCCCATGAATCGCAGCACGCCAGGCCTCCCTGTCCATCACCAACTCCCAGAGTTCACTCAAACTCATGTCCATCGAGTCAGTGATGCCATCTAGCCATCTCATCCTCGGTCGTCCCCTTCTCCTCCTGCCCCCAATCCCTCCCAGCATCAGAGTCTTTTCCAATGAGTCAACTCTTCGCATGAGGTGGCCAAAGTACTGGAGTTTCAGCTTTAGCATCAGTGCTTCCAAAGGACACCCAGGGCTGATCTCCTTCAGAATGGACTGGTTGGATCTTCTTGGAGTCCAAGAGACTCTCAAGAGTCTTCTCCAACATCGTAGTTCAAAAGCATCAATTCTTTGGCACTCAGCTTTCTTTACAGTCCAACTCTCACATCCATACATGACCACTGGAAAAACCATCGCCTTGACTAAACAGACCCAACATTACTTTGTTGGCAAAGTAATGTCTCTGCTTTTGAATATGCTATCTACGTTGGTCATAACTTTTCTTCCAAGGAGTAAGTGTCTTTTCATTTCACGGCTGTAGTCACCATCTGCAGTGATTTTGGAGCCCCCCAAAATAAAGTCTGACACTGTTTCCACTGTTTCCCCATCTATATGGTTACACAAAAGCCTGGAAAGTAGTTTCGAGCACGTTCTCTCTAAAGTGAAATTACCCAGGCACGCTTCATCCGCGGCTGGCGAGGGCGACGATACCATGTTACGGTGAAACAGACCCAGTTCCACGATGGCAGAGAGAGGCCGTCCAGACAAAGGATCTCTCACCCTGGCAGTGGCGCCCTGAACAGTCAGGCCGACACACACACTCCCTTTTGTGACCGGATGCTATTATGGAAGTATGGTTATTTAGACGGAGCCCTCGCAATCTGCCACAGGAGCGAGTTTCTCTGTCTGACTTGCTGGTAGGTTGCAAACCCGCCAACAGGTCACGGTAACAAAGGCCCTGCTGGGTCTGTGGCTTGGGTCAGGCAGACCCCTGCAAGGACCCCAGGTTTCTCAGTGACAAAAGGAGGGTCCGGGCAGGATGCGTCCTGGGCACACTTCTTCCTGGGACCCTCAAGGCAGCCTGGAGACGAGGGCCCTCACCTGCTGATGGTGCAGCCCGACCACAGCCTCCCTGGGGAGGCATTCCCTGCAAAGCGCGTCGCCGCTTGGTGCTCTTGGTTCTCTGCTGCCTTCCATCACGCTGTGATGGGGGTTTAGGGCACATCTGTTTATTTACGTGGATCCTGTCAGCGTTATATATTGATTTTATTGACCCCAAATTATGCAGATCCCCAAGGATTATGTATTTGTTTATGTTATACATGCATCTTATTTATGTTGACCCCTGGGCTACCCTTATGGCTCAGCTGGTAAAGCGTCTGCCTGCAATGCGGGAGACCTGGGTTCAATCCCTGGGTCAGGAAGATCCCCTGGAGAAGCGAAAGGCTCCCCACTCCAGTATTCTGGCCTGGAGAATTCCATGAACTGTATCGTCCATGGGGTCGCAAAGAGTCGGACACGACTGAGCGACTTTCACTTTCTTTGGAGAAGGAAATGGCAATCCAGTCCAGGACTCTTGCCTGGAAAACCCCACGCACAGAGAGGCCTGGTAGGTTACAGTCCATGGGGTCGCGAAGACTCGGACACGACAGAGCGACTTGCACTGCACCATGTTGACCCCTGATTCCGCGTACTACTGACGTGACGTTGAGAGAAGAATGCGCTGTTTCTTGCCAATAGGCTTAGGTTCTTCTTAAAGTTATTCACTGATTTATTTTTGGCTTCACCGCTGTGCGAGTGGCTTTCTCAAGTGGCGGTGAGCTGGGCCTCCTCTCTCGTGGTGGTGTGAGGGCTTCCTGTGGCGGCGGCTTCTCCTGCTGCGGGGCACAGGTCCCAGGGCCTGCAGGCTTTTGCTGCACGTGAGCTCAGGAGTTGTGGCTCCAAGGCTTGGGAGCTCAGGCTCGATAGCCATGGTGCACGGGCCTAGTGCCTCCTATCTTCCCGGATCAGGGATGGAACCTGCGTCCCCCGTGTTGGCAGGCAGATTCTCCCTGGATCAGCAGGCAAGTCCTGAACTTTAAGTTCGCATTTAAGTCAAAGTGGAGGGACTTCCCTGGCGGTCTAGGGGCTGTCTCCTCGTTTCCACTGCAGGGGGCCGGGGTTTCATCCTTGGTGGGGGAACGAAGATCCCACATGCCATGTGATGCAGCAAAAAAAAAAAAAAGTGGAATAAGACAAGAAGTGTCCAAACTATTCCCATCTCACTTTAAAGCAAATTAAACGAACAAAACGTGATTTATAGTTCAGGACGGTCATCAGAGTATGGCCTGGCTGGGGTTCCTGCCCCTGCCCCAGTGACTCAGGTCACACACAGACCAAAGTCATGAGAACACACACAAAAGCGAAGGAGAGCAGCAGTCACTTCTTATGGTAAGCCCAGACTTTCCTGCAGACTCTGGTCTGTTTGAACAACTGTGACTGAACCTCAGTGGAAGCTGGTGGAGTCTTGATTTTTTCCATCTATGAAATATAGCTCCACTGAAGGGCTGGCTCTACTAAGGACCTGGTAACAGAGCCTGTGCATAAAAGGCAAGCTTAACCTCAGGCTGAGCTTACTTTGAATGGCAGGGGCTTGCTTTGTCTATCATTTCTCCAGAGTCTGGCCATCAGGGATTTCAGCCCAGAAGGTTAAGCGGCCAGGACGTGAAAGCAACTTAAATATCCACCGGCAGAGGACCGGGTAAAGAAGATGTGGAAGACACACAATGGAATACTACTCAGCCATAAAAGGAGTGCAGCTAGGCCACGTGCAGAGACGTGGATGGACCCGAGAGCGTTACACAGGGTGAAGTAAGTCAGAAGGGGAAAAACAAATATTGTATATTAACTCATAGCTTCCCTGGTGGCTCAGACGGTAAAGTGTCTATCTGCAATGCAGGAGAGCGGGTTTGATCCCTGAGGTGGGAAGATTCCCTGGAGAAGGGAATGGTAAACCACTTCAGTACTCTTGCTTGGAGAATCCCATGGATGGAGGAGCCTGGTAGGCTACAGTCCATGGGGTTGCAAAGAGTCAGACACGACTGAGCGACTTCACTTTCACTTTTAACTCATGTATGTGGAATCTAGAAAAATGGTATAGATGATCTTATTTGCAAAGCAGAAATAGAGACACAGATGTGGAGAGCATATGTACGGATATTAAGGGGGAAAGAGGGGGGAGACTGGGACTCATATATACACTGTTGGTGCCATGTGTGAAACAGATAACTCATGACAACATTCTGTATAGCCTATGGTACAGGGAACTCTGCTTAAGGGACTGTGGTGACCTGCATGGGAAGGAATCCTCAAGGGGAGGGGATGTATGTATATGTACGGCCGATTCACTCTGCTGTGCAGTAGAAACGCAACACTGAAAAGCCACTGAACTCCAGTAACAAGAAAGGAATGCTAAGAAGACACTCTAATGTGCTGCAGCTGTGCTTCCCAGGCAGTGCCCTCCTGGGTGCCCCAGGATGCCCCAATCCAGCGGAACGACCCTTAATCACAGTCCTCGGTAGGAAGGGTTAAGCTGCAGTGCCTGCTGACGACAACCAGGAAGACACGAGCAGACAGCCCCACTTCTATCACAGGCACAGCGGGGCAGGAGGAGCCTTACCTAGAGGCAGGATCCCGTACAGGGTGATGAGCTGTCGGACATCCAGGAGGGAAGGCATGGGTTCTATGGACACCTGGCGAAGGCTCGTCCCCAGGTAGCTGTACTCACCTGGGAGAAAAGAAACAGAGGCTGAATGAACTGGAAACTATGCCGGTCTGAGCCGCATAGTTTAGTCGTTTGCAGAATTAACAAGTGAAGACTCTTGAGAGTTCCCTGGACTGCAAGGAGATCCAACCAGTCCATCCTAAATGAAATCAACCCTGAATATTCACTGGAAGGACTGATGCTGAAGCTCCAATACTTTGGCCACCTGATGTGAAGAGCCAACTCACTGGAAAAGACCCTGATGCTGGGAAAATTCAAAGGCAAAAGGATACGGGGGCAGCAGAGGATGAGATGGTTGGATGGCATCACTGACTCAGTGGACATGAACTTGAGCAAACTCTGGGAGATAGTGGAGGACAGAGGAGCCTGGCATGCTACAGTCCGTCGGGTCACAAAGAGTTGGACATGACTTAGCAACTGAACAATAATAGAAATGAACAGAGAATACAAATTTAATATTTCTGAGCAAATATAATTGTATTATGGAAGAGTCATCATGAAGAACTTTTTAGATAAAGGCTTGAAAGAAAACTTCCAGCTACAGAAACATTTCTATACTCACTACAATAACTGGGAATTATGGCTTCCCCTGTAGCTCAGTCGGTAAAGAATTTGCCTGCAGTACAGAAGACCCGGGTTCGATCCCTGGGTTGGGAAGATCCCCTGGAGAAGGAAATGGCAACCCACTCCAGTATCCTTGCCTGGAAAATCTCATGGACAGAGGAACCTGGTGGATTGCAGTCCATGGGGTCGCAAAGAGTCGGGCACGACTGAGCGACTAACACACACATGACTAACCTCCTAGCATTTTAAAAAATAACCTTTGAATGTTATGTACGTGAAGAGCAAGTGCTATAATGAAGGACATATACAGTAAATTAAAACACAACAGGTTTGGTTTAATTTCTATTCCAAGAGATTATGTCTAACATTTGCACAAACTTTAAAAATAACTTATTTAAAATGGATGTGAAATTTGTATTGGAGGTGTGTAAATCTGAACCCCAAATGCAATCATTTGAAAGGAAGGATCTGAGTCTAATTTAGGATAAACAGAAATATCTCCTTTTGAGGGTGATATTCATTAACATTTTTATCATTTTTAAAGGATTACCAAAGGAATAATATCGAAATAAATCTTTACAGGTTTAATTAGAAGGCTTCAAAGAGCTTAATTGTAACTAGTCATAAATCTGAAGTGTTATTTTCCAACTAATTTAGATAAGGTCACCAGGAAAATTAGTTTGGCTGTCTCCATTTGTCATGAGGATGGACTTTTACATGCTTACTTGGTTCTCTCTTGATCTGTACCTGAATCTGCAAAAAAAATTTCATAAATGAACACAATTTCTTAATTTTTTTCCTTTTCATAACCCTTGGTATCTTGCAGAGCGCAATGTTATATATGTTCGACAAATAAGTTTATGTGTGTATGAAAACACTAAAAGGACATTAATACATTCATGTGCCTATGAAGTCCTGAAAATATTGAGGGCTTTAAAGCATTTTCAAGTGCTAAGAAAATGAGAGTTAAAAACTAGATAATGATTGCTGTTTTGTTGTGAATGACAGCCTTTCAAAGCCTCCACATGAAAAAAGTCCTTGGCAAGGACAGTGGTCTTGGTGAAGGAGATGAGTGATAATGAAAGCTCGCCTTGCGGCTTCTGAGCTCCACGCTCTGAAATGAGCAGGTAATAAACAGAAGAGTGGTTAATTTCACCTTCACTGGAGCAGGAAGACATCCTGCAGCCACTGTTCAATCCAGCACTTCTTGCTGTAAACATGGCATTCGGGGGGATGTGAAAGTGACCCCCTTTTCCAGCTTAAGTAAATCAAAGCTAATACACAGGTGTGCCCTGTTTTGTAGACCCCCAGCAGATTTTATTTAGACAAATGAAGTTGAATAGGTGGGTGCTGGTTCCAACACAGGGTAGGACCCTTCACCAGGTGATGAGACTCATTCTGAAAGCGTGTTACTATGTTTTGCTATTTCCCAGGACGGAAGCTGTAATCAACTTTTCCCATGGACTCATTCAGTACTTAGCAACTTCAGGATTCCTTGCAGACACGAGGTCTTCCATGAGGGAGGGAAGACGGAAATAGTGGATGAAAAGGCACTGGAGGTAGAAAGCACGAAAAAGGGCAAGGAAGCCGAGGACAACAGCAGGGAGAGAAACAGGAACAGGTCCTCTTAAGATCCGCACGTGGAAGCCCCGACTCCCAGTATCTCAGAGTGTGACCTCGTTTGGAAATAGGGTCATTGCAGAGGAAACAAACAAAGCTGAGCTTCTTAGGGTGGTGGTTGTTTACTTCCTAAGTCGTGTCCAACTCTTTTGCGACCCCCTGGACTGTAGCCCATCAGGCTCCTCTGTTTATGGGATTTTCCAGGCAAGCATATTGGAGTGGGTTGCCATTTCCTTCTCCAGGGGATCTTCTCAACCCACGTCTTCTCCGGGGGATCGAACCCACATCTCCTGCATTGGCAGGCACATTTTTTATCACTCAGCCCCTGTGAAAGCCCTACACACAGGATATAGAAAGCCTAAAATCTCCCTTTAGCCTTGGCTCTAAGAAACATTTAAAATGTGTCTCAGTGGGGCTTCCCTGGCGACTCATTATAAAGAATCCGCCTCCCAATGCAGGTGACGTGGGTTCAATCCCTGGTGGATTCTTAGTGTGAGTCCGAATCCAATAAGGGTGTCCTTTATAAAAAGGGGAAGTTTGGAGACAGACACAAACACATACAGGGAGGAGGTCACATGAGGATGAAGGCAGAGATGGGAGATAGAGCAGAAGCCAAGGAGCGCCAGTGACTGACAGCAAACCACCAGGGTCAGACAACGCATGCAAGGATGAGGCCGGCAAGAGCCACGTGAGCCCAAGGACACTCGGCCTCCAGGGAGCAGGGGCCCAGGGAACAGGACAGATGGGGAGCCGGAAGAGCGCAGAGCTTCCAAAATGAACCAGCACCGCCGACACCGTGGCCTTGGACTTCTGGCCTCCAGAGCTGGGAGAGGAATTTTCTGTTGTTTAAGCTGCCCCCTCCACCCCACTGTGGTACCTGTTACAGCAGCCCCGGCGAATGAACACAGAAAGGAAACAAATGCAGAGAATAGGAACATACAAGCACACAAGAAATAATGAGAATCAGGGGCTTCCTTGGTGGTCCAGGGGCTAAGACTCTGCATTCCCAATGCGGGGGGCCCGGGTTCAAACCCTGGTCAGGGAACTAGATCCCTGGTACATCCAAATAAATAAGTAAATATTTCACAAAAAGATGAGAAATAAAAAATATTAAGAAATCAAGGTGGAATCAGTTTCTAACATTTCCTTTCTACTCCATGCTAAGTCACTTCAGTTGTGTCCGACTCTTTGCAACCCCATGGACTACATACAGCACACCAGGCCTCCCTGTCATTCACCATCTCCCAAAGTTTGCTCAAACTCATGTCTATTGAGTCGGTAATGCCATCCAACCATCTCATCCTCTGTCATCCCCTTTTCCTCCTGCCTTCGATCTCTCCCAGCATCAGGATCTTTTCCAGTGAGTCAACTCTTTGCATCAGGTGGCCAAAGACTGGAGCTTCAGCTTCAGCATCAGTCCTTCCAGTGGCTGATTTCCCTGAGGACTGACTGGCCGGATCTCCTTGAAGTCCAAGGGAGTCTCAAGAGTCTTCACTGAGAAGGAAATGGCAACCCACTCCAGTATTCTTGCTTGGGCAACCCCATGGACAGTATGAAAAGGGTAATTTAGGGGAGTATCTACTGTGTTTGTCCCCTCTGTATTTTCCTCTTGAGTGGTGGCCACCTCAGGGCCTCCTGCTTCTGTGACATGGACAGAGAGAGAGGGACACAGAGGCATCAGGAAGTCACAAGCCCTCTTGTTGGCAAACCCTGAGCCCGTGGAAGGCTGGGTGAGACCCCAGCGACACAGAGAGACAGCCAGCCGTGGCCTTGGGTACCCCATCTCCTCACTCATTAAACTCCCACAGCAACTGAGTGAGGCACTTGCTGTTGTTATCCTCATAATCACGGAAACTGAGGCACAGCAAGGACCAGCATCCCAGAGAGCAGCAGCGTCAGAGGGTAGAAGCGGGGAGACACTCCCAGCCCGAGTGGAGAGCTGGTCAGTGGGTCTCTGTCAGTGGGCATCAGCCCTGTGTGCTGGAGGACGAGGAGAGGGGAGAGAGCCCTGGATGACGGAGGGTCCTGGGCAGGCAGGAGTGGCCCCCGTGGGAGCTGTGGGGTCTGGGAGGGCACCAGGATATCTCCCCAGTCTTTGGATGCCCCCTGGGAATTGGGGGCCTTGATAGCTGGGGTAGGGATGGGGCTCGTAGTTCAGTTCAGTTCAGTCACTCAGTCGTGTCCGACTCTTTGCGACCCCATGGACTGCAGCACTCCAGGCCTCCCTGTCCATCACCAACTCCCGGAGTTTACTCAAACTCATGTCCATTGAGTCAGTGATGCCATTCAACCATTTCATCCTCTGTCATCCCCTTCTCCTCCCACCATCAATCTTTCCCAGCATCAGGGTCTTTTCCAAGGAGTCAGTTCTTCACATCAGGTGGTCAAAGTATTGGAGTTTCAGCTTTAGCATCATTCCTTCTGAAGAACACCCAGGACTGATCTCCTTTAGAATGGACTGGTTGGATCTCCTTGCAGTCCAAGGGACTCTCCAGAGTCTTCTCCAACACCACGGTTCAAAAGCATCAATTCTTTGGCACTCAGCTTTCTTTAGAGTCCAACTCTCATATCCATACATGACTACTGGAAAAACCATTGCCTTGACTAGACGGACCTTTGTTGGCAAAATAATGTCTCTCCTTTTTAATATACTGTCTAGATTGGTCATAACTTTTCTTCCAAGGAGCAAGAGTCTTTTAATCTCATGGCTGCAGTCACCATCTGTGGTGATTTTGGAGCCCAAGAAAATAAAGTCAGTCACTGTAAGGAGGACTGAATTTGAATAACCTCGGCAGCTTAGCAGCTGTGATGCTAAATGACAGTGATATAAAGGGTAAGGAAACATGCTCTCTCTGGCATACCTGAGCTTGCAGTAGGAGCTGGCTTTCAGGCACAGGGCCAGTGCTCAGAGCTGGGCAGATGTGGAGGGGCACAGCAAGGAGCCAGGCGGTGGCAGGGAGGAGCACTGGGAGCTGAGACTTGGGGGGCCAGACATGACGAAGTTTAATGTCCTCTCCTCTGAGTCTCTTTCAGTCCTAGCTGCTATGACCCTAGTGAGTTTTGGGATTTGCGTGGTGTTGAGAAGAGAGTGGAATTACACATGCTAAGCCTCCCAAACAACTCCAGCCTGGATGGGGAATTGGCGAGGCACAGACCACTTGCCCTGCTTGTCCAGCTTTGAGCCAGAAAAGGAGAGGGGTAATGCCCAGAGGTTTTTCTCCTTCCCTAAGTCTGGCACTTTTATTAGAATATGGCTTGGTGTTGGTCCATTGGAGTTGATGGTCCCACATACAAAGTATAATCATCCATTATACGGTTTGCACTTCTGTTTGGGGAAATTTTTCAGAATAAAAATTCTCAGTATGTGTCCTCTTCCTTTGCTTTGGTTTTCCTCTTCAGGGATGTGGGTTTTCTTTGCCTACCTTTAGTATCTGTTGCTTTCTTTGTAAATCTTGTAATCTCACTTTTCACTTAGTTTTATTTAAAAAGTTTCTGTCTTTCACATTTCATTTCTCTTAAAGCTTGGTTTGTTGACTTTATTCATTCTTGTATTCACTGTAATTTAGTTTTTTCCTAAAACGATTTTTCCCCTTAAAATACTCCATTTTTTCCAACTCATTTCTGCATTTTTCTAATTCCATTTTGTGTATTCTTACATATCTTCTATCAATCCCTTCTGTAATTTCCTTAATGTTTAGTTGCTTGGTTTGAAAGGGTAGGTTCCAGGTATATCTGCTCTATGAGTATCTCTTTCTGTGATGTTACTTTGCTCCTTATTTTTCCTTTTTTTTTTAATAGAAGCTTTGCATGGGCTTTGACCTTGAACTTTTCGTTGCTTAAATATATGAGCTAATATTCCTGTATGCTGAGAAGACAGTTGGGGTCAGGGTAGCTTTTTAAATCCCAGAGAGCCCTTGTCTTCTGTGGTTTTTGTACCTGTTATTAGTATGGTGGCTTGCTTCTTGTGATGTCCTGGCTCTGTTCCCCTCCCCCAATTTATTCGGGATCTTTTTTCTTCTTCATCTCTATTGCTCCTATTCGGTGGTTCCAATTCAGTTCTACTCCCAAGAGCTTCCTTGCAGCATAAGGCCCTGTCTTCGCAGGGTCCACGTCAAGAGCGTCTAGCGGCTGGACTGCTCACAGGTGCTCAGACTTTCCGAGGCTGTCCGTTGCCGTGCCTCTGCTGGTGCAGTGGGCAAACTCCTCCCGGTCCACCCGCAGTTACTACCGTGTCCCGCTCTGCTCTCCAGGGAGTGCTTGCTGGCTGCTTTGGGGTTCTTCGCGTTTTTTGTCCCCAGTGCCTTGTACTTTGGGCTCTGAGGGGAAACTTGGTTCATTTTGTTTTGGTGTAAATGCTGTCTGCGGGCTTTTGCCGTCTAGTTGCTTTGTCTAGATTCTATGTGGGGATCTGGGAGGATCCACTGCCACCTTTCCAAGACAAGAACTTAACTGGGAGAAATTAGAAAAACATGGAAAAGGCAAGGGGGAGCCAAGCCTGGAGGCAGCTTGACTGTTTTGCTGGACTGGGTCATTTCCATTTGAGGCTGCTTCTATTTGCTTTGACGCTTCAGAGGCCAATTTCTATTTGCTTTGACCTCAGGCAACTTTTTTTTTTTTTTTGGGGGGGGTATTAGTTCTAAAAGGTCTTGTAGGTCTTCATAGAACTGTTCAACTTCAGCTTCTTCAGCATTACTGGTTAAGGCATAGACTTGGATTACTGTGATATTGAATGGTTTGCCTTGGAAACAAACAGAGATCATTCTGTCGTTTTTGAGATTGCATCCAAGTACTGCATTTCGGACTCTTTGGTTGACCATGATGGCTACTCCATTTCTTCTAAGGGATTCCTGCCCACAGTAGTAGAAATAATGGTTATCTGAGTTAAATTCACCCATTCCAGTCCATCTAGTCAAGGCTATGGTTTTTCCAGTGGCATGTATGGATGTGAGAATTGGACTGTGAAGAAAGCTGCCAAAGAATTGATGTTTTTGAACTGTGGTGTTGGAGAAGACTCTTGAGAGTCCCTTGGACTGCAAGGGGATCCAACCAGTCCATTCTAAAGGAGATCAGCCCTGGGTGTTCTTTGGAAGGAACGATGCTAAAGCTGAAACTCTGGTACTTTGGCCATCTCATGCGAAGAGTTGACTCATTGGAAAAGACTCTGATGCTGGGAGGGATTGGGGGCAGGAGGAGAAGGGGATGACAGAAGATGAGATGGCTGGATGGCATCACTGACTCGATGGATGTGAGTTTGAGTGAACTCCGGGAGTTGGTGATGGACAGGGAGGCCTGGGGTTCTGCAATTCACGGGTTCGCAAAGAGTTGGACATGACTGAATGACTGAACTGAACTGAACAGGCAACTTTAAGATGCTACCCAGAAACTGACCAAAGAGATCACTGAGAAAGTCCAAGATGGGTAAGAAACTAGTAAGAAGGTGAGAAATATGTCCATTAATTCTTCAAGCACTGAAGAACTGATGCTTTTGGATTGTGGATCTGGAGAAGACTCTTGAGAGGCCCTTAGTCTGCAAGATCAAACCAGTCCATCCTAAAGGAAATCAATCCTCATATTCATTGGAAAGATTTATGTTGGAGCTGAAACTCCAATACTTTGGCCACCTGATGTGAAGAGCTGACTCTTAGGAAAAGACCCTGATGCTGGGAACAATTGAGGACAGGAGGAGAAGGGGGCAGCAGAGGATGAGATCGTTGGATGGCATCACTGACTCAGTGGACATGAGTTTGAGCAAACTCAGGGAAATAGTGGAGGACAGGGAGGCCTGGAGTGCTGCAGTCCATGGGGTCGCAAAGAGTCAGACATGGCTTAGCAACTGAACAACAACAATTCTTTAAGACCCTACCATCTGCCAGGCTCTGTACTAATACCAGGAATTCAGTGAAGCAATAAAAGACACGATGTGAAGGCAGAAAGCAGACAGAACTCAGAGATCTCAACTTTAAGTAAGGAGATAGACTTCTGCTAACAGTGGTATTTTTTCATATAAACAGAATTAACAGAACATAGTCAAGGCAATCCAGGAAGAAACCCTACAGCCCTTGAAGAGGAAACAAGAAATAAATAGAAACCCAAAACATATTTCAATACACAGCCTGGTAAACTCTTATAACATTAGGAAAAATGAAGGTTCTTCCAAGTGCCCAAGAAGGAAATGTGTCTCTATTTCAAAGGGATTAAAGTATCATTTTTTGATCCAAGGGAAATGTTAGCCTTTTTGCTCCTGCAGGCTAAAACTGGATCATTGTGAACACTGGAATGAAACAGATGGATACGGATTACAATACAATTAAAAACAGAAAAAAGAGTCCATGTGTCCACACTGATACCACAACAATTTTAAAAGAAAAGTGGGAGGGAAATTTTTCCAGAAGAATGGTACCCAATAAAGAAAGAAGAGGAGAGAGAACTAGAACATGCCCACTTCACGACCACCAGAGCAGCCATCAGTGCAGGCAGAGAGCATCAGTGGATGCTAAAACCTTTCATATGGTTGGGAGCAGAATCTCCAGAGCCCCCAGGATCCCCCGTAGATTATCATTGATGATAAAGGGGAAAATGATGCTTTACAATGGAGGGATCTGGGGAAGCTTCATCAGGGATGAAACTTTACATCACCAGTGATGGGACAGAGCTTCATCATACGCCTTCAGCATGAAAGGCTGAGAAGGACACAATATTGCCCATTTTTTTTTTTTCCTGTAAAAAGCATTCAACATGAATCAAGTCAGGAGGAAACCATCAAACCAACCCAGCTGAAAGACAGTCTGTAAAACAGCTCAGACACTTTAAAACTGTCAACATTGGGAAGGACTGAAAACGCCTGTAAGCTGATGCACACAAAAGGAATGAAGGGCTTCCTGGTGGCTCTAAAGAGTCTGCCTATCAATGCAGGAGACATGGGTTCGACCCCTGAGTCAGGAAGATCCCCTGGAGAAGGAAAGGGCAACCCTCTTCAGTATTCTTGCCTGGAAAATCCCATGAACAGAGGAACCTGGCGGGCTGCAGTCCATAGCGCTGCAAAGAGTCGGACATGACGGAGAGCAACTTATCACGCACACATGCAAAGGAATGAAAAGGGCTAAAATGATACATGGCCATCGCCTCCATGATCACGGATGGTATTCTGTACTGAGAAAGACAGTTACAGAGGACTAATGAGGACTATTGGGAAAAACTGATTATTAACTAGATATTAGGTAACTGTACGATACGAAAATTTTTGAGTGTGATTATCTTTGTGTGTTTCTGTGGGAGGATGTCCTTGCTGATTGTAGACGCACAAAAGTGAACATAAGGTTTGTATTAGCGTGGAAGGAGGTAGGAAGGATTTTAAGCTTTAATACGTTTTCAGGATCTTGGGCCTGTTTTTTTAAACATTAAGAGAGAGACATCAGCTGAAGACGGTGATAGTAAATGTCCCCTCCTCATTCCTCTCAACTGGGGCTTCCCAGGTGGCTCAGTGGTAAAGAACTTGCCTGCCGATTCAGGAGATGGAAGAGACGTGGGTTCGATCCCTGGGTTGGGAAGATCCCCTGGAGTAGGAAATGGCAACCCACTCCAGTATTCTTGCCTGGAAGATTCCATGGGCAGAGGAGGCTGGTGGGTTACAGTCCATGGAGTTGCAAAGAGTCGGACACGACTGAGCGGCTGAGCGCATTCCTCCCTATTCCTCCCACGGTGGCCCCTCTTCAGAATTCTGGAAGGAATTCCTCCTAAAAGGACTCCGTGTTGGAAGTACCAGGTGCTGCCTCTAGGGCATTTTGATAATCATGAGAGCATGAACAATTCTTCATTTCCTCAATTCAGCTTCAGCCAGAAAGAATGCCCTAGGGAGCCCGGCTAGTAGGTTTGGAAATCTGCTTCTCCTACATTAAGGGAGACAGTCAAACCTACTAGATCCCAGCGCAGGAAGAGCTCAAACCAATTCAATCCAACAAACATTTGCTACAAGCCACCAGGGGCCAGAGTTGCAATAAAGCACAGATGAAACGTACCTCCCTCTGTTGGGTCCTTAAACCCCAAGGGGTGACATACGTGTGTGACACACGCATGCATCACTGTTGGTGTACTTTACCAATGTAATCTGAGAGGTTGACTTTCAGTGCCTCGATCAGTAAGCCTTCTTCCACGAGTTCCTTATACAGAGACTCAATGGTCCTGGGGAAAAAGAAGACCATCGATTCTGTGAGCCAGCACATCAAATCTGCGGTGTTCATGCTAATCCTCACAAATGCAGCAAACTTTAACCGGATCTAATTCAAAGTACTTTCATATGTACACAAATAAATTGATGTTTGAACTGTTTTTACAATTTGGGGATGAATTAGGCTTTTTAAAAACAATACTTTCACTCATCCATGGGTATATCTGATATTTCCTATTAATAAGAATTATATCTTTGGGCATCTGAGACCAGCTATAACTCTTGAAGTCTGCCCTTTCTTCATAATGGTACAAATACGAGTTAGAAATTACCCAATAATAGTAATGTAACGGGCCCATAATTATATATTCAGTTAGCATCTGCAAGCTGTAGCAGATCATTAATCCTCATGAAACTGATGTTCCCTTTTAACTCCATAGCATAATAGTTTAAAAGAAATATCTATAAGGAACAAAGGCTTATAAGGGAAATCATTTTAATGTGAAAGACAAAATGTCAAAAGCCGTGAGTGTAGTAATTCTTTAGGAGCATGTTAAGCTCTTCTCTGCTGTTTACAGATGACAAAATCACTTCTCTAAGTGGAGGGGGGGTGGCGTGGGCATGTAGCCAGCACACTGGCAATTTATACTAATTGGGAAAAAAAATGAAGATAGTATTCCTCTTAATGAATGAAACTCCCAATGAAATTAAGTGGGGCTTGGGTTGCTGGAATTCCGATAAATCACATTCAAATACTGTCCAGTGTGGTCCTCTGAGTTGTCTCGTCTTTTCCCATTTCATTTCTAGGGGCCTTATGATTTGGTTCAGCCTAGTCTTTCATTAGAATGAAGAACTGTAGATATGTCTAAAATGTTCTTTGTTCTATGATTCAAGTTAGTATGATTAAAAAAAGACTCAATTCAAAATGGATAACCAGCAAGGACCTACTGTAGAGCACAAGGAACTCAGTGTTATGTGCCAGCCTGGCTGGGAGAGCAGACTGGGGAGAATAGACATATTGTACATGTATGGCTAAGGCCCTTCATTGCTCACCCGAAACTACCACAACATTGGAACTCCAATATAAAATAAAATGTTTAAAATAAAAAAAAATACTCAAGTACATCCCTGAGATTCAAGCCAAATACTATTGGGATAGATGTTAATTCAATGACTCCAGCCTTTGGTTGACTGAAATTTTATTCTATCAAATATATTTAAAATAGTGTGGTCTCAGCTGAGAAGTAAGCAAGTTTTCATTGTACATGGAATTTGGGATGATGTATCTCACCTATATCAAGGAAGTACAAGTTGCAGTGTTTGAACTTGAATATTTAATACAAACATATGTCTAAAATATTAACATAAAATTAAAGAAGATTCACTAAAATAATTAAAACCTAATATCTTAAGAAGCATGGAACACAAACCTATATTTGGATCTTTCCAGTGAAATCAACACTTGCTATGGAATAAAAAAAAGTCTAAAACTATATATCTTATCAACTGTGGAAAAAGTGCTGATTTAAGGTTTATGCTAAGTGGGTGAGAAAAACAGAAGCTGTCTTATACAGTCTTGGTGAAGAACTAGCCCACTAACTGAATTCTACTTAATGAGTAACAGTCATTAAGTCTTAAAGTCATTAAGCTTTCAAAAATAAAAAGTCTTCCAGGAATGAGATGACTAGGTATTTCTGTACTTTTGGGCATAAAAGTGAACAAAATACTTTTAGAGACCATAAAATGGTCTTCATTTCACTAGAGAATTGCTTGTGGCCCATTTATGACAGTTCAACTGTAAAGAAACATATGCCAAGAGCGCATTCATCGTCTAACAGACATGGTCCACGAGCTCACGCGTGCGCCGTGTGCTTAAGGCAGAGCCGCACTCAGTCGCGCAGTTCTTTAAACGTGAGTGGATAATGTCAACTTAGTAGTCAGCTCGTACTGGCAGATTCGAGGTGAGCTCTGGGTGGTTATCCAATAAGACACTTAGCAGGACCTTGTCAGAAAGACTGATGGAAGGACACGAGACAGAAGTGCCATGGGAGAGTCACTAAAGACAGAGGTGGCTCTGCGTGTAGGCAGGGGCTGGACCCTCCTCCAGGTCAGGGCCCATGATGTCCCTGTGTCCTCAGGAGGCGTCAGTATCGGTCACCAGTAGGCGGTGCCTCCCCAGGAACTGGGGGCCTGTGTCTCAGAATGCTGACAGGGCAGCGGTCAGCCACCACTCCTCACCTTGAACCTGTCCCCAAACAATGGAAACTCAGCAGCTCCTCCTTCCAGGGATATCCTAAGGAAGCTGTCTCTCCCCAGAGCCAAGGCCACACCCAGGCTGGGTGACACTGCAGAGGCTTCCTGCTGGGGGCCCGGGGCGTGCATGAGCTCTGGGGTGCTCTGGTTCCCACTTTCCATGTGGATGATCCCAGGCTGGCTTCCTCTCTCATGGGTCCTCTCTCAAGTAGAGTTTGGGACTGTATCACTGCACCCAGAGAGGAGAAAGCATGCATGCATGCTAAGTTGCTTCAGTTGCATCAGACTCTTTGCAACCCAGTGGACTGTAACCTACCAGGCTCCTCTGTCCACTGGGTTCTCCAGGCAAGAATACTGGAGTGGGTTGCCATTTCCTCCTCCAGGGAATCTTCCCAACCTAGGGATCGAACCTGCGTCTCCTGTGTCTCCTGCATTGGCAGGCAGGTTCTTTACCATGAGCGCCACCTGGGAAGTCCAAAGAAGAACTAGGGAACACACCTAACAGGGAGCAACACCTGTCACCTGTTAATAAACCCATGGGGAAGAAAGGTGTATGCATTCAAAATAATTCCTGCCATTTCCTTAGAGGGGATTTTAATTAAACTCCTTGAAAATGTTTGAAAACCTGGGCCCTAACTATTTCTAATGCTAAAGCACTGAAGGCCATTTCAGCTTAAAGTGAGCTTTTACAATTATCCATTAATATCAAAGTTTAGCCAACGAAGCTGAAGGAGATGGAACCATCCCTTTGTGACGAGTCCTCATCCTTTGCTTCGAGGAGCATTTATAAAGGGCCCCAGTGGCCAGACCCAGGGACAGGCAGGGAATAAGAACTGTGCCTGCCCTCAAGTCTCAGAATTCCCTCAGAAGCTATAGCAGGATACTATTTCTTAATAAACTTCTTCGGAACCCCAAGAAGAAGAGCTTAAAACGTCACACGGCCTCAGAAGCGACGGGGCCGAGTCTGCATGTCCCTAGTTGAGGATGCCGGCCTGGGTGCAGGACTGCAGGGTGGTCCCGGGTCTTCGCCTACCAGCTCTGCCAGGATGAAGGGTGTGGTGGGTACAGAGCCGGCGGGGGGCGGCGGTGCCTCTACCAGGCCAGGCCAAGAGGACCCAGCCACGTCCCGGGCTCTCCTCTGGGTTGCCCGCCCCCAGGGTGCACCCCTCACCTGTCCACAGTCAGGTCTTTATCCTTCTTCCCTTTTCTGCCTTTCTTCTTATTTTTCTGGAAGAAAATGGAAGAAGAAAAAAACCCCGACCCTTTAGTAAAAACAAAGAAAAAATGAGCTCTAGAAATGAGCTGAGGAGGCTGGTTTGGGGGGTGGGGAATGGTAAAGTCAATCGTGCCACCTGGGTCTGGAGCAGCGAGACTTCACGCCACAGGGAGCGGCAGGGGAGGCGGCCACCCTGACACCCGCACAGACCCTGAGCTCCCAACAGGCCCCGGGCGCCCTGGGTCGTCTTCTGGGTCCTGGGATGCTGACGACGAAGGATGAGAGCGCCCTGTGCACCATCAGCTGTGCTTGTCCTTGGTTCTGATCGCCTCTCAGTTAGCATCCGGCCCCAAACCTAGAGCCAGAAATGCCAGGCGGCCTCTGGTTTCCCAAGGGCTCTGCACTCAGCTCCTTGTGACGGCTGCCGGGCGGTGCTGGGATGTGGTCCCTTGGAGCAGAGCTGATCGCTGAACTCTTCTGTCTCAAATACCTCCCCACTGCCCACAGGATAAAGTTCAAGTTCCCCAGCCTGACCCCTATCTTTCTTTGCCGCATCTCACGCTCCTTGGGTGACTCGTGTTCCCTGTTACACAGGATTCCCTTTGGGTCCTTCTTTTTATTAAAAATTAATTTATTTATTTTAATTGGAGGCTAATTGCTTTACAATGTTGTGGTGGTTTTTGCCATACATCGAGATGGCATGTGCGGTCCACAGGGTTGCAAAGAGCCAGACACCACTGAGCGACTGAACCGACCGGCCGACATGAATCAGCCAGGGGTGTCCATGTGCCCCCATCCTGAAGCCCCTCCCACCTCCCTCCCCATCCCCTCCCTCTGGATTGTCCCAGTGCACGGGCTTCGAGCGCCGTTTGATGTATCGAACTTGGACTGGTGATTTATTTCACACACGGGTCCTTCTTTTTTCTCTTTGTGCTGCTGCTGCTGCTGCTGCTAAGTTGCTTCAGTCGTGTCCGACACTGTGCAACCCCATAGACGGCAGCCCACCAGACTCCTCCGTCCATGGGATTCTCCAGGCAAGAATACTGGAGTGGGTTGCCATTTCCTTCTCCAGGGGATCTTCCCGACCCAGGGATTGAACCCAGGTCTCCTGCATTGCAGGCAGACGCTTTAACCTCTGAACCTTCAGAGAAGCCCCAATATGCACTCTGTCCTCTTCCACTCTTCCACGTCCATTTCCCATTCATCCATGCTTTACTATTTTTATCACATCATAATTTATGTAATCACATCTGGTTGATAAACTTTTCACATTGAATTTTTACACAGGCCCACATCACCACTACCTAGTTTAAAATTCAGAACACATTTTCATCACTCCTGAACTTTCTTCTCACGTGGTTTTCCAGCCTTTAGGTAACCATTCCTGTGACTTCTCTGTGGACTCACATCACCTGTTTTTGGACATGGAGTCTTACAATATAGACTCTTTAGTGTCTGGCTTCCTCCAATCAGTATTACGATCACAGCATTCAGGTATGTGGCTGCAGGTAGCTATACTTATGTTTTTCAGTATGTTAAAAGTTGAAATTTTTTATTTTGGGATGATGTTAGATTCACATGCAGTTCCAAGAATTGATACAGAGAGATGTAAACTTCAGTGTTTCTCCCAATGGTAACAACTTGCAGCACTTTCCCTCAAGGTCACAACCAAGATATTGAACTGATGTGGATACAGTCAAGAATGTTTCCTATCACCATAAGGATCCTTCAAGTTGCTCCCTCGGCCACCCCAGCTTTACTAGAAACCTCTAACTCCGTCTCTCTTTCTACAATTTTTGTCCTTTCAGGAATGTTCTAACGCAGAATCCTAGAGTATGTTTCTTGCTTTCAACTCATCATCAGTTCAGTTCAGTTCAGTTCAGTCGCTCAGTTGTGTCCGACTCTTTGCAACCCCATGAATCGCAGCACGCCAGGCCTCCCTGTCCATCACCAACTCCCAGAGTTCATTCAGACTCACGTCCATCGAGTCGGTGATGCCATCTAGCCATCTCATCCTCTGTCATCCCCTTCTCCTCCTGCCCCCGATCCCTCCCAGCATCAGAGTCTTTTCCAGTGAGTCAACTCTTCGCATCAGGTGGCCAGAGTACTGGAGTTTCAGCTTTAGAATCATTCCTTCCAAAGAAATCCCAGGGCTGATCTCCTTCAGAATGGACTGGTTGGATCTCCTTGCAGTCCAAGGGACTCTCAAGAGTCTTCTCCAACACCACAGTTCAAAAGCATCGATTCTTCGGTGCTCAGCCTTCTTCACAGTTCAACTTTCACATCCATACATGATCACTGGAAAAACCATAGCCTTGACTAGATGGACCTTTGTTGGCAAAGTAATGTCTCTGCTTTTGAATATGCTATCTACGTTGGTCATAACTTTCCTTCCAAGGAGTAAGCGTCTTTTAATTTCATGGCTGCAATCACCATCTGCAGTGATTTTGCAGCCCCCCAAAATAAAGTCTGACACTGTTTCCACTGTCTCCCCATCTATTTCCCATGAACTGATGGGACTGGATGCCATGATCTTCGTTTTCTGAATGTTGAGCTTTAAGCCAACTCTTTCACTCTCCTCTTGCACTTTCATCAAGAGGTTTTTTAGTTCCTCTTCACTTTCTGCCATAAGGGTGGTGTCATCTGCATATCTGAGGTTATTGATATTTCTCCCGGCAATCTTGATCCAGCTTGTGCTTCTTCCAGCCCAGCATTTCTCATGATGGACTCTGCATATAAGTTAAATAATCAGGGTGACAGTATACAGACTTGATGTACTCCTTTTCCTATTTGGAACCAGTCTGTTGTTCCAAGTCCAGTTCTAACTGTTGCTTCCTGACCTGCATACAGATTTCTTAAGAGGCAGGTCAGGTGGTCTGGTATTCCCATCTCTTTCAGAATTTTCCACAGTTTATTGTGATCCACACAGTCAAAGGCTTTGGCATAGTCAATAAAGCAGAAATAGATGTTTTTCTGGAACTCTTGCTTTTTCCATGATCCAGTGGATGTTGGCAGTTTGATCTCTGGTTCCTCTGCCTTTTCTAAAACCAGCTTGAACATCTGGAAGTTCATGGTTCACGTATTGCTGAAGCCTGGCGTGGAGAATTTTGAGCATTACTTTACTAGCATGTGAGATGAGTGCAATTGTGTGGTAGTTTGAGCATTCTTTGGCATTGCCTTTCTTTGGAATTGGAATGAAAAGTGACCTTTTTCAGTCCTGTGGCCACTGCTGAGATTTCCAAATTTGCTGGCATATTGAGTGCAGCACTTTCACAGCATCATCTTTCAGGATTTGAAATAGGTCAACTGGAATTCCATAACCTCCACAAGCTTTGTTCATAGTGATGCCTCCCAAGCCCCACTTGACTTCACATTCTAGGATGTCTGGCTCTAGGTGAGTGATCACACCATTATGATTATCTTGGATGTGAAGATCTTTTCTGTACAGTTCTTGTGTGTATTCTTGCCACCTCTTCTTAATATCTTCTACTTCTGTTAGGTCCATACCATTTCTGTCCTTTATTGAGCCCATCTTTGCATGAAATGTTCCCTTGATATCTCTAATTTTCTTGAAGAGATCTCTAGTCTTTCCCATTCTGTTGTTTTCCTCTATTTCTTTGCATTGATCGCTGAGGAAGGTTTTCTTATTTCTTCTTGCTCTTCTTTGGAACTCTACATTCAGATGCTTATATCTTTCCTTTTCCCCTTTGCTTTTAGCCTCTCTTCTTTTCACAGCTATTTGTAAGGCTTCCCCAGACAGGCATTTTGCTTTTTTGCATTTCTTTTCCATGGGGATGGTCTTGATCCCTGTTTCCTGTACAATGTCAGAAACCTCCATCCATAGTTCATCAGGTACTCGTATCTATCAGATCTAGTCTCTTAAATCTATTTCTCACTTCCATTGTATAATCATTGATTTAGGTCATACCTGAATGGTCTAGTGGTTTTCCCTACTTTCTTCAATTTAAGACTGAATTTGGCAATAAGGAGCTCATGATCTGAGCCACAGTCAGCTCCTGGTCTTCTTTTTGTTGACTGTATAGAGCTTCTCCATCTTTGGCTGCAAAGAACATAATCAATCTGATTTTGGTGTTGACCATCTGGTGATGTCCATGTGTAGAGTCTTCTCCTGTGTTGTTGGAAGAGGGTGTTTGCTATGACCAGTGCGTTCTCTTGGCAAAACTCTTATTAACCTTTGCCCTGCTTATTCCGTATTCCAAGGCCAAATTTGCCTGTTACTCCAGGTGTTTCTTGAGTTCTTACTTTTGCATTCCAGTCCCCTATAATGAAAAGGACATCTTTCTTGGGTGTTAGTTCTAAGAGGTCTTGTAGGTCTTCATAGAACTGTTCAACTTCAGCTTCTTCAGTGTTACTGGTTGGGGCATAGACTTGGATTACTGTGATACTGAATGGTTTGCCTTGGAAACGAACAGAGATCATTTTGCTGTTTTTGAGATTGCATCCAAGTACTGCATTTTGGACTCTTTTGTTGACCATGATGGCTACTCCATTTTTTCTGAGGGATTCCTGCCCGCAGTAGTAGATATAATGGTCATCTGAGTTAAATTCACCATTCCAGTCCATTTTAGTTTGCTGATTCCTAGAATGTCAACATTCACTCTTGCCATCGCCTTGATTTGCCTTGATTCATGGACTTAACATTCCAGGTTCCTCATCAAAATTCTCAGGAAATGTTCCCAGGTTATTGTATGCATGAATAGTTCACTCTTCTTTCAATTGTTGTTTCTAGTTTGGGGCTATTATGAACTGATTCTGGTACACCGTGTGTGTGTGTGTGTGTGTGTGTGTGTGTGTGTGTGTGTGTGTGTGTGTGTGTGTGTGTGTGTAACCCTTCATTTATTTGGGATAAATGCTAATGAGTGCAATTGCTGGGTTGTATGGCAGTTGCTATGGGCTTCCCAGGTGATAAAGAATCCACCAGCCAACACAGGAGACACAGGAATTCTCCTGTGCAGGTTTGATCCCTGGGTCCGGAATATCCCTGGAGAAGGAAATGGCTTCTTGCCATTCTTGCCTGGAAAATTCCATGGGCAGAGGCGGGCTACAGTCCATGGGGTTGCAAAGAGTCGGACACAACTTGCCTACTGAACATACATACACGTGGTGACATGTTTGGTGTTTTAAGCAATGCCAAATTTCATGTGCTGATCATACCATTTTACATTTCCACCAATCATAGAAAAGTGACAATGGTTTGTCCTCGTCCTTTTAAGCAGCTGATGTTGCCAATGCTTTTATTTCAGCCTCAAGGGTATGGGTATTTTATGGGTATTTTATCCTCATGGGTATGGGGTGCTTTCTTTGTGGTTTTCATTTGCTTTTTTCTAATGGCTCATGACAGGCATCCTTTCTGTGCCCATTTCCCCTCTGTATGTCCACTTTGGTGAAACATCAGTTCATGCCCTCTGTCCATATCATAATCTGATTGTTTTTTTTTTTCTTTTTTAAGTGTTGAGTTTTGAGTGTTCTTTTTATGTTCTACATATTAGATCTTCATTAGATACATGGTTTGTGAATACTTTCTCCCAATCTGTGGCTTGTCTTTTTACCCCCCTAACAGGCTCTTTCACAAATATGCTTAATTTTGATGAAATCCTAATTTCCTTTTAATGGATTTGTGCTTTCAGTGCTAATTCTAAAAAGGCTTTGCTAACCTTAGATCCAAAAGATTTTCCCCTATGTATTTTTTTCCCATCAATTTTTAAAAATTTTATTTATTTATTAATGAAGGATAAATGCTTTACAGAATTTTGTTGTTTTCTGTCAAACTTCAACATGAATCAGCCATAGGTATACATACATCCCCTCTCTTTAGAAACTCCCTCCCATCTCCCTCCCCATCCCACCCCTCTAGGTTGATACAGGGCCCCTGTTTGAGTTTCCTGAGCCATACAGCAAATTCCCCTTGGCTATCTATTTTACATATGGTAATGTACGTTTCCATGTTACTCTCTCCATACATCTCACCCTCTCCTCCTGTCTCCCCATGTCCAAAGTCTATTCTCTATGTCTGTTTCTTCATTGCTGCCCTGCAAATAAATTCTTTGGTACCATTTTTCTAGATTGCGTATATATGTGTTAGAATACAACATTTATCTTTCTCTTTCTGACTTACTTCACTCTGTATAATAGGTTCTAGGTTCACCCACTTCATTAGAACAGACTCAAATGTGTTCCTTTTTATGGCTGAGTAATATCCCATTGTGTATGTTCCCCTATATATTTTTAAAAGTTATAGTTTTACATTTTACATCTAAGTCCATGATCCATTTTGAGTTAATTTTTGTACAATATGTAGGACTTAAGGTTTTTTTTTTTTCTTTTTTAAATTTGTGGGTGTTCACCTGCTCTGGCACCATTTATTGAAAAGGTTATCCTTTCTGCTTGAATTACATTTGCATCTTTGTCAAAAATCAGTCAGGTTTATTTGTGCAAGTCTATACCTCAAAATGAAGATCATGGCGTCCGCTCCCATCACTTCATGGCAAATAGATGGAGAAACAGTGGAAACAGTGTCAGACTTTATTTTTTTGGGCTCCAAAATCACTGCAGATGGTGATTGCAGCCATGAAATTAAAAGACGCTTAGTCCTTGGAAGAAAAGTTATGACCAACCTAGACAGCATATTCAAAAGCAGAGACATTATTTTGCCCACTAAGGTCCATCTAGTCAAGGGTATGGTTTTTCCTGTGGTCATGTATGGATGTGGGAGTTGGACTGTTGAAGGCTGAGCGCCGAAGAGTTGATGCTTTTGAACTGTGGTGTTGGAGAAGACTCTTGAGAATCCCTTGGACTGCAAGGAGATCCAACCAGTCCATTCTGAAGGAGATCAGCCCTGGGATTTCTTTGGAGGGAATGATGCTGAAGCTGAAACTCCAGTACTTTGGCCACCTCATGTGAAGAGTTGACTCATTGGAAAAGACTCTGATGCTGGGAGGGATTGGGGGCAGGAGGAGAAGGGGACGACAGAGGATGAGATGGCTGGATGGCATCACCGACTCGATGGACGTGAGTTTGAGTGAACTTCTGGAGTTGGTGATGGACAGGGAGGCCTGGCGTGCTGCGATTCATGGGGTTGCAAAGAGTCGGACACGACTGAGCAACTGAACTGACTGACTGACTGATACCTCAACCGTCCTGTTTCACTGCTTTGTGGTTTAACCCTCTACCAACAGCAAACAGTCTTGATTATCATGGCTGTATAATAAGCCTTGAAATCACATGCAT
Organism: Capra hircus; assembly: GCF_001704415.2. Lineage (NCBI taxonomy): Eukaryota > Metazoa > Chordata > Mammalia > Artiodactyla > Bovidae > Capra > Capra hircus. The sequence goes on along the minus strand of NC_030810.1, from coordinate 4,908,719 downwards.
GGATTCTTTTTATTGCTCTTTTTTCGAAATCATCTTAGCTATTCTAGATTCACTGTCTTTCCATATATATTTTAAGATAATCTATGTTTATAACTATCTTTCTGGGATTTCGATAAGAATTGGATTAATCTAGTATACTGATGTGTAAAGAACTGACATCTTTACAACATTGGTCTTCCAATCCATGTGCATAGTATGTCTGTCTATTTGGGTCTTTGATTTCTTTCGTCAGCATGGTGTTCTTTTAGCATTCAAGTCCTAGACATGTTTTGTTAGCTTTACACCTAGGTATTTCATTTCTGAGTGATTTTAAGTGATATATTTTTAATCCTGGTGTCTACCTGTTCAGTGTTAGTAGACAGAAATATGACTGATTTTTATATGTTCCCCTTGTATCCTAAGACCTTGCTGAATGCACTTTTTTATTTCTAGGACTTTTGAGAGTCCCTGGGGTTTTCTAAATAGCCATTCATGTCATCTACAAATAAGGACTGTTTCTTTGATTTCCTTCTCTTGTCCTACTGCACTGGCTAAAATGTCTCGCACTATGTTCATTAAAGTGTACTGAGTGGACACACTGGCCTTGCTCCCAGTCTTAGGAAAAAGACATTTAGTCTTTCACTGTTAAGTAAAAAGTTAGCTGTGGGTGTTTTTGTTAATTTATCACCTTATGGAAGTTCTCTATCTCAGTTTCTCTGAGGAACTTATTATGAGTGAGTGTTAAATTGTGTCAAATGCTTTTTCTGTATCAACTGATATGATCGTGATTTTTTTCTTCTTTAGCCCATTAATATAGTTCATTCCATTACTGATTTTCAAATATTGAACGAGGCTTGCATTCTTGGAATAAACTCCATTTGGTCATGGTTTATAATTCTCTTTATTGTTTCATTCTATTTCATAATATTTTGCTAAGGAATTTTGCATCTGTATTCACAAGGGATACAGGCTTACAGCTTTCTTTTTTTGGTTCTGTCTTAGTCTGGTTTTCATTTAAGGGGAATACTAGCTTGTTATGAAATGAGTTGGGAAGTGTTCCTTCTTCCTCTGTTTTCTGGACATGACTGTGTAGAACTGGAGTTAATCTACCTTTGAACATTTGGTAGAATTCTCCAGTAAATCATCTGGCCCCAGAGATTCTACGTGGGGAATTGTTTTAATTACAATTCAACTTCTGTATGGTTGTAGAGCTAGTCAATTTATCTGTTTCCTATCAAATGAGTTGTGGCAGTTTGTATTTTTAGGGAAAGTGGGTCCATCTTATGCTAAGTTGTCAAATTATGTGTGTGGAGTTGTTTACAGAATCCTTTATTAAATTATTCTTTTTACGTCTGCAGTCAGTGGTGGCAACCCCTGCTTCATTCCTGATGTTGGTAATCTGTGACTTGTTTTTTCTCTGTTAGTCTTACCAGAGGTTTGTCAATTACTGATAATTTTCAAAAACTCAGCTCTGTTTTATTTAGTTTCTATACTGTTTTTCTGTTTTCAATTTCACTGATTTCTGATCTTTATTTTCTTCTCTCTGCTCACTTTTTTTTTCTCTTTTTCTAGGTTCTGAAGGTGGGAACTTGGCTGATGAATTTGAGCTTTTTCCTCTTTTTCTCTAGTGTATCTGTTTGTACTTAGTCGCTCAGTCATGCTTGCCTCTTTGTGACCCCATGGACTGTAACCTGCCAGGCTCCTCTATCCATGGGATTCTCCAGGCAAGAATACTGGCGTGGGTTGCCATTTCCTTCTCCAGGAGATCTTCCTGACACAGGGATCAAACGCATGTCCCTGTGTCTCTGGCACTGGAAGGTGGATTCTTTGCCACTGCAAAGCCCCTATTGGTATATACTTGTCTTTATAGCAATCCAGTCATGTAATCTTTTTGGTATTTTTTTCAGCCAGGAAGGGGCCCACAATGGCAAAGGTGCTGAGGGCCTAGGGTGACCGACTTGCTCAGTTGCCAGGGATTCTTTATCTACTGAACCATCAGGGAAGCCCCTGTGTATGTATTTAAGGCTATAAACTTCCCTCTCAGGGCTGCTTTGCTTGCATCCCAGGTATTTTTATATCTCACATTTTTGTTACATGTTTTTACTTCTATTGTTTTTCTTTGTCCTATGAATTAGAAGTGTGCTGTTTAGTTTCCCCGTGCCTGGACATTTTCTTGTTACTGTCCTCTTCCTGGTTTCTAGTTTTGAGTCCACTGTGGTAGGCGAAGACACTCTTCATAATTTCAACTCTTTTCAATCTATTGAGATATGTTCCATGGCACAAAATATGGTCCACCTTGGAATATGCTCTGTGGCCACTTGAAAAGAATATGCCTTCTCTTTGTTGGGTGGTGTTAGTCACTCAATAGTGTCCGACTCTTAGTGTAGCCTGCCAGGCTCCTCTGTCCACAGAATTCTCCAGGCAAGAATACTGGAGTGGGTTGCCATTTCCTTCTGCAGGAGATCTTCCCAACCCAGGGACCAAACTCAGGCCTTCTATACTCCAGGCAGATTCTTTACTATCTGAGCCACGAGGGAAGTTGAGCAGAGTGCTCTATAAATGTCAACTAGATTCTGTTTGTGGCTGGTGTTGTTGAGTTCTTCAATATCCTTGCTAATGATTTTCTGCCTAGTATTTTATCAGCTCTTGAGAATGATGTGTTGAGTCTCCAGTTGTAACTGTAGATTTTTCTGTTTTTCCTTTCGTTCTATTGGATTTTGCTTCCTATGTTTTGTAGTTCTGCTGTCTGGTGTATGAACATTTAGGATTACTATGTATTTTGTGGATTGGCTCTTTTACCACAAATAATGTTCTTCCCGGTCTTTGACAATTTTCTCAGCTCTGAAATCTCCTTTATGTGATATTATAATAGTTTTCTTTTGATTGTTTGCATGGTATATTTTTCCCATCCTTTTACTTATACCTGCTTATATCATAATATATCAAATGAGGTTCCTGAAGATATAGTTGGGTCATATTTTTAAACACACTTTGCTAATCTCTGGCTTTTAATTATTGTATTTAGATTATTTACATTTAATGTAATTATTGATATGTTAGGACTTCAGTCTATCATTTTATTTTTTCTGTTATATTTTTTGTTTCTTTATTTGGTTTTTCCTGTCATCCTGTGAGTGACTTCATTTATTTATTTTTTTTTAGAATTTCACTTTGATGGTGTTCTTTAAGTGTATCTCTTCGGATAGGTTTCTGGCAGTTGCTCTGGGTGTCACATTATATATGTATAGCTATCCCACTCTCTCCATGTCATATTCTGAGTGAAGTAGAAAACCTGTAATTCCCTTTATATCCTTTAGCTCATACCCCCATCATTTCCCAACATTTTAAAATATTTCCTCTGCATACGTTGAGAACCATGGCAAACAGTGTTATAATTTTTACTTCAATCAAATAACATAATTTAGAAAGGATAGAAAAGTCTGTTCTTTTTACCTATGGTTTTGCTTACAAGTTCTTTCTTGCCTTCTGGTACTCCAGGTTTTCCTTTCCATTTGAAGAAGTTCCTTTAGAGATTCTCTGAAGGTGATTCTACTGGTGAAAAAATCTTAGTTTTCCTTCATCTTGATTTCCTCCTCTTCACTGTTGAAGGATATTTTTGCTGGGTATAAATTCCGGTGGCATATAAATTCTTTCAGTGCTTGAAAAAGTATTGTGTCCTTTCTTCTGCTCTCAATTTCTTGTGAGCAATCCACAGTCATTAAAGGTGTTTTTTTCCCCGATAGGTAAAGGGTCATTTTTTTTTTTTCCTCCCTGGATGCTTTCCAGACTTCTTCTTTGTCTTCAGTATTCAAAAGATTAATTATGACATATCTCAGATCAGATTTCTTTGGATTTATTTTGTCTTGGGTTCACTCAGCTTCTTAAATCTGCAGGTTTATATCTCTTTATCAAATTTGGGAAGATTTTAATCATTACTTCTCAAAATGGTTTTTCAGTTTCATCCTCCTTCTCTCCTGAGATTCTGATGACATAAATGTTTTTTTTTTTTACCAGTCCCACAGTCCCTGATTCCCTGTTTAGCTTTTTTCTTTTTTCCAGTTGATTTTCTCTGTTGTTCTTACTGGATAATTTCCATTGTCCTATCTTCCAATTCAGTGGTTATTTCCACTGTCACCTCTATTCTGCTGCTGAGCTCAACCAGTAATTTGGATACTGTACTTTTCAGTTCTAAAATATCTATTCGCTTCTTCTTTGTATCATGTACTATTTTGTTGAGGCTTTATATTTTTTTTTAATCTGTGTATAGTAGCTTCATAATTACTCATTGAGACATTTTAATCATGACAACCTTAAAATATTTGTCAGATAATTCTGACATCTCTGACATTTCAGACTTGGGATCTACTATCTATTTTCCTTCAGTTTGAGATCTTCCAGGTTCTTGTATAATGAGTGACTTTCAATGAAACCTAAACTTTTTTGTATTATGCTGTGAAGTGAAGTGAAAGTCACTCAGTTGTGTCCAACTCTCTGCGACCCCATGGACTTAGTCCATCCATGGAATTCTCCAGGCCAGAATACTGGAGTGGGTAGCCTTTCCCTTCTCCAGGGGATCTTCCCAACCCAGGGACTGAACCCAGGTCTCCCACATTGCAGGCGGATCCTTTTCAACTGAGCTACCAGGGAAGCCCATTATGCTACGAGACTCTGAATTTAAATCTGTTTAAACTCTGACATCACTCTGTCAGGGTAACTGTGTGTATGTGTTGTATGGTTACTGTCAGGAAGGTAGAAGGATAGATTCCTCACTCCGCTGTGGGGACAAGTTCCTTCTATTTCTGGGTGGGGGAGCGAGACCTCTGGCTCCCCCTGTGCGGTCTTCCAATGACACTGAGGTAAAGGTAGCCTTGTTACCACTGGGAACTGGTGAAAGTCCTGACTGTCCACTTAGCTTCCTCTGATCCATCCCAGCAGGGAGGGAGGGGTGGTGACTTTTTGGTCTTCTCTCACACCACTCAAGAAAGGATGTTGGGTTGCCTCCCATGTCTTCACGGGGTAGGCTCCTCATGCAGCTTTGCTGCTGTGTACTGGAGCAGGGATCCTGGCTTTTTTTTTGAGGTGTTTGAATAGCGTGTTGTTGTCGTTCAGTTGCTTAGTTGGGTCCAACTCTTTGTGACCCCATCGACTGCAGCATGCCTGGCTTCCCTGTCCTTCACCATCTCCCACAGCTTGCTCAAACTCATGTCCATTGAGTTGGTGATGCCATCCAAGCATTTCATCCTCAGCCACCCCCTTCTCCTTCCACCTTCAATCTTTCCCAGCATCAGGGTCTTTTCCAAGGAGTCAGTTCTTCGAATCAGGTGGCCAAAGTATTGGAGTTTCATCTTCAGCATCAGTCCTTCCAGTGAATATTCAGGATTGATTTCCTTTGGGATTGACTGGTTTGATCTCCTTGCGGTCCAAGGGACTCTCAAGTGTGTTCTCTGACACCGCAATTCAAAACCATCGATTCTTTGGTGCTCAGCCTTCTTCATGGTCTAATTCTCACATCCATATGTGATTACTGGAAAAACCATAGCCTTGACTAGATGGACCTTTGTTGGTAAAGTAATGTCTCTGCTTTTTAATATGCTGCCTAGGTTTGTCATAACTTTTCTTCCAAGGAGCAAGTGTCTTTTAATTTCATGACTGCAGTCACCATCTGCAGTGATTTTAGAGCCCAAGAAAATAAAGTCTCTCACGGTTTCCACTGTTTGAATGGTGTAGGGTGGTTATTACCTAAAGTCTGCTTTGTCTGATATTGAGTTACACTAGCTACCTTTAGGTTAGTACTTTGATGGTTTATAGTTGACTGTTCTTTTATTTTCAACATATCTATTCTTTATGTTTAAAGTATGCTTCTTCATGGAACTCTACTTATGTGTCAGTCTGGATGGGAAGGGGGTTTGGGGGGAGAATGGTTACATGTATATGTATGACTGAGTCCCTTTGCTGTTCACCTGAAACTACCCTAACATTGTTAAGCGGTTATACCCCAATCAAAATTAAATGTTTAAAGTGTGAGTAAACTTTGTTTATTTATATCTTTTTTCAAACCCCATGAACAATATGAAAAGGCAAAATGCTTCTGAACTGTGGTGTTGGAGAAGACTCTTGAGAGTCCCTTGGACTGCAAGGAGATCAAACCAGTCAATCCTGAAGGAAATCAATCCTGAATATTCATTGGAAGGACTGATGCTGCAGCTGAAACTCCAATACTTTAGTCTTTTAACTCGAAGAGCCAACTCATTATAAAAGTCCCTGGTGCTGGGAATGATTGAAGGCAGGAAGAGAAGGGGATGACAGAGGATGAGATGGTTGGATGACATCACCGAATTGATGGACCTGAGTTTGAGCAACCTCCAGGAGTTGGTGATGGACAGGGAAGCCAGGTGTGCTGCAGTCCATGGGGTCATGAAGAGTCGGACATGACTAAGCAACTGAACTAAACTGAACTGAGCTGTGCTTCTTATAAACAGCACAGAGTTTGGTTTTTTCAAGTACGGAAATAATTGTCTTTTAATTAGAACATTCAGTCTGTTTCCATTTCACATAATTATGGATTTGGTTGAGTTCAATTCTATCATATTTGTATTTCCTTTCTTTTATTATTTATTAATGTACTTTTCTTTTTATTCCTATTTTTCCTTCCTGTATCCTTTTCAATTAATTTCTCTACTTATCTTTGCTATTCCTCTTTTGCTATATATTTTAGAATAATTTTTAAAAAATTACAAAACACATCATTAGCTTATTACAATTTACCTTAAATTAGCCCTTCATGGTTTCCTGAGAAGTGCAATCATGCCACACGCCCTTTTACTGCTATCTGCCCTTTCTTCTGCTGCTGTTCTGCATGTTGTTTGTATATATGGTACAGACACACATGGCTCTTACTCCCGCTTGCTTTAAAAGCCAGGTTACATGTGTCTCTTTCAATTCTGGTTTCCTCGGTGTGTATGCCCAGAAGTGGGATTGCTGGGTCATAAGGTAGTTCTATTTGCAATTTTTTAAGGAATCTCCACACTGTTCTCCATAGTGGCTGTACTAGTTCCCCAATGTTCATCGCAGCACTGTTTATAATAGCCAGGACATGGAAACAACCTAGATGTCCATCAGCAGATGAATGGATAAGAAAGCTGTGGTACATATACACAATGGAGTATTACTCAGCCATAAAAAAGAATTCATTTGAATCAGTTCTGATGAGATGGGTGAAACTGGAGCCAATTATACAGAGTGAAGTAAGCCAGAAAGAAAAACACCAATACAGTATACTAACACATATATATGGAATTTAGGAAGATGGCAATGACGACCCTGTATGCAAGACAGGAAAAAAGACACAGATGTGTATACCAGACTTTTGGACTCAGAGGGAGAGGGAGAGGGTGGGATGATTTGGGAGAATGGGAATTCTAACATGTATACTGTCATGTAAGAATTGAATCGCCAGTCCATGTCTGACGTAGGGTGCAGCTTGCTTGGGGCTGGTGCATGGGGATGACCCAGAGAGATGTTGTGGGGAGGGAGGTGGGAGGGGGGTTCATGTTTGGGAACGCATGTAAGAATTAAAGATTTTAAAATTTAAAAAAAATAAAAAATTAAAAAATTAAAAAAAAAAAAAAGCCAGGTTACTCCAGGAGTCCTCAGCCTTTTACATTTACCCCATGTTCCCGTTTCTCAGAGCTGAGAATTCCCTTTATCTCTCTGCAATCTGTTCTCCCACCTGAACTAACTCTCCTTCAGCCTGAAGAATAACATCCCTTTACTGTTTTCATATTGTGGGTCTGTGGCTGATAAGTCCTCTCAGATCTCTATTTTCAGTTTTGAAGGATATTTTCATTGGGTATGAATTCTAGATTGTTAGTTATTTTTTTCCCAGTCCTTCAGGATGCCATTCCATCCCTTCTGGCTTTCATAGTTTCCGCTGATAGACTTAGTAGTCTTTCTTATTTTTTTCATGACCCTGAAGGAAATGTGCTTAAAAAAAAAAAAATCTAGTAAGACTTTCCTTTTGACTTTCAGCATTTTGACTGATGTGTCTGGACCTCATTCTTCTTGAACCTCAGTGAAGCTCTTGAATTCGTGGCTTTGTGTATTTCGTCTGAACTTGAAAATTTAACAAACAGTACTTTTTCATTTATTGCTTCTGTTCCATCCTTCTTTTTTTAGGCAAATTCTAATTGCACATATGTTACAACATTTGACTGTGCCTCAAATCTCCCTTCTTCTCTGTTCTTTATATATTTTTTCTGTACTTCCGTTTGTATTTCCTACTGATTTGTCTTTGAGGTCAACCTGCATTTACTATGTCCATACTGTTGTTAAGCCAGGTAGAAGACTCCTTGCTTTTGGATACCATATTTTTCAGTTGTAGAACGTTCATTTGTTTCTTTAAAAAGACGATTCTAAATTTCTATCTGCCCACACTGGCCATGGTCAAAGCTGGGGGCCACACGTGCTCCAGGTTACTCCAGGACAGGATGCGGAAACCACGGCAAGACCACAGCGGGCCATCTCCCCAGAGAGCACCTGCCACGGATGCTCTTGCTATGGCAGTGATGTCATAATGGGGGCACCACCCTTCCAGGGTTGACTGACAGTCCTGTGTATCTGTAAACTTGTTTCTGCCAGTACAGACTCTTTGTCTGTCTCATTACCTTGTGTACCTCAAATGCCTTGAACTGCACTTGGCATACAGTGCTCAATAAATACTGCTGAAAGAAATAATTAGTAAAGATGATCTGTCTCTCAGTATCAGCTTTTGGATCTCAAATCACAAGAGACGGTGGACGAAACTGTAAGCTAAGTAGATTAAACTGTACAGTGAAGTATAATTGCTGAGAGAAATTGGCTATAGCTTTCTCTCTTGTTACAAAATAAACACAAAACCACAGTAACTCACAGGGTGGTTGCTTGTTGAGTATGGAATAGCAAAGAAGGTGTCTGGAATCTCTGAATTTTCACCGGTGCCATGACTGTGGCATCTAAAGGCACTGAGAGAGGGGTCAATCTGCATAGGATCTAGATTTGATGAATTGACTCACTCAATAATATGTGCTGAGGACTTGCTATGTGCCAGAAATGGTTACAATAGTGAGCAGCAAAGACAGTCACACAGTCTCTGCACTTCAGTAGATATGGGAAGGCAGATACTGCAATTTTCAGTTCAGTTCAGTTCAGTTCAGTCGCTCAGTCGTGTCCGACTCTTTGCAACCCCATGAATCGCAGCACGTCAGGCCTCCCTGTCCATCACCAACTCCTGGAGTTCACTCAGAGTTGCGTCCATCGAGTCAGTGATGCCATCCAGCCATCTCATCCTCAGTCGTCTCCTTCTCCTCCTGCCCCCAATACCTCCCAGCATCAAAGTCTTCTCCAATGAGTCAACTCTTCGCATGAGGTGGCCAAAATATTGGAGCTTCAGCTTTAGCATCATTCCTTCCAAAGAAATCCCAGGGCTGATCTCCTTTAGAATGGACTGGTTGGATCTCCTTGCAGTCCAAGGGATTCTCAAGAGTCTTCTCCAACACCACAGTTCAAAAGCATCAATTTTTCGGCGCTCAGCCTTCTTCACAGTCCAACTCTCACATCCATACATGACCACTGGAAAAACCATAGCCTTGACTAGATGGACCTTAGTTGGCAAAGTTAATATCTCTGCTTTTGAATATGCTGTCTAGGTTGGTCATAACTTTTCTTCCAAGGAGAAATTTTAATTTCATGGCTGCAATCACCATCTGCAGTGATTTTGGAGCCCCCCAAAATAAAGTCTGACACTGTTTCCACTGTTTCCCCATCTATTTCCCATGAAGTGATGGGACCGGATGCCAGTAAATATGACATGGAAGCCGTGACAAAGCACCAGGAAGCCACTGTAGCGCAGGGTCAAGTGCACGCAGAGCAACCAGAATTACTCAGAGGTCCCAGAAGGTTTTCTTGAGGAAAAAGGACTTGGACTGACCCCAGGGATGAGTAGGGGTTTAACTACACTCAGGACTGAGGGTGTGGGAGAAAACACATTTCCTGAGAGAGAGCAGCACGTGCAAAGGCCCTGTGGTGGGAGGGAGCACAGTGTGTCTGACGGACAAAGAGGAAGCTCAGGGTGCTGGAGTGCAGCCAGGGAGGGAGAAGTGGGTGATGGGCCTGAAGAGGAGAACCCTTCCCAGGTCAAGATGGCTTTGTAAGCCTGGCAGAAGACTGTCACCTTTATCCTTGTGGGAACTAGGGCGTCATTGAAGGGTTTCAGTATGGAGAACTAAGGTCATATCTGTATTTCAAGAGGGGTGCTCAGGTGGCTGTATAATCTCTGATCAAGTCACTTTCTCTGGATAAAGCTGGAATACCACAGCCAAATTGTATCCCTCTGAGTCCCTTTTCTCCTTTCTGATCTTCAAGGTTGTCCATTCCCCTTCTGCTAATGGTCTTCTTAAGGAAGGGATTTAATATAGCTAATTAAGTCTCAGCTTATGAAACAAAATTATATTTATGTCTCCCAAGGCCGCTTGGATTGGAATTTTGAGAACTCAAAACTCTACAGTTACACAATTACAGTTACACAATCTATTGGGGGTACCCTGAGCACATCTATTGTGTGTTCAACCAGTTTAATTCCAAGAGGGAAATTCACAGCAACTGCATCCTAGGACACTTCATGAGCTAGGACACGGTGGAGGGCAGACATCAGACTTCAAGGAGTGAGAGGGGCAGCAGTGCCAGACCGATGATCAGCTATTGGTTAAGGAGAGGAAGCCGAGTCTCAGCTGGAGGGGTGCAGCCACCTCCTGTCTTCATTTTCCCTTTTGCTTAGCTTGATTTCCACGTTCAGTCATTAGAGCATCACTTTTTTAAGATAGGAAATTCATTAACAGGGTCAACCAGTGGCATAAATAGATGCCCTCACCTATTTATGGGAATTACATATAAAGAACCCTCATCAGGCTATGGGCTTCCCTGGTGGTTCAGGTGGTAAAGAATTTTGCAATGCAAGAGACCTGGGTTCAATCCCTAGGTCAGGAAGATTCTCTGGAGAAGGAAATGGATATCCACTCCAGTATTTTTGCCTGGAGAATCCCATGGACAGAGGAGCCTGGAGGGCTACAGTCCACAGTGTCACAAAGAGTGGAACACGACTGAGCGACTAAGCATGCGTTGGGCTACAATGATGGAAGCTCAGAAGAGGTGCATGAAGGACATTCAGGTGTTAATCTAAAGAGTCAGAGGTAAGCTGTAAAACTGTAAACTGTAAAATCAACACAAAAGGCTTCAGTATAGAGTCACTGTAAAGACAAAACACATCCCCCTGGGCTGGCAAACTAATCACTAACGCAGTTGAGAGTGTGACAAACTCAGGGAGTGTGTGAGTCCCAGGGAGGGCTGATGGACCGCGGGAACTTGAGAAAGCCCACACCCCGCCAGCTCCCTTGCCTGGAGTATCCTGGCCCCAGAGGCACAGCTGGCTCCTGACCCACAGGAAGCACGTTCACCACATTTCTGATGCCAGTTGCATGGGGGTTTCCTCCATCAAGAAACCTTCTGCAACACCAGCTGGGGCTCCTACAATCTAACTCAGTTCTGGCAGTGTCGACCTGGAGATACAGAGTCTGATCCCATAGGTGAGGGGTGATATTCCACGAAACCGCCCCCACTCCACTCCAAATGACAATCACAAGCCTAGATTGTCACCTGTGCTTTTGATCAACCGGCTGTAAATCTACATTTCCCACGACCCCCTCCTCGGGTTTGATGAATTTGCTAGAGTGGCTCACAGAACTCACAGAAACACAACTATCAGGTCATCAAAGGACACGATAAAGGACACAGAAGAACAACCAGATGAAGAGGTGTGTAGGGCAAGGTCTGGGAGGGTCCTGGGCACAGGAGCTTCTCCATGAAGTTGGGGTGCGGTGCCCTTCCAGAAAAAGCAAGAGGATCCCAGAAAAAACATCTACTTCTGCTTCATTGATGATGCCAAAGCCTTTGACTGTGTGGATCACAACAAACCGTGAAAAATTCTTAAAGAGATGGGAATGCCAGGCCACCTTACCTACCTCCTGAGAAACCTGTATGCAGGTCAAGAAGCAACAGTTAGAACCGGATATGGAACAATGGACTGATTCCAAATTGGGAAAGGAGTACGTCAAGACTGTATATTGTTACCCTGCTTATTTAACTTCTATGTAGAGTACATCATGTGAAATGCCGGGCTGGATGAGGCACAAGCTGGAATCAAGATTTCTGGGAGAAATATCAATAACCTCAGAAACGCAGATGACACCACCATTATGGCAGAAAGTGAAGAAGAACTAAAGAGCCTTTTGATGAAGGTGAAATAGAAGAGTGAAAAAGCTGGCTTAAAACTCAATGTTCAAAAAAACAGATCATGGCTATCCAGTCCCATCACTTCATGGCAAATGGATGGGGAAACAATGGAAACAGTGTCAGACTTTATATTCTTGGGCTCCAAAATCACTGCAGATGGTGACTGCAGCCATGAAATTAAAAGACGCTTGCTCCTTGGAAGGAAAGTTATGACCAACCGAGAGTGTATTCAAAAGCAGAGACATCACTTTGCTGACAAGATCCTCCTAGTCAGAGCTGTGTTTTTTTCCACTTGTCATGTATGGATGTGAGAGTTGGACCATAAAGAAGGCTGAACATTGAAGAATTGATGCTTGTGAACTGTGGTGTTGGAGAAGACTCTTAAAAGAGTCCCTTGGACTACAAGGAGATCAACCCAGTCAATCTCAAAGGAAATCAATCCTGAATTTTCACTGGAAGGACTGATGCTGAAGATGAAATTCCAATACTCTGGCCACCTGATGCGAAGAGCTGACTCATTTAAAAAGACCCTGATGCTGGGAAAGATTGAAGGTGGGAGGAGAAGGGGGTGACTGAGGATGAGATGCTTGGATGGCATCACTGACATGATGGACATGAGTTTGAGCAAACTCTGGGAGATGGTGATGGACAGGGAAGCCTGCTGTGCTGCAGTCCAAGGGGTCGCAAAGAGTCGGACACGACTGAGTGACTGAACAACAGCAAGCCTTCCAGCACGTGGTTGTGTTCACTCACTTGGAAACTCTCCAAAGCCCGTGATTACTGGGGTTTTACAGAAACGCCCTCACACGGGCACGATCAAGTATTGACTCCATGCCCAGCTCCTCTGCCCTCTCTTGGGAATGGGGTGGATGGAACTGTGATTTCCAGGCTTCGGATCGCAGCGTGGTCTTTCCAGTGGGAACAAGCCCCAACCTGGGAGCCACCCAGAAACCCACCTAGAATTGCTTCATTGTAACGAAAGAGGCTTGCAGTGCACTTACCACTTAGGAATTTACAAGGGTTGCAGGAGCTGGTCCATGCCAGCAAGTAGGGGCAGAGACCAACAGGAGCATTTTCTATTATCTCACAGGACCCAGTACATAACATTGAATATTGGGATCTGACTGGCCTCTAAACCACTGGTAGATGGATGAGTGGCAACTTAAAATTCATTTCATCAGATTCCCTGACTCTCCAAGAACCTGGTCTTTGCCACTGGCCTCCTCCCCCACAGATCTTCTACAGGGAGGTGGGCATTTGAGCACATGTCCTAGCTCCTCGGAGAGATCTCATCCCGCCTGTGGGCTTGGGTACCACGGATCTGCAGAGAGGAGGGCAGGGAGGTCACTCCCAGACTGGATTTATCCCATTTATGATCCCACAGCCCTGAGGGCTATGCATTTGGTGGACCAATGCACAGTGGACCAAGGGAAGCTCTCCACAGGCAGGCACGTTTCCTGGAAAACAGCCCGGGGCAGCCAGGGTCTGCCTGCGGCACGTCTGGACCGACCCTGGCCTCTGGGGCCGGGCTCCTGGTCACCGTTCAGCTCTGCCCTCCGCCTCCCGAGCGTAAGCGTCACTCACCTTTTTACCTCCTTTCTTCTTTCCTTTTCTGGCCGGCAGTTCCTTCTCTCTGCTCACAGCTAGTTTCAAGTTTTTTAGTTCCTGTCTCATCAGCTCATCCACCTAGGTCAATACAAAAGATACTGTTTTAGGTGAATTTGCCTGCTTTGTGTTTTCTTTGCGAACTTAGAAACAGCTTAAATTCTGGGTAGGTCGCTAACAGGGCGTGATAAAGAAGCGCTGCAGTGGAAGACTTGACTAGGACTCCAGCATTAAGGCCATTTTACCTGCACTCTGATCTCTGACTCCAGTTCCTTCCGCTTGTCTTCCTTAATCAGTTCAGGGTCATAGTCCTGCGGGAAATTCCACGATTCGTCTTTATTCTTCCACAGGTCTGCACTCCAGAAGGACAAAGAAAAAGAAAACGATTTTTTTTTTCTACATGAAGACTAACAAAGGCAGTTTCGTGAAATGTAACACAAATTCAATCTTCTACCCTATGTCTTTCTTTTCCACTTTCCAAATGGAAGAACTGTGCCTGTACAACATCTAAAAATTAAAGAAGAAAGTTGCTAATGTGAAAAGCTCCAATAATGAAGTATGAAACAAATGGTACTCTTCTGTACCATTATAGTCACATATTATGGATGTGAGAGCTGGACCATAGAGAAGGCTGAGCGCCAAAGAACTGATGCTTTCGAACTGTGGTGCTGGGGAAGGCTTTAGAAAATCCCTTGGACTGCATGGAGATCAAACCAGTCAATCCTAAAGGAAATCAGTCTTGAATATTCATTGGAAATGCTGAAGCTGAAGCTCCAATCCTTTGGCCACCTGATGTGAAGAGCTGACTCATTGAAAAAGACCCTGAGAAAGACTGAAGGCAGGAGGAGAAGGGGATGACAGAGGATGAGATGGCGGGATGGCATCGCCTACTCAATGGACACGAATCTAAGCAAACTCCAGGAGACAGTGAAGGACAAGGGAGCCTGGTATGCTGCAGTCCATGGGGTCACAAAGAACGGACATGACTTAGCGATTGAACAACAACAACAGTAATTATGGGGTTATGCAATTATAGGTGACTTTCTGTAATACGTTTTCCATTCGTTCTATTATTCAAATAATTCAATGAAATGGGAGAGATTTTGTTGCTAGTTCAGCTTACCCATGATTTCCCTTGGCCCCTATTAAAAGCCAACACTAAACACACAAGTACCCATTACTCATCACGAATTCAAAAGCTGTGTTTTTGCATTACTTTTGGGATGTTTTTGAAATCATATATATTTTACATGTCCCTTTGGCCTTACCCTGGCAGTTAGGAGGATGGTTAGAGGAAATAAGGGTAATTTTGTATCACTGGAATAAATGGAAATAAAGCTCTTTTCTCAGAAGGGGAATTCCAAATGTTTACAGAGGGGCAGACCCCTGGACCCTGGCCGTGGGATTGGAGGATCTCCCAGGGGAAAAAGACTCGCCAGTTGGGGAAGGGATCTCTTCCTTGAATTTGTGTTCAGACTGTGATGAAAATCTGCTGGAATCAAACCTGCAACCACCACGTAGCTGGGCCACTTCGCTGGGAGCCGGTCCCTGGGGGCACTGACGCTGCTCAACTCAGGAGGGCAGTCGAGGACCGCGGGGCAGCCCACCTCCATCTGACAATGGCTACGACTAAGAAAGGGGGCCCGTGCGGGGTCTGGACAGCAGGTGGTGAGGGACAGGGTGTAAGCTTGGCAAGCATGGCCTCCCCTACGAACATTGATCCTGAGATCAGACAGGAGTGTGTCCCCTGACACAGCTGACCAAGTAGGGAGGGGCTGGCACTTACACTCAACACCCAGAGGACAGTCATGGCCACAGACAGAAATGCATGTCTGGGTGCACAGGGAGCCAAGCGGTCAACCTTGTAGGCAGAGGGCAGAGAAGATTCTTAAGAGAGCCAAGTGGGCACACAGATGAGAAAGGAGGGTGGACTCTCTGGGTAAATCACAGAGGCCAGGGGTGAGCAGAAGCAGTGAGACAGGAAAGGAGAAGGGATGAGACATGGTGGGAACTGCAGATCCCGGGCGACAGAGCAACGGGGCCACGAGAGGCAGACACACAAGAATGGACAGCCCGGCAGGGAATGGCCCCAAGCTCCGGCCGGGGGGAGCCCATCAGGGAGATCCCGCGTCCTACCACCTACCAGCTGCTGGTCCTACATCGTCCTTTGCTTATTAGCAATCTCCACCCCAAAGGGGCGAGGGGCCAGGAGGGACAGTGGCTGTGCTAAGAACACTTAAAAACACTTGTTTTTAGCAAGTGGAAGAGAGGACACAGGACCACTGGGCGTGTCCTCTTACAGGGGTCAGAGTCAGGACCACACAGGATACAAATGCAGGGAGACGGGGAGCCCCGATTTTCCAAAAGTGTGGGTCGGTTGTACAAGCCCTGGGGGGACACCCTGATGCTGCTCCCAGAGGCTGGCAGGGAGGTTTCCGGAAGCCGAAGAGGATCATCGCAAACTACTGACCTCACACAGGTCTGGTGGGCCGGCTCACTTCCTGGACGGCTGGCCGGGCAGAGGGGTTGGCCTGTCTGGATTACAGGCCTGGCAAGGGCTCTCAGGCTTAGCAGTCTCCCCCCAGCTAATTCGAGGGCAGTGTGGCTTGCACAGGGCTCCACCAATCCTTGGCCAATCATAGGAAGATAGGAAGGAGACATCTACCAGTGATGCAAAGTTTCAGCGGCAGGTTTTTGAAAAAGATGTTGAATGTGCCCAGATCTTTTCTAGGGTGACTACTGTGAATTTATAAGAAAAAGTGGTGAAATTTTCATAAAATTGATGCACCCATGGGTTCTTCCCCGGCAGGGTGGCCAGGTGAGAGGTGGCCCAGCCACCGCTGAGGCTCAGACAATGGGATGTGATCATGGGGCTGGAGGGGCTTGGGGGTGTGCCTCCCGGATGCCAGTCAGAGGTGAGGGTCAAAGGTCAAGGGGAGGGAACCTCCCTGGTGGTCCAGTGGCTAAGACTCTGCACTCCCAGTGCAGGGGGCCCAGGCTCCATCCCTGGCCAAGCAACTAGGTCTCATATGCTGCAGCTAAGAGTCTGAATGCCACAACAGAAAGAACCACACGCTGCAAGGAAGATCAAAGATCCTGTGTGTTGCAACTAAGACTCAGCCAAATAATTTTTTTTTTTTTAAGTTCAATCAGGGCTTCCCTCATAGCTCAGTTGGTAAAGAATCTGCCTGCAATGCAGAAGACCCCAGTTCAATTCCTGGGTCAGGAAGATCCACTGGAGAAGGGACAGGCTACCCACTCCAGTATTCTTGGGCTTCCCTGGTGGCTCAGCTGGTAAAAAATCCGCCTGCAGTGCGGGTGACCTGGGTTCAATTCCTGGGTTGGGAAGATCCCCCGGAGAAGGGAAAGGCTATCCACTCCAGTATTCTGGCCTGGAGAACTCCATGGACTGTCTAGTCCATGGGGTGGCAAAGAGTCGGACATGACTGAGTGACTTTCACTTCAAGCAGAATCACCACCCCAATGGGGGAGGTAGCCAGCCTGGGACTGCTGGGTCCCAAGGGGCAGAAGACCCAAACAAGACAGATGGGGACCAGGTTCAGCAGGGATGGGCACACAGGAAATGGCTGGAAAGCTGGCTCTGAAGAATCATCATTTTGAATAGTCATTCCCATGGAGAGTGTCAGCAGGAGACAGCTATCCTGCTCATCAGTGTCAGGGCAAGAACGCATTAACTACATGGTCTATACCATTCCTTTGATGTGAAAAAATGTCTTAAGTCATAAATATCTGAGAGTTTCTTCTTTGGCCTGAACCCCCTGGAAGGGGGATTTTGCAGTGAGCTTGTCAGGTGTGCGTACATGAAGGGCGGTTAACTCATGGGCCTGAAGGCAACTGCTCCTTCTCTGTGCATTTTCTGAAATCTACATAAGCTTACACTGAGGGAAACTCTGAAATGTAGGAATAACATGGGTTTAAAATTCTTTTTTATGGGTTTAAAATGGTAACTTTTCCCCCTTGAAAATATAGCTGCGCTAAAATGTTCTATTCATCAACAACACTGGGATTTTTGTGCTGGCTCAGTGGCAAAGAGTCCACCTGCCAAGTTCAGTTCAGTTGCTCAATCGTGTCTGACTCTGCGATCCCGTGGATGCCAGGCTTCCTTGTCTATTACCAACTCCCGGAGCTTGCTCACACTCATGTCCATTGAGTCAGTATGCCATTCAACCATCTCAGCCTGCCAAGTAGCAGACGTGGGTCTGATCCCTGGGTCCAGAAGATCCCCTGGAGAAGGACTTGGCAACCCACGCCAGTCTTCTTGCCTGGGAAATCCTATGAGCTGAGGAGCCTGGTGGGCTGCAGTTCATGGGGTCGCAAAGAGTCAGACATGACTTATCGACTAAACAACAACAACACTCAGCAATAACAACTCTCTTCTAACAGATGATGACTGAATCTTGGTTGATGATTAAATCTCTGCCAGCAAAACCCACCTGCTTCATTAAGATCTTTTAGAGCAAAACCACTTTGTTATTCAAAGGAAGCTGCTTTGCTATTTCAGGGGATAGATAAGACAGGAAGTAATGCATTTAATAGTGAAAGGAACAGAGAATATTCAACAGAAAAGAAAGCAAGATACGATTATTTATGTGGAAGCAGTGGCACCTTGTGACATCCGCACTCGAGCTGTGCCTCTGATTTACAGATAAAGCACTTCCGAGCAGCCTTCGTGGGTTTTACTAGAGGTGACGTAAATGGACCTCCTTTTCCACTGAAATGTTGTTTTTCTCATGACACTTTTGCACAGGGCACGTCTCGACCCCTTCGAGGATTTCATGGACATTTATAAATGCAGGAAGCTACCCATGCTCTCAAAGGGAAACAACTGACCGCTCTTTCCTGTAGCAGAGAACGAGTTTTTAATCTGAGAGTGGGAGAAGCCAAGGCTGGGGCAGTTTTCATCTGCTCAGAAGTGGACCGAGGAGGGGGCTTAATATCAGTGATTAAAATGCTAATGCTTCCTTTGAGAAGGAAAGCCTTTGATTTTTAGGAAAAGAATTCTCAGATGAAGACACTGAATTTCTGTAAGTTACCGAAGACATGTCAGATAACTCATCAAACACCCCAAGAGCCAGCGAGTAAAATCACGGTTCATGCCTCCTGCTCCCGAGCAGCTGGTAGTTTTCTCAGCCTTGATGGAATTACAGGGTAATTACACACAAGGCATGGGCTGTTTCAACAGCTTTGTTGCGCAGGTCTGTGGGCTTCCCATAGGAATGTTAGATGTCCCCCAAATTAATTTTTATCAAAATAACACAGTACCTTAAAGCCAGACAGTATTAAAACAATTACAATTTAAAAGAAACTCTGCCTTCCAGTTACACCGTCCAAGGGCATTTATTCCTACGTTCATTTGTTCATTGAAAATGCATTGGCTAGATTCAGAATTATCCATAAATCTGATCTATTCATAAATTATGAAATTCATGCCCTGTCCCTGGTGGCTCAGACAGGAAAGAATCTGCCTGTAGTGCAGGAGACCTGGGTTTGATCCCTGGGTTGGGAAGACCCCTGGAGAGGGAAATGGCTACCCACTCCAGTATTCTTGCCTGGTAAATCCCACGGGTAGAGGAACCTGGTGGGCTGCAGTCTATGGGGTCACAAAGAGTCGCACGTGACTGAGTGACCGACATACCTTCCCGGTCCTTATAGACCCGTTGCCCTGCTGTGGGGAGATGGAAACACACCCCTGGAAGTCAGGCGGAGGTGAATACTGTGGCTCTGGGATGGGCACAGGTGAGGCGGGAGACTGTCATCCCACCTGGGTCTCAGGGGAGGCCTGAAGGGACAAGCATTCCAGGCAAAGGGAACAGAAGGCACGACAGCCTGGAGGTGTGAGTGTGAGCGGCGTGCGGGAGGAAGAGTACAGGGCCCGTGGGAGGAGGATGTGAAGGTCCAGCTTCACTGGGCCCTTCCGGCTGTCATCTAGAAGGAGAGCATCTAGGGACCACACTTATATTGCTGCTTCTTCTTAAGTCCCAGCCTTTTCTTCCAATAATTTATTTTACAGTTTTTATTGGCGTATAGTTGTTTAACAATGTTGTGTTAGTTTCTGCTGTTCAACAAAGTGAATCAGCTGTGCCTCTTCACACATCCCCTCCTTTCTGGATTTCCTTCCCATTCAGGTCACCACAGAGCAGTGAGCAGAGCTCCCTGCGCTATGCAGTATGTTTTCAGTAGTTATCTATTTCGTGCTTACAGTACTCTCTCATCAGTCATCTGTTGCATACATACGGCGCTTTCTCACCAGTCACTTATTTCATACACACGGTATGTTCTCATCAGTCACCTATTTCATACATAGAGTGCGTTCTCACCAGTCACCTATTCCATGCATATGGTATGTTCTCATTAGTTACCTTTTTCATACATATGACGCGTTCTCAACAGTCACCTATTTCATACATATGGTGAGTTCTCATAAGTCACCTATTTCATACATACAGTGCGTTCTCACCAGCCACCTATTCCATGTATATGGTGCGTTCTCATAAGTCACCTATTTCATACATACTGTGTGTTCTCATTAGTTACCTATTTCATACATAGGGTGCGTTCTCATGAGTTGTCTATTTTATACACAGTATCAGTAGTGTAGATATGTGGATCCCAATCTGCTTCTTGACCCATCAAGTTTAGACACAAGCTCCTGACTCCTTGTGAAGGTAGGGGAGGATTTCGCCCTCTCCCACTTTTCTCTCTTCATCCAAGCAGTTACAATCAGAGGTGAAGGAAGCCAGGCTTTCCAAGTCTTGGGCGTGTGCTGACTTAAAAAATAGTCACAACCTCAAAGTTGAGAGTTATGTTTTTACTCAGTGGGAATTTTTAGGACTTCAAGCCTGAGACAGCATCTCCAGTAGCCCTGAGAGAACTGCTCTGAGGAGTGGGGTGGAGAAAGTCAGGTTACATAGAAGTCTTCCAACAAAGGGCAGGTAGTCTGAATGTTAAAAGCATTTTTCTGAATTAAAGAAAGCCAGATACCTCAAGTTAAGGACCTTAGCACTGTTCTGTGTGCAGGAAGACGCAAGAGTCTGGGCTCGCTGAGATCTTTCCTTCATATGCCTCTCAGCTCTCTGGGACCAGTGTCCTGTGTGTTTCACATCCTGAGTTCCCTGATGCTCACTGTAGGGAGTGGCTGCAGCCTCATGGCTGCCAGACCAAGCAGGTATTGTTCTCCTTCCTGAGTGCCCTTAGGGCTCAGAAAGTCACATCTGGAGGGCTGGAATCACTGATGGCTGTGACACCCGTGTTTACTGATGTGGCAGGAACACTCCATTTCTCAAGTGTAAGACACTACTGAGATGTACCCAGCACCCGAGACGTCCCTCCACACTGGCAGTCGCTCTCGGGACCCCCTGGAGGCTGGGCTCCACACGGTGAGGGAGTAACAGGAGAATGAAGGAGGGACAGGAAGGAAGCCCCAAGGACAGCCAGCAGGGCTCCAGGAGAGGGGGTTCTTTAGAAGAAAATGAGCTGACAGTTCAAAGGCCTGGAAAGTATCTCGAAGGCTGGTGATACATATGCAGAATACGAGACAAGAGATGGTGTGTGCAGACCAGTACATAACGTCCTGGGACGGAGGGCAGCTACTGTGTGGGGCCTAGCCCTGAGTTCCAGGGGCACCCCAGCCGGGCCTGTGACTCTGCAGGGTGGACTACCACGATTCCTAGCTAGGTCCCTTGGAAGTGGGTGTGGCCAGACTAACCAGCCACCCATCTGGTGCCACGTCCCCACCCGCCCACTACCTCAGCCCCTGGCTGTGCAGTGAGCCTGCTGATGGCATGCACCTCCAGGCCAGCACTGCACCTGCACACCGGAGCCAGTCACTGTTTGCTGAGTGAATGTGTGAGTGAGCGGACGCTTGACAGAAATCATAGCGTTGCCATGGGATCCTGCAATCCTACTCCTGGGTACGTATCTGGATGAAACTGTAGTGTGAAAAGATACAGGCACCCCAATGTTCACAGCAGCATTATTTACAGTAGACAAGACATGGAAACAGCCTGAATGTCCACTGACAGATGAATGGATAAAGATGTGTCCCGTATATACAACGGAATACTTCTCAGCCATAAGAAGAATGAAGTAATGCCATTTTCAGTTACATGGATGGACCTAGATATTATCATGTTAGGTGGAGTAAGAAAGAAAGACAAACCCCATATGATACCACTCACGTGTGGAATCTAAAGTATGACACAGATGAACTAATCTTCAAGAGAAACAGACGCACAGATGTAAGGAACAGGCGTATGGTTGCCATGGGGGGGCGTGGGGGGGCGTGGGGGAGGGTTGGATTGGGAGTTTGGGATTAGCAGATCAAACTATTATACACAGGATGGGTAAACAACAAGGTCCTGCAGTATCCAGCACAGGGAAAGACACTCAACATTCTGCAATAAACCATAATGGAAAAGAACAGGAAAGAGTGGATATTCTCAACACGAATGATGGCAGGTCTCCGACTGTACCTGCTGACCGGGCTGAGTGATGTTTATGTCTTCCTGGTTGTTGTAAAGAGAAGTGAGATGGGCGTGAAAACACGCCTTCCATGTTGTGGGCGCCTGATCAATGTTAATTTACCCTCCGACCTTCTCCCTCCCCCATTAAAGCAGTTGCCAAGTCCTTCCGAGGTCACCTTTTCCCGGTGCTTCTGCCTTAGCTCAACGTCTCCGGCTGAGTGGGAACCTGGCCACTAGTGGTGAGCGAGAGAACTGCAGGAGGGACACGGACATTCTTATTTTACAGAACCAGACAGCCCATCAAACCTGCCACGACTCTGATAGAGTTGCTAAGGGTGAGGCTCAACAAACTGGGGGTGGAAACCATCCATCAATTAAAAACACATACTAAATAAATAACAGTCCCACTGCGGTCTGGCTAAAGCCAAATAAAGAAGGAGCCACAT
Source organism: Capra hircus (assembly GCF_001704415.2). Classification (NCBI taxonomy): domain Eukaryota; kingdom Metazoa; phylum Chordata; class Mammalia; order Artiodactyla; family Bovidae; genus Capra; species Capra hircus. The sequence continues at coordinate 4,885,885 of NC_030810.1, read as the reverse complement.
GCGTGACTGAAGCGTGGAAATATTCTACTTCACACCCTTATGGCATTTCTCAGGAGTTTCCAAATAGCACTAATGACCAGGGTCACCCTGGCAGGTCATTCTGTTTTGGGATTTATCATGAGGGTGGAGTGGAACCAAAGGAATTGGACAACCATTCCAGTAAATTATAATGAGAACATCTCAAAGGCCAGTTCATACACTTGCCGAAAGAGCCAGATTACATTCTGAACGTGGGACAAAAGAATTAGGTGTCAGCGTGCAGGCACGTGTCCTAGGCTAATAGGATTACAACATTTTACTGTACATACGGCACTGATTTTCTTAATTTAAACAATCCAGGGAAAATCCTTCTTCCCTTTCATTCCAAGCAAGAGAATGTTCAGCCGACGTCTCAGGGGTTTAAAACAGAACAGAGGTCGAGACATATTCTCATCTTGCTCTTTTACCATCTGTATGCTTTGAAGCCACTCAAAGCAATTTTAAGAGACGGACAGACAGACTTGGTAGTGAACTGCATGTTTGCAGCCTCTGGAGTTTGAGCAAACTCCGGGAGACAGCAACGGACGGGGAAGTTAGATGTGCTGCAGTCCACGGGGATGCAAAGAGTCAGACACGGCTGAGTGAGTACGCAATGACAAAAGCTTTTCATGACCGGGCGTCAACGTCTGCCCAACAAGGGCACCCCACCCGCCTGGTAAACTGACCTTTGTAGACGCTATTTCCTTCCTCCATCGTGTGAAGGAAAACGCTCGGTGACATTTTCCACATCTCATCTTCTTCCTGCTGGAGCGGAATAACACACCCGTTAACGACAGGCAGTCTACCTGCTGCAATCAGACACTGAGCGGCCCGCACATGCGTGGTCACGCCGACTGGAGACGCACACGTTCGCTCCTGGTGTGTGGGCTGAAGGTCCAGCCCCTCGTCCGCCCCCCTGGGCGGCTTCCCTGCTGACAGTCTGCGCGGGAGGCGCTGTGTCCACTGACTAGCGCGGGGATGGTTTGAGACTTAGCTCCACTGGTGGGCTCACAGGGCCTTCCTGACTCAGGCACCTCCCTGGACGCCCCCACGCCATGAGCTGGGGCCTGTCCTCTGAGGTCTGGCTCCTTCCTTGCTCTGAGAGCTGTTGCCCATCTAAGTCCTGCCGCCTCTCCCTTTGCCATGTTCCTGTGACCCAGCTTTGGGGCTGCTCCCCACCTGCGTTCTGCTCCACTACCTGTCAGCTCGGGCTTTGTAGGAGCCCAGGACTGCTCCTTTCTTTGCTGGCCTGTCCCCTCCCCGGGCCAGGAAGCCAGTCCTGAGCCCCAGCCTGAGCTGGAGACCCTGCCTCTCTCCTAGAGGCTGGTCTTGGCCTCCCTGCCCTGGGCCTCTGCTGCACAGACAGCTCAGCCACCCAGAGCAGCCAGATGAGAGCTGCAGGGACCCCGAGCTCTGCAGGCAGAGGCCCTGCCCTGATCCCCAGCAGAAATACCCTCTGCCCTACACTGCCACGGCTGCTCTCAACTGTGAACAGCCAGATCTTGCAAAGCCCCATCTGACGTTTCTGGGCAATCATGTTTATACTGTATGAAGAGTCAAGTGCCCGATGACCTGCTTCTTGTCCCCCTAGAAAGGACAAAGGAAGGATGCTTGTCAACATGATGTCCATGGGGAGTTTTCCAAAGCACCTGAAGCTCTCTGTGTGGCTTAGGGAAGGAGCGGCAAGAAAGGGACATACATCTCTGGTGGGTCAGGGTAGAAGACATGCCCTCCTTTCTGGGACTCCGAAGCCACACGCCCTGGTGGTTTGGCAGTGCCCATCCTCATACCGGACCCCTCCCCACTCTACTGCCCCGACTCCATGTGGCTGTTGGGAGGATACAGGGAAGGAGAGCTCCCAGGAGTGATGAGAGCACCCAGGAGGGAGTCAGGCTTCTGGGAGGACCCTCATTTCTTGGGATGGGGTCCCAGAAGACCTGCTTGAACCACAGCTCACAAAATGTGCCACCAGCCTTGCAGAGCGTGGGAGAGAACCTGGACCCAGAAATGCTGGGGACTCCAAGCCTATGGAGCAACTGACATGCCTTCAGGACCCACAGGAGGTCACAGCTCTCACCAGGGCAGGAGACCCACCCCTGCCCAGCACTCCCGATCTTCTGAGAAGAATCAGCAGAGAAACAAGAACATGACAGTGCTGGATGAAGGCGTGTCCTTGGAGGAAAGAGATGATTCACGGACAGAGGGGCACCTAAAAAACTGACCAAAGAGCCTCTTGATGAAAGTGAAGGAGGAGAGTGAAAAAGCTGGCTTAGAGCTCAACATTCACAAAACTAAGATCATGGCATCCAGTCCCATCACTTCATGGAAAACAGATGGGGAAACGGTGGAAACAGTGGCTGACTTTATTTTTCTGGGCTCCAAAATCACTGCAGATGGTGACTGCAGCCATGAAATTAAAAGACGCTTACTCCTTGGAAGGAAAGTTATGACCAACCTAGACAGCATATTAAAAAGCAGAGACATTACTTTGTCAACAAAGGTCCATCTAGTCAAGGCTATGGTTTTTCCAGAGGTCATGTATGGATGTGAATGTTGGACTATAAAGAAAGCTGAGCACCGAAGAATTGATGCTTTGAACTGCGGTGTTGGAGAAAACTCTTGAGAATCCCTTGGACTGCAAGGAGATCCAACCAGTCCATTCTAAAGGAGATCAGTCCTGGGTGTTCATTGGAAGGCCTGATGCTGAAGCTGAAACTCCAATACTTTGGCCACTTGATGCAAAGAGGTGACTCATTGGAAAAGACCCTGATGCTGGGAAAGATTGAGGGCATGAGAAGGGGACGACAGAGGGTAAGATGGTTGGATGGCATCACTGACTCAATGGACATAGGTTTGGGTGGACTCTGGGAATTGGTGATGGACAGGGAGGCCTGGTGTGCTGTGGTTCGTGGGGTCGCAAAGAGTCGGACACGACTGAGCAACTGAACTGAACTGAACTGAGTCTTCTCAGAGATGTTACGTCCTCTCTCTCCAGGTGTCAATAAGCATTCGTGAATCCTTAGTATTTTTAGAATCAATGTGTTACTGACCTGCGTGTTGCCCGTTCGGTTTGGGAGACTCAGATCGGTCTGTATTTGGGGAGGATGGGACAGGGGAGAAGGGGAGGGAGACGGGGACAGGGGAGAAGGGGAGGGAGACGAGGACAGGGAGGGGGCGTGGGGTAGGGGGAAGAGGAGGAGGGGAAGGAGTGCTACTCCAGGGATGGGAGCACACAAGCACTTTTCACAGAGGGACCAGTCAGTCCATGGGGGTCTGAGCTGGGAGGCTGAGCTGCCTTTGGGTAGCTGGAAATCAGTAGGGCAGCGTGTATGGAACGGGGGCCAGCAGACATACAGGAGGCTGGGAGACAGAGCAGGGATGGACCTTGCAAGGCCCGTGAGCCATGATCTTCAGAAAGCATGAGCCTGGTCTGGGAGCAGGGCGGCCACTGAGGGTCCCAGCAGAAGTCCGATGTTTCTGCATCTGCTCGTCGGGCCACGACTCTGGCTGGAGGGGGTGAGGGTTGCCCCCCCTTCTCTCCGACCAGGATTCACTTTCCCATCTTCTTCTGCGGGAAATCCCCCTTAGGCCCCAGGCCAATGCCCCCTCCGCTGTGAGGCTGTCCTGGATTCTCCCAGGTGGACAAGATCCTCTGCGGCTCAGTGGGATCTGCTTGTCTTTCCCGGCGCCTGCTTCCCCGTGTAGATGACCAGTTATTTGTGCATCTGACTTTCCTGTTCTCTCAGGCTGTGGGGCCCCCGTGCAGGGGGATTCCCATCTTGCTGATGCTCATACCCTATAAAGAACCAGCACCAGGCCTGTTTCCTAAATAGGTGTTTCACACATGTAAATAAAAATGAGATTTATAGCTCTATTTGTACAGCTTTATTTCTATAATAAATATCAAGTTCTCAAGGGAAGCAGAACACTGCAGGACCGGTTTTGGGAAAACATCTCATCCCGATTGCACAGAATGACCGTGGTGCTAGCAGTTCCCATGACGTTTCACACAGTGATGACGTAACTGGGCAACACAGGAAACACCTCTTAACCAGAGTGAAAGCACAATGAACGCTCTGCCTTCCTTTTTAGAGATGGCTCTTTCTTTGGTCAATAGTTTACCAGATAGATCTTTGCCTCTGGCTGATGTTTTAAACACTTCCCATTTTGACAGTTATTGGGAGAGAGAAATGCCATGAGGAGGCTTTACCACTTCAAACTGCAAAGTCGTTGCTTTTTTTCCCTGCATCTTTCACTGTGAAGGGGTCACACAGGTCCACTTGCATCGTCAGGGTGCCCACCTTGACCAATGTCACTCTCTGATGGAAACTCCTCGACCACGACTCCCAGCTCAAGCCAAGTGACTGGGGAGTGTTCTCATCAGAGAGACCTGCCTCTCAGGGAGCAGCCTGACTCTGAGGCTGCTTATCCTTCCCGGCACCTGCCTCTCCGTGTAGATGACCAGCTATTTGTGTGCCTGACTTTCCTGCTCTCTCAGGCTGTGGGGCCCCCATGCAGGGGGATCCCATCTTGCTGATGCTCGCACCCTATAAAGAACCAGCACCAGATTGCTTCTGGCCAGCCATGCCGACTCCCTCTGCACTGGGGCAGGGACACACAGCTGGACTGGCCAGCTGGCAGCAAGGTGGGAACATGGATCCCAGCCATCACACAGCCTTCTGCAGAGAAGGGGGGACAGAGGAGCTGGTCCCCATGGACCTGGGTCCTGCAACTCCCGGCTCCAGCAACTCCCGGCTCCAGCCCGTGCCTGCCAGGAGTCTCCATCATGTGTCCCCCATGTGCCCGGCTCTGTCTTATCAGCGAACCTAAGTGGGGTGGTGTTGCCACCCACAGACCCAGTGAGTCACAAGAAGAAACAGGATCTGAGATATGCCCAGTCTTTCCACTCATTCAGAAATCTTGTAAACATCACGGAGGATCTGCTCTGTGCAAATGCCCATGAGGGACGTCCGGAGAGTGGGGGCCTGGCTCACCTCAGCTTCTCCCACAAGCTGATGGCAGAATCATGTTGTATGTTTTGCAAAAATGCTTATTTACTGTGTCAAGAACACGATGGCAACAATGCGATAAAATTTTTAAAAATCAAAGAAAATAATCAGCTTCCTCACCATCACTTTTATCCAACGAACCCTTCATTTTTCTTTTTCCTTTTCTGTACGTATAGGCGATGTCTGTCTGTTAGAGCATAATCATAGTGATATAAAAGTCTTGCCAGCTGAGTAGGTGAAACAAAGATTTACTTTTAATTTCTATTCCTTTATTTGGCGCCACTGAACTGTACTTTGTGTTTTGTTTGTTTTGATATTTTCAGCTTGTTTACCAACTTTATGACCTTATCTTGCCCACCTGTAAACATTTCCTGAGCACCTACTGTGTGGGGAAATTTCTAGGTGCTGGGACGACAAGGACCCTTCAGGCTCCACCTCTGGGGCCTGCCTCTGAGTTCTCCGGGGCTGGGACTCTCAGATTAGCTGCTGTTCAGTCACTCAGTCGTGTCTGACTCTTTGCCACCCCATGACCTACAGCACACCAGGCTTCCTTGTCCTTCACTGTCTCCTGGAGTTTGCTCAAGTTCATGTGCATTGAGTTGGTGATGCCATTCAGTCGTTCCTCTGTTGTCCCCTTCTTCTCTTGCTCTCAATCTTTCCCAGCATCAGGGTCTTTTCCAATGAGTTGGCTCTTTGCATCAGACGGCCGAAGTATTGCAGCTTCAGCATCAGTCCTTCCAATGAATATTCAGGGTTGATTTCCTTTCGGATTGACTTATCTCCTTGCTGTCAAGGGACTTTCAAGAATCTATTCCAGCACCACAAATTAGAAAGCGTCAATTCTTTGGTGCTCAGCCTTCTTTATGGTCCAACTCTCATATCCATTGGGCTCCCCTGGTGGCTCAGATGGTAAAGAATCCACATACAGGGAGGGAGACCTGGGTTAAATCCTGGGCAGGGACGATCCCCTGTAGTAGTGAATGGCAACCCACTCCAGTATTCTTGCCTACAGAATTCCATGGACACAGGAGCCATAGGGTCACAAGAGTTGGACATGACTGAGTGACTAACACACACACTCACATCTGTACATGACTACTGGAAAAATCATAGCTTTGACTAAACACAGCTTTGTTGGCAAAGTGATGTCTCTGCTTTTTAATATGGTGTCTAGGTTTGTCACAGCTTTTCTTCCAAGGACTAAGAGTCTTTTAACCTCAGATCAGTGGAAAGGGGTTAAATTCAAGTGGGGGCACATCTGTTAGGCTTTTTAGATGGGGGTATGCATCTAGGCATATATCTGTTAGCATGTAAGCCCATACATCAGCCTGATCACTTGTGGCTTTCAGATTATCTGATGGGCCCCTCAGGATCTGTGTCCTGGGGATGGGAGAGAGGTTACTCTGATGGGGAACAGGCTGATGACTTCTCACTGAACTCAGAGTGAAATTATGTTCCACTTTTAGATGCAAAAGGGAAAAATCAGCCCAGAAGTGGCCTGGGGGCACTATAGACAGACAATAGCTTTTCAAGCTAATTGAATCGCATAGAGACAGGCCCAAGGATCTTCCCAGAAGAATTAACACTAAGCCAAGTCTGTTTATGGCTGCAGGAAACATAGACAAGGCTCTTCAATATTTGTGTGATTGTGTGTTAGGATCAGGACAAAACCACTGAAGACAGTTCCAGGGACTTCCCTGCTGGTTGTGGTTAGGATTCCATGCTTCCAATGCAAGGGATGTGGGTTCCATCCCTGGTGGGGGAACTAAGATCCCATGTGCTGTGTAGCGCAGCCAAGAAAAAAAAATATATATATATATAAAGGAAAATAGTTCCAAATGGTTGAACATAAGGAACACTGGAAAATAACAAAGAGCAAACGAGAGCTGCAGGGATGAACTGCAGAGTGCTTTTCCCCTGTGTTTTCTCTTTCAAAGCCAACATGAGGTCCAGAGAGAGGCAAATGAAATTACACTGATATTGAAAGCATATTTGCAAAGATTGCTATTGGTCTGCAGAAAATGCCCTCGAGGCACCAGCCTTCTCCTCTATCAAGGTGCCCCTTTAAGGGGATCCCCTTATCTGCAAGCCTGAATACCTCTGTGTGTTAGTTGCTCAGCTGTGTCCGACTCGTTGCAACTCCATGGACTGTAGCCAACCAGGCTCCTCTGTCCACTCGATCTGGGCAAGAAGACTGGAGTGGGCTGCCATTTCCTTTTCCAGGTCATCTTCTCCACCCAGGGATCAAACCCGGGTCTTCTGCATTGCAGGGAGATTATTTTTTTTTAATATTACCATCTGAGCCACCTGGGAAGCCAGTTTAAAACCAAAGATCCCAAATAAGGACCAGTTTGTTTTCTCACTGTTGAATTTTGAGAATTCTTTATGCATTATAGATACAAATTCTTTGCCAGATAAATAATATGAAAATAATTTTCTCCTAGTCTATAGCCTATCTTTTCAGCCTCTTTATAGGGTCTTTACAGAACATAAAACTGCTATTAATATTTTGATAAGATCAGATTTATCTCTTTTATGAGTTGTGCTTTCGGTGTTAGGTCTCAGAAATCTTCAGCCCCAGATCCTGAAGATCTTTCCCCAAGGGTTTTATTTACAGGTTTTATTGTTTCATGTTAAAGTCCATGATACATCCTGAGTTAGTTTTGTATCAGGTATGACGTTTAGGTAGATTCCCACTTTCTTGCGTATGGATGAAAGACTAATTTTTGGAAGCCCGTCAGTCCCTAAACGCCTGGATCCATCTATTTCCTTCTGTCTATCAGCAGCATCTTCGTGTTGAGGATCCCCAGGTGGATCCAGGAAAGGAATAGAGAATTTCCATTGATTTGAAAGTGAATATGTTTGCAAAGTTTCTTGGTGAGCTGATCAAATGAATATAAGATTGCCAGTACGAGTTATTTTAATTTAAGGTGCTCTTGTCTACAGTTACAGAGATCCACCACAGTGCCCCCAACTCCTTTCCTATGCTACGAAGCCCAAAATAAACTGGAAATCCAAGCAGGGACACTGAAACCTACAAGTTCACGCTCCAAAACTTCTTCCAGTTGTCTCCACATTCAACCATCTCAAAGACACCACAGGGACATTCACTCATCCTCAGATTCTTGGTTGATGGAGTGCCTACGGGAGCTCTACCCCGTTGCTCTGGGGTCAAGAGGAGATGCCCTGTGGGAGGGTCACGGTCCTGCAGCTAGAGGTGGCCCCAGGAAGGAGATGCTGTCAGGGAAGGGTGGGCGGGGGTCTCTGAGCCGGATGGGTGGGCTGCTGTACTCCTGACTGTAAAAGCCCAGCTCTTTCCACCGCCAGCAGTACCTGCCCTGTCCATCACATTCTCAGGGAAAAAGAAACCCACAAGGTCAACAAACCCACTTGTTTCTCTTTCAACTTCGAGAACAACGTTTGATTTTAAATGCATCGTGTCTTTCAACTTCGTGAACAACGTTTGATTTTAAATGCATCGTGTCCTGTGAGGCTGGATGCAAACTTCAGACTCGGACCATCGGCCCCAGCCCACACCTGGCCTTGGGTGGGACCAGGCCTTGTAGTAACTCTGCTCCCACCCTGGGTCTAACTGACTTTGCTGCCTCAGTCAATCCCTTCTCCACTCCCAGTCCATCCCATGACACGGCCACAAAGCTTGGATCTTGGGCCACAGCTTGCTGAACTCAGATCTACTCAAGTTACTACTACCCTGGATATGACCATCTATCCATCTTCTCTCTGCAGAAGGCTCTGCCTGGCCCCGAGGTCTCATTCATCGCCTGCCACAGGCTCTGTGGGCTCCAGAGGTCACACATCCTCCCCAGCTTGCCACCTGTGCTCTGAAGTTGTCCTCTGGTTCTGTGGCTTGGATGTTGCCTAGAAAACCAGCCCTGGCCAGCCTCCAGATCTGCTCACTCTCCAGGCCCCTCCCAACAGCTACGCTTGGGATAGTTACCCTCCTTTGCACATGCATCCCTAGTCTGGCTCCCCCTCTCTCAGTCCAGCTCCCCCTCTCAGTCCAGCTCCCCGCCTCAGTCCAGCTCCCTCTACCTCTCTCTCAGTCCAGCTCCCCACACCTCTCTCTCAGTCCAGCTCCCCCCCTTCTTTCCGGCTCTCCCTCTCAGTCTGGCTCCCCATCTCTGAGTCCGGCTCCCCCCACCCCTCAGTCTGGCTCCCCCTCTCTTTCTGGCTCCCCCTCTCAGTCTAGCTCCCCTCTCTGAGTCTGCTCCCCCTCTCTCGGTCCATCCCCCCTCTCAGTCCGGATCCCTCTCTGCCTTCCTTAGTTCCCTTTCTAACCAGAGCTGCTCCCCGCCCTCCCTTCCTTTCAGGGGAATAAATCACCCTACAGCTTCCCTCTCAGTGTTTCCAGGGAACCCCACCCAAAGGACCAGTTACTACTCTATTGATCTGCCTGTACCCCCCAAATTCTAACTCATTCTAAAAAAAAAACCAAAAAAGAGAGCTCACTTGATACAGTTAATATTTAAAATCCTCCCCCACTTGGCAAGATAATTTTGAAGCAGTGCCTAATAGGGAACAGGGACAATTGGAAGAATTTCAATTTTATTCTAAGCATCCCTTCTTCTAAATATGCATGGGTGAGTTTGACACTTGCAAATTAAAACTCGCTGTTAGTGAAGCTTGTTCCATAAAAATCTGAAATTATCAGCTACACAATCTGGTCTTTGTTGAGTGACAGCATTTTATTAACTAGCTATTAAAGAGTCACTTAATGATGAATGGCTTTCTACAAGAAAAGCAAAGTTTGAGTACATCAGCATTTATGATATAGTTGCATATGATGGGGATAATCCTTCAGAATTACTTAGACATGAATTTATATGAAAAGTACAGGTCTACAAAGTGATAATGTGATTATTAAAATAGGAAATATCAATCTCTAAGAAGCCTTGGCACATTTAAATGATGTTTGTATGTTTCTTACAGATCAGATTATCTTTTCCATTGACTTAAAAAAAATCCTATCCTGAAATCATTCCTAAAGCTATTCAAATCTTTATGTGGAAATCAGCATTTTGACCTGTAGAAAAAGATATCTATTATTGTTCATCCTGGTTAGAGGGTAAAAGGCAGGAGACAGAGGCAACTAGCTTTGTTGGACTCACACAGGTATGAACTCAACCCTCACCACAGAGGCAGAGCTGCTCACTTATTCTTCTGAGTATTGTTCTAACACTTGGTCATCTGTCAATCGCCAGCCCTACATATATAGTCAGAAAACTTGGCAAAGATCTCCGATAGAAACATCTGAATATTTCAGCTAATCTCTATAAAGGGAAAACAGACCCTTTCCAAAATATCACACCGGTAACAAGGTTTAAAGCCTTGTAAGTCCATGAGATAAGGCGATAGCGTGGGGCTCCCAGGAAAGAAGACGGAAGTTGAGCGGGTGGTTTATTGGGAATGTCCCCCAAGAGGGAGAGAGGGAGAGCAGCAGCAGCAGCCCCAGGCAGAGGGGGAGCTGAACTGGGCAGAGGGGGAGCTGAACTGGGCAGAGGAGGAGCTGAACTGGGCAGAGGGGGAGCTGAACTGGGCAGAGGGGGAGCTGAACTGGGCAGAGGGGGAGCTGAACTGGGCAGAGGGGGAGCTGAACTGGGCAGAGGGGGAGCTGAACTGGGCAGAGGGGGAGCTGAACTGCCCTGCGATGGTGAGAAATCAAGAGTTGATCCCATAGGGCACCCAGGAGCTGGGAGAACCTTTCAGAGTTGTCCTGGGCAGTGAGGGGCTGGGTCTCTGTACCCTAACTTATCCTTTTTTGTTTTTTTAAAAAGATGATTCTATATCTTTGTTTAATTAATTAATTTTTGGCAGCACCTCACAGCCTGTGGGATCTTGGTTCGCTAACCAGGGATCAGACCTGTGCCCCCTTGCAGTGGAAACACAGATTCTTAAACCACAAGACACCAGGGACCCCCCCCCCCCAAGGCGACTAGCCTTGAAGGCAGCTGGCCAGTGCGGGGTGGGTAACCTCACTTCGAGCACCTGCCGTAGACCCTGAACAGTTGCTGGGGAGGGACCGAGTGCGAGGGGTCAGCACCCCATCCTGTAGCTGGGGATGGAGCCCCTTGGTCCTGAGGGGGCGTCACAGGGGCCGCATGCATGCAGCATCCACTTCAGTGGAGAGGGGGGAGACCAAGGAGAGGAGGAAGGGGGGCCTTTCTTCTTTCGTCCACGCAGCTAATAACAGTACCAGGGTTAGAGAGGGACAGGGCAGTGGGGGCAGCTGCGAGATTCCCGTTCATTGTGTGCAGGGGGCGAGCCCCCTCCTGCCGTGTCGGCCATGATCGAGCCCAGGAACTTTATTTATTTCTTGGCTTAGCTGGGTCTTCACTGCTGGGCTTTCTCTAGCTGTGGCGAGTAGGGGCTCCTCTTTGCTGCCCAGCGCAGGCTTCTCATTGTGGTGGCTTCTCCTGTTGTAGAGGGCGGTCTCCAGATGGGAGGGCTCAGTAGTTGTGGAGCATGGGTTTAACTGCCCTGCAGCATGTGGGATCAAAGCCACGTTCCCTGTACTGGTAGGTGGATTCCTAACCACTGGGCCACCAGGGAAGCCCCACTCTGAGAAATTATAAACGAGATGCTAGCTCTTTTCACCATCGCGATACCTTGCGTTTTTGTGGACTTCGGGGATTCCCATTTGATACTCTCCATCACCCCCTCTCCCCTGCTTACAACTTTGGCCTCCTGGGTCCAGTCACTCCTGGATGACACACCCGGTCCTGTGTCTTTCTCACTGTGACGGCTCCGGAGTTCCCAGGCGCCACCCACCACACCCGGCGAGGTGTCTCCCCCGTGGAGAAATCCAAGAGTCTGACTTCCAGGGGGAACCCGTCTCTGGGAATATGAGGAGCCTGGCCTTGGCCACCTGGGCTAGAGGTGGCTCTCTGCCTCTGGACAGAGTCATGGAGGGACATAACCTTTCAGGATGCACTCTGATTTAGGTCGGGCTTTTGGTCAGCCGTGACATAGCATCTGGGCAAAAGGCTACAGCACACACATTCAGGTTTTCAGATGGTGCTACCTTCCAGCTGGAATTCTATTTCCCAAAGAAGGAGTCTATGTTGGAGAGAACCACCACCCTGGCAGGGGCCTCTCCACGTATTGGAGGGGTAAAGACCCCTCCAATCGTGCCCAGGACGTAGCACCTGCCTGCCCGCCCACCACCCAGCAACCCCACCACACAGGGCAGGTCTGGCCCGCAGTGACTCTGAACTCTGCTTTCCTTTGGGTATTAAGAAACAAATCCTGCTAAAAACAGGTCTGAGACGTCGACGTGAAGTGATAAATTGGAAGGAATACGCTTTGGCGGAATTAGACAGGATTGTTTTGACTTTGTAGTGGACATTTGGTTTGCCAAGAAAATTTCCTTATCTCTACCCTTGAGAAAAGATGAGTGGGATCATGTGTCTTTGAGGAATGAGCATTCAGAGCGATGGCATATGTGATTAATGCGAGGTGTCTGAGCTGTGGAGACCACTCCTCAGCCGAACAGGTATTTACAAGTCACAGAAACGATGACAACTGACTGTCGACCAACATTTAAAGAAAAACGAAAGACAGCTGGGGGATAGCATGGTTTCCAAGGCAATGAGTGACTGTAGTCTCAACAGGCTTGAGATGATTCCAAGGAGTCAAAGCAAAAAAGGAAAAAAGAAAACTCCCAATTTCTAAAACTCCAGATACCTTATTTTTTTCCTTTGTCTCTTTCGTTTCCTTTTCTTTTTTTACTTTTTTTTCTTTCTTTTCCTTTTTCTTCTTTTTGGTTTTCTCCTCTTCGTCTTGGCTTGCAATAATATCATCAATAACCTGCAGAAAAACAAAATCATCATAGCACTTTAAGAGAGTCGGATCAAGAGGATTATCTTTCCAGAAGTGTTTGTGTGGGTCAGTGTCCCTTCTCTGCTCGGCTCCAAACCCTGCAGACCCAGCCTCCTGGCCTCTCTACTCTGCCTGCCCTCTGCCTCTGGCTGGATTCATCAGCAGAGGCAGCGGTGGGGCCTCAGATGGCAGGTGGAGAGAGAGAGGCTGGACATTTCTGAGTCCAGTGCCCTGCCAGTTCAGAGCTGCTCTGACTCCCAGGGGTCCCAGCGACACCGGGGGCAAGGTTGGGGGGGGGTCTCGGCTTCATTAGCGTCTCAGCTGCAGCCTGCTTCAGGCCTGCCCACGCCTCTTCCTCAAATGCCAGTGGAGAGCTCCTGTGCTCCTTACCTAGACTCCATACATCTCCTCTCGGAGTTGGTTTCTTTCATCTCTGATTTAATTTGTATTTCCTACAAAAACCCACTTATTGCCCTAAAATTTAAAATACTGGTTAGGAACTTCCCCAGTGGTCCAGTAGTTAAGGCTCCAGGCTTCCAATACAGGGGGCCCAGTTGGAGAACTAAGATCCCACATGCAGAGCAGCATGGCCAAAATAAATAAAGAAAATAACAATAAGACAATAAAATAATTTTTAAAGAATACAGTATTGATTAAAAATACCTAGTTCACATAGGATTAGCATCATTGGAGAATTAGTGGAAGTTTGTAAAAAAACCCACATGTGCTAACTTGCTTCAGTGGTGTCCAACTCTTTGTGATCCCATGGACTGTAGCCCGCCAGGCTCCTCTGTCCATGGGATTCTCCAGGCATGCTAGAGTGGGTAGCCATGCCCTCCTCCAGGGGATCTTCCCGACCCGGGGATCAAACCCACGTCTCATGTCTCCTGCATTGGCAGGCGGGTTCTTTACCACTAGTGCCATCTGGGAAGGCAAAAAAACCCATATGATTCCATTTAATATGATAAATATTCACTGAGCGCTCACTTGCTGTGAATTCTGGGAGGTAAAACAGTGACCCCAACGGGACACACACCCTGTCGGACCCTCAGGCTTTGCTCATCACTGATCACGTGACTGAGACAAGTGGCAGCACCTCTGAGAGACCCAGTTTCCTCCGCTTTAAAATGAAATCAGCACTTCCATCCGGACCACGTACAATCACCAGGCATGGTTCCAAGAGCTTCACAAAGGTGAGCTCGTTGACTGCCGAGCACATTTACTGCGGACAGTCCCATGTGCACAACTAGTAAGTGGCTTGAGCTGGGATTCAAACAGTGCAAATCGGGACGACCTGCATAATGTAGAAAGTAAAGAGGCAAGATGCCAAACCATAGTTACACATTTAGCCTTCAGTGTAAAATGCAACTAGTTAAAAAAATGAAAAAAATAATATTTCACTGTTTCAGGATACATATATGTGTAGTTAAAAGTGTAAGAGATGGGGAAACAGTGGTGAAACAGTGGCAGACTTTATTTTTGGGGGCTCCAAAATCACTGCAGATGGTGACTGCAGCCATGAAATTAAAAGATGCTTACTCCTTGGAAGAAAAGCTGTAACAAATCTAGATAGCATATTAAAAAGCAGAGACATTACTTTGCCAACAAAGGTCCGTCTAGTCAAAGCAATGGTTTTGCTAGTAGTCATGTATGGATGTGAGAGTTGGACCATAAAGAAAGCTGAGCACCAAAGAACTGATGCTTTTGAACTGTGCTGTTGGAGAAGACTCTTGAGAGTCCCTTGGACTGCAAGGAGATCCAACCAGTCCTTCCTAAAAGAAATCAGTCCTGAATGTTCACAGAAGGACTGATTGCAGAAGCTGAAGCTCCAGTCTTTGGGCACCTGATGCAAAGAGCCGACTCATTGGAAAAGACCCTGATGCTGGGAAAGATTGAGGGCAGGAGGGGAAAGGGGACGACAGAGGATGACATGGTTGGATGGCATCACTGACTCAACGGACATGGGGAGTTGGTGATGGACAGGGAGGCCTGGCGTGCTGCAATTCATGGGGTTGCCAAGAGTCAGACACGACTGAGCGATTGAACTGAACTGGAAGGGTAAGAAATGTAAGAGAATGATGCACACCAAATTCACTCCAGTGGTTACTTTTGGAAAGCAAGCTAAAAAGGGCTACTATTGGACTTCCTTGGTGGCCCAGTGGTCCAGTGGTTAAGACTCTGCCTGCCAATGCAGGAAACACTGCTCCCTGGTCTGGGAAGATCCCACACGCTGCAGGGCAAGTAAGTCCCTGCGCCCAACTACTGAAGCCCATGCTCTCTAGAGCCTGTGCTCCACAACAAGAGAAGCCGTTGCAATGAGGACCCTGAGCACCACAGACTCAGGGCAGCTCCGGCTCGCCTGCCTAAACTAGAGAAAATCCCGAGCTGCAGTGTAGACCCAGCGCAGCCAAGTTAATCACTGGTGGCTCAGTGGTAAAGAATTCGTTTGCAACGCAGGAGATGTGGGTTCCATCCCTGGGTGGGGAAGATCCCTTGGAGAAGGAAATGGCAACCCATTTCCAGTATTCTTGCCTGGAGAATCCATGGACAGAGGTGCCTGCAGGGCTACAGTCCATGGCATCACTGAAGAGTCAGATATGATTTAGTGACTAAACAATGCTAAATAAATAAATAAAATTTTAAAAGGGCTAATATCATTTTACCCCCAGTGTGCTGTGCTAAAGCATTCTCCTGGGATCGAGTGTACACAGATTATGCCTTAGTGTGATTTATTGAAATGCTGAGGTTTATTTCTAATATTGAATTTTTTAATTCATAGCTATGTTGTTTTTAGGAGCTTAATTCACACCTTTAAAAGTGTTCATAACAGCTTTATCATGAACAAAGTAGGATATTTAGGCACCAGCTGGACTTAAAAAAAACTGTAGTCCCATGTCCAAGTCCATATTCGCCTGAGGCTCACCCACCTCTGAAGCTTCTAGTGAAGATCCTGGGTAGGGGAGGCTCAGAGAAGTGGTGTACAGAGGTGAGAGGTGACGTATGTGTTGTGTACACTATTTGGTAATAAAAAGGGTGTCTTTAGACAGGATTGAAAGTCCCTTGTCAGAACAGCAATGTTATCCTTGGGGGTGAGACTCACCTCAACTCATAGAACCAAACTATGGCTGCCAGGACCTTCGTGCTCTGGTGCACTTATGGAAAATGGACATGTTTTGGCCTTTGGAAGTTTGGAAACTTTCAGAAACATATAATATATATGTATAAAATATATAATATAAATATATGTATCTGAAAAGAGGATAAAATCCTTATTGTGAGCCAATACAATTCAGTGCATCAACTGTGTGTTTCACCTAGATCCTTACCCAGTTTATTATTTTCAAAAGACAAAATATTAACACCATCCACACTTCAGAAATTACAAACAAGCGCGTAGTGAAACGTTTCCTCCCCACTCATAACTTATTTGACCATTCTCCTCCCAACGGAAGTCAAGGTTATTGCCAATCTTTTGCTATTACCCACAAAGCTGCCAGGGATTGACGTATGCAAATGTCACCTTGCAAGTATGTGGGCATGTCTTCTGGATAATTCCTAGGAGGAGAAACGCTGGATAACAGGCATGTACAAGACTGTGAAACTGCCCCCAGCGGGCTGTGCTAATTCACACCTCTGCCAGCCACGCGGGCGACTCCGCGCTTTCCCACATGCTCACTGACACAGTGCTTGTGTTTGCCAGCTGAACGGGTGGAAAACAGCATGTCATCGGAGTTGTTTCGGTTTTTCGTATAGGTGCCAACGTTGAATTTATTTGGCTTGTGCTCTCCGACTATAGCAAAATCTCCCAGAATCAGAGATGTGCTTTAGTGCCCGTAAAGTCAGCCATCGTGTTTGGAAAATCGAGGGGTCTGAATCTGGCTTGCTGCCTGTTTTCTTTCTGAAGATATAGGTCCAATTTTGTTGAGGCATATTTTACATTCTCTACATTTACCCATTCCATGTGGACAAGTCAATCATTTTTAGTGAGTTTATCGCATTGTGCAACCATCACCGTAAATCAGTTTTAACACATCTCATCATTCCACTAAGATTCCCCTGTTACTTAATCATTTCCCTCTCCTGCCCTTCTTGTTCCGCACGAATCTACTCTCTGCTTCCATGGATTTACTCTTTTTCGACATTTCCTATAAATGGAATCACATACTACGTGGTCTCTCGTGTGTGGCTCCTTTCATGGTTCATCGAGGTTTTGAGGTTCACCCCAGTTGTGGTGTTGTTCAGTTGCTAAGTCGTGTCCAGTTCTTTGCAACCCCATGGACTGCAGCCTGCCAGGCTTCCCTGTCCTTCATTATCTCCTGGAGCTTGCTCAGATTCACGTCCACTGAGTCACTGACTCCATCCAACCATCTCATCCTCTGCCACTCCCTTTCCTTGGGCTTTTTCCTTCTGTTTGTTCCTTTTATACTGCTGAGTACCATCCCGTTGCATGGCTATTCCACATCTCACCTACCCATTCACCAACGGATGGGAATGTAGGTTGTTTCGAACATTTGGCTATTATGAGCAATGCTCCTATGAATATTCATGTACATTTTCTGTGTGTGGACATACGTGTTCATTCCTCTTGGATAAAGTCCTAAGAGTGGAACAGAACTGCTGAGTTATTTGGTGAATTTGTGTTTAACTTTTAAGAAACTGACAAGCTGGTTTTCCAATGTGAATGCACCATTTTATGTCCCCCGCAGTGTAGGAGGGTTCCTTCTTCCTGACATCCTCAACATTTGTTACCGTCTTTTATTATTAGTACATCATCCTAGTGTTATGAAATGACACCTCACTGTAGTTTTAACTTTCATCTTCCTAATGACACGGAGAAGGCAATGGCACCCCACTCCAGCACTCTTGCCTGCAGAATCCCATGGACGGAGGAGCCTGGTGGGCTGCAGTCCATGGGGTCGCAAAGAGTCGGACACGACTGAGCGACTTCACTTTCACCTTTCACTTTCCTGCATTGGAGAAGGAAATGGCAACCCACTCCAGTGTTCTTGCCTGGAGAATCCCAGGGATGGGGGAGCCTGGTGGGCTGCCCTCTATGGGGTCGCACAGAGTCGGACACGACTGACGCGACCCAGCAGCAGCAGCAGCAGCAGCAGCAACGACAAGTGGTGTTGAGCACCTTTCAATGTGCTTATTAGCCACTTATCTGTATTGTCTTATGAGCTGTCTTTTTGAGTCTTTTGCCCATTTTAAAGAATTGTCTGTCTTATTACTGAGATGTAAGAGTTCTTTGTACATTTTGGATACAAATCCTTTATCAAGTGTAAGCTTTCAATTATCATCTCCCAGCCTGTTCTTGTATTTGCATTTTCTTAACGGTGTCTTTCTGGATGGCATCACCGACTCGATGGACGTGAGTTTGAGTGAACTCTGGGAGTTGGTGATGGACAGGGAGGCCTGGCGTGCTGTGATTCATGGGGTCGCAGAGTCAGACAGGACTGAGTGACTGAACTAAACTGAACTGAATGGTGTCTCTGGAAGCCCCAAAGTTTTGAATTTTGATGAGGTTCAATCTATCAGTTTTGTCTGTCAGTATAGCTTTGATCTGCATTTCCTTTATATGGTGGGGTTGATCTTTTCATATGTTGAACATTTTTTATTATATTTAAAATCCATTCAGATTTTCATTTCTGAGAACTTGTCTGTTCATATCTTTTGGCTTTAAAAATACTGGGTTGCTGAGTTTTTTTCTTATAGAGCTATAGGAGCTCTTTATATATTAGAAAAATGATCTCTTATCTGCGATACTCATCACAAACAATTCTTGCAGTGTGTCATCTGTGATTTGACTTTACTTGGCGTCAGTTTTGCCATGGAGGCTAAAAATATTTTTTTAATGTAGTTTAAGTCATCTTTTTTTTCTTTTATGACTCCCGGGTGGTGCAACAGAGGTAAAAAGGTCTTTTCCACTCTGAGGTTATGACACATTTCTTTGTTGGCTGCTTTTAGTTCTTTTGTGCTTTTGTTTTGTTTGATATTTAAATCTTTTTTGATCCATTTGGAATCATTCTGGGGTAAAGTATAAAGAGACAGAGATTTAATTTTCTTCTTTTCCAGTTGACAACCTGGTTATTATCATCCCATTCATTAAATGGTCCTTTTACTTTTCCTTATACAAGAAGGATGACAGGCTTCTTTATTATATACTAAAGTTCCACGTGTATTTGGATATATTTCTTGACTTTCTGTTCTTTTTCATCTAATCATCTGCCTGTACCAATGGGCTCTTAAAAACACATTTTAATACCTGGCAGGGCTGGTTCCTCCTCATTACCCTTCATTCTCAGAATTTTACTAGTTATTCCTGGTTATTTACTTTCTGCCCAAAGTTTAAAATCAAATTAGTCACCCTCTGCATGCTCTGACTCCCTACTCCAACAAAATGCTGTTGGTATTTTTATTTGGGTCATATTATATGTATAAACTATGTTTGAGAGAGCTGAAGTATTTATAACATTGAACATTCCTACCTAAGAACACAATATGCTTTTCCATCTGCTCAATTTCATTTTTCAGAACGTTTTAAGCTTTTATTTACACATATCACACATTTATTATTTTTTCCTGGATGTTTTATCTTTGTGTCATTGTTGCTGTTTGTAAATGGACTCTTCTTATATTTTCTAAATGTAGCTGCTGTTTGAACATACAAAAGCTTTCTCTTTCTGATTATTCATTTTGTAACTCCTCATCTTCTCATGTTGTTTAAGGTTTTTTTTTTTCAGTTTATTCTCTTTGCTTTTCTAAGTACAGAACATATCTGCAGAAAGTGATCCTCTTCCCTCTTCCATTCCAATTTATTGCTCAATGTTCTTTCTCTTGTCTAAGAGTGTTCAATAGATCCTGTTCATCAATGGTGATGATGGCTATCCTTGCATTTTTCATGACATCAGTGTGTTTCTTGTGAATTTCTTTAAGTGTGATATTAATTTGTGACCTAAAAAATATTTTGTCATGTTACAGAAGTATCCATGTATTCCATTTTTCTCTTGTTTTCTTAATATCAAGAATGGGAGCTGACTCTGTACAATGCCTTTCAGCACCCACAGTGATGAGCTTATGGTTTTCCCTTTCAGATCTGTTTAGATAAAGCAATGTATTCACAGATATCCAAAACACAACCATGCTGACATTCTGGAATAAACACCACTTGGCTGCATTGTTTTGCTAATATTTCACTTTGAATTTTTGAATTAATACTCAAAAGTACGATTGATCTGAGGTTCTTTATATTCCATCTTTTGTGGGATTTGGCATCAATGTGATTACACTCACTTCATTGGAACTTTTTTTATTGTTTTGTTTTTTTTACAAATATAAATGACTACACACAGGCGTGCCATAATGATTATGCTTGGTCTATCTTTTCAGCTTCCTCCCCTTCCCCTTTCTCCTTCTACTCCCCTCCTCCTCCCCTTCCTCATTAGTAACAACTGCTAAGATTCCCTGAACAATTTCAGAGGGCCAGACTCTGCTCTGAGTACATTACACGTATCATCTCATCTAACGACTCCTCAGCCCAGGAAAGCAGGTCTTGCTGGTATCTGCATCCACAAAGAAAGCTGAGGCACAGCAGGTCAGACCCTTGCCTAAGGCTGCAGACCCAGTGGAGCTCTGATTCTGCACCACAAGGCTGTCTTGACTCTTCACTCATCTGCCTTTTTTTAAAAAGTGTCTGTCTGTTTATTTGGCCATGCTGGGTCTTAGGTGTGGCAATCGGGATCTTTAGTTGCGGCATGAGAACTCCACTAGCTGTGGCAGGTGTGATCAAGTTCCCTGACCAGGGACTGAACCCTGGTCCAATCTGGGCCCTCCGCAGGGCAAGCTCTTAGCTCTTAGCCACTGGACCACCAGGGAAGCCCCTCACCTGCCTTTTAAAATCATGCTACTGCGTGGCCCCCACTGCCTTGTGTATTAATTCTAGCGTATTAACCAGATGTCCTCAGTTTTATTTTGCTTTTAGTCTGACTGGACATTAACGCTACTTTCGAGAGTTTCCAATGGACAATTTAGACATTCCACCAACATTCCTAATTCTGTAATTGTTACCTTTCTAAACTGACATGAAACACGTCTGGCTGCCTGCCAGGGGCTTTCAAGACACAACCTGTGCTGGCTAATTGAGCTGGAGGGACAAGACCTAAACACGTAAGAAAGTGAAGTAACAGCACATCAAAATGACAGTGGCTCTAGACGGGGCTTGATGAACGGCCCACAAGAGGGTGCCTATTAAGCGGGGAGGAGGACAGGAGGGTGGAGAGAAGGCTTTGGCAGCTGACGCTGGCTTCTGACAGGGGGCTGGGAGAGGAGAGTTTCCGCCTGACCCTGAGGGCTCAGGCAGAGGAGCGGAGGGAGCCAGGGACGCTGACCGCAGGGTCGGCAGTACTGACGCGCTCTCCCTTACAGCGTGGCTTTCACCATTGCTTAGTTAGCGCTTCACGCCACTTAACTAATTAACCGACCAACAGACACTGGGCTTCCCTGGTGGCTCAGAAAGTCAAGAAGCCGCCCGCAATGCCGGAGACCCAGGTTTGATCCCTGGGTGGGGAAGATCCCCTAGAGAAGGGAATGGCAACTCATGCCAGTGTCCTCGCTTGGAGAACCCATGGACAGAGGAGCCTGGCGGGTTGCAGTCCATGGGGTTGAAAAGAGTTGGTCACGACTGAACGACTAACGCAACACACGTCAGCCTGGTTTCTTCTTTGTCAATGCTGTGAACAGTGCAGACGAGAACAGCCTTTTCGGTTATCACATGGGCCAACTGCGGCCTGCTGCCCATGTTCGTATATGAAGTTTTACTGGAACACAGCTGTTCCTTTTCATTTACATATTATCTGTGCTTTCAGGTTATAATGGCAGAGTTACTTACCATTTCTCTGCTAACGGAAAAAGTTTGCTGTTCCCCTATGGCAAGTTCCCTATGGGAACTTGTCTTCTTATTTCCTTAGTATAAATTCCTTAAATAGCATTTATGGGTCAAAGGGTATACTTAATAAACATTTTGATATATACTCATTCCATGGCCCTCAAAAAATGTCATGCTAATTTATGTATCCAGCTACAATGTTCGGGAGTGACTTTTCCCCACATGTTTACCCACTCCAATTATTATCACAATCTAAAAATTTTAGCAATCCAACAGGTGAAAGGAGATAGAGTAACAGAGCTTTATATTTAAGTTTCCTTCCCAGAGAGTTTTAAAAAATTAATGTTTCTTAAAAAGTTAATATTTTTGCCTTCTTTTCTACCGAGGTGTTCAGGTCCCATGCTCATCGCTTACTAAGATGAGAATCACATGTTGTCATATAGCCTTCAAAGACAGGAGAAAGCATGAATTTCATTAAGAAAACTTTGAAAGTACATTAACTGATGAACATCAAAAGTATTTCCGTGTAAACATCTGTAGGGAAATAACCAAGACCTAATAACCCTGCAAACTCATGAATCCTAAGGTTTAAAGGATTGCAATTATGATATAGCTACATTTTATTTCTCAAGCATATCTGTACCTGTTGTGGGGTCTTATTGGAAAAAATAATAGCAGAACCTCCTTCTTCTTCGTTAGGGTAGTCAGGAAAAGTGCCCGTTAAGTTCCTGAGGAGGAAAAAAAAGACAGAGTAAACATCCAGGAGCGCAGCCCTCTCTGCTACATTCCCGACGAGCTGGCTCTGCTCAAGCTCACTGAAATGAGTGATAGTTATTAGGATGGGGCTCCCTGCCAGTTGCTGGCTGGACATGCAGTCTCTAAGGAGCAGAAGGACCTGGTGACATTCAGAAGCAGGTTTCTCTCCTCAAAGCAATTGTTACTCTGAGTCAGACCTCTCTCCTCAAAGCAGACTGTACTCTTCTGCCTCTTTTTTTTTTTTCTAATTATTGCAATACTCCATGCTTGTGTTAAGAATGACGACAGAAGCACAAATTATTTCTTCCTGTTTTAAAATGTAGGATAAACACAGGATTTTGAAATAAAACAGAAACATGGCGTTGTTCAAATTACAGACTTGGTCCTCGTGCATGACATAGGCACGCATGCTTTAGATTTCAGTGAGTCTGAGCCCCACATGTTAAGAGACAGGAATAGTCATTGTTTTCTATAACCATATAGTTTCTATGTTTTAAAAGGCAGAGTTTGAAATTTAATGTTGAGAAATTTCAGAAGGGATACAAAGTTAATTTTTCCAAGAGAAACTGCCTGGACACCAGTGTTATATTTATTCCATATAGAGAAAGAAAACATTTATCAAGTTAGTTCCATTAATCCAGAATCTAAGAGTTAGTAAGATGCCCATGCTCACGATGACTCTTTATTCTCAAGCTTTTGGCCTTAGTTGCTCTTGACACTCTTTTTAAAAAAAACAAGTTCTATTTATTTATTTTAAAAATTCTTGGCTGCACCCTGCATCAGCTGGGATCTTAGTTCTCTGAAGAGGGATCAAACTTGCACCCTCTGCATTGAAAGGCAGAGTCTTAACCACTGGACCACCTGGGAAGTCCCACTCTTGACACGCTTAATAATTTTTGATGATCCCCAAAGCTTTTGTTTATGTGAGTTCTAGCTATTGATAGTTACTGTAATAGATATTAAAATGGCAACCTTTCTAAAATATGCATTTTCATTAAAAACAACTATAATAAACCCATTAGGTGTTCACATAAGTAACATTTTTAATGAAGAAAACATTTTCCAGAAGGTAAAAATTAGAAGAGTGCTAGTGTTCCGGCTCCTAGTAGAACCTAGCAGGATGCTTATATATGCTTCTGTATTCAACCTGCTGCAATATGTTGTTTTGGTTGAAGTGTAGAAAGAAAATCTGGCCTCACACGGATGTGTAATTAGAAAAGAGAGGAAAGGTTTAACAGCCTTTTAGATAGCTGTGAATATTCTGCTTTGACTCCACAGCAC
Source organism: Capra hircus (assembly GCF_001704415.2). NCBI lineage: Eukaryota > Metazoa > Chordata > Mammalia > Artiodactyla > Bovidae > Capra > Capra hircus. The sequence goes on along the minus strand of NC_030810.1, from coordinate 4,862,098 downwards.
AGCTTGATGAACGGTAGCCTCCTAAAGGCTGGTGGTGATGCAGAATCTGAAACCTTATCAAGAACTTTGCCTTCCTGCTACATTGAAAGTCATGTGTCTTGTGCGCGGAACAGATCTTTCACTCAGACGTGACTCTGTAACATCAGGTCTTGATCATTTCGAAACTAATGGTCCACTGACTTATGCGGATCTTCCCAAAGCTGATATACACTGCATAGCATCAAAAATCACAGTCACCAATAACTCCTAGACAGCATATTAAAAAGCAGAGACGTCACTCTGCTGACAAAGGTGCATATAGTCAAAGCTACGGTTTTTCCAGTAGTCACGTACAGATGTGCGAGCTGGACCATAAAGAAGGCTGAGCGCTGAAGAGTTGACGTTTTTGAACTGTGGTGTTGGAGAAGACTCTTGAGACTCCCTGCGACAGCAAGGAGATCAAACTGGTAAATCCTAAAGGAAATCAACCCTGAATAATCATTGGAAGGACTGATGCTGAAGCTCCAATACTTTGGCCACCTGATGTGAAGACCTGACTCATTGGAAAAAACCCTGATGCTAGGAAAGATTGAAGGCAGGAGAAGGAGGCAGCAGAGGATGAGATGGCTGGATGGCATCACCAAATCAAGACATGAGTTTGAGCAGGCTCCTGGAGATAGTGAAGAACAGGGAAACCTGGCTTGCTGCAGTCCATGGGGTCACAAGGAGTCAGACACGACTGAGCAACCGAATGACAACTCTGTCAATCTCAGACTCTCAAGCTAAGCAATGGGAAGCTCTCAGACTTTCAGTCTCTCAGACTAGAAGATTTCCAAACTTATCATTTTTGCTAGAAAGCTTGGATTTTATTATTAGCAACAAATACCCTCAGTTGTTTTCCTTCAGGCTTACTTGGTTCTTTTTTGAGAAAGTGACTCCTGCAAACCTGAGTCTGAACAGCCAGAGTGTCAGTCATCTTTTCAGTGAAAAATGAGGTTCCATAGAAAGGGCTTGCTCAGTCTGAAACTGGACAGGTGGCAGGCGCCCACCTTGAATGGCCGTCACAGTTTAGGGTGCAGCAGAAGGCAGTCACTCATCTCCAGGTCCCTCACATACAATATTGAAAAGCTAGGTATTCAAGGGTTAAGTCCTGCAATTATTTTCTACTGTGTCCGCAAGGATATTGTTAAATGAACTTTTTAAAAAGGCGGGTGCATGGCAGTGAGGATCTAGATAAACTAGGGCCATTGCCTTGGGTCAAGGTCAACACCCAGCAGCTCCCTAACCATCCGCCCCTGCCCCAGTGCTTTGGCCCCTATCCCTTCTACAGACTGTCCCCCCAAACATCTTAGGACAGCTTCATCCCTGGCTGCATAAAATCTCTCAGGTCTCCTGAACCTTGTCCGGGGGGGCTCACTCAGTCGGCATGTGACTCAGCTCCTCAGCGGAGCTTTGAAAGGAACTGGAAACTGTAGCGTGCGGCTAGTGGGGGAGGTCTGTGGACAGACGCATCACCCTAGGGCATGGTGGGTGACCACCCACTATGTTCAGCTCAGTTCAGTCGCTCAGGCATGTCTGACTCTGTGACCTCATGGACTGCAGCATGCCAGGCCTCCCTGTCCCTCACCATCTTCCAGAGTTGGCTCAAACTCATGTCCATGGAATCTGTGATGCCATCCAACCATCTCATCCTCTGACACCCTCTCCTCCTCCTGCCTTCAATCTTTCCCAGCATCAGGGTCTTTTTCAATGAGTCGGCTCTTCACATCAGGTGGCCGAAGTATTGAAGTTTCGGCTTCGGCATCAGTCCTTCCAAGGAATATTCAGGGTTGATTTCCTTTAGGATGGACTGGTTTGTTCTCTCTGCTATCCAAGGGACCCTCAGGAGTCTTCTCCAGCAACACAGTTTGAAGGCATCAATTCTTTGGCGTTCTGCCTTCTTTACGGTCTAGCTCTCACAACCGTACATGACTGGTGGAAAGACCACAGCCTTGACTATATGGAACTTTCTTGGCAAAGTGATGTCTTTGCTTTTCAACACAATATCTAGGTTTGTCATAGCTTTCCTGCCAAGAAGCAATCATCTCTTGATTTCAAAGCTGCAGTCACCATCCACAAAATTATTATGTGGTAAAGATCCTGATTTGGTAAATGGTGGTTATTTATGTCACAGCTTTCCCTCAAATATAGTTTAAATCTTAATTTCACAGACATTTATCTTCAACTTTCATCATTTTGCTGATTTTCAAAGTTGCCGTGCAGTGCAGGCTAGAATCTGCCACTGCTGTGCCACTGCCTGCCACCTCCCCACTGCACGCCCCTCCCGCCCCCACCAACCAATTTCCATTTGCTCTCAAACTGCCGCAACAGGCAAGGCCGAAGCCAGTTCTGCAAATGGGCATCCAAACTGCCAGATGGACCAAGTGATGCAGAAAATGGAACTCATCACACGGCTGCGTGAAAAATAACCTGAACTACAGACATTTCACCCAGATCGACAGAACAGGAGAAATAAGAGGTGAGAATCATCCAAAAACGCAAAGTCTGAGAAATGGATGTGGAACTTGATAAGACAGGACTCACCAGCTATTTGTGAGCTCTTAGCATTTCATCACCTCCGAGCAAATGCTGGCACACCTCAGGGGGATTATGGTCGGGGACAATTCTTAAGTCGCTCAGTCGTGTCTGGCTCTGTGTGACCCCATGGATTGCAGCCTCCCAGGCTCCTCTGTTCATGGAATTTTCCAGGCAAGAGCACTGGAGTGGGTTGCCATTTCTTCCTCCAGGGGATCTTCCCCATGCAAGGATCAAACCTGCAGTCTCCTGCATTAGCAGGCAGATTCTTTACCACCAGTGCCACCTGAGAAGCCCCATGAGGATTAATTAAATCAACAACTCAATTTTCTGGAACAATATTTAATTTGTATTAAATTAAGTATAATTTCCAAAACATACACTTTCAGGTATTCATTAAATCCACTCCCTAAAAAGTACCTTGGAAGAGCAGTTCTCCTGGATTCCCTTACCCTCCTGCTCTCCACCCAGGTGCCCCTTCCCAATAAAGTCTTTTGCTTTGTCAATTAAAAAATGAAATAAATAAAGCAAAGTAAAATTAAAAATAGGAAAATTTGAATAGGAACTCTGAACATGAAATATATTTATCAAATTTGAGATTTACCAACAAATTAGAGATGGTTGAATATTTCTCAAAATCAAATGATACCTCCCCATCACGAAACCTGGATCTCTCCTGAAAAATTAAGAAAGAAGCTGAGAAGCCAGCCAGGCCGCCGCCTCGCCAGAGACTTAGCCTTCTAGGTGATGATGCCTGCCAGCTGCTCCAGCATTGGAAAGCTCCAGTAATCTGACGTTTCTTCCAGCTTCTTCGATTGCTACCAACCGTAGTTCTTGACTCAGAAAGCATCACCTGCAGGTTGCATAGTCAACATTACCTAGGATAACTGCCTCTGAGTCTCAGCCTCGATTGGGACCTGCACCATCTCCTCCCTAAACGGGCTTCCAGGCAGGGTTCACAATGACTCTGAAACCACAGCCATACGTGGTTTGATCCCATACTGTTCTCACTTAATTTTCTCGCCAAATCCCAATCCAAACCCTTGGTCCGTGAGTGGGCTTTCAATGTCTCTTTGGCCCTGAAGATATATGTGTCCTGCACCTCTCAGAGCCTAAGAGAATAGCCGCTGCCTGAGGCATCATGGAAGCGGGTCCCCACGGTGTCCGAGGCCAGTGGCCAACAGACCTGCCCCCTCCTCTTCTTACACAGGGAGGTGGGAGGTAGCCCCCATTTTATTTTTACAAGTGGTGTCTGTCTGGCATTGGCATAACTCAGAGCACCTTGCTGACGTTTCCTTTGTTGTTGTTTAGTCACTAGGTCATGTCCGGCTCTTTCTGACTCCACGTCCTCTGCCAGGTTCCTCTGTCCATGGCATTTCTCAGGCAGGAACACTGGAGCAGGTGGCCATTTCCTTCTCCAGGGGATCTCCCCAACTCAGGGACTGACCCTGCGTCTCCTGCTTGGCAGGTGGATTCTTTACTGCTGGGCCACCTGGGAAGCCCTGCTATTTCCTTAGTGTGCCTGCAAAATGGCTTCAAGGTCTGGAGGCAGAAGCCTGGGATGGGGCACAGTAACTCTCTTGCACTCAGACGGAGAGGGGCCGGCCTGGCCCGTCTGGAATGCCTGAGCATCAGAACTCACAGCACTTCAGGTGACCTTGCTCGCACCTCACGGGCATCTCCGAGCAGCAGCGACCTCTTCTTGGAAGTCAGATGCTCTGCACAGGATGCCGATGGCTCATTATTTTAAACAGGAGGACATAAAATTCGGTGTAACTACTACCCCTTGCCCCAGCCAATTATTCTGGGGTGGGGTGGGGGTGCCGATGATGGAAGTCCACAGAGAAAAGCCCCAGTCCCATTCTGGAAAGAGCAGAATTCAAACACAAGTGGGCCAGGCAGTTCTGAGGCCCCTGTAGTCTGTCCCACCTGTCTCACGATGCATTAGCATTCCTCTTCCTGGACGCCTCGGTTTAGACCAGTTTGGGTGTCAAATGGAAGCACAGCTTGAATTTATATTTGCATTTCTTTAGCTGTTACTGACCAGAGAAGGCAGTGACAACCCACTCCAGGGCTCTTGCCTGGAAAATCCCGTGGGCAGAGGAGCCCGGCGGGCTGCAGTCCGTGGGGTCATACAGAGTCGGACATGGCTGAGAGACGCAGCAGCAGCAGCAGCTGTCACTGACGCTGACCGACACTCGGCTGCATGCTACGTGCACTTGGTGGCTCAGTGGCAAAGAATCTGCCGGCAGCGCAGGAGGCCCGGGTTCGATCCCTGGGTCAGGAAGATCCCCTGGCAGAGGGTATGGCAACCAACACACAGGATTCCTGCCTGGAGAATCCAAGGGACAGAGGAGCCGGGCAGGCTACAGTCCACGGGGCTGCGAAGAGTCAGACACGACTGAGCGACTGAGCATGCATGCACTCCTTGGACTCACTCATCGAGCAGAAACGATCATCGCGTGTGGGGTTGCTGCACGCAGGTTTACACAGCATTTCCACAGACGCCGTACACAAATTGTTTCCCATTTCATCCTTACAGAAATTCTGAGAGATGAGCCCTTCTCTCCATTTTGCAAAGGAGGAAACTGGAAAATGTGAGAGTTTATATGACTCTTCCAAAGGCAAACAATTCCTTCTGGGAAGAGCCAAGATTCTAACCTTGGGCTTCTGCCTAGATCCCCAGGATCCCCCACTACTCACAATCACTTACTGGCTTTGTCAAAAATCCTTAGACAATGGACTGCTTAAGTCTTCAGCTATCAAGTTGGCATTATAAACCTTTCATACGTGGGCTTCCCTGGTGGCTCAGATGGTAAAGAATTGCCTGTAATGCAAGAGACCTGGGTTCGATCCTTGGGTCAGGAAGATCCTCCGGCGAAGGGAATGGCAGTCCACTCCAGTATTCTTGCCTGGAGAATTCTACGGACAGAGAAGCCTGGTAGGCTACAGTCCATGGGGTCACAAAGAGTCGAACACGACTGAGCATTCGGGCGCGCACTTTCACATGCATGGACCTCTCATATGTACACGTCTAACCCAACAATTCCACTCCTGGGAATCCCTACTGAACTAAAAGCAGAGGTATTAAAGCTCTGTGATGAATTTTTGTACGAGCAAAAGCTGCAAAAAATAAAAACTGTAACAAGAAATCGAAAATAATCAGATTGCAGGGAATGGTTATGTAACTGTGGTTAAGCCCCAGCATGGAATCCAGCATGGGACTAAACTTCACCTGCTCTGCTGTAGCTTTTCACCACCAGCACTGAATAAATATTTAGGTGGATGAACACATTCAGCTCTCATGAACATGACTCGACTCTGTGTGAACAGGTGTTATTGTTTAGTCACTAAGTTGTGTCTGACTGTTTGCGACCCCATGGACTGTAGCCCAGGTTCCCCTGTCTGTGGAATTTTCCAGGCAAGAATACTGGAGTGGGTTGGCATTTCCTCTCCCAGGGGATCTTCCTGACCCAGGGATCGAACCCACGTTTTCTGCATTGGCAGGGGGGGTCTTTACCACTGAGCCACCAGGGGAAGTGCTAAGTGAACAGAGGGGATGCTAAAGACAGAATATGAAGGGGAAAAACTGGGCTGGAGATTGACCTGGGTTATCGAAATAAAAGGGGACGGGACTTGTTGCTCAGTCGTTAAGTCGTGTTCTGACTCTTTGCGACCCATGTATTGCAGCAGCCCAGGCCTCCCTGTCCCTCACTGTCTCCTGGAGTTTGCCCAAGTTCATGTCCACTGAATTGGTTATGGTTTAATGGCATCACCGATTCAATGCGGACAGGAGCGTCAAACAAGTGTGTGTTTATGTTTGCAGGTCCAGGGGAAGGCATGCCCTGTTCATCTGGATTAGCTAAGAGGGAGGAGCTGGAGGGAGGAGAACACTGATTTTTTTTCTGTGTATATTTCAGTATTATTTTACTTGTTACAGCAAATAGGAACCATGTTTATAATTAAATAAGACTATAAAGTACAACAATTTATAATAAAAAATAAATTTTATTTTTGGTTGGCTTCCTTTCTGTCTTATTTTAGGGTTCGATTACTATATAGACCCTGTAACTTTAACAGTGGAAAAATTTTTGTTTCTATAGTTGGAAAATCGTGACCTTTCTCCAGGGAAGTTAAATCCTCTGTTCTGTTTTCTCCTGCTTGTTGGCTTTAGCAATTAAGGCAATCTAGTTACTGCGAGTGTATTTTTCCCATTCCTATTACTTTTTAGACTTAATTTATCATATGCTATCTGTTCCCATCTATGTTTGTCGGCTCTGGGGCTCTCTTCTCTATTTCACTGACTTATGCTTGTGCTTTTATATGAGTGTAATGCATTCACCTTATTTTTCTTTATAATATTCTTGAAAACACAGGGCCATTTGTCCTTCCTTATTGTTCATAGTTCCTGATTTTAATCCTAATGACTTTAATAATTATGTTTTCAAGTTCAATAAATAATCCTGTTGCGATTTTAATTGAAATTGTGTCCTGTCTATAAATTACCCAGAGCAGTCATCTTTCCATTTAACCAGAAACATGGTGTGTCTCACCATTTATTCAAGTCTTTTAAAATTTCTTCAACATTTGTAGATGTCTTAAACTTCTTAAACTTTCATATCTCTCTTTTTCACAGTCTATCACTGATTTTTTAAATACATTTTTCTATTTTCTTAAAAATATCCTTCTTTCCTTTCAATGTCACTATACTGACAAAAATGTATACTATGGTACTAATTATTAGGCCCGGAGTAGGAAATGGCAACCAACCCATTTCAGTATTCTTTCCTGGAAAATTCCATGGACAGAGGAGTCTGGCGGGCTACTGTCTATAGGGACCCAAACAGTTGGACATGACTGAGCAACTGAGCACGCAGGCACAAATTATTAGGGGACAAAATCAGCCATATTTTCCTTTCTGTCTGTGGGACAGCCTATAGTGTTTCCTCATTAGGTGCAGAGCTCTGTTTTAAAAAAACACTTGCTGTTTCATTCATTCACACACTCATTTAGAACTATGTGCCAGATACTGTTCTGGGCACAGGGAAACAGCAGTAAACAGAAGATTAAACAAATCCTTATTTTTTGTTCAGCGTACATTTTTATTATGCTAAGAATTAACCCTTCTCTTTTAGAATTTTTAAAATAAGAAGTGGGCATTCCATCTCATCAAATAGTTTTTCTGCATGATCTGAAATGATTATAGTGCTTTTCCTGATGTATATAATACTGCATTTTCCTACCATGGATCTATTTATATTCCTGGGAATAAACACTCGTGTTTAATTTTGAAAGACTTGGAAACCTAAAAGTCCTCTCTGAAATAACAAGTGAGTCAGAGAGGGAAGGCAGAACACAAACAAGCTGGCTATGGACCAAGAAACCAATCGCAACATATACTTCTTCATCCTACAGCTCAAGGAGTCAGTAACATAAGTGGAAGCCCCTAGTCTCCCTTCTCCTGGATCTCATGAGCAGAAACAACAAAAGCTGCACCGAGGAGAGCTCTGGGAGCAGAGCTACAGAAGCACGTCTCCCAGGTGCTAGACGCCCTGTGGAGGAGGCCGCTGGGCTGGGCCACGGCGACGCTCCAAGGAGGTGTCCCTGGGCTGCCCTGAGAAGAGCCAGGCCTTGGTGGTTGGCCACAGGACACTCGCCCTCCTGGAGAGGAAAGGGAGCCACTTTACAAGGCAGGGGCATGACCCGCTTTAGGTTTTTACAGGATGATCCCTGCTCTCTGGGTCCACACCTTTGTGCACCTCCTTCCTTGAGTGGGGCTGGGACCCGAGACTGACTTGGAGCTGGTGCTACACACAAGCGTGACGACACCTCCAGCCCACAGCAAGGGACTGAGGCCCGTGGTCCGGCCGCCCGGAGTCGCCGAATGCTGCCCACAGCCTGGAGGGCGTGGGTGCAGATGAGACCCTGGGCTGCAGCCTTGTGAGACCCCGAGCAGAGGACACAGCTAAGCCCAGACTCCTACCCACAGAGACCGTGGGAACAGCAACAGGTGTGCTTTTAAGTCAGTAAGTAGGTTCGTAAGTCTGCATGATACTGTTATGGACTCAGCCATACGTTGTGAATACGCTGTCATCAACCCGAAAAAACAGGCTACTGCCTCCAGGCTGGGTGTGATGCCTCTCAGACCTCAGGCGGCAGCGAAGTCAGAGGCCTGGGAGGCCGGTGTTGTAGCAGAAGCAGTGTTAGTCGCTCAGTTGTGTCCGACTCTCTGCGACCCCATGGGCTGGAGCCCGCGAGGCTCCTCTGTCCAGAGGAATCTCCAGGCAAGGATACTGGAGTGGGGTGCCGTTCCCTTCTCCAGGGGATCTTCCCAAACCAGGGATGGAACCCGAGTCTCCTACACTGCAGGCAGATGGTTTACTGTCTGAGCCGCCAGGGGAGCCTTGGGAGGCCAGTAGGCTTGGGGCATATTTTGAAGCTAATGGGGTTTTCCAGCCGACTGTGTGCTGGGCTGAGAGAAGACGAGGAGCTGGGGTGATGCTCGGAGACTGGCTGGGTGGGTTCTCATCTAATGGAGTGAGGGGCTGTTGGTGGCAGAGCTGAGGAGATGAGGTGCCAGCTTACTTCTGGATGTGTGGAGCCTGAGATCCCCTCCCCGAGGATCTCCGCCCCTACTCCTGCATGTCAGTGTGGGTACTGGGCGGCAGTGACATCTCCACAGCTGGAGTTCTGGGGAGCGAGCGCCCTGGGTGGGGATTCACGTTTGGAGTAAACCAAACAAGAGATGGAATGGAACACGGTGAGCCAGGATGAGGTTACCATGGATACCGAGAAGGGCAGGAATCCAAGGGAGGCGAGGGAGGAACCAGCGATGCCTTTGAGTAGCTCCTATCATATATTTTCTGTTGGACGATTTTTCTCCTCTCTTTTCAGATTGCTACACTGCCATTTATGTCATGTAACCTATATTGGCCTCAAGACAGGGCTGTAACCAATATCGGCCTCAAGACAGGGCATTTGTTGGGCAAAGCTGATGATTTCAGGAGCAGCAGAGCCCACTTCAAGTCAGATGGCCTTTCCAGCTATTTCTTGCCCTTTTGGGCAAGGTCCTAGGTCCCCAGAAGGTGGATTCCATTCTCCATCAGCTGCTGGCTCTCTACGGTACACTGAAGGGCTTAAATGTGATGACCTTGGATCTTAGTCTAAAAATGCAATGCTGGAGCTTTCCTGGTGGTCCAGCGGATAAGAATACGCCTGCCAGCGCAGCGGACACAGGTTGATCCCTGATCTGGGAGGATGCCACGTGCTGCGGGGCAACTAAGGCCATGTGCCACAACTCCTGAGCTCCAGAGCCCGTGCTCTGCATGAGAGAAGCCGCAGCAACGAGAAGGCCGAGCCCTGCAACTGCAGCGTAGCCCCGCTCCCTGAAACCAGAGAAGGCCCACGCACAGCAGCAAAGACCCGGAGCAGTCAAGAACAGTACACTAATTAATTAAAAACAGAAAATACAATGTTATTTCTGGATAACCTGATCAAGCGATCATGTTGAAATGATCGGCAAAGAATCCTCCATAGCAACGTACTTACTTTTTAAGCACTCTGTGCTCAGAACTTGCTATCATGATCTCTTTTAATCCCCCCAACTGCCCTGAGAGGTAGGTTGCTGCTGTTAATATTTTTCAGATGAGGAAACCGAGGTTTGGCGAGTTTCAGCAGCTGCCCCAGTAGGGCCAAATGTGGAGCAACCGGGGAACCTGCCAGGTTGGCTGCCCCGCGGTACACTTTACCCGGACCCACGGGCAGAGCTGAGCTGATGGCCACAAAAAGCACACGAGTGGTTTCAATAATAAAGCATTAAAATAAATCTGTAGACCCAATAAGGAAGCACTTAGTGGGAGCTAAATGTATAATGAAAATGGTATTTAACTGGAAATGAAGAAACCAGGGCTGCAGTCCCCAACTAGAGGTGTGATTTGAAAAAATCGCTCCATGAGCTGGGGGAGCCTGGTGAGTTTCCTTGTGTCAAATGATGCTGTTGAGCTAGGTCTGCTCATTCATTGTTAAAAAGTAAGTACTGTGTGCCTATCAGACAACTTCTAAAGTCCCTTCCAGCTCTAGAAACTATAATTCATATGTGACAATGTTAATGGGGGAAGGGCAATGTTAATTTCTTGCAGAATATTCAATGATTAATGTTGCTTTCTTATAAAAATACCTTCGACAGAGCTACCTGCCTTTATATTCTTTTATTTAAAGGAGCCTGAGGAGAAAAAACACCCACGCCTTCTATATTTCAGTTAGCAAATGTGAGGCTCTGAACATTTGGTAAAGTTCGGGCTGATTAAGAATTTATGCATATTGTCAAAAATTCTTGCACAAACGTGAAAAGGACCAGCTCTCGAGTCTGCAGTGATTTAGAAAGCAGAACTCCTAAAATGATAAATCTCCCCCCTGAGCTCTGACACCGAGCTTCAGCGGTCCCACCATTTCAGATGCCCAGGACAGAGATTTATCTATGTTTCATCAAGTATGAAAAATATATGGATGGAGGGGTTTCCGGCCAGTGCCCCCCCAAGTCTTCCAACCACCTCCATTAATGTCAGCAGGGTCATAAATTTCTCCTGCGTTCTAAAGAAGGCAGCTTGTGCCACCACACAGAAGCCTCCGAAAGTGTCACTTGCTGCCTATAAATTCACTTACACTCAATAAAGGCAATTGGCTACACATGGACTTAATTACCGTGGCCCTTGTTGGGAAACTGAGGGGTTCGCCGTCTCTCAAAGGAGAGGAGGAGAGAGTAGTGTATAAATCGAGGTGATGTCTCAGTTTCACTTTACAAAACGTGATTTATTCCTTGATGTTTCTACTTATTAGTGGGCTATTTATTAACAGTTACCATTCCAGGGGGAAGCCTCCTTCTCGATCCCAAAGTATCACTGTTGCTCAGGCTCCACTCCTACAGGAACCTCCCTGCCCTACCCTGGTGCTCACGTTTATTTTATTAAAAGGAAGAATATATTACCGATAATATAATCGACTATCCAGACTTTGACTACTCTTCTGTTGAGAAAATGATTAACATACTATATTTTCACCTTTTGTCTTAAATATTTATCTGTATAGAAAATTTAATGTGCAAGAACAGATCATTTCGGGAACAAATGCAGAGAATTTTCTGTTTAAATAGATGCCCACCCATTTCTGTTCACACACCTGGCGTTTTAAACCCCAGACACCATTCATTCATCGACCCTTCTTCAGTCAAAGGAGCCTCTGCCCTTCCTAACTCAGAAGTCCAGGAAGCTTAGGAAGGCAGACACAAGCGGAAGGGAAGTTAGCAAAATGTCCACGTTTACATTCCAAACTCGGTTCCTATGTCCTACTTTCAAAAAGAATCATTCACAGACAGCAACAGAGTGATTACAGAAAAGGGAAGCTTTAGAGTTCAAGGTTAATTCTGAAGCTCCTCTGACCTGATTCTATCAAGTGACAAACCCCTGTTTATGGAATAAAGGCATGACAGTTCCTGTCTGGAGCAACACGTGTGTTGACGTCTGTCACCATAAGACACAGAAGGGAAGCATCTGCTGCATCAAACCCAGAGGCTTTATATCCAAATGATAGCCTGTCCAGCCTTGCAGGGTATTGAGTGCCGATAAAGGCTCCCAAGCCATCCAACGTTCACAGTTAGAGTGGCTGCAGCAGAAAGCCAGGAGATTGGGGGGCTTTCATATCTCCAGGATAATACTGGCTTTAATTTTTTCAGTGATTCTCTGACATTCCTAGGGGGACTACCTACACTTTCCCTCTCCCAGGAAGGGCTGGCCGTGCCTCCAGCCCAAGGCTGTGTTAAGCTGCTTCAGTTGGGTCTGACTCTTCGTGACCCTGTGGACTGCAGGCTGTCAGGTTCCTTGGTCCATGGGATCTCCACACAAGAACACTGGAGTGGGCTGCCATGCCCTTCTCCAGGGGATCCTCCCGACCCGGGGATGGAACCCACGTCTCCCGCATTGCAGGTGGATTCTTCACCACAGAAGCACTGGGAAAGGCTACTCAAAGTATTATCCCAGATCCAGGACTCTTAGCATCTCCCAGGGGCTTGCTAGAAATTCAAACTCAACACCAAAAACACAGGCAACAAAAGTAAAAACAGACAACTCGAAGCGCATGAAACTAAAAGCTTGCTAGCCACAGAAGAAACCATCAACAAAATGAAAAGGCAACCTACAGAATGGGAGAAAGAGTTTATAAAGCATGTATCTGATAAGGGATTAGCATCCAAAATATATAGAGAACTCCTACATCTCAATAGCAGAAGATCCCCGGATAACCTGGTTTAAAAATGGGCAAAGGAAGTGGATAAACATTTCTCCAAGACGACACACAAATGGCTAACAGGAACACAAAAAGACGCGCAACATCACGAATCATTCAGTTCAGTTCACTTCAGTCGCTCAGTCGTGTCCGACTCTTTGTGATCCCCAAATTGCAGCACGCCTGGCCTCCCTGTCCATCACCATCTCCCGGAGTTCACTCAGACTCACGTCCATCGAGCCCGTGATGCCATCCAGCCATCTCATCCTCGGTCGTCCCCTTCTCCTCCTGCCCCCAATCCCTCCCAGCATCAGAGTCTTTTCCAATGAGTCAACTCTTCGCATGAGGGGGCCAAAGTACTGGAGTTTCAGCTTTAGCATCATTCCTTCCAAAGAAATCCCAGGGCTGATCTCCTTCTGAATGGACTGGCTGGATCTCCTTGCAGTCCAAGGGACTCTCAAGAGTCTTCTCCAACACCACAAATCATTAGGGAAATGTAAATCGAAGCCACAACGAAGTGTCATCTCACGTGCGTTAGGATGGCTATTATCAGAAGAGGGAAGGTAAGTGTTGATGACAACCATGTGGGGAAAAGTGGATAAAACCTTGTCCACTGTTGGGAGGAATGTAAATTGGTTCAGTCGTTATGGAAAAAAGTATGGAGGTTCCTCAAAAAATAAACAAACATAGAGTTACCATAGAATGCAGCAACCCCACTACTGGGTATATGAAAGGGAAAGTCGTTCAGTCGTGTCTGACTCTTTGCGACCCCAGGGACTACACAGTCCACAGGATTCTCCAGGCCAGATTACTGGAGTGGGTAGTCTTTCCCTCCTCCAGGGGATCTTCCCAACTCAGGGATTGAAGCCGGGTCTCCCGCATTGCAGGCGGATTCTTTACCAGCTGAACCACAAGGGAAGCCTAAGAATACCGCAGTGGGTAGCCTATACATATATATATATATATATATATATATATATATATATATATATCTGAGTATATATCCAAAGGAAATAAAATTGGGATCTCAAAGTATTAATATGTACCCTGTGAAATAACAGAAAAAAATGTATGTTGGTCTCTGCCTCCAGTTCCTGGCATAGGAACTAAATACCTTGGACTTTCCTGGGTGACAGGAGAGTATTCTGTTCTAACGAGGTGATGCTTGGTGGGCTCCTGAGTGGGGCTGGCCCCCAGAAAGACCAAGCCATGATTAGCAGCTTGGAAGTTTCAGCTCCATGCTCTACTGACCAGGAAGGCAGGAGGAATGCCTATGTGAAGAAACCTCCATACAATTTCCCGAAGCCAGGGGGTTTGGAGAGCTTCTGGAGCTGCAAGGCTGGTGTCTGGAGGGGGGCGTGGCAGCTGGTGCCCCTCCCCACACCTTGCCTGTGTATCCCTTCCATCTGGATGCCCACTTGTATCCTTTGTCATTTCTTTTTATAATAAACAAGTCAGTGTGTTGCCCTGAGTTCTATGTGCTATTGAAGCCAACTGTCAAAGAAACCCAGATTTACAGCCGAATGGTCAACAGCATGGGTGACAATCTGGGGTTTGAAACTGATATCTGAAGCTGGAGGGAGCAGTTTTGCAGGGCCGATCCCTTAACATGGGGCAGGGGAGTTAGTCTGAGGCTCTCTCTAGGGAGGTCAGAACTGCACGGAATCATAGGACACCCCAGCCGGCCCTGCAGAGAACAGCTTAATGTGTGGACAACCCACACACATGGGGAGTCAAAAGGCAGCATGGTCAAAGCGTGTGAGTCAAGGACACACACACAGGAGGAAATGTTTTCTTCTTTTACATACATCTATGTTCAATGCAGAGGACACCATGAGAAACGCTGGGCTGGAAGAAGCACAAGCTGGAATCAAGATTGCTGGGAGAAATATCAATAACCTCAGATATGCAGATGACACCACCCTTATGGCAGAAAGTGAAGAGGAACTAAAGTCTCTTGATGAAAGTGAAAGAGGAGAGTGAAGAAAGTTGGCTTAAAGCTCAACATTCAGAAAACGAAGATCATGGCATCTGGTCCCATCACTTCATGGCAAATAGATGGGGAAACAGTGGAAACAGTGTCAGACTTTATTTTGGGGGGCTCCAAAATCACTGCAGATGGTGATTGCAGCCATGAAATTAAAAGATGCTTACTCCTTGGAAGGAAAGCTATGACCAATCTAGACAGTATATTCAAAAGCAGAGACATTACTTTGCCGACTAAGGTCCGTCTAGTCAAGGCTATGGTTTTTCCAGTGGTCATGTATGGATGTGAGAGTTGGACTGTGAAGAAAGCTGAGCACCGAAGAATGGATGCTTTTGAACTGTGGTGTTGGAGAAGACTCTTGAGAGTCCCTTGGACTGCAAGGAGATCATGTTTCAGTCAGCCAAGACAAGTAAGTTCTAGAGATCTACCACATGGCATGGAGCTAGAGTTCACAGTACTGCACACTTCACGTTTTTGCTAAGAGGGTGTAAGTGATGTTACACGCTCTCAATGCACATGCAACAGTAAATCAAGAAAGAATGGGAGGTAATTATAGAAAATTCAGACTCCCCCCACTGAGGACCTACTGAATCAGAGCTTCGGGGCTAAGGGGGATCTGTTCTGACAAGCTTTTCAGCTGATTTGCTCTTTTTCTTTTTTTCAGACCATGCCATGTGGGATGTGAGATCTCAGTTCCCCAACCAGGGTTTGAACCTGTGTCCCCTGCATTGGGAGCGCAGAGTCTTAACCACTGGACCAGCAGGGAAGTGCCGTGAACTGCAGGGTGAGAGGCACTGCAGTCTGACCTGATGTTAATTACACAGTTTAGCTCGACCTTCAGCTCAGCTCTGCACATCTACTGCATCCGCGAAATCGCAGGCACTCTGCTGGGTTCAGTGAAAACCTGAGGAAGACCCCACTGCCCTGTCCCTTCCCCCAGAAGCTTGCAATCCAGAGGGAAACACACAGGTTCGGTGGAGGGGACCTGTGGGCTAGAGGTGTGACCTGGAATAATCTATGGACCTTATTAGAGAGGCAGTCTGGCCACTGCGCTTGCAGAAGAGCCTCAGGGCCTGTCTTTCCATGGGACTTGGTGCACGGACAAGCCTATAGCTGCTGGGTGCTCTCCGTCTGATTTACGTCACAATGGACAGCAAGATATGCGATTTTACACGGGTGTGCACCCGTCCCGAAGGCCTCTGTAATGTTGAAGACCTTGATTTCTCATCCACCTCTTATGTCCCCCATTCAAGCTAATATATTTTCCACCAAAGCCAATGGCAGAAAAAAAGCTCTTCATCTTCTCAGAGGAGTCATCCACACGTGTTCACGTCTCTTACACAGACCACAGCTGCTTTGGAGAATTTACTGAAACTATAATTACATAAGGAATTCGAAATGATGACCCGCAGTCACCTCCCCTGGCCATCCGTTTCCCTCTATCCTCCTGAAATCTCTTTTTAGTTTCTGAAAGGAACTCACGCTCAAAGAAGAAAACCTGGAATATAAAGGCAAAGAACAGACAGAGCCGTGGTTCCATTCCCGGGAAGGTATCGATCATGAACATTCTAGTGGTTTCTTTTTGATGTCCTGCAAAGTCCTCTGAACAATTCTGAACCTTCCCCTGAGGACCAATCCTGGTTTGACACAATGATCAAGCTTCCGAAAGCCTCTGCTCACCCTGGCTTTAGTTCTGCCAGGAGCGACCCCAGCTTTTAGCCAAGCTACCTGACTGCCCTGAGTCTGCTTTGTCACCTGCAAAAATAATTGGAGTCAGCCAGCATTCTCAAATCCCACGGTTCCTCTGTGGCTCTCTCCCGTTTACTGACACACACTGTCACCATGCTCTGCAGAAAGAGGCTCAGAGGCTGGGGCAGAGAAGGAGCTGGGAACAAGGAAAGCTCCAGGCTTCCAGGCGGTACCCAGTGAGCAACCCGGCTGTAGGCAACTGCCATCCTTTCCCAAGAAATGACAGCACAGGAGTCCAAGACGCACAGGTCAGGGTTTCGGCTGCTGGGATGTTCATAAGGAGGATATGAGTTCAGTGTCGTGGGAGCAGCAAGGCTTTTGAACCAAGGGACCTGAGTATCAGTGGCCTCTCGTGAGTCACAGACTCTAAGAAAGACACTCAACGGTTCCCAGCCCTGGGGTCCCAGAAGGGCACCCATGGGAAGCACCTGGTGAGACCCTCCTGGAGGAGAAGGGGTCGGGGACACAGGTCCAGAAGGAGGGCCCAGCTTCCTAAGGAGTGAACAGTGATGGAAGCTGGTGCAGACCCAGGGGCCTGGGAGATCCCAGCCGGGGACAGCAGAGCTGGATAGGAGAGATCCGAATGTCTTTCCTGAAAGAGACATTCACTTTTCCAGGCTGATGGGAAACTCTGAGGTTCTGCCCTGCTCCAGACACCTTCCCAGCAGCATTCTCAGCAGATTTCTGCTTGTGACTGGGGAGGTCTACTGGGCAGTGAGAGAGGAGTCTATAGGTCTGTCTAGGTCCAAAAACCTTAAAATCACAAAGTTTCACTTGCTGAATGGTACCCAAAAGGGCGAATTTTACTGAATTTAAACTCAATCTTAATCTTCGAAAAAAAAAAAAATTAGCAAAGCATTCCAGGACCTCTTCAGGAAGAATGTATATTTCCTGGTGATCTGTAGACGTGTCGCTCCTGTAGACAAGTCACATCCCAGCTCCCCACCCCGGGGACTAGAAGCGCATTCCACCCTGTCTAATTTGTGTTTGCCTGCCCTGTCATTATCCCCTCAGCTTTATCCCCACTCCCAGCCCTCACAGCCCTTCCGCCCCCGCCTCCACCATCAGCCAGTCCCTCCTGCCATCAGGAATGTAGCATTTTGAAGAGATGCTCGCGGCTGTAAATATAAAGGCCCAGACCCAGGAATGAAAATGCAGAATGCTTTGACTATGGCAACTGTTCCACATTGCAAGCTTGTATGTCTGAGGGTGTGCTGGCTTTCCGATAACAGCGCTGGCTGTTCTTTCTGTCATTGATATGATGGTGTCATTTAAAATAATTACTGAGGCCGGATCATGTGCCATACACTGTCCTAAGGGCTTTATATATATTATTCTGTTATCCTGTCTGTGAGGTCAATACTGTTAATACCCTCATTTTAAGATGAGGGGAAAGAGGCACAGAGAGGTTAAGCAACTGGTTCAAGGTCACACAGCCTGTAAGTGTCAGATCTGGGATCTGAACCCAGGCAGCCTGGCTCTCAAGACCACCCCTGCTGCATGCGCATGGTCCGCAGTGTACTTGCTTACGATACAGAGCATGACAGGTGCCCTCCCATCATTAGATTAAAGGGCAGAGGCGTTTTATTTCTCAGCCAGGCTCACCCTGCCGAGGATGAAAATCATCAAGACCCCAGAGTCCTGCCTCTTTGCTATCACTTCTGATTGACCCAAAAGGGCGAACTTTACTGCATTCGAAGTCTATCTTAATCTTCAAAGCTATGACCAACCTAGACAGCATATTAAAAAGCAGAGCCATTACTTGGCCAACAAAGGCCTGTCCAGTCAAAGCTATGGTTTTTCCAGGAGTCACGTATGGATGTGAGAGTTGGACCGTAAAGAAAGCTGAGTGCCAAAGAACGGATGCTTTTGAACTGTGGTGTTGGAGAAGACTCCTGAGAGTCCCATAGACTCTCAGGAGAGAGATCCAACCAAGTCCAAACTAAGGGAAATCAGTCCTGAATATTCACTGGAAGGCCTGGTGCTGAAACTCCAGTACTTTGGCCACCTGATGTGAAGAACTGACTCATTGGAAAAGACCCTGATGCTGGGAAAGATTGAAGGCAGGAGGAGAAGGGGATGACAGAGGATGAGATGGTTGGATGGCACCACTGACTCAATGGACATGAGTCTGAGTAAGCTCTGGGAGTTGGTGATGGACAGGGAGGCCTGGTGTGCTGCGGTCCGTGCAGTGGCAAAGTGTTGGACAAGACTGAGCAACTGAACTGAACTGAACCTTCAAAATTAAAAAAAGATTAGCAAAGGATTCCAGGACCTCTTCAGGAAGAATGTGTATTTCCTGGTGTGTTGGCTTAAAACATGGAACAAGGCTATGTCGTTTACACCATTTCCAGGTTCCTCAAGGTTACACGGGTTAAGAGGAGTCTGCTAAGAGCCCAGGATAAAAGCCACAGGGCCAGTCCCAGGGCTGCCACCCCATCCAGGGTCTCAGTTCTCTCTAGATCGAAGGTGAGCTGGATGCCAGGCACAGTTTCAACAAATTAAGATGAAAAATGCGGGTGGGGAGAAACGGTCCACACGGGACCGTTTGCAAAGAAACAAAGGCCTAGAATCAGAGCTGACAGCCACTCAGGCGGCTCTGATGCCCGTGTGGGGAATGGGGGAAGAGACTGCGCATCTTCAATGACAAGAGTCCACAGTTCCATAGACTTCAAGGCTCTCCTCGAAGAGGTTGGATGAGGTCGCTTCCAAGACTCCTTTATGGTACTTCAAAATGAAGGTCAGCCACGGATGGTGAAACTTAGATGACAGTTCAGAGAAAGTCCCAACCCAAGAAAAATACCAGTTACAGCAAGAGATGATCTCAGAACAAGTATTCCCTGACTGCGTCATCCAGTATGGTAGCCTCCAATGACACATGGCAGGGCTTTCCTGGTGGCTCGGTGGTAGAGAATCTGCCTCCAATGCAGAAGGCACAGGTTTGGTCCCT
Organism: Capra hircus; assembly: GCF_001704415.2. NCBI lineage: Eukaryota > Metazoa > Chordata > Mammalia > Artiodactyla > Bovidae > Capra > Capra hircus. The sequence continues at coordinate 4,842,584 of NC_030810.1, read as the reverse complement.
GGGTCGGGCAGGTCCCCTGGAGAAGGAAATGGCAAACCACTCTGATACTCTTGCCTGGGAAATCACATGGACAGAGGAGCCTGGTAGGCTGCAGTCCACAGGGTCTGAAGAGTCGGACATGACTTAGCACCTAAACAATCACCACAAAAATGTATGTAAATAACTATAGTCTAGAGATCACTTAATAAAAGAGATATCACAAAGAAAAGCATGTGAGTGACTGGGAAGTTCACAGAAGAAATGCTACCAACAAAAAGACTGAAAGGTTTTCCAACTCTTCCAAATCATACAATGAATGCAAATTAAAAGATTACTGAGGAGTCGCTGTTCTCGTATCAATTTGGCAAAATATCAAAATTATAAAAACTGATTCATTAGCCAATGCGTCGATCCAATAGAATGTTACACAATCAAAAAAGACCTCTTTTGGAAAATATTTTAAGGACTAAAGGAAATCCAATGTTAATTTTTTTTAATTAGAAAAAAAATTCATAAAACTAATTAAAATATACATTATACATGACAGAAAAATACTGGAGAGCAATTTGCCAAAAAATTGTATAGTAGGTATCTCTGTATACTAAAATTGTAGATTTTCTTCTTAAACTCAATCTTGTAAATTTTCTACAGTGAGCATGAATTACTTTTACCATTGGAAAAAGACTTCTTTTAAAATAATTTAAAAATTGACTCGAGAAAGAAATCCTACTTTTGACAACTGCAAGTATAGACTAAATGCACTAAGAATAAGTATTCTAAATTATGGGAGTTTATATTAATTGTAACTTCTAGTCATTTTTTATTTGTCACTGTGTGCCCTGTTGGAATTTATCCTGAGGACTGATCAATGTTTCATGTTTCAAAAGACAATATTTGCTTTTTATTTGCCTTTGATTTAAAAAAGCAAAGAAAAGGATTTTATCAAAGTCAATCAGATAAATGTAATCCAATTATGAAAATAAATCCACCCTTGATCTTGCATTACTTCAAAAGAATGGGTCTTTACGTCTGTGTGAATTATACACAGCACACCCATGGGACCTGCTCTAACTTAGCCTCCAAACTGCCAGGTCAGCAATACCAGGGCGGAATGTTCTCAAGGGGACTGGCTGGGCTGGGAGCGCTGGGTCTTCAAAGGAAGCCCAGAGCCAGCGGGAAGGGCGGCTCCCAGGAGGCACAGGGTCTCCCATGACCCTTCAGCATCTCAGATCAGGGGACAACTCAACTAGCCAGCCTCCAGGCACCCTATTCTCTCATCAAAAGAGAATTTCTAAGAGTGCTCTGCAGGTATTGTATTAATCTACTTTTTTTGTTTGTTTGTTTTTAACAGGGTGTTTTAACATTTTAATGTTTATTTTGGATTATCCCAAACTAACTTCATGCCTTTCTTTACTTTCTAATTTATTTTCAAAGAGGCTTTTAATTACAAAAACAATACTCATAAAAGACTCCTAATTGTACAGAAGAATATAAAATAAAAAGTAACATCACTACATGAAGTATCATCACTTCAAGGTATACAGATGGGGAAACAACAGAAACAGTGAGAGACTTTATTTTCTTGGGCTCCAAAATCATTGCAGATGGTGACTGCAGCCATGAAATTGTAAGACGCGTGCTCCTTGGAAGAAAAGCCATGACCAACCTAGACAGCATATTAAAAAGCAGAGACATTACTTTGCCAACAAAGGTCCACATAGTCAAAGCTATGGTTTTTCCAGTGGTCATGTATGGATGTGAGAGCTAGACCACAAAGGCTGAGTGCCAAAGAAATGATGCTTTCAAACTGCGGTGTTGGAGAAGACTCTTGAGAGTCCCTTGGACTGCAAGGAGATCCAACCAGTCCATCCTAAAGGAAATCAGTCCTGAATATTCATTGGAAGGACTGAAGCTGAAGCTGAAGCTTCAAATACTTTGGCCACCTGCCGCGAAGAACTGACTCATTAGAAAAGACCCTGTTGCTGGGAAAAAGACTGAAGGCAGGAGGAGAAGGGGACAAGGATGGTACCACCAACTCAATGGACATGAGCTTGAGCAAGCTCTGGGAGATGGTAAAGTACAGGGAAGCTTGGCTGGCATGCTGCAGTCCATGGGGTCACAAAGAGCCAGTCACGGCCGACTTGACTCACTGAACAACAACAACAAGACCACTATTCTTGTCCCCAGTGGTAGCCACGCTAACAAAGCTTCTAGCGAACCCTTTCAAAAACTTTCCGTGCATACACAAACACATATTTTTAAATCCACGTATGAATGTATCTTTGTATATGTGGGTATAGATTATATATATTTTAGCTTATTTGGGGTTAAAATTGTACACAGTGCTTTCATTCGGTTATGTCACCTTTTAAACTGGATTTTAAAAGTTTATATAAAAGTAAAGAGGGCTTCCCTAGTGGTTTAGAATGGGTAAGTGGTTTTTATATATTTTATATATATATATTTATATATTTTACCTTATTTGGAGTTATAACTGTACAAAGTGCTTTTCAATTTTGTTATGTTACCTTTTAAACTGGATTTTAAAAGTTTATATAAAAGTAAAGAGGGCGTCCCTGGTGGTTAAGAATGGTTATGTGGTTAAGACTCTCCCTGCCAATGTGGGGGACACTGGTTCAATCCTTGGTCCAGGAGTCAAAAAGAAACGAACAAATAAGAATCTTTTTTTAAAAAGTAAAGAATTATTTCATCTGCAGGAAATGTATTTGCGCACATCTGTTCTCTGAAGTCCTCAGAAAAGAGAAAAAAGTTCCTGATAAGGAAAGTTCACGAATAGAGGGCAGATCATCTTCGTTAACTATGAAAAGGAAGGTTTCAGTTATAAACCAAGATGATTTAAACAGAAGGCAATTCTTTTGAAAGAGCTGCCTTTCTATCTAAATTTTCATGATTGCAGAAAACCATCCCGAGTGCATTTCCTCCAGACACAGTTAGGTAATCAGATAAGAACAGAAAACCTTGGCCCTGCTGGTCTGCACAGGCCACTGCTTGGAGGGGAAATGTGATCACCACCGTCCCTTCTCTGCAGCGGGCACCGTCCTCACAGGGCGTCCACTGCTTCAAGGGAGAGGCCCAGGGCTGAGCAGCTGGCTACAACTCAGCGGGAGTAATTAGGGCCTGCCTCTGGGGCTAAGTCGCTCGTCTCTCAACAACCCCACGAAACGGGTCTGAGTCTTGCCCACGTGTCACAGGAGAGGAGACGGACGGCATGGAGAGGCTGAGCCACTTCTGAGGCTGCACAGCTGTCCTCAGGCTGCGGTGTGTGTGCTCACGCAGACCGCCTGCAGGAGGAACGGGGAGGGCGCCAGCAGAGCCCAAGGGGGAGACAGAAAGGAATCACAGGGCAGCCCCGAGCAGGGGTGTCATAAAGGGGCTGAAGCTGAATAATACGCTGGGGGTCCAGGCCAACGGGGAACAGAAGGCAGAGTAGCGAGGACACCACCTGGACCTTGGGCCCCAACCTCCAAAGTCTCAGACCAGGAGGGGATGAGTGCTGAGACCCGGGCAGAGACCCCGGAGTGCCTGGAGAGCATCACAGACCGTCTGGGAGACGCGAGGTGTCTTCCTGTGCGTGCGGCACACAAGGGGGTTGGATGGAGCCGGGAGCAGGGGACCTGCTGGTGAGAGCCCACTGGTCTCCGGAAGCCTGAGCATGGCACCCCAAGTGCTCCTGGGGAACATGGGGCTTGGGAAGGACTCAGCATCCCAGCGGTATGAAGCCTGTTCAGGAGACGAGAGGCTGGAACTGCAGCTGCCCAGGGACTCGCCCCGGCTCCCAGCTGGTGCTACAAGGATTGGTGACTTCGCTCTGCAGTCAGATGCCATGAGGGGACATTCGTGATGGGGAGGCATCTGAAGTATATCTGACTGCAGATATACTCAAAGTACATAGCTAACCTTAAAGAGACTATTTTAAACCAGAAGAGACTGCTACCTGTTAAGCTTTTCCTATACTGAAAGCGGGGGTTTAGCGGAGGGCAGTGGTGGGGCAATCTGAGAACAAGTGATTAGAATACTCAGTTTCGGTATTTGAGTAACAGAAAGACATGCTATTTGTAAAAATGAGACGCTAACATCTTATAGTTATGCTGGTAACTATATCTTTTCTTTGACATATTTGCTAACAGCTTTATGGATGTATACTTAATATGTAATAAACTGTTCACATTCATGGGGTTCTAGCAATAGGGAATACTGGAGTGGTTTGCCGTTCGCTTCTCCAGTGGGCCTCACTTTTTCAGAACTCGCCACCATGACCTGTTCTTCTTGGGCGGCCCTGCACGGCATGGCTCACAGCTTTATTGAGCTGCACAAGCCCCTTTGCCATGAGAAAGGAGAAGAGGGTGGCAGAGGATGAGACGGTTGGACACCATCACCGACTCAACGGACATGAGTTTGAGCAAACTCCAGGAGGTAGTGAAGGACAGAGGAGCCTGGTGTGCTGCAGTCCACAGGGTTGCAATGAGCTGGACATGACTGAGCAATGGAGCACACACAAGTGTTCATATTTAAATGTAAAATTTGATAAGTTTGAGATACCTATCTATCTATCTATCTATGTATATTTTATGTCTCCACGAAACCATCACCACAATGAAGAGTGAGGAGGAAGCTGATAAAAGAGAACCCGTTTTGCTATAAAATATCCCTGAAAACACATATAAAGAGAAAAACTCACAAAAGTAATCAATTTTGAATTTTAAGAAATCATAAATATTTAAAAGCTCTATTTATATAATACAGGACGAGCTCCCCAATCAAAACCATGTAACTCTGATATCAAACATTCCAAAAGAATCTTTGTTATAAAATTTAAGGATTATTGAGGAGATACTGTGTTAAGATCCCATACAGAGTTAACGCAAGAGAAGCTTACTGACCGTTTAGGTTTTTCTGAATCACTGTAAAGTAACTGATGTATGTCAGACACCTGTTGCTGCGTGGTAAGTCACCCCAACAGTCAGTGACTGAAACGACACACGTTACTGTGGCAGGGGAACCCGGTGTGGCTTAAGCAGAATACCCGTGTCTCAGGGTCTCTGCCCCTTCGAGGCTGCAGTCAGTGCTGGCTGGTGCCGCAGCCTCTCTGGAAGGCTCGCCCAGGGAAGAAGGCCCTGAGTTCACACACGTGATTGTGGATCGGACTCTGTTCTTCTCAGGCTGGAAGGAGGCCCCAGGCTCCTTGCTGGCTGTTGCCAGGAACCTCTGTCAGCTCCTTCCAAGTGGGCCCTTCTGCTGGGCAGCACCTGACTGCTCTCAGAGTCAGAGGGAGAAAGCAAGTGAGGGACCGGGAGGCAAGCAAGACAGCAAGTTCGCCGTCGCTTTTGCCGCATTCTTTCCTTCAGAACTGAAGTTCTAGGTCTGCATCACACGCAAGGAGGGGAGGGCATCAGCGGGGGAAGAGGCGGGGTCAGCAGAGGCCATCCGCCTACCACAGGGATTCGTCGTTGTTCAGTGGCTCAGTCGTGCCGAGCTCTGCGACCCCATGGACTCTGGCACACCAGGCTTCCCTGCCCTTCAACTCTTAGCCTTTCTACTTTTCTAAAATGAAGCCAGAAAAGCACATGAATCTATATCAGGATATTTCTATGCTTAAAAATATCCTAGGACATCACCCACCACAGAAGAGACTGTCAGGACAGACGCCCTGCGCTCACCTGCATTCGATGAACCAATGACGGATCTGATCCTGAAGGTTCTCCTTGATGTCGGGACCCTCTGTGAGTTTCAGGTCATCCTTGATTGTGACTAAGGCATCTCTGTATTCCTCTTCGTGCTTTATCTGCACCTTATTCCTCAGGTGGGACAGCTTGTCAGCCTGGATCATTGCAGCACTGACTTCATTAAACAAAGGAGGTGGATTCTGAAAATACAGGCCAAAAGGTTTGAGATCATGAAGGTTATAGTGCTGGTGAAAAATATCAGACACTAGTGAAACATGTCAGTATCTTCAATAGTGTCTTCCCAGGGCCCTTAAGAAGTACAAACAGAATGAAAGAATCAGATCTGGCAGGAGAACTTGAAGGAGTGATTCGCCACCGTGGGGAGGAAGGATCAGATCACTTCGTACATTTTCGAGAAACTGGCTGGGGGTGGGGGTAGGTAGCTTAAAAAACGCATACTTGGTAAATCGTTCAAAAATCTTTCAAGTTACAGAAAGTAAAGTTTTTCTAAATCTTCTTGGTTAGGGGGAGAGAAAAGAATATAGAGTAAGAAAGCAAGAACCGATGAAAAGACTTCGGGTGTTCTGATTTCAAGAGAAAAACGCTACCAGGATTTCCCTGGTGGTCCAGTGGATAAGAATCCGCCTGCCACTGCAAGGGACGTGGGTTCAATCCCTGGTCCAGGAAGACTCCACATGCTGCACAATGTCTAAGCTCGTGTGCCACAACTACTGAAGCCCTCACACCCCAGAGCCCGTGCTCCACACAACAGAAGCCATCACACCGAGAAGCCTGTGCACCACAAGCAAACAGCAGCCCCTGCTCCAACTAGAGAAAAGCAACAAAGACCCACAGCACAGCCAGAAGTAAACACACAAAATTATAAAAAGAATAAATCATGTTGACAACACAAGCTACCAATACTAAAAACGCACTGATTCATAATATTTTGTGCTGGATTTTACTGTCTTCTCTGCTCTTGATGTTATTAGGTCTGTCTTGTCCGTATGATGAAATACTGTACAATGCTGTACTTCTGTGCGGATCTTCCCATGTTCATTCAGGTTAACAGCTTGAAGTCGGCTACGGGAATATTTACACCATCAGTCAGTTCAGTTCAGTTCAGTCGCTCAGTTGTGTCCGACTCTTTGCGACCGCATGAATCGCAGCACGCCAGGCCTCCCTGTCCATCACCAACTCCCGGAGTTCGCTCAGACTCATGTCCATCAAGTTGGTGATGCCATACAGCCATCTCATCCTCTGTTGTTCCCTTCTCCTCCTGCTCCCAACCCCTCCCAGCATCAGAGTCTTTTCCAATGAGTCAACTCTTCACATGAGGCGGCCAAAGTACTGGAGTTTCAGCTTTAGCATCAGTCCTTCCAAAGAAATCCCAGGGCTGATCTCCTTCAGAATGGACTGGTTGGATCTCCTTGCAGTCCAAGGGACTCTCAAGAGTCTTCTCCAACACCACAGTTCAAAAGCATCAATTCTTCGGTGCTCAGCTTTCTTCACAGTCCAACTCTCACATCCATACATGACCACCGGAAAAACCACAGCCTTGACTAGATGGACCTTTGTTGGCAAAGTAATGTCTCTGCTTTTGAATATGCTATCTTGGTTGGTCATAACTTTTCTTCCAAGGAGGAAGCGTCTTTTAATTTTATGACTGCAATCACCATCTGCAGTGATTTTGGAGCCCCGAAAAATAAAGTCTAGAAATGAGCAAATACGACAGATGAAGGCTTGAGTTACCACTTTGATCTGACTATGCAGACTTATGAAAGAGGTAGGGAAAATAAAAGTGCACATAAAAGTGTGTCATGTCTGTGTCAGAAACTATCATCTGATTCAGCAAAGGAGTCCTTGACTTAAAAAAAAAAGTTGAATGAGTGACATCCCGCCATAGATTTTCCTGTTTCACTTTCATCTTCCTCATTAACACAAAGAAAAATATCAGTCGACATGCACACTGAAACGACACTCATTCGTCAACTGCAACCACAGGCTGACAACAGATACATGGGTTTAGTAAAAATCAAGGCAGGTGCTCTGAGAGAATCCACAGCTACGTTGAATGTGCAAGGAAGAGAAGTGCATATTTCACAATTATTTGTAAATTGCATGTACATATCCTATATCAATGACATGGTAATAAACATAGGTCTGAATACATACGCATGTGTTTCTTTCCAGAGAGTCATGGTTAAGCATTATGCAGGAGATGTGGGTTCAATTCCTGGGTCGGGAAGATCTCCTGGAGGAGGAAATGCAACCCACTCCAGTATTCTTTCCTGGAAAATTCCATGGACAGAGGAGCCTGGCGGGCTACAGTCCATGGGGTTGCAAAGTTGGGCATGACTGGGCACACAGAGCGCAGAGCCTGGGGCCTGGGCACATCCGAGATCAGAACTCAGTTGTCTGTGACTCCTTGGTCATCTGCATACCCCTCCACTGGCCACCTCTGTGGGCCTTTCTTCCCAAAGAGGCTCTTTGGGATGGGATAGTTAAAGTGCCCTTGGAATCTAGGGCAAAGCTTCTTGTTGTTTAGCGGCTAAGTCCTGTCCTCCTCTATTGTGACCCCATGGACTGCAGCCTGCCCGGCTCCTCTGTACATGGGATTACCCTGGCCAGAATACTGGAGTGGGTTGCCATTTCCTTCTCCAAAGGCTGAGCTAACCAACCTCAAAAGGTTTTTTTGCCAAATCAGAAGCATAAACAAATCTTCCTCTTCCTGGAAAAGTGAACAAGATAAGCCAAGGGTCTGAAGAGGAGTGCGAACGTGGACCGTGGGTAGAGGAGATGGGGTGGGTATGGGGAGAAAGAGCTAGCACGTCTGATAATGTTCACACAGACCAGCAGTTCTCAACCTGGTTTGTGCCTCAGTACCTTTGTCAGTCTGGGGAAGTCTATGGATTTCCTCCCCAAATAACGTTTTCAAATGCAGGCTTCCCTGGTGGCTCAGTTGGTAAAGAATCTGCCTGCAGTGCAGTAGACCTAGGTTCGACCTCTGAGCAGGGAAGATCCCCTAGAGAAGGAATGGCGACCCACTCCAGTATTCCTGCCTGGGAAATCCCACGGACAGAGGAGCCTGGCGGGCTACAGCCCAAGGGGTCACAAAGAGTCGGACATGACTCAGCAGCCAAACCATCACCAAAGATAAAATGCACAGATTTATATGGGAAACCAGTTACACTGACACATAGCTCTACCTGGAAATGATTAGGCTGGGATTATGGACGACTGAGAGAAAGGCCACAGAGATACAGTGCCATTCTCATCACATCGTATCAAGGGCGCACACTGTCAGCAAGACTTATGGCTGATGATGCTTCTCTGGGTCACTGACTTAGACTTCACACTGCCCTCTTTGGAAGAAAGTCATTAAGTGCACCCCCAGTTAAAAAGTCCAAAGTTAAGTTCCTCTCCTTGAGGATACAGCTTCTAAAATTATTTGGGATCACGCAGCTTAGATGATTTATCTGTTTGCTCACATTTGTTAATTTATTTGATCTTGTTTTATATCCATATGGCCTCATGGATATTCATTTTCCACTTTGGGTTATAATCCAGTGCTGCTTTATTGTTTTCTTGTCAAACTGTCCCAGTTTTGATCACTGGGAGCTCTTCCAGTTGGCTCCTGTGTCACTTTGAAAAACTTCCATCATTATATGCATGTGTTTCTGTGGTTTTAAAAAATATGTTCACTTTACATATACTTAATTATTAAAACTTCAGTAATTATCTCCCCAAGAGTATCATACCCCCAAATCCAAAACAACAGGGAAAGATTAGTTGCTTCAATAAATGGTGTTGGGAAACACGAAGGAGAATGAAACTGAGCCCTGATCTCACACTATATACAAACATCAACTCAAAATGGATTAAAGACTTAAACATAAAACATGAAGCCAGAAAACAACTCAAGAAATAAAGAAGAGGCTTCTTGACAGTTGTCTTAGCAATAATTTTTGGGGGTATGACACCAAAAACATGGGCAACAAAAGCAAAACTAGACAAGTCGAACTAAACCAAACTAAGAAGTTTCTGCACGGCAAGGAAACAAGAAACAAAATAAAAACGCAACCTACAGGAAGGGAGCAAATATTTACAAACCACATATCCAATAAGGAGTGTGGAAAAAATATAAGGAACATATGCAACTTAAAAATAGCCTGGACAGGCAAGGAACTAAGAGACAATTTTTGCCAAACAAGACACACAAATGGCCAACAGGTATATGAAAATGTGTCAACATCACCGATCATCAGGAAAATGCAAACTGAAACCACAAGAGACAGCACCTCACATCTGTTACAATGGCTACTATCAAGTAGAGAAAAGACGGGAAACTGGAACCCTTGTGCACTGTCGATGGGAATGTAAATTGATGCAGCCACTCTGGAGGTTCCTCAAAAAATTAAAACCAGAACTACTGTATGACCTGGCAGCCCTACTTCTGTGTATGTATTCCTATGGATGTGAGAGCTGGACCGTGAAGAAGGCTGAGCGCCGAAGAATTGATGCTTTTGAACTGTGGTGTTGGAGAAGACTCTTGAGAGTCCCTTGGACTGCAAGGAGATCCAACCAGTCCATTCTGAAGGAGATCAGCCCTGGGATTTCTTTGGAAGGACTGATGCTAAAGCTGAAACTCCAGTACTTTGGCCACCTCATGCGAAGAGTTGACTCATTGGGAAAGACCCTGATGCTGGGAAAGATTGAGGGCAGGAGGAGAAGAGGACGACAGAGGATGAGATGGTTGGATGGCATCACTGACTCGATGGACATGAGTTTGGGTGAACTCCGGGAGTTGGTGATGGACAGGGAGGCCTGGCGTGCTGCAGTCCATGGGGTCGCAAAGAGTCAGACACAACTGAGTGACTGAACTAAACTGAATTCAAAGGAAATGACCTAAAGAGATATCTACACGCCATGTTCACTGCAGCCTTATTCATAATAGCCAAGATATGGCTACAACCGAAAGTCAGGGCCCAGTTTAGATCTGAAACTCCCTAGCCTTTTGTTATAAGTTTTTGTTGTTGTTGTTGTTTATGTTTTCGGTTACTGCTCCTTTACAATTTCCTTCCTCTGTTCCCTTCTTTTTTTCAAGGAACTCCTGTAATTTTCTTTACACACGTCCCTCACCCATCACTTTGTCATTTGGCTACTTTTTAGGAGATTTCCTTAACTTTTACTTTCAACTTTACTTTTTGAAATTTCTATTATTATATTTTAACTTTTCAACAGCACTGTCCTGTTTTTTGGTTTCCCATTGGTGGGGGGCATCGTACTTTAATTCCTGGATTCAATAATCTGTTTTTGTTTCTCTAAGGTTATTACTTTCAGAATTTCATTTTTCATTTTTATTCTCTTCCTCTTTCTCCTTCCAATTTCTTTTCTGCTGCATCTCTGTCTCTCCTAAGTGACTGGCAACTCTTTGATGCTCACCCTTATTTAGGAGGAGGCTCCCAGATCTGTTTGGAAGCTGTGTAGGGTGGCTGCTGACTGCTGGGGTCAGAGCTGTTTTCTAGGAGGTATCTGAAGATGGACTTCCCTGGTAGCTCTGATGGTGAAGAATCTGCCTGCAACGCGGGAGATCAGAGTTCAATCCCTGGGTCAGGAAGACCCCCTGGAGAAGGGAATGACAAACCTACTCCAGTATTCTTCCCTGAAGAATCCCATGGAGAGAGGAGCCTGGGGGTATCTGAATATTTGTTGAGGTATCTGAATATCAGTATCCAAATGTGTTTGAGCTGGTCAGTTTCTGCAGATAGAACTCCTCCCACATGCTCCGGATGCGGTAGAAGCATGGCTGCCCGAGCCCAGCAGAGGGAGGGAGCTGTGGGTCTCACTGCCATGAACACAGAATTTCTCTTAATCCTCCCTCTCAGAACAGGATCTCAGTTCGCTCCTCACTGGGCAGAAAGAAGAACACACATGCGCTTACTCTACCAAGTTAACCCAAAATCACTGATACATTTGAGTTAGATCGGATAGACAGAGTGCCTGAAGGACTATGAACGGAGGTTCGTAACATTGTACAGGAGGCAGTGATCAAAAGAAACCCCAAGAAAAAGAAATGCAAAAAGGCAAAATGGCTGTCTGAGGAGGATTTACGAATAGCTGAAAAAAAGAAGAGATGCAAAAGGCGAAGGAGAAAAGCAAAAATATGCCCACCCAAATGCAGAGTTCCAAAGAACAGCAAGGAGAGAGATGAAAGCCTTCCTAAGTGAACAGTCCAAAGAAATACAAGAAAACAATATATTGGGAAAGACTGGAGATTCTTTGAGAATATTAGAGACACCAAGGGAAGATTTCATGCAAAGATGGGCTCAATAAAGGACAGAAATGGTATAGACCTAACAGAAGCAGCAGATATTAAGAAGAGATGCCAAGAATACACAGAAAAACTGTACAAAACAGATCGTCATGAGCCGGATAACAAGGATGGTGTGGTCACTCACCTACAGCCAGACATCCTACAGTGTGAAGTCAAGTGGGCCTTAGGAAGCATCACTATGAACAAAGCTAGTAGAGGTGATGGAATTCCAGTTGAGCTACTTCAAATCCTCAAAGATGATGCTGTGAAAGTGCTGCACTCAATATGCCAGCAAATTTGGAAAACTCAGCAGTGGCCAAGGGACTGGAAAAGGTCAGTTTTCATTCCAATCCCAAAGAAAGGCAATGGTAAAGAATGCTCAAGGTATTGCACAATTGCACTCATCTCACACACTAGTAAAATAATGCTCAAAATTCTCCAAGCCAGGCTTCAACAGTAAGTGGACCAAAAACTTCCAGATGTTCAAGCTGGATTTAGAAAAGGCAGAGGAATCCAAGATCATATTGCCTAAATCTGTTGGATCACGGAAAAAGCAACAGAATTCCAGAAAAACATCTACTTTTGCTTCACTAACTATGCTAAAACCTTTAACTGTGTTGATCAAAACAAACTGGAAAATCATGGCAAACTGGAAGAGATGGAAAATACCAGACCACTTTATGTGCTTCCTAAGAAACCTGTGTGCAGGTCAAGAAGCAACAGTTAGAACTGGGCAGGGAACAACAGACTGTATCAAAACTGGGAAAAGAGTATGTCAAGGCTGTATATTGTCATCCTGCTTATTTAACTTATATGCAGAGTACATCATGCGAAATGCCAGGCTGGATAAAGCACAAGCTGGAATCAAGATTGCCGTAGACGAATAAGCTCAGATACGCAGATGACACCACCCTTATGGCAGAGACAGAAGAGAACTAAAGACCCTATTGATGAAGGTGAAAGAGGAGAGTGAAAAAGCTGGCTTAAAACTCAACATTCAAAAAAGGAAGATCATAGCATCTGGTCCTAACACTTAATGGCAAATAGATGGGGAAACAATGGAAACAGTGACAGACTTTATTCTCTTGGGCTCCAAAATCACTGGGGATGGTGACTGCAGCCATGACATTAAAAGACACTTGCTCTTTGGAAGAAAAGCTATGACAAACCTAGACAGCATATTAAAAGTAGAGACATTACTTTGACAAGAAAAGTCCTTCTAGTCAAAGCTATGGTTTTTCGAGTAGTCATGTACAGATGTGAGAGCTGGACCATAAAGAAAACTGAGTATTGAAGAACTGATGCTTTTGAATTGTGGTGTTGGAGAAAACTCTTGAGTTCCTTGGACTGCAAGGAGATCAAACCAGTCAGTCACGAACTTCCATGGTGATTCCTAAAAGAAATCAACCCTGAATACTCATTGGAAGGACTGATGCTAAAGTTTAAGCTCCAACACTTTAGCCACCTGATTCAAGGAGCTGACTCACTGAAAAGACCCTGACGCTGGGAAAGACTGAAGCCAGGAGAAGGGGACAACAGAGGATGAGATGGTTGGATGGCATCACTGGCTCAATAGACATGAGTTTGAGCAAGCTCCAGGAGATGGTGAAGAACAGGGAAGCCAGGTGTGCTGCAGTCCACGTGGTCACAAAGAGTCGGACATGACTGAGCAACTGGACAACACTGATACATCTCTTATGTTCCTTTGTTTTAAACTTTTCAGCATCAGTTTGTTTGCAGTTTCTCCCTTTCAACAGCATATAACTGGGTATTAAAATTCAATCTGAGAATGACAGAAAAGAGGATCTTTATTCATTTAGATAAGTAAAATATTTGGAGCTAATTCTGCCATCTTATACTTTTTAACACAATTTCTTATTTTCCCTTTCCTGTCTTTTGATGGCTCAGACGGTAACGAATTTGCCTGCAGGAGACCCAGGTTCAATCCCTCAGTCAGGAAGACACTGTGGAGAAGGGAATGGCAACCTACTCCAGTATTCTTGCCTGGAGAATTCCATGGACAGAGGAGCCTGGTGGGCTACAGTCCACGGGGTCTCAAAGAGTCAGACATGACTGAGTGACTAACAAACACCTTTTGCTGGGTTTATGCAGTTAGCTTTGTTCATTCTTGCCATGTAGTGGTTAATAAATTGTACATCTTATTTTTCATCTTCTGCTAGTTATTCTGAAGTTCTTAAAACACAATAATTATCACCTGTATTTCTATCTATGTCTAGAATTCATTAGTATCTCTACCATTTCTTTAAGCAAGTCTAGGAGCTCTGCACGTGTTCACTTTCATTCCCCCAAACTTCTATTCTATAATCACAGATTGTGACTAATTTTAAAAATTAGTAACTATTTAGATTTAACCACTGTTTTGGTTTCTCTATTTACTCTTCATTCTCTTATTCACTTTTCATTTTGTTGAAGCATGTCCTTGAGTGTAACTTTCAGAATGGATATAGTCAGCCATAAATATTCTAAGTACTTGCATTTCTAAAATGTCTTCATTTGGTTCCTCCCCCTCAAATGGCAGTTTACTAGCAACCTTGGAGAATACTTCTAACAGGCAGAGCTACCAGAAACTAGTTTTTGGGACTTTAATGTCTGCTGCTTTGTAGATAAGCTTTTCTGCTCTTAGGATGCTTTACAGACTTTTGAAAGTTCATCACAGTGAATCTAGGTGAGTGTATTTCTTCATGTATCACATTGCCCATTTGGTGGGTCAATTCAATATAAAGAATTACTTCTTGGGACTTCGCTGGTGGTCCAGTGGTTAAAGACTCTGTGCTTCCAATGCACTGGCTGGATCTCTGGTAAGGGAACTAAGATGTTGCTTGCCACATGGCGTGGCCAAAATGAGTAAGTAAAATGAAGAGATGTTACTAAAAAAAAAAAAGACTTTTGTCTTCCTCTCTGTAAATTTTCCTTCTGTTATTTATGTTTCTCCTGCAATAAATAATGCATAAATGGCAGACCACCGGTTTGATCTGAACTTTTCTCTTGTATTTTCCATCTCTTGTTTATTTGCTTGCATTGTGCTACCAAAGATTTACCTTTCACAATCAATTTGGCTTTCAGGTATGTCCATTTATTATATGGAATTATTGAGAATATTAGGAGGGTTATTATTGTTTTGCTTTCTGAGCATGCTTTTATCTTCCCAAAATTCTTTCTCATTTTATATTTGCTCCTTTCTTGTTTCTAGTAGCCACTTTTTTCAGGGTCACTGCCCTTATGGCAGAAAGCGAAGAACTAAGGAGCCTCTTGATGAAAGTGAAAGAGGGGAGTGAAAAACTAAGATCATGGCATCTAGTCCCATCACTTCATGGCAAATACATGGGGAAACAGTGGAAACAGTGAGAGACTTTATTTTTGGGGCTCCCAAATCACTGCAGATGGTGACTGCAGCCATGAAATTAAAAGACGCTTGCTCCTTGGAAGAAAAGTTATGACCAACCTAGATAGCATATTAAAAAGCAGAGACATGACTTTGTCAACAAAGGTCCATCTAGTCAAGGCTATGG
The DNA here is from genome assembly GCF_001704415.2 of Capra hircus. Taxonomy (NCBI): domain Eukaryota; kingdom Metazoa; phylum Chordata; class Mammalia; order Artiodactyla; family Bovidae; genus Capra; species Capra hircus. The sequence goes on along the minus strand of NC_030810.1, from coordinate 4,827,075 downwards.
TTTTCCCAGTGGTCATGTAGTGATGTGAGAGTTGGACTATAAAGAAAGCTGAGTGCTGAAGAATTGATGCTTTTGAAGTGTGTTGGAGAAGACTCTTAAGAGTCAGTTGGACTGCAAGGAGATCCAACCAGTCCATGCTAGAGGAAATCAGTCCTGACTATTCATTGGAAGGACTGATGCGGAAGCTGAAACTCCAGTACTTTGGCCACCTGATACAAAGAACTGACTCATTGGAAAAGACCCCGATGCTGGGAAAGATTGAAGGTGGGAGGAGAAGGGGACGACAGAGGATGAGATGGCTGGATGGCATCACTGACATGATGGACGTGAGTTTGAGTAAGCTCTGGGAGTTGGTGATGGACAGGGAAGCCTGGCGTGCTGCAGTCCATGGGGTTGCAAAGAGTGGGACACGACTGAGTGACTAAACTGAACTGAACTTGTTCAGGGAAATTATTTCAGATGGAATACATCCTCAGATATACTAGTAAGTTCTTTTTTTCCACGTTCACATTTTTCCTCAAAATTGTGAAGAGCATTAAAAAAAGTATAGACTCCTAGTTCCACCCTGGTGGTGAGGTAGAAGCAAATAAATACTGTAGTTTGGTAAAATCTTGAAGTGATTCTGATAATAATCAGGTTTGAGGAAAAACTAGTTGGCTCTAGAAAATGGTTTAGTCACTGAGAGCCCACAGGTCAAACCTGGCCCATTATTTTTGTGCATAAAGTTTTACTGGAATGCAGACATCCCCATTCATTTACACGTTGTCTATCGTAGCTTTCACACTACAATGGCTACCCTGAATAGCTGGGACAGAGGCCATCCGGCCTACAGAGTCTACAAGGATGATGATAAAGGGAAAGAAGAGGAAAGGGAGGGGGAGGAGGAGACGGAACAGGGGAAGGAAGAGGGGAAGGGGAGAGTTGAGGTGGGGAGGGGGAGGAAGGGGAACAGGCAGAGAAGGAGAGACGGAGGAGGGAGGAATACGAGAGGAGTCACAGAGGGAGACCCAGGATGACTTCCTGAGTTTCTGCTGTGCACGTTCACTGGACAGAAACAATGTTTTAGGCCTTACAGCAAGCCAGCCAGGCAGGTATTCTTACCATATAAAGAAATGGGAAAAAACAACAGCAAACAATGAAATGGACCTAGAGAGGCTAGTTAATGTTCCCTAATTCACACAGCAGGCAGATGGCAGAGGCAGCCACTGACCCCTAGCTTCTGTGATCCAAGGCCATGCTCGGGGGTTTGGGGATAGAATGCCTGGTTTATTTCTTGGCAGGGCCGCTTGCCGCCTCTGTGATAGCTAACAAGGCACCGATTCTACTAAGGATGGGATGGCATTAGGCTTTGAGGAGTCCACGGAGCCCAAAGCCAGCCAAGGAGCCTGGCACCTGGTTGTGCTTTATTGTTACACCAGGGGTACCAACATCTTAGCGGGTGAAACCCAAGGATGTTAGGGGCTACCAGGACAGGGAGGCCTGGCGTGCTGCAGTCCATGGGGTCACAAAGAGTTGGACACGACTGAGCGACTGAACTGAACTGAACTGCACCAGGTAAAAAAAGTCCCAGGGATAAGAGAAAGACGTGAAAGTCATTTCTAAATCTGTGAAACAAGTATATGACAAAATTCAAGACCTTATTTACAAAAGGCATCAGCAAAACTATACATTTAAATCAATTACGTGGAAAAAAGATAGTCTTAAAAGACTCATCTTAGGTCAATGTGCTCAGATACTCAGTCGTGTCCAACTCTTTGCGACCCCATGGACTGTCGCCCACCAGGCTCCTCTGTCCATGGGATTCTCCAGCCAAGAATACTGGAATGGGTTGCCACTTCCTCCTCAGGGGATCTTCAATCTTGACTCAGGGATTGAACCCAAGTCTCTTAGGTCTCCTGCACTGGCAGGTGGATTCTTTACCACTAATGCCAATATATATATATTTAATATATATACAAAAGTAAATTCCAAGTAGATGAAATAATTAAATGTAGCAAGTATGCAGGTGCAAACACACACACACAATTCCCAAGAAATATTTATAAGCCCCAGGAGGCATTTCTCTACTTGAATTCACAATTGAGACACTGTTAGAATTCACTTAATGACATAAGGTCAGTTGAAAAAAACGAAAATCACACATATAATACTCAATAAAAATATGCATTAGAATGTCTAACAAAATGAGCCTATTGTCTAAGTTGAGTATAATGAAAACATGAGAATGTACAACTTTTGACTAGGAAAAAACCCTAAAAGTACTTTCAAAGTGAATCTAGAATAAGAATTACAGAATCATTTTAAAAAACAACGTTATAAAACCAGTGATCTGAATTTGCTTTAATATATAACTCAAAGTCATGATTTTGTGTCAAAATAAAGCGATAGGAATTCCCCTTATCTAATCATTGAGAGAAATAACCAATTCTTATATTTTCCAGGTAGTTTTACATTCCTGGTATCATGAAATACAAGTTTATAATTCAGAGATTTTTATCTGATCTCTCTTAAAAGTCCATTGTTTTTATGAAGAAGTTCAAATGCCTCTCTGCTACAAAGGACCCAAACTTCTTTGTCTCTGATGAAAGTGTAGATTTGTTTTAAGGTCATGCATCAATGTTATGATTCTTTACCAGTGACTCATATGACATTCCCCTCCCGCCCCCCACACACTACACTGTTCTTACGGTAAATCATAGCAGATTTTTTCCATAGAGTCAACACATGCAAACTGTGTTTTAGCCGGGCCTTGCCCCCTTTGAATCCTTAAAAGTGAATTTATAAGGGATTTCTCTGGTGGTCCAGTGGTTATGAATCCACCATCCAATGCAGGGGACACGGGTTTGATCCCTAGTCCGGGAAGATCCATCGTGCTGCAGGGTAACTGGGGTAACTAAGCCCCACGTGCCACAACTACTGGGCCTGAGAGAGGCAGCTACTGAGCCCGCGCGCCCCAGAGCCCGCGTTCTGCAACAACAGCGGCCACCGCAACGAGGAGACGCAGCCAGCAAACAGCCCGATCAGCAACAAACAAACCGCAGCCAAAAGTGAATAAATTTTAAAAAATGTTTTTAATTGAATTAATGAGTAGGCGACTCTGACTGGTGTTCTCTCAACAGTGCTATACAACGTGGTCAGCCAACTTTCTGACACATCCACGATCTATGATGAAACAGAAGTCTCCCTGCCCTCACCAGAGTTTTGTAATCGGCATGACACTGTCCCACACCTTCATGCTCTACATCTCCTCACTGATGTTACACCCATCTTTAGAGACAGAAGTGAGGATCTGATTATCCCACTGAACAGATGGGGACACTGAGGTCCATCAGCTAATGACCACCCCCCGCCCCAAGCCGTCATATGTTAATGAATAAGCTGGCAATAAGGTTTCTGGAGTCCTCTGGGTGTGTGTTTCCCCTATTACACCATGCTGGGCTGTTAATATGTGTGTACTCATGCATGTTTCTTGAGATAGATTTTTTCTGACAAAAATACATTTGGGGTCATTTGTAGTTTCTTTCTCTAGTTGCTTTTGAATTTAAAGGTTATAATATATTCAAGTCCTATGTTAATGAGTAGCTTTTCCTTTGGGCTAAAACATCTTTTCTTCTTTAGCAACTTTGGTCATATGGAACTCAAATTTGTTAACTTGCCACATAAACAGCAACTCATTTAAAAATAAATTACGAATATTAAAGGGAAATAGAGAACATGATAATATACTATATATGGAAATACATCAGCTGTAGAATAATGCATCTTAATGAAGGCTTCCCATGTGAATAAACCATTATATTTACAAGCTTTCCATGGTTAATGACCCAGAACTGGTTAACGAAACCTATGTTTATAGCAAGGTCCTCCGTCAGCAAAAATATACATATTGATAATTGATGGTGCTGTAAAAATAGGACATAAGATGATGCTTCCTGGGTTTGTGGAGAAATAGGACTCTGTGGTCCATTAACTTAAAATGCTTATCTAATGTTTGATGGGCTTTGTCTTTAAAAATCCTTCTTCAAATTAGTAAGATAAAATGGACATTTGTCCAAATGACAATCTGGCCAATTTATCAGCCTTGCAAATAAGTGATTTAACGCTGGCAACTTTCTTGAGCAGCTCATGGTCCTGGGGGTTTTGCTTCTCTTTCATGCCCTGTAGTCACGGGAGGCGAGGATGGAGAAGTGATGGGAAGGAAGAGGGTCCACTGTCCACTCCAGCAAATGCCTGGCGTGTCAATGCAGAGATTAATTAGTTTCAGTTGCCTCCTGGACACAGCCTGAGAGGGCATCATTAGGGAGCACTCAGAGCCACTCCATCAACCCATCGGCCACGCCACACGCTTCTGGCTCTAATTTGCTCCTGGAATGCCTCATGCTGCGAAGTAAACTGCTCTTCAGTTGGTCTGTTTTAGGATCGTGTGTATGCTTGTGTGTGCCTGTGTATGTGTGTTCCCCAGTTTACAAAAATAAGCCCTTTGTTTCAGCATTTCATTTCAGAGTAACACACCTACATTTATCTACCTGTGTTTATAGAAACACACTTACTCAGAAAGACGAACCCAGCAAGAAGTGGAGTGAAGAATGTGTGGAGAGTCAGAGCTGATGGCTTTGTTTTGCCCTCTGCTTATACTTTGCCTGACAAATCCCATGGACGGAGGAGCCTGGTGGGCTGCAGTCCATGGGGTCGCTAAGAGTCGGACAGGACTGAGCGACTTCACTTTCACTTTTCAGTTTCATGTATTGGAGAAGGAAATGGCAACCCACTCCAGTGTTCATGCCTGGAGAATCCCAGGGATGGGGGAGCCTGGTGGGCTGTCATCTATGGGGTCGCACAGAGTCAGACACGACTGAAGCGACTTAGCAGCAGTAGCAGTAGCTTATACTTTAGTTATGGTTAATCTTTATTTTTGCTGTTGTTTTTCAATCGCTCAGTCATGTATGACTTTGCGACCCCACGGACTGTAGCACACCAGGCTTCCCTGTCCTTCACTATCTTTCGGAATGTGCTCAAACTCGTGTCCATCGAGTCGGTGATGCCATCCAACCATCTCATCCTCCATCATCCCCTTCTCCTCCTGCTTTCAATATTTCCCAGCATCAGGGTCTTTTCCAACAAGTCGGCTCTTTGCATCAGGTGGCCAAAGTATCAGAGCTTTGGTTTCAGCATCAATCCTTCCAATGGATATTCAGGACTGATCTCCTTTAGGATTGACTGGTTTGACCTCCATGCCACAATTTCAATGAGTGAAACACAATGAAAAATAAAGCAATTTCTACCCTGTTATATCTAATTTCTAAAATTTTTAGTAAAGTTTGATTAAGTGCAGTTGGGCTAGAACAGCACAGTTGAGCCTGTTAGCTGATTAGCGTAGTGGTGGGAGCTTAACTGGTTACTTTTGTGTCCTATCATCTTTAAAAATGTTTTAAAATAAACATTTCAACAACTCTTACAGTTTTTGAGATGCTATTTTGACTGGTTTGCAAATATTCATTAATTTATTTCTAACAATAAATAAGCAGCCTAACATATGAATACCATTACTACCTTCATTTTATATATGCAGAAACTGAGGTACAGAGAGGTCAAGGAACTTGTCCCGAGTCACACAGCCAGCAAGTGGCAGACTGCGGTTTGGCCTGAAGCGTGCACCTCTAGAGTCTCTGCTCTTAATCCTCTGTGCTCTGTTGTATCTCTTCACTGATGCATTTCTTCTGGCTTAAATTATTTTGTGTGAAAATGGCTTTTTATGGGTATCATGGATCATACTTTGAAAACCTGCACGTTTGTAATTTTAATAGACATTGCTGAGCTGCCTGGTAAGAGACTGCAGGGTTGATTTCCCACGCCCAGCCCCCCGCCAGCAGTAAACAATGGCCTTTTATCCCAAATCTTGCCCACAATGGGATATTAACCAGTTTGATCATGGCTAACTTAAACAGATAAAAATGGCAACGGAATAAACATTTTGAATCATGAATGATGTATTTAAACCCACGACGACCAGCCATTTCAAAAACTAACAGGGAACACTTCATGTGTCAGACACTGTTTCAAATGCTTTATGGGCACTAGTTCCTTTAGCTCACATCCAGGAGCTTGGTGCCAGCACGATCTGCACTTTGCACAGGTGGAAACTTAGGCCCCAAGAAGTCAAGTCGCCTCCCCAGGTCACACGGGAGTAAGTGGTGGACACAGAACCTGAACCGGGGTAGGCTGGCCTTCCCTTCTCTTCTCCATTAGTGGCCTCTGTAATGGGCCCAAATCTGAGATGAATAAAAGCAAATGTCCTGCCCTAGAAAACAGATAAAGACCCCTGGGATCAGGTGACCAAAGGGAGAGAATCCTCTACCTCATTGAGTTTCGGATGTCCTGGGGGCCTGCGGCAAGAATAAAGCAGAGTAAGAATAACAACAAATAGTTTCAGGAAATAAACCCAATCACATATGGCCAGTTAATCTACAACAAAGAAGGCACAAATATGCAACGGAGAAAAGAAAGTCTACAACAGACGCTGCTGGGAATACTGGACAACCACATGCAAAAGAGTGAAACTGGACCCCCGTCTCACTCCGCATGCAAAAAACATGGACTGTTGCTGTCGTTTAGTTGCTAAGACTCGTCTGACTCTTTCGTGACCCCATGAACTAGAGCCCACCAGGCTCCTCTGTCCGTGGGATTTCCCAGGCAAGAATCCTGGTTAAAGTAAAGCGTTAGTTGCGCAGTTGTGCCTGACTCTTTTTGACCCCATGGACTGCAGCCCACCAGGCTCCTCTGTCCTTGAGATTTTCCAGGCAAGGATACTGAAGTAGGTTGCCATTTCCTTCTCCAGGGGATCTTCCCAACCCAGGGATCGAACCCAGGTCGCCTGCATTGCAGGCAGATTCTTTACCAGCTGAGTCACAGGGGAAGCCCAAGAATACTGGAGTGGGTAGCCTTCTCTAGGAGATCTTTCCAACCTGAGAATCAAACTAGGATCTCCTGCACTGCAGGCGGATTTTTTACCAGCTAAGCTACAAGGGAAGGAGTGGGTTACTATTTCCTTCTCCAGGGGATCTTCCCAATCCAAGGACTGAACCTGAGTCTCCTGCATTGGCAGGCAGATTCTTTACCACTGAGGCACCAGGAAAGCCCCAAGAATAGACTGGAGACTTCAACGTAAGGCCTGAAACTATAAAATTCCTAGAAGAAAACATAGGTGATAAACTCTTTAACATCAGTCTGGACAATATTATTTTGGACCTCTCTCTGCACTGAAGAATTGATGCTATTAAACTGTGGTGCTGGAGAAGACTCTTGAGAGTCCCCTGAACAGCAAGGAGGTCCAACCAGTCAGTCCTAAAGACAATCAACCCTGAATATTCATTGGAAGGACTGATGCTGAAGCTGAAGCTCCCATACTTTGACCACCTGATTCGAAGAGCCAACTCATTGGGAAAGACCCTGAAGCTGGGAAAGATTGAGGGTAAGAGGAGAAGGAGGTGACAGAGGACGAGATGATTGGTAGGCAACACTGACTCTATGGACATGAGTTTCAGCAAACTCCAGGAGATAGTGAAGAACAGGGAAACCTGGCATGCTGCAGTTCATGGGGCTGCGAAGAGCTGGACACGACGTAGTGACTGAACAACAACTGTAAGTAAGTTTTGTTACTAAGTAAAGGCAACAAAAGCAAAATAAACAATGGAACCACATGCTTTTGCACAGTAAAGGAAATGATTAACAAAACTAAAGGGCTACCTACTGAATGGGAGATAGTATCTGCAAATTATATACCTGATAAAGGGTTAATGTCCAAATTATATAAAGAACTTGTCCAATCTAATGGCAAAGAACAAACAGCCTGATTGAAAAAAATGAGCAGATGACAAGAGGCATTTTTCCCAAGAAGACATACAGATGGCCAACAGAGACACATAAAAACATGCTCAACATCACTAATTGTCAGGGAAATCAAAATCAAAACCACAATGAGGTATCTCCTCAGACCTGTCTGACTGGTGATTAAAAAGACAAAAAAATAATAAATATTAGTGAGGATGTGGAGAAATGGGAATCCCGGTACAATGTTGGAATGTAAACTGGTGCAGCCTCTATGAAGAAGTGGGCAGATTTCTCAAAAAATTAAAACCAGAACCACCGTACAATCCAGCAACCTCATTTTGGGTACTGATCTGAAGAAAACAAAAACATTCAAAAAGATGTATGTTCACTGAAGCATTATTTATAATAGCTGACATACAGAAGCAACCTAAGTGTCCACGCAATAGATAAACGAATCCAGATGATGAATATATACAACATACACGCACAGTGGAATATTACTCAGCCATCGCAGAGAGTCGGACACGACTGAGCGACTGAACTGAACTGAACCGAACTGATACACAAGAATGAAGTCTTGCAGTTTGTGGCAACAGGAAGGGACCTGGAGGGCAATATGCTAAGTGAAAGTTAGACAAAGAAAGACAAATAGCATATGATTCCATTTACATGTAGAACCTAAAAATCAAAACACATGAACATCAAAACAGAAACAGACTCCTCGTTAACAGAGGACAAAGTGGCTGTGGCCAGAGGGAAGAGGGATGGGGGTGAGAGAAACGGGCAAAAGGGACAGAGAGATACAAACTTCCAGTTATAAAACAGTAAGTCACAGGACTGAAATGTAAGGCCTAGGGAGTGTAGTCAATTATACTGTAAAATCTTTGTGGGGTGACCATTTTTAAATGTGTATAAATGTGAAATCACTATGATGCTCACCTGAAAGTAATACGAGCCTCATGTCAATTACGCTTCAGTAAAAAAAAGGAAAAAGACTAAAGTTACCAGACTGTAAAATCCTATTTAACAGAAAATGGTGACTTTTTTTCCCCCCAAAGCCTCCTGAGCTGGACTTCTAAGTCACAAGGTTATTCAGAGCGTCCTCCCCACGCTCATACCCCTGCTGAATCTGACAGCCTTCCATGCACGCCTCTATCAGCATCACTGCTTTCCCTGCTTTGCAAATATCTTCTTGGAATAACACACACAGTACATGGCGGGCGATACCCACTGCCCCAGGGATCTCCTGAATTCTCCCTCTGCAGCTGCCCTAAGACTGGGACCCTGTGGGCTTTCCAACGGCACTGCTTTTCCAGATCATACTGTTAACAGACTAATTTCAAGTTCATGAATCTGAATGAGAAAGGCTGGGACCTGGGACCCTTTGCGGCAGTTCTTGCCCCTGGACAAGTCTCCTCCAGCAACAAAACACAAAGCAACGAAAAGGGACTAAAAATAACTGTGCATGTACAGTTGTGGTCAATCACAGACAGCAAGACACAGAAAGACCATACCCCCAACTGCCACTCTGAGGCAGTTGTTCAGTCGCTAAATCCTGTCTGACTCTTTCTGCAACCCCATGGACAGCAGCACACCAGGCTCCTCTGTCCATGGAATCCTCCAGGCAAGGACACTGGAGTGGCCATTGCCTTCTCCATTTCCATTCCCAACACAGGGACCGAACCTCTGTCTCCTGCACTGCGTCCCCTTTACCACTGTGGTGCTGGGGAAGACCCTTGAGAGTCCCATGGACTACAACAAGATCCAACCAGTCCATCCTAAAGGAGATCAGTCCTGAATATTCGCTGGAAGGACTGATGCTGAAGCTCCAATACTTTGGCCACCTGATGTGAACAAGTGATTCACTGGAAAAGGCCCTGATGCTGGGAGAGACTGAAGGCAGGAGGAGAAAGGGATGACAGAGGATGAGACGGCTGGATGGCATCACAGACTCTATGGACATGAGTTTGAGCAAGCTCCAGAAGTTACTGATAGACAGGGAAGCCTGGTGTGCTGCGTCCATGGGGTCACAAAGAGTAGGGCACAACTGAACTGAACTGAACACCTGGGAAGCCTGATACTCGGAAGAGATGAGAGAGAGCAAAAGCAAGGTTCTGGGGGCATGTTTCCTGAACACACAACCATCTTAGGGGTTGGCAAACCACCTAGGCCACCCCTCCAGCCCAATCCCTGGACACACCCCTACCCTCATCCCGTATAAGGAACCAGCTCACACCCCCTACCCCAACCCTGGGAGTGAGCAAGGGAACCTGTTCCTTGTGTTTGCTCCCCTTGCTGCATCAGGGCCCCAAAAAAGCCCTGCCTGAACTTCTCCTCCTACCTTATCAATTTCTATCGATTAAGAAGGCCAAGAACTCAGATCTGTAACATGAACAGCACAAAGCAAGGGCCAAAAAAGTTTCTATTTTGAAATCAGTGGCATGTGTATGTTGTTAGGCAATGACTTATTTTGAAATATTTTGTTTTGTTACATAGAAAAGTCATCACGGGTCCTGACAGTCATCCTTTGCACAAAATCATTCTGTCATTATAACAGTATGAGGTAATTCTCCAAGATGATAAACATCAGCCACCATTTCTTGAAGGCAACCTGTCCAAGCTCCAGGCTGGGTCCAGAAGCCTTTCTAACAGCTCTGGGAAATAGGTGGCACCATCCTTTTTCTAGAGAAGGAGAAACAGAGCCTCGGAGCGCAGGTGAGTGTGTGACTCAAAGTGTCTCCACTCCCGGCCATCATGGCCGAGGGCCCATCAAGATGCCTGTCTCTTCATCCATCTGGCTGAGCAACCCTTCAAAGCCTGCAGAGACATGCATCCATTTCTAAGATGCTGCTGCCCCCAGACACTTAGGAAACATTTAAAAACTAAAACAAAACTAAGTGCTGCATAGTCTTTGTATGGATGTGAGAGTTGGGCCATGAAGAAGGCTGAGCGCTGAGGAACTGATGCTTTTGAACTGTGGTGTGGAGGAGACTCTTGAGAGACCCTTGGACTGTAAGGAGATCCAGCCAATCAATGCTAAAGGAAATCAACCCTGAATATTCACTGGAAGGACTGATGCTGAAGCTCCAATACTTTGACCACCTGATGCAAATAGCTGACTCACTGGAAAAGACCCTGATGCTGGGATGATCGCGGTAGGAGAAGGGGACGACAGAGGATGAGATGGTTGGATGGCATCACTAACTCGACGGGCATGAGTTTCAGTAAACTCTGGGAGAGAGTGGAGGACAGGGAAGCCTGGTGTGCTGCAGTGCATGGGGTTGCAAAAAGTTGGATGTGACTTAGCAACTGAACAACAACAAAACAAAGCAAAACAAACCCCCATTTATCAGAGTAAATCTGTTTTTTAGTACATTTACGTCTAGAAAACAACCAAAGGTCATTTGGAGCCAAATATGATGAATATGGCACAGAACCAAGCTGGATACTGTGGTTTGGGGTTGAAATCCAAGTGAGATCGTAAAGACCATTTCATTTTGGTTCTCGGTTCATTTTGGCTCTGACAGCAGTTCCCAAAGAGGAGCCTGGAAGGTCTGAGGACAGGGGACCAAGGGGAGCCCCTGGAGAGAGCTGCCTTTCCGGAGCATTCACTGGGCGCCCAAACGCCTACCTGGGGATTTGTTAATAAGAAAGAAGTTCAATTTATTGACCAAAAAATCATCTATAATGTAGCTTGTTTCATGTTAGAATTTGAAAATGAGCATGGCTTTATGGTGTTTTGAGGATTTAGCTGATGTATTTCGAAGCGTCAGTTCCTCCTCTATAATAAGTGTCCCCTAGTGTTCTTTATTATAATGCAAACAGTGATAGCTTCAGGGTAACATAAAATACGCCACGGTCATGGCAGTAGGACACATTATTTCAAAGGGATCCACAGAAGAAAATGTATTACATTCATTAAGTTTCCTCCTTGAGCCACTCCATTGCCTCTGCCAATTAAAATAACTGCACATGAATTTTTAGAGTGCTATTTATTTTCCTTTGTAGATTTTAGAATATAAATATTTAAAATGGCAATATCAAAAAATAATTTATATGGCAATGGTAAAGGCAACATTTGGTCAGGAACTAAGGACATAATGATGTCTTTTGCTCTAATTCTGGATTCAGTTACTAAATAGTCACCCCTGGAAATATGCCAGGCTTCCCACAAAGATATAAACACTGTTTTAATCAGAGAAGGCAACAGTTTATATATTGACATAACAAAATAAAATAATGGAAAAATGAAATTTTAAAATGAGTAGGCACTATCTTAATTAGTGATATAGTAGAAAATAGACTTAATTGAAAACATTCCTAGGATTTGGGGTAATGGATTTTTATGGTTATCAGCCAGCCAACAGAAGATACCATTCTTTTAAAAATTGGATCCATACATTTCTCAATGGTGTACAATTTCATAGAACACGTAATACCAAGAGAAGACATGCTTGGAGAAAAAGAAAACTGGAGAAAGTCACATTTAATACAAAACAGACAAGCTGTCCTGTTTCCACTGCCCAAACTCTGTATCGCTGAAAAATTAAAACAGACTTATTTTATTTAAGCTGAGCAAATATAAACGGCAAAGTAAAACAGAAAAATTACAATAAAAAACAAGCAATTCTATCTTTATTTGGTATCAGTGTAAGCCATTAAGACTTTACCATGGAAAAATAGCATTTGACCATTCTCTAAGTTTCTCGTGTACTACACGTAGGTTTTTAGTAAATGTCGGCTGAATTAAATTAAATGGAAATGGTTATGTCAAAACTGCTTCTTATATAAAATTTCATGTTAAATTTAGATTATCTTAGATTGGATCTTCTGACTGCTAGCTTAATTTCTGAAGTAGAAAATTGGAGATACCCACTGTTTTTATCAGTACATCTCTTCTCTGTATTTCTCTAATGAGTGGAACAGAGAAATAATTTTGTATCATTATCTGTCCACCTATGTATATATATCAAACAATTCAGAGATCTGAAAAGAAAAATTTGATAATCCTCTGTGGCCATTTGTTTTTATTTTTAAATATGTGTCTTTTCCCAGTTGATGCAGTAAAATTTAAACAGTTTGGAAAACACGATCAAAACAAAAACTTTCAAAGTCCTGACATTTAGAAGGAGCATGATTTAAACTTTCTTTTGTGTGCATAGATATATGTACATATTTAGTTTAACTCATATTATATGTGTAAGTCTAAATCCTATATTTTCACTCTGAGCATTTTCACATCAAAAATAAGTCATTAACATTTTGTCAATGGTGGCATATCATTACTTTAATGCAAGTCCACCATAAATCATTTAACTCCATCCCTACTCGAGAATGCTAGGATTATTTCCAATTTTTCATTAATAAAAACAACATTGTAGGAAATGTCTATGCACATAAACCTTTATTTCTGATGATTTACTTAAGACAGAAATAGAACTGGAGGGAAGGATATATTTTCATGATTGTGTTGCCTCTTTCAGAGAAGCTCAAACAGTTTAACTCACCACATATGAGAATGAACGTCTCATCACACTCTTATCAGTAATTATAACTTGATTTTACATTTAAGTCTTTAATCCATTTTGAGCTTATTTTTGTGTATGGTGTTAGCATGTGCCAGCTCAGTTGCTTCAGTTGTGTCTGACTCTGCAACCCCATGGACTGTAGCCCGCCAGGCTCCTCCGTCCAAAGGATTCTCCAGGCAGGAATACTGGAGCGGGTTGCCATTTCCTTCTTTAGGAGATCTTCCTAATTCAAAGACTGAACCCATGTCTTGTGTGTCTCCTGCACTGGTAAAAGTGAAAGTGAAGTTGCTCAGTCGTGTTCAACTCTTTGCAACCCCATGGACACCAGGCTCCTCCGTCCATGTGATTTTCTAGGCAAGAGTACTGGAGTGGGTTGCCATTTCCTTCTCCAGGGAACTTCCCGACCCAGGGATCGAACCCAGGTCTCCCACACTGAATGTTCTAACTTCATTCTTCACATGTAGCTGTCCAGTTTTTTCAGCACCAATTATTGAAGAGGCCGTCTTTTCTCCATTTATACTCTTGCCTCTTTGTCATAGATTAATTGACCATGGTCAAATAAAGGGTTTATTTCTGGGCTTTCTATCCTGTTCTGCTGATTTATGTGTCTTTTTTGTGCCAGTACCATGCTATTTTGATTATAGTAGCTTTGTAGCATAGTCTGAAATCAGGAAGTCCGATTCCTCTAGCTCTGTTTTTCCTTCTCAAGATTGCTTTGGTTATTTGAGGTCTTTTGTGATTCCATACAAATTAAAAAAAAAAAAAACTTTTGTCCTAGTTCTATGAAAAATGCCATTGGTAATTTGATAGGGGATTACACTGAATCTGAGGAGGGCATGGCAACCCGCTCCAGTATTCTTGCCTGGAGAATCTCCTGGACTGAGGAGCCTGGCGGACTGTAGTCCACAGGGTTGCAAAGAGTCAGACTGGACTGAGGCAACTGAGTGTGCAGCATGCACACCAGGTCTATAAATCGCCTTGTGTAGTGTGGTCGTTGGAGAAGGAAAGGGCAACCCACACCAGTATTCTTGCCTGGAGAATCCCATGGACAGAGGAGCCTGGTGGGCTACAGTCCATGGGGTCACACGAGTCAGACACAACTTAGCAACTAGAGAGAGAGAGAGAGAGAGAGAGAGAGGAGAGTATGGTCGTTTAACAATACTAACTCTTCTAATATAATTATAACTTGAAAAAACTTCCCTCCCCCAAAAGACTGGTAAAACTTGCCTCTGTTACCAGTGCTAAGCTATACATGTTTCACGGTTTAACATACCTGAAATTAGGGATATATGTATTACAAAAAAGGAGGTGTTTTGATTTATTTGCCCAAACATTTTCTTTCACTTTCCATCATGATGTATCCTATAATGAATGAAATCTTAGATTCAGTGAAATACAGTGTCTCATTAAATTTTTAACTTGTAGTTTTTTTGACATGTATTAACATGTGAATAGTCACGATTCATATAAAACCATTTCAGTATACATTTCAATGTCTCAGTGAGCTAAAAAAATTTTTTTTAACTGTGGTGAAAAACATGTAACATAAAATGTATTACCTTTACCATTTGTAAGCAAATCATTCAGTAGTGTTGAGTATATTCATGTTGCTGTGCAATAGATTTGGAAAGATTTTTTTATTTTCTGAACTGAAGATTTATACCCATTGAACAACTGCTAGCTTCCCTCCACCATGCCCTGGCATCCACCCTTCTAGTTCCCGTTTCTACAGGTTTGACAACTTTAGATCCCCTATAAAGATGGAAGCGTGCGGGATTTGTCTTTTTGTGACTGGCCTGTCTCACTTAGCATAACCCCCTCCAAGTTCATCCTTGTCGTAGCATGTGTCAAGATTTCCCTCTTTCAATGGCTGAATAATATTCCACCCAGCACCGTCTTAAAATCATAAAGATCTGTAACAGCTGGCAGTGACTCACCAGTCTGATGCTCACAGTGCCCCACCAACCAAGAAATAGAAGAGGAGCTGCGATCCCAGGGGCCCTCAATCCCCCACAGAAATGTGGACTCGTTTTTTAAAATCAAAGATGAAAGGGAAATCAAGAATGCAGGTGATCAAATCAGGGTACTTCTCGAATCACATATGCCCCTCTAGGATGAGTCAGCATATTCTTTGAGACAGTAAAGGCTTGCCACCACAACTGAGACTCTGCACACAGGTGCGGTGGGCACACGCCCCTTCACCAGGGAAAGATGCTCTTCCAGGCGTTGGCACCACGGTGGTGAATCCCCTCCTCAAGCAAAATAACGCCTGTTTCCTATCCTGTGCTGACAACAGATGACGCACCCAACGTGCAGGTGGAGCAGTCAGGAGGAGGGGTCAGAGGAAAGCGTGTGTGCACGCTGAGTCATTTCAATCTGACTCTGTGCAATCCTATGAACTGTAGTCCACCAGGCTCCTCTGTCCATGGGATTCTCCAGGCAAGAATACTGGAGCAGGCTGACATTTCCTTCTCCCAGAGGAAAATGTACGCTATTCTAAAATGATTTATCACACCATCTGGCATTTAGAACAGATCAGGACAAAAGTGATCCAAGAGCAGAGCGTGGGTTCTGCGATCAACCAAAAATGAGACGGTTTAAATTTTCTTTGAACAGTCTAAATTTAAATATAAATTTACTTTAGATTTAAAGTAAATGAAAAGACCTTATCAGCGACATCACTGTATATAGAAAAAGTAGCATTTGGTCCCACACTTGGGGCACTGCTCTAAGACCTTCATCACTTTTGTCTTAAGAGGACCCTACAACTCCCCGATTACCATCGGACTAGGGCAAAGCTTCCCTCATGGCTCAGTTGGTAAAGAATCCGTCTCCAGTGCAGGAGACCCCAGTTCAATTCCAGGGTTGGGAAGATCTGCTGGAGAAGGGATAGGCTACCCACTCCAGTATTCTTGGGCTTCCCTTGTGGCTCAGCTGGTAAAGAATCCGCCTGCAATGCGGGAGACCTGGGTTCGATCCCTGGGGTTGGGAAGATCCCCTGGAGACGGGAAAGGCTACCCACTCCAGTATTCTGGCCTGGAGAATCCCATGGACCCCATAGTCCATGGGGTCGCAAAGAGTTCGACACGACTGCGCGACCTTCCCTTTCACTATCAGGGCAAAGCTGATGCACACCACTTTCGTGCTCCCCACCCCACCCAGCTGCCATGTGGACAGTCCACGTGGCTAGGGGCTGGGGGTCACTTCCAGCTAACAACGAGGAAAAGACTGACGCACTCCGCCTGGCAGCCCACCAGGAACTGAATCTGGCCCACAATCACACAAGCTTGGGCACTGTTTCTTCCCCAGTTGAACCTCAGGTGAGACCCCATCCCCAGCCAACACCCAGACTGCCACCTATGAGCCCTGGAGCAAAGGACTCAGCCAAGCCCAGACCCCTGACCCACAGAGACTGAGGGAGCGGGGTTGTGCTGTTGAAGCTGCTAAATTTGTGGTAATAACTAAGGAATATACCCGTTCAACTCTTGATTCAGTAATCACCAGATCCCCTGGAGAAGACAATGGCAAACCCACTCCAGTATTCCTGCCTGGAGAATCCCCACAGACTGAGGAGCCTGGCAGGCTACAGTTCCTGGGGTTGCAAAGAGTCAGACAGAGTGGACTTCCACTTCACTTCACTTCATGGAGATCACCCAGGAGAAGGCAGTTATACTGGGGCAAACCCATTCTCCTGGCCATGCATACTAACAGATATTAACAGAGTGGAGGCCACAGCTGATACTGGTGAGCAGCTCACAGCTTGTCCCTGCTTCAGAGCAGCCCACGTACTCCAACAGATGTCTAAACAGACACGATCCTGTGTCTCCAGAACCCCTCCCCTCCCCAGGGAGGCTTCTAGATAACACACGGGATTCCACTCTCTTAAGTCACCGGTCGTGTTTTTTGTTTTCCTTTCTTTTCTCAAATGCTCCTTAAGGAGGACACGAGTCTTACAGATTCTATGGTCTTTAAGAGAACCAGACGCGGATCTTGTCTATAAGAAAACTTACCATACCCAGAAATATCATCTCCTTTTCTCTCTCTCTTTCGGTTCTCTTGCACTGATGGAAACCTCGCCAAACCTAAAGACAAAGAAACGCTTGCTTAATACATAAAGATAAATCAAACACGGTCATACCATTTCTCCCACATAACCTGCACTTGCCAGATGATGCAACGATGATGCACTCAGGGCTGCACACGAGTCTGTGTTGATGGAGTGCTTTTCCTTCTGTGATCACAGTGACATTTTCAAAGAAAGAATGAATCACAGAAGTGGCCTATGCCACTGTCCACTGTCCGAGGACCCAACTGTGGACCCTGATGAAGAACCTTGTCCCAATATCCCCCATTAAACAAGGCAGTTCTGTCCACCCAGGGACAAAAGAGGAGCCACCCTCATCCAAGACCCTGGTAGCAACTGCAGAGCGTACTGCTGACCCAGTGACAGCCTCGCGCCTGTTAGGATGGATGTTATCGAAAAGACCAGAGATAACAAGTGTCAGAGAGGATGTGAAGATAAGGGAAGCTTCCAGTACGGTTGGTGGGCATGGAACTGGGTGCAGCTGCTATGGAAAGCAGTAAGCAGAGCGCTCAAAAAATTAAAAATAGAACTATTGTGTGCTCCGGAAATTCCACCTCTGGGTATTTGTCGGAAGAAAAGGAAAGCACTAACTTGAAAAGATACATGCACAGCAGTGTTCACCGCAGCACCATTCCCAACAGCCAAGACACGGAGACAGCTCGTCTGTTGACGGACGAGCATATAAAGAAACCCTGGTATATACATACAAGGAAGTATGATTCAGCAACAAAGAGAAGGAAGTTCTCAACTGCGACAACATGGATGAATTTTAAGGGCATGTTGCTGAGAGAAATAAGTCGTAAGAAGACAAGCAATTTATGGGTTCACTTACACGTGGAATCCAAAAATACCAAGTGCATAGAAACAGTAGCATTCATGGCTGCCAGGGGTTGGGCAGGTGAGGGAGACAGGTGAGGGTGGTCAAGGGACCAATTATAACGTGAACATATTCTGGGCATGCAGAGTGTATTGTGTGGTGACTGCAGTGAACAGCACTGTATCTCATACCTGCAGGCTACTAGGGGAGCAGACCTTACACGCTCTCAGTATAAGGAACACGGCATTCATGCGAGGGGATGCGTGTGTTAAGTGTGACCGATTACTGTGGTCATCGTAATGAAATGCACATATACATCTAACCATGATGTCATACATCGCAAAGTCACGTAGGGTGACATGTCAATTATATCCCCATAAATCTGCAGAACATAAGGAAATAGCCTGTAGTTTTTTTTCTTTTTATGGTGAGATTCCTCTACCTGTTATTTCTTCAAGAGAAACGCCTTGACTGCAGGACTAGGGCTAAATCTGAGGGTGGTACTTCATGGTTTTACAAGATTTCCACTGTAGCGTGGAGAAATATTACAGAGTAGCATCCAAGAACTGTTCAAGTCAAGCCTTGAACTCAGATGTGTATCCCATATCCCATATCCCAGAAATTTCAAATCCCATAGAGAACAGACATTCAGCTGCCAAGTGGGGTTGGAAAAAAAAATGGAGTGGAAGCTGGTGGGAGATGCAGCTATTATTATTATTACTTTTTACTGCCTTTTAAAAACTTTTAATTGGAGGATAATTGATTTACAATGTTGTGCTGGTTTCAACAATGCCATCAGCCATATGCATCCATGTATCCCCTTTCTCTGGCCCTCCATCTAGGTCGTCACAGAGCACTGGGCTGAGCTCCCCGTGTTACAGAGCAACTTCCTACAATTTCACACATAGGATTGTATACATGAGAGAAGGCAATGGCACCCCACTCCAGCACTCTGGCCTGGGAAACCCCACAGACAGAGGAGCCTGGTGGGCTGCAGTCCACGGGGCCACACAGAGTCGGACACGACTGAGCGACTGCACAAGTGTGCACAGGTCAGCGCCACACTCTCAAGTCGCCCCGCCCTCTCCCTCCCCACTGTGTCCCCAAGCCCACTCTCTCTGTCTGCGTCTCTACTCCTGCTCTGCAAACAGGGTCGTCAGCACCCCTGTCATATATAGGACGGGTAACAACAAGCTCCTACTATAGAGCACAGGAAAGCTATTCTCTCTCCTCTGATAAACCATCATGGAAAATACGAAAAAGTACACACACGTATGTCTACAAACATGCACACAACCGAATCACTTTGCTGTACAATAAAAATTAACGAAACATTGTAAATCAACTATATTTCAATAAAATAAATTTAAAAAGACTTTACGTCCCCACAGAAACTTGAAAGAAAGTAGTCTTTTTCTGCCTCTCCTCAGCCCCCTCCCGATTCCCATTCAAACACAATTGGGGACAAGAGCTCTGAGCTTCTGGTTCCCCTTTATGTCCTTATACTGGCTTTCTTACCAATCTAATCCTAATTTGTATCGAGCTGCAGTTTTCTTCATTTTTTCCATCAGCAACCTCAGTCACAATTTGAAAAAAGATGGGAGTATAAATCGAGGGGGTCATCTGACAAAGGCAAGGAAATGTCCAGGGCTCCTTCTGAAAGGAGCATCCATGTGTGGTCATCAGCGGTGTTCCCTGGAGCTTATGTGAATGGTACACGCTTCTCTAAGCTCCTAGGTGTTAACCCTGCTCCCTTCTATAATCACGTCTGTGTGTAAATGTAGTTTTAAAAATTCAGTGAGGGCTTGTACTGCAATACTGCCTCCGAAAGTTATAGATGACTTTTAAAAATACTTCAATAAAAGGTCCTGAGTTTCAGACCTATTTATAATGCAATATGAAAAAACATAACCAAGCATGCTTAACAGTTTCCCCAGGATAAAACAGTCTTTCCTGGAATTTAGTCCAGTTCTACTAAAGGCTTCTCTAGTGGCTCAGATCATAAACAATTTGCCTGCAATGCAGGAGACCTGGGTTCGACCCCTGGGTGGGGAAGATCCCTCGGAGGAGGAAATAGCAACCCACTCCAGTATCCTTGACTGGAGAATTCCATGGACAGAGAAGCCTGGTGGGCTACAGTCCCACCAGGTGGGCTGCAAAGAGTCAGACACGACCGAGTGACTAACATGATCACTCTTCTACTAGAGGTGGGGCTTGGGAATGTTGAGTTCTGGAGCTCCCCCCACCCCCGGTCTGCATCTCCACCTTGTCCCCCATGGTCGCACCTTCTGGATTCTCAGTGCAGCGGCGCTCACATCTGCCACTTTATCACCGAGTAACCTGGCTTGCTTGGCTCTGTATTCTTGCAGGTAGATCTGCTTCATGAACATGGCTCTCAGGCGCCCTTGCCGCGCCCTCTCAGCAATCTGGATCAATTTAACAGCCTCTTCTAGGGGGATAGGCTTTACTTGGTATTTCTGCAAAAACATTTAAGATAAATCAATGTTAAACACGCTCATGACCTTAACTGATTCCAGAAACATCACATGCTTACTTCTAACACCACCCTGCTAAGAGTCTCCAAACTACAGAGAGAACTGTAGCCATTTGATACGAATCATTTTTTTCCCATGCATACGCATATTTTGATAATATGTCATGTTCACGCTGTGAGCCTGTATGTAAGGACCTGTTAAGCCTTCCTCTACCATTCTGAACAAAACACTAATTAGCTCCACAGTGTTTTAGGTTGGCAGCAGACTATACAAGGGATGCCAATGAAAACGGATCGAAATCAACCTGAAATGGCTACCAACATTCCATTAACTTCATAGTAGAAGTGTAGAAATTAAAAACATAGATCTACTATGAGAATTTAAAATGGGAAATACAGACGAAGGCAAATGCTGGCTTTAAAATCAATTACAGAACCATGTAGTGAATGTGACTAATATTTGGACCATTTCAGGAGCATTTAACTTTGTAAGAGAAACCTCTCCCAGCACCTCCATATTTGTCCTTTAAAACATCTAACTGTGGAGGAAACTGCTCAAGAATGCTGTCTTTGGAGATCTCACATGGGGGAAGTTTGGGCAGAGTCAGGAGGGGCAGTGCAGCTTTTCGAGGACAGGGATGTGAGCAAGGCTGCTGCTGGTGGGGGGGTGCGTCCAGGGCCCTGCGTGGGCTCAGGCCCGAGGCCCTCTGTCAACCCAGGAGGAAGGGCGAAGCTGTGGACCTGGTCTGGCTTCACCCAAGCCTCCTGCCTGGACAGAGGCATAAGGGAGAGGCTGTCTGAATCCAAAAACCACTCAATCATGGGCTGAGTCCTTGCCCAGGCCTCAGGGGGCAGCAACAGCCACACGTGGGTCCAGGCAGGAGGGTGCAGCCCACGCGCAGGTGCTATAGCTCATCCCCTGGGCCACTGTTCCTCAGGACGGTCACTGCGTGTAACGGGGGCAGCAGTGGGGAATGCAGAGAAAGTGGCAAGAAAGGGAGGGAAGGGCCGTTTACTGAGGACCTATGGATGCCAGAAATGCTTTCCACATGCCTTCTCATCCAATTCACAAGGCAACAGCCAAGACAGGCATTACTGTGACCCAGGCTGGGGACTTCCCTGCTGGCCCAGCGGCCAAGGCTCCACACTCCCAAAGCAGGGTCCGGGTCTGATTCCTGGCCAAGGAGCTAAGACTCCAAGTGTAGCAGCTAAAGGTCATGAGCACTGCAGCCAATGCCCGACACAGCCAAGTATCCATCCGTAAAGGGCTTCCCTGGGGGCTCAGGCGCTGAAGAGTCTGCCTGCAGCGTGGGAGACCCTCGTCTAATCCCTGGGTCAGGAAGGTCCACTGGAGAAGGCAAGGGCAACCCACCCCAGTACTGTCGCCCGGAAAATTCCATGGACAGAGGAGTCTGGTGAGTTACAGTTCACGGCACTGCAAAGAGTCAGACAGGACTGAGAGACTAACACTTTCCCTTTTGTACACATATAAAAAGAAGACTGAGGCTGAAGAAAGTAAAGTAATTCATGCAGTTCCCATGGTTAGTAAGGGATTCACCCCATTTGAAGTGAGACGGGTCACCCTCTTTCATGAAAGCACCCACGGCCCCTCAGCATGGAGGCGCTAGAGCCTTCCAAGGAAGCTCTTTCACACAACTGCTCAGGGCTCGGTGTCCAGGGGCATCTTGCTGCTTCAGATTTGAAGGGAGCAGTTCTTTTCAATAACGCACTTTGGAAGTGAAGGTAAAGTGAATATTGCGTGCGTGCAAAGTTGCTTCAGTTGTGTCTGACTCTTTGCGACTCCATGGATTGTAGCCTGCCAGGCTCCTCTGTCCATGGGATTCTCCAGGCAAGGATACTGCAGTGGGTTACCATTTCCCTCTCCAGGGGATCTTCCCGACCCAGGGGTCAAGCCTGCATCTCTTAAAGTCTCCTGCACTGGCAGACAGGTTCTTCACCACCAGTGCCGCCTGGGAAGCCCAAAATAAATATTGCTGTGCTGTGCTTAGTCCCTCAGTCGTGTCTGACTCTGTGACCCTGTAAACTGTAGCCCACCAGGCTCCTATGTCCATGGGCTTCTCCAAGCAAGAATACTGGAATGGGCTGCCACGCCCTCCTCCAGGGGATCTTCCCAACCCAGGGATCCAACCCAGGTCTCCCGCAATACAAGCAGATTCTTTACCATTTGAGCCACTGGGGAAGCCCAAAATAAATATTACGCTGGTATAGATCAGGTGATGTATGTACAAACCCTTACGCGTAGAGCAGGTGCTCAGCAAACGCCATTCATTACTGTCTGTTTCCTTTCGATTGCACACTGCCATTCTGAAAATAATTCCAGCCCTTATGGGACACATGTGAGGGATTTGAGATGTCCACTCAACACAACAAAGATATCTGAACGTCAGTGGAGGCCATAAGAGTAAATACTCAGCATGACCAGTGCAGAAGTGGGCAGTTATTTATCAAAATTCTTCATATGGGGATGTCCCTGGTGGTCCAAAGGCTAAAACTCTGCACTCCTAATGAAGAGGGCCTAGGTTTGATCCCTGATCTGGAAACTAAGATCCCATAAGCCACACAGAAAAAAAAAAAAAAAAAATCCTTCTTGGGATATACATTGTAAATATCTGCAAGAAATAAACAGCTTAAGGCAAGAGCAGGGGGTCCAGTGAGACAATGACAGGCCCAGAAAAGTCACGCAGACACCCAGGTGTTGCCTGGAGCCCCCACGTTCCACTGAGCACCCTTAGGTACCCCAGAAATGGGGCCTAGAAAACAGAGATGAACGGCTCGACCTAAGAAGGAGAGGGGAGCTGCTGAGGCTGAATGCTGAGTGAAGGAGAGGCAGAAACCTTTCTACTGCTGACCCTGCACGAGCCAAGATGGACGGGGAGAGGAGAAACGGCAGGAAGGAGGTCTTACTGCGACTGCGCCGCGTGCGATGTAATTGCCCTTCTCCGTCTTCTGCAGTGCGTGTCAACGCTCTGGGCCAAGGACTCCCAGGGATGGGGATGCCTGGTCAGGGGGCGGGTTCTGTTCTAGTGATGTGGGAACTGGAGGCACAGACCCAGAAGCCCATGGTGAAGGGATGACTGGACGACCCCCAAGGCCAGATTCCCAGGAGTCCATTTGGAAGAAAGTCTGATGCAGAAGAGGGGCCAGATGTTTAGGGGAGGAGCAGTGGCTGGAGGGGTGGTCCTGTGTGAGGAGGGCCAGGCAAGGCGTCTGCAGGGACACTGTGTCACACCAGGCTCTGCAGGAAAAGGACCGCTTGACTGGCTGGCATGTATGGCCAGGGTGTGAAGTCACCCGTGCAAAACAACAGGTGGCTCAGGGCTCGGTGTGTGTGCTCAGAGAGCAGTACTCGACCTAGGTCCCGCAGCAGGCCGACAGGGCAAGCGCTGCTCCCTCCCCGCTGCCATCCCGGGGGCACCTGGCATCTTCCTTAACACTGTGGCGCAGCGCAGGCTGGCGACGCCCCCTGGGGCATACCCGTCTGAAGGCCACGGGAGTCGTCTTCCCCTGTGCACCTAGGCTGCACCCACAGTCTCAGCATGGCTACTAACGATGCCCCTGCCACCCTGCACCATCCCTGGGTGGACGGTCCGCTGCTGCCTTAATGCCTTGGCCGGGAAGACCAGCCGGAGGGCGGAGGGCGGGAGGCATCACTCTGGAGGCAGGGAGGGGCACTGGAACGCATCAGTGCCCTGCGGAAAGAGCTGCCCGCCAGGAGGCTGCAGGGAAATGAATGCAGAATCCACGAGAAGGCAGAGAGATAAAGCCAAGACAGCTGCTGTAACAGGCAGAGGGTGCAGCTGCACGCATACTGGGGGACAAAGGAGGAAAGCGGTTAGAGGTCCCACTGGGCTTTGCCCGGGGCTGTCCAGGGCGTCTACGGGTTTCCCCCCTTTTCCCAGAGAGAGTCTACCCCAGGTGATCTAAGTGCCACTCAACTTGAAGTTACTTTTTTAAGATTTATTTTTTTAGATGTGGACCATTGTTGAAGTCTTTATTGAATATGTTATAACATTGCTACTTCTTTTTTTTTCGTTAAATCCTTTGGTTTTTTGGCCACGAGGCATGTGGAATCTTAGCTCCCCAACCAGGGATGGGACTTGCACCCCCTTAATTGGAAGGCAAAGTCTTAACCACTGGACCCCCACAAAAGTCTCCCTCAGCTTGAAGTTACAGGAGGTCAATCAGCATTTTCAGAAAGTGTGGTTTATAGCTCCTAGTTACTCAGTACTTAATTATTTTACATGAACAACATTCAGTTTCTGACCGTAGGCTGGGTGACTTTGAGATGAAACAAGAGACTGAGTCGATCACCTACTCAATCTCAGAGCTTCTGATTTAACCAATCCTGTGTTTTGATCTCTAAGTTCTTGGACAAGAGTGGCTACGACTGGTCAAAAACACAGCCAGAAGTTATGCAATGTCTTACTGACTGAGTAACATGGGGGAAAGGCTGTTGTTCTCCTCGCATTGAGAACAGTCCTGTTTCTCCTACAGTTAGGAGCGGCAGAAAAGGAGGTTTTACAGATTATGCAATGAAGTTTATCAAAATGATATACAAACCTTTGCAGATACACCTAATCCACTTTCTGCTAATATCTGAGAAAGGATTTTCTCTCTTCCTTTTATGACTTCCAACTTCTCCTTCAAAAAATACTTGGGTATGGGGATATCTAACTGTTGCTAGAGAAGAGAAAGAAGAAACAAAAGAGCACTTCGGTCACAATTCCAGGACCCAAATCCACGTAAAACCCACAGTCAGGACAAGGGCATCAGAGACTCACTCGACCTCCTACCCTCACTTACAAGGTGAGGAAGCCAGTGGTGTGAAGACAGCTTGTCCCCATAAGGTAGGCACAAATAAAGAGGGAAAGTATAACATATATCACTCTGATCATTATTGCAAAATTCCAGTAATCCATATCAATTAGGCCTCAATGAACTAATGATAGCTTGAGGAATTTTCTTTAAAGAAATATAATCTTATCTGAGCCTACCTAAAATAATAATTTAAATTCAGATAGCAAAGAGAAATTGAGCTATAGAGCTCTTTGAATTAAATCTAATAATTTAACATCAGCACATCGACCATTTGTGTGTAAATGGTTACAATTAAAAAAAAATAATTTGGTTTTATTTTTACCTTAATTACCCCATTGCAAAAATCATTTACAAAATGAATTTGCTTTATTAGAAAACTTGTTTCTATACACTAGTTTAAGCTCCTGTTCTTCATTTGTGTGCAGGTATTTCAGACTGTTGCTGAGTCACTTAGCTGTGTCCAACTCTTTGCGATCCCAGGGACTGCAGCACACTAGGCTTCCCTGTCTTTCACCATCTCCCAGAGTTTGCTCAAAGTCATGTCCATTGAGCTGGTGATGTCATCCAACTATCTCATCCTGTTAGTGGAGGTCAGATGAATGTTTCCCATTCCAAGGTCAATGATCAAAACTGTAGAAGTATTGCTAAAGGATCTGAGTCACCACTGACCCAAAGCAAAGGAGGAGCTGCATCTTCCTGGGAATTAGGAACCAGCAACCAAGAGGCTGCTCATCAAGAAGAGGATGGGAGGCAAAGGCCAGAGAGAGCTGTCTTCTGGAAACAGAAGAAGTGGCATTGCTGTTGGAAACGGGGGGGATTATTTGTGAAAGGGTCCTACTGCATTCTTCCAACTGGCTAGGGCAGATACCGTGGTGACAAGTAAGACCACAACAACCCCAGTGTTCAGCAGACCCCAGGGCCATGCAACGACTCATCTGAATGAACCCCATCCTGTCCACGGCAGTGAAGTCTCATTGAAGGGCTATGCTTCAACTTTCAACACAACGTGCAATCAGTCAGTATGCCTAGAAAGTCTGTAGATTATTACTTACAGGCCTACATATCTTATTTACAACAAAAAGAAACTAATATGAAAAAAAAAAACTTAAGTACTTACAGGTGCCAACTTTAGATCCTGTAAGATATCATCAAAGTAATGGAACTCAGTTAATTCCAGCTCAACCATCTCATTCTTCAGCTCCAGGATGCGACCCATCACTGCATCCAGGATTTTCCGGATCAGAATGCGTTTCTGTGGGTGGACTATCTGGTCATAGACATTCTCCAGGTTTCTGAAGATCTGCACGTATTTTATGTAGAAGGTAGCTAACATCTGGAAGATGAACACTTGATTCCTCTGTGGTTCCATCATATTCTGAGATTCTTTATCAAGCAAAGAATTGAGGGCTTCTTGGGTCTGATGCCACATCTTATTATACATTCTGAGGGAAGAAAGAGTAGACAGTTCAGGAAGCAGAAATTACTTTGCAAGGCATAGATACTGGGCGTCTGGTGCAACAAAAAGTAACATACCATAAATATGAGCCGAGAACACCGCATGTGGTCGCAGTGTTCTTTAGACCACATATGTTCCATTTTGTTGTGCATGTGAGTTTTGGATATGACTACAGCTATTATTATCAAATAAATAGTTTAAAAAGCCTTTCACCTTTTGCGGAAGAAGCGGGAAGTGGAGGGGAGACCCCTCCATCTAACTCTCCCATTCCTCAGCCTCCTTGGCTGCACACCTCCTCAGTTCATTCCAACTCGACCCATCACTGCATCCTGGAGCCGAAGAATGACATGGCTGAGTTGGAATTAATTGAGTTACCAACCAGTCTGGGAGGCTGGTTCCTCACCCTTGTCTGAGTCAGTGAGGGGTGCAGCCGGGGGTGCTGAGGAGTGGGAGGGTTAGATGGAAGGGTGTCCCCTCCATTGCCCCCTTGGCCACTCCCCACCCCCCACACCACAATCCCTTGCTGGTTTCCCAAGATTCAGCCCACACTTTTGCCACCTGGCCCCCTATTCGACCCCCACCCCCTATCCCCCCACTGTACCCCATCCCCCCATTCCCACTGAGCATGCCCTCCTATCCCTGCCAGGACTCTGATCAATACATTCATGGAAGAGACTTCTGTTTTCTTTCAGAATTTGGGCAATTTTTGGCTCTCATTTTATATCCAAGATCCAGTTCTGAAAAGCTAAGTGAAAGTTCACTGTTTCTGGGAAGGGACTTCTTATAACCAGCGGGCCTAACCGGGGGGCGAGGGGTGGGCAGGATCCTGGCTGTCTCCCTGGGAAGAGGGTAAAACCCACCAATGTCCATCTCTCTCCATAAGGTCTTCCCAGGAACGTGCTGGTGAGGGCTGCTCCAAACACCCACCTGAGAAGCTCGTGGGTCCAGGGGGCTGCAGCTCTCACGGCCTGTCCTGGGTCAGCCCAGACTCTCGTGCCCGCACCCACCTGTGTCCCGTGTCCCGCCCTGGGTCCAGGTCACCTGCATCGGCCTTGGCCACCTGCACTGGCCTCAGCCACCAGGATGGGAACAGCTTGGCCCCTGCTCTCTGGGGTGGAAATGCCCCTCTGCTGATCTGTGACCAGTCCCCTCCCCTCTGAATGGCCTTCCCAGGGTCCTGCAGACTGCTGGTCACCCACCTCTGCTGACCTACAGGTCACACTCTCTACCCAGGCCCTCCCTTTCATCCACATCTGCTTTCTGTCCCTTGACAGCGTCCTGCTATCTCTGGTCAAGCGTTTTCATGGACCTTGTGTGTTTACAGCCCTTAACGCCGTTTCAGAGGCCATCATGGGAGGAGGTGGAGATGCTGGTCAACCCACCTTGTTGAATGGGGAGGCCCTCATCTTCTGCCTGAGGTCATCCCCAGGCATGCCCTCTGGAACTCTCCTCCACCATCTGCCCTTCCTCACGCAGGCTCCTCTCCCTCCCGTGGGTAAGAGTGCGCAAGCATCACACACTGAAACCAGCCACCGGCCGAGTTCCGAGCCGTGTGCCATCCTCGCAGCATCCACAGGACAGGGCGGCTCCCATCCCTCCACCGGGGTGGGAGGTACGGTCTGCCCTTCAGAGGGGAGGTCAGCACCTGAAACCCAATCTGCACAGCTGTGAGCTGAGCACACAATCCAGCCCATGCTGCCACCCCCACCTCCACTCAAAAGAAGCCCCCCACCAGGAGATGCATAACCACAACATCTGCTGAGACAACAGGTAAGAAAGAGCGTTTCCATGCCCATCTGCCTGAAATTAATATAGATTTAAAAGTAAAATTTAAATATGTTTAAAAATAAAAGTTTCAGATACATGAAATTAACACAAAATGTTCCTTTTTGTAATTTGATTTTTGTTTTATTGATCAAAATTTCTAATTAAATATACAAATGATTAACATTTACTAACCAGATGTCATGCTAAGTTATTTAAATATGGTAAGCCACTACCTATGCTCTGAACATTTTTCAAAATTAAGTACTGTGTTGTTTCTTCATTGTCAGTACTAGACTCTACTGATCTAGTAAATCAATAAATCACCTTAAATTCAAAATAAACATTTGCCTTGTTAATTTTGAGGACTTGAAATAATTTAAAAACAAAATATAAGAACAAAGCAACATTCTTATTTATAGAGAAAGATAAATATGGAAATCATAGTATTACCACAACCTCAATAGGCAGGACGTTTGTAGTGCTCATAAAACAAGAAAGGAACTTAAATCTGTTACTGTTTATATACTCATTTCTATACTTAAAAATTTTTTTTTATTCAAGTATAGTTGACTTATAGTGCTGTATTAGTTTATGCTATTTCTTTATCCTATGTTTGGAACAGAGATGGGAGATTTTCATCTTCCTGGCCCAAAATAAAAAGCTTCTCTTGATGTGAAAACTCTTTTAGGTTCAAATGAAGATGGTGGTAACAGCTCATATTTACATCATGTCGGTTACTGTTCTAAGTACTTTATATATATTAACTCATAAATCCTCTAAACCCTATGAGGCGATTGTTATTATTATTCCAATTTATAGATGAGAAAATCGAGGCACAGAGAAGCTACTGCCCAGAGTTGTACAATCTGAATGTAGGATTTGCAGCCTGGCTCCAGAATTCAGGCTCTGAAATGTAATGGACTCTAGTTCGTCAGGACAAACCCTGGAGGGCAGAGGTGTGCTGGGCACCACAAGATAACAAAGATGCACAGTTAAAACCTGAACTTCTGGGCTTCCCCGGTGACTGAGTGTGTAAGAATCCACCCACCAGTGCAGGAGACGGGTTCAGTCCCTGGTCCAGGAAGATCCCACATGCCGTGAAGCCGCTAAACCTGTGGGCCACAGCTGAAGCCTGGGCAACCTAGAGACCGTACTCCAGAACAGGAGAAACCACCACAGTGAGAAGCCGCCTGAGCACTGCAATGGAGAGTGGCCCTTGCTCTCTGCAAACAGAGAAAGCTCTCGCACAGCAATGCAGACCCAGCACACGACACACCCACACACCCACACACACACCCACTCTGACACACACACACACTCACACACACGCGCACACACACACACACTCACGCACACACACTCACTCTCACACACACACACACCCCCCTGAACGCCTCCTCCCTCCCAGCACCCCACTGAGTTTGGTGGCTGAATACTCACACACACACACACACACTCACGCACGCTCACACACACACACACCCCTGAACGCCTCCTCCCTCCCAGCACCCCACTGAGTTTGGTGGCTGAATACTCACATACACACACACACACCCCTCGCCTCCTCCCTCCCAGCACCCCACTGAGTTTGGTGGCTGAATACTCACACACACACACGCACGCACGCACGCACACACACACACACACACACCCCTGAACGCCTCCTCCCTCCCAGCACCCCACTGAGTTTGGTGGCTGAATACTCACACACGCACACACACACACACCCCTGAACGCCTCCTCCCTCCCAGCACCCCACTGAGTTTGGTGGCTGAATACTCACACACACACCCACACACACACCCACACACACCCACACACACCCAGCACCCCACTGAGTTTGGTGGCTGAATACTGCCCCTGCCACTCCACAATCTCTGGTTCAAGTACTAGATTTCTCCAAACTTGGCCATATTTTAAAAATACTGCTAGTCAAACAGCACTCTGCTAGACAACTTTATTATAACAACAAAAAGCTACTATCAGAAAGTTAGAATTCCATTCAGCTCAGAATGTCTGTTTACATGATGAACAGACACAAAGAAGCTGAGCAGGTTCCTGGTTTTTCCAAAGCCCAAACTTCCAGCATCTGAGAAGGGGCAGGACACCTAAGGCTTTCACTGACCTGACAGGTGATGGCAGGCCCCACAGGCCAAGAGACTCAACACATGTTCCCACAAAACAGAAAACTCGCCCATTGTGTGGGCTAAACAGGGCTCAGGGCCTAGACCTAGCAGGACAACATTACAGAAGAAAATGACAGGCTAATTTTGTTTGGAACTCAGATCTGAAATTCCACTCAGCAAACAAAACACAGCATCAGATCAAAAGCAAATTGTTCCCTCTAATCAAGGAGGGGTCACCCAGGGAATTCACAAGAGTTCAACGTGAAGGAAAACTGAACGAAATGCCGCACAGGACAGTACAAGCTGTGGATTATTTCCACAGATGCCAAGGAGGTGCTCTATAAATTTAATTTTTGGCAAATGCCTGATGAAGAATGCTGTCCACACGCCCCAAGGAACAGATGATGACAACCCTCTTCAAAACGCTGAAAACCAGAGACCAAAAATATTTTCGGTAGAAAAACACTAGAAAGCTAAATAATACAAGTTTTAAAAAAAGCATGAAGCATATAGAAAAGGGGTGAATATAAAAGATGTTAAAAACTTCTTGTAAATGATACCATTGCAAAATCCATGAAAATCAATAACAAAAAGTAAGAAGTCAATTAGTACAGCAAAGTTGCAAGGCACAGAAAAAAGCTCTCCAAACTAAACGCAGGGAAAATATATGAAAACCGAAACTCCATTCACAGTCCTGATTAAGAACATTAAACATTCAAGAATACATTTGGCAAAAGCCACACGAGATGCACCTGAAGACAATTCTGGAATGTGAGCTGCAGAGGGCTGGATCCCGCAGAAGGCAATCTCTCTGTTCCTGTCTGGAGACCCAAGATACAAAGAAAGCAGACTCTTGAGACTGACAGGCAGATTTAATATTACCAAGAATTTGCTAACAATATCCAGAAGGCTCTATAAATAAATCCAGTCATAATTTCTAAATGCAGGGGTGGAGTTGATAAAAAGATAAAGGGCATTTATCAAAATTCAAAGCATTTACCGTGCCACACACCACCCATGGAGGCTATGGAGGCTGTCTTCACAGGGTGCAGGGGGCGACCTGAATCCCATAAAGACCACCGCCCGTCATAACAAGGGATTTGGGTAGAGGAGGCCTCCTCCAGGGGAAACAGCAGCCAAATGAATGGATGGGACGCATCTAGAACTTCATGCCTAGGTTCTGCTTTGGGGCAGACCCAGCCTGGGAAGTCTTGCTGCCCTAATTCAGTGCACTCGTTGGCTGGTTGTTCAGTCGCTAAGTCATGTCCAGCTCTTGGTGACCTCATGGACTTCAGCACACCAGGCTCCTCTGTTCTCCACTACTCGCAGAGCTTGCTCAAATTCATGTCCACTGAGTCAGTGATGCTATCGAACTATCTCATCCTCTGTCGCCCCCTTCTCCTCCTGCCCTCAATCTTTCCTAGCATCAGGGTCTTTTCCAATCAGTTGGCTCCTCACATCAGGTGGCCAAAGTATGCAAACTTCAGCTTCAGCATCAGTCCTTCCAATGAATATTCAGGATTGATTCCCTTTAGGATTGACTGGTTTGATCTCCTTGCTGTCCAAGGGACTCTCGAGTCTTCTGTAACACCACAGTTCAAAAGCATCAATTCTTCGGTGCTCAGACTTCATGGTCCAGCTCTCACATCCATACATGACTACTGGAAAAAACCACAGCTCTGACTAGACGAACCTTTGTCAGCAAAGTGATGTTTCTGCTTTTTAATACACTGTCTAGGTTTATCATAGCTTTTCTTCCAGGGAGCAAGCATCTTCTAATTTCGTGGCTGCAGTCACTGCCTGCAGTGATTTTGGAGCCCAAGAAAATAATATCTGCTTCCACTTTTTCCCCTTCTATTTGCAATGAAATGATATTCAGCCTTGTCGTACTCCTTTCCCAATTTGGAATCAGTTGTTCCATGTCCAGTTCTAACTGTTGGTTCTTGACCTACATACAGGTTTCTCAGGAGATAGCTAAGGTGGTCCAGTAATCTCATCTCTTAAAAAATTTTCCAGTTTGTTGCAATCCACATAGTCACAGGCTTTAGCATAGTCAATGAAGCAGAAGTAAATGTTTTTCTGGAATTCTTTTGCTTTCTCTATGATCCAACAGATGTTGGCAATTCGATCTCCAGGTACTCTGCCTTTTCTAAATCCAGCTTATACATCTGGAAGTTCTTGGTTCACATACTGCTGAAGCCTAGCTTGAAGGATTCTGAGCATAACATTGCTAGCATGTGAAATGAGGCAACTGTACAGTGGCTGAAATATTCTTTGGGATTGGAATGAAAACTGACCTTTTCTAGTCCTGTGGTCATGGCTGAGTTTTCCAAATTTGCTGACATACTGAGTGCAGCACTTTCATAGCACCATCTTTTAGGATTTGAAATAGCTTAGCTGGAATTCCATCACCTCCACTAGCTTTGTTTATAGTAATGCTTCCTAAGGCCCACTTAACTTCACACTCCAGGATGTCTGGCTTAGGTGAGTGACCACACCATCGTGGTTATCTGGGTCATTAAGACCTTTTTTGTATAGTTCTTCTGTGTATTCTTGCCACTTCTCTTAATTTCTTTGGCTTCCATTAGGTCCTTACTGTTTCTGTCCTTTATTGTGCCCATCTTTGCATGAAACCTTCCCTTGGTATCTCTAATTTTCTTGAAGAGATCTTTGGCATTACCCAGGGTTACAGAAGCAGGACTCCCTCCAGGGCCAGAGCAGAGCCGACTCCTACCTGGAACTTCTGGCCAAAGACCTTCCTGGGGGCTTGATCCTTCCAAGTCCTGGTATTTGGCCTGTACCCTTTTTCTTCCTCACCTGCTGTTTTTCAGGGAACCCTTGTTGGAGAGACCAGGCAAGGTCGTTGATTGATAGGGAAATATTAAGTATCAATAGCTGTGAGAGCATGCAACCGACATCCTTACTGTTTCCCGCGGACACTGGCTTCAGTGTTCCAGTTTCCCTGCTGCCCCTTCCCTGCTGGCTACCACCCTACCACTCCCTGAACCCCCATCCTGTGTAGCCCCCAGACCCACTCTGCCTTGAGCTCAAAGTCTCAGCATCCTTCCACTGAGCCAGTGCCCAGGAAGACGACCTGAAACAAGGAAGAGGGCAAGAGGATATTTTAACTACTGAGACCATTACTGAGATGTAAGTCACATACCACAAATTCACCCTCTGGAAGTGCAGAAATCAGCGGTTTTCATCCACAGAGTTGTGCTCCCTTCACCACCTTTCTCTGATTTCAGGCCATTTTTGTCACTCTGAACAGAAACCCCCGTGCCTGTGAGCAGTCACTCCCTATTTGCCATTATCCCCCATCCTCCCGGGCCCCTGGCAACCACTCATCTCATCTGTTTCTATTTACCTGCCTATTCCGGACGTTTCACGACTCCTCCCACTCAGCATAATGTTTCCAGGGCCCACTGTCCTGTGGTGTGCATCACCTCATTTCGGTATATTGACCAATAATGTCCCATTGCCGGTATATCCCACCTTCTGTTTATCTGCTCATCAGTTCAGGGACACATGGAGAGTTTCTACTGTTTGGGTCTGGGGAGTGATGCTGCTCTGAGCATCCCTCTACAAGCTGTGCTGTGGACCTGCGTTCTTATTTCTCTGGGGTATGGCACGGTGGTTTTTAAACATGTGGGTACTCTGACTTTAAAAGCAGAACCCGTCTCCCAAGGTAGTTGGTCTCAGGCGGGTCACTTAACCTCGTGTCTTCACCTCTTCAAGTGGCAAATCTGGATAATGACACCTGCCCTGGACACCCCACAGGATTACCGAGGAATGGGATAACAGATGTGAAAGTGTTCTTGAAATCTTAAATGCGCCTTGTAAAGAGAAGGCAGTATTTTATTCATGGGACCACTTAGAATTTTTTTTTAAGTACTTGATTGGTTTCAGACTTCAGCATATGACCTAGAAACGTTACAGATACTGAAGTCAGGAGGACCGTGGGTGCAAAAGACTGAATATGACGGCTGAAAGAGACCAGATTGTTATTTCTACAGCTTGGCAGTTTTCCTATGACTGGGGGATCGTGAGGTGCCTGGGTTGGGGGGAAGGGAAGAAAACGACTTGAATATTCAGACACACCATGTGCTGGGGTGGAAAAATCTACATCTTGCAAAATGGGAACTTTCAAGTTATCTTATGCATGATAAGCTTTAAAAATTTTCCAGTTTTCCTATCTAGTTGTTTGTACTCTTTCTGGAATATTCCTTAGCGTTCTTGCTCGAAGGGAGGCCTAAAGTGAAAGGAAGTGAAAGTCTCACTCACTCAGTCATGACTGACTCTTTGCCACCCCATGGACTGTAGTCCACCAGGCTCCTTTGTCCAAGGAATTCTTCCAACAAGAATACTGGAGCGGGTAGCCATTCCTTCTCCAGGGCAAGGGAGGCTTGGCCTTCCCTAAAGGACACAGCTTTTCCTGTGACCCTCCTTTGTCTCAGAGCCCTCTGACAGTGGCAGGGAACAGGGCCAAGTCTTTCCTCCTCGCTCAATTTCCAGACCACTCTCCTTCACTCCTTCCTACACTCTCTAATTCTGAAACTCATTTCATCTAATGGTATTGCCCACAGCACTTCAATGTCACCATCATCTACCATCTGCATCCTCTTTCCACGCCCCACCATGACATCTACCCTCCAAACAGAATCTTTACCAACAGCCTCTGCCCTGCCTTCTCAGTTCAGTTCAGTTCAGTCACTCAGTCACGTCCAAATCTGCAACCCCATGGACTGCAGCACACCAGGCCTCCCTGTCCATCGCCAAATCCCAGAGTTTACTCAAACTCATGTCCACTGAGTTGGTGATACCATCCAACCATCTCATCCTCTGTCGTCCCTTTCTCCTCCTGCCTTCATCTTTCCTAGCATCAGGATCTTTTCAAATGAGTCAGCTCTTCATATCAGGTGGCCAAAGGATTGGAGTTTCAGCTTCAGCATTAGTCCTTCCAATGAATATTCAGGACTGATTTCCTTTAGGATGGACTGGCTGGATATCCTTGCATTCCAAGGGACTCTCAAGAGTCTTCTCCAACACCAAAAGCATTAATTCTTCGGTGCTCAGCTTTCTGCCTTCTCATCTTCCTGAAATAAAGAACCTCAGCTCCTCTCTCTGCATGCTGGGGCCCGTGCCCTTGCTAGCAAGGACGTCACCCCACTTCTCCTTCCTCCTCTCATTTCACCCCACTTCCTTTGTGCTGGCCATTCCCTTTAACAAACAAACAGGCTATTGTTTTCTATCTTTAAATCTGTCTCCGGACCCCATTTCCCCTGCCACCAGCTACAGCAAAATGTCTTTAAAAACCCAGCCTTGCACCGTCTACAGTTTCTCCCCTCTTCCTCTCTCCTCCATTCATTTGAGTCCACCTTTCTACTCCATCTCACTCATGAAGATCAAGGTCACCACGGGACTCCACAGTGCTGCCCCTGGCCAATCCTCAGCCGTCTTCTGGCCTCGGCAGCCTCTGACAGACTCTGCTACTCCCTCCTCCCAGAAACTTTGCATTCATTTTCCTCCCAGCATCTAGGGCTCCACAGTTGTGTTCCTTCCTCAACAATCATGCCTATAATTCCTCTGCTGGTTTCTCCTCCTCCATCTCTTGCCACTGGATGGCCAAGTCTGAGTCCTTAAACCTGCTCTCTCTTCTGTCTACACTCCATCTCCTGTCTCATAAAAATTGTCTATGCCAACAGCTGTAGAATTTATATTTCATACACAGATCTCTGGTCTGAACTCAAGTCAGCTGCCTACTTAAGCTCACTGGATGTC
Source organism: Capra hircus (assembly GCF_001704415.2). Taxonomy (NCBI): domain Eukaryota; kingdom Metazoa; phylum Chordata; class Mammalia; order Artiodactyla; family Bovidae; genus Capra; species Capra hircus. The sequence goes on along the minus strand of NC_030810.1, from coordinate 4,790,356 downwards.
CAGAGGGCATCTCAAACTCAACGTCTCCAAAAACGAACTGCCGATCTCCCCACCCGCAAAACTCTGCAAGCCCTGAGTCTCAGCCTCACTGCTTTTCCTTTCTGACCTGGAAAACAGGGTTACTGAGAGCTAGAAATCAGGCAGGAGTTGCAGCGCTTTGGGCATCATGTTCCTGCTGTATACGAACTCCTTAGCCTCTATGCGCCTGACTCCTCCACTGTAAAATGGAAATAATACTACTAACAGCTCCGACGCTACAGGGGAGTCATGAGTTATTATATTTCGAGCGTCTGCAGAGTCAGCACTGTAACAGGTGTTTGAGATGACCAGCAATATCTGCTGGGCTACAACATCTGCTGGATCATGGAAAAAGCAAGAGAGCGCCAGAAAAACATCTATTTCTGCTTTATTGACTATGCCAAAGCCTTTGACTGTGTGGATCACAATACACTGCGGAATATTCTGAAAGAGATGGGAATACCAGACCACCTGACCTGCCTCTTGAGAAACCTATATGCAGGTCAGGAAGCAACAGTTAGAACTGGACATGGAACAGACTAGTTCCAAATAGTAAAAGGAGTATGTCAAGGCTGTATATTGTCACCCTGCTTATTTAACTTCTATGCAGAGTACAGCATGAGAAATGCTGGGCCAGAAGAAGCACAAGCTGGAATCAAGGCTGCTGGGAGAAATATCAATAACCTCAGATATGCAGATGACACCACCCATATGGCAGAAAGTGAAAAGGAACTCAAAAGCCTCTTGAAAGTGAAAGAGGAGAGTGAAAAAGTTGGCTTAAAGCTCAACATTCAGAAAACGAAGATCACGGCATCCAGTCCCATCACTTCATGGGAAATAGATGGGGAAACAGTGGAAACAGTGTCAGACTTTATTTTTTGGGGCTCCAAAATCAGTGCAGATGGTGATTGCAGCCATGAAATTAAAAGACGCTTACTCCTTGGAAGAAAAGTTATGACCAATGTAGATAGCATATTCAAAAGCATTGTTGGCAAAGACATTACTTTGCCAACAAATGTCCCTCTAGTCAAGGCTATGGTTTTTCCAGTGGTCATGTATGGATGTAAGAGTTGGACTGTGAAGAAAGCTGAGCACTGAAGAATTGATGCTTTTAAAGTGTGGCGTTGGAGAAGACTCTTGAGAGTTCCTTGGACTGCAAGGAAATCCAACCAGTCCATTCTGAGGGAGATCAGTCCTGGGATTTCTTTGGAGGGAATGATGCTGAAGCTGAAACTCCAGTACTCTGGCCACCCCACGTGAAGAGTTGACTCATTGGAAAAGACTCTGATGCTGGGAGGGATTGGGGGCAGGAGGAGAAGGGGATGACAGAGGATGAGATGGCTGGATGGCATCATGGATTCGATGGACATGAGTCTGAATGAACTCCGGGAGTTGGTGATGGACAGGGAGGCCTGGCGTGCTGCGATTCATGGGGTCGCAAAGAGTCGGACACGACTGAGCGACTGAACTGAACTGAACTGAACTGAAATGCTCTGTAACTGGCACAACGCTGGGTGAAGACTCTTTGGGGCCACGGCCTCCTGACTGGGGTTTCTTGCTGGAAAGCGAAGTGGTACAATAAAGCCTCCTCAAAATCTTTCTTAACTTAAATATAGGGGCCAGGGTGTTTTCACAAAGCAATGAACATTGCTGGGAAAGATAAGAAAAAAGCGGATGATGAACTGAACGCAGGCAGCACGTCCTCAAAAATAAGCCCACAAGGGCTCAGTGGGCGTAAAGTAAGCACTGCGCATAGAGGAGCTTTTCTCTATTTGGGGCCGAGGGGAGTGCGAGGGGAGTTGGAGCATCTGAGGAAAAGGCAAGGCCTGTCAGCAGAAGCTGACAGTCTATGCTGAGGTGTATCTTTATTTGGTAAAACTGAAAAAAGAAGGGGTTAGAAGAAACGAAAAGGAAAAGAGCAAGCTATCTTTTTGCCTGAAGAAGCCCACTCCGCGGCTGCGCCCGGGAAGCCCCTCACTTACGCGTTCGACATGTCGGCTCTTTGCCTCGCCTGCCGGGAAGCTCTTCCGTCGTCCTCTGATGCGCGGCTGGCTGCAGGGTCGGGGCACCACCAGAGGGGCTGGGGGAAGGTGCTTCCGAGGGAGGGACTGGGAATAGGGATATCCTCTGACTTCGGGAAGGGAAAGGCGGTAGGAAGGGAATGCCTATAGTCTCCAAGACGGGGGATTCCAGACCCTTCCTTCAGGAGGCTTGGGAACTTGACTCTGGCCACCCAGCGAGACCCGCGAGGCGGAACCTAGCAACGGAGACGCTACGCCTGCGCAGTACGCAGTGGGGGGGGGGGCGGTCCTCTCTGCCGGCGTGCTCCCCGTTCCCTGCGTGCTATGCGCCTGCGCAGCGCTGCCTGATGTTTCCCTGGCAACCGCGCGGGGCGGACGCTACTGCGCCATTGGTGGATGCGCTTGTGGGAGTTACCATCTCTCAGGAACTAGCGCGAGGAGTTTACTTCTTGGAGGACCCGCCCGGCGTTCCCCTGAGCTCGCCCCACGTCCCATACACCAGCTCTTTGTTCTCCACGCCGGCGTCCCGCTTTCTCTTTTGCCCGTTTTCATCCCCACTTTGAGATACGTAGCCTTGGACCAGGTCCGTAATGACTGTAGCCGCAGTCTTCCCATCTGTAAAGTGGTATAGCAGTCTTTGATTCTTTCGAAACTTTGCTGGGTATCTACTCTGTACCAAGCGCAGACTTTAGTTCTAGGGGTGCAGAGTAGATGCAGATGCTGCCTTTCTTGGAATGCAAATGGAATAAGGCGACAGTGCGTTCTAAGTGTAAGATGCCTGGCGGATGTCAGCGTTTAGCAGGCCACTGTGAGTGTTTGGGTTCCTTGTTCTGTCATCGCCTTTCGTATCTGTTGAGATTTATTTGCAAACTTGATAACCTGAAGTACCTACTGGAACATACTCAGAACTAATGCAGCTGAAAGGTATAAAGAAACATTTCTGAAACAAAAGAATGAAGTCTGCAGATCAAAAGTTCTCACTGTGTTCCAGGAAAAACTGACATAGAACAACCAACACTTACGATATCCTGGGTATGTTATTGAACTTCAAGGAGAAGTGGTACAGGGAATCTGGCTGGTCTCGAATTTCTCCACAGTAGCTTTCAATTTCAGATGAAAAGGTAGCGATATTTCTGAGGTTCCTGAGGAAAAATGTGAACCAGGATACTTCTACTGGTTGTAGTTCATTTTCCAAAATATGAAGGCTCTTAGGAAACGCAGCATTGCGTAAACTGCCATGTTTTCAAATGCAGGTAATAGAAAGCCACTGGGTCACTGCCAAATGGCTTAAACAATAGGAGAATTTATAATCTTCCTTAATGGCATGGATAGGGCTGAGGCTGTTTTGGAGCTGATTCTTCAGTGGCTCAAGGACATCACCAGTCTTTGGTGGTCTTTCCATCTTTTGGAGCGGTCAGTCATCCTTAGGATGCTGGGTGACTTATCCTCTGCAGTGGCTCTACAGCCTCATTCTGCAACATCTTAAAATAGAAAAGGACCAACTGAGAACTGTGACCTCCATGATTGTTACAGAGTAAGCGGCACTTACCTGCATTAAGACAGACGTAGACAGTAAAGGAGCTGTATCAAGAAGTGTAGGCTGTTATGTAAGGCAACATTCCATGTGTGCCACAGCCCATGACTTTTCTAGAAAATAAAGCACTTGTTGACAAAATCCAGCAATTTAAACATACAAGCCTTGTGAAATAGAAGAGCAGGCACTCAGTATAAGAGAGACAAGTTCTCCCAACGTCCACATACCAGGAGAACAAACATTATTGTTCTTTGATTACACCCCACGAGCTTTGCTTTCTATGCCAGGGACTGTTGAGGACCTGACCTATATTCATTCATTAAATCTTCCTACTAATTTTATGAGTCGAGTAATACTTTCATCCCCATTTTACACATGTGGAACTTTCCAAGTAGAGACTCAGAGAGGTTAATTCTGTATCCAAGGCCATCCTCCATTTCATGGTAGAGTTGCTATTTGGACCACCTGGTACTCTCCCTTTAAAGACCACACCCCTAACTATTATCTTTTTGTTGGTAGCAACGCTTATCTCATTGGATGTTTGTTTAAAAGTTTGGTTTCCTGTGAGACAAATGTTACTAAAGATCAGTTCAGTTCAGTTGCTCAGTCCTGTTTGACTGTTTGCGACTCCATGAACCACAGCACGCCAGGCCTCCCTGTCCATTACCAACTCCCGGAGTCCACCGAAACCCGTCCATTGAGTTGGTGATGCTATCCAACCATCTCATCCTCTGTCGTCCCCTTCTCCTCCTGCCCTCAATCTTTCCCAGCATCAGGGTCTTTTCAAGTGAGTCAGCTTTTTGCATCAGGTGTCCAAAAGATTGAAGTTTCAGCTTCAAAATCAGTCCTTCCAATGAACACCCAGCACTGATCTCCTTTAGAATGGACTGGGTGGATCTCCTTGCAGTTCAAGGAACTCTCAAGAGTCTTCTCCAACACCACAGTTCAAAAGCATCAATTCTTGGGTGCTCAGCTTTCTTTATAGTCCAACTCTCACATCCATACATGACCACTGGAAAAATCATAGCCTTGACTAGATGGACCTTTGTTGACAAAGTAATGTCTCTGCTTTTTAGTATGCTGTCTAGGTTGATCATAACTTTCCTTCCAAGGAGTAAGCATCTTTTAATTTCATGGCTGCAGTCACCATCTGCAGTGATTTTGGAGCGCAGAAAAATAACGTCAGCCACTGTTTCCACTGTTTCTCCATCTATTTGCCATGAAGTGATGGGACTGGATGCCATGATCTTAGTTTTCTGAATGTTGAGCTTTAGGCCAACTGTTTCACTCTCCTCTTTCACTTTCATCAAGAGGCTATTTAGTTCCTCTTCACTTTCTGCCATAACGGTGGTGTCATCTGCATATGTGAGGTTATTGATATTTCTCCTGGCAATCTTGATTCCAGCTTGTGCTTCTTCCGGCCCAGCGTTTCTCATGATGTACTCTGCATGTATTAATTTAATAGAAATTAAATAAGCAGGGTGACAATATACAGCCTTGACGTCCTCCTTTTCCTATTTGGAACCAGTCTGTTGTTCCATGTCCAGTTCTAACTGTTGCTTCCTGACCTGCATACAGATTTCTCAAGAGGCAGGTCAGGTGGTCTGGTATTCCCATCTCTTTCAGAATTTTCCACAGTTTACTGTAATCCACACAGTCAAAGGCTTTGGCATAGTTACTAAAGATAGTATTTCCCAAACCATTTTTCTTTAGGAAAAAAAAGTTTCTGCTTAATCATGTGAATACTCTAGAAAAGGTGACTTTGTCCTCAATATTTAATTATGCAGCTTCCTGATAATACCACCAGGTCTCTGAGCAAATTCATCTTTTCGGTCTTCTGGATATATATGAAGTCATTTGGATAAACATTGATTGATGCCCATTCTGTATTTATTTTCTTGGGCTCCAAAATCAGTGTGGACGGTGACTGCAGCCATGAAATTAAAAGACACATGCTCCTTGGAAGAAAAGCTATGACAAACCTAGACAGCATATTAAAAAGCAGAGACATTACTTTGCTGACATAGGTCCATCTAGTCAAAGCTATGATTTTTCAGTAGTCATGTATGGATGTGAGAGCTGGACCATGAAGATGGCTGAGTGCCAAAGAATTGATGCTTTTGAACTGTGGTGTTGGAGAAGATTCTTGAGAGTTCCTTGGACTGCAAGGAGATCAAACCAGTCAACCCTAAAGGAAATAAATCCTGAATGTTCATTGGAAGGATTGATATTGAAGCTGAAACTCCAGTACTCTGGCTACCTGCTGTGAAGAGCTGACTTATTAGAAAAGACCCTGATGCTGGGAAAGATTGAAGGCAGGAGGAGAAGGGGATGACAGAGGATGAGATGGTTGGATGGCATCACTGACTCGATGGACATGAGTTTGAGCAAGCTCCGGGAGACAGTGAAGAACTGGGAAGCCTGGTGTGCTGTAGTCCATGGGGTTGCAAAGGATTGGACACAACTGAGCAACTAAAGAGCAATTCTATTCCAAGCACATTGGTTCTCACTGTGCAATAGGAACAGATGATATGAACAAATCCTGCCTCCCAGGAGCAGAGGCGGTGCTGACCCAGGGGAATGATAATCTCAGGCTTCCTTATCCTGGGAACATTCCTAGAGGAATGACAGGCCCAGAAGAGCCATCGGCTCTTGTCTGATTTACTTCTGTCACAGATACTTCAGGCCCTCAAGACATTCCTGTTTCTTGAGCGTCCCTTCTTGCCCATGCTCTGGCAGAGAGAGGGACCTTCTGGCCTCTTGAGAAAGTCCACTTGCCTTGGGACAACTCTCACTATTAGTCTTTTTCATCGAAGCTCTAGGGCAAAACAGAATAGCCCTCTTCTTACAGGAGCAGCCTATTAAATGTTTAAGCCCATTAAAATGTCTGCTTCTCACAAGTCTTCTTAATTACAGGGTTCAGTTCAGTTCAGTTCAGTTCAGTCACTCTTTGCGACCCCATGGACTGCAGCACGCCCAGTCAAGTTCTTTAACACTAGTTCCCTTGCCATCAATCACTCTGTATCTCTGTTCACTGTCAGTATCCTTTAGACATAGACCAATGGATCAGAACCTTCCAGATACAGGCTGGTAGGTGCTCCATCAGGCAGCAACAGGGGCCCCACGTTGGCCTTCACCCCATCCAGCTGTTCTTGGGCAGTCACAGTCAAGCAAACCTCTAAATCACCCCAGAGTCCGCCTGCTGAGGCCCTTCTGTCATTCAGTGTGCCCACCGTGCCAGCCAGGTCCTTGTCTTTCCTCAGATTTGATCCAGGCCATCGATGAGAATGTTCTCTATGAGAAAGCTGGAGAGCCTGGCAGCCCAGCACCAGTAGTGTGTCTAAGTGAGCATTAGTCTGGCACGTTATCTGCCTCCCCTGCCGTCGTGTCATCTCTTGGTCCTCAACTAGTCCGTGAGACAGAGATGCAGTCGAGTTTGTCACCAGTATGGGGCTTTCTCTCTTTCTACAACTTTGGCCTTGTCCACTAGGCTGGTCACTATGGAAACTGAAAATTCAGATCATCTCTTTGTTGTAGAGAACCCACTTGTCCCTGCTTCTTTTTTCTGAGAACCCACAAATTGGTCTTTTTTCCGACTTTTTTTTTTTTTTAAGTGAAGGGTATTTGCTTTATAGAACTTTGTGGTCTTCTGTCATACATCAACAAGAATCAGCCGTAGGTATACAGCTGTCCCCTCCCTCCCAAACCTCCCTCCCATCTCCCTGCCCATCCCACCCTTCTAGATTGTCACAGAGCCCCTGTTTGAGTTCCCCAAGCCATACAGCAAATTCCCATTGGCTAGCTCTTTTACACAGGGTAATGTAAGTTTCCATGTTTCTCTCTGCATACATCCCACCCTCTCCTGCCCTCTCCCCATGTCCAAAGTCTATTCTCTGTGTCTGTTTCTCCATTGCTGCCCTGCAAATAAATTCATCAGTACCACCTTTCTAGATTCCATACATATGCGTCAGTATATGATATTTATATTTCTCTTTCTGACTTACTTCACTCTGTATACTAGGCTCTAGGTTCATCCATCTCATTGGAACTGACTCAAATGCAAGTCGTTTTAATGATCTATCCTGGATCCACTATGAAGTTCACTAGACCAGAACCTAACCTGCTTTTCTTTTCTGAAACACCAGTCTCTGCTCTGCATGAACCCTGCTTTCCAGGGCAGCACGGTGATTCAGCCAGCCTGGAGACCTGGCTCCTCACACGTGAGTCTCCTGAGAAGTCTGCACCAAAGTTAAAACAGCCCAGAGAAGCTCCACCCTCTCTGACCCCTCTGTCCTCCCTAGTCCATCCCAGAGTCCTTTCCTGTTAGCGTCTCTCTTCTGGCAGGAAAATACTAAGTTCATTTTGTTTAGTGGCCGTACTCTCTGCTTCCCTGGACATCTGGCACCCTAATCATTATTCTGACTCATCTTTCTGTAATTTCCTCTAAATCGACTCCCATGGCTGAGACGGTAAAGAATCTGCCTGCAGTGCAGGAGACCTGGTTTGATCCCTGGGTTGGGAAGATCCCCCAGAGAAGGGAATGGCAACCCACTCCAGTATTCTTGGCTGGAGAATTCCGTGGACAGAGGAGCCTGGTGGGCTACAGTCCATGGGGTCACAAAGAGTCAGACAAGACTGAGCGGCTAACACACACATTTCATTTAGAATGAAAATGCCTTTTTACACGGCCTCATAATCTGACTGCCAGCTCTCTGGGAAGAGCCATTGCTGTCTGAAATGTGTGATGTCCCTGGGCAACTGTTTACTGATACCCCTTCTACACAGAGCCCCACACTCGGTGCTGTGCAGTTGACAACGATAACTGGGGAATTCTGGCTCCGAAGAGGAAAGGAGAGGAGAGGAGAGCTGTCTTTCCTGTCTCAGGTGATTAAATGCCATGGTGCCAAGTCACCTGGGAGTTTAGAAGAGAGAGGGATCACCGTGCTCTTGGGGAAGGAGAAGGGGTGATGTAGCATGTGGAATTTCAACTGGCTTTGACCTGAGAAAACAGAAAGAGAACATTCCAGGCAAAGGAAACAACATGGGCGAAGACTTAAAAGCAGAAGTGTGGGGAGCTGTCTCCATTTTGATCTGATCTTGAATCTGAGTGAACTCCGGGAGTTGGTGATGGACAGGGAGGCCTGGTGTGCTGCGATTCATGGGGTTGCAAAGAGTAGGACACGACTGAGCGACTGAACTGACTGACTGACGGAGGAACAAGCTTGGCATCCTAGCGTGAGGCCAGATGGTGTCTGTGCTCAGTAGCTGCCAGAGAAGTTTGGATGAACGCTGTGGACCAGGGAGGTCCACTTGGGCAGAAGGTGGACGTGATCATGGGGCAGTGAGACCAGTGAAAAGTCGAGAAGTACAGATGAGAGGAGAAATGAGATGAGGTATAAATAAATACAGGGGGACAGCATTCAGCCATAAAAAGAACAACCTTCTAATGTGTGTCTGAATATGGATGAACCCTGAAATAAGCCAGATACAAAAGGACAGATATTGTATGAGTTTGTTTAATGTGAACTATCTAGGATAGGCACGTTCATAGAGGCAAAAAGTAGTTTAGCAGTTCCCAGGGGTGGAGGGGCAGGAGGGGTGGAGAGTTGCTGCTGAACCAGTACAGAGTTTCTGTCTGGGTGATGAACGACTTTGGAAATTGCGCTGATGTTTGTGGAATGTTGTGAGTGCAGTTAATGCCACCAAACTGTGTACTTAAAACTGGTTTAAATGGCAAGTTGTGTGCTGTGTATATGATGGAATCTGGCCTGCGAAGGGGTCAGTGGAGTCAGCAGCACACGCAGTTTGTATAAGTCTCCGTAACCCGCAGCACCCCAGGTGTACCGGGAAGACGGCTCACCCATCTCTAGGGACCAGCACATCTGTGTGCCTCTCCGCAGGGAGCAACCAAGGGTCACGTTGCGTCTCTTCCATCCTTTGCACAATTCAGGTTTCCCATCACATTGCGTCTCTTCCATCCTCTGCACAATTACAGATTTCCCCAAAAGCCCGCAGCATACGGATCATGCTTATTAGTCTGTAAGGCACAGGATGTCATTTTCCCTCCTTTAATACTTTATTTATTTGTAAATTTACTTTTTGCCGGCACCACGCAGCCTGTGGGATCCTAGTTCCCTGGCCAGGGATTGAACCTGTGCCCCCTGCATTAGAAGCGTGGAGTCTTTACTGCGCCACCTTGGAAGTCCCTCGTGTAGTGCTGTAATTACTCCGCTGATGCTCAAAAATAGGTTAGAGTGAAATGAGGCCAACCATAAGCTTGTAGTTCATTTGAAAATAGGATCCGGGGGCTTTATGACCATGAATGGAGTAATTGCAGGCAACCAGAACATCAGACATCCCATCCCAATCCTTCCGTTTTCTGCCAGGGTGACTTGAAGCAGCCCGGGGAACATTTCTGAACCTGGGTGAAAACAGACCTCACCCAGGTCCCCACCACCCCTCATCCCTGAGAGCCTGAGGTGTGTCTCCTCCTTCAACGTCTTTGAATTGCCTTGAGTTGGAAAACAGGATGTTACGACCCTGGGTACTTGAGGTTCCAGAGGTTTAGTTCATGATGTTTTCCTGAAGACTCAGTATGTGAGCCTTGTGGACGGTTTTCCCCACTTCCCTCACGCTGCACGTGGGACAGGACTCATCTTCAGAGTCAGGTCCCCTTAGCCCCGAGGGCGGCTGGTGTGCAGGCTGTCCAGGGAGCTTGGGGAGTGATGGCTGCGGTCCCTCCCCTGGCTCGATGGGCTTTGAGGTGGAATGGACCTTGGTTCAGTTCCCATGTGTTCCTCAGATGGGCCTACAGAGCAGCAGGCAGAGGACACGGGATGGTTAGAAGCGAAAGGGTCTCAAGTTCAGCTGGAATTTGATGGTCTTCTCAACTTAGCCGTAAGGAACATTTTCTATGTTTCTAACTATGAAATGTCATTCCGCATAAGTGTGTGCTGAGTTTCTTCAGTTGTGTCCGATTCCTGGTGATCCTGTGGACCACAGCCCGCCAGGCTCCTCTGTCCATGGGATCCTCCAGGCAAGAATTCTGGAGTGGCTTGCTGTGCCCTTCTCTGGGGGATCTTCCCAACCCAGGGATCAAACCCATGTCTCTTACGTCTCCTGCATTGGCACGGGCGCTCTTTACCACTAGAACCACCCAGGATGTTATAAAGTATCAGATGTTAAACTCTGCTATAACAGGCTTTTGCATCTAACGTTATATCTGTGCAAAAGAAAACTGATACCATGCTAACTTGTTATGTTTGCTTACATAACTGGAAATGAGTCAAGCATGGGCTCCATCAATTCATAATTATTAAAGTAAGCTTTGATAGATTGCTGGTGTTCTAATATTCTTTGTCTTGACTCTTTCTGACATCCCCTAATGTCTATGAATGTTATAATTTGTAAGAGGGACAGTTCCACTTACCTCCAAGGATTATGCAAAAGATTAGGTGAATAATGTAGGTAAAGTACTTGGTGCAAATTAGAAGCACATGCTGTGGTGTGTCAGCCGGTTCCTCAAGGTCCGAGGAGAATCTAGGTGTCTGTCCAAATTCCCTAAGTCAGCTAGCGGTATTCCTAATCTGGGGGTTCACAGAAATCTTGGATGTCAAGGACCTGCTCCATATGAGAGGTTTGGTGGCTACACCATCATCACCACAGTGACAATTACAAATTTCTCCATCCGCTGAAATGGACATTCCCAAACAGAAGACATTTTGGTTGTGAACCTTGGCTTCCCTCTAGTCCATTAAATTGCATATCAAAGGATGTTTTGGACTGGAAATAAGTCTTATTTGATAAATTTTGCTGAGAATATGTTAGTAAACTGATTTAAAAGGGATGTGAGCAATCTGAAAGTTACGTTCTGGAATAGATTCCAAAGATAACAGAATTTGCAAACACCCAAGCTATTTTACGTCAAATAAACATCACTTCCACCAGGAAATGAGTGTAACTGTGTGTGTGTTTCTTATAAGCTGCCTTTATTATCTATAAATAAAACTGCCCAGTGTGAGAAGAAAATAAAAAGGAACTAGTCAGAAGCAGGATGTTTTTTAATTTATCATTGTCCTGTTTGGTTTCACACACATTGGGGCAGCTTTTGTAACCCAGGTGCAAAGGAGGTCACTTCTCATTGTTTTCACACCTGCTGTCTTTCAGAACGAACGCGATTTCCACAGGCCCATTGATAAATTCAGCCTTAAACCTTCCTCAAAAACGGCTCTCTCCTGTATTTTGGTGCCACTTCTGAACAACCAGCACGTGTCTGTCCAGTTTCTGGTTTGTTTTCGTTCCATTCTGCTCTCATATGTGTTCCCTCCGCTTGTGCTATTTTATGCTCACAATGCTTATAATGAAACAATAGTTCTTGGTACCTCGGGTAGAGAGCCCATTGCAAGTAACAGCTGCATTGTTCATAAAACAGAAGCGATGCATGAATGAGGCTTATTTATTTAAAGACCTGAACTGCCAGTAGTCCTGACTGCAGCTGTAAGATGAAGATTAGCAACAGAGAAAACATCTACTTAATCTATTAAGTTGCTGTAATACACTGCCAGACTTCATAGAAATATAATCTGGGTTTTCAAATATCAGGCAGGAGGCGGGTAAGAATTTGTATATGCCCATTTCTTCCTCCATCCATCTTCCAGACTCAGAGACGGAGAGAGCAGGTTAGTGGTTACCTGAAGGGGAGGAGTGGTGGGGGGACGAGATGGGGGAGGGTAGTACAAAGTATTATAATAGAAGTAATAGAAGTACAAATTATTGCTCATAAAATAAGCTGCAAGGATATATTGTACAGCACAAGGAATATAGCCAATATTTTATAACAACTGTAAATGGAGTATAGCCTTTAAAAATTGTGAATCACTATATTGTACACCCATAACAAGTAATTTAAAGCAGTGGTCCCCAAGCTCTTTGGCACTAGGGATCAGTTTTGCGAAAGATAATTTTTCCACAGGCCGGGGAGGGGTGCTTTGGGGATGATTCAAGCACATTATAACTACTGTGCACTTTATTTCTATTATTATTACATCTGCTCCACCTCAGATCATCAGGCATTATAGCCCAGAGGTTGGGTGCTTGGAGTGGAGTGAAAGTCACTCAGTTGTGTCTGACTCTTTGCTACCCCATGGACTACAGTCTATGGGATTCTCCAGGCCAGAATACTGGAATGGGTAGCCTTTCCCTTCTCCAGGGGATCTTCCCAATCCAGAGACTGAACCCAGGTCTCCCGCATTGCAGGGGGATTCTTTACCAGCTGAGCCACAAGGGAAGCCCGAGAATACTGGAGTGGGTAGCTTATCCCTTCTCCAGCAGATCTTCCCGACCCAAGAATCGAACTGGGGTCTCCTACATTGCAGCCAGATTCTTTACCAACTGAGCTAACAAGTACCCCTGCTTTAACATATAATAAATGCCCCAAACTGTGAAACTCTTAAGCACCCAGCTCATTTTCTCAGCTTGCAAACACAAGCTGAGAAAGATCAAGACACAGAAGAAAAGCTGAATGAATTCCAGAAGCATCCCCGAGTCCTTCCTAATCTTACTCTGGGTCTGCTTCCTACTACCTAACACAGAAGGTTAATTTTTCCCTTATAAAGGAAGACTTTATATGTACGATGGAATTATACAATGATGCATAGTAGCTTTGACCCACTGTGTGTGTGAGTTTTGCTCACCTTGGTGCATGGAGATGAGGTTTGTTTCCATGACTGAGCAGTCTCCCATCGTATGAACAGACTTCAGTTTGTTACCCATTCTACCGGTGATGGGCAGTTGGGTGCTCCCAGGCTAGGGTTATTACAGATAATGCTGCTGTAATCAAGTTCCTATGTATCTCTTACTGCACATGCCTATCTCTTGCTGGGTCATGGGGTATATGCATGTTTAACCTCAGTATATGGGGCTTCCCAGGTGACTCAGAATCCACCTCCCATGCAGGAGACACAGGAGATGAAGGTTTGATCCCTGTGGTGGGGAGATCCCCTAGAGATGGAAATAGCAACCCACTCCAGTATTCTTGCCTGGAGAATCCCATGGACAGAGGAGCCTGGCGGGCTGCAGTCCATGGGGTTGCAAAGAGTTGGCCATGGCTGAGCATGCAAGGACAACCTTGACAGATACTGTCAAAAAGTTTTCCAAAGTCACTGTAGCAGCACCTTCTTCAGTTCTACCAATCAGTGTTCTGATTGCTCCGTGTGTTTGCCAATACTTAGTATTTTCTGTCTTTTTCTTTGAAATTGTGGTATTATTCAATTGTTGTGGTTTTAATTTGCATTTTCTTAACAAAATACTGGTCCTGAGAACCTTTTCATATGCCTCTTTGGCCATTTGAGCATTTCTTGGGAGTGAAGTGCCTTTGGAAATCTTTCACCAACTTTCATTGAATTTTCTGTCTTTTTCTTATTAATTTTTTAGAAGACTATTGATGTATTCTGACAAGTCTATGTTGAATATATTTGTTGAAAAACCAATCCTCTGGTTTGTCTTTCCTGTCTCTTAATGATGTCTTCTGATGAACAGAATTTCCTAATTTTAATGAAATCCAATATATTTCTTAATGATTAATGCTTTTTTGTGTCCTGTTTAAGAAATTATTTTTGTCTACTTCAAGGTAATGAAATTATTCTTCTAGAGTTTTTCTTCTAATATTATCTTATGGATAATGTCAAATTAGAATATTCTTTTAATATTATCTTCTATAAGCTGTTGGTTACCTTTCACATTTAGATCTGTAATCTATCTAGAATTAATTTTTCTATAAAATATAAAAGAAAAGTAGTGTTTCTTGCTCAGTTATGTACGACTCTTTGTGAGTCCATGGACTGCAACCCACCAGGCTCCCCTGTCCATGGAATTCTCCAGGCAAGAATAATGAAGTGGGTTGTCATTCCCTTCTCCAGGGGATCTTTCTGACTGAGGGATCGAACCCAGGTCTCCTGCATTGCAGGCGGATTTTTAACCTCATGAGCCACCAGGGAAGCCCTATAAAATGTGAAAGTGAAGTTGCTCAGTTGTGTCCGACTCTTTGCGACCCCCTGGACTGTAGCCCACCAGGCTCCTCCGTCCATGGGATTCTCCAGGCAAGAATACTGGAGTTGCCATTTCCTGGGTTGCCATTGCCTTCTCCAGGGGATCTTCCCAACCCAGGGATTGAACCCAGGTCTCCTGCATTGCAGGCAGACGCTTTACCCTCTGAGCCACCAGGGAAGCCCATAAAATGTGAACTAGGAATTAATTATTTTCCCCCATGTGTCCATCTCTAGCTTCCTTGTGCACTAATAGAAGGGTTTGGTTTTAGTCTATCCAAACTTTTTAAACTTTTGATTCCTTCCAGAACAGGCTTCCTTTCCCAAGCCTTTTGGGTTTGGAGCCATTATCATGCTCCCCCAAAAAGGCATGAGGATGAAGAAGAAAAAAAGACAGTGCCCCAGAAGCCTGCAGGTACCGCTCAAGGATCAAAGGAGTTCGATGTATGATGCAAGGAACCCAAAGCCAGTGCTTGGTGACAACCAGGAGGAGTGGGGTGGGGAGGAAGGTGGGAAGGGGTTCAGAGGACACATGTGTGCCTCCAATTAATAAAAAGAAATAAATTAAAAAGAAGGAAAAAGAGAAAGGGTTGGGTAGGCTGGGTGAGGTCAGGCTTGTTGTTATCTCTGTCTTTTGAGAGAAGCCTGCCTCTCCCTGGCTGGTGGTGTGATGGTGAGTGTCTCCAGACTCTGAGAGACGTTCTGGTTTCCTCAGGGTTGGGGCTGGGCATGAAGGCCTGGCCCCCATCCTCCTGCACTGGCCAGGGCCCGGGTCTGCTGCGGAATGCTGCGATGTCTGGGGAGGATAAAATTCTCCTTTCCGCACGATCAGCAGTCATCAGGGGACTGCCTGGGTGAATTAGAAGAGGAGCTGGACTCGGGTCACTTTTCCTTTTTTTTTTTTTTTACTTATTTGGAGGCTATATTACTATTAAACAATATGGGAGAGTGAAACTGTTAGTAGCTCAGTTGTGTCTGTCTCTTTGCAACCCCAAGGACTGTACCCCGCCAGACTTCTCTGTCCATGGAATTTCCCAGGCCAGAGTGCCAGGGTGAGTTACTATTCCCTTCGCCAGGGGATCTTCCCAACCCAGGGATCGAACCCAGGTCTCCTGCATTACAGGCAGATTCGTTACTGTCTGAGCCACCAGGGCAGCCCATGGGTGTAGAATTCAGGCAGAGGTAAATGGAGGAAAATGATCAGATGTGAACAAAAGGCAAAAAGAAAAAGAACTGGCTACAAATCACAGCAGACGTGATCTCTATGTAGCACATTCCTGTTGGTGTGTGACTGATGACCACACACCCCATGGCTTTGAACTGCATCTGTTAGTATCTCACTGTTTCTGTGGTCAGAGGTCCCATGTGGCTTGGCTGGGGGTCTCTGCACAGGGTCATGCAAGGCTGAAGGTTAGTTAAGGCTGAAGGTTAGTTCTGGCTGGGCTGGAGCTCCTGCTGGAGCTCTGGGTCCCCTGCAAGCTCATGTGGCTTGTTGACAGAAACCAGTTCCCTGCAGGGTAGGACTGAGCCCTCAGGACTCAGCTCCCGGAAGCCAAGCTCAGGTCCCAGGCCTGGGGTCCTCTCCCAGCACAGAGAGCCCACTTCTCCAACGCCAACCAGAGAGGTTTTCTCTTGGGGACCAAAAGGGAGTCTTGTTGTTTCCGATTTGGTCAAGGGAGCTCCTCTCGGGGGAGGGGCTGATATAAGGGAGGGACTATAGAGGGACTTCTTAACATTCTTCCCACCACAGACTACAAAATCTGATGATTTCTTTTACAAAACCAGTTTAACAACAAGGACATTCTGTATGCCACAGGGAACTATAAAGAAGGTGAAGTCGCTCAGTTGTGTCTGACTCTTTGAGACCCCATAGGGTGTAGCCTACCCTACAGAGGGGTCCTCTGTCCATGCGATTTTCCAGGCGAGAATACTGGAGTGGGTTGCCATTTCCTTCTCCAGAGGATCTTCCTGACCCAGGGATCGAACCCGGGTCTCCCGCATCATAGGCAGACGCTTTACCATCTGAGCCACCAGGGAAGTCCCGAGCCACCAGGAAGTACAATGGAGAGGTTACTCCCAACCTTTGTCCCAAGTGAGGTTGTTATAAGACTGACTGGACCCAAGCGTGTGAACTGCATCTGCAAATATCA
Source organism: Capra hircus (assembly GCF_001704415.2). NCBI lineage: Eukaryota > Metazoa > Chordata > Mammalia > Artiodactyla > Bovidae > Capra > Capra hircus. The sequence goes on along the minus strand of NC_030810.1, from coordinate 4,773,591 downwards.
ACAGAAGAGAATGGGGACCCGCGCTTGGTCCGAGCTTGTGCCTGCAGTGAGTCCACCTCACCTGCCTCCTCTCCCCACTCAGAAGTCCACCCTCTACCTTTTCTGTTCCCACTGCACCTTCGCTGCTTCTTTTTTTGCCCTTTTGCCTCTTATAGGATGCTAACACATGCCACCTTCTCTTGTCATTTCTTTTTACCTTATATCTGTTCCTTACCCATTTGGAGCCTTTCCAGCCATAGAGTTTCACCTTAATTATTTTCTGGCATCCATTTAGAGTCATGAAAAAGTAAAGGGATGATAATCCATCGTACACTCAGCACGTTGTAAGGCTGAGTGCAGTCATCATGCGGGGGGAGGGGCTGACCCCGTCCTGGAGGGTCCTCGTCAGTAGATTTCACTGGCTTCCTTTATGTAGCATTTAATGAGTGCCTGCTGTCACCAGGTAAAGTGTCATCAAATGTGGTGACTCTTCAGGGTCTCTGCCTTCTTAGAAATGCTCTGTGTTAAAACAGGGCAACTTACTTTGAGTAGCAGTGAGGCTTCCATCACATCACAACATGCCCTTCTGAATTACTTTTGCTGTGAGTGATCAGTTGCTCAGTTGTGTCTGACTCTTTGTGACCCCATAGACTGTAGCCCACCAGGCTTCTCTGCCCATGGGATTCTTTAGGCAAGAATACTGAAGTGGTTAGCTGTGCCCTCCTCCAGGAGATCTTCCTGACTCAGGGATGGAACCCACATGTCTTATGTCTCCTTTATTGGCAGGCAGGTTCTTTACACCTAGCGCCGCCTGGGAAGTCCTTGGCTCAGACAGAAGAGAAAAGTGAAAGTCAAGTCACTCAGTTGTGTCTGACTCTGTGATCCTTTGGACTGTAGCCGTCCATGGGGTTTTCCAGGCAAGCATACTGGAATGGGTTGCCATTTTCTTCTCCAGGGGATCTTCCCAACCCAAGGATTGAACTCAGGTCTCCTGCTTTGCAGGCAGACTCTACCCTTTGAGCCACCAGAGAATCCCAGATGGTAAAGAATCTGCATGTAATACAGGAGACCCAGGTTTGATCCCTGGTCTGGGAAGATCCCCTGGAAAAAGGACATGGCAACCCACTCCAATATTCTTGCCTGGAGAATCCTATGGACAGAGGAGCCTGGCAGGCTACAGTCCATGGGGTCACAAAGAATCAGACGCAACTGAGCAGCTAACACACAAAGATTTTTAGAAAAGGATACTGAATGCAGACATACTTTAAAATTTCACAGTAGTACCTAGTGGTCCTCAGGGTGACCTGCACTAGTCTGGAGCTGCCAACTCCCCAGGCGGAGGTGAATCTAGCTTGCAGGGAGGCTTTGGGGAGTGGTGGGCCTTTGACAGCCACATGGTGTGTGACATACCATCAGCATCCACGGGGCTGCTAAAACCAGCTCCCTGCGGGTTGGCAAGAAGGCTCATACTATAAAATAAATACCTGTGGTAGAGCCACATAAATTTGTTGGATGAAGGGACTGAGCAGCGCGTTGGCCTGGTATGAACTTGCAGCAAGTTAAGAGGCAGTATTGAAAGTCTTTCTCCTTCTCCAGGCTCAGAGAGGGAAACCTTTGTCTTAAATGTGGGCACACAAGGTATGCTTTCCATAACAATTGTCAACCACATCTCAGCTTAGGCTAAAAGTTTCCACTCGGGTAGAGTGTTTTTTTCCAAAGTTCAATTATAACAAACCTTATGCAACTAAAAAGGTATGAAGAATTATATAATGAGAACATAGATTCCCACTCCAGAGGTTTAAAACCTGCTAATTTAGTTGAAGACCCTGAAGTATCCCTCCCTGATTATCTGCCCTTCCTTTCTGTCCCCCAAGGTATCTATGGACCTGAATTTCCTACTTTATATTCTTGTCCTTTACTTTACAGTATCCACAAACTTTAGTTTCTCATGAGTTTGGATTTTATATAAGTGCTATCATAATGTAGGTATTCTTTGATGACTTCCCTTTATCATTCAATATTATGTTGGGAGTTTCATCCAATACTCATAGCTCTGGTTCATTTTTCCTGCTCTACAGTCATTGTAAAAATATGTATCTTTCATTCTTTGTTCATTGGACATTTGGATTGTTTCCAAGTTTTTCTAATACAACCAATGACACTACCAACATGGTGGCCCATGAGCAACTGTAACAAGAATTTTTTTCTGATTGACTAAATATACCTAGGAGTGGAGTCCAAGGATATATCTCTTTTCAACTTAAGAGAATCTACTCAGTTGCTCTACAAAGCTTCTACACTGGGTGGTTTTTTCAATACTAGACTTAAGACTGAGCTTACCCATGAATTCTCACAATGTTGAGTATTTGGAATCTCAAGCTGTTGATCAGACTAGGGCTGCTTCTCATTTGCTCCGTGAAAGATTAACCAAATCATCCATCAGAATGACCATGTTTATTTTCTTAATATTGAAGAACAAGTTTTTAATTCCCTTTCTTCTCCACCAAGGTGGGACCTTGTACTGAATGATGCCTTCCCGGCCAGCATCACAAACTATCTTGCCCTCCCCTTCCTTTGCTTAGCCTCGTTCTTCTGTGCTCTTCAAAGACCAGATGAGTTCCACCCCCACTGGCCACAAATCTCTCCTACCAGACCAGCTGCAGCAATCTCTGCCTCATCTAAACTCCTGCGCAAGCCGTTGTTTATTTTTTTAGGCTGTAAATGGCAGAGAAGCCCACTCCAATGGCCTTAGCGAGAAGCACTGTTTATTGGCTGGCAAGCCTGAAAAGCCTTGGGGTTAACACCACCTTCATGCAAAGCTGGACTGAGGCTTGCTTTACTTCTTGCAAACACCAGCATCTCATTCTCTCTGACTGATTCTCGGTCCCTGCCTGGTGGTCTGGGATGGATCACTTCTCTCAATGACCCCAAGACCGCTGTACTTCTGCCCTCACCCAGTAATTTAAAGAGTTATAGGGCCTATAGCATTCCCCTCTGGATCACTTCTTCATTTCTCTTTTTGTTTGTATAAGAATGAACAGATCTACATATGGTTAGAAGGTCTGATTATTGGCACATCTTTTCTGTTTTTCTGGGCCTTAGGAAGTGTGGTAATAACTTGTTTTTAATTATGGAAAGTAATATTGATTGACGGATAAGGAGGATTTTTTCCTTTTACTACTGATGGCAAGTTGGATCATAGAGAAAGCAAGGGAACACCAGAAAAAACATCTACTTCTGCTTCATTGACTACACTAAAGCCTTTGACTGTGTGGATCATAAAAACTGAAAAATTCTTAAAGAGATGGGAATACCAGACCACCTTACCTGTCTCCTGAGAAACCTGAATGCAGGCCAAGAAGCAACAGCTAGAACCAGACGTGGAACAATGGACCACGTCAAAACTGGGAAAAGAGTGCGTCAAAGCTGTATATCGTCACCCCACTTATTTAACTTGGACTTCCCAGGTGTGGAGAAGAATCTGCCTGCCAACGCAGGAGATGTGGAAAACATGGGTTCCACCCCTGGGTTGGGAAAACTCCCTGGAGAAGGAAATGGCAACCCATTCTGGTATTCTTGCCTGGAGAATCCCATGGACCGAGGAGTCTGGTGGGCTATAGTCCATGGGGTTACAAGAATCAGACATAACTTAATGATTGAGCATACTTGCACGCCTGCAGAGTACGTGATGTGAAATGCTGGGCTAGATGACTCACAAGCTGGAATTAAGATTCCTGGGAGAATCTCAGCAACCTCAGATATACAGATGATACCTACTCTAATGGCAGAAAGCAAAGAGGAACTAAAGAGACTCTTGAAGGTGAAAGAGGAGAGTGAAAAAGCTAGCTTAAAACTCAACGTTCAAAACACTAAGATCATGGCATCTGGTCCCATCACTTCATGATGCATAGATGGGGAAACAATGGAAACAGTGATAGACTTTATTTTCTTGGACTCCAAAAATCACTGTAGACAGTAACTGTCATGAAATTAAAACACACTTGCTCCTTGGAAGGAAAGCTATGGCAAACATAGATAGCATATTAAAAAGCAGAGACATCACTTTGCCAACAAATGTCTGTATAGTCAAAGCTATGGTTTTTCCAGTAGTCATGTATGGATGTGAGAGTTGGACTATAAGGAAGGCTGAACACTGAAAAATTGATCCTTTTGAATTAGGGTGCTGGAGAAGACTCTTGAGAGTCCCTTGGACTATACAGAGATCAAACCAATCAATCCTAAAGGAAATCAATCTTGAACATTCATTGGAACGACTGATGCTGAAGCTGAAGCTCCAGTACTTTGGCCACCTGATGCAAAGAACTGATTCATTGAAAAAGACCCTGATGCTGGGAAAGATTGAGGGCAGCAGAAGAGGGCGACAGAGGATGAGATGATTGGATGGCATCACCGACACAATGGACATGAATTTGAGCAAACTCTGGAAGATGGAGAAGGACAGGGAAGCCTGGCTTGTTGCAGTCATGGGTCACAAAGAGTCGGACATGACTTAGTGACTGAACAACAGCAACAACTTATGGCAAGTGAGAATGTTTTACTTTAAAGTTATCAATGCTGTTCTTTGAGGAGGGGCTAATCTCTTACTGAAGTGACTTACTGTTTGAAGGATATGCTTCTCAGCTCTCACCATGGAGTCATCCTGAGATAGCAGCATCATCTAATCACACGTGCGTGATGTTCTTAAAATCTTGGTGTTAATTTCATTCAAAACCTAAGGTGTGTGTGATATTTTTATGGAGCATTCTAACTGCTGCCTCTGATCTGTGGCTATGATGCCTGTCTTGCTCCAGTTTACAAGGAGGAAATAATCCATTTTGCTGAATCTTTATAAATATGAGTTTGATGAAATGAGTTCAAAGCATTTGACAAAATGGCATTTTTTTTTCACAGAACTGATAGCCACAATTCAAATAACCAAAACCATTTTTTTCAACCAAAGTAAAAAAACATGTCTTTATCAAACAAACTTCGGTTGAGTGGCAAAGGACAGGGTGGTAAGCGTTCTATGTTTTCTTGGAGCATGAGAAATCTGAGGGTGCGCCAGTCCTTCCCATCCTCCCTTCTTGAGATAAGGCCTCTTTCACGGGCACTTCCATCCAGCCCTCCCACCTGCTGCCTCTCCGTGGAGCTGCTTCCCTCTGCTCATCTGTTCTGTGCTCACTCGCTTCTCTTTTGTCAGATTTCAGACTGTAAAGTTTGAGCCTCCTGGCCCAACGCTTTCCACAAGTAGGAAGCATATAACTGATAAAACACAATATTCATTCTAATAGATTATATACTCAAGAACAACATGAGGCTACAAAAAAGGCCATTACTATATATTACCTAAATTGTAAATCATTTTTAAACAAAGTGAAGCTGTTTTTCACATACTGCATCAGATAAATTTTGTAGATAGGCGGCCATCTGTACTAAACATTTTTGGCTCGTTCATTTTTAAAACAGAATCTTCCTGATCTAGGATTTTTGGTACACAGAATTATTACTGATCCTCAACAGTGAATATTATATTTAACCCACATGCTTTAAAAAAAATAGGAGAATTGTGGATTTTTTTAAATAAGAGAAAATAAAATGAGGCTATAAAACATGATGCTGTTTAGAAAAGTTTCACAATGGGCATCTGAGAAGAAGGAGGAACAGATATCAAGACCAGGAGACTCCATCTCCCAACATCTTCAGCTGTATGGTAAGAACTCAATGAGGAAATGATGAACATGACTCACATCAGGCACTCACAGGATGCTCTTATGTGATGCTTGCCATAGAGATGGATCCAGAAATACCTCCAAACTGAAAAGTCAGGGAGGTCTACAATCATAACTCACATGAGGGAAAGGATTGCATGAAAAAATACCAATAAATATGCCTGTTATGTTCATAGGCACACAAACTGATAGAAGACACGTTGAATACTTGGTGAACAAATGGACAGGATTATGGGTATTATTCACAAGAGTAAATGCACTTAATAAATAAGATGGGAAAATGTTCCCTCCCACGAGTGATCAAAGGACATAATTTCATCCCCCATCCCCCAGGGGAAGTGATTTTGAATATTATGAATGAGATAATATTCTCACTCACTCCTGGGAATTTCTCCTAACAGAGGAGGAACTCTCAGTACAGTTTTATTTTCAGTAAAGAAGCAACATTCAATATTAAGAAAATGGCCAAATACATCACAGTAGCAGCCTCAATACAACCATTCTACAGTTAACGTAGAAGATTATCGGCAAAACAAAAATACTTAAATCAGAATTTCCAGCAAAGGTACGAAAAGCAATCAGAAGCTCAGAGCTGAACAGGTTCTCAAATGTCAGGCCATCCCCAAACATGCCACATAAAGATGAGGACAGCCCATGTGAAATATGACTGGTTTTCCTCCAGTCCTGGGCACTGGTTCTGAATTCAACCTGAAGGACAAGGAAGCCTGGCGTTCATAGGGTCACAAAGAGTGGGACACGACTTAGAGACTGAACAGCAACCACTGGACATAAAAAGACTTGAGAAGCTGCTTTTGAATAGAGGCACAACTGTAGGAACCTCCAAGGAGACACATGAAGGGGTGGAATGCTCTGTGAGTGAAGACAGAGACTAGTGCTCAGCTTATGACTCTGGGAAAGGATGGAATACCAGTTAGTTGGCATGGGCCATGGCACACTCCCTCGCAGCACTTGGAGAGCTGTGTTGTGTCCCATCCCAAAGACGGGGGAGCAGAGGCAGCCAGCACATCAGCCTGGGGGCAGGGGCTGCCTTTGCCCTGCCCCCCGTGCCTCCTGGCTCATCCTTCTGACAATTGGAGGCTTTCTTTTATATATATATATATGCATATATAATTTATTTATTCATTTGTTTGGTTGGTTTTCTGGCTGTGCTGGGTGCTCACTGCTGTGCGGGCTTTGCTCTAGCTGCCCTGAGCAGGGGCTCCTCTCCCCTTGTGTTGTGCAGGCTTCTTATCGCGGTGGCTTCACTTGTTGCAGAGCGCAGGCTCTAGGCACTCGGGTTTCAGTAGTTGCAGCATGTGGACTCAGGAGCTGTGGTTCCGGGTTTACTTGACCCGTGTCACGTGGGATCTTCTCAGATTGAACCCCTGTCTCCTGCTTTGGCGGGCGAATTGTATACAACTGAGCCACCAGGGAAGCCCCAGGGGTCTTCTCGAAGTGGACGGAGAGAGGGAGCTGGGCTGGCGTCTAGAACGGCGGCGTGGGGAGTGACGCAGCAGTTGTGAAGCTGCGCCAGTGAAGACCAGGCTTTATGTTCATTACGTTAATGTTTTGTGGGCAGGGCCTGGTGGAGAGTGGCAAGGAAACGTGGGAGATGCCAGCCAGTCATGGGACGACCAACCAGGATGAGCAGGCCTTGGTGTGGGAGAGCGCGTGAGACTGTGTGTGGAACCAGCTGAAAGCCGAGGCTCTCTAAGGAGAAGGTCTGTCTCCAAGGGCTCAGCGATCTCCCCCTGACTCCAGTCCAGGGAAGGGACCGGGGTCCTACCTATGCCGTAGGCAGCCCACAAGTGGTCAAGGCAGGGAGATAGGATCTTAGTGGAAGCAGACGTAGGCCGTTGCCTTTGCCAGCATCTCCTTGTGGATGGGAAGACCCAAGACTTGGGATGGGGGCCTCAGGAGCTGCGCTTTTGCCCCCAGAGTCAGTTGGCCATGACCAAGGACAGCCCCAGCCTCAGCTAGGGCATCCAGCTGAGAGGAGGAGAGCTGAAAGCCCCGCCCCAGGCCATCAGGGGTGGAAACCTGGAGCCCAGTCTCTTTGGACAGCAGTCTGCTCAGTTCTGAATCGCAGTGGCTTTTCGAAGGTAGGGTTTCTTACTGGCTTGCAGGCCCTACCAGCAGGGACAGCTGAAGGAGGCGGGCACAGAAGGGGGGGCAGTAGCGGAAGATGGAGACCCACCGTGGGCACCTGTCTTAGCCTGGATTCCCCTCTGGAAAGCAGCTGGATGGGGTTTGTTTGGGAAGTCCTCTTCCGGCAGCAGGACCAGGGTCTGCAAGGAGGGAAACTTGGGGGGGTTCAGGCTGCCCTAGTGCTTTCCAACACTGGCCCCACTGCTGCGCACACAGCCCCATCCTCTGGGACCCTCTGAGAGCCACATGGAGAATGCCTCCAGAATGTTCCCCCTGAGGATGGATAGAGACCAGATCGCTAGGGCTCCTGCTCCCACGTTGGGAGCCCTGCACAGGGTGTCCCGCCCTGGTACTTGCAGGCAGTGTGCTCTGGAGGAACCAACTCACTTAACTTGAAACTTAGTTTTCTTGCCTGTAGAATGGAAGCATTAGTCTCAAGTTTTCATATCTTGTGGGTGTTGTGTCGCTGTTTAGTTGCTAAGTCATGTACGACTCTTTTACGTCCCCATGGACTGTAGCCTACCAGGCCCCTCTGTCCGTAGGATTTCCCAGGCAAGAATATTGGAATGGATTGCCATTTCCTTCTCCAGGGGATCTTCCTGACGCAGGGATCCAACCTGCCTCTCCTGTATTGGCAGGCGGATTCTTTACCTCTGAGCCACCAGGGAAGCCCAGGTGTTGTGTTACCAGCAATGAATAATGAATCTTGTAAATCACTGTCCAAGTGTGAAGCAACACTGATAGTTAGGGTAGACATTGATGTGTCTGAACTATGTGCCAGCTGGAACAGCCAGCCTCTTAAACTTTCGGAGTGTCTGCTGCCTTCAAGCCCTTTTATATATGCCGTCATGTCATCGTGACATGCAGCCTCTAAGGTGGTCACCGTCATCATCCCAGTCTACGGACAGGGACACAGAAACTCAGAGGGACCCGGGCACTGGCCCTGGGGTCACATGGGGTGTGGCACAGGGGACTTCCCCTGCCTCCGTTCAATTTCTTGGAAAGAGCATGTGTCACCTGGCAGTGTAACACCCAAGCCAGCACCCTGGGGTTTGTGATCACATTCTAGGAAGGCTAGTGGTGGGAAACCCAAACTGCCAGCTCCCGAAAGGGAGGCAGAGAGGGCAAAGGTCAGCAGGGAGCCTGCCTCTGCTGTAAGTGCTAGAGGCCGCATGGGGATCAGCTGTAAGGAAGCAAGGGATGGTAAACATGTGGGTTTTGCTTAGCACGGGGCCTCTTGGCTGGGGCTCTGTGAATAAATTCAGAGGCAGTGTCTGAAGCTCTCGAAATGGTCTGTAAAAAAAGTGTGCATGTGGGTGTACGTGCACTTTTCCAGGAAGCAGGTTCATAACTTTTATTAGAGTCTTAATGATCCATGACCCCAAGTTTTAAAGCCACTTCAGTCAGGCCACCCCAACATAAATATAAAAGGCACAACCCCCTCCTCGGTGGAACACCTCTGGGTACAACGAGAACCTTCCAATCTGTCCTTCAGAACAGCTTAGATTTCATGTGTTTTGCTTTTTTTTTTAACATAGTCTGCTTTTAATTTCACATCTTCATCTTTTTGCTACTGTTATTTATGAGCCAAGGTTAGCAGTTTTTTACAGGGAAAATGTATAATAATTTTATGATCAAAGGATTTCTTTCCACTACCTTTATTATTATTTTTTGCATTTTCTGCAAAAGGTATAATTTCCTCATCAAATTTAGTTTCTTTCGCTGACACGTATTCATGCTTTTTCAAGCAATTGAATGTGCTTCTTTCAGGGAACCAACCCTTGCAAATTATACCTCTTTTAGTTGCCAGACCAGGAAAATAAAAATAACCTATTGAGAGAGTGTTTATGTTCCAAGTAGGTAGTCTTTTAAAAATCATACCCCCGAACCACTCAACAGATTTTGATTCAAAGAGCTCTTTTGTCCCTGGTATGAAAAGTAACATGAATAAATCAGATCCACCCTTCCCTTGTGTGGTGCAGTTAATATCCGGGCACATCACACCTGGTGTCTGACTTCTTGAAAACTGGCTGAAAATCTTGAGCACTGTATAACTCCAGCTTGATGAGCTGTGGTTGTGCGTGTCCTGCAGAGTAGCTTTGGATGTCCCCCGAATAGAAAGGCAGGCAGGGGACAGCGGCATAGCAAGGATGCATTTTCTGCAATGTGAAATCATGGATGGTTGGAAGGATTCATTTAAGCCGGAGATTGGGCTCCATCTGTGGCCACAGGGGAAGCCACGTGCCCTCCCTGGGTGGGCGCCCCACTCTGACCCGTTGAGAAACCAAGGGGCAGAACTGGCGCTGAGCGTGGCCGGGATGGGCCAGCTGGAAGGGCTGGGGCCCGCAGGCTTGCTTGTGTTTTCTCTGAGGACTGGAGGGGAGTGCTGGAGGGGAGGGGAAGACAGGAAGGGAGGACCAGCCTGAGCGGCCTCTTCGTCAGGCAGTGCTTGCCTTCAGAGAGGCCACAGGAAACCGTGGTGCAGGGTTGCCAGAAAAACACGGGATGCCCGTTACATTTGAATTTCAAATGAAGAATAAATCAGTGTTTACTATAAGTATGTCCCATGCATATACATGCCACCCATGTCCTAGATAATTGCATGGAACACACTCGTCCTAAGAAAGTTATTTGTGGTTTATCTGAGGCCGAAATTTAACTCAGTAATTTGAAATTTTATTTGATGAACCTTGGCAACTCCACTCTGGGGCAGAGAAGGCCCCAACAGGCTGTGCTGGTGGGACATTTTTTTTTTGGGGGGGGCAAGAATTTCTTAACATGCCTGTAAAAAATCTAATTAATTATTTTTATTGGAGTATAATTGTTTTTATTTTACAATGTTTATGTTAATTTCTGCTGTACAACATGAATCAGCCATCGAAAGCTTGAAAGTGAAGTCGCTCAGTTGTGTCCGACTCTTTGCAACCCCGTGGACTGTAGCCTACCAGGCCCCTCTGTCCACAAGATTTTCCAGGCAAGAGTGCTGGAGTGGGCTGCCATTTCCTCCTCCAGGGGATCTTCCTAAACCCAAGGATCGAACCCGGGTCTCCTGCGCTGCAGATAGATGCTTTACTGTCTGAGCCACCAGGGAAGACCGTTTCCCCTCCCTCTTGAATCCCCCCCACCCCTCTAGGACATCGTGGAGTCCCGAGCGGAGGCCCCTGTGCCACACAGCAGGCTCCTCCCAGTTGGTCATCTGCCTCACGCAGGCGCAGGGCAGCACTACCGTCCCCGTTTGCCCCACCCTCGCCTCCTGCTCTGTGTCCAAAAGTCTGATGTCTTTTTCAGGCTCCCAGCTTCCAGGATTTCGAGAAGATGGACACCTGCAGTGTCCTTGTTTGTGTCTCACCTCTCTCACACACTATGATTTTGAGATTCTTCCCCGTTGTTGCCTTTTATCAGTAGTTTGTTCTTTTCTTCTTTTTTTAAAAGTAATAATTACTGAGTGCTTTTCTATTGAATGAAAGCACCACAGTTGATCTATTTATTTACTTCTGATGGGCTTTTGGGTTATTTTCAGTGGTCATCTGTTATTTAAAAAGCCGCTATGTGTTTCTATGAGCAAATTTTTTTGTGGACATACGTTTTCATTTCTCTAGGGTGAAACCTTAGGAATTAAATTGCTGGATCTAAAGGTAAGTTTAGCTTCATAAAAGACTGTCAAACAGTTTTCCAAAATGGCGATACAACTGTGTCCTCTTAGCAGCTTCCCTGGTCTGCTCAAGGGGCTTCCCTGCTGGCTGCCAGTGAAGGAGATGCGGGTTCGATCCCTGGGCCAGGAAGATCCCCTGGAGAAGAGAATGGTACCCACTCCAGCATTCTTGCCTGGAGAATTCCAGGGACAGAGGAGCCCAGCAAGCTGCAGTCCATGGGGTCGCAGAGTCACACAGAACTGAGTGACTAACTGTAACTAACTAGTCTGTTGAAGGTGCTAGAACGAGCTGTCACAGGCTGGGTGACTTATACACAACAGAAATTCATTTCCTGCAGTTCTGGAGGCTGGGATGTATGGTAGAAAGTAAAAGGGGACCTTCATTTCCCTCCCACATATTGTCCGGTTTTTTCCAGTGCTGTTTACTGAACAGACTGTCCTTTCCCATGGAATTACTTTGGTGTCTTTGTTGACAATCAATGGAGCCTGCCTCTGTGCCCCTGTTTCTGAGCACATTCTTGTCCTTCGACTGATACATCTGTCTTTACAGCAACACTGAGACAGCCTGGGACCAGGGGCCTGGGCCTTTTGCTGCAGAGCTCGCAGTTGGACAAACGTCTCCTCCTCTGGAGCAACAAAATACAAAGAAACCCTGAGGGAAGAAACTGTGTGCATGCGCAGCTGGGGCCAATTATGGACAAAAAGATACAGAAAGACCAAAAAAACCCAACTGCCCCTTCTGAGGTGTTGGAGCAAAAGCAGGGTCTTGAGCATGGTCCCTGCATACAGCACCCCCAGGGGGGTGGGCAGATTGTGCAAGCTGCCCCTCCCCCCATGCAAGGCACCCAGTCGCCCCTCCCCCTCACCCAGGGAGTGAGCAAAGGAAAGGAAACCATGACTTGTTTTTTGATCCCTTTGCACTGAGTTCTGTTAAAGCCTTGCCTGAATTTTTCATCTGGCCTCTTATCAATTTCTCTTGATTGAAGAGTCCAAGACCATGGGTCAGTAACAACACCGCAGTGTCCCGGTTACTGTAGCTTCATAGGAAATCCCGCCGGAGTCCCTCTCACAGATAACTCCACTTTTCTTGGGGAAACCAGGCTAGGATGACGGGGGAAAACCTGATGAAGCAGCTCCTTACTGGCGTCCGTGTTTACGTCCAGATCTTTCCCTGAATATGTATTTCTGGACTGATACGTAAAAAGCTTTCACTCTGGTAATCTTTAGGAGAGTCACTCCAGGACACCTTCCTGACCCCCGCTCCTCTGTGTGACTATTCTTTTTCTTTTCATATGGTATAAAAGTAAAAGCCATTGAAAGTTCTTAAAAGTAACACTTTGCATTTTTAACCTCTTAACTTCCAATCGTCTTCTTGCTTTTGCTGTGAAAATGGCACCACGACGAGGCAGACAGAGGCTGGTGTTGTATGGCAATTCCAGCCATTGCCAGTCTTTTTTTTTTTTTTTTTTTGCTGCCACAAATCTATGGTGAGTGAAATGGGTGTCATACCCTACCCAATGCACTTCGGCAGTCCTGTCTCTCTTCTAGGTGACTCCCAGTGAGACAGGCTGGGACCTGGGACTTTGCTGCAGAGCTTGCACCTGGACAAACGTCTCCTGGAGCAATAAAATACAAAGAAACTATGAGGGACTAAAAATCACTGTGTGCATGCAGCAGTTGGGGCAAATTAGGGACAACAAGATACATAAAGACCAAAAAATCCCAGCTGCCACTTCAGAAGAGCTAGGAGCAAAAACAGGATGTTGGGAGCAAAAGCAGCATATTGTGCATACCTCGTGCACTCAACACTGCCTAAGGGATGGGCAACCACCCACCCAAGCCACCCCTCCAGCCCGAGCCCTGGACCTGCCTCTTCCTGTTCTTCAGTTGTGTCCGACTCTTTTTGACCCAATGGACTGCAGCATGCCAGGCCTCCCTGTCCATCATCAACTCCCAAAGTTTGCCCAAGTTCATGTCCATTGCATAGGTGATGCCATCCAGTCATCTCATCCTCTGATGCCCTCTTCTCCTTCTGCCCTTAATCTTTCCCAGCATCAGGGACTTTTCCAATGAGTCAGCTGTTTGATTCAGGTGACCAAAGTACTGGAACTTCAGCTTCAGCATCGGTCCTTCCTATGAGTATTCAGGGTCGATTTCCCTTAAGATCGACTGGTTCGATATCTGCTGTCCAAGGGACTCTCAGAAGTCTTCTCCAGCACCACAGTTCGAAGGCATCAATTCTTTATGCTCTGCCTTCTCTACGGTCCAGCTCTCACAACCATGTGTGACCACTGGGAAGACCATAGCCTTGACTATACAGACCTTTGTCGGCAGAGTAATGTCTCTGCTTTTCAACACACTGTCTAGGTTTGTCAGGACCTGCCTCTGCCCTCACCCCATATAAGGAACCGCTCACCTTCTCCCAGGGAGCAAGCTAGGAAACCTGTTACTTATTCTCACTACCTACTGCTGGAGCAGGGTCCCCGGTAATGCCTTGCCTGAACTCCTTGTCTGGACTCAGATCAATTTCTGCTGATGAAGGAGGCTGAGAACCCTGCCCTTGTGCCCTAGCTGGGCTTTTGCCCCCTTGTCCCCTGCTCAGAAATGTGCATCTAAAGGAAAATGTCTGAGTCACCTTAGTTTAGGGAACATCTCTACTTTTCAGTGGGAAGGACTTGTAAACCTTGGTACTTTCTTCCTTTTTCTTTTGGCAGCACTGGGTCTTTGTTGCAGTGCACAGGCTTTCTCTGGCTGGGGTGCACGGGCTCAGTTGCCCTGTGGCATGTGAGATCTTAGTTCCCTGACCAGGGATCAAACCTGTGTTATCTGCATTGGAAGGAGGAGTCTTAACCGCTGGACCCCCAGGGAAGTCCCCAAACCTTGGTGCTGTCTTGCACAGACCGTCTGTGCCCCAGCAGCCAGCGCAGATCCTCTGCTCTATCTTTTGTGCGACTCTGCACCGTGCGGCGACCCAGTGAGGACTTAATGTTTGTGGGGCAGATGCACAAATAAGGACTAGGCTAACCCTGGGTCCCTCTAGGGGGTGAGGGTTTAGGGTCCAGCCAGCTTGTGCTTCTCTTCCCAACTCCACATTCAGTGACAGATGCCTTGTAGGTGCTTGGAATCAGTCACAATGGGAGCATTTACAATGTGGAAATTGGCAAGATCTACAAATTAGGACTTTTTCCCCCAAGGGACAGTTTGCTAAACACTTACCAGCACATCATGGGGACACTATTCATTGGACAGTATCATGGGAACAGTATTCATTGGAAGGACTGATGCTGAAGCTGAAACTCCAATACTTTGGCCACCTGATGAGAAGAACTGACTCATTTGAAAAGACCCTGATGCTGGGAAAGATTGAAGGCGGGAGGAGAAGGGGACGACAGAGGATGAGATGGTTGGATCTCATCCAACCATGAGATGGATGGTCGGTTGGCATCACCGACTCGATGGCCATGAGTCTGAGCAAGCTCCAGGAGTTGATGATGGACGGGGAAGCCTGGTGTGCTGCAGTCCATGGAGTTGCAAAGAGTTGGACACAACTGAGAGACTGAACTGAATCAAACAGGGGACACAACCTTCCTGCTGGTAGGGAGATAGGACAGCCACCGAGTTTTAAGATGTGTCATGTGCGATGAGGAGGACTAAGGATCTCAGCACACTGAGGACAGACATCTCGCTGCTTTGGCCAGATTTCCCGAGTACACTGTGATAATTTGCAGAATCATGCAGTATTATGATGGAATCTGGCCCCAAAACAACCTTAGAGCCAATCCCCGGCGAGGGCTCCTTTGGGGATGACATCTAGTTAGTGAGAGAGACCAGTGCAGGGATGCTCTGGGCCCGTGCATCCTGGTCCGTGTCTGCCTTCCAGCCACTCACTGACTCCAGAAATTGCAAAAGATAAGGATCCCATTTTCAAAATTGCTACACCTACTTATGCAGAGGCACGCTGCCTTAAAAAGCGTTGGAAACATTCCCAACCGGCTGTAGTTCAGTCATTACCCTACAGTGTTTGGACTCTCTTGGGTCTTTCATGCCATCAGAATAAATTGGCAGCAAGAAATTTATAATCCCCTTTACACGTGTTTTGGGTTAGGAAGGAGTGGTGCGGCTTTCGTTCTGGGCAGTGTCGTGGTATTCCAAGAGACGCTGCATTTCAGTTTGAATTAAGTTTACGTATAAGAGGAAAAGTGTATGACGTCTCTTACCCACAGTGTAAACCTTCAAGGAAAGCAGTAGTGATCTAGGACACTGCTCACGTAGGAGAATCCGATGTGGAATTTCTTCCCCTGCGTTCTGAGTGTCTTGTGAAAAACTCAGAGCGTGCCACGCCGCTTAGTATTTTCCACCATAGCTCCTGTTCTCTCTGGGGGTCTTTGAGTTAAGTTATCCATGGAAAACTATTTGTTTAAGACCTACGATACACAAGCCCTCTGCTAAATAGTTTATGAAAATACGGTGTGAAAGAATATGGTTCTTGCCTTCCAGGAGTACAAATCTTTCATGGCAGACTGAGATATAAAGTGATTACTGGATACTGTGACAAACGCTTTCCTGAACCTAAAAGGAGATCAGGGAGTCCTTCTGGACAAGCTGCTATTTGGGGTATAAATCCACGAGTGGGACTCATCCTAGTGGGTAGGAAAAGGAGGTTGCTTCGGGCAGACAGAGGAGAAAGTGCACAGGAGGAGATGTGCTCTTTGGGGTTCAGTGTGGCTCAGTGGTGGGCGCCAAGCGCAGGTTCACTGTGTGCAGTGGAGTGTTGAAACGGAACCGGTTTGTTTCTGTTTCAGCTGTGCTCACTCAGTCGAGTCCAGTTCTTTGCAACTCCATGGACTATACAGCCTGCCAGGCTCCTCTGTCTTTGGAATTCTCCAGGCAAGAAAACTGGAGTGGATTGCCATTTCCTTCTCCACTATTTCAGCTGAGACCCCAAGAAATGGATGCTATGTTCCAAAGAGGAGCTTGAGGCCATGTTCAGATAGTGGTGAAGACAAAACCTGTTTAAACAACAAGGTCCTGCTGTGTATTGAACTATATTCAATATCTTAGGAAAACCTATAACCAATAGTGGAAAAGAATCTGTAAAAGAATATGTCTATATATAAATATATACACACACACACATAACTGCATCACTTTACTGTACATCTGAAACTAACACAACATTGTTAGTCAACTCTACTTCAAATAAAAATTAAAAATAAAAAGAAACCCATTACATGTGATGATAAATAACAGATTTTTAATAAAGGCTCTGTTCTCAAAAAAATAGAATATTAGCATCACTTTCCATTTTTGCAAATCTCTTTAATGCGTTCCTTGAAAAGGCAACTGAATTCTCATATCTACTTATACATTTAATCTTTTGTAATATGTTGTTTTGATTGAAGCATATGTAGAAAAATCTGGCGGCACACAAATGTGTAGCTGGAGGGAAGATTTGATGGATACCTGGAAGAGCCTCAGGGATACCCAGGTGCTTTTGGACCACATTTTGAGAATGACTAATACAGATGTAAGTGCTGAAACACCTTGTTCCCATAAAAAGTAGATGGGATTGGAGAGAATGGTTGTATCAGTAATGCACCTAAAATTTTCTAAGTACTATTTTTAATTTTCTATCAGGAACAACTGAATCAGGGCCTCCTTTAATTGAAAATAAATGATTCGAAATCATACACAAATACAGAAGTGAAAGCTGTTTCATTACCTTTATCTCGTCACACACTCTGAGTGTGCCTGTGAGCTCAGCCGTGTCTGACTCTTTCTGACCCTGTGGACTGTAGCTTGCCAGGCTCCTCTGTCCATGGGATTTTTCTGGCAAGAATACTGGAGTGGGTTGCCATTTCCTCCTCCAGGGCATCTTCCTGATGCGGGGGTTGAACCTGCGTCTCCTGCATTGCAGGCAGATCCTTTATCAAATGTGCTGCTGGAGAAGTCCGCAAATGTTGAGGTTACAGCAAAAGCCAGCTTGGAGGTGAAGAGAAGATTTGGGGAATTGCTAACGTGTTGTGTGTCCAATCTCATCCCCAAGAGGTGATGGCAAATACACAGTGTGGGGGAGGCGAGATGAAGCCCCCCACCCTTCCAAGCAGGTAACTGGCCTACAGTTAATGAAATCACATATTTTGATTACATCGCTACAACGGTCATTGTCATTCCTGATCAGTATGGGCACTCTTATTGGTTGAATTTGATCAGAAGAGTGATGGGATATGACCCAAACTTCATCCCAGGGCACAGAAAGAATCAGCCTGCCAAAGCAATCTGAAGGGACAGTGGAACCCCAAATAAAATTAACAGATTATTATACCCCTGAATTGTGCTTCAGCATAGTGGTTATGGAGCTCCCCAATCTTTTCTGTGTAAAGAATCATAGCTTTATAATGGGCCCAGGATTTGGAGAGGTTCTAAGTATGGCTGCAGACATGGGGAGGCTGCTGTGCTGTTGTATTGGTCATGAGGCCTTGGGTTACACAGAGGCCTGTCTGATGGGGTGGACCCAAGCCTGGAGGCAGGGAGCTGAGTGAGGGGGCCGCCGTAGGAGCACAGGGCTTGTGTCTGAACCTGAGGCTGTAGAGCTGCTGGCAGATTCCAGAGCAATCCGGAGACTAGATCAATGGCAATAGTGGCTGTGCAGACCAAGAAGAGACAACTCTTCCCAGCATTCTGGGTTGACCAGATGGACAGATCAGTCTTATGACTGAGCCAGGGGAACTTAAGAGGAGGAGCAGGTTTTACAGGGAAGATGATTGGTTCGATCCAGGAATTTGAGGTGCATTGAGGAAGGAGTTGATTGGCTGATGCTTTGAAGAGAGATCTGGGCTTGATTTGGAAGAAGGCAGAGGCACAGAGTGTAGGCAATTATCTAAGAAACCTAGAAAGCATGGCAGAAATCTAGAAGACACAATATGGATTTCATTCATTTTTAATTGAAGGCACACAGACATTTTTACAAGGGACCAGAGCCACTGGTTTTCACTCTAAAGAAGATAAATCTGGTCTGCAGATGGCAGCAGGCAATCAGAGCAGAGATGGGAGAGACATGTGACCCCCCAGAAGCCTCACATCTCAGGCAGCTGGTGCTCCGTGTTTTCTACAAGCTCTCAGGATAACGGTCTTGCTTCCCTTGTGTTCTCTGCATCACCCTGCATCCTTCCTATACATCCTTCATTGTTGGAAGCTTAAGTGAGGTTGAGAGGGCTTCTGTTTATAGCAACTGAAAGATGTGAGACACATACCTGGACTTTCAAGGGCTCTGTCACTCAAACACGTTTGGGAATTGGGGCCAAGGGTATCATTCACAGCTCTGAAACACCCCTCCACTGAGAGTCCATAGCACTCACCCCCGTCTTTCGTCACTCTGCCCAAGAATACAATGTTCTTGCTTCCCTCTCCATTCACCCTCTCAAAGTCAGTGCCTCTACTTGGGTATTTCTTTAGCACTTGTGCACATGTCTGTAGGTCCTCAGAACTCTCCATCCATGCTGTATGGATTTATTTGGCTGCTCTGGATCTTAGTTGCAGCTCCTGCAACCCCCCCCCCCCGTCTTCGTTGCAGCCTGTAGAATCTTTCAGTTGCAGCAGGCAGGATTTGTAGCTGTGGCATGTGAACTTCTGGTTGCAGCATGTGGGATCGAGTTCCCTGATCAGGGATCAAACCTGGGCCCTCTGCGTGGGGAGCATGGAGTCTTAGCCATTGGACCATCAGGACAACACCCTCTGTTGTATTTAAAGAGAGAAGAGACAAAGGAATATGTTTTACCCTTCACAGTCATGGAGCCAGGGTGCCACAGGCATATTTTCACCATGATGTTCAAGATATGGAACAAAAGACAGGCCAAATGTTAGGATTCCAGACAGGACTTGGTGTGGGAAACAAGTGGACAGAGTCCATTTGTCTTTTGAATGTAGTTCAAACCAATAAGGCCAGGAAGTTCACCTGTGGCCTGTTGTTCTACTTTCTCTTCCTCCAAAGATGGTCCGTCTAGTCAAGGCTATGGTTTTTCCTGTGGTCATGGATGGATGTGAGAGTTGGACTATGAAGAAGGCTGAGCACCGAAGAATTGATGCTTTTGAACTGTGGTGTTGGAGAAGACTCTTGAGAGTCCCTTGGACTGCAAGGAGATCCAACCAGTCCATTCTGAAGGAGATCAGCCCTGGGATTTCTTTGGAAGGAATGATGCTAAAGCTGAAACTCCAGTACTTTGGCCACCTCATGCGAAGAGATGACTCACTGGAAAAGACTTTGATGCTGGGAGGGATTGGGGGCAGGAGGAGAAGGGGACGACAGAGGATGAGATGGCTGGATGGCATCACGGACTCGATGAACATGAGTCTGAGTGAACTCCGGGAGATGGTATTGGACAGGGAGGCCTGGCGTGCTGCGATTCATGGGGTCGCAGAGTCGGACATGACTGAGCGACTGAACTGAACTGAACTGAAAGATGCTTCTCTCTTCCGTGGTGAGCAGGGAACAGGTGTTGCTCGATGGATGTAGTATCAGCACAGCAACTATTTAACACTCTGCTTTGCATTTTGGTTGTAAAATAGGAAGATTTCATGGTATGTATGTTGGGAACTCTTCTCTCTAGGGAAGTAACATAAAACTTCTGGGAATTTATAGCCGTTATGGGGAGAGTGTGCTGTGTTTTCCAATAAATACTTCTATTTTACTAGAAAGAGAAGTCATGTTTATTTGTGAAATTATTTGCATGATTTAGCTTGTCATGGTTGCAGTTCACATGCCTCAAACACACAGTAGGGTGAGAACTGAAAGGCTGAGTTTCCAGCATGTGGGAAAGGAAGTGAAGCTACAGAGCAGCTGTTCTCTGCGCTGTTTTTGGCTTGACTACCAAGGGGACGATCCAGGATGAGATGGCTGGATGGCATCACGGACTCGGTGGATGTGAGTTTGAGTGAACTCCAGGAGCTGGTGATGGACAGGGAGGCCTGGCGTGCTGCGATTCATGGGGTTGCAAAGAGTCAGACACAACTGAGCGACTGAACTGAACTGAACTGAACCGAGGAGGGAGCCATCTTTCAACCACAAGGGTTTTGCTTCCTTTTGAGATTTACCGCATGTGTAACTGCAGAAAACGCACCGTGGTGCTCCGTCACTTGACTTCCCTTCTCACCTCTCATGGCCCCGCGAGAAACTAGGTAACTGGCCAAGTGTGTGGAATTGTGATATGAAGATGGTTGTAGGTAAAACGGGAATTTGGTAACTGGTGTGCTCGTGAGGGACCCCAGCCTCCTTCAGGGCTCCTTCAGGAAGGAAGTCTTCTTAGGATGGACCCATGGAGTCCTCATGGCTTCCAGGGCCAGTGAAGACTCTGCTTTGTCTCTGCCAGTCTCCCCCTGCACAAGGGCAAGGGTTATTTCATTTGCATTTTTTCACTACAAATTTAAATAAAACGTGTGATCAGTTCTTGATGGTTACAATCAGGAATCAGATTTAAGGCAGTAAAAGTGACCGGTGAGCTTTATGTTATAAAATACAGAGATGGGTGGATGTCATTCACCCTGGAGCAGGTGCTCTGACCACCAGCGTGGTCATCCTCCTGAGACTCTGCAAGGGTGACTCTAGAAAACATATCAAAGTGTAAAGAAAAAGTAAAAACCGCCCAGAGCCTCTAGGTGCAGATAATGACTATTCATAAATATTATCCTTCTTTTTTGTTTTTTTCTTTTTAACTTAGATCATACACTCTAAATGTATAAGCACCGTTACTGATTAGGTTTGAGTTAAGAAATGCTCTGAAAAGAGGCAATTTGTTCTAGGTTTATCTGCAAAAGAATATGTATCCTTGTTCCCAAAGAATAAGCTCTACAATTATATAATAAGAATTTGTTTAGATTTACCCACAATTTATTATTTTTTTTGCTTGTCCTTTCTTCATAAATATCAGATCATTTTTCCCCTGAGATTATTTTATTTCTTCCAGATCTAGAACTTTTAAAGAAGTTCCTTTTTGGAAGTTTTGTTGGTGAAAAATCTCAATTTTTGATAGTACAAAAGAATTTTTGACAGTATATATATCTGTGGTTGATATTTTATTGTCAAATACTTCTTGGGGAATGAATACTTGAATTATTTTTTATTTTTTAAATTAAATAATTTTAATTTTATAGTGCTTTACAATTTTCAAAAGTTTCACACACATGATTTCATATAGTCACATAATAACTCTTTACCCCTCTATTGCCCCTTCCCCTTTTATCTTTCCTCTGGTAACCACTAGCTTGTTATCCATATCTGTGTGTCTGCTTCTTTTTTTGCTCTATTTACTAATTTGTTGTATTTTAAAGATTCCATCTATAAGTGATATCATACAGAATTTGTCTTTCTATGTCAGATTCATTTCACTTATCATAATGCCCTCCAAGTCCATCCATGTTGCTACAAATGGCAAAATTTCATTTATTTTTATGGCTGAGTAGAACCTAAATTTAAAATGAAGTGTATCTCGAGATAATACACTCAAATGTTCTGAAATTGGATTCTGAAATTGGTGATGGATGCACAATTAGAAATACACTAGAAAGCACTTAAACAGATGAAATTTATGGTATGTGGCTACAGAAGCTTTTTATTTTGCTGCTGGGAGCCAGCGTGAGGAGCTCCTCCCGTGGCAAAGGTCATGAGGAAGGAGGCTCGGCATACGCAAAGGCGGGATCGAGCCTCAGGAAACCCCCTGTTCCCGAGCATCTACCCCCAAAACCAGAGTCTGTTTTATGCTCTCACCTACACCTCTGACTTTACGGGGGGCTCTCCCCCATCACCATTTCTCTTGGAGAAGGAGCTAACTTGCAGCTCCAGTTAATAAAAATTCCTGGGCGTGACAAGAGTATTTCAACTTACGAACTCCTCTGAAGGTTCTCTAGCCTGCCTGAGCAGGTTCGTCCAGCCACATGTGATTGTTTACAGCCTCCCAACCATGAGAGGCACGAGATGCTTTAAAACTTTCTAAATACAGACTCTTTTGAGAAGTTAGAAAATTATTAGTATAGTATAGTGGGTTGATTAGGAATCATGTTGGTGAAGGGTTTTCATTTGTTGAGCCAATATTTGCTGCTAAATTTCCATATTCCCTACCCTTATAATGAATATAACTAGCATGTAGGAGAAATAAGTATTAACCTTTAAGATTAATCATGTTAAACCTTAGACTAAGTTAATTCCTTTCTTGATTGTAACCCACTACACCCTCACCCTATAGGAATGCAACTTTATTTGGAGGGTGGCACCTGGTTTAAGAAAAAATCACCCCTGGAAAAAATAAGTTTTCTGGTTGACTGACTGTTATCAGAAAGGGCCAGAAGATGATGTAAAACCCCTAAGCCTTTGTATAATTTTATATGAAGCACCTGATTGTAACAAGGGTCAGGTCTGCTGACCCCGCGTGACTCTGTATTCATCCCTATGTATAACAAAAAGTATAGAAGCAAACCTGAAAATAAAGAAATGGGATCAGTTTCTGGAAAGACTGATTCCCCCGTGTCCTTCTTTCCCCTTCTGGCTGAATTCCCATCTGGTATGTCGATACTCACCAAGCCTGCTAAGTCTGCCTGGGCTTCTAAGATCAGACCAGGGAGGCCTCAGTGCCTCCTCTCCTTCGGGAGAACGGAAAGACGCCTGTGGCCTACATAGGTGGTGATTGGTATTCCACGTAAACCAAGTTATTCGGCCTCTTTTTCTCCACTAACTTTCCTACTACACTATCCGTTTCTAATCTCTCTATATATCTGTAATTAAATAAGTTTTTTCCTAGGACGCCTACTCCGTCTCCCCTTCGAATTACCCTGGATCCACCAGGGCTGGACCCCGGCATTTTGCGCTCATTCTTTTTTAAAAACTTATTTTCTTTTAATTGGAAGATAATTGCTTTACAATACTGTGATGGCTTTTGCCATACATCAACATGAAGAGGCTACAGGTATACATGCATCCCCTCAGTCTTGAACCCCCACCCCCCACCCCCCACTATCTCTCTGGGTTGTTCGAGAGCACTGGTTTGCACTCATTCTTAATAGATAATTATCCTGAACTGATAATTCTAGATCAAGAGTTCTAGATTGAACATGTTAAAGATGTTATCCCACTGACTTCCAACTTTCATTACCATAGCTGGACAAGTCAGATTTCAGTCTAATTGCCATTCTTTTGGATACTGTCTTTTTTCTGGGGTTACTTTTAAGATCTTCTTTTTCATGTTTAGTACTCCTAAAATTTTAAATAATATATCTGGGTGTTGAGCTCTTTGCATGCATTCTGCTTGAGAACTATCATGTTTCCTGAACCTACGAATCAGTGTCTCTCATCAATTCTGGAAAATGAGGAGCCATCTTTCCTGATTCCTGTGTCATCCTCCTTCTCTAACGTCTCTCCTCCCGGAATTTCTATCAGGCATCTTACACATTCCTGTTGGTCCTTCCGATCTTTTCATTTCTCATTCCCATTTCCAGGTCTCCCTTTTCTTACATTCCTATTTTTTAATCAGTTAATTTATTTTAATTGGAGGATAATTACTTTACAGTATTGTGATGGTTTTTGTCATACATCAGCATGAATCTGCCATAGGTGCCTACGTGTTCCCCCATCCTGAGCAACCTAGATATGTCCATTGGAAGATGAATGGATAGGGAAGCTGTGGTACATATACCCAATGGAATATTACTCAGCTAGAAAAAAGAATACATTTGAGTCAGTTCTAATGAGGTGGATGAAACTGGAGCCTGTTATACAGAGTGAAGTAAATCAGAAAGAGAAACACCAGTTCTGCATATTCACGGACATATATGGAATTTAGAAAGATGGTGATGCTGATCCTAGATGCAAGGAAGCAAAAGGGCTACATTCCTATTATCTTGTTTCTCCCCAACAAGTCCACTACCTTGTCAGCAGGTTTGGATTTGCTGTTTGTTGTCTATGCTCAGGCAGCCTTCCTCATGCCTTGTCTGCTCACATATTCGGTGATTTCACTTCTAAGTTTATTTGTGAGCTTATTATCAGTGGTCTTTGTCTCAGGGAACTCTCTGAGGGCTGGGTTGACAGCACCTCTTCCAGAGATATTTGTATTCACTTCTGTCTGGCTCTTGCAAGAAGGTCTACTTCAAACTAACTTTTATGGTTCAAACTAACTTCTGGACCACAAAAGTGAAACAAAATCAGCCCCAAAACTCACATAAGTCTGGCCTGTTATTATGAAGTCTGGGGAGTATTTTTTCTCCCTGTAAGCAGGATCAAAGAATCGATGCTGTCAAACTGTGGTGCTGGAGAAAACTCTTGAGGGTACTTTGGACTACAAGGAGATCAAACCAGTCCATCCTAAAGGAAACCAACCCTGAATATGCATTGAAAGTAATGATACTGAAGATGAAGCTACAATACTTTGGCCACCTGATGTGAAGAGCCAACTCATTAGAAAAGACCCTGATGCTGGGAAAGATTAAGGGCAGGAGGAGAAGGGAACAGCAGAGGATGAGATGGTTGGATGGCATCATCAACTCAATGGACGTTAGTTTGAGCAAGCTCTGGGAGATAGGGGAGGATGAAGGTGCCTGGCATGCTGCAGTCCATGGGTCGCAAAGAGCCAGACACGACTGAGCCACTGAACAACAACAAGCAGGACCAAGACCAAGAGAGGAAGATTCCTCATCATCTCCCTAGTTAACCTCCTCTCGGAGGGTATGGTACTGTGTGTGGAGGTCCCTGACCTGACCCTTCTCTGTCTCCTGCCCCATGTTTCTTGAGCAAACCAACCCAGCAAGAGGAAGCAGAGAGGACACTGTAAACCTCTGGCTAGGAGCCTTGTTCTGCTTGGGAATGGAGTGCCATGTGACACAGGCAGAGAGGCTGGAGAGCATCGTCTGGGGAGACTTGCAGATGTTGGCTTTTTTCTGCCGTTAACAGCCAATAAAAATTCACATCAGCACAGTTCAGCATTTATTTAATTTTGGCTTATATTTACTAGATGAGTTTCTTGCCAGCTAGCTCATTTAAAAAACGTATCTAAAGAGGCGGCATTACCACTTTGGAATATACTGCCTAAAGGCAGACAGCAAGGGCATGCATATGCTAGCCTTAAAACTCTTAACTTGAGCAGCTTTTGGTTACCAATTAGAGTTATTTAATAGAAAACCTTAATTTTCTTTGTTCAACCTTGGAAGGAAATGTGAAACAGCTTTAACGAGTTACTACGAACCCTCGGCAATCTTCACAAACTCTGTTGATCTGAAATGAGATAAACTCTCCTCTTTTGCAATAAAATTGAACTGAGATGCTTTTGAGAGGTTGATGTGTTTCTGTCTGTCTGTCCATCTGGGGGAGGCTTGTCTGAGCTCATGACTTCCATGGAGAACCCTCCCCTCTGTTCTAGCACTGCCAGCTCCAGGCTCCATCCTCACTCCTGACCCAACCCTTCAGGCCTGAAGGGCTGCAGAAAGGAGGTGCTTCCACCTCTGTGGCCCCAACACGCTTCACAATCTCTGGGTCTGTCTGTGAACTGCCCATCATCCTTTATGGGTCCCTGTTCAGTCACCCTTCTTGGGGTGCCATCTGACCTTGCTCCTGCCTGAAAGGTGACTCTGGGTACCCCATGTTCCTCTTCAATGGACAGAAGGCTTCCACCTTGGGGTCCCCACACACAGCATGCTGGAGGGCCCATTCCTCCCAAGGGCTCTTCTCCATGAGGTATCTTTACCAACGGTTGGGTCTGGATACCACGGGAAGCAAGCTGCCAGTAGGTTTCCAAGTGACTCGGTTTTTAACTAAACCATGACAGAGCGAAGATGCTCATCCAGGCAACATCCTCCTTCCTTGGCTGTAGATCTGATTGTGAGAACATGGCCACAGCTGGTGCCAGAGACTGGAGCAGAGCCCCCATCCCACGCTACCCCTGTGTGCCCGCAGAGCTGTGACAGGTCCACAGGTTTGGGCTGTGTGCCTGGTACGTCCCCAGGGAGTGTGTTTTGAAGGTGGACATTATGTCTGTTTGTTGTCATTGTTCATTCACCAAGTTGTATCTGACTCTGCAACCCCATGGATGGCGGCATGCCAGGATTCCCTGTCCCTCACCATCTCCCAAAGTTTGCCCAAGTTCATGCTCATTGAATCAGTGATGCCATTCAACCATCCCATCCTCTCTCGCCCCCAATCCCCCTTTGGATGGCAAGGAGATCAAACCAGTGCATCTTAAGGGAAATCAACCCTGAATATTCTTTAGAAGGACTGATGCTGAAGCTCTGATACTTTGGCCACCTGATGGGAAGAGCCAGCTCACTGGAAAAGGCCTGATGCTGGGAAAGTCTGAAGGCAGGAGGAGAAGGGGGCGACAGAGGATGTCTTGTGCTTAGTAGAAGCCAATGGTCTGGGGAGCCATGAGTCATTTCACTTATTTCCAGAGGGCTGATGGGTGAGTAGTGTTGGCAAATCACCACTTTCTCTACTGTGACTGAGGACGTTTCCACGGGACTCTCGTCCCTGACATAACCTTTGTGATGTGACTGCTGACGAGGACATCTGACCAGACAGGGTGCTGCCTGCTGGGGACACTCACTGACCTTTGACAAGTGCAACCTGAGAGTGGATAATTGCGGACTTCGGCTCAGCATTGTGGATTCTCGTTTTGTACCCTGTTCTTTCCCATGCCCGTGGTCGCCAGAGGGCCTGACTTTCTGCAGGCAGGCTGTGCAGTGTGGGAGTTGCAGGGGAAAAGTCAGTTACATCCTTTCTGGTGTCTGTGACTGGGATAGAATGGGCTGGAATGCCTGAACAGGAGCACTGCTTTGCCAGACGAGGCCCAGCGGGGGATGTCGGGGGTGGGTGGGTGCCCTGGGGCCCTCTTGTCTACCAGGCCAGTGAGCTGACCCGTCTAGTCAGGTTAGAGATAAGCTCTCAGTTTCCAGAGGTGCAGATGCAACTGGTGAGTCAACATTCTTCATGTCAACGAGCAGTAAATCCGTGCTGATGGATGGCATTACCTTTCGAGGAATCCAGCCTGGGGGACTGCTTTGCTTTGTTTCAGGCCAGAGTCTCATGCAAAGGGTGACAAAAGCCCTAGGCCAGCTCCAGGCGAGGCGGGATCTCTGGGAGCAAATGACTCAGCCTCCCTAACCCAGGCCGGAGACGACTGGATAGCTGGGCAAGATTTGGGGCACAAAGCACGGCACCTCCCTGAGCCTCAGTCTCCCCATCTGCAAGATGGGTGTATTGATGCTTTCTGAAGGGCTGTTACCTGGGTTCAGAGATAAATGCAAAGCCTCTGATAAAGAGTCGAGGCTCAGTAAGGATCTACTTACTCTTGTCATCGTACTTTTGCTGTGAAAACAAAGCCATTCCTTGCGTCAGCCCTGAGTCCCCTGCTCCTGGCATCTCATTGCCAAGTCTTTCCCTTGTACGTTGTTCTGGAGGCAGAGTCTTCTTCCCCATGGGTGTCCTCTCCTTGGTCTTCCTGGCCCCTCAGCACTGCAAATGCACCTGCCCTTGGCACTCTCTTCCACAGGGTGCTGCCTGCCTCTGCATCTCACGTCCCACCTGAGGGCTGGTCTCGGAGGGGCCTGGCTGGCAGGACAAGCAGCTGCCTCACTGGCACCCGCTTCTATGCCATCTTCGGAACATCCTGGCTCCTTGCCCAGACCCCCTCAGGAGGCTGACCTCTCACGCACCAGAGCCCCTGCCCCTCCCCCGGCCAGGGAGCCTCACCATGACTTTGAGCTGAAGGTGGCTGCTCGCAGGAGCAGTGGTGGGCCTGCAGGAGTGAAAGTGTGCTCCAGCCTGCCTACGGGGAGCTCAGAGAGTTTTTCCCTGTGGACTCTGTGTCCCCAGCCCGGGGGTAGGTTGTCTACGCTGACACAAGGAGGTTGAGCTGTCAGCTCCCTCCCTAAGTCAGGCTGCCACCGCTATTCACTCACTAACTGACCCCAAAGTCAACACAGGTTGTGTGGGAACGGTCCACTCGTTCCCCGCCCTCACCACCTAATCCACAGAAGGATGGCTTCTGAAAGGCAAGATGGAATATTTCCAAACAACAAAATGTGTTAGACGCTGTTTGATATAGAGGACCTCTCCTTTAAGTGTCAGCCAGCACAGGTTTATATTTTAGCCCAGACCTCCAAGCCCTCCACCGACTTGGACACCTGAGCCCCTGGGTCTCTGGTTCCTGCAGCTTGGACCTGGAGGAAGCTGGGCCCCACCCCCTTGGAGCCCACTGGGGCATGGGGGAGACCATGGCCGTGGCTCAGAGGCCCAGCTTCTGGTCTGGCCGCTGGTCCCACCCATCCTGCCGTGGGACTCAGGTACCCCTGTCTGGACTCTGTGTGTATGCTAAGTCACTCAGTCGCGTCCAACTCTCTGTGACCCCAAGGACTGTAGCCTGCCAGGCTCCGCTGCCCGTGGGATTCTCTAGACGAGAATCCTGGAGTGGTTTCCATTTCCTTCTCCACTTTGGACTCTAGCCTTGCTCCATATCATCAAGTTCTTTTCCTTTTCTCCCTTTTTAGTAACTGAGACATGGTCTCTGTCTCCTGTGGAAACTTCAGCAGAGTTTCTGATCCAGCACCTTCATTCAGAGTTTTTACCTTTTTGTGGGGGAGACAAGATTTCTCAAAGCAAAGTGGGGACGATCTTTTTGAAAAATTCCTATTTATTTATTGATCATGCTGGATCTTCGTTGCTGCTCGCAGACTTTCTCTAGTTGAGGACAGCAGGGCCTGCTTTCCAGTTGCTGGGCACGGACTTCTCATTGCTGGGGCTTCTCTTGTTGCAGAGCACAGAGAAGGGTATTTGGTAGTTGTGGGTCTCAGGCTTAGCTGCCCTGCAGCATATGGGATCTTCCTGGAGCAGGGATTGAATTTGCAGGCAGGCGGAGTCTTAACCTCTGGACCACTGGAGAAGCCCAGGGATGATCTTTGAAGATGTAAATGTGCTTTGTGAACCCCTGGATGAGATGTGAAGCAGAAGAGACCTCCCTGGTAGGGGACTCTGACTGAGGACGTGTGTCCTGATGGGCATGTCTCAGGGCAGCGGGAGGGGACAAAGTTTGGGGAGAGAGGAAGGACTCTTTCCACCTGGCTGTCATCCATCTACAGTTTATTTCACTCATTTCTATTTTACATGGTGAAGAACTGAGAAAATTAGCGAAATCAGAACTAAAGGAACATACCAAGATGGGCGCCACCATCCAAACAAAGCGCCCTATAGAGTTTTGGTGTATTTCCTTCCAGTCTTTTCCTCCATGGTTCCATCCTTTGGATAGTACTGATCGCCCTGGGCTTTGGTGACCCCAAAACATTTTTTCCTCTGGGGGTAAGGATTCTTATTTGGAAAAAATGTAAATATCTGCTATTGTCAAAAAATTAGAAAATATAAGCTGATTGTGATGACACCATGAGGTGTGTTTGTCTGCTAAGATCTGGGTGTGGGGACTGGTAGGGGTGGGGTAACAGTCTGCACAGCCAAGGGACCCCTCTCAACACCCACCCCCAGCCAGAAGCAGAGGGACCACAGCGATGTCCATAGGACTTCATGCTGGCCACTTGCACAGGCTCCTCCCCTCCCAGGCCCCCAGGGAGGCTCATGGTATCACATTTTTTGGGACGTTTGTAGAAGGAACACATTTTACTGACAGTAGGTAATACACGTCCCTTCCCATTCTGATTTCAAGTCCCCCTTGTCCCTTTTCCTGTGCCTGGTGGTCTGGAGCGGCCCAGGAGTGTTTAGTCATAATTCTGAGCTCTTTTTCTGAAAGGGGCAACAGAAATGCATCAGTTCCAGGCCCTGCAACATTGGGTCCACCGTCGTGCAGAAGGGGTAAGGGCTTCCCCACTGTCTCGGAGTAAAGACTCTGTCTGCCAATGCAGGAGACGTGGGGTCAGCCCCTGGATTGGGAAGATCCCCTGGAGAAGGAAATGGTAACTCACTCCAGTATTCTTGCCTGGACAGTCCCATGGACAGAGGAGACTGGTGGGCTACAGTCCACAGAGTTGCCTGATGTTGGTGGATCTGGAGGCACCCGAGGTGAGGGTGAGAGGGCAGGGGGAACTCTCTTCCTATTTGCTGTGGACCCTGTGGGTGCGTCCATTAGGTCAGCCTCCTGGTGGAGAACAGGTGGGGAGGGTGATGTGAGGATCCCATCACAGAGGGATGGATCTTGGCTCCACTGAGGACTGAGGGAAAGATCTTGGCACTGAGTACATCCCACCACCAAGGCAGCCGCTGGTGACATTGTGTCACATGTATGCTTCAGTTCAGTTCAGTTCAGTTGCTCAGTCGTGTCCGACTCTTTGCGACCCCATGAATCGCAGCATACCAGGCCTCCCTGTCCATCACCAAATCCCAGAGTTCACTCAGACTCACGTCCATCAAGTCAGTGATGCCATCCAGCCATCTCATCCTCTGTCGTCCCCTTCTCCTCCTGCCTTCAATCCCTCACAGCATCAGAGTCTTTCCCAATGAGTCAACTCTTCGCATGAGGTGGCCAAAGTACTGGAGCTTCAGCTTTAGCATCATTACTTCCAAAGAAATCCCAGGGCTGATCTCCTTTAGGATGGACTGGTTGGATCTCCTTGCAGTCCAAGGGACTCTCAAGAGTCTTTTCCAGCACCACAGTTCAAAAGCATGCATGCTTACCGTCCTTTAAAGAGAATTCTGCCTGAGGCCAGAAAGACCAAGACGCAGAGAAGCCAATGAGGAAGAACCAGAACAGTGAGAAAACAGATTACTGAGGGGCTCAGTCAAGGAGAAGCTGGAAAATGACCTGGCTGCTTGGAACAGAACCCCCAGTTCTATAAAGTAAGGAACAGATAGAGACGCACCTGCTTCAAATCTGAGGTGGAAAGGAAACCCCTCAGCCCTGGACGTGTTTGGGAGAATACGTGAAACACAGCTGCTCAGAGGCCTGCAGAACCGGCTCTGTAGGTGGGAGATGGAAGCCCTCCCCCACCGCACCCCCGCCCCAGGCTTGTGTTCAGATGTTGGGCTTGTGGAGAGGAACAGTTTGGTTTGTGGGCATCTGATATGGTAAAACAAGAAGGAAGTGTCTCAGAAAAAAATACAGACTTCAGAAGAAGAAAGTGTTTTCTTTGGTGATATTTTAATTATTTCATCTCAACTTGTTTCAGCCATTTTGGGAAAATTGTCCAGCACTGTTGTTCTGTGGTGTGGGGTTTTGTTTAGGAAATGCTTTTGCATCTCATCTCTGTATCATAGCTAGATAGGATCCAGGTCAGAAACTCACAAAAGGCTCTTGTAGTGGGGTGATGGCAGGACACAGTGCCCTGAGGAGCAATGCTCAGTCATGGCTGAGAGTCAGCGGTGGTTTGAATTTTGGCCGGACTTAACCTCAGGGCTTCCCTGGTGGCTCAGCGGTGAAGAATTCGCCTGCCAATGCAGGAGACATCGGTTCAAACCCTGGGTTGGGAAGATCCCTGGAGAAAGAAATGGCAATCCACTCCAATATTCTTGACTGGGAAACCTGATGGATAGAGGAGCCTGGAGGGCTCATGCATCAGTTCAGTTCAGTCGCTCAGTCGTGTCCGACTCTTTGTGACCCCAGGAATCGCAGCACATCAGGCCTCCCTGTCCATCATCAACTCCCGGATTTCACTCAGATTCATGTCCATCGAGTCAGTGATGCCATCCAGCCATCTCATCCTCTGTCATCCCCTTCTCTTCCTGCCCCCAATCCCTCCCAGCATCAGAGTCTTTTCCAATGAGTCAACCCTTTGCATGAGGTGGTCAAAGTACTGGAGCTTCAGCTTTAGCATCAGTCCTTCCAATGAACACCCAGGGCTGATCTCCTTTAGAATGGACTGGTTGGATCTCCTTGCAGACCAAGGGACTCTCAAGAGTCTTCTCCAACACCACAGTTAAAAAGCATCAATTCTTCAGCGCTCAGCCTTCTTCACAGTCCAACTCTCACATCCATACATATCCACTGGAAAAACTATAGCCTTGACTAAACAGACCTTTGTTGGCAAAGTAATGTCTGCTTTTCAATATGCTATCGAGGTTGGTCATAACTTTTCTTCCAAGGAGTAAGCGTCTTTTAATTTCATGGCTGCAATCACCATCTGCACTGATTTTGCAGCCCCCCAAAATAAAGTCTGACACTGTTTCCACTGTTTCCCCATCTATTTGCCATGAAGTGATGGAACCGGATGCCGTGATCTTTGTTTTCTGAATGTTGAGCTTTAAGCCAAGTTTTTCACTCTCCTCTTGCACTTTCATCAAGAGGCTTTTCAGTTCCTCTTCACTTTCTGCCATAAGGGTGGCGTCATCTGCATATCTGAGGTTATTGATATTTCTCCCGACAATCTTGATTCCAGCTTGTGCTTCTTCCAGCCCAGCGTTTCTCATGATGTACTCTGCATAGAAGTTAAATAAGCAGAGTGACAATATACAGCCTTGACGTACTCCTTTTCCTATTTGGAACCAGTCTGTTGTGCCATGTCCAGTTCTAACTGTTGCTTCCTGACCTGCATACAGATTTCTCAAGAGGCAGGTCAGGTGCTCTGGTATTTCAATGTCTTTCAGAATTTTCTGCAGTTTATTGTGATCCACACAGTCAAAGGGTTTGGTATAGTCAATAAAGCAGAAACATATGTTTTTCTGGAGCTCTCTTGCTTTTTCCATGATCCAGCGGATGTTGGCAATTTGATCTCTGGTTCCTCTGCCTTTTCTAAAACCAGCTTGAACATCTGGAAGTTCACGGTTCACATCTTGCTGAAGCCTGGCTTGGAGAATTTTGAGCATTACTTTACTAGCGTGTGAGATGAATGCAATTCTGTGGTAGTTTGAGCATTCTTTGGCATTGCCTTTCTTTGGGATTGGAATGAAAGCTGACCTTTTCCAGTCCTGTGGCCACTGCAAAAATGCATAACCTATATTTAACCACAAGGAAACATCAGACAAACCCAAATGGAAGAGCAGTCTACAGTATGACTGTCTTGTTATTTTCAAACCTGTCCACATCATGGAACTCAAGGAAAGACTGAGAAACTGCTGGATGGACAAGGAAAGAGATACAATGACCAGGGCAAGCCACGATTCAGAGGCTCCTTTTTCTATACAAGATACTGCTGGGATAAATGGCAAAACTTGAATGGGCTCTGGAGACTTGGCGGCATGAACGATTTGATGTTAATTTTCTGGATTTGGTGGCTGCTTTGGGATAAAAGAAGGAGAATATCTTTATTTGTGACAAAAGCGCATTAGGTAATTAAGGGGCTGATAGAACATCATGTCAGCAACTCAGTCTCAGATCATTCAGGAAAAGAAGAGTCTTTGTTCTCTACTTATAATTTTCCTGTAAGTTTGTAATTATTTAAAAATAAAAAGGAAAGAGGAAGGAGGGAAAGAAAGAAGAAACAAAGGAAGGAAGGATGGAATCTCATTCTAATTTTGCCTCATGTGGTGTTTTAAGCTTTTTAGAGGTATTTTCAAACTACATGGAAACGAACATATATATAACATATATAACAGGTATAAAATTTGGATTCTTAAAACCCATAGCAGCTGGAATAATTTTATTAGATATACTCAGATATTTCTTCTTTGATTGTCTTCAGGTTTAGATAGTTTTTAAGCTGAAGTTGCTTTTAGACTTTGAAGCTAAGATCTTTATATTGAAGTTTGTGGAATGTTAAATCACAATACTTCTGAATGTTGCCAAAGTTTCAGAAGAATGAGACTTAGTCTGACCTGATGTGCTTGGTATCTCATTAGGCTCTCCATGCTTTGATGCGCTTTCCTGGCAAAAGTCTCCTGGGCTCACTCAGAGATCAGAAAACATTCTATTCTGTGTCAAACTTGACAGTGAAGTAAAAGTAGAGGAAGC
Source organism: Capra hircus (assembly GCF_001704415.2). Lineage (NCBI taxonomy): Eukaryota > Metazoa > Chordata > Mammalia > Artiodactyla > Bovidae > Capra > Capra hircus. Next base: position 4,739,233 of record NC_030810.1, on the reverse strand, counting down.
CGTGCTTCACTCAGAATTTTCTATTCAAGTTTTCTTTTCTTTCTTTTCTTAAAATTTAAAAGCTAAGAATGAAAAATTTCAAATATGGAGAACAGCAAGTAATATAACGTATTCCCATGAACCCACCAGTAAGATTTAACAGATGAGAGTATTTTGCCTAAAGAAATAAAAACATTACAGAGACAGTGTGCCTACTCCCGTTCCTCACTCCATTGTATTTCTCTTTCTCTGCTGATGAAACCTTCGTCCTCAGGTTGCTGTATAGTCATTCTTCCATCTGTGTAGGCTCTTTGTATAGTTCCACAAACAATATATACTTTTCTTTAAGTGCTTTACATTCTTATATAAGTAATATCCCTTTGAATGTATTTTATATATATATGTATATATATATATATATATATATATGATTCTGATGCTGGAAAAGATTGAAGGCAAAAGGAGAAAGGGGCAGGAGAAGATGAGATGGTTAGACAGCATCACTGACTCAATGGACATGAATTTGAGCAAACTCTGGGAGATAGTGGATGACAGGGAAGCCTGGCGGGCTGTAGCAAAGAGCTGGACATGACTTAGCAACTGAACAACAACAACAAATATGTACAGTCTTCAACTTTTTAGAATCAGTAAAATTTAATGAAAATCTCAGGGCTTCTCTGGTGGCTCAGCTGGTAAGGTATCTGCCTACAATGTGGGAGACCTGGGTTCTATCCCTAGGTTAAGAAGATCCCCTGGAGGAGGGCATGGCAACCCACTCCAATATTCCGGAGTTTTAAGCCAGACTTGCAAAAACCACACCAGATTGATCATGTATGTTTATATTAAGCCATAAAATCACAAAATATAAGTTCTCCAACATTCTTTCAAGTTAGTTTTAAATATTTTTAGGTCTTTTCAATTACCATTAAAATATGAAAATCAACCTGTTAATTCTTCCAAAGAATATTCTGTGGTTTTGATTAGGACTACATTGAGTTTACACATAAATTTAGGAAGAATTAATGTATTAACATGTATTGAGTCTCCCAATCCATGAACACGTGTTACGTCCTCATTCATTTTTGAGGAGAGCATAGCAACCCACTGCAGTATTCTTGGCTGGAGAATTCCATGGACAGAGGAGCCTGGCGGACTCCATTCCCTTTGGTTTCATTTAATTTCTCTCATGGCTGTTTAGTTCTTGAATTTATTTTGTAGATTCATCAGGAGTTTTTCTATGTATATAATCACGTCAACTGCCAATAAAAGAAGTTTCACATGTGTTTTCCAATGGCAGCCCACTCCGGTACTCTTGCTTGGAAAATCCTGTGGAAGCAGAAGCCTGGTAGGCTACAGTCCATGGGGTCGCAAATAGTGAGACATGACTGAGCAACTTCACTTTCACTTTCTTTCCAATCCATTGCCTTTATTTCTTTTTTTCCTTATTGAGACTAGCTCAGAAACCAGTACAATGTTGAAAGGAGATGGTAAAAGTGGGTATCTTTGCTTGTTTTTAATTTTAGATGCCATTAAGGTATTCAATTTTTCAGAGTTAAGTATGACGTTAACTAAGTATTCATACATGCCCTATATCAAGTGTATACATTGGTTATATCAAACTAAGAAATTAAATCAAATCAAGATCATTTCACTTCCAGATTGCTGAAAGTTGGTTGATTTCGAAGGTTTTCAAATGCTTTTTTATTAATTTAGTGAATTCTATTAATTTTGAAATGTTTAACTGGCCTTGTATTTCAAGAATAAACCCCACTTAGTCATGATATATTATACTGTTATATTTGATTTGCTTTTTAAAGGATTTTTATGTTCATGAGGGATATAGGTCTGCAAGATCCTTTTTGGCTGATGTCTGGTTATTTCTAGTTTGAGTTCTTATAAATAGTCCTGTTATAAACATTCTGGCTTTTTTTTTTGCTGCAGTATAACACCTTTAAGGTGTGTGTATATGTTGCAATGGAACTTCTGGGTCACAGGGTATACGTATGTTTAATTTTAGCAAATCCTGCCAAAGCGGTTGTGATATTTTGCACCTCCACCATCCGGGTAGAGTGTGTCACTGGACATGTGTGCTGTGAGCTACTTGCTGCTAGTCTGCAAAGGGTTAGGTCCAGAAATCAAGAGTGAGCATTTAGAAACTTCTAGAAATGTGCCACAGCTATGGCATACGGATCCACAGTCGGCAGCCTTGTGTGACAGTGCACACCAACACTTCAGATGGCACACCTGCCTGAGGGGCCCAGGCAGGGGCTTCTGTCCTGGTGCTTCTCAGTGGACCACGTTTTGGTCTTCAACGCACTGGAGCCTGCAAAGGATGCTGGTCTTTCACCGCACAGAGTTTGAGAAGCAGGGGTGTAGGAGAATTCCGGTGGTTCCAGAGCCTTTGGTAACTTTCAGTCATCTCATTTGATTCTTTCTGATGGGGTCCAGTTGTCTGGCCCCGTTATTTTAGTTTGTATTTTCCCGATGACTAAGGAAGCTGTACACTTTCCGTTAAGTGTTTAGGTCATCTGGAGATCCCTCTGTGTGAAGCATCCACCTGCTCACACTTTTTTCCCACTTGCAAGGTTGATATTTTTTCAACTGAAGTATTGTTCTCATTCAGTCGCTCAGTCATGTCCGACTCTTTGCGATCCTGTGGACTGCAGCACACCAGGCTTCCCTGTCCTTCACCATCTCCCGCAGCTTGCTCAGATCATGTTGATCGATTTGGTGAAGCCATCCAACCATCTCATCCTCTGTCACCCTCTTCTCATGCTGCCTTCAATCCTTCCCAGCATCAGGGTCTTTTCTAATGATTCGGCTCTTTGCATCAGGTGGCCCAAGTATTGGAGCTTCAGTTTCAGCATCAGTCCTTCTAATGAATATTCAGGATTAACCTCCTTTACATGCGAAGAGTTGACTCATTAGAAAAGACTCTGATGCTGGGAGGGATTGGGGGAAGGAGGAGAAGGGGACAACCCAGGATGAGATGGCTGGATGGCATCATGGACTCGATGGACGTGAGTCTGAATGAACTCCGGGAGATCTCGGTGATGGACAGGGAGGCCTGGCGTGCTGCGATTCATGGGGTCACAAAGAGTCGGACACGACTGAGCGACTGAACTGAACTGAACTGAACTTCCTTTAGGGTTGACTGGTTTGGTCTGCTTGCAGTCCAAGGGACTCTCAAGAGTCTTGAGAATTGAAATATACTTGATTTCTAATATCATGTTTGTATAAGGAGAAGGCAATGGCACCCCACTCCAGTACTCTTGCCTGGAAAATCACATGGATGGCGGAGCCTGGTGGACTGCAAATCCATGGGGTCGCACAGAGTCAGACACGACTGAGCAACTTCACTTTCACTTTAAGGTATACAGTACAGCAATTTACACACACACACACATATTCTTTTTCAGATTCTTCTCCCTTATAGGTCATTACAAAATATTGAATATGGTTCCCTGTGCTATACAGTGGTCTTTGTGGGTTATCTATCTCATATATAGTAATGTTCATATGCTAATCTCAAGCTCCTGATTCAGTGTTAATGTTTCAGGTTTCCCCAAAACCCTTAACCTGGACTCTTTCCTAAACCCCACCTCCCACTTCTACGAGGGAGAAGATGAGAAAAATAGGAGGAGAGCAAAACCCTAATTTCAAAGTGAGATTTGTCTGAGTTTATTCAGGTCATATTTATGAGCACTCACCACAAGCCAAGCATTGAGTGTGCCCACAAGAACACAGCACTGAAACAAAACAGGCACATTCTTGCTCTTGCAGGAATTTACACTCTAGCGGGTAGAAGACAAACACGAAATGATGACTTTGGATGGTGAGTAAGTGTTAACGAAGAAAACAGAATAATAAAGAGAGTAACTGGGATGGGGGGATTCTCTGGCTAGAGTGGAGAATGTGTTTCTAAAGCAATTGTATTTAAGCCTGGAACAGGATAATGAGAAGAAGGCAGCCATATAACAATTACTGGAAATAGCATTTCAAGAAGAGAAAACATCAGGGGCAAAGGTCCTGAGGTGGAAACAAGCTGGTCCAGGTCTTGATTACAGACTTTTTTCCTATGTGGGTCAAATCTGATAAATTATATGCCCCACAGGCCAAGTGCAGTGGACGCTGGTGGTGTTGGCCCCAGGTCCCTCTGACCCCTTTCTAGTTCTGTGTACCCCTCTGGAACCCTTAATGTGGGTTTACTGCCCAGGCTTGAGACTGGGCGAATCTATGAGAGGCTGACGTCGATTTCCTAGAGCAGCTGTGCCCACACAGGTTGAGAAGGGGAAGTATCTGTGGTTATATTCCCTGACCCAGCACGCATCAGTCCAGATCCACTGGTTGAAGGATACAGGACAGGAAAACTAGCTTCCTTGCTGGGGTTTGGCACAAATTAGGGTGCAATTTAGACTTCAGAGAGACATCAGGGATCAGGCTACAGTTGAGACTTAGTCAGAAATGGTATCTCTGGTTATCTTTCCCCCTGCACTCACCAGCCTCTTCTGGGAGCAGTTCCTTAATACATCAGAGCCCCCTGAATTCTCATCCAAGAGTCTGCTTTTAGAACCCTGATACACTTTTTACATTTCTTTTAAGAGTATGTCTTTCTGTGCTAGGAAGCTGGGCAAACCAGGTTGAATCTCCCTCTTTTCACAGGCAATGACCTGCCCAGGGGAAGGCTGCCTACTCCCTCTAGGCCTTAGTTTCCTCAGTTACAAAAGCAGGACAAAAACAGACCCTCTAGGGTACGGGCTGCTGTGATGGGGTTAACTGAAAGAATGCAACGCTTAGCACAGAGACTGGCAAAAGTCACACACTCACAGCTGTTATTGCGCAAAGTTTAGGAAGAGTTCATAAAATGTTGCAAGGCTTTAGTTTTATATCTTCAACAGTGCTCTGTGTCACCAGAATTTGGCCAGGGCCAGAGGATAAGGAAGGAGAGAAACAGCCTTTCTGGGACCTACAAGGTGCCTCCAACCTTTTCTTTTAAGCCTGAGTGTGACAGTGAAAGTCTCTCAGTTGCGACTTTTTGCAACTCTTTGTGACGCCATGGGCTATACAGTCCGTGGAATTCTCCAGGCCAGAATACTGGAGTGGTAGCCTTTCCCTTCTCCAGGGGATCTTCCCAACCCAGGGATCGAACCCAGGTCTCCTACATTGCAGGTGGATTCTTTACCAACTGAGCCACCGGGAAAGGCCAAGAATACTGGAGTGGGTAGCCTATCCCTTCTCCGGCGGATCCCCCCAACCCAGGAATCAAATAGGGGTCTCCCGCATCGCAGGCAGACTCTTTACCGGCTGAGCTACCAGGGAAACCCTAAGCCTGAGCTGCACCTGCCAAGAATAGAAGGTTCTGTTATAATCACTTTAAAGACAGGAACCTAAGTGTCCAAAGACATAAGATGCCTAAGGAGACATGGTGTGCAAGTCAGGCTCTAAATCAGACCCATCGGACCCAGGCCCAGCCTGGGACCTCCATCCCCTTGAGGGCAGGGCTCTGTCTTCCCTTCCAGGTCCTCTCACCACGCCAGGCATTGGCATCTGTGGTTCGGGGGGGATGTCCAGCCCTGGCTGAGATGACTCCCGCCAGGCCAAGCCTCTAGCTGGTTCCAGGAATCCGTAACACCTGCTGTGATGTGCTGAGGTTACAAGGAAGACCTGCCCTGGGGCCATGATAGTCTTCAGCCCTCAGGCGACAGTGCAGGGGAGCCTCTGCGGGCCACGTATGCAGTCATCAGAGATCACCGTCTCTCCATCCTACTGTGCCCCCCAAAGCCCCTACCCTGCCTGCCATCAGAGACCACCGTCTCTCCATCCTACTGTGCCCCCCGAAGCCCCCACCCTGCCCGTCATTAGAGACCACCATCTCTCCATCCTACTGTGCCCCCCGAAGCCCCCACCCTGACCGCCACAGCTCTGGCCCTCCAGGATCCCTCTGAAAGGGCACGGGGTTTCGAGGCAGGAGGTTGATGGGGCCACATCCACAGGCAAATCAGAGCCCAGTGGGGACAGCTGCTCTATGGGAGTCTAAAATTCCAGGTGCAGATTACAGACAGGGAAAGGGGGGCTTGGCTGAACACCCCTTCACGACGCCACTGCATGGAGTAGTCAGGGCTAGGAACGGGTCAAGGAGTTATGAGTTCTGGACAACCCTAGGCACAGCGACCCATTCCTGCCTCTCCGAGTTTCCCATGGGGGTAAGCAAACCCATTCTTCCCCAACTAACCCCTCCATTAGAAACACAATCCTCCCAACAGCAGGGCAGACTTCCAAACGTTCCAAGAGACATTTTGGGTCCCAGGGTGATGGATTCCTGTTCCCTTGCAAAACCTGGCTTACTTACCCTCTCAAATCCGCCAGGACTGGGTTTTCCAAGAGGACTGGGGGTGGGGACAGCCAGGGGAGTACTCGGACCGGGAGGGTGGTGGGCTGGCACACGCAGCTCTGCACGAACCGGTACCAGGATCCCTGCACCCCTCGCCCTTCTCTGGACGCCGAGCCAGGCGCGCCAGCCCAGCCCTCTCGGGGAGCACAGGCCCCACAGCGTCTGACCTGAAGTGGGTTCTTTTTTTTTTTTTTAAACATCTAGTTTGCGTTTTCCTTCCTCCGCTTTAGCAACTGCATCCTGTTGCACTGGTTTTTCTGCGAGGAGGCTTGCTTTCTTTTCAACACAGCACGCCTAATTGAGAGCAGACTCAAACCCATCCTGCCTTGAACCTGCCAAAGGAGAATCGCGTTCACTGAGGCACAGATCAAGTTCGTAGACATAGAAGGTCAGCCTGTGCGTCGCTGTCCAGAGGAGGGCAGCTCTGTCCTGGCCACCGCCGCGGGCATTTGTCAGGCTCACACTCAGGGTCACCTGCCGGGAGAAAACAGGTCTAGGAAAGTCCTGAGCATGTACTTACAGACTCCCCCAAATCCTGCGTGTGTACATCCCGCCAGCCCGCGGTTTTCCTTCACAGTCACTTTCACTCTGGGAGCTCAGAGATGGGGCTTTGGGTGCCCAGGAGACAGGGCAGGAAGGAGGTCCCTGCTAGCTGTTAAGGACAGCGACCTGATGAGCAGGGACAGGGTGGGCAAACCCCCTCTGAGAGCCTCCCGGAGCAGGTGTGCTCTTAGCTCGTATTTTGGAGTGATTTCACTGTGCCGGTGAAGTTTCATCTAAACAAAATGTTTCTTTTGTTGAGGGCTTTCTGCAACACGGAGGCCTTCTGGCTGCCTAAGAGTTTGACCTCCCAATTCTCCAGACTTGGCATTTGGCCGTCTGCTGGTATTTTTAGTGGAAGTATAAAAAGAACCTCAGAAAGTTTGGGCTGGGGAGAGGGAGAGGAGAGGACTGGGTGCCTGCATACAGTGACTTGAGCCACGGAACTACCACCAGGAGGCAGAAAGCAAAACAGAAGCTGCAGAACAGCACCTTACTCTGGGGGAAAAGCTCAGTCAGCATGGCTTTAAAAGTGAAAGTTCAAGTCCTTGTCTTACCCTTGATTTATCTAAAATAGGGCAGTAGAGGTGATTATTATGTGAAGCACATTTTTAGGTCTAATTCCCCCATGGACAGAACTTCAGCCCTCCACTTCTAGATAAGAATGTACGTGTCAATAATAAAAATAAATATTTGCTAAATTAACCTCCGAACAGGACATTATCAAAAGACAGGTCTGATACCTCTAATGTGTGTCTGGCACTAGGTAGGTGGTTCAGAACGTTATTTTCACCAGACTTTCAAGATTTACAAATAAAAGAATCTAAATAAAATCTATTACAAATGTTCCGTCCCCTCCTTTGGGGGTAGTACGATGTGGTACAGATTCATTGCTCCCCTTCCAAAACTGTTGCTTCTGTTTTGGAGGAATTAACAAAGACAATCCAGGCTTAATAAATCAACACTGAAGTTCAGAAGTTCAGAGCAATTTGTCTTGGGAACAAAGTCTTCCCTAGAGCTAAGATGCATTCAAAGGAATTCTTGTTGTTAATGGGATTATTAAAGATATCCCTTAGACCCATATTTGATGATTTGGCAAAGCGCTGGGGTTTCTTTGCCGGTGTTTCTTCTGCTGACGCATCTGCCCCCTCCACCTAGGGTCTGGACCTTGTAGCTTCATTAGACTCTGCAGATGAAGGCAGGCTGGGATTTCCCCAGAGTATGCTTGTGTGCGAGAGCTTGGCCGGAAACTACAGATTGGGGTTTACAAGAGGGGTGAGGGTGCGCGCACGCCTGCAAGTGCGTGCGTGCATGTAAGCATGTGTGTGTGTGCGCGCGCGCGCGCGCGCACGGAGGGTGGGTGGCCAGGGCGGAGGGATGGAGGGGGAGGGGGCCCGGGAAAGGAAGCTGCAGATGCCGGTTACAAAGCTGCCATCTAGAGGCCGCCCGCCCGCAGTGTATATAACGCGAGTCTGAAGCCCCAGAAAGCTCACACTTCTCCGAACTGCTCAGCCCTAAGGCACCGAGCGCCGGAACCCAGAAGGCAAGCCGCAGGAGCCCAGCGCCCAGGTAAGGAAACGCTGCTGGGTCCGCAGGGCGTGCGGACGGCGGGCAGCGGTCTGCTCTTAAGCGCAGTGGTCTTTTTCCAGAGCTCTTCTTTCTAATAAGCTCTGATGGGTGCTGGCGAGTCCGCAGGTCTTGTTTCCGAAAGCCCAGGCGGCGTGTTGCCTTGCGAAGTGCGCCTGCTAACTCGGGGCTTCTCGTGGGCTGCAGAAAGTCAACAAGGGCTGTTTTCTGAGGTGGAAGGCGCTCTCTGTGTGTGTCTGTTGGACTGAGGAGTCTGAGGTTCATCTGCAGGCAGACTCCCTCCCGCTTGCTCAAAGTTGGCATAGGGGTCAGCTTAGCACCGCTGCCTGCCTGGTTTCTCTTCTGCCTCTCCACTGGGGAAACAGAACTGGCACTAAACGTGTAATTCCAGAAAGATGTGCCCGTTATGAAGAGGCGTCCTCCAGCGGAGAAGAAAACTGGGCTGAGAGTCTTTGTGGGTCCAGAATGGGTTTGAATTCACTGCGCTGGAGGATTACCAGAGCCTGTAAATCCGGAAGCTATAAGAGTGCGCGTTAAATACAGCCCGGCCCTCTTGTCTCTCCACTACATCCTTCTTAATCTGACTATTTGCTGTTCTCTCAGAAGGTGTTAAATCTGACTACAGTTGGAAAAAAAAACAAAAAAGGCACACACACAAGTCTAGGATTTTGCACTGTGATTGTACTCTTGAAGTAAAAAACATGAATTTTGTTCGATTTTGTTCGCCTGCATGAAGATCTGAGGAGTGACTCAAAACTCTGCAGTGAGGTCAGGCTTGGGTGGTTAGCCAAGACTTGGAAGTTCCAGGGAGAATGAGAAGCTGTAAAAGTCAGACTGCCTGTCTCCCTTTTTCTTTCTCTGTCTTTCTTTCCCTCAATTCATTTGCTCACACCAGGATCATTACGTTTTCCAGACGTAGAAGAGCCCCCCCACCCCAAATGGTTTACAGCCCTTTGAAGGTATTTGATGCCCTGACATCTCTTGAAACATTCATTCTGCAGAGTTTCAATGTGGTAACTTTTTCTTTTCTCTTTAAACGGGCAGATGCTGCCTTTGTGTCGCTTTATTTATTCCAGGGAAATGCGGAGATCAAATAGGCTCTCCTAGAAAGGCAAGTGGAGGCGGCTGGTGTCTGCGCTTCACTTTCCATAGATTTTAAATGGATAAACTGCTTGCCCTTCTTTCATCAGCCCTTGAGCTTCCCCAGATGCAGAGCCTTTTTCTAAAGCAGAGTTGCACATGGGGAGCTCTAGCTTGGAAACAATTTGCTCTTTTTTCCCCAGTCTCTGCCATAAACACTCCAGGGTGCACCAACTGTAGAGCTCCGTGCCGTGCCCTAAGCTCCTGGAGATGAGGGTGGGGGAGGAGGGTTGCACAGGATTTGGGTGGAAAAGCAAAAGAAAATTGAGACTTGCTGCTGTGTTTTGCTGCTCATCTGATTTTTTAAAAGGGTATGCATTGCAGTTGTCATTTTTTAAAAGTTCTGGAAGGTATAGTGTAGGCAGCATGCAGATGCTTAACTGAGTCAGGACTTCCGAGGTTATCCCATATTAGCAGCTAGTCTTGAGAGACTGGAGAAGGTATTATGGTTTCTAATCAGGTCCAGAACAGGCAAAGTATAGTCTTTCTGGATGGAAAAAAAAAAAAAACCCAAAACAAAAAAAAAACCCTACTTAATCAGGAACAGTGGCTTTTTGTCTGATCACTCCAGGCAAAGAGAGAGGCTCGTGTTTTCCAGGAGACACCAGGGAAATTGGTTACTCAAACCTGAGACTGAAAGAGGGTCATTCTATGAACCCTAAGGGTAACCAGGAGAAGGAAAAAACCTTAAAGGTTTTAGGACTTGTGATGTTCTCAGTGATTCTGCAGAACACGAGTGGAATTCTGGGCTAGAAAGTATTTGTATTTTTCATCCAGGCAACCATGGAACTTGGTTTTTATTCAGGAACAGAAATAGTTTTAGAAGGGCTTCCAGACAAATTGCGTGTGTGTAGGTGGAAATTTGTGTGTCATGTCAAGTGTTTCTAAAGTTCAGGAAATTATAGCTCTGGGAGACATATGTTTTATTAAAGTGAAAGCAAGCAGAAAAAAAGGAAAGAGAAAAAACGGGGCAGTTCTCTGATTTTGAATACTTAATGGTTTGCTGCTGGAATCTTTTGGTTACACAAGAATCGACTCAGCTTAGAACTGGAAAAAAAACATACGCTGTTGCTTGGTTCTTCAAGTGATGAGAGAGTTGCGTATTTTCATAGTGAAAATTTTGCGGAGCCCTAAGCAGATTTGGAAGCTGACTCTGCTTTTTGTTCCGAGGTGGAGGGGCTGAGACCCCCTCAGGTGGTGCCCACGGGCAGGGGACAGATAAAGGGGGCAGGGCCAGCGGGATAGCCAACACCTCCCAGTTCTCTTATGGTCCAGGAAAGCTCTGTCACGTCTTCTCCTAGTTTTAAGTCTAAGATGGGAATCCCACTGTGTGTAGCCCAGGGTTTGGGGTTGTCCTAGGCTGGCTGACCCCCCCACCGTTTGTCCTGCTTCTAAGCTGGGTGGGAATTAGGGCTCTGGTTACACCCGCCAGCCCAGACAGCAGCCTTTGTGCCGTGGGAACCTCTGGGTCTGCCCTCCTGGGTCCTGTGCCGCTTCCCAGTCGGGCCGCTGAGCACAATAGGACAGATCAGGTTTCTGGATGTGGGGTTCCTTCTCTTTCCCCCAGTTCTCCCCGTGTATCAATGTGAAGTGTATCTGAGGGCTCTGGAAATAGATGGCCTCTATCTGGATTAGGGTTTGGATTTTTCTCTCTCTCTCAAACAACTCAGAGCAGTGCTTTACTTGTGAAAAATAACAGCAGGCAGGATGTCATTGTTCTGTTTGTTTGACATGGGGTAGGGGGAGACAGACTGGCCCCCTGCCCCCATTCTGCTCTCAGTCCTAGCAGGTGGCCTCTCAAGCCTGGGCCGAAACTTGCCTGGACATCCCCATAGATTTAATGCAGGATTGATAAGAAATGAAACAAACCCCAGAGCTGTGCAGTTTCCTAAGGACTTTTAGACCTGGTGCTCTGGGACAACCCAGAGGGATGAGGTAGGGAGGGGGGTGGGGGGACACATGTATACCCGTGGCTGATTCATGTCGATGTTTGGCAAAAACACCACAATATTGTGATTAGCCTCCAGTTAAAATAAATTAATTAATTTAAAAAAAAAAAAGAAAGGAATAATGCAGGTCTTCCGTATATAAATTGCGCTCCTGGAGTGGAAAGGTCTGGGCTTTCGCAGGAGACCTGCTTCTGCATCCCCCTGGAGAGTCCCTGGGGAGTAGGGAGGGTGAACAGAGTTGGTTTCAGCCACACCCCTGAGTTTCTGGTCCCGCTGCCTGTCTGGCCTCAGTTTCCAGGTGCCCAGCGGCGAGGTTAGCCAGGCTGGGTGATCGTGGTGGGACAACACTGAGCTGCTCCGTGAAATTCCACCCTGGGAGGACATGAGTTGAGCCCCAGTTGCAGAAAAGCCAGTGAAGAAGGTCGCCTGCGGGCACAGGTCCTGGAGAGCCCCGGATCCCCTCGGCGCCGAGTCAGTGCCCTGGGTGACCCGGCCCATGTCACCTTCTCTGCACTGCACCTGGGCCTGACAAGCACCCGGCTTCCCCTGCAGGCCTGGTGCCTCCTCCCTCAAAAGGCTTTTCTGCCCCAAAGCCAGGCCCTTGCTCAAGACCGTGGTGGCTCCCGCATGGACAGGCTCAGCCAGGTTTGGTGACCCTCTGGTAGCACATCACTGACCACCCCAGCACCCACTTTTTTCTGGGGGGTCCCCATCGGTCACTGGAGGGAAGTCCCTCTCCGTGCTCCAGTGGCGTCCACACTGCCTTCCCGCCTTCCCAACCCTCTTGGTTAGCTGGCAGGTTCCCGGGGGTGGGTGTGGAGTGATGATTCTGGTCTGTTATTGCCCCAGAGCAGTGCCTCTCACAGAAGGGGCCTCATAAACATTGGGGGGGGGGCATAGAAACAGGTGAGACTTAGCTCAAGGGAGGATTCCGGAATAGTCTCCTCGGGGCTCCTGTTTCCGTTGATAATCTCACATTTCTGGTCTCAGGAGCTTGATTCACTGTTGATTCATTGATTATGAATTCATTGAACATGTGCTTTGTCCAGGCGCCATTGCTGGCTGCCCTGTACACAGGCAGTAAGACATCGTGGGGGTGGGGGCTTGAGGAGGAAGGAGAGGAGACAAGGGCACAGCCAGAGACACAGAGTAGAGGTATAGGCCTGGCTGGCAGAAGGTGGGGGCACTAGAGGCGTAAATGGGGAGAGGAGGGCCTACCCGGCTGGCCAGGAAGGGCGCTCCAGGTCTGTGACTGGACATTGCACGTGTGCTGAAGGCACTGTTGGGGAACTCTGGCTGGGTACCTGAACGTGGGGCCATCTGTGTCCTGCAGGGAGCGACTGTGGTCCAGTGGAAAGACATGTTCCTTGCAGGCCAAAGCACCAGCCCACGGACGCTGAACTTGGAGATGTCTCATTCTGGCTTTGCCTTCAGCTTGCCGGGTGCGCACAGGGAGACCATTGGGGGCAGCTGAATGTGTTGGGCCACTTGGAGCTGTGGTCGCCAAGGAACCTCGATTGATGAATAATAAGCCTGAGAGACGAGGGGACATCTCCCTTCTAGCAAATGGGGACGTGAGTGGTAGATGAGTCTCTTACAGATGCCAGTGTGGGGTTGGGGGGTGGGGTGACAAGGTGGACAGACGCTGGTTCTCCATCCTGCAGGCCATAGGAAAATCTGCTTCCTGAAGTGGAAGTGTGATGCTCTCTGGGTGCAGATGTTGGACCCAGAATCTACAGGAAGTGATCCCTATAGAGGGAGCTCAGTGAGAGAAACCAGTGTCCATTGGGAAAAAAGGGAACGAAAAAAAAAGTGATGCTGATTACTGCTTTGTTTTCAGCGGGGTCCCTCTGGTCTAGAAAAAATGGACCACAAACCGCCATTGTTCTGTGGGACATTCGTCCCTCTAGTGAAATTTCCATAACTCTTGATGCCAAGTTTCAGATCACACAGAAGCGTGTGGGGTGAAAGCTGTGATCCCGCCTTTGTCCTCTCATCCCGCACTTCCAGCCCAGTTTTATACTCACTGCAGATCTTTCCCCATGCTTTTACACACAGATGGGTGTGTGCCCAGTCATTTCAGTCGTGTCCGACTCTTTGTGACCCCATGGACCGTACATAGCCTGCCAGGCTCCTGTGTCCATGGGGTTCTCCAGGCAAGAAGACTGGGGTGGGTTGCCGTGCCCTCCTCCAGGGGATCTTCCTGTCTTAGGGACTGAACCCGCATCTCTTGCGTCTCCTGCCTTGGCAGGCAGGTTCTTTACCACTAGTGCCACCTGGGAAGCCCCTTATGCACATACTTGTACCTATAAAAATGCTCGTAATTCTTGTTTTTTGGGGCATGTATATATGTGTAACTTTCCATGTTCATAAAAGCACCCCCTCTTTCTTTGTACAGCTGTATTATATTCCAGACAGTGGTTTGCAGTCCTTTATGGATCGACATTTACGTTGTCACCATTTTTTTGCTGATATATAAATAGTGCTTCAATAAACATCCTTGCATCTTGGGAATATTTATTTTGAGAAGAGAATGTGTGAACTTGTGAGATCAAAGACCTGAAAGAATCTTTTATCCCAAGCCCTGTTGCTTTCCTTCCATGAGGAATCTTTACGCAGATGTTATTAACCTGTGTCAGAAGTCATCTCTCATTCTCCTGCCCTCCCTGGTGGGGGCTCTGACCCCGAGGGACGCAGCTGGTGGGCAGGTGTGACTGTCACCCAGAGGTCCTGCCTGAGCTCTGGCCCAAGCTGATGGGAACGGAACTGCTGGCTTATTGCAGCAGAGGGGGTCTGGTCCACGTGGACTTGGGAGTCAGCTTCAGGCCCTGGGATCTTCAGCCTCACCACTGCCCTTCCTGCCATCACAGACTGGCCACATGGCCTGGAGATGTCACCGTGTACACGAGGATCACGCCCATGCTTCTCAGTTGGCATAGGCAGTGAGCCCTCCAGCTGCATGGGATGGGCCCTCGCTTTTCCTGGGGGCAAGTGGAGACTGGTGAAGTGTCTCGGGGGTTTGGCCTCAGGGAACTGCTGGGATGCATTCCTCAATCCGTCTCCCTCAGGTTTGTCCGGGCCTTGGGGAGCCAGGGGCCTGGGTAGACGTTTTGCAGTTGCTGGATCACATCTTTGTTCAGCTCAGGGTCTTGAGAGCATCACCTGTTAAAATCTAAGATGGTGACTTAGGAAGTTTGTTGTCTTAGGCGCGGGGACCACCCATGGTTAGCCTTGGGCCTCCTGAACACAAGCTCAGAGGCCCACCGATTGCATTCGACGTGACCTGGCAGAGGTCTTTTTATGATACTATTCTCTTTTTCTGGAATGAGCCCTCATTTGTTTCCAAAACAGAACAGGTGAAAAATGACAGGTGACGTGGGCTGCGCTCTCCTGTGGCATTTCCCCCCCTCTTTGGCTTCCCGTTTACATCTGCAGGGGGCTGGATTGCTGCACTCCTTGTGTGCACAGCTCCTCTCTCGAGGCCTCCCTTCCTCCTCTGGACCCCTGGAGCCTCTGCCCTGGGAGGGGAGGGGCCGGTGGGCTCCCTGGAAGAAGGCCAGTGGGCACGGCGTAGGCCTCTGGCTCATCTCCTGGGCTGGTGGCTGGTCAGTGATTGGTGGTGGATGATCAGTGGGCCAGCTGGCTTTCAAGCTTCAGCATGGCGCTCCCCCCGCCCCAGCCTCTGCTGTTCCCCCAGCCCCTCCTGGAAGATTCCCCACACTGCTCAAGAGGAAACAGGGCGACTGTGGGTGGCGGGGGCGGGGTGGCGGTGGACCGACTCTCAAGTCACCTTCTGGTCCCAGAGGACGAGTGATCATTAAGTTGGGCTTTCACTGTCCAGAGACCAGAAACCTAAGGACCCGATGGGGTCCCTGAGCCCTTCCCTACCTTGGCTGTGGCCCAGGGGACACCGAGGGCTGGCCCAGGCTCAGAGGCGTGAGCGTGGACGGTCTGCTGTGCGGGAGACGTGGGTCCTGGAGGGACACAGACTCCTGGTGATTCCTGTAGGCCTCCTGCACCCGTGAGTCCCTCCGTCCACACTGAGCCGTGCCCCTCCACCTGGGAGCTGGGGGCGCAGCATGTCCAGTGAGCGGGATGACTCCTTGAGGGGAAGACGGAGGTAGGGGCGTAGCATCTCCTTCAGGCTTCCTTTTTCTCGAGCCCCCGTGCACGGCGTAGACCCCAGGGATTCTGGCTGTGTCTGTGGAGGCCTGGTAGGGCTGTGCTAGGGTGGGCAGAGGAAAGGACCCCTAGCCAGGGCCCAGCCCCACTCTGCCCGCCTCTGTGGGGCAGCGGCTCGTCCTCCGGCTGAGTTCTGCAGGAACCCGGGTCAGATGAGGTCATGGGCTGAAAGTGCTTTATAAGCTAAAGTGAAAGTGTTAGTCGCTCAGTCGCGCCGACTCTGCAACCCCACAGGCTACAGCCCTCCAGGCTCCTCTGTCTGTGGGGTTTTCCAGGCAAGAATCCTGGAGTTGGGTTGCCATTTCCTCCTCCAGGGGGTCTTCCCGACCTGGGGACTGAGCCCATGTCTTTCCTGTCTCCTGCGCTGGCAGAAGGCTCCTTACCACTAGCGCTACCGTTACCACGAGGCCTTAGGGAAGCCCCATGCCCTGCTGAAAGCGTGTTTCATGGATCACAGCCTGGTCGTGGTGAAGGGGCTTGTGTTACTCAGTGAAGCTATGAGCCGCGAGTCCATCACCCGAGATGGACGGGTCACAATAAAGAGTTCTGGCAAAACGTGGTCCACTGGAGAAGGGAAGGGCAGACCACTCCAGTATTCTTGCTGTGAGAACCCCATGAACAGTACGAAAAGACAAGAAAATATGACACCGCAAGGTCGGAAGCCCACCCCCCCCAGGCTGGAAGGTGTCTATGCTTCTCCCGAGAGAGCAGAGTGCAATTACTAACAGCTCCAGAAAGAATGAGGTGGCTGGGCCAAATCGGAAATGACGCTCAGCTGTGGTTGTGTTTCATTTTAAGGAGATGGGAAAAAAGGGGGTCACACCTTAGAGCCACGCAGGAGAGCCAAGCCCAAGTGCTCCCCTCCCTCTCTCCTGAAGTCGGGGGTGCAGCGGGCACCATCAGTTCCTGGCTGCTTAGCAGCCCAGGGTGGCGGGAGGGCCAGGAAGACCTTGTAGGCAGGATCTGGAGGTGGCTGCCCACCCCGAGGCCAGTCCAGGCCTCTCACAGGTGTGTGCTGTGCGTCCGTGTCCACTTGGGGTCCTCCAGCTGCATCTTCCACAGTCTCTTAGGAGGATGAGTTTATTTGTCCTAACTTGACCTTGGGCTTCCCTGGTGGCTCAGCTGGCAAAGAATCCACATGCAATATGGGAGACCTCGGTTCAATCCCTGGGTTGGGAAGATCCCCTGGAGAAGGGAAAGGCCACCCACTCCAGCATCCTGGCCTGGAGAATGCCCTGGACTGTGTAGTCCATGGGGTTGCAAAGAGTCAGACATGACTCAGCGACCTTCACTTCATTTCACTTCAACTTGACCTTGCTGATTTTCCATACATGCCCTCTGGTTGTGTTTTGCAAAAGTTGGTGGTCCCAGGACCTGAGTGTCCTCCTAGTGATGGGGGGAGGCTCTGAGGACCACCAGGTTTCCTGGCCTCAGGCCCTGTGGCTCCACCACCTCCTCCTCGGAGGTCCAGCTGTGTCCAGCAGCAAAAGGGGACGCTGAGGCCCGGTCAGGTCACCTGGAGGGAAACCAGCAGCCACTTGCCACTCACAGAGGTGAACAGACAACAGCTGAGGGCCATCTCCATACCTGTGGTCCTAGGGCAGGTCCTCAGCTGTGAGTCTGGAGGCTGAGGTGGCCCTGGGTGGCAGCAGGTGCGTGGCCTCACTTCTGGGGCGTCTGCTCATTTCCCCTGGAGGTAAAGGCATCAGCTCGCTGTCTGCAGGCAGCTCCTGCTTCTCCCCGCTCCCAGGGCAGGACATTGACCACTTAGCCACTTGGTCAGTTTTGAATGTGGAGCATTCAAAGTAAGTGAGTCTGTGCTTTTTGATAGGTCAAGAAAGGGGGAGGATGCAGTGTTGAGCTTCTGTCTGTTAGATTCTGTCCTCAGCCCTTGAGTTCTTAGGTAGCCCTGGGAGACGGGGGCCGGTGCGCTGAGAAAGCAGTGGCAGATGACGGGTTAACTAGACTCGCATGAAGCACTAATGAGGGAGGAGCCCGAATCCCAGCCCAGGATGGTCTGGTCACCAGAGGGGTGCTCTCCCACCTGGGTCCCTGTGGACCGTTAGCCCGACCGCTAGGCCCCGACTCAGGGACCATCCTTCCCCATCCTCCAGGGCCTCTTGTGTGTGGCCTGGAGTCCAGTTTAGATGAACTTGGCAAATAAGCTTGGCTTGCAGTCAGTTCTTACCTGTGACAAGGGAGAAGGAGGAGCAGACTCCCTACTCTAGAAGGTGACGCCCAGCAGGGCACCCTTGGGCCGAGTGGTTTTGTTTTACAGCCCCTTCCTGTGGGGACGCAGTGAGGCTGTCCACCCAGGGTGGTGGCGGGGGGCTTCAGAGCCTTCAGGTGGGCGAGTCAGCAGAAGACAGCCCCGGGCAGCTCTTGGAGCTGACGTTCCTGGGCCGTCATCCCCAGGCACAGTAACAGCTCAGGCTGGATTCTTCTGGGCGTTAAGATGGTACCAGTCGAGAGTGTTGACCTCACGCCAGATCAGCAGGGAAGACCATTAGGAAAAGCCAGCCCCTCCAAGACACAGCTTTGGGTCTTGGTACAAGTTGCTCTCAAAGCAGTTGGACAAATAAAAGATGGAAAACCAGGCAATGGCCACATTTGGAGATGGCCGGTTGGTGGCTCTGAGTTGCGAATCACATGGCAAAGTCGGAGGCTGTGGATGGGGGCGCAGTGAAACTGCGGGGCGGGCCGCACACTGTCCACACCTCCAGGGGTCTGCAAACAGCAGGCAGCCCGACACGGCCGAGCAGGACGCTTGTTACTCACCAGTGCAGGAAACAGATCCACCCCTGCTCTTGGGTACGTGGGTGAAATGCCTCCGCTGTCTGCAGGGGAAAGCGAGCTGGCCACAGGCACCTCTGGGCTGAGCCTCAGCTGCCTGATGGCCCTCTGACTCCCCAGAATGTGTCAGTTTCATATCTGGGGCACAGCCCAATCTGGTGACCTCTGGAGCACACAGTCCTGCAAAGACAGAGGAAGCAAACACTTTCACTCTTTGAGAGAGACGGGTTCACATGGTTTTAGAACGTGGGTGTGTTTTGTTTTGCAGATTCTGTCGCGGTCAGTTTTGTTCTCTCCTTTCCTTGCAAAGTTACCTGGGAGCTGCCGTGAAACCGCTGAGCAGATGGGGGTGCTGGAAAGGCGCTTTACAGGCCTGGAGCGTTTGCTAAGGGATCCATTCTTCTCTTGCTTCTTTTAAAGCTGTATTTGCTTTTGCGCACAGGCCGTTGGACCGCTGCCCTCGACACCATGGATCTGCATCTCTTGGACTACTCGGAGCCGGGGAACTTCTCCGACATCAGCTGGCCCTGCAATGGCAGCGACTGCATCGCGGTGGACACCCTGCAGTGCGGCCACGTCCCCAACAAGAGCGTCCTGCTGTACACGCTGTCCTTTGTGTACATCTTCATCTTCGTGATCGGCATGATCGCCAACTCCGTGGTGGTCTGGGTGAACATCCAGGCCAAGACCACGGGCTACGACACCCACTGCTACATCTTGAACCTGGCCATCGCCGACCTGTGGGTGGTGGTCACCATCCCCGTCTGGGTGGTCAGCCTCGTGCAGCACAACCAGTGGCCCATGGGCGAGCTCACATGCAAGGTCACCCACCTCATCTTCTCCATCAACCTCTTTGGCAGCATCTTCTTCCTCACCTGCATGAGCGTGGACCGCTACCTGTCCGTCGCCTACTTCGCCAGCACCTCCGGCCGCAAGAAGAGGCTGGTGCGCCGCGCCGTGTGCGTCCTGGTGTGGCTGCTGGCCTTCGGCGTGTCCCTGCCCGACACCTACTACCTGAAGACCGTGACGTCCGCCTCCAACAACGAGACCTACTGCCGGGCCTTCTACCCCGAGCACAGCGTCAAGGAGTGGCTCATCAGCATGGAGCTGGTCTCCGTGGTGCTGGGCTTCGCCATCCCTTTCTCCGTCATCGCTGTCTTCTACTTCCTGCTGGCCCGCGCCATCGCCGCCTCCAGCGACCAGGAGAAGCAGAGCAGCCGGAAGACCATCCTCTCCTACGTGGTGGTCTTCCTGGTGTGCTGGCTGCCTTACCACCTGGTGGTGCTGCTCGACATCTTCTCCGTCCTGCACTACATCCCCTTCACCTGCCAGCTGGAGGCCTTCCTCTTCACGGCGCTGCACGTCACGCAGTGCCTGTCGCTGGTGCACTGCTGTGTCAACCCCGTGCTCTACAGCTTCATCAACCGCAACTACCGGTACGAGCTGATGAAGGCCTTCATCTTCAAGTACTCGGCCAAAACGGGCCTCACCAAGCTCATCGACGCCTCCCGCGTGTCGGAGACGGAGTACTCCGCTTTGGAGCAGAATGCCAAGTGATGGCTTCCCGTGCGGCCTCTGGACCTGTGCGCGGGGCTCCCCCGGGGGGACCCGCCGGGCCGCCTGGTTTTCCGGAGGAAAGCCGAGTGGCTTCGGGCTTGGTGACCCTCGTTGGCGCGGAGAGGGCCAGCCTGCGTCCCTCTGGCTCCTTTCTCGCTCTCGGCCCAGCGGGGCCCTCGAGGGGCCCCTGTGACAAGCCCCCGCCGCTCGTCACACCAGCTTCGGGTCAGGCTTGCCTGCACTTCTGTAACATAAGACTTTCCTGTGCTGCCTGAAGGTTTTATAATGGGGATTTGTATTTAAATCTTAAGACTATTTTTCTCACTCTCGATGTACCCTCTCAATGTATTTGAAAGTTAATATTTTAAATATCGTATGGGAGGATCCATGCTGACATGTACTCAGTGTCGTAGTTCTGAGGTTAGCTTGACTTCCGTTTTGACTAAGGATGACATTAATTGTTAGCTGTTTTGAAAGCCTCTTGCTATATAAATATATATATATATAAATCAATATATATGCCAGTCTTGGCTGAAATGTTTTATTTACGATAGTTTTATATCTGTTTGGTGCTTTGGGCCGGTCTGGGATACGGAACAAAAACTGCTCTATAATGCAGTTTGTGACATTAATATTATTGTAAAGTGACATTAAAAATAAATGCGGTGACACTATCCCAGTCTGTAACACGGCACACAAAACAAACCCTTGTATTCCAGAGAGTTCTTTCCATTTGTAAGTTATTTTTTTTTTAATAAAGATTTTTTTTTTCCTAAAAAAGGTGTTCGGATCTCAGTTTTCAAAGCATGTTTGGCATTCAGGCGGCATGTTTGATGATAATATACAAATATTTACAACATAGGTGATCAACCTAATAAATATGTTTAAAGAAAGGAATACTGTCAGAAAAGCAAAGCCCAGGAGGTTGACGTGGATGAAATGATATGAAAGGAGACACATCTGAGTGCTAGTGTTGTGGTTTAATTTTTTAAATTTCTGCCTGTGTGTAAGGGAGGGGATCTGGTTGGTAGGTACACCTGTCAATGCAAAATTGGTAAAGAAAACTCCCGGGTTGCTGTCTGCCCAAAAGGGTGTAGGGCCTGGAACTCACCCTCGTATCCACCAGGCCTTGAACCTTCCCTGCTGAGGCTCTGAGGTTTAAGTCCTTTCTTTTTCTCTGGTCAAGACAGACTCTTCATTTTAAGGATAATCTATCCATGAGCCTGTCCTTCAGGCCATGCAATAAGTACAATCCTGGCCTGTGCTGTCACCAAATTAACCCACCTTGCTAATAGTCAGGAAGAGCTCTCTCAGGAAGCCCCTACCGTCTACACGGGCCACAGGAGCGGCGCGGGCTTGGTGAGCGTGTCTGGGCAGGAACCCAGAGGAGGGTGTGGCTTCCCGATGAGGCCCCCCACCTCCCCTCTCTGATGGCACTGATGAACAGAGAGAGCTTTTGCCAACACAAAGATGGACCCGGACTGGGACTTCAGGCTCACCTGGGAACCTGGGGGCTGCCCCCACTATAGGAAAATACCCTGGGCACAGCAGTTTCCACAGCAGACAGCCCCCCGGGCCCTGCTTCCAACCTACTGCAGGAGGGCTCTCCCTTCTCAGAGGGCTTAGGGCTGAGTTGTGAAACCCAGCTTACATATTATTTTAAACATCTGCTTGATACCCATATAAGTTCTCAGGTCCACGTGCGCCTTGTGGTGGTTTAGTCCCTAAGTCGTAACCGGCTCTCTGCAACTCCACAGACTAGTCCGCCAGGCCCCTCTGTCTATGGGATTCTCTAGGCGTTGGACAAGCAAATAGCACCCCATCCAGTGTTCTTGCCTGGAGAATCCCAGGGACGGGGGAGCCTGGTGGGCTGCCGTCTATGGGGGTCACACAGAGTCAGACATGACTGAAGCGACTTGGCAGCAGCAGCAGCAGGCAAGAATACTGGAAGGGTTTGCCATTTCCTTCTCCAGGGGAAACTTCCCGACCCAGGGATCAAACCTGGGTCTCCTGCATTATCAGGCGGATTCTTTACCTCTGAGCTGCCATCAGAGAAGCCCTTGCCTTGTTCCAAATAGGATTCAGGTCAGATGGTAATGGAACAGGTGGATAATGACGTAACCATAGGTGAAGACACCAAGATCAGGGGGAAGGGATGTGAGGATGGCAAAGTGAAATCGCAGGAGACTGTGACCCCAATATGCATTCCTGGTGCTAGACAAGGGCTGCAGGCTTGCTCTGTGCTATCTAGTGGCCTGGGCTCAGACAGAAACACTTAAGTGCGAAGCGGGATATGGATTGCACCCCCAGTTCAGCTCTGTAATTTATTGTCCAATCTCTCAGTGGTGTCCAACTCTGCAACCCCATGGACTGCAGCACTCCAGGATTCCCTGTCCTTCCCTGTCTCCCAGAGCTTGCTCAAACTCATGTCCATCGAGTCAGTGATGCCATCCAATCATCTCGTCCTCTGTCATCACCTCCTCCTGCCCTCAGTCTTTCCCAGCATCGGAGTCTTTTCCAGTGAGTCGGCTCTTCACATCAGGTGGCCAAAGACTGGAGCTTCAGCTTCTGCATCAGTCCTTCCGATGAATCGTCAGGACTGATTTCCTTTAGGATTGACTGGTTTGATTTCCTTGCAGTCCAAGGGACTCTAAGAGTCTTCAACACCCCAGTTCAAAAGCATTAGCTTCAAGCTTCAAAAGCTTCAGCGTTCAGCCTTCTTTGTGGTCCAAGCTGTCATATCCATACTTGACTGGTGGAAAAACAGCTCTGTAATAGGCAAACAAAAACTAGTTCAATTTTGAGGCCCCGTCTCTGCCATTCAGAGGCACCCTGCCCCCATCCCCACTGGCGTCTGCTGAGATGTCCTCTCGTTCTCAGTCAGGGCTCCTCTGACAACCCTGTTCAAGGGTCTCTATCTGCCATTCCACACCACGCTGGACCACAGTGTACTTGGGTACTGGGTAGGCTGCAGCCTGCTCTTTACTGCATTCCCACCTCTTGAAGCCAGTGGAAATCACCAGCCATTTCCTCTTGCATGGAGGTGTGGAGGGAGAGAGGAGGAACTTAATCTAGACACATCATGTGGATTTCTTGTCTCCCTGTAGAGCTTAGCACCCAGTGTCGCAGACCCCTGTGCGTCTTTGGGGTGCAGGCTCCATCTGCGGGGTATGCCAGTGGCTAAGCCCTCTCTGCTCCTTCCAGAAATCCTCTTCTCTGCCCTGCCCCTTGTGTGTGCGCCTGCTTAGTTGCTCAGCCATACCTGACTCTTTGCAGCCCCATGGACTAGTCTGCCAGGCTCTGCCGGGGTCCAGCCCCGGTGGATCCAGGGTGATTCGAAGGGGAGACGGATAGGCGAGGAAAACTTATTTATTTAGAGATATAAGATTAGATTTAGGAAGAAATAGTATAGTAGGAAATTTAGACGGAGAAAAAGAGGCTGAATAACTTGGTTTACGGGAAAAACCAATAAAACCTCGAGACAAGAGGTTTGCACCATCTACATTAGGCCACCGGCGTCCACTTGAATATCGAAGGGTGCCCCACCTTAGGCTCCCTTTCACGTGGATCTTAGCAGCCAGGGCAAGTAAGTAGACGTGGTGAGCCTCCCCGCTCCAGATGGGAATTCAGCCGGAAAAGGGGAGAAAAGAACAACACAGGGAAGCCCAGCGTCCTTGCAAGACTCCAAAAACTTTATTTTCAAAATCAGCTTATATACCCCAAGTTGTACATAAAGAAATAGTGGAATATGCAGAGTTATGCAGGGGCAGCAGTCCTGACCCTCATTGAGACCAGGCTTTCTGTTTGCATACCCTCCCCTATACAAAAGGTCTCAGGTGGTTTAGGTTATCTTCTGGCCAAGAGGCCTGTTAACATTTTTATGGCTCTCTTCCTGGATAATTGTCTATCAAACCAGAAAACTCCTTTTCCCTAGAAGTGTTTTTTCTTTACTCTGCATCACCCTCAAAGTACTAAATAAAGTTACATTCCTGTAGTACAAAGGTGCAGCGGTTATAACAAAGAAAGTACTTAACTCAAAGAGCTAATGTTGCTAATGCCAGGTCTACTACCTATTTTTCTATATACCAACTATCTCTATAAATAAAAGATATGAAAATTTGGTGGCAAGTATTGGCTCAACAAACGAAACCTTTAATCAGTCCTGTTCTAATGATGTTGACTCCTCGGGAAGCCCCTACATTCCTAGGATGTTTTAAGCTTCCTGTGCCTCCTGCGGTCAGGAGGCCTCAAACAATCACATGCGCAGCTGTACGAGTCCTGCAGGCAGGCTAGAAAGCCATCAGAGGGGTTTTTGGATTGAAACACTCGTATTATGCCCAGGAAATTTATTATCTAAAAGCTCTAATTTTTTCCAGAAAAAGGTGGTGGGGGGACAGCCCCCTGTTAATGACAGAAGAGTAGGTGGAAAGCGTAACACAGTAAAGCAGGCAGACTCTGGTCTCGGGGGGTGGATGCTCAGGAAATTCCAGGGGGAACCCCTGAAGCCTGATCACGTCCTTGTGTTTTGTCAGGCTTCCTTCCGCTTGACCTTGTCACGGGCGGGATTCCTCACGCTGGCCCCCAGCAAGGCTCCTCTGTCCATGGGATTCTCCAGGCAAGAACACTGGAGTGGGTTGCCATTTCCTCTGCATTTCCCGACCCAGAGATCAAACTCATATCTCTTGCTTCTCCTGCACTGCAGGCAGATTCTTGATCTCTGAGCCACCTGGGATCCCCCCTGAAGACTTATGCAGATTGGAGTCCTTTCCTTTAACCTCTGGTGTAACATCCCTCCTGGGAGCAATGCCACAGGACAGTGTGGCTGCAGGTGGGATGATTGAGGCCCAGGTCAAAGGCATGGAACATCAGTGGGGATGTCATCAATTAATATTTTAAACGTGGAGTGGGCAGAGGTCACATTCACGGTTTGGGATTTGTGGTGGCCACTTGGGGGAGAGGGGCTGGGCAGAAGCCCGCAGCTCTCCTCAAATGCAGAGATCAGAGTCTGAATTCTGCCCTTCTGTCATTCTTTAGGCATCTCTGGTGATGGAAGGATCTTGACATGTACCCACCGCTGTATTTAAAATGGATAACCAACAGGGTCCTACTATATAGCACGGGGAACTCTGCTCAGTGTTATGTGGCAGCCTGGATGGAAGAGGGGTTTGGGGGAGAATGGATACATGTGTATGCATGGCTGAGTCTCTCCACTGTTCTGAAACTCTCCACCTTGTTTGTTAATTGGCTATGTGCTGGGCTGTGCTTAGTCACGCAGTTGTGTCTGACTCTCTACAACCCTGGACTGTAGCCCTCCAGTCTCCTCTGTCCATGGGGATTCTCCAGGCAAGAATACTGGAGTGGGTTGCCAAGCCCTCCTCCAGGGATCTTCCCAACCCCAGGATTGAACCCAGGTCTCCTGTATTGCAGGTGGATTCTTTACTGTCTGAGCCACCAGGGAAGCCCTAATTGGGTATACCCCAATACAAAATAAACACTTTTAATAAAAAGAAAAAAAAGAAAGATCTTTGAAAATGCCAGCCTTCTGAGATGGTAATAAAACTGTTGGTGATCTAACGAGTGATGGTATTTGGACCCCACGTGGATGTCAGGAGCTCCAATGTGGGGCAGGGTCTGGGCTGGGGAGGAAGTCAGCCATCAGATCCTTGACAGCTCTGCCTGGCGCTGGAGATGGGGAAGCTTTTCTGCCCCCCTCCCTTCCACCTGACGCTCTATTCCAAAAGGCAGCGGGCAGGAGGGCCATTGCAAGCCACCCAGGTGGCAGTCTGTTGTCAGTAATAAAGGCTTTTCATTTGGTTCAATGTATAAGCTATTTACTGGGTTCCCTGAAAATGAAGAAGAAAAATAATGCCACTGAAAACACCAGATGTGAAATCCTTTGGGCACAAAGCAATCCAGGGGACAGTGGACTTGAGTCCTCCCAGAAGCCTTGCCGCAAACTGGGATGAAGCCCCGTGGACATCGGTGTTCAGTTCTCTGATTGAGTAGCAAGAAATTCCAAATCACTGACAGCTGGCCTTTTCTCGGGGTCTCCCCAGGAGAGAGCAGCTCAGCAGTGTGACCCCATTTTTTAGGAATGTGGAAATCCTGCCTTTGTGGGTCCAGGAGACTTTCCGTCTAAGTTAAGCCTGGCATCGCAGAATCTGGAGTCTCACGTGAATCTGCCCTGAATGGGCTGAGTGATGATGGTGGATTAGCTCAGGAAGGTCCCCAAAGTTCCCTCCCAGAAGGACCAGGCTTCAGTACGAAGCTCCAGGAGGGTACCTCTGTGTGGATACAAGCCACTGAGATCTCATCTCTCCTGAGAAACGGTAGCTAAATGTTTGAAACAATCCACCCAGTATTCAAAAACATTTCACTTCCCTTTGTCTGTGGTCTTGGAACCTCCAAGGAAAGCTGCTGTATCCCTTTGGCAGTGCCTGCCAGGACTCTAAAATACTGATAACAGGGCCATTTAATATGGAATGATGCTAGTTTGGGGATGGTCTGATAGGAAATTAAATTATTTATTGTAGGCAGTTTGTATTTGCAGCAAGGTTTTTGCTTTCTGGGTGATTAATGATGGCTTGATTCTGCTATAAAATGCTAAGGGTATTCTTCCATGGTATCGGCTCTTACACTCACTCACACACATACATGTGGTTTTGTTACCATCTGGGAACTAACACACGCATCATGGACATGGCTTCCACGGTCATGTCTAGGATGGCCTAGCCAAAGGCCGGACCACAGCGTGGAGGTCTGCCTTCTAGAAGACGGGGACTCCTGCCAGAGTTGGGGCAGTTGAGCGCAAAGCCCAAAGAGCCCTCAGTGTTCGTGTCCTGGGGAATCTTGGAGACCCTCAGTTTCCTCAGTTATAAAGTCGGATGATACTAGTTCCTGCTTCACAGGGTTCCTGAGATGGTCAAATTCCACAGAGCCTGCTGGTCGGCTGCCTGGGGCACACAGAGCCTGTGCTTGGGTCCAGAGCCCCTCTTCTGCAGCCTCTGGGCGCAGTCTGCATTTTCTGTGCAAGGAACAACGCGTTGCAGAGAAATACGGAGAGCGAACACCTGCCCGCGGGCGGAGACTGAAGGAGCGGGGCATCTGCCTCCACCGGCGCTTGTGTCCCCCAGGAACTACGGGCAGGGTCTGGAGACATTTTTGGTTGTCTCTCCTGGGGGTGAGGACGCCATGGGCACCTGGTGGGAGGAGGTGAGGGAAGGGGCAGGGCATCCTACAGTGAACAGACGGCCCTCAGCAAACAACTGCTGGCCCCAGGTGTCAGCAGAGCTGAGACGGAGGGACCTGGGTCTCGGATAAGCCAACCATGAGACACGAGAATGCTGGCTGCTATTCACTGCCTACCTACAATCTGTTCAGAGCAGGTCCTGGGGCTGGGGGTACATCCTAGAGGGTCCTCAGAGCCCCCAGCTCCCCTTTCCTTGCCCCTCAGCTCTGCAGAAGGGTATTAGCTGACAGGTGAGGGCAAGGCGCACCTTCCGTGCTGGTGCAGGACTTGCACTGAGAGTCTCACGGTGCCTAAAGATACTTTAATTTCACAGGATTCAGACCGAAATTCTCATTTTAATTTCAAACATTTGGTTCATTACTAGTTCACATGAAAGACACTTGTGAAAAAGGCACAGGCAAATAAACTGTAGTCAACATCTGAGGTGCCCCGTGAGGTTTTATCTTTTTTATTTTTTGCAATGGCTGTATATACCTTCAAAGCAGGAAGGAAGAAAAAGGAAACGTTCGATTTACAAAGCAAGCAAGACATCAGAACTAAAGGGATCTGTGAAGAAAGTAGGATGAACTAAGCAATTTTTTTAAAAAGCAGAAATAAAAACAAAATCAAGCGAATTACAGTATTTAGTTTCGAAGTCCCCAGAAAGAGCGCGGTTGGTGACAGGGCTGCGTGCAGACAGCAGTGTGACAGTTTCGATTCTGCGTCTCAGTAACTGGGTGACGCGGGAAATAGTCACGAACCCCACGAACCTCAGTTTTCTCGCCCTTAAAACGACCTCTCCACCTTTGTTAAAGGGTTCTTGCAGAGGTCGGAGGTGTGCGTGTGCCAGTAAACACGGCTGAGTGATGGGATAAAGGGGTGAGTCGGTGCTTTACCCCTCTGAAGCACCTCTGAAGCCACACCAAGAATTTCCAAGCTTGGGGCGAGATTCCTTCCCTGTCCCAGTGCTTCTGCGCTCTGCGGCCCGGAGTGTCTTCGATGTCGCATCTCGAGGGCGGCCTGTGCTTTGCAGGCCTGTGTTACGTCTGCATGCGTTCACAGTCACCGTGCCCTGCTGTTAGCCACTGTCCATATGGCCTTGTCTGGGTTTCCCAGGCTTGCGCTTCCGAAGGACTGAGATGACTGACCGTGGGAGGAAGGCTCTTCACGGGCACGGGGGCGGGGGGTGCTGGTTATCTGTAGGGTGCGTGACAAGCGATGGGCAACGCTGGTGTTTTCCTTAATTTCCGAAGCGTCATTTCTGCTGGCTTTTCATATGCTTATTCACTCAGCCTTTTCCATGTGGGATTCAGAAGGGCTGACTATCATGTCGTTTCTCCCGATGGGTTGCGGGGGGCGGGGGATAAAAGAGGGGGTGAAAAAAGGGGGGCTTCATCAGCCATTTGTTAGAATATAATGTTCAGAAGCAGTAGAATGGAAAAATCTGAATTTCCATAGTTATTTCCGGAACTAAACTGATTAAAATCCTTTCCTAGGTAGATCGGAATCTTCCCTTTAACCACGTTCAGAAGAAAAGGCCGAGAGAGGCATTGTGGCGAGGGCATTAAATCTGCTTGGGTGACTCAGAATGCGGGTTGGCACGGCGGCGTGTCACGGGGCGCGTCGCAGACCCGGCGAGTCGGTGGCCGTGGTGTGTCTGAAAGGGCCCGGGCCTCACGCTACCACGCTGAATTTGCTTCCTTTTAGGCTTTCACAGCAAAGTGTTTGAAGCTGAGCCTTTCATTTCTTTTCGCGGGGCTGTCGTCAATAGGAAGAACGCATTAAGGTCCCCCCATCGCTGCTTTTCTCAGGATCGTGGTTAAAGTGGGGATTGTGTTTTAGGCTGTGTTCTAATGAGAATTTGAATTTCGTGCAGAGCTGGAGTGTCAATGAAAAATCGCCCGTTGCCCAGCTGTGCAGCCTGTGAATATCTTTCCCTGTAGTTTATTCCACTCTGGCTCCTGTTAATTTATTCAATCACGGATCAGGCCATCGTTATTGAACGCCTATGGTGTGCCAGGCGCTGGGCTCATCTTTAAAATGTTAAAGACGGCTGGGGCTTTGGTTTTTCCTTTTTTAATGTTTAAATTTTATTTTTTAGTTTTTTGGCCATGCAGTGAGCCTGTGGGATTTCAGTTCCCTGACCGGGGATTGAACCTATGCCTCCTCAGTCAGAAGCATGGTCTCTTAACCACTTGACTGCCAGGGAAACCCCTGTTTTCCTAGTTTTCTAAGACCCCAGCCTGGAAGGGGAGATGGATGACAAGATGCAGAGATGTTGTTACTGGCAGCATGGTAAGAAGACTCTGGGGAGGCTCAGAGCTGAGAAGAGGCAGCGATTCTCCCAGGAGGAATGGGGGAATGTCTGCAAAGAGCCGCCCTGCCCCATCTCCATCTGAGGGCGGAATGGACTCCAGCGGGCAGGCCCCTGGGACAAGGGCTGGCAGCCCTGTATGGGCTGGCAGTCCCCAGGACAGCTTTGGGAATGCTATCACTGCTAAAAGGAAACACTTTCAGGAAAAGTGAAGGTGTCTGCGGTGTCCAGAAGTCAATCAGCACTGACACTATTAAGCACTGTGTGATAGGAGCGTGTTTCTAGGTCAGAAGCCAAGGTCATCAGGGCCACGCCCATCCTGAGGACAGAAGACAGGGTTTCAGGACAAGGACTTGGGCAAAGGATGGAGGCTCTGGGGAACATGTGCTCAGCGCTCACCAGCTGCAGGACGGACCACGGGACCCATGTTTCAGTGGGATGGGTGGTCCTCGGAGAGCCTGGACTCCTGTCCTGCTCAACGTCTGACTGCAGTCAGTAGGCTGACTGCGGCTTGGAGGTCTCTGGCAGTTCCGGGGCGGCAGGAGCGGAGACCACGTTTTGAAGCTGAGCTCTCAGGGTGTCTTCCCAGGTTTTCCATAGCATTTCTCCCCGCTCCCCGTGGGGTCTGTAAATGAAGGCGTCTTGGATCATCTGCCATGAACACAGGACAGCTCAGGCACCCCCGAGAGGAGCTGGGAGCGCGCAGCGCCCCAGGAGGGTGCTCCCCGCTGCCCGCCTTCTGCACCTGGTCTGTGCGTTTGGCTACAAACACTAGACCTGGAGCCCCAACCTACTCTCTTTGGGATCTGGGTTTCCTGATCCGTAAGAGTCCTGGGGGTGCCCTGGAGGGCATGTGGCCACTGTAGGGGTATGGGGGCTTCAGTCAGGATGGACTTCAATGCAGGTGCTGCACCCAGGCCAAGACCCTTCCCCAGGAAGGCCCCACTCACAGGCTCCAGATGGGCATGTCTTGGGGGGACACTGATCAGCCCACCTCGGGGATGCTCCTGTCCGTGGATGGGGTGGACATGGTCAGCCCGTGTCCTGATTCCCAGCCCAGCCCCGCACGCACGGGACCCAGCGTGGACTGACTTCCAGGCAAGCCCTTCTCCCCGTTTGCCTGCTTGTTGGTTTTGGCCTCTGACTTTCACGTGAGGGTTTTTTTCTCGAATAGCTCCTGCTCTTTGGTAACCTAGCCACAATCTACAGTGAGACTCCGTGAGCTGGGGGGGCCCTGGTGTCCAGCAAAGCTTGTGGAAGGACTCACGGATGGACCAAGATGCTTCACCTCGGTGCCCTGAGTGTGAGGGCCTGGGGGGCTTTATCTCACATGGGTCTCTTATTCCAGACCCTCCTCCAGTCTTGGGTGTATAAGCCTGATTCGTGGCCCCCTGGAGAAAGACCCAGGGAAGGGGAATGGGAAGAGGGCTGGCGGGTGAGACTCACCTCCAGGGGGGCACTTTTTCCCAGCCGCCCCTTTCTTTAGCCTTTTGTCCTGTGCCCACCAAGTCTTACCATCCAGGGGGATAAGTTTGTTTAATGGCTCTATTTTCAAGACGATCTGCTGTGTCTGAGGTCCCAAAGCCCAGACCCCGATTCAGTTCCCCGCCAGGACACCCTTACTCTTCTGTCTGAATGGAGACAGAGTGGGGTCTGGGGTGGGACAGGAGGGTCTAAGATGGTATGTTTTCAGCCTCATCCAGCGGCGCCTGAGGAAATGTAAAACAACTCCTTTCTAGAGGAGAAATCAGCCCTGGTGTCTAGTGTCTGCCGATTCTCCTGTGGCCAGTGTTCCCCTGGTGGTCCGTTTCCAGCGGCCATGTGACATCCCTGGAGGTGGAATCTGTCAGAGATGCTTGTGCCACGCCCACCGCGTAGATACAAGAGACCGGGTCCCCTCGAGAAAGGACAGTAGCGAAATGTGATGGAGGAATTAGGAAGTGATGCATTCTGAGGACCTTCTACATGGTTTTACACAAAATGCTTTAAATTCTAAGTTTCTGTGATTTAAGTGTCGATGATGGCCGCTTTCAAAAGCTGACTCACGAAAGTCCTGAACGTGTCGCCGCTGGTTCTTGAAAACTGGTACGAACTGCCGGTCGAACACCTCGCCACTGGGCCACATCCCCCACTCGCTGGTCCACGGGAGCTCAAGTTTCTAAGGCTTTCTGGAACTTGTGGTGTAAATAGGCTTGTTTCTTCGTGATTTCTCCCCCTGCAGGCCTTTCGATTTCTTCCCAGTTTTAAAAGGTGGAAAGTAAAAGATGTGGTGAAGGTAGATGAGTGTGCGGAGTTGGACGGGGCTGAGTGAGCGCGCGTGCACACACACAGATACACACGTGCGTGTGTGTGTGTGTTTGCATTTCTGTTTGCTTTCTCTGCTGCCCTGTGGTAAGGTTTGGGGAAGGTGTGCCGCGTGGTCCTTGCTGTACTTTATAGCTTTACACTGAAACTCCCCTGTTTAGATTTCTCCTCCCGATTGAGATGGGATAGGAGGGGGTGGAACAGTGCCCACCTGCTGTGTCACATGGCAAGTTCAAGCTCAAGTGAACTGTCTCGTGGGCTGGTCTGTCCTCACAGTCTGCAGCCACCCCGTCATTCTCCCACCAGGGCCTCCAGCTTAAGCCCTTTCTAGCTTTCTTTTGTTGGTTGCTCCCTTACCTTACCTCTGTCCATCCAGCTCACCCTTCACGGGAATGTCAGAGTCATTCTCCCAAATGTTTGGCACTGAAGGTTTGACTCCTGCAAGCGGCGGTTTTGGGGACCCCTGGGCACTGGCTCCTGGCCACCCTGGGCCAGAGGCTGGGCCAGAGAGAGGGCAGGAGCCAGGCTATCCTTTTTCCCAGTCTCTGCTTCGGTCACTGTCTCCAGCGAGGCCCCCATTATCTCTATAATCCTAATTCCCACTGGCTGTGCCTGACCACAGAGCCACTCCTGCTGGGTGGCCTTGGACTCTGCTCAGGTACCACCTCCACCCCAGTGCTGATCTCCAGGTGGCCTCGTCGGCCTTGAATGACTCTTTAGCAGAGTCAGCACAGTTTACCAAGTTCCCCATAATACGTGCTCTGGAAGAATCACTGCTTTCGAACTGTGATGCTGGAGAAGACTGTTGAGAGTCTCTTGGACAGCCAGGAGATCAAACCAGTCCATCCTGAAGGAGATCAGTCCTGAATATTCCTTGGAAGGACTGATGCTGAAGCTGAAGCTCCAATACTTTGGGCACCTGTTGCAAAAAACTAACTGACTCATGGAGAAGACCCCGATGCTGGGAAAGATTGAAGGAGAAGGGGACGACAGAGGATGAGATGGTCAGATAACATCACTGAGTCAACAGGACATCAGTTTGAGCAAACTCCGAGAGATGGTGGAGGACGAGGGAGCCTGATATGCTGCAGTCCATGGGGTCGCAGAGTCGGACACGACTGAGCAACTGAACAACAGCCTGCTCTCTACTCAAGGACAGGCGTGGGGTCCTTGTTCCTGGCCAGACTCTCAATCAGTGAATCCTGCCTTTGAACCTGACAAAGTCTCCTGCCCTTGGTAGGGGAGTGCAGGGGCATTCCTGATTCCCACTCCGTGCTCCCACCCACTCATGCCTGATATTTTTCTTCTCTGTTTTCTTTCTAGTAAATTCTGTACTCGACACTAGCATGGGTAAAGAAAGGAAGAAAGTGAAGTTGCTCAGTCGTGTCCGACTCTTTTTGTGACCCCATGGACTGTAGCCTATGAGGCTCCTCTGTCCATGGGATTTCCCAGGCAAGAGTACTGGAGTGGATTGCCACTTTCTTCTCCAGGGGATCTTCCCAACCCGGGGATCGAACTCGGGTCTCCCACACTGTGGGCAGACGCTTTCCCATCTGAGCCACCAAGGAAGCCCAAAGCTCCGGCTCATTTCCAATGCTGTCCATGTAGAATCCTGGGACCTAGAACACCTCCTTGCTAGCGCTCAGAGCTGAGCCTCTTGCTTGATGGTGCCCAAAGGCCTTGGCGCTGGCAGAGGCACCAGCTATGCAGAGGCACTAACAAGCAGGCTGGAGGAGGAGACACAGCCCAGCAGAGAAGGGGAGCAAGTGATTCACGGGTGTGGAATCCCAACAATCAGGCCCCGAGCAGTCACTGAGTAATTAGGTGTGGTCACTGGTTGCCTGCCTGAAGGCTGACTTAATCAATTTGTCATTTCTGGACCACTCGAGCTCAGCTTGCTGTGAGGACCCTACCCATTTACTTTCCTGGTTCGAGTGCCCGCTGGGTGAAACAAATCATGAGAAAACCAGCCTCGTCATCACCCTCATCTGTGACCAGACCCCAGAGCCCCAGGCTCCTTGGTCACAGGTTACAGACGGCTTCTCGTATAGCTGACTCTGGGGTTCAGGCTGGCACTTGTTTTATGAAGAATAAACAGACACAGCCCAGGGCAGGTGTCTTGGTGGAGGTTGAGGGATTGTCCTTGGGGTATCGGATTTCAGCTGAGTTATGCTCCAGGGAGCGGAGCCCTGGCTCCGTGGAGTACACGCTACAGTGAGGATGAGGGATGAAGTGAGGCTCAGCACTCGGTCCCAGCGGCACTTCTCCAGGGGTGCCCAGCGCAGCCAGAGTCCCAGCGCTCGTGGAGAAAGGATGTTCTGTGACCATCCACTTTTAGGAAGAGCTGGGCTTCCCGGGTGGAGCTACTGGTAAAGAATTTGCCTGCCAGTACAGCAGACTCAAGAGATCCGGGTTCAGTCCCTGGATTGAGAAGATCCCCTGGAGGAGGAAACGACTACCTGCTCCAGTACTCTTGCCTGGAGAATCCCACAGACAGAGGAGCCTGGTGGGCTACAGTCCCTGGGGCCGCAAAGAGCTGGACACG
The DNA here is from genome assembly GCF_001704415.2 of Capra hircus. NCBI lineage: Eukaryota > Metazoa > Chordata > Mammalia > Artiodactyla > Bovidae > Capra > Capra hircus. The sequence goes on along the minus strand of NC_030810.1, from coordinate 4,704,724 downwards.
ACTTGGCACTTGTCAGCGACCTTGCATTGTGGGAACAGCAGGTGCATCCTCCAGGGGTCAGAAAGTCTTGAGGTGAAGAACCCCTTTCAGCTCTGGTGGCCATGGGACCCATTCCTTACTGGTCAGGTGTTTCTGGCCCCGGAGCTGGTTTTGCTGCCAGCGCTCAAGTGGAACACGGCAGAGTTTCTGAGCCTGGCATCAGGTATCAAAGATGCTCCCTGGGAAGGTCTGAAACCAAAGGGTCCACCCTTTACTGGGGTCCACCCGTGGATGTTTTGGTTTAGGAACACCTGGGTGGACCCCACAATCCAGGCGTCTTAAAACTTCCCCGGAGAGTCTCATGATCACTCAGGTTAGGATGTGGACTCGATCACCCAGAGGAGCATTTTGGTGGCCACAGAGTCCTAGAGTTGAGTTTTTCTTTCTGGTAAGTCTAAGCACCCCAGAGGCAAACAGGGAAGGCCAGTGGTGGTCTGAGTCCATCTTAGATCTACCCTGGGCAGTGAGCATCTTGGAAGACAGCCTCAGCAGAGATCCCCATGGAGTCATCACGCTTTTCAAGGGCTGGGAAAGACAGCTCTTGGGAAAGTAACTTTGCATCAGTGACTTGCAGTGAAATTGTGAGACTGCACAAAATTGTGAGATTGTGCTGCGACTGAATTGCTGAGTTAGCAGCTCTCCCTTTGGGAAGTGGAGGGAAGGAGAGGGCCTCCTCTGTGATTATTTGCTCACCCTCGACTTGCACAACATCCAGGAAAGTGCTTCTAGTGCATTCCCACCCATCCTGGGAAATGTGTCCCACATCACCTGGGAAAAATCAAGATGAAAGAGACACCTGAACCGAGGATGGACCCATTTAGAACCACTTGAGGAAGAGCCTGAGGCTGTGGATTTGAGCTGATCCGCCAGCGCCTTTAATAACAGGGGAATGGCAATTACCCAGGCCACCAAAGGCAAGCATGAGCAGCCAGGGGATACGCTGGGGGCAAGTGGGCCGGGCCATCTGGAATCTTGTGCCAAAATCATCATGAAGGTTAGACAGTGTTAGTCCCTCAGCCATGTCAGACTCTTTGTGACCCTATGGGCTCCTCTGTCCACGGGATTCTCCAGGGAAGAATAGTGGAGTGTGTTATCATGCCCTTCTCCAGGGGACCTTCCCAACCCAGGAATGGAACCTAGGTCTCCTGCATTGCAGGCAGATTCTTTACCATTGAGCCACCAGGTAGGACAAAAGGACCTGCAAAAACTGAGGCTGTCCTACTCTCATGGAATCAGGTCCTGCTGAGCGGTGGTTCCAGTAGACCCAGAAGCAACAGTACCCTGGGCCGGCGAGCCCCGAGGGGAGTGGAAGCTGGGCAGGACAGGACTCCTTGCAGCTCTTATGAACTTCATGCGGTTAAGCTTGGCTGCACAAAAGAATCTGCAAATCAGTGGAATAAGTCATGTTTAATAAGTGACCAGATCTCAGCCTCAAATGAAGTTCAGATCTGTTTTAAATGGGTCAAAATCTTGCTTAGCTCACCGAGTACTTCCTTGTATAGAAAACGCTGGAATTTATTAATCATACTCTGCATGCATGAACTATTCTACCTCCCAACCCACACAATCAAGGTGCCTCAGGGGCTTTAAATAGCAGCCAATGCAGAAAGGGGCGTGGGTGGAAAACTCAGGTCTAAAGTGAAACAGAGAGATGTGAAGCTATCCCACGCCCTGGAGTCTGGGGGGTCTTGCAGGTCTGGGTCTTACTCTGTCTCTGTGTGACTTTGGGAGAGTTACACAGCATCTCAGAGCTCTGGTTTTGATGACCATCGCATGGGAATACAGGTGGTGACTTTTTCACGGGCTTGTTTTGATGGCTAGGTCAGAGAAAGTGCATTCACTGTACGGCATGATGTCTGATCCGCGTGTTCACTCAGGACGGGGTCGGTGTAGACCCAGAAGTTACGGTCCCTCTGGGTTCCCGTGCCCCGTGGATCTGTCTCTCTTCATTTTCTGTGTCCTCAGTTTGACGCGAGTGCGCTGAATCAGGAACCAGGTCGTCGCTGCCCACCCAGCGCCCAGCACCGTGCCTGCTGTGCCAGCCGCTCAGAGCACAGCCGTTGAATAAACAGATGAATGAAGGGAAGAAGAGTTGGCGCTTTTAACGCTAAGCCCCAAGCTCTTCAGCTACAGTCTGCTGCCTTCAGAGAGACGCTGTGACAGTGAGCAGCGAGAGCAGGAACACTGGTTTAAATCCATTAAACAGCGGCGTCCTGGGCCAGGTCCCCGAGACGCGCGTTCAGAAGCGACACGCGAGGGGCCCTGCAGACTGCAGTGCGCCCCCTAGTGTTCCCTGTTACCCCTGGTCTCCCATAGTGTCCAGTGGTTTCCCACTCAGACCTGAAAACCAAGACTCTGAATAGGATATGGGTTTTCTTTTCTTTGTGCGAAAGTAAAAGAAATACTTCCATGTGCTTCAGCTCATAAAGTAGTATAAAGCCCACATGATTCAAAGAAAATAAACATTATGGTTTATTGTGATTTATAGTGGTATCTCAGTCAGCAAAGAATCTGCCTGCAGTGTAGGAGACCTGGGTTCGATCCCTGGGTCAGGAAGATCCTCTGGAGAAGGAAATGGAAACCCACTCCAGTATTCTTGCCTGGGAAATCCTATGAGCTGAGGAGCCTGGCAGGCTGCAGTCCTTGGGGTCACAAGAGTTGGACATGACTCAGTGACTAATAAGTCGCCAATAAGTCACCACCATAATGGAAAAGAACAAAAAAGAATGTATGTAGATAATAATGGAGTCACATTGTTATATAGCAGAAATGAACACAACATTGTAAATCAACTATGAAAATGAAGAAGTGAAAAGGGACTTCCTTGGCCTGCAATGCAGGAGATCTGGGTTCCATCCCTGGCCTGGGAAGATTCCCCTGAAGAAGGGAATGGCAACCCACTCCAATTTGAAAAGAAAAAAAAAGCAACAACAAAAAATACCTCCTGCATTCTTGGTGGACAAGAAGCTCCCAGCAGTTTTGCTCAAGTTTTGGTTCCTTGGCAGCTCCAACAATGATACCACGGGAGCAGCTGGCCGGAGATGGTGGACTGGGGGGTGGCCAGGTCCAGAGTGGCCTGGTGCAGTCTGAGGTTTCAGAGGGACTGAGAGGGAGGAAGCCCCCATGTAGGTGTTCAGTGCAGGGTGAGCCTGTCACAAACGTCATGTCATCGAATCTAGACTGAGCACGGTTACCACCCCTGCTTCATGTTAAAGAAACCCCCACAGAACGTGTAAGGGGATGAAGCCCGAGTCTGAACCTAGGACTGGCTGCTCTTGAGGCCTCTTCCACCAGCTGTCTCCATAAAAAGGACCCGATTTGCAAAAGAATTCTATGTCCTTCTCTCTCTTTGCTGAGCTGTGAAGTCCTTGAGTCTTTGATTTCAAGAGCAGATACACCTGATGAAATACAGATTTATTTTCGAGAATTTGCCAAATTCAGAAGTTATATGAAGGCCAAGTAGGATCGCAGCCCAGGGGGACTATCTGAAAACAGATAATTAGGCCTTTGGGTTTCCACTCAAAGGAAGGAGAAGATGAGGGGAGGGTTTAAAACTGAGCAAAGGAAGTGCACTGATTTTTACTTAGCAGTTCATTTTCCCCATCATTTCTTTTCTTTTTTAAAATTATTTTTATTATTTGGCTGCATCGAGTCTTGGTTGCGGCATATGGGACATTTCAATGGGGAATGCAGGCTCTCTAGCTGTGGCTCGTGGGCTTAGTTGCCCCAAGGCGTGTGGGGTCTTAGTTCTCTGACCAGGCAGGGATCCTGTGCCCCTGCGTTGGAAGGCTGGTTCTCAACCTCTCAACTACCAGGGAAGTCCCTCCCCTGGCCTTTTCTTTCTGAGGCTGGATCGAGTCTTCTAAGATCACTTGAAGGTTGTTAAACCGACCATCTCTTTTTTTCTGTTTGTTCATAAAAATGATATCTATGGCATGTGGATAGAAAGCTCTTTCTCAGAAGCCAGATCCTGGGTGTAAGTAGGGCAGGCTATGAAGCCAGACACCCAAGCTGGCTTGCTTTTGGTGAAAAAAGTCTGAAATGTCTGAAACTGGAGATTAAGCCAATCAGAGACTTTGTGAAGGTTCTGTATTGAGAGGCGGCCAACTTTCTTCTGCTAAGCCTAACCCTAACTTCCTTTAACAGATGGCTGTGGGAGCTGTTGGCTTCTGTGCAGGGCCTACTTTTGGTTCCTTGATCTAGAAGATGCCCATGGATTTGAAGGCTCAGCAGAGTGTGCCCTTGGTATGTTTCCCTGCGGTTAGCTTCTCACTCAATCATAATCCCGGAGAAGGGCGCCTGCGGAGGCCCCTTCTGCTTCTCTGCACCTCCAGGTCTCATGTTGAGCCTGGCAACAAAGTAGACCTCACAGAGGCTCCCTGACTTAACGAGGAATCACACGGATACGGGAGATGACTGCTTTTTCTGGCAACGCTCGTCTCAGTGAGGGAACATGCAGTCAGAGCAGACCCGTTTGGATTCTAAGCCAGCTCCAAGAGACTGGAGGAGTCTGAGTTGATGATCGTGGGGTCAGGTCTGGCTTTGAGCCAGATGAGGTGTTGCATCCATCCGTCTTCGGGTGTGTCTCTCTGAATGTCCTGGACTCCAGGTGGGCCCAATACCACCCAGTCTCCCTGGATCCTGCCAACTCAGACCTGGGAGCCAGGATCTCAGTGAGCCAGACTTTCGTTCTGGATTCCCTTGGTCTGGACCACCGAGCTCACATCCCTGCTCTGGAAGCACGTGCTGCCCATCTCCCAAGGAAGCCTTCCTCTGCTGGTCTAGAGCATTCTGGTTCAGAGATGGCGTCATCAGACATACCTAGATCCATACTCTTGCTCTGGACAAGTGAGTCAGCGCCTCTGAGCCCTCATCCTTCCCTCGAGAGTGTTGATCCCCTACTAGCATCCGTCTCAAAGAGTGTGGGAGAGTTAAGACAATTCAATAATCGCCCTGACTGCGCGTGTAATAGGGAAGAACAGATCTGACTCCACGCTGGATCTGCTTCTCTTCCTTTAACCCTGTGCTTTGTTGCCTGTATGTAGTCAAGCTGGCTCTTTCACGAAAGAATGCGGCCTAGAGCCTGAAATACACAGAAGAGCCGGTTCTCCAGCCTCTGACCTTTAAGAGTACAGCACTCTTCCATTCATATGGAGAAAAAAACGTTGCAACACAGAGAATAACATCTGTCCTCTTGGAGGTTTACAAGACAGGGTGACTGACCTACATGGACAGCTGCGGGAACAAAGGATTCCAAGACCAGGAAGAAACCAACACCATGTTGTAAAGCAATTATCCTTCAGCTAAACATAAATAAATTTTAAAAAAATTAGGGGGGAGAAAAACCCATCCACAGACACACACACACGGGAAAGAAGTTTGCCACAACTGCCGTGTCCCTCCCTCACCTTGCCTTGAAAAATGCTTTGCTAAAATCTTTCAGGGGGTCCCAGGCCATGTCCCTCCCTCACCTTGCCTTGAAAAATGCTTTGCTAAAATCTTTCATGGGGTCCCAGGTTTTTCAGGGCATGATCCACCCACCTCCTTGCAAAGCCCCCGCAATAAACCTTTCTCTGGTCCAAACTCCGACCTTTCAGTTTGTCTGGCCTCACTGTGTGTCGGGCACACAGACTGGCATTTGGTAACACACAGCCAGGGCTGGCTCCCTCTTCCCCTGGTCCAACAGCATTCTTTTTCGAATTTCCTCCAATGTTCAAAATTATCGTGAAAGGACAGTTGAGGATAGGAGAGCACGTTTGTGATACACGGGCTTGGACAATGCTGGGACTTCCCTGTGCCCACCATAGACCCTGCCCATGGGCGTCTCAGAGGATGGTTACTAAATGAATCCATCCATTGTTTCAATTTCACAACCCTCAACCTTGGCAGATTCTAAGTTGAGCCGGTGAGCTCTGATTGCACTGCAGCCCGCTTGGTCTTCTCAAGGAGGAGTCTTTCCACAACATCCCTCCTCTTAAGCATATTTACCAGAAGTTGTTTGCTCTTACATTTCAAACGCAGAGTTCTTTTCTTTTTTAATAGCCTTCTGTGATTAGTTTCTAAAACCCTGCCCCTGTGGTCATGTGCATAACATTTGAGGTATGCACATATTTCTAAAAATTGGTAACAGTAGGGAAAATAAAAAACATTCTTGACCCCACCTATGATGACTCAGTTTTCATAACTCTCTTTCTTAGCCAGGGTTTGACTAAGTCATGATCAGGAAGCCGTTCCCCCAAAGTCAATTAACTCGGTCTGTTGGAACAACACCGAGGCAGAGGGATGAGGCTCCTGCTTGCCTTTCAGACCCCTGAGGGCTGCCTGGAGGAGGTGGAATTTCCTGACGGGCCTTAATCAGAATCTATCCCACATGCCACTTCGGGGCAGCTCTGTCCCTGAACACCTGGCCCTCTTGATGCTCCATTGCTTGGTTTTCAGTCTCGGGGATGACAGAGAAAGGGTGCAAACCCTGGGGACCATACCCACCCGGGAGCACCCTGGCATATAAGAGGGTCTGGGTTTTGTTCCACTTGCATGTTCTCTAACTTCTACTGTATTTTTCACCTGAAGGGAGTTGGGAGGGCAGTAGAGCCTTTAATCAGGAGGCTGTCCTGCTCATCTTAGTGTCTTTGGGTCCTTCTAGTGTTTGAAACACGGGGTGATCCATCCATACTTTCTGAATTAAGGAAGGAATGAATGAGACTCCTGCCCTTAGAGGGAACCAAGAGACTTCACTTATTCAGATCCAGCTGATGGATTTACATGCTTTCATGAGACTCTCATAAACTTGGCCAAGACTTACCACATCTATCCTCAGGGCAGGCTGGGTTTTTGAAAGTAACTATCTGCGGCTTCCTTAATGAAAACCAAACAACATAAATCGTGCCAGGACTTACCATCGACAGCCCTGGGGAGGCAGGCTCCTCTCTAATTGCCTGCAGTGTTTCTGTGGGGAATAGTGGCTGGCGAAAGGGGCTGAAGACTGGACAGAACTGTAAATAATCGCAGTCATCACAATGAAACCCGAGTTGTCAATGCGCTGCCTTCTCACGTCCTGTGAGCATCCGATAGTGGACACATCGCTGCCGATGGACAAGGGGACGACCTCTAAACCAGCCTCGGGCCAGTCTTCTCAATCCCACCTTCACCTGGTACCTGTCAAGTAACATTCAGGAGAGGTAACCGTGAAATATTACTTTAAACAGTTTATTTTTCCTGCTGAGAACCAAACCCACAATCCAGAGTTAGTTACCTTGTCTGGCTCTGCAGCTTATGAGCGACTTACTTCTGCTACCAAACAGACTAAAGAGAATGAGTCCATTCATCATAAAACCCTGCTCCCCGGTCGGGTGCTAGAATTGATTTTTAACCAGCAGGAACCAGAGGTAAGCTTTAGATGTTGCTTTAGTAAGAGAAACCTCATGGGCTATTTGGTGAGAGGGAAACACTGCCGTTTCAGGCGCCTGTGTGTGGGTGGACCAGCCCGCTCCCCACTGAACACACTGCTTGGGGAGACTCATTTTACTGAGACAACACCCGAACTTCAAGCGGGCAGGCCGACTTCACAGATTTTGAAAAAAAAAAATGTTGTTTTCCAAAATCTCCAAATGACATCATAACCATTACACTCTCACATCTGAAATGACCGCATTTAATAAGGGTTCTCGGAATGACTTTTTTGCCAACGAGGTTTGAATAAATGGTGTGGGGGGAACCCGGAGCACTAACAGTCTGTGTATGAAAACCTCACAGACCACAGAAGGATGCTTTCCCCCATGCCCCAGCTCTCTGGGCTAGGGTGGAGAGGCCGTGGAGCTCCGTGGGCCAGGGTGGAGAGGGTGTGGAGCCATGTGGGCCTGGGTGGAGGGGCCGTGGGGCCACATGGGCCTGGGTGGAGGGGCCGTGGGGCCACGTGGGCCTGGGTGGAGGAGCCGTGGAGCCACGTGGGCTTGGGGCTGGCAGCTCAGAAACCATGACCAGCTGAAACAAACGGCTTGCTTTTTAAAAAAATTTTTAAATCAATCCAGGAAAAATACTGTGTAAGCCAAATTGTCATCAGTCTTTTACATTTTATCACTTGGAAACACATGGCAGACCCCTGGCCTCCTTGGCCTTTGGCATCTGGGAGCCTGAGCACCCTCTGGGTATGCGTGGGGCTGTGGTACCCCGGCCCCGTGGCCGCATTTCCGACTCTCTTAAAAGGACTGCTTATCAGTGGCTCTAACAGGTACCAGTGTGTGTGTTTTTCCATTGCTGGCACAAGCACAGACTTCCTACCATTTATTTTTCTTGTGTCCTTAGAATTCTTTTCTGGGACTGCTCACAGTTCTTTCACTTGCCTTGCATCTGAGCATACACCATGGCAGAAATTTGGCAGAGCTTTGGGAAGAAGGGCGAATGTAGAACATTTTTGCTTTTCTCTGCATCAGTGGTGTTCAGCAGGTGACAGGACTTATGGAAGAGGACAGAAGGAAGAGTCCGTGGGTCTGGGTTGGGTCCCCTCTGCCCGGAGACCGCATCCAAGCTCACTTTTCTGTTACACACAGGTCCTATGTCGAAGACTCTCAAGACTTTATTGGGGAGGGAACATGGGAACAGGTAGGAGCTGCCAAGTTTCCAAAAATGCATTTTGTCATCAAGAAAACCAGCGAGGAATTTAGTGGATGATGGAAAGGTGATTAAATACTTTTCTCTGGACATCGCAGTTCCTTCAGGGATTCCTTTATGGAATCTCTGTGGCTTAACAAGCCCCAGGAGGGGGCAAGTAGCTGGTTACTGAGTTTAACTAATCAACAGGCATCTTATCCCCCTCAAGGGGCTTCTTTTAAATTGTTGGGAAAAGGACCCAAGGATCCGATAAAGCGCCATGAAAATATCAGGCCTGTAACTTTCTAGGGTGCAGCTCTTCAGCACGTCTGGGACATTTTGAGACTTTCCAGAGAGCTGCTGGCACATGACAGGCGCATGAGGTGCTGGGCGGGGGGGTGGGGTGGGGTGGGGTGGGGGGTGGGGAGGGGGCCGGGCGGGTGCGCAGTGACCTCCGCTGACTGAGCAAAGACGCTGGAGAGTGACCTTCCTCTCTAGGCTTCACACCTCAGCACAGCTTTACTCCTAAAATTTATTCAGCAACTTCTAGGCCCCTGGCTGATTTCCCTTTGAGGGGTTAATTCAGGGAAGAGAGACTCTAATGATTTCAGCCTGTTCTTTCGTCTGGATGAGCCTCCAGCCTGGCCTCCGGCTTGGCAGGCCCAGATCCTTGGCTGAAACTGGCCTTTACTTTGCCCACCGTGGCTAGCACAAGTCTGGTCCAGTATGGCAGCCAAAAGCCACCTGCGGTTTAAATGTGGATTAATGGAAGTAGAACACATTCAGTTTGTCAGTGGCACCCGCAGCTTAGAGTGTTCAGGATCCAGACGTGGCTGGTGGCTCTAACGTTTCCTTCGTGGCACAGAGTCCTGTTGGGTAGCCCTTCTTCTCAGGGTCCACCCTGCAAATCCCCACCCTCAAATGATACCAACAGCCCACACTTTGTCATGTACCAAGATGGTCGCTGCTGGAGAAAAATCCCAAGACTGTGAAGACTGGTGCTGTCAAGGGGCCAGTGTTTAATCTTGGTGGGTCCCCCTAGACTCGTGGAAACGATGTCCTTCTTCCAGAATCTTCCTGTCCATTCCCCCCCACGTGTGCCCAGCTCTCCCTTGACTCAACTCCTACTTCAGCCCCTACCCCTAATGCCTGGCCAAGGACCCTGGAAAAAAGCAAGGAAACAAGGGGGTGCCCTCTGTTTCTTTCCAGGGGCCCATGCCATGCTCATCACCCCTCTCCTTTTTCTTCACAGCAAGTCTGACTTCTTGCGTCTTGCTCCTGACTCTTCAGCCCAGCCAGGGACTTTGTTTATCCCTGCTTCCCAAATCTGCCCATTAGCCTCTTTATCCCTCTGTATTAGTTTCCCAGGGCTGACCTCACAAACTGGTGCTTTAAACCCCAGGAAAGCATTGTTTCAAAGTTCTGGAGGCTGGAAACCCAGGTGCCAGCAGGCCTTTGCTTCCTGGGAGGCCCCAAGAAAGGACTCGACCCTGGCCTTTCTCTTGGCTCCAGTCCTGGGAGGCCGCCCCCGACCTTCCAGGGCTGGTGGACCCTCACTCTAATCTCCTGTCTTTACACGGGGCTCTCCCTGTGTGTCCGGCTCCACACAGCTGTCTTTTTATATGAACACCAGTCATGCTGGAGTCGGGCCACCCTGTGCCGCGGTGACCTCATCTTACTCATTACATCTGCAACGACCTTGTATCCAAGTCAGGTCACACTGTGAGGTCCTTGGGTTAGGGTTTCAGCATATTTTTTTGGGGGGGGAACACAATTCCTGTCTGTCAACCCCCACGTCCATGATCAGCTCTGCCCTGTATGTGGGGGCATGGCCCCTTCGGCCTCTTCACTGGGCTTTCTTGCCCTTGGTCCTTGGCTGGGCCTGTCTCCACGAGCAGATGAGCGGTGGGAGAGGCGTCTGGCTGTGCTCTCAGACCCTCCTGTGATGACGCTGCGGGTCTGGAAGCGCCAGGTCCTCTGATGCCTGCCTTCTGTCGGGCACCTTCCCCTCCTCGGTCTCAGCAGACAAGCACAGTGCGGGCATTGCCATTTCTCTCTCTCCTCCCTTCAGCTCTTAGATGTTCAGTCCTTGGGTGTCTCGCTGGCTCAGACAGTAAATAATCTGCCTGCAACTCGAGAGATGGGTTCAGTTCCTGGGTTGGGATCAGATTCCCCTGGAGAAGGAAATGGCAACCCACACCAGTATTCTTGCATTCTGGAGCATCCCATAGACAGGAGAGCCTGGTGGGCTGCAGTCCACGGGATCGCAAAGAGTTGGAGACAGTTGAGCAAATGACACTTTCACTCTCTTCACTTGGGTGTCTTAGCACCCCCTTTCATTCCCTTAACGCGGCCCACGGTTCTCTGGAAACATTCTCCGCACACTCCTTGCTGAGTGTGCTGTGCTGTCTGGTAGGATCTTGCAGGACGTGTCCCATGCCAGCCACATGCTACTCCCCACTGTCCACAGAAGCAGTCTTGAGATTCTCACATAATTCACATGCTCTTTACTGAGAACAAAAGAAGCAGAATCTAAAAGTCTTTCCTGGATGCTCAGTCCCCTTCACACCACTGCCCCAGCATTTCTGCCCTGGACTCCAAGCGTCTTGAAGGGCTGTTTACTGCATTCATGGTCTGTCCTCCCGCTGACTCCATCCAGCCTGGCCTGGACCCCACGGCCCCATAGAGACAGCCCAGACTTTTTGCTGGTGAATGGCCTCACCAGGAAGTGTCTACTTGACATGGTGCCTCCCTGGAGGGTGCCTCCTGCCCTCCCCGGCTCTCTGTGGCTCTGTCCTCTATCACCTGGACTCACACCTCACCAGCATCCTGACCTCTTGCAGGATTCCTTGGTTGTCCTCTCTCCAAAGGTGGTTGCATTCGAAGGAGCTGGGGGTTAAGGCTCTGACACATGAATTTGGATGAGGGCGCAGTTCACCTATAGCAAGCAATCTTCAGTTCAGTTCAGTTGCTCAATCGTGTCTGACTCTTTGCGACCCCATGAATTGCAGCACGCCAGGCCTCCCTGTCCATCACCAACTCCCAGAGTTCACTCAGACTCATGTCCATCGAGTCAGTGATGCCATCCAGCCATCTCATCCTCTGTCGTCCCCTTCTCCTCCTGCTCCCAATCCTTCCCAGTATCAGAGTCTTTTCCAGCGAGTCAACTCTTTGCATGAGGTGGCCAAAGTACTGGAGTTACCCACAACAAATATGGGTCCATGAGCTCCTTGTTCCGTGCCTCTGGCCCGACTTCCGGGGACCCTTCCCCTTGGCCTCTAAGGCCTTCTATTCACCTCACACCCCATGGATTTGGGTGAGAGTGGCTCTCTTGGCCTGTTTGGGCCACCACAACCAAGTTCGCCTGCCAGGGGCTTAAACAGCACTCGTCTACTTTCTCACGGTTCTGGAAGCCAGGAGTCCAAGGTCAAGGTGCTCAGTTTCCGGTGAGGGCCTGCTTCCTGGCTTGCATACGCCTTCCCGCTGTGTCCTCACGTGGCCTTTCTTTTGTGTGTCTGGGGAGAAGGGAGAGAGAAAGGGGACATTTCTGGGGTCTCTCGCTCTTCTGATCAGGCCACAGTCCCAGTTAGGGCCCCACCCTCTTGACCCCATTTAAGCATAATTTCCTCCCTGAAGACCTTATCTTCAAATACAGTCACATGGGACTTGTTGGGGAGGGGACTAGGACTTCAACATATAAATTTGGGGGCCCACAGTTCCATCTAGAAGCAGCTGGGGTTTGGGAATGGGAAGGGGACCTGAGGTGGTGCACAGGGCCAGGAGCCCCAGGGTGGCTTTCTGGACTCAGCTTTGCTACCTGTTGGCTGGGTGACCTCAGCCAAGTTCACAGCTTGTCCGACCTTCCAAAAAGAGTCTTGTGTCCTCCACAGGGCTGGGGTAAAGACGAAGGAGACAGGGCTTCTGGGGAGGTCAATGCCCTGCATATTCCAACCACGTGGAAATGGGGTGGTGTCGCCAGGAAAACAAACTGGTTGCTGCAATAACATTTCTTTTAAGAAACCTTGTCCCTGGAGGTAGGGCCTGGCTGCTGACACTCACATACCTCCCATTTCCAATGAATACAGTTTTTTTTTTTCCCTTTCTATGTGACTGGAAGCTTAATAATATTACCACCTAATGAATTCCAGATGAGAGATCCGAGATACCAGGGCTGCGAGCCCGTCCCAGATGCTCCTTGGGCTTGCTGGGCTCACATGATATGTGTCCTGACATTTCTCCAAGCTGAACAAGAGGTAAAAATCCAGGTTTTAACCATTTAAAAAAAATCCATAGTCTTTAGTAATAGATGTCACTGACATTTTTGGTTCTTGACATTATTTAGCAAATCTAGCAGGGGCTCTGGGGATCTCACATGCCCCAAGGGCTATGCTCTATCCTCAGGGAGGTTGTTTTGTGTTTTGCTTTCTGGAATAACCTCAAACCACGTCATATCTCCATTTTTCACTGAGTCTTACGAGAATAACGTCAGGTCTGCCTGTGTTGTGTGGTTCTGCCCTATTATGCCTAATTTTATATTTGGTTGTAATAAAACCACCCAATCACTCCTAGGCCAAGCCTAGAAGGCTCTGACTGATTCGATTACAGAAATGCAGGTGAATTCAGACTTGTGGCAGCTGCCTGATGTGTTAGCGAGGATTCCAGGGAAGGGTGTGAGCCTGGGTCCTGGGTAGGGTGAGGTGCTCAGGTAGCTAGGGGACTCCAGGCAGGTGCCAGGGAGACCAGCCTCAATTTTCTTATCTGTAAACATGGCGATTGCACTAGCTCAAGGCTGCTGTAATGTTTTTCAGATATGTAATACGACACGAAGGGCTTCCCAGATGCCACAGTGGTACAGGATTTGCCGGCTAGTGCATGAGGTGCAGGAGACGCGAGTTCAACCTCTCGGTCAGGAAGATCCCCTGGAGGAGAAAACGGCAGCCTACTCCAGTATTCTTGCTTAGAGAATCCCATGGACAGAGGAGTCTCGCAGGCTACAGTCCATGGGGTTGCAAAGAGTCGGACACAACGGAGCATGCAATAAAACACAAACAGAGGGAAATCCAAGCTGCTCTGGCTGAGGCGGAAGTCACGAAATACAGCTTCCCTCTTCCCCTCCTCTACAAGAGCATCTGGGCACTGCTGGGGAACACGGTGTAAAATCTGTGGATTCCACTTGAGTCAGACCCGGAGCTGTCAGCATCTGCACTACGTTTTTAATGTTCGCTGATCAAGAGCGCTACCTTCTGCTCACGTTTCATCGTGAAGAATTACCCAGTGACTCCTTATTGACTTTATTTTGACGAAGGATAAATGATGACATCTTCATGTCAGTTAGTTGAACTAGTTCATTACCTGAAACAGCAATGCACCCCCAGCAATAATGGTGAAGTAGTCAAAGGTGCCACAGCATTTTGTATTTTTCACAGATAATTGCAGCAAGGTATTCTGACCCCTGCTCTCTCACAGCTTGACTTGGTCACTCCTAAGACAGGCCAGGTCCGTGTTCCACCAGTCACATACCTATAAAAAGTCTTGCTTATTTATGACCCATGGGGACAGCAACACCGTTTTCCAGCTTAGCCACAGAATTTCTCTCTGATTGTGAAGGTGAAGTCAGTGGGAAGGTTTAAGAGTGGGGCAGGGATGAAGTCCCTGAGCTCAAACTGCCATCTTTAAATGCAAACCAGTCTCAAAGCCAAGTCTAAGCTCATTCCAGCCACTTTCTTTGCTCACCTGACTTATTGCATACTCTTGCTTGGTATTTTTAAAGAAATCAAGCTATTATGTACATTATAATCAACTTTGGATTGGTTACAGAAAATGGGGAAATAAGCGAATGACTGAAGGAGGAAAGATGATAAATAATAAGTGAATAAATAAATAATAAATGAATCAGCATTGTTTCCCATTTGCATAGAGCTAGAGTCTCCAAATAAACCAAGTTTTTAGATGAGATCTCACTAAACAAGAGACAAACCCTAAACTTGGGTGGGAGAGACCAGTGCTCTGTGGAGTTAGAATTCTGAGAAATGGGAGAAGATTCTGTTCCTTTGGGCCAGCAGGTCCCCCGACAAGAGCCCTAACTCACTGGGTTCCCGCTGTGTGACCAGGGCTTGTCAGCCAGCATCTCACATCCTTTCAAGGCCGCCTTGAAAGACTGTGTCCGTGTGATCACCCACCCATCTGCCTTGTGACCACTCACCCATCTCACCCACGCTGCTATCACCGGAGCCTGGGTCGCCTTCATTCCTAGGTCTTCCGTCTACGAGACAGTAAGTTGGGTTTTCTTTTCAACTGACTCTGCTCAGCAGGTGAGTTGAAAAGAAAATTCATCCCAGGTTAGCTGGGATGAATTAGAAAGCGATGGTTCGTGACTGGCTGACGGAGATCAAGACATACAGAATACTCACTCAGCCACCCTTTCTGTATGCTTTATATATGAATACAAGCCATATCTGTGGCCTCGAGGTCTACCGTCCATGGGGGTCGCAAAGAGTCGGACGCCGCCTGGAGACTGGACGCCACCACCAATGTGCAATATCACCAAGGAGTGGGAAACCAGCTCCTACACTGTGACGGCACCCCAAGCGCCCGTGTGGCTTAGTTTAGAGAAGAGGGGAGTGAGGTATGTCCAAGGCTGTTCAGGAATTTGAGGGTTACCTGTCTACTGCAGACACTAATGTTAGAGATTAGTGTCCAGGGCCAAATTTCAAGTCCCTGCAAACAAGCACATCCTAAATGGTGCAGAAGAGGACTCCAGTGACCACTTGTGGTCCTCATGGGGCACGCTTGGAATGAAGAGTCTAGGGGCTTTCCGCAGGTCACCATGATAAAGGCCACCAGCAGCTGCAACAGCAAATGGACAATCAGCCCATGTGTGACCATTTGACAGTAAAGAGGCAGGGGGAAAGGCTTGCTTCGGGCAGAGAGCAACAGGGACAGCTGCACCCAGAGCGCCTCCCTGGGAAGAGGGCTGGGGAGACCAGCCAGTGCGACATGTCACCCCCAGAGCAGGTGCCCTCATCCTGGGTGGGCGTCAGGGTCTTCAATAAAAATTCCTCCTGTGCTTTGGCTCCACAAAGGTTTTATGAAAACAACATCAAGTTAACAGTGAGCCTTTGGCACTGGACCTGGTTGCAAGGCAAAAGGAGGGAATGTGAAGCTTAGTCACCCCTCCAAGCCCCATGAAAGCCATCCCTGTCAACACTTCAGCTCGTGATGTAAGCCCAGTGAGTTACAGTTCAGCCACTCAAAAATACACAGCTACGGCTTCAGTGACAATGTTTGATCAGCCCACACCTTCTAGCCTCAGCTTCCCTGGTGGCTCAGATGGTAAAGAATCTGCCTGCAATACAGGAGATGTGGGTTGGATCCCTGGGTCAGGAAGATCCTCTGGGAAAGGAAATGGCTCTCCACTCCAATATTCTTGCCTGGAGAATTCTGTGGACAAGAGGAGCCTGGTGGGCTACAGTCCATGGGGTCGCAAAGAGTCAGACACGACTGAGCAACTAAAGGACAATCTTGTAGCCTGCTCCTTACTTGTGGATGGTTTGAATTATCCAAATTTATTTTGCTAACAACCCCCCAGAGAGCTGGGAGGAATGGAGGCTGCCCTGGGAAGCTATGAGTTAGAGGAGCTTTGAAGAAGTTGGGTCATTCACTTGGGCCCAGCTGGGGAAACCAACCAGGTATGCAGGTATGCAGAAATAGGTCCGCAGGTCAGGAGTGAACGTATGGCCACATGGTCACCTTTGGTGTGTCCTTGGCAGGCGTGGTGTATCCATCCTGGTTCTCTTACCCATCAGTCCCTTCTCGCAGGCTTGGCTCAAAACCCTTTTATGGCAGTGATCACAGGAACCACTGCCAATCAGCTGGGTTTGACCCTGAAGGGGCAGCTCATCGGCCGTTTTAGTTTTAGGGGTCCAGCACTAAAGGGGTCTGAGGTCAGGGAGTCTCCCGTTGGGTCGAACGTGGGGTGGGGGCTGGGGACCGGACAATGTGGCCTTTGCCTGCTGAGCACGGTGAGTCTGGCCTTGGAGTACCTGGGGCTGAAGCTCGTTGCTACTCATCTCTGGGTGTGACCACGACGGCCTCATGGTCCTCTTCTGTCCTAGCCCGTAGAGTCCCTGGGGCAGAGTTTGAACTCCGCTCACCTCTCCATCAGGTGGAGCGCCTGCATATAGTACAGGGTTCTCAGAACGTGAGTGCTGAGCAGCCGGGAGCCAGATGCCCAGCAGAGACGAGGAGAGACGCTTACTCCATGGAAGGCAGCAAACGATTGCCCTCGCTTACTCAAGCCCAAGTCTTCATTGACATCCTTTAGAATGATAGTTTGGCGGTTGCTGCTCTGAAGGGTCTCACTGCAGAAGTTAAGGGACCTGCCATGGTTCTGCAGGCACTTCCCTGTAAGGGGTGTGTCTAGTTTGGGAAAAGTCAGCAGCTAAAAGCTTTGTGTGTATTCTGGAAAGTTCTGATCTCTTAAAGCACCCCCAAGGGCCCCCAGGCTCTTGGATTAATTACGCGGACTGCAAAAAGCCCCAGTTGGAATGTCCCTGGTGGTCCACTGCTTAAGAATCTGCCTTGCAATGCAGGGGACTCCAGTCCGATGCCCGACTGGGGAACTAAGGTCTCACGTGCTGTGAAGCAGCTCAGCTGGCGAACGGCTAGTAGTCTGTGTGTTGCGATGAAGATTCCATGTGCTGCAGTTAAGACCCGATGCAGCCAAATAAGTGAACAGACTTATTTTTGAACAGGCCTTGTTTGCTGGGTCTCCAGGTCTCCACTTGCCCCTAAGGGAGAGTTAGTGCCGGGCCCACACTGTGACGCCCACCAGGGTCCTATGACCGTCCGAGTCCTCTGTCCTCACCCAGGGCTCCTCTTTGACCTACAGGAGGGCCTTACTCAGCATGACATAGAAGATCACTGGCTGATCCTTGCCTTCCCTCCAGCTCTCTGCTCCCCAGCCGTCAGCTTGGAAGATGAAGGACTCATGACCCAGCTGTGCCAAGTCCGACCTCACCGTGTCGCAGAGCTGGAAGCAGCCGTGTAGCCTGATGGACCTTTGTCTGTGTCTCTGAAGGGCAGGATCTTCCTGGCGTGGCAGTCCCCACGGGGAGGCCACAGGACCCTAAGCCCAGGGGCTGCTTGTCTATGCTGGCCGAGCACCCGGAACCCTGGTGGGAAGCAGACCCACCACCCTGGCTGGTCAGTGTCCTTTCACGGGTCCAGTGTGGGAGTTCCACAGGACCATCAGTGCCCGCACTCACAGAACAGTGGGATTTAAGGAGAAACAGCCAGACCCATAGTCGTGTTTTCCAATTGGTCAAGGTTCCTCACTAGTTTTTGCTTGAACTAATATTGCAAAGACCCGGGAGGGTGGCAACTGCTCTCTCCATAGCCCACAGAGAGTTCTGTGAACAAGTCAGACCACTCTGGGTGGAGAATAGCTGCCTATTGCCTGCTTGCCTTCTCCCAAGGGACCAGAGCTGCATCTGTGTCGTGGGTGTGTGAATGTGGGCATGCAGGGATGCGGAGTGACGTGATGTCTCAGAGGACATGTTCCAGCCCTGGCCTGGGTACCACTGGTGCTCCTTCACTGAGCTTTTCTCACCACCATCCTCCCACCCACAGTTGAGGGCACTGGGCTTGCCCATGGACTCACATCTGGTCTGTGCTGGGCTAGGAGAGGGACCTGGCCCCTGCTGCTGCTTCTCGGCCCCTGCTGCTGCTTCTCAACCCCTAGCTCTGCGCTCCAGCTGGGCCCTGGGACACGTTGGCCGAGGCCTCGCCTCCAGGCTTGACAGCAAGAGCTGGTCCATTGCACCAGCTGCCGGGGCTGCTTTTCTCTCCAAGGTTGGCGTTTGCCAAGGCCACCAAATGAGCATCTCTCTGCCAAAGGCACACTTTATGTGGCCAAAAGGCAGTTTTGTTAGCAAAGAACGTTTAGCTTAGCTAAACCAAAAATGCCATCATTCTAGAGAAGAGGTATTTTGACGACTTTAACCATTTGTTTCACTTAAAATAGGTGTTTTGTGCGTGCAGTCTGTGTGCGCTGGGCTCTGTTTGGGAGCAGGCCATCTACTGCCTCCAGAGGGTCGGCTCTCGGCACAAACCCGCCCACCCAGAGTGTGCACACACAGGCCACTTGCACCCGTTTGCAGCAGCTCCCCACCGACAACATCCAGGGTCAGTGAGAGAGTGGCGACTCCCCTCCAGTCCCACTCCAGTGTTCTTCCCTGGGAAGTCCCATGGACAGAGAAGCCTGGCGGGATGCAGTCCCCGGGGTCACAAAGAACTGGACGCGACCGAGCACGCACGCACGGCCCTTTGCAAATTGGGCAGCTTCCTCTGCGTCTGGCCGCCTCTCCTGAGGGTAGCAGGATTAGCGGTGTGTGATCAGCCTAAGGAGGCGGGGGGACTGTGTAACTGGGGTCCCTGACTTGCCTGGCTGATGAGGGAAAGAAGAAAAGAGGGATGGAAGGATGGCGGGATGGTTTCCCAGGGCTGCTATAACCAGTGCTACAAGCCGGATGGCTTAAATAGCAAAACGTACTGTCTCATAGTTCTGGAGGCTGGAAGTCTGGAATCAAGTGCCCCAGGGTCATGCGCCCTGTGAAACCTGCAGGGAGAAGGCACCCTGGCTTCTAGCTTCTGGGGACTGTTGGCAATCTGTGGCGCTCGTTGACTTGAAGCTACAGCCTGTCATTCTCTTCCTCTGCCTTCACGTGGCTCCTCTCCTTACCTGTCTCTCTGTGCCTCTACCAAAAGTACCAAAGACAGGATGGCTTACAGATGGCACATTTCTCATCATTGTGGAGGCTTGGATTCTGGAAGCAGGGTGCCAGCAGGATTGGGTTCTGGGCAGTGCCCACTTCCAGGTTACACATGGCTGGCTTCTCACTGAATGTTTGTGGGCAAGGAGTGAGCTACCTGGCTCTCCTGTTCCTGGGGCCTCCACCCTCTGACCTCTTTCCCTCCCAAAGCCCCCACCTCCAAAACCATCACTTGGATTAGGACCTCAACATGGGCATCTTGGGGGCCAAGTCATTAAGTCCATAACACCAGCCAAGTTGGGCTGGGGGCCCGCCCTAACCCAGTGTGGCCTCAGCGTAACCTGACCACATCTGCCAAGACTCTGTCTACAAACGAGGTCACCGTCTCGAGCTCTGGGTGGACGTGAATTTTGGAGGGACGCTGTTCAGCCCAGCACAGCTGGACCCGGCCATTTAGGACATTTGGTGATTCCCGAATGAGGTTGGATGAGATAAAGCCTGTAGAGCTCTTCCTGGCATGTGGGGAGCTTAGTAACCTCCCTCTGACTCCTGCAGCACATCAGGAGCATCACCTGGAAGAACACAGGAAGGCAGATGTTGCTTAGAGGGCCATGGCGTGGAGGGGTGGCCGATCGTGACAATGGAAGCGCAAACGTGGTCGCCAGGGGCGGTCTACTGCCACGAGATGAGCATTGTCTGTGTGTAGGCGTGGACCCGGTGAGTTCATTCTGACACCCACTCAACAAAACCAAATGCCTACTATATTCCAGGAATGGTGCAAGGGCTGGGGTGTGAAATGAGTGTGATTCACTGAGCAGTGTCCTACGAATGGGGAGTCTTGCTCTCTGCCTGCACAGACCCAGGATGACCCCCAGCAGAGGTGTCCAAGGAACCGGGAATGGATGTAAGGGTGGGGTAGGCCAGGTAGGTGACCGAGAGGCCGAGCGGGGACCATCCAGTGAGGTCACTGTGTGGGCCACGGCCAGGGGGAGGGACCTTAGCCTGGGTTCAGGGTGTGACACGTTGTTCCCTGGGCTGTGCATGGATGAATGGCGGG
Organism: Capra hircus; assembly: GCF_001704415.2. Classification (NCBI taxonomy): domain Eukaryota; kingdom Metazoa; phylum Chordata; class Mammalia; order Artiodactyla; family Bovidae; genus Capra; species Capra hircus. The sequence continues at coordinate 4,684,270 of NC_030810.1, read as the reverse complement.
AGGAGAATCGAGGCCTAGAGGTGAGATACTAGCCTCAACACGTGATGATGGAAGCAGCAGGTTGACAAAGACCCCAGAGGTAGAAAATCAGAAACAGTCCAAGTTATGGGGAAACTTGATTGAACTTATTGGCCAATCCAGTAGCTGGAAACAGCCCAGAGGTTCAGCATGGAAGGAACAGTGAGGAGATCTCAAATGAGTTCCTACAGTAGGGTGCTAGGCTGCCATGAAGAACAGTGAGTTTATACGTGCAGACACGACAGGAAACCCAACCCACACAGCTAATCGGAAAAGCTGTGCATAACCCGTGAGTTATACATATGCAAAAAAGAAACAAGCCAAACGGAGACTTCAGGGGCACTTGCCTGTGTCCAGCATGGCTTTCGGTGTGTGTATGCTCAGGGCTAGAAAGATCTGGAAAAAGAAATCACAAGCTGTTATTAGTGCTCACTTCTGGGCAGTGGATGGGGGTGGGGTGGATTGGGGCCACAGTGACTTTGAGAAATTACTCTGTGTTTTACAGAAAGGTTGTCTTCATCTCTTTATTCCTGTCTGTGACCAGGATGTGAGCACACACCCAAAGTTTGAGAACATGCTTTGCTGAAGGCTTGGCAAGGATGCACAAAAGCTGTCACCCCCGATTTACATTTTGACCTTTCCCCTCCAGTTCTCCTAAACTCAGCCTTCTGGTGATACCAGTTTTTTGTCCCTATAAATGGCATGCCCCTCATTACCGGAATCTGTTTTCTGCTGGCGGGACGGGGGAGTGTGTTGGGTGACCAGCAGCAGCTGCCAGACTGATAAGGAAGGCTTCACCGACCTTTGCTGGAGGCCAGCCTCCTGACTAGCATGCTCTTTGCCTCCATGCGTCTTCTGCGGAATCTGTCTGGGAGGATTTCGCCTGGTACCCTAATGCTCATGGAATGTGCACGCCAGAGGACTGATGTCTGGGACTCCAGATAGAGGAGGGCGAGGAGGCATGTTAACCACTTCTTGTTTGGCAAGAAGCTGGCGCTGCTTTGAGAGGAGAGACCGTGAGGGTGGTGGGCATTTAAGAGCAGGATGTTTGAATGTGTGTCCAGCAGTGCTTGGCAGGGCAGGCCCAGGAGTCAGGAGAAGTTAACTGCAGGGGAATACTGTAGCAGTTTTTACTTCCACACATTAACAAACAGAAGACATACTTTTCCAATGACAGATAGCTAAGAAGTCTATGAATGATCTGGATGAACAGTTAGGGAGGAATACTGGATGGCAGCTGAAAGGATGCAATCTCATAAGCAAAATTAACTTGACTTCAAGAAAACCAATTGCATGGATACAAGGATGTGTCAGAGTGAGGGCAGGTGTGTAGGAGGCTGGGGATTTGGGAGGATGAGGTAATGAAGTCAAGGGGTGAGCTGCGTGGCTTCGGGCTGCCTTCACGCACCTGTAGGTCATGCAGCAAAAAATGCAAAGGAAGCCCCTGGGGGTGTGTGTTCATTTCTGGGCAGCAGACTTTCTCAGAGTTTGTTGGAAGATGCAATTCTCAAGGGGTCCTTGGAACTTTTTAAGAGGATGAGTGGGCTTCCTTGGGTCAGAGTGAAGTCCTCGGGGCTGGATGTATGCAGACAGCCTCCCAGTGGGAGCTCCTCAAGGCCAGGCAGCAAGGTCGTTCTTGTTACCTCCACTCCCAGCATCGGCGCCACGCTCCACGCGGCCGTGCTCCGTACTGTTTGCTCAGTTCATGAGCAAATCTGGAGAAGTATGAGATGGCCCAAGCTGTGCCTTCCCGGAGTGGGTCCCTGAAGTCCCCACTTGAGGGAAAAGACATGTATGAGTTTCCTGGGGCTGCTGTAACAAGCGTTACAGTGAGTTGACACCACACACTTACTCATTTTAATTCTGGGAAGTCAGGAGTCTGATGTTGGTTTCACTGGGCTCAAGTCAGGGCGTTGGCAGGGCTGGCTCCTTCTGGAGTCTTTTAGAGAAGGGTCTGCTTCACGTCTTTGCAGTCTCTAGAGGCTGCCTGTAGTCTTTGGTTCATGGCCCCTTCAATCACCTTCAAGGTACATCACCCCAACCTCTGCAGGTCATCACATTGCATTCTCTCTCCCTGCCTCCTTCTCATAAGAATACTTGTGACTACACTTAGGGCACAGGAGAATCTGTCCATCTTAGGAGACATCTCTCCATCTTAATCACATCTGTAAAGTCCCTTCTGCCACATAAGGAAACACTCACAGGTCACAGGGGTCGGGATGTGGGCATCTTTCATGTGGGCGGCTGAGCATCATTTAGCTCACCACCAGGTGGAAGTGATAAGACCACTGTGGAGAATAGTATGGAGAGTCCTTAAAAAAAAAAAACAACAACTAAAAATACAGTTACCATATGATCCAGCAATCCCATTCCTGGGCATATATGTGGGAAAACACAAGGTTCAAAAGGACCCATGCACCCCAGTGGTCGCTGAGTCACAGTTTACGGCAGCCAAGACCTGGAAGCAATCTAAATGGTCACTGACCAATGAATGAATGAAAACGTGGCATATAGGTACACACACACACACACACACACACACAATGGAATATTACTTAGCCATTAAAAAAGAAGAAAAGGATGCCGCTTATAGCTATAAGGATGGACCTGGAGATTATCATACTAAGTGAAGTAAGTCAGAGAGAGAAAAACTAATATCATATGATATTGCTTTTATGAGGAATCTTGAAAAATGATACAAATGAGCTTACTTACAAAACAGAAACAGACTCATAGACCTAGAGAGTGAACCAGGGGTCATCATGATTACCAGGGCTAAGGGTAGGGGAGGACAGATAGATAGGGAGTTTGGAACTGAGATGTACACACTGTTTTATTTAAGATAGATAACCAACAAGGACCTACCGTATAGCAGAGGGAACTCTGCCGACTATTCTGTAATAACCTAAAAAGGGAAAGAATATGAAAAAGCATAGATGCAAGTACATGTATAACTGAATCCGTCTGCTGTATACCTGAAACTAACACAGCATCATTAATCAACTATATTCCAGTATGTAATAAAATGTTTTAAAGAAATGAAACTGGAAATGGGTTACTGGAAGCCTTCCGTGTTTGGGGAAGGGATGGAAGTGATGCTAATGAAGGAGCAGAAGAAGGAGGCCTTGACCCCCAGGGAATCCACAACCATACAGCCTAGCAGGGGGCATCGGAGGGAGAAGATGAGGGTTTGGCCTGACTTTCTCACGGCAGCACCATCAGTGCCTGGCATGGAGCAGGTGCCTAGTCGGGGTCTGTCAGATGAACGAGTAAGCGAGGACGTTGCTAGCGGCTGGGCAGGAGCTGTGCTCACAGTCCTGGGTCAGCGTCTCCCGAGGCTGGGTTCTGTAAATCCCCATGGGAAGCTGGGATGTGGGCTGGCCGTGCCCTGTGCCAGGAATGAGAATGGGGCGCAGAGAGCACAGCCCTTCCACCTGCTCTGTTTCAGGGGCCACGGGCTTTGTGTCTGGTGGCACTGGACCCAGAGGAGAGGTATGGGCATGCGTGCGGGAATACGGATGGGGCTCTGGTGCACAGAGCTGAGAGCCTGGCCAGGTTCAAGGTTTTGGGTTTTGTCCCATTTTCTGAAGGAGAAGACGTGAGGCTTAGAAAGCAGCGAGCATTCGTGTCTAGAAGCCAAGGAGTGGATTCCACGCCAAGAGAGCTCTTTATTATTCCGAAAACTTCCCCTTTCCCTCAAATGTTCCTGCTTCTGAGACAGAACCGAAAAGTCCCAGCTCTCTAGTTGTAACCCCAGACCAGCGGCAGATGAGAGAGCAGGGCGGGGCGCCCCACGGCCTGTCCTGCTGGCCGCGTCCAGCAGACGGAGGCTGGCGTTTCCTTGCGGTCACTCCCTGGAGCTGCCGGCATCCTTCACGTGTAATTACCCGCATCTGCAGAATGAGCATGGATCAGACAGTCAGCCTTCCCCACAGTGGACGCCTTGGCAGGCAGGATGAAGCCAACCCCCGAAGAACACCCCTGGGCTTTGAGGCTCGGCAGACGGAAGGATGCTGCAAAGCTCAGAGCTCCTTAAATTCTCTGCACAGCTCCGTCTCCTGTTACCGGCTTTGATACAGGATTTCTTAGATTTCAGAGACAGTGATTCATGTTTTAGAGCCTGCACGTTACTGCAAAATAAGCTCTCTGTGAGGCTCTGTGTTTACTCTGAGTGGAGGAGCCCCCGGGCTGCAGGTTCATTCCCGGAATTAATCATTCATTCGTTTATCCAGGGCCTAGGGGTGTTTGCCCCATACCAGGCACCGTCAATACAGAGAAGGAGGGCTTACCCGGCGGTCCAGTAGCTAAGAACCCGTCTTGCAATGCCAGAGACACCAGTTCACCTTCTGGTCTGGGAGGATCCCACGTGCTGCTGGGCAACTAAGTCCACGGGCCACAACTACTGAGCCTGTGGGCCACAACTGCTGAAGCCCATATGCCTAGCGCCTGCATGCCACAACCAGAGACGCCACCGCCTCGAGAAGCCCGTGCACCACGACCAGAGATGCCACTGCTTCAAGGAGCCCACGCACCACGACCGAAGCCAGTGCAGCCACAAAGACCTGGCACAACCAAAAGCTTCATACGTAAATCTAAAAAGTACAGTGGCGATGGAAAGGCTTTGTCCTCTGTCCGCTGGAGTCAGTGGGTGATAGAGGGGCAAACAGCAACCCCCGAGCTTTGTGCAGGGGACAGGTCTGCCTGAAGCCCTCGGGTACACAGAGCATGGCGTGGCCATCTCCTGGGGGCGAGGGTAGGATGCCTCCGATGGAGGGGTGTTTGGCGGGGCGGCTCTTGGAGGAGGAGGAGTCGTCTGGTTTTCCAAGTAAAGGAGTAAGGGACAAGAGGAGCATTGGGTCCAGGGAGAGGGGAAGAGCTGCTCTGACCTCTGCCTGAGACTTTGTATCAATTCAGGGCCTGGTGGGCAGGGTAGAGGGTCGGGGGAGGGGGAAGCAGCTGGGTCAGCAGGTGAAAAGACATTATTAGTCTTTTTCTCCTGCAAGGAGCAGAGTCACAGCAATGATGTTTAAATGAAAAAGCAGCCTGGCGACTGGGGGCAACTTGGCAGATGGATTAGGGAGATGAGGGCTGGGCTGGGAGGTGGGGGCTGGAAGCAGGGATGGGGAGTTTGTTCTCACTGCAGGGCGATGCTGTGAGGACCCCTGCTGAGCGGAGCGGATGGAAGGAGAGGGTTACCTTGGAGGTGCTCAGTTAGGGGGACATTCTGGGCTGAACCATGGCCCCCATAACTTGCAGGTTGAAATCTTAACCCCAGAGCCTCAGATTGTATGTGAAGACAATCCTTAAGAGGTAATTAAGTCACACTGAGGTCTTAACGGTGGATGCTAATCCAGCCGGAAGGGAAGTTGTTCAGTTGTGTGGGACCCTTTGCGACCCCATGGACTGTAGTCCACCAGGCTCCTCCGTCCATGGGATTCTCCAGGCAAGAATACTGGAGTGGGTTGCCATTCCCTTCTCCAGGGGATCTTCCCAACCTGGGGATCGAACCCAGGACTCCCACATTGCTGGCAGACGCTTTACCCTCTGAGCCACCACGGAAGCCCAGTCCAGTAGGACTGGTGTCTAATAAGAGGAGATTAGAACATAGATATGGAACAGGAAGATGGTGTGAGGGCGAAGTGGCCATCTATTAATGAGAGAGGGGGCCATCTACTGATGAGGGAGGGGGCTGTCTACTGATGAGGGAGGGGGCCATCTACTGATGAGGGAGGGAGGCCCCAGAAGGATGAAACCCTGCAGTGATTTGATCTTGGATTTCCGTGGCCCAGGACTGTGCAAAGATGAATTTCTGTTGCTTAAGCCGCCTGGGTTGTGGTACTTAGTTATGGCACCCTGGGCAGATGGGGACTCTGTTGCCCACAACACGTGTGGTGGGGGGATGGAGATCTGCTGTGGGAAGCCGCACCTCCACTTCTGCTCCTTACACGGAGCTGAGCAGCCTCAGGAGATTCTGATATTCAGCCCCTAGTGGGTGCTCCCAACACGTAGACGAGACGGGCAGATGCATCAGGTGACTTGACTGGACAGGTCCTGGTTGTATGGGCTGCAGGCAGTCAGCTGGCCCACAGGGTGTGCCTGGTTCCCTGGAGCTCACAGGCAGGACCAGGTTTAACTCAATTCCTTCTTGGGGACCTGGTGGCTCCAGGTCAGGGGTCCTGCCCCAGCAGGACCCAGAGCTACCATCAGGAGAGGTCCTCACTGGCCTGGAAGGGATGTCATCTCACAGGGATACACCGCTGAAGGAGCTTCAAGAAGAGTCCTAGGAGGTGGGAGGCCTGGGGCTGGGTGTGGGGGAGGGAAGGGTGGTCCAGGGGCTCCTGGAAGGAGGAACTGATGGTGCAGGCCCCCGCTTCCTGCTGACCTCATCTTTAAACTAAGGATGAAAGCAACAAAGACAAGTAGAAAATAATATTCAGAAAAAACAGAAGGGAAAAATAAACGGGAAAGGAAAACACCACAGTTGAGGCCGAGTGGGGCTTGGAGGAAAGGGTGAGGGTCAGTCATCTGAGATGCTCTTCAGCTTCTGGGGGCTGAGAGCCGCTCTGCAGGCCCCCGGGATGCACACACGGCTGTGGGCTCTGCCTCTGCCCCTCCCACTCCCCGGGTCCAGGGCTCCTGGCCCTCTGGGGGCCCTTCTCCTCCCAGGTAGCTGGTCGGCATGACCATTCTGGCCAGAATGCAGAGCCAGCCTCCTCTGGCCAAAGGCCCCTGGTGACTGTGACTCCTCCCTCTTCCCTTCTGCTCAACCTGTGACCAGGGACACTGATGCACGTTCGGAAGGCCTGTTGATTAAAATTCCAAACGGCAGGAGGCTGCTTGCTGGAAACAACCCCGGATCCAAAATGACCCCGGGGGCTGAATTCTGCAGCAAAGTGAGCTGAAGGTGCTGAAATGTGGTCCTAACGGGCTGCCTCTGCCTCCCCGTGTTGGCGCCAGAAGACGGCTTGTCCTCCCTAAGCCTGAGGATGAGAAACGCCGGCCGGAAGAACCCCACAGGCGCTAATTTTCCCCATCGTGTTTCATCACAGAACTCACCTAAGAAAATATGGGACACGTTCTGCTTTGAATTCCCGCCAGGAAAACGCTGGTCTCGACCCGAGGCCCGCTCGCTTCCTTTAACCTGTTGGTGGAAACCTGCTGTGTTTCCCTTCTCTCACTCTCTTCTGGGAAGCTCTGTGTGAAAGTTTGCCGTCTTATTTCAAAGAACTGGAGGCATTAGCTCTGTCTTTTGTATGCTTGCAATTTCCCCATTTTGCCTGGATTGTGCTGTTTCCTATATATCTTTCTTTTAAGACACTGAAATATCTTGATAGACAGTGAAAGTGCGCGTCTCTCAGTCACGTCCTTTGTGATCCTATGGACCATAGCCTGCCAGGCTCCTTTCCATAGAATTCTCCAGGCAAGAATACTGGAGTGGGTTGCCGTTGCCTTCTCCAGGAAATCCTCCCAACCTAGGGGTTAAACCCAGGTCTCCTGCATTGCAGGCAGATTCTTTACCATCTGAGCCACCACCAGGGGTTATTTATCTTTTTTAAAAAATGTTCACATCACTTAATTTTTCAAACTTTAAACTTTTTATTTTGTATTGAGGTATAGCCAGTTGACGATATTGTGATAATTTCAGGTGAACAGCGAAGGGACTCAGCCATGCATATGCATGTATCTCTTCTCCCCCAGGCACCCTTCCCATCCAGGCTGCCACATAACATTGAGCAGAGTTCCGCATGCTATACACTAGGTCCTTGTTGGTTATCCATTTTAAATATAGCAGTGTGTACCTGTCCATCCCAAAGTCCCTAACTATCCCTAACAATGAAAGTGAAAAGTGTGGAAGTGAAAGTCTCTCAGTGTCCGGCTCTTTGTGACCCCATGGACTACAGTTCATGGAATTCTCCAGGCCAGAATACTGGAGTGGGTAGCCTTTCCCTTCTCCAGGGGATCTTCCCTACCCAGGAATCAAACCGGGGTCTCCTGCATTGCAGGTGGATTCTTTACCAACTGAGCTATGAGGGAAGCCTTCAGCAACAGACATTATTTTAAAGACACGCACTAAGGTACAGAAGAGCCCAACTGATGAAGGACAGTGGATGGGAAAGTGTTGGTTTCACAACAGGAGATCTGAAAATGACACGGGGGAGTCAGTGGCTGTGACTGTAAAGTCAGGACAGTGGTGGGCTGCTCTGATGCCCCTGAGCTCTGAGACTGAAGTAAGCCATCATATCAAGGCTCGGGGAGGGGTTCCCCTAAGCCGTGTCCCGGCCAGAGCAAGTTTGCTGATGGCTCTGGCACCAGGCTGGACTTTAAGAGGGGTTGGGACTGGCCAAGTGTGTCCAAGTCGATGGGCAGTGTTGGCCAGGAAACACGCACCTTCTGAGGTGGTACCTGTTAAAGGCCCTGTGGACGTGGATTAGACCCCTTCACATGCTTCCAGATATGGGTCCAAGACGAGGAGCCGGAGACTGACTCAGTATAGAGATTCCCCCAGGTCATTAGTGTGTACTGTGAATTAGTGGTGATGAGGCTACAGTCAACAGAGGCATTCAAGAGGAGGTGTTCAGCCACTTCCCTAGGATGGTGTGAAGGAGTTTTGTGCCTGAAGTGGGGGTGACCTTCAACCCTGAGAGTAAATTGCTTTACATCCTGCCTGTGGACTGGCGTGAGAAGCCTAGACAGGTGAACTCAGCTGCTCAGCGGTTCCCAGGGTGCTAGGACCTCCCAGCATCTGAGCACGGCTGTGTTCTCCGTTCTTTAGGATCCATGTTTTGCCCTGCCAGCCTGGTGCTCACCTGCTCTGTGCAGGTTTGGGGGCAGTTTCTGGGGCTCAGATGGGATATTGAGGACTTAGAAATCTTCCCGGGGAACATCTGGGGAGGAGAGGGCAGACCAGGGAGGGGGCGGGGGCCTGGTGGGTGCCCAGTTTCTGAAACTGAGCCTTTCCCTCCAGTGGCAGCCATGCCAGCTGGAAATGCAAACGTCGGTTGGGCACTCTGCTTTGTCCTAAGTTTCCTCTGGATGGTTTCGTTCTTAGAGACACCTGGGGGGCTACTTGGGGGACTGTATTTAAGGTGTGAGTGGGGCGTGTGGTTTAAGGATGCCAACTTCAGGGCTGGGACATGAAGCATGGGGGGCGTGGGGGTGTCGTCTCAGGATGTCACTGCGACTTTCAGGGACTTGGCTTAGACACTGATTGAGCTCCTTTCAGGGCAAAGCTGGGGCAGCCACGGCCCCTGGTCCCCAGGGAGGGTGGGAATGGAGAGTGAGGAGGCATTCACCTGGGAAAGATGGGTGGGGCTGGGAGGGGGGTCGAGGAGGAGCCCTGCTGAGCCCCCAGCTTGTGTCAGGAGCAGAGCCCCCAGCTTGTGTCAGGAGCAGGAGGCGCTGGATGCTGAGGTAAGGGCGTAGCACAGAGGCAAACGCATGCTGAGGTGACCTAAGGTGCCGCCTAAGGTGGGTGGGTCGCAGGGAGGACGTGACCCTGTGTCCACCAGGTGGGAGATCAGGCCGGACAGGCCGCTGGGGCCCCGGGCTCGAGCGGCCACTCTGCTTGCAGCAGGACTGGACGCCTCTTCATCGCCTCCAGGCTCGGGCCCCTCCTGCCTTATCCTGCCCATTTGTTAATCTCGGGAAACTGATCACAGACAGTACCAGGCTTCCTGACCTTGATTTCCATTTAATCATTTTCAGCTTTTTAATCCAATCCATCAGCTATACTGGAGCGAGCACTGGATGCAGCCCGGGAAAGGAGCTGGCAGGAATAATAAAAGTCAGAGGAAGGAGAGAGGAGGGGGAGACAGAGAGAAGCCAGCAAAAGCGTTTAGAGGATTCGGGGAACCCAGGAATGAGCTGAAGCCGTGGATGGGGCTCAAGGCACTTTCCCCCGAGCTGGCACCCTTGTTTCAGCATCCCTCTGCACGTCAGCCTCCAGCTTAAACACAGTTAAAGGTTTCTCTGAAGTCCCGAGGGAACCTGCCATCCCTGCGCAGAAACCAACCAATCGTCTCCCTCGCTGACTCCTTGGCTGGATCCGTCTCCACCTCGGAAAGAGCGTGGATGTGTGAATAAAGGCCTGGGGAGGCGGCCCGGGGTCCCCTTTTCTCAGGACCCACTAATGTGCCATGGCCTGGGTGCCACCGTTACGGACATTTGAGCCTTTTAGACAAAAGGGCCATTTGTCACCGTCATCCGTCTCCAGGAAAGCACCCTGGAGGGGCCCCATCTCTATGGGGGTGCCAGGCTCTCAGGGTCTCCTTCTCAGTGTGGAAGCACCCAGAGTGGGCAGGATGGGGAGGGGAGGAGGCAGCCCCTGGCTCCTCCTGACTGTGGGGCCTGGCTCCCAGCTGAAGTCAGGGCCACCGAGCCCATGGAGGGGAATGTGATCCCAACCATAGCTCTGAGGTTCTCCCTGGGGCCCACAGACCCTGATGTTTCCCAGACCTCAGGGACTGGAGGGGGGCTGACCTGGCATGCATGAGGGGCACTGAGGACCCTCCCTAGTCCCATCCCTTCCAGAGAAAGTGCTTTGGGTCAGCATGTCTTGCTGCAATTCCATGTAAGGTTTTGGGGACTCAGGTAAAGGATTTCTTTTGCTTAAGAAACTTTGTGACCATCTGTGTGGCAGACAGGCATCGAAGGCCTGCCTCCAGGCACCCTGCTTTGGGCTTCTTTACTGAGGACTGACGGGTACCTGTGTGTTCATTCAGGGCCCGTCCCCACACTGGGCCTCTTCCAAGGGCAGGAGCTCCTGGCATTTGCTGGTTGCTGTCTCCCCACACCTAAGGATCTCCTGCCCTTGGAAGAGTCCCAGTGCGGGGACAGGCCCTGAATGAACACACGGGCACCTGTCAGTCCTCAGTAAAGAAGCTGCCCTCGCTGCGTGACCCCGGTAAAATGATTTGTCTTTGAGCCTCAGTTTTCCCATCTGTAAAATGGGTGCAGTAGTAGAGTCAACGACTTTCACATGTGAGGAGTATGTCCCCCCATAGCCAGGATCCCCAGACTCTCTGATGGTTTTTTCTCCCTCAAGTTCAGCCCAGTGTCATGGAAAAGGGACCACGTAACTAATGCATCAACACGGGAGAGACGTCGTGGGCAGGGCCAGTAAGGTAGTTTCTCTCATTCCTCTGTTTCCTAGAAGCATGATCAGGAGCCTGTCCCTGCAGGGTCACCGCCTGCCAGGCAAGCTGGGAAGGAGCTAAGCTGGCAGGGGTGGTGGTGGCTAGGAGTTAAAAGTGAGGCTTAGAGTGTAGTTGTGCTCTCTGTGAGGTGTGGAAGCGGGGTGCATAGTGGGATTTGGGTGAGCTGCTCTGGGGACCGGCTTGTGATGCTGGGGTCAGAGGGGAGGGTGATTCAGAGCTGCCTGACCCCTGCCCCCTCCAGTGTGGCTTTCAGGTCCTCCTTCTTGCACGTCTGTCTGTACCTCCCCACTCCCCCAGTGTGTGTCCTCCTCCCTGGGGGTTGGCAGGATCACACAGGATTGGTGGTCAGTGCTGGGCCTGGGGGGCAGAGAGCCTACACTTCAGTGATGTTGAGGGGCCCAGGCATCAGACCAGCAGCTGTGCCCGGGGCCCTCCCTGTGCTGACCGGCAGCTGCTGGGTTTCCAGGGACCAACCCATCAGTGAGAAGATGGTGATCAGGTGGGACCCAGAAGACAAAGGTCTCCAGACCAGGGTTGAGGAAACGTGTGTTGACTTTCTCGCCTCCTGACACAGCCTGTGCTCAGTCCGGGCTGTGGATATGTGGGGAGGCGGGGAGGGTGACCCCTGGGTGGGTTTGTGTGACACGCACAGGGGTGCCATTCAGGTCAATGGGCTGACCCAAGACTCCGGGATTAGGGGCAGACTTTCTGCCAGACTCAGGATCCTGACAGGGCCAGAGAGGAATGTGAACAGCTCATCCTGGCCTGTCGAGATGGTGCTGGTTTAGCACTGTGCGTCCAGCGTCCTGGGAGCCCCATGGTCCTGGGCAGGTCGGGAAATGGGTATTAAGCCGAGGAGGCAGGCAAATGTTGAGCTCCCAGCTTCTGGACCCAGCGGAGGGGCCTGGGTGAGGGGCTAAGAGGGGTTACTACCTGGAGAAACGCACTTAGGGAGAGAGCCTGACCCATATAGGCTGGCCCTGCTGATCCTGACCTTGCGGGGCATCTGGGGCAGCAGGCAGCCACTCTGGGGGTGGGATGTGAAAGTTCTCAGAGGAAGTCAGCCCTCCTCCTCCCACAGGAGCCCAGAGTCAGGGGGCGATGAGCAGAGGGACAGTGAGACTTGGGCAGAGGCTCCTGTATCTCAGGGTTCCCTGGGGACTCCCCGGAGAGGGACGGGGGCCCACATCACAGGAGGGCAGGCGATGCGGGTGGCTGAGCTGTCCCTGAGGCCTACGGACCTCCACCTCAATAACCGCTCATCAGTTCAGTTCAGTCGCTTAGTTGTGTCTGACTCTTTTCGGCTCCATGGACTACAACATGCCAGGCCTCCCTGTCCATCACCAACTCCTGGAGCTTGCTCAGACTCATGTCCGCCGAGTCGGTGATGCCATCCAACCGTCTCATCCTCTGTCATCCCCTTCTCCCGCCTTCAATCTTTCCCAGCATCAGGGTCTTTTCCAGTGAGTCAGCTCTTCATATCAGGTGGCCAAAGTATTGGAGCTTCAGCATCAGCATCAGTCCTTCCAATGAATATTCAGGACTGATCTCCTTTAGGTTGGACTGGCTGAATCTCCTTGCAGTCCAAGGGACTCTCAAGAGTCCTTTCCCAAAACCACAGTTTAACTGATACAGCTCATCACCCCATTCATTTGGGGAAAGGAGGCAGGGCAGGTGACCTCACCGCAGCCACAGGGCCAGGGAGTGAGGAAGACGGGCTGGGCAGGCAGGTCTCCACCTGGCAAGCCTGCCAGACCACACAGCATGGGGAGAGGCTGCCCACGGTGCTGGCTGCCTGTGGCCTCTGTGGCAGAGTAGTAGGGGCTTAAAGACAGATGTTTCTTCTCCCGCCGTTCTGGGCAGAAACCGTGAAATCCAGGCGGCAGCACAGGCCCTGCGGAGGCTCCAGGGCAGGCCCTCCTGGCCGCGTCCTCCTGCGACTGCGTAACTGCGGCCCCCCGTCTCTGGTCACGTGGCCTCCCCCGCGTGTCTGTCGCCTGTGATGAGAACACCAGTCCTGTTGGAACGGAGCCCGCCGTGATCCCCTAGGACCTCATCTCAGTGTAACTAACTACAGCTGCAGAGACCCTGTTTCCAAATAAGATCACGTTTCTGAGGTTCCCGATGCACGTGAACCTGGGGGCCCTGTTCAGTCCAGTGCACCCACCCTGGCCCCTCACGACAGGCACCGCCATCCTTAGCTCGCTCTGCAGACTCAGGTGAGAAACGAACCTGTTTGGCTTAATTCCTTCCAGAGAGTTCTAGACTTTTCCTGGAAATGGAGCCCTTTCTTTGTGTACATTCTGCTGCTATCCTCACGGGCAGGCTTCAAGCACCTCGCAGTCCCACGGTGTGTGAAGGGGATGGTTGGTTTCCTGCAATAATTATCGTCTGGAAGGAGCTGGGGAGGTGGGGGCGCAGGGGGCAACAATGTCAGCCTGCGGGGCCCCCAGGTGACCCCAGGGAAAGCTCTGGAGCTGCAGCAGAGGAGGAAAGGGTGACATGGAGAGCTCAGTGAAGTCCTGGTAAACTTGCTCTCGACTTTTCCAGGGTGACCTGGAGGAAAAAAAATGCGTTGTTCTGACCTGTGGTTTCTTCACCGTCAGCTGACCCCCACAGGTGGCTGCTGGAAGGAGGACAGGGCTGTTGGGGGGCGGGGGCTGTCCCTTGCACCAACTTCTGGCGGTTTGCACCTTTCTGAGTCTGGCTGGACTTGAAGAAGCTGCGTGCATTCGCTCCCTGGGGCTACCATAGTAAATCATCCCACACGTGCAAGCATGTCACATCCAACTCTGCGACCCTATGGACAGTAGCCCGCCAGGCTCCTCAGGGCTCCCCAGGCAAGAAGACTGGAGTGGTTGCCATGCCCTCCTCCAGGGGAATCTTCCAGACCCAGGGAGGGCAGGTAGAGTAATTGTCGCGTTGAACCTCTGAGTTCAGAAGTCAGGCCTGCGGTGTGTGCAAGGGGCCCTGCCCACGTGCTCAGGAGCTGGAGGTTTGGGCCCTGAGCCCCCCGCCCTCAGCTCAGCCTGCAGGTTTGGGAGCAAGGCCCCCGAGGTTACTTCTGTTGCTGCTGTCTGTCTGATGTCCCTGATCAGGGAACACTGTCAGGGCGACGGGGCCTCGGGTGGGCTGGAGCCTTCATGCACCTTGGGCCCCTCCCTGTCAGAGAGTGAGTTTACCAGATGTCTCTTTATTGCTGTGCACCACGCCCCTGGCGCCCCAGCCATCCGTCAAGGGCTGTCCACACCCCCGCCGAGGCGCTTCTCTGGCGGGCCGCCTCCTCACCATGTTCGCGTGGCCTCTTTCCGGGTGAATAGCTGCGCAATGCTGCTTCATTCCTGGGCCCAGTGGTGCCAGGCCCGGGGTCCCCACTCGACCCTTCCGTGGGCACCGCTGTTTCGGGGAATCTGTCTCTTTTTCCCTTTGCACATTGTCTTCCTTGACAGACATTTGTCTTTACTGACATAAACTATGCTTTGCTACCGTTTCCTAAACTTTTCTGGTAAGCTTTCTAATCATTCACAAGAAAGGGAGTTTTTTCCTTTTAGAATTTGATGAGGAGGAGGTTTCAAAGCAAAGACAGGACTGAGGGTGGAACGCCATTGTCTTATTTTCTTTCTTTCTGTTTCCTATTCAGATTCCTCTTCTCTTTGGAGTCTTTCTTTGGCTTCAATTTCCACCGGCAAAAGACACAGAAGTTACCGTCTTCCTTCCAAGTGGCGCTTTCAAATTCATCTTGTATTTTCTACCTGCAGAAAAAGAAACATTTGCTTCCAAACATATCATTAGAATCTTTTTGGAACTCTGGATGCATGAGAAAGGTATAAAGTGAGCATTTTTTGTGTGTTTGTGTGTGTATGTAATGAGCTGCTTTGGATTCAGGGTTGAGCTGAAACACGAGGCCTTTTTGGAGTTTGGAAGAATGACGGCCAGAGTCAGTTCTGGAAAGGATTGAAACACATATACTCTTGGCTTAACTATATCTTACAAAAATGAAGGGCTAATGAGCGTCTTACTCCGTGCCAGACACTGGGCTTGGCTCCTCAAATCCCTTATCTGACTTAATACCTGCAACCTTGTGACGTGGTATCTTTAATCTGGGGCTTCTTCCCAGGGAAGGCGGCTCTGCTGTAGATAGGTTTTGGAAGTTCTGTTTCATACCCTCATCGAACTGGCCCCAAAGCCAGTCTTTCCACAATGCTTAACCGCGGCCAGCATCTTTCCTTCACCCCTTCAGTGTTAATGAGCCTCTGGGCCCTTGATCTACTGGACAGGGCCTGTGTGGTCCTGCTGTCAAGGGGCTGACTGGGTCAGTGGGTGGGGGAGGCGGCCAGCAAGCCAGAAATCTCAAATGAGGACAATGACTAGGGGAGAGGAGAGTTTAGAGGAGACTTGAAAGGTCAGGTATATCAGGGATAGCGGAAGGGCAGGCAACGAAGGAGTTTGGGGTGTCCAGGGGATGGAAGGGGTCCGAAGGGAGTGGTCCACATTGAGAGGAGGGAGGGAGAGAAGGGACTGAGATAGTTGGGGACAGGCAGGGTCTTTTAGGCAGACGATGCTGGGCTTCTTTCCAAAGATGAGAAAAAGCACTGGGCAGTTTGTGGGGTGGGGTGTGTGTGACTATTAAGCAGGCCCTCAGGCTGGCAGCACTGAGATCAGAGGTGGGGGTAGGCAGTGGGGGGACCACCCTGTGAGTCCACTGCCCGTCTTCACAACCGGGATTCCCCAGTGGCACCAGAGTCTGACCTAGGCCATGAGACCAGGATTCAGACTTACAGAGAACTTCTCTGCAAGCCTTTCCCCGTTTTGCGTCTGGGGGATTTTTTTTTAACTTTTTATTTTGTATTGGGAAATAGCAAAACAATGTCCTGATAAAAGCTATGGTTTTTCCAGTAGTCATGCATGGATGTAAGAGTTGGACTATAAAGAAAGCTGAGTGCCAAAAAATTGATGCTTTTGAACTGTGGTGTTGGAGAAGACTCTTGAGAGTCCCTTGGACTGCAAGGAAATCAGTCCATCCTAAAGGAAATCAGTTCTGAATATTCATTGGAAGGACTGATGCTGAAGCTGAAACTCCAATCCTTTGGCCACCTGATGGGAAGACCTGACTCATTGGAAAAGACCCTGATGCTGGGAAAGATTGAAGGCAGGAGGAGAAGGGGGCAACAGAGGATGAGATGGTTGGATGGCATTGCCGACTCAATGGACATGAGTTTGAGGAATTTATGGGAGTTGGTGATGGACAGGGAGGCCTGGTGTGCTGCAGTCCACAGGACCGCAGAGTCGGACATGACTGAGCGATTGAACTGACAGTTTCAGGTGGACAGTGAAGGGACTCAGCCATACACACACACGCATCTGTTCTCCTCCAAACCCCGCTCCCGCCCAGGCTGCCACATAACGTGGAGCAGCGTTCCCTGCGCTACGCAGTAGGCCCTCGCTGGCTCTCCATTTTAAATAGAGTAGTATGTACATGCGGGATGCGAGACAGTCCAGGGGGTGACGGGGGTGTAAATGAACTGACCTTGTTGCGGGGTGGTGGGGGGCGGAGGTGGTTGGTGTTCAGAGAAGACTTTACAGGTTAGAAGCCTGAAAGCATTTTTCAAGGATGCAGCTGGCCAGGCAGGTGATGGGGAGAAGGGCAGTGCAGGCAGGGGGCAGGCAGGTGAACAGGTGCAGGGCCATGAGACGGCGTTGAGGGCAGAAGTGTGTGGTTTGCATTTCTAGGATGTGGTGTGGATGAGACCGAGGGTGATGGGACTGCCGACAACCTGCGAGTCACGCTGAGCATCCCTCCTCTGTGGGCTTAGAAGCCAGGGACGATCTCAGGTGGCACGTGGGCACTTGGGCGCAGCATCGGGAGGGCTGGTCTCTGCTGGGACTCGGGTGGTGAGACAGAGGTCAGGGGCTTCCTGGAAAAGTCTCCAAAGAGGACCTCAGTGGCAGGGGATGGGCAATGGGGAGAAAGCGATCAAATGAGTTAAGAAATGAGAAGGGGAAGACAAAGAGGGGATAAAGTGGAGATGGCGGGCTAGCCTGAGACCCAAGAGGGGGTGACACCCTCCAATCCAGGCTGAACAGATGGCGGGGCTGAAATCCAGTCCCCAGGAGCTGAAGTGGGAAGAGCAGGTGTGCAGGGAGGGGAGGCACCAGGCCATCCGCTGTGTTCGGACAGTTGAGGGACCTGGTTGGAAAGTAGGCTGTGCGGGTCATCAGTCTGGAGGTGGTGGGGGGTGGGTGGCTGAGAGGCCTGGAAGCTGGCCCCTTGGCATGAGCCGAGGAGACAATCAGAAGCAGAATCCTTGGGGCAGCAGTATGGGAGAGCAAATCAGATATAAAATGTGGACTCACACCAGCTATATCAAGTGTTTTGGACAGATACGGTTCCTGTGTCTGTAACATTCTGGAACATTCATTTAATGGTGTTAAGAGGCTGCCCCTGACCGCTGAAATCCAATCTGTGGGCTCTGCTTTGTCATGCTTGCGCATCTTTGCAGAAGCAGCCACACAACGAACCCGAAGTTCCATCTGACACCACTCAGCTCGACCATCTCTAACCTGATGCCCAGGCTAAGATCTACACCAATACATTCGGAGACCGGCTACTGGTTTTGGAAGAAAGCGAAGTCCTCAGCTGGTATTGATTAAAGTCAGAGGGAAAAATGGGAGCTCTTAGTGGGAAACCTACTTTTTGGGTATAGTGGGGTGAGCTGCATCAGGAGCCCGGCTTCTACCAGCAGCCTGGCCTGAGGAGCAGGATGATTCTGTCTTCTCTCCTAATTTCTCTGTCTTGTGGCACTAGTGGTACAGACCCAGCTTCCCAAGGCAGGAGACATAAGAGACACGGGTTCAATCCCTGGGTTGGGAAGATCCCCTGCAGGGGGAGAAGGCAACCCATTCCAGGATTCTTGCCTGGAGAATCCCATGGACAGAGGAGCCTAGTGGGCTACAGTCCACGAGGTCACAAAGAGGCAGACAGGACTGAAGTGACTCAGCACACACGTGTCTTCAGGTCCAGTACTGGGATTGGACGGTCAGCTGCTAAAAGCTCTTTGCACGTGAGAAATGCTTCTCCTTTGTTTCCCTGTCATCTCTTTCTGCCTCCAAGTTACAGGTGAAGGATTCTAAATTTGGCAGGTTAATTAACTTTCCGTGTTTCCTCCTCGCCCACTTCCCTCTGCCTCTCAGCAGCAAGAGCACCCTGATGGATCCATGCCGCTAGCGTCACATTTTCCGCTGTCAGCCCTTCGGTCTTGGATCAGTGGTCTGGAGGTCTCGGACGTCTCTTCCTAGATCTCTGTAATTTTTCCGGAGGCTGCTTGGCATGCCTTCTCTCCAAGCATCAGGCTCAACTCACTGGAGGCAGCGAAGCGAAGCCCCAGGGCTGGTGACAGCTGACATATTCCCCACAAGCTGTGGAATGATTTGCATTAAATGAGGATTTATGATCAATCCTCATAAATTAAGGCTGCCTCGTGAGCCTCAGGTTGAGAGACTTGCCGGTGAGTCTTGGTTAATTAGCATGGGGAGCATCCTTGCCTATTCGGGGAGAATCACCAGTGAGTGTGTTTGCTAAAGCAGCATCTTTCTATTTCGTGGTACAGTCACTGGGGACCATGTCACAGATCCTGGCTGGGACGGTGGCTGCCTGCTGGAGGCCCTGCCCTGGACAGTGGCCTACAGTTTACGGACCGAAGGAATCTACGTAAGTGCCCTAGTTCTGGGAGGGTCAAAACCAGTGCCATTTCTGGGGACTGAACTTTGCTCTGGTATCATCAGATGTCTGGGAGTTCTCTTTCTCCTTCTTTAGAACAAGCACTCAGACTCACTGTCGCACGTACCAGCCCTGAGCTCTGCTTCTTTCCAGTTTTGTGTCCTTATCAGTAACTCTTCCTCCTATGTCCTCTGTAAAATGAGGGTGACCTGGCGACCCCCTTGTAGTGGGTTTAATACTGACACCTTCCTCCCTGGTTCCACCCTGGTTCCTGTGAACTTTGTGAACTTATTTGGAAATAGGGTCTTTGCAGATGCGACTAGTTAAGGATCTCTGCTGCTTCTGCTGCTGCTAAGTTGCTTCAGTCGTGTCCGACTCTCTGAGACCCCATGGACGGCAGCCCACCAGGCTCCCCCGTCCCTGGGATTCTCCAGGCAAGAACACTGGAGTGGGTTGCCATTTCCTTCTCCAATGCATGAAAGCGAAAAGTGAAAGTGAAGTCGCTCAGTCTTGTCCGACTCGTTGCGACCCCATGGACTGCAGCCCACCAGGCTCCTCCCCCCATGGAGTTCTTCAGGCAAGAGTACTGGAGTGGGGTGCCATTGCCTTCTCCTAGAAGAGATTATCCTGGATTTAAGTGGACCTTGTTGAGTGAAAAAAAAAAAAAAAAAAAAAGCACAACCTGAGAGTTGACAATTATGTTTTATTTGGCAGACTTGCTGAGGACTTAAGTCTGGGAGGCAGCCTCCCAGAAAAGCTCTGAGGGACTCCTCCAAAGAGGTGACAGACGAGCCAGGGCGTATAGGAATTTTTGCAACAAAAATCGGTAGTTGGAGCATCAAGATGTTAATCAAAGAAAAACTAGACTTCTCAAGTAAATGAATTTAGTGCTTTTCTAGGTATGGGAAAATGCAAGAGTCTGGGCATATAGTAGATACTAACTACTATATATAAGGCAACTCTACTCCAGGACTCTTGCCTGGAGAATCCCATGGTCAGAGAAGCCTGGCAGGCGACAGCCCACGGGGTCGCCAGAGTCAGACACGGCTTAGAGACTATACAACCACCACTATGTATAAAACAGATAACCAACAAGGTCCTGCTGTGAAGCATAAGGAACTGCGCTATTTACGTAATAAAGTATAATGGAAAAAAATCTGAAAAAGGTTAGATATATACATGTGTATGTATAGCTGAGTCACTTTGCTGTACAGTAGAAATTAACACAATATTGTAAATCAACCACAATTCAATAACAAAAAAAAATAAAACCATCCCTCTGATGCACATGCTAACCATCTAGGGCCGGCCTCCTGCTTCCCTCCACCCTGAATCCCCTCAGGGTGCACAGTGGGGCGGCTGCAGTGGCTGATGCTTGATGGCGGCAGCATCCTCTATTTACTGACACGGGGGTGACATTTCCATCCACAGTCCTAAATGCAGTGACTGCTGTCCTTCGGAGAAGAGGAGAGGACCAGGGGGCATACAGAGAGATGATGGCCATGTGGGGACTGAGGCAGAGACTGAGGGATGCAGCCCCAGGCGGGGAACTCCTGGAGCCCCCACATGTGGGGGGACTCACAGAGGACCCTCCCTCAGCGTCTTTAGAGACAGCGTGGCCCTGCCTTGATTTTGGACTTTGGAGAAAGGTGGAGGGCAGGAGGAGAAGGGGACGTCAGAGGATGAGATGGTTAGATGGCATCACCCCTGAAGGACATGAGTTTGAATAAACTCTGGGAGGTAGTGGAGGACAGGGAAGCCTGGTGTGCTGCAGTCCACGGGATGGCAAAGAGTCGGACACCACTGAGCCACTGAACAACGCGGGGGCCCCTCCCCGCGGCGGGAAGATGTGAAGACAAAGTGAGATGGTAGGTCCGACTGGCGACCAAGTGAGACTGACTACACTCATTCTCTTCTCTTCCTTCTACTCCCAGCACATCCCCCTGCTGGGGCTTGATGGGGGAAGCTCCACACCCAGGCTGGGGGCCCCTCTCTGGCCCTTGTGGTGGGGCCTCACTCACTCATGCGACTTCCCTGGTGGCTCAGATGGTAAAAGCGTCTGCCTGCAATGCGGGAGGCCCAGGTTTGATCCCTGGGTTGGGAAGATCCCCTGGAGAAGGAAATAGCAACCCACTTGAGTATTCTTGCCTGGAAAATCCCATGGTCAGAGGAGCCTGGTAGGTTACAATCCATGGGGTTTCAAAGAGTCGGACATGATTGAGCAACTTCACTTTCTTTTTTCACTCACTCGCTCAGACTCTCAGCAGTAAGTCTTGCAGGCAGCAGATCCTCTGAGTCAGGAAGAAGAAAACTATTTGCTACTCTTGACTATTTTCAGTTCAGTTCAGTCACTCAGTCGTGTCCGACTCTTTGCAACACCATGAACCGCAGCACGCCAGGCCTCTCTGTCCATCACCAACCCGGAGTCCATCCAAATTCATGTCCGTCAAGTCGGTGATGCCATCCAACCATCTCATCCTCTGTCATCCCCTTTTCCTCCTGCCCTCAATCTTCCCCAGCATCAGGGTCTTTTCCAATGAGTCAGTTCTCTGCATCAGGTGGCCAACGTATTGCAGTTTCAGCTTCAACATCAGTCCTTCCAATGAACATACAGGACTGATCTCCTTTAGGATGGACTGGTTGGATCTCCTTGCAGTCCAAGGGACTCTCAAGAGTCTTCTCCAACACCACAGATCAAAAGCATCAATTCTCCTGTGCTCAACTTTCTTTATAGTCCAACTCTCACATCCATACATGACTACTGGAAAAAGCATAGGCTTGACTACATGGACCTTTGTTGGCAAAGTAATGTCTCTGCTTTTTAATATGTTGTCTAAGTTGGTCATAACTTTCCTTCCAAGGAGTAAGCATCTTTTAATTTTATGACTGCAATCACCATCTGCAGTGATTTTGGAGCCCAGAAAAATAAAGTCTGACACTGTTTCCACTGTTTCCCCATCTATTTCCCATGAAGTGATGGGACCAGATGCCATGATCTTCATTTTCTGAATGTTGAGCTTTAAGCCAACTTTTTCGCTCTCCTCTTTCACTTTCATCAAGAGGCTCTTTAGCTCCTCTTCACTTTCTGCCATAAGGGTGGTGTTATCTGCATGTCTGAGGTTACTGATATTTCTCCCGGCAACCTTGATTCCGGCTTGTGCTTCCTTGCCTGTTTTACCATTCTATAATAAAACATCTTGGAGGAGGGTGACAGGCCGTGTCAACTTTCTGTGGACTTAACAGAGTGTACAGACATTCAAAGGGTGAGGAATTCAGCCCTAAGACTAGCGGGTGGTTTACCACAAGACACTGAGCTTGCACCTTGACATCAGCCTCTGTCCAAGGAAGGCCAGAGGTCACACTTGCAGTTGGAACAACCTTTTGGAGCATTTTAAACCTGTGGACGCGCGTCCCACCACACCAAGTGAATCAGCTTCTTCTGGAAAGGTCCTTTCCAGGCTTGCTAGGGTGTATGAGTGCTTCTGGGGGTGCCTAGGTGAAGGTCACCTTGAGATCAGGTCACAGGGCCTCTCTAGAGCTGCCATGGTCAAGGACAATGGAGGTCAATGCCCTCATGCAGAAAGTGCATCTGAATGTCCACGTTTCTGCCCTCAAGAAATCCTGGCTCAGTGTGGACTCGGGTGGGAAGCGCAGGGCCCCCCACATGGCCGAGCAGACCCTGACTGACGTAAAGACAGAGAGAGAGCTGCAGTGTCTCTTGTGAAGAAAGTGAAGCTGCTCAGCCGTGTCCAACTCTTTGAGAACCCATGGACTGTAGCCCACCAGTCTCCTCTGTCCACGGAATTTTCCAGGCCAGGGTGCAGGAGTGGGTTGCCATTTCCTTCTCCAGGGGATCTTCCTGATCCAGGGATGGAGCCCAGGTCTCCCGCATTGCAGGCAGACGCTTTACCCTCTGAGCCACCAGGGAAGCCCGGGCACAAGCAGTGTGTCTTGGTCGCTTCCTGATCTACTGCTCATCTCCGAGCCCCCAGGGCAGCTAGCAGAGCTCATTTGAAAGGCTCTTTGATAGACTTGAGCCTGGTGGAAACCTCCCAATGGGTACATGTATATGTATGCCTGAGCCCCATTTGCTGTTTATCACAGCAAACTGAAACTCTGCTGAAACTACCACAGATTGTTAATCGGCTATACCCCAATACCAAATGTTTTCGATGTTTTTAATTAAAAAAAAAAAAGAATGTAAATGGGACTCTGAGTAGTTTCAGATCAAAGTCTAACCAATTTCTTTTCAGATAGTCATGTCTTTTATTTTTCAAATACCCTTTTGTTTTTGACTGCGCTGGGGCTTCCTTGCTGCCCGGGCCTTTCTCTAGCTGCAGGGGCTGCTCTGCAGCTGGGGTGCCCAGGCTTCTATTGCTACAGAGCACGGGCTCCAGGGCTCACGGGCTCCAGTGGTCACAGCCCGGGGACTCAGCAGCTGTCGCTCCTGGGTTCTAGAGCACCAGCTTGATACCTGAGTGCTTGGGCTCAGTTATCCCACGGCATGTAGGATCTTCCTGGACCAGGAATGGAACCCGTGTCCCCCTGCTTCGGCAGGCAGGTTCTTCACCACTGAGCCATCGGGCAAGCCCTGTCATGAGGCTTTAAACTTGGAATGATGTCCGCTGAGACGGCCTGGGATGATCAGAGCCTAGAAGAAGAAGAATCCAGGTCAGAATAGCAGAGTACCCCCCGCTGGTGATCCGGTGAGGGGTCACCAGGAGGTCCACACGTAAGCTGTCATGCGTGCACGTGTGTGTAAGCATGTGAGCATGTGTGACCACTGTGCCATCAATCTCGTATAACCACACACAGTTACCCTTCTCCAGTGATGGCTCATTCTTTCTCAACAAATCCTTTTGTAAACCTGAGAAAATCCTGCTTTCCAAAGTGCCTCCAGAACGCATTTTCCATGAGTGTGTTTGGAGAAGCTTTTCAGGCCGGGCGGAACGTGGTCATAAGATGGTTCTTTATGACATGAACCACTTGGCGCACCAGCCCTCTGCTCCGGGGCCTCCTCCACGGTCTGCATCAGAAGCACAGACTTGGCCCAGGAAAGTAGCTGCTCTGACATGTGAGCGAATAGCGGAGGGGAGTGCGTCAGGAGGGCAGGTCCCCCTGGCCCAGGGCCCAGTGTTTGACAGGCCGCCTGGTCCATCTGGGCCGTATCCTTTTCTCCGAGGAAACACGGAGACTAGCTCTTTCTCCAGGAGCCATCCTGATGCTGGGCATGGCCCCTGTCGCCGCTGAGGTCCTGCCCATCTGTCCTCATGCCCACCTGCAGGGCCTCCTGGAGCCCGCATCCTTGGTGCCCACCCTCCTCATGGTCCCTCTCCTGGAGTGCTCTGCTTCTCCTCCTCCCCTGTCTGGCCCGTGTCCATTCCTTCTGTTTTTCTGTCTCCTTCATGAGGCCTCTTTGCCTCCTTGCCCCTGAGGGTTCCATCCTTACCCTCGTCCCTTCTTCCCTCCTCCTCCCCCGACAGCCTCTGTGCCCACAGTCAGGCCGAGCCCCGCTCTTTCTGTCCAGGCTGCTCTGACACCTGAGCTCGGGACCCATGTCGTCCCCAGGATGCCTCTACTGGCGAGACCCGCAGTCACACCAAACCAGCTCTTCCAACGTGAGACGAGACCCCTGTCTTGAAGCCAGGAGCCCTGGCAGTGGTGTGAACAGAATTTTCTGTGGCTGCACCTCTTCCCTCCTCCCCAAACCAGCATCCACCCCTCCAGAGGGTTGTTCTGACTCACAGTGCAAGCTCCCTTTCACCTTCTCAAAGCCTGTCTCCAGGTTCCCTTCTCAGCGTGGCTTCCTTTCTGGCCTCTCCCACTATCAGGCACCTATGCTTTTACTGGCACCAAATATGCACAGTCACCCCCCAGCCCCATTCTCCAGGGCACCCTCTATTCTCCCGGTGGGCTTCTAATCACCCTTCAAAGCCCCAGGCAGATGGTGCTGCTTCGGAAAGCTTCCCTGGGGCCCTAGCAGAGCCCACTGCCTCCTCTGCTCCCAGCCGGGGCTTCTATCGCAGCACGTGCCCGTGTGCCAGCACGGCGCCCTCCTGAAGGCTGTGTGTGCCTCCTGCAAGGACGCTGTTCACTCCTCTGCTTGTCTGTGGCCTCTCCCTGCTGTCTCACTCCAGCAGCAGGCACGTCCGGCCAGCCCAGCTTGGTAGCCGCCTGGAGAATGTGGCTGAAACCAAAGCAAGGGCTGCAAGGCAGGCCTCAGGCCAGGAACAGGGAGGACCCTTCCGGGAGCCAAAAGCTGCTTTCCACTGCGAAGTGGGGACCACTGCCCTGGTGACTCTTGCCTCTTGCCGCACCGTTATGCTTTCATTCTTTCTGCAGTTTTATTGTTTCCTCCCTCTGCATCTGAGTTGCAGGAAAAAGGGGAAAAAGCCATGGTCAGCCTGGGGCCCGGCTGGTTGGAACCTGAGACAGAGGACAATGGTTGCATTTTTGTCTTTTTCTCTTGTTCAGTTAAAAAAAAATAGAGATAAATTCACATACTATAACATTTGCCCTCTCAAAGTGTACCATTCAATCTGTTTTTTAAAAATATTCTCGGAGTTGAATGAATATCACCAGTCTGATTCCAGAACATTCTCATCACCCCAAAAGAAAGCCATTAGCAATCACTCCTCAGTTACCGTTCTTCCAGCTTCCAACTACACCATCTTTAACATATTTTTGACTTGAGATAGCATACCATTGAAAGCAAATTTTACTTCTAGCGAATTTAAGTCACATGTGGAAGGCCAGGTTCACAGACCTACTTCTAAAATGGTTAAGCTCCTGTGCCTAGGGCTGTGTGCCGCATGAGTTAGTGTTGGCAGTTACATTAGTTTGTAACTGTTCCTGGCACAGAGTAAGTGCTAGAAACATTCTTGCTAACCAGCTCCCTAAATGGCAGTGTTATCAGGAGAGGCTGAGTTTCTAGGCTGATTCCAGACTCTCACAATCTGAGTTTTCTCTAAAAGGATCTAATGGAAAATCCCATTTGTTTAACTGAGGCCAAGCACCAGATTTGAAACACAAGAATGCCCTCAAGAAGGAGATGATTCCTTATTAAATATTGAAAAATATTCCTAACTTCCCTCCAGAGAGAAGTCATGGAAAAAGACAAATTTCCAGAAAAAATACAATCAAATAAAAGTGGAGTCACAAGGTTTTGCTGTAACGATTTCAAGTCTGTGAATTCATTCCATTTGTTATTAACTATATTCCCATCGGATGCCTCAGTATCGGTGATGTTTATTTCCCTATTGATATCAATATTCATGAGGAACTCTGAATTTGTGGGGCAGTCCTGCAGTGGCAGAGATGACCCACTCTCTCCTTTTCAGGACAGAGAAGTTATAACAATGTGGGCATTTCATAAAAAGTACTTAGAACTAATTTAAAAAGTAATAAACTGTGATTTGGCTTTGACATGAATTTCTTGATTGCTAACATGATGTGCTTTGTAAGAAGAGCTCACTTTGCAGACACTAAAAACATTAAACGCAAGAGACAGATTGGCAGGTGCTGTTGGAAAAGCAAAGCTGTGTCCACGGGGCAGGTGAGCTAGCAGGGCTGTGGTGATGGAAAAGGGGGTGCTTATAATAGCCAGGTCTGAACCCAGGTGGGAATCTGGGTCAGTAGGTGGAGAGGCTGGGTCTTCCTAGAAGAGAGCTGGCAGGCTGGAGAAAGGTCCAGATGCAGGACAGAGAACCAAACAATTCTAGCACCAAGGAACTCAGAATGCAGGCCCACCCGAGGGATCAGTTTCCAGTGGTGGGTGAAGGCAGTGACTTGGCCAGACTGGGTGGTCACGGCGTCCTTCCTGGGGGCCAGGTGGGCTCAAAATCTCCAGCCTTTTCTGCCTCCTGGAGCCCTGTGACGTAGGAGCTGGCAGGGTGAGGCTGAGGGGGTGCGACTGATTGCAGGGGAGAGTCTGGGAAGGGCACCGGCCTGGTCTTTGCAGTGACAAGATTGTGAGTTTCACATTGTGTGGCTACTCTTCTCTGGGCCTGTTACACTTCCGTCTCTAAGGAAGGTACACAGGACTGATGTGGTGTGTCAACAGTGGCCAGACTGGCAAGAAGTGATCTGTTGCTGGTTTCAGCACGTGGCCTCTGGAATAAGGCAGGTGTGGGCTGGAATCCCAGCTTCACCACTTGTCAATGTCATGGACTTGGGATTGCTATCAACTCCTCTGGGACAGGGCCAATAATCAACATTTGCTGTTGGAGAAGACTCTTGAGAGTCCCTTGGACTTCAAGGAGATCCAACCAGTCCATTCTGAAGGAGATCAGCCCTGGGATTTCTTTGGAGGGAATGATGCTAAAGCTGAAATTCCAGTACTTTGGTCACCTCATGTGAAGAGTTGACTCATTGGAAAAGACTCTGATGCTGGGAGGGATTGGGGGCAGGAGGAGAAGGGGACGACAGAGGATGAGATGGCTGGATGGCATCACTGACTCGATGGACGTGAGTCTGAGTGAACTCCAGGAGCTGGTGATGGACAGGGAGGCCTGGTGTGCTGCCATTCGTGGGGTCGCAAAGAGTCGGACACGACTGAGCGACTGAACTGAACTGAGAGGGATGCTTATAGGGCTTCCCTGGTGGCTCAGATAGTCAAGAATCTGTCTGCAGTGTGGGAGATCTGGGTTCGATCCCTGAGTTGGGAAGATCCCCTGGAGGAGGGCATGACAACCAACTCCAGTAGTCTTGCCTGGAGAATCCCATGGACAGAGGAGCCTGGTGGGTTACAGTCCCTGGGGTTGCAAAGATTCAGCCATGACTGAGCAGCTAACACTGTCACAGAGATGCATGAACTAATGCAAAGCACATCTACGGTTATAAGGGATGAAGCCTGGGAAAGTCAGCCTCACTGATTGCCTTGGCTGGTACAGCCCATTCAGCAGCCACAGCCATCTGCTCATCCATTAGTTTTCCGGCCCCTACATCACTGTTTCTTAACCTAAAAAAAAAAAAAAAAAAAAAAAAAAGGTTTTGAGTCACAGCTCCTTTTCAAAACCTGCTGAAAATTTTGCATGCTTTCCTCCTAAAATCCACTCATTTTGCAAGGAATTTCAGAGCGTTCACAGACACCCCAATCGAGAACCCCTGCTTCTGTGGCTGTTATTCTGTCACTGTGCCGTTTGTGTAAGTAATCCTACACGGATGCTTCAGAATTCTGATCTGCAAAGCTGACTTCATTCACTGGATCCGCACTGCATCCTATCCGTTGGTTAATCTGCTGTGCAGGACTGTGTCCTCTACCCAGTCTGGCAGCACTCTGGGACCCCTTCTGATCTTGCAAGGAACCCCACTGCTTGGACATTATGGGGACCCTTTCATCTTTTCGTCCTGTTGAAGCCTTTCCTTCCACACAGAGGGCATGCTGAATTGTTCAGTCACTCAGATGTGTCCAACTCTTTGCGACCCCATGGACTGCAGCACACCAGGCTTCCCTGTCCTCCACCATCTCCTGGAGCTTGCTCAAACTCATGTCCATTGAGTCAGTGATGCCATCCAACCATCTCATCCTCTGTTGTCCCCTTCTTCTCCTGCCTTTAATCTTTCCCAGCATCAGGGTCTTTTCCAATGTCAGTTTTTTGCATCAAGTGACCAAAGTATTGGAGCTTCAGCTTCAGCGTCAGTCCTTTCAATGAATAGTCTGGGTTGATTTCCTTTAGGATTGACTGGTTTGATCTCCTTGCAGTCCAAGATTCTCAAGAGTCTTCTCCAGCACCACAGTTCAAAAGCATCAGTTCTTTGACACTCAGTTTTCTTTATAGTCCAACTCTTACATCCATACATGACCACTGGAAAAACCATAGCTTTGACTAGATGGACCTTTGTCAGCAAAGTAATATCTCTTCTTTGTAATACACTCTCTAGGTTGGTCATATCTTTTCTTCCAAGAAGCAAGAGTCTTTTAATTTCATGGCTGCAGTCACCGTCCACAGTGATTTTGGCGCCCAAGAAAATGAAGTCTTTTACGGCTTCCATTGTTTCCCCATCTATGTGCCATGAAGTGATGGGACTGGATTTCATGATCTTAGTTTTTGAATGTTGAGTTTCAAGCCAGCTTCTTCACTCTCTTTCACCTTCATCAAGAGGCTCTTTAGTTCCTCTTTGCTGTCTGCCATAAGGGTGGTGTCAACTGCATATCTGCGGTTATTGATATTTCTCCCTGCAATCTTGATTCCAGCTCGTGCTTCTTGCTGTATCAGATTCTATCAAAGTACCCTTTGGACCTGACCTACCCCTGTTTATCAGCATTCTCTTCTCTCTGTTCTAACCTCTGCTATTCACAACTCCATCAACTCCCATTTTCTTCTCAACTGATGTGTGTAGACAGCGAAATAGGATGGATTGACAATCAATGGAATAATATGCAGCAAAATTAATAAGGAAATCACTAAGAATTAATATAATATGAATTCCAGGATATACTGTTAAGAGAAGATGTTAAGATGAAAAAGACTGTTACAGAGAACAAGTAAAAGTATATGATTATATTTGCATATTTATGAAAAAAGAGCTGCAGAAAAAATAAAGTAGAATTTAGTAAAAGTTCTGAGCTACAGGGATTGGATAAAAATGGGGTAGAGTGTAGGGATGGAAGAAAGGGTCGTGCACGTGTGCATACGCTCAGTTGTATCTGACCTTTGCGACCCCATGGACTGTAACCTACCAAGCTTATTTGTCCACGAAATTTTCCAGGCAACAGCATTGGAGTGGGCTGTCATTTCCTACTCCAAGGAAGAAACGGTTGTTTGCATATAATTTTTCTTAGAATTGTGATCTTCATGCCATATATATTTATTACTCAAAAACAAAGTTTAATACAGAAGCTGCAAACTCTAGTATTGAATAAAAACATTAAGAAATGAATTTAGCAGTGGGTCAAATTGGTAACCTCAATTGTACAGGAGAAAAGAATTAATTCAAGTAACTTTGAATGTTGCTAAGGAGATTTGCTATTGATAGTGGCTTGGCTGCCAAAACTCTGCAATTAGAAAACTTGGTTTATTTATTTGGCTGTGTTGAGTCTTAGTTGCGGCATGCAGGGTCAGTAGTTGTAGCTCACAGGCTTGGTTGCCCCACAGCATGTGGTATCTTAGTTCCCTGATCAGGGATCAAACCCACGTTCCCTGCACTGGGAGGCAGATTCTTAACCCGGGACCACCAGGGAAGCCCCAGCAGTTTTTAACTTACCTTGTGAAAATTGTAGGAGAGATCAAGTAAGTAAATGCATTCCTCTTGCTGGGCTCCAGGGCACTCACGGTGGGAGAAGAGAGACACAAATATGGAATGGGGGCGGTGAGGAAGAACCATGCTACTGGGTTTGAATTAGAGGTGTCAGACAGGAACTCACGTGTATTGATCACCTGTCACCAGTGTGACCATAATGTGTTAGTCACTCAGTCATGTCCGATTCTTTGCGACCCCTTAGACTGTAGCCCACCAGGCTCCTCTATCTGTGGAATTCTCCAGGCAAGAATACTATATTATAAAGCCATTCCCTTCTCCAGGGGATCTTCCTGACCCAGGGATCAGGTCTCCTGCATTGCAGGAAGATTCTTTACCAATAGTGGCAAGATACAATGACATCCCAGGACCAGTGAACACACCTAGCGTCCACGCCTTGGTCTCTAAGCACCATTCCCCAGTAAAGGGAACCAGGGATCTTTGGAGACAGGACTTATGCAGGTAGGAGAGGCACAGTCTGCACCTGGAGAATCTGATTTCAGAAACCCAGGGAGTGTCCCCGGGCTGAGGGGAAAATGGCACAGGTGCTGGCTTGAAGGCCTTCCAGAGGATATATCGTCCATCAGAAAAGATAACATGCCCAGCAACCAGTTCGCCTAGTAGCATTCCTCCGCAAAATGTTATAACGAGGAGACAATCAGGCAGATCCAGAAAGCCACGTGTTCTATAAAACAACTTGTCTAGACTGTTCTCTGTCATGAAAAAGAGACAAGCAAAAGATGGGCAAACATTCTAAAATTAAAGAAAGTAAAAAATATAGGAAGAATAAAATGTAGTGAAAGAAGTTTACTTGGACCCTGGGGCAAAAGCTGAACCTCTGTGAAAGGCATCTGACTGGGGAGGTGTGCAGCGGACAGCCAAGTGGAGCAGCTGGTTAAACCCAGTTTCTCTTCTGCGGTACCGCAAAGGCGTGCAGGTGCCGGGGGACTCTGTTCTCAGGGCTGAGCACCCCTGCACTGGGGTCACGTGGCTCCCCCCTCCCACTCTCTGGGGGGCCTGGAGACCAGTGAGGAACGGCGTCACTCACTGCGTTTGCTTCCCGCTTACTGAAGGGAGAGCAGGTCACTTCCCTGGTCGGGCTCCCGTGGCTGCAATCCAGCTATTCTATTCAATATTCCCTGTAATGAGTGGCCCTCAGATCCCTGGAATTCACGCAAGAAGATTTTACTGCTGTCTGAGCCCTCCTGGCCTGGCCACAAACTATTTTTTGAATTCGTGGGTTTCTGACTCGTAAACCGCCTTCACATATGAGCGAGTTGTGTTTTTCTTTTCTCCAAAGCAAACATCCTTTGTTTCTTTGCTTCCTCTGCAGGGGTTGGATCAGGCGTGTCCAGATGAGGCTGAGATTCTGAATTCCCTTCTTAGGGTGGTGTGCGTGCTTGTGCTGAGTCATGTCCGACTCTGTGCAACCCCGTGGACTTGTAGCCTGCCAGGCTCCTCCGTCCATGAGTGGGTGGCCATGCCTTCCATCCAGGTGATCCTCCTGACCCAGGGATCCAACCCATGACCCCTGCTTTGGCAGGCGAGCTCTTTACCAATGAGCCACCTGGGAAGCCCACCTTAGGGCTGCTTCTCCCCTGAGAGGCGGTGGGCAGCCTTCTGTGGGAGGAAAAATGTCTGGACATCAGGAGCAGGAGTCTTAGTGAGTTTGGCTGGTAACCTGGGCAGAACACTGAACTCTCCTGGGGGCAGGAAGGGGGTGTTGGTTGTTCTGGATCGTCACCTTGGTCCAGTGGACCCAGTGCCTCGGGCGGCAAATCTCTGGGTCACTAGTGGAACATTAAAACAGTGAAAATCCAAACCACATAAACCCTCAGTTCAGTTCAGTCGCTCAGTCATGTCCGACTCTTTGCAACCCCATGAACCGCAGCACACCAGGCCTCCCTGTCCATCACCAACCGCCGGAGTCCTCCCAAACCCATGTCCATTGAGTCAGTGATGCCATCCAACCATCTCATCCTCTGTCGTCCCCTTCTCCTCCTGCCTTCAATCTTTCCCAGCATCAGGGTCTTTTCCAATGGGTCAGCTCTTTGCATCAGGTGGCCAAAGTATTGGAGTTTCAGCTTCAGCATCAGTGCTTCCAATGAACACCCAGGACTGATCTCCTTTAGGATGGACTGGTTGGCTCTCCTTGCAGTGCAAACCCTGCTATGTATAAAAAAGATAACTAGTGAGAGCCTGCTGTACAGCACAGGGACCTCTAGTCAGTGCCCTGGGGTGACAGGAGGGGATATATGTACCCGGACAGCTGACTCACGCTGCTGTACAGCAGAAACGAACACGACCCTGAGAAGCAATGAAACCCCAACAAACAGAACCAAACCCTGTGTGAGCACATGGCTGCTCTCCCTCCTGGGGGCTCTCGTCCAGCAGGTCTGAACCCACACGTCCTGTTTAGAAAGTCTGTGGTGTCTGTTGGAGAGTCACTGGGGCAGAATGGCGTCCAGCAGAGCTCGTTCCAGAGGCGGGGTGGTTCAGTGGCTTCCAAAACATCCCAGAGGAGCAGAAAAACAGGGCTGCAGAGGCGGACCCAGCGCCGGGGCCACGCACATTCTTCCCGAGTGAGGCTGAGTCACAGCAGAGCTTCTGTTCTCCTCTGCTCACATCTGGTCCTCCAGATGCAGGCTCCCCCTCCACCCCTAGGGAGGAATGTTTTCATGCTCGCTGGCCGGCCCCGTGCCTTCTGAAGGGTCAATTCAACCTGAGTGGAGAGTGGAGGGAAAATAGCCGGTGGGATGACAAATGGGTTTGATTTCAAACAAGCCGGTTTTCAGATGAGGAAGGGCTGGGTCGTGACAGCTCCGGCCACTCGGATTTCACAGTCAGCCTCTCGGTTGAGCTGAATCATGCCCTTTCCAAGAAAAAGCCCAAGCCCGACCTATCACCGTGCTTTCTGTGTGTTAAACACAAAGCTGATTCTGTTCAAAAATTTGAGAGCAAACAGGCTTGGAAACGTCACAGGCCAGATTTCCTAGGGATTCCTCAGATTTTTGACCTCATTTCTTCTATAGCTTTATCAGTTTAAAACTCTATAGCCCTAACAGTTGGAAAGTGGAAGTGAAAGTCACTCAGTTGTGTCTGACTCTTTATGATCCCATGGAATTCTTCAGGCCAGAATACTGGAGTGGATAGCCTTTCCCTTCTCCAGGGGATCTTCCCAACCCAGGGATTGAACCCAGGTCTCCCGCATTGCAGGCAAATTCTTTACCAGCTGAGCCTCAAGGGAAGCCCTAACAGTTAGGACACGTCAATTAAGTACCTAGCTGTCCCCAGCAGAGCTTCTCAAATAAATGCCTAGCATCTTTTCCTTGGGTTCTTATTTGAGAAGACCAAGTCAAGGTCAAAGGCAAGGGAGTCGGCACTTGCCTGGGTCCCATGTCCTGATGCCTCCAGGACCTTCTGGCCATCTCTGGCTCCCATGGCCTTGGAGATCAACTTTCTGGCCGCTTGCTCTCCTGAGTGACACAACCCAGCCCACCTGGGCCCTCCAGGCATCCTTCTAACTCCCTTGCCCCTAAGACTCAGTCCTCCCAGATCAACCTGCAGCCTCTATTCACCACCCCGAGAAAGCACAGCAAAAGGCTTCATTAAATGCCAACAAAGCAGATGTAGTGAGTTGAACGGGGGCGGGGGGCTTCCAAAAAGGTGTGTCCATACCAGAATCCCTGGGACCCCCGTGAATATTAATTTAATTGAAATGCATAATTTAAAAGTTCCTGGCAGATCTTTGTGGGTGTCACTAAGTAAGGCATTCTGAGTGAGGAATTCATCCTAGACTAGCCCGTGGGCACTAAAGCCAATGGCAAGTTTCCTCATAAGAGACACAGAGGGAGAGGCAGAGACTGGAGGGATGCGGGCATGAGCCAGGGACGCCAGGAGTGCCCGAGGCTGGAGGAGGTGGGGGGGACCCCCTGGACCTTGGTGTCAGGGATCTGCTCTCCAGAGTTGTCAGTTCTGTAGCTTAAAGCCACCCAGTTTGTGGTCATTTGTGATGGCAGGCATAGGAAGCTCAGACAGACAGACGGACAGACACCCCCTAGCAAGGGAGCTATAAATGCAGAGGCGGGACTCTGCAGGCCACGGGGCAGCTAAGGAGCAGCTGGGACTCTGGCCGCAGCACAGAGGCAGGACCGTCTCCTCCTTCGACCCTGCACCTCTCCTCCATCCAGCCCCTCAGTGTCTGCCCTGCGGGCGTCCACCCACCAGCCTCGGTCTCCAGGTCATTGACCCCGGACATCCGGCTCTCAGTTCTGTGCCCCGACAGAAGGGCCGCACACCCGACCTGCACGAAGTCCGCTGCGCACACGCGTGCAGCCCAGTTCTGTCCTCTTGGCTGAAGGCCACGCCCTTCCCCTGGCTCCTCCCACGGCTCCCTGCGGTCGGCTCTGCTGCTCTGGTCTGCCCCTCGCCCCTTAGCATCCAGGCCGCCCTCAGGGTCCAGACTGATCATGTTGTCTCATTGACTGCACGTCTCTCTTACCCAGCTGTAGACTGAGACTTTTTATTTTTTATTTTTCTTGAAATGTATTCTGTGAATCCTCCCTTTACCATTTGGATTAAAAAATATTTTAAAAAGAAATATAGTTGATTTACAATATTATGTTATTTTCAGGCATACAGCAAAGTGACTCAGATATACATATATATACTGTATATATATATACACAGTTTTCTACATATATATAAGGGCTTCCCAGGTGGCGCTAGTGGTAAAGAACTTGCCTGCCAATGTAGGAGCTGGAAGAGTCCCTGGAGAAGGGCATGGCAACCCACTCCAGTATTCTCGCCTAGAGAATCCCTTGGACAGAGGAGCCTGGTGGGCTACAGTCCCCAGGGTCGCCAACAGTCATGACTGCAGCAAGTTAGCACATACGCACATGCCATATAGTAGGTCCTTGCTCATCTATTTTATATAGAGTGGAGTGTATCTGGTAATCCCAAACTCCTAGCTTAACCCTCCCCCATTTGGATTTTAAGGATAATTTGAGCCGTTTTGGATTTTAATGAGGGCCATCCCCGGAGAGTGGCCCGCGACCCGGCCCCGCCGCCAGGGCCGGCGAGCCGTCCACCCGTCTTCCGCCATCCATCCGCGACAGATCCGTCTTCCGTCTGAGTCTGAACCCCGAGGCGCGACATCCCGGGGACGACGCTCTCGAGCGAGGCGGCCCGGACCGTGACCGCAAGCCGCCACCGGCTGCGGCTCGATTTTTTTCTCGCCCTCCTTTCGTGCGCATGTGTCAACTTTGAGACTTTAATGATCTTGCAGAGCAGGCTGGTGCCAGCTTTTCCTTTCTCATGTAAGAGCTTCCAGCACGTGAACACTGCCAATAGTGCATCATTAATGTTCTGAGAGTAAAGAGTCTCAGTGTACCCTGTGTCACTTTTCACTGTGACCATTCAGGCGACCTAGAATACAGACCTGACGTTTAGGTCATGCATGTTGTCAGGCTCGCATCTCAACCAACAGAATCTGACATTTCCTGAAACGGCGTCTTCTTTCAGTTTGACTTTTGATAGGATAGTTCGTAGAAAACAAATCTTGATAAAGAAATAGAGAGAGGTAGATCACTCATGACCTCATGAGGATGTGAAGTCATGAGATGGCTCATGACCTCGTGACCTCAAGAGGATGCAGGTAACCAGCGGCCACCTCTTTCCCCCCTTCACGTCAGCCCCTCCCATGGCCGTTAATGGAGAAGAGCATCCTGGGGTTCTCTCCTTCACTGCTTCTCTGGAACCGTGTATGAAGTCTTGTTTTTGGCAGGATAAATCAGCACTGGCCTTGCGATGCCCCTGCCGTCCCTGGAGCGACGAGCATGCCTTTCATTCCAGCCCGAAGTGTATCTTCTGATTTTCTGCATGCGTTGCGTGCAGGCTTCCATCCCCGCCCTCTGTCTTGGTGGAATGCGCCAGTCATGGGCTCTGGCAAGGAGGGTCAGATGGGCCACCTGTTGGACATACTGCTTTTGTCAAAATATAACTAGAAAGAAAATAATTGAAAGGAGGCAGACAACAGTTCGTTACTAATTATACAGCAGGGCCAGCTTGGCCTCAGATGTAGAGTTCCAGTTAAGTATATTTGGAAACTAAGCAGCATTTTTAAAAAGTTTATGTTTACACGTTGGACATAGTTCACATGTTCTGTGAGACTTCAGAGTTATAAGCCACCAAGGAGACGCTATGAGAGGCCCCAAATAAATTCACTTTGCATCATGGCTAACTTCACTTTCAAAATAAAATCTCCCCAGTCAGGATGTCACTTAATTACTAATTAAAGCAATCAGAGTCTCATCTTGTAATGTTCTAAAATACTTATGGTTAGAATGCAAAAGTTTACGGAATTCACCAGATGACTCTGGGCTGACTCAAGAGTCCTGAAATCAACCACCAGGGCTGTTCGTGGAGGCAAACAGAGGCCAGCTAATGACAGATCCCATTGAGTGTCTGTTGGAGACAGGCTGCTGGGGGCAACCTCGAAAACAAACATTTCCTTTCCTCCTGACCCTTCTCTTATTCTCTGACTCACCCCTACCCATGGTTAGGGAATTTTGCTAATATGAGGAGTTTGTGATTTGTTTATTCCTTTTATTTTTTTTCCACTGTAGCTTTGAGAAAACTCAGAGCTAAGTGCAGTGATCATGGGTAATAATTATTTCACAACAGCTTCCTCTGCTCCTTGAAGATGGTCTCTCTTCTGCCTTGACCTTTAATTCTGTGTTATATCCTAAAAGTGTTGGGGATACCAGGGCCCAGCTAGGAATTGGCCTTCATGCTTGGAAAGCAGGGAAGTTTGAACGATTGTGCTGGTGGGGAAAAGTTTAGACGAAGGAGGGGTTGTGCGGTGAGTATTATTGCCAAGTTCCCCAGGAGAATCTCCAATTCTTCCAGCATGCCTTCCCCATTCCCACAGCATCCCTTCGTCTCCTCCACCCAGCTGCCTGCACTCCCACCCCTCAGGATTCCATGCGGAGACAGATATGGCCCTCCCCACCAAGGGGCCGTCTTGCCTTCCTGATGAACCCTGGCTGATCTGGACTAGGGCTGAAACCTAAAATAATGTGTGGTTTTATTACCAAATTCTTCAGCAGTTTTATATGTATTCTTAGTGGAAGATAAGGTGAGTAAAATAACCCCTTGCCCATAATTTTTTCTGAAACATATGTTTTCAAAATATTGTTTTACCCAGAGGGTGCCACTTTCAAATAGTTGAAGCAACTTCTAAAAGGACCAGGCTGTCGAACTTGAGTTTAATGCATGAACTGTACTGTAATCCTGCAGAGAAGAGCCCCTCAATTACAATTCGTTGCTTAACATCTGTGTTTCTTAAGCAGTTTTTCCCAAGTGTGGTCCAGAACTACTTGCTTTAGCATCGTCTAGACATCTGTGGACTTACACCTCTGGGCTTACTCCAGACCTACTCAATTAGAAATTTTCCAGGTAGAACTTGAGTTTAACAGGCTTCAGAAAGATAGTTAGGCAACATAAAGTTTGGGACATTAGGAGTTAGGTAGTCAGTACTTCAGGATTTGTGGACACAGGTCTCTGTGACAACTACCCAACTCCGCTACAGATGATGCTCTGGTGGGTGGCCACTGGCTGTGTTCCCAAAAAGATTATTTACATAAATAAGTGGTGGGCTGTGTTTGGCCCTCACACTATAGTTCATCAACCCTGGCAGCAGACAGTGAGTTTAGAGAGTGGAAATTGTATTTATCTCCTTTGCTGCCACACAGAATCAAGTGAAGGCTATATCATAAAACGGTCACTTGGTGAAGACAGATTGCATATAGAAATGAATGGATGCTTACAAAGGACACTGACTTTTGAGGTTATTTTAAAATCTATGCAAAGTACAAATGATCTTTGTTACTGAACTTAACGTTTGGCTGCCCATCACTCAAGAATCCAATACTAGGAGACAAGTGCTCTGCAAAAGGTAGGACAGCTTTAGTAAGGAAGCCAGCAATCCTGGGGAGAAGATGGACTCACAATCCAAAGAACCGATTCTTCACTGCCAATGAAGGGGCAAGGGCTTTTAAAGGGGAGTTTCAGGGGAGTATGGGGAGGGGCGACGTGCAGAGCAGCTCTGGAGATTGGTCATGCAGTGGTTTGCTCAGCAGCATCTTAATTGTTGTAAGCACAATCTTCGACTCTGGGGTCAGTTTGTTCCCGTTTCCTTGAGGCCAGTTTGTGGAACTGTGCGAGATGGAGCAGTTTATGTCGTGGCTCCAGTCTAGTCACTGTGTGATTAACTTCTCGCACCTGGTGGGGGTTTCAGTGTTTAAAGGATGTGGCTCAGACTGTTACCTATAGCCCGTGAGGAGGAACTAAACGTCCTCGACCTTGCTTAATGG
Source organism: Capra hircus (assembly GCF_001704415.2). Classification (NCBI taxonomy): domain Eukaryota; kingdom Metazoa; phylum Chordata; class Mammalia; order Artiodactyla; family Bovidae; genus Capra; species Capra hircus. Next base: position 4,645,766 of record NC_030810.1, on the reverse strand, counting down.
TTAAACTACCACTATTTTGTCTTGACTGTTTTCCTTTGTTTCTGCATTTTCTAATTTCTCTGATTAAATTTATTCATTGACTAAATTACTCTGATTAAATTTATTCTTTGGCTCTTTTCTTACAGACACGAAGCAGGTGGAGGGCATGGGGTCTGTCATGGGAAGGTCCCATCGGGTCCTGCTCCATTACATTTTTGGACTACAGTTCTGTAGGTTTTGGCAAATGCACACGGTCATGTGACCACTGTTAAAATCAGGGTACAGACAGTTACAACCTACCCCAAAGTCCCTCTAGTTGCCCTTAGTCAAACTGATCTGTTCTCTCTCCCTACATTAGGCCTTTGTCAGAAGGTGAAATGAATAGCGTGCTATAGCAGACAGTTGTCTGGGTCTGGCGTATTTCACTTTGCACAGAGCATCTAAGATTCACTTGTGTGGCTACTTGAATCAATGGTCTGTCCTTTGAGGGCTGAACAGTATCCATTGTATGTTTGTGCCGCAGTTTATCCATTTCTTAGCTGAGAGAAATTTTGGTTGTTTCTAGTTTTTGGCAATCAGGAATAAAACTATTATGAACATTCCTGTGGGCATACATTTTCATTTCTCCTGGGTAAGAACCTAGGAGACAATTGCTGAGCTCCAAAGGAAGTGTATTTTCAACTTTATTGAGAACTGTCGAGCTGCTCTTCGAAAGTTGTTGTATTTGCATTTCCACAAACTACCTATGTTCACGCTCAGCTGCACAGCGCTGCCTGACTCTTTGCCACACTGTGGAGACTACAGCCCCCCAGCCCCCTCTGTCCATGGGATTTTCCAGGCAAGAATAGTAGAGTGGGCTGCCATTTCCTTCTCCAGGGGAATCTTCCTGACCCAGGGATCAAACCTATGTCTCTTGTGTCTCCTGCATTGGCAGGTGGATTCTTTACCACTGAGCCACCAGGCAGAGTTCCAATTATTCCATATTTATGCAAACACTTGGTATTGTTGGGTTTTTAACAATCTGTAGTCATTTCTTAAGTGTTAGTGATAACTCATGGTTTTAATTTCTGTTTCCTTAGGGAGTAATGGTGTTGAGCATCTTCTCATGTGCTTCTCTGATACTTGTATATTTTTTCTGTCCATGTTTTAAAAATCAGGGAAGAGGGATGAACTGGGAGATTGAGACTGGCATATATATTCCCTATGTGGGAAAAGAATCTAAAAAAAGAATGGATGTATGTATACGTGTAACTGATTCACTTAGCTGTAACTCTTGACACTAACACAGCACTGTAAATCAACTATACTCCAATAAAAATTTTAAAAATTGGGCTTTGTTGTTGTTGTTTTGAGACTTGTTTATACATTCTTAATACAAGTTTATGGTCAGTTACATGATGTGCAAACGTTCTGCCAGTTGGTCATTTGTCTTCTTGCTCTCTGTTACAGAACAGCTGGTTTGAAATTCTCATGGCATCAAATTGATCTATTTTTTTCTTTTATGAACTGTGCTTTCATTGTCTTTTCTAGGAATTCTTTTCCTAACAGGAGGTCACCAATTTCTTCCCTATGCTTTTTCTGAAAGCTTTATAGTGTTACATACTATGTTTAGGCCTCTGATTCACTGAATTAAACTTCATGTAAGGAGGGAAGTATAGGTCTGGGTTTATTTTTCCGATGTAATTCATTGATCAGACTGTCCTTTCTTCTTTGAATTGTCTTTGTACATTTGTTGAAACTCAATTGACCATGTTTGTAGGGGTCTATTTCTGGATCTCTATTCTGTTCCATTAATCCATGTGTCCACTTATTTTTTCCTGTCTTGCATCCCGGATGCTAATAATCTGTGTTTTCTCTCTTTTTCTCTTGATTAGTCTCTCTAGAAGTCTGTTAACTTTGTTGGTATTCCCAAAGAACCAATTTTTAGCTTTACCACTTCCTATTCTGAATTTTACTATTATTTTCCTATTTTAAATGTCGTTGATTTATACTCTATTTAAAAAAAAATTTTTTCCTTCCTCTGCTTGCATTTAGGTTAAATTTGCTCTTCTTTCCTTTATTTTCCTAGGGTGAAGTTTAGATTATTGAATTTAAATATATTTCTCTAAAACACGCGCTTAATGCTGTAAGTTTCCCTCCAAGCACTGATTTCACTGAATCCCACATTTTCACCTCATTTTCACTTAGTTAAACATTCATTATATTAACTTCCTTTAGAGTTCTTCTTTAACACACGGATTCCTTAGAAATGTATTGCATAATCTCTAAATAGTTGGGGATTTCCCAGCTATCTTTCTTGTTAATTTTCAGTTTCATTTGTTATGGTCTGAGAATGTACTTTGTACCATTTCTATTTCTGAAAGAAATTGTTAAGGTATGTTTTATGCCTTAGAATGTAGTCTATCTTAGTGAATGTTCCAGGTGCCCTTGAAAAGAGTGGATCTTCTGCTAATGCTGGGTGTCAATTAGGACAAATTAATTGACACTGCTCTTTAGGTCATCTGTTTCCTTACTCATTTTCTGTTTGTTTTGTCAATTAGAATACTTACAGAGGAATGTTGAAGTCTCCACATATAACTGTGTCTTTATCAATGTCTCCTTTCAGTTCTGCAAGCTTTTGCTGCATGTAATTCGGCGTCCTGTTTTTAGGTGTGCACATATTTAGGATTGCTGTCCTCTATAAGAATTAATCACTTATCATTGTACAATGAGCCTCTTTATCTCTGGCGATGCTCCTTGTTCTGAAATCTCCTCCGTACAGGCTTAGTATGGCTCCTCTAGCTTTCTTCAGGGCTTCCCTGGTAGCTCAGATGATAAAGAACCTGCCTGCAATGCAGGGAACCTGGGTTCGATTCCTGGGTTGGGAAGATCCTCTGGAGGAGGGCATGGCAACCCACTCCGGTATTCATGCCTGGAAAGTTCCATGGATAGAGGAGCCTGGTGGGCTACAGTCCATCCATGGGGTCTCAAAGAACTGGACACAACTAAGCAATTAAGCACACCAGCTTTCTTTAGATGAGTATTTGCATAATGTTATCTTCCTTTGCCCCTTAACTGTTGATGCGGCTGTCTTTAATTTAAGACGTGTTTCTTGTGAATAGCATATAGTTGAATCTTTTCATCTCCTTTCAGTCCAATTTGACAATTCCTGACTTTTAGCTGTTCTGTCTAAACCATTTGTGTTTAAAGTGATTGTTCATACACAGGCCTGCCTTGATTTGTACAGTAGTGTGGACTGTGGAACTAAATATGGAAGATGAAACAATAGAACGTGATCTTAATAATCAATGGAAAAATTAGTATGGTTTCATAACCTTTAATCTTTCACAAGTCTCCTGCTATTGATTACAAAAATATAGAAAAATGAAACAATTGTGCAACTCTTATTTACTTAGAATCCTATCATTCAAGACATTAGTATGTGCACGCATGCTCAGCTGTTTGGCTAGGTGCAACCCCATGGACTGGAGCCCCCCAGGCTCCTCTGTCCATGGGATTTTCCAGTCAAGAAGACTGGAGTGGGTCCCCACTTCCTTTTCACACTGTTCCTTGGAAGGACTGATGCTGCAGCTGAAGCTCCAGTACTTTGGCCACCTGATGTAAAGAACTGACCCATTTGAAAATACCCTGATGCTGGGAAAGATTGAAGGCAGACGGAGAAGGGGACGTCAGAGGCTGAGATGGTTGGATGGCATCACCGACTTGATGGATATGAGTTTGAACAAACTCCAGGAGTTGGTGATGGACAGGGAAGCCTGATGTGCTGCAGTGCATGGGGCTGCAAAGAATCAGACACGACTGAGCAACTGAACTGAACTGAACTGAACTGAACAGCCATTTCCTACTCCAGGGGATATTCCCAACCTGGGGATCGAACTCAAGTCTCTTGCATCTCCTGTGTTGGCAGGCAGATTCTTCACCACTGCGCCACTTGGGAATTCCCTAAAAGCATTAGAAGCATTGAGAATTAATGTGTTCATTATTGGAAAAAAACTACCACCAGTGCGTGGACAGTGCTTGCCTTCTGCTCGTTATGTAAGCAGCAGAGCATAGTGGACACCTTTCCTATGCTTCTGTAAATTGTCACGCTTCTTTCTAGATTTTGATCAGCCTGCATCATTTTATCCTTTGCTCTTGTAAGATCATACAATATCTCTGGGAATTCCTTTGATGTGAAATTTTGTCTGGTATCAGCAACACTGGAAAGCCTCATCCTTTTTGTCAGAACCACTGTCCTCGTTTATGTTGATAAACGTACCTTTCCTATGTCCCTCTGGCTGCTTTTGCACAGTCTTCTGAAAGGTGGTAGTGGCTTTCCTGGGGTCGTCTATTTCTTCTGTAAATCCATTTGTGTCCAATGAGAATTTTTCTTGCACATCATCACTTGTCATTTACTTGATGCAATTTCATGTGCCTTGACCAGTTTCCTCTTCAATTGTCTATTCTTTGCAAATATCACATGGTTTTATCACTGGGAGGCAAGGAGGAAACAGGACGATGTGCTTGGCTCTCCGTGAAGGGACTGAAAATAGGTGGGCAGTGACCACCCCCCAGCAGACTGTGAAAGAATGCTGGATTGGTGGCTGGTCTGACGCACACTGCTTTATGTCTGTGGACCAGAAAGCCAACAATGGAGTCTGTGCTTTGGGCAATTTCTTGCAGTCAACGTTCTGTGGTACCTGAAGGTTGAACAGTGTCACTGGGGCATCAATGAACTGGACTGTCCTTTTCTTCACTCTTGGTTTTTACCTCCTCAGTTGGCTCTGATAGCAACCTAGCTGTGACAACTATTACGGTAACTGGAGGCCTCAGTGGGAGGAAGGGAATGGGGAAGGTGCCCTGTTACTAGCTGGATGGGACCCTGCTGTGTTCTCCGGAAATGCCCTGCCCGGGAGCAAGGCTTTTGATTAGTAGGGCGGACACCCTTGGTTGGGTCACACAATGATTACCCCTTTGCTTCCTTCTGTCAGGACAATGGGAAGAGGAGGCACCCTCTACATTCACCCTGATTTTCTCCGTGAGAGTGTGTTGGAGTTCCTGGAGGAAAAGTCTGCTGCGGTGAGGGGTCCCTGCAGGACTCCGGCCCCCAGGAGCTTCTCACGTGTCACGCCACACACAGATGCCAGCGGTTCATCAGAATTCCCACCTTACTGTGCCTACTGGCTTGCAGCTTCTGGTGGTGTCTGCTCCAGGTTAGCAAATCTCCCCTGTACTTACCCTGAAAGCCCATTTCTTCAGATTTACAGATGGTGGTTTGCCCAGAGCCTCAATTCTCTGATGGATCCAAGAAAAGTTGTTCCTGTTAAGCTCATCCAGCTTTTCTTAGTAGAAGGATGAGAATGCTGACTTCCAAGCACTTTAGGCATCTGAGCTGAAACTGGAAGTCCAGCAAAGCCGTGTTGGAGTTTCCTTCTTGACTTTCTAGCTGTGAGGCTCAGAGAGGGGAGAGGCCTCCAGGGGAAAGACATTTACTACAGGTCAGAACAGCTTGGCTCCCTTCAGACCCAGACAGTTTTGGAGGGTCTGGGAGTCATTCCAAGGCGATGGTCTGGTAGCATCTGCAGGACCCTGAAGTCAGAGGACAGGACCCCGACAGAAAGAATAGACTCATCCTCCAAGTTACTGGATGTTTTTTGAAAGTCAGACACTGTGTCCTGTCCTCCACATGGATGAGGCAGGTATGATGGCCCCAAGTCCAAGTTCACCTGCTCTGTTAAGCCCCTGTGAAGACCCAGCCTCTTTGCCCCTGACCACAACCACTTTTCCAAAGTGCACTCTAGTGCTGGCTCTGTGACATGTTAATCAGAGTCATGGGAAGTTGGAGCACAGGAGGTGCCATAAGGAAACTAGTTTGGAAAACTGATTGCCACTTAGGAGAATTCTGATTCCAAGGTGCTGATCCTCGTACAGAGCTTGATTCTTGACTGAAGGAGGAAGGTGGCAAAGTTCCCGGGGGCAGATCTCCTATGAGCCATTCAGGTGGGACCAAAGGGAACAAACTGATTGGAAATAGACCACCTGGGAGGTGAATGAAAGGGGTTCTGAAGACAGGAATCTTGTAGCCTAGCTAAATACTTGTTTAAAAATCCTGATGGAGAAAGAATCCAAGTGTACACTAGACTAGCTGAAGCAGATGAAATAATTAATGCCCTTAGACATCACACCAGAAGTCTGCACCTCCGGAAAGCTTCCCCACAGTCAGACAGAGGAGGTTGCGGACCTCAGGGAAAACGTTACGCCCTCCCAGCCTGCATCAGGGGAAAGCAGGCATGTTTGCCAAATTCCAGACTTAGAGACAGTTTACCCCGTCACGGTTTAGGAGACCCTTTCCAAGTATATGACACGATCCGTCACACGTGCGCAGCAGTCCCATCTGACACCTGGAACATACAAGTCAAATTTCTTGCAGGAAAATTTGAAAGAGTCACTGGCTGACATCCAAGCAGCTAATTCTCCAGGAAAGAAGAGCTCGTGATAATGAGCTGAGTGTTCTTTTGGCCGAGAGACGCTGGCACAAATTAAAAAATGAGCACTTATCAGAGACCAAAAATATCAAGAAGCCTTTTAAAGGTCTCCAAAATATCCTTTTGTTTCTGATGTTGCACGTGGGGAGTTTGGCAGTCGCCTGCAAGGATAACCCCCATGTGGGGTCCAGGGTCCAGACGTCAGAGCCTCTGATGGTCAGCCCATCCCCACGCGGCAGCTCCTCACTGAGACGAGAAGGCAGGGCTGGCTCTTGCTCCAACCCTCCCACCTTCAGACGGAGCCTCTGGCCTGGGCTCCAGCCTCCCCTGTCTGACATCCCTGGGGCAGTGCTTGGAGGACTCTTTGCCTCGCTCCTCTCCCCAGCCTGCCTTAGATTCCAGAACGGAGGAAGAGACTGCCCAGGAGGGGTCCTCATGGGCACTCCCCCTCCAGGCTCATCCTCCCGAGTGTCTGCATGTCTACACCATGCCTACACAGAGACACAGCATGTCTACACCAAGCCCTGTCCACACAGCAGAAGGAGAAAGCAGAAGTGAGTCGCCTTCCTTCCAGTGAGGCTGCTTCTGCGGATCCAGAACCACAACGAGAGGCTCTTCTCTCTGCTCAAATAATTTTTTTTTTCTTTTTTCCCTTTGCCTTTTATTGCTGTTAGTTTTTATTGGCCCAGATGGAAACAGGATAGGGTTTTATTATTCTTAGATAGTGTTTTATAACTATAGTTTGTATAAATCTGACTCATATAAGTTTATTGATGGAATTATATTTGTAAGGAGTGCGTTACAGTGTCTTTATTGTTGTTCACAAATCATCCAAAAAGGTGGCAATGATTTTATTTTGTCATTTTCCTAGAATAAATTAGAAATTTTTCTCTTTTGCTCTTACTGCTGTTGCTTAGGTAAATATACAATGATTCAAATGCAGACTTGCTAACAAAATGTTTAGGACAGCGTTTCATAAATCCACATGTAAATGTGGATCTTATTCAATCTTTTGTTTCCATCTTCTGTGAGCAGTAGTATTCTTGTTATTACGCTTTCACAATATCTTCTACTGATTTGGAAACTGTCAATTCTGGTCTCTCTTCTCAAGCAATGTTGAGATTTCTCTCATCTGATGTTGCTGCTGGAGTTCAGTGATTACACAAGTGTCCCAGTGGCAGCTCAATACAATTATAGTTCTTTGGAGAGCATTGGATAAATGGAGCTTATGTAAAAGTGCATTTCCTGCGTGCATGGCCCCCTTTCCTCTCTGCCTGGAGGAAGGGCAGCCTTTCTGTCTCTGCTGCTCAATGAAGCCCATACATGAGCCGCAGAGCGAGTTTCACGTGAGCTGTCTCCCAGTCAGGTATTTGAGCCCACAGCTTATTTCTTTACCAGGGGGTGAACTGACCCTGCAGCTGTTGTTCAGTCACTCAGTCGTGGCTGACTCTTTGCGACCCCGTGGACTGCGATATACCAGGCTTCCCTGTCCTTAATGAAATAAAGTTTGGCCTTAAAAAAAATAGTTTTGGAGGGACTTCCCTTGTAGCCCAATGGTTAAGACTTCGTGCTTTCACTGAAAGGGGCATGGGTTTGAAACCTGATTGGGGAACTAACACGTGCATGTGGTGTGGCGAAGACATAGATTTGAAATTTATGCAATTTCTTACAGTCAGTGTCTTGTGGCACCCGAAGGTTGAACGGTGTCATTTGGGGGTGTATGCTCATGGCATCCGGTCCCATCACTTCATGGGAAAGAGTGGGGAAACAGTGGAAACAGTGTCAGACTTTATTTTTGGGGGCTCCAAAATCACTGCAGGTGGTGACTGCAGCCATGAAATTAAAAGACGCTTACTCCTTGGAAGGAAAGTTATGACCCACCTAGATAGCATATTAAAAAGCAAAGACATTACTTTGCCGACTAAGGTCCGTCTAGTCAAGGTTATGGTTTTTCCAGTAGTCATGCATGGATGTGAGAGTTGGACTGTGAAGAAGGCTGAGCGCCGAAGAATGGATGCTTTTGAACTGTGGTGTTGGAGAAGACTCTTGAGAATCCCTTGGACTGCAAGGAGATCCAACCAGTCCATTCTGAAGGAGATCAACCCTGGGATTTCTTTGGAAGGAATGATGCTAAAGCTGAAGCTCCAGTACTTTGGCCACCTGATGCGAAGAGTTGACTCATTGGAAAAGACTCTGATGCTGGGAGAGATTGGGGGCAGGAGGAGAAGAGGACGACAGAGGATGAGATGGCTGGATGGCATCACTGATTCTATGGGTGTGAGTCTGAGTGAACTCCGGGAGTTGGTGATGGACAGGGAGGCCTGGTGTGCTGCGATTCATGGGGTTGCAAAGAGTTGGACACGACTGAGCGACTGAACTGAAATGAACTGAACTGAACTGACACACACACACACACACGTTGTTTTGGAAACTCTGGCCATGGCCAAGGACACCTCCTCTCCACGTTCCTCCTCAGTATTGGTGTGTAGAGGAGAGAGGTTTTCCGGAGGACCCTACAGAGGGTTTCTGCTCCCTTCACCAATTTCGCCGTGAAAACTGAGGAAGAGCCCTGAAAGAGCCCCCAGTTGTCAAAGCTAGAACAAATTTGGCAACAGAAGAGAGAGCACAGTACTGGATTAACACCCAAAGCATCAAAGACACAGGGCGCCATAGGCACATCCCACAGAGATGGGACACAGGAAGGGGAGAAGAGACCAGCCCTCCATGCAGAAGAATTCCAGGGCACCTGGGCAGGACTCCTTGCTCCAGGAAGGGGACCGTGAAGTCCTCTACCTTCACGTGTGGGTGGATTTAATGACTAGCTTCCAAAAAACAAAGTATGAAGACGGAAGAATCCTCACACCACAGTGAAGAGGCCTCACAGAGAACACGTTAGCCAAAGGACTGAGGTTAAGACATCCCAGGATGAGTTGCTCTGATGTCATGCCCCCCCTCAGATGAGAAGGTCACTGCATCTGTGTGGTTTCTTCCAAGGGTCATCACAAGAAAACACCCAAATTGAGGGGAGCCGTGGAGGGGACCAGTATCCTCCAGTCTATGAGATCATGATAGAAGGACACCCTGAGAAACCCTGTTATAAACCAGAGATGGCTAAGGAGTCTAGCTGATAGTGACACACCAGTGTTCATTTCTCAGTTTTGGGAAAGGCACCCTAGTTGTGTAAGATGTGAACACTGGGTAAAGTGATACAGGAACCCTCAGCCCTGCCTTTGCACCTTTTCTGTAAATCTAGAATTATTCCAAAATTAACATCTTATCAAACTTCCAAGCCACCCTCATCCTGCTCCTCTTGCTAGATTCAACAAAACCCTGGACAGCCAACTGAAGACGGTCCTAAGACAGCTCTGAATGGCGGAAGGACTGGCTAAGGACCTCAGGCCTCAGGAACAACAGGGCAGTAGCCCCCAAGCCCCTCTTTCTATGTTCCATATACTGTGGAGTGGGTGCTGGATGAGCCTGAAACCCAGGACTTCCAACAGGAGCAGACAACAAAAGCCCCAAGAAAATCCCAGGCTTTCTGGCCAAGAGACGAGCAAAGGGACATCCCAGTAGGATGGAGAGGTTTGGCAGCAACCCCTGCCCACCCCAACCTAAAGCCACAACCCCTCCTCCTTGTCCCACCCCATGGTGCTGTCAGCACACCCATGCAGAGTGTGGACACCCTCCCTGGCCCCCCATCTCTCGTACCATTGAGGACCCAGAGAAGATCCCCCCTTCCCTGCTGACCCAGTGTCAGGGCAGACAGAAAGGGGACTCTGGGCTTCCTCCCTCTGAACTTAAAGAGTGAGGGAGACTCCCAGATGGGACAGAGCTGAAGAAAGGGGCTCTCTCAATTTCCTTAGAAAGTCCGGGGCAAACTCCTGGCCACCTTAAACCTGCAACCAACCTCCAGGTCTCAGAGCTGGACTGCAGCCTGGAAAACCAGCCAGGCTCCCCAAGCAGCCTCTGAGCTGCACATAGAGCTGACTGAATGGCGCAGCAAGACTGTCACTGGAATTGCAACCCACAGAGGCCAGCCAGACCCTGCGTGGCCAGCCTAGACTGAGTGACTACTGTGGGAGCAGGAGCTTCATCAGGAATCCCAAAGCCCAGGCAGTACCAAAAGCAATCCAAAAGCACTGCCCCGAGGTCTGGGGCACAGCGGAAAAGCACTGGTCAGATCAAGGGGGCCCCTGGAACGACACTCCCAGGGTTTACACCGTGCAGTCTTACATGGTAATAGAAATGGTCCTGAGAAAGGGCATCTGTACTTCAGGGCTTCTAAAGTTCCCAGTATTTCTAAACAGCTTGCCTTTGAGCACTTGCTTTGGGTGGGCGTGGGGTAGAGACCCTCACTGGCTGCCTCCAGGAAAACATTGAGAGGTGTCGGCTCAGATGACTGGGGAAGGGGAGGAGAGCCTGCAGGTGCAGGGAAGGGGTGTCAGACCCACCCTCCTGCCGTGTTTGGCTGGGTGCCCACACCATCACTTCCAACAGTACTGAAATAAGAATAGGGCTTTTCCTGGGATTCATCGCACAATTGACTATTTCCCATTGAAAACGCTCTTGACTTGTATTCATGGCCAAGAACAACAAACAGACATTTTATCATCACCTGGATATCTCTTTTGAATTGGAGGAGCAAGGAAGGGTTTGTTATTCCTAAAGAACTAAATTCATAGAGCGCTGTGTTACAGTTTTAGATTTCACGACAGAACAGAGCCAGAACGCCTTCATCTCTCGTCTAAAACCTATAGTGTTCGCTTCTCTGACCTGGAACGTCCATTCTGTGCTACTGTTTTGACCTTGCCTAAGCTGGTGGCTCAGAGGTTAAAGCATCTGCCTGCAATGCGGGAGACTTGGGTTCGATCCCTAGGTTGGGAAGATCCCCTGGAGAAGGAAACGGCAACCCACTCCAGTACTCTTGCCTGGAGAATCCCATGGACAGAGAAGCCTGGTAGGCTACAGTCCATGGGGTCGCAAAGAGTTGGACATGACTGAGAAACTGAACGACAGAGCTTTACTCAAGGAAGGGGCTATTTGAGAGTCAAAATCCTGTCCATCCTTCATTTTAGAGTAAGCAAGCGAAACAAACACTTGTAGATCATCGGAAAGCAAAATGCCTTGATCATACGACCTCATCTATCCATCCCCCCACCCCCAATGTTTCCAGCTCATTATAAAGCCAGAGAGGCGATGCAAGTAGTGTGGGGATGGAATGCACCTTTCAGTTTAGACTGCCTAACATCGGTTACTGTCCTTTACAGTTTGCAAAGCATGTTTACTGCTGGCAGCTTCTTGTATGGACCTGGTACTCATCCTAACCCCTTGGATTTGCAGAGAGAGTTTTTCTTATCACATCGCTCATAGGAAAGGGTTTTCCTTCATTAGGCAAGAGTTAAGTCCTTGGGTATAGTGCCGAGAGAACTTTCCAGATGTACGTGCATGGAACATGTTCTCTAAAAATGTCAATCAGGCACCAAAGTCTTTCCCTTTTGATTGGCCTTTGAGAAACTCATTGCTAAATTCAACATGAACTTGCAATAATAAGCTCATATTGGGGTATTGTGGCATTCACTCCTTCTGTGTCTTTAAGATGGTCTCCAATCGTACTACTTTTCATTCTGTTCAATCATGCAGGGTCTTTTAGGCGTGTGAAGGATTTTGGATTTTATCCAAAGGGCTGCAGGAAGCCATGAAAGGGTTTAGGCGGGGAGCTGACATGATTGAGTAACAATTTAAAGGGATCATTCTGGCTGTCCTATGTAGGATGGAGTTGAGAGGGGCCAGGAGGGGAGGGGAGAGACCAAACGTGAGATTATTTCAGAGGCCTGGAGCGGGGCGGGCGTGGGGGAGAAGGAACGGGCTTGGGCAGACTCAGGATAACTTTGGAAGCAGGAGTGACAGGACTTAGTGATGGTCCGGTAGTGGGGATGAGTCCAGGGATGCTGGCCGATGGATGACCGGTTCGTGGGGCAGGCAGGAGGAAGTTTGGAGAGAGGAACAATCATGCATGTCCCATTTCGAGCCAATATCCCAGCCTTCTGCTGTTCGTGAAGTTGCAGGAAGAGGAGGGTAATGAGTCAGAACGGGAAGGGAGCTGAAGTTTCCCGAGGAAATGGGGCGCTCACACAGACTGGTGCCCTTGGGAAGCTGCTCTGGTTACCTGAGTGCAGCTCTTGGTGAGGGACACCGTTTCCTGTCTGCTGAGTCATGGCTGGGCACTCTCCGACTTGTGATCCAGAAAGAAAAGCCTTTGGTGGTGAGAGGGGTGGAGGCAGGTGTTACCTCCTGAGGTCTATCTGACTGTCACTCACCCCTCCGTTCTTTGACCCTCTCGGTGTGAGAAGATAAGGGGGCCTGCTAATCAGCCTCTTGGACCTTTCCTCCCCGCCTCATCCCACTTCCCAACTTGTGGACTGTCCCTGTTACTGGGACTTCCACTCATAGCGTTATGGAGCCACCATCAAGATGCTCTGATATCAGGATGGTTGCTTCTCTCTTTGTAGCCAGGCTGCTATTGCCAGTTCCCTTCTTTTTAAATTTAATTTTTATTTTATGTTGGACTTCCCTCATAGCTCAGTTGGTAAAGAATCTGCACAGGAAACCCTGGTTTGATCCCTGGATTGGGAAGATCCCTTGGAGAAGGAAAGGGCTGCCCACTCCAGTGTTCTTGCCTGGAGAATCCCATGGGCAGAGGAGCCTGGCGGGCTGCCGTCAATGGGGCCGCAAGAGTTGGAGATGACCGAGCGACTAAACCAACCAACCAAGCAACCGGAGTTAATTCCCAGTGCTGGGTTGCTGTCAGGTGTGCAACTAAGCGACTCAGTCACAGGTCTGCTGCCGCTGCTGCCAACTCGCTTCAGCTGTCTGACTCTGGGCGACCCCAGAGACGGCAGCCCACCAGGCTCCTCTGTCCTCAGGATTCTCCAGGCAAGAACATTGGGGTGGGTTGCCATTTCCTTCTCCAATTATATGTACGCACACATCCATTCTTCTTCAAGTTCGTTCCCTGTAAAGGTCACTGCAGAATGCTGAGTGGCTTTCCCGGGGCTGTCCAGTAGATCTGTGTTGATTGTCTGTATTATACTTGGCCCCTTGCCAGGTTCCTTCCGTCTCTTGCTTGGCGTTTGAGTCCAAGGCTGTAAAAGAGGTGCGAGGGACAGGGCACCAGGCAGGCGTGCCTTCTCATGCCACATCTGCTGGTTCCCGGGGAAGTGCAGTTGGCTTCCACTAAACGGAGGCTCAGAGTTACAATGAGACATACAGTACAAGGATGCTCCAGACTGGAGCGTCTCCCAGACTCGGCCACATGGCACTCACCCAGCAGCTTTGGTTGGATAAGCATCTGTTTCTGTAAGATTCTGTCTTCGGTTTCGCGTGGAGAGCTGTTCTAACCTAATTATGTGCGTCAACTCCGTGGCTGTAATCAGTGCTCTTAGGTTAACATCCACAAGAAGTGAAGTGTAGATGGCTTTATGGGCTGTCTCAGGGAGTCCTTGGGTTGCGCTAGACATGACTGATTGCCGCGTGATGGAACCGCGCTGCGCAGCCTGCTGACCTTTAATAGGCACGTTAATGATGACTGAGTCTTGGCACCACCTTGCCGTGTTGGCTTTCGCGTTGCTTTTGTACATTAAAGTATGGATCATAGCGGACATGTCTGGCAAATTACAGAGTGACCTGAACTGCTTCCAAGTTATGAGTACTTGGTGAGTTTATTTAAGAGGGAGTCCATCAATGAGCGCTCAAGGCATTCTCATATTCCACTGCCCACCCCCTCACCTCTGCACTCCCCACCCCAGCCGCAGGTTAAGCGAAGGGATTACGCATTAACCTAGTTTGGTTGACCATTGAGATAAAATCACGCACATTGTCTCCTTGGAAATCCTGAAGCATGAAAAGGCATTTGTCCCTTTATTCACTCTTTTTGGCTGTTTCTCATCTGGGATAAATATAGAAGCACAACAGAATGGGAAGGGAGTTTCAAGTTAATTTCATGTTTATATCAAGTTACTTAATGTGTTTAAGTATTAAAGGTCTCTTCCGAGTCTTTCTAGATCATTATGGCATTTCTTCTATGTTTATGAAGCCCTTTCTCCTACTGATGGGTCCTAGAGATGCCGTTTGTTCAACCTCTCTTTGCCCTGGGGAATTCTAGCGGAGGATATATTTTCAAACCTGTGGTCATCTTTTCATCAAAGTGGTCGTTTATTTTTCAGTGTGAAGGAAGCAGTGACCTGAATGTCTCAAGTCAAGCTATGAAGCTTCTTTATTGTTGTTCTTCCTGTTACTAAAGGTAAATTATAAGCTCATTTCATGAAGGGAGGTCAAGTAGAATTGGTTGTTTTGGGCAGACATTATCAATACTCAGGCACAATAAAACATTAATGGGTAAAAGCAGTCCCTGATACATAGTAAAGATTAGCTTCACGGTATGAGGCAGGCTACTCCCTAGTTGAGAAGAGTTGAATAAAAATAAATCACCTTTCCCTCTTCTGGGAGGTAAAATCTGGTGGTGTTTGTTGTTAGGTACAGTGTGTATTCTTTAGAGTTCAGGGTTGAGAACATTAAAGTTTCCTGTACTACTTTGCAGCTACCCTGTTTCTCTCACATACACACACACACAAAAGCAAACTTAAATTTACTCAAACTTCCTTTTGCCTTGCCCAGAGCCAGATAATCTGATTCTCTTGCCAAAAACGTTTTAACCCTTTGACATTTACGCATGCACGCATGAGCTCTTAATCGTGTCCGACTCTTTAAGACCCCATGGACTGTAACCCGCCAGGTTCCTCTGTCCGTAAAATTCTCCGGGTAAGAATACTGGAGCGGGTTGCCACTTTCTTCCCAGGGGATCTTCCTGACCCAGGGATTGAACCTACATCTCTTGCATTTCCTGCATTGGCTGGTGGGTTTTTTACTAGCTGCGCCACTAGGGAAGGCCCTGGGCACTTAGGGAACAAGAATAAATAAGATTCAAGTAAATAAGATTTTTTAGAGCTCTTACCGAGGGGGTCTTGCATGGGAGAAAGAGCGGGGGGAGGGGGGTGGGTGGGGCTCGACGCTGGTATGCCAGAGTTGGCTTGTGCTTGCTTGCCAGAGCTGAGCGTTAAATTTCCAGATGTCGGGAGAGCTAGCTGACTACGTGATAGTAGCTTGAAATTGGTTGTGGCAGGAATATTTATACCACAGCAATTGGCAAGAGGAGATGGTTAGGCAGCATCCCTGACTCAATGGGCATAAACTTGAGCAAACTCTGGGCGATTGTGGAAGACAGGAGAGCCTGGAGTGCTGCACTCCATGGGGCCGCCTAGAGTTGAGCATGACTTAGCAACTGAACAGCAACAATTGGCAAGTGCTGAAAGTCAGGGTTGCCCCACCCCAACCCCAGGCGGTGCCAGAGGTAAAGGACCTGCCTGCCAGTGCAGGAAACATAGAGACTCGGATTTAATCCCTGGTCGGGAAGATCCCTGGGGGAGGGCATGGCAACCCACTCCAGTATTCTTGCCTGGAGAATCCCATGGACAGGGGAGCCTGGCAGCGTTGAGTCCAGAGGGTTGCAAAGAGTCGGACGCAACGGAAGCAAGTTAACACAACACACAATCACCTGAGAAGCTGTTAGCATGTATCAGCTCAGCACTGCTGAGCCTAGAATAGGTCAAAACCTGGTGCAGAGGCCAGCCTCCGCCATCTGACTCATGCAAGGAGGTGGCGTCATTTCTAAGGAAGTTCTTTGGAAAACATTGAGGCTCTGTGGGGTCAGGGACTTCAGGGAACTGGGTTGTTTCATCAGGAGCCTTTGCAGCTGGGAGTCTCTCACTCGTATCCTGGTTCTATTGAGTCCTAGGACCTGAGAACCTCTTCTGCTCTGGCTTGCTTTCCTGGGCTCAGAGTCACCCAGTGTTTCAAGCAGAGAGGATGGGCTCCTGGGTCAATGGGCGTCCTGAGGGGCAGCAGGTAGCAAAGCTGGTTTGCACTCAGTCCTAACCCCTAGACTGCTGTGCCTCTCACAGAGAAGGCCCGAGTAGAAAAGTTTTAGGAGTAAAAACAATGCAGCAATTAGTTTTAAGACCTCTTGCTTTAATCTTAGCCGCTGACTTTTCCATATAAAAGAGAATCAAGTTAAAAAAGATGTTTTTGAGATACATCAGGCAGGCAATGAGGCAATCATCTCCTTGGCTTTCTATCCAATCTTCTGGGCTCCGAGAATGAAAGTTGACAATGTGTTGGATGTGAGTGGTGTGTCTCTTCTTCCTGTGGGTTTCCGAGTTAATTGCAAACCAGAATCAGATGCTTTGAAATCTCAGGTCAGGCATCCCCCTACATTCTTTAACCAATACACAATCCTGGCCGCACTACAGCCAGCAACGAGACATCTGAAAGCTGGCTCTTGATTTTCTTTAAAGCTTGTTTGGTTTTTGCCAGCCAGTCATTTATTTGAGGATGTCTGAGCACCGACTATCCTATTCCATTTAATTTAAACTGTGGCTCTTTTATTTTCTCTCTCTTCCTGCCAGCTGAAATTATAGGAAACCACCATTTGCAGGTGGAAAGAACATTTCCTGAAGTTCATTTGCTAAGCTGTCTGCTATGAATGCTCTTAGCCAGAAAGAGCAGTCCTCAAGGAATAAGATTTCAGGAATCTTTCCCTCTGCTCAGTTCTTGTACACCCTCAACCCCTTTCATTCCAAGGGAGACTGGGCATTCTTGCCATTTCACCTTCACCATCATAACCTTTCAGTATGATTTTCATTACCCACTGAGAACTTTCAAAATACCAAGTTTTTTTGGTGTGAGTGTGTGTTAAATTAGTCTTATGCCGAGCTCGGGCGGCGGGAGGAGCGGCTGCGGTCAGGCTACTCAGCCTCGCGAAGCCTCTCGGCGCGCCGCGGCCCTCAGGCACTCGGCTCTCGCCCGCCCCGTCGCCACGATGCCCAAGAGGAAGGTCAGCTCCGCCGAGGGGGCGGCGAAGGAGGAGCCCAAGAGGAGATCGGCGAGGTTGTCAGCTAAACCGGCTCCTGCGAAAGTGGAAACGAAGCCAAAAAAGGCGGCGGGAAAGGATAAATCTTCAGACAAAAAAGTGCAAACAAAAGGGAAAAGAGGAGCAAAGGGAAAACAGGCGGAAGTGGCTAACCAGGAGACTAAAGAAGACTTACCTGCAGAAAATGGAGAGACTAAAAACGAGGAGAGCCCAGCCTCTGATGAAGCAGAAGAGAAAGAAGCCAAGTCTGATTAATAACCACACACCGAGTCCTGTCAGTGGTCCCTGTTTCCCTTCTTGTACAATCCAGAGGAATATTTTTATCAACTATTTTGTAAATGCAAGTTTTTTAGTAGCTCTAGAAACATTTTTAAAAAGGAGGGAATCCCACCTCATCCCATTTTTTAAGTGTAAATGCTTTTTTTTAAGAGGTGAAATCATTTGCTGGTTGTTTATTTTTTGGTACAACCAGAAAATAGTGGGATATTGGATACGGGAGGCTTTGATTGTCTTGGGTGTCAGCTTAACATTCCATAGATGGGGGGTAGCTTTTATATCCTATAATACAAAAGCATACTAAATGGCAGTTTGGAGTCAGTTGTGCAGTTAATGTCTTGAACACTTTAAATTACTTCTCTTCCCATATTGTTTTGGTAGAATTATTTCCTACAGAAAACCACTTTTTGATCTTGGCTCTCCTGGTCAGAATTTTGTGCACTATACTATAACATCTTTGGTCGTGGTAGTCCAGTTTTCCTAGTAACTTGGTTAATGTGCTGTGAACGATTGACAGTTTGGGTATGTAGTGTATATGATATTAAATTGTGAATCAGTGGGACTTAAGATGTAACAACATATCAATATTTGAAGATATTGGTACTTGATATCCTGTTAAGGAAAGTTTGCTCCAAATTTTAAGCTGGAAAGTCACTGGAATAACTGTTAAGAATCACAACTACATGATATTTTAGATTTCTGGTACGTATGTGAAGAATTGTGTACAAACTGAAATGTCTGTGTAGTGATCCTCAAAACAACCAATAAAATCTCAGTTATAAAAGAAAAAAAAATAAATTAGTCTTATGCCTTTAGTGGTTTCACAATCTGACTTAAGCAGACGATTTGGGAAAAGTTAGGAACTTCACAGAGTTTTTAAGGTTTGAACCTTGTTGTTGGAGGCACTCTCATCCAACATTCTCCCTTGTGGTCCTCACCCACAGTGGCTTTGCCTCTCAAGGGACATCAGCAATGTTTGGGGACATTTCTGGTTGTCACCGCTGGGAAGAGAATGCTCCCAGCCTCTGGTGGGTAGAGGCCAAGGATGCTGATGAGCCTCCCACAATGGACAGGACTACCTGGAAGAACAAAGAATCAGCTGGCCCCTAGTCTGAGGCTGAGACACCCAGGTCTACTCAATGATCACATCCCTTCCAGCCTTGGATCCAGCTCCAGGGATGGACCAACTCAAGAAACTATTCACAGGAAAAGCATCTCCCACCTGGGACCCATCTGTAGCTTACCTAGCAGGGGGCCCGCTGGGAGATAAAGAAGGGCCTGGAGACCCAAGAGGTTTCATCTGGGGACAGAGACGCCTTAGGTGGGTGGTAGATGTCTTCTGTCCTTAGGAGGGTGTACGTAGATTTACTAAAAGAAGTTGGGTTTGGTCTGTGTGATTACAGAGGCAGGTGAAGAAATATTATGTAGAAGTTATGGTAAGGTCAGATTTGGCTTGGTGTTCAGTTCAGTTTGGTCACTCAGCCATGCCCAACTCTTTGTGACCCCATGGAATGAAGCACGCCAGGCTTCCTTGTCCGTCACCAACTCCTGGAACTTGCTCAAACTCATGTCCATAGAGTCAGTAATGCCATCCAACTATCTCATCCTCTGTTGTCCCCTTCTCCTCCCACTTTCAATCTTTCCCAGCTTTAGGCTCTTTCCCAATGAGTAGTTCTTCGTATCAGGTGGCCAAAGTATTGGAGTTTCAGTTTCAGCATCAGTCCTTCCAGTGAATATTCAGGACTGATTCCCTTTAGGATGGACTGGTTGAATCTCCTTGCAGTCCAAAGGACTCTCAAGAGTCTTCCCCAACACCACAGTTCAAAAGCATCAGTTCTTCAGCACTCAGCTTTCTTTATAGTCCAACTCTCACATCCATACATGACCACTGAAAAAACCATAGCCTTGACTAGACAGGATGGGCAAATCCCAGCTCCCTTCTGTCGGTTTCTACTAAGCTCAAAGTTAAGAATCTTGAGGTTTCCATCGTGTGCTGTGTTTCCTAATGTCTCCAGTCCCCGCTTCACTTTGTCCTTGTAGAGTTGATGTTTTGGCCAGAGTGAAGTCCTCGTTGGGCTTGAGGGGTGAAGCGGGGATGGGGAGGGGTGAAATTCCAGGAGCAGGCCTGCAGGACACTTGTTCACGAGCGCAGTCTCCCTGGCTCTCCTTCTGCTGGCCTGGCCTCCGTGTCCTCCTATCAGGGAGACCAGCTCTCACGGCCAAACCTGTGAATCTTGCCCAGAAGGGAAAAAGAAAAGGCCAGACGTGAACTGAAAATTTAGGATGAGTGTGGGGAACGAGTATGTATGGACAGCTCCTAAGTTATCATTGGCTCTCCAGAAACTCTGATTGCCCTGCAATAAAAACACCCAGCATCCTGTGCCGGGCTGAGAAGGGCTTTGAGCGTCTCCTGGGGGCGTCTTTGAAAGGCTGCCCAGACCGCAGTCCTGATGGCGGAGGCGCGTGGCTGACAGTTTAGCAGGCCAGCTCCAGCTCTCAGAGCGCAAGCCTGGGAATCATTTCACTCCCGAGGACCGCACTTCACTCCTTCTCACCTCCCGCCCACCCTGGGCAGATGCTGTCTCATCGGGGCAGATGTTTGTTTGCACAGCAGTCGCCCAGACTGCATATCCCCGGCAGACCGGGGTCTGCTTCTCGGAGTGGTGGGACCCTGGGAATGTTGGCACGACAGTGGTTGTTGCTGCAATGATGTGGTTTGAGGTTAATGATGGTGCTTTCATCCAGATGGATTCTGAAGCATTCTACAAGCTTGATCGAGTCACTTGACAAGTTATAACAGTTCAATTTGTCTACATTGAGCATGGCTTCTGGATGAATCACGGGGCTTTCTGACCACACACAGGAACGAGATACTGATCACAGGCTGCGTGGAACCAGGAGTTTCAGCCGAGCTTGAAAGAAACCAGGCCCATGCTGCTGAGACTAGCATTGTCCAGTTGTACGTGGCGTGAGTCTGTGATGACCAAGGAGAACTTGAAGAGGCTGCTGGGACATTTTACATGCCCATGAGTTATTCTCTTGAAAGGTCAGGGGCGGCTGTGACCTCAGCCCCTGCCCCTTGCCTCTGACTGGTTTCTCATCCTGGACTTCTGTACAGAGCTTCAGGAGGATGAAAGGGTCCGCTGGCAGAGGAAAGAACAATACAATGTGCGAACCTGAGGGGTCCAGTGCCTGTGAAGAGAGGTGGTGAACAGAGGGGTCATGTGAGTGGTTTGAAGTCACGCAACCAATAATCGGCCAAGCTGAAGCAGGACGGAGCTCTCTGTGCTGCCAGCGAGGGGCCACTGGTGACATCGCTGACTCTGGAAGGAGGGGCAACCCTTCAGGCTACAGGACTGGGCTTGGGCAGTTTTCTAAAGAAGAGCGGATTTTCTCTTCCTTTGAGTTAAAGGATCCCATAGCTAAGTCGGGCTTTCCTGGTGGCTCAGATGGTACAGCATCTGCTCACAATGCGAGAGACCTGGGTTTGGTCCCTGGGTTGGGAAGATCCCCTGGAGAAGGGAATGACAACCCGCTCCAGTATTATGGCCTGGACAATCCCATGGACAGAGGACCCTGGTAGGCTACAGTCCACGGGGTTGAAAAGAGTTGGACACGACTGAGTGACTTCTCTTTCTTTCTTTTCTTTCTTGAGTTAAAGGATGGCAGATGGGTCCTGAGTCAGGGGCTGGGGAGGGAGGGTTCAGTGCCTCTGCCGAGGAGCTTGCAAGGGAGGGTCTTTGAATTTAATTGACGGCCATCCTCTTTGCCCCGGGACACTGACTTCAGCTGGTAGGGGATCTGGGCTGCACCGGTTGAATGTGATTGCGATTGCTCAGAGGGGTTTTCCCTCGGGATTTCAGTGTCACCTGATTCCTCCCCAAGAATATGCCTGTGGCGGCAGAATAACTGCCTCCTCCCCCCGAAGATGCCCCGTCCTTGTCCCTGGGACCTGTGAATGTCGTAGATTACATGGCAAAGAGCATTAAGGTTGCTCATTAGTTGACCTTAAAGTAGGGAGACTGTCGGGATGATGCAGTCAGACATGACTGAAGGGGCTTAGCCTACACGGGTGGCTCAGAGAATAAAGAATCCACCTGCAAAGCAGGAGACGCAGGATTGATCCCTGGGTTGGAAAAATCCCCCGGAGGAGGGCATGGCAACTCACTCCAGTATTCTTGGCTGGAGAATCCCATGGACAGAGGAGCCTGGTGGGCAACAGTCCATGGAACAAAGAGTCAGACACGACTGAAGCAACTTAGCATAAACGCACATTGAAATTACACAGGTTGGTCCAATGTCGTCACGGATCTTGAAAGTGGAAGAGGAAGGCAGAGAGTCAGCCAGCAGAAAGATGTGAGAACAGAAGCAGAGGCTAGAGCGATGCAGCCGTTGGCTTTGAAGATGGAGGAGGCCACAAGCAAAGGTATGTGGGCAGCCTTTGGAAGCTGGGAAAGTCAAGGGGACATGTGACAAGGAGGCAGCCCAGGGGCCCCACGTCAGACCTCCAGCCTCCAGAGCTGTAAGGCGAGAAGTTGGTGCCGCTTTAAGCCACCGAGTGGTCACGTGCTGCAGCGACACAAGGAAACTAACAGGATGCCCGCAGCATCCAAGAGTGCTGACGGTGCTCCCCGCGTGCAGGGGGCTGAGGGGCGCGGCTCTTACTGTCTTCAGAGGCAGGGAGTTTTGCCCCCATGCCCACCTGAACTCAGGTGCCCTTGCCTTGGAAGGGCTAGGGTGTGGGGAGGACTAGACTATTTCTGGTCACTGCCTCTGCTGACCCCAAGGAAGGGCTGGGATGGAGGGAGAACCCTATCCATCAGAGCAGTCACATAACAGGAACCACTTTGCTGTTTGCTGAGCTGGACACGGTCACCTGTGAGCACTGTGTTATCCGCTCAGTCGTGTCCAACTCTTTGTGACCACATGGACTGTAGCCTGCCAGGCTGCTCTGTCCATGGAATTCTCCAGGCGAGAACACTAGAGCAGGTGGCCATTTCTTCCCCCAGGGGATCTTCTCGACTCAGGGATCAAACCTGGGTCTCCTACATCGCAGGTGGATTCTTTACCGTCTGAGCCACTAGGGCAGCCCCGATCTGTGAGTGAATGGCCCAAACACCAGAAAGCGACTGAGCTGAGAGGTGAGCCAAGGCGCCCGACTCAAAGGCCTGGTGTGTTTCTCTATTTAATATTCATTCATTCAGTTGTTTATTCAGCAGGTCTCACGGCCCCCTCCATGATCTGGGCCTGACACTAGGCGCCGGGGGCTAGAGTTCAGAGCTGCATTCACACACCCTCTATCCAGAGCGACACCTTAGGCGTCTCAGGGCCAGCAGGTAACAGGAGGGGCTGGGAGGCCTCGGAGGGGACTGGGATGTGGACACTGGCGACCCGGCCACCTGTGGCTTACCTGACCGTCACCTTGCAAGGATGTAGGTCCCAGCTTTTTTTTTAACACTTGGGTTTTCAAAGGAAGCCAGATATCTGGACTTCTTAAAATGTGAAATATTTTAAAGCTGGATGACTCCAGCTTGTGATTCGTGGAATAGTTTACAAATATTTGAAATTAGTATTGACAAATTATGCGGTGTTCAAAAATAGCAGAGACAAACAGAACGCTTTGGGAGGCTGGATTCAATCTGTCAGCCACTAGGTTCAGGTTGGACGGGTCAGAGCTGGTTTGGCTCAAACTGGAGCAAATGACAAGTGTGACCCTGGGAAGGAAGGAGTGAAGGTCGCAGGAACAATTTGAGGCCACTCAGCACCAGCCTTGATGGAACCCAAAAACTGCCCTTTGCAGCTCCTAGGTGAGGGTGGAGTGTAATTACATGCAGACAGCACTGGGCGGCTGAGAGGAAGGCTTCCAGGAGGGGTTTCTGCATCTGCTGATAGAATTGTGCCGCTGTTCTCAACAGAGGAAAAAAACACTAACTTCAGGATGAAGGAAATCTTCCTCTGAGTCTTAAGTGGGGCTTCCAAGGTGGTTCAGTGGTAGAGAACTCGCCTGCCAACATAGCAGACTTGGGTTCAATTCCTGGGTTGGGAAAATCCCCTAGAGGAGGAAATGTCAACCCACTCCTGTATTCTTGCTGGGAAATCCCATAGACAGAGGAGCCTGGCGGGCTATGGTCTGTGGGGTCACCAAGAGCCAGACACAACTGAGTGACGTAGCACAAGTCTTAAGTGCTTCTCCTTAGAAAATCAAAGATGAATCAGTCTCTTCAGTTGACATGAGAGGGCAAGTTTTGCATGACCTGAGGGTCACATCCCCAGTTTGAGTAAGTCTGCAGATTTCGGGATGCAGGCAGTGGCGTTCTATTCCAGCCCTCCCAGCTGCACAGGTCTAGGTATCTAAATTCCCCTCGCTCTTGGCGGAAGCCAAACTCTGCCCACCTGGAGAGACTGCCGCTGCAGTTCGGATGGAGCCAGTCCCTAGAGGGGAGGTGTGGGGTGGGCTTCCCCCTTCTCCATCTATAAGGAGACACTGTGGGCAGCTGGGGCTCCTGGACACAATGCCAAGGGCAGCTGCTCACTGGGACACAGGAGGCTTGAGTGGTCAACCACTGGTGTCCCTGGCCCCCTGCCACGGTCTGATAGGGTTGTACTTCTGACGCCCATAGAATCAGATGGGACTGTGTGCTCGGTCCTGAGTTGTGAGCAGAAGTGCATTGTCTCCAAGAGGGGCATTTATCTGCCCAGGCTCTTCCCTGAGCTCAGTTTGAGGTGGAGATGGTTCCATCAGCTGGTTCCCTGGGTGACTGAGCGCCCCCAGCTGCCCTCCAGTGGACACGTGTATGAGTGAGAAATGACTTTGTTACTCAGGCACTGAGATGTGGGGACTGTTTGTTACTAGCATAACCTCATCTATCCTGACAGATACACGGGGCAGCTCTGTCACCCACTGCCCCTCACTCCCACTGGTCAGTGGTCTGTGTGATTACAGCCAAGGTCTCATCCTTTCCTGGAGCTCCTGCCGCCTGTTCAGGCTGCCCAGCGGCCCTCTTTATAACAAATCACAGGAACTCACTGTGGGTAGCTCCTCCCTGCATCTGGTGGTCCCTGGGGATGACCCTGCAGGTCATTTGCACAGCAGCTGACAGTCACCCTGCACCATGCTCCACGCCTTTGCAGGTCGCCTCTGCACACCTTAACTCCACCTCTCTCAGGCTTCCTGCTCCCCAGCACCTGGCGTCTCCCCAGTGTGGACACAGCCCCTTCTGTAATGACCCAAAGGAGAGCCACGATGGAGCTGTCTCAGCTCATGTAACCTGATGGAAGGCCAGGCCAGCGGAGAGCTTACCGTGCAGAAAAGTCACCTTGATATGAACTTGCAGCTGTTCCTTTCCCAGTGGGGTTCCCTGAGGCTCCATATGCCCTTAGCTCCCCGCTATCACCGTGTTTCAGGCACTGCCTCCTGCCTCCTGGCCTGAGGCTGCTTATGTCTGTGCCCTCCTTTCCCAGGGTCCACCCCTCCTGTCCCAAGCACTCTGGTGTTAGACCAGGCTTCCTCTTCCTCCCCATCACAGCAATCTTCCAAATTGTACATCTACCAGCAACAAAAGCAGCCTTGAGACATTTACTGCACACAACCAAGCTCTGAATTTCTCCAACCTTCCCATCCTGGAAGAGGACATTAGCTTTACCTCGCACAGTTATCATTAGAGTGTTTGATTTTTTTTTTTCCAAAGAAAAGTAGCAAACCCAAATGACCCCAATTTTCCATCAAGTTTGAGAAATCTGTATGCAGGCCAGGAAGCAACAGTTAGAACTGGACATGGAACAACGGACTGGTTCCAAATAGGGAAAGGAGTCCGTCAAGGCTGTATATTGTCACCCTGCTTATTTAACTTATATGCAGAGTACATCATGAGAAATGCTGGACTGGAAGAAACACAAGCTGGAATCAAGATTGCCAGGAGAAATATCAATAACCTCAGATATGCAGATGACACCACCCTTATGGCAGAACGTGAAGAGGAACTAAAGAGCCTCTTGATGAAAGTGAAAGAGGAGAGTGAAGAAGCTGGCTTAAAGCTCAACATTCAGAAAACGAAGATCATGGCATCCGGTCCCATCACTCCATGCGAAATAGATGGGGAAACAGTGGAAACAGTGTCAGACTTTATTTTTCTGGGCTCCAAAATCACTGCAGATGGTGATTGCAGCCATGAAACTAAAAGACGCTTACTCCTTGGAAGAAAAGTTATGAGCAACCTAGAGAGCATATTCAAAAGCAGAGACATTACTTTGCCAACAAAGGTCCATCTAGTCAAGGCTATGGTTTTTCCAGTAGTCATGTATGGATGTGAGAGTTGGACTGTGAAGAAGGCTGAGCACCAAAGAACTGATGCTTTTGAACTGTGGTGTTGGAGAAGACTCTTGAGAGTCCCTTGGACTGCAAGGAGATCCAGCCAGTCCATTCTGAAGGAGGTCAGCCCTGGGACTTCTTTGGAAGGAATGATGCTGAAGCTGAAGCTCCAGTACTTTGGCCACCTCATGCGAAGAGTTGACTCATTGGAGAAGACTTTGATGCTAGAAGGGATTGGGGGCAGGAGGAGAAGGGGACGACCAAGGATGAGATGGCTGGATGGCATCACTGACTCGATGGACGCAAGTCTGAGTGAACTCCGGGAGTTGGTGATGGACAGGGAGGCCTGGCATGCTGCGATTCATTGGGTCGCAAAGAGTCGGACACGACTGAGCGACTGAACTGAACTGAACTGAACTGAGGCTTCTGAAACTTGATTCTCAGCCTGATGCAGAGCAGTGTGTTACCCAACATCTTCATGAGCTCCTTGGACTCACCACACTGTGAGCCTGGGACCCGCAGTGCCTGGGATTCAACAAACCAGGGTCCCCAGCCCCCAGTGGAGCCCCCTGACTGCCCAGGATGGCCACTGTGCATCAGGAAGATGCTCAGGGCTTGGTAACCCTGCTTACCCTCCCACATACCAGATTGGTGGCCCCTTAGAGGTCCTGGGTCTTCAGGGCGCAGGACTCTATTGGGCTCGATGGGGCGTGCAGTTTCATTCCCGATTCCTTCCAGCTCATCCTCCCCCGTGGTCTGGGGACAGGACTCTGTGCTGCTTTTCTGGACCAGGGATGGAGGTGCCCAGAAGGCATCACATCAGCCCTTCCTGGTCTCCTCTGCAGGCACCTGGGTTGTAAAAGGCCTGACACCTCTGCTGTCCCAGCACCTCTATGGATCGGTTGGAGGTGGAGCTTCTGACCAATGACAAGGCAGTGCTTTTCCAGGGCCAGGAGCTTTGAGGTGTGTGTGTGTGAGTGGTGGGGTGAGGGGGGGCGTCCTGTGGACTCTTGTTTGGATTTTGCTTGGACCCTGTTGCACTCACAGCCTCTCGAGAACTGAAAAGAATGTTTCTGTCAGCCCTGAGCCTGGCCTCCCAATGCAGGTGAGAGCTGCTAATACAAGGCAAATGTTCATTATAAAGGTGATGGAGTCCCACCGAGTGATACTCGGGAAATGGAAAGAGGACAAAGATACTAAAGAACTTTTGACCTGAGCACACCCATTGTTTTCATTTGTCTGTGCGTTCCCCATCTATTTTCTTTGTATCATTTCACATCACAGCCCAAGTATTTTCCATACTAATGTAGAGTGTGGAACCTTCTTAATGGTTTATTACTTACCGCTATTCAACTAATCATTACAGATTCAACTGTGTTCCCTCCCCCCCAGGTTGGGGTTCTAAGCCCCATGGTGTGACCTTATTTGGAGGTAAGATCTGTATAGAGATATCAAGTTAAAAATGATGTCATCAGGATGACCCTATTCCAGTGCTGGTATCCTTATAAAAAGGGGGAAATTTGGACACAGAGACAAACAGACACAGGGAAGATGACGTGGAGAGAGGGAGGGAGAACACGGCTTCTACAAGCCGAGGAGAGAGGCGGGAACAGCGTCCCCTTGCCGTCTCAGAGGAAACCAACCCTGCTGACACTGTGATCTCCGGCTCCCAGGCTTCAGGCTGAGAGACAGTGAATTTCTGTTGCTTCAAGCAACCCAGTCTGTGGTCCTTTGCTACAGCAGCTCTAGCAGGCTAACTTCTCACCTGTTTCTGCTGTTATAAATTAGGGTTTGTTTTTTTTTTTTTTTCATTTGGCCGTGCAGTGTCTTAGTTGCAGCATGCAGAATCTAGTTCCCTGACCAGGGATCGAACTTGGGCCCCCTGCATTGGGAGCATGGAGTCTTAACCACTGGACCACCAGGGAAGTCATTGCTGTTATAAATAACCTAAGTTGTTGTTTGTTTAGTCTCTAAAGTAGTGCCCGACTCTGTGACCCCGTGGTCTATAGCCTGCCAGGCTCCTCTGTCCATGGAATTCTCCAGGCAAGAATATTGGAGTGGGTTGCCGTTCCCTTCTCCAAGGGACTTCCCTGACCCAGGGATCAAACCCGAGTTTTCTGCATTGGCATAAATAACCTATTATTAGATATACTCAGTATCTTGTAATAACTAGAGTGGAAAAGGATCTGAAGAACATATATACCTGTACAACTGAATCACTTCGCTCTACTTTTGAAACTAATTCACTGTAAATTAATTATAGTTCAATTCAAACACTAATCTACATGGGCACCTTCACCCCAAAATGATCTAGGCAAGCATGTGCACCTGTGTGTGAGGAAGAGAAGGTGCTCCCACCCTCTGACAGGACTCTGCCCCTGTGCCCCCCAACCCTGCAGCCCCTGCCCACCCTGTTTCAGGAGGATCCCCTGTGTGTGTGCCCCCCCACAGTACTCCTCCAGGGCGCCAGGCTCACACTGGCCCCTCTTCACGGCTTCGCCCTCTGTGCCCCTGCTCCCAGCCCAGCTCACAGAGATGCTGCCAGGCCCCCGCTGGGCCCCAGTGTGGCCGGCTGTGGTGAGGCATCTCAGGGCAGTGGCTGCGCTGACAGGCTGCTGGGGACAGCTTGGGTTCCGGCTGGTCTTCCCTTCAGGCCCCTGAGCCTTCGAGGCACGCCCGGATGGGACTGGTGGTTCCAGCCCCCGCTCTGGCCGCGGTGGAGGGATGCAGGGCTGGCTGCCGGGAGGTGGGCCGCTCGGCAGAGGGCGCAGCCCAGGGCCTGTGGGGGGCAGCCGGGAGGAGTGGGCGGAGGGCACGTGGCAAACGCGAAGTGCGGCCTGGGCGACAGCCCTTCCTGAGACAAGTCTTGGTTAACAGGCGAGAGGTAAGTTAACAGCCTGTTTGTGCCAGCAAAGTAGAACTCTCGAGCACTGGCAAAATGCTAAAGATCGGCTGTTTCAAATTTTGCAGTGTCAGTTTTTGAAATCAAAACGTCCGTGTTCTACAAATATTAAGAGTAAATGGGGCTTGCTGGGCCGCCAAGTTTCCTCTTTAAAAAAAAAAGTTTCATTGAACAGTGGGAATTTGAGCCTCTTCCAAGTGGAGGAAGGCTCAAGGAGGGCCTCGGGGTCTAGCTGGGCTCTGGAGGCCTAGAGCCAGGCCTGGGATTGAGCGTGTGTGTGTGAGGGTGTGCCAGAGTGGGTCAGAGTGTGTGTGTGAGTGTATGCGCATATGAGTATATGTGAGAGTATGTGTTTGTGACTGTTAGTGTGTGTTTGTGTGTGAGTGTATGTGTAAGTGTATGAAAGTGTGTGTGAGCATGTATGTTTGTGTGCGTGTATGTGTGAGTGTGTGTTTGAGTATATGTGTGACTGTGTGAGACTAAGTGAAAGTGTGTGTCAGTATGTGTGCAAGTGTATGTGTGTGTGAAAGAGTATGTATATATGTTTGTGTATGATGGTGTGTGTGTGTTTGAGTGTATTGTGAGTGTGTGTATGTGTGTATGTGAAAGTGTGTGTGTGTGCGACTGTGTGTGTTATGTGTGTTATCTGCATATGTGCGTGTGTGGTTATGAGTGTGTGAGTGTATGTGGGTGTCTGTGTGTGTTTGTGTGTGTGTGAGACTGTGTGTGTTGTGTGTGTGTGACTGTGTGTGTGAGTCTGTGTGTGTGGTTATGAGTGGGTGTCTGTGTGTGTTAGTGTGCATTGAGTGTGTGTGTGTGAGACCACGTGTGTGTGTCTGTGTGAGAGTGTGAGTGTGTGTGCAGGCCCTCTGCCCAGTGGGGACCTGGGTCTCGGGTCGGGAGGGCCCCTGAGGCCCCGCGCGGTGGTTCAGGGCCGTCTGCCGTGAGAGGAGGCGCCCTGGCCGGCTTCGCGGCTGCACTGCGCAAGCCCCTTTGGTCCCCGCACGAGCTCCCGGCCGCGGGAAGGGGGAGTGAGGTGGGAAGAGTGGATGCCTCTTGTCTGGTAACTGCATACTAGGGACCTGACAGGACTGTAAACAAGCCCCTCTGTGCCCCGAGGCCTCAGGGGGCTTGGCCATGATGCCCCTGCCCCCGGGGGATGCGGGCAGTGACCCCATCTTCTCAGCATGCAGTTTTCCAGGTGTGGGGGGTGAGCTTGTGTGCACACATGTGTATGAGCACAAGCATGTGTGAATATCTGCCTAAGCCTGTGAGTGTGTGCATGTGGGCATAAGTGTGACCTGTCTGCTTACAGATGTGTGTGGGTGTGTTCATGTACTTGAGTGTGTGAGCCTGAGTATTTGGGTGTGTGTGAACCTGTGTGTGTCCGTGTAAGTGATGCTTGAGTGTGAACAGGTGAGTCCATGCGACTGTACACATGTGTGAACGTGTGTGGGTGTGACTCACTTCCTCCCACCCCCCTTCCACGAGAAGGAAAAACATTGCTGACTTGACTCTTGTGCATTTCTCAAAAGTTCAGATGAGGCTAGAAATGATCATCCTTGGCTTTGAAGGCAGAGAGCGCTGACCTTTCTGAGCGAGGATGTGGGAAGGGGGATGCCTGGGGCTCAGGCTGAGGTTAGCCCGGGCTGGCGGGAACAATGAGGTGGCCGTTGAACGTTTCCTCTGGTGGCCGGGAAACCAGGGGGACAGGATGCTCTGAGGAGTGGTAGTTCTCACAGGGAAACGAAGCTAACAACTTCCCCGGAATAGTTCATCAGTGTTGCTGCTGTTGCATCACGGCAAAGCTGGCGAGGGATTCGGGTTAGTTATTTAACTGGATGTGTGATGACACACTGGCCAACGTGCTGAAGAGCAGGTCTTTCACATTGTTATGTGACCCCCCCCTGGAGTGTGCCGGCAACACCCACCCCACCCCCAAGACGCGATGATGCAGAATACTCAGGAGGGTGCGGCAGAGGGGGTGCGGTAATCAGCATCTTTAACGAGAGATGGTCATCCGTATTCATCCACAGCATCTTTAGGGCCCGGCGCCCGGTGCTTGGGCTGCGTGGTCTTCCGCCTTATGTCGGTCCCCATGGCAACACCCTGCTCGATAAGCCGCTGGGGTGCTCTGGGACCAGTGATCAGGAGGTTGGGAGGGCTGGGCCTGCTCCCACCCTGCACAGACCTCAGGGGTTCCTGGGTCCTGGGAGACCCCTCTTTCTCATCCTGACCCCAGGTGGGACTTAGCCCTCTCCTGTCTGTTGATGCCTGTTGTCGCCAGTAGCTCCTGGGACCTCGGAATCCAGTGGCTGGCAGTTCACTGCCTGGTGAGCTGGTAGCTTCGCAAATATTCAAGCACCAGCGTTTGTTTTCTCTTGAAGGACAGTGGGAATCTGCAAGCTTCGGAGCGTGGGCTTGCCGAGCCTCGCAGCACGATCTCCGCTCAGAGCCGGGCTGAAGGTCAGCCTTGCTGTCCCAGCCTCTGTCACTTGGGCTTGGAGGAGAAGGAGCTGGTGGAAAGCTGGCTGGGGGCACTGCAGGCCTGGTCGCAGGTCTGGCTCCAGTCTCCACATCTCCCCGAGGCCACGTTGGCGGGCTTTTGCTTTCCACCCTACGTTTGGTTAGAATATTAGCGAGATCTGCTCATTTGCCAAAAGCACATGTTCAAGGCAAAAGCCCCGAGTGAGCTGTTTCACTGAAATCATTTTCTGAACCTTTTAGTTTTCCCCCAGGTACCCACCCAGAAAACATGTCACCTACTTTCAATCCAGAGCTCCTCTTAGGCGATTCCTGCCATCCATTGCAGGGGGATTTAATCTGGTAAGCACGTCTGGAAGCACACCTCAACCTATGTATTTAATTCTTGAGTCCGAGAATTCAAGAATTCTTGATCAGAGAAAGAATTAAAATTAGTGCTGAGTTTAAACACAGGGATGCACAAGAACATAGCCAATGACATTTGCGAATACAAAGACTTTTTTTTTTTCCTGTAAGCAGGTGATGGAGGGGAAAAAACACTTCCGACATTAGGTCTGATTTTTAAATGTTATTTCGAAAATATTTGTTCTTGACTATTAACGAGGGTGTAAGCATCAATTTGGGGCTACTTCCTTCCAGGAATGTATTCTTTTGGCCAGATCCTCACTTGGAATGCTTTGAAGAAGAGTTACTATTTGAGGAAGCGTTCACTGGTTCTTCAAAACTATTAAAACTTATTCATTTTACAGATAAGGAAATTGAAGTGTATCGAGGGTATTGACTCCCACACAATTGCTAGTTCAGGACAGAAATGAGACCAGACTCCAGAAACCCCACTCCAACATTGGTGGGATTTTCTCTGCACCCTGCTGTCTGCCATGACTGATATCCCACCATAGATGGGAATATTCTGCTTCTTAGGAATGGTAGGTTATTGCCTCACATCGTGTTTTAATTGCAAATCATAATGCAAGCTTCAAGGCTAGGCAAACGTTTTGAATTTGCAGTTCTAAACTTCATTCCAACTCAAGGAAAGTCAGGATTTCTTTAAAAGGGGTCAGACTTTAAAATGCATCTAATTTGATTGAAGGCATAGCTTTTTCTGATCAACTCAGAGAACATAGTTATTGTCACCATGCAAAGTCAGTTTAGTCCTGCTGTAGCTTTTGCTGTGAGAACTTAGAAAAGGGAATCTTGGTTTTTACCCATCTTAGTCAATCGATGTGGGGTTGATTTTGTGGTCATTAAATCAATTTGCTTTCAATTTTATTCATTACAGGAAAAGGCAAACAGGCTGATGAACCTTTATTTTTATTTTGTACTTTTGCTCTCCACTATAAAGCAGCAATTTAAAGAATAGAACAAATAAATGGAAGATATGGAAATTTAGCTGAAGAGTTGGCTCAAAAGAATAGACCCTTTCATGTTCTGTCCAGAGTTCTCTATTCATGTATCATGATGCCAAGTTTTGGCAAAAAAAAAGCCAAGTTTGGATTAAGTTACAGCCAAGTATGTTGCCTTTGCCCATTCAATTTATTCTTGGCAAACGTCAGAGAGTATTTATAATAAAGTCCCATTTTGAACATTCTATTGCCTCAATGGAGTTCTAATAACACTGGGTATTTATTTAATGTCTAACTCTAGGAGTTCAAAGAACTTTACAGACATTCCTTGACTGATCTTAGTATCCCTGCAAGATTTTACAGATTGGGAAAGTCAGCTGAAGCACAGAAACTTGCCTGAGATCACCCAGGAAGACCACGGATCCTCCAAATTAATCACACACCTTCTGACTGTAGAAACTTCTCTTCCCCACATGGTGATGCATTCCCAACCTCCTGTCTAAATGTTGGTGAATAGACAGTATTTGTTTATTTCTCCATGGAGATCTTTAATTAGGGAAAGTAGAAACCCCACAGACACTTCTGTTTGTGTGTCACGGCATTAATTGGGCAAAGTATCTTTTAAACACTTTGATTCTTTAGTAATGGAGTTGGCGTTTGGTAGCTAGAGAACAGACAGTTGGGAGGCATCCCAATTGGGCAAAGAAATGGCAATGGGTTTTCCACCGTCTCCAGAGTAATTCACACTTGGGTGGGCAGTGTTCAGAAAGGTGGGTGGATGGTTGGTAGGCTGCATGCGTGCTCGGTTGAATTTGACTTCTTGTGACCCCATGGACTATAGCCTGCCACTCTCCTCTGTCCATGGAGTTCTCTGGGCAAGAATACTGGAGTGGGTTGTCATTTCCTTCTCCAGGGTATCTTCCTGACCAGGGATCGAACCCGCGTCTCCTTCTTGGTAGGCAGATTCTTTACCGTCTGAGCCACCTGGGAAGCCTGGGTGGCTGGTAGAGAAACCAGAAAAAGGAGTTGTTCAGATAAACCTCTGTGGCACCTTCACCTATCTGAAGGGCACCTGAATATTGTTAATATCACCCAGTGCTCTGCTATTCTAGGGCACTGACTGTAAGACGGTTATTTAGCATTTTCTTGGAATCTTTTATGATTGCCGAGTTGTATTTCTTTTAAAATTTATATTGTGCCCGAGATGGAGAATGTGCCAGGCGGAGCTTGTTGAAGAGATTAAAAAGAGGAGCCAAGTTTGAAGTCCAGACAGCCCCGTGTGCAGACAGGAGGTTTTCCTGTGTCTTACGTGCAACAAAGCAGTGGTTATTTAGCCAAATGCTTCTCTGAAGCACCACGTGGAAAGGCCACTTCAAAGAATTTTCCTGATCACGAGGAAGCCAGTGTTTTTCCACCAGCCCTGGCACAGAGCTGGGTGGCATGGGTGTGGGCTCTTGTCTCTACAAACTAGTTATCTTATAACCAACAGATGGCCCAAGGAGCCACTCCAGTATTGTGTGTTGGGGCCAGGATTTAAGCTCATGCTACTGTTTCCTGTGTTCTTCCTACTCAGTCATTTGAAGAACCGAGTACTGGAACATAAAGCAACGGGGGCCACTTACGTGCTTTGGGTTGAAGGCAAAAAAGGTGCATTGAGATGCAGACTTGAGCTGGGCTGAATTTGATCTGTTGGAACCAAGTGGCAACTGTATGACTGGAAACAAGTGACTTAGCGTCTGTGCTGTGTGCCTTAGTTTCCTTCTCTGTAAAAGGGAATAAAAAAAAAAAACAGTACCAGCTTCATGAAGATGAAATAGATTGATGTATATTGGATGCTTAAGCCCGTTCTTGGCACATAATTAGTGCCTTATTAGTTTGTGTGTGTGTACCGTCATGTCCGACTCTTGGTGACCCCATGGACTGTAACCCACCAGGTTCCTATCCATCGAATTCTCCAGGCAAGAATAATGGAGCAGGTTGCCATTTCCTTCTCTGGGGTATCTCCAGACGTAGGAACTGAACCTGAGTTTCTTGCACCCCCTGCATTTAAGTAGGTGGATTCTGCAGCACCTGGGAAGTCCTTATTAGTTTATTGAAAGTGAAAGTGAAGTCGCGCCATCGTGTCTGACTCTTTGCGACCCCGTGGACTGTATCCTGGCTCCGTCCAGGCTCCTCCATCCATGAGATTCTCCAGGCAAGAATATTGGAGTGGGTTGCCATTTCCTTACTAGCTATTTAAAAAAAAAATCATAATCCTTTTTTAATTAAAAATATTTATTTTTAAATTTAGTTTACTAGCTATTATTATTATTCCTATGAACGTCATGGGGGTAAGATTCACTTCTCTCTCTCTCCCTGCAACTGATTAATCAATTAAGACAAAAATGTTCAATCGCTGGAAGTAAATGTCACCAGCACTGAGAGTAGAGGCCGTAGGCTCCATGGCTGAGAATACTGAAGGCTTTCTGCTGCATGGGATGTAGATGAGACAAGATGGACACAGAAGAACCCTCATCTTTTCCCAGAAATCAGCGAGGCTTGTGGGGATTGGTGGGGGTTGTTTTGGGGAAACTCACTGGGCTGTGGAAGGCAGGGCTCAAGATGAGAGAGGTCACTTGGCCTTCCTCTGCCCCTGCCTGCAGTGACCCTCAGGCAGGTCTAATGCACTGAGGAGGAACTCATGTCTAAGCAGCTCCTCCTGACCTCAGCGAGATTTCACTGAGCACTTTTGAGACCCACAGTCCGTTCGAAGCCCTCACCCCACGTGGCATGAGAGGACCAGCCAACGCCACCTTGGTGCTGGAGTAGTGGCCGATGGGACACACAGCTAGATGTGACCAACTGGGTACTGGTGTGAGGGTTTGCCAATAAGAGGAGACATCAAGGGCTGACCAAGGCCACACTCACAGCCAAACCCCTGAGACTTGGCACTGTTGGTATAAATGTGCAGGGACCTGCCCTCCAGCTGCAGGGCTGGCGGCTGGGGGCGAGAGAGTAACCATGCCTGGATAGGAGCAGGCCAGAGGTCTGTTTTCAGCCATAAAACATCCTGTGACGTCTCAGACCAGCACATTCACCATGAGAATATTCTGAGACACAGGAGAAGGAGACAAGCTCATGTTGCAATCAACAGGGAGAGAACAGATTATAAAAATTTATTACAGGAAACAGAAGGGACATTTAGACATCATCTTCTTTCCCCTTTTGCAGACTCTGCACCATAAGATATAAACCAGGAGATGCTAAGACAGAAATGAAAAAGGAAGAAATGCCTAGAGAACATAAAGGACAACGGAATTTAACATGGGATTAGGAAAGGTAAAAGTCAATTGGAATTCAAAAAATTGAAACAGGCACATTTTAGAATCTTTTAGGATGAAGTATGAAAAGTGAAGAGATAAAAGATATGAGAAAAAATACAATAGTTGTGAATGAGAGATAGTGGTGTTTCAATGAACTATGATTTTGTTGCTGAGTCTAAGCTCATACTGCTTACCACATGACAGGTCAATAAACCAAGGCCTGAAAGAGTAGTGACTTTATTCAGAAAGCCGGCAGACTGAGATGGTGGACTACTGTCCCAAAGAACAGTCTTCCCAAATTAGAAATCAGGCTTCTTTATACCAAAAGGAGAGGAGGTGTGGTTGGTGTAAAAATCCTTTGTTTTTTTCAGCTGTCCACCTAGGTCAGATTACCATGTGCCTGTAAACGTCCAATAGGACAGATGTTATTTTCCGTTCTGCAACTTTTTAATCTATGTATGAATGGAAAAGAATTATACCTTGAAAGATCAGAGCCTTGAGAATGGGCTTGCATGTGTATTTCAGGCTATAGGCAATATTGTTGACCTCTAACAAAAGCAGTAGAATGCAAAGTTTAAAATAAAAGAAACAGGCCCCCTATGGAATCTTCTTGCCTACTACAGTTTTGTTGCTGAAGGAAAATATCTAACAGATGAAGAATGCTCGTCAAGCAGAAATCACAGAACACGTCTGCCCCGGACCTTCAGGCCAAACCCAACAACAGCAACCACGGAACACTCTGACTTGGTGTTAAAGTGAGAGCGTGCCAGAAATAAAGAGCAGGGGCCTCATCTCTTTAAGAGATTACTTAAGGGAAAAAAATGAGAGTGAGGATTCGAATACTATAATTAATAACGTAGGTTTGAGAGGGGAAAGTCCACTGGCGTGCTCTCCGAGGAGACAATCCAGTATCATCTAACCACCCCACAAGACAGCTACAAAAATGGCCTGTATATTTAACTATCTTTTAAAAACTCAATAAACTTTAAAGAGCAGAAAATAGCACTACGCACATTCTTTGACCACAGTGCCGTAAAACAAGCAAGATGACAAAGATACATAAATAGGAAACTGTAGCCATCAGAAAATTAAAACAAAGCAAGACAAAACAAACCAGTCTTATGTAATGACTGGGTCAAAGACAAAATCAAAACCCCAATTATAAATTATTAAAAAGTATCATGTTGTACAAAAATTCAGCCCGAGGGGGAATGCTGCATATTACAGCCTTGATTACCACAGTGAGAAAATTACTGCCTTGATTACAACAGTCAAACTATGCAACAGTGAGGAGCCAGTGGAAAACACGACGGTGTGCCCATGCTGATAATGCAAAACTGCGTGGCCACTAAAACCTGTTTATTGACATGGAAGGATGCTCATGATATTTTAGGATGGCTAGGTGTACAGATCCATCCCACTTTTAAAAACTATGAGTATGTTTTATCTGTGGGTGGTAGGGTAACACAGGCAATTTTTCTCTTTCTGCTCATGGCTATTTTCTACTTTGTCTCCATGGACATGCATTAATTAGGTATCAAAATAGACAAACATATATAGACGAAAGAGGAGCCTAGGGTGGGGTGTGTCACGTTTCAGCCAAGAGAAGCATCCAGTGGCTTCATGTGGGTACATGCGTGTATGGAATTCTCGGTGTGGGGCTTTGCTGATTTACAATCTCCAGGGAGTTTATACCTACCACACACTCATTCTGCTACATTCTCATTAGCAAGTGTGCGAATTTCCTCTGATCATGCCCAGTAGATGATCTCCACTATTCGCATAGTAACCGAAACCTACTTACCAACTGGCAATGGTTTGAAGTTCCTGAAATGAATTGATACTGTTTATTTCCAGAAATGTGGTGGTGTGTGTCAACAGGATGAGTGTCTTGGTGGTGTGTTCAGAATGATGGCTGCAGGGTGCATAACACTCCAAAATATACTTCGGTTCAGAGTCTAATAGCAGAGATGGTGACTGGTAGATTAGCTGATTCAGAGACTTGGAGCTGGAAGCTCTCTCCTCCAACCTTATTATCATAATCCTTGTGTTGCCGTAGCGTGTATCCAAGATTATATCTGTGAATACATCATGGATTCACTCACCATAGAGCATCTTCTCCCAGGGGTCCACCTCCCACTTTGTTGTGACCAGCTCCCAGAGCCGGGAATGCATGAGTGAGTCTGCCAGGGAGGGCCCTACCCCAGCTAATTGGCCCTAAGCCAATCAGAGGCTCTCCCCATCATTTGGACCTGGAACCCAGTGAATCCAATTCCTACTGGGGAAAGGAGTAACTAAATCTGGAGCTGGGAAACTCAAGGGGTCGTTGAAACTGGACTGTGAGGGAGGGAATTCTGCAGGGACGCAGAGGACCAGTGGTGGTGTAGTGAAAAGGGAAAAAGAGGGATGAGTTTTTTCATTCACTTTCCTGAGAACAAAGAAGATAGAGAACAGTGAGCAGGCCTGAACCTTCCTAATTTTCACTTAACTGCTCCTCATTTGTAGTCCGGACTTCCCAGATGGCGCTAGTGTAAAGAACCTGCCTGCCGAGACAGAAGACTCAGGTTCTGTCTCTGGGTCGGGAAGATCCCCTGGAGAAGGAAATGGCAACCCACTCCAGTATTGCTGCCTGGAGAATCCCATGGACAGAGGAGCCTGGTGGGCTACAGTCCACGGGGTCGCACAGAGTTGGGTGGTGACCTGAAGGGACTTAGAATGCACACGCATGCTCTTTGCAAACCACCCCTTGTAGTTTTTCTGATATCAGAAGAAGGCCAGAGTACAGTATATAACAGACAATGGATCCAACACCTGGGCCACCAGACTGCCAGAGGCTACCTGACACCAGCCTTCGCCTAGTTCTGAAACAATGTAAGAGGAAGGAGACAAGATCCTATGTCTTTGCTCCTCATCAACCACCGTGACTGCGAACCCTCATATAAACCCCTAGACTCCTCTTGGGAGGGGGTCACAGTTATTGAGGCACGAATCTACTATGTTCCCCCTCTGCTGGCTGAGAATTAAAGCCCCCTTTCTATTTCCTCCAGACTCTGTCTTTGTATTTTTTATTTAGCTTTGGTGGGCAGAGAAAGCCAAGATTTTGGCCAGAAATAGCAGTCAGAGATGATAAGGGTAGAAAGACTGTGCGGCATGGGACGAAGGCAGCTGGGCTCCTGATGAAGTGCACGTGGAACCTGCCACTGGGTTCCATGAGGCAAACCCTGGCCTCCCAGCAAACCCTCGTTTAGGCTGGCTGGGGCTCTGTTGCAAGCAGCCAGGCAGTTTGCAACCAGGCCAAGTATTTTGTGCTTGAAATTTAACAAGCTCAGTTTCCATAGTAGGAAACATAAAGCGATGTGAAACTGCCTGACCGTGGAAGTGACGCTTTAACCACGCTCAAGTTTTCTCCTTAAAAACACAGCAGCGTGCAAATCTTATCGGCAGATTGAAAAAATAAAATTCTGTAAAACAAACATACAAAACAGAAACAATAATGGCATACGTCTGTGGGTTTCTACAGTTCAAGAATGATTTGGGCTTGATCACAATGAAGAGTTAAGGGAACAGTTGTAGAAAAGTGATGTCATGAGCTAGAAATGTCAAACAACAAAACGTCCAGTTAGGAATCGTAACACAGGACACAGAAGCTGTGAAACGACCAGTCAGTCTTCAGAGGAGTGATGGAGTGATGGAGTGACTGGGCCCAGGGCTTCCGTCTAGCACCGTCAGATTTAGCAAATGAGCATACAGAACACTGAGTTAAATCTGATTCCCAGATAAACATCAACCAACATTT
Organism: Capra hircus; assembly: GCF_001704415.2. Lineage (NCBI taxonomy): Eukaryota > Metazoa > Chordata > Mammalia > Artiodactyla > Bovidae > Capra > Capra hircus. The sequence goes on along the minus strand of NC_030810.1, from coordinate 4,605,928 downwards.
TTAATGTAACTCTATCTTAAATATTGTATGAGCTACACTAAAAAAAAAATTCATTGATGATCTGAAATTAAAATTGAACTGGGCATCTTTTATTTTATCTGGCAAACTGACCCCAATCCCAAGAAGCTGAGTTTGTCTTCAAAGGTAATATTCATCGAATAGCCTTTGACATTCTCACTTAAGACATTTTTGGCCTTCCTAACTGTTTCATATAATCCCTCTTCCCTGAAAGGCATCCTCGGTAACAGGCTTTGTGTGTAGAGAATTGCAACTCTATCCGTGTGGAGTGACGTGATGTTGCCAATGACTCTGGTCTGCTGAATGGAAGCTGCAATCCAGCTTCCGGATGTTTGGTGTTGCCTGTAAATTTCCTTTGGAAGCAGCCTGTGAGGACACCTTGGCAGGGTGGGCAAGCCGAGCAGAAATTTTGATAAATACTCTTCCATCCCCCAAACAAGTAATATTTGAGAACTTCAAAACTTCAACAGCCTTCTCCCTCCAGGAAGGTTATTTACTGAATTTATGTATTAATAAAATAATCTAAGCTGTTTTCAAATTCTCTGTTGCTGTTTGGTCTCACATGGTGGAAACTGGTCACCTTGGTACCCAGCTCCTTCTTGAGCTGTTTTGGGGAAGGTGAGAAGACTTATCATGTATTTTCCTACTGGAACTCTGGGCCCCAGGCTCATCATATTCTGGAAAATCCTAGTGGTGTGAACATTTCTATGTTATTATTGCTTTGTGCAAAGATACTATTCCATCTTATTTTCTCCACCGTACCCAATCTGACTGAAGGCAGAGATGCCAGCTGGGACTCCAGGGCTGGGGGAACTGTCTTCCTACTGCTTGGCCAAAAGGCAGCAGTTAAATGCCCATCTCAGAGCAGGAGAGCCCAGCGAAGGAGGTGCTTGGTTCAGTAACAAGGACACATCGAATCCCTTCTGTGCCTGCCTTCTATCTAACTGTGGGAGGGGCATGACTTCCCTCAGCCAGCCTCAGGCTTGCTCATGCCTGGGCTGCAGCAAACATGCCCATAATCACTCCCTAACCCTCGACCCTGCCGCCAGCCCTAATGCAGCTCCTTCTCAGGCCTTCCTCCCATCTAAGGTCACCCGTCTGTCAAAGCCAAACAAGTAGAACTTACTCATAAAAACAAAATGAAACTTCTCTTTTACTGGGATTCAACCCACCACGGCCTCAGGCTGGCAGGAGGGGCCTAGGAGGGGGACACAAGGGGAAGAAGCTGGGTCAGTGAGGTCCATTTACAGGAGGCTCAGGCTGGATGCCCCTCCCCTGACACTTGAGACGCAGACGCCAGGCTGGGGGGCAGACAGCGTGGGGCACGCAGAGACCGGCATCATCAGGATGGAAATGCACCTCCTGGGTTCTGGGCCAGGGTCACCCAGAGGGAGAAAATTGAGGCTTGGAGGGAGAACACAGCAGAGCCCTGCACCAGCAGCTCCCACTGTCTCTCTCTCTCTTTTTTTAAAGTCAGCTGGAAGGATCAAGTGTTCCCAACAATCCCAATAAAGCTGCCTGGTACTAAGAAAGATAATCACTTCCACGGGCTGATGCTGCTCAGAGGGATGGGGCTGAAGGCAGCCAACTCTGTTCCCAGAACTCTGCCTTCCAGCTCCACGAGCTCTGGGGATTTTCAGGCCAGAAATTCTGGAACCACTGGGCTCATCATGGGATACCAGTGAAGTGGAAATTGAATTGTGCTTTTCCCATGTAGTTTGTATTAATAGCTAAGGAGACAGCTGTGTCTGAGCTGCAGCGCCCATGTGCTCTGATCCCCTAGAGAAGTCACAGGGAGGGTGCTCACTCATGGGACACGCCGCTCCGGTCCCTCATCTGATCGTGGTGCCACGCCCGCAGGGAGCATCTTCACCTGCTTTCACAGGAGGGGACGGGATGCGGTGAGCCAAGCACCTGATGAGTTTGCGCTGTTGGTGAGAGGATTTGGATCCTGTCTCCATGGCTCTCCACCCTGAGAGCTGTACTGCTGGATTTCCGACACCATCCAGACCCCAGAGACCTGCAAAAGGCGCAGTTTTGTTAACCGAATGCAAGTGTGTGCGTCTGATGCACAGTGAGGCCAAACGAGCTGAAATGTCAGCGTCTGGGGCAGAGAAAGGGCAGTGGAGACAGGAGGCTCCTGTCTCCAAACCCCCACGCTCCTCAGAGGGTTTCAGCAAAGCAGTTTTCAAAGTGCTTTGAATATTCAGAGTTGAGGGAAGGGCGTGATTAGTGGTTGTAAACTTCATGGTACAGGAATCCTTTGTTCTTGCAGCTGTCCACATAGGTCAGGTCACTATATTCCCTTAAACCTCCAACAAGACAAATGTTATTCTCCGTTTTGCAGCTTTGTTTATCTATATGAATGTAAATGTGTGTTAAATGTCGGAGCCCTGAGAATGGGCTCTTCTGTATATTTCAGGCTGTAGGCAGCATTCTTTTACAAAAGGTGCAGAGCCAGCATGACTCAGCACAGAAAAGAAACAGGTCTAATATGGAGTCATATTTCTTCCTTATTACACTTTTTTTTTTCCCCCAATTGTCATATACAGAAGTGAGTTGGATCATAAAGAAGGCTGAGCACCGGCGAATTGATGCTTTCAGATTTTGGTGCTGGATAAGACTCTTTTCCAAATAGGAAAAGGAGTACATCAAGGCTGTATATTGTCACCCTGCTTATTTAACTTATATGCAGAGTACATCATGAGAAACACTGAGCTGGAAGAAGCACAAGCTGGAATCAAGATTGCCAGGAGAAATATCAATAACCTCAGATATGCAGATGACACCACCCTTATGGCAGAATGTGAAGAGGAACTAAAAAGCTTCTTGATGAAAGTGAAAGAGGAGAGTGAAGAAGTTGGCTTAAAGCTCAACATTCAGAAAACGAAGATCATGGCAACCAGTCCCATCACTTCATGGGAAATAGATGGGAAAACAGTGGAGACAGTGTCAGACTTTATTTTTGGGGGGGCTCCAAAATCACTGCAGATGGTGACTGCAGCCATGAAATTAAAAGATGCTTACTCCTTGGAAGAAAAGTTATGACCAACCTAGACAGCATATTCAAAAGAGAGACATTACTTTGCCAACAAAGGTCCGTCTAGTCAAGGCTATGGTTTTTCCTGTGGTCATGTATGGATGTGAGAGTTGGACTGTGAAGAAAGCTGAGGGCCGAAGAATGGATGCTTTTGAACTGTGGTGTTGGAGAAGACTCTTGAGAGCCCCTTGGACTGCAAGGAGATCCAACCAGTCCATTCTGAAGGAGATCAGCCCTGGGATTTCTTTGGAAGGAATGATGCTAAAGCTGAAACTCCAGTACTTTTGATACCTCATGCGAAGGGTTGACTCATTGGAAAAGACTCTGATGCTGGGAGGGATTGTGGGCAGGAGAAGAAGGGGACGACTGAGGATGAGATGGCTGGATGGTATCATTGACTCAATGGACATGAGTCTGAGTGAACTCTGGGAGTTGGTGATGGACAGGGAGGCCTGGCGTGCTGCGATTCATGGGGTCGCAAAGAGTTGGACAAGACTGAGTGACTGAACTGAAACTGAACTGAAGACTCTTGAGAATCCTTTAGACTGGAAGGAGATCAAACCAGTCAGTCCTAAAGGAAATCAACCCTGTGTGTTCATTGGAAGGTCTAATACTGAAGCTGAATCTCCAATGCTTTGGCCACCTGATGCAAAGAGCTGACCCCCTGGAACAGACCCTGATGCTGGGAAAGATTGAAGGCAGGAGAAGGGGATGACAGAGGATGAGATGGTTGGATGGTATCACTGACTCAATGGTCATGAGTATGAGCAGACTCTGGGAGGCAGTTAAAGACAAGGAAGCTTGGTGCGCTGCAGTCCATGGGGACGCAAAGAGTAGGACATGACCGAGCAACTGAACAACAAATTAAAGTTTCTGTAGTAGGAAAATTCTGAAAGCAAGAGGCTAGGAAATATTAGTGACAGAAATAACTGGGAGAAAGAGTGCCTTTATGCTATTCCACTTCTAAAGCTTGGGGACCCTGTTATTTTGGGTTCTTTTATTCTCTGGTTTTGATTTACTAGACTTGACTAAGAATAAAGAGGGTGTGGATCCTTTTGGAAAGGAAATCTTATTCTTGTCTCTGCAGACTTGAGAAAAAAAGAAATGAACGCAGAGACACCTAGATCTGCCAGTTTCTGGGAAGCTTGTGTCTATAAAAGTAAGTTGGCCTTACTTCAGTAGGAAAACAAAGCAACTCCATAAATCCTGGAGCTTGAGGCTGGTGCTCGTCATGGGAGGAACTGCTCTGTTCCCTTTAAGTCACTCACTGAACCAGGAGACTCTACTCAGGGCAAATTCTAATTCTCACCCACCTGTGTGGTATGTGAGGCTGATCACCCACCTTAGTGTTGCACAAGAGCAAATTAAGGCAGACGAGACCTGCCAAAGGTCACGCCTGCCGTGAGTGGTGGCGCTGGGATGTAGCTGCCAGTGTTTATCTCCACAAAAGCCTCTCTGGGGACTTCCCTGGTGGTCCAGTGGCTGAGACGCCACTCTTCCATGGCAGGTGGCACAGATCTGATCCCTGGTCGGGGAACTAAGACCCCACATGCGGCACATTGCAAAAAATAGAAAAAAAGAATTAAAAAAAAAAAGCCTCTTTCTCTGCAATTAGAGACAAAATGGTAAAACAACATACCTTGCAGTCTGTGTCTGGTCTCCAGTTTCTGAACTTTCTCCCTAATTGTGAATTTTGCCCATTTTGAGCACCCAAGAGGCTTCCTCTCTGGGACCTTTTCCCCGCCAGGAGGAGAGAATAAGGCTCCTCCCTGCTGTCGTTTGCCTCCTATGAACCACGGTGGCCTAATGATTCAGTCCTGTGCTCCCTGAGCTGGAGAAGAATCTGGATTAGGGGCATCTAATCTTTCCCTTCATACAATGATGTCTAAACTCTCTGACCACCTCTTTCTTGGTCCTCCATAAAGTGGAATCACAATGTCTGCCTCTTGCGATTTCTGTAAGGATGAAATGAGAAAATTCTGTAGATTTTTGGCCTGGTGCCTAACACATAGAATGAATTCAGTTTTTAACAGATATTAATAATACTAGCAACCCCACGTCCAAGGAGCAGTGGCTGCGCTGGTGCAGGAGGGCCTAGAGGAGCTATTCCACGTTCAAGGTCAGGAAGTGCAGCAGTGAGGAGGTACCCCTCGTCCAAGGTAAGGAGCAGTGGCTGCGCTTTGCTGGAGCAGCAGTGAAGAGATACCCCACGCCCAAGGTAAGAGAAACCCAAGTAAGATGGTAGGTGTTGCAAGAGGGCATCAGAGGGCAGACACACCGAAACCATAATCACAGGAAACTAGTCAATCTAATCACACTAGGCCCACAGCCTTGTCTAACTCAGTGAAACCAAGCCTTGCCTGTGGGGCCACCCAAGATGGGTGGGTCATGGTGGAGAGGTCTGACAGAATGTGGTCCACTAGAGAAGGGGATGGCAAAGCACTTCAGTATTCTTGCCTTGAGAACCCCATGAACAGTGTGAAAAGGCAAAATGATAGGATACTGAAAGAGGAACTCCCCAGGTCAGTAGGTGCCCAGTATGCTGCTGGAGATCAGTGGAGAAATAACTCCAGAAAGAATGAAGGGATGGAGCCAAAGCAAAAACAATACCCAGCTGTGGATGGGACTGGTGATAGAAGCAAGGTCCGATGCTGTAAAGAGCAATACTGCATAGGAACCTGGAATGTCAGGTCCACGAATCAAGGCAAATTGGAAGTGGTCAAACAGGAGATGGCAAGAGTGAACGTCAACATTCTAGGAATCAGTGAACTAAAATGGACTGGAATGGGTGAATTTAACTCAAATGACCATTATATCTACTACTGTGGGCAGGAATCCCTTAGAAGAAATGGAGTAGCCGTTATAGTCAACAAAAAGAGTCCGAAATGCAGTTCAGTTCAGTTCAGTCTCTCAGTCGTGTCCGACTCTTTGTGATCCCCAAATTGCAGCACGCCTGGCCTCCTTGTTCATCACCATCTCCCGGAGTTCACTCAGACTCACGTCCATCGAGTCTGTGATGCCATCCAGCCATCTCATCCTCTGTTGTCCCCTTCTCCTCCTGCCCCCAATCCCTCCCAGCATCAGAGTCTTTTCCAATGAGTCAACTCTTCTCATGAGGTGGCCAAAGTACTGGAGTTTCAGCATTAGCATCATTCCTTCCAAAGAAATCCCAGGGTTGATCTCCTTCAGAATGGACTGGTTGGATCTCCTTGCAGTCCAAAGGACTCTCAAGAGTCTCTTCCAACATCACAGATCAAACGCATCAATTCTTCAGTGCTCAGCCTTCTTCACAGTCTGACTCTCACATCCATACATGACCACAGGAAAAACCATAGCCTTGACTAGACAGACCTGAGTTGGCAAAGTAATGTCTCTGCTTTTGAATATGCTATCTAGGTTGGTCATAACTTTTCTTCCAAGGAGTAAGCGTCTGTTAATTTCCTGGCTGCAGTCACCGTCTGCAGTGATTTTGGAGCCCAGAAAAATAAAGTCTGACACTGTTTCTACTGTTTCCCCATCTCTTTCCCATGAAGTGATGGGACCAGATGCCATGATCTTCGTTTTCTGAATGTTGAGCTTTAAGCCAACTTTTTCACTCTCCTCTTGCAGTACTTGGATGCAATCTCAAAAATGACAGAATGATCTCTGTTCGTTTCCAAGGCAAACCATTCAATACCACAGTAATCCAAGTTTATGCCCTAACCAGTAACGCTGAAGAAGCTGAAGTTGAACGGTTCTATGAAGACTTACAAAACCTTTTAGAACTAACACCCAAAAAAGATGTCCTTTTCATTATAGGGGACTGGAATGCAAAAGTAGGAAGTCAAGAAACACCTGGAGTAACAGGCAAATTTTGCCTTGGAATACGGAATGAAGCATGGCAAAGACTAATAGAGTTTTGCCAAGAAAATGCACTGGTCATAGCAAACACCCTCTTCCAACAACACAAGAGAAGACTCTACACATGGACATCACCAGATAGTCAACACCGAAATCAGATTGATTATATTCTTTGCAGCCAAAGATGGAGAAGCTCTATACAGTCAACAAAAACAAGACCAGGAGCTGACTGTGGCTCAGATCATGAACTCCTTATTGCCAAATTCAGATTTAAATTGAAGAAAGTGGGGAAAACCACTAAACCATTCAGGTATGACCTAAATCATATCCCTTATGATTATACAGTGGAAGTGAGAAATAGATTTAAGGGCCTAGATCTGATAGATAGAGGGTCTAGAACTGATAGAGTGCCTGATGAACTATGGAATGAGGTTCGTGACATTGTACAGGAGACAGGGATCAAGACCATCCGCATGGAAAAGAAATGCAAAAAAGCAAAATGACTGTCTGAGGAGGCCTTACAAATAGCTGTGAAAAGAAGAGAAATGAAAAGCAAAAGAGAAAAGGAAAGATAGAAGCATCTCAATGCAGAGTTCCAAAGAATACCAAGAAGAGCTAAGAAAGCCTTCCTCAGTGATCAATGCAAAGAAATAGAGGCAAACAACAGAATGGGAAAGACTAGAGATCTTTTCAAGAAAATTAGAGATACCAGGGGAAAATTTCATGCAAAGATGGGCTCGATAAAGGACAGAAATGGTCTGGACCTAACAGAAACAGAAGGTATTAAGAAGAGGTGGCAAGAATACACAGAAGAACTGTACAAAAAGATCTTCATGACCAAGATAATCACGATGGTGTGATCACTCATCTAGAGCCAGACATCCTGGAATGTGAAGTCAAGTGGGCCTCAGAAAGCATCACTACGAACAAAGGTAGTGGAGGTGATGGAATTCCAGTGGAGCTATTTCAAATCCTGAAAGATGATGCTGTGAAAGTGCTGCACTCAGTATGCCCCCAAATTTGGAAAACTCAGCAGTGGCCACAGGACTGGAAAAGGTCAGTTTTCATTCCAATTCCAAAGAAAGGCAATGCCAAAGAATGCTCAAACTACTGCACAATTGCACTCATCTCACACGCTAGTAAAGCAATGCTCAAAATTCTCCAAGCTAGGCTTCAGCAATACGTGAACCATGAACTTCCAGATGTTCAAGCTTGTTTTAGAAAAGGCAGAGGAACCAGAGATCAAACTGCCAACATCCACTGGATCATGGAAAAAGCAAGAGAGTTCCAGAAAAACATCTATTTCTGCTTTATTGACTATGCCAAAGCCTTTGACTGTGTGGATCACAATAAACTGTGGAAAATTCTGAAAGAGATGGGCATTCCAGACCACCTGACCTGCCTCTTGAGAAACCTATATGCAGGTCAGGAAGCAACAGTTAGAACTGAACATGGAACAATAGACTGGTTCCAAATAGGAAAGGGAGTCCATCAAGGCTGTATATTGTCACCCTGCTTATTTAACTTATATGGAGAGTACATCATGAGAGACGCTGGGTTGGAGGAAGCACAAGCTGGAATCAAGATTGCTGGGAGAATTCTCAATAACCTCAGATATGCAGATGACACCACCCTTATGGCAGAAAGTGAAGAGGAACTAAAAAGCTTCTTGATGAAGGTAAAAGAGGAGAGTGAAAAAGTTGACTTAAAGCTCAACATTCAGAAAACGAAGATCATGGCATCTGGTCCCATCAGTTCATGGGAAATAGACGGGGAAACAGTGGAAACAGTGACAGACTTTATTTTTCTGGGCTCCATAATCACTGCAGATGGTGATTGCAGCCATGAAATTAAAAGACGCTTACTCCTTGGAAGAAAAGTTATGATCAACCTAGATAGCATATTCAAAAGCAGAGACATGACTTTGCCAACAAAGGCCCGTCTAGTCAAGGCTATGGTTTTTCCATTGGTCATGTATGGATGGGAGAGTTGGACTGTGAAGAAAGCTGAGCACCAAAGAATTGATGCTTTTGAACTGTGGTGTTGGAGAAGACTCTTGAGAGTCCCTTGGACTGCAAGGAGGTCCAACTAGTCCATTCTGAAGGAGATCAGTCCTGGGATTTCTTTGGAGGGAATGATGCTAAAGCTGAAACTTCAGTACTTTGGCCACCTCATGCGAAGAGTTGACTCACTGGAAAAGACTCTGATGCTGGGAGGGGTTGGGGGCAGGAGGAGAAGGGGACGACAGAGGATAAGATGGCTGGATGGTATCACTGACTCGATGGATGTGAGTCTGAGTGAACTCCGGGAGTTGGTGATGGACAGGGAGGCCTGGTGTGCTGCGATTCATGGGGTCGCAAAGAGTCAGACACGACTGAGCAACTGAACTGAACTGAACTGAACTGAAAAATACTACATTAATAACTTTTGTATATTTCAGCTAGTGTGTGTGTGTGTGTGTGTGTGTGTTTCAGCCGTTTTTTTGCCTCAACCAGATATTTCCATTCTAAACCTTTCACCTCCACTCGGATTAAAGGATCTCTGCAGCCATGAGCAAGCTCCTATGAGCTGAGACCCCCCTGATCACTCCATGAATAAGGCTACATGCATAGGGACCGGGAAGGGCTGTCCAGCCCAGTCACTGTCCTGGCTTGGCCCTAATGTGGTAGATGGTGGATGGTAGGCCATTGTGCCATATTCTAGTCCACGAGTCAACCTGGTGGGCAGCCCAAGGTGTTTCCCTGGGGCAGCCCACCTTTCTGTGCCTCTTGTAAGATGGAAGTACCAGAAGCCTGCCTTCCTGGGATACTGGAAACCTAGTTACAGAAGTTTCTGGGGTAGAAGAAGGCCATTCTTTCATTCCTAAATTTAAGTCAGTTATAACCCCAATCTCGACGCTGAAGGCAGAAGGTGCATCCACCCTGCCTTCCCTTGGCGGTCTCTGCCGAGAGGATGCCCCTGGCCAGCTGGGCCTGTCTCCACCACCGTCTGTGTACAAGGACCTAGCTTCCACCTGGGGTCTCCACCCACACATGCAGGGTGCAGGAGCAGCCAGTCTGACACTTATTCCACCTCCTTCTGGTCTTGCTCGTGCTCTGAGCTTATCCCCGACCAAGCCTCTGGGCCTGGAATTCCCTGCATGTGGATGGTCTCCGGGCTCTTCCTCCTGCTTCCTCTCTGAATGAGCCCCAGGGAGTGAGCATTTGCAGCGGCTTCCTGCCCGTGTGCCCCAGGACCCCATTCACTCAGCTGCTCCAGCTCGAGCCTCAGCACTGTGGCCCCTCGGCTCCTCGCACCGCCTCCCCACTCATGCATGGATCTTACACCCTCCACCTTTCAGCTTGTCCACATGCCCAGGGTCCCTGCCAGAGACTGTGCTCCTTGCCCCACCCCGACCCACCGCCTCCTGCAACTACACAACAGAAAGGGTGATGCCTTACAAGAATTCCTATTTTCCTTCTCCTTAAAGCCAGCTACAAGCTCGATTGTATTTGGAATAAAATCCCAGGTCCTCACTATGGCCATTTTCTGCGCCCTCTGTCCCTGCCTCCTCCCCTGAGCACCCCTGGGTCCCTCCCCCATCCTTTCCGTGTCTGTTCGGATCCCTATGTGAAGGGCCCTGTTGGCAGGGCAGCCTTCCTGCTCACTCCTGAGCCCACGGTCAGCAGAGCCGGGCGCAGAGCGGAGCCTGCCGTGACCGCGGGTGCAGCTGGAGCTCACCGTGTCCACAGGTGAGGTGAGGGCGGGGCTGGCTCCACGCGCTGCATCTGTGGCCCTTTACCCAGAGCAGAGACAGTTCCCACCGCTTCACCCCCTGAATCCAGCACCGTTTCCTCTCCTAGCCCCAGTTCCGCTTTTATAATTATGTCCAAAACAGCACACAGAGTGACGGGCAGCAGAGGCGGAAACGCGCAGGCCCTGAGGGAGCAGTGTCTCCACTGGCGCTCCTGTCCTCTGTATGTGTGTGTTCCCGTGTGTGTGCCTCTGTGCGCACCTCTGCGCATGTGCGCGCCTGTGTGCGCCCGTGTGTACATGCATGTGCTCATATGTGCGTGCCTGTGCGTTCCTCGGTGTGCATGTGTGTGCCTCTGTGCACGTGTGCGCCTCTGTGTTCCTGTGTATATATATGTGCACCTGTGTGTGCATGTGTGCACCTGTGTGTGTGCCTCTGTGCATGTGTGTGCCTCTGTGTTCCTGTGTATATATGTGTGCGCCTGTGTGTACATGTGTGTGCCTGTGTATGTGTGTGCCCGTGTGTGTGTGCCCATGTAAGTGTGCGCCTGTGTGTGTCCTCTGTGCACGTGTGTGCCTCTGTGTTCCTGTGTATATATGTGTGCGCCTGTGTGTACATGTGTGCGCCTGTGTATGTGTGTGCCCGTGTATGTGTGCGCCTGTGTGTGTCCTCTGTGCATGTGTGTGCCTCTGTGTTCCTGTGTATATATGTGTGCACCTGTGTGTACATGTGTGTGCCTGTGTATGTGTGTGTGTGTCCTCTGTGCACGTGTGTGCCTCTGTGTTCCTGTGTATATATGTGTGTGCCTGTGTGTACATGTGTGCGCCTGTGTGTACATGTGTGTGCATGTGTGTGCCTGTGTATGTGTGCGCCTGTGTGTGTGCCTCTGTGCACGTGTGTGCCTCTGTGTTCCTGTGTATATATGTGTGCGCCTGTGTGTACATGTGTGTGCCTGTGCGTTCCTGGGTGTACATGTGTGTGCCTCTGTGCATGTGTGTGCCTCTGTGTTCCTGTGTATATATGTGTGCACCTGTGTGTACATGTGTGTGCCTGCGTATGTGTGTGCCCGTGTGTGTGTGCCCGTGTATGTGTGCGCCTGTGTGTGTCCTCTGTGCACGTGTGTGCCTCTGTGTTCCTGTGTATATGTGTGTGCGCCTGTGTATGTGTGTGTGTGTGTCCTCTGTGCATGTGTATGTCTCTGTGTTCCTGTGTATATATGTGTGTGCCTGTGTATGTGTGTCCCTGTGTATGTGTGCGCCTGTGTGTGTCCTCTGTGCACGTGTGTGCCTCTGTGTTCCTGTGTATATATGTGTGCGCCTGTGTGTACATGTGTGTGCCTGTGCGTTCCTGGGTGTACATGTGTGTGCCTCTGTGCATGTGTGTGCCTCTGTGTTCCTGTGTATATATGTGTGTGCCTGTGTATGTGTGCGCCTGTGTATGTGTGCTCCTGTGTGTGTCCTCTGTGCATGTGTGTGCCTCTGTGTTCCTGTGTATATGTGTGTGCGCCTGTGTATGTGTGTGTGTGTGTCCTCTGTGCACGTGTGTGCCTCTGTGTTCCCGTGTATATGTGTGTGCGCCTGTGTGTGCCCGTGCATGCGTCTGCCTGTGTGGTCCTCTGTGGCTGTGCGTGGCTGTGTGTGGCTGTGTGTGGCTGTGTGTGGCTGTGTGTTTCTATGTGGATTCCTGGTTGCGCATGTGTGTGCCTCTCTGTGCGCCTCTGTATGTGTGTGCCTGTGTGTTTCTGTGTGGGTTCATGTGTACACATGCGTGTGCCTCTGAGTGTGTGTGTGCATGTGCCCAGCACTCTCGACTGCTCGCTCAGAGTGGAGTGTCCCCTGTTTGGACCAGAGCTTCTCATGCTGGCCCTTCTATCAGGCCTGGGCCAGAATGCTGGGCCCCCGGAGGAGGCTGGCCTGTGGACGTGAACCCTGATATGTGAGCCTCGGGCTGTCTGATGACCGTGCTGGGCCCATGGCAGCCTCTGCTCCCTGCCGGCCTTTCTTAACCTGCTGTGGAAGCTTCTCCCCTCCCTCCAGGCTCAGTTGGGAAGCTGCTTCCAGACAGGAAGTGGGGACGGGGGAGTCTCTGTGGTCGTTCAGGCTTTTCTGGGCGTGTGGGGCTTGTCAACGCTTGGACAGGAGCCCAGGCAACTGGGGTGAGCTCACAGGAACTGAGTGTCAGGGCGTCAGCCAGTGGAAATGAGGACGGAGGGCAGGATCACACGGAGGCCAGGGCAGAGCCAGGGTGGCCCCACGGAACGCCTTTGGGGAAGGAGGGCTGGTGAAGTCAGGTTCTGATGTGCGGTGTCTGGGCTAAAAGACAGAGAGCACAGAGGACTCAGGTGGAAGATTCTGGAACAGAGTACAGAGGGTCGGGGGCCTGGATCTCAGTGTCCCTGGCTGGGGCAGCCTGTCTCGAGTAGGGACAGCTCTGGAGGATCCAGCCTGTGCCCAGGCAGAGATGACATCCTACCGGTCCGGTCCTCAGACCCAGAAAGATTATGAAGGAAAACACGTATCTTGCCCCGGAATGTGACAGCTCTCTCTGGGGCTTTAAGCCAGCAAAACATCAGTCTGCACCTTGCATGTGAATAAATGTGCAAAGGGAGCAGTGGTCTCATGTTTCTCTCGTTGCCAATCTCTTTGCATCCCTACCCTGGGCCCTCCCTGTCCTCCTGCAGGCCAGTATCAGACTGGACATCTGCTCGTGGCCAGCTGCCGCCCACCCCTTCCTTATCTGGCCTGTTGTCCAGGACGTGAGGCCCGGGGGCTTGTGGGGGTGTCTGCTGTCACTGTCACCGTCCCTGAGGGCCGAGTTTTGCCCTGTCATCCAGTGCCGGGAAAGTCATCCGTGGAGACAAAGCCACCAGCGGTTCCTTTTGCAAACCGACCCATAAAGCTCTAATTGGTGCTGAGATCTGGATTTCCACTCTTCTTGGGTTTCTAAAGGGGAGTCAGAGGTGTCATTCGGTTTCTTACAGAGACGATCGTGGAAAATGTGTCCACTCTTCCTCTCTTCCCGTTCCGTCTTCTGTAAGAACAATCCCAAGGTCTCCACCTATTTCCAGAGAGTTCCTGATCGCCGTGGGAATAGGGTGATGTTTGGGAAAGCATTATGGTTTCCAGGGCAATGTGTGTCCGGGAAGGGGCTGGAAAGTGTGGCTGGGAACGGGTGTTGTAGGAGGGACCACACTGCAGAGGAAGCTGCCGCACCCGATAAAGGGCTTTGTTGGGTTTCTTCTGATGCTACGAGGTGGTTCTCTCCAGCCCCACAGCTACCCAGACTGCACTCTCACCTCTCCCCCAGGATGACAGGGCCACAGGAGACTCGAGACCTGGAGGTGGGCACCAGACTTGGAGAAGCTCCCTGCCCTGTCCCTGGGGCCTCGGGTACCAGGGATGCTCCTCTAGAGTGTCTGTGGGGTCTATGGGGAGAAGGCAGATCGTGTTTGCCAGTAGAGGGGGTCCAGGAACACTGACTTGGGGTCAAACCATTTTGAACTGGTTTGAGTTCAAGCGAATGCATTTGCAAAAATGTGACAGGCAGTCTTGTTATAGAAATAAACATGGGGAAAGCCTAGTAGCTCAGGGACCACCCAGCAGACAAGCTCAGCTGACAATAGAGCCTCGATTCACTTCCTGATTGGCGCCTCCTGTTCTGAGCTGGGGGAGTGGCTTACAATATTCTACTGAGTAAATTTATTCATCGCAAGCCGAAAACAATCATATGGCTTCTTTACAAGCACACATGTCAGGTGGAATGCCCAAGCTGAAAGGGAGTTATTTTTGGCCTAGTATTCAAAGGAGGGCCCTCCAGTGCGTACATGTATCCAATCACTGAGCTCCTTCTCAGGGACGCTGAAACCGACTGGGATGGCAACCCGGCACCGCTCGTCCTGAGCATGTGGATGGCAGGCAGCTCTCCTTTTCTCAATCCCCCTCAACACTGAGACCCCTTGCAGCTGTGTTCTGAGTGCTTGCTTTATGGTCATCTTCTCTGAGGAGTCAGCGCTCGGCCCAGCACAGAACGATTTCCAAATTTCCCTCTTCTCTTGCATTGTGTGTGATGTAGCCTGCAGCATGTTGAAGCTGAACTCGGCACCTTTCACACACTAGAAGCCTCTGGCTCAGAGCTCAGCGTTCAGCATTCTCCTTGCTCCAGCCTCTGCATCTCTGGTCCTATGCTCACCAAGGACCACGGCATTGCCACACACCTTCCTCCCTTATCTGGGGTCAGGCTCCGCCTCCAGCTCCCTCAGTCTCTACCACTGATTCCTTTGATTCCAGTTCAGGAATGTCCCCTGGCCCATCCTGTGGTCCCCTCTCCTGGGGCCACAGCCCAGTCTTTGCCTTGAGGCTTCTGGGTGAGGAGTGAGCCCATCAACTCTGTGTAGCGGAGGATGGCCCAGCCCACCTGGACACCTGAGGGTTGTCACTGGCCAGGTGAGGCCTCAAGGTAAAGAGGACCTTTCTCCCTGTGCTCATCCTGGCCTTGCAACAATGAAGGGCTTTTCTCTTCTATTGTATTTGCTCACAGAGGAGGCCTGAGGACTTGAACTTGTACCCCTCCATCCCTGAATCCTGCCCTTCCAGGCCTTGGTGAAGCCCTTGCTTAAATTAGGAGGACGTGGGCCACAGCTTCGACTTCTGCAGCAGCCGTCCGAGAGGGCCACGGGCCCAGATGACCCACCTGCTGGAGGCTGAAAGGCTCACAGGAAGATGACCAATGATACTGTGGCCCAGCCATTGCGGGACAGCCTCTGATCCTCACGCTGGACGGTCCCACCAGGGACATTTATCCCAACACTGGGCAGCTTTAGACACTGCAGGGGAGGGACTGGGGACACAGGAGACCCTGGGGCCCCCTGAAGGTGTCAAGGTGCTGAGCAGGAAAGAAGTTGAGGAGGAAGCCTGCCGGGCAGGGACGCAGGGCTGTGGGAGAGGTGGGTGCCTCACGTGGGCTTGCCATCCCATCAGGGCTCTGAGGATGGCACTGGGGCAGACCTGCTTCGTGGGGTGAACCAGGGCAGGTAGTCACTTCTTGCTGTGAGGAACTCTGGCTCCCCTTCTGTCCACCATCTCTGCGTGGATGCCTGACTTCCGGGGGTCTGGAGGAGCAGGTGGCTCTGGGCCCCCAGGGCTCACCCACCACCAGCTCTGTGCTAACTGCTCCCCCAGGTGAGCTTTTTAGGTCAGGGAAGACAGTCAAGTTTGAAAAGGGCAGAGAAAAGAAGATCTCATCCTCTTGATGTGAGAACCGTGATGGAGGCAAGGAAAGGCATGTGATGAAGATGCAAGGTAACTGGGTGGGTGAATGGGTGGGTGGATGGGTGTGTGGATCGGTGTGTGGATGGGTGTGTGGCTGGGTGGGTGAATGGCTGGGTGGCTGGGTGGGTGAATGGGTGGGTGACTGGGTGGGTGAATGGGTGGGTGACTGGGTGGGTGAATGGGTGGGTGGATGGATGGGTGGCTGGGTGGGTGAATGGGTGGGTGGATGGGTGTGTGGATGGGTGGGTGGCTGGGTGGGTGGATAGGTAGGCGGATGGGTGGGTGAATGGCTGGGTGGCTGGGTGGGTGAATGGCTGGGTGGCTGGGTGGGTGAATGGGTGGGTGGCTGGGTGGGTGAATGGGTGGGTGGATGGATGGGTGGCTGGGTGGGTGAATGGCTGGGTGGCTGGGTGGGTGGCTGGGTGGGTGAATGGCTGGGTGGCTGGGTGGGTGAATGGGTGGGTGGCTGGGTGGGTGGATGGATGGGTGGCTGGCTGGGTGGCTGGGTGGGTGAATGGGTGGGTGGCTGGGTGGCTGGGTGGGTGAATGGCTGGGTGGCTGGCTGGGTGGCTGGGTGGGTGGCTGGGTGGGTGAATGGATGGAACAGGTACCACCAGCTCCATGAGGCTGGTTGCGGTGGGGTTATCGTGAGGACTCTGCTTTGGGAGCTCATTGTGGCAGCAGTGTATACAACTGTGCAGAAGGAGACGGAGAGGAGGGAGGGGGACTTGGAAGCCTATTTCCATATCCCAGATTCATAATATACCATGTACACCCCCCGATGGCAAATGTGTGAATGGAAACTAGAGAATGAGCCAGGAAGGCATCCTGAAGGAATAAAGTGACTGATGGTGACTGCAGCCACGAAATTAAAAGACACTTGCTCCTTGGAAGGAAAGCTCTGTCAAATCTATTAGCATATTAAAAAGCAGAGATAACAGTTTGCCAACAAAGGTCCTCTAGTCAAAGCTATGATTTTTCCAGTAGTCAGGTACGGATGTGATAGTTGGACCATAAAGAAGTCTGAGCACCAAAGAACTGATGCTTTCAAACTGTGGTGCTAGAGAAGACTCTTGAGAGTCCCTTAGATAGCAAGGAGATCCAACCAGTCAATACCAAAGGAAATCAACTCTGAATATTCACTGGAAGGTCTATTGCTGAAGCTGAAGCTCTAATACTTTGGCCACCTGATGTGAAGGGCTAACTCCCTGGAAAAGACCCTGATGCTGGGAAATATTGAAGGCAGGAGGAGAAGGGGACAACAGGAGATGAGATGGTTGGATGGCATCACCGACCTGATGGACTTGAGTCTGAGCAAAATCCGGGAGCTGGTGATGGACAGGGAAGCCAGGCGAGCTGCAGCCCACAAGGTCACAGAGAGTCGGACAGGAGTTAGCGACGGAATAGCAACGACACTCGGTCAGCAAAGCGGAAAGACGAAGCAGGGAGGGTCTGAGCAACTCAGCAAAGGCGACTCCAGGGTTCCAGCTCTGGGACAGGGGCCGCCACTAACCAGAATAGGGTGATCCAGATGAGAAGCAGGTTTGGGGAAAATGAAAGAGTGTGAGTTCAGACATGCTGAACTTAGTAAACACCTTCTTGTAAAAGTATCGCATGTTCTACAAAGTGATCTAAGGCAGTTAACAAAAAACTACATGCCCCGCAAGCAAAGGAGGTTAGGAAGCCGGGACTACTGGGAGACAGGATGAAGCTTGCAAGGCTTCTGGAAGTCAGCCTAGGCGCTTTTCCTGGCTTGTCAATAGTCAGAACAAAGGGGAGACCCCTCCACCCCACAGGGTTTGCGAGAGGAAGAGGGGAACTGTTCATGCTTGGAACAGCCTTGGATGGGCAGAGAGAGCCTATACATGTTCCCCTTCCTACTGTTAAACTCTCCTTGTTTTTTTAATACATGTATTATCCACCTGACAGAGGGTTAGATTCTTGATGGGAGGGGCTGTGTCTCATTGCAAATTCTCTCTGCCCCACCCGCAGCTCTAGCGTGCAGTCACCCTTCACTGCATGGAGTAGCTGAGGCTGGCGGATCACTGCAGAAATGACCTGGAGCCCTGAGGTCTGATCCTTTCTTGCACATCTGCTTCTGACACTAAAAGGGAGTTCCTGCCGTGATGAGAACTCAGCAGCAGTTCAGCTCCAGAGCTGGTCCACACCGTTGTCTTCTCCCCCGGTGCAGGCGTGCGAGGCTTGGCATGTTGCTGGAGACAGAGACACGTGGGTGTTATGTGGGCAGAGCAAGGAGTTGTAAAGTTTGCCGAAGATTTCATAGTGTGAAATAATTCCTCACTTTATTTACTTAAGCTTTCCCTTAGCAGTGAGCACCCAAAGCCATGCTTAACTTCCTAATCTATTTGCTTATCCTGTAATGTGCTTTCCAGTCCTAAAGCTTCCTAGAATTCATGCTGAAAGTTTCCGAGGTAAACACACCCTGCGTCATCTTTTCAGAACTGACCACTGGGATATCAGCTAGTGGATGTGACATGCGTTTTACTATGATCACTCTCACTGTCCATGTGAGTCTTTTATCATTGAAAATTAGTAAATTTTTGAGTGAAAAAGATTTACAGGCCCTTAAAAATGCACCTGGTTCAACACGGACCTCCTGTAAAGCTCAGGGAACTCTGTTCAGTATTATGTGGCAGCCTGCATGGGAGGCGAGTTTGGGGGAGAGTGGATACATGGATATGTTGGCTGAGTCGCTGCTCACCTGAAACTGTCACAATATTGTTTGTTAATTGGCTATACACCAATACAAAGGAAAAAGCTAAAAAAAAAAATGCACCCAGTTCTATTTTTAGGTTACTTCAAGACTGATTTCTGAATAGTGAATACCTGCAATAATTACCTATGCTTTCCAAAATTTTGAGGGGGATATAACTTTTGCTGGGAAGTCAGGGGAACTGTATTTAACCAGATCTCTCCTGTGCATAGAAACGGAGATTCATTTGCCCCCTCCCACCCAGAAATGAGGCCTGGGTATTACTACTTGCTCAGCAATGTCCAGTGTGACCTTTGATCTTTGGGGCCATCGCTTATTTTATGGTTTATTCAATTCAAAGTATCAGACAACTGTTAAGTGCTGACTCAGGGAAGAAAGCAAGAGCAGAACGGCCTCTGCTGCCCAGCCACCCTCCTTAACAAGCCTCTCGAGGGATACAAATATTTGCACAGCAACTGCACCTTCTAAGGCTATGGACTCAAGGGAAATTATCCTTCTGAGTGCCTGAGCTGCTCAGGAGTTCTAGAAACCTGCCTGGGAAGGTAGACGTGGACAGTCTATCCTGTTTGACTGGCCTTAAGTTGCTCTGAACACACCAGAGCAAACACAGAAAAATATCCTGGTCTCCATGAGAAGCATGTGGATCTGTGTTTCTCCTGGAATAACAGAGAAGATCTCTGGGTTGAGTTGTTGCAAATGGATTCCTTGTGTTGTGTGTCTGTGTCTGTGTGTGTGTGTGTGTGTGTGTGTGTGTGTGTTGAATGAGGTGCTTCTCCTTTGACCCAAGTTGACTGTATATCTAATCTTAAGGGAGAAGCAGATATCCTAGAGTTTCAAGATCCAGGAGGCTACTCACAAGTCCACTAGGGTGGCAGAAGGAGCTGAGAATAAGAACTGTTGGAAACAGAGAAGAAAAACCGAAATGAGCCCAGGAGATGACTTCATCTTCCTGCTGTCTCCTTTAAGAGAGACGGAGAGTGGATCCAAGGACAGAGGTATGGAATTATAAACCTTGGGAGCCTCGTTGAGTCCCCTCAATATAGAGATAAGAGAGGCGGGTTCCCATCCAGCCCAGCCTAGGACCAGAGCAGGGAACAGACCTTAGTGAGTGTCGGCGAGGACAAGGCCGTGCGTTCCTGAAGCCCCTCGGAGGTCATTTCCCTTGACCCTGCCAGAGTCATCCAGACTCCTGGTGCCCACAGGAGAGAAGGTTAGAAGAGGGAGCCAGATCTAGGACTTGCCAGGGTTGTCACGGGCACTTTCCCCATTGCAGTTGTTGATTGCTCAAAATAATCCTTCAGGGGAGAGTGTGATCTGTGTTTGAGGAAGCCAGGCAGGGAGGTTAAGAAACTTGCCTCAGGCTAGCTAGCTTGCGAATAGAAGCCAGGATTTAAATCCAGGCTGAATCCAAAGGCTTTCAAGGCCTGCCTCGTTGGAGCGCCTCCGAGAGGCTGACCTGCAGCCTTGAGTAGGACGGCTAGTGGGGTGGCGCTGGGGCCCATCAGGGAGAGGGGGGATGGGGGCTTGATTTGGGGACAGGAAGTAGAAGGAAGAGCACCAACAACCGGGTAACTATGTACAAACAGAAATTTAACGTCTCAGTTAATTTCTACAAATGCCCTTCAAGGACCAGAATATTCCTATTTTGCAGGCACAGAAGTAGGCGTCTTGCCTAAGTTCACATGACCAGTAGGTCATGGATCTGGGAACTGTGTTCAGGAAAATCTGATTTCAAAAATCCCTGCTTTTTAAAAAAATTTAATTGAAATATAGTTGATTTTTAATATTGTGTTAGTTACAGCAAAGTGATTCATTTACACACACACACATATTTATACAGATATATATATGTCTGGAGGTCATGCCTGTGATTTCAGCCTTTGGAGAAAACTAGGAAAAGAAAGTTGAAGCCAAAGACAATTGACACAGAGGAGGAGGGGGAAGAGGACAGTGCCGATCTGATAGGAAGAAGGGGGCGGTCCCTAGAGACCCGAGCCGGGCAGGCAGCTGTGGCTAGTAACTGCATTTAGGAGGCACTGACTCTCTAACTCGCAGGAAGAATCTGGAGAAACAGAAAATGGGGTTGATAGCGACTTCTGAATGTTGTTTCCTTCTGGGGCTCTCCTGACCCCATTTAGCACTTTAGATTATCCGGGGACTTGTCTGCAGTAAATACTGTAGTAGCTCAGTGGTAAAGAATCTGCCTGCAGTGCAGGAGACCCAGAATGGGTCCCTGGGCTGGGAAGACCTCCTGGAGAAGGGAATGTCAGCCCGCTCTAGCATTCTTGCCTGGAGAATCCCCGCAGACAGGAGCCTGGCGGGCTGTAGTCCATGGGGCCGTAAAGAGTTGGACATGTACACACGTGTGTACATATGTGCATATGTGTGTACATCCATATATGTACACTCTTCCATTATAGGTTATGACACAGCCCCGTTTTTTTTGTTGTTTCTGCTCAGTGTTACAGTGTGGCTGTGACTTTCTCCAGCAACAGACAGGAGTCCCCACTCCAGGGACTGGCCCCCCCCTTCAATCTGAGGATGGTTTGTCCTACTCCTTGTCTCTGGTGGGGGCGGGGTCTCCCTGGCTGCTCTGGGAGGGGCTCAGTGGTGAACAGGGGAGTCCAGTGAGAGTCCTAAAGACAAATTGAGGGCGGCCTCTATCCAGGCTGTACTTGGACGTCTGTCCTCAGAGTGACTCCTGGTT
Source organism: Capra hircus (assembly GCF_001704415.2). Lineage (NCBI taxonomy): Eukaryota > Metazoa > Chordata > Mammalia > Artiodactyla > Bovidae > Capra > Capra hircus. Next base: position 4,584,589 of record NC_030810.1, on the reverse strand, counting down.
GTGAGACTGGTGTGAGATTTAGGAAAGCATGGGAACTGTCACATCATATACATTGTCACGCCTTTGAGGGGACCATGAGAGATTTTCTTGCTGAAGGCTCATGATCTGTGTCACAAGGCAGGCACTGCCCATCCAGCAGGCTATATCTCATGAAATCTTGGGAGTCCAGAGGAAAGGGCACCTTCTTCATTTAATTTCTAGTGAAATCTAGTTGCACAATGTTGTGTTAGTTTCAGTTCAGTTCAGTTCGGTCGCTCAGTCGTGTCCAACTCTGGCCACCCCATGGACTGCAGCACACCAGGCCTCCCTGTTCATCACCAACTCCCGGAGTTTACTCAAACCCATGTCCATTGAGTCGGTGATGCCATCCAACCACCTCATCCTCTGTCATCCCCTTCTCCTCCCGCCTTCAATCTTTCCCAGCATCAGGGTCTTTTCCAATGAGTCAGTTCTTTGCATCAGGTGGCCAAAGTACTGGAGTTTCAGCTTCAGCATCAGACCTTCCAGTGAATATTCAGGACTGATGTTAGTTTAACATCCAGTGTTAGTTTCAAGCATACAGCAAAATGATTCCGCTATATATGTGTGTGTGTGTATACTCCTTCTTTTAGAGTCTTCTCCATTACAAAAGATACTGAGTTTAGTTCCCTGTGCTATCCAGTAGGTCCTTGCTGGTTATCTATTTGAAGTATCTAAGTGTGTATAAGCTAATCCCCAGTTCTTAATTTATCTCCCCCTTTCCATTTTGGTAGCTGGGAGTCTGCTTTCTGTCTGGGAGTTTGTCTCTGGTCAGTAACTAAGTTCACTTGCGTCCCTTCTTAGATTCCACACATGAGAAGTCTGGGAAGAGCGTCTTTTAAAGCCACAGAGCCGGGGACCACGTGCACTGTTCGTTTCTCCAGTTGCTGGAATGTCACGTGTTCTTGAGCTCAAGTTCCCAGCCCAGAGCAACTTGGAAAGCTGTAGGTCGACCGAGCAGAGAGGTGGACTGGAGCCTCGGAGTGTAGAGGAGGGGAAGGGAGGGCAGAGTGTCAGTGTAGACAGCAAGGCCTGGGGCCCTCCCCAGCGGGTGGCCACAGTCCTGGGCTCCTGTAGGGGCGGGTGGTCCGTGCAGAGCCCTGGAAGCCTCAAGGCCAGAGGAGATTCGGGTAGACACCCAGGCTCCAGGGGCCCGGGCCCCAGGAAGGTGGAACCACCGGAGACAAGCCCGCGTTCAGCCAGAGACTTGGACCCTAAGGGCCAGTTGTCTGTTCTCTCGCGTGAAAGCAAGGGCTTCGCCTCTTCTCTGGGTCCACTTTAGGAGTCGAGATGACAAGCCATCTTTCTTTGGAACTTCATGAATGCTGCAAATTGTCCCATGCTGTTTCTGTGAGGATATCAAACTTCGGAAGGTAGATAATGGAAGATGGTTTGAATTATCTGTTTGTTTTCTTTTTCTAGCACTTGTTGGTTTTTTGGCTAATGTCAGATGTTCATTTCTTACTTGAAGCTGAAGGTCTCTGGCTTTATATGGATATTTTTAACTGACGTTTCACTGGACACTTTCAGGTGTCAAAATGAAACAGAATTAACCTTTCTGTCCTATTCACACATTATAATTACTACCACATTCCAAGAGTTTATGTACACTGCTGGGTGACTACTCCGAGAAGGTCTGAAGCAGATGGTTGAAAAAATACATTCTGCCTCAGATCTGTCAGCTGGCCAGTATTTTCCCATTACGGGTAGTAATGACATGTGCCACTATTAAAGCTAACCTGACCTTTTAAAGGAAGGCCCAATCAAATGTCACTTCCAGTATTCCAAAATGGCCTTGCAAAAACGCGTTCTCACACCGCAAGCGATCTTAGGAGAAGCCATTTCCCAAGAAAAGCCAACTCAAGATCCCATGAAACTTTGGTGGGGTTGAGTTTCCTCTATCAGATTACGCCCTGAGCTTCCAAGGGGATTACAGATTACAAAGCAAAGGGAAGGCCTTTTCTTAGTTGGAAGAAAAACAAATAAAATATGTAAGATGTTTATATTTCCAACAGCTCAAGTATGTATACGCACACGCATCCCCCACACCACCAAGAATATGAAGTTTTCATGAGCGCCTGCAGCTCTGTCTGCTTTCTGCAAGCCAGCCTTTAGCGTAAAAACCTGGTTGCATCTGCAGCAGTTCAGCACTGGGAAAGCACAAAGGCCCCTGAAGGCTCCCTGCCTCCTTGAAGCCCCTCCCTGCTCCCTGGGAATGACCGTGGCCTCTTTCTGTGCCCCACCCCCCGCCCTCTAGAAGGGTCCTCTCCGGCTCTCCCTCACTTTCCTGCCCGAGAAACGCATTATTGACTGCTGGATACACCATGCGGTGGATATACCACGTGAATGCAGGTGTGTCTAGGAAAACAAAGCAAGAAGATGCTTTCCAAAGCAGTGGTCTCAACCGTCCTCAGAAGACAATGACCCTGATGGACATTTGCATCACAGGTTCAGCTTCGCAGGGTGATCTCGGGTCCACCGTGCTCTTCCAGTCCTCACTGAAGTCTGAGCTCTCAAGGATTCTGAGACCAGTTGTCTTCAGTGTTGACTATGAAGGGAAATGGGACTTCAATCTGTGGACCCCAGGACATGAGGACTAGGGGCCTGTTTCCTAAAACTTCTCTCCTATGGATTTGTGGCTTCCCTCGTAGCTCAGTCGGTAAAGAATCCGCCTGCAATGCGGGAGACCTGGGTTCAATCCCTGGGTTGGGAAGATCCCCTGGAGAAGGAAATGGCAACCCACTCCAGTAATCTTGCCTGGAGAGTCCCATGAACAGAGAAGCCTGGTGGGTTATATATAGTCCATGGGGTCGCGAAGAGTCGGGATAAACCACCCCCACCACCATGGGTTTGGGAGCTGCTGGCAGTCCACCCCCTGCCCACCATCTTCCCCTGGAATTCTGGACCCTGGGTGGCATTACTTTCTCCCACCCTCCATCCTCTGTAGGACTGATCCTCCCTCCTGCCTCCCACCTCTTTGGTTGTTCTGTTCTGCCGATGCTCTGGCTAGTGGGAGCCTATGTTTCCTCTTTCCCCAGTCAAAACAGGTTTCATCCAGATGAGGAAAGCCATCTACAACTTTCCCCCTGCCTACTCTACCAGCTCCAGCAGAATTCAGCACCATCCCCACCGTGTACTCTGCTTTGAGTCACAAGAACATCGGTGATTTGAATGCACTTAAATGCTAGGTACTTAAAAGATCGAATGTGGGGGGTGGGTGGGAGGGAGGCAGGTTCCAGAGGGAGGGTATGTACGTGTGCTGTGTGCTGTGCTCAGCTGCTCAGTCCTGTCCGGCTCTTTGCAACCCTATGGACTGCGGCCCGCCAGGCTCCTGTGTCCATGGGATTCTCCAGGCGAGAACACTGGAGTGGGTTGCCATGCCCTCCTCCAGGGGATCTTCCCAACCCAGGGATCGAACCCAGGTCTCCTGCATTGCAAGTGGATTCTTTACCAACTGAGCTACCAGGGAAGCCCAGATATAGGTATCAGTTCAGTTCAGTCGCTCAGTCGTGTCTGACTCTTTGTGACCCCATGAACCGAGGCACACCAGGCCTCCCTGTCCATCACCAACTCCCGGAGTCCACCCAAACCCATATCCATTGAGTCAGTGATGCCATGGAACCATCTCATCCTCTCTTGTCCCCTTCTCCTCCTGCCCACAATACCTCCCAGCATCAGGGTCTTTTCCAATGAGTCAACTCTTCATATCAGGTGGCCAAAGTATTGGAGTTTCAGCTTCAAAATCAGTCCTTCCATAGAACACCCAGGACTGATCTCCTTTATGATGGACTGGTTGGATCTCCTTGCAGTCCAAGGGACTCTCAAGAGTCTTCTCCAACACCACAGTTCAAAAGCATCAATTCTTCTGTGCGCAGCTTTCTTTATAGTTCAACTCTCACATCCATACATGACTACTGGAAAAAGCATAGCCTTGACTAGACAGACCTTTCTTGGCAAAGTAATGTCTCTGCTTTTGAATATACTGTCTAGGTTGGTCATAACTTTCCTTCCAAGGAGTAAGTGTCTTTTAATTTCATGGCTGCAATCACCATCTGCAGTGATTTTGGAGCCCAGAAAAATAAAGTCAGCCATTGTTTCCACTGTTTCCCCATCTATTTCCCATGAAGTGATGGGACCAGATGCCATGATCTTTGTTTTCTGAATGTTGAGCTTTAAGCCAACTTTTTCACTCTCCTCTTTCACTTTCATCAAGAATCTCTTTAGTTCTTCTTCACTTTCTGCCATAAGGGTGGTGTCGTCTGCATATCTGAGGTTACTGATATTTCTCCTGGCAATCTTGATTCCAGCTTGTGTTTCTTCCAGTCCAGCATTTCTCATGATGTACTCTGCATATAAGTTAAATAAGCAGGGTGACAATATACAGCCTTGATGGACTCCTTTTCCTATTTGGAACCAGTTTGTTGTTCCATGTCCAGTTTTAACTGTTGTTTCCTGACCTGTATATAGGTTTCTCAAGAGGCAGGTCAGGTGGTCTGATATTACCATCTCTTTCAGAATTTTCCACAGTTTATTGTGATCCACACAGTCAAAGGCTTTGGCATAGTCAATAAAGCAGAAATTGATGTTTTTCTGGAACTCTCTTGTTTTTTCCATGATCCAGTGGATGTTGGCTATTTGATCTCTAGTTCCTCTGCCTTTTCTAAAACCAGCTTGAACATCTGGAAGTTCACGGTTCACGTATTGCTGAAGCCTGGCTTATAGGTATACAGATGGCTAATTCATGCTGCTGTACAGCAGAAACTAACACAACATTCTAAAGCAAATATATTCAAATTTAAAACATTTTTTAAGGTATTCATCTTGTCACACTAGGCCGTGATCATCTTGAGGGCATTGAATTTTGTAACATTTTATATCTTGCCTAGTGAGCATATGATTATAATATTTTCTTGGCCTTTATTTGGTGAATAAATGAAGGAATGGGTCAGGTGTGCATGACTGAACCTCATCACCACCTCTCAAAAACAGAGGGCCATTTCTGTCTCATCAGTTACAGGTGTAACAACACTCAGCCCCTTGGGTTCTTCTTCTGATGAAATGAAATCACAGGGACGCAATCTTGCAGGCTAAGTACTCAGAAAATGTCAGCTCCCTCCTCCTGCTTTTTTCTCAGCATCTCAGTCTTTATGTACAACGTTTGACTATCAACTGTGGCTGAGCATCTTACCTGTAGGAGAGGGATAATGTCCTCTGCATCTTGGCCTCAAACTCTCCAGCAAGGACTCCAAGCAGAATTTCCGGTGCATGAGGAAGCAGGTGGTTTTTCTGAGCCAGCTCCAGCTCTTTCCTCGGGGGCAGCAGGAGCAGGAGGGAGGCCCCCACCTTGTCATTCTGTGAGCCTCACTTCTCACGTTTCCATGCTGGAGCCTGGGCCACCATGAGCCTCTGTCCAGTTGCCCAGGGGCTGAGCCTCATCCCGGGTCTGCCTCTCCCCTCCATGGGTTGTGCTATGACCATGACCATGGCCTGGAACCATGGAGGTGAGGTCCAGAAGGTCATTGCCACCCCCAGAGCCCTCTAGGGCTTGACCTCCACAGGGTCAGCACAGATAGCACCCTTCATGCTCACCTGCCAGACACAGCACCCGCTGGTGCAAACAAGATCCATCGCGTCCTTGGGACAGGCTCGGGCAAAGGAGCAGGTGTCTTTAGCCACACTGAGAAATGACATTTGTACACATATACACACACAGCACACACACCTGGAACAAACATCATATAAAAAAGCACACAAGATGTATCCTGATATTTTCAATTATTTTTATTCCACCCTGGGCTAGTTTAGTTTGTTTTGGTTTTTTTATGTCAGTCCTGGCTCTCTTCATTGATTTCATATCAATTTAGGTTAGTGGCTGAGCTTTGTTTGCAAAACAATGTCTTAGGCAATTACCTCCAGGCCCAGAGGAAGGCATTCAGCCCAGCTTGATGGGCACGAGGTGAGGGTTCACAGGTGGCTGGGTTCATGCCAAGGTGGCCACAGGGGGCTGGGACTAGACTGAGACAAGAAAGATTCCCAATAGAAAGGCACAGTATTAAAAGAGGTGCCCACCATCCATGCCTGAGGGCGTCTCTTTAAATTCTGCACCCCAGCCACCTCACTCAGCTCACCTAGCCCAGCCTTCTTCCCTACGTAGTAAAGAAAGTGAAGTGAAAGTGTTAGTCATTCAGTTGAGTCTGACTCTGCGATCCCATGGACTGTTAGTTCGCCAGGCTCCTCTGACCATGGCATTCTCCAGGCGAGAATACTGGAGTGGGTTGCCATGCCCGTCTGCAGGGCGATCGTCCTGACCCAGGGATCACATCCAGGTGTCCTGCAACGCAGGCAGATTCTTTACCATCTGAGCCACCAGGGAAGCCCTGCATGGTAGAGCCAGCCCATTTTGCAGATGAGAACTCTGTGACTGAGGGACAGAGACTGTGATAGAGGCCACAGCAGCTGAGGCAGTACACCAGCCCAGACCTGGCGGACCTGAGACAGAGCTGCTCCCAGCGGTAGCCCAGCCCTGCGGGGAAGGTGAGGCCCACACACTCCCAGCGGGACAGTCAGCTTAGGCAGAGACTCAGCCTACGTGAAACCAAAGGGAACAGCTTCTGAACAACGCAGTGGCATGAAATAGAGGATCCTGATGAGCAGATTAAGTTTCTGAGGATGGGATGGGGCGTCTTGGTTTGGCGGTTTCTTAGACCACACATGCTATTCCACAACCTCAGGCTGGGCTGGCTTAGCCTTCCCTGCTTATGACTGGGCCCCATCCCAGTTGCCGGCAGCTGGGGCGGGTGTGCAGAGGAGGGGAGCCTCTGCAGCAGGGATGCAGCCAGTGTCCACGGAGGATGCTCTTCCCGGTGACACAGCACATGCCTCCTGGGCTCGGCTGTTTCCCAGGTTAGTGAGTCTCAGAGGAGAGGCCGCAGGTGGCATGGGAGGCCCACTGGGCCTCCTGTCCCCATGGCTGCTTCTCTGCCAGGTGGCCCTCTCCCCCCGGGTCTCCTCTCCAGTCTCAGTCCCTCTTCCTTCCTGGCCTCCTTTCATCCTGCTGCAGACAAGCCTCAGATTCCATCTCAGGAAGCTTCCCTTCCCACGTGTCAACACTTGCCCCCAGCTGGGATGCTGTGGTCCCTGTGAGTCAAGGTGGAGTCTGTCTGCCTGGGACAGATGCTGGCTGATGATGGCTAAAAGAGCCTGAACTTTCATCTGATGCATTGGGTACCGGAATTTGATGAGCTCCCACGGGACTCAGGACTTAATCACAAAGTCAAGACACAGTTCTCCTCATTCAGTCCATCGGTTTCCCCAAGTAAGAACTGGAGATGCTAATGTAGGTGGTGGTTGTTGTTTTTCAGTCACTGAGTCATGTCTGACTCTTTGCAACCTTGTGGACCGTAGCCCACCAGGCTTCCCTGTCCACACTACCTCTGAGAGTATGCTCAGATTCATCTTCATTGAGTCGGTGATACTATCTAACCATCACTTCCTCTGTGGTCCCCTCCTCCTCCTGCCCTCTATCTTTCCCAGCATCAGGGTCTTTTCCAATGAGTCGGCTCTTCGCATCAGGTGGCCAAAGTATTGGACTTCAGCTTAAGCATCGGTCCTTCCAGTGAATATTCAGAGTTGATTTCCCTTAGGATTGACTGGTTCCATCTTGCAGAGTGGACACCTTCCACAGTTCCCATCCTAGCCTAGTGTTACAGGGAAAGCAGGTTTGCAAGAAATATTTGTGGAAATATTAAAGAGCCCACGTAAAAACCGGTCCAATTAAGAAAGTCCAGTGGTAATTGGGAAAGTTGGTACAGAGGAGTCTGCAGAGAAACTTAAGCTCAAGAGGAGAGGGTCTGTTGGCTTCGGTTTAGTGGTCAAGTTTTAGAGAGAACAGAACCTTGATCCAACTCCTGGTCAATTGCTGGAAACTTAGTTTCCTCATCTGTGAAATGGGGACAATACAGCATTGGCCTCCAAGGTGGGTTTTGAAGATTTAATGAAGCAGTGAGTGCAAGACCCATTCATAATGACAAAGGTTGGCAGCTAGTTCTGAAACTTGGGCTTAAGTGTGTCCTTGGGTGAAGGTGGCCAGCCACGCTCACATTCCCTTACAGAGTCAGGAACAGAGCTGGCCAGGGCTCCCTGTTGAGGACCCTTCCTTCCCTGGAGGGTAGCTCTTGCAGACCAGGCAGTGGGCTATGGACCAGTGACCTTCTCTGAAGGTCAACCCATTCTGACTCTGCCAGTGGCCAGGGCCAGACCTTGACAGCTTGAAGATCTAGGTAGGGGTTCTAACACCAGAACTGCTTTTTTTTTCTGACTCTAGAATTTTTAACCCTTTACAATCCAAGGTGGTCTTTAAAGATTGGAAATATGTGCTTCATATAATTTCTGTTCAGGGAGCTATAAATGAAAACCAGACACATTTTCTCTTTCTTTTTTAAGTTCGTTTTATTTAATATAATTGAGTTACAATGCTGTGTTCATTTGCACTATATAGCAAAATGATTCAGTTATACATATGCATATATTCTTTTTCGTATTCTTTTCCATTCTGGTTTATCACAGGATACTGAATATAGTACCCTGCACTATACAGCAGGCCCTTGTGTATCCATTCTGCATCTAATAAGTTTTAGTTTATTCAAATTCTGTCTTGATCTCCCTTGATTACCGGTGTCATTCTTGCTTTGGGGAAACAATTTGGAAAATACAGAAAGTGAACACACGTCCATATACACAGCACAGATACACATACACATAGACATCAGCTACGGCCTTCCGTTAATGAGAGGAAGACGCTGCTGATATCTTGTCTTACTGAAATCTGGCTTCCCAGATAGCTCAGTCGTTCAGGAATCTGCCTGCAATGCAGGAGACCCTAGTTTGATTCCCGGGTTGGAAAGATCTAGAGAAGGGATAGGCTACCCACTCCAGTATTCTTGGGCTTCCCTTGTGACTCAGCTGGTAAAGAATCTGCCTGCAATGCGGGAGACCTGGGTTTGATCCCTGGGTTGGGAAGATCTCCTGGAGAAGGGAAAGGCTCCTCACATACCCCACTGTATGTGACCCATGGGGTAACAAAGAATCAGACATGACAGAGTGACATTCACTTTCACTGCAATCTGTCTTGTTAATACATTTTCCTGATACAAATGAGACTCCTATGTCTTAATTTTTAATCTTTTTTTGTTGTTTAAAATTACAACATAAACTTTTTATTCTGATCTTAAAGGTGTTTCATAAACAAACTAAAGGCTAGTCAACAGACCACTGGCTATTTGCATCCTGGTCTATTTACCCTGCTCCCTGATGTTGGACACATAGATCGAATTTAAAATCTTAAATACTGACATGGTTGATGTTAGGTGGTGGTGGTGGTTGTTTAGGCATTAAGTCATGTCAGACTCTTTCGCGATCCCGTGGACTGTAGCCTGCCAGGCTGCTCTGTCCATGGGATTTCCCAGGCAAGAATACTGGAATGGGTTGCCACTTCCTTCTCCATAACATTAAGAGTATATTTTATATCAAATTCTCCTAATATGTTCCTTGAAAAACATTTAATTAGGTCTGATGGTGCTAATAAGGGAGAAATAAGAAATTTGCAATCCTTCCAGAGAAAATGCTTGTTCACACGGCCTGCGTCATCTGACAGTATACGGTGGCTTCCTGGACTCTCCCGGTATTTGCTGTAGAGTCTCCACACCAAACTGTGGAAAGTTGTGGACTCTTAATGACAACCGCAGTCCAGCACCGTAGGTTGCTCTGTTAATCCTCGTAATAGCCCTATAAGATGCATGTGGTTATCACTTTCGTAGATGAGCAAAGAGAAGATCAGAGACACCTGACAACTCACCCCAAGCTGCAAAGCTGGTGAGTGGAAGTAAACTCGCAGAGCGGCTCACACCCCCCCAGGGAAATCACCTGGAGAGGAAAGGATGTGGAGCTTGTTGTATTCATCTAATCATCTCATTTGATGAGGGATCCAGGAAGGGGAAAATGAAGATGTGTTCATAGTTTTGTTTATGGGGCTTGGTAAGAACAAAGATGCGCGTTTTTCCTAGCTTTTAGGCACTCACTCATTCTTCTTGACAATGACTCATTTTGTTGTTCATTTGATGGATGGTTCAGCTCCCTCCAGGTACCAGGCTGGGAACAGAGTGGGGAGGGAAGTAGACTTCCAGGGACTTGTGGAGGGGCAGACATTGGATCATGTCACACACGCGGGGGTGTGCACGTGCACCCACAGACACAGACACAGAAACACACACACTATACTGGGGATTGCTGTTCTAGGAAACAAAATCCTTCCTGAGGACTTCCGGAAGAGTTTCCTGGGAAAGAAATATGTGCTGAAACCTAAGGGAAGAGCAGGAATGAGCCAGACGAGAATGAAGAGGTCACTTCAGCAGCAGCAGCATGCGTGGAGCCTATAGCCCGAAGAGCCGGGTCAGCAAGCCACAGCCAACGGACCAATCTGCTCCCTGCGCCCCCGCTTTTGACAATAAAGTTTTATTAGAACACAGCCTCATCCATACGCTCATGTATTGTCTGTGGCTGCTTTTGTGCTAGAACAGCAAAGTTGAATCGTTATAACAGAGACCCTGTGGGCCACTGGAATGGAAATGTTTATTATCTGGCCCTTTAGAGACAAAGCTTGAGGAATCAGCTCTGGCAACGTGGGACAGTGTGGCGAGGACCTGGGGATCGAGGGGCCGCGATTGGGCCACAGCAGAGGAGGGAACCTCAGAGGCCACCCCAGGGAGTCTGGTCCTTTCCTGAGCCCAAGAGGAAGACTGGGAAGGTTTTGGGCAGACCAGAAGGGGATTAGATTAATGATTTTAAAAGACTGTACTTTTCACATAATAGTCACTCTACGCTTGCTCTTTTTGATTTAAAACAGTTGTGTAATGAGCGTATATATATATACACACACACACATATATAGATAGATATATAAATTTTGTTCTGTACCTCTGAGAAACCCTGAATAATAAGTGAGTAATTTCATCCATGGCCACATATATGTACATAGATACATAAATTTGTTCTGAATCTTTGGAGAATCCTGACCAATACGTGAGTATTTTCATCCGTGGCCATATATATATGTCCATAGACATATAAATTTGTTCTGTGTCTCTGGAGAACCTTGCCTAATACGTGAGTATTTTCATCCCTAGCCACCTTCTTCAGCTGACTCTCTGCATTATTATTTTCTTAATGCTTCTTCTTAAATTGGCTGACTTGCTTGTGTCTGTTATAAAGGGAACTTGGTACCCCTGCTCGAAACTGAACATTATCACTTGCCCCAGATGAAAGCTAAGGACTTCGTCCCCTTTGGGCGTCATGCTAGGGCTCAGCCGTGGGGGCCTGATCGCTTTCTCTGGTGAACGGGGTGGTAAGCGAGCCCTGGGTTTTCGGGGCAGACGAGCAACAATGATAGACATGAAGGCAGTCAAGTTCCACCACGTTCGGCAATCAAGTTCTGATTTATGATTTGATGCCTCTGTTTGCTCCCCGACCTGTAGACACAGTGCAGATCCCCCCACCCTTACCTGCCATGAGCTGACCCTCAAGGATGGAGGTCAGGAGAAGGACAGGCAGTGGTTCCTAAACTTTCTTTTAAGACAAATCACAGGAGAGTGGGCTAGAAAGATGGTCTGTGGGACTCCCATCCTCAGAGGTCCTGGTCTGGGGAGAGGTTGGGAGCTGACCGAGTTGGCAGGCATTCGGTTTGCTCTGGGGCAAGTGGCCGGCGACTGCACTCAGGGAAGCCAGGCTGGGGGACGATCCACGAAGGGGCTGCACAGACCGCAGTCCTGGAGGAAAGGCCTCCAGCCCAACAACAATAAATTGCTCTCAACCCACCTGAGACAGCGCCTGGCTTCATTCGTAAGGATGTGGTTTGGAAAAGTCATCTAGGCCCTGGAAATGTGCACGCGATTCTGTCTACTTATAAGCGTGATTTTGGTTTGAGGCACTTTATTGCCAAATTCCTGGAATGAGACATTGTTAGATATTTACTTAGGAAAAGCAAGAGTTCAGTAAAATATAAAATGGGCTGGAACTACTTGTAGGGAAGAGGAGTATACACCCTCTGACTCCTGGGATACCACCTCCGCTCAGGCAGTGAGAACCCAGCCACTCCCTGTTTCTCAGGGGGGTGGGGGGCCTGAGCAGTGGTTTGTTTTACCCCCTGTAGTGGGCTGGACGCTGGCCTGAAGGTGATGTAGCCACATCCTGACCCCAGGAACCTGTGAGTATTACCGGGTATGCAAAAGGTCGGATTGAATGGAGGATCATGAGGAGAGGAGACTGTCCTAACTTGTCCAGACAGGCACTAAATCTGATGCCATGTCCCCCTCAGAGTAGAGGAGAGGGAGGCTACATAGCAGAAGGGGAAGAGGCGGGTGAGGATGAAGGCAGAGGCTGGAATGATGCTGCGCCAGCAGAGAAGGCCCAGGGCCCCCGGAAGCTGGGAGAGGCAAGGAAGGATTCTAGGAGGGTGCCCGGCCCCGCCCACACCCTGAGCTCAGCCTCGGGCCTCCAGAACCGTGAACGAGTACGTTTGTTTCTGCTGTTGTGAGCCATCAGAGTTGTGGCATCTCGTTACGGCAGCCTCAGAAAACCGATACAGTCCCCAGAGCAGAACTCAGGCCTGAAACTCAAAGTGCTATCTCCCGACTCTCTGTGAGCAAGGCTGAGCTCCTGATTTCCTGCAAGGATGCTTAGATCGAAAGCCTGTTACTCATGGAATACGGACACACATACGCATACACACACACACAACTTTGCCACAAAGATGTGATTGTTCTGTGCTCTCACCCAGGCAGGTTCGGCTGAACAGGTAACCCCATCCTGTGCTTCTCTGTGACTGACCGGCCACGGACCACCCTCTGCCCCCGACCCACACCCCCTGGGAACGCACACACCTACAGGCATTGTTCTTATCGGGCTCTGAGGGGCATCTGGGGCCAGGAGATGGGCACAGTGACAGCAAAGATCCAGAGCGGTGCTGCCCAACGGAAACGCGCTTGAGCCACACACATAACCTTAACCTGTACAGAATCTATATTTTAAACGTTTTGTAAAAGATGTAATTCATTTTAATATTATATCCTATTTAACTCAGTATATCCAAAATAGTATTATTTCAACATGGACTTTATCTAAAAATTGTTGCTGTTGTCTAGTCAAGTTGTGTCTGACTCTTTGCAACCCCATGGACTGCAGCCAGCCAGGCTCTTCTCTCTGTCCGTGGACTTCTCCAGGCAAGAATGTTGCAGTGGTTGCCGTTTCCTCCTCCAGGGGATCTTCCTGACCCAGGGATCAAACCTGAGTTACTTGCATTGGCAGCAGATTCTTTACCACCGAGCCACCGGGGAAGACAATCTGTTGTGTAAAAGTTATCAGTGAAATACTTTGCGTTTTTTTTGTATTAAGTCTTTGAAATTTGATGTGGATTTTTCACTGGGCTTCCCTGGTGGCTCAGACAGTAAAGCAATTCGGGAGACCTGGGTTCAATCCCTGGGTCAGGAAGATCCCCTGGAGAAGGAAATGGCAACCCAATCCAGCACTCTTGCCTGGAAACCTTCATGGACTGAGGAGCCTGATAGGCTATAGTCCACAGGGTCGCAAAGAGTCGGACACGACTGGCTTCACTTTTCTTTCACTTTTACATTGAGAGTATGTCTCAGTTTGCATAGAGCCCATTTTAAGCCCTCAGTAAGCATATGACTAGTGGCTTCTGAACCAAGTGGTGTGAGATTTTAGAGCTCAGGCAGCTGCAAAGTGGACTAGAGGCCTTTCTGATCACTCTTAAACACCCCTCAGTTCTGCTGTTTCATCCATGTGGCCCCTGAGAGTGAGCCATTGCAAGTATTTCCACGGGAGCTCATCTGCCTATGCATTTATGTGAGGTTGTGGTTTGGGGCCGGGGCCACAGAAAGGCAAAGAGAAGAAGATCCTCCTGAGACAGTCATAGCCTGAACGAGAGGGCAAAGCGGACACGAAAGTTAAAGTGAAGATCGTGGTCCGGAGACCTGAGCATCTTCTGTGAGTGCATCCCTGGGGCTACAGGATGGTAAGCGGGTTGGGATCCTGAGTTCTTTTTTATGTTTTAATAGTTTAAATTATTTTTTAAAATTGGGGTATAATTGCTTTACAATGTTGTGTTGGGCTTCCCTGATGGTTCAGATGGTGTAAAAAAAAAAAAAAGTCCGCCTGCAATGTGGGAGAATTGGTTTCGATCCCTGGGTTGGGAGGATCCCCTGGAGAAGGGCATGGCAACCCACTCCAGTATTCTCACCTGGAGAATGCCCATAAAAAGAGGAGCCTGACAGGCTACAATCCATGGGGTCACAAAGAGATGGACACAACCGAGCCGCTAAGCACAGCACGCTGTGTTAATTTCTGCTGTTCAAAGACATGAATCAGCTACATGTATGCTTATATCCCCTCCCTACTGAGCCTCCCTCCCACCCCCTCATCCCACATTGACATATATACACTACCATGTGTGAAATAGATGGCTAGTGGGAAGCTGCTGCATAGCCCAGGGAGCTCAGCTCATGGTCTGTGATGAGGTCCTAAGTTCTTAAATTGTGACATCTTCTAGAACGAGATTCTCTCGTACAGCATCAGCTCTTGAAATCACTGGGTGTATCAGCCGTGAAGTATCTTTAGAGAGAAGATGGGAGGGGAAATTGGTTTACTTCATTTTGAATGGAAAGTTAATTGCTTTGGGGAAAGCTGTTTTCAGCCAAATGAGGACCACACAGAGGAAAAAAAAGAAGCATTGCCCTTGATGGGAGTTTGGCCAAGAGCGACAATAGCTGTCTGCTTTCCTGAGTCTGATGGGCACTGAGGGCGACCCAAGGAGGGACCATTGTTTCTAGTGACAGCTTGACAGCAGGACTGAGGAAGACGAGGTTGCGATGGCAGTGGGAAGCCGTAAATCTGCCACAGAAACTTCAGGGGAATCAGGCGCCGAGGAGGCCAGACTAAACCCTTAATTGCTGGGTAATTCGCTGTCTTGGGCTGCCCGTGTCTACGCCCTCGTGATGCCTGCGCAGCAACGGCTGTGGGCAGGGGCTGCCCACTGGAGGGTGTGGTGGCATCGTTCCCGGGAGAGGTGGGAAGTATGATGGATATTCACCTGTCCACAGTGCTTGTCTCATTTATTCAAATTAACCAGTACCCAGGGCTGGAAAGAAATGGATCTGGACTCAGACAAAGATGAATTGCCGTAAAAGTGGAAATTACAGCCTAGAAGACTATGATCGTCAGGCCCTCAGGATGTTATTAGCTAATCATGGCTATGATATTGGACTTCTGAAAGTGTTGCTTTGATTGAATTTTCACCTTGTATCCGTGAGGACTTGTCAGAATGCGTGCTTAGTGATGCAGGGAGAGAGGAATGCGGAATGTGATGAGCTGTTTCACACCCTTCTCTTTTCTCTAATGTGTTCATTCTGTTGCTCAAGTATATAGATTTCTCACAGTTGACAATGCTTAAGGTCATACTATTAGACCCAAGTAGCAAGTCACCGCCCAAGACCAAGGGCAAGCGTTACTCAGATCCCTCAGGGTCTCATACCAGGCGGAGATGCTGATACCTTGTGGGTGTCAGGCAGTGGGTACCAGCCTAGGAAAGGAATAGCCTGATCATTAGTTTGGGGGCTCCAGCAGCCGTACCAGCATCCTTATCTTGTGGATGCCCTGGGTTTTTCTGGTACTGGGCTCTTCCCTTTGGTGGCATCTTCAGCATCATGGCTCAGGGCACCTAGCACTGACTACTTTTATTCTTGCCACCCCCATCATATCAGAACCGGTCCTAACCCACGGCTTGCCTGTGACGCCAGCTCTGGCTTCTGCCAGGAACCTAATGGTCAAGCTAATAACAGAGTGTAGGGAGTCAGTGTCCCAGGGACAGCGTAGGGAAAGGAGCCCATGGAAGAACCCTTTGCCTGAATCTCAGAAGGATGATTCCAAGAGACATTCTGTGCTCTTCTCAGAGAACCCTATGCAGGACCAAGGCCTCATTCTCCTTTCTGAGTGGACATCTTAGTAACACAACCTTTATGCTGATTTTCCCTCAGTTCCTTATCCACTCCCTGGTTCTTCACTCCAGATCCCTTTTTTCCCTGAAAAGCTTGCCGCCCAAGAACACTTTTCTCCGATCTCTGCTTTTTGGGGTTATAGAGGGGATGCAGAACCCAGGTCAAGCACCTGCTAAATCCAGTCTCATGAAGACAATTATGGCCCATAATCACTGCAGACTTCCAAGATGCCAGGCGCTGTGCAGAGAACTTTGTGTGAACATCATCTTCAATTCTCTCCAGTGTTTTACATGGTAGGACTATTTTTACGCCCATTTTAGAGATAAAGATACCGAACCACAGAGAGGCAATGGAGCCTGCCCAATGGATTGACACAGCTTAGATGGGGTGCAACTGGGATTTTTCATTCAAGCAGGCAGAACTCGGTTGCTACAGAAAACACTGCCTCCACAATTAATTAATTGACTGAGATAAATGAACTTGCCTGGTGTTCTGTGAACCCAGGCATGTGTGCCTCTTTGAATGCCGAGTGGGTCTCTGAGATGCTGCTATTCTGCCCCTGCCTGGAGATAATGTGGACAGGAAACAGGAAGCCAGGGGGGAACCAAGGTTAACTTGGAGGCAGGGGTGGGTCGTCTGATGCCCTTGGTCCTGTCATTGTTTAGAATAATTGGAAATGGACTGAAACCCAGAATGCTTGGACTCCCCGCGTCAGTGGGCTTCCTCAGTCAGTGGCCTGGTGAAGGCCCTCCTGCCTTCCCTCCATGTGATTTGATGGTGCTGATAAAATCATTTTTTATCAGGCAAGCTGTGCTGACTGCCTTATTAGAGAAGATGACTGCAGGCTCCAAATTTGGTGGAGCCTGGCAAGCTTTAATTAGGGCTTCAGAATCTTGGCTGGTGGGATAGGACTCCTGAGCCCTTAACGCCTCCCTCCCCTTACACCATCATAGAGATACAAAAAGCAGGAAAAATGCTGTATCTTCGCTGGAAAGTAGAAAGGCTGCCATCAACAGGCTGGAACCCTAAGGAGCTTCAGCAGATCGGCAGCACTGAGGTGTCTATGACCTCATGAAGCAGAATTCCCACCAGGCATCCTCTGAACGCATCTACCTTAAAGTCTATATTTATCCCACAGTGTCTCTCCGAGTTTTGGGCAAATAATCCACCTGCCACTCAGTGCAGGTGATGCGGGCTTGTCCTCTGAGTCGGGAAGATCCCCTGGAGGAGGAAATGGCAACCTGCTCCAGGATTCTTGCCTGGAGAATCCCATGAACAGAGGAGCCTGGCGGGCTACAGTCCATGGGGTCACACAGAGTTGTACACCTCTGAGCAACTGAGCGTGCGTGTTTCTCTAAGTTCGGCCTGAGAACCACAGCAGCATGGTCATCTGATTGTAATTGTGACTCATCTCAGGAGTATTGCCCCAAATGCCGGCAGCCTCGACGGGGAGGGCAGGAATCAGCATCTCCATTAAGCTCCGGGGGTTCTCACACACGGGAAGCCTAAGGAACCTGGTGCACAGGCTTTCTTATCCCGAGCTAATGGAGAATGTGAGGCCTGGAACCCGAGTTTTTCGAGAATGGAGGCTGCCTGAGGCCACAGTTCGAGCTTCTATGTTTCTTTGTCACTAGTGACCAGAGAGTGGTAATCACTTACAGCATTTCTGGGCTTCTCCGTGATCTCCTTTCTTTCCTGGCTGAGGTTCTTGGACCGCCAGCATTCGGCAAGGGCGTGTGTAGCTGGCATCCTCTAGACTGGGGTTTACCAGGTCTGCCCCTGTGGGATTTCCAAACCTCGGGACCTGGTTCCAGGCGGGTGGGAGCTGCCTGTGCTGGGGCCCTGCGCCTGGTGTTTCTCGGCTATGAAGCGGGGCTTGTACAAATAGTCTGGAGGGAAAGGTTTAATTAAAACGGCCTTGGTTGTTGGCAAGAATAAGCAAAAATGAGTGCTTCCAAAAGGGACTGCATCTCCCCAGGCCCTTTTTGTGGCCCGGTTCCTGGCAAACCCTAAAGTTTGGGCTTAAAGTGGGAAGTGATGTCTTCCTCTAAAAAAGAAGGGTTTTGTCAGTGGGCCAAGGGAAGGTCAGTGTCAAGGTCATCAGGCTCTGGTTTACAACCCGCAGGTGAAGAGGGGCCATGACAAAGGAGGCCTGGCTGGCCTGAGTCTGGAGCCAGAGGTCAGGCCTTCAGCCCAGGGCAGTGGGGACAAGTCAGGGTCAAAGTCAGCCGACCCCGGGCTGGTACCAGGGGCACAAGAGGGTGAGACAGGGAGCTGGGGGAGGGCACAAGACTGCTGGCGACCTGTGCTGGTCACTCCTGGGCCTCAGGAGGAAACCAACTTGAGCTGGCTGGAAAAAAATTAGATATATTTTTACAGCATGTAAAGGATGTAAGGGTATCCCAAGGACCCCAAGGTAGGATGAGCCAGGACTTGTGGGGCAGGGGTGAGAACCAGGAGCCGGAAGACTCTCCTCGCTGTCTCCTCTGTCTGTCTGTCTGCCTCTATGTACAACTGTCTCTGTCTGTCTCTGCTTGTGAATCTCTGTCTGTCTCTGCATCTCTGTCTGGGTCTGTCTGTCTGCCTCTGGGTCTGTCTGTTGACCTCTGTCTGTGTCTCTGTGTGTCTCTACCTGTCTCTGTCTTTCTCTCTCTGTGCCTGTCTGTCTGTCTGTCTGTCTGTCTTCACTCCCCGGCCCCTCCTCCAGCCCTCGCCCTCCAGGCTTTCTTGGCTCCGCCCGCGTGCACAGCAGGACGTGCTCTCGGCATTTTTCCGCCTTGGCCAGGTTCCCACGCCAGGCCCCCGCCAGCTATGATCCCTGCAAGGGCGTGTGCTGCCACCACGGCTGGCTGCCGGCCTGATGCCCTCGGATGAGGGGTGATGCCCAGTTAGGGGGGTTTCTGAGAGCTGGCAAATACCCGCCAAGGTATCTACTACCCAGACAGGCTGGAGTGACCCCGTGGTTAGAAGGTGGTAAGGTAAGGCAGGAGCGCTCGCTAGCCCCGCTCCTCTGAGGAAGGCCTTCCACGGACACCCAGGAAGTGCTGAGTGCTGTGTGATG
The DNA here is from genome assembly GCF_001704415.2 of Capra hircus. Classification (NCBI taxonomy): domain Eukaryota; kingdom Metazoa; phylum Chordata; class Mammalia; order Artiodactyla; family Bovidae; genus Capra; species Capra hircus. Next base: position 4,565,449 of record NC_030810.1, on the reverse strand, counting down.
GGGGAGGCCCCAGCTTCGGTCAGAGCCCAATCAAGCCACTTTATCCCACCCAACGGAGAGCTCTAATAAAGAGCTTTAATGCACTGCTCCTTTCCTTTTATCCCACAGGGAAGATGCAACACTGATCGAGTTAAGGTCAACTCAGAGTCAGTGGGAGGAGGCGGGTGAGAGTGTTCCACAAACCGTGGGTCACTCATCACCATTTGCAGGTGAGTCTGATTCCTTCCAGCCTCCGGGGTGATCGGGTCCCCTACCTCTCCCCCAGGTTTCCGGAACAAACACGTTACGACCATTTTAGATAAGCCCTGGAAAGCACCGGGAAGTACCACTTCTGTTGGAGAACAGCACACCACAATGCCATTGGGCCTGATGACGTGGGCAACCTGGCCGGCAGGTGAGGGGCTCTCGCAGGAGAGACACCTCGGTCCTGAGAAATGCTTGATCAAAGCTTGGGACCCAAGGATCTGGGAACAGGAGCTGGAGCACAGACGTAACCTCCCCGAGGGAGCCCCAAGGGAGCCCCAATGCCCAGGGGGCCCAGAGGACGTGAGCTCACCAGCTCAGGGGCAGAAGGTCGCCAGGCCAAGACTCTCCCACCCTGGCCTAGGGTGAGGCTGAGTCTCAGACCCAGGGAGCACCGGTGTTTGATGGTGAACCTTGCCAATCGCCCTGTACTCTTTGCTTTAGGGACGCCTGTGAGTTCCCAGGATGTGCTGGTTCCATCGTCCACGATGAATGTGGTTGTGATGGACGCTGGGCAGCTCTGTCCACAGTTATTCAGAGAAGACTCATCATGGGTCTCAAGGTGGGACCAGCCTATCAGCACCACATGGGAACTTAGAAATGCAGGTTCTCAGGCCCCACCAGGCTTGCAGATGCAGATGCCCTGGGGTGCCCGGCCCACCCCCGCCCCGACCAGGTGAAGCGGATGCAGGGTAGAGTCTGAACACCTCTGATGGGGAGAGAGACTTCTCTCCACATGAGCTCCCCTCCTTGCACCTCTCACCGTCCAAGTCCTGGGTCCCCGTCCTCTTGACTTCTTGCTCCAGGCCACCCTCCCTTTTGCTTCACCAGCTCTCCTGGGACCCTATTCCCAGCTTGCCCTCCCTAGGCTGATCAGCTGTCCTCACTGAAGCTGGGCAGGTCCTGTGCAAAGGAAGTTCTCCTCCCCAAGGAGAGTCAGAGCAGGAGAGCAGCAGGGAGGAAACACCTCGCCACGTGTCCCCCCAGTACTGAAGTATTTATGCATGCCTGCTCAGCCGTGTCTGACTTTGCCACCCCATGGACCATAGCCCACCAGGCTCCTCTGTCCATGGGATTTTCCAGGCAAGAATACTGCAGTGGCTTGCCATTTCCTCCCCCAGGGAATCTTCCTGACCGACCCAGGGATCGAACCCTCGTCTTTTGTGTCTCCTGCATTGGCAGGCAGATTCTTTACCACTGTACCAGGTGGGAGGTCCCCCCAGAAAATCCTCCCAAACCTGCTCTGATGATTTGTTCCTCAATGAATTCTGGCACAGGTCCATATTTTTTTCCCCTCACGGGTCAATCCCAGGTGTTACTTACCCTTCCAAGACCGACTCCTTTTGGTAATTTAAAACAATCTCATGAGGTGTCAAGTCAAAACTTTGAAACGTATGCAGTTTGAAACTTCTTCTGTGACAACCTAGAGGAGTGGGATGGGATGGAGGTGGGAGGGAGGTTCCAGAGGATGGGGACAGATGGATACCTGTGGCTGAATCATGTCAGTGTATGGAGGAAACCGACACAACATTGTAAGGCAATTATCCTCCAATTAAAGATATATGCATTTTAAAAAACCACAGCCAGCTGACAGAATATTACAAAATCCCCCCCAAAACCTCAAATCAAAAGGACTGATTTTATGAAAACAGTTTCTAAAAATTGTTTTTCAATCAGGATAATTTCTCAAGAAAAAAATAAATAAATAAAGCTTCTTCCCTCTCTCCAGCCTCCAGCCTTGGGCTTCCTGATCCAGAGGGAGGAAGCACGGGGTTGGGCCTGGTGGACCTGTGACTTGGCCTTGGTGGGTGGCCGGACCACCCCCCAGGGAAGGAGGGGATGACTGGGTAGGGGTTTCCCACTCATTGGTTCACGGCCTTTGACAATTCTCAAAGTCTCAGGTTCGAGATCAAGTCTCTTGCTGAGACCTTCAAGATAGACTCAGTGTGCCCTCCAGGTTCAGGGACATGACCCCACCTGGCCCCCTCAGTCTGCATCCTTTGCCCAGCCCTGCCCCTGCTAGAGACCATCGCAACTCCACCAGGCCCTCTTTTCTCTCATCTCTTACCCTCTCACTCGCTGTTTCTGATGGCCGGATCATTTCCTGCCGCCCCGGCCTGGCTGTACCCCCCTCATCTTCCAGGTGAGAGGACCCCTCCCTCCCTGACGAGCCTGTCCAGCTGGGGGGGTGGGGGTGGCACACACGCTATTGCAGCTGCTGTCTTTCCTACAGCGCTGGAGGATCTTTGTAGAACCCTGCCAGGCGCATCATCATAACAGCCACCTAAAAGATAGCCAGGGATTGAAAGAGTGAATGGGAGCCAAGATTCTGCAGCCTTGAGCAGCCAGGAGCAGGCAGGCAAGCTACTGTGCAGACCTCTGTCTTAACAGACCTATGTCTAACCTGGTCAGCTGCCTTACAAGAGGACCTGTAGATGTTGATGGCCGGCGTGGGTTGATTCACGGACTTGTCTTCCCAAAAGTTACCGAGTTCTTTGCAAAAGGTTCATGTCTTGTTTGTCTTAACAGAGGCAGCCCTTAGGCTAGCATCCTGGGGTCTCTAAGCTTTTGCTGGATGAATGGATGATGGATGGGTGGATGGGTGATGGAAGAGCAGAAGGCTGGTTGGAAGTGTGAATGAGTGGATGATTAATTAAGTGTAAATAGAAACCTGACTGGGGAACATTCAACCCGTTTTTGGAGTTAGAACTCAAGTTCTACTCTGAGTTGAAGGTTATGTATCTTTAATGGACTGTACTTTGTGTTAGTTTCTTCTGTATTAATCCTCATTCCAGATATAAAGCTGTGTCCCTGGTGACTCAGATGGTAAAGAATCTGCCTGCCATACGGAAGACCCACATTTGATCCTTGGGTCTGGAAGATCACCTGGAGAGGGGAAAGGCTACCCACTCCAGTGTTCTTGCCTGGAGAGTTCCATGGAGAGAGGAGCCTGGTGGGGTACAGTCTGTGGTTGCAGAGAAATGGACACAGCTGAGTGACTTTCACATTCATGATTTTTCTTAATCATCCATTTATTTATTCACTCAACCAGTATTTGCTGAGGGATACACCTAATGCTTCTACTATTTAATTGAAGAAACTGAGCATTTTCCGTAAGAAAGATTGGCTCTGATTTGATTGTGTGTAAAGACTTTTATTATGGAATAAAATTCAGGGCAGGAGTGAGTCAGAGTGCTTTGTAAATCCTCAAAAAAGCACTGCTTTTTGAAAGAAAGTAAATGTCACTCTAATAGAACAAACTAGACAATAGAACACATTTAACTTATTTTGCTTTTTAAAAAGTATAACTTTCTCCTTTGTATATTTTTCAGATACGTATGCAAGTCAATCTCTCTATCTTCCGTTTCTTCATCCATTCCATCCACCTGACTGAGTGCCCTCTCATTTATATATGTCTTAATATTTTATATGCTGCATAAAATATCCAAATGCATATACAATAATTCTCTAAATATAGCATATGATATTTAAATGTATAAAATATATGTATAAACATACCTTGTGTATACCTCCTATTGTCAAGTGTGGAGAAAGCTAGCAGGTACCCTCTTAACCAGTTAACCAGTCAGTTAACTAACCTCTGTCTAACTAACTAACTAAACTCTGTCAGCTAACCAGTTCTGATGATTTTAGACATGTCTCTTCCACTTGGGTGTTTTCACCTTGTGCTCACATTTAAGTTTTCAGACGCACATGCGTGTGCTCCGGGTGTGCGTGGAGAGTCATCAGCCAGCCTGTCAGGTTGGATCTGATCCCAGGGTGGTGGAAAGCCCCCCTCCTGGCCTGGCAGTGCCCGTGTGTGACTTGTGATGATGTATGACTGTGCCAAGGCTTGTTATGTCACGTCCCTTGATAACTCTGTATAATTAATGTGATGCCATCTGATGCAGCAGTGGGTAGACGTTTAAGAAATAAAAAGTTGTCCATGCCCCGTGGAGCACATCTGTTTAATGGCATAATTCAAATTAATTTCAAACAATTTCGTAAAAGCTCATGGAGCCGTTCCACATTTCTTCCTGATGGCCCCCCCAGTTACCACGGCACAAGGCTCTGAAAAGCCACTCTGGAGTCTATTCGCATGAAGCACATTTTTAACAATTCTTTATTTTTTAAAAGTTTTAGAACAACAAAATTATAGAAAGAGTACGCCGAGTTCCTGAACACCCCGCTCCTGACTTCCCCAAATTGCCAGGCCTTACATAATCACACTAAAATGATGACAACCAGGACTTACTGTGGATCCAACCCTATGAACTAATATGCAAATTATTCAAATTTTCACGATTGTTCCCTGATGGCCTTTTTCTGGCCCAGGGTTTAGTTCTCATATTTCTTAGTATCTCTGATCTGGAACATTTTTTTGGCCTCTCTTTGTTTTTTATGACCTCAACACTGTTTTTAAGAGTATTGGCCTACTTTTGTTTGTTTTTTTGTAGGCTATGGTTCAATTTGTTTTTTTGTAGATATTCTCAAAATCAGATTGAGATTATGCATTTTGGCCAGAATACCATAAAAGTGCTGCTGTGTCCTTCTTAGTGAATCATAGCCGGGAGGCCTTGGCATGGATGAGCCGTATGTCGGTGTGGTTAATCTGGACCACTTGGTTAAGAGGGTACCTGTTAGCTTTCTCCACTGTCATTATTTTTTTACGGTTAATCTGTATCTTGTGGGAGGATGATTCAAAACTACTCAAAATCCTGTTTGTCCTTATCCTTTTGTCTAAAAATGTTAGCGTCCCCCAGTGATCCCTGTGTGCGACGATTATCACCCCTGATATTGCGAATGGTGACTTTCTATTTCTGTCCCTCCCACACATGTTAACTGGAACACTACTGTAAGGAAGAGCGAGTCTTTCTCCTGCTTGAAGAGTTATTCAATCTTTTCTTTTTTGAATCTTGGGCTTCCCTTGTGGCTCAGCTGGTAATGCTGGAGACCTGGGTTCAGTCCCTGGGTTGGGAAGATTCCTCTGAAGAAGGGAAAGGCTACCCACTCCAGTATTCTGGCCTGGAGAATTCCGTGGACTGTATAGTTCATGGGGTTGCAAAGATTCAGACATGACTGAGTGACTTTCACTTGAATAACATTTTCAGGTAATTGTGCTTATTTGATACAGCACTAAAAGCACACAAATGGTCATTTCTTAAAGGTTATTCGCAACGTGAAAGCTAAAACTCTATCACTGACTATTTTCAAATCTCTTGCATTAGAATCCATAGGTCTGTCTTGTGCATTGGGTGAATCTTGTACAAATGCATGATTTTTGTTTTTAAAAGTAATGTGATAAAAAAAAAAAAGTAATGTGTTATTTCACCAAGCTATAGAGCTCTTAGTGTTGACATATTTAATCAAGATAATCTTAGAGGACAAATTCTGATTCAGTGGGCCTGGGTGAGGCCCAAGACTCTGCCTTCCCAACAAACTCCCATAAGTTGTAGATTCTGTTAATGGAGGATTGGACTTTAAGTGGCAAGGTGCGTGGGTTCAAATCTATTACCTGCTAACTTAGCCCACCCTGTGTGGGTCATTTGATCCCTTTTGACCTTAGTTTCATCATCTCTGAAATGGGAATAACCATGATAGTACCACTTTCAAAGACTGGTACAAGAATTAAGACAGACTGTGAACACACCTGCATGGAGGAAGAGCCAAATGATGGTCATTTATGAACGCCAGAACGGCCCTGATGAGTCCTTTTCCTTCGCATTCTGTCAGATCTTCTCACAGCCCTGAAGCTCGGGGACCCACTGCTGGGTCCTGGGGAGCAGGTGACGGGCACTGCCTTCTGCCCCCACTGGGCACACATGCATGGAACCATCCAGTTGCATCGTCTGGCCTGGAGGCGCGTGGAACACAGCGCACAGGTCGCAGAGGCCAGGCGGGCCTGACCACGCAGCTGGGGCCTCGGTGGACGTCGGTGGGGAGGGCAAACGCCCTTGTCATGCTCGCTTGAGGGCCAGGCTGGAGATCCCCGAGGCTGCAGAGCAGCTGGGTTCCCAACGCTCCTTTCTGGGGCGTGGAGTCACCACTGTATGAGAGGCAGCTCTGTCTGTTGGAGGCTCCCGGGAAAGAGGGGTGGTCACAGGGCGGTCACCGACGGTCACCGGGCCCGGTTGGACCCCTTCTCTCTGACGGAGCCCAAGAGGCTTACTCCAAAGACCAGAGTAACCAGAGCTCCAGGTTGCGACCTGCACACCTGCTTCTACCTGGCTTTTCTGAAGGTGCTCTGCGCCTGGGGGAGGGCGTGGACCGAGCGGTCCTGTCTCGGCTGCGAAGTCGTGCCTGGTGATCACCTTGGCACACACTTCTCTCCACGGCCCTCACTGCCCCTCTGCTGCTGCTGCTGCTGAGTCGCTTCAGTCGTGTCCGACTCTGTGTGACCACATAGACGGCAGCCCACCAGGCTCCACCGTCTCTGGGATTCTCCAGGCAGGAACACTGGAGTGGGTTGCCATTTCCTTCTCCAATGCATGAAAGTGAAAAGTGAAAGTGAAGTCGCTCAGTCGTGTCCAACTCTCAGCGACCCCATGGACTGCAGCCTACCATGCTCCTCCGTCCATGGGATTTTCCAGGCAAGAGTACTGGAGTGGGGCTCCATTGCCTTCACCGACTGCGCCTCTAAGAGGGAGTAATTACATCACTTACTTAGCGAAGGGGACTGCTCTGGCTCCGAGAAGGCAAGAAAAGTGTCTGGAGTCCCACGTTGCCAGGTGGTACAGATAAAATACACCCAGTTTCACCAAGACCCCAAAGCCTGCTCTTTCTGGCCTTCCCGTGGCCATCGGAAGCAAGTGTCCATGCCTGTACCTGCCCTCCAGGTGCTGGGAGATGCCTGGGGGTACGGTGTGGGTTTGGCACCATTAATGCATGACACCCAGGGATGTTGTGTGTCCATCACTGGTAGAAAATCCATCCTCGGGGCACCCACAGGCACCAGGGGGCTCCGTGCTTTGGGACTCATGAGCCGCCTCATCCAGGCTGCGTGTCACGTGCTGCCTGAATGTCTATGGTACTTAACCACCAACACTTGTGCTTGGCAGACGCTGGACCAAGGCACTGCTCTCGGCTGGGAGGGGACTTGTGTCGGCGTGGGAACAGCCCCTCCATCTGATCTGGTGTGAAATGATTCAAAGCAGAACTTCCCCCACTCTTGGCATGGGTCTTCACTGCCAGTATTTCACTCTGCCCATTGACTGAGGGAGAAAAACAGCGAGTGCCCCAAGTGCTGGGCCCAAGAGCCCCGTGGGAGGACGCACATGGCCCGAATCAGGGCCGCCTCAACTACGGGGCCAAAGACCACCAGGAGGGGCAGTTGTCCCTCAAACCCCAAACACACAGCAGGTAGTGCGGGAGAGACCAACATGGCCCCATTTATGAATTGAATAAATATGCAGGATTCACAGGCTGAACTATAAACAAGATAAACAAAGCCCCTGGCCTCCTGCAGTGCGTTTTAGGATAGGAGACAATTATTAAACAGAGATACAGATGTGACGATAGAAAGAGTGATCTGATAGAGAAGATGGGAGTTAGACCGGGGCTTGGGCAGGCAGCTCGGGATGTGACATTTAAGCTTGACCAGTGATGAGAGGAACAGGCGCGCAGTTGCCAGAGGGCAGACGTTTCCCAGCAACAGGGTCAGAGTTCAGGTGTGTGCACAGCCTGGTGGGCTAAGACCCTGGCGGGTGCCTTCTCTCCAATGGTGTGATTATCTGGGTCTATGAGTCTGAGTGAACTCCGGGAGTTGCTGATGGACAGGGAGGCCTGGCGCGCTGCCGTTCATGGAGTCGCAAACAGCTGGACACGGCTGAGCAACTGAACTGACTGCACTGATCATCACTCCACCTGTCCGTCTGGTGTGTTTACCATGCGCTCTGTACAGGGCAAGGCGCGCTCATTAGGCACATGGAGGGGGTGTCCACTTACTACTCCCATCACTAGTTTTTTGATGACCTTCGACAAGTCACTTCTCAGAGCCTCAACATTCTGATCTCTAAAATGGGAATAGCGTCATCTTTCTGGCAGAATAGTGAGGAACGCAGTAAATACAATTGAGCACAAATCTTGGTACACAAAAGATGCTGAATACATGAAATATATAGGTGGACATGCCATTCTATCCATGTATGCTTCTTACATGGGCTTCCCTGGTGGCTCAGATTATAAAGAATCTGCCTGCGATGCGGGAGACCTGGGTTTGATCCCTGGGTTGGGAAGATCCCCTGGAGGAGGGCATGGCAATCCACTCCAGTATTCTTCCCTGGAGAATCCCATGGACAGGGGAGCTTGGAGAGTACCGTGCACGGGGTCTCAAAGAGTCAGACACGACTGTGCTCCCTGCACATGCCCTCGTGTGTATTAAACATGCAGGTGTGTCTAATGCCTTACACACATGTACGCACACACACCCTTGTAGCTGATAACATTCTTGAACCACAGCTTCAACTGGGATTTACGAAGGAAGCAAGGCGAAAGAAACAAAATTCATTAAAACCTGATCATTCCTTGTTTTCTGCTTAATGCTGCTTCCCAGAGCCATCTGGGAACAATTTATTGAAAACCATAATTGTGCATTAAATATTGCAATTTGTTCCAGACTCCGTCTACGGAGCGAGTGAGGCGGAGGCTGACGGTACAGTCAGCGCTTCGGGCGGCCGCGCCGCTTCCCCACCAGACGTGTTTCATCGTCTCCTCGGCTCCCTCCGTCTTTCAGGATCTCATCAGGAAAATAAACGCTGGTTTCAATAAACATGTTGTTCAGGAGGAAACCAACAGCCTGAGAGCAAGGCATCTCTGGGTTTGGTGCCAGTCTGCTGGGAAAGGGGCTTTCTTTCTACTTGGGTGGAGGGTTCCAAGGACCCCTAAGGACACTGCAGCTCCGTCCTGGGGAAGGAGGGCTATATGTCTCCTGGCTCAGGGCTTTAGCCCCTGAATTCCAGCCTGCTGTGAGGAGAGGGCTTCCCTCAGGATGGCTCAGCTTCAGGAGATCTGATAACTGTCCCCGCCGCTTTGTGGGTCCCCAGAATGGGGTGTCAGTGGGGGCGAAGGTGGGACATGAGCAAGGTTGCTGGACTCCGGTGTTCTCCCCGGATGGGCCTGACTACTGTCAGGCATATGCCCTGGGTTCAGCAGCAGGGATGTGTTTTCTCAGTCCTGAAAGAAAGAAAGAAAAAAGTGAAGTCGCTCAGTCGTGTCTAACTCTGCGACCCCATGGACTGTAGCCTACCAGGGTTCTCTTTCCATGGGATTTTCTAGGCAAGAATACTGGAATAGTGGAGTGCCATTTCCTTCTCCAGGGGATCTTCCCAACCCAGGGATAGAACCCAGCTCTCCCACATTGAGGGCAGACATTTATGATCTGAGCCACCGGGCAGCCCATGAACTAGTCCTGAAGGAGCGTTTAAATAAAAGCAAAAGGAAACTATCAACATGGAGATGCTGGTTAAAAGTAGGCAGAGTAGCTGAAGCTTGGAGAGATAGGACACAGAGAGGGAAACGAACAGTGCTTTAGATGATGTGAGCTGAGAACCCCTGTTTCCGCATGCAGAGGCTAGAGTCTTGAGCATATAAGGAACTTGGTCCCGTTTCTCCAGCAGTGAGTCTCAGGGTGGGATTCAAACCACAGCCACCTGGCTCCACCCGGGGCATCTCCGGTGGGAAGTGGTCTCAGGGGTCCTCTCTCTCTGCTGGCACCCACCTGCTTTTTTGTGCCCAGGGTTCCCAGAGGAGCAGCAAGTCGGTGTTCCCCGCTCCAGCTGCGCTCAAAGCCCTGCACACACCTGGCTGAGCGAGTGTTGGCTGAGCCGTGGGGGGAGCGGGTGGATGAAGGGGTGAGGGAACCGGCCCCCAGCGCCGTTGCAGTCCTCACCGCTGTCCTGCTTCATGGCGCTGAGTCTAGTCCAGCGCGTGATGGCAGCTTCTCCCCTCTTCTTCCCTGCCCACCCGCTCCTGTCCTGGGATCCAGCTTCCACTTGGCATCAGCAAGCGATGACTTCCAGAATAAGAGGCCCAGGGATCGGCACTTTCTGCTTCCTGTCCGGCACCCTATGTTGCTGTTGTTCTGCTGTGACTTTTGGTCCACGAGCTCCAGGACGAAGACAAGTTAAAGGGCAGTTTCTGTGACCTTGAAGGACAGAGGTCATGGGGGAAAGATAAGGCAGTCATGAGATGCTTCTTCTGGAGTCACTTCTCTGAGTTCCACTTGCCCTGGTAGAAGGAAGACTCCAGGGTCAGGGGACTGAGTGGGCAGGGGACTCCGATCCCCCACGTGCGTGTCCTGGGGGAGGCTTGGGGAGGCAGCTAAAGACAAAGACTGCACCTGCTTCTCATGGTCAAGGTTGGAAAAGGTCTCAGAGTTGAGGGAAACGGAACCCTGGGGATGGGAAGGAAAGGGGCCCGGAGAGGAGCGGCCAGCTGTGGGGAGAGGTGGAGGGATTTGGGATGCAGGATGCGGGACGCAGGAGCCAGGACAGCATTATTCCCGCAGCACACAAAGGGCCTGGTGAGGGACAGGACAGCGGTGCACCTGGACGACCTTGGCATCCTGGGACTCCCGCTTCCTGCTCTTTCTGCACCTGCTGGCCTGTTGATCCCGGAGCCGCTGGGATTCCAGGTGGCTGGGGTGGGCGGAAGCCTCTGCCCTGAACTCACGCTGAAGTGCGCGTAGATCCGGCCCCAAGCAGTCAGCATTTCCAGACCTTCCTGAGCTCGAGGCCTTAGACTCGTGCAGCTTTCTGGGCAGAAGATCAGAAAGTAAGAGAGGGGATGTCTCAATCTTGTCAAGGGTGTGTACTTAAGGTTCACACACACACACACACACACACACACACACACACACACCTCTACATAGAAAACAATCTAGAAAGTAGTGAAAGTGATAAAGTGAGAAACCACAAAGTGAAAAGTTTCTATATTTTGTTGACACTTTTAATTTTTACATTAAATTTTTTCTGTAATAATCGAAAGGACACAAATGCCATGGTTAAGACAAACCATTAGGATTCGGATATCGAAAAATAGAAACGTTTAGGTCATTTTTGGAGGGGGTAGCGTGGCTTCACTGGGCTCAGAGCTGAGGTTCCTTGAGTCCTGAGCCTGCCTTCCCCATCCGCCCACCCCGACCCCACCCCTGCCTCCTGCTGACTGGGGCCCCCTGCTCACGGTCGTTAGTTCCCTGTGCCTCAGTTTCCATAACGGAAAGACAGTGAAAATAACAACACCTTCCTGAGTCGAGAAGTTAAGTTTTTATGCTTGGGAAGCGTATCATCGCTTATTCAACCTACGTATCGGCATACGTATAATGCGCGACATTTTCATCTACCGATGCAGCGCATTTCAGTAGCTAAATTGAACACTAGCAGAGAAGAAAGGGATAAAGGGTGAGCGTGTTCGGAGCGTTTTATTGCTTACAAAAAGCAAAGGGTGAAGTTGTTATGACAAGGGGAGGGGTGCACCCCTGAGATTACAGCCTGGAGCATCAGAAATGGTGCGGGATGGTGGACTCAGCGAGGAGACAGTCTTTGCTCTCACCTAGGGCAGGGCAGACTGAGTGGCCAGCAGGCAAGTTCGAGTTCCCAGGTCGAGACTTCGTGCTTGGCTGGCTGGGTCTCGTCCCCAGGCCACTGTCCACGGGGTCACAGGAGCTGAAGCCCAGCTCTGCTCTCCCACGTGGTCGCTTCTTCCTCTCCATGTCTTTGGTTGTCGTTGCTGCTGCTATTTCGTCATTAGGTCCCGTCCGACTCTTTGCAACCCCATGGACTGTAGCCTGCCAGGCTCCTCTGTCCATGGGATGCCCCAGGCCAGAGCGCTGGAGTGGGTTACCATTTCCTTCTTCAGGGGATCTTCCTAACCCAGGGATGGAACCTGAGTCTCCTGCCTTAGCAGGCAGATTCTTTACCACTGAGCCACCTGGGAAGCCCTGCTAAGTCCGCGATGAGGCTCCATGGGACAGACTAGCCCAGCTTTGCCAGGAATAAGCTTCCTGCATCCGCGCACGCTGGTTGCATGCCACTTTCCAAGCTAAAGTGTCATTCCTTGGGGTTGACAGATTGAGCCAACAAACATAGAGTGTGCTTGGTTAAATTTGAATTCAGATAAACAAATTTTTTCTTACTATAAGTATATCTCATGCAATACGAGGGTTATATTTACTCTGAAACAGACTTGCAGTTGCTTCTCTGAAATTCAGTTTTAACTGGGCACCATGTATGGCAGTCCTCTGTGCCCCACAGATCAGTGCCAACATCTGGAGAAGTATTTAGATATACTGCAGGACACGTGCTTAGAAGGGGAAGGGAAAAAAATACCAGGTTCAGGGAGAGGTGGAGAACTAATCTAAGGTCAGCAAGTTACAGCCCATGGGACAAATTTGGCCCATCCTTTGTTTTTATAAATAAAGTTTCATTGGAACGCAGCCATGCCTGTTTGTTTATGAATTGTCTGCAATCAGACTGCAGTAGCAGAGTGGAATAATTGTGACAGAGACTGTAGGGTCCATGAAGCCCAAAATACCTACTGTCTGCCCTTAACAGAAACAAGCACGCTGACGCCTGATTGGGGGCGTGGCTGGGAGGAAGGAGAGGGCCAGCACTGTTCCAGATACCTAGGCAGCATCGCCGACTCAATGGACACGAGTTTGAACAAACTCCCAGAGACAGTGGAGGACAAAGGAGCCTGGGGTGCGGCAGTCCATGGGGTCGCAGAGTCGGACTCAACTTGGCGGCTGAACAGCAACAACAACAAAAACAGGGAAACACATGAATGGACACTTGCTGCCTGAAACTCACCGAGGGCCACCCGCAGCCGCCTTATTTGGGAGGAAGTGACTAAAGCTGGCCGGCCACTTCCTGTTGGTAACTCTCCTGTGCCCCCTTCCTGTGTGTCCAGGTGTCTAAGCCAGAGGTCACTGGAGGGGACATCTTAGCCCCGGGTTACCACAGACAGGTCCTATGTGAGCCCAGAGACTCAACCTATGCTTTTTCTCATTGGCCCAAATCTTCAGCCCCATCTACGCCATTTATAGACAGTGGAGGGAGGAATTCTCTCACTCACCCTCTGCCTGTTCCTGCCATAATTCATTTTTTTCCCATCACGTATTTAGCACACTGCTGTGTTTCACAGGGCTCGATTCAGTCCATTTCTCTAGGACTAAATTGCTTTTTTAAAAACTTAAGCAGCAAACAAAACTGTTATCCAAGGTCCTAATGTGTAGCACAGGTGAGATTGCCCGCGATAAGCTCCAGGCAGATACCACTGATCATGCATGCGTGTGTGTGTGGGTGGGGGGGGGCTCACCAGGAGGCTCTAGTGGTAAAAATCCGCCTGCCAGTGTAGGAGATGCAGAAGTCACTGTCTCAGGCTCTGGGTCGGGAAGATCCCCCTGGAGTAGAAATGACAACCCACTCCAGTATTCTCGCCTGGAAAATTCCATGGGCAGAAGAGCCTGGTGGGCTACAGTCTATGGGGTCACAAAGAATCAGACATGACTGCATGACTCAGCGCATGTATGTCTGTATGCATGCACGTATGTACTGGAAAATCTTCATCGTCTACAGAACTGTGGGTACCTGGCCACCTATGAAGGCGCAGCTAGAAATCCCCGCTGTGCCCTGCATACCTACCTGGACCTCCATCCTCACCCCTCCCAAACCCTCTCTCAGGTTACCGGGAGGCTGGCCAGCTTTTTTCAGCCCATTGGCAGCACTGAGCCCTAGGGTTCCAGCTTTGAGGGGTGCTGTCAGCCTGATTTTAACAAGATTCAGCTGAATTTCCTGGCAGCCACGGGTACTAGAAGTGGATTGTTGGAACGCAGTCTCTGATTCCATTTTCACTGATAAAGGTCTCCAGGATAGATCGGAGACTTGCTATCTCAGGCGAATTATGCTGCTTCCCCGCGGGTCCTGGGACCATCACCCTGGCATCTGATGGGTTCCTCTGGGGGAGCTCATCGGTGTGCAAACAGAACTGGGAGCCTCTCTGGACAAAGCTGGAAGGCGTCCCAGCTCCACACGATGTTTTTCCCTTCCAGAAACCGAGAAGGGCGGGATCTTTGGGTGGAGATCCTCTTTACGTGGATCCCACGTGAGGGCTCACTCACCTTCCACCTGAATGTTCCTCCATGTCAGCAGCCCCCAAACTGGGTTGTATATTAAATTCACACCCACCTCCCCATTACCACTAATAATAAAGGTTTTGGTGCTCAGATATTCAGTCATGTCTGACTCTTTGCAACCCCATGAGCTGTAGCCCGCCAGGCTCCTCTGTCCATGTGATTTTCCAGGCAAGAATACTGGAGTGGGTTGCCATTACCTTCTCTAGGAGATATTCCCGACCCAGGGATCGAACCTGAGTCTCTGGTGCTTCCTGCATCGGCAGGTACATTCTTTACCACTGTGCCACCTGGGAAGTCTCCATGCTATACCTGATCTTAGCCCAAAGGATGAAAAGCAATGAGCTCAAAGTTGTTCTGCATGTCTGCCCATCAAGTATTTGAAGATGGTTCTCTTGTTCCCCTTAAGTCTTTTCTCCCCCACTGTTACTCATTTCATATATATCCTGGGCTTTGGACTTCACCAGAGATGCCCTCTGAACACTCTCCAGACTGCCTTCTTTTTTTTTTAATCAATTTTTATTGGAGTGCAGTTACTTTACAATGCTGTGTTGGGTCCTGCTGTACAGCAAAGTGGATCAGCCATACGTATGCATATATCCCCTCATTGTTGGATTTCCTTCTCACGTAGGGCAGCCCGCCTTCTTGGGGTCTGGGGTTCGCTGCTAAGCCTGGCACTTTGGGTTTGCACTTTCTGGGATGGGGCTGAGGCGGCCATGGCCTCTGGTCTAGACACCGTACTCATGACCTACTGGCATTTGACTAGCGCATTGCAGACAGCTCACAGGAACTTTGCAGCTGACCAATATACGTGAACTTTTTCACTTGCACGTTTCTTCCAGCTGAATCTTCTTTGCTGTATACAAGTTTAGGCGTATGTTTTAACCCAAGGACAGACCTTTAAATGATCACTTTTAAATTTCTTCATGTATTCTCACTCGTGTTTATCTAGTTACCAAGACTTCTAGAGGCTTTCTCTTGGTCATGGTGTTGAATTATGCCCCCACTAAAGAGACCTTCAAATTCCCACCCCTATGCCTGTGAATGGGACCTGACTTGGAAATAGGCTCTTTGCAGGTATAATGAAGTCAAGATGAGGTCACCTCGGAAAAGGGTGGGTCACGATCTAATGACTGGTACTCTTAGAAGAAGAGAGACAGACACGGGGGATGCCACTGGACCCTGGAATGAGGCAGCTTCAGGCCTAAGGTGAGGGTCACCACCAGGAGCCTACTGGAAGCAAGGGGACCCTCCCTGGGCCTTTAGCAGGAGCAAGCCCTGCCAACCGTTGATCTTGGCTCTCTGGCCTCCAGAATGAGAGAGAAGAAACTCCTGCTGTTCCAAGCCCCCACGTGGTCAGTGCTTTGCTATGACAGCCCAGAAGACTGACACACTCCTGCCAAATGCTATGATAGTAAATGCTCTTCCCAGTTGTGTGTCATCTACCAGTTTCATCTATTTCACAAAATTCCGTGTTTCTTCACATGGAATTCTCTGCGTTGATCGGAACAGAAGCCTTCCTGGCAGCTGGGACCCACTGGAGCTCCTGTGATGGTGTCACGTGGGCAGTTAGCACCGAGATGCACACTCTGGCTGAGATCACTGCCTTGCCCCCTGTTCTTCACGAACGAATGCCAAGCTGGTTTGGTGTGCTGACAGCTGTCCGTCTGCCTTCCCGGGAATGACACCTCAGGGCCGTAGTGGCTTCATGACTGGGCCCTCTCAGTTACAAAGGCATTTTCTGGTGTTCCAGCTCTGAATAGTCTTGCAGAAAACCCAGAGTGAGAAGGAATACTGTAAAATTCATTCTTTATGAAACAAGGCCTTTGAAACAAACAAATTAAGACACAGATTGGTTCAATGATGCCACGTGAGGTTTGCAAAAACAGTGAATCTGCATTCTTCAAACGATAGCATAGCAGGATATGTGTTATCTGATCATGTGATTGAGGGTGAATAAACGAGCTGGGCTGAGATTTGAGCACGAGGATTATGGGCTTTCATCTTCCCCCTTGGAAAGTGTTGTGAACTTTGCTCCATCGCTGGTTTTTACATCCTGCTGCACAACATACTGGTGACCTGTGGACACACAGTCCCCTAGTTGGGTTTGAAAATATGGTTTCTGTGGTCACATGAGTTTGGGAAATATTGCATGTTACATTCTCCTCCTGGAGATTCATAATTCACATCGCAGTATTAAAAATCACCCCCTCCCTAAAATGCTGCAGTAAATAAACCTTTTAAAACTGGGCTTAATTGGTGATTTACAAGCTTGTTTGAGCCCAGGGCTCTTTTGTTATTTAATACCTATTACCGTCCTGCGGTATTACCACTCTAAGCGAGATTTCTTGGGAAAAGCTGTGATAAAGTTTTCTCATGGATTAAGACTGTTTGCTTTGTTTCCAGATTCCTCACTTTCCTGGTGCAGCTCTGTGGCAGGTGGCCTCGGTCACGGTGGGACACAAACGAGGGTGCCAGGCGAGGTTCCTTTGCAGTTTTTGTCTGCGCCAAGAGACTAGTGGAACCAGAAGTCAGTTATAAAATGATGATTCCAAAAAAATTTTTATCACCAGTAATGGTTTTTACAAGAGGAAATGTGATCCACAGTTTGAGCTGATATTCAAATCCTGAACATTGGAATTCCTTGTGCAAAGTGATTCATTCAGCAATCTCTGCTGATTTCCCTAAGGTGGGCTGGAACAGAGCATGTGGTTCCCAGGTTGCCTGCTGGCCCCCACCCTCCTCTCCCGCACAGTGACTTCAGGAGTGGATGGGGGCGCTCACCTGCGCTCGTCAGTGCCTGAAAGTTACAAGTAACCCTGTGGCCCTCATTCCTCTTGGAGCCTCTCAGACCTCATCCTGGTAAGGAGCTGTCGTTTGCTGTCTGTTCAGATGGCAGCATTCACTGACTTTCAGTATTGCTCAGTCATTCTCCACGAGCAGTTGTGTTTGTGGCATGGGGTTTGGGGGGGGAGCTGAGTGGATCAAATGGGGAGACTCACCTTGCTGGTTAATCAGGAGGAGCTGGGGCTCCAGCTGCATGTCAGTGCTTTGCCCATGTCCTTGTTGCGTCAGTCACACTCGGGACTAACCTTAGTGTGTTGGTGCCACGGAGGGCTGCCCCACACTTGCGTGCATAACGTGAGGTTTTGAAAGCAAGAAGCCTTGAATGGTGAACTGAAGTCTGAGGAAAGAGGATGGAGGTGGTGGTGGGGGTCAGAAAATGGGGAATGGTATGATGAGCAAAGTCTGGCACGTTCTCAAGAAGGGGACCAACACGCGATAGAAAGTTGACGAGCTCTCGCTCTCACACGGCCGAGCTGGATCTGCACAAAAGGCTAAGAATCACAGGGAACGAACCCCAGCTTAAGAGTCGGAACTTGATTCTTATATCCTGCAGGAGTCTCTCAAACTTCATCATCCCTAGGACATCACTCAAGACATAACTGTGTATCAGATGATAATCAGTGTTGGTGAGTATGAGGGCAAGTGAGAACCCACCATATAAAATGGTGCAGCTGCTTTGGAATACAAAAGTTACAGTTAAACGTAGAGATACTTTAAAAGGTGAAACAGTTACCACATGACCCAGCAATTCAAGAGAAATGAAAACCTACATTCACTCAAAAATGTGTGTCTTATTTTATAGCAGCTTTGCTTGTAATGGTCAGAAGGTAGAAAAATTCCAATGCCCATCAGTTGATAAGCAGATACACAAAATGTGGTCTGTCCATACGATGGAGTACTGTTCAACCACAAAAAGGACTAGGTACCCACCCAACATGGATGGACCTTGAAAACAAGCTCAGCAAAAGGAACTAGTGGCGAATAAGCCATACGTTCCGTGATTTCATTTGTACAAATTGTGCAGAATAGGCTAACCCACCGAGAAGGAAAGGTTAGTGGTTGCTGCCAGCTGGAGGCGCAAGAGGAAGGGGTCTTGACAACAAAGACCACAGGATTTTTTTTTTTTTTTGAGATGATGAAAATGTCTTAAAATTAACTCTGCTGCTGCTGCTGCTGCTGCTAAGTCGCTTCAGTTGTGTCCGACTCTGTGCGGCCTCATAGATGGCAGCCCACCAGGCTCCCCCGTCCCTGAGATTCTCCAGGCAAGAACACTGGAGTGGGTTGCCATTTCCTTCTCCAATGCATGAAAGTGAAAAGTGAAAGTGAAGTCGCTCAGTCGTGTCCCACTCTTAGCGACCCCATGGACCGCGGCCCACCAGGCTCCTCCATCCATGGGATTTTCCAGGCAAGAGT
Organism: Capra hircus; assembly: GCF_001704415.2. Lineage (NCBI taxonomy): Eukaryota > Metazoa > Chordata > Mammalia > Artiodactyla > Bovidae > Capra > Capra hircus. Next base: position 4,546,821 of record NC_030810.1, on the reverse strand, counting down.
GCTGGAGTGGGGTGCCATTGCCTTCTCCGAAAATTAACTCTAGTGATCTGTAAATCTGCTAAAAGACACTTAATTATATACTTGCAGTGGATGAATTGTATGGCATGTAAATCTCAACAAAGCTGTTTTAAATGCACACGTGCACATACACACATCAATGACAGGCTCTCTAAGAGCCAGAGTGTGTCAGGCCAGCGGTTCCAGGAAGGGATCAAGACTCTAGCCCTTAAGGAACTCTAAGTCTGAACTGTCGGGCATCCTCACACAGTACCCATTTATTGTGAAAGAATAAAAAGATGTTTGCACCAAAGAAAGTAAGGATAATATTACAAACCCTAGGGTGCTTGTCCAGCAAGATCTGATGGTAACGGGTTGAAAAACAAGTGAACTGAAATGCCAGAAAATGCCGCTGAGGCCCTGGGCATGGAGTGGACGCTGCACTTGGAGTGAGCACCAGGGCCCCTGGTCCAGGACAGGGCTCAGCTCCCCGAGGCCCGTGTTCAGCTCCCCAGGGTGAGGGTGCAGTGGACGCCCCGCCTTCAGCCTTGAAGGTCAACTGCATGATGACAGGGAGCCTGATGGGGGTGGGGAGGAGAGGGTAGTTCCCCAGGCTTCTGCCCCCACTGCTGTTGGTGAGGGCAAGGTTGGCGAGGACGCCATCAGGCAGGGTGTGACTGTTCAGCCTCTTGGGGAGCTGGGTTTTCCTCTCTGAGTGACCAGCAAAGCTCTACCTTAGGGCTTCCTGTCTCCCAAGAAGATCCCTCCATTGTTTTGCACACACCCAGGACCCAACCTTCTCGACAAATAAACTTCAATGCTCTGGTCACCTGTACCGTTTCTTCATTCCTGTCTCCACTGTTTTCTTGTCAAGATGATGCTTTTTTCTCTTCCCCAAGAAACGAAGGCTCACCAAAGACAGGAGCTGTGTGGCTTAACTTTGGGGGCTCCCCAGAGCACGCAGTGCAGGATGGAGAGAGGGGTATATGTTCATTGCTATCTGCAGGAAATACTTACAGAGGACGCTAATGATGTTTATTTGTCCTTTTAAACTGCATTTTGTGTTTCTGCCCATCAAATCCTCAATTTTCGAAAAAGCCAAGCATTGAATACATCTGAAGGCATTGAAGACGGTGCCCAAACTGTCTGTACTAGAACATACGCTCTACTCCCCTCTGCTCCCCAGCCCACCAACTACTCGCTCTTGCGTTTCTTGATGGATTTCATGTTTGCTCGCTTGCTTCTCTGGCCAGCTTTCTGTCATCTCAAATTCCAAGTAATTGGGGTAGCTAATGAAGCCACAAAGTACCATTCTTTGAGTCCAAAGATGTCACCAGTAGCTGAGTGCTGGCAGGACACGCACTGCCAGTGCCTTCTCTGACTGGAAAGATGTTTCGCTGAATTATCTGCAAATACAGTTCCTCAGGCCAGCAGGTAAGAGAGTGGATGGATGAATGGACAGGCCGATGGGCGACGGATGGGCGGATGGATGGGCAGAGGACTGGGTGGGTGGATGAAGGAATGGGTGGATGGACTGGGATGGATTTGGGGCTGGGTAGGTGCAATGGTAAGTGGGTGGGAGGATAGATATAGATAGAGGGATGTGTGGATGGATAAATGAATGGATGGATGCAGATGGATTAGAGGGTGGGTGCAAGGCTGGGTGGACAGATACAGGCAGAGAGGTGAGTGGATAGGCGGATGAATGGGTGGCTGACACATGGACTGGTGGGTGGATGGATAGATAGAGGGGGTGGGAAGATGAAAGAATGAATGGATGGATGGGGATGGATTGGTGGGTGGGATGGTAAGGGGGTGGGAGGATAGATACAGCTAGAAGGGTGGGTGGATGGATGCCAGATAGGCTGGTGGGTGGGTGGATGAGTTGGTAGTTGGATGGGTGGGCAGAAAGAAACCCTGACAGCTGGAGGGATGTTAACTCAAATGCCTCTTTTCCCGGGGAAATCATGTGGTCTAGAATTAGGTTGGTGCAAACGTAACTGCAGTTTCGGACAGGAAATTTTAAATCATTATATAGGCTCAAACACATCTTTATTAATCAAAATAAGAGCTATTATAATCAATACATTTTTGCCAATGAGACATAAGTTTGTTTACTCCTGTATGGTAAAAATCCATGCTTCGGGATTCAACGAACTCTTGGAAAGAATTTTCTGCATCCTGCTTGTTGTGGAGGCGTTTGCCTTGATAAAAGTTGCCGAGATGCTTTAAGAAGTGGTAGTTGGTTGGAGAGAGGTCGGGTGCACATGGTGGCTGAGACAAACGTTGTAGCCCAGTTCATTCAACTTTTGAAGTACTGGTTCTGCAATGTACGGTTGAGTGTTGTCATGGAGAAGGATTGAGCCCTTTCTATTGAACAATGCTGGACGAAGGCATTGTAGTTTTTGGTGCATCTCATTGCTTTGCTGAGCATACTTCTCAGATGTAATGTTTTTTGCTGGGATTTAGCAAGCTATAGTGGACCCAACCAGCAGCAGACCACCAAAGAGTGGCCAGGACATTTTTTTGGTGCAAGTTTGGCTTTGGGAAGTGCTTTGGAGCTTCTTCCCAGTCCAACCACTGAGCTGGTCATCACCGATTGTTATATAAAATCCACTTTTCATTGCATGTCACAATCTGATCGAGAAAGGGCTCATTTTTGTCCCATAGAATAAGAGAAAATGACACTTCAACATGATGATTTTTTTGATTTGTGGTCAGCTTACGAGGCACCCACTTACTGAGCTTTTTTCACCTTTCCAATTTGCTTCAAATGCCGAATGAACATAAAAAGGCTGACGTTGAGTTCTTTGGCAGCTTCTCCCATGCAGTTGGTGGCTCAGATGGTGAAGAATCCGCCTGCAGTGCAGGAGACCTGAGTCTGACCCCTGGGTTGGGAGGATCCCCTGGAGGAGGGCATGGCAAACCACTCCAGTATTCTTGCCTGGAGGATCCCCATGGACAGAGGAGCCTGGAGGGCTACAGTCCACGGGGTTGCACAGAGTCGGACACGGATGAGTGATTCACGCAGCACAGCACTCATGCAGTTGTAAGAGGGTGAGCTTCGTCGTTGCTCCCAGCTGGTCACTGTCAACCTCCAATGGCCAGCCGCTATGCTCCTCATGCTCAAGGCCCTCGTCCGCTTTGCAGAACTCCTTGAACCACCACTCACTGTACATTTGTTAGCAGTTCCCGGGCCAAATGTGTTGTTGATGTTACACATGGTCTCCGCTACTTTATGACCAATTTTGAACTCAAAAAAGAAAACTGCTTGAATTTGCTTTTTGTCTAACATCATTTCCATAGTCAAAAAGACTTATGAACTAAATAGCAAGTAATAAGTCATTAGCAAAATAAATAAATAAATAAAGCTAGAAATGTATATTTAAAATTATGTATAACATAACCACGTTTATTTAAGACCATATTCCAGTATCAAATGGCACAGTTCAACAATGCAAGACTGCGATTACTTCTGCTGGACACTGGAATACGACGCTCTGGGCTTGAACCGAGCTTTGCTGTGGCCTTGGGTAAAGGACTTACTGCCTCTGAGAGCTCAGTTCCTTATCTGTAGAGCTCAGCATAATAACAATATTCACCTGAGCTTCCTCCAGAACCTCAGGAGGTTATTAGCACAGAGTCTGATGTATTAGTAAGTCCTCAGAAGTGATAACTGTTCTTTTTATAATAGTTATTTACAGTTGAGGGAGGAACAGTTCAGGGAAGTTTGAGGGACTTACCTGAGTGTCACAGGGCTGGGTCAATGAGATCATGAGAAACAAGCTCTCTCTGACTCTCAGGCACCGTGTCTCCATTCTAAAATCAGGTCTCTCTGTGCCAAGAATATTCAGCGGCCAAGAACTAGAGAAAACAGAGCTCCGAGTGGCTGGTTGTGATGGTAACAAGGATGTACCCATGAATCTGCGGTCTGCAGTACGTGTCTTCTTTCATTCAAGATGCAGTTTTTGAGTGTTGCCATTGGGTCGCAAAGAGCTGGACATGAATGAGGGGACTTAGCATGCACACACGCAGGCAAGCCATGTGCTGAGAACTCCATTCTCCAGGAGACCTTCTCAACCCAGGAACTGAACCAGGTCTCCTGTATTGCAGGCGGGCTCTTTCCTGTCTGAGCCACCAAAGAAGCCTGAGCACTGCTCTAGGCTGCTGGGAATTCAATGGTGGGGAGAAGGTGAGAGGAGCCAGGCAGCATCCCTTCTTCATGGAGCTTGTCTTCCAGCAGGGCTGGGGATAAAAACAATCAGCAAAACTAATAACTAAGGAGTGTAAAATGTTGAATGGTGCTGAATGCTAAGGAGAAGACTAGAGGACGTGAGAAGGAAGAATGTCAGTGTGTTGTGTGCATGTTTTGGGGAAGTGTGTGATTTCAGACATGGTAGCCATGGGCGAGAAGCCAGGCCAGGAGCCATGGGAAGGTCTCCAGGGAAAGCCTTCCAGGCAGAAGGAAGGGCACAGACCAGTACCCAGGGGGAACAGCGTGGGGAAGAGAAGCAGGAAAGGCTGAGCTGGTGACTGAGGAGCTGGCAGACTCCAGAAGGACTCCGACTTTTACTGAAAGAGGTGGGAAGCCATTGGAGGGATTTAGGGTTTAGTAGATTTGACCTCTATCATCATTATTATTATGGGCTTCCCTGGTGGCTCAGACGGTAAAGCGTCTACCTGCAATGCAGGAGACCTGGGTTCAATCCCTGGGTGGGGAAGATCCCCTGGAGAAGGGAATGGCAACCCACTCCAGTATTCTCGCCTGGAGAATCCCATGGACAGAGGAGCCTGGTGGGCCACAGCCCATGGAGCCGCAAATAGTAAGACAAGACTGAGCGACTAACACTTCCCCTCTTCTCCAAACTGGTCTGGGCACACTCTGTCAGCTAGCTTCAGTCAGTTAGGTAGGAAAACAATTTCTTTTAGCTCGTAACCCTGGCTCAGTGTTAAAGAACCCGCCTGCCAATGTAGGAGACAGATGAGACATGGATTCGATCCCTGGGTCAGGAAGATTCCCTGGAGAAGGAAATGGCAATCCACTCCAGTATTCTTGCCTGGAGAATCCCACGGACAGAGGAGATTGGCGGGCTACAGTCCATGGAGTTGCAAAGAGTCGGACACGACTGAGCGACTAACACATTCCAAACGTCATTATTATTATTATTATTTTAATTTTTCATTAAGTGTATTACCATGCTCTCTTTGCTCCTTTTCTTATAAAATCACTTTGAGGTTCAGTTCAGTTCAGTCGCTCAGTCATGTCCAACTCTTTGCGACCCCATGAATCGCAGCACGCCAGGCCTCCCTGTCCATCACCAACTCCTGGACTTCACTCAGACTCACATCCATTGAGTCAGTGATGCCATCCAGCCATCTCATCCTCTGTTGTCCTCTTTTCCTCCTGCCCCCAACCCCTCCCAGCATCAGAGTTTTTTCCAGTGAGTCAATTCTTCGCGTGAGGTGGCCAAAGTACTGGAGTTTCAGCTTCAGCATCATTCCTTCCAAAGAAATCCCAGGGCTGATCTCCTTCAGAATGGACTGGTTGGATCTCCTTGTAGTCCAAGGGACTCTCAAGAGTCTTCTCCAACACCACAGTTCAAAGGCATCAATTCTTCAGCACTCAGCCTTCTTCACAGTCCAACTCTCACATCCATACATGACCACTGGAAAAACCATAGCCTTGACTAGACGGACCTTAGTCAGCAAAGTAATGTCTCTGCTTTTGAATATGCTGTCTAGGTTGGTCATAACTTTCCTTCCAAGGAGTAAGTGTCTTTTAATTTCATGGCTGCAATCACCGTCTGCAGTGATTTTGGAGCCCCCCAAAATAAAGTCTGACACTGTTTCCACTGTTTCCCCATCTATTTCCCATGAACTGATGGGACCAGATGCCATGATCTTCGTTTTCTGAATGTTGAGCTTTAAGCCAGCTTTTTCACTCTCCTCTTTCACTTTCATCAGAGGCTTTTTAGTTCCTCTTCACTTTCTGCCATAAGGGTGGTGTCATCTGCATATCTGAGGTTGTTGATATTTCTCCTGGAAATCTTGATTCCAGCTTGTGCTTCTTCTAGTCCAGCATTTTTTATGATGTACTCTGCATATAAGTTAAATAAGCAGGGTGACAATATACAGCCTTGACATACTCCTTCCCCTATTTGGAACCAGTCTGTTGTTCCACGTTCAGTTCTAACTGTTGATTCCTAACCTGCATACAGATTTCTCAAGAGGCAGGTCAGGTGGTCTGGAATGCCCATCTCTTTCAGAATTTTCCACAGTTTATTGTGATCCACACAGTCAAAGGCTTTGGCATAGTCAATAAAGCAGAAATAGATGTTTTTCTGGAACTCTCTTGCTTTTTCCATGATCCAGCAGATGTTGGCAATTTGATTTCTGGTTCCTCTGCCTTTTCTAAAACCAGCTTGAACATCAGGAAGTTCATGGTTCACGTATTGCTGAAGCCTGGCTTGGAGAATTTTGAGCATTACTTTACTAGTATGTGAGATGAGTGCAATTGTGCGGTAGTTTGAGCATTCTTTGGCATTGCCTTCCTTTGGGATTGGAATGAAAACTGACCTTTTCCAGTCCTGTGGCCACTGCTGAGTTTTCCAAATTTGCTGGCATCTTGAGTGCAGCACTTTCACAGCATCATCTTTCAAGATTTGAAATAGCTCAACTGGAATTCCATCACCTCCACTAGCTTTGTTCGTAGTGATGCTTTCTAAGGCCCACTTGATTTCATATTCCAGGATGTCTGGCTCTAGACGAGTGATCACACCATCGTGATTATCCAGTTCGTGAAGATCTTTTTTGTACAGTACTTCTGTGTATTCTTGCCACCTCTTCTTAATATCTTCTGCTTCTGTTAGGTCCATACCATTTCTGTCCTTTATGGAGCCCATCTTTGCATGAAATGTTCCCTTGGTATCTCTAATTTTCTTGAAGAGATCTCTAGTCTTTCCCATTCTGTTGTTTGCCTCTATTTCTTTGCATTGATCACTGAGGAAGGCTTTCTTTTCTCTCCTTGCTATTCTTTGGAACTCTGCATTGAGATGCTTGTATCTTTCCTTTTCTCCTTTGCTTTTAACTTCTCTTCTTTTCACAGCTATTTGTAAGGCCTCCCCAGACAGCCATTTTGCTTTTTTGCATTTCTTTTCCATGGGGATGGTCTTGATCCCTGTCTCCTGTACAATGTCACTTTGAGGTAAGTCAGGTATTTGGAAAGCGAAGACCAAAAAGAGAACTTGGTCTGTATACACACTGGTCTGTAGGAAGATATGAAATCCTTTTAGTTGGACACAAATTCTGAAACTGCTCTCCTGCCACAATGGCACCCTGAGCCCACCCACCCTCACCACCCCCAGCCCAAGACTCTCCCACGGGAGGTGTTCCCTGGGCCTGACTTCCCTCCCCCTGAGACTCCCATTCAGTGAACCCCTGCAAGGTAGGTAAATGGGTGAGACCCCCTCCCCACGGTGAGAGGAGGGAGGTAGGTTAGCTCTAGGGATGGCCAGGGCCCAAGAAGCTCCCTTAGAACTTAACTCTTGAGGCACATTATCTTCACTTACCCACCAGGAAAATAGAACTTTCCAGAGCACTGACTCTTCCCCTACAGAACTGCAATTCTGTTTTCAAAGTCACCCTACCCCCAGTACAGAAATGTGTACCCACCTCACAGCCCTTGCCTGGCGGGGGGGATGAAGCAGGGAAGTCTGACCCCCTCAGGACCCCCTTCAGGCCTCTTGCCCCACGTGGAGGGGGCTTTATCCTCCAAGTGAGTGCATACGGCTTTTTTTCTTGCCTTTTGACAAATGAAAACGGTGGGTTAGCTTTTCTTATATCAGCTGTGTTTCTATAAGTCAGTGCTAGTCATGAGAAGTGAAGATGTATGCTTGTGGTGTCTCCATCTTGGAATTTATATTTAATTAGCATAAAATGACCAAGTAATGCCTTCTACATGATTGTATCCACCCCTGTTTTCATTTTGCTTCATGACTGATAGATGCTTTTGCCTTTTTACTTTCCCAAGTCATTTTGTTTAACAAGTCTCTTGGTGGTGGCATTTGATTGGATTTATTGTACCATCAAAACTATGCACCGTGGCCCCTTCCTGTGGACCTCTCTCTCCTAGATGAAGAGGGCCTGGGCTGCAGGATGCATTTCTGACGCTGCAGGGTGGTTTTCTGCTCATGGTAAGGCTTTCTGTTTCCTCCACCTGCCTCCCACCCCCACACCCCCCACTTCCTAGATGACTCTTCATCCATGGCTTCCTGGAATCTTAGTAGAGGTTATTTTAGGAACTGATTCCATTTTTCTCCTGAATTTTCTTTGAAAAAGACTTTCAACAAATATATTTACATCCAAGACATTCCATAATCTGCTAAGAATGCAATTGCTTTGATGGAATTTGTGAACAGTAATATTTTAAGGGTAAAAAAATATCAGTATCTCAGAGAAGAATAGCAATGTGCCTCCAAAGCCTGGTCTTCTACTGCAGGCAAGTCCTGGTCATGGCGTTTGAGTGTGTTCTGTTGCCAGGAAGCCCCTGCAGAGGCCTGTCCGTCCATCTGAAGGTCTGCAAACCCCTGAGAGAGGAGGCGCAGCTTGCATGGAGTGTACGCAGGAATCACTGCAGCCAGGAGCAGCCTGGGTCACTGACTCAGGAGGCTCTGGAAGCGCACATACACTCATGAGCTCCGGCATGAATTTAGCTCAAGGAACAAAAATGATCTGGGATACACTTCGGGCATACGTGATGAAAAAAGTGAACAGTTATGACAGCAGAGCTCTTTTCCTTTGGTTGAGCTGACAGCAAATGCCCCAAGGAAAGGCCTGAATGGGGTCTCCTCCTCCAACTCACATGGCCCTTTCTCACCACTAGGTGCATACATCCAAGCTTCTGTGAATGGATACTTAAAAGATGCAAAAATTATACAGCCACCATGGAGAACAGTACGGAGGTTCATAAAGTCTCCATATGATCCAGTAATCCCACTCCTGGGAATACATCCAGAAAAGATGAAAACTGTAATTAAAAATGATACATGCACTCCTATGTTCATAGCAGCACTATTTACAATAGTCAAGAC